>NW_026870915.1:0-4800000 GCF_033118175.1 Dama dama | reverse complement strand
CACAAGCACCTCAAGAGGAGGCTTCTCTCAGCTACAGGTATGTGAGAGGGACCCTGAGTTGTGTCCTCAAGTGGAATGGACACCGAGATGCTCTGACTCGAAGGAAGGCCGGATATCCCTGCAGTGAATTGAATGCAGGCTCGTCTTGCATCTCCCACGACGAAGGGATGTCTGAATTCCCTGTGGAGACCACAGAAAAATACCTAGTTCTCCAGCTCATCGCGACCGGAGGCCTCACGTCCTTTGAAAACTCGAGAGGTCCGCGGAGATCAATGCTTCCAAAGGAGACGATGCCTGACTCCTCTTGAAAATGGATAGGAATCCCAGGATCCCTGTGGCACGTGGAAAGGGACCCTGGGTCTCCCGCCTCACTTGGAGACGCGTCCCAATGGCCATGCCAAGACTCCAGTAGAATCCCGAGGTGTCCCTCACACCTAGGCAGGAGTCCTGACGTCGCTGAACCAACACGTGTCTGGAAGGGCCCTCCCCGTCGTAACTCGAGAATATACCGCAGGTTCCGGCCGCAACTTGAGAAAAACCATGAGACTTCCCCCTCGCCGCGAGATGAGGCCCGATTCCCATGCACTGCGTGCAGAGCAATTCCGTGTTCCACATCAAACATGAAAGGAGCCTTGATTTCCTTAATGGCACTCCAGAGAACACCCAAGATCACTGTCTCAATCTAGAGGGATCCTGAGGTCACTGTAGCAACACGAAAGGGCTCCGTGAACCTCAAATCAACTCGAGATGAGAGCTTCTTCCCTAGCTTCGACTCAAGAGGAATACCCACTTTCCACAAGCACCTCAAGAGGAGGCTTCTCTCAGCTACAGGTATGTGTGAGGGACCCTGAGTTTGTGGCCTCAAATGGAATGGACACCGAGATGCTCTGACTCGAAGGAAGGCCGAATATCCCTGCAGTGAATTAAATGCAGGCTCGTCTTGCATCTCCCACGTCGAAGGGATGTCTGAATCCCTTGTGGAGACCACAGAGAAAGACCTAGTTCTCTGCCTCATCGCGACCGGAGGCCTCACGTCCTTTGAAACCTCGAGAGGTCCACGGAGATCAATGCTTCCAAAAGAGACGATGCCTGACTCCTCTTGAAAATGGATAGGAGTCCCAGGATCCCTGTGGCACGTGGAAAGGGACCCTGGGTCTCCCGCCTCACGTGGAGACACGTCCCAATGGCCATGCCAAGACTCGAGGAGAATCCCAAGGTGTCCCTCGCACCTAGGCAGGAGTCCTGACGTCGCTGAACAAACACGTGTCTGGAAGGGCCCTCCCCGTCGTAACTCGAGAATATACCCCAGGTTCCGGCCGCAACTCGAGAAAAACCATGAGACTTCCCCCTTGCCGCGAGATGAGGCCCGATTCCCCTGCACTGCGTGCAGAGCAATTCCGTGTTCCACAGCAAACTTGAAAGGAGCCTTGATTTCCTTAATGGCACTCCAGAGAACACCCAAGATCACTGTTTCAAGTCTAGAGGGATCCTGAGGTCATTGTAGCAACACGAAAGGGCTCCGTGGACGCCAAATCAACTCGAGATGAGAGCTTCGTCCCAGGCTTCGACTCAAGAGGACTACGCACTTTCCACAAGCACCTCAAGAGGAGGCTTCTTTCAGCTACAGGTATGTGAGAGGGACCCTGAGTTTGTGGCCTCAAGTGGAATGGACACCGAGATGCTCTGACTCGAAGTAAGGCCGGATATCCCTGCAGTGAATTGAATGCAGGCTCGTCTTGCATCTCCCACGACGAAGGAATGTCTGAATCCCCTGTGGAGACCACAGAGAAAGACCTAGTTCTCCCCCTCATCGCGCCCGGAGGCCTCACATCCTTTGAAAACTCGAGAGGTCCGCGGAGATCAATGCTTCCAAAGGAGACGATGCCTGACTCCTCTTGAAAATGGATAGGAGTCCCAGGATCCCTGTGGCACGTGGAAAGCGACCCTGGGTCTCCCGCCTCACGTGGAGACGCGTCCCAATGGCCATGCCAAGACTCGAGGAGAATCCCGAGGTGTCCCTCACACCTAGGCAGGAGTCCTGACATCGCTGAACAAACACGTGTCTGGAAGGGCCCTCCCCGTCGTAACTCGAGAATATACCGCAGGTTCCGGCCGCAACTCGAGAAAAACCATGAGACTTCCCCCTCGCCGCGAGATGAGGCCCGATTCCCCTGAACTGCGTGCAGAGCAATGCCGTGTTCCACATCAAACATGAGAGGATCCTTGATTTCCTTAATGGCACTCCAGAGAACACCCAAGATCACTGTCTCAAGTCTAGAGGGATCCTGAGGTCAGTGTAGCAACACGAAAGGGCTCCGTGGACCCCAAATCAACTCGAGATGATAGCTTCTTCCCTGGCTCCGACTCAAGAGGAATACCCACTTTCCACAAGCACCTCAAGAGGAGGCTTCTCTCAGCTACAGGTATGTGTGAGGGACCCTGAGTTTGTGGCCTCAAATGGAATGGACACCGAGATGCTCTGACTCGAAGGAAGGCCGAATATCCCTGCAGTGAATTAAATGCAGGCTCGTCTTGCATCTCCCACGTCGAAGGGATGTCTGAATCCCTTGTGGAGACCACAGAGAAAGACCTAGTTCTCTGCCTCATCGCGACCGGAGGCCTCACATCCTTTGAAAATTCGAGAGGTCCGCGGAGATCAATGCTTCCAAAGGAGACGATGCCTGACTCCTCTTGAAAATGGATAGAAGTCCCAGGATCCCTGTGGCACGTGGAAAGGGACACTGGGTCTCCAGCCTCACGTGGAGACGCGTCCCAATGGCCATGCCAAGACTCGAGGAGAATCCCGAGGTGTCCCTCGCACCTAGGCAGGAGTCCTGACGTCGCTGAACAAACACGTGTCTGGAAGGGCCCTCCCCGTTATAACTCGAGAATATAACCCAGGTTCCAGCCGCAACTCGAGAAAAACCATGCGACTTCCCCCTCGCCGCGAGATGAGGCCCGATTCCCATGCACTGCGTGCAGAGCAATTCCGTGTTCCACATCAAACATGAAAGGAGCCTTGATTTCCTTAATGGCACTCCAGAGAACACCCAAGATCACTGTCTCAATCTAGAGGGATCCTGAGGTCACTGTAGCAACACGAAAGGGCTCCGTGAACCTCAAATCAACTCGAGATGAGAGCTTCTTCCCTAGCTTCGACTCAAGAGGAATACCCACTTTCCACAAGAACCTCAAGGGGAGGCTTCTCTCAGCTAAAGGTATGTGAGAGGGACCCTGAGTTTGTGGCCTCAAGTGGAATGTACACCGAGATGCTCTGACTCGAAGGAAGGCCGGATATCCCTGCAGTGAATTGAATGCAGGCTCGTCTTGCATCTCCCACGACGAAGGGATGTCTGAATCCCCTGTGGAGACCACAGATAAAGACCTAGTTCTCCACCTCATCGCGACCGGAGGTCTCACGTCCTTTGAAAACTCGAGAGGTCCGCGGAGATCAATGCTTCCAAAGGAGACGATGCCTGACTCCTCTTGAAAATGGATAGGAGTCCCAGGATCCCTGTGGCACGTGGAAAGGGACCCTTGGTCTCCCGCCTCACGTGGAGACGCGTCCCAATTGCCATGCCAAGACTCGAGGAGAATCCCGAGGTGTCCCTCGCACCTAGGCAGGAGTCCTGACGTCGCTGAACAAACACGTGTCTGGAAGGGCCCTCCCCGTCGTAACTCGACAATATACCCCAGGTTCCGGCCGCAACTCGAGAAAAACCATGAGATTTCCCCTCGCCGCGAGTTGAGGCCCTATTCCCCTGCACTGCATGCAGAGCAATTCTGTGTTCCACATCAAACGTGAAAGGAGCCTTGATTTCCTTGATGGCACTCCAGAGAAAACCCAAGATCACTGTCTCAAGTCTAGAGGGATCCTGAGGTCACTGGACCAACAGGAAAGGGCTCCGTGGACCCCAAATCAACTCGAGATGAGAGCTTAGTCCCTGGCTTAGACTCAAGAGGAATACCAACTTTCCACAAGCACCTCAAGAGGAGGCTTCCCTCAGCTACAGGTATATTTGAGGGACCCCGAGTTTGTGGCCTCAAGTGGAATGGACACCGAGATGCTCTGACTCCAAATAAGGCCGGATATCCCTGCAGTGAATTGAATGCAGGCTCGTCTTCCATCTCCCAAGACGAAGGGATGTCTGAATCCCCTGTGGAGACCACAGAGAAAGACCTAGTCCTAACCTCAACGCAACCGGAGGCCTCATATCCTTTGAAAACTCGAGAGGTCCGCGGAGATCAATATTTCCGAAGGAGACGATGCCTGACTCCTCTTGAAAATGGATAGGAGTCCCAGGATCCCTGTGGCACGTGGAAAGGGACACTGGGTCTCCCGCCTCACGTGGAGACGCGTCCCAATTGCCATGCCAAGACTCGAGGAGAATCCCCAGGTGTCCCTCGCACCTAGGCAGGAGTCCTGACGTCGCTGAACAAACACGTGTCTGGAAGGGCCCTCCCCGTCGTAACTCGAGAATATACCCCAGGTTTCGGCCGCAACTTGAGAAAAACCATGAGACATCCCCTTTGCCGCGAGATGAGGCCCGATTCCCCTGCACTGCGTGCAGAGCAATTCCGTGTTCCACATCAAACGTGAAAGGAGCCTTGATTTCCTTGATGGCACTCCAGAGAAAACCCAAGATCACTGTCTCAAGTCTAGAGGGATCCTGAGGTCACTGGAGCAACACGAAAGGGCTCCATGGACCCCAAATTAACTCGAGATGAGAGCTTAGTCCCTGGCTTCGACTCAAGAGGAATACCAACTTTCCACAAGCACCTCAAGAGGAGGCTTCTCTCAGCTACAGGTATGTGAGAGGGACCCTGAGTTTGTGGCCTCAAGTGGAATGGACACCGAGATGCTCTGACTCGAAGTAAGGCCGGATATCCCTGCAGTGAATTGAATGCAGGCTCGTCTTGAATCTCCCAAGACGAAGGGATGTCTTAATCCGCTGTGGAGACCACAGAGAAAGACCGAGTTCTCCGCCTCATGGCGACCGAGGCCTCACATCCTTTGAAAACTCGAGAGGTCCGCGGAGATCAATGCTTCCAAAGGAGACGATGCCTGACTCCTCTTGAAAATGGATAGGAGTCCCAGGATCCCTGTGGCACGTGGAAAGGGACCCTGGGTCTCCCGCCTCACGTGGAGACGCGTCCCAATTGCCATGCCAAGACTCGAGGAGAATCCCGAGGTGTCCCTCGCACCTAGGCAGGAGTCCTGACGTCGCTGAACAAACACGTGTCTGGAAGGGCCCTCCCCGTCGTAACTCGACAATATACCCCAGGTTCCGGCCGCAACTCGAGAAAAACCATGAGATTTCCCCCTCGCCGCGAGTTGAGGCCCTATTCCCCTGCACTGCATGCAGAGCAATTCTGTGTTCCACATCAAACGTGAAAGGAGCCTTGATTTCCTTGATGGCACTCCAGAGAAAACCCAAGATCACTGTCTCAAGTCTAGAGGGATCCTGAGGTCACTCGACCAACAGGAAAGGGCTCCGTGGACCCCAAATCAACTCGAGATGAGAGCTTAGTCCCTGGCTTAGACTCAAGAGGAATACCAACTTTCCACAAGCACCTCAAGAGGAGGCTTCTCTCAGCTACAGGTATATTTGAGGGACCCCGAGTTTGTGGCCTCAAGTGGAATGGACACCGAGATGCTCTGAATCGAAGTAAGGCCAGATATCCTGGCAGTGAATTGAATGCAGGCTCGTCTTGCATCTCCCAAGACAAATGGATGTCTGAATCCCCTGTGGAGACCACAGAGAAAGACTTAGTCCTCCGCCTCATCGCGACCGGAGGCCTCACATCCTTTGAAAACTCGAGAGGTCTGCAGAGATCAATGCTTCCAAAGGAGACGATGCCCGACTCCTCTTGAAAATGGATAGGAGTCCCAGGATCCCTGTGGCACGTGGAAAGGGACCCTGGGTCTCCCGCCTCACGTGGAGACGCATCCCAATTGCCATGCCAATACTCGATGAGAATCCCGAGGTGTCCCTCGCACCTAGGCAGGAGTTCTGACGTCGCTGAACAAACACGTGTCTGGAAGGGCCCTCCCCGTTGTAACTCCAGAATATACCCGAGGTTCCGGCAGCAACTCGAGAAAAACCATGAGACTTCCCCCTCGCCGCGAGATGAGGCCCGATTCCCCTGCCCTGCGTGCAGAGCAATTCCTTGTTCCACATCAAAAGTGAAAGGAGCCTTGATTTCCTTGATGGCACTCCAGAGAAAACCCAAGATCACTGTCTCAAGTCTAGAGGGATCCTGAGGTCACTGGAGCAACACGAAAGGGCTCCGTGGACCCCAAATCAACTCGAGATGAGAGCTTAGTCCCTGGCTTCGAGTCAAGAGGAATATCAACTTTCCACAAGCACCTCAGGAGGAGGCTTCTCTCAGCTACATGTATGTGAGAGGGACCCTGAGTTTGTGGCCTCAAGTGGAATGGACACCGAGATGCTCTGACTCGAAATAAGGCTGGATATCCCTGCAGTGAATTGAATCCAGGCTCGTCTTGCATCTCCCAAGACGAAGGGATGTCTGAATGCCCTGTGGAGACCACAGAGAAAGACCTAGTCCTCTACCTCAACGCAACCGGAGGCCTCATATCCTTTGAAAACTCGAGAGGTCCGCGGAGATCAATACTTCCGAAGGAGACGATGCCTGACTCCTCTTGAAAATGGATAGGAGTCCCAGGATCCCTGTGGCACGTGGAAAGGGACCCTGGGTCTCCCGCCTCACGTGGAGACGCGTCCCAATTGCCATGCCAAGACTCGAGGAGAATTCCGAGTTGTCCCTCGCACCTAGGCAGGAGTCCTGACGTCGCTGAACAAACACGTGTCTGGAAGGGCCCTCCCCGTCGTAACTCGAGAATATACCCCAGGTTCCGGCCGCAACTCGAGAAAACCATGAGACTTCCCCTTTACCACGAGTTGAGGCCCCATTCCCCTGCACTGCGTGCAGAGCAATTCCGTGTTCCACATCAAACGTGAAAGGAGCCTTGATTTCCTTGATGGCACTCCAGAGAAAACCCAAGATCACTGTCTCAAGTCTAGAGGGATCCTGAGGTCACTGGAGCAACACGAAAGAGCTCCGTGGACCCCAAATCAACTCGAGATGAGAGCTTAGTCCCTGGCTTCGACTCAAGAGGAATACCAACTTTCCACAAGCACCTCAAGAGGAGGCTTCTCTCAGCTACATGTATGTGAGAGGGACCCTGATTTTGTGGCCTGAAGTGGAATGGACACCGAGATGCTCTGACTCGAAATAAGGCCGGATATCCCTGCAGTGAATTGAATGCAGGCTCGTCTTGCATCTCCCAAGACGAAGGGTTGTCTGAATCCCCTGTGGAGACCACAGAGAAAGACCTCGTTCTCCGCCTCATCGAGACCGGAGGCCTCACATCCTTTGAAAACTCGAGAGGTCCGCGGAGATCAATGCTTCCAAAGGAGACAATGCCTGTCTCCTCTTGAAAATGGATAGGAGTCCCAGGATCCCTGTGGCACGTGGAAAGGGACACTGTGTCTCACGCCTCACGTAGAGACGCGTCCCAATTGCCAAGCCAAGACTCGAGGAGAATCCCGAGGTGTCCCTCGCACCTAGGGAGGAGTCCTGTCGTCGCTGAACAAACACGTGTCTGGAAGGGCCCTACCCGTCGTAACTCGAGAATATACCCCAGGTTCGGGCCGCAACTCGAGAAAAACCATGAGATTTCCTCCTCGCCGCGAGTTGAGGCCCGATTCCCCTGCACTGCATGCAGAGCAATTCTGTGTTCCACATCAAACGTGAAAGGAGCCTTGATTTCCTTGATGGCACTCCAGAGAAAACCCAAGATCGCTGTCTCAAGTCTAGAGGGATCCTGAGGTAACAGGAGCAACACGAAAGGGTTCCGTGGACCCCAAATCAACTCGAGATGAGAGCTTAGTCCCTGGCTTCGAGTCAAGAGGAATACCAACTTTCCACAAGCACCTCAAGAGGAGGCTTCTCTCAGCTACAGTTATGTGAGAGGGACCCTGAGTTAGTGGCCTCAAGTGGAATGGACACCGAGATGCTCTGACTCGAAATAAGGCCGGATATCCCTGCAGTGAATTGAATCCAGGCTCGTCTTGCATCTCCCAAGACGAAGGGATGTCTGAATGCCCTGTGGAGAGCACAGAGAAAGACCTAGTCCTCCACCTCAACGCAACCAGAGGCCTCATATCCTTTGAAAACTCGAGAGGTTCGCGGAGATCAATGCTTCCAAAGGAGACGATGCCTGCCTCCTCTTGAAAATGGATAGGAGTCCCAGGATCCCTGTGGCACGTGGAAAGGGACCCTGGGTCTCCCTCCTCACGTGGAGACGCGTCCAAATTGCCATGCCAAGACTCGAGGAGAATCCCGAGGTGTCCCTCGCACCTAGGCAGGAGTCCTGACGTCGCTGAAAAAACACGTGTCTGGAAGGGCCCTCCCCATCGTAACTCGAGAATATACCCCAGGTTGGGGCCGCAACTCGAGAAAAACCAAGAGATTTCCCCCACGCCGCGAGTTGATGCCCGATTCCCCTGCACTGCATGCAGAGCAATTCCGTGTTCCACATCAAACGTGAAAAGAGCCTTGATTTCCTTGATGGCACTCCAGAGAAAACCCAAGATCACTGTCTCAAGTCTAGAGGGATCCTGAGGTCACTCGACCAACAGGAAAGGTCTCCGTGGACCCCAAATCAAATCGAGATGAGAGCTTAGTCCCTGGCTTAGACTCAAGAGGAATACCAACTTTCCACAAGCACCTCAAGAGGAGGCTTCTCTCAGCTACAGGTATGTGAGAGGGACCCTGAGTTTTTGGCCTCAAGTGGAATGGACAGCGAGATGCTCTGACTCGAAGTAAGGCCGGTTATCCCTGCAGTGAATTGAATGCAGGCTCGTCTTGCATCTCCCAAGACGAAGGGATGTCTGAATCCCCTGTGGAGACCACAGAGAAAGACCTAGTCCTCCGCCTCATGGCGACCGGAGCCCTCACATCCTTTGAAAACTCTAGAGTTCCGCGGAGATCAATGCTTCCAAAGGAGACGATGCCTGACTCCTCTTCAAAATGGATAGGAGTCCCAGGATCACTGTGGTACGTGGAAAGGGACCCTGGGTCTCCCGCCTCACGTGGAGACGCGTGCAAATTGCCATGCCAAGACTCGAGGAGAATCCCGAGGTGTCCCTCGCACCTAGGCAGGAGTCCTGACGTCGCTGAACAAACACGTGTCTGGAAGGGCCCTCCCCGTCGTAACTCGAGAATATACCCCAGGTTCGGGCCGCAACTCGAGAAAAACCATGAGATTTCCCCCTCGCCGCGAGTTGAGGCCCGATTCCCCTGCACTGCATGCAGAGCAATTCCGTGTTAAACATCAAACGTAAAAGGAGCCTTGATTTCCTTGATGGCACTCCAGAGAAAACCCAAGATCACTGTCTCAAGTCTAGAGGGATCCTGAGGTCACTGGACCAACAGGAAAGGGCTCCATGGACCCCAAATCAACTCGAGATGAGAGCTTAGTCCCTGGCTTCGACTCAAGTGGAATACCAACTTTCCACAAGCACCTCAAGAGGAGGCTTCTCTCAGCTACATGTATGTGAGAGGGACCCTGAGTTTGTGGCCTCAAGTGGAATGGACACCGCGATGCTCTGACTCGAAGTAAGGCCAGATATCCCTGCAGGGAATTGAATGCAGGCTCGTCCTGCATCTCCACAGACGAAGGGATGTCTGAATCCCCTGTGGACACCACGGAGAAAGACCTTGTTCTCCCCCTCATCGCGACCGGAGGCCTCACATCATTTGAAAACTCGAGAGGTCTGCGGAGATCAATGCTTCCAAAGGAGACGATGCCTGACTCCTCTTGAAAATGGATAGGAGTCCCAGGTCACTGTGGCACGTGGAAAGGGACACTAGGTCTCCCGCCTCATGTGGAGACGCGTCCCAATTGCCATGCCAAGACTCAAGGAGAATCCTGACGTGTCCCTAGCACCTAGGCAGGAGTCCTGACGTCGCTGAACAAACACATGTTTGGAAGGGCCCTCCCCATCGTAACTCGAGAATATACCCCAGGTTCGGTCCGCAAATCGAGAAAAATCATGAGACTTCCCCCTCGCCGCGAGATGAGGCCCGATTTCCCTGCACTGAGTGCAGAGCAATTCCGTGTTCCACATCAAACGTGAAAGGAGCCTTGATTTCCTTGATGGCACTCCAGAGAAAACCCAAGAATACTGTCTCAAGTCTAGAGGGATCCTGAGGTCACTGGAGCAACACGAAAGGGCTCCGTGGACCCCAAATCTACTCGAGATGAGAGCTTAGTCCCTGACTTCGACTCAAGAGGAATACCAACTTTCCACAAGCACCTCAAGAGGAGGCTTCTCTCAGCTACAGGTATGTGAGAGGGACCCTGAGTTTGTGGCCTCAAGTGGAATGGACACCGAGATGCTCTGACTCGAAGTAAGGCAGGATATCCCTGCAGTGAATTGAATGCAGGCTCGTCTTGCATCTCCCAAGACGAAGGGATGTCTGAATCCCCTGTGGAGACGACAGAGAAAGAACTAGTCCTCCTCCTCATCGCGTCCGGAGGACTCACATCCTTAGAAAACTCGAGAGGTCTGCCTGGATCAATGCTTCCAAAGGAGACGATCCCTGACTCCTCTTGAAAATGGATAGGAGTCCCAGGATCCCGGTGGCACGTGGAAAGGGACCCTGGGTCTCCCGCCTCACGTGGAGACGCGTCCCAATTGCCATGCCAAGACTCGAGGAGAATCCCGAGGTGTCCCTCGCACCGAGGCAGGAGTCCTGACGTCGCTGAAAAAACACGTGTCTGGAAGGGCCCTCCCCGTCGTAACTCGAGAATATACCCCAGGTTCCGGCCGCAACTCGAGAAAAACCATGAGACTTCCCCCTCCCCGCGAGATGAGGCCCGATTCCCCTGCACTGCGTGCAGAGCAATTCCGTGTTCCACATCAAAAGTGAAAGGAGCCTTGATTTCCTTGATGGCACTCCAGAGAAAACCCAAGATCACTGTCTCAAGTCTAGAGGGATCCAGATGTCTCTGGAGCAACACGAAAAGGTTCCGTGTACCCCAAATCAACTCGAGATGATATCTTAGTCCCTGGCTTCGACTCAAGAGGAATACCAACTTTCCACAAGCACCTCAAGAGGAGGCTTCTCTCAGCTACAGGTATGTGAGAGGAACCCTGAGTTTGTGGCCTCAAGTGCAATGGACACCGAGATGCTCTGACTCGAAGGAAGGCCGGATATCCCTGCAGCGAATTGAATGCAGGCCCGTCTTGCATCTCCCAAGACGAAGGGATGTCTGAATCAACTGTGGAGACCAAAGAGAAAGACCTAATCCTCCGCCTCATCGTGACCGGAGGCCTCACATCTTTTGAAAAATCGAGAGGTCGGCAGAGATCAATGCTTCCAAAGGAGACGATGCCTGACTCTTCTTGAAAATGGATAGGAGTCCCAGGATTCCTGTGGCACGTGGAAAGGGACACTGGGTCTCCCGCCTCAGGTGTAGACACATCCCAATTGCCATGCCAAGACTCGAGGAGAATCCCGAGGTGTCCCTCGCACCTAGGCAGGAGTCCTGACGTCGCTGAAAAAACACGTGTCTGAAAGGGCCCTCCCCGTCGTAACTCGAGAATATACCCCATGTTCCGGCCGCAACTCGTGAAAAACCATGAGATTTCCCCCTCCCCGCGAGTTGAGGCACGATTCCCCTGCACTGCATGCAGAGCAATTCCGTGTTCCACATCAAACGTGAAAGGAGCCTTCATTTCCTTGATGGCACTCCAGAGAAAACCCAAGATCACTGTCTCAAGTCTAGAGGGATCCTGAGGTCACTGGAGCAACACGAAAGGGCTCCGTGGACCCCAAATCAACTCGAGATGAGAGCTTAGTCCCTGGCTTCGACTCAAGAGGAATACCAACTTTCCACAAGCACCTCAAGAGGAGGCTTCTCTCAGCTACAGGTATGTGAGAGGGACCCTGAGTTTGTGACATCAAGTGGAATGGACACCGAGATGCTCTGACTCGAAGTAAGGCCGGATATCCTTGCATTGAATTGAATGCAGGCTCGTATTGCATCTCCCAAGACGAAGGGATGTCTGAATCCCCTGTGGAGACCACAGAGAAAGACCGAGTTCTCCGCCTCATCGCGACCAGAGGCCTCACATCCTTTGAAAACTCGAGAGGTCCGCGGAGATCAGTGCTTCCAAAGGAGACCATGCCTGACTCCTCTTGAAAATGGATAGGAGTCCCAGGAACCCTGTGGCAAGTGGAAAGGGACACTGGATCTCCCGCCTCACGTGGAGACGCGTCCCAATTGCCATGCCAAGACTCGAGGAGAATCCCGAGGTGTCCCTCGCACCTAGGCAGGAGTCCTGACGTCGCTGAAGAAACACGTGTCTGGAAGGGCCCTCCCCGTCGTAACTCGAGAATATACCCCAGTTTCCGGCCGCAACTCGAGAAAAACCATGAGATTTCCCCCTCGCCGCGAGTTGAGGCCCGATTCCCCTGCACTGCATGCAGAGCAATTCCGTGTTCCACATCAAACGTGAAAGGAGCCTTGATTTCCTTGATGGCACTCCAGAGAAAACCCAAGATCACTGTCTCAAGTCTAGAGGGATCCTGAGGTCACTGGAGCAACACCAAAGGGCTCCGTGGACCTGAAATCAACTCGAGATGAGAGCTTAGTCCCTGGCTTCGACTCAAGAGGAATACCAACTTTCCACAAGCACCTCAAGAGGAGGCTTCTCTCAGCTACAGGTATGTGAGAGGGACCCTGAGTTTGTGGCCTCAAGTCGAATGGACACCGAGATGCTCAGACTCAAAGTAAGGCCGGATATCCCTGCAGTGAATTGAATGCAGGCTCGTCTTGCATCTCCCAAGATGAAGGGTTGTCTGAATCCCTTGTGGAAACGAAAGAGAAAGACCTAGTCCTCCATCTCAACGCAACCGGAAGCCTCATATCCTTTGAAAACTCGAGAGATCCGCGGAGATCAATGCTTCCAAAGGACACGATGCCCGACTCCTCTTGAAAATGGATAGGAGTCCCAGGATCCCTGTGGCACGTGGAAAGGGACACTGGGTCTCCCGCCTCACGTGGAGACGCGTCCCAATTGCCATGCCAAGACTCCAGGAGAATCCCGAGGTGTCCCTCGCACCTAGGCAGGAGTCCTGACGTCGCTGAACAAACACGTGTCTGGCAGGGCCCTCCCCGTCTTAACTCGAGAATATACCCCAGGTTCCGGCCGCAACTCGAGAAAAACCATGAGACTTCCCCCTCGCCGAGACATGAGGCCCGATTCCGTGCACTGCGTGAAGAGCAATTCCTTGTTCCACATCAAACGTGAAAGGAGCCTTGATTTCCTTGATGGCACTCCAGAGAAAACCCAAGATCACTGTCTCTATTCTAGAGGGATCCTCAGGTCACTGTAGCAATACGAAAGGGCTTGGTGGACCCCAAATCAACTCGAGATGAGAGCTTAGTCCCTGCCTGCGACACAAGAGGAGTACCAACTTTCCACAAGCACCTCAAGAGGAGACTTCTCTCAGCTACTGGTATGTGAGAGGGACCCTGAGTGTGTGGCCTCAAGTGGAATGGACACCGACATGCTCTGACTCGAAGTAAGGCCGGATATCCCTGCAGGGAATTGAATGTAGGCTCGTCTTGCATCTCCCAAGACGAAGGGATGTCTGAATCCCCTGTGGAGACCACATAGAAAGAACTAAGCTCCGTCTCATCGCGAATGGAGGCCTCACATCCTTTGAAAACTCTAGAGGTCCGCGGAGATCAATGCTTCCAAAGGAGACGATGCCTGACTCCGCTTTAAATTGATAGGTGTCCCAGGATCCCTGTGCCACGTGGAAAGGGAAACTGGGTCTCCCGCCTCACGTGGAGACGCGTCCCAATTGCCATGCCAAGACTCGAGGAGAATCCAGAGGTGTCCCTCGCACCTAGGCAGAAGTCCTGACGTCGCTGAACAAACACTTTCCTGGAAGGGCCCTCCCCGTCGTAATTCGAGAATATACCCCAGGTCCGCCCGCAACTCGAGAAAAACCATGAGACTTCCCCCTCGCCATGAGATGAGGCCCGATTCCCCTGCACTGCGTGCAGAGCAATTCCGTGTTCCACATTAAACCTGAAAGGAGCCTTGATTTCTTTGATGGCACTCCAGAGAAAACCCAAGATCACTGTCTCAAGTCTAGAGGGATCCTGAGGTCACTGTAACAACATAAAACGGCTCCGTGGACCCCAAATCAACTCGACATGAGAGCTTAGTCCCTGGATTCGACTCAAGAGGAATACTAGCTTTCCACAAGCAGCTCAAGAGTAGGCCTCTCTCAGCTATAAGTATGTGAGAGGGACCCTGAGTTTGTGGCCTCAAGTGGAATGGACACCGAGATGCTCTGACTCGAAGTAAGGCCGGATATCCCAGCAGTGAATTGAATGCAGGCTCGTCTTGCATCTCGCAAGACCAAGGGAGGTCTGATTCCCCTGTGGAAACCACAGAGAAAGACCTAGTTCTCCGCCTCATCGCCACCGGAGGCCTCACATCCTTTGAAAACTCGAGAGGTCCGCGGAGATCAATGCTTCCAAAGGAGACGATGCCTGACTCCTCTTGAAAATGGATCGGAGTCCCAGGATCCGTGTAGCACGTGGAAAGGGACCCTGGGTCTCCCGCTTCACGTGGAGACGCGTCCCAATTGCCATGCCAAGACTCGAGGAGAATCCAGAGGTGTCCCTCGCACCTAGGCCCGAGTCCTGACGTCGCTGAACAAACACGTGTCTGGAAGGGCCCTCCCCGTCGTAACTCGAGAATATACCCCAGGTTCCGGCCGCAACACGAGAAAAACCATGAGACTTCCCGCTCGCTGCGAGATGAGGCCCGATTCCCCTGCACTGCGTGCAGAGCAATTCCGTGTTCCACATCAAACGGGAAAGGAGCCTTGATTTCCTTGATGGCTCTCCAGAGAAAACCCAAGATCACTGTCTCAAGTCTAGAGGGATTCTGAGGTCACTGAAGGAACACAATAGGCCTCCGTGGACCCCAAATCAACTCGAGATGAGAGCTTAGTCCCTGGCTTCGACTCAAGAGGAATACCAACTTTCCACAAGCACCTCAAGAGGAGGCTTCTCCCAGCTACAGGTATGTGAGAGGTACCCTGAGTTTGTGGCCTCAAGTGGAATGGACCCCGAGATGCTCTGACTCGAAGTAAGGCCCGATATCCCTGCAGTGAATTGAATGCAGGCTCGTCTTGCATCTCCCAAGATGAAGGGATGTCTGAATCCCCTGTGGAGACCACAGAGAAAGACCTAGTTCTCAGCCTCATGGCGACCGGAGGCCTCACATCCTTTGAAAACTCGAGAGGTCCGCGGAGATCAATGCTTCCAAAGGAGACGATGCCTGACTCCTCTTGAAAATGGATAGGAGTCCCAGGATATCTGTGGCACGTGGAAAGGGACCCTGCGTCTCCCGCCTCACGTGGAGACGCGTCCCAATTGCCATGCCAAGACTCGAGGAGAATCCCGAGGTGTCCCTTGCACCTAGGCAGGATTCCTGACGTCGCTGAACAAACACGTGTATGGAAGGGCCCTCCCCGTCATAACTCGAGAATATACCCCAGGTTCCGGCCGCAACTCGAGAAAAACCATGAGACTTCCCCCTCGCCGCGAGATGAGGCCCGATTCCCCTGCACTGCGTCCAGAGCAATTCCGTGTTCCACATCAAACGTGAAAGGAGCCTTGATTTCCTTGATGGCACTCCAGAGACAACCCAAGATCACTGTCTCAAGTCTAGAGGGATCCTGAGGTCACTGGAGCAACACGAAAGGGCTCCGTGGACCCCAAATCAACTGGAGATGATAGCTTATTCCCTGGCTTCGACTCAAGAGGAATACCAACTTTCCACAAGCACCTCAAGAGGAGGCTTCTCTAAGCTACAGGTATGTGAGAGGGACCCTGAGTTTGTGGCCTCAAGTGGAATGGACACCGAGATGCTCTAACTCGAAGTAAGGCCGGATATCCCTGCAGTGAATTTAATGCAGGCTCGTCTTGCATCTCCCAAGACGAAGGGATGTCTGAATCCCCTGGGGAGACCACAGAGAAAGACCTAGTCCTCCGCCTCAACGCGTCTGGAGGCCTCACATCCTTTGAAAACTCGAGAGGTCCGCAGAGATCAATGCTTCCAAAGGAGACGATGCCTGACTCCTCTTGAAAATGGATAGGAGTCCCAGGATCCCTGTGGCACCTGGAAAGGGACCCTGGGTCTCCCGCCTCACGTGGAGACGCGTCCCAATTGCCATGCCAAGACTCGAGGAGAATCCCGAGGTGTCCCTCGCACCTAGGCAGGAGTCCTGACGTCGCTGAACAAACACGTGTCTGGAAGGGCCCTCCCCGTTGTAACTCGGGCATATACCTCAGGTTCCGGCCGCAACTCGAGAAAAACCATGAGACTTCCCCCTCGCCGCGAGATGAGGCCCGATTCCCCTGCACTGCGTGCAGAGCAATTCCGTGTTCCACATCAAACGTGAAAGGAGCCTTGATTTCCTTGATGGCACTCCAGAGAAAACCCAAGATCACTGTCTCAAGTCTAGAGGGATCCTGAGGTCACTGGAGCAACACGAAAGGTCTCCGTGGACCCCAAATCAACTGGAGATGATAGCTTAGTCCCTGGCTTCGACTCAAGAGGAATACCAACTTTCCACAAGCACCTCAAGAGGAGGCTTCTCTAAGCTACAGGTATGTGAGAGGGACCCTGAGTTTGTGGCCTCAAGTGGAATGGACACCGAGATGCTCTGACTCGAAGTAAGGCCGGATATCCCTGCAGTGAATTGAATGCAGGCTCGTCTTGCATCTCCCAAGACGAAGGGATGTCTGAAGCCCCTGAGGAGACCACAGAGAAAGACCTAGTTCTCCGCCTCATCGCGACAGGAGGCCTCACATCCTTTGAAAATTCGAGAGGTCCGCGGAGATCAATGCTTAAAAAGGAGATGATGCCTGACTCCTCTTGAAAATGGATAGGAGTCCCAGGATCCCTGTGGCACGTGGAAAGGGACCCTGGGTCTCCCGCCTCACGTGGAGACGCATCCCAATTGCCATGCCAAGACTCGAGGAGATTCCCGAGGTGTCCCTCGCACCTAGGCAGGAGTCCTGTCGTCGCTGAACAAACACGTGTCTGGAAGGGCCCTCCCCATCGTAACTCGAGAATATACCCCAGGTTCCGGCCGCAACTCGAGAGAAACCATGAGACTTCCCCCTCGCCGCGAGATGAGGCCCGATTCCCCTGCACTGCATGTAGAGCAATTCCGTGTTCCACATCAAACGTGAAAGGAGCCTTGATTTCCTTGATGGCACTCCAGAGAAAACCCAAGATCACGGTCTCAAGTCTAGAGGGATCCTGAGGTCACTGGAGCAACACGAAAGGGCCTCGTGGACCCCAAATCAACTCGAGATGAGAGCTTAGTCCTTGGCTTCGACTCAGGAGGAATACCAACTTTCCACAAGCACCTCAAGAGGAGGCTTCTCTAAGCTAAAGGTATGTGAGAGGGACCCTGAGTTTGTGGCCTCAAGTGGAATGGACACCGTGATGCTCTGACTCGAAGTAAGGCCGGATATCCCTGCAGTGAATTGAATGCAGGCTCGTCTTGCATCTCCCAAGACGAAGGGATGTCTGAATCCCCTGTGGAGACCACAGAGAAAGACCTAGTCCTCCGCCTCAACGCGACCGGAGGCCTCACATCCTTTGAAAACTCGAGAGGTCCACGGAGATCAATGCTTAAAAAGGAGACGATGCCTGACTCCTCTTGAAAATGGATAGGAGTCCCAGGATCCCTGTGGCACGTGGAAAGGGACCCTGCGTCTCCCGCCTCACGTGGAGACGCGTCCCAATTGCCATGCCAAGACTCGAGGAGAATCCCGAGTTGTCCCTCGCACCTAGGCAGGAGTCCTGACGTCGCTGAACAAACACGTGTCTGGAAGGGCCCTCCCCGTCGTAACTCGAGAATATACCCCAGGTTCCGGCCGCAACTCGACAAAAACCATGAGATTTCCCCCTCGCCGCGAGATGAGGCCCGATTCCCCTGCACTGCGTGCAGAGCAATTCCTTGTTCCACATCAAACGTGAAAGGAGCCTTGATTTCCTTGATGGCACTCCAGAGAAAACCCAAGATCACTGTGTCAAGTCCATTGGGTTCCTGAGGTCACTGGAGCAACAAGAAAGGGCTCCGTGGACCCCAAATCAACTCGAGATGAGAGCTTAGTCCCTGGCTTCGACTCAAGAGGAATACCAAGTTTCCACAAGCACCTCAAGAGGAGGCTTCTCTCAGCTACATGTAGGTGAGAGGGACCCTGAATGTGTGGCCTCAAGTGGAATGGACACCGAGATGCTCTGACTCGAAATAAGGCCGGATATCCCTTCAGTGAATTGAATGCCGGCTCGTCTTGAATCTCCCAAGACGAAGGGATGTCTGAATCCCCTGTGGAGACCACAGAGAAAGACCTAGTTCTCCGCCTCATCGCGACCTGAGGCCTCACATCCTTTGAAAACTCGAGAGGTCTGCGCAGATCAATGCTTCCAAAGGAGACGATGCCTGACTCTTCTTGAAAATGGATAGGAGTCCCAGGATCCCTGTGGCACGTGGAAAGGGACACTGGGTCTCCCGCCTCACGTGGAGACGCGTCCCAATTGCCATGCCAAGACTCGAGGAGAATACCGAGGTTTCCCTCGCACCTAGGCAGGAGTCCTGACGTCGCTGAACAAACACGTGTCTGGAAGGGCCCTCCCCGTCATAACTCGAGAACATAGCCCAGGTTCCGACCGCAACTTGAGAAAAACCATGAGACATCCCCCTTGCCGCGAGAAGAGTCCCGATTCCCCTGCACTGCGTGCAGAGCAATTCCGTGTTAGACATCAAACGAGAAAAAAGCCTTGATTTCCTTGATGGCACTCCAGAGAATCCCAAGATCACTGTCTCAAGTCTAGAGGGATCCTGAGGTCACTGTAGCAACACGAAAGGTCTCCGTGGACCCCAAATCAACTCGAGATGAGAGCTTAGTCCCTGGCTTCGACTCAAGAGGAATACCAACTTTCCACAAGCACCTCAAGAGGAGGCTTCTCTCAGCTACAGGTATGTGAGAGGGACCCTGAGTTTGTGGCCTCAAGTGGAATGGACACCGAGATGCTCTGACTCGAAGTAAGGCCGGATATCCCTGCAGTGAATTGAATCCAGGCTCGTCTTGCATCTCCCAAGAAGAAGGGATGTCTGAATCCCCTGTGGAGACCACAGAGAAAGACCTAGTTCTCCTCCTCATCGCAACCGGAGGCCTCACATCCTTTGAAAACTCGAGAGGTCCACGGAGATCAATGCTTCCCAAGGAGACGATGCCTGAGTCCTTTTGAAAATTGATAGGAGTCCCAGGATCCCTGTGGCACGTGTAAAGGGACTCTGGGTCTCCCGCCTCACGTGGAGACGAGTCCCAATTTCCATGCCAAGACTCGAGGAGAATCCCGAGGTGTCCCTCGCAACTAGGCAGGAGGCCTGACGTCGCTGAACAAACACATGTCTGGAAGGGCCCTCCCCGTCGGAACTCGAGAATATACCCCAGATTCCGGCCCCAACACGAGAAAAACCATGAGACTTCCCCCTCGCCGCGAGATGAGTCCCGATTCCTCTGCACTGCCTGCAGAGCAATTACGTATCCCACAACAAACGTGAAAAGAGCCTTGATTTCCTTGATGGCACTTCAGAGAAAACCCAAGAATACTGTCTCAAGTCTAGAGGGATCCTGCGGTAACTGGAGCAAAATGAAAATGCTCCGTGGACCACAAATCATCTCGAGATGAGAGCTTAGTCTCTGGCTTCGACTCAAGAGGAATACCAACTTTCCACAAGCACCTCAAAAGGAGGCTTCTCTCAGCTACAGGTATGTGATAGGGACCCTGAGTTTGTGGCCTCATGTGGAATGGACACCGAGATGCTCTGACTCGAAGTAAGGCCGGATATCCCTGCAGTGAATTGAATGCAGGCTCCTCTTGCATCTCCCAAGAAGAAGGGATGTCTGAATCCCCTGTGGAGACCACAGAGAAAGACCTAGTTCTCCGCCTCATCGCGACCGGAAGCCTCACATCCTTTGAAAACTCGAGAGGTCCGCGGAGATCAATGCTTCCAAAGGAGACGATGCCTGACTCCTCTTGAAAATGGATAGGAGTCCCAGGATCCCTGTGGCACGTGGAAAGGGACCCTGGGTCTCCCGCCTCACGTGGAGACGCATCCCAATTGCCATGCCAAGACTCGAGGAGAATCCCGAGGTGTCCCTCGCACCTAGGCAGGAGTCCTGACATCGCTGAACAAACACGTGTCTGGAAGGGCCCTCACCGTCATAACTCGAGCATATACCTCAGGTTCCGGCCGCAACTCGAGAAAAACCATGAGACTTCCCCCTCGCCGCGAGATGAGGCCCGATTCCCCTGCACTGCGTGCAGAGCAATTCCGTGTTCCACATCAAACTTGAAAGGAGCCTTGATTTCCTTGATGGCACTCCAGAGAAAATCCAAGATAACTGTCTCAAGTCTAGAGGGATCCTGAGGTCACTGGAGCAACACGAAAGGGCTCCGTGGACCCCAAATCAACTGGAGATGATAGCTTAGTCCCTGGCTTCGACTCAAGAGGAATACCAACTTTCCACAAGCACCTCAAGAGGAGGCTTCTCTAAGCTACAGGTATGTGAGAGGGACCCTGAGTTTGTGGCCTCAAGTGGAATGGACACCGAGATGCTCTGACTCGAAGTAAGGCCGGATATCCCTGCAGTGAATTGAATGCAGGCTCGTCTTGCATCTCCCAAGACGAAGGGATGTCTGAATCCCCTGAGGAGACCACAGAGAAAGACCTAGTTCTCCGCCTCATCGCGACCGGAGGCCTCACATCCTTTGAAAATTCGAGAGGTCCGCGGAGATCAATGCTTAAAAAGGAGACGATGCCTGACTCCTCTTGAAAATGGATAGGAGTCCCAGGATCCCTGTGGCACGTGGAAAGGGACCCTGGGTCTCCCGCCTCACGTGGAGACGCATCCCAATTGCCATGCCAAGACTCGAGGAGATTCCCGAGGTGTCCCTCGCACCTAGGCAGGAGTCCTGTCGTCGCTGAACAAACACGTGTCTGGAAGGGCCCTCCCCGTCGTAACTCGAGAATATACCCCAGGTTCCGGCCGCAACTCGACAAAAACCATGAGATTTCCCCCTCGCCGCGAGATGAGGCCCGATTCCCCTGCACTGCGTGCAGAGCAATTCCGTGCTCCACATCAAACGTGAAAGGAGCCTTGATTTCCTTGATGGCACTCCAGAGAAAACCCAAGATCACTGTGTCAAGTCCATTGGGTTCCTGAGGTCACTGGAGCAACAAGAAAGGGCTCCGTGGACCCCAAATCAACTCGAGATGAGAGCTTAGTCCCTGGCTTCGACTCAAGAGGAATACCAAGTTTCCACAAGCACCTCAAGAGGAGGCTTCTCTCAGATACATGTATGTGAGAGGGACCCTGAATGTGTGGCCTCAAGTGCAATGGACACCGAGATGCTCTGACTCGTAATAAGGCCGGATATCCCTTCAGTGAATTGAATGCCGGCTCGTCTTGAATCTCCCAAGACGAAGGGATGTCTGAATCCCCTGTGGAGACCACAGAGAAAGACCTAGTTCTCCGCCTCATCGCGACCTGAGGCCTCACATCCTTTGAAAACTCGAGAGGTCTGCGCAGATCAATGCTTCCAAAGGAGACGATGCCTGACTCTTCTTGAAAATGGATAGGAGTCCCAGGATCCCTGTGGTACGTGGAAAGGGACACTGGGTCTCCCGCCTCACGTGGAGACGCGTCCCAATTGCCATGCCAAGACTCGAGGAGAATACTGAGGTTTCCCTCGCACCTAGGCAGGAGTCCTGACGTCGCTGAACAAACACGTGTCTGGAAGGGCCCTCCCCGTCATAACTCGAGAACATAGCCCAGGTTCCGACCGCAACTTGAGAAAAACCATGAGACATCCCCCTTGCCTCGAGAAGAGTCCCGATTCCCCTGCACTGCGTGCAGAGCAATTCCGTGTTAGACATCAAACGAGAAAAAAGCCTTGATTTCCTTGATGGCACTCCAGAGAATCCCAAGATCACTGTCTCAAGTCTAGAGGGATCCTGAGGTCACTGTAGCAACACGAAAGGTCTCCGTGGACCCCAAATCAACTCGAGATGAGAGCTTAGTCCCTGGCTTCGACTCAAGAGGAATACCAATTTTCCACAAGCACCTCAAGAGGAGGCTTCTCTCAGCTACAGGTATGTGAGAGGGACCCTGAGTTTGTGGCCTCAAGTGGAATGGACACCGAGATGCTCTGACTCGAAGTAAGGCCGGATATCCCTGCAGTGAATTGAATCCAGGCTCGTCTTGCATCTCCCAAGAAGAAGGGATGTCTGAATCCCCTGTGGAGACCACAGAGAAAGACCTAGTTCTCCTCCTCATCGCAACCGGAGGCCTCACATCCTTTGAAACTCGAGAGGTCCACGGAGATCAATGCTTCCCAAGGAGACGATGCCTGAGTCCTTTTGAAAATTGATAGGAGTCCCAGGATCCCTGTGGCACGTGTAAAGGGACTCTGGGTCTCCCGCCTCACGTGGAGACGAGTCCCAATTTCCATGCCAAGACTCGAGGAGAATCCCGAGGTGTCCCTCGCAACTAGGCAGGAGGCCTGACGTCGCTGAACAAACACATGTCTGGAAGGGCCCTCCCCGTCGGAACTCGAGAATATACCCCAGGTTCCGGCCCCAACACGAGAAAAACCATGAGACTTCCCCCTCGCCGCGAGATGAGTCCCGATTCCTCTGCACTGCCTGCAGAGCAATTACGTATCCCACAACAAACGTGAAAAGAGCCTTGATTTCCTTGATGGCACTTCAGAGAAAACCCAAGAATACTGTCTCAAGTCTAGAGGGATCCTGCGGTAACTGGAGCAAAATGAAAATGCTCCGTGGACCACAAATCAACTCGAGATGAGAGCTTAGTCTCTGGCTTCGACTCAAGAGGAATACCAACTTTCCACAAGCACCTCAAAAGGAGGCTTCTCTCAGCTACAGGTATGTGATAGGGACCCTGAGTTTGTGGCCTCATGTGGAATGGACACCGAGATGCTCTGACTCGAAGTAAGGCCGGATATCCCTGCAGTGAATTGAATGCAGGCTCCTCTTGCATCTCCCAAGACGAAGGGATGTCTGAATCCCCTGTGGAGACCACAGAGAAAGACCTAGTTTTCCGCCTCATCGCGACCGGAAGCCTCACATCCTTTGAAAACTCGAGAGGTCCGCGGAGATCAATGCTTCCAAAGGAGACGATGCCTGACTCCTCTTGAAAATGGATAGGAGTCCCAGGATCCCTGTGGCACGTGGAAAGGGACACTGGGTCTCCCGCCTCACGTGGAGACGCGTCCCAATTGCCATGCCAAGACTCGAGGAGTGTCCTGAGGTGTCCCTAGCACCTAGGCAGGAGTCCTGACGTCGCTGAACAAACACGTGTCTGGAAGGGCCCTCCCCGTTGTAACTCGAGAATATACCCCAGGTTCGGTCCGCAATTCGAGAAAAACCATGAGACTTCCCACTCGCAGCGAGATGAGGCCCGATTCCCCTGCACTGCGTGCAGAGCAATTCCGTGTTCCACATCAAACGTGAAAGGAGCCTTGATTTCCTTGATGGCACTCCAGACAAAACCCAAGATCACTGTCTCAAGTCTAGAGGGATCCTGAGGTCACTGGAGCAACACGAAAGGGCTCCGTGGACCCCAAATCAATTCGAGATGAGTGCTTAGTCCCTGGCTTCGATTCAAGAGCAATACCAACCTTCCACAAGCACCTCAAGAGGAATCTTCTCTCAGCTACAGGTATGTGAGTGGGACCCTGAGATTGTGGCCTCAAGTGGAATGGACATCGAGATGCTCTGACTCGAAGTAAGACCGGATATCCCTGCAGTGAATTGAATGCAGGCTCGTCTTGCATCTCCCAAGACGAAGGGATGTCTGAATCCCCTGTGGAGACCACAGAGAAAGACCTAGTCCTCCGCCTCAACGCGAACGGAGGCCTCACATCCTTTGAAAACTCGAGGGGTCCGCAGAGATCAATGCTTCCAAAGGAGACGATGCCTGACTCCTCTTGAAAATGGATAGGAGTCCCAGGATCCCTGTGGCACGTGGAAAGGGACCCTGGGTCTCCCGCCTCACGTGGAGACGCGTCCCAATTGCCATGCCAAGACTCGAGGAGAATCCCGAGGTGTCCCTCGCAACTAGGCAGGAGTCCTGACGTCGCTGAACAAACAGGTGACTGGAAGGGCCCTCCCCGTCGTAACTCGAGAATATACCCCAGGTTCCGGCCACAACTGGAGAAAAACCATGAGACTTCCCCCTCACCGGGACATGAGGCCCGATTATCCTGGACTGCGTGCAGAGCAATTCCGTGTTCCACATCAAACGTGAAAGGAGACTTGATTTCCTAGATGGCACTCCAGAGAAAACCCAAGATGACTGTCTCAAGTCTAGAGGGAACCTGAGGTCACTGTAGCAACACGAAAAGGCTCCGTGGACCCCAAATCAACTCGAGATGAGAGCTTAGTCCCTGGCTTCGACTCAAGAGGAATGCCAACTTTCCACAAGCACCTCAAGAGGAGGCTTCTCTCAGCTACAGGTATGTGAGAGGGACCCTGAGTTTGTGGCCTCAAGTGGAATGGACACCGAGATGCTCTGACTCGAAGTAAGGCCGGATATCCCTGCAGTGAATTGAATGCAGGCTCGTCTTGCATCTCCCAAGACGAAGGGGTGTCTGAATCCCCTGTGGAGACCACAGAGAAAGACCTAGTCCTCCGCCTCATCGCGACCGGAGGCCTCACATCCTTTGAAAACTCGAGAGGTCCGCTGAGATTAATACTTCCGAAGGAGACGATGCCTGACTCCTCTTGAAAATGGATAGGAGTCCCAGCATATCTGTGGCACGTGGAAAGGGACACCGGATCTCCCGCCTCGCGTGGAGACGCGTCCAAATTGCCATGCCAAGACTCGAGGAGAATCCCGAGGTAACCCTCGTACCTAGGCAGGAGTCCTGACGTCGCTGAACAAACACGTGTCCGGAAGGGCCCTCCCCGTCGTAACTCGAGAATATAACCCAGGTTCCGGCCGCAACTCGAGAAAAACCATTAGACGTTCCCCTCGCTGCGACATGAGGCCCGATTCCCCTGCACTGCGTGCAGAGCAATTCCGTGTTCCACATCAAACGGGAAAGGAGCCTTGATTTCCTTGATGGCACTGCAGAGAAAACCCAAAATCACTGTCTCAAGTCGAGAGGGATCCTGAGGTCACTGGAGCAACACGAAAGGGCTCCGTGCACCCCAAATCAACTCGAGAAGGTAGCTTAGTCCCTGGCTTCGAGTCAAGAGGAATACCAACTTTCCACAAGCACCTCAAGAGGAGGCTTCTCTAAGCTACAGGTATGTGAGAGGGACCCTGAGTTGCTGGCCTCAAGTGGAATGGACACCGAGATGCTCTGACTCGAAGAAAGGCAGGATATCCCTGCAGTGAATTGAATGCAGGCTCGTCTTGCATCTCCCAAGACGACGGGATGTCTGAATCCCCTGTGGAGACCACAGAGAAAGAACTAATTCTCCGCCTCATCGCGACCGGAGGCCTGACATCCTTTGAAAACTCGAGAGGTCCGCGGAGATCAATGCTTCCAAAGGAGACGATGCCTGACTCCTCTTGAAAATGGATAGGAGTCCCAGGAACCCTGTGGCACGTGGAAAGGGACGCTGGGTCTCCCGCCTCACGTGGAGACGCGTCCCAATTGCCATGCCAAGACTCGAGGAGAATCCCGAGGTGTCCCTCGCACCTAGGCAGGAGTCCTTACATCGCCGAACAAACACGTGTCTGGAAGGGCCCTCCCCATTGTAACTCGAGAATATACCCCAGGTTCCGGCCGCAACTCGAGAAAAACCATGAGACTTCCCCCTCGCCGCGAGATGAGGCCCGATTCCCCTGCACTGCGTGCAGAGCAATTCCGTGTTCCACATCAAACGTGAAAGGAGACTTGATTTCCTTGATGGCACTGCAGAGAAAACCCAAAATCACTGTCTCAAGTCGAGAGGGATCCTGAGGTCACTGGAGCAACACGAAAGGGCTCCGTGCACCCCAAATCAACTCGAGATGGTAGCTTAGTCCCTGGCTTCGAGACAAGAGGAATACCAACTTTCCACAAGCACCTCAAGAGGAGGCTTCTCTCAGCTACAGGTATGTGAGAGGGACCCTGAGTTTGTGGCCTCAAGTGGAATGGACACCGAGATGCTCTGACTCGAAGTAAGGCCGGATATCCCTGCAGTGAATTGAATGCAGGCTCGTCTTGCATCTCCCAAGACGAAGGGATGTCTGAATCCCCTGTGGAGACCACAGAGAAAGACCTAGTCCTCCGCCTCATCGCGACCGGTGGCCTCACATCCTTTGACAACTCGAGAGGTCCACGGAGATCAATGCTTCCAAAGGAGATGATGCCTGACTCCTCTTGAAAATGGATAGGAGTCCCAGGATCCCTGTGGCACGTGGAAAGGGACCCTGGGTCTCCCGCCTCACGTGGAGCCGCGTCCCAATTGCCATGCCAAGACTCGTGGAGAATCCCGAAGTGTCCCTCGCACCTAGGCAGGAGTCCTGACGTCGCTGAACAAACACGTGTCTGGAAGGGCCCTCCCCGTCGTAACTCGAGAGTATACCCCAGGTTCCGGCCACAACTCGAGAAAAACCATGAGACTTCCCCCTCGCCGCGACATGAGGCCGGATTCCCCTGCACTGCGTGCAGAGCAATTCCGTGTTCCACATCAAACGTGAAAGGAGCCTTGATTTCCTTGATGGCACTCCAGAGAAAAACCAAAGTCACTGTCTCAAGTCTAGAGGAATCCTGAGGCCACTGTAGCAGCATGAAAGGGGTCCGTGGACCCCAAATCAACTCGAGATGAGAGCTTAGTCCCAGGCTTCGACTCAAGAGGAATACCAACTTTCCACAAGCACCTCAAGAGGAGGCTTCTCTCAGCTACAGGTATGTGAGAGGGACCCTGAGTTTGTGGCCTCAAGTAGAATGGACACCGAGATGCTCTGACTCGAAGTAAGTCCGGATATCCCTGCAGTGAATTGAATGCAGGCTCGTCTTGCATCTCCCAAGATGAAGGGATGTCTGAATCCCCTGTGGATACCACAGAGAAAGACCTAGTTCTCAGCCTCATGGCGACCGGAGGCCTCACATCCTTTGAAAACTCGAGCGGTCCGTGGAGATCAATGCTTCCAAAGGAGACGATGCCTGACTCCTCTTGAAAATGGATAGGAGTCCCAGGATCCCTGTCCACATGGACGGGGACTCTGGGTCTCCCGCTTCACGTGAGCACGCGTCCCAATTGCCATGCCAAGCCTCGAGGAGAATCCCGAGGTGTCCCTCGCACCTAGGCAGGAGTCCTGATGTCGCTGAACAAACACGTGTCTGGAAGGGCCCTCCCCGTCGTAACTCGAGAATATACCCCAGGTTCCGGCCGCAACTCGAGAAAAACCATGAGACTTCCCCCTCGCTGTGACATGAGGCCCGATTCCCCTGCACTGCGTGCGGAGCAATTCCGTGTTCCACATCAAACGTGAAATGAGACTTGATTTCCTTGATGGCACTGCAGAGAAAACCCAAAATCACTGTCTCAAGTCGAGAGGGATCCTGAGGTCACTGGAGCAACAGGAAAGGGCTCCGTGCACCCCAAATCAACTCGAGATGAGAGCTTAGTCCCTGGCTTCGAGTCAAGAGGCTTTCCACAAGCACCTCAAGAGGAGGCTTCTCTCAGCTACAGGGATGTGAGAGGGACCCTGAGTTTGTGGCCTCAAGTGGAATGGACACCGAGATGCTCTGACTCGAGGTAAGGCCGGATATCCCTGCAGTGAATTGAATGCAGGCTCTTCTTGCATCCCCCAAGATGAAGGGATGTCTGAATCCCCTGTGGAGACCACAGAGAAAGAACTAATTCTCTGCCTCATCGCGACCGGAGGCCTGACATCCTTTGAAAACTTGAGAGGTCCGCGGAGATCAATGCTTCCAAAGGAGACGATTCCTGACTCCTCTTGAAAATGGATAGGAGTCCCAGGAACCCTGCGGCACTTGGAAAGGGGTCCTGGGTCTCCCGCCTCACGTGGAGACCCGTCCCAATTGCCATGGCAAGACTCGAGGAGAATCCCGAGGTGTCCCTCTCACCTAGGCAGGAGTCCTGACGTCGCTGAACAAACACGTGTCTGGAAGGGCCCTCCCCATCGTAACTCGAGAATATTCCCCAGGTTCTGGCCGCAACTCGAGAAAAACCGTGAGACTTCCCCCTCGCTGCGAGATGAGGTCCGATTCACCTGCACTGCGTGCAGAGCAATTCCGTGTTCCACATCAAACGTGAAAGGAGCCTTGATTTCCTTGATGGCACTCCAGAGAAAACCCAAGATCACTGTCTCAAGTCTAGAGGGATCCTGAGGTCACTGGAGCAACACGATAGGGCTCCGTGGACCCCAAATCAACTCGAGATGAGAGCTTAGTCCCTGGCTTCGACTCAAGAGGAATACCAACTTTTCACAAGCACCTCAAGAGGAGGCTTCTGTCAGCTACAGGTATGTGAGAGGGACCCTGAGTTTGTGGCCTCAAGTGGAATGGACTCCGAGATGCTCTGACTTGATGTAAGGCCGGATATCCCAACAGTGAATTGAATGCAGGCTCGTCTTGCATCTCCCAAGACGAAGGGATGTCTGAATCCCCTGTGGAGACCACAGAGAAAGACCTAGTCCTCCGCCTCATCGCGACCGGAGGCCTCACATCCTTTGACAACGCGAGAGGTCTGTGGAGATCAACTTTTCCAAAGCAGACGATGCCTGACTCCTCTTGAAAAAGGATAGGAGTCCCAGGATCCCTGTGGCACCTGGAAAGGGACCCTGGGTCTCCCGTCTCACGTGGAGACGAGACCCAATTCCCATGCCAAGACTCGAGGAGAATCCCGAGGTGTCCCTCGCACCTAGGCCGGAGTCCTGACGTCGCTGAATAAACACGTGTCTGGAAGGGCCCTCCCCGTCGTAACTCGAGAATACACCCCAGGTTCCGGCCGCAACTCGAGAAAAACCATATGATTTCCCCCTCGCCGCGAGATGAGGCCCGATTCCCCTGCACTGCGTGCAGAGCAATTCCGTGTTCCACATCAAACGCGAAAGGAGCCTTGATTTCCTTGATGGCACTCCAGAGAAAACCCAAGATCACTGTCTCAAGTCTAGAGGGATCCTGAGATCACTGGAGCAACACGAAAGGGCTCCGTGGACCCCAAATCAACTCGAGATGAGAGCTTAGTCCCTGGCTTCGACTCAAGAGGAATACGAACTTTCCACAAGCCCCTCAAGAGAAGGCTTCTCTCAGCTACAGGTATGTGAGAGGGACCCTGAGTTTGTTGCCTCAAGTAGAATGGACACCGAGATGCTCTGACTCGAAGTAAGACCGGATATCCCTGCAGTGAATTGAATGCAGGCTCGTCTTGCATCTCCCAAGATGAAGGGATGTCTGAATCCCCTGTGGAGACCACAGAGAAAGACCTAGTTCTCAGCCTCATGGCAACCGGAGGCCTCACATCCTTTGAAAACTCGAGAGGTCCGCAGACATCAATGCTTCCAAAGGAGACGATGCCTGACTCCTCTTGAAAATGAATAGGAGTCCCAGGATCCCTGTCCACATGGACGGGGACACTGGGTCTCCCGCTTCACGTGAACACGCGTCCCAATAGCCATGCCAAGACTCGAGGAGAATTCCGAGGTGTCCCTCGCACCTAGGCAGGAGTCCTGACGTCGTTGAACAAACACGTGTCTGCAAGGGACCTCCCCGTCGTAACTCGAGAATATACCTCAGGTTCCGGCCGCAACTCGAGAAAAACCATGAGACTAACCACTCGCAGCCAGATGAGGCCCTATTCCCCTGCACTGCGTGCAGAGCAATTCCGTGTTCCACATCAAACGTGAAAGGAGCCTTGATTTCCTTGATGGCACTCCAGAGAAAACCCAAGATCACTGTCTCAAGTCTAGAGGGATCCTGAGGTCACTGTAGTAACACGAAAGGGCTTCGTGGAACCCAAATCAACTCGAGATGAGAGCTTAGTCCCTGGCTTCGACTCAAGAGGTATACCAACTTTCCACAAGCACCTCAAGAGGAGGCTTCTCTCAGCTACAGGTATGTGAGAGGGACCCTGAGTTTGTGGCCTCAACTGGAATGGACACCGAGATGCTCTGACTCAAAGTAAGGCCGGATATCCCTGCAGTGAATCGAATGCAGGCTCGTCTTCCATCTCCCAAGACGAAGGGATGTATGAATCACCTGTGGAGACCACAGAGAAAGACCTAATCCTCCGCCTCAACGCGACCGGAGGCCTGACATCCTTTGAAACTCGAGAGGTCCCCGGAGATCAATGCTTCCAAAGGAGACGATGCCTGACTCCTCCTGAAAATGGATAGGAGTCCCAGGATCCCTGTGGCACGTGGAAAGGGACACTGGGTCTCCCGCTTCACGTGGAGACGCGTCCCAATTGCCATGCCAAGACTCGAGGAGAATCGCGAGGTGTCCCTCGCACCTAGGCAGGAGTCCTGACGACGCTGAATAAACACGTGTCCGGAAGGGCCCTCCCCGTCGTAACTCGAGAATATACCCAAGGTTCCGGCTGCAACTCGAGAAAAACCATATGACTTCCCCCTCGCCGCGAGATGAGGCCCGATTCCACTGCACTGCGTGCAGAGCAATTCCGTGTTCCACATCAAACGTGAAAGGAGCCTTGATTTCCTTGATGGCACTCCAGAAAAAACCCAAAGTCACTGTTTCAAGTCTAGAGGGATCCTGAGGTCACTGGAGCAACACGAAAGGGCTCCGTGGACCACAAATCAACTCGAGATGAGAGCTTAGTCCCTGGCTTCGACTCAAGAGGAATACCAACTTTCCACAAGCACCTCAAGAGGAGGCTTCTCTCAGCTACATGTATGTGAGAGGAACCCTGAGTTTGTGGCCTCAAGTGGAATGGACACCGAGATGCTCTGACTTGAAGTAAGGCCAGATATGCCAGCAGTGAGTTGAATGCAAACTCGTCTTGCATCTCCCAAGACGAAGGGATGTCTGAATCCCCTGTGGAGACCACAGAGAAAGACCTAGTTCTCCGCCTCATCGAGACCGGAGGCTTCACATCCTTTGAAAACTCGAGAGGTCTGCGGAAATCAATGCTTCCATAGGAGACGATGCCTGACTCCTCTTGAAAATGGTTAGGAGTCCCAAGATCCCTGTCCACATGGACGGGGACCCTGGGTCTCCCGCTTCACGTGGAGACGCGTCCCAGTTGCCATGCCAAGCCTCGAGGAGAATCCCGAGCTGTCCCTCGCACCTAGGCAGGAGTCCTGACGTTGCTGAACAAACACGTGTCTGGAAGGGCCCTCCCCCTCGTAACTCGAGAATATACCCCAGGTTCCGGCCGCAACTCGAGAAAAACAATGAGATTTCCCCCTCGTCGCGAGATGAGCCCCGATTCCCCTGCACTGCGCGCAGAGCAATTCCGTGTTCCACATCAAACGTGAAAGGAGCCTTGATTTCCTTGATGGCACTCCAGAGAAAACCCTAGATCACTGTCTCAAGTCTAGAGGGATCCTGAGGTCACTGGAGCAACACGAAAGGGCTCCGTGGACCCCAAATCAACTCGAGATGAGAGCTTAGTCCCTGGCTTCGACTCAAGAGGTATACCAACTTTCCACAAGCACCTCAAGAGGAGGCTTCTCTCAGCTACAGGTAGGTGAGAGGGACCCTGAGTTTGTGGCCTCAAGTGGAATGGACACCGAGATGCTCTGACTCGAAGTAAGGCCGGATATCCCTGCAGTGAATTGAATGCAGGCTCGTCTTGCATCTCCCAAGTCGACGGGATTTCTGAATCCCCTTTGGAGACCACAGAGAAAGACCTAGTTCTCAGCCTCATGGCGACCGGAGGCCTCACATCCTTTGAAAACTCGAGAGGTCCGCGGAGATCAATGCTTCCAAAGGAGACGATGCCTGACGCCTCTTGAAAATAGATAGGAGTCCCAGGATCCCTGTGGCAAGTGGAAAGGTAGCCTGGTTCTCCCGCCTCACGTGGAGACGCGTCCCAATTGCCATGCCAAGACTCGAGGCGAATCCCGAGGTGTCCCTCGCACCTAGGCAGGAGTCCTGACGTCGCTGAACAAACACGTGTCTGGAAGGGCCCTCCCCCTCGTAACTCGAGAATATACCCCAGGTTCCGGCCGCAACTCGAGAAAAACAATGAGATTTCCCCCTCGTCGCGAGATGAGCCCCGATTCCCCTGCACTGCGTGCAGAGCAATTCCGTGTTACACATCAAACGTGAAAGGAGCGTTGATTTCCTTGATGGCACTCCAGAGAAAACCCAAGATCACTGTCTCAAGTCTAGAGGGATCCTGAGGTCACTGGAGCAACACGAAAGGGCTCCGTGGACCCCAAATCAACTCGAGATGAGAGCTTAGTCCCTGGCTTCGACTCAAGAGGAATACCAACTTTCCACAAGCACCTCAAGAGGAGGCTTCTCTCAGCTACAGGTAGGTGAGAGGGACCCTGAGTTTGTGACCTCAAGTAGAATGGACACCGAGATGCTCTGACTCGAAGTAACGCCGGATATCCCTGCAGTGAATTGAATGCAGGCTCGTCTTGCATCTCCCAAGATGAAGGGATGTCTGAATCCCCTGTGGAGACCACAGAGAAAGACCTAGTTCTCAGCCTCATGGCGACCGGAGGCCTCACATCCTTTGAAAACTCGAGAGGTCCGCAGAGATCAATGCTTCCAAAGGAGACGATGCCTGACTCCTCTTGAAAATGAATAGGAGTCCCAGGATCACTGTCCACATGGACGGGGACACTGGGTCTCCCACTTCACGTGAACACGCATCCCAATAGCCATGCCAAGACTCGAGGAGAATTCCGAGGTGTCCCTCGCACCTAGGCACGAGTCCTGACGTCGCTGAACAAACACGTGTCTGCAAGGGACCTCCCCGTCGTAACTCGAGAATATACCCCAGGTTCCGGCCGCAACTCGAGAAAAACCATGAGACTTCCCACTCGCCGCCAGATGAGGCCCTATTCCCCTGCACTGCGTGCAGAGAAATTCCGTGTTCCACATCAAACATGAAAGGAACCTTGATTTCCTTGATGGCACTCCAGAGAAAACCCAAGATCGCTGTCTCAAGTCTAGAGGGATCCTGAGGTCACTGTAGCAACACGAAAGGGCTTCGTGGAACCCAAATCAACTCGAGATGAGAGCTTAGTCCCTGGCTTCGACTCAAGAGGTATACCAACTTTCCACAAGCACCTCAAGAGGAGGCTTCTCTCAGCTACAGGTATGTGAGAGGGACCCTGAGTTTGTGGCCTCAACTGGAATGGACACCGAGATGCTCTGACTTAAAGTAAGGCCGGATATCCCTGCAGTGAATTGAATGCAGGCTCGTCGTCCATCTCCCAAGACGAAGGGATGTATGAATCACCTATGGAGACCACAGAGAAAGACCTAATCCTCCGCCTCAACGCGACCGGAGGACTGACATCCTTTGAAAACTCGAGAGGTCCCCGGAGATCAATGCTTCCAAAGGAGACGATGCCTGACTCCTCCTGAAAATGGATAGGAGTCCCAGGATCCCTGTGGCACGTGGAAAGGGACCCTGGGTCTCCCGCTTCACGTGGAGACGCGTCCCAATTGCCATGCCAAGACTCGAGGAGAATCCCGAGGTGTCCCTCGCACCTAGGCAGGAGTCCTGCCGACGCTGAATAAACACGTGTCCGGAAGGGCCCTCCCCGTCGTAACTCGAGAATATACCCAAGGTTCCGGCTGCAACTCGAGAAAAACCATATGACTTCCCCCTCGCCGCGAGATGAGGCCCGATTCCACTGCACTGCGTGCAGAGCAATTCCGTGTTCCACATCAAACGTGAAAGGAGCCTTGATTTCCTTGATGGCACTCCAGAAAAAACCCAAAGTCACTGTTTCAAGTCTAGAGGGATCCTGAGGTCACTGGAGCAACACGAAAGGGCTCCGTGGACCACAAATCAACTCGAGATGAGAGCTTAGTCCCTGGCTTCGACTCAAGAGGAATACCAACTTTCCACAAACACCTCAAGAGGAGGCTTCTCAGCTACATGTATGTGAGAGGAACCCTGAGTTTGTGGCCTCAAGTGGAATGGACACCGAGATGCTCTGACTTGAAGTAAGGCCAGATATGCCAGCAGTGAGTTGAATGCAAACTCGTCTTGCATCTCCCAAGACGAAGGGATGTCTGAATCCCCTGTGGAGACCACAGAGAAAGACCTAGTTCTCCGCCTCATCGAGACCGGAGGCTTCACATCCTTTGAAAACTCGAGAGGTCTGCGGAAATCAATGCTTCCATAGGAGACGATGCCTGACTCCTCTTGAAAATGGTTAGGAGTCCCAAGATCCCTGTCCACATGGACGGGGACCCTGGGTCTCCCGCTTCACGTGGAGACGCGTCCCAGTTGCCATGCCAAGACTCGAGGAGAATCCCAAGCTGTCCCTCGCACCTAGGCAGGAGTCCTGACGTAGCTGAACAAACACGTGTCTGGAAGGGACCTCCCCCTCGTAACTCGAGAATATACCCCAGGTTCCGGCCGCAACTCGAGAAAAACAATGAGATTTCTCCCTCGTCGCGAGATGAGCCCCGATTCCCCTGCACTGCGCGCAGAGCAATTCCGTGTTCCACATCAAACGTGAAAGGAGCCTTGATTTCCTTGATGGCACTCCAGAGAAAACCCTAGATCACTGTCTCAAGTCTAGAGGGATCCTGAGGTCACTGGAGCAACACGAAAGGGCTCCGTGGACCCCACATCAACTCGAGATGAGAGCTTAGTCCCTGGCTTCGACTCAAGAGGAATACCAACTTTCCACAAGCCCCTCAAGAGGAGGCTTCTCTCAGCTACAGGTATGTGAGAGGGACCCTGAGTTTGTGGCCTCAAGTAGAATGGACACCGAGATGCCCTGACTCGAAGTAAGGCCGGATATCCCTGCAGTGAATTGAATGCAGGCTCGTCTTGCATCTCCCAAGATGAAGGGATGTCTGAATCCCCTGTGGAGACCACAGAGAAAGACCTAGTTCTCAGCCTCATGGCGACCGGAGGCCTCACATCCTTTGAAAACTCGAGAGGTCCGCAGAGATCAATGCTTCCAAAGGAGACGATGCCTGACTCCTCTTGAAAATGAATAGGAGTCCCAGGATCCCTGTCCACATGGACGGGGACAATGGGTCTCCCGCTTCACGTGAACACGCGCCCAATTGCCATGCCAAGACTCGAGGAGAATCCCGAGGTGTCCCTCGCACCTAGGCAGGAGTCCTGACGTCGCTGAACAAACACGTGTCTGGAAGGGCCCTCCCCGTCGTAACTCGAGAGTATACCCCAGGTTCCGGCCGCAACTGGAGAAAAACCATGAGACTTCCCCCTCGCCGCGAGATGAGGCCCGATTCCCCTGCACTGCATGCAGAGCAATTCCTGTTCCACATCAAAAGTGAAAGGAGCCTTGATTTCCTTGATGGCACTCCAGAGAAAACCCAAGATCACTGTCTCAAGTCTAGAGGGATCCTGAGGTCACTGGACCAACAGGAAAAGGCTCCGTGGTCCCCAAATCAACTCTAGATGAGAGCTTAGTCCCTGGCTTAGACTCAAGAGGAATACCAACTTTCCACAGGCACCTCAAGAGGAGGCTTCTCTCAGCTACAGGTATATTTGAGGGACCCCGAGTTTGTGGCCTCAAGTGGAATGGACACCGAGATGCTCTGACTCGAAGTAAGGCTGGATATCCCTGCAGTGAATTGAATGCAGGCTCGGCTTGCATCTCCCAAGACGAAGGGATGTCTGAATCCCCTGTGGAGACCACAGAGAAAGACCTAGTCCTCCGCCTCATCGGGACCGGAGGCCTCACATCCTTTGAAAACTCGAGAGGTCTGCAGAGATCAATGCTTCCAAAGGAGACGATGCCCGACTCCTCTTGAAAATGGATAGGAGTCCCAGGATCCCTGTGGCACGTGGAAAGGGACCCTGGGTCTCCCGCCTCACGTGGAGACGCATCCCAATTGCCATGCCAAGACTCGAGGAGAATCCCGAGGTGTCCCTCGCACCTAGGCAGGAGTCCTGACGTCGCTGAACAAACACGTGTCTGGAAGGGACCTCCCCGTCGCAAATCCAGAATATACCCCAGGTTCCGGCCGCAACTCGAGAAAAACCATGAGATTTCCCCCTCGCCGCGAGTTGAGGCCCGATCCCCTGCACTGCATGCAGAGCAATTCCGTGTTCCACATCAAACGTGAAAGGAGCCTTGATTTCCTTGATGGCACTCCAGAGAAAACAGAAGATCACTGTTTCAAGTCTAGAGGGATCCTGAGGTCACTGGAGCAACACGAAAGGGCTCCGTGGACCCCAAATCAACTCGAGATGAGAGCTTAGTCCCTGGCTTCGACTCAAGAGGAATACCAACTTTCCACAAGCACCTCAAGAGGAGGCTTCTCTCAGCTACAGGTATGTGAGAGGGCCCCTGAGTTTGTGTCCTCAAATGAAATGGACACCGAGATGCTCTGACTGGAAGTAAGGCCGGATATCCCTGCAGTGAATTGAATGCAGGCTCGACTTGCATCTCCCAAGACGAAGGGATGTCTGAATCCCCTGTGGAGACCACAGAGAAAGACCTAATTCTCAGCCTCATCGCGACCGGAGGCCTCACATCCTTTGAAAACGTGAGAGGTCCGCGGAGATCAATGCTTCCAAAGGAGACGATGCCTGACTCCTCTTGAAAATAGATAGGAGTCCCAGGATCCCTGTGGCACGTGGAAAGGGACACTGGGTCTCCCGCCTCACGTGGAGACGCGTTCCAATTGCCATGCCAAGACTCCAGGAGAATCCCGAGGTGTCCCTCGCACCTCGGCAGGAGTCCTGACGTCGCTGAACAAACACGTGTCTGGAAGGGCCCTCCCCGTCGTAACTCGAGAATATACCCCAGGTTCCGGCCGCAACTCGAGAAAAACCATGAGATTTCCCCCTCGCCGCGAGTTGAGGCCCGATTCCCCTGCACTGCATGCAGAGCAGTTCCGTGTTCCACATCAAACGTGAAAGGAGCCTTGATTTCCTTGATGGCACTCCAGAGAAAACCCAAGATCACTGTCTCAAGTCTAGAGGGATCCTCAGGTCACTGGAGCAACACGAAAGGTCTCCGTGGACCCCAAATCAACTCTAGATGAGAGCTTAGTCCCTGGCTTCGACTCAAAAGGAATACCAACTTTTCACTAGCACCTCAAGAGGAGGCTTCTCTCAGCTATAGGTATGTGAGAGGGACCCTGAGTTTGTGGCCTCAAGTGGAAAGGACACCGAGATGCTCTGACTCGAAGTAAGGCCGGATATCCCAACAGTGAATTGAATGCAGGCTCGTCTTGCATCTCCCAAGACGAAGGGATGTCTGAATCCCCTGTGGAGACAACAGAGAAAGACCTAGTCCTCCGCCTCATCGCGACCGGAAGCCTCACATCCTTTGAAAACTCGAGAGGTCTGCGGAAATCAATGCTTCCAAAGGAGACGATGCCTGACTCTTCTTGAAAATGGATAGGAGTCCCAGGATCACTGTGGCACGTGTAAAGGGACCCTGGTTCTCCCGACTCACGTGGAGACGCGTCCCAATTGCCATGCCAAGACTCGAGGAGAATCCCAAAGTGTCCCTCGCACCTAGGCAGGAGTCCTGAAGTGGCTGAACAAACACGTGTCTGGAAGGGCCCTCCCCGTCGTAACTCGAGAATATACCCCAGGTTCCGGCCGCAACTCGAGAAAAACCATGACACTTCCCCCTCGCCGCGAGATGAGGCCCGATTTCCCTGCACTGCGTGCAGAGCAATTCCGTGTTCCACATCGAACGGGAAAGGAGCCTTGATTTCCTTGATGGCACTCCAGAGAAAACCCAAGATCACTGTCTCAAGTCTAGAGGGATCCTGAGGTCACTGGAGCAACACGAAATTTCTCCGTGGACCCCAAATCAACTCGAGATGAGAGCTTAGTCCCTGGCTTCACCTCAAAAGGAATACCAACTTTCCACAAGCACCTCAAGAGGAGGCTTCTCTCAGCTACAGTTATGTGAGAGGGACCCTGAGTTTGTGGCCTCAAGTGGAATGGACACCGAGATGCTCTGACTCGAAGTAAGGCCGGATATCTCTGTAGTGAATTGAATGCAGGCTCGCCTTGCATCTCCCAAGACGAAGGGATGTCTGAATCCCCTGTGGAGACCACAGAGAAAGACCTAATTTTCCGCCTCATCGCGACAGGAGGCCTCACATCCTTTGAAAATTCGAGAGGTCCGCGGAGATCAATGCTTCCAAAGGAGACGCTGCCTGACTCCTCTTGAAAATTGATAGGAGTCCCACGATCCCTGTGGCACGTGGAAAGGGACCCTGGGTCTCCCGCCTCACGTGGAGACGCGTCCCAATTGCCATGCCAAGACTCGAGGAGAATCCCGAGGTGTCCCTCGCACCGAGGCAGGAGTTCTGATGTCGCTGAACAAACACGTGTCTGGAAGGGCCCTCCCCGTGGTAACTCGAGAATATACCCCAGGTTCCGGCCGCAACTCGAGAAAAACCATGAAACTTCCCCCTCGCCGCTGGAAGAGGCCCGATTCCCCTGCACTGCGTTCAGACCAATTCCGTGTTCCACATCAAATGTGAAAGGAGCCTTGATTTCCTTGATGGCACTCCAGAGAAAACCCAAGATCACTGTCTCAAGTCTAGAGGGATCCTGATGTCACTGGAGCAACACGAAAGGGCTCCGTGGGCAACAAATCAACTCGAGATGAGAGCTTAGTCCCTGGCTTCGACTCAAGAGGAATACCAACTTTCCACAAGCACCTCAAGAGAAGGCTTCTCTCAGCTACAGGTACGTGAGACGGACCCTGAGTTTGTGGCCTCAAGTGGAATGGACACCGAGATGCTCTGACTCGAAGTAAGGCCGGATATCCCTGCAGTGAATTGAATGCAGGCTCGTCTTGCATCTCCCACGACGAAGGGATGTCTGAATCCCCTGTGGAGATGACAGAGAAAGACCGAGTACTCCGCCTCATCGCGAGCGGAGGCCTCACATCCTTTGAAAACTCGAGAGGTCCGCGGAGATCAACGCTTCCAAAGGAGACGATGCCTGACTCCTCTTGAAAATGGATAGGAGTCCCAGGATCCCTGTGGAACGTGGAAAGGGACACTGGGACTCCCGCCTCACGTGGAGATGCCTCCCAATAGCCATGCCAAGACTCGAGGATTATCCTGAGGTGTTCCTCGCTCCTAGGCAGGAGTCCTGACGTCGCTGAACAAACACGTGTCTGGAAGGGCCCTCCCCGTCCTAACTCGAGAATATACCCCAGGTTCCGGCCGCAACTCGAGAAAAACCATGAGACTTCCCCCTCGCCGCAACATGATGCCCGTTTCCCCTGGACTGCGTGCAGAGCAATTCCGTGTTCCACATCAAACGTGAAAGGAGCCTTGATTTCCTTGATGGCACTCCAGAGAAAACCCAAGATCACTGTCTCAAGTCTAGAGGGATCCTGAGGTCACTGGAGCAACACGAATGGGCTCCGTGGACCCCAAATCAACTCGAGATGAGAGCTTAGTCCCTGGCTTCGACTGAAGAGGAATACCAACTTTCCACAAGCACCTAAAGAGGAGGCTTCTCTCAGCTACATGTATGTGAGAGGGACCCTGAGTTTGTGGCCTCAAGTGGAATGGACACCGAGATGCTCTGACTCGAACTAAGGCCGGATATCCCTGCAGTGAATTGAATGCAGGCTCGTCTTGCATCTCCCAAGACGAAGGTATGTCTGAATCCCCTGTGCAGAACACAGAGAAAGACCTAGTTCTCCGGCTCAACGCGAACGGATGCCTCACATCCTTTGAAAACTCAAGAGGTCCGCGGAGATCAATGCTTCCAAAGGAGACGATGCCTGACTCCTCTTGAAAATTGATAGGAGTACCACGATCCCTGCGGCACGTGGAAAGGGACCCTGGGTCTCCCGCCTCACGTGGAGACGCGTCCCAATTGCCATGCCAATACTCGAGGAGAATCCCGAAGTTTCCCTCTCACCTAGGCGGGGGTCCTGACGGCGCTGAACAAAAACGTGTCTGGAAGGGCCCTCCCTGTCGTAACTCGAGTATATACCCCAGGTTCCGGCCGCAACTCGAGAAAAACCATGAGACTTTCCCCTCGCCGCGAGATGAGGCCCGATTCCCCTGCACTGCGTGCAGAGCAATTCCGTGTTCCACATCAAACGTGAAAGGAGCCTTGACTTCCTTGATGGCACTTCAGAGAAAACCCAAGATCACTGTCTCTAGTCTAGAGGGATCCTGACGTCACTGGAGCAACATGAAAGGGCTCCGTGGACCCCAAATCAACTCGAGATGAGAGCTTAGTCCCTGGCTTCGACTCAAGATGAATACCAACTTTCCAAAAGCACCTCAAGAGGAGGCTTCTCTCAGCTACTGGTATGAGAGAGGGACCCTGAGTTTGTGGCCTCAAGTGGAATGGACACCGAGATGCTCTGACTCGAAGTAAGGCCGGATATCCCTGCAGTGAATTGAATGCAGGCTCGTCTTGCATCTCCCAAGACGAAGGGATGTCTGAATCCCCTGTGGAGACCACAGAGAAAGACCTAATTTTCCGCCTCATCGCGACCGGAGGCCTCACATCCTTTGAAAACTCAAGAGGTCCGCGGAGATCAATGCTTCCAAAGGAGACGATGCCTGACTCCTCTTGAAAATGGATAGGAGTCCCAGGATCCCTGTGGCACGTGGAAAGGGACACTGGGTCTCCCGCCTCACGTGGAGACGCGTCCCAATTGCCATGCCAAGACTCGAGGTGAATCCCGAGGTGTCCCTCGCACCTAGGCAGGAGTCCTGACGTCGCTGAACAAACACGTGTCTGGAAGGGCCCTCCCCGTCGTAACTCGAGAATATACCCCAGGTTCCGGCCGCAACTCGAGAAAAACCATGACACTTCCCCCTCGCAGTGAGATGAGGCCCGATTCCCCTGCACTGCGTGCAGAGCAATTCCGTGTTCCACATCAAACGTGAAAGGAGCCTTGATTTCCTTGATGGAACTCCAGAGAAAACCCAAAATCACAGTCTCAAGTCTAGAGGGATCCTGAGGTCACTGGAGCAACACGAAAGGGCTCCGTGGACCCCAAATCAACTCGAGATGAGAGCTTAGTCCCTGGCTTCGACTCAAAAGGAATACCAACTTTTCACTAGCACCTCAAGAGGAGGCTTCTCTCAGCTACAGGTATGTGAGAGGGACCCTGAGTTTGTGGCCTCAAGTGGAAAGGACACCGAGATGCTCTGACTCGAAGTAAGGCCGGATATCCCAACAGTGAATTGAATGCAGGCTCGTCTTGCATCTCCCAAGACGAAGGGATGTCTGAATCCCCTGTGGAGACAACAGAGAAAGACCTAGTCCTCCGCCTCATCGCGACCGGAAGCCTCACATCCTTTGAAAACTCGAGAGGTCTGCGGAAATCAATGCTTCCAAAGGAGACGATGCCTGACTCTTCTTGAAAATGGATAGGAGTCCCAGGATCACTGTGGCACGTGTAAAAGGACCCTGGTTCTCCCGACTCACGTGGAGACGCGTCCCAATTGCCATGCCAAGACTCGAGGAGAATCCCAAAGTGTCCCTCGCACCTAGGCAGGATTCCTGAAGTGGCTGAACAAACACGTGTCTGGAAGGGCCCTCCCCGTCGTAACTCGAGAATATACCCCAGGTTCCGGCCGCAACTCGAGAAAAACCATGACACTTCCCCCTCGCCGCGAGATGAGGCCCGATTTCCCTGCACTGCGTGCAGAGCAATTCCGTGTTCCACATCGAACGGGAAAGGAGCCTTGATTTCCTTGATGGCACTCCAGAGAAAACCCAAGATCACTGTCTCAAGTCTAGAGGGATCCTGAGGTCACTGGAGCAACACGAAATTTCTCCGTGGACCCCAAATCAACTCGAGATGAGAGCTTAGTCCCTGGCTTCACCTCAAGAGGAATACCAACTTTCCACAAGCACCTCAAGAGGAGGCTTCTCTCAGCTACAGTTATGTGAGAGGGACCCTGAGTTTGTGGCCTCAAGTGGAATGGACACCGAGATGCTCTGACTCGAAGTAAGGCCGGATATCTCTGTAGTGAATTGAATGCAGGCTCGCCTTGCATCTCCCAAGACGAAGGGATGTCTGAATCCCCTGTGGAGACCACAGAGAAAGACCTAATTTTCCGCCTCATCGCGACAGGAGGCCTCACATCCTTTGAAAATTCGAGAGGTCCGCGGAGATCAATGCTTCCAAAGGAGACGCTGCCTGACTCCTCTTGAAAATTGATAGGAGTCCCACGATCCCTGTGGCACGTGGAAAGGGACCCTGGGTCTCCCGCCTCACGTGGAGACGCGTCCCAATTGCCATGCCAAGACTCGAGGAGAATCCCGAGGTGTCCCTCGCACCGAGGCAGGAGTTCTGATGTCGCTGAACAAACACGTGTCTGGAAGTGCCCTCCCCGTGGTAACTCGAGAATATACCCCAGGTTCCGGCCGCAACTCGAGAAAAACCATGAAACTTCCCCCTCGCCGCTGGAAGAGGCCCGATTCCCCTGCACTGCGTTCAGACCAATTCCGTGTTCCACATCAAATGTGAAAGGAGCCTTGATTTCCTTGATGGCACTCCAGAGAAAACCAAAGATCACTGTCTCAAGTCTAGAGGGATCCTGATGTCACTGGAGCAACACGAAAGGGCTCCGTGGGCAACAAATCAACTCGAGATGAGAGATTAGTCCTTGGCTTCGACTCAAGAGGAATACCAACTTTCCACAAGCACCTCAAGAGAAGGCTTCTCTCAGCTACAGGTACGTGAGAGGGACCCTGAGTTTGTGGCCTCAAGTGGAATGGACACCGAGATGCTCTGACTCGAAGTAAGGCCAGATATCCCTGCAGTGAATTGAATGCAGGCTCGTCTTGCATCTCCCACGACGAAGGGATGTCTGAATCCCCTGTGGAGATGACAGAGAAAGACCGAGTACTCCGCCTCATCGCGAGCGGAGGCCTCACATCCTTTGAAAACTCGAGAGGTCCGCGGAGATCAACGCTTTCAAAGGAGACGATGCCTGACTCCTCTTGAAAATGGATAGGAGTCCCAGGATCCCTGTGGAACGTGGAAAGGGACACTGGGACTCCCGCCTCACGTGGAGATGCCTCCCAATAGCCATGCCAAGACTCGAGGATTATCCTGAGGTGTTCCTCGCTCCTAGGCAGGAGTCCTGACGTCGCTGAACAAACACGTGTCTGGAAGGGCCCTCCCCGTCATAACTCGAGAATATAAATTAGGTTCCGGCCGCAACTCGAGAAAAAATATGAGACTTCCCCCTCGCTGCGAAATGAGGCCCGATTTTCCTGCACTGCGTGCAGAGCAATTCCGTGTTCCACATCAAACGTGAAAGGAGCCTTGATTTCCTTGATGGCACTCCAGAGAAAACCCAAGATCACTGTCTCAAGTCTAGAGGGATCCTGAGGTCACTGGAGCAACACGAAAGGGCTCCGTGGACCCCAAATCAACTCGAGATGAGAGCTTAGTCCCTGGCTTCGACTCAACAGGAATACCAACTTTGCCCAAGCACCTCAAGAGGAGGCTTCTCCAGCTACAGGTATGTGAGAGGGACCCTGAGTTTGTGGCCTCAAGTGGAATGGACACCGAGATGCTCTGACTCGAAGTAAGGCCGGATATCCCTGCAGTGAATTGAATGCAGGCTCCTCTTGCATCTCCCAAGACGAATGGATGTCTGAATCCCCTGTGGAGACCACAGAGAAAGACCTAGTTCTCCGCCTCATTGAGACAGGAGGCCTCACATCCTTTGAAAACTCGAGAGGTCCGCGGAGATCAATGCTTCCAAAGGAGACGATGCCTGACTCCTCTTGAAAATGGATAGGAGTCCCAGGATCCCTGTGGCACGTGGAAAGGGACCCTGGGTCTCCTGCCTCACGTGGAGACGCGTCCCAATTGCCATGCCAAGATTCGAGGAGAATCCCGAGGTATCCCTCGCACCTAGGCAGGAGTCCTGACGTCGCTGAACAAACACGTGTCTGGAAGGGCCCTCCCCGTCGTAACTCGAGAATATACCCCAGGTTCCGGCCGCAACTCAAGAAAAACCATGAGACTTCCCCCTCGCCGCGAGATGAGGCCCGATTCCCCTGCACTGCGTTCAGAGCAATTCCGTGTTCCACATCAAACGTGAAAGGAGCCTTGATTTCCTTCATGGCACTCCAGAGAAAACCCAAGATCACTGTCTCAAGTCTAGAGGGATCCTGAGGTCACTGGAGCAACACGAAAGAGCTCCATGGACCCCAAATCAACTCGAGATGAGAGCTAGGTCCTTGGCTTCGACTCAAGAGGAATACCAGCTTTCCACAAGCACCTCAAGAGGAGGCTTCTCTCAGCTACAGGTATGTGAGAGGGACCCTGAGTTTGTGGCCTCAAGTGGAATGGCACCGAGATGCTCTGACTCGAAGTAAGGCCGGATATCCCTGCAGTGAATTGAATGCAGGCTCGTCTTGCATCTCCCAAGATGAAGGGATGTCTGAATCCCCTGTGGAGACCACAGAGAAAGACCTAGTCCTCCGACTCATTGCGACCTGAGGCCTCACATCCTTTGAAAACTCGAGAGGTCCGCGGAGATCAATCCTTCCAAGGGAGACGATGCCTGACTCCTCTTGAAAATGGATAGGAGTCCCAGGATCCCTGTGGCACGTGGAAAGGACCCTGGGTCTCCCGCCTCACGTGGAGATGCGTCCCAATTGCAATGCCAAGACTCGAGGAGAATCCCGAGGTGTCCCTCGCACCTAAGCAGGAGTCCTGAGGTCGCTGAACAAACACGTGTCTGGAAGGGCCCTCCCCGTCGTAACTCGAGAATATACCCCAGGTTCCGGCCGCAACTCGAGGAATACCATGAGACTTCCCCCTAACCGTGAGATGAGGGCCGATTCACCTGCACTGCATGCAGAGCAATTCCGTGTTCCACATCAAACATGAAAGGAGCCTTGATTTCCTTGATGGCACTCCAGAGAAAACCCAAGATCACTGTCTCAAGTCTAGAGGGATCCTGAGGTCACTGGAGCAATACGAAAGGGCTCCGTGGACGCCAAATCAACTAGAAATGAGAGCTTTGTCCATGGCTTCGACTCAAGAGGAATACCAACTTTCCACAAGCACCTCAAGAGGAGGCTTCTCTCAGCTACAGGTATGTGAGAGGGACCCTGAGTTTGTGGCCTCAAGTGGACTGGACACCGAGATGCTCTGACTGGAAATAAGGCCGGATATCCCTGCAGTGAATTGAATACAGGCTCGTCTTGCATCTCCCAAGATGAAGGGATGTCTGAATCCCCTGTGGAGACCACAGAGAAAGACCTAGTCCTCCGCCTCATCGCGACCGGAGGCCTCACATCCTTTGAAAACTCGAGAGGTCTGCGGAGATCAATGCTTCCAAAGGAGACGATGCCTGACTCCTCTTGAAAATGGATAGGAGTCCCAGGATCCCTGTGGCACGTGGAAAGGGACCCTGGGTCCCCAGCCTCACGTGGAGACGCGTCCCAATTGCAATGCCAAGACTCGAGGAGAATCCCGAGGTGTCCCTCGCACCTAGGCAGGAGTCCTGACGTCGCTGAACAAACACGTGTCTGGAAGGGCCCTCCCCGTCGTAACTCGAGAATATACCCCAGATTCCGGCCGCAACTTGAGAAAAACCATGAGACATCCCCCTTGCCGTGAGATGAGCCCCGATTCCCCTGCACTGCGTGCAGAGCAATTCCGTGTTCCACATCAAACTTGAAAGGAGCCTTGATTTCCTTGATGGCACTCCAGAGAAAACCCAAGATCACTGTCTCTAGTCGAGAGGGATCCTGAGGTCACTGGAGCAACACGAAAGGGCTCCGTGGACCCCAAATCAACTCGAGATGAGAGCTTAGTCCCTGTCTTCGACTCAAGAGGAATACCAACTTTCCACAAGCACCTCAAGAGGAGGCTTCTCTCAGCTACAGGTATATTTGAGGGACCCTGAGTTTGTGGCCTCAAGTGGAATGGACACCGAGATGCTCTGACTTGAAGTAAGGCCTGATATCCCACCAGTGAATTGAATGCAGGCTCGTCTTGCATCTCCCAATACGAAGGGATGTCTGAATACCCTCTGGGGACGACAGAGAAAGACCTAGTCCTCCTCATCATCGCGACCGGAGACCTCACATCCTTTGGAAACTTGAGAGGTCTGCGGAGATCAATGCTTCCAAAGGAGACGATGCCTGATTCCTCTTGAAAATGGATAGGAGTCCCAGGATCCTTGTGGCACGTGGAAAGGGACGCTGGGTCTCCCGCCTCACGTGGAGACGCGTCCCAATTGCCATGCCAAGACTCGAGGAGAATCCCGAGGTGTCCCTCGCACCTAGGCAGGAGTCCTGACGTCGCTGAACAAACACGTGTATGGAAGGGACCTCCCCGTCGTAACTCGAGAATATACCCCAGGTTCCGGCCGCAACTCGAGAAAAACCAAGAGACTATCCCCTCGTCGCGAGATGAGGCCCGATTCCCCTGCACTGCATGCAGAGCAATTCCGTGTTCCACATCAAAGGTGAAAGGAGCCTTGATTTCCTTTATGGCACACCAGAGAAAACCCAAGATCACTGTCTCAATTCTAGAGGGATCCTGAGGTCACTGGAGCAACACGAAAGGGCTCGGTGAACCCCAAATCAACTCGAGATGAGAGCTTAGTCCCTAGCTTCGACTCAAGAGGAATACCAACTTTCCACAAGCACCTCAAGGGGAGGCTTCTCTCAGCTACTGGTATGTGAGAGGGACCCTGAGTTTGTGGCCTCAAGTGGAATGGACACCGAGATGCTCTGACTCGAAATATGGCCGGATATCCCTGCAGTGAATTGAAAGCAGGCTCGTCTTGCATCTCCCAAGACGAAGGGATTTCTGAATCCCCTGTGGAAACCACAGAGAAAGACCTAGTTCTCCGCCTCAACGCGAACGGAGTACTCACATTCTTTGAAAACTCGAGAGGTCCGCTGAGATCAATGCTTCCAAAGGAGACGATGCCTGACTCCTCTTGAAAATGGATACGAGTCCCAGGATCCCTGTGGCACGTTGAAAGGGACCCTGGGTCTCCCGCCTCACGTGGAGACGCGTCCCAATTGCCATGCCAAGACTCGAGGAGAATCCCGAGGTGTCCCTCGCACCTAGGCAGGAGTCCTGACGTCGCTGAACAAACACGTGTCTGGAAGGGCCCTCCCCGTCGTAACTCGAGAATATACCCCAGGTTCCGGCCGCAACTCGAGAAAAACCAAGAGACTATCCCCTCGTCGCGAGATGAGGCCCGATTCCCCTGGACTGCGTGCAGAGCAATTCCATGTTCCACATCCAACATGAAAGGAGCCTTGATTTCCTTGTTGGCACTCCAGAGAAAACCGAAGATCACTGTCCCAAGTCTAGAGGGATCCTGAGGTCACTGTAGCAACAAGAAAGGGCTCCGTGGAACCCAAATCAACTCGAGATGAAGCTTAGTCCCTGGCTTCGACTCAAGAGGAATACCAACTTTCCACAAGCACTTCAAGAGGGGGCTTCTCTCAGCTACAGGTAGGTGAGAGGGACCCTGAGTTTGTGGCCTCAAGTCGAATGGACACCGAGATGCTCTGACTCGAAGTAAGGCACAATATCCCTGCAGTGAATTGAATGCAGGCTCGTCTTCCATCTCCCAAGACGAAGGGATGTCTGAATCCCCTGTGGAGACGACAGAGAAAGACCTGGTCCTCCGCCTCAACACGACCGGAGGCCTCACATCCTTTGAAAACTCGAGAGGTCTGTGAAAATCAATGCTTCCAAAGGAGACGATGCCTGACTCTTCTTGAAAATGGATAGGAGTAACAGGATCCCTGTGGCACGTGGAAAGGGACCCTGGGTCTCCGGCCTCACGTGGAGACGCGTCCCAATTGCCATGCCAAAACTCGAGGAGAATCCCAAAGTGTCCCTCGCACCTAGACAGGAATCCTGACGTCGCTGAACATACACGTGTCTGGAAGGGCCCTCCCCGTCGTATCTCGAGAATATACCCCAGGTTCCGGCCGCAACTCGAGAAAAACCATGAGACTTCCCCCTCGCCGAGACATGAGGCCCGATTCCCCTGGACTGCGTGCAGAGCAATTCCGTGTTCCACATCAAACGTGAAAGGAGCCTTGATTTCCTTGATGGCACTCCAGAGAAAACCCAAGATCACTGTCTCAAGTCTAGAGGGATCCTGATGTCACTGGAGCAACACGAAAGGGCTCTGTGGGCAACAAATCAACTCGAGATGAGAGCTTAGTCCCTGGCTTCGACTCAAGAGGAATACCAACTTTCCACAAGCACCTCAAGAGAAGGCTTCTCTCAGCTACAGGTACGTGAGAGGGACCCTGAGTTTGTGGCCTCAAGTGGAATGGACACCGAGATGCTCTGACTCGAAGTAAGGCCGGATATCCCTGCAGTGAATTGAATGCAGGCTCGTCTTGCATCTCCCACGACGAAGGGATGTCTGAATCCCCTGTGGAGATGACAGAGAAAGACCGAGTACTCCGCCTCATCGCGAGCGGAGGCCTCACATCCTTTGAAAACTCGAGAGGTCCGCGGAGATCAACGCTTCCAAAGGAGACGATGCCTGACTCCTCTTGAAAATGGATAGGAGTCCCAGGATCCCTGTGGAAAGTGGAAAGGGACCCTGGGACTCCCGCCTCACGTGGAGATGCCTGCCAATAGCCATGCCAAGACTCGAGGAGAATCCTGAGGTGTTCTTCACTCCTAGGCAGGAGTCCTGACGTCGCTGAACAAACACGTGTCTGGAAGGGCCCTCCCCGTCCTAACTCGAGAATATACCCCAGGTTCCGGCCGCAACTCGAGAAAAACCATGAGACTTCCCCCTCGCCGCAACATGATGCCCGATTCCCCTGGATTGCGTGCAGAGCAATTCCGTGTTCCACATCAAACGTGAAAGGAGTCTTGATTTCCTTGATGGCACTCCAGAGAAAACCCAAGATCACTGTCTCAAGTCTAGAGGGATCCTGAGGTCACTGGAGCAACACGAAAGGGATCCGTGGACCCCAAATCAACTAGAGATGAGAGCTTAGTCCCTGGCTTCGACTCAAGAGGAATACCAACTTTACACAAGCACCTCAAGAGGAGGCTTCTCTCAGCTACAGGTATGTGAGAGGGACCCTGAGTTTGTGGCCTCAAGTGCAATGGACACCGAGATGCTCTGACTCGACGTAAGGCCGGATATCCCTTCAGTGAATTGAATGCAGGCTCGTCTTGCATCTCCCAAGATGAAGGGATGTCTGAATCCCCTGTGGAGACAACAGAGTAAGACCTAATTCTCCGTCTCATCGCCAGCGGAGGCCTCACATCCTTTGAAAACTCGAGAGGTCCGCGGAGATCAATGCTTCCAAAGGAGACGATGCCTGACTCCTCTTGAAAATGGATAGGAGTCCCAGGATCCCTGTGGCACATGGAAAGGGACCCTGGGTCTCCCGCCTCACGTGGAGACGCGTCCCAATTGCCATGCCAAGACTCGTGGAGAATCCCGAAGTGTCAACCGCTCCTAGGCAGGAGTCCTGACGTCGCTGAACAAACACGTGTCTGGAAGGGCCCTCCCCGGCGTAACTCGAGAATATACCCCAGGTTCCGGCCGCAACTCAAGAAAAACCAAGAGACATCCCCCTCGCCGCGAGATAAGGCCCGATTCCCCTGCACTGCGTGCAGAGCAATTCCGTGTTCCACATCAAACGTGAAAGGAGCCTTGATTTCCTTCATGGCACTCCAGAGAAAACCCAAGATCACTGTCTCAAGTCTATAGGGATCCTGAGGTAACTGGAGCAACACGAAAGGGCTCCGTGGACCCCAAATCAACTCGAGATGAGAACCAAGTCCCTGGCTTTGACGCAAGAGGAATACCAACTTTCCACAAGCACCTCAAGAGGAGGCTTCTCTCAGCTACAGGTATGTGAGAGGGACCCTGAGTTTGTGGCCTCAAGTCGAATGAACACCGAGATGCTCTGACTCGAAGTAAGGCACAATATCCCTGCAGTGAATTGAATGTAGGCTCGTCTTCCATCTCCCAAGACGAAGGGATGTCTGAATCCCCTGTGGAGACGACAGAGAAAGACCTGGTCCTCCGCCTCAACACGACCGGAGGAATCACATCCTTTTAAAACTCGAGAGGTCTGTGGAAATCAGTGCTTCCAAAGGAGACGATGCCTGACTCTTCTTGAAAATGGATAGGAGTCCCAGGATCCCTGTGGCACGTGCAAAGGGACCCTGGGTCTCCCGCCTCACGTGGAGACGCGTCCCAATTGCCATGACAAGACTCGAGGAGAATCCCGAAGTGTCCCTCGCACCTAGGCAGGAGTCCTGACATCGCTGAACAAACACATGTCTGGAAGGGCCCTCCCCGTCCTAACTCGAGAATATACCCCAGGTTCCTGCTGCAACTCGAGAAAAATCATGAGACTTCCCCCTCGCCATGAGATGAGGCCCGATTCCCCTGCACTGCGTGCAGAGCAATTCCGTGTTCCACATCAAACGTGAAAGGAGCCTTGATTTCCTTGATGGCACTCCAGAGAAAACCGAAGATCACTTTCTCAAGTCTAGAGGGATCCTGAGGTCACTGTAGCAACACGAAAGGGCTCCGTGGAACACAAATCAACTCGAGATGAGAGCTTAGTCCCTGGCTTCGACTCAAGAGGAATACCAACTTTTCACAAGCACCTCAAGAGGAGGCTTCTCTCAGCTACAGGTATGTGAGAGGGACCCTGAGTTTGTGGCCTCAAGTGGAATGGACACCGAGATGCTCTGACTCGAAGTAAGGCCGGATATCTCAACAGTGAATTGAATGCAGGCTCGTCTTGCATCTCCCAAGACGAAGGGATGTCTGAATCCCCTGTGGAGACAACAGAGAAAGACCTAGTTCTCAGCCTCATCGCGACCGGAGGCCTCACATCCTTTGAAAACTCGAGAGGTCTGCGGAGATCAATGCTTCCCAAGGAGACGATGCCTGACTCTTCTTGAAAATGGATAGGAGATCCAGGATCCCTGTGGCACGTGGAAAGGGACCCTGGGTCTCCCGCCTCACGTGGAGACGCGTCAAAATTGCCATGCCAAGACTCCAGGAGAATCCCGAGGTGTCCCTCGCACTTATGCAGGAGTCCTGACTTCGCTGAACAAACACGTGTCTGGAAGGGCCCTCCCCGTCGTAACTCGAGAATATACCCCAGGTTCGAGCCGCAACTCGAGAAAAACCATGAGACTTCCCCCTCGCCGCGAGATGAGGCCCGATTGCCCTGCACTGCGTGCAGAGCAATTCCGAGTTCCACATCAAACGTGAAAGGAGCCTTGATTTCCTTGTTGGCACTCCAGAGAAAACCGAAGATCACTGTCTCAAGTCTAGAGGGATCCTGAGGTCACTGTAGCAACAAGAAAGGGCTCCGTGGAACCCAAATCAACTCGAGATGAGAGCTTAGTCCCTGGCTTCGACTCAAGAGGAATACCAACTTTCCACAAGCACTTCAAGAGGGGGCTTCTCTCAGCTACAGTTAGGTGAGAGGGACCCTGAGTTTGTGGCCTCAAGTGGAATGGACACCGAGATGCTCTGACTCGAAGTAAGGCACAATATCCCTGCAGTGAATTGAATGCAGGCTCGTCTTCCATCTCCCAAGACGACGGGATGTCTGAATCCCCTGTGGAGACGACAGAGAAAGACCTGGTCCTCTGCCTCAACACGACCGGAGGCCTCACATCCTTTGAAAACTCGAGAGGTCTGTGGAAATCAATGCTTCCAAAGGAGACGATGCCTGACTCTTCTTGAAAATGGATAGGAGTAACAGGATCCCTGTGGCACGTGGAAAGGGACTCTGGGTCTCCCGCTTCACGTAGAGACGCGTCCCAATTGCCATGCCAAGACTCGAGGAGAAGCCCCAGGTGTCCCTCGCACCTAGGCAGGAGTCCTGACGTCGCTGAACAAACACGTGTCTGGAAGGGCCCTCCCCGTCGTAACTCGAGAATATACCCAAGGTTCCTGCTGCAATTCGAGAAAAACCATGAGACTTCCCCCTCGCCGTGAGATGAGGCCCGATTCCCCTGCACTGCGTGCAGAGCAATTCCGTGTTCCACATCAAAAGGGAAAGGAGCCTTGATTTCCTTGATGGCACTCCAGAGAAAACCCAAGATCACTGTCTGAAGTCTAGAGGAATCCTGAGGTCACTGGAGCAACACGAAAGGGCTCCGTGGACCCCAAATCAACTCGAGATGAGAGCTTCGTCCCTGGCTTCGACTCAAGAGGAATACCAACTTTCCATAAGCACCTCAAGAGGAGGCTTCTCTCAGCTACACGTATGTGAGAGGGACCCTGAGTTTGTGGCCTCAAGTGGAATGGACACCGAGATGCTCTGACTCGAAGTGAGGCCGGATATCCCTGCAGTGAATTGAATGCACGCTCGTCTTGCATTTCCCAAGACGAAAGGCTGTCTGGATCCCCTGTGGAGACCACAGAGAAAGACCTAGTTCTCTGCCTCATCGCGACCGGAGTCCTCACATCCTTTGAAAACTCGAGAGGTCCGCGAAGATCAATGCTTCTGAAGGAGACGATGCCTGACTCCTGTTGAAAATGGATAGGAGTCCCAGGATCCCTGTGGCACGTGGAAAGGGACGCTGGGTCTCCCGCCTCACGTGGAGACGCGTCCCAATTTCCATGCCAAGACTCGAGGAGAATCCCGAGGTGTCCCTCGCACCTAGGCAGGAGTCCTGACGTCGCTGAACAAACACGTGTCTGGAAGGGCACTCCCCCTCGTAACTCGAGAATATACCCCAGGTTCTGGCCTCAACTCGAGAAAAACCATGAGACTTCCCCCTCGCCGCGAGATGAGGCCCGATTCCCCTGCAGTGCGTGCAGAGCAATTCTGTGTTCCACATCAAACACGAAAGGAGCCTTGATTTCCTTGATGGCACTCCAGAGAAAACCCAAGATCACTGTCTCAAGTCTAGAGGGATCCTGAGGTCACTGGAGCAACAAGAAAGGGCTCCATGGACCCCAAATCAACTCGAGATGAGAGCTTAGTTCCTGGCTTCGACTCAAGAGGAATACCAACTTTCCATAAGCACCTCATGAGGAGTCTTCTCTCAGCTACAGGTATGTCAGAGGGACCCTGAATTTGTGGCCTCAAGTGTAATGGACACCGAGATGCTCTGACTCGAATTAAGGCCGGATATCCCTGCAGTGAATTGAATGCAGGCTCGTCTTGCATCTCCCAAGACGAAGGGATGTCTGAATCCCCTGTGGAGACGACAGAGAAAGAACTAGTCCTCCGCCTCATCGCGACCGGAGGCCTCACATCATTTGAAAACTCGAGAGGTCTGCGGAGATCAATGCTTCCCAAGGAGACGAGGCCTGACTTCTCTTTAAAATGGATAGGAGTCCCAGGATCCCTGTGGCACGTGGAAAGGGACACTGGGTCTCCCGCCTCAAGTGGAGACGCGTCCCAATTGCCATGCCAAGACTCGAGGAGAATCCCGAGGTGTCCCTCGCACCTAGGCAGGAGTCCTGACGTCGCTGAACAAACACGTGTCTGGAAGGGCCCTCCCCGTCATAACTCGAGATTATACCCCAGGTTCTGGCCGCAACTCGAGAAAAACCATGAGACTTCCCCCTCGCCGCGAGATGAGGCCCGATTCCCATGAACTGCATGCAGAGCAATTCCGTGTTCCACATCAAACGTGAAAGGAGCCTTGATTTCCTTGATGGCACTCTAGAGAAAACCCAAGATCACTGTCTCAAGTCTAGAGGGATCCTGAGGTCTCTGAAGCAACACGAAAGGTCTGCGTGGACCCCAAATCAACTCGAGATGAGAGCTTAGTCCCTGGTTTCGACTCAAGAGGAATACCAACTTTTCACAAGCACCTCAAGAGGATGCTTCTCTCAGCTACAGGTATGTGAGAGGGACCCTGAGTTTGTGGCCTCAAGTGGAATGGACACCGAGATGCTCTGACTCGAAGTAAGGCTGGATATCCCAACAGTGAATTGAATGCAGGCTCGTCTTGCATCTCCCAAGACGAAGGGATGTCTGAATCCCCTGTGGAGACAACAGAGAAAGACCTAGTCCTCCGCCTCATCGCGACCGGAGACATCACATCCTTTGAAAACTCGAGAGGTCTGCGGAGATCAATGCTTCCAAAGGAGACGATGCCTACTCCTCTTGAAAATGGATAGGAGTCGCAGGGTCCCTGTGATACGTGGAATGTGACCCTGGGTCTCCCGCCTCACATGGAGACGCGTCCCAATTGCCATGCCAAGACTCGTGGAGAATCCCGAAGTGTCAACCGCTCCTAGGCAGGAGTCCTGACGTCGCTGAACAAACACGTGTCTGGAAGTGCCCTCCCCGGCGTAACTCGAGAATATACCCCAGGTTCCGGCCGCAACTCGAGAAAAACCAAGAGACATCCCCCTCGCCGCGAGATAAGGCCCGATTCCCCTGCAATGCGTGCAGAGCAATTCCGTGTTCCACATCAAACGTGAAAGGAGCCTTGATTTCCTTCATGGCACTCCAGAGAAAACCCAAGATCACTGTCTCAAGTCTATAGGGATCCTGAGGTCACTGGAGCAACACGAAAGGGCTCCGTGGACCCCAAATCAACTCGAGATGAGAACCAAGTCCCTGGCTTTGACGCAAGAGGAATACCAACTTTCCACAAGCACCTCAAGAGGAGGCTTCTCTCAGCTACAGGTATGTGAGAGGGACGCTGAGTTTGTGGCCTCAAGTCGAATGGACACCGAGATGCTCTGACTCGAAGTAAGGCACAATATCCCTGCAGTGAATTGAATGCAGGCTCGTCTTCCATCTCCCAAGACGAAGGGATGTCTGAATCCCCTGTGGAGACGACAGAGAAAGACCTGGTCCTCCGCCTCAACACGACCGGAGGAATCACATCCTTTTAAAACTCGAGAGGTCTGTGGAAATCAATGCTTCCAAAGGAGACGATGCCTGACTCTTCTTGAAAATGGATAGGAGTTCCAGGATCCCTGTGGCACGTGCAAAGGGACCCTGGGTCTCCCGCCTCACGTGGAGACGCGTCCCAATTGCCATGCCAAGACTCGAGGAGAATCCCGAAGTGTCCCTCGCACCTAGGCAGGAGTCCTGACATCCCTGAACAAACACATGTCTGGAAGGGCCCTCCCCGTCCTAACTCGAGAATATACCCCAGGTTCCTGCTGCAACTCGAGAAAAACCATGAGACTTCCCCCTCGCCATGAGATGAGGCCCGATTCCCCTGCACTGCGTGCAGAGCAATTCCGTGTTCCACATCAAACGTGAAAGGAGCCTTGATTTCCTTGATGGCACTCCAGAGAAAACCGAAGATCACTTTCTCAAGTCTAGAGGGATCCTGAGGTCACTGTAGCAACACGAAAGGGCTCCGTGGAACACAAATCAACTCGAGATGAGAGCTTAGTCCCTGGCTTCGACTCAAGAGGAATACCAACTTTTCACAAGCACCTCAAGAGGAGGCTTCTCTCAGCTACAGGTATGTGAGAGGGACCCTGAGTTTGTGGCCTCAAGTGGAATGGACACCGAGATGCTCTGACTCGAAGTAAGGCCGGATATCTCTGCAATGAATTGAATGCAGGCTCGTCTTGCATCTCCCAAGACGAAGGGATGTCTGAATCCCCTGTGGAGATGACAGAGAAAGACCGAGTTCTCCGCCTCATCGCGAGCGGAGGCCTCACATCCTTTGAAAACTCGAGAGGTCCGCGGAGATCAATGCTTCCAAAGGAGACGATGCCTGACTCCTCTTGAAAATGGATAGGAGTCCCAGGATCCCTGTGGAACGTGGAAAGGGACCCTGGGTCTCCGCCTCACGTGGAGATGCCTCCCAATTGCCATGCCAAGAATCGAGGAGAATCCCGAGGTGTCCCTCGCACCTAGGCAGGAGTCCTGACGTCGCGGAACAAACACTTGTCTGGAAGGGCCCTCCCCGTCGTAACTCGAGAATATACCCCAGGTTCCGGCCGCAACTCGAGAAAAACCATGAGACTTCCCCCTCGCCGAGACATGAGGCCAGATTCCCCTGGACTGCTTGCAGAGGAATTCCGTGTTGCACATCAAACGTGAAAGGAGCCTTGATTTCCTTGATGGCACTCCAGAGAAAACCCAAGTTCACTGTCTCAAGTGTAGAGGGATCCTGAGGTCACTGGAGCAACACGAAAGGGCTCCGTGGACCACAAATCAACTCGAGATGAGAGCTTAGTCCCTGGCTTCGACTCAAGAGGAATACCAACTTTCCATAAGCACCTCAAGAGGAGGCTTCTCTCAGCTGCAGGTATGTCAGAGGGACCCTGAATTTGTGGCCTCAAGTGTAATGGACACCGAGATGCTCTGACTCGAATTAAGGCCGGATATCCCTGCAGTGAATTGAATGCAGGCTCGTCTTGCATCTCCCAAGACGAAGGGATGTCTGAATCCCCTGTGGAGACGACAGAGAAAGAACTAGTCCTCCGCCTCATCGCGACCGGAGGCCTCACATCCTTTGAAAACTCGAGAGGTCTGCGGAGATCAATGCTTCAGAAGGAGACGAGGCCTGACTCCTCTTTAAAATGGATAGGAGTCCCAGGATCCCTGTGGCACGTGGAAAGGGACACTGGGTCTCCCGCCTCAAGTGGAGACGCGTCCCAATTGCCATGCCAAGACTCGAGGAGAATCCCGAGGTGTCCCACGCCCCTAGGCAGGAGTCCTGACGTCGCTGAACAAACACGTGTCTGGAAGGGCCCTCCCCGTCGTAACTCGAGATTATACCCCAGGTTCTGGCCGCAACTCGAGAAAAACCATGAGACTTCCCCCTCGCCGCGAGATGAGGCCCGATTCCCATGAACTGCATGCAGAACAATTCCGTGTTCCACATCAAACGTGAAAGGAGCCTTGATTTCCTTGATGGCACCCTAGAGAAAACCCAAGATCACTGTCTCATGTCTAGAGGGATCCTGAGGTCTCTGAAGCAACACGAAAGGTCTGCGTGGACCCCAAATCAACTCGAGATGAGAGCTTAGTCCCTGGCTTCGACTCAAGAGGAATACCAACTTTCCACAAGCACCTCAAGAGGAGGCTTCTCTCAGCTACAGGTATGTGAGAGGGACCCTGAGTTTGTGGCCTCAAGTGGAATGGACACCGAGATGCTCTGACTTGAAGTAAGGCCGGATATCCCTACAGTGAATTGAAAGCAGGCTTTTCTTGTATCTCCCAAGAAGAAGGGATGTCTGAATCCCCTTTGGAGACCACAGAGAAAGACCTAGTTCTCCGCCTCATCGCGACCAGAGGCCTCACATCCTTTGAAAACTCGAGAGGTCCGCGGAGATCAATGCTTCCAAAGGAGACGATGCCTGACTCCTCTTGAAAATGGATAGGAGTCCCAGGATCCCTGTGGCACGTGGAAAGGGCCCCGGGTCTCCCGCCTCACGTGGAGACGCGTCCCAATTGCCATGCCAAGACTCGAGGAGAATCCCGAGGTGTCCTCGCACCAAGGCAGGAGTCCTGACGTCGCTGAACAAACACGTGTCTGGAAGGATCCTCCCAATCGTAACTCGAGAATATACCCCAGGTTCCGGCCGCAAATCGAGAAAAACCATGAGATTACCCCCTCGCCGCGAGTTGAGGCCCGATTCCCCTTCACTGCATGCAGAGCAATTCCGTGTTCCACATCAAACGTGAAAGGAGCCTTGATTTCCTTGATGGCACTCCAGAGAAAATCCAAGATCACTGTCTCAAGTCTAGAGGGATCCTGAGGTCACTGGAGCAACACGAAAGGGCTCCACGGACCCCAAATCAACTCGAGATGAGAGTTTAGTCCCTGGCTTCGAGTCAAGAGGAATACCAACTTTCCACAAGCACCTCAAGAGGAGGCTTCTCTCAGCTACAGGTATGTGAGAGGGCCCTGAGTTTGTGGCCTCAAGTGGAATGGACACCGAGATGCTCTGACTCGAAGTAAGGCCGGATATCCCTGCAGTGAATTGAATGCAGGCTCGTCTTGCATCTCCCAAGACGAAGGGTTGTCTGAATCCCCTGTGGAGACCACAGAGAAAGGCCTAGTCCTCCACCTCAATGCAACCGGAGGCCTCATATCCTTTGAAAACTCGAGAGGTCTGCGGAGATCAGTACCTCCGAAGGAGACGATGCCTGACTCCTCTTGGAAATGGATAGGAGTCCCAGGATCCCTGTGGCACGTGGAAAGGGACCCTGGGTCTCCCGCCTCACGTGGAGACACGTCCCAATTGCCATGCCAAGACTCGAGGAGAATCCCGAGGTGTCCCTCGCACCTAGGCAGGAGTCCTGACGTCGCTGAACAAACACGTGTCGGGAAGGGCCCTCCCCGTCGTAACTCGAGAATATACCCCAGGTTCCGGCCTCAACTCGAGAAAAACCATGAGACATCCCCCTCGGCGCGAGATGAGGCCCGATTCCCCTACACTGCATGCAGAGCTATTCCGTTTTCCACATCAAACGTGAAAGGAGCCTTGATTTCCTTGATGGCACTCCAGAGAAAACCCAAGTTCACTGTCTCAAGTGTAGAGGGATCCTGAGGTCACTGGAGCAACACGAAAGGGCTCTGTGGACCACAAATCAACTCGAGATGAGAGCTTAGTCCCTGGCTTCGACTCAAGAGGAATACCAACTTTCCACAAGCACCTCAAGAGGAGGCTTCTCTCAGCTACAGGTATGTGAGAGGGACCCTGAGTTTGTGGCCTCAAGTGGAATGGACACCGAGATGCTCTGACTCGAAGTAAGGCAGGATATCTCTGCAGTGAATTGAATGCAGGCTCGTCTTGCATCTCCCAAGACGAAGGGTTGTCTGAATCCCCTGTGGAGACCACAGAGAAAGGCCTTCCTCCACCTCAATGCAACCGGAGGCCTCATATCCTTTGGAAACTCGAGAGGTGTGCGGAGATCAGTACCTCCGAAGGAGACGATGCCTGACTCCTCTTGAAAATGGATAGGAGTCCTAGGATCCCTGTGGCACGTGGAAAGGGACCCTGGGTCTCCCGCCTCACGTGGAGACACGTCCCAATTGCCATGCCAAGACTCGAGGAGAATCCCGAGGTGTCCCTCGCACCTAGGCAGGAGTCCTGACGTCGCTGAACAAACACGTGTCTGGAAGGGCCCTCCCCGTCGTAACTCGAGAATATACCCCAGGTTCCGGCCGCAACTCGAGAAAAACCATGAGACTTCCCCCTCGCCGCGAGATGAGGCCCGATTCCCCTGCCCTGCGTGCAGAACTATTCCGTTTTCCACATCAAACGTGAAAGGAACCTTGATTTCCTTGATGGCACTCCAGAGAAAACCCAAGTTCACTGTCTCAAGTGTAGAGGGATCCTGAGGTCACTGGAGCAACACGAAAGGGCTCCGTGGACCCCAAATCAACTCGAGATGAGAGCTTAGTCCCTGGCTTCGACTCAAGAGAAATACCAACTTTCCACAAGCACCTCAAGAGGAGGCTTCTCTCACCTACAGGTATGTGAGAGGGCCCCTGAGTTTGTTGCCTCAAGTGGAATGGACACCGAGATGCTCTGACTCGAAGTAAGGCCGGATATCTCTGCAATGAATTGAATGCAGGGTCATCTTGCATCTCCCAAGACGAAGGGATGTCTGAATCCCCTGTGGAGATGACAGAGAAAGACCGAGTTCTCCGCCTCATCGCGAGCGGAGGCCTCACATCCTTTGAAAACTCGAGAGGTCCGCGGAGATCAATGCTTCCAAAGGAGACGATGCCTGACTCCTCTTGAAAATGGATAGGAGTCCCAGGATCCCTGTGGCACGTGGAAAGGGACCCTGGGTCTCCGCCTCACGTGGAGATGCCTCCCAATTGCCATGCCAAGAATCGAGAAGAATCCCGAGGTGTCCCTCGCACCTAGGCAGGAGTCCTGACGTCGCGGAACAAACACTTGTCTGGAAGGGCCCTCCCCGTCGTAACTCGAGAATATACCCCAGGTTCCGGCCGCAACTCGAGAAAAACCATGAGACTTCCCCCTCGCCGCGACATGAGGCCAGATTCCCCTGGACTGCGTGCGGAGGAATTCCGTGTTGCACATCAAACGTGAAAGGAGCCTTGATTTCCTTGATGGCACTCCAGAGAAAACCCAAGATCACTGTCTCAAGTCTAGAGGGATCCTGAGGCCACTGTAGGAGCATGAAAGGGCTCCGTGGAACCCAAATCAACTCGAGATGAGAGCTTAGTCCCTGGCTTCGACTCAAGAGGAATACCAACTTTCCACAAGCACCTCAAGAGGAGGCTTCTCTCAGCTACAGGTATGTGAGAGGGACCCTGAGTTTGTGGCCTCAAGTGGAATGGACACCGAGATGCTCTGACTCGAAGTAAGGCCGGATATCCCTGCAGTGAATTGAATGCAGGCTCGTCTTGCATCTCCCAAGACGAAGGGATGTCTGAATCCCCTGTGGAGACCACAGAGAAAGACCTCATTCTCCGCCTCTTCGCGACCGGAGGCCTCACATCCTTTGAAAACTCGAGAGGTCTGCGGAGATCAATGCTTCCAAAGAAGATGATGCCTGACTCCTCATGAAAATGGATAGGAATCCCAGGATCCCTGTGGCACGTGGAAAGGGACCCTGGGTCTCCCGCCTCACGTGGAGACCTGTCCCAATTGCCATGCCAAGACTCGAGGAGAATCCCGAGGTGTCCCTCGCACCTAAGCAGGAGTCCTGACGTCGCTGAACAAACACGTGTCTGGAACGGCCCTCCCCGTCGTAACTCGAGAATATACCACAGGTTCCGGCTGCAACTCGAGAAAAACCATGAGACTTCCCCCTCGCCGCAAGATGAGGCCCGATTCCCCTGCACTGTTTGCAGAGCAATTCCGTGTTCCACATCAAACGGGAAAGGAGCCTTGATTTCCTTGATGGCACTCTTGAGAAAACCCAAGATCACTGTCTCAAGTCTAGAGGGATCCTGAGGTCACTGGAGCAACACGAAAGGGCTCCGAGGACCCCAAATCAACTCGAGATGAGAGTTTAGTCCCTGGCTTCGACTCAACTGGAATACCAACTTTCCACAAGCACCTCAAGAGGAGGCTTCTCTCAGCTACAGGTATGTGAGAGGGACCCTGAGTTTGTGGCCTCAAGTGGAATGGACACCGAGATGCTCTGACTCGAAGTAAGGCCGGATATCCCTGCAGTGAATTGAATGCAGGCTCGTCTTGCATCTCCCAAGACGAAGGGATGTCTGAATCCCCTGTGGAGACCACAGAGAAAGACCTAGTTCTCCGCCTCATCGCGACCGGAGGCCTCACATCGTTTGAAAACTCGAGAGGTCCGGGGAGATCAATGCTTCCAAAGGAGACGATGCCTGACTCCTCTTGAAAATGGATAGGAGTCCCAGGATCCCTGTGGCACGTGGAAAGGGACCCTGGGTCTCCCCCCTCACGTGGAGACGCGTCCCAATTGTCATGCCAAGACTCGAGGAGAATCCCGAGGTGTCCCTAGCACCTAGGCAGGAGTCCTGACGTCGCTGAACAAACACGTGTCTGGAAGGGCCCTCCCCGTCGTAACTCGAGATTATAGCCCAGGGTCCGGCCACAACTCGAGAAAAACCATGAGACTTCCCCCTCGCCGCGAGATGAGGCCCGATTCCCCTGCACTGCGTGCAGAGCAATTCCGTGTTCCACATCAAACGGGAAAGGAGCCTTGATTTCCTTGATGGCACTCCAGAGAAAACCCAAAATCACTGTCTCAAGTCTAGAGGGTTCCTGAGGTCACTGGAGCAACACGAAAGGGCTCCGTGGACCCCAAATCAACTCGAGATGAGAGCTTAGTCCCTGGCTTCGACTCAAGAGGAATACCAACTTTCCACAAGCACCTCAAGAGGAGGCTTCTCTCAGCTACAGGTATGTGAGAGGGACCCTGAGTTTGTGGCCTCAAGTGGAATGGACACCGAGATGCTCTGATTCGAAGTAAGGCAGGATATCTCTGCAGTGAATTGAATGCAGGCTCGTCTTGCATCTCCCAAGACGAAGGGTTGTCTGAATCCCCTGTGGAGACCACAGAGAAAGGCCTTCCTCCACCTCAATGCACCGGAGGCCTCATATCCTTTAGAAACTCGAGAGGTCTCGGAGATCAGTACCTCCGAAGGAGACGATGCCTGACTCCTCTTGAAAATGGATAGGAGTCCCAGGATCCCTGTGGCACGTGGAAAGGGCCCCGGGTCTCCCGCCTCACGTGGAGAGGCGTCCCAATTGCCATGCCAAGACTCGAGGAGAATCCCGAGGTGTCCTCGCACCAAAGCAGGAGTCCTGACGTCGCTGAACAAACACGTGTCTGGAAGGATCCTCCCAATCGTAACTCGAGAATATACCCCAGGTTCCGGCCGCAAATCGAGAAAAACCATGAGATTACCCCCTCGCCGCGAGTTGAGGCCCGATTCCCCTTCACTGCATGCAGAGCAATTCCGTGTTCCACCTCAAACGTGAAAGGAGCCTTGATTTCCTTGATGGCACTCCAGAGAAAATCCAAGATCACTGTCTCAAGTCTAGAGGGATCCTGAGGTCACTGGAGCAACACGAAAGGGCTCCATGGACCCCAAATCAACTCGAGATGAGAGTTTAGTCCATGGCTTCGAGTCAAGAGGAATACCAACTTTCCACAAGCACCTCAAGAGGAGGCTTCTCTCAGCTACAGGTATGTGAGAGGGCCCTGAGTTTGTGGCCTCAAGTGGAATGGACACCGAGATGCTCTGACTCGAAGTAAGGCCGGATATCCCTGCAGTGAATTGAATGCAGGCTCGTCTTGCATCTCCCAAGACGAAGGGTTGTCTGAATCCCCTGTGGAGACCACAGAGAAAGGCCTAGTCCTCCACCTCAATGCAACCGGAGGCCTCATATCCTTTGAAAACTCGAGAGGTCTGCGGAGATCAGTACCTCCGAAGGAGACGATGCCTGACTCCTCTTGGAAATGGATAGGAGTCCCAGGATCCCTGTGGCACGTGGAAAGGGACCCTGGGTCTCCCGCCTCACGTGGAGACACGTCCCAATTGCCATGCCAAGACTCGAGGAGAATCCCGAGGTGTCCCTCGCACCTAGGGAGGAGTCCTGACGTCGCTGAACAAACACGTGTCTGGAAGGGCCCTCCCCGTCGTAACTCGAGAATATACCCCAGGTTCCGGCCTCAACTCGAGAAAAACCATGAGACATCCCCCTCGGCATGAGATGAGGCCCGATTCCCCTGCACTGCATGCAGAGCAATTCCGTTTTCCACATCAAACGTGAAAGGAGCCTTGATTTACTTGATGGCACTCCAGAGAAAACCCAAGTTCACTGTCTCAAGTGTAGAGGGATCCTGAGGTCACTGGAGCAACACGAAAGGGCTCCGTGGACCACAAATCAACTCAAGATGAGAGCTTAGTCCCTGGCTTCGACTCAAGAGGAATACCAACTTTCCACAAGCACCTCAAGAGGAGGCTTCTCTCAGCTACAGGTATGTGAGAGGGACCCTGAGTTTGTGGCCTCAAGTGGAATGGACACCGAGATGCTCTGACTCGAAGTAAGGAAGGATATCTCTGCAGTGAATTGAATACAGGCTCGTCTTGCATCTCCCAAGACGAAGGGTTGTCTGAATCCCCTGTGGAGACCACAGAGAAAGGCCTTCCTCCACCTCAATGCAACCGGAGGCCTCATATCCTTTGGAAACTCGAGAGGTCTGCGGAGATCAGTACCTCCGAAGGGGACGATGCCTGACTCCTCTTGAAAATGGATAGGAGTCCTAGGATCCCTGTGGCACGTGGAAAGGGACCCTGGGTCTCCCGCCTCACGTGGAGACACGTCCCAATTGCCATGCCAAGACTCGAGGAGAATCCCGAGGTGTCCCTCGCACCTAGGCAGGAGTCCTGACGTCGCTGAACAAACACGTGTCTGGAAGGGCCCTCCCCGTCGTAACTCGAGAATATACCCCAGGTTCCGGCCGCAACTCGAGAAAAACCATGAGACTTCCCCCTCGCCGCGAGATGAGGCCCGATTCCCCTGCCCTGCGTGCAGAACTATTCCGTTTTCCACATCAAACGTGAAAGGAACCTTGATTTCCTTGATGGCACTCCAGAGAAAACCCAAGTTCACTGTCTCAAGTGTAGAGGGATCCTGAGGTCACTGGAGCAACACGAAAGGGCTCCGTGGACCACAAATCAACTCGAGATGAGAGCTTAGTCCCTGGCTTCGACTCAAGAGAAATACCAACTTTCCACAAGCACCTCAAGAGGAGGCTTCTCTCACCTACAGGTATGTGAGAGGGCCCCTGAATTTGTTGCCTCAAGTGGAATGGACACCGAGATGCTCTGACTCGAAGTAAGGCCGGATATCTCTGCAATGAATTGAATGCAGGGTCGTCTTGCATCTCCCAAGACGAAGGGATGTCTGAATCCCCTGTGGAGATGACAGAGAAAGACCCAGTTCTCCGCCTCATCGCGAGCGGAGGCCTCACATCCTTTGAAAACTCGAGAGGTCCGCGGAGATCAATGCTTCCAAAGGAGACGATGCCTGACTCCTCTTGAAAATGGATAGGAGTCCCAGGATCCCTGTGGCACGTGGAAAGGGACCCTGGGTCTCCGCCTCACGTGGAGATGCCTCCCAATTGCCATGCCAAGAATCGAGAAGAATCCCGAGGTGTCCCACGCACCTAGGCAGGAGTCCTGACGTCGCGGAACAAACACTTGTCTGGAAGGGCCCTCCCCGTCGTAACTCGAGAATATACCCCAGGTTCCGGCCGCAACTCGAGAAAAACCATGAGACTTCCCCCTCGCCGCGACATGAGGCCAGATTCCCCTGGACTGCGTGCGGAGGAATTCCGTGTTGCACATCAAACGTGAAAGGAGCCTTGATTTCCTTGATGGCACTCCAGAGAAAACCCAAGATCACTGTCTCAAGTCTAGAGGGATCCTGAGGCCACTGTAGGAGCATGAAAGGGCTCCGTGGAACCCAAATCAACTCGAGATGAGAGCTTAGTCCCTGGCTTCGACTCAAGAGGAATACCAACTTTCCACAAGCACCTCAAGAGGAGGCTTCTCTCAGCTACAGGTATGTGAGAGGGACCCTGAGTTTGTGGCCTCAAGTGGAATGGACACCGAGATGCTCTGACTCGAAGTAAGGCCGGATATCCCTGCAGTGAATTGAATGCAGGCTCGTCTTGCATCTCCCAAGACGAAGGGATGTCTGAATCCCCTTTGGAGACCACAGAGAAAGACCTCATTCTCCGCCTCTTCGCGACCGGAGGCCTCACATCCTTTGAAAACTCGAGAGGTCTGCGGAGATCAATGCTTCCAAAGAAGATGATGCCTGACTCCTCATGAAAATGGATAGGAATCCCAAGATCCCTGTGGCACGTGGAAAGGGACACTGGGTCTCCCGCCTCACGTGGAGACCTGTCCCAATTGCCATGCCAAGACTCGAGGAGAATCCCGAGGTGTCCCTCGCACCTAAGCAGGAGTCCTGACGTCGCTGAACAAACACGTGTCTGGAACGGCCCTCCCCGTCGTAACTCGAGAATATACCACAGGTTCCGGCTGCAACTCGAGAAAAACCATGAGACTTCCCCCTCGCCGCAAGATGAGGCCCGATTCCCCTGCACTGTTTGCAGAGCAATTCCGTGTTCCACATCAAACGGGAAAGGAGCCTTGATTTCCTTGATGGCACTCTAGAGAAAACCCAAGATCACTGTCTCAAGTCTAGAGGGATCCTGAGGTCACTGGAGCAACACGAAAGGGCTCCGAGGACCCCAAATCAACTCGAGATGAGAGTTTAGTCCCTGGCTTCGACTCAACTGGAATACCAACTTTCCACAAGCACCTCAAGAGGAGGCTTCTCTCAGCTACAGGTATGTGAGAGGGACCCTGAGTTTGTGGCCTCAAGTGGAATGGACACCGAGATGCTCTGACTCGAAGTAAGGCCGGATATCCCTGCAGTGAATTGAATGCAGGCTCGTCTTGCATCTCCCAAGACGAAGGGATGTCTGAATCCCCTGTGGAGACCACAGAGAAAGGCCTTCCTCCACCTCAATGCACCGGAGGCCTCATATCCTTTAGAAACTCGAGAGGTCTGCGGAGATCAGTACCTCCGAAGCAGACGATGCCTGACTCCTCTTGAAAATGGATAGGAGTCCTAGGATCCCTGTGGCACGTGGAAAGGGACCCTGGGTCTCCCGCCTCACGTGGAGACACGTCCCAATTGCCATGAAAAGACTCGAGGAGAATCCCGAGGTGTCCCTCGCACCTAGGCAGGAGTCCTGACGTCGCTGAACAAACACGTGTCTGGAAGGGCCCTCCCCATCGTAACTCGAGAATATACCCCAGGTTCCGGCCGCAACTCGAGAAAAACCATGAGACTTCCCCCTCGCCGCGAGATGAGGCCCGATTCCCCTGCCCTGCGTGCAGAACTATTCCGTTTTTCACATCAAACGTGAAAGGAACCTTGATTTCCTTGATGGCACTCCAGAGAAAACCCAAGTTCACTGTCTCAAGTGTAGAGGGATCCTGAGGTCACTGGAGCAACACGAAAGGGCTCCGTGGACCACAAATCAACTCGAGATGAGAGCTTAGTCCCTGGCTTCGACTCAAGAGGAATACCAACTTTCCACAAGCACCTCAAGAGGAGGCTTCTCTCACCTACAGGTATGTGAGAGGGCCCCTGAGTTTGTTGCCTCAAGTGGAATGGACACCGAGATGCTCTGACTCGAAGTAAGGCCGGATATCTCTGCAATGAATTGAATGCAGGCTCGTCTTGCATCTCCCAAGACGAAGGGATGTCTGAATCCCCTGTGGAGATGACAGAGAAAGACCGAGTTCTCCGCCTCATCGCGAGCGGAGGCCTCACATCCTTTGAAAACTCGAGAGGTCCGCGGAGATCAATGCTTCCAAAGGAGACGATGCCTGACTCCTCTTGAAAATGGATAGGAGTCCCAGGATCCCTGTGGAACATGGAAAGGGACCCTGGGTCTCCGCCTCACGTGGAGATGCCTCCCAATTGCCATGCCAAGAATCGAGGAGAATCCCGAGGTGTCCCTCGCACCTAGGCAGGAGTCCTGACGTCGCGGAACAAACACTTGTCTGGAAGGGCCCTCCCCGTCGTAACTCGAGAATATACCCCAGGTTCCGGCCGCAACTCGAGAAAAACCATGAGACTTCCCCCTCGCCGAGACATGAGGCCAGATTCCCCTGGACTGCTTGCAGAGGAATTCCGTGTTGCACATCAAACGTGAAAGGAGCCTTGATTTCCTTGATGGCACTCCAGAGAAAACCCAAGATCACTGTCTCAAGTCTAGAGGGATCCTGAGGTCTCTGAAGCAACACGAAAGGTCTGCGTGGACCCCAAATCAACTCGAGATGAGAGCTTAGTCCCTGGCTTCGACTCAAGTGGAATACCAACTTTCCACAAGCACCTCAAGAGGAGGCTTCTCTCAGCTACAGGTATGTGAGAGGGACCCTGAGTTTGTGGCCTCAAGTGGAATGGACACCGAGATGCTCTGACTTGAAGTAAGGCCGGATATCCCTGCAGTGAATTGAAAGCAGGCTTTTCTTGTATCTCCCAAGAAGAAGGGATGTCTGAATCCCCTTTGGAGACCACAGAGAAAGACCTAGTTCTCCGCCTCATCGCGACCAGAGGCCTCACATCCTTTGAAAACTCGAGAGGTCCGCGGATATCAATGCTTCCAAAGGAGACGATGCCTGACTCCTCTTGAAAATGGATAGGAGTCCCAGGATCCCTGTGGCACGTGGAAAGGGCCCCGGGTCTCCCGCCTCACGTGGAGACGCGTCCCAATTGCCATGCCAAGACTCGAGGAGAATCCCGAGGTGTCCTCGCACCAAGGCAGGAGTCCTGACGTCGCTGAACAAACACGTGTCTGGAAGGATCCTCCCAATCGTAACTCGAGAATATACCCCAGGTTCCGGCCGCAAATCGAGAAAAACCATGAGATTACCCCCTCGCCGCGAGTTGAGGCCCGATTCCCCTGCACTGCATGCAGAGCAATTCCGTGTTCCACATCAAACGTGAAAGGAGCCTTGATTTCCTTGATGGCACTCCAGAGAAAATCCAAGATCACTGTCTCAAGTCTAGAGGGATCCTGAGGTCACTGGAGCAACACGAAAGGGCTCCATGGACCCCAAATCAACTCGAGATGAGAGTTTAGTCCCTGGCTTCGAGTCAAGAGGAATACCAACTTTCCACAAGCACCTCAAGAGGAGGCTTCTCTCAGCTACAGGTATGTGAGAGGGCCCTGAGTTTGTGGCCTCAAGTGGAATGGACACCGAGATGCTCTGACTCGAAGTAAGGCCGGATATCCCTGCAGTGAATTGAATGCAGGCTCGTCTTGCATCTCCCAAGACGAAGGGTTGTCTGAATCCCCTGTGGAGACCACAGAGAAAGGCCTAGTCCTCCACCTCAATGCAACCGGAGGCCTCATATCCTTTGAAAACTCGAGAGGTCTGCGGAGATCAGTACCTCCGAAGGAGACGATGCCTGACTCCTCTTGGAAATGGATAGGAGTCCCAGGATCCCTGTGGCACGTGGAAAGGGACCCTGGGTCTCCCGCCTCACGTGGAGACACGTCCCAATTGCCATGCCAAGACTCGAGGAGAATCCCGAGGTGTCCCTCGCACCTAGGCAGGAGTCCTGACGTCGCTGAACAAACACGTGTCTGGAAGGGCCCTCCCCGTCGTAACTCGAGAATATACCCCAGGTTCCGGCCTCAACTCGAGAAAAACCATGAGACATCCCCCTCGGCGCGAGATGAGGCCCGATTCCCCTGCACTGCATGCAGAGCAATTCCGTTTTCCACATCAAACGTGAAAGGAGCCTTGATTTCCTTGATGGCACTCCAGAGAAAACCCAAGTTCACTGTCTCAAGTGTAGAGGGATCCTGAGGTCACTGGAGCAACACGAAAGGGCTCCGTGGACCACAAATCAACTCGAGATGAGAGCTTAGTCCCTGGCTTCGACTCAAGAGGAATACCAACTTTCCACAAGCACATCAAGAGGAGGCTTCTCTCAGCTACAGGTATGTGAGAGGGACCCTGAGTTTGTGGCCTCAAGTGGAATGGACACCGAGATGCTCTGACTCGAAGTAAGGCAGGATATCTCTGCAGTGAATTGAATGCAGGCTCGTCTTGCATCTCCCAAGACGAAGGGTTGTCTGAATCCCCTGTGGAGACCACAGAGAAAGACCTCTGCCTCATTGCGACCGGAGGCCTCGCGTCCTTTGAAACCTCGAGAGGTCTGCGGAGACCAATGCTTCCAATGGAGACGATGCCTGAGTCCTCTTGAAAATGGATAGGAGTCCCAGGATCCCTGTGGCACGTGGAAAGGGACCCTGGGTCTCCCGCCTCACGTGGAGACGCGTCTCAATGGCCATGCCAAGACTCGAGGAGAATCCCGAGGTGTCCCTTGCACCTAGGCAGGAGTCCTGACATCGCTGAACAAACACGTGTCTGGAAGGGCCCTCCCCATCGTAACTCGAGAATATACCCCAGGTTCCGGCCGCAACTCGAGAAAAACCATGAGACTTTCCCCTCGCCGCGAGATGAGGCCCGATTCCCCTGCACTGCGTGCAGAGCAATTCCGTGTTCCACATCAAACATGAAAGGAGCCTTGATTTCCTTAATGGCACTCCAGAGAACACCCAAGATCACTGTCTCAAGTCTAGAGGGATCCTGAGGTCACTGTAGCAACACGAAAGGGCTCCATGGACCCCAAATCAATTCGAGATGATAGCTTCTTCCCTGGCTTCGACTCAAGGGAATACCCACTTTCAACAAGCACCTCAAGAGGAGGCTTCTCTCAGCTACAGGTATGTGAGAGGGACCCTGAGTTTGTGGCCTCAAGTGGAATGGACACCGAGATGCTCTGACACGAAGGAAGGCCGGATATCCGTGCAGTGAATTGAATGCAGGCTCGTCTTGCATCTCCCACGACGAAGGGATGTCTGAATCCCCTGTGGAGACCACAGAGAAAGACCTAGTTCTCCGCCTCATCGCGACCGGAGGCCTCACGTCCTTTGACAAATCGAGAGGTCCGCGGAGATCAATGCTTCCAAAGGAGACGATGCCTGACTCCTCTTGAAAATGGATAGGAGTCCCAGGATCCCTGTGGCACGTGGAAAGGGACACTGGGTCTCCCGCCTCACATGGAGACGCGTCCCAATGGCCATGCCAAGACTCGAGGAGAATCCCGAGGTGTTCCTCGCACCAAGGCAGGAGTCCTGACGTCGCTGAACAAACACGTGTCTGGAAGGGCCCTCCCCGTCGTAACTCGAGAATATACGCCAGGTTCCGCCCGCAACTCGAGAGAAACCATGAGACTTCCCCCTCGCCGCGAGATGAGGCCCGATTCCCCTGCACTGCGTGCAGAGCAATGCCGTGTTCCACATCAAACATGAAAGGAGCCTTTATTTCCTTAATGGCACTCCAGAGAACACCCAAGATCACTGTCTCAAGTCTAGAGGGATCCTGACGTCACTGTAGCAACATGAAAGGGCTCCGTGGACCCCAAATCAACTCGAGATGATAGCTTCTTCCCTGGCTTCGACTCAAGAGGAATACCCACTTTCCACAAGCACCTCAAGAGGAGCCTTCTCTCAGGTACAGGTATGTGAGAGGGACCCTGAGTTTGTGGCCTCAAGTGGAATGGACACCGAGATGCTCTGACTCGAAGGAAGGCCGGATATCCCTGCAGTGAATTGAATGCAGGCTCGTCTTGCATCTCCCACGACGAAGGGATGTCTGAATCCCCTGTGGAGACCACAGAGAACGACCTAGTTCTCCGCCTCATCGCGACCGGAGGCCTCACCTCCTTTGAAAACTCGAGAGGTCCGCAGAGATCAATGCTTCCAAAGGAGACGATGCCTGACTCCTCTTGAAAATGGATAGGAGTCCCAGGATCCGTGTGGCACGTGGAAAGGGACACTGGGACTCCCGCCTCACGTGGAGACGCGTCCCAATGGCCATGCCAAGACTCGAGGAGAATCCCGAGGTATCCCTCGCACCTAGGCAGGAGTCCTGACATCGCTGAACAAACACGTGTCTGGAAGGGCCCTCCCCATCGTAACTCGAGAATATACCCCAGGTTCCGGCCGCAACTCGAGAAAAACCATGAGACTTTCCCCTCGCCGCGAGATGAGGCCCGATTCCCCTGCACTGCGTGCAGAGCAATTCCGTGTTCCACATCAAACATGAAAGGAGCCTTGATTTCCTTAATGGCACTCCAGAGAACACCCAAGATCACTGTCTCAAGTCTAGAGGGATCCTGAGGTCACTGTAGCAACACGAAAGGGCTCCATGGACCCCAAATCAATTCGAGATGATAGCTTCTTCCCTGGCTTCGACTCAAGAGGAATACCCACTTTCCACAAGCACCTCAAGAGGAGGCTTCTCTCAGCTACAGGTATGTGAGAGGGACCCTGAGTTTGTGGCCTCAAGTGGAATGGACACCGAGATGCTCTGACACGAAGGAAGGCCGGATATCCGTGCAGTGAATTGAATGCAGGCTCGTCTTGCATCTCCCACGACGAAGGGATGTCTGAATCCCCTGTGGAGACCACAGAGAAAGACCTAGTTCTCCGCCTCATCGCGACCGGAGGCCTCACGTCCTTTGACAAATCGAGAGGTCCGCGGAGATCAATGCTTCCAAAGGAGACGATGCCTGACTCCTCTTGAAAATGGATAGGAGTCCCAGGATCCCTGTGGCACGTGGAAAGGGACACTGGGTCTCCCGCCTCACATGGAGACGCGTCCCAATGGCCATGCCAAGACTCGAGGAGAATCCCGAGGTGTTCCTCGCACCAAGGCAGGAGTCCTGACGTCGCTGAACAAACACGTGTCTGGAAGGGCCCTCCCCGTCGTAACTCGAGAATATACGCCAGGTTCCGCCCGCAACTCGAGAGAAACCATGAGACTTCCCCCTCGCCGCGAGATGAGGCCCGATTCCCCTGCACTGCGTGCAGAGCAATGCCGTGTTCCACATCAAACATGAAAGGAGCCTTTATTTCCTTAATGGCACTCCAGAGAACACCCAAGATCACTGTCTCAAGTCTAGAGGGATCCTGACGTCACTGTAGCAACATGAAAGGGCTCCGTGGACCCCAAATCAACTCGAGATGATAGCTTCTTCCCTGGCTTCGACTCAAGAGGAATACCCACTTTCCACAAGCACCTCAAGAGGAGCCTTCTCTCAGGTACAGGTATGTGAGAGGGACCCTGAGTTTGTGGCCTCAAGTGGAATGGACACCGAGATGCTCTGACTCGAAGGAAGGCCGGATATCCCTGCAGTGAATTGAATGCAGGCTCGTCTTGCATCTCCCACGACGAAGGGATGTCTGAATCCCCTGTGGAGACCACAGAGAACGACCTAGTTCTCCGCCTCATCGCGACCGGACGCCTCACCTCCTTTGAAAACTCGAGAGGTCCGCAGAGATCAATGCTTCCAAAGGAGACGATGCCTGACTCCTCTTGAAAATGGATAGGAGTCCCAGGATCCGTGTGGCACGTGGAAAGGGACACTGGGACTCCCGCCTCACGTGGAGACGCGTCCCAATGGCCATGCCAAGACTCGAGGAGAATCCCGAGGTATCCCTCGCACCTAGGCAGGAGTCCTGACATCGCTGAACAAACACGCTTTTGGAAGGGCCCTCCCCGTCGTAACTCGAGAATATACCCCAGGTTCCGGCCGCAACTCGAGAAAAACCATGAGACTTCCCCCTCGCCTCGAGATGAGGCCCGATTCCTCTGCACTGCGTGCAGACCAATTCCGTGTTCCACATCAAACATGAAAAGAGCCTTGATTTCCTTAATGGCATCCAGAGAAAACCCAAGATAACTGTCTCAAGTCTAGAGGGATCCTGAGGTCACTGTAGCAACACGAAAAAGCTCCGTAGACCCCAAATCAACTCGAGATGATAGCTTCTTCCCTGGCTTCGACTCAAGAGGAATACCCACTTTCCACAAGCACCTCAAGAGGAGGCTTCTCTCAGCTACAGGTATGTGAGAGGGACCCTGAGTTTGTGGCCTCAAGTGGAATGGACACCGAGATGCTCTGACTCGAGGAAGGCCGGATATCGGTGCAGTGAATTGAATGCAGGCTCGTCTTGCATCTCCCACGACGAAGGGATGTCTGAATCCCCTGTGCAGACCACAGAGAAACACCTAGTTCTCCGCCTCATCGTGACCGGAGGCCTCACGTCCTTTGACAAATCGAGAGGTCCGCGGAGATCAATGCTTCCAAAGGAGACGATGCCTGACTCCTCTTGAAAATGGATAGGAGTCCCAGGATCCCTGTGGCACGTGGAAAGGGACCCTGGGTCTCCCGCCTCACGTGGAGACGCGTCCCAATGGCCATGCCAAGACTCGAGGAGAATCCCGAGGTGTCCCTCGCACCTAGGCAGGAGTCGTGACGTCCCTGAACAAACACGTGTCTGGAAGGGCCCTCCCCGTCGTTACTCGAGAATATAGCCCAGGTTCCGGCCGCAACTCGAGAAAGACCATGAGACATCCAACTCGCCGCGAGATGAGGCCCGATTCCCCTGCACTGCGTGCAGAGCAATTCCGTGTTCCACATCAAACATGAAAGGAGCCTTGATTTCCTTGATGGCACTCCAGAGAACACCCAAGATCACTGTCTCAAGTCTAGAGGGATCCTGAGGTCTCTGTAGCAACACGAAAGGGCTCCCTGGACCCCAAATCAACCCGAAATGAGAGCTTCGTCCCTGGCTTCAACTCAAGAGGAATACTCACTTTCCACAAGCACCTCAAGAGGAGGCTTCTCTCAGCTACAGGTATGTGAGAGGGACCCTGAGTTTGTGGCCTCAAGTGGAATGGACACCGAGATGCTCTGACTCGAAGTAAGGCCGGATATCCCTGCAATGAATTGAATGCAGGCTCGTTTGCATCTGCCAAGACGAAGGGATGTCTGAATCCCCTGTGGAGACCACAGAGAAAGACCTAGTTCTGCGCCTCATCGCGACCAGAAGCCTCACGTCCTTTGAAAACTCGAGAGGTCCGCGGAAATCAATGCTTCCAAAGGAGACGATGCCTGACTCCTCTAGAAAATGGATAGGAGTCCCAGGATCCCTGTGGCACGTGGAAAGGGACCCTGGGTCTCCCGCCTCACGTGGAGACGCGTCCCAATGGCCATGCCAAGACTCGAGGAGAATCCCGAGGTGTCCCTCGCACCTAGGCAGGAGTCCTGATGTCGCTGCACAAACACGTGTCTGGAAGGGCCATCCCCATCGTAACTCAAGAATATACCCCAGGTTCCGGCCGCAACTCGAGACAAACCATGAGACTTCCCCCTCGCCGCGAGATGAGGCCCGATTCCCCTGCCCTGCGTGCAGAGCAATTCCGTGTTCCACATCAAACATGAAAGGAGCCTTGATTTCCTTGATGGCACTCCAGAGAACACCCAAGATCAGTGTCTCAAGTCTAGAGGGATCCTGAGGTCACTGTAGCAGCACGAAAGGGCTCACTGGACCCCAAATCAACTCGAGATGAGAGCTTCGTCCCTGGCTTCGACTCAAGAGGAATACCCACTTTCCACAAGCATCTCAAGAAGAGGCTTCTCTCAGCTACAGGTATGTGAGAGGGACCCTGAGTGTGTGGCCTCAAGTGGAATGTCCACCGAGATGCTCTGACTCGAAGGAAGGCCGGATATCACTGCAGTGAATTTAATGTAGGCTCGTCTTGCATCTCCCACGACGAAGGGATGTCTGAATCCCCTGTGGAGACCACAGAGAAAGACCTAGTTCTCCGCCTCATCGCGACCAGAAGCCTCACGTCCTTTGAAAACTCGAGAGGTCCGCGGAGATCAATGCTTCCAAACGAGACGATGCCTGACTCCGCTTGAATATGAATAGGAGTCCCAGGATCCCTGTGGCACGTGGAAAGGGAACCTGGTTATCCCGCTTCACGTAGAGACGCATCCCAATGGCCATGACAAGACTCGCGGAGAATCCCGTGGTGTCCCTCGCACCTAGGCAGGAGTCCTGATGTCCTGAACAAACACGTGTCTGGAAGGGCCCTCCCCGTCGTAACTCGAGAATATACACCAGGTTCCGGCCGCAACTCGAGAAAAACCATGAGACTTCCCCCTCGCAGCGAGATGAAGCCCGATTCCCCTGCACTGCGTGCAGAGCAATTCCGTTTTCCACATCAAACATGAAAGGAGCCTTGATTTCCTTGATGGCACTCCAGAGAACACCCAAGATCACTGTCTCAAGTCTAGAGGGATCCTGAGGTCACTGTAGCAACACGAAAGGGCTCCATGGACCCCAAATCAACTCGAGATGAGAGCTTCTTCCCTAGCTTCGACTCAAGAGGAATACCCACTTTCCACAAGCACCTCAAGAGGAGGCTTCTCTCAGCTACAGGTATGTGAGAGGGACCCTGAGTTTGTGGCCTCAAGTGGAATGGACACCGAGATGCTCTGACTCGAAGGAAGGCCGGATATCCCTGCAGTGAATTGAATGCAGGCTCGTCATGCAAATCCAACGACGAAGGGATGTCTGAATCCCCTGTGGAGACCACAGAGAAAGACCTAGTTCTCTGCCTCATCGCGACCGGAGGCCTCAGGTCTTTTGAAACCCCGAAAGGTCCGCGAAGATCAATGCTTCCAAAGGAGATGATGCCTAACTCCTCTTGAAAATGGATAGGAGTCCCAGGATCCCTGTGGCACGTAGAAAGGGACCATGGGTCTCCCGCCTCACGTGGAGACGCGTCCCAATGGCCATGCCAAGACTCGAGGAGAATCCCGAGTTGTCCCTCGCACCTAGGCAGGAGTCCTGACGTCCCTGAACAAACACATGTCTGGAAGGGCCCTCCCCGTCGTAACTCGAGAATATATCCCAGGTTCTGGCCGCAACTCGAGAAAAACCATGAGACTTCCCCCTCGCCGCGAGATGAGGCCCGATTCCCCTGCACTGCGTGCAGAGCAATTCCATGTTCCACATCAAACATGAAAGGAGCCTTGATTTCCTTGATGGCACTCCAGAGAACACCCAAGATCACTGTCTCAAGTCTAGAGGGATCCTGAGGACACTGTAGCAACATGAAAGGGCTCCGTGGACCCCAAATCATCTCGAGATGATAGCTTCTTCCCTGGCTTCGACTCAAGAGGAATACCCACTTTCCACAAGCACCTCAAGAGGAGGCTTCTCTCAGCTACAGATATGTGAGAGGGACCCTGAGTTTGTGGCCTCAAGTGGAATGGACACCGAGATGCTCTGACTCGAAAGAAGGGCGGATATCCCTGCAGTGAATTGAATGCAGGCTCGTCTTGCATCTCCCACGACGAAGGGATGTCTGAATCCCCTGTGGAGACCACAGAGAAAGACCTAGTCCTCCGCCTCATCGTGACCGGAGGCCTCACGTCCTTTGAAAACTCGAGAAGTCCGCGGAGATCAATGCTTCCAAAGGAGACGATGCCTGACTCCTCTAGAAAATGGATAGGAGTCCCAGGATCCCTGTGGAACGTGGAAAGCGACCCTGGGTCTCCCGCCTCACGTGGAGACGCGTACCAATGGCCATGCCAAGACTCGAGGAGAATTCCGAGCTGTCCCTCGCACCTAGGCAGGAGTCCTGACGTCGCTGAAGAAACACGTGTCTGGAAGGGCCCTCCCCGTCGTAACTCGAGAATATACACCAGGTTCCGGCCGCAACTCGAGAAAAACCATGAGAATTCCCCCTCGCAAAGAGATGAGGCCGATTCCCCTGCACTGCGTGCAGAGCAATTTCGTGTTCCACATCAAACGTGAAAGGAGCCTTTATTTCCCTGATGCCACTCCAGAGAAAACCCAAAGTAACTGTCACAAGTCTAGAGGGATCCTGAGGTCACTGGAGCAACAGGAAAGGGCTCCGTGGACCCCAAATCAACTCGAGATGAGAGCTTAGTCCCTGGCTTCGACTCAAGAGGAATACCAAGTTTCCACAAGCACCTCAAGAGGAGGCTTCTCTCAGCTACACTTATGTGAGAGGTACCCTGAGTTTGTGGCCTCAAGTGGAATGGACACCGAGATGCTCTGACTCGAAGTAAGGCCGGATATCCCTGCAGTGAATTGAATGCAGGCTCGTCTTGCATCTCCCAAGACGAAGGGATGTCTGAATCCCCTGTGGAGACCACAGAGTAAGACCTAGTTCCCCGCCTTTTCGCGACCGGAGACCTCACATCCTTTGAAAACTCCAGAGGTCCGCGGAGATCAATGCTTCCAAAGGAGACGATGCCTGACTCCTCTTGAAAATGGTTAGGAGTCCTAGGATCCCTATCCACATGGACAGGGACTCTGGGTCTCCCGCTTCATGTGGAGACGTGTCCCAATTGCCATGCCAAGACTCGAGGAGTATCCCGAGGTGTCCCTCGCACCTAGGCAGGAGTCCTGACGTGGCTGAACAAACACGTGTCTGGAAGGGCCCTCCCCGTCGTAACTCCAGAATATACCCCAGGTTCCGGCCGCAACTCGAGAAAAACCATGAGACTTCCCCCTCGTCGCGAGATGAGGCCCGATTCCCCTGCATTGCGTGCAGAGCAATTCCGTGTTCCACATCAAACGTGAAAGGAGCATTGATTTCCTTGATGGCACTCCAGAGAAAACCCAAGATCACTGTCTCAAGTCTAGAGGGATCCTGAGGTCACTGGAGCAACACGAAAGGGCTCTGTGGACCCCAAATCAACTCGAGATGAGAGCTTAGTCCCTGGCTTCGACTCAAGAGGAATACCAACTTTCCACAAGCACCTCAAGAGGAGGCTTCTCTCAGCTACAGGTAGGTGAGAGGGACCCTGAGTTTGTGGCCTCAAGTGGAATGGACACCGAGATGCTCTGACTCGAAGTAAGGCCGAATATCCCTGCAGTGAAGTGAATGCAGGCTCGTCTTGCATCTCCCAAGACGAAGGTATGTCTGAATCCCCTGTGGAGACCACAGAGAAAGACCTAGTCCTCTGCCTCATCGCGACCGGAGGCCTCACATCCTTTGAAACCTCGAGAGGTCCGCGGAGATCAATGCTTCCAAAGGAGACGATGCCTGACTCCTCTTGAAAATGGATAGGAGTTCCAGGATCCCTGTGGCACGTGGAAAGGGACCCTGGGTCTCCCGCCTCTCGTGGAGACGCGTCCCAATTGCAATGCAAAGACTCGAGGAGAATCCCGAGGTGTCCCTCGCACCTAGGCCGGAGTCCTGACGTCGCTGAACAAACACGTGTCTGGAAGGGCCCTCCCCGTCGTAACTCGAGAATATACCCCAGGTTCCGGCCGCAACTCGAGAAAAACCATGAGACTTCCCCCTCGCCGCGAGATGAGGCCCGATTCCCCTGCACTGCGTGCAGAGCAATTCCGTGTTCCACATCAAACGTGAAAGGAGCCTTGATTTCCTTGATGGCACTCCAGAGAAAACCCAAGATCACTGTCTCAAGTCTAGAGGGATCCTGAGGTCACTGGAGCAACACGAAAGGGCTCCGTGGACCCCAAATCAACTCGAGATGAGAGCTTAGTCCCTGGCTTCGACTCAAGAGGAATACCAAGTTTCCACAAGCCACTCAAGAGGAGGCTTCTCTCAGCTACACTTATGTGAGAGGTACCCTGAGTTTGTGGCCTCAAGTGGAATGGACACCGAGATGCTCTGACTCGAAGTAAGGCCGGATATCCCTGCAGTGAATTGAATGCAGGCTCGTCTTGCATCTCCCAAGACGAAGGGATGTCTGAATCCCCTGTGGAGACCACAGAGAAAGACCTCGTTCCCCGCCTTTTCGCGACCGGAGACCTCACATCCTTTGAAAACTCCAGAGGTAGGCGGAGATCAATGCTTCCAAAGGAGACGATGCCTGACTCCTCTTGAAAATGGTTAGGAGTCCTAGGATCCCTATCCACATGGACGGGGACTCTGGGTCTCCCGCTTCATGTGGAGACGTGTCCCAATTGCCATGTCAAGACTCGAGGAGTATCCCGAGGTGTCCCTCGCTCCTAGGCAGGAGTCCTGACGTAGCTGAACAAACACGTGTCTGGAAGGGCCCTCCCCGTCGTAACTCGAGAATATACCCCAGGTTCCGGCCGCAACTAGAGAAAAACCATGAGACTTCCCCCTCGTCGCGAGATGAGGCCCGATTCCCCTGCATTGCATGCAGAGCAATTCCGTGTTCCACATCAAACGTGAAAGGAGCCTTGATTTCCTTGATGGCACTCCAGAGAAAACCCAAGATCACTGTCTCAAGTTTAGAGGGATCCTGAGGTCACTGGAGCAACACGAAAGGGCTCCGTGGACCCCAAATCACCTCGAGATGAGAGCTGAGTCCCTGGCTTCGACTCAAGAGGAATACCAACTTTCCACAAGCACCTCAAGTGGAGGCTTCCCTCAGCTACAGGTAGGTGAGAGGGACCCTGAGTTTGTGGCCTCAAATCGAATGGACACCGAGATGCTCTGACTCGAAATAAGGCCGGATATCCCTGCAGTGAATTGAATGCAGGCTCGTCTTGCATTTCCCAAGACGAAGGGATGTCTGAATCCCCTGTGGAGTCGACAGAGAAAGAACTAGTTCTCCGCCTCATCGCGACTGGAGGCCTCACATACTTTGAAAACTCGAGAGGTGCGCGGAGATCAATGCTTCCAAAGGAGACGATGCCTGAGTCCTCTTGAAAATGGATAGGAGTCCCAGGATCCCTGTGGCACGTGGAAAGGGACCCTGGGTCTCCCGCCTCACGTGGAGACGCGTCCCAATGGCCATGCCAAGACTCGAGGAGAATCCCGAGGTGTCCCTCGCACCTAGGCAGGAGTCCTGACGTCGCTGAAGAAACACGTGTCTGGAAGGGCCCTCCCCGTCGTAACTCGAGAATATACCCCAGGTTCCGGCCGCAACTCGAGAAAAACCATGAGACTTCCCCCTCGCCGCGAGATGAGGCCCGATTCCCCTGTACTGCGTGCAGAGCAATTCCGTGTTCCAAATCAAACATGAAAGGAGCCTTGATTTCCTTGATGGCACTCCAGAGAACACCCAAGATCTCTGTCTGAAGTCTAGAGGGATCCTGAGGTCACTGTAGCAACACAAAAGGGCTCCGTGGACCCCATATCAACTCGAGATGAGAGCCACGTCCCTGGGGTCGACTCAAGAGGAATACCCACTTTCCACAAGCACCTCAGGAGGAGGCTTCTCTCAGCTACAGGTATGTGAGAGGGACCCTGAGTTTGTGGCCTCAAGTGGAACGGACACGGAGATGCTCTGACTGGAAGGAAGGCCGGATATCCCTGCAGTGAATTGAATGCAGGCTCGTCTTGCATCTATCACGCCGAAGGGATGTCTGAATCCCCTGTGGAGACCACAGAGAAACACCTAGTTCTCCGACTCATCGCGACCGGAGGCCTCACGTCCTTTGAAAACTCGAGAGGTCTGCGGAGATCAATGCTTCCAATGGAGACGATGCCTGAGTCCTCTTGAAAATGGATAGGAGTCCCAGGATCCCTGTGGCACGTGGAAAGGGACCCTGGGTCTCCCGCCTCACGTGGAGACGCGTCTCAATGGCCATGCCAAGACTCGAGGAGAATCCCGAGGTGTCCCTTGCACCTAGGCAGGAGTCCTGACATCGCTGAACAAACACGTGTCTGGAAGGGCCCTCCCCGTCGTAACTCGAGAATATACCCCAGGTTCCGGCCGCAACTCGAGAAAAACCATGAGACTTCCCCCTTGCCTCGAGATGAGGCCCGATTCCCCTGCACTGCGTGCAGAGCAATTCCGTATTCCACATCAAACATGAAAGGAGTTTGATTTCCTTAATGGCACTCCAGAGAACACCCAAGATCACTGTCTCAATCTAGAGGGATCCTGAGGTCACTGTAGCAACACGAATGGGCTGCGTGAACCCCAAATCAACTCGAGATGAGAGCTTCTTCCCTAGCTTCGACTCAAGAGGAATACCCACTATTCACAAGCACCTCAAGAGGTGGCTTCTCTCAGCTAAAGGTATGTGAGAGGGACCCTGAGATTGTGGCCTCAAGTGGAATGGACACCGAGATTATCTGACTCGAAGGAAGGCCAGATATCCCTGCAGTGAATTGAATGCAGGCTCGTCTTGCATCTCCCACGACGAAGGGATGTCTGAATCCCATGTGGAGACCACAGAGAAAGACCTAGTTCTCCACCTCATCGTGACCGGAGTCCTCACGTCCTTTGAAAACTCGAGAGTTCCGCGGAGATCAATGCTTCCAAAGGAGACGATGCCTGACTCCTCTTGAAAATGGATAGGAGTCCCAGGATCCCTGTGGCACGTGGAAAGGGACACTAGGTCTCCCGCCTCACGTGGAGACCCGTCCCAAAGGCCATGCCAAGACTCGAGGAGAATCCCAAGGTGTCCCTCGCACCCAGGCAGGAGTCCTGACGTCGCTGAACAAACACGTGTCTGGAAGGGCCCTCCCCGTCGTAACTCGAGAATATACCCCAGGTTCCGGCCGCAACTCGAGAAAAACCATGAGACTTCCCCCTCGCCGCGAGATGAGGCCCGATTCCCCTGCACTGCGTGCAGAGCAATTCCGTGTTCCACATCAAACATGAAAGGAGCCTTGATTTCCTTAATGGCACTCCAGAGAACACCCAAGATCACTGTCTCAAGTCTAGAGGGATCCTGAGGTCACTGTAGCAACATGAAAGGGCTCCATGGACCCCAGATCAATTCGAGATGATAGCTTCTTCCCTGGCTTCGACTCAAGAGGAATACCCACTTTCCACAAGCAACTCAAGAGGAGGCTTCTCTCAGCTACAGGTATGTGAGAGGGACCCTGAGTTTGTGGCCTCAAGTGGAATGGACACCGAGATGCTCTGACTCGAAGGAAGGCCGGATATCCGTGCAGTGAATTGAATGCAGGCTCGTCTTGCATCTCCCACGACGAAGGGATGTCTGAATCCCCTGTGGAGGCCACAGAGAAAGACCTAGTTCTCCTCCTCATTGCGACCGGAGGCCTCACGTCCTTTGAAAACTCGAGAGGTCCGCGGAGATCAATGCTTCCAAAGGAGACGATGCCTGAATCCTCTTGAAAATGGATAGAAGTCCCAGGATCCCTGTGGCACGTGGAAAGGGACCCTGGGTCTCCCGCCTCACGTGGAGACGCGTCCCAATGGCCATGCCAAGACTCGAGGAGAATCCCGAGGTGTCCCTCGCACCTAGGCAGGAGTCCTGACGTCGCTGAACAAACACGTGTCTGGAAGGGCCCTCCCCGTCGTTACTCGAGAATATACCCCAGGTTCCGGCCGCAACTCGAGAAAAACCATGAGACTTTCCCCTCGCCGCGAGATGAGGCCCGATTCCCCTGCACTGCGTGCAGAGCAATTCCGTGTTCCACATCAAACATGAAAGGAGCCTTGATTTCCTTAATGGCACTCCAGAGAACACCCAAGATCACTGTCTCAAGTCTAGAGGGATCCTGAGTTCACTGTAGCAACACGAAAGGGCTCCATGGACCCCAAATCAATTCGAGATGATAGCTTCTTCCCTGGCTTCGACTCAAGAGGAATACCCACTTTCCACAAGCACCTCAAGAGGAGGCTTCTCTCAGCTACAGGTATGTGAGAGGGACCCTGAGTTTGTGTCCTCAAGTGGAATGGACACCGAGATGCTCTGACACGAAGGAAGGCCGGATATCCGTGCAGTGAATTGAATGCAGGCTCGTCTTGCATCTCCCACGACGAAGGGATGTCTGAAACCCCTGTGGAGACCACAGAGAAAGACCTAGTTCTCCTCCTCATTGCGACCGGAGGCCTCACGTCCTTTGAAAACTCGAGAGGTCCGCGGAGATCAATGCGTCCAAAGGAGACGATGCATGACTCCTCTTGAAAATGGATAGGAGTCCCAGGATCCCTGTGGCACGTGGAAAGGGACCCTGGGTCTCCCGCCTCACGTGGAGACGCGTCCCAATGGCCATGCCAAGACTCGAGGAGAATCCCGAGGTGTTCCTCGCACCTAGGCAGGAGTCCTGACGTCGCTGAACAAACACGTGTCTGGAAGGGCCCTCCCCGTCGTAACTCGAGAATATACCCAAGGTTCCGCCCGCAACTCGAGAGAAACCATGAGACTTCCCCCTCGCCGCGAGATGAGGCCCGATTCCCATGCACTGCGTGCAGAGCAATGCCGTGTTCCACATCAAACATGAAAGGAGCCTTTATTTCCTTAATGGCACTCCAGAGAACACCCAAGATCACTGTCTCAAGTCTAGAGGGATCCTGAGGTCACTGTAGCAACATGAAAGGGCTCCGTGGACCCCAAATCAACTCGAGATGATAGCTTCTTCCCTGGCTTCGACTCAAGAGGAATACCCAGTTTCCAAAAGCACCTCAAGAGGAGCCTTCTCTCAGGTACAGGTATGTGAGAGGGACCCTGAGTTTGTGGCCTCAAGTGGAATGGACACCGAGATGCTCTGACTCGAAGGAAGGCCGGATATCCCTGCAGTGAATTGAATGCAGGCTCGTCTTGCATCTCCCACGACGAAGGGATGTCTGAATCCCCTGTGGAGACCACAGAGAAAGACCTAGTTCTCCGCCTCATCCCGACCGGAGGCCTCACGTCCTTTGAAAACTCGAGAGGTCCGCGGAGGTCAATGCTTCCAAAGGAGACGATGCCTGACTCCTCTTGAAAATGGATAGGAGTCCCAGGATCCGTGTGGCACGTGGAAAGGGACACTGGGACTCCCGCCTCACGTGGAGACGCGTCCCAATGGCCATGCCAAGACTCGAGGAGAATCCCGAGGTATCCCTCGCACCTAGGCAGGAGTCCTGACGTCGCTGAACAAACACGCTTTTGGAAGGGCCCTCCCCGTCGTAACTCGAGAATATACCCCAGGTTCCGGCCGCAACTCGAGAAAAACCATGAGACTTCCCCCTCGCCTCGAGATGAGGCCCGATTCCTCTGCACTGCGTGCAGACCAATTCCGTGTTCCACATCAAACATGAAAAGAGCCTTGATTTCCTTAATGGCATCCAGAGAAAACCCAAGATAACTGTCTCAAGTCTAGAGGGATCCTGAGGTCACTGTAGCAACACGAAAAAGCTCCGTAGACCCCAAATCAACTCGAGATGATAGCTTCTTCCCTGGCTTCGACTCAAGAGGAATACCCACTTTCCACAAGCACCTCAAGAGGAGGCTTCTCTCAGCTACAGGTATGTGAGAGGGACCCTGAGTTTGTGGCCTCAAGTGGAATGGACACCGATATGCTCTGACTCGAGGAAGGCCGGATATCGGTGCAGTGAATTGAATGCAGGCTCGTCTTGCATCTCCCACGACGAAGGGATGTCTGAATCCCCTGGGGAGACCACAGAGAAACACCTAGTTCTCCGCCTCATCGTGACCGGAGGCCTCACGTCCTTTGACAAATCGAGAGGTCCGCGGAGATCAATGCTTCCAAAGGAGACGATGCCTGACTCCTCTTGAAAATGGATAGGAGTCCCAGGATCCCTGTGGCACGTGGAAAGGGACCCAGGGTCTCCCGCCTCACGTGGAGACGCGTCCCAATGGCCATGCCAAGACTCGAGGAGAATCCCGAGGTGTCCTTCGCACCTAGGCAGGAGTCGTGACGTCACTGAACAAACACGTGTCTGGAAGGGCCCTCCCCGTCGTTACTCGAGAATATACCCCAGGTTCCGGCCGCAACTCGAGAAAAACCATGAGACATCCAACTCGCCGCGAGATGAGGCCCGATTCCCCTGCACTGCGTGCAGAGCAATTCCGTGTTCCACATCAAACATGAAAGGAGCCTTGATTTCCTTGATGGCACTCCAGAGAACAACCAAGATCACTGTCTGAAGTCTAGAGGGATCCTGAGGTCTCTGTAGCAACACGAAAGGGCTCCCTGGACCCCAAATCAACCCGAAATGAGAGCTTCGTCCCTGGCTTCAACTCAAGAGGAATACTCACTTTCCACAAGCACCTCAAGAGGAGGCTTCTCTCAGCTACAGGTATGTGAGAGGGACCCTGAGTTTGTGGCCTCAAGTGGAATGGACACCGAGATGCTCTGACTCGAAGTAAGGCCGGATATCCCTGCAGTGAATTGAATGCAGGCTCGTTTGCATCTGCCAAGACGAAGGGATGTCTGAATCCCCTGTGGAGACCACAGAGAAAGACCTAGTTCTCCGCCTCATCGCGACCAGAAGCCTCACGTCCTTTGAAAACTCGAGAGGTCCGCGGAGATCAATGCTTCCAAACGAGACGATGCCTGACTCCGCTTGAAAATGAATAGGAGTCACAGGATCCCTGTGCCACGTGGAAAGGGAACCTGGTTATCCCGCTTCACGTAGAGACGCATCCCAATGGCCATGACAAGACTCGCGGAGAATCCCGTGGTGTCCCTCGCACCTAGGCAGGAGTCCTGATGTCCTGAACAAACACGTGTCTGGAAGGGCCCTCCCCGTCGTAACTCGAGAATATACACCAGGTTCCGGCCGCAACTCGAGAAAAACCATGAGACTTCCCCCTCGCAGCGAGATGAGGCCCGATTCCCCTGCACTGCGTGCAGAGCAATTCCGTGTTCCACATCAAACATGAAAGGAGCCTTGATTTCCTTGATGGCACTCCAGAGAACACGCAAGATCACTGTCTCAAGTCTGGAGGGATCCTGAGGTCACTGTAGCAACACGAAAGGGCTCCATGGACCCCAAATCAACTCGAGATGAGAGCTTCTTCCCTAGCTTCGACTCAAGAGGAATACCCACTTTCCACAAGCACCTCAAGAGGAGGCTTCTCTCAGCTACAGGTATGTGAGAGGGACCCTGAGTTTGTGGCCTCAAGTGGAATGGACACCGAGATGCTCTGACTCGAAGGAAGGCCGGATATCCCTGCAGTGAATTGAATGCAGGCTCGTCATGCAAATCCAACGACGAAGGGATGTCTGAATCCCCTGTGGAGACCACAGAGAAAGACCTAGTCCTCCGCCTCATCGTGACCGGAGGCCTCACGTCCTTTGAAAACTCGAGAAGTCCGCGGAGATCAATGCTTCCAAAGGAGACGATGCCTGACTCCTCTAGAAAATGGATAGGAGTCCCAGGATCCCTGTGGAACGTGGAAAGCGACCCTGGGTCTCCCGCCTCACGGGGAGACGCGTCCCAATGGCCATGCCAAGACTCGAGGAGAATCCCGAGCTGTCCCTCGCACCTAGGCAGGAGTCCTGTCGTCGCTGAAGAAACACGTGTCTGGAAGGGCCCTCCCCGTCGTAACTCGAGAATATACACCAGGTTCCGGCCGCAACTCGAGAAAAACCATGAGAATTCCCCCTCGCCGCGAGATGAGGCCGATTCCCCTGCACTGCGTGCAGAGCAATTCCGTGTTCCACATCAAACATGAAAGGAGCCTTTATTTCCTTAAAGGCACTCCAGAGAACACTCAAGATCACTGTCTCAAGTCTAGAGGGCTCCTGAGGTCACTGTAGCAACACGAAAGGGCTCCTTGGACCCCAAATCAACTCGAGATGAGAGCTTAGTCCCTGGCTTCGACTCAAGAGGAATACCAACTTTCCACAAGCACCTCAAGAGGAGGCTTCTCTCAGCTACAGGTATGTGAGAGGGACCCTGAGTTTGTGGCCTCAAGTGGAATGGACACCGAGATGCTCTGACTCGAAGTAAGGCCGGATATCCCTGCAGTGAATTGAATGCAGGCTCATCCTGCATCTCCCAAGACGAAGGGATGTCTGAATCCCCTGTGGAGACCACAGAGAAAGACCTAGTCCTCCGCCTCAACGCGACCGGAGGCTTCACATCCTTTGAAAACTCGAGAGGTCCGCAGAGATCAATGCTTCCAAAGGAGACGATGCCTGACTCCTCTTGAAAATGGATAGGAGTCCCAGGATCCCTGTGGCACGTGGAAAGGGACACTGGGTCTCTCGCCTCACGTGGAAACGCATCCCAATTGCCATGCCAAGACTGGAGGAGATTCCCGAGGTGTCCCTAGCACCTAGGCAGGAGTCCTGACGTGGCTGAACAAAGACGTGTCTTGAAGGGCCCTCCCCGTCGTAACTCGAGAATATACCCCAGGTTCCGGCCGCAACTAGAGAAAAACCATGAGACTTCCCCCTCGTCGCGAGATGAGGCCCGATTCCACTGCATTGCGTGCAGAGCAATTCCGTGTTCCACATCAAACGTGAAAGGAGCCTTGATTTCCTTGATGGCACTCCAGAGAAAACCCAAGATCACTGTCTCAAGTCTAGAGGGATCCTGAGGTCACTGGAGCAACACGAAAGGGCTCCGTGGACCCCAAATCACCTCGAGATGAGAGCTTAGTCCCTGTCTTCGACTCAAGAGGAATACCAACTTTCCACAAGCACCTCAAGAGGAGGCTTCTCTCAGCTACAGATAGGTGAGAGGGACCCTGAGTTTGTGGCCTCAAATCGAATGGACACCGAGATGCTCTGACTCGAAGTAAGGCTGGATATCCCTGCAGTGAATTGAATGCAGGCTCGTCTTGCATCTCCCAAGATGAAGGGATGTCTGAATCCCCTGTGGAGACCAGAGAGAAAGACCTAGTCCTCCGCCTCAACGCGAACGGAGGCCTCACATCCTTTTAAAACTCGAGAGGTCCGCGGAGATCAATGCTTCCAAAGGAGACGATGCCTGACTCCTCTTGAAAATGGATAGGAGTCCCAGGATCCCTGTGGCACGTAGAAAGGGTCCCTGGGTCTCCCGCCTCACGTGGAGATGCCTCCCAATTGTCATGCCAAGAATCGAGGAGAATCCCGAGGTGTCCCTCGCACCTAGGCAGGAGTCCTGACGTCGCTGAACAAACACGTGTCTGGAAGGGCCCTCCCCGTCGTAACTCGAGAATATACCCCAGGTTCCGCCCGCAACTCGAGAAAAACCATGAGACTTCCCCCTCGCCGCGAGATGAGGCCCGATTCCCCTGCACTGCGTGCAGAGCAATTCTGTGTTCTACATCAAACGTGAAAGGAGCCTTGATTTCCTTGATGGCACTCCAGAGAAAACCCAAGATCACTGTCTCAAGTCTAGAGGGATCCTGATGTCACAGGAGCAACACGAAATTTCTGCGTGGACCCCAAATCAACTCGAGATGAGAGCTTAGTCCCTGGCTTCGACTCAAGAGGAATACCAACTTTGCACAAGCACCTCAAGAGGAGGCTTCTCTCAGCTACAGGTATGTGAGAGGGACCCTGAGTTTGTGGCCTCAAGTGGAATGGACACCGAGATGCTCTGACTCGAAGTAAGGCCGGATATCCCTGCAGTGAATTGAATGCAGGCTCGTCTTGCATTTCCCAAGACGAAGGGATGTCTGAATCCCCTGTGGAGACCACAGAGAAAGACCTAGTTCTCCGCCTCATCGCGACCGGAGGCCTCACATCCTTTGAAAACTCGAGTGGTCCGGGGAGATCAATGCTTCCAAAGGAGACGATGCCTGACTCCTCTTGAAATGGTTAGAATTCCCAGGATCCCTGTCCACATGTACGGGGACCCTGGGTCTCCCGCTTCACGTGGAGACGCGAGCCAATTGCCATGCCAAGGCTCGAGGAGAATCCCGAGGTGTCCCTCGCACCTAGGCAGGAGTCCTGACGTCGCTGAACAAACACGTGTCTGGAAGGGCCCTCCCCATCCTAACTCGAGAATATACCCCAGGGTCCGGCCGCAACTCGAGAAAAACCATGAGACTTCCCCCTCGCCACGAGATGAGGCCCGATTCCCCTGCACTGCGCGCAGAGCAATTCCGTGTTCCATATCAAACAGGAAAGGAGCCTTGATTTCCTTGATGGCACTCCAGAGAAAACCCAAGATCACTGTGTCAAGTCTAGAGGGATCCTGAGGTCACTGGAGCAACACGAAAGGGCTCCGTGGACCCCAAATCAACTCGAGATGAGAGCTTAGTCCCTGGCTTCGACTCAAGAGGAATACCAACTTTCCACAAGCACCTCAAGAGGAGGCTTCTCTCAGCTACAGGTATGTGAGAGGGACCCTGAGTTTGTGGCCTCAAGTGGAATGGACACCGAGATGCTCTGACTCGAAGTAAGGCCGGATATCCCTGCAGTGAATTGAATGCAGGCTCGTCTTGCATCTCCCAAGACGAAGGGATGTCTGAATCCCCTGTGGAGACCACAGAGAAAGACCTAGTCCTCCGCCTCATTGCGACCGGAGGCCTCACATCCTTTGAAAACTCGAGAGGTCTTCGGAGATCAATGCTTCCAAAGGAGTCGATGCCTGACTCTTCTTGAAAATGGATAGGAGTCCCAGAATCCCTGTGGCACGTGCAATGGGACCCTGGGTCTCCCGCCTCACGTGGAGACGCGTCCCAATTGCCATGACAAGACTCGAGGAGAATCCCGAATTGTCCCTCGCACCTAGGCAGGAGTCCTGACGTCGCTGAACAAACACGTGTCTGGAAGGGCCCTCCCCGTTGTAACTCGAGAATATACCCCAGGTTCCGGCCGCAACTCGAGAAAAACCATGAGACTTCCCCCTCGCCGCGAGATGAGGCCCGATTCCCCTGGACTGCGTGCAGAGCAATTCCGTGTTCCACATCAAACATGAAAGGAGCCTTGATTTCCTTGATGGCACTCCAGAGAACACCCAAGATCACTGTCTGAAGTCTAGAGGGATCCTGAGGTCACTGTAGCAACACAAAAGGGCTCCGTGGACCCCAAATCAACTCGAGATGAGAGCTTAGTCCCTGGCTTCGACTCAAGTGGAATACCAACTTTTCACAAGCACCTCAAGAGGAGGCTTCTCTCAGCTTGAGGTATGTGAGAGGGACCCTGAGTTTGTGGCCTCAAGTGGAATGGACACCGAGATGCTCTGACTTGAAGTAAGTCCGGATATCCCTGCAGTGAATTGAATGCAGGCTCGTCTTGTATCTCCCAAGAAGAAGGGATGTCTGAATCCCCTGTGGAGACCACAGAGAAAGACCTAGTCCTCCGCCTCAACGCGACCGGAGGCCTCACATCCTTTGAAATATCGAGAGGTCCGCGGAGATCAATGCTTCCAATGGAGATGATGCCTGACTCCTCTTGCAAATGGATAGGAGTCCCAGGTTCCCTGTGGCACGTGGAAAGGGACCCTGTGTCTCGTGCCTCACGTGGAGATGCGTCCCAATTGCCATGCCAAGACTCGAGAAGAATCCTGAGGTGTCCGTCGCACCTAGGCAGGAGTCCTAACGTCGCTGAACAAACACGTGTATGGAAGGGCCCTGCCCGTCATAACTCGAGAATATAACACAGGTTCCAGGCGCGACTCGAGAAAAACCATGAGAATTCCACCTCGACGCGAGATGAGGCTCGATTCCCCTGCACTGTGTGCAGAGCAATTCCGTGTTCCACATCAAACGTGAAAGGAGCCTTGATTTCCTTGATGGCACTCCATAGAAAACCCAAGATCAGTGTCTCAAGTCTAGAGGGATCCTGAGGTCACTGGAGCAACACGAAAGGGCTCCGTGGACCCCAAATCAACTCGAGATGAGAGCTTAGTCCCTGGCTTCGACTCAAGAGGAATACCAACTTTCCACAAGCACCTCAAGAGGAGGCTTCTCTCAGCTACAGGTATGTGAGAGGGACCCTGAGTTTGTGGCCTCAAGTGGAATGGACACCGAGATGCTCTGACTCGAAGTAAGGCCGGATATCGCTGCAGTGAATTGAATGCAGGTTCGTCTTGCATCTCCCAAGACGAAGGGATGTCTGAATCCCCTGTGGAGACCACAGAGAAAGACCTAGTCCTCCGCCTCATCGCGACCGGAGGGCTCACATCCTTTGAAAACTCGAGAGGTCCGCGGAGACCAATGCTTCCAAAGGAGACGATGTCTGACTCCTCTTGAAAATGGTTAGAAGTCCCAGGATCCCTGTCCACATGGACGGGGACCCTGGGTCTCCCGCTTCACGTGGAGACGCGTGCCAATTGCAATGCCAAGACTCGAGGAGAATCCCGAGGTGTCCATCGCACCTAGGCAGGAGTCCTAACGTCGCTGAACAAACACGTGTCTGGAAGGGCCCTCCACATCGTAACTCGAGAATATACCCAAGGGTCCGGTCGCAACTCGAGAAAAACCATGAGACTTCCCCCTCGCCGCGAGATGAGACCCGATTCCCCTGCACTGCGTGCAGAGCAATTCCGTGTTCCACATCAAACGTGAAAGGAGCCTTGATTTCCTTGATGGCACTCCAGAGAAACCCCAAGATCACTGTCTCAAGTCTAGAGGGATCCTGAGGTCACTGGCGAAACACGTAAGGGCTCCGGGGACCCCACATCAACTCGAGATGAGAGCTTAGTCCCTGGCTTCGACTCAAGTGGAATATCAACTTTCCACAAGCACCCCAAGTGGAGGCTTCTCTCAGCTACATGTAGGTGAGAGGGACCCTGAGTTTGTGGCCTCAAGTGGAATGGACACCGAGATGCTCTGATTCGAAGTAAGGCCGGATATCCCTGCAGTGAAGTGAATGCAGGCACGTCTTGCATCTCCCAAGACGAAGGGATGACTGAATCCCCTGTGGAGACCACAGAGAAAGACCTAGTCCTCCGCCTCCTCGCGACCGGAAGCCTCACATCCTTTGAAAACTTGAGAGGTCCGCGGAGATCAATGCTTCCAAAGGAGACGATGCCTGACTCCTCTTGAAAATGGATAGGAGTCCCAGGATCCCTGTGGCACGTGGAAAGGAACCCTGGGTCTCCCGCCTCACGTGGAGACGCGTCCCAATTGCCATGCCAAGACTCGAGGAGAATCCTGAGGTGTACCTCACACCTAGGCAGGAGTGCTAACGTCGCTGAACAAACACGTGTCTGGAAGGACCCTCCCCGTCGTGACTCGAAAATATGACCCAGGTTCAGGCCACAACTCGAGAAAAACCATGAGACTTCCCCCTCGCCGCGAAATGAGGCCCGATTCCCCTGCACTGCGTGCAGAGCAATTCCGTGTTCCACATCAAACATGAAAGGAGCCTTGATTTCCTTGATGGCACTCCAGAGAAAACCCAAGATCACTGTGTCAGTCTAGAGGGATCCTGAGGTCACTGTAGCAATATGAAAGGGATCCGAGGACCCCAAATCAACTCGAGATGAGAGCTTAGTCCCTGGCTTCGACTCAAGAGGAATACCAACTTTCCACAAGCACCTCAAGAGGAGGCTTCTCTCAGCTACAGGTATGTGAGAGGGACCCTGAGTTTGTGGCCTCAAGTGGAATGGACACCGAGATGCTCTGACTCGAAGTAAGGCCGGATATCCCTGAAGTGAATTGAATGCAGGCTCGTCTTCAATCTCCCAAGACGAAGAGATGTCTGAATCCCCTGTGGAGACCACAGAGAAAGACCTAGTTATCCACCTCATCGCGAACAGAGGTCTCACATCCTTTGAAAACTCGAGAGGTCCACGGAGATCAATGCTTCCAAAGGAGACGATGCCTGACTCCTCTTGAAAATGGATAGGAGTCCCAGGATCCCTGTGGCACGTGGAAAGGGATCCTGGGTCTCCCGCCTCACGTGGAGACGCGTCCAAATTGCCATGCCAAGACTCGAGGAGAATCCCGAGGTGTCCCTCGCACCTAGGCAGGAGTCCTGACGTCGCTGAACAAATACGTGTCTGGAAGGGCCCTCCCCGTTGTAACTGGAAAATATACCCCAGGTTCAGGCCGCAACTCGGGAAAAACCATGAGACTTCCCCCTCGCCGCGAGATGAGGCCTGATTCCCCTGCAGTGCGTGAAGAGCAATTCCGTGTTCCACATCAAACGTGAAAGTAGCCTTGATTTCCTTGATGGCACTCCAGAGAAAACCCAAGATCACTGTCTCAAGTCTAGAGCCATTCTGAGGTCACTGTAGCAACAAGAAAGGGCTCCGTGGACCCCAATTGAACTCGATATGAGAGCTTACTCCCTGGCTTCCCCTCAAGAGTAATACGAACTTTCCACAAGTACCTCAAGAGGAGGCTTCTCTCTCCTACAGGTATGTGACAGGGACCCTGAGTTTGTGGCCTCAAGTAGAATGGACACCGAGATGCTCTGACTCGAAATAAGGCTGCTTATCCCTGCAGGGAATTGAATACAGGCTCGTCTTGCATCTCCCAAGACGACGGGTTGTCTGAATCCGCTGTGGAGACCACAGAGAAAGACCTAGTATTCCGCCTCATCGGGACCGGAGGCCTCACATCCTTTGAAAACTCGAGAGGTCCGCGGAGATAAATCTTCCAAAAGAGACGATGCCTGGCTCCTCTTGAAAATGGATAGGAGTCCCAGGATCCCTGTGGCACGGGGAAAGTGACACTGGGTCCCCGCCTCACGGGGAGACGCGTCCCAATAGCCATGCCAAGACTCGAGGAGAATCCCGAATTGTCCCTCCCACCTAGGCAGGAGTCCTGACGTCGCTGCACAAACATGTGTCTGGAATGGCCCTCCCCGTCGTAACTCGAGAGTATACCCCAGGTTCCGGCCACAACTCGAGAAAAACCATGAGACTTCCCCCTCGCCGCGAGATGAGGCCCGATTCCCATGCACTGCGTGCAGAGCAATTCCATGTTCCACATCCAACATGAAAGGAGCCTTGATTTCCTTGATGGCACTCCAGAGAAAACCCAAGATCACTGTCTCAAGTCTAGAGGGATCCTGAGGTCACTGTGGCAACCCGAAAGGGCTCCGTGGACCCCAAATCAACTTGAGATGAGAGCTTAGTCCCTGGCTTCACTCAAGACGTATACAAATTTTCCACAAGCACCTCAAGAGGAGGCTTCTCTCAGCTACAGGTATGTGAGAGAGATCCTGAGTTTGTGGCCTCAAATGGAATGGACTCCGAGATGCTCTTACTCGAAGTAAGGCCGGATATCCCTGCAGTGAATTGAATGCAGGCTCCTCTTGCATCTCCCAAGACGAAGGGATGTCTGAATTCCCTGTGGAGACAACAGAGAAAGACCTAGTTCTCCGCCTCATCGCGACCGGAGGCCTCACATCCTTAGAAACCTCGAGAGGTCCGCGGAGATCAATGCTTCCAAAGGAGACGATGCCTGACTCCTCTTGAAAATGGATAGGAGTCCCAGGATGACTGTGGCACGTGGAAAGGGACCCTGGGGCTCCCGCCTCAAGTGCAGACGCGTACCATTGCCATGCCAAGTCTCGAGGAGAATCCCGAGGTGTCCCTCGCACCTAGGCAGGGGTCCTGACGTCGCTGAACAAACACGTGTCTGGAAGGACCCTCCCCGTCGTGACTCGAAAATATGACCCAGGTTCAGGCCACAACTCGAGAAAAACCATGAGACTTCCCCCTCGCCGCGAAATGAGGCCCGATTCCCCTGCACTGCGTGCAGAGCAATTCCGTGTTCCACATCAAACATGAAAGGAGCATTGATTTCCTTGATGGCACTCCAGAGAAAACCCAAGATCACTGTGTCAGTCTAGAGGGATCCTGAGGTCACTGTAGCAATATGAAAGGGATCCGAGGACCCCAAATCAACTCGAGATGAGAGCTTAGTCCCTGGCTTCGACTCAAGAGGAATACCAACTTTCCACAAGCACCTCAAGAGGAGGCTTCTCTCAGCTACAGGTATGTGAGAGGGACCCTGAGTTTGTGGCCTCAAGTGGAATGGACACCGAGATGCTCTGACTCGAAGTAAGGCCGGATATCCCTGAAGTGAATTGAATGCAGGCTCGTCTTCAATCTCCCAAGACGAAGAGATGTCTGAATCCCCTGTGGAGACCACAGAGAAAGACCTAGTTATCCACCTCATCGCGAACAGAGGTCTCACATCCTTTGAAAACTCGAGAGGTCCACGGAGATCAATGCTTCCAAAGGAGACGATGCCTGACTCCTCTTCAAAATGGATAGGAGTCCCAGGATCCCTGTGGCACGTGGAAAGGGATCCTGGGTCTCCCGCCTCACGTGGAGACGCGTCCAAATTGCCATGCCAAGACTCGAGGAGAATCCCGAGGTGTCCCTCGCACCTAGGCAGGAGTCCTGACGTCGCTGAACAAATACGTGTCTGGAAGGGCCCTCCCCGTTGTAACTGGAAAATATACCCCAGGTTCAGGCCGCAACTCGGGAAAAACCATGAGACTTCCCCCTCGCTGCGAGATGAGGCCTGATTCCCCTGCAGTGCGTGAAGAGCAATTCCGTGTTCCACATCAAACGTGAAAGTAGCCTTGATTTCCTTGATGGCACTCCAGAGAAAACCCAAGATCACTGTCTCAAGTCTAGAGCCATTCTGAGGTCACTGTAGCAACAAGAAAGGGCTCCGTGGACCCCAATTGAACTCGATATGAGAGCTTACTCCCTGGCTTCCCCTCAAGAGTAACACGAACTTTCCACAAGTACCTCAAGAGGAGGCTTCTCTCTCCTACAGGTATGTGACAGGGACCCTGAGTTTGTGGCCTCAAGTAGAATGGACACCGAGATGCTCTGACTCGAAATAAGGCTGCTTATCCCTGCAGGGAATTGAATACAGGCTCGTCTTGCATCTCCCAAGACGACGGGTTGTCTGAATCCGCTGTGGAGACCACAGAGAAAGACCTAGTATTCCGCCTCATCGGGACCGGAGGCCTCACATCCTTTGAAAACTCGAGAGGTCCGCGGAGATAAATCTTCCAAAAGAGACGATGCCTGGCTCCTCTTGAAAATGGATAGGAGTCCCAGGATCCCTGTGGCACGGGGAAAGTGACACTGGGTCCCCGCCTCACGGGGAGACGCGTCCCAATAGCCATGCCAAGACTCGAGGAGAATCCCGAATTGTCCCTCCCACCTAGGCAGGAGTCCTGACGTCGCTGCACAAACATGTGTCTGGAATGGCCCTCCCCGTCGTAACTCGAGAGTATACCCCAGGTTCCGGCCACAACTCGAGAAAAACCATGAGACTTCCCCCTCGCCGCGAGATGAGGCCCGATTCCCCTGGACTGCGTGCAGAGCAATTCCATGTTCCACATCCAACATGAAAGGAGCCTTGATTTCCTTGATGGCACTCCAGAGAAAACCCAAGATCACTGTCTCAAGTCTAGAGGGATCCTGAGGTCACTGTGGCAACCCGAAAGGGCTCCGTGGACCCCAAATCAACTTGAGATGAGAGCTTAGTCCCTGGCTTCACTCAAGACGTATACAAATTTTCCACAAGCACCTCAAGAGGAGGCTTCTCTCAGCTACAGGTATGTGAGAGAGATCCTGAGTTTGTGGCCTCAAATGGAATGGACTCCGAGATGCTCTTACTCGAAGTAAGGCCGGATATCCCTGCAGTGAATTGAATGCAGGCTCCTCTTGCATCTCCCAAGACGAAGGGATGTCTGAATTCCCTGTGGAGACAACAGAGAAAGACCTAGTTCTCCGCCTCATCGCGACCGGAGGCCTCACATCCTTAGAAACCTCGAGAGGTCCGCGGAGATCAATGCTTCCAAAGGAGACGATGCCTGACTCCTCTTGAAAATGGATAGGAGTCCCAGGATGACTGTGGCACGTGGAAAGGGACCCTGGGGCTCCCGCCTCAAGTGCAGACGCGTACCATTGCCATGCCAAGTCTCGAGGAGAATCCCGAGGTGTCCCTCGCACCTAGGCAGGGGTCCTGACGTCGCTGAACAAACACGTGTCTGGAAGGACCCTCCCCGTCGTGACTCGAAAATATGACCCAGGTTCAGGCCACAACTCGAGAAAAACCATGAGACTTCCCCCTCGCCGCGAAATGAGGCCCGATTCCCCTGCACTGCGTGCAGAGCAATTCCGTGTTCCACATCAAACATGAAAGGAGCCTTGATTTCCTTGATGGCACTCCAGAGAAAACCCAAGATCACTGTGTCAGTCTAGAGGGATCCTGAGGTCACTGTAGCAATATGAAAGGGATCCGAGGACCCCAAATCAACTCGAGATGAGAGCTTAGTCCCTGGCTTCGACTCAAGAGGAATACCAACTTTCCACAAGCACCTCAAGAGGAGGCTTCTCTCAGCTACAGGTATGTGAGAGGGACCCTGAGTTTGTGGCCTCAAGTGGAATGGACACCGAGATGCTCTGACTCGAAGTAAGGCCGGATATCCCTGCAGTGAATTGAATGCAGGCTTGTCTTGCATCTCCCAAGACGAAGGGATGTCTGAATCCCCTGTGGAGACCACAGAGAAAGACCTAGTTCTCTGCCTCATCGCGCCCGGAGGCCTCACATCCTTTGAAAACTCGAGAGGTCCGCGGAGATCAATGCTTCCAAAGGAGACGATGCCGAACTCCTCTTGAAAATGGATAGGAGTCCCAGGATCCCTGTGGCACGTGGAATGGGACCCTGGGTCTCCCACCTCAGGTGGAGACGCGTCCCAATTGCCATGCCAAGACTCGAGGAGAATCCCGAGGTGTCCCTCGCACCTAGGCGCGAGTCCTGATGTTGCTGAACAAACACGTGTCTGGAAGAGCCTTCCCTGTCGTAACTCGAGAATATACCCCAGGTTCCGGCCGCAACTCGAGAAAAACCATGAGACTTCCCCCTCGCCGCGAGATGAGGCCCGATTCCCCTGCACTGCATGCAGAGCAATTCCGTGTTCCACATCAAACGAGAAAGGAGCCTTGATTTCCTTGATGGCACTCCAGAGAAAACCCAAGATCACTGTTTCAAGTATAGAGGGATTCTGAGGTCCCTGTAGCAACATGAAAGGGATCCGTGAACAACAAATCAACTCGAGATGAGAGCTTAGTCCCTTTCTTCGACTCAAGAGGAATACCAACTTTCCACAAGCACCTCAAGAGGAGGCTTCCCTCAGCTACAGGTATGTCAGAGGGACCCTGAGTTTGTGGCCTCAAGTGGAATGGACACCGAGATGCTCTGACTCGAAGTAAGGCCGGATATCCCTGCAGTGAATTGAATGCAGGCTCGTCTTGCATCTCCCAAGACGAAGGGATGTCTGAATCCCCTGTGGAGACCACAGAGAAAGTCCTAGTTCTCGCCTCATTGCGCCCGAGGCCTCACATCCTTTGAAAACTCGAGAGGTCCGCGGAGATCAATGCTTCCAAAGGAGACGATGCCTGACTCCTCTTGAAAATGGATAGGAGTCCCAGGAACACTGTGGCACGTGGAAAGGGACGCTGGGTCTCCCGCCTCACGTGGAGACGAGTCCCAATTGCCATGCCAAGACTCGAGGAGAATCCCGAGGTGTCCCTCTCACCTAGGCAGGAGTCCTGACGTCGCTGAACAAACACGTGTCTGGAAGGGCCCTCCCCATCGTAACTCGAGAATATACCCCAGGTTCCGGCCGCAACTCGAGAAAAACCGTGAGACTTCCCCCTCGCTGCGAGATGAGGCCCGATTCCCCTGCACTGCGTGCAGAGCAATTCCGTGTTCCACATCAAACGTGAAAGGAGCCTTGATTTCCTTGATCGCACTCCAGAGAATACCAAAAGTCACTGTCTCAAGTCTAGAGGGAACCTGAGGTCACTGGAGCAACACGAAAGGGCTCCGTGGTCCCCAAATATACTCGAGATGAGAGCTTATTCCCTGGCTAGGACTAAAGTGGAATACCAACTATCCACAAGCACCTCAAGAGGAGGCTTCTCTCAGCTACAGGTATGTGAGAGGGACCCTGAGTTTGTGGCCTCAAATAGAATGGACACCGAGATGCTCTGACTCGAAGTAAGGCCGGATATCCCTGCAGTGAATTGAATGCAGGCTCGTCTTGTATCTCCCAAGATGAAGGGATGTCTGAATCCCCTGTGGAGACCACAGAGAAAGACCTAGTCCTCCGCCTCATCGCGACCGGTGGCCTCACATTCTTTGACAACTCGAGAGGTCCACGGAGATCAATGCTTCCAAAGGAGACGATGCCTGACTCCTCTTGAAAATGGATAGGAGTCCTAGGATCCCTGTGGCACGTGGAAAGGGACCCTGGGTCTCCCGCCTCACGTGGAGACACGTCCCAATTGCCATGAAAAGACTCGAGGAGAATTCCGAGGTGTCCCTCGCACCTAGGCAGGAGTCCTGACGTCGCTGAACAAACACGTGTCTGGAAGGGCCCTCCCCATCGTAACTCGAGAATATACCCCAGGTTCCGGCCTCAACTCGAGAAAAACCATGAGACTTCCCCCTCGCCGCGAGATGAGGCCCGATTCCCCTGCCCTGCGTGCAGAACTATTCCGTTTTTCAGATCAAACGTGAAAGGAACCTTGATTTCCTTGATGGCACTACAGAGAAAACCCAAGTTCACTGTCTCAAGTGTAGAGGGATCCTGAGGTCACTGGAGCAACACGAAAGGGCTCCGTGGACCACAAATCAACTCGAGATGAGAGCTTAGTCCCTGGCTTCGACTCAAGAGGAATACCAACTTTCCACAAGCACCTCAAGAGGAGGCTTCTCTCACCTACAGGTATGTGAGAGGGCCCCTGAGTTTGTTGCCTCAAGTGGAATGGACACCGAGATGCTCTGACTCGAAGTAAGGCCGGATATCTCTGCAATGAATTGAATGCAGGCTCGTCTTGCATCTCCCAAGACGAAGGGATGTCTGAATCCCCTGTGGAGATGACAGAGAAAGACCGAGTTCTCCGCCTCATCGCGAGCGGAGGCCTCACATCCTTTGAAAACTCGAGAGGTCCGCGGAGATCAATGCTTCCAAAGGAGACGATGCCTGACTCCTCTTGAAAATGGATAGGAGTCCCAGGATCCCTGTGGAACGTGGAAAGGGACCCTGGGTCTCCGCCTCACGTGGAGACGCGTCCCAATGGCCATGCCAAGACTCGAGGAGAATCCCGAGGTGTCCCTCGCACCTAGGCAGGAGTTCTGACGTCGCTGAACAAACAAGTGTCTGGAAGGGCCCTCCCCGTCGTTACTCGAGAATATACCCCAGGTTCCGGCCGCAACTCGAGAAAAACCATGAGACTTTCCCCTCGCCGCGAGATGAGGCCCGATTCCCCTGCACTGCGTGCAGAGCAATTCCGTGTTCCACATCAAACATGAAAGGAGCCTTGATTTCCTTAATGGCACTCCAGAGAACACCCAAGATCACTGTCTCAAGTCTAGAGGGATCCTGAGTTCACTGTAGCAACACGAAAGGGCTCCATGGACCCCAAATCAATTCGAGATGATAGCTTCTTCCCTGGCTTCGACTCAAGAGGAATACCCACTTTCCAAAAGCACCTCAAGAGGAGGCTTCTCTCAGCTACAGGTATGTGAGAGGGACCCTGAGTTTGTGGCCTCAAGTGGAATGGACACCGAGATGCTCTGACACGAAGGAAGGCCGGATATCCGTGCAGTGAATTGAATGCAGGCTCGTCTTGCATCTCCCACGACGAAGGGATGTCTGAATCCCCTGTGGAGACCACAGAGAAAGACCTAGTTCTCCTCCTCATTGCTACCGGAGGCCTCACGTCCTTTGAAAACTCGAGAGGTCCGCGGAGATAAATGCGTCCAAAGGAGACGATGCCGGACTCCTCTTGAAAATGGATAGGAGTCCCAGGATCCCTGTGGCATGTGGAAAGGGACCCTGGGTCTCCCGCCTCAAGTGGAGACGCGTCCCAATGGCCATGCCAAGACTCGAGGAGAATCCCGAGGTGTTCCTCGCACCTAGGCAGGAGTCCTGACGTCGCTGAACAAACACGTGTCTGGAAGGGCCCTCCCCGTCGTAACTCGAGAATATACCCCAGGTTCCGCCCGCAACACGAGAGAAACCATGAGACTTCCCCCTCGCCGCGAGATGAGGCCCGATTCCCATGCACTGCGTGCAGAGCAATGCCGTGTTCCACATCAAACATGAAAGGAGCCTTTATTTCCTTAATGGCACTCTAGAGAACACCCAAGATCACTGTCTCAAGTCTAGAGGGATCCTGAGGTCACTGTAGCAACATGAAAGGGCTCCGTGGACCCCAAATCACCTCGAGATGATAGCTTCTTCCCTGGCTTCGACTCAAGAGGAATACCCACTTTCCACAAGCACCTCAAGAGGAGCCTTCTCTCAGGTACAGGTATGTGAGAGGGACCCTGAGTTTGTGGCCTCAAGTGGAATGGACACCGAGATGCTCTGACTCGCAGGAAGGCCGGATATCCCTGCAGTGAATTGAATGCAGGCTCGTCTTGCATCTCCCACGACGAAGGGATGTCTGAATCCCCTGTGGAGACCACAGAGAAAGACCTAGTTCTCTGCCTCATCGCGACCGGAGGCCTCACGTCCTTTGAAAACTCGAGAGGTCCGCGGAGGTCAATGCTTCCAAAGGAGACGATGCCTGACTCCTCTTGAAAATGGATAGGAGTCCCAGGATCCGTGTGGCACGTGGAAAGGGACACTGGGACTCCCGCCTCAGGTGGAGACGCGTCCCAATGGCCATGCCAAGACTCGAGGAGAATCCCGAGGTATCCCTCGCACCTAGGCAGGAGTCCTGACGTCGCTGAACAAACACGTGTCTGGAAGGGCCCTCCCCGTCGTAACTCGAGAATATACCCCAGGTTCCGGCCGCAACTCGAGAAAAACCATGAGACTTCCCCCTCGCCTCGAGATGAGGCCCGATTCCTCTGCACTGCGTGCAGACCAATTCCGTGTTCCACATCAAACATGAAAAGAGCCTTGATTTCCTTAATGGCATCCAGAGAAAACCCAAGATAACTGTCTCAAGTCTAGAGGGATCCTGAGGTCACTGTAGCAACACGAAAAAGCTCCGTAGACCCCAAATCAACTCGAGATGATAGCTTCTTCCCTGGCTTCGACTCAAGAGAAATACCCACTTTCCACAAGCACCTCAAGAGGAGGCTTCTCTCAGCTACAGGTATGTGAGAGGGACCCTGAGTTTGTGGCCTCAAGTGGAATGGACACCGATATGCTCTGACTCGAGGAAGGCCGGATATCGGTGCAGTGAATTGAATGCAGGCTCGTCTTGCATCTCCCACGACGAAGGGATGTCTGAATCCCCTGTGCAGACCACAGAGAAACACCTAGTTCTCCGCCTCATCGTGACCGGAGGCCTCACGTCCTTTGACAAATCGAGAGGTCCGCGGAGATCAATGCTTCCAAAGGAGACGATGCCTGACTCCTCTTGAAAATGGATAGGAGTCCCAGGATCCCTGTGGCACGTGGAAAGGGACCCTGGGTCTCCCGCCTCACGTGGAGACGCGTCCCAATTGCCATGACAAGACTCGAGGAGAATCTCGAGGTGTCCCTCGCACCTAAGCAGGAGTCCTGACGTCGCTGAACAAACACGTGTCTGGAAGGGCCCTCCCCGTCGTAACTCGAGAATATACCCCAGGTTCCGGCCGCAACTCGAGAAAAACCATGAGACTTCCCCCTCGCCGCGAGATGAGGCCCGATTCCCCTGCACTGCGTGCAGAGCAATTCCGTGTTCCACATCAAACATGAAAGGAGCCTTGATGTCCTTAATGGCACTCCAGAGAACACCCAAGATCACTGTCTCAATCTAGAGGGATCCTGAGGTCACTGTAGCAACACGAATGGGCTGCGTGAACCCCAAATCAACTCGAGATGAGAGCTTCTTCGCTAGCTTCGACTCAAGAGGAATACCCACTATTCACAAGCACCTCAAGAGGAGGCCTCTCTCAGCTAAAGGTATGTGAGAGGGACCCTGAGATTGTGGCCTCAAGTGGAATGGACACCGAGATGATCTGACTCGAAGGAAGGCCGGATATCCCTGCAGTGAATTGAATGCAGGCTCGTCTTGCATCTCCCACGACGAAGGGATGTCTGAATCCCATGTGGAGACCACAGAGAAAGACCTAGTTCTCCACCTCATCGTGACCGGAGGCCTCACGTCCTTTGAAAACTCGAGAGTTCCGCGGAGATCAATGCTTTCAAGAGACGATGCCTGACTCCTCTTGAAAATGGATAGGAGTCCCAGGATCCCTGTGGCACGTGGAAAGGGACACTAGGTCTCCCGACTCACGTGGAGACCCGTCCCAATGGCCATGCCAAGACTCGAGGAGAATCCCAAGGTGTCCCTCGCACCTAGGCAGGAGTCCTGACGTCGCTGAACAAACACGTGTCTGGAAGGGCCCTCCCCGTCGTAACTCGAGAATATACCCCAGGTTCCGGCCGCAACTCGAGAAAAACCATGAGACTTCCCCCTTGCCGCGAGATGAGGCCCGATTCCCCTGGACTGCGTGCAGAGCAATTCCGTGTTCCACATCAAACATGAAAGGAGCCTTGATTTCCTTGATGGCACTCCAGAGAACACCCAAGATCACTGTCTCAAGTCTAGAGGGATCCTGAGGTCACTGTAGCAACACAAAAGGGCTCCGTGGACCCCAAATCAACTCGAGATGAGAGCCATATCCCTGGCTTCGACTCAAGAGGAATACCCATTTTTCCACAATCACCACAGGAGGAGGCTTCTCTCAGCTACAGCTATGTGAGAGGGACCCTGAGTTTGTGGCCTCAAGTGGAATGGACACCGAGATGCTCTGACACGAAGGAAGGCCGGATATCCGTGCAGTGAATTGAATGCAGGCTCGTCTTGCATCTCCCACGACGAAGGGATGTCTGAATCCCCTGTGGAGACCACAGAGAAAGACCTAGTTCTCCTCCTCATTGCGACCGGAGGCCTCACGTCCTTTGAAAACTCGAGAGGTCCGCGGAGATCAATGCTTCCAAAGGAGACGATGCCTGACTCCTCTTGAAAATGGATAGGAGTCCCAGGATCCCTGTGGCATGTGGAAAGGGACCCTGGGTCTCCCGACTCACGTGGAGACGCGTCCCAATGGCCATGCCAAGACTCGAGGAGAATCCCGAGGTGTTCCTCGCACCTAGGCAGGAGTCCTGACGTCGCTGAACAAACACGTGTCTGGAAGGGCCCTCCCCGTCGCAACTCGAGAATATACCCCAGGTTCCGCCCGCAACTCGAGAGAAACCATGAGACTTCCCCCTCGCCGCGAGATGAGGCCCGATTCCCATGCACTGTGTGCAGAGCAATGCCGTGTTCCACATCAAACATGAAAGGAGCCTTTATTTCCTTAATGGCACTCCAGAGAACACCCAAGATCACTGTCTCAAGTCTAGAGGGATCCTGAGGTCACTGTAGCAACATGAAAGGGCTCCGTGGACCCCAAATCAACTCGAGATGATAGCTTCTTCCCTGGCTTCGACTCAAGAGGAATACCCACTTTCCACAAGCACCTCAAGAGGAGCCTTCTCTCAGGTACAGGTATGTGAGAGGGACCCTGAGTTTGTGGCCTCAAGTGGAATGGACACCGAGATGCTCTGACTCGAAGGAAGGCCGGATATCCCTGCAGTGAATTGAATGCAGGCTCGTCTTGCATCTCCCACGACGAAGGGATGTCTGAATCCCCTGTGGAGACCACAGAGAAAGACCTAGTTCTCCGCCTCATCGCGACCGGAGGCCTCACGTCCTTTGAAAACTCGAGAGGTCCGCGGAGATCAATGCTTCCAAAGGAGACGATGCCTGACTCCTCTTGAAAATGGATAGGAGTCCCAGGATCCGTGGGGCACGTGGAAAGGGACCCTGGGACTCCCGCCTCACGTGGAGACGCGTCCCAATGGCCATGCCAAGACTCGAGGAGAATCCCGAGGTATCCCTCGCACCTAGGCAGGAGTCCTGACGTCGCTGAACAAACACGCTTCTGGAAGGGCCCTCCCCGTCGTAACTCGAGAATATACCCCAGGTTCCGGCCGCAACTCGAGAAAAACCATGAGACTTCCCCCTCGCCTCGAGATGAGGCCCGATTCCTCTGCACTGCGTGCAGACCAATTCCGTGTTCCACATCAAACATGAAAAGAGCCTTGATTTCCTTAATGGCATCCAGAGAAAACCCAAGATAACTGTCTCAAGTCTAGAGGGATCCTGAGGTCACTGTAGCAACACGAAAAAGCTCCGTAGACCCCAAATCAATTCGAGATGATAGCTTCTTCCCTGGCTTCGACTCAAGAGGAATACCCACTTTCCACAAGCACCTCAAGAGGAGGCTTCTCTCAGCTACAGGTATGTGAGAGGGACCCTGAGTTTGTGGCCTCAAGTGGAATGGACACCGAGATGCTCTGACTCGAAGGAAGGCCGGATATCGGTACAGTGAATTGAATGCAGGCTCGTCTTGCATCTCCCACGACGAAGGGATGTCTGAATCCCCTGTGCAGACCACAGAGAAACACCTAGTTCTCCGCTCATCGTGACCGGAGGCCTCACGTCCTTTGACAAATCGAGAGGTCCGCGGAGATCAATGCTTCCAAAGGAGACGATGCCTGACTCCTCTTGAAAATGGATAGGAGTCCCAGGATCCCTGTGGCACGTGGAAAGGGACCCTGGGTCTCCCGCCTCACGTGGAGACGCGTCCCAATGGCCATGCCAAGACTCGAAGAGAATCCCGAGGTGTCCCTCGCACCTAGGCAGGAGTCGTGACGTCCCTGAACAAACACGTGTCTGGAAGGGCCCTCCCCGTCGTTACTCGAGAATATAGCCCAGGTTCCGGCCGCAACTCGAGAAAAACCATGAGACATCCAACTCGCCGCGAGATGAGGCCCGATTCCCCTGCACTGCGTGCAGAGCAATTCCGTGTTCCACATCAAACATGAAAGGAGCCTTGATTTCCTTGATGGCACCCCAGAGAAAACCCAAGATCACTGTCTCAAGTCTAGAGGGATCCTGAGGTCTCTGTAGCAACACGAAAGGGCTCCCTGGTCCCCAAATCAACCCGAAATGAGAGCTTCGTCCCAGGCTTCAACTCAAGAGGAATACTCACTTTCCACAAGCACCTCAAGAGGAGGCTTCTCTCAGCTACAGGTATGTGAGAGGGACCCTGAGTTTGTGGCCTCAAGTGGAATGGACACCGAGATGCTCTGACTCGAAGTAAGGCCGGATATCCCTGCAGTGAATTGAATGCAGGCTCGTTTGCATCTGCCAAGACGAAGGGATGTCTGAATCCCCTGTGGAGACCACAGAGAAAGACCTAGTTCTGCGCCTCATCGCGACCAGAAGCCTCACGTCCTTTGAAAACTCGAGAGGTCTGCGGAAATTAATGCTTCCAAAGGAGAAGATGCCTGACTCCTCTAGAAAATGGATAGGAGTCCCAGGATCCCTGTGGCACGTGGAAAGGGACCCTGGGTCTCCCGCCTCACGTGGAGACGCGTCCCAATGGCCATGCCAAGACTCGAGGAGAATCCCGAGGTGTCCCTCGCACCTAGGCAGGAGTCCTGATGTCGCTGCACAAACACGTGTCTGGAAGGGCCATCCCCATCGTAACTCGAGAATATACCCCAGGTTCCGGCCGCAACTCGAGACAAACCATGAGACTTCCCCCTCGCCGCGAGATGAGGCCCGATTCCCCTGCCCTGCGTGCAGAGCAATTCCGTGTTCCACATCAAACATGAAAGGAGCCTTGATTTCCTTGATGGCACTCCAGAGAACACCCAAGATCAGTGTCTCAAGTCTAGAGGGATCCTGAGGTCACTGTAGCAGCACGAAAGGGCTCCGTGGACCCCAAATCAACTCGAGATGAGAGCTTCGTCCCTGGCTTCGACTCAAGAGGAATACCCACTTTCCACAAGCATCTCAAGAAGAGGCTTCTCTCAGCTACAGGTATGTGAGAGGGACCCTGAGTGTGTGGCCTCAAGTGGAATGTCCACCGAGATGCTCTGACTCGAAGGAAGGCCGGATATCACTGCAGTGAATTTAATGTAGGCTCGTCTTGCATCTCCCACGACGAAGGGATGTCTGAATCCCCTGTGGAGACCACAGAGAAAGACCTAGTTCTCCGCCTCATCGCGACCAGAAGCCTCACGTCCTTTGAAAACTCGAGAGGTCCGCGGAGATCAATGCTTCCAAACGAGACGATGCCTGACTCCGCTTGAAAATGAATAGGAGTCCCAGGATCCCTGTGGCACATGGAAAGGGAACCTGGTTATCCCGCTTCACGTGGAGACGCATCCCAATGGCCATGACAAGACTCGCGGAGAATCCCGTGGTGTCCCTCGCACCTAGGCAGGAGTCCTGATGTCCTGAACAAACACGTGTCTGGAAGGGCCCTCCCCGTCGTAACTCGAGAATATACACCAGGTTCCGGCCGCAACTCGAGAAAAACCATGAAACTTCCCCCTCGCAGCGAGATGAGGCCCGATTCCCCTGCAATGCGTGCAGAGCAATTCCGTGTTCCACATCAAACATGAAAGGAGCCTTGATTTCCTTGATGGCACTCCAGAGAACACGAAAGATCACTGTCTCAAGTCTAGAGGGATCCTGAGGTCACTGTAGCAACACGAAAGGGCTCCGTGGACCCCAAATCAACTCGAGATGAGAGCTTCTTCCCTAGCTTCGACTCAAGAGGAATACCCACTTTCCACAAGCACCTCAAGAGGAGGCTTCTCTCAGCTACAGGTATGTGAGAGGGACCCTGAGTTTGTGGCCTCAAGTGGAATGGACACCGAGATGCTCTGACTCGAAGGAAGGCCGGATATCCCTGCAGTGAATTGAATGCAGGCTCGTCATGCAAATCCAACGACGAAGGGATGTCTGAATCCCCTGTGGAGACCACAGAGAAAGACCTAGTTCTCTGCCTCATCGCGACCGGAGGCCTCAGGTCTTTTGAAACCCCGAGAGGTCCGCGAAGATCAATGCTTCCAAAGGAGACGATGCCTAACTCCTCTTGAAAATGGATAGGAGTCCCAGGATCCCTGTGGCACGTCGAAAGGGACCCTGGGTCTCCCGCCTCACGTGGAGACGCGTCCCAATGGCCATGCCAAGACTCGAGGAGAATCCCTAGTTGTCCCTCGCACCTAGGCAGGAGTCCTGACGTCCCTGAACAAACACATGTCTGGAAGGGCCCTCCCCGTCGTAACTCGAGAATATACCCCAGGTTCTGGCCGCAACTCGAGAAAAACCATGAGACTTCCCCCTCGCCGCGAGATGAGGCCCGATTCCCCTGCACTGCGTGCAGAGCAATTCCATGTTCCACATCAAACATGAAAGGAGCCTTGATTTCCTTGATGGCACTCCAGAGAAAACCCAAGATCACTGTCTCAAGGCTAGAGGGATCCTGAGGTCACTGTAGCAACACGAAAGGGATCCGTGGACCCCAAATCAACTCGAGATGAGAGCTTAGGCCCTGGCTTCGACTCAAGAGGAATACCAACTTTCCACAAGCACCTCAAGAGGAGGCTTCTCTCAGCTACAGGTATGTGAGAGGGACCCTGAGTTTGTGGCCTCAACTGAAAAGGACACCGAAATGCTCTGACTCGAAGTAAGGCCAGATATCCCTGCAGTGAATTGAATGCAGGCTCGTCTTGCATCTCCCAATACGAAGGGATGTCTGAACCCCTGTGGAGACCACAGAGAAAGACCTAGTTCTCCGCCTCATTGCGACCGGAGGCCTCACATCCTTTGAAAATTCGAGAGGTCCGCGGAGATCAATGCTTCCAAAGGAGAAGATGCTTGACTCCTCTTAAAATGGATACGAGACCCAGGATCCCTGTGGCACACGGAAAGGGACCCTGGGTATCCAGCCTCACGGGGAGACGCGTCCCAATTACCATGCCAAGACTCGAGGAGAATCCCGAGGTGTCCCTCGCACCTAGGCAGGAGTCCTGACGTTGCTGAACAAACACGTGTCCGGAAGGGCCCTTCCCGTCGTAACTCAAGAATATACCCCAGGTTCCGGCCGCAACTCGAGAAAAACCATGAGACATCCCGCTCGCCGCGAGATGAGGCCCGATTCCCCTGCATTCTGTGCAGAGCAATTCCGTGTTCCACATCAAACATGAAAGGAGGCTTGATTTCCTTGATGGCACTCCAGAGAGAAAGCAAGACCACTGTGTCAAGTCTAGAGGGATCCTGAGGTCACTGGAGAAACACAATAGGGCTCCGTGGACACAAATCAACTCGAGATGAGTGCTTAGTCCCTGGCTTCCACTCAAGAGGAGTACCAACTTTCCACAAGCACCTCAAGAGGAGGCTTCTCTCAGCTACAGGTATGTGAGAGGGACCCTGAGTTTGTGGCCTCAAGTGGAATGGACACCGAGATGCTCTGACTCGAAGTAAGGCAGGATATCCCTGCAGTGAATTGAATGCAGGCTCGTCTTGGATCTCCCAAGACGAAGGGATGTCTGAATCCCCAGTGGAGACCACAGAGAAAGACCTAGTTCACCCCTCATCGCGACCAGAGGCCTCACATCCTTTGAAAACTCGAGAGGTCCGCGGAGATCAATGCTTCCAAACGAGACGATGCCTGACTCCGCTTGAAAATGAATAGGAGTCCCAGGATCCCTGTGGCACGTGGAAAGGGAACCTGGTTATCCCGCTTCACGTGGAGACGCATCCCAATGGCCATGACAAGACTCGCGGAGAATCCCGTGGTGTCCCTCGCACCTAGGCAGGAGTCCTGATGTCCTGAACAAACACGTGTCTGGAAGGGCCCTCCCCGTCGTAACTCGAGAATATACACCAGGTTCCGGCCGCAACTCGAGAAAAACCATGAGACTTCCCCCTCGCAGCGAGATGAGGCCCGATTCCCCTGCACTGCGTGCAGAGCAATTCCGTGTTCCACATCAAACATGAAAGGAGCCTTGATTTCCTTGATGGCACTCCAGAGAACACGAAAGATCACTGTCTCAAGTCTAGAGGGATCCTGAGGTCACTGTAGCAACACGAAAGGGCTCCGTGGACCCCAAATCAACTCGAGATGAGAGCTTCTTCCCTAGCTTCGACTCAAGAGGAATACCCACTTTCCACAAGCACCTCAAGAGGAGGCTTCTCTCAGCTACAGGTATGTGAGAGGGACCCTGATTTTGTGGCCTCAAGTGGAATGGACACCGAGATGCTCTGACTCGAAGGAAGGCCGGATATCCCTGCAGTGAATTGAATGCAGGCTCGTCATGCAAATCCAACGACGAAGGGATGTCTGAATCCCCTGTGGAGACCACAGAGAAAGACCTAGTTCTCTGCCTCATCGCGACCGGAGGCCTCAGGTCTTTTGAAACCCCGAGAGGTCCGCGAAGATCAATGCTTCCAAAGGAGACGATGCCTAACTCCTCTTGAAAATGGATAGGAGTCCCAGCATCCCTGTGGCACGTAGAAAGGGACCATGGGTCTCCCGCCTCACGTGGAGACGCGTCCCAATGGCCATGCCAAGACTCGAGGAGAATCCCGAGTTGTCCCTCGCACCTAGGCAGGAGTCCTGACGTCCCTGAACAAACACATGTCTGGAAGGGCCCTCCCCGTCGTAACTCGAGAATATACCCCAGGTTCTGGCCGCAACTCGAGAAAAACCATGAGACTTCCCCCTCGCCGCGAGATGAGGCCCGATTCCCCTGCACTGCGTGCAGAGCAATTCCATGTTTCACATCAAACATGAAAGGAGCCTTGATTTCCTTGATGGCACTCCAGAGAAAACCCAAGATCACTGTCTCAAGGCTAGAGGGATCCTGAGGTCACTGTAGCAACACGAAAGGGCTCCGTGGACCCCAAATCAACTCGAGATGAGAGCTTAGGCCCTGGCTTCGACTCAAGAGGAATACCAACTTTCCACAAGCACCTCAAGAGGAGGCTTCTCTCAGCTACAGGTATGTGAGAGGGACCCTGAGTTTGTGGCCTCAACTGAAAAGGACACCGAAATGCTCTGACTCGAAGTAAGGCCAGATATCCCTGCAGTGAATTGAATGCAGGCTCGTCTTGCATCTCCCAATACGAAGGGATGTCTGAACCCCTGTGGAGACCACAGAGAAAGACCTAGTTCTCCGCCTCATTGCGACCGGAGGCCTCACATCCTTTGAAAATTCGAGAGGTCCGCGGAGATCAATGCTTCCAAAGGAGAAGATGCTTGACTCCTCTTAAAATGGATACGAGACCCAGGATCCCTGTGGCACACGGAAAGGGACCCTGGGTATCCAGCCTCACGGGGAGACGGGTCCCAATTACCATGCCAAGACTCGAGGAGAATCCCGAGGTGTCCCTCGCACCTAGGCAGGAGTCCTGACGTTGCTGAACAAACACGTGTCCGGAAGGGCCCTTCCCGTCGTAACTCAAGAATATACCCCAGGTTCCGGCCGCAACTCGAGAAAAACCATGAGACATCCCGCTCGCCGCGAGATGAGGCCCGATTCCCCTGCATTCTGTGCAGAGCAATTCCGTGTTCCACATCAAACATGAAAGGAGGCTTGATTTCCTTGATGGCATTCCAGAGAGAAAGCAAGACCACTGTGTCAAGTCTAGAGGGATCCTGAGGTCACTGGAGAAACACAATAGGGCTCCGTGGACACAAATCAACTCGAGATGAGTGCTTAGTCCCTGGCTTCCACTCAAGAGGAGTACCAACTTTCCACAAGCACCTCAAGAGGAGGCTTCTCTCAGCTACAGGTATGTGAGAGGGACCCTGAGTTTGTGGCCTCAAGTGGAATGGACACCGAGATGCTCTGACTCGAAGTAAGGCAGGATATCCCTGCAGTGAATTGAATGCAGGCTCGTCTTGGATCTCCCAAGACGAAGGGATGTCTGAATCCCCAGTGGAGACCACAGAGAAAGACCTAGTTCACCCCTCATCGCGACCAGAGGCCTCACATCCTTTGAAAACTCGAGAGGTCCACGGAGATCAATGCTTCCAAAGGAGACGATGCCTGACTCCTCTTGAAAATGCATCGGATTCCCAGGATCCCTGTGGCACGTGGAAAGGGACCCTGGGTCTCCCGCCTCAGGTGGAGACGCGTCCTAATTGCAATGCCAAGACTCGAGGAGAATCCCGAGGTGTCCCTCGCACCTAGGCCGGAGTCCTGATGTCGCTGAACAAACAGGTGTCTGGAAGGGCCCTCCCCGTCGTAACTCGAGAATATACCCCAGGTTCCGGCCGCAACTCGAGAAAAACAATGAGACTTCCCCCTCGCCGCGAGATGAGGCCCGATTCCCCTGCACTGCGTGCAGAGCAATTCCGTGTTCCACATCAAATGTGAAAGGAGCATTGATTTCCTTGATGGCACTCCAGAGAAAACCCAAGATCACTGTCTCAAGGCTAGAGGGATCCTGAAGTAACTGGAGCAACACGAAAGGGCTCCGTGGACCCCAAATCAACTCGAGATGAGAGCTTAGTCCCTGGCTTCGACTCAAGAGGAATACCAACTTTCCCCAAGCACCTCAAGAGGAGGCTTCTCCAGCTACAGGTATTTGAGAGGGACCCTGAGTTTGTGGCCTCAAGTGGAATGGACACCGAGATGCTCTGACTCGAAGTAAGGCCGGATATCCCTGCAGTGAATTGAATGCAGGCTCGTCTTGCATCTCCCAAGACGAAGGGATGTCTGAATCCCCTGTGGAGACCACAGAGAAAGACCTAGTTCTCCGCCTCATCGCGACCGGAGGCCTCACATCCTTTGAAAACTCGAGAGGTCCGCGCAGAACAATGCTTCCAAAGGAGACGATGCCTGACTCCTCTTGAAAATGGATAGGAGTCCCAGGATCCCTGTGGCACGTGGAAAGGGACCCTGGGTCTCCCACCTCACGTGGAGACGCGTCCCAATTGCCATGCCAAGACTCGAGGAGAATCCCAAGGTGTCCCTCGCACCTAGGCAGGATTCCTGACGTCGCTGAACAAACACGTGTCTGGAAGGGCCCTCCCCGTCGTAACTCGAGAATATAAATCAGGTTCCGGCCGCTACTCGAGAAAAAATATGAGACTTCCCCCTCGCCACGAAATGAGGCCCGATTCCCCTGCACTGCGTGCAGAGCAATTCCGTGTTCCACATCAAACGTGAAAGGAGCCTTGATTTCCTTGATGGCCCTCCAGAGAAAACCCAAGATCACTGTCTCAAGTCTAGAGGGATCCTGAGGTCACTGGAGCAACACGAAAGGGCTCCGTGGACCCCAAATCAACTCGAGATGAGAGCTTAGTCCCTGGCTTCGACTCAAGAGGAATACCAACTTTCCACAAGCACCTCAAGAGGAGGCTTTTCTCAGCTACAGGTATGTGAGAGGGACCCTGAGTTTGTGGCCTCAAGTGGAATGGACACCGAGATGCTCTGACTCGAAGAAAGGCCGGATATCCCTGCAATGAATTGAATGCAGGCTCGTCTTGCATCTCCCAAGACGAAGGGGTGTCTGAATCCCCTGTGGAGACCACAGAGAAAGACCTAGTCCTCCGCCTCAACGCGACCGGAGGCCTCACATCCTTTGAAAACTCGAGAGTTCTGCAGAGATCAATGCTTCCAAAGGAGACGATGCCTGACTCCTCTTCAAAATGGATAGGAGTCCCAGGATCCCTGTGGCACGTGGAAAGGGACCCTGGGTCTCCCGACTCACGTGGAGACGCGGCCCAAATGCCATGCCAAGACTCGAGGAGAATCCCGAAGTGTCCCTCGCACCTAGGCAGGAGTCCTGACGTCGCTGAACAAACACTTGTCTGGAAGGGCCCTCCCCTTCGTAACTCGACAATATACCCCAGGTTCCGGCCGCAACTCGAGAAAAACCCTGAGACTTCCCCCTCGCCGCGAGATGAGGCCCGATTTCCCTGCACTGCATGCAGAGCAATTCCGTGTTCCACATCAAACGTGAAAGGACCCTTGATTTCCTTGATGGAACTCCAGAGAAAACCCAAGATCACTGCCTCAAGTCTAGAGGGATCCTGAGGTCACTGGAGCAACACGAAAGGGCTCCGTGGACCCCAAATCAACTCGAGATGAGAGCTTAGTCCCTGGCTTCGACTCAAGAGGAATACCACCTTTTCACAAGCACCTGAAGAGGAGGCTTCTCTCAGCTACAGGTATGTGAGAGGGACCCTGAGTTTGTGGCCTCAAGTGGAATGGACACCGAGATGCTCTGACTCGAAGAAAGGCCGGATATCCCTGCAATGAATTGAATGCAGGCTCGTCTTGCATCTCCCAAGACGAAGGGATGTCTGAATACCCTGTGGAGACAACAGAGAAAGACCTAGTCCTCCGCCTCATCGCGACCGGAGATATCACATCCTTTGAAAAATCGAGAGGTCCGCGGAGATCAATGCTTCCAAAAGAGACGATGCCTGACGCCTCTTGAAAATAGATAGGAGTCCCAGGATCCCTGTGGCACGTGGTAAGGGACCCTGGGTCTCCCGCCTCACGTGGAGACGCGTCCCAATTGCCATGCCAAGACTCGAGGAGAATCCCGAGGTATCCTTCGCACCTAGGCAGGAGTCCTGACGTCGCTGAACAAACACGTGTCTGGAGGGCCCTCATCGTCGTAACTCGAGAATATACCCCAGGTTCCGGCCGCAACTCGAGAAAAACCATACGACTTCCCGCTCGCCGCGAGATGAGGCCCGATTCCCGTGCACTGCGTGCAGAGTAATTCCGTGTTCCACAGCAAACGTGAAAGAAGCCTTGATTTCCTTGATGGCACTCCAGAGAAAACCCAAGAACACTGTCTCAAGTCTAGGGGGATCCTGAGGTCACTGGAGCAACAAGAACGGGCTCCGTGGACCCCAAATCAACTCGAGATGAGAGCTTATTCCTTGGCTTCGACTCAAGAGGAATACCAACTTTCCACAAGCACCTCAAGAGGAGGCTTCTCTTACCTACAGGTATGTGAGAGGGACCCTGAGTTTGTGGCCTCAAGTGGAATGAACACCGAGATGCTCTGACTCGAAGTAAGGCCGGATATCCCTGCAATGAATTGAATGCAGGCTCGTCTTGCATCTCCCAAGACGAAGGGATGTCTGAATACCCTGTGGAGACAACAGAGAAAGACCTAGTCCTCCGCCTCATCGCGACCGGAGATATCACATCCTTTGAAAAATCGAGAGGTCCGCGGAGATCAATGCTTCCAAAAGAGACGATGCCTGACTCCTCTTGAAAGTGGATAGGAGTCCCAGGATCCCTGTGGCACGTGGAAAGGGACCCTGGGTCTCCCGCCTCACGTGGAGACGCGTCCCAATTGCCATGCCAAGACACGAGGAGAATCCCGAGGTGTCCCTCGCACCTAGGCAGGAGTCCTGACGTCGCTGAACAAACACGTGTCTGGAAGGGCCCTCCCCGTCGTAACTCGAGAATATACCCCAGGTTCCGGCAGGAACTCAAGAAAAACCATGAGACTTCCCCCTCGCCGCGAGATGAGGCCCGATTCCCCTGCACTGCGTGCAGAGCAATTCCGTGTTCCACATCAAATGTGAAAGGAGCCTTGATTTCCTTGATGGCACTCCAGAGAAAACCCAAGATCACTGGCTCAAGTCTAGAGGGATCCTGAGGTCACTGGAGCAACACGAAAAGGCTCCGTGGACCCAAAATCAACTCGAGATGAGAGCTTAGTCCCTGGCTTCGACTCAAGAGGAATACCAACTTTTCCCAAGCACCTCAAGAGGAGGCTTCTCCAGCTACAGGTATGTGAGAGGGACCCTGAGTTTGTGGCCTCAAGTGGAATGGACACCGAGATGCTCTGACTCGAAGTAAGGCTGGATATCCCTGCAGTGAATTGAATGCAGGCTCGTCTTGCATCTCCCAAGACGAAGGGATGTCTGAATCCCCTGTGGAGACCACAGAGAAAGACCTAGTTCTCCGCCTCATCGCGACCGGAGGCCTCACATCCTTTGAAAACTCGAGAGGTCCGCGCAGAACAATGCTTCCAAAGGAGACGATGCCTGACTCCTCTTGAAAATGGATAGGAGTCCCAGGATCCCTGTGGAACGTGGAAAGGGACCATGGGTCTCCCGCCTCACGTGGAGATGCGTCCCAATTGCCATGCCAAGACTCGAGGAGAATCCCGAGGTGTCCCTCGCACCTAGGCAGGAGTCCTGATGTCGCTGAACAAACACGTGTCTAGAAGGGCCCTCCCCGTCGTAACTCGAGAATATAAATCAGGTTCAGGCCGCAACTCGAGAAAAAATATGAGACTTCCCCCTCGCCACGAAATGAGGCCCGATTCCCCTGCACTGCGTGCAGAGCAATTCCGTGTTCCACATCAAACGTGAAAGGAGCCTTGATTTCCTTGATGGCCCTCTAGAGAAAACCCAAGATCACTGTCTCAAGTCTAGAGGGATCCTGAGGTCACTGGAGCAACACGAAAGGGCTCCGTGACCCCAAATCAACTCGAGATGAGAGCTTAGTCCCTGGCTTCGACTCAAGAGGAATACCAACTTTCCACAAGCACCTCAAGTGGAGGCTTTTCTCAGCTACAAGTATGTGAGAGGGACCCTGAGTTTGTGGCCTCAAGTGGAATGGACACCGAGATGCTCTGACTTGAAGTAAGGCCGGATATCACTGCAGTGAATTGAATGCAGGCTCGTCTTGCATCTCCCAAGACGAAGGGATCTCTGAATCCCCTGTGGAGACCACAGAGAAAGACCTAGTTCTCCGCCTCATCGAGACAGGAGGCCTCACATCCTTTGAAAACTCAAGAGGTCCGCGGAGATCAATGCTTCCAAAGGAGACGATGCCTGACTCCTCCTGAAAATGGATAGGTGTCCCAGGATCCCTGTGGCACGTGGAAAGGGACCCTTGGTCTCCCGCCTCACGTGGAGACGCGTCCCAATTGCCATGCCAAGACTCGAGGAGAATCCCGAGGTGTCCCTCGCACCTAGTCAGGAGTCCTGACGTCGCTGAACAAACACGTGTCTGGAAGGGCCCTCCCCGTCGTAACTCGAGAATATACCCCAGGTTCCGGCAGGAACTCAAGAAAAACCATGAGACTTCCCCCTCACCGCGAGATGAGGCCCGATTATCCTGGACTGCATGCAGAGCAATTCCGTGTTCCACATCAAACGTGAAAGGAGCCTTGATTTCCTTGATGGCACTCCAGAGAAAACCCAAGATCACTGTCTCAAGTCTAGAGGGATCCTGAGGTCACTGGAGCAACAGGAAAGGGCTCCGTAGACCCCAAATCAACTCGAGATGAGAGCTTAGTCCTTGGCTTCGACTCAAGAGGAATACCAACTTTCCACAAGCACTTCAAGAGGAGGCTTCTCTCAGCTACAGGTATGTGAGAGGGACCCTGAGTTTGTGGCCTCAAATGGAATGGACACCGAGATGCTCTGACTCGAAGTAAGGCCGGATATTCCTGCAATGAATTGAATGCAGGCTCCTCTTGCATCTCCCAAGAAGAAGGGTTCTCTGAATCCCCTGTGGAGAACACAGAGAAAGACCTAGTCCTCCGCCTCAACGCGAACAGAGGCCTCACATCCTTTGAAAACTCGAGAGGTCCGCAGAGATCAATGCTTCCAAAGGAGACGATGCCTGACTCCTCTTCAAAATGGATAGGAGTCCCAGGATCCCTGTGGCACGTGGAAAGGGACCCTGGGTCTCCCGACTCACGTGGAGACGCGTCCCAATTGCCATGCCAAGACTCGAGGAGAATCCCGAGATGTCCCTCGCACCTAGGCAGGAGTCCTGACGTCGCTGAACAAACAAGTGTCTGGAAGGGCCCTCCCCGTCGTAACTCGAGAATATACCCCAGGTTCCGGCCGCAACTCGAGAAAAACCATGAGACTTCCCCCTCGCCGCGAGATGAGGCCCGATTCCCCTGCACTGCGTGCAGAGCAATTCCGTGTTCCACATCAAATGTGAAAGGAGCATTGATTTCCTTGATGGCACTCCAGAGAAAACCCAAGATCACTGTCTCAAGGCTAGAGGGATCCTGAAGTAACTGGAGCAACACGAAAGGGCTCCGTGGACCCCAAATCAACTCGAGATGAGAGCTTAGTCCCTGGCTTCGACTCAAGAGGAATACCAACTTTCCCCAAGCACCTCAAGAGGAGGCTTCTCCAGCTACAGGTATTTGAGAGGGACCCTGAGTTTGTGGCCTCAAGTGGAATGGACACCGAGATGCTCTGACTCGAAGTAAGGCCGGATATCCCTGCAGTGAATTGAATGCAGGCTCGTCTTGCATCTCCCAAGACGAAGGGATGTCTGAATCCCCTGTGGAGACCACAGAGAAAGACCTAGTTCTCCGCCTCATCGCGACCGGAGGCCTCACATCCTTTGAAAACTCGAGAGGTCCGCGCAGAACAATGCTTCCAAAGGAGACGATGCCTGACTCCTCTTGAAAATGGATAGGAGTCCCAGGATCCCTGTGGCACGTGGAAAGGGACCCTGGGTCTCCCACCTCACGTGGAGACGCGTCCCAATTGCCATGCCAAGACTCGAGGAGAATCCCAAGGTGTCCCTCGCACCTAGGCAGGATTCCTGACGTCGCTGAACAAACACGTGTCTGGAAGGGCCCTCCCCGTCGTAACTCGAGAATATAAATCAGGTTCCGGCCGCTACTCGAGAAAAAATATGAGACTTCCCCCTCGCCACGAAATGAGGCCCGATTCCCCTGCACTGCGTGCAGAGCAATTCCGTGTTCCACATCAAACGTGAAAGGAGCCTTGATTTCCTTGATGGCCCTCCAGAGAAAACCCAAGATCACTGTCTCAAGTCTAGAGGGATCCTGAGGTCACTGGAGCAACACGAAAGGGCTCCGTGGACCCCAAATCAACTCGAGATGAGAGCTTAGTCCCTGGCTTCGACTCAAGAGGAATACCAACTTTCCACAAGCACCTCAAGAGGAGGCTTTTCTCAGCTACAGGTATGTGAGAGGGACCCTGAGTTTGTGGCCTCAAGTGGAATGGACACCGAGATGCTCTGACTCGAAGAAAGGCCGGATATCCCTGCAATGAATTGAATGCAGGCTCGTCTTGCATCTCCCAAGACGAAGGGGTGTCTGAATCCCCTGTGGAGACCACAGAGAAAGACCTAGTCCTCCGCCTCAACGCGACCGGAGGCCTCACATCCTTTGAAAACTCGAGAGTTCTGCAGAGATCAATGCTTCCAAAGGAGACGATGCCTGACTCCTCTTCAAAATGGATAGGAGTCCCAGGATCCCTGTGGCACGTGGAAAGGGACCCTGGGTCTCCCGACTCACGTGGAGACGCGGCCCAAATGCCATGCCAAGACTCGAGGAGAATCCCGAAGTGTCCCTCGCACCTAGGCAGGAGTCCTGACGTCGCTGAACAAACACTTGTCTGGAAGGGCCCTCCCCTTCGTAACTCGACAATATACCCCAGGTTCCGGCCGCAACTCGAGAAAAACCCTGAGACTTCCCCCTCGCCGCGAGATGAGGCCCGATTTCCCTGCACTGCATGCAGAGCAATTCCGTGTTCCACATCAAACGTGAAAGGACCCTTGATTTCCTTGATGGAACTCCAGAGAAAACCCAAGATCACTGCCTCAAGTCTAGAGGGATCCTGAGGTCACTGGAGCAACACGAAAGGGCTCCGTGGACCCCAAATCAACTCGAGATGAGAGCTTAGTCCCTGGCTTCGACTCAAGAGGAATACCACCTTTTCACAAGCACCTGAAGAGGAGGCTTCTCTCAGCTACAGGTATGTGAGAGGGACCCTGAGTTTGTGGCCTCAAGTGGAATGGACACCGAGATGCTCTGACTCGAAGAAAGGCCGGATATCCCTGCAATGAATTGAATGCAGGCTCGTCTTGCATCTCCCAAGACGAAGGGATGTCTGAATACCCTGTGGAGACAACAGAGAAAGACCTAGTCCTCCGCCTCATCGCGACCGGAGATATCACATCCTTTGAAAAATCGAGAGGTCCGCGGAGATCAATGCTTCCAAAAGAGACGATGCCTGACGCCTCTTGAAAATAGATAGGAGTCCCAGGATCCCTGTGGCACGTGGTAAGGGACCCTGGGTCTCCCGCCTCACGTGGAGACGCGTCCCAATTGCCATGCCAAGACTCGAGGAGAATCCCGAGGTATCCTTCGCACCTAGGCAGGAGTCCTGACGTCGCTGAACAAACACGTGTCTGGAGGGCCCTCATCGTCGTAACTCGAGAATATACCCCAGGTTCCGGCCGCAACTCGAGAAAAACCATACGACTTCCCGCTCGCCGCGAGATGAGGCCCGATTCCCGTGCACTGCGTGCAGAGTAATTCCGTGTTCCACAGCAAACGTGAAAGAAGCCTTGATTTCCTTGATGGCACTCCAGAGAAAACCCAAGAACACTGTCTCAAGTCTAGGGGGATCCTGAGGTCACTGGAGCAACAAGAACGGGCTCCGTGGACCCCAAATCAACTCGAGATGAGAGCTTATTCCTTGGCTTCGACTCAAGAGGAATACCAACTTTCCACAAGCACCTCAAGAGGAGGCTTCTCTTACCTACAGGTATGTGAGAGGGACCCTGAGTTTGTGGCCTCAAGTGGAATGAACACCGAGATGCTCTGACTCGAAGTAAGGCCGGATATCCCTGCAATGAATTGAATGCAGGCTCGTCTTGCATCTCCCAAGACGAAGGGATGTCTGAATACCCTGTGGAGACAACAGAGAAAGACCTAGTCCTCCGCCTCATCGCGACCGGAGATATCACATCCTTTGAAAAATCGAGAGGTCCGCGGAGATCAATGCTTCCAAAAGAGACGATGCCTGACTCCTCTTGAAAGTGGATAGGAGTCCCAGGATCCCTGTGGCACGTGGAAAGGGACCCTGGGTCTCCCGCCTCACGTGGAGACGCGTCCCAATTGCCATGCCAAGACACGAGGAGAATCCCGAGGTGTCCCTCGCACCTAGGCAGGAGTCCTGACGTCGCTGAACAAACACGTGTCTGGAAGGGCCCTCCCCGTCGTAACTCGAGAATATACCCCAGGTTCCGGCAGGAACTCAAGAAAAACCATGAGACTTCCCCCTCGCCGCGAGATGAGGCCCGATTCCCCTGCACTGCGTGCAGAGCAATTCCGTGTTCCACATCAAATGTGAAAGGAGCCTTGATTTCCTTGATGGCACTCCAGAGAAAACCCAAGATCACTGGCTCAAGTCTAGAGGGATCCTGAGGTCACTGGAGCAACACGAAAAGGCTCCGTGGACCCAAAATCAACTCGAGATGAGAGCTTAGTCCCTGGCTTCGACTCAAGAGGAATACCAACTTTTCCCAAGCACCTCAAGAGGAGGCTTCTCCAGCTACAGGTATGTGAGAGGGACCCTGAGTTTGTGGCCTCAAGTGGAATGGACACCGAGATGCTCTGACTCGAAGTAAGGCTGGATATCCCTGCAGTGAATTGAATGCAGGCTCGTCTTGCATCTCCCAAGACGAAGGGATGTCTGAATCCCCTGTGGAGACCACAGAGAAAGACCTAGTTCTCCGCCTCATCGCGACCGGAGGCCTCACATCCTTTGAAAACTCGAGAGGTCCGCGCAGAACAATGCTTCCAAAGGAGACGATGCCTGACTCCTCTTGAAAATGGATAGGAGTCCCAGGATCCCTGTGGAACGTGGAAAGGGACCATGGGTCTCCCGCCTCACGTGGAGATGCGTCCCAATTGCCATGCCAAGACTCGAGGAGAATCCCGAGGTGTCCCTCGCACCTAGGCAGGAGTCCTGATGTCGCTGAACAAACACGTGTCTAGAACGGCCCTCCCCGTCGTAACTCGAGAATATAAATCAGGTTCAGGCCGCAACTCGAGAAAAAATATGAGACTTCCCCCTCGCCACGAAATGAGGCCCGATTCCCCTGCACTGCGTGCAGAGCAATTCCGTGTTCCACATCAAACGTGAAAGGAGCCTTGATTTCCTTGATGGCCCTCTAGAGAAAACCCAAGATCACTGTCTCAAGTCTAGAGGGATCCTGAGGTCACTGGAGCAACACGAAAGGGCTCCGTGACCCCAAATCAACTCGAGATGAGAGCTTAGTCCCTGGCTTCGACTCAAGAGGAATACCAACTTTCCACAAGCACCTCAAGTGGAGGCTTTTCTCAGCTACAAGTATGTGAGAGGGACCCTGAGTTTGTGGCCTCAAGTGGAATGGACACCGAGATGCTCTGACTTGAAGTAAGGCCGGATATCACTGCAGTGAATTGAATGCAGGCTCGTCTTGCATCTCCCAAGACGAAGGGATCTCTGAATCCCCTGTGGAGACCACAGAGAAAGACCTAGTTCTCCGCCTCATCGAGACAGGAGGCCTCACATCCTTTGAAAACTCAAGAGGTCCGCGGAGATCAATGCTTCCAAAGGAGACGATGCCTGACTCCTCCTGAAAATGGATAGGTGTCCCAGGATCCCTGTGGCACGTGGAAAGGGACCCTTGGTCTCCCGCCTCACGTGGAGACGCGTCCCAATTGCCATGCCAAGACTCGAGGAGAATCCCGAGGTGTCCCTCGCACCTAGTCAGGAGTCCTGACGTCGCTGAACAAACACGTGTCTGGAAGGGCCCTCCCCGTCGTAACTCGAGAATATACCCCAGGTTCCGGCAGGAACTCAAGAAAAACCATGAGACTTCCCCCTCACCGCGAGATGAGGCCCGATTATCCTGGACTGCATGCAGAGCAATTCCGTGTTCCACATCAAACGTGAAAGGAGCCTTGATTTCCTTGATGGCACTCCAGAGAAAACCCAAGATCACTGTCTCAAGTCTAGAGGGATCCTGAGGTCACTGGAGCAACAGGAAAGGGCTCCGTAGACCCCAAATCAACTCGAGATGAGAGCTTAGTCCTTGGCTTCGACTCAAGAGGAATACCAACTTTCCACAAGCACTTCAAGAGGAGGCTTCTCTCAGCTACAGGTATGTGAGAGGGACCCTGAGTTTGTGGCCTCAAATGGAATGGACACCGAGATGCTCTGACTCGAAGTAAGGCCGGATATTCCTGCAATGAATTGAATGCAGGCTCCTCTTGCATCTCCCAAGAAGAAGGGTTCTCTGAATCCCCTGTGGAGAACACAGAGAAAGACCTAGTCCTCCGCCTCAACGCGAACAGAGGCCTCACATCCTTTGAAAACTCGAGAGGTCCGCAGAGATCAATGCTTCCAAAGGAGACGATGCCTGACTCCTCTTCAAAATGGATAGGAGTCCCAGGATCCCTGTGGCACGTGGAAAGGGACCCTGGGTCTCCCGACTCACGTGGAGACGCGTCCCAATTGCCATGCCAAGACTCGAGGAGAATCCCGAGATGTCCCTCGCACCTAGGCAGGAGTCCTGACGTCGCTGAACAAACAAGTGTCTGGAAGGGCCCTCCCCGTCGTAACTCGAGAATATACCCCAGGTTCCGGCAGCAACTCGAGAAAAACCATGAGACTTCCCCCTCGTCGCGAGATGACGACCGATTCTCCTGCACTGCGTGCAGAGCAATTCCGTGTTCCACATCAAACGTGAAAGGAGCCTTGATTTCCTTGATGGCACTCCAGAGAAAACCCAAGATCACTGTCTCAAGTCTAGAGGGATCCTGAGGTCAATGGAGCAACACGAAAGGGCTCCGTGGACCCCAAATCAACTCGAGATGAGAGCTTAGTCCCTGGCTTCGACTCGAGAGGAATACCAACGTTCCACAAGCACCTCAAGAGGAGGCTTCTCTCAGCTACAGGTAGGTGAGAGGGACCCTGAGTTTGTGGCCTCAAATCGAATGGAGACCGAGATGCTCTGACTCGAAGTAAGGCTGGATATCTCTGCAGTGAATTGAATTCAGGCTCGTCTTCCATCTCCCAAGACAAAGGGATGTCTGAATCCCCTGTGGAGACCACAGAGAAAGACCTAGTCCTCCGCCTCATCGCGACCGGAGGCCTCACATCCTTTGAAAACTCGAGAGGTCCGCGGAGATGAATGCTTCCAAAGGAGACGATGCCTGACTCCTCTTGAAAATGGATAGGAGTCCCAGGATCCCTGTGGCACGTGGAAAGGGACCCTGGGTCTCCCGCTTCACGTGGAGACGCGTCCCAATTGCCATGAAAAGACTCGAGGAGAATCCCGAGAAGTCCCTCGCACCTAGGCAGGAGTCCTGACGTCGCTGAACAAACACGTGTCTGGAAGGGCCCTCCCCGTCGTAACTCGAGAATATACCCCAGGTTCCGGCCGCAACTCGAGAAAAACCATGAGACTTCCCCCTCGCCACAACATGAGGCCCGATTCCCCTGCACTGCGTGCAGAGCAATTCCGTGTTCCACATCAAACGTGAAAGGAGCCTTGATTTTCTTGATGGCACTCCAGAGAAAACCCAAGATCACTGTCTCAAGTCTAGAGGGATCCTGAGGTCACTGGAGCAACACGAAAGGGCTCCGTGGACCCCAAATCAACTCGAGATGAGAGCTTAGTCCCTGGCTTTGACTCAAGGGGAATGCCAACTTTCCACAAGCACCTCAAGAGGAGGCTTCTCTCAGCTACAGGTATGTGAGAGGGACCCTGAGTTTGTGTCCTCAAGTGGAATGGACACCGAGATGCTCTAACTCGAAGTAAGGCCGGATATCCCTGCAGTGAATTGAATGCAGGCTCGTCTTGCATCTCCCAAGACGAAGGGGTGTCTGAATCCCCTGTGGAGACCACAGAGAAAGACCTAGTCCTCCGCCTCAACGCAACCGGAGGCCTCACATCCTTTGAAAACTCGAGAGTTCTGCAGAGATCAATGCTTCCAAAGGAGAAGATGCCTGAATTTTCTTGAAAATTGATAGGAGTCCCAGGATCCCTGTCCACGTGGAAGGGTCCCTGGGTCTCCCGCTTCACGTGGAGACGCGGCCCAAATGCCATGCCAAGACTCGAGGAGAATCCCGAAGTGTCCCTCGCACCTAGGCAGGAGTCCTGACGTCGCTGAACAAACACTTGTCTGGAAGGGCCCTCTCCTTCGTACCTCGACAATATACCCCAGGTTCCGGCCGCAACTCGAGAAAAACCCTGAGACTTCCCCCTCGCCGCGAGATGAGGCCCGATTTCCCTGCACTGCATACAGAGCAATTCCGTGTTCCACATCAAACGTGAAAGGACCCTTGATTTCCTTGATGGAACTCCAGAGAAAACCCAAGATCACTGCCTCAAGTCTAGAGGGATCCTGAGGTCACTGGAGCAACACGAAAGGGCTCCGTGGACCCCAAATCAACTCGAGATGAGAGCTTAGTCCCTGGCTTCGACTCAAGAGGAATACCACCTTTTCACAAGCACCTGAAGAGGAGGCTTCTCTCAGCTACAGGTATGTGAGAGGGACCCTGAGTTTGTGGCCTCAAGTGGAATGGACACCGAGATGCTCTGACTCGAAGAAAGGCCGGATATCCCTGCAATGAATTGAATGCAGGCTCGTCTTGCATCTCCCAAGACGAAGGGATGTCTGAATACCCTGTGGAGACAACAGAGAAAGACCTAGTCCTCCGCCTCATCGCGACCGGAGATATCACATCCTTTGAAAAATCGAGAGGTCCGCGGAGATCAATGCTTCCAAAAGAGACGATGCCTGACGCCTCTTGAAAATAGATAGGAGTCCCAGGATCCCTGTGGCACGTGGTAAGGGACCCTGGGTCTCCCGCCTCACGTGGAGACGCGTCCCAATTGCCATGCCAAGACTCGAGGAGAATCCCGAGGTATCCTTCGCACCTAGGCAGGAGTCCTGACGTCGCTGAACAAACACGTGTCTGGAGGGCCCTCATCGTCGTAACTCGAGAATATACCCCAGGTTCCGGCCGCAACTCGAGAAAAACCATACGACTTCCCGCTCGCCGCGAGATGAGGCCCGATTCCCGTGCACTGCGTGCAGAGCAATTCCGTGTTCCACAGCAAACGTGAAAGGAGCCTTGATTTCCTTGATGGCACTCCAGAGAAAACCCAAGAACACTGTCTCAAGTCTAGGGGGATCCTGAGGTCACTGGAGCAACAAGAAAGGGCTCCGTGGACCCCAAATCAACTCGAGATGAGAGCTTATTCCTTGGCTTCGACTCAAGAGGAATACCAACTTTCCACAAGCACCTCAAGAGGAGGCTTCTCTCAGCTACAGGTATGTGAGAGGGACCCTGAGTTTGTGGCCTCAAGTGGAATGAACACCGAGATGCTCTGACTCGAAGTAAGGCCGGATATCCCTGCAATGAATTGAATGCAGGCTCGTCTTGCATCTCCCAAGACGAGCGGTTGTCTGAATCCCCTGTGGAGACCACAGAGAAAGACCTAGTCCTCCGCCTCAAGGCGAACGGAGGCCTCACATCCTTTGAAAACTCGAGAGGTCCGCGGAGATCAATGCTTCCAAAGGAGACGATGCCTGACTCCTCTTGAAAATGGATAGGAGTCCCAGGATCCCTGTGGCATGTGGAAAGGGACCCTGGGTCTCCCGCCTCAGGTGGAGACGCGTCCCAATTGCCATGCCAAGACTCGAGGAGAATCCCGAGGTGTCCCTCGCACCTAGGCAGGAGTCCTGACGTCGCTGAACAAACACGTGTCTGGAAGGGCCCTCCCCGTCGTAACTCGAGAATATACCCCAGGTTCCGGCCGCAACTCAAGAAAAACCATGAGACTTCCCCCTCGCCGCGAGATGAGGCCCGATTCCCCTGCACTGCGTGCAGAGCAATTCCGTGTTCCACATCAAATGTGAAAGGAGCCTTGATTTCCTTGATGGCACTCCAAAGAAAACTCAAGATCACTGGCTCAAGTCTAGAGGGATCCTGAGGTCACTGGAGCAACACGAAAAGGCTCCGTGGACCCAAAATCAACTCGAGATGAGAGCTTAGTCCCTGGCTTCGACTCAAGAGGAATACCAACTTTTCCCAAGCACCTCAAGAGGAGGCTTCTCCAGCTACAGGTATGTGAGAGGGACCCTGAGTTTGTGGCCTCAAGTGGAATGGACACCGAGATGCTCTGACTCGAAGTAAGGCTGGATATCCCTGCAGTGAATTGAATGCAGGCTCTTCTTGCATCTCCCAAGACGAAGGGATGTCTGAATCCCCTGTGGAGACCACAGAGAAAGACCTAGTTCTCCGCCTCATCGCGACCGGAGGCCTCACATCCTTTGAAAACTCGAGAGGTCCGCGCAGAACAATGCTTCCAAAGGAGACGATGCCTGACTCCTCTTGAAAATGGATAGGAGTCCCAGGATCCCTGTGGAACGTGGAAAGGGACCATGGGTCTCCCGCCTCACGTGGAGACGCGTCCCAATTGCCATGCCAAGACTCGAGGAGAATCCCGAGGTGTCCCTCGCACCTAGGCAGGAGTCCTGATGTCGCTGAACAAACACGTGTCTGGAAGGGCCCTCCCAGTCGTAACTCGAGAATATAAATCAGGTTCAGGCCGCAACTCGAGAAAAAATATGAGACTTCCCCCTCGCCACGAAATGAGGCCCGATTCCCCTGCACTGCGTGCAGAGCAATTCCGTGTTCCACATCAAACGTGAAAGGAGCCTTGATTTCCTTGATGGCCCTCTAGAGAAAACCCAAGATCACTGTCTCAAGTCTAGAGGGATCCTGAGGTCACTGGAGCAACACGAAAGGGCTCCGTGACCCCAAATCAACTCGAGATGAGAGCTTAGTCCCTGGCTTCGACTCAAGAGGAATACCAACTTTCCACAAGCACCTCAAGTGGAGGCTTTTCTCAGCTACAAGTATGTGAGAGGGACCCTGAGTTTGTGGCCTCAAGTGGAATGGACACCGAGATGCTCTGACTTGAAGTAAGGCCGGATATCACTGCAGTGAATTGAATGCAGGCTCGTCTTGCATCTCCCAAGACGAAGGGATCTCTGAATCCCCTGTGGAGACCACAGAGAAAGACCTAGTTCTCCGCCTCATCGAGACAGGAGGCCTCACATCCTTTGAAAAATCAAGAGGTCCGCGGAGATCAATGCTTCCAAAGGAGACGATGCCTGACTCCTCCTGAAAATGGATAGGTGTCCCAGGATCCCTGTGGCACGTGGAAAGGGACCCTGGGTCTCCCGCCTCACGTGGAGACGCGTCCCAATTGCCATGCCAAGACTCGTGGAGAATCCCGAGGTGTCCCTCGCACCTAGTCAGGAGTCCTGACGTCGCTGAACAAACACGTGTCTGGAAGGGCCCTCCCCGTCGTAACTCGAGAATATACCCCAGGTTCCGGCAGGAACTCAAGAAAAACCATGAGACTTCCCCCTCGCCGCGAGATGAGGCCCGATTATCCTGGACTGCATGCAGAGCAATTCCGTGTTCCACATCAAACGTGAAAGGAGCCTTGATTTCCTTGATGGCACTCCAGAGAAAACCCAAGATCACTGTCTCAAGTCTAGAGGGATCCTGAGGTCACTGGAGCAACAGGAAAGGGCTCCGTAGACCCCAAATCAACTCGAGATGAGAGCTTAGTCCTTGGCTTCGACTCAAGAGGAATACCAACTTTCCACAAGCACTTCAAGAGGAGGCTTCTCTCAGCTACAGGTATGTGAGAGGGACCCTGAGTTTGTGGCCTCAAATGGAATGGACACCGAGATTCTCTGACTCGAAGTAAGGCCGGATATTCCTGCAATGAATTGAATGCAGGCTCCTCTTGCATCTCCCAAGAAGAAGGGTTCTCTGAATCCCCTGTGGAGAACACAGAGAAAGACCTAGTCCTCCGCCTCAACGCGAACAGAGGCCTCACATCCTTTGAAAACTCGAGAGGTCCGCAGAGATCAATGCTTCCAAAGGAGACGATGCCTGACTCCTCTTGAAAATGGATAGGAGTCCCAGGATCCCTGTGGCACGTGGAAAGGGACCCTGGGTCTCCCGCCTCTCGTGGAGACGCGTCCCAATTGCCATGCCAAGACTCGAGGAGAATCCCGAGGTGTCCCTCGCACCTAGGCAGGAGTCCAGATGTCGCTGAACAAACACGTGTCTGGAGGGGCCCTCCCAGTCATAACTCGAGAATATACCCCAGGTTCCGGCAGCAACTCGAGAAAAACCATGAGACTTCCCCCTCGTCGCGAGATGAGGCCCGATTCCCCTGCACTGCGTGCAGAGCAATTCCGTGTTCCACATCAAACGTGAAAGGAGCCTTGATTTCCTTGATGGCACTCCAGAGAAAACCCAAGATCACTGTCTCAAGTCTAGAGGTATCCTGAGGTCACTGGAGCAACATGAAAGGGCTCCGTGGAACCCAAATCAACTCGAGATGAGAGCTTAGTCCCTGGCTTCGACTCGAGAGGAATACCAACGTTCCACAAGCACCTCAAGAGGAGGCTTCTCTCAGCTACAGGTAGGTGAGAGGGACCCTGAGTTTGTGGCCTCAAATCGAATGGAGACCGAGATGCTCTGACTCGAAGTAAGGCCGGATATCCCTGCAGTGAATTGAATTCAGGCTCGTCTTCCATCTCCCAAGACAAAGGGATGTCTGAATCCCCTGTGGAGACCACAGAGAAAGACCTAGTCCTCCGCCTCATCGCGACCGGAAGCCTCACATCCTTTGAAAACTCGAGAGGTCCGCGGAGATGAATGCTTCCAAAGGAGACGATGCCTGACTCCTCTTGAAAATGGATAGGAGTCCCAGGATCCCTGTGGCACGTGGAAAGGGACCCTGGGTCTCCCGACTCACGTGGAGACGCGTCCCAATTGCCATGCCAAGACTCGAGGAGAATCCCGAGATGTCCCTCGCACCTAGGCAGGAGTCCTGACGTCGCTGAACAAACAAGTGTCTGGAAGGGCCCTCCCCGTCGTAACTCGAGAATATACCCCAGGTTCCGGCAGCAACTCGAGAAAAACCATGAGACTTCCCCCTCGTCGCGAGATGAGGACCGATTCTCCTGCACTGCGTGCAGAGCAATTCCGTGTTCCACATCAAACGTGAAAGGAGCCTTGATTTCCTTGATGGCACTCCAGAGAAAACCCAAGATCACTGTCTCAAGTCTAGAGGGATCCTGAGGTCACTGGAGCAACACGAAAGGGCTCCGTGGACCCCAAATCAACTCGAGATGACAGCTTAGTCCCTGGCTTCGACTCGAGAGGAATACCAACGTTCCACAAGCACCTCAAGAGGAGGCTTCTCTCAGCTACAGGTAGGTGAGAGGGACCCTGAGTTTGTGGCCTCAAATCGAATGGAGACCGAGATGCTCTGACTCGAAGTAAGGCCCGATATCCCTGCAGTGAATTGAATTCAGGCTCGTCTTCCATCTCCCAAGACAAAGGGATGTCTGAATCCCCTGTGGAGACCACAGAGAAAGACCTAGTCCTCCGCCTCATTGCGACCGGAGGCCTCACATCCTTTGAAAACTCGAGAGGTCCGCGGAGATGAATGCTTCCAAAGGAGACGATGCCTGACTCCTCTTGAAAATGGATAGGAGTCCCAGGATCCCTGTGGCACGTGGAAAGGGACCCTGGGTCTCCCGCTTCACGTGGAGACGCGTCCCAATTGCCATGAAAAGACTCGAGGAGAATCCCGAGAAGTCCCTCGCACCTAGGCAGGAGTCCTGACGTCGCTGAACAAACACGTGTCTGGAAGGGCCCTCCCCGTCGTAACTCGAGAATATACCCCAGGTTCCGGCCGCAACTCGAGAAAAACCATGAGACTTTCCCCTCGCCACAACATGAGGCCCGATTCCCCTGCACTGCCTGCAGAGCAATTCCGTGTTCCACATCAAACGTGAAAGGAGCCTTGATTTTCTTGATGGCACTCCAGAGAAAACCCAAGATCACTGTCTCAAGTCTAGAGGGATCCTGAGGTCACTGGAGCAACACGAAAGGGCTCCGTGGACCCCAAATCAACTCGAGATGAGAGCTTAGTCCCTGGCTTTGACTCAAGGGGAATGCCAACTTTCCACAAGCACCTCAAGAGGAGGCTTCTCTCAGCTACAGGTATGTGAGAGGGACCCTGAGTTTGTGGCCTCAAGTGGAATGGACACCGAGATGCTCTAACTCGAAGTAAGGCCGGATATCCCTGCAGGGAATTGAATGCAGGCTCGTCTTGCATCTCCCAAGACGAAGGGGTGTCTGAATCCCCTGTGGAGACCACAGAGAAAGACCTAGTCCTCCGCCTCAATGCGACCGGAGGCCTCACATCCTTTGAAAACTCGAGAGTTCTGCAGAGATCAATGCTTCCAAAGGAGAAGATGCCTGAATTTTCTTGAAAATTGATAGGAGTCCCAGGATCCCTGTCCACGTGGAAGGGTCCCTGGGTCTCCCGCTTCACGTGGAGACGCGGCCCAAATGCCATGCCAAGACTCGAGGAGAATCCCGAAGTGTCCCTCGCACCTAGGCAGGAGTCCTGACGTCGCTGAACAAACACTTGTCTGGAAGGGCCCTCTCCTTCGTAACTCGACAATATACCCCAGGTTCCAGCCGCAACTCGAGAAAAACCCTGAGACTTCCCCCTCGCTGCGAGATGAGGCCCGATTTCCCTGCACTGCATACAGAGCAATTCCGTGTTCCACATCAAACGTGAAAGGAACCTTGATTTCCTTGATGGAACTCCAGAGAAAACCCAAGATCACTGCCTCAAGTCTAGAGGGATCCTGAGGTCACTGGAGCAACACGAAAGGGCTCCGTGGACCCCAAATCAACTCGAGATGAGAGCTTAGTCCCTGGCTTCGACTCAAGAGGAATACCACCTTTTCACAAGCACCTGAAGAGGAGGCTTCTCTCAGCTACAGGTATGTGAGAGGGACCCTGAGTTTGTGGCCTCAAGTGGAATGGACACCGAGATGCTCTGACTCGAAGAAAGGCCGGATATCCCTGCAATGAATTGAATGCAGGCTCGTCTTGCATCTCCCAAGACGAAGGGATGTCTGAATACCCTGTGGAGACAACAGAGAAAGACCTAGTCCTCCGCCTCATCGCGACCGGAGATATCACATCCTTTGAAAAATCGAGAGGTCCGCGGAGATCAATGCTTCCAAAAGAGACGATGCCTGACGCCTCTTGAAAATGGATAGGAGTCCCAGGATCCCTGTGGCACGTGGTAAGGGACCCTGGGTCTCCCGCCTCACGTGGAGACGCGTCCCAATTGCCATGCCAAGACTCGAGGAGAATCCCGAGGTATCCTTCGCACCTAGGCAGGAGTCCTGACGTCGCTGAACAAACACGTGTCTGGATGGCCCTCATCGTCGTAACTCGAGAATATACCCCAGGTTCCGGCCGCAACTCGAGAAAAACCATACGACTTCCCGCTCGCCGCGAGATGAGGCCCGATTCCCGTGCACTGCGTGCAGAGCAATTCCGTGTTCCACAGCAAACGTGAAAGGAGCCTTGATTTCCTTGATGGCACTCCAGAGAAAACCCAAGAACACTGTCTCAAGTCTAGGGGGATCCTGAGGTCACTGGAGCAACAAGAAAGGGCTCCGTGGACCCCAAATCAACTCGAGATGAGAGCTTATTCCTTGGCTTCGACTCAAGAGGTATACCAACTTTCCACAAGCACCTCAAGAGGAGGCTTCTCTCAGCTACAGGTATGTGAGAGGGACCCTGAGTTTGTGGCCTCAAGTGGAATGAACACCGAGATGCTCTGACTCGAAGTAAGGCCGGATATCCCTGCAATGAATTGAATGCAGGCTCGTCTTGCATCTCCCAAGACGAAGGGTTGTCTGAATCCCCTGTGGAGACCACAGAGAAAGACCTAGTCCTCCGCCTCAAGGCGAACGGAGGCCTCACATCCTTTGAAAACTCGAGAGGTCCGCGGAGATCAATGCTTCCAAAGGAGACGATGCCTGACTCCTCTTGAAAATGGATAGGAGTCCCAGGATCCCTGTGGCATGTGGAAAGGGACCCTGGGTCTCCCGCCTCAGGTGGAGACGCGTCCCAATTGCCATGCCAAGACTCGAGGAGAATCCCGAGCTGTCCCTCGCACCTAGGCAGGAGTCCTGACGTCGTTGAACAAACACGTGTCTGGAAGGGCCCTCCCCGTCGTAACTCGAGAATATACCCCAGGTTCCGGCCGCAACTCAAGAAAAACCATGAGACTTCCCCCTCGCCGCGAGATGAGGCCCGATTCCCCTGCACTGCGTGCAGAGCAATTCCGTGTTCCACATCAAATGTGAAAGGAGCCTTGATTTCCTTGATGGCACTCCAAAGAAAACCCAAGATCACTGGCTCAAGTCTAGAGGGATCCTGAGGTCACTGGAGCAACACGAAAAGGCTCCGTGGACCCAAAATCAACTCGAGATGTGAGCTTAGTCCCTGGCTTCGACTCAAGAGGAATACCAACTTTTCCCAAGCACCTCAAGAGGAGGCTTCTCCAGCTACAGGTATGTGAGAGGGACCCTGAGTTTGTGGCCTCAAGTGGAATGGACACCGAGATGCTCTGACTCGAAGTAAGGCTGGATATCCCTGCAGTGAATTGAATGCAGGCTCTTCTTGCATCTCCCAAGACGAAGGGATGTCTGAATCCCCTGTGGAGACCACAGAGAAAGACCTAGTTCTCCGCCTCATCGAGACAGGAGGCCTCACATCCTTTGAAAACTCAAGAGGTCCGCGGAGATCAATGCTTCCAAAGGAGACGATGCCTGACTCCTCCTGAAAATGGATAGGTGTCCCAGGATCCCTGTGGCACGTGGAAAGGGACCCTGGGTCTCCCGCCTCACGTGGAGACGCGTCCCAATTGCCATGCCAAGACTCGAGGAGAATCCCGAGGTGTCCCTCGCACCTAGTCAGGAGTCCTGACGTCGCTGAACAAACACGTGTCTGGAAGGGCCCTCCCCGTCGTAACTCGAGAATATACCCCAGGTTCCGGCAGGAACTCAAGAAAAACCATGAGACTTCCCCCTCGCCGCGAGATGAGGCCCGATTATCCTGGACTGCATGCAGAGCAATTCCGTGTTCCACATCAAACGTGAAAGGAGCCTTGATTTCCTTGATGGCACTCCAGAGAAAACCCAAGATCACTGTCTCAAGTCTAGAGGGATCCTGAGGTCACTGGAGCAACAGGAAAGGGCTCTGTAGACCCCAAATCAACTCGAGATGAGAGCTTAGTTCTTGGCTTCGACTCAAGAGGAATACCAACTTTCCACAAGCACTTCAAGAGGAGGCTTCTCTCAGCTACAGGTATGTGAGAGGGACCCTGAGTTTGTGGCCTCAAATGGAATGGACACCGAGATGCTCTGACTCGAAGTAAGGCCGGATATTCCTGCAATGAATTGAATGCAGGCTCCTCTTGCATCTCCCAAGAAGAAGGGTTCTCTGAATCCCCTGTGGAGAACACAGAGAAAGACCTAGTCCTCCGCCTCAACGCGAACAGAGGCCTCACATCCTTTGAAAACTCGAGAGGTCCGCAGAGATCAATGCTTCCAAAGGAGACGATGCCTGACTCCTCTTGAAAATGGATAGGAGTCCCAGGATCCCTGTGGCACGTGGAAAGGGACCCTGGGTCTCCCGCCTCTCGTGGAGACGCGTCCCAATTGCCATGCCAAGACTCGAGGAGAATCCCGAGGTGTCCCTCGCACCTAGGCAGGAGTCCAGATGTCGCTGAACAAACACGTGTCTGGAGGGGCCCTCCCAGTCATAACTCGAGAATATACCCCAGGTTCCGGCAGCAACTCGAGAAAAACCATGAGACTTCCCCCTCGTCGCGAGATGAGGCCCGATTCCCCTGCACTGCGTGCAGAGCAATTCCGTGTTCCACATCAAACGTGAAAGGAGCCTTGATTTCCTTGATGGCACTCCAGAGAAAACCCAAGATCACTGTCTCAAGTCTAGAGGGATCCTGAGGTCACTGGAGCAACACGAAAGGGCTCCGTGGAACCCAAATCAACTCGAGATGAGAGCTTAGTCCCTGGCTTCGACTCGAGAGGAATACCAACGTTCCACAAGCACCTCAAGAGGAGGCTTCTCTCAGCTACAGGTAGGTGAGAGGGACCCTGAGTTTGTGGCCTCAAATCGAATGGAGACCGAGATGCTCTGACTCGAAGTAAGGCCGGATATCCCTGCAGTGAATTGAATTCAGGCTCGTCTTCCATCTCCCAAGACAAAGGGATGTCTGAATCCCCTGTGGAGACCACAGAGAAAGACCTAGTCCTCCGCCTCATCGCGACCGGAAGCCTCACATACTTTGAAAACTCGAGAGGTGCGCGGAGATCAATGCTTCCAAAGGAGACGATGCCTGAGTCCTCTTGAAAATGGATAGGAGTCCCAGGATCCCTGTGGCACGTGGAAAGGGACCCTGGGTCTCCCGACTCACGTGGAGACGCGTCCCAATTGCCATGCCAAGACTCGAGGAGAATCCCGAGATGTCCCTCGCACCTAGGCAGGAGTCCTGACGTCGCTGAACAAACAAGTGTCTGGAAGGGCCCTCCCCGTCGTAACTCGAGAATATACCCCAGGTTCCGGCAGCAACTCGAGAAAAACCATGAGACTTCCCCCTCGTCGCGAGATGAGGACCGATTCTCCTGCACTGCGTGCAGAGCAATTCCGTGTTCCACATCAAACGTGAAAGGAGCCTTGATTTCCTTGATGGCACTCCAGAGAAAACCCAAGATCACTGTCTCAAGTCTAGAGGGATCCTGAGGTCACTGGAGCAACACGAAAGGGCTTCGTGGACCCCAAATCAACTCGAGATGACAGCTTAGTCCCTGGCTTCGACTCGAGAGGAATACCAACGTTCCACAAGCACCTCAAGAGGAGGCTTCTCTGAGCTACAGGTATGTGAGAGGGACCCTGAGTTTGTGTCCTCAAGTGGAATGGACACCGAGATGCTCTAACTCGAAGTAAGGCCGGATATCCCTGCAGTGAATTGAATGCAGGCTCTTCTTGCATCTCCCAAGACGAAGGGGTGTCTGAATCCCCTGTGGAGACCACAGAGAAAGACCTAGTCCTCCGCCTCAACGCGACCGGAGGCCTCACATCCTTTGAAAACTCGAGAGTTCTGCAGAGATCAATGCTTCCAAAGGAGAAGATGCCTGAATTTTCTTGAAAATTGATAGGAGTCCCAGGATCCCTGTCCACGTGGAAGGGTCCCTGGGTCTCCCGCTTCACGTGGAGACGCGGCCCAAATGCCATGCCAAGACTCGAGGAGAATCCCGAAGTGTCCCTCGCACCTAGGCAGGAGTCCTGACGTCGCTGAACAAACACTTGTCTGGAAGGGCCCTCCCCTTCGTAACTCGACAATATACCCCAGGTTCCGGCCGCAACTCGAGAAAAACCCTGAGACTTCCCCCTCGCCGCGAGATGAGGCCCGATTTCCCTGCACTGCATGCAGAGCAATTCCGTGTTCCACATCAAACGTGAAAGGACCCTTGATTTCCTTGATGGAACTCCAGAGAAAACCCAAGATCACTGCCTCAAGTCTAGAGGGATCCTGAGGTCACTGGAGCAACACGAAAGGGCTCCGTGGACCCCAAATCAACTCGAGATGAGAGCTTAGTCCCTGGCTTCGACTCAAGAGGAATACCACCTTTTCACAAGCACCTGAAGAGGAGGCTTCTCTCAGCTACAGGTATGTGAGAGGGACCCTGAGTTTGTGGCCTCAAGTGGAATGGACACCGAGATGCTCTGACTCGAAGAAAGGCCGGATATCCCTGCAATGAATTGAATGCAGGCTCGTCTTGCATCTCCCAAGACGAAGGGATGTCTGAATACCCTGTGGAGACAATAGAGAAAGACCTAGTCCTCCGCCTCATCGCGACCGGAGATATCACATCTTTTGAAAAATCGAGAGGTCCGCGGAGATTAATGCTTCCAAAAGAGACGATGCCTGACGCCTCTTGAAAATAGATAGGAGTCCCAGGATCCCTGTGGCACGTGGTAAGGGACCCTGGGTCTCCCGCCTCACGTGGAGACGCGTCCCAATTGCCATGCCAAGACTCGAGGAGAATCCCGAGGTGTCCCTCGCACCTAGGCAGGAGTCCTGACGTCGCTGAACAAACACGTGTCTGGAGGGCCCTCATCGTCGTAACTCGAGAATATACCCCAGGTTCCGGCCGCAACTCGAGAAAAACCATACGACTTCCCGCTCGCCGCGAGATGAGGCCCGATTCCCGTGCACTGGGTGCAGAGCAATTCCGTGTTCCACAGCAAACGTGAAAGGAGCCTTGATTTCCTTGATGGCACTCCAGAGAAAACCCAAGAGCACTGTCTCAAGTCTAGGGGGATCCTGAGGTCACTGGAGCAACAAGAAAGGGCTCCGTGGACCCCAAATCAACTCGAGATGAGAGCTTATTCCTTGGCTTCGACTCAAGAGGAATACCAACTTTCCACAAGCACCTCAAGAGGAGGCTTCTCTCAGCTACAGGTATGTGAGAGGGACCCTGAGTTTGTGGCCTCAAGTGGAATGAACACCGAGATGCTCTGACTCGAAGTAAGGCCGGATATCCCTGCAATGAATTGAATGCAGGCTCGTCTTGCATCTCCCAAGACGAAGGGTTGTCTGAATCCCCTGTGGAGACCACAGAGAAAGACCTAGTCCTCCGCCTCAAGGCGAACGGAGGCCTCACATCCTTTGAAAACTCGAGAGGTCCGCGGAGATCAATGCTTCCAAAGGAGACGATGCCTGACTCCTCTTGAAAATGGATAGGAGTCCCAGGATCCCTGTGGCATGTGGAAAGGGACCCTGGGTCTCCCGCCTCAGGTGGAGACGCGTCCCAATTGCCATGCCAAGACTCGAGGAGAATCCCGAGGAGTCCCTCGCACCTAGGCAGGAGTCCTGACGTCGCTGAACAAACACGTGTCTGGAAGGGCCCTCCCCGTCGTAACTCGAGAATATACCCCAGGTTCCGGCAGGAACTCAAGAAAAACCATGAGACTTCCCCCTCGCCGCGAGATGAGGCCCGATTCCCCTGCACTGCGTGCAGAGCAATTCCGTGTTCCACATCAAATGTGAAAGGAGCCTTGATTTCCTTGATGGCACTCCAGAGAAAACCCAAGATCACTGTTTCAAGTCTAGAGGGATCCTGAAGTAACTGGAGTAACACGAAAGGGCTCCGTGGACCCCAAATTAACTCAAGATGAGAGCTTAGTCCCTGGCTTCGACTCAAGAGGAATACCAACTTTCCACAAGCACCTCACGAGGAGGCTTCTCCAGCTACAGGTATGTGAGAGGGACCCTGAGTTTGTGGCCTCAAGTGGAATGGACACCGAGATGCTCTGACTCGAAGTAAGGCCGGATATCCCTGCAGTGAATTGAATGCAGGCTGGTCTTGCATCTCCCAACACGAAGGGATGTCTGAATCCCCTGTGGAGACCACAGAGAAAGACCTAGTTCTCCGCCTCATCACGACCGGAGGCCTCACATCCTTTGAAAACTCGAGAGGTCCGCGGAGATCAATGCTTCCAAAGGAGACGATGCCTGACTCCTCTTGAAAATGGATAGGAGTCCCAGGATCCCTGTGGCACGTGGAAAGGGACCCTGGGTCTCCCGCCTCAGGTGGAGACGCGTCCCAATTGCCATGCCAAGACTCGAGGAGAATCCCGAGGTGTCCCTCGCACCTAGGCAGGAGTCCTGACATCGCTGAACAAACACGTGTCTGGAAGGGCCCTCCCCGTCATAACTCGAGAATATACCCCAATTTCCGACCGCAACTCAAGAAAAACCATGAGACTTCCCCCTCGCCGCGAGATGAGGCCCGATTCCCCTGCCCTGCGTTCAGAGCAATTCCGTGTTCCACATCAAACGTGAAAGGAGCCTTGATTTCCTTGATGGCACTCCAGAGAAAACCCAAGATCACTGTCTCAAGGCTAGAGGGATCCTGAAGTAACTGGAGCAACACGAAAGGGCTCCGTGGAGCCCAAATCAACTCGAGATGAGAGCTTAGTCCCTGGCTTCGACTCAAGAGGAATACCAACTTTCCCCAAGCACCTCAAGAGGAGGCTTCTCCAGCTACAGGTATGTGAGAGGGACCCTGAGTTTGTGGCCTCAAGTGGAATGGACACCGAGATGCTCTGACTCGAAGTAAGGCCGGATATCCCTGCAGTGAATTGAATGCAGGCTCGTCTTGCATTTCCCACAACGAAGGGATGACTGAATCCCCTGTGGAGACCACAGAGAAAGACCTAGTTCTCCGCCTCATCGCGATCGGAGGCCTCACATCCTTTGAAAACTCGAGAGGTCCGCGCAGAACAATGCTTCCAAAGGAGACGATGCCTGACTCCTCTTGAAAATGGATAGGAGTCCCAGGAACCCTGTGGCACGTGGAAAGGGACGCTGGGTCTCCCGCCTCACGTGGAGACGCGTCCCAATTGCCATGCCAAGACTCGAGGAGAATCCCGAGGTGTCCCCCGCACCTAGGCAGGAGTCCTGACGTCGCTGAACAAACACGTGTCTGGAAGGGCCCTCCCCAAGGTAACTCGAGAATATACCCCAGGTTCCGGCCGCAACTCGAGAAAAACCATGAGACTTCCCCCTCGCCGCGAGATGAGGCCCGATTCCCCTGCACTGCGTGCAGAGCAATTCCGTGTTCCACATCAAACGTGAAAGGAGCCTTGATTTCCTTGATGGCACTCCAGAGAAAACACAAAGTCACTGTCTCAAGTCTAGAGGGATCCTGAGGTCACTGTAGCAGCACGAAAGGTCTCTGTGGACCCCAAATCAACTTGAGATGAGAGCTTAGTCCCTGGCTTCGACTTAAGAGGAAAACCAACTTTCCACAAGCACCTCAAGAGGAGGCTTCTCTCAGCTACATTTATGTGAGAGGGACCCTGAGTTTGTGGCCTCAAGTGGAATGGACACCGACATGCTCTGACTGGAAGTAAGGCCGGATATCCCTGCAGTGAATTGAATGCAGGCTTCTCTTGCATCTCCCAAGAAGAAGGGATGTCTCAATCCCCTGTGGAGACCACAGAGAAAGACCTAGTCCTCCGCCTCATTGCGACCGGAGGCCTCACATCCTTTGAAAACTCGAGAGGTCCGCGGAGATCAATGCTTCCAAAGGAGACAATGCCTGATTCCTCTTGAATATGGATAGGAGTCCCAGGATCCGTATGGCACGTGAATAGGGACCCTGGGTCTCCCGCCTCACGTGGAGACGCGTCCCAATTGCCATGCCAAGACTCGAGGAGAATCCCGAGGTGTCCCTCGCACATAGGCAGGAGTCCTGACGTCGCTGAACAAACACGCGTCTGGAAGGGCCCTCCCCGTCGTAACTCGAGAATATACCCCAGGTTCCGACCGCAACTCGAGAAAAACCATGAGACTTCCCCCTCGCCGCGAGATGAGGCCCGATTCCCCTGCACTGCGTGCAGAGCAATTCCGTGTTCCACATCAAACGTGAAAGGAGCCTTGATTTCCTTGATGGCACTCCAGACAAAACCCAAGATCACTGTCTCAAGTCTAGAGGGATCCTGAGGTCACTGGAGCAACACGAAAGGGCTCCGTGGAACGCAAATCAACTCGAGATGAGAGCTTAGTCCCTGGCTTCGACTCAAGAGGAATGCCAACTTTCCACAAGCACCTCAAGAGGAGGCTTCTCTCAGCTACAGGTATGTGAGAGGGACCCTGAGTTGCTGGCCTCAAGTGGAATGGACACCGAGATGCTCTGACTCGAAGTAAGGCCGGATATCCCTGCAGTGAATTGAATGCAGGCTCGTCTTGCATCTCCCAACACGAAGGGATGACTGAATCCCCTGTGGAGACCACAGAGAAAGACCTAGTTCTCCGCCTCTTTAGGACCAGAGGCCTCATATCCTTTGAAAACTCGAGAGGTCCGCGGAGGTCAATGCTTCCAAAGGAGACGATGCCTGACTCCTCTTGAAAATGGATAGGAGTCCCAGGATCCCTGTGGCACGTGGACAGGGACCCTGGGTCTCCCGCCTCACGTGGAGATGCGTCCCAATTTCCATGTCAAGACTCGAGGAGAATCCCGAGGTGTCCCTCCCACCTAGGCAGGAGTCCTGACGTCGCTGAACAAACACGTGTCTGGAAGGGCCCTCCCCGTCGTAACTCGAGAATATACCCCAGGTTCCGGACGCAACTCGAGAAAAACCATGAGACTTCCCCCTCGCCGCGAGATGAGGCCCGATTCCCCTGCACTGCGTGCAGAGCAATTGTGTGTTCCACATCAAACGTGAAAGGAGCCTTGATTTCCTTGATGGCACTCCAGAGAAAACCCAAGATGACTGTCTCAAGTCTAGAGGGATCCTGAGGTCACTGGAGCAACACGAAAGGGCTCCGTGGAACGCAAATCAACTCGAGATGAGAGCTTAGTCCCTGGCTTCGACTCAAGAGGAATGCCAACTTTCCACAAGCACCTCAAGAGGAGGCTTCTCTCAGCTACAGGTATGTGAGAGGGACCCTGAGTTGCTGGCCTCAAGTGGAATGGACACCGAGATGCTCTGACTCGAAGAAAGGCCGGATATCCCTGCAGTGAATTGAATGCAGGCTCGTCTTGCATCTCCCAAGACGACGGGATGTCTGAATCCCCTGTGGAGACCACAGAGAAAGAACTAATTCTCCGCCGCATCGCGACCGGAGGCCTGACATCCTTTGAAAACTCGAGAGGTCCGCGGAGATCAATGCTTCCGAAGGAGACGATGCCTGACTCCTCTTGAAAATGGATAGGAGTCCCAGGATATCTGTGGCACGTGGAAAGGGACCCCGGGTCTCCCGCCTCACGTGGAGACGAGTCCCAATTGCCATGCCAAGACTCGAGGAGAATACCGAGGTGTCCCTCGCACCTAGGCAGGAGTCCTGACGTCGCTGCACAAACACGTGTCTGGAAGGGCCCTCCCCGTCGTAACTCGAGAATATACCCCAGGTTCCGGCCGCAACTCGAGAAAAACCATGAGACTTCCCCCTCGCTGCGAGATGAGGTCCGATTCCCCTGCACTGAGTGCAGAGCAATTCCGTGTTCCACATCAAACGTGAAAGGAGCCTTGATTTCCTTGATGGCACTCCAGAGAAAACCCAAGATCTCTGTCTCAAGTCTAGAGGGATCCTGAGGTCACTGGAGCAACACGAAAGGGCTCCGTGGACCCCAAATCAACTCGAGATGAGAGCTTAGTCCCTGGCTTCGACTCAAGAGGAATACCAACTTTTCACAAGCACCTCAAGAGGAGGCTTCTCTCAGCTACAGGTATGTGAGAGGGACCCTGAGTTTGTGGCCTCAAGTGGAATGGACACCGAGATGCTCTGACTCGAAGTAAGGCCGGATATCCCAACAGTGAATTGAATGCAGGCTCGTCTTGCATCTCCCAAGATGAAGGGATGTCTGAATCCCCTGTGGAGACCACAGAGAAAGACCTAGTCCTCCGCCTCAACGCGACCGGAGGCCTCACATCCTTTGAAAACTCGAGAGGTCTGTGGAGATCAATTCTTCCAAAGCAGACGATGCCTGACTCCTCTTGAAAATGGATAGGAGTTCCAGGATCCCTGTGGCACGTGGAAAGGGACCCTGCGTCTCCCGCCTCACGTGGAGACGCGTCCCAATTGCCATGCCAAGACTCGAGGAGAATCCCGAGTTGTCCCTCGCACCTAGGCAGGTGTCCTAACGTCGCTGAACAAACACGTGTCTGGAAGGGCCCTCCCCGTCATAACTCGAGAATATACCCCAGGTTCCGGCCGCAACGCGAGAAAAACCATGAGACTTCCCCCTCGCCGCGAGATGAGGCCCGATTCCCCTGCACTGCGTGCAGAGCAATTCCGTGTTCCACATCAAACGTGAAAGGAGCCTTGATTTCCTTGATGGCACTCCAGAGACAACCCAAGATCACTGTCTCAAGTCTAGAGGGATCCTGAGGTCACTGGAGCAACTCGAAAGGGCTCCGGGGACCCCAAATCTACTCGAGATGAGAGCTTACTCCCTGGCTTCGACTCAAGAGGAATACCAACTTTCCACAAGCACCTCAAGAGGAGGCTTCTCTCAGCTACAGGTATGTGAGAGGGACCCTGAGTTTGTGGCCTCAAGTGGAATGGACACCGAGATGCTCTGACTCGAGGTAAGGCCGGATATCCCTTCAGTGAATTGAATGCAGGCTCGTCTTTCATCTCCATAGACGAAGAGATGTCTGAATCCCCTGTGGAGACCACAGAGAAAGACCAAGTCCTCTGCCTCATCATGACTGGAGCCTCACATCCTTTGAAAACTCGAGAGGTCTGTGGAGATCAATGCTTCCAAAGGAGACGATGCCTGACTCCTCTTGAAATTGGATAGGAGTACCAGGAACCCTGTGGCACGTGGAAAGGGACGCTGGGTCTCCCGCCTCACGTGGAGACGCGTCCCAATTGCCATGCCAAGACTCGAGGAGAATCCCGAGGTGTCCCCCGCACCTAGGCAGGAGTCCTGACGTCGCTGAACAAACACGTGTCTGGAAGGGCCCTCCCCAAGGTAACTCGAGAATATACCCCAGGTTCCGGCCGCAACTCGAGAAAAACCATGAGACTTCCCCCTCGCCGCGAGATGAGGCCCGATTCCCCTGCACTGCGTGCAGAGCAATTCCGTGTTCCACATCAAACGTGAAAGGAGCCTTGATTTCCTTGATGGCACTCCAGAGAAAACACAAAGTCACTGTCTCAAGTCTAGAGGGATCCTGAGGTCACTGTAGCAGCACGAAAGGGCTCTGTGGACCCCAAATCAACTCGAGATGAGAGCTTAGTCCCTGGCTTCGACTTAAGAGGAAAACCAACTTTCCACAAGCACCTCAAGAGGAGGCTTCTCTCAGCTACATTTATGTGAGAGGGACCCTGAGTTTGTGGCCTCAAGTGGAATGGACACCGACATGCTCTGACTGGAAGTAAGGCCGGATATCCCTGCAGTGAATTGAATGCAGGCTTCTCTTGCATCTCCCAAGAAGAAGGGATGTCTCAATCCCCTGTGGAGACCACAGAGAAAGACCTAGTCCTCCGCCTCATTGCGACCGGAGGCCTCACATCCTTTGAAAACTCGAGAGGTCCGCGGAGATCAATGCTTCCAAAGGAGACAATGCCTGATTCCTCTTGAATATGGATAGGAGTCCCAGGATCCGTATGGCACGTGAATAGGGACCCTGGGTCTCCCGCCTCACGTGGAGACGCGTCCCAATTGCCATGCCAAGACTCGAGGAGAATCCCGAGGTGTCCCTCGCACATAGGCAGGAGTCCTGACGTCGCTGAACAAACACGTGTCTGGAAGGGCCCTCCCCGTCGTAACTCGAGAATATACCCCAGGTTCCGACCGCAACTCGAGAAAAACCATGAGACTTCCCCCTCGCCGCGAGATGAGGCCCGATTCCCCTGCACTGCGTGCAGAGCAATTCCGTGTTCCACATCAAACGTGAAAGGAGCCTTGATTTCCTTGATGGCACTCCAGACAAAACCCAAGATCACTGTCTCAAGTCTAGAGGGATCCTGAGGTCACTGGAGCAACACAAAAGGGCTCCGTGGAACGCAAATCAACTCGAGATGAGAGCTTAGTCCCTGGCTTCGACTCAAGAGGAAAACCAACTTTCCACAAGCACCTCAAGAGGAGGCTTCTCTCAGCTACAGGTATGTGAGAGGGACCCTGAGTTTGTGGCCTCAAGTGGAATGGACACCGAGATGCTCTGACTCGAAGTAAGGCCGGATATCCCTGCAGTGAATTGAATGCAGGCTCGTCTTGCATCTCCCAACACGAAGGGATGTCTGAATCCCCTGTGGAGACCACAGAGAAAGACCTAGTTCTCCGCCTCTTTAGGACCAGAGGCCTCATATCCTTTGAAAACTCGAGAGGTCCGCGGAGGTCAATGCTTCCAAAGGAGACGATGCCTGACTCCTCTTGAAAATGGATAGGAGTCCCAGGATCCCTGTGGCACGTGGAAAGGGACCCTGGGTCTCCCGCCTCACGTGGAGATGCGTCCCAATTTCCATGTCAAGACTCGAGGAGAATCCCGAGGTGTCCCTCCCACCTAGGCAGGAGTCCTGACGTCGCTGAACAAACACGTGTCTGGAAGGGCCCTCCCCGTCGTAACTCGAGAATATACCCCAGGTTCCGGACGCAACTCGAGAAAAACCATGAGACTTCCCCCTCGCCGCGAGATGAGGCCCGATTCCCCTGCACTGCGTGCAGAGCAATTGTGTGTTCCACATCAAACGTGAAAGGAGCCTTGATTTCCTTGATGGCACTCCAGAGAAAACCCAAGATGACTGTCTCAAGTCTAGAGGGATCCTGAGGTCAGTGGAGCAACACGAAATGGCTCCGTGGACCCCAAATCAACTCGAGATGAGAGCTTAGTCCCTGGCTTCGACTCAAGAGGAATACCAACTTTCCACAAGCACCTCAATAGGAGGCTTCTCTCAGCTACAGGTATGTGAGAGGGACCCTGAGTTTGTGGCCTCAAGTGGAATGGACACCGAGATGCTCTGACTCGAAGTAAGGCCGGATATCCCTGCAGTGAATTGAATGCAGGCTCGTCTTGCATCTCCCAAGACGAAGGGATGTCTGAATCCCCTGTGGAGACCACAGAGAAAGACCTAATTCTCCGCCTCATCGCGAGCGGAGGCCTCACATCCTATAAAAACTCGAGAGGTCCGCGGAATCAATGCTTCCAAAGGAGACGATGCCTGACTCCTCTTGAAAATGGATAGGAGTCCAGGATCCCTGTGGCACGTGGAAAGGGACACTGGGTCTCCCGCCTCACGTGGAGACGCATCCCAATTGCCATGCCAAGACTCGAAGAGAATCTCGAGGTGTCTCTCGCACCTAGGCAGGAGTCCTGACGTCGCTCAACAAACACGTGACTGGAAGGGCCCTCCCCGTCGTAACTCGAGAATATACCCCAGGTTCCGGCCGCAACTCGAGAAAAACCATGAGACTTCCCCCTCGCCGCGAGTTGAGGCCCGATTCCCCTGCACTGCATGCAGAGCAATTCCGTGTTCCACATCAAACGTGAAAGGAGCCTTGATTTCCTTGATCGCACTCCAGAGAATACCAAAAGTCACTGTCTCAAGTCTAGAGGGAACCTGAGGTCACTGGAGCAACACGAAAGGGCTCCATGGACCCCAAATCAACTCGAGATGAGAGCTTATTCACTGGCTTCGACTCAAGTGGAATACCAACTATCCACAAGCACCTCAAGAGGAGGCTTCTCTCAGCTACAGGTATGTGAGAGGGACCCTGAGTTTGTGGCCTCAAGTGGAATGGACACCGAGATGCTCTGACTCGAAGTAAGGCCGGATATCCCTGCAGTGAATTGAATGCAGGCTCGTCTTGCATCTCCCAAGACGAAGGGATGTCTGAATCCCCTGTGGAGACCACAGAGAAAGACCTAGTCTTCCGCCTCATCGCGACCAGTGGCCTCACATCCTTTGACAACTCGAGCGGTCCGTGGAGATCAATGCTTCCAAAGGAGACGATGCCTGACTCCTCTTGAAAATGGATAGGAGTCCCAGGATCCCTGTCCACATGGACGGGGACTCTGGGTCTCCCGCTTCACGTGAGCACGCGTCCCAATTGCCATGCCAAGCCTCGAGGAGAATCCCGAGGTGTCCCTCGCACCTAGGCAGGTGTCCTAACGTCGCAGAACAAACACGTGTCTGGAAGGGCCCTCCCCGTCATAACTCGAGAATATACCCCAGGTTCCGGCCGCAACGCGAGAAAAACCATGAGACTTCCCCCTCGCCGCGAGATGAGACCCGATTCCCCTGCACTGCGTGCAGAGCAATTCCGTGTTCCACATCAAACGTGAAAGGAGCCTTGATTTCCTTGATGGCACTCCAGAGACAACCCAAGATCACTGTCTCAAGTCTAGAGGGATCCTGAGGTCACTGGAGCAACACGAAAGGGCTCCGGGGACCCCAAATCTACTCGAGATGAGAGCTTACTCCCTGGCTTCGACTCAAGAGGAATACCAACTTTCCACAAGCACCTCAAGAGGAGGCTTCTCTCAGCTACAGGTATGTGAGAGGGACCCTGAGTTTGTGGCCTAAAGTCGAATGGACACCGAGATGTTCTGACTCGAATTAAGACCGGATATCCCAAGAGTGAATTGAATGCAGGCTCGTCTTGCATCTCCCAAGACGAAGGGATGTCTGAATCCCCTGTGGAGACGACAGAGAAAGACCTAGTCCTCCGCCTCATCGCGATCGGAGACATCACATCCTATGAAAAATCGAGAGGTCTGCGGAGATCAATGCTTCCAAAGGAGATGATGCCTGATTCCTCTTGAAAATGGGTAGGAGTCCCAGGATCCCTGTGGCACGTGGAAAGGGACCCTGGGTCTCCCACCTCACGTGGAGACGCATCCCAATTGCCATGCCAAGACTCGAGGAGAATCCCGAGGTGTCTCTCGCACCTAGGCAGGAGTCCTGACGTCGCTGAACAAACACGTGACTGGAAGGGCCCTCCCCGTCGTAACTCGAGAATATACCCCAGGTTCCGGACGCAACTCGAGAAAAACCATGAGACTTCCCCCTCGCCGCGACATGAGGCCCGATTATCCTGGACTGCGTGCAGAGCAATTCCGTGTTCCACATAAAACGTGAAAGGAGACTTGATTTCCTAGATGGCACTCCAGAGAAAACCCAAGATGACTGTCTCAAGTCTAGAGGGAACCTGAGGTCACTGTAGCAACACGAAAGGGCTCCGTGCACCCCAAATCAACTCGAGATGGTAGCTTAGTCCCTGGCTTCGAGACAAGAGGAATACCAACTTTCCACAAGCACCTCAAGAGGAGGCTTCTCTCAGCTACAGGTATGTGAGAGGGCCCCTGAGTTGCTGGCCTCAAGTGGAATGGACACCGAGATGCTCTGACTCGAAGAAAGGACGGATATCCCTGCAGTGAATTGAATCAGGCTCGTCTTGCATCTCCCAAGACGACGGGATGTCTGAATCCCCTGTGGAGACCACAGAGAAAGACCTAGTTCTCCGCCTCTTTGGGACCAGAGGCCTCATATCCTTTGAAAACTCGAGAGGTCCGCGGAGATCAATGCTTCCAAAGGAGACGATGCCTGACTCCTCTTGAAAATGGACAGGAGTCCCAGGAACCCTGTGGCACGTGGAAAGGGACGCTGGGTCTCCCGCCTCACGTGGAGACGCGTCCCAATTGCCATGCCAAGACTCGAGGAGAATCCCGAGGTGTCCCTCTCACCTAGGCAGGAGTCCTGACGTCGCTGAACAAACACGTGTCTGGAAGGGCCCTCCCCATCGTAACTCGAGAATATACCCCAGGTTCCGGCCGCAACTCGAGAAAAACCGTGAGACTTCCCCCTCGCTGCGAGATGAGGCCCGATTCCCCTGCACTGCGTGCAGAGCAATTCCGTGTTCCACATCAAACGTGAAAGGAGCCTTGATTTCCTTGATCGCACTCCAGAGAATACCAAAAGTCACTGTCTCAAGTCTAGAGGGATCCTGAGGTCACTGGAGCAACACGAAAGGGCTCCGTGGACCCCAAATCAACTCGAGATGAGAGCTTAGTCCCTGGCTTCGACTCAAGAGGAATACCAACTTTCCAAAAGCACCTCAAGAGGAGGCTTCTCTCAGCTACAGGTATGTGAGAGGGACCCTGAGTTTGTGGCCTCAAGTGGAATGGACACCGAGATGCTCTGACTCGAAGTAAGGCCGGATATCCCTGCAGTGAATTGAATGCAGGCTCGTCTTCAATCTCCCAAGACGAAGGGATGTCTGAATCCCCTGTGGAGACCACAGAGAAAGACCTAGTTATCCACCTCATCGCGAACAGAGGCCTACATCCTTTGAAAACTCGAGAGGTCCACGGAGATCAATGCTTCCAAAGGAGACGATGCCTGACTCCTCTTGAAAATGGATAGGAGTCCCAGGATCCCTGTGGCACGTGGAAAGCGATCCTGGGTCTCCCGCCTCACGTGGAGACCCGTCCAAATTGCCATGCCAAGACTCGAGGAGAATCCCGAGGTGTCCCTCGCACCTAGGCAGGAGTCCTGACGTCGCTGAACAAATACGTGTCTGGAAGGGCCCTCCCCGTTGTAACTGGAAAATATACCCCAGGTTCAGGCCGCAACTCGGGAAAAACCATGAGACTTCCCCCTCGCCACGAGATGAGGCCTGATTCCCCTGCAGTGCGTGAAGAGCAATTCCGTGTTCCACATCAAACGTGAAAGTAGCCTTGATTTCCTTGATGGCACTCCAGAGAAAACCCAAGATCACTGTCTCAAGTCTAGAGCCATTCTGAGGTCACTGTAGCAACAAGAAAGGGCTCCGTGGACCCCAATTGAACTCGATATGAGAGCTTACTCCCTGGCTTCCCCTCAAGAGTAATACGAACTTTCCACAAGTACCTCAAGAGGAGGCTTCTCTCTCCTACAGGTATGTGAGAGGGACCCTGAGTTTGTGGCCTCAAGTAGAATGGACACCGAGATGCTCTGACTCGAAATAAGGCTGGTTATCCCTGCAGGGAATTGAATACAGGCTCGTCTTGCATCTCCCAAGACGACGGGTTGTCTGAATCCACTGTGGAGACCACAGAGAAAGACCTAGTATTCCGCCTCATCGGGACCGGAGGCCTCACATCCTTTGAAAACTCGAGAGGTCCGCGGAGATAAATCTTCCAAAAGAGACGATGCCTGGCTCCTCTTGAAAATGGATAGGAGTCCCAGGATCCCTGTGGCACGGGGAAAGGGACACTGGGTCCCCGCCTCACGGGGAGACGCGTCCCAATAGCCATGCCAAGACTCGAGGAGAATCCCGAATTGTCCCTCCCACCTAGGCAGGAGTCCTGACGTCGCTGAACAAACATGTGTCTGGAATGGCCCTCCCCGTCGTAACTCGAGAATATACCCCAGGTTCCGGCCACAACTCGAGAAAAACCATGAGACTTCCCCCTCGCCGCAAGATGAGGCCCGATTCCCCTGGACTGCGTGCAGAGCAATTCCATGTTCCACATCCAACATGAAAGGAGCCTTGATTTCCTTGATGGCACTCCAGAGAAAACCCAAGATCACTGTCTCAAGTCTAGAGGGATCCTGAGGTCACTGTGGCAACCCGAAAGGGCTCCGTGGACCCCAAATCAACTTGAGATGAGAGCTTAGTCCCTGGCTTCACTCAAGAGGTATACAAATTTTCCACAAGCACCTCAAGAGGAGGCTTCTCTCAGCTACAGGTATGTGAGAGAGATCCTGAGTTTGTGGCCTCAAATGGAATGGACTCCGAGATGCTCTTACTCGAAGTAAGGCCGGATATCCCTGCAGTGAATTGAATGCAGGCTCCTCTTGCATCTCCCAAGACGAAGGGATGTCTGAATTCCCTGTGGAGACAACAGAGAAAGACCTAGTTCTCCGCCTCATCGCGACCGGAGGCCTCACATCCTTAGAAAACTCGAGAGGTCCACGGAGATCAATGCTTCCAAAGGAGACGATGCCTGACTCCTCTTGAAAATGGATAGGAGTCCCAGGATGACTGTGGCACGTGGAAAGGGACCCTGGGTCTCCCGCCTCAAGTGCAGACGCGTACCATTGCCATGCCACGTCTCGAGGAGAATCCCGAGGTGTCCCTCGCACCTAGGCAGGGGTCCTGACGTCGCTGAACAAACACGTGTCTGGAAGGGCCCTCCCCGTCGTAACTCGAGAATATACCCCAAGTTCCGGCCGCAATTCGAGAAAAACCATGAGACTTCCCCCTCGCCGCGACATGAGGCCCGATTCCCCTGCACTGCGTGCAGAGCAATTCCATGTTCCACATCAAACGTGAAAGGAGCCTTGATTTCCTGGATGGCACTCCAGAGAAAAAGCAAAGTCACTGTCTCAAGTCTAGAGGGATCCTGAGGCCACTGTAGCAGCATGAAAGGGGTCCGTGGACCCCAAATCAACTCGAGATGAGAGCTTAGTCCCAGGCTTCAACTCAAGAGGAATACCAACTTTCCACAAGCACCTCAAGAGGAGGCTTCTCTCAGCTACAGGTATGTGAGAGGGACCCTGAGTTTGTGGCCTCAAGTAGAATGGACACCGAGATGCTCTGACTCGAAGTAAGGCCGGATATCCCTGCAGTGAATTGAAGGCAGGCTCGTCTTGCATCTCCCAAGATGAAGGGATGTCTGAATCCCCTGTGGAGACCACAGAGAAAGACCTAGTTCTCAGCCTCATGGCGACCGGAGGCCTCACATCCTTTGAAAACTCGAGCGGTCCGTGGAGATCAATGCTTCCAAAGGAGACGATGCCTGACTCCTCTTGAAAATGGATAGGAGTCCCAGGATCCCTGTCCACATGGACGGGGACTCTGGGTCTCCCGCTTCACGTGAGCACGCGTCCCAATTGCCATGCCAAGCCTCGAGGAGAATCCCGAGGTGTCCCTCGCACCTAGGCAGGAGTCCTGACGTCGCTGAACAATCACGTGTCTGGAAGGGCCCTCCCCGTCGTAACTCGAGAATATACCCCAGGTTCCGGCCGCAACTCGAGAAAAACCATGAGACTTCCCCCTCGCCGCGACATGAGGCCCGATTATCCTGGACTGCATGCAGAGCAATTCCGTGTTCCACATCAAACGTGAAAGGAGACTTGATTTCCTTGATGGCACTGCAGAGAAAACCCAAAATCACTGTCTCAAGTCGAGAGGGATCCTGAGGTCACTGGAGCAACACGAAAGGGCTCCGTGCACCCCAAATCAACTCGAGATGGTAGCTTAGTCCCTGGCTTCGAGACAAGAGGAATACCAACTTTCCACAAGCACCTCAAGAGGAGGCTTCTCTCAGCTACAGGTATGTGAGAGGGACCCTGAGTTGCTAGCCTCAAGTGGAATGGACACCGAGATGCTCTGACTCGAAGAAAGGCCGGATATCCCTGCAGTGAATTGAATGCAGGCTCGTCTTGCATCTCCCAAGACGACGGGATGTCTGAATCCCCTGTGGAGACCACAGAGAAAGAACTAATTCTTCGCCTCATCGCGACCGGAGGCCTGACATCCTTTGAAAACTCGAGAGGTCCGCGGAGATCAATGCTTCCAAAGGAGACGATGCCTGACTCCTCTTGAAAATGGATAGGAGTCCCAGGAACACTGTGGCACGTGGAAAGGGACGCTGGGTCTCCCGCCTCACGTGGAGACGCGTCCCAATTGTCATGCCAAGACTCGAGGAGAATCCCGAGGTGTCCCTCTCACCTAGGCAGGAGTCCTGACGTTGCTGAACAAACACGTGTCTGGAAGGGCCCTCCCCATCGTAACTCGAGAATATACCCCAGGTTCCGGCCGCAACTCGAGAAAAACCGTGAGACTTCCCCCTCGCTGCGAGATGAGGCCCGATTCCCCTGCACTGCGTGCAGAGCAATTCCGTGTTCCACATCAAACGTGAAAGGAGCCTTGATTTCCTTGATCGCACTCCAGAGAATACCAAAAGTCACTGTCTCAAGTCTAGAGGGAACCTGAGGTCACTGGAGCAACACGAAAGGGCTCCGTGGACCCCAAATAAACTCGAGATGAGAGCTTATTCCCTGGCTTCGACTCAAGTGGAATACCAACTATCCACAAGCACCTCAAGAGGAGGCTTCTCTCAGCTACAGGTATGTGAGAGGGACCCTGAGTTTGTGGCCTCAAGTGGAATGGACACCGAGATGCTCTGACTCGAAGTAAGGCCGGATATCCCTGCAGTGAATTGAATGCAGGCTCGTCTTGCATCTCCCAAGACGAAGGGATGTCTGAATCCCCTGTGGAGACCACAGAGAAAGACCTAGTCCTCCGCCTCATCGCGACCGGAGGCCTCACATCCTTTGACAACTCGAGAGGTCCACGGAGATCAATGCTTCCAAAGGAGACGATGCCTGACTCCTCGTGAAAATGGATAGGAGTCCCAGGATCCCTGTGGCACGTGGAAAGGGACACTGGGTCTCCCGCCTCACGTGGAGCCGCGTCCCAATTGCCATGCCAAGACTCGTGGAGAATCCCGAAGTGTCCCTCGCACCTAGGCAGGAGTCCTGACGTCGCTGAACAAACACGTGTCTGGAAGGGCCCTCCCCGTCGTAACTCGAGAATATACCCCAGGTTCCGGCCACAACTCGAGAAAAACCATGAAACTTCCCCCTCGCCGCGACATGAGGCCCGATTCCCCTGAACTGCGTGCAGAGCAATTCCATGTTCCACATCAAACGTGAAAGGAGCCTTGATTTCCTGGATGGCACTCCAGAGAAAAACCAAAGTCACTGTCTCAAGTCTAGAGGGATCCTGAGGCCACTGTAGCAGCATGAAAGGGGTCCGTGGACCCCAAATCAACTCGAGATGAGAGCTTAGTCCCAGGCTTCAACTCAAGAGGAATACCAACTTTCCACAAGCACCTCAAGAGGAGGCTTCTCTCAGCTACAGGTATGTGAGAGGGACCCTGAGTTTGTGGCCTCAAGTAGAATGGACACCGAGATGCTCTGACTCGAAGTAAGGCCGGATATCCCTGCAGTGAATTGAATGCAGGCTCGTCTTGCATCTCCCAAGATGAAGGGATGTCTGAATCCCCTGTGGAGACCACAGAGAAAGACCTAGTTCTCAGCCTCATGGCGACCGGAGGCCTCACATCCTTTGAAAACTCGAGCGGTCCGTGGAGATCAATGCTTCCAAAGGAGACGATGCCTGACTCCTCTTGAAAATGGATAGGAGTCCCAGGATCCCTGTCCACATGGACGGGGACTCTGGGTCTCCCGCTTCACGTGAGCACGCGTCCCAATTGCCATGCCAAGCCTCGAGGAGAATCCCGAGGTGTCCCTCGCACCTAGGCAGGAGTCCTGATGTCGCTGAACAAACACGTGTCTGGAAGGGCCCTCCCCGTCGTAACTCGAGAATATACCCCAGGTTCCGGCCGCAACTCGAGAAAAACCATGAGACTTCCCCCTCGCTGTGACATGAGGCCCGATTCCCCTGCACTGCGTGCAGAGCAATTCCGTGTTCCACATCAAACGTGAAATGAGACTTGATTTCCTTGATGGCACTGCAGAGAAAACCCAAAATCACTGTCTCAAGTCGAGAGGGATCCTGAGGTCACTGGAGCAACAGGAAAGGGCTCCGTGCACCCCAAATCAACTCGAGATGAGAGCTTAGTCCCTGGCTTCGAGTCAAGAGGAATACCAACTTTCCACAAGCACCTCAAGAGGAGGCTTCTCTCAGCTACAGGTATGTGAGAGGGACCCTGAGTTTGTGGCCTCAAGTGGAATGGACACCGAGATGCTCTGACTCGAGGTAAGGCCAGATATCCCTGCAGTGAATTGAATGCAGGCTCGTCTTTCATCTCCATAGACGAAGAGATGTCTGAATCCCCTGTGGAGGCCACAGAGAAAGACCTAGTCCTCCGCCTCATCATGACTGGAGTCTCACATCCTTTGAAAACTCGAGAGGTCTGTGGAGATCAATGCTTCCAAAGGAGACGATGCCTGACTCTTCTTGAAAATGGATAGGAGTCCCAGGATCCCTGTGGCACGTGGAAAGGGACTCTGGGTCTCCCGCCTCACGTGGAGACGCCTCCCAATTGCCATGCCAAGACTCGAGGAGAATCCCGAGGTGTCCCCCGCACCTAGGCAGGAGTCCTGACGTCGCTGAACAAACACGTGTCTGGAAGGGCCCTCCCCATCGTAACTCGAGAATATACCCCAGGTTCCGGCCGCAACTCAAGAAAAACCATGAGACTTCCCCCTCGCCGCGAGATGAGGCCTGATTCCCCTGCACTGCGTGCAGAGCAATTCCGTGTTCCACATCAAACGTGAAAGGAGCCTTGATTTCCTTGATGGCACTCTAGAGAAAACCCAAGATCACTGTCTTAAGTCTAGAGGGATCCTGAGGTCACTGGAGTAACACGAAAGGGCTCCGTGGAACGCAAATCAACTCGAGATGAGAGCTTAGTCCCTGGCTTCGTATAAAGAGGAAAACCAACTTTCCACAAGCACCTCAAGAGGAGGCTTCTCTCAGCTACAGGTATGTGAGAGGGACCCTGAGTTTGTGGCCTCAAGTGGAATGGACACCGAGATGCTCTGACTCGAAGTAAGGCCGGATATCCCTGCAGTGAATTGAATGCAGGCTCGTCTTGCATCTCCCAACACGAAGGGATGTCTGAATCCCCTGTTGAGACCACAGAGAAAGACCTAGTTCTCCGCCTCTTTGGGACCAGAGGCCTCATATCCTTTGAAAACTCGAGAGGTCTGCGGAGATCAATGCTTCCAAAGGAGACGATGCCTGACTCCTCTTGAAAATGGACAGGAGTCCCAGGAACCCTGTGGCACGTGGAAAGGGACGCTGGGTCTCCCGCCTCACGTGGAGACGCGTCCCAATTGCCATGCCAAGAATCGAGGAGAATCCCGAGGTGTCCCTCTCACCTAGGCAGGAGTCCTGACGTCGCTGAACAAACACGTGTCTGGAAGGGCCCTCCCCATCGTAACTCAAGAATATACCCCAGGTTCCGGCCGCAACTCGAGAAAAACCGTGAGACTTCCCCCTCGCTGCGAGATGAGGCCCGATTCCCCTGCACTGCGTGCAGAGCAATTCCGTGTTCCACATCAAACGTGAAAGGAGCCTTGATTTCCTTGATCGCACTCCAGAGAATACCAAAAGTCACTGTCTCAAGTCTAGAGGGAACCTGAGGTCACTGGAGCAACACGAAAGGGCTCCATGGACCCCAAATCAACTCGAGATGAGAGCTTATTCCCTGGCTTCGACTCAAGTGGAATACCAACTATCCACAAGCACCTCAAGAGGAGGCTTCTCTCAGCTACAGGTATGTGAGAGGGACCCTGAGTTTGTGGCCTCAAGTGGAATGGACACCGAGATGCTCTGACTCGAAGTAAGGCCGGATATCCCTGCAGTGAATTGAATGCAGGCTCGTCTTGCATCTCCCAAGACGAAGGGATGTCTGAATCCCCTGTGGAGACCACAGAGAAAGACCTAGTCCTCCGCCTCATCGCGACCGGTGGCCTCACATCCTTTGACAACTCGAGAGGTCCACGGAGATCAATGCTTCCAAAGGAGACGATGCCTGACTCCTCTTGAAAATGGATAGGAGTCCCAGGATCCCTGTGGCACGTGGAAAGGGACACTGGGTCTCCCGCCTCACGTGGAGCCGCGTCCCAATTGCCATGCCAAGACTCGTGGAGAATCCCGAAGTGTCCCTCGCACCTAGGCAGGAGTCCTGACGTCGCTGAACAAACACGTGTCTGGAAGGGCCCTCCCCGTCGTAACTCGAGAATATACCCCAGGTTCCGGCCACAACTCGAGAAAAACCATGAGACTTCCCCCTCGCCGCGACATGAGGCCCGATTCCCCTGAACTGCGTGCAGAGCAATTCCATGTTCCACATCAAACGTGAAAGGAGCCTTGATTTCCTGGATGGCACTCCAGAGAAAAACCAAAGTCACTGTCTCAAGTCTAGAGGGATCCTGAGGCCACTGTAGCAGCATGAAAGGGGTCCGTGGACCCCAAATCAACTCGAGATGAGAGCTTAGTCCAAGGCTTCAACTCAAGAGGAATACCAACTTTCCACAAGCACCTCAAGAGGAGGCTTCTCTCAGCTACAGGTATGTGAGAGGGACCCTGAGTTTGTGGCCTCAAGGAGAATGGACACCGAGATGCTCTGACTCGAAGTAAGGCCGGATATCCCTGCAGTGAATTGAATGCAGGCTCGTCTTGCATCTCCCAAGATGAAGGGATGTCTGAATCCCCTGTGGAGACCACAGAGAAAGACCTAGTTCTCAGCCTCATGGCGACCGGAGGCCTCACATCCTTTGAAAACTCGAGCGGTCCGTGGAGATCAATGCTTCCAAAGGAGACGATGCCTGACTCCTCTTGAAAATGGATAGGAGTCCCAGGATCCCTGTTCACATGGACGGGGACTCTGGGTCTCCCGCTTCACGTGAGCACGCGTCCCAATTGCCATGCCAAGCCTCGAGGAGAATCCCGAGGTGTCCCTCGCACCTAGGCAGGAGTCCTGATGTCGCTGAACAAACACGTGTCTGGAAGGGCCCTCCCCGTCGTAACTCGAGAATATACCCCAGGTTCCGGCCGCAACTCGAGAAAAACCATGAGACTTCCCCCTCGCTGTGACATGAGGCCCGATTCCCCTGCACTGCGTGCAGAGCAATTCCATGTTCCACATCAAACGTGAAATGAGACTTGATTTCCTTGATCGCACTGCAGAGAAAACCCAAAATCACTGTCTCAAGTCGAGAGGGATCCTGAGGTCACTGGAGCAACAGGAAAGGGCTCCGTGCACCCCAAATCAACTCGAGATGAGAGCTTAGTCCCTGGCTTCGAGTCAAGAGGAATACCAACTTTCCACAAGCACCTCAAGAGGAGGCTTCTCTCAGCTACAGGTATGTGAGAGGGACCCTGAGTTTGTGGCCTCAAGTGGAATGGACACCGAGATGCTCTGACTCGAGGTAAGGCCAGATATCCCTGCAGTGAATTGAATGCAGGCTCGTCTTTCATCTCCATAGACGAAGAGATGTCTGAATCCCCTGTGGAGACCACAGAGAAAGACCTAGTCCTCCGCCTCATCATGACTGGAGCCTCACATCCTTTGAAAACTCGAGAGGTCTGTGGAGATCAATGCTTCCAAAGGAGACGATGCCTGACTCTTCTTGAAAATGGATAGGAGTCCCAGGATCCCTGTGGCACGTGGAAAGGGACTCTGGGTCTCCCGCCTCACGTGGAGACGCCTCCCAATTGCCATGCCAAGACTCGAGGAGAATCCCGAGGTGTCCCCCGCACCTAGGCAGGAGTCCTGACGTCGCTGAACAAACACGTGTCTGGAAGGGCCCTCCCCATCGTAACTCGAGAATATACCCCAGGTTCCGGCCGCAACTCAAGAAAAACCATGAGACTTCCCCCTCGCCGCGAGATGAGGCCTGATTCCCCTGCACTGCGTGCAGAGCAATTCCGTGTTCCACATCAAACGTGAAAGGAGCCTTGATTTCCTTGATGGCACTCTAGAGAAAACCCAAGATCACTGTCTTATGTCTAGAGGGATCCTGAGGTCACTGGAGCAACACGAAAGGGCTCCGTGGAACGCAAATCAACTCGAGATGAGAGCTTAGTCCCTGGCTTCGTCTAAAGAGGAAAACCAACTTTCCACAAGCACCTCAAGAGGAGGCTTCTCTCAGCTACAGGTATGTGAGAGGGCCCCTGAGTTTGTGGCCTCAAGTGGAATGGACACCGAGATGCTCTGACTCGAAGTAAGGCCGGATATCCCTGCAGTGAATTGAATGCAGGCTCGTCTTGCATCTCCCAACACGAAGGGATGTCTGAATCCCCTGTGGAGACCACAGAGAAAGACCTAGTTCTCCGCCTCTTTGGGACCAGAGGCCTCATATCCTTTGAAAACTCGAGAGGTCCGCGGAGATCAATGCTTCCAAAGGAGACGATGCCTGACTCCTCTTGAAAATGGACAGGAGTCCCAGGAACCCTGTGGCACGTGGAAAGGGACGCTGGGTCTCCCGCCTCACGTGGAGACGCCTCCCAATTGCCATGCCAAGACTCGAGGAGAATCCCGAGGTGTCCCTCTCACCTAGGCAGGAGTCCTGACGTCGCTGAACAAACACGTGTCTGGAAGGGCCCTCCCCATCGTAACTCGAGAATATACCCCAGGTTCCGGCCGCAACTCAAGAAAAACCGTGAGACTTCCCCCTCGCTGCGAGATGAGGCCCGATTCCCCTGCACTGCGTGCAGAGCAATTCCGTGTTCCACATCAAACGTGAAAGGAGCCTTGATTTCCTTGATCGCACTCCAGAGAATACCAAAAGTCACTGTCTCAAGTCTAGAGGGATCCTGAGGTCACTGGAGCAACACGAAAGGGCTCCATGGACCCCAAATAAACTCGAGATGAGAGCTTAGTCCCTGGCTTCGACTCAAGAGGTATACCAACTTTCCACAAGCACCTCAAGGGGAGGCTTCTCTCAGCTACAGGTAGGTGAGAGGGACCCTGAGTTTGTGGCCTCAAGTGGAATGGACACCGAGATGCTCTGACTCAATGTAAGGCCGGATATCCCTGCAGTGAATTGAATGCAGGCTCGTCTTCCATCTCCCAAGACGAAGGGATGTCTGAATCCCCTGTGGAGACCACAGAGAAAGACCTAGTCCTCCGCCTCAACACGACCGGAGGCCTGACATCCTTTGAAAACTCGAGAGGTCCCCGGAGATCAATGCTTCCAAAGGAGACGATGCCTGACTCCTCCTGAAAATGGATAGGAGTCCCAGGATCCCTGTGGCACGTGGAAAGGGACCCTGGGTCTCCCGCTTCACGTGGAGACGCGTCCCAATTGCCATGCCAAGACTCGAGGAGAATCCCGAGGTGTCCCTCGCACCTAGGCAGGAGTCCTGACGACGCTGAACAAACACGTGTCCGGAAGGGCCCTCCCCGTCGTAACTCGAGAATATACCCCAGGTTCCGGCTGCAACTCAAGAAAAACCATGAGACTTTCCCCTCGCCGCGAGATGAGGCCCGATTCCCCTGCACTGCGTGCAGAGCAATTCCGTGTTCCACATTAAACGTGAAAGGAGCTTGATTTCCTTGATGGCACTCCAGAGAAAAGGCAAGATCACTGTCTCAAGTCTAGAGGGATCCTGAGGTCACTGGAGCAACACGAAAGGGCTCCGTGGACCCCAAATCAACTCGAGATCAGAGCTTAGTCCCTGGCTTCGACTCAAGAGGAATACCAACTTTCCACAAGCACTTCAAGAGGAGGCTTCTCTCAGCTAGAGGTATGCGAGAGGGACCCGGAGTTTGTGGCCTCAAGTGGAATGGACACCGTGATGCTCTGACTCGAAGTAAGGCCAGATATCCCTTCAGTGAATTGAATGCAGGCTCGTCTTGCATCTCCCAAGACAAATGGATGTCTGAATCCCCTGTGGAGACCACAGAGAAAGACCTAGTTCTCATCCTCTTCGGGACCGGAGGCCTGACATCCTTTGAAAACTCGAGAGGTCTGCGGAGATCAATGCTTCCAAAGGAGACGATGCCTGACTCCTCTTGAAAATGGATAGGAGTCCCAGGATCCCTGTGGCACGTGGAAAGGGACGCTGGGTCTCCAGCCTCACGGGGAGACGCGTCCCAGTTGCCATGCCAAGACTCGAGGAGAATCCCGAGGAGTCCCTCGCACCTAGGCAGGAGTCCTGACGTCGCTGAAAAAACATGCGACCTGAAGGGCCCTCCCCATCTTAACTTGAGAATATACCCCAGGTTCCGGCCGCAACTCGAGAAAAACCATGAGACTTCCAACTTGCCGAGAGATGAGGCACGATTCCCATGCACTGCGTGCAGAGAAATTCCGTGATCCACATCAAACGTGAAAGGAGCCTTGATTTCCTTGATGGCACTCCAGAGAAAACCCAAGATCAATGTATCAAGTCTAGAGGGATCCTGAGGTCACTGGAGCAACACGAAAGGGCTCCGTGGACCCAAATCAACTCGAGATGAGAGCTTAGTCCCTGGCTTCGACTTAAGAGGAATACCAACTTTCCACAAGGACTTCAAGAGGAGGCTTCTCTCAGCTACAGGTATGTGAGAGGGACCATGAGTTTGTGGCCTCAAGTGGAATGGACACTGAGATGCTCTGACTTGAAGTAAGGCCGGATATCCCTGCAGTGAATTGAATGCCGGCTCATCTTGCATCTCCCAAGACGAAGGGATGTCTGAATCCCCTGTGGAGACGACAGAGAAAGACCTAGTCCTCCGCCTCATCGCGACCGGAGGCCTCACATCCTTTGAAAACTCGAGAGGTCTGTGGAGATCAATGCTTCCAAAGGAGACGATGCCTGACTCCTCTTGAAAGTGGATAGGAGTCCCAGGATCCCTGTGGCACGTGGTAAGGGAACCTGGGTCTCCCGCCTCACGTGGAGACGTGTCCCAATTTCAATGCCAAGACTCGAGGAGAATCCCGAGGTGTCCCTCGCACCTAAGCAGGAGTCCTGATGTCGCTGAACAAACACGTGTCTGGAAGGGCCCTCCCCGTCGTAACTCGAGAATATACCCCAGGTTCCGGCCGCAACTCGAGGAATACCATGAGACTTCCCCCTAGCCGCGAGATGAGGGCCGATTGACCTGCACTGCATGCAGAGCAATTCCGTGTTCCACATCAAACGTGAAAGGAGCCTTGATTTCCTTGATGGCACTCCAGAGAAAACCCAAGATCACTGTCTCAAGTCTAGAGGGATCCTGAGGTCACTGGAGCAATATGAAAGGTCTCCGTGGACCCCAAATCAACTAGAAATGAGAGCTTTGTCCATGGCTTCGATTCAAGAGGAATACCAACTTTCCACAAGCACCTCAAGAGGAGGCTTCTCTCAGCTACAGGTATGTGAGAGGGACCCTGAGTTTGTGGCCTCAAGTGGAATGAACACCGAGAGGCTCTGACTGGAAGTAAGGCCGGATATCCCTGCAGTGAATTGAATGCAGGCTCGTCTTGCATTTCCCAAGATGATGGGATGTCTGAATCCCCTGTGGAGACCACAGAGAAAGACCTAGTTATCCGCCTCATCGCGACCGGAGGCCTCACATCCTTTGAAAACTCGAGAGGTCTGCGGAAATCAATGCTTCCAAAGGAGACAATGCCTGAGTCCTCTTGAAAAAGGATACGAGTCCCAGGATCCCTGTGGCACCTGGAAAGGGACACTGGGTCTCCCGCCTCACGTGGAGACGCATCCCAATTGCCATGCCAAGACTCAAGGAGAATCCCGAGGTGTCCCTCGCACCTAGGCAGGAGTCCAGACGTCGCTGAACAAACACGTGTCTGGAAGGGCCCTCCCCGTCGTAACTCGAGAATATACCCCAGGTTCCGGCCGCAACTCGAGAAAAACCATGAGACTTCCCCCTCGCCGCGAGATGAGGCCCGATTCACCTGCACTGCATGCAGAGCAATTTCGTGTTCCAAATCAAACGGGAAAGGAGCCTTGATTTCCTTGATGGCACTCCAGAGAAAACCCAAGATCACTGTCTCAAGTCTAGAAGGATCCTGAGGTCACTGGAGCAACACGAAAGGGCTCCGTGGACCCCAAATCAACTCGAGATGAGAGCTTAGTCCCTGGCTTCGACTCAAGAAGAATACCAACTTTCCACAAGCACCTCAAGGGGAGGCTTCTCTCAGCTACAGGTATGTGAGAGGGACCCTGAGTTTGTGGCCTCAAGTGGAATGGACACCGAGATCCTCTGACTGGAAGTAAGGCCGGATATCCCTGCAGTGAATTGAATGCAGGCTCGTGTTACATCTCACAAGACGAAGGGATGTCTGAATCCCCTCTGGAGACCACAGAGAAAGACCTAGTCCTCCGCCTCATCGCGACCGGAGGCCTCACATCCTTGGAAAACTCGAGAGGTCCCCGGAGATCAATGCTTCCAAAGGAGACGATGCCTGACTCCTCTTGAAAATGGATAGGAGCCCCAGGATCCCTGTGGCATGTGAAAAGGGACCCTGGGTCTCCCGCCTCACGTGGAGACGCGTCTCAATTGCCATGCCAAGACTCGAGGAGAATCCTGAGGTGTCCCTCGCACCTATGCAGGAGTCCTGACGTCGATGAACAAACACGTGTCAGGAAGGGCCCTCCCCGTCGTAACTCGAGAATATACCCCAGGTTCCGGCCGCAACTCGAGAAAAACCATGAAACTTCCCCCTCGCCGCGAGATGAGGCCCGATTCCCCTGCACTGCGTGCAGAGCAATTCCGTGTTCCACATCAAACGTGAAAGGAGCCTTTATTTCCTTGATGGCACTCCAGAGAAAACCCAAGATCACTGTCTCAAGTCTAGAGGGATCCTGAGGTCACTGGAGCAACACGAAAGGGCTATGTGGACCCCAAATCATCTCGAGATGAGAGCTTAGTCCCTGGCTTCGACTCAAGAGGAATACCAACTTTCCACAAGCACCTCAAGAGGAGGCTTCTCTCAGCTACTGCTAGGTGAGAGGGACCCTGAGTTTGTGGCCTCAAGTGGAATGGACACCGAGATGCTCTGACTCGAAGTAAGGCCGGATATCCCTGCAGTGAATTGAATGCAGGCTCGTCTTGCATCTCCCAAGACGAAGGGATGTCTGAATCCCCTGTGGAGACCACAGAGAAAGACCTAGTCCTCCTCTTTATCGTGACCGGAGGACTCACATCCTTTGAAAACTCGAGAGGTCCGCGGAGATCAAAGCTTCCAAAGGAGACGATGCCTGACTCCTCTTGAAAATGGATAGGAGTCCCAGGATCCCGTTGGCACGTGGAAAGGGACCCTGGGTCACCCGCCTCACGTGGAGACGCGTCCCAATTGCCATGCCAAGACTCGAGGAGAATCCCGAGGTGTCCCTCGCACCTAGGCAGGAGTCCTGACGTCGCTGAACAAAAACGTGTCTGGAAGGGCCCTCCCCGTCGTAACTCGAGAATATACCCCAGGGTCCGTCCGCAACTCGAGAAAAACCAAGAGACTATCCCCTCGCCGCGAGATGAGGCCCGATTCCCCTGCACTGCATGCAGAGCAATTCCGTGTTCCACATCAAAGGTGAGAGGACCCTTGATTTCCTTGATGGCACTCCAGAGAAAACCCAAGATCACTGTCTCAAGTCTAGAGGGAACCTGAGGTCACTGGAGCAACACGAAAGGGCTCGGTGAACCCCAAATCAACTCCAGATGAGAGCTTAGTCCCTGGCTTCGACTCAAGAGGAATACCAACTTTCCACAAGCACCTTAAGGGGAGGCTTCTCTCAGCTACTGGTATGTGAGAGGGACCCTGAGTGTGTGGCCTCAAGTGGAATGGACACGGAGATGCTCTGACTCGAAGTAAGGCCGGATATATCTGCAGTGAATTGAATACAAGCTCGTCTTTCATCTCCCAAGACGAAGGGATGTCTGAATCCCCTGTGGAGACCACAGAGAAAGACCTAGTTCTCCGCCTCATCGCGACCGGAGGGCTCACATCCTTTGAAAACTCGAGAGGTCCGCGGAGATCAATGCTTCCAAAGGAGACGATGCCTGACTACTCTTGAAAATGGAAACGAGTCCCAGGATCCCGGTGGCACGTGGAAAGGGACCCTGGGTCTCCCGCCTCACGTGGAGACGCATCCCAATTGCCATGCCAAGACTCGAGGAGAATCCCGAGGTGTCCCTCGCACCTAGGCAGGAGTCCTGACGTCGCTGAACAAACACGTGTCTGGTAGGGCCCTCCCCGACGTAACTCGAGAATATACCCCAGGGTCCGTCCGCAACTGGAGAAAAACCATGAGACTTCCCCCTCGCCACGAGATGAGGACCGATTCCCCTGCACTGCGTGCAGAGCATTCCATGTTCCACCTCAAACGTGAAAGGAGCCTTGATTTCCTTGATGTCACTCCAGAGAAAACCCAAGATCACTGTCTCAAGTCTAGAGGGATCCTGAGGTCACTGGAGCAACACGAAAGGGCTCCGTGGACCCCAAATCAACTCGAGATGAGAGCTTAGTCCCTGGCTTCGACTCAAGAGGAATACCAACTTTCCACAAGCACCTCAAGAGGAGGCTTCTCTCATCTACAGGTATGTGAGAGGGCCCCTGAGTTTGTGGCCTCAAGTGGAATGGACACCGAGATGCTCTGACTCGAAGTAAGGCCGAATATCCCTGCAGTGAATTGAATGCAGGCTCGTCTTGCATCTCCCAAGACGAAGGGATGTCTGAATCCCCTGTGGAGACCACAGAGAAAGACCTAGTCCTCCGCCTCATCGCGACCGGAGGCCTCACATCCTTGGAAAACTCGAGAGGTCCCCAGAGATCAATGCTTCCAAAGGAGACGATGCCTGACTCCTCTTGAAAATGGATACGAGTCCCAGGATCCCTGTGGCACGTGGAAAGGGACACTGGGTCTCCCGCCTCACGTGGAGACGCGTCCCAATTGCCATGCCAAGACTCGAGGAGAATCCCGAGGTGTCCCTCGCACCTAGGCAGGAGTCCTGACTTCGCTGAACAAACACGTGTCTGGAAGTGACCTCCCCGTCGTAACTCGAGAATATACCCCAGGTTCCGGCCGCAACTCGAGAAAAACCAAGAGACTATCCCCTCGCCGCGAGATGAGGCCCGATTCCCCTGCACTGCATGCAGAGCAATTCCGTGTTCCACATCAAAGGTGAAAGGAGCCTTGATTTCCTTGATGGCACTCCAGAGAAAACCCAAGATCACTGGCTCAAGTCTAGAGGGATCCTGAGGTCACTGGAGCAACACGAAAGGGCTCGGGGAACCCCAAATCAACTCGAGATGAGAGCTTAGTCCCTGGCTTCGACTCAAGAGGAATACCAACTTTCCACAAGCACCTCAAGGGGAGGCTTCTCTCAGCTACTGGTATGTGAGAGGGACCCTGAGTTTGTGGCCTCAAGTGGAATGGACACCGAGATGCTCTGACTCGAAATATGGCCGGATATCCCTGCAGTGAATTGAAAGCAGGCTCGTCTTGCATCTCCCAAGACGAAGGGATGTCTGAATCCCCTGTGGAGACCACAGAGAAAGACCTAGTTCTCCGCCTCAACGCGAACGGAGTACTCACATCCTTTGAAAACTCGAGAGGTCCGCTGAGATCAATGCTTCCAAAGGAGACGATGCCTGACTCCTCTTGAAAATGGATACGAGTCCCAGGATCCCTGTGGCACGTGGAAAGGGACCCTGGGTCTCCCGCCTCACGTGGAGACGCGTCCCAATTGCCATGCCAAGACTCGAGGAGAATCCCGAGGTGTCCCTCGCACCTAGGCAGGAGTCCTGACTTCGCTGAACAAACACGTGTATGGAAGGGACCTCCCCGTCGTAACTCGAGAATATACCCCAGGTTCCGTCCGCAACTGGAGAAAAAACATGAGACTTCCCCCTCGCCACGAGATGAGGACCGATTCCCCTGCACTGCGTGCAGAGCAATTCCATGTTCCACCTCAAACGTGAAAGGAGCCTTGATTTCCTTGATGTCACTCCAGAGAAAACCCAAGATCACTGTCTCAAGTCTAGAGGGATCCTGAGGTCACTGGAGCAACACGAAAGGGCTCCGTGGACCCCAAATCAACTCGAGATGAGAGCTTAGTCCCTGGCTTCGACTCGAGAGGAATACCAACTTTCCACAAGCACCTCAAGAGGAGGTTTCTCTCAGCTACAGGTATGTGAGAGGGACCCTGAGTTTGTGGCCTCAAGTGGAATGGACACGGAGATGCTCTGACTCGAAGTAAGGCCGGATATCCCTGCAGTGAATTGAATGCAGGCTCGTCTTGCATCTCCCAAGACGAAGGGATGACTGAATCCCCTCTGGAGACCACAGAGAAAGACCTAGTCCTCCGCCTCATCGCGACCGGAGGCCTCACATCCTTGGAAAACTCGAGAGGTCCCCGGAGATCAATGCTTCCAAAGGAGACGATGCCTGACTCCTCTTGAAAATGGATAGAAGTCCCAGGATCCCTGTGGCACATGAAAAGGGACCCTGGGTTTCCCGCCTCACGTGGAGACGCATCTCAATTGCCATGCCAAGACTCGAGGAGAATCCCGAGGTGTCCCTCGCACCTAGGCAGGAGTCCTGACTTCGCTGAACAAACACGTGTATCGAAGGGACCTCCCCGTCGTAACTCGAGAATATACCCCAGGTTCCGGCCGCAACTCGAGAAAAACCAAGAGACTATCCCCTCGCCGCGAGATGAGGCCCGATTCCCCTGCACTGCATGCAGAGCAATTCCGTGTTCCACATCAAAGGTGAAAGGAGCCTTGATTTCCTTGATGGCACTCCAGAGAAAACCCAAGATCACTGGCTCAAGTCTAGAGGGATCCTGAGGTCACTGGAGCAACACGAAAGGGCTCGGGGAACCCCAAATCAACTCGAGATGAGAGCTTAGTCCCTGGCTTCGACTCAAGAGGAATACCAACTTTCCACAAGCACCTCAAGGGGAGGCTTCTCTCAGCTACAGGTATGTGAGAGGGACTCTGAGTTTGTGGCCTCAAGTGGAATGGACACCGAGATGCTCTGACTCGAAGTAAGGCTGGATATCCCTGCAGTGAATTGGAAGCAGGCTCGTCTTGCATCTCCCAAGACGAAGGGCTGTCTGAATCCCCTGTGGAGACCACAGAGAAAGACCTAGTCCTCCGCCTCAAAGCGACCGGAGGCTTCACATCCTTTAAAAACTCGAGAGGCCGGCGGAGATCAATGCTTCCAAAGGAGACGATGCGTGACTCCTCTTGAAAATGGATAGGAGTCCCAGGATCCCTGTGGCACGTGGAAAGGGACCCTGGGTCTCCCGCCTCACGTGGAGACGCGTCCCAATTGCCATGCCAAGACTCGAGGAGAATCCCGAGGTGTCCCTCGCACCTAGGCAGGAGTCCTGACGTCGCTGAACAAACACGTGTCTGGAAGGGCCCTGCCCGTCATAACTCGAGAATATAACACAGGTTCCAGGCGCGACTCGAGAAAAACCATGAGAATTCCACCTCGCCGCGAGATGAGGCTCGATTCCCCTGCACTGCGTGCAGAGCAATTCCGTGTTCCACATCAAACGTGAAAGGAGCCTTGATTTCCTTGATGGCACTCCAGAGAAAACCCAAGATCACTGTCTCAAGTCTAGAGGGATCCTGAGGTCACTGGAACAACACGAAAGGGCTCCGTGGACCCCAAATCAACTCGAGATGAGAACTTAGTCCCTGGCTTCCACTCAAGAGGAATACCAACTTTCCACAAGCACCTCAAATGGAGGCTTCCTTCAGCTACAGGTATGTGAGAGGGACCCTGAGTTTGTGGCCTCAAGTGGAATGGACACCGAGATGCTCTGACTCGAAGTTAGGCCGGATATCGCTGCAGTGAATTGAATGCAGGCTCGTCTTGCATTTCCCAAGACGAAGGGATGTCTGAATCCCCTGTGGAGACCACAGAAAAAGACCTAGTCCTCCGCCTCATCGCGACCGGAGGGCTCACATCCTTTGAAAACTCGAGAGGTCCGCGGAGATCAATGCTTCCAAAGGAGACGATGCCTGACTCCTCTTGAAAATGGATAGGAGTCCCAGGATCCCTGTGGCACGTGGAAAGGGACCCTGGGTCTCCCGCCTCAGGTGGAGACGAGTCCCAATTGCCATGCCAAGACTCGAGGAGAATCCCGAGGTGTCCCTCGCACCTAGGCAGTGGTCCTTATGTCGCTGAACATACACGTGTCTGGAAGGGCCCTCCCCGTCGTAACTCGAGAATATACCCCAGGTTCCGGCCGCAACTCGAGAAAAACCATGAGACTCCCCCTCCCCGCGAGATGAGGCCCGATTCCCCTGCACTGCGTCCAGAGCAATTCCGTGTTCCACATCAAACGTGAAAGGAGCCTTGATTTCCTTGATGACACTCCAGAGAAAACCCAAGATCACTGTCTCAAGTCTAGAGGGATCCTGAGGACACTGGAGCAACACGAAAGAGCTCCGTGAACCCCAAATCAACTCGAGATGAGAGCTTAGTCCCTGGCTTCGACTCAAGAGGAATACCAACTTTCCACAAGCACCTCAAGAGGAGGCTTCTCTCAGCTACATGTATGTGAGAGGTACCCTGAGTGTGTGGCCTCAAGTGGAATGGACACCGAGATGCTCTGACTCGAAGTAAGGCCGGATATTCCTGCAGTGAATTGAATAGAAGCTCGTCTTTCATCTCCCAAGACGAAGGGATGTCTGAATCCCCTGTGGAGACCACAGAGAAAGACCTAGTTCTCCGCCTCATCGCCACCGGAGGGCTTACATCCTTTGAAAACTCGAGAGGTCCGCGGAGATCAATGCTTCCAAAGGAGAGGATGCCTGACTCCTCTTGAAAATGGATAGGAGTCCCAGGATCTCTTTGCACGTGGAAAGGGACCCTGGGTCTCCCGCCTCAGGTGGAGTCGCGTCCCAACTGCCATGCCAAGACTCGAGGAGAATCCCGAGGTGTCCCTCGCACCTAGGCAGGAGTCCTGACGTCGCTGAACAAACACGTGTCTGGAAGGGCCCTCTCCGTCGTAACTCGAGAATATACCCCAGGTTCCGGCCCAACTCGAGAAAAACCATGAGACTTCCCCCTCGTCGCGAGATGAGGCCCGATTCCCCTGCAGTGCGTGCAGAGCAATTCCGTGTTCCACATCAAACGTGAAAGGAGCCTTGATTTCCTTGATGGCACTCCAGAGAAAACCCAAGATCACTGTCTCAAGTCTAGAGGGATCCTGAGGTCACTGGAGCAACAAGAAAAGCCTCCGTGGAACCCAAATCAACTCGAGATGAGAGCTTAGTCCCTGGCTTCCACTCAAGATGAATACCAACTTTCCATAAGCACCTCAAGAGGAGGCTTCTCTCAGCTACAGGTATGTGAGAGGGACCCTGAGTTTGTGGCCTCAAGTGGAATGGACACCGAGATGCTCTGACTCGAAGTAAGGCCGGATATCCCTGCAGTGAATTGAATGCAGGCTCGTCTTGCATCTCCCAAGACGAAGGGATGTCTGAATCCCCTGTGGAGACCACAGAGAAAAACCTAGTCCTCCCCCTCAAGGCGACTGGAGGCCTCACATCCTTTGAAAACTCGAGAGGTCCGCGGAGATCAATGCTTCCAAAGGAGACGATGTCTGACTCCTCTTGAAAATGGATAGGAGTCCCAGGATCCCTGTGGCACGTGGAAAGCGACCCTGGGTCTCCCGCCTCACGTGGAGACGCGTCCCAATTGCCATGTCAAGACTCGAGAAGAATCCCAAGGTGTCCCTCGCACCTAGGCAGGAGTCCTGACGTCGTTGAACAAACACGTGTCTGGAAGGGCCCTCCCCGTCGTAACTCGAGAATATACCCCAGGTTCCGGCCGCAACTCGAGAAAAACCATGAGACTTCCCCCTCGCCGCGAGATGAGGCTCGATTCCCCTTCACTGTGTGCAGAGAAATTCCGTGTTCCACATCAACCATGAAAGGAGCCTTGATTTCCTTGATGGCACTCCAGAGAAAACCCAAGATCACTGTCTCAAGTCTAGAGGGATCCTGAGGTCACTGAAGCAACACGAAAGAGCTCCGAGGAGCCCAAATCAAATCGAGATGAGAGCTTAGTCCCTGGCTTCGACTCAAGAGGAATACCAACTTTCCTCATGCAACTCAAGAGTAGGCTTCTCTCAGCTACAGGTATGTGAGAGGGACCCTGAGTTTGTGGCCTCAAGTGGAATGGACACCGAGATGCTCTGACTCGAAGTAAGGCCAGATATCCCTGCAGTGAATTGAAAGCAGGCTTGTCTATCATTTCCCAAGACAAAGGGATGTCTGAATACCTGTGGAGACCACAGAGAAATACCTAGTCCTCCGCCTCAAAGCGAACTGAGGCCTCACATCCTTTGAAAACTCGAGAGGTCCGTGGAGATCAATGCTTCCAAAGGAGACGATGCCTGACTCCTCTTGAAAATGGATAGGAGTCCCAGGATCCCTGTGGCACGTGGAAAGGGACACTGGGTCTCCCGCTCACGTGGAGACGCGTCCCAATTGCCATGCCAAGACTCGAGGAGAATCCCGAGGTGTCCCTCGCACCTAGGCAGGAGTCCTGACGTCGCTGAACAAACACGTGTCTGGAAGGGCCTTAACCATCGTAACTCGAGAATATACCCCAGGGTCCGGCCGCAACTCGAGAAAACCATGAGACTTCCCCCTCGCCGCGAGATGAGGCCCGATTCCCCTGCACTGCCTGCAGAGCAATTCCGTGTTCCACATCAAACGTGAAAGGAGCCTTGATTTCCTTGATGGCAATCCAGAGAAAACCCAAGATCACTGTCTCAAGTCTAGAGGGATCCTGAGGTCACTGGAGCAACACGAAAGAGCTCCGTGGACCCCAAATCAACTCGAGATGAGAGCTTAGTCCCTGGCTTCGACTCAAGTGGAATACCAACTTTTCACAAGCACCTCAAGAGGAGGCTTCTCTCAGCTTGAGGTATGTGAGAGGGACCCTGAGTTTGTGGCCTCAAGTGGAATGGACACCGAGATGCTCTGACTCGAAGTAAGGCCGGATATCCCTGCAGTGAATTGAATGCAGGCTCGTCTTGCATCTCCCAAGACGAAGGGATGTCTGAATCCCCTGTGGAGACCACAGAGAAAGACCTAGTCCTCCCCCTCAATGCGACTGGAGGCCTCACATCCTTTGAAAACTCGAGAGGTCCGCGGAGATCAATGCTTCCAAAGGAGACGATGTCTGACTCCTCTTGAAAATGGATAGGAGTCCCAGGATCCCTGTGGCACGTGGAAAGCGACCCTGGGTCTCCCGCCTCACGTGGAGACGCGTCCCAATTGCCATGTCAAGACTCGAGAAGAATCCCAAGGTGTCCCTCGCACCTAGGCAGGAGTCCTGACGTCGTTGAACAAACACGTGTCTGGAAGGGCCCTCCCCGTCGTAACTCGAGAATATACCCCAGGTTCCGGCCGCAACTCGAGAAAAACCATGAGACTTCCCCCTCGCCGCGAGATGAGGCTCGATTCCCCTTCACTGTGTGCAGAGAAATTCCGTGTTCCACATCAACCATGAAAGGAGCCTTGATTTCCTTGATGGCACTCCAGAGAAAACCCAAGATCACTGTCTCAAGTCTAGAGGGATCCTGAGGTCACTGAAGCAACACGAAAGAGCTCCGAGGAGCCCAAATCAAATCGAGATGAGAGCTTAGTCCCTGGCTTCGACTCAAGAGGAATACCAACTTTCCTCATGCAACTCAAGAGTAGGCTTCTCTCAGCTACAGGTATGTGAGAGGGACCCTGAGTTTGTGGCCTCAAGTGGAATGGACACCGAGATGCTCTGACTCGAAGTAAGGCCAGATATCCCTGCAGTGAATTGAAAGCAGGCTTGTCTATCATTTCCCAAGACAAAGGGATGTCTGAATACCTGTGGAGACCACAGAGAAATACCTAGTCCTCCGCCTCAAAGCGAACTGAGGCCTCACATCCTTTGAAAACTCGAGAGGTCCGTGGAGATCAATGCTTCCAAAGGAGACGATGCCTGACTCCTCTTGAAAATGGATAGGAGTCCCAGGATCCCTGTGGCACGTGGAAAGGGACACTGGGTCTCCCGCTCACGTGGAGACGCGTCCCAATTGCCATGCCAAGACTCGAGGAGAATCCCGAGGTGTCCCTCGCACCTAGGCAGGAGTCCTGACGTCGCTGAACAAACACGTGTCTGGAAGGGCCTTAACCATCGTAACTCGAGAATATACCCCAGGGTCCGGCCGCAACTCGAGAAAACCATGAGACTTCCCCCTCGCCGCGAGATGAGGCCCGATTCCCCTGCACTGCCTGCAGAGCAATTCCGTGTTCCACATCAAACGTGAAAGGAGCCTTGATTTCCTTGATGGCAATCCAGAGAAAACCCAAGATCACTGTCTCAAGTCTAGAGGGATCCTGAGGTCACTGGAGCAACACGAAAGAGCTCCGTGGACCCCAAATCAACTCGAGATGAGAGCTTAGTCCCTGGCTTCGACTCAAGTGGAATACCAACTTTTCACAAGCACCTCAAGAGGAGGCTTCTCTCAGCTTGAGGTATGTGAGAGGGACCCTGAGTTTGTGGCCTCAAGTGGAATGGACACCGAGATGCTCTGACTTGAAGTAAGGCCGGATATCCCTGCAGTGAATTGAATGCAGGCTCGTCTTGTATCTCCCAAGAAGAAGGGATGTCTGAATCCCCTGTGGAGACCACAGAGAAAGACCTAGTCCTCCGCCTCAACGCGACCGGAGGCCTCACATCCTTTGAAATCTCGAGAGGTCCGCGGAGATCAATGCTTCCAATGGAGATGATGCCTGACTCCTCTTGCAAATGGATAGGAGTCCCAGGTTCCCTGTGGCACGTGGAAAGGGACCCTGTGTCTCGTGCCTCACGTGGAGATGCGTCCCAATTGCCATGCCAAGACTCGAGAAGAATCCTGAGGTGTCCGTCGCACCTAGGCAGGAGTCCTAACGTCGCTGAACAAACACGTGTATGGAAGGGCCCTGCCAGTCATAACTCGAGAATATAACACAGGTTCCAGGCGCGACTCGAGAAAAACCATGAGAATTCCACCTCGACGCGAGATGAGGCTCGATTCCCCTGCACTGTGTGCAGAGCAATTCCGTGTTCCACATCAAACGTGAAAGGAGCCTTGATTTCCTTGATGGCACTCCAGAGAAAACCCAAGATCACTGTCTCAAGTCTAGAGGGATCCTGAGGTCACTGGAGCAACACGAAAGGGCTCTGTGGACCCCAAATCAACTCGAGATGAGAGCTTAGTCCCTGGCTTCCACTCAAGAGGAATACCAACTTTCCACAAGCACCTCAAGAGGAGGCTTCTCTCAGCTACAGGTATGTGAGAGGGACCCTGAGTTTGTGGCCTCAAGTGGAATGGACACCGAGATGCTCTGACTCGAAGTAAGGCCGGATATCGCTGCAGTGAATTGAATGCAGGCTCGTCTTGCATTTCCCAAGACGAAGGGATGTCTGAATCCCCTGTGGAGACCACAGAGAAAGAGCTAGTCCTCCGCCTCATCGCGACCGGAGGGCTCACATCCTTTGAAAACTCGAGAGGTCCGCGGAGACCAATGCTTCCAAAGGAGACGATGCCTGACTCCTCTTGAAAATGGTTAGAAGTCCCAGGATCCCTGTCCACATGGACGGGGACCCTGGGTCTCCCGCTTCACGTGGAGACGCGTGCCAATTGCAATGCCAAGACTCGAGGAGAATCTCGAGGTGTCCATTGCACCTAGGCAGGAGTCCTGACGTCGCTGAACAAACACGTGTCTGGAAGGGCCCTCCACATCGTAACTCGAGAATATACCCAAGGGTCCGGTGCAACTCGAGAAAAACCATGAGACTTCCCCCTCGCCGCGAGATGAGACCCGATTCCCCTGCACTGCGTGCAGAGCAATTCCGTGTTCCACATCAAACGTGAAAGGAGCCTTGATTTCCTTGATGGCACTCCAGAGAAACCCCAAGATCACTGTCTCAAGTCTAGAGGGATCCTGAGGTCACTGGAGAAACACGTAAGGGCTCCGGGGACCCCACATCAACTCGAGATGAGAGCTTAGTCCCTGGCTTCGACTCAAGTGGAATATCAACTTTCCACAAGCACCTCAAGTGGAGGCTTCTCTCAGCTACATGTAGGTGAGAGGGACCCTGAGTTTGTGGCCTCAAGTGGAATGGACACCGAGATGCTCTGATTCGATGTAAGGCCGGATATCCCTGCAGTGAAGTGAATGCAGGCTCGTCTTGCATCTCCCAAGACGAAGGGATGACTGAATCCCCTGTGGAGACCACAGAGAAAGACCTAGTCCTCCGCCTCATCGCGACCGGAGGCCTCACATCCTTTGAAAACTTGAGAGGTCTGCGGAGATCAATGCTTCCAAAGGAGACGATGCCTGACTCCTCTTGAAAATGGATAGGAGTCCCAGGATCCCTGTGGCACGTGGAAAGGAACCCTGGGTCTCCCGCCTCACATGGAGACGCGTCCCAATTGCCATGCCAAGACTCGAGGAGAATCCTGAGGTGTCTCTCACACCTAGGCAGGAGTGCTAACGTCGCTGAACAAACACGTGTCTGGAAGGACCCTCCCCGTCGTGACTCGAGAATATGACCCAGGTTCAGGCCACAACTCGAGAAAAACCATGAGACTTCCCCCTCGCCGCGAGATGAGGCCCGATTCCCCTGCACTGCGTGCAGAGCAATTCCGTGTTCCACATCAAACATGAAAGGAGCCTTGATTTCCTTGATGGCACTCCAGAGAAAACCCAAGATCACTGTCTCAAGTCTAGAGGGATCCTGAGGTCACTGTAGCAACATGAAAGGGATCCCTGGACCCCAAATCAACTCGAGATGAGAGCGTAGTCCCTGGCTTCGACTCAAGAGGAATACCAACTTTCCACAAGCACCTCAAGAGGAGGCTTCTCTCAGCTACAGGTATGTGAGAGGGACCCTGAGTTTGTGGCCTCAAGTGGAATGGACACCGAGATGCTCTGACTCGAAGTAAGGCCGGATATCCCTGCAGTGAATTGAATGCAGGCTCGTCTTCAATCTCCCAAGACGAAGGGATGTCTGAATCCCCTGTGGAGACCACAGAGAAAGACCTAGTTATCCACCTCATCGCGAACAGAGGCCTCACATCCTTTGAAAACTCGAGAGGTCCACGGAGATCAATGCTTCCAAAGGAGACGATGCCTGACTCCTCTTGAAAATGGATAGGAGTCCCAGGATCCCTGTGGCACGTGGAAAGCGATCCTGGGTCTCCCGCCTCACGTGGAGACCCGTCCAAATTGCCATGCCAAGACTCGAGGAGAATCCCGAGGTGTCCCTCGCACCTAGGCAGGAGTCCTGACGTCGCTGAACAAATACGTGTCTGGAAGGGCCCTCCCCGTTGTAACTGGAAAATATACCCCAGGTTCAGGCCGCAACTCGGGAAAAACCATGAGACTTCCCCCTCGCCGCGAGATGAGGCCTGATTCCCCTGCAGTGCGTGAAGAGCAATTCCGTGTTCCACATCAAACGTGAAAGTAGCCTTGATTTCCTTGATGGCACTCCAGAGAAAACCCAAGATCACTGTCTCAAGTCTAGAGCCATTCTGAGGTCACTGTAGCAACAAGAAAGGGCTCCGTGGACCCCAATTGAACTCGATATGAGAGCTTACTCCCTGGCTTCCCCTCAAGAGTAATACGAACTTTCCACAAGTACCTCAAGAGGAGGCTTCTCTCTCCTACAGGTATGTGACAGGGACCCTGAGTTTGTGGCCTCAAGTAGAATGGACACGAGATGCTCTGACTCGAAATAAGGCTGGTTATCCCTGCAGGGAATTGAATACAGGCTCGTCTTGCATCTCCCAAGACGACGGGTTGTCTGAATCCGCTGTGGAGACCACAGAGAAAGACCTAGTATTCTGCCTCATCGGGACCGGAGGCCTCACATCCTTTGAAAACTCGAGAGGTCCGCGGAGATAAATCTTCCAAAAGAGACGATGCCTGGCTCCTCTTGAAAATGGATAGGAGTCCCAGGATCCCTGTGGCACGGGGAAAGGGACACTGGGTCCCCGCCTCACGGGGAGACGCGTCCCAATAGCCATGCCAAGACTCGAGGAGAATCCCGAATTGTCCCTCCCACCTAGGCAGGAGTCCTGACGTCGCTGCACAAACATGTGTCTGGAATGGCCCTCCCCGTCGTAACTCGAGAGTATACCCCAGGTTCCGGCCACAACTCGAGAAAAACCATGAGACTTCCCCCTCGCCGCGAGATGAGGCCCGATTCCCCTGGACTGCGTGCAGAGCAATTCCATGTTCCACATCCAACATGAAAGGAGCCTTGATTTCCTTGATGGCACTCCAGAGAAAACCCAAGATCACTGTCTCAAGTCTAGAGGGATCCTGAGGTCACTGTGGCAACCCGAAAGGGCTCCGTGGACCCCAAATCAACTCGAGATGAGAGCTTAGTCCCTTTCTTCGACTCAAGAGGAATACCAACTTTCCACAAGCACCTCAAGAGGAGGCTTCCCTCAGCTACAGGTATGTGAGAGGGACCCTGAGTTTGTGGCCTCAAGTGGAATGGAGACCGAGATGCTCTGACTCGAAGTAAGGCCGGATATCCCTGCAGTGAATTGAATGCAGGCTCGTCTTGCATCTCCCAAGACGAAGGGATGTCTGAATCCCCTGTGGAGTCGACAGAGAAAGAACTAGTTCTCCGCCTCATCGCGACCAGAGGCCTCACATACTTTGAAAACTCGAGAGGTGCGCGGAGATCAATGCTTCCAAAGGAGACGATGCCTGACTACTCTTGAAAATGGATAGGAGTCCCAGGAACACTGTGGCACGTGGAAAGGGGTCCTGGGTCTCCAGCCTCACGTGGAGACCCGTCCCAATTGCCATGCCAAGACTCGAGGAGAATCCCGAGGTGTCCCTCACACCTAGGCAGGAGTCCTGACGTCGCTGAACAAACATGTGTCTGGAAGGGCCCTCCCCGTCGTAACTCGAGAATATACCTCAGGTTCCGGCTGCAACTCGAGAAAAACCATGAGACTTCCCCCTCGCAGCGAGATGAGGTCCGATTCCCCTGCACTGCGTGCAGAGCAATTCTGTGTTTAACATCAAACCTGAAAGGAGACTTGATTTCTTGATGCCACTCCAGAGAAACCCCAAGATCACTGTCTGAACTCTAGAGGGATCCTGAGGTCACTGTAGCAACACAAAAGGGCTCCGTGGACCCCAAAGCAACTCGAGATGAGAGCTTAGTCCCCGGCTTCGCCTCAAGAATAATACCAACTTTCCACAAGCACCTCAAGAGGAGGCTTCTATCAGCTACAGGTATGTGAGAGGGACCCTGAGTTTGTGGCCTCAAGTGGAATGGACACCGAGTTGCTCTTACTCGAGGTAAAGCCAGATATCCCTGCAGTGAATTGAATGCAGGCTCGTCTTGCATCTCCCAAGATGAAGGGATGTCTGAATCCCCTGTGGAGACCACAGAGAAAGTCCTAGTTCTCGCCTCATCGCGACCGGAGGCCTCACATCCTTTCAAAACTCGAGAGGTCCGCGGAGATCATGCTTCCAAAGGAGACGATGCCTGACTCCTCTTGAAAATGGATAGGAGTCCCAGGATCCCTGTGGCACGTGGAAAGGGACACTGGGTCTCCCGCCTCACGAGGAGACGCGTCCCAATTGCCATGCCAAGACTCGAGGAGAATCCCGAGGTGTCCCTCGCACCTAGGCAGGAGTCCAGATGTCGCTGAACAAACACGTATCTGGAGGGGCCCTCCCAGTCATAACTCGAGAATATACCCCATGTTCCGGCCGCAACTCCAGAAAAAACATGAGACTTCCCCCTCGCCGCGAGATGAGGACCGATTCCCCTGCACTGCGTGCAGAGCAATTCCGTGTTCCACATCAAACATGAAAGGAGCCTTGATTTCCCTGATGGCACTCCAGAGAAAACCCAAGATCACTGTCTCAAGCATAGAGAGATCCTGAGGTCACCGTAGCAACACGAAAGGGTTCCGTTGGCATCAAATGAACTCGAGATGAGAGCTTAGTCCCTGGCTTCGACTCAAGAGGAATACCAACTTTCCACAAGCACCTCAAGAGGAGGCTTCTCTCAGCTACAGGTATGTGAGAGGGCCCCTCAGTTTGTGGCCTCAAGTGGAATGGACACCGAGATGCTCTGACTCGAAGTAAGGCCGGATATCCCTGCAGTGAATTGAATGCAGGCTCGTCTTGCATCTCCCAAGACGAAGGGATGTCTGAATCCCCTGTGGAGACCACAGAGAAAGACCTAGTTATCGGCCTCATCGCGATCGGAGGCCTCACATCCATTGAAACCTCGAGAGGTCCACGGAGGTCAATGCTTCCAAAGGAGACGATGCCTGACTCCTCTTGAAAATGGATAGGAGTCCCAGGATCCCTGTGGCACGTGGAAAGGGACCCTGGGTCTCCCGCCTCACGTGGAGACGCGTCCCAATTGCCATGCCAAGACTCGCGGAGAATCCCGAGGTGTCCCTCACACCTAGGCAGGAGTCCTGACGTCGCTGAACAAACACGTGTCTGGAAGGGCCCTCCCCGTCGTAACTCGAGAATATACCCCAGGTTCCGGCCGCAACTCGAGAAAAACCATGAGACTTCCCCCTCGCCGCGAGATGAGGCCCGATTCCCCTGCACTGCGTGCAGAGCAATTCCGTGTTCCACATCAAACGTGAAATAGCCTTGATTTCCTTAATGGCACTCCAGAGAAAACCCAAGATCACTGTCTCAAGTCTAGAGGGATCCTGAGGTCACTAGAGCAACACGAAAGGACTCCGAGGACCCCAAATCAACTCGAGATGAGAGCTTAGTCCCTGGCTTCGACTCAAGAGGAATACCATCTTTCCACAAGCACCTCAAGAGGAGGCTTCTCTCACGTACAGGTATGTGAGAGGGACCCTGAGTTTGTTGCCTCAAGTGTAATGGACACCGAGATGCTCTGACTCGAAGTAAGGCCGGATATCCCAACAGTCAATTGAATGCAGGCTCGTCTTGCATCTCCCAAGACGAAGGGATGTCTGAATCCCCTGTGGAGACCACAGAGAAAGACCTAGTCCTCCGCCTCAACGGGACCGGAGACCTCACATCCTTTGAAAACTCGAGAGGTCCGCGGAGATCAATGCTTCCAAAGGAGACGATGCCTGACTCCTCTTGAAAATGGATGGGAGTCCCAGGATCCATGTGGCACGTGGAAAGGGACCCTGGGTCTCCCGCCTCATGTGGAGACGCGTCCCAATTGCCATGCCAAGACTCGAGGAGAATCCCGAGGTGTCCCTCGCACCTAGGCAGGAGTCCTGACGTCGCTGAACAAACACGTGTCTGGAAGGGCCCTCCCCATCGGAATTCGAGAAAATACCCCAGGTTCCGGCCGCAACTCGAGAAAAACTATGAGACTTCCCCCTCGCCGCGAGATGAGCCCCGATTCCCCTGCACTGCATGCAGAGCAATTCCGTGTTCCAAATCAAACGTGAAAGGAGCCTTGATTTCCTTGATGGCTCTCCAGAGAAAACGCAAGATCACTGTCTCAAGTCTAGAGGGATCCTGAGGACACTGTAGCAACAGGAAAGGGCTCCGTGGACCCCAAATCAACTCGAGATGAGAGCTTAGTCCCTGGCTTCGACTCAAGAGGAATACCAACTTTCCACAAGCACCTCAAGAGGAGGCTTCTCTCAGCTACAGGTATGTGAGAGGGACCCTGAGTTTGTGGCCTCAAGTGGAATGGACACCGAGATGCTCTGACTCGAAGTAAGGCCGGATATCCCTGCAGTGAATTGAATGCAGGCTCGTCTTGCATCTCCCAAGACGAAGGGATGTCTGAATCCCCTGTGGAGACCACAGAGAAAGACCTAGTCCTCCGCCTCATCGCGACCGGTGGCCTCACATCCTTTGACAACTCGAGAGGTCCACGGAGATCAATGCTTCCAAAGGAGACGATGCCTGACTCCTCTTGAAAATGGATAGGAGTCCCAGGATCCCTGTGGCACGTAGAAAGGGACCCTGGGTCTCCCGCCTCACGTGGAGCCGCGTCCCAATTGCCATGCCAAGACTCGTGGAGAATCCCGAAGTGTCCCTCGCACCTAGGCAGGAGTCCTGACGTCGCTGAACAAACACGTGTCTGGAAGGGACCTCCCCGTCGTAACTCGAGAATATACCCCAGGTTCCGGCCGCAACTCGAGAAAAACCATGAGACTTCCCCCTCGCCGCGACATGAGGCCCGATTCCCCTGCACTGCGTGCAGAGCAATTCCATGTTCCACATCAAACGTGAAAGGAGCCTTGATTTCCTTGATGGCACTCTAGAGAAAAACCAAAGTCACTGTCTCAAGTCTAGAGGGATCCTGAGGCCACTGTAGCAGCATGAAAGGGGTCCGTGGACCCCAAATCAACTCGAGATGAGAGCTTAGTCCCAGGCTTCGACTCAAGAGGAATACCAACTTTCCACAAGCACCTCAAGAGGAGGCTTCTCTCAGCTACAGGTATGTGAGAGGGACCCTGAGTTTGTGGCCTCAAGTAGAATGGACACCGAGATGCTCTGACTCGAAGTAAGGCCGGATATCCCTGCAGTGAATTGAATGCAGGCTCGTCTTGTATCTCCCAAGATGAAGGGATGTCTGAATCCCCTGTGGAGACCACAGAGAAAGACCTAGTTCTCAGCCTCATGGCGACCTGAGGCCTCACATCCTTTGAAAACTCGAGCGGTCCGTGGAGATCAATGCTTCCAAAGGAGACGATGCCTGACTCCTCTTGAAAATGGATAGGAGTCCCAGGATCCCTGTCCACATGGACGGGGACTCTGGGTCTCCCGCTTCACGTGGAGCCGCGTCCCAATTGCCATGCCAAGCCTCGAGGAGAATCCCGAGGTGTCCCTCGCACCTAGGCAGGAGTCCTGATGTCGCTGAACAAACACGTGTCTGGAAGGGCCCTCCCCGTCGTAACTCGAGAATATACCCCAGGTTCCAGCCGCAACTCGAGAAAAACCATGAGACTTCCCCCTCGCTGTGACATGAGGCCCGATTCCCCTGCACTGCGTGCAGAGCAATTCCGTGTTCCACATCAAACGTGAAATGAGACTTGATTTCCTTGATGGCACTGCAGAGAAAACCGAAAATCACTGTCTCAAGTCGAGAGGGATCCTGAGGTCACTGGAGCAACAGGAAAGGGCTCCGTGCACCCCAAATCAACTCGAGATGAGAGCTTAGTCCCTGGCTTCGAGTCAAGAGGAATACCAACTTTCCACAAGCACCTCAAGAGGAGGCTTCTCTCAGCTACAGGTATGTGAGAGGGACCCTGAGTTTGTGGCCTCAAGTGGAATGGACACCGAGATGCTCTGACTCGATGTAAGGCCGGATATCCCTTCAGTGAATTGAATGCAGGCTCGTCTTTCATCTCCATAGACGAAGAGATGTCTGAATCCCCTGTGGAGACCACAGAGAAAGACCTAGTCCTCCGCCTCATCGCGACCGGTGGCCTCACATCCTTTGACAACTCGAGAGGTCCACGGAGATCAATGCTTCAAAAGGAGACGATGCCTGACTCCTCTTGAAAATGGATAGGAGTCCCAGGATCCCTGTGGCACGTGGAAAGGGACTCTGGGTCTCCCGCCTCACGTGGAGACGCGTCCCAATTGCCATGGCAAGACTCGAGGAGAATCCTGAGGTGTCCCCCGCACCTAAGCAGGAGTCCTGACGTCGCTGAACAAACACGTGTCTGGAAGGGCCCTCCCCATCGTAACTCGAGAATATACCCCAGGTTCCGGCCGCAACTCGAGAAAAACAATGAGATTTCCCCCTCGTCGCGAGATGAGCCCCGATTCCCCTGCACTGCGCGCAGAGCAATTCCGTGTTCCACATCAAACGTGAAAGGAGCCTTGATTTCCTTGATGGCACTCCAGAGAAAACCCTAGATCACTGTCTCATGTCTAGAGGGATCCTGAGGTCACTGGAGCAACACGAAAGGGCTCCGTGGACCCCAAATCAACTCGAGATGAGAGCTTAGTCCCTGGCTTCGACTCAAGAGGAATACGAACTTTCCACAAGCCCCTCAAGAGGAGGCTTCTCTCAGCTACAGGTATGTGAGAGGGACCCTGAGTTTGTGGCCTCAAGTAGAATGGACACCGAGATGCCCTGACTCGAAGTAAGGCCGGATATCCCTGCAGTGAATTGAATGCAGGCTCGTCTTGCATCTCCCAAGATGAAGGGATGTCTGAATCCCCTGTGGAGACCACAGAGAAAGACCTAGTTCTCAGCCTCATGGCGACCGGAGGCCTCACATCCTTTGAAAACTCGAGAGGTCCGCAGAGATCAATGCTTCCAAAGGAGACGATGCCTGACTCCTCTTGAAAATGAATAGGAGTCCCAGGATCCCTGTCCACATGGACGGGGACACTGGGTCTCCCGCTTCACGTGAACACGCGTCCCAATAGCCATGCCAAGACTCGAGGAGTATTCCGAGGTGTCCCTCGCACCTAGGCAGGAGTCTAGAAGACGCTGTACAGACACGTGTCCGGAAGGGCCCTCCCCGTCGTAACTCGAGAATATACCCCAGGGTCCGGCCGCATCTCGAGACAAACCATGAGACTTCCCCCTCGCCGTGAGATGAGGCCCGATTTCCCTGCGCTCTGTGTAGAGCAATTCCGTGTACCACATCAAGCATGAAAGGAGGCTTGATTTCCTTGATGGCACTCCAGAGAAAAAGCAAGATCACTGTGTCAAGTCTAGAGGGATCCTGAGGTCACTGGAGAAACACGAAAGGGCTCTGTGGACCCCAAATCAACTCGAGATGAGAGCTTAGTCCCTGGCTTCGACTCAAGAGGAATACCAACTTTCCACAAGCATCTCAAGTGGAGGCTTCTCTCAGCTACAGGTATGTGAGAGGGACCCTGAGTTTGTGGCCTCAACTGAAAAGGACACCGAAATGCTCTGACTCGAAGTAAGGCCAGATATCCCTGCAGTGAATTGAATGCAGGCTCGTCTTGCATCTCCCAAGACAAACGGATGTCTGAATCCCCTGTGGAGACCACAGAGAAAGACCTAGTTCTCCGCCTCTTCGGGACCGGAGCCTGACATCCTTTGAAAACTCGAGAGGTCCGCGGAGATCAATGCTTCCAAAGGAGACGATGCCTGACTCCTCTTGAAAATGGATAGGAGTCCCAGGATCCCTGTGGCACGTGGAAAGGTACCCTGAGTCTCCAGCCTCACGGGGAGACGCGTCCCAATTGCCAAGCCAAGACTCGAGGAGAATCCCGAGGTGTCCCTCGCACCTAGGCAGGAGTCCTGACGTCACTGAAAAAACACGCGTCCTGAAGGGCCCTCCCCATCGTAACTCGAGAATATACCCCAGGTTCCGGCCGCCACTCGAGAAAAACCATGAGACTTCCCCCTCGCCGCGAGATGAGGCCCGATTGCCATGCACTGCGTGCAGAGCAATTCCGTGTTCCACATCAAACATGAAAGGAGCCTTGATTTCCTTGATGGCACTCCAGAGGAAAGGCAAGATCACTGTCTCAAGTCTAGAGGGATCCTGAGTTCACTGTAGCAACATGAAAGGGCCCCGTGGACCCCAAATCAACTCGAGATGAGAGCTTAGCCCTGGGCTTCGACTTAAGAGGAATACCAACTTTCCACAAGCACCTCAAGAGGAGGCTTCTCTCAGCTACAGGTATGAGAGAGGGACCCTGAGTTTGTGGCCTCAAGTGGAATGGACACCTTGATGCTCTGACTCGAAGTAAGGCCGGATATCCCTGCAGTGAATTGAATGCAGGCTCGTCTTGCATCTCCCAAGACGAAGGGATGTCTGAATCCCCTGTGGAGACCACAGAGAAAGAACTAGTTCTCCAGCTCATCGCGACCGGAGGCCTCACATCCTTTGAAAACTCGAGAGGTCCGCGGAGCTCAATGCTTCCATAGGAGACGATGCCTGACTCCTCTTGAAAATGGATAGGAGTCCCAGGATCCCTGTGACACGTGAAAAGGGACCCTGGGTCTCCCGCCTCCCGTGGAGACGCATCCCAATTGCCATGCCAAGACTCGAGGAGAATTCCGAGGTGTCCCTCGCACCTAGGCAGGAGTCCTGAGGTCGCTGAACAAACACGTGTCTGGAAGGGCCCTCCCCGTCGTAACTCGAGAATATACCCCAGGTTCCGGCCGCAACTCGAGAAAAACCATGCGACTTCCCCCTCGCAGTGAGATGAGGCCCTATTTCCCTGCGCTCTGTGTAGAGCAAATCCGTGTTCCACATCAAACATGAAAGGAGGCTTGATTTCCTTGATGGCACTCCAGAGAAAAAGCAAGATCACTCTCTCAAGTCTAAAGGGATCCTGAGGTCACTGTAGAAACACGATAGGGCTCCGTGGACCCCAAATCAACTCGAGATGAGAGCTTAGTCCCTGGCTTCGACTCAAGAGGAATACCAGCTTTCCACAAGCACCTCAAGAGGAGGCTTCTCTCAGCTACAGGTATGTGAGAGGGACCCTGATTTTGTGGCCTCAAGTGGAATGGACTCCGAGATGCTCTGACTCGAAGTAAGGCCATATATTCCTGCAGTGAATTGAATTCAGGCCCGTCTTGCATCTCCCAAGATGAAGGGATGTCTGAATCCCCTGTGGAGACCACAGAGAAAGACCTAGTTCTCCAGCTCATCGCGACCGAGGGCTCACATCCTTTGAAAACTCGAGAGGTCCGCGGAGATAAATGCTTCCAAAGGAGAAGATGCTTGACTCCTCTTGAAAATGGATACGAGTCCCAGGATCCCTGTGGTACATGGAAAGGGACTCTGGGTATCCAGCCTCACGGGGAGATGTGTCCCAATTGCCATGCCAAGACTTGAGGAGAATCCCGAGGTGTCCCTCGCAACTAGGCAGGGGTCTTGACGTCGCTGAACAAACACGTGTCTGGAAGGGCCCTCCCCGTCGTAACTCAAGAATATACCCCAGGTTCCAGCCGCAACTCGAGAAAAACCATGAGGCTTCCCCCTCGCTGCGAGATCAGGCCCGATTCCCCTGCACTGCGTGCAGAGCAATTCCGTGTTCAAAATCAAACAAGAAAGGAGCCTTGATTTCATTGATGGCACTCCAGAGAAAAACCAAAATCACTGTCTCAAGTCTAGAGGGATCCTGCGTTCACTGTAGCAACACGAAAGGGCTCCGTGGACCCCAAATCAACTCGAGATGAGAGCTTAGTCCCTGGCTTCGACTCAAGAGGAATACCAACTTTCCACAAGCACTTCAAGAGGAGGCGTCTCTCAGCTAGAGGTATGTGAGAGGGACCCGGAGTTTGTGGCCTCAAGTGGAATGGACACCGAGATGCTCTGACTCGAAGTAAGGCCAGATATCCCTGCAGTGAATTGGATGCAGGCTCGTCTTGCATCTCCCAAGACGAAGGGTTGTCTGAATCCCCTGTGGAGACCACAGAGAAAGGCCTAGTCCTCCACCTCAATGCAACCGGAGGCCTCATATCCTTTGAAAACTCGAGAGGTCTGCGGAGATCAGTACCTCCGAAGGAGACGATGCCTGACTCCTCTTGGAAATGGATAGGAGTCCCAGGATCCCTGTGGCACGTTGAAAGGGACCCTGGTTCTCCCGCCTCACGTGGAGACACGTCCCAATTGCCATGCCAAGACTCGAGGAGAATCTCGAGGTGTCCCTCGCACCTAGGCAGGAGTCCTGACGTCGCTGAAGAAACACGTGTCTGGAAGGGCCCTCCCCGTCGTAACTCGAGAATATACCCCAGGTTCCGGCCTCAACTCGAGAAAAACCATGAGACATCCCCCTCGGCGCGAGATGAGGCCCGATTCCCCTGCCCTGCGTGCAGAGCTATTCCGTTTTCCAAATCAAACGTGAAAGGAGCCTTGACTTCCTTGATGGCACTCCAGAGAAAACCCAAGTTCACTGTCTCAAGTGTAGAGGGATCCTGAGGTCACTGGAGCAACACGAAAGGGCTCCGTGGACCAGAAATCAACTCGAGATGAGAGCTTTGTCCCTGGCTTCGACTCAAGAGGAATACCAACGTTCCACAAGCACCTCAAGAGGAGGCTTCTCTCAGCTACAGGTATGTGAGACGGACCCTGAGTTTGTGGCCTCAAGTGGAATGGACACCGAGATGCTCTGACTCGAAGTAAGGCAGGATATCTCTGCAGTGAATTGAATGCAGGCTCGTCTTGCATCTCCCAAGACGAAGGGTTGTCTGAATCCCCTGTGGAGACCACAGAGAAAGGCCTTCCTCCACCTCAATGCACCGGAGGCCTCATATCCTTTAGAAACTCGAGAGGTCTGCGGAGATCAGTACCTCCGAAGGAGACGAAGCCTGACTCCTCTTGAAAATGGATAGGAGTCCTAGGATCCCTGTGGCACGTGGAAAGGGACCCTGGGTCTCCCGCCTCACGTGGAGACACGTCTCAATTGCCATGAAAAGACTCGAGGAGAATCCCGAGGTGTCCCTCGCACCTAGGCAGGAGTCCTGACGTCGCTGAACAAACACGTGTCTGGAAGGGCCCTCCCCATCGTAACTCGAGAATATACCCCAGGTTCCGGCCGCAACTCGAGAAAAACCATGAGACTTCCCCCTCGCCGCGAGATGAGGCCCGATTCCCCTGCCCTGCGTGCAGAACTATTCCGTTTTTCACATCAAACGTGAAAGGAACCTTGATTTCCTTGATGGCACTCCAGAGAAAACCCAAGTTCACTGTCTCAAGTGTAGAGGGATCCTGAGGTCACTGGAGCAACACGAAAGGGCTCCGTGGACCACAAATCAACTCGAGATGAGAGCTTAGTCCCTGGCTTCGACTCAAGAGGAATACCAACTTTCCACAAGCACCTCAAGAGGAGGCTTCTCTCACCTACAGGTATGTGAGAGGGCCCCTGAGTTTGTTGCCTCAAGTGGAATGGACACCGAGATGCTCTGACTCGAAGTAAGGCCGGATATCTCTGCAATGAATTGAATGCAGGCGCGTCTTGCATCTCCCAAGACGAAGGGATGTCTGAATCCCCTGTGGAGATGACAGAGAAAGACCGAGTTCTCCGCCTCATCGCGAGCGGAGGCCTCACATCCTTTTAAAAACTCGAGAGGTCCGCGGAGATCAATGCTTCCAAAGGAGACGATGCCTGACTCCTCTTGAAAATGGATAGGAGTCCCAGGATCCCTGTGGAACGTGGAAAGGGACCCTGGGTCTCCGCCTCACGTGGAGATGCCTCCCAATTGCCATGCCAAGAATCGAGGAGAATCCCGAGGTGTCCCTCGCACCTAGGCAGGAGTCCTGACTTCGCGGAACAAACACTTGTCTGGAAGGGCCCTCCCCGTCGTAACTCGAGAATATACCCCAGGTTCCGGCCGCAACTCGAGAAAAACCATGAGACTTCCCCCTCGCCGCGACATGAGGCCAGATTCCCCTGGACTGCTTGCAGAGGAATTCCGTGTTGCACATCAAACGTGAAAGGAGCCTTGATTTCCTTGATGGCACTCCAGAGAAAACCCAAGATCACTGTCTCAAGTCTAGAGGGATCCTGAGGTCACTGGAGCAACAAGAAAGGGCTCCGTGGACCCCAAATCAACTCGAGATGAGAGCTTAGTTCCTGGCTTCGACTCAAGAGGAATACCAACTTTCCATAAGCACCTCAAGAGGAGGCTTCTCTCAGCTACAGGTATGTGAGAGGGACCCTGAGTTTGTGGCCTCAAGTGGAATGGACACCGAGATGCTCTGACTCGAAGTAAGGCTGGATATCTCTGCAGTGAATTGAATGCAGGCTCGTCTTGCATCTCCCAAGACGAAGGGATGTCTGAATCCCCTGTGGAGACCACAGAGAAAGACCTAGTTCTCCGCCTCAACGCGAACGGAGTACTCACATCCTTTGAAAACTCGAGAGGTCCGATGAGATCAATGCTTCCAAAGGAGACGATGCCTGACTCCTCTTGAAAATGGATACGAGTCCCAGGATCCCTGTGGCACGTGGAAAGGGACCCTGGGTCTCCCGCCTCACGTGGAGACGCGTCCCAATTGCCATGCCAAGACTCGAGGAGAATCCCGAGGTGTCCCTCGCACCTAGGCAGAAGTCCTGACTTCGCTGAACAAACACGTGTCTGGAAGGGCCCTCCCCGTCGTAACTCGAGAATATACCCCAGGTTCCGGCAGCAACTCGAGAAAAACCAAGAGACTATCCCCTCGCCGCGAGATGAGGCCCGATTCCCCTGCACTGCATGCAGAGCAATTCCGTGTTCCACATCACAGGTGAAAGGAGCCTTGATTTCCTTGATGGCACTCCAGAGAAAACCCAAGATCACTGGCTCAAGTCTAGAGGGATCCTGAGGTCACTGGAGCAATACGAAAGGGCTCGGGGAACCCCAAATCAACTCGAGATGAGAGCTTAGTCCCTGGCTTCGACTCAAGAGGAATACCAACTTTCCACAAGCACCTCAAGGGGAGGCTTCTCTCAGCTACAGGTATGTGAGAGGGACCCTGAGTTTGTGGCCTCAAGTGGAATGGACACCGAGATGCTCTGACTCGAAGTAAGGCTGGATATCCCTGCAGTGAATTGGAAGCAGGCTCGTCTTGCATCTCCCAAGACGAAGGGCTGTCTGAATCCCCTGTGGAGACCACAGAGAAAGACCTAGTCCTCCGCCTCAAAGCGACCGGAGGCCTCACATCCTTTGAAAACTCGAGAGGCCGGCGGAGATCAATGCTTCCAAAGGAGACGATGCGTGACTCCTCTTGAAAATGGATAGGAGTCCCAGGATCCCTGTGGCACGTGGAAAGGGACCCTGGGTCTCCCGCCTCACGTGGAGACGTGTCCCAATTGCCATGCCAAGACTCGAGGAGAATCCCGAGGTGTCCCTCGCACCTAGGCAGGAGTCCTGACGTCGCTGAACAAACACGTGTCTGGAAGGGCCCTGCCCGTCATAACTCGAGAATATAACACAGGTTCCAGGCGCGACTCGAGAAAAACCATGAGAATTCCACCTCGCCGCGAGATGAGGCTCGATTCCCCTGCACTGCGTGCAGAGCAATTCCGTGTTCCACATCAAACGTGAAAGGAGCCTTGATTTCCTTGATGGCACTCCAGAGAAAACCCAAGATCACTGTCTCAAGTCTCGAGGGATCGTGAGGTCACTGGAGCAACACGAAAGGGCTCCGTGGACCCCAAATGAACTCGAGATGAGAGCTTAGTCCCTGGCTTCGACTCAAGAGGAATACCAACTTTCCACAAGCACCTCAAGAGGAGGCTTCTCTCAGCTACAGGTATGTGAGAGAGACCCTGAGTTTGAGGCCTCAAGTGGAATGGACACCGAGATGCTCTGACTTGAAGTAAGGCCGGATATCCCTGCAGTGAATTGAATGCAGGCTCGTCTTGCATCTCCCAAGATGAAGGGATGTCTGAATCCCCTGTGGAGACCACAGATAAAGACCTAGTCCTCCGCCTCATCGCGACCGGAGGCCTCACATCCTTTGAAAACTCGAGAGGTTTGCGGAGATCAATGCTTCCAAAGGAGACGATGCCTGACTCCTCTTGAAAAGGGATAGGAGTCCCAGGATCCCTGTGGCTCGTCGAAAGGGACCCTGGGTCTCCCGCCTCACGTGGAGACGCGTCCCAATTGCCATGCCAAAACTCGAGGAGAATCCCGAGGAGTCCCTCGCACCTAGGCAGGAGTCTTGACGTCGCTGAACAAACACGTGTCTGCAAGAGTCCTCCCCGTCGTAACTCGAGAATATACCCCAGGTTTCGGCCGCAACTCGAGAAAAACCATGAGACTCCCCCTCCCCGCGAGATGAGGCCCGATTCCCCTGCACTGCGTCCAGAGCAATTCCGTTTTCCACATCAAACGTGAAAGGAGCCTTGATTTCCTTGATGACACTCCAGAGAAAACCCAAGATAACTCTCTCAAGTCTAGAGGGATCCTGAGGTCACGGGAGCAACACGAAAGAGCTCCGTGGACCCCAAATCAACTCGAGATGAGAGCTTAGTCTCTGGCTTCGACTCAAGAGGAATACCAACTTTCCACAAGCACCTCAAGGGGAGGCTTCTCTCAGCTACATGTATGTGAGAGGTACCCTGAGTGTGTGGCCTCAAGTGGAATGGACACCGAGATGCTCTGACTCGAAGTAAGGCCGGATATCCCTGCAGTGAATTGAATACAAGCTCGTCTTTCATCTCCCAAGACGAAGGGATGTCTGAATCCCCTGTGGAGACCACAGAGAAAGACCTAGTTCTCCGCCTCATCGCGACCGGAGGGCTCACATCCTTTGAAAACTCGAGAGGTCCCCGGAGATCAATGCTTCCAAAGGAGACGATGCCTGACTCCTCTTGAAAATGGTTAGGAGTCCCAGCATCCCTGTCCACATGGACGGGGACCCTGGGTCTCCCGCTTCACGTGGAGACGAGTCCCAATTGCCATGCAAAGACTCGAGGAGAATCCCGAGGTGTCCCTCGCACCTAGGCAGGAGTCCTGACGTCGCTGAACAAACACGTGACTGGAAGGGCCTTCCCCATCGTAACTCGAGAATATACACCAGGGTCCGGCCGCAACTCGAGAAAACCATGAGACTTCCCCCTCGCCGCGAGATGAGGCCCGATTCCCCTGCACTGCGTGCAGAGCAATTCCGTGTTCCACATCACAGGTGAAAGGAGCCTTGATTTCCTTGATGGCACTCCAGAGAAAACCCAAGATCACTGGCTCAAGTCTAGAGGGATCCTGAGGTCACTGGAGCAATACGAAAGGGCTCGGGGAACCCCAAATCAACTCGAGATGAGAGCTTAGTCCCTGGCTTCGACTCAAGAGGAATACCAACTTTCCACAAGCACCTCAAGGGGAGGCTTCTCTCAGCTACAGGTATGTGAGAGGGACCCTGAGTTTGTGGCCTCAAGTGGAATGGACACCGAGATGCTCTGACTCGAAGTAAGGCTGGATATCCCTGCAGTGAATTGGAAGCAGGCTCGTCTTGCATCTCCCAAGACGAAGGGCTGTCTGAATCCCCTGTGGAGACCACAGAGAAAGACCTAGTCCTCCGCCTCAAAGCGACCGGAGGCCTCACATCCTTTGAAAACTCGAGAGGCCGGCGGAGATCAATGCTTCCAAAGGAGACGATGCGTGACTCCTCTTGAAAATGGATAGGAGTCCCAGGATCCCTGTGGCACGTGGAAAGGGACCCTGGGTCTCCCGCCTCACGTGGAGACGTGTCCCAATTTCCATGCCAAGACTCGAGGAGAATCCCGAGGTGTCCCTCGCACCTAGGCAGGAGTCCTGACGTCGCTGAACAAACACGTGTCTGGAAGGGCCCTGCCCGTCATAACTCGAGAATATAACACAGGTTCCAGGCGCGACTCGAGAAAAACCATGAGAATTCCACCTCGCCGGGAGATGAGGCTCGATTCCCCTGCACTGCGTGCAGAGCAATTCCGTGTTCCACATCAAACGTGAAAGGAGCCTTGATTTCCTTGATGGCACTCCAGAGAAAACCCAAGATCACTGTCTCAAGTCTCGAGGGATCGTGAGGTCACTGGAGCAACACGAAAGGGCTCCGTGGACCCCAAATGAACTCGAGCTGAGAGCTTAGTCCCTGGCTTCGACTCAAGAGGAATACCAACTTTCCACAAGCACCTCAAGAGGAGGCTTCTCTCAGCTACAGGTATGTGAGAGAGACCCTGAGTTTGAGGCCTCAAGTGGAATGGACACCGAGATGCTCTGACTTGAAGTAAGGCCGGATATCCCTGCAGTGAATTGAATGCAGGCTCGTCTTGCATCTCCCAAGATGAAGGGATGTCTGAATCCCCTGTGGAGACCACAGATAAAGACCTAGTCCTCCGCCTCATCGCGACCGGAGGCCTCACATCCTTTGAAAACTCGAGAGGTTTGCGGAGATCAATGCTTCCAAAGGAGACGATGCCTGACTCCTCTTGAAAAGGGATAGGAGTACCAGGATCCCTGTGGCTCGTCGAAAGGGACCCTGGGTCTCCCGCCTCACGTGGAGACGCGTCCCAATTGCCATGCCAAAACTCGAGGAGAATCCCGACGAGTCCCTCGCACCTAGGCAGGAGTCTTGACGTCGCTGAACAAACACGTGTCTGCAAGAGTCCTCCCCGTCGTAACTCGAGAATATACCCCAGGTTTCGGCCGCAACTCGAGAAAAACCATGAGACTCCCCCTCCCCGCGAGATGAGGCCCGATTCCCCTGCACTGCGTCCAGAGCAATTCCGTTTTCCACATCAAACGTGAAAGGAGCCTTGATTTCCTTGATGACACTCCAGAGAAAACCCAAGATAACTCTCTCAAGTCTAGAGGGATCCTGAGGTCACGGGAGCAACACGAAAGAGCTCCGTGGACCCCAAATCAACTCGAGATGAGAGCTTAGTCCCTGGCTTCGACTCAAGAGGAATACCAACTTTCCAAAAGCACCTCAAGGGGAGGCTTCTCTCAGCTACATGTATGTGAGAGGTACCCTGAGTGTGTGGCCTCAAGTGGAATGGACACCGAGATGCTCTGACTCGAAGTAAGGCCGGATATCCCTGCAGTGAATTGAATACAAGCTCGTCTTTCATCTCCCAAGACGAAGGGATGTCTGAATGCCCTGTGGAGACCACAGAGAAAGACCTAGTTCTCCGCCTCATCGCGACCGGAGGGCTCACATCCTTTGAAAACTCGAGAGGTCCCCGGAGATCAATGCTTCCAAAGGAGACGATGCCTGACTCCTCTTGAAAATGGTTAGGAGTCCCAGCATCCCTGTCCACATGGACGGGGACCCTGGGTCTCCCGCTTCACGTGGAGACGAGTCCCAATTGCCATGCCAAGACTCGAGGAGAATCCCGAGGTGTCCCTCGCACCTAGGCAGGAGTCCTGACGTCGCTGAACAAACACGTGACTGGAAGGGCCTTCCCCATCGTAACTCGAGAATATACCCCAGGGTCCGGCCGCAACTCGAGAAAACCATGAGACTTCCCCCTCGCCGCGAGATGAGGCCCGATTCCCCTGCACTGCGTGCAGAGCATTCCGTGTTCCACATCAAACGTGAAAGGAGCCTTGATTTCCTTGATGGCACTCCAGAGAAAACCCAAGATCACTGTCTCAAGTCTAGAGGGATCGTGAGGTCACTGGAGCAACACGAAAGAGCTCCGTGGACCCCAAATCAACTCGAGATGAGAGCTTAGTCCCTGGCTTCGACTCAAGTGGAATACCAACTTTTCACAAGCACCTCAAGAGGAGGCTTCTCTCAGCTTGAGGTATGTGAGAGGGACCCTGAGTTTGTGGCCTCAAGTGGAATGGACACCGAGATGCTCTGACTTGAAGTAAGTCCGGATATCCCTGCAGTGAATTGAATGCAGGCTCGTCTTGTATCTCCCAAGAAGAAGGGATGTCTGAATCCCCTGTGGAGACAACAGAGAAAGACCTAGTCCTCCGCCTCAACGCGACCGGAGGCCTCACATCCTTTGAAATATCGAGAGGTCCGCGGAGATCAATGCTTCCAATGGAGATGATGCCTGACTCCTCTTGCAAATGGATAGGAGTCCCAGGTTCCCTGTGGCACGTGGAAAGGGACCCTGTGTCTCGTGCCTCACGTGGAGATGCGTCCCAATTGCCATGCGAAGACTCGAGAAGAATCCTGAGGTGTCCGTCGCACCTAAGCAGGAGTCCTAACGTCGCTGAACAAACACGTGTATGGAAGGGCCCTGCCCGTCATAACTCGAGAATATAACACAGGTTCCAGGCGCGACTCGAGAAAAACCATGAGAATTCCACCTCGACGCGAGATGAGGCTCGATTCCCCTGCACTGTGTGCAGAGCAATTCCTTGTTCCACATCAAACGTGAAAGGAGCCTTGATTTCCTTGATGGCACTCCAGAGAAAACCCAAGATCACTGTCTCAAGTCTAGAGGGATCCTGAGGTCACTGGAGCAACACGAAAGGGCTCCGTGGACCCCAAATCAACTCGAGATGAGAGGTTAGTCCCTGGCTTCCACTCAAGAGGAATACCAACTTTCCACAAGCACCTCAAGAGGAGGCTTCTCTCAGCTACAGGTATGTGAGAGGGACCCTGAGTTTGTGGCCTCAAGTGGAATGGACACCGAGATGCTCTGACTCGAAGTAAGGCCGGATATCGCTGCAGTGAATTGAATGCAGGTTCGTCTTGCATCTCCCAAGACGAAGGGATGTCTGAAATCCCTGTGGAGACCACAGAGAAAGACCTAGTCCTCCGCCTCATCGCGACCGGAGGGCTCACATCCTTTGAAAACTCGAGAGGTCCGCGGAGACCAATGCTTCCAAAGGAGACGATGCCTGACTCCTCTTGAAAATGGTTAGAAGTCCCAGGATCCCTGTCCACATGGACGGGGACCCTGGGTCTCCCGCTTCACGTGGAGACGCGTGCCAATTGCAATGCCAAGACTCGAGGAGAATCCCGAGGTGTCCATCGCACCTAGGCAGGAGTCCTGACGTCGCTGAACAAACACGTGTCTGGAAGGGCCCTCCACATCGTAACTCGAGAATATACCCAAGGGTCCGGTCGCAACTCGAGAAAAACCATGAGACTTCCCCCTCGCCGCGAGATGAGACCCGATTCCCCTGCACTGCGTGCAGAGCAATTCCGTGTTCCACATCAAACGTGAAAGGAGCCTTGATTTCCTTGATGGCACTCCAGAGAAACCCCAAGATCACTGTCTCAAGTCTAGAGGGATCCTGAGGTCACTGGAGAAACACATAAGGGCTCCGGGGACCCCACATCAACTCGAGATGAGAGCTTAGTCCCTGGCTTCGACTCAAGTGGAATATCAACTTTCCACAAGCACCTCAAGTGGAGGCTTCTCTCAGCTACATGTAGGTGAGAGGGACCCTGAGTTTGTGGCCTCAAGTGGAATGGACACCGAGATGCTCTGATTCGAAGTAAGGCCGGATATCCCTGCAGTGAAGTGAATGCAGGCTCGTCTTGCATCTCCCAAGACGAAGGGATGACTGAATCCCCTGTGGAGACCACAGAGAAAGACCTAGTCCTCCGCCTCATCGCGACCGGAGGCCTCACATCCTTTGAAAACTTGAGAGGTCCGCGGAGATCAATGCTTCCAAAGGAGATGATGCCTGACTCCTCTTGAAAATGGATAGGAGTCCCAGGATCCCTGTGGCACGTGGAAAGGAACCCTGGGTCTCCCGCCTCACGTGGAGACGCGTCCCAATTGCCATGCCACGACTCGAGGAGAATCCTGAGGTGTCCCTCACACCTAGGCAGGAGTGCTAACGTCGCTGAACAAACACGTGTCTGGAAGGACCCTCCCCGTCGTGACTCGAGAATATGACCCAGGTTCAGGCCACAACTCGAGAAAAACCATGAGACTTCCCCCTCGCCGCGAAATGAGGCCCGATTCCCCTGCACTGCGTGCAGAGCAATTCCGTGTTCCACATCAAACATGAAAGGAGCCTTGATTTCCTTGATGGCACTCCAGAGAAAACCCAAGATCACTGTGTCAAGTCTAGAGGGATCCTGAGGTCACTGTAGCAACATGAAAGGGATCCGTGGACCCCAAATCAACTCGAGATGAGAGCTTAGTCCCTGGCTTCGACTCAAGAGGAATACCAACTTTCCAAAAGCACCTCAAGGGGAGGCTTCTCTCAGCTAATGGTATGTGAGAGGGACCCTGAGTTTGTGGCCTCAAGTGGAATGGACACCGAGATGCTCTGACTCGAAATATGGCCGGATATCCCTGCAGTGAATTGAAAGCAGGCTAGTCTTGCATCTCCCAAGACGAAGGGATGTCTGAATCCCCTGTGGAGACCATAGAGAAAGACCTAGTTCTCCGCCTCAACGCGAACGGAGTACTCACATCCTTTGAAAACTCGAGAGGTCCGCTGAGATCAATGCTTCCAAAGGAGACGATGCCTGACTCCTCTTGAAAATGGTTACGAGTCCCAGGATCCCTGTGGCACGTGGAAAGGGACCCTGGGTCTCCCGCCTCACGTGGAGACGCGTCCCAATGGCCATGCCAAGACTCGAGGAGAATCCCGAGGTGTCCCTCGCACCTAGGCAGGAGTCCTGACGTCGCTGAACAAACACGTGTATGGAAGGGACCTCCCCGTCGTAACTCGAGAATATACCCCAGGTTCCGGCCGCAACTCGAGAAAAACCAAGAGACTATTCCCTCGTCGCGAGATGAGGCCCGATTCCCCTGCACTGCATGCAGAGCAATTCCGTGTTCCACATCAAAGGTGAAAGGAGCCTTGATTTCCTTTATGGCACACCAGAGAAAACCCAAGATCACTGTCTCAATTCTAGAGGGATCCTGAGGTCACTGGAGCAACACGAAAGGGCTCGGTGAACCCCAAATCAACTCGAGATGAGAGCTTAATCCCTGGCTTCGACTCAAGAGGAATACCAACTTTCCACAAGCACCTCAAGGGGAGGCTTCTCTCAGCTACTGGTATGTGAGAGGGACCCTGAGTTTGTGGCCTCAAGTGGAATGGACACCGAGATGCTCTGACTCGAAATATGGCCGGATATCCCGGCAGTGAATTGAAAGCAGGCTCGTCTTGCATCTCCCAAGACGAAGGGATGTCTGAATCCCCCGTGGAGACCACAGAGAAAGACCTAGTTCTCCACCTCAACGCGAACGGAGTACTCACATCCTTTGAAAACTCGAGAGGTCCGCTGAGATCAATGCTTCCAAAGGAGACGATGCCTGACTCCTCTTGAAAATGGATACGAGTCCCAGGATCCCTGTGGCATGTGGAAAGGGACCCTGGGTCTCCCGCCTCACGTGGAGACGCGTCCCAATTGCCATGCCAAGACTCGAGGAGAATCCCGAGGTGTCCCTCGCACCTAGGCAGGAGTCCTGACGTCGCTGAACAAACACGTGTCTGGAAGGGCCCTTCCCGTCGTAACTCGAGAATATACCCCAGGTTCCGGCCGGAACTCGAGAAAAACCAAGAGACTATCCCCTCGCCGCGAGATGAGGCCCGATTCCCCTGCACTGCATGCAGAGCAATTCCGTGTTCCACATCAAAGGTGAAAGGAGCCTTGATTTCCTTGATGGCACTCCAGAGAAAACCCAAGATCACTGTCTCAAGTCTAGAGGGATCCTGAGGTCACTGGAGCAACACGAAAGGGCTCGGTGAACCCCAAATCAACTCGAGATGAGAGCTTAGTCCCTGGCTTCGACTCAAGAGGAATACCAACTTTCCACAAGCACCTCAAGGGGAGGCTTCTCTCAGCTACAGGTATGTGAGAGGGACCCTGAGTTTGTGGCCTCAAGTGGAATGGACACCGAGATGCTCTGACTCGAAGTAAGGCTGGATATCCCTGCAGTGAATTGAATGCAGGCTCATCTTGCATCTCCCAAGACGAAGGGATGTCTGAATCCCCTGTGGAGACCACAGAGAAAGACCTAGTTCTCCGCCTCAACGCGAACGGAGTACTCACATCCTTTGAAAACTCGAGAGGTCCGCTGAGATCAATGCTTCCAAAGGAGACGATGCCTGACTCCTCTTGAAAATGGATACGAGTCCCAGGATCCCTGTGGCACGTGGAAAGGGACCCTGGGTCTCCCGCCTCACGTGGAGACGCTTCCCAATTGCCATGCCAAGACTCGAGGAGAAACCCGAGGTGTCCCTCGCACCTAGGCAGAAGTCCTGACTTCGCTGAACAAACACGTGTATCGAAGGGACCTCCCCGTCGTAACTCGAGAATATACCCCAGGTTCCGGCCGCAACTCGAGAAAAACCAAGAGACTATCCCCTCGCCGCGAGATGAGGCCCGATTCCCCTGCTCTGCATGCAGAGCAATTCCGTGTTCCACATCAAAGGTGAAAGGAGCCTTGATTTCCTTGATGGCACTCCAGAGAAAACCCAAGATCACTGGCTCAAGTCTAGAGGGATCCTGAGGTCACTGGAGCAACACGAAAGGGCTCGGGGAACCCCAAATCAACTCGAGATGAGAGCTTAGTCCCTGGCTTCGACTCAAGAGGAATACCAACTTTCCACAAGCACCTCAAGGGGAGGCTTCTCTCAGCTACAGGTATGTGAGAGGGACCCTGAGTTTGTGGCCTCAAGTGGAATGGACACCGAGATGCTCTGACTCGAAGTAAGGCTGGATATCCCTGCAGTGAATTGGAAGCAGGCTCGTCTTGCATCTCCCAAGACGAAGGGCTGTCTGAATCCCCTGTGGAGACCACAGAGAAAGACCTAGTCCTCCGCCTCAAAGCGACCGGAGGCCTCACATCCTTTGAAAACTCGAGAGGCCGGCGGAGATCAATGCTTCCAAAGGAGACGATGCGTGACTCCTCTTGAAAATGGATAGGAGTCCCAGGATCCCTGTGGCACGTGGAAAGGGACCCTGGGTCTCCCGCCTCACGTGGAGACGCGTCCCAATTGCCAGGCCAAGACTCGAGGAGAATCCCGAGGTGTCCCTCGCACCTAGGCAGGAGTCCTGACGTCGCTGAACAAACACGTGTCTGGAAGGGCCCTGCCCGTCATAACTCGAGAATATAACACAGGTTCCAGGCGCGACTCGAGAAAAACCATGAGAATTCCACCTCGCCGCGAGATGAGGCTCGATTCCCCTGCACTGCGTGCAGAGCAATTCCGTGTTCCACATCAAACGTGAAAGGAGCCTTGATTTCCTTGATGGCACTCCAGAGAAAACCCAAGATCACTGTCTCAAGTCTCGAGGGATCGTGAGGTCACTGGAGCAACACGAAAGGGCTCCGTGGACCCCAAATGAACTCGAGATGAGAGCTTAGTCCCTGGCTTCGACTCAAGAGGAATACCAACTTTCCACAAGCACCTCAAGAGGAGGCTTCTCTCAGCTACAGGTATGTGAGAGAGACCCTGAGTTTGAGGCCTCAAGTGGAATGGACACCGAGATGCTCTGACTTGAAGTAAGGCCGGATATCCCTGCAGTGAATTGAATGCAGGCTCGTCTTGCATCTCCCAAGACGAAGGGATGTCTGAATCCCCTGTGGAGACCACAGATAAAGACCTAGTCCTCCGCCTCATCGCGACCGGAGGCCTCACATCCTTTGAAAACTCGAGAGGTTTGCGGAGATCAATGCTTCCAAAGGAGACGATGCCTGACTCCTCTTGAAAATGGTTAGGAGTCCCAGCATCCCTGTCCACATGGACGGGGACCCTGGGTCTCCCGCTTCACGTGGAGACGAGTCCCAATTGCCATGCCAAGACTCGAGGAGAATCCCGAGGTGTCCCTCGCACCTAGGCAGGAGTCCTGACGTCGCTGAACAAACACGTGACTGGAAGGGCCTTCCCCATCGTAACTCGAGAATATACCCCAGGGTCCGGCCGCAACTCGAGAAAACCATGAGACTTCCCCCTCGCCGCGAGATGAGGCCCGATTCCCCTGCACTGCGTGCAGAGCAATTCCGTGTTCCACATCAAACGTGAAAGGAACCTTGATTTCCTTGATGGCACTCCAGAGAAAACCCAAGATCACTGTCTCAAGTCTAGAGGGATCCTGAGGTCACTGGAGCAACACGAAAGAGCTCCGTGGACCCCAAATCAACTCGAGATGAGAGCTTAGTCCCTGGCTTCGACTCAAGAGGAATACCAACTTTCCAAAAGCACCTCAAGGGGAGGCTTCTCTCAGCTACATGTATGTGAGAGGTACCCTGAGTGTGTGGCCTCAAGTGGAATGGACACCGAGATGCTCTGACTCGAAGTAAGGCCGGATATCCCTGCAGTGAATTGAATACAAGCTCGTCTTTCATCTCCCAAGACGAAGGGATGTCTGAATGCCCTGTGGAGACCACAGAGAAAGACCTAGTTCTCCGCCTCATCGCGACCGGAGGGCTCACATCCTTTGAAAACTCGAGAGGTCCCCGGAGATCAATGCTTCCAAAGGAGACGATGCCTGACTCCTCTTGAAAATGGTTAGGAGTCCCAGCATCCCTGTCCACATGGACGGGGACCCTGGGTCTCCCGCTTCACGTGGAGACGAGTCCCAATTGCCATGCCAAGACTCGAGGAGAATCCCGAGGTGTCCCTCGCACCTAGGCAGGAGTCCTGACGTCGCTGAACAAACACGTGACTGGAAGGGCCTTCCCCATCGTAACTCAAGAATATACCCCAGGGTCCGGCCGCAACTCGAGAAAACCATGAGACTTCCCCCTCGCCGCGAGATGAGGCCCGATTCCCCTGCACTGCGTGCAGAGCAATTCCGTGTTCCACATCAAACGTGAAAGGAGCCTTGATTTCCTTGATGGCACTCCAGAGAAAACCCAAGATCACTGTCTCAAGTCTAGAGGGATCGTGAGGTCACTGGAGCAACACGAAAGAGCTCCGTGGACCCCAAATCAACTCGAGATGAGAGCTTAGTCCCTGGCTTCGACTCAAGTGGAATACCAACTTTTCACAAGCACCTCAAGAGGAGGCTTCTCTCAGCTTGAGGTATGTGAGAGGGACCCTGAGTTTGTGGCCTCAAGTGGAATGGACACCGAGATGCTCTGACTTGAAGTAAGTCCGGATATCCCTGCAGTGAATTGAATGCAGGCTCGTCTTGTATCTCCCAAGAAGAAGGGATGTCTGAATCCCCTGTGGAGACAACAGAGAAAGACCTAGTCCTCCGCCTCAACGCGACCGGAGGCCTCACATCCTTTGAAATATCGAGAGGTCCGCGGAGATCAATGCTTCCAATGGAGATGATGCCTGACTCCTCTTGCAAATGGATAGGAGTCCCAGGTTCCCTGTGGCACGTGGAAAGGGACCCTGTGTCTCGTGCCTCACGTGGAGATGCGTCCCAATTGCCATGCCAAGACTCGAGAAGAATCCTGAGGTGTCCGTCGCACCTAAGCAGGAGTCCTAACGTCGCTGAACAAACACGTGTATGGAAGGGCCCTGCCCGTCATAACTCGAGAATATAACACAGGTTCCAGGCGCGACTCGAGAAAAACCATGAGAATTCCACCTCGACGCGAGATGAGGCTCGATTCCCCTGCACTGTGTGCAGAGCAATTCCTTGTTCCACATCAAACGTGAAAGGAGCCTTGATTTCCTTGATGGCACTCCAGAGAAAACCCAAGATCACTGTCTCAAGTCTAGAGGGATCCTGAGGTCACTGGAGCAACACGAAAGGGCTCCGTGGACCCCAAATCAACTCGAGATGAGAGGTTAGTCCCTGGCTTCCACTCAAGAGGAATACCAACTTTCCACAAGCACCTCAAGAGGAGGCTTCTCTCAGCTACAGGTATGTGAGAGGGACCCTGAGTTTGTGGCCTCAAGTGGAATGGACACCGAGATGCTCTGACTCGAAGTAAGGCCGGATATCGCTGCAGTGAATTGAATGCAGGTTCGTCTTGCATCTCCCAAGACGAAAGGATGTCTGAAATCCCTGTGGAGACCACAGAGAAAGACCTAGTCCTCCGCCTCATCGCGACCGGAGGGCTCACATCCTTTGAAAACTCGAGAGGTCCGCGGAGACCAATGCTTCCAAAGGAGACGATGCCTGACTCCTCTTGAAAATGGTTAGAAGTCCCAGGATCCCTGTCCACATGGACGGGGACCCTGGGTCTCCCGCTTCATGTGGAGACGCGTGCCAATTGCAATGCCAAGACTCGAGGAGAATCCCGAGGTGTCCATCGCACCTAGGCAGGAGTCCTGACGTCGCTGAACAAACACGTGTCTGGAAGGGCCCTCCACATCGTAACTCGAGAATATACCCAAGGGTCCGGTCGCAACTCGAGAAAAACCATGAGACTTCCCCCTCGCCGCGAGATGAGACCCGATTCCCCTGCACTGCGTGCAGAGCAATTCCGTGTTCCACATCAAACGTGAAAGGAGCCTTGATTTCCTTGATGGCACTCCAGAGAAACCCCAAGATCACTGTCTCAAGTCTAGAGGGATCCTGAGGTCACTGGAGAAACACATAAGGGCTCCGGGGACCCCACATCAACTCGAGATGAGAGCTTAGTCCCTGGCTTCGACTCAAGTGGAATATCAACTTTCCACAAGCACCTCAAGTGGAGGCTTCTCTCAGCTACATGTAGGTGAGAGGGACCCTGAGTTTGTGGCCTCAAGTGGAATGGACACCGAGATGCTCTGATTCGAAGTAAGGCCGGATATCCCTGCAGTGAAGTGAATGCAGGCTCGTCTTGCATCTCCCAAGACGAAGGGATGACTGAATCCCCTGTGGAGACCACAGAGAAAGACCTAGTCCTCCGCCTCATCGCGACCGGAGGCCTCACATCCTTTGAAAACTTGAGAGGTCCGCGGAGAGCAATGCTTCCAAAGGAGACGATGCCTGACTCCTCTTGAAAATGGATAGGAGTCCCAGGATCCCTGTGGCACGTGGAAAGGAACCCTGGGTCTCCCGCCTCACGTGGAGACGCGTCCCAATTGCCATGCCAAGACTCGAGGAGAATCCTGAGGTGTCCCTCACACCTAGGCAGGAGTGCTAACGTCGCTGAACAAACACGTGTCTGGAAGGACCCTCCCCGTCGTGACTCGAGAATATGACCCAGGTTCAGGCCACAACTCGAGAAAAACCATGAGACTTCCCCCTCGCCGCGAAATGAGGCCCGATTCCCCTGCACTGCGTGCAGAGCAATTCCGTGTTCCACATCAAACATGAAAGGAGCCTTGATTTCCTTGATGGCACTCCAGAGAAAACCCAAGATCACTGTGTCAAGTCTAGAGGGATCCTGAGGTCACTGTAGCAACATGAAAGGGATCCGTGGACCCCAAATCAACTCGAGATGAGAGCTTAGTCCCTGGCTTCGACTCAAGAGGAATACCAACTTTCCAAAAGCACCTCAAGGGGAGGCTTCTCTCAGCTAATGGTATGTGAGAGGGACCCTGAGTTTGTGGCCTCAAGTGGAATGGACACCGAGATGCTCTGACTCGAAATATGGCCGGATATCCCTGCAGTGAATTGAAAGCAGGCTAGTCTTGCATCTCCCAAGACGAAGGGATGTCTGAATCCCCTGTGGAGACCATAGAGAAAGACCTAGTTCTCCGCCTCAACGCGAACGGAGTACTCACATCCTTTGAAAACTCGAGAGGTCCGCTGAGATCAATGCTTCCAAAGGAGACGATGCCTGACTCCTCTTGAAAATGGATACGAGTCCCAGGATCCCTGTGGCACGTGGAAAGGGACCCTGGGTCTCCCGCCTCACGTGGAGACGCGTCCCAATGGCCATGCCAAGACTCGAGGAGAATCCCGAGGTGTCCCTCGCACCTAGGCAGGAGTCCTGACGTCGCTGAACAAACACGTGTATGGAAGGGACCTCCCCGTCGTAACTCGAGAATATACCCCAGGTTCCGGCCGCAACTCGAGAAAAACCAAGAGACTATTCCCTCGTCGCGAGATGAGGCCCGATTCCCCTGCACTGCATGCAGAGCAATTCCGTGTTCCACATCAAAGGTGAAAGGAGCCTTGATTTCCTTTATGGCACACCAGAGAAAACCCAAGATCACTGTCTCAATTCTAGAGGGATCCTGAGGTCACTGGAGCAACACGAAAGGGCTCGGTGAACCCCAAATCAACTCGAGATGAGAGCTTAGTCCCTGGCTTCGACTCAAGAGGAATACCAACTTTCCACAAGCACCTCAAGGGGAGGCTTCTCTCAGCTACTGGTATGTGAGAGGGACCCTGAGTTTGTGGCCTCAAGTGGAATGGACACCGAGATGCTCTGACTCGAAATATGGCCGGATATCCCTGCAGTGAATTGAAAGCAGGCTCGTCTTGCATCTCCCAAGACGAAGGGATGTCTGAATCCCCTGTGGAGACCACAGAGAAAGACCTAGTTCTCCACCTCAACGCGAACGGAGTACTCACATCCTTTGAAAACTCGAGAGGTCCGCTGAGATCAATGCTTCCAAAGGAGACGATGCCTGACTCCTCTTGAAAATGGATACGAGTCCCAGGATCCCTGTGGCACGTGGAAAGGGACCCTGGGTCTCCCGCCTCACGTGGAGACGCGTCCCAATTGCCATGCCAAGACTCGAGGAGAATCCCGAGGTGTCCCTCGCACCTAGGCAGGAGTCCTGACGTCGCTGAACAAACACGTGTCTGGAAGGGCCCTTCCCGTCGTAACTCGAGAATATACCCCAGGTTCCGGCCGGAACTCGAGAAAAACCAAGAGACTATCCCCTCGCCGCGAGATGAGGCCCGATTCCCCTGCACTGCATGCAGAGCAATTCCGTGTTCCACATCAAAGGTGAAAGGAGCCTTGATTTCCTTGATGGCACTCCAGAGAAAACCCAAGATCACTGTCTCAAGTCTAGAGGGATCCTGAGGTCACTGGAGCAACACGAAAGGGCTCGGTGAACCCCAAATCAACTCGAGATGAGAGCTTAGTCCCTGGCTTCGACTCAAGAGGAATACCAACTTTCCACAAGCACCTCAAGGGGAGGCTTCTCTCAGCTACAGGTATGTGAGAGGGACCCTGAGTTTGTGGCCTCAAGTGGAATGGACACCGAGATGCTCTGACTCGAAGTAAGGCTGGATATCCCTGCAGTGAATTGAATGCAGGCTCATCTTGCATCTCCCAAGACGAAGGGATGTCTGAATCCCCTGTGGAGGCCACAGAGAAAGACCTAGTTCTCCGCCTCAACGCGAACGGAATACTCACATCCTTTGAAAACTCGAGAGGTCCGCTGAGATCAATGCTTCCAAAGGAGACGATGCCTGACTCCTCTTGAAAATGGATACGAGTCCCAGGATCCCTGTGGCACGTGGAAAGGGACCCTGGGTCTCCCGCCTCACGTGGAGACGCGTCCCAATTGCCATGCCAAGACTCGAGGAGAAACCCGAGGTGTCCCTCGCACCTAGGCAGAAGTCCTGACTTCGCTGAACAAACACGTGTATCGAAGGGACCTCCCCGTTGTAACTCGAGAATATACCCCAGGTTCCGGCCGCAACTCGAGAAAAACCAAGAGACTATCCCCTCGCCGCGAGATGAGGCCCGATTCCCCTGCTCTGCATGCAGAGCAATTCCGTGTTCCACATCAAAGGTGAAAGGAGCCTTGATTTCCTTGATGGCACTCCAGAGAAAACCCAAGATCACTGGCTCAAGTCTAGAGGGATCCTGAGGTCACTGGAGCAACACGAAAGGGCTCGGGGAACCCCAAATCAACTCGAGATGAGAGCTTAGTCCCTGGCTTCGACTCAAGAGGAATACCAACTTTCCACAAGCACCTCAAAGGGAGGCTTCTCTCAGCTACAGGTATGTGAGAGGGACCCTGAGTTTGTGGCCTCAAGTGGAATGGACACCGAGATGCTCTGACTCGAAGTAAGGCTGGATATCCCTGCAGTGAATTGGAAGCAGGCTCGTCTTGCATCTCCCAAGACGAAGGGCTGTCTGAATCCCCTGTGGAGACCACAGAGAAAGACCTAGTCCTCCGCCTCAAAGCGACCGGAGGCCTCACATCCTTTGAAAACTCGAGAGGCCGGCGGAGATCAATGCTTCCAAAGGAGACGATGCCTGACTCCTCTTGAAAATGGATAGGAGTCCCAGGATCCCTGTGGCACGTGGAAAGGGACCCTGGGTCTCCCGCCTCACGTGGAGACGCGTCCCAATTGCCAGGCCAAGACTCGAGGAGAATCCCGAGGTGTCCCTCGCACCTAGGCAGGAGTCCTGACGTCGCTGAACAAACACGTGTCTGGAAGGGCCCTTCCCGTCGTAACTCGAGAATATACCCCAGGTTCCGGCCGGAACTCGAGAAAAACGAAGAGACTATCCCCTCGCCGCGAGATGAGGCCCGATTCCCCTGCACTGCATGCAGAGCAATTCCGTGTTCCACATCAAAGGTGAAAGGAGCCTTGATTTCCTTGATGGCACTCCAGAGAAAACCCAAGATCACTGTCTCAAGTCTAGAGGGATCCTGAGGTCACTGGAGCAACACGAAAGGGCTCGGTGAACCCCAAATCAACTCGAGATGAGAGCTTAGTCCCTGGCTTCGACTCAAGAGGAATACCAACTTTCCACAAGCACCTCAAGGGGAGGCTTCTCTCAGCTACAGGTATGTGAGAGGGACCCTGAGTTTGTGGCCTCAAGTGGAATGGACACCGAGATGCTCTGACTCGAAGTAAGGCTGGATATCCCTGCAGTGAATTGAATGCAGGCTCATCTTGCATCTCCCAAGACGAAGGGATGTCTGAATCCCCTGTGGAGACCACAGAGAAAGACCTAGTTCTCCGCCTCAACGCGAACGGAGTACTCACATCCTTTGAAAACTCGAGAGGTCCGCTGAGATCAATGCTTCCAAAGGAGACGATGCCTGACTCCTCTTGAAAATGGATACGAGTCCCAGGATCCCTGTGGCACGTGGAAAGGGACCCTGGGTCTCCCGCCTCACGTGGAGACGCGTCCCAATTGCCATGCCAAGACTCGAGGAGAAACCCGAGGTGTCCCTCGCACCTAGGCAGAAGTCCTGACTTCGCTGAACAAACACGTGTATCGAAGGGACCTCCCCGTCGTAACTCGAGAATATACCCCAGGTTCCGGCCGCAACTCGAGAAAAACCAAGAGACTATCCCCTCGCCGCGAGATGAGGCCCGATTCCCCTGCTCTGCATGCAGAGCAATTCCGTGTTCCACATCAAAGGTGAAAGGAGCCTTGATTTCCTTGATGGCACTCCAGAGAAAACCCAAGATCACTGGCTCAAGTCTAGAGGGATCCTGAGGTCACTGGAGCAACACGAAAGGGCTCGGGGAACCCCAAATCAACTCGAGATGAGAGCTTAGTCCCTGGCTTCGACTCAAGAGGAATACCAACTTTCCACAAGCACCTCAAGGGGAGGCTTCTCTCAGCTACAGGTATGTGAGAGGGACCCTGAGTTTGTGGCCTCAAGTGGAATGGACACCGAGATGCTCTGACTCGAAGTAAGGCTGGATATCCCTGCAGTGAATTGGAAGCAGGCTCGTCTTGCATCTCCCAAGACGAAGGGCTGTCTGAATCCCCTGTGGAGACCAGAGAGAAAGACCTAGTCCTCCGCCTCAAAGCGACCGGAGGCCTCACATCCTTTGAAAACTCGAGAGGCCGGCGGAGATCAATGCTTCCAAAGGAGACGATGCGTGACTCCTCTTGAAAATGGATAGGAGTCCCAGGATCCGTGTGGCACGTGGAAAGGGACCCTGGGTCTCCCGCCTCACGTGGAGACGCGTCCCAATTGCCAGGCCAAGACTCGAGGAGAATCCCGAGGTGTCCCTCGCACCTAGGCAGGAGTCCTGACGTCGCTGAACAAACACGTGTCTGGAAGGGCCCTCCACATCGTAACTCGAGAATATACCCAAGGGTCCGGTCGCAACTCGAGAAAAACCATGAGACTTCCCCCTCGCCGCGAGATGAGACCCGATTCCCCTGCACTGCGTGCAGAGCAATTCCGTGTTCCACATCAAACGTGAAAGGAGCCTTGATTTCCTTGATGGCACTCCAGAGAAACCCCAAGATCACTGTCTCAAGTCTAGAGGGATCCTGAGGTCACTGGAGAAACACATAAGGGCTCCGGGGACCCCACATCAACTCGAGATGAGAGCTTAGTCCCTGGCTTCGACTCAAGTGGAATATCAACTTTCCACAAGCACCTCAAGTGGAGGCTTCTCTCAGCTACATGTAGGTGAGAGGGACCCTGAGTTTGTGGCCTCAAGTGGAATGGACACCGAGATGCTCTGATTCGAAGTAAGGCCGGATATCCCTGCAGTGAAGTGAATGCAGGCTCGTCTTGCATCTCCCAAGACGAAGGGATGACTGAATCCCCTGTGGAGACCACAGAGAAAGACCTAGTCCTCCGCCTCATCGCGACCGGAGGCCTCACATCCTTTGAAAACTTGAGAGGTCCGCGGAGATCAATGCTTCCAAAGGAGACGATGCCTGACTCCTCTTGAAAATGGATAGGAGTCCCAGGATCCCTGTGGCACGTGGAAAGGAACCCTGGGTCTCCCGCCTCACGTGGAGACGCGTCCCAATTGCCATGCCAAGACTCGAGGAGAATCCTGAGGTGTCCCTCACACCTAGGCAGGAGTGCTAACGTCGCTGAACAAACACGTGTCTGGAAGGACCCTCCCCGTCGTGACTTGAGAATATGACCCAGGTTCAGGCCACAACTCGAGAAAAACCATGAGACTTCCCCCTCGCCGCGAAATGAGGCCCGATTCCCCTGCACTGCGTGCAGAGCAATTCCGTGTTCCACATCAAACATGAAAGGAGCCTTGATTTCCTTGATGGCACTCCAGAGAAAACCCAAGATCACTGTGTCAAGTCTAGAGGGATCCTGAGGTCACTGTAGCAACATGAAAGGGATCCGTGGACCCCAAATCAACTCGAGATGAGAGCTTAGTCCCTGGCTTCGACTCAAGAGGAATACCAACTTTCCACAAGCACCTCAAGAGGAGGCTTCTCTTAGCTACAGGTATGTGAGAGGGACCCTGAGTTTGTGGCCTCAAGTGGAATGGACACCGAGATGCTCTGACTCGAAGTAAGGCCGGATATCCCTGCAGTGAATTGAATGCAGGCTCGTCTTCAATCTCCCAAGACGAAGGGATGTCTGAATCCCCTGTGGAGACCACAGAGAAAGACCTAGTTATCCACCTCATCGCGAACAGAGGCCTCACATCCTTTGAAAACTCGAGAGGTCCACGGAGATCAATGCTTCCAAAGGAGACGATGCCTGACTCCTCTTGAAAATGGATAGGAGTCCCAGGATCCCTGTGGCACGTGGAAAGGGATCCTGGGTCTCCCGCCTCACGTGGAGACGCGTCCAAATTGCCATGCCAAGACTCGAGGAGAATCCCGAGGTGTCCCTCGCACCTAGGCAGGAGTCCTGACGTCGCTGAACAAACACGTGTCTGGAAGGGCCCTCCCCGTTGTAACTGGAAAATATACCCCAGGTTCAGGCCGCAACTCGGGAAAAACCATGAGACTTCCCCCTCGCTGCGAGATGAGGCCTGATTCCCCTGCAGTGCGTGAAGAGCAATTCCGTGTTCCACATCAAACGTGAAAGTAGCCTTGATTTCCTTGATGGCACTCCAGAGAAAACCCAAGATCACTGTCTCAAGTCTAGAGCCATTCTGAGGTCACTGTAGCAACAAGAAAGGGCTCCGTGGACCCCAATTGAACTCGATATGAGAGCTTACTCCCTGGCTTCCCCTCAAGAGTAATACGAACTTTCCACAAGTACCTCAAGAGGAGGCTTCTCTCTCCTACAGGTATGTGACAGGGACCCTGAGTTTGTGGCCTCAAGTAGAATGGACACCGAGATGCTCTGACTCGAAATAAGGCTGGTTATCCCTGCAGGGAATTGAATACAGGCTCGTCTTGCATCTCCCAAGACGATGGGTTGTCTGAATCCGCTGTGGAGACCACAGAGAAAGACCTAGTATTCCGCCTCATCGGGACCGGAGGCCTCACATCCTTTGAAAACTCGAGAGGTCCGCGGAGATAAATCTTCCAAAAGAGACGATGCCTGGCTCCTCTTGAAAATGGATAGGAGTCCCAGGATCCCTGTGGCACGGGGAAAGGGACACTGGGTCCCCGCCTCACGGGGAGACGCGTCCCAATAGCCATGCCAAGACTCGAGGAGAATCCCGAATTGTCCCTCCCACCTAGGCAGGAGTCCTGACGTCGCTGCACAAACATGTGTCTGGAATGGCCCTCCCCGTCGTAACTCGAGAGTATACCCCAGGTTCCGGCCACAACTCGAGAAAAACCATGAGACTTCCCCCTCGCCGCGAGATGAGGCCCGATTCCCCTGGACTGCGTGCAGAGCAATTCCATGTTCCACATCCAACATGAAAGGAGCCTTGATTTCCTTGATGGCACTCCAGAGAAAACCCAAGATCACTGTCTCAAGTCTAGAGGGATCCTGAGGTCACTGTGGCAACCCGAAAGGGCTCCGTGGACCCCAAATCAACTTGAGATGAGAGCTTAGTCCCTGGCTTCACTCAAGACGTATACAAATTTTCCACAAGCACCTCAAGAGGAGGCTTCTCTCAGCTACAGGTATGTGAGAGAGATCCTGAGTTTGTGGCCTCAAATGGAATGGACTCCGAGATGCTCTTACTCGAAGTAAGGCCGGATATCCCTGCAGTGAATTGAATGCAGGCTCCTCTTGCATCTCCCAAGACGAAGGGATGTCTGAATTCCCTGTGGAGACAACAGAGAAAGACCTAGTTCTCCGCCTCATCGCGACCGGAGGCCTCACATCCTTAGAAAACTCGAGAGGTCCGCGGAGATCAATGCTTCCAAAGGAGACGATGCCTGACTCCTCTTGAAAATGGATAGGAGTCCCAGGATGACTGTGGCACGTGGAAAGGGACCCTGGGGCTCCCGCCTCAAGTGCAGACGCGTACCATTGCCATGCCAAGTCTCGAGGAGAATCCCGAGGTGTCCCTCGCACCTAGGCATTGGTCCTGACGTCGCTGAACAAACACGTGTCTGGAAGGGCCCTCCCCGTCGTAACTCGAGAATACACCCCAAGTTCCGGCCGCAACTCGAGAAAAAACATGAGACTTCCATCTCGCCGCGAGATGAGGCCTGATTCCCCTGCACTGCATCGAGAGCAATTCCGTGTTCCACATCAAACGTGAAAGGAGTCTTGATTTCCTTGATGGCACTCCAGACAAAACCCAAGATCACTGTCTCAAGTCTAGAGGATTCCTGAGGTCAATGTAGCAACACGAAAGGGCTCGGTGGACCCCAAGTCAACTCGAGATGAGAGCTTAGTCCCTGGCTTCGACTCAAGAGGAATACCAACTTTCCACAAGCACCTCAAGAGGAGGCTTCTCTCAGCTACAGGTATGTGAGAGAGACCCTGAGTTTGAGGCCTCAAGTGGAATGGACACCGAGATGCTCTGACTTGAAGTAAGGCCGGATATCCCTGCAGTGAATTGAATGCAGGCTCGTCTTGCATCTCCCAAGACGAAGGGATGTCTGAATCCCCTGTGGAGACCACAGATAAAGACCTAGTCCTCCGCCTCATCGCGACCGGAGGCCTCACATCCTTTGAAAACTCGAGAGGTTTGCGGAGATCAATGCTTCCAAAGGAGACGATGCCTGACTCCTCTTGAAAATGGTTAGGAGTCCCAGCATCCCTGTCCACATGGACGGGGACCCTGGGTCTCCCGCTTCACGTGGAGACGAGTCCCAATTGCCATGCCAAGACTCGAGGAGAATCCCGAGGTGTCCCTCGCACCTAGGCAGGAGTCCTGACGTCGCTGAACAAACACGTGACTGGAAGGGCCTTCCCCATCGTAACTCGAGAATATACCCCAGGGTCCGGCCGCAACTCGAGAAAACCATGAGACTTCCCCCTCGCCGCGAGATGAGGCCCGATTCCCCTGCACTGCGTGCAGAGCAATTCCGTGTTCCACATCAAACGTGAAAGGAACCTTGATTTCCTTGATGGCACTCCAGAGAAAACCCAAGATCACTGTCTCAAGTCTAGAGGGATCGTGAGGTCACTGGAGCAACACGAAAGAGCTCCGTGGACCCCAAATCAACTCGAGATGAGAGCTTAGTCCCTGGCTTCGACTCAAGTGGAATACCAACTTTTCACAAGCACCTCAAGATGAGGCTTCTCTCAGCTTGAGGTATGTGAGAGGGACCCTGAGTTTGTGGCCTCAAGTGGAATGGACACCGAGATGCTCTGACTTGAAGTAAGTCCGGATATCCCTGCAGTGAATTGAATGCAGGCTCGTCTTGTATCTCCCAAGAAGAAGGGATGTCTGAATCCCCTGTGGAGACCACAGAGAAAGACCTAGTCCTCCGCCTCAACGCGACCGGAGGCCTCACATCCTTTGAAATATCGAGAGGTCCGCGGAGATCAATGCTTCCAATGGAGATGATGCCTGACTCCTCTTGCAAATGGATAGGAGTCCCAGGTTCCCTGTGGCACGTGGAAAGGGAAACTGTGTCTCGTGCCTCACGTGGAGATGCGTCCCAATTGCCATGCCAAGACTCGAGAAGAATCCTGAGGTGTCCGTCGCACCTAGGCAGGAGTCCTGACTTCGCTGAACAAACACGTGTATGGAAGGGCCCTGCCCGTCATAACTCGAGAATATAACACAGGTTCCAGGCGCGACTCGAGAAAAACCATGAGAATTCCACCTCGACGCGAGATGAGGCTCGATTCCCCTGCACTGTGTGCAGAGCAATTCCGTGTTCCACATCAAACGTGAAAGGAGCCTTGATTTCCTTGATGGCACTCCAGAGAAAACCCAAGATCACTGTCTCAAGTCTAGAGGGATCCTGAGGTCACTGGAGCAACACGAAAGGGCTCCGTGGACCCCAAATCAACTCGAGATGAGAGCTTAGTCCCTGGCTTCCACTCAAGAGGAATACCAACTTTCCACAAGCACCTCAAGAGGAGGCTTCTCTCAGCTACAGGTATGTGAGAGGGACCCTGAGTTTGTGGCCTCAAGTGGAATGGACACCGAGATGCTCTGACTCGAAGTAAGGCCGGATATCGCTGCAGTGAATTGAATGCAGGTTCGTCTTGCATCTCCCAAGACGAAGGGGTGTCTGAATCCCCTGTGGAGACCACAGAGAAAGACCTAGTCCTCCGCCTCATCGCGACCGGAGGGCTCACATCCTTTGAAAACTCGAGAGGTCCGCGGAGACCAATGCTTCCAAAGGCGACGATGCCTGACTCCTCTTGAAAATGGTTAGAAGTCCCAGGATCCCTGTCCACATGGACGGGGACCCTGGGTCTCCCGCTTCACGTGGAGACGCGTCCCAATTGCCATGCCAAGACTCGAGGAGAATCCCGAGGTGTCCATCGCACCTAGGCAGGAGTCCTGACGTTGCTGAACAAACACGTGTCTGGAAGGGCCCTCCACATCGTAACTCGAGAATATACCCAAGGGTCCGGTCGCAACTCGAGAAAAACCATGAGACTTCCCCCTCGCCGCGAGATGAGACCCGATTCCCCTGCACTGCGTGCAGAGCAATTCCGTGTTCCACATCAAACGTGAAAGGAGCCTTGATTTCCTTGATGGCACTCCAGAGAAACCCCAAGATCACTGTCTCAAGTCTAGAGGGATCCTGAGGTCACTGGAGAAACACATAAGGGCTCCGGGGACCCCACATCAACTCGAGATGAGAGCTTAGTCCCTGGCTTCGACTCAAGTGGAATATCAACTTTCCACAAGCACCTCAAGTGGAGGCTTCTCTCAGCTACATGTAGGTGAGAGGGACCCTGAGTTTGTGGCCTCAAGTGGAATGGACACCGAGATGCTCTGATTCGAAGTAAGGCCGGATATCCCTGCAGTGAAGTGAATGCAGGCTCGTCTTGCATCTCCCAAGACGAAGGGATGACTGAATCCCCTGTGGAGACCACAGAGAAAGACCTAGTCCTCCGCCTCATCGCGACCGGAGGCCTCACATCCTTTGAAAACTTGAGAGGTCCGCGGAGATCAATGCTTCCAAAGGAGACGATGCCTGACTCCTCTTGAAAATGGATAGGAGTCCCAGGATCCCTGTGGCACGTGGAAAGGAACCCTGGGTCTCCCGCCTCACGTGGAGACGCGTCCCAATTGCCATGCCAAGACTCGAGGAGAATCCTGAGGTGTCCCTCACACCTAGGCAGGAGTGCTAACGTCGCTGAACAAACACGTGTCTGGAAGGACCCTCCCCGTCGTGACTTGAGAATATGACCCAGGTTCAGGCCACAACTCGAGAAAAACCATGAGACTTCCCCCTCGCCGCGAAATGAGGCCCGATTCCCCTGCACTGCGTGCAGAGCAATTCCGTGTTCCACATCAAACATGAAAGGAGCCTTGATTTCCTTGATGGCACTCCAGAGAAAACCCAAGATCACTGTGTCAAGTCTAGAGGGATCCTGAGGTCACTGTAGCAACATGAAAGGGATCCGTGGACCCCAAATCAACTCGAGATGAGAGCTTAGTCCCTGGCTTCGACTCAAGAGGAATACCAACTTTCCACAAGCACCTCAAGAGGAGGCTTCTCTTAGCTACAGGTATGTGAGAGGGACCCTGAGTTTGTGGCCTCAAGTGGAATGGACACCGAGATGCTCTGACTCGAAGTAAGGCCGGATATCCCTGCAGTGAATTGAATGCAGGCTCGTCTTCAATCTCCCAAGACGAAGGGATGTCTGAATCCCCTGTGGAGACCACAGAGAAAGACCTAGTTATCCACCTCATCGCGAACAGAGGCCTCACATCCTTTGAAAACTCGAGAGGTCCACGGAGATCAATGCTTCCAAAGGAGACGATGCCTGACTCCTCTTGAAAATGGATAGGAGTCCCAGGATCCCTGTGGCACGTGGAAAGGGATCCTGGGTCTCCCGCCTCACGTGGAGACGCGTCCAAATTGCCATGCCAAGACTCGAGGAGAATCCCGAGGTGTCCCTCGCACCTAGGCAGGAGTCCTGACGTCGCTGAACAAACACGTGTCTGGAAGGGCCCTCCCCGTTGTAACTGGAAAATATACCCCAGGTTCAGGCCGCAACTCGGGAAAAACCATGAGACTTCCCCCTCGCTGCGAGATGAGGCCTGATTCCCCTGCAGTGCGTGAAGAGCAATTCCGTGTTCCACATCAAACGTGAAAGTAGCCTTGATTTCCTTGATGGCACTCCAGAGAAAACCCAAGATCACTGTCTCAAGTCTAGAGCCATTCTGAGGTCACTGTAGCAACAAGAAAGGGCTCCGTGGACCCCAATTGAACTCGATATGAGAGCTTACTCCCTGGCTTCCCCTCAAGAGTAATACGAACTTTCCACAAGTACCTCAAGAGGAGGCTTCTCTCTCCTACAGGTATGTGACAGGGACCCTGAGTTTGTGGCCTCAAGTAGAATGGACACCGAGATGCTCTGACTCGAAATAAGGCTGGTTATCCCTGCAGGGAATTGAATACAGGCTCGTCTTGCATCTCCCAAGACGATGGGTTGTCTGAATCCGCTGTGGAGACCACAGAGAAAGACCTAGTATTCCGCCTCATCGGGACCGGAGGCCTCACATCCTTTGAAAACTCGAGAGGTCCGCGGAGATAAATCTTCCAAAAGAGACGATGCCTGGCTCCTCTTGAAAATGGATAGGAGTCCCAGGATCCCTGTGGCACGGGGAAAGGGACACTGGGTCCCCGCCTCACGGGGAGACGCGTCCCAATAGCCATGCCAAGACTCGAGGAGAATCCCGAATTGTCCCTCCCACCTAGGCAGGAGTCCTGACGTCGCTGCACAAACATGTGTCTGGAATGGCCCTCCCCGTCGTAACTCGAGAGTATACCCCAGGTTCCGGCCACAACTCGAGAAAAACCATGAGACTTCCCCCTCGCCGCGAGATGAGGCCCGATTCCCCTGGACTGCGTGCAGAGCAATTCCATGTTCCACATCCAACATGAAAGGAGCCTTGATTTCCTTGATGGCACTCCAGAGAAAACCCAAGATCACTGTCTCAAGTCTAGAGGGATCCTGAGGTCACTGTGGCAACCCGAAAGGGCTCCGTGGACCCCAAATCAACTTGAGATGAGAGCTTAGTCCCTGGCTTCACTCAAGACGTATACAAATTTTCCACAAGCACCTCAAGAGGAGGCTTCTCTCAGCTACAGGTATGTGAGAGAGATCCTGAGTTTGTGGCCTCAAATGGAATGGACTCCGAGATGCTCTTACTCGAAGTAAGGCCGGATATCCCTGCAGTGAATTGAATGCAGGCTCCTCTTGCATCTCCCAAGACGAAGGGATGTCTGAATTCCCTGTGGAGACAACAGAGAAAGACCTAGTTCTCCGCCTCATCGCGACCGGAGGCCTCACATCCTTAGAAAACTCGAGAGGTCCGCGGAGATCAATGCTTCCAAAGGAGACGATGCCTGACTCCTCTTGAAAATGGATAGGAGTCCCAGGATGACTGTGGCACGTGGAAAGGGACCCTGGGGCTCCCGCCTCAAGTGCAGACGCGTACCATTGCCATGCCAAGTCTCGAGGAGAATCCCGAGGTGTCCCTCGCACCTAGGCATTGGTCCTGACGTCGCTGAACAAACACGTGTCTGGAAGGGCCCTCCCCGTCGTAACTCGAGAATACACCCCAAGTTCCGGCCGCAACTCGAGAAAAAACATGAGACTTCCATCTCGCCGCGAGATGAGGCCTGATTCCCCTGCACTGCATCGAGAGCAATTCCGTGTTCCACATCAAACGTGAAAGGAGTCTTGATTTCCTTGATGGCACTCCAGACAAAACCCAAGATCACTGTCTCAAGTCTAGAGGATTCCTGAGGTCAATGTAGCAACACGAAAGGGCTCGGTGGACCCCAAGTCAACTCGAGATGAGAGCTTAGTCCCTGGCTTCGACTCAAGAGGAATACCAACTTTCCACAAGCACCTCAAGAGGAGGCTTCTCTCAGCTACAGGTATGTGAGAGAGACCCTGAGTTTGAGGCCTCAAGTGGAATGGACACCGAGATGCTCTGACTTGAAGTAAGGCCGGATATCCCTGCAGTGAATTGAATGCAGGCTCGTCTTGCATCTCCCAAGACGAAGGGATGTCTGAATCCCCTGTGGAGACCACAGATAAAGACCTAGTCCTCCGCCTCATCGCGACCGGAGGCCTCACATCCTTTGAAAACTCGAGAGGTTTGCGGAGATCAATGCTTCCAAAGGAGACGATGCCTGACTCCTCTTGAAAATGGTTAGGAGTCCCAGCATCCCTGTCCACATGGACGGGGACCCTGGGTCTCCCGCTTCACGTGGAGACGAGTCCCAATTGCCATGCCAAGACTCGAGGAGAATCCCGAGGTGTCCCTCGCACCTAGGCAGGAGTCCTGACGTCGCTGAACAAACACGTGACTGGAAGGGCCTTCCCCATCGTAACTCGAGAATATACCCCAGGGTCCGGCCGCAACTCGAGAAAACCATGAGACTTCCCCCTCGCCGCGAGATGAGGCCCGATTCCCCTGCACTGCGTGCAGAGCAATTCCGTGTTCCACATCAAACGTGAAAGGAACCTAGATTTCCTTGATGGCACTCCAGAGAAAACCCAAGATCACTGTCTCAAGTCTAGAGGGATCGTGAGGTCACTGGAGCAACACGAAAGAGCTCCGTGGACCCCAAATCAACTCGAGATGAGAGCTTAGTCCCTGGCTTCGACTCAAGTGGAATACCAACTTTTCACAAGCACCTCAAGATGAGGCTTCTCTCAGCTTGAGGTATGTGAGAGGGACCCTGAGTTTGTGGCCTCAAGTGGAATGGACACCGAGATGCTCTGACTTGAAGTAAGTCCGGATATCCCTGCAGTGAATTGAATGCAGGCTCGTCTTGTATCTCCCAAGAAGAAGGGATGTCTGAATCCCCTGTGGAGACCACAGAGAAAGAACTAGTCCTCCGCCTCAACGCGACCGGAGGCCTCACATCCTTTGAAATATCGAGAGGTCCGCGGAGATCAATGCTTCCAATGGAGATGATGCCTGACTCCTCTTGCAAATGGATAGGAGTCCCAGGTTCCCTGTGGCACGTGGAAAGGGAAACTGTGTCTCGTGCCTCACGTGGAGATGCGTCCCAATTGCCATGCCAAGACTCGAGAAGAATCCTGAGGTGTCCGTCGCACCTAGGCAGGAGTCCTGACTTCGCTGAACAAACACGTGTATGGAAGGGCCCTGCCCGTCATAACTCGAGAATATAACACAGGTTCCAGGCGCGACTCGAGAAAAACCATGAGAATTCCACCTCGACGCGAGATGAGGCTCGATTCCCCTGCACTGTGTGCAGAGCAATTCCGTGTTCCACATCAAACGTGAAAGGAGCCTTGATTTCCTTGATGGCACTCCAGAGAAAACCCAAGATCACTGTCTCAAGTCTAGAGGGATCCTGAGGTCACTGGAGCAACACGAAAGGGCTCCGTGGACCCCAAATCAACTCGAGATGAGAGCTTAGTCCCTGGCTTCCACTCAAGAGGAATACCAACTTTCCACAAGCACCTCAAGAGGAGGCTTCTCTCAGCTACAGGTATGTGAGAGGGACCCTGAGTTTGTGGCCTCAAGTGGAATGGACACCGAGATGCTCTGACTCGAAGTAAGGCCGGATATCGCTGCAGTGAATTGAATGCAGGTTCGTCTTGCATCTCCCAAGACGAAGGGGTGTCTGAATCCCCTGTGGAGACCACAGAGAAAGACCTAGTCCTCCGCCTCATCGCGACCGGAGGGCTCACATCCTTTGAAAACTCGAGAGGTCCGCGGAGACCAATGCTTCCAAAGGCGACGATGCCTGACTCCTCTTGAAAATGGTTAGAAGTCCCAGGATCCCTGTCCACATGGACGGGGACCCTGGGTCTCCCGCTTCACGTGGAGACGCGTCCCAATTGCCATGCCAAGACTCGAGGAGAATCCCGAGGTGTCCATCGCACCTAGGCAGGAGTCCTGACGTTGCTGAACAAACACGTGTCTGGAAGGGCCCTCCACATCGTAACTCGAGAATATACCCAAGGGTCCGGTCGCAACTCGAGAAAAACCATGAGACTTCCCCCTCGCCGCGAGATGAGACCCGATTCCCCTGCACTGCGTGCAGAGCAATTCCGTGTTCCACATCAAACGTGAAAGGAGCCTTGATTTCCTTGATGGCACTCCAGAGAAACCCCAAGATCACTGTCTCAAGTCTAGAGGGATCCTGAGGTCACTGGAGAAACACATAAGGGCTCCGGGGACCCCACATCAACTCGAGATGAGAGCTTAGTCCCTGGCTTCGACTCAAGTGGAATATCAACTTTCCACAAGCACCTCAAGTGGAGGCTTCTCTCAGCTACATGTAGGTGAGAGGGACCCTGAGTTTGTGGCCTCAAGTGGAATGGACACCGAGATGCTCTGATTCGAAGTAAGGCCGGATATCCCTGCAGTGAAGTGAATGCAGGCTCGTCTTGCATCTCCCAAGACGAAGGGATGACTGAATCCCCTGTGGAGACCACAGAGAAAGACCTAGTCCTCCGCCTCATCGCGACCGGAGGCCTCACATCCTTTGAAAACTTGAGAGGTCCGCGGAGATCAATGCTTCCAAAGGAGACGATGCCTGACTCCTCTTGAAAATGGATAGGAGTCCCAGGATCCCTGTGGCACGTGGAAAGGAACCCTGGGTCTCCCGCCTCACGTGGAGACGCGTCCCAATTGCCATGCCAAGACTCGAGGAGAATCCTGAGGTGTCCCTCACACCTAGGCAGGAGTGCTAACGTCGCTGAACAAACACGTGTCTGGAAGGACCCTCCCCGTCGTGACTTGAGAATATGACCCAGGTTCAGGCCACAACTCGAGAAAAACCATGAGACTTCCCCCTCGCCGCGAAATGAGGCCCGATTCCCCTGCACTGCGTGCAGAGCAATTCCGTGTTCCACATCAAACATGAAAGGAGCCTTGATTTCCTTGATGGCACTCCAGAGAAAACCCAAGATCACTGTGTCAAGTCTAGAGGGATCCTGAGGTCACTGTAGCAACATGAAAGGGATCCGTGGACCCCAAATCAACTCGAGATGAGAGCTTAGTCCCTGGCTTCGACTCAAGAGGAATACCAACTTTCCACAAGCACCTCAAGAGGAGGCTTCTCTTAGCTACAGGTATGTGAGAGGGACCCTGAGTTTGTGGCCTCAAGTGGAATGGACACCGAGATGCTCTGACTCGAAGTAAGGCCGGATATCCCTGCAGTGAATTGAATGCAGGCTCGTCTTCAATCTCCCAAGACGAAGGGATGTCTGAATCCCCTGTGGAGACCACAGAGAAAGACCTAGTTATCCACCTCATCGCGAACAGAGGCCTCACATCCTTTGAAAACTCGAGAGGTCCACGGAGATCAATGCTTCCAAAGGAGACGATGCCTGACTCCTCTTGAAAATGGATAGGAGTCCCAGGATCCCTGTGGCACGTGGAAAGGGATCCTGGGTCTCCCGCCTCACGTGGAGACGCGTCCAAATTGCCATGCCAAGACTCGAGGAGAATCCCGAGGTGTCCCTCGCACCTAGGCAGGAGTCCTGACGTCGCTGAACAAACACGTGTCTGGAAGGGCCCTCCCCGTTGTAACTGGAAAATATACCCCAGGTTCAGGCCGCAACTCGGGAAAAACCATGAGACTTCCCCCTCGCTGCGAGATGAGGCCTGATTCCCCTGCAGTGCGTGAAGAGCAATTCCGTGTTCCACATCAAACGTGAAAGTAGCCTTGATTTCCTTGATGGCACTCCAGAGAAAACCCAAGATCACTGTCTCAAGTCTAGAGCCATTCTGAGGTCACTGTAGCAACAAGAAAGGGCTCCGTGGACCCCAATTGAACTCGATATGAGAGCTTACTCCCTGGCTTCCCCTCAAGAGTAATACGAACTTTCCACAAGTACCTCAAGAGGAGGCTTCTCTCTCCTACAGGTATGTGACAGGGACCCTGAGTTTGTGGCCTCAAGTAGAATGGACACCGAGATGCTCTGACTCGAAATAAGGCTGGTTATCCCTGCAGGGAATTGAATACAGGCTCGTCTTGCATCTCCCAAGACGATGGGTTGTCTGAATCCGCTGTGGAGACCACAGAGAAAGACCTAGTATTCCGCCTCATCGGGACCGGAGGCCTCACATCCTTTGAAAACTCGAGAGGTCCGCGGAGATAAATCTTCCAAAAGAGACGATGCCTGGCTCCTCTTGAAAATGGATAGGAGTCCCAGGATCCCTGTGGCACGGGGAAAGGGACACTGGGTCCCCGCCTCACGGGGAGACGCGTCCCAATAGCCATGCCAAGACTCGAGGAGAATCCCGAATTGTCCCTCCCACCTAGGCAGGAGTCCTGACGTCGCTGCACAAACATGTGTCTGGAATGGCCCTCCCCGTCGTAACTCGAGAGTATACCCCAGGTTCCGGCCACAACTCGAGAAAAACCATGAGACTTCCCCCTCGCCGCGAGATGAGGCCCGATTCCCCTGGACTGCGTGCAGAGCAATTCCATGTTCCACATCCAACATGAAAGGAGCCTTGATTTCCTTGATGGCACTCCAGAGAAAACCCAAGATCACTGTCTCAAGTCTAGAGGGATCCTGAGGTCACTGTGGCAACCCGAAAGGGCTCCGTGGACCCCAAATCAACTTGAGATGAGAGCTTAGTCCCTGGCTTCACTCAAGACGTATACAAATTTTCCACAAGCACCTCAAGAGGAGGCTTCTCTCAGCTACAGGTATGTGAGAGAGATCCTGAGTTTGTGGCCTCAAATGGAATGGACTCCGAGATGCTCTTACTCGAAGTAAGGCCGGATATCCCTGCAGTGAATTGAATGCAGGCTCCTCTTGCATCTCCCAAGACGAAGGGATGTCTGAATTCCCTGTGGAGACAACAGAGAAAGACCTAGTTCTCCGCCTCATCGCGACCGGAGGCCTCACATCCTTAGAAAACTCGAGAGGTCCGCGGAGATCAATGCTTCCAAAGGAGACGATGCCTGACTCCTCTTGAAAATGGATAGGAGTCCCAGGATGACTGTGGCACGTGGAAAGGGACCCTGGGGCTCCCGCCTCAAGTGCAGACGCGTACCATTGCCATGCCAAGTCTCGAGGAGAATCCCGAGGTGTCCCTCGCACCTAGGCATTGGTCCTGACGTCGCTGAACAAACACGTGTCTGGAAGGGCCCTCCCCGTCGTAACTCGAGAATACACCCCAAGTTCCGGCCGCAACTCGAGAAAAAACATGAGACTTCCATCTCGCCGCGAGATGAGGCCTGATTCCCCTGCACTGCATCGAGAGCAATTCCGTGTTCCACATCAAACGTGAAAGGAGTCTTGATTTCCTTGATGGCACTCCAGACAAAACCCAAGATCACTGTCTCAAGTCTAGAGGATTCCTGAGGTCAATGTAGCAACACGAAAGGGCTCGGTGGACCCCAAGTCAACTCGAGATGAGAGCTTAGTCCCTGGCTTCGAATCAAGAGGAATACCAACTTTCCACAAGCACCTCAAGAGGAGGCTTCCCTCAGATACATGTATGTGAGAGGTACCCTGAGTTTGTGGCCTCAAGTGGAATGGACACCGAGATGCTCTGACTCGAAGTAAGGCCGGATATCCCTGCAGTGAATTGAATGCAGGCTTGTCTTGCATCTCCCAAGACGAAGGGATGTCTGAATCCCCTGTGGAGACCACAGAGAAAGACCTAGTTCTCTGCCTCATCGCGCCCGGAGGCCTCACATCCTTTGAAAACTCGAGAGGTCCGCGGAGATCAATGCTTCCAAAGGAGACGATGCCGAACTCCTCTTGCAAATGGATAGGAGTCCCAGGATCCCTGTGGCACGTGGAAAGGGACCCTGGGTCTCCCGCCTCAGGTGGAGACGCGTCCCAATTGCCATGCCAATACTCGAGGAGAATCGCGAGGTGTACCTCGCACCTAGGCGCGAGTCCTGATGTCGCTGAACAAACACGCGTCTGGAAGGGCCCTCCCCGTCGTAACTCGAGAATATACCTCAGGTTCCGGCTGCAACTCGAGAAAAACCATGAGACTTCCCCCTCGCAGAGAGATAAGGTCCGATTCCCCTGCACTGCGTGCAGAGCAATTCTGTGTTTAACATCAAACGTGAAAGGAGACTTGATTTCCTTGATGCCACTCCAGAGAAACCCCAAGATCACTGTCTCAAGTCTAGAGGGATCCTGACGTCACTGTAGCAACACAAAAGGGCTCCGTGGACCCCAAATCAACTCGAGATGAGAGCTTAGTCCCCGGCTTCGACTCAAGAGGAATACCAACTTTCCACAAGCACCTCAAGAGGAGGCTTCTATCAGCTACAGGTATGTGAGAGGGACCCTGAGTTTGTGGCCTCAAGTGGAATGGACACCGAGTTGCTCTTACTCGAGGTAAAGCCAGATATCCCTGCAGTGAATTGAATGCAGGCTCGTCTTGCATCTCCCAAGATGAAGGGATGTCTGAATCCCCTGTGGAGACCACAGAGAAAGTCCTAGTTCTCGCCTCATTGCGCCCGAGGCCTCACATCCTTTGAAAATTCGAGAGGTCCGCGGAGATCAATGCTTCCAAAGGAGACGATGCCTGACTCCTCTTGAAAATGGATAGGAGTCCCAGGAACACTGTGGCACGTGGAAAGGGACGCTGGGTCTCCCGCCTCACGTGGAGACGAGTCCCAATTGCCATGCCAAGACTCGAGGAGAATCCCGAGGTGTCCCTCTCACCTAGGCAGGAGTCCTGACGTCGCTGAACAAACACGTGTCTGGAAGGGCCCTCCCCATCGTAACTCGAGAATATACCCCAGGTTCCGGCCGCAACTCGAGAAAAACCGTGAGACTTCCCCCTCGCTGCGAGATGAGGCCCGATTCCCCTGCACTGCGTGCAGAGCAATTCCGTGTTCCACATCAAACGTGAAAGGAGCCTTGATTTCCTTGATCGCACTCCAGAGAATACCAAAAGTCACTGTCTCAAGTCTAGAGGGAACCTGAGGTCACTGGAGCAACACGAAAGGGCTCCGTGGACCCCAAATAAACTCGAGATGAGAGCTTATTCCCTGGCTTTGACTCAAGTGGAATACCAACTATCCACAAGCACCTCAAGAGGAGGCTTCTCTCAGCTACAGGTATGTGAGAGGGACCCTGAGTTTGTGGCCTCAAGTGGAATGGACACCGAGATGCTCTGACTCGAAGTAAGGCCGGATATCCCTGCAGTGAATTGAATGCAGGCTCGTCTTGCATCTCCCAAGACGAAGGGATGTCTGAATCCCCTGTGGAGACCACAGAGAAAGACCTAGTTCTCCGCCTCAACGCGAACGGAGTACTCACATCCTTTGAAAACTCGAGAGGTCCGCTGAGATCAATGCTTCCAAAGGAGACGATGCCTGACTCCTCTTGAAAATGGATAGGAGTCCCAGGAACACTGTGGCACGTGGAAAGGGACCCTGGGTCTCCCGCCTCACGTGGAGACGCGTCCCAATTGCCATGCCAAGACTCGAGGAGAATCCCGAGGTGTCCCTCGCACCTAGGCAGAAGTCCTGACTTCGCTGAACAAACACGTGTATCGAAGGGACCTCCCCGTCGTAACTCGAGAATATACCCCAGGTTCCGGCCGCAACTCGAGAAAAACCAAGAGACTATCCCCTCGCCGCGAGATGAGGCCCGATTCCCCTGCACTGCATGCAGAGCAATTCCGTGTTCCACATCAAAGGTGAAAGGAGCCTTGATTTCCTTGATGGCACTCCAGAGAAAACCCAAGATCACTGTCTCAAGTCTAGAGGGATCCTGAGGTCACTGGAGCAACACGAAAGGGCTCGGGGAACCCCAAATCAACTCGAGATGAGAGCTTAGTCCCTGGCTTCGACTCAAGAGGAATACCAACTTTCCACAAGCATCTCAAGGGGAGGCTTCTCTCAGCTACAGGTATGTGAGAGGGACCCTGAGTTTGTGGCCTCAAGTGGAATGGACACCGAGATGCTCTGACTCGAAGTAAGGCTGGATATCCCTGCAGTGAATTGGAAGCAGGCTCGTCTTGCATCTCCCAAGACGAAGGGCTGTCTGAATCCCCTGTGGAGACCACAGAGAAAGACCTAGTCCTCCGCCTCAAAGCGACCGGAGGCCTCACATCCTTTGAAAACTCGAGAGGTTTGCGGAGATCAATGCTTCCAAAGGAGACGATGCCTGACTCCTCTTGAAAATGTTTAGGAGTCCCAGCATCCCTGTCCACATGGACGGGGACCCTGGGTCTCCCGCTTCACGTGGAGACGAGTCCCAATTGCCATGCCAAGACTCGAGGAGAATCCCGACGTGTCCCTCGCACCTAGGCAGGAGTCCTGACGTCGCTGAACAAACACGTGACTGGAAGGGCCTTCCCCATCGTAACTCGAGAATATACCCCAGGGTCCGGCCGCAACTCGAGAAAACCATGAGACTTCCCCCTCGCCGCGAGATGAGACCCGATTCCCCTGCACTGCGTGCAGAGCAATTCCGTGTTCCACATCAAACGTGAAAGGAGCCTTGATTTCCTTGATGGCACTCCAGAGAAAACCCAAGATCACTGTCTCAAGTCTAGAGGGATCGTGAGGTCACTGGAGCAACACGAAAGAGCTCCGTGGACCCCAAATCAACTCGAGATGAGAGCTTAGTCCCTGGCTTCGACTCAAGTGGAATACCAACTTTTCACAAGCACCTCAAGAGGAGGCTTCTCTCAGCTTGAGGTATGTGAGAGGGACCCTGAGTTTGTGGCCTCAAGTGGAATGGACACCGAGATGCTCTGACTTGAAGTAAGTCCGGATATCCCTGCAGTGAATTGAATGCAGGCTCGTCTTGTATCTCCCAAGAAGAAGGGATGTCTGAATCCCCTGTGGAGACCACAGAGAAAGACCTAGTCCTCCGCCTCAACGCGACCGGAGGCCTCACATCCTTTGAAATATCGAGAGGTCCGCGGAGATCAATGCTTCCAATGGAGATGATGCCTGACTCCTCTTGCAAATGGATAGGAGTCCCAGGTTCCCTGTGGCACGTGGAAAGGGAACCTGTGTCTCGTGCCTCACGTGGAGATGCGTCCCAATTGCCATGCCAAGACTCGAGAAGAATCCTGAGGTGTCCGTCGCACCTAGGCAGGAGTCCTAACGTCGCTGAACAAACACGTGTCTGGAAGGGCCCTGCCCGTCATAACTCGAGAATATAACACAGGTTCCAGGCGCGACTCGAGAAAAACCATGAGAAATCCACCTCGACGCGAGATGAGGCTCGATTCCCCTGCACTGTGTGCAGAGCAATTCCGTGTTCCACATCAAACGTGAAAGGAGCCTTGATTTCCTTGATGGCACTCCAGAGAAACCCAAGATCACTGTCTCAAGTCTAGAGGGATCCTGAGGTCAATGGAGCAACACGAAAGGGCTCCGTGGACCCCAAATCAATTCGAGATGAGAGCTTAGTCCCTGGCTTCCACTCAAGAGGAATACCAACTTTCCACAAGCACCTCAAGAGGAGGCTTCTCTCAGCTACAGGTATGTGAGAGGGACCCTGAGTTTGTGGCCTCAAGTGGAATGGACACCGAGATGCTCTGACTCGAAGTAAGGCCGGATATCGCTGCAGTGAATTGAATGCAGGTTCGTCTTGCATCTCCCAAGACGAAGGGATGTCTGAATCCCCTGTGGAGACCACAGAGAAAGACCTAGTCCTCCGCCTCATCGCGACCGGAGGCTCACATCCTTTGAAAACTCGAGAGGTCTGCGGAGACCAATGCTTCCAAAGGAGACGATGCCTGACTCCTCTTGAAAATGGTTAGAAGTCCCAGGATCCCTGTCCACATGGACGGGGACCCTGGGTCTCCCGCTTCACGTGGAGACGCGTGCCAATTGCAATGCCAAGACTCGAGGAGAATCCCGAGGTGTCCATCGCACCTAGGCAGGAGTCCTGACGTCGCTGAACAAACACGTGTCTGGAAGGGCCCTCCACATCGTAACTCGAGAATATACCCAAGGGTCCGGTCGCAACTCGAGAAAAACCATGAGACTTCCCCCTCGCCGCGAGATGAGACCCGATTCCCCTGCACTGCGTGCAGAGCAATTCCGTGTTCCACATCAAACGTGAAAGGAGCCTTGATTTCCTTGATGGCACTCCAGAGAAACCCCAAGATCACTGTCTCAAGTCTAGAGGGATCCTGAGGTCACTGGAGAAACACGTAAGGCCTCCGGGGACCCCACATCAACTCGAGATGAGAGCTTAGTCCCTGGCTTCGACTCAAGTGGAATATCAACTTTCCACAAGCACCTCAAGTGGAGGCTTCTCTCAGCTACATGTAGGTGAGAGGGACCCTGAGTTTGTGGCCTCAAGTGGAATGGACACCGAGATGCTCTGATTCGAAGTAAGGCCGGATATCCCTGCAGTGAAGTGAATGCAGGCTCGTCTTGCATCTCCCAAGACGAAGGGATGACTGAATCCCCTGTGGAGACCACAGAGAAAGATCTAGTCCTCCGCCTCATCGCGACCGGAGGCCTCACATCCTTTGAAAACTTGAGAGGTCCGCGGAGATCAATGCTTTCAAAGGAGACGATGCCTGACTCCTCTTGAAAATGGATAGGAGTCCCAGGATCCCTGTGGCACGTGGAAAGGAACCCTGGGTCTCCCGCCTCACGTGGAGACGCGTCCCAATTGCCATGCCAAGACTCGAGGAGAATCCTGAGGTGTCCCTCACACCTAGGCAGGAGTGCTAAAATCGCTGAACAAACACGTGTCTGGAAGGACCCTCCCCGTCGTGACTCGAGAATATGACCCAGGTTCAGGCCACAACTCCAGAAAAACCATGAGACTTCCCCCTCGCCGCGAAATGAGGCCCGATTCCCCTGCACTGCGTGCAGAGCAATTCCGTGTTCCACATCAAACATGAAAGGAGCCTTGATTTCCTTGATGGCACTCCAGAGAAAACCCAAGATCACTGTGTCAAGTCTAGAGGGATCCTGAGGTCACTGTAGCAACATGAAAGGGATCCGTGGACCCCAAATCAACTCGAGATGAGAGCTTAGTCCCTGGCTTCGACTCAAGAGGAATACCAACTTTCCACAAGCACCTCAAGAGGAGGCTTCTCTCAGCTACAGGTATGTGAGAGGGACCCTGAGTTTGTGGCCTCAAGTGGAATGGACACCGAGATGCTCTGACTCGAAGTAAGGCCGGATATCCCTGCAGTGAATTGAATGCAGGCTCGTCTTCAATCTCCCAAGACGAAGGGATGTCTGAATCCCCTGTGGAGACCACAGAGAAAGACCTAGTTCTCCACCTCATCGCGAACAGAGGCCTCACATCCTTTGAAAACTCGAGAGGTCCACGGAGATCAATGCTTCCAAAGGAGACGATGCCTGACTCCTCTTGAAAATGGATAGGAGTCCCAGGATCCCTGTGGCACGTGGAAAGGGATCCTGGGTCTCCCGCCTCACGTGGAGACGCGTCCAAATTGCCATGCCAAGACTCGAGGAGAATCCCGAGGTGTCCCTCGCACCTAGGCAGGAGTCCTGACGTCGCTGAACAAATACGTGTCTGGAAGGGCCCTCCCCGTTGTAACTGGAAAATATACCCCAGGTTCAGGCCGCAACTCGGGAAAAACCATGAGACTTCCCCCTCGCCGCGAGATGAGGCCTGATTCCCCTGCAGTGCGTGAAGAGCAATTCCGTGTTCCACATCAAACGTGAAAGTAGCCTTGATTTCCTTGATGGCACTCCAGAGAAAACCCAAGATCACTGTCTCAAGTCTAGAGCCATTCTGAGGTCACTGTAGCAACAAGAAAGGGCTCCGTGGACCCCAATTGAACTCGATATGAGAGCTTACTCCCTGGCTTCCCCTCAAGAGTAATACGAACTTTCCACAAGTACCTCAAGAGGAGGATTCTCTCTCCTACAGGTATGTGACAGGGACCCTGAGTTTGTGGCCTCAAGTAGAATGGACACCGAGATGCTCTGACTCGAAATAAGGCTGGTTATCCCTGCAGGGAATTGAATACAGGCTCGTCTTGCATCTCCCAAGACGACGGGTTGTCTGAATCCGCTGTGGAGACCACAGAGAAAGACCTAGTATTCCGCCTCATCGGGACCGGAGGCCTCACATCCTTTGAAAACTCGAGAGGTCCGCGGAGATAAATCTTCCAAAAGAGACGATGCCTGGCTCCTCTTGAAAATGGATAGGAGTCCCAGGATCCCTGTGGCACGGGGAAAGGGACACTGGGTCCCCGCCTCACGGGGAGACGCGTCCCAATAGCCATGCCAAGACTCGAGGAGAATCCCGAATTGTCCCTCCCACCTAGGCAGGAGTCCTGACGTCGCTGCACAAACATGTGTCTGGAATGGCCCTCCCCGTCGTAACTCGAGAGTATACCCCAGGTTCCGGCCACAACTCGAGAAAAACCATGAGACTTCCCCCTCGCCGCGAGATGAGGCCCGATTCCCCTGGACTGCGTGCAGAGCAATTCCATGTTCCACATCCAACATGAAAGGAGCCTTGATTTCCTTGATGGCACTCCAGAGAAAACCCAAGATCACTGTCTCAAGTCTAGAGGGATCCTGAGGTCACTGTGGCAACCCGAAAGGGCTCCGTGGACCCCAAATCAACTTGAGATGAGAGCTTAGTCCCTGGCTTCACTCAAGACGTATACAAATTTTCCACAAGCACCTCAAGAGGAGGCTTCTCTCAGCTACAGGTATGTGAGAGAGATCCTGAGTTTGTGGCCTCAAATGGAATGGACTCCGAGATGCTCTTACTCGAAGTAAGGCCGGATATCCCTGCAGTGAATTGAATGCAGGCTCCTCTTGCATCTCCCAAGACGAAGGGATGTCTGAATTCCCTGTGGAGACAACAGAGAAAGACCTAGTTCTCCGCCTCATCGCGACCGGAGGCCTCACATCCTTAGAAAACTCGAGAGGTCCGCGGAGATCAATGCTTCCAAAGGAGACGATGCCTGACTCCTCTTGAAAATGGATAGGAGTCCCAGGATGACTGTGGCACGTGGAAAGGGACCCTGGGGCTCCCGCCTCAAGTGCAGACGCGTACCATTGCCATGCCAAGTCTCGGGGAGAATCCCGAGGTGTCCCTCGCACCTAGGCAGGGGTCCTGACGTCGCTGAACAAACACGTGTCTGGAAGGGCCCTCCCCGTCGTAACTCGAGAATACACCCCAATTTCCGGCCGCAACTCGAGAAAAAACATGAGACTTCCATCTCGCCGCGAGATGAGGCCTGATTCCCCTGCACTGCATCGAGAGCAATTCCGTGTTCCACATCAAACGTGAAAGGAGTCTTGATTTCCTTGATGGCACTCCAGACAAAACCCAAGATCACTGTCTCAAGTCTAGAGGATTCCTGAGGTCAATGTAGCAACACGAAAGGGCTCGGTGGACCCCAAGTCAACTCGAGATGAGAGCTTAGTCCCTGGCTTCGAATCAAGAGGAATACCAACTTTCCACAAGCACCTCAAGAGGAGGCTTCCCTCAGCTACATGTATGTGAGAGGGACCCTGAGTTTGTGGCCTCAAGTGGAATGGACACCGAGATGCTCTGACTCGAAGTAAGGCCGGATATCCCTGCAGTGAATTGAATGCAGGCTCGTCTTCCATCTCCCAAGACGAAGGGATGTGTGAATCCCCTGTGGAGACGACAGAGAAAGACCTGGTCCTCCGCCTCAACACGACCGGAGGCCTCACATCCTTTGAAAACTCGAGAGGTATGCGGAGATCAATGCTTCCAAAGGAGACGATGCCTGACTCCTCTTGAAAATGGATAGGCGTCCCAGGATCCCTGTTGCACGTGGAAAGGGACACTGGGTCTCCCGCCTCACGTGGAGACGCGTCCAAATTGCCATGCCATGACTCGAGGAGAATCCCGAGGGGTCCCTCGCACCTAGGCAGGAGTCCTGACGTCGCTGAACAAACACGAGTCTGGAAGGGCCCTCCCCGTCGTAACTCGAGAATATACCCCAGGTTCCGGCCGCAACTCGAGAAAACCATGAGACTTCCCCCTCGCCGCGAGATGAGGCCCGATTCCCCTGCACTGCGTGCAGAGCAATTCCGTGTTCCACATCAAACGTGAAAGGAGCCTTGATTTCCTTGATGGCACTCCAGAGAAAACCCAAGATCACTGTCTCAAGTCTATAGGGATCCTGAGGGCACTGGAGCAACACGAAAGGGCTCCGTGGACCCCAAATCAACTCGAGATGAGAGCTTCGTCCCTGGCTTCGACTCAAGAGGAATACCAACTTTCCATAAGCACCTCAAGAGGAGGCTTCTCTCAGCTACAGGTATGTGAGAGGGACCCTGAGTTTGTGGCCTCAAGTGGAATGGACACCGAGATGCTCTGACTCGAAGTGAGGCCGGATATCCCTGCAGTGAATTGAATGCACGCTCGTCTTGCATTTCCCAAGACGAAAGGCTGTCTGGATCCCCTGTGGAGACCACAGAGAAAGACCTAGTTCTCCGCCTCATCGCGACCGGAGTCCTCACATCCTTTGAAAACTCGAGAGGTCCGCGAAGATCAATGCTTCTGAAGGAGACGATGCCTGACTCCTGTTGAATATGGATAGGAGTCCCAGGATCCCTGTGGCACGTGGAAAGGGACGCTGGGTCTCCCGCCTCACGTGGAGACACGTCCCAATTTCCATGCCAAGACTCGGGGAGAATCCCGAGGTGTCCCTCGCACCTAGGCAGGAGTCCTGACGTCGCTGAACAAACACGTGTCTGGAAGGGCACTCCCCGTCGTAACTCGAGAATATACCCCAGGTTCTGGCCTCAACTCGAGAAAAACCATGAGACTTCCCCCTCGCCGCGAGATGAGGCCCGATTCCCCTGCAGTGCGTGCAGAGCAATTCTGTGTTCCACATCAAACACGAAAGGAGCCTTGATTTCCTTGATGGCACTCCAGAGAAAACCCAACATCACTGTCTCAAGTCTAGAGGGATCCTGAGGTCACTGGAGCAACAAGAAAGGGCTCCGTGGACCCCAAATCAACTCGAGATGAGAGCTTAGTTCCTGGCTTCGACTCAAGAGGAATACCAACTTTCCATAAGCACCTCATGAGGAGGCTTTTCTCAGCTACAGGTATGTCAGAGGGACCCTGAATTTGTGGCCTCAAGTGTAATGGACACCGAGATGCTCTGACTCGAATTAAGGCCGGATATCCCTGCAGTGAATTGAATGCAGGCTCGTCTTGCATCTCCCAAGACGAAGGGATGTCTGAATCCCCTGTGGAGACGACAGAGAAAGAACTAGTCCTCCGCCTCATCGCGACCGGAGGCCTCACATCCTTTGAAAACTCGAGAGGTCTGCGGAGATCAATGCTTCCCAAGGAGACGAGGCCTGACTTCTCTTTAAAATGGATAGGAGTCCCAGGATCCCTGTGGCACGTGGAAAGGGACACTGGGTCTCCCGCCTCAAGTGGAGACGCGTCCCAATTGCCATGCCAAGACTCGAGGAGAATCCCGAGGTGTCCCTCGCACCTAGGCAGGAGTCCTGACGTCGCTGAACAAACACGTGTCTGGAAGGGCCCTCCCCGTCATAACTCGAGATTATACCCCAGGTTCTGGCCGAAACTCGAGAAAAACCATGAGACTTCCCCCTCGCCGCGAGATGAGGCCCGATTCCCATGAACTGCATGCAGAGCAATTCCGTGTTCCACATCAAACGTGAAAGGAGCCTTGATTTCCTTGATGGCACTCTAGAGAAAACCCAAGATCACTGTCTCAAGTCTAGAGGGATCCTGAGGTCTCTGAAGCAACACGAAAGGTCTGCGTGGACCCCAAATCAACTCGAGATGAGAGCTTAGTCCCTGGCTTCGAGTTAAGAGGAATACCAACTTTCCACAAGCAACTCAAGAGGAGGCTTCTCTCAGCTACAGGTGTGTGAGAGGGACCCTGAGTTTGTGGCCTCACGTGGAATGGACACCGAGATGCTCTGACTCGAAGTAAGGCCGGATATCCCTGCAGTGAATTGAATGCAGGCTCGTCTTGCATCTCCCAAGACGAAGGAATGTCTGAATCCCCTGTGGAGATGACAGAGAAAGACCGAGTACTCCGCCTCATTGCGAGCGGAGGCCTCACATCCTTTGAAAACTCGAGAGGTCCGCGGAGATCAATGCTTCCAAAGGAGACGATGCCAGACTCCTCTTCAAAATGGATAGGAGTCCCAGGATCACTGTGGAACGTGGAAAGGGACCCTCGGTCTCCCGCCTCACGTGGAGATGCCTCCCAATTGCCATGCCAAGACTCGAGGAGTATCCCGAGGTGTTCCTCACTCCTAGGCAGGAGTCCTGACGTCGCTGAACAACCACGTGTCTGGAAGGGCCCTCCCCGTCGTAACTCGAGAATATACCCCAGGTTCCGACCGCAACTCGAGAAAAACCATGAGACTTCCTCCTCGCCGCGAGATGAGGCCCGATTCCCATGCAATGCGTGCAGAGCAATTCCGTGTTCCACATCAAACGTGAAAGGAGCCTTGATTTCCTTCATGGCACTCCAGAGAAAACCCAAGATCACTGTCTCAAGTCTAGAGGGATCCTGAGGTCACTGGAGCAACACGAAAGGGCTCCATGGACCCCAAATCAACTCGAGATGAGAGCTTAGTCCCTGGCTTCGAGTCAAGAGGAATACCAACTTTCCACAAGCACCTCAAGAGGTGGCTTCTCTCAGCTACAGGTATGTGAGAGGGACCCTGAGTTTGTGGCCTCAAGTGGAATGGACACCGAGATGCTCTGACTCGAAGTAAGGCCAGATATCCCTGCAGTGAATTGAATGCAGGCTCGTCTTGCATCTCCCAAGATGAAGGGATGTCTGAATCCCCTGTGGAGATGACAGAGAAAGACCGAGTTCTCCGCCTCATCACGAGCGGTGGCCTCATATCCTTTGAAAACTCGAGAGGTCCGCGGAGATCAATGCTTCCAAAGGACACGATGCCTGACTCCTCTTGAAAATGGATAGGAGTCCCAGGATCCCTGTGGCACGTGGAAAGGGACCCTGGGTCTCCCGCCTCACGTGGAGACGCGTCCCAATTGCCATGCCAAGACTCGAGGAGAATCCCGAGGTGTCCCTCGCACCTAGGCAGGAGTCCTGACGTCGCTGAACAAACACGTGTCTGGAAGGGCCCTCCCCGTCGTAACTCGAGAATATACCCCAGGTTCCGGCCGCAACTCGAGAAAAATCATGAGACTTCCCCCTCGCCGAGACATGAGGCCCGATTCCCCTGCACTGCGTGCAGAGCAATTCAGGGTTCCACATCAAACGTGAAAGGAGCCTTGATTTCCTTGATGGCACTCCAGAGAAAACCCAAGATCACTGTCTCAAGTCTAGAGGGATCCTGAGGTCACTGGAGCAACACGAAAGGGCTCCATGGACCCCAAATCAACTCGAGATGAGAGTTTAGTCCCTGGCTTCGAGTCAAGAGGAATACCAACTTTCCACAAGCACCTCAAGAGGAGGCTTCTCTCAGCTACAGGTATGTGAGAGGGCCCTGAGTTTGTGGCCTCAAGTGGAATGGACACCGAGATACTCTGACTCGAAGTAAGGCCGGATATCCCTGCAGTGAATTGAATGCAGGCTCGTCTTGCATCTCCCAAGACGAAGGGTTGTCTGAATCCCCTGTGGAGACCACAGAGAAAGGCCTTCCTCCACGTCAATGCACCGGAGGCCTCATATCCTTTAGAAACTCGAGAGGTCTGCGGAGATCAGTACCTCCGAAGGAGACGATGCCTGACTCCTCTTGAAAATGGATAGGAGTCCTAGGATCCCTGTGGCACGTGGAAAGGGACCCTGGGTCTCCCGCCTCACATGGAGACACGTCCCAATTGCCATGAAAAGACTCGAGGAGAATCCCGAGGTGTCCCTCGCACCTAGGCAGGAGTCCTGACGTCGCTGAACAAACACGTGTCTGGAAGGGCCCTCCCCATCGTAACTCGAGAATATACCCCATGTTCCGGCCGCAACGCGAGAAAAACCATGAGACTTCCCCCTCGCCGCGAGATGAGGCCCGATTCCCCTGCCCTGCTTGCAGAACTATTCCGTTTTTCACATCAAACGTGAAAGGAACCTTGATTTCCTTGATGGCACTCCAGAGAAAACCCAAGTTCACTGTCTCAAGTGTAGAGGGATCCTGAGGTCACTGGAGCAACAAGAAAGGGCTCCGTGGACCACAAATCAACTCGAGATGAGAGCTTAGTCCCTGGCTTCGACTCAAGAGGAATACCAACTTTCCACAAGCACCTCAAGAGGAGGCTTCTCTCACCTACAGGTATGTGAGAGGGCCCCTGAGTTTGTTGCCTCAAGTGGAATGGACACCGAGATGCTCTGACTCGAAGTAAGGCCGGATATCTCTGCAATGAATTGAATGCAGGCTCGTCTTGCATCTCCCAAGACGAAGGGATGTCTGAATCCCCTGTGGAGATGACAGAGAAAGACCGAGTTCTCCGCCTCATCGCGAGCGGAGGCCTCACATCCTTTGAAAACTCGAGAGGTCCGCGGAGATCAATGCTTCCAAAGGAGACGATGCCTGACTCCTCTTGAAAATGGATAGGAGTCCCAGGATCCCTGTGGAACGTGGAAAGGGACCCTGGGTCTCCGCCTCACGTGGAGATGCCTCCCAATTGCCATGCCAAGAATCGAGGAGAATCCCGAGGTGTCCCTCGCACCTAGGCAGGAGTCCTGACGTCGCGGAACAAACACTTGTCTGGAAGGGCCCTCCCCGTCGTAACGCGAGAATATACCCCAGGTTCTGGCCGCAACTCGAGAAAAACCATGAGACTTCCCCCTCGCCGCGAGATGAGGCCCGATTCCCATGAACTGCATGCAGAACAATTCCGTGTTCCACATCAAACGTGAAAGGAGCCTTGATTTCCTTGATGGCACCCTAGAGAAAACCCAAGATCACTGTCTCAAGTCTAGAGGGATCCTGAGGTCTCTGAAGCAACACGAAAGGTCTGCGTGGACCCCAAATCAACTCGAGATGAGAGCTTAGTCCCTGGCTTCGACTCAAGAGGAATACCAACTTTCCACAAGCACCTCAAGAGGAGGCTTCTCTCAGCTACAGGTATGTGAGAGGGACCCTGAGTTTGTGGCCTCAAGTGGAATGGACACCGAGATGCTCTGACTTGAAGTAAGGCCGGATATCCCTGCAGTGAATTGAAAGCAGGCTTTTCTTGTATCTCCCAAGAAGAAGGGATGTCTGAATCCCCTTTGGAGACCACAGAGAAAGACCTAGTTCTCCGCCTCATCGCGACCAGAGGCCTCACATCCTTTGAAAACTCGAGAGGTCCGCGGAGATCAATGCTTCCAAAGGAGACGATGCCTGACTCCTCTTGAAAATGGATAGGAGTCCCAGGATCCCTGTGGTACGTGGAAAGGGCCCCGGGTCTCCCGCCTCACGTGGAGACGCGTCCCAATTGCCATGCCAAGACTCGAGGAGAATCCCGAGGTGTCCTCGCACCAAGGCAGGAGTCCTGACGTCGCTGAACAAACACGTGTCTGGAAGGATCCTCCCAATCGTAACTCGAGAATATACCCCAGGTTCCGGCCGCAAATCCAGAAAAACCATGAGATTACCCCCTCGCCGCGAGTTGAGGCCCGATTCCCCTGCACTGCATGCAGAGCAATTCCGTGTTCCACATCAAACGTGAAAGGAGCCTTGATTTCCTTGATGGCACTCCAGAGAAAATCCAAGATCACTGTCTCAAGTCTAGAGGGATCCTGACGTCACTGGAGCAACACGAAAGGGCTCCATGGACCCCAAATCAACTCGAGATGAGAGTTTAGTCCCTGGCTTCGAGTCAAGAGGAATACCAACTTTCCACAAGCACCTCAAGAGGAGGCTTCTCTCAGCTACAGGTATGTGAGCGGGCCCTGAGTTTGTGGCCTCAAGTGGAATGGACACCGAGATGCTCTGACTCGAAGTAAGGCCGGATATCCCTGCAGTGAATTGAATGCAGGCTCGTCTTGCATCTCCCAAGACGAAGGGATGTATGAATCCCCTGTGCAGACGACAGAAAAAGACCTAGTCCTCCCCCTCATCGCGACCGGAGGCCTCACATCCTTTGAAAACTCGAGAGGTCCGCGGAGATCAATGCTTCCAAAGGAGACGATGCCTGACTCCTCTTGAAAATGGATAGGAGTCCCAGGATCCCTGTGGCACGTGGAAAGGGACCCTGGGTCTCCCGCCTCACGTGGAGACGCGTCCCAATTGCCATGCAAGACTCGAGGAGAATCCCGAGGTGTCCCTCGCACCTAGGCAGGAGTCCTGACGTCGCTGAACAAACACGTGTCTGGAAGGGCCCTCCCCGTCGTAACTCGAGAATATACCCCAGGTTCCGGCCGCAACTCGAGAAAAACCATGAGACTTCCCCTCGCCGCGAGATGAGGCCCGATTCCCCTGCACTGCGTGCAGAGCAATGCCGTGTTCCACATCAAACACGAAAGGAGCCTTGATTTCCTTGATGGCACTCCAGAGAAAACCCAAGATCACTGTCTCAAGTCTAGAGAGATCCTGAGGTCACTGTAGCAACACGAAATGGCTCCGTGGACCCGAAATCAACTCGAGATGAGAGCTTCGTCCCTGGCTTCGACTCAAGAGGAATACCCACTTTCCACAAGCACCTCAAGAGTAGGCTTCTCTCAGCTACAGGTATGTGAGAGGGACCCTGAATTTGTGGCCTCAAGTGGAATGGACACCGAGATTCTCTGACTCGAAGGAAGGCCGGATATCCCTGCAGTGAATTGAATGCAGGCTCGTCTTGCATCTCCCACGACGAAGGGATGTCTGAATCCCCTGTGGAGACCACAGAGAAAGACCTAGTTCTCCGCCTCATCGCGACCGGTGGCCTCACGTCGTTTGAAAACTCGAGAGGTTCGCGGAGATCAGTGCTTCCAGAGGAGACGATGCCTGACTCCGCTTGAAAATGGATAGGAGTCCCAGGATCCCTGTGGCACGTGGAAAGGGACCCTGGGTCTCCCGCCTCACGTGGAGACGCGTCCCAATGGCCATGCCAAGACTCGAGGAGAATCCCGAGGTGTCCCTCGCACCCAGGCAGGAGTCCTGACATCGCTGAATAAACACGTGTCTGGAAAGTCCCTTCTGGTCGTAACTCGAGAATGTACCCCAGGTTCCGGCCGCAACTCGAGAAAAACCATGAGACTTCCCCCTCGCCGCGAGATGAGGCCCGATTCCCCTGCACTGCGTGCAGAGCAATTACGTGTTCCAAATCAAACATGAAAGGAGCCTTGATTTCCTTGATGGCACTCCAGAGAAAACCCAAGATCACTGTCTCAAGTCTAGAGGGATACTGAGGTCACTGGACCAACACGAAAGGGCTCCGTGGACCCCAAATCAACTTGAGATGAGTGCTTCGTCCCTGGCTTCGACTCAAGAGGAATACCCACTTTCCACAAGCACCTCAAGAGGAGGCTTCTCTCAGCTACAGGTATGTGAGAGGGACCCTGAGTTTGTGGCCTCAAGTGAAATGGACACCGAGATGCTCTAACTCGAAGGAAGGCCGGATATCCCTGCAGTGAATTGAATGCAGGCCTCTTTTGCATCTCCCACGATGAAGGTTTGTCTGAATCCCCTGTGGAGACCACAGAGAAAGACCTAGTTCTCCGCCTCATCGCGATCGGAGGCCTCACGTCCTTTGAAAACTCGAGAGGTCCGCGGAGATCAATGCTTCCAAAGGAGACGATGCCTGACTACTCTTGAAAATCGATAGGAGTCCCAGGATCCCTGTGGCACGTGGAAAGGGACCCTGGGTCTCCCGCCTCACGTGGAGACGCGTGCCAATGGCCATGCCAAGACTCGAGGAGAATCCCGAGGTGTCCCTCGCACCGAGGCAGGAGTCCTGACGTCGCTGAACAAACACGTGTCTGGAAGGGCCCTCCCCGTCGTAACTCGAGAATATACCCCAGGTTCCGGCCGCAACTCGAGAAAAACCATGAGACTTCCCCCTCGCACGAGATGAGGCCCGATTCCCCTGCACTGCGTGCAGAGAACTTCCTTGTTCCACATCAAACATGAAAGGAGCCTTGATTTCCTTGATGGCACTCCAGAGAACACTCAAGATCACTGTCTCAAGTCTAGAGGGATCCTGAGGTCACTGGAGCAACACGAAAGGGCTCCGTGGACCCCAAATCAACTTGAGATGAGAGCTTCGTCCCTGGCTTCGACTCAAGAGGAATACCCACTTTCCACAAGCACCTCAAGAGGAGGCTTCTCTCAGCTACAGGTATGTGAGAGGGACCCTGAGTTTGTGGCCTCAAGTGGAATGGACATCGAGATGCTCTGACTTGAAATGAGGCCGGATATCCCTGCAGTGAATTGAATGCAGGCTCGTCTTGCATCTCCCAAGACGAAGGGATGTCTGAATCCCCTGTGGAGTCCACAGAGAAAGACCTAGTTCTCCACCTCATCGCGACCGGAGGCCTCACATCCTTTGAAAACTCGAGAGGGCTGCAGAGATCAATGCTTCCAAAGGAGACGATGCCTGACTCCTCTTGAAAATGGATAGGAGTCCCAGAATCCCTGTGGCACGTGGAAAGGGACCCTGGGTCTCCCGCCTCATGTGGAGACGCGACCCAATTGCCATACCAAGACTCGAGGAGAATCCCGAGGTGTCCCTCCCACCTAGGCAGGAGTCCTGACGTCGCTGAACAAACACGTGTCTGGAAGGGCCCTCCCCGTCGTAACTCGAGAATATACCCCAGGTTCCGTCCGAAACTCGAGAAAAACCATGAGACTTCCCCCTCGCCGCGAGATGAGGCCCGATTCCCCTGCACTGCGTGCAGAGCAATTCCGTGTTCCACATCAAACGAGAAAAAATCCTTGATTTCCTTGATGGCACTCCAGAGAAAACCCAAGATCACTGTCTCAAGTCTAGAGGGATCCTGAGGTCACTGGAGCAACACGAAAGGGCACCGTGGACCCCAAATCAACTCGAGATGAGAGCTTAGTCCCTGGCTTCGACTCAAGAGAAATACCAAATTTCCACAAGCACCTCAAGAGGAGGCTTCTCTCAGCTACAGTTATGTGAGAAGGACCATGAGTTTGTGGCCTCAAGTGGAATGGACACCGAGATGCTCTGACTTATAAGGCCGGATATCCCTGCAGTGAATTGAATGCAGGCTCGTCTTGCATCTCCCAAGACGAAGGGATGTTTGAATCCCCCGTGGAGACCACAGAGAAAGACATAGTTCACCGCCTCATCGCCACCTCAGGCCTCACATCCTTTGAAAACTCGAGAGGTCCGCGGAGATCAATGCTTCCAAAGGAGACGATGACTGACTCCTCTTGAAAATGGATAGGAGTCCCAGGATCCCTGTGGCACGTGGAAAGGGACCCTGGGTCTCCTGCCTCACGTGGAGACGCGTCCCAATTGCCATGCCAAGACTCGAGGAGAATCCCGAGGTGTCCCTCGCACCTAGGCAGGAGTCCTGACGTCGCTGAACAAACACGTGTCTGGAAGGGCCCTCCCCGTTGTAACTCGAGAATATACCCCAGGTTCCTGCCGCAACTCGAGAAAAACCATGAGACTTCCCCCTCACTGCGAGATGAGGCCCGATTCCCCTGCGCTGCGTGCAGAGCAATTCCTGGTTCCACATCAAACGTGAAAGGAACCTTGATTTCCTTGATGGCCCTCCAGAGAAAACCCAAGATCACTGTCTCAAGTCTAGAGGTATCCTGAGGTCACTGGAGCAACACGAAAGGGCTCCGTGGACCCCAAATCAACTCGTGAAGAGAGCTTAGTCTCTGGCTTCGACTCAAGAGGAATACCAACTTTCCACAAGCACCTCAAGAAGCGGCTTCTCTCAGCTACAGGTATGTGAGAGGGACCCTGAGTTTGTGGCCTCAAATGGAATGGACACCGAGATGCTCTGACTCGAAGTAAGGCCGGATATCCCTGCAGTGAATTGAGTGCAGGCTCGTCTTGCATCTCCCAAGACGACGGGATGTCTGAATCCCCTGTGGAGACCACAGAGAAAGACCTAGTTCTCGGCCTCATCGAGACCGGAAGCCTAACATCCTTTGAAAACTCGAGAGGTCCGCGGAGATCAATGCTTCCAAAGGAGACGATGCCTGACTCTTCTTGAAAATGGATAGGAGTCCCAGGATACCTGTGGCACGTGGAAAGGGACCCTGGGTCGCCCGCCTCACGTGAAGACGCGTCCCAATTGCCATGCCAAGACTCGAGAAGAATTCCGAGGTGTCCCTCGCACCTAGGCAGGAGTCCTGACGTCGCTGAACAAACACGTGTCTGGAAGGGCCCTCCCCGTCGTAACTCGAGAATATACCCCAGGTTCCGGCCGCAACTCGAGAAAAACCATGAGACTTCCCCCTCGCTGCAAGATGAGGCACGATTCCCCTGCACTGCGTGCAGAGCAACTCCGTGTTCCACATCAAACGTGAAAGGAGCCTTGATTTCCTTGATGGCACTCCAGAGGAAACCCAACATCACTGTCTCAAGTCTAGAGGGATCCTGAGGTCACTGGAGCAACACGAAAGGCCTCCGTGGACCCCAGATCAACTCGAGATGAGAGCTTAGTCCCTGGCTTCGACTCAAGAGAAATACCAAATTTCCACAAGCACCTCAAGAGGAGGCTTCTCTCAGCTACAGGTATGTGAGAGGGACCCTGAGTTTGTGGCCTCAAGTGGAATGGACACCGAGATGCTCTGACTCGAAGTAAGGCCGGATATCCCTGCAGTGAATTAAATGCAGGCTCGTCTTGCATCTCCCAAGACGAAGGGATGTCTGAATCCCCTGTGGAGACGACAGAGAAAGACCTAGTCCTCCGCCTCATCGAGACCGGAGGCCTCACATCCTTTGAAAACTCGAGAGGTCTGTGGAGATCAATGCTTCCAAAGGAGACGATGCCTGACTCCTCTTGAAAATGGATAGGAGTCCCAGGAACCCTGTGGCACGAGGAAAGGAACCCTGGGTCTCCCGCCTCACGTGGAGACGCGTCCCAATTGCCATGCCAAGACTCGAGGAGAATCCCGAGGTGTCCCTCGCACCTAGGCAGGAGTCCTGACGTCGCTGAACAAACACGTGTCTGGAAGGGCCCTCCCCGACGTAACTCGAGAATATACCTCAGGTTCCGGCCGCAACTCGAGAAAAACCGTGAGACTTCCCCCTCGCCAGGAGATGAGTCCCGATTCCGCTACACTGCGTGCAGAGCAATTCCGTATCCCACATCAAACGTGAAAAGAGCCTTGATTTCCTTGATGGCACTCCAGAGAAACCCCAAGATCACTGTCTCATGTCTAGAGGGATCCTGAGGTCACTGTAGCAACACGAAAGGGCTCTGCAGACCCAAAACAACTGGAGATGAGAGGTTAGTCCCTCGATTCGACTCAAGAGGAATACCAACTTTCCACAAGCACCACAGGGGAGGCTTCTCTCAGCTACAGGTATGTGAGAGGAACTCTGAGTTTGTGGACTCAAGTGGAATGAACACCGAGATGCTCTGACTCGAAGTAAGGACGGATATCTCTGCAGTGAATTGAATGCAGGCTCGTCTTGCATCTCCCAAGACGACGGGATGTCTGAATCCCCTGTGGAGACCACAGAGAAAGACCTAGTTCTCGGCCTGATCGAGACCGGAGGCCTCACATCCTTTGAAAACTTGAGAGGTCCGCGGAGATCAAGGCTTCCAAAGGAGACGATGCCTGACTCTTCTTGAAAATGGATAGGAGTCCCAGGATACCTGTGGCACGTGGAAAGGGACCCTGGGTCTCCCGCCTCACGTGAAGACGTGTCCCAATTGCCATGCCAAGACTCGGGAAGAATTCTGAGGTGTCCCTCGCACCTAGGCAGGAGTCCTGACCTCGCTGAACAAACACGTGTCTGGAAGGGCCCTCCCCGTCGTAACTCGAGAATATACCCCAGGTTCCGGCCGCAACGCGAGAAAAACCATGAGACTTCCCCCTCGCTGCAAGATGAGGCCCGATTCCCCTGCACTGCGTGCAGAGCAATTCCGTGTTCCACATCAAACGTGAAAGGAGCCTTGATTTCCTTGATGGCACTCCAGAGAAAACCCAAGATCACTGTCTCAAGTCTAGAGGGATCCTGAGATCACTGGAGCAACACGAAAGGCCTCCGTGGACCCCAAATCAACTCGAGATGAGAGCTTAGTCCCTGGCTTCGACTCAAGAGGAATACTAACTTTCCACAAGCACTTCAAGAGGAGGCTTCTCTCAGCTACAGGTATGTGAGAGGGACCCTGAATTTGTGGACTCAAATGGAATGGACACCGAGATGCTCTGACTCGAAGTAAGGCCGGATATCCCTGCAGTGAATTGAATGCAGGCTCGTCTTGCATCTCCCAAGACGAAGGAATGTCTGAATCCACTGTGGAGACCACAGAGAAAGACCTAGTCCTCCGCCTCATTGCGACCGTAGGCCTCACATCCTTTGAAAATTCTAGGGGTATGCGGAGATCAATGCTTCCAAAGGAGACGATGCCTGACTCCTCTTGAAAATGGATAGGAGTCCCAGGATCCCTGTGGCACGTGGAAAGGGACCCTGGGTCTCCCGCCTCACGTGGAGACGCGTCCAAATTGCCATGCCAAGACTCGAGGAGAATCCCGAGGTGTCCCTCGTACCTAGGCAGGAGTCCTGACGTCGCTGAACAAACACGTGTCTGGAAGGGCCCTCCCCGTCGTAACTCGAGAATATACCCCAGGTTCCGGCCAAAACTCGAGAAAAACCATGAGACATCCCCCTCGCCGCGAGATGAGGCCCGATTCCCCTCCACTGCTTGCGGAGCAATTCCGTGTTCCAAATCAAACGTGAAAGGAGCCTTGATTTCCTTGATGGCACTCCAGAGAAAACTCAAGATCACTGTCTCAAGTCTAGAGGGATCCTGAGGTCACTGGAGCAACACGAAAGGGCTCCGTGGACCCCAAATCAACTCGAGATGAGAGCTTAGTTACTGGCTTCGAGTCAAGAGGAATACCAACTTTCCACAAGCACCTCAAGAGGAGGCTTCTCTCAGCTACAGGTATGTGAGAGGGCCCCTGAGTTTGTGGCCTCAAGTGGAATGGACACCGAGATGCTCTGACTCGAAGTAAGGCCGGATATCCCTGCAGTGAATTGAATGCAGGCTCATCTTGCATCTCCCAAGACGAAGGGATGTCTGAATCCCCTGTGGAGACCACAGAGAAAGACCTAGTCCTCCGCCTCATCGCGACCGGAGGCCTCACATCCTTTGAAAACTCGAGAGGTCTGCAGAGATCAATGCTTCCAAAGGAGACGATGCCCGACTCCTCTTGAAAATGGATAGGAGTCCCAGGATCCCTGTGGCACGTGGAAAGGGACCCTGGGTCTCCCGCCTCACGTGGATACGCCTCCCAATTGCCATGCCAAGACTCGAGGAGAATCCCGAGGTGTCCCTCGCACCTAGGCAGGAGTCCTGACGTCGCTGAACAAACACGGGTCTGGAAGGGACCTCCCCCTCGTAACTCGAGAATATACCCCAGGTTCCGGCCCCAACTCGAGAAAAACCATGAGACTTCCCCCTCGCCGCGAGATGAGACCCGATTCCCCTGCCCTGCATGCAGAGCAATTCCGTATTCCACATCTAAAGTGAAAGGAGCCTTGATTTCCTTGATGGCACTCCAGAGAAACCCAAGATCACTGTCTCTGGTCTAGAGGGATCCTGAGGTCACTGTAGCAACACGAAAGGTCTCCAGGGACCCCAAATCAACACGAGATGAGAGCTTAGTCCCTGGCTTCGAGTCAAGAGGAATACCAACTTTCCACAAGCACCTGAAGAGGAGGCTTCTCGCTGCAACAGGTATGTGAGAGGGACCCTGAGTTTGTGGCCTGAAGTGGAATGGACACCGAGATGCTCTGACTCGAAGTAAGGCCGGATATCCCTGCAGTGAATTGAATGCAGGCTCGTCTTGCATCTCCCAAGACGAAGGGATGTATGAATCCCCTGTGCAGACGACAGAAAAAGACCTAGTCCTCCCCCTCATCGCGACCGGAGGCCTCACATCCTTTGAAAACTCGAGAGGTCCGCGGAGATCAATGCTTCCAAAGGAGACGATGCCTGACTCCTCTTGAAAATGGATAGGAGTCCCAGGATCCCTGTGGCACGTGGAAAGGGACCCTGGGTCTCCCGCCTCACGTGGAGACGCGTCCCAATTGTCATGCAAGACTCGAGGAGAATCCCGAGGTGTCCCTCGCACCTAGGCAGGAGTCCTGACGTCGCTGAACAAACACGTGTCTGGAAGGGCCCTCCCCGTCGTAACTCGAGAATATACCCCAGGTTCCGGCCGCAACTCGAGAAAAACCATGAGACTTCCCCTCGCCGCGAGATGAGGCTCGATTCCCCTGCACTGCGTGCAGAGCAATGCCGTGTTCCACATCAAACACGAAAGGAGCCTTGATTTCCTTGATGGCACTCCAGAGAAAACCCAAGATCACTGTCTCAAGTCTAGAGGGATCCTGAGGTCACTGTAGCAACACGAAATGGCTCCGTGGATCCGAAATCAACTCGAGATGAGAGCTTCGTCCCTGGCTTCGACTCAAGAGGAATACCCACTTTCCACAAGCACCTCAAGAGTAGGCTTCTCTCAGCTACAGGTATGTTAGAGGGACCCTGAATTTGTGGCCTCAAGTGGAATGGACACCGAGATTCTCTGACTCGAAGGACGGCCGGATATCCCTGCAGTGAATTGAATGCAGGCTCGTCTTGCATCTCCCACGACGAAGGGATGTCTGAATCCCCTGTGGAGACCACAGAGAAAGACCTAGTTCTCCGCCTCATCGCGACCGGTGGCCTCACGTCGTTTGAAAACTCGAGAGGTTCGCGGAGATCAGTGCTTCCAGAGGAGAGGATGCCTGACTCCGCTTGAAAATGGATAGGAGTCCCAGGATCCCTGTGGCACGTGGAAAGGGACCCTGGGTCTCCCGCCTCACGTGGAGACGCGTCCCAATGGCCATGCCAAGACTCGAGGAGAATCCCGAGGTGTCCCTCGCACCCAGGCAGGAGTCCTGACATCGCTGAATAAACACGTGTCTGGAAAGTCCCTTCTGGTCGTAACTCGAGAATGTACCCCAGGTTCCGGCCGCAACTCGAGAAAAACCATGAGACTTCCCCCTCGCCGCGAGATGAGGCCCGATTCCCCTGCACTGCGTGCAGAGCAATTACGTGTTCCAAATCAAACATGAAAGGAGCCTTGATTTCCTTGATGGCACTCCAGAGAAAACCCAAGATCACTGTCTCAAGTCTAGAGGGATACTGAGGTCACTGTAGCAACACCAAAGGGCTCCGTGGACCCCAAATCAACTTGAGATGAGAGCTTCGTCCCTGGCTTCGACTCAAGAGGAATACCCACTTTCCACAAGCACCTCAAGAGGAGGCTTCTCTCAGCTACAGGTATGTGAGAGGGACCCTGAGTTTATGGCCTCAAGTGGAATGGACACCGAGATGCTCTGACTCGAAGGAAGGCCGGATATCCCTGCAGTGAATTGAATGCAGGCTCGTCTTGCATCTCCCACGACGAAGGGATGTCTGAATCCCCTGTGGAGACCAAGGAGAAAGACCTAGTTCTCCGCCTCATCGCGACCGGAGGCCTCACGTCCTTTGAAAACTCGAGAGGTCCGCGGAGATCAATGATTCCAAAGGAGACGATGCCTGACTCCTCTTGAAAATGGATAGGAGTCCCAGGATCCCTGTGGCACGTGGAAAGGGACCCTGGGTCTCCCGCCTCACGTGGAGACGCGTCCCAATGGCCATGCCAAGACTCGAGGAGTATCCCGAGGTGTCCCTCGCACCCAGGCAGGAGTCCTGACGTCGCTGAACAAACACGTGTCTGGAAGGGCCCTTCCGGTCGTAACTCGTGAGTGTACCCCAGGTTCCTGCCGCAACTCGAGAAAAACCATGAGACTTCCCCCTCGCCGCGAGATGAGGCCCGATTCCCCTGCGCTGCGTGCAGAGCAACTCCGTGTTCCAAATCAAACGTGAAATGAGACTTGATTTCCTTGATGGCACTCCAGAGAACACCCAAGATCACTGTCTCAAGTCTAGAGGGATCCTGAGGTCACTGTAGCAACACGAAAAGGCTCCGTGGACCCCAAATCAACTCGAGATGAGAGTTTCTTCCCTGGCTGCGACTCAAGAGAAATACCCACTTTCCACAAGCACCTCAAGAGGAGGCTTCTCTCAGCTACAGGTATGTGAGAGGGACCCTGAGTTTGTGGCCTCAGGTGGAATGCACACCGAGATGCTCTGACTCGAAGGAAGGCTGGATATCCCTGCAGTGAATTGAATGCAGGCTCGTCTTGCATCTCCCAAGACGAAGGGATGTCTGAATCCCCTGTGGAGCCCACAGAGAAAGACCTAGTTCTCCGCCTCATCGTGACCGGAGGCCTCACGTCCTTTGAAAACTCGAGAATTCCGCGGAGATCAATGCTTCCAAAGGAGATGATGGCTGAATCCTCTTGAAAATGGATAGGCGTCCCAGGATCCCTGTGGCACTTGGAAAGGGACTCTGGGTCTCCCGCCTCACGTGGAGACGCGTCCCAATGGCCATTCCAAGACTCGAGGAGAATCCCAAGGTGCCCCTCGCACCTAGGCAGGAGTCCTGACGTCGCTGAACAAACACGTGTCTGGAAGGGCCCTTCCGGTCGTAACTCGTGAGTGTACCCCAGGTTCCGGCCGCAACTCGAGAAAAACCATGAGACTTCCCCCTCGCCGCGAGATGAGGCCCGATTCCCCTGCGCTGCGTGCAGAGCAACTCCGTGTTCCAAATCAAACGTGAAATGAGACTTGATTTCCTTGATGGCACTCCAGAGAACACCCAAGATCACTGTCTCAATTCTAGAGGGATCCTGAGGTCACTGTAGCAACACGAAAAGGCTCCGTGGACCCCAAATCAACTCAGATGAGAGTTTCGTCCCTGGCTTCGACTCAAGAGAAATACCCACTTTCCACAAGCACCTCAAGAGGAGGCTTCTCTCAGCTACAGGTATGTGAGAGGGACCCTGAGTTTGTGGCCTCAGGTGGAATGCACACCGAGATGCTCTGACTCGAAGGAAGGCTGGATATCCCTGCAGTGAATTGAATGCAGGCTCGTCTTGCATCTCACAAGACGAAGGGATGTCTGAATCCCCTGTGGAGCCCACAGAGAAAGACCTAGTTCTCCGCCTCATCGTGACCGGAGGCCTCACGTCCTTTGAAAACTCGAGAATTCCGCGGAGATCAATGCTTCCAAAGGAGATGATGGCTGAATCCTCTTGAAAATGGATAGGCGTCCCAGGATCCCTGTGGCACTTGGAAAGGGACTCTGGGTCTCCCGCCTCACGTGGAGACGCGTCCCAATGGCCATTCCAAGACTCGAGGAGAATCCCAAGGTGCCCCTCGCACCTAGGCAGGAGTCCTGACGTCGCTGAACAAACACGTGTCTGGAAGGGCCCTTCCGGTCGTAACTCGTGAGTATACCCCAGGTTCCGGCCGCAACTCGAGAAAAACCATGAGACTTCCCCCTCGCTGCGAGATGAGGCCCGATTCCCCTGCACTGCGTGCAGAGCAATTCCGTGTTCCACATCAAACGTGAAAGGAGCCTTGATTTCCTTGATGGCCCTCCAGAGAAAACCCAAGATCACTGTCTCAAGTCTAGAGGGATCCTGAGGTCACTGTAGCAACACGAAAGGGCTCCATGGACGCCAAATCAACTCGAGATGAGAGCTTAGTTCCTGGCTTCGACTCAAGAGGAATACCAACTTTCCACATGCACCTCAAGAGGAGGCTTCTCTCAGCTACAGGTATGTGAGAGGGACCCTGAGTTTGTGCGCTCAAGTGGAATGGACTCCGAGATGCTCTGACTCGAAGTAAGGCCGAATATCCCTGCAGTGAATTGAATGCAGGCTCGTCTTGCATCTCCCAAGACGAAGGGATGTCTGAATACCCTGTGGAGACCACAGAGAAAGACCTAGATCTCCGCCTCATCGCGACCGGAGGCCTCACATCCTTTGAAAACTCGAGAGGTCCGCGGAGATCAAAGCTTCCAAAGGAGACGATGCTTGAGTCCTCTTGAAAATGGATAGGAGTCCCAGGATCCCTGTGGCACGTCGAAAGGGACCCTGTGTCTCCCGCCTCACGTGGAGACGCGTCCCAATTGCCATGCCAAGACTCGAGGCGAATCCCGAGGTCTCCGTCGCACCTAGGCAGGAGTCCTGACGTCGCTGAACAAACACGTGTCTGGAAGGGCCCTCCCCGTCGTAACTCGAGAATATATCCCAGGTTCCGCCCGCAACTCGAGAAAAACCATGAGACTTCCCCCTCGCCGCGAGATGAGGCCCGATTCCCCTGCACTGCGTGCAGAGCAATTCCGTGTTCCACATCAAACGTGAAAGGAGCCTTGATTTGCTTGATGGCACTCCAGAGACAACCCAAGATCACTGTCTCAAGTCTAGAGGGATCCTGAGGTCACTGGAGCAACAAGAAAGGGCTCCATGGACCCGAAATCAACTCGAGATGAGAGCTTAGTCCCTGGCTTCGACTCAAGAGGAATACCAACTTTCCACAAGCACTTCAAGAGGAGGCTTCTCTCAGCTACAGGTATGTGAGAGAGACCCTGAGTTTGTGGCCTCAAGTGGAATGGACACCGAGATGCTCTGACTCGAAGTAAGGCCGGATATCCCTGCAGTGAATTGAATGCAGGCTCGTCTTGCATCTCCCAAGACGAAGGGATGTCTGAGTCCCCTGTGGAGACCACAGAGAAAGACCTAGTTCTCCACCTGATCGCGACCGGAGGCCTCACATCCTTTGAAAACTCGAGAGGTCGCGGAGATCAATGCTTCCAAAGGAGACGATGCCTGACTCCTCTTGAAAATGGATAGGAGTCCCAGGATCCCTGTGGCACGTGGAAAGGGACCCTGGGTCACCCGCCTCACGTGGAGACGCGTACCAATTGCCATGCCAAGACTCGAGGAGAATCCCGAGGTGTCCCTCGCACCTAGGCAGGAGTCCTGACGTCGCTGAACAAACACGTGTCTGGAAGGGCCCTCCCCGTCTTAACTCGAGAATATACCCCAGGTTCCAGCCGCAACTCGAGAAAAACCATGAGACTTCCCCCTCCCAGCGAGATGAGGTCCGATTCCCCTGCACTGCGTGCAGAGCAATTCCGTTTTCCACATCAAACGTGAAAGGAGACTTGATTTCCTTGATGGAACTCCAGAGAAAACCCAAGATCACTGTCTCAAGTCTAGAGGGATCCTGAGGTCACTGGAGCAACACGAAAGTGCTCCGTGGACCCCAAAATAACTCGAGATGAGAGCTTAGTCCCTGGCTTCGACTCAAGAGGAATACCAACTTTCCACAAGCACCTCAAGAGGAGGCTTCTAACAGCTACAGGTATGTGAGAGGGACCCTGAGTTTGTGGCCTCAAGTGGAATGGACAACGAGATGCTCTGACTCGAAGTAAGGCCGGATATCACTGCAGTGAATTTAATGCAGGCTCGTCTTGCAACTCCCAAGACGAAGGGATGTCCAAATCACCTGTGGAGACCACAGAGAAAGACCTAGTCCTCCCCCTCATCGCGACCGGAGGCCTCACATCCTTTGAAAACTCGAGAGGTCCGCGGAGATCAATGCTTCCAAAGGAGACGATGCCTGACTCCTCTTGAAAATGGATAGGAGTCCCAGGATCCCTGTGGCACGTGGAAAGGGATCCTGGGTCTCCCGCCTCACGTGGAGACGCGTCCCAATTGCCATGCAAGACTCGAGGAGAATCCCGAGGTGTCCCTCGCACCTAGGCAGGAGTCCTGACATCACTGAACAAACACGTGTCTGGACTGGCCCTCCTCGTTGTAACTCGAGAATATACCCCAGGTTCCGGCCGCAACTCGAGAAAAACCATGAGACTTCCCCCTCGCCGCGAGATGAGGCCCGATTCCCCTGCACTGCGTGCAGAGCAATTCCGTGTTCCACATCAAACACGAAAGGAGCCTTGATTTCCTTGATGGCACTCCAGAGAAAACCCAAGATCACTGTCTCAAGTCTAGAGGGATCCTGAGGTCACTGTAGCAACACGAAATGGCTCCGTGGACCCGAAATCAACTCGAGAGGAGAGCTTCGTCCCTGGCTTCGACTCAAGAGGAAAACCCACTTTCCATAACCACCTCAAGAGGAGGCTTCTCTCAGCTACAGGTATGTGAGAGGGACCCTGAGTTTGTGGCCTCAAGTGGAATGGACACCGAGATGCTCTGACTCGAAGGAAGGCCGGATATCCCTGCAGTGAATTGAATGCAGGCTCGTCTTGCATCTCCCAAGACGAAGGGATGTCTGAATCCCCTGTGGAGCCCACAGAGAAAGACCTAGTTCTCCGCCTCATCGTGACCGGAGGCCTCACGTCCTTTGAAAACTCGAGAATTCCGCGGAGATCAATGCTTCCAAAGGAGATGATGGCTGAATCCTCTTGAAAATGGATTGGAGTCCCAGGATCCCTGTGGCACTTGGAAAGGGACTCTGGGTCTCCCGCCTCACGTGGAGACGCGTCCCAATGGCCATTCCAAGACTCGAGGAGAATCCCAAGGTGCCCCTCGCACCTAGGCAGGAGTCCTGACGTCGCTGAACAAACACGTGTCTGGAAGGGCCCTTCCGGTCGTAACTCGTGAGTATACCCCAGGTTCCGGCCGCAACTCGAGAAAAACCATGAGACTTCCCCCTCGCCGCGAGATGAGGCCCGATTCCCCTGCACTGCGTGCAGAGCAATTCCGTGTTCTAAATCAAACGTGAAATGAGACTTGATTTCCTTGATGGCACTCCAGAGAACACCCAAGATCACTGTCTCAAGTCTAGAGGGATCCTGAGGTCACTGTAGCAACACGAAAGGGCTCCATGGACGCCAAATCAACTCGAGATGAGAGCTTAGTCCCTGGCTTCGACTCAAGAGGAATACCCACTTTCCACAAGCACCTCAAGAGGGGGCTTCTCTCAGCTACAGGTATGTGAGAGGGACCCTGAGTTTGTGGCCTCAAGTGGAATGGATACCGAGATGCTCTGACTCGAAGGAAGGCCGGATATCCCAGCAGTGAATTGAATGCAGGCTCTTCTTGCATCTCCCACGACGAAGGGATGTCTGAATCCCCTGTGGAGACCACAGAGAAAGACCTAGTTCTCCGCCTCATCGCGACCGGAGGCCTCACGTCCTTTGAAAACTCGAGAGGTCCGCGGAGATCAATGCTTCCAAAGGAGACGATGCCTGACTCCTCTAGAAAATGGATAGGAGTCCCAGGATGCATGTGGCACGTGGAAAGGTACCCTGGGTCTCCCGCCTCACGTGGAGACGCGTCCCCATTGCCATGCCAAGATTCGAGGAGAATCCCGAGGTGTCCCTCGCACCTAGGCAGGAGTCCTGACTTCGCTGAACAAACACGTGTCTGGAGGGGCCCTCCCCGTCGTAACTCGAGAATATACCCCAGGTTCCGGCCGCAACTCGAGAAAAACCGGGAAACTTCCCCCTCGGCGCGAGATGAGGCCCGATTCCCCTGCACTGCGTGCAGAGCAATTCCGTGTTCCACATCAAACCTGAAAGGAGCCTTGATTTCCTTGATGGCACTCCAGAGAAATCCCAAGATCACTGTCTCAAGTCTAGAGGGATCCTGAGGTCACTGGAGCAACACGAAAGGGCTCCGTGGACCCCAAATCAACTCGAGATGAGAGCTTAGTCCCTGGCTTCGACTCAAGAGGAATACCAACTTTCCACAAGCACCTCAAGAGGAGGCTTCTCTCAGCTACATGTATGTGAGAAGGACCCTGATTTTGTGGCCTCAAGTGGAATGGACACCGAGATGCTCTGACTCGAAGTAAGGCCGGATATCCCTGCAGTGAATTGAATGCAGGCTCGTCTTGCATCTCCCAAGACGAAGGGTTGTCTGAATCCCCTGTGGAGACCACAGAGAAAGACCTAGTCCTCCGCCTCAACGCGACCGAAGCCCTCACATCCTTTGAAAACTCGAGAGGTCCGCGGAGATCAATGCTTCCAAAGGAGACGATGCCTGACTCCTCTTGAAAATGGATAGGAGTCCCAGGATCCCTGTGGCACGTGGAAAGGGACCCTGGGTCTCGCGCCTCAGGTGGAGACGCGTCCCAATTGCCATGCCAAGACTCGAGGAGAATCCCGAGGTGTCCCTCGCACCTAGGCAGGATTCCTGACGTCGCTGAACAAACACGTGTCTCGAAGGGCCCTCCCCGTGTTAACTCGAGAATATACCCCACTTCCGGCCGCAACTCGAGAAAAACCATGAGACTTCCCCTTCGCCGTGAGATGAGGCCCGATTCCTCTGCACTGCATGCAGATCAATTCCGTGTTCCACATCAAACGTGAAAGGAGCCTTGATTTCCTTGATGGCACTCCAGAGAATACCCAAGATCACTGTCTCAAGTCTAGAGGGATCCTGAGGTCACTGGAGCAACATGAAAGGGCTCTGTGGACCCCAAATCAACTCGAGATGAGAACTTATTCCCTGGTTTCGACTCAAGAGGAATACCAAGTTTCCACAAGCACCTCAAGAGGAGGCTTCTCTCAGCTACAGGTATGTGAGAGGAACCTGAGTTTGTGGCCTCAAGTGGAATGGACACCGAGATGCTCTGACTCGAAGTAAGGCCGGATATCCCTGCAGTGAATTGAATGCAGGCTCGTCTTGCATCTCCCAAGACGAAGGGATGTCTGAATCCCCTGTGGAGACCACAGAGAAAGACCTAGTTCTCCGCCTCATCACGATCGGAGGCCTCACATCCTTTGAAAACTCGAGCGGTCCGCACAGATCAATGCTTCCAAAGGAGACGATGCCTGAGTCCTCTTGAAAATGGATAGGAGTCCCAGGATCCCTGTGGCACGTCAAAAGGGACCCTGTGTCTCCCGCCTCACGTGGAGACGCATCCCAATTGCCATGCCAAGTCTCGAGGAGAATCCCGAGGTGTCCCTCGCACCTAGGCAGGAGTCCTGACGTCGCTGAACAAACACGTGTCTGGAAGGGCCCTCCCCGTTGTAACTCGCGAATATACCGCAGGTTCCGGACGCAACTCGAGAAAAACCATGAGACTTCCCCCTCGCCGCGAGATGAGGCCCGATTCCCTTCCACTGCGTGCAGAGCAATTCCGTGTTCCACATCAAACGTGAAAGGAGCCTTGATTTCCTTGATGGCCCTCCAGAGAAAACCCAAGATCACTGTCTCAAGTCTAGAGGGATCCTGAGGTCACTGGAGCAACACGAAAGGGCTCCATGGACCCCAAATCAACTCGAGATGAGAGCTTAGACCCTGGCTTTGACTCAAGAGGAATACCAACTTTCCGCAAGCACCTCCAGAGGAGGCTTCTCTCAGCTACAGGTATGTGAGAGGGACCCTGAGTTTGTGGCCTCAAGTGGAATGGACACCGAGATGCTCTGACTCGAAGTAAGGCCGGATATCCCTGCAGTGAATTGAATGCAGGCTCGTCTTGCATCTCCCAAGACGAAGGGTTGTCTGAATCCCCTGTGGAGACCACAGAGAAAGACCTAGTCCTCCGCCTCAACGCGACCGGAGCCCTCACATCCTTTGAAAACTCGAGAGGTCCGCGGAGATCAATGCTTCCAAAGGAGACGATGCCTGACTCCTCTTGAAAATGGATAGGAGTCCCAGGATCCCTGTGGCACGTGGAAAGGTACCCTGGGTCTCGCGCCTCAGGTGGAGACGCGTCCCAATTGCCATGCCAAGACTCGAGGAGAATCCCGAGGTGTCCCTCGCACCTAGGCAGGAGTCCTGACGTCGCTGAACAAACACGTGTCTCGAAGGGTCCTCCCCGTGTTAACTCGAGAATATACCCCACTTCCGGCCGCAACTCGAGAAAAACCATGAGACTTCCCCTTCGCCGTGAGATGAGGCCCGATTCCCCTGCACTGCATGCAGAGCAATTCCGTGTTCCACATCAAACGTGAAAGGAGCCTTGATTGCCTTGATGGCACTCCAGAGAATACCCAAGATCACTGTCTCAAGTCTAGAGGGATCCTGAGGTCACTGGAGCAACATGAAAGGGCTCTGTGGACCCCAAATCAACTCGAGATGAGAACTTATTCCCTGGTTTCGACTCAAGAGGAATACCAAGTTTCCACAAGCACCTCAAGAGGAGGCTTCTCTCAGCTACAGGTATGTGAGAGGAACCTGAGTTTGTGGCCTCAAGTGGAATGGACACCGAGATGCTCTGACTCGAAGTAAGGCCGGATATCCCTGCAGTGAATTGAATGCAGGCTCGTCTTGCATCTCCCAAGACGAAGGGATGTCTGAATCCCCTGTGGAGACCACAGAGAAAGACCTAGTTCTCCGCCTCATCACGATCGGAGGCCTCACATCCTTTGAAAACTCGAGCGGTCCGCACAGATCAATGCTTCCAAAGGAGACGATGCCTGAGTCCTCTTGAAAATGGATAGGAGTCCCAGGATCCCTGTGGCACGTCAAAAGGGACCCTGTGTCTCCCGCCTCACGTGGAGACGCATCCCAATTGCCATGCCAAGTCTCGAGGAGAATCCCGAGGTGTCCCTCGCACCTAGGCAGGAGTCCTGACGTCGCTGAACAAACACGTGTCTGGAAGGGCCCTCCCCGTTGTAACTCGCGAATATACCGCAGGTTCCGGACGCAACTCGAGAAAAACCATGAGACTTCCCCCTCGCCGCGAGATGAGGCCCGATTCCCTTCCACTGCGTGCAGAGCAATTCCGTGTTCCACATCAAACGTGAAAGGAGCCTTGATTTCCTTGATGGCCCTCCAGAGAAAACCCAAGATCACTGTCTCAAGTCTAGAGGGATCCTGAGGTCACTGGAGCAACACGAAAGGGCTCCATGGACCCCAAATCAACTCGAGATGAGAGCTTAGACCCTGGCTTTGACTCAAGAGGAATACCAACTTTCCACAAGCACCTCCAGAGGAGGCTTCTCTCAGCTACAGGTATGTGAGAGGGACCCTGAGTTTGTGGCCTCAAGTGGAATGGACACCGAGATGCTCTGACTCGAAGTAAGGCCGGATATCCCTGCAGTGAATTGAATGCAGGCCTCTTTTGCATCTCCCACGACGAAGGGATGTCTGAATCCCCTGTGGAGACCACATAGAAAGACCTAGCTCTCCGCCTCATCGCGATCGGAGGCCTCACGTCCTTTGAAAGCTCGAGAGGTCCGCGGAGATCAATGCTTCCAAAGGAGACGATGCCTGACTCCTCTTGAAAATGGATAGGAGTCCCAGGATCCCTGTGGCACGTGGAAAGGGACCCTGGGTCTCCCGCCTCAGGTGGCGACGCATCCCACTGGCCATGCCAAGACTCGAGGAGAATCCCGAGGTGTCCCTCGCACCTAGGCAGGAGTCATGACGTCGCTGAACAAACACGTGTCTGGAAGGGCCCTCCCCGTCGTAACTCGAGAATATACCCCAGGTTCCGGCTGCAGCTCGAGAAAAACCATGAGACTTCCCCCTCGCCGCGAGATGAGGCCCGATTCCCCTGCACTGCGTGCAGAGCAATTCCGTGTTCCACATCAAACTTGAAAGGAGCCTTGATTTCCTTGATGGCACTCCAGAGAACACCCAAGATCACTGTCTCATGTCTAGAGGGATACTGAGGTCACTGTAGCAACACGAAAGGGCTCCGTGGACCCAAATCAACTCGAGATGAGAGCTTAGTCCCTGGCTTCGAATCAAGAGGAATACCCACTTTCCACAAGCACCTCAAGAGGAGGCTTCTCTCAGCTACAGGTATGTGAGAGGGACCCTGATTTTGTGGCCTCAAGTGGAATGGACACCGAGATGCTCTGACTCGAAGGAAGGCCGGATATCCCTGCAGTGAATTGAATGCAGGCTCGTCTTGCATCTCCCACGACGAAGGGATGTCTGAATCCCCTGTGGAGACCACAGAGAAAGACCTAGTTCTCCGCCTCATCGCGACCGGAGGCCTCACGTCCTTTGAAAACTCGAGAGGTCCGCGGTGATCAATGCTTCCAGAGGAGACGATGCCTGACTCCTCTTGAAAATGGATAGGAGTCCCAGGATGCATGTGGCACGTGGAAAGGGACCCTGGGTCTCCCGCTTAAAAAGCTTCAAAAGGTGTGAAAAATATGAAGAGCTTCAAAAAGTTTAAAATATATGAGGAGCATGAAACGGTATGAAAAATAGGAGGAGCATGAAAGATGTTGAAATACATGAAGAGATTGAAATGGTGTGAAAAATATGAAGAGCTTCAAAAGGTGTGAAAAATATGAAGAGCTTCAAAAGGTGTGAAAAATATGAGGAGCATGAAGTGGTGTTCAAAAACATGTAGAGCTTGAAAAGGTGTGAAATATACGAAGAGCTTCAAAAGGTGTGAAAAATACGAGGAGCATGAAGTGGTGTTGAAGATTATGAAGAGCCTGAAAAGAGTGAAATATATGAAGAGTTTCAAAAGGTGTCAAAAGTATGAGGAGCTTGAAATGGTGTTCAAAAACATGAAGAGCCTGAGAAGGTGTGAAAACTATGAAGAGCTTCAAAAGGTGTCAAAAGTATGAGGAGCATGAAACGGTCTGAAAAACAGGAGGAGCATGAAACGGTGTTGAAAAACATGAAGAGCCTGAAAAGAGTGAAATATATGAAGAGTTTCAAAAGGTGTCAAAAGTATGAGGAGCTTGAAAAGGTGTTCAAAAACATGAAGAGCCTGAGAAGGTGTGAAAACTATGAAGAGCTTCAATAGGTGTCAAAAGTGTGAGAAGCTTGAAAAGGTGTTCAAAAACGTGAAGAGCCTGAGAAGGTGTGAAATATATGAAGAGCTTCAAAAGGTGTGAAAAGTATGAGGAGCTTGAAAAGGTGTTGAAAAACATGAAGAGCCTGAAAAGGTGTGAAAACTATGAAGAGCTTCAAAAGGTGTCAAAAGTATGAGGAGCTTGAAAGGGTGTTCAAAAACATGAAGAGCCTGAGAAGGTGTGCAAAATATGAAGAGCTTAAAAAGGTGTCTAAAATATGACGAGCTTAAAAAGGTGTTCAAAAACATGAAGAGCATGAAAATGTCTGAAAAAATTGAAGAGCTTAAACGGTGTCAAAAATACGAGGAGCATGAAACGGCCTGAAAAAAAGGAGGAGCATGAAATGGTGTTCAAAAACTTGAAGAGACTGAAAATGTGTTGAAAATATGAAGAGCTTCAAAAGATGTGAAAAATATGAGGAGCATGAAACGGTCTGAAAAATAGAAGTAGCATGAAACGGTGTTGAAAAATATGAAGAGCCTGAAAAGGTGTGAAATATATGAAGAGGTTCAAAAGGTGTCAAAAATATGAGGAGCATGAAACGGTCTGAAAAATAGGAGGAGAATGAAGCGGTGTTGAAAAACATGAAGAGCCTGAAATGAGTGAAATATATGAAGAGTTTCAAAAGGTGTCAAAAATATGAGGAGCATGAAACGGTCTGAAAAATAGGAGGAGCATGAAATGGTGTTCAAAAACATAAAGAGACTGAAAACGTGTGAAAAATATGAAGAGCTTCAAAAGGTGTGAAAAAAATGAGGAGCATGAAACGGTGTGAAAAATAGGAGGAGCATGAAACGGTGTGAAAAATAGGAGGAGCATGAAAGGTGTTGAAAAACATGAAGAGCCTGAAAATGTGTGAAAAATATGAAGAGCTTCAAAAGGTGTGAAAAATATGAGGAGCATGAAGTGGTGTTCAAAAACATGTAGAGCTTGAAAAGGTGTGAAATATACGAAGAGCTTCAAAAGGTGTGAAAAATACGAGGAGCATTAAGTGGTGTTGAAAAATTTGAAGAGCCTGAAAAGAGTGAAATATATGAAGACTTTCAAAAGGTGTCAAAAATATGAGGAGAATGAAACGGTCTGAAAAATAGGAGGAGCATGAAGCGGTGTTGAAAAACATGAAGAGCCTGAAAAGGTGTGAAAACTATGAAGAGCTTCAAAAGGTGTCAAAATTATGAGGAGCTTGAAAAGGTGTTCAAAAACATGAAAAGCCTGAGAAGGTGTGAAAAATATGAAGAGCTTAAAAAGGTGTCAAAAATATGGGAATCATGAAACGGTGTAAAAAATAGGAGGAGCATGAAGCGGTGTTCAAAATCATGAAGAGCCTGAAAAGGTGTGAAAAATATGCAGGGTTTCAAAAGGTGTAAAATATATGAGGCCCATGAAACGGACTGAAAAATAAGAGGAGCATGAAACGGTGTTCAGAAACATGAAGAGCCTGAAGGAGTGAAAAATATGAAGAGCTTCAAAAGGTGTCAAAAATATGAGGAGCATGAAACCGTCTGAAAAATAGGGGGAGCATGAAGCAGTGTTCAAAAACATGAAGAGCCTGAAAAGATGTGAAAAATATGAAGAGCTTCAAAAGGTGTCAAAAATATGAGGAGCATGAAACCGTCTGAAAAATAGGGGGAGCATGAAGCGGTGTTCAAAAACATGAAGAGCCTGAAAAGATGTGAAAAATATGAAGAGCTTCAAAAGGTGTCAAAAATATGAGGAGCATGAAACCGTCTGAAAAATAGGGGGAGCATGAAGCAGTGTTCAAAAAAATATGAAGAGCCTGAAAAGTTGTGAAAAATATGAAGAGCTTCAAAAGGTGTGAAATTCAGGAGGAGGATGAATCGGTCTGAAAAATAGGGGGAGCATGAAGCGGTGTTCAAAAACATGAAGAGCCTGAAATGGTGTGAAAAATATGAAGAGCTTCAAAAGGTGTCAAAAATGAGATGAGCATGAAACGATCTGAAAAATAGGAGGAGAATGAAGCGGTGTTGAAAATCATGAGGAGCCTGAAAACGTGTGAAAAATATGAAGAGCTTCAAAAGGTGTGAATTATATGAAGAGTTTCAAAAGGTGTCAAAAATATGAGGAGCGTGAAACGGTCTGCAAAATATGAGGAGCATGAAGCGGTGTTGAAAAACATGAAGAGCCTTAAAAGGTGTGAAAAATATGAAGAGGTTCAAAAGGTGTTAAATATATGAAGAGTTTCAAAAGGTGTCAAAAATATGAGGAGCATGAAACGGTCTGAAAGATAGGAGGAGCATGAAGTGGTGTTGAAAAACATGAAGAGCCTGAAAAGGTGTGAAAAATATGAAGAGCTTCAAAAGTTGTGAAATACATGAGGAGAATGAATCGGTCTGAAAAATAGGAGGAGCATGAAGACGTGTTCAAAAACATGAAGAGCCTGAGATGGTGTGAAATATATGAAGAGCTTCAAAAGGTGTCAAAAATATGAGGAGCATGAAACATTCTGAAAAATAGTAGGAAAATGAAATGGGGTTCAAAACCCTGAAGAGCCTAAAAAGGTGTGAAAAATATAAAGAGCTTCAAAAGGTGTGAAACGCCTGAGGAGCATTAAACGGTCTGAAAAATAGGAGGAGCATGAAGCGTTGATGAAAAACATGAAGAGCCTGAAAATGTGAGAAAAATATGAACAGCTTCATAAGTTGTCAAAAATATGAGGAGCATGAACGGTCTGAAAAATAGGAGGAGCATGAAGCGGTCTTGAAAACATTACGAGCCTGAAACGGTGTGAAAAATATGAAGAGCTTCAAAATGTTTCAAAAATATGAGGAGTATGAACGGTCTGAAAAATAGGAGGAGCATGAAGCGGTGTTGAAAACATGAAGAGCTTCAAAATGTGTGAAAAATATGAAGAGCTTCAAAAGGTGTGAAATACATGAGGAGGATGAATCGGTCTGAACAACAGGAGGAGCATGAAGCGCTGTTCAAGAACATGAAGAGCCTGAAAAGGTGTTGAAAAATATGAAGAGCTTCAAAAGGTGAGAAAATTATGAGGAGCACGAAACCGTCTGAAAAATAGGAGGATCATGAAGCAGTGTTGAAAAACATGTAGAGACTGAAAATGTGTGAAATATATGAAGAGCTTCAAAATGTGTCAAAAATATGAGGAGCAGGAAACGGTCTGAAAAATATTAGGAGCATGAAACGGTGTTCAAAACCCTGAAGAGCCTAAAAAGGTGTTAAAAATATAAAGAGCTTCAAAAGGTGTGAAATGCATGAGGAGCATTAAACGGTCTGAAAAATAGGAGGAGCATGAAGCGGTGTTGAAAATCATGAAGAGACTGAAAACGTGTGAAAAATATGAAGAGCTTCAAAAGGTGTCAAAAATGAGATGAGCAAGAAACGGTCTGAATAATAGGAGGAACATGAAGTGGTGTTGAAAATCATGAAGAGCTGAAAAGGTGTGAAATATATGAAGAATTTCAAAAGGTGTCAAAAATATGAGGAGCATGAAACGGTCTGAAAAATAGGAGGATCATAAAGCGGTGTTGAAGAACATGAAGAGCCTGAAAAGGTGTGAAAAATATGAAGAGCTTCAAAAGGTGTGAAAAAAATGAAGAGCTTAAAAAGTGTGAAAATTATGAATAGCACGAAACGGTCTGAAAAATAGGAGGATCATGAAGCGGTGTTCAAAAACATGAAGAGCCTGAAAAGGTGTGAAAAATATGAAGAGCTTAAAAGGTGTGAAAATTGTGAATAGCACGAAACTGTCTGAAAAATAGGAGGATCATGAAGCGTTGTTGAAAAACATGAAGAGGCTGAAAATGTGTGAAAAATATGAAGAGCTTCAAAATTTGTGAAATACATGAGGAGCTTGAAACGGGCTGAACAACAGGAGGAGCATGAAGCGGTGTTGAAAAACATGAAGAGCCTGAAAAGGTGTGAACAATATGAAGAGCTTCCAAAGGCGTGAAAAATATGAGGACCATGAAACGGTGTGAAAAATAGGAGGAGCAAGATGCGGTGTTGAAAAACATGAAGAGCCTGAAAATGTGTGAAAAATATGAAGAGCTTCAAAATTTGTGAAATACATGAGGAGCTTGAAACGGGCTGAAAAACAGGAGGAGCATGAAGCGGTGTTGAAAAACATGAAGAGCCTGAAAAGGTGTGAAAAATATGAAGAGCTTCAAAGGGCGTGAAAAATATGAGGACCATGAAACGGTGTGAAAAATAGGAGGAGCAAGATGCGGTGTTGAAAAACATGAAGAGCCTGAAAAGTTGTGAAAAATATGAAGAGCTTCAAAAGGTGTCAAAAATGATATGAGCATGAAACGGTCTGAAAAATAGGAGGAGCATGAAGTGGTGTTGAAAAACATGAAGAGCCTGAAAAGGTGTGAAATATATGAAGAGCTTCAAAAGGTGTCAAAAATATGAGTAGCATGAAACAGTCTGAAAAATATAAGGAGCATGAAGTGATGTTGAAAAACATGAAGAGTCTGAAAAGGTGTGAAAAATATGAAGAGCTTCAAAAGGCGGGAAAAATATGAGGACCATGAAACGGTCTGAAAAATAGGAGGAGCAAGATGCGGTGTTGAAAAACGTGAAGAGTTTGAAAAGGTATGAAAAATATGAAGAGCATCAAAAGGTTTAAAATATATGAGGAGCATGAAACGGTCGGAATAAAGGAGGAGCATGAAGTGGTGTTGAAAAACATGAAGAGCCTGAAATGGTGTGAAAAATATGAAGAGCTTGAAAAGGTGTGAAATATATGAAGAGCTTCAAAAGGTGTCAAAAATGAGATGAGCATGAAACGATCTGAAAAACAGGAGGAGCATGAAGTGGTGTTGAAAAACATGAAGAGCCTGAAAATGTGTGAAAAATATGAAGAGCTTGAATAGGTGTGAAAATTATGAGGAGCACGAAACCATTTGAAAAATAGGAGGATCATGAAGGGGTTTTGAAAAATATGAAGAGCCTGAAAATGTGTGAAAAATATGAAGAGCTTCAAAATTTGTGAAATACATGAGGAGCTTGAAAAGGTCTGAAAAACAGGAGGAGCATGAAGCGGTGTTGAAAATCATGAAGAGCCTGAAAACGTGTGAAAAATATGAAGAGCTTCAAAAGGTGTCAAAAATGAGATGAGCATGAAACGGTCTGAATAATAGGAGGAACATGAAGTGGTTTTGAAAAACATGAAGAGCCTGAAAAGGTGTGCAATATATGAAGAGCTTCAAAAGGTGTCAAAAATATGAGGAGCAGGAAACGGTCTGAAAAATAGTAGGAGCATGAAACTGTGTTAAAAACCCTGAAGAGCCTAAAAAGGTGTGAAAAATATAAAGAACTTCAAAATGTGTGAAATGCATGAGGAGAATTAAACGGTCTGAAAAATAGGAGGAGCATGAAGCGGTGTTGAAAAACATGAAGAGCCTAAAACGTGTGAAAAATATGAAGAGCTTCAAAAGGTGTGAAATATATGAAGACCTTCAAAAGGTGTCAAAAATGAGATGAGCATGAAACGGTCTGAAAAATAGGAGGAGCATGAAGCGGTGTTGAAAAACTTGAAGAGCCTGAAATGATGTGAAAAATATGAAGACCTTCAAAAGGTGTGAAATATATGAAGAGTTTCAAAAGGTGTCGAAAATGTAAGGAGCGTGAAACGGTCTGAAAAATAAGAGGAGCATGAAAGGGTGTTCAAAAATATGAAGAGTTTCAAAAGTGTGAAAAATATGAGGAGCATTAATCGGTCTGAAAAAAAGGAGGAGTTGAAACGGTGTTCAAAAATATGAAGAGCTTCAAAAGGTGTCAAAAATATGAAGAGCTACAAAAGGAGTCAAAAATGTGAGGAGCATGAAAAGGTCTGAAAAATAGGAGGAGAATGAAGCGATGTTGAAAAACATGAAGAGCCTGAAAAGGTGTGAAATATATGAAGAGCTTCAAAACGTGTCAAAAATATGAGGAGTGTGAAATTGTGTTGAAAAACATGACGAGCATGAAAAGGTGTGAAAAATATGAAGACCTTCAAAATGTGTCAAAAATAGGAGGAGCATGAAATGGCCTGAAAAATATGAGGAGCATGAAGTGGTGTTGAAAAACATGAAGAGCCTGAAAAGGTGTGAAAAATATGAAGAGTTTCAAAAGGTGTCAAAAATATGAGGAGCAGGAAACGGTCTGAAAAATATTAGGAACATGAAATGGTGTTCAAAACCCTGAAGAGCCTGAAAAGGTGTGAAAAATATGAAGAGCTTCAAAAGGTGTGAAAAATTTGAAGAGCTTAAAAGGTGTGAAAATTGTGAATAGCACGAAACGGTCTGAAAAATAGGAGGATCATGAAGCGGTGTTGAAAAACATGAAGAGCCTGAAAAGGTGTGAAAAATATGAAGAGCTTCAAAAGGCGTGAAAAATATGAGGACCATGAAACGGTGTGAAAAATAGGAGGAGCAAGATGCGGTGTTGAAAAACATGAAGAGCCTGAAAATGTGTGAAAAATATGAAGAGCTTCAAAATTTGTGAAATACATGAGGAGATTGAAACGGGCTGAAAAACAGGAGGAGCATGAAGCGGTGTTGAAAAACATGAAGAGCCTGAAAAGGTGTGAAAAATATGAAGAGCTTCAAAAGGCGTGAAAAATATGAGGACCATGAAACGGTGTGAAAAATAGGAGGAGCAAGATGCGATGTTGAAAAACATGAAGAGCCTGAAAAGTTGTGAAAAATATGAAGAGCTTCAAAAGGTGTCAAAAATGATATGAGCATGAAACGGTCTGAAAAATAGGAGGAGCATGAAGTGGTGTTGAAATACATGAAGAGCCTGAAAAGGTGTGAAATATATGAAGAGCTTCAAAAGGTGTCAAAAATATGAGTAGCATGAAACAGTCTGAAAAATATAAGGAGCATGAAGTGATGTTGAAAAATATGAAGAGTCTGAAAAGGTGTGAAAAATATGAAGAGCTTCAAAAGGCGGGAAAAATATGAGGACCATGAAACGGTCTGAAAAATAGGAGGAGCAAGATGCGGTGTTGAAAAACGTGAAGAGTTTGAAAAGGTATGAAAAATATGAAGAGCATCAAAAGGTTTAAAAAATATGAGGAGCATGAAACGGTCGGAATAAAGGAGGAGCATGAAGTGGTGTTGAAAAACATGAAGAGCCTGAAAAGGTGTGAAAAATATGAAGAGCTTGAAAAGGTGTGAAATATATGAAGAGCTTCAAAAGGTGTCAAAAATGAGATGAGCATGAAACGATCTGAAAAACAGGAGGAGCATGAAGTGGTGTTGAAAAACATGAAGAGCCTGAAAATGTGTGAAAAATATGAAGAGCTTGAATAGGTGTGAAAATTATGAGGAGCACGAAACCATTTGAAAAATAGGAGGATCATGAAGGGGTGTTGAAAAATATGAAGAGCCTGAAAATGTGTGAAAAATATGAAGAGCTTCAAAATTTGTGAAATACATGAGGAGCTTGAAAAGGTCTGAAAAACAGGAGGAGCATGAAGCGGTGTTGAAAATCATGAAGAGCCTGAAAACGTGTGAAAAATATGAAGAGCTTCAAAAGGTGTCAAAAATGAGATGAGCATGAAACGGTCTGAATAATAGGAGGAACATGAAGTGGTTTTGAAAAACATGAAGAGCCTGAAAAGGTGTGCAATATATGAAGAGCTTCAAAAGGTGTCAAAAATATGAGGAGCAGGAAACGGTGTGAAAAATAGTAGGAGCATGAAACTGTGTTAAAAACCCTGAAGAGCCTAAAAAGGTGTGAAAAATATAAAGAACTTCAAAATGTGTGAAATGCATGAGGAGAATTAAACGGTCTGAAAAATAGGAGGAGCATGAAGCGGTGTTGAAAAACATGAAGAGCCTAAAACGTGTGAAAAATATGAAGAGCTTCAAAAGGTGTGAAATATATGAAGACCTTCAAAAGGTGTCAAAAATGAGATGAGCATGAAACGGTCTGAAAAATAGGAGGAGCATGAAGCGGTGTTGAAAAACATGAAGAGCCTGAAATGGTGTGAAAAATATGAAGACCTTCAAAAGGTGTGAAATATATGAAGAGTTTCAAAAGGTGTCGAAAATGTAAGGAGCGTGAAACGGTCTGAAAAATAGGAGGAGCATGAAACGGTGTTCAAAAATATGAAGAGTTTCAAAAGTGTGAAAAATATGAGTAGCATTAATCGGTCTGAAAAAAAGGAGGAGCATGAAACGGTGTTCAAAAATATGAAGAGCTTCAAAAGGTGTCCAAAATATGAAGAGCTACAAAAGGAGTCAAAAATGTGAGGAGCATGAAAAGGTCTGAAAAATAGGAGGAGAATGAAGCGATGTTGAAAAACATGAAGAGCCTGAAAAGGTGTGAAATATATGAAGAGCTTCAAAACGTGTCAAAAATATGAGGAGTGTGAAACTGTGTTGAAAAACATGACGAGCATGAAAAGGTGTGAAAAATATGAAGACCTTCAAAATGTGTCAAAAATAGGAGGAGCATGAAATGGCCTGAAAAATATGAGGAGCATGAAGTGGTGTTGAAAAACATGAAGAGCATGAAAAGGTGTGAAAAATATGAAGAGTTTCAAAAGGTGTCAAAAATATGAGGAGCATGAAACGGACTGAAAAAAAGGAGGAGCATGAAATGGTGTTCAAAAACTTGAAGAGGCTGAAAATGTGTGAAAAATATGAAGAGCTTCAAAAGATGTGATAAATATGAGGAGCATGAAACGGTCTGAAAAATAGAAGTAGCATGAAACGGTGTTGAAAAATATGAAGAGCCTGAAAAGGTGTGAAATATATGAAGAGGTTCAAAAGGTGTCAAAAATATGAGGAGCATGAAACGGTCTGAAAAATAGGAGGAGAATGAAGCGGTGTTGAAAAACATGAAGAGCCTGAAATGAGTGAAATATATGAAGAGTTTCAAAAGGTGTCAAAAATATGAGGAGCATGAAACGGTCTGAAAAATAGGAAGAGCATGAAATGGTGTTCAAAATCATAAAGAGACTGAAAACGTGTGAAAAATATGAAGAGCTTAAAAAGGTGTGAAAAAAATGAGGAGCATGAAACGGTGTGAAAAAAAGGAGGAGCATGAAACGGTGTGAAAAATAGGAGGAGCATGAAAGGTGTTGAAAAACATGAAGAGCCTGAAAATGTGTGAAAAATATGAAGAGCTTCAAAAGGTGTGAAAAATATGAAGAGCTTCAAAAAGTGTAAAATATATGAGGAGCATGAAACGGTATGAAAAATAGGAGGAGCATGAAAGATGTTGAAATACATGAAGAGATTGAAATGGTGTGAAAAATATGAAGTGCTTCAAAAGGTGTGAAAAATATGAAGAGCTTCAAAAGGTGTGAAAAATATGAGGAGCATGAAGTGGTGTTCAAAAACATGTAGAGCTTGAAAAGGTGTGAAATATACGAAGAGCTTCAAAAGGTGTGAAAAATACGAGGAGCATGAAGTGGTGTTGAAGATTATGAAGAGCCTGAAAAGAGTGAAATATATGAAGAGTTTCAAAAGGTGTCAAAAGTATGAGGAGCTTGAAATGGTGTTCAAAAACATGAAGAGCCTGAGAAGGTGTGAAAACTATGAAGAGCTTCAAAAGGTGTCAAAAGTATGAGGAGCATGAAACGGTCTGAAAAACAGGAGGAGCATGAAACGGTGTTGAAAAACATGAAGAGCCTGAAAAGAGTGAAATATATGAAGAGTTTCAAAAGGTGTCAAAAGTATGAGGAGCTTGAAAAGGTGTTCAAAAACATGAAGAGCCTGAGAAGGTGTGAAAACTATGAAGAGCTTCAAAAGGTGTCAAAAGTATGAGGAGCTTGAAAAGGTGTTCAAAAACATGAAGAGCCTGAGAAGGTGTGAAAACTATGAAGAGCTTCAATAGGTGTCAAAAGTGTGAGAAGCTTGAAAAGGTGTTCAAAAACGTGAAGAGCCTGAGAAGGTGTGAAATATATGAAGAGCTTCAAAAGGTGTCAAAAGTATGAGGAGCTTGAAAAGGTGTTGAAAAACATGAAGAGCCTGAAAAGGTGTGAAAACTATGAAGAGCTTCAAAAGGTGTCAAAAGTATGAGGAGCTTGAAAGGGTGTTCAAAAACATGAAGAGCCTGAGAAGGTGTGCAAAATATGAAGAGCTTAAAAAGGTGTCTAAAATATGACGAGCTTAAAAAGGTGTTCAAAAACATGAAGAGCATGAAAATGTCTGAAAAAAATGAAGAGCTTAAAAGGTGTCAAAAATACGAGGAGCATGAAACGGTCTGAAAAATAGGAGGAGCATGAAGTTGTGTTGAAAAATATGAAGAGGCTGAAAAGGTGTGCAAAATATGAAGAGCTTCAAAAGGTGTCAAAAATATGAGGAGCATGAAATGGCCTGACAAATAGGAGGAGCATGAAGTGGTGTTGAAAAACATGAAGTGCCTGAAAAGATGTGAAAAATATGAAGAGTTTCAAAAGGTGTCAAAAATATGAGGAGCATGAAACGGCCTGAAAAAAAGGAGGAGCATGAAATGGTGTTCAAAAACTTGAAGAGACTGAAAATGTGTGAAAAATATGAAGAGCTTCAAAAGATGTGAAAAATATGAGGAGCATGAAACGGTCTGAAAAATAGAAGTAGCATGAAACGGTGTTGAAAAATATGAAGAGCCTGAAAAGGTGTGAAATATATGAAGAGTTCAAAAGGTGTCAAAAATATGAGGAGCATGAAACGGTCTGAAAAATAGGAGGAGAATGAAGCGGTGTTGAAAAACATGAAGAGCCTGATGAGTGAAATATATGAAGAGTTTCAAAAGGTGTCAAAAATATGAGGAGCATGAAACGGTCTGAAGAATAGGAGGAGCATGAAATGGTGTTCAAAAACATAAAGAGACTGAAAACGTGTGAAAAATATGAAGAGCTTCAAAAGGTGTGAAAAAAATGAGGAGCATGAAACGGTGTGAAAAATAGGAGGAGCATGAAACGGTGTGAAAAATAGGAGGAGCATGAAAGGTGTTGAAAAACATGAAGAGCCTGAAAATGTGTGAAAAATATGAAGAGCTTCAAAAGGTGTGAAAAATATGAGGAGCATGAAGTGGTGTTCAAAAACATGTAGAGCTTGAAAAGGTGTGAAATATACGAAGAGCTTCAAAAGGTGTGAAAAATACGAGGAGCATTAAGTGGTGTTGAAAAATTTGAAGAGCCTGAAAAGAGTGAAATATATGAAGACTTTCAAAAGGTGTCAAAAATATGAGGAGAATGAAACGGTCTGAAAAATAGGAGGAGCATGAAGCGGTGTTGAAAAACATGAAGAGCCTGAAAAGGTGTGAAAACTATGAAGAGCTTCAAAAGGTGTCAAAATTATGAGGAGCTTGAAAAGGTGTTCAAAAACATGAAAAGCCTGAGAAGGTGTGAAAAATATGAAGAGCTTAAAAAGGTGTCAAAAATATGGGAATCATGAAACGGTGTAAAAAATAGGAGGAGCATGAAGCGGTGTTCAAAAACATGAAGAGCCTGAAAAGGTGTGAAAAATATGCAGGGTTTCAAAAGGTGTAAAATATATGAGGCCCATGAAACGGACTGAAAAATAAGAGGAGCATGAAACGGTGTTCAGAAACATGAAGAGCCTGAAGGAGTGAAAAATATGAAGAGCTTCCAAAAGTGTGAAATACAAGAGGAACAGGAAAAAGTCAGAAAAATAGGAGGAGCATGAAGCGGTGTTGAAAAACATGAAGAGCCTGAAAAGGAGTGAAAAATATGAAGAGCTTCAAAAGGTGTCAAAAATATGAGGAGCATGAAACCGTCTGAACAATAGGGGGAGCATGAAGCGGTGTTCAAAAACATGAAGAGCCTGAAAAGATGTGAAAAATATGAAGAGCTTCAAAAGGTGTCAAAAATATGAGGAGCATGAAACCGTCTGAAAAATAGGGGGAGCATGTAGCAGTGTTCAAAAAAATATGAAGAGCCTGAAAAGTTGTGAAAAATATGAAGAGCTTCAAAAGGTGTGAAATTCATGAGGAGGATGAATCGGTCTGAAAAATAGGAGGAGCATGAAGCGGTGTTCAAAAACATGAAGAGCCTGAAATGGTGTGAAAAATATGAAGAGCTTCAAAAGGTGTGAAAATTATGAGGAGCACGAAACGGTCTGAAAATTAGGAGGATCTTGAAGCGGTGTTGAAAATCATGAAGAGCCTGAAAAAGTGTGAAAAATATGTAGAGCTTCAAAAGGTGTGAAAAATATGAAGAGCTTCAAAAGGTGTCAAAAATGAGATGAGCATGAAACGATCTGAAAAATAGGAGGAGCATGAAGCGGTGTTGAAAATCATGAGGAGCCTGAAAACGTGTGAAAAATATGAAGAGCTTCAAAAGGTGTGAATTATATGAAGAGTTTCAAAAGGTGTCAAAAATATGAGGAGCGTGAAACGGTCTGCAAAATAGGAGGAGCATGAAGCGGTGTTGAAAAACATGAAGAGCCTTAAAAGGTGTGAAAAATATGAAGAGGTTCAAAAGTTGTTAAATATATGAAGAGTTTCAAAAGGTGTCAAAAATATGAGGAGCATGAAACGGTCTGAAAGATAGGAGGAGCATGAAGTGGTGTTGAAAAACATGAAGAGCCTGAAAAGGTGTGAAAAATATGAAGAGCTTCAAAAGTTGTGAAATACATGAGGAGAATGAATCGGTCTGAAAAATAGGAGGAGCATGAAGACGTGTTCAAAAACATGAAGAGCCTGAGAAGGTGTGAAATATATGAAGAGCTTCAAAAGGTGTCAAAAATATGAGGAGCATGAAACATTCTGAAAAATAGTAGGAAAATGAAATGGGGTTCAAAACCCTGAAGAGCCTAAAAAGGTGTGAAAAATATAAAGAGCTTCAAAAGGTGTGAAACGCCTGAGGAGCATTAAACGGTCTGAAAAATAGGAGGAGCATGAAGCGTTGATGAAAAACATGAAGAGCCTGAAAATGTGTGAAAAATATGAACAGCTTCAAAAGTTGTCAAAAATATGAGGAGCATGAACGGTCTGAAAAATAGGAGGAGCATGAAGCGGTCTTGAAAACATTACAAGCCTGAAACGGTGTGAAAAATATGAAGAGCTTCAAAATGTTTCAAAAATATGAGGAGTATGAACGGTCTGAAAAATAGGAGGAGCATGAAGCGGTGTTGAAAACATGAAGAGCTTCAAAAGGTGTGAAAAATATGAAGAGCTTCAAAAGGTGTGAAATACATGAGGAGGATGAATCGGTCTGAACAACAGGAGGAGCATGAAGCGGTGTTCAAGAACATGAAGAGCCTAAAAAGGTGTGAAAAATATGAAGAGCTTCAAAAGGTGAGAAAATTATGAGGAGCACGAAACCGTCTGAAAAATAGGAGGATCATGAAGCAGTGTTGAAAAACATGTAGAGACTGAAAATGTGTGAAATATATGAAGAGCTTCAAAATGTGTCAAAAATATGAGGAGCAGGAAACGGTCTGAAAAATATTAGGAGCATGAAACGGTGTTCAAAACCCTGAAGAGCCTAAAAAGGTGTTAAAAATATAAAGAGCTTCAAAAGGTGTGAAATGCATGAGGAGCATTAAACGGTCTGAAAAATAGGAGGAGCATGAAGCGGTGTTGAAAATCATGAAGAGACTGAAAACGTGTGAAAAATATGAAGAGCTTCAAAAGGTGTCAAAAATGAGATGAGCAAGAAACGGTCTGAATAATAGGAGGAACATGAAGTGGTGTTGAAAATCATGAAGAGCTGAAAAGGTGTGAAATATATGAAGAATTTCAAAAGGTGTCAAAAATATGAGGAGCATGAAACGGTCTGAAAAATAGGAGGATCATAAAGCGGTGTTGAAGAACATGAAGAGCCTGAAAAGGTGTGAAAAATATGAAGAGCTTCAAAAGGTGTGAAAAAAATGAAGAGCTTAAAAGGTGTGAAAATTATGAATAGCACGAAACGGTCTGAAAAATAGGAGGATCATGAAGCGGTGTTCAAAAACATGAAGAGCCTGAAAATGTGTGAAAAATATGAAGAGCTTAAAAGGTGTGGAAATTGTGAATAGCACGAAACGGTCTGAAAAATAGGAGGATCATGAAGCGGTGTTGAAAAACATGAAGAGCCTGAAAATGTGTGAAAAATATGAAGAGCTTCAAAATTTGTGAAATACATGAGGAGCTTGAAACGGGCTGAAAAACAGGAGGAGCATGAAGCGGTGTTGAAAAACATGAAGAGCCTGAAATGGTGTGAAAAATATGAAGAGCTTCAAAAGGCGTGAAAAATATGAGGACCATGAAACGGTGTGAAACATAGGAGGAGCAAGATGCGGTGTTGAAAAACATGAAGAGCCTGAAAAGTTGTGAAAAATATGAAGAGCTTCAAAAGGTGTCAAAAATGATATGAGCATGAAACGGTCTGAAAAATAGGAGGAGCATGAAGTGGTGTTGAAAAACATGAAGAGCCTGAAAAGGTGTGAAATATATGAAGAGCTTCAAAAGGTGTCAAAAATATGAGTAGCATGAAACAGTCTGAAAAATATAAGGAGCATGAAGTGATGTTGAAAAACATGAAGAGTCTGAAAAGGTGTGAAAAACATGAAGAGCTTCAAAAGGCGGGAAAAATATGAGGACCATGAAACGGTCTGAAAAATAGGAGGAGCAAGATGCGGTGTTGAAAAACGTGAAGAGTTTGAAAAGGTATGAAAAATATGAAGAGCATCAAAAGGTTTAAAAAATATGAGGAGCATGAAATGGTCTGAAAAAAGGAGGAGCATGAAGTGGTGTTGAAAAACATGAAGAGCCTGAAAAGGTGTGAAAAATATGAAGAGCTTGAAAAGGTGTGAAATATATGAAGAGCTTCAAAAGGTGTCAAAAATGAGATGAGCATGAAACGATGTGAAAAACAGGAGGAGCATGAAGTGGTGTTGAAAAACATGAAGAGCCTGAAAATGTGTGAAAAATATGAAGAGCTTGAATAGGTGTGAAAATTATGAGGAGCACGAAACCATTTGAAAAATAGGAGGATCATGAAGGGGTGTTGAAAAATATGAAGAGCCTGAAAATGTGTGAAAAATATGAAGAGCTTCAAAATTTGTGAAATACATGAGGAGCTTGAAAAGGTATGAAAAACAGGAGGAGCATGAAGCGGTGTTGAAAATCATGAAGAGCCTGAAAACGTGTGAAAAATATGAAGAGCTTCAAAAGGTGTCAAAAATGCGATGAGCATGAAACGGTCTGAATAATAGGAGGAACATGAAGTGGTTTTGAAAAACATGAAGAGCCTGAAAAGGTGTGCAATATATGAAGAGCTTCAAAAGTTGTCAAAAATATGAGGAGCAGGAAACGGTCTGAAAAATAGTAGGAGCATGAAACTGTGTTAAAAACCCTGAAGAGCCTAAAAAGGTGTGAAAAATATAAAGAACTTCAAAATGTGTGAAATGCATGAGGAGAATTAAACGGTCTGAAAAATAGGAGGAGCATGAAGCGGTGTTGAAAAACATGAAGAGCCTAAAAAGTGTGAAAAATATGAAGAGCTTCAAAAGGTGTGAAATATATGAAGACCTTCAAAAGGTGTCAAAAATGAGATGAGCATGAAACGGTCTGAAAAATAGGAGGAGCATGAAGCGGTGTTGAAAAACATGAAGAGCCTGAAATGGTGTGAAAAATATGAAGAGCTTCAAAAGGTGTGAAATATATGAAGAGTTTCAAAAGGTGTCCAAAATGTAAGGAGCGTGAAACGGTCTGCAAAATAGGAGGAGCATGAAACGGTGTTCAAAAATATGAAGAGTTTCAAAAGTGTGAAAAATATGCGAAGCATTAATCGGTCTGAAAAAAAGGAGGAGCATGAAACGGTGTTCAAAAATATGAAGAGCTTCAAAAGGTGTCAAAAATATGAAGCGTATGAAAAAGTCTGAAAAATAGGTGGAGCATGAAGTGTTGTTGTAAAACATGAAGAGCCTGAAAGGTGTGAAATATATGAAGAGCTTCAAAAGGTGTGAAAAATATGAGGAGCATGAAGTGGTGTTGAAAAACATGAAGAGCCTGAAAAAGTGTGAAAAATGTGTAGAGCTTCAAAAGGTGTGAAATACATGAGGAGGATGAATCGGTCTGAAAAACAGGAGGAGCATGAAGCGGTGTTCAAAAACATGAAGAGCCTGAAAAGGTGTGAAATATATGAAGAGCTTCAAAAGGTGTCAAAAATATGAGGAGCATGAAAAGGTCTGAAAAATAGGAGGAGCATGAAGTGTTGTTGTAAAACATGAAGAGCCTGAAAGGTGTGAAATATATGAAGAGCTTCAAAAGGTGTGAAATACATGAGGAGCATGTAACGGTCTGAAAAATAGGAGGAGCATGAAGTGGTGTTGAAAAACTTGAAGAGCCTGAAAAGGTGTGAAAAATATGAAGAGCTTCAAAAGGTGTGAAGTTCATGAGGAGGATGAATCGGTCTGAAAAATAGGAGGAGCATGAAGCGGTGTTCAAAAACATGAAGAGCCGGAAATGGTGTGAAAAATATGAAGAGCTTCAAAAGGTGTGAAAAATATGAAGAGCTTCAAAAGGTGTCAAAAATGAGATGAGCATAAAACGATCTGAAAAATAGGAGGAACATGAAGCGGTGTTGAAAATCATGAAGAGCCTGAAAGGTGTGAAATATATGAAGAGCTTCAAAAGGTGTGAAAATTATGAGGAGCACGAAACCGTCTGAAAATTAGGAGGATCTTGAAGCGGTGTTGAAAATCATGAAGAGCCTGAAAAAGTGTGAAAAATATGTAGAGCTTCAAAAGGTGTGAAAAATATGAAGAGCTTCAAAAGTTGTCAAAAATATGAGGAGCATGAACGGTCTGAAAAATAGGAGGAGCATGAAGCGGTCTTGAAAACATTACGAGCCTGAATCGGTGTGAAAAATATGAAGAGCTTCAAAATGTTTCAAAAATATGAGGAGTATGAACGGTCTGAAAAATAGGAGGAGCATGAAGCGGTGTTGAAAACATGAAGAGCTTCAAAAGTGTGAAAAATATGAAGAGCTTCAAACGGTGTCAAAAATATGAAGAGCATGCAACGGTCCGAAAAATAGGGGGAGCATGAAGTGGTGTTGAAAAACATGAAGAGCCTGAAAAGGTGTGAAAATTATGAAGAGGCATTAAAATGTGTCAAATATATGAGGAGCCTGAAAAGGTCTGAAAAATAGTAGGAGCATGAAACGGTGTTCAAAAACATGAAGAGCCTGAAAAGGTGTGAAATATATGAAGAGCTTCAAAAGGTGTGAAATACATGAGGAGCATGTAACGGTCTGAAAAATAGGAGGAGCATGAAGTGGTGTTGAAAAACTTGAAGAGCCTGAAAAGGTGTGAAAAATATGAAGAGCTTCAAAAGATGTGAAATTCCTTAGGAGGATGAATCGGTCTGAACATCAGGAGGAGCATGAAGCGGTGTTGAAAAACATGAAGAGCCTAAAACGTGTGAAAAAAATAAGAAGAGCTTCAAAAGGTGTGAAATATATGAAGACCTTCAAAAGGTGTCAAAAATGAGATGAGCATGAAACGGTCTGAAAAATAGGAGGAGCATGAAGCGGTGTTGAAAAACATGAAGAGCCTGAAATGGTGTGAAAAATATGAAGAGGTTCAAAAGGTGTGAAATATATGAAGAGTTTCAAAAGGTGTCCAAAATGTAAGGAGCGTGAAACGGTCTGCAAAATAGGAGGAGCATGAAACGGTGTTCAAAAATATGAAGAGTTTCAAAAGTGTGAAAAATATGCGAAGCATTAATCGGTCTGAAAAAAAGGAGGAGCATGAAACGGTGTTCAAAAATATGAAGAGCTTCAAAAGGTGTCAAAAATATGAAGCGTATGAAAAAGTCTGAAAAATAGGAGGAGCATGAAGTGTTGTTGTAAAACATGAAGAGCCTGAAAGGTGTGAAATATATGAAGAGCTTCAAAAGGTGTGAAAAATATGAGGAGCATGAAGTGGTGTTGAAAAATATGAAGAGCCTGAAAAAGTGTGAAAAATGTGTAGAGCTTCAAAAGTTGTGAAATACATGAGGAGGATGAATCGGTCTGAAAAACAGGAGGAGCATGAAGCGGTGTTCAAAAACATGAAGAGCCTGAAAAGGTGTGAAATATATGAAGAGCTTCAAAAGGTGTCAAAAATATGAGGAGCATGAAAAGGTCTGAAAAATAGGAGGAGCATGAAGTGTTGTTGTAAAACATGAAGAGCCTGAAAGGTGTGAAATATATGAAGAGCTTCAAAAGGTGTGAAATACATGAGGAGCATGTAACGGTCTGAAAAATAGGAGGAGCATGAAGTGGTGTTGAAAAACTTGAAGAGCCTGAAAAGGTGTGAAAAATATGAAGAGCTTCAAAAGGTGTGAAGTTCATGAGGAGGATGAATCGGTCTGAAAAATAGGAGGAGCATGAAGCAGTGTTCAAAAACATGAAGAGCCGGAAATGGTGTGAAAAATATGAAGAGCTTCAAAAGGTGTGAAAAATATGAAGAGCTTCAAAAGGTGTCAAAAATGAGATGAGCATGAAACGATCTGAAAAATAGGAGGAGCATGAAGCGGTGTTGAAAATCATGAAGAGCCTGAAAGGTGTGAAATATATGAAGAGCTTCAAAAGGTGTGAAAATTATGAGGAGCACGAAACCGTCTGAAAATTAGGAGGATCTTGAAGCGGTGTTGAAAATCATGAAGAGCCTGAAAAAGTGTGAAAAATATGTAGAGCTTCAAAAGGTGTGAAAAATATGAAGAGCTTCAAAAGTTGTCAAAAATATGAGGAGCATGAACGGTCTGAAAAATAGGAGGAGCATGAAGCGGTCTTGAAAACATTACGAGCCTGAAACGGTGTGAAAAATATGAAGAGCTTCAAAATGTTTCAAAAATATGAGGAGTATGAACGGTCTGAAAAATAGGAGGAGCATGAAGCGGTGTTGAAAACATGAAGAGCTTCAAAAGTGTGAAAAATATGAAGAGCTTCAAACGGTGTCAAAAATATGAAGAGCATGCAACGGTCCGAAAAATAGGGGGAGCATGAAGTGGTGTTGAAAAACATGAAGAGCCTGAAAAGGTGTGAAAATTATGAAGAGGCATTAAAATGTGTCAAATATATGAGGAGCCTGAAAAGGTCTGAAAAATAGTAGGAGCATGAAACGGTGTTCAAAAACATGAAGAGCCTGAAAAGGTGTGAAATATATGAAGAGCTTCAAAAGGTGTGAAATACATGAGGAGCATGTAACGGTCTGAAAAATAGGAGGAGCATGAAGTGGTGTTGAAAAACTTGAAGAGCCTGAAAAGGTGTGAAAAATATGAAGAGCTTCAAAAGATGTGAAATTCCTTAGGAGGATGAATCGGTCTGAACAACAGGAGGAGCATGAAGTGGTGTTGAAAAACATGAAGAGCCTAAAACGTGTGAAAAAAATAAGAAGAGCTTCAAAAGGTGTGAAATATATGAAGACCTTCAAAAGGTGTCAAAAATGAGATGAGCATGAAACGGTCTGAAAAATAGGAGGAGCATGAAGCGGTGTTGAAAAACATGAAGAGCCTGAAATGGTGTGAAAAATATGAAGAGGTTCAAAAGGTGTGAAATATATGAAGAGTTTCAAAAGGTGTCCAAAATGTAAGGAGCGTGAAACGGTCTGCAAAATAGGAGGAGCATGAAACGGTGTTCAAAAATATGAAGAGTTTCAAAAGTGTGAAAAATATGCGAAGCATTAATCGGTCTGAAAAAAAGGAGGAGCATGAAACGGTGTTCAAAAATATGAAGAGCTTCAAAAGGTGTCAAAAATATGAAGCGTATGAAAAAGTCTGAAAAATAGGAGGAGCATGAAGTGTTGTTGTAAAACATGAAGAGCCTGAAAGGTGTGAAATATATGAAGAGCTTCAAAAGGTGTGAAATACATGAGGAGCATGTAACGGTCTGAAAAATAGGAGGAGCATGAAGTGTTGTTGTAAAACATGAAGAGCCTGAAAGGTGTGAAATATATGAAGAGCTTCAAAAGGTGTGAAATACATGAGGAGCATGTAACGGTCTGAAAAATAGGAGGAGCATGAAGTGGTGTTGAAAAACTTGAAGAGCCTGAAAAGGTGTGAAAAATATGAAGAGCTTCAAAAGGTGTGAAGTTCATGAGGAGGATGAATCGGTCTGAAAAATAGGAGGAGCATGAAGCGGTGTTCAAAAACATGAAGAGCCGGAAATGGTGTGAAAAATATGAAGAGCTTCAAAAGGTGTGAAAAATATGAAGAGCTTCAAAAGGTGTCAAAAATGAGATGAGCATGAAACGATCTGAAAAATAGGAGGAGCATGAAGCGGTGTTGAAAATCATGAAGAGCCTGAAAGGTGTGAAATATATGAAGAGCTTCAAAAGGTGTGAAAATTATGAGGAGCACGAAACCGTCTGAAAATTAGGAGGATCTTGAAGCGGTGTTGAAAATCATGAAGAGCCTGAAAAAGTGTGAAAAATATGTAGAGCTTCAAAAGGTGTGAAAAATATGAAGAGCTTCAAAAGTTGTCAAAAATATGAGGAGCATGAACGGTCTGAAAAATAGGAGGAGCATGAAGCGGTCTTGAAAACATTACGAGCCTGAAACGGTGTGAAAAATATGAAGAGCTTCAAAATGTTTCAAAAATATGAGGAGTATGAACGGTCTGAAAAATAGGAGGAGCATGAAGCGGTGTTGAAAACATGAAGAGCTTCAAAAGTGTGAAAAATATGAAGAGCTTCAAACGGTGTCAAAAATATGAAGAGCATGCAACGGTCCGAAAAATAGGGGGAGCATGAAGTGGTGTTGAAAAACATGAAGAGCCTGAAAAGGTGTGAAAATTATGAAGAGGCATTAAAATGTGTCAAATATATGAGGAGCCTGAAAAGGTCTGAAAAATAGTAGGAGCATGAAACGGTGTTCAAAAACATGAAGAGCCTGAAAAGGTGTGAAATATATGAAGAGCTTCAAAAGGTGTGAAATACATGAGGAGCATGTAACGGTCTGAAAAATAGGAGGAGCATGAAGTGGTGTTGAAAAACTTGAAGAGCCTGAAAAGGTGTGAAAAATATGAAGAGCTTCAAAAGATGTGAAATTCCTTAGGAGGATGAATCGGTCTGAACAACAGGAGGAGCATGAAGCGGTGTTGAAAAACATGAAGAGCCTAAAACGTGTGAAAAAAATAAGAAGAGCTTCAAAAGGTGTGAAATATATGAAGACCTTCAAAAGGTGTCAAAAATGAGATGAGCATGAAACGGTCTGAAAAATAGGAGGAGCATGAAGCGGTGTTGAAAAACATGAAGAGCCTGAAATGGTGTGAAAAATATGAAGAGGTTCAAAAGGTGTGAAATATATGAAGAGTTTCAAAAGGTGTCCAAAATGTAAGGAGCGTGAAACGGTCTGCAAAATAGGAGGAGCATTAAACGGTGTTCAAAAATATGAAGAGTTTCAAAAGTGTGAAAAATATGCGAAGCATTAATCGGTCTGAAAAAAAGGAGGAGCATGAAACGGTGTTCAAAAATATGAAGAGCTTCAAAAGGTGTCAAAAATATGAAGCGTATGAAAAAGTCTGAAAAATAGGAGGAGCATGAAGTGTTGTTGTAAAACATGAAGAGCCTGAAAGGTGTGAAATATATGAAGAGCTTCAAAAGGTGTGAAATACATGAGGAGCATGTAACGGTCTGAAAAATAGGAGGAGCATGAAGTGTTGTTGTAAAACATGAAGAGCCTGAAAGGTGTGAAATATATGAAGAGCTTCAAAAGGTGTGAAATACATGAGGAGCATGTAACGGTCTGAAAAATAGGAGGAGCATGAAGTGGTGTTGAAAAACTTGAAGAGCCTGAAAAGGTGTGAAAAATATGAAGAGCTTCAAAAGGTGTGAAGTTCATGAGGAGGATGAATCGGTCTGAAAAATAGGAGGAGCATGAAGCGGTGTTCAAAAACATGAAGAGCCGGAAATGGTGTGAAAAATATGAAGAGCTTCAAAAGGTGTGAAAAATATGAAGAGCTTCAAAAGGTGTCAAAAATGAGATGAGCATGAAACGATCTGAAAAATAGGAGGAGCATGAAGCGGTGTTGAAAATCATGAAGAGCCTGAAAGGTGTGAAATATATGAAGAGCTTCAAAAGGTGTGAAAATTATGAGGAGCACGAAACCGTCTGAAAATTAGGAGGATCTTGAAGCGGTGTTGAAAATCATGAAGAGCCTGAAAAAGTGTGAAAAATATGTAGAGCTTCAAAAGGTGTGAAAAATATGAAGAGCTTCAAAAGTTGTCAAAAATATGAGGAGCATGAACGGTCTGAAAAATAGGAGGAGCATGAAGCGGTCTTGAAAACATTACGAGCCTGAAACGGTGTGAAAAATATGAAGAGCTTCAAAATGTTTCAAAAATATGAGGAGTATGAACGGTCTGAAAAATAGGAGGAGCATGAAGCGGTGTTGAAAACATGAAGAGCTTCAAAAGTGTGAAAAATATGAAGAGCTTCAAACGGTGTCAAAAATATGAAGAGCATGCAACGGTCCGAAAAATAGGGGGAGCATGAAGTGGTGTTGAAAAACATGAAGAGCCTGAAAAGGTGTGAAAATTATGAAGAGGCATTAAAATGTGTCAAATATATGAGGAGCCTGAAAAGGTCTGAAAAATAGTAGGAGCATGAAACGGTGTTCAAAAACATGAAGAGCCTGAAAAGGTGTGAAATATATGAAGAGCTTCAAAAGGTGTGAAATACATGAGGAGCATGTAACGGTCTGAAAAATAGGAGGAGCATGAAGTGGTGTTGAAAAACTTGAAGAGCCTGAAAAGGTGTGAAAAATATGAAGAGCTTCAAAAGATGTGAAATTCCTTAGGAGGATGAATCGGTCTGAACAACAGGAGGAGCATGAAGTGGTGTTGAAAAACATGAAGAGCCTAAAACGTGTGAAAAAAATAAGAAGAGCTTCAAAAGGTGTGAAATATATGAAGACCTTCAAAAGGTGTCAAAAATGAGATGAGCATGAAACGGTCTGAAAAATAGGAGGAGCATGAAGCGGTGTTGAAAAACATGAAGAGCCTGAAATGGTGTGAAAAATATGAAGAGGTTCAAAAGGTGTGAAATATATGAAGAGTTTCAAAAGGTGTCCAAAATGTAAGGAGCGTGAAACGGTCTGCAAAATAGGAGGAGCATGAAACGGTGTTCAAAAATATGAAGAGTTTCAAAAGTGTGAAAAATATGCGAAGCATTAATCGGTCTGAAAAAAAGGAGGAGCATGAAACGGTGTTCAAAAATATGAAGAGCTTCAAAAGGTGTCAAAAATATGAAGCGTATGAAAAAGTCTGAAAAATAGGAGGAGCATGAAGTGTTGTTGTAAAACATGAAGAGCCTGAAAGGTGTGAAATATATGAAGAGCTTCAAAAGGTGTGAAATACATGAGGAGCATGTAACGGTCTGAAAAATAGGAGGAGCATGAAGTGTTGTTGTAAAACATGAAGAGCCTGAAAGCTGTGAAATATATGAAGAGCTTCAAAAGGTGTGAAATACATGAGGAGCATGTAACGGTCTGAAAAATAGGAGGAGCATGAAGTGGTGTTGAAAAACTTGAAGAGCCTGAAAAGGTGTGAAAAATATGAAGAGCTTCAAAAGGTGTGAAGTTCATGAGGAGGATGAATCGGTCTGAAAAATAGGAGGAGCATGAAGCGGTGTTCAAAAACATGAAGAGCCGGAAATGGTGTGAAAAATATGAAGAGCTTCAAAAGGTGTGAAAAATATGAAGAGCTTCAAAAGGTGTCAAAAATGAGATGAGCATGAAACGATCTGAAAAATAGGAGGAGCATGAAGCGGTGTTGAAAATCATGAAGAGCCTGAAAGGTGTGAAATATATGAAGAGCTTCAAAAGGTGTGAAAATTATGAGGAGCACGAAACCGTCTGAAAATTAGGAGGATCTTGAAGCGGTGTTGAAAATCATGAAGAGCCTGAAAAAGTGTGAAAAATATGTAGAGCTTCAAAAGGTGTGAAAAATATGAAGAGCTTCAAAAGTTGTCAAAAATATGAGGAGCATGAACGGTCTGAAAAATAGGAGGAGCATGAAGCGGTCTTGAAAACATTACGAGCCTGAAACGGTGTGAAAAATATGAAGAGCTTCAAAATGTTTCAAAAATATGAGGAGTATGAACGGTCTGAAAAATAGGAGGAGCATGAAGCGGTGTTGAAAACATGAAGAGCTTCAAAAGTGTGAAAAATATGAAGAGCTTCAAACGGTGTCAAAAATATGAAGAGCATGCAACGGTCCGAAAAATAGGGGGAGCATGAAGTGGTGTTGAAAAACATGAAGAGCCTGAAAAGGTGTGAAAATTATGAAGAGGCATTAAAATGTGTCAAATATATGAGGAGCCTGAAAAGGTCTGAAAAATAGTAGGAGCATGAAACGGTGTTCAAAAACATGAAGAGCCTGAAAAGGTGTGAAATATATGAAGAGCTTCAAAAGGTGTGAAATACATGAGGAGCATGTAACGGTCTGAAAAATAGGAGGAGCATGAAGTGGTGTTGAAAAACTTGAAGAGCCTGAAAAGGTGTGAAAAATATGAAGAGCTTCAAAAGATGTGAAATTCCTTAGGAGGATGAATCGGTCTGAACAACAGGAGGAGCATGAAGCGGTGTTGAAAAACATGAAGAGCCTAAAACGTGTGAAAAAAATAAGAAGAGCTTCAAAAGGTGTGAAATATATGAAGACCTTCAAAAGGTGTCAAAAATGAGATGAGCATGAAACGGTCTGAAAAATAGGAGGAGCATGAAGCGGTGTTGAAAAACATGAAGAGCCTGAAATGGTGTGAAAAATATGAAGAGGTTCAAAAGGTGTGAAATATATGAAGAGTTTCAAAAGGTGTCCAAAATGTAAGGAGCGTGAAACGGTCTGCAAAATAGGAGGAGCATGAAACGGTGTTCAAAAATATGAAGAGTTTCAAAAGTGTGAAAAATATGCGAAGCATTAATCGGTCTGAAAAAAAGGAGGAGCATGAAACGGTGTTCAAAAATATGAAGAGCTTCAAAAGGTGTCAAAAATATGAAGCGTATGAAAAAGTCTGAAAAATAGGAGGAGCATGAAGTGTTGTTGTAAAACATGAAGAGCCTGAAAGGTGTGAAATATATGAAGAGCTTCAAAAGGTGTGAAAAATATGAGGTGCATGAAGTGGTGTTGAAAAATATGAAGAGCCTGAAAAAGTGTGAAAAATGTGTAGAGCTTCAAAAGGTGTGAAATACATGAGGAGGATGAATCGGTCTGAAAAACAGGAGGAGCATGAAGCGGTGTTCAAAAACATGAAGAGCCTGAAAAGGTGTGAAATATATGAAGAGCTTCAAAAGGTGTCAAAAATATGAGGAGCATGAAAAGGTCTGAAAAATAGGAGGAGCATGAAGTGTTGTTGTAAAACATGAAGAGCCTGAAAGGTGTGAAATATATGAAGAGCTTCAAAAGGTGTGAAATACATGAGGAGCATGTAACGGTCTGAAAAATAGGAGGAGCATGAAGTGGTGTTGAAAAACTTGAAGAGCCTGAAAAGGTGTGAAAAATATGAAGAGCTTCAAAAGGTGTGAAGTTCATGAGGAGGATGAATCGGTCTGAAAAATAGGAGGAGCATGAAGCGGTGTTCAAAAACATGAAGAGCCGGAAATGGTGTGAAAAATATGAAGAGCTTCAAAAGGTGTGAAAAATATGAAGAGCTTCAAAAGGTGTCAAAAATGAGATGAGCATGAAACGATCTGAAAAATAGGAGGAGCATGAAGCGGTGTTGAAAATCATGAAGAGCCTGAAAGGTGTGAAATATATGAAGAGCTTCAAAAGGTGTGAAAATTATGAGGAGCACGAAACCGTCTGAAAATTAGGAGGATCTTGAAGCGGTGTTGAAAATCATGAAGAGCCTGAAAAAGTGTGAAAAATATGTAGAGCTTCAAAAGGTGTGAAAAATATGAAGAGCTTCAAAAGTTGTCAAAAATATGAGGAGCATGAACGGTCTGAAAAATAGGAGGAGCATGAAGCGGTCTTGAAAACATTACGAGCCTGAAACGGTGTGAAAAATATGAAGAGCTTCAAAATGTTTCAAAAATATGAGGAGTATGAACGGTCTGAAAAATAGGAGGAGCATGAAGCGGTGTTGAAAACATGAAGAGCTTCAAAAGTGTGAAAAATATGAAGAGCTTCAAACGGTGTCAAAAATATGAAGAGCATGCAACGGTCCGAAAAATAGGGGGAGCATGAAGTGGTGTTGAAAAACATGAAGAGCCTGAAAAGGTGTGAAAATTATGAAGAGGCATTAAAATGTGTCAAATATATGAGGAGCCTGAAAAGGTCTGAAAAATAGTAGGAGCATGAAACGGTGTTCAAAAACATGAAGAGCCTGAAAAGGTGTGAAATATATGAAGAGCTTCAAAAGGTGTGAAATACATGAGGAGCATGTAACGGTCTGAAAAATAGGAGGAGCATGAAGTGGTGTTGAAAAACTTGAAGAGCCTGAAAAGGTGTGAAAAATATGAAGAGCTTCAAAAGATGTGAAATTCCTTAGGAGGATGAATCGGTCTGAACAACAGGAGGAGCATGAAGCGGTGTTGAAAAACATGAAGAGCCTAAAACGTGTGAAAAAAATAAGAAGAGCTTCAAAAGGTGTGAAATATATGAAGACCTTCAAAAGGTGTCAAAAATGAGATGAGCATGAAACGGTCTGAAAAATAGGAGGAGCATGAAGCGGTGTTGAAAAACATGAAGAGCCTGAAATGGTGTGAAAAATATGAAGAGGTTCAAAAGGTGTGAAATATATGAAGAGTTTCAAAAGGTGTCCAAAATGTAAGGAGCGTGAAACGGTCTGCAAAATAGGAGGAGCATGAAACGGTGTTCAAAAATATGAAGAGTTTCAAAAGTGTGAAAAATATGCGAAGCATTAATCGGTCTGAAAAAAAGGAGGAGCATGAAACGGTGTTCAAAAATATGAAGAGCTTCAAAAGGTGTCAAAAATATGAAGCGTATGAAAAAGTCTGAAAAATAGGAGGAGCATGAAGTGTTGTTGTAAAACATGAAGAGCCTGAAAGGTGTGAAATATATGAAGAGCTTCAAAAGGTGTGAAATACATGAGGAGCATGTAACGGTCTGAAAAATAGGAGGAGCATGAAGTGTTGTTGTAAAACATGAAGAGCCTGAAAGGTGTGAAATATATGAAGAGCTTCAAAAGGTGTGAAATACATGAGGAGCATGTAACGGTCTGAAAAATAGGAGGAGCATGAAGTGGTGTTGAAAAACTTGAAGAGCCTGAAAAGGTGTGAAAAATATGAAGAGCTTCAAAAGGTGTGAAGTTCATGAGGAGGATGAATCGGTCTGAAAAATAGGAGGAGCATGAAGCGGTGTTCAAAAACATGAAGAGCCGGAAATGGTGTGAAAAATATGAAGAGCTTCAAAAGGTGTGAAAAATATGAAGAGCTTCAAAAGGTGTCAAAAATGAGATGAGCATGAAACGATCTGAAAAATAGGAGGAGCATGAAGCGGTGTTGAAAATCATGAAGAGCCTGAAAGGTGTGAAATATATGAAGAGCTTCAAAAGGTGTGAAAATTATGAGGAGCACGAAACTGTCTGAAAATTAGGAGGATCTTGAAGCGGTGTTGAAAATCATGAAGAGCCTGAAAAAGTGTGAAAAATATGTAGAGCTTCAAAAGGTGTGAAAAATATGAAGAGCTTCAAAAGTTGTCAAAAATATGAGGAGCATGAACGGTCTGAAAAATAGGAGGAGCATGAAGCGGTCTTGAAAACATTACGAGCCTGAAACGGTGTGAAAAATATGAAGAGCTTCAAAATGTTTCAAAAATATGAGGAGTATGAACGGTCTGAAAAATAGGAGGAGCATGAAGCGGTGTTGAAAACATGAAGAGCTTCAAAAGTGTGAAAAATATGAAGAGCTTCAAACGGTGTCAAAAATATGAAGAGCATGCAACGGTCCGAAAAATAGGGGGAGCATGAAGTGGTGTTGAAAAACATGAAGAGCCTGAAAAGGTGTGAAAATTATGAAGAGGCATTAAAATGTGTCAAATATATGAGGAGCCTGAAAAGGTCTGAAAAATAGTAGGAGCATGAAACGGTGTTCAAAAACATGAAGAGCCTGAAAAGGTGTGAAATATATGAAGAGCTTCAAAAGGTGTGAAATACATGAGGAGCATGTAACGGTCTGAAAAATAGGAGGAGCATGAAGTGGTGTTGAAAAACTTGAAGAGCCTGAAAAGGTGTGAAAAATATGAAGAGCTTCAAAAGATGTGAAATTCCTTAGGAGGATGAATCGGTCTGAACAACAGGAGGAGCATGAAGCGGTGTTGAAAAACATGAAGAGCCTAAAACGTGTGAAAAAAATAAGAAGAGCTTCAAAAGGTGTGAAATATATGAAGACCTTCAAAAGGTGTCAAAAATGAGATGAGCATGAAACGGTCTGAAAAATAGGAGGAGCATGAAGCGGTGTTGAAAAACATGAAGAGCCTGAAATGGTGTGAAAAATATGAAGAGCTTCAAAAGGTGTGAAATATATGAAGAGTTTCAAAAGGTGTCCAAAATGTAAGGAGCGTGAAACGGTCTGCAAAATAGGAGGAGCATGAAACGGTGTTCAAAAATATGAAGAGTTTCAAAAGTGTGAAAAATATGCGAAGCATTAATCGGTCTGAAAAAAAGGAGGAGCATGAAACGGTGTTCAAAAATATGAAGAGCTTCAAAAGGTGTCAAAAATATGAAGCGTATGAAAAAGTCTGAAAAATAGGAGGAGCATGAAGTGTTGTTGTAAAACATGAAGAGCCTGAAAGGTGTGAAATATATGAAGAGCTTCAAAAGGTGTGAAATACATGAGGAGCATGTAACGGTCTGAAAAATAGGAGGAGCATGAAGTGTTGTTGTAAAACATGAAGAGCCTGAAAGGTGTGAAATATATGAAGAGCTTCAAAAGGTGTGAAATACATGAGGAGCATGTAACGGTCTGAAAAATAGGAGGAGCATGAAGTGGTGTTGAAAAACTTGAAGAGCCTGAAAAGGTGTGAAAAATATGAAGAGCTTCAAAAGGTGTGAAGTTCATGAGGAGGATGAATCGGTCTGAAAAATAGGAGGAGCATGAAGTGGTGTTCAAAAACATGAAGAGCCGGAAATGGTGTGAAAAATATGAAGAGCTTCAAAAGGTGTGAAAAATATGAAGAGCTTGAAAAGGTGTCAAAAATGAGATGAGCATGAAACGATCTGAAAAATAGGAGGAGCATGAAGCGGTGTTGAAAATCATGAAGAGCCTGAAAGGTGTGAAATATATGAAGAGCTTCAAAAGGTGTGAAAATTATGAGGAGCACGAAACCGTCTGAAAATTAGGAGGATCTTGAAGCGGTGTTGAAAATCATGAAGAGCCTGAAAAAGTGTGAAAAATATGTAGAGCTTCAAAAGGTGTGAAAAATATGAAGAGCTTCAAAAGTTGTCAAAAATATGAGGAGCATGAACGGTCTGAAAAATAGGAGGAGCATGAAGCGGTCTTGAAAACATTACGAGCCTGAAACGGTGTGAAAAATATGAAGAGCTTCAAAATGTTTCAAAAATATGAGGAGTATGAACGGTCTGAAAAATAGGAGGAGCATGAAGCGGTGTTGAAAACATGAAGAGCTTCAAAAGTGTGAAAAATATGAAGAGCTTCAAACGGTGTCAAAAATATGAAGAGCATGCAACGGTCCGAAAAATAGGGGGAGCATGAAGTGGTGTTGAAAAACATGAAGAGCCTGAAAAGGTGTGAAAATTATGAAGAGGCATTAAAATGTGTCAAATATATGAGGAGCCTGAAAAGGTCTGAAAAATAGTAGGAGCATGAAACGGTGTTCAAAAACATGAAGAGCCTGAAAAGGTGTGAAATATATGAAGAGCTTCAAAAGGTGTGAAATACATGAGGAGCATGTAACGGTCTGAAAAATAGGAGGAGCATGAAGTGGTGTTGAAAAACTTGAAGAGCCTGAAAAGGTGTGAAAAATATGAAGAGCTTCAAAAGATGTGAAATTCCTTAGGAGGATGAATCGGTCTGAACAACAGGAGGAGCATGAAGCGGTGTTGAAAAACTTGAAGAGCCTGAAAAGGTGTGAAAAATATGAAGAGCTTCAAAAGATGTGAAATTCATGAGGAGGATGAATCGGTCTGAACAACAGGAGGAGCATGAAGTGGTGTTGAAAAACTTGAAGAGCCTGAAAAGGTGTGAAAATTATGAAGAGCTTCAAAAGATGTGAAATTCATGAGGAGGATGAATCGGTCTGATAAATAGGAGGAGCATGAAGCAGTGTTCAAAAACATGAAGAGACTGAAATGGTGTGAAAAATATGAAGAGCTTCAAAAGGTGTGAAAATTATGAGGAGCACGAAACGGTTTGAAAATTAGGAGGATCTTGAAGCGGTGTTGAAAATCATGAAGAGCCTGAAAAGGTGTCAAAAATATGAAGAGCTTCAAAAGTTGTGAAAAATATGAGGGGCATGAAACGGTCGGAAAAATAGGAGGAGCATGAAGTGGTGTTGAAAAACATGAAGAGCCTGAAAAGGTGTGAAAAATATGAAGAGCTTCAAAAGGTGTGAAATACATGAGGAGGATGAATCAGTCTGAACAACAGGAGGAGCATGAAGCGGTGTTCAAAAACATGAATAGCCTGAAAAGCTGTGAAAAATATGAAGAGCTTGAAAAGGTGTCAAAAATATGAAGAGCATGAAACGGTCCGAAAAATAGGGGGAGCATGAAGTGGTGTTGAAAAACATGAAGAGCCTGAAAAGGTGTGAAAATTATGAAGAGGCATTAAAATGTGTCAAATATATGAGGAGCCTGAAAAGGTCTGAAAAATAGTAGGAGCATGAAACGGTGTTCAAAAACATGAAGAGCCTGAAAAGGAGTGAAATATATGAAGAGCTTTAAAAGGTGTCAAAAAAATGAGGAGCATGAAACGTTCTGAAAAATAGTAGGAGCATGAAGCGGTGTTGAAAAACATGAAGAGCCTGAAAATGTGTGAAAAATATGAAGATCTTCAAAATTTGTGAAATACATGAGAAGCTTGAAACGGGCTGATAAACAGGAGGAGCATGAAGCGGTGTTGAAAAACATGAAGAGCGTGAAAACGTGTGAAAAATATGAAGAGCTTCAAAAGGTGTGAAAAATATGAAGAGCTTCAAAAGGTGTAAAAAATGAGATTAGCATGAAACGGTCTGAATAATAGGAGAAACCTGAAGTGGTGTTGAAAAACATGAAGAGCCTGAAAATGTGTGAAATATATGAAGAGCTTCAAAAGGTGTCAAAAATATGAGGAGCATGAAACGGTCTGAAAAATAGGAGGAGCAAAAGCGGTGTTGAAAAACATGAAGAGCCTGAAAAGGTGTGAAAAATATGAAGAGCTTCAAAAGGTGTCAAAAATATGAGTAGCATGAAACAGTCTGAAAAATAGGAAGAGCATGAAGTGAAGTTGAAAAACATGAAGAGTCTGAAAAGGTGTGAAAATATGAAGAGTTTCAAAAGGCATGAAAAATATGAGGATCTAGAAACGGTCTGAAAAATAGGAGGAGAAAGAAGCGGTGTTGATAATCATGAAGAGTCTGAAAAGGTGTGAAAAATATGACGAGCTTCAAAAGGTGTCTAAAATATGATGAGCATGAAACGGTCTGAAAAATAGGAGGAGCATGAAGCGGTGTTGAAAAACATGACGAGCCTGAAATGGTGTGAAAAATATGCAGAGCTTCAAAAGGTGTCTAAAACATGAGGAGCATGAAAAGGTCTGAAAAATATGAGGAGGATAAAGTGGTGTTGAAAAACATGAAGAGCCTGAAAACGTGTGAAAAATATGAAGAGCTTCAAAAGGTGTGAAAAATGAAAGGAGCATGAAAGGGTCTGAAAAATAGGAGGAGCATGAAGTGGTGTTGAAAACCATGAAGAGCCTGAAAAGGTGTGAAATATATGAAGAGCTTCAATAGGGGTCAAAAATATTTGGAGCATGAAACGGTCAGAAAAATAGGAGGAGCATGAAGCGGTGTTGAAAAACATGAAGAGCCTGAAAAGGTGTGAAAAATATGAAGGGCTTCAAAAGGTGTCAAAGATACGAGGAGCATGAAACGGTCTGAAAAATAGGAGGAAAATGAAACGGTGTTCAAAAACATGAAGAGTTTGAAAAGGTGTGAAAAATAATAAGAGCTTCAAAGGTGTGAAAAATATGAGGAGCATGAAACTTTCTGAAAAATGGGAGAAGCATGAAACGGTGTTCAAAAACATGAAGAGCCTGAATAGGTGTGAAAAATATGAAGAGATTCAAAAGGTGTGAAAAATGAAAGCAGCATGAGAAGGTCTGGAAATAGTAGGAGCAAAAAGTGGTGTTGAAAAACATGAAGAGCCTGAAAATGTGTGAAATATATGAAGAGCTTCAAAAGGTGTCAAAAATATGAGGAGCATGAAATGGTCTGAAAAATCGGAGGAGCATGAAACGGTGTTCAAAAAAATGAAGAGTCTGAAAAGGTGTGAAAAATATGAAGAGCTTCAAAAGGTGTGATATACATGAGGAGCATGAAACGGTCTGAAAAATAGGAAGAGCATGAAGCGGTGTTAAAAAAACATGAAGAGCCTGAAAACGTGTGAAAAATATGAAGAGCCTGAAAACGTGTGAAAAATATGAAGAGCTTCACAAGGTGTGCAAAATGAAAGGAGCATGAAAAGGTCTGAAAAATTGGAGGAGCATGAAATGGTGTTGAAAAACATGAAGAGCTTGAAAAGGTGTGAAATATATGAAGAGCTTCAAAAGGTGTGAAAAATATGAGGAGCATGAAACGTTCTGAAAAATAGGAGGAGCATGAAGCGGTTTTCAAAAACATGAACAGCCTGAAAAGGTGTAAAAAATATGAAGGGCTTCAAAAGGTGTCAAAAATATGAGGAGCATTAAACGGTCTGAAATACAGGAGGATCACGAAGCTGTATTGAAAAACATGAAGAGCCTGAAAATATGTGAAAAATATGAAGAGCTTCACAACGTGTCAAAAATATGAGGAGCATCAAACGGTCTGAAAAATAGGAAGAGCATGAAGTGGTGTTGAAAAACATGAAGATCCTGAAAAGGTGTGAAAAATATGAAGAGCTTCAAGGGGTGTCAAAAATATGAAGAGCATTAAACGGTCTGAAATATAGGAGGATCATGAAGCGGTGTTGAAAAACATGAAGAGCCTGAAAAGGTGTGAAAAATATGAAGAGCTTCAAAAGGTGTCAAAAATATGAAGAGCATGAAACGGTCTGAAAAATAAGAAGAGCATGAAACGGTGTTCAGAAACATGAAGATTGAAAGGTGTGAAAAATATGAAGAGCTTCAAAAGGTGTCAAAAATATGGGAATCATGAAACGGTCTAAAAAATAGGAGGAGCATGAAGCGGTGTTCAAAAACATGAAGAGCCTGAAAAGCTGTGAAAAATATGCAGGGTTTCAAAAGGTGTAAAATATATGAGGCCCATGAAACGGACTGAAAAATAAGAGGAGCATGAAACGGTGTTCAGAAACATGAAGATCCTGAAGGTGTGAAAAATATGAAGAGCTTCCAAAGGTGTGAAATACAAGAGGAACACGAAAAGGTCAGAAAAATAGGAGGAGCATGAAGCGGTGTTGAAAAACATGAAGAGCCTGAAAAGGAGTGAAAAATATGAAGAGCTTCAAAAGGTGTCAAAAATATGAGGAGCATGAAACCGTCTGAACAATAGGGGGAGCATGAAGCGGTGTTCAAAAACATGAAGAGCCTGAAAAGATGTGAAAAATATGAAGAGCTTCAAAAGGTGTCAAAAATATGAGGAGCATGAAACTGTCTGAAAATTAGGGGGAGCATGAAGCAGTGTTCAGAAATATGAAGAGCCTGAAAAGGTGTGAAAAATATGCAGGGTTTCAAAAGGTGTAAAATATATGAGGCGCATGAAACGGACTGAAAAATAAGAGGAGCATGAAACGGTGTTCAGAAACATGAAGAGCCTGAAGGTGTGAAAAATATGAAGAGCTTCAAAAGGTGTGAAATACAAGAGGAACATGAAAAGGTCAGAAAAATAGGAGGAGCATGAAGCGGTGTTGAAAAACATGAAGAGCCTGAAAAGGAGTGAAAAATATGAAGAGCTACAAAAGGTGTCAAAAATATGAGGAGCATGAAACCGTCTGAAAAATAGGGGGAGAATGAAGCGGTGTTCAAAAACATGAAGAGCCTGAAAAGATGTGAAAAATATGAAGAGCTTCAAAAGGTGTCAAAAATATGAGGAGCATCAAACGGTCTGAAAAATAGGAGGAGCATGAACTGGTGTTGAAAAACATGAAGATCCTGAAAAGGTGTGAAAAATATGAAGAGCTTCAAAAGGTGTCAAAAATATGAGGAACATTAACCGGTCTGAAATATAGGAGGATCATGAAGCGGTGTTGAAAAATATGAAGAGACTGAAAAGGTGTGAAAAATATGAAGGGCTTCAAAATGTGTAAAATAAATGAGGAGCATGAAACGGTCTGAAAAATAAGAGGAGCATGAAACGGTGTTCAGAAACATGAAGATCCTGAAAAGGTGTGAAAATATGAAGAGCTTCATAAGTTGTCAAAAATATGAGGAGCACGAAACCATCTGAAAAATAGGAGGATCATGAAGCGGTGTTGAAAAACATGAAGAGCCTGAAAGGTGTCAAAAATATGAAGAGCTTCAAAAGGTGTCAAAAATATGAGGTGCATGAAACGTTCTGAAAAATGAGAGGAGCATAATATGGTGTTGAAAAACATGAAGAGCCTGAAAAGGTGTGAAAAATATGAAGAGATTCAAAACTTGTCAAAATATGGGAAGCCTGAAACCTTTTGAAAAATAGGAGGAGCATGAAACGGTGTTGAAAAACATGAAGAGCCTGAAAAGGTGTGAAAAATATGAAGGGCTTCAAAAGGTGTCAAATATACGACGAGCATGAAATGGTCTGAAGAATAGGAGGAGAATAAAAAGGTGTTCAAAAACATGAAGAGTCTGAAAAGGTGTGAAAAATATGAAGAGCTTCAAAAGGAGTAAAAAATATGAGGACCATGAAACGGTCTGAAAAATAGGAGGAGCATGAAATGGTGTTCAAAAACATGAAGAGCCTGAAAAGGTGTGAAAAATATGAAGAGCTTCAAAAGGTGTGAAAAATATGAGGAGCATGAAACGGTCTGAAAAATAGGAGGAGCATGAAATGGTGTTCAAAAACATGAAGAGCCTGAAAAGGAGTGAAAAATATGAAGAGCTTCAAAAGGAGTCAAAAACATGAGGGCCATGAAACGGTCTGAAAAATAGCAGGAACATGACGCGGAGTTCAAAAACATGAAGAGCCTGAAAAGGTGTGAAAAATATGAAGAGCTTCAAAAGGTGTTAAAAATATGAGGGGCATGAAACGGTCTGAAAAATAGGAGGAGCATGAAACTGTGTTCAAAAACTTGAAGAGCGTGAAAAGTTGTGAAAAATATGAAGAGCTTAAAAACGTGTCATTTTATGAGGAGCATGAAACGGTCTGAAAAACTGGAGGAGCATGAAGCTTTGTTGAAAAACATGAAGAGCCAGAAAAGGTTTAAAAAATATGAAGAGCTTCAAAATATGTGAAAAATATGAAGAGCTACAATACGTGTCAAAAATATGAGGAGCATGAAAAGTTCTGAAAAATAGGAGGAGCATGAAGCCGTGTTGAAAAAATGGAAGAGCCTGAGAAGGTGTGAAAAATATGAAGAGCTTCAAAACGTGTCAAAATTAGAGGAGCAAGAAACGGTTTGAAAATATGAGGAGCATGAAACGGTGTTCAAAAACATGAAGAGCCTGAAAAGCTGTGAAAAATATGAAGAGTTTCCAAAGGAGTCAAAAATATGAGGAGCAAGAAACGGTCTGAAATATAGGAGGATCATGAAACGATGTTCAAAAACATGAAGAGCCTGAAAATGTGTGAAAATTATGAAGAGCTTCAAAAGGTGTGAAAATATGAGGAGCATGAAGTGGTGTTCAAAAACATGAAGAACTTGAAAAGGTGTGAAATATACGAAGAGCTTCAAAAGGTGTGAAAAATAGGAGGAGCATGAAGCGGTGTTCAAAAACATGAAGAGCCTGAAAAGGTGTGAAATATATGAAGAGCTTCAAAATGTGTCAAACGTATGAGGAGAATGAAACAGTCTGAAAATAGGAGGAGGATGAAACGGTGTTGAAAAACATGAAGAGCATGGAAAGGTGTGAAAAATATGAAGAGTTTCAAAAGGAGTCAAAAATATGAGGAGCATGAAACAGTCTGAAAAATAGGAGGCACATGGAGCGTTGTTGAAAAATTACAAGAGCTTGAAAAGGTGTGAAAAATATGAAGAGCTTCAAAAGGTGTCAAAATATGAGGAGCATGAAACGGTCTGAAAAATAGGAGGAGCATGAAGCGGTGTTGCAAAAATGGAAGAGCCTGAAAAGGTGTGAAAAATATGAAGAGCTTCAAAAGGTGTCAAAATATGAGGAGAATGAAACGGTCTGAAAAATAGGAGGAGCATGAAACAGTGTTCAAAAACATGAAGAGCCTGAAAAGGTGTGAAAAATATGAAGAGCTTCAAAAGGTGTCAAAAATAAGAGGAGCAAAAGACGGTCTGAACAATAGGAGGAGCATGAAGTAGTGTTGAAAAACATGAAGAGCCTGAAAAGGTGTTAAATATATGAAGAGCTCCAATCGGTGTAAAAAATATCACGAGCATTAAACGGTCTGAAAAATAGGAGGAGCATGAAACAGTGTTCAAAAACATGAAGAGCCTGAAAAGGTGTGAAAAATATGAAGAGCTTCAAAACGTGTCAAATATATGAGGAGCATGAAACGGTCTCAAAAATTGGAGGAGCATGAAGTGGTGTTGAAAAACATGAAGAGCCAGAAAAAGTGTGAAATATATGAATCGCTTCAAAATGTGTGAAATATATGAAGAGCTTCAAAAGGTGTCAAATATATGAGGAGCATGAAACGGTATGAAAAATAGGAGGAGCATGAAAGGTTTTGAAAAACATGAAGAGCCTAAAATGGTGTGCAAAATATGAAGAGCTTCAAAAGGTGTGAAAAATATGAAGAGCTTCAAAAGGTGTCAAATATATGAGGAGCATGAAACGGTATGAAAAATAGGAGGAGCATGAAAGGTGTCGAACAATATAAAGAGCCTGAAAAGGTGTGAACAATATGAAGAGCTTCAAAATTTGAGAAAAATATGAAGAGCTCCAAAGGTTGTCAAATATATGAGAGGCATGAAATGGTCTGCAAAACAGGAGCATGAAACGGTTATGAAAAACATGAAGAGCCTGAAAAGATGTGAGACTATGAAGAGGTTCAAAATGTGTCAAAAATATGAGGAGCATGAAACGGTCTGAAAAATAGGAGGAGCATGAAACGGTGTTGAAAAACATGAAGAGTCTGTAAAGGTGTGAAAAATATGAAGAGCTTCAAAATGTGTGAAAAATATGAGGAGCATGAAGCGGTCTGAAATATAGGAGGAGCATGAAACGGTGTTGAAAAACATGAAGAGAATGAAAAGGTGTCAAAAATATGAAGAGCTACAAAAGGAGTCAAAAATGTGAGGAGCATGAAAAGGTCTGAAAAATAGGAGGAGAATGAAGCGATGTTGAAAAACATGAAGAGCCTGAAAAGGTGTGAAATATATGAAGAGCTTCAAAACGTGTCAAAAATATGAGGAGTGTGAAACTGTGTTGAAAAACATGACGAGCATGAAAAGGTGTGAAAAATATGAAGACCTTCAAAATGTGTCAAAAATAGGAGGAGCATGAAATGGCCTGAAAAATAGGAGGAGCATGAAGTGGTGTTGAAAACCATGAAGAGCCTGAAAAGGTGTGAAAAATATGAAGAGTTTCAAAAGGTGTCAAAAATATAAAGAGCATGAAACGGACTGAAAAAAAGGAGGAGCATGAAATGGTGTTCAAAAACTTGAAGAGGCTGAAAATGTGTGAAAAATATGAAGAGATTCAAAAGATGTGAAAAATATGAGGAGCATGAAACGGTCTGAAAAATAGAAGTAGCATGAAACGGTGTTGAAAAATATGAAGACCCTGAAAAGGTGTGAAATATATAAAGAGGTTCAAAAGGTGTCAAAAATATGAGGAGCATGAAACGGTCTGAAAAATAGGAGGAGCATGAAATGGTGTTCAAAAACATAAAGAGACTGAAAACGTTTGAAAAATATGAAGAGCTTCAAAAGGTTTGAAAAAAATGAGGAGCATGAAACGGTGTGAAAAATAGGAGGAGCATGAAACGGTGTGAAAAATAGGAGGAGCATGAAAGGTGTTGAAAAACATGAAGAGCCTGAAAATGTGTGAAAAATATGAAGAGCTTCAAAAAGTGTAAAATATATGAGGAGCATGAAACGGTATGAAAAATAGGAGGAGCATGAAAGATGTTGAAATACATGAAGAGATTGAAATGGTGTGAAAAATATGAAGAGCTTCAAAAGGTGTGAAAAATATGAAGAGCTTCAAAAGGTGTGAAAAATATGAGGAGCATGAAGTGGTGTTCAAAAACATGTAGAGCTTGAAAAGGTGTGAAATATACGAAGAGCTTCAAAAGGTGTGAAAAATACGAGGAGCATGAAGTGGTGTTGAAAAATATGAAGAGCCTGAAAAGAGTGAAATATATGAAGAGCTTCAAAAGGTGTCAAAAATATGAGGAGCATGAAACGGTCTGAAAAACAGGAGGAGCATGAAACGGTGTTGAAAAACATGAAGAGCCTGAAAAGAGTGAAAACTATGAAGAGCTTAAAAAGGTGTCAAAAGTATGAGGAGCTTGAAAAGGTGTTCAAAAACATGAAGAGCCAGAGAAGGTGTGAAAACTATGAAGAACTTCAAAAGGTGTCAAAAGTATGAGGAGCTTGAAAAGGTGTTCAAAAACATGAAGAGCCTGAGAAGGTGTGAAAACTATGAAGAGCTTCAATAGGTGTCAAAAGTATGAGGAGCTTGAAAAGGTGTTCAAAAACATGAAGAGCCTGAGTAGGTGTGAAATATATGAAGAGCTTCAATAGGTGTCAAAAGTATGAGGAGCTTGAAAAGGTGTTCAAAAACATGAAGAGCCTTAAAAGGTGTGAAAACTATGAAGAGCTTCAAAAGGTGTCAAAAGTATGAGGAGCTTGAAAAGGTGTTCAAAAACATGAAGAGCCTGAGAAGGTGTGCAAAATATGAAGAGCTTAAAAAGGTGTTCAAAAACATGAAGAGCATGAAATGTCTGAAAAATATGAAGAGCTTAAAAGGTGTCAAAAATACGAGGAGCATGAAACGGTCTGAAAAATAGGAGGAGCATGAAGTTGTGTTGAAAAATATGAAGAGGCTGAAAAGGTGTGCAAAATATGAAGAGCTTCAAAAGGTGTCAAAAATATGAGGAGCATGAAATGGCCTGAAAAATAGGAGGAGCATGAAGTGGTGTTGAAAAACATGAAGAGCCTGAAAAGATGTGAAAAATATGAAGAGTTTCAAAAGGTGTCAAAAATATGAGGAGCATGAAACGGCCTGAAAAAAAGGAGGAGCATGAAATGGTGTTCAAAAACTTGAAGAGACTGAAAATGTGTGAAAAATATGAAGAGCTTCAAAAGATGTGAAAAATATGAGGAGCATGAAACGGTCTGAAAAATAGAAGTAGCATGAAACGGTGTTGAAAATTATGAAGAGCCTGAAAAGGTGTGAAATATATGAAGAGGTTCAAAAGGTGTCAAAAATATGAGGAGCATGAAACGGTCTGAAAAATAGGAGGAGAATGAAGCTTTGTTGAAAAACATGAAGAGCCAGAAAAGGTTTAAAAAATATGAAGAGCTTCAAAATATGTGAAAAATATGAAGAGCTTCAAAAGGTGTCAAAAATATGAGGAGCATGAAAAGTTCTCAAAAATAGGAGGAGCATGAAGCCGTGTTGAAAAAATGGAAGAGCCTGAGAAGGTGTGAAAAATATGAAGAGCTTCAAAAGGTGTGAAAAATATGAAGAGCTTCAAAAGGTTACAAAATGAGATGAGCATGAAACGGTCTGAAAAAAAGGAGGAGCATGAAGCGGAGTGAAAAACATGAAGAGTCTGAAAAGGTGTGAAAATTATGAAGAGCTTCAAAAGGTGTCAAAAATATGAGGAGCATGAAACGGTCTGAAAAATAGGAGGAGCATGAAGTGGTGTTGAAAAACATGAGGAGCCTGAAAAGGTGTGAAAAATATGAAGAGCTTCAAAAGGTTTGAAATACATGAGGAGCATGAAACGGTCTGAGAAATAGGAGGAGCATGAGGCGGTGTTTAACAACATGAAGAGCCTGAAAAGGTGTGAAAAATATGAAAAGCTTCAAAAGGTGTAAAAACATGAGGAGCATGAAACGGTCTGAAAAATAGGAGGAGCATGAAACGTTGTTGAAAAACATGAAGAGTCTGAAAATGTCTGAAAAATATCAAGAGCTTCAAAAGGTGTCAAAAATATGAGGAACATGAAACGGTCTGAAAAATAGGAGGAGCATGAAGTGGTGTTGAAAAACATGAAGAGCCTGAAAAGGTGTGAAAAATATGAAGAGCTTCAAAAGGTGTGAAATACATGAGATGATGAATCGGTCTGCAAAATAGGAGGAGCATGAACCAATGTTCAAAAACATGAAGAGCCTGAAAAGGTGTGAAAAATATGAAGAGCTTCAAAAGGTGTGAAAATTATGAGGAGCAAGAAACGGTCTGAAAAATAGACAGATCATGAAGCGGTGTTGAAAAACATGAAGAGCCTGAAAATGTGTGAAAAATATGAAGGGCTTCAAAATTTGTGAAATACATGAGGAGCTTGAAACGGTCTGAAAAACATGAGGAGCATGAAGCGGTGTAGAAAAACATGAAGAGCGTGAAAAGGTGTGAAAAATATGAAAAGCTTGAAAAGGTGCGAAAACTATGAGGAGCATGAAACGGTGTGAAACATAGGAGGAGCTTGAAGCGGTGTTGAAAAATATGAAGAGTCTGAAAAGATGTGAAAAATATGAAGAGCTTGAAAAGGTGTGAAAAATATGAGGAGCATTAATCGGTCTGAAAAATAGGAGGAGCATGAAGCGGTGTTGAAAAAAATGAAGAGCCTGAAAAGGTGTGAAATATATGAAGAGCTTCAAAAGGTGTCAAAAATATGAGGAGCATGAAACGGTCTGAAAAATACGAGAAGCATGAAGAGGTGTTGAAAAACATGAAGAGCCTGAAAAGGTGTGAAATATACGAATAGCTTCAAAAGGTGTCAAATATATGAGGAGCATGAAACGGTCTGAAAAATAGGAGGATCATGAAGCGGTGTTGAAGAACATGAATAGCCAGAAAAGGTGTGAAAAATATGAAGAGCTACAAAAGGTGTGAAAAATATGAGGAGCAAAAAACGGTCTGAAAAATATGGGGAGCATGAAGCTGTTTTCAAAAACATGAAGAGCCTGAAAAGTAGTGAAAAATATGAAGAGCTTCAAAAGGTGTTAAAAGTATGAGAAGCATGAAACAGACTGAAAAATAGGAGGAGCATGAAGCGGTGTAGGAAAACATGAAGAGCGTGAAAAGGTGTGAAAAATATGAAAAGCTTGAAAAGGTGCGAAAACTATGAGGAGCATGAAATGGTGTGAAACATAGGAGGAGCTTGAAGCGGTGTTGAAAAACATGAAGAGCCTTAAAACGTGTGAAAAATAAGAAGAGCTTCAAAAGGTGTCAAAAATGAGATGAGCATGAAACGGTCTGAAAAATAGGAGGAGCATGAAGTGGTGTTGAAAAACATGAGGGGCCTGAAAAGGTGTGAAAAATATGAAGAGCTTCAAAAGGTTTGAAATACATGAGGAGCATGAAACGGTCTGAGAAATAGGAGGAGCATGAGGCGGTGTTTAACAACATGAAGCGCCTGACAAGGTGTGAAAAATATGAAAAGCTTCAAAAGGTGTAAAAAAATGAGGAGCATGAAACGGTCTGAAAAATAGGAGGAGCATGAAGCATTGTTGAAAAACATGAAGAGTCTGAAAATGTCTGAAAAATATGAAGAGCTTCAAAAGGTGTCAAAAATAAGAGGAGCATGAAACGGTCTGAAAAATAGGGGAGTATGAAACGGTGTTCAAAAACATAAAGAGCCTGAAAAGCTGTGAAAAATATGAAGAGCTTCAAAAGGAGTGAAATACTTGAGGAACATGAAACGGTCTGAAAAATAGGAGGAGCATGAAGAGGTGTTGAAAAATATGAAGAGCCTGAAAAGGTGTGAAATATACGAATAGCTTCAAAAGGTGTCAAATATATGAGGAGCATGAAACGTTCTGAAAAATAGGAGGATCATGAAGCGGTGTTGAAGAACATGAATAGCCTGAAAATGTGTGAAAAATATGAAGAGCTACAAAAGGTGTGAAAAATATGAGGAGCATGAAACGGTCTGAAAAATAGGAGGAACATGATACGGTGTGGAAAATCATGAAGAGCCTGAAAACGTGTGAAAAATATGAAGAGCTTCAAAAGGTGTAAAAAATATGAAGAGCTTCAAACGGTGTCAAAAGTGAGAGAGGCATAAAACGGTCAGAAAAATAGGAGTAGCATGAAACAGTGTTGAAAACCTGAAGAGCCTGTGTGCGTCACGTGGGAATCACGTGTGAAACACGTGTGCGTCACGTGTGAATCACGTGTGTGTCACGTGGCAATCACATGTCAGTCACGTGTGCATCACGTGGGAATCACGTGTGAGTCACGTGTAAGTCACGTGGGAACCACGTGTGCATCACGTGTGTTTCACATGGCAATCACGTGTCAGTCTCGTGTGCATCACGTGGGAATCACATGCGAGTCACTTGTGCCTCACGTGGGAATCACTTGTCAGTCACGTGTGCATCACGTAGTATCAATGTGAAACACGAGTGCGTCACGTGGGGATCACGTGTCAGTCACGTGTGCGTCACGTGTGAATCACGTGTGCATCACGTGGGAATCATGTGGGAAGCAAGTGTGCATCAAGTGGGTATCACGTGTGAGTCACGTATGCATCACGTCGGAATCAAGTGTGAATCACGTGTGCATCACGTGGAAATCACGTGTCACTCACGTGTGCCTCTCGTGGGATTCACGTGTGAGTCACGTGTGCAATACGTGGAAATCACGTGTGAATCACGTGTGCGTCACGTAGGAATCACGTGTGAAACACGTCGTAACTCGAGATGAGAGGTTCGTCCCTGGCTTTGACTCAAGCGGAATACCAACTTTCCACAAGCACGTCAAGAGGAGGCTTCTCTCAGCTAAAGGTATGTGAGAGGGACCCTGAGTGTGTGGCCTCTAGTGGAATGGACACCGTGATGCTCTGACTCCAAGTAAGGCTGGATATCCCTGCAGTGAATTGAATGCAGGCTCATCTTGCATCTCCCGAGACGAAGGGATGTCTAAATCCCCGGTGGAGACCACAGAGAAAGACCTAGTTCTCCACCTCATCGCGACCGGAGGCCTCACATCCTTTGAAAACTCGAGAGGTCCGCGGAGATCAATGCTTCCAAAGGAGACGATGCCTGACTCCTCTTGAAAATGGATAGGAGTCCCAGGATCCCTGTGGCACGTCGAAAGGGACCCTGAGTCTCCCGCCTCACGTGGAGACGCGTCCCAATTGCCATGCCAAGACTCGAGGAGAATCCCGAGGTGCCCCTCGCACCTAGGCAGGAGTCCTGACGTCGCTGAACAAACACGTGTCTGGAAGGGCCCTCCCCGTCGTAACTCGAAAATATACCCCAGGTTCCGGCCGCAACCCGAGAAAAACCAGGAGCCTTCCCCCTCGCCGCCAGATGAGGCCCGATTCCAATGCACTGCGTGCAGAGCAATTCTGTGTTCGACATCAAACGTGAAAGGAGCCTTGATTTCCTTGATGGCACTCCAGAGAAACTCCAAGATCACTGTCTCAAGTCTAGAGGGATCCTGAGGTCACTGTAGCAACACAAAAGGGCTCCGTGGACCCAAAATCAACTCGAGATGAGAGCTTCGTCCCTGGCTTCTACTCAAGAGGAATACCAACTTTCCACAAGCACGTCAAGAGGAGGCTTCTCTCAGCTAAAGGTATGTGAGAGGGACCCTGAGTGTGTGGCCTCAAGTTTAATGGACACCGAGATGCTCTGACTCGAAGTAAGGCCGGATATCCCTGCAGTGAATTGAATGCAGGCTTGTCTTGCATCTCCCATGACGAAGGGATGTCTGAATCCCCTGTGGAGACACAGAGAAAGACATAGTTCTCCGCCTCATCGCAACCGGAGGCCTCACATCCTTTGAAAATTCGAGAGGTCCGCGGAGATCAATGCTTCCAAAGGAGACGATGTCTGACTCCTCTTGAAAATGGATAGGAGTTCCAGGATCCCTGTGGCACGTGGAAAGGGACCCTGGGTCTCCCGCCTCACGTGGAGACGCGTCCTAATTGCCATGCCAAGACTCGAGGAGAATCCCGAGGTGTCCGTCGCACCTAGGCAGGAGTCCTGACTTCGCTGAACAAACACGTGTATGGAAGGGCCCTCCCCGTCGTAACTCGAGATTATACCCCAGGTTCCGGCTGCAACTCGAGAAAAACCATGAGCCTTCCCCCTCGCCGCTAGATGAGGCCCGATTCCCCTGCACTGCGTGCAGAGCAATTCCGTGTTCCACATCAAACGTGAAAGGAGCCTTGATTTCCTTGATGGCACTCCAGAGAAACCCCAAGATCACTGTCTCAAGTCTAGAGGGAACCTGAGGTCACTGTATCAACACGAAAGGGCTCCGTGGACCCCAAATCAACTCGAGATGAGAGCTTCGTTCCTGTTTTCGACTCAAGAGGAATACCAACTTTCCACAAGCACTTCAAGAGGAGGCTTCTCTCAGCTACAGGTATGTGAGAGGGACCCTGGTTTGTGGCCTCAAGTGGAATGGACACCGAGATGCTCTGACTCGAATTAAGGCCGGATATCCCTGCAGTGAATTGAATGCAGGCTCGTCTTGCATCTCCCAAGATGAAGGGATGTCTGAATCCCCTGTGGAGACCACAGAGAAAGACCTAGTTCTCCGCCTCATCGCGAACGGAGGCCTCACATCCTTTGAAAACTCGAGAGGTCCGAGGAGATCAATGCTTCCAAAGAGACGATGCCTGACTCCTCTTGAAAATGAATAGGAGTCCCAGGATCCCTGTAGCACGTGGAAAGGGGTCCTGAGTCTCCCGCCTCACGTGGATACGCGTCCCAATTCCCATGCCAAGACTCGAGGAGAATCCCGAGGTGTCCCTCGCACCTAGGCAGGAGTCCTGACTTCACTGAAGAAACACGTGTCTGGAAGGGCCCTTCCCGTCGTAACTCGAGAATATACCCCAGGTTCCGGCCGCAACTCGAGAAAAACCATGAGACTTCCCCCTCGCCGCGAGATGAGGCCCGATTCCCCTGCACTGTGTGCAGAGCAATTCCGTGTTCCTCATTAAACATGAAAGGTGCCTTGATTTCCTTTATGGCACTCCAGAGAAAATCCAAGATCACTGTGTCAAGTCTAGAGGGATCCTGAGGTAACTGTACCAACAGGAAAAGGCTCTGTGAACCCCAAATCAACTCGAGATGAGAGCTTATTCCCTGGCTTCGACTCAAGAGGAATACCAACTTTTCAGAAGCACCTCAAGAGGATTCTTCTCTCAGCTACAGGTATGTGAGAGGGACCCTGAGTTTGTGGCCTCAAGTGGAATGGACACCGAGATGCTCTGACTAAAAGTAAGGCCGGATATCCCTGCAGTGAATTGAATACAGACTCGCCTTGCATCTCCGAAGATGAAGGGATGTCTGAATCCCCTGTGGAGACCATAGAGAAAGACCTAGTTCTCCGGCTCATCGCGACCGGAGGCCTCACATCCTTTGAAAACTCGAGAGGTCCGCGGAGATCAATGCTTCCAAAGGAGACCATGCCTGACTCCTCTTGAAAATGGATAGGAGTCCCAGGATCCCTGTAGCAAGTGGAAAGGGGCCCTGAGTCTCCCGCCTCACGTGGAGACGCGTCCCAATTCCCATGCCAAGACTCGAGGAGAATCACGAGGTGTCCCTCTCACCTAGGCAAGAGTCCTGACGTCGCTGAAGAAACACGTGTCTGGAAGGGCCCTCCCCGTCGTAACTCAAGAATATACCCCTGGTTCCAGCCGCAACTCGAGAAAAACCATGAGCCTTCCCCCTCACCGCGAGTTGAGGCCCGATTCCCCTGCAGTGCGTGCAGAGCAATTCCGTGTTCCACATCAAACGTGAAAGGAGCCTTGATTTCCTTGATGGCACTCCAGAGAAACCCCAAGATCACTGTCTCAAGTCTAGAGGGATCCTGAGGTCACTGTAGCAACACAAAAGGGCTCCGTGGACCCCAAATCAACTCGAGATGAGAGCTTAGTCCCGGGCTTCGACTCAAGAGGAATACCAACTTTCCACAAGCACCTCATGAGGAGGCTTCTCTCAGCTACAGGTATGTGAGAGCGACCCTGAGTTTGTGGCCTCAAGTGGAATGGACACCGAGATGATCCGACTCGAAGTAAGGCCGGATATCAATGCAGTGAATTGAATGCAGGCTCATCTTGCATCTCCCAAGACGAAGGGATATCTGAATCCCCTGTGGAGACCACAGACAAAGACCTAGTTCTCCGCCTCATCGCGACCGGACGCATCACATCCTTTGAAAACTTGAGAGGTCTGCGGAGATCAATGCTTCCAAAGGAGACGATGCCTGACTCCTCTTGAAAATGGATAGGAGTCCCAGGATCCCCGTGGCACGTGAAAAGGGACCCTGGGTCTCCCGCCTCACGTGGAGACGCGTCGCAATTGCCGCGAAGACTCGAGGAGAATCCCGAGGTGGCCCTAGCACCTAGGCAGGAGTCCTGACGTCGCTGAGCAAACATGTGTCTGGAAGGGCCCTCCCCGTCGTAACTCAAGAATATACCCCAGGTTCAGGCCGCAACTCGAGAAAAACCATGAGACTTCCCCCTCGCCACGAGATGAGGCCACATTCCCCTGCACTGCGTGCAGAGCAAGTCCATGTTCCACATCAAACGAGAAAGGACCCTTGATTTCCTTGATGGCACTCCAGAGAAAACCCAAGATCACTGTCTCAAGTCTAGAGGGACCCTGAGGTCACTGTAGCAACACGAAAGGGCTCCGTGGACCCCAAATCAACATGAGATGAGAGCTTAGTCCCTGGATTCGACTCAAGAGGAATACCAACTTTCCACACGCACCTCAAGAGGAGGCTTCTCTCAGCTACAGGTATGTGAGAGGGACCCTGAGTTTGTGGCCTCAAGTGGAATGGACACCGAGATGCTCTGACTCGATGTAAGGCCGGATATCCCTGCAGTGAATTGAATGCAGGATCGTATTGCATCTCCCAAGACGAAGGGATGTCTGAATCCCCTGTGGAGACCACAGAGAAAGACCTAGGTCTCCGCCTCTTCGCGACCAGAGGCCTCACATCCTTTGAAAACTTGAGAGGTCCGCGGAGATCAATGCTTCCAAAGGAGACAATGCCTGACTCATCTTGAAAATGGATAGGAGTCCCAGGATCCCTGTGGCACGTGGAAAGGGACCCTGGGTCTCCCGCCTCACGTGGAGACACGTCCCAATTGCCATGCCAAGACTCGAGGAGAATCCCGAGGTGTCCCTCGCACCTTGGCAGGAGTCCTGAGGTCCCTGAACAAACACGTGTCTGGAAGGGCCCTCCCCGTCGTAACTTGAGAATATACCCCAGGTTCCGGCCGCAACTCGAGAAAAACAATGAGACTTCCCCCTCGCCGCAAGATGAGGCCCGATTCCCCTGCGCGGTGTGCAGAGCAATTCCGTGTTTCACATCAAACATGAAAGGAGGCTTGATTTCCTTGATGGCACTCCAGAGAAAAAGCAAGATCACTGTCTCAAGTCTAGAGGGATCCTGAGGTCACTGGAGAAACACGAAAGGGCTCCGTGGACCCCAAATCAACTCGAGATGAGAGCTTAGTCCCTGGCTTCGACTCAAGAGGAATACCAACTTTCCACAAGCACCTCAAGAGGAGGCTTCTCTCAGCTACAGGTATGTGAGAGGGACCCTGAGTTTGTGGCCTCATGTGGAAAGGACACCGAAATGCTCTGACTCGAAGTAATGCCAGATATCCCTGCAGTGAAGTGCATGCAGGCTCTTCTTGCATCTCCCAAGACAAAGGGATATCTGAATCCCCTGTGGAGACCACAGAGAAAGACCTAGTTCTCCGCCTCTTCGGGACCGGAGGCCTGACATCCTTTGAAAACTCGAGAGGTCCACGGAGATCAATGCTTCCAAAGGAGACGATACTGACTCCTCTTGAAAATGGATAGGAGTCCCAGGATCCCTGTGGCACATGGAAAGGGACCCTGGGTCTCCAGCGTCACGTCGAGACGCGTCCCAATTGCCATGCCAAGACTCGAGGAGAATCCCGAGGTGTCCCTCACACCTAGGCAGGAGTCCTGACGTCGCTGAACAAACACGTGTCTGGAAGGGCCCTCCCCGTCGTAACTCGAGATTATACCCCAGGTTCCGGCCGCAACTCGAGAAAAACCATGAGACTTTCCACTCGCCGCGAGATGAGGCCCGATTCCCATGCACTGCGTGCAGAGCAATTCCCTGTTCCACATCTAACAAGAAAGGAGCCTTGATTTCCTTGATGGCACTCCAGAGAAAACCCAAGATCACTGTCTGCAGTCTAGAGGGATCTTGAGGTCACTGTAGCAACACGAAAGGGCTCCGTGGACCCCAAATTAACTCGAGATGAGAGCTTAGTCCCTGGCTTCGACTCAAAAGGAATACCAACTTTCCACAAGCACCTCAAGAGGAGGCTTCTCTCAGCTACAGGTATGTGAGAGGGACCCTGAGTTTGTGGCCTCAAGTGGAATGGACACCGAGATGCTCTGACTCGAAGTAAGGCCGGATATACCGGCAGTGAATTGAATGCAGGCTCGTCTTGCATCTCCCAAGACGAAGGGATGTCTGAATCCCCTGTGGAGACCACAGAGAAAGTCCTAGTTCTCCGCCTCATCGCGACCGGAGGCCTCACATCCTTTGAAAACTCGAGAGGTCCGCGGAGATCAATGCTTCCAAAGGAGACAATGCCTGACTCCTCTTGAAAATGGATAGGAGTCCCAGGATCCCTGTGGCACGTGGAAAGGGACCCTGGGTCTCCCGCCTCACGTGGAGACGCGTCCTAATTGCCATGCCAAGACTCGAGGAGAATACCGAGGTGTCCTTCGCACCTAAGCAGGAGTCCTTAGGTCGCTGAACAAACACGTTTCTGGAAGGGCCCTCCCCGTCGTAACTCGAGAATATACCCCAGGTTCCAGCCGCAACTCAAGAAAAACCATGAGACTTTCCACTCGCCGCGAGATGAGGCCCGATTCCCCTGCACTGTGTGCAGAGCAATTCCATGTTCCACATCAAACCTGAAAGGAGGCTTGATTTCCTTAATGGCACTCCAGGGAAAAAGCAAGATCACTGTCTCAAGTCTAGAGGGATCCTGAAGTCACTGTAGCAACACGAAAGGGCTCCGTGGACCCCAAATCAACTCGAGATTAGAGCTTAGTCCCTGGCTTCGACTCAAGAAGAATACCAACTTTCCACAAGCACCTCAAGAGGAGGCTTCTCTCAGCTACAGGTATGTGAGAGGGCTCTGAGTTTGTGGCCTCAAATGGAAAGGACACCGAAATGCTCTGACTCGAAGTAAGGCCAGATATCCCTGCAGTGAAGTGAATTCAGGCTCGTCTTGCATCTCCCAAGACAAAGGGATATCTGAATCCCCTGTGGAGACCACAGAGAAAGACCTAGTTCTCCACCTCTTCGGGACCGGAGGCCTGACATCGTTAGAAAACTCGAGAGGTCCGCGGAGATCAATGCTTCCAAAGGAGACGATGCCTGACTCCTCTTGAAAATGGATAGGAGTCCCAGGATGCCTGTGGCACATGGAAAGGGACCGTGGGTCTCCAGCCTCACGGGGAGACGCATGCCAATTGCCATGCCAAGACTCGAGGAGAATCCTGAGGAGTCCCTCGCACCTAGGCAGGAGTCCTGACCTCGCTGAACAAACACGCGTCCTGAAGGGCCCTCCCCATCGGAACTCGAGAATATACCCCAGGTTCCGGCCGCAACTCGAGAAAAACCATGAGACTTCACCCTCGCCGCGAGATGATGCCCAATTCCGCTGCACTGCGTGAGAGCAATTCCGTGTTACACATCAAACATGAAAGGAGGCTTGATTTCCTTGATGGCACTCCAGAGAAAAAGCAAGATTACTGTCTCAAGTCTAGAGGGATCCTGAGGTCACTGTAGCAACAGGAAAGGGCTCCGTGGACCCCAAATCAACTCGAGATGAGAGCTTAGTCACTGGCTTCGACTCAAGAGGAATACCAACTTTCCACAAGCACCTCAAGAGGAGGCTTCTCTCAGCTACAGGTATGTGAGAGGGACCCTGAATTTGTGGCCTCAAGTGGAAAGGACACCGAAATGCTCTGACTCGAAGTAAGGCCAGATATCCCTGCAGTGAATTGAATGCAGGATCGTCTTGCATCTCCCAAGACAAAGGGATGTCTGAATCCCCTGTGGAGACCACAGAGAAAGACCTAGTTCTCCGCCTCTTCGGGACCGGAGGACTGACATCTTTTGAAAATTGAGAGGTCCACAGAGATCAAGGCTTCCAAAGGAGACGATGACTGACTCCTCTTGAAAATGGATAGGAGTCCCAGGATCCCTGTGGCACATGGAAAGGGACCATGGGTCTCCAGCCTCACGTGGAGACGCGTCCCAATTGCCATGCCAAGACTCGAGGAGAATCCCGAAATGGCCCTCGCACCAAGGCAGGGGTCCTGACGTCGCTGAACAAACACGAGTCTGGAAGGGCCCTCCCCTTCGTAACTCGAGAATATACAACAGGTTCTGGCCGTAACTCGAGAAAAACCATGAGACTTCCCCCTTGCCGCGAGATGAGGCCCGATTCCCCTGCACTGCGTGCAGAGCAATTATGTGTTCCACATCAAACGTGAAAGGAGCCTTGATTTCCTTGATGGCACTCCAGAGAAAACCCAAGATCACTATCTCAAGTCTAGAGGGATCCTCAGGTCACTGTAGCAACAGGAAAGGGCTCCGTGGACCCCAAATCAACTCGAGATGAGATCTTAGTCCCTGGCTTCGACTCAAGAGGAATAACAACTTTCCACAAGCACCTCAAGAGGAGGCTTCTCTCAGCTACAGGTATGTGAGAGGCACCTGGAATTTGTGGCCTCAAGTGGAATGGACAGCGAGATGCTCTGACTCGAAGTAAGGCTGGATATCCCTGCAGTGAATTGAATGCAGGCTCATCTTGCATCTCCCAAGACGAAGGGATATCTGAATCCCCTGTGGAGACCACAGACAAAGACCTAGTTCTCCGCCTCATCGCGACCGGACGCATCACATCCTTTGAAAACTCGAGAGGTCTGCGGAGATCAATGCTTCCAAAGTAGACGATGCCTGACTCCTCTTGAAAATGGATAGGAGTCCCAGGATCCCCGTGGCACGTGAAAACGGACCCTGGGTCTCCCGCCTCACGTGGAGACGCGTCGCAATTGCCGCGAAGACTCGAGGAGAAATCCGAGGTGTCCCTAGCACCTAGGCAGGAGTCCTGACGTCGCTGAACAAACATGTGTCTGGAAGGGCCCTCCCCGTCGTAACTCAAGAATATACCCCAGGTTCAGGCTGCAACTCGAGAAAAACCATGAGACTTCCCCCTCGCCACGAGATGAGGCCACATTCCCCTACACTGCGTGCAGAGCAAGTCCGTGTTCCACATCAAACGAGAAAGGACCCTTGATTTCCTTGATGGCACTCCAGAGAAAACCCAAGATCACTGTCTCAAGTCTAGAGGGACCCTGAGGTCACTGTAGCAACACGAAAGGTCTCCGTGGACCCCAAATCAACACGAGATGAGAGCTTAGTCCCTGGCTTCGACTCAAGAGGAATACCAACTTTCCACAAGCACCTCAAGAGGAGGCTTCTCTCAGCTACAGGTATGTGAGAGGGACCCTGAGTTTTTGGCCTCAAGTTCAATGGATACCTTGATGCTCTGACTCGAATTAAGGCCGGATATTCCTGCAGTGAATTGAATGCAGGCTCGTCTTGCATCTCCCAAGACGAAAGGATGTCTAAATCCCCTGTGGAGACCACAGACATAGAACTAGTTCTCCGCCTCATCGCGACCGGAGGCCTCACATCCTTTGAAAACTCGAGAGGTCCGCGGAGATCAATGCTTCCAAAGGAGACGATGCCTGACTCCTCTTGAAAATGGATAGGAGCCCCAGGATCCCTGTGGCACGTGGAAAGGGGCACTGGGTCTCCTGGCTGACGTGGAGACGCGTCCCAATTGCCATGCCGAGACTCGAGGATAATCCCGGGTGTCCCTCCCACCTAGGCAGGAGTGCTGACGTCGCTGAAGAAACACGTGTCTGGAAGGGCCCTCCCCGACGTAACTCGAGAATATACCCCGGGTTCCAGCCGCAACTCAAGAAAAACCGTGAGACTTCCCCCTCGCCGCGTGATGAGGCCCGATTCCCCTGCACTGCGTGCAGAGCAATTCCGTGTTCCACATCAAACGTGAAAGGAGCCTTGATTTCCTTGATGGTACTCCAGAGAAAACCCAAGTTCACTGTCTCAAGTCTAGAGCGAACCTGAGGTCACAGGAGCAACACGAAAGTGCTCCGTGGACCCCAAATCAACTCGAGATGAGAGCTTAGTCCCTGGATTCGACTCAAGAGGAATACCAACTTTCCACACGCACCTCAAGAGGAGGCTTCTCTCAGCTACAGGTATGTGAGAGGGACCCTGAGTTTGTGGCCTCAAGTGGAATGGACACCGAGATGCTCTGACTCGATGTAAGGCCGGATATCCCTGCAGTGAATTGAATGCAGGATCGTATTGCATCTCCCAAGACGAAGGGATGTCTGAATCCCCTGTGGAGACCAGAGAGAAAGACCTAGTTCTCCGCCTCTTCGGGACCGGAGGACTGACATCTTTTGAAAACTCGAGAGGTCCGCAGAGATCAATGCTTCCAAAGGAGACCATGCCTGACTCATCTTGAAAATGTATAGGAGTCCCAGGATCCCTGTGGCACGTGGAAAGGGACCCTGGGTCTCCCGCCTCACGTGGAGACGCGTCCCAATTGCCATGCCAAGACTCGAGGAGAATCCCGAGGTGTCCCTCGCACCTAGGCAGGAGTCCTGACGTCGCTGAACAAACACGTGTTTGGAAGGGCCCTCCCCATCGTAACTCGAGAATATACCCCAGGTTCCGGCCGCAACTCGAGAAAAACCATGAGACTTCCCCCTCGCCGCGAGATGAGGCCCGATTCCCCTGCACTGCGTGCAGAGCAATTCCGTGTTCCACATCAAACGTGAAAGGATCCTTGATTTCCTTGATGGCACTCCAGAGAAAACCCAAGATCACTGTCTCAAATCTAGAGGTATCCTGAGGTCACTGGAGCAACACGAAAGGGCTCCGTGGACCCCAAATCAACTCAAGATGAGAGCTTAGTCCCTGGCTTCCACTCAAGAGGAACACCAACTTTCCACAAGCACCTCAAGAGGAGGCTTCTCTCAGCTACAGGTATGTGAGAGGGCCCCTGAGTTTGTGGCCTCAAGTGGAATGGACACCGAGATGCACTGACTCGAAGTAAGGCCGGATATGCCTGCAGTGAATTGAATGCAGGATCGTCTTGCATCTCCCAAGACAAAGGGATGTCTGAATCCCCTGTGGAGACCACAGAGAAAGACCTAGTTCTCCGCCTCTTCGGGACCGGAGAACTGACATCTTTTGAAAACTTGAGAGGTCCACAGAGATCAAGGCTTACAAAGGAGACGATGACTGACTCCTCTTGAAAATGGATAGGAGTCCCAGGATCCCTGTGGCACATGGAAAGGGACCATGGGTCTCCAGCCTCACGTGGAGACGCGTCCCAATTGCCATGCCAAGACTCGAGGAGAATCCCGAAGTGGCCCTCGCACCTAGGCAGGAGTCCTGACCTCGCTGAACAAACACGAGTCTGGAAGGGCCCTCCCCATCGTAACTCGAGAATATACAACAGGTTCTGGCCGTAACTCGAGAAAAACCATGAGACTTCCCCGTCGCCCCGAAATGAGGCCTGATTCCCCTGCACTGCGTGCAGAGCAATTTCGTATTCCACATCGAACCTGAAAGGAGCCTTGATTTTCTTGATGGCACTCCAGAGAAAACCCAAGATCACTGTCTCAAGTCTAGAGGGATCCTGAGGTCACTGGAACAACACGAAAGGGCTCCGTGGACTCCAAATCAACTCGAGATGAGAGCTTAGTCCCTGGCTTCGACTCAAGAGGAATACCAACTTTCCACAAGCACCTCAACAGGAGGCTTCTCTCAGCTACAGGTATGTGAGAGGGACCCTGAGTTTGTGGTCTCAAGTGGAATGGACACCGAGATGCACTGACTCAAAGTAAGGCCAGATATTCATGCAGCGAATTGAATGCAGGCTCGTCTTGCATCTCCCAAGACGAAGGGATGTCTGAATCCCCTGTGGAGACCACAGAAAAAGACCTAGTTCTCCGCCTCATCGCGAACGGAGGCCTCACAACCTTTGAAAACTCGAGAGATCCGCGGAGATCAATGCTTCCAAAGGAGAAGATGCCTGACTCCTCTTGAAAATGGATAGGAGTCCCAGGATCCCTGTGGCACATGGAAAGGGACCCTGGGTCTCCCGCCTCACGTGGAGAAGCGTCCCAATTGCCATGCCAAGACTCGAGGAGAATCCAGAGTTGTCCCTCGCACCTAGGCAAGAGTCCTGACGTCGCAGAACAAACACGTGTCTGGAAGGGCCCTCCCAGTAGTAACTCGAGAATATACCCCAGGTTCCGGCCGCAACTCGAGAAAAACCATGAGACTTCCCCCTCGCCGCGAGATGAGGCCCGATTCCCCTGCACTGCGTGCAGAGCAATTCCGTGTTCCACATCAAACGTGAAAGGATCCTTGATTTCCTTGATGGCACTCCAGAGAAAACCCAAGATCACTGTCTCAAATCTAGAGGTATCCTGAGGTCACTGGAGCAACACGAAAGGGCTCCGTGGACCCCAAATCAACTCAAGATGAGAGCTTAGTCCCTGGCTTCCACTCAAGAGGAACACCAACTTTCCACAAGCACCTCAAGAGGAGGCTTCTCTCAGCTACAGGTATGTGAGAGGGCCCCTGAGTTTGTGGCCTCAAGTGGAATGGACACCGAGATGCACTGACTCGAAGTAAGGCCGGATATGCCTGCAGTGAATTGAATGCAGGATCGTCTTGCATCTCCCAAGACAAAGGGATGTCTGAATCCCCTGTGGAGACCACAGAGAAAGACCTAGTTCTCCGCCTCTTCGGGACCGGAGAACTGACATCTTTTGAAAACTTGAGAGGTCCACAGAGATCAAGGCTTACAAAGGAGACGATGACTGACTCCTCTTGAAAATGGATAGGAGTCCCAGGATCCCTGTGGCACATGGAAAGGGACCATGGGTCTCCAGCCTCACGTGGAGACGCGTCCCAATTGCCATGCCAAGACTCGAGGAGAATCCCGAAGTGGCCCTCGCACCTAGGCAGGAGTCCTGACCTCGCTGAACAAACACGAGTCTGGAAGGGCCCTCCCCATCGTAACTCGAGAATATACAACAGGTTCTGGCCGTAACTCGAGAAAAACCATGAGACTTCCCCGTCGCCCCGAAATGAGGCCTGATTCCCCTGCACTGCGTGCAGAGCAATTTCGTATTCCACATCGAACCTGAAAGGAGCCTTGATTTTCTTGATGGCACTCCAGAGAAAACCCAAGATCACTGTCTCAAGTCTAGAGGGATCCTGAGGTCACTGGAACAACACGAAAGGGCTCCGTGGACTCCAAATCAACTCGAGATGAGAGCTTAGTCCCTGGCTTCGACTCAAGAGGAATACCAACTTTCCACAAGCACCTCAACAGGAGGCTTCTCTCAGCTACAGGTATGTGAGAGGGACCCTGAGTTTGTGGTCTCAAGTGGAATGGACACCGAGATGCACTGACTCAAAGTAAGGCCAGATATTCATGCAGCGAATTGAATGCAGGCTCGTCTTGCATCTCCCAAGACGAAGGGATGTCTGAATCCCCTGTGGAGACCACAGAAAAAGACCTAGTTCTCCGCCTCATCGCGAACGGAGGCCTCACAACCTTTGAAAACTCGAGAGATCCGCGGAGATCAATGCTTCCAAAGGAGAAGATGCCTGACTCCTCTTGAAAATGGATAGGAGTCCCAGGATCCCTGTGGCACATGGAAAGGGACCCTGGGTCTCCCGCCTCACGTGGAGAAGCGTCCCAATTGCCATGCCAAGACTCGAGGAGAATCCAGAGTTGTCCCTCGCACCTAGGCAAGAGTCCTGACGTCGCAGAACAAACACGTGTCTGGAAGGGCCCTCCCAGTAGTAACTCGAGAATATACCCCAGGTTCCGGCCGCAACTCGAGAAAAACCATGAGACTTCCCCCTCGCCGCGAGATGAGGCCCGATTCCCCTGCACTGCGTGCAGAGCAATTCCGTGTTCCACATCAAACGTGAAAGGATCCTTGATTTCCTTGATGGCACTCCAGAGAAAACCCAAGATCACTGTCTCAAATCTAGAGGTATCCTGAGGTCACTGGAGCAACACGAAAGGGCTCCGTGGACCCCAAATCAACTCAAGATGAGAGCTTAGTCCCTGGCTTCCACTCAAGAGGAACACCAACTTTCCACAAGCACCTCAAGAGGAGGCTTCTCTCAGCTACAGGTATGTGAGAGGGCCCCTGAGTTTGTGGCCTCAAGTGGAATGGACACCGAGATGCACTGACTCGAAGTAAGGCCGGATATGCCTGCAGTGAATTGAATGCAGGATCGTCTTGCATCTCCCAAGACAAAGGGATGTCTGAATCCCCTGTGGAGACCACAGAGAAAGACCTAGTTCTCCGCCTCTTCGGGACCGGAGAACTGACATCTTTTGAAAACTTGAGAGGTCCACAGAGATCAAGGCTTACAAAGGAGACGATGACTGACTCCTCTTGAAAATGGATAGGAGTCCCAGGATCCCTGTGGCACATGGAAAGGGACCATGGGTCTCCAGCCTCACGTGGAGACGCGTCCCAATTGCCATGCCAAGACTCGAGGAGAATCCCGAAGTGGCCCTCGCACCTAGGCAGGAGTCCTGACCTCGCTGAACAAACACGAGTCTGGAAGGGCCCTCCCCATCGTAACTCGAGAATATACAACAGGTTCTGGCCGTAACTCGAGAAAAACCATGAGACTTCCCCGTCGCCCCGAAATGAGGCCTGATTCCCCTGCACTGCGTGCAGAGCAATTTCGTATTCCACATCGAACCTGAAAGGAGCCTTGATTTTCTTGATGGCACTCCAGAGAAAACCCAAGATCACTGTCTCAAGTCTAGAGGGATCCTGAGGTCACTGGAACAACACGAAAGGGCTCCGTGGACTCCAAATCAACTCGAGATGAGAGCTTAGTCCCTGGCTTCGACTCAAGAGGAATACCAACTTTCCACAAGCACCTCAACAGGAGGCTTCTCTCAGCTACAGGTATGTGAGAGGGACCCTGAGTTTGTGGTCTCAAGTGGAATGGACACCGAGATGCACTGACTCAAAGTAAGGCCAGATATTCATGCAGCGAATTGAATGCAGGCTCGTCTTGCATCTCCCAAGACGAAGGGATGTCTGAATCCCCTGTGGAGACCACAGAAAAAGACCTAGTTCTCCGCCTCATCGCGAACGGAGGCCTCACAACCTTTGAAAACTCGAGAGATCCGCGGAGATCAATGCTTCCAAAGGAGAAGATGCCTGACTCCTCTTGAAAATGGATAGGAGTCCCAGGATCCCTGTGGCACATGGAAAGGGACCCTGGGTCTCCCGCCTCACGTGGAGAAGCGTCCCAATTGCCATGCCAAGACTCGAGGAGAATCCAGAGTTGTCCCTCGCACCTAGGCAAGAGTCCTGACGTCGCAGAACAAACACGTGTCTGGAAGGGCCCTCCCAGTAGTAACTCGAGAATATACCCCAGGTTCCGGCCGCAACTCGAGAAAACCCATGAGACTTCCCTCTCGCCGGGAGATGAGGCCCGATTCCTGTGCACTGTGTGCAGAGCAATTCCGTGTTCCACATCAAACGTGAAAGGAGCCTTGATTTCTTGATGGCACTCCAGAGAAAACCCAAGATCACTGTCTCTAGTCTAGAGGGATCCTGAGGTCACTGTAGAAACACGAATGGGCTCCATGGACCCCAAATCAACTCGAGATGAGAGCTTAGTCCCTGGCTTCGACTCAAGAGGAATACCAAATTTCCACAAGCACCTCAAGAGGAGGCTTCTCTCAGCTACAGGTATGTGAGAGGGACCCTGAGTTTGTGACCTCAAGTGGAATGGACACCGAGATGCTCTGACTCGAAGTAAGGCCGGATATCCCTGCAGTGAATTGAATGCAGGCTCGTCTTGCATCTCCCAAGACGAAGGGATGTCTGAATCCCCTGTGGAGACGACAGAGAAAGAACTAGTCCTCCGCCTCATCGCGAACGGAGGCCTCACATCCTTTGAAAATTCGAGAGGCATGCGGAGATAATGCTTCCAAAGGAGACGATGCCTGACTCCTCTTGAAAATGGTTAGGAGTCCCAGGATCCCTGTGGCACGTGGAAATGGACACTGGGTCTCCCGCCTCACGTGGAGACGCGTTCAAATTGCCATGCCAAGACTCGAGGAGAATCCCGAGGTGTCCCTCGCACCTAGGGAGGAGTCCTGACGTCGCTGAACAAACACGTGTCTGGAAGGGCCCTCCCCGTCGTAACTCGAGAATATACCCCAGGTTCCGGCCGCAACTCGAGAAAAACCATGAGACTTCCCCCTCGCCGCGAGATGAGGCCCGATTCCTGTGCACTGTGTGCAGAGCAATTCCGTGTTCCACATCAAACGTGAAAGGAGCCTTGATTTCCTTGATGGCACTCCAGAGAAAACCCAAGATCACTGTCTCAAGTCTAGAGGGATCCTGAGGTCACTGGAGCAACACGAAAGGGCTCCGTGGACCCCAAATCAACTCAAGATGAGAGCTTAGTCCCTGGCTTCCACTCAAGAGGAACACCAACTTTCCACAAGCACCTCAAGAGGAGGCTTCTCTCAGCTACAGGTATGTGAGAGGGCCCCTGAGTTTGTGGCCTCAAGTGGAATGGACACCGAGATGCTCTGAATCGAAGTAAGGCCGGATATCCCTGCAGTGAATTGAATTCAGGCTCGTCTTGCATCTCCCCAGACGAAGGGATGTGTGAATCCCCTGTGGAGATGACAGAGAAAGACCGACTTCTCCGCCTCTTCGCGAGGGGAGGCCTCACATCCTTTGAAAACTCGAGAGGTCCGCGGACATCAATGCTTCCAAAGGAGACGATGCCTAACTCCTCTTGAAAATGGATAGGAGTCCCAGGATCCCTGTGGCACGTGGAAAGGGACCCTGGGTCTCCCGCCTCGCATGGAGACGCGTCCCAATTGCCATGCCAAGACTCGAGGAGAATCCCGAGGTGTCCCTCGCACCTAGGCAGGAGTCCTGACGTCGCTGAACAAACACGTGTTTGGAAGGGCCCTCCCCGTCGTAACTCGAGAATATACCCCAGGTTCCGGCCGCAACTCGAGAAAAAAAATGAGACTTCCCCCTCGCCGCGAGATGAGGCCCGATTCCCCTGCACTGCGTGCAGAGCAATTCCGTGTTCCACATCAAACGTGAAAGGAGCCTTGATTTATTTGATGGCACTCCAGAGAAAACCCAAGATCACTGTCTCAAGTCCAGAGGGATCCTGAGGTCACTGGAGCAACACGAAAGGGCTCCGTGGACCCCAAATCAACTTGAGATGAGAGCTTAGTCCCTGGCTTCGACTCAAGAGGAATACCAACTTTCCACAAGCACCTCAAGAGGAGGCTTCTCTCAGCTACAGGTATGTGAGAGGGACCCTGAGTTTGTGGCCTCAAATGGAATGGACACCGAGATGCTCTGACTCGAAGTAAGGCCGGATATCCCTGCAGTGAATTGAATGCAGGCTCGCCTTGCATCTCCCAAGACGAAGGGATGTCTGAATCCCCTGTGGAGACCACAGAGAAAGACCTAGTTCTCCGCCTCATCGCGAACGGAGGCCTCACAACCTTTGAAAACTCGAGAGATCCGCGGAGATCAATGCTTCCAAAGGAGACGATGCCTGACTCCTCTTGAAAATGGATAGGAGATCCAGGATGCCTGTGGCACGTGGAAAGGGACGCTGGGTCTCCCGCTTCACGTGGAGACGCGTCCCAATTGCCATGCCAAGACTCGAGGAGAATCCCGAGGTGTCCCTCGCACCTAGGCAGGAGTCCTGACGTCGCTGAACAAACACGTGTCTGGAAGGGCCCTCCCCGTCGTAACTCGAGAATATACCCCAGGTTCCGGCCGCAACTCGAGAAAAACCATGAGACTTCCCCCTCGCCGCGAGATGAGGCCCGATTCCCTTGCAATGCGTGCAGAGCAATTCCGTGTTCCACATCAAACGTGAAAGGAGTCTTGATTTCCTTGATGGCACTCCAGAGAAAACCCAAGATCACTGTCTCAAGTCTAGAGGGATCCTGAGGTCACTGGAGTAACAAGAAATTTCTCCGTGGACCCCAAATCAACTGGAGATGAGAGCTTAGTCCCTGGCTTCGACTCAAGAGAAATACCAACTTTCCAGAAGCAGTTCAAGAGGAGGCTTCTCTCAGCTACAGGTATGTGAGAGGGACCCTGAGTTTGTGGCCTCAAGTGGAATGGACACCGAGATTCTCTGACTCGAAGTAAGGCCGGATATCCCTGCAGTGAATTGAATGCAGGCTCGTCTTGCATCTCCCAAGACGAATGGATGTCTGAATCCCCTGTGGAGACCACAGAGAAAGACCTAGTCCTCCACCTCATCGCGACCGGAGGCCTCACATCCTTTGAAAACTCGAGAGGTCCGCGGAGATCAATGCTTCCAAAGGAGACGATGCCTGACTCCTCTTGAAAATGGATAGGAGTCCCAGGATCCCTGTGGCACGTGGAAAGGGACCCTGGGTCTCGCGCCTCACGTGGAGACGTGTCCCAATTGCCATGCCAAGACTCGAGGAGAATCCCGAGGTGTCCTTCGCACCTAGGCAGAAGTCCTGACGTCGCTGAACAAACACGTGTCTGGAAGGGCCCTCCCCGTCGTAACTCGAGAATATACCCCAGGTTCCGGCCTCAACTCGAGAAAAACCATGAGACTTCCCCCTCGCCAAGAGATGAGGCCCGATTCCACTGCACTGCGTGCAGAGCAATTCCGTGTTCCACATCAAACGAGAAAGGACCCTTGATTTCCTTGATGGCACTCCAGAGAAAACCCAAGATCACTGTCTCAAGTCTAGAGGGATCCTGAGATCACTGTAGCAACACGAAAGGGCTTCGTGGACCCCAAATCAACTCGAGATGAGAGCTTAGTCCCTGGCTTCGACTCAAGAGGAATACCAACTTTCCACAAGCACCTCAAACGGAGGCTTCTCTCAGCCACAGGTATGTGAGAGGAACCCTGAATGTGTGGCCTCAAGTGGAATGGACACCGAGATGCTCTGACTCGAAGTAAGGCCGGATATCCCTGCAGTGAATTGAATGCAGGCTCGTCTTGCATCTCCCAAGACGAAGGGATTTCTGAATTCCCTGTGGAGACCACAGAGAACGACCTAGTTCTCCGCCTCATCGCGACCGGATTCGACACATCCTTTGAAAACTCAAGAGGTCCGCGGATATCAATGCTTCCAAAGGAGATGATGAATGACTCTTCTTGAAAATGGATAGGAGTCCCAGGATCCGTGTGGCACGTGGAAAGGGACCCTGGGTCTCCCGCCTCATGTGGAAACGCGTCCCAATTGCCATGCCAACACACGAGGAGAAAGCCGAGGTGTCCCTCGCACCTAGGCAGGAGTCCTGACGTCGCTGAACAAACACGTGTCTGAAAGGGCCCTCCCCGGCTTAAGTCGAGAATATAACCCAGGTTCCGGCTGCAACTCGAGAAAAACCATGAGACTTCCCACTCGCCGTGAGGTGAGGCCCGATTCCCCTGCACTGTGTGCAGAGCAATTCCGTGTTCCACATCAAACGAGAAAAAAGCCTTGATTTCCTTGATGGCACTCCAGAGAAAACCCAAGATCACTGTCTCAAGTCTAGAGGGATCCTGAGGTCACTGGAGCAACACGAAAGGGCTCCGTCGACCCCAAATCAACTCGAGATAGGAGCTTAGTCCCTGGCTTCGACTCAAGAGGAATACCGACTTTCCACAAGCACCTCATGAGGAGGCTTCTCTCAGCTACAGGTATGTGAGAGGGACCCTGAGTTTCTGGCCTCAAGTGGAATGGACACCGAGATGCTCTGACTCGAAATAAGGCCGGATATCCCTGCAGTGAATTGAATGCAGGCTCGTCTTGCATCTCCCAAAACGAAGGGATGTCTGAATCCCCTGTGGAGACCACAGAGAAAGACCTAGTTGTCGCCACATCACGACCGGAGGACTCACATCCTTTGAAAACTCGAGAGGTCCACGGAGATCAATGCTTCCCAAGGAGACGATGCCTGACTCCTCTTGAAAATGGATAGGAGTCCCAGGATCCCTGTGGCACATGGAAAGGGACCACGGGTCTCCAGCCTCACGTGGAGACGCGTCCCAATTGCCATGCCAAGACTCGAGGAGAATCCCGAAGTGGCCCTCGCACCTAGGCAGGAGTCCTGACGTCGCTGAACAAACACGTGTCTGGAAGGGCCCTCCCCATTCTAACTCGAGAATATACAACAGGTTCTGCCCGTAACTCGAGAAAAACCATGAGACTTCCCCTTTGACGCGAGATGAGGCCCGATTCCCCTGCACTGCGTGCAGAGCAATTCCGTGTTCCACATCAAACGTGAAAGGAGCCTTGATTTCCTTGATGGCACTCCAGAGAAAACCCAAGATCACTGTCTCAAGTCTAGAGGGATCCTCAGGTCACTGTACCAACAGGAAAGGTCTCCGTGGACCCCAAATCAACTCGAGATGAGAGCTTAGTCCCTGGCTTCTACTCAAGAGGAATAACAACTTTCCACAAGCACCTCAAGAGGAGGCTTCTCTCAGCTACAGGTATGTGAGAGGCACCTGGAATTTGTGGCCTCAAGTGGAATGGACACCGAGATGCTCTGACTCGAATTAAGGCCGGATATCCCTGCAGTGAATTGAATGCAGGCTCATCTTGCATCTCCCAAGACGAAGGGATATCTGAATCCCCTGTGGAGACCACAGACAAAGACCTAGTTCTCCGCCTCATCGCGACCGGACGCATCACATCCTTTGAAAACTCGAGAGGTCTGCGGAGATCAATGCTTCCAAAGGAGACGATGCCTGACTCCTCTTGAAAATGGATAGGAGTCCCAGGATCCCCGTGGCACGTGAAAACGGACCCTGGGTCTCCCGCCTCACGTGGAGACGCGTCGCAATTGCCGCGAAGACTCGAGGAGAATCCCGAGGTGGCCCTAGCACCTAGGCAGGAGTCCTGACGTCGCTGAACAAACATGTGTCTGGAAGGGCCCTCCCCGTCGTAACTCAAGAATATACCCCAGGTTCAGGCCGCAACTCGAGAAAAACCATGAGACTTCCCCCTCGCCACGAGATGAGGCCACATTCCCCTGCACTGCGTGCAGAGCAAGTCCGTGTTCCACATCAAACGAGAAAGGACCCTTGATTTCCTTGATGGCACTCCAGAGAAAACCCAAGATCACTGTCTCAAGTCTAGAGGGACCCTGAGGTCACTGTAGCAACACGAAAGGTCTCCGTGGACCCCAAATCAACACGAGATGAGAGCTTAGTCCCTGGCTTCGACTCAAGAGGAATACCAACTTTCCACAAGCACCTCAAGAGGAGGCTTCTCTCAGCTACAGGTATGTGAGAGGGACCCTGAGTTTTTGGCCTCAAGTTCAATTTATACCTTGATGCTCTGACTCGAATTAAGGCCGGATATTCCTGCAGTGAATTGAATGCAGGCTCGTCTTGCATCTCCCAAGACGAAAGGATGTCTAAATCCCCTGGGGAGACCACAGACATAGAACTAGTTCTCCGCCTCATCGCGACCGGAGGCCTCACATCCTTTGAAAACTCGAGAGGTCCGCGGAGATCAATGCTTCCAAAGGAGACGATGCCTGACTCCTCTTGAAAATGGATAGGAGTCCCAGGATCCCTGTGGCACGTGGAAAGGGGCACTGGGTCTCCTGGCTGACGTGGAGACGCGTCCCAATTGCCATGCCGAGACTCGAGGATAATCCCGGGTGTCCCTCCCACCTAGGCAGGAGTGCTAACGTCGCTGAAGAAACACGTGTCTGGAAGGGCCCTCCCCGACGTAACTCGAGAATATACCCCGGGTTCCAGCCGCAACTCAAGAAAAACCGTGAGACTTCCCCCTCGCCGCGTGATGAGGCCCGATTCCCCTGCACTGCGTGCAGAGCAATTCCGTGTTCCACATCAAACGTGAAAGGAGCCGTGATTTCCTTGATGGTACTCCAGAGAAAACCCAAGTTCACTGTCTCAAGTCTAGAGCGAACCTGAGGTCACACGAGCAACACGAAAGTGCTCCGTGGACCCCAAATCAACTCGAGATGAGAGCTTAGTCCCTGGATTCGACTCAAGAGGAATACCAACTTTCCACACGCACCTCAAGAGGAGGCTTCTCTCAGCTATAGGTATGTGAGAGGGACCCTGAGTTTGTGGCCTCAAGTGGAATGGACACCGAGATGCTCTGACTCGATGTAAGGCCGGATATCCCTGCAGTGAATTGAATGCAGGATCGTATTGCATCTCCCAAGACGAAGGGATGTCTGAATCCCCTGTGGAGACCACAGAGAAAGACCTAGGTCTCCGCCTCATCGCGACCAGAGGCCTCACATCCTTTGAAAACTTGAGAGGTCCGCGGAGATCAATGCTTCCAAAGGAGACAATGCCTGACTCATCTTGAAAATGGATAGGAGTCCCAGGATCCCTGTGGCACGTGGAAAGGGACCCTGGGTCTCCCGCCTCACGTGGAGACACGTCCCAATTGCCATGCCAAGACTCGAGGAGAATCCCGAGGTGTCCCTCGCACCTTGGCAGGAGTCCTGAGGTCCCTGAACAAACACGTGTCTGGAAGGGCCCTCCCCGTCGTAACTTGAGAATATACCCCAGGTTCCGGCCGCAACTCGAGAAAAACAATGAGACTTCCCCCTCGCCGCAAGATGAGGCCCGATTCCCCTGCGCGGTGTGCAGAGCAATTCCGTGTTTCACATCAAACATGAAAGGAGGCTTGATTTCCTTGATGGCACTCCAGAGAAAAAGCAAGATCACTGTCTCAAGTCTAGAGGGATCCTGAGGTCACTGGAGAAACACGAAAGGGCTCCGTGGACCCCAAATCAACTCGAGATGAGAGCTTAGTCCCTGGCTTCGACTCAAGAGGAATACCAACTTTCCACAAGCACCTCAAGAGGAGGCTTGTCTCAGCTACAGGTATGTGAGAGGGACCCTGAGTTTGTGGCCTCAAGTGGAAAGGACACCGAAATGCTCTGACTCGAAGTAATGCCAGATATCCCTGCAGTGAAGTGCATGCAGGCTCTTCTTGCATCTCCCAAGACAAAGGGATATCTGAATCCCCTGTGGAGACCACAGAGAAAGACCTAGTTCTCCGCCTCTTCGGGACCGGAGGCCTGACATCCTTTGAAAACTCGAGAGGTCCACGGAGATCAATGCTTCCAAAGGAGACGATACTGACTCCTCTTGAAAATGGATAGGAGTCCCAGGATCCCTGTGGCACATGGAAAGGGACCCTGGGTCTCCAGCGTCACGTCGAGACGCGTCCCAATTGCCATGCCAAGACCCGAGGAGAATCCCGAGGTGTCCCTCACACCTAGGCAGGAGTCCTGACGTCGCTGAACAAACACGTGTCTGGAAGGGCCCTCCCCGTCGTAACTCGAGATTATACCCCAGGTTCCGGCCGCAACTCGAGAAAAACCATGAGACTTTCCACTCGCCGCGAGATGAGGCCCGATTCCCATGCACTGCGTGCAGAGCAATTCCCTGTTCCACATCTAACATGAAAGGAGCCTTGATTTCCTTGATGGCACTCCAGAGAAAACCCAAGATCACTGTCTGCAGTCTAGAGGGATCTTGAGGTCACTGTAGCAACACGAAAGGGCTCCGTGGACCCCAAATTAACTCGAGATGAGAGCTTAGTCCCTGGCTTCGACTCAAAAGGAATACCAACTTTCCACAAGCACCTCAAGAGGAGGCTTCTCTCAGCTACAGGTATGTGAGAGGGACCCTGAATATGTGGCCTCAAGTGGAATGGACACCGAGATGCTCTGACTCGAAGTAAGGCCGGATATACCGGCAGTGAATTGAATGCAGGCTCGTCTTGCATCTCCCAAGTCGAAGGGATGTCTGAATCCCCTGTGGAGACCACAGAGAAAGTCCTAGTTCTCCGCCTCAATGCGACCGGAGGCCTCACATCCTTTGAAAACTCGAGAGGTCCGCGGAGATCAATGCTTCCAAAGGAGACAATGCCTGACTCCTCTTGAAAATGGATAGGAGTCCCAGGATCCCTGTGTCACGTGGAAAGGGACCCTGGGTCTTCCGCCTCACGTGGAGACGCATCCCAATTGCCATGCCAAGACTCGAGGAGAATCCCGAGGTGTCCCTCGCATCTAGGCAGGAGTCCTGTCGTTGCTGACCATACACGTGTCTGGAAGGGCCCACCCGTCGTAACTCGAGAATATACCGCAGGTTCTGGCCGCAACTCGAGAAAAACCATGAGACTTCCCCCTCGCCGCGAGATGAGGCCCGATTCCCCTGCACTGCGTGCAGAGCAATTCCGTGTTCCACATCAAACATGAGAGGAGCCTTGATTTCCTTCATGGCACTCCAGAGAAAACCCAAGATCACTGTCTCAAGACAAGAGGGATCCTAGGTTCACTGCAGCAACACGAAAGGGCTCCGTGGACCCCAAATCACTCGAGATGAGAGCTTAGTCCCTGGCTTTGACTCAAGAGGAATACCACGTTTCCACAAGCACCTCAAGAGGAGGCTTCTCTCAGCTACAGGTATGTGAGAGGAACCCGCAGTTTGTGGCCTCAAGTGGAATGGACACCGAGATGCTCTGACTCGAAGTAAGGCCGGATATCCCTGCAGTGAATTGAATGCAGGCTCGTCTTGCATCTCCCAAGACGAAGGGATGTCTGAATCCCCTGTGGAGACCACAGAGAAAGACCTAGTTCTCCACCTCATCGTCACCGGAAGCCTCACATCCTTTGAAAACTCGAGTGGTCCGCGGAGATCAATTCTTCCCAAGGAAACGATGCCTGACTCCTCTCGAAAATGGATAGGAGTTCCAGGACACCTGTGGAACTTGGAAAGGGACACTGGGTCTCCCGCCTCACCTGGAGACGAGTCCCAATTGCCATGCCAAGCCGCGGGGAGAATACCGAGGTGTCCATCGAACCTAGGCATGGGTTCTGACGTCGATGAACAAACACGTGTCTGGAAGGGAACCCCCCGTCGTAACTCGAGAATATACCCCAGGTTCCGGCCGCAACTCGAGAAAAACCATGAGACTTCCCCCTCGCCGTGAGATGAGACCCGAATCCCGTGCACTGCGTGCAGAGCAATTCCGTGTTCCACATCAAACGTGAAAGGAGCCTTGATTTCCTTGATGGCACTACAGAGAAAACCCAAGATCACTGTCTCAAGTCTAAAGGGATCCTGAGGTCACTGTATCAACACGAAAGGGCTCCGTGGACCCCAAATCAACTCGAGATGAGAGCTTAGTCCCTGGCTTCGACTTAAGAGGAATACCAACTTTCCACAAGCACCTCAAGAGGAGGCTTCTCTCAGCTACAGGTATGAGAGAGGGACCCTGAGTATGTGGTCTAAAGTGGAATGGACACCGAGAGGCTCTGACTCAAAGTAAGGCCGGATATCCCTGCAGTGAATTGAATGCAGGCTTGTCTTTCATCTCCCAAGACGAAGGGATGTCTGAATCCCCTGTGGAGACCACAGAGAAAGACCTAATTTTCCGCCTCATCGCGACCGGAGTCCTCACATCCTTTGAAAATTCGAGAGGTCCGCGGAGATCCATGCTTCCAAAGGAGACGATGCCTGACTCCTCTTGAAAATGGATAGGAGTCCCAGGATCCCTGTGGCACGTGGAAAGGGACCCTGGGTCTCCCGCCTCACGTGGAGATGCGTCCCCATTGCCATGACAAGACTCGAGGAGAATCCCGAGGTGTCCCTCGCACCTAGGCAGGATTCCTGTCCTCGCTGAACAAACACTTGTCTGAAAGGGCCCTCACTGTCGTAACTCGAGAATATACCCGAGGTTCCGGCCGCAACTTGAGAAAAACCATGAGACATCCGCCTTGCAGCGAGATGAGGCCCGATTCCCCTGCACTGTGTGCAGAGCAATTCCGTGTTCCACATCAAACGTGAAAGGAGCCTTGATTTATTTGATGGCACTCCAGAGAAAACCCAAAGTCACTGTCTCAAGTCTAGAGGGATCCTGAGGTCACTGTAGCAGCATGAAAGGGCTCCGAGGACCCCAAATCAACTCAAGATGAGAGCTTAGTCCCTGGCTTCGACTAAAGGGGAATACCAACTTTCCACAAGCACCACAAGAGGACGCTTCTCTCAGCAACAGGTATGTGAGAGGGACCCTGAGTTTGTGGCCTCAAGTGGAATGGACACCGAGATGCTCTGACTCGAAGTCAGGCTGGATATCCTTGCAGTGAAGTGAATGCTGGCTCGTCTTGCATCTCCCAAGACGAAGGGATGTCTGAATCCCCTGTGGAGACCACAGAGAAAGACCAAGTCCTCCGCCTCATCGCGACCGGAGGCCTCACATCCTTTGAAAACTCGAGAGGTCCGCGGAGAACAATGCTTCCAAAGGAGACGATGCCTGACTCCTCTTGAAAATGGATAGGAGTCCCAGGATCCCTGTGGCACGTGGAAAGGGACCCTGGGTCTCCCGCCTCACGTGGAGACGCGTCATAATTGCCATACCAAGACTCGAGGAGAATCCCGAGGTGTCCCTCGCACCTAGGCAGGAGTCCTGACGTCGCTGAACAAACACGTGTCTGGAAGGGCCCTCCCCGTCGTAACTCGAGAATATAACCCAGGTTCCGGCCGCAACTCGAGAAAAACCATGAGACTCCCCCCTCGCCGCGAGATGAGGCCCGATTCCCCTGCACTGCGTGCAGAGCAATTCCGTGTTCCACATCAAACGTGAAAGGAGCCTTGATTTCCTTGATGGCACTCCAGAGAAAACCCAAGATCACTGTCTCAAGTCTAGAGGGATCCTGAGGTCACTGTAGCAACACGAAAGGGCTTCGTGGAACCCAAATCAACTCGAGATGAGAGCTTAGTCCCTGGCTTCGACTCAAGAGGAATACCAACTTTCCACAAGCACCTCAAGAGGAGGCTTCTCTCAGCTACAGGTAGGTGAGACAGACCCTGAGTTTGTGGCCTCAAGTGGAATGGACACCGAGATGCTCTGACTCGAAGTAAGGCCGGATATCCCTGCAGTGAAGTGAATGCAGGCTCGTCTTGCATCTCCCAAGACGAAGGGATGTCTGAATCCCCTGTGGAGACCACAGAGAAAGACCTAGTCCTCCGCCTCATCGCGACCTGGAGGCCTCACATCCTTTGAAAACTCGAGAGGTCCGCGGACATCAATGCTTCCAAAGGAGACGATGCCTGACTCCTCTTGCAAATGGATAGGAGTCCCAGGATCCCTGTAGCACGTGGAAAGGGACCCTGGGTCTCCCGCCTCACGTGGAGACGCGTCCCAATTGCCATGCCAAGACTCGAGGAGAATCCCGAGGTGTCCCTCGCACCTAGGCAGGAGTCCTGACGTCGCTGAACAAACACGTGTCTGGAAGGGCCCTCCCCATCGTAACTCGAGAATATACCCCAGGTTCCGGCCGGAACTCAAGAAAAACCATGAGACTTCCCCCTCGCCGCGAGATGAGGCCTGATTCCCCTGCACTGCGTGCAGAGCAATTCCAATTCCACATCAAACGTGAAAGGAGCCTTGATTTCCTTGATGGCACTCCAGAGAAAACCCAAGATCACTGTCTCAAGTCTAGAGGGATCCTGAGGTCACTGGAGCAACATGAAAGGGCTCCGTGGACCCCAAATCAACTCGAGATGAGACCTTAGTCCCTGGCTTCGACTCAAGAGTAATACCAACTTTCCACAAGCACCTCAAGAGGAGGCTTCTCTCAGCTATAGGTATGTGACAGGGACCCTGAGTTTGTGGCCTCAGGTGGAATGGACACCGAGATGCTCTGACTCGAAGTAAGGCCGGATATCCCTGCAGTGAATTGAATGCAGGCTCGTCTTGCATCTCCCAAGACGAAGGGATGTCTGAATCCCCTGTGGAGACCACAGAGAAAGACCTAGTCCTCCGCCTCATCGCGACCGGAGGCCTCACATCCTTTGAAAACTCGAGAGGTCCGCGGAGATGAATGCTTCCAAAGGAGACGATGCCTGACTCCTCTTGAAAATGGATAGGAGTCCCAGGATCCCTGTGGCACGTGGAAAGGGACCCTGGGTCTCCCGCCTCACGTGGAGACGCGTCCCAATTTCCATGCCAAGACTCGAGGAGAATCCCGAGTTATCCCTCGCACCTAGGCAAGAGTCCTGACGTCGCTGAACAAACACGTGTCTGGAAGGGCCCTCCCCGTCGTTACTCGAGAATATACCCCAGGTTCCGGCCGCAACTCGAGAAAAACCATGAGACTTCCCCCTGGCCGCGAGATGAGGCCCGATTCCCCTGCACTGCGTGCAGAGCATTTCCGTTTTCCACATCAAGCCTGAAAGGAGCCTTGATTTCCTTGATGGCACTCCAGAGAAACCCAAGATCACTGTCTCAAGTCTAGAGGGATCCTGAGGTCACTGTAGCAACACAAAAGGGCTCCGTGGACCCCAAGTCAACTCGAGATGAGAGCTTAGTCCCTGGCTTCGACTCAAGAGGAGTACCAACTTTCCACAAGCACCTCAAGAGGAGGCTTCTCTCAGCTACAGGTATGTGAGAGGGACCCTGAGTTTGTGGCCTCACGTGGAATGGACACCGAGATGCTCTGACTGGAAGTCAGGCCGGATATCCCTGCAGTGAATTGAATGCAGGCTCGTCTTGCATCTCCCAAGACGAAGGGATGTCTGAATCCCCTGTGGAGACCACAGAGAAAGACCTAGTTCTCCGCCTCATCGCGACCGGACCCCTCACATCCTTTGAAAACTCGAGAGGTCCGTGGAGATCAATGCTTCCAAAGGAAACGATGCCTGACTCCTCTTGAAAATGGATAGGAGTCCCAGGATGCCTGTAGCACAAGGAAAGGGACCCTGGGTCTCCCGCCTCACGTGGAGACGCGTCCCAATTGCCATGCCAAGACTCGAGGAGAATCCCAATGTGTCCCTCGCACCTAGGCAGGAGTCCTGACGTCGCTGAACAAACACGTGTCTGGAAGGGCCCTCCCCGTCGTAACTCGAGAATATACCCCAGGTTCCGGCCGCAATTCGAGAAAAACCATGAGACTTACCCCTCGCCGCGAGATGAGGCCCGATTCCCCTGCACTGCGTGCAGAGCAATTCCGTGTTCCACATCAAACGTGAAAGCAGCCTTGATTTCCTTGATGGCACTCCAGAGAAAACCCAAGATCACTGTCTCAAGTCTAGAGGGATAATGAGGTCACTGGAGCCACAAGAAAGGGCTCCGGGGTCCCCAAATCAACTCGAGATGAGAGCTTAGTCCTTGGCTTCGACTCAAGAGGAACACCAAGTTTCCACAAGCCCCTCAAGAGGAGGCTTCTCTCAGCTACAGGTATGTGAGAGGGACCCTGAGTTTGTGGCCTCAAGTGGAATGGACACCGAGATGCTCTGACTCGAAGTAAGGCCAGATATCCCTGCAGTGAATTGAATGCAGGCTCGTCTTGCATCTCCCAAGACGAACGGATGTCTGAATCCCCTGTGGAGACCACAGAGAAAGACCTAGTTCCCCGCCTCATCGCGACCGGAGGCCTCACATCCTTTGAAAACTCGAGAGGTCCGCGGAGATCAATGCTTACAAAGGATACGATGCCTGACTCCTCTTGAAAATGGATAGGAGTCCCAGGATCCCTGTGGCACGTGGAAAGGGACACTGGGTCTCCTGCCTCACGTGGAGACGCCTACCAATTGCCATGCCAAGATTCAAGGAGAATTCCGAGGTGTCCCTCGCACCTAGGCAGGAGTCCTGACGTCGCTGAACAAACACGTGTCTGGAAGGGCCCTCCCCGTCGTAACTCGAGAATATAAATCAGGTTTCGGCCGCAACTCGAGAAAAAATATGAGACTTCCCCCTCGCCGCGAGATGAGCCCCGATGCCCCTGCACTGCGTGCAGAGCAATTCCATGTTCCACATCAAACCTGAAAGGAGCCTTGATTTCCTTGATGGCACTCCAGAGAAAACCCAAGATCACTGTCTCAAGTCTAGAGGGATCCTGAGGTCACTGGAGCAACACGAAAGGGCTCCGTGGACCCCAAATCAACTGGAGATGATAGCTTAGTCCCTGGCTTAGACTCAAGAGGAATACCAACTTTCCACAAGCACCTCAAGAGGAGGCTTCTCTCAGCTACAGGTATGTGAGAGGGACCCTGAGATTGTGGCCTCAAGTGGAATGGACACCGAGATGCTCTGACTCGAAGTAAGGCCGGATATCCCTGCAGTGAATTGAATGCAGGCTCCTCTTGCATCTCCCAAGACGAAGGGATGTCTGAATCCCCTGTGGAGACCACAGAGAAAGACCTAGTTCTCCCCCTCATAACTACTGGAGGCCTCACATCCTTTGAAAATTCGAGAGGTCCGCGGAGATCAATGCTTACAAAGGATACGATGCCTGACTCCTCTTGAAAATCGATAGGAGTCCCAGGATCCCTGTGGCACGTGGAAAGGGACACTGGGTCTCCTGCCTCACGTGGGGACGCCTACCAATTGCCATGCCAAGATTCAAGGAGAATTCCGAGGTGTCCCTCGCACCTAGGCAGGAGTCCTGACGTCGCTGAACAAACACTTGTCTGGAAGGGCCCTCTCCGTTGTAACTCGAGAATATAAATCAGGTTTCGGCCGCAACTCGAGAAAAAATATGAGACTTCCCCCTCGCCGCGAGATGAGCCCCGATGCCCCTGCACTGCGTGCAGAGCAATTCCATGTTCCACATCAAACCTGAAAGGAGCCTTGATTTCCTTGATGGCACTCCAGAGAAAACCCAAGATCACTGTCTCAAGTCTAGAGGGATCCTGACGTCACTGGAGCAACACGAAAGGGCTCCGTGGACCCCAAATCAACTCGAGATGAGAGCTTAGTCCCTGGCTTCGACTCAAGAGGAACACCAACTTTCCACAAGCACCTCAAGAGGAGGCTTCTCTCAGCTACAGGCATGTGAGAGGGACCCTGAGTTTGTGGCCTCAAGTGGAATGGACACCGAGATGCTCTGACTCGAAGGAAGGCCGGATATCCCTGCAGTGAATTGAATGCAGGCTCCTCCTGCATCTCCCAAGACGAAGGGATGTCTGAATCTCCTGTGCAGACGACAGAGAAAGACCGAGTTCTCCGCCTCATCGCGAAGGGAGGCCTCACATCCTTTGAAAACTCGAGAGGTCTGCGGAGATCAATGCTTCCAAAGAGACGATCCCTGACTCCTCTTGAAAATTGATAGGAGTCCCAGGATCCCTGTGGCCAGTGGAATGGAACCCTGGGTTTCCCGCCTCACGTGGAGACGCGTCCCAATTGCCATGCCAAGACTCGAGGAGAATCCCGAGGTGTCCCTCACACCTAGGCAGTGGTCCTGACGTCGCTGAACAAACACTTGTCTGGAAGGGCCCTCCCCGTCGTAACTCGAGAATATACCCCAGGTTCCGGCCGCAACTCGAGGAAAACCATGAGACTTCCCACTCGCTGCGAGATGAGGCCCGATTCCCCTGCACTGCGTGCAGAGCAATTTCGTGTTCCACATCAAATGTGAAAGGAGCCTTGATTTCCTTGATGGAACTCCAGAGTAAACCCAAGATCACTGTCTCAAGTCTAGAGGGATCCTGAGGTCAATGTAGCAACACGAAAGGGCTTCGTGGAACCCAAATCAACTCGAGATGAGAGCTTAGTCCCTGGCTTCGACTCAAGAGGAATACCAACTTTTCACAAGCACCTCAAGGGGAGGATTCTCTCAGCTACAGCTATGTGAGAGGGACCCTGAATTTGTGGCCTCAAGTGGAATGGACACCGAGATGCTCTGACTCGAAGTAAGGCCGGATATCCCTGCAGTGAATTGAATGCAGGCTCGTCTTGCATCTCCCAAGACGAAGGGATGTCTGAATCCCCTGTGGAGACCACAGAGAAAGACCTATTTCACCGCCTCATCGCGACCGGAGGACTCAGATCCTTTGAAAACTCGAGAGGTCCACGGAGATCAATGCTTCCAAAGGAGACGATGCCTGACTCCTGTTGAAAATGGATAGGAGTCCCAGGATCCCTATGGCACGTGGAAAGGGACACTCGGTCTACCGCCTCACGTGGAGACGCCTCCAAATTGCCATGCCAAGACTCGAGGAGAATCCCGAGGTGTCTCTCGCACCTAGGCAGGAGTGCTGACGTCGCTGAACAAACACGTGTCTGGAAGGGCCCTCCCCGTGGTAACTCCAGAATATAACCCAGGTTACGGCCACAACTCGAGAAAAACCATGAGACATCCACCTCGCCGCGAGATGAGGCCCGAATCCCCAGCACTGCAAGCAGAGCAATTCCGTGTTCCACATCAAACGTGAAACGTGCCTTGATTTCCTTGATGGCACTCCAGAGAAAACCCAAGATCACTGTCTCAAGTCTAGAGGGATCCTGATGTCACTGTAGCAACATGAAAGGGCTCCGTGGAACCCAAATCACCTCGAGATGAGAGCTTAGTCCCTGGCTTCGACTCAAGAGAAATACCAACTTTCCACAAGCACGTCAAGAGGAGGATTCTCTCAGTTACAGCTATGTGAGAGGGACCCTGAATTTGTGGCCTCAAGTGGAATGGACACTGAGATGCTCTGACTCGAAATAAGGCCGGATATCCCTGCAGTGAATTGAATGCAGGCTCGTCTTGCATCTCCCAAGACGAAGGGAGGTCTGAATCCCCTGTGGAGACCAAAGAGAAAGACCTAGTTCTCCACCTCATCGCGACCGGAGGCCTCACATCCTTTGAAAACTCGACAGGTCCGCGGAGATCAATGCTTCCAAAGGAGACGATGCCTGACTCCTCTTGAAAATGGATAGGAGTCCCAGGACCCTGTAGCACGTGGAAACGGACACTGGGTCTCCCGCCTCACATGGAGATGCGTCCCAATTGCCATGCCAAGCCGCGGGGAGAATACAGAGGTGTCCATCGAACCTAGGCATGGGTTCTGACGTCGCTGAACAAACACGTGTCTGGAAGGGCCCTCCCCATCGTAACACGAGAATATACACCAGGTTCCGGCCGCAACTCGAGAAAAACCATGAGACTTCCCCCTCGCCGCGAGATGAGGCCCGATTCCCCTGCACTGCGTGCAGAGCAATTATGTGTTCCACATCAAAAGTGAAAGGAGCCTTGATTTCCTTGATGGCACTCCAGAGAAAACCCAAGATCACTGTCTCAAGTCTAGAGGGATCCTCAGGTCACTGTAGCAACAGGAAAGGGCTCCGTGGACCCCAAATCAACTCGAGATGAGAGCTTAGTCCCTGGCTTCGACTCAAGAGGAATAACAACTTTCCACAAGCCCCTCAAGAGGAGGCTTCTCTCAGCTACAGGTATGTGAGAGGCACCTGGAATTTGTGGCCTAAAGTGGAATGGACACCGAGATGCTCTGACTCAAAGTAAGGCCGGATATCCCTGCAGTGAATTGAATGCAGGCTCATCTTGCATCTCCCACGACGAAGGGATGTCTGAATCCCCTGTGGAGACCACAGACAAAGACCTACTTCTCCGCCTCATCGCGACCGGACGCATCACATCCTTTGAAAACTCGAGAGGTCTGCAGAGATCAATGCTTCCAAAGGAGACGATGCCTGACTCCTCTTGAAAATGGATAGGAGTCCCAGGATCCCCGTGGCACGTGAAAACGGGCCCTGGGTCTCCCTCCTCACGGGGAGACGAGTCGCAATTGCCGCGAAGACTCGAGGAGAATCCCGAGGTTCCCTCGCACCTAGGCAGGAGTCCTGACGTCGCTGAACAAACATGTGTCTGGAAGGGCCCTCCCTGTCGTAACTCAAGAATATACCCCAGGTTCAGGCCGCAACTCGAGAAAAACCATGAGACTTTCCCCTCGCCACGAGATGAGGCCACATTCCCCTACACTGCGTGCAGAGCAAGTCCGTGTTCCACATCAAACGAGAAAGGACCCTTGATTTCCTTGATGGCACTGCAGAGAAAACCCAAGATCACTGTCTCAAGTCTAGAGGGACCCTGAGGTCACTGTAGCAACACGAAAGAGCTCCGTGGACCACAAATCAACTCGAGATGAGAGCTTAGTCCCTGGCTTCGATTCAAGAGGAATACCAACTTTCCCCAAGCACCTCAAGAGTAGGCTTCTTTCAGCTACATGTATGTGAGAGGGACTCTGTGTTTGTGGCCTCAAGTGGAATGGACACCGAGATGCTCTCATTCGAAGTAAGGCCAGATATCCATGCAGTGAATTGAATGCAGGCTCGTCTTGCATCTCCCAAGACGAAGGGATGTCTGAATCCCCTGTGGAGACCACAGAGAAAGACCTAGTTCTCCCCACACAGCGACCGGAGGCCTCACATCTTTTGAAAACTCGAGAGGTCCGTGGAGATCAATGCTTCCAAAGGAGACGATGCCTGACTCCTCTTGAAAATGGATAGGAGACCCAGGATCCCTCTGGCCCATGGAAAGAGACACTGGATCTCCCGCCTCACGTGGAGACGCGTCCCAATTGCCATGCCAAGACTCGAGGAGAATCCCGAGGTGTCCCTCGCACCTAGGCAGGAGTCCTGACGTCGCTGAACAAACAGGTGTCTGGAAGGGCCCTCCCCGTCGTAACTCGACAATATACCCCAGGTTCCGGCCACAACTCGAGAAACACCCTGAGACTTCCCCCTCGCCGCGAGATGAGGCCTGATTCCCCTGCACTGCGTGCAGAGCAATTCCGTGTTCCACATCAAACATGAGAGGAGTCTTGATTTCCTTGATGGCACTCCAGAGAAAACCCAAGATCACTGTCTCAAGACTAGAGGGATCCTGAGGTAACTGGAGCAACACGAAAGGTCTCCGTGGACCCCAAATCAACTCGAGATGAGAGCTTAGTCTCTGGCTTCGACTCAAGAGGAATAACAACTTTCCACAAGCAACTCAAGAGGAGGCTTCTCTCAGCTACAGGTATGTGAGAGGGACCATTAGTTTGTGGCCTCAAGTGGAATGTACACCGAGATGCTCTGACTCGAAGTAAGGCCGGATATCCCTGCAGTGAATTGAATGCAGGCTCGTCTTGCACCTACCAAGACGAACGGATGTCTGAATCCCCTGTGGAGACCACAGAGAAAGACCTAGTTCTCCGCCTCATCGCGACCGGAGGCCTCACATCCTTTGAAAACTCGAGAGGTCTGCGGAGATCAATGCTTCCAAAGGAGACGATGCCTGACTCCTCTTGAAAATGGATAGGAATCCCAGGATCCCTGTGGCACGTGGTAAGGGACACTGGGTCTCCCGCCTCACGTGGAGACGCGTCCCAATTGCCATGCCAAGACTCGAGGAGAATCCCGAGGTGTCCCTCGCACCTAGGCAGGAGTCCTGACGTCGCTGGACAAACACGTGTCTGGAAGGGCCCTCCCCGTCGTATCTCGGGAATATACCCCAGGTTCCGACCGCAACTCGAGAAAAACCATGAGACTTCCCCCTCGTCGCGAGATGAGGCCCGATTCCCCTGCACTGCATGCAGAGCAATTCCGTGTTCCATATCAAACATGAAAGGAGCCTTGATTTCCTTGATGGCACTCTAGAGAAAACCCAAGATCACTGTCTCAAGTCTAAAGAGATCCAGAGGACACTGTAGCAACACGAAAGGGCTCCGTGGACCCGAAATCAACTCGAGATGAGAGCTTAGTCCCTGGCTGCGACTCAAGAGGAATACCAACTTTCCACAAGCACCTCAAGGGGAGGCTTCTCTCAGCTACAGGTATGTGAGAGGGACCCTGACTTTGTGGCCTCAAGTGGAATGGACACCGAGACGCTCTGACTCGAAGTAAGGCCGGATATCCCTGCAGTGAATTGAATGCAGGCTCGTCTTGCATCTCCCAAGACGAAGGGATGTCTGAATCCCCTGTGGAGACCACAGAGAAAGACCTTGTTCTGTGCCTCATCGCGACCGGAGGCCTCACATCCTTTGAAAACTCGAGATGTCCGCGGAGATCAATGCTTCCAAAGGAGACGATGCCTGACTCCTCTTGAAAATGGACAGGAGTCCCACGATCCCTTTGGCACGTGGAAAGGGACCCTGGGTCTCCCGCCTCACGTGGAGACGCGTCCCAATTGCCATGCCAAGACTCGAGGAGAATCCCGGGTGTCCATCCCACTTAGGCAGGAGTCCTGATGTCGCTGAACAAACACGTGTCTGGAAGGGCCCTCCCCATCGTAACTCGAGAATATACCCAAGGTTCCGGCTGCCATTCGAGAAAAACCATGAGACTTCCCCCTCGCCCCGAGATGAGGCCCGATTCCCCTGGACTGCGTGCACAGCAATTTCGTGTTCCACATCAAACGTGAAAGGAGACTTGATTTCCTTGATGGCACTCCAGAGATAATCCAAGATCACTGTCTCAAGTCTAGAGGGATCCTCAGGTGACTGTAGCAACACGAAAGGTTTCCGTGGACCCCAAATCAACTCGAGATGAGAGCTTAGTCCCTGGCTTCGATTCAAGAGGAATACCAACTTTCCACAAGCACCTCAAGAAGAGGCTTCTTTCAGCTACAGGTATGTGAGAGGGACTCTGTGTTTGTGGCCTCAAGTGGAATGGACACCGAGATGCTCTCATTCGAAGTAAGGCCAGATATCCATGCAGTGAATTGAATGCAGGCTCGTCTTGCATGTCCCAAGACGAAGGGATGTCTGAATCCCCTGTGGAGACCAAAGAGAAAGACCTAGTTCTCCCCACACAGCGACCGGAGGCCTCACATCTTTTGAAAACTCGAGAGGTCCTCGGAGATCAATGCTTCCAAAGGAGACGATGCCTGACTCCTCTTGAAAATGGATAGGAGTCCCAGGATCCCTCTGGCCCATGGAAAGAGACACTGGATCTCCCGCCTCACGTGGAGACGCGTCGCAATTGCCATGCCAAGACTCGAGGAGAATCCCGGGTGTCCATTCCACCTAGGCCTGAGTCCTAACGTCGCTGAACAAACAGGTGTCTGGAAGGGCCCTCCCCGTCGTAACTCGAGAATATACCCCAGGTTCCGGCCTCAAATCGAGAAAAAGCATGAGACTTCCCCCTCGCTGCGAGATGAGGCCCGATTCCCCTGCACTGCGTGCAGAGCAATTCCGTGTTCCACATCAAACGTGAAAGGAGCCTTGATTTCCTTGATGGCACTCCAGAGAAAACCCAAGATCACTGTCTCAAGTCTAGAGGGATCCTTAGGTCACTGGAGCAACACGAAAGGGCTCCGTGGACCCCAAATAAACTCGAGATGAGAGCTTAGTTCCTGGCTTCGACTCAAGAGGAATACCAACTTTTCACAAGCACCTCAAGCTGAGGTTACTCTCAGCTACAGGTATGTGAGAGGGACCCTGAGTTTGTGGCTTCAAGTGGAATGGACATGAGATGCTCTGACTCGAAGTAAGGCCGGATACCCCTGCAGTGAATTGAATGCAGGCGCGTCTTGCATCTCCCAAGACGAAGGGATGTCTGAATCCCCTGTGGAGACCACAGAGAAAGACCTAGTTCTCCGCCTCATCGCGACCGGAGGCCTCACATCCTTTGAAAACTCGAACGGTCCGCGGAAAACAATGCTTCCAAAGAAGACGATGCCTGACTCCTCTTGAAAATGGATAGGAATCAAAGGATCCCTGTGGCACGTGGAAAGGGACCCTGGGTCTCCCGCCTCACGTGGAGACGTGTCCCAATTGCCATGCCAAGACTCGAGGAGAATCCCGAAGTGTCCCTCGCACCTAGGCAGGAGCTCTGACGTCGCTGAACAAACACTTGTGTGGAAGGGCCCTCCCAGGCGTAACTCGAGATTATACCCCAGGTTCCGGCCGCAACTTGAGAAAAACCATGATACTTCCCGCTCGCCGCGAGATGAGGCCCGATTCCCCTGCCCTGCTTGCAGAGCAATTCCGTGTTCCATATCCAACGTGAAAGGAGCCTTGATTTCCTTGATGGCACTCCAGAGAAAACCCAAGATCACTGTCTCAAGTCTAGAGGGATCCTGAGGTAACTGTAGCAACACGAAAGGGCTCCGTGGACCCCAAATCAACTCGAGATGAGAGCTTAGTCCCTGGATACACTCAAGAGGAATACCAACTTTCCACAACCACCTGAATAGGAGGCTTCTCTCAGCTACAGGAATGTGAGAGAGACCCTGAGTTTGTGGCCTCAAATGGAATGGACTCCGAGATGCTCTTACGCGAAGTAAGGCCGGATATCCCTGCAGTGAATTGAATGCAGGCTCCTCTTGCATCTCGCAAGACGAAGGGATGTCTGAATCCCCTGTGGAGACCACAGAGAAAGACCTAGTTCTCCGCCTCATCGCGACCAGAGGCCTCACATACTTTGAAAATTCGAGAGGTCGACGGAGATCAATGCTTCGAAAGGAGACGATGCCTGACTCCTCTTGAAAATGGATAGGAGTCCCAGGATCCCTGTGGCAGGTGGAAAGGGACCCTCGGTCTCCCGCCTCACGTGCAGACGCGTACCAATTGTCATGCCAAGACTCGAGGAGAATCCCGAGGTGTCCCTCGCACCTAGGCAGGAGTCCTGATGTCGCTGAACAAACACGTGTGTGGCAGGGCCCTCCCCCTCGTAACTCGAGAATATACCCCAGGATCCGGCCGCAACTCGAGAAAAACAATGAGACTTCCCACTCGCCGCGAGATGAGGCCCGATTCCCCTGCATTGCGTGCAGAGCAATTCCGTGTTCCACATCAAACGTGAAAATAGCCTTGATTTCCTTGATGGCACTCCAGAGAAAACCCAAGATCACTGTCTTAAGCCTAGAGGGATCCTGAGGTCACTGTAGCAACACGAAAGGGCTCCTTTGCCCCCAAATCAACTCGAGATGAGAGCTTAGTCCCTGGCTTCGACACAAGAGGAATACCAACTTTCCACAAGCATCTCAAGAGGAGTCTTCTCTCAGCTACAGGTATGTTATAGGAACCCTGATTTTGTGGCCTCAAGTGGAATGGCCACCGTGATGCTCTGACTCGAAGTAAGGCCCGATATGCCTGCAGTGAATTGAATGCAGGTTCATCTTGCACCTCCCAAGATGAAGGAGTGTTTGAATCCCCTGTGGAGACCACAGAGGAAGACCTAGTTCTCCGCCTCATCGCGACCGGAGGCCTCACATCCTTTGAAAACTCGAGAGGTCCGCGGAGATCAATGCTTCCAAAGGAGACGATGCCTGACTCCTCATGAAAATGGATAGGAGTCCCAGGATCCCTGTGGCACGTGGAAAGGGACCCTGCGTCTCCCGCCTCACGTGGAGACGCGTCCCAATTGCCATGCCAAGTCTCGAGGAGAATCTCGAGGTGTCCCTCGCACCTAGGCAGGAGTCCTGATGTCGCTGAACAAACACGTGTCTGGAAGGGCCCTTCGTGTCTTAATTCGAGAATATAGCCCAGCTTCCGGCCGCAACTCGAGAAAAGCCATGAGACTTCCCGCTCGCCGCGAGATTAAACCCGATTCCCCTGCACTGCGTGCAGAGCAATTCCGTTTTCCACATCAAACGTTAAGAGAGACTTGATTTCATTGATGGCAGTCCAGAGAAAACCCAAGATCACTGTCTCAAGTCTAAAGGGATCCTGAGGTCACTGTAGCAACACGAAAGGGCTCCGTGGACCCCAAATCAACTCGAGATGAGAGCTTAGTCCCTGGCTTCGACTCAAGAGGAATACCAACTTTCCACAAGCACCTCAAGAGGAGGCTTCTCTCAGCTAAAGGTATGTGAGAGGGACCCTGAGTTTGTGGCCTCAAGTGCAATGGACACCGAGATGCTCTTACTCAAAATAAAGCTAGATATCCCTGCAGTGAATTGAATGCAGGCTCGTCTTGCATCTCCCAACGCGAAGGGATGTCTGAATCCCCTGTGGAGACCACAGAGAAAGACCTAGTTCTCCGCCTCATCGCAACGGGAGGCCTCACATCCTTTGAAAACTCGAGAGGTCTGCGGAAAACAATGCTTCCAAAGGAGATGATGCCTGACTCCTTTTGAAAATGGATAGGAGTCCCAGGATCCCTGTGGCACGTGGAAAGGGACCCTGGGTCTCCCGCCTCACGTGGAGACGCGTCCCAATTGCCATGTCAAGACTCGAGGAGAATCCTGAAGTGTCCCTCGCACCTAGGCAGGAGTTCTGATGTCGCTGAACAAACACTTGTGTGGAAGGGCCCTCCCAGTCGTAACTCGAGAATATACCCCAGGTTGCGGCCGCAACTCGAGAAAAACCATGATACTTCCCGCTCGCCGCGAGATGAGGCCCGATTCCCCTGCACTGCGTGCAGAGCAATTCCGTGTTCCATATCCAACGTGAAAGGAGCCTTGATTTCCTTGATGGCACTCCAGAGAAAACCCAAGATCACTGTCTCAAGTCTAGAGGGATCTTGAGGTCACTGTAGCAACACGAAAGGGCTCCGTGGACCCCAAATCAACCCGAGATGAGTCTTAGTCCCTGGCTTCGACTCAAGAGGAATACCAACTTTCCACAAGCACCTCAAGAGGAGGCTTCTCTCAGCTTCAGGTATGTGAGAGGGACCCTGAGTTTGTGGCCTCAAGTGGAATGGACACCGAGATGCTCTGATTCGAAGTAAGGCCGGATATCCCTGCAGTGAATTGAATGCAGGCTCGTCTTGCATCTCCCAAGACGAAGGGATGTCTGAATCCCCTGTGGAGACCACAGATAAAGACCTAGTTCTCCGCCTCATCGCGACCGGAGGCCTCACATCCTTTGAAAACTCGAGAGGTCCGCGGAGATCAATGCTTCCAAAGGAGACGATGCCTGACTCCTCTTGAAAATGGATAGGAGTCCCAGGATCCCTGTGGCACGTGGAAAGCACCCTGGGTCTCCCGCCTCATGTGGAGACGCATCCCAAATGCCATGCCAAGTCTCGAGGAGAATCCCGAAGTTTCCCTCGCACCTAGGCAGGAGTCCTGACGTCGCTGAACAAACATGTGTCTGGAAGGCCCCTCCCCGTCGTAACTCGAGAATATACCACAGGTTCTGGCCGCAACTCGAGAAAAGCCATGAGAATTCCCCCTCGCCGCGAGATGAAGCCCGATTCCCCTGCACTGCATGCAGAGCAATTCCGTGTTCCACATCAAACATTAAAGGAGCCTTGATTTCCTTGATGGCACTCCAGAGAAAACCCAAGATCACTGTCTCAAGTCTACAGGGAACCTGAGTTCACTGTAGCAAAATGAAACGGCTCCGTGGACCCCAAATCAACTCGAGATGAGAGCTTAGTCCCTCGCTTCCACTCAAGAGGAATACCAACTTTCCACAAGCACCTCAAGAGGAGGCTTCTCTCAGCTACAGGTATGTGAGAGGGACCCTGAGTTTGTGGCCTCAAGTGGAATGGACACCGAGATGCTCTGACTCGAAGTAAGGCTGGATATCCCTGCAGTGAATTGAATGCAGGCTCATCTTGCATCTCCCAAAACGAAGGGATGTCTGAATCCCCTGTGGAAACCACAGAGAAAGAACTAGTTCTCCTTACTTATAGTTTCCTTCGTAGTGCAAAAGCTTTTAAGTTTCATTAGGTCCCATTTGTTTAGTTTTGCTTTTATTTACAATATTCTCGGAGGTGGGTCATATTGGATCTTGCTTTGATTTATGTCGTAGAGTGTTTTGCCTATGTTCTCCTCTAGGAGTTTTATAGTTTCTGGTCTTACATTTAGATCTTTAATCCATTTTCAGTTTTTTTTTTTTTTTTTGTGTATGGTGTTAGTAAGTGTTCTAGTTTCATTCTTTTACAAGTGGTTGACCAGTTTTCCCAGCACCACTTGTTAAAGAGGTTGTCTTTTTTCCATTGTATATCCTTACCTCCTTTGTCAAAGATAAGGTGTCCATAGGTTTGTGGATTTATTTCTGGGCTTTCTATTCTGTTCCATTGATCTATATTTCTGTCTTTGTGCCAGTACCATACTGTCCTGATGACTGTGGCTTGGTAGTAGAGTCTGAAGTCAGGCAGGTTGATTCCTCCAGCTCCATTCTTCTTTCTCAAGATTACTTTGGCTATTCGAGGTTTTTTTGTATTTCCATACAAATTGTGAAATTCTTTGGTCTAGTTCTGTGAAAAATACCGTTGGTAGCTTGATAGGGATTGCATTGAATCTATAGACTGCTTTGGGTTAGAATAGCCATTTTGACAATATGAATTCTTCCAATCCATGAACACGGTATGTTTCTCCATCTGTTTGTATCCTCTTTGATTTCTTTCATCAGTGTTTTATAATTTTCTATGTATAGGTCCTTTGTTTCTTTAAAAGACAGCCCTCAGATTGGGAGAAAATAATAGCAAATGAAGAAACAGGCAAAGGATTAATCTCAAAAATATACAAGCAACTCCTGAAGCTCAATTCCAGAAAAATAAATGACCCAATCAAAAAATGGGCCAAAGAACTAAACAGACATTTCTCCAAAGAAGACATACAGATGGCTAACAAACACATGAAAAGATGCTAAACGTCACTCATTATTAGAGAAATACAAATCAAAACCACAATGAGGTACCATTACACGCCAGTCAGGATGGCTGCTATCCAAAAGTCTACAAGCAATAAATGCTGGAGAGGGTGTGGAGAAAAGGGAACCCTCTTACACTGTTGGTGGGAATGCAAACTATTACAGCCGCTATGGAAAAGAGTGTGGAGATGTCTTAGAAAACTGGAAATAGAACTGCCATATGACCCAGCAATCCCACTTCTGGGCATACACACTGAGGAAACCAGATCTGAAAGAGACATGTGCACCCCAATGTTCATCGCAGCACTGTTTATAATAGCCAGGACATGGAAGCAACCTAGATGCCCATCAGCAGATGAATGGATAAGGAAGCTGTGGTACATATACACCATGGAATATTACTCAGCCATTAAAAAGAATTCATTTGAACCAGTCCTAATGAGATGGATGAAGCTGGAGCCCCTTATAGAGAGTGAAGTAAGCCAGAAAGATAAAGAACATTACAGCATACTGACACAGGTATATGGAATTTAGAAAGGTGATAACGATAATCCTATATGCAGAACAAAAAAAGAGACACAGAAATACAGAACAGACTTTTGAACTTTGTGGGAGAATGTGAGGGTGGGATATTTGAAAAGAACAGCATGTATACTATGTATGGTGAAACAGATCACCAGGCCAGGTGGGATGCACGAGATAAGTGCTCCGGCCTGGTGCACTGGGAAGACCCAGAGGAATCGGGTGGAGACGGAGGTGGGAGGGGGGTATCGGGATTGGGAATACATGTAAATCCATGGCTGATTCATATCAATGTATGACAAAACCCACTGGAAAAAAAAATAATAATAATAAAAAAAAATAAAAAAAAAATAGAAAGACCTAGTTCTCCGCCTCATTGCGACCGGAGGCCTCACATCCTTTGAAAACTCGAGAGGTCCGCGGAGATCAATGCTTCCAAAGGAGACGATGCCTGACTCCTCTTGAAAATGGATAGGAGTCCCAGGATCCCTGTGGCACGTGGAAAGGGACCCTGGGTCTCCCGCCTCACGTGGAAATGCATCCCAATTGCCATGCCAAGACTCGAGGAGAATTCCGAGGTGTCCCTCACACCTAGGTAGAGGTCCTGACGTCGCTGAACAAACACGTGTCTGGAAGGGCCCTCCCCGTCGTAACTCGAGAATATACCCCAGGTTCCAGCCGCAACTCGAGAAAAACCATGAGACTTCCCCCTCGCCGCGAGATGAACCCCGATTCCCCTGCACTGCGTGCAGAGCAATTCCGTGTTCCACATCAAACGTGAAAGGAGCCTTGATTTCCTTGATGGCACTCCGGAGAAAACCCAAGATCAGTGTCTCAAGTCTAGAGGGATTTTGAGGTCAGTGGAGCAACACGAAAGGGCTCCGTGGACCCCAATCAACTCGAGATGAGAGCTTAGTCCCTGGCTTCGACTCAAGAGGAATACCAACTTTCCACAAGCACCTCAAGAGGACGCTTCTCTCAGCTACAGGTATGTGAGAGGGACCCTGAGTTTGTGGCCTCAAGTGGAATGGACACCGAGATGCTCTGACTCGAACTAAGGCTGAATATCCCTGCAGTGAATTGAATGCAGGCTCGTCTTGCATCTCCCAAGACGAAGGGATGTCTGAATCCCCTATGGAGACCACAGAGAAAGACCTAGTCCTCTGCTTCATCGCGACCGGAGGCCTCACATCCTTTGAAAACTCGAGAGGTCCGCGGAGATCAATGCTTCCAAAGGAGACGATGCCTGACTCCTCTTGAAAATGGATAGGAGTCACAGGATCCCTGTGGCACGTGGAAAGGTACACTGGGTCTCCCGCCTCAGGTGGAGACACGTCCCAATTGCCATGCCAAGACTCGAGGAGAATCCCGAGGTGTCCCTCGCACCTAGGCAGGAGTCCTTACGTCGCTGAACAAACACGTGTCTGGAAGGGCTCTCCCCATCTTAACTCGAGAATATACCCCAGGTTCCGGCCGCAACTCGAGAAAAACCATGAGACTTCCCCCTCGCCGTGAGATGAGGCCCGATTCCCCTGCCCTGCGTGCAGAGCAATTCCGTATTCCACATCAAAAGTGAAAGGAGCCTTGATTTCCTTGATGGCACTCCAGAGAAAACCCAAGATCACTGTCTCTAGTCTAGAGGGATCCTGAGGTCACTGGAGCAACACGAAAGGGCTCCGTGGACCGCAAATCAAGTCGAGATGAGAGCTTAGTCCCTGGCTTCTACTCAAGAGGAATACCAACTTTCCACAAGCACCTCAAGAGGAGGCTTCTCTCAGCTACAGGTATGTGAGAGGGCCCGTGAGTTTGTGGCCTCAAGTGGAATGGTCACCGAGATGCTCTGACTCGAAGTAAGGCCGGATATCCCGGCAGTGAATTGAATGCAGGCTCGTCTTGCATCTCCCAAGACGAAGGGATGTATCAATCCCCTGTGGAGACCACAGAGAAAGACCTAGTCCTCCGCCTCATCGCGACCGGAGGCCTCACATCCTTTGAAAACTCGAGAGGTCTGCAGAGATCAATGCTTCCAAAGGAGACGATGCCCGACTCCTCTTGAAAATGGATAGGAGTCCCAGGATCCCTGTGGCACTTGGAAAGGGACCCTGGGTCTCCCGCCTCACGTGGAGACGCTTCCCAATTGCCATGCCAAGACTCGAGGAGAATCCCGAGGTGTCCCTCGCACCTAGGCAGGAGTCCTGACGTCGCTGAACAAACACGTGTCTGGAAGGGCCCTCCCCGTCGTAACTCGAGAATATACCCCAGGTTCCGGCCGCAACTCGAGAAAATGCATGAGACTTCCCCCTCGCCGCGAGATGAGGCCCGATTCCCCTGCACTGCGTGCAGAGCAATTCCGAGTTCCACATCCAACGTGAAAGGAGACTTGATTTCCTTGATGGCACTCCAGAGAAAACCCAAGATCACTGTCTCAAGTCTAGAGGAATCCTGAGGTCACTGGACCAACAGGAAAGGGCTCCGTGGACCCCAAATCAACTCGAGATGAGAGCTTTGTCCCTGGCTTAGACTCAAGAGGAATACCAACTTTCCACAAGCACCTCAAGAGGAGGCTTCTCTCCCCTACAGGTATGTGAGAGGGCCCCTGAGTTTGTGGCCTCAAGTGGAATGGACACCGAGATGCTCTGACTCGAAGTAAGGCTGGATATCCCTGCAGTGAATTGAATGCAGGCTCGTCTTGCATCTCCCAAGACGAAGGGATGTCTGAATCCCCTGTGGAGACCACAGAGAAAGACCTAGTTCTCCGCCTCATCGCGACCGGACGCATCACATCCTTTGAAAACTCGAGAGGTCTGCCGAGATCAATGCTTCCAAAGTAGACGATGCCTGACTCCTCTTGAAAATGGATAGGAGTCCCAGAATCCCCGTGGCACGTGAAAACGGACCCTGGGTCTCCCGCCTCACGTGGAGACGCGTCGCAATTGCCGCCAAGACTCGAGGAGAAATCCGAGGTGTCCCTAGCACCTAGGCAGGAGTCCTGACGTCGCTGAACAAACATGTGTCTGGAAGGGCCCTCCCCGTCGTAACTCAAGAATATACCCCAGGTTCAGGCCGCAACTCGAGAAAAACCATGAGACTTCCCCCTCGCCACGAGATGAGGCCACATTCCCCTACACTGCGTGCAGAGCAAGTCCGTGTTCCACATCAAACGAGAAAGGACACTTGATTTCCTTGATGGCACTCCAGAGAAAACCCAAGATCACTGTCTCAAGTCTAGAGGGACCCTGAGGTCACTGTAGCAACACGAAAGGGCTCCGTGGACCCCAAATCAACTCGAGATGAGAGCTTAGTCCCTGACTTCGACTCAAGAGAAATACCAACTTTCCACAAGCACCTCAAGAGGAGGCTTCTCTCAGCTACAAGTATGTGAGAGTTACCCTGAGTTTGTGGCCTCAAGTTCAATGGATACCTTGATGCTCTGACTCGAATTTAGGCCGGATATCCCTGCAGTGAATTGAATGCAGGCTCGTCTTGCATCTCCCAAGACGAAGGGATGTCTGAATCCCCTGTGGAGACCACAGACATAGAACTAGTTCTCCGCCTCATCGCGACCGGAGGCCTCACATCCTTTGAAAACTCGAGAGGTCCGCGGAGATCAATGCTTCCAAAGGAGACGATGCCTGACTCCTCTTGAAAATGGATAGGAGTCCCAGGATCCCTGTGGCACGTGGAAAGGGGCACTGGGTCTCCCGGCTGACGTGGAGACGCGTCCCAATTGCCATGCCGAAACTCAAGGATAATCCCGGGTGTCCCTCCCACCTAGGCAGGAGTCCTGACATCGCTGAAGAAACACGTGTCTGGAAGGGCCCTCCCCGTCGTAACTCGAGAATATACCCCAGGTTCTGGCCGCAATTCGAGAAAAACCATGAGACTTCCCCCTCGCCGCAAGATGAGGCCCGATTCCCCTGCACTGCGTGCAGAGCAATTCCGTGTTCCACATCAAACGTGAAAGGAGCCTTGATTTCCTTGATGGCACTCCAGAGAAAACCCAAGATCACTGTCTCAAGTCTAGAGGGATCCTGAGGTCACTGTAGCAGCATGAAAGGGCTCCGTGGACCCCAAATCAACTCGAGATGAGAGCTTAGTCCCTGGCTTCGACTCAAGAGGAATACCAACTTACCACAAGCACCTCAAGAGGAGGCTTCTCTCAGTTACAGGTATGTGAGTGGGACGCTGATTTTGTGGCCTCAAGCGGAATGGACACCGAGATGCTCTGACTCGAAGTAAGGCCGGATATCCTTGCAGTGAATTGAATGCAGGCTCATCTTGCATCTCCCAAGACGAAGGGATGTCTGAATCCCCTGTGGAGACCACAGAGAAAGACCTAGTCCTCCACCTCAACGCAACCGGAGGCCTCACATCCTTTGAAAACTCGAGAGGTCCGCGGAGATCAATGCTTCCAAAGGAGACGGTGCCTGACTCCTCTTGAAAATGGATAGGAGTTCCAGGATCCCTGTGGCACGTGGAAAGGGATACTGGGTCTCATGCCTCACGTGGATACGCGTCCCAATTGCCATGCCAAGACTCGAGGAGAATCCCGAAATGTCCCTCGCACCTAGGCAGGAGTCCTGACGTCGCTGAACAAACACGTGTCTGGAAGGGGCCTCCCCGTCGTAACTCGAGAATATACCCCACGTTCCGGCCGCAACTCGAGAAAAACCATGAGACTTCCCCATCGCCGCGAGATGAGACCCGATTCCCCTGCAATGCGTTCAGAGCAATTCCGTGTTCCACATCAAACATGAAAGGAGCCCTGATTTCCTTGATGGCACTCCAGAGAACACCCAAGATGACTGTCTCAAGTCTAGAGGGATCCCGGGGTCACTGTAGCAACATGAAAAGGCTCCGTGGACCCCAAATCAACTCGTGATGACAGCTTCGTCCCTGGCTTCGACTCAAGAGGAATACCAACTTTCCACAAGCACCTCAAGAGGAGGCCTCTCTCAGCTACAGGTATGTGAGAGGGACCCTGAGTTTGTGGCCTCAAGTGGAATGGACACCGAGATGCTCTGACTCGAAGGAAGGCCGGATATCCCTGCAGTGAATTGAATACAGGCTCGTCTTGCATCTCCCACGACGAAGGGATGTCTGAATCCCCTGTGGAGACCACAGAGAAAGACCTAGTTCTCCGCCTCATCGCGACCGGAGGCCTCACCTCCTTTGAAAACTCGAGAGGTCCGCGGAGATCAATGCTTCCAAAGGAGACGATGCCTGACTCCTCTTGAAAATGGATAGGAGTCCCAGGATCCCTGTGGCACGAGGATAGTGACCCTGGGTATCCCGCCTCACGTGGAGATGCGTCCCTATGGCCATGCCAAGACTCGAGGAGAATCCCGAGGTGTCCCTCGCACCTAGGCAGGAGTCCTGACATTGCTGGACAAACACGTGTCTGGAAGGGGCCTCCCTGTCGTAACTCGAGAATATAACCCAGGTTCCGGCCGGAACTCGAGAAAAACCATGAGACTTCCCCCTCGCCGAGAGATGAGGCCCGATTCCCCTGCACTGCGTGCAGAGCAATTCCGTGTTCCACATCAAACATGAAAGAGCCTTGATTTCCTTGATGGCACTCCAGAGAACACCCAAGATCACTGTCTCAAGTCTAGAGGGATCCTGAGGTCACTGTAGCAACACGAAACGGCTCCGTGGACCCCAAATCAACTCGAGATGAGAGCTTCGTCCCTGGCTTCGACTCAAGAGGAATTCCCACTTTCCACAAGCACCTCAAGAGGAGGCTTCTCTCAGCTACAGGTATGTGAGAGGGACCCTGAGTTTGTGGCCTCAAGTGGAATGGACTCCGAGATGCTCTGACTCAGAGGCAGGCCACATATCCCGGCAGTGAATTGAATGCAGGCTCGTCTTGCATCTCCCCCGAGGAAGGGATGTCTGAATCCCCTGTGGAGCCCACAGAGAAAGACCAGTTCTCCACCTCATTGAGACCGGAGGCCTCACATCCTTTGAAAACTCGAGAGGTCCGCGGAGATCAATGCTTCCAAAGGAGACGATGCCTGAATTCTCTTGAAAATGGATAGGAGTCCCAGGATCCCTGTGGCACGTGGAAAGGGACCCTGGGTCTCCCGCCTCACGTGGAGACGCGTCCCAATGGCCATGCCAAGACTCGAGGAGAATCCCGAGGTGTCCCTCGCACCTAGGCAGGAGTCCTGACGTCGCTGAAGAAACACGTGTCTGGAAGGGCCCTCCCCGACGTAACTCGAGAATATACCCCAGGTTCCGGCCGCAACTCGAGAAAAACCATGAGACTTCCCCATCGCCGAGAGATGAGGCCCGATTCCCCTCCACTGCGTGCAGAGCAATTCCGTGTTCCACATCAAACATGAAAGGAGCCTTGATTTCCTTGATGGCACTCCAGAGAACACCCAAGATCACTGTCTCAAGTCTAGAGGGATCCTGAGGTCACTGTAGCAACAAGAAACGGCTCCGTGGACCCCAAATCAACTCGAGATGAGAGCTTCGTCCCTGGCTTCGACTCAAGAGGAATTCCCACTTTCCACAAGCACCTCAAGAGGAGGCTTCTCTCAGCTACAGGTATGTGAGAGGGACCCTGAATTTGTGGCCTCAAGTGGAATGGACTCCGAGATGCTGTGACTCAGAGGCAGGCCAGATATCCCGGCAGTGAATTGAATGCAGGCTCGTCTTGCATCTCCCCCGAGGAAGGGATGTCTGAATCCCCTGTGGAGCCCACAGAGAAAGACCAGTTCTCCACCTCATTGAGACCGGAGGCCTCACATCCTTTGAAAACTCGAGAGGTACGCGGAGATCAATGCTTCCAAAGGAGACGATGCCTGAATTCTCTTGAAAATGGAGAGGAGTCCCAGGATCCCTGTGGCACGTGGAAAGGGACCCTGGGTCTCCCGCCTCACGTGGAGACGCGTCCAAATGGCCATGCCAAGACTCGAGGAGAATCCCGAGATGTCCCTCGCACCTAGGCAGGAGTCCTGACGTCGCTGAAGATGCACGTGTCTGGAAGGGCCCTCCCCATCGTAACTCGAGAATATACCCCAGGTTCCGGCCGCAACTCGAGAAAAACCATGAGAATTCCCCCTCGCCGCGAGATAAGGCCCGATTCCCCTGCACTGCATGCACAGCAATTCCGTGTTCCACATCAAACATGAAAGGAGCCTTGATTTCCTTGATGGCACTCCAGAGAACACCCAAGATCACTGTCTCAAGTCTAGAGGGATCCTCAGGTCACTGTAGCAACACGAAAGGGCTCCGTGGACTCCAAATTAATTCGAGATGAGAGCTTCGTCCCTGGCTTCGACTCAAGTGGAATACCCACTTTCCATAAGCACCTCAAGAGGAGGCTTCTCTCAGCTACAGGTATGTGAGAGGGACCCTGAGTTTGTGGCCTCAAGTGGAATGGACACCGAGATGCTCGGACTCGAAGTAAGGCCGGATATCCCGGCAGTGAATTGAATGCAGGCTCGTCTTGCATCTCCCACGACGAAGGGATGTCTGAATACTCTGGGGAGACCACAGAGAAACACCTAGTTCTCCGCCTCATCGCGACCGGAGGCCTCACGTCCTTTGAAAACTCGAGAGGTCCGCGGAGATCAATGCTTCCAAAGGAGACGATGCCAGACTCCTCTTGAAAATGGATAGGAGTCCCAGGATCTCTGTGGCACGTGGAAAGGGACCCTGGGTCTCCCGCCTCACGTGGAGACGCGTCCCAATGGCCATGCCAAGACTCGAGGAGAATCATGAGGTGTCCCTCGTACTTAGGCATGAGTCCTGACGTCGCTGAACAAACACGTGTCTGGAAGGGCCCTCCCCGTCATAACTCGAGAATATACCCCAGGTTCCGGCCGCAAATCGAGAAAAACCATGAGACTTCCCCCTCGCCGCGAGATGAGGCCCGATTCCGCTGCACTGCGTGCAGAGCAATTCCGTGTTCCACATCAAACATGAAAGGAGCCTTGATTTCCTTGATGGCACTCCAGAAAACACCCAAGATCACTGTCTCAAGTCTAGAGGGATCCTGAGGTCACTGTAGCAACACGAAAGGGCTCCGTGGACCCCAAATCAACTGGAGATGAGAGCTTCGTCCCTGGCTTCAACTCAAGAGGAATACCCACTTTCCACAAGCACTTCAAGAGGAGGCTTCTCTCAGCTACCGGTATGTGAGAGCGACCCTGAATTTGAGGCCTCAAGTGGAATGGACACCGAGATGCTCTGACTCGAAGGAAGGCCGGATGTCCCTGCAGTGAATTGAATGCAGGCTCGTCTTGCATCTCCCACGACGAAGGGATGTCTGAATCCCCTGTGGAGACCACAGAGAAAGACCTAGTTCTCCGCCTCATCGCGACCGGAGGCCTCACGTGCTTTGAAAACTCGAGAGGTCCGCGGAGATCAATGCTTCCAAAGGAGACGATGCCTGACTCCTCTTTAAATGGATAGGAGTCCCAGGATCCCTGTCCACGTGGAAAGGGACCCTGGGTCTCCCGCCTCACTTGGAGACGCGCCCCAATGGCCATGCCAATACTCGAGGAGAATCCCAAGGTGTCCCTCCCACCTAGGCAGGAGTCCTGACGTTGCTGAACAAACACGTTTCTGGAAGGGCCCTCCCCGTCGTAACTCGAGAATATACCCCAGGTTCCGGTCGCAACTCGAGAAAAACCATGAGACTTCCCCCTCGCCGAGAGATGAGGCCCGATTCCCCTGCACTGCGTGCAGAGCAATTCCGTGTTCCACATCAAACATGAAAGGAGCCTTGATTTCCTTGATGGCACTCCAGAGAACACCCAAGATCACTGTCTCAAGTCTAGAGGGATCCTGAGGTCACTGTAGCAACACGAAAGGGCTCCGTGGACCCCAAATCAACTCGAGATGAGAGCTTCGTCCCTGGCTTCGACTCAAGAGGAATACCCACTTTCCACAAGCACCTCAAGAGGAGGCTTCTCTCAGCTACAGGTATGTAAGAGGGACCCTGAGTTTGTGGCCTAAAGTGGAATGGACACCGAGATGCTCAGACTCGAAGGAAGGCCGGATATCCCAGCAGTGAATTGAATGCAGGCTCGTCTTGCATCTCCCACGACGAAGGGATGACTGAATCCCCTGTGGAGACCACAGAGAAAGACCTAGTTCTCCGCCTCATCGCCACCGGAGGCCTCACGTCCTTTGAAAATTCGAGAGGTCCGCGGAGATCAATGCTTCCAAAGGAGAGGATGCCTGACTCCTCTTGAAAATGGATAGGAGTCCCAGGATCCCTGTGGCCGGTGGAAAGGGACCCTGGGTCTACCGCCTCACGTGGAGACTCGTCCCAATTGCCATGCAAGACTTGTGGAGAATCCCGAGGTGTCCCTCGAACCTAGGCAGGAGTCCTGACGTCGCTGAACAAACACGTGTCTGGAAGGGCCCTCCCCGTCGTTACTCGAGAATATTCCCCATGTTCACGCCGAAACTCGAGAAAAACCATGAGACTTCCCCCTCGCCGCGAGATGAGGCCCGATTCCCCGGCACTGCGTGCAGAGCAATTCCGTGTTACACATCAAACATGAAAGGAGCCTTGATTTCCTTGATGGCACTCCAGAGAACACCCAAGATCACTGTCTCAAGTCTAGAGGGATCCTGAGTTCAATGTAGCAAGACGAAAGTGCTCCGTGGACCCCAAATCAACTCGAGATGAGAGCTTCGTCCCTGGCTTCGACTCAAGAGGAATACCCACGTTCCACAACACCTAAAGAGGAGTCTTCTCTCAGCTACAAGTATGTGAGAGGGACCCTGAGTTTGTGGCCTCAAGTGGAATGGACACCGAGATGCTCGGACTCGAAGGAAGGCCGGATATCCCTGCAGTGAATTGAATGCAGGCTCGTCTTGCATCTTCCACGACGAAGGGATGTCTGAATCCCCTGTGGAGACCACAGAGAAAGACCTAGTTCTCCTCCTCATCGCGACCGGAGGTCTCACGTTCTTTGAAAAATCGAGAGGTCCGCGGAGATCAATGCTTCCAAAGGAGACGATGCCTGACTCCTCTTTAAATGGATAGGAGTCCCAGGATCCCTGTCGCACGTGGAAAGGGACCCTGGGTCTCCCGGCTCACGTGGAGACGCGTCCCAATGGCCATGCCAAGACTCGAGGAGAATCCCGAGGTGTCCCTCGCACCTAGGCAGGAGTCCTGACGTCGCTGAACACACACGTGTCTGGAAGGGCCCTCCCTGTCATAACTCGAGAATATACCACAGGTTCCGGCCGCAACTCGAGAAAAACAATGAGACTTCCCCCTCGCCGAGAGATGAGGGCCGATTCCACTGCACTGCGTTCAGAGCAATTCCGTGTTCCACATCAAACATGAAAGGAGCCTTGATTTCCTTGATGGCACTCCAGAGAAGAGCCAAGATCACTGTCTCAAGTCTAGAGGGATCCTGAGGTCACTGTAGCAACAAGAAAGGGCTCCGTGGACCCCAAATCAACTCGAGATGAGAGCTTCCTCCCTGGCTTCGACTCAAGAGGGAATACCCACTTTCCATAAGCACCTCAAGAGGAGGCTTCTCTCAGCTACAGGTATGTGAGAGGGACCCTGAGTTTGTGGCCTCAAGTGGAATGGACACCGAGATGCTCTGACTCGAAGGAAGGCCGGATATCCTTTCAGTGAATTGAATGCAGGCTCGTCTTGCATCTCCCACGACGAAGGGATGTCTGAATCCCCTGTGGAGCCCACAGAGAAAGACCTAGTTCTCCACCTCATCGCGACCGGAGGCCTCTCGTCCTTTGAAAACTCGAGAGGTCCGTGGAGATCAATGCTTCCAAAGGAGACGATGCCTGACTCCTCTTGAAAATGGATAGGAGTCCCAGGATCCCTGTGGCACGTGGAAAGGGACCCTGGGTCTCCCGCCTCACGTGGAGACGCGTCCCAATGGCCATGCCAAGACTCGAGGAGAATCCCGAGGTGTCCCTCGCACCTAGGCAGGAGTCCTGACGTCGCTGAAGAAACACGTGTCTGGAAGGGCCCTCCCCGACGTAACTCGAGAATATACCCCAGGTTCCGGCCGCAACTCGAGAAAAACCATGAGACTTCCCCCTCGCCGAGAGATGAGGCCCGATTCCCCACCACTGCGTGCAGAGCAATTCCGTGTTCCACATCAAACATGAAAGGAGCCTTGATTTCCTTGATGGCACTCCAGAGAACACCCAAGATCACTGTCTCAAGTCTAGAGGGATCCTGAGGTCACTGTAGCAACACGAAATGGCTCCGTGGACCCCAAATCAACTCGAGATGAGAGCTTCGTCCCTGGCTTCGACTCAAGAGGAATTCCCACTTTCCACAAGCACCTCAAGAGGAGGCTTCTCTCAGCTACAGGTATGTGAGAGGGACCCTGAATTTGTGACCTCAAGTGGAATGGACTCCGAGATGCTCTGACTCAGAGGCAGGCCAGATATCCCGGCAGTGAATTGAATGCAGGCTCGTCTTGCATCTCCCCCGAGGAAGGGATGTCTGAATCCCCTGTGGAGCCCACAGAGAAAGACCAGTTCTCCACCTCATTGAGACCGGAGGCCTCACATCCTTTGAAAACTCGTGAGGTCCGCGGAGATCAATGCTTCCAAAGGAGACGATGCCTGAATTCTCTTGAAAATGGATAGGAGTCCCATGATCCCTGTGGCACGTGGAAAGGGACCCTGGGTCTCCTGCCTCACGTGGAGACGCGTCCAAATGGCCATGCCAAGACTCGAGGAGAATCCCGAGATGTCCCTCGCACCTAGGCAGGAGTCCTGACGTCGCTGAAGATACACGTGTCTGGAAGGGCCCTCCCCATCGTAACTCGAGAATATACCCCAGGTTCCGGCCGCAACTCGAGAAAAACCATGAGAATTCCCCCTCGCCGCGAGATAAGGCCCGATTCCCCTGCACTGCATGCACAGCAATTCCGTGTTCCACATCAAACATGAAAGGAGCCTTGATTTCCTTGATGGCACTCCAGAGAACACCCAAGATCACTGTCTCAAGTCTAGAGGGATCCTCAGGTCACTGTAGCAACACGAAAGGGCTCCGTGGACTCCAAATTAATTCGAGATGAGAGCTTCGTCCCTGGCTTCGACTCAAGTGGAATACCCACTTTCCATAAGCACCTCAAGAGGAGGCTTCTCTCAGCTACAGGTATGTGAGAGGGACCCTGAGTTTGTGGCCTAAAGTGGAATGGACACCGAGATGCTCGGACTCGAAGTAAGGCCGGATATCCCGGCAGTGAATTGAATGCAGGCTCGTCTTGCATCTCCCACGACGAAGGGATGTCTGAATACTCTGGGGAGACCACAGAGAAACACCTAGTTCTCCCCCTCATCGCGACCGGAGGCCTCACGTCCTTTGAAAACTCGAGAGGTCCGCGGAGATCAATGCTTCCAAAGGAGACGATGCCAGACTCCTCTTGAAAATGGATAGGAATCCCAGGATCTCTGTGGCACGTGGAAAGGGACCCTGGGTCTCCCGCCTCACGTGGAGACGCGTCCCAATGGCCATGCCAAGACTCGAGGAGAATCATGAGGTGTCCCTCGTACTTAGGCATGAGTCCTGACGTCGCTGAACAAACACGTGTCTGGAAGGGCCCTCCCCGTCGTAACTCGAGAATATACCCCAGGTTCCGGCCGCAAATCGAGAAAAACCATGAGACTTCCCCCTCGCCGCGAGATGAGGCCCGATTCCGCTGCACTGTGTGCAGAGCAATTCCGTGTTCCACATCAAACATGAAAGGAGCCTTGATTTCCTTGATGGCACTCCAGAGAACACCCAAGATCACTGTCTCAAGTCTAGAGGGATCCTGAGGTCACTGTAGCAACACGAAAGGGCTCCGTGGACCCCAAATCAACTCGAGATGAGAGCTCCGTCCCTGGCTTCAACTCAAGAGGAATACCCACTTTCCACAAGCACTTCAAGAGGAGGCTTCTCTCAGCTACCGGTATGTGAGAGCGACCCTGAATTTGAGGCCTCAAGTGGAATGGACACCGAGATGCTCTGACTCGAAGGAAGGCCGGATGTCCCTGCAGTGAATTGAATGCAGGCTCGTCTTGCATCTCCCACGACGAAGGGATGTCTGAATCCCCTGTGGAGACCACAGAGAAAGACCTAGTTCTCCGCCTCATCGCGACCGGAGGCCTCACGTCCTTTGAAAACTCGAGAGGTCCGCGGAGATCAATGCTTCCAAAGGAGACGATGCCTGAGTCCTCTTTAAATGGATAGGAGTCCCAGGATCCCTGTCCACGTGGAAAGGGACCCTGGGTCTCCCGCCTCACGTGGAGACGCGTCCCAATGGCCATGCCAAGACTCGAGGAGAATCCCAAGGTGTCCCTCCCACCTAGGCAGGAGTCCTGACGTCGCTGAACACACACGTGTCTGGAAGGGCCCTCCCTGTCATAACTCGAGAATATACCACAGGTTCCGGCCGCAACTCGAGAAAAACAATGAGACTTCCCCCTCGCCGAGAGATGAGGGCCGATTCCACTGCACTGCGTTCAGAGCAATTCCGTGTTCCACATCAAACATGAAAGGAGCCTTGATTTCCTTGATGGCACTCCAGAGAAGAGCCAAGATCACTGTCTCAAGTCTAGAGGGATCCTGAGGTCACTGTAGCAACAAGAAAGGGCTCCGTGGACCCCAAATCAACTCGAGATGAGAGCTTCCTCCCTGGCTTCGACTCAAGAGGGAATACCCACTTTCCATAAGCACCTCAAGAGGAGGCTTCTCTCAGCTACAGGTATGTGAGAGGGACCCTGAGTTTGTGGCCTCAAGTGGAATGGACACCGAGATGCTCTGACTCGAAGGAAGGCCGGATATCCTTTCAGTGAATTGAATGCAGGCTCGTCTTGCATCTCCCACGACGAAGGGATGTCTGAATCCCCTGTGGAGCCCACAGAGAAAGACCTAGTTCTCCACCTCATCGCGACCGGAGGCCTCTCGTCCTTTGAAAACTCGAGAGGTCCGTGGAGATCAATGCTTCCAAAGGAGACGATGCCTGACTCCTCTTGAAAATGGATAGGAGTCCCAGGATCCCTGTGGCACGTGGAAAGGGACCCTGGGTCTCCCGCCTCACGTGGAGACGCGTCCCAATGGCCATGCCAAGACTCGAGGAGAATCCCGAGGTGTCCCTCGCACCTAGGCAGGAGTCCTGACGTCGCTGAAGAAACACGTGTCTGGAAGGGCCCTCCCCGACGTAACTCGAGAATATACCCCAGGTTCCGGCCGCAACTCGAGAAAAACCATGAGACTTCCCCCTCGCCGAGAGATGAGGCCCGATTCCCCACCACTGCGTGCAGAGCAATTCCGTGTTCCACATCAAACATGAAAGGAGCCTTGATTTCCTTGATGGCACTCCAGAGAACACCCAAGATCACTGTCTCAAGTTTAGAGGGATCCTGAGGTCACTGTAGCAACACGAAATGGCTCCGTGGACCCCAAATCAACTCGAGATGAGAGCTTCGTCCCTGGCTTCGACTCAAGAGGAATTCCCACTTTCCACAAGCACCTCAAGAGGAGGCTTCTCTCAGCTACAGGTATGTGAGAGGGACCCTGAATTTGTGACCTCAAGTGGAATGGACTCCGAGATGCTCTGACTCAGAGGCAGGCCAGATATCCCGGCAGTGAATTGAATGCAGGCTCGTCTTGCATCTCCCCCGAGGAAGGGATGTCTGAATCCCCTGTGGAGCCCACAGAGAAAGACCAGTTCTCCACCTCATTGAGACCGGAGGCCTCACATCCTTTGAAAACTCGTGAGGTCCGCGGAGATCAATGCTTCCAAAGGAGACGATGCCTGAATTCTCTTGAAAATGGATAGGAGTCCCATGATCCCTGTGGCACGTGGAAAGGGACCCTGGGTCTCCTGCCTCACGTGGAGACGCGTCCAAATGGCCATGCCAAGACTCGAGGAGAATCCCGAGATGTCCCTCGCACCTAGGCAGGAGTCCTGACGTCGCTGAAGATACACGTGTCTGGAAGGGCCCTCCCCATCGTAACTCGAGAATATACCCCAGGTTCCGGCCGCAACTCGAGAAAAACCATGAGAATTCCCCCTCGCCGCGAGATAAGGCCCGATTCCCCTGCACTGCATGCACAGCAATTCCGTGTTCCACATCAAACATGAAAGGAGCCTTGATTTCCTTGATGGCACTCCAGAGAACACCCAAGATCACTGTCTCAAGTCTAGAGGGATCCTCAGGTCACTGTAGCAACACGAAAGGGCTCCGTGGACTCCAAATTAATTCGAGATGAGAGCTTCGTCCCTGGCTTCGACTCAAGTGGAATACCCACTTTCCATAAGCACCTCAAGAGGAGGCTTCTCTCAGCTACAGGTATGTGAGAGGGACCCTGAGTTTGTGGCCTCAAGTGGAATGGACACCGAGATGCTCGGACTCGAAGTAAGGCCGGATATCCCGGCAGTGAATTGAATGCAGGCTCGTCTTGCATCTCCCACGACGAAGGGATGTCTGAATACTCTGGGGAGACCACAGAGAAACACCTAGTTCTCCCCCTCATCGCGACCGGAGGCCTCACGTCCTTTGAAAACTCGAGAGGTCCGCGGAGATCAATGCTTCCAAAGGAGACGATGCCAGACTCCTCTTGAAAATGGATAGGAATCCCAGGATCTCTGTGGCACGTGGAAAGGGACCCTGGGTCTCCCGCCTCACGTGGAGACGCGTCCCAATGGCCATGCCAAGACTCGAGGAGAATCATGAGGTGTCCCTCGTACTTAGGCATGAGTCCTGACGTCGCTGAACAAACACGTGTCTGGAAGGGCCCTCCCCGTCGTAACTCGAGAATATACCCCAGGTTCCGGCCGCAAATCGAGAAAAACCATGAGACTTCCCCCTCGCCGCGAGATGAGGCCCGATTCCGCTGCACTGTATGCAGAGCAATTCCGTGTTCCACATCAAACATGAAAGGAGCCTTGATTTCCTTGATGGCACTCCAGAGAACACCCAAGATCACTGTCTCAAGTCTAGAGGGATCCTGAGGTCACTGTAGCAACACGAAAGGGCTCCGTGGACCCCAAATCAACTCGAGATGAGAGCTCCGTCCCTGGCTTCAACTCAAGAGGAATACCCACTTTCCACAAGCACTTCAAGAGGAGGCTTCTCTCAGCTACCGGTATGTGAGAGCGACCCTGAATTTGAGGCCTCAAGTGGAATGGACACCGAGATGCTCTGACTCGAAGGAAGGCCGGATGTCCCTGCAGTGAATTGAATGCAGGCTCGTCTTGCATCTCCCACGACGAAGGGATGTCTGAATCCCCTGTGGAGACCACAGAGAAAGACCTAGTTCTCCGCCTCATCGCGACCGGAGGCCTCACGTCCTTTGAAAACTCGAGAGGTCCGCGGAGATCAATGCTTCCAAAGGAGACGATGCCTGAGTCCTCTTTAAATGGATAGGAGTCCCAGGATCCCTGTCCACGTGGAAAGGGACCCTGGGTCTCCCGCCTCACGTGGAGACGCGTCCCAATGGCCATGCCAAGACTCGAGGAGAATCCCAAGGTGTCCCTCCCACCTAGGCAGGAGTCCTGACGTCGCTGAACAAACACGTGTCTGGAAGGGCCCTCCCCGTCGTAACTCGAGAATATACCCCAGGTTCCGGTCGCAACTCGAGAAAAACCATGAGACTTCCCCCTCGCCGAGAGATGAGGCCCGATTCCCCTGCACTGCGTGCAGAGCAATTCCGTGTTCCACATCAAACATGAAAGGAGCCTTGATTTCCTTGATGGCACTCCAGAGAACACCCAAGATCACTGTCTCAAGTCTAGAGGGATCCTGAGGTCACTGTAGCAACACGAAAGGGCTCCGTGGACCCCAAATCAACTCGAGATGAGAGCTTCGTCCCTGGCTTCGAATCAAGAGGAATACCCACTTTCCACAAGCACCTCAAGAGGAGGCTTCTCTCAGCTACAGGTATGTAAGAGGGACCCTGAGTTTGTGGCCTAAAGTGGAATGGACACCGAGATGCTCAGACTCGAAGGAAGGCCGGATATCCCAGCAGTGAATTGAATGCAGGCTCGTCTTGCATCTCCCACGACGAAGGGATGACTGAATCCCCTGTGGAGACCACAGAGAAAGACCTAGTTCTCCGCCTCATCGCGACCGGAGGCCTCACGTCCTTTGAAAACTCGAGAGGTCCGCGGAGATCAATGCTTCCAAAGGAGACAATGCCAGACTCCTCTTGAAAATGGATAGGAGTCCCAGGATCCCTGTGGCACGTGGAAAGGGACACTGGGTCTCCCGCCTCACGTGGAGACGCGTCCCAATTGCCATACCAAGACTCGAGGAGAATCCCGAGGTGTCCCTCGCACCTAGGCAGGAGTCCTGACGTCGCTGAACAAACACGTGTCTGGAAGGGCCCTCCCCGTCGTAACTCGAGAATATACCCTAGGTTCCGGCCGCAACTCGAGAAAAACTATGAGACTTCCAACTCGCTGCGAAATGAGGCCCGAATCCAATGCACTGCGTGCAGAGCAATTCCGTGTTCCATATCAAACGTGAAAGGAGCCTTGATTTCCTTGATGGCACTCCAGAGAAAACCCAGGATCACTGTGTCAAGTCTAGAAGGATCCTGAGGTCACTGTAGCAACAAGAAAAATCTCCGTGGACCCCAAATCAACTCGAGATGAGACCTTAGTCCTTGTCTTCGACTCAAGAGGAATATCAACTTTCCACAAGCACCTCAAGAGAAGGCTTCTCTCAGCTACAGGTATGTGAGAGGGACCCTGAATTTGTGGCCTCAAGTGGAATGGACACCGAAATGCTCTGACTCGAAGTAAGGCCGGATATCCCAACAGTGAATTGAATGCAGGCTCGTCTTGCATCTCCCAAGACGAAGGGAGGTCTCAATCCCCTGGGGAGACAACAGAGAAAGACCTAGTTCTCTGCATCATCTCGACCTGAGGCCTCACATCCTTTGAAAACTCGAGTGGTCGGCGGAGATCAATCCTTCCAAAGGAGACGATGCCTGAGTCCTCGTGAAAATGGATAGGAGTCCCAGGATCCTTGTGGCACGTCGAAAGGGACCCTGGGTTTCCCGCCTCATGTGGAGACGCGTCCCAATTTCCATGCCACGACTCGAAGATAATCCCGAGGTGTCCCTCGCACCTAGGCAGGAGTCCTGACGTCGTTGAACAAACACGTGTCTGGAAGGGCCCTCCCCGTCGTAACTCGAGAATATACCCCAGGTTCCGGCCGCAAGTCGAGAAAAACAGTGAGACTTCCCCCTCGCTGCGAGATGAGGCCCGATTCCCCTGCACTGCGTGCAGAGCAATTCCGTGTTCCACATCAAACTTGAAAGGAGCCTTGATTTCCTTGATGGCACTCCAGACGAAACCCAAGATCAATTTCTCAAGTCTAGAGGGATCCTGAGGTCACTGGAGCAACACGAAAGGCCTCCGTGGACCCCAAATCAACTCGAGATGAGAGCTTCGTCCCTGGCTTCAACTCAAGAGGAATACCCACTTTCCACAAGCACTTCAAGAGGAGGCTTCTCTCAGCTACAGGTATGTGAGAGGGACCCTGAATTTGAGGCCTCAAGTGGAATGGACACCGAGATGCTCTGACTCGAAGTAAGGCCGGATATCCCTGCAGTGCATTGAATGCAGGCTCGTCTTCCATCTCCCAAGACGAAGGGATGTCTGAATCCCCTGTGGAGACCACAGAGAACGACCTAGTCCTCCGCCTCAACGCGACCGGAGGCCTCACATCCTTTGAAAACTCGGGAGGTCCACGGAGATCAATGCTTCCAAAGGAGACGATGCCTGACTCCTCTTGAAAATAGGTAGGAGTCCCAGGATCCCTGTGGCACGTTGAAAGGGACCCTGGGTCTCCCGCCTCACGTGGAGACGCGTCCCAATTGCCATGCCAAGACTCGAGGAGAATCTCGAGGTGTCCCTCGCACCAACGCAGGAGTCCTGACGTCGCTGAACAAACACTTGTCTGGAAGGGACCTCCCCGTCGTAACTCGAGAATATACCCCATGTTCCGGCCACAACTCGAGAAAAACCATGAGACTTTCCCCTCGCCGCGAGATGAGGCCTGATTCCCCTGCCCTGCGTGCAGAGCAATTCCGTGTTCCACATCAAACGTGAAAGGAGCCTTGATTTCCTTGATGGCACTCCAGAGAAAACCCAAGATCACTTTCTCAAGTCTAGAGGGATCCTGAAGTCACTGGAGTAACACGAAAGGGATCGGTGGACCCCAAATCAACTCGAGATGAGAGCTTAGTCGCTGGCTTCGACTCAAGAGGAATACCAACTTTCCACAAGCACCTCAAGTTGAGGCTTCTCTCAGCTACAGGTATGTGAGAGGGACCCTGAGTTTGTGGCCTCAAGTGGAATGGACACCGAGATGCTCTGACTCGAAGTAAGGTGGGATATCCCTGCAGTGTATTGAATGCAGGCTCGTCTTGCATCTCCCAAGATGAAGGGATGTCTGAATCCCCTGTGGAGACCACAGAGAAAGACCTCTTTCTCGGCCTCATCGCTACCGGAAGCCTCACATCCTTTGAAAACTCGAGAGGTCCGCGGAGATCAATGCTTCCAAAGGAGACGATGCCTGACTCCTCTTGAAAATGGATAGGAGTCCCAGGATCCCTGTGGCACGTGGAAAGGGACACTGGGTCTCCCGCCTCACGTGGAGACGCGTCCCAATTGCCATACCAAGACTCGAGGAGAATCCCGAGGTGTCCCTCGCACCTAGGCAGGAGTCCTGACGTCGCTGAACAAACACGTGTCTGGAAGGGCCCTCCCCGTCGTAACTCGAGAATATACCCCAGGTTCCGGCCGCAACTCGACAAAAACAATGAGACTTCCCCCTCGCTGCGAGATGAGGCCCGATTCCCCTGCACTGCGTGCAGAGCAATTCCGTGTTCCACATCAAACTTGAAAGGAGCCTTGATTTCCTTGATGGCACTCCAGACGAAACCCAAGATCAATTTCTCAAGTCTAGAGGGATCCTGAGGTCACTGGAGCAACACGAAAGGCCTCCGTGGACCCCAAATCAACTCGAGATGAGAGCTTAGTCCGTGGCTTGGACTCAAGAGGAATACCAATTTTCCACAAGCACCTCAAGAGGAGTCTTCTCTCAGCTACAGGTATGTGAGAGGGACCCTGAGATTGTGGCCTCAAGTGGAATGGACACCGAGATGCTCTGACTCGATGGAAGGCCGGATATCCCAGCAGTGAATTGAATGCAGGCTCGTCTTGCATCTCCCATGACGAAGGGATGTCTGAATCCCTTGTGGAGACCACAGAAAAAGACCTAGTTCTCTGCCTCATCGCGACCGGAGGCCTCACGTCCTTTGAAACCTCGAGAGGTCTGCGGAGATCAATGCTTCCAAAGAAGACTATGCCTGACTCCTCTTGAAAATGGATAGGAGTCCCAGGATCACTGTGGCACGTGGAAAGGGACCCTGGGTCTCCCGCCTCACGTGGAGACGCGTCCCAATGGCCATGCCAAGACTCGAGGAGAATCCCGAGGTGTCCCTCGCACCTAGGCAGGAGTCCTGACGTCGCTGAACAAACACGTGTCTGGAAGGGCCCTCCCCGTCGTAACTCGATTATATACCCCAGGTTCCGCCCGCAACTCGAGAAAAACCATGAGACTTCCCCCTCGCCGCTAGATGAGGCCCGATTCCCATGTACTGCGAGCAGAGCAATTCCGTGTTCCCCATCAAACATGAAAGGAGCCTTGATTTCCTTGATGGCACTCCAGAGAACACCCAAGATCACTGTCTCAAGTCTAGAGGGATCCTGGTGTCACTGTAGCAACACAAAAGGGCTCCGTGGACCCCAAATCAATTCGAGATGAGAGCTTCGTCCCTGGCTTCGACTCAAGAGGAATACCCACTTTCCACAAGCACCTCAAGAGGAGGCTTCTCTCAGCTACATGTATGTGAGAGGGACCCTGAGTTTGTGGCCTCAAGTGGAATGGACACCGAGATGCTCTGACTCGAAGGAAGGCCGGATATCCCTGCAGTGAATTGAATGCAGGCTCGTCTTGCATCTCCCATGACGAAGGGATGTCTGAATGCCCTGTGGAGACCACAGAGAAAGACCTAGTTCTCCGACTCATCGTGACTGGAGGCCTCACGTCCTTTGAAAACTCGAGAGGTCCGCGGAGACCAATGTTTCCAAAGGAGACGATGCCTGACTCCTCTAGAAAATGGATAGGAGTCCCAGGATCCCTGTGGCACGTGGAAAGGGAACCTGGGTCTCCCGCCTCACGTGGAGACGCGTCTCAATGGCCATGCCAAGACTCGAGGAGAATCCCGAGGTGTCCCTCGCACCTAGGCAGGAGTCCTGACATCGCTGAACAAACACGTGTCTGTAAGGGCCCTCCCCTTCGTAACTCGAGAATATACCCCAGGTTCCGGCCGCAACTTGAGAAAAACCATGAGACTTCCCCCTCGCCGGGAGATGAGGCCCGATTCCCCTGCACTGCGTGCAGAGCAATTCCGTGTTCCACATCAAACATGAAAGGAGCCTTGATTTCCTTGATGGCACTCCAGAGAACACCCAAGATCACTGTTTCAAGTCTAGAGGGATCCTGAGGTCACTGTAGCAACAAGAAAGGGCTCCATGGACCACAAATCAACTCGAGATGAGAGCTTCGTCCCAGGCTTCAACTCAAGGGAATACCCACTTTCCACAAGCACGTCAGGAGAAGGCTACTCTCAGCTACAGATATGTGAGAGGGACCCTGAGTTTGTGGCCTCAAGTGGAATGGACACCGAGATGCTCTGACTCGAAGGAAGGCCGGACATCCCTGCAGTGAATTGAAAGCAGGCACTTCTTGCATCTCCCACGACGAAGGGATGTCTGAATCCCCTGTGGAGACCACAGAGAAAGACCTAGTTCTCCGCCTCATCGCGACCAGAGGCCTCACGTCCTTTGAAAACTCGAGAGTTCCCACGAGATCAATGCTTCCAACGGAGACGATGCCTGACTCCTCTTGAAAATGGATAGGAGTCCCAGGATCCCTGTGGCACGTGGAAACGGACACTGGGTCTCCCGCCTCATGAGGAGACGCGTCCCAATGGAAATGCCAAGACTCGAGTAGAATCACGAGGTGTCCCTCGCACCTAGGCAGGGTCCTGAAGTCACTGAACAAACACGTGTCTGGAAGGGCCCTCCCCATCGTAACTCGAGAATATACCCCAGGTTCCGGCCGCAACTCGAGAAAAACCATGAGACTTCCCCCTCACCGCGAGATGAGGCCCGATTCCCCTGCACTGCATGCAGAGCAATTCCGTGTTCCACATCAAACATGAAAGGAGCCTTGATTTCCTTGATGGCACTCCAGAGAACACCCAAGATCTCTGTCTCAAGTCCAGAGGGATCCTGAAGTCACTGCAGCAACACGAAAGGGCTCCGTGGACCCCATATCAACTCGAGATGAGAGCTTCGTCCCTGGCTTCGACTCAAGAGGAATACCCACGTTCCACAGCAGCTCAAGAGCAGGCTTCTCTCAGCTACATGTATGTGAGAGGGACCCTGAGTTTCTGGCCTCAAGTGGAATGGACACCGAGATGCTCTGACTTGGAGGAAGGCCGGATATCCCTGCAGTGAATTGAATGCAGGCTCGTCTTGCATCTCCCAAGACGAAGGGATGTCTGAATCCCCTGTGGAGACCACAGAGAAAGACCTAGTTCTCCGCCTCATCGTACCCGGAGGCCTCACATCCTTTGAATACGCGAGAGGTCTGCGGAGATCAATGCTTCCAAAGGAGACGATGCCTGACTCCTCTGGAAAATGGATAGGTGTCCCAGGATCCCTGTGGCACGTTGAAATGGACCCTGGGTCTCCCGCCTCACGTGGAGACGCGTCCCAATGGACAAGCAAATACTCGAGGAGAATCCCGAGGTGTCCCTCGCACCTAGGCAGGAGTCCTGACGTCGCTGAACAAACACGTGTCTGGGAGGGCCCTCCCCGTCTTAACTCGAGAATATACCCCAGGTTCCGGCCGCAACTCGAGAAAAACCATGAGACTTCCCCCTCGCCGCGAGATGAGGCCCGATTCGCCTGCACTGCATGCAGAGCAATTCCGTGTTCCATATCAAACATGAAAGGAGCCTTGATTTCCTTGATGGCACTCCAGAGAACACCCAAGATCACTGTCTCAATCTAGAGGGATCCTGAGGTCACTGTAGCAACACGAAAGGGCTCCGTGGACCCCAAATCAACTCGAGATGAGAGCTTCGTCCCTGGCTTCGACTCAAGAGGAATACCCACTTTCCACAAGCACCTCAAGAGGAGGCTTCTCTCAGCTACAGGTATGTGAGAGGGACCCTGAGTTTGTGGCCTCAAGTGGAATGGACACCGAGATGCTCTGACTCGAAGTAAGGCCGGATATCCCTGCAGTGAATTGAATGCAGGCTCGTCTTGCATCTCCCATGACGAAGGGATGTCTGAATCCCCTGTGGAGACCACAGAAAAAGACCTAGTTCTCCGCCTCATCGCGACCGGAGGCCTCACGTCCTTAGAAAACACAAGAGGTGCGCGGAGATCAATGCTTCCAAAGGAGAAGATGCTTGACTCCTCTTGAAAATGGATAGGAGTCCCAGGATCCCTGTGGCACGTGGCAAGGGACCCTGGGTCTCCCGCCTTACGTGGAGACGCGTCCCAATGGCCATGCCAAGACTCGAGGATAATCCCGAGGTGTCCCTCGCACCTAGGCAGGAGTAACTCGAGAATATACCCTAGGTTCCGGCCGCAAATCGAGAAAAACCATGAGAATTCCCCTCGCCGCGAGATGAGGCCCGATTCCCCTGCACTGCGTGCAGAGCAATTCCGTGTTCCACAACAAACATGAAAGGAGCCTTGATTTCCTTAATGGCACTCCAGAGAACACCCAAGATCACTGTCGCAAGTCGAGAGGGATCCTGAGGTCACTGTAGCAACACGAAAGGGCTCCGTGGACCCCAAATCAACTCGAGATGAGAGCTTCGTCCCTGGCTTCGACCCAAGAGGAATACCCACTTTCCACAAGCACCCCAAGAGGAGGCTTCTCTCAGCTACAGGTATGTGAGAGGGACCCTGATTTTGTGGCCTCAAGTGGAATGCACACCGAGATGCTCTGACTCGAAGGAAGGCCGGATATCCCTGCAGTGAATTGAATGCAGGCTCGTCTTGCATCTCCCACGACGAAGGGATGTCTGAATCCCTTGTGGAGACCACAGAGAAACACCTAGTTCTCCGCCTCATCGCGACCGGAGTTCTCACGTCCTTTGAAAACTCGAGATGTCCGCGGAGATCAATGCTTCCAAAGGAGACGATGCCTGACTCCTCTGGAAAATGGATAGGAGTCCCAGGATCCCTGTGGCACGTGGAAAGGGACCCTGAGTCTCCCGCCTCACGTGGAGACGCGTCCCAATGGCCATGCCAAGACTCGAGGAGAATCCCGAGGTGTCCCTCGCACCTAGGCAGGAGTCCTGACGTCGCTGAACAAACACGTGTCTGGAAGGGCCCTCCCCGTCGTAACTCGAGAATATACCCCAGGTTCCGGCCGCAACTCAAGAAAAACCATGAGACTTCCCCCTCGCAGCGAGATGAGGCCCGATTCCCCTGCACTGCGTGCAGAGCAATTCCATGTTCCACATCAAATATGAAAGGAGCCTTGATTTCCTTGATGGCACTCCAGAGAACACCCAAGATCACTGTCTCATGTCTAGAGCGATCCTGAGGTCACTGTAGCAACACGAAAGGGCTCCGTGGACCCCAAATCAACTCGAGATGAGAGCTTCATCCCTGGCTTCGACTCAGGAGGTATACCCACTTTCCACAAGCACCTCAACACGAGGCTTCTCTCAGCTACAGGTATGTGAGAGGGACCCTGAGTTTGTGGCCTCAAGTGGAATGGACACCGAGATGCTCTGACTCGAAGGAAGGCCGGATATCCCTGCAGTGAATTGAATGCAGGCTCGTCTTTTTCTCCCACGACGAAGGGATGCCTCAATCACCTGTGGAGACCAAGGAGAAAGACCTAGTTCTCCGCCTCATCGCGACCGGAGGCCTCACGTCCTTTGAAAACTCAAGAGGTCCGCGGAGATCAATGCTTCCAAAGGAGACGATGCCTGACTCCGCTTGAAAATGGATAGGAGTCCCAGGATCCCTGTGGCACGTGGAAAGGGACCCTGGGTCTCCCGCCTCATGTGGAGACGAGTCCCAATCGCCATGCCAAGACTCCAGGAGAATCCCGAGGTGTCCCTCGCACCTAGGCAGGAGTCATGACGTCGTTGAACAAACACGTGTCTGGAAGGGCCCTCCCCGTCGTAACTCGAGAATATACCCCAGGTTCCGGCCGCAACTCGAGAAAAACCTTGAGACTTCCCCCTAGCCGCGAGATGAGGCCCGATTCCCCTGCACTGCGTGCAGAGCAATTCCGTGTTCCACATCAAACATGAAAGGAGCCTTGATTTCCTTGATGGCACTCCAGAGAACACCCAAGATCACTGTCTCAAGTCTAGAGGGATCCTGAGGTCACTGTAGCAACACGAAAGGGCTCCGTGGACCCCAAATGAACTCGAGATGAGAGCTTCGTGCCTGGCTTCGACTCAAGAGGAAAACCCACTTTCCACAAGCACCTCAAGAGGAGGCTTCTCTCAGCTACAGGTATGTGAGAGGGACCCTGAGTTTGTGGCCTCAAGTGGAATGGACACCGAGATGCTCTGACTCGAAGGAAGGCCAGATATCCCTGCAGTGAATTGAATGCAGGCCTCTTTTGCATCTCCCACGACGAAGGGATGTCTGAATCCACTGTGGAGACCACAGAGAAAGACCTAGTTCTCCGCCTCATCGCGATCGGAGGCCTCACGTCCTTTGAAAACTCGAGAGGTCCGCGGAGATCAATGCTTCCAAAGGAGACGATGCCTGACTCCTCTTGAAAATGGATAGGAGTCCCAGGATCCCTGTGGCACGTGGAAAGGGACCCTGGGTCTCCCGCCTCACGTGGAGACGCGTCCCAATTGCCATGCCAAGACTCGAGGAGAATCCCGAGGTGTCCCTCGCACCTAGGCAGGAGTCCTGACGTCGCTGAACAAACACGTGTCTGGAAGGGCCCTCCCCGTCGTAACTCGAGTATATACCCCAGGTTCCGGCCGCAACTCGAGAAAAACCATGAGATATCCCCCTCGCCTCGAGATGAGGCCCGATTCCCCTGCACTGCGTGCAGAGAAATTCCGTGTTCCACATCAAACATGAAAGGAGCCTTGATTTCTTTGATGGCACTCCAGAGAACACCCAAGATCACTGTCTCAAGTCTAGAGGGATCCTGAGGTCACTGGAGCAACACGAAAGGGCTCCATGGACCCCAAATCAACTCGAGATGAGAGCTTAGTCCCTGGCTTTGACTCAAGAGGAATACCAACTTTCCACAAGCACCTCCAGAGGAGGCTTCTCTCAGCTACAGGTATGTGAGATGGACCCTGAGTTTGTGGCCTCAAGTGGAATGGACACCGAGATGCTCTGACTCGAAGTAAGGCCGGATATCCCTGCAGTGAATTGAATGCAGGCTCGTCTTGCATCTCCCAAGAAGAAGGGATGTCTGAATCCCCTGTGGAGACCACAGAGAAAGACCTAGTTCTCCGCCTCATCGCGACCGGAGGCCTCACATCCTTTGAAAACTCGAGAGGTCCGCGGAGATCAATGCTTCCAAAGGAGACGATGCCTGACTCCTCTTGAAAATGGATAGGAGTCCCAGGATCCCTGTGGCACGTGGAAAGGGACCCTGGGTCTCCCGCCTCACGTGGAGACGCGTCCCCAATGCCATGCCAAGATTCGAGGAGAATCCTGAGGTGTCCCTCGCACCTAGGCAGGAGTCCTGACGTCGCTGAACAAACACGTGTCTGGAGGGGCCCTCCCCGTCGTAACTCGAGAATATACCCCAGGTTCCGGCCGCAACTCGAGAAAAACCGGGAAACTTCCCCCTCGCCGCGAGATGAGGCCCGATTCCCCTGCACTGCGTGCAGAGCAATTCCATGTTCCACATCAAACCTGAAAGGAGCCTTGATTTGCCTTATGGCACTTCAGAGAAGTCCCAAGATCACTGTCTCAAGTCTAGAGGGATCCTGAGGTCACCGGAGCAACACGAAAGGGCTCCGTATCCCCAAATCAACTCGAGATGAGAGCTTAGTCCCTGGCTTCGACTCAAGAGGAATACCAACTTTCCACAAGCACCTCAAGAGGAGGCTTCTTTCAGCTACAGGTATGTGAGAGGGACCCTGAGTTTGCGGCCTCAAGTGGAATGGACACCGAGATGCTCTGACTCGAAGTAAGGCCGGATATCCCTGCAGTGAAGTGAATGCAGGCTCGTCTTGCATCTCCCAAGACGAAGGGATGTCTGAATCCCCTGTGGAGACCACAGAGAAAGACCTAGTTCTCCACCTCATCGCGACCGGAGGCCTCACATCCTTTGAAAACTCGAGAGGTCCGCGGAGATCAATGCTTCCAAAGGAGACGATGCCTGACTCCTCTTGAAAATGGATAGGAGTCCCAGGATCCCTGTGGCACGTGCAAAGGGACCCTGGGTCTCCCGCCTCACGTGGAGATGTGACCCAAGTGCCATGCCAAGATTCGAGGAGAATCCCGAGTTGTCCCTCGCACCTAGGCAGGAGTCCTGACGTCGCTGAACAAACACGTGTCTGGAGGGGCCCTCCCCGTCGTAACTCGAGAATATGCCCCATGTTCCGGCCGCAACTCGAGAGAAACCATGAGACTTCCCTCTCGCCGCGAGATGAGGCCCGATACCCTAGCACTGCATGCAGAGCAATTCCGTGTTCCACATCAAACGTGAAAGGAGCCTTGATTTCCTTGATGGCACTCCAGAGAAAACCAAAGATCACTGTCTCAAGTCTAGAGGGATCCTGAGTTCACTGGAGCAACAGGAAAGGGCTCCGTGGACCCCAAATCAACTCGAGATGAGAGCTTAGTCCCTGGCTTCGACTCAAGAGGAATACCAAGTTTCCACAAGCACCTCAAGAGGAGGCTTCTCTCAGCAACAGGTATGTGAGAGGGACCCTGAGTTTGTGGCCTCAAGTGGAATGGACAGCGAGATGCTCTGACTCGAAGTAAGGCCGGATATCCTTGCAGTGAATTGAGTGAAGGCTTGTCTTGCCTCTCCCAAGACGAAGGGATGTCTTAATCCCCTGGGGAGACCACAGAGAAAGACCTAGTCCTCCGCCTCAATGTGACCGGAGGCCTCACATCCTTTGAAAACTCGAGAGGTCCGGGGATATCAATGCTTCCAAAGGAGACGATGCCTGACTCCTCTTGAAAATGGATAGGGGTCCCAGGATCCCTGTGGCACGTGGAAAGGGACACTGGGTCTCCCACCTCACGTGGAGTCGCGTCCCAATTTCCATGCCAAGACTCGAGGAGAATTCCGAGGTGTCCCTCGCACCTAGGCAGGAGTCCTGACTTCGCTGAACAAACACGTGTCTGGAAGGGCCCTCCCCCTCGTAACTCGAGAATATACCCCAGGTTCCGGCCGCAACTCGATAAAAACCATGAGTCTTCCCCCTCACCCCGAGATGAGGCCTGATTCCCCTGCACTGCGTGCAGAGCAATTGCGTGTTCCACATCAAAGGTGAAAGGAGCCTTGATTTCCTTGATGGCACTCCAGAGAAAACCCATGATCACTGTCTCAAGTCTAGAGGGATCCTGAGGTCACAGGAGCAATATGAAAGGGGTCTGTAGACCCCAAATCAACTCGAGATGAGAGTTTTGTCACTGGCTTCGACTCAAGAGGAATACCCACTTTCCACAAGCACCTCAAGAGTAGGCTTCTCTCAGCTACAGGTATGTGAGAGGGACCCTGAGTTTGTGGCCTCAAATGGAATGGACACCGAGATGCTCTGACTCGAAGGAAGGCCGGATATCCCTGCAGTGAATTGAATGCAGGCTCGTCTTGCATCTCCCACGACGAAGGGATGTCTGAATCCCCTGTGGAGACCACAGAGAAAGACCTAGTTCTCCGCCTCATCGCGACCGGAGGCCTCACGTCCTTTGAAAACTCGAGAGGTCCGCGGTGATCAATGCTTCCAGAGGAGACGATGCCTGACTCCTCTTGAAAATGGATAGGAGTCCCAGGATGCATGTGGCACGTGGAAAGGGACCCTGGGTCTCCCGCTTCAAAAGCTTCAAAAGGTGTGAAAAATATGAAGAGCTTCAAAAAGTGTAAAATATATGAGGAGCATGAAACGGTATGAAAAATAGGAGGAGCATGAAAGATGTTGAAATACATGAAGAGATTGAAATGGTGTGAAAAATATGAAGAGCTTCAAAAGGTGTGAAAAATATGAAGAGCTTCAAAAGGTGTGAAAAATATGAGGAGCATGAAGTGGTGTTCAAAAACATGTAGAGCTTGAAAAGGTGTGAAATATACGAAGAGCTTCAAAAGGTGTGAAAAATACGAGGAGCATGAAGTGGTGTTGAAGATTATGAAGAGCCTGAAAAGAGTGAAATATATGAAGAGTTTCAAAAGGTGTCAAAAGTATGAGGAGCTTGAAATGGTGTTCAAAAACATGAAGAGCCTGAGAAGGTGTGAAAACTATGAAGAGCTTCAAAAGGTGTCAAAAGTATGAGGAGCATGAAACGGTCTGAAAAACAGAAGGAGCATGAAACGGTGTTGAAAAACATGAAGAGCCTGAAAAGAGTGAAATATATGAAGAGTTTCAAAAGGTGTCAAAAGTATGAGGAGCTTGAAAAGGTGTTCAAAAACATGAAGAGCCTGAGAAGGTGTGAAAACTATGAAGAGCTTCAAAAGGTGTCAAAAGTATGAGGAGCTTGAAAAGGTGTTCAAAAACATGAAGAGCCTGAGAAGGTGTGAAAACTATGAAGAGCTTCAATAGGTGTCAAAAGTGTGAGAAGCTTGAAAAGGTGTTCAAAAACGTGAAGAGCCTGAGAAGGTGTGAAATATATGAAGAGCTTCAAAAGGTGTCAAAAGTATGAGGAGCTTGAAAAGGTGTTGAAAAACATGAAGAGCCTGAAAAGGTGTGAAAACTATGAAGAGCTTCAAAAGGTGTCAAAAGTATGAGGAGCTTGAAAGGGTGTTCAAAAACATGAAGAGCCTGAGAAGGTGTGCAAAATATGAGGAGCTTAAAAAGGTGTCTAAAATATGACGAGCTTAAAAAGGTGTTCAAAAACATGAAGAGCATGAAAATGTCTGAAAAAAATGAAGAGCTTAAACGGTGTCAAAAATACGAGGAGCATGAAACGGCCTGAAAAAAAGGAGGAGCATGAAATGGTGTTCAAAAACTTGAAGAGACTGAAAATGTGTGAAAAATATGAAGAGCTTCAAAAGATGTGAAAAATATGAGGAGCATGAAACGGTCTGAAAAATAGAAGTAGCATGAAACGGTGTTGAAAAATATGAAGAGCCTGAAAAGGTGTGAAATATATGAAGAGGTTCAAAAGGTGTCAAAAATATGAGGAGCATGAAACGGTCTGAAAAATAGGAGGAGAATGAAGCGGTGTTGAAAAACATGAAGAGCCTGAAATGAGTGAAATATATGAAGAGTTTCAAAAGGTGTCAAAAATATGAGGAGCATGAAACGGTCTGAAAAATAGGAGGAGCATGAAATGGTGTTCAAAAACATAAAGAGACTGAAAACGTGTGAAAAATATGAAGAGCTTCAAAAGGTGTGAAAAAATGAGGAGCATGAAACGGTGTGAAAAATAGGAGGAGCATGAAACGGTGTGAAAAATAGGAGGAGCATGAAAGGTGTTGAAAAACATGAAGAGCCTGAAAATGTGTGAAAAATATGAAGAGCTTCAAAAGGTGTGAAAAATATGAGGAGCATGAAGTGGTGTTCAAAAACATGTAGAGCTTGAAAAGGTGTGAAATATACGAAGAGCTTCAAAAGGTGTGAAAAATACGAGGAGCATTAAGTGGTGTTGAAAAATTTGAAGAGCCTGAAAAGAGTGAAATATATGAAGACTTTCAAAAGGTGTCAAAAATATGAGGAGAATGAAACGGTCTGAAAAATAGGAGGAGCATGAAGCGGTGTTGAAAAACATGAAGAGCCTGAAAAGGTGTGAAAACTATGAAGAGCTTCAAAAGGTGTCAAAATTATGAGGAGCTTGAAAAGGTGTTCAAAAACATGAAAAGCCTGAGAAGGTGTGAAAAATATGAAGAGCTTAAAAAGGTGTCAAAAATATGGGAATCATGAAACGGTGTAAAAAATAGGAGGAGCATGAAGCGGTGTTCAAAAACATGAAGAGCCTGAAAAGGTGTGAAAAATATGCAGGGTTTCAAAAGGTGTAAAATATATGAGGCCCATGAAACGGACTGAAAAATAAGAGGAGCATGAAACGGTGTTCAGAAACATGAAGAGCCTGAAGGAGTGAAAAATATGAAGAGCTTCCAAAAGTGTGAAATACAAGAGGAACACGAAAAGGTCAGAAAAATAGGAGGAGCATGAAGCGGTGTTGAAAAACATGAAGAGCCTGAAAAGGAGTGAAAAATATGAAGAGCTTCAAAAGGTGTCAAAAATATGAGGAGCATGAAACCGTCTGAACAATAGGGGGAGCATGAAGCGGTGTTCAAAAACATGAAGAGCCTGAAAAGATGTGAAAAATATGAAGAGCTTCAAAAGGTGTCAAAAATATGAGGAGCATGAAACCGTCTGAAAAATAGGGGGAGCATGAAGCAGTGTTCAAAAAAATATGAAGAGCCTGAAAAGTTGTGAAAAATATGAAGAGCTTCAAAAGGTGTGAAATTCATGAGGAGGATGAATCGGTCTGAAAAATAGGAGGAGCATGAAGCGGTGTTCAAAAACATGAAGAGCCTGAAATGGTGTGAAAAATATGAAGAGCTTCAAAAGGTGTGAAAATTATGAGGAGCACGAAACGGTCTGAAAATTAGGAGGATCTTGAAGCGGTGTTGAAAATCATGAAGAGCCTGACAAAGTGTGAAAAATATGTAGAGCTTCAAAAGGTGTGAAAAATATGAAGAGCTTCAAAAGGTGTCAAAAATGAGATGAGCATGAAACGATCTGAAAAATAGGAGGAGCATGAAGCGGTGTTGAAAATCATGAGGAGCCTGAAAACGTGTGAAAAATATGAAGAGCTTCAAAAGGTGTGAATTATATGAAGAGTTTCAAAAGGTGTCAAAAATATGAGGAGCGTGAAACGGTCTGCAAAATAGGAGGAGCATGAAGCGGTGTTGAAAAACATGAAGAGCCTTAAAAGGTGTGAAAAATATGAAGAGGTTCAAAAGGTGTTAAATACATGAAGAGTTTCAAAAGGTGTCAAAAATATGAGGAGCATGAAACGGTCTGAAAGATAGGAGGAGCATGAAGTGGTGTTGAAAAACATGAAGAGCCTGAAAAGGTGTGAAAAATATGAAGAGCTTCAAAAGTTGTGAAATACATGAGGAGAATGAATCGGTCTGAAAAATAGGAGGAGCATGAAGACGTGTTCAAAAACATGAAGAGCCTGAGAAGGTGTGAAATATATGAAGAGCTTCAAAAGCTGTCAAAAATATGAGGAGCATGAAACATTCTGAAAAATAGTAGGAAAATGAAATGGGGTTCAAAACCCTGAAGAGCCTAAAAAGGTGTGAAAAATATAAAGAGCTTCAAAAGGTGTGAAACGCCTGAGGAGCATTAAACGGTCTGAAAAATAGGAGGAGCATGAAGCGTTGATGAAAAACATGAAGAGCCTGAAAATGTGTGAAAAATATGAACAGCTTCAAAAGTTGTCAAAAATATGAGGAGCATGAACGGTCTGAAAAATAGGAGGAGCATGAAGCGGTCTTGAAAACATTACGAGCCTGAAACGGTGTGAAAAATATGAAGAGCTTCAAAATGTTTCAAAAATATGAGGAGTATGAACGGTCTGAAAAATAGGAGGAGCATGAAGCGGTGTTGAAAACATGAAGAGCTTCAAAAGGTGTCAAAAATATGAAGAGCTTCAAAAGGTGTGAAATACATGAGGAGGATGAATCGGTCTGAACAACAGGAGGAGCATGAAGCGGTGTTCAAGAACATGAAGAGCCTGAAAAGGTGTGAAAAATATGAAGAGCTTCAAAAGGTGAGAAAATTATGAGGAGCACGAAACCGTCTGAAAAATAGGAGGATCATGAAGCAGTGTTGAAAAACATGTAGAGACTGAAAATGTGTGAAATATATGAAGAGCTTCAAAATGTGTCAAAAATATGAGGAGCAGGAAACGGTCTGAAAAATATTAGGAGCATGAAACGGTGTTCAAAACCCTGAAGAGCCTAAAAAGGTGTTAAAAATATAAAGAGCTTCAAAAGGTGTGAAATGCATGAGGAGCATTAAACGGTCTGAAAAATAGGAGGAGCATGAAGCGGTGTTGAAAATCATGAAGAGACTGAAAACGTTTGAAAAATATGAAGAGCTTCAAAAGGTGTCAAAAATGAGATGAGCAAGAAACGGTCTGAATAATAGGAGGAACATGAAGTGGTGTTGAAAATCATGAAGAGCTGAAAAGGTGTGAAATATATGAAGAATTTCAAAAGGTGTCAAAAATATGAGGAGCATGAAACGGTCTGAAAAATAGGAGGATCATAAAGCGGTGTTCAAAAACATGAAGAGCCTGAAAAGGTGTGAAAAATATGAAGAGCTTCAAAAGGTGTGAAAAAAATGAAGATCTTAAAAGGTGTGAAAATTATGAATAGCACGAAACGGTCTGAAAAATAGGAGGATCATGAAGCGGTGTTCAAAAACATGAAGAGCCTGAAAAGGTGTGAAAAATATGAAGAGCTTAAAAGGTGTGAAAATTGTGAATAGCACGAAACGGTCTGAAAAATAGGAGGATCATGAAGCGGTGTTGAAAAACATGAAGAGCCTGAAAATGTGTGAAAAATATGAAGAGCTTCAAAATTTGTGAAATACATGAGGAGCTTGAAACGGGCTGAACAACAGGAGGAGCATGAAGCGGTGTTGAAAAACATGAAGAGCCTGAAAAGGTGTGAACAATATGAAGAGCTTCAAAAGGCGTGAAAAATATGAGGACCATGAAACGGTGTGAAAAATAGGAGGAGCAAGATGCGGTGTTGAAAAACATGAAGAGCCTGAAAATGTGTGAAAAATATGAAGAGCTTCAAAATTTGTGAAATACATGAGGAGCTTGAAACGGGCTGAAAAACCGGAGGAGCATGAAGCGGTGTTGAAAAACATGAAGAGCCTGAAAAGGTGTGAAAAATATGAAGAGCTTCAAAAGGCGTGAAAAATATGAGGACCATGAAACGGTGTGAAAAATAGGAGGAGCAAGATGCGGTGTTGAAAAACATGAAGAGCCTGAAAAGTTGTGAAAAATATGAAGAGCTTCAAAAGGTGTCAAAAATGATATGAGCATGAAACGGTCTGAAAAATAGGAGGAGCATGAAGTGGTGTTGAAAAACATGAAGAGCCTGAAAAGGTGTGAAATATATGAAGAGCTTCAAAAGGTGTCAAAAATATGAGTAGCATGAAACAGTCTGAAAAATATAAGGAGCATGAAGTGATGTTGAAAAACATGAAGAGTCTGAAAAGGTGTGAAATATATGAAGAGCTTCAAAAGGCGGGAAAAATATGAGGACCATGAAACGGTCTGAAAAATAGGAGGAGCAAGATGCGGTGTTGAAAAACGTGAAGAGTTTGAAAAGGCATGAAAAATATGAAGAGCATCAAAAGGTTTAAAAAATATGAGGAGCATGAAACGGTCGGAATAAAGGAGGAGCATGAAGTGGTGTTGAAAAACATGAAGAGCCTGAAAAGGTGTGAAAAATATGAAGAGCTTGAAAAGGTGTGAAATATATGAAGAGCTTCAAAAGGTGTCAAAAATGAGATGAGCATGAAACGATCTGAAAAACAGGAGGAGCATGAAGTGGTGTTGAAAAACATGAAGAGCCTGAAAATGTGTGAAAAATATGAAGAGCTTGAATAGGTGTGAAAATTATGAGGAGCACGAAACCATTTGAAAAATAGGAGGATCATGAAGGGGTGTTGAAAAATATGAAGAGCCTGAAAATGTGTGAAAAATATGAAGAGCTTCAAAATTTGTGAAATACATGAGGAGCTTGAAAAGGTCTGAAAAACAGGAGGAGCATGAAGCGGTGTTGAAAATCATGAAGAGCCTGAAAACGTGTGAAAAATATGAAGAGCTTCAAAAGCTGTCAAAAATGAGATGAGCATGACACGGTCTGAATAATAGGAGGAACATGAAGTGGTTTTGAAAAACATGAAGAGCCTGAAAAGGTGTGCAATATATGAAGAGCTTCAAAAGGTGTCAAAAATATGAGGAGCAGGAAACGGTCTGAAAAATAGTAGGAGCATGAAACTGTGTTAAAAACCCTGAAGAGCCTAAAAAGGTGTGAAAAATATAAAGAACTTCAAAAGGTGTGAAATGCATGAGGAGAATTAAACGGTCTGAAAAATAGGAGGAGCATGAAGCGGTGTTGAAAAACATGAAGAGCCTAAAACGTGTGAAAAATATGAAGAGCTTCAAAAGGTGTGAAATATATGAAGACCTTCAAAAGGTGTCAAAAATGAGATGAGCATGAAACGGTCTGAAAAATAGGAGGAGCATGAAGCGGTGTTGAAAAACATGAAGAGCCTGAAATGGTGTGAAAAATATGAAGACCTTCAAAAGGTGTGAAATATATGAAGAGTTTCAAAAGGTGTCCAAAATGTAAGGAGCGTGAAACGGTCTGAAAAATAGGAGGAGCATGAAACGGTGTTCAAAAATATGAAGAGTTTCAAAACTGTGAAAAATATGAGGAGCATTAATCGGTCTGAAAAAAAGGAGGAGCATGAAACGGTGTTCAAAAATATGAAGAGCTTCAAAAGGTGTCAAAAATATGAAGAGCTACAAAAGGAGTCAAAAATGTGAGGAGCATGAAAAGGTCTGAAAAATAGGAGGAGAATGAAGCGATGTTGAAAAACATGAAGAGCCTGAAAAGGTGTGAAATATATGAAGAGCTTCAAAACGTGTCAAAAATATGAAGAGTGTGAAACTGTGTTGAAAAACATGACGAGCATGAAAAGGTGTGAAAAATATGAAGACCTTCAAAATGTGTCAAAAATAGGAGGAGCATGAAATGGCCTGAAAAATATGAGGAGCATGAAGTGGTGTTGAAAAACATGAAGAGCCTGAAAAGGTGTGAAAAATATGAAGAGTTTCAAAAGGTGTCAAAAATATGAGGAGCAGGAAACGGTCTGAAAAATATTAGGAACATGAAACGGTGTTCAAAACCCTGAAGAGCCTGAAAAGGTGTGAAAAATATGAAGAGCTTCAAAAGGTGTGAAAAATTTGAAGAGCTTAAAAGGTGTGAAAATTGTGAATAGCACGAAACGGTCTGAAAAATAGGAGGATCATGAAGCGGTGTTCAAAAACATGAAGAGCCTGAAAAGGTGTGAAAAATATGAAGACCTTAAAAGGTGTGAAAATTGTGAATAGCACGAAACGGTCTGAAAAATAGGAGGATCATGAAGCGGTGTTGAAAAGCATGAAGAGCCTGAAAATGTGTGAAAAATATGAAGAGCTTCAAAATTTGTGAAATACATGAGGAGCTTGAAACGGGCTGAACAACAGGAGGAGCATGAAGCGGTGTTGAAAAACATGAAGAGCCTGAAAAGGTGTGAACAATATGAAGAGCTTCAAAAGGCGTGAAAAATATGAGGACCATGAAACGGTGTGAAAAATAGGAGGAGCAAGATGCGGTGTTGAAAAACATGAAGAGCCTGAAAATGTGTGAAAAATATGAAGAGCTTCAAAATTTGTGAAATACATGAGGAGCTTGAAACGGGCTGAAAAACAGGAGGAGCATGAAGCGGTGTTGAAAAACATGAAGAGCCTGAAAAGGTGTGAAAAATATGAAGAGCTTCAAAAGGCGTGAAAAATATGAGGACCATGAAACGGTGTGAAAAATAGGAGGAGCAAGATGCGGTGTTGAAAAACATGAAGAGCCTGAAAAGGTGTGAAAAATATGAAGAGCTTCAAAAGGTGTCAAAAATGATATGAGCATGAAACGGTCTGAAAAATAGGAGGAGCATGAAGTGGTGTTGAAAAACATGAAGAGCCTGAAAAGGTGTGAAATATATGAAGAGCTTCAAAAGGTGTCAAAAATATGAGTAGCATGAAACAGTCTGAAAAATATAAGGAGCATGAAGTGATGTTGAAAAACATGAAGAGTCTGAAAAGGTGTGAAAAATATGAAGAGCTTCAAAAGGCGGGAAAAATATGAGGACCATGAAACGGTCTGAAAAATAGGAGGAGCAAGATGCGGTGTTGAAAAACGTGAAGAGTTTGAAAAGGTATGAAAAATATGAAGAGCATCAAAAGGTTTAAAAAATATGAGGAGCATGAAACGGTCGAAATAAAGGAGGAGCATGAAGTGGTGTTGAAAAACATGAAGAGCCTGAAAAGGTGTGAAAAATATGAAGAGCTTGAAAAGGTGTGAAATATATGAAGAGCTTCAAAAGGTGTCAAAAATGAGATGAGCATGAAACGATCTGAAAAACAGGAGGAGCATGAAGTGGTGTTGAAAAACATGAAGAGCCTGAAAATGTGTGAAAAATATGAAGAGCTTGAATAGGTGTGAAAATTATGAGGAGCACGAAACCATTTGAAAAATAGGAGGATCATGAAGGGGTGTTGAAAAATATGAAGAGCCTGAAAATGTGTGAAAAATATGAAGAGCTTCAAAATTTGTGAAATACATGAGGAGCTTGAAAAGGTCTGAAAAACAGGAGGAGCATGAAGCGGTGTTGAAAATCATGAAGAGCCTGAAAACGTGTGAAAAATATGAAGAGCTTCAAAAGGTGTCAAAAATGAGATGAGCAAGAAACGGTCTGAATAATAGGAGGAACATGAAGTGGTGTTGAAAATCATGAAGAGCTGAAAAGGTATGAAATATATGAAGAATTTCAAAAGGTGTCAAAAATATGAGGAGCATGAAACGGTCTGAAAAATAGGAGGATCATAAAGCGGTGTTGAAGAACATGAAGAGCCTGAAAAGGTGTGAAAAATATGAAGAGCTTCAAAAGGTGTGAAAAAAATGAAGAGCTTAAAAGGTGTGAAAATTATGAATAGCACGAAACGGTCTGAAAAATAGGAGGATAATGAAGCGGTGTTCAAAAACATGAAGAGACTGAAAAGGTGTGAAAAATATGAAGAGCTTAAAAGGTGTGAAAATTGTGAATAGCACGAAACGGTCTGAAAAATAGGAGGATCATGAAGCGTTGTTGAAAAACATGAAGAGCCTGAAAATGTGTGAAAAATATGAAGAGCTTCAAAATTTGTGAAATACATGAGGAGCTTGAAACGGGCTGAACAACAGGAGGAGCATGAGGCGGTGTTGAAAAACATGAAGAGCCTGAAAAGGTGTGAACAATATGAAGAGCTTCAAAAGGCGTGAAAAATATGAGGACCATGAAACGGTGTGAAAAATAGGAGGAGCAAGATGCGGTGTTGAAAAACATGAAGAGCCTGAAAATGTGTGAAAAATATGAAGAGCTTCAAAATTTGTGAAATACATGAGGAGCTTGAAACGGGCTGAAAAACAGGAGGAGCATGAAGCGGTGTTGAAAAACATGAAGAGCCTGAAAAGGTGTGAAAAATATGAAGAGCTTCAAAAGGCGTGAAAAATATGAGGACCATGAAACGGTGTGAAAAATAGGAGGAGCAAGATGCGGTGTTGAAAAACATGAAGAGCCTGAAAAGTTGTGAAAAATATGAAGAGCTTCAAAAGGTGTCAAAAATGATATGAGCATGAAACGGTCTGAAAAATAGGAGGAGCATGAAGTGGTGTTGAAAAACATGAAGAGCCTGAAAAGGTGTGAAATATATGAAGAGCTTCAAAAGGTGTCAAAAATATGAGTAGCATGAAACAGTCTGAAAAATATAAGGAGCATGAAGTGATGTTGAAAAACATGAAGAGTCTGAAAAGGTGTGAAAAATATGAAGAGCTTCAAAAGGCGGGAAAAATATGAGGACCATGAAACGGTCTGAAAAATAGGAGGAGCAAGATGCGGTGTTGAAAAACGTGAAGAGTTTGAAAAGGCATGAAAAATATGAAGAGCATCAAAAGGTTTAAAAAATATGAGGAGCATGAAACGGTCGGAATAAAGGAGGAGCATGAAGTGGTGTTGAAAAACATGAAGAGCCTGAAAAGGTGTGAAAAATATGAAGAGCTTGAAAAGGTGTGAAATATATGAAGAGCTTCAAAAGGTGTCAAAAATGAGATGAGCATGAAACGATCTGAAAAACAGGAGGAGCATGAAGTGGTGTTGAAAAACATGAAGAGCCTGAAAATGTGTGAAAAATATGAAGAGCTTGAATAGGTGTGAAAATTATGAGGAGCACGAAACCATTTGAAAAATAGGAGGATCATGAAGGGGTGTTGAAAAATATGAAGAGCCTGAAAATGTGTGAAAAATATGAAGAGCTTCAAAATTTGTGAAATACATGAGGAGCTTGAAAAGGTCTGAAAAACAGGAGGAGCATGAAGCGGTGTTGAAAATCATGAAGAGCCTGAAAACGTGTGAAAAATATGAAGAGCTTCAAAAGGTGTCAAAAATGAGATGAGCAAGAAACGGTCTGAATAATAGGAGGAACATGAAGTGGTTTTGAAAAACATGAAGAGCCTGAAAAGGTGTGCAATATATGAAGAGCTTCAAAAGGTGTCAAAAATATGAGGAGCAGGAAACGGTCTGAAAAATAGTAGGAGCATGAAACTGTGTTAAAAACCCTGAAGAGCCTAAAAAGGTGTGAAAAATATAAGAACTTCAAAATGTGTGAAATGCATGAGGAGAATTAAACGGTCTGAAAAATAGGAGGAGCATGAAGCGGTGTTGAAAAACATGAAGAGCCTAAAACGTGTGAAAAATATGAAGAGCTTCAAAAGGTGTGAAATATATGAAGACCTTCAAAAGGTGTCAAAAATGAGATGAGCATGAAACGGTCTGAAAAATAGGAGGAGCATGAAGCGGTGTTGAAAAACATGAAGAGCCTGAAATGGTGTGAAAAATATGAAGACCTTCAAAAGGTGTGAAATATATGAAGAGTTTCAAAAGGTGTCCAAAATGTAAGGAGCGTGAAACGGTCTGAAAAATAGGAGGAGCATGAAACGGTGTTCAAAAATATGAAGAGTTTCAAAACTGTGAAAAATATGAGGAGCATTAATCGGTCTGAAAAAAAGGAGGAGCATGAAACGGTGTTCAAAAATATGAAGAGCTTCAAAAGGTGTCAAAAATATGAAGAGCTACAAAAGGAGTCAAAAATGTGAGGAGCATGAAAAGTTCTGAAAAATAGGAGGAGAATGAAGCGATGTTGAAAAACATGAAGAGCCTGAAAAGGTGTGAAAAATATGAAGACCTTCAAAATGTGTCAAAAATAGGAGGAGCATGAAATGGCCTGAAAATTATGAGGAGCATGAAGTGGTGTTGAAAAACATGAAGAGCCTGAAAAGGTGTGAAAAATATGAAGAGTTTCAAAAGGTGTCAAAAATATGAGGAGCAGGAAACGGTCTGAAAAATATTAGGAACATGAAACGGTGTTCAAAACCCTGAAGAGCCTGAAATGGTGTGAAAAATATGAAGAGCTTCAAAAGGTGTGAAAAAAATGAAGAGCTTAAAAGGTGTGAAAATTATGAATAGCACGAAACGGTCTGAAAAATAGGAGGATCATGAAGCGGTGTTCAAAAACATGAAGAGCCTGAAAAGGTGTGAAAAATATGAAGAGCTTAAAAGGTGTGAAAATTGTGAATAGCACGAAACGGTCTGAAAAATAGGAGGATCATGAAGCGGTGTTGAAAAGCATGAAGAGCCTGAAAATGTGTGAAAAATATGAAGAGCTTCAAAATTTGTGAAATACATGAGGAGCTTGAAACGGGCTGAACAACAGGAGGAGCATGAAGCGGTGTTGAAAAACATGAAGAGCCTGAAAAGGTGTGAAAAATATGAAGAGCTTCAAAATTTGTGAAATACATCAGGAGCTTGAAACGGGCTGAAAAACAGGAGGAGCATGAAGCGGTGTTGAAAAACATGAAGAGCCTGAAAAGGTGTGAAAAATATGAAGAGCTTCAAAAGGCGTGAAAAATATGAGGACCATGAAACGGTGTGAAAAATAGGAGGAGCAAGATGCGGTGTTGAAAAACATGAAGAGCCTGAAAAGTTGTGAAAAATATGAAGAGCTTCAAAAGGTGTCAAAAATGATATGAGCATGAAACGGTCTGAAAAATAGGAGGAGCATGAAGTGGTGTTGAAAAACATGAAGAGCCTGAAAAGGTGTGAAATATATGAAGAGTTTCAAAAGGTGTCAAAAATATGAGTAGCATGAAACAGTCTGAAAAATATAAGGAGCATGAAGTGATGTTGAAAAACATGAAGAGTCTGAAAAGGTGTGAAAAATATGAAGAGCTTCAAAAGGCGGGAAAAATATGAGGACCATGAAACGGTCTGAAAAATAGGAGGAGCAAGATGCGGTGTTGAAAAACGTGAAGAGTTTGAAAAGGTATGAAAAATATGAAGAGCATCAAAAGGTTTAAAAAATATGAGGAGCATGAAACGGTCGGAATAAAGGAGGAGCATGAAGTGGTGTTGAAAAACATGAAGAGCCTGAAAAGGTGTGAAAAATATGAAGAGCTTGAAAAGGTGTGAAATATATGAAGAGCTTCAAAAGGTGTCAAAACTGAGATGAGCATGAAACGATCTGAAAAACAGGAGGAGCATGAAGTGGTGTTGAAAAACATGAAGAGCCTGAAAATGTGTGAAAAATATGAAGAGCTTGAATAGGTGTGAAAATTATGAGGAGCACAAAACCATTTGAAAAATAGGAGGATCATGAAGGGGTGTTGAAAAATATGAAGAGCCTGAAAATGTGTGAAAAATATGAAGAGCTTCAAAATTTGTGAAATACATGAGGAGCTTGAAAAGATCTGAAAAACAGGAGGAGCATGAAGCGGTGTTGAAAATCATGAAGAGCCTGAAAACGTGTGAAAAATATGAAGAGCTTCAAAAGGTGTCAAAAATGAGATGAGCATGAAACGGTCTGAATAATAGGAGGAACATGAAGTGGTTTTGAAAAACATGAAGAGCCTGAAAAGGTGTGCAATATATGAAGAGCTTCAAAAGGTGTCAAAAATATGAGGAGCAGGAAACGGTGTGAAAAATAGTAGGAGCATGAAACTGTGTTAAAAACCCTGAAGAGCCTAAAAAGGTGTGAAAAATATAAAGAACTTCAAAAGGTGTGAAATGCATGAGGAGAATTAAACGGTCTGAAAAATAGGAGGAGCATGAAGCGGTGTTGAAAAACATGAAGAGCCTAAAACGTGTGAAAAATATGAAGAGCTTCAAAAGGTGTGAAATATATGAAGACCTTCAAAAGGTGTCAAAAATGAGATGAGCATGAAACGGTCTGAAAAATAGGAGAAGCATGAAGCGGTGTTGAAAAACATGAAGAGCCTGAAATGGTGTGAAAAATATGAAGAGCTTCAAAAGGTTTGAAATATATGAAGAGTTTCAAAAGGTGTCCAAAATATAAGGAGCATGAAACGGTCTGAAAAATAGGAGGAGCATGAAACGGTGTTCAAAAATATGAAGAGTTTCAAAAGTGTGAAAAATATGAGGAGCATTAATCGGTCTGAAAAAAAGGAGGAGCATGAAATGGTGTTCAAAAATATGAAGAGCTTCAAAAGGTGTCAAAAATATGAAGAGCTACAAAAGGAGTCAAAAATGTGAGGAGCATGAAACGGTCTGAAAAATAGGAGGAGCATGAAGCGGTGTTGAAAAACATGAAGAGCCTGAAAAGGTGTGAAAACTATGAAGAGCTTCAAAAGGTGTTAAAATTATGAGGAGCTTGAAAAGGTGTTCAAAAACATGAAAAGCCTGAGAAGGTGTGAAAAATATGAAGAGCTTAAAAAGGTGTCAAAAATATGGGAATCATGAAACGGTGTAAAAAATAGGAGGAGCATGAAGCGGTGTTCAAAAACATGAAGAGCCTGAAAAGGTGTGAAAAATATGCAGGGTTTCAAAAGGTGTAAAATATATGAGGCCCATGAAACGGACTGAAAAATAAGAGGAGCATGAAACGGTGTTCAGAAACATGAAGAGCCTGAAGGAGTGAAAAATATGAAGAGCTTCCAAAAGTGTGAAATACAAGAGGAACACGAAAAGGTCAGAAAAATAGGAGGAGCATGAAGCGGTGTTGAAAAACATGAAGAGCCTGAAAAGGAGTGAAAAATATGAAGAGCTTCAAAAGGTGTCAAAAATATGAGGAGCATGAAACCGTCTGAACAATAGGGGGAGCATGAAGCGGTGTTCAAAAACATGAAGAGCCTGAAAAGATGTGAAAAATATGAAGAGCTTCAAAAGGTGTCAAAAATATGAGGAGCATGAAACCGTCTGAAAAATAGGGGGAGCATGAAGCAGTGTTCAAAAAAATATGAAGAGCCTGAAAAGTTGTGAAAAATATGAAGAGCTTCAAAAGGTGTGAAATTCATGAGGAGGATGAATCGGTCTGAAAAATAGGAGGAGCATGAAGCGGTGTTCAAAAACATGAAGAGCCTGAAATGGTGTGAAAAATATGAAGAGCTTCAAAAGGTGTGAAAATTATGAGGAGCACGAAACGGTCTGAAAATTAGGAGGATCTTGAAGCGGTGTTGAAAATCATGAAGAGCCTGAAAAAGTGTGAAAAATATGTAGAGCTTCAAAAGGTGTGAAAAATATGAAGAGCTTCAAAAGGTGTCAAAAATGAGATGAGCATGAAACGATCTGAAAAATAGGAGGAGCATGAAGCGGTGTTGAAAATCATGAGGAGCCTGAAAACGTGTGAAAAATATGAAGAGCTTCAAAAGGTGTGAATTATATGAAGAGTTTCAAAAGGTGTCAAAAATATGAGGAGCGTGAAACGGTCTGCAAAATAGGAGGAGCATGAAGCGGTGTTGAAAAACATGAAGAGCCTTAAAAGGTGTGAAAAATATGAAGAGGTTCAAAAGGTGTTAAATATATGAAGAGTTTCAAAAGGTGTCAAAAATATGAGGAGCATGAAACGGTCTGAAAGATAGGAGGAGCATGAAGTGGTGTTGAAAAACATGAAGAGCCTGAAAAGGTGTGAAAAATATGAAGAGCTTCAAAAGTTGTGAAATACATGAGGAGAATGAATCGGTCTGAAAAATAGGAGGAGCATGAAGACGTGTTCAAAAACATGAAGAGCCTGAGAAGGTGTGAAATATATGAAGAGCTTCAAAAGCTGTCAAAAATATGAGGAGCATGAAACATTCTGAAAAATAGTAGGAAAATGAAATGGGGTTCAAAACCCTGAAGAGCCTAAAAAGGTGTGAAAAATATAAAGAGCTTCAAAAGGTGTGAAACGCCTGAGGAGCATTAAACGGTCTGAAAAATAGGAGGAGCATGAAGCGTTGATGAAAAACATGAAGAGCCTGAAAATGTGTGAAAAATATGAACAGCTTCAAAAGTTGTCAAAAATATGAGGAGCATGAATGGTCTGAAAAATAGGAGGAGCATGAAGCGGTCTTGAAAACATTACGAGCCTGAAACGGTGTGAAAAATATGAAGAGCTTCAAAATGTTTCAAAAATATGAGGAGTATGAACGGTCTGAAAAATAGGAGGAGCATGAAGCGGTGTTGAAAACATGAAGAGCTTCAAAAGGTGTGAAAAATATGAAGAGCTTCAAAAGGTGTGAAATATATGAGGAGGATGAATCGGTCTGAACAACAGGAGGAGCATGAAGCGGTGTTCAAGAACATGAAGAGCCTGAAAAGGTGTGAAAAATATGAAGAGCTTCAAAAGGTGTGAAAAATATGAGGAGCATGAAAAGGTCTGAAAAATAGGAGGAGCATGAAGTGTTGTTGTAAAACATGAAGAGCCTGAAAGGTGTGAAATATATGAAGAGCTTCAAAAGGTGTGAAAAATATGAGGAGCATGAAGTGGTGTTGAAAAATATGAAGAGCCCGAAAAAGTGTGAAAAATGTGTAGAGCTTCAAAAGGTGTGAAATACATGAGGAGGATGAATCGGTCTGAAAAACAGGAGGAGCATGAAGCGGTGTTCAAAAACATGAAGAGCCTGAAAAGGTGTGAAATATATGAAGAGCTTCAAAAGGTGTCAAAAATATGAGGAGCATGAAAAGGTCTGAAAAATAGGAGGAGCATGAAGTGTTGTTGTAAAACATGAAGAGCCTGAAAGGTGTGAAATATATGAAGAGCTTCAAAAGGTGTGAAATACATGAGGAGCATGTAACGGTCTGAAAAATAGGAGGAGCATGAAGTGGTGTTGAAAAACTTGAAGAGCCTGAAAAGGTGTGAAAAATATGAAGAGCTTCAAAAGGTGTGAAGTTCATGAGGAGGATGAATCGGTCTGAAAAATAGGAGGAGCATGAAGCGGTGTTCAAAAACATGAAGAGCCGGAAATGGTGTGAAAAATATGAAGAGCTTCAAAAGGTGTGAAAAATATGAAGAGCTTCAAAAGGTGTCAAAAATGAGATGAGCATGAAACGATCTGAAAAATAGGAGGAGCATGAAGCGGTGTTGAAAATCATGAAGAGCCTGAAAGGTGTGAAATATATGAAGAGCTTCAAAAGGTGTGAAAATTATGAGGAGCACGAAACCGTCTGAAAATTAGGAGGATCTTGAAGCGGTGTTGAAAATCATGAAGAGCCTGAAAAAGTGTGAAAAATATGTAGAGCTTCAAAAGGTGTGAAAAATATGAAGAGCTTCAAAAGTTGTCAAAAATATGAGGAGCATGAACGGTCTGAAAAATAGGAGGAGCATGAAGCGGTCTTGAAAACATTACGAGCCTGAAACGGTGTGAAAAATATGAAGAGCTTCAAAATGTTTCAAAAATATGAGGAGTATGAACGGTCTGAAAAATAGGAGGAGCATGAAGCGGTGTTGAAAACATGAAGAGCTTCAAAAGTGTGAAAAATATGAAGAGCTTCAAACGGTGTCAAAAATATGAAGAGCATGCAACGGTCCGAAAAATAGGGGGAGCATGAAGTGGTGTTGAAAAACATGAAGAGCCTGAAAAGGTGTGAAAATTATGAAGAGGCATTAAAATGTGTCAAATATATGCGGAGCCTGAAAAGGTCTGAAAAATAGTAGGAGCATGAAACGGTGTTCAAAAACATGAAGAGCCTGAAAAGGTGTGAAATATATGAAGAGCTTCAAAAGGTGTGAAATACATGAGGAGCATGTAACGGTCTGAAAAATAGGAGGAGCATGAAGTGGTGTTGAAAAACTTGAAGAGCCTGAAAAGGTGTGAAAAATATGAAGAGCTTCAAAAGATGTGAAATTCCTTAGGAGGATGAATCGGTCTGAACAACAGGAGGAGCATGAAGTGGTGTTGAAAAACATGAAGAGCCTAAAACGTGTGAAAAAAATAAGAAGAGCTTCAAAAGGTGTGAAATATATGAAGACCTTCAAAAGGTGTCAAAAATGAGATGAGCATGAAACGGTCTGAAAAATAGGAGGAGCATGAAGCGGTGTTGAAAAACATGAAGAGCCTGAAATGGTGTGAAAAATATGAAGAGCTTCAAAAGGTGTGAAATATATGAAGAGTTTCAAAAGGTGTCCAAAATGTAAGGAGCGTGAAACGGTCTGCAAAATAGGAGGAGCATGAAACGGTGTTTAAAAATATGAAGAGTTTCAAAAGTGTGAAAAATATGCGAAGCATTAATCGGTCTGAAAAAAAGGAGGAGCATGAAACGGTGTTCAAAAATATGAAGAGCTTCAAAAGGTGTCAAAAATATGAAGCGTATGAAAAAGTCTGAAAAATAGGAGGAGCATGAAGTGTTGTTGTAAAACATGAAGAGCCTGAAAGGTGTGAAATATATGAAGAGCTTCAAAAGGTGTGAAAAATATGAGGAGCATGAAGTGGTGTTGAAAAATATGAAGAGCCTGAAAAAGTGTGAAAAATGTGTAGAGCTTCAAAAGGTGTGAAATACATGAGGAGGATGAATCGGTCTGAAAAACAGGAGGAGCATGAAGCGGTGTTCAAAAACATGAAGAGCCTGAAAAGGTGTGAAATATATGAAGAGCTTCAAAAGGTGTCAAAAATATGAGGAGCATGAAAAGGTCTGAAAAATAGGAGGAGCATGAAGTGTTGTTGTAAAACATGAAGAGCCTGAAAGGTGTGAAATATATGAAGAGCTTCAAAAGGTGTGAAATACATGAGGAGCATGTAACGGTCTGAAAAATAGGAGGAGCATGAAGTGGTGTTGAAAAACTTGAAGAGCCTGAAAAGGTGTGAAAAATATGAAGAGCTTCAAAAGGTGTGAAGTTCATGAGGAGGATGAATCGGTCTGAAAAATAGGAGGAGCATGAAGCGGTGTTCAAAAACATGAAGAGCCGGAAATGGTGTGAAAAATATGAAGAGCTTCAAAAGGTGTGAAAAATATGAAGAGCTTCAAAAGGTGTCAAAAATGAGATGAGCATGAAACGATCTGAAAAATAGGAGGAGCATGAAGCGGTGTTGAAAATCATGAAGAGCCTGAAAGGTGTGAAATATATGAAGAGCTTCAAAAGGTGTGAAAATTATGAGGAGCACGAAACCGTCTGAAAATTAGGAGGATCTTGAAGCGGTGTTGAAAATCATGAAGAGCCTGAAAAAGTGTGAAAAATATGTAGAGCTTCAAAAGGTGTGAAAAATATGAAGAGCTTCAAAAGTTGTCAAAAATATGAGGAGCATGAACGGTCTGAAAAATAGGAGGAGCATGAAGCGGTCTTGAAAACATTACGAGCCTGAAACGGTGTGAAAAATATGAAGAGCTTCAAAATGTTTCAAAAATATGAGGAGTATGAACGGTCTGAAAAATAGGAGGAGCATGAAGCGGTGTTGAAAACATGAAGAGCTTCAAAAGTGTGAAAAATATGAAGAGCTTCAAACGGTGTCAAAAATATGAAGAGCATGCAACGGTCCGAAAAATAGGGGGAGCATGAAGTGGTGTTGAAAAACATGAAGAGCCTGAAAAGGTGTGAAAATTATGAAGAGGCATTAAAATGTGTCAAATATATGAGGAGCCTGAAAAGGTCTGAAAAATAGTAGGAGCATGAAACGGTGTTCAAAAACATGAAGAGCCTGAAAAGGTGTGAAATATATGAAGAGCTTCAAAAGGTGTGAAATACATGAGGAGCATGTAACGGTCTGAAAAATAGGAGGAGCATGAAGTGGTGTTGAAAAACTTGAAGAGCCTGAAAAGGTGTGAAAAATATGAAGAGCTTCAAAAGATGTGAAATTCCTTAGGAGGATGAATCGGTCTGAACAACAGGAGGAGCATGAAGTGGTGTTGAAAAACTTGAAGAGCCTGAAAAGGTGTGAAAAATATGAAGAGCTTCAAAAGATGTGAAATTCATGAGGAGGACGAATCGGTCTGAACAACAGGAGGAGCATGAAGTGGTGTTGAAAAACTTGAAGAGCCTGAAAAGGTGTGAAAATTATGAAGAGCTTCAAAACATGTGAAATTCATGAGGAGGATGAATCGGTCTGAAAAATAGGAGGAGCATGAAGCAGTGTTCAAAAACATGAAGAGACTGAAATGGTGTGAAAAATATGAAGAGCTTCAAAAGGTGTGAAAATTATGAGGAGCACGAAACGGTCTGAAAATTAGGAGGATCTTGAGCGGTGTTGAAAATCATGAAGAGCCTGAAAAGGTGTGAAAAATATGAAGAGCTTCAAAAGTTGTGAAAAATATGAGGGGCATGAAACGGTCGGAAAAATAGGAGGAGCATGAAGTGGTGTTGAAAAACATGAAGAGCCTGAAAAGGTGTGAAAAATATGAAGAGCTTCAAAAGGTGTGAAATACATGAGGAGGATGAATCAGTCTGAACAACAGTAGGAGCATGAAGCGGTGTTCAAAAACATGAATAGCCTGAAAAGCTGTGAAAAATATGAAGAGCTTGAAAAGGTGTCAAAAATATGAAGAGCATGAAACGGTCCGAAAAATAGGGGGAGCATGAAGTGGTGTTGAAAAACATGAAGAGCCTGAAAAGGTGTGAAAATTATGAAGAGGCATTAAAATGTGTCAAATATATGAGGAGCCTGAAAAGGTCTGAAAAATAGTAGGAGCATGAAACGGTGTTCAAAAACATGAAGAGCCTGAAAAGGTGTGAAATATATGAAGAGCTTCAAAAGGTGTGAAATACATGAGGAGCATGTAACGGTCTGAAAAATAGGAGGAGCATGAAGTGGTGTTGAAAAACTTGAAGAGCCTGAAAAGGTGTGAAAAATATGAAGAGCTTCAAAAGATGTGAAATTCATTAGGAGGATGAATCGTTCTGAACAACAGGAGGAGCATGAAGCGGTGTTGAAAAACATGAAGAGCCTGAAAATGTGTGAAAAATATGAAGATCTTCAAAATTTGTGAAATACATGAGAAGCTTGAAACGGGCTGATAAACAGGAGGAGCATGAAGCGGTGTTGAAAAACATGAAGAGCGTGAAAACGTGTGAAAAATATGAAGAGCTTCAAAAGGTGTGAAAAATATGAAGAGCTTCAAAAGGTGTAAAAAATGAGATTAGCATGAAACGGTCTGAATAATAGGAGAAACATGAAGTGGTGTTGAAAAACATGAAGAGCCTGAAAATGTGTGAAATATATGAAGAGCTTCAAAAGGTGTCAAAAATATGAGGAGCATGAAACGGTCTGAAAAATAGGAGGAGCAAAAGCGGTGTTGAAAAACATGAAGAGCCTGACAAGGTGTGAAAAATATGAAGAGCTTCAAAAGGTGTCAAAAATATGAGTAGCATGAAACAGTCTGAAAAATAGGAAGAGCATGAAGTGAAGTTGAAAAACATGAAGAGTCTGAAAAGGTGTGAAAATATGAAGAGTTTCAAAAGGCATGAAAAATATGAGGACCTAGAAACGGTCTGAAAAATAGGAGGAGAAAGAAGCGGTGTTGATAATCATGAAGAGTCTGAAAAGGTGTGAAAAATATGACGAGCTTCAAAAGGTGTCTAAAATATGATGAGCATGAAACGGTCTGAAAAATAGGAGGAGCATGAAGCGGTGTTGAAAAACATGACGAGCCTGAAATGGTGTGAAAAATATGCAGAGCTTCAAAAGGTGTCTAAAACATGAGGAGCATGAAAAGGTCTGAAAAATATGAGGAGGATAAAGTGGTGTTGAAAAACATGAAGAGCCTGAAAACGTGTGAAAAATATGAAGAGCTTCAAAAGGTGTGAAAAATGAAAGGAGCATGAAAGGGTCTGAAAAATAGGAGGAGCATGAAGTGGTGTTGAAAATCATGAAGAGCCTGAAAAGGTGTGAAATATATGAAGAGCTTCAATAGGGGTCAAAAATATTTGGAGCATGAAACGGTCAGAAAAATAGGAGGAGCATGAAGCGGTGTTGAAAAACATGAAGAGCCTGAAAAGGTGTGAAAAATATGAAGGGCTTCAAAAGGTGTCAAAGATACGAGGAGCATGAAACGGTCTGAAAAATAGGAGGAAAATGAAACGGTGTTCAAAAACATGAAGAGTTTGAAAAGGTGTGAAAAATAATAAGAGCTTCAAAGGTGTGAAAAATATGAGGAGCATGAAACTTTCTGAAAAATGGGAGAAGCATGAAACGGTGTTCAAAAATATGAAGAGCCTGAATAGGTGTGAAAAATATGAAGAGATTCAAAAGGTGTGAAAAATGAAAGCAGCATGAGAAGGTCTGGAAATAGTAGGAGCAAAAAGTGGTGTTGAAAAACATGAAGAGCCTGAAAATGTGTGAAATATATGAAGAGCTTCAAAAGGTGTCAAAAATATGAGGAGCATGAAATGGTCTGAAAAATCGGAGGAGCATGAAACGGTGTTCAAAAAAATGAAGAGTCTGAAAAGGTGTGAAAAATATGAAGAGCTTCAAAAGGTGTGATATACATGAGGAGCATGAAACGGTCTGAAAAATAGGAAGAGCATGAAGCGGTGTTAAAAAAACATGAAGAGCCTGAAAACGTGTGAAAAATATGAAGAGACTGAAAACGTGTGAAAAATATGAAGAGCTTCACAAGGTGTGCAAAATGAAAGGAGCATGAAAAGGTCTGAAAAATTGGAGGAGCATGAAATGGTGTTGAAAAACATGAAGAGCTTGAAAAGGTGTGAAATATATGAAGAGCTTCAAAAGGTGTGAAAAATATGAGGAGCATGAAACGTTCTGAAAAATAGGAGGAGCATGAAGCGGTTTTCAAAAACATGAACAGCCTGAAAAGGTGTAAAAAATATGAGGAGCATTAAACGGTCTGAAATACAGGAGGATCACGAAGCTGTATTGAAAAACATGAAGAGCCTGAAAATATGTGAAAAATATGAAGAGCTTCACAACGTGTCAAAAATATGAGGAGCATCAAACGGTCTGAAAAATAGGAAGAGCATGAAGTGGTGTTGAAAAACATGAAGATCCTGAAAAGGTGTGAAAAATATGAAGAGCTTCAAGGGGTGTCAAAAATATGAAGAGCATTAAACGGTCTGAAATATAGGAGGATCATGAAGCGGTGTTGAAAAACATGAAGAGCCTGAAAAGGTGTGAAAAATATGAAGAGCTTCAAAAGGTGTCAAAAATATGAAGAGCATGAAACGGTCTGAAAAATAAGAAGAGCATGAAACGGTGTTCAGAAACATGAAGATTGAAAGGTGTGAAAAATATGAAGAGCTTCAAAAGGTGTCAAAAATATGGGAATCATGAAACGGTCTAAAAAATAGGAGGAGCATGAAGCGGTGTTGAAAAACATGAAGAGCCTGAAAAGCTGTGAAAAATATGCAGGGTTTCAAAAGGTGTAAAATATATGAGGCCCATGAAACGGACTGAAAAATAAGAGGAGCATGAAACGGTGTTCAGAAACATGAAGATCCTGAAGGTGTGAAAAATATGAAGAGCTTCCAAAGGTGTGAAATACAAGAGGAACACGAAAAGGTCAGAAAAATAGGAGGAGCATGAAGCGGTGTTGAAAAACATGAAGAGCCTGAAAAGGAGTGAAAAATATGAAGAGCTTCAAAAGGTGTCAAAAATATGAGGAGCATGAAACCGTCTGAACAATAGGGGGAGCATGAAGCGGTGTTCAAAAACATGAAGAGCCTGAAAAGATGTGAAAAATATGAAGAGCTTCAAAAGGTGTCAAAAATATGAGGAGCATGAAACTGTCGGAAAATTAGGGGGAGCATGAAGCAGTGTTCAGAAATATGAAGAGCCTGAAAAGGTGTGAAAAATATGCAGGGTTTCAAAAGGTGTAAAATATATGAGGCGCATGAAACGGACTGAAAAATAAGAGGAGCATGAAACGGTGTTCAGAAACATGAAGAGCCTGAAGGTGTGAAAAATATGAAGAGCTTCAAAAGGTGTGAAATACAAGAGGAACATGAAAAGGTCAGAAAAATAGGAGGAGCATGAAGCGGTGTTGAAAAACATGAAGAGCCTGAAAAGGAGTGAAAAATATGAAGAGCTACAAAAGGTGTCAAAAATATGAGGAGCATGAAACCGTCTGAAAAATAGGGGGAGAATGAAGCGGTGTTCAAAAACATGAAGAGCCTGAAAAGATGTGAAAAATATGAAGAGCTTCAAAAGGTGTCAAAAATATGAGGAGCATCAAACGGTCTGAAAAATAGGAGGAGCATGAACTGGTGTTGAAAATCATGAAGATCCTGAAAAGGTGTGAAAAATATGAAGAGCTTCAAAAGGTGTCAAAAATATGAGGAACATTAACCGGTCTGAAATATAGGAGGATCATGAAGCGGTGTTGAAAAATATGAAGAGACTGAAAAGGTGTGAAAAATATGAAGGGCTTCAAAATGTGTAAAATAAATGAGGAGCATGAAACGGTCTGAAAAATAAGAGGAGCATGAAACGGTGTTCAGAAACATGAAGATCCTGAAAAGGTGTGAAAATATGAAGAGCTTCATAAGTTGTCAAAAATATGAGGAGCACGAAACCATCTGAAAAATAGGAGGATCATGAAGCGGTGTTGAAAAACATGAAGAGCCTGAAAGGTGTCAAAAATATGAAGAGCTTCAAAAGGTGTCAAAAATATGAGGTGCATGAAACGTTCTGAAAAATGAGAGGAGCATAATACGGTGTTGAAAAACATGAAGAGCCTGAAAAGGTGTGAAAAATATGAAGGGCTTCAAAAGGTGTCAAATATACGAGGAGCATGAAATGGTCTGAAGAATAGGAGGAGAATAAAAAGGTGTTCAAAAACATGAAGAGTCTGAAAAGGTGTGAAAAATATGAAGAGCTTCAAAAGGAGTCAAAAATATGAGGACCATGAAACGGTCTGAAAAATAGGAGGAGCATGAAATGGTGTTCAAAAACATGAAGAGCCTGAAAAGGTGTGAAAAATATGAAGAGCTTCAAAAGGTGTGAAAAATATGAGGAGCATGAAACGGTCTGAAAAATAGGAGGAGCATGAAATGGTGTTCAAAAACATGAAGAGCCTGAAAAGGAGTGAAAAATATGAAGAGCTTCAAAAGGAGTCAAAAACATGAGGGCCATGAAACGGTCTGAAAAATAGCAGGAACATGACGCGGAGTTCAAAAACATGAAGAGCCTGAAAAGGTGTGAAAAATATGAAGAGCTTCAAAAGGTGTTAAAAATATGAGGGGCATGAAACGGTCTGAAAAACAGGAGGAGCATGAAACTGTGTTCAAAAACTTGAAGAGCGTGAAAAGTTGTGAAAAATATGAAGAGCTTAAAAACGTGTCATTTTATGAGGAGCATGAAACGGTCTGAAAAACTGGAGGAGCATGAAGCTTTGTTGAAAAACATGAACAGCCAGAAATGGTTTAAAAAATATGAAGAGCTTCAAAATATGTGAAAAATATGAAGAGCTACAAAACGTGTCAAAAATATGAGGAGCATGAAAAGTTCTGAAAAATAGGAGGAGCATGAAGCCGTGTTGAAAAAATGGAAGAGCCTGAGAAGGTGTGAAAAATATGAAGAGCTTCAAAACGTGTCAAAATTAGAGGAGCAAGAAACGGTTTGAAAATATGAGGAGCATGAAACGGTGTTCAAAAACATGAAGAGCCTGAAAAGCTGTGAAAAATATGAAGAGTTTCCAAAGGAGTCAAAAATATGAGGAGCAAGAAACGGTCTGAAATATAGGAGGATCATGAAACGGTGTTCAAAAACATGAAGAGCCTGAAAATGTGTGAAAATTATGAAGAGCTTCAAAAGGTGTGAAAATATGAAGAGCATGAAGTGGTGTTCAGAAACATGAAGAGCTTGAAAAGGTGTGAAATATACGAAGAGCTTCAAAAGGTGTGAAAAATAGGAGGAGCATGAAGCGGTGTTCAAAAACATGAAGAGCCTGAAAAGGTGTGAAATATATGAAGAGCTTCAAAATGTGTCAAACGTATGAGGAGAATGAAACAGTCTGAAAATAGGAGGAGGATGAAACGGTGTTGAAAAACATGAAGAACATGGAAAGGTGTGAAAAATATGAAGAGTTTCAAAAGGAGTCAAAAATATGAGGAGCATGAAACAGTCTGAAAAATAGGAGGCACATGGAGCATTGTTGAAAAATTACAAGAGCTTGAAAAGGTGTGAAAAATATGAAGAGCTTCAAAAGGTGTCAAAATATGAGGAGCATGAAACGGTCTGAAAAATAGGAGGAGCATGAAGCGGGGTTGCAAAAATGGAAGAGCCTGAAAAGGTGTGAAAAATATGAAGAGCTTCAAAAGGTGTCAAAATATGAGGAGAATGAAACGGTCTGAAAAATAGGAGGAGCATGAAACAGTGTTCAAAAACATGAAGAGCCTGAAAAGGTGTGAAAAATATGAAGAGCTTCAAAAGGTGTCAAAAATAAGAGGAGCAAAAGACGGTCTGAACAATAGGAGGAGCATGAAGTAGTGTTGAAAAACATGAAGAGCCTGAAAAGGTGTTAAATATATGAAGAGCTCCAATCGGTGTAAAAAATATCACGAGCATTAAACGGTCTGAAAAATAGGAGGAGCATGAAACAGTGTTCAAAAACATGAAGAGCCTGAAAAGGTGTGAAAAATATGAAGAGCTTCAAAACGTGTCAAAAATATGAGAAGCATGAAACGGTCTCAAAAATTGGAGGAGCATGAAGTGGTGTTCAAAAACATGAAGAGCCAGAAAAAGTGTGAAATATATGAATCGCTTCAAAATGTGTGAAATATATGAAGAGCTTCAAAAGGTGTCAAATATATGAGGAGCATGAAACGGTATGAAAAATAGGAGGAGCATGAGAGGTTTTGAAAAACATGAAGAGCCTAAAATGGTGTGCAAAATATGAAGAGCTTCAAAAGGTGTGAAAAATATGAAGAGCTTCAAAAGGTGTCAAATATATGAGGAGCATGAAACGGTATGAAAAATAGGAGGAGCATGAAAGGTGTTGAACAATATAAAGAGCCTGAAAAGGTGTGAACAATATGAAGAGCTTCAAAATTTGAGAAAAATATGAAGAGCTCCAAAGGTTGTCAAATATATGAGAGGCATGAAATGGTCTGCAAAACAGGAGCATGAAACGGTTATGAAAAACATGAAGAGCCTGAAAAAATGTGAGACTATGAAGAGGTTCAAAATGTGTCAAAAATATGAGGAGCATGAAACGGTCTGAAAAATAGGAGGAGCATGAAACGGTGTTGAAAAACATGAAGAGTCTGTAAAGGTGTGAAAAATATGAAGAGCTTCAAAATGTGTGAAAAATATGAGGAGCATGAAGCGGTCTGAAATATAGGAGGAGCATGAAACGGTGTTGAAAAACATGAAGAGCATGAAAAGGTGTCAAAAATATGAAGAGCTACAAAAGGAGTCAAAAATGTGAGGAGCATGAAAAGGTCTGAAAAATAGGAGGAGAATGAAGCGATGTTGAAAAACATGAAAAGCCTGAAAAGGTGTGAAATATATGAAGAGCTTCAAAACGTGTCAAAAATATGAGGAGTGTGAAACTGTGTTGAAAAACATGACGAGCATGAAAAGGTGTGAAAAATATGAAGACCTTCAAAATGTGTCAAAAATAGGAGGAGCATGAAATGGCCTGAAAAATAGGAGGAGCATGAAGTGGTGTTGAAAACCATGAAGAGCCTGAAAAGGTGTGAAAAATATGAAGAGTTTCAAAAGGTGTCAAAAATATGAAGAGCATGAAACGGACTGAAAAAAAGGAGGAGCATGAAATGGTGTTCAAAAACTTGAAGAGGCTGAAAATGTGTGAAAAATATGAAGAGCTTCAAAAGATGTGAAAAATATGAGGAGCATGAAACGGTCTGAAAAATAGAAGTAGCATGAAACGGTGTTGAAAAATATGAAGAGCCTGAAAAGGTGTGAAATATATAAAGAGGTTCAAAAGGTGTCAAAAATATGAGGAGCATGAAACGGTCTGAAAAATAGGAGGAGCATGAAATGGTGTTCAAAAACATAAAGAGACTGAAAACGTTTGAAAAATATGAAGAGCTTCAAAAGGTGTGAAAAAAATGAGGAGCATGAAACGGTGTGAAAAATAGGAGGAGCATGAAACGGTGTGAAAAATAGGAGGAGCATGAAAGGTGTTGAAAAACATGAAGAGCCTGAAAATGTGTGAAAAATATGAAGAGCTTCAAAAGGTGTGAAAAATATGAAGAGCTTCAAAAAGTGTAAAATATATGAGGAGCATGAAACGGTATGAAAAATAGGAGGAGCATGAAAGATGTTGAAATACATGAAGAAATTGAAATGGTGTGAAAAATATGAAGAGCTTCAAAAGGTGTGAAAAATATGAAGAGCTTCAAAAGGTGTGAAAAATATGAGGAGCATGAAGTGGTGTTCAAAAACATGTAGAGCTTGAATAGGTGTGAAATATACGAAGAGCTTCAAAAGGTGTGAAAAATACGAGGAGCATGAAGTGGTGTTGAAAAATATGAAGAGCCTGAAAAGAGTGAAATATATGAAGAGCTTCAAAAGGTGTCAAAAATATGAGGAGCATGAAACGGTCTGAAAAACAGGAGGAGGATGAAACGGTGTTGAAAAACATGAAGAGCCTGAAAAGAGTGAAAACTATGAAGAGCTTCAAAAGGTGTCAAAAGTATGAGGAGCTTGAAAAGTTGTTCAAAAACATGAAGAGCCAGAGAAGGTGTGAAAACTATGAAGAACTTCAAAAGGTGTCAAAAGTATGAGGAGCTTGAAAAGGTGTTCAAAAACATGAAGAGCCTGAGAAGGTGTGAAAACTATGAAGAGCTTCAAAAGGTGTCAAAAGTATGAGGAGCTTGAAAAGGTGTTCAAAAACATGAAGAGCCTGAGAAGGTGTGCAAAATATGAAGAGCTTAAAAAGGTGTTCAAAAACATGAAGAGCCTGAGAAGGTGTGCAAAATATGAAGAGCTTAAAAAGGTGTTCAAAAACATGAAGAGCATGAAATGTCTGAAAAATATGAAGAGCTTAAAAGGTGTCAAAAATACGAGGAGCATGAAACGGTCTGAAAAATAGGAGGAGCATGAAGTTGTGTTGAAAAATATGAAGAGGCTGAAAAGGTGTGCAAAATATGAAGAGCTTCAAAAGGTGTCAAAAATATGAGGAGCATGAAATGGCCTGAAAAATAGGAGGAGCATGAAGTGGTGTTGAAAAACATGAAGAGCCTGAAAAGATGTGAAAAATATGAAGAGTTTCAAAAGGTGTCAAAAATATGAGGAGCATGAAACGGCCTGAAAAAAAGGAGGAGCATGAAATGGTGTTCAAAAACTTGAAGAGACTGAAAATGTGTGAAAAATATGAAGAGCTTCAAAAGATGTGAAAAATATGAGGAGCATGAAACGGTCTGAAAAATAGAAGTAGCATGAAACGGTGTTGAAAAATATGAAGAGCCTGAAAAGGTGTGAAATATATGAAGAGGTTCAAAAGGTGTCAAAAATATGAGGAGCATGAAACGGTCTGAAAATTAGGAGGAGAATGAAGCTTTGTTGAAAAACATGAAGAGCCAGAAAAGGTTTAAAAAATATGAAGAGCTTCAAAATATGTGAAAAATATGAAGAGCTTCAAAAGGTGTCAAAAATATGAGGAGCATGAAAAGTTCTCAAAAATAGGAGGAGCATGAAGCCGTGTTGAAAAAATGGAAGAGCCTGAGAAGGTGTGAAAAATATGAAGAGCTTCAAAAGGTGTGAAAAATATGAAGAGCTTCTAAAGGTGACAAAATGAGATGAGCATGAAACGGTCTGAAAAAAAGGAGGAGCATGAAGCGGTGTGAAAAACATGAAGAGTCTGAAAAGGTGTGAAAATTATGAAGAGCTTCAAAAGGTGTCAAAAATATGAGGAGCATGAAACGGTCTGAAAAATAGGAGGAGCATGAAGTGGTGTTGAAAAACATGAGGAGCCTGAAAAGGTGTGAAAAATATGAAGAGCTTCAAAAGGTTTGAAATACATGAGGAGCATGAAACGGTCTGAGAAATAGGAGGAGCATGAGGCGGTGTTTAACAACATGAAGAGCCTGAAAAGGTGTGAAAAATATGAAAAGCTTCAAAAGGTGTAAAAACATGAGGAGCATGAAACGGTCTTAAAAATAGGAGGAGCATGAAGCGTTGTTGAAAAACATGAAGAGTCTGAAAATGTCTGAAAAATATCAAGAGCTTCAAAAGGTGTCAAAAATATGAGGAACATGAAACGGTCTGAAAAATAGGAGGAGCATGAAGTGGTGTTGAAAAACATGAAGAGCCTGAAAAGGTGTGAAAAATATGAAGAGCTTCAAAAGGTGTGAAATACATGAGATGATGAATCGGTCTGCAAAATAGGAGGAGCATGAACCAATGTTCAAAAACATGAAGAGCCTGAAAAGGTGTGAAAAATATGAAGAGCTTCAAAAGGTGTGAAAATTATGAGGAGCAAGAAACGGTCTGAAAAATAGACGGATCATGAAGCGGTGTTGAAAAACATGAAGAGCCTGAAAATGTGTGAAAAATATGAAGGGCTTCAAAATTTGTGAAATACATGAGGAGCTTGAAACGGTATGAAAAACATGAGGAGCATGAAGCGGTGTAGAAAAACATGAAGAGCGTGAAAAGGTGTGAAAAATATGAAAAGCTTGAAAAGGTGCGAAAACTATGAGGAGCATGAAACGGTGTGAAACATAGGAGGAGCTTGAAGCGGTGTTGAAAAATATGAAGAGTCTGAAAAGATGTGAAAAATATGAAGAGCTTGAAAAGGTGTGAAAAATATGAGGAGCATTAATCGGTCTGAAAAATAGGAGGAGCATGAAGCGGTGTTGAAAAAAATGAAGAGCCTGAAAAGGTGTGAAATATATGAAGAGCTTCAAAAGGTGTCAAAAATATGAGGAGCATGAAACGGTCTGAAAAATACGAGAAGCATGAAGAGGTGTTGAAAAACATGAAGAGCCTGAAAAGGTGTGAAATATACGAATAGCTTCAAAAGGTGTCAAATATATGAGGAGCATGAAACGGTCTGAAAAATAGGAGGATCATGAAGCGGTGTTGAAGAACATGAATAGCCAGAAAAGGTGTGAAAAATATGAAGAGCTACAAAAGGTGTGAAAAATATGAGGAGCATAAAACGGTCTGAAAAATAGGAGGAGCATGAAGCTGTTTTCAAAAACATGAAGAGCCTGAAAAGTAGTGAAAAATATGAAGAGCTTCAAAAGGTGTTAAAAGTATGAGAAGCATGAAACAGACTGAAAAATAGGAGGAGCATGAAGCAGTGTAGGAAAACATGAAGAGCGTGAAAAGGTGTGAAAAATATGAAAAGCTTGAAAAGGTGCGAAAACTATGAGGAGCATGAAATGGTGTGAAACATAGGAGGAGCTTGAAGCGGTGTTGAAAAACATGAAGAGCCTGAAAACGTGTGAAAAATAAGAAGAGCTTCAAAAGGTGTCAAAAATGAGATGAGCATGAAACGGTCTGAAAAATAGGAGGAGCATGAAGTGGTGTTGAAAAACATGAGGGGCCTGAAAAGGTGTGAAAAATATGAAGAGCTTCAAAAGGTTTGAAATACATGAGGAGCATGAAACGGTCTGAGAAATAGGAGGAGCATGAGGCGGTGTTTAACAACATGAAGAGCCTGACAAGGTGTGAAAAATATGAAAAGCTTCAAAAGGTGTAAAAAAATGAGGAGCATGAAACGGTCTGAAAAATAGGAGGAGCATGAAGCATTGTTGAAAAACATGAAGAGTCTGAAAATGTCTGAAAAATATGAAGAGCTTCAAAAGGTGTCAAAAATAAGAGGAGCATGAAACGGTCTGAAAAATAGGGGAGTATGAAACGGTGTTCAAAAACATAAAGAGCCTGAAAAGCTGTGAAAAATATGAAGAGCTTCAAAAGGAGTGAAATACTTGAGGAACATGAAACGGTCTGAAAAATAGGAGGAGCATGAAGCTGTGTTGAAAAACCTGAAGAGCCTGAAAAGGTGTGAAAAATATGAAAAGCTTGAAAAGGTGCGAAAACTATGAGGAGCATGTAACGGTGTGAACAATAGGAGGAGCTTGAAGCGGTGTTGAAAAATATGAAGAGTCTGAAAGGTGTGAAAAATATGAAGAGCTTCAAATGGTGTCAAACATATGAGGAGCATGAAATGGTCTGAAAAATAGGAGGAGCATGAAGTGGTGTTGAAAAACATGAAGAGCCTGAATAGGTGTGAAAAATATGAAGAGCTTCAAAAGGTGTGAAAAATATGAAGAGCATTAATCGGTCTGAAAAATAGGAGGAGCATGAAGCGGTGTTGAAAAAAATGAAGAGCCTGAAAAGGTGTGAAATATATGAAGAGCTTCAAAAGGTGTCAAAAATATGAGGAGAATGAAACGGTCTGAAAAATACGAGAAGCATGAAGAGGTGTTGAAAAATATGAAGAGCCTGAAAAGGTGTGAAATATACGAATAGCTTCAAAAGGTGTCAAATATATGAGGAGCATGAAACGTTCTGAAAAATAGGAGGATCATGAAGCGGTGTTGAAGAACATGAATAGCCTGAAAATGTGTGAAAAATATGAAGAGCTACAAAAGGTGTGAAAAATATGAGGAGCATGAAACGGTCTGAAAAATAGGAGGAACATGAAACGGTGTGGAAAATCATGAAGAGCCTGAAAACGTGTGAAAAATATGAAGAGCTTCAAAAGGTGTAAAAAATATGAAGAGCTTCAAACGGTGTCAAAAGTGAGAGAGGCATAAAACGGTCTGAAAAGTAGGAGTAGCATGAAACAGTGTTGAAAACATGAAGAGCCTGTGTGCGTCACGTGGGAATCATGTGTGAAACACGTGTGCGTCACGTGTGAATCACGTGTGTGTCACGTGGCAATCACATGTCAGTCACGTGTGCATCACGTGGGAATCACGTGTGAGTCACGTGGGAACCACGTGTGCATCACGTGTGTTTCACATGGCAATCACGTGTCAGTCACGTGTGCATCACGTGGGAATCACAGGCGAGTCACTTGTGCCTCACGTGGGAATCACGTGTCAGTCTCGTGTGCATCACGTGGTATCAATGTGAAACACGTGTGCGTCACGTGGGGATCACGTGTCAGTCACGTGTGCGTCACGTGTGAATCACGTGTGCATCACGTGGGAATCATGTGGGAAGCAAGTGTGCATCAAGTGGGTATCACGTGTGAGTCACGTATGCATCACGTCGGAATCAAGTGTGAATCACGTGTGCATCACGTGGAAATCACGTGTCACTCACGTGTGCCTCTCGTGGGATTCACGTGTGAGTCACGTGTGCAATATGTGGAAATCACGTGTGAATCACGTGTGCGTCACGTAGGAATCACGTGTGAAACACGTCGTAACTCGAGATGAGAGGTTCGTCCCTGGCTTTGACTCAAGCGGAATACCAACTTTCCACAAGCACGTCAAGAGGAGGCTTCTCTCAGCTAAAGGTATGTGAGAGGGACCCTGAGTGTGTGGCCTCTAGTGGAATGGACACCGAGATGCTCTGACTCCAAGTAAGGCTGGATATCCCTGCAGTGAATTGAATGCAGGCTCATCTTGCATCTCCCGAGACGAAGGGATGTCGAAATCCCCGGTGCAGACCACAGAGAAAGACCTAGTTCTCCACCTCATCGCGACCGGAGGCCTCACATCCTTTGAAAACTCGAGAGGTCCGCGGAGATCAATGCTTCCAAAGGAGACGATGCCTGACTCCTCTTGAAAATGGATAGGAGTCCCAGGATCCCTGTGGCACGTGGAAAGGGACCCTGAGTCTCCCGCCTCACGTGGAGACGCGTCCCAATTGCCATGCCAAGACTCGAGGAGAATCCCGAGGTGCCCCTCGCACCTAGGCAGGAGTCCTGACGTCGCTGAACAAACACGTGTCTGGAAGGGCCCTCCCCGTCGTAACTCGAAAATATACCCCAGGTTCCGGCCGCAACCCGAGAAAAACCAGGAGCCTTCCCCCTCGCCGCCAGATGAGGCCCGATTCCAATGCACTGCGTGCAGAGCAATTCTGTGTTCGACATCAAACGTGAAAGGAGCCTTGATTTCCTTGATGGCACTCCAGAGAAACCCCAAGATCACTGTCTCAAGTCTAGAGGGATCCTGAGGTCACTGTAGCAACACAAAAGGGCTCCGTGGACCCAAAATCAACTCGAGATGAGAGCTTCGTCCCTGGCTTCTACTCAAGAGGAATACCAACTTTCCACAAGCACGTCAAGAGGAGGCTTCTCTCAGCTAAAGGTATGTGAGAGGGACCCTGAGTGTGTGGCCTCAAGTTTAATGGATACCGAGATGCTCTGACTCGAAGTAAGGCCGGATATCCCTGCAGTGAATTGAATGCAAGCTTGTCTTGCATCTCCCATGACGAAGGGATGTCTGAATCCCCTGTGGAGACACAGAGAAAGACATAGTTCTCCGCCTCATCGCAACCGGAGGCCTCACATCCTTTGAAAATTCGAGAGGTCCGCGGAGATCAATGCTTCCAAAGGAGACGATGCCTGACTCCTCTTGAAAATGGATAGGAGTTCCAGGATCCCTGTGGCACGTGGAAAGGGAACCTGGGTCTCCCGCCTCACGTGGAGACGCGTCCCAATTGCCATGCCAAGACTCGAGGAGAATCCCGAGGTGTCCGTCGCACCTAGGCAGGAGTCCTGACTTCGCTGAACAAACACGTGTATGGAAGGGCCCTCCCCGTCGTAACTCGAGATTATACCCCAGGTTCCGGCCGCAACTTGAGAAAAACCATGAGACATCCGCCTTGCAGCGAGATGAGGCCCGATTCCCCTGCACTGCGTGCAGAGCAATTCCGTGTTCCACATCAAACGTGAAAGGAGCCTTGATTTACTTGGTGGCCCTCCAGAGACAACCCAAGATCACTGTCTCAAGTCTAGAGGGATCCTGAGGTCACTGTAGCAATACGAAAGGGCTCCGTGGACCCCAAATCAACTCAAGATGAGAGCTTAGTCCCTGGCTTCGAATCAAGAGGAATACCAACTTTCCACAAGCACCTCAAGAGGAGGCTTCTCTCAGCTACATGTATGTGAGAGGGACCCTGAGGTTGTGGCCTCAAGTTAAATGGACACCGACATGCTCTAACTCGAAGTAAGGCGGGATATCCCTGCAATGAATTGAATGCAGGCTCGTCTTGCATCTCCCAAGACGAAGGGATGTCTGAATCCCGTGTGGAGACCACAGAGAAAGACCTAGTTCTCTGCCTCATCGCCACCGGAGGCCTCACATCCTTTGAAAACTCGAGAGGTCCGCGGAGATCAATGCTTCCCAAGGAGACGATTACTGAGTCCCTTGAAAATTGATAGGAGTCCCAGGATCCCTGTGGCACGTGGAAAGGGACTCTTGGTCTCCCGCCTCACGTGGAGACGCGTCCCAATTGCCATGCCAAAACTCGAGGAGAATCCCGAGGTGTCCCTGGCACCTAGGCCCGAGTCCTGACGTCGCTGAACAAACACGTGTCTGAAAGGGCCCTCCCCGTCTTAAGTCGAGAATATACCCCAGGTTCCGGCCGCAACTCGAGAAAAACCATGAGACTTCCCACTCTCCGTGAGGTGAGGCCCGATTCCCCTGCACTGCATGCAGAGCAATTCCGTGTTCCACATCAAACGAGAAAAAAGCCTTGATTTCCTTGATGACACTCCAGAGAAAACCCAAGATCACTGTCTCAAGTCTAGAGGGATCCTGAGGTCACTGTAGCAACACGAAAGGGCTCCGTGGTCCCCAAATCAACTCGAGATGAGAGCTTAGTCTCTGGTTTCGACTCAAGAGGAATACAAACTTTCCACAAGCACCTCAAGAGGAGGCTTCTCTCAGCTACAGGTATGTGAGAGGGACCCTGAGTTTGTGGCCTCAAGTCGAATGGACACCGAGAAGCTCTGACTCGAAGTAAGGCCGGATATCCCTGCAGTGAATTGAATGCAGGCTCGTCTTGCATCTCCCAAGACGAAGGGATGTCTGAATCCCCTGTATAGACAACAGAGAAAGACCTAGTTCTCCGCCTCATCGCGACCGGAGTCCTCACATCTTTGAAAACTCGAGAGGTCTGCGGAGATCAATGCTTCCAAAGGAGACGATGCCTGACTCCTCTTGAAAATGGAAAGGTGTCCCCGGATCCCTGTGGCACGTGGAAAGGGACCCTGGGTCTCCCGCCTCACGTGGAGACGGGTCCCAATTGCCATGCCAAGACTCGAGGAGTATCCCGAGGTGTCCCTGGCACCTATGCAGGAGTGATGAGGTCGCTGAACAAACACGTGTCTGGATGGGCCCTCCCCGTCGTAACTCGAGTATATACCCCAGGTTCCGGCCGCAACTCGAGAAAAACCGTGAGACCTCCCCCTCGGCGCGAGATGAGGCCCGATTCCCCTGCACTGCGTGCAGAGCAATTCCGTGTTCCACATGAAACGTGAAAGGAGCCTTGATTTCCTTGATGGCACTCCAGAGAAAACCCAAGATCACTGTCTCAAGTCTAGAGGGATCCTGAGATCACTGTAGCAACACGAAAGGGCTTCGTGGACCCCAAATCAACTCGAGATGAGAGCTTAGTCCCTGGCTTCGACTCAAGAGGAATACCAACTTTCCACAAGCACCTCAAACGGAGGCTTCTCTCAGCCACAGGTATGTGAGAGGAACCCTGAATGTGTGGCCTCAAGTGGAATGGACACCGAGATGCTCTGACTCGAAGTAAGGCTGTATATCCCTGCAGTGAATTGAATGCAGGCTCGTCTTGCATCTCCCAAGACGAAGGGATTTCTGAATCCCCTGTGGAGACCACAGAGAAAGACCTAGTTCTCCGCCTCATCGCGACCGGATTCGACACATCCTTTGAAAACTCAAGAGGTCCGCGGATATCAATGCTTCCAAAGGAGATGATGAATGACTCTTCTTGAAAATGGATAGGAGTCCCAGGATCCGTGTGGCACGTGGAAAGGGACCCTGAGTCTCCCGCCTCACGTGGAAACGCGTCCCAATTGCCATGCCAACACACGAGGAGAAAGCCGAGGTGTCCCTCGCACCTAGGCAGGAGTCCTGACGTCGCTGAACAAACACGTGTCTGAAAGGGCCCTCCCTGGCTTAAGTCGAGAATATACCCCAGGTTCCGTCCGCAACTCGAGAAAAACCATGAGACTTCCCACTCGCCGTGAGGTGAGGCCCGATTCCCCTGCACTGTGTGCAGAGCAATTCCGTGTTCCACATCAAACGAGAAAAAAGCCTTGATTTCCTTGATGGCCCTCCAGAGAAAACCCAAGATCACTGTCTCAAGTCTAGAGGGATCCTGAGGTCACTGGAGCAACACGAAAGGGCTCCGTGGACCCCAAATCAACTCGAGATAGGAGCTTAGTCCCTGGCTTCGACTCAAGAGGAATACCGACTTTCCACAAGCACCTCATGAGGAGGTTTCTCTCAGCTACAGGTATGTGAGAGGGACCCTGAGTTTGTGGCCTCACGTGGAATGGACACCGAGATGCTCTGACTCGAAGTAAGGCCGGATATCCCTGCAGTGAATTGAATGCAGGCTCGTCTTGCATCTCCCAAAACGAAGGGATGTCTGAATCCCCTGTGGAGACCACAGAGAAAGACCTAGTTGTCGCCACATCACGACCGGAGGACTCACATCCTTTGAAAACTCGAGAGGTCCCCGGAGATCAATGCTTCCCAAGGAGACGATGCCTGACTCCTCTTGAAAATGGATAGGAGTCCCAGGATCCCTGTGGCACATGGAAAGGGACCACGGGTCTCCAGCCTCACGTGGAGACGCGTCCCAATTGCCATGCCAAGACTCGAGGAGAATCCCGAAGTGGCCCTCGCACCTAGGCAGGAGTCCTGACGTCGCTGAACAAACACGTGTCTGGAAGGGCCCTCCCCATTGTAACTCGAAAATATACAACAGGTTCTGGCCGTAACTCGAGAAAAACCATGAGACTTCCCCCTTGCCGCGAGATGAGGCCCGATTCCCCTGCACTGCGTGCAGAGCAATTATGTGTTCCACATCAAACGTGAAAGGAGCCTTGATTTCCTTGATGGCACTCCAGAGAAAACCCAAGATCACTGTCTCAAGTCTAGAGGGATCCTCAGGTCACTGTAGCAGCAGGAAAGGTCTCCGTGGACCCCAAATCAACTCGAGATGAGAGCTTAGTCCCTGGCTTCGACTCAAGAGGAATAACAACTTTCCACAAGCACCTCAAGAGGAGGCTTCTCTCAGCTACAAGTATGTGAGAGGCACCTGGAATTTTTGGCCTCAAGTGGAATGGACACCGAGATGCTCTGACTCGAAGTAAGGCTGGATATCCCTGCAGTGAATTGAATGCAGGCTCATCTTGCATCTCCCAAGACGAAGGGATATCTGAATCCCCTGTGGAGACCACAGACAAAGACCTAGTTCTCCGCCTCATCGCGACCGGACGCATCACATCCTTTGAAAACTCGAGAGGTCTGCGGAGATCAATGCTTCCAAAGGAGACGATGCCTGACTCCTCTTGAAAATGGATAGGAGTCCCAGGATCCCCGTGGCACGTGAAAACGGACCCTGGGTCTCCCGCCTCACGTGGAGACGCGTCGCAATTGCCGCGAAGACTCGAGGAGAATCCCGAGGTGTCCCTAGCACCTAGGCAGGAGTCCTGACGTCGCTGAACAAACATGTGTCTGGAAGGGCCCTCCCCGTCGTAACTCAAGAATATACCCCAGGTTCAGGCCGCAACTCGAGAAAAACCATGAGACTTCCCCCTCGCCACGAGATGAGGCCACATTCCCCTGCACTGCGTGCAGAGCAAGTCCGTGTTCCACATCAAACGAGAAAGGACCCTTGATTTCCTTGATGGCTCTCCAGAGAAAACCCAAAATCACTGTCTCAAGTCTAGAGGGACCCTGAGGTCACTGTAGCAACACGAAAGGGCTCCGTGGACCCCAAATCAACACGAGATGAGAGCTTAGTCCCTGGCTTCGACTCAAGAGGAATACCAACTTTCCTCAAGCCCCTGAAGAGTTGGCTTCTCTCAGCTACAGGTATGTGAGAGGGACCCTGAGTTTGTGGCCTCAAGTGGAATGGAAACCGAGATGCTCTGACTCGATGTAAGGCCGGATATCTCTGCAGTGAATTGAATGCAGGCTCGTCTTGCATCTCCATAGACGAAGGGATGTCTGAATCCCCTGTGGAGACCACAGACAAACACCTAGTCCGCCGCCTCATCAAGACCGGAGGCCTCACATCCTTTGAAAACTCGAGAGGTCTGCGGAGATCAATGCTTCCAAAGGAGACGATGCCTGACTCTTCTTGAAAATGGATAGGAGTCCCAGGATCCCTGTGGCACGTGGAAAGGGACCCTGGGTCACCCGCCTCACATGGAGACGCGTCCCAATTGCCATGCCAAGACTCGAGGAGAATCCCGAGGTGTCCCTCGCACCTAGGCAGGAGTCCTGACGTCGCTCAACAAACACGTGTCTGGAAGGGCCCTCCCGTCGTAACTCGAGAATATACCCCAGGTTCCGGCCGCAACTCGAGAAAAACCATGAGACTTCCCCCTCGCCGCGAGATGAGGCCCGATTCCCCTGCACTGCGTGCAGAGCAATTCCGTGTTCCACATCAAACGTGAAAGGAGCCTTGATTTCCTTGATGGTACTGCAGAGAAAACCCAAGATCACTGTCTCAAGTCTAGAGGGATCCTGAGGTCACTGGAGCAACACGAAATTTCTCCGTGGACCCCAAATCAACTCGAGATGAGAGCTTAGTCCCTGGCTTCGACTCAAGAGGAATACCAACTTTCCACAAGCACCTCAAGTAGAGGATTCTCTCAGCTACAGGTATGTGAGACGGACCCGGAGTTTGTGGCCTCAAGTGGAATGGACACCGAGATGCTCTGACTCGAAGTAAGGCCGGATATCCCTGCAGTGAATTGAATGCAGGCTCGTCTTGCATCTCCTGAGACGAAGGGATGTCTGAATCCGCTGTGGAGACGACAGAGAAAGACCTAGTCCTCCAGCTCATCGCGACCGGAGGCCTCACATCCTTTGAAAACTTGAGAGGTCCTCGGAGATCAATGCTTCCAAAGGAGACGATGCCTGACTCCTCTAAAATGGATAGGAGTCCCAGGATCCCTGTGGCACGTGGAAAGGGACACTGGGTCTCCCGCCTCACGTGGAGACGCGTCCCAATTGCCATGCCAAGCCTCGAGGAGAATCCCGAGGTGTCCCTCGCACCTAGGCAGGAGTCCTGACGTCGCTGAACAAACACGTGTCTGGAAGGGCCCTCCCTGTCGTAACTCGAGGATATACCCCAGGTTCCGGCCGCAACTCGAGAAAAACCATGAGACTTCCCCCTCGCCGCGAGATGAGACCCGATTCCCCTGCACTGTGTGCAGAGCAATTCCGTATTCCACATCAAACGTGAAAGGATCCTTGATTTCCTTGATGGCACTCCAGAGAAAACCCAAAATCACTGTCTCAAGTCTAGAGGGATCCTGAGGTCACTGGAGCAACACGAAAAGGCTCCGTGCACCCCAAATCAACTCGAGATGAGAGCTTAGTCCCTGGCTTCGACTCAAGAGGAATACCAACTTTATACAAGCACCTCATGAGGAGGCTTCTCTCAGCTACAGGTATGTGAGTGGGACCCTGAGTTTGTGGCCTCAAGTGGAATGGACACCGAGATGCTCTGACTCGAAGTAAGGCCGGATATCCCTGCAGTGAATTGAATGCAGGCTCGTCTTGCATCTCCCAAGATGAAGGGATGTCTGAATCCCCTGTGGAGACAACAGAGAAAGACCTAATTCTCCGCATCATCGCGACCTGAGGCCTCACATCGTTTGAAAACTCGAGAGGTCCGCGGAGATCAATGCTTCCAAAGGAGATGATGCCTGACTCCTCTTGAAAATGGATAGGAGTCCCAGGATCCCTGTGGCACGTGGAAAGGGACCCTGGGTCTCCCGCCTCACGTGGAGACGCGTCCCCATTGCCATGCCAAGACTCGAGGAGAATCCCGAGGTGTCCCTCGCACCTAGGCAGGAGTCCTGACGTCGCTGAACAAACACGTGTCTGGAAGGGCCCTCCCCGTCGTAACTCGAGAATATACCCCAGGTTCCGGCCTCAACTCGAGAAAAACCATGAGACTTCCCCCTCGCTGCGAGATGAGGCCCGATTCCCCTGCACTGCGTGCAGAGCAATTCCGTGTTCCACATCAAACGTGAAAGGAGCCTTGATTTCCTTGATGGCACTGCAGAGAAAACCCAAGATCACTGTCTCTAGTCTAGAGGGATCCTGAGGTCACTGGAGCAACATGAAATGGCTCCGTGGACCCCAAATAAACTCGAGATGAGTGCTTAGTCCCTGGCTTCGACTCAAGAGGAATACCAACTTTTCACAAGCACCTCAAGAGGAGGCTTCTCTCAGCTACAGGTATGTGAGAGGGACCCTGAGTTTGTGGCCTCAAGTGGAATGGACACCGAGATGCTCTGACTCGAAGTAAGCCCGGATATCCCTGAAATGAATTGAATGCAGGCTCGTCTTGCATCTCCATAGACGAAGGGATGTCTGAATCCCCTGTGGAGACCACAGAGAAAGACTAGTCCTCCGCCTCATCGCGACCGGAGACATCACATCCTTTGAAAAATCGAGAGGTCTGCGGAGATCAATGCTTCCAAAGGAGACGATGCCTGACTCCTCTTGAAAATGGATAGGAGGCCCAGGATCCCTGTGGCACGTGGAAAGGGACCCTGGGTCTCCCGCCTCACGTGGAGACGCGTCCCAATTGCCATGCCAAGACTCGAGTAGAATCCCGAGGTGTCCGTCGCACATAGGCAGGAGTCCGACGTCGCTGAACAAACACGTGTCTGGAAAGGCCCTCCCCATCGTAACTCGAGAATATACCCCAGGTTCCGTCCCAACTCGAGAAAAACCATGAGACTTCCCCCTCGCCGCGAGATGAGGCCCGATTCCCCTGCACTGCGTGCAGAGCCATTCCGTGTTCCACATCAAACGTGAAAGGAGCCTTGATTCCCTTGACGGCACTCCAGAGAAAACCCAAGATCACTGTCTCAAGTCTAGAGGGATCCTGAGGTCTCTGAAGCAACACGAAAGGTATCCGTGGACCCCAAATCCACTCGAGATAAGAGCTTAGTACCTTGCTTCGAATCAAGAGGAATACCAACTTTCCACAAGCACCTCAAGAGGAGGCTTCGCTCAGCTACAGCTATGTGAGAGGGACCCTGAGTTTGTGGCTTCAAGTGGAATGGACACCGAGACGCTCTGACTCGAAGTAAGGCCGGATATCCCTGCAGTGAATTGAATGCAGGCTCGTCTTGCATCTCCCAAGACGAAGGGATGTCTGAATCCCCTCTGGAGACCACAGAGAAAGACCTAGTCCTCCGCCTCATCGCGACCGGAGGCCTCACATCCTTTGAAAACTCGAGAGGTCTGCGGAGATCAATGCTTCCAAAGGAGACGATGCCTGACTCCTCTTGAAAATGGATAGGAGTCCCAGGATCGCTGTGGCACGTGGAAAGGGACCCTGGGTCTCCCGCCTCACGTGGAGACGCGTCCCAATTGCCATTCCAAGGCTCGAGGAGAATCCCGATGTGTCCCTCGCACCTAGGCAGGAGTCCTGACGTCGCTGAAAAAATAGGTGTCTGGAAGGGCTCTTCCCGTCCTAACTCGGAATATACCCCAGCTTCTGGCAGCAACTCGAGAAAAACCATGAGACTTCCCCCTCGCCGCAAGATGAGGCCCGATTCCCCTGCACTGCGTGCAGAGCAATTCCGTGTTTCACATCAAACATGAAAGGAGCCTTGATTTCCTTGATGGCACTCCAGAGAAAACCCAAGATCACTGTCTCAAGTCTAGAGGGATCCTGAGGTCACTGTAGCAACACGAAAGGGCTCCGTGGACCCGAAATCAACTCGAGATGAGAGCATAGTCCCTGGCTTCGACTCAAGAGGAATACCAAGTTTCTACAAGCACCTCAAGAGGAGGCTTCTCTCAGCTACAGGTATGTGAGAGGGAACCTGAAGGTGTGGCCTCAAGTGGAATGGACATCGAGATGCTCTGACTCGAAGTAAGGCCAGATATCCCTGCAGTGAATTGAATGCCGGCTCGTCTTGCATCTCCGAAGACGAAAGGATGTCTGATTCCCCTGTGGAGACCACAGAGAAAGACCTAGTTCTCTGCCTCATCGCGACCGGAGGCCTCACATCCTTGGAAAACTCGAGAGGTCTGCGGAGATCAATGCTTCCAAAGGAGACGATGCCTGACTCTTCTTGAAAATGGATAGGAGTCCCAGGATCCGTGTGGTACGTGGAAAGGGACCCTGGGTCTCCCGCCTCACGTGGATACGCGTCCCAATTGCCATGCCAAGACTAGAGGAGAAACCCGAGATGTCCCTCGCACCGAGGCAGGAGTCCTGACGTCGCTGAACAAACACGTGTCTGGAAGGGCCCTCCCCGTCGTAACTCGAGAATATACCCCAGGTTCCGGCCGCAACTCGAGAAAAACCATGAGAAATCCCCCTTGCCGCGAGATGAGGCCCGATTCCCCTGCACTGCGTGCAGAGCAATTCCGTGTTCCACATCAAACATGAAAGGAGCCTTGATTTCCTTGATGGTACTCCAGAGAAAACCCAAGATCACTGTCTCAAGTCTAGAGGGATCCTGAGGTCACTGGAGCATCACGAAAGGGCTCCATGGACCCCAAATCAACTCGAGATGAGAGCTTAGTCCCTGGCTTGGATCAAGAGGAATACCAACTTTCCACAAGCACCTCAAGATAACGCTTCTCTCAGCTACAGGTATGTGAGAGGGACCCTGAGTTTGTGGCCTCAAGTGGAATGGACACCATGATGCTCTCACTCGAAGTAAGGCCGGATATCCCTGCAGTGAATTGAATGCAGGCTCGTCTTGCATTTCCCAAGACGAAGGGATGTCTGAATTCCCTGTGGAGACGACAGAGAAAGACCTAGTTCTCCGCTTCAGGCGACCGGAGGCCTCACATCTTTGAAAACTCGAGAGGTCCGCGGAGATCAGTGCTTCCAAAGGAGACGATGCCTGACTCCTCTTGAAAATGGATAGGAGTCCCAGGATCCCTGTGGCACGTGGAAAGGGACCCTGGGTCTCCCGCCTCACGTGGAGACGCGTCCCAATTGCCATGCCAAGACACGTGGAGAATCCCGATGTGTCCCTCGCACCTATGCAGGAGTCCTGACGTCGCTGAACAAACACGTGTCTGGAAGGGCCCTCCCCGTCGTAACTCGAGAATATACCCCAAGTTCCTGCCGCAACTCGAGAAAAACCATGAGACTTCCCCCTCGCCGCGAGATGAGACCCGATTCCCCTGCACTGCGGGCAGAGCAATTCCGTATTCCACATCAAATGTGAAAGGAGCCTCGAATTCCTTGATGGCACTCCAGAGAAAACCCAAGATCACTGTCTCAAGTCTAGAGGGATCCTGAGGTCACTGGAGCAAGAGGAAAGGGCTCCGTGGACCCCAAATGAACTCGAGATGAGAGCTTAGTCCCAGGCTTCGACTCAAGAGGAATACCAACTTTCCACAAGCACCTCAAGAGGAGGCTTCTGTCAGCTACAGGTATGTGAGAGGGACCCTGAGTTTGTGGCCTCAAGTGGAATGGGCACCGAGATGCTCTGACTCGAAGTAAGGCCGGATGTCCCTGCAGTGAATTGAATGCCGGCTCGTCTTGCATCTCCCAAAATGAAGGGATGTCTGAATCCCCTGTGGAGACCACAGAGAAAGATCTAGTTCTCCGCCTCATCGCGACTGGAGGCCTCACATCCTTTGAAAACTCGAGAGGTCCGCAGAGATCAATGCTTCCAAAGGAGACGATGCCTGACTCCTCTTGAAAATGGATAGGAGTCCCAGGATCCCTGTGTCACGTGGAAAGGGACACTGGGTCTCCCGCCTTACGTGGAGACGCGTCCCAATTGCCATGCCAAGACTCGAGGAGTATCCCGAGGTGTCCCTCGCACCTAGGCAGCATTCCTGACTTCGCTGAACAAACACGTGTCTGGAAGGGCCCTTCCCGTCGTAACTCGAGAATATACCCCAGGTTCTGGCCGCAACTTGAGAAAAACCATGAGACTTCCCCCTCGCCGCGAGATGAGGCCTGATTCCCCTGCACTGCGTGCAGAGCAATTCCGTGTTCCACATAAAACATGAAAGGAGCCTTGATTTCCTTGATGGCACTCCAGAGAAAACCCAAGATCATTGTCTCAAGTCTAGAGGGATCCTGAGGTCACTGGAGCAACACGAAAGGGCTCCGTGGACCCCAAATCAACTCGAGATGAGAGCTTAGTACCTGGCTTCGACTCAAGAGGAATACCAACTTTCCACAAGCACCTCAAGAGGATGCTTCTCTCAGCTACAGGTATGTGAGAGGGACCCTGAGATTGTGGCTTCAAGTGGAATGGACACCGAGATGCTCTGACTCGAAGAAAGGCCGGATATCCCTGCAGTGAATTGAATGCAGGCTTGTCTTGCATCTCCCAAGACGAAGGGATGTCTGAATCCCCTGTGGAGACAACAGAGAAAGACCTAGTTCTCCGCCTCATCGCGACCGGAGTCTTCACATCTTTGAAAACTCGAGAGGTCTGCGGAGATTAATGCTTCGAAAGGAGACGATGCCTGACTCCTGTTGAAAATGGAAAGGTGTCCCAGGATCCCTGTGGCACGTGGAAAAGGACCCTGGGTCTCCCGCCTCACGTGGAGACGCGTCCCAATTGCCATGCCAAGATTCGAGGAGAATACCGAGGTGTCCCTCGCACCTAGGCAGGTGTCCTGACATCGCTGAACAAACACATGTCTGGAAGGGCCCTCGCCATCGTAACTCGAGAATATACCCCAGGTTCCGGCCGCAACTCGAGAAAAACCATGAGACTTCCCCCTCGCTGCGAGATGAGGCCCGATTCCCCTGCACTGCGTGCAGACCAATTCCGTCTTACACATCAAACTTGAAAGGAGCCTTGATTCCCTTCATGGCACTGCAGAGAAAACCGAAGATCACTGTCTCTAGTCTAGAGGGATCTTGAGGTTACTGGAGCAGGACGAAAGGGCTCCATGGACCCCAAATCAAATCGAGATGAGAGCTTCGTCGCTGGCTTCGACTCAAGAGGAATACCAACTTTCCACAAGCAACTCAAGTGGAGGCTTCTCTCAGCTACAGGTATGTGAGAGGGACCCTGAGTTTGTGGCCTCAAGTGGAATGGACACCGAGATGCTCTGACTCGAAGTAACGCCGGATATCCCTGTAGTGAATTGAATGCAGGCTTGTCTTCCATCTCCCAAGACGAAGGGATGTCTGAATCCCCTGTGGAGACCACAGAGAAAGATCTAGTTCTCCGCCTCATCACGACCGGAGGCCTCACATCCTTTGAAAACTCGAGAGGTCGGCGGAGATCAATGCTTCCAAAGGAGACGATGCCTGACTCGTCTTGAAAATGGATAGGAGTCCCAGGATCCCTGAGGCACGTGGAAAGGGACCCTGGGTCTCCCGCCTCACGTGGAGATGCGTCTCATTTGCCATGCCAAGACTCGAAGAGAATCCCGAGGTGTCCCTCGCACCTCGGCAGGAGTCCTGACGTCACTGAACAAACACGTGTCTGGAAGGGCCCTCCCCGTCGTAACTCGAGAATTTACCCCAGGTTCCGGCCGCAACTCGAGAAAAACCATGAGCCTTCCCCCTCGCCGGGAGATGAGGCCCGATTCCCATGCACTGCGTGCAGAGCAATTCCGTGTTCCACATCAAACGTTAAAGGAGCCTTGATTTCCTAGATGGCACTCCAGAGAAAACCCAAGATCACTGTCTCAAGTCTAGAGGGATCCTGAGGTCACTGTAGCAACACGAAAGGGCTCTGTGGACCCCAAATCAACTCGAGATGAGAGCTTCGTCCCTGGCTTCGACTCAAGAGGAATAACAACTTTCCAAAAGCACCTCAATAGGAGGCTTCTCTCAGCTACAGGTATGTGAGAGGGACCCTGAGTTTGTGGGTTCAAGTGGAATGGACACCGAGATGGTCTGACTCAAAGTAAGGCCGGATATCCCTGCAGTGAATTGAATGCAGGCTCGTCTTGCATCTCCCAAGACGAAGGGATGTCTGAATCCCCTGTGGAGACCGCAGAGAAAGACCTAGTTCTTCGCCTCATCGCGACCGGAGGCCTCACATCTTTGAAAACTCGAGAGGTCCGCGGAGATCAATGCTTCCAAAGGAGACGATGCCTGACTCCTCTTGAAAATGGATAGGAGTCCCAGGATCCCTGTGTCACGTCGAAAGGGACCCTGGGTCTCCCGCCTCACGTGGAGACGCGTCCCAATTGCCATGCCAAGACTCGCGGAGAATCCCGAGGTGTCCCTCGCACCTAGGCAGGAGTCCTGACGTCGCTGAACAAACACGTGTCTGGAAGGGCCCTTCCGATCGTAACTCGAAAATATACCCCAGGTTCCGGCCGCAACTCGAGAAAAACCATGAGACTTCCCCCTCGCCGCGAGATGAGGCCCGATTCCCCTGCACTGCGCGCAGAGCAATTTCGTGTTCCGCATCAAACGTGACAGGAGCCTTGATTTCCTTGATGGCACTCCAGAGAAAACCCAAGATCACTGTCTCAAGTCTAGAGGGATCCTGAGGTCACTGTAGCAACACGAAAGGGCTCCGTGGACCCCAAATCAACTCGAGATGAGAGCTTAGTCCCTGGCTTCGACTCAAGAGGAATACCAACTTTCCACAAGCACTTCAAGAAGAGGCTTCTCTCAGCTACAGGTATGTGAGAGGGACCCTGAGTTTGTGGCCTCAAGTGGAATGGACACCGAGATGCTCTGACTCGAATTAAGGCCGGATATCCCTGCAGTGAATTGAATGCAGGCTCGTCTTGCATCTCCCAAGACCAAGGGATGTCTGAATCCCCTGTATAGACCACAGAGAAAGACCAAGTTCTCCGCCTCTTCGCGACTGGAGGCCTCACATCGTTTGAAAACTCGAGATGTCCACGGAGATCAATGCTTCGAAAGGAGACGATGCCTGACTATTCTTGAAAATGGATAGGAGTCCCAGGATCCCTGTGGCACGTGGAAAGGGACCCTGGGTCTCCCGACTCACGTGGAGATGTGTCCCAATTGCCATGCCAAGACTCGAGGAGAATCCCGAGGTGTCCCTCGCACCTAGGCAGGAGTCCTGACGTCGCTGAACAAACACTTGTCTGAGAGGGCCCTCCCCATCGTAACTCGAGAATATACCCCAGGTTCCGGCCGCAACTCGAGAGAAACCATGAGACTCCCCCCTCGCCGCGACATGAGGCCCGATTCCCCTGCTCTGCGTGCAGAGCAATTCCGTGTTCCACATCAAACATTAAAGGAGCCTTGATTTCCTTGATGGCACTCCAGAGAAAACCCAAGATCACTGTCTCAAGTCTAGAGGGATCCTGAGGTCACTGCAGCAACACGAAAGGGCTGCGTCGACCCGAAATCAACACGAGATGAGAGCTTAGTCCCTGTCTTCGATTCAAGAGGAATACCAACTTTCCACAAGCACCTCAAGAGGAGGCTTCTCTCAGCTACAGGTATGTGAGAGGGACCCTGAGTTTGTGGCCACAAGTGGAATGGACACCGAGATGCTCTGACTCTAAGCAAGGCCGGATATCCCGGCAGTGAATTGAATGCCGGCTCGTCTTGCATCTCCCAAGACGAAGGGATGTCTAGTCCCTTGTTGAGAACACAGAGAAAGACATAGTTCTCCTCCTCATCGGGACCGGAGGCCTCACATCCTTTGAAAACTCGAGAGGTCCGCAGAGATCAATGCTTCCAAAGGAGACGATGCCTGACTCCTCTTGAAAATGGATAGGAGTCCCAGGATCCCTGTGTCACGTGGAAAGGGACACTGGGTCTCCCGCCTTACGTGGAGACGCGTCCCAATTGCCATGCCAAGACTCGAGGAGTATCCCGAGGTGTCCCTCGCACCTAGGCAGCATTCCTGACTTCGCTGAACAAACACGTGTCTGGAAGGGCCCTTCCCGTCGTAACTCGAGAATATACCCCAGGTTCCGGCCGCAACTCGAGAAAAACCATAAGCCTTCCCCCTCGCCACGAGATGAGGCCCGATTCCCCTGCACTGCGTGCAGAGCAATTCCGAGTTCCACATCCAACGTGAAAGGAGCCTTGATTTCCTTGATGGCATCTAGAGAATACCCAAAAACATGACAAGGTGTGAAAAATTCGAGGAGCATGACTAGATGTGAAAAATTCGTGGAGCATGAAAAAGTCTGAAAAATACGAGGAGCATGACAAGTGTGAAAAATATGAGGAGCATGGAAAGGTGTGAAAAATACGAGGAGCTTGTAAAGGTCTGCAAAATACGAGGAGCATGAAATGGTGTGAAAAATACGAAGAGCACGAAAAGTTGTGAAAAATATGAAGAGTGTGAAAAGGACTGAAAAATACGAGGAGCATGAAAAGGTCTGAAAAATACGAGGAGCATAAAAATGTGTGAAAAATACGAGGAGCATGAAAAGTTGTGAAAAATAGGAAGAAAATGAATAGGTCTGAAAAATACGAGAAGCATGAAAGGTGTTAAAATTTCGAAGAGCAGGAAAAGGTGTGAAAAATACGAGAAGCATGACAAGGTGTGAAAAACACGTGCAGCATGACAAGATGTGAACACTACGAGGAGCATCAAAAAGTCTGAAAAATTCGAGGAGCATGACAAGGTGTGAAAAATATGAGGAGCATGAAAGTGTCTGAAAAATGAGAGGAGCATGAAAACTTGTGAAAAATACGAGGAGCATGGAAATGTCGGACAAAATTGAGGAGCATGAGAAGATCTGAAAAACATGAGAGCCTTAAAAGGTGTGAAGATTCGAGGAGCAGGATAAGGTGAGAAAAATACAAGGAGCATGAAAAGGTCTGAAAAATACGAGGAGCAATAAAAGGTGTGAGAAATTCGAGGAGCAAGAAAAGGTGAGAAATATACGAGGAGCATGAAAAGGTCTGAAAATTACGAGGAGCATGACAGGTGTGAAAAACACGAGGAGCATGAAAAGGTGTGAAAAATACGAAGAGCATGAAAAGGTCTGAAAAATATGAGGAGCATGAAAAGGTGTAAAAAATATGAAGAGCGTGAAAAGGTGTGAAAAATACGAGGAGCATGACAAGGTGTGAAAATTACGAGGAGCATGAAAAGGTGTGAAAAATATGAGGAGCATGAAAAGGTGTCAAAAATACGAGGAGCATGAAAACGTGTGAAAAATTCGAGTAGCAGGAAAAGGTGTGAAAAATACGAGGAGCATGAAAAGTTCTGAAAAATACAAGGAGCATGACAGGTGTGAAAAATACGAGAAGCATGACAGGGTGTGAAAAATTCGAGAAGCATGAGAAGGTCTGAAAAACAAGAGGAGCATGACAAGGTGTGAAATATACGAGGAGCATGAAAAATTGTCAAAAATACGAGGAACGTGAAAAGGTCTGAAAAATACGAGGAGCATGAAAAAGTCTGAAAAATACGATGAGCATGAAAAGTTGTCAAAAATACGAAGAGAGTGAAAAGGTGTGAAAAATATGAAGAGCGTGAAAAGGTTTGAAATATTCAAGGAGCATGAAAATGTCTGGAAAATACGAGGAGCATGAAAAGATGTGAAAAATACGAAGAGCAGGAAAAGGTGTGAAAAATATGAAGAGCATGAAAAGCTTTGAAAAATACGAGGAGCATGACAAGGTGTGAAAAATACGAGGAGCATGAAATGGTGTGAAAATTTCGAAGAGCAGGTAAGGTGTGAGAAATATGAGGAGCATGAAAAGGTGTCAAATATACGAGGAGCATGACAAGGTGTGAAAAATACGAAGAGCAGGAAAAGGTGTGAAAAATATGAAGAGCATGAAAAGCTTTGAAAAATACGAGGAGCATGACAAGGTGTGAAAAATACGAGGAGCATGAAAAGGTGTGAAAAATATGAAGAGCATGAAAAGGTGGGAAAAAGATGAGGAGCATGACAAGCTGTGAAAATTTCGAGGAGCATGTAAAGGTCTGAAAAATACGAGGAGCATTAAAACGTGTGAAAAACACGAGGAGCAAGAAAAGGTGTGAAAAATACGAGGATCATGACAAGGTGTGAAAAATATGAGGAGCATGACACGTTGAGAAAAATACGAGGAGCATGACAAGGTGTGAAAAGTAGGAGGAGCATGAAAATGTCTGAAAAATATGACGAGCATGACAAGGTGTGAAAAATATGAGGAACATGAAAAGGTGTGAAAAATATGAAGAGCATGAAAAGGTGTGAAAAATACGAGGAGGATGAAGAGGTCTGATATATACGAGGAGCATGAAACGGTGTGAAATATTCGAGAAGCATGAAAGGTGTGATAAATACGAAGAGCGTGAAAACGTGTGAAAAATACGAAGAGCATGAAAAGGTCTGAAAATTACAAGGAGCATGAAAAGGTTTCAAAAATACGAAGAGCGCGAACAGGTGTGAAAAATTTGAAGAGCGTGAAAAGGTTTGAAAAATTCGAGGAGCATGAAAAGGTGTGAAAAATATGAGGAGCTAGAAAAGGTGTGAAAAATTCGAGGAGCAGGAAAAGTTCTGAAATATACGAGGAGCATGAAAACGTGGGAAAAATCCAAGGAGCAGGAAAAGGTGTGAAAAATACGAGGAGCACGGAAAGGTGTAAAAAATTCAAAGACCAGGAAGAGGTGTGTAAAATACGAGGAGCATGAAAAGGTGTCAAAACTACGAAGAGCGTGAAAAGGTGTGAAAAAAATGAAGAGCTTGAAAAGGTCTGAAAAATAGGAGCAAGAAAAGGTATGAAAAATATTAGGAGCAGGAAAAGGTGTGAAAAATACGAGGAGCAGGAAAAGGTGTGAAAAATTCGAGGAGCAAAAAAGGTGTGAAAAATACAAGGAGTATTGAAAAGGTCTGAAAAACATGAGGAGCATGAAAAGGTGTGAAAAATACGAGGACCATGAAAATGTCTGAAAAATACGAGGAGCATGAAAAGGAGTGAAAAATACGAGGAGCATGAAAAGGTGTGAAAAATAGGAGGAGGATGAAAAGTTGTGAGAAATTCAAAGAGCAGGAAAAGGTATGAAAAACACGAGGAGCATGAAAAGTTCTGTAAAATACGAGGAGCATGAAACAGTGCGATAAATATGAGGAGCATGACAGGGTGTGAAAAATACGAGGGGGATGAAATGGTGTGAAAAATTCCAAGAGCAGGAAAAGGTGTGAAAAATACGAAGAGCAAGAAAATGTGTGAAAAATACAAGGATCATTACATGGTGTGAAAAATACGAGGAGCATGACAAGGTGTGAAAAATAGGAAGAGCATGAAAAGGTGTGAAATATACGAGGAGCATGAAAAGGTGTCAAAAATACGGAGAGCGTGAAAAGGTGTGAAAAATATGAAGAGCGTGAAAAGGTGTGAAAATTCGAGGAGCATGAAAAGGTCTGAAAAATACGAGGAGCATGAAAAGGTGTGAAAAATCCGAGTGGCAGGAAAAGGTGTGAAAAATACGAGGAGCTTGAAAAGATCTGAAAAATACGAGGAGCATGAAAAGGTCTGAAAAATATGCGGAGCATGAAAAGGTCTGAAAAATATGCGGAGCATGAAAAGGTGTGAAAAATACGAGAACAGGAAAAGGTGTGAAAAATACGAAGAGCATGGAAAGGTGTGAAAAATTCAAAGAACAGGAAAAGGTGTGAAAAAAATGAGGAGCATGAAAAGGTGTGAAAAATACGAGAACAGCAAAAGGTGTGAAAAATACGAAGAGCATGGAAAGGTGTGAAAAATTCAAAGAACAGGAAAAGGTGTGAAAAAAATGAGGAGCATGAAAAGGTGTGAAAAATTCGAAGAGTAGGAAAAGGTGTGAAAAATACGAGGAGAATGAAAAGGTGTGAAAAATGCGAAGAGCGTGAAAAGATGTGAAAAATACGAGTGGCATTAAAAGGTGTGAAAATCACGAGAGCAGGAAAAGGTGAAAAATACGAGAAGCATGGAAAGATGTGAAAAATTCAAAGAACAGGAAAAGGTGTGAAAAATACAAGGAGCACGAAAAGGTCTGACAAATACCAGGAGCATGACAAGGTGTGAAAAATACGAGGAGCATGAAAAGGTCTGAAAAATACGAGGAGCAGGACAAGGTTTGAAAAATATGAAGAGAATGAAAAGGTCTGAAAAATACGATGACCATGAAAAGTTGTGAAAAATACGAGGAGAATGAAATGGTGTGAAAAATAGGAAGAACAGGAATAGGTCTGAAAAATATGAGGAGCATGAAAAGGTGTGAAAAATACGACAGCAGGAAAAGGTGTGAAAAATACGAGGAGCATAGAAAGGTGTGAAAATTTCAAAGACCAGGAAAAGGTGTGAAAAATACGAGGAGCATGAAAAGGTGCCAAATATATGAAGTGCGTGAAAAGGTGTGAAAAATATGAAGAGCGTGAAAAGGTCTGAAAAATACGAGGAGCATGACATCGTGTGAAAAATACGAGGAGCATGAAAATGTGTCAAAAATACGAAGAGTGTGAAAAGGTGTGAAAAGTACGAGGAGCATGAAAATGTGTGAAAAATACGAGGATCAGGAAAAGGTGTGAAAAATACGAGGAGGATGAAAAGGTGAAAAACACGAGGAGCATGACAAGGTGTGAAAAAAACGAGGAGCATGAAAAACCTTGAAAAATACGAGGAGCATGACAAGGTTTGAAAATATGAAGAGCATGAAAAGGTCTGAAAAATACGACGAGCATGAAAATGTGTGAAAAATACGAGGAGCATGACAAGGTGTGAAAAATAGGAAGAGCATGAAAAGGTGTGAAATATACGAGGAGCATGAAAAGGTGTCAAAAATACGGAGAGCGTGAAAAGGTGTGAAAAATATGAAGAGCGTGAAAAGGTGTGAAAATTCGAGGAGCATGAAAAGCTCTGAAAAATACGAGGAGCATGAAAATGTCTGAAAAATCCGAGTGGCAGGAAAGGTGTGAAAAATACGAGGAGCTTGAAAAGATCTGAAAAATACGAGGAGCATGAAAAGGTCTGAAAAATATGCGGAGCATGAAAAGGTCTGAAAAATATGCAGAGCATGAAAAGGTGTGAAAAATACGAGAACAGGAAAAGGTGTGAAAATTACGAGGAGCATGAAAAGGTGTGAAAAATTCGAAGAGTAGGAAAAGGTGTGAAAAATACGAGGAGAATGAAAAGGTGTGAAAAATGCGAAGAGCGTGAAAAGATGTGAAAAATACGAGTGGCATGAAAAGGTGTGAAAATCACGAGAGCAGGAAAAGGTGAAAAATACGAGAAGCATGGGAAGATGTGAAAAATTCAAAGAACAGGAAAAGGTGTGAAAAATACGAGGAGCACGAAAAGGTCTGACAAATACGAGGAGCAGGACAAGGTTTGAAAAATATGAAGAGAATGAAAAGGTCTGAAAAATACGAGGAGCATGAAAAGTTGTGAAAAATACGACAGCAGGAAAAGGTGTGAAAAATACGAGGAGCATAGATAGGTGTGAAAAATTCAAAGACAAGGAAAAGGTGTGAAAAATACGAGGAGCATGAAAAGGTGCCAAATATATGAAGTGCGTGAAAAGGTGTGAAAAATATGAAGAGCGTGAAAAGGTCTGAAAAATATGAGGAGCATGAAACGGTGTGAAAAATTCGAAAAGCAGGAAAAGATGTGAAAAATACGAGCAGCAGGAAAAGGGGTGAAAAGTACGAGGAGCATGAAAATGTGTGAAAAATTCGAAGAGTAGGAAAAGGTGTGAGAAACACGAAAAGAATGAAAAGGTGTGAAACATAAGAAGAGAGTGAAAAGGTGTGAAAAATACGAGGAGCATGAAAAGTTGTCAAAAATTCAAAGAGCAGGAAAAGTTGTAAAAAATCGAGGAGCATAGAAAGGTGTGAAAAATACGAAAGCAGGAAAAAGTGACAAATACGAGGAGCATGGAAAGGTGTGAAAAATTCAAAGACCAGGAAAAGGTGTGAAAAACACAAGGAGCATGAAAAGGTGTAAAACATCCGAGGATCAGGAAAAGGTGTGAAAAATACGAGGAGGATGAAAAGGTGAAAAATACGAGGAGCATGACAAGGTGTGAAAAATACAAGGAGCATGAAAAGCCTTGAAAAATACGAGGAGCATGACAAGGTTTGAAAATATGAAGAGCATGAAAAGGTCTGAAAAATATGAGGAGCATGACAAGGTGTGAAAAATACGAGGAGCATTGAAAGGTGTAAAAAATACGAGGAGCATGGCAAGGTGTGAAAAATTCAAAGGCCAGGAAAAGGTGTGAAAAACACATGGAGCATGAAAAGGTGTAAAAAATCCGAGGATCAGGAAAAGGTGTGAAAAATACGAGGAGCATTGAAAGGTGTGAAAAATACGAGGAGCATGAAAAGGCGTGAAAATACGAGGAGCAAGAAAAGGTGTGAAAAATACAAGGAGCATGAAAAGGTGTGAAAAATACAAGGAGCATGAAAAGGTGTGAAAAATATGAGGAGCTAGAAAAGGTGTGAAAAATACGAGGATCAGTAAAAGTTCTGAAATATACGAGGAGTATGAAAACGTGTGAAAAATCCGAGAAGCAGGAAAAGGTGTGAAAAATATGAGAGGCATGGAAAGGTGTGAAAAATTCAAAGACCATGAAAAGGTGTGAAAAATACGAGGAGCATGAAAAGGTATCACAAATATGAAGAGCGTGAAAAAGTGTGAAAAATATGAAGAGCTTGAAAAGGTCTGAAAAATACAAGGAGCATGAAAAGGTTTCAAAAATATGAAGAGCGTGAACAGGTGTGAAAAATAAGAAGAGCGTGAAAAGCTCTGAAAAATTCGAGGAGCATGAAAAGGTGTGAAAAATATGAGGAGCCAGAAAAGGTGTGAAAAATACGAGGATCAGTAAAAGTTCTGAAATATATGAGGAGTATGAAAACGTGTGAAAAAACCGAGGAGCAGGAAAAGGTGTGAAAATTACGAAGAGCATGGAAAGGTGTGAAAAATTCATAGACCATGAAAAGGTGTGAAAAATACTAGGAGCATGAAAAGGTGTCAAAAATACGAACAGCGTGAAAAGGTGTGAAAAATATGAAGAGCTTGAAAAGGTCTGAAAAATACGAGAAGGATGAAAAGGTCTGAAAAATACGAGGAGAATGAAACGATGTGAAAAATTCGAAGCGCAGGAAAAGGTGTGAAAAATAAGAGGAGCATGACAACGTGTGAAAAATACGAAGAGCAGGAAAAGGCATGAAAAACACGAGGAGCATGAAAAGTTCTGTAAAATACGAGGAGCATGAAACGGTGTGATAAATAAGAGGAGCATGACAGGGTGTGAAAAATACGAGGAGGATGAAAAGGTGTGAAAATTTCAAAGAGCAGGAAAAGGTGTGAAAAATACGAGGAGGATGAAAAGGTGTGAAAAATCCGAGGAGCATTACATGGTGTGAAAAATACGAGGAGCATGACAAGGTGTGAAAAATAGGAAGAGCATGAAAAGGTGTGAAATATACGAGGAGCATGAAAAGGTCTGAAAAATACGAGGAGCATGAAAAGGTGTCAAAAATACGGAGAGCGTGAAAAGGTGTGAAAAATATGAAGAGCGTGAAAAGGTCTGAAAAATACAAGGAGCATGAAAAGGTGTGAAAAATACAAGGAGCATGACATGGTGTGAAAAATACGAGGAGCATGACAAGATGGGAAAATTGGAAGAACATGAAAAGGTGTGAAATATACGAGGAGCATGAAATGGTCTGAAAAATACGAGGAGTAGGACAAGGTGTCAAAAATACGAGGAGCATGAACAGGTCTGAAAAATACGAGGAGCATGAAAAGGTCTGAAAAATTCGAGGAGCATGAAGTGTTGTGTAAAATACGAGAACAGGAAAAGGTGTGAAAAATACGAAGAGCATGGAAAGGTGTTAAAAATTCAAAGAACAGGAAAAGGTGTGAAAAATACGAGGAGCATGAAAAGGTGTCAAAAATACGAGAGCAGGAAAAGGTGACAAATACGAGGAGCATGGAAAGGTGTGAAAAATTCAAAGAACAGGAAAAGGTGTGAAAAATACGAGGAGCATGTAAAGGTATGACAAATACGAGGAGCATGACAAGGTGTGAAAAATACGAGGAGCATGAAAAGCCTTGATATATACGAGGGACATGAAAAGGTTTGAAAAATATGAAGAGCATGGAAAGGTCTGAAAAATACGAGGAGCATTAAAAGGTGTGAATAATACGAAGAGCGTGAAAAGGTCTGAAAAATTTGAGGAGCACGAAAAGGTCTGAAAAATATGAGGAGCATGAAAAGTTTTCAAAAATATGAAGAGCATGAACAGGTGTGAAAAATATGAAGAGTGTGAAAAGGTCTGAAAAATACGAGGAGCATGAAAAGATTTCAAAAATACGAAGAGCGTGAACAGATGTGAAAATTATGAGGAGCATGACAAGGTGTGAAAAATACGAGGAGCAGGGAAAGGCGTGAAAAACACGAGGAGCATGAAAATTTCTGAAAAATACGAGGAGCATGAAACGGTGTGATAAATAGGAGGAGAATGACACGGTGTGAAAAATACGAGGAGGATGAATAGGTGTGAAAAACTCGAAGAGCAGGAAAAGGTGTGAAAAATACAAGGAGCATGAAAAGATGTGAAAAATCCGAGGAGCATTACATGGTGTGAAAAATACGAGGAGCATGACAAGGTGTGAAAAATAGGAAGAGCATGAAAAGGTGTGAAATATACGAGGAGCATGACAGGGTGTGAAAAATACGAGGAGCATGAAACGGTGTGAAAAATTCGATGAGCATGAAAAGGTGTGAAAAATTCAAAGAGCAGGAAAACGTGTGAAAAATACGAGAAGGAAAAGGAGTGAAAAATACAAGGAGAATGAAAAGGTGTAAAAAATATGAAGGTCAAGAAAAGGTGTGAAAAATATGAAGAGAAAGAAAAGGTGCGAAAAATTCGAAGAGCAGGAAAAGGTGTGAAAAATACGAGGAGAATGAACAGGTGTGAAAAATTCAAAGAGCAGGAAAAGGTGTGAAAATTACGAGGAACATGGAAAGGTGTGAAAAATACGAGGAGCATGACAAGGTGTGTAAAATATGAGGACCATGACAAGGTGTGAAAAATGTGAAGAGCATGAAAAATGTGAAAAATATGAGGAGCCTGAAAAGGTCTGAAAAATACGAGGAGCATGAAAAGGACTGAAAAATACGAGGAGCATGAAAAGCTGAAAAAAATACGAGGAGAATGAAAAGGTCTGAAAAATATGAAGAGCATGAAAAGGTCTGAAAAATACGAGGAGCATGACAAGGTGTGAAAAATACGAGGAGCATGAAAAGTCAGAAAATTATGAAGAGCATGAAAAGGTCTGAAAAATACGAGGAGCATGACAAGGTGTGTAAAATACAAAGAGCATGAAAAGGTGTGAAAAATATGAATAGCATGAAAGATCTGAAAAATAAGAGGAGCATGAAAAGGTCTGAAAAATAAGAGGAGCCTGAAAAGGTGTGAAAAATTCGAACAGCAGGAAAACGCCTGAAAAATATGAGGTGCGGGAAAAGGTGTGAAAAATATGAGGAGCATGAAAAGGTCTGAAAAATACGAGGAGCATGAAAAGGTGTGAAAAATTCGAAGAGCAGGAAAACGTGTGAAAAATACGAGAGCAGGAAAAGGTGTGAAAAATACGAGGAGAATGAAACGGTGTGAAAAATTCGAGGAGCAGGCAACGGTGTGAAAAATACGAGGAGAATGAACAGTTGTGAAAAATTCGAAGAGCAGGAAAAGGTGTCAAAAATACGAAGAGCATCAAAAGGTGTGAAATATATGAAGAGCGTGAAAAGGTCTGAAAAATACGAATGGCATGAAAAGGTGTGAAAAATACAAGGAGCAGGAAAAGGTCGGAAATTTATGAAGAGCATGAAAAGGTCTGAAAAATACGAGGAGCACGACAAGGTGTGAAAAATACAAAGAGCATGTAAAGGTGTGCAAAATATGAATAGCATGAAAGATCTGAAAAATACGAGGAGCATGAAAAGGTCTGAAAAATAAAAGGAGCCTGAAAAGGTGTGAAAAATTCAAACAGCAGGAAAACGCCTGAAAAACACGAGGTGCGGGAAAAGGTGTGAAAAATATGAGGAGCATGAAAAGGTCTGAAACCCGAGGAGCATGAAAAGGTGTGAAAAATATGAGGAGCATGAAAAGGTCTGAAAAATACGCAGAGCATGAAAAGGTGTGAAAAATTCGAAGAGCAGGAAAACGTGTGAGAAATACGAGAGCAGGAAAAGGTGTGAAAAATACGAGGAGAATGAACAGGTGTGAAAAATATGAAGTGCATGAAAAATACGAGGAGCATGAAAAGGTGTGAAAAATACGAGGAGCATGACAAGGTGTGAAAAATACGAGGAGCATGAAATGTCTGAAAAATACGAGGAGTAAGAAAAGGTGTCAAAAATACGAAGAGCGGGAAAAGGGGTGAATAATTAGAAGAGCGTGAAAAGGTCTGAAAAATTCGAGGTGCCTGAAAAGGTCTGAAAAATTCGAGGTGCATTGAAAGGTCTGAAAAATACGAGGAGCATGAAATGGTGTGAAAATTTCGAAGAACAGGAAAAGGTGTGAAAAATACGAAGAGCATGAAAATGTCTGAAAAATACGAGGAGCATGAAAAGGTGTCAAAAATACCAGGAGCGGGAACAGGAGTGAAAAATATGAAGAGCGTGAAAAAGTCTGAAAAATTCGAGGAGCATGACAAGGAGTGAAAAATACGACGAGCATAAACAGGTGTGAAAAATATGAAGAGCATGAAAATTTGTGAAAAATACAAAGAGAATGAAAATGTCTGAACAAAGAAGAGTATGAAAAGGTCTGAAAAATATGAGGAGCATGAAAATGTGTGAAAATACGAGGAGCATGAAAAGGTGTGAAAAATACGAGAGTAGGAAAAGATGTGAAAAATACGAGGAGCATGAAAAGGTGTGAAAAATACGGAGAGCGTGAAAAGGTCTGAAAAATATGAATAGCGTGAAAAGGTCTGAAAATTCGAGGAGCATGAAAGTGTCTGAAAAGTACGAGAAGCATGAAATGGTGTGAAAAATACGAGGAGCAGGAGAAGGTGTGAAAAATATGAGGAGCATGACAAGGTGTGAAAAATACAAGGAGCATGACAAGGTGTGAAAAATACGAGGAGCATGAAAAGTCAGAAAATTATGAAGAGCATGAAAAGGTCTGAAAAATACGAGGAGCATGACAAGGTGTGTAAAATACAAAGAGCATGAAAAGGTGTGAAAAATATGAATAGCATGAAAGATCTGAAAAATAAGAGGAGCATGAAAAGGTCTGAAAAATAAGAGGAGCCTGAAAAGGTGTGAAAAATTCCAACAGCAGGAAAACGCCTGAAAAATATGAGGTGCGGGAAAAGGTGTGAAAAATTCGAGGAGCAGGCAACGGTGTGAAAAATACGAGGAGAATGAACAGTTGTGAAAAATTCGAAGAGCAGGAAAAGGTGTCAAAAATACGAAGAGCATCAAAAGGTGTGAAATATATGAAGAGCGTGAAAAGGTCTGAAAAATACGAATGGCATGAAAAGGTGTGAAAAATACAAGGAGCAGGAAAAGGTCGGAAATTTATGAAGAGCATGAAAAGGTCTGAAAAATACGAGGAGCACGACAAGGTGTGAAAAATACAAAGAGCATGTAAAGGTGTGCAAAATATGAATAGCATGAAAGATCTGAAAAATACGAGGAGCATGAAAAGGTCTGAAAAATAAAAGGAGCCTGAAAAGGTGTGAAAAATTCAAACAGCAGGAAAACGCCTGAAAAACACGAGGTGCGGGAAAAGGTGTGAAAAATATGAGGAGCATGAAAAGGTCTGAAACCCGAGGAGCATGAAAAGGTGTGAAAAATATGAGGAGCATGAAAAGGTCTGAAAAATACGCAGAGCATGAAAAGGTGTGAAAAATTCGAAGAGCAGGAAAACGTGTGAGAAATACGAGAGCAGGAAAAGGTGTTAAAAATATGAGGATCATGAAAATGTGTGAAAAATATGAAGTGCATGAAAAATACGAGGAGCATGAAAAGGTGTGAAAAATACGAGGAGCATGACAAGGTGTGAAAAATACGAGGAGCATGATATGTCTGAAAAATACGAGGAGTAAGAAAAGGTGTCAAAAATACGAAGAGCGGGAAAAGGGGTGAATAATTAGAAGAGCGTGAAAAGGTCTGAAAAATTCGAGGTGCCTGAAAAGGTCTGAAAAATTCGAGGTGCATGAAAAGGTCTGAAAAATACGAGGAGCATGAAATGGTGTGAAAATTTCGAAGAACAGGAAAAGGTGTGAAAAATACGAAGAGCATGAAAATGTCTGAAAAATACGAGGAGCATGAAAAGGTGTCAAAAATACCAGGAGCGGGAACAGGAGTGAAAAATATGAAGAGCGTTGAAAAGTCTGAAAAATTCGAGGAGCATGACAAGGAGTGAAAAATACGACGAGCATAAACAGGTGTGAAAAATATGAAGAGCATGAAAATTTGTGAAAAATACAAAGAGAATGAAAATGTCTGAACAAAGAAGAGTATGAAAAGGTCTGAAAAATATGAGGAGCATGAAAATGTGTGAAAATACGAGGAGCATGAAAAGGTGTGAAAAATACGAGAGTAGGAAAAGATGTGAAAAATACGAGGAGCATGAAAAGGTGTGAAAAATACGGAGAGCGTGAAAAGGTCTGAAAAATATGAATAGCGTGAAAAGGTCTGAAAATTCGAGGAGCATGAAAGTGTCTGAAAAGTACGAGAAGCATGAAATGGTGTGAAAAATACGAGGAGCAGGAGAAGGTGTGAAAAATATGAGGAGCATGACAAGGTGTGAAAAATACGAGGAGCATGAAAAGTCAGAAAATTATGAAGAGCATGAAAAGGTCTGAAAAATACGAGGAGCATGACAAGGTGTGTAAAATACAAAGAGCATGAAAAGGTGTGAAAAATATGAATAGCATGAAAGATCTGAAAAATAAGAGGAGCATGAAAAGGTCTGAAAAATAAGAGGAGCCTGAAAAGGTGTGAAAAATTCCAACAGCAGGAAAACGCCTGAAAAATATGAGGTGCGGGAAAAGGTGTGAAAAATATGAGGAGCATGAAAAGGTCTGAAAAATACGAGGAGCATGAAAAGGTGTGAAAAATACAAGGAGCAGGAAAAGGTCGGAAATTTATGAAGAGCATGAAAAGGTCTGAAAAATACGAGGAGCACGACAAGGTGTGAAAAATACAAAGAGCATGTAAAGGTGTGCAAAATATGAATAGCATGAAAGATCTGAAAAATACGAGGAGCATGAAAAGGTCTGAAAAATAAAAGGAGCCTGAAAAGGTGTGAAAAATTCAAACAGCAGGAAAACGCCTGAAAAACACGAGGTGCGGGAAAAGGTGTGAAAAATATGAGGAGCATGAAAAGGTCTGAAACCCGAGGAGCATGAAAAGGTGTGAAAAATATGAGGAGCATGAAAAGGTCTGAAAAATACGCAGAGCATGAAAAGGTGTGAAAAATTCGAAGAGCAGGAAAACGTGTGAGAAATACGAGAGCAGGAAAAGGTGTTAAAAATATGAGGATCATGATAATGTGTGAAAAATATGAAGTGCATGAAAAATACGAGGAGCATGAAAAGGTGTGAAAAATACGAGGAGCATGACAAGGTGTGAAAAATACGAGGAGCATGAAATGTCTGAAAAATACGAGGAGTAAGAAAAGGTGTCAAAAATACGAAGAGCGGGAAAAGGGGTGAATAATTAGAAGAGCGTGAAAAGGTCTGAAAAATTCGAGGTGCCTGAAAAGGTCTGAAAAATTCGAGGTGCATGAAAAGGTCTGAAAAATACGAGGAGCATGAAATGGTGTGAAAATTTCGAAGAACAGGAAAAGGTGTGAAAAATACGAAGAGCATGAAAATGTCTGAAAAATACGAGGAGCATGAAAAGGTGTCAAAAATACCAGGAGCGGGAACAGGAGTGAAAAATATGAAGAGCGTGAAAAAGTCTGAAAAATTCGAGGAGCATGACAAGGAGTGAAAAATACGACGAGCATAAACAGGTGTGAAAAATATGAAGAGCATGAAAATTTGTGAAAAATACAAAGAGAATGAAAATGTCTGAACAAAGAAGAGTATGAAAAGGTCTGAAAAATATGAGGAGCATGAAAATGTGTGAAAATACGAGGAGCATGAAAAGGTGTGAAAAATACGAGAGTAGGAAAAGATGTGAAAAATACGAGGAGCATGAAAAGGTGTGAAAAATACGGAGAGCGTGAAAAGGTCTGAAAAATATGAATAGCGTGAAAAGGTCTGAAAATTCGAGGAGCATGAAAGTGTCTGAAAAGTACGAGAAGCATGAAATGGTGTGAAAAATACGAGGAGCAGGAGAAGGTGTGAAAAATATGAGGAGCATGACAAGGTGTGAAAAATACAAGGAGCATGACAAGGTGTGAAAAATACGAGGAGCATGACAACGTGTGAAAAATCTGAGAATCAATAAAAGGTCTGAAAAATACGAGGAGCATGAAACGGTGTCAAAAATTCGAGGAGCATTAAAAGGTGTGAAAAATATGAGGGGTACGAAAAGGTCTGACAAATACGAGGAGCATGACAAGGTGTGAAAAATATGAAGAGCATGTAAAGGTGTGAAAAATATGAGAAGCATGACAGGGTGTGAAAAATATGAAGAGCATGTAAAGTGTGAAAAATACGAGGAGCATGAAACGGTCTGAAAAATACGAGGAACATGACTAGGTGTGAATAATACGAGGAGCAGGACAATTTTGAAAAATACGAGGAGCATGAAAAGGTCTGAGATATACGTGGAGTATGAAAAGTTGTGAAAAATACGAGGAGCATGACAAGGTCTGAAAAATACGAGGAGCATGACAAGGTGTGAAAAATAAGAGGAACATAAAAAGGCGTGAAAAATACAAAGAGCATGAAAATATATGAAAAATACGAAGAGCATGAAAATGTCTGAAAATACGAAGAGCATAACAAGTTCTGAAAAATATGAGGAGCATTAAAAAGGTTGAAAAATAAGAGGAGTATAAAATGGTGTGAAAAATACGAGAGCAGTAAAAGTCGTGAAAAATACCAAGAGCATGAAAAGGTCTGACAAATACGAGGAGCATGACAACGTGTGAAAAATATGAAGAACATGTAAAGGTGTAAAATTTACCAGGAGCATGAAACGGTCTGAAAAATAGGAGGAGCGTGAAACGCTGTTGACAACATGAAGAGCATGCAAAGGTGTGAAAAATATGAAGAGCATGAAAAGGTGTGAAAAATATGAAGAGCTTCAAAAGGTTTCAAATATATGAGGAGCATGAAACAGTCTGAAAAATAGGAGGAGCATGAAAAGGTGTTGAAAAATATGAAGAGCCTGAAAAGGTGTGAAAAATATGAAGAGATTCAAAAGGTTTCAAATATATGAGGAGCATGAAACAGTCTGGAAAATAGGAGGAGCATGAAAAGGTGTTGAAAAATATGAAGAGCATGAAAAGATGTGAAAAATATGAAGAGTTTCAAAAGGTGTCAAAAATAGGAGGAGCAGGAAACGGTCTGAAAAATATGAGGAGCATGAAACGGTGTGAAAAACATGAAGAGCATGAAAAGGTGTGAAAAATATGAAGACCTTAAGAAGGTGTCAAAAATATGAGGAGCATGAAACGGTCTGAATAATAGGAGGAGCATGAAGTGGTGTTGAAAAACATGAAGAGCATGAAAAGGGGTGAAAAATATGAAGAGCTTCAAAAGGTGTCAAAAATATGAGGAGCATGAAACGGTCTGAAAATTAGGAGGAGCATGAAGTGGTGTTGAAAAACATGAAGAGCCTGAAAAGGTGTGAAATATATGACGAGCTTCAATAGGTGTCAAAAATATGAGGAGCATGAAACGGTGTTGAAAACAAGAAGAGCATGAAAAGTTGTGAAAAATATGAAGGGCTTCAAAAGGTGTCAAATATATGAGGAGCATGAAACGGTCTGAAAAAAAGGAGGAGCATGAAGCGGTGTTAAAAAACATGAAGAGCCTGAAAAGATGTGAAAAATATGAAGAGCATGAAAAATACAGGGGCATGAAAAGGTCTGAAAAATACGAGGAGCATGAAAAGGTGTGAAAAATACGAGGAGCATGACAAGGTGTGAAAAATACGAGGAGCATGAAATGTCTGAAAAATACGAGGAGTAAGAAAAGGTGTCAAAAATACGAAGAGCGTGAAAAAGGGTGAATAATTAGAAGAGCTTGAAAAGGGCTGAAAAATACAAGGAGCATGAAAAGGTTTCAAAAATATGAAGAGCGTGAACAGGTGTGAAAAATATGAAGAGCGTGAAAAGGTCTGAAAAATTCGAGGAACATGAAAAGGTGTGAAAAATATGAGGAGCCAGAAAAGGTGTGAAAAATACGAGGATCAGTAAAAGTTCTGAAATATACGAGGAGTATGAAAACGTGTGAAAAAACCGAGGAGCAGGAAAAGGTGTGAAAGATACGAGGAGCATGGAAAGGTGTGAAAAATTCGTAGACCATGAAAAGGTGTGAAAAATACGAGGAGCATGAAAAGGTGTCAAAAATACGAACAGCGTGAAAAGGTGTGAAAAATATGAAGAGTTTGAAAAGGTCTGAAAAATACGAGGAGCATGACAAGGTCTGAAAAATACGAGGAGCATGAGAAGGTCTGAAAAATACGAGGAGCATGAAAAGGTCTGAAATATACGAGGAGCATGAAAAGCTGTGAAATATTCGAAGAGCATGAAAACGTGTGAAAAATATGAGGGGCAGGAAAAGGTCTGAAAAATACGAGAAGCATGATAAAGTGTGAAAAATATGAGGAGCATGAAAAGGTCTGAAATATACGAAGAGCGTGAAAAGGTCTGAAAAATATGAGGGGCATAAAAAGGTGTCAAATATTCAAAGAGCGTGAAAAGGTGTGAAAATATGAAGAATGTGAAAAGCTGTGAAAATTACGAGGAGCATGAAAAGTTGTGAAAAATACGAGGAGAATGATAAGGTGTGAAAAATACAAAGAGCATGAAAAGGTCTGAAAAACACGAGGAGCATGAAAAGGTGTGAAAAATTCGAAATGCAGGAAATAGTGTCAAAAATAAGAAGAGCATGAAAAGGTGTGAAAAATATGAGGATCATGAAAAGGTGTGAAAAATACGAGGAGCAGGAAAAGGTGTCAAAAATACGAACAGCGTGAAAAGGTGTGAAAAATATGAAGAGCTTGAAAAGGTCTGAAAAATACGAGAAGGATGAAAAGGTCTGAAAAATACGAGGAGAATGAAACGATGTGAAAAATTCGAAGCACAGGAAAAGGTGTGAAAAATAAGAGGAGCAAGAAATGGTGTGAAAAATATGAGGAGCAGGAAAAGGTGTGAAAAATTTGAGGAGCAAAATAGGTGTGAAAAATAAAAGGAGCATTGAAAAGGTCTGAAAAATACGAGGAGCATGACAACGTGTGAAAAATACGAAGAGCAGGAAAAGGCGTGAAAAACACGAGGAGCATGAAAATTTCTGAAAAATACGAGGAGCATGAAACGGTGTGATAAATAAGAGGAGCATGACAGGGTGTGAAAAATACGAGGAGGATGAAAAGGTGTGAAAATTTCGAAGAGCAGGAAAAGGTGTGAAAAATATGAGGAGGATGAAAAGGTGTGAAAAATCCGAGGAGCATTACATGGTGTGAAAAATACGAGGAGCATGACAAGGTGTGAAAAATAGGAAGAGCATGAAATGGTGTGAAATATACGAGGAGCATGAAAAGGTCTGAAAAATACGTGGAGCATGAAAAGGTGTCAAAAATACGGAGAGCGTGAAAAGGTGTGAAAAATATGAAGAGCGTGAAAAGGTCTGAAAAATACAAGGAGCATGAAAAGGTGTGAAAAATACAAGGAGCATGACATGGTGTGAAAAATACGAGGAGCATGACAAGGTGGGAAAATTGGAAGAACATGAAAAGGTGTGAAATATACGAGGAGCATGAAATGGTCTGAAAAATACGAAGAGTAGGACAAGGTGTCAAAAATATGAGGAGCATGAACAGGTCTGAAAAATACGAGGAGCATGAAAAGGTCTGAAAAATTCGAGGAGCATGAAGTGTTGTGTAAAATACGAGAACAGGAAAAGGTGTGAAAAATACGAAGAGCATGGAAAGGTGTTAAAAATTCAAAGAACAGGAAAAGGTGTGAAAAATACGAAGAGCATGAAAAGGTGTCAAAAATACGAGAGCAGGAAAAGGTGACAAATACGAGGAGCATGGAAAGGTGTGAAAAATTCAAAGAACAGGAAAAGGTGTGAAAAATACGAGGAGCATGTAAAGGTATGACAAATACGAGGAGCATGACAAGGTGTGAAAAATACGAGGAGCATGAAAAGGTGTAAAAAATCCGAGGATCAGGAAAAGGTGTGAAAAATACGAGGAGGATGAAAAGGTGAAAAATACGAAGAGCATGACAAGGTGTGAAAAATACGAGGAGCATGAAAAGCCTTGATATATACGAGGGACATGAAAAGGTTTGAAAAATATGAAGGGCATGGAAGGGTCTAAAAATACGAGGAGCATGAAAAGGTGTGAAAAATACGAAGAGCGTGAAAAGTTGTGAAAAATATGAGGAGCATGAAAAGGTGTGAAAAATTCGAAGAGCGTGAAATGGTCTGAAAAATTTGAGGAGCATGAAAAGGTCTGAAAAATATGAGGAGCATGAAAAGTTTTCAAAAATATGAAGAGCATGAACAGGTGTGAAAAATATGAAGAGTGTGAAAAGGTCTGAAAAATACGAGGAGCATGAAAAGATTTCAAAAATACGAAGAGCATGAACAGATGTGAAAATTATGAGGAGAATGACAAGGTGTGAAAAATACGAGGAGCAGGAAAAGGCGTGAAAAACACGAGGAGCATGAAAATTTCTGAAAAATACGAGGAGCATGAAACGGTGTGATAAATAGGAGGAGCATGACACGTTGTGAAAAATACGAGGAGGATGAATAGGTGTGAAAAATTCGAAGAGCAGGAAAAGGTGTGAAAAATACAAGGAGCATGAAAAGATGTGAAAAATCTGAGGAGCATTACATGGTGTGAAAAATACGAGGAGCATGACAAGGTGTGAAAAATAGGAAGAGCATGAAAAGGTGTGAAATATACGAGGAGCATGACAGGGTGTGAAAAATACGAGGAGCATGAAACGGTGTGAAAAATTCGATGAGCATGAAAAGGTGTGAAAAAATCAAAGAGCAGGAAAACGTGTGAAAAATACGAGAAGGAAAAGGAGTGAAAAATACGAGGAGAATGAAAAGGTGTAAAAAATATGAAGGTCATGAAAAGGTGTGAAAAATATGAAGAGAAAGAAAAGGTGCGAAAAATTCGAAGAGCAGGAAAAGGTGTGAAAAATACGAGGAGAATGAACAGGTGTGAAAAATTCAAAGAGCAGGAAAAGGTGTGAAAATTACGAGGAACATGGAAAGGTGTGAAAAATACGAGGAGCATGACAAGGTGTGTAAAATATGAGGACCATGACAAGGTGTGAAAAATATGAAGAGCATGAAAAATGTGAAAAATATGAGGAGCCTGAAAAGGTCTGAAAAATACGAGGAGCATGAAAAGGACTGAAAAATACGAGGAGCATGACAAGGTGTGAAAAATACAACGAGCATGAAAAGGTCAGAAAATTATGAAGAGCATGAAAAGGTCTGAAAAATACGAGGAGCATGACAAGGTGTGTAAAATACAAAGAGCATGAAAAGGTGTGAAAAATATGAATAGCATGAAAGATCTGAAAAATAAGAGGAGCATGAAAAGGTCTGAAAAATAAGAGGAGCCTGAAAAGGTGTGAAAAATTCGAACAGCAGGAAAACGCCTGAAAAATATGAGGTGCGGGAAAAGGTGTGAAAAATATGAGGAGCATGAATAGGTCTGAAACACGAGGAGCATGAAAAGGTGTGAAAAATACGAGGAGCATGAAAAGGTCTGAAAATTATGAAGAGCATGAAAAGGTCTGAAAAATACGAGGAGCATGACAAGGTGTGTAAAATACAAAGAGCATGAAAAGGTGTGAAAAATATGAATAGCATGAAAGATCTGAAAAATAAGAGGAGCATGAAAAGGTCTGAAAAATAAGAGGAGCCTGAAAAGGTGTGAAAAATTCCAACAGCAGGAAAACGCCTGAAAAATATGAGGTGCGGGAAAAGGTGTGAAAAATACGAGGAGCATGAAAAGGTCTGAAAAATACGAGGAGCATGAAAAGGTGTGAAAAATTCGAAGAGCAGGAAAACGTGTGAAAAATACGAGAGCAGGAAAAGGTGTGAAAAATACGAGGAGAATGAACAGGTGTGAAAAATTCGAGGAGCAGGCAACGGTGTGAAAAATACGAGGAGAATGAACAGTTGTGAAAAATTCGAAGAGCAGGAAAAGGTGTCAAAAATACGAAGAGCATCAAAAGGTGTGAAATATATGAAGAGCGTGAAAAGGTCTGAAAAATACGAATGGCATGAAAAGGTGTGAAAAATACAAGGAGCAGGAAAAGGTCGGAAATTTATGAAGAGCATGAAAAGGTCTGAAAAATACGAGGAACACGACAAGGTGTGAAAAATACAAAGAGCATGTAAAGGTGTGCAAAATATGAATAGCATGAAAGATCTGAAAAATACGAGGAGCATGAAAAGGTCTGAAAAATAAAAGGAGCCTGAAAAGGTGTGAAAAATTCAAACAGCAGGAAAACGCCTGAAAAACACGAGGTGCGGGAAAAGGTGTGAAAAATATGAGGAGCATGAAAAGGTCTGAAACACGAGGAGCATGAAAAGGTGTGAAAAATATGAGGAGCATGAAAAGGTCTGAAAAATACGCAGAGCATGAAAAGGTGTGAAAAATTCGAAGAGCAGGAAAACGTGTGAGAAATACGAGAGCAGGAAAAGGTGTGAAAAATACGAGGAGAATGAACAGGTGTGAAAAATTCGAGGAGCAGGCAAAGGTGTGAAAAATACAAGGAGAATGAACAGGTGTGAAAAATTCGAAGAGCAGGAAAAGGTGTGAAAAATACGAGGAGCATGAAAAAGTGTCAAAAATACGAGGAGCAGGAAAAGGTGTGAAAAATACGAGGAGCGTGAAAAAGTGTCAAAAATACGAGGAGCATGAGGAGGTGTATAAAATATGAGAAGTATGAAAAGGTCTGAAAAATACGAGGAGAATAAAGGTTGTGAATAATACAAAGAGCATGAAAAGGTCTGAAAAATAACAGAAGCATGAAACGTTGTGAAAAATATGAGGAGCATTAAAAGGTGTGAAATATACGAGGAGCATGACATGGTGTGAAAAATACGAGGAGCAAGACAAGGGGGAAAATTGGAAGAGCATGAAAAGGTGTGAAATATTCGAAGAGCAGGAAACGGTGTGAAAAATACGAGAAGCAGGAAAAGGTGTGAATAATACAAGGAGCATGAAAAGGTCTGAAAAATACGAGGAGCATGAAAAGGTGTGAAATATTCGAAGAGCAGGAAAAGGTGTGAAAAATATGAAGAGCATGAAAAGGTGTGAAAAATTCGAAGAGCAGGAAAAGGTGTGAAAAATACGAGGAGAATGAACAGGTGTGAAAAATGCGAAGAGCAGGAAAAGGTGTGAAATTTACGAGGAGCATGGAAAGGTCTGATAAATATGAGGAGCATGACAAGGTGTGAAAAATATGAGGAGCATGACAAGGTGTGAAAAAAAAGAAGAGCATGAAAAATGTGAAAAATACGAGGAGCATGAAAAGGTCTGACAAATACAAGGAGCATGAAAAGGACTGAAAAATACGAGGAGCATGAAAAGGTGTGAAAAATACGAGGAGAATGAAATGGTCTGAAAAATACAAGGAGCATGAAAAGGTGTGAAATATTCGAAGAGCAGGTAAAGGTGTGAAAAATACGAGGAACATTAAAAATCTGAAAAATGCGAGAAGCCTGATAAGGGGTGAAAAATACGAGGAGCATGACAAGGTCTGAAAAATACGAGGAGCATGAGAAGTTCTGAAAAATACGAGGAGCATGAAAAGGTCTAAAATATACGAGGAGCATGAAAAGCTGTGAAATATTCGAAGAGCATGAAAATGTGTGAAAAATATGAGGGGCAGGAAAAGGTCTGAAAAATATGAGGAGCATGATAAGGTGTGAAAAATATGAGGAGCATGAAAAGGTCTGAAATATCCGAAGAGCATGAAAAGGTCTGAAAAATATGAGGGGCATAAAAAGGTGTCAAATATTCAAAGAGCGTGAAAAGGTGTGAAAAATATGAAGAATGTGAAAAGCTGTGAAAATTACGAGGAGCATGAAAAGTTGTGAAAAATACGAGGAGAATGATAAGGTGTGAAAAATACAAAGAGCATGAAAAGGTCTGAAAAACACAAGGAGCATGAAAAGGTGTGAAAAATTCGAAGTGCAGGAAAAGGTGTCAAAAATAAGAAGAGCATGAAAAGGTGTGAAAAATATGAGGATCATGAAAAGGTGTGAAAAATACGAGGAGCAGGAAAATGTGTTAAAAATATGAGGATCATGAAAATGTGTGAAAAATATGAAGAGCATGAAAAATACGAGGAGCATGAAAATGTCTGAAAAATACGAGGAGCATGAAAAGGTGTGAAAAATACGAGGAGCATGACAAGGTGTGAAAAATACGAGGAGCATGAAATGTCTGAAAAATACGAGGAGTAAGAAAAGGTGTCACAAATACGAAGAGCGGGAAAAGGGGTGAATAATTAGAAGAGCGTGAAAAGGTCTGAAAAATTCGAGGTGCCTGAAAAGGTCTGAAAAATTCGAGGTGCATGAAAAGGTCTGAAAAATACGAGGAGCATGAAATGGTGTGAAAATTTCGAAGAACAGGAAAAGGTGTGAAAAATACAAAGAGCATGAAAATGTCTGAAAAATACGAGGAGCATGAAAAGGTGTCAAAAATACCAGGAGCGGGAACAGGAGTGAAAAATATGAAGAGCGTGAAAAAGTCTGAAAAATTCGAGGAGCATGAAAAGGTCTGAAAAATACGAGGAGCATGACAAGGTGTGAAAAATACGACGAGCATAAACAGGTGTGAAAAATATGAAGAGCATGAAAATTAGTGAAAAATACAAAGAGAATGAAAATGTCTGAACAAAGAAGAGTATGAAAAGGTCTGAAAAATATGAGGAGCATGAAAATGTGTGAAAATACGAGGAGCATGAAAAGGTGTGAAAAATACGAGAGTAGGAAAAGATGTGAAAAATAAGAGGAGCATGAAAATGTGTGAAAAATACGGAGAGTGTGAAAAGGTCTGAAAAATATGAATAGCGTGAAAAGGTCTGAAAATTCGAGGAGCATGAAAGTGTCTGAAAAGTACGAGAAGCATGAAATGGTGTGAAAAATACGAGGAGCAGGAGAAGGTGTGAAAAATATGAGGAGCATGACAAGGTGTGAAAAAATACAAGGAGCATGACAAGGAGTGAAAAATACGAGGAGCATGACAACGTGTGAAAAATCTGAGAATCAATAAAAGGTCTGAAAAATACGAGGAGCATGAAGCGTTGTTGAAAAACATGAAGAGCCTGAAAAAGTGTGAAAAATATGAAGAGTTTCAAAATGTGTAAAAATTAGGAGGAGCATGAAGCTGTGTTCAAAAGCATGAAGAGCCTGAAAAGGTGTGAAAAACATGAAGAGCTTCAAAAGGTGTCAAAAATATGAGGAGAATGAAACGGTCTGAAAAATAGGAGGAGCATGAAGCGTTGTTGAAAAACATGAAGATCCTGAAAAAGTGTGAAAAATATGACGAGCTTCAAAAGGTGTGAAAAATATGAAGAGCTGCAAAAGGTGTCAAAAATGAAAGGAGCATGAAACGGTTGAAAAATAAGAGGAGCATGAAGTGGTGTTGAAAAACATGAAGAGCCTGAAAAGTTGTGAAATATATGAAGAGCTTAGAAAGGTGTCAAAAATGAAAGGAGCATGAAACGGTTGAAAAATAGGGGGAGTATGAAGTGGTGTTGAAAAACATGAAGAGCCTGAAAAGTTGTGAAATATATGAAGAGCTTAGAAAGGTGTCAAAAATATGAGGAGCATGAAACGGTCTGAAAAATAGGAGGAGCATGAAACAGTGTTCAAAACATGAAGAGCATGAAAAGGTGTGAAAAATATGAAGAGCTTCTAAAGGTGTAAAAAACATGAGGAGCATGAAACGGTCTGAAAAACAGGAGGAGAATGAAGCAGAGTTTAAAAATATGAAGAGCCTGAAAAGGTGTGAAAAATATGAACAGCTTCTAAAGGTATAAAAAACATGAGGAGCATGAAACGGTCTGAAAAACAGGAGGAGAATGAAGCAGAGTTTAAAAACATGAAGAGCCTGAAAAGGTGTGAAAAATATGAAGAGCTTCAAAAGTTGTCAAAAATATGAGGAGCATGAAACGGTCTGAAAAAAACGTGGTGCAAGAAGCTGTGTTCAAAAACATGAAGAGCCTGAAATGGTGTGAAAAATATGAAGAGCTTTAAAATGTGTCAAAAATATGAGGAGCATGAAATGGTCTGAAAAATTAGGACGAGCATGAAGCAGTGTTGAAAAACATGAAGAGCCTGAAAAGGTGTGAATAATATGAAGAGCCTCAAAAGGTGTCAAAAATATGAGGAGCATGAAACGGTCTGAAAAATAGGAGCAGCATGAAGTGGTGTTGAAAAATATGAAGAGCCTGAAAAGGTGTGAAAAATATGAAGAGCTTCAAAAGGTGTCAAAAATATGAGGAGCATGAAACGGTCTGAAAAATAGGAGGAGCATGAAACAGTGTTGAAAACATGAAGAGCCTGAAAAGGTGTGAAAAATATGAAGAGCTTCAAAAAGTGTCAAAAATATGAGGAGCATGAAACGGTCTGAAAAATAGGAGGAGCATGAAACAGTGTTGAAAACATGAAGAGCCTGAAAAGGTGTGAAAAATATGAAGAGCTTCAAAAGGTGTCAAAAATATGAAGAGCATGAAACGGTCTGAAAAATAGGAGGAGCATGAAGTGGTGTTGAAAAATATGAAGAGCCTGTAAAGATGTGAAAAATAGGAAGAGCTTCAAAAGGTGTCAAAAATATAGGGAACATGAAACAGTCTGAAAAATAGGAGTAGCATGAAACGGTGTTCAAACAGATGAAGACCCTGAAAAGGTGTGAAAAATATGAAGAGCTTCAAAAGGTGACAAAATATGAGGATCAAGAAACGGTCTGAAAAATAGGAGGAGCATGAAACCTTCTGACAGATAGGAGGAGCATGAAATGTTGTTGAAAACTTGAAGAGCCTGAAAAGGTGTGAAAAATATGAAGAGCTTCAAAAGGTGTCAAAAATATGAGGAGCATGAAACAGTTTCAAAAACATGAGGAGCATGAAATGGTGTTGAAATCATGAAGAGCGTGAAAATGTTTCAAAAATATGAAGAGTTTCAAAAGGTGTCAAAAACAGAGGAGCATACAACCGTGTTGAAAACATGAAGAGCCTGAAAAGCTGTGAAAAACATAAACAGCCTGAAAAGGTGTGGAAAACCTGAGGAGCCTGAAAAGGTCTGAAAAAGAGGAGGAGCAAGAAGTGGTGTTGAAATACATGAAGAGCCTGAAAAGGTGTGAAAAATATGAAGAGCTTCAAAAGGTGTCAAAAATATGAGGAGCATCAAACGTTCTTAAAAATAGGAGGAGCATGAAACGGTGTTCAAATACATGAAGAGCCTGAAAAGGTGTGAAAAATATGACGAGCTTCAATCGGTGTCAAAAATATGAGGAGCATGAAACGGTGGTGAAAACAAGAAGAGCATGAAAAGTTGTGAAAAATATGAAGGGCTTCAAAAGGTGTCAAATATATGAGGAGCATGAAACGGTCTGAAAAATAGGAGGAACATGACGCGGTGTTAAAAAACATGAAGAGCCTGAAAAGGTGTGAAAAATATGAAGAGCATGAAAAATACGAGGAGCATGAAGGTCTGAAAAATATGAGGAGCATGAAAAGGTGTGAAAAATACGAGGAGGATGACAAGGTGTGAAAAATACGAGGAGCATGAAATGTCTGAAAATTACGAGGAGTAAGAAAAGGTGTCAAAAATACGAAGAGCGTGAAAAGGGGTGAATAATTAGAAGAGCGTGAAAAGGTCTGAAAAATTCGAGGTGCATGAAAAGGTCTGAAAAATACGAGGAGCATGAAATGGTGTGAAAATTTCGTGGAACAGGAAAAGGTGTGAAAAATACGAAGAGCATGAAACGGTCTGAAAAATAGAAGAAGCATGAAGTTGTGTTGAAAAACATAAAGAGCCTGAAAATGTGTGAAAAACATGAAGAGTTCAAAAGGTGTCAAAAATATGAGGAGCATGAAACGGTCTGACAAATAGGAGGAGCATGAAACGGTGTTGAAAACATGAAGAGGATGAAAAGGTGTGAAAATTATGAAGAGCTTCAAAAGGTGTCAAAAATATGAGGAGCATGAAACAGTTTGAAAAATAGGAGGAGCATGAAATGGTGTTGAAATCATGAAGAGCCTGAAAACGTGTCAAAAATATGAAGAGATTCAAAAGGTGTCAAAAACATGAGGACCATACAATGGTGTTGAAAACATGAAGAGTCTGAAAAACTGTGAAAAACATAAAGAGCCTGAAAAGGTGTGAAAAATATGAGGAGCCTGAAACGGTTTGAAAAAGACGAGGAGCATGAAGTGGTGTTGAAATTCATGAAGAGGCTGAAAAGGTGTGAAAAATATGAAGAGCTTTAAAACGTGTCAAAAATATGAGGAGCAGGAAACGGTCTGAAATATAGGAGGAGCATGAAACGGTGTTCAAATACAGGAAGAGCCTGAAAAGGTGTGAAATATATGAAGAGCTTTAAAACGTGTCAAAAATATGAGGAGCATGAAACGGTCTGAAAAATATTAGGAGCATGTAACGGTGTTCAAAAACATGAAGAGCCTGAGAAGGTGTGAAAATTATGAAGCTTCAAAAGGTGTCAAAAATATTAGGGGCATGAAACGGTCTGACAATTAGGAGGAGCATGAAGTGGTGTTGAAAAACTTGAAAAGCCTGAAAAGGTGTGAAATATATGACGAGCTTCAAACAGTGTCAAAAATATGAGGAACATTAAACAGTCTAAAAAATAGGAGGAGCATGAAGTGGTGTTGAAAAACATGAAGAAACTGAAAAGGTCTGAAAAATATGAAGAGCCTCAAAAGGTGTGAAAAATATGAGGAGCATGAAACGGTGTTGAAATCATGAAGAGCATGTAAAGGTGTCAAAAATATGAAGAGTTTCAAAAGGTGTCAAAAGAATGAGGAGCATGCAACGGTGTTGAAAACATGAAGAGCCTGAAAAGGTATGAAAAATATGAAGACCCTGAAAAGGTGTGAAAAATATGAGGGGCATGAAACGGTCAGACAAATAGGAGGAGCATGAAGTGGTGTTGAAATACATGAAGAGCCCGAAATGTCGTGAAAAATACGAAGAGCTTCAAAAGGTGTCAAAAATATGTGGAGCATGAAATTGTCTGAAAAATGGAAGAAGCATGAAGTTGTGCTGAAAAACATGAAGAGTCTGAAAATGTGTGAAAAACATGAAGAGTTTCAAAAGGTGTCAAAATTATGAGAAGCATTATACAGTCTCAAAAATATTAGGAGCATGAAACGGAGTTCAAAAATATGAAGAGCTTGAAAAGATGTGAAAAATATGAGGAGCAAGAAACGGTCTGAAAAACAGGAGTAGCATGAAGCGGTTTTCAAAAAGATGAAGAGCCTGAAAAGTTGTGAACAATATGAAAAGCTTCAAATGGTGTGAAAAATATGAGGAGCATGAAACGGTCTGAAAAACAGGAGTAGCATGAAGCGGTTTTCAAAAAGATGAAGAGCCTGAAAAGTTGTGAAAATTATGAAAGCTTCAAATGGTGTGAAAAATATGAGGAGCCTGAAACGGTCTGAAAAATAGGAGGAGGATGAATAACTGTTGAAAAACATGAAGAGCCTGAAAATGTGTGAAAAATATGAAGAGCTTCAAAAGGTTTCAAATATATGAGGAGCATGAAACGGTCTGAAAAATAGGAGGAGCATGAAGCAGTGTTGAAAAACATGAAGTGCTTGAAAACGTGTGAAAAACATGAAGAGCTTCAAAAGGTGTGAAAAATATGAAGAGCTTCAAAAGGTGTGAAAAATATGAAGAGCATCAAAAGGTGTCAAAAATGAGAGGAGAATGAAAAGGTCTGAAAAATAGGAGGAGCATGAAAAGTTGTCAAAAATACGACGAGCTTCAAAAGGTGTGAAAAATATGAGGAGCATGAAATCGTCTGAAAAAGAAGAGGTGCATGAAGTGGTGTTGAAAACATGAAGAGCCTGAAAAGGTTTGAAAAATATGAAGAGCTTCCATGGGTGTCAAAAATATGAGGAGCATGAAACGGTCTGAAAAATAGGAGGAACATGAAGTGGTGTTCAAAAAGATGAAGAGCCTGAAAAGGTGTGAAAAATATGAAGAGCTTCAAAAGGTGTCAAAAATATGAGGAACATGAAACAGTCTGAAAAATAGGAGGAGCATGAAGCAGTGTTGAAAAACATGAAGTGCCTGAAAACGTGTGAAAAACATGAAGAGGTTCAAAAGGTGTGAAAAATATGAAGAGCTTCAAAAGGTGTGAAAAATATGAAGAGCATCAAAAGGTGTCAAAAATGAGAGGAGAATGAAAAGGTCTGAAAAATAGGAGGAGCATGAAGCGTTGTTGAAAAACATGAAGAGCCTGAAAAAGTGTGAAAAATATGAAGAGTTTCAAAATGTGTAAAAATTAGGAGGAGCATGAAGCTGTGTTCAAAAGCATGAAGAGCCTGAAAAGGTGTGAAAAACATGAAGAGCTTCAAAAGGTGTCAAAAATATGAGGAGAATGAAACGGTCTGAAAAATAGGAGGAGCATGAAGCGTTGTTGAAAAACATGAAGAGCCTGAAAAAGTGTGAAAAATATGAATAGCTTCAAAAGGTGTGAAAAATATGAAGAGCTTCAAAAGGTGTCAAAAATGAAAGGAGCATGAAACGGTTGAAAAATAGGAGGAGCATGAAGTGGTGTTGAAAAACATGAAGAGCCTGAAAAGTTGTGAAATATATGAAGAGCTTTAAAAGGTGTCAAAAATATGAGGAGCATGAAACGGTCTGAAAAATACAAGGAACATGAAGCGGTGTTGAAAAACATGAAGAGGCTGAAAATGTGTGAAAAATATGAAGAGCTTCAAAAGGTGTCAAAAATATGAGGAGCATGAAACGGTCTGAAAAATAGGAGGAGCATGAAACAGTGTTCAAAACATGAAGAGCCTGAAAAGGTGTGAAAAATATGAAGAGCTTCTAAAGGTGTAAAAAACATGAGGAGCATGAAACAGTTTCAAGAACATGAGGAGCATGAAATGGTGTTGAAATCATGAAGAACGTGAAAATGTTTCAAAAATATGAAGAGTTTCAAAAGGTGTCAAAAACAGAAGAGCATACAACCGTGTTGAAAACATGAAAAGCCTGAAAAGCTGTGAAAAACATGAAGAGCCTGAAAAGGTGTGAAAAATATGAAGAGCATGAAAAATACGAGGAGCATGAAGGTCTGAAAAATATGAGGAGCATGAAAAGGTGTGAAAAATACGAGGAGGATGACAAGGTGTGAAAAATACGAGGAGCATGAAATGTCTGAAAAATACGAGGAGTAAGAAAAGGTGTCAAAAATACGAAGAGTGTGAAAAGGGGTGAATAATTAGAAGAGCGTGAAAAGGTCTGAAAAATTCGAGGTGCCTGAAAAGGTCTGAAAAATTAGAGGTGCATGAAAAGGTCTGACAAATACGAGGAGCATGAAATGGTGTGAAAATTTCGAGGAACAGGAAAAGGTGTGAAAAATACGAAGAGCATGAAACGGTCTGAAAAATAGAAGAAGCATGAAGTTGTGTTGAAAAACATAAAGAGCCTGAAAATGTGTGAAAAACATGAAGAGTTTTAAAAGGTGTCAAAAATATGAGGAGCATGAAACGGTCTGACAAATAGGAGGAGCATGAAATGGTGTTGAAAACATGAAGAGCATGAAAAGTTGTGAAAAATATGAAGAGCTTCAAAAGGTGTCAAAAATATGAGGAGCATGAAACGGTCTGACAAATAGGAGGAGCAGGAAACGGTGTTGAAAACATGAAGAGCCTGAAAACGTGCCAAAAATATGAAGAGTTTCAAAAGGTGTCAAAAACATGAGGACCATACAACGGTGTTTAAAACATGAAGAGTCTGAAAAACTGTGAAAAACATAAAGAGCCTGAAAAGGTGTGAAAAATATGAGGAGCCTGAAACGGTTTGAAAAAGACGAGGAGCATGAAGTGGTGTTGAAATACATGAAGAGCCTGAAAAGGTGTGAAAAATATGAAGAGCTTTAAAACGTGTCAAAAATATGAGGAGCAGGAAACGGTCTGAAAAATAGGAGGAGCATATAACGGTGTTCAAAAACATGAAGAGCCTGAAAAGGTGTGAAAAATATGAAGAGCTTCAAAAGGTTTCAAAAATATGAGAAGCATGAAACGGTCTGAATAATAGGAGGAGCATGAAGTGGTGTTGAAAAACTTGAAGAGCCTGAAAAGGTGTGAAAATTATGAAGCTTCAAAAGGTGTCAAAAATATTAGGGGCATGAAACGGTCTGACAATTAGGAGGAGCATGAAGTGGTGTTGAAAAACTTGAAGAGCCTGAAAAGGTGTGAAATATATGACGAGCTTCAAACAGTGTCAAAAATATGAGGAACATTAAACAGTCTAAAAAATAGGAGGAGCATGAAGTGGTGTTGAAAACATGAAGAGCCTGAAAAGGTTTGAAAAATATGAAGAGCTTCCATGGGTGTCAAAAATATGAGGAGCATGAAACGGTCTGAAAAATAGGAGGAACATGAAGTGGTGTTCAAAAAGATGAAGAGCCTGAAAAGGTGTGAAAAATATGAAGAGCTTCTAAAGGTGTCAAAAATATGAGGAGCATGAAACGGTCTGAAAAATAGGAGGAGCAAGAAACGGTGTTGAAAGACGTGGAAAGAGTGAAAAGGTGTGAAAAATATGAAGATTTTCAAAATGTGTAAAAATTAGGAGGAGCATGAAGCTGTGTTCAAAAGCATGAAGAGCCTGAAAAGGTGTGAAAAACATGAAGAGCTTCAAAAGGTGTCAAAAATATGAGGAGAATAAAACGGTCTGAAAAATAGGAGGAGCATGAAGCGTTGTTGAAAAACATGAAGAGCCTGAAAAGGTGTGAAAAATATGAAGAGCTTTAAAAGGTGTCAAAAATGAAAGGAGCATGAAACGGTTGAAAAATAGGAGGAGCATGAAGTGGTGTTGAAAAACATGAAGAGCCTGAAAATTTGTGAAATATATGAAGAGCTTTAAAAGGTGTCAAAAATATGAGGAGCATGAAACGGTCTGAAAAATACAAGGAACATGAAGCGGTGTTGAAAAACATGAAGAGGCTGAAAATGTGTGAAAAATATGAAGAGCTTCAAAAGGTGTCAAAAATATGAGGAGCATGAAACGGTCTGAAAAATACAAGGAACATGAACCGGTGTTGAAAAACATGAAGAGCCTGAAAAGGGGTGAAAAATATGAAGAGCTTCTAAACGTGTCAAAAATATGTGGAGCACGAAACGGTCTGAAAAATAGGAGGAACATGAAGCGGTGTTCAAAAATATGAAGATCCAGAAAATGTGTGAAAAATATGGAGATCTTCAAAAGGTGTCAAAAATATGAGGAGCATGATACGGTCTGAAAAATTAGGACGAGCATGAAGCCGTGTTGAAAAACATGAAGAGTCTGAAAAGGTGTGAATAATATGAAGAGCTTCAAAAGGTGTCAAAATATGTGGAGCACGAAACGGTCTGAAAAATAGCAGGAGCATGAAGCAGTGTTGAAAAATATGAAGAGCCTGAAAAGATGTGAATAATATGGAGAGCTTCAAAAGGTGTGAAAAATATGAGGAGCATGAAACGGTCTGAAAAATAGGAGGAGCATGAAGCAGTGTTGAAAAACATGAAGAGCCTGAAAACGTGTGAAAAATATGAAGAGCTTCAAAAGGTGTCAAAAACATTAGGAGCATGAAACGGTCTGAAAAATAAGAGGGGCATGAAGTGATGTTCAAAAACATGAAGAGCCTGAAAAGGTGTGAAAAATATGAAGAGCTTCAAAATTTTGGAAAAAATATGAGGAGCATGAAACGATCTGAAAAACAGGTGTAGCATGAAGCGGTGTTCAAAAACATGAAGAGCCTGAAAATTTGTGAAAATTATGAAGAGCTTCAAAAGGTGTCAAAAATGAGAGGAGCAAGAAACGGTCTGAAAAATAGGAGGAGCATGAAGTGTGCTGAAAAACAAGAAGAGCCTGAAAAGGTGTGAAATATATGAAGAGCTTCAAAATGTGTGAAATATATGAGGAGCATGAAACGGTCTGAAAAATAGGAGGAACATGAATCTGTGTTCAAAAACATGAAGAGCCTGAAGTCGTGTGAAAAATATGAAGAGCTTCAAAAGGTGTGAAAAATATGAAAAACTTCCAAAGGTGTCAAAAATGAGAGGATCATGAAACGGTCTGAAAAATAGGAGGAGCATGAAGTGGTGTTGAAAAACATGAAGATCCTGAAAAGGTGTGAAAAATATGAAAAGCTTCAAAAAGTGTCAAAAATATGAGGAGCATGAAACGGTCTGAAAAATAGGAGGAGCATGAAACAGTGTTGGAAACATGAAGAGCCTGAAAAGGTGTGAAAAATATGAAGAGCTTCAAAAGGTGTCAAAAATATGAAGAGTATGAAACGGTCTGAAAAATAGGAGGAGCATGAAGTGGTGTTGAAAAATATGAAGAGCCTGTAAAGGTGTGAAAAATACGAAGAGCTTCAAAAGGTGTCTAAAATATGGGGAACATGAAACAGTCTGAAAAATAGGAGGAGCATGAAACGGTGTTCAAACAAATGAAGAGCCTGAAAAGGTGTGAAAAATATGAAGAGCTTCAAAAGGTGACAAAAATATGAGGATCATGAAACGTTCTGAAAAATAGGAGGAGCATGAAACCTTCTGACAGATAGGAGGAGCATGAAACGCTGTTGAAAACTTGAAGAGCCTGAAAAGGTGTGAAAAATATGAAGAGCTTCAAAAGGTGTCAAAAATATGAGGAGCATGAAACGGTTTGAAAAATATGAGGAGCATGAAATGGTGTTGAAATCATGAAGAGCGTGAAAATGTGTCAAAAATATGAAGAGTTTCAAATGGTGTCAAAAACATGAGGAGCATACAACGGTGTTGAAAACATGAAGAGTCTAAAAAGCTGTGAAAAAACTAAAGAGCCTGAAAATGTGTGGAAAATATGAGGAGCCTGAAAAGGTCTGAAAAAGAGGAGGAGCAAGAAGTGGTGTTGAAATATATGAAGAGCCTGAAAAGATGTGAAAAATATGAAGAGCTTCAAAAGGTGTCAAAAATATGAGGAGCATCAAACGTTCTGGAAAATAGGAGGAGCATGAAACGGTGTTCAAATACATGAACAGCCTGAAAAGTTGTGAGATATATGAAGAGATTGAAAACGTGTCAAAAATATGAGGAGCATGAAACGGTCTGAAAAATATTAGGAGCATGAAACGGTGTTCAAAAACATGAAGAGCCTGAAAACGTGTGAAAAATATGAAGAGCTTCAAAAGGTTTCAAAAATATGAGGAGCATGAAACGGTCTGATTAATAGGAGGAGCATGAAGTGGTGTTGAAAAACATGAAGAGACTGAAAATGTGTGAAAAATATGAAGAGCTTCAAAAGGTGTCAAATATATGAGGAGCATGAAACGGTCTGAAAATTAGGAGAAACATGAAGTGGTGTTGAAAAAAATGAAGAGCCTGAAAAGGTGTGAAAAATATGAAGAGCTTCAAAAGGTGTCAAAAATATGTGGAGCATGAAAAGGTCTGAAAAATAGGAGGAGGCTCAAGCGGTTGTGAAAATCATGAAGAGCCTGAAAAGGTGTGAAAAATATGAAGAGCTTCCACAGGTGTGAAAAACATGAGGAGCAGGCAATGGTCTGAAAAATAAGAGGAGCATGAAGCGGTATTCAAAAACATGAAGAGGGAGGAGCCACGATGGCGGAGGATTAGGACGGGGAGACCACTTTCTCTCCTACAGATTCATCAAAAGAATAACTGAACGAAGAGCAAACTTCGCAAAACAACTTCTGATCGCTAGCTGAGGTCATCAGGTGCCCAGAAAAGCAGCCCATTGTCTTTGAAAGGATGTAGGACAAAATATAAAAGATAAAAAGTCAGAGGAATCGGGTGGAGAGGGAGGTGGGAGTGGGGATCGGGATTGGGAATACATGTAAATCCATGTCTGATTCATATCAATGTATGACAAAACCCACTGGAAAAAAAAATAATAATAAAAATTAAAAAAAATTAAAAAAAGATAAAAAGTGAGGCAGAAGAGCTAAGGACGGAGATCCGGCCCGGGAGCTCTTAGGCGGCATTGCTTGGGGTAGGGTCCGGGCCTGAGTGCCCTGAGGACAATTGGAGGGAGCTTCTGTGAGTTGCCAACTTGAACTGTGGGAGACCGAAAGAGAGAGAGTAAATTAACCGGCCCGAACACACTGCCGGCCGTTCGCAGAACAAAGAGACCGAGAGGGTCCAGAGAGGAGCTCGCAGGCTGCGGACCGGCCCAGCCCCGCCAGAGGCAGGAGGCAGGGGGGAGGGGAAGGTCGCGGCGAGACACAGGGCGCAGGCACCCGACAGGCGCAGGCAGGGACTGGGGCTGGGGACGCGGAGGGCAGAAGGCGCGTGCACCCGACTGGCGCCAGCGGAAACTGAGACTGGGTCCGCGGAAGGGAGGGGGCGCGCCACACCTGGGGAGAGTGCGCCCACCAAGCCCCTGGCTGCCTGGACCGCTCTGACGGGGAAGGCACAGAGAGCAGGCGCAGCTTTTCCTTCTGCGCTTTTGTGGAACACCCGAGGGCTGGAACCTCGCGCAGCGTGGGGCGCGCTCCATATAGAACAGCCGGGAGCCTGAGCAGCGCAGACGGAGAGAGCAGCGTCAGCCCCTCCCGGCAGCCCCAGCCCACCCCCGTGGCGCAAGCCTGTCCCCACAGCGCCAGCCTCTCCCGGCAGCGCAAGCCCCTCCCCGCAGAGCTACGGAACTAGCTACCTGAATAAGGGTCCACCTCCGCCCGCCTGTGTCAGGGCGGAAATAAGGTTCTGAAGAGACCGGCAAACAGAAGCCAAATAAACAAAGGGTACAGCTTCAGAAGGGACTGGTGCAACAGATTAAAATCCCTCTAGGAAACATTGACTACACCGGAGGAGCCTGTAGATATCGAGAAGCGTAAGCTGGAACGAGGAGCTATCTGAAACTGAGCCGAACCCACACTGACCGCAACAGCTCGAGAGAAACTCCTAGATATAATTTTACTTTTTTCTCTTTTTTTTCTTTATTTTTTAAATTTTTTTCTTTTTTTTTCTTTTTTATTTTTTCTCTTTTATTTTCCTTTAAAATCCCCTATTACTCCCCCATTAATCCTTAACTTTCATTACCATAGACTTTTATGATTTTTTAATTAGGGGGAAAGAAAAAAAAAATTTTTTTTTCTTTTATTTTTCTTTTTCTTTCTTTTTTTTTCCTTTTTTTCTTTCCTTTTTCTCTTCTATTTTCTATTTTTCTTTTTCTCTTATTTCTTTTAAAGTCCTCTACTACTCCTCTACTACTCCTTAATTTTCATTTTCAATACACTATAACCTTACAAAAAAAAAAAAAAAAAGAAGAGAAGCCCTATTTTTAACCAAAGATTATTCTCTCCCAATCTTGACTCTCTGTTTTCTACCTCAGAACACCTCTATTTCCTCCTTTCCCCTTCTCTTCCCAATCCAATTCTGTGAATCTTTGTAGGTGACTGGGCTACGGAGAACACTCTGGGAACAGACAGCTGCGTAGATCTGTCTCTCTCCTCTTGAGTCCCCCTTTTTCTCCTCCTGTTCATCTCTATCTCCCTCCTCCCTCTCCTCTTCTTCATGTGACTCTGTGAACCTCTCTGGGTGTCCCTAACGGGGGAGAATCTTTTAGCCATTAACCTAGAAGTTTTCTTATCAGGGCTGTATAGTTGGAGAAGTCCTGAGACTACAGGAAGAATAAAACTGAAATCCAGAGGCAGGAGACTTAAGCCCAAAACCTGAGAACACCAGAAAACTCCTGACTACATGGAACTTTAAGTAATAAGTGACTGTCCAAAAGCCTCCATACCTACACTGAAACCAACCACCACCCAAGAGCCAATAAGTTTTAGAGCAAGACATACCACGCAAATTCTCCAGCAACGCAGGAACATAGCCCTGAACATCAACATACAGGCTGCCCAAGGTCACACCTAACACATAGACCCATCTCAAAACTCATTACTGGGCACTCCATTGCTCTCCAAAGAGAAGAAATCAAGTTCCACGCACCAGAACACTGACGCAAGCTTCCCTAACCAGGAAATCTTGACAAGCCAATCGTCTAACCCCACCCACTGGGTTAATCCTCCACAACAAAAAGGAACCACAGACCTCCAGAATACAGAAAGCCCACTCCAGATACAGCAATCTAAACAAGATGAAAAGGCAAAGAAATACCCAACAGGTAAAGGAACATGAAAAATGCCCACCAAGTCAAACAAAAGAGGAGGAGATAGGGAATCTACCTGAAAAAGAATTTAGAATAATGATAATAAAAATGATCCAAAATCTTGAAAACAAAATGGAGTTACAGATAAATAGCCTGGAAACAAAGATTGAAAAGATTCAAGAACTGTTTAATAAAGACCTAGAAGAAATAAAAAAGAGTCAATTAAAAATGAATAATGCAATGAATGAGATCAAAAACACTTTGGAGGGAACCAAGAGTAGAATAACGGAGGCAGAAGATAGGATAAGTGAGGTAGAAGATAAAATGTTGGAAATAAATGAAGCAGAGAGGAAAAAAGAAAAAAGGATCAAAAGAAATGAGGACAACCTCAGGGACCTCTGGGACACTGTGAAACACCCCAACATTCAAATCATAGGAGTTCCAGAAGAAGAAAACAAAAAGAAAGGCCATGAGAAAATACTCGAGGAGATAATAGATGAAAACTTCCCTAAAATGGGGAAGGAAATAGCCACCCAAGTCCAAGAAACCCAGAGAGTCCCAAACAGGATAGACCCAAGGCAAAACACCCCAAGACACATATTAATCAAATTAACAAAGATCAAACACAAAGAACAAATATTAAAAGCAGCAAGGGAGAAACAACAAATAACACACAAAGGGATTCCCATAAGGATAACAGCTGATCTATCAATAGAAACCCTCCAGGCCAGAAGGGAATGGCAGGACGTACTGAAAGTAATGAAAGAGAATAACCTACAACCTAGATTACTGTATCCAGCAAGGATCTCATTCAGATATGAAGGAGAATTCAAAAGCTTTACAGATAACCAAAAGCTGAGAGAATTCAGCACCACCAAACCAGCTCTTCAACAAATGCTAAAGGATCTTCTCTAGACAGGAAATGCAGAAAGGTTGTATAAACGTGAACCCAAAACAACAAAGTAAATGGCAACGGGAACACACCTATCAATAATTACCCTAAATGTAAATAGGTTGAATGCCCCAACCAAAAGACAAAGATTGGCTGAATGGATACAAAAACAAGACCCCTATATATGCTGTCTACAAGAAACCCACCTCAAAACAAGAGACACATACAGACTAAAAGTGAAGGGCTGGAAAAAAATATTTCATGCAAACGGAGACCAAAAGAAAGCAGGAGTCGCAATACTCATATCAGATAAAATAGACTTTCAAATAAAGGATGTGAAAAGAGACAAAGAAGGACACTACATAATGATCAAAGGATCAATCAAAGAAGAAGATATAACAATTATAAATATATATGCACCCAACATAGGAGCACCGCAATATGTACGGCAAACGCTAATGAGTATGAAAGAGGAAATTAATAGTAACACAATAATAGTGGGAGACTTTAATACCCCACTCACAACTATGGATAGATCAACTAAACAGAAAATTAACAAGGAAACACAAACCTTAAATGACACAATGGACCAGCTAGACCTAATTGATATCTATAGGACATTTCACCCCAAAACAATCAACTTCACCTTTTTCTCAAGTGCACACGGAACCTTCTCCAGAATAGATCACATCCTGGGCCATAAATCTGGTCTTGGAAAATTCAAAAAAATTGAAATCATTCCAGTCATCTTTTCTGACCACAGTGCAGTAAGATTAGATCTCAATTACAGGGAAAAAATTGTTAAAACTTCAAACATATGGAGGCTAAATAACACGCTTCTAAATAACCAACAAATCATAGAAGAAATCAAAAAAGAAATCAAAATATGTATAGAAATGAATGAAAATGAAAACACAACAACCCGAAACCTATGGGACACTGTAAAAGCAGTGCTAAGGGGAAGGTTCATAGCATTACAGGCTTACATCAAGAAACAAGAAAAAAACCAAATAAATAACCTAACTCTACAACTAAAGCAATTAGAGAAGGAAGAAATGAAGAACCCCAGAGTTAGCAGAAGGAAAGAAATCTTAAAAATCAGGGCAGAAATAAATGCAAAAGAAACTAAAGAGACCATAGCAAAAATCAACAAAGCTAAAAGCTGTTTTTTTGAAAAAATAAACAAAATTGACAAACCATTAGCAAGACTCATTAAGAAACAAAGAGAGAAGAACCAAATTAACAAAATTAGAAATGAAAATGGAGAGATCACGACAGACAACAATGAAATACCAAGGATCATAAGAGACTACTACCAGCAGCTCTATGCCAATAAAATGGACAACTTGGATGAAATGGACAAATTCTTAGAAAAGTATAACTTTCCAAAACTGAACCAGGAAGAAATAGAAGATCTTAACAGACCCATCACAAGCAAGGAAATCGAAACTGTCATCAAAAATCTTCCAGCAAACAAAAGCCCAGGACCAGATGGCTTCACAGCTGAATTCTACCAAAAATTTAGAGAAGAGCTAACACCTATCTTACTCAAACTCTTCCAGAAAATTGCAGAAGAAGGTAAGCTTCCAAACTCATTCTATGAGGCCACCATCACCCTAATTCCAAAACCAGACAAAGATGCCACAAAAAAAGAAAATTACAGGCCAATATCACTGATGAACATAGATGCAAAAATCCTTAACAAAATTCTAGCAAACAGAATCCAACAACATATTAAAAAAATCATACACCATGACCAAGTGGGCTTTATCCCAGGAATGCAAGGATTCTTTAATATCCGCAAATCAATCAATGTAATACGCCACATTAACAAATTGAAAGATAAAAACCATATGATTATCTCAATAGATGCAGAGAAAGCCTTTGACAAAATCCAACACTCATTTATGATTAAAACTCTCCAAAAAGCAGGAATAGAAGGAACATACCTCAACATAATAAAAGCTATATATGACAAACCCACAGCAAGCATCACCCTCAATGGTGAAAAATTGAAGGCATTTCCCCTGAAATCAGGAACAAGACAAGGGTGCCCACTCTCACCACTACTATTCAACATAGTGTTGGAAGTTCTGGCCACAGCAATCAGAGCAGAAAAAGAAGTAGAAGGAATCCAGATAGGAAAAGAAGAAGTAAAACTCTCACTGTTTGCAGATGACATGATCCTCTACATAGAAAACCCTAAAGACTCTACCAGAAAATTACTAGAGCTAATCAATGAATATAGTAAAGTTGCAGGATATAAAAGTAACACACAGAAATCCCTTGCATTCCTATATACTAACAATGAAAAAACAGAAAGAGAAATTAAGGAAACAATACCATTCACCATTGCAACAAAAAGAATAAAATACTTAAGAGTATATCTACCTAAAGAAACAAAAGACCTATACATAGAAAACTATAAAACACTGATGAAAGAAATCAAAGAGGACACAAACAGATGGAGAAACATACCGTGTTCATGGATTGGAAGAATTAATATTGTCAAAATGGCTATTCTACCCAAAGCAGTCTACAGATTCAATGCAATCCCTATCAAGCTACCAACGGTATTTTTCACAGAACTAGACCAAAGAATTTCACAATTTGTATGGAAATACAAAAAACCTTGAATAGCCAAAGTAATCTTGAGAAAGAAGAATGGAGCTGGAGGAATCAACCTGCCTGACTTCAGACTCTACTACAAAGCCACAGTCATCAAGACAGTATGGTACTGGCACAAAGACGGAAATATAGATCAATGGAACAGAATAGAAAGCCCAGAGATAAATCCACGAACCTATGGACACCTTATCTTTGACAAAGGAGGCAAGGATATACAATGGAAAAACGACAACCTCTTTAACAAGTGGTGCTGGGAAAACTGGTCAACCACTTGTAAAAGAATGAAACTAGAACACTTTCTAACACCATACACAAAAATAAATTCAAAATGGATTAAAGATATAAATGTAAGACCAGAAACTATAAAACTCCTAGAGGAGAACATAGGCAAAACACTCTCTGACATAAATCACAGCAAGATCCTCTATGACCCACCTCCCAGAATATTGGAAATAAAACCAAAACTAAACAAATGGGACCTAATGAAACTTAAAAGCTTTTGCACTACAAAGGAAAATACAAGTAAGGTGAAAAGACAGCCCTCAGATTGGGAGAAAATAATAGCAAATGAAGAAACAGACAAAGGATTAATCTCAAAAATATACAAGCAACTCCTGCAGCTCAATTCCAGAAAAATAAATGACCCAATCAAAAAATGGGCCAAAGAACTAAACAGACATTTCTCCAAAGAAGACATACAGATGGCTAACAAACACATGAAAAGATGCTAAACGTCACTCATTATTAGAGAAATGCAAATCAAAACCACAATGAGGTACCATTACACGCCAGTCAGGATGGCTGCTATCCAAAAGTCTACAAGCAATAAATGCTGGAGAGGGTGTGGAGAAAAGGGAACCCTCTTACACTGTTGGTGGGAATGCAAACTAGTACAGCCACTATGGAAAACAGTGTGGAGATTTCTTAAAAAACTGGAAATAGAACGGCCATATGACCCAGCAATCCCACTTCTGGGCATACACACTGAGGAAACCAGATCTGAAAGAGACACGTGCACCCCAATGTTCATCGCAGCACTGTTTATAATAGCCAGGACATGGAAGCAACCTAGATGCCCATCAGCAGATGAATGGATAAGGAAGACGTGGTACATATACATCATGGAATATTACTCAGCCATTAAAAAGAATTCATTTGAACCAGTCCTAATGAGATGGATGAAGCTGGAGCCCATTATACAGAGTGAAGTAAGCCAGAAAGATAAAGAACATTTCAGCATACTGACACATGTATATGGAATTTAGAAAGGTGATAACGATAACCCTATATGCAGAACAGAAAAAGAGACACAGAAATACAGAACAGACTTTTGAACTTTGTGGGAGAATGTGAGGGTGGGATATTTCAAAAGAACAGCATGTATACTATCTATGGTGAAACAGATCACCAGCCCAGGTGGGATGCACGAGACAAGTGCTCCGGCCTGGTGCACTGGGAAGACCCAGAGGAATCGGGTGGAGAGGGAGGTGGGACGGGGGATCGGGATTGGGAATACATGTAAATCCAAGGCTGATTCATATCAATGTATGACAAAACCCACTGGAAAAAAAAATAATAATAATAATAAAAAAGAAAAATGAATAAATAAATAAACAAAACTATTTCTGTTTTATAAAAGTCAGGTGACTAGTCTAAATGTCAATGTATATAGACATAAAGTAATAAAACATCAAAATGAATATGTAAACAAATACACGTGGGAAATAATTGCAAATGGGCAGGTGAGGGAGTAGGATTTCTTGTGCAACAGTGATTTTTGATTAGTTGTATAAGACGTAAGCAATTATATCTTCCCCACTGCTATCTTGTCTTTCTGTCAAGAACTAAAATGTAAGAAATACCATCCTATTCTCAGGATAAAAAGAAATTCAGGGAAAAATGACAAGGTCTGAGTATATTGTTTTATCAGATTTAGCCAACCATTTTCTATGCATCATAGCAAGGATTCTGTCTGGAGTGTTATAAGTGAGTGCTTCTGAATAATTACAACACTAATAAAATTCTATAGGTTGTTAAAAAAATATGAAGAGCCTAAAAAGGTGTGAAAAATATGAAGAGATTCAAAAGGTATCAAAAACATGAGGAGCATGAAACGGTCTGAAAAATAGGAGGAGCATGAAGCGGTGTTAAAAAACATGAAGAGCCTGAAAAGGTGTGAAAAATATGAAGAGCTTCAAAAGGTGTCAAAAATAAGTGGAGCATGAAACGGTCTGATAAATAGGAGGAGGCTCAAGCGGTTGTGAAAAACATGAAGAGCCTGAAAAGGTGTGAAATATATGACGAGCTTAAAAGGTGTCAAAAAAATGAGGAACATTAAACGGTCTGAAAAATAGGAGGAGCATGAAGCGGGATTGAAAAACATGAAGAGCCTGAAAAGGTGTGAAAAATATGAAGAGCTTCAAAAGGTGTCAAAAATATGACGAGCATGAAACGGTCTGAAAACTAGGAGGAACATGAAGTGGTGTTGAAAAACACGAAGAGCCTGAAAAGGTGTCAAAAATATGAAGAGTTTGAAAAGGTGTCAAAAACATGAGGAGCATACAATCGTGTTGAAAACATGAAGAGCCTGAAAAGCTGTGAAAAACATAAAGAACCTGAAAAGGTGTGAAAAATATGAGGAGACTGAAACAGTCTGAAAAATATGAGGAGCATGAAGTGGTGTTGAAATACATGAAGAGCCTGAAAAGGTGTGAAAAATATGAAGACCTTCAAAAGGTGTCAAAAATATGAGGAGCATAAAAAGGTCTGAAAAAAATGAGGAGCATGAAGTGGTGTTGAAATACATGAAGGCCCTGAAAAGGTATGAAATATATGAAGAGCTTCAAAACGTGTCAAAAATATGAGGAGCATGAAACGGTCTGAAAAATATTAAGAGCATGAAACGGTGTTCAAAAACATGAAGAGCCTGAAAAGGTCTGAAAAATATGAAGAGCTTCAAAAGGTGTCAAAATATGAGGAGCATGAAACGGTCTGAATAATACGTTGAGCATGAAATGGTGTTGAAAAACACGAAGAGCCTGAAAAATAGTGAAATATATGACGACCTTCAATCGGTGTCAAAAATATGAGGAGCATGAAACGGTCTGAAAAATAGGAGGAGAATGATGCGGTGTTGAAAAACATGAAGAGACTGAAAAGGTGTGAAAAATATGAAGACCCTGAAAAGGTGTGAAAAATATGACGGGCATGAAACGGTCAGAAAAATAGGAGGAGCATGAAGTGGTGTTGAAATACATGAAAGCCCGAAATGTTGTGAAATATATGAAGAACTTCAAAAGGTGTCAAAAATATGAGGAGCATGAAACGGTCTGAAAAATAGAAGAAGCATGAAGTGGTGTTGAAAAACATGAAGAGCCTGAAAATGTGTGAAAAACATGAAGAGTTTCAAAAGGTGTCAAAAATATGAGGAGCATGAAACAGTTTGAAAAATAGGAGGAGCATGAAGTGGTGTTGAAAAACATGAAGAGTCTGAAATTGTGTTAAAAATATGAAGAGCTTCAAAAGGTGTCAAAAATATGAGGAGCATGAAACAGTTTGAAAAATATGAGGAGCATGAAATGGTGTTGAAATCATGAAGAGCCTGACAACGTGTCAAAAATATGAAGAGTTTCAAAAGGTGTGAAAAACATGAGAAGCATAAAACGGTCTGAAAAATATTAGGAGCATGAAACCGTGTTCAAAAACATGAAGAGCCTGAAAAGGTGTGAAAAATATGAAGAGTTGCAAAAGGTTTCAAAAATATGAGGAGCATGAAACGGTCTGAATAATAGGAGGAGCATGAAGTGGTGTTGAAAAACATGAAGAGACTGAAAATGTGTGAAAAATATGAAGAGCTTCAAAAGGTGTCAAAAATATGAGGAGCATGAAACGGTCTGAAAAATAGGAGAAACATAAAGTGGTGTTGAAAAACATGAAGAGCCTGAAAAGGTGTCAAAAATATGAAGAGATTCAAAAGGTGTGAAAAATATGAAGAGCTTCAAAAGGTGTCAAAAATATGAGGAACATTAAACGGTCTGAAAAATAGGAGGAGCATGAAGTGGTGTTGAAAAACATGAAGAGCCTGAAAAGGTGGCAAAAATATGAAGAGTTTCAAAAGGTGTCAAAAACATGAGGAGCATACAACCGTGTTGAAAACATGAAGAGCCTGAAAAGCTGTGAAAAACATGAAGAGCCTGAAAAGATGTGAAAAATATGAGGAGACTGAAATGGTCTGAAAAACAGGAGGAGCATGACGTGGTGTTGAAATACATGAAGAGTCTGAAAAGGTGTGAAAAATATGAATAGCTTCAGAAGTTGTCAAAAATATGAGGAGCATAAGACGGTCTGAAAAATATTAGGAGCATGAAACGGTGTTCAAAAACATGAAGAGCCTGAAAAGGTGTGAAAAATATGAAAAGCTTCAAAAGGTGTCAAAAATATGAGGAGCATGAAACGGTCTGAATAATAGGAGGAGCATGAAGCGGTGTTGAAAAATATGAAGAGCCTGAAAAGGTGTGAAATATATGACGAGCTTTAATCGGTGTCAAAAATATGAGGAGCATGAAACGGTGTTGAAAATATGAAGAGCATGAAAAGGTATGAAAAATATGAAGAGTTTAAAAGGTGTCAAAAATATGAGGAGCATGAAAAAGTTTGAAAAATATGAGGAGCATGAAATGGTGTTGAAATCGTGAAGAGTCTGAAAAGGTGTCAAAAATATGAAGAGCTTCAAAAGGTGTCAAAAATATGAGGAGTATCAAACGGTCTGAAAAATAGGAGGAGCATGAAACGGTGTGAAGACATGAAGAGCCAGAAAAGGTGTCAAAAATATGAAGAGTTTCAAAAGGTGTCAAAAGCATGAGGAGCATGCAATGGTGTTGAAAACATGAAGAGCCTGAAAAGGTGTGAAAAATATGAAGACCCTGAAAAGGTGTGAAAAATATGACAGGCATGAAACGGTCAGAAAAATAGGAGGAGCATGAAGTGGTGTTGAAATACATGAAAGCCCGAAATGTTGTGAAATATATGAAGAGCTTCAAAAGGTGTCAAAAATATGAGGAGCATGAAACGGTCTGAAAAATAGAAGAAGCATGAAGTTGTGTTGAAAAACATGAAGAGCCTGAAAATGTGTGAAAAACATGAAGAGTTTCAAAAGGTGTCAAATATATGAGGATCATGGAACGGTCTGAATAATAGGAGGAGCATGAAGTGGTGTTGAAAAACATGAAGAGTCTGAAAAGGTGAGAAAAATATGAAGAGCTTCAAAAGGTGTCAAAAATATGAGGAGCATGAAACAGTTTGAAAAATATGAGGAGCATGAAATGGTGTTGAAATCATGAAGAGCCTGAAAACGTGTCAAAAATATGAAGAGTTTCAAAAGGTGTCAAAAACATGAGGAGCATAAAACGGTGTTGAAAACATGAAGAGTGTGAAAAACTGTGAAAAACATAAAGACCCTGAAAAGGTGTGAAAAAGATGAGGAGCCTGAAACGGTCTGAAAAAGAGGAGGAGCATGAAGTGGTGTTGAAATATATGAAGATCCTGAAAAGTTGTGAAAAATATGAAGAGCTTCAAAATGTGTCAAAAATATGAGGAACATCAAACGTTCTGAAAAATAGGAGGAGCATGAAACCTTGTTGTAATACATGAAGAGCCTGAAAAGGTGTGAAATATATGAAGAGCTGTAAAACGTGTCAAAAATATGAGGAGCATGAAATGGTCTGAAAAATATTAGGAGCATGAAACGTTGTTCAAATACATGAAGAGCCTGAAAAGGTGTGAAAAAAATGAAGAGCTTCAAAAGGTTTCAAAAATATGAGGAGCATGAAATGGTCTGAATAATAGGAGGAGCATGAAGTGCTGTTGAAAAACATGAAAAATTGAAAAGGTGTGAAAATTATGAAGAGCTTCAAAAGGTGTCAAATATATGAGGAGCATGAAACGGTCTGAAAATTAGGAGGAGCATGAAGTGGTGTTGAAAAACATGAAGAGCCTGAAAAGGTGTGAAAAAAATGAAGAGCTTCAAAAGGTTTCAAAAATATGAGGAGCATGAAACGGTCTGAATAATAGGAGGAGCATGAACTGGTGTTGAAAAACATGAAGAAATTGAAAAGGTGTGAAAATTATGAAGAGCTTCAAAAGGTGTCAAATATATGAGGAGCATGAAACGGTCTGAAAATTAGGAGGAGCATGATGTGGTGTTGAAAAACATGAAGACCCTGGAAAGGTGTGAAATATATGACGAGCTTCAAACGGTTTCAAAAATATGAGGAACATGAAACCGTCTGAAAAATAGGAGGAGCATCAAGCGGTGTTGAAAAACATGAAGAGCCTGAAAAGGTGTGAAAAATATGAAGAGCTTCAAAAGGTGTCAAAAATATGAGGAGCATGAAACGATGTTGAAAATATGAAGAGCATGAAAGGGTGTGAAAAATATGAAGAGCTTCAAAAGGTGTCAAAAATATGGGGAACATGAAGCTTTCTGTAAAATAGGAGGAGCATGAAGTGGTGTTGAAAAACATGAAGAGCCTGAAAAGGTGTGAAAAATATGAAGAGCTTCAAAACGTGTCAAAAATATGAGGAGCATGAAACGGTCTGAAAAATAGGAGGAGCATGAAGCGAGGTTGAAAAACATGAAGAGCCTGAAAAGGTGTGAAAATATGAAGAGCTTCAAAAGGTGTCAAATATATGAGGAGCATGAAACGGTCTGAAAAATAGGAGGAACATGAAGTGGTGTTGAAAAACATGAAGAGCCTGAAAAGGTGTCAAAAATATGAAGAGTTTCAAAAGGTGTCAAAAACATGAGGAGCATACAACTATGTTTAAAACATGAAGAGCCTGAAAAGCTGTGAAAAACATGAAGAGCCTCAAAAGGTGTGAAAAATATGAGGAGCCTGAAACGGTCTGAAAAATAGGAGGAGCATGAAGTGGTGTTGAAATACATGAAGAAGCTGAAAAGGTGTGAAAAATATGAAGAGCATCAAAAGGTGTGAAAAATATGAAGAGCTTCAAAAGTTGTCAAAAATATGGGGAGCATGAAACATTCAGAAAAAAAGAAGGAGCATGAAGTGGTGTTGAAAAACGTGAAGAGCCTTAAAAGGTGTTAGAAACATGAAGAGCTACAAAACGTGTGAAAAATATGAGGAGGATGACAAGTTCTGAAAAATAGGAGGAGCATGAAGTGGTGTCCAGTAAAATGAAGAGATTGAAAATGTGTGAAAAACATGAAGAGCTTCAAAAGGTGTCGAAAATATGAGGAGCATGGAACGGTTTGAAAAATAGGAGGAGCATGAAATGGTGTTGAAAAACATGAGGAGCATGATACGGTCTGAAAAATCGGCGGAGCATGAAACGGTGTCGAAAAACATGAAGAGGCTGAAAAGGTGTGAAAAATATGAAGAGTTTCAAAAGGTGTCAAAAATATGAGGAGCAAGAAACGGTCTGAAAAATAGGAGGAGCATGAAGCAGTGTTCAGAAACATGAAGAGCCTGAAAAGGTGTGAAAAATATTAAGAGCTTCGAAAGGTGTGAAAAATATGAGGAGCATGAAACGGTCTGAAAAATAGGAGGAGCATGAAACGGTGTTGAAAAACATGAAGAGCATGAAAAGGTTTGAAAAATATGCAGAGCTTAAAAGGTGTCAAAAATATGTGGAGCATGAAACGTACTGAAAAATAGGAGGAGAATGAAACGGTGTTCAAAAACATGAAGAGCCTGAAAAGTTGTGAAAAATATAAGAGCTTAAAAAGTTGTCAAATATATGAGGAGCATGAGACGGTCTGAAAGTTAGGAGGAGCATGAAAAGGTGTTGAAAAACATGAAAAGCCTGATAAGGTGTCAAATATATGAAGAGCTTCATAAGGTTTGAAAAATATGAAGAGCTTCAAAATGTTTCATAAATGTGAGGAGCATGAAACGGTCTGAAAAATAGGAGGAGCATCAAACGGTGTTGAAAAACATGAAGAGCCTGAAAAGGTGTGAAAAATATGAAGAGCTTCAAAAGGTGTTAAAAATATGAGGAGCATGAAACGGTCTGATACATAGGAGGAGCATGAAGTGCAGTTGAAAACCATGAAGAGCCTGAAAAAGTGTGAAAAATATGAATAGATTCAAAAAGTGTGAAAAATATGAAGAGCTTCAAAAGGTGTCAAATATATGAGGAGCATGAAACGGTCTAAAAAATAGGAGAAGCATGAAACGGTGTTCAATAACACGAAGGCTGAAATGGTGTGAAAAATATGAAGAGCTTCAAAAGGAGTGAAAAATATGAGGAGTTTGAAACAGTATGAAAAATAGGAGAAGCATGAAACGGTGTTCAAAAACATGAAGCATGAAATTGTGTGAAAAATATGAAGAGCTTCAAAAGGTGTGAAAAATATGAGGAGAATGAAACGGTCTGAAAATAGGAGGAGCATGAATGGGTGTTGAAAAACATGAAGAGCCTGAAAAGGTGTGAAAAATATTAAGAGCTTCAAAAGGTGTTAAATATATGAGGAGCATGAAACAGTCTGACAAATAAGAGGAGCATGAAACGGTGTTGAAAACAAGAAGAGCCTGAAAAGGTGTGAAAAATATGAAGAGCTTCAAAAGGTGTGAAAATTATGAGGAGCATGAAACGGTCTTCAAAATAGGAGTAGCATGAAGTGCTGTTGAAAAACATGAAGAGCCTGAAAAGGTGTGAAAAATATTAAGAGCTTCAAAAGGTGTGAAAAATATGAACAGCTTCAAAAGGTGTCAAAAATATGGGGAGCATGAAACGGTCCGAAATATAGGAGAAGCATTAAACGGTGTTGAAAAATATGAAGAGCCTGAAAAGGTGGGAAAAATATGAAGAGCTTTAAAAGGTGTCGAAAATATTAAGAGCATGAAACATTCTAAAAAACAGGAGGATCATGAAACGGTGTTGAAAAACATGAAGAGCCTGAAAAGGTTTGAAAAATATGAAGAGCTTCAAAAGGTGTGAAATATATGAAGAGCTTCAAAAGGTGTCACAAATATGACGAACATGAAACGGTCTGAAAAATAGGAGGAGCAGGAAGCGGTGTTGAAAAACATGAAGAGCCTGAAAAGGTTTGAAAAATATGAAGAGCTTCAAAATGTGTCAAAAATATGAGGAGCATGAAACGGTCTGAAAAATAGGAGGAGCATGAAACGGTGTTCAAAATCATGAAGAGCCTGAAAAAGTTTGAAAAATATGAAGCGCTTCAAAAGGTGTCAAAAATATGTAGAGCTTCAAAAGGTGTCAAAATTATGTGGAGCATGAAACGGTCTGAAAAATAGGAGGAGCTTGAAACGGTGTTCAAAAACATGAAGAGACTGAAAATGTGTGAAAAATACAAAGAGTTTCAAAAGGTGTGAAAAATATGAGGAGCATGAAACGGTCTGAAAAATTGGAGGAGCATGAAGAGGTCTTCAAAAACATGAAGAGCCTGAAATGGTGTGTATATACGAAGAGCTTCCAAAGGTGTCAAAAATATGAAGAGCTTCAAAAGGTGTCAAAAATATGAGGAGCATGAAACCATCTGAAAATAGGGGTAGCGTGAAACGGTGTTGAAAAACATGAAGAGCATGAAAAGGTGTGAAATATATGAAGAGCTTCAAAAGGTGTCAAAAATATGAAGAGCATGAAACAGTTTCAAAAATAGGAGGAGCATGAAGCGGTGTTCAAAAACATGAAGAGCCTGAAATGGTGTGTAATATACGAAGAGCTTCAAAATGTGTCAAAAATATGAGGAGTATGAAACGGTCTGAAACATAGGAGGAGCATGAAGCAGTGTTCAAAAACATGAAGAGCCTGAAAAGGTGTGAAAAATATGAAGAGCTTCAAAAGTTGTCATAAATTGAGGAGCATGAAACGTTCTCAAAAATAGGAGGAGCATGAAACGGTGTTTAAAAACATGAAGAGCTTGAAAAGGTGTGAAAAATATGAGGAGCATGAAACGGTCAGAAAAATAGGAGGAGCATGAAGCGGTGTTCAAAAACATGAATAGCCTGAAAAGGTGTGAAAAATATGAAGAGCTTCAAAAAGTGTGAAAAATATGAGGAGCATGAAACGGTCTGAAAAATAGGACTAGCATGAAGCGGTGTTTGAAAACATGAAGAGACTGAAAAGGTGTGAAATATATGAAGAGCTTCAAAAGGTGTGAAAAATATGAGTAACATGAAACGGTCTGAAAAATAGGTGGAGCATGAAACGGTGTTGAAATCATGAAGAGACTGAAAAGGTGTGAAAAATATGAGGAGATTCAAAACGTGTCAAAACTATGAGGAGCATGAAACTGTCTGAAAAATAGGAGGAGCATGAAGCGGTGTTGAAAAACCTGAAGAGCCCGCAAACGTGTGAAAAATATGTAGAGCTTCAAAAGTTGTGAAATATATGAAGAGCGTCAAAATGTGTCAAAAATATGAGGAGCATGAAACAGTCTGATAAATAGGAGGACCATGAAGCATTGTTGAATAACATGAAGAGCCTGATATGGTGTGAAATAAATGAAGAGCTTCAAAAATGTGAAAAATATGAGGAGCATGAAACGTTCTGAAAAATAGAAGGAGCATGAAGCAGTGTTGAAAAACATGAAGAGCCTGAAAAGGTGTGAAATATATGAAGAGCTTCAAAAGGTGTAAAAAATATGAGGAGCATTAAACAGTCTGAAAAATAGGAGGAACATGAAACGGTGTTCAAAAACATGAAGAGCCTGAAAAGGTGTGAAAAATATGAAGGGCTTCAAAACGTGTCAAAAATATCACGAGCATGATACGGTCTGAAAAATAGGAGGAACTTGAAACGGATATCAAAAACATGAAGAGCTTGAAAATGTGTGAAAAACATGAAGAGCTTCAAAAGGTGTAAAAATTATGAGGAGCATGAAACAATCCGAAAATAGGAGGAGCATGAAACCGTGTTCAAAAACGAGAAGAGCATTAAGAGGTGTGAAAAATATGAAGAGCTTCAAAAGGTTTCAAAAGTAGGAGTAGCATGAAACGGTGTTCAAATACATGAAGAGCCTGAAAAAGTGTGAAAAATATTAAGAGTTTCAAAAGGTGTGAAAAATATGAGGAGCATGAAGCGGTGTTCAAGAACATGAAGAGCTTGAAAAGGTGTGAAAAATATGAAGAGCTTCAAAAAGTGTGAAAAATATGAGGAGCATGAAACTGTTTGAAAAATAGGAGGAGCATGAAAAGGTGTTGGAAAACATGAAGAGCCTGAAAATGTGTGAAAAATATGAAGAGCTTCAAAAGGTGTGAAAAATATGAGGAGCATGAAAATGTCTGACAAATACGAGGAGCATGAAGTGGTGTTGAAAAACATGAAGAGACTGAAAAGGTGTGAAAAATATGAAGAGCTTCAAAAGGTGTCGAAAATTTGAGGAGCCTGAAAAGGTCTGAAAAAGAGGAGGAGCATGAGGCGGTGTGAAAAGTATGAAGAGCTTCAAAATGTGTCAAAAATATGAGGAGGATGAAAAGGTCTGAAAAACAGGAGGAACATGAAAAGGTGTTGAAAACATGAAGAGCCTGAAAAGGTGTGAAATATATTTAGAGCTTCAAAATGTGTCAAAAATATGAGGAGCATGAAACGGTCTGAAAAATAAGAGGAGCATGAAGTGGTTTTGAAAAACATGAAGAGACCGAAAATTTTTGGAAAATATGAAGTGCTAGAAAATGTGTTAAAAATATGAAGAGCTTCAAAAGGTGTTAAATATATGAAGAGCTTCAAAAGGTTCAAAAATATGAGGAGCATGAAACGGTCTGAAAAATAGAAGGAGCATGTAACGGTGTTGAAAAACATGAAGAGCATGAAAAGCTGTGAAATATATGAAGACCTTCAAAAGGTGTCAAATATATGAGGAGCATGAAAATGTCTAAAAAATAGGAGGAGCATGAAGTGGTGTTGAAAAACATGAAGATCCTGAAAAGGTGTGAAAAATATGAAGAGCCAGAAAAGGTGTTAAAAATATGAAGAGCTTCAAAAGGTGTTAAAAATATGAAATGCTTCAAAATGTGTCAAAAATATGAGGTGCATGAAACGGTCTGAGAAATAGGAGGAGCATGAAGTGGTGTTGTAAAATATGAAGAGCCTGAAAAGGTGTGAAAAATATGAAGAGCTTTAAAAGGTGTTAAAATATGAAGAGCTTTAAAAGGAGCCAAAAATATGAGGAGCAAGAAACGGTCTGAAAAATAGGAAAAGCATGAAGTTGTGTTGAAAAGCATGAAGAGACTGAAAAAGTGTGAAAAATATGAAGAGCTTCAAAAGGTGTGAAAAATATGAAGAACTTCAAAAGATTCCAAAATAGGAGGAGCATGAAACAGTGTTCAAAAACATGAAGAGCCACAAAATGTGTGAAAAATATGAAGAGTTTCAAAAGGTGTGAAAAATATGAGGAGCATTAAGCAGTGTTCAAAAACATGAAGAGCTTGAAAAGGTGTGAAAAATATGAAGAGCTTCAAAAAGTGTGAAAAATATGAGGAGCATGAAACGGTCTGAAAAATAGGAGGAGAAAGAAGTGGTCTTGCAAAACATGAAGGGCCTGAAAAGGTGTGAAAAATATGAAGAGGTTCAAAAGGTGTCAAAAATATGAGGAGCATGAAACGGGCTGAAAAATAGGAGAAGCATGAAACGGTGTTGAAAACATGAAGAGCCTGAAAAGGTGTGAAAAGTATGAAGAGGTTCAAAAGGTGTCAAAAATATGAGGAGCATGAAACGGTCTGAAAAATAGGTGGAGCATGACACGGTGTTGAAAACATGAAGAGCCTGAAAAGGTGTGAAAATTATGAAGAGCTTCAAAATGTGTCAAAAATATGAGGAGCAATGAAAGGTCTGAAAAATAGGAGGAGCATGAAAGGATGTTCAAAAATATGAAGAGCCTGAAAAGGTGTGAAAAATATGAAGAGAATCAAAAGGCGTCAAAAATATGAGGAGCATGAAACGGACCGAAAAATAGGAGGAGCATGAAAAGGTGTTGGAAAACATAAAGAGACTGAAAAGTTGTGAAAAATATGAAGAGATTCAAAAGGTCTGAAAAATATGAAGAGCTTCAAAAGGTTCAAAAATATGAGGAGCATGAAACGGTCCGAAAAATAGGAGGAGCATGAAACGGTGTTCAAAAACATGAAGAGCCTGAAAATTTGTGAAAAATATTAAGAGTTTCAAAAGGTGTGAAAAATATGAGGAGCATGAAGCGGTGTTCAAGAACATGAAGAGACTGAAAAGGTGTGAAAAATATGAAGAGCTTCAAAAAGTGTGAAAAATATGAGGAGCATGAAACTGTTTGAAAAATAGGAGGAGCATGAAGCGGTGTTCAAAAACATGAAGAGCCTGAAAAGGTGTGAAAAATATGAAGAGCTTCAAAAGTTGTCATAATATGAGGAGCATGAAACGGTCCCAAAAATAGGAGGAGCATGAAAAGGTGTTGGAAAACATGAAGAGCCTGAAAAGGTGTGAAAAATATGAAGAGCTTCAAAAGGTGTCAAAAATATGAGGAGCATGAAACGGTCCGAAAAATAGGAGGAGCATGAAAAGGTGTTGGAAAACATGAAGAGCATGAAACGGTGTGAAAAATATGAAGAGCTTCAAAAGGTGTGAAAAATACGAAGAGCTTCAAAAGGTGTCAAAAATATGAGGAGCATGAAACGGTCTGAAAAATAGGAGCAGCATGAAACGGTGTTCAAATCTTGAAGGTACTGAAAAGGTGTGAAAAATATGAAGAGCTTCAAAAGGTGTCAAAAATATGAGGAACATGAAACGGTCCGAAAAATAGGAGGAGCATGAAAACGTGTTGGAAAACATGAAGAGCCTGAAAATGTGTGAAAAATATGAAGAGCTTCAAAAGGTGTGAAAAATATGAGGAGCATGAAAATGTCTGACAAATACGAGGAGCATGAAGTGGTGTTGAAAAACATGAAGAGACTGAAAAGGTGTGAAAAATATGAAGAGCTTCAAAAGGTGTCGAAAATTTGAGGAGCATGAAACGGTCTGAAAAAGAGGAGGAGCATGAGGCGGTGTGAAAAATATGAAGAGCTTCAAAATGTGTCAAAAATATGAGGAGGATGAAAAGGTCTGAAAAACAGGAGGAACAAGAAAAGGTGTTGAAAACATGAAGAGCATGAAAAGGTGTGAAATATATTTAGAGCTTCAAAATGTGTCAAAAATATGAGGAGCATGAAACGGTCTGAAAAATAAGAGGAGCAGGAAGTGGTTTTGAAAAACATGAAGAGACCGAAAATTTTTGAAAAATATGAAGTGCTAGAAAAGGTGTTAAAAATATGAAGAGCTTCAAAAGGTGTTAAATATATGAAGAGCTTCAAAAGGTTCAAAAATATGAGGAGCATGCAAATGTCTCAAAAATAGGGGAATCATGAAGTGGTGTTGAAAAACATGAAGATCCTGAAAAGGTGTGAAAAATATGAAGAGCCAGAAAAGGTGTTAAAAATATGAAGAGCTTCAAAAGGTGTTAAAAATATGAAATGCTTCAAAAGGTGTCAAAAATATGAGGTGCATGAAACGGTCTGAAAAATAGGAGGAGCATGAAAAGGTGTTGGAAAACATGAAGAGCATGAAACGGTGTGAAAAATATGAACAGCTTCAAAAGGTGTGAAAAATACGAAGAGCTTCAAAAGGTGTCAAAAATATGAGGAGCATGAAACGGTCTGAAAAATAGGAGCAGCATGAAACGGTGTTCAAATCTTGAAGATACTGAAAAGGTGTGAAAAATATGAAGAGCTTCAAAAGGTGTCAAAAATATGAGGAGCATGAAACGGTCCGAAAAATAGGAGGAGCATGAAACGGTGTTCAAAAACATGAAGAGCCTCAAAATGTGTGAAAAATATGAAGAGTTTCAAAAGGTGTGAAAAATATAAGGAGCATGAAGCGGTGTTCAAAAACATGAAGAGCCTGAAAAGGTGTGAAAAATATGAAGAGCTTCAAAAAGTGTGAAAAATATGAGGAGCATGAAACGGTCTGAAAAATATGAGGAGCATGAAGCGGTGTTCAAAAACATGAAGAGCCTGAAAAGGTGTGAAAATTATGAAGAGCTTCAAAATGTGTCAAAAATATGAGGATCAATGAAAGGTCTGAAAAATAGGAGGAGCATGAAAGGATGTTCAAAACCATGAAGAGCCTGAAAAGGTGTGAAAAATATGAAGAGAATCAAAAGGCGTCAAAAATATGAGGAGCATTAAACGGTCTGAAAAATAGGAGCATGAAGCGGTGTTGAAAATAATGAAGAGTCTGAAGAGGTGTGTAAAATATGAAGAGCTTCAAAAAGTGTCAAATATATGAAGAGCCTGAAACGGTCTGAAAAAGAGGAGGAGCATGAATCGGTGTTGAAAAATATGAAGAGACTGAAAAGGTTTGAAAAGTGTGAAGAGCTTCAAGAGGTGTGAAATATATGAAGAGCTTCAAAAGGTGTCAAAAATATGACGAACTTGAAACGCTCTGAAAAATAGGAGGAGCAGGAAGCGGTGTTGAAAAACATGAAGTGCCTGAAAAGGTTTGAAAAATATGAAGAGCTTCAAAAGGTGTCAAAAATATGTAGAGCTTCAAAAGGTGTCAAAATTATGAGGAGCATGAAACGGTCTGAAAAATAGGAGGAGCTTGAAACGGTGTTCAAAAACATGAAGAGCCTGAAAAAGTTTGAAAAATATGAAGCGCTTCAAAAGGTGTCAAAAATATGTAGAGCTTCAAAAGGTGTCAAAATTATGAGGAGCATGAAACGGTCTGAAAAATAGGAGGAGCTTGAAACGGTGTTCAAAAACATGAAGAGCCTGAAAATGTGTGAAAAATACAAAGAGTTTCAAAAGGTGTGAAAAATATAAGGAGCATGAAGCGGTGTTCAAAACTTGAAGATACTGAAAAGGTGTGAAAAATATGAAGAGATTCAAAAGATGTGAAAAATATGAGGAGCATGAAACGGTCTGAAAAATTGGAGGAGCATGAAGAGGTCTTCAAAAACATGAAGAGCCAGAAAAGGTGTGAAAAATATGAAGAGCTTCAAAAGGTGTTCAAAAATATGAGGAGCATGAAACGGTCTGAAAAATATGAGGAGCATGAAACGGTGTTCATAAACATGAAGAGCCTGAAAAGGTGTGAAAATTATGAAGAGCTTCAAAAGGTGTCAAAAATATGAAGAGCTTCAAAAGGTGTCAAAAATATGAGGAGCATGAAACCATCTGAAAATAAGGGGAGCGTGAAACGGTGTTGAAAAACATGAAGAGCTTGCAAAGGTGTGAAATATATGAAGAGCTTCAAAAGGTGTCAAAAATATGAAGAGCATGAAACAGTTTCAAAAATAGGAGGAGCATGAAGCGGTGTTCAAAAACATGAAGAGCCTGAATTGGTGTGTAATATACGAAGAGCTTCAAAAGGTGTCAAAAATATGAGGAGTATGAAACGGTCTGAAAAATAGGTGGAGCATGAAACGGTGTTGAAATCATGAAGAGCCTGAAAAGGTGTGAAAAATATGAGGAGATTCAAAACGTGTCAAAAATATGAGGAGCATGAAAATGTCTGAAAAATAGGAGGAGCACGAAGCGGTTTTGAAAAAACTGAAGAGACTGAAAACGTGTGAAAAACATGAAGAGCTTCAAAAGGTGTCAAATATTTGAGGTTCATGAAACGGTCTGAAAAATATGAGAAGCATGAAGCGGTGTTGAAAAACATGAAGAGCCTGAAAAGGTGTGAAAAATATGAAGAGTTTCAAAAGGTGTAAAAAATATGAGGAGCATGAAACCGTCTAATATATAGGAGGAGCATGAGTGGTGTTGAAAAATATGAATAGCCTGCAAAGGTGTGAAAAATATGAAGAGCTTCAAAAGGTGTGAAAAATATAAGGAGCATGAAACGGTCTGAAATATAGGAGGAGCATGAAGCGGGGTTGAAAAACATGAAGAGCCTGAAAAGGTGTGAAAAATATGAGGAGCATGAAACGGTCAGAAAAATAGGTGGAGCATGAAGTGGTGTTGAAAAACATGAAGCGCCTGAAAATGTGTGAAATATATGAAGAGCTTCAAAAGGTTTCAAAAATATGATGAGCATGAAACGGTCTGAAAAATAGGAGGAGCATCAAGCGGTGTTGAAAATCATGAAGAGCCTGAACAGGTGTGAAATATATGTAGAGCAGTAAACGGTCTGAAAAATAGGTGGAGCATGAAGCGGTGTTGAAAAACATGAAGCGCCTGAAAATGTGTGAAATATATGAAGAGCTTCAAAAGGTGTCAAAAATATGAGGAGCATGAAACGGTCTGAAAAATACGAGGGGAATGAAGCGGTGTTGAAAAGCATGAAGAGCCTGAAAAGGTGTGAAATATATGAAGAGCTTCAAAAGTTGTCAAAAATATGAGGAGCATGAACCGGTCTGAAAAATTGGAGGAGCATGAAGCTGTGTTGAAAAACATGAAGAGCCTGAAGATGTGTGAAAAATATGAAGAGCTTCAAAATGTGTCAAAATATGAGGAGCATGAAACGGTCTGAAAAAAAGGAGGAGAATGAAAAGGTGTTCAAAAACATGAAGAGCCTGAAAAGGTGTGTAATACATGAAGAGCTTCAAAAGGTGTAAAATATATGAGGAGCAGGAAACGGTCTGAAAAATAGGAGGAGCATGAAATGGTATTGAAAACCATGAAGAGCCTGAAAAGGTGTGAAAAATATGAAGAGCTTCAAAATGTGTCAAAAATATGAGGAGCATGAAACGGTCTGAAAAATAGGAGGAGCATGAAGCGGTGTTCAAAAACATGAAAATCTTTAAAAGGTTTGAAATATATGAAGAGCTTCAAAAGGTGTGAAAAATAGGAGGAGATGAAGCGGTGTTCAAAAACATGAAGAGCCGGAAAAAGTGTGAAAAACATGAAGAGCTTCAAAACGTGTCAAAAAATGAGGAGCATGAAACGGTCTGAACAATAGGAGGAGCATGAAGCGCTTTTGAAAAACATGAAGAGCCTGAACAGGTGTGAAATATATGAGGAGCTTAAAAGGTACCAAAAATATGAGGAGCATGAAACGGTCTGAAAAATAGGAGGGGCATGAAAAGGTGTTGAAAAACATGAAGAGACTGAAAAGGTGGGGAAAATATGAAGAGCTTCAAAAGGTGTGAAATATATGAGGAGCTTCAAAAAGTGTGAAAATTAGGAGGAGCATGAAGCCGTGTTCAAAAACATGAAGAGCCTGAAAAGGTGTGGAAAATATGAAGAGCTTCAAAAGGTGTGAAAAATATGAGGAGCATAAAGTGGTGTTCAAAACATGAAGAACTTGAGAAGGTGTGAAATATATGAAGAGCTTCAAAAAGTGTGAAAAATAGGAGGAGCATGAAGCCGTGTTCAAAAACATGAAGTGCCTGAAAAGGTGTGAAATATATGAAGAGCTTCAAAACGTGTCAAAAATATGCGGAGCATGAATCGGTCTTAAAAATAAGAGGGGCATGAAGCGTTGTTGAAAAAATTGAAGAGCCTGAAACGGTGTGAAAAATATGTGGAGCAGGAAACTCTCTGAAAAATAGGAGGAGCAAGAAGCGGTGTTGGAAAATATGAAGAGCCTGAAAAGGTGTGAAATATATGAAGAACTTCAAAAGGTGTCAAAAATATGAGGAGCATGAAACGGCCTGAAACATAGGAGGAGCATGAAAAGGTGTTGAAAAACATGAATTACCTGAAAAGGTGTGAAAAATATGAAGAGCTTCAAAAGGTGGGAAAAATATGAAGAGATTCAAATGGTGTCAAAAATATGAGGAGCATGAAACGCTCGGAAAAATAGGAGGAGTATGAAGTGATGTTGAAAAACATGAAGAGTCTGAAAAGGTGTGAAAAATATGAAGAGCTTCAAAATGTGTCAGAATTATGAGGAGCATGAAATGGTCTGAAAACTAGGAGGAGCATGATACGGTTTTGAAAAACCTGAAGAACAGGAAAAGATGAGAAATATATGAAGAGCATTAAAAGGTGTGAAAAATAAGAGGAGCATGAAACTGTCTGATATATAATAGGAGCATTAAACGGTGTTCAAAAACATGAAGAACTTGAAAAGTTGTGAAATATATGAAGAGCTTCAAAAGGTGTGAAAAACAGGAGGAGCAGGAAGCGGTGTTCAAAAACATGAAGAGCCTGCAAAGGTGTGAAATATATAAAGAGCTTCAAAAGGTGTCAAAAATAGGAGGAGCATGAAACGGTCTGAAAAATAGGAGGAGCCTGAAGCGGTGTTGAAAGCATGAAGAGCCTGAAATGGTTTGAAAAATATGAAGAGCTTCAAAAGTTGTCAAAAATATAGGAGCATGAAACGGTCTGAAAAATACGAGGGGAATGAAGCGGTGTTGAAAATCATGAAGAGCCTGAAAAGGTGTGAAATATATAAAGAGCTTCAAAACGTGTCAAAAATATGAGGAACATGAAACGGTCTGAAAAATATGAGGAGCATGAAGCAGTGTTGAAAAGCATGAAGAGCCTGAAATGGTTTGAAAAATATGAAGAGCTTCAAAAGGTGTCAAAAATATGAGGAGCATGAAACGGTCTGAATAAAAGGAGGAGCATGAAATGATGCTCAAAAACATGAAGAGCCTGAAAAGGTGGAAAAATATGAAGAGCTTCAAAAGGTGTCAAAAATATGAGGAGCATGAAACGGTCTGAAAAATAGGAGGAGCATGAAACGGTGTACAAAAACATGAAGAGCCTGAAAAAGTGTGAAAAATATGAAGAGTATCAAAACGTGTCAAAAAAATGAGGAGCATGAAACGGTCTGAAAAATAGTAGGCTCATGAAGCGGTGTTTAAAAACATAAAGAGCCTGAAAAAGTGTGAAAAATATGAAGAGCTTCAAAAGGTGTCAAAAATATGAGGAGCATAAAACGGTCTGAAAATAGGAGGAGCATGAAACGGTGTTGAAAAACATGAAGAGCTTGCAAAGCTGTGAAAAATATGAAGAGCTTCAAAATATGTGAAAAATATGAGGAGCATGAAACGGTCTGAAATATAGGAGGAGCATGAAATGGTGTTGAAAAACATGAAGAGCTTGCAAAGCTGTGAAAAATATGAAGAGCTTCAAAAGGTGTGAAAAATATGAGGAGCATGAAACGGCCTGAAAAATAGGAGGTGCATGAAGCGGTGTTCAAAAACATGAAAAGCCGGAAAAGGTGAGAAAAATATGAGGAGCATGATACTATCTGAAAAATAGGAGAAGCAGGAAGAGGTGTTGAAAAAACTGAAGAACAGGAAAAGGTGAGAAATATATGAAAGAGCTTCAAAACGTGTGAAAAATATGAGGAGCATGAAACGGTCTGAAAAATAGGACGTACATGAAACCGTGTTGAAAAACTTGAAGAACAGGAAAAGGTGAGAAAAATATGAAGAGCTTCAAAAAGTGTGAAAAATATGAAGAGCATGAAATGGTCTGAAATATACGACGAGCATTAAACGGTGTTCAAAAACATGAAGAGCCTTAAAATGTGTGAAAAATATGAAGAGCTTCAAAAGGTGTGAAAAACATGAGGAGCAAGAAGCAGTGTTCAAAAACATGAAGACATTCAAAAGGTGTGAAAAATATGAAGAGCTTCAAAAGGAGTGAAAAATAGGACCATGAAGCTTTGTTCAAAAACATAAAGAGCCTGAAAAGGTGTGAAATATATGAAGAGCTTCAAAAGGTGTCAAAAATATGAGGAGCATGAAACAGTCTGAAAAATAGGAGGAACTGAAATGGTGTTGAAAAGCATGAAGAGCCTGAAAAGGTGTGAAAAATATGAATAGCTTCAAAGGTGTCAAAAATATGCGGAGCATGAATCGGTCTGAAAAATAGGCGCATGAAGTGGTGTTGAAAAACTTGAAGAGTCTGAAGAGGTGTGAAAAATATGAAGAGCTTCAAAAGGTGTCAAATATATGAAGAGCTTCAAAATGTGTCAAAAATATGAGGAGAATGAAACGGTCTGAAAAATAGGAGGAGCTTGAAAAGGTATTGAAAAACATGAAGAGCATGAAAAGTTGTGAAAATCATGAAGAGCTTCAAAAGGTGTCAAAAATATGAGGAGCATGAAACGGTCTGAAAATTAGGAGGAACATGAAGCGGTGTTGATAAACATGAAGAGCCTGAAAAGGTGTGATAATCATGAAGAGCTTCAAAAGGTGTCAAAAATATGAGGAGAATAAAACGGTCTGAAAAATAGCAGGAGCATGAAGCGGTGTTTTAAAACATGAAGAGCCTGAAAAGTTGCGAAAAATATGAAGAGCTTCAAAAGGTGTGAAAAATATGTGGAGCAGGAAACAATCTGAAATATAGGAGGAGCATGCAGTGGTGTTGAAAAACTTGAAGCGCCTGAAAATGTGTGAAAAATGTAAAGAGATTCAAAAGGTGTGAAAAATATGAGAAACATGAAACGGTCTGAAAAATAGGTGGAGCATGAAGCGGTGTTCAAAAACATGAAGAGCCTGACTGGTGTGAAAAATATGAAGAGCTTCAAAAAGTGTGAAAAATATGAGGAGCATGAAACGGTCTGAAAAATAGGAGGAGCATTAAACGGTGTTGAAAAGCATGAAGAGCCTGAAAATGTGTGAAAAATATGAAGAGCTTCAAAAGGTGTCAAAAATTTGAGGAGCATAAAACGGTCTGCAAATAGGAGGAGCATGAAACGGTTTTGAAAAGCATGAAGAGCCTGAAAAGGTGTGAAAAATACGGAGAGCTTCAAAATGTGTCAAAAATATGAGGAGCATGAAACGGCCTGAAAAATAGGAGGAGCATGAAACGGTGTTGAAAAGCATGAAGAGCCTGAAAATGTGTGAAAAATATGAAGAGCTTCAAAAGGTGTCAAAAATATGAGGAGCATGAAAAAGTCTGAAAATAGGGGGAGCATGAAACGATGTTGAAAAGTATGAAGAGCCTGAAAAGGTGTGAAAAATATGAAGAGCTTCAAAAGGTGTCAAAAATATGAGGAGCATGAAACAGTCTGAAAATAGGAGGAGCATGAAACGGTGTTGAAAAGCATGAAGAGCCTGAAAAGTTGTGAAAAACATGAAGAGCGTCAAAAGGTGTGAAAAGTATGAAGAGCTTCAAAAGGTGTCAAAAAAATGAGGAGCATGAAACTGTCTGAAAAATAGGAGGAGCATGCAAAGGTGTTGAAAAATATGAAGAGCCTGAAAAAATGTGAAATATATGAAGAGGTTCAAAAGGTGACAAAAATATGAGGAGCATGAAACAGCCTGAAAAATAGGAGGAGCATGAAGCGGTGTTGAAAAACATGAAGAGCCTGAAAAAGTGTGAAATATATGAAGAGCTTCAAACGGTGTCAGAAATATGAGGAGCATGAAACGGTCTGAAAAATAGGAGGAGCATGAAACGGTGTTGAAAAACCTAAGGAACAGGAAAAGGTGACAAATATATGAAGAGCTTAAAAATTTGTGAAAAATATGAGGAGCATGACACGGTCTGAAAAATAGGAGGAGCATTAAACGGTGTTCAAAAACAAGAAGAGCCTGAAAATGTGTGAAAAATATGAAGATCTAAAAAACGTGTGAAATATATGAGGAGCATGAAGCGGTTTTCAAAAACATGAAGAGATTGAACAGGTGTGAAATATATAAAGAGCTTCAAACCGGGTGAAAAATAGGAGGAGCATGAAGCGGTGTTCAAAAACATAAAGAGCCTGAAAAGGTGTGAAATATATGTAGAGATTCAAAAGGTGTCAAAAACATGTGGAGCATGAAACGGTCTGAAAAATAGGAGGAGCATGAAGTGGTGTCAAAACATGAAGAGCCTGAAAAGGTGTGAAAATAAGAAGAGATTCAAAAGGTGTCAAATATTTGAGGATAATGAAACGGTCTGAAAAATAGGTGGAGCATGAAGCGGTGTTGAAAAACATGAAGAGCCTGAAAACGTGTGAAATATATGAAGAGCTTCAAAAGGTGTGAAAAATATGAGGAGAATGATACGATCTGAAAAAAAGGAGGAGCATGAAGCGGTGTTGAAAAACATGAAGAGACTGAAAAGATGTGAAAAACATGAAGAGCTTCAAAAGGTGTCAAAAATATGAGGAGCATGAAACGGCCTGAAAAATAGGAGGAGCATGAAGCGGTGTTGAAATACGTGAAGAGCATGAAAAGGTGTGAAATATATGAAGAGCTTCAAAAAATGTCAAAATATTAGGAGCATGAAACGGTCTGAAATATACGAGGAACATGAAATGGTGTTGAAAAACATGAAGAGCTTGCAAAGTTGTGAAAAATATGAAGAGCTTCAAAAAGTGTGAAAAATATGAGGAGCATGAAACGGTCTGAAAAATAGGAGGTGCATGAAACCGTGTTGAAAAACCTGAAGAACAGGAAAAGGTGAGAAATATATGAAGAGCTTCAAAAAGTGTGAAAAATATGAGGAGCATGAAACGGTCTGAAAAATAGGACGAGCATTAAACGGTGTTCAAAAACATGAGGAGACTGAAATGGTGTGAAAAATATGAAGAGTTTCAAAAGCTGTAAAAAATATGAGCAGCATGAAACGGTCTGAAAAATAGGAGGAGCATGAAACAGTGTTGAAAAGCATGAAGAGCCTGAAAAGGTGTGAAAAACATGAAGAGCGTCAAAAGGTGTGAAAAGTATGAAGAGCTACAAAAGATGTCAAAAATATGAGGAGCATGAAATGGTCTGAAAAATAGGACGAGCATTAAACGGTGTTCAAAAACATGAAGAGCCTTAAAATGTGTGAAAAAAATGAAGAGCTTCAAAATGTGTGAAAAATATGAGGATCAAGAAGCAGTGTTCAAAAACATGAATACCTTGAAAAGGTGTGAAAAATATGAAGAGCTTCAAAAAGAGTGAAAAATAGGAGCATGAAGCATTGTTCAAAAACATAAAGAGCCTGAAAATGTGTGAAATATATGAAGAGCTTCAAAAGTTGTCAAAAATATGAGGAGCATGAAACGGTCTGAAAAATAGGTGGAGCATGAAGCAGTGTTCAAAAACATGAAGAGCCTGACTGGTGCGAAAAATATGAAGAGCTTCAAAAAGTGTGAAAAATATGAGGATCATGAAACGGTCTGAAAAATAGGAGGAGCATTAAACGGTGTTCAAAAACATGAAGAGCCTGAAATGTTTGAAAAATATGAAGAGCTTCAAAAGGTGTGAAAAATATGAGGAGCATGAAGTGGTGTTCAAGAAAATAAGAGCCTGAAAAGGTGTGAAATATATGAAGAGCTTCAAAAGGTGTCAAAATATGAGGAGCATGAAACAGTCTGAAAAACAGGAGGAGCTTGAAATGGTGTTGAAAACATGAAGAGCATGAAAAGGTGTGAAAAATATGAAGAGCTTCAAAAGTTGTCAAAAATATGAGGAGCATAAAACGGTCTGAAAATAGGAGGAGCATGAAACGGTGTTGAAAAGCATGAAGAGCCTGAAAAGGTGTGAAAAATATGAAGAGCTTCAAAAGGTGTCAAAAATATGAGGAGCATGAAACGGCGTGAAAAATAGGAGGAGCATGAAGCAGTGTTGAAAAGCATGAAGAGCAAGAAAAGGGGTGAAAAATATGAAGAGCTTCAAAAGGTGTCAAAAATATGAGGAGCATGAAACGGTCCAAAAAATAGGAGGAGAATGAAGAGGTGTTGAAAAACCTGAGGAGCTTGAAAACGTGGGAAAAATCTGAAGAGCTTCAACCGGTGTCAAAATTATGCAAAGCATAAATCGGCCTGAAAAATAGGAGGCACATGAAGCAGTGTTGAAAAACTTGAAGAGTCTGAAGAGGTGTGAAAAATATGAAGAGCTTCAAAAGGTGTCAAATATATGAAGAGCTTCAAAAGGTGTCAAAATTATGAGGAGCATGAAACGGTCTGAAAAATAGGAGGAGCATGAAAAGGTGTTGAAAAACATGAAGAGCATGAAAAGTTGTGAAATATATGAAGAGCTTAAAAAGGTGTGAAAAATACGAGGAGAATGATACGGTCTGAAAAAAAGGAGGAGCATGAGCAGTGTTGAAAAACTTGAAGAGTCTGAAGAGGTGTGAAAAATATGAAGAGCTTCAAAAGGTGTCAAATATATGAAGAGCTTCAAACGGTGTCAAAATTATGCGGAGCATGAATCGGTCTGAAAAATAGGAGGCACATGAAGCGGTGTTGAAAAACATAAAGAGCCTGAAAAGGTGTGAAATATATGAAGAGCTTAAAAAGGTGTGAAAAATACGAGGAGAATGATACGGTCTGAAAAAAAGGAGGAGCATGAGCAGTGTTGAAAAACATGAAGAGACTGCAAAGGTGTGAAAAACATGAAGAGCTTCAAAAGGTCTCAAAAATATGAGGAGCATGAAACGGTCTGAAATATAGGAGTAGCATGAAAAGGTGATGAAAAACATGAAGAGCATGAAAAGTTGTGAAAATCATGAAGAGCGTCAAAAGGTGTAAAAAATATGAGGAGCATGAAACGGTCTGAAAAATATGAGGAACATGAAGCGGTGTTGAAAAACATGAAGAGCCTGAAAAGGTGTGAAACATATGAAGAGCTTCAAAAGGTGTGAAAATATGTGGAGCAAGAAACAATCTGAAATATAGGAGGAGCATGAAGTGGTGTTGAAAAACTTGAAGCGCCTGAAAATGTGTGATAAATATGAAGAGCTTCAAAAGGTGTCAAAAATATGAGGAGCATGAAACTTTCTGAAAAATAGGAGGAGCATGAAGCGGTGTTGAAAAACATGAAGAGCCTGAAAAGGTGTGAAATATATGAAGAGCTTCAAAAGGTGTGAAAAACATGAAGATCTTCAAAAGGTGTCAAAAATATGAGGAACATGAAACGGCCTGAAAAATAGGAGGAGCATGAAGCGGTGTTGAAAAATATGAAGAGCCTGAAAATGTGTGATAAATATGAAGAGCTTCAAAAGGTACAAAAATATTAGGAGCAAGAATCTGTCTGAAAAATTGAAGGAGCATGAAGCTGTGTTGAAAAACATGAAGAGCCTGAAAAGGTGTGAAATATATGAAGAGCTTCAAAAGGTGTGAAAAACATGAAGATCTTCAAAAGGTGTCAAAAATATGAGGAACATGAAACGGCCTGAAAAATAGAAGGAGCATGAAGCGGTGTTGAAAAATATGAAGAGCCTGAAAAGGTGTGAAATATATGAAGAGCTTCAAAAGGTGTGAAAAATATGAAGAGCTGCAAAATGTGTCAAAAATATGAGAAACATGAAACCGTCTGAAAAATAGGAGGAGCATGAAAAGGTGTTGAAAAACATGAAGAGCTTGAAAAGGTGTGAAATATATGAATAGGTTCAAAAGGTGTCAAAAATATGAGGAGCATGAAAGGGTCCGAAAAATAAGAGGAGAATGAAGCAGTGTTGAAAAACCTGAAGAGCTTGAAAAGCTGTGAAAATATGAAGAGCTTCAAACGGTGTCAAAATTATGCGGAGCATGAATCGGTCTGAAAAATAGGAGGCGCATGAAGCGGTGTTGAAAAACATAAAGAGGCTGAAAAGGTGTGAAATACATGAAGAGCTTAAAAAGGTGTGAAAAATTTGAGGAGAATGATACGGTCTGAAAAAAAGGAGGAGCATGAGAGGTGTTGAAAAACATGAAGAGCCTGCAAAGGTGTGAAAAACATGAAGAGCTTCAAAAGGTGTCAAAAATATGAGGAGCATGAAACGGCCTGAAAAATAGGAGGAGCATGAAGCCGTGTTCAAAAACATAAAGAGCATGAAAAGGTGTGATATATATGAAGAGCTTCAAAAGGTGTCAAAATTATGAGGAGCATGAAACGGTCTGAAATATAGGAGGAACATGAAATGGTGTTGAAAAACATGAAGAGCCTGCAAATGTGTGAAAAATGTGAAGAGATTCAAAAGTGTGTAAAATATAAGAAACATGAAACTGTCTGAAAAATAGGAGGAGCATGAAGCGGTGTTCAAAAACATGAAGAGCCTGACAAGTGTGAAAAATATAAGGAGCATGAAACGGTCTGAAAAATAGGTGGAGCATGAAGCAGTGTTCAAAAACATTAAGAGACTGACTGGTGTGAAAAATATGAAGAGCTTCAAAAAGTGTGAAAAATATGAGGAGCATGAAACGGTCTGAAAAATAGGAGGAGCATTAAACGGTGTTCAAAAATATGAAGAGCCTGAAAATGTTTGAAAAATATGAAGAGCTTAAAAAGGTGTGAAAAATATGAGGAGCATGAAGCGGTGTTCAAAAATATGAAGAGCATGAAAAGGTGTGAAACATATGAAGAGCTTCAAAAGGTGTCAAAATATGAGGAGCATGAAACAGTCTGAAAAACAGGAGGAGCTTGAAATGGTGTTGAAAAACTTGAAGAGCATGAAAAGGTGTGAAAAATATGAAGAACTTCAAAAGGTGTCAAAATTATGAGGAGCATGAAACAGTCTGAAAATAGAGGGAGCATGAAACGGTGTTGAAAAGCATGAAGAGCCTGAAAAGGTGTGAAAAACATGAAGAGCTTCAAAAGGTGTGAAAAGTATGAAGAGCTTCAAAAGGTGTCAAAAAATATGAGGAGCATGAAACTGTCTGAAAAATAGGAGGAGCATGAAAAGGTGTTGAAAAACATGAAGAGCCTGAAAAGGTGTGAAATATATGAAGAGGTTCAAAAGGTGACAAAAATATGAGGAGCATGAAACAGCCTGAAAAATAGGAGGAGCATGAAGCGTTGTTGAAAAACATGAAGATCCTGAAAAAGTGTGAAATATATGAAGAGCTTCAAACGGTGTCAGAAATATGAGGAGCATGAAACGGCCTGAAAAATAGGAGCAGCATGAGGTGGTGCCAAAAACATGAAGAGCCTGAAATGGTGTGAAAATAAGAAGAGATTCAAAAGGTGTGAAAAATATGAGGAGAATGATACGGTCTGAAAAAAAGGAGGAGCATGAAGCGGTGTTGAAAAACATGAAGAGCCTGAAAAGATGTGAAAAACATGAAGAGCTTCAAATGGTGTCAAAAATATGAGGAGCATGAAACGGCCTGAAAAAAGGAGGAGCATGAAGCGGTGTTGAAATACATGAAGAGCATGAAAAGGTGTGAAATATATGAAGAGCTTCAAAAAATGTCAAAATATGAGGAGCATGAAACGGTCTGAAATATACGAGGAGCATGAAATGGTGTTGAGAAACATGAAGAGCTTGCAAAGCTGTGAAAAATATGAAGAGCTTCAAAAGGTGTGAAAAATATGAGGAGCATGAAACGGCCTGAAAAATATGAGGTGCATGAAGCGGTGTTCAAAAACATGAAAAGCCTGAAAAGGTGTGAAAAATATGAGGAGCATGAAACGGTCTGAAAAATAGGAGGAGCATGAAGCAGTGTTGAAAAGCATGAAGAGCAAGAAAAGGTGTGAAAAATATGAAGAGCTTCAAAAGGTGTCAAAAATATGAGGAGCATGAAACGGTCCAAAAAATAGGAGGAGAATGAAGAGGTGTTGAAAAAACTGAGGAGCTTGAAAACGTGGGAAAAATCTGAAGAGCTTCAACCGGTGTCAAAATTATGCGAAGCATAAATCGGTCTGAAAAATAGGAGGCGCATGAAGCAGTGTTGAAAAACTTGAAGAGTCTGAAGAGGTGTGAAAAATATGAAGAGCTTCAAAAGGTGTCAAATATATGAAGAGCTTCAAAATGTGTCAAAAATAGGAGTAGCATGAAACGGTCTGAAAAATAGGAGGAGCATGAAAAGTTGTTGAAAAACATGAAGAGCATGAAAAGTTGTGAAAATCATGAAGAGCTTCAAACGGTGTCAAAATTATGCGGAGCATGAATCGGTCTGAAAAATAGGAGGCGCATGAAGCGGTGTTGAAAAACATAAAGAGCCTGAAAAGGTGTGAAATATATGAAGAGCTTAAAAAGGTGTGAAAAATACGAGGAGAATGATACGGTCTGAAAAAAAGGAGGAGCATGAGCGGTGTTGAAAAACATGAAGAGCCTGCAAAGGTGTGAAAAACATGGAGAGCTTCAAAAGGTGTCAAAAATATGAGGAGCATGAAACGGCCTGAAAAATAGGAGGAGCATGAAATGGTGTTGAAAAACATGAAGAGCCTGCAAATGTGTGTAAAATGTGAAGAGATTCAAAAGTGTGAAAAATATGAGAAACATGAAACTGTCTGAAAAATAGGAGGAGCATGAAGCGGTGTTCAAAAACATGAAGAGCCTGCAAATGTGTGTAAAATGTGAAGAGATTCAAAAGTGTGAAAAATATGAGGAGCATGAAACGGTCTGAAAAATAGGACGAGCATTAAACGGTGTTCAAAAACATGAAGAGCCTGAAAATGTGTGAAAAATATGAAGAGCTTCAAAAGGTGTGAAAAATATGAGGAGCAAGAAGCGGTGTTCAAAAACATGAAGACCTTGAAAAGCTGTGAAAAATATGAAGAGCTTCAAAAGGTGTGAAAAATATGAGGAGCAAGAAGCAGTGTTCAAAAACATGAAGACCTTGAAAAGGTGTGAAAAATATGAAGAGCTTCAAAAGGAGTGAAAAATAGGAGCATGAAGCGTTGTTCAAAAACATAAAGAGACTGAAAAGGTGTGAAATATATAAAGAGCTTCAAAAGGCGTCAAAAATATGAGGAGCATGAAACAGTCTGAAAAATAGGAGGAGCTGAAATGGTGTTGAAAAACATGAAGAGCATGAAAAGGTGTGAAAAATATGAAGAGCTTCAAAAGGTGTCAAAAATATGAGGAGCATGAAACAGTCTGAAAATAGGAGGAGCATGAAACGGTGTTGAAAAGCATGAAGAGCCTGAAAAGGTGTGAAAAATATGAAGAGCTTCAAAAAATGTCAAAAATATGAGGAGCATGAAACTGTCCAAAAAATAGGAGGAGAATGAAGCGGAGTTGAAAAACCTGAGGAGCTTGAAAACGTGTGAAAAATATGAAGAGCTTCAACCGGAGTCAAAATTATGCGGAGCATGAATCGGTCTGAAAAATAGGAGGCGCATGAAGCGGTGTTGAAAAACTTGAAGAGTCTGAAGAGGTGTGAAAAATGTGAAGAGCTTCAAAAGGTGTCAAATATATGAAGAGCTTCAAAATGTGTCAAAAATATGAGTAACATGAAACGGTCTGACAAATAGGAGGAGCATGAAAAGGCGTTGAAAAACATGAAGAGCATGAAAAGTTGTGAAAATCATGAAAAGCTTCAAAAGGTGTCAAAAATATGAGGAGCATGAAACGGTCTGAAAAATAGGAGGAACTTGAAGCGGTGTTGAAAAACATGAAGAGCCTGAAAAGGTGTGATAATCATGAAGAGCTTCAAAAGGTGTCAAAAATATGAGGAGAATAAAACGGTCTGAAACATAGCAGGAGCATGAAGCGGTGTTGTAAAACATGAAGCGCCTGAAATGTGTGAAAAATTTGAAGAGCTTCAAAAGGTGTCAAAAATATTAGGAGCAAGAAACGGTCTGAAAAATTGGAGGAGCATGAAGCTGGGTTGGAAAACATGAAGAGCCAGAAAAGGTGTGAAATATATGAAGAGCTTCAAAAGGTGTCAAAAATATGAGGAGCATGAAACGGTCCAAAAAATAGGAGGAGAATGAAGCGGTGTTGAAAAACCTGAGGAGCTTGAAAACGTGTGAAAATTATGAAGAGCTTCAACCGGTGTCACAATTATGTGGAGCATGAATCGGTCTGAAAAATAGGAGGCGCATGAAGCGGTGTTGAAAAAATGAAGAGCCTGAAGAGGTGTGAAAATTTTGAAGAGCTTCAAAATTGTCAAAAATATGAAGAGCTTCAAAATATGTCAAAAGTATGAGCAGCATGAAACGGTCTGAAAAATAGGAGGAGCATGAAAAGGTGTTGAAAAACAGGAAGAGCATGAAAAGGTGTGAAAAATATGAAGAGTTTCAAAAGGTGTGAAAAATATGAGAAGAATGAAACGGTCTGAGACATAGGAGGAGCATGAGGCAGGGTTCAAAAACATGAAGAGCCTGAAAAGGTGTCAAAAAAAAGAAGAGTTTCAAAAGTTGTCAAAAATATGAGGAGCATGAAACTGTCTGAAAAATAGGAGGATCATGAAGCGGTGTTGAAAAGCATGAAGAGCCTGAAAAGGTGTGAAATATATGAAGAGCTTCAAAAAGTGTTAAAAATAGGAGGAGCATGAAGCCGTGTTCAAAAACATGAAGAGCCTGAAAAGGTGTGAAATATATGAAGAGCTTCAAAATGTGTCAAAAATATGAGGAGCATGAAACAGTATGAAAAATAGGAGGAGCTTGAAATGATGTTGAAAAACATGAAGAGCATGAAAAGGTGTGAAAAATATGAAGAGCTTCAAAAGGTGTGAAAAATAGGCGGAGCATGAAGCGGTGTTGAAAAACATGAAGAGCCTGAAAAGGTGTGAAATATATGAAGAGATTCAAAACGTGTCAAAAATATGAGGGGCATGAAACATTCTGAAAAATAGTAGGAGCATGAAGTGCTGTTGAAAAACATGAAGGTCCTGAAAAGGTGTGAAAATCATGAAGAGCTTCAAAAGGTTCAAAAATATGAGGAGCATGAAACGGTCTGAAAAATAGGAGGAACATGATGCGGTGTTGAAAAACATGAAGAGCCTGAAAAGGTGTGATAATCATGAAGAGCTTCAAAAGGTGTCAAAAATATGAGGAGAATAAAACGGTCTGAAAAATAGCAGGAGCATGAAGCGGTGTTCAAAAACATGAAGAGCCTGAAAAGTTGTGAAAAATATGAAGAGCTTCAAAAGGTGTGAAAAATATGTGGAGCAGGAAACAATCTGAAATATAGGAGGAGCATGAAGTGGTGTTGAAAAACTTGAAGCGCCAGAAAATGTGTGAAAAATATGAAGAGCTTCAAAAGGTGTCAAAAATATGAGGAGGATGAAACTTTCTGAAAAATAGGAGGAGCATGAAGTGGTGTTGAAAAACATGAAGAGCCTGAAAAGGTGTGAAAAATATGAAGAGCTTCAAAAGGTACAAAAATATTAGGAGCAAGAAACGGTCTGAAAAATTGGAGGAGCATGAGGCTGTGTTGACAAACATGAAGGCCCTGCAAAGGTGTTAAAAATTATGAAGAGCTTCAAAAGGTGTCAAAAATATGAGGAGCAGGAAACCGTCTGAAAAATAGGAGGAGCATGAAGTGGTGTCAAAACATTAAGAGCCTGAAAAGGTGTGAAAATAAGAAGAGATTCAAAAGGTGTCAAATATTTGAGGAGAATGAAACGGTCTGAATAATAGGAGGAGCATAAAGCGGTGTTGAAAAACATAAAGAGCCTGAAAAGGTGTGAAATATATGAAGAGCTTCAAAATGTGTGAAAAATATGAGGAGAATGATACGGTCTGAAAAAAAGGAGGAGCATGAAGGGGTGTTGAAAAACATAAAGAGCCTCAAAAGGTGTGAAAAACATGAAGAGCTTCAAAAGGTGTCAAAAATATGAGGAGCATGAAACGGTCTGAAAAATAGGAGGAGCATGAAAAGGTTTTGAAAAACATGAAGAGCTTGAAAAGGTGTGAAATATATGAAGAGGTTCAAAAGGTGTCAAAAATATGAGGAGCATGAAAGGGTCCGAAAAATAAGAGGAGAACGAAGCAGTGTTGAAAAATCTGAAGAGCTTGAAAAGGTGTGAAAAATATGAAGAGCTTCAACCGGTGTCAAAATTATGTGGAGCATGAAACGGTCTGAAAAATAGGAGGAGCATGAAACGGTTTTCAAAAACATGAAGAGCCTGAAAAGGTGTGAAAAATATAAAGAGCTTCAGAACGTGTCAAAAATATGAGGAGCATGAAATGGTCTGAAAAATAGGAGGAACATGAAATGGTGTTGAAAAATATGAGGAGCATGAATCCGTCTGAAAAATAGGAGGAGCATGACGCGGTTTTGAAAAACATGAAGAGCCTGAAAAGGTGTGAAACATATGAAGAGCTTCAAAACGTGCCAAATATATGAGGAGCATGAAACGGTCTGAAAACAGGAGGAGCATGAAACGGTCCAAAAAATAGGAGGAGAATGAAGCGCTGTTGAAAAACCTGAGGAGCTTGAAAACGTGTGAAAAATATGAAGAGCTTCAACCGGTGTCAAAATTATGCGGAGCATGCATCGGTCTGAAAAATAGGAGGCTCATGAAGCGGTGTTGAAAAACTTGAAGAGTCTGAAGAGGTGCGAAAAATATGAAGAGCTTCAAAAGTTGTCAAATATATGAAGAGCTTCAAAATGTGTCAAAAATATGAGTAGCATGAAACGGTCTGACAAATAGGAGGAGCATGAAAAGGCGTTGAAAAACATGAAGAGCATGAAAACTTGTGAAAATCATGAAAAGCTTCAAAAGGTGTCAAAAATATGAGGAGCATGAAACGGTCTGAAAAATAGGAGGAACTTGAAGCGGTGTTGAAAAACATGAAGAGCCTGAAAAGGTGTGATAATCATGAAGAGCTTCAAAAGGTGTCAAAAATATGAGGAGAATAAAACGGTCTGAAAAATAGCAGGAGCATGAAGCGGTGTTGTAAAACATGAAGAGCCTGAAAAGGTGTGATAATCATGAAGAGCTTCAAAAGGTGTCAAAAATATGAGGAGAATAAAACGGTCTGAAAAATAGGAGGAACTTGAAGCGGTGTTGAAAAACATGAAGAGCCTGAAAAGGTGTGATAATCATGAAGAGCTTCAAAAGGTGTCAAAAATATGAGGAGAATAAAATGGTCTGAAAAATAGCAGGAGCATGAAGCGGTGTTGTAAAACATGAAGAGCCTGAAAAGGTGGGATAATCATGAAGAGCTTCAAAAGGTGTCAAAAATATGAGGAGAATAAAACGGTCTGAAAAATAGGAGGAGCATGAAGCGGTGTTGAAAAACATGAAGAGCCTGAAAAGGTGTGATAATCATGAAGAGCTTCAAAAGGTGTCAAAAATATGAGGAGAATAAAACGGTCTGAAAAATAGCAGGAGCATGAAGCGGTGTTGTAAAACATGAAGCGCCTGAAATGTGTGAAAAATTTGAAGAGCTTCAAAAGGTGTCAAAAATATGAGGAGCATGAAACTTTCTGAAAAATAGGAGGAGCAAGAAGCGGTGTTGAAAAACATGAAGAGCCTGAAAAGGTGTGAAAAATATGAAGAGCTTCAAAAGGTACAAAAATGTTAGGAGCAAGAAACGGTCTGAAAAATTGGAGGAGCATGAAGCTGGGTTGAAAAACATGAAGAGCCTGAAAAGGTGTGAAATATATGAAGAGCTTCAAAAGGTGTCAAAAATATGAGGAGCATGAAACGGTCCAAAAAATAGGAGGAGAATGAAGCGGTGTTGAAAAACCTGAGGAGCTTGAAAACGTGTGAAAAATATGAAGAGCTTCAACCGGTGTCAAAATTATGTGGAGCATGAATCGGTCTGAAAAATAGGAGGCGCATGAAGCGGTGTTGAAAAAATGAAGAGCCTGAAGAGGTGTGAAAAATTTGAAGAGCTTCAAAAGGTGTCAAAAATATGAAGAGCTTCAAAATATGTCAAAAGTATGAGGAGCATGAAACGGTCTGAAAAATAGGAGGAGCATGAAAAGGTGTTGAAAAACAGGAAGAGCATGAAAAGGTGTGAAAAATATGAAGAGTTTCAAAAGGTGTCAAAAATATGAGAAGAATGAAACGGTCTGAGACATAGGAGGAGCATGAGGCAGGTTTCAAAAACATGAAGAGCCTGAAAAGGTGTCAAAAAAAAGAAGAGTTTCAAAAGTTGTCAAAAATATGAGGAGCATGAAACTGTCTGAAAAATAGGAGGAGCATGAAGCTGTGTTGAAAATCATGAAGAGCCTGAAAAGGTGTAAAATATATGAAGAGCTTCAAAAAGTGTTAAAAATATGAGGAGCATGAAACTGTCTGAAAAATAGGAGGAGCATGAAATGGTGTTGAAAATATGAGGAGCATGAAACGGTCTGAAAAATAGGAGGAGCATGAAGCTGTGTTGAAAAACATGAAGAGCCTGAAAAGGTGTGAAAAATATGAAGAGCTTCAAAATGTGTCAAAATATGTGGGGGATGAAACTTCTGAAAAATAGGAGGAGCATGAAGTGGTGTTCAAAAACATGAAGAGCCTGAAGAAGTGTGAAAAATATGAAGAGCTTCAAAAGGTGTGAAAAATTTCAGGAGCATGGAACCATGTGAAAAATAGGAGGAGCATGAAGCGGTGTTCAAAAACATGAAGAGCCTGAAAAGGTGTGAAAACATGAAGAGCTTCAAAGGTGTCAAAAATATGACGAGCATGATACGGTCTGAAAAATAGGAGGAGCCTGAAGCAGTGTTGAAAAACAAGAAGCCTGAAATGGTTTGAAAAATATGAAGAGCTTCAAAAGGTGGCAAAAATATGAGGAGCATGAAACGGTCTGAAAAATAGGAGGAGCATGAAACGGTGTTGAAAAACATGAAGAGCCTGAAAAGGTGTGAAAAATAAGAAGAGCTTCAAAGGTGTGAAAAAGATGAACAGCTTCAAAAGGTGTCAAAAATATGGGGAGCATGAAACTTTCTGAAAAATAGGAGGAGCATGAAGTGGTGTTGAAAAACATGAAGAGCCTGAAAATGTGTGAAAAATGTGAAGAGTTTCAAAAGGTGTGAAAAATATGAAGGCCATGAAACAGTCAGAAAAATAGGAGGAGCATGAAACGGTGTTCAAAAACATGAAGAGCCTGAAAAATTGTGAAAAATATGAAGAGCCTCAAAAGGTGTGAAAAATATGAAGTGTATGAATTGGTTAGAAAAATAGGAGGAGCATGAAACGGTGGTCAAAAACATGAGGAGCATGAAACGGTCTGACAAATAGGAGGAGCATGAAGTGGTGTTCAAACACATGAAGAACCTTAAAAGGTTTGAACAATATGAACAGCTTCAAAAGCTGTCAAAGATATGGGGAGGATGAAACGGTATGAAAAATAGGAGGAGCATGAAGCGGTGTTGAAAAACATGAGGAGCCTGAAAGGTGTGAATAATATGAAGAGCTTCAAAAGGTGTCAAAAATATGAGGAGCATGAAACGGTCTGAAAAATAGGAGGAGCATGAAGCGGTGTTGAAAAATATGAAGACCATGAAAGGTGTGAAAAATATGAAGAGCTTCAAAAGGTGTCAAATATATGAGGAGCATGAAACAGTCTGAAAAATAGGAGGAGCATGAAGCGGTGTTTAAAACATGAAGAGGCTGAAAAGGTGTGAAAAATATGAAGAGGTTCAAAAGGTGTCAAAAATATGAGGAGCATGAAACGGTCTGAAAAATAGGAGGAGCATGAAGTGGTGTTGAAAAACATGAAGAGACTGAAAAGATGTGAAATATATGAAGAGATTCAAAAGGAGTCAAAAATATGAGGAGCATGAAAACGTCTGAAACATAGAAGGAGCATGAAGAGGTGTTCAAAAACATGAAGAGCCTGAAAGGTGTGAAAAAAATGAAGACCTTCAAAAGGTGTGAAATATATGAGGATCATGAAACGGGCTGAATAATAGGAGGAGCATGAAGCGGTGTTGAAAAACATGAAGAGCCTGAAAAGGTTTGAAAAATATGAGGAGCTTCAAAATGTGTGAAAATTATGAGGAGCATGATACAGTCTGAAAAATAGGAGGAGCATGACGTGGTGTTCAAAAATATGAAGAACCTGAAAAGGTGTGAAAAATATGAAGAGCTTCAAAAAGTGTCAAAAATATGAGGAGCATGAAATGGTCTGAAAAATAGGAGTAGCATGAAACGGAATTCAAAAACATGAAGAGCCTGAAATGGTGTAAAAAATAATAAGAGCTTCAACAGGTGTGAAATACATGAGGAGCATGAAACGGTCTGATAAAGAGGAGGAGCATGAAGCGGTGTTCAAAAACATGAAGAACCTGAAAGGTTTGAAAAATATGAAGAGATTCAAAAGGTGTCAAAACATAAGGAGCGTGAAACAGTCTGAAAAATAGTAGGAGCATGAAACGGTGCTCAAAAACATGAAGAGCCTGAAAAAATGTGAAAATTATGAAGAGCTTCAAAAGGTGTGAAAAATGAGAGGAGCATGAAACGGTCTGAAAAATAGGAGAAGCATGAAGTGGTGTTGAAAAACATGAAGAGCCTGAAAAGGTTTGAAAAATATGAAGAGATTCAAAATGTGTCAAAATCATAAGGAGCATGAAACAGTCTGAAAAATAGGAGGATCATGAAGCGGTGTTGAAAAACATGAAGAGCCTGAAAAGATGTGAAATATATGAAGAGCTTCAAAAGGTGTAAAAAATATGAGGAGCATGAAAAGGTCTGAAACATAGGAGGAGCATGAAGCGGAGTTGAAAAACATGAAGACCCTGAAAAGGTGTGAAAAATATGAAGACCTTCAAAAGGTGTGAAAAATAAGAGGAGCCTGAAACGGTATGAAAAATAGGAGTAGCATGAAGCGGTGTTCAAAAACATGAAGAGCCTGAAAAGGTATGAAAAATATGAAGAGCTTCAAAAGGGGTCAAAAATACGTGGAGCATGAAACGGTCTGAAAAATAGGAGTTGTATGAAGCGGTGTTGAAAAACATGAAGAGCCTGAAATGGTGTGAAATATATGAAGAGCTTCAAAAGGTGTCAAAAATATGATGACCATGAAACGGTCTGGAAAATAGGAGGAGCATGAAGCGGTGTTGAAAAACATGAAGAGCCTGAAAATGTGTGAAAAATATGAAGAGCTTCAAAAGGTGTGAAAAATATGAAGAGCTTCAAAAGGTGTCAAAAATGAGATGAGCATGAAACGGTCTGAAAAATAGGAGGAGCATGAAGTCGTGTTGAAAAACATGAAGAGCCTGAAAAGGTGTGAAATTTATGAAGAGCATCAAAATGTTTCAAAAATATGAGGAGGATGAAACTGTCTGAAAAATAGGAGGAGTATGAAGCGCTGTTTCAAACATGAGAGCCTGAAAAGTTGTGAAAAATATGGAGAACTTCAAAAGGTGTGAAATACATGAGGAGCATGAAACGGTCTGAAAAAATATTAGGAGCATGAAGCGCTGTTGAAAAACATGAAGAGCCTGACAAGGTGTGAAAAATATGAAGAGCTTCAAAAGGTGTCAAAAATACGAGGAGCATGAAACGGTCTGAAATATAGGAGGAGCAGGAAGCGGTGTTTATAAACATGAAGAGACTGAAAAGACGTGAAAAATATGCAGAGCTTCAAAAGGTGTCAAAAATGAGATGAACTTGAAACGGTCTGAAAATTCGGAGGAGCAAGAAGTGGTGTTGCAAAACATGAAGAGCCTGAAAACGTGTGAAAATATGAAGAGCTTCAAAAGGTGTGAAAAATATGAAGAGCTTCAAAAGGTGTCAAAAATGAAATGACCAAGAAATGGTCTGATAAATAGGAGGAGCATGAAGTGGTGTTGAAAAACATGAAGAGCCTGAAAAAGTTTGAAACATATGAAGAGCTTCAAAATGTGTCAAAAATATGAGGAGGACGAAAGGGTGTGAAAAATAGGAGGAGTATGAAGAGGTGTTGAAAAACATGAAGAGCCTGAAAAGGTGTGAAAAATATGAAGAGCCTCAAAAGGTGTCAAAAATATGAGGAGCATGAAACAGTCTGAAAAATAGGAGGAGCATGAAGCAGCATTTAAAACATGAAGTGCCTGAAAAGGTGTGAAAAATATGAAGAGCTTCAAAAGGTGTCAAAAATATGAGGAGCATGAAACGGTCTGAAAAATAGGAGGAGCATGAACTGGTGTTGAAAAACATGAAGAGCCTGAAAAGTTTTGAAAAATATGAAGAGCTTCAAAACTTGTCAAATATATGAGGATCTTAAAACGGTCTGAAAAATAGGAGGAGCATGAAGCAGTGTTGAAAAACATGAAGAGCCTGAAAAGGTGTGAAAAAAATGAAGACATTCAAAAGGTGTGAAATACATGAGGAGCATGAAACGGGCTGAATAATAGGAGGAGCATGAAGCGGTGTTGAAAAACATGAAGAGCCTGAAAAGGTTTGAAAAATATGAAGAGCATCAAAATGTGTGAAAATTATGAGGAGCATGATACAGTCTGAAAAATAAGAGGAGCATAAAGCGGTGTTCAAAAATATGAAGAACCTGAAAAGGTGTGAAAAATATGAAGAGCTTCAAAAAGTGTCAAAAATATGAGGAGCATGAAATGGTCTGAAAAATAGGAGGAGCATGAAGCGGTGTTGAAAAACATGAAGAGCCTGAAAAAATGTGAAATTTATGAAGAGCATCAAAATGTGTCCAAAATATGAGGAGGATGAAACTGTCTGAAAAATAGGAGGACTATGAAGCGCTGTTTCAAACATGAAGAGCCTGAAAAGTTGTGAAAAATATGGAGAGCTTCAAAAGGTGTGAAATACATGAGGAGCATGAAACGGTCTGAAAAAATATTAGGAGCATGAAGCGCTGTTGAAAAACATGAAGAGCATGACAAGGTGTGAAAAATATGAAGAGCTTCAAAAGGTGTCAAAAATACGAGGAGCATGAAACGGTCTGAAATATAGGAGGAGCAGGAAGCGGTGTTTAAAAACATGAAGAGACTGAAAAGACGTGAAAAATATGCAGAGCTTCAAAAGGTGTCAAAAATGAGATGAACTTGAAACGGTCTGAAAATTCGGAGGAGCAAGAAGTGGTGTTGCAAAACATGAAGAGCCTGAAAACGTGTGAAAATATGAAGAGCTTAAAAAGGTGTGAAAATATGAAGAGCTTCAAAAGGTGTCAAAAATGAAATGACCATGAAATGGTCTGATAAATAGGAGGAGCATGAAGTGGTGTTGAAAAACATGAAGAGCCTGAAAAAGTGTGAAACATATGAAGAGCTTCAAAACGTGTCAAATATATGAGGATCTTAAAACGGTCTGAAACATAGGAGGAGCATGAAGCGGTGTTGAAAAACATGAAGAGCCTGAAAAGGTTTGAAAAATATGAAGAGCTTCAAAACGTGTCAAATATATGAGGATCTTAAAACGGTCTGAAACATAGGAGGAGCATGAAGCGGTGTTGAAAAACATGAAGAGCCTGAAAAGGTGTGAAAAATATGAAGAGCTTCAAAAGGTGTGAAATACATGAGGAGCTTGAAACGGTCTGAAAAATAGGAGGAGCATGAAGTGGTGTTGGAAAACATGAAGAGCCTGAAAAAATGTGAAAAATTTGAAGAGCTTCAAAAGGTGTCAGAAATATGAGGAGCATGAAACGGTCTCAAAAATACGAGGAGCATGAATTAGTGTTGAAAAACATGAAGACCCTGAAAAGGTGTGAAAAATATGAAGAGCTTCAAAAGGTGTCAAAAATGTGAGGATCATGAAACGGTCTGAAAAATATGAGGCGCATGAATTGGTGTTGAAACATATGAAGAGCATGAAAAGGTGTCAAAAATATGAAGAGCTTCAAAACTTGTCAAATATATGAGGATCTTAAAACGGTCTGAAAAATAGGAGGAGCATGAAGCGGTGTTGAAAAACATGAAGACCCTGAAAAGGTGTGAAAAATATGAAGAGCTTCAAAAGGTGTGAAATACATGAGGAGCTTGAAACGGTCTGAAAAATAGGAGGAGCATGAAGCGGTGTTCAAAATCATGAAGAGCCTGAAAAGGTGTAAAAAATAAGAAGAGCTTCAACAGGTGTGAAATACATGACGAGCATGAAACGGTCTGATAAAGAGGAAGAGCATGAAGTGGTGTTCAAAAACATGAAGAGCCTGAAAAGGTGTGAAAAATATGAAGAGCTTCAAAAGGTGTCAGAAATATGAGGAGCATGAAACAGTCTCAAAAATACGAGGAGCATGAATTAGTGTTGAAAAACATGAAGACCCTGAAAAGGTGTGAAAAATATGAAGAGCTTCAAAAGGTGTCAAAAATATGAGGAGCATGAAACAGTCTGAAAAATAGGAGGAGCATGAAGCGGTGTTTAAAACATGAAGAGCCTTAAAAGGTGTGAAAAATATGAAGAGATTCAAAAGGTGTCAAAAATATGAGGAGCATGAAACTGTCTGAAAAATAGGAGGAGCATGAAGTGGTGTTGAAAAACTTGAAGAGACTGAAAAGATGTGAAATATATGAAAAGATTCAAAAGGTGTCAAAAATATGAGGAGCATGAAAACGTCTGAAACATAGAAGGAGCATGAAGAGCTGTTCAAAAACATGAAGACCTGAAAAGGAGTGAAAAAAATGAAGACTTTCAAAAGGTGTGAAATATATGAGGAGCATGAAACGGGCTGAATAATAGGAGGAACTTGAAGCGGTGTTGAAAAACATGAAGAGCCTGAAAAGTTTTGAAAAATATGAAGAGCTTCAAAAGGTGTGAAAATTATGAGGAGCATGATACAGTCTGAAAAATAGGAGGAGCATGAAGCGGTGTTCAAAAATATGAAGAACGTGAAAAGGTGTGAAAAATATGAAGAGCTTCAAAAAGTGTCAAAAATATGAGAAGCATGAAATGGTCTGAAAAATAGGAGGAGCATGAAACGGTATTCAAAAACATGAAGAGCCTGAAAAGGTGTAAAAAATAAGAAGAGCTTCAACAGGTGTGAAATACATGACGAGCATGAAACGGTCTGATAAAGAGGAAGAGGATGAAGTGGTGTTCAAAAACATGAAGAGCCTGAAAAGGTGTGAAAAATATGAAGAGCTTCAAAAGGTGTCAAAAATATGAGGAGCATGAAACGGTCTGAAAATTAGGAGGAGCATGAAACCGTGTTCAAAAACATGAAGAGCCTGAAAAGGTGTAAAAAATATGAAGAGTTTCAAAAGGTGTGAAATACATGAGCAGCATGAAACGGTCTGATAAATAGGAGGAGCATGAAGAGGTGTTCAAAAACATGAAGAGCCTGAAAAGGTGTGAAAAATATGAAGAGCTTCAAAGGTTTCAAAAATATGAAGTGCTTCACAAGGTGTCAAAAATGAGATGAGCATGAAACGGTCTGAAAATATGAGGAGCATGAAGCGGTGTTAAAAAACATGAAGACCCGGAAAAGGTGTGAAAAATATGAAGAGCTTCAAAAGATGTAAAATACATGAGGAGCATTAAACGGTCTGAAAAATAGGAGGAGCATGAAACGGTGTTCAAAAACATGAAGAGCCTGAAAAGGTGTGAAAAATATGAAGAGCTTCAAAAGCTGTGAAATACATGAGGATCATGAAACTGTCTGAAAAACAGGAGGAGCATGAAACGGTGTTGAAAAACATGAAGAGCCTGAAAAGGTGTGAAAAATATGAAGAGCTTCAAAAAGTGGCAAAAATATGAGGAGCATGAAACGGTTTGAAAAGTAGGAGGAGCATGAATCGGTGTTGAAAAACATGAAGAGCCTGAAAAGGTGTGAAAAATATGAAGAGCTTCAAAAGGTGTCAAATATATGAGGAGCATGAAACGGTGTGAAATATAGGAGGATCATGAAGCTGTGTTGAAAACATGAAGAGCCTGAAAAGGAGGAAAAATATGAAGAGCTTCAAAAGGTGTCAAAAATATGAGGAGCATGAAAGGGTCTGAAAAATAGGAGGAGCATGAAGTGGTGTTGAAAAACATGAAGAGCCTGTAAACGTGTGAAAAATATGAAGAGCTTCAAAAGGTGTGAAAAATGAAAGCAGCATGAAACGGTCTGAAAATAGGAGGAGCAAGAAGTGGTGTTGAAAAACATGAAGTGCCTGAAAAGGTTTGAAAAATATGAAGCTACTCAAAAGGTTTGAAAAATATGAAGAGCATGAAACGGTCTGAAAAATAGGAGGAGCATGAAGCGTTGTTGAAAAACATGAAGAGCCCGAAAAGGTGTGAAAAATATGAAGAGCTTAAAAAGGTTTCAAAAATATGAGGACCATGAAACGGTCTGAAATATAGGAGGAACAAGAAGCGGAGTTCAAAAACATGAAGAGCCTGAAAAGGTGTGAAAAATATGAAGAGCTTCAAAAAGTGGCAAAAATAAGAGGAGAATGAAACGGTTTGAAAAGTAGGAGGAGCATGAAGCGGTGTTCAAAAACATGAGGAGCCTGAAAAGGTGTGAAAAATATGAAGAGCTTCAAAAGGTGTCAAAAATATGAGGACCATGAAACGGTCTGAAATATAGGAGGAACATGAAGCGGAGTTCAAAAACATGAAGAGCCTGAAAAGGAGTGAAAATTATGAAGAGGTTCAGAAGGTGTGAAATACATGAGGAGCATGAAACGGTCTGAAAAATAGGAGGAGCATGAAGCGGTGTTCAAAAACATGAAGAGACTGAAAAGGTGTGAAAAATATGAAGAGCTTCAGAGCGTGTGAAATACATGAGGAGCATGAAACGGTCTGAAAATAGGAGGAGCATGAAGCGCTGTTCAAAAACATGAGGAGCCCGAAAAGGTGTGAAAAATATGAAGAGCTTAAAAATGTGTGAAAAATATGAAGACCATGAATCGGTCTGAAATATAGGAGGAACATGAAGCGGAGTTCAAAAACATGAAGAGCCTGAAAAGGAGTGAAAAATATGAAGAGCGTCAAAAGGTGTCAAAAATATGAGGAGCATGAAACTGTCTGAAAAATAGGAGGAGCATGAAGTGGTGTTGAAAAACTTGAAGAGCCTGAAAAGGTGTGAAAAATATGAAGAGCCTTAAAAGGTGTCAAAAATATGAAGAGCATGAAATGATGTGAAAAACAGGAGGAGCATGAAGCGGTGTTGAAAAATATGAAGAGCCTGAAAAGGTGTGAAAAATAGGAAGAGCTTCAAAAGGTGTCAAAATATGAGAAGCATGAAACGGTCTGAAAAATAGGAGGAGCATGAAGCGGTGTTCAATAACATTAAGAGCCTGAAAAGGTGAAAAAAATATGAAGAGCTTCAAAATGTGTGAAATACATGAGGAGCATGAAACGGTCTGAAAAATACAAGCAGCATGAAACGGTGTTCAAAAACATGAAGAGCCTGAAAAGGTGAGAAAATTATGAAGAGCTTCAAAATGTGTGAAAAATATGAAGAGCTTCAAAAGGTGTGAAAAATAGGAGGAGCATGAAATGGTGTTCAAAAACATGAAGAGATTGAAAAGGTGTGAAAAATATGAAGAGCTTCAAAAGGTGTGAAAAATATGAGGAGCATGAAACGGTCTGAAAAATAGGAGGAGCATAAAGCGGTGTTCAAAACAAGAAGAGCCTTAAAAGGTGTGACAAATATGAAGAGCTTCAAAAGGTTTCAAAAATATAAGGAGCATGAAATGGTTTGAAAAATAGGAGGAGCAAAAAGCGGTGTTGAAAAACATGAAGAGACTGAAAAAGTGTGAAAAATATGCAGAGCTTCAAAATGTGTCAAAAATATGAGGAGCATGAAACGGTCTGAAAAATAGGAGGAGCATGAAGCGGTGTTCAATAACATTAAGAGCCTGAAAAGGTGAGAAAAATATGAAGAGCTTCAAAATGTGTGAAATACATGAAAAGCATGAAACGGTCTGAAAATACAAGCAGCATGAAACGGTGTTCAAAAACATGAAGAGCCTGAAAAGGTGAGAAAATTATGAAGAGCTTCAAAATGTGTGAAAAATATGAAGAGCTTCAAAAGGTGTGAAAAATAGGAGGAGCATGAAACGGTGTTCAAAAACATGAAGAGATTGAAAAGGTGTGAAAAATATGAAGAGCTTCAAAAGGTGTGAAATGCATGAGGAGTATGAAACGGTCTGAAAAATAGGAGGAGCATGAAGCAGTGTTGAAAAACATGAAGAGCCTGAAAAGGATTGAAAAATATGAAGAGCTTCAAAAGGTGTCAAAAATATGAGGAGCATGAAACCGTCTGAAAAATAGGAGGATCATGAAGCGGTGTTGAAAAACATGAAGAGCCTGAAAAGGTGTGAAAAATATGAAGAGCTTCAAAATGTGTCAAAAATATGAGGAGCATGAAACCTTCTGAAAAATAGGAGGATCATTAAAAGGTGTTGAAAAACATGATGAGCCAGAAAAGGTGTGAAAAATATGAAGAGCTTCAAAAGATGTGAAAAATGAAAGAAGCATTAAAAGGTCTGAAAAATAGGAGGAGCATGAAGTGAAGTTGAAAAACATGAATAGCGTGAAAAGGTGTGAAATATAAGAAGAGTTTCAAAAGGTGTGAAATACATGAAGAGCATTAAATGGTCTGAAAATTAAGAGGAGCATGAAGCGGTGTTCAAAAACAAGAAGAGCCTGAAAATGTGTGAAAAATATGAGGAGCTTCAAAAGGTGTCAAAAATATGACGAGCATGAAACGGTCTGAAAAATAGAAGGAGCATGAAGCGGTGTTCAAAAATATGGAGAGCCTGAAAAGGTGTGAAAAATATGAGGAGCATGAAACTGTCGGAAAAATAGGAGGAGCATAAAGCGGTGATCAAAAACATGAAGAACCTTAAAAGGTGTGAAAAATATGAAGAACTTCAAAAGGTGTCAAAATTATGAGGAGCATGAAACGGTCTGAAAAATAGGAGGAGCATGAAGCGGTGTTGGAAAAGATGAAGTGCCTGAAAACGTGTGAAAAATAGGAAGAGCTTCAAAAGGTGTGAAAAATATTAAGAGCTTCAAAATTTGTGAAAAATATGAGGAGCATGAAAGGTATGAAAAATAGGAGGAGCATAAAGCGGTGTTCAAATCAAGAAGAGCCTGAAAAGGTGTGAAAAATATGAAGAGCTTCAAAAGGTTTCAAAAATATAAGGAGCATGAAACGGTTTGAAAATAGTACGAGCAAAAAGCGGTGTTGAAAAACATGAAGAGCCTGAAAAAGTGTGAAAAATATGCAGAGCTTCAAAAGGTGTCAAAAATATGAGGAGCATGAAACGGTCTGAAAAAAAGGAGGATCATGAAGCGGTGTTCAAAAACGTGAAGAGCCTGAAAAGGTGTGAAAAATATGAAGAGCTTCAAAAGGTGTCAAAAATATGAGGAGCATGAAACGGTCTGAAAAATAGGAGGAGCATGAAGCGGTGTTCAATAACATTAAGAGCCTGAAAAAGTGTGAAAAATATGCAGAGCTTCAAAAGGTGTCAAAAATATGAGGAGCATGAAACGGTCTGAAAAATAGGAGGAGCATGAAGCGGTGTTCAATAACATTAAGAGCCTGAAAAGGTGAGAAAAATATGAAGAGCTTCAAAATGTGTGAAATACATGAGGAGCATTAAATGGTCTGAAAATTAAGAGGAGCATGAAGCGGAGTTCAAAAACAAGAAGAACCTGAAAATGTGTGAAAAATATGAGGAGCTTCAAAAGGTGTCAAAATATGAGGAGCATGAATCGGCCTGAAAAATAGGAGGAGCATGAAGTGGTGTTGAAAAACATGAAGAGACTGAAAACGTGTGAAAAATATGAAGAGCTTCAAATGGTGTGAAAAATATGAAGAGCTTCAAAAGGTATCAAAAATGACATGAGAATGAAACGGTCTGAAAAATAGGAAGAGCATGAAGTCGTGTTGAAACACATGAAGATTCTGAACAGGTGTGAAAAATATGAAGAGCTTCAAAAGGTGTCAAAAATATGAGGAGCATGAAACCGTCTGAAAAATAGGAGGAGCATAAAATGGTGTTCAAAATCATGAAGAGCCTGAAAAGCTGTGAATAATATGAAGAGCTTCAAAAGGTGTCAAATATATGAGGAGGATGAAACGGTGTGAAATATAGGAGGATCATGAAGCGTTGTTGAAAACATGAAGAGCCTGAAAAGGAGGAAAAATACGAAGAGCTTCAAAAGGTGTCAAAAATAGGAGGAGCATGAAAGGGTCTGAAATATAGGAGGAGCATGAAGTGGTGTTGAAAAACATGAAGAGCCTGAAAAGGTGTGAAAAATATGAACAGCTTCAAAACGTGTCAAAAATATGGGAAGCATGAAAAGGTCTGAAAAACAGGAGAAGCATGCAGCGGTGTTGAAAAACATGAAGAGCCTGAAACCATGTGAAAAATAGGAAGAGCTTCAAAAGGTGTGAAAAATATGAAGAGCTTCAAAAGGTGTGAAAAATATGAGGAGCATGAAACATTCTGAAAATTAGGAGGAGTATGAAGTAGTGTTCAAAACAAGAAGAGCCTGAAAAGGTGTTAATAATATGAAGAGCTTCCAAAGGTTTCAAAAATATAAGGAGGATGAAACGGTTTGAAAAATAGGAGGAGCATGAAGCGGTGTTGAAAAACATGAAGAGCATGAAAAGGTGTGAAAAATTTGCAGAGCTTCAAATGGTGTCAAAAATCTGAGGAGCATGAAACGGTCTGAAAAATAGGAGGAGCATGAAGTGGTGTTGAAAAACATGAAGGGTCTGGAAAGGTGTGAAATATATGAAGAGATTCAAAAGGGGTGAAATATATGAGGAACATGAAACGGTCTGAAAAATAGGAGGAGGATGAAGTGCTGTTGAAAAACATGAAGAGCCTGAAAAGGGGTGAAAAATATGTAGAGCTTCAAAAGGTGTGAAAAATATGAAGAGCTTCAAAAGTGTCAAAAATGAGATAAGCATGAAACGGTCTTAAAAATAGGAGGAGCATGAAGTGGTGTTGAAAACATGAAGAGCCTGAAAAGGTGTGAAATATATGAAGAGCTTCAAAAGGTGTGAAATATATGAGGAGCATGAAACGGTATGAAAAATAGGAGGAGCATGAACTGGTGTTGAAAACATGAAGAGCCTGAAAAGGTGTGAAATATATGAAGAGCTTCAAAAGGTGTGAAACATATGAGGAGCATGAAACGGTCTGAAAAATAGGAGGAGCAAGAAGCGGTGTTCAAAAACATGAAGAGCCTGAAAAGGTGTGAAAATTATTAAGAGCTTCAAAAGTGTCAAAAATATGAGGAACATGAAACGGTCTGAAAAATAGGACGAGCATGAATTGGTATTGAAAAACATGAGGAGCCTGAAAATGTGTGAAAAATGAAGACCTTCAAAAGGTGTGAAATATATGAGGAGGATGAATCGGTCTGAAAAATAGGCGGAGCATGAAGCGGTGTTCAATAACATGAAGAGCCTGAAAATGTGTGAAAAATACGAAGAGCTTCAAAATTTGTGAAATACATGAGAGGCTTGAAATGGTCTGAAAAAGAGGAGGAGCATGAAGTGGTGTTGAAAAACATGAAGAGCCTGAAAACGTGAGAAAATTATGAAGAGCTACAAAATCTGTGAAAAATATGAAGAGCTTCAAAAGGTGACAAAAATGAGATGAGCATGAAACGGTCTGAATTATAGGAGGAACATGAAGTGGTGTTGAAAACATGAAGAGCCTAAAAGGTGTGAAATATATGAAGAGCTTCAAAAGGTGTCAAAAATATGAGGAGCATGAAACGGTCTGAAAAATAGGAGGAGCATGAAGTGATGTTGAAAAAAAAAGAGCCTGAAAAGGTTAGAAAAATATGAAGAGCTTCAAAACGTGTGAAAAAAATGAGGAGAAGGAAACGGTCAGAAAAATAGGAGGAGCATGAAGCAGTGTTGAAAAACATGAAGAGTGTGAAAAGGTATGGAAAATATGAAGAGCTACAAAAGGTGTCAAAAATATGAGGAGCATGAAACGGTCTGAAAAATAGGAGGAGCAAGAAGCGGTGTTGAAAAACATGAAGAGTCTGAAAAGGAGTGAAAAATATGAAGAGCTTCCAAACGTGTGAAAAATATGAGGATCAAGAAAAGGTCTGAAAAAAAGGAGGATCAAGAAGCGCTGTTGAAAAACATGAAGACCCTGAAAAGGTGTGATAAATATGAAGAGGTTCAAAAGGTGTGAAAAATATGAAGAGCTTCAAAAGGTGTCAAAAATGAGATGAGCATGAAACGGTCTGAATAATGGGAGGAACAAGAAGTGGTGTTGAAAAACATGAAGAGCCTGAAAAGGTGTGAAATATATGAAGAGCTTCAGAAGGTGTCAAAATATGAGGAGCATGAAATGGTCTGAAAAATAAGAGGAGCAAGAAGCTCTTTTCAAAAACATGAAGAACCTGAAAAGGTGTGATAAATATGTAGAGCTTCAAAAGAAGTGAAAAATATGTGGAGCATGAAATGGTCTGAAAAATAGGAGAAGCATGAAACGGTGTTCAAAAACATGAAGAGCCTGAAAAGGTGTGAAAAATATGAAGAGCTTCAAAACGTGTCAAAAATATGAGGAGCATGACACCATCTGAAAAATAGGAGGAGCATGAAGTGTTGTTGAAAAACATGAAGAGCCTGAAAACGTGTGAAAAATATGAAGAGCTTCAAAACGTGTGAAAAATATGAAGAGCTTCAAAAGGTGTCAAAAATATGAGGAGCATGAAACGCTCTGAAAAATAGGAGGATCATGAAGCGCTGTTGAAAAACATGAAGAGCCTGAAAAGGTGTGAAAAATATGAAGAGCTTCAAAAGGTTTGAAATATATGAGGAGCATGAAACGGTCTGAAAAATAGGAGGAGCATGAAGTGGTGTTGAAAAACATGAAGAGCCTGAAAACGTGTGAAAAATATGAAGAGCTTCAAATGGTGTGAAAAATATGAAGAGCTTCAAAAGGTATCAAAAATGACATGAGAATGAAACGGTCTGAAAAATAGGAAGAGCATGAAGTCGTGTTGAAACCCATGAAGATTCTGAAAAGGTGTGAAAAATATGAAGAGCTTCAAAAGGTGTCAAAAATATGAGGAACATGAAACGGTCTGAAAAATAGGAGGAGCATAAAATGGTGTTCAAAATCATGAAGAGCCTGAAAAGCTGTGAATAATATGAAGAGCTTCAAAAGGTGTCAAAAATATGAGGAGCATGATACGGTCTGAAAAATAGGAGGAGCATGAAGTGGTGTTGAAAAACATGAAGAGCCTGAAAAGGTGTGAAAAATATGAAGAGCTTCAAAAGGTGTCAAATATATGAGGAGGATGAAACGGTGTGAAATATAGGAGGATCATGAAGCGTTGTTGAAAACATGAAGAGCCTGAAAAGGAGGAAAAATACGAAGAGCTTCAAAAGGTGTCAAAAATATGAGGAGCATGAAGGGGTCTGAAAAATATGAGGAGCATGAAGTGGTGTTGAAAAACATGAAGAGCCTGAAAAGGTGTGAAAAATATGAAGAGCTTCAAAAAGTGGCAAAAATATGAGGAGCATGAAAAGTTTTGAAAAGAAGGAGGAGCAGGAATCGGTGTTGAAAAACATGAAGAGCCTGGAAAGGTGTGTAAAATATGAAGAACTTCAAAAGATGTCAAAAATATGAGGAGCATGAAGTGGTGTTTGAAAACATGAAGAGCCTGAAAATGTGTGAAAAATATGAAGAGCTTCAAAAGGTGTGAAAAATATGACGAGCATGAAACGATCTGAAATATTGGAGCAGCATGAAAGGGTGTGGGAAAACATGAAGAGCTTGAAAAGGTGTGAAAAATATGAAGAGCTTCAAAGGGTGTCAAAAATATGAGGAGCAAGAAACGGTCTGAAAAATAGGAGGAGCATGAAGCGGTGTTCAAAAACATGGAGAACCTGAAAAGGTGGAAAAATATGAAAAGGTTCGAAAGGTGTGAAAAATATGAAGAGCTTCAAAAGGTGTCAAAAATGAGATGAGCATGAAACGGTCTGAAAAATATGAGGAGCATGAAGTGGTGTTCAAAAACATGAAGAGACTGAAAAGGTGTCAAAAATATGAGGAGCATGAAACGGTCTGAAAAATAGGAGGAACATGACGCGGTGTTCAAAAACAAGGAGAACCTGAAAAGGTGGAAAAATATGCAGAGCTTCAAAAGGTTTGAAAAATATGAAGAGCTTCAAAAGTTGTCAAAAATATGAGTAGCTTGAAAAGTTGTTCAAAAACATGAAGAGCATGAAAAGCTGTGAAAAATATGAAGAGCTTCAAAAGGTGTGAAAAATAGGAGGAGCATGAAGCGGTGTTCAAAAACATGATCGGCTTGAAAAGGTGTGAAATATATGAAGAGCTTTAAAAGGTGTGAGAAATAGGAGGAGCATGAAACGGTGTTCAAAAACATGAAGAGCCTGAAAAGGTGTGAAAAATATGAAGAGCTTTAAAAAGTGTTAAAAATATGAGGAGCATGAAACGGACACAAACATAGGAGGAGCATGAAACAGTGTTCAAAAATATTCAGAGTCTGAAAAGGTGTGAACAATATGAAAAGCTTCAAAAGCTGTGAATAATATGAAGAGCTTCAAAAGGTGTGAAAAATATGAGGAGCATGAAACGGTGTTGAAAACCATGAAGAGCCTGAAAAGGTGTGAACAATATGAAGAGCTTCAAAAGGTGTGAAAAATATGAAGAGGTTCACAACGTGTGAAAAATATGAGAAGCATGAAACGGTCTGAAAAATACGAGGAGCATGAAGCGGTGTTCAAAAACATGAAGAGCCTGAAAAGGTATGAAAAATATGAACAGCTTCAAAAGGTGTCAAAAATATGAGGAGAATGAAACGGTCTGAAAAATTGGAGGAGCATGAAGCGGTGTTGAAAAACATGAAGAGCCTGAAAAGGTATGAAAAATATGAACAGCTTCAAAAGGTGTCAAAATATGAGGAGCATGTAATGGTCTGAAAAATAGGAGGAGCATGAAACGGTGTTGAAAAACATGAAGAGCCTGAAAAGGAAAGAAAAATATGATGAGCTTCAAAAGGTGTGAAAAATATGAGGAGCATGATACGGTGTTCAAAAACATGAAGAGCCTGAAAAGGTGTGAAAGATATGAAGAGCTTCAAAAGTTGTCAAAAATTTGAGGAGCAGGAAACGGTCTGAAAAATAGGTGGAGCAGGAGGCGGTGTTGAAAAAGATGAAGAGGCTGAAAAGGTGTGAAATATATGAAGAGCTTCAAAAGTTGTCAAAAATATGAGGATCATGAAACGGTCTGAAAAATAGGAGCAGCATGAAGCGGTGTTGAAAAACATGAAGAACAGGAAAAGGAGTGAAAAATATGATGAGCTTCAAAATGTGTGAAAAATATGAGGAACATGAAGCGGTGTTCAAAAAAATGAAGAGCTTGAAAAGGTGTGAAATATATGAAGAGCTTCAAAAGGTGTGAAAAATAAGAGGAGCATGAAACGGTGTTCAAAAACTTGAAGAACTTGAAAATGTGTGAAATATATGAAGAGCTTCAAAAGGTGTCAAAAATATGAGGAGCATGAAACAGTCTGAAAATACGAGGTGCATGAAACGGTGTTGAAAATCATGAAGAGCATGAAAAGGTGTGAAAAATATGAAGAGTTTCAAAAGGTGTCAAAAATATGAGGAGCTTGATCAGGAGTTCAAAAACATGAAGAGCATGAAAAGGTGTAAAAAATATGAAGAGCTTCAAAAGGTGTCAAATATATGAGGAGCATGAAACGGTCTGAAAAATAAGTGGAGCATTAGGTGGTGTTCAAAAACATGAAGAGCCTGAAAGGTGTGAAAAATATGAAGAGCTTCAAAGGGTGTGAAAAATATGAAGAGCTTCCAAAGGTGTCAAAAATATGAGGAGCTTGAAAAGGTGTTCAAAAACATGAAGAGCATGAAAAGGTGTGAAAAATATGAAGAGCTTCCAAAGGTGTCAAAAATATGAGGAGCTTGAAAAGGTGTTCAAAAACATGAAGAGCATGAAAAGGTGTGAAAAATATGAAGAACTTCAAAAGGTGTCAAAAATATGAGGAGCAAGAAACGGTCTGATACATAGGAGGAGCATGAACCAGTGTTCAAAAACATGAAGAGCCTGAAAAGGTTTGAAAAATATGAAGAGCTCCAAAAGTTGTCAAAATATGAGGAGCATGAAACGGTCTGAAAAATAGGAGGAGCATGAAGCGTTGTTCAAAAACATGATCAGCTTGAAAAGGTGTGAAATATATGAACAGCTTCAAAAGATGTGAAAAATAGGTGGAGCATAAAGCGGTGTTCAAAAATATGAAGAACTTGAAAAAAAGTGAAATATATGAAGAGCTTCAATAGGTGTGAAAAATAGGAGGAGCTTGAAGTGTTGTTCAAAAACATGAAGAACCTGAAAAGGGGTGACATATATGAAGAGCTTCAAAAGGTGTCAAAAATATGAGGAGCATGAATCAGTCTGAAAATAGGAGGAGCATGAAACGGTGTTGAAAAACATGAAGAACAGAAAAAGGAGTGAAAAATAAGATGAGTTTCAAAAGGTGTGAAAAAATGAGGAACGTGAAGCGGTGTTCAAAAACATGAAAAGCTTCAAAAGGTGTGAAATATATGAAGAGCTTCAAAAGGTGTGAAAAAAAGGAGGAGCATGAAGCGGTGTTCAAAAACATGAAGAGCTTGAAAATGTGTGAAATATATGAAGAGCTTCAATACGTGTGAAAAATTGGAGGAGCATGAAGCGTTGTTCAAAAACATGAAGAACTTGAAAAGATGTGAAATATATGAAGAGCTTCAAAAGGTGTCAAAAATATGAAGAGCATGAAACAGTCTGACAATAGGAGGAGCATGAAACGGTGTTGAAAAATATGAAGAGCATGAAAAGGTGTGAAAAATATGAAGAGCTTCAAAAGGTGTCAAAAATATGAGGAGTTTGAATAGGTGTTCAAAAACATGAAGAACATGAAAAGGTGTGAAAAATTTGAAGAGCGTCAAAATGTGTCAAAAATACGAGGAGCATGAAACAGTCTGAAAAATAGGAGGAGCATGAAGCGGTGTTGAAAAACATGAAGAGCCTGAAAAGGAGGAAAAATACGAAGAGCTTCAAAAGGTGTCAAATATATGAGGAACATGAAACGGTCTGAAAAATAGGAGGAGCATGAAACGGTGTAGAAAAACATGGAGATCCTGAAAAGGTGTGTAAAATAGGAAGAGCTTCAAAAGGCGTCAAAAAAAAGAGGAGCATGAAACGGTCTGAAAAACAGAAGGAGCATGAAGCGGTGTTCAAAAATATGAAGAGCTTGAAAAGTTGTGAAAAATATGAAGAGCTTCAAAAGGTGTGAAAAATATGACGAGCATGAAACGGTCTGAAATATTGGAGCAGCATGAAAGGGTGTGGGAAAACATGAAGAGCTTGAAAAGGTGTGAAAAATATGAAGAGCTTCAAAGGGTGTCAAAAATATGAGGAGCAAGAAACGGTCTGAAAAATAGGAGGAGCATGAAGCGGTGTTCAAAAACATGGAGAACCTGAAAAGGTGGAAAAATATGAAAAGGTTCGAAAGGTGTGAAAAATATGAAGAGCTTCAAAAGGTGTCAAAAATGAGATGAGCATGAAACGGTCTGAAAAATATGAGGAGCATGAAGTGGTGTTCAAAAACATGAAGAGACTGAAAAGGTGTCAAAAATATGAGGAGCATGAAACGGTCTGAAAAATAGGAGGAACATGACGCGGTGTTCAAAAACAAGGAGAACCTGAAAAGGTGGAAAAATATGCAGAGCTTCAAAAGGTTTGAAAAATATGAAGAGCTTCAAAAGTTGTCAAAAATATGAGTAGCTTGAAAAGTTGTTCAAAAACATGAAGAACATGAAAAGCTGTGAAAAATATGAAGAGCTTCAAAAGGTGTGAAAAATAGGAGGAGCATGAAGCGGTGTTCAAAAACATGATCGGCTTGAAAAGGTGTGAAATATATGAAGAGCTTTAAAAGGTGTGAGAAATAGGAGGAGCATGAAACGGTGTTCAAAAACATGAAGAGCCTGAAAAGGTGTGAAAAATATGAAGAGCTTTAAAAAGTGTTAAAAATATGAGGAGCATGAAACGGACACAAACATAGGAGGAGCATGAAACAGTGTTCAAAAATATTCAGAGTCTGAAAAGGTGTGAACAATATGAAAAGCTTCAAAAGCTGTGAATAATATGAAGAGCTTCAAAAGGTGTGAAAAATATGAGGAGCATGAAACGGTGTTGAAAACCATGAAGAGCCTGAAAAGGTGTGAACAATATGAAGAGCTTCAAAAGGTGTGAAAAATATGAAGAGGTTCACAACGTGTGAAAAATATGAGAAGCATGAAACGGTCTGAAAAATACGAGGAGCATGAAGCGGTGTTCAAAAACATGAAGAGCCTGAAAAGGTATGAAAAATATGAACAGCTTCAAAAGGTGTCAAAAATATGAGGAGAATGAAACGGTCTGAAAAATTGGAGGAGCATGAAGCGGTGTTGAAAAACAGGAAGAGCCTGAAAAGGTGTGAAAAATATGAAGATCTTCAAAAGGTGTCAAAATATGAGGGGCATGTAACGGTCTGAAAAATAGGAGGAGCATGAAACGGTGTTGAAAAACATGAAGAGCCTGAAAAGGAAAGAAAAATATGATGAGCTTCAAAAGGTGTGAAAAATATGAGGAGCATGATACGGTGTTCAAAAACGTGAAGAGCCTGAAAAGGTGTGAAAGATATGAAGAGCTTCAAAAGGTGTCAAAAATTTGAGGAGCAGGAAACGGTCTGAAAAATAGGTGGAGCAGGAGGAGGTGTTGAAAAAGATGAAGAGGCTGAAAAGGTGTGAAATATATGAAGAGCTTCAAAAGTTGTCAAAAATATGAGGATCATGAAACGGTCTGAAAAATAGGAGCAGCATGAAGCGGTGTTGAAAAACATGAAGAACAGGAAAAGGAGTGAAAAATATGATGAGCTTCAAAATGTGTGAAAAATATGAGGAACATGAAGCGGTGTTCAAAAAAATGAAGAGCTTGAAAAGGTGTGAAATATATGAAGAGCTTCAAAAGGTGTGAAAAATAAGAGGAGCATGAAACGGTGTTCAAAAACTTGAAGAACTTGAAAATGTGTGAAATATATGAAGAGCTTCAAAAGGTGTCAAAAATATGAGGAGCATGAAACAGTCTGAAAATACGAGGTGCATGAAACGGTGTTGAAAATCATGAAGAGCATGAAAAGGTGTGAAAAATATGAAGAGTTTCAAAAGGTGTCAAAAATATGAGGAGCTTGATCAGGAGTTCAAAAACATGAAGAGCATGAAAAGGTGTAAAAAATATGAAGAGCTTCAAAGGTGTCAAATATATGAGGAGCATGAAACGGTCTGAAAAATAAGTGGAGCATTAGGCGGTGTTCCAAAACATGAAGAGCCTGAAAGGTGTGAAAAATATGAAGAGCTTCAAAGGGTGTGAAAAATATGAAGAGCTTCCAAAGGTGTCAAAAATATGAGGAGCTTGAAAAGGTGTTCAAAAACATGAAGAGCATGAAAAGGTGTGAAAAATATGAAGAGCTTCCAAAGGTGTCAAAAATATGAGGAGCTTGAAAAGGTGTTCAAAAACATGAAGAGCATGAAAAGGTGTGAAAAATATGAAGAACTTCAAAAGGTGTCAAAAATATGAGGAGCAAGAAACGGTCTGATACATAGGAGGAGCATGAAACAGTGTTCAAAAACATGAAGAGCCTGAAAAGGTTTGAAAAATATGAAGAGCTCCAAAAGTTGTCAAAATATGAGGAGCATGAAACGGTCTGAAAAATAGGAGGGGCATGAAGCGTTGTTCAAAAACATGATCAGCTTGAAAAGGTGTGAAATATATGAACAGCTTCAAAAGATGTGAAAGTAGGTGGAGCATAAAGCGGTGTTCAAAAATATGTAGAACTTGAAAAAAAGTGAAATATATGAAGAGCTTCAATAGGTGTGAAAAATAGGAGGAGCTTGAAGTGTTGTTCAAAAACATGAAGAACCTGAAAAGGGGTGACATATATGAAGAGCTTCAAAATGTGTCAAAAATATGAGGAGCATGAATCAGTCTGAAAATAGGAGGAGCATGAAACGGTGTTGAAAAACATGAAGAACAGAAAAAGGAGTGAAAAATATGATGAGTTTCAAAAGGTGTGAAAAAATGAGGAACGTGAAGCGGTGTTCAAAAACATGAAGAGCTTCAAAAGGTGTGAAATATATGAAGAGCTTCAAAAGGTGTGGAAAAAAAGGAGGAGCATGAAGCGGTGTTCAAAAACATGAAGAGCTTGAAAATGTGTGAAATATATGAAGAGCTTCAATACGTGTGAAAAATTGGAGGAGCATGAAGCGTTGTTCAAAAACATGAAGAACTTGAAAAGATGTGAAATATATGAAGAGCTTCAAAAGGTGTCAAAAATATGAAGAGCATGAAACAGTCTGACAATAGGAGGAGCATGAAACGGTGTTGAAAAACATGAAGAGCATGAAAAGGTGTGAAAAATATGAAGAGCTTCAAAAGGTGTCAAAAATATGAGGAGTTTGAATAGGTGTTCAAAAATATGAAGAACATGAAAAGGTGTGAAAAATTTGAAGAGCTTCAAAATGTGTCAAAAATACGAGGAGCATGAAACAGTCTGAAAAATAGGAGGAGCATGAAGTGGTGTTGAAAAACATGAAGAGATTGAAAAGGTGTGAAAAATATGAAGAGCTTCCAAAGGTGTCAAAAATATGAGGAGATGAAACGGTCTGAAAAATAGGAGTAGCATGAAATGGTGTTCAAAAACATGAAGAGTGAGAAAAGTTGTGAAAAACATTAAGAGCTTCAAAAGGTGTCAAATGTATGAGGAGCATGAAACGGTCTGAAAAATAGGTGGAGCATGAAACGGTGTTGAAAAACATGAGGAGCCTGAAAAGGTGTGAAAAATATGAGGAGCTTCAAAAGATGTTAAAAATATGAGGAGCATGAAACATTCTGAAAAATAGGAGGAGCATGAAGCGGTGTTGAAAAACATGAAGAGATTCAAAAGGTGTGAAAAACATGAAGAGCTTAAAAAGGTGTCAAAAATATGAGGAGCATGAAACGGTCTGAAAAATAAGAGGAGCATGAAGTTGTGTTGAAAAACAAGAAGACCCTGAAAAGGTGTGAAAAATATGAAGAGCTTCAAAAGGAGTGAAATATATGAGGAGCATGAAACGGTCTGAAAAACAGGAGGAGCATGAAACGGTGTTGAAAAACATGAAGAGCCTGAAAAAGTGTGAAATATATGAAGAGCTTCAAAAGGTGTGACATATATGAGGAGCATGAAACGGTCTAAAATTTATGAGGAGCATGAAGCCATGTTCAAAAACATGAAGAGCCTGAAAAGGTGTGAAAAATATGAAGAGCTACAAAAGGTGTGAAATATATGAGGAGCATGAAATGGTCTGAAAAACAGGAGGAGCATGAAACGGTGTTGAAAAACATGAAGAGCCTGAAAAAGTGTGAAATATATGAAGAGATTCAAAAGGTGTGAAATACATGAGGAGAATGAAACGGTCTAAAAATTAGGAGGAACATGAAGCCGTGTTCAAAAACATGAAGAGCCTGAAAAGGTATGAAGAAAATGAAGAGCTTCAAAATGTGTCAAAAATATGAGGAGCATGAACAGTCTGAAAATTAGGAGTAGCATGAATCAGCGTTGAAAAACATGAAGAGCCTGAAAAGGTGAGAAAAATATGAAGACCTTCAAAAGGTGTGAAAAATATGAGGAGCTGGGAATGGTCTGAAAAATAGGAGGAGGATGAAGCGCTGTTGATAAACATGAAGAGCAAGAAAAGGTGTGAAAAATATGAAGAGCTTCAAAAGGTGGGAAAAATATGAGGAGCATGAAGCGGTGTTCAAAAACATGAAGAGAATGAAAATGTTTGAAAAATATAAAGAGCTTCAAAAGGTGTGAAAAATAGGAGCAGCATGAAGCGGTGTTCCAAAACTTGAGGATACTGAAAAGATGTGAAAAATATGAAGAGCTTCAAACGGTTTTAAAAATATAAAAATATAAGGAGCATGAAACGGTCTGAAAACTAGGAGGAGCATGAAGCGGTCTTCCAAAACATGAAGAACCTGAAAAGGTATGAAAAATATGAGGAGCTTCAAAATGTGTCAAAAATATGAGGAGCATGAACGGTCTGAAAATTAGGAGTAGCATGATTGAGCGTTGAAAAACATGAAGAGCCTGAAAAGGTGTGAAAAATATGAAGAGATTAAAAAGGTGTGAAAAATATGAAGAGCTTCAAAAGGTGTCAAAATATGACGAGCATGAAACGGTCTGAAAAAGAGGAGGAGCACGAAACGGTCTTCAAAAACATGAAGAGCCTGAAAAGATATGAAAAATATGAAGAGCTTCAAAATGTGTCAAAAATATGAGGTGCATGAACGGTCTGAAAATTAGGAGTAGCATGAAAAAGCGTTGAAAAATATGAAGAGCCTGAAAAGGTGTGAAAAATATGAAGATCTTTAAAAGGTGTCAAAAAGATGAGGAGCATGAAACGGTTTGAAAAATAGGAGGAGCATGAAACGGTGTTCAAAAACATGAAGAGCCTGAAAAGGTGTGAAAAATGTGAAGAGATTCAAAAGGTGTCAAAAATAGGAGGAGCATGAAGCAGTGTACAAAAACTTGAAGATACTGAAAAGGTGTGAAAAATAAGAAGAGCTTCAAAGGTGTCAAAAATATGAGGAGCATGAAACGGTCTGAAAAATAGGAGGAGCATGAAACGGTGTTAAAAAACATGAAGAGCCTGAAAAGGTTTGAAAAATTAGAAGAGCTTCAGAAGGTGGGAAAATTTGAGGAGCATGAAACGGTCTAAAAATTAGAAGGAGCATGAAGCCGTTTTCAAAAACATGAAGAGCCTGAAAAGGTGTAAAAAATATGAAGAGCCTGAAAAGGCGTCAAAAATATGAGGAGCATGAAACGGTCTGAAATTTAGGAGGAGCATGAAGCCGTGTTCAAAAACATGAGGAGCCTCAAAAAGTGTGAAAAATATGAAGAGCTTCAAAAAGTGTGAAAAATAAGAGGAGCATAAAATGGTCTGAAAATAGGAGGAGCATGAAACGGTGTTGAAAAACGTGAGGAGCATGAAACGCTCTGAAAAATAGGAGGAGCATGAAACGGTGTTGAAAATCATGAAGAGCCTGAAGAGGTGTGAAAAATATGAAGAGCTTCAAAAGGTGTCAAAATATGAGCAGCATGAAACGGTCTGAAAAATAAGAGGAGCATGAAGCGGTGTTGAAAAACATGAAGAGCCTTAAAAGGTGTGAAAAATATGAAGAGCTTCAAAAAGTGTAAAAATATGACGAGCATGAAACGGTCTGAAAAATAAGAGGATCATGAAGCGGTGTTGAAAAAAATGAAGCCTGACATGGTGTTAAAAATATGAAGAGCTTGAAAAGGTGTAAAATATATGAGGAGCATGAAACGGTCTGAAAAATAGGAGGAGCATGAAACGGTGTTGAAAAACATGAAGAGCCTGAAAAAGTGTGAAATATATGAAGAGCTTCAAAAGGTGTGAAATATATGAGGAGAATGAAACGATCTAAAAATTAGGAGGAGCATGAAGCCGTGTTCAAAAACATGAAGAGCCTGAAAAGGTGTGAAAAAATATGAACAGCTTCAAAAGGTGTCAAAATATGACGAGCATGAAAGGGTCTGAAAAATAGGAGGAGCATGAAACTGTCTTAAAAATATGAAGTGCCTGAAACTGTGTGAAATATTTGAAGAGCTTCAAAAGTTGTCAAAAATATGAGGGGCATGAACGGTCTGAAAAATAAGAGGAGCATGAAACGGTCTTCAAAAACCTGAGGAGCCTGAAAAGGTGTGAAAAATATGAAGAGCTTCAAAATGTGTCAAAAATATGAGGAGCATGAACGGTCTGAAAATTAGGAGTAGCATGAATCAGTGTTGAAAAACATGAAGAGCCAGAAAAGGTGTGAAAAATATGAAGAGATTCAAAAAGTGTGTAAAATATGAAGAGCTTCAAAAGGTGAAAAAAATATGAGGAGCATGAAACGTTCTGAAAAATAGGAGGCGCATGAAATGGCGTTGAAACATGAAGAACCTGAAAAGGTGAGAAAAATATGAAGACCTTCAAAAGGTGTGAAAAATATGAGGAGCAGGTAACGGTCTGAAAAATAGGAGGAGGATGAAGCGGTCTTGATAAACATGAAGAGCATGAAAAGGTGTGAAAAATATGAATAGCTTCAAAAGGTGGGAAAAATATGAGGAGCATGAAGCAGTGTTCAAAAACGTGAAGAGCTTGAAAAGTTTTGAAAAATATGAAGAGCTTCAAAAGTTGTGAAAAATAGGAGGAGCATGAAGCGGTGTTCCAAAACTTGAAGAGATTGAAAAGATGTGAAAAATATGAAGAGCTTCAAAAGGTGTTAAAAATATGAGGAGCATGAAACGGTTTGAAAAATAGGAGGAGCATGAAACGTTGTTCAAAAACATGAAGAGCCTGAAAAGGTGTGAAAAATATGAAGAGATTCAAAAGGTGTCAAAAATAGGAGGAGCATGAAGCGGTGTTGAAAAACATGAAGAGCCTGAAAAAGTGTGAAATATATGAAGAGCTTCAAAAGATGTCAAATATATTAGGACCATGAAACGGTCTAAAAATTAGGAGGAGCATGAAGCCATGTTCAAAAACATGAAGAGCCTGAAAAGGTGTGAAAAACATGAAGAGCTTGAAAGGTGTGAAAACTATGAAGAACTTCAAAAGGTGTCAAAAATATGAGGAGTATGAAACGGTCTGAAAAATAAGAGGATCATGAAGCGGTGTTGAAAAACATGAAACCTGAAATGGTGTGAAAAATATGAAGAGCTTCAAAAGGTGTGAAAAAAATGAGGAGCATGAAACGGTGTTGAAAAACATGAAGAGCCTGAAAAGGTGTGAAAAATATGAAGAGCTTCAAAAGGTGTGAAAAATATGAAGAGTTTCAAAAAGTGTCAAAAATATGGGGAGCATGAAAGGATATGAAAAATAGGAGGAGTATGAAGCGGTGTTTAAAAACATGAACCCTGAAAAGGTGTGAAAAATATGAAGAGCTTCAAAATGTGTCAAAAATATGAGGAGCATGAACGGTCTGAAAATTAGGAGTAGCATGAATCAGTGTTGAAAAACATGAAGAGCCTGAAAGGGTGTGAAAAATATGAAGAGATTCAAAAGGTGTGTAAAATATGAAGAGCTTCAAAAGGTGAAAAAAATATGAGGAGCATGAAACGTTCTGAAAAATAGGAGGCGCATGAAACGGTGTTGAAAGACATGAAGAGCCTGAAAAGGTGTGAAAAATATGAAGAGATTCAAAAGGTTTCGAATATAGGAGGAGCATGAAACGGTGTTCAAAAACTTGAAGATACTGAAAAGGTGTGAAAAATAAGAAGAGCTTCAAAAGGTGTCAAAAATATGAGGAGCATGAAACGGTCTGAAAAACAGGAGGAGTATGAAAAGGTGTTGAAAGACATGAAGAAACTGAAAAGTTTTGAAAAATAAGAGGAGATTCAGAAGGTGGGAAAATTTGAGGAGCATGAAACGGTCTAAAAATTAGGAGGAGTATGAAGCCGTGTTCAAAAACATGAGGAGACTGAAAAGGTGTGAAAAATATGAAGAACTTGAAAAGGCGTCAAAAATATGAGGAGCATGAAACGGTCTGAAAATTAGGAGGAGCATGAATCCGTGTTCAAAAACTTGAAGAGCCTCAAAAGGTGTGAAAAATATGAAGAGCTTCAAAAACTGTGAAAAATATGAGGAGCATGAAATGGTCTGAAAAATAGGAGGAGCATGAAACGGTCTTCAAAAACATGAAGTGCCTGAAAAGGTGTGAACTATTTGAAGAGCTTCAAAAGTTGTCAAAAATATGAGGAGCATGAACGGTCTAAAAATAGGAGGAGCATGAAACGGTCTTCAAAAACATGAAGAGCCTGAGAAGGTGTGAAAAATATGAAGAGCTTCAAAAGGTGTCAAAAATATGAGGAGCATGAAACTGTAAGAAAAATAGGAGGAGCATGAAGCGGTGTTCAAAACTTGAAGCCAGAAAAGGTGTGAAAAATATGAAGAGCTTCAAAATGTGTCAAAAATATGAGGAGCATGAACGGTCTGAAAATTAGGAGTAGCATGAATCAGTGTTGAAAAACATGAAGAGCCAGAAAAGGTGTGAAAAATATGAAGAGATTCAAAAAGTGTGTAAAATATGAAGAGCTTCAAAAGGTGAAAAAAATATGAGGAGCATGAAACGTTCTGAAAAATAGGAGGCGCATGAAATGGCGTTGAAACATGAAGAACCTGAAAAGGTGAGAAAAATATGAAGACCTTCAAAAGGTGTGAAAAATATGAGGAGCAGGTAACGGTCTGAAAAATAGGAGGAGGATGAAGCGGTCTTGATAAACATGAAGAGCATGAAAAGGTGTGAAAAATATGAATAGCTTCAAAAGGTGGGAAAAATATGAGGAGCATGAAGCAGTGTTCAAAAACGTGAAGAGCTTGAAAAGTTTTGAAAAATATGAAGAGCTTCAAAAGTTGTGAAAAATAGGAGGAGCATGAAGCGGTGTTCCAAAACTTGAAGAGATTGAAAAGATGTGAAAAATATGAAGAGCTTCAAAAGGTGTTAAAAATATGAGGAGCATGAAACGGTTTGAAAAATAGGAGGAGCATGAAACGTTGTTCAAAAACATGAAGAGCCTGAAAAGGTGTGAAAAATATGAAGAGATTCAAAAGGTGTCAAAAATAGGAGGAGCATGAAGCGGTGTTGAAAAACATGAAGAGCCTGAAAAAGTGTGAAATATATGAAGAGCTTCAAAAGATGTCAAATATATTAGGACCATGAAACGGTCTAAAAATTAGGAGGAGCATGAAGCCATGTTCAAAAACATGAAGAGCCTGAAAAGGTGTGAAAAACATGAAGAGCTTGAAAGGTGTGAAAACTATGAAGAACTTCAAAAGGTGTCAAAAATATGAGGAGTATGAAACGGTCTGAAAAATAAGAGGATCATGAAGCGGTGTTGAAAAACATGAAACCTGAAATGGTGTGAAAAATATGAAGAGCTTCAAAAGGTGTGAAAAAAATGAGGAGCATGAAACGGTGTTGAAAAACATGAAGAGCCTGAAAAGGTGTGAAAAATATGAAGAGCTTCAAAAGGTGTGAAAAATATGAAGAGTTTCAAAAAGTGTCAAAAATATGGGGAGCATGAAAGGATATGAAAAATAGGAGGAATATGAAGCGGTGTTTAAAAACATGAACCCTGAAAAGGTGTGAAAAATATGAAGAGCTTCAAAATGTGTCAAAAATATGAGGAGCATGAACGGTCTGAAAATTAGGAGTAGCATGAAACGGGCTTCAAAAACATGAAGAGCCTGAAAATGTATGAAAAAAATGAAGAGCTTCAAAATGGTTCAAAAATATGAGGAGCATGAACTGTCTGAAAATCAGGAGTAGCATGAATCAGCGTTGAAAAACATGAAGAGCCTGAAAAGGTGAGAAAAATATGAAGACCTTCAAAAGGTGTGAAAAATTTGAGGAGCTGGGAACGGTCTGAAAAATAGGAGGAGGATGAAGCGCTGTTGATAAACATGAAGAGCAAGAAAAGGTGTGAAAAATATGAAGAGCTTCAAAAGGTGGGAAAAATATGAGGAGCATGAAGCGGTGTTCAAAAACATGAAGAGCATGAAAATGTTTGAAAAATATAAAGAGCTTCAAAAAGTGTCAAAAATATGAGGTGCATGAACGGTCTGAAAATTAGGAGTAGCATGAAAAAGCGTTGAAAAATATGAAGAGCCTGAAAAGGTGTGAAAAATATGAAGATCTTTAAAAGGTGTCAAAAAGATGAGGAGCATGAAACGGTTTGAAAAATAGGAGGAGCATGAAACGGTGTTCAAAAACATGAAGAGCCTGAAAAGGTGTGAAAAATGTGAAGAGATTCAAAAGGTGTCAAAAATAGGAGGAGCATGAAGCAGTGTACAAAAACTTGAAGATACTGAAAAGGTGTGAAAAATAAGAAGAGCTTCAAAGGTGTCAAAAATATGAGGAGCATGAAACGGTCTGAAAAATAGGAGGAGCATGAAACGGTGTTAAAAAACATGAAGAGCCTGAAAAGGTTTGAAAAATTAGAAGAGCTTCAGAAGGTGGGAAAATTTGAGGAGCATGAAACGGTCTAAAAATTAGAAGGAGCATGAAGCCGTTTTCAAAAACATGAAGAGCCTGAAAAGGTGTAAAAAATATGAAGAGCCTGAAAAGGCGTCAAAAATATGAGGAGCATGAAACGGTCTGAAATTTAGGAGGAGCATGAAGCCGTGTTCAAAAACATGAGGAGCCTCAAAAAGTGTGAAAAATATGAAGAGCTTCAAAAAGTGTGAAAAATAAGAGGAGCATGAAATGGTCTGAAAATAGGAGGAGCATGAAACGCTCTGAAAAATAGGAGGAGCATGAAGCGGTGTTCAAAACTTGAAGCCAGAAAAGGTGTGAAAAATATGAAGAGCTTCAAAAGGTGTGAAAAATATGAGGAGCATGAAACGGTCTGAAAAATAGGAGCAGGATGAAGCGGTGTTCAAAAACATGAAGAGCCTGAAAAGGTTTGAAAAATAAGAAGAGATTCAAAAGGTGTGAAATATATGAGGAGCATGAAACGGTCTGAAAAATAGGAGGAGGATCAAGCGGTGTTGAAAAACATGAAGAGCCTGAAAAGGTGTGAAAAATATGAAGAGTTTCTAAAGGTGTCAAAATATGACGAGCATGAAACGGTCTGAAAATAGGAGGAGCATGAAGCGGTTTTGAAAAACATGAAGCCTGAAATGGTGTGAAAAATATGAAGAGCTTCAAAAGGTGTGAAATATATGAGGAGCACAAAACGGTCTGAAAAATCAGAGGAGGATGAAACGGTGTTGAAAAACTTGAAGAGCCTGAAAAGGTGTGAAAAATGTAAAGAGCTTAAAAAGGTGGGAAAAATATGAGGAGCATGAAGCGTTGTTCAAAAACATGAAGTGCTTGAAAAGTTTTGAAAAATAGGAAGAGCTTCAAAAGTTGTGAAAAATAGGAGGAGCATGATGCGGTGTTCAAAATTTGAAGATACTGAAAAGATGTGAAAATTATGAAGACCTTCAAAATGTGTCAAAAATATGAGGAGCATGAAACTGTCTGAAAAATAGGAGGAGGATGAAGCGGTCTTCAAAAACATGAAGAGCCTCAAAAAGTGTGGAAAATATGAAGAGCTTCAAAAGGTGTGAAAAATGTGAGGAGCATGAAACGGTGTTCAAAAACTTAAAGATATTTAAAAGGTGTGAAAAATATGAAGAGCTTCAAAAGGTGTCAAAAATAGGAGGACAATGAAGCAGTGTTCAAAAACTTGAAGATACTGAAAAGGTGTGAAAAATAAGAAGAGCTTCAAAAGGTGTGAAAAATAGGAGGAGCATGAAGCGGTGTTCAAAAACGTAAAGATACTTAAAAGGTGTGAAAAATATGAAGAGCTTCAAAAGGTGTCAAAAATATGAGGAGCATGAACCAGGCTGAAAAATAGGAGGAGCATGAACCGATCTTGAAAAACATGAAGAGCCAGAAAAGGTGTGAAAAAATGAAGAGCTTCAAAAGTTGTGAAAAATATGAAGAACTTCAAAAAGTGTAGAAAATATGAGGAGCATGAAACGGTCTGAAAAATAGGAGGAGCATGAAAAGGTGTTGAAAAACATGAAGAGCTTGAAAAGGTGTGAAATATATGAAGAGCTTCAAAAGGTGTCAAAAATATGAGGAGCATGAATGGTCTGAAAATTAGGAGTAGCATGATTCAGTGTTGAAAAACATGAAGAGCCTGAAAAGGTGTGAAAAATATGAAGATCTTCAAAAGGTGTCAAAAATAGGAGGAGCATGAAGCAGTGTTGAAAAACTTGAAGATACTGAAAAGGTGTGAAAAATAAGAAGAGCTTCAAAAGGTGTGAAAAATAGGAGGAGCATGAAGCTGTGTTCAAAAACTTGAAGATACAGAAAAGTTGTGAAAAATATGAAGAGCTTAAAAAGGTGTGAAAAATAGGAGGAGCATGAAGTGGTGTTGAAAACATGAAGAGACAGAAAAGGTGTGAAAAATATGAAGAGTTTCAAAAGGTGTCAAAATATGAGGAGCATGAAACTTTCTGAAAAATAGGAGGAGCATGAAGTGATGTTCAAAAACATGAAGAGCTCGAAATGGTGTGAAAAATATGAAGAGCTTCAAAAAAAGTCAAAAATATGAGGAGCATGAAACTGTCTGAAAAATAGGAGCAGTGTGAAACGGTATTGAAAAACATGAAGAGCATGAAAAGGTGTGAAAAATACGAAGAGCTTCAAAAGGTGTCAAAAATATGAGGAGCATGTAACGGTCTGAAAAACAGGAGGAGCATGAAACGGTGTTGAAAAACGTGAGGAGCATGAAACGCTCTGAAAAATAGGAGGAGCATCAAACGGTGTTGAAAAACATGAAGAGCCTGAAAAAGTGTGAAATATATGAAGAGCTTCAAAAGGTGTGACATATATGAGGAGCATGAAACGGTCTAAAATTTATGAGGAGCATGAAGCCATGTTCAAAAACATGAAGAGCCTGAAAATGTGTGAATAATATGAAGAGCTTCAAAGGGTGTCAAAATATGATGAGCATGAAACGGTCTGAAAAATAGGAGGAGCATGAAACGGGCTTCAAAAACATGAAGAGCCTGAAAATGTATGAAAAAAATGAAGAGCTTCAAAATGGTTCAAAAATATGAGGAGCATGAACGGTCTGAAAATTAGGAGTAGCATGAATCAGCGTTGAAAAACATGAAGAGCCTGAAAAGGTGAGAAAAATATGAAGACCTTCAAAAGGTGTGAAAAATTTGAGGAGCTGGGAATGGTCTGAAAAATAGGAGGAGGATGAAGCGCTGTTGATAAACATGAAGAGCAAGAAAAGGTGTGAAAAATATGAAGAGCTTCAAAAGGTGGGAAAAATATGAGGAGCATGAAGCGGTGTTCAAAAACATGAAGAGCATGAAAATGTTTGAAAAATATAAAGAGCTTCAAAAGGTGTCAAAAATATGAGGTGCATGAACGGTCTGAAAATTAGGAGTAGCATGAAAAAGCGTTGAAAAATATGAAGAGCCTGAAAAGGTGTGAAAAATATGAAGATCTTTAAAAGGTGTCAAAAAGATGAGGAGCATGAAACGGTTTGAAAAATAGGAGGAGCATGAAACGGTGTTCAAAAACATGAAGAGCCTGAAAAGGTGTGAAAAATGTGAAGAGATTCAAAAGGTGTCAAAAATAGGAGGAGCATGAAGCAGTGTACAAAAACTTGAAGATACTGAAAAGGTGTGAAAAATAAGAAGAGCTTCAAAGGTGTCAAAAATATGAGGAGCATGAAACGGTCTGAAAAATAGGAGGAGCATGAAACGGTGTTAAAAAACATGAAGAGCCTGAAAAGGTTTGAAAAATTAGAAGAGCTTCAGAAGGTGGGAAAATTTGAGGAGCATGAAACGGTCTAAAAATTAGAAGGAGCATGAAGCCGTTTTCAAAAACATGAAGAGCCTGAAAAGGTGTAAAAAATATGAAGAGCCTGAAAAGGCGTCAAAAATATGAGGAGCATGAAACGGTCTGAAATTTAGGAGGAGCATGAAGCCGTGTTCAAAAACATGAGGAGCCTTAAAAAGTGTGAAAAATATGAAGAGCTTCAAAAAGTGTGAAAAATAAGAGGAGCATGAAATGGTCTGAAAATAGGAGGAGCATGAAACGCTCTGAAAAATAGGAGGAGCATGAAACGGTGTTGAAAAACATGAGAGCCTGAAGAGGTGTGAAAAATATGAAGAGCTTCAAAAGGTGTCAAAAATATGAGCAGCATGAAACGGTCTGAAAAATAGGAGGAGCATGAAGCGGTGTTGAAAAACATGAAGAGCCTGAAAAGGTGTGAATAATATGAAGAGATTCTAAATGTGTCAAAAATATGAGGAGCATGAAACGGTATGAAATATAGGAAGAGCATGAAGCGGTGTTCAAAACATGAAGCCTGAAAAGGTGTGAAAAATATGAAGACCTTCAAAAGGTGTGAAAAATATGAGGAGCGTGAAACGGTCAGAAAAATAGGAGGAGGACGAAGCGGTGTTCAAATACATGAAGAGCCTTAAGAGGGGTGAAAAATATGAAGAGATTCAAAAGGCGTCAAAAATATGAGGAGCAAGAAACGGTCTAAAAAATAGGAGGAGCATGAAACGGTGTTGAAAAACATGAAGATCATGCAAAGGTGCGAAAAATATGAAGAGCTTCAAAAGGTGTGAAAAATGTGAAGAATTTCAAAAGGTGTCAAAAATATGAGGAGCATGAACGGTCTGAAAAATAGGAGGAGCAAAATCAGTGTTGAAAATCATGAAGAGCCTGAAAAGGTGTGAAAAATATGAAGAGATTCAAAAGGTGTGAAAAATATGAAGACCTTCAAAAGGTGTGAAAAATATGAGGAGCGTGAAACGGTCGGAAAAATAGGAGGAGGACGAAGCGGTGTTCAAAAACATGAAGAGCCTGAAAAGGTGTGAAAAATATGAAGAGCTTCAAAAGGTGTCAAAATATGACGAGCTTGAAACGGTCTCAAAAATAGGAGGAGCATGAAACGGTCTTCAAAAACATGAAGAGCCTGAAAAGATATGAAAAATATGAAGAGCTTCAAAATGTGTCAAAAATATGAGGTGCATGAACGGTCTGAAAATTAGGAATAGCATGAAAAAGCGTTGAAAAATATGAAGAGCCTGAAAAGGTGTGAAAAATATGAAGATCTTTAAAAGGTGTCAAAAAGATGAGGAGCATGAAACGGTTTGAAAAATAGGAGGAGCATTAAACGGTGTTCAAAAACATGAAGAGCCTGAAAAGGTGTGAAAAATGTGAAGAGATTCAAAAGGTGTCAAAAATAGGAGGAGCATGAAGCAGTGTACAAAAACTTGAAGATACTGAAAAGGTGTGAAAAATAAGAAGAGCTTCAAAGGTGTCAAAAATATGAGGAGCATGAAACGGTCTGAAAAATAGGAGGAGCATGAAACGGTGTTAAAAAACATGAAGAGCCTGAAAAGGTTTGAAAAATTAGAAGAGCTTCAGAAGGTGGGAAAATTTGAGGAGCATGAAACGGTCTAAAAATTAGAAGGAGCATGAAGCCGTTTTCAAAAACATGAAGAGCCTGAAAAGGTGTAAAAAATATGAAGAGCCTGAAAAGGCGTCAAAAATATGAGGAGCATGAAACGGTCTGAAATTTAGGAGGAGCATGAGGCCGTGTTCAAAAACATGAGGAGCCTCAAAAAGTGTGAAAAATATGAAGAGCTTCAAAAAGTGTGAAAAATAAGAGGAGCATGAAATGGTCTGAAAATAGGAGGAGCATGAAACGCTCTGAAAAATAGGAGGAGCATGAAACGGTGTTGAAAAACATGAGAGCCTGAAGAGGTGTGAAAAATATGAAGAGCTTCAAAAGGTGTCAAAAATATGAGCAGCATGAAACGGTCTGAAAAATAGGAGGAGCATGAAGCGGTGTTGAAAAACATGAAGAGCCTGAAAAAGTGTGAAATATATGAAGAGCTTCAAAAGGTGTCAAATATATTAGGACCATGAAACGGTCTAAAAATTAGGAGGAGCATGAATCCATGTTCAAAAACATGAAGAGCCTGAAAAGCTGTGAAAAATATGAAGAGTTTCAAAAGGCATCAAAAATATGAGGAGCAAGAAACGGTCTAAAAAATAGGAGGAGCATGAAACGGTGTTGAAAAACATGAAGATCATGAAAAGGTGCGAAAAATATGAAGAGCTTCAAAAGGTGTGAAAAATGTGAAGAATTTCAAAAGGTGTCAAAAATATGAGGAGCATGAACGGTCTGAAAAATAGGAGGAGCAAAATCAGTGTTGAAAATCATGAAGAGCCTGAAAAGGTGTGAAAAATATGAAGAGATTCAAAAGGTGTGAAAAATATGAAGAGCTTCAAAAGGTGTCAAAAATATGAGGAGCATGAAAACATCTGAAAAATAAGGGGAGCATGAAACCGTGTTGAAAAACATGAAAAACATTAAAAGGTTTGGAAAATATGAAGAGTTTCAAAAGGTTTGAAAAATATGAGGAGCATGAAACGGTCTGAAAAATAGGAGGAGCATGAAATGGTGTTGAAAAAATGAAGAGCATGAATAGGTGTGAAAAATATGAAGAGTTTCAAAAGGTGTCAAAATATGAGGAGCATGAAACTTTCTGAAAAATAGGAGGAGCATGAAGTGATGTTCAAAAACAAGAAGAGCTCGAAATGGTGTGAAAAATATGAAGAGCTTAAAAAAATGTCAAAAATATGAGGAGCATGACACTGTCTGAAAAATAGGAGCAGTGTGAAACGGTATTGAAAAACATGAAGAGCATGAAAAGGTGTGAAAAATACGAAGAGCTTCAAAAGGTGTCAAAAATATGAGGAGCATGTAACGGTCTGAAAAACAGGAGGAGCATGAAACGGTGTTGAAAAACGCGAGGAGCATGAAACGCTCTGAAATATAGGAGGAGCATGAAACGGTGTTGAAAAACATGAAGAGCCTGAAAAAGTGTGAAATATATGAAGAGCTTCAAAAGGTGTGACATATATGAGGAGCATGAAACGGTCTAAAATTTATGAGGAGCAGGAAGCCATGTTCAAAAACATGAAGAGCCTGAAAATGTGTGAATAATATGAAGAGCTTCAAAGGGTGTCAAAATATGATGAGCATGAAACGGTCTGAAAAATAGGAGGAGCATGAAACGGGCTTCAAAAACATGAAGAGCCTGAAAATGTATGAAAAAAATGAAGAGCTTCAAAATGGTTCAAAAATATGAGGAGCATGAACGGTCTGAAAATTAGGAGTAGCATGAATCAGCGTTGAAAAACAGGAAGAGCCTGAAAAGGTGAGAAAAATATGAAGACCTTCAAAAGGTGTGAAAAATTCGAGGAGCTGGGAACGGTCTGAAAAATAGGAGGAGGATGAAGCGCTGTTGATAAACATGAAAAGCAAGAAAAGGTGTGAAAAATATGAAGAGCTTCAAAAGGTGGGAAAAATATGAGGAGCATGAAGCGGTGTTCAAAAACATGAAGAGCATGAAAATGTTTGAAAAATATAAAGAGCTTCAAAAGGTGTGAAAAACAGGAGGAGCATGAAGCGGTGTTCCAAAACTTGAAGATATTGAAAAGATGTGAAAAATATGAAGAGCTTCAAACGGTTTTAAAAATATAAGGAGCATGAAGCGGTCTGAAAACTAGGAGTAGCATGAAGCGGTCTTCCAAAACATGAAGAACCTGAAAAGGTATGAAAAATATGAGGAGGTTCAAAATGTGTCAAAAATATGAGGAGCATGAACGGTCTGAAAATTAGGAGTAGCATGATTGAGCGTTGAAAAACATGAAGAGCCTGAAAAGGTGTGAAAATGTGAAGAGCTTAAAAAGGTGGGAAAAATATGAGGAGCATGAAGCGTTGTTCAAAAACATGAAGTGCTTGAAAAGTTTTGAAAAATAGGAAGAGCTTCAAAAGTTGTGAAAAATAGGAGGAGCATGATGCGGTGTTCAAAATTTGAAGATACTGAAAAGATGTGAAAATTATGAAGACCTTCAAAATGTGTCAAAAATATGAGGAGCATGAAACTGTCTGAAAAATAGGAGGAGGATGAAGCGGTCTTCAAAAACATGAAGAGCCTCAAGAAGTGTGGAAAATATGAAGAGCTTCAAAAGGTGTGAAAAATGTGAGGAGCATGAAACGGTGTTCAAAAACTTAAAGATATTTAAACGGTGTCAAAAATAGGAGGACAATGAAGCAGTGTTCAAAAACTTGAAGATACTGAAAAGGTGTGAAAAATAAGAAGAGCTTCAAAAGGTGTGAAAAATAGGAGGAGCATGAAGCGGTGTTCAAAAACGTAAAGATACTTAAAAGGTGTGAAAAATATGAAGAGCTTCAAAGGTGTCAAAAATATGAGGAGCATGAACCAGGCTGAAAAATAGGAGGAGCATGAACCGATCTTGAAAAACATGAAGAGCCAGAAAAGGTGTGAAAAAATGAAGAGCTTCAAAAGTTGTGAAAAATATGAAGAACTTCAAAAAGTGTAGAAAATATGAGGAGCATGAAACGGTCTGAAAAATAGGAGGAGCATGAAAAGGTGTTGAAAAACATGAAGAGCTTGAAAAGGTGTGAAATATATGAAGAGCTTCAAAAGGTGTCAAAAATATGAGGAGCATGAATGGTCTGAAAATTAGGAGTAGCATGATTCAGTGTTGAAAAACATGAAGAGCATGAAAAGGTGTGAAAAATATGAAGATCTTCAAAAGGTGTGAAATATATGAAGAGCTTCAAAAGGTGTCAAAAATATGAGGAGCATGAATGGTCTGAAAATTAGGAGTAGCATGATTGAGAGTTGAAAAACATGAAGAGCCTGAAAAGGTGTGAAAAATATGAAGAGATTCAAAAGGTGTGAAAAATATGAAGAGCTTCAAAAGGTGTCAAAATATGACGAGCATGAAACGGTCTGAAAAATAGGAGGAGCATGAAACGGTCTTCAAAAACATGAAGAGCCTGAAAAGATATGAAAAATATGAAGAGCCTCAAAATGTGTCAAAAATATGAGGTGCATGAACGGTCTGAAAATTAGGAGTAGCATGAAAAAGCGTTGAAAAATATGAAGAGCCTGAAAAGGTGTGAAAAATATGAAGATCTTTAAAAGGTGTCAAAAAGATGAGGAGCATGAAACGGTTTGAAAAATAGGAGGAGCATGAAACGGTGTTCAAAAACATGAAGAGCCTGAAAAGGTGTGAAAAATGTGAAGAGATTCAAAAGGTGTCAAAAATAGGAGGAGCATGAAGCAGTGTACAAAAACTTGAAGATACTGAAAAGGTGTGAAAAATAAGAAGAGCTTCAAAGGTGTCAAAAATATGAGGAGCATGAAACGGTCTGAAAAATAGGAGGAGCATGAAACGGTGTTAAAAAACATGAAGAGCCTGAAAAGGTTTGAAAAATTAGAAGAGCTTCAGAAGGTGGGAAAATTTGAGGAGCATGAAACGGTCTAAAAATTAGAAGGAGCATGAAGCCGTGTTCAAAAACATGAGGAGCCTCAAAGAGTGTGAAAAATATGAAGAGCTTCAAAAAGTGTGAAAAATAAGAGGAGCATGAAATGGTCTGAAAATAGGAGGAGCATGAAACGCTCTGAAAAATAGGAGGAGCATGAAACGGTGTTGAAAAACATGAAGAGGCTGAAGAGGTGTGAAAAATATGAAGAGCTTCAAAAGGTGTCAAAAATATGAGCAGCATGAAACGGTCTGAAAAATAGGAGGAGCATGAAGCGGTGTTGAAAAACATGAAGAGCCTGAAAAGGTGTGAATAGTATGAAGAGATTCTAAATGTGTCAAAAATATGAGGAGCATGAAACGGTATGAAATATAGGAAGAGCATGAAGCGGTGTTCAAAACATGAAGCCTGAAAAGGTGTGAAAAATATGAAGACCTTCAAAAGGTGTGAAAAATATGAGGAGCGTGAAACGGTCGGAAAAATAGGAGGAGGACGAAGCGGTGTTCAAAAACATGAAGAGCCTGAAAAGGTGTGAAAAATATGAAGAGATTCAAAAGGTGTCAAAAATATGAGGAGCATGAAACGGTCTGAAAAATAGGAGGAGCATCAAGCGGTGTTGAAAAACATGAAGAGCCTGAAAAGGTGTGAAAAATATGAAGAGCTTCAAAAAGTGTAAAAATATGACGAGCATGAAACGGTCTGAAAAATAGGAGGAGCATGAAGCGGTGTTGAAAAACATGAAGCCTGACATGGTGTGAAAAATATGAAGAGCTTGAAAAGGTGTAAAATATATGAGGAGCATGAAAAGGTCTGAAAAATAGGAGGAGCATGAAACGGTGTTGAAAAACATGAAGAGCCTGAAAAAGTGTGAAATATATGAAGAGCTTCAAAAAGTGTGAAATATATGAGGAGAATGAAACGGTCTAAAAATTAGGAGGAGCATGAAGCCGTGTTCAAAAACATGAAGAGCCAGAAAAGGTGTGAAAAATATGAAGAGATTCAAAAGGTGTCAAAATATGACAAGCATGAAAGGGTCTGAAAAATAGGAGGAGCATGAAACGGTCTTCAAAAATACGAAGTGCCTGAAACGGTGTGAAATATTTGAAGAGCTTCAAAAGTTGTCAAATTTATGAGGGGCATGAACGGTCTGAAAAATAGGAGGAGCATGAAACGGTCTTCAAAAACCTGAGGAGCCTGAAAAGGTGTGAAAAATATGAAGAGCTTCAAAACATGTCAAAAATATGAGGAGCATGAACGGTCTGAATATTAGGAGTAGCATGAATCAGTGTTGAAAAACATGAAGAGCCAGAAAAGGTGTGAAAAATATGAAGAGATTCAAAAGGTGTGTAATATATGAAGAGCTTAAAAAGGTAAAAAAAATATGAGGAGCATGAAACGTTCTGAAAAATAGGAGGCGCATGAAATGGCGTTGAAACATGAGGAACCTGAAAAGGTGAGAAAAATATGAAGACCTTCAAAAGGTGTGAACAATATGAGGAGCAGGTAACGGTCTGAAAAATAGGAGGAGGATGAAGCGGTCTTGATAAACATGAAGAGCATGAAAATGTGTGAAAAATATGAAGAGCTTCAAAAGGTGGGAAAAATATGAGGAGCATGAAGCAGTGTTCAAAAACTTGAAGAGCTTGAAAAGGTTTGAAAAATATGAAGAGCTTCAAAAGGTGTGAAAAATAGGAGGAGCATGAAGCGTTCTTCAAAAACATGAAGAGCCTGAAAATGTGTGAAAAATATGAAGAGCTTCAAAAGGTGTCAAGAATATGAGGAGCATGAAACGGTTTGAAAAATAGGAGGAGCATGAAACGGTGTTCAAAAACATGAAGAGCCTGAAAAGGTGTGAAAAATATGAAGAGATTCAAAAGGTGTCAAAATTAGGAGGAGCATGAAGCGGTGTTGAAAAACATGAAGAGCCTGAAAAAGTGTGAAATATATGAAGAGCTTCAAAAGGTGTCAAATATATTAGGACCTTGAAACGGTTAAAAATTAGGAGGAGCATGAATCCATGTTCAAAAACATGAAGAGCCTGAAAAGCTGTGAAAAATATGAAGAGCTTCAAAAGGCGTCAAAAATATGAGGAGCAAGAAACGGTCTGAAAAATAGGAGGAGCATGAAACGGTGTTGAAAAACATGAAGATCATGAAAAGGTGTGAAAAATATGAAGAGCTTTAAAAGGTGTGAAATGTAGGAGGAGCATGAAGCGGTGTTCAAAAACTTGAAGACACTGAAAAGGTGTGAAATATATGAAGATCTTCAAAAAGTGTGAAAAATATGAGGAGCATGAAGCAGTGTTCAAAAACATGAAGATCTTGAAAAGGTGTGAAGACTATGAAGAACTTCAAAAGGTGTCAAAAATATGAGGTGTATGAAACGGTCTGAAAAATAGGAGGAGCATGAAACGGTCTTCAAAAACATGAAGTGCCTGAAAAGGTGCGAAAAATATGAAGAGCTTCAAAAGGTGTGAAAAATGTGAAGAATTTCAAAAGGTGTCAAAAATATGAGGAGCATGAACGGTCTGAAAAATAGGAGGAGCAAAATCAGTGTTGAAAATCATGAAGAGCCTGAAAAGGTGTGAAAAATATGAAGAGATTCAAAAGGTGTGAAAAATATGAAGAGCTTCAAAAGGTGTCAAAAATATGAGGAGCATGAAAACATCTGAAAAATAAGGGGAGCATGAAACCGTGTTGAAAAACATGAAAAACATTAAAAGGTTTGGAAAATATGAAGAGTTTCAAAAGGTTTGAAAAATATGAGGAGCATGAAACGGTCTGAAAAATAGGAGGAGCATGAAATGGTGTTGAAAAAATGAAGAGCATGAATAGGTGTGAAAAATATGAAGAGTTTCAAAAGGTGTCAAAATATGAGGAGCATGAAACTTTCTGAAAAATAGGAGGAGCATGAAGTGATGTTCAAAAACATGAAGAGCTCGAAATGGTGTGAAAAATATGAAGAGCTTAAAAAAATGTCAAAAATATGAGGAGCATGAAACTGTCTGAAAAATAGGAGCAGTGTGAAACGGTATTGAAAAACATGAAGAGCATGAAAAGGTGTGAAAAATACGAAGAGCTTCAAAAGGTGTCAAAAATATGAGGAGCATGTAACGGTCTGAAAAACAGGAGGAGCATGAAACGGTGTTGAAAAACATGAAGAGCCTGAAAAAGTGTGAAATATATGAAGAGCTTCAAAATGTGTGACATATATGAGGAGCATGAAACGGTCTAAAATTTATGAGGAGCATGAAGCCATGTTCAAAAACATGAAGAGCCTGAAAATGCGTGAATAAGATGAATAGCTTCAAAGGGTGTCAAAATATGATGAGCATGAAACGGTCTGAAAAAAAGGAGGAGCATGAAACGGGCTGGGGGGATGAAGCGCTGTTGATAAACATGAAGAGCAAGAAAATGTTTGAGAAATATAAAGAGCTTCAAAAGGTGTGAAAAACAGGAGGAGCATGAAGCGGTGTTCGAAAACTTGAAGATATTGAAAAGATGTGAAAAATATGAAGAGCTTAAAAGGTGTCAAAAATATTAGGAGCATGAAACGGTCTGAAAAATAAGAGGAGCATGAAACGGTTTTGAAAAACGTGACGAGCATGAAACGGTCTGAAAAATAGGAGGAGCATGAAACGGTGTTGAAAAACACGAAGAGCATGAAAAGGTGTGAAAAATATGAAGAGATTCAAAAGGTGTCAAAAATATGAGGAGCATGAAACGGTCTGAAAAATAGGAGGAGCATGAAGCGGTGTTGAAAAACATGAAGAGCCTGAAACGGTGTGAAAAATATGAAGAGCTTCAAAAGGTGTCAAAAATATGAGGAGCATGAAACGGTTTGAAAAATAGGAGGAGCATGAAACGGTGTTCAAAAACATGAAGAGCCTGATAAGGTGTGAAAAATATGAAGAGATTCAAAAGGTGTCAAATATAGGAGGAGCATGAAGCGGTGTTCAAAAACATGAGGAGACTGAAAAGGTGTGAAAAATATGAAGAACTTGAAAACGCGTCAAAATATGAGGAGCATGAAATGGTCTGAAAATAGGAGGAGCATGAAACGGTGTTGAAAAACGTGAGGAGCATGAAACGGTCTGAAAAATAGGAGGAGCATGAAACGGTCTTCAAAAACATGAAGTGCCTGAAAAGGTGTGAACTATTTGAAGAGCTTCAAAAGTTGTCAAAAATATGAGGAGCATGAACGGTCTAAAAATAGGAGGAGCATGAAACGGTGTTGAAAAACATGAAGAGCCTGAGAAGGTGTGAAAAATATGAAGAGCTTCAAAACGTGTCAAAAATATGAGGAGCATGAAACTGTAAGAAAAATAGGAGGAGCATGAAGCGGTGTTCAAAACTTGAAGCCAGAAAAGGTGTGAAAAATATGAAGAGCTTCAAAAGGTGTGAAAAATATGAGGAGCATGAAACGGTCTGAAAAATAGGAGCAGGATGAAGCGGTGTTCAAAAACATGAAGAGCCTGAAATGGTTTGAAAAATAAGAAGAGATTCAAAAGGTGTGAAAAATATGAGGAGCATGAACAGTCTGAAAAATAGGAGGAGCATCAAGCGGTGTTGAAAAACATGAAGAGCCTGAAAAGGTGTGAAAAATATGAAGAGCTTCAAAAGGTGTCAAAATATGACGAGAATGAAACGGTCTGAAAAATAGGAGGAGCATGAAACGGTGTTGAAAAACATGAAGATCATGAAAAGGAGTGAAAAATATGAACAGCTTCAAAAGGTGTGAAAAATAGCAGGAGCATGAAGCGGTGTTCAAAAACATGAAGATCTTGAAAATGTGTGAAAACTATGTAGAGCTTCAAAAGGTGCGAAAAATATGAAGAGCTTCAAAAAGTGTCAAAAATATGGGGAGCATGAAACTTTCTGAAAAATAGGAGGATCATGAAGGGTTTTGAAAAACATGAAGAGCCTGAAACGGTGTGAAAAATATGAAGAGCTTCAAAAGCTGTCAAAAATATGAGGAGCATGAAACGGTCTGAAAAACAGGAGGAGCATAAAACGTTGTTGAAAAACATGAAGAGCATGACAAGGTTTGAAAAATATGAAGAGCTTCAAAAGATGTCAAAAATAAGAGTAGCATGAAACAGTGTTCAAAAACTTGAAGAGCCTGAAAAGGTGTGAAAAATATGAAGAGCTTAAAAGCTGTCAAAAATATGAGGAGCATGAAACGGTCTGAAAAACAGGAGGAGGATGAAACGGTGTTGAAAAACATGAAGAGCATGCAAGGTTTGAAAAATACGAAGAGCTGCAAAAGATGTCAAAAATAAGAGTAGCATGAAACGGTGTTCAAAAACTTGAAGTGCCTGAAAAGGTGTGAAAAATATGAAGAGCTTAAAAGGTGTCAAAAATATTAGGAGCATGAAACGGTCTGAAAAATAAGAGGAGCATGAAACGGTTTTGAAAAACTTGAGGAGCATGAAACGGTCTGAAAAATAGGAGGCGCATGAAACGGTGTTGAAAAACACGAAGAGCATGAAAAGGTGTGAAAAATATGAAGAGATTCAAAAGGTGTCAAAAATATGAGGAGCATGAAACGGTCTGAAAAATAGGAGGAGCATGAAGCGGTGTTGAAAAACATGAAGAGCCTGAAACGGTGTGAAAAATATGAAGAGCTGCAAAAGGTTTCAAAAATATGAGAAGAATGAAACGGCCTGAAAAATAGGAGGAGCATGAAGCGGTGTTCAAAACATGAAGAGCCTGAAAAGGTGTGAAAAATATGAAGAGCTTCAAAAGTTGTGAAATATATGAGGAGCACAAAACGGTCTGAAAAATAGGAGGAGGATGAAACGGTGTTGAAAAACATGAAGAGCCTGAAAAAGTGTGAAATATATGAAGAGCTTCAAAAGGTGTGAAATATATGAGGAGCATGGAAACATATGAAAAATAGGGGGAGCTTGAAACTGTGTTGAAAAACATGAAGAACATGAAAAGGGGTGGAAAATATGAAGAGCTTCAAAAGGTTTGAAAAATATGAGGAGCATGAAACGGTCTGAAAAATAGGAGGAGCATGAAACGGTGTTCAAAAACATGAAGATCATGAAAAGGTGTGAAAAATATGAAGAGCTTCAAAAGGTGTGAAAAATAGGAGGAGCATGAAGCAGTGTTCAAAAACTTGAAGACACTGAAAAGGTGTGAAATATATGAAGACCTTCAAAAGGGGTGAAAAATATGAGGAGCATGAAGCGGTGTTCAAAAACATGAAGATCTTGAAAAGGTGTGAAATATATGAAGAGCTTCAAAATGTGTCAAAAATATGAGGAGCATGAAACGGTCTGAAAAATAGGAGGAACATGAAACGGTGTTCAAAAACATGAAGAGCCTGAAAAGGTGTGAAAAATATGAAGAGCTTCAAAGGGTGTCAAAAATATGAGGAGCAAGAATGGTCTGAAAAATAGGAGTAGCATGAATCAGTGTTGAAAAACATGAAGCGCCTGAAAAGGTGTGAAAAATATGAAGAGATTCAAAAGGTGTGAAAAATATGAAGAGCTTCAAAAGGTGTCAAAAATATGAGCAGCATGAAACGGTCTGAAAAATAGGAGGAGCATGAAGCGGTGTTGAAAAACATGAAGAGCCTGAAAAGGTGTGAATAATATGAAGAGATTCTAAATGTGTCAAAAATATGAGGAGCATGAAACGGTATGAAATATAGGAAGAGCATGAAGCGGTGTTCAAAACATGAAGCCTGAAAAGGTGTGAAAAATATGAAGACCTTCAAAAGGTGTGAAAAATATGAGGAGCGTGAAACGGTCGGAAAAATAGGAGGAGGACGAAGCGGTGTTCAAAAACATGAAGAGCCTGAAAAGGTGTGAAAAATATGAAGAGATTCAAAAGGTGTCAAAAATATGAGGAGCATGAAACGTTCTGAAAAATAGGAGCATCAAGTGGTGTTGAAAAACATGAAGAGCCTGAAAAGATGTGAAAAATATGAAGAGCTTCAAAAAGTGTAAAAATATGACGAGCATGAAACGGTCTGAAAAATAGGAGAAGCATGAAGCGGTGTTGAAAAACATGAAGCCTGACATGGTGTGAAAAATATGAAGAGCTTGAAAAGGTGTAAAATATATGAGGAGCATGAAAAGGTCTGAAAAATAGGAGGAGCATGAAACGGTGTTGAAAAGCATGAAGAGCCTGAAAAAGTGTGAAATATATGAAGAGCTTCAAAAAGTGTGAAATATATGAGGAGAATGAAACGGTCTAAAAATTAGGAGGAGCATGAAGCCGTGTTCAAAAACATGAAGAGCCAGAAAAGTTGTGAAAAATATGAAGAGATTCAAAAGGTGTCAAAATATGACAAGCATGAAAGGGTCTGAAAAACAGGAGGAGCATGAAACGGTCTTCAAAAATATGAAGTGCCTGAAACGGTGTGAATATTTGAAGAGCTTCAAAAGTTGTCAAAATTATGAGGGGCATGAACGGTCTGAAAAATATGAGGAGCATGAAACGGTCTTCAAAAACCTGAGGAGCCTGAGAAGGTGTGAAAAATATGAAGAGCTTCAAAACGTGTCAAAAATATGAGGAGCATGAACGGTCTGAATATTAGGAGTAGCATGAATCAGTGTTGAAAAACATGAAGAGCCAGAAAAGGTGTGAAAAATATGAAGAGATTCAAAAGGTGTGTAATATATGAAGAGCTTCAAAAGGTAAAAAAAATATGAGGAGCATGAAACGTTCTGAAAAATAGGAGGTGCATGAAATGGCGTTGAAACATGAAGAACCTGAAAAGGTGAGAAAAATATGAAGACCTTCAAAAGGTGTGAACAATATGAGGAGCAGGTAACGGTCTGAAAAATAGGAGGAGGATGAAGCGGTCTTGATAAACATGAAGAGCATGAAAATGTGTGAAAAATATGAAGAGCTTCAAAAGGTGGGAAAAATATGAGGAGCATGAAGCAGTGTTCAAAAACTTGAAGAGCTTGAAAAGGTTTGAAAAATATGAAGAGCTTCAAAAGGTGTGAAAAATAGGAGGAGCATGAAGCGGTGTTCCAAAACTTGAAGATATTGAAAAGATGTGAAAAAAATGAAGAGCTTCAAAAGGTGTTAAAAATATGAAGAGCATGAAACGGTCTGAAAAATATGAGGAGCATGAAGCGGTCTTCAAAAACATGAAGAGCCTGAAAATGTGTGAAAAATATGAAGAGCTTCAAAAGGTGTCAAGAATATGAGGAGCATGAAACGGTTTGAAAAATAGGAGGAGCATGAAACGGTGTTCAAAAACATGAAGAGCCTGAAAAGGTGTGAAAAATATGAAGAGATTCAAAAGGTGTCAAAATTAGGAGGAGCATGAAGCGGTGTTGAAAAACATGAAGAGCCTGAAAAAGTGTGAAATATATGAAGAGCTTCAAAAGGTGTCAAATATATTAGGACCATGAAACGGTCTAAAAATTAGGAGGAGCATGAATCCATGTTCAAAAAAATGAAGAGTCTGAAAAGCTGTGAAAAATATGAAGAGCTTCAAAAGGCGTCAAAAATATGAGGTGCAAGAAACGGTCTGAAAAATAGGAGGAGCATGAAACGGTGTTGAAAAACATGAAGATCATGAAAAGGTGTGAAAAATATGAAGAGCTTTAAAAGGTGTGAAATGTAGGAGGAGCATGAAGCGGTGTTCAAAAACTTGAAGACACTGAAAAGGTGTGAAATATATGAAGATCTTCAAAAAGTGTGAAAAATATGAGGAGCATGAAGCAGTGTTCAAAAACATGAAGATCTTGAAAAGGTGTGAAGACTATGAAGAACTTCAAAAGGTGTCAAAATATGAGGTGTATGAAACGGTCTGAAAAATAGGAGGAGCATGAAACGGTCTTCAAAAACATGAAGTGCCTGAAAAGGTGCGAAAAATATGAAGAGCTTCAAAAGGTGTGAAAAAATGTGAAGAATTTCAAAAGGTGTCAAAAATATGAGGAGCATGAACGGTCTGAAAAATAGGAGGAGCAAAATCAGTGTTGAAAATCATGAAGAGCCTGAAAAGGTGTGAAAAATATGAAGAGATTCAAAAGGTGTGAAAAATATGAAGAGCTTCAAAAGGTGTCAAAAATATGAGGAGCATGAAAACATCTGAAAAATAAGGGGAGCATGAAACCGTGTTGAAAAACATGAAAAACATTAAAAGGTTTGGAAAATATGAAGAGTTTCAAAAGGTTTGAAAAATATGAGGAGCATGAAACGGTCTGAAAAATAGGAGGAGCATGAAATGGTGTTGAAAAAATGAAGAGCATGAATAGGTGTGAAAAATATGAAGAGTTTCAAAAGGTGTCAAAATATGAGGAGCATGAAACTTTCTGAAAAATAGGAGGAGCATGAAGTGATGTTCAAAAACATGAAGAGCTCGAAATGGTGTGAAAAATATGAAGAGCTTCAAAAAATGTCAAAAATATGAGGAGCATGACACTGTCTGAAAAATAGGAGCAGTGTGAAACGGTATTGAAAAACATGAAGAGCATGAAAAGGTGTGAAAAATACGAAGAGCTTCAAAAGGTGTCAAAAATATGAGGAGCATGTAACGGTCTGAAAAACAGGAGGAGCATGAAACGGAGTTGAAAAACGTGAGGAGCATGAAACGCTCTGAAAAATAGGAGGAGCATGAAACGGTTTTGAAAAACATGAAGAGCCTGAAAAAGTGTGAAATATATGAAGAGCTTCAAAAGGTGTGACATATATGAGGAGCATGAAACGGTCTAAAATTTATGAGGAGAATGAAGCCATGTTCAAAAACATGAAGAGCCTGAAAATGTGTGAATAATATGAAGAGCTTCAAAAGGTGTCAAAATATGATGAGCATGAAACGGTCTGAAAAATAGGAGGAGCATGAAACGGGCTGGGGGGATGAAGCGCTGTTGATAAACATGAAGAGCAAGAAAATGTTTGAAAAATATAAAGAGCTTCAAAAGGTGTGAAAAACAGGAGGAGCATGAAGCGGTGTTCCAAAACTTGAAGATACTGAAAAGATGTGAAAAATATGAAGAGCTTCAAACGGTTTTAAAAATATAAGGAGCATGAAACGGTGTTGAAAAACATGAAGCCTGAAATGGTGTGAAAAATATGAAGAGCTTCAAAATGTGTCAAAAATATGAGGAGCATGAAACGGTGTTGAAAAACATGAAGAGCCTGAAAAGGTGTGAAAAATATGAAGAGCTTCAAAATGTGTCAAAAATATGAGGAGCATGAACGGTCTGAAAATAAGGAGTAGCATGAATCAGTGTTGAAAAACACGAAGAGCCTGAAAGGGTGTGAAAAATATGAAGAGATTCAAAAGGTGTGAAAAATATGAAGAGCTTCAAAAGGTGAAAAAAATATGAGGAGCATGAAACGTTCTGAAAAATAGGAGGCACATGAAACGGTGTTGAAACATGAAGAACCTGAAAAGGTAAGAAAAATATGAAGACCTTCAAAAGGTGTGAAAAATATGAGGAGCAGGAAACGGTCTGAAAAATAGGAGGAGGATGAAGCGGTCTTGATAAACATGAAGAGCAAGAAAAGGTGTGAAAAATATGAAGAGCTTCAAAAGGTGGGAAAAATATGAGGAGCATGAAGTGGTGTTCAAAAACATGAAGAGCTTGAAAAGGTTTGAAAAATATGAAGAGCTTCAAAAGGTGTGAAAAATAGGAGGAGCATGAAGCGGTGTTCCAAAACTTGAAGATATTGAAAAGATGTGAAAAATATGAAGAGCTTCAAAAGGTGTTAAAAATATGAGGAGCATGAAACGGTCTGAAAAATAGGAGGAGCATGAAGCGGTCTTCAAAAACATGAAGAGCCTGAAAAGGTGTGAAAAATATGAAGAGCTTCAAAAGGTGTCAAAAATATGAGGAGCATGAAACGGTTTGAAAAATCCGAGGAGCATGAAACGGTGTTCAAAAACATGAAGAGCCTGATAAGGTGTGAAAAATATGAAGAGATTCAAAAGGTGTCAAATATAGGAGGAGCATGAAGCGGTGTTCAAAATCATGAGGAGACTGAAAAGGTGTGAAAAATATGAAGAACTTGAAAAGTCGTCAAAAATATGAGGAGCATGAAACGGTCTGAAAATTAGGAGGAGCATGAATCCGTGTTCAAAAACTTGAAGAGCCTCAAAAGCTGTGAAAAATATGAAGAGCTTCAAAAACTGTGAAAAATATGAGGAGCATGAAATGGTCTGAAAATAGGAGGAGCATGAAACAGTGTTGAAAAACGTGAGGAGCATGAAACGGTCTGAAAAATAGGAGGAGCATGAAACGGTCTTCAAAAACATGAAGTGCCTGAAAAGGTGTGAACTATTTGAAGAGCTTCAAAAGTTGTCAAAAATATGAGGAGCATGAACGGTCTAAAAATAGGAGGAGCATGAAACGGTGTTGAAAAACATGAAGAGCCTGAGAAGGTGTGAAAAATATGAAGAGCTTCAAAACGTGTCAAAAATATGAGGAGCATGAAACTGTAAGAAAAATAGGAGGAGCATGAAGCGGTGTTCAAAACTTGAAGCCAGAAAAGGTGTGAAAAATATGAAGAGCTTCAAAAGTTGTGAAAAATATGAGGAGCATGAACAGTCTGAAAAATAGGAGGAGCATCAAGCGGTGTTGAAAAACATGAAGAGCCTGAAAAGGTGTGAAAAATATGAAGAGCTTCAAAAGGTGTCAAAATATGACGAGCATGAAACGGTCTGAAAAATAGGAGGAGCATGAAACGGTGTTGAAAAACATGAAGATCATGAAAAGGAGTGAAAAATATGAACAGCTTCAAAAGGTGTGAAAAATAGCAGGAGCATGAAGCGGTGTTCAAAAACATGAAGATCTTGAAAATGTGTGAAAACTATGAAGAGCTTCAAAAGGTGCGAAAAATATGAAGAGCTTCAAAAAGTGTCAAAAATATGGGGAGCATGAAACTTTCTGAAAAATAGGAGGATCATGAAGGGTTTTGAAAAACATGAAGAGCCTGAAACGGTGTGAAAAATATGAAGAGCTTCAAAAGCTGTCAAAAATATGAGGAGCATGAAACGGTCTGAAAAACAGGAGGAGCATAAAACGTTGTTGAAAAACATGAAGAGCATGACAAGGTTTGAAAAATATGAAGAGCTTCAAAAGATGTCAAAAATAAGAGTAGCATGAAACGGTGTTCAAAAACTTGAAGAGCCTGAAAAGGTGTGAAAAATATGAAGAGCTTAAAAGCTGTCAAAAATATGAGGAGCATGAAACGGTCTGAAAAACAGGAGGAGGATGAAACGGTGTTGAAAAACATGAAGAGCATGCAAGGTTTGAAAAATACGAAGAGCTGCAAAAGATGTCAAAAATAAGAGTAGCATGAAACGGTGTTCAAAAACTTGAAGTGCCTGAAAAGGTGTGAAAAATATGACGAGCATAAAAGGTGTCAAAAATATTAGGAGCATGAAACGGTCTGAAAAATAAGAGGAGCATGAAACGGTTTTGAAAAACGTGAGGAGCATGAAACGGTCGAAAAATAGGAGGAGCATGAAACGGTGTTGAAAAACACGAAGAGCATGAAAAGGTGTGAAAAATATGAAGAGATTCAAAAGGTGTCAAAAATATGAGGAGCATGAAACGGTCTGAAAAATAGGAGGAGCATGAAGCGGTGTTGAAAAACATGAAGAGCCTGAAACGGTGTGAAAAATATGAAGAGCTGCAAAAGGTTTCAAAAATATGAGAAGAATGAAACGGCCTGAAAAATAGGAGGAGCATGAAGCGGTGTTTAAACATGAAGAGCCTGAAAAGGTGTGAAAAATATGAAGAGCTTCAAAAGTTGTGAAATATATGAGGAGCACAAAACGGTCTGAAAAATAGGAGGAGGATGAAACGGTGTTGAAAAACATGAAGAGCCTGAAAAAGTGTGAAATATATGAAGAGCTTCAAAAGGTGTGAAATATATGAGGAGCATGGAAACATATGAAAAATAGGGGGAGCTTGAAACTGTGTTGAAAAACATGAAGAACATGAAAAGGGGTGGAAAATATGAAGAGCTTCAAAAGGTTTGAAAAATATGAGGAGCATGAAACGGTCTGAAAAATAGGAGGAGCATGAAACGGTGTTCAAAAACATGAAGATCATGAAAAGGTGTGAAAAATATGAAGAGCTTCAAAAGGTGTGAAAAATAGGAGGAGCATGAAGCAGTGTTCAAAAACTTGAAGACACTGAAAAGGTGTGAAATATATGAAGACCTTCAAAAGGGGTGAAAAATATGAGGAGCATGAAGCGGTGTTCAAAAACATGAAGATCTTGAAAAGGTGTGAAATATATGAAGAGCTTCAAAACGTGTCAAAAATATGAGGAGCATGAAACGGTCTGAAAAATAGGAGGAACATGAAACGGTGTTCAAAAACATGAAGAGCCTGAAAAGGTGTGAAAAATATGAAGAGCTTCAAAGGGTGTCAAAAATATGAGGAGCAAGAATGGTCTGAAAAATAGGAGTAGCATGAATCAGTGTTGAAAAACATGAAGCGCCTGAAAAGGTGTGAAAAATATGAACAGATTCAAAAGGTGTGAAAAATATGAAGAGCTTCAAAAGGAGTCAAAAATATGAGGAGCATGAAACGGTCTGAAAAATAGGAGGAGCATGAACCGTTCTTCAAAACATGAAGTGCCTGAAAAGGTGTGAGATACATGAAGAGCTTCAAAAGGTGTCAAAAATATGAGGAGCATGAAACGGTCTGAAAAATAGGAGGACCATGAAACGGTGTAGAAAAACATGAGGAGCATGAAACGGTCTGAAAAATAGGAGGAGCATGAAGCCGTGTTTAAAAACATGAAGAGCCTGAAAAGGTGTGAAAAATATGAAGAGATTCAAAAGGTGTGAAAAATATGAAGAGCTTAAAAAGGTGTCAAAAATATGAGGAGCATGAAACGGTCTGTAAAACAGGAGGAGCATGAAGCGGTGTTCAAAAACTTGAAGTGCCTGAAAAGGTGTGAAATATTTGAAGAGCTTCAAAAGGTGTTAAATATATGAGGAGCATGAAACGTTCTGAAAAATAGGAGTAGCATGAATCAGTCTTGAAAAATCTGAAGAGGCTAAAAAGGTGTGAAAAATATGAAGAGCTTGAAAAGGTGTGAAAAATATGAAGAGGTTCAAAAGGTGTGCAAAATATAAGAGCTTCAAAAGGTGGGAAAAATATGAGGAGCATGAAACGGTCTGAAAAATAGGAGAAACATGAAACGGTGTTGAAAAACTTGAAGAGCCTGAAAAGGTGTGAAAAATATGAAGAGCTTAAAAAGGTGGGAAAAATATGAGGAGCATGAAGCGTTGTTCAAAAACATGAAGTGCTTGAAAAGGTTTGAAAAATAGGAAGAGCTTCAAAAGTTGTGAAAAATAGGAGGAGCATGAAGCGGTGTTCAAAACTTGAAGATACTGAAAAGATGTGAAAAATATGAAGACCTTCAAAGGTGTCAAAAATGTGAGGAGCATGAAACGGTGTTCAAAAACATGAAGAGCCTGAAAAGGTTTGAAATATATGAAGAGTTTCAAAAGGTGTCAAAAATAGGAGGACAATGAAGCAGTGTTCAAAAACTTGAAGATACTGAAAAGGTGTGAAAAATAAGAAGAGCTTCAAAATGTGTGAAAAATAGGAGGAGCATGAAGCGGTGTTCAAAAACTTAAAGATACTTAAAAGGTGTGAAAAATATGAAGAGCTTCAAAAGGTGTCAAAAATATGAGGAGTATGAAACGGTCTGAAAAATAGGAGGAGCATGAAAAGGTGTTGAAAAACCTGAAGAGCTTGAAAAGGTGTGAAATATATGAAGAGCTTCAAAAGGTGTCAAAAATATGAGGAGCATGAATGGTCTGAAAATTAGGAGTAGCATGATTCAGTGTTGAAAAACATGAAGAGCCTGAAAAGGTGTGAAAAATATGAAGATCTTCAAAAGGTGTCAAAAATAGGAGGAGCATGAAGCAGTGTTCAAAAACTTGAAGATACTGAAAAGGTGTGAAAAATAAGAAGAGCTTCAAAAGGTGTGAAAAAGACGAGGAGCATGAAGCGGTGTTCAAAAACTTGAAGATACAGAAAAGCTGTGAAAAATATGAAGAGCTTAAAAAGGTGTGAAAAATAGGAGGAGCATGAAGTGGTGTTGAAAACATGAAGAGACAGAAAAGGTGTGAAAAATATGAAGAGCTTGAAAACGTGTGAAAAATAGGAGGAGCATGAAGCGGTGTTCAAAAAGTTGAAAATACTTAAAATGTGTGAAAAATATGAAGAGCTTCAAAATGTGTCAAAAATATGAGGAGCATGAAACGGTCTGAAAAATAGGAGGAGCATGAAACGGTGTTGAAAAACATGAAGAGCTTGAAAAGGTGTGTAATATATGAAGAGGTTCAAAATGAGTCAAAAATATGAGGAGCATGAAACAGTCTGAAAAATAGGAGGAGCATGAAGCGGTGTTGAAAAACAAGAAGAGCCTGAAAATGTGTGAAATATATGAAGAGCTTCAAAAGTTGTCAAAAATATGTGGAGCATGAAACGGTCTGAAAAATAGGAGGAGCATGAAAAGGTGTTGAAAAATAGGAGGAGCATGAAAAGGTGTTGAAAAACATGAAGAGCTTGAAAAGGTGTGAAATATATGAAGAGCTTCAAAAGGTGTCAAAAATATGAGGAGCATGAACGGTCTGAAAATTAGGAGTAGCATGATTCAGTGTTGATAAACATGAAGAGCCTGAAAAGGTGTGAAAAATATGAAGATCTTCAAAAGGTGTCAAAAATAGGAGGAGCATGAAGCAGTGTTCAAAAACTTGAAGATACTGAAAAGGTGTGAAAAATAAGAAGAGCTTCAAAAGGTGTGAAAAAGACGAGGAGCATGAAGCGGTGTTCAAAAACTTGAAGATACAGAAAAGCTGTGAAAAATATGAAGAGCTTAATAAGGTGTGAAAAATAGGAGGAGCATGAAGTGGTGTTGAAAACATGAAGAGACAGAAAAGGTGTGAAAAATATGAAGAGCTTCAAAACGTGTGAAAAATAGGAGGAGCATGAAGCGGTGTTCAAAAACTTGAAAATACTTAAAATGTGTGAAAAATATGAAGAGCTTCAAAAGGTGTCAAAAATATGAGGAGCATGAAAAGGTCTGAAAAATAGGAGGAGCATGAAACGGTGTTGAAAAACATGAAGAGCTTGAAAAGGTGTGTAATATATGAAGAGGTTCAAAATGAGTCAAAAATATGAGGAGCATGAAACAGTCTGAAAAATAGGAGGAGCATGAAGCGGTGTTGAAAAACATGAAGAGCCTGAAAATGTGTGAAATATATGAAGAGCTTCAAAAGTTGTCAAAAATATGTGGAGCATGAAACGGTCTGAAAAATAGGAGGAGCATGAAAAGGTGTTGAAAAACATGAAGAGCATGAAAAGGTGTGAAAAATATGAAGAGCTTCAAAAGGTGTCAAAATATGAGGAGCATGAAACTTTTGGAAAAATAGGAGCAGTATGAAACGGTATTGAAAAACATGAAGAGCATCAAAAGGTGTGTAAAATATGAAGAGCTTCAAAAAATGTCAAATATATGAGGAGCATGAAACTGTCTGAAAATTTGGAGCAGTATGAAACGGTATTGAAAACATGAAGAGCATGAATAGGTGTGAAAAATATGAAGAGCTTCAAAATGTGCGAAAAATAGGAGCATGAAGCGGTGTTCAAAAACTTGAAGACACTGAAAAGGTGTGAAATATATGAAGAGCTTCAAAAGGTGTGAAAAATATGAGGAGCATGAAGCGGTGTTCAAAAACATGAAGAGCTTGAAAAGGTGTGAAAAATATGAAGAGCTTCAAAAGGTGTCAAAAATATGAGGAGCATGAAACGGTCTGAAAAATAGGAGGAGCATGAACTGGTGTTAAAATACATGTACAGCCTGAAAAGGTGTGAAAAATATGAAGAGATTCAAAATTTTTGAAAAATATGAAGAGCTTCAAAAGGTGTCAAAAATATGAGCAGCATGAAACGGTCTGAAAAATAGGAGGAGCATGAAAAGGTGTTGAAAAACATGAAGAGCTTGCAAAGGTGTGAAATATATATAGAGCTTCAAAAGGTGCGAAAAACATGAGGAGAATGAAACGGTCTCTATAGGAGGACCATGAACCTCTCTATAGGAGGAGCATGAAAGGTGTTGAAACATGAAGAGAATGAAAAGGTGTAAAAAATATGAAGAGCTTCAAAAGTTGAAAAAATATGAGGAGCATGAAACGGTCTGAAAAATAGGAGGAGCATGAAGTGTTGTTGAAAAATATGAAAGGATTGAAAAGGTGTGAAAAATATGAAGAGCCTCAAAATGTGTTAAATATATGAAGACTATGAAACCGTCTGAAAAATTGGAGGAGTGTGAAACGGTGTTGAAAAACATGAAGAGCCTGAAAATGTGTGAAAAATATGAAGAGCTTCAAAATGTGTGAAAAATATGAGGAGCATGAAGCAGTGTTAAAAAACATGAAGAGCTTGAAAAGGTGTCAAAAATATGAAGAGCTTCAAAAGTTGTGAAAAATAGGAGGAGAATGAAACGGTCTGAAAAATAGGTGGAGCATGAAGCCGTCATCAAAAAGAGGAGGAGCCTGAAAAGGGGTGAAAAATATGAAGAGCTTCAAAAGGTGTCAAAAATATGAGGAGCAGGAAACGGTCTGAAAAATAGGTGGAGCATGAAGCCGTCATCAAAAACAGGAGGAGCCTGAAAAGGGGTGAAAAATATGAAGAGCTTCAAAAGGTGTCAAAAATATGAGGAGCAGGAAACGGTCTGAAAAATAGGAGGAGCATGAAGTCTTGTTGAAAAACATGAAAGGATTGAAAAGGTGTGAAAAATATGAAGAGCCTCAAAATGTGTCAAATATATGAGGAGCATGAAACGGTCTGAAAAATAGGAGGAGCATGAAGCGGTGTTGATATACATGAAAAGCCTGAAAAGGTGTGAAAATATGAAGAGCTTCAAAAGCTGTCAAAAATATGAGGAGCATGAAAGAGTCTGAAAAATAGGAGGTGCATGAAACGGTGTTGAAAAACATGAAGAGTCTGAAAAAGTGTGAAAAATATGAAGAGCTACAAAAGGTGTCAAAAATATGAGGAGCATGAAACGGTCTGAAAAATAGGAGGAGCATGAAAAGGTGTTGAAAAACATGAAGAGCCTGAAAAGGTGTGAAAAATATGAAGAGCTTAAAAAGGTGTGAAAAATAGGAGGAGCATGAAGTGGTGTTGAAAACATGAAGAGACAGAAAAGGTGTGAAATAATGAAGAGCTTCAAAACGTGTGAAAAATAGGAGGAGCATGAAGCGGTGTTCAAAAACTTGAAAATACATAAAATGTGTGAAAAATATGAAGAGCTTCAAAAGGTGTCAAAAATATGAGGAGCATGAAAAGGTCTGAAAAATAGGAGGAGCATGAAGCGGTGTTGAAAAACATGAAGAGTCTGAAAAAGTGTGAAATATATGAAGAGCTACAAAAGGTGTCAAAAATATGAGGAGCATGAAACGGTCTGAAAAATAGGAGGAGCATGAAAAGGTGTTGAAAAACATGAAGAGCCTGAAAAGGTGTGAAAAATATGAAGAGCTTCAAAAGTTGTGAAATGTATGAGGAGCATGAAACGGTCTGAAAAATAGGAGGAGCATGAAACGGTGTTCAAAAACATGAAGAGCCTGATAGTTGTGAAAAACATAAAGAGCCTGAAAAGGTGTGAAATATATGAAGAGCTTCAAAAGGTGTCAAAAATTTGAGGAGCATCAAACTGTCTGAAAAATAGGAGGAGCATGAAACGGTGTTCAAGAACATGAAGATCCTGATAGTTGTGAAAAACATGAAGAGCCTGAAAAGGTGTAAAATATATGAAGAGCTTCAAAAGGTCTCACAAATATGAGGAACATGAAAAGGTCTGAAAAATAGGAGGAGCCTGAAGCGGTGTTCAGAAACATGAAGAGCCTGAAAAGGTGTCAAAAATATGAAGAGCTTCAAAAGGTGTCAAAATCATGAGGAGCATGACACTGTGTGAAATATATGAGGAGCAAGAGGCAGTGTTGAAAAACATGAAGAGCCTGAAAAGGTGTGAAATATATGAAGAGCTTCAAAAGGTGTCAAAATTATGAGGAGTATGACACTGTGTGAAATATAGGAGGAGCATGAAGCGGCGCTGAAAAACATGAAGAGCTTCAAAAGGTGTCAAAAATATGAGTAGCATGAAACCCTCTGAAAAATAGGAGGAGCATGAAGCGGTGTTGAAAACAAGAAGAGTCTGAAAAGGTGTGAAAAATATGAAGAGCTTCAAAAGGTGTGAAAATAGGAGGAGCATGAAGCGCTGTTCAAAATCTTGAAGAGCCTGAAAAGGTGTGAAAAACATGAAGAGCTTCAAAAGGTGTCAAAAATATGAGGAGCATGAAACGGTTCGAAAAATAGAAGGAGCATGAAATGGTGTTGAAAAACATGAAGAGACTAAAAAGGTGTGAAATATATGAAGAGCTTAAAAAGGTGTGAAATATATGAGGAGCAAGAAACGGTCTGAAAAACAGGAGGAGCATGAAGCGGTGTTGAAAAGCATGAAGAGCCTGAAAAAGTGTGAAATATATGAAGAGCTTCAAAATGTGTGAAATATATGAGGAGCATGAAACGGTCTGAAATATAGGAGGAGCATGAATCGGTGTGGAAAAATATGAAGAGCTTGAAAAGTTTTGAAATACTTGAAGAGCTTCAAAAGGTGTCAAAAATATGAGGAGCATGATACGGTGTGAAAAGTAGGAGGAGCATGAAGTACTGTTGAGAAATATGAAGAGCCTGAAAAGGTGTGAAAAATATGAAGAGTTTCAAAATTGTCAAAATTATGAGCAGCATGAAACGGTCTGAAAAATAGGAGGAGCATGAAACGGAGTTCAAAAACGTGAAGAGCGAGAAAAGGTGTGAAAAATATGAAGAGCTTCAAAAGGTGTCAAAAATATGAGGAGCACGATACGGTATGAAAAATAGGAGTAGCATGAAACGGTGTTCAAAAACTTGAAGAGCCTTAAAAGGTGTGAAAAATATGAAGAGCTTCAAAAGGTGTCAAAATATGAGGAGCATGAAACGGTCTGAAAAAAAGGAGGATAATGAGGTGGTGTTCAAAACATTAAGAGCCTGAAAAGGTGTGAAATATATGAAGAGCTTCAAAGGTGTCAAAAATATGAGGAGCACGCAATGGTCTGAAAAATAGGAGGAGCATGAAGCGGTGTTGAAAAACATGAAGAGCCTGAAAAGGTGTGAAAAATATGAAGAGCTTCAAAAGTTGTGAAATATATGAGGAGCATGAAACGGTCTGAAAAATAGGAGGAGAATGAAACGGAGTTCAAAAACATGAAGAGCCTGATAGTTGTGAAAAACATAAAGGGCCTGAAAAGGTGTGAAATATATGAAGAGATTCAAAAGGTGTCAAAAATTTGAGGAGCATCAAACTATCTGAAAAATAGGAGGAGCATGAAACGGTGTTCTAGAACATGAAGAGCCTGATAGTTGTGAAAAACATGAAGAGCCTGAAAAGGTGTGAAATATATGAAGAGCTTCAAAAGGTGTCAAAAATATGAGGAGCATGAAACGGTCTGAAAAATAGGAGGAGCATGAAGCGGTGTTGAACATATGAAGAACCTTAAAAGGTGTGAAAAATACGAAGAGCTTCAAAAGGTGTGAAATATATGAGGAGCAGGAAACGGTCTGAAAAAAACGAGGAGCAAGAAAAGGAGTTGAAAAACATGAACCGCCTGAAAATGTGTGAAATATATGAAGAGCTTCAAAAAGTGTGAAAAATATGAGGAGCACGAAATGGTGTGAAAATAGGAGGAGCATGAAACGGTGTTGAAAACCGTGAGAAGCATGAAACGGTCTGTAAAATAGGAGGAGCATGAAGCGGTTTTCAAAAACTAGAAGTGCCTGAAAAGGTGTGAAATATGTGAAGAGCTTCAAAAGGTGTTAAATATATGAGGAGCATGAAACGTTCTGAAAAATAGGAGTAGCATGAATCTGTGTTGAAAAATATGAAGAGCCTGAAAAGGTGTGAAAAATATGAAGAGCCTGAAAAGGAGTGAAAAATATGAAGAGATTCAAAAGCTGTGCAAAATATAAGAGCTTCAAAAGGTGGGAAAAATATGAGGAGCATGAAACGGTCTGAAAAATAGGAGGAGCATGAAACGGTGTTGAAAAACTTGAAGAGCCTGAAAAGCTGTGAAAAATATGAAGAGCTTCAAAAGGTGGGAAAAATATGAGGAGCATGAAGCGTTGTTCAAAAACATGAAGTGCTTGAAAAAGTTTGAAAAATAGGAAGAGCTTCAAAAGGTGTGAAAAATAGGAGGAGCATGAAGCGGTGTTCAAAACTTGAAGATACTGAAAAGATGTGAAAAATATGAAGACCTTCAAAAGGTGTCAAAAATATGAGGAGCATGAAACGGTCTGAAAAATAGGAGGAGGATGAAGCGGTCTTCAAAAACATGAAGAGCCTCAAAAAGTGTGAAAAATATGAAGAGCTTCAAAAGGTGTCAAAAATGTGAGGAGCATGAAACGGTGTTCAAAAACATGAAGAGCCTGAAAAGGTGTGAAATATATGAAGAGCTCCAAAAGGTGTCAAAAATAGGAGGACAATGAAGCAGTGTTCAAAATCTTGAAGATACTGAAAAGGTGTGAAAAATAAGAAGAGCTTCGAAAGGTGTGAAAAATAGGAGGAGCATCAAGCGGTGTTCAAAAACTTAAAGACACTTAAAAGGTGTGAAAAATATGAAGAACTTCAAAAGGTGTCAAATATATGAGGAGGATGAAACGGGCTGAAAAATACGTGGAGCATGAACCGATCTTGAAAAACATGAAGAGCCAGAAAAGATGTGAAAAAATGAAGAGCTTCAAAATGTGTCGAAAATATGAGGAGCATGAAACGGTCTGAAAAATAGGAGGAGCATGAAAAGGTGTTGAAAAACTTGAAGAGCTTGAAAAGGTGTGAAATATATGAAGTGCTTCAAAAGCTGTCAAAAATATGAGGAGCATGAACGGTCTGAAAATTAGGAGTAGCATGAATCAGTGTTGAAAAATATGAAGAGCCTGAAAAGGTGTGAAAAACATGAAGAGATTGAAAACGTATGAAAAATATGAAGAGCTTTCAAAGATGTCAAAAATATGAGGAGCATGAAACGGTTTGAAAATAGGAGGAGCATGAAACGGAGTTCAAGAACATGAAGAGAATGAAAAGGTTTGAAAAATATGAAGATCTTCAAAAGGTGTCAAAAATAGAAGGAGCATGAAGCAGTGTTCAAAAACTCAAAGATACTGAAAAGGTGTGAAAAATAAGAAGAGCTTCAAAAGGTGTGAAAAATAGGAGGAGCATGAAGCGGTGTTCAAAAACTTGAAGATACAGAAAAGCGGTGAAAAATATGAAGAGCTTAAAAAGGTGTGAAAAATAGGAGGAGCATGAAGTGGTGTTGAAAACATGAAGAGACAGAAAAGGTGTGAAAAATATGAAGAGCTTAAAAAGGTGTGAAAAATAGGAGGAGCATGAAGTGGTGTTGAAAACATGAAGAGACAGAAAAGGTGTGAAAAATATGAAGAGCTTCAAAACGTGTGAAAAATAGGAGGAGCATGAAGCGGTGTTGAAAAACATGAAGAGCTTGAAAAGGTGTGAAATATATGAAGAGGTTCAAAATGAGTCAAAAATATGAGGAGCATGAAACAGTCTGAAAATAGGAGGAGCATGAAGCGGTGTTTAAAAACATGAAGAGCCTGAAAAAGTGTGAAATATATGAAGAGCTACAAAAGGTGTCAAAAATATGTGGAGCATGAAACGGTCTGAAAAATAGGAGGAGCATGAAAAGGTGTTGAGAAACATGAAGAGCATGAAAGGTGTGAAAAATATGAAGAGCTTCAAAAGGTGTCAAAATATGAGGAGCATGAAACTTTCGGAAAAATAGGAGCAGTATGAAATGGTATTGAAAAACATGAAGAGCATGAATAGGTGTGAAATATATGAAGAGCTTCAAAAGGTGCGAAACATAGGAGGAGCATGAAGCGGTGTGCAAAAACTTGAAGATACTGAAAAGGGGTGAAAAATATGAAGAGCTTCAAAAGGTGTGTAAAATAGGAGGAGCATGAAGCGGTTTTCAAAAACTTGAAGACACTGAAAGGTGTGAAATATATGAAGAGCTTCAAAAGGTGTGAAAAATATGAGGAGCGTGAAGCGGTGTTCAAAAACATGAAGAGCTTGAAAAGGTGTAAAAAATATGAAGAGGTTCAAAAGGTGTCAAAAATATGAGGAGCATGATACGGTCTGAAAACTAGGAGGAGCATGAACCGGTGTTCAAAAACATGAAGAGCCTGAAAAGGTGTGAAAAATATGAAGAGCTTCAAAAGGTGTCAAAAATATGAGGAGCATGAAACGGTCTGAAAAATAGGAGGAGCATGAAACGCTGTTAAAATACATGTACAGACTGAAAAGGTGTGAAAAATATGAAGAGATTCAAAAGGTGTGAAAAATATGAAGAGCTTCAAAGGGTGTCAAAAATATGAGGAGCATGAAACCATCTGAAAAATAGTGGGAGCATGAAACCGTGTTGGGAAACATGAAGAACATGAAAAGGTGTGGAAAATATGAAGAGCTTCAAAAGGTTTGAAAAATATGACGAGCATGAAACTGTCTGAAAAATAGGAGGAGCATGAAATGGTGTTGAAAAAATGAAGAGCATGAATAGGTGTGAAAAATATGAAGAGCTTCAAAAGGTGTAAAAAATATGAGGAGCGTGAAACGGTGTGAAAAATAGGAACAGCAAGAAGTGGTGTGGAAAAGAGCCTGAAAAGTTGTGAAAAATATGAAGAGCTTCAAAAGGTGTCAAAATATGAGGAGCATGAAACTTTCTGAAAAATAGGAGCAGTATGAAACGGTATTGAAAATATGAAGAGCATGAAAATGTGTGAAAAATATGAAGAGCTTCAAAAAGTGTGAAAAATATGAGGAGCACGAAATGGTGTGAAAATAGGAGGAGCATGAAACGGTGTTCAAAAACGTGAGAAGCATGAAACGGTCTGTAAATAGGAGGAGCATGAAGCGGTTTTCAAAAACTAGAAGTGCCTGAAAAGGTGTGAAATATTTGAAGAGCTTCAAAAGGTGTTAAATATATGAGGAGCATGAAACGTTCTGAAAAATAGGAGTAGCATGAATCAGTGTTGAAAAATATGAAGAGCCTGAAAAGGTGTGAAAAATATGAAGAGCCTGAAAAGGAGTGAAAAATATGAAGAGATTCAAAAGCTGTGCAAAATATAAGAGCTTCAAAAGGTGGGAAAAATAGGAGGAGCATGAAGCGGTGTTCAAAAACTTGAAGACATTGAAAAGGTGTGAAATATATGAAGAGCTTCAAAAGCTGTGAAAAATATGAGGAGCATGAAGCGGTGTTCAAAAACATGAAGAGCTTGAAAAGGTGTAAAAAATATGAAGAGCTTCAAAAGGTGTCAAAAATATGAGGAGCATGAAACGGTCTGAAAAATAGGAGGAGCAGGAACCGGTGTTCAAAAACCTGAAGAGATTGAAAAGGTGTGAAAAATATGAAGAGCTTCAAAAGGTGGGAAAAATATGAGGAGCATGAAGCGTTGTTCAAAAACATGAAGTGCTTGAAAAGGTTTGAAAAATAGAAAGAGCTTCAAAATGTGTGAAACATAGTAGGAGCATGAAGCGGTGTTCAAAACTTGAAGATACTGAAAAGATGTGAAAAGTATGAAGACCTTCAAAAGGTGTCAAAAATATGAGGAGCATGAAACGGTCTGAAAAATAGGAGGAGGATGAAGCGGTCTTCAAAAACATGAAGAGCCTCAAAAAGTGTGAAAAATATGAAGAGCTTCAAAAGGTGTCAAAAATGTGAGGAGCATGAAACGGTGTTCAAAAACATGAAGAGCCTGAAAAGGTGTGAAAAATATGAAGAGCTTCTAAAGGTGTCAAAAATAGGAGGACAATGAAGCAGGGATCAAAAACTTGGAGATACTGAAAAGGTGTGAAAAATAAGAAGAGCTTCAAAAGGTGAGAAACATAGTAGGAGCATGAAGCGGTGTTAAAAGACTTAAAGATACTTAAAAGGTGTGAAAAATATGAAGAGCTTCAAAAGGTGTCAAAAATGTGAGGAGCATGAAACGGGCTGAAAAATAGGAGGAGCATGAACCGATCTTCAAAAACACGAAGAGCCAGAAAAGGTGTGAAAAAATGAAGAGCTTCAAAAGTTGTGAAAAATATGAAGAGCTTCAAAATGTGTCGAAAATATGAGGAGCATGAAACGGTCTGAAAAATAGGAGGAGCATGAAAAGGTATTGAAAAACATGAAGAGCTTGAAAAGGTGTGAAATATATGAAGAGCTTCAAAAGGTGTCAAAAATATGAAGAGCATGAACAGTCTGAAAATTAGGGGTAGCATGAATCAGTGCTCAAAAATATGAAGAGCCTGAAAAGGTGTGAAAAATATGAAGAGATTCAAAACGTGTGAAAAATATGAAGAGCTTTCAAAGATGTCAAAAATATGAGGAGCATGAAACGGAGTTCAAAAACATGAAGAGCCTGAAAAGGTGTGAAAAATATGAAGATCTTCAAAAGGTGTCAAAAATAGGAGGAGCATGAAGCAGTGTTCAAAAACTTGAAGCTACTGAAAATATGTGAAAAATAAGAAGAGCTTCAAAAGGTGTCAAAAATATGAGGAGCATGAAACGGTCGAAAAATAGGAGGAGCATGAAACGGTGTTAAAATACGTGTACAGACTGAAAAGCTGTGAAAAATATGAAGAGATTCAAAAGGTGTGAAAAATATGACGAGCTTCAAAGGGTGTCAAAAATATGAGGAGCATGAAACCATCTGAAAAATAGTGGGAGCATGAAACCGTGTTGAGAAACATGAAGAACATGAAAAGGTGTGGAAAATATGAAGAGCTTCAAAAGGTTTGAAAATTATGAGGATCATGAAACAGTCTGAAAAATAGGAGGAGCATGAAATGGTGTTGAAAAAATGAAGAGCATGAATAGGTGTGAAAAATATGAAGAGCTTCAAAAGGTGTGAAAAATATGAGGAGCACGAAATGGTGTGAAAATACCAGGAGCATGAAACGGTGTTGAAAAACGTGAGGAGCATGAAACGGTCTGTAAAATAGGAGGAGCATGAAGCGGTTTTAAAAACTAGAAGTGCCTGAAAAGGTGTGAAATATTTGAAGAGCTTCAAAAGGTGTTAAATATATGAGGAGCATGAAACGTTCTTAAAAATAGGAGTAGCATGAATCAGTGTTGAAAAATATGAAGAGCGTGAAAAGGTGTGAAAAATATGAAGAGCCTGAAAAGGAGTGAAAAATATGAAGAGATTCAAAAGCTGTGCAAAATATAAGAGCTTCAAAAGGTGGGAAAAATATGAGGAGCATGAAACGGTCTGAAAAATAGGAGGAGCATGAAACGGTGTTGAAAAACTTGAAGAGCCTGAAAAGGTGTGAAAAATATGAAGAGCTTCAAAAGGTGGGAAAAATATGAGGAGCATGAAGCGTTGTTCAAAAACATGAAGTGCTTGAAAAGTTTTGAAAAATAGGAAGAGCTTCAAAAGGTGTGAAAAATCGGAGGAGCATGAAGCGGTGTTCAAAACTTGAAGATACTGAAAAGATGTGAAAATATGAAGACCTTCAAAAGGTGTCAAAAATATGAGGAGCATGAAACGGTCTGAAAAATTGGAGGAGTGTGAAACAGTGTTGAAAAACATGAAGAGCCTGAAAATGTGTGAAAAATATGAAGAGCTTCAAAATGTGTGAAAAATATGAGGAGCATGAAGCGGTGTTAAAAAACATGAAGAGCTTGAAAAGGTGTCAAAAATATGAAGAGCTTCAAATGTGTGAAAAATAGGAGGAGCATGAAGCGGTGTTCAAAAACTTGAATATACAGAACAGGTGTGAAAAATATGAAGAGCTTCAAAAGGTGTCAAAAATATGAGGAGCATGAAACGGTCGGAAAAATAGGAGGAGCATGAATCCGTCGTCAAAAACAAAAGGAGCCTGAAAAGGTGTGAAAAATATGAAGAGCTTCAAAAGGTGTCAAAAATATGAGGAGCATGAAACGGTCTGAAAAATAGGAGGAGCATGAAGTGTTGTTGAAAAACCTGAAGAGATTGAAAAGGTGTGAAAAATATGAAGAGCCTCAAAATGTGTCAAATATATGAGGAGCATGAAACGGCCAGAAAAATAGGAGGAGCATGAAGCGGTGTTGATATACATGAAAAGCCTGAAAAGGTGTGAAAAATATGAAGAGCTTCAAAATCTGTGAAAAATATGAGGAGCATGAAACAGTCTGAAAAATAGGAGGAGCATAAAACGGTGTTGAAAAATATGAAGAGCCTGAAAAGGTGTGAAAAATATGAAGATCTTCAAAAGTTGTCAAAAATATGAGGAGCATGAAACAGTCTTAAAAATAGGAGGAGCATGAAGTGTTGTTGAAAAACATGAAGAGATTGAAAAGGTGTGAAAAATATGAAGAGCTTCAAAAGGTGTCAAAAATATGAGGAGCATGAAACGGTCTGAAAAATAGGAGGAGCATGAAGTGTTGTTGAAAAACATGAAGAGATTGAAAAGGTGTGAAAAATATGAAGAGCTTCAAAAGGTGTCAAAAATATGAGCAGCATGAAACGGTCTGAAAAATAGGAGGAGCATGAAAAGGTATTGAAAAACATGAAGAGCTTGAAAAGGTGTGAAATATATATAGAGCTTCAAAACGTGTCAAAAATATGAGGAGTGTGAAACTGTGTTGAAAAACATGACAACCATGAAAAGGTGTGAAAAGTAAGAAGATCTTCAAAAGGAGTCAAAATTTGAGAACCATGAAATGGTCTGAAAAATATGAGGAGCATTAAACGGTGTTGAAAAAACATGAAGAGCATGAAAAGGTGTGAAAAATATGAAGAGCTTAAAAAGCTGTCAAAAATAGGAGAAGCATGAAACGGTCTGAAAAGTAAGAGGAACATGAAACTGTGTGAAAAAACATGAAGAGCGTCAAAAGGTGTCAAAAATATGAGGAGCCTGAAACGGTCTGAAAAATATGAGAAGCTAACAACGGTCTGAAAAATATGAGGAGCATGAAACTGTCTGAAAAATAGGAGGAGCATGAAAATGTGTTGAAAAACATGAAGAGCATGAAAAGTTGTGAACAATATGAAAAGCTTCAAAAAGGGTCAAAAATATGAGGAGCATGAAACGGTCTGAAAAATATGAGGAGCATTAAACGGTCTGAAAATTACGAGGAGCATGAAGCGGTGTTGAAAATCATGAAGAGCATGAAAAGGTGTTGAATAACATGAAGAGCATGAAAAGGTGTGAAAAATATTAAGATCTTCAAAAGGTGTCAAAAACATGAGGAGCATGAAACGGTCTGAAAAATAGGAGGAGCATGGCGCGGTGTTGAAAAACATGAAGAGCCTGAAAAGGTGTGAAAAATATGAAGAGCTTCAAAAGCTGTCAAAAATAGGAGAAGCTTGAAACGGCCTGAAAAGTAAGAGGAACATGAAACGGTGTGAAAAACAATGAAGAGTTTCAAAAGGTGTCAAAAATATGAGGAACATGAAACGGTCTGAAAAATAGGAGGAGCATGAAACGGTGTTGAAAAACATGAAGAGCATGAAAAGGTTTGAAAAATATGAAGGGCTTAAAAGGTTTCAAAATTATGACGAGCATGAAAGGGCCTGTAAAAATGAGGAGCATGAAACGGTCTGAAAAATAGGAGGAGCATGAAACGGTGTTGAAAAACATGAAGAGCCTGAAAAGGTGTGAAAAATATTAAGAGCTTCAAATGGTGTCAAAAATATGAGAAGCTTGTAACGCTCTGAAAAATAGGAGAATCATGAATCCGTCTGAAAAATATGAGGAGCATGAAACGGCCTGAAAAATAGGACGAAGATGAAACGGACTGAAAAATAGGAGGAGCATGAAACGGTGTTGAAAAACATGAAGAGCAAAAAAGGAGTGAAAAATATGAAGAGCTTCAAAAGGTGTCAAATATATGAGGAGCATGAAATTGTTTGAAAAATAGGAGGAGCAAGAAAAAGTGTTAAAAAACATGAAGAGCATGAAAATCTGAAAAATATGAATAGCTTCAAAAGGTCTCAAAAATATGGCAAGCATGAAACTGACTGGAAAATAGGAGGAGCATGAAGCGGTGTTGAAAAACATGAAGAGCATGAAAAGGTGTGAAGTATATGAAGAGCTTCAAAAGGTGTCAAAAATATGAGGAACAAGAAACGGTCTGAAAAATATGAGGAGCAGGAAACGTTCTGAAAAATATGAGGAGCATGAAACGGTCTGAAATATAGGGAGGAGAATGAAGCGGTGTTGAAAACATGAAGAGCCTGAAAAGAAGTAAAAAATATGAAGAGGTTCGAAAGGTGTGAAAAATATGAGGAGCATGAAAAGATCTGAAAAATAGGAGGAACATGAAGAGGTGTTGAAATACATGAAGAGCCTGAAAACGTGTGAAAAATATGAAGAGCTTCAAAAGGTTGAAAAATATGAAGAGCCTGAAAAGGTGTGAAAAATATGAAGAATTTCACAAGGTGTGAAATGTATGAGGAGCATGAAACGGTCCTAAAAATAGGAGGAGCATGAAGCGGTGTTGAAAAACATAAAGAGCCTGAAAACGTGTGAAAAACATGAAGAGCCTGAAAAGGTTTGAAAAATATGAAGAGCTTCAAAAGGTGTTAAAAATATGAAGAGCTTCTAAGGTGTCAAAAATATGAGGAGCATGAAACGGTCTGAAAAATAGGAGGAGCATGAAACAGTGTTGAAAAACATGAAGAGCCTGAAAAGGTGTGAAAAATATGAAGAGCTTCAAAAGGTGTCAAAAATATGAGGAGCATGAAATGGTCTGAGAAAGAGGAGAAGCATGAAGCGGTGTTCAAAACATGAAGCCTGAAAAGGTGTGAAAAATATGAAGAGCCTCAAAAGGTGTCAAGAATATGAGGAGCATGAAACGGTCTGAAAAATAGGAGGAGCATGAAGCGGTGTTGAAAAACATGAAGAGCCTGAAAAGGTGTGAAATATATGAAGAAGTTTTAAAGGTGTCAAAAATATGAGGAGCATGAAACGGTCTGAAAAATAGGAGGAGCATGAAACAGTGTTGAAAAACATGAAGAGCCTGAAAAGGTGTGAAATATATGAAGAGGTTTTAAAGGTGTCAAAAATATGAGGAGCATGAAACGGTCTGAAAAATAGGAGGAGCATGAAACAGTGTTGAAAAACATGAAGAGCCTGAAAAGGTGTGAAAAATATGAAGAGCTTCAAAAGGTGTCAAAAATATGAGGAGCATGAAATGGTCTGAGAAAGAGGAGAAGCATGAAGCGGTGTTCAAAACATGAAGCCTGAAAAGGTGTGAAAAATATGAAGAGCCTCAAAAGGTGTCAAGAATATGAGGAGCATGAAACGGTCTGAAAAATAGGAGGAGCATGAAGCGGTGTTGAAAAACATGAAGAGCCTGAAAAGGTGTGAAATATATGAAGAGGTTTTAAAGGTGTCAAAAATATGAGGAGCATGAAACGGTCTGAAAAATAGGAGGAGCATGAAACAGTGTTGAAAAACATGAAGAGCCTGAAAAGGTGTGAAATATATGAAGAGGTTTTAAAGGTGTCAAAAATATGAGGAGCATGAAACGGTCTGAAAAATAGGAGGAGCATGAAACAGTGTTGAAAAACATGAAGAGCCTGAAAAGGTGTGAAAAATATGAAGAGCTTCAAAAGGTGTCAAAAATATGAGGAGCATGAAATGGTCTGAGAAAGAGGAGAAGCATGAAGCGGTGTTCAAAACATGAAGCCTGAAAAGGTGTGAAAAATATGAAGAGCCTCAAAAGGTGTCAAGAATATGAGGAGCATGAAACGGTCTGAAAAATAGGAGGAGCATGAAGCGGTGTTGAAAAACATGAAGAGCCTGAAAAGGTGTGAAATATATGAAGAGGTTTTAAAGGTGTCAAAAATATGAGGAGCATGAAACGGTCTGAAAAAGAGAAAGAGCATGAAGCGTGTTGAATAACATGAAGAGCCTGAAAAAGTGTGCAAATTATGAAGAGCTTCAAAAGGTGTGAAAAATATGAAGAGCTTCAAAAGGTGTCAAAAATATGAGGAGCATGAAACGGTCTGAAAACAGGACGAGCATTAAACAGTGTTGAAAAACATGAAGAGCCTGAAAAGGTGTGAAAAATATGAAGAGCTTCCAAAGGTGTGAAAAATATGAAGATCTTCAAATGGTGTCAAAAATATGAGGAGCATTAAACGGTCTGAAAAATAGGAGGAGCAGGAAACGGTGTTGAAAAACATGAAGAGCCTGAAAAGGTGTGAAAAATATGAAGAGCTTCAAAAGGTGTGAACAATATGAAGAGCAGGAAACGGTCTGAAAAAATAGGAGGAGCATGAAGCGGTGTTCAAAAATATGTAGAGCCTGAAAAGGTGTGAAAAATATGAAGAGCTTCGAAATGTGTCAAGAATAATAGGAGCATGAAACAGTATGAAAAATAGGAGGAGCATGAAGCGGTATTGAAATACATGAGGGGCCTGAAAAGGAGTGAAAAATATGAAGAGCTTCAAAAAGTGTCAAAAATATGAGGAGCATGAAACGGTCTCAAAAATAGGAGGAGCATGAAGCGGTGTTGAAAAACATGAAGAGCCTGAAAAGGTGTGAAAATTATGAAGACCTTCAAAAGGTGTAAATAATAAGAGGTGCATGAAACAGTCTGAAAAATAGGAGGAGTATGAAACGGTCTGAAAAATAGGAGGAGCATGAAGCGGTATTGAAAAACATGAAGAGACTGAAAAGGTGTGAAAAATATGAAGGGCTTCAAAAGGTGTAAATAATAAGAGGTGCATGAAACAGTCTGAAAAATAGGAGGAGTATGAAACGGTCTGAAAAATAGGAGGAGCATGAAGCGGTGTTGAAAAACATGAAGAGACTGAAAAGGTGTGAAAAATATGAAGGGCTTCAAAAGGTGTCAAAGATACGAGGAGCATGAAACGGTCTGAAAAATATGAGGAGAATGAAACGGTGTTCAAAAATATGAAGAGTTTGAAAAGGGGTGAAAAATATGAAGAGCTTCCAAAGGAGTCAAAAATATGAGGACCATGAAACGTTCTGAAAAATAGGAGGAACATGAAGCGGAGTTCAAAAACATGAAGAGCCTGAAAAGGTGTGAAAAATATGAAGAGCTTCAAAAGGTGTCGAAAATATGAGGAGCATGAAACGGTCTGAAAAATAGGAGGAGAATGAAACGGTGTTCAAAACTTGAAGAGCCTGAAAAGTTGTGAAAAATATGAAGAGCTTCAAAACGTGTCAAAAATATGAGGTGTATGAAACGGTCTGAAAAATAGGAGGAGCATGAAGCGGTATTGAAAAACATGAAGAGCCTGAAAAGGAGTGAAAAATATGAAGAGCTTCAAAAGGTGTCTAAAATATGAGGAGCATGAAACGGTCTAAAAAATGGGAGTAGCAGAAGCAGTGTTCAAAAACTTGGAGAGCCTAAAAAGGTGTGAAAAATATGAAGATCTTCAAAAGTTGTCAAAAATATGAGGAGCATGAAACGGTCTCAAAAATAGGAGGAGCGTGAAGCGGTGTTGAAAAACATGAACAGCGTGAAAAAGTGTGAAAAATATGAAGAACTTCAAAAGTTGTCAAAAATATGAGGAGCATGAAATGGTCTCAAAAATCGGAGGAGCATGAAGCGGTTTTGAAAAACATGAAGAGCCTGAAAAGGTGTGAAAAATATGAAGACCTTCAAAAGGTGTCAATAATAAGAGCTTCGTGAAACAGTCTGAAAAATAGGAGGAGCATGAAACGGTCTGAAAAATAGGAGGAGCATGAAGCGGTGTTGAAATACATGAAGAGCCTGAAAAGGTGTTACAAATATAAAGAGCTTAAAAAGGTGTCAATAATATGAGGAGCATGAAACGGTCTGAAAAACCGGAGGAACATGAAACGGTGTTGAAAAACATGAAGAGCATGAAAAGCTGTTAAAAATAGGAAGAGCTTCAAAAGGTGTAAAAAATGAGATGAGCATGAAACGGTCTGAAATACAGGAGGAGCATGAAGTGGTGTTCAAAAACATGAAGAGCCTGAAAAGGTGTGAAAAATATGAAGACCTTCAAAAGGTGTGAAATATATGAGGATCATGAAACGGGCTGAATAATAGGAGGAGCATGAAGCGTTGTTCAAAGACATGAAGAGCCTGTAAAGTTGTGAACAATATGAAGAGCTTCAAAAGGTGTCAAAAATATGAGGAGCACGAAGCGGTCTGAAAAATAAGAGGAGCATGAAATGGTGTTCAAATACATGAAGATATTGAAAATGTGTGAAAAATATGAGGAGCTTCAAAAGGTGTGAAATACATGAGAAGAATGAAATCGTCTGAAATATAGGAGGAGCATGAAGCTGTGCTCAAAAACATGAAGAGCCTGAAAAGGTGTGAAAAATATGAGGAGCTTCAAAAGGTGTGAAAAATATAAGGAGCATGAAAAGGTCTGAAAAATAGGAGGAGCATGAAGCGGTGTTCAAAAATATGAAGAGCCTGAAAACGTGTGAAAAATATGAAGAGCTTCAAAAGGTGTGAAATACATGAGGAGAATGAAATGGTCTGAAAAAGAGGAGGAGCATGAAGCTGTGCTCAAAAACATGAAGAGCATGAAAAGCTGTGAAAAATATGAAGAGCTTCAAAAGGAGTCAAAAATATGAGGAGCATGAAACTGTCTGAAAAATAGGAGGAGCATGAAGCAGTGTTGAAAAACATGAAGAGCCTGAAAAGGTGTGAAAAAAATGAAGCGCTTCCAAAATTGTCAAAAATAGGAGGAGCATGAAACGGTCTGAAAAAAAGGAGGAGCAGGAAACCGTCTGAAAATAGGAGGAGCATGAAACGATGTTGAAAAACATGAAGAGCCTGAAAAGGTGTGAAAAATAGGGGAGCTTCAAAAGTTATCAAAAATATGAGGAGCATAAAAATGTCTGAAAAATAGGAGGAGCATGAAGCGGTGTTGAAAAACATGAAGAGCCTGAAAAGGTGTGAAAAATATGAAGAGCTTCAAAAGGTGTCAAAAATATGAGTAGCATGAAACAGTCTGAAAAATAGGAGGAGCATGAAGTGATGTTGAAAAACATGAAGAGCCTGAAAAGGTGTGAAAAATATGAAGAGCTTCAAAAGGTGTGAAAAATATGAGGAGCATTAATCGGTCTGAAATATAGGAGGAGCATGAAGTGCTGTTGAAAAACGTGAAGAGCCTGAAAAGGTGTGAAAAATATGAAGAGCTTCAAATGGTGTGAAATACATGAGGAGGATGAAACGGTCTGACAAATTCGAGGAGCATGAAGTGGTGTTGAAAAACATGAAGAGCCTGAAAAAGTGTGAAAAATATGAAGAGCTTCAAAAGGTGTCAAAAATATGAGGAACATGAAACGGTCTGAAAAATAGGAGGAGCATGAAGCGATGTTCAAAACATAAAGAGCCTGAATAGGTTTGAAAAATATGAAGAGCTTCAAAAGGTGTGAAAAATATGAAGAGCTTCAAAATGTGTCAAAAATTCGAGGAGCATAACACGGTCTGAAAAATAGGAGGAGCATGAAGCGGTGTTGAAAACATGAGGAGCCTGAAAAGGTGTGAAAAATATGAAGAGCTTCAACAGGTTTGAAAAATATTAGGTGCATGAACCGGTGTTCAAAAACTTGAAGAGACTGAAAAGGTGTGAAAAATATGAAGAGCTTCAAAAGGTGTCAAAACTATGAGGAGAATGATATGGTCTGAAATATAGGAGGAGCATGAAGTGGTGTTCAAAACAAGAGGAGCCTGAAAAGGTGTGAAAAATATGAAGAGCTTCAAAACGTGTGAAAATATGAAGAGCTTCAAAAGGTATCAAATATAGGAGTAGCATGAAACGGTGTTCAAAAACATGAATAGCCTGAAAAGTTTTGAATAATATGAAGAGCTTCAAAACGTGTGAAAATATAAAGAGCTTCAAAAGGTGTGAAAAATATGAGGAGCATGAAACTGTCTGAAAAACAGGAGGAGCATGAAACGGTGTTCAAAAACATGAAGAGCCAGAAAAGGTGTGAAAAATATGAAGAGTTTCAAAAGATTTCAAAATTATGAGGAGCATGACACGGTCTGAAACAGAGGAGGAGCATGAAGCAGTGTTGAAAAACATGAAGAGCCTGAAAAGGTGTGAAAAATATTAGGAGCATGAAACTGTCTGAAAAATAGGTGGAGCATGAAGCGGTGTTCAAAAACATGAAGAGCCTGATAGGGTGTGAAAAATATGAAGAGCTTCAAAAGGTGTCAATTATATGAGGAGCCTGAAACCGTCTGAAACAGAGGAGGAGCATGAAGCAGTGTTCAAAAACATGAAGAGTCTGAAAAGCTCAGAAAAATATGAAGAGCTTCAAAAGTTGTCAAAAATGTGAGGAGCATGAAATGGTCTGAAAAATAGGACTAGCATGAAACGGTGTTGAAAAAGATGAAGAGCCTGAAAAGGTGTGAAAAATATCAAGAGCTTCAAAAGGCTGGAAAAATATGAAGAGCTTCAAAAGGTGTCAATAATATGAGGAGCATGAAACGGTCTGAAAAATAGGAGGAGCATGAAGCGGTGTTGAAATACATGAAGAGCCTGAAAATGTGTGAAAAATATGAAGAGCTTCAAAATGTGTGAAATATGAGAGGAGCATGAAACGGTCTGAAAAATAGGAGGAGCATGAAGCGGTGTTCAAAAACATGAGGAGCCTGAAAATGTGTGAAAAATATGAACAGATTCAAAAGGTGTGAAAAATAGGAAGAGCTTCAAAAGGTTTCACATTTATGAGGAGCATGAAACGGTCTGAAAAATTGAAGGAGCGTGAAGAGGTGTTCAAAACCATGAAGAGCCTGAAAAGGTATGAAAAATATGAAGAGCTTCAAAAGGTGTGAAAAATATGAGGAGCATGAAACGGTCTGAAAAATAGGAGGAGCATGAAGCGGTGTTCAAAAGCATGAAGAGACTGAAAAGGTGTGAAAACTATGAAGAGATTCAAAAGGTGTGAAAAATAGGAAGAGCTTCAAAAGGTGTAAAAACTGAGATGAGCATGAAACGGTCTGAAATACAGGAGGAGCATGAAGCAGTGTTGAAATAGAGAAGAGCCTGAAAGTTGTGAAAAATATGAAGATCTTCAAAAGGTGTGAAAAATATGAGGAGCATGAAACGGTCTGAAAAATAGGAGGAGCATAAAGCCGTGTTCAAAAACATGAAGAGCCTGAAAATGTGTGAAAAATACGAAGAGCTTCAAAAGGTTTCAAAAATATGAGGAGCATGAAACTGTCTGAAAAATAGGAGGAGCATGAAGCGGTGTTCAAAAACATGAAGTGCCTGAAAAGGTGTGAATAATAAGAAGAGCTTCAAAAGATGTCAAAAATATGTGGAGCATGAAATGAAACGGTCTGAAAAATAGGAGGAGCATGAAGCGGTGTTCAAAAACATGAAGAGCCTAAAAAGGTGTGAAAAATTTGTGGGGCTTCAAAAGCACTGAAAAATATGAGGAGCATGAAACGGTCTGAAAAATAGGAGGAGCATAAAGCGGAGTTGAAAAACAAGAAAAGCCTGAAAAGGTGTGAAAAATATGAAGAGCTTCAAAAGGTTTCAAAAATATAAGGAGCATGAAACGGTCTGAAAAATAGGACGATCATGAAACGGCGTGAAAAATAGGAGGAGCATGAAACAGTGTTGAGAAACATGAAGAGCCTGAAAAGGTGTGAAAAATATGAAGAGCTTCAAAAGTTTTCAAAAATATGAGGAGCGTGAAACTGTCTGAAAAATAGGAGGAGCATGAAGCGGTGTTCAAAAACATGAAGAGCCTGAAAAGGTGTGAAAAATATGAAGAGCTTCAAAAGATGTCAAAAATATGTGGAGCATGAAACGGTCTGAAAAATAGGAGGAGCATGAAGCGGTGTTCAAAAACATAAAGAGCCTCAAAATGTGTGAAAAATATGAGGGGCTTCAAAAGCAGTGAAAAATATGAGGAGCATGAAACGGTCTGAAAAATAGGAGGAGCATGAAGCGGTGTTGAAAAACATGAAGAGCCTGAAAAGGTGTGAAAAATATGAAGAGCTTCAAAAGGTGTGAAAAATATGAAGATCTTCAAAAGGTGTGAAAAATATGAGGAGCATGAAACGGTCTGAAAAATAGGAGGAGCATGAAGCGGTGTTGAAAAACATGAAGAGCCTGAAAAGGTCTGAAAAATATGAAGAGCTTCAAAAGGTGTGAAAAATATGAAGAGCTTCAAAAGGTGTGAAAAATATGAGGAGCATGAAACGGTCTGAAAAACAGGAGGAGCATGAAGCGGTGTTCAAAAGCATGAAGAGCCTGAGAAGGTGTGTAAACTATGAAGATCTTCAAAAGGTGTGAAAAATATGAGGAGCATGAAACGGTCTGAAAAATAGGAGGAGCATAAAGCCGTGTTCAAAAACATGAAGAGCCTGAAAATGTGTGAAAAATACGAAGAGCTACAAAAGGTGTCAAAAACATGAGCAGCATGAAACGGTCTGAAAAATAGGAGGAGCATGAAGTGGTTTTGAAAAACATGAAGAGCCTGAAAAGGTGTGAAAAATGTGAAGAGCTTCAAAAGGTGTCAAAAATATGCGGAGCATGAAACGGTCTGAAAAATAGGAGCAGCATGAAACGGTGTTCAAAACATCAAGTGCCTGAAAAGGTGTGAAAAATCTGAAGAGCTTCAAAAGGTGTGAAATATATGAGGAGCATGAAACGTTCTCAAAAATAGGAGGAGCATGAAGCGTTGTTCAAAGACATGAAGAGCCTGAAAAGTTGTGAACAATAGGAAGAGCTTCAAAAGGTGTCAAATATTTGAGGAGCATGAAACGGTCTGAAAAATTGGAGGAGCATGAAATGGTGTTCAAATACATGAAGATATTGAAAATGTGTGAAAAATATGAGTAGCTTCAAAAGGTGTGAAATACATGAGAAGAATGAAATGGTCTGAAAAATAGGAGGAGCATGAAGCTGTGCTCAAAAACATGAAGAGCCTGAAAAGGTGTGAAAAATATGAAGAGCTTCAAAAGGTGTGAAATACATGAGGAGAATGAAATGGTCTGAAAAAGAGGAGGAGCCTGAAGCTGTGCTCAAAAACATGAAGAGCCTGAAAAGCTGTGAAAAATATGAAGAGCTTCAAGAGGAGTCAAAAATATGAGGAGCATGAAACTGTCTGAAAAATAGGAGGAGCCTGAAGCGGTGTTGAAAAACCTCAAGAGCCTGAAAAGGTGTGAAAAATATGAAGAGCTTCAAAAATTGTCAAAAATATGAGGAGCATAAAAATGTCTGAAAAATAGGAGGAGCATGAAGCTGTGTTGAAAAACATGAAGAGCCTGAAAAGGTGTGAAAAATATGAAGAGCTTCAAAATGTGTGAAATATGAGAGGAGCATGAAACGGTCTGAAAAATAGGAGGAGCATGAAGCGGTGTTCAAAAACATGAGGAGCCTGAAAATGTGTGAAAAATATGAACAGATTCAAAAGGTGTGAAAAATAGGAAGAGCTTCAAAAGGTTTCCCATTTATGAGGAGCATGAAACGGTCTGAAAAATTGGAGGAGCGTGAAGAGGTGTTCAAAAGCATGAAGAGCCTGAAAAGGTGTGAAAAAAATGAAGAGCTTCAAAAGGTGTGAAAAATATGAGGAGCATGAAACGGTCTGAAAAATAGGAGGAGCATGAAGCGGTGTTCAAAAGCATGAAGAGACTGAAAAGGTGTGAAAACTATGAAGAGATTCAAAAGGTGTGAAAAATAGGAAGAGCTTCAAAAGGTGTAAAAAATGAGATGAGCATGAAACGGTCTGAAATAAAGGAGGAGCATGAAGCGGTGTTGAAATTGAGAAGAGCCTGAAAGGTGTGAAAAATATGAAGATCTTCAAAAGGTGTGAAAAATATGAGGAGCATGAAACTGTCTGAAAAATAGGAGGAGCATGAAGCGGTGTTCAAAAACATGAAGTGCCTGAAAAGGTGTGAATAATAAGAAGAGCTTCAAAAGATGTCAAAAATATGTGGAGCATGAAATGAAACGGTCTGAAAAATAGGAGGAGCATGAAGCGGTGTTCAAAAACATGAAGAGCCTGAAAAGGTGTGAAAAATATGAGGGGCTTCAAAAGCACTGAAAAATATGAGGAGCATGAAACGGTCTGAAAAGTAGGAGGAGCATAAAGCGGTGTTCAAAAACAAGAAAAGCCTGAAAAGGTGTGAAATATATGAAGAGCTTCAAAAGGTTTCAAAAATATAAGGAGCATGAAACGGTCTGAAAAATAGGAGGATCATGAAACGGACTGAAAAATAGGAGGAGCATGAAACAGTGTTGAGAAACATGAAGAGCCTGAAAAGGTGTGAAAAATATCAAGAGCTTCAAAAGATTTCAAAAATATGAGGAGCATGAAACTGTCTGAAAAATAGGAGGAGCATGAAGCGGTGTTCAAAAGCATGAAGAGCCTGAGAAGGTGTGTAAACTATGAAGATCTTCAAAAGGTGTGAAAAATATGAGGAGCATGAAACGGTCTGAAAAATAGGAGGAGCATAAAGCCGTGTTCAAAAACATGAAGAGCCTGAAAATGTGTGAAAAATACGAAGAGCTACAAAAGGTGTCAAAAACATGAGCAGCATGAAACGGTCTGAAAAATAGGAGGAGCATGAAGTGGTTTTGAAAAACATGAAGAGCCTGAAAAGGTGTGAAAAATGTGAAGAGCTTCAAAAGGTGTCAAAAATATGCGGAGCATGAAACGGTCTGAAAAATAGGAGCAGCATGAAACGGTGTTCAAAACATCAAGTGCCTGAAAAGGTGTGAAAAATCTGAAGAGCTTCAAAAGGTGTGAAATATATGAGGAGCATGAAACGTTCTCAAAAATAGGAGGAGCATGAAGCGTTGTTCAAAGACATGAAGAGCCTGAAAAGTTGTGAACAATAGGAAGAGCTTCAAAAGGTGTCAAATATTTGAGGAGCATGAAACGGTCTGAAAAATTGGAGGAGCATGAAATGGTGTTCAAATACATGAAGATATTGAAAATGTGTGAAAAATATGAGTAGCTTCAAAAGGTGTGAAATACATGAGAAGAATGAAATGGTCTGAAAAATAGGAGGAGCATGAAGCTGTGCTCAAAAACATGAAGAGCCTGAAAAGGTGTGAAAAATATGAAGAGCTTCAAAAGGTGTGAAATACATGAGGAGAATGAAATGGTCTGAAAAAGAGGAGGAGCCTGAAGCTGTGCTCAAAAACATGAAGAGCCTGAAAAGCTGTGAAAAATATGAAGAGCTTCAAGAGGAGTCAAAAATATGAGGAGCATGAAACTGTCTGAAAAATAGGAGGAGCCTGAAGCGGTGTTGAAAAACCTCAAGAGCCTGAAAAGGTGTGAAAAATATGAAGAGCTTCAAAAATTGTCAAAAATATGAGGAGCATAAAAATGTCTGAAAAATAGGAGGAGCATGAAGCTGTGTTGAAAAACATGAAGAGCCTGAAAAGGTGTGAAAAATATGAAGAGCTTCAAAATGTGTGAAATATGAGAGGAGCATGAAACGGTCTGAAAAATAGGAGGAGCATGAAGCGGTGTTCAAAAACATGAGGAGCCTGAAAATGTGTGAAAAATATGAACAGATTCAAAAGGTGTGAAAAATAGGAAGAGCTTCAAAAGGTTTCCCATTTATGAGGAGCATGAAACGGTCTGAAAAATTGGAGGAGCGTGAAGAGGTGTTCAAAAGCATGAAGAGCCTGAAAAGGTGTGAAAAAAATGAAGAGCTTCAAAAGGTGTGAAAAATATGAGGAGCATGAAACGGTCTGAAAAATAGGAGGAGCATGAAGCGGTGTTCAAAAGCATGAAGAGACTGAAAAGGTGTGAAAACTATGAAGAGATTCAAAAGGTGTGAAAAATAGGAAGAGCTTCAAAAGGTGTAAAAAATGAGATGAGCATGAAACGGTCTGAAATAAAGGAGGAGCATGAAGCGGTGTTGAAATTGAGAAGAGCCTGAAAGGTGTGAAAAATATGAAGATCTTCAAAAGGTGTGAAAAATATGAGGAGCATGAAACTGTCTGAAAAATAGGAGGAGCATGAAGCGGTGTTCAAAAACATGAAGTGCCTGAAAAGGTGTGAATAATAAGAAGAGCTTCAAAAGATGTCAAAAATATGTGGAGCATGAAATGAAACGGTCTGAAAAATAGGAGGAGCATGAAGCGGTGTTCAAAAACATGAAGAGCCTGAAAAGGTGTGAAAAATATGAGGGGCTTCAAAAGCACTGAAAAATATGAGGAGCATGAAACGGTCTGAAAAGTAGGAGGAGCATAAAGCGGTGTTCAAAAACAAGAAAAGCCTGAAAAGGTGTGAAATATATGAAGAGCTTCAAAAGGTTTCAAAAATATAAGGAGCATGAAACGGTCTGAAAAATAGGAGGATCATGAAACGGACTGAAAAATAGGAGGAGCATGAAACAGTGTTGAGAAACATGAAGAGCCTGAAAAGGTGTGAAAAATATCAAGAGCTTCAAAAGATTTCAAAAATATGAGGAGCATGAAACTGTCTGAAAAATAGGAGGAGCATGAAGCGTTGTTCAAAAACATGAAGAGCCTGAAAATGTGTGAAAAATATGAAGAGCTTCAAAAGATGTCAAAAATATGTGGAGCATGAAACGGTCTGAAAAATAGGAGGAGCATGAAGCGGTGTTCAAAAACATAAAGAGCCTGAAAAGGTGTGACAAATATGAGGGGCTTCAAAAGCAGTGAAAAATATGAGGAGCATGAAACGGTCTGAAAAATAGGAGGAGCGTGAAGCGGTGTTGAAAAACATGAAGAGCCTGAAAAGGTGTGAAAAATATGAAGAGCTTCAAAAGGTGTGAAAAATATGAAGAGCTTCAAAAGGTGTGAAAAATATGAGGAGCATGAAACGGTCTGAAAAATAGGAGGAGCATGAAGTGGTGTTGAAAAACATGAAGAGCCTGAAAAGGTCTGAAAAATATGAATAGCTTCCAAAATTGTCAAAAATATGAGGAGCATGAAACGGTGTGAAGAATAGGAGGAGCAGGAAACCGTCTGAAAATAGGAGGAGCATGAAGCGGTGTTGAAAAACCTCAAGAGCCTGAAAAGGTGTGAAAAATAGGAGGAGCTTCAAAAATTGTCAAATATATGTGGAGCATAAAAAGGTCTGAAAAATAGAAGGAGCATGAAGCTGTGTTGAAAAACATGAAGAGCCTGAAGAGGTGTGAAAAATATGAAGAGCTTCAAAATGTGTGAAATATGAGAGGAGCATGAAACGGTCTGAAAAATAGGAGGAGGATGAAGCGGTATTCAAAAACATGAGGAGCCTGAAAATGTGTGAAAAATATAAAGAGCTTCAAAAGGTGTGAAAAATATGAGGAGCATGAAACTGTCTGAAAAATAGCAGGAGCATGAAGCGGTGTTCAAAAACATGAAGAGCCTGAAAAGGTGTGAAAAATATGAAGAGCTTCAAAAGGTTTCACAGTTATGAGGAGCATTAAACGGTCTGAAAAATTGGAGGAGCGTGAAGAGTTGTTCAAAAGCATGAAGAGCCTGAAAAGGTGTGAAAAATATGAAGAGCTTCAAAAGGTGTGAAATATATGAGGAGCATGAAACTGTCTGAAAAATAGCAGGAGCATGAAGCGGTGTTCAAAAACATGAAGAGCCTGAAAAGGTGTGAAAAATATGAAGAGCTTCAAAAGATGTCAAAATATGTGGAGCATGAAACGGTCTGAAAAATAGGAGGAGCATGAAGCGGTGTACAAACACATGAAGAGACTGAAGAGGTGTGAAAAATATGAGGGGCTTCAAAAGCAGTGAAAAATATCAGGAGCATGAAACGGTCTGAAAAATAGGAGGAGCATGAAGCGGTGTTCAAAAACATGAGGAGCCTGAAAATGTGTGAAAAATATGAACAGATTCAAAAGGTGTGAAAAATAGGAAGAGCTTCAAAAGGTTTCACATATATGAGGAGCATGAAACGGTCTGAAATATAGGAGGAGCATGAAGCGGTGTTCAAAAACCTGAGGAGCCTGAAAATGTGTGAAAAATATGAACAGATTCAAAAGGTGTGAAAAATAGGAAGAGCTTCAAAAGGTTTCACATATATGAGGAGCTTGAAACGGTCTGAAAAATAGGAGGAGCATGAAGCGGTGTTCAAAAGCATGAAGAGACTGAAAAGGTGTGAAAACTATGAAGAGATTCAAAAGGTGTGAAAAATAGGAAGTGCTTCAAAAGCTGTAAAAAATGAGATGAGCATGAAACGGTCTGAAAAATAGGAGGAGCATGAAATGGTGTTCAAATATATGAAGATATTGAAAATGTGTGAAAAATATGAGGAGCTTCAAAAGGTGTGAAATACATGAGAAGAATGAAATGGTCTGAAAAATAGGAGGAGCATGAAGCTGCACTCAAAAACATGAAGAGCCTGAAAAGGTGTGAAAAATATGAAGAGCTACAAAAGGTGTGAAAAATATGAGGAGCATGAAAAGGTCTGAAAAATAGGAGGAGCATGAAGCGGTGTTCAAAAACATGAGGAGCCTGACAATGTGTGAAAAATATGAACAGATTCAAAAGGTGAGAAAAATAGGAAGAGCTTCAAAAGGTTTCCCATTTATGAGGAGCATGAAACGGTCTGAAAAATTGGAGGAGCGTGAAGAGGTGTTCAAAAGCATGAAGAGCATGAAAAGGTGTGAAAAATATGAAGAGCTTCAAAAGGTGTGAAAAATATGAGGAGCATGAAACGGTCTGAAAAATAGGAGGAGCATGAAGCGGTGTTCAAAAGCATGAAGAGACTGAAAAGGTGTGAAAACTATGAAGAGATTCAAAAGTTTTGAAAAATAGGAAGAGCTTCAAAAGGTGTAAAAAATGAGATGAGCATGAAACGGTCTGAAATAAAGGAGGAGCATGAAGCGGTGTTGAAATTGAGAAGGGCCTGAAAGGTGTGAAAAATATGAAGATCTTCAAAAGGTGTGAAAAATATGAGGAGCATGAAACGGTCTGAAAAATAGGAGGAGCATGAAGCGGTGTTCAATAATATGAAGAGCCTGAAAACGTGTGAAAAATACGAAAAGCTTCAAAAGGTTTCAAAATATGAGGAGCATGAAACTGTCTGAAAAATAGGAGGAGCATGAAGCGGTGTTCAAAAACATGAAGTGCCTGAAAAGGTGTGAATAATAAGAAGAGCTTCAAAAGATGTCAAAAATATGTGGAGCATGAAATGAAACGGTCTGAAAAATAGGAGGAGCATGAAGCGGTGTTCAAAAACATGAAGAGCCTGAAAAGGTGTGAAAAATATGAGGGGCTTCAAAAGCACTGAAAAATATGAGGAGCATGAAACGGTCTGAAAAGTAGGAGGAGCATAAAGCGGTGTTCAAAAACAAGAAAAGCCTGAAAAGGTGTGAAATATATGAAGAGCTTCAAAAGGTTTCAAAAATATAAGGAGCATGAAACGGTCTGAAAAATAGGAGGATCATGAAGCGGACTGAAAATAGGAGGAGCATGAAACAGTGTTGAGAAACATGAAGAGCCTGAAAAGGTGTGAAAAATATCAAGAGCTTCAAAAGGTTTCAAAAATATGAGGAGCATGAAACTGTGTGAAAAATAGGAGGAGCATGAAGCGGTGTTCAAAAACATGAAGAGCCTGAAAATGTGTGAAAAATATGAAGAGCTTCAAAAGATGTCAAAAATATGTGGAGCATGAAACGGTCTGAAAAATAGGAGGAGCATGAAGCGGTGTTCAAAAACATAAAGAGCCTGTAAAGGTGTGAAAAATATGAGGGGCTTCAAAAGCAGTGAAAAATATGAGGAGCATGAAACGGTCTGAAAAATATGAGGAGCGTGAAGCGGTGTTGAAAAACATGAAGAGCCTGAAAAGGTGTGAAAAATATGAAGAGCTTCAAAAGGTGTGAAAAATATGAAGATCTTCAAAAGGTGTGAAAAATATGAGGAGCATGAAACGGTCTGAAAAATAGGAGGAGCATGAAGCGGTGTTGAAAAACATGAAGAGCCTGAAAAGGTCTGAAAAATATGAAGAGCTTCCAAAATTGTCAAAAATATGAGGAGCATGAAACGGTGTGAAGAATAGGAGGAGCAGGAAACCGTCTGAAAACAGGAGGAGCATGAAGCGGTGTTGAAAAACCTCAAGAGCCTGAAAAGGTGTGAAAAATAGGAGGAGCTTCAAAAATTGTCAAAAATATGAGGCGCATAAAAATGTCTGAAAAATAGAAGGAGCATGAAGCTGTGTTGAAAAACATGAAGAGCCTGAAGAGGTGTGAAAAATATGAAGAGCTTCAAAATGTGTGAAATATGAGAGGAGCATGAAACGGTCTGAAAAATAGGAGGAGGATGAAGCGGTGTTCAAAAACATGAGGAGCCTGAAAATGTGTGAAAAATATGAAAAGATTCAAAAGGTGTGAAAAATAGGAAGAGCTTCAAAAGGTTTCACAGTTATGAGGAGCATTAAACGGTCTGAAAAATTGGAGGAGCGTGAAGAGTTGTTCAAAAGCATGAAGAGCCTGAAAAGGTGTGAAAAATATGAAGAGCTTCAAAAGGTGTGAAATATATGAGGAGCATGAAACTGTCTGAAAAATAGCAGGAGCATGAAGCGGTGTTCAAAAACATGAAGAGCCTGAAAAGGTGTGAAAAATATGAAGAGCTTCAAAAGATGTCAAAAATATGTGGAGCATGAAACGGTCTGAAAAATAGGAGGAGCATGAAGCGGTGTACAAACACATGAAGAGACTGAAGAGGTGTGAAAAATATGAGGGGCTTCAAAAGCAGTGAAAAATATGAGGAGCATGAAACGGTCTGAAAAATAGGAGGAGCGTGAAGCGGTGTTGAAAAACATGAAGAGCCTGAAAAGGTGTGAAAAATATGAAGATCTTCAAAAGGCGTGAAAAATATGAGGAGCATGAAACGGTCTGAAAAATAGGAGGAGCATGAAGCGGTGTTGAAAAACATGAAGAGCCTGAAAAGGTCTGAAAAATATGAAGAGCTTCCAAAATTGTCAAAAATATGAGGAGCATGAAACGGTGTGAAGAATAGGAGGAGCAGGAAACCGTCTGAAAATAGGAGGAGCATGAAGCGGTGTTGAAAAACCTCAAGAGCCTGAAAAGGTGTGAAAAATAGGAGGAGCTTCAAAAGGTGTGAAATACATGAGGAGAATGAAATGGTCTGAAAAAGAGGAGGAGCATGAAGCTGTGCTCAAAAACATGAAGAGCCTGAAAAGCTGTGAAAAATATGAAGAGCTTCAAAAGGAGTCAAAAATATGAGGAGCATGAAACTGTCTGAAAAATAGGAGGAGCATGAAGCGGTGTTGAAAAACATGAAGAGACTGAAAAGGTCTGAAAAATATGAAGAGCTTCCAAAATTGTCAAAAATATGAGGAGCATGAAACGGTCTGAAGAATAGGAGGAGCAGGAAACCGTCTGAAAATAGGAGGAGCATGAAGCGGTGTTGAAAAACCTCAAGAGCCTGAAAAGGTGTGAAAAATAGGAGGAGCTTCAAAAATTGTCAAAAATATGAGGAGCATAAAAATGTCTGAAAAATAGAAGGAGCATGAAGCTGTGTTGAAAAACATGAAGAGCCTGAAAAGGTGTGAAAAATATGAAGCGCTTCAAAATGTGTGAAATATGAGAGGAGCATGAAACGGTCTGAAAAATAGGAGGAGGATGAAGCGGTGTTCAAAAACATGAGGAGCCTGAAAATGTGTGAAAAATATGAAAAGATTCAAAAGGTGTGAAAAATAGGAAGAGCTTCAAAAATTGTCAAACATATGAGGAGCATAAAATGTCTGAAAAATAGGAGGAGCATGAAGCTGTGTTGAAAAACATGAAGAGCCTGAAAAGATGTGAAAAATATGAAGAGCTTCAAAATGTGTGAAATATGAGAGGAGTATGAAACGGTCTGAAAAATAGGAGGAGCATGAAGCGGTGTTCAAAAACATGAGGAGCCTGAAAATGTGTGAAAAATATGAACAGATTCAAAAGGTGTGAAAAATAGGAAGAGCTTCAAAAGGTTTCACATATATGAGGAGCATGAAACGGCCTGAAAAATAGGAGGAGCATGAAGCGGTGTTCAAAAGCATGAAGAGACTGAAAAGGTGTGAAAACTATGAAGAGATTCAAAAGGTGTGAAAAATAGGAAGTTCTTCAAAAGCTGTAAAAAATGAGATGAGCATGAAACGGTCTGAAAAATAGGAGGAGCATGAAATGGTGTTCAAATATATGAAGATATTGAAAATGTGTGAAAAATATGAGGAGCTTCAAAAGGTGTGAAATGCATGAGAAGAATGAAATGGTCTGAAAAATAGGAGGAGCATGAAGCTGCGCTCAAAAACATGAAGAGCCTGAAAAGGTGTGAAAAATATGAAGAGCTACAAAAGGTGTGAAAAATATGAGGAGCATGAAAAGGTCTGAAAAATAGTAGGAGCATGAAGTGGTGTTCAAAAATATGAAGAGCATGAAAAGGTGTGAAAAATATGAAGAGCTTCAAAAGGTGTGAAATACATGAGGAGAATGAAATGGTCTGAAAAAGAGGAGGAGCTTGAAGCTGTGCTCAAAAACATGAAGAACCTGAAAAGCTGTGAAAAATATGAAGAGCTGCAAAAGGAGTCAAAAATAAGAGGAGCATGAAACTGTCTGAAAAATAGGAGGAACATGAAGCGGTGTTGAAAAACATGAAGAGTCTGAAAAGGTGTGAAAAATATGAAGAGCTTCAAAAGGTGTGAAAAAAATGAAGAGCTTCTAAATTTGTGAATACACGAGGAGCTTGAAACGGGCTGAAAAACAGGAGGAGCATGAAGCGGTTTTCAAAAACATGAAGAGCCTGAAAAGGTGTGAAAAATATGAAGAGCTTCAAAAGGTGTGAAAATTATGAAGAGCATGAAACGGTCTGAAAAATAGGAGGATTATGAAGCGGTGTTCAAAAACATGAAGAGCCTGAAAATGTGTGAAAAATATGAAGAGCTTCAAAATTTGTGATATACATGAGGAGGTTGAAACAGTCTGAAAAATAGGAGGAGCACGAAGCGGAGTTGAAAATCATGAAGAGCCTGAAAATGTGTGAAAAATATGAACAGATTCAAAAGGTGTGAAAAATAGGAAGAGCTTCAAAAGGTTTCACATATATGAGGAGCATGAAACGGTCTGAAAAATAGGAGGAGCATGAAGCGGTGTTCAAAAGCATGAAGAGACTGAAAAGGTGTGAAAACTATGAAGAGATTCAAAAGGTGTGAAAAATAGGAAGTTCTTCAAAAGCTGTAAAAAATGAGATGAGCATGAAACGGTCTGAAAAATAGGAGGAGCATGAAATGGTGTTCAAATATATGAAGATATTGAAAATGTGTGAAAAATATGAGGAGCTTCAAAAGGTGTGAAATGCATGAGAAGAATGAAATGGTCTGAAAAATAGGAGGAGCATGAAGCTGCGCTCAAAAACATGAAGAGCCTGAAAAGGTGTGAAAAATATGAAGATCTACAAAAGGTGTGAAAAATATGAGGAGCATGAAAAGGTCTGAAAAATAGTAGGAGCATGAAGTGGTGTTCAAAAATATGAAGAGCATGAAAAGGTGTGAAAAATATGAAGAGCTTCAAAAGGTGTGAAATACATGAGGAGAATGAAATGGTCTGAAAAAGAGGAGGAGCTTGAAGCTGTGCTCAAAAACATGAAGAACCTGAAAAGCTGTGAAAAATATGAAGAGCTGCAAAAGGAGTCAAAAATAAGAGGAGCATGAAACTGTCTGAAAAATAGGAGGAACATGAAGCGGTGTTGAAAAACATGAAGAGTCTGAAAAGGTGTGAAAAATATGAAGAGCTTCAAAAGGTGTGAAAAAAATGAAGAGCTTCTAAATTTGTGAATACACGAGGAGCTTGAAACGGGCTGAAAAACAGGAGGAGCATGAAGCGGTTTTCAAAAACATGAAGAGCCTGAAAAGGTGTGAAAAATATGAAGAGCTTCAAAAGGTGTGAAAATTATGAAGAGCATGAAACGGTCTGAAAAATAGGAGGATTATGAAGCGGTGTTCAAAAACATGAAGAGCCTGAAAATGTGTGAAAAATATGAAGAGCTTCAAAATTTGTGATATACATGAGGAGGTTGAAACAGTCTGAAAAATAGGAGGAGCACGAAGCGGAGTTGAAAATCATGAAGAGCCTGAAAACGTGTGAAAAATATGAAGAGCTTCAAAAGGTGTCAAAAATGAGATGAGCATGAAACGGTCTGAATAATAGGAGGAACATGAAGTGGTGTTGAAAAACATGAAGAGCCTGAAAATGTGTGAAAAATATGAAGAGCTTCAAAAGGTGTCAAAAATATGAGGAGCATGAAACGGTCTGAAAAATAGGAGGAGCATGAAGTGGTGTTGTAAAACATGAAGAGCCAGAAAAAGTGTGAAAAATATGAAGAACTTCAAAAGGTGTGAAATACATGAGGAGGATGAATCGGTCTGAAAAACAGGAGGAGCATGAAGCGGTGTTCAAAAACATGAAGAGCCTGAAAAGGTGTGAAAAATATGAAGAGCGTCAAAACGTGTGAAAATTATGAGGAGCACGAAACCGTCTGAAAAATAGGAGGATCATGAAGCGGTGTTGAAAAACATGAAGAGCCTGAAATAGTGTGAAAAATATGAAGAGCTTCAAAATTTGTGAAATACATGAGGAGCTTGAAACAGTCTGAAAAACAGGGGGAGCATGAAGCGGTGTTGAAAATCATGAAGAGCCTGAAAACGTTTGAAAAATATGAAGAGCTTCAAAATTTGTGAAATACTTGAGAAGCCTGAAACGGGCTGAAAAACAGGAGGAGAATTTATCGGTGTTGAACAACATGAAAAGCATGAACACGGGTGAAAAATATGAAGAGCTTCTAAAGGTGTGAAAAATATGAAGAGCTTCAAAAGGTGTCAAAAATGAGATGAGCATGAAACGGTCTGAATAATAGGAGGAACATGAAGTGATGTTGAAAATCATGAAGAGCCTGAAAAGGTGTGAAATATATGAAGAGCTTCAAAAGGTGTCAAAAATATGAGAAGCAGGAAACGGTCTGAAAAATAGGAGGAGCATGAAGTGGTGTTGTAAAACATGAAGAGCCAGAAAAAGTGTGAAAAATATGAAGAACTTCAAAAGGTGTGAAATACATGAGGAGGATGAATCGGTCTGAAAAACAGGAGGAGCATGAAGCGGTGTTCAAAAACATGAAGAGCCTGAAAAGGTGTGAAAAATATGAAGAGCGTCAAAACGTGTGAAAATTATGAGGAGCACGAAACCGTCTGAAAAATAGGAGGATCATGAAGCGGTGTTGAAAAACATGAAGAGCCTGAAATAGTGTGAAAAATATGAAGAGCTTCAAAATTTGTGAAATACATGAGGAGCTTGAAACAGTCTGAAAAACAGGGGGAGCATGAAGCGGTGTTGAAAATCATGAAGAGCCTGAAAACGTTTGAAAAATATGAAGAGCTTCAAAATTTGTGAAATACTTGAGAAGCCTGAAACGGGCTGAAAAACAGGAGGAGAATTTATCGGTGTTGAACAACATGAAAAGCATGAACACGGGTGAAAAATATGAAGAGCTTCAAAAGGTGTGAAAAATATGAAGAGCTTCAAAAGGTGTCAAAAATGAGATGAGCATGAAACGGTCTGAATAATAGGAGGAACATGAAGTGATGTTGAAAATCATGAAGAGCCTGAAAAGGTGTGAAATATATGAAGAGCTTCAAAAGGTGTCAAAAATATGAGAAGCAGGAAACGGTCTGAAAATTAGTAGGAGCATGAAATGGTGTTAAAAACCCTGAAGAGCCTAGAAAGGTGTGAAAAATATAAAGAGCTTCAAAAGGTGTGAAATGCATGAGGAGAATTAAACGATCTGAAAAATAGGAGGAGCATGAAGCGGTGTTCAAAAACATGAAGAGCCTGAAAACGTGTGAAAAATATGAAGAGCTTCAAAAGGTGTGAAAAATATGAAGACCTTCAAAAGGTGTCAAAAATGAGATGAGCAAGAAACGGTCTGAAAAATAGGAGAAGCATGAAGCGGTGTTGAAAAACATGAAGAGCCTGAAAACGTGTGAAAAATATGAAGAGCTTCAAAAGGTGTGAAAAATATGAAGACCTTCAAAAGGTGTCAAAAATGAGATGAGCAAGAAATGGTCTGAAAAATAGGAGGAGCATGAAGCGGTGTTGAAAATCATGAAGAGACTGAAAACGTGTGAAAAATATGAAGAGCTTCAAAAGGTGTCAAAAATGAGATGAGCAAGAAACGGTCTGAATAATAGGAGGAACATGAAGTGGTGTTGAAAATCATGAAGAGCCTGAAAAGGTGTGAAATATATGAAGAATTTCAAAAGGTGTCAAAAATATGAGGAGCATGAAACGGTCTGAAAAATAGGAGGATCATAAAGCGGTGTTGAAGAACATGAAGAGCCTGAAAAGGTGTGAAAAATATGAAGAGCTTCAAAAGGTGTGAAAAAAATGAAGAGCTTAAAAGGTGTGAAAATTATAAATAGCACGAAACGGTCTCAAAAATAGGAGGATCATGAAGCGGTGTTCAAAAACATGAAGAGCCTGAAAAGGTGTGAAAAATATGAAGAGCTTAAAAGGTGTGAAAATTGTGAATAGCACGAAACGGTCTGAAAAATAGGAGGATCATGAAGCAGTGTTGAAAAACATGAAGAGCCTGAAAATGTGTGAAAAATATGAAGAGCTTCAAAATTTGTGAAATACATGAGGAGCTTGAAACGGGCTGAACAACAGGAGGAGCATGAAGCGGTGTTGAAAAACATGAAGAGCCTGAAAAGGTGTGAAAAATATGAAGAGCTTCAAAAGGCGTGAAAAATATGAGGACCATGAAACGGTGTGAAAAATAGGAGGAGCAAGATGCGGTGTTGAAAAACATGAAGAGCCTGAAAAGTTGTGAAAAATATGAAGAGCTTCAAAAGGTGTCAAAAATGATATGAGCATGAAACGGTCTGAAAAATAGGAGGAGCATGAAGTGGTGTTTAAAAACATGAAGAGCTTGAAAAGGTGTGAAAAATATGAAGAGCTTCAAAAGGTGTCAAAAATATGAGTAGCATGAAACAGTCTGAAAAATATAAGGAGCATGAAGTGATGTTGAAAAACATGAAGAGTCTGAAAAGGTGTGAAAAATATGAAGAGCTTCAAAAGGCATGAAAAATATGAGGACCATGAAACGGTCTGAAAAATAGGAGGAGCAAGATGCGGTGTTGAAAAACGTGAAGAGTTTGAAAAGGTATGAAAAATATGAAGAGCATCAAAAGGTTTAAAAAATATGAGGAGCATGAAACGGTCGGAATAAAGGAGGAGCATGAAGTGGTGTTGAAAAACATGAAGAGCCTGAAAAGGTGTGAAAAATATGAAGAGCTTGAAAAGGTGTGAAATATATGAAGAGCTTCAAAAGGTGTCAAAAATGACATGAGCATGAAACGGTCTGAAAAACAGGAGGAGCATGAAGTGGTGTTGAAAAACATGAAGAGCCTGAAAATGTGTGAAAAATATGAAGAGCTTCAAAATTTGTGAAATACATGAGGAGCTTGAAAAGGTCTGAAAAACAGGAGGAGCATGAAGCGGTGTTGAAAATCATGAAGAGCCTGAAAACGTGTGAAAAATATGAAGAGCTTCAAAAGGTGTCAAAAATGAGATGAGCATGAAACGGTCTGAATAATAGGAGGAACATGAAGTGGTTTTGAAAAACATGAAGAGCCTGAAAAGGTGGGCAATATATGAAGAGCTTCAAAAGGTGTCAAAAATATGAGGAGCAGGAAACGGTCTGAAAAATAGTAGGAGCATGAAACTGTGTTAAAAACCCTGAAGAGCCTAAAAAGGTGTGAAAAATATAAAGAACTTCAAAATGTGTGAAATGCATGAGGAGAATTAAACGGTCTGAAAAATAGGAGGAGCATGAAGCGGTGTTGAAAAACATGAAGAGCCTAAAACGTGTGAAAAATATGAAGAGCTTCAAAAGGTGTGAAATATATGAAGACCTTCAAAAGGTGTCAAAAATGAGATGAGCATGAAACGGTCTGAAAAATAGGAGGAGCATGAAGCGGTGTTGAAAAACATGAAGAGCCTGAAATGGTGTGAAAAATATGAAGACCTTCAAAAGGTGTGAAATATATGAAGAGTTTCAAAAGGTGTCCAAAATATAAGGAGCGTGAAACGGTCTGAAAAATAGGAGGAGCATGAAACGGTGTTCAAAAATATGAAGAGTTTCAAAAGTGTGAAAAATATGAGGAGCATTAATCGGTCTGAAAAAAAGGAGGAGCATGAAACGGTGTTCAAAAATATGAAGAGCTTCAAAAGGTGTCAAAAATATGAAGAGCTACAAAAGGAGTCAAAAATGTGAGGAGCATGAAAAGGTCTGAAAAATAGGAGGAGAATGAAGCGATGTTGAAAAACATGAAGAGCCTGAAAAGGTGTGAAATATATGAAGAGCTTCAAAACGTGTCAAAAATATGAGGAGTGTGAAACTGTGTTGAAAAACATGACGAGCATGAAAAGGTGTGAAAAATATGAAGACCTTCAAAATGTGTCAAAAATAGGAGGAGCATGAAATGGCCTGAAAAATATGAGGAGCATGAAGTGGTGTTGAAAAACATGAAGAGCCTGAAAAGGTGTGAAAAATATGAAGAGTTTCAAAAGGTGTCAAAAATATGAGGAGCAGGAAACGGTCTGAAAAATATTAGGAACATGAAACGGTGTTCAAAACCCTGAAGAGCCTGAAAAGGTGTGAAAAATATGAAGAGCTTCAAAAGGTGTGAAAAATTTGAAGAGCTTAAAAGGTGTGAAAATTATAAATAGCACGAAACGGTCTGAAAAATAGGAGGATCATGAAGCGGTGTTCAAAAACATGAAGAGCCTGAAAAGGTGTGAAAAATATGAAGAGCTTAAAAGGTGTGAAAATTGTGAATAGCACGAAACGGTCTGAAAAATAGGAGGATCATGAAGCGGTGTTGAAAAGCATGAAGAGCCTGAAAATGTGTGAAAAATATGAAGAGCTTCAAAATTTGTGAAATACATGAGGAGCTTGAAACGGGCTGAACAACAGGAGGAGCATGAAGCGGTGTTGAAAAACATGAAGAGCCTGAAAAGGTGTGAAAAATATGAAGAGCTTCAAAAGGCGTGAAAAATATGAGGACCATGAAACGGTGTGAAAAATAGGAGGAGCAAGATGCGGTGTTGAAAAACATGAAGAGCCTGAAAATGTGTGAAAAATATGAAGAGCTTCAAAATTTGTGAAATACATGAGGAGCTTGAAACGGGCTGAAAAACAGGAGGAGCATGAAGCGGTGTTGAAAAACATGAAGAGCCTAAAACGTGTGAAAAATATGAAGAGCTTCAAAAGGTGTGAAATATATGAAGACCTTCAAAAGGTGTCAAAAATGAGATGAGCATGAAACGGTCTGAAAAATAGGAGGAGCATGAAGCGGTGTTGAAAAACATGAAGAGCCTGAAATGGTGTGAAAAATATGAAGACCTTCAAAAGGTGTGAAATATATGAAGAGTTTCAAAAGGTGTCCAAAATATAAGGAGCGTGAAACGGTCTGAAAAATAGGAGGAGCATGAAACGGTGTTCAAAAATATGAAGAGTTTCAAAAGTGTGAAAAATATGAGGAGCATTAATCGGTCTGAAAAAAAGGAGGAGCATGAAACGGTGTTCAAAAATATGAAGAGCTTCAAAAGGTGTCAAAAATATGAAGAGCTACAAAAGGAGTCAAAAATGTGAGGAGCATGAAAAGGTCTGAAAAATAGGAGGAGAATGAAGCGATGTTGAAAAACATGAAGAGCCTGAAAAGGTGTGAAATATATGAAGAGCTTCAAAACGTGTCAAAAATATGAGGAGTGTGAAACTGTGTTGAAAAACATGACGAGCATGAAAAGGTGTGAAAAATATGAAGACCTTCAAAATGTGTCAAAAATAGGAGGAGCATGAAATGGCCTGAAAAATATGAGGAGCATGAAGTGGTGTTGAAAAACATGAAGAGCCTGAAAAGGTGTGAAAAATATGAAGAGTTTCAAAAGGTGTCAAAAATATGAGGAGCAGGAAACGGTCTGAAAAATATTAGGAACATGAAACGGTGTTCAAAACCCTGAAGAGCCTGAAAAGGTGTGAAAAATATGAAGAGCTTCAAAAGGTGTGAAAAATTTGAAGAGCTTAAAAGGTGTGAAAATTATAAATAGCACGAAACGGTCTGAAAAATAGGAGGATCATGAAGCGGTGTTCAAAAACATGAAGAGCCTGAAAAGGTGTGAAAAATATGAAGAGCTTAAAAGGTGTGAAAATTGTGAATAGCACGAAACGGTCTGAAAAATAGGAGGATCATGAAGCGGTGTTGAAAAGCATGAAGAGCCTGAAAATGTGTGAAAAATATGAAGAGCTTGAATAGGTGTGAAAATTATGAGGAGCACGAAACCATTTGAAAAATAGGAGGATCATGAAGGGGTGTTGAAAAATATGAAGAGCCTGAAAATGTGTGAAAAATATGAAGAGCTTCAAAATTTGTGAAATACATGAGGAGCTTGAAAAGGTCTGAAAAACAGGAGGAGCATGAAGCGGTGTTGAAAATCATGAAGAGCCTGAAAACGTGTGAAAAATATGAAGAGCTTCAAAAGGTGTCAAAAATGAGATGAGCATGAAACGGTCTGAATAATAGGAGGAACATGAAGTGGTTTTGAAAAACATGAAGAGCCTGAAAAGGTGGGCAATATATGAAGAGCTTCAAAAGGTGTCAAAAATATGAGGAGCAGGAAACGGTCTGAAAAATAGTAGGAGCATGAAACTGTGTTAAAAACCCTGAAGAGCCTAAAAAGGTGTGAAAAATATAAAGAACTTCAAAATGTGTGAAATGCATGAGGAGAATTAAACGGTCTGAAAAATAGGAGGAGCATGAAGCGGTGTTGAAAAACATGAAGAGCCTAAAACGTGTGAAAAATATGAAGAGCTTCAAAAGGTGTGAAATATATGAAGACCTTCAAAAGGTGTCAAAAATGAGATGAGCATGAAACGGTCTGAAAAATAGGAGGAGCATGAAGCGGTGTTGAAAAACATGAAGAGCCTGAAATGGTGTGAAAAATATGAAGACCTTCAAAAGGTGTGAAATATATGAAGAGTTTCAAAAGGTGTCCAAAATATAAGGAGCGTGAAACGGTCTGAAAAATAGGAGGAGCATGAAACGGTGTTCAAAAATATGAAGAGTTTCAAAAGTGTGAAAAATATGAGGAGCATTAATCGGTCTGAAAAAAAGGAGGAGCATGAAACGGTGTTCAAAAATATGAAGAGCTTCAAAAGGTGTCAAAAATATGAAGAGCTACAAAAGGAGTCAAAAATGTGAGGAGCATGAAAAGGTCTGAAAAATAGGAGGAGAATGAAGCGATGTTGAAAAACATGAAGAGCCTGAAAAGGTGTGAAATATATGAAGAGCTTCAAAACGTGTCAAAAATATGAGGAGTGTGAAACTGTGTTGAAAAACATGACGAGCATGAAAAGGTGTGAAAAATATGAAGACCTTCAAAATGTGTCAAAAATAGGAGGAGCATGAAATGGCCTGAAAAATATGAGGAGCATGAAGTGGTGTTGAAAAACATGAAGAGCCTGAAAAGGTGTGAAAAATATGAAGAGTTTCAAAAGGTGTCAAAAATATGAGGAGCAGGAAACGGTCTGAAAAATATTAGGAACATGAAACGGTGTTCAAAACCCTGAAGAGCCTGAAAAGGTGTGAAAAATATGAAGAGCTTCAAAAGGTGTGAAAAATTTGAAGAGCTTAAAAGGTGTGAAAATTATAAATAGCACGAAACGGTCTGAAAAATAGGAGGATCATGAAGCGGTGTTCAAAAACATGAAGAGCCTGAAAAGGTGTGAAAAATATGAAGAGCTTAAAAGGTGTGAAAATTGTGAATAGCATGAAACGGTCTGAAAAATAGGAGGATCATGAAGCGGTGTTGAAAAGCATGAAGAGCCTGAAAATGTGTGAAAAATATGAAGAGCTTCAAAATTTGTGAAATACATGAGGAGCTTGAAACGGGCTGAACAACAGGAGGAGCATGAAGCGGTGTTGAAAAACATGAAGAGCCTGAAAAGGTGTGAAAAATATGAAGAGCTTCAAAAGGCGTGAAAAATATGAGGACCATGAAACGGTGTGAAAAATAGGAGGAGCAAGATGCGGTGTTGAAAAACATGAAGAGCCTGAAAATGTGTGAAAAATATGAAGAGCTTCAAAATTTGTGAAATACATGAGGAGCTTGAAACGGGCTGAAAAACAGGAGGAGCATGAAGCGGTGTTGAAAAACATGAAGAGCCTGAAAAGGTGTGAAAAATATGAAGAGCTTCAAAAGGCGTGAAAAATATGAGGACCATGAAACGGTGTGAAAAATAGGAGGAGCAAGATGTGGTGTTGAAAAACATGAAGAGCCTGAAAAGTTGTGAAAAATATGAAGAGCTTCAAAAGGTGTCAAAAATGATATGAGCATGAAACGGTCTGAAAAATAGGAGGAGCATGAAGTGGTGTTGAAAAACATGAAGAGCCTGAAAAGGTGTGAAATATATGAAGAGCTTCAAAAGGTGTCAAAAATATGAGTAGCATGAAACAGTCTGAAAAATATAAGAAGCATGCAGTGATGTTGAAAAACATGAAGAGTCTGAAAAGGTGTGAAAAATATGAAGAGCTTCAAAAGGCGGGAAAAATATGAGGACCATGAAACGGTCTGAAAAATAGGAGGAGCAAGATGCGGTGTTGAAAAACGTGAAGAGTTTGAAAAGGTATGAAAAATATGAAGAGCATCAAAAGGTTTAAAAAATATGAGGAGCATGAAACGGTCGGAATAAAGGAGGAGCATGAAGTGGTGTTGAAAAACATGAAGAGCCTGAAAAGGTGTGAAAAATATGAAGAGCTTGAAAAGGTGTGAAATATATGAAGAGCTTCAAAAGGTGTCAAAAATGAGATGAGCATGAAACGGTCTGAAAAACAGGAGGAGCATGAAGTGGTGTTGAAAAACATGAAGAGCCTGAAAATGTGTGAAAAATATGAAGAGCTTCAAAATTTGTGAAATACATGAGGAGCTTGAAAAGGTCTGAAAAACAGGAGGAGCATGAAGCGGTGTTGAAAATCATGAAGAGCCTGAAAACGTGTGAAAAATATGAAGAGCTTCAAAAGGTGTCAAAAATGAGATGAGCATGAAACGGTCTGAATAATAGGAGGAACATGAAGTGGTTTTGAAAAACATGAAGAGCCTGAAAAGGTGTGCAATATATGAAGAGCTTCAAAAGGTGTCAAAAATATGAGGAGCAGGAAACGGTGTGAAAAATAGTAGGAGCATGAAACTGTGTTAAAAACCCTGAAGAGCCTAAAAAGGTGTGAAAAATATAAAGAACTTCAAAATGTGTGAAATGCATGAGGAGAATTAAACGGTCTGAAAAATAGGAGGAGCATGAAGCGGTGTTGAAAAACATGAAGAGCCTAAAACGTGTGAAAAATATGAAGAGCTTCAAAAGGTGTGAAATATATGAAGACCTTCAAAAGGTGTCAAAAATGAGATGAGCATGAAACGGTCTGAAAAATAGGAGAAGCATGAAGCGGTGTTGAAAAACATGAAGAGCCTGAAATGGTGTGAAAAATATGAAGAGCTTCAAAAGGTGTGAAATATATGAAGAGTTTCAAAAGGTGTCCAAAATATAAGGAGCGTGAAACGGTCTGAAAAATAGGAGGAGCATGAAACGGTGTTCAAAAATATGAAGAGTTTCAAAAGTGTGAAAAATATGAGGAGCATTAATCGGTCTGAAAAAAAGGAGGAGCATGAAACGGTGTTCAAAAATATGAAGAGCTTCAAAAGGTGTCAAAAATATGAAGAGCTACAAAAGGAGTCAAAAATGTGAGGAGCATGAAAAGGTCTGAAAAATAGGAGGAGAATGAAGCGATGTTGAAAAACATGAAGAGCCTGAAAAGGTGTGAAATATATGAAGAGCTTCAAAACGTGTCAAAAATATGAGGAGTGTGAAACTGTGTTGAAAAACATGACGAGCATGAAAAGGTGTGAAAAATATGAAGACCTTCAAAATGTGTCAAAAATAGGAGGAGCATGAAATGGCCTGAAAAATATGAGGAGCATGAAGTGGTGTTGAAAAACATGAAGAGCCTGAAAAGGTGTGAAAAATATGAAGAGTTTCAAAAGGTGTCAAAAATATGAGGAGCATGAAACGGACTGAAAAAAAGGAGGAGCATGAAATGGTGTTCAAAACCTTGAAGAGGCTGAAAATGTGTGAAAAATATGAAGAGCTTCAAAAGATGTGATAAATATGAGGAGCATGAAACGGTCTGAAAAATAGAAGTAGCATGAAACGGTGTTGAAAAATATGAAGAGCCTGAAAAGGTGTGAAATATATGAAGAGGTTCAAAAGGTGTCAAAAATATGAGGAGCATGAAACGGTCTGAAAAATAGGAGGAGAATGAAGCGGTGTTGAAAAACATGAAGAGCCTGAAATGAGTGAAATATATGAAGAGTTTCAAAAGGTGTCAAAAATATGAGGAGCATGAAACGGTCTGAAAAATAGGAAGAGCATGAAATGCTGTTCAAAATCATAAAGAGACTGAAAACGTGTGAAAAATATGAAGAGCTTAAAAAGGTGTGAAAAAAATGAGGAGCATGAAACGGTGTGAAAAAAAGGAGGAGCATGAAACGGTGTGAAAAATAGGAGGAGCATGAAAGGTGTTGAAAAACATGAAGAGCCTGAAAATGTGTGAAAAATATGAAGAGCTTCAAAAGGTGTGAAAAATATGAAGAGCTTCAAAAAGTGTGAAATATATGAGGAGCATGAAACGGTATGAAAAATAGGAGGAGCATGAAAGATGTTGAAATACATGAAGAGATTGAAATGGTGTGAAAAATATGAAGAGCTTCAAAAGGTGTGAAAAATATGAAGAGCTTCAAAAGGTGTGAAAAATATGAGGAGCATGAAGTGGTGTTCAAAAACATGTAGAGCTTGAAAAGGTGTGAAATATACGAAGAGCTTCAAAAGGTGTGAAAAATACGAGGAGCATGAAGTGGTGTTGAAGATTATGAAGAGCCTGAAAAGAGTGAAATATATGAAGAGTTTCAAAAGATGTCAAAAGTATGAGGAGCTTGAAATGGTGTTCAAAAACATGAAGAGCCTGAGAAGGTGTGAAAACTATGAAGAGCTTCAAAAGGTGTCAAAAGTATGAGGAGCATGAAACGGTCTGAAAAACAGGAGGAGCATGAAACGGTGTTGAAAAACATCAAGAGCCTGAAAAGAGTGAAATATATGAAGAGTTTCAAAAGGTGTCAAAAGTATGAGGAGCTTGAAAAGGTGTTCAAAAACATGAAGAGCCTGAGAAGGTGTGAAAACTATGAAGAGCTTCAAAAGGTGTCAAAAGTATGAGGAGCTTGAAAAGGTGTTCAAAAACATGAAGAGCCTGAGAAGGTGTGAAAACTATGAAGAGCTTCAATAGGTGTCAAAAGTGTGAGAAGCTTGAAAAGGTGTTCAAAAACGTGAAGAGCCTGAGAAGGTGTGAAATATATGAAGAGCTTCAAAAGGTGTCAAAAGTATGAGGAGCTTGAAAAGGTGTTGAAAAACATGAAGAGCCTGAAAAGGTGTGAAAACTATGAAGAGCTTCAAAAGGTGTCAAAAGTATGAGGAGCTTGAAAGGGTGTTCAAAAACATGAAGAGCCTGAGAAGGTGTGCAAAATATGAAGAGCTTAAAAAGGTGTCTAAAATATGACGAGCTTAAAAAGGTGTTCAAAAACATGAAGAGCATGAAAATGTCTGAAAAAAATGAAGAGCTTAAAAGGTGTCAAAAATACGAGGAGCATGAAACGGTCTGAAAAATAGGAGGAGCATGAAGTTGTGTTGAAAAATATGAAGAGGCTGAAAAGGTGTGCAAAATATGAAGAGCTTCAAAAGGTGTCAAAAATATGAGGAGCATGACATGGCCTGACAAATAGGAGGAGCATGAAGTGGTGTTGAAAAACATGAAGAGCCTGAAAAGATGTGAAAAATATGAAGAGTTTCAAAAGGTGTCAAAAATATGAGGAGCATGAAACGGCCTGAAAAAAAGGAGGAGCATGAAATGGTGTTCAAAAACTTGAAGAGACTGAAAATGTGTGAAAAATATGAAGAGCTTCAAAAGATGTGAAAAATATGAGGAGCATGAAACGGTCTGAAAAATAGAAGTAGCATGAAACGGTGTTGAAAAATATGAAGAGCCTGAAAAGGTGTGAAATATATGAAGAGGTTCAAAAGGTGTCAAAAATATGAGGAGCATGAAACGGTCTGAAAAATAGGAGGAGAATGAAGCGGTGTTGAAAAACATGAAGAGCCTGAAATGAGTGAAATATATGAAGAGTTTCAAAAGGTGTCAAAAATATGAGGAGCATGAAACGGTCTGAAAAATAGGAGGAGCATGAAATGGTGTTCAAAAACATAAAGAGACTGAAAACGTGTGAAAAATATGAAGAGCTTCAAAAGGTGTGAAAAAAATGAGGAGCATGAAACGGTGTGAAAAATAGGAGGAGCATGAAACGGTGTGAAAAATAGGAGGAGCATGAAAGGTGTTGAAAAACATGAAGAGCCTGAAAATGTGTGAAAAATATGAAGAGCTTCAAAAGGTGTGAAAAATATGAGGAGCATGAAGTGGTGTTCAAAAACATGTAGAGCTTGAAAAGGTGTGAAATATACGAAGAGCTTCAAAAGGTGTGAAAAATACGAGGAGCATTAAGTGGTGTTGAAAAATTTGAAGAGCCTGAAAAGAGTGAAATATATGAAGACTTTCAAAAGGTGTCAAAAATATGAGGAGAATGAAACGGTCTGAAAAATAGGAGGAGCATGAAGCGGTGTTGAAAAACATGAAGAGCCTGAAAAGGTGTGAAAACTATGAAGAGCTTCAAAAGGTGTCAAAATTATGAGGAGCTTGAAAAGGTGTTCAAAAACATGAAAAGCCTGAGAAGGTGTGAAAAATATGAAGAGCTTAAAAAGGTGTCAAAAATATGGGAATCATGAAACGGTGTAAAAAATAGGAGGAGCATGAAGCGGTGTTCAAAAACATGAAGAGCCTGAAAAGGTGTGAAAAATATGCAGGGTTTCAAAAGGTGTAAAATATATGAGGCCCATGAAACGGACTGAAAAATAAGAGGAGCATGAAACGGTGTTCAGAAACATGAAGAGCCTGAAGGAGTGAAAAATATGAAGAGCTTCCAAAAGTGTGAAATACAAGAGGAACACGAAAAGGTCAGAAAAATAGGAGGAGCATGAAGCGGTGTTGAAAAACATGAAGAGCCTGAAAAGGAGTGAAAAATATGAAGAGCTTCAAAAGGTGTCAAAAATATGAGGAGCATGAAACCGTCTGAACAATAGGGGGAGCATGAAGCGGTGTTCAAAAACATGAAGAGCCTGAAAAGATGTGAAAAATATGAAGAGCTTCAAAAGGTGTCAAAAATATGAGGAGCATGAAACCGTCTGAAAAATAGGGGGAGCATGAAGCAGTGTTCAAAAAAATATGAAGAGCCTGAAAAGTTGTGAAAAATATGAAGAGCTTCAAAAGGTGTGAAATTCATGAGGAGGATGAATCGGTCTGAAAAATAGGAGGAGCATGAAGCGGTCTTGAAAACATTACGAGCCTGAAACGGTGTGAAAAATATGAAGAGCTTCAAAATGTTTCAAAAATATGAGGAGTATGAACGGTCTGAAAAATAGGAGGAGCATGAAGCGGTGTTGAAAACATGAAGAGCTTCAAAAGGTGTGAAAAATATGAAGAGCTTCAAAAGGTGTGAAATACATGAGGAGGATGAATCGGTCTGAACAACAGGAGGAGCATGAAGCGGTGTTCAAGAACATGAAGAGCCTGAAAAGGTGTGAAAAATATGAAGAGCTTCAAAAGGTGAGAAAATTATGAGGAGCACGAAACCGTCTGAAAAATAGGAGGATCATGAAGCAGTGTTGAAAAACATGTAGAGACTGAAAATGTGTGAAATATATGAAGAGCTTCAAAATGTGTCAAAAATATGAGGAGCAGGAAACGGTCTGAAAAATATTAGGAACATGAAACGGTGTTCAAAACCCTGAAGAGCCTAAAAAGGTGTTAAAAATATAAAGAGCTTCAAAAGGTGTGAAATGCATGAGGAGCATTAAACGGTCTGAAAAATAGGAGGAGCATGAAGCGGTGTTGAAAATCATGAAGAGACTGAAAACGTGTGAAATATATGAAGAGCTTCAAAAGGTGTCAAAAATGAGATGAGCAAGAAACGGTCTGAATAATAGGAGGAACATGAAGTGGTGTTGAAAATCATGAAGAGCTGAAAAGGTGTGAAATATATGAAGAATTTCAAAAGGTGTCAAAAATATGAGGAGCATGAAACGGTCTGAAAAATAGGAGGATCATAAAGCGGTGTTGAAGAACATGAAGAGCCTGAAAAGGTGTGAAAAATATGAAGAGCTTCAAAAGGTGTGAAAAAAATGAAGAGCTTAAAAGGTGTGAAAATTATGAATAGCACGAAACGGTCTGAAAAATAGGAGGATCATGAAGCGGTGTTCAAAAACATGAAGAGCCTGAAAAGATGTGAAAAATATGAAGAGCTTAAAAGGTGTGAAAATTGTGAATAGCACGAAACGGTCTGAAAAATAGGAGGAGCATGAAGTGGTGTTGAAAAACATGAAGAGCCTGAAAATGTGTGAAAAATATGAAGAGCTTCAAAATTTGTGAAATATATGAGGAGCTTGAAACGGGCTGAACAACAGGAGGAGCATGAAGCGGTGTTGAAAAACATGAAGAGCCTGAAAAGGTGTGAACAATATGAAGAGCTTCAAAAGGCGTGAAAAATATGAGGACCATGAAACGGTGTGAAAAATAGGAGGAGCAAGATGCGGTGTTGAAAAACATGAAGAGCCTGAAAATGTGTGAAAAATATGAAGAGCTTCAAAATTTGTGAAATACATGAGGAGCTTGAAACGGGCTGAAAAACAGGAGGAGCATGAAGCGGTGTTGAAAAACATGAAGAGCCTGAAAAGGTGTGAAAAATATGAAGAGCTTCAAAAGGCGTGAAAAATATGAGGACCATGAAACGGTGTGAAAAATAGGAGGAGCAAGATGCGGTGTTGAAAAACATGAAGAGCCTGAAAAGTTGTGAAAAATATGAAGAGCTTCAAAAGGTGTCAAAAATGATATGAGCATGAAACGGTCTGAAAAATAGGAGGAGCATGAAGTGGTGTTGAAAAACATGAAGAGCCTGAAAAGGTGTGAAATATATGAAGAGCTTCAAAAGGTGTCAAAAATATGAGTAGCATGAAACAGTCTGAAAAATATAAGGAGCATGAAGTGATGTTGAAAAACATGAAGAGTCTGAAAAGGTGTGAAAAATATGAAGAGCTTCAAAAGGCGGGAAAAATATGAGGACCATGAAACGGTCTGAAAAATAGGAGGAGCAAGATGCGGTGTTGAAAAACGTGAAGAGTTTGAAAAGGTATGAAAAATATGAAGAGCATCAAAAGGTTTAAAAAATATGAGGAGCATGAAACGGTCGGAATAAAGGAGGAGCATGAAGTGGTGTTGAAAAACATGAAGAGCCTGAAAAGGTGTGAAAAATATGAAGAGCTTGAAAAGGTGTGAAATATATGAAGAGCTTCAAAAGGTGTCAAAAATGAGATGAGCATGAAACGGTCTGAAAAACAGGAGGAGCATGAAGTGGTGTTGAAAAACATGAAGAGCCTGAAAATGTGTGAAAAATATGAAGAGCTTCAAAATTTGTGAAATACATGAGGAGCTTGAAAAGGTCTGAAAAACAGGAGGAGCATGAAGCGGTGTTGAAAATCATGAAGAGCCTGAAAACGTGTGAAAAATATGAAGAGCTTCAAAAGGTGTCAAAAATGAGATGAGCATGAAACGGTCTGAATAATAGGAGGAACATGAAGTGGTTTTGAAAAACATGAAGAGCCTGAAAAGGTGTGCAATATATGAAGAGCTTCAAAAGGTGTCAAAAATATGAGGAGCAGGAAACGGTGTGAAAAATAGTAGGAGCATGAAACTGTGTTAAAAACCCTGAAGAGCCTAAAAAGGTGTGAAAAATATAAAGAACTTCAAAATGTGTGAAATGCATGAGGAGAATTAAACGGTCTGAAAAATAGGAGGAGCATGAAGTGGTGTTGAAAAACATGAAGAGCCTAAAACGTGTGAAAAATATGAAGAGCTTCAAAAGGTGTGAAATATATGAAGACCTTCAAAAGGTGTCAAAAATGAGATGAGCATGAAACGGTCTGAAAAATAGGAGAAGCATGAAGCGGTGGTGAAAAACATGTAGAGACTGAAAATGTGTGAAATATATGAAGAGCTTCAAAATGTGTCAAAAATATGAGGAGCAGGAAACGGTCTGAAAAATATTAGGAGCATGTAACGGTGTTCAAAACCCTGAAGAGCCTAAAAAGTTGTTAAAAATATAAAGAGCTTCAAAAGGTGTGAAATGCATGAGGAGCATTAAACGGTCTGAAAAATAGGAGGAGCATGAAGCGGTGTTGAAAATCATGAAGAGACTGAAAACGTGTGAAAAATATGAAGAGCTTCAAAAGGTGTCAAAAATGAGATGAGCAAGAAACGGTCTGAATAATAGGAGGAACATGAAGTGGTGTTGAAAATCATGAAGAGCTGAAAAGGTGTGAAATATATGAAGAATTTCAAAAGGTGTCAAAAATATGAGGAGCATGAAACGGTCTGAAAAATAGGAGGATCATAAAGCGGTGTTGAAGAACATGAAGAGCCTGAAAAGGTGTGAAAAATATGAAGAGCTTCAAAAGGTGTGAAAAAAATGAAAAGCTTAAAAGGTGTGAAAATTATGAATAGCATGAAACGGTCTGAAAAATAGGAGGATCATGAAACGGTGTTCAAAAACATGAAGAGCCTGAAAAGGTGTGAAAAATATAAAGAGCTTAAAAGGTGTGAAAATTGTGAATAGCACGAAACGGTCTGAAAAATAGGAGGATCATGAAGCGGTGTTGAAAAACATGAAGAGCCTGAAAATGTGTGAAAAATATGAAGAGCTTCAAAATTTGTGAAATACATGAGGAGCTTGAAACGGGCTGAAAAACAGGAGGAGCATGAAGTGGTGTTGAAAAACATGAAGAGCCTGAAAAGGTGTGAAAAATATGAAGAGCTTGAATAGGTGTGAAAATTATGAGGAGCACGAAACCATTTGAAAAATAGGAGGATCATGAAGGGGTGTTGAAAAATATGAAGAGCCTGAAAATGTGTGAAAAATATGAAGAGCTTCAAAATTTGTGAAATACATGAGGAGCTTGAAAAGGTCTGAAAAACAGGAGGAGCATGAAGCGGTGTTCAAAAATATGAAGAGCTTCAAAAGGTGTCAAAAATATGAAGCGTATGAAAAAGTCTGAAAAATAGGAGGAGCATGAAGTGTTGTTGTAAAACATGAAGAGCCTGAAAGGTGTGAAATATATGAAGAGCTTCAAAAGGTGTGAAAAATATGAGGAGCATGAAGTGGTGTTGAAAAATATGAAGAGCCTGAAAAAGTGTGAAAAATGTGTAGAGCTTCAAAAGGTGTGAAATACATGAGGAGGATGAATCGGTCTGAAAAACAGGAGGAGCATGAAGCGGTGTTCAAAAACATGAAGAGCCTGAAAAGGTGTGAAATATATGAAGAGCTTCAAAAGGTGTCAAAAATATGAGGAGCATGAAAAGGTCTGAAAAATAGGAGGAGCATGAAGTGTTGTTGTAAAACATGAAGAGCCTGAAAGGTGTGAAATATATGAAGAGCTTCAAAAGGTGTGAAATAAATGAGGAGCATGTAACGGTCTGAAAAATAGGAGGAGCATGAAGTGGTGTTGAAAAACTTGAAGAGCCTGAAAAGGTGTGAAAAATATGAAGAGCTTCAAAAGGTGTGAAGTTCATGAGGAGGATGAATCGGTCTGAAAAATAGGAGGAGCATGAAGCGGTGTTCAAAAACATGAAGAGCCGGAAATGGTGTGAAAAATATGAAGAGCTTCAAAAGGTGTGAAAAATATGAAGAGCTTCAAAAGGTGTCAAAAATGAGATGAGCATGAAACGATCTGAAAAATAGGAGGAGCATGAAGCGGTGTTGAAAATCATGAAGAGCCTGAAAGGTGTGAAATATATGAAGAGCTTCAAAAGGTGTGAAAATTATGAGGAGCACGAAACCGTCTGAAAATTAGGAGGATCTTGAAGCGGTGTTGAAAATCATGAAGAGCCTGAAAAAGTGTGAAAAATATGTAGAGCTTCAAAAGGTGTGAAAAATATGAAGAGCTTCAAAAGTTGTCAAAAATATGAGGAGCATGAACGGTCTGAAAAATAGGAGGAGCATGAAGCGGTCTTGAAAACATTACGAGCCTGAAACGGTGTGAAAAATATGAAGAGCTTCAAAATGTTTCAAAAATATGAGGAGTATGAACGGTCTGAAAAATAGGAGGAGCATGAAGCGGTGTTGAAAACATGAAGAGCTTCAAAAGTGTGAAAAATATGAAGAGCTTCAAACGGTGTCAAAAATATGAAGAGCATGCAACGGTCCGAAAAATAGGGGGAGCATGAAGTGGTGTTGAAAAACATGAAGAGCCTGAAAAGGTGTGAAAATTATGAAGAGGCATTAAAATGTGTCAAATATATGAGGAGCCTGAAAAGGTCTGAAAAATAGTAGGAGCATGAAACGGTGTTCAAAAACATGAAGAGCCTGAAAAGGTGTGAAATATATGAAGAGCTTCAAAAGGTGTGAAATACATGAGGAGCATGTAACGGTCTGAAAAATAGGAGGAGCATGAAGTGGTGTTGAAAAACTTGAAGAGCCTGAAAAGGTGTGAAAAATATGAAGAGCTTCAAAAGATGTGAAATTCCTTAGGAGGATGAATCGGTCTGAACAACAGGAGGAGCATGAAGCGGTGTTGAAAAACATGAAGAGCCTAAAACGTGTGAAAAAAATAAGAAGAGCTTCAAAAGGTGTGAAATATATGAAGACCTTCAAAAGGTGTCAAAAATGAGATGAGCATGAAACGGTCTGAAAAATAGGAGGAGCATGAAGCGGTGTTGAAAAACATGAAGAGCCTGAAATGGTGTGAAAAATATGAAGAGCTTCAAAAGGTGTGAAATATATGAAGAGTTTCAAAAGGTGTCCAAAATGTAAGGAGCGTGAAACGGTCTGCAAAATAGGAGGAGCATGAAACGGTGTTCAAAAATATGAAGAGTTTCAAAAGTGTGAAAAATATGCGAAGCATTAATCGGTCTGAAAAAAAGGAGGAGCATGAAACGGTGTTCAAAAATATGAAGAGCTTCAAAAGGTGTCAAAAATATGAAGCGTATGAAAAAGTCTGAAAAATAGGAGGAGCATGAAGTGTTGTTGTAAAACATGAAGAGCCTGAAAGGTGTGAAATATATGAAGAGCTTCAAAAGGTGTGAAAAATATGAGGAGCATGAAGTGGTGTTGAAAAATATGAAGAGCCTGAAAAAGTGTGAAAAATGTGTAGAGCTTCAAAAGGTGTGAAATACATGAGGAGGATGAATCGGTCTGAAAAACAGGAGGAGCATGAAGCGGTGTTCAAAAACATGAAGAGCCTGAAAAGGTGTGAAATATATGAAGAGCTTCAAAAGGTGTCAAAAATATGAGGAGCATGAAAAGGTCTGAAAAATAGGAGGAGCATGAAGTGTTGTTGTAAAACATGAAGAGCCTGAAAGGTGTGAAATATATGAAGAGCTTCAAAAGGTGTGAAATACATGAGGAGCATGTAACGGTCTGAAAAATAGGAGGAGCATGAAGTGGTGTTGAAAAACTTGAAGAGCCTGAAAAGGTGTGAAAAATATGAAGAGCTTCAAAAGGTGTGAAGTTCATGAGGAGGATGAATCGGTCTGAAAAATAGGAGGAGCATGAAGCGGTGTTCAAAAACATGAAGAGCCGGAAATGGTGTGAAAAATATGAAGAGCTTCAAAAGGTGTGAAAAATATGAAGAGCTTCAAAAGGTGTCAAAAATGAGATGAGCATGAAACGATCTGAAAAATAGGAGGAGCATGAAGCGGTGTTGAAAATCATGAAGAGCCTGAAAGGTGTGAAATATATGAAGAGCTTCAAAAGGTGTGAAAATTATGAGGAGCACGAAACCGTCTGAAAATTAGGAGGATCTTGAAGCGGTGTTGAAAATCATGAAGAGCCTGAAAAAGTGTGAAAAATATGAAGAGCTTCAAAAGGTGTGAAAAATATGAAGAGCTTCAAAAGGTGTCAAAAATGAGATGAGCATGAAACGATCTGAAAAATAGGAGGAGCATGAAGTGTTGTTGTAAAACATGAAGAGCCTGAAAGGTGTGAAATATATGAAGAGCTTCAAAAGGTGTGAAATACATGAGGAGCATGTAACGGTCTGAAAAATAGGAGGAGCATGAAGTGGTGTTGAAAAACTTGAAGAGCCTGAAAAGGTGTGAAAAATATGAAGAGCTTCAAAAGGTGTGAAGTTCATGAGGAGGATGAATCGGTCTGAAAAATAGGAGGAGCATGAAGCGGTGTTCAAAAACATGAAGAGCCGGAAATGGTGTGAAAAATATGAAGAGCTTCAAAAGGTGTGAAAAATATGAAGAGCTTCAAAAGGTGTCAAAAATGAGATGAGCATGAAACGATCTGAAAAATAGGAGGAGCATGAAGCGGTGTTGAAAATCATGAAGAGCCTGAAAGGTGTGAAATATATGAAGAGCTTCAAAAGGTGTGAAAATTATGAGGAGCACGAAACCGTCTGAAAATTAGGAGGATCTTGAAGCGGTGTTGAAAATCATGAAGAGCCTGAAAAAGTGTGAAAAATATGTAGAGCTTCAAAAGGTGTGAAAAATATGAAGAGCTTCAAAAGTTGTCAAAAATATGAGGAGCATGAACGGTCTGAAAAATAGGAGGAGCATGAAGCGGTCTTGAAAACATTACGAGCCTGAAACGGTGTGAAAAATATGAAGAGCTTCAAAATGTTTCAAAAATATGAGGAGTATGAACGGTCTGAAAAATAGGAGGAGCATGAAGCGGTGTTGAAAACATGAAGAGCTTCAAAAGTGTGAAAAATATGAAGAGCTTCAAACGGTGTCAAAAATATGAAGAGCATGCAACGGTCCGAAAAATAGGGGGAGCATGAAGTGGTGTTGAAAAACATGAAGAGCCTGAAAAGGTGTGAAAATTATGAAGAGGCATTAAAATGTGTCAAATATATGAGGAGCCTGAAAAGGTCTGAAAAATAGTAGGAGCATGAAACGGTGTTCAAAAACATGAAGAGCCTGAAAAGGTGTGAAATATATGAAGAGCTTCAAAAGGTGTGAAATACATGAGGAGCATGTAACGGTCTGAAAAATAGGAGGAGCATGAAGTGGTGTTGAAAAACTTGAAGAGCCTGAAAAGGTGTGAAAAATATGAAGAGCTTCAAAAGATGTGAAATTCCTTAGGAGGATGAATCGGTCTGAACAACAGGAGGAGCATGAAGCGGTGTTGAAAAACATGAAGAGCCTAAAACGTGTGAAAAAAATAAGAAGAGCTTCAAAAGGTGTGAAATATATGAAGACCTTCAAAAGGTGTCAAAAATGAGATGAGCATGAAACGATCTGAAAAATAGGAGGAGCATGAAGCGGTGTTGAAAAACATGAAGAGCCTGAAATGGTGTGAAAAATATGAAGAGCTTCAAAAGGTGTGAAATATATGAAGAGTTTCAAAAGGTGTCCAAAATGTAAGGAGCGTGAAACGGTCTGCAAAATAGGAGGAGCATGAAACGGTGTTCAAAAATATGAAGAGTTTCAAAAGTGTGAAAAATATGCGAAGCATTAATCGGTCTGAAAAAAAGGAGGATCATGAAACGGTGTTCAAAAATATGAAGAGCTTCAAAAGGTGTCAAAAATATGAAGCGTATGAAAAAGTCTGAAAAATAGGAGGAGCATGAAGTGTTGTTGTAAAACATGAAGAGCCTGAAAGGTGTGAAATATATGAAGAGCTTCAAAAGGTGTGAAAAATATGAGGAGCATGAAGTGGTGTTGAAAAATATGAAGAGCCTGAAAAAGTGTGAAAAATGTGTAGAGCTTCAAAAGGTGTGAAATACATGAGGAGGATGAATCGGTCTGAAAAACAGGAGGAGCATGAAGCGGTGTTCAAAAACATGAAGAGCCTGAAAAGGTGTGAAATATATGAAGAGCTTCAAAAGGTGTCAAAAATATGAGGAGCATGAAAAGTTCTGAAAAATAGGAGGAGCATGAAGTGTTGTTGTAAAACATGAAGAGCCTGAAAGGTGTGAAATATATGAAGAGCTTCAAAAGGTGTGAAATACATGAGGAGCATGTAACGGTCTGAAAAATAGGAGGAGCATGAAGTGGTGTTGAAAAACTTGAAGAGCCTGAAAAGGTGTGAAAAATATGAAGAGCTTCAAAAGGTGTGAAGTTCATGAGGAGGATGAATCGGTCTGAAAAATAGGAGGAGCATGAAGCGGTGTTCAAAAACATGAAGAGCCGGAAATGGTGTGAAAAATATGAAGAGCTTCAAAAGGTGTGAAAAATATGAAGAGCTTCAAAAGGTGTCAAAAATGAGATGAGCATGAAACGATCTGAAAAATAGGAGGAGCATGAAGCGGTGTTGAAAATCATGAAGAGCCTGAAAGGTGTGAAATATATGAAGAGCTTCAAAAGGTGTGAAAATTATGAGGAGCACGAAACCGTCTGAAAATTAGGAGGATCTTGAAGCGGTGTTGAAAATCATGAAGAGCCTGAAAAAGTGTGAAAAATATGTAGAGCTTCAAAAGGTGTGAAAAATATGAAGAGCTTCAAAAGTTGTCAAAAATATGAGGAGCATGAACGGTCTGAAAAATAGGAGGAGCATGAAGCGGTCTTGAAAACATTACGAGCCTGAAACGGTGTGAAAAATATGAAGAGCTTCAAAAGGTGTGAAGTTCATGAGGAGGATGAATCGGTCTGAACAACAGGAGGAGCATGAAGTGGTGTTGAAAAACTTGAAGAGCCTGAAAAGGTGTGAAAATTATGAAGACCTTCAAAAGATGTGAAATTCATGAGGAGGATGAATCGGTCTGAAAAATAGGAGGAGCATGAAGCAGTGTTCAAAAACATGAAGAGACTGAAATGGTGTGAAAAATATGAAGAGCTTCAAAAGTTGTGAAAAATATGAGGGGCATGAAACGGTCGGAAAAATAGGAGGAGCATGAAGTGGTGTTGAAAAACATGAAGAGCCTGAAAAGGTGTGAAAAATATGAAGAGCTTCAAAAGGTGTGAAATACATGAGGAGGATGAATCAGTCTGAACAACAGGAGGAGCATGAAGCGGTGTTCAAAAACATGAATAGCCTGAAAAGGTGTGAAAAATATGAAGAGCTTGAAAAGGTGTCAAAAATATGAAGAGCATGAAACGGTCCGAAAAATAGGGGGACCATGAAGTGGTGTTGAAAAACATGAAGAGCCTGAAAAGGTGTGAAAATTATGAAGAGGCATTAAAATGTGTCAAATATATGAGGAGCCTGAAAAGGTCTGAAAAATAGTAGGAGCATGAAACGGTGTTCAAAAACATGAAGAGCCTGAAAAGGTGTGAAATATATGAAGAGCTTCAAAAGGTGTGAAATACATGAGGAGCATGTAACGGTCTGAAAAATAGGAGGAGCATGAAGTGGTGTTGAAAAACATGAAGATCCTTAAAAGGTGTGAAAAATATGAAGAGCTCCAAGGGGTGTCAAAAATATGAAGAGCATTAAACGGTCTGAAATATAGGAGGATCATGAAGCGGTGTTGAAAAACATGAAGAGCCTGAAAAGGTGTGAAAAATATGAAGAGCTTCAAAAGATGTGAAATTCGTTAGGAGGATGAATCGGTCTGAACAACAGGAGGAGCATGAAGCGGTGTTGAAAAACTTGAAGAGCCTGAAAAGGTGTGAAAAATATGAAGAGCTTCAAAAGATGTGAAATTCATGAGGAGGATGAATCGGTCTGAACAACAGGAGGAGCATGAAGTGGTGTTGAAAAACTTGAAGAGCCTGAAAAGGTGTGAAAATTATGAAGAGGCATTAAAATGTGTCAAATATATGAGGAGCCTGAAAAGGTCTGAAAAATAGTAGGAGCATGAAACGGTGTTCAAAAACATGAAGAGCCTGAAAAGGTGTGAAATATATGAAGAGCTCCAAAAGGTGTGAAATACATGAGGAGCATGTAACGGTCTGAAAAATAGGAGGAGCATGAAGTGGTGTTGAAAAACTTGAAGAGCCTGAAAAGGTGTGAAAAATATGAAGGGCTTCAAAATGTGTAAAATAAATGAGGAGCATGAAACGGTCTGAAAAATAAGAGGAGCATGAAACGGTGTTCAGAAACATGAAGATCCTGAAAAGGTGTGAAAATATGAAGAGCTTCATAAGTTGTCTAAAATATGAGGAGCACGAAACCATCTGAAAAATAGGAGGATCATGAAGCGGTGTTGAAAAACATGAAGAGCCTAAAAGGTGTCAAAAATATGAAGAGCTTCAAAAGGTGTCAAAAATATGAGGTGCATGAAACGTTCTGAAAAATGAGAGGAGCATAATACGGTGTTGAAAAACATGAAGAGCCTGAAAAGGTGTGAAAAATATGAAGAGATTCAAAACTTGTCAAAATATGGGAAGCCTGAAACCTTTTGAAAAATAGGAGGAGCATGAAACGGTGTTGAAAAACATGAAGAGCCTGAAAAGGTGTGAAAAATATGAAGGGCTTCAAAAGGTGTCAAATATACGAGGAGCATGAAATGGTCTGAAGAATAGGAGGAGAATAAAAAGGTGTTCAAAAACATGAAGAGTCTGAAAAGGTGTGAAAAATATGAAGAGTTTCCAAAGGAGTCAAAAATATGAGGAGCAAGAAACGGTCTGAAATATAGGAGGATCATGAAACGGTGTTCAAAAAAATGAAGAGCCTGAAAATGTGTGAAAATTATGAAGAGCTTCAAAAGGTGTGAAAATATGAGGAGCATGAAGTGGTGTTCAAAAACATGAAGAGCTTGAAAAGGTGTGAAATATACGAAGAGCTTCAAAAGGTGTGAAAAATAGGAGGAGCATGAAGCGGTGTTCAAAAACATGAAGAGCCTGAAAAGGTGTGAAATATATGAAGAGCTTCAAAATGTGTCAAACGTATTAGGAGAATGAAACAGTCTGAAAATAGGAGGAGGATGAAACGGTGTTGAAAAACATGAAGAGCATGGAAAGGTGTGAATAATATGAAGAGTTTCAAAAGGAGTCAAAAATATGAGGAGCATGAAACAGTCTGAAAAATAGGAGGCACATGGAGCGTTGTTGAAAAATTACAAGAGCTTGAAAAGGTGTGAAAAATATGAAGAGCTTCAAAAGGTGTCAAAATATGAGGAGCATGAAACGGTCTGAAAAATAGGAGGAGCATGAAGTGGTGTTGCAAAAATGGAAGAGCCTGAAAAGGTGTGAAAAATATGAAGAGCTTCAAAAGGTGTCAAAATATGAGGAGAATGAAACGGTCTGAAAAATAGGAGGAGCATGAAACAGTGTTCAAAAACATGAAGAGCCTGAAAAGGTGTGAAAAATATGAAGAGCTTCAAAAGGTGTCAAAAATAAGAGGAGCAAAAGACGGTCTGAACAATAGGAGGAGCATGAAGTAGTGTTGAAAAACATGAAGAGCCTGAAAAGGTGTTAAATATATGAAGAGCTCCAATCGGTGTAAAAAATATCACGAGCATTAAACGGTCTGAAAAATAGGAGGAGCATGAAACAGTGTTCAAAAACATGAAGAGCCAGAAAAAGTGTGAAATATATGAATCGCTTCAAAATGTGTGAAATATATGAAGAGCCTCAAAAGGTGTCAAATATATGAGGAGCATGAAACGGTATGAAAAATAGGAGGAGCATGAAACAGTGTTCAAAAACATGAAGAGCCTGACAAGGTGTGAAAAATATGAAGAGATTCAAAACTTGTCAAAATATGGGAAGCCTGAAACCTTTTGAAAAATAGGAGGAGCATGAAGCGGTGTAGAAAAACATGAAGAGCGTGAAAAGGTGTGAAAAATATGAAAAGCTTGAAAAGGTGCGAAAATTATGAGGAGCATGAAACGGTGTGAAACATAGGAGGAGCTTGAAGCGGTGTTGAAAAATATGAAGAGTCTGAAAAGATGTGAAAAATATGAAGAGCTTGAAAAGGTGTGAAAAATATGAGGAGCATTAATCGGTCTGAAAAATAGGAGGAGCATGAAGCGGTGTTGAAAAAAATGAAGAGCCTGAAAAGGTGTGAAATATATGAAGAGCTTCAAAAGGTGTCAAAAATATGAGGAGCATGAAACGGTCTGAAAAATACGAGAAGCATGAAGAGGTGTTGAAAAACATGAAGAGCCTGAAAAGGTGTGAAATATACGAATAGCTTCAAAAGGTGTCAAATATATGAGGAGCATGAAACGGTCTGAAAAATAGGAGGATCATGAAGCGGTGTTGAAGAACATGAATAGCCAGAAAAGGTGTGAAAAATATGAAGAGCTACAAAAGGTGTGAAAAATATGAGGAGCATAAAACGGTCTGAAAAATAGGAGGAACATGAAGCTGTTTTCAAAAACATGAAGAGCCTGAAAATTAGTGAAAAATATGAAGAGCTTCAAAAGGTGTTAAAAGTATGAGAAGCATGAAACAGACGGAAAAATAGGAGGAGCATGAAGCGGTGTAGGAAAACATGAAGAGTGTGAAAAGGTGTGAAAAATATGAAAAGCTTGAAAAGGTGCGAAAACTATGAGGAGCATGAAATGGTGTGAAACATAGGAGGAGCTTGAAGCGGTGTTGAAAAACATGAAGAGCCTGAAAACGTGTGAAAAATAAGAAGAGCTTCAAAAGGTGTCAAAAATGAGATGAGCATGAAACCGTCTGAAAAATAGGAGGAGCATGAAGTGGTGTTGAAAAACATGAGGGGCCTGAAAAGGTGTGAAAAATATGAAGAGCTTCAAAAGGTTTGAAATACATGAGGAGCATGAAACGGTCTGAGAAATAGGAGGAGCATGAGGCGGTGTTTAACAACATGAAGAGCCTGACAAGGTGTGAAAAATATGAAAAGCTTCAAAAGGTGTAAAAAAATGAGGAGCATGAAACGGTCTGAAAAATAGGAGGAGCATGAAGCATTGTTGAAAAACATGAAGAGTCTGAAAATGTCTGAAAAATATGAAGAGCTTCAAAAGGTGTCAAAAATAAGAGGAGCATGAAACGGTCTGAAAAATAGGGGAGTATGAAACGGTGTTCAAAAACATAAAGAGCCTGAAAAGCTGTGAAAAATAGGAAGAGCTTCAAAAGGAGTGAAATACTTGAGGAACATGAAACGGTCTGAAAAATAGGAGGAGCATGAAGCTGTGTTGAAAAACCTGAAGAGCCTGAAAAGGTGTGAAAAATATGAAAAGCTTGAAAATGTGCGAAAACTATGAGGAGCATGTAACGGTGTGAACAATAGGAGGAGCTTGAAGCGGTGTTGAAAAATATGAAGAGTCTGAAAGGTGTGAAAAATATGAAGAGCTTCAAATGGTGTCAAACATATGAGGAGCATGAAATGGTCTGAAAAATAGGAGGAGCATGAAGTGGTGTTGAAAAACATGAAGAGCCTGAATAGGTGTGAAAAATATGAAGAGCTTCAAAAGGTGTGAAAAATATGAAGAGCATTAATCGGTCTGAAAAATAGGAGGAGCATGAAGCGGTGTTGAAAAAAATGAAGAGCCTGAAAAGGTGTGAAATATATGAAGAGCTTCAAAAGGTGTCAAAAATATGAGGAGAATGAAACGGTCTGAAAAATACGAGAAGCATGAAGAGGTGTTGAAAAATATGAAGAGCCTGAAAAGGTGTGAAATATACGTATAGCTTCAAAAGGTGTCAAATATATGAGGAGCATGAAACGTTCTGAAAAATAGGAGGATCATGAAGCGGTGTTGAAGAACATGAATAGCCTGAAAATGTGTGAAAAATATGAAGAGCTACAAAAGGTGTGAAAAATATGAGGAGCATGAAACGGTCTGAAAAATAGGAGGAACATGAAACGGTGTGGAAAATCATGAAGAGCCTGAAAACGTGTGAAAAATATGAAGAGCTTCAAAAGGTGTAAAAAATATGAAGAGCTTCAAACGGTGTCAAAAGTGAGAGAGGCATAAAACGGTCAGAAAAATAGGAGTAGCATGAAACAGTGTTGAAAACATGAAGAGCCTGTGTGCGTCACGTGGGAATCACGTGTGAAACACGTGTGCGTCACGTGTGAATCACGTGTGTGTCACGTGGCAATCACATGTCAGTCACGTGTGCATCACGTGGGAATCACGTGTGAGTCACGTGTAAGTCACGTGGGAACCACGTGTGCATCACGTGTGTTTCACATGGCAATCACGTGTCAGTCACGTGTGCATCACGTGGGAATCACATGCGAGTCACTTGTGCCTCACGTGGGAATCACGTGTCAGTCACGTGTGCATCACGTGGTATCAATGTGAAACACATGTGCGTCACGTGGGGATCACGTGTCAGTCACGTGTGCGTCACGTGTGAATCACGTGTGCATCACGTGGGAATCATGTGGGAAGCAAGTGTGCATCAAGTGGGTATCACGTGTGAGTCACGTATGCATCACGTCGGAATCAAGTGTGAATCATGTGTGCATCACGTGGAAATCACGTGTCACTCACGTGTGCCTCTCGTGGGATTCACGTGTGAGTCACGTGTGCAATACGTGGAAATCACGTGTGAATCACGTGTGCGTCACGTAGGAATCACGGGTGAAACACGTCGTAACTCGAGATGAGAGGTTCGTCCCTGGCTTTGACTCAAGCGGAATACCAACTTTCCACAAGCACGTCAAGAGGAGGCTTCACTCAGCTAAAGGTATGTGAGAGGGACCCTGAGTGTGTGGCCTCTAGTGGAATGGACACCGAGATGCACTGACTCCAAGTAAGGCTGGATATCCCTGCAGTGAATTGAATGCAGGCTCATCTTGCATCTCCCGAGACGAAGGGATGTCTAAGTCCCCGGTGGAGACCACAGAGAAAGACCTAGTTCTCCACCTCATCGCGACCGGAGGCCTCACATCCTTTGAAAACTCGAGAGGTCCGCGGAGATCAATGCTTCCAAAGGAGACGATGCCTGACTCCTCTTGAAAATGGATAGGAGTCCCAGGATCCCTGTGGCACATGGAAAGGGACCCTGAGTCTCCCGCCTCACGTGGAGACGCGTCCCAATTGCCATGCCAAGACTCGAGGAGAATCCCGAGGTGCCCCTCGCACCTAGGCAGGAGTCCTGACGTCGCTGAACAAACACGTGTCTGGAAGGGCCCTCCCCGTCGTAACTCGAAAATATACCCCAGGTTCCGGCCGTAACCCGAGAAAAACCAGGAGCCTTCCCCCTCGCCGCCAGATGAGGCCCGATTCCAATGCACTGCGTGCAGAGCAATTCTGTGTTCGACATCAAACGTGAAAGGAGCCTTGATTTCCTTGATGGCACTCCAGAGAAACCCCAAGATCACTGTCTCAAGTCTAGAGGGATCCTGAGGTCACTGTAGCAACACAAAAGGGCTCCGTGGACCCAAAATCAACTCGAGATGAGAGCTTCGTCCCTGGCTTCTACTCAAGAGGAATACCAACTTTCCACAAGCACGTCAAGAGGAGGCTTCTCTCAGCTAAAGGTATGTGAGAGGGACCCTGAGTGTGTGGCCTCAAGTTTAATGGACACCGAGATGCTCTGACTCGAAGTAAGGCCGGATATCCCTGCAGTGAATTGAATGCAGGCTTGTCTTGCATCTCCCATGACGAAGGGATGTCTGAATCCCCTGTGGAGACACAGAGAAAGACAGAGTTCTCCGCCTCATCGCAACCGGAGGCCTCACATCCTTTGAAAATTCGAGAGGTCCGCGGAGATCAATGCTTCCAAAGGAGACGATGCCTGACTCCTCTTGAAAATGGATAGGAGTTCCAGGATCCCTGTGGCACGTGGAAAGGGACCCTGGGTCTCCCGCCTCACGTGGAGACGCGTCCCAATTGCCATGCCAAGACACGAGGAGAATCCCGAGGTGTCCGTCGCACCTAGGCAGGAGTCCTGACTTCGCTGAACAAACACGTGTATGGAAGGGCCCTCCCCGTCGTAACTCGAGATTATACCACAGGTTCCGGCCGCAACTCGAGAAAAACCATGAGCCTTCCCCCTCGCCGCTAGATGAGGCCCGGTTCCCCTGCACTGCGTGCAGAGCAATTCCGTGTTCCACATCAAACGTGAAAGGAGCCTTGATTTCCTTGATGGCACTCCAGAGAAACCCCAAGATCACTGTCTCAAGTCTAGAGGGAAGCTGAGGTCACTGTAGCAACACGAAAGGGCTCCGTGGACCCCAAATCAACTCGAGAGGAGAGCTTCGTTCCTGTCTTCGACTCAAGAGGAATACCAACTTTCCACAAGCACCTCAAGAGGAGGCTTCTCTCAGCTACAGGTATGTGAGAGGGACCCTGGTTTGTGGCCTCAAGTGGAATGGACACCGAGATGCTCTGACTCGAATTAAGGCCGGATATCCCTGCAGTGAATTGAATGCAGGCTCGTCTTGCATCTCCCAAGACGAAGGGATGTCTGAATCCCCTGTGGAGACCAAAGAGAAAGACCTAGTTCTCCGCCTCATCGCGACCGGAGGCCTCACATCCTTTGAAAACTCGAGAGGTCCGCGGAGATCAATGCTTCCAAAAGAGACGATGCCTGACTCCTCTTGAAAATGAATAGGAGTCCCAGGATCCCTGTAGCACGTGGAAAGGGGTCCTGAGTCTCCCGCCTCACGTGGATACGCGTCCCAATTCCCATGCCAAGACTCGAGGAGAATCCCGAGGTGTCCATCGCACCTAGGCAGGAGTCCTGACTTCACTGAACAAACACGTGTCTGGAAGGGCCGTCCCAATCTTGACTCGAGAATATATCCCCAGGTTCCGGCCGGAACTTGATAAAAACCTTGAGACTTCCCCTTCGCCGCGAGATGAGGCCCGATTCCCCTGCACTGCATGCAGAGCAATTCCGAGTTCCACATCAAACGTGAAAGGAGCCTTGATTTCCTTGATGGTATTCCAGAGAAAACCCAAGATCACTGTCTCATGTCTAGAGGGATCCTGAGGTCACTGGAGCAACACCAAAGGGCTCCGCGGACCCCAAATCAACTCGAGATGAGAGCTAGTCCCTGGCTTCGACTCAAGAGGAATACCAAGTTTCCACAAGCACCTCAAGAGGAGGCTTCTCTCAGCTACATGTATGTGAGAGGGACCCTGAGTTTGTGGCCTCAAGTGGAATGGACATCGAGATGCTCTGACTCGAAGTAAGGCCGGATATCCCTGCAGTGAATTGAATGCAGGCTCGTCTTGCATCTCCCAAGACGAAGGGATGACTGAATCCCCTGTGGAGTCCACAGAGAAAGACCTAGTTCTCCACCTCATCGCGACCGGAAGCCTCACATCCTTTGAAAACTCGAGAGGTCCGCCGAGAACAATGCTTCCAAAGGAGACGATGCCTGACTCCTCTTGAAAATGGTTAGGAGTCCCAGGATCCCTGTGTCATGTGGAAAGGGACACTGGGTCTCCCGCCTCACGTGGAGACGCGTCCCAATTGCCATGCCAAGACTCGAGGAGAATCCCGAGGTGTCCTTCACACCTAGGCAGGAGTCCTGATGTCGCTGAACAAACACGTGTCTGAAAGGGCCCTCACTGTCTTAACTCGAGAATATACCCGAGGTTCCGGCCGCAACTTGAGAAAAACCATGAGACATCCGTCTTGCAGCGAGATGAGGCCCGATTCCCCTGCACTGTGTGCAGAGCAATTCCGTGTTCCACATCAAACGTGAAAGGAGCCTTGATTTTCTTGGTGGCCCTCCAGAGACAACCCAAGATCACTGTCTCAAGTCTAGAGGGATCCTGAGGTCACTGTAGCAACACGAAAGGGCTTCGTGGAACCCAAATCAACTCGAGATGAGAGCTTAGTCCCTGGCTTCGACTCAAGAGGAATACCAACTTTCCACAAGCACCTCAAGAGGAGGCTTCTCTCAGCTACAGGTAGGTGAGACGGACCCTGAGTTTGTGGCCTCAAGTGGAATGGACACCGAGATGCTCTGACTCGAAGTAAGGCCGGATATCCCTGCAGTGAAGTGAATGCAGGCTCGTCTTGCATCTCCCAAGACGAAGGGATGTCTGAATCCCCTGTGGAGACCACAGAGAAAGACCTAGTCCTCCGCCTCATCGCGACCTGGAGGCCTCACATCCTTTGAAAACTCGAGAGGTCCGCGGACATCAAAGCTTCCAAAGGAGACGATGCCTGACTCCTGTTGCAAATGGATAGGAGTCCCAGGATCCCTGTGGCACGTGGAAAGGGACCCTGGGTCTCCCGCCTCACGTGGAGACGCGTCCCAATTGCCATGCCAAGACTCGAGGAGAATCCCGAGGTGTCCCTCGCACCTAGGCAGGAGTCCTGACGTCTCTGAACAAACACGTGTCTGGAAGGGCCCTCCCCGTCGTAACTCGAGAATATACCCCAGGTTCCGGCCGGAACTCGAGAAAAACCATGAGACTTCCCCCTCGCCGCGAGATGAGGACCGATGCCCCTGCACTGCGTGCAGAGCAATTCCGTGTTCCACATCAAACGTGAAAGGAGCCTTGATTTCCTTGATGGCACTCCAGAGAAAACCCAAGATCACTGTCTCAAGTCTAGAGGGATCCTGAGGTCACTGGAGCAACACGAAAGGGCTCCGTGGACCCCAAATCAACTCGAGATGAGACCTTAGTCCCTGGCTTCGACTCAAGAGGAATACCAACTTTCCACAAGCACCTCAAGAGGAGGCTTCTCTCAGCTACAGGTATGTGAGAGGGACCCTGAGTTTGTGGCCTCAGGTGGAATGGACACCGAGATGCTCTGACTCGAAGTAAGGCCGAATATCCCTGCAGTGAATTGAATGCAGGCTAGCCTTGCATCTCCCAAGACGAAGGGATGTATGAATCCCCTGTGGAGACCACAGAGAAAGACCTAGTTCGCCACCTCATCGCGACCGGAGGCCTCACATACTTTTAAAACTCGAGAGGTCCGCGGAGGTCAATGCTTCCAAAGGAGACGATGCCTGACTCCTCTTGAAAATGGATAGGAGTCCCAAGATCCCTGTGGCACGTGGAAAGGGACCCTGGGTCTCCCGCCTCACGTGGAGACGCATCCCAATTGCCATGCCAAGACTCGTGGCGAATCCCGAGTTGTCCCTCGCACCTAGGCAGGAGTCCTGACGACGCTGAACAAACACGTGTCCGGAAGGGCCCTCCCCGTCGTAACTCGAGAATATACCCCAGTTTCCGGCCGCGACTCGAGGAAAACCATGAGACATCCCCCTTGCTGCGAGATGAGGCCCGATTCCCCTACACTGCGTGCAGAGCAATTCGGTGTTCCACATCAAACGTGAATGGAGCCTTGATTTCCTTGATGGCACTCCAGAGAAAACAAAAAGTCACTGTCTCAAGTCTAGAGGGATCCTGAGGCCACTGTAGCAGCATGAAAGGGATCCGTGGACCCCAAATCAACTCGAGTTGAGAGCTTAGTCCCTGGCTTCAACTCAAGTGGAATACCAACTTTCCACAAGCACCTCAAGAGGAGGCTTCTCTCAGCTACAGGTATGTGAGAGGGACCCTGAGTTTGTGGCCTCAAGTGGAATGGACACCGAGATGCTCTGACTCGAAGTAAGGCCGGATATCCCTGCAGTGAATTGAATGCAGACTCGTCTTGCATCTCCCAAGACGAAGGGATGTCTGAATCCCCTGTGGAGACCACAGAGAAATACCTAGGTCTCCGCCTCATCGCGACCGGAGGCCTCACATCCTTTGAAAACTCGACAGGTCCGCGGAGATCAGTGCTTCCAAAGGAGACGAGGCCTTACTCCTCTTGAAAAAGGATAGGAGTACCAGGATCCCTGTGGCACGTGGAAAGGGAACCTTCGTCTCCCGCTTCACGTGGAGACGCGTCCCAATTGCCATGCCAAGACTCGAGGAGAATCCCGAGTTGTCCCTCGCACCTAGGCAGGAGTCCTGACGTCGCTGAACAAACACGTGTCTGGAAGGGCCCTCCCCGTCATAACTCGAGAATATACCCCAGGTTCCGGCCGCAACTCAAGAAAAACCATGAGACTTCCCCCTCGCCGCAAGATGAGGCCCGATTCCCCTGCACTGCTTGCAGAGCAATTCCGTGTTCCACATCAAACATGAAAGGAGCCTTGATTTATTTGATGGCACTCCAGAGAAAACCCAAAGTCACTGTCTCAAGTCTAGAGGGATCCTGAGGTCACTGTAGCAGCATGAAAGGGCTCCGTGGACCCCAAATCAACTCGAGATGAGAGCTTAGTCCCAGGCTTCGACTCAAGGGGAATACCAACTTTCCACAAGCACCACAAGAGGACGCTTCTCTCAGCTACAGGTATGTGAGAGGGACCCTGAGTTTGTGGCCTCAAGTGGAATGGACACCGAGATGCTCTGACTCGAAGTCAGGCCGGATATCCCTGCAGTGAATTGAATGCAGGCTCGTCTTGCATCTCCCAAGACGAAGGGATGTCTGAATCCGCTGTGGAGACCACAGAGAAAGACCTAGTTCTCGGCCTCATCGCGACCGGAGGCCTCACATCCTTTGAAAACTCGAGAGGTCCGCGGAGATCAATGCTTCCAAAGGAGACGATGCCTGACTCCTCTTGAAAATGGATAGGAGTCCCAGGATCCCTGTGGCACGTGGAAAGGGACCCTGGGTGTCCCGCATCACGTGGAGACGCGTCCCAATTGCCATGCCAAGACTCGAGGAGAATCCCGAGTTGTCCCTCGCACCTAGGCAGGAGTCCTGATGTCGCTGAACTAACACGTGTCTAGAAGGGCCCTCCCCGTCGTTACTCGAGAATAAACCACAGGTTCCACCCGCAACTCGAGAAAAACCATGAGACTTCCCCCTCGCCATGAGATGAGGCCCGATTCCCCTGCACTGCGTGCACGGCAATTCCGTGTTCCACATCAAACATGAAAGGAGCCTTGATTTCCTTGATGGCACTCCAGAGAATACCCAAGACCACTGTCGCAAGTCTAGAGGGATCCTGAGGTCACTGGAGCAACACGAAAGGGCTCCGTGGACCCCAATGAACTCGAGATGGGAGCTTAGTCCCTGGCTTCGACTCACGAGGAATACCAACTTTCCACAAGCACCTCAAGAGGAGGCTTCTCTCAGCTACAGGTATGTGAGAGGGACCCTCAGTTTGTGGCCTCAAGTGGAATGGACACTGAGATGCTCTGACTCGAAGTAAGGCCGGATATCCCTGCCGTGAATTGAATGCAGGCGCATCTTGCACCTCCCAAGACGAAGGGATGTCTGAATCCCCTGTGAAGACCACAGAGAAAGACCTAGTTCTCCGCCTCATCACGACCGGAGGCCTCACATCCTGTGAAAACGCGAGAGGTCCGCGGAGATCAATGCTTCCAAAGGAGACAATGCCTGACACCTTTTGAAAATGGATAGCAGTCCCAGGATCCCTGTGGCACGTGGAAAGGGACCCTGGGTCTCCCGCCTCACGTGGAGACGCGTCCCAATTGCCATGCCAAGACTCGAGGAGAATCCCGAAGTGTACCTCGCACCTAGGCAGGAATCCTGACGTCGCTGAACAAACACGTGTCTGGAAGGGCCCTCCCCGTCGTAAATCGAGAATATACCCCAGGTTCCGGCCGCATTTCGAGAAAAATCATGAGACTTCCCCTCGCCGCAAAATGAGTCCAAATTCCTCTGCACTGCGTGCCGAGCAATTCCGTGTTCCACATCAAACGTGAAAGGAGACTTGATTTCCTTGATGGCACTCCAGAGAAAACCCAAGATCACTGTCTCAAGTCTAGAGGAATCCTGAGGTCAATGGAGCAACAAGAAAGGGCTCCGTGGACCCCAAATCAACTCGAGATGAGAGCTTAATCCCTGGCTTCAACTCAAGGGGAATACCAACTTTCCACAAGCACGTCAAGAGGAGGCTTCTCTCAGCTACAGGTATGTGAGAGGGACCCTGATTTTGTGGCCTCAAGTGGAATGGACACCGAGATGCTCTGACTCGAAGTAAGGCCGGATATCCCTGCAGTGAATTGAATGCAGGCTCGTCTTGCATCTCCCAAGACGAAGGGATGTCTGAATCCCCTGTGGAGACCACAGAGAAAGACCTATTCTCCGCCTCATCGCGACAGAAGGCCTCACATCCTTTGAAAACTCGAGAGGTCCGCGGAGATCAATGCTTCCGAAGGAGACGATGCCTGACTCCTCTTGAAAATGGATAGGAGTCCCAGGATCCCTGTGGAACGTGGAAAGGGAAGCTTGGTCTCCCGCCTCACGTGGAGACGCGTCGCAATTGCCATGCCAAGACTCGAGGAGAATCCCGAGGTGTCCCTCGCACCTAGGCAGGAGTCCTGACGTCCCTGAACAAACACGTGTCTGGAAGGGCCCTCCCCATCGTAACTCGAGAATATACCGCAGGTTCCGGCCAGAACTCGAGAAAAACCATGAGACTTCCCCCTCGCCGCGACATGAGGCCCGATTCCCCTGCACTGCGTGCAGAGCAATTCCGTGTTCATATCAAACGTGAAAGGAGCCTTGATTTCCTTGATGGCACTCCACAGAAAACCCAAGATCACTGTCTCAAGTCTAGAGCGATCCTGAGGTCACTGGAGCAACACGAAAGGGCTCCGTGGACCCCAAATCAACTCGAGATGAGACCTTAGTCCCTGGCTTCGACTCAAGAGTAATACCAACTTTCCACAAGCACCTCAAGAGGAGGCTTCTCTCAGCTACAGGTATGTGACAGGGACCCTGAGTTTGTGGCCTCAGGTGGAATGGACACCGAGATGCTCTGACTCGAAGTAAGGCCGGATATCCCTGCAGTGAATTGAATGCAGGCTCACCTTGCATCTCCCAAGACGAAGGGATGTCTGAAACCCTGTGGAGACCACAGAGAAAGAACTAGTTCGCCACCTCATCGCGACCGGAGGCCTCACATACTTTTAAAACTCGAGAGGTCCGCGGAGGTCAATGCTTCCAAAGGAGACGATGCCTGACTCCTCTTGAAAATGGATAGGAGTCCCAGGATCCCTGTGGCACGTGGAAAGGGACCCTGGGTCTCCCGCCTCACGTGGAGACGCGTCCCAGTTGCCGTGCCAATACTCGAGGAGAATCCCGTGGTGTCCCTCGCACCTAGGCAGGAGTCCTGACGTCGCTGAACATACAAGTGTCTGGAAGATCCCTCCCCGACGTAACTCGAGAATATACCCCAGGTTCCTGCCGCAACTCGAGAAACACCATGAGACTTCCCCCTCGCCCCGAAATGAGGCCTGATTCCCCTGCACTGCGTGCAGAGCAATTCCGTATTCCACATCAAACGTGAAAGGAGCCTTGATTTCCTTGAGGGCACTCCAGAGAAAACCGAAGATCACTGTCTCAAGTCTAGAGGGATCCTGAGGTCACTGGAGCAACACGAAAGGGCTCCGTGGACCCCAAATCAACTCGAGATGAGACCTTAGTCCCTGGTTTTGACTCAAGAGGAATACCAACTTTCCACAAGCACCTCAAGAGGAAGCTTCTCTCAGCTACAGGTAATTGAGAGGGACCCTGAGTTTGTGGCTTCAAGTTGAATGGACACCGAGATGCTCTGACTCGAAGTAAGGCTGGATATCCCTGCAGTGAATTGAATGCAGGCTCGTCTTGCATCTCCCAAGACGAAGGGATGTCTGAATCCCTTCTGGAGACCACAGAGAAAGACCTAGTCCTCCGCCTCATCGCGACCGGAGGCCTCACATCCTTTGACAACTCGAGAGGTCCGCGGAGATCAGTGCTTCCAAAGGAGACGTTGTCTGACTCCTCTTGAAAATGGATAGGAGTCCCAGGATCCCTGTGGCACGTGGAAAGGGACACTGGGTCTCCCGCCACACGTGGAGACGTGTCCCAATTTCCATGCCAAGACTCGAGGAGAATCCCGAGGTGTCCCTCGCACCTAGGCAGGAGTCCTGACGTCGCTGAACAAACACGTGTCTGGAAGGGCCCTTCCCGTCGTAACTCGAGAATAAACCCCACGTTCCGGCTGCAACTCGATAAAAGCCATGAGACTTTCCCCTCGCCCCGAGATGAGGCCCGATTCCACTGCACTGCGTGCAGAGCAATTCCGTCTTCCACATCAAACGTGAAAGGAGACTTGATTTTCTTGATGGCACTCCAGAGAAAACCCAAGATCACTGTCTCAAGTCTAGAGGGATCCTGAGGTCACTGGAGCAACACGAAAGGGCTCCGTGGACCCCAAATCAACTCGAGATGAGACCTTAGTCCCTGGTTTTGACTCAAGAGGAATACCAACTTTCCACAAGAACCTCAAGAGGAAGCTTCTCTCAGCTACAGGTAATTGAGAGGGACCCTGAGTTTGTGGCTTCAACTTGAATGGACACCGAGATGCTCTGACTCGAAGTAAGGCCGGATATCCCTGCAGTGAATTGAATGCAGACTCGTCTTGCATCTCCCAAGACGAAGGGATGTCTGAATCCCCTGTGGAGACCACAGAGAAATACCTAGGTCTCCGCCTCATCGCGACCGGAGGCCTCACATCCTTTGAAAACTCGACAGGTCCGCGGAGATCAGTGCTTCCAAAGGAGACGAGGCCTTACTCCTCTTGAAAAAGGATAGGAGTACCAGGATCCCTGTGGCACGTGGAAAAGGACACTGGGTCTCCCGCCGCACGTGGAGACGCGTTCACATTGCCATGCCAAGACTCGAGGAGAATCCCGAGGTGTCCCTCGCACCTAGGCAGGAGTCCTGACGTCGCTGAACAAACACCTGTCTGGAAGGGCCCTCCCCATCGTAACTCGAGAATATGCCCCAGGTTCCGGCCGCAACTCGAGAAAAACCATGAGACTTCCCCCTCGCCGCGAGATGAGGCCCGATTCCCCTGCACTGCGTGCAGAGCAATTCCGTGTTCCACATCAAACGTGAAAGGAGCCTTGATTTCCTTGATGGCACTCCAGAGAAAACCCAAGATCACTGTCTCAAGTCTAGAGGGATCCTGAGGTCACTGGAGCAACACGAAAGGGCTCCGTGGACCCCAAATAAACTCGAGATGAGAGCTTAGTCCCTGGCTTCGACTCAAGAGGAACACCAACTTTCCACAAACACCTCAAGAGGAGGCTTCTCTCAGCTACAGGTATGTGAGAGGGCCCCTGAGTTTGTGGCCTCAAGTGGAATGGACACCGAGATGCTCTGAATCGAAGTAAGGCCGGATATCCCTGCAGTGAATTGAATGCAGGCTCGTCTTGCATCTCCCAAGACGAAGGGATGTCGGAATCCCCTGTGGAGATGACAGAGAAAGACCGAGTTCTCCGCTTCTTCGCGAGGGGAGGCCTCACATCCTTTGAAAATGCGAGAGGTCCGCGGAGATCAATGCTTCCAAAGGAGACGATGCCTGACTCCTCTTGTAAATGGATAGGAGTCCCAGGATCCCTGTGGCACGTGGAAAGGGACACTGGGTCTCACGCCTCACGTGGATACGCATCGCAATTGCCATGCCAAGACTCGAGGAGAATCCCGAAATGTCCCTCGCACCTAGGCAGGAGTCCTGACGTCGCTGAACAAACACGTGTCTGGAAGGGGCCTCCCCGTTGTAACTCGAGATTATACCCCGGGTTCCGGCCGCAACTCGAGAAAAACCATGAGACTTCCCCCTCGCCGCGAGATGAGACCCGATTCCCCTGCAATGCGTGCAGAGCAATTCCGTGTTCCACATCAAACGTGAAAGGAGCCTTGATTTCATTGATGGCACTCCAGAGAAAACCCAAGATCACTGTCTCAAGTCTAGAGTGATCCTGAGGTCACTGGAGCAACACGAAAGGGCTCCGTGGACCCCAAATCAACTCGAGATGAGACCTTAGTCCCTGGTTTTGACTCAAGAGGAATACCAACTTTCCACAAGCACCTCAAGAGGAGGCTTCTCTCAGTTACAGGTATGTGAGAGGGCCCCTGAGTTTGTGGCCTCAAGTGGAATGGACACCGAGATGCTCTGACTCAAAGTAAGGCCGGATATCCCTGCAGTGAATTGAATGCAGGCTCGTCTTGCATCTCCCAAGACGAAGGGATGTCTGAATCCGCTGTGGAGATGACAGAGAAAGACCTAGTCCTCCGCCTCATCGCGTCCGGAGGCCTCACATCCTTTGAAAATTCGAGTGATATGCGGAGATCAATGCTTCCAAAGGAGACGAAGCTTGACTCCTCCTGAAAATGGATAGGAGTCCCAGGATCCCTGTGGCACATGGAAAGGCACACTGGGTCTCCCGCCTCACATGGAGACGCGTACCAATTGCCATGCCAAGACTCGAGGAGAATCCCGAGGTGTCCCTCGCACCTAGGCAGGAGTCCTGACGTCGTTGAACAAACAAGTGTCTCGAAGGGCCCTCCCCGTTGTAACTCGAGAATATACCCCAGGTGCCTGCCGCAACTCCAGAAAAACAATGAGACTTACCCCTCGCCGCGAGATGAGGCCCGATTCCCCTGCCCTGCGTGCAGAGCAATTCCGTATTCCACATCAAAATTGAAAGAAGCCTTGATTTCCTTGATGGCACTCCAGAGAAAACCCAAGATCACTGTCTCTAGTCTAGAGGGATCCTGAGGTCACTGGAGCAACACGAAAGGGCTCCGTGGACCCCAAAACAACTCGAGATGAGAGCTTAGTCCCTGGCTTCGACTCAAGAGGAATACCAACTTTCCAGAAGCACCTCAAGTGGAGGCTTCTCTCAGCTACAGGTATGTGAGAGGGCCCCTGAGTTTGTGGCCTCAAGTGGAATGGACACCGAGATGCTCTGACTCGAAGTAAGGCCGGATATCCCTGCAGTGAATTGAATGCAGGCTCGTCTTGCATCTCCCAAGACGAAGGGATGTCTGAATCCGCTGTGGAGACCACAGAGAAAGACCTAGTTCTCGGCCTCATCGCGACCGGAGGCCTCACATCCTTTGAAAACTCGAGAGGTCCGCGGAGATCAATGCTTCCAAAGGAGACGATGCCTGACTCCTCTTGAAAATGGATAGGAGTCCCAGGATCCCTGTGGCACGTGGAAAGGGACCCTGGGTGTCCCGCCTCACGTGGAGACGCGTCCCAATTGCCATGCCAAGACTCGAGGAGAATCCCGAGTTGTCCCTCGCACCTAGGCAGGAGTCCTGATGTCGCTGAACTAACACGTGTCTAGAAGGGCCCTCCCCGTCGTTACTCGAGAATAAACCACAGGTTCCACCCGCAACTCGAGAAAAACCATGAGACTTCCCCCTCGCCATGAGATGAGGCCCGATTCCCCTGCACTGCGTGCACGGCAATTCCGTGTTCCACATCAAACATGAAAGGAGCCTTGATTTCCTTGATGGCACTCCAGAGAATACCCAAGACCACTGTCGCAAGTCTAGAGGGATCCTGAGGTCACTGGAGCAACACGAAAGGGCTCCGTGGACCCCAATGAACTCGAGATGGGAGCTTAGTCCCTGGCTTCGACTCACGAGGAATACCAACTTTCCACAAGCACCTCAAGAGGAGGCTTCTCTCAGCTACAGGTATGTGAGAGGGACCCTCAGTTTGTGGCCTCAAGTGGAATGGACACTGAGATGCTCTGACTCGAAGTAAGGCCGGATATCCCTGCCGTGAATTGAATGCAGGCGCATCTTGCACCTCCCAAGACGAAGGGATGTCTGAATCCCCTGTGAAGACCACAGAGAAAGACCTAGTTCTCCGCCTCATCACGACCGGAGGCCTCACATCCTGTGAAAAAGCGAGAGGTCCGCGGAGATCAATGCTTCCAAAGGAGACAATGCCTGACACCTTTTGAAAATGGATAGCAGTCCCAGGATCCCTGTGGCACGTGGAAAGGGACCCTGGGTCTCCCGCCTCACGTGGAGACGCGTCCCAATTGCCATGCCAAGACTCGAGGAGAATCCCGAAGTGTACCTCGCACCTAGGCAGGAATCCTGACGTCACTGAACAAACACGTGTCTGGAAGGGCCCTCCCCGTCGTAACTCGAGAATATACCCCAGGTTCCGGCCGCATTTCGAGAAAAATCATGAGACTTCCCCTCGCCGCAAAATGAGTCCCAATTCCTCTGCACTGCGTGCCGAGCAATTCCGTGTTCCACATCAAACGTGAAAGGAGACTTGATTTCCTTGATGGCACTCCAGAGAAAACCCAAGATCACTGTCTCAAGTCTAGAGGAATCCTGAGGTCAATGGAGCAACAAGAAAGGGCTCCGTGGACCCCAAATCAACTCGAGATGAGAGCTTAATCCCTGGCTTCAACTCAAGGGGAATACCAACTTTCCACAAGCACGTCAAGAGGAGGCTTCTCTCAGCTACAGGTATGTGAGAGGGACCCTGATTTTGTGGCCTCAAGTGGAATGGACACCGAGATGCTCTGACTCGAAGTAAGGCCGGATATCCCTGCAGTGAATTGAATGCAGGCTCGTCTTGCATCTCCCAAGACGAAGGGATGTCTGAATCCCCTGTGGAGACCACAGAGAAAGACCTATTCTCCGCCTCATCGCGACAGAAGGCCTCACATCCTTTGAAAACTCGAGAGGTCCGCGGAGATCAATGCTTCCGAAGGAGACGATGCCTGACTCCTCTTGAAAATGGATAGGAGTCCCAGGATCCCTGTGGAACGTGGAAAGGGAAGCTTGGTCTCCCGCCTCACGTGGAGACGCGTCGCAATTGCCATGCCAAGACTCGAGGAGAATCCCGAGGTGTCCCTCGCACCTAGGCAGGAGTCCTGACGTCCCTGAACAAACACGTGTCTGGAAGGGCCCTCCCCATCGTAACTCGAGAATATACCGCAGGTTCCGGCCAGAACTCGAGAAAAACCATGAGACTTCCCCCTCGCCGCGACATGAGGCCCGATTCCCCTGCACTGCGTGCAGAGCAATTCCGTGTTCATATCAAACGTGAAAGGAGCCTTGATTTCCTTGATGGCACTCCACAGAAAACCCAAGATCACTGTCTCAAGTCTAGAGCGATCCTGAGGTCACTGGAGCAACACGAAAGGGCTCCGTGGACCCCAAATCAACTCGAGATGAGACCTTAGTCCCTGGCTTCGACTCAAGAGTAATACCAACTTTCCACAAGCACCTCAAGAGGAGGCTTCTCTCAGCTACAGGTATGTGACAGGGACCCTGAGTTTGTGGCCTCAGGTGGAATGGACACCGAGATGCTCTGACTCGAAGTAAGGCCGGATATCCCTGCAGTGAATTGAATGCAGGCTCACCTTGCATCTCCCAAGACGAAGGGATGTCTGAAACCCTGTGGAGACCACAGAGAAAGAACTAGTTCGCCACCTCATCGCGACCGGAGGCCTCACATACTTTTAAAACTCGAGAGGTCCGCGGAGGTCAATGCTTCCAAAGGAGACGATGCCTGACTCCTCTTGAAAATGGATAGGAGTCCCAGGATCCCTGTGGCACGTGGAAAGGGACCCTGGGTCTCCCGCCTCACGTGGAGACGCGTCCCAGTTGCCGTGCCAATACTCGAGGAGAATCCCGTGGTGTCCCTCGCACCTAGGCAGGAGTCCTGACGTCGCTGAACATACAAGTGTCTGGAAGATCCCTCCCCGACGTAACTCGAGAATATACCCCAGGTTCCTGCCGCAACTCGAGAAACACCATGAGACTTCCCCCTCGCCCCGAAATGAGGCCTGATTCCCCTGCACTGCGTGCAGAGCAATTCCGTATTCCACATCAAACGTGAAAGGAGCCTTGATTTCCTTGAGGGCACTCCAGAGAAAACCGAAGATCACTGTCTCAAGTCTAGAGGGATCCTGAGGTCACTGGAGCAACACGAAAGGGCTCCGTGGACCCCAAATCAACTCGAGATGAGACCTTAGTCCCTGGTTTTGACTCAAGAGGAATACCAACTTTCCACAAGCACCTCAAGAGGAAGCTTCTCTCAGCTACAGGTAATTGAGAGGGACCCTGAGTTTGTGGCTTCAAGTTGAATGGACACCGAGATGCTCTGACTCGAAGTAAGGCTGGATATCCCTGCAGTGAATTGAATGCAGGCTCGTCTTGCATCTCCCAAGACGAAGGGATGTCTGAATCCCCTGTGGAGACCACAGAGAAAGACCTAGTTCTCGGCCTCATCGCGACCGGAGGCCTCACATCCTTTGAAAACTCGAGAGGTCCGCGGAGATCAATGCTTCCAAAGGAGACGATGCCTGACTCCTCTTGAAAATGGATAGGAGTCCCAGGATCCCTGTGGCACGTGGAAAGGGACCCTGGGTGTCCCGCCTCACGTGGAGACGCGTCCCAATTGCCATGCCAAGACTCGAGGAGAATCCCGAGTTGTCCCTCGCACCTAGGCAGGAGTCCTGATGTCGCTGAACTAACACGTGTCTAGAAGGGCCCTCCCCGTCGTTACTCGAGAATAAACCACAGGTTCCACCCGCAACTCGAGAAAAACCATGAGACTTCCCCCTCGCCATGAGATGAGGCCCGATTCCCCTGCACTGCGTGCACGGCAATTCCGTGTTCCACATCAAACATGAAAGGAGCCTTGATTTCCTTGATGGCACTCCAGAGAATACCCAAGACCACTGTCGCAAGTCTAGAGGGATCCTGAGGTCACTGGAGCAACACGAAAGGGCTCCGTGGACCCCAATGAACTCGAGATGGGAGCTTAGTCCCTGGCTTCGACTCACGAGGAATACCAACTTTCCACAAGCACCTCAAGAGGAGGCTTCTCTCAGCTACAGGTATGTGAGAGGGCCCTGAGTTTGTGGCCTCAACTGGAAAGGACACCGAAATGCTCTGACTCGAAGTAAGGCCAGATATCCCTGCAGTGAAGTGAATGCAGGCTCGTCTTGCACCTCCCAAGACGAAGGGATGTCTGAATCCCCTGTGAAGACCACAGAGAAAGACCTAGTTCTCCGCCTCATCACGACCGGAGGCCTCACATCCTGTGAAAAAGCGAGAGGTCCGCGGAGATCAATGCTTCCAAAGGAGACAATGCCTGACACCTTTTGAAAATGGATAGCAGTCCCAGGATCCCTGTGGCACGTGGAAAGGGACCCTGGGTCTCCCGCCTCACGTGGAGACGCGTCCCAATTGCCATGCCAAGACTCGAGGAGAATCCCGAAGTGTACCTCGCACCTAGGCAGGAATCCTGACGTCACTGAACAAACACGTGTCTGGAAGGGCCCTCCCCGTCGTAACTCGAGAATATACCCCAGGTTCCGGCCGCATTTCGAGAAAAATCATGAGACTTCCCCTCGCCGCAAAATGAGTCCCAATTCCTCTGCACTGCGTGCCGAGCAATTCCGTGTTCCACATCAAACGTGAAAGGAGACTTGATTTCCTTGATGGCACTCCAGAGAAAACCCAAGATCACTGTCTCAAGTCTAGAGGAATCCTGAGGTCAATGGAGCAACAAGAAAGGGCTCCGTGGACCCCAAATCAACTCGAGATGAGAGCTTAATCCCTGGCTTCAACTCAAGGGGAATACCAACTTTCCACAAGCACGTCAAGAGGAGGCTTCTCTCAGCTACAGGTATGTGAGAGGGACCCTGATTTTGTGGCCTCAAGTGGAATGGACACCGAGATGCTCTGACTCGAAGTAAGGCCGGATATCCCTGCAGTGAATTGAATGCAGGCTCGTCTTGCATCTCCCAAGACGAAGGGATGTCTGAATCCCCTGTGGAGACCACAGAGAAAGACCTATTCTCCGCCTCATCGCGACAGAAGGCCTCACATCCTTTGAAAACTCGAGAGGTCCGCGGAGATCAATGCTTCCGAAGGAGACGATGCCTGACTCCTCTTGAAAATGGATAGGAGTCCCAGGATCCCTGTGGAACGTGGAAAGGGAAGCTTGGTCTCCCGCCTCACGTGGAGACGCGTCGCAATTGCCATGCCAAGACTCGAGGAGAATCCCGAGGTGTCCCTCGCACCTAGGCAGGAGTCCTGACGTCCCTGAACAAACACGTGTCTGGAAGGGCCCTCCCCATCGTAACTCGAGAATATACCGCAGGTTCCGGCCAGAACTCGAGAAAAACCATGAGACTTCCCCCTCGCCGCGACATGAGGCCCGATTCCCCTGCACTGCGTGCAGAGCAATTCCGTGTTCATATCAAACGTGAAAGGAGCCTTGATTTCCTTGATGGCACTCCACAGAAAACCCAAGATCACTGTCTCAAGTCTAGAGCGATCCTGAGGTCACTGGAGCAACACGAAAGGGCTCCGTGGACCCCAAATCAACTCGAGATGAGACCTTAGTCCCTGGCTTCGACTCAAGAGTAATACCAACTTTCCACAAGCACCTCAAGAGGAGGCTTCTCTCAGCTACAGGTATGTGACAGGGACCCTGAGTTTGTGGCCTCAGGTGGAATGGACACCGAGATGCTCTGACTCGAAGTAAGGCCGGATATCCCTGCAGTGAATTGAATGCAGGCTCACCTTGCATCTCCCAAGACGAAGGGATGTCTGAAACCCTGTGGAGACCACAGAGAAAGAACTAGTTCGCCACCTCATCGCGACCGGAGGCCTCACATACTTTTAAAACTCGAGAGGTCCGCGGAGGTCAATGCTTCCAAAGGAGACGATGCCTGACTCCTCTTGAAAATGGATAGGAGTCCCAGGATCCCTGTGGCACGTGGAAAGGGACCCTGGGTCTCCCGCCTCACGTGGAGACGCGTCCCAGTTGCCGTGCCAATACTCGAGGAGAATCCCGTGGTGTCCCTCGCACCTAGGCAGGAGTCCTGACGTCGCTGAACATACAAGTGTCTGGAAGATCCCTCCCCGACGTAACTCGAGAATATACCCCAGGTTCCTGCCGCAACTCGAGAAACACCATGAGACTTCCCCCTCGCCCCGAAATGAGGCCTGATTCCCCTGCACTGCGTGCAGAGCAATTCCGTATTCCACATCAAACGTGAAAGGAGCCTTGATTTCCTTGAGGGCACTCCAGAGAAAACCGAAGATCACTGTCTCAAGTCTAGAGGGATCCTGAGGTCACTGGAGCAACACGAAAGGGCTCCGTGGACCCCAAATCAACTCGAGATGAGACCTTAGTCCCTGGTTTTGACTCAAGAGGAATACCAACTTTCCACAAGCACCTCAAGAGGAAGCTTCTCTCAGCTACAGGTAATTGAGAGGGACCCTGAGTTTGTGGCTTCAAGTTGAATGGACACCGAGATGCTCTGACTCGAAGTAAGGCTGGATATCCCTGCAGTGAATTGAATGCAGGCTCGTCTTGCATCTCCCAAGACGAAGGGATGTCTGAATCCCTTCTGGAGACCACAGAGAAAGACCTAGTCCTCCGCCTCATCGCGACCGGAGGCCTCACATCCTTTGACAACTCGAGAGGTCCGCGGAGATCAGTGCTTCCAAAGGAGACGTTGTCTGACTCCTCTTGAAAATGGATAGGAGTCCCAGGATCCCTGTGGCACGTGGAAAGGGACACTGGGTCTCCCGCCACACGTGGAGACGTGTCCCAATTTCCATGCCAAGACTCGAGGAGAATCCCGAGGTGTCCCTCGCACCTAGGCAGGAGTCCTGACGTCGCTGAACAAACACGTGTCTGGAAGGGCCCTCCCCGTCGTAACTCGAGAATAAACCCCACGTTCCGGCTGCAACTCGATAAAAGCCATGAGACTTTCCCCTCGCCCCGAGATGAGGCCCGATTCCACTGCACTGCGTGCAGAGCAATTCCGTCTTCAACATCAAACGTGAAAGGAGACTTGATTTTCTTGATGGCACTCCAGAGAAAACCCAAGATCACTGTCTCAAGTCTAGAGGGATTCTGAGGTCTCTGTAGCAACACGAAAGGTATCCGTGGACCCCAAATCCACTCGAGATAAGAGCTTAGTCCCTGGCTTCGAATCAAGAGGAATACCAACTTTCCACAAGCACCTCAAGAGGAGGCTTCTCTCAGCTGCAGGTAATTGAGAGGGACCCTGAGTTTGTGGCTTCAAGTGGAATGGACACCGAGATGCTCTGACTCGAAGTAAGGCTGGATATCCCTGCAGTGAATTGAATGCAGGCTCGTCTTGCATCTCCCAAGACGAAGGGATGTCTGAATCCCCTCTGGAGACCACAGAGAAAGACCTAGTCCTCCGCCTCATCGCGACCGGAGGCCTCACATCCTTTCAAAACTCGAGAGGTCTGCGGAGATCAATGCTTCCAAAAGAGACGATGCCTGACTCTTCTTGAAAATGGATAGGAGATCCAGGATGACTGTGGCACGTGGAAAGGGACGCTGGGTCTCCCGCTTCACGTGGAGACGCGTCCCAATTGCCATGCCAAGACTCGAGGAGAATCCCGAGGTGTCCCTCGCACCTAGGCAGGAGTCCTGACGTCGCTGAACAAACACGTGTCTGGAAGGGCCCTCCCGGTCGTAACTCGAGAACATACCCCAGGTTCCGGCCGCAACTAGAGAAAAACCATGACACTTCCCCCTCGCCGAGAGATGAGGCCCGATTGCCCTGCGCTGCCTGCAGAGCAATTCCGTGTTCCATATCAAACGTGAAAGGAGCCTTGATTTCCTTGATGGCACTCCAGAGAAAACCCAAGATGACTGTCTCAAGTCTAGAGGGATTCTGAGGTCACTGTAGCAAAACGAAAGGGCTCCGTGGACCCCAAATCAACTCGAGATGAGAGCTTAATCCCTGGCTTCGACTCAAGAGGAATACCAACTTTCCACAAGCTCCTCAAGAGCAGGCTTCTCTCAGCTACAGGTATGTGAGAGGGCCCTGAGTTTGTGGCTTCAAGTGGAATGGACACCGAGATGCTCTGACTCGAGGTAAGGCCGGATATCCCTGCAGTGAATTGAATTCAGGCTCGTCTTGCATCTCCCAAGACGAAGGGATGTCTGAAACCCTGTGGAGACCACAGAGAAAGACCTAGTTCTCCGCCTCATCGCGAACGGAGGCCTCACATCCTTTGACAACTCGAGAGGTCCGCGGAGATCAGTGCTTCCAAAGGAGACGTTGTCTGACTCCTCTTGAAAATGGATAGGAGTCCCAGGATCCCTGTGGCACGTGGAAAGGGACACTGGGTCTCCCGCCACACGTGGAGACGTGTCCCAATTTCCATGCCAAGACTCGAGGAGAATCCCGAGGTGTCCCTCACACTTAGGCAGGAGTCCTGACGTCGCTGAAAAAACACGTGTCTGGAAGGGCCCTCCCCATTGTAACTAGAGAATATACCCCAGTTTCCGGCCGCAACTAGAGAAAAACCATGAGACTTCCCACTCGCCGCGAGATGAGGACCGATGCCCCTGCACTGCGTGCAGAGCAATTCCGTGTTCCATATCAAACGTGAAAGGAGCCTTGATTTCCTTGATGGCACTCCAGAGAAAACCCAAGATCACTGTCTCAAGTCTAGAGGGATCCTGAGGTCACTGGAGCAACACGAAAGGGCTCAGTGGACCACATATCAACTCGAGATGAGAGCTTAGTTCCTGGCTTCGACTCAAGAGGAATGCCAACTTTCCACAAGCCCTTCAAGAAGAGGCTTCTCTCAGCTACAGGTATGTGAGAGGGACCCTGAGTTTGTGGCCTCAAGTGAAATGGACACCGAGATGCTCTGACTCGAAGTAAGGCCGGATATCCCTGCAGTGAATTGAATGCAGGCTCGTCTTGCATCTCCCAAGACGAAGGGATGTCTGAATCCCCTGTGGAGACCACAGAGAAAGACCTAGTTCTCCGCCTCATTGCGACTGGAGGCCTCACAACCTTTGAAAATTCGAGAGGTCCGCGGAGATCAATGCTTCCAAAGGAGACGATGCCTGATTCCTCTTGAAAATGGATAGGAGTCCCAGGATCCCTGTGGCACGTGGAAAGGGACGCTGGGTCTCCCGCTTCACGTGGAGACGCGTCCCAATTGCCATGCCAAGACTCGAGGAGATTCCCGAGGTGTCCCTCGCACCTAGGCAGGAGTCTTGACGGCGCTGAACAAACACGTGTCTGGTAGGGCCCTCCCCGTTGTAACTCGAGAATATACCCCAGGTTCCGGCCGCAACTCGAGAAAAACCATGAGACTTCCCCCTCGCCGCGTGATGAGGCCCGATTCCCCTGCAATGCGTGCAGAGCAATTCCGTGTTCCACATCAAACGTGAAAGGAGCCTTGATTTCCTTGATGGCACTTCAGAGAAAACCCAAAATCAATGTCTCATCTAGAGGTATCGTGAGGTCACTGGAGTAACACGAAATTTCTCCGTGGACCCCAAATCAACTGGAGATGAGAGCTTAGTCCCTGGCTTCGACTCAAGAGGAATACCAACTTTCCACAAGCACCTCAAGAGGAGGCTTCTCTCAGCTACAGGTATGTGAGAGGGACCCTGAGTTTGTTGCCTCAAGTGGAATGGACACCGAGATGCTCTGACTCGAAGTAAGGCCGGATATCCCTGCAGTGAATTGAATGCAGGCTCGTCTTGCATCTCCCAAGACGAAGGGATGTCTGAATCCCCTGTGGAGACCACAGAGAAAGACCTAGTTCTCTGCATCATCGTGACCGGAGTCCTCAGATCCTTGCAAAACTCGAGAGGTCTGCGGAGATCAATGCTTCCAAAGGAGACGATGCCTGACTCCTCTTGAAAATGGATAGGAGTCCCAGGATCCCTGTGGCACGTGGAAAGGGACCCTGGGTCTTCCGCCTCACGTGGAGACGCGTCCCAATTGCAATGCCAAGACTCGAGGAGAATGCCGAGTTGTCCCTCGCACCTAGGCAGGCGTCCTGACGTCGCTGAACAAACACATGTCTGGAAGGGCCCTTCCCGTCCTAATTCGAGAATATACCCCAGGTTCTGGCCGCAACTCGAGAAAAACCATGAGACTTCACCCTCGCAGCCAGATGAGGCCCGATTCCCCTGCACTGCGTGCAGAGCAATTCCGTGTTTCACATCAAACGAGAAAGGAGCCTTGATATCCTTGATGGCACTCCAGAGAAAACCCAAGATAACTGTCTCAAGTCTAGAGGGATCCTGAGGTTACTGTAGCAACACGAAAGGGCTCCGTGGACCCCAAATCAACTCGAGATGAGAGATTAGACCCTGGCTTCGACTCAAGAGGAATACCAACTTTCCACAAGCACCTCAAGAGGAGGCTTCTCTCAGCTACAGGTATGTGAGAGGGACTGTGAGTTTGTGGCCTCAAGTGGAATGGACACCGAGATGCTCTGACTCGAAGTAAGGCTGGATATCCCTGCAGTGAATTGAATGCAGGCTCGTCTTGCATCTCCCAAGACGAAGGGATGTCTGAATCAACTGTGGAGACCACAGAGAAAGACATAGTTCTCCACTTCATCGCGACCGGAGTCCTCACATCCTTTGAAAATTCGAGAGGTCCGCGGAGATCAGTGCTTCCAAAGGAGACGATGCCTGACTCCTCTTGAAAATGGATAGGAGTTGCAGGATCCCTGTGGCACGTGGAAAGGGACCCTGGGTCTCCCGCCTCACGTGGAGACGCGTCCCAATTGCCATGCCAAGACTCGAGGAGTATCCCGAGGTGTCCCTCGCACCTATGCAGGAGTCCTGACGTCGCTGAACAAACACGTGTCTGGAAGGGCCCTCCCCGTCGTAACTCGAGAATATACCCCAAGTTCCGGCCGCAACTCGAGAAAAACCATGAGACTTCCCCCTCGCCGCGAGATGAGGCCCGATTCCCCTGCACTGCGTGCAGAGCAATTCCGTTTTCCACATCAAACATGAGAGGAGCCTTGATTTCCTTCATGGCACTCCAGAGAAAACCCAAGATCACTGTCTCAAGACAAGAGGGATCCTAGGTTCACTGCAGCAACACGAAAGGGCTCCGTGGACCCCAAATCACTCGAGATGAGAGCTTAGTCCCTGGCTTTGACTCAAGAGGAATACCACGTTTCCACAAGCACCTAAAGAGGAGGCTTCTCTCAACTACAGGTATGTGAGAGGAACCCGCAGTTTGTGGCCTCAAGTGGAATGGACACCGAGATGCTCTGACTCGAAGTAAGGCCGGATATCCCTGCAGTGAATTGAATGCAGGCTCGTCTTGCATCTCCCAAGATGAAGGGATGTCTGAATCCCCAGTGGAGACCACAGAGAAAGACCTAGTTCTCCCTCTCAATGCGACCGGAGGCCTCACATACTTTGAAAATTCAAGAGGTCCACAGAGATCAATGCTTCCAAAGGAGACGATTCCTGACTCCTCTAGAAAATGGATAGGAGTCCCTGGATCCCTGTGGCACGTGGAAAGGGACCCTGGGTCTCCGGCCTCACGTGGAGGTGCATCCCAATTGCCATGCCAAGACTCGAGGAGAATCCCGAGGTGTCCCTCGCACCTAGGCAGGAGTCCTTTCGTCGCTGAACAAACACATGTCTGGAAGGGCCCTCCCCGTCGTAACTCGAGAATATACCCCAGGTTCCGGCCTCAACTCGAGAAAAACCATGAGACTTCCGCCTCTTCTCGAGATGAGGCCCGATTCCCCTGCACTGCGTGCAGAGCATTTCCGTGTTCCACATCAAACGTGAAAGGAGCCTTGATTTCCTTGATGGCACTCCAGAGAAAACCCAAAATCACTGTCTCAATTCTAGAGGGATCCTGAGGTCACTGTAGCAACACGAAAGGGCTCCGTGGACCCCAAATCAACTCGAGATGAGAGCTTAGTCCCTGGCTTCGACTCAAGAGGAATACCAACTTTCCACAAGCACCTCAAGAGGAGGCTTCTCTCAGCTACAGGTATGTGAGAGGGACCCTGAGTTTGTGGCCTCAAGTGGAATGGACACCGAGATGCTCTGACTCGAAGTAAGGCCGGATATCCCTGCAGTGAATTGAATGCAGGCTCGTCTTGCATCTCCCAAGACGAAGGGATGTCTGAATCCCCTGGGGAGACCACAGATAAAGACCTAGTCCTCCGCCTCATAGCGACCGGAGGCCTCACATCCTTTCAAAACTCGAGAGGTCTGCAGAGATCAATGCTTCCAAAGAGACGATGCCTGACTCCTCTTGAAAATGGATAGGAGTCCCTGGATCCCTGTGGCACGTGGAAAGGGACCCTGGGTCTCCCGCCACACGTGGAGACGCGTCCCAATTGCCATGCCAAGACTCGAGGAGAATCCCGAAGTGTCCCTCGCACCTAGGCCTGAGTCCTGGCGTCGCAGAACAAACACGTGTCTGGAAGGGCCCTCCCCGTCGTAACTCGAGAATATTCCCCAGGTTCCGGCCCCCACTCGATAAAAACCATGAGACTTCCCCCTCGCCGAGAGATGAGGCCCGATTCCCCTGCACTGCGTGCAGAGCAATTCCGTGTTTCACATCAAACGTGAAAGGAGCCTTGATTTCCTTGATGGCACTCCAGAGAAAACCCAAGATCACTGTCTCAAGTCTAGAGGGATCCTGAGGTCACTGGAGCAACACGAAAGGGCTCCATGGACCACAAATCAACTCGAGATGAGAGCTTAGTCCCTGGCTACGACTCAAGAGGAATACCAACTTTCCAAAAGCACCTCAAGAGGAGGCTTCTCTCAGCTACAGGTATGTGAGAGGGACCCTGAGTTTGTGGCCTCAAGTGAAATGGACACCGAAATGCTCTGACTCGAACTGAGGCCGGATATCCCTGCAGTGAATTGAATGCAGGCTCATCCTGCATCTCCCAAGACGAAGGGATGTCTGAATCCCCTGTGGAGACCACAGAGAAAGACCTAGTTCATCGCCTCATCGCGACCTGGAGGCCTCACATCCTTTGAAAACCCTAGAGGACCTTGGAGATCAATGCTTCCAAAGGAGACGATGCCTGACTCCTCTTGAAAATGGATAGGAGTCCCTGGATCCCTGTGGCACGTGGAAAGGGACCCTGGGTCTCCCGCCTCACGTGAAGACGCGTCCCAATTGCCATGCCAAGACTCGAGGAGAATCCCGAGGTGTCCCTCGCACCTAGGCAGGAGTCCTGACGTCGCTGAACAAACACGTGTCTGGAAGGGCCCTCCCCGTCGAAACTCGAGAATATACCCCAGGTTCCGGCCGCAACTCGAGAAAAACCATGAGACTTCCCCCTGGCCGCGAGATGAGGCCCGATTCCCCTGCACTGCGTGCAGAGCAATTCCGTGTTCCACATCAAGCCTGAAAGGAGCCTTGATTTCCTTGATGGCACTCCAGAGAAAACCAAAGATCACTGTCTCAAGTCTAGAGGGATCCTGAGGTCACTGTAGCAACACGAAAGGGCTCCATGGAACCCAAATCAACTCCAGATGAGAACTTAGTCCCTGGCTTCGACTCAAGAGGAATACTAACTTTCCACAAGCACCTCAAGAGGAGGCTTCTCTCAGCTACAGGTAGGTGAGACGGACCCTGAGTTTGTGGCCTCAAGTGGAATGGACACCGAGATGCTCTGACTCGAAGTAAGGCCGGATATCCCTGCAGTGAAGTGAATGCAGGCTCGTCTTGCATCTCCCAAGACGAAGGGATGTCTGAATCCCCTGTGGAGACCACAGAGAAAGACCTAGTCCTCCGCCTCATCGCGACCTGGAGGCCTCACATCCTTTGAAAACTCGAGAGGACCTTGGAGATCAATGCTTCCAAAGGAGACGATGCCTGACTCCTCTTGAAAATGGATAGGAGTCCCAGGATCCTTGTGGCACGTGGAAAGGGACCCTGGGTCTCCCGCCTCACGTGGAGACGCGTCCCAATTGCCATGCCAAGATTCGAGGAGAATCCTGAGGTGTCCCTCGCACCTAGGCAGGAGTCCTGACGTCGCTGAACAAACACGTGTCTGGAAGGGCCCTCCCCATCGTAATTCGAGAATATACCCCATGTTCCGGCCGGAACTCGAGAAAAACAATGAGACTTCCCCCTCGCCGAGACATGAGGCCCGATGCCCCTGCACTGCGTGCAGAGCAATTCCGTGTTCCACATCAAACGTGAAAGGAGCCTTGATTTCCTTGATGGCACTCCAGAGAAAACCCAAGATCACTGTCTCAAGTCTAGAGGGATCCTGCGGTCACTGGAGCAACATGAAAGGACTCCGTGGGCCACAAATCAACTCGAGATGAGAGCTTAGTCCCTGGCTTCGATTCAAGAGGAATACCAACTTTCCACAAGCACCTCAAGAGGAGGCTTCTCTCAGCTACAGGTATGTGAGAGGGACCCTGATTTTGTGGCCTCAAGTGGAATGGACACCGAGATGCTCTGACTCGAAGTAAGGCCGGATATCCCTGCAGTGAATTGAATGCAGGCTCGTCTTGCATCTCCCAAGACGAAGGGATGTCTGAATCCCCTGTGGAGACCACAGAGAAAGACCTAGTCCTCCACCTCAACGCGACCGGAGGCCTCACATCCTTTGAAAACTCGAGAGGTCCGCGGAGATCAATGCTTCCAAAGGAGACGATTCCTGACTCCTCTTGAAAATGGTTAGGAGTCCTAGGATCCCTGTCCACATGGAAGGGGACCCTGGTTCTCCCGCCTAACGTGGAGACGCCTCCCAATTGCCATGCCAAGACTCGAGGAGAATCCCGAGGTGTCCCTCGCACCTAGGCAGGAGTCCTGACGTCGCTGAACAAACACGTGTCTGGAAGGGCCCTCCCCGTCGTAACTCGAGAATATACCCCAGGTTCCGGCTGCAACTCGAGAAAAACCATGAGACATCCCCCTCACGGCAGGATCAGGCCCGATTACCCTGCACTGGGTGCAGAGCAATTCCGTGTTCGACATCAGAAGTGAAAGGAGCCTTGATTTCCTTGATGGCACTCCAGAGAAAACCCAAGATCACTGTCTCAAGTCTAGACGGATCCTGAGGTCACTGGAGCAACACGAAAGGGCTCCGTGCACCCCAAATCAACTCGAGATGAGAGATTAGTCCCTGGCTTCGACTCAAGAGGAATACGAACTTTCCACAAGCACCACAAGAGGAGGCTTCTCTCAGCTACCGGTATGTGAGAGGACCCCTGAGTTTGTGGCCTCAAGTGAAATGGACACCGAGATGCTCTGACTCAAAGTAAGGCCGGATATCCCTGCAGTGAATTGAATGCAGGCTCGTCTTGCATCTCCCAAGACGAAGGGATGTCTGAATCCCCTCTGGAGACCACAGAGAAAGACCTAATTCTCCGCCTCATCGCGACAGGAGGCCTCACATCCTTTGAAAACTCGAGAGGTCTGCGGAGATCAATTCTTCCAAAGGAGACAATGCCTGACTCCTCTTGAAAATGGATAGGAGTCCCAGGATCCCTGTGGCACGTGGAAAGGGACACTGGGTCTCCCGCCTGACGTGGAGACGCGTCCCAATTGCCATGCCAAGACTCGAGGAGAATCCCGAGGTGTCCCTCGCACCTAGGCAGGAGTCCTGATTTCGCTGAAGAAACACGTGTCTGGAAGGGCCCTCCCCGTCGTAACTCGAGAATATACCCCAGGTTCCGGCCGCAACTCGAGAAAAACAATGAGACTTCCCCCTCGCAGCAAGATGAGGCCCGATTCCCCCGCACTGGGTGCAGAGCAATTCCGTGTTCCACATCAAACATGAAAGGAGCCTTGATTTCCTTGATGGCACTCCAGAGAAAACCCAAGATCACTGTCTCAAGTCTCGAGGGATCCTGAGGTCACTGGAGCAACAGGAAAGGGCTCCGTGGACCCCAAATCAACTCGAGATGAGAGCTTAGTCCCTGGCTTCGACTCAAGAGGAATACCAACTTTCCACAAGCACCTCAAGAGGAGGCTTCTCTCAGCTACAGGTATGTGAGAGGGACCCTGAATTTGTGGCCTCAAGTGGAATGGACACCGAGATGCTCTGACTCGAAGTAAGGCCGGATATCCCTGCAGTGAATTGAATGCAGGCTCGTCTTGCATCTCCGAAGACGAAGGGATGTCTGAATCTCTTGTGGAGATGACAGAGAAAGACCGAGTTCACCACCTCATCACGAGCGGCGGCCTCACATCCTTTGAAAACTCGAGAGGTCCGCGGAGATCAATGCTTCCAAAGGAGACGATGCCTGCCACCTCTTGAAAATGGATAGGAGTCCCAGGATCCCTGTGGCACGTGCAAAGGGACCCTGGGTCTCCCGCCTCACGTGGAGACGCGTCCCAATTGCCATGCCAAGACTCGAGGAGAATCCCGAGGTGTCCATCGAACCTAGGCAGGAGTCCTGAAGTCGCTGAACAAACACGTGTCTGGAAGGGCCCTCCCTGTGGTAACTCGGGAATATACCCCAGGTTCCGGCCGCAACTCGAGAAAAACAATGAGACTTCCCCCTCGCCGCGAGATGAGGCCCGATTCCCCTGCACTGCGTGCAGGGCAATTCCGTGTTCCACATCAAACGTGAAAGGAGCCTTGATTTCCTTGATGGCACTCCAGAGAAAACCTAAGATCACTGTCTCAAGTCTCGAGGGATCCTGAGGTCACTGGAGCAACAGGAAAGGGCTCCGTGAACCCCAAATCAACTCGAGATGAGAGCTTAGTCCCTGGCTTCGACTCAAGAGGAATACCAACTTTCCACAAGCACCTCAAGAGGAGGCTTCTCTCAGCTACAGGTATGTGAGAGGGACCCTGAGTTTGTGGCCTCAAGTGGAATGGACACCGAGATGCTCTGACTCGAAGTAAGGCCCAATATCCCTGCAGTGAATTGAATGCAGGCTCGTCTTGCATCTCCCAAGACGAAGGGATGTCTGAATCCCCTGTGGAGACCACAGAGAAAGACCTAGTCCTCCGCCTCAACGCGACCGGAGGCCTCACATCCTTTGAAAACTCGAGAGGTCCGCGGAGATCAATGCTTCCAAAGGAGACGATGCCTGACTCCTCTTGAAAATGGATAGGAGTCCCAGGATCCCTGTGGCACGTGGAAAGGGACCCTGGGTCTCCCGCCTCACGTGGAGACGCGTCCCAATTGCCATGACAAGACTCGAGGAGAATCCCGAGGTGTCCCTCGCACCTAGGCAGGAATCCTGACGTCGCTGAACAAACACGTGTCTGGAAGGGCCCTCCCCGTCGTAACTCGAGAATATACCCCAGGTTCCGGCCGCAAAACGAGAAAAACCATGAAATTTCCCCTCGCCGCGAGATGAGGCCCGATTCCCCTGCACTGCGTGCAGAGCAATTCCGTGTTCCACATCAAAAGTGAAAGGAGCCTTGATTTCCTTAATGGCACTCCAGAGAAAACCCAAGATCACTGTCTCAAGTCTAGAGGGATCCTGAGGGCACTGGAGCAACACGAAAGGGCTTCGTGGACCCCAAATCAACTCGAGATGAGAGCTTAGTCCCTGGCTTTGACTCAAGAGTAATATGAACTTTCCACAAGCCACTCAAGAGGAGGCTTCTCTCAGCTACAGGTATGTGAGAGGGACCCTGAGTTTGTGGCCTCAAGTGGAATGGACACCGAGATGCTCTGACTCGAAGTAAGGCCGGATATCCCTGCAGTGAATTGAATGCAGGTTAGTCTTGCATCTCCCAAGACGAAGGGATGTCTGAATCCCCTGTGGAGACCACAGAGAAAGACCTAGTCCTCCGCCTCAACGCGAACGGAGGCCTCACGTCCTTTGAAAACTCGAGAGGTCCGCGGAGATCAATGCTTCCAAAGGAGACGATGCCTGACTCCTCTTGAAAATGGATAGGAGTCCCAGGATCCCTGTGGCACGTGGAAAGGGACCCTGGGTCTCCCGCCTCACGTGGAGCCGCGGTCCAATTGCCATGCCAAGACTCGAGGAGAATCCCGAGGTGTCCCTCGCACCTAGGCAGGAGTCCTGATGTCGCTGAACAAACACGTGTCTGGAAGGGCCCTCCCCGTCGTAACTCGAGAATATACCCCAGGTTCCGGCCGCAACTCGAGAAAAACCATGAGACTTCCCCCTCGCCGCGAGATGAGGCCCGATTCCCCTGCACTGCGTGCAGAGCAATTCCCTGTTCCACATCAAACGTGAAAGGACCCTTGATTTGCTTGATGGCACTCCAGAGAAAACCGAAGATCACTGTCTCAAGTCTAGAGGGATCCTGAGGTCATTGAAGCAACACGAAAGGGCTCCGTGGACCCCAAATCAACTCGAGATGAGAGCTTAGTCCCTGGCTTCGAATCAAGAGGAATACCAAGTTTCCACAAGCACCTCAAGAGGAGGCTTCTCTCAGCTACAGGTATGTGAGAGGGACCCTGAGTTTGTGGCCTCAAGTGGAATGGACACCGAGATGCTCTGACTTGAAGTAAGGCCGGATATCCCTGCAGTGAATTGAATGCACGCTCGTCTTGCATCTCCCAAGACGAAGGGATGTCTGAATCCCCTGTGGAGACCACAGAGAAAGACCTAGTCCTCCGCCTCATCGCGAGCGGAGGCCTCACAACCTTTGAAAACTCGAGAGGTCCGCGGAGATCAATGCTTCCAAAGAGACGATGCCTGACTCCTCTTGAAAATGGATAGGAGTCCGAGGATCCCTGTGGCACGTGGAAAGGGACCCTGGGTCTCCCGCCTCACGTGGAGACGCGTCCCAATTGCCATGCCAAGACTCTAGGAGAATCCCGAGGTGTCCCTCGCACCTAGGCAGGAGTCCTGACGTCGCTGAACAAACACCTGTCTGGAAGGGCCGTCCCCATCGTAATTCGAGAATATACCCCAGGTTCCGGCCGGAACTCGAGAAAAACAATGAGACTTCCCCCTCGCCGCGACATGAGGCCCGATTCCCCTGCACTGCGTGCAGAGCAATTCCGTGTTCCACATCAAACGTGAAAGGAGCCTTGATTTCCTTGATGGCACTCCAGAGAAAACCCAAGATAACTGTCTCAAGTCTAGAGGGATCCTGCGGTCACTGGAGCAACATGAAAGGTCTCCGTGGGCCACAAATCAACTCGAGATGAGAGCTTAGTCCCTGGCTTCGACTCAAGAGGAATACCAACTTTCCACAAGCACCTCAAGAGGAGGCTTCTCTCAGCTACAGGTATGTGAGAGGGACCCTGATTTTGTGGCCTCAAGTGGAATGGACACCGAGATGCTCTGACTCGAAGTAAGGCCGGATATCCCTGCAGTGAATTGAATGCAGGCTCGTCTTGCATCTCCCAAGACGAAGGGACGTCTGAATCCCCTGTGGAGACCACAGAGAAAGACCTAGTCCTCCACCTCAACGCGACCGGAGGCCTCACATCCTTTGAAAACTCGAGAGGTCCGCGGAGATCAATGCTTCCAAAGGAGACGATTCCTGACTCCTCTTGAAAATGGTTAGGAGTCCTAGGATCCCTGTCCACATGGAAGGGGACCCTGGTTCTCCCGCCTAACGTGGAGACGCCTCCCAATTGCCATGCCAAGACTCGAGGAGAATCCCGAGGTGTCCCTCACACCTAGGCAGGAGTCCTGACGTCCCTGAACAAACACGTGTCTGGAAGGGCCCTCCCCGTCGTAACTCGAGAATATACCCCAGGTTCCGGCTGCAACTCGAGAAAAACCATGAGACATCCCCCTCACGGCAGGATCAGGCCCGATTCCCCTGCACTGGGTGCAGAGCAATTCCGTGTTCGACATCAGAAGTGAAAGGAGCCTTGATTTCCTTGATGGCACTCCAGAGAAAACCCAAGATCACTGTCTCAAGTCTAGACGGATCCTGAGGTCACTGGAGCAACACGAAAGGGCTCCGTGGACCCCAAATAAACTCGAGATGAGAGCTTAGTTCCTGGCTTCGACTCAAGAGGAATACCAACTTTTCACAAGCACCTCAAGCGGAGGTTACTCTCAGCTACAGGTATGTGAGAGGGACCCTGAGTTTGTGGCTTCAAGTGGAATGGACATGAGATGCTCTGACTCGAAGTAAGGCCGGATATCCCTGCAGTGAATTGAATGCAGGCGCGTCTTGCATCTCCCAAGACGAAGGGATGTCTGAATCCCCTGTGGAGACCACAGAGAAAGACCTAGTTCTCCGCCTCATCGCGACCGGAGGCCTCACATCCTTTGAAAACTCGAACGGTCCGCGGAAAACAATGCTTCCAAAGGAGACGATGCCTGACTCCTCTTGAAAATGGATAGGAATCCCAGGATCCGTGTGGCACGTGGAAAGGGACCCTGGGTCTCTCGCCTCATGTGGAGACACGTCCCAATTGTCATGCCAAGACTCGAGGAGAATCCCGAGGTGTCCCTCGCACCTAGGCAGGAGTCCTGACGTCGCTGAAAAAACACGTGTCTGGAAGGGCCCTCCCCGTCGTAACTCGAGAACATACCCCAGGTTCAGGCCGCAACTCTAGCAAACCATGAGACTGCCCCCTCGCCGCGAGATGAGACCCGATTCCCCTGCACAGCGTGCAGAGCAATTCCGTGTTCCACATCAAACGTGAAAGGAGCCTTGATTTCCTTGATGGCACTCCAGAGAAAACCCAAGATCACAGTCTCAAGTCTAGAGGGATCCTGAAGTCACTGTAGAAACACGAAATGGCTCCGTGGGCCCCAAATCAACTCGAGATGAGAGCTTAGTCCCTGGCTTCGACTCAAGAGGAATACCAACTTTCCACAAGCACCTCAAGAGGAGGCTTCTCTCAGCTACAGGTATGTGAGAGGGACCATGAGTTTGTGGCCTCAAGTGGAATTGACACCGAGATGCACTGACACGAAGTAAGGCCGGATATCCCTGCTGTGAATTGAATGCAGGCTCGCTTGCATCTCCCAAGACGAAGGGATGTCTGAATCCCCTGTGGAGCCCACAGAGAAAGAACTAGTTTTCCGCCTGATCGCGACCGGAGGCCTCACATCCTTTGAAAACTCGAGAGGTCCGCCGAGATCAATGCTTCCAAAGGAGACGATGCCTGACTCCTCTTGAAAATGGATAGGAGTTCCAGGATCCCTGTGGCACGTGGAAAGGGACACTTGGTCTCCCTCCTCACATGGAGACACGTCCCAATTGCCATGACAAGAGTCGAGCACAATCCCGAGGTGTCCCTCGCACCTAGGCAGGAGTCCTGACTTCGCTGAACAAACACGTGTCTGGAAGGGCCCTCCCCGTCGTAACTCGAGAATATACCCCAGGTTCCGGCCGCAACGCGAGAAAAACAATGAGACTTCCCCCTCGCCGCGAGATGAGGCCCGATTCCCCTGCACTGCGTGCAGAGCAATTCCGTGTTCCACATCAAACGTGAAAGGAGCCTTGATTTGCTTGATGGCACTCCATAGAAAACCCAAGATCACTGTCTCAAGTCTAGAGGGATCCTGAGGTCACTGTAGGAAAACGAAACGGCTCCGTGGACTCCAAATCAACTCGAGATGAGAGCTTAGTCCCTGGCTTCAACTCAAGTCGAATACCAACTTTCCACATGCACCTCAAGAGGAGGCTTCTCTCAGCTACAGGTATGTGAGAGGGACCCTGAGTTGGTGGCTTCAAGTGGAATGGACACCGAGATGCTCTGACTCGAAGTAAGGCCGGATATCCCTGCAGTGAATTGAATGCAGGCTCGTCTTGCATCTCCCAAGACGAAGGGAGGTCTGAATCCCCTGTGGAGACCACAGAGAAAGACCTAGTTCTCCGCCTCATCGCGACCGGACTCCTCACATCTTTGAAAACTCGAGAGGTCTGCGGAGATCAATGCTTCCAAAGGAGACGATGCCTGACTCCTCTTGAAAATGGAAAGGTGTCCCAGAATCCCTGTGGCACGTGGAAAGGGACCCTGGGTCTCCCGCCTCACGTGGAGATGCGTCCCAATTGCCATGCCAAGACTCGAGGAGAATCCCGAGGTGTCCCTGGCACCTATGCAGGAGTGATGACGTCGCTGAACAAACACGTGACTGTATGGGCCCTCCCCATCGTAACTCGAGTATATACCCCAGGTTCCGGCCGCGACTCGATAAAAACCAAGAGACCTCGCCCTCGGCGCGAGATGAGGCCCGATTCCCCTGCACTGCGTGCAGAGCAATTCCGTGTTCCACATGAAACGTGAAAGGAGCCTTGATTTCCTTGATGGCACTCCAGAGAAAACCCAAGATCACTGTCTCAAGACTAGAGGGATCCTGAGGTCACTGTAGCAACACGAAAGGGCTTCGTGGACCCCAAATCAACTCGAGATGAGAGCTTAGTCCCTGGCTTCGACTCAAGAGGAATACCAACTTTCCACAAGCACCTCAAGCGGAGGCTTCTTTCAACAACAGGTATGTGAGAGGGACCCTGAATGTGTGGCCTCAAGAGGAATGGACACCGAGATGCTCTGACTCGAAGTAAGGCCGGATATCCCTGCAGTGAATTGAATGCAGACTCGTCTTGAATCTCCCAAGAAGAAGGGATGTCTGAATCCCCTGTGGACACCACAGAGAAAGACCTAGTTCTCCGCCTCATCGCGACCGGAGTCCTCACATCCTTTGAAAACTCAAGAGGTCCGCGGATATCAATGCTTCCAAAGGAGATGATGCCTGACTCTTCTTGAAAATGGATAGGAGTCCCAGGATCCGTGTGGCACGTGTAAAGGGACCCTGGGTCTCCCACCTCACGTGGAGACGCGTCCCAATTGCCATGCCAAGACACGAGGAGAAACCCGAGGTGTCCCTCGCACCTAGGCAGGAGTCCTGACGTCGCTGAACAAACACGTGTCTGGAAGTGCCCTCCCCGTCGTAACTCGAGAATATACCCCAGGTTCCGGCCGCAACTTGAGAAAAACCATGAGACATCCCCCTTGCCGCGAGATGAGAACCGATTCCCCTGCACTGCGTGCAGAGCAATTCCGTGTTCCACACCAAACGAGTAAAAAGCCTTGATTTCCTTGATGGCACTCCAGAGAAAACCCAAGATCACTGTCTCAAGTCTAGAGGGATCCTGAGGGCACTGGAGCAACACGAAAGGGCTTCGTGGACCCCAAATCAACTCGAGATGAGAGCTTAGTCCCTGGCTTTGACTCAAGAGTAATATGAACTTTCCACAAGCCACTCAAGAGGAGGCTTCTCTCAGCTACAGGTATGTGAGAGGGACCCTGAGTTTGTGGCCTCAAGTGGAATGGACACCGAGATGCTCTGACTCGAAGTAAGGCCGGATATCCCTGCAGTGAATTGAATGCAGGTTAGTCTTGCATCTCCCAAGACGAAGGGATGTCTGAATCCCCTGTGGAGACCACAGAGAAAGACCTAGTCCTCCGCCTCAACGCGAACGGAGGCCTCACGTCCTTTGAAAACTCGAGAGGTCCGCGGAGATCAATGCTTCCAAAGGAGACGATGCCTGACTCCTCTTGAAAATGGATAGGAGTCCCAGGATCCCTGTGGCACGTGGAAAGGGACCCTGGGTCTCCCGCCTCACGTGGAGCCGCGGTCCAATTGCCATGCCAAGACTCGAGGAGAATCCCGAGGTGTCCCTCGCACCTAGGCAGGAGTCCTGATGTCGCTGAACAAACACGTGTCTGGAAGGGCCCTCCCCGTCGTAACTCGAGAATATACCCCAGGTTCCGGCCGCAACTCGAGAAAAACCATGAGACTTCCCCCTCGCCGCGAGATGAGGCCCGATTCCCCTGCACTGCGTGCAGAGCAATTCCCTGTTCCACATCAAACGTGAAAGGACCCTTGATTTGCTTGATGGCACTCCAGAGAAAACCGAAGATCACTGTCTCAAGTCTAGAGGGATCCTGAGGTCATTGAAGCAACACGAAAGGGCTCCGTGGACCCCAAATCAACTCGAGATGAGAGCTTAGTCCCTGGCTTCGAATCAAGAGGAATACCAAGTTTCCACAAGCACCTCAAGAGGAGGCTTCTCTCAGCTACAGGTATGTGAGAGGGACCCTGAGTTTGTGGCCTCAAGTGGAATGGACACCGAGATGCTCTGACTTGAAGTAAGGCCGGATATCCCTGCAGTGAATTGAATGCACGCTCGTCTTGCATCTCCCAAGACGAAGGGATGTCTGAATCCCCTGTGGAGACCACAGAGAAAGACCTAGTCCTCCGCCTCATCGCGAGCGGAGGCCTCACAACCTTTGAAAACTCGAGAGGTCCGCGGAGATCAATGCTTCCAAAGAGACGATGCCTGACTCCTCTTGAAAATGGATAGGAGTCCGAGGATCCCTGTGGCACGTGGAAAGGGACCCTGGGTCTCCCGCCTCACGTGGAGACGCGTCCCAATTGCCATGCCAAGACTCTAGGAGAATCCCGAGGTGTCCCTCGCACCTAGGCAGGAGTCCTGACGTCGCTGAACAAACACCTGTCTGGAAGGGCTGTCCCCATCGTAATTCGAGAATATACCCCAGGTTCCGGCCGGAACTCGAGAAAAACAATGAGACTTCCCCCTCGCCGCGACATGAGGCCCGATTCCCCTGCACTGCGTGCAGAGCAATTCCGTGTTCCACATCAAACGTGAAAGGAGCCTTGATTTCCTTGATGGCACTCCAGAGAAAACCCAAGATCACTGTCTCAAGTCTAGAGGGATCCTGCGGTCACTGGAGCAACATGAAAGGTCTCCGTGGGCCACAAATCAACTCGAGATGAGAGCTTAGTCCCTGGCTTCGACTCAAGAGGAATACCAACTTTCCACAAGCACCTCAAGAGGAGGCTTCTCTCAGCTACAGGTATGTGAGAGGGACCCTGATTTTGTGGCCTCAAGTGGAATGGACACCGAGATGCTCTGACTCGAAGTAAGGCCGGATATCCCTGCAGTGAATTGAATGCAGGCTCGTCTTGCATCTCCCAAGACGAAGGGACGTCTGAATCCCCTGTGGAGACCACAGAGAAAGACCTAGTCCTCCACCTCAACGCGACCGGAGGCCTCACATCCTTTGAAAACTCGAGAGGTCCGCGGAGATCAATGCTTCCAAAGGAGACGATTCCTGACTCCTCTTGAAAATGGTTAGGAGTCCTAGGATCCCTGTCCACATGGAAGGGGACCCTGGTTCTCCCGCCTAACGTGGAGACGCCTCCCAATTGCCATGCCAAGACTCGAGGAGAATCCCGAGGTGTCCCTCACACCTAGGCAGGAGTCCTGACGTCGCTGAACAAACACGTGTCTGGAAGGGCCCTCCCCGTCGTAACTCGAGAATATACCCCAGGTTCCGGCTGCAACTCGAGAAAAACCATGAGACATCCCCCTCACGGCAGGATCAGGCCCGATTCCCCTGCACTGGGTGCAGAGCAATTCCGTGTTCGACATCAGAAGTGAAAGGAGCCTTGATTTCCTTGATGGCACTCCAGAGAAAACCCAAGATCACTGTCTCAAGTCTAGAGGGATCCTGAGGTCACTGGAGCAACACGAAAGGGCTCCGTGGACCCCAAATAAACTCGAGATGAGAGCTTAGTTCCTGGCTTCGACTCAAGAGGAATACCAACTTTTCACAAGCACCTCAAGCGGAGGTTACTCTCAGCTACAGGTATGTGAGAGGGACCCTGAGTTTGTGGCTTCAAGTGGAATGGACATGAGATGCTCTGACTCGAAGTAAGGCCGGATATCCCAGCAGTGAATTGAATGCAGGCGCGTCTTGCATCTCCCAAGACGAAGGGATGTCTGAATCCCCTGTGGAGACCACAGAGAAAGACCTAGTTCTCCGCCTCATCGCGACCGGAGGCCTCACATCCTTTGAAAACTCGAACGGTCCGCGGAAAACAATGCTTCCAAAGGAGACGATGCCTGACTCCTCTTGAAAATGGATAGGAATCCCAGGATCCGTGTGGCACGTGGAAAGGGACCCTGGGTCTCTCGCCTCATGTGGAGACACGTCCCAATTGTCATGCCAAGACTCGAGGAGAATCCCGAGGTGTCCCTCGCACCTAGGCAGGAGTCCTGACGTCGCTGAAAAAACACGTGTCTGGAAGGGCCCTCCCCGTCGTAACTCGAGAACATACCCCAGGTTCAGGCCGCAACTCTAGCAAACCATGAGACTGCCCCCTCGCCGCGAGATGAGACCCGATTCCCCTGCACAGCGTGCAGAGCAATTCCGTGTTCCACATCAAACGTGAAAGGAGCCTTGATTTCCTTGATGGCACTCCAGAGAAAACCCAAGATCACAGTCTCAAGTCTAGAGGGATCCTGAAGTCACTGTAGAAACACGAAATGGCTCCGTGGGCCCCAAATCAACCCGAGATGAGAGCTTAGTCCCTGGCTTCGACTCAAGAGGAATACCAACTTTCCACAAGCACCTCAAGAGGAGGCTTCTCTCAGCTACAGGTATGTGAGAGGGACCCTGAGTTGGTGGCTTCAAGTGGAATGGACACCGAGATGCTCTGACTCGAAGTAAGGCCGGATATCCCTGCAGTGAATTGAATGCAGGCTCGTCTTGCATCTCCCAAGACGAAGGGAGGTCTGAATCCCCTGTGGAGACCACAGAGAAAGACCTAGTTCTCCGCCTCATCGCGACCGGACTCCTCACATCTTTGAAAACTCGAGAGGTCTGCGGAGATCAATGCTTCCAAAGGAGACGATGCCTGACTCCTCTTGAAAATGGAAAGGTGTCCCAGAATCCCTGTGGCACGTGGAAAGGGACCCTGGGTCTCCCGCCTCACGTGGAGATGCGTCCCAATTGCCATGCCAAGACTCGAGGAGAATCCCGAGGTGTCCCTGGCACCTATGCAGGAGTGATGACGTCGCTGAACAAACACGTGACTGTATGGGCCCTCCCCATCGTAACTCGAGTATATACCCCAGGTTCCGGCCGCGACTCGATAAAAACCAAGAGACCTCCCCCTCGGCGCGAGATGAGGCCCGATTCCCCTGCACTGCGTGCAGAGCAATTCCGTGTTCCACATGAAACGTGAAAGGAGCCTTGATTTCCTTGATGGCACTCCAGAGAAAACCCAAGATCACTGTCTCAAGACTAGAGGGATCCTGAGGTCACTGTAGCAACACGAAAGGGCTTCGTGGACCCCAAATCAACTCGAGATGAGAGCTTAGTCCCTGGCTTCGACTCAAGAGGAATACCAACTTTCCACAAGCACCTCAAGCGGAGGCTTCTTTCAACAACAGGTATGTGAGAGGGACCCTGAATGTGTGGCCTCAAGAGGAATGGACACCGAGATGCTCTGACTCGAAGTAAGGCCGGATATCCCTGCAGTGAATTGAATGCAGACTCGTCTTGAATCTCCCAAGAAGAAGGGATGTCTGAATCCCCTGTGGACACCACAGAGAAAGACCTAGTTCTCCGCCTCATCGCGACCGGAGTCCTCACATCCTTTGAAAACTCAAGAGGTCCGCGGATATCAATGCTTCCAAAGGAGATGATGCCTGACTCTTCTTGAAAATGGATAGGAGTCCCAGGATCCGTGTGGCACGTGTAAAGGGACCCTGGGTCTCCCACCTCACGTGGAGACGCGTCCCAATTGCCATGCCAAGACACGAGGAGAAACCCGAGGTGTCCCTCGCACCTAGGCAGGAGTCCTGACGTCGCTGAACAAACACGTGTCTGGAAGTGCCCTCCCCGTCGTAACTCGAGAATATACCCCAGGTTCCGGCCGCAACTTGAGAAAAACCATGAGACATCCCCCTTGCCGCGAGATGAGAACCGATTCCCCTGCACTGCGTGCAGAGCAATTCCGTGTTCCACACCAAACGAGTAAAAAGCCTTGATTTCCTTGATGGCACTCCAGAGAAAACCCAAGATCACTGTCTCAAGTCTAGAGGGATCCTGAGGTCACTGTAGCAAAACGAAAGGACTCCGTATCCCAAATCAACTCGAGATGAGATCTTAGTCCCTGGCTTCGACTCAAGAGGAATCCCAACTTTCCACAAGCACCTCAAGAGGAGACTTCTCTCAGCTACAAGTATGTGAGAGGGACCCTGAGTTTGTGGCCTCAAGTGGAATGGACACCGAGATGCTGTGACTCGAAGTAAGGCCAGATATCACTGCAGTGAATTGAATGCAGGCTCGACTTGCATCTCCCAAGACGATGAGATGTCTGAATCCCCTGTGGAGACCACAGAGAAAGACCTAGTTCTCCGCCTCATCGCGACAGGAGGCCTCACATCCTTTGAAAACTCAAGAGGTCCGCGGAGATCAATGCTTCCAAAGGAGACGATGCCTGACTCCTCTTGAAAATGCATAGGAGTCCCAGGATCCCTGTGGCACTTGGAAAGTGACCCTGGGTCTCCCGCCTCACGAGGAGACGGGTCCCAATTGCCATGCCAAGACTCGAGGAGAATCCCGAGGTGTCCCTCGCACCTAGGCAGAAGTCCTGACGTCGCTGAACAAACACGTGCCTGGAAGGGCCCTCCCCGTCGTAAGTCGAGAATATACCCCAGGTTCCGGCCGTAACTCGAGAAAAACCATGAGACTTCCCCCTCGACACGAGATGAGGCCCGATTCCCCTGCACTGCGTGCACAGCAATTCCGTGTTCCACATCAAACCTGAAAGGAGCCTTTATTTCCTTGATGGCACTCCAGAGAAAACCCAAGATCACTGTCTCAAGTCTAGAGGGATCCTGAGGTCACTGGAGCAACACGAAAGGGCTCCGTGCACCCCAAATCAACTCGAGATGAGAGCTTAGTCCCTGGATTCTACTCAAGAGGGATACTAGCTTTCCACAAGCACCTCAAGAGGAGGCTTCTCTCATCTATATGTATGTGAGAAGGACCCTGAATTTGTGGCCTCAAGAGGAATGGACACCGAGATGTTCTGACTCGAAGTAAGGCCGGTTATCCCTGCAGTGAATTGAATGCATGCTCGTCTTACTTCTCCCAAGACGAAGGGATGTCTGAATCCCCTGTGGAGACCACAGAAAAAGACCTAGTTCTCCGCCTCATCGCGACCGGAGGCCTCACATCCTTTGAAAACTCGAGAGGTCCGCGGAGATCAATGCTTTCAAAGGAGACGATGCCTGACTCCTCTTGAAAATGGATAGGAGTCCCAGGATCCCTGTGGCACGTGGAAAGGGACCCTGGGTCTCCCGCCTCACGGGGAGACGCGTCCCAATTGCCATACCAAGACTCGAGGAGAATCCCGAGGTGTCCCTCGCACCTAGGCAGGAGTCCTGACGTCACTGAACAAACACGTGTCTGGAAGGGCCGTCCCCATCTTGACTCGAGTATATATCCCCAGGTTCCGGCCGGAACTTGAGAAAAACCTTGAGACTTCCCCTTCGCCGCGAGATGAGGCCCGATTCCCCTGCACTGCATGCAGAGCAATTCCGAGTTCCACATCAAACGTGAAAGGAGCCTTGATTTCCTTGATGGCACTCCAGAGAAAACCCAAGATCACTGTCTCATGTCTAGAGGGATCCTGAGGTCACTGGAGCAACACAAAAGGGCTCCACGGACCCCAAATCAACTCGAGATGAGAGCTAGTCCCTGGCTTCGACTAAAGAGGAATACCAACTTTCCACAAGCACCTCAAGAAGAGGCTTCTCTCAGCTACAGGTATGTGAGAGGGACCCTGAGTTTGTGGCCTCAAGTGGAATGGACACAGAGATGCTCTGACTCGAAGTAAGGAGGGATATCCCTGCAGTGAATTGAATGCAGGCTCGTCTTGCATCTCCCAAGACGAAGGGATGTCTGAATCCCCTGTGGAGTCCACAGAGAAAGACCTAGTTCTCCACCTCATCGCGACCGGAAGCCTCACATCCTTTGAAAATTCGAGAGGTATGCGGAGATCAATGCTTCCAAAGGAGACCATGCCTGACACCTCTTGAAAATGGATAGAAGTCCCAGGATCCCTCTGGCACGTGAAAAGGGACCCTGGGTCTCCCGCCTCACGTGGAGACGCGTCCCAATTGCCATGCCAAGACTCGAGGAGAATCCCGAGCTGTCCCTCGCACCTAGGCAGGAGTCCTGACGTCGCTGAAAAAACACGTGGTTGGAAGGGCCCTCCCCGTCGTAACTCGAGTATATACCCCAGGTTCCGGCCGCAACTCGAGAAAAACCATGAGACTTCCCCCTCGCCGTGAGATGAGGCCCGATTTCCCTGCACTGCGTGCAGAGCAATACCTTGTTCCACATCAAACGTGAAAGGAGCCTTGATTTCCTTGATGGCACTCCAGAGAAAACCCAAGATAACTTTCTCAAGTCTAGAGGGATCCTGAGGTCACTGGAGCAACACGAAAGGGCTCCGTGGACTCCAAATCAACACGAGATGAGAGCTTAGTCCCTGGCTTCGACTCAAGTGGAATACCAACTTTCCACAAGCACCTCAAGAGGAGGCTTGTCTCAGCTACAGGTATGTGAGAGAGACCTGAGTTTGTGGCCTCAAGTGGAATGGACACCGAGATGCTCTGACTCGAAGTAAGGCCGGATATCCCTGCAGTGAATTGAATGCAGGCTCGTCTTGCATCTCCAAGACGAAGGGATGTCTGCATCCCCTGTGGAGACCACAGAGAAAGACCAAGTTCTCCGCCTCATCGCGACCGGAGGCCTCACATCCTTTGAAAACTCGAGAGGTCTGCAGAGATCAATGCTTCCAAAGGAGACGATGCCTGACAACTCTTGAAAATGGATAGGAGTCCCAGGATCCCTGTGACACGTGGGAAGGGACCCTGGGTCTCCCGCCTCACGTGGAGACGCGTCCCAATTGCCATGCCAAGACTCGAGGAGAATCCCGAGGTGTCCCTCGCACCTAGGCAGGAGTCCTGACGTCGCTGAACAAACACGTGTCTGGAAGGGCCCCCCCATCGTAACTCGATAATATACCCCAGGTTCCGGCCGCAACTCGAGAAAAACCATGAGACTTTCCCCTCGCCGCGAGATGAGGCCCGATTCGCCTGCACTGCGTGCAGAGCAATTCCGTGTTCCACATCAAAAGTGAAAGGAGCCTTGATTTCCTTAATGGCACTCCAGAGAAAACCCAAGATCACTGTCTCAAGTCTAGAGGGATCCTGAGGTCACTGGAGTAACACGAAAGGGCTCCATGGACCCAAATCAACTCGAGATGAGAGCAGGGTCCCTGGCTTCGACTCAAGAGCAATACCAACTTTCCACAAGCACCTCAATAGGAGGCTTCTCTCAGCTACAGGTATGTGAGAGGGACCCTGAGTTTGTGGCCTCAAGTGGAACGGACACCGAGATGCTCTGACTCGAAGTAAGGCCGGATATCCCTGCAGTGAATTGAATGCAGGCTCGTCTTGCATCTCCCAAGACGAAGGGATGTCTGAATGCCCTGTGGAGACCACAGAGAAAGACCTAGTTCTCCGCCTCATCGCGACCGGAAGCCTCACATCCTTTGAAAACTCGAGAGGTCCGCAGAGATCAATGATTCCAAAGGAGACGATGCCTGACTCCTCTTGAAAATGGATAGGAATCCCAGGATCCCTTTGGCACGTGGAAAGGGACACTGGGTCTACCGCCTCACGTGGAGACGCGTCCCAATTGCCATGCCAAGACTCGAGGAGTATCCCGAGGTGTCCCTCGCATCTAGGCAGGAGTCCTGTCGTCGCTGACCATACACGTGTCTGGAAGGGCCCACCCGTCGTAACTCGAGAATATACCGCAGGTTCTGGCCGCAACTCGAGAAAAACCATGAGACTTCCCCCTCGCAGCGAGATGAGGCCCGATTCCCGTGCACTGCGTGCAGAGCAATTCCGTGTTCCACATCAAACATGAGAGGAGCCTTGATTTCCTTGATGGCACTCCAGAGAAAACCCAAGATCACTGTCTCAAGACAAGAGGGATCCTAGGTTCACTGCAGCAACACGAAAGGGCTCCGTGGACCCCAAATCACTCGAGATGAGAGCTTAGTCCCTGGTTTCGACTCAAGAGTAACACCAAATTTCCACAAGCACCTCAAGAGGAGGCTTCTCTCAGCTACAGGTATGTGAGAGGGACCCTGAGTTTGTGGCCTCAAGTGGAATGGACACCGAGAAGCTCTGACTCGAAGTTAGGCCAGATATCCCTGCAGTGAATTGAATGCAGGCTCGTCTTGCATCTCCCAAGACGAAGGGATGTCTGAATCCCCTGTGGAGACCACAGAGAAAGACCTATTTCTCCGCCTCATCGCGACCGGATTCGTCACATCCTTTGAAAACTCAAGAGGTCCACGGATATCAATGCTTCCAAAGGAGATGATGCCTGACTCTTCTTGAAAATGGATAGGAGTCCCAGGATCCGTGTGGCACGTGGAAAGGGACCCTGGGTCTCCCGCCTCACGTGGAGACGCGTCCCAATTGCCATGCCAAGACACGAGGAGAAACCCGAGGTGTCCCTCGCACCTAGGCAGGAGTCCTGACGTCGCTGAACAAACACGTGTCTGGAAGGGCCCTCCCCATCGTAAGTCGAGAATATACCCCAGGTTCCGGCCGCAACTCGAGAAAAACCATGAGACTTCCCCCTCGCCACGAGATGAGGCCCGATTCCCCTGCCCTGTGTGCACAGCAATTCCGTGTTCCACATCAAACCTGAAAGGAGCCTTGATTTCCTTGATGGCACTCCAGAGAAAACCCAAGATCACTGTCTCAAGTATATAGGGATCCTTAGGTCACTGTAACAACATAAAAGGGCTCCGTGGAACCCAAATCAACTCGAGATGAGAGCTTAGTCCCTGGATTCTACTCAAGAGGAATACTAGCTTTCCACAAGCACCTCAAGAGGAGGCTTCTCTCAGCTATATGTATGTGAGAAGGACCCTGAATTTGTGGCCTCAAGAGGAATGGACACCGAGATGCTCTGACTCGAAGTAAGGCCGGATATCCCTGCAGTGAATTGAATGCAGGCTCGTCTTGCATCTCCCAAGACGAAGGGAGGTCTGAATCCCCTGTGGAGACGACAGAGAAAGAACTAGTTCTCCGCCTCATCGCGACGGGAGGCCTCACATTCTTTGAAAACTCGACAGGTCCGCGGAGATCAATGCTTCCAAAGGAGACGATGCCTGACTGCTCTTGAAAACGGATAGGAGTCCCAGGATCCCTGTGGCACGAGGAAAGGGACCCTGGGTCTCCCGCCTCACTTGGAGACGCGTCCCAATTGCCATGACAAGACACGTGGAGAATCCCGAGGTGTCCCTCGCACCTAGGCAGGAGTCCTGACGTCGCTGAACAAACACGTGTCTGGAAGGGCCCTCCCCGTTGTAACTCGAGAATATACCCCAGTTTCCGGCCGCAACTCGAGAAAAACCATGAGACTTCCCCCTCGCCGCGAGATGTGGCCCGATTCCCCTGCACTGCGTGCAGAGCAATTCCGTGTTCCACATCAAACGTGAAAGAAGACTTGATTTCCTTGATGGCACTCCAGAGAAAACCCAAGATCACTGTCTCAAGTCTAGAGGGATCCTGAGGTCACTGGAGCAAAACGAAAGTGCTCCGTGGACCCCAAATCAACTCGAGATGAGAGCTTAGTCCCTGGCTTCGACTCAAGAGGAATACCAACTTTCCACAAGCACCTCAAGAGGAGGCTTCTCTCAGCTACAGGTATGTGAGAGGGACCCTGAGTTTGTGGCCTCAAGTGGAATGGACACCGAGATGCTCTGACTCGAAGTAAGGCCGGATATCCCTGCAGTGAATTGAATGCAGGCTCGTCTTGCATCTCCCAAGACGAAGGGATGTCTGAATCCCCTGTGGAGGCCACAGAGAAAGACCTAGTCCTCCGCCTTATCGCGACCGGAGGCCTCACATCCTTTGAAAACTCGAGAGGTCCGCGGAGATCAATGCTTCCAAAGAGACGATGCCTGACTCCTCTTGAAAATGGATAGGAGTTGCAGGATCCCTGTGGCACGTGGAAAGGGACCCTGGGTCTCCCGCCTCACATGGAGACGCGTCCCAATTGCCATGCCAAGACTCGAGGAGAATCCCGAGGTGTCCCACGCACCTAGGCAGGAGTCCTGACGTCGCTGAACAAACACGGGTCTGGAAGGGCCCCCCCATCGTAACTCGATAATATACCCCAGGTTCCGGCCGCAACTCGAGAAAAACCATGAGACTTTCCCCTCGCCGCGAGATGAGGCCCGATTCGCCTGCACTGCGTGCAGAGCAATTCCGTGTTCCACATCAAAAGTGAAAGGAGCCTTGATTTCCTTAATGGCACTCCAGAGAAAACCCAAGATCACTGTCTCAAGTCTAGAGGGATCCTGAGGTCACTGGAGTAACACGAAAGGGCTCCATGGACCCAAATCAACTCGAGATGAGAGCAGGGTCCCTGGCTTCGACTCAAGAGCAATACCAACTTTCCACAAGCACCTCAATAGGAGGCTTCTCTCAGCTACAGGTATGTGAGAGGGACCCTGAGTTTGTGGCCTCAAGTGGAACGGACACCGAGATGCTCTGACTCGAAGTAAGGCCGGATATCCCTGCAGTGAATTGAATGCAGGCTCGTCTTGCATCTCCCAAGACGAAGGGATGTCTGAATGCCCTGTGGAGACCACAGAGAAAGACCTAGTTCTCCGCCTCATCGCGACCGGAAGCCTCACATCCTTTGAAAACTCGAGAGGTCCGCAGAGATCAATGATTCCAAAGGAGACGATGCCTGACTCCTCTTGAAAATGGATAGGAGTCCCAGGATCCCTTTGGCACGTGGAAAGGGACACTGGGTCTACCGCCTCACGTGGAGACGCGTCCCAATTGCCATGCCAAGACTCGAGGAGTATCCCGAGGTGTCCCTCGCATCTAGGCAGGAGTCCTGTCGTCGCTGACCATACACGTGTCTGGAAGGGCCCACCCGTCGTAACTCGAGAATATACCGCAGGTTCTGGCCGCAACTCGAGAAAAACCATGAGACTTCCCCCTCGCAGCGAGATGAGGCCCGATTCCCGTGCACTGCGTGCAGAGCAATTCCGTGTTCCACATCAAACATGAGAGGAGCCTTGATTTCCTTGATGGCACTCCAGAGAAAACCCAAGATCACTGTCTCAAGACAAGAGGGATCCTAGGTTCACTGCAGCAACACGAAAGGGCTCCGAGGACCCCAAATCACTCGAGATGAGAGCTTAGTCCCTGGTTTCGACTCAAGAGTAACACCAAATTTCCACAAGCACCTCAAGAGGAGGCTTCTCTCAGCTACAGGTATGTGAGAGGGACCCTGAGTTTGTGGCCTCAAGTGGAATGGACACCGAGAAGCTCTGACTCGAAGTTAGGCCAGATATCCCTGCAGTGAATTGAATGCAGGCTCGTCTTGCATCTCCCAAGACGAAGGGATGTCTGAATCCCCTGTGGAGACCACAGAGAAAGACCTATTTCTCCGCCTCATCGCGACCGGATTCGTCACATCCTTTGAAAACTCAAGAGGTCCACGGATATCAATGCTTCCAAAGGAGATGATGCCTGACTCTTCTTGAAAATGGATAGGAGTCCCAGGATCCGTGTGGCACGTGGAAAGGGACCCTGGGTCTCCCGCCTCACGTGGAGACGCGTCCCAATTGCCATGCCAAGACACGAGGAGAAACCCGAGGTGTCCCTCGCACCTAGGCAGGAGTCCTGACGTCGCTGAACAAACACGTGTCTGGAAGGGCCCTCCCCATCGTAAGTCGAGAATATACCCCAGGTTCCGGCCGCAACTCGAGAAAAACCATGAGACTTCCCCCTCGCCACGAGATGAGGCCCGATTCCCCTGCCCTGTGTGCACAGCAATTCCGTGTTCCACATCAAACCTGAAAGGAGCCTTGATTTCCTTGATGGCACTCCAGAGAAAACCCAAGATCACTGTCTCAAGTCTATAGGGATCCTTAGGTCACTGTAACAACATAAAAGGGCTCCGTGGAACCCAAATCAACTCGAGATGAGAGCTTAGTCCCTGGATTCTACTCAAGAGGAATACTAGCTTTCCACAAGCACCTCAAGAGGAGGCTTCTCTCAGCTATATGTATGTGAGAAGGACCCTGAATTTGTGGCCTCAAGAGGAATGGACACCGAGATGCTCTGACTCGAAGTAAGGCCGGATATCCATGCAGTGAATTGAATGCAGGCTCGTCTTGCATCTCCCAAGACGAAGGGAGGTCTGAATCCCCTGTGGAGACGACAGAGAAAGAACTAGTTCTCCGCCTCATCGCGACGGGAGGCCTCACATTCTTTGAAAACTCGACAGGTCCGCGGAGATCAATGCTTCCAAAGGAGACGATGCCTGACTGCTCTTGAAAACGGATAGGAGTCCCAGGATCCCTGTGGCACGAGGAAAGGGACCCTGGGTCTCCCGCCTCACTTGGAGACGCGTCCCAATTGCCATGACAAGACACGTGGAGAATCCCGAGGTGTCCCTCGCACCTAGGCAGGAGTCCTGACGTCGCTGAACAAACACGTGTCTGGAAGGGCCCTCCCCGTTGTAACTCGAGAATATACCCCAGTTTCCGGCCGCAACTCGAGAAAAACCATGAGACTTCCCCCTCGCCGCGAGATGTGGCCCGATTCCCCTGCACTGCGTGCAGAGCAATTCCGTGTTCCACATCAAACGTGAAAGAAGACTTGATTTCCTTGATGGCACTCCAGAGAAAACCCAAGATCACTGTCTCAAGTCTAGAGGGATCCTGAGGTCACTGGAGCAAAACGAAAGTGCTCCGTGGACCCCAAATCAACTCGAGATGAGAGCTTAGTCCCTGGCTTCGACTCAAGAGGAATACCAACTTTCCACAAGCACCTCAAGAGGAGGCTTCTCTCAGTTACAGGTATGTGAGAGGGACCCTGAGTTTGTGGCCTCAAGTGGAATGGACACCGAGATGCTCTGACTCGAAGTAAGGCCGGATATTCCTGCAGTAAATTGAATGCAGGCTCGTATTGCATCTCCCAAGACGAAGGGATGTCTGAATCCCCTGTGGAGACCAAAGAGAAAGACCTAGTTCTCCACCTCATCGCGACCGGAGGCCTCAAATCCTTTGAAAACTCAAGAGGTCCGCGGAGATCAATGCTTCCAAAGGAGACGATGCCTGACTCCTCTTGAAAATGGATAGGAGTCCCAGGATCCCTGTGGCACGAGGAAAGGGACGCTGGGTCTCCCGACTCACGTGGAGACGCGTCCCAATTGCCATGCCAAGACTCGAGGAGAATCCCGAGATGTCCCTCACACCTAGGCAGAAGTCCTGACGTCGCTGAACAAACACGTGTCTCGAAGGGCCCTCCCCTTTGTAACTTGAGAATATACCCGAGGTTCCGGCCGCAACTCGAGAAAAACCATGAGACTTCCCCCTCGCCGCGAGATGAAGCCCGATTCCCCTGCATTGCGTGCAGAGCAATTCCGTGTTCCACATCAAACGTGAAAGGAGCCTTGATTTCCTTGATCACACTCCAGAGAAAACCCAAGATCACTGTCTCAAGTCTAGAGGGATTCTGAGGTCACTGCAGCAACACGAAAGGGCTCCGTGGACCCCAAATCAACTCGAGATGAGAGCTTAGTCCCTGACTTCGACTCAAGAGGAATACCAACTTTCCACAAGCACCTCAAGAGGAGGTTTCTCTCAGCTACAGGTATGTGAGAGGAACTCTGAGTTTGTGGCCTCAAGTGGAATGGACACAGAGATGCTCTGACTCGAAGTAAGGCGTGATATCCCTGCAGTGAATTGAATGCAGGCTCGTCTTGCATCTCCCAAGACGAAGGGATGTCTGAATCCCCTGTGGAGTCCACAGAGAAAGACCTAGTTCTCCACCTCATCGCGACCGGAAGCCTCACATCCTTTGAAAATTCGAGAGGTATGCGGAGATCAATGCTTCCAAAGGAGACCATGCCTGACACCTCTTGAAAATGGATAGAAGTCCCAGGATCCCTGTGGCACGTGGAAAGGGACCCTGGGTCTCCCGCCTCACGTGGAGACGCGACACAATTGCCATACCAACACTCGAGGAAAATCCCGAGGTGTCCCTCTCACCTAGGCAGGAGTCCTGATGTCGCTGAACAAATACGTGTCTGGAAGGGCCCTCCCCGTCGTAACTCGAGAATATACCCCAGGTTCCGGCCGCAACTCGAGAAAAACCATGAGACGTCCCCCTCGCCGCGAGATGAGGCCCGATTCCCCTGCACTGCATGCAGAGCAATTCCGTGTTCTACATCAAACATGAAAGGAGACTTGACTTCCTTGATGGCACTCCAGAGAAAACCCAAGATCACTGTCTCAAGTCTAGAGGGATCCTGAGGTCACTGGAGCAACACGAAAGGTCTCCGTGGACCTCAAATCAACTCGAGATAGGAGCTTAGTCCCTGGCTTCGACTCAAGAGGAATACCGAATTTCCACAAGCACCTCATGAGGAGGCTTCTCTCAGCTACAGTTATGTGAGAGGGACCCTGAGTTTGTGGCCTCAAATGGAATGGACACCGAGATGCTCTGACTCGAAGTAAGGCCGGATATCCCTGCAGTGAATTGAATGCAGGCTCGTCTTGCATCTCCCAAAACGAAGGGATGTCTGAATCCCCTGTGGAGACAACAGAGAAAGACCTAGTTCTCGCCACATCGCGACCGGAGGACTCACATCCTTTGAAAACTCGAGAGGTCCGCGGAGATCAATGCTTCCCAAGGAGACGATGCCTGACTCCTCTTGAAAATGGATAGGAGTCCCAGGATCCCTGTGGCACGTGGAAAGTGACCCTGGTTCTCCCGCCACACGTGGAGACACGTCCCAATTGCAATGCCAAGACTCGAGGAGAATCCCGAGGTGTCCCTCGCACCTAGGCAGGAGTCCTGACGTCCCTGAACAAACACGTGTCTGGACGGGCCTTCGCCGTCGTAACTCGGGAATATACCCCAGGTTCCGGCCGCATCTCGAGAAAAACCATGAGACTTCCCCTCGCCGCAACATGAGGCCCCATTCCCCTGCACTGCGTGCAGAGCAATTCCGTGTTCCACATCAAACGTGAAAGGAGCCTTGATTTCCTTGATGGCACTCCAGAGAAAACCCAAGATCACTGTCTCAAGTCTAGAGGGATCCTGAGGTCACTGTATCAACACGAAAGGGATCCGTGGACCCCAAATCAACTCGAGATGAGAGCTTAGTACTTGGCTTCGAATCAAGAGGAATACCAACTTTCCACAAGCACCTCAAGAGGAGTCTTCTCTCAGCTGCCGGTATGTGAGAGGGACCCTGAGTTTGTGGCCTCAAGTGGAATGGACACCGAGATGCTCTGACTCGAAGTAAGGCCAGACATCCCTGCAGTGAATTGAATGCAGGCTCGTCTTCCATCTCCCAAGACGAAAGGATGTCTGAATCCCCTGTGGAGACGACAGAGAAAGACCTAGTTCTCGCCACATCGCGACTGGAGGCCTCACAACATTTGAAAACTCGAGAGGTCCGCGGAGATCAATGCTTCCAAAGGAGACGATGCCTGACTCCTCTTGAAAATGGATCGGAGTCCCAGGACCCTGTGGCACATGGAAACGGACACTGGGTCTCCCGCCTCACATGGAGATGCGTCCCAATTGCCATGCCAAGCCGCGAGGAGAATACAGAGGTGTCCATCGAACCTAGGCATGGGTTCTGACGTCGCTGAACAAACACGTGTCTGGAAGGGCCCTCCCCGTCGTAACACGAGAATATACACCAGGTTCCGGCCGCAACTCGAGAAATACCATGAGACTTCCCCCTCGCCGCGAGATGAGGCCCGATTCCCCTGCACTGCGTGCAGAGCAATTCCGTGTTCCACATCAAACGTGAAAGGAGCCTTGATTTCCTTGATGGCACTCCAGAGAATACCCAAGATCACTGTCTCAAATCTAGAGGGATCCTGAGGTCACTGTATCAACACGAACGGGCTCCGTGGAGCCCAAATCAACTCGAGATGAGAGCTTAGTCGCTGGCTTCGACTCAAGAGGAATATAAACTTTCCACAAGCACCTCAAGAGGAGGTTTCTCTCAGCTACAGGTATGTGAGAGGGACCCTGAGTATGTGGCCTCAAGTGGAATGGACACCAAGATGCTCTGACTGGAAGTAAGGCTGCTTCTCCCTGCAGTGAATTGAAAGCAGGCTTGTCTTTCATCTCCCAAGACGAAGGGATGTCTGAATCCCCTCTGGAGACCACAGAGAAAGAACTAGTTCTCCGCCTCTTCGCGACCTGAGGCCTCACATCCTTTGAAAATTCGAGAGGTCCGCGGAGATCAATGCTTCCAAAGGAGACGATGCCTGACTCCTCTTGAAAATGGATAGGAATCCCCGGATCCCTGTGGCACGTGGAAAGGGACCCTGTGTCTCCCGCCTCACGTGGAGACGCTTCCCAATTGCCATGCCAAGACTCGAGGAGAATACCGAGGTGTCCCTCGCACCTAGGCAGGAGTCCTGACATCGCTGAACAAACACGTGTCTGGAAGGGCCCTCGCCATCGTAACTCGAGAATATACCCCAGGTTCCAGCCGCAACTCGAGAAAAACCATGAGACTTCCCCCTCGCCGCGAGATGAGGCCCGATTCCCCTGCACTGCGTGCAGTGCAATTCCGTATTCCACATCAAACGTGAAAGGAGCCTTGATTTCCTTGATGGCACTCCAGAGGAGACCCAAGACCACTGTCTCATGTCTAGATGGATCCAGAGGTTACTGTAGCAACATGAAAGGGTTCGGTGGACCCCAAGTCAAGTTGAGATGAGAGCTTAGTCACTGGCTTCGACTCAAGAGGAATACCAAATTTCCACAAGTACCTCAAGAGGAGGCTTCTCTCAGCTACAGGTATGTGAGAGGGACGCTGAGTTTGTGGCCTCAAGTGGAATGGACACCGAGATGCTCTGACTCGAAGTAAGGCGGGATATCCCTGCAGTGAATTGAATGCAGGCTCGTCTTGCATCTCCCAAGATGAAGGGATGTCTGAATCCCCTGTGGAGACCACAGAGAAAGACCTAGTTCTCCGCCTCATCGCGACCGGAGGGCTCACATCCTTTGAAAACTCGAGAGGTCCACGGAGATCAATGCTTCCAAAGGAGACGATGCCTGACTCCTCTTGAAAATGGATAGGAGTCCCAGGATCCCTGTGGGACGTGGAAAGGGACCCTGGGTCTCCTGCCTCACGTGGAGAAGCGTCCCAGTTGCCATGCCAAGACTCGAGGAGAATCCCGAGTTGTCCCTCACACCTAGGCAGGAATCCTGACGTCGCTGAACAAACACGTGTCTGGAAGGGCCCTCCCCGTCGTAACTCGAGAATATACCCCAGGTTCCGGCAGCAACTCGAGAAAAACCATGAGACCTCCCCCTTGCCGCGAGATGAGGTCCGAGTCCCCTGCACTGCATGCAGAGCAATTCCCAGTTCCACATCCAACATGAAAGGAGCCTTGATTTCCTTGATGGCACTCCAGAGAAAACCCAAGATCACTGTCTCCAGTCTAGAGGGATCCTGACGTCACTGGAGCAACACAAAAGGGCTCCGTGGACCCCAAATCAACTCGAGATGAGAGCTTAGTCCCTGGCTTCGACTCAAGAGGAATACCAACTTTCCATAAGCACCTCAAAAGGAGGCTTCTCTCAGCTACAGGTATCTGAGAAGCACCTGGAATTTGTGGCCTCAAGTGGAATGGACACCGAGATGCTCTGACTCGAAGTAAGGCCGGATATCCCTGCAGTGAATTGAATGCAGGCTCGTCTTGCATCTCCCAAGACGAAGGGATGTCTGCATCCCCTGTGGAGACCACAGACAAAGACGTAGTTCTCCGCCTCATCGCGACCGGACGCCTCACATCCTTTGAAAACTCGAGAGGTCCGCGGAGATCAATGCTTCCAAAGTAGACGATGCCTGACTCCTCTTGAAAATGGATAGGAGTCCCAGCATCCCTGTGGCACGTGAAAACGGACCCTGGGTCTCCCGCCTCACGTGGAGACGCGTCGCAATTGCCGCGAAGACTCGAGGAGAATCCCGAGGTGTCCCTAGCACCTAGGCTGGAGTCCTGACGTCGCTGAACAAAAACGTGTCTGGAAGGGCTCTCCCCGTCGTACCTCAAGAATATACCCCAGGTTCCGGCCGCAACTCGAGAAAAACCATGAGACTTCCCTCTCGCCGCGAGATGAGGCCAGATTCCCCTGCACTGCGTGCAGAGCAATTCCGTTTTCCACATCAAAAGAGAAAGGACCCTTGATTTCCTTGATGGCACTCCAGAGAAACCCAAGATCACAGTCTCAATTCTAGAGGGACCCTGAGGTCACTGGAGCAACACGAAAGGGCTCCATGGACCCCAAATCAACTTGAGATGAGAGCTTAGTCCCTGGGTTCGACTCAAGAGGAATACCAACTTTCCACAAGCACCTCAAGAGGAGGCTTCTCTCAGCTACAAGAATGTGAGAGTTACCCTGAGTTTGTGGCCTCAAGTGGAATGGACATCTTGATGCTCTGACTCGAATTTAGGCCGGATATCCCTGCAGTGAATTGAATGCAGGCTCGTCTTGCATCTCCCAAGACGAAGGGATGTCTGAATCCCCTGTGGAGACCACAGAGAAAGACCTAGTTCTCCGCCTCATCGCGACCAGAGGCCTCACATCCTTTGAAAACTCGAGAGGTCCGCAGAGATCAATGCTTCCAAAGGAGACGAGGCCTGACTCCTCTTGAAAATGGATTGGATTCCCAGGATCCCTTTGACACGTGGAAAGGGACACTGGGTCTCCCGCCTCACGTGGAGACGCTTCCCAATTGCCATGCCAAGACTCGAGGAGAATCCCGAGGTGTCCTTCGCACCTAGGCAGGAGTCCTGAGGTCGCTGAACAAACACGTGTCTGGAAGGGCCCTCCCAGTCGTAACTCGAGAATATACCCCAGGTTCCGGCCGCAACTCAAGAAAAACCATGAGACTTTCCCCTCGCCGCAAGATGAGGCCGGATTCCCCTGCACTGTGTGCAGAGCTATTCCGTGTTCCACATCAAACCTGAAAGGAGGCTTGATTTCCTTAATGGCACTCCAGAGAAAAAGCAAGATCACTGTCTCAAGTCTAGAGGGATCCTGAAGTCACTGTAGAAACACGAAAGGGCTCCGTGGACCCCAAATCAACTCGAGATGAGAGCTTAGTCCCTGGCTTCGACTCATGAGGTATAGCAACTTTCCACAAGCACCTCAAGAGGAGGCTTCTCTCAGCTACATGTATGTTAGAGGGACCCTGAGTTTGGTCCTCAAGTGGAATGGACACCGAGATGCTCTGACTTGAAGTAAGGGCGTATATCCCTGCAGTGAATTGAATGCAGGCTCGTCTTGCATCTCCCAAGACGAAGGGATGTTTGAATCCCCTGTGGAGACCACAAAGAAAGACCTAGTTCTCCGCCTCATCGCACCCGGAGGCCTCACATCCTTTGAAAACTCGAGAGGTCCGCGGAGATCAATGCTTCCAAAGGAGACAATGCCTGACTCCTCTTGAAAATGGCTAGGAGTCCCAGGATCCCTGTGGCACATGGAATGGGACCCTGGGTCTCCAGCGTCACGTCGAGACGCGTCCCAATTGTCATGCCAAGACTCGAGGAGAATCCCGAGGTGTCCCTCACACCTAGGCAGGAGTCCTGACGTCGCTGAACAAACACGTGTCTGGAAGGGCCCTCCCCGTCGTAACTCGAGATTATACCCCAGGTTCCGGCCGCAACTCGAGAAAAACCATGAGACTTCCCCCTCGCCGCGAGATGAGGCCCGATTCCCCTGCACTGCGTGCAGAGCAATTCCCTGTTCCACATCTAACATGAAAGGAGCCTTGATTTCCTTGATGGCACTCCAGAGAAAAACCAAGATCACTGTCTCCAGTCTAGAGGGAACTTGAGGTCACTGTAGCAACACGAAAGGGCTCCGTGGACCCCAAATCAAATCGAGATGAGAGCTTAGTCCCTGGCTTCGACTCAAGAGGAATACCAACTTTCCACAAGCAACTCACGAGGAGGCTTGTCTCAGCTACAGGTATGTGAGAGGGACCCTGAGTGTGTGGCCTCAAGTGGAATGGACACCGAGATGCTCTGACTCGAAGTAAGGCCGGATATCCCGGCAGTGAATTGAATGCAGGCTCGTCTTGCATCTCCCAAGACAGAGGGATGTCTGAATCCCATGTGGAGACCACAGAGAAAGACCTAGTTCTAAACTTCATCGCGACCGGAGGCCTCACATCCTTTGAAAACTCGAGAGGTCCGCGGAGATCAATGCTTCCAAAGGAGACGACGCCTCACTCCTCTTGAAAATGGATAGGAGTCCCAGGATCCCTGTGGCACTTGGAAAGGGACCCTGGGGATGCCGACTCACGTGGAGAAGCGTCCCAAATGAGATGCTCAGACTCGAGGAGAATCCCGAAGTGGCCCTCGCATCTAGGCAGGAGTCCTGACGTCGCTGAACAAACACGTGTCTGGAAGGGCCCTCCCCGTCGTAACTCGAGAATATACCCCAGGTTCCGGCCGCAACTCGAGAAAAACCATGAGACTTCCCCCTCGCCGCGAGATGAGGCCCGATTCCCCTGCACTGCGTGCAGAGCAATTCCGTGTTCCACATCAAACGTGAAAGGAGCCTTCATTTCCTTGATGACACTGCAGAGACAACCCAAGATCACTGTCTCAAGTCTAGCGGGATCCTAAGGTCACTATAGCAACACGAAAGGGCTCCGTCGACCCCAAATCACCTCGAGATGGGAGCTTAGTCCCTGGCTTCGACTCAAGAGGAATACCAACTTTCCACAAGCACCTCAAGAGGAGGCTTCTCTCAGCTACAGGTATGTGAGAGGGCCCTGAGTTTGTGGCCTCAACTGGAAAGGACACCGAAATGCTCTGACTCGAAGTAAGGCCAGATATCCCTGCAGTGAAGTGAATGCAGGCTCGTCTTGCATCTCCCAAGAAAAAGGGATATCTGAATCCCCTGTGGAGACCACAGAGAAAGACCTAGTTCTCCGCCTCTTCGGGGCCGGAGGCCTGACATCGTTAGAAAACTCGAGAGGTCCGCGGAGATCAATGCTTCCAAAGGAGACGATGCCTGACTCCTCTTGAAAATGGATAGGAGTCCCAGGATGCCTGTGGCACATGGAAAGGGACCGTGGGTCTCCAGCCTCACGGGGAGACGCGTGCCAATTGCCATGCCAAGACTCGTGGAGAATCCTGAGGAGTCCCTCGCACCTAGGCAGGAGTCCTGACCTCGCTGAACAAACACGCGTCCTGAAGGGCCCTCCCCATCGGAACTCGAGAATATACCCCAGGTTCCGGCCGCAACTCGAGAAAAACCATGAGACTTCACCCTCGCCGCGAGATGATGCCCTATTCCCCTGCACTGCGTGCAGAGCAATTCCGTGTTCCACATCAAACGTGAAAGGAGCCTTGATTTCCTTGATGGTACTCCAGAGAAAACCCAAGTTCACTGTCTCAAGTCTAGAGCGAACCTGAGGTCACAGGAGCAACACGAAAGTGCTCCGTGGACCCCAAATCAACTCGAGATGAGAGTTTAGTCCCTGGATTCGACTCAAGAGGAATACCAACTTTCCACACGCACCTCAAGAGGAGGCTTCTCTCAGCTACAGGTATGTGAGAGGGACCCTGAGTTTGTGGCCTCAAGTGGAATGGACACCGAGATGCTCTGACTCGAAGTAAGGCCGGATATCCCTGCAGTGAATTGAATGCAGGATCGTTTTGCATCTCCCAAGACGAAGGGATGTCTGAATCCCCTGTGGAGACCACAGAGAAAGACCTAGTTCTCCGCCTCATTGCGACCAGAGGCCTCACATCCTTTGAAAACTCGAGAGGTCCGCGGAGATCAATACTTCCAAAGGAGACAATGCCTGACTCATCTTGAAAATGGATAGGAGTCCCAGGATCCCTGTGGCACATGGAAAGGGACCCTGGGTCTCCCGCCTCACGTGGAGACGCGTCCCAATTGCCATGCCAAGACTCGAGGAGAATCCCGAGGTGTCCCTCGCACCTTGGCAGGATTCCTGAGGTCGAAGAACAAACACGTGTCTGGAAGGGCCCTCGCCGTCGTAACTCGAGAATATACCCCAGGTTCCGGCCGCAACTCGAGAAAAACCATGAGACTTCCCCCTCGCCGCAAGATGAGGCCCGATTCCTCTGCACTGTGTGCAGAGCAATTCCGTGTTTCACATCAAACATGAAAGGAGGCTTGATTTCCTTGATGGCACTCCAGAGAAAAAGCAAGATCACTGTCTCAAGTCTAGAGGGATCCTGAGGTCACTGTAGCAACAAGAAAGGGCTCCGTGGAAATCAAATCAACTCGAGAGGAGAGCTTAGTCCCTGGCTTCGACTCAAAAGGAATACCAACTTTCCACAAGCACCTCAAGAGGAGGCTTGTCTCAGCTACAGGTATGTGAGAGGGACCCTGAGTTTGTGGCCTCAAGTGGAATGAACAAAGTCATGCTCTGACTCGAATTAAGACCTGATATCCCTGCAGTGAAGTGAATGCAGGCTCGTCTTGCATCTCCCAAGACAAAGGGATGTCTGAATCCCCTGTGGAGACCACAGAGAAAGACCTAGTTCTCCGCCTCTTCGGGACCGGAGGCCTGACATCCTTTGAAAACTCGAGAGGTCCAAGGAGATCAATGCTTCCAAAGGAGACGATACTGACTCCTCTTGAAAATGGATAGGAGTCCCAGGATCCCTGTGGCACGTGGAAAGGGACGCTGGGTTTCCCGCCTCACGTGGAGACGCGTCCCAATTGCCATGCCAAGACTCGAGGAGTATCCCGAGGTGTCCCTCGCATCTAGGCAGGAGTCCTGTCGTCGCTGACAATACACGTGTCTGGAAGGGCCCACCCGTCGTAACTCGAGAATATACCGCAGGTTCTGGCCGCAACTCGAGAAAAACCATGAGACTTCCCCCTCGCAGCGAGATGAGGCCCGATTCCCGTGCACTGCGTGCAGAGCAATTCCGTGTTCCACATCAAACATGAGAGGAGCCTTGATTTCCTTGATGGCACTCCAGAGAAAACCCAAGATCACTGTCTCAAGACAAGAGGGATCCTAGGTTCACTGCAGCAACACGAAAGGGCTCCGAGGACCCCAAATCACTCGAGATGAGAGCTTAGTCCCTGGTTTCGACTCAAGAGTAACACCAAATTTCCACAAGCACCTCAAGAGGAGGCTTCTCTCAGCTACAGGTATGTGAGAGGGACCCTGAGTTTGTGGCCTCAAGTGGAATGGACACCGAGAAGCTCTGACTCGAAGTTAGGCCAGATATCCCTGCAGTGAATTGAATGCAGGCTCATCTTGCATCTCCCAAGACGAAGGGATGTCTGAATCCCCTGTGGAGACCACAGAGAAAGACCTATTTCTCCGCCTCATCGCGACCGGATTCGTCACATCCTTTGAAAACTCAAGAGGTCCACGGATATCAATGCTTCCAAAGGAGATGATGCCTGACTCTTCTTGAAAATGGATAGGAGTCCCAGGATCCGTGTGGCACGTGGAAAGGGACCCTGGGTCTCCCGCCTCACGTGGAGACGCGTCCCAATTGCCATGCCAAGACACGAGGAGAAACCCGAGGTGTCCCTCGCACCTAGGCAGGAGTCCTGACGTCGCTGAACAAACACGTGTCTGGAAGGGCCCTCCCCATCGTAAGTCGAGAATATACCCCAGGTTCCGGCCGCAACTCGAGAAAAACCATGAGACTTCCGCCTCGCCACGAGATGAGGCCCGATTCCCCTGCCCTGTGTGCACAGCAATTCCGTGTTCCACATCAAACCTGAAAGGAGCCTTGATTTCCTTGATGGCACTCCAGAGAAAACCCAAGATCACTGTCTCAAGTCTATAGGGATCCTTAGGTCACTGTAACAACATAAAAGGGCTCCGTGGAACCCAAATCAACTCGAGATGAGAGCTTAGTCCCTGGATTCTACTCAAGAGGAATACTAGCTTTCCACAAGCACCTCAAGAGGAGGCTTCTCTCAGCTATATGTATGTGAGAAGGACCCTGAATTTGTGGCCTCAAGAGGAATGGACACCGAGATGCTCTGACTCGAAGTAAGGCCGGATATCCCTGCAGTGAATTGAATGCAGGCTCGTCTTGCATCTCCCAAGACGAAGGGAGGTCTGAATCCCCTGTGGAGACGACAGAGAAAGAACTAGTTCTCCGCCTCATCGCGACGGGAGGCCTCACATTCTTTGAAAACTCGACAGGTCCGCGGAGATCAATGCTTCCAAAGGAGACGATGCCTGACTGCTCTTGAAAACGGATAGGAGTCCCAGGATCCCTGTGGCACGAGGAAAGGGACCCTGGGTCTCCCGCCTCACTTGGAGACGCGTCCCAATTGCCATGACAAGACACGTGGAGAATCCCGAGGTGTCCCTCGCACCTAGGCAGGAGTCCTGACGTCGCTGAACAAACACGTGTCTGGAAGGGCCCTCCCCGTTGTAACTCGAGAATATACCCCAGTTTCCGGCCGCAACTCGAGAAAAACCATGAGACTTCCCCCTCGCCGCGAGATGTGGCCCGATTCCCCTGCACTGCGTGCAGAGCAATTCCGTGTTCCACATCAAACGTGAAAGAAGACTTGATTTCCTTGATGGCACTCCAGAGAAAACCCAAGATCACTGTCTCAAGTCTAGAGGGATCCTGAGGTCACTGGAGCAAAACGAAAGTGCTCCGTGGACCCCAAATCAACTCGAGATGAGAGCTTAGTCCCTGGCTTCGACTCAAGAGGAATACCAACTTTCCACAAGCACCTCAAGAGGAGGCTTCTCTCAGCTACAGGTATGTGAGAGGGACCCTGAGTTTGTGGCCTCAAGTGGAATGGACACCGAGATGCTCTGACTCGAAGTAAGGCCGGATATTCCTGCAGTAAATTGAATGCAGGCTCGTCTTGCATCTCCCAAGACGAAGGGATGTCTGAATCCCCTGTGTAGACCAAAGAGAAAGACCTAGTTCTCCACCTCATCGCGACCGGAGGCCTCAAATCCTTTGAAAACTCGAGAGGTCCGCGGAGATCAATGCTTCCAAAGGAGACGATGCCTGACTCCTCTTGAAAATGGATAGGAGTCCCAGGATCCCTGTGGCACGAGGAAAGGGACGCTGGGTCTCCCGACTCACGTGGAGACGCGTCCCAATTGCCATGCCAAGACTCGAGGAGAATCCCGAGATGTCCCTCGCACCTAGGCAGAAGTCCTGACGTCGCTGAACAAACACGTGTCTCGAAGGGCCCTCCCCTTTGTAACTTGAGAATATACCCGAGGTTCCGGCCGCAACTCGAGAAAAACCATGAGACTTCCCCCTCGCCGCGAGATGAAGCCCGATTCCCCTGCATTGCGTGCAGAGCAATTCCGTGTTCCACATCAAACGTGAAAGGAGCCTTGATTTCCTTGATGGCACTCCAGAGAAAACCCAAGATCACTGTCTCAAGTCTAGAGGGATTCTGAGGTCACTGCAGCAACACGAAAGGGCTCCGTGGACCCCAAATCAACTCGAGATGAGAGCTTAGTCCCTGACTTCGACTCAAGAGGAATACCAACTTTCCACAAGCACCTCAAGAGGAGGTTTCTCTCAGCTACAGGTATGTGAGAGGAACTCTGAGTTTGTGGCCTCAAGTGGAATGGACACAGAGATGCTCTGACTCGAAGTAAGGCGGGATATCCCTGCAGTGAATTGAATGCAGGCTCGTCTTGCATCTCCCAAGACGAAGGGATGTCTGAATCCCCTGTGGAGTCCACAGAGAAAGACCTAGTTCTCCACCTCATCGCGACCGGAAGCCTCACATCCTTTGAAAATTCGAGAGGTATGCGGAGATCAATGCTTCCAAAGGAGACCATGCCTGACACCTCTTGAAAATGGATAGAAGTCCCAGGATCCCTCTGGCACGTGAAAAGGGACCCTGGGTCTCCCGCCTCACGTGGAGACGCGTCCCAATTGCCATGCCAAGACTCGAGGAGAATCCCGAGCTGTCCCTCGCACCTAGGCAGGAGTCCTGACGTCGCTGAAAAAACACGTGGTTGGAAGGGCCCTCCCCGTCGTAACTCGAGTATATACCCCAGGTTCCGGCCGCAACTCGAGAAAAACCATGAGACTTCCCCCTCGCCGTGAGATGAGGCCCTATTTCCCTGCACTGCGTGCAGAGCAATACCTTGTTCCACATCAAACGTGAAAGGAGCCTTGATTTCCTTGATGGCACTCCAGAGAAAACCCAAGATAACTTTCTCAAGTCTAGAGGGATCCTGAGGTCACTGTAGCAACACGAAAGGGCTCCGTGGACTCCAAATCAACACGAGATGAGAGCTTAGTCCCTGGCTTCGACTCAAGTGGAATACCAACTTTCCACAAGCACCTCAAGAGGAGGCTTGTCTCAGCTACAGGTATGTGAGAGAGACCTGAGTTTGTGGCCTCAAGTGGAATGGACACCGAGATGCTCTGACTCGAAGTAAGGCCGGATATCCCTGCAGTGAATTGAATGCAGGCTCGTCTTGCATCTCCAAGACGAAGGGATGTCTGCATCCCCTGTGGAGACCACAGAGAAAGACCAAGTTCTCCGCCTCATCGCGACCGGAGGCCTCACATCCTTTGAAAACTCGAGAGGTCTGCAGAGATCAATGCTTCCAAAGGAGACGATGCCTGACAACTCTTGAAAATGGATAGGAGTCCCAGGATCCCTGTGGCACGTGGGAAGGGACCCTGGGTCTCCCGCCTCACGTGGAGACGCGTCCCAATTGCCATGCCAAGACTCGAGGAGAATCCCGAGGTGTCCCTCGCACCTAGGCAGGAGTCCTGACGTCGCTGAACATACACGTGTCTGGAAGGGCCCTCCCCGTCGTAACTCGAGAATATACCCCAGGTTCCGGCCGCAACTCAAGAAAAACCATGCAACTTCCCCCTCGCCGTGAGATGAGGCCCGATTTCCCTGCACTGGGTGCAGAGCAATACCTTGTTCCACATCAAACGTGAAAGGAGCCTTGATTTACTTGATGGCACTCCATAGAAAACCCAAGATCACTGTCTCAAGTCTAGAGGGATCCTGAGGTCACTGTAGCAACAGAAAAGGGCTCCGTGGAGCCCAAATCACCACGAGATGAGAGCTTATTCCCTGGCTTCGACTCAAGAGGAATACCAACTTTCCACAAGCACCTCAAGAGGAGGCTTTTCTCAGCTACAGGTATGTGAGAGGGACCCTTAGTTTGTGGCCTCAAGTGGAATGGACATCGAGATGCTCTGACTCGAAGTAAGGCCGGATATCCCTGCAGTGAATTGAATGCAGGCTCGTCATGCATCTCCCAAAACAAAGGGATGTCTGAATCCCCTGCGGAGACCACAGAGAAAGACCTAGTTCTCGCCACATTGCGACCGGAGTACTCACATCCTTTGAAAACTCGAGAGGTCTGCGGGGATCAATGCTTCCAAAGGAGACGATGCCTGACTCATCTTGAAAATGGATAGGAGTCCCAGGATCCCTGTGGCACGTGGAAAGGGACCCTGGGTCTCCCGCCTCAGGTGGAGACGCATCCCAATTGCCATGCCAGGATTCGAAGAGAATCTCGAGGTGTCCCTCACACCTAGGCAGGAATTCTGACGTCGCTGAAGAAACACATGTCTGGAAGGGCCCTCCCCGTCGTAACTCGAGAATATACCCCTGGTTCCGGCAGCAACTCGAGAAAAACCATGAGACTTCCCCCTCGCCGCGAGATGAAGCCCGATTCCCCTGCACTGCGTGCAGAGCTATTCCGTGTTCCACATCAAACGTGAAAGGAGCCTTGATTTCCTTGATGGCACTCCAGAGAAAACCCAAGATCACTGTCTCAAGGCTAGAGGGATCCTGAGGTCACTGTAGCAACACGAAAGGGCTCCGTGGACCCCAAATCAACTCGAGATGAGAGCTTAGTCCCTGGCTTCGACTCAAGAGGGATACCAACTTTCCACAAGCACCTCAAGTGGAGGCTTCTCTCATCTACAGTTATGTGAGAAGGACCATGAGTTTGTGGCCTCAAGTGGAATGGAAACCGAAATGCTCTGACTTATAAGGCCGGATATCCCTGCAGTGAATTGAATGCAGGCTCGTCTTGCATCTCCCAAGACGAAGGGATGTTTGAATCCCCCGTGGAGACCACAGAGAAAGACATAGTTCACCGCATCATCGCCACCTCAGGCCTCACATTCTTTGAAAACTCGAGAGGTCCGCGGAGATCAATGCTTCCAAAGGAGACGATGACTGACTCCTCTTGAAAATGGATAGGAGTCCCAGGATCCCTGTGGCACGTGGAAAGGGACCCTGGGTCTCCTGCCTCACGTGGAGACGCGTCCCAATTGCCATGCCAAGACTCGAGGAGAATCCCGAGGTGTCCCTCGCACCTAGGCAGGAGTCCTGACGTCGCTGAACAAACACGTGTCTGGAAGGGCCCTCCCCGTCGTAACTCGAGAATATACCCCAGGTTCCGGCCGCAACTCGAGAAAAACCATGAGACTTCCCCCTCGCTGCGAGATGAGGCCCGATTCCCCTGCACTGCGTGCAGAGCAATTCCTTGTTCCACATCAAACGTGAAAGGAACCTTGATTTCCTTGATGGCCCTCCAGAGAAAACCCAAGATCACTGTCTCAAGTCTAGAGGGATCCTGAGGTCACTGGAGCAACACGAAAGGGCTCCGTGGACCCCAAATCAACTCGTGAAGAGAGCTTAGTCTCTGGCTTCGACTCAAGAGGAATACCAACTTTCCACAAGCACCTCAAGAAGAGGCTTCTCTCAGCTACAGGTATGTGAGAGGGACCCTGAGTTTGTGGCCTCAAGTGGAATGGACATCGAGATGCTCTGACTCGAAGTAAGGCCGGATATCCCTGCAGTGAATTGAGTGCAGGCTCGTCTTGCATCTCCCAAGACGACGGGATGTCTGAATCCCCTGTGGAGACCACAGAGAAAGACCTAGTTCTCGGCCTCATCGAGACCGGAGGCCTAACATCCTTTGAAAACTCGAGAGGTCCGCGGAGATCAATGCTTCCAAAGGAGACGATGCCTGACTCTTCTTGAAAATGGATAGGAGTCCCAGGATACCTGTGGCACGTGGAAAGGGACCCTGGGTCTCCCGCCTCACGTGAAGACGCGTCCCAATTGCCATGCCAAGACTCGAGAAGAATATCGAGGTGTCCCTCGCACCTAGGCAGGAGTTCTGACGTCGCTGAACAAACACGTGTCTGGAAGGGCCCTCCCCGTCGTAACTCGAGATTATACCCCAGGTTCCGGCCGCAACTCGAGAAAAACCATGAAACTTCCCCCTCGCCGCGAGATGAGGCCCGATTCCCTTGCACTGCGTGGAGAGCAATTCCGTGTTCCACATCAAACGTGAAAGGAGCCTTGATTTCCTTGATGGCACTGCAGAGAAAACCCAAGATCACTGTCTCAAGTCTAGAGGGATCCTGAGGTCACGGGAGCAACACGAAAGGGCTTCGTGGACCCCAAATCAACTCTAGATTAGAGCTTAGTCCCTGGCTTCGACTCAATAGGAATACCAACTTTCCACACGCACCTCAAGAGGAGGCTTCTCACAGCTACAGGTATGTGAGAGGGACCCTGAGTTTTTGGCCTCAAGTGGAATGGACACCGAGATGCTCTGACTCGAAGTAAGGCCGGATATCCCTGCAGTGAATTGAATGCAGGCTCGTCTTGCATCTCCCAAGACGAAGGGATGTCTGAATCCCCTGTGGAGGCCACAGAGAAAGACCTAGTCCTCCGCCTTATCGCGACCTGAGGCCTCACATCCTTTGAAAACTCGAGAGGTCCGCGGAGATCAATGCTTCCAAAGAGACGATGCCTGACTCCTCTTGAAAATGGATAGGAGTTGCAGGATCCCTGTGGCACGTGGAAAGGGACCCTGGGTCTCCCGCCTCACATGGAGACGCGTCCGAATTGCCATGCCAAGACTCGAGGAGAATCCCGAGGTGTCCCTCGCACCTAGGCAGGAGTCCTGACGTCGCTGAACAAACACGTGTCTGGAAGGGCCCCCCCATCGTAACTCGATAATATACCCCAGGTTCCGGCCGCAACTCGAGAAAAACCATGAGACTTTCCCCTCGCCGCGAGATGAGGCCCGATTCGCCTGCACTGCGTGCAGAGCAATTCCGTGTTCCACATCAAAAGTGAAAGGAGCCTTGATTTCCTTAATGGCACTCCAGAGAAAACCCAAGATCACTGTCTCAAGTCTAGAGGGATCCTGAGGTCACTGGAGCAACACGAAAGGGCTCCATGGACCCAAATCAACTCGAGATGAGAGCAGGGTCCCTGGCTTCGACTCAAGAGCAATACCAACTTTCCACAAGCACCTCAATAGGAGTCTTCTCTCAGCTACAGGTATGTGAGAGGGACCCTGAGTTTGTGGCCTCAAGTGGAACGGACACCGAGATGCTCTGACTCGAAGTAAGGCCGGATATCCCTGCAGTGAATTGAATGCAGGCTCGTCTTGCATCTCCCAAGACGAAGGGATGTCTGAATGCCCTGTGGAGACCACAGAGAAAGACCTAGTTCTCCGCCTCATCGCGACCGGAAGCCTCACATCCTTTGAAAACTCGAGAGGTCCGCAGAGATCAATGATTCCAAAGGAGACGATGCCTGACTCCTCTTGAAAATGGATAGGAGTCCCAGGATCCCTTTGGCACGTGGAAAGGGACACTGGGTCTACCGCCTCACGTGGAGACGCGTCCCAATTGCCATGCCAAGACTCGAGGAGTATCCCGAGGTGTCCCTCGCATCTAGGCAGGAGTCCTGTCGTCGCTGACCATACACGTGTCTGGAAGGGCCCACCCGTCGTAACTCGAGAATATACCGCAGGTTCTGGCCGCAACTCGAGAAAAACCATGAGACTTCCCCCTCGCAGCGAGATGAGGCCCGATTCCCGTGCACTGCGTGCAGAGCAATTCCGTGTTCCACATCAAACATGAGAGGAGCCTTGATTTCCTTGATGGCACTCCAGAGAAAACCCAAGATCACTGTCTCAAGACAAGAGGGATCCTAGGTTCACTGCAGCAACACGAAAGGGCTCCGTGGACCCCAAATCACTCGAGATGAGAGCTTAGTCCCTGGTTTCGACTCAAGAGTAACACCAAATTTCCACAAGCACCTCAAGAGGAGGCTTCTCTCAGCTACAGGTATGTGAGAGGGACCCTGAGTTTGTGGCCTCAAGTGGAATGGACACCGAGAAGCTCTGACTCGAAGTTAGGCCAGATATCCCTGCAGTGAATTGAATGCAGGCTCGTCTTGCATCTCCCAAGACGAAGGGATGTCTGAATCCCCTGTGGAGACCACAGAGAAAGACCTATTTCTCCGCCTCATCGCGGCCGGATTCGTCACATCCTTTGAAAACTCAAGAGGTCCACGGATATCAATGCTTCCAAAGGAGATGATGCCTGACTCTTCTTGAAAATGGATAGGAGTCCCAGGATCCGTGTGGCACGTGGAAAGGGACCCTGGGTCTCCCGCCTCACGTGGAGACGCGTCCCAATTGCCATGCCAAGACACGAGGAGAAACCCGAGGTGTCCCTCGCACCTAGGCAGGAGTCCTGACGTCGCTGAACAAACACGTGTCTGGAAGGGCCCTCCCCATCGTAAGTCGAGAATATACCCCAGGTTCCGGCCGCAACTCGAGAAAAACCATGAGACTTCCCCCTCGCCACGAGATGAGGCCCTATTCCCCTGCCCTGTGTGCACAGCAATTCCGAGTTCCACATCAAACCTGAAAGGAGCCTTGATTTCCTTGATGGCACTCCAGAGAAAACCCAAGATCACTGTCTCAAGTCTATAGGGATCCTTAGGTCACTGTAACAACATAAAAGGGCTCCGTGGAACCCAAATCAACTCGAGATGAGAGCTTAGTCCCTGGATTCTACTCAAGAGGAATACTAGCTTTCCACAAGCACCTCAAGAGGAGGCTTCTCTCAGCTATATGTATGTGAGAAGGACCCTGAATTTGTGGCCTCAAGAGGAATGGACACCGAGATGCTCTGACTCGAAGTAAGGCCGGATATCCCTGCAGTGAATTGAATGCAGGCTCGTCTTGCATCTCCCAAGACGAAGGGAGGTTGAATCCCCTGTGGAGACGACAGAGAAAGAACTAGTTCTCCGCCTCATCGCGACCGGAGGCCTCACATTCTTTGAAAACTCGACAGGTCCGCGGAGATCAATGCTTCCAAAGGAGACGATGCCTGACTGCTCTTGAAAACGGATAGGAGTCCCAGGATCCCTGTGGCACGAGGAAAGGGACCCTGGGTCTCCCGCCTCACTTGGAGACGCGTCCCAATTGCCATGACAAGACACGTGGAGAATCCCGAGGTGTCCCTCGCACCTAGGCAGGAGTCCTGACGTCGCTGAACAAACACGTGTCTGGAAGGGCCCTCCCCGTTGTAACTCGAGAATATACCCCAGTTTCCGGCCGCAACTCGAGAAAAACCATGAGACTTCCCCCTCGCCGCGAGATGTGGCCCGATTCCCCTGCACTGCGTGCAGAGCAATTCCGTGTTCCACATCAAACGTGAAAGAAGACTTGATTTCCTTGATGGCACTCCAGAGAAAACCCAAGATCACTGTCTCAAGTCTAGAGGGATCCTGAGGTCACTGGAGCAAAACGATAGTGCTCCGTGGACCCCAAATCAACTCGAGATGAGAGCTTAGTCCCTGGCTTCGACTCAAGAGGAATACCAACTTTCCACAAGCACCTCAAGAGGAGGCTTCTCTCAGCTACAGGTATGTGAGTGGGACCCTGAGTTTGTGGCCTCAAGTGGAATGGACACCGAGATGCTCTGACTCGAAGTAAGGCCGGATATTCCTGCAGTAAATTGAATGCAGGCTCGTCTTGCATCTCCCAAGACGAAGGGATGTCTGAATCCCCTGTGGAGACCAAAGAGAAAGACATAGTTCTCCACCTCATCGCGACCGGAGGCCTCAAATCCTTTGAAAACTCGAGAGGTCCGCGGAGATCAATGCTTCCAAAGGAGACGATGCCTGACTCCTCTTGAAAATGGATAGGAGTCCCAGGATCCCTGTGGCACGAGGAAAGGGACGCTGGGTCTCCCGACTCACGTGGAGACGCGTCCCAATTGCCATGCCAAGACTCGAGGAGAATCCCGAGATGTCCCTCGCACCTAGGCAGAAGTCCTGACGTCGCTGAACAAACACGTGTCTCGAAGGGCCCTCCCCTTTGTAACTTGAGAATATACCCCAGGTTCCGGCCGCAACTCGAGAAAAACCATGAGACTTCCCCCTCGCCGCGAGATGAAGCCCGATTCCCCTGCATTGCGTGCAGAGCAATTCCGTGTTCCACATCAAACGTGAAAGGAGCCTTGATTTCCTTGATGGCACTCCAGAGAAAACCCAAGATCACTGTCTCAAGTCTAGAGGGATTCTGAGGTCACTGCAGCAACACGAAAGGGCTCCGTGGACCCCAAATCAACTCGAGATGAGAGCTTAGTCCCTGACTTCGACTCAAGAGGAATACCAACTTTCCACAAGCACCTCAAGAGGAGGTTTCTCTCAGCTACAGGTATGTGAGAGGAACTCTGAGTTTGTGGCCTCAAGTGGAATGGACACCGAGATGCTCTGACTCGAAGTAAGGCCGGATATTCCTGCAGTGAATTGAATGCAGGCTCGTCTTGCATCTCCCAAGACGACGTGCTGTCTGAATCCCCTGTGGAGACCACAGAGAAAGACCTAGTTCTCCGCCTCATCGCGACCGGAGGCCTCACATCCTTGAAAACTCGAGAGGTCCGCGGAGATCAATGCTTCCAATGGAGACGATGCCTGACTCCTCTTGAAAATGGATAGGAATCCCAGGATCCCTGTGGCACGTGGAAAGGGACCCTGGGTCTCCCGCCTCACGTGGAGACGCGACACAATTGCCATACCAACACTCGAGGAAAATCCCGAGGTGTCCCTCTCACCTAGGCAGGAGTCCTGATGTCGCTGAACAAATACGTGTCTGGAAGGGCCCTCCCCGTCGTAACTCGAGAATATACCCCAGGTTCCGGCCGCAACTCGAGAAAAACCATGAGACGTCCCCCTCGCCGCGAGATGAGGCCCGATTCCCCTGCACTGCATGCAGAGCAATTCCGTGTTCTACATCAAACATGAAAGGAGACTTGACTTCCTTGATGGCACTCCAGAGAAAACCCAAGATCACTGTCTCAAGTCTAGAGGGATCCTGAGGTCACTGGAGCAACACGAAAGGTCTCCGTGGACCTCAAATCAACTCGAGATAGGAGCTTAGTCCCTGGCTTCGACTCAAGAGGAATACCGAATTTCCACAAGCACCTCATGAGGAGGCTTCTCTCAGCTACAGTTATGTGAGAGGGACCCTGAGTTTGTGGCCTCAAATGGAATGGACACCGAGATGCTCTGACTCGAAGTAAGGCCGGATATCCCTGCAGTGAATTGAATGCAGGCTCGTCTTGCATCTCCCAAAACGAAGGGATGTCTGAATCCCCTGTGGAGACAACAGAGAAAGACCTAGTTCTCGCCACATCGCGACCGGAGGACTCACATCCTTTGAAAACTCGAGAGGTCCGCGGAGATCAATGCTTCCCAAGGAGACGATGCCTGACTCCTCTTGAAAATGGATAGGAGTCCCAGGATCCCTGTGGCACGTGGAAAGTGACCCTGGTTCTCCCGCCACACGTGGAGACACGTCCCAATTGCAATGCCAAGACTCGAGGAGAATCCCGAGGTGTCCCTCGCACCTAGGCAGGAGTCCTGACGTCCCTGAACAAACACGTGTCTGGACGGGCCTTCGCCGTCGTAACTCGGGAATATACCCCAGGTTCCGGCCGCATCTCGAGAAAAACCATGAGACTTCCCCTCGCCGCAACATGAGGCCCCATTCCCCTGCACTGCGTGCAGAGCAATTCCGTGTTCCACATCAAACGTGAAAGGAGCCTTGATTTCCTTGATGGCACTCCAGAGAAAACCCAAGATCACTGTCTCAAGTCTAGAGGGATCCTGAGGTCACTGTATCAACACGAAAGGGATCCGTGGACCCCAAATCAACTCGAGATGAGAGCTTAGTACTTGGCTTCGAATCAAGAGGAATACCAACTTTCCACAAGCACCTCAAGAGGAGTCTTCTCTCAGCTGCCGGTATGTGAGAGGGACCCTGAGTTTGTGGCCTCAAGTGGAATGGACACCGAGATGCTCTGACTCGAAGTAAGGCCAGACATCCCTGCAGTGAATTGAATGCAGGCTCGTCTTCCATCTCCCAAGACGAAAGGATGTCTGAATCCCCTGTGGAGACGACAGAGAAAGACCTAGTTCTCGCCACATCGCGACTGGAGGCCTCACAACATTTGAAAACTCGAGAGGTCCGCGGAGATCAATGCTTCCAAAGGAGACGATGCCTGACTCCTCTTGAAAATGGATCGGAGTCCCAGGACCCTGTGGCACATGGAAACGGACACTGGGTCTCCCGCCTCACATGGAGATGCGTCCCAATTGCCATGCCAAGCCGCGAGGAGAATACAGAGGTGTCCATCGAACCTAGGCATGGGTTCTGACGTCGCTGAACAAACACGTGTCTGGAAGGGCCCTCCCCGTCGTAACACGAGAATATACACCAGGTTCCGGCCGCAACTCGAGAAATACCATGAGACTTCCCCCTCGCCGCGAGATGAGGCCCGATTCCCCTGCACTGCGTGCAGAGCAATTCCGTGTTCCACATCAAACGTGAAAGGAGCCTTGATTTCCTTGATGGCACTCCAGAGAATACCCAAGATCACTGTCTCAAATCTAGAGGGATCCTGAGGTCACTGTATCAACACGAACGGGCTCCGTGGAGCCCAAATCAACTCGAGATGAGAGCTTAGTCGCTGGCTTCGACTCAAGAGGAATATAAACTTTCCACAAGCACCTCAAGAGGAGGTTTCTCTCAGCTACAGGTATGTGAGAGGGACCCTGAGTATGTGGCCTCAAGTGGAATGGACACCAAGATGCTCTGACTGGAAGTAAGGCTGCTTCTCCCTGCAGTGAATTGAAAGCAGGCTTGTCTTTCATCTCCCAAGACGAAGGGATGTCTGAATCCCCTCTGGAGACCACAGAGAAAGAACTAGTTCTCCGCCTCTTCGCGACCTGAGGCCTCACATCCTTTGAAAATTCGAGAGGTCCGCGGAGATCAATGCTTCCAAAGGAGACGATGCCTGACTCCTCTTGAAAATGGATAGGAATCCCCGGATCCCTGTGGCACGTGGAAAGGGACCCTGTGTCTCCCGCCTCACGTGGAGACGCTTCCCAATTGCCATGCCAAGACTCGAGGAGAATACCGAGGTGTCCCTCGCACCTAGGCAGGAGTCCTGACATCGCTGAACAAACACGTGTCTGGAAGGGCCCTCGCCATCGTAACTCGAGAATATACCCCAGGTTCCAGCCGCAACTCGAGAAAAACCATGAGACTTCCCCCTCGCCGCGAGATGAGGCCCGATTCCCCTGCACTGCGTGCAGTGCAATTCCGTATTCCACATCAAACGTGAAAGGAGCCTTGATTTCCTTGATGGCACTCCAGAGGAGACCCAAGACCACTGTCTCATGTCTAGATGGATCCAGAGGTTACTGTAGCAACATGAAAGGGTTCGGTGGACCCCAAGTCAAGTTGAGATGAGAGCTTAGTCACTGGCTTCGACTCAAGAGGAATACCAAATTTCCACAAGTACCTCAAGAGGAGGCTTCTCTCAGCTACAGGTATGTGAGAGGGACGCTGAGTTTGTGGCCTCAAGTGGAATGGACACCGAGATGCTCTGACTCGAAGTAAGGCGGGATATCCCTGCAGTGAATTGAATGCAGGCTCGTCTTGCATCTCCCAAGATGAAGGGATGTCTGAATCCCCTGTGGAGACCACAGAGAAAGACCTAGTTCTCCGCCTCATCGCGACCGGAGGGCTCACATCCTTTGAAAACTCGAGAGGTCCACGGAGATCAATGCTTCCAAAGGAGACGAGGCCTGACTCCTCTTGAAAATGGCTAGGAGTCCCAGGATCCCTGTGGCACATGGAATGGGACCCTGGGTCTCCAGCGTCACGTCGAGACGCGTCCCAATTGTCATGCCAAGACTCGAGGAGAATCCCGAGGTGTCCCTCACACCTAGGCAGGAGTCCTGACGTCGCTGAACAAACACGTGTCTGGAAGGGCCCTCCCCGTCGTAACTCGAGATTATACCCCAGGTTCCGGCCGCAACTCGAGAAAAACCATGAGACTTCCCCCTCGCCGCGAGATGAGGCCCGATTCCCCTGCACTGCGTGCAGAGCAATTCCCTGTTCCACATCTAACATGAAAGGAGCCTTGATTTCCTTGATGGCACTCCAGAGAAAAACCAAGATCACTGTCTCCAGTCTAGAGGGAACTTGAGGTCACTGTAGCAACACGAAAGGGCTCCGTGGACCCCAAATCAAATCGAGATGAGAGCTTAGTCCCTGGCTTCGACTCAAGAGGAATACCAACTTTCCACAAGCAACTCACGAGGAGGCTTGTCTCAGCTACAGGTATGTGAGAGGGACCCTGAGTGTGTGGCCTCAAGTGGAATGGACACCGAGATGCTCTGACTCGAAGTAAGGCCGGATATCCCGGCAGTGAATTGAATGCAGGCTCGTCTTGCATCTCCCAAGACAGAGGGATGTCTGAATCCCATGTGGAGACCACAGAGAAAGACCTAGTTCTAAACTTCATCGCGACCGGAGGCCTCACATCCTTTGAAAACTCGAGAGGTCCGCGGAGATCAATGCTTCCAAAGGAGACGACGCCTCACTCCTCTTGAAAATGGATAGGAGTCCCAGGATCCCTGTGGCACTTGGAAAGGGACCCTGGGGATGCCGACTCACGTGGAGAAGCGTCCCAAATGAGATGCTCAGACTCGAGGAGAATCCCGAAGTGGCCCTCGCATCTAGGCAGGAGTCCTGACGTCGCTGAACAAACACGTGTCTGGAAGGGCCCTCCCCGTCGTAACTCGAGAATATACCCCAGGTTCCGGCCGCAACTCGAGAAAAACCATGAGACTTCCCCCTCGCCGCGAGATGAGGCCCGATTCCCCTGCACTGCGTGCAGAGCAATTCCGTGTTCCACATCAAACGTGAAAGGAGCCTTCATTTCCTTGATGACACTGCAGAGACAACCCAAGATCACTGTCTCAAGTCTAGCGGGATCCTAAGGTCACTATAGCAACACGAAAGGGCTCCGTCGACCCCAAATCACCTCGAGATGGGAGCTTAGTCCCTGGCTTCGACTCAAGAGGAATACCAACTTTCCACAAGCACCTCAAGAGGAGGCTTCTCTCAGCTACAGGTATGTGAGAGGGCCCTGAGTTTGTGGCCTCAACTGGAAAGGACACCGAAATGCTCTGACTCGAAGTAAGGCCAGATATCCCTGCAGTGAAGTGAATGCAGGCTCGTCTTGCATCTCCCAAGAAAAAGGGATATCTGAATCCCCTGTGGAGACCACAGAGAAAGACCTAGTTCTCCGCCTCTTCGGGGCCGGAGGCCTGACATCGTTAGAAAACTCGAGAGGTCCGCGGAGATCAATGCTTCCAAAGGAGACGATGCCTGACTCCTCTTGAAAATGGATAGGAGTCCCAGGATGCCTGTGGCACATGGAAAGGGACCGTGGGTCTCCAGCCTCACGGGGAGACGCGTGCCAATTGCCATGCCAAGACTCGTGGAGAATCCTGAGGAGTCCCTCGCACCTAGGCAGGAGTCCTGACCTCGCTGAACAAACACGCGTCCTGAAGGGCCCTCCCCATCGGAACTCGAGAATATACCCCAGGTTCCGGCCGCAACTCGAGAAAAACCATGAGACTTCACCCTCGCCGCGAGATGATGCCCTATTCCCCTGCACTGCGTGCAGAGCAATTCCGTGTTCCACATCAAACGTGAAAGGAGCCTTGATTTCCTTGATGGTACTCCAGAGAAAACCCAAGTTCACTGTCTCAAGTCTAGAGCGAACCTGAGGTCACAGGAGCAACACGAAAGTGCTCCGTGGACCCCAAATCAACTCGAGATGAGAGTTTAGTCCCTGGATTCGACTCAAGAGGAATACCAACTTTCCACACGCACCTCAAGAGGAGGCTTCTCTCAGCTACAGGTATGTGAGAGGGACCCTGAGTTTGTGGCCTCAAGTGGAATGGACACCGAGATGCTCTGACTCGAAGTAAGGCCGGATATCCCTGCAGTGAATTGAATGCAGGATCGTTTTGCATCTCCCAAGACGAAGGGATGTCTGAATCCCCTGTGGAGACCACAGAGAAAGACCTAGTTCTCCGCCTCATTGCGACCAGAGGCCTCACATCCTTTGAAAACTCGAGAGGTCCGCGGAGATCAATACTTCCAAAGGAGACAATGCCTGACTCATCTTGAAAATGGATAGGAGTCCCAGGATCCCTGTGGCACATGGAAAGGGACCCTGGGTCTCCCGCCTCACGTGGAGACGCGTCCCAATTGCCATGCCAAGACTCGAGGAGAATCCCGAGGTGTCCCTCGCACCTTGGCAGGATTCCTGAGGTCGAAGAACAAACACGTGTCTGGAAGGGCCCTCGCCGTCGTAACTCGAGAATATACCCCAGGTTCCGGCCTCAACTCGAGAAAAACCATGAGACTTCCCCCTCGCCGCAAGATGAGGCCCGATTCCCCTGCACTGTGTGCAGAGCAATTCCGTGTTTCACATCAAACATGAAAGGAGGCTTGATTTCCTTGATGGCACTCCAGAGAAAAAGCAAGATCACTGTCTCAAGTCTAGAGGGATCCTGAGGTCACTGTAGCAACAAGAAAGGGCTCCGTGGAAATCAAATCAACTCGAGAGGAGAGCTTAGTCCCTGGCTTCGACTCAAAAGGAATACCAACTTTCCACAAGCACCTCAAGAGGAGGCTTGTCTCAGCTACAGGTATGTGAGAGGGACCCTGAGTTTGTGGCCTCAAGTGGAATGAACAAAGTCATGCTCTGACTCGAATTAAGACCTGATATCCCTGCAGTGAAGTGAATGCAGGCTCGTCTTGCATCTCCCAAGACAAAGGGATGTCTGAATCCCCTGTGGAGACCACAGAGAAAGACCTAGTTCTCCGCCTCTTCGGGACCGGAGGCCTGACATCCTTTGAAAACTCGAGAGGTCCAAGGAGATCAATGCTTCCAAAGGAGACGATACTGACTCCTCTTGAAAATGGATAGGAGTCCCAGGATCCCTGTGGCACGTGGAAAGGGACGCTGGGTTTCCCGCCTCACGTGGAGACGCGTCCCAATTGCCATGCCAAGACTCGAGGAAAATCCCGAGGTGTCCCTCGCAACTAGGCAGGAGTCCTGACGTCGCTGAACAAACACGTGTCTGGAAGGGCCCTCCCCGTCGTAACTCGAGAATATACCCCAGGTTCCGGCCGCAACTCGAGAAAAACCATGAGACTTCCCCCTCACCGCGAGATGAGGCCCGATTCCCCTGCACTGCGTGCAGAGCAATTCCGTGTTCCACATCAAACGTGAAAGAAGCCTTGATTTCCTTGATGGCACTCCAGAGAAAACCCAGGTTCACTGTCTCAAGTCTAGAGGGATCCTGAGGTCACTGGAGCAACACGAAAGGGCTCCGTGGAACCCAAATCAACTCCAGATGAGAGCTTAGTCCCTGGCTTCGACTCAAGGGGAATACCAACTTTCCACAAGCACCTCAAGAGGAGGCTTCTCTCAGCTACAGGTATGTGAGAGGGAGCCTGAGTTTGTGGTCTCAAGTGGAATGGACACCGAGATGCACTGACTCGAAGTAAGGCCGGATATGCCTGCAGTGAATTGAATGCAGGCTCGTCTTGCATCTCCCAAGACGAAGGGATGTCTGAATCCCCTGTGGAGACCACAGAGAAAGACCTAGTCCTCCGCCTCAACGCGATCGGAGGTCTCACATCCTTTGAAAACTCGAGAGGTCCGCGCAGATCAATGCTTCCAAAGGAGACGATTCCTGCCTCCTCTTGTAAATGGAAAGGAGTCCCAGGATCCCTGTGGCACGTGGAAAGGGACCCTGGGTCTCCCGCCTCACGTGGAGACGCGTCCCAATTGCCATGCCAAGACTCGAGGAGAATCCCGAGGTGTCCCTCGCACCTAGGCAGGAGTCCTGACGTCGCTGAAAAACACGTGTCTGGAAGGGCCCTCCCCGTCGTAACTCGAGAATATACCCCAGGTTCCGGCCGCAACTCGAGAAAAACCATGAGACATCCCCCTCGCCGTGAGATGAGGCCCGATTCCCCTGCACTGCATGCAGAGCCATTCCGTGTTCCACATCAAACGTGAAAGGAGCCTTGATTTCCTTGATGGCACTCCAGAGAATACCCAAAATCACTGTCTCAAGTCTAGAGGGATCCTGAGGTCACTGTAGCAACACGAAAGGGCTCCATGGACCCCAAATCAACTCGAGATGAGAGCTGAGTCCCTGGCTTCGACTCAAGAGGAATACCAACTTTCCACAAGCACCTCAAGAGGAGGCTTCTCTCAGCTACAGGTATGTGAGAGGGACCCTGAGTTTGTGGCCTCAAGTGGAATGGACACCGAGATACTCTGACGCGAAGTCAGGCCGGATATCCCTGCAGTGAAGTGAATGCTGGCTCGTCTTGCATCTCCCAAGACGAAGGGATGTCTGAATCCCCTGTGGAGACCACAGAGAAAGACCAAGTCCTCCGCCTCATCGCGACCGGAGGCCTCACATCCTTTTAAAACTCGAGAGGTCCGCGGAGATGAATGCTTCCAATGGAGACGATGCCAGACTCCTCTTGAAAATGGATAGGAGTCCCAGGATCCCTGTGGCACGTGGAAAGGGACCCTGGGTCTCCCGCCTCACGTGGAGACGCGTCCCAATTGCCATGCCAATACTCGAGGAGAATCCCGAGGTGTCCCTCGCACCTAGGCAGGAGTCCTGACGTCGCTGAACAAACACGTGTCTGGAAGGGGCCTCCCCGTCGTAACTCGAGATTATACCCCGGGTTCCGGCCGCAACTCGAGAAAAACCATGAGACTTCCCACTCGCCGCGAGATGAGACCCGATTCCCCTGCAATGCGTGCAGAGCAATTCCGTGTTCCACATCAAACGTGAAAGGAGCCTTGATTTCCTTGATGGCACTCCAGAGAAAACCCAAGTTCACTGTCTCAAGTCTAGAGGGATCCTGAGGTCACTGGAGCAACACAAAAGGGCTCCGTGGACGACAAATCAACTCGAGATGAGAGCTTAGTCCCTGGCTTCGACGCGAGTGGAATACCAACTTTCCACAATCACCTCAAGAGGAGGCTTCTCTCAGCTACAGGTATGTGAGAGGGCCCCTGAGTTTGTGGTCTCAAGTGGAATGGACACCGAGATGCTCTGACACGAAGTAAGGCCGGATATCCCTGCAGTGAATTGAATTCAGGCTCGTCTTGCATCTCCCAAGACGAAGGGATGTCTGAATCCCCTGTGGAGATGACAGAGAAAGACCGACTTCTCCGCCTCTTCGCGAGGGGAGGCCTCACATCCTTTGAAAACTCGAGAGGTCCGCGGAGATCAATGCTTCCAAAGGAGACGATGCCTGACTCCTGTTGAAAATGGATAGGAGTCCCAGGATCCCTGTGGCACGTGGAAAGGGACCCTGGGTCTCCCGCCTCACGTGGAGACGCGTCCCATTTGCCATGTCAAGACTCGAGGAGAATCCCGAGGTGTCCCTCGCACCTAGGCAGGAGTCCTGACGTCGCTGAACAAACACGTGTCTGGAAGGGCCCTCGCCGTCGTAACTCGAGAATATACCCCAGGTTCCGGCCACAACTGGAGAAACACCATGAGACTTACCCCTCGCCGCGAGATGAGGCCCGATTCCCCTGCCCTGCGTGCAGAGCAATTCCGTGTTCCACATCAAACGTGAAAGGAGGCTTGATTTCCGTGATGGCACTCCAGAGAAAACCCAAGATCACTGTCTCTAGTCTAGAGGGATCCTGAGGTCACTGTAGCAACACGAAAGGGCTCCGTGGACCCCACATCAACTTGAGATGAGAGCTTAGTCCCTGGCTTCGACTCAAGAGGAATACCAACTTTCCACAAGCACCTCAAGAGGAGGCTTCTCTCAGCTACAGGTATGTGAGAGGGACCCTGAGTTTGTGGCCTCAAGTGGAATGGACACCGAGATGCTCTGACTCGAAGCAAGGCCGGATATCCCTGCAGTGAATTGAATGCAGGCTCGTCTTGCATCTCCCAAGACGAAGGGATGTCTGAATCCGCTGTGGAGACCACAGAGAAAGACCTAGTTCTCCGCCTCATCCCGACCGGAGGCCTCACATCCTTTGAAAACTCGAGAGGTCCGCGGAGATCAATGCTTCCAAAGGAGACGATGCCTGACTCCTCTTGAAAATGGATAGGAGTCCCAGGATCCCTGTGGCACGTGGAAAGGGACACTGGGTCTCCCGTCTCATGTGGATACGCGTCCCAATTGCCATGCCAAGACTCGAGGAGAATCCCGAGGTGTCCCTCGCACCTTGGCAGGAGTCCTGACGTCGCTGAACAAACACGTGTCTGGAAGGGCCCTCCCCGTCGTAACTCGAGAATATACCCCAGGTTCCGGCCGCAACTCGAGAAAAACCATGAGAGTTCCCCCTCGCCGCGAGATGAGGCCCGATTCCCTGCACTGCGTGCAGAGCAATACCGTGTTGCACATCAAACGTGAAAGGAGCCTTGATTTCCTTGATGGCACTCCAGAGAAAACCCAAGATCACTGTCTCAAGTCTAGAGTCATCCTGAGGTCACTGTAGCAACACGAAAGGGCTCCGTGGACCCCAAATCAACTCGAGACGAGAGCTTAGTCCCTGGTTTCGACTCAAGAGGAATACCAACTTTCCACAAGCACCTCAAGAGGAGGCTTCTCTCAGCTACAGGTATGTGAGAGGGACCCTGAGTTTGTGGCCTCAAGTGGAATGGACACCGAGATGCTTTGACTCGAAGTAAGGGCGGATATCCCTGCAGTGAATTGAATGCAGGCTCGTCTTGCATCTCCCAAGACGAAGGGATGTATGAATCCCCTGTGGAGACGACAAACAATGACCTAGTTCTCCGCCTCATCGCGACCGGAGGCCTCACATCCTTTGAAAACTCGAGAGGTCCGCGGAGATCAATGCTTCCAAAGGGGACGATGCCTGACTCCTCTTGAAAATGGATAGGAGTCAAAGGATCCCTGTGGCACGTGGAAAGTGACACTGGGTCTCCCGCCTCACGTGGAGACGCGTCCCAATTGCCATGCCAGGACTCGAGGAGAAACCCGCGGTGTCCCTCGCACCCAGGCAGGAGTCCTGACGTCGCTGAACAAACACGTGTCTGGAAGGTCCCTCCCCGTCGTAACTCGAGAATATGCCCCAGGTTCCTGGCTGCAACTCGAGAAAAACCATGAGACTTCCCCCTCGCCGCGAGATGAGGCCCGATTCCCCTGCACTGTGTGCAGAGCAATTCCGTGTTCCATATCAAACATGAAAGGAGCCTTGATTTCCTTGATGGCACTCCAGAGAAAACCCAAGATCACTGTCTCAAGTCTAGAGGGATCCTGAGGTCACTGGAGCAACACGAAAGGGCTCAGTGGACCACAAATTAACTCGAGATGAGAGCTTAGTTCCTGGCTTCGAGTCAAGAGGAATGCCAACTTTCCACAAGCCCTTCAAGAAGAGGCTTCTCTCAGCTACAGGTATGTGAGAGGGACCCTGAGTTTGTGGCCTCAAGTGAAATGGACACCGAGATGTTCTGACTCGAAGTAAGGCCGGATATCCCTGCAGTGAATTGAATGCAGGCTCGCCTTGCATCTCCCAAGACGAAGGGATGTCTGAATCCCCTGTGGAGACCACAGAGAAAGACCTAGTTCTCCGCCTCATTGCGACCGGAGGCCTCACAACCTTTGAAAATTCGAGAGGTCCGCGGAGATCAATGCTTCCAAAGGAGACGATTCCTGACTCCTCTTGAAAATGAATAGGAGTCCCAGGATCCCTGTGGCACGTGGAAAGGGACCCTGGGTCTCCCGCCTAATGTGGAGTCGCGGCCCATTTGCTAGGTCAAGACTCGAGGAGTATCCCGAGATTTCCCTTGCACCTAGGCAGGCGTCTTGACTTCGCTGAACAAACACGTTTCTGGAAGGGCCCTCCCCGTCGTAACTCGAGAGTATAACCTAGGTTCCGGCCGCAACTCAAGAAAAACCATGAGACTTCCCCCTCGCCCCGAAATGAGGCCCGATTCCCCTGCACTGCGTGCAGAGCCATTCCGTGTTCCACATCAAACGTGAAAGGAGCCTTGATTCCCTTGACGGCACTCCAGAGAAAACCCAAGATCACTGTCTCAAGTCTAGAGGGATCCTGAGGTCTCTGAAGCAACACGAAAGGTATCCGTGGACCCCAAATCCACTCGAGATAAGAGCTTAGTACCTTGCTTCGAATCAAGAGGAATACCAACCTTCCAGAAGCACCTCAAGAGGAGGCTTCTCTCAGCTACAGGTATGTGAGAGGGACCCTGAGTTTGTGGCCTCAAGTGGAATGGACACCGAGATGCTCTGACTCGAAGTAAGGCCGGATATCCCTGCAGTGAATTGAATGCAGGCTCGTCTTGCATCTCCCAAGACGAATGGATGTCTGAATCCCCTGTGGAGACCACAGAGAAAGACGTAGTCCTCCGCCTCATCGCGACCGGAGGCCTCACATCCTTTGAAAACTCGAGAGGTCCGCGGAGATCAATGCTTCCAAAGGAGACGATGCCTGACTCCCCTTGAAAATGGATAGGAGTCCCAGGATCCCTTTGGCACGTGGAAAGGGACCCTGGGTCTCCCGCCTCAGGTGGAGACGCGTCCCAATTGCCATGCCAAGACTCGAGGAGAATCCCGAGGTGTCCCTCGCACCTAGGCAGGAGTCCTGACGTCGCTGAACAAACACGTGTCTGGAAGGGCCCTCCCCGTCGTAACTCGACAATAAACCCCACGTTCCGGTTGCAACTCGATGAAAGCCATGAGACTTTCCCCTCGCCGTGAGATGAGGCCCGATTCCCCGGCACTGCATGCAGAGCAATTCCGTCTTCCACATCAAACGTAAAAGGAGCCTTGATTTTCTTGATGGCACTCCAGAGAAAACCCAAGATCACTGTCTCAAGTCTAGAGGGTTTCTGAGGTCTCTGAAGCAACATGAAAGGTATCCGTGGACCCCAAATCCACTCGAGATAAGAGCTTAGTCCCTGGCTTCGAATCAAGAGGAATACCAACTTTCCACAAGCACCTCAAGAGGAGGCTTCTCTCAGATACAGGTAAGTGAGAGGGACCCTGAGTTTGTGGCTTCAAGTGGAATGGACACCGAGATGCTCTGACTCGAAGTAAGGCCGGATATCCCTGAAGTGAATTGAATGCAGGCTCGTCTTGCATCTCCCAAGACGAAGGGATGTCTGAATCCCCTCTGGAGACCACAGAGAAAGACCTAGTCCTCCGCCTCATCGCGACCGGAGGCCTCACATCCTTTGAAAACTTGAGAGGTCTGCGGAGATCAATGCTTCCAAAGGAGACGATGCCTCACTCTTCTTGAAAATGGATAGGAGATCCAGGATGCCTGTGGCACGTGGAAAGGGACGCTGGGTCTCCTGCTTCACGTGGAGACGCGTCCCAATTGCCATGCCAAGACTCGAGGAGAATCCCGAGGTGTCCCTCGCACCTAGGCAGGAGTCCTAACGTCGCTGAACAAACACGTGTCTGGAAGGGCCCTCCCCGTGGTAACTCGAGAATATACCCCAGGTTCCGGCCGCAACTCGAGAAAAACCATGAGACTTCCCCCTCGCCGCGAGATGAGGCCCGATTCCCTTCCAATGCCTGCAGAGCAATTCCGTGTTCCACATCAAACGTGAAAGGAGCCTTGATTTCCTTGATGGCACTCCAGAGAAAACCCAAGATCACTGTCTCAAGTCTAGAGGGATCCTGAGGTCACTGTAGCAACACAAAAGGACTCCATGGACGACAAATCAACTCGAGATGAGAGCTTAGTCCCTGGCTTCGACTCAAGAGGAATACCAACTTTCCACAAGCACCTCAAGAGGAGGCTTCTCTTAGCTACAGGTATGTGAGAGGGACCCTGAGTTTGTGGCCTCAAGTGGAATGGACACCGAGATGCTCTGACTCGAAGTAAGGCCGGATATCCCTGCAGTGAATTGAATGCAGGCTTCTCTTGCATCTCCCAAGACGAAGGGTTGTATGAATCCCCAGTGGAGACCACAGAGAAAGACCTAGTTCTCCGCCTCATCGCGACCGGAGGCCTCACATCCTTTGAAAATTCGAGAGGTCCGTGGAGATCAATGCTTCCAAAGGAGACGATGCCTGACTCCTCTTGAAAATGGATAGGAGTTCCAGGATCCGTGTGGCAGGTGGAAAGGGACACTGGGTCTCCCGCCTCACATGGAGACGCGTCCCAATTGCAATGCCAAGACTCGAGGAGAATGCCGAGTTGTCCCTCGCACCTAGGCAGGCGACCTGACGTCGCTGAACAAACACATGTCTGGAAGGGCCCTTCCCGTCCTAATTCGAGAATATACCCCAGATTCTGGCCGCAACTCGAGAAAAACCATGAGACTTCCCGCTCGCCGCGAGATGAGGCCCGATTCCCCTGGCAGCATGCCGAGCAATTCCTTGTTCCACATCAACGTAAGGGAGCCTTGATTTCCTTGATGGAAATCCAGAGAAAACGCAAGATCCCTCTCTCAAGTCTAGAGGGATCGTGAGCTCTCTGTTGCAACACGAGAGGGCTCCGTGGACCACAAATCAACTCGAGATGAGAGCTTAGTCCCTGGCTTCGACTCAAGAGGAATACCAATATTCCAAAACCACCTCAAGAGGAGGCTTCTCTCAGCTACAGGTATGTGAGAGGGACCCTGAGTTTGTGGCCTCAAGTGGAATGGACACCGAGATGCTCTGACTCAATGTAAGGCCGGATATCCCTGCAGTGAATTGAATGCAGGCTCCTCTTGCATCTCCCAAGACGAAGGGATGTCTGAATACCCTGTGGAGGCCACAGTGAAAGACCTATTTCTCCGCCTCATCCCGACCAGAGGCCTCACATCCTTTGAAAACTGCAGAGGTCCGCGGAGATCAATGCTTCCTACGGAGACGATGCTTGACTACTTTGAAAATGGATAGGAGTCCCAGGATCCCTGTGGCACGTGGAAAGGGACCCTGGGTCTCCTGCCTCACGTGGAGACACGTCCCAATTGCCATGCCAAGACTCGAGGAGAATCCCGAAGTGTCCCTCGCACCTAGGCAGGAGTCCTGACGTTGCTGAACAAACACCTGTCTGGAAGGTCCCTCCCCATTGTAACTCGAGAATATACCCCAGGTTCCGGCGGCAAATCGAGAAAAACCATGAGACTTCCCCCTCGCCGCGAGATGAGGCCCGATTCCCCTGCACTGCGTGCAGAGCAATTCCGTTTTTCACATCAAACTTGAAAGGAGCCTTGATTTCCTTGATGGCACTCCAGAGAAAACCCAAGATCACTGTCTCAAGTCTAGAGGGATCCTGAGGTCACTGGAGCAACACGAAAGGGCTCCGTGGACCCCAAATCAACTCGAGATGAGAGCTTAGTCCCTGGCTTCGACTCAAGAGGAATACCAACTTTCCACAAGCACCTCAAGAGGAGGCTTCTCTCAGCTACATGTATGTGAGAGGGACCCTGAGTTTGTGGCCTCAAGTGAAATGGACACCGAGATGCTCTGACTCGAAGTAAGGCCGGATATCCCTGCAGTGAATTGAATGCAGGCTCGTCTTGTATCTCCCAAGACGAAGGGATGTCTGAATCCCCTGTGGAGACCAGAGAGAAAGACCTAATTCTCCGCCTCATCGCGAGAGGAGGCCTCAAATCCTTTGAAAACTCGAGAGGTCCGCGGAGATCAATGCTTCCAAAGGAGACGATGCCTGACTAGTCTTGAAAATGGATAGGAGTCCCAGGATCCCTGTGGCACGTGGAAAGGGACCCTGGGTCTCCCGCCTCACGTGGAGACGCGTTCCAATTGCCATGCCAAGACTCGCGGATAATCCCGAGGTGTCCCTCGCACCTAGGCAGGAGTCCTGAGTTTGCTGAACAAACACGTGTTTGGAAGGGTTCTCCCCGTCGTAACTCGAGAATATAACGCAGATTCCGGCCGCAACTCGAGAAAAACCATGAGACTTCCCCCTCGCCGCGAGATGAGGCCCGATTCCCCTGCACTGCGTGCAGAGCAATTCCGTCTTCAACATCAAACGTGAAAGGACCCTTGATTTCCTTGATGGCACTCCAGAGAAAACCCAAGATCACTGTCTCAAGTCTAGAGGGATCCTGAGGTCACTGTAGCAACACGAAAGGGCTCCGTGGACCCCAAATCAACTCGAGATGAGAGCTTAGTCCCTGGCTTCGACTCAAGAAGAATACCAAGTTTCCACAAGCACCTCAAGAAGAGGCTTCTCTCAGCTACAGGTATGTGAGAGGGACCCTGAGTTTGTGGCCTCAAGTGGAATGCACACCGAGATGCTCTGACTCGAAGTAAGGCCAGATATCCCTGCAGTGAATTGAATGCAGGCTCGTCTTGCATCTCCCAAGACGAAGGGATGTCTGAATCCCCGGTGGAGACCACAGATAAAGACCTAGTCCTCCGCCTGATAGCGACCGGAGGCCTCAAATCCTTTGAAAACTCGAGAGGTCTGCAGAGATCAATGCTTCCAAAGAGACGATGCCTGACTCCTCTTGAAAATGGATAGGAGTCCCTGGATACCTGTGGCACGTGGAAAGGGACCCTGGGTCTCCCGTCTCACGTGGAGACGCGTCCCAATTGCCATGCCAAGACTCGAGGAGAATCCCGAGTTGTCCCTCGCACCTAGGCCCGAGTCTTGGCGTCGCAGAACAAACACGTGTCTGGAAGGGCCCTCCCCATCGTAACTCGAGAATATTCCCCAGGTTCCCTCCCCCACTCGATAAAAACCATGAGACTTCACCCTGCCGCGAGATAAGGCCCGATTACCCTGCACTGCGTGCAGAGCAATTCCGTGTTCCACATCAAACGTGAAAGGAGCCTTGATTTCCTTGATGGCACTCCAGAGAAAACCCAAGATCACTGTCTCAAGTCTAGAGGGATCCTGAGGTCACTGGAGCAACACGAAAGGGCTCCGTGGACCCCAAATCAACTCGAGATGAGAGCTTAGTCCCTGGCTTCGACTCAAGAGGAGTACCAACTTTCCACAAGCACCTCAAGTGGAGGCTTCTCTCAGCTACAGGTATGTGAGAGGGCCCCTGAGTTTGTGGCCTCAAGTGGAATGGACACCGAGATGCTCTGACTCGAAGTAAGGCCGGATATGCCTAGAGTGAATTGAATGCAGGCTCGTCTTGCATCTCCCAAGACGAAGGGATGTCTGAATCCCCTGTGGAGACCACAGAGAAAGACCTAGACCTCCGCCTCAACGCGACCGGAGGCCTCACATCCTTTGAAAACTCGAGAGGTCCGCGGAGATCAATGCTTCCAAAGGAGACGATGCCTGATTCCTCTTGAAAATGGATAGTAGTCCCAGGATCACTGTGGCACCTGGAAAGGGACCCTGGGACTCCCGCCTCACGTGGAGACGCGTCCCAATTGCCATGGCAAGACTCGAGGAGAATCCCGAGGTGTCGCTCGAACCTAGGCTGGAGTCCTGACGTCGCTGAACAAACACATGTATGGAAGGGCCCTCCCCGTCGTAACTCGTGAATATACCCCAGGTTCCGGCCGCAACTCGAGAAAAACCATAAGACTTCCCCCTCGCCACGAGATGAGCTCCGATTCCCCTGCACTGCGTGCAGAGCAATTCCGTATTCCACATCAAACGTGAAAGGAGCCTTGATTTCCTTGATGGCCCTCCAGAGAAAACCCAAGATCACTGTCTCAAGTCTAGAGGGATCCTGAGGTCACTGGAGCAACACGAAAGGGCTCCGTGGGCCCCAAATCAACTCGAGATGAGAGCTTAGTCCCTGGCTTCGACTCAAGAGGAATACCAACTTTCCACAAGCACCTCAAGAGGAGGCTTCTCTCAGCTACAGGTATGTGAGAGGGACCCTGAGTTTGTGGCCTCAAGTGGAATGGACACCGTGACGCTCTGACTCGAACTAAGGCCGGATATCCCTGCCGTGAATTGAATGCAGGCTAGTCCTGCATCTCCCAAGACGAAGGGATGTCTGAATCCCCAGTGGAGACCACAGAGAAAGACCTAGTTCTCCGCCTCATCGAGACCGGAGGCCTCACATTTTTTGAAAACTCGAGAGGTCCGCGGAGATCAATGCTTCCAAAGGAGACGATGCCTGACTCCTCTTGTAAATGGATGGGAGTCCCAGGATCCCTGTAGCATGTGGAAAGGGAACCTGGGTCTCCCGCCTCACGTGGAGACGCGTCCCAATTGCCATGCCAAGACTCGAGGAGAATCCTGAGGTGTCCCTCGCACCTAGGCAGGAGTCCTGACGTCGCTGAACAAACACGTGTCTGGAAGGGCCCTCCCCGTCGGAACTCGAGAATATACCCCAGGTTCCGGCCGCAACTCGAGAAAAACCATGAGACTTCCCCCTCGCCACGAGATGAGGCCCGATTCCCCTACACTGCATGCAGAGCAATTCCGTGTTCCACATTAAACATGAAAGGAGCCTTGATTTCTATGATGGCCCTCCAGAGAAAACCCAAGATCACTGTTTCAAGTCTAGAGGGATCCTGAGGTCATTGGAGCAACACGAAAGGGCTCCGTGGACCCCAAGTCAACTCGAGATGAGAGCTTAGTCCCTGGCTTCGACTCAAGGGGAATACTCACTTTCCACAAGCACCTCAAGAGGAGGCTTCTCTCAGCTACAGGTATGTGAGAGGGACCCTGAGTTTGTGGCCTCAAGTGGAATGGACACCGAGATGCTCTGACTCGAAGTAAGGCCGGATATCCCTGCAGTGAATTGAATGCAGGCTCGTCTTGCATCTCCCAAGACGAAGGGATGTCTGAATCCCCTGTGGAGACAACAGAGAAAGACCTAGTCCTCCGCCTCAACGCGACCGGAGGCCTCACATCCTTTGAAAACTCGAGAGGTCCGCGGAGATCAATGCTTCCAAAGGAGACGATGCCTGACTCCTCTTGAAAATGGATAGGAGTCCCAGGATCCCTGTGGCACGTGGAAAGTGACCCTGGGTCTCCCGCCTCACGTGGAGACGCGTCCCAATTGCCATGACAAGACTCGAGGAGAATCCCGAGGTGTCCCTCGCACCTAGGCAGGAATCCTGACGTCGCTGAACAAACACGTGTCTGGAAGGGCCCTCCCCGTCGTAACTCGGGAATACACCCCAGGTTCCGGCCGCAACTCCAGAAAAACCATGAGACTTCCCCCTCGCCGCGACATGAGAACCGATTCCCCTGCACTGCGTGCAGAGCAATTCCGTGTTCCACATCAAACGTGAAAGGAGCCTTGATTTCCTTGATGGCACTCCAGAGAAAACCCAAGATCACTGTCTCAAGTCTAGAGGGATCCTGCGGTCACTGGAGCAACATGAAAGGACTCCGTGGACCCCAAATCAACTCGAGATGAGAGCTTAGTCCCTGGCTTCGACTCAAGAGGAATACCAACTTTCCACAAGCACCTCAAGAGGAGGCTTCTCTCAGCTACAGGTATGTGAGAGGGACCCTGATTTTGTGGCCTCAAGTGGAATGGACACCAAGATGCTCTGACTCGAAGTAAGGCCGGATATCCCTGCAGTGAATTGAATGCAGGCTCGTCTTGCATCTCCCAAGACGAAGGGATGTCTGAATCCCCTGTGGAGACCACAGAGAAAGACCTAGTCCTCCACCTCAACGCGACCGGAGGCCTCACATCCTTTGAAAACTCGAGAGGTCCGCGGAGATCAATGCTTCCAAAGGAGACGATGCCTGACTCCTCTTGAAAATGGTTAGGAGTCCTAGGATCCCTGTCCACATGGAAGGGGACCCTGGTTCTCCCGCCTAACGTGGAGACGCCTCCCAATTGCCATGCCAAGACTCGAGGAGAATCCCGAGGTGTCCCTCGCACCTAGGCAGGAGTCCTGACGTCGCTGAACAAACACGTGTCTGGAAGGGCCCTCCCCATCGTAATTCGAGAATATACCCCAGGTTCCGGCCGGAACTCGAGAAAAACCATGAGACTTCCCCCTCGCCGCGACATGAGGCCCGATTCCCCTGCACTGCGTGCAGAGCAATTCCGTGTTCCACATCAAGCCTGAAAGGAGCCTTGATTTCCTTGATGGCACTCCAGAGAAAACCCAAGATCACTGTCTCAAGTCTAGAGGGATCCTGAGGTCACTGTAGCAAAATGAAAGGGCTTCGTGGAACCCAAATCAACTCGAGATGAGAGCTTAGTCCCTGGCTTCGACTCAAGAGGAATACCAACTTTCCACAAGCACCTCAAGAGGAGGCTTCTCTCAGCTACAGGTAGGTGAGACGGACCCTGAGTTTGTGGCCTCAAGTGGAATGGACACCGAGATGCTCTGACTCGAAGTAAGGCCGGATATCCCTGCAGTGAAGTGAATGCAGGCTCGTCTTGCATCTCCCAAGACGAAGGGATGTCTGAATCCCCTGTGGAGACCACAGAGAAAGACCTAGTTCTCCCTCTCATCGCGACCAGAGGCCTCACATCCATTGAAAATTCGAGAGGTCCACAGAGATCAATGCTTCCAAAGGAGACGATGCCTGACTCCTCTTGAAAATGGATAGGAGTCCCAGGATCCCTGTGGCACGAGGAAAGGGACCCTTTGTCTCCCGCCTCACGTGGAGACGCGTCACAATTGCCATGCCAAGACTCGAGGAGAATCCCGAGGTGTTCCTCACACCTAGGCAGGAGTCCTGACGTCGCTTAACAAACACGTGTCTGGAAGGGCCCTCCCCGTCGTAACTCGAGAATATACCCCAGGTTCCGGTCGCAACTCGAAAAAAACCATGAGACTTCCCCTCTCGCCGCGAGATGAGACCCGATTCCCCTGCACTGCGTGCAGAGCAATTCCGTGTTCCACATCAAACGTGAAAGGAGCCTTGATTTCCTTGATGGCACTGCAGAGAAAACCCAAGATCACTGTCTCCAGTCTAGAGGGATCCTCAGGTCACTGGAGCAACACGAAAGGGCTCCGTCGTCCCCAATTCTACTGGAGATGAGAGCTTAGACCCTGGCTTCGTTTCAAGAGGAATACCAACTTTCCACAAGCACCTCAAGAGGAGGCTTCTCTCAGGTACAGGTATGTGAGAGGGACCCTGAGTTTGTGGCCTCAAGTCGAATGGACACCGAGATGCTCTGACTTGAAGTAAGGCCGGATATCCCTGCAGTGAATTGAATGCAGGCTCGTCTTGCATCTCCCAAGACGAAGGGATGTCTGAATCCCCTGTGGAGACCACAGAGAAAGACCCAGTTCTCGCAACACAGCGACCGGAAGCCTCACATCCTTTGAAAACTCGAGAGGTCCTTGGAGATCAATGCTTCCAAAGGAGACGATGCCTGACTCCTCTTGAAAATGGATAGGAGTCCCAGGGTTCCTCTGGCCCGTGGAAAGAGACCCTGGATCTCCCGCCTCACGTGGAGACGCGTCGCAATTGCCATGCCAAGACTCGAGGAGAATCCCGAGGTGTTCCTCGCACCTAGGCAGTAGTCCTGACGTCGCTGAACAAACACGTGTCTGGAAGGGCCTTCCCGTCGTAACTCGAGAATATACCCCAGGTTCAGGCCGCAACTCGAGAAAAACCATGAGAGTTCCCCCTCGCCGCGAGATGAGGCCCGATTCCATGCAATGCGTGCACAGCAATTCCGTGTTCCACATCAAACGTCAAAGGAGCCTTGATTTCCTTGATGGCACTCCAGAGAAAACCCAAGATCACTGTCTCAAGTCTAGAGGGATCCTGAGGTCACTGTAACAACATAAAAGGGCTCCGTGGAACCCAAATCAACTCGAGATGAGAGCTTAGTCCCTGGATTCTACTCAAGAGGAATACTAGCTTTCCACAAGCACCTCAAGAGGAGGCTTCTCTCAGCTATATGTATGTTAGAAGGACCCTGAATTTGTGGCCTCAAGAGGAATGGACACCGAGATGTTCTGACTCGAAATAAGGCCGGATATCCCTGCAGTGAATTGAATGCATGCTCGTCTTACTTCTCCCAAGACGAAGGGATGTCTGAATCCCCTGTGGAGACCACAGAGAAAGACCTAGTTCTCCGCCTCATCGCGACCGGAGGCCTCACATCCTTTGAAAACTCGAGAGGTCCGCGGAGATCAATGCTTTCAAAGGAGACGATGCCTGACTCCTCTTGAAAATGGATAGGAGTCCCAGGATCCCTGTGGCACGTGGAAAGGGACCCTGGGTCTACCGCCTCACCGGGAGACGCGTCCCAATTGCCATACCAAGACTCGAGGAGAATCCCGAGGTGTCCCTCGCACCTAGGCAGGAGTCCTGACGTCACTGAACAAAAACGTGTCTGGAAGGGCCGTACCCATCTTGACTCAAGAATATATCCCCAGGTTCCGCCCGGAACTTGAGAAAAACCTTGAGACTTCTCCTTCGCCGCGAGATGAGGCCCGATTCCCCTGCACTGCATGCAGAGCAATTCCGAGTTCCACATCAAAAGTGAAAGGAACCTTGATTTCCTTGATGGCACTCCAGAGAAAACCCAAGATCACTGTCTCAAGTCTAGAGGGATCCTGAGGTCACTGGAGCAACACGAAAGGGCTCCGTGGACCCCAAATCAACTCGAGATGAGAGCTAGTCCCTGGCTTCGACTAAAGAGAAATACCAACTTTCCACAAGCACCTCAAGAGGAGGCTTCTCTCAGCTACAGGTATGTGAGAGGGACCCTGAGTTTGTGGCCTCAAGTGGAATGGACATCGAGATGCTCTGACTTGAAGTAAGGCCGGATATCCCTGCAGTGAATTGAATGCAGGCTCGTCTTGCATCTCCCAAGACGAAGGGATGTCTGAATCCCCTGTGGAGACAACAGAGAAAGACCTAGTTCTTCACCTCATCGCGACCGGAGGCCTCACATCCTTTGAAAACTCGAGAGGGCTGCGGAGATCAATGCTTCCAAAGGAGACGATGCCTGACTCCTCTTGAAAATGGATAGGAGTCCCAGAATCCCTGTGGCACGTGGAAAGGGACCCTGGGACTCCCGCCTCATGTGGAGACGCGACCCAATTGCCATAGCAAGACTCGAGGAGAATCCCGAGGTGTCCCTCGCACCTAGGCAGGAGTCATGACGTCGCTGAACAAACACGTGTCTGGAAGGGCCCTCCCCGTCGTAACTCGAGAATATACCGCAGGTTCCGTCCGAAACTCGAGAAAAACCATGAGACGTCACCCTCGCCGCGAGATGAGGCCCGATTCCCCTGCACTGCGTGCAGAGCAATTCCGTGTTCCACATCAAACGAGAAAAAAGCCTTGATTTCCTTGATGGCACTCCAGAGAAAACCCAAGATCACTGTCTCAAGTCTAGAGGGATCCTGAGGTCACTGTAGCAAAACGAAAGGACTCCGTACCCCAAATCAACTCGAGATGAGAGCTTAGTCCCTGGCTTCGACTCAAGAGGAATCCCACCTTTCCACAAGCACCTCAAGAGGAGGCTTCTCTCAGCTACAAGTATGTGAGAGGGACCCTGAGTTTGTGGCCTCAAGTGGAATGGACACCGAGATGCTGTGACTCGAAGTAAGGCCAGATATCACTGCAGTGAATTGAATGCAGGCTCGACTTGCATCTCCCAAGACGATGGGATGTCTGAATCCCCTGTGGAGACCACAGAGAAAGACCTAGTTCTCCGCCTCATCGCGACCGGAGGCCTCACATCCTTTGAAAACTCAAGAGGTCCGCGGAGATCAATACTTCCAAAGGAGACGATGCCTGACTCCTCTTGAAAATGCACAGGAGTCCCAGGATACCTGTGGCACTTGGAAAGTGACACTGGGTCTCTCGCCTCACGAGGAGACGCGTCCCAATTGCCATGCCAAGACTCGAGGAGAATCCCGAGGTGTCCCTTGCACCTAGGCAGAAGTCCTGACGTCGCTGAACAAACACGTGCCTGGAAGGGCCCTCCCCGTCTTAAGTCGAGAAGATACCCCAGGTTCCGACCGTAACTCGAGAAAAACCATGAGACTTCCCCCTCGACACGAGATGAGGCCCGATTCCCCTGCACTGCGTGCACAGCAATTCCGTGTTCCACATCAAACCTGAAAGGAGCCTTGATTTCCTTGATGGCACTCCAGAGAAAACCCAAGATCACTGTCTCAAGTCTAGAGGGATCCTGAGGTCACTGTAACAACATATAGGGCTCCGTGGAACCCAAATCACCTCGAGATGAGAGCTTAGTCCCTGGATTCTACTCAAGAGGGATACTAGCTTTCCACAAGCACCTCAAGAGGAGACTTCTCTCATCTATATGTATGTGAGAAGGACCCTGAATTTGTGGCCTCAAGAGGAATGGACACCGAGATGTTCGGACTCGAAGTAAGGCCGGATATCCCTGCAGTGAATTGAATGCATGCTCGTCTTACTTCTCCCAAGACGAAGGGATGTCTGAATCCCCTGTGGAGACCACATAGAAAGACCTAGTTCTCCGCCTCATCGCGACCGGAGGCCTCACATCCTTTGAAAACTCGAGAGGTCCGCGGAGATCAATGCTTTCAAAGGAGACAATGCCTGACTCCTCTTGAAAATGGATAGGAGTCCCAGGATCCCTGTGGCACGTGGAAAGGGACCCTGGGTCTAGCGCCTCACGGGGAGACGCGTCCCAATTGCCATACCAAGACTCGAGGAGAATCCCGAGGTGTCCCTCGCACCTAGGCAGGAGTCCTGACGTCACTGAACAAACACGTGTCTGGAAGGGCCGTCCCCATCTTCACTCGAGAATATATATCCAGGTTCCGGCCGGAACTTGAGAAAAATCTTGAGACTTCCCCTTCGCCGCGAGATGAGGCCCGATTCCCCTGCACTGCATGCAGAGCAATTCCGAGTTCCACATCAAACTTGAAAGGAGCCTTGATTTCCTTGATGGCACTCCAGAGAAAACCCAAGATCACTGTCTCATGTCTAGAGGGATCCTGAGGTCACTGGAGCAACACGAAAGGGTTCCGCGGACCCCAAATCAACTCGAGATGAGAGCTAGTCCCTGGCTTCGACTAAAGAGGAATACCAACTTTCCACAAGCACCTCAAGAGGAGGCTTCTCTCAGCTACAGGTATGTGAGAGGGACCCTGAGTTTGTGGCCTCAAGTGGAATGGACATCGAGATGCTCTGACTCGAAGTAAGGCCGGATATCCCTGCAGTGAATTGAATGCAGGCTCGTCTTGCATCTCCCAAGACGAAGGGATGTCTGAATCCCCTGTGGAGTCCACAGAGAAAGACCTAGTTCTCCACCTCATCGCGACCTGAAACCTCACATCCTTTGAAAATTCGAGAGGTATGCGGAGATCAATGCTTCCAAAGGAGACCATGCCTGACACCTCTTGAAAATGGATAGAAGTCCCAGGATCCCTCTGGCACGTGAAAAGGGACCCTGGGTCTCCCGCCTCACGGGGAGACGCGTCCCAATTGCCATGCCCAGACTCGAGGAGAATCCCGAGGTGTCCGTCGCACCTAGGCATGATTCCTGATGTCGCTGACCTAACACGTATCTTTAAGGGCCCTCCCCGTCGTAAGTCGAGAATATACTTCAGGTTCCGTCCGCAACTCGAGAAAAACCATGAGACTTACCCCTCGCCATGAGATGAGGCCCGATTCCCCTGCACTGCGTGCACAGCAATTCCGTGTTCCACATCAAACGTGAAAGGAGCCTTGATTTCCTTGATGGCACTCCAGAGAAAACCCAAGATCACTGTCTCAAGTCTAGAGGGATCCTGAGGTCACTGGAGCAACAAGAAAGTGCTCCGTGGACCCCAAATCAACTCGAGATGAGAGCTTAGTCCCTGGCTTCGACTCAAGAGGAATACCAACTTTCCACAAGCACCTCAAGAGGAGGCTTCTCTCAGCTACAGGTATGTGAGAGGGACCCTGAGTTTGTGGCCTCAAGTGGAATGGACACCGAGATGCTCTGACTCGAAGTAAGGCCGGATATCCCTGCAGTGAATTGAATGCAGGCTCGTCTTGCATCTCCCAAGACGAAGGGATGTCTGAATCCCCTGTGGAGACCACAGAGAAAGACCTAGTTCTTCACCTCATCGCGACAGGAGGCCTCACATCCTTTGAAAACACCAGAGGGCTGCGGAGATCAATGGTTCCAAAGGAGAGGATGCCTGACTCCTCTTGAAAATGGATAGGAGTCCCAGGTTCCCTGTGGCACGTGGAAAGGGACCCTGGGTCTCCCGCCTCACATGGAGACGCGGCCCAATTACCATGTCAAGAATCGAAGGGAATCCCGAGGTGTCCCTCGCACCTAGGCAGGAGTCCTGATGTCGCTGAACAAACACGTGTCTGGAAGGGCCCTCCCCGTCGTAACTCGAGAATATACCCCAGGTTCCGGCCGCAACTCGAGAAAAACCATGAGACTTCCCCCTCGCCGCGAGATGAGGCCCGATTCCCCTGCACTGCGTGCAGAGCAATTCCGTGTTCCACATCAAACGTGAAAGGAGCCTTGATTTCCTTTATGGCACTCCGGAGAAAACGCAAGATCACTGTCTCAAGTCTAGATGGATCCTGAGGTCACTGGAGCAACACGAAAGGGCTCTGTGGACCCCAATCAACTCGAGATGAGAGCTTAGTCCCTGGCTTCGACTCAAGAGGAATACCAACTTTCCACAAGCACCTCAAGAGGAGGCTTCTCTCAGCTACAGGTATGTGAGAGGGACCCTGAGTTTGTGGCCTCAAGTGGAATGGACACCGAGATGCTCTGACTCGAACTAAGGCTGAATATCCCTGCAGTGAATTGAATGCAGGCTAGTCTTGCATCTCCCAAGACGAAGGGATGTCTGAATCCCTTGTGGAGACAACAGAGAAAGACCTAGTCCTCCGCCTCATCGCGCCCGGAGGCCTCACATCCTTTGAAAACTCGAGAGGGCTGCGGAGATCAATGCTTCCAAAGGAGACGATGCCTGACTCCTCTTGAAAATGGATAGGAGTCCCAGAATCCCTGTGGCACGTGGAAAGGGACCCTGGGTCTCCCGCCTGACGTGGAGACGCGACCCAATTGCCATACCAAGACTCCAGGAGAATCCCGAGGTGTCCCTCCCACCTAGGCAGGAGTCCTGACGTCGCTGAACAAACACGTTTCTGGAAGGGCCCTCCCCGTCGTAACTCGAGAATATACCGCAGGTTCCGTCCGCAACTCGAGAAAAACCATGAGACTTCCCCCTCGCCGCGAGATGACGCCCGATTCCCCTGCACTGCGTGCAGAGCAATTCCGTGTTCCACATCAAACGTGAAAGGAGGCTTGATTTCCTTGATGGCACTCCAGAGAAAACGCAAGATCACTGTCTCAAGTCTAGAGGGATCCTTAGGTCACTGGAGCAACACGAAATGGCTCCGTGGACCCCAATCAACTCGAGATGAGAGCTTAGTCCCTGCCTTCGACTCAAGAGGAATACCAACTTTCCACAAGCACCTCAAGAGGAGGCTTCTCTCAGCTACAGGTATGTGAGAGGGACCCTGAGTTTGTGGCCTCAAGTGGAATGGACACCGAGATGCTCTGACTAGAACTAAGGCTGAATATCCCTGCAGTGAATTGAATGCAGGCTCGTCTTGCATGTCCCAAGACGAAGGGATGTCTGAATCCCCTGTGGAGACCACAGAGAAAGACCTAGTCCTCCGCTTCATCATGACCGGAGACCTCACATCCTTTGAAAACTCGAGAGGTCCGAGGAGATCAATGCTTCCAATGGAGACGATGCCTCACTCCTCTTGAAAATGGATAGGAGTCCCAGGATCCCTGTGGCACGTGGAAAGGGACCCTGGGTCTCCCGCCTCAGGTGGAAACAGGTCCCACTTGCCATGCCCAAGATTCGAGGAGAATCCCGAGGTGTCCCTCGCTCCTAGGCAGTAGTCATGACGTCGCTGAACAAACACGATTCTGGAAGGGCCCTACGCATCGTAACTCGAGAATATAACCCAGGTTCTAGCCACAACTCGAGAAAAACAATGAGACTTCCCCCTCGCCGGGAGATGAGGCCCGATTCCCCTGCACTGCGTGCAGAGCAATTCCGTGTTATACATCAAACGAGAAAAAAGCCTTGATTTCCTTGATGGCATTCCAGAGAAAACCCAAGATCACTGTCTCAAGACTAGAGGGATCCTGAGGTCACTGGAGCAACACGAAAGGGCTCCGTGGGCCCCAAATCAACTCGAGATGAGAGGTTAGTCCCTGGTTTCGACTCAAGAGGAATACCAACTTTCCACAAGCAGCTCAAGAGGAGGCTTCTCTCAGCTACAGGTATGTGAGAGGGACCCTGAGTTTGTGGCCTCAAGTGGAATGGACACCGAGAAGCTCTGACTCGAAGTTAGGCCAGATATCCCTGCAGTGAATTGAATGCAGGCTCGTCTTGCATCTCCCAAGACGAAGGGATGTCTGAATCCCCTGTGGAGACAACAGAGAAAGACCTAATTCTCCGCCTCATCGCGACCGGAGTCCTCACATCTTTGAAAACTCGAGAGGTCCGAGGAGTTCAATTCTTCCAAAGGAGACGATGCCTGTCTCCTCTTGAAAATGGAAAGGTGTCCCAGGATCCCTGTGGCACGTGGAAAGGGACCCTGGGTCTCCCGCCTCACGTGGAGACGCGTCCCAATTGCCAGGCCAAGACTCGAGGAGAATCCCGAGTTGTCCCTGGCATCTATGCAGGAGTGATGACGTCGCTGAACAAACACCTGTCTGGATGGGCCCTCCCCGTCGTAACTCGAGTATATACCCCAGGTTCCGGCCGCAACTCGAGAAAAACCATGAGACTTCCCCCTCGCCACGAGATGAGGCCCGATTCCCCTGCCCTGCGTGCACAGCAATTCCGTGTTCCACATCAAACCTGAAAGGAGCCTTGCTTCCTGGATGGCACTCCAGAGAAAACCCAAGATCACTGTCTCAAGTTTAGAGGGATCCTGAGGTCACTGGAGCAACACGAAAGGGCTTCGTGGACCCCTAATCAATTCGAGATGAGAGCTTAGTCCCTGGCTTCGACTCAAGAGGAATACCAACTTTCCACAAGCACCTCAAGAGGAGGCTTCTGTCAGCTACAGGTATGTGAGAGGGACCCTGAGTTTGTGGCCTCAAGTGGAATGGACACCGAGATGCTCTGACTCGAAGTAAGGCCGGATATCCCTGCAGTGAATTGAATGCAGGCTCGTCTTGCATCTCCCAAGATGAAGGGATGTCTGAATCCCCTGTGGAGACAACAGAGAAGACCTAGTCCTCCACCTCATCGCGACAGGAGGCCTCACATCCTTTGAAAACTCGAGAGATCCGCGGAGATCAATGCTTCCAAAGGAGACGATGCCTGACTCCTCTTGAAAATGCATAGGAGTCCCAGGATCCCTGTGGCACGTGGAAAGGTACCCTGGGTCTCCCGCCTCAGGTGGAGATACGTCCCAATTGCCATGCCAAGACTCACGGAGAATCCCGAGGTGTCCCTCGCACCTAGGCAGGAGTCATGACGTCGCTGAACAAACACGATTCTGGAAGGGCTCTCCCCATCTTAACTCGAGAATATAACCCAGGTTCCAGCCGCAACTCGAGAAAAACCATGAGACTTCCCCCTCGCCGAGAGATGAGGCCCGATTCCCCTGCACTGCGTGCAGAGCAATTCCGTGTTCCACATGTAACGTGAAAGGAGCCTTGATTTCCTTGATGGCACTCCAGAGAAAACCCAAGATCACTGTTTCAAGTCTATAGGGATCCTGCGGTCACTGGAGCAACACGAAAGGGCTCCGTGGACTCCAAATCAACTCGAGATGAGAGCTTAGTCCCTGGCTTCGACTCAAGAGGAATACCAATTTTCCACAAGCACCTCAAGAGGAGGCTTCTCTCAGGTACAGGTATGTGAGAGGGACCCTGAGTTTGTGGCCTCAAGTGGAATGGACACTGAGATGCTCTGACTCGAAGTAAGGCCGGATATCCCTGCAGTGAATTGAATGCAGGCTCGTCTTGCATCTCCCAAGACCAAGGAATGTCTGAATCCCCTGTGGAGACCACAGAGAAAGAACTAGTTCTCCGTCTCATCGCGACTGGAGGCCTCACATCCTTTGAAAACTCGAGAGGTCCACGGAGATCAATGCTTCCAAAGGAGACGATGCCTGACTACTCTTGAAAATGGATAGGAGTCCCAGGATCCCTGTGGCACGTGGAAAGGGACCCTGGGTCTCCCGCCTCACGTGGAGACACGTCCCAATTGCCATGCCAAGACTCGAGGAGAATCCCGAGGTGTCCCTCTCTCCAAGGCAGGAGTCCTGACGTCGCTGAACAAACACGTGTCTGGAAGGGCCCTCCCCGTCGTAACTCGAGAATATACCCCAGGTTCCGGCCGCAACTCGAGAAAAACCATGAGACTTCCCCCTCGCCGCGAGATGAGGCCCCATTCCCCAGCCCTGCGTGCAGAGCAATTCCGTTTTCCACATCAAACGTGAAAGGAGCCTTGATCTCCTTGATGGCACTCCAGAGAAAACCCAAGATCACTGTCTCAAATCTAGAGGGATCCTGAGGTAACTGGAGCAAAACGAAAGGGCTCCGTGGACCACAAATCAACTCGAGACGAGAGCTTAGTCCCTGGCTTCGACTCAAGAGGAATACCAACTTTCCACAAGCACCTCAAGAGGAGGCTTCTCTCAGCTACAGGTATGTGAGAGGGCCCCTGAGTTTTTGGCCCCAAGTGGAATGGAAACCGAGATGCTCTGACTCGAAGTAAGGCCGGATATCCCTGCAGTGAATTGAATGCAGGCTCGTCTTGCATCTCCCAAGACGAAGGGATGTCTGAATCCCCTGTGGAGACCACAGAGAAAGACGTAGTCCTCTGCCTCATCGCGACCGGAGGCCTCACAACATTTGAAAACTCGAGAGGTCCGCGGAGATCAATGCTTAAAAAGGAGACGATGCCTGACTCCTCTTGAAAATGGATAGGAGTCCCAGGATCCCTGTGGCACGTGGAAAGGGACCCTGGGTCTCGCGCCTCACGTGGAGCCGCGTCCCAATTGCCATGCCAAGACTCGAGGAGAATTCCGAGGTGTCCCTCGCACCTAGGCAGGAGTCCTGACGTCGCTGAACAAACACGTGTCTGGAAGGGCCCTCCCCGTCGTAACTCGAGAATATATCCCAGGTTCCGGCCGGAATTCAAGAAAAACCATGAGACTTCCCCCTCGCCACGAGATGAGGCCCGATTCCCCTGCAATGCGTGCAGAGCAATTCCGTGTTCCACATCAAACGTGAAAGGAGCCTTGATTTCCTTGATGGCACTCCAGAGAAAAGCGAAGATCACTGTCTCAAGTCTAGAGGGATCCTGAGGTCACTGGAGCAACACGAAAGGGCTCCGTGGACCCCAAATCAACTCGAGATGAGAGCTTAGTCCCTGGCTTCGAGTCAAGAGGAATACCAACTTTCCACAAGCACCTCAAGAGGAGGCTTCTCTCAGCTACAGGTATGTGAGAGGGCCCCTGAGTTTGTGGCCTCAAGTGGAATGGTCACCGAGATGCTCTGACTCGAAGTAAGGCCGGATATCCCTGCAATGAATTGAATGCAGGCTCGTCTTGCATCTCCCAATACGAAGGGATGTCTGAATCCCCTGTGGAAACCACTGAGAAAGACCTAGTTCTCCGCCTCATCGAGACTGGAGGCCTCACATCCTTTGAAAACTCGAGAGGTCCGCGGAGATCAATGCTTCCAAAGGAGACGATGCCTGACTCCTCTTGAAAATGGATAGGAGTCCCAGGATCCCTGTGGCACGTGGAAAGAGACTCTGGGTCTCCCGCCTCATGTGGAGACGTGTCCCAATTGCCATGCCAAGACTCGAGGAGAATCCCGAGTTGTCCCTCGCACCTAGGCAGGAGTCCTGACGTCGCTGAACAAACACGTGTCTGGAAGGGCCCTCCCCGTCGTAATTCGAGAATATACCCCAGGTTCGGGCCGCAACTCGAGAAAAACCATGAGATTTCCCCCTCGCCGCGAGTTGAGGCCAGATTCCCCTGCACTGCATGAAGAGCAATTCCGTGTTCCACATCAAAAGTGAAAGGAGCCTTGATTTCCTTGATGGCACTCCAGAGAAAACCCAAGATCACTGTCTCAAGTCTAGAGGAATTCTGCGGTCACTGGACCAACAGGAAAGGTCTCCATGGACCCCGAATCAACTCGAGATGAGAGCTTAGTCCCTGGCTTAGAATCAAGTGGAATACCAACTTTCCACAAGCAACTCAAGAGGAGGCTTCTCTCAGCTACAGGTAATTTTGAGGGACCCCGAGTTTGTGGCCTCAAGTGGAATGGACACCGAGATGCTCTGACTCGAAGTAAGGCCGGATATCCCTGCAGTGAATTGAATGCAGGTTCGTCTTGCATCTCCCAAGACGAAGGGATGTCTGAATCCCCTGTGGAGACCACAGAGAAAGACCTAGTCCTCCGCCTCATCGCGACCGGAGGCCTCATATCCTTTGAAAAGTCGAGAGGTCCGCTGAGATCAATACTTCCAAAGGAGACGATGCCTGACTCCTCTTGAAAATGGATAGGAGTCCCAGGTTCCCTGTGGCACGTGGAAAGGGACCCTGGGTGTCCCGCCTCACGTGGAGACGCATCCCAATTGCAATGCAAAGACTCGAGGAGAATCCCGAGGTGTCCCTCGCACCTAGGCAGGAGTCCTGACGTCGCTGAACAAACACGTGTCTCGAAGGGCCCTCCCCGTCGTAACTCGAGAATATACCCCAGGTTCCGGCCGCAACTCGAGAAAAACCATGAGACTTCGCCCTCGCCACGAGATGAGGTCCGATTCCCCTGCACTGCGTGCAGAGCAATTACGAGTTCCACATCAAACGTGAAAGGAGCTTTGATTTCCTTGATGGCACTCCAGAGAAAACCCAAGATCACTGTCTCAAGTCTAGAGGGATCCTGAGGTCACTGGACGAACAGGAAAGTGCTCCAAGGACCCCAAATCAACTAGAGATGAGAGCTTAGTCCCTGGCTTAGACTTAAGGGGAATACCAACTTTCCACAAGCACCTCAAGAGGAGGCTTCTCTCAGCTACAGGTATGTGAGAGGGACCCTGAGTTTGTGGCCTCAAGTGGAATGGACACCGAGATGCTCTGACTCGAAGTAAGGCCGGATATCCCTGCAGTGAATTGAATGCAGGCTCGTCTTGCATCTCCCAAGATGAAGGGATGTCTGAATCCCCTGTGGAGACAACAGAGAAGACCTAGTCCTCCACCTCATCGCGACAGGAGGCCTCACATCCTTTGAAAACTCGAGAGATCCGCGGAGATCAATGCTTCCAAAGGAGACGATGCCTGACTCCTCTTGAAAATGCATAGGAGTCCCAGGATCCCTGTGGCACGTGGAAAGGTACCCTGGGTCTCCCGCCTCAGGTGGAGATACGTCCCAATTGCCATGCCAAGACTCACGGAGAATCCCGAGGTGTCCCTCGCACCTAGGCAGGAGTCATGACGTCGCTGAACAAACACGATTCTGGAAGGGCTCTCCCCATCTTAACTCGAGAATATAACCCAGGTTCCAGCCGCAACTCGAGAAAAACCATGAGACTTCCCCCTCGCCGAGAGATGAGGCCCGATTCCCCTGCACTGCGTGCAGAGCAATTCCGTGTTCCACATGTAACGTGAAAGGAGCCTTGATTTCCTTGATGGCACTCCAGAGAAAACCCAAGATCACTGTTTCAAGTCTATAGGGATCCTGCGGTCACTGGAGCAACACGAAAGGGCTCCGTGGACTCCAAATCAACTCGAGATGAGAGCTTAGTCCCTGGCTTCGACTCAAGAGGAATACCAATTTTCCACAAGCACCTCAAGAGGAGGCTTCTCTCAGGTACAGGTATGTGAGAGGGACCCTGAGTTTGTGGCCTCAAGTGGAATGGACACTGAGATGCTCTGACTCGAAGTAAGGCCGGATATCCCTGCAGTGAATTGAATGCAGGCTCGTCTTGCATCTCCCAAGACCAAGGAATGTCTGAATCCCCTGTGGAGACCACAGAGAAAGAACTAGTTCTCCGTCTCATCGCGACTGGAGGCCTCACATCCTTTGAAAACTCGAGAGGTCCACGGAGATCAATGCTTCCAAAGGAGACGATGCCTGACTACTCTTGAAAATGGATAGGAGTCCCAGGATCCCTGTGGCACGTGGAAAGGGACCCTGGGTCTCCCGCCTCACGTGGAGACACGTCCCAATTGCCATGCCAAGACTCGAGGAGAATCCCGAGGTGTCCCTCTCTCCAAGGCAGGAGTCCTGACGTCGCTGAACAAACACGTGTCTGGAAGGGCCCTCCCCGTCGTAACTCGAGAATATACCCCAGGTTCCGGCCGCAACTCGAGAAAAACCATGAGACTTCCCCCTCGCCGCGAGATGAGGCCCCATTCCCCAGCCCTGCGTGCAGAGCAATTCCGTTTTCCACATCAAACGTGAAAGGAGCCTTGATCTCCTTGATGGCACTCCAGAGAAAACCCAAGATCACTGTCTCAAATCTAGAGGGATCCTGAGGTAACTGGAGCAAAACGAAAGGGCTCCGTGGACCACAAATCAACTCGAGACGAGAGCTTAGTCCCTGGCTTCGACTCAAGAGGAATACCAACTTTCCACAAGCACCTCAAGAGGAGGCTTCTCTCAGCTACAGGTATGTGAGAGGGCCCCTGAGTTTTTGGCCCCAAGTGGAATGGAAACCGAGATGCTCTGACTCGAAGTAAGGCCGGATATCCCTGCAGTGAATTGAATGCAGGCTCGTCTTGCATCTCCCAAGACGAAGGGATGTCTGAATCCCCTGTGGAGACCACAGAGAAAGACGTAGTCCTCTGCCTCATCGCGACCGGAGGCCTCACAACATTTGAAAACTCGAGAGGTCCGCGGAGATCAATGCTTAAAAAGGAGACGATGCCTGACTCCTCTTGAAAATGGATAGGAGTCCCAGGATCCCTGTGGCACGTGGAAAGGGACCCTGGGTCTCGCGCCTCACGTGGAGCCGCGTCCCAATTGCCATGCCAAGACTCGAGGAGAATTCCGAGGTGTCCCTCGCACCTAGGCAGGAGTCCTGACGTCGCTGAACAAACACGTGTCTGGAAGGGCCCTCCCCGTCGTAACTCGAGAATATATCCCAGGTTCCGGCCGGAATTCAAGAAAAACCATGAGACTTCCCCCTCGCCACGAGATGAGGCCCGATTCCCCTGCAATGCGTGCAGAGCAATTCCGTGTTCCACATCAAACGTGAAAGGAGCCTTGATTTCCTTGATGGCACTCCAGAGAAAAGCGAAGATCACTGTCTCAAGTCTAGAGGGATCCTGAGGTCACTGGAGCAACACGAAAGGGCTCCGTGGACCCCAAATCAACTCGAGATGAGAGCTTAGTCCCTGGCTTCGAGTCAAGAGGAATACCAACTTTCCACAAGCACCTCAAGAGGAGGCTTCTCTCAGCTACAGGTATGTGAGAGGGCCCCTGAGTTTGTGGCCTCAAGTGGAATGGTCACCGAGATGCTCTGACTCGAAGTAAGGCCGGATATCCCTGCAATGAATTGAATGCAGGCTCGTCTTGCATCTCCCAATACGAAGGGATGTCTGAATCCCCTGTGGAAACCACTGAGAAAGACCTAGTTCTCCGCCTCATCGAGACTGGAGGCCTCACATCCTTTGAAAACTCGAGAGGTCCGCGGAGATCAATGCTTCCAAAGGAGACGATGCCTGACTCCTCTTGAAAATGGATAGGAGTCCCAGGATCCCTGTGGCACGTGGAAAGAGACTCTGGGTCTCCCGCCTCATGTGGAGACGTGTCCCAATTGCCATGCCAAGACTCGAGGAGAATCCCGAGTTGTCCCTCGCACCTAGGCAGGAGTCCTGACGTCGCTGAACAAACACGTGTCTGGAAGGGCCCTCCCCGTCGTAATTCGAGAATATACCCCAGGTTCGGGCCGCAACTCGAGAAAAACCATGAGATTTCCCCCTCGCCGCGAGTTGAGGCCAGATTCCCCTGCACTGCATGAAGAGCAATTCCGTGTTCCACATCAAAAGTGAAAGGAGCCTTGATTTCCTTGATGGCACTCCAGAGAAAACCCAAGATCACTGTCTCAAGTCTAGAGGAATTCTGCGGTCACTGGACCAACAGGAAAGGTCTCCATGGACCCCGAATCAACTCGAGATGAGAGCTTAGTCCCTGGCTTAGAATCAAGTGGAATACCAACTTTCCACAAGCAACTCAAGAGGAGGCTTCTCTCAGCTACAGGTAATTTTGAGGGACCCCGAGTTTGTGGCCTCAAGTGGAATGGACACCGAGATGCTCTGACTCGAAGTAAGGCCGGATATCCCTGCAGTGAATTGAATGCAGGTTCGTCTTGCATCTCCCAAGACGAAGGGATGTCTGAATCCCCTGTGGAGACCACAGAGAAAGACCTAGTCCTCCGCCTCATCGCGACCGGAGGCCTCATATCCTTTGAAAAGTCGAGAGGTCCGCTGAGATCAATACTTCCAAAGGAGACGATGCCTGACTCCTCTTGAAAATGGATAGGAGTCCCAGGTTCCCTGTGGCACGTGGAAAGGGACCCTGGGTGTCCCGCCTCACGTGGAGACGCATCCCAATTGCAATGCAAAGACTCGAGGAGAATCCCGAGGTGTCCCTCGCACCTAGGCAGGAGTCCTGACGTCGCTGAACAAACACGTGTCTCGAAGGGCCCTCCCCGTCGTAACTCGAGAATATACCCCAGGTTCCGGCCGCAACTCGAGAAAAACCATGAGACTTCGCCCTCGCCACGAGATGAGGTCCGATTCCCCTGCACTGCGTGCAGAGCAATTACGAGTTCCACATCAAACGTGAAAGGAGCTTTGATTTCCTTGATGGCACTCCAGAGAAAACCCAAGATCACTGTCTCAAGTCTAGAGGGATCCTGAGGTCACTGGACGAACAGGAAAGTGCTCCAAGGACCCCAAATCAACTAGAGATGAGAGCTTAGTCCCTGGCTTAGACTTAAGGGGAATACCAACTTTCCACAAGCACCTCAAGAGGAGGCTTCTCTCAGCTACAGGTATGTGAGAGGGACCCTGAGTTTGTGGCCTCAAGTGGAATGGACACCGAGATGCTCTGACTCGAAGTAAGGCCGGATATCTCTGCAGTGAATTGAATGCAGGCTCGTCTTGCATCTCCCAAGACGAAGGGATGTCTGAATCCCCTGTGGAGACCATAGAGAAAGACCTAATTCTCCGCCTCATCTCGAGCGGAGGCCTCACATCCTTTGAAAACTCGAGCCGTCCGCGGAGATCAATGCTTCCAAAGGAGAAGATGCCTGACTCCTCTTGAAAATGGATAGGAGTCCCAGGATCCCTGTGGCACGTGGAAAGGGACCCTGGGTCTCCCGCCTCACGTGGAGACGCATCCCAATTGCCATGCCAAGACTCGAGGAGAACCCCGAGGTGTCCCTCGCACCTAGGCAGGAGTCCTGACGTCGCTGAACAAACACGTGTCTGGAAGGGCCCTCCCCGTAGTAACTCGAGAATATACCCCAGGTTCCGGCCGCAACTCGAGAAAATGCATGAGACTTCCCCCTCGCCGCGAGATGAGGCCCGATTCCCCTGCACTGCGTGCAGAGCAATTCCGTGTTCCACATCAAACGTGAAAGGAGCCTTGATTTCCTTGATGGCACTCCAGAGAAAACCCAAGATCACTGTCTCAAGTCTAGAGGGATCCTGAGGTCACTGGAGCAACACGAAAGGGCTCCGTGGACCCCGAATCAACTCGAGATGAGAGCTTAGTCCCTGGCTTCGACTCAAGAGGAATACCAACTTTCCACAAGAGCCTCAAGACTAGGCTTCTCTCAGCTACAGGTATGTGAGAGGGACCCTGAGTTTTTGGCCTCAAGTGGAATGGACACCGAGATGTTCTGACTCGAAGTAAGGTCGGATATCCCTGCAGTGAATTGAATTCAGGCTCGACTTGCATCTCCCAAGACGAAGGGATGTCTGAATCCCCTGTGGAGACCACAGAGAAAGCCTAGTCCTCCCCGCATCGCGACCGGAGGCCTCACATCCTTTGAAAACTCGAGAGGTCTGCGGAGATCAATGCTTCCAAAGGATACGATGCCTGACTCCTCTTGAAAATGGATAGGAGTCCCAGGATCCCTGTGGCACTTGGAAAGGGACCCTGGGTCTCCCGCATCACGTGGAGACGCGTCCCAATTGCCATGCCAAGACTCGAGGAGAATCCCGAGGTTTCCCTCACAACTAGGCAGGAGTCCTGACGTCGCTGAACAAACACGTGTGTGGAAGGGCCCGCCCCGTCGTAACTCGAGAATATATCCCAGGTTCCGGCCGCAACTCGAGAAAAACCATGAGACTTCCCCCTCGTCGCGAGATGAGGCCCGTTTCCCCTGCACTGCGTGCAGAGCAATTCCGTGTTCCACATCAAACGTGAAAGGAGCCTTGATTTCCTTGATGGCACTCCGCAGAAAAGCCAAGATCACTGTCTCAAGTCTAGAGGGATCCTGAGGACACTGGAGCAACACGAAAGGGCTCTGTGGACCCCAAATCAACTCGAGATGAGAGCTTAGTCCCTGGCTTCGACTCAAGAGGAATACCAACTTTCCACAAGCACCTCAAGAGGAGGCTTCTCTCAGCTACAGGTATGTGAGAGGGACCCTGAGTTTGTGGCCTCAAGTGGAATACAGACCGAGATGCTCTGACTCGAAGGAACGCCGGATATCCCTGCAGTCAATTGAATGCAGGGTCGTCTTGCATCTCCCAAGACGAAGGGATGTCTGAATCCCCTGTGGAGACCACAGAGAAAGACCTCGTGCTCCGCCTCATCGCGACCAGAGGCCTCACATCCTTTGAAAACTCGAGAGGTCCGCGGAGATCAATGCTTCCAAAGGAGACGATGCCTGACTCCTCTTGAAAATGGATAGGAGTCCCAGGATCCCTGTGGCACGTGGAAAGGGACCCTGGGTCTCCCGCATCACGTGGAGATGCGTCCCAATTGCCATGCCAAGACTCAAGGAGAATCCCGAGGTGTCCCTCGACCCAGGCAGGAGTCCTGACGTCGCTGAACAAACACGTGTCTGGAAGGTCCCTCCCCGTCGTAACTCGAAAATATACCCCAGGTTCCGGCCGCAACTCGAGAAAAACCATGAGACTTCCCCCTCGCCGCGAGATGAGGCCCGATTCCCCTGCATTGCGTGCAGAGAAATTCCGTGTTCCACATTAAACGTGAAAGGAGACTTGATTTCCTTGATGGCACTCCAGACAAAATCCAAGATCACTGTCTCAAGTCTAGAGGGATCCTCAGGTCACTGGAGCAACACGAAAGGGCTTCGTTGACCCCAAATCAACTCGAGATGAGAGCTTAGTCCCTGGCTTCGACTCAAGAGGAATACCAACTTTCCACAAGCACCTCAAGAGGAGGCTTCTCTCAGCTACAGGGATGTTAGAGGGACCCTGAGTTTGTGGCCTCAAGTGGAATGGACACCGAGATGCTCTGACTCGAAGTAAGGCCAGATATGCCTGCAGTGAATTGAATGCAGGCTCGTCTTGCATCTCCCAAGACGAAGGGATGTCTGAATCCCCTATGGAGACCACAGAGAAAGACCTAGTCCTCCGCCTCATCGCGACCGGAGGCCTCACATCCTTTGAAAACTCGAGAGGCCCGCGGAGATCAATGCTTCCAAAGGAGACGATGCCTGACTTCACTTGAGAATGGATAGGAGTCCCAGTATCCCTGTGGAATGTGGAAATGGACCCTGGGTCTCCCGCCTCACGTGGAGACGCGTCCCAATTGCCATGCCAAGACTCGAGGAGAATCCCGAGGTGTCCCTGGCACCTAGGCAGGAGTCCTGACATCGCGGAACAAACACATGTCTGGAAGGGCCCTCCCCGTCGTAACTCGAGAATATACCACAGGTTCCGGCCGCAACTCGAGAAAAACCATGAGACTTCCCCCTCGCCGTGAGATGAGGCCCGATTCCCCTGCACTGCATGCAGAGCAATTCCGTGTTCCACATCAAAAGTGAAAGGAGCCTTGATTTCCTCGATGGCACTCCAGAGAAAACCCAAGATCACTGTCTCAAGTCTAGAGGGATCCTGAGGTCACTGTAGCAACACGAAAGGGCTCCGTGGACCCCAAATCAACTCGAGATGAGAGCTTAGTCCCTGGCTTCGACTCAAGAGGAATACCAACTTTCCACAAGTGCCTCAAGACTAGGCTTCTCTCAGCTACAGGTATGTGAGAGGGACCCTGAGTTTGTGGCCTCAAGTGGAATGGACACCGAGATGTTCTGACTCGAAGTAAGGTCGGATATCCCTGCAGTGAATTGAATTCAGGCTCGACTTGCATCTCCCAAGACGAAGGGATGTCTGAATCCCCTGTGGAGACAACAGAGAGATCTAGTCCTCCGCCTCAACCCGACCGGAGGCCTCACATCCTTTGAAAACTCGAAAGGCCCGTGGAGATCAATGCTTCCAAAGGAGACGATGCCTGACTCCTCTTGAAAATAAATAGGAGTCCCAGGATCCCTGTGGCACGTGGAAAGGGACCCTGGGTCTCCCGCCTCACGTGGAGACGCGTCCCAATTGCCATGCCAAGACTCGAGGAGAATCCCGAGGTGTCCCTCGCACCTAGGCAGGAGTCCTAACGTCGCTGAACAAACAAGTGTCTGGAAGGGCCCTCCCCGTCGTAACTCGAGAATATAACCCAGGTTCCGGCCGCAACTCGAGAAAAACCATGAGACTTCCCCCTCGCCGCAAGATGAGGCCCGATTCCCCTGCACTGCGTGCAGAGCAATTCCGTGTTCCACATTAAAAGTGAAATGAGCCTTGATTTCCTTGATGGCACTCCAGAGAAAACCCAAGATCACTGTCTCAAGTCTAGAGGGATCCTGAGGTATCTGGAGCAACACGAAAGGGCTCCGTGGACCCCAAATCAACTCGTGATGTGAGCTTAGTCCCTGGCTTCGACTCAAGAGGAATACCAACTTTCCACAAGCACTTCAAGAGGAGGGTTCTCTCAGCTACAGGTATGTGAGAGGGACCCTGAGTTTGTGGCCTTAAGTGGAATGGACACCGAGATGCTCTGACTCGAAGTAAGGCCGGATATCCCTGCAGTGAATTGAATGCAGGCTCGTCCTACATCTCCCAAGACGAAGGGATGTCTGAATCCCCTGTGGAGACCACAGAGAAAGACCTAGTTCTACGCCTCATCGCGACCGGAGGCCTCACATCCTTGGAAAACTCGAGAGGTCCGCAGATATCAATGCTTCCAAAGGAGACGATGCCTGACTCCTCTTGAAAATGGATAGGAGTCCCAGGAGGCCTGTGGCATGTGGAAAGGGACCCTGGATCTCCCGCCTCACGTGGTGACGCGTCCCAATTGCCATGCCAAGACTCGAGGAGAAGCCCGAGGTGTCCCTTGTACATAGGCAGGAGTCCTGACGTCGCTGAACAAACACGTGTCTGGAAGGGCCCTCCCCGTGGTAACTCGAGAATATACCCCAGGTTCGGGCCCCAACTCGAGAAAAACCATGAGACTTCCCCCTCGCAGTGAGATGAGGCCCGATTACCCTGCACTGCGTGCAGAGCAATTCCGTTTTCCACATCAAACGTGAAAGGAGCCTTGATTTCCTTGATGGCACTCCAGAGAAAACCCAAGATCACTGTCTCAAGTCTAGAGGGATCCTGAGGTCACTGGAGCAACACGAAAGGGCTCGGTGGACCCCAAATCAACTCGAGATGAGACCTTAGTGTCTGGCTTCGACTCAAGAGGATTACCAACTTTCCACAAGCACCTCAAGAGGAGGCTTCTCTCAGCTACAGGTATGTGAGAGGGACCCTGAGTTTGTGGCCTCAAGTGGACTGGAAAACGAGATGCTCTGACTGGAAGTAAGGCCGGATATCCCTGCAGTGAATTGAATGCAGGCTCGTCTTGCATCTCCCAAGACGAAGGGATGTCTGAATCCCCTGTGGAGACCACAAAGAAAGACCTAGTTCTCCGCCTCATCGCGACTGGAGGCCTCACATCCTTTGAAAACTCGAGAGGTCCGCGGAGATCAATGCTTCCAAAGGAGACGATGCCTGACCCTCGTGAAAATGGATAGGAGTCCCAGGATCCCTGTGGCACATGGAAAGGGACCCTGGGTATCCCGCCTCACGTGGAGACGCGTCCCAATTGCCATGCCAAGACTCGAGGAGAATCCCGAGGTGTCCCTCGCACCTAGGCAGGAGTCCTGACGTCGCTGAACAAACACGTGTCTGGAAGGGCCCTCCCCATAGTAACTCGAGAATATACCCCAGGTTCTGGCCGCAACTCGAGAAAAACCATGAGACTTCCCCCTCGCCGCGAGATGAGGCCCGATTCCGCTGCACTGCGTGCAGAGCAATTCCGTGTTCCACATCAAACGTGAAAGGAGCCTTGATTTCCTTGATGGCACTCCAGAGAAAACCCAAGATCACTGTCTCAAGTCTAGAGGGATCCTGAGGTCACTGTAGCAACACGAAAGGGCTCCGTGGACCCCAAATCAACTCGAGATGAGAGCTTAGTCCCTGACTTCGACTCAAGAGGAATACCAACTTTCCACAAGCACCTCAAGAGGAGGCTTCTCTCAGCTACAGGTATGTGAGAGGGACCCTGAGTTTGTGGCCTCAAGTGCAATGGACACCGAGATGCTCTGACTCGAAGTAAGGCCGGATATCCCTGCAGTGAATTGAATGCAGGCTCGTCTTGCATCTCCCAAGATGAAGGGATGTTTGAATCCCCTGTGTAGACCACAGAGAAAGACCTAGTTCTCCGCCTCATCGCGACCAGAGGCCTCACATCCTTTGAAAACTCGAGAGGTCCGCGGAGATCAATGCTTCCAAAGGAGACGATGCCTGACTCCTCTTGAAAATGGATAGGAGTCCCAGGATCCCTGTGGCACGTGGAAAGGGACCCTGGGTCTCCCGCATCACGTGGAGATGCGTCCCAATTGCCATGCCAAGACTCAAGGAGAATCCCGAGGTGTCCCTCGACCCAGGCAGGAGTCCTGACGTCGCTGAACAAACACGTGTCTGGAAGGTCCCTCCCCGTCGTAACTCGAAAATATACCCCAGGTTCCGGCCGCAACTCGAGAAAAACCATGAGACTTCCCCCTCGCCGCGAGATGAGGCCCGATTCCCCTGCATTGCGTGCAGAGAAATTCCGTGTTCCACATTAAACGTGAAAGGAGACTTGATTTCCTTGATGGCACTCCAGACAAAATCCAAGATCACTGTCTCAAGTCTAGAGGGATCCTCAGGTCACTGGAGCAACACGAAAGGGCTTCGTTGACCCCAAATCAACTCGAGATGAGAGCTTAGTCCCTGGCTTCGACTCAAGAGGAATACCAACTTTCCACAAGCACCTCAAGAGGAGGCTTCTCTCAGCTACAGGGATGTTAGAGGGACCCTGAGTTTGTGGCCTCAAGTGGAATGGACACCGAGATGCTCTGACTCGAAGTAAGGCCAGATATGCCTGCAGTGAATTGAATGCAGGCTCGTCTTGCATCTCCCAAGACGAAGGGATGTCTGAATCCCCTATGGAGACCACAGAGAAAGACCTAGTCCTCCGCCTCATCGCGACCGGAGTTCTCACATCCTTTGAAAACTCGAGAGGCCCGCGGAGATCAATGCTTCCAAAGGAGACGATGCCTGACTCCTCTTGAAAATGGATAGGAGTCCCAGGATCCCTGTGGCACGTGGAAAGGGACCCTGGGTCTCCCGCCTCATATGGAGACGTGTCCCAATTGCCATGCAAAGACTCGAGGAGAATCCCGAGGTGTCCCTCGCACCTAGGCAAGAGTCCTGACGTCACTGAACAAACACATGTCTCGAAGGCCCTCCCCGTCGTAACTCGAGAATATACCCCAGGTTCCTACCGCAACTCGAAAAAAACCATGAGACTTCCCCCTCACAGTGAGATGAGGCCCGATTCCCCTGCACTGCATGCAGAGCAATTCCGTGTTCCACATCAAACGTGAAAGGAGCCTTGATTTCCTTGATGGCACTCCAGAGAAAACCCAAGATCACTGTCTCAAGTCTAGAGGGATCCTGAGGTCACTGGAGCAACACGAAAGGGCTCCCTGGACCCCAAATCAACTCGAGATGAGAGCTTAGTGTCTGGCTTCGACTCAAGAGGATTAACAACTTTCCACAAGCACCTCAAGAGGAGGCTTCTCTCAGCTACAGGTATGTGAGAGGGACCCTGAGTTTGTGGCCTCAAGTGGACTGGAAACCGAGATGCTCTGACTGGAAGTAAGGCCGGATATCCCTGCAGTGAATTGAATGCAGGCTCGTCTTGCATCTCCCAAGACGAAGGGATGTGTGAATCCCCTGTGGAGACCACAGAGAAAGACCTAGTTCTCCGCCTCATCGAGACCGGAGGCATCACATCCTTTGAAAACTCGAGAGGTCCGCGGAGATCAATGCTTCCAAAGGAGAAGATGCCTGACTCTTCTTGAAAATGGATAGGAGTCCCAGGATCCCTGTGGCACGTGGAAAGGGACCCTGGGTCTCCCGCCTCACGTGGAGACGCGTCCCAATTGCCATGCCAAGACTCGAGGAGAATCCCGAGGTGTCCCTCCCACCTAGGCAGGAGTCCTGACGTCGCAGAACATACACGTTTCTGGAAGGGCCCTCCTCGTCGTAACTCGAGAATATACCGCAGGTTCCGGCCGCAACTCAAAAAAAACCATGAGACTTCCCCCACTCCGCGAGATGAGGCCCGATTCCCCTGCCCTGCGTGCAGAGCAATTCCGTATTCCACATCAGAAATGAAAGGAGCCTTGATTTCCTTGATGGCACTCCAGAGAAAACCCAAGATCACTGTCTCTAGTCTAGAGGGATCCTGAGGTCACTGGAGCAACACGAAAAGGATCCGTGGACCCCAAATCAACTCGAGATGAGAGATTAGTCCCTCAATTCAACTCAAGAGGAATACGAACTTTCCACAAGCCCCTCAAGAGGAGGCTTCTCTCAGCTACAGGTATGTGAGAGGGACCCTGAGTTTGTGGCATCAAGTGGAATGGACACCGAGATGCTCTGACTCGAAGTAAGGCCGGATATCCCTGCAGTGAATTGAATGCAGGCTCGTCTAGCATCTCCCAATACGCAGGGATGTCTGAATCCCCTGTGGAGACGACAGAGAAAGAACTAGTCCTCCGCCTCATCGCGACCGGAGGCCTCACATCCTTTGAAAACTCGAGAGGTCTGCAGAGATCAATGCTTCCAAAGGAGACAATCCCTGACTCCTCTTGAAAATGGATAGGAGTCCCAGGATCCCTGTGGCACGTGGAAAGGGACCCTGGGTCTCCCGCCTCACGTGGAGACGCATCCCAATTGCCATGCCAAGACTCGAGGAGAATCCCGAGGTGTCCCTCGCACCTAGGCAGGAGACCTGACGTAGCTGAACCGACACGTGTCTGGAAGGGCCCTCCGCGTCGTAACTCGAGAATATACCCCAGGTTAAGGCCACAACTCGAGAAAAACCAGGAGACTTCCCTCTCGCCCCGAGATGAGGCCCGATTCCCCTGCCCTGCGTGCAGAGCAATTCCGTGTTCCACATCAAACGTAAACGGAGCCTTGATTTCCTTGATGGCACTCCACAGAAAACCCAAGATCACTGTCTCAAGTCTAGAGGGATCCTGAGGTCACTGGAGCAACAAGAAAGGGCTCCGTGGACCCCAAATCAACTCGTGATGAGAGCTTAGTCCCTGGCTTCGACTCAAGAGGAATACCAACTTTCCGCAAGCACTTCAAGAGAAGGCTTCTCTCAGCTACAGGTATGTGAGAGGGACCCTGAGTTTGTGGCCTCAAGTGGAATGGACACCGAGATGCTCTGACTCGAAGGAAGGCCGGATATCCCTGCAGTGAATTGAATGCAGGCTCGTCTTGCATCTCAAACGACGAAGGGATGTCTGAATCCCCTGTGGAGACCACAGAGAAACACCAAGTTCTCCGCCTCATCGCGACCGGAGGCCTCACGTCCTTTGAAAACTCGATATGTCCGCGGAGATCAATGCTTCCAAAGGAGACGAATCCTGACTCCTCTTGAAAATGGATAGGTGTCCCAGGATCCCTGTGGCACGCGGAAAGGGACACTGGGTATCCCGCCTCACGTGGAGACGCGTCCCAACTGCCATGCCAAGACTCGAGGAGAATCCCGAGGTGTCCCTCACACCTAGGCAGGAGTCCTGACGTCGCTGAAAAAACAGGTGTCTGGAAGGGCCCTCCCCGTCGTAACTAGAGAAAATACCCCAGGTTCCGGCCGCAACTCGAGAAAAACCATGAGACATCCCCCTCGCCGCGAGATGAGGCCCGATTCCCCTGCACTGTGTGCAGAGCAATTCCGTGTTCCACATCAAACGTGAAATGAGCCTTGATTTCCTTGATGGCACTCCAGAGAAAACCCAGGATTACTGTCTTAAGTCTAGAGGGATCCTGAGGTCACTGGAGCAACATGAAAGGGCTCCGTGGACCCCAAATAAACTCGAGATGAGAGCTTCGTCCCTGGCTTCAACTCAAGAGAAATACCCACTTTCCACAAGCACCTCAAGAGGAGGCTTCTCTCAGCTACAGGTATGTGAGAGGGACCCTGAGTTTGTGGCCTCAAGGGGAATGGACACCGAGATGCTCTGACTCGAAGTGAGGCTGGATATCGCTGCAGTGAATTGAATGCAGGCTCATCTTGCATCTCCCAAGACGAAGGGATGTCTGAATCCCCTGTGGAGACCACAGAGAAAGACCGAGTTCTCCGCCTCATCGCGACCGGAGGCCTCACATCCTTTGAAAACTCGAGAGGTCCGCGGAGATCAATGCTTCCAAAGGAGACGATGCCTGACTCCTCTTGAAAATGGATAGGAGTCCCAGGATCCCTGTGGCACGTGGAAAGGGACCCTGTGTCTCCCGCCTCACGTGGAGACGCGTCCAAATTGCCATGCCAAGACTCGAGGAGAATCCCGAGGTGTCCCTCGCACCTAGGCAGGAGTCCTGACGTCGCTGAACAAACACTTGTTTGGAAAGGCCCTCCCCATCGTAACTCGAGAATATAACCCAAGTTCGGGCCGCAACTCGAGAAAAACCATGAGATTTCCCCCTCGCCGCGAGATGAGGCCCTATTCCCCTGCACTGCATGCAGAGCAATTCCGTGTTCCACATCAAACGTGAAAGGAGCCTTGATTTCCTTGATGGCACTCCAGAGAAAACCCAAGATCACTGTCTCACGTCTAGAGGGATCCTGAGGTCACTGGACCAACAAGAAAGGGCTCCGTGGACCCTAAATCAAATCGAGATGAGAGCTTAGTCCCTGGCTTCGACTCAAGAGGAATACCAACTTTCCACAAGCACCTCAAGAGGAGGCTTCTCTCAGCTACAGGTATATTTGAGGGACCCCGAGTTTGTGGCCTCAAGTGGAATGGACACCGAGATGCTCTGACTCGAAGTAAGGCCGGATATCCCTGCAGTGAATTGAATGCAGGCTCGCCTTGCATCTCCCTAGACGAAGGGATGTCTGAATCCCCTGTGGAGACCACAGAGAAAGACCTAGTTCTCCGCCTCCTCGCGACCGAAGGCCTCACATCCTTTGAAAACTCGAGAGGTCCGAAGATATCAATGCTTCCAAAGGAGACGATGCCTGACTCCTCTTGAAAATGGATAGGAGTCCCAGGATCCCTATGGCACGTGGAAAGGGACACTGGGTCTCCCGCCTCACGTGGAGACACGTCCCAATTGCCATGCCAAGACTCGAGGAGAATCCCGAGGTGTCCCTCGCACCTAGGGACGAGTCCTGACGTCGCTGAACAAACACGTGTCTGGAAGGGCCCTCCCCGTCGTAATTCGAGAATATACCCCAGGTTCCGGCAGCAACTCGAGAAAAACCATGAGACTTCCCCCTCGCCGCGAGATGAGGCCCGATTCCCCTGCACTGCGTGCAGAGCAATTCCGTGTTCCACATCAAACGTGAAAGGAACCTTGATTTCCTTGATGGCACTCCAGAGAAAACCCAAGATCACTGTCTCAAGTCTAGAGGGATACTGAGGTCATTGGAGCAACACGAAAGGGCTCCGTGGACCCCAAATCAACTTGACATGAGAGCTTAGTCCCTGGTTTCGAGTCAAGAGGAATACCAACTTTCCACAAGCACCTCAAGACGAGGCTTCTCTCAGCTACAGGTATGTGAGAGGGACCCTGAGTTTGTGGCCTCAAGTGGAATGGACACCGAGATGCTCTGACTCGAAGTAAGGCCGGATATCCCTGCAGTGAATTGAATGCAGGCTCGTCTTGCTTCTCCCAAGACGAAGGGTTGTCTGAATCCTCTGTGGAGACCACAGAGAAAGACCTAGTCCTCCACCTCAACGCAACCGGAGGCCTCATATCCTTTGAAAACTCAAGAGGACCGCGGAGATCAATACTTCCGAAGGAGACGATGCCTGACTCCTCTTGAAAATGGACAGGAGTCCCAGGATCCCTGTGGCACGTGGAAAGGGACCCTGGGTCTCCCGCCTCACGTGGAGACGCATCCAAATTGCCATGCCAAGACTCGAGGAGAATCCCGAGGTGTCCCTCGAACCTAGGCAGGAGTCCTGACGTCGCTGAACAAACACGTGTCTGGAAGGGCCCTCCCCGTCGTAACTCGAGAATATACCACAGGTTCCGGCCGCAACTCGAGAAAAACCATGAGACATCCCCCTTGCCGCGAGATAAGCCCCGATTCCCCTGCACTGTGTGCAGAGCAATTCCGTGTTCCACATCAAACGTGAAAGGAGCCTTGATTTCCTTGATGGCACTCCAGAGAAAACCCAAGATCACTGTCTCAAGTCTAGAGGGATCCTGAGGTCACTGGAGCAACACGAAAGGGCTCCATGGACCCCAAATCAACTCGAGATGAGAGCTTAGTCCCTGGCTTCGACTCAAGAGGAATACCAACTTTCCACAAGCACCTCAAGAGGAGGCTTCTCTCAGCTACAGGTATGTGAGAGGGACCATGAGTTTGTGGCCTCAAGTGGAATGGACACCGAGATGCTCTGACTCGAAGTAAGGCCAGATAACCCTGCAGTGAATTGAATGCAGGCTCGTCTTGCATCTCCCAAGACGAAGGGATGTCTGAATCCCCTGTGGAGACCACAGAGAACGACCGAGTTCTCCGCCTCATCGCGACCGGAGGCCTCACATCCTTTGAAAATTCGAGAGGTCCGCGGAGATCAATGCTTCCAAAGGAGACGATGCCTGACTCCTCTTGAAAATGGATAGGAGTCCCAGGATCCCTGTGGCACGTGAAAAGGGACCCTGGGTCTCCCGCCTCACGTGGAGACGCGTCCAAATTGCCATGCCAAGACTCGAGGAGAATCCCGAGGTGTCCCTCGCACCTAGGCAGGAGTCCTGACGTCGCTGAACAAACACTTGTCTGGAAGGGCCCTCCCCATCGTAACTCGAGAATATAACCCAAGTTCGGGCCGCAACTCGAGAAAAACCATGAGATTTCCCCCTCGCCGCGAGATGAGGCCCTATTCCCCTGCACTGCATGCAGAGCAATTCCGTGTTCCACATCAAACATGAAAGGAGCCTTGATTTCCTTGATGGCACTCCAGAGAAAACCCAAGATCACTGTCTCACGTCTAGAGGGATCCTGAGGTCACTGGACCAACAAGAAGGGCTCCGTGGACCCTAAATCAAATCGAGATGAGAGCTTAGTCCCTGGCTTCGACTCAAGAGGAATACCAACTTTCCACAAGCACCTCAAGAGGAGGCTTCTCTCAGCTACAGGTATATTTGAGGGACCCCGAGTTTGTGGCCTCAAGTGGAATGGACACCGAGATGCTCTGACTCGAAGTAAGGCCGGATATCCCTGCAGTGAATTGAATGCAGGCTCGCCTTGCATCTCCCTAGACGAAGGGATGTCTGAATCCCCTGTGGAGACCACAGAGAAAGACCTAGTTCTCCGCCTCCTCGCGACCGGAGGCCTAACATCCTTTGAAAACTCGAGAGGTCCGTGGATATCAATGCTTCCAAAGGAGACGATGCCTGACTCCTCTTGAAAATGGATAGGAGTCCCACGATCCCTATGGCACGTGGAAAGGGACACTGGGTCTCCCGCCTCACGTGGAGACACGTCCCAATTGCCATGCCAAGACTAGAGGAGAATCCCGAGGTGTCCCTCGCACCTAGGGAGGAGTCCTGACCTCGCTGAACAAACACGTGTCTGGAAGGGCCCTCCCCGTCGTAATTCGAGAATATACCCCAGGTTCCGGCAGCAACTCGAGAAAAACCAAGAGACTTCCCCCTCTCCGCGAGATGAGGCCCGATTCCCCTGCACTGCGTGCAGAGCAATTCCGAGTTCCACATCAAACGTGAAAGGAGCCTTGATTTCCTTGATGGCCCTCCAGAGAAAACCCAAGATCACTGTCTCAAGTCTAGAGGGATCCTGAGGTCACTGGAGCAACAAGAAAGGACTCCGTGGACCCCAAATCAACTCGAGATGAGAGCTTAGTCCCTGGCTTCGTCTCAAGAGGAATACCAACTTTCCACAAGCAACTCAAGAGAAGGCTTCTCTCAGCTACAAGTATGTGAGAGGGACCCTGAGTTTGTGGCCTCAAGTGGAATGGACACCGAGATGCTCTGACTCGAAGTAAGGCCGGATATCCCTGCAGTGAATTGAATGCAGGCTCGTCTTGCATCTCCCAAGACGAAGGGATGTCTGAATCCCCTGTGAAGACCACAGAGAAAGACCTAGTTCTCCGCCTCATCGCGACCGGAGGCCTCACATCCTTTGAAAACTCGAGAGGTCCGCGGAGATCAATGCTTCCAAAGGAGACGATGCCTGACTCCTCTTGAAAATGGATAGGAGTCCCAGGATCCCTGTGGCACGTGGAAAGGGACCCTGGGTCTCCCGCCTCACGTGGAGACGTGTCCCAATTGCCATGCCAAGACTCGAGGAGAATACCGAGGTGTCCCTCGCACCCAGGCAGGAGTCCTGACATCGCTGAATAAACACGTGTCTGGAAAGTCCCTTCTGGTCGTAAGTCGAGAATGTACCCCAGGTTCCGGCCGCAACTCGAGAAAAACCATGAGACTTCGCCCTCGCCGCGAGATGAGGCCCGATTCCCCTGCACTGCATGCAGAGCAATTCCGTGTTCCACATCAAACATGAAAGGAGCCTTGATTTCCTTGATGGCACTCCAGAGAAAACCCAAGATCACTGTCTCAAGTCTAGAGGGATCCTGAGGTCACTGTAGCAACACGAAAGGGCTCCGTGGACCCCAAATCAACTCGAGATGAGAGCTTCGTCCCTGGCTTCGACTCAAGAGGAATACCCACTTTCCACAAGCACCTCAAGAGGAGGCTTCTCTCAGCTACAGGTATGTGAGAGGGATCCTGAGTTTGTGGCCTCAAGTGGAATGGACACCGAGATGCTCTAACTCGAAGGAAGGCCGGATATCCCTGCAGTTAATTGAATGCAGGCCTCTTTTGCATCTCCCACGATGAAGGGATGTCTGAATCCCCTGTGGAGACCACAGAGAAAGACCTAGTTCTCCGCCTCATCGCGATCGGAGGCCTCACGTCCTTTGAAAACTCGAGAGGTCCGCGGAGATCAATGCTTCCAAAGGAGACGATGCCTGACTACTCTTGAAAATCGATAGGAGTCCCAGGATCCCTGTGGCACGTGGAAAGGGACCCTGGGTCTCCCGCCTCACGTGGAGACGCGTCCCAATGGCCATGCCAAGACTCAAGGAGAATCCCGAGGTGTCCCTCGCACCGAGGCAGGAGTCCTGACGTCGCTGAACAAACACGTGTCTGGAAGGGCCCTCCCCGTCGTAATTCGAGAATATACCCCAGGTTCCGGCAGCAACTCGAGAAAAACCATGAGACTTCCCCCTCGCCGCGAGATGAGGCCCGATTCCCCTGCACTGCGTGCAGAGCAATTCCGTGTTCCACATCAAACGTGAAAGGAACCTTGATTTCCTTGATGGCACTCCAGAGAAAACCCAAGATCACTGTCTCAAGTCTAGAGGGATACTGAGGTCATTGGAGCAACACGAAAGGGCTCCGTGGACCCCAAATCAACTCGACATGAGAGCTTAGTCCCTGGTTTCGAGTCAAGAGGAATACCAACTTTCCACAAGCACCTCAAGACGAGGCTTCTCTCAGCTACAGGTATGTGAGAGGGACCCTGAGTTTGTGGCCTCAAGTGGAATGGACACCGAGATGCTCTGACTCGAAGTAAGGCCGGATATCCCTGCAGTGAATTGAATGCAGGCTCGTCTTGCTTCTCCCAAGACGAAGGGTTGTCTGAATCCTCTGTGGAGACCACAGAGAAAGACCTAGTCCTCCACCTCAACGCAACCGGAGTCCTCATATCCTTTGAAAACTCAAGAGGACCGCGGAGATCAATACTTCCGAAGGAGACGATGCCTGACTCCTCTTGAAAATGGACAGGAGTCCCAGGATCCCTGTGGCACGTGGAAAGGGACCCTGGGTCTCCCGCCTCACGTGGAGACGCATCCAAATTGCCATGCCAAGACTCGAGGAGAATCCCGAGGTGTCCCTCGCACCTAGGCAGGAGTCCTGACGTCGCTGAACAAACACGTGTCTGGAAGGGCCCTCCCCGTCGTAACTCGAGAATATACCACAGGTTCCGGCCGCAACTCGAGAAAAACCATGAGACATCCCCCTTGCCGCGAGATAAGCCCCGATTCCCCTGCACTGTGTGCAGAGCAATTCCGTGTTCCACATCAAACGTGAAAGGAGCCTTGATTTCCTTGATGGCACTCCAGAGAAAACCCAAGATCACTGTCTCAAGTCTAGAGGGATCCTGAGGTCACTGGAGCAACACGAAAGGGCTCCATGGACCCCAAATCAACTCGAGATGAGAGCTTAGTCCCTGGCTTCGACTCAAGAGGAATACCAACTTTCCACAAGCACCTCAAGAGGAGGCTTCTCTCAGCTACAGGTATGTGAGAGGGACCATGAATTTGTGGCCTCAAGTGGAATGGACACCGAGATGCTCTGACTCGAAGTAAGGCCAGATAACCCTGCAGTGAATTGAATGCAGGCTCGCCTTGCATCTCCCAAGACGAAGGGATGTCTGAATCCCCTGTGGAGACCACAGAGAACGACCGAGTTCTCCGCCTCATCGCGACCGGAGGCCTCACATCCTTTGAAAATTCGAGAGGTCCGCGGAGATCAATGCTTCCAAAGGAGACGATGCCTGACTCCTCTTGAAAATGGATAGGAGTCCCAGGATCCCTGTGGCACGTGAAAAGGGACCCTGGGTCTCCCGCCTCACGTGGAGACGCGTCCAAATTGCCATGCCAAGACTCGAGGAGAATCCCGAGGTGTCCCTCGCACCTAGGCAGGAGTCCTGACGTCGCTGAACAAACACTTGTCTGGAAGGGCCCTCCCCATCGTAACTCGAGAATATAACCCAAGTTCGGGCCGCAACTCGAGAAAAACCATGAGATTTCCCCCTCGCCGCGAGATGAGGCCCTATTCCCCTGCACTGCATGCAGAGCAATTCCGTGTTCCACATCAAACATGAAAGGAGCCTTGATTTCCTTGATGGCACTCCAGAGAAAACCCAAGATCACTGTCTCACGTCTAGAGGGATCCTGAGGTCACTGGACCAACAAGAAGGGCTCCGTGGACCCTAAATCAAATCGAGATGAGAGCTTAGTCCCTGGCTTCGACTCAAGAGGAATACCAACTTTCCACAAGCACCTCAAGAGGAGGCTTCTCTCAGCTACAGGTATATTTGAGGGACCCCGAGTTTGTGGCCTCAAGTGGAATGGACACCGAGATGCTCTGACTCGAAGTAAGGCCGGATATCCCTGCAGTGAATTGAATGCAGGCTCGCCTTGCATCTCCCTAGACGAAGGGATGTCTGAATCCCCTGTGGAGACCACAGAGAAAGACCTAGTTCTCCGCCTCCTCCCGACCGGAGGCCTAACATCCTTTGAAAACTCGAGAGGTCCGTGGATATCAATGCTTCCAAAGGAGACGATGCCTGACTCCTCTTGAAAATGGATAGGAGTCCCACGATCCCTATGGCACGTGGAAAGGGACACTGGGTCTCCCGCCTCACGTGGAGACACGTCCCAATTGCCATGCCAAGACTAGAGGAGAATCCCGAGGTGTCCCTCGCACCTAGGTAGGAGTCCTGACCTCGCTGAACAAACACGTGTCTGGAAGGGCCCTCCCCGTCGTAATTCGAGAATATACCCCAGGTTCCGGCAGCAACTCGAGAAAAACCAAGAGACTTCCCCCTCTCCGCGAGATGAGGCCCGATTCCCCTGCACTGCGTGAAGAGCAATTCCGAGTTCCACATCAAACGTGAAAGGAGCCTTGATTTCCTTGATGGCCCTCCAGAGAAAACCCAAGATCACTGTCTCAAGTCTAGAGGGATCCTGAGGTCACTGGAGCAACAAGAAAGGACTCCGTGGACCCCAAATCAACTCGAGATGAGAGCTTAGTCCCTGGCTTCGTCTCAAGAGGAATACCAACTTTCCACAAGCAACTCAAGAGAAGGCTTCTATCAGCTACAAGTATGTGAGAGGGACCCTGAGTTTGTGGCCTCAAGTGGAATGGACACCGAGATGCTCTGACTCGAAGTAAGGCCGGATATCCCTGCAGTGAATTGAATGCAGGCTCGTCTTGCATCTCCCAAGACGAAGGGATGTCTGAATCCCCTGTGAAGACCACAGAGAAAGACCTAGTTCTCCGCCTCATCGCGACCGGAGGCCTCACATCCTTTGAAAACTCGAGAGGTCCGCGGAGATCAATGCTTCCAAAGGAGACGATGCCTGACTCCTCTTGAAAATGGATAGGAGTCCCAGGATCCCTGTGGCACGTGGAAAGGGACCCTGGGTCTCCCGCCTCACGTGGAGACGTGTCCCAATTGCCATGCCAAGACTCGAGGAGAATCGCGAGGTGTCCCTCGCACCTAGGCAGGAGTCCTGACGTCGCTGAACAAACACGTGTCTGGAAGGGCCATCCCTGTCGTAACTCGAGAATATACCCCAGGTTCCGGCCGCAACTCGAGAAAAACCATGACACTTCCCCCTCGCCGCGAGATGAGGCCCGATTCCCCTGCACTGCGTGCAGAGCAATTCCGTGTTCCACATCAAACGTGAAAGGAGCCTTGATTTCCTTGATGGCACTCCAGAGAAAACCCAAGATCACTGTCTAAAGTCTAGAGGGATCCTGAGGTCACTGAAGAACACGAAAGGGCTGCGTCGACCCCAAATCAACTCGAGATGAGAGCTTAGTCCCTGGCTTCGACTCAAGAGGAATACCAACTTTCCACAAGCACCTCAAGAGGAGGCTTCTCTCAGCTACAGGTATGTGAGAGGGACCCTGAGTTTGTGGCCTCAAGTGGAATGGACACCGAGATGCTCTGACTCAAAGTAAAGCCGGATATCCCTGCAGTGAATTGAATGCAGGCTCGTCTTGCATCTCCCAAGAAGAAGGGATGTCTGAATCCCCTGTGGAGACCACAGAGAAAGACCTAGTTCTCCGCCTCATCGCGACCGGAGGCCTCACATCCTTTGAAAACTCGAGCGATCCGCACAGATCAATGCTTCCAAAGGAGACGATGCCTGAGTCCTCTTGAAAATGGATAGGAGTCCCAGGATCCCTGTGGCACGTCAAAAGGGACACTGTGTCTCCCGCCTCACGTGGAGACGCATCCCAATTGCCATGCCAAGTCTCGAGGAGAATCCCGAGGTGTCCCTCGCACCTAGGCAGGAGTCCTGACGTCGCTGAACAAACACGTGTCTGGAAGGGCCCTCCCCGTTGTAACTCGAGAATATACCGCAGTTTCCGGACGCAACTCGAGAAAAACCATGAGCCTTCCCCCTCGCCGCCAGATGAGGCCCGATTCCCCTGCACTGCGTGCAGAGCAATTTCGTGTTCCACATCAAACGTGAAAGGAGCCTTGATTTCCTTGATGGCCCTCCAGAGAAAACCCAAGATCACTGTCTCAAGTCTAGAGGGATCCTGAGGTCACTGGAGCAACACGAAAAGGCTCCATGGACCCCAAATCAACTCGAGATGAGAGCTTAGTCCCTGGCTTTGACTCAAGAGGAATACCAACTTTCCACAAGCACCTCCAGAGGAATCTTCTCTCAGCTACAGGTATGTGAGAGGGCCCCTGAGTTTGTGGCCTCAAGTGGAATGGACACAGAAAGGCTCTGACTCGAAGTAAGGCCGGATATCCCTGCAGTGAAGTGAATGCAGGCTCGTCTTGCATCTCCCACCATGAAGGGATGTCTGAATCCCCTGTGGAGACCACAGAGAAAGACCTAGTTCTCCACCTCATCGCGACCGGAGGCCTCACATCCTTTGAAAACTCGAGAGGTCCGCGGAGATCAATGCTTCCAAAGGAGACGATGCCTGACTCCTCTTGAAAATGGATAGGAGTCCCAGGATCCCTGTGGCACGTGGAAAGGGACACTGGGTCTCCCACCTCACGTGGAGTCGCGTCCCAATTTCCATGCCAAGACTCGAGGAGAATTCCGAGGTGTCCCTCGCACCTAGGCAGGAGTCCTGACTTCGCTGAACAAACACGTGTCTGGAAGGGCCCTCCCCCTCGTAACTCGAGAATATACCCCAGGTTCCGGCCGCAACTCGAGAAAAACCATGAGACTTCGCCCTCGCCGCGAGATGAGGCCCGATTCCCCTGCACTGCATGCAGAGCAATTCCGTGTTCCAAATCAAACATGAAAGGAGCCTTGATTTCCTTGATGGCACTCCAGAGAAAACCCAAGATCACTGTCTCAAGTCTAGAGGGATACTGAGGTCACTGTAGCAACACGAAAGGGCTCCGTGGACCCCAAATCAACTCGAGATGAGAGCTTCGTCCCTGGCTTCGACTCAAGAGGAATACCCACTTTCCACAAGCACCTCAAGAGGAGGCTTCTCTCAGCTACAGGTATGTGAGAGGGACCCTGAGTTTGTGGCCTCAAGTGGAATGGACACCGAGATGCTCTAACTCGAAGGAAGGCCGGATATCCCTGCAGTGAATTGAATGCAGGCTCGGCTTGCATCTCCCACGACGAAGGGATGTCTGAATCCCCTGTGGAGACCAAGGAGAAAGACCTAGTTCTCCGCCTCATCGCGACCGGAGGCCTCACGTCCTTTGAAAACTCGAGAGGTCCACGGAGATCAATGATTCCAAAGGAGACGATGCCTGACTCCTCTTGAAAATGGATAGGAGTCCCAGGATCCCTGTGGCACGTGGAAAGGGACCCTGGGTCTCACGCCTCACGTGGAGACGCGTCCCAATGGCCATTCCAAGACTCGAGGAGTATCCCGAGGGGTCCCTCGCACCCAGGCAGGAGTCCTGACGTCGCTGAACAAACACGTGTCTGGAAGGGCCCTTCCGGTCGTAACTCGTGAGTGTACCCCAGGTTCCTGCCGCAACTCGAGAAAAACCATGAGATTTCCCCCTCGCCGCGAGATGAGGCCCGATTCCCCTGCGCTGCGTGCAGAGCAACTCCGTGTTCCAAATCAAACGTGAAATGAGACTTGATTTCCTTGATGGCACTCCAGAGAACACCCAAGATCACTGTCTCAAGTCTAGAGGGATCCTGAGGTCACTGGAGCAACACGAAAAGGCTCCGTGGACCCCAAATCAACTCAAGATGAGAGCTTCGTCCCTGGCTTTGACTCAAGAGGAATACCCACTTTCCACAAGCACCTCAAGAGGAGGCTTCTCTCAGCTACAGGTATGTGAGAGGGACCCTGAGTTTGTGGCCTCAGGTGGAATGCACACCGAGATGCTCTGACTCGAAGGAAGGCCGGATATCCCTGCAGTGAATTGAATGCAGGCTCGTCTTGCATCTCCCAAGACGAAGGGATGTCTGAATCCCCTGTGGAGCCCACAGAGAAAGACCTAGTTCTCCGCCTCATCGTGACCGGAGGCCTCACGTCCTTTGAAAACTCGAGAATTCCGCGGAGATCAATGCTTCCAAAGGAGATGATGGCAGAATCCTCTTGAAAATGGATAAGAGTCCCAGGATCCCTGTGGCACTTGGAAAGGGACTCTGGGTCTCCCGCCTCACGTGGAGACGCGTCCCAATGGCCATTCCAAGACTCGAGGAGAATCCCAAGGTGCCCCTCGCACCTAGGCAGGAGTCCTGACGTCGCTGAACAAACACGTGTCTGGAAGGGCCCTTCCGGTCTTAACTCGTGAGTATACCCCAGGTTCCGGCCGCAACTCGAGAAAAACCATGAGACTTCCCCCTCGCCGCGAGATGAGGCCCGATTCCCCTGCACTGCGTGCAGAGCAACTCCGTGTTCTAAATCAAACGTGAAATGAGACTTGATTTCCTTGATGGCACTAAAGAGAACACCCAAGATCACTGTCTCAAGTCTAGAGGGATCCTGAGGTCACTGTAGCAACACGAAAGGGCTCCATGGACGCCAAATCAACTCGAGATGAGAGCTTAGTCCCTGGCTTCGACTCAAGAGGAATACCCACTTTCCACAAGCACCTCAAGAGGGGACTTCTCTCAGCTACAGGTATGTGAGAGGGACCCTGAGTTTGTGGCCTCAAGTGGAATGGACACCGAGATGCTCTGACTCGAAGGAAGGCCGGATATCCCAGCAGTGAATTGAATGCAGGCTCTTCTTGCATCTCCCACGACGAAGGGATGTCTGAATCCCCTGTGGAGACCACAGAGAAAGACCTAGTTCTCCGCCTCATCGCGATCGGAGGCCTCACGTCCTTTGAAAACTCGAGAGGTCCGAGGAGTTCAATGCTTCCAAAGGAGACGATGCCTGACTCCTCCTGAAAATGGATAGGAGTCCCAGGATCCCTGTGGCACGTGGAAAGGGACCCTGGGTCTCCCGCCTCACGTGGAGACGCGTCCCCTTTGCCATGCCAAGATTCGAGGAGAATCCCGAGGTGTCCCTCGCACCTAGGCAGGAGTCCTGACGTCGCTGAACAAACACGTGTCTGGAGGGGCCCTCCCCGTCGTAACTCGAGAATATACCCCAGGTTCCGGCCGCAGCTCGAGAAAAACCGGGAAACTTCCCCCTCGGCGCGAGATGAGGCCCGATTCCCCTGCACTGCGTGCAGAGCAATTCCGTGTTCCACATCAAACCTGAAAGGAGCCTTGATTTCCTTGATGGCACTCCAGAGAAATCCCAAGATCACTGTCTCAAGTCTAGAGTGATCCTGAGGTCACTGGAGCAACACGAAAGGGCTCCGTGGACCCCAAATCAACTCGAGATGAGAGCTTAGTCCCTGGCTTCGACTCAAGAGGAATACCAACTTTCCACAAGCACCTCAAGAGGAGGCTTCTCTCAGCTACAGGTATGTGAGAAGGACCCTGAGTTTGTGGCCTCAAGTGGAATGGACACCGAGATGCTCTGACTCGAAGTAAGGCCGGATATCCCTGCAGTGAATTGAATGCAGGCTCGTCTTGTATCTCCCAAGACGAAGGGTTGTCTGAATCCCCTGTGGAGACCACAGAGAAAGACCTAGTCCTCTGCCTCAACGCGACCGGAGCCCTCACATCCTTTGAAAACTCGAGAGGTCCGCGGAGATCAATGCTTCCAAAGGAAACGATGCCTGACTCCTCTTGAAAATGGATAGGAGTCCCAGGATCCCTGTGGCACGTGGAAAGGTACACTGGATCTCCCGCCTCAGGTGGAGACGCGTCCCAATTGCCATGCCAAGACTCGAGGAGAATCCCGAGGTGTCCCTCGCACCTAGGCAGGAGTCCTGACGTCGCTGAACAAACACGTGTCTCGAAGGGCCCTCCCCGTGGTAACTCGAGAATATACCCCAGGTTCCGGCCGCAACTCGAGAAAAACCATGAGACTTCCCCTTCATCGCGAAATGAGGCCCGATTCCCCTGCACTGCATGCAGAGCAATTCCGTGTTCCACATCAAACGTGAAAGGAGCCTTGATTTCCTTGATGGCACTCCAGAGAATACCCAAGATCACTGTCTCAAGTCTAGAGGGATCCTGAGGTCACTGGAGCAACATGAAAGGGCTCTGTGGACCCCAAATCAACTCGAGATGAGAACTTATTCCCTGGCTTCGACTCAAGAGGAATACCAAGTTTCCACAAGCACCTCAAGAGGAGGCTTCTCTCAGCTACAGGTATGTGAGAGGAACCTGAGTTTGTGGCCTCAAGTGGAATGGACACCGAGATGCTCTGACTCGAACTAAGGCCGGATATCCCTGCAGTGAATTGAATGCAGGCTCGTCTTGCATCTTCCAAGACGAAGGGATGTCTGAATCCCCTGTGGAGAAGACAGAGAAAGACCTAGTCCTCCGCCTCATCGTGTCCGGAGGCCTCACATCCTTTGAAAACTCGAGCGTTCCGCACAGATCAATGCTTCCAAAGGAGACGATGCCTGAGTCCTCTTGAATATGGATAGGAGTCCCAGGATCCCTATGGCCCGTGGAATGGGACCCTGTGTCTCCCGCCTCACGTGGAGACGCATCCCAATTGCCATGCCAAGTCTCGAGGAGAATCCCGAGGTGTCCCTCGCACCTAGGCAGGAGTCCTGAAGTCGCTGAACAAACACGTGTCTGGAAGGGCCCTCCCCGTCTTAACTCGAGAATATACCCCAGGTTCCAGCCGCAACTCGAGAAAAACCATGAGAATTCCCCCTCCCAGCGAGATGAGGTACGATTCCCCTGCACTGCGTGCAGAGCAATTCCGTTTTCCACATCAAACGTGAAAGGAGACTTGATTTCCTTGATGGCACTCCAGAGAAAACCCAAGATCACTGTCTCAAGTCTAGAGGGATACTGAGGTCACTGTAGCAACACAAAAGGGCTCCGTGGACCCCAAATCAACTCGAGATGCGAGCTTCGTCCCTGGCTTCGACTCAAGAGAAATACCCACTTTCCACAAGCACCTCAAGAGGAGGCTTCTCTCAGCTACAGGTATGTGAGAGGGACCCTGAGTTTGTGGCCTCAAGTGGAATGGGCACCGAGATGCTCTGACTCGAAGGAAGGCCGGATATCCCTGCAGTGAATTGAATGCAGGCTCGTCTTGCATCTCCCACGACGAAGGGATGTCTGAATCCCCTGTGGAGCCCACAGAGAAAGACCTAGTTCTCCGCCTCATCGTGACCGGAGGCCTCACGTCCTTTGAAAACTCGAGAATTCGGCGGAGATCAATGCTTCCAAAGGAGATGATGGCTGAATCCTCTTGAAAATGGATAGGAGTCCCAGGATCCCTGTGGCACTTGGATAGGGACTCTGGGTCTCCCGCCTCACGTGGAGACGCGTCCCAATGGCCATGCCAAGACTCGAGGAGAATCCCAAGGTGCCCCTCGCACCTAGGCAGGAGTCCTGACGTCGCTGAACAAACACATGTCTGGAAGGGCCCTTCCGGTCGTAACTCGTGAGTATACCCCAGGTTCCGGCCGCAACTCGAGAAAAACCATGAGACTTCCCCCTCGCCGCGAGATGAGGCCCGATTCCCCTGCACTGCGTGCAGAGCAACTCCGTGTTCTAAATCAAACGTGAAATGAGACTTGATTTCCTTGATGGCACTCCAGAGAACACCCAAGATCACTGTCTCAAGTCTAGAGGGATCCTGAGGTCACTGTAGCAACACGAAAGGGCTCCATGGACGCCAAATCAACTCGAGATGAGAGCTTAGTCCCTGGCTTCGACTCAAGAGGAATACCCACTTTCCACAAGCACCTCAAGAGGGGGCTTCTCTCAGCTACAGGTATGTGAGAGGGACCCTGAGTTTGTGGCCTCAAGTGGAATGGACACCGAGATGCTCTGACTCGAAGGAAGGCCGGATATCCCAGCAGTGAATTGAATGCAGGCTCTTCTTGCATCTCCCACGACGAAGGGATGTCTGAATCCCCCGTGGAGACCACAGAGAAAGACCTAGTTCTCCGCCTCATCGCGATCGGAGGCCTCACGTCCTTTGAAAACTCGAGAGGTCTGCGGAGATCAATGCTTCCAAAGGAGACGATGCCTGACTCCTCTTGAAAATGGATAGGAGTCCCAGGATCCCTGTGGCACGTGGAAAGGGACCCTGGGTCTCCCGCCTCACGTGGAGACGTGTCCCAATGGCCATGCCAAGACTCGAGGAGAATCCGGAGGTGTCCCTCGCACCTAGGCAGGAGTCCTGATGTCACTGAAGAAACACGTGTCTGGAAGGGCCCTCCCCGTCGGAACTCGAGAATATACCCCAGGTTCCGGCCGCAACTCGAGAAAAACCATGAGACTTCCCCTCGCCGCGAGATGAGGCCCGATTCCCCTGCACTGCGTGCAGAGTAATTCCGTGTTCCACATCAAACATGAAAGGAGCCTTGATTTCCTTGATGGCACTCCAGAGAACACCCAAGATCACTGTCTCATGTCCAGAGGGATACTGAGGTCACTGTAGCAACACGAAAGGGCTCCGTGGACCCCAAAGCAACTCGAGATGCGAGCTTCGTCCCTGGCTTCGACTCAAGAGGAATACCCACTTTCCACAAGCACCTCAAGAGGAGGCTTCTCTCAGCTACAGGTATGTGAGAGGGACCCTGAGTTTGTGGCCTCAAGTGGAATGGACACCGAGATGCTCTGACTCGAAGGAAGGCCGGATATCCCTGCAGTGAATTGAATGCAGGCCTCTTTTGCATCTCCCACGACGAAGGGATGTCTGAATCCCCTGTGGAAACCACAGAGAAATACCTTGTTCCCTGCCTCATCGCGACTGGAGGTCTCCCGTCCTTTGAAAACTCGGCAGGTCCGCAGAGAACAAGGCTTCCAAAGGAGACGATGCCTGACTTCTCTTGAAAATGGATAGGAGTCCCAGGATCCCTGTGGCACGTGGAAAGGGACCCTGAGTCTCCCGCCTCACGTGGAGACGCGTCCCAATGGCCATGCCAAGACTCGAGGAGAATCCCGAGGTGTCCCTCGCACCTAGGCAGGAGTCCTGACGTCGCTGAACAAACACATGTCTGGAAGGGCCCTTCTGTTCGAAACTCGAGAATATACCCCAGGTTCCGGCCGCAACTCAAGAAAAACCATCAGACTTCCCCCTCGCCGCAAGATGAGGCCCGATTCCCCTGCACTGCGTGCAGAGCAATTCCGTGTTCCACATCAAACCTGAAAGGAGCCTTGATTTCCTTGATGGCACTCCAGAGAAGACCCAAGATCACTGTCTCATGTCTAGAGGGATACTGAGGTCACTGTAGCAACATGAAAGGGCTCCGTGGACCCCAAATCAACCTGAGATGAGAGCTTCGTCCGTGGCTTCGACTCAAGAGGAATACCCACTTTCCACAAGCACCTCAAGAGGAGGATTCTCTCAGCTACAGGTATGTGAGAGGGACCCTGAGTTTGTGGCCTCAAGTGGAATGGACACCGAGATGCTCTGACTCGAAGGAAGGCCGGATATCCCTGAAGTGAATTGAATGCAGGCCTCTTTTGCATCTCCCACGACGAACGGATGTCTGAATCCCCTGTGGAGACCAAGGAGAAAGACCTAGTTCTCCGCCTCATCGCGACCGGAGGCCTCACGTCCTTTGAAAACTCGAGAGGTCCGCGGAGATCAATGCTTCCAAAGGAGACGATGCCTGACTCCTCTTGAAAATGGATAGGAGTCCCAGGATCCCTGGGGCACGTGGAAAGGGACCCTGGGTCTCCCGCCTCACGTGGAGACGCGTCCCAATGGCCATGCCAAGACTCGAGGAGAATCCCGAGGTGTCCCTCGCACCGAGGCAGGAGTCCTGATGTCGCTGAAGAAACACGTGTCTGGAAGGTCCCTCCCCGTCGTAACTCGAGAATATACCCCAGGTTCCGGCCGCAAGTCGAGAAAAACCATGAGACTTCCCCCTCGCGCGAGATGAGGCCCGATTCCCCTGCACTGCGTGCAGAGAATTTCCTTGTTCCACATCAAACATGAAAGGAGCCTTGATTTCCTTAATGGCACTCCAGAGAACACCCAAGATCACTGTCTCAAGTCTAGAGGGATCCTGAGGTCACTGTAGCAACACGAAAGGGCTCCGTGGACCCCAAATCAACTCGAGATGAGAGCTTCGTTCCTGGCTTCGACTCAAGAGGAATACCCACTTTCCACAAGCACCTCAAGAGGAGGCTTCTCTCAGCTACAGGTATGTGAGAGGGACACTGAGTTTGTGGCCTCAAGTGGAATGGACACCGAGATGCTCTGACTCGAAGGATGGCCGGATATCCCTGCAGTGAATTGAATGCAGGCTCGTCTTGCATCTCCCAAGACGAAGGGATGTCTGAATCCCCTGTGGAGACCAAGGAGAAAGACCTAGTTTTCCGCCTCATCGCGACCGGAGGCCTCACGTTCTTTGAAATCTCGAGAGGTCCGGGGAGATCAATGCTTCCAAAGGAGACGATGCCTGACTCCTCTTGAAAATGGATAGGAGTCCCAGGATCCCTGTGGCACGTGGAAAGGGACCCTGGGTCTCCCGCCTCACGTGGAGACGCGTCCCAATGGCCATGCCAAGACTCGTGGAGTATCCCGAGGGGTCCCTCGCACCCAGGCAGGAGTCCTGACGTCGCTGAACAAACACGTGTCTGGAAGGGCCCTTCCGGTCGTAACTCGTGAGTGTACCCCAGGTTCCGGCCGCAACTCGAGAAAAACCATGAGACTTCCCCCTCGCCGCGAGATGAGGCCCGATTCCCCTGCACTGCGTGCAGAGCAACTCCGTGTTCCAAATCAAACGTGAAATGAGACTTGATTTCCTTGATGGCACTCCAGAGAACACCCAAGATCACTGTCTCAAGTCTAGAGGGATCCTGAGGTCACTGTAGCAACACGAAAGGGCTCCGTGGACCCCAAATCAACTCGAGATGAGAGCTTCGTCCCTGGCTTCGACTCAAGAGGAATACCCACTTTCCACAAGCACCTCAAGAGGAGGCTTCTCTCAGCTACAGGTATGTGAGAGAGACCCTGAATTTGTGGCCTCAAGTGGAATGGACACCGAGATGCTCTGACTCGAAGTAAGGCCGGATATCCCTGCAGTGAATTGAATGCAGGCTCGTCTTGCATCTCCCAAGACGAAGGGTTGTCTGAATCCCCTGTGGAGACTACAGAGAAAGACCTAGTCCTCCGCCTCAACGCGACCGGAGGCCTCACATCCTTTGAAAACTCAAGAGGTCCGCCGAGATCAATGCTTCCAAAGGAGACGAAGCCTGACTGCTCTTGAAAATGGATAGGAGTCCCAGGATCCCTGTGGCACGTGGAAAGGGAAACTGGGTCTCCCGCCTCACGTGGAGACGCGTCCCAATTGCCATGCCAAGACTCGAGGAGAATCCCGTGGTGTCCCTCGCACCTAGGCAGGAGTCCTGACGTCGCTGAACAAACACGTGTCTCGAAGGGCCCTCCCCGTGGTAACTCGAGAATATACCCCAGGTTCTGGCCGCAACTCGAGAAAAACCATGAGACTTCCCATTCGCCGCGAGATGAGGCCCGATTCCCCTGCACTGCATGCAGAGCAATTCCGTGTTCCACATCAAACATGAAAGGAGCCTTGATTTCCTTGATGGTACTCCAGAGAATACCCAAGATCACTGTCTCAAGTCTAGAGGGATCCTGAGGTCACTGGAGCAACATGAAAGGGCTCTGTGGACCCCAAATCAACTCGAGATGAGTACTTATTCCCTGGTTTCGACTCAAGAGGAATACCAAGTTTCCACAAGCACCTCAAGAGGAGGATTCTCTCAGCTACAGGTATGTGAGAGGAACCTGAGTTTGTGGCCTCAAGTGGAATGGACACCGAGATGCTCTGACTCGAATAAGGCCGGATATCCCTGCAGTGAATTGAATGCAGGCTCGTCTTGCATCTCCCAAGATGAAGGGATGTCTGAATCCGCTGTGGAGACCACAGAGAAAGACCTAGTTCTCCCCCTCATCACGATCGGAGGCCTCACATCCTTTGAAAACTCGAGCGGTCCGCACAGATCAATGCTTCCAAAGGAGACGATGCCTGAGTCCTCTTGAAAATGGATAGGAGTCCCAGGATCCCTGTGGCACGTCAAAAGGGACCCTGTGTCTCCCGCCTCACGTGGAGACGCATCCCAATTGCCATGCCAAGTCTCGAGGAGAAACCCGAGGTGTCCCTCGCACCTAGGCAGGAGTCCTGACGTCGCTGAACAAACACGTGTCTGGAAGGGCCCTCCCCGTTGTAACTCGAGAATATACCGCAGGTTCCGGACGCAACTCGAGAAAAACCATGAGACTTCCCCCTCGCCGCTAGATGAGGCCCGATTCCCCTGCACTGCGTGCAGAGCAATTCCGTGTTCCACATCAAACGTGAAAGGAGCCTTGATTTCCTTGATGGCCCTCCAGAGAAAACCCAAGATCACTGTCTCAAGTCTAGAGGGATCCTGAGGTCACTGGAGCAACACGAAAGGGCTCCATGGACCCCAAATCAACTCGAGATGAGAGCTTAGTCCCTGGCTTTGACTCAAGAGGAATACCAACTTTCCACAAGCACCTCCAGAGGAGGCTTCTCTCAGCTACAGGTATGTGAGAGGGACCCTGAGTTTGTGGCCTCAAGTGGAATGGACACCGAGATGCTCTGACTCGAAGTAAGGCCAGATATCCCTGCAGTGAATTGAATGCAGGCTCGTCTTGCATCTCCCAAGAAGAAGGGATGTCTGAATCCCCTGTGGAGACCACAGAGAAAGACCTAGTTCTCCGCCTCATCGCGACCGGAGGCCTCACATCCTTTGAAAACTCGAGAGGTCCGAGGAGATCAATGCTTCCAAAGGAGACGATGCCTGACTCCTCTTGAAAATGGATAGGAGTCCCAGGATCCCTGTGGCACGTGCAAAGGGACCCTGGGTCTCCCGCCTCACGTGGAGATGTGACCCAATTGCCATGCCAAGATTCGAGGAGAATCCCGAGTTGTCCCTCGCACCTAGGCAGGAGTCCTGACGTCGCTGAACAGACACGTGTCTGGAGGGGCCCTCCCCGTCGTAACTCGAGAATATGCCCCATGTTCCGGCCGCAACTCGAGAGAAACCATGAGACTTCCATCTCGCCGCGAGATGAGGCCCGATACCCTAGCACTGCGTGCAGAGCAATTCCGTGTTCCACATCAAACTTGAAAGGAGCCTTGATTTCCTTGATGGCACTCCAGAGAACACCCAAGATCACTGTCTCATGTCTAGAGGGATACTGAGGTCACTGTAGCAACACGAAAGGGCTCCGTGGACCCAAATCAACTCGAGATGAGAGCTTCGTCCCTGGCTTCGACTCAAGAGGAATACCCACTTTCCACAAGCACCTCAAGAGGAGGCTTCTCTCAGCTACAGGTATGTGAGAGGGACCCTGATTTTGTGGCCTCAAGTGGAATGGACACCGAGATGCTCTGACTCGAAGGAAGGCCGGATATCCCTGCAGTGAATTGAATGCAGGCTCGTCTTGCATCTCCCACGACGAAGGGATGTCTGAATCCCCTGTGGAGACCACAGAGAAAGACCTAGTTCTCCGCCTCATCGCGACCGGAGGCCTCACGTCCTTTGAAAACTCGAGAGGTCCGCGGTGATCAATGCTTTCAGAGGAGACGATGCCTGACTCCTCTTGAAAATGGATAGGAGTCCCAGGATGCATGTGGCACGTGGAAAGGGACCCTGGGTCTCCCGCTTCAAAAGCTTCAAAAGGTGTGAAAAATATGAAGAGCTTCAAAAATTGTAAAATATATGAGGAGCATGAAACTGTATGAAAAATAGGAGGAGCATGAAAGATGTTGAAATACATGAAGAGATTGAAATGGTGTGAAAAATATGAAGAGCTTCAAAAGGTGTGAAAAATATGAAGAGCTTCAAAAGGTGTGAAAAATATGAGGAGCATGAAGTGGTGTTCAAAAACATGTAGAGCTTGAAAAGGTGTGAAATATACGAAGAGCTTCAAAAGGTGTGAAAAATACGAGGAGCATGAAGTGGTGTTGAAGATTATGAAGAGCCTGAAAAGAGTGAAATATATGAAGAGTTTCAAAAGGTGTCAAAAGTATGAGGAGCTTGAAATGGTGTTCAAAAACATGAAGAGCCTGAGAAGGTGTGAAAACTATGAAGAGCTTCAAAAGGTGTCAAAAGTATGAGGAGCATGAAACGGTCTGAAAAACAGGAGGAGCATGAAACGGTGTTGAAAAACATGAAGAGCCTGAAAAGAGTGAAATATATGAAGAGTTTCAAAAGGTGTCAAAAGTATGAGGAGCTTGAAAAGGTGTTCAAAAACATGAAGAGCCTGAGAAGGTGTGAAAACTATGAAGAGCTTCAAAAGGTGTCAAAAGTATGAGGAGCTTGAAAAGGTGTTCAAAAACATGAAGAGCCTGAGAAGGTGTGAAAACTATGAAGAGCTTCAACAGGTGTCAAAAGTGTGAGAAGCTTGAAAAGGTGTTCAAAAACGTGAAGAGCCTGAGAAGGTGTGAAATATATGAAGAGCTTCAAAAGGTGTCAAAAGTATGAGGAGCTTGAAAAGGTGTTGAAAAACATGAAGAGCCTGAAAAGGTGTGAAAACTATGAAGAGCTTCAAAAGGTGTCAAAAGTATGAGGAGCTTGAAAGGGTGTTCAAAAACATGAAGAGCCTGAGAAGGTGTGCAAAATATGAAGAGCTTAAAAAGGTGTCTAAAATATGACGAGCTTAAAAAGGTGTTCAAAAACATGAAGAGCATGAAAATGTCTGAAAAAAATGAAGAGCTTAAACGGTGTCAAAAATACGAGGAGCATGAAACGGCCTGAAAAAAAGGAGGAGCATGAAATGGTGTTCAAAAACTTGAAGAGACTGAAAATGTGTGAAAAATATGAAGAGCTTCAAAATATGTGAAAAATATGAGAAGCATGAAACGGTCTGAAAAATAGAAGTAGCATGAAACGGTGTTGAAAAATATGAAGAGCCTGAAAAGGTGTGAAATATATGAAGAGGTTCAAAAGGTGTCAAAAATATGAGGAGCATGAAACGGTCTGAAAAATAGGAGAAGCATGAAGCGGTGTTGAAAAACATGAAGAGCCTGAAATGGTGTGAAAAATATGAAGCGCTTCAAAAGGTGTGAAATATATGAAGAGTTTCAAAAGGTGTCCAAAATGTAAGGAGCGTGAAACGGTCTGAAAAATAGGAGGAGCATGAAACGGTGTTCAAAAATATGAAGAGTTTCAAAAGTGTGAAAAATATGAGGAGCATTAATCGGTCTGAAAAAAAGGAGGAGCATGAAACGGTGTTCAAAAATATGAAGAGCTTCAAAAGGTGTCAAAAATATGAAGAGCTACAAAAGGAGTCAAAAATGTGAGGAGCATGAAAAGGTCTGAAAAATAGGAGGAGAATGAAGCGATGTTGAAAAACATGAAGAGCCTGAAAAGGTGTGAAATATATGAAGAGCTTCAAAACGTGTCAAAAATATGAGGAGTGTGAAACTGTGTTGAAAAACATGACGAGCATGAAAAGGTGTGAAAAATATGAAGACCTTCAAAATGTGTCAAAAATAGGAGGAGCATGAAATGGCCTGAAAAATATGAGGAGCATGAAGTGGTGTTGAAAAACATGAAGAGCCTGAAAAGGTGTGAAAAATATGAAGAGTTTCAAAAGGTGTCAAAAATATGAGGAGCAGGAAACGGTCTGAAAAATATTAGGAACATGAAACGGTGTTCAAAACCCTGAAGAGCCTGAAAAGGTGTGAAAAATATGAAGAGCTTCAAAAGGTGTGAAAAATTTGAAGAGCTTAAAAGGTGTGAAAATTATGAAAAGCACGAAACGGTCTGAAAAATAGGAGGATCATGAAGCGGTGTTCAAAAACATGAAGAGCCTGAAAAGGTGTGAAAAATATGAAGAGCTTAAAAGGTGTGAAAATTGTGAATAGCACGAAACGGTCTGAAAAATAGGAGGATCATGAAGCGGTGTTGAAAAGCATGAAGAGCCTGAAAATGTGTGAAAAATATGAAGAGCTTCAAAATTTGTGAAATACATGAGGAGCTTGAAACGGGCTGAACAACAGGAGGAGCATGAAGCGGTGTTGAAAAACATGAAGAGCCTGAAAAGGTGTGAAAAATATGAAGAGCTTCAAAAGGCGTGAAAAATATGAGGACCATGAAACGGTGTGAAAAATAGGAGGAGCAAGATGCGGTGTTGAAAAACATGAAGAGCCTGAAAATGTGTGAAAAATATGAAGAGCTTCAAAATTTGTGAAATACATGAGGAGCTTGAAACGGGCTGAAAAACAGGAGGAGCATGAAGCGGTGTTGAAAAACATGAAGAGCCTGAAAAGGTGTGAAAAATATGAAGAGTTTCAAAAGGCGTGAAAAATATGAGGACCATGAAACGGTGTGAAAAATAGGAGGAGCAAGATGCGGTGTTGAAAAACATGAAGAGCCTGAAAAGTTGTGAAAAATATGAAGAGCTTCAAAAGGTGTCAAAAATGATATGAGCATGAAACGGTCTGAAAAATAGGAGGAGCATGAAGTGGTGTTGAAAAACATGAAGAGCCTGAAAAGGTGTGAAATATATGAAGAGCTTCAAAAGGTGTCAAAAATATGAATAGCATGAAACAGTCTGAAAAATATAAGGAGCATGAAGTGATGTTGAAAAACATGAAGAGTCTGAAAAGGTGTGAAAAATATGAAGAGCTTCAAAAGGCGGGAAAAATATGAGGACCATGAAACGGTCTGAAAAATAGGAGGAGCAAGATGCGGTGTTGAAAAACGTGAAGAGTTTGAAAAGGTATGAAAAATATGAAGAGCATCAAAAGGTTTAAAAAATATGAGGAGCATGAAACGGTCGGAATAAAGGAGGAGCATGAAGTGGTGTTGAAAAACATGAAGAGCCTGAAAAGGTGTGAAAAATATGAAGAGCTTGAAAAGGTGTGAAATATATGAAGAGCTTCAAAAGGTGTCAAAAATGAGATGAGCATGAAACGATCTGAAAAACAGGAGGAGCATGAAGTGGTGTTGAAAAACATGAAGAGCCTGAAAATGTGTGAAAAATATGAAGAGCTTGAATAGGTGTGAAAATTATGAGGAGCACGAAACCATTTGAAAAATAGGAGGATCATGAAGGGGTGTTGAAAAATATGAAGAGCCTGAAAATGTGTGAAAAATATGAAGAGCTTCAAAATTTGTGAAATACATGAGGAGCTTGAAAAGGTCTGAAAAACAGGAGGAGCATGAAGCGGTGTTGAAAATCATGAAGAGCCTGAAAACGTGTGAAAAATATGAAGAGCTTCAAAAGGTGTCAAAAATGAGATGAGCATGAAACGGTCTGAATAATAGGAGGAACATGAAGTGGTTTTGAAAAACATGAAGAGCCTGAAATGGTGTGCAATATATGAAGAGCTTCAAAAGGTGTCAAAAATATGAGGAGCAGGAAACGGTCTGAAAAATAGTAGGAGCATGAAACTGTGTTAAAAACCCTGAAGAGCCTAAAAAGGTGTGAAAAATATAAAGAACTTCAAAATGTGTGAAATGCATGAGGAGAATTAAACGGTCTGAAAAATAGGAGGAACATGAAGCGGTGTTGAAAAACATGAAGAGCCTGAAATGGTGTGAAAAATATGAAGCGCTTCAAAAGGTGTGAAAAATATGAAGAGCTTCAAAAGGTGTGAAAAATATGAGGAGCATGAAGTGGTGTTCAAAAACATGTAGAGCTTGAAAAGGTGTGAAATATACGAAGAGCTTCAAAAGGTGTGAAAAATACGAGGAGCATTAAGTGGTGTTGAAAAATTTGAAGAGCCTGAAAAGAGTGAAATATATGAAGACTTTCAAAAGGTGTCAAAAATATGAGGAGAATGAAACGGTCTGAAAAATAGGAGGAGCATGAAGCGGTGTTGAAAAACATGAAGAGCCTGAAAAGGTGTGAAAACTATAAAGAGCTTCAAAAGGTGTCAAAATTATGAGGAGCTTGAAAAGGTGTTCAAAAACATGAAAAGCCTGAGAAGGTGTGAAAAATATGAAGAGCTTAAAAAGGTGTGAAAAATATGGGAATCATGAAACGGTGTAAAAAATAGGAGGAGCATGAAGCGGTGTTCAAAAACATGAAGAGCCTGAAAAGGTGTGAAAAATATGCAGGGTTTCAAAAGGTGTAAAATATATGAGGCCCATGAAACGGACTGAAAAATAAGAGGACCATGAAACGGTGTTAAGAAACATGAAGAGCCTGAAGGAGTGAAAAATATGAAGAGCTTCCAAAAGTGTGAAATACAAGAGGAACACGAAAAGGTCAGAAAAATAGGAGGAGCATGAAGCGGTGTTGAAAAACATGAAGAGCCTGAAAAGGAGTGAAAAATATGAAGAGCTTCAAAAGGTGTCAAAAATATGAGGAGCATGAAACCGTCTGAACAATAGGGGGAGCATGAAGCGGTGTTCAAAAACATGAAGAGCCTGAAAAGATGTGAAAAATATGAAGAGCTTCAAAAGGTGTCAAAAATATGAGGAGCATGAAACCGTCTGAAAAATAGGGGGAGCATGAAGCAGTGTTCAAAAAAATATGAAGAGCCTGAAAAGTTGTGAAAAATATGAAGAGCTTCAAAAGGTGTGAAATTCATGAGGAGGATGAATCGGTCTGAAAAATAGGAGGAGCATGAAGCGGTGTTCAAAAACATGAAGAGCCTGAAATGGTGTGAAAAATATGAAGAGCTTCAAAAGGTGTGAAAATTATGAGGAGCACGAAACGGTCTGAAAATTAGGAGGATCTTGAAGCGGTGTTGAAAATCATGAAGAGCCTGAAAAAGTGTGAAAAATATGTAGAGCTTCAAAAGGTGTGAAAAATATGAAGAGCTTCAAAAGGTGTCAAAAATGAGATGAGCATGAAACGATCTGAAAAACAGGAGGAGCATGAAGCGGTGTTGAAAATCATGAGGAGCCTGAAAACGTGTGAAAAATATGAAGAGCTTCAAAAGGTGTGAATTATATGAAGAGTTTCAAAAGGTGTCAAAAATATGAGGAGCGTGAAACGGTCTGCAAAATAGGAGGAGCATGAAGCGGTGTTGAAAAACATGAAGAGCCTTAAAAGGTGTGAAAAATATGAAGAGGTTCAAAAGGTGTTAAATATATGAAGAGTTTCAAAAGGTGTCAAAAATATGAGGAGCATGAAACGGTCTGAAAGATAGGAGGAGCATGAAGTGGTGTTGAAAAACATGAAGAGCCTGAAAAGGTGTGAAAAATATGAAGAGCTTCAAAAGTTGTGAAATACATGAGGAGAATGAATCGGTCTGAAAAATAGGAGGAGCATGAAGACGTGTTCAAAAACATGAAGAGCCTGAGAAGGTGTGAAATATATGAAGAGCTTCAAAAGCTGTCAAAAATATGAGGAGCATGAAACATTCTGAAAAATAGTAGGAAAATGAAATGGGGTTCAAAACCCTGAAGAGCCTAAAAAGGTGTGAAAAATATAAAGAGCTTCAAAAGGTGTGAAACGCCTGAGGAGCATTAAACGGTCTGAAAAATAGGAGGAGCATGAAGCGTTGATGAAAAACATGAAGAGCCTGAAAATGTGTGAAAAATATGAACAGCTTCAAAAGTTGTCAAAAATATGAGGAGCATGAACGGTCTGAAAAATAGGAGGAGCATGAAGCGGTCTTGAAAACATTACGAGCCTGAAACGGTGTGAAAAATATGAAGAGCTTCAAAATGTTTCAAAAATATGAGGAGTATGAAACGGTCTGAAAAATAGGAGGATCATAAAGCGGTGTTGAAGAATATGAAGAGCCTGAAAAGGTGTGAAAAATATGAAGAGCTTAAAAGGTGTGAAAATTGTGAATAGCACGAAACGGTCTGAAAAATAGGAGGATCATGAAGTGGTGTTGAAAAACATGAAGAGCCTGAAAATGTGTGAAAAATATGAAGAGCTTCAAAATTTGTGAAATACATGAGGAGCTTGAAACGGGCTGAAAAACAGGAGGAGCATGAAGCGGTGTTGAAAAACATGAAGAGCCTGAAAAGGTGTGAAAAATATGAAGAGCTTCAAAAGGCGTGAAAAATATGAGGACCATGAAACGGTGTGAAAAATAGGAGGAGCAAGATGCGGTGTTGAAAAACATGAAGAGCCTGAAAAGTTGTGAAAAATATGAAGAGCTTCAAAAGGTGTCAAAAATGATATGAGCATGAAACGGTCTGAAAAATAGGAGGAGCATGAAGTGGTGTTGAAAAACATGAAGAGCCTGAAAAGGTGTGAAATATATGAAGAGCTTCAAAAGGTGTCAAAAATATGAATAGCATGAAACAGTCTGAAAAATATAAGGAGCATGAAGTGATGTTGAAAAACATGAAGAGTCTGAAAAGGTGTGAAAAATATGAAGAGCTTCAAAAGGCGGGAAAAATATGAGGACCATGAAACGGTCTGAAAAATAGGAGGAGCAAGATGCGGTGTTGAAAAACGTGAAGAGTTTGAAAAGGTATGAAAAATATGAAGAGCATCAAAAGGTTTAAAAAATATGAGGAGCATGAAACGGTCGGAATAAAGGAGGAGCATGAAGTGGTGTTGAAAAACATGAAGAGCCTGAAAAGGTGTGAAAAATATGAAGAGCTTGAAAAGGTGTGAAATATATGAAGAGCTTCAAAAGGTGTCAAAAATGAGATGAGCATGAAACGATCTGAAAAACAGGAGGAGCATGAAGCGGTGTTGAAAAACATGAAGAGCCTGAAAATGTGTGAAAAATATGAAGAGCTTGAATAGGTGTGAAAATTATGAGGAGCACGAAACCATTTGAAAAATAGGAGGATCATGAAGGGGTGTTGAAAAATATGAAGAGCCTGAAAATGTGTGAAAAATATGAAGAGCTTCAAAATTTGTGAAATACATGAGGAGCTTGAAAAGGTCTGAAAAACAGGAGGAGCATGAAGCGGTGTTGAAAATCATGAAGAGCCTGAAAACGTGTGAAAAATATGAAGAGCTTCAAAAGGTGTCAAAAATGAGATGAGCATGAAACGGTCTGAATAATAGGAGGAACATGAAGTGGTTTTGAAAAACATGAAGAGCCTGAAAAGGTGTGCAATATATGAAGAGCTTCAAAAGGTTCAAAAATATGAGGAGCAGGAAACGGTCTGAAAAATAGTAGGAGCATGAAACTGTGTTAAAAACCCTGAAGAGCCTAAAAAGGTGTGAAAAATATAAAGAGCTTCAAAAGGTGTGAAATGCATGAGGAGAATTAAACGGTCTGAAAAATAGGAGGAGCATGAAGCGGTGTTGAAAAACATGAAGAGCCTAAAACGTGTGAAAAATATGAAGAGCTTCAAAAGGTGTGAAATATATGAAGACCTTCAAAAGGTGTCAAAAATGAGATGAGCATGAAACGGTCTGAAAAATAGGAGGAGCATGAAGCGGTGTTGAAAAACATGAAGAGCCTGAAATGGTGTGAAAAATATGAAGAGCTTCAAAAGGTGTGAAATATATGAAGAGTTTCAAAAGGTGTCCAAAATGTAAGGAGCGTGAAACGGTCTGCAAAATAGGAGGAGCATGAAACGGTGTTCAAAAATATGAAGAGTTTCAAAAGTGTGAAAAATATGCGAAGCATTAATCGGTCTGAAAAAAAGGAGGAGCATTAAACGGTGTTCAAAAATATGAAGAGCTTCAAAAGGTGTCAAAAATATGAAGCGTATGAAAAAGTCTGAAAAATAGGAGGAGCATGAAGTGTTGTTGTAAAACATGAAGAGCCTGAAAGGTGTGAAATATATGAAGAGCTTCAAAAGGTGTGAAAAATATGAGGAGCATGAAGTGGTGTTGAAAAATATGAAGAGCCTGAAAAAGTGTGAAAAATGTGTAGAGCTTCAAAAGGTGTGAAATACATGAGGAGGATGAATCGGTCTGAAAAACAGGAGGAGCATGAAGCGGTGTTCAAAAACATGAAGAGCCTGAAAAGGTGTGAAATATATGAAGAGCTTCAAAAGGTGTCAAAAATATGAGGAGCATGAAAAGGTCTGAAAAATAGGAGGAGCATGAAGTGTTGTTGTAAAACATGAAGAGCCTGAAAGGTGTGAAATATATGAAGAGCTTCAAAAGGTGTGAAATACATGAGGAGCATGTAACGGTCTGAAAAATAGGAGGAGCATGAAGTGGTGTTGAAAAACTTGAAGAGCCTGAAAAGGTGTGAAAAATATGAAGAGCTTCAAAAGGTGTGAAGTTCATGAGGAGGATGAATCGGTCTGAAAAATAGGAGGAGCATGAAGCGGTGTTGAAAAACATGAAGAGCCGGAAATGGTGTGAAAAATATGAAGAGCTTCAAAAGGTGTGAAAAATATGAAGAGCTTCAAAAGGTGTCAAAAATGAGATGAGCATGAAACGATCTGAAAAATAGGAGGAGCATGAAGCGGTGTTGAAAATCATGAAGAGCCTGAAAGGTGTGAAATATATGAAGAGCTTCAAAAGGTGTGAAAATTATGAGGAGCACGAAACCGTCTGAAAATTAGGAGGATCTTGAAGCGGTGTTGAAAATCATGAAGAGCCTGAAAAAGTGTGAAAAATATGTAGAGCTTCAAAAGGTGTGAAAAATATGAAGAGCTTCAAAAGTTGTCAAAAATATGAGGAGCATGAACGGTCTGAAAAATAGGAGGAGCATGAAGCGGTCTTGAAAACATTACGAGCCTGAAACAGTGTGAAAAATATGAAGAGCTTCAAAATGTTTCAAAAATATGAGGAGTATGAACGGTCTGAAAAATAGGAGGAGCATGAAGCGGTGTTGAAAACATGAAGAGCTTCAAAAGTGTGAAAAATATGAAGAGCTTCAAACGGTGTCAAAAATATGAAGAGCATGCAACGGTCCGAAAAATAGGGGGAGCATGAAGTGGTGTTGAAAAATATGAAGAGCCTGAAAAGGTGTGAAAATTATGAAGAGGCATTAAAATGTGTCAAATATATGAGGAGCCTGAAAAGGTCTGAAAAATAGTAGGAGCATGAAACGGTGTTCAAAAACATGAAGAGCCTGAAAAGGTGTGAAATATATGAAGAGCTTCAAAAGGTGTGAAATACATGAGGAGCATGTAACGGTCTGAAAAATAGGAGGAGCATGAAGTGGTGTTGAAAAACTTGAAGAGCCTGAAAAGGTGTGAAAAATATGAAGAGCTTCAAAAGATGTGAAATTCCTTAGGAGGATGAATCGGTCTGAACAACAGGAGGAGCATGAAGCGGTGTTGAAAAACATGAAGAGCCTAAAACGTGTGAAAAAAATAAGAAGAGCTTCAAAAGGTGTGAAATATATGAAGACCTTCAAAAGGTGTCAAAAATGAGATGAGCATGAAACGGTCTGAAAAATAGGAGGAGCATGAAGCGGTGTTGAAAAACATGAAGAGCCTGAAATGGTGTGAAAAATATGAAGAGCTTCAAAAGGTGTGAAATATATGAAGAGTTTCAAAAGGTGTCCAAAATGTAAGGAGCGTGAAACGGTCTGCAAAATAGGAGGAGCATGAAACGGTGTTCAAAAATATGAAGAGTTTCAAAAGTGTGAAAAATATGCGAAGCATTAATCGGTCTGAAAAAAAGGAGGAGCATGAAACGGTGTTCAAAAATATGAAGAGCTTCAAAAGGTGTCAAAAATATGAAGCGTATGAAAAAGTCTGAAAAATAGGAGGAGCATGAAGTGTTGTTGTAAAACATGAAGAGCCTGAAAGGTGTGAAATATATGAAGAGCTTCAAAAGGTGTGAAAAATATGAGGAGCATGAAGTGGTGTTGAAAAATATGAAGAGCCTGAAAAAGTGTGAAAAATGTGTAGAGCTTCAAAAGGTGTGAAATACATGAGGAGGATGAATCGGTCTGAAAAACAGGAGGAGCATGAAGCGGTGTTCAAAAACATGAAGAGCCTGAAAAGGTGTGAAATATATGAAGAGCTTCAAAAGGTGTCAAAAATATGAGGAGCATGAAAAGGTCTGAAAAATAGGAGGAGCATGAAGTGTTGTTGTAAAACATGAAGAGCCTGAAAGGTGTGAAATATATGAAGAGCTTCAAAAGGTGTGAAATACATGAGGAGCATGTAACGGTCTGAAAAATAGGAGGAGCATGAAGTGGTGTTGAAAAACTTGAAGAGCCTGAAAAGGTGTGAAAAATATGAAGAGCTTCAAAAGGTGTGAAGTTCATGAGGAGGATGAATCGGTCTGAAAAATAGGAGGAGCATGAAGCGGTGTTGAAAAACATGAAGAGCCGGAAATGGTGTGAAAAATATGAAGAGCTTCAAAAGGTGTGAAAAATATGAAGAGCTTCAAAAGGTGTCAAAAATGAGATGAGCATGAAACGATCTGAAAAATAGGAGGAGCATGAAGCGGTGTTGAAAATCATGAAGAGCCTGAAAGGTGTGAAATATATGAAGAGCTTCAAAAGGTGTGAAAATTATGAGGAGCACGAAACCGTCTGAAAATTAGGAGGATCTTGAAGCGGTGTTGAAAATCATGAAGAGCCTGAAAAAGTGTGAAAAATATGTAGAGCTTCAAAAGGTGTGAAAAATATGAAGAGCTTCAAAAGTTGTCAAAAATATGAGGAGCATGAACGGTCTGAAAAATAGGAGGAGCATGAAGCGGTCTTGAAAACATTACGAGCCTGAAACGGTGTGAAAAATATGAAGAGCTTCAAAATGTTTCAAAAATATGAGGAGTATGAACGGTCTGAAAAATAGGAGGAGCATGAAGCGGTGTTGAAAACATGAAGAGCTTCAAAAGTGTGAAAAATATGAAGAGCTTCAAACGGTGTCAAAAATATGAAGAGCATGCAACGGTCCGAAAAATAGGGGGAGCATGAAGTGGTGTTGAAAAACATGAAGAGCCTGAAAAGGTGTGAAAATTATGAAGAGGCATTAAAATGTGTCAAATATATGAGGAGCCTGAAAAGGTCTGAAAAATAGTAGGAGCATGAAACGGTGTTCAAAAACATGAAGAGCCTGAAAAGGTGTGAAATATATGAAGAGCTTCAAAAGGTGTGAAATACATGAGGAGCATGTAACGGTCTGAAAAATAGGAGGAGCATGAAGTGGTGTTGAAAAACTTGAAGAGCCTGAAAAGGTGTGAAAAATATGAAGAGCTTCAAAAGATGTGAAATTCCTTAGGAGGATGAATCGGTCTGAACAACAGGAGGAGCATGAAGCGGTGTTGAAAAACATGAAGAGCCTAAAACGTGTGAAAAAAATAAGAAGAGCTTCAAAAGGTGTGAAATATATGAAGACCTTCAAAAGGTGTCAAAAATGAGATGAGCATGAAACGGTCTGAAAAATAGGAGGAGCATGAAGCGGTGTTGAAAAACATGAAGAGCCTGAAATGGTGTGAAAAATATGAAGAGCTTCAAAAGGTGTGAAATATATGAAGAGTTTCAAAAGGTGTCCAAAATGTAAGGAGCGTGAAACGGTCTGCAAAATAGGAGGAGCATGAAACGGTGTTCAAAAATATGAAGAGTTTCAAAAGTGTGAAAAATATGTGAAGCATTAATCGGTCTGAAAAAAAGGAGGAGCATGAAACGGTGTTCAAAAATATGAAGAGCTTCAAAAGGTGTCAAAAATATGAAGCGTATGAAAAAGTCTGAAAAATAGGAGGAGCATGAAGTGTTGTTGTAAAACATGAAGAGCCTGAAAGGTGTGAAATATATGAAGAGCTTCAAAAGGTGTGAAAAATATGAGGAGCATGAAGTGGTGTTGAAAAATATGAAGAGCCTGAAAAAGTGTGAAAAATGTGTAGAGCTTCAAAAGGTGTGAAATACATGAGGAGGATGAATCGGTCTGAAAAACAGGAGGAGCATGAAGCGGTGTTCAAAAACATGAAGAGCTTCAAAAGGTGTGAAAAATATGAAGAGCTTCAAAAGGTGTCAAAAATGAGATGAGCATGAAACGATCTGAAAAATAGGAGGAGCATGAAGCGGTGTTGAAAATCATGAAGAGCCTGAAAGGTGTGAAATATATGAAGAGCTTCAAAAGGTGTGAAAATTATGAGGAGCACGAAACCGTCTGAAAATTAGGAGGATCTTGAAGCGGTGTTGAAAATCATGAAGAGCCTGAAAAAGTGTGAAAAATATGTAGAGCTTCAAAAGGTGTGAAAAATATGAAGAGCTTCAAAAGTTGTCAAAAATATGAGGAGCATGAACGGTCTGAAAAATAGGAGGAGCATGAAGCGGTCTTGAAAACATTACGAGCCTGAAACGGTGTGAAAAATATGAAGAGCTTCAAAATGTTTCAAAAATATGAGGAGTATGAACGGTCTGAAAAATAGGAGGAGCATGAAGCGGTGTTGAAAACATGAAGAGCTTCAAAAGTGTGAAAAATATTAAGAGCTTCAAACGGTGTCAAAAATATGAAGAGCATGCAACGGTCCGAAAAATAGGGGGAGCATGAAGTGGTGTTGAAAAACATGAAGAGCCTGAAAAGGTGTGAAAATTATGAAGAGGCATTAAAATGTGTCAAATATATGAGGAGCCTGAAAAGGTCTGAAAAATAGTAGGAGCATGAAACGGTGTTCAAAAACATGAAGAGCCTGAAAAGGTGTGAAATATATGAAGAGCTTCAAAAGGTGTGAAATACATGAGGAGCATGTAACGGTCTGAAAAATAGGAGGAGCATGAAGTGGTGTTGAAAAACTTGAAGAGCCTGAAAAGGTGTGAAAAATATGAAGAGCTTCAAAAGATGTGAAATTCCTTAGGAGGATGAATCGGTCTGAACAACAGGAGGAGCATGAAGCGGTGTTGAAAAACATGAAGAGCCTAAAACGTGTGAAAAAAATAAGAAGAGCTTCAAAAGGTGTGAAATATATGAAGACCTTCAAAAGGTGTCAAAAATGAGATGAGCATGAAACGGTCTGAAAAATAGGAGGAGCATGAAGCGGTGTTGAAAAACATGAAGAGCCTGAAATGGTGTGAAAAATATGAAGAGCTTCAAAAGGTGTGAAATATATGAAGAGTTTCAAAAGGTGTCCAAAATGTAAGGAGCGTGAAACGGTCTGCAAAATAGGAGGAGCATGAAACGGTGTTCAAAAATATGAAGAGTTTCAAAAGTGTGAAAAATATGCGAAGCATTAATCGGTCTGAAAAAAAGGAGGAGCATGAAACGGTGTTCAAAAATATGAAGAGCTTCAAAAGGTGTCAAAAATATGAAGCGTATGAAAAAGTCTGAAAAATAGGAGGAGCATGAAGTGTTGTTGTAAAACATGAAGAGCCTGAAAGGTGTGAAATATATGAAGAGCTTCAAAAGGTGTGAAAAATATGAGGAGCATGAAGTGGTGTTGAAAAATATGAAGAGCCTGAAAAAGTGTGAAAAATGTGTAGAGCTTCAAAAGGTGTGAAATACATGAGGAGGATGAATCGGTCTGAAAAACAGGAGGAGCATGAAGCGGTGTTCAAAAACATGAAGAGCCTGAAAAGGTGTGAAATATATGAAGAGCTTCAAAAGGTGTCAAAAATATGAGGAGCATGAAAAGGTCTGAAAAATAGGAGGAGCATGAAGTGTTGTTGTAAAACATGAAGAGCCTGAAAGGTGTGAAATATATGAAGAGCTTCAAAAGGTGTGAAATACATGAGGAGCATGTAACGGTCTGAAAAATAGGAGGAGCATGAAGTGGTGTTGAAAAACTTGAAGAGCCTGAAAAGGTGTGAAAAATATGAAGAGCTTCAAAAGGTGTGAAGTTCATGAGGAGGATGAATCGGTCTGAAAAATAGGAGGAGCATGAAGCGGTGTTGAAAAACATGAAGAGCCGGAAATGGTGTGAAAAATATGAAGAGCTTCAAAAGGTGTGAAAAATATGAAGAGCTTCAAAAGGTGTCAAAAATGAGATGAGCATGAAACGATCTGAAAAATAGGAGGAGCATGAAGCGGTGTTGAAAATCATGAAGAGCCTGAAAGGTGTGAAATATATGAAGAGCTTCAAAAGGTGTGAAAATTATGAGGAGCACGAAACCGTCTGAAAATTAGGAGGATCTTGAAGCGGTGTTGAAAATCATGAAGAGCCTGAAAAAGTGTGAAAAATATGTAGAGCTTCAAAAGGTGTGAAAAATATGAAGAGCTTCAAAAGTTGTCAAAAATATGAGGAGCATGAACGGTCTGAAAAATAGGAGGAGCATGAAGCGGTCTTGAAAACATTACGAGCCTGAAACAGTGTGAAAAATATGAAGAGCTTCAAAATGTTTCAAAAATATGAGGAGTATGAACGGTCTGAAAAATAGGAGGAGCATGAAGCGGTGTTGAAAACATGAAGAGCTTCAAAAGTGTGAAAAATATGAAGAGCTTCAAACGGTGTCAAAAATATGAAGAGCATGCAACGGTCCGAAAAATAGGGGGAGCATGAAGTGGTGTTGAAAAATATGAAGAGCCTGAAAAGGTGTGAAAATTATGAAGAGGCATTAAAATGTGTCAAATATATGAGGAGCCTGAAAAGGTCTGAAAAATAGTAGGAGCATGAAACGGTGTTCAAAAACATGAAGAGCCTGAAAAGGTGTGAAATATATGAAGAGCTTCAAAAGGTGTGAAATACATGAGGAGCATGTAACGGTCTGAAAAATAGGAGGAGCATGAAGTGGTGTTGAAAAACTTGAAGAGCCTGAAAAGGTGTGAAAAATATGAAGAGCTTCAAAAGATGTGAAATTCCTTAGGAGGATGAATCGGTCTGAACAACAGGAGGAGCATGAAGCGGTGTTGAAAAACATGAAGAGCCTAAAACGTGTGAAAAAAATAAGAAGAGCTTCAAAAGGTGTGAAATATATGAAGACCTTCAAAAGGTGTCAAAAATGAGATGAGCATGAAACGGTCTGAAAAATAGGAGGAGCATGAAGCGGTGTTGAAAAACATGAAGAGCCTGAAATGGTGTGAAAAATATGAAGAGCTTCAAAAGGTGTGAAATATATGAAGAGTTTCAAAAGGTGTCCAAAATGTAAGGAGCGTGAAACGGTCTGCAAAATAGGAGGAGCATGAAACGGTGTTCAAAAATATGAAGAGTTTCAAAAGTGTGAAAAATATGCGAAGCATTAATCGGTCTGAAAAAAAGGAGGAGCATGAAACGGTGTTCAAAAATATGAAGAGCTTCAAAAGGTGTCAAAAATATGAAGCGTATGAAAAAGTCTGAAAAATAGGAGGAGCATGAAGTGTTGTTGTAAAACATGAAGAGCCTGAAAGGTGTGAAATATATGAAGAGCTTCAAAAGGTGTGAAAAATATGAGGAGCATGAAGTGGTGTTGAAAAATATGAAGAGCCTGAAAAAGTGTGAAAAATGTGTAGAGCTTCAAAAGGTGTGAAATACATGAGGAGGATGAATCGGTCTGAAAAACAGGAGGAGCATGAAGCGGTGTTCAAAAACATGAAGAGCCTGAAAAGGTGTGAAATATATGAAGAGCTTCAAAAGGTGTCAAAAATATGAGGAGCATGAAAAGGTCTGAAAAATAGGAGGAGCATGAAGTGTTGTTGTAAAACATGAAGAGCCTGAAAGGTGTGAAATATATGAAGAGCTTCAAAAGGTGTGAAATACATGAGGAGCATGTAACGGTCTGAAAAATAGGAGGAGCATGAAGTGGTGTTGAAAAACTTGAAGAGCCTGAAAAGGTGTGAAAAATATGAAGAGCTTCAAAAGGTGTGAAGTTCATGAGGAGGATGAATCGGTCTGAAAAATAGGAGGAGCATGAAGCGGTGTTCAAAAACATGAAGAGCCGGAAATGGTGTGAAAAATATGAAGAGCTTCAAAAGGTGTGAAAAATATGAAGAGCTTCAAAAGGTGTCAAAAATGAGATGAGCATGAAACGATCTGAAAAATAGGAGGAGCATGAAGCGGTGTTGAAAATCATGAAGAGCCTGAAAGGTGTGAAATATATGAAGAGCTTCAAAAGGTGTGAAAATTATGAGGAGCACGAAACCGTCTGAAAATTAGGAGGATCTTGAAGCGGTGTTGAAAATCATGAAGAGCCTGAAAAAGTGTGAAAAATATGTAGAGCTTCAAAAGGTGTGAAAAATATGAAGAGCTTCAAAAGTTGTCAAAAATATGAGGAGCATGAACGGTCTGAAAAATAGGAGGAGCATGAAGCGGTCTTGAAAACATTACGAGCCTGAAACGGTGTGAAAAATATGAAGAGCTTCAAAATGTTTCAAAAATATGAGGAGTATGAACGGTCTGAAAAATAGGAGGAGCATGAAGCGGTGTTGAAAACATGAAGAGCTTCAAAAGTGTGAAAAATATGAAGAGCTTCAAACGGTGTCAAAAATATGAAGAGCATGCAACGGTCCGAAAAATAGGGGGAGCATGAAGTGGTGTTGAAAAACATGAAGAGCCTGAAAAGGTGTGAAAATTATGAAGAGGCATTAAAATGTGTCAAATATATGAGGAGCCTGAAAAGGTCTGAAAAATAGTAGGAGCATGAAACGGTGTTCAAAAACATGAAGAGCCTGAAAAGGTGTGAAATATATGAAGAGCTTCAAAAGGTGTGAAATACATGAGGAGCATGTAACGGTCTGAAAAATAGGAGGAGCATGAAGTGGTGTTGAAAAACTTGAAGAGCCTGAAAAGGTGTGAAAAATATGAAGAGCTTCAAAAGATGTGAAATTCCTTAGGAGGATGAATCGGTCTGAACAACAGGAGGAGCATGAAGCGGTGTTGAAAAACATGAAGAGCCTAAAACGTGTGAAAAAAATAAGAAGAGCTTCAAAAGGTGTGAAATATATGAAGACCTTCAAAAGGTGTCAAAAATGAGATGAGCATGAAACGGTCTGAAAAATAGGAGGAGCATGAAGCGGTGTTGAAAAACATGAAGAGCCTGAAATGGTGTGAAAAATATGAAGAGCTTCAAAAGGTGTGAAATATATGAAGAGTTTCAAAAGGTGTCCAAAATGTAAGGAGCGTGAAACGGTCTGCAAAATAGGAGGAGCATGAAACGGTGTTCAAAAATATGAAGAGTTTCAAAAGTGTGAAAAATATGTGAAGCATTAATCGGTCTGAAAAAAAGGAGGAGCATGAAACGGTGTTCAAAAATATGAAGAGCTTCAAAAGGTGTCAAAAATATGAAGCGTATGAAAAAGTCTGAAAAATAGGAGGAGCATGAAGTGTTGTTGTAAAACATGAAGAGCCTGAAAGGTGTGAAATATATGAAGAGCTTCAAAAGGTGTGAAAAATATGAGGAGCATGAAGTGGTGTTGAAAAATATGAAGAGCCTGAAAAAGTGTGAAAAATGTGTAGAGCTTCAAAAGGTGTGAAATACATGAGGAGGATGAATCGGTCTGAAAAACAGGAGGAGCATGAAGCGGTGTTCAAAAACATGAAGAGCTTCAAAAGGTGTGAAAAATATGAAGAGCTTCAAAAGGTGTCAAAAATGAGATGAGCATGAAACGATCTGAAAAATAGGAGGAGCATGAAGCGGTGTTGAAAATCATGAAGAGCCTGAAAGGTGTGAAATATATGAAGAGCTTCAAAAGGTGTGAAAATTATGAGGAGCACGAAACAGTCTGAAAATTAGGAGGATCTTGAAGCGGTGTTGAAAATCATGAAGAGCCTGAAAAAGTGTGAAAAATATGTAGAGCTTCAAAAGGTGTGAAAAATATGAAGAGCTTCAAAAGTTGTCAAAAATATGAGGAGCATGAACGGTCTGAAAAATAGGAGGAGCATGAAGCGGTCTTGAAAACATTACGAGCCTGAAACGGTGTGAAAAATATGAAGAGCTTCAAAATGTTTCAAAAATATGAGGAGTATGAACGGTCTGAAAAATAGGAGGAGCATGAAGCGGTGTTGAAAACATGAAGAGCTTCAAAAGTGTGAAAAATATGAAGAGCTTCAAACGGTGTCAAAAATATGAAGAGCATGCAACGGTCCGAAAAATAGGGGGAGCATGAAGTGGTGTTGAAAAACATGAAGAGCCTGAAAAGGTGTGAAAATTATGAAGAGGCATTAAAATGTGTCAAATATATGAGGAGCCTGAAAAGGTCTGAAAAATAGTAGGAGCATGAAACGGTGTTCAAAAACATGAAGAGCCTGAAAAGGTGTGAAATATATGAAGAGCTTCAAAAGGTGTGAAATACATGAGGAGCATGTAACGGTCTGAAAAATAGGAGGAGCATGAAGTGGTGTTGAAAAACTTGAAGAGCCTGAAAAGGTGTGAAAAATATGAAGAGCTTCAAAAGATGTGAAATTCCTTAGGAGGATGAATCGGTCTGAACAACAGGAGGAGCATGAAGCGGTGTTGAAAAACATGAAGAGCCTAAAACGTGTGAAAAAAATAAGAAGAGCTTCAAAAGGTGTGAAATATATGAAGACCTTCAAAAGGTGTCAAAAATGAGATGAGCATGAAACGGTCTGAAAAATAGGAGGAGCATGAAGCGGTGTTGAAAAACATGAAGAGCCTGATATGGTGTGAAAAATATGAAGAGCTTCAAAAGGTGTGAAATATATGAAGAGTTTCAAAAGGTGTCCAAAATGTAAGGAGCGTGAAACGGTCTGCAAAATAGGAGGAGCATGAAACGGTGTTCAAAAATATGAAGAGTTTCAAAAGTGTGAAAAATATGCGAAGCATTAATCGGTCTGAAAAAAAGGAGGAGCATGAAACGGTGTTCAAAAATATGAAGAGCTTCAAAAGGTGTCAAAAATATGAAGCGTATGAAAAAGTCTGAAAAATAGGAGGAGCATGAAGTGTTGTTGTAAAACATGAAGAGCCTGAAAGGTGTGAAATATATGAAGAGCTTCAAAAGGTGTGAAAAATATGAGGAGCATGAAGTGGTGTTGAAAAATATGAAGAGCCTGAAAAAGTGTGAAAAATGTGTAGAGCTTCAAAAGGTGTGAAATACATGAGGAGGATGAATCGGTCTGAAAAACAGGAGGAGCATGAAGCGGTGTTCAAAAACATGAAGAGCCTGAAAAGGTGTGAAATATATGAAGAGCTTCAAAAGGTGTCAAAAATATGAGGAGCATGAAAAGGTCTGAAAAATAGGAGGAGCATGAAGTGTTGTTGTAAAACATGAAGAGCCTGAAAGGTGTGAAATATATGAAGAGCTTCAAAAGGTGTGAAATACATGAGGAGCATGTAACGGTCTGAAAAATAGGAGGAGCATGAAGTGGTGTTGAAAAACTTGAAGAGCCTGAAAAGGTGTGAAAAATATGAAGAGCTTCAAAAGGTGTGAAGTTCATGAGGAGGATGAATCGGTCTGAAAAATAGGAGGAGCATGAAGCGGTGTTCAAAAACATGAAGAGCCGGAAATGGTGTGAAAAATATGAAGAGCTTCAAAAGGTGTGAAAAATATGAAGAGCTTCAAAAGGTGTCAAAAATGAGATGAGCATGAAACGATCTGAAAAATAGGAGGAGCATGAAGCGGTGTTGAAAATCATGAAGAGCCTGAAAGGTGTGAAATATATGAAGAGCTTCAAAAGGTGTGAAAATTATGAGGAGCACGAAACCGTCTGAAAATTAGGAGGATCTTGAAGCGGTGTTGAAAATCATGAAGAGCCTGAAAAAGTGTGAAAAATATGTAGAGCTTCAAAAGGTGTGAAAAATATGAAGAGCTTCAAAAGTTGTCAAAAATATGAGGAGCATGAACGGTCTGAAAAATAGGAGGAGCATGAAGCGGTCTTGAAAACATTACGAGCCTGAAACGGTGTGAAAAATATGAAGAGCTTCAAAATGTTTCAAAAATATGAGGAGTATGAACGGCCTGAAAAATAGGAGGAGCATGAAGCGGTGTTGAAAACATGAAGAGCTTCAAAAGTGTGAAAAATATGAAGAGCTTCAAACGGTGTCAAAAATATGAAGAGCATGCAACGGTCCGAAAAATAGGGGGAGCATGAAGTGGTGTTGAAAAACATGAAGAGCCTGAAAAGGTGTGAAAATTATGAAGAGGCATTAAAATGTGTCAAATATATGAGGAGCCTGAAAAGGTCTGAAAAATAGTAGGAGCATGAAACGGTGTTCAAAAACATGAAGAGCCTGAAAAGGTGTGAAATATATGAAGAGCTTCAAAAGGTGTGAAATACATGAGGAGCATGTAACGGTCTGAAAAATAGGAGGAGCATGAAGTGGTGTTGAAAAACTTGAAGAGCCTGAAAAGGTGTGAAAAATATGAAGAGCTTCAAAAGATGTGAAATTCCTTAGGAGGATGAATCGGTCTGAACAACAGGAGGAGCATGAAGCGGTGTTGAAAAACATGAAGAGCCTAAAACGTGTGAAAAAAATAAGAAGAGCTTCAAAAGGTGTGAAATATATGAAGACCTTCAAAAGGTGTCAAAAATGAGATGAGCATGAAACGGTCTGAAAAATAGGAGGAGCATGAAGCGGTGTTGAAAAACATGAAGAGCCTGAAATGGTGTGAAAAATATGAAGAGCTTCAAAAGGTGTGAAATATATGAAGAGTTTCAAAAGGTGTCCAAAATGTAAGGAGCGTGAAACGGTCTGCAAAATAGGAGGAGCATGAAACGGTGTTCAAAAATATGAAGAGTTTCAAAAGTGTGAAAAATATGCGAAGCATTAATCGGTCTGAAAAAAAGGAGGAGCATGAAACGGTGTTCAAAAATATGAAGAGCTTCAAAAGGTGTCAAAAATATGAAGCGTATGAAAAAGTCTGAAAAATAGGAGGAGCATGAAGTGTTGTTGTAAAACATGAAGAGCCTGAAAGGTGTGAAATATATGAAGAGCTTCAAAAGGTGTGAAAAATATGAGGAGCATGAAGTGGTGTTGAAAAATATGAAGAGCCTGAAAAAGTGTGAAAAATGTGTAGAGCTTCAAAAGGTGTGAAATACATGAGGAGGATGAATCGGTCTGAAAAACAGGAGGAGCATGAAGCGGTGTTCAAAAACATGAAGAGCCTGAAAAGGTGTGAAATATATGAAGAGCTTCAAAAGGTGTCAAAAATATGAGGAGCATGAAAAGGTCTGAAAAATAGGAGGAGCATGAAGTGTTGTTGTAAAACATGAAGAGCCTGAAAGGTGTGAAATATATGAAGAGCTTCAAAAGGTGTGAAATACATGAGGAGCATGTAACGGTCTGAAAAATAGGAGGAGCATGAAGTGGTGTTGAAAAACTTGAAGAGCCTGAAAAGGTGTGAAAAATATGAAGAGCTTCAAAAGGTGTGAAGTTCATGAGGAGGATGAATCGGTCTGAAAAATAGGAGGAGCATGAAGCGGTGTTCAAAAACATGAAGAGCCGGAAATGGTGTGAAAAATATGAAGAGCTTCAAAAGGTGTGAAAAATATGAAGAGCTTCAAAAGGTGTCAAAAATGAGATGAGCATGAAACGATCTGAAAAATAGGAGGAGCATGAAGCGGTGTTGAAAATCATGAAGAGCCTGAAAGGTGTGAAATATATGAAGAGCTTCAAAAGGTGTGAAAATTATGAGGAGCACGAAACCGTCTGAAAATTAGGAGGATCTTGAAGCGGTGTTGAAAATCATGAAGAGCCTGAAAAAGTGTGAAAAATATGTAGAGCTTCAAAAGGTGTGAAAAATATGAAGAGCTTCAAAAGTTGTCAAAAATATGAGGAGCATGAACGGTCTGAAAAATAGGAGGAGCATGAAGCGGTCTTGAAAACATTACGAGCCTGAAACGGTGTGAAAAATATGAAGAGCTTCAAAATGTTTCAAAAATATGAGGAGTATGAACGGCCTGAAAAATAGGAGGAGCATGAAGCGGTGTTGAAAACATGAAGAGCTTCAAAAGTGTGAAAAATATGAAGAGCTTCAAACGGTGTCAAAAATATGAAGAGCATGCAACGGTCCGAAAAATAGGGGGAGCATGAAGTGGTGTTGAAAAACATGAAGAGCCTGAAAAGGTGTGAAAATTATGAAGAGGCATTAAAATGTGTCAAATATATGAGGAGCCTGAAAAGGTCTGAAAAATAGTAGGAGCATGAAACGGTGTTCAAAAACATGAAGAGCCTGAAAAGGTGTGAAATATATGAAGAGCTTCAAAAGGTGTGAAATACATGAGGAGCATGTAACGGTCTGAAAAATAGGAGGAGCATGAAGTGGTGTTGAAAAACTTGAAGAGCCTGAAAAGGTGTGAAAAATATGAAGAGCTTCAAAAGATGTGAAATTCCTTAGGAGGATGAATCGGTCTGAACAACAGGAGGAGCATGAAGCGGTGTTGAAAAACATGAAGAGCCTAAAACGTGTGAAAAAAATAAGAAGAGCTTCAAAAGGTGTGAAATATATGAAGACCTTCAAAAGGTGTCAAAAATGAGATGAGCATGAAACGGTCTGAAAAATAGGAGGAGCATGAAGCGGTGTTGAAAAACATGAAGAGCCTGAAATGGTGTGAAAAATATGAAGAGCTTCAAAAGGTGTGAAATATATGAAGAGTTTCAAAAGGTGTCCAAAATGTAAGGAGCGTGAAACGGTCTGCAAAATAGGAGGAGCATGAAACGGTGTTCAAAAATATGAAGAGTTTCAAAAGTGTGAAAAATATGCGAAGCATTAATCGGTCTGAAAAAAAGGAGGAGCATGAAACGGTGTTCAAAAATATGAAGAGCTTCAAAAGGTGTCAAAAATATGAAGCGTATGAAAAAGTCTGAAAAATAGGAGGAGCATGAAGTGTTGTTGTAAAACATGAAGAGCCTGAAAGGTGTGAAATATATGAAGAGCTTCAAAAGGTGTGAAAAATATGAGGAGCATGAAGTGGTGTTGAAAAATATGAAGAGCCTGAAAAAGTGTGAAAAATGTGTAGAGCTTCAAAAGGTGTGAAATACATGAGGAGGATGAATCGGTCTGAAAAACAGGAGGAGCATGAAGCGGTGTTCAAAAACATGAAGAGCCTGAAAAGGTGTGAAATATATGAAGAGCTTCAAAAGGTGTCAAAAATATGAGGAGCATGAAAAGGTCTGAAAAATAGGAGGAGCATGAAGTGTTGTTGTAAAACATGAAGAGCCTGAAAGGTGTGAAATATATGAAGAGCTTCAAAAGGTGTGAAATACATGAGGAGCATGTAACGGTCTGAAAAATAGGAGGAGCATGAAGTGGTGTTGAAAAACTTGAAGAGCCTGAAAAGGTGTGAAAAATATGAAGAGCTTCAAAAGGTGTGAAGTTCATGAGGAGGATGAATCGGTCTGAAAAATAGGAGGAGCATGAAGCGGTGTTCAAAAACATGAAGAGCCGGAAATGGTGTGAAAAATATGAAGAGCTTCAAAAGGTGTGAAAAATATGAAGAGCTTCAAAAGGTGTCAAAAATGAGATGAGCATGAAACGATCTGAAAAATAGGAGGAGCATGAAGCGGTGTTGAAAATCATGAAGAGCCTGAAAGGTGTGAAATATATGAAGAGCTTCAAAAGGTGTGAAAATTATGAGGAGCACGAAACCGTCTGAAAATTAGGAGGATCTTGAAGCGGTGTTGAAAATCATGAAGAGCCTGAAAAAGTGTGAAAAATATGTAGAGCTTCAAAAGGTGTGAAAAATATGAAGAGCTTCAAAAGTTGTCAAAAATATGAGGAGCATGAACGGTCTGAAAAATAGGAGGAGCATGAAGCGGTCTTGAAAACATTACGAGCCTGAAACGGTGTGAAAAATATGAAGAGCTTCAAAATGTTTCAAAAATATGAGGAGTATGAACGGTCTGAAAAATAGGAGGAGCATGAAGCGGTGTTGAAAACATGAAGAGCTTCAAAAGTGTGAAAAATATGAAGAGCTTCAAACGGTGTCAAAAATATGAAGAGCATGCAACGGTCCGAAAAATAGGGGGAGCATGAAGTGGTGTTGAAAAACATGAAGAGCCTGAAAAGGTGTGAAAATTATGAAGAGGCATTAAAATGTGTCAAATATATGAGGAGCCTGAAAAGGTCTGAAAAATAGTAGGAGCATGAAACGGTGTTCAAAAACATGAAGAGCCTGAAAAGGTGTGAAATATATGAAGAGCTTCAAAAGGTGTGAAATACATGAGGAGCATGTAACGGTCTGAAAAATAGGAGGAGCATGAAGTGGTGTTGAAAAACTTGAAGAGCCTGAAAAGGTGTGAAAAATATGAAGAGCTTCAAAAGATGTGAAATTCCTTAGGAGGATGAATCGGTCTGAACAACAGGAGGAGCATGAAGCGGTGTTGAAAAACATGAAGAGCCTAAAACGTGTGAAAAAAATAAGAAGAGCTTCAAAAGGTGTGAAATATATGAAGACCTTCAAAAGGTGTCAAAAATGAGATGAGCATGAAACGGTCTGAAAAATAGGAGGAGCATGAAGCGGTGTTGAAAAACATGAAGAGCCTGAAATGGTGTGAAAAATATGAAGAGCTTCAAAAGGTGTGAAATATATGAAGAGTTTCAAAAGGTGTCCAAAATGTAAGGAGCGTGAAACGGTCTGCAAAATAGGAGGAGCATGAAACCGTGTTCAAAAATATGAAGAGTTTCAAAAGTGTGAAAAATATGCGAAGCATTAATCGGTCTGAAAAAAAGGAGGAGCATGAAACGGTGTTCAAAAATATGAAGAGCTTCAAAAGGTGTCAAAAATATGAAGCGTATGAAAAAGTCTGAAAAATAGGAGGAGCATGAAGTGTTGTTGTAAAACATGAAGAGCCTGAAAGGTGTGAAATATATGAAGAGCTTCAAAAGGTGTGAAAAATATGAGGAGCATGAAGTGGTGTTGAAAAATATGAAGAGCCTGAAAAAGTGTGAAAAATGTGTAGAGCTTCAAAAGGTGTGAAATACATGAGGAGGATGAATCGGTCTGAAAAACAGGAGGAGCATGAAGCGGTGTTCAAAAACATGAAGAGCCTGAAAAGGTGTGAAATATATGAAGAGCTTCAAAAGGTGTCAAAAATATGAGGAGCATGAAAAGGTCTGAAAAATAGGAGGAGCATGAAGTGTTGTTGTAAAACATGAAGAGCCTGAAAGGTGTGAAATATATGAAGAGCTTCAAAAGGTGTGAAATACATGAGGAGCATGTAACGGTCTGAAAAATAGGAGGAGCATGAAGTGGTGTTGAAAAACTTGAAGAGCCTGAAAAGGTGTGAAAAATATGAAGAGCTTCAAAAGGTGTGAAGTTCATGAGGAGGATGAATCGGTCTGAAAAATAGGAGGAGCATGAAGCGGTGTTGAAAAACATGAAGAGCCGGAAATGGTGTGAAAAATATGAAGAGCTTCAAAAGGTGTGAAAAATATGAAGAGCTTCAAAAGGTGTCAAAAATGAGATGAGCATGAAACGATCTGAAAAATAGGAGGAGCATGAAGCGGTGTTGAAAATCATGAAGAGCCTGAAAGGTGTGAAATATATGAAGAGCTTCAAAAGGTGTGAAAATTATGAGGAGCACGAAACCGTCTGAAAATTAGGAGGATCTTGAAGCGGTGTTGAAAATCATGAAGAGCCTGAAAAAGTGTGAAAAATATGTAGAGCTTCAAAAGGTGTGAAAAATATGAAGAGCTTCAAAAGTTGTCAAAAATATGAGGAGCATGAACGGTCTGAAAAATAGGAGGAGCATGAAGCGGTCTTGAAAACATTACGAGCCTGAAACGGTGTGAAAAATATGAAGAGCTTCAAAATGTTTCAAAAATATGAGGAGTATGAACGGTCTGAAAAATAGGAGGAGCATGAAGCGGTGTTGAAAACATGAAGAGCTTCAAAAGTGTGAAAAATATGAAGAGCTTCAAACGGTGTCAAAAATATGAAGAGCATGCAACGGTCCGAAAAATAGGGGGAGCATGAAGTGGTGTTGAAAAACATGAAGAGCCTGAAAAGGTGTGAAAATTATGAAGAGGCATTAAAATGTGTCAAATATATGAGGAGCCTGAAAAGGTCTGAAAAATAGTAGGAGCATGAAACGGTGTTCAAAAACATGAAGAGCCTGAAAAGGTGTGAAATATATGAAGAGCTTCAAAAGGTGTGAAATACATGAGGAGCATGTAACGGTCTGAAAAATAGGAGGAGCATGAAGTGGTGTTGAAAAACTTGAAGAGCCTGAAAAGGTGTGAAAAATATGAAGAGCTTCAAAAGATGTGAAATTCCTTAGGAGGATGAATCGGTCTGAACAACAGGAGGAGCATGAAGCGGTGTTGAAAAACATGAAGAGCCTAAAACGTGTGAAAAAAATAAGAAGAGCTTCAAAAGGTGTGAAATATATGAAGACCTTCAAAAGGTGTCAAAAATGAGATGAGCATGAAACGGTCTGAAAAATAGGAGGAGCATGAAGCGGTGTTGAAAAACATGAAGAGCCTGAAATGGTGTGAAAAATATGAAGAGCTTCAAAAGGTGTGAAATATATGAAGAGTTTCAAAAGGTGTCCAAAATGTAAGGAGCGTGAAACGGTCTGCAAAATAGGAGGAGCATGAAACGGTGTTCAAAAATATGAAGAGTTTCAAAAGTGTGAAAAATATGCGAAGCATTAATCGGTCTGAAAAAAAGGAGGAGCATGAAACGGTGTTCAAAAATATGAAGAGCTTCAAAAGGTGTCAAAAATATGAAGCGTATGAAAAAGTCTGAAAAATAGGAGGAGCATGAAGTGTTGTTGTAAAACATGAAGAGCCTGAAAGGTGTGAAATATATGAAGAGCTTCAAAAGGTGTGAAAAATATGAGGAGCATGAAGTGGTGTTGAAAAATATGAAGAGCCTGAAAAAGTGTGAAAAATGTGTAGAGCTTCAAAAGGTGTGAAATACATGAGGAGGATGAATCGGTCTGAAAAACAGGAGGAGCATGAAGCGGTGTTCAAAAACATGAAGAGCCTGAAAAGGTGTGAAATATATGAAGAGCTTCAAAAGGTGTCAAAAATATGAGGAGCATGAAAAGTTCTGAAAAATAGGAGGAGCATGAAGTGTTGTTGTAAAACATGAAGAGCCTGAAAGGTGTGAAATATATGAAGAGCTTCAAAAGGTGTGAAATACATGAGGAGCATGTAACGGTCTGAAAAATAGGAGGAGCATGAAGTGGTGTTGAAAAACTTGAAGAGCCTGAAAAGGTGTGAAAAATATGAAGAGCTTCAAAAGGTGTGAAGTTCATGAGGAGGATGAATCGGTCTGAAAAATAGGAGGAGCATGAAGCGGTGTTCAAAAACATGAAGAGCCGGAAATGGTGTGAAAAATATGAAGAGCTTCAAAAGGTGTGAAAAATATGAAGAGCTTCAAAAGGTGTCAAAAATGAGATGAGCATGAAACGATCTGAAAAATAGGAGGAGCATGAAGCGGTGTTGAAAATCATGAAGAGCCTGAAAGGTGTGAAATATATGAAGAGCTTCAAAAGGTGTGAAAATTATGAGGAGCACGAAACCGTCTGAAAATTAGGAGGATCTTGAAGCGGTGTTGAAAATCATGAAGAGCCTGAAAAAGTGTGAAAAATATGTACAGCTTCAAAAGGTGTGAAAAATATGAAGAGCTTCAAAAGTTGTCAAAAATATGAGGAGCATGAACGGTCTGAAAAATAGGAGGAGCATGAAGCGGTCTTGAAAACATTACGAGCCTGAAACGGTGTGAAAAATATGAAGAGCTTCAAAATGTTTCAAAAATATGAGGAGTATGAACGGCCTGAAAAATAGGAGGAGCATGAAGCGGTGTTGAAAACATGAAGAGCTTCAAAAGTGTGAAAAATATGAAGAGCTTCAAACGGTGTCAAAAATATGAAGAGCATGCAACGGTCCGAAAAATAGGGGGAGCATGAAGTGGTGTTGAAAAACATGAAGAGCCTGAAAAGGTGTGAAAATTATGAAGAGGCATTAAAATGTGTCAAATATATGAGGAGCCTGAAAAGGTCTGAAAAATAGTAGGAGCATGAAACGGTGTTCAAAAACATGAAGAGCCTGAAAAGGTGTGAAATATATGAAGAGCTTCAAAAGGTGTGAAATACATGAGGAGCATGTAACGGTCTGAAAAATAGGAGGAGCATGAAGTGGTGTTGAAAAACTTGAAGAGCCTGAAAAGGTGTGAAAAATATGAAGAGCTTCAAAAGATGTGAAATTCCTTAGGAGGATGAATCGGTCTGAACAACAGGAGGAGCATGAAGCGGTGTTGAAAAACATGAAGAGCCTAAAACGTGTGAAAAAAATAAGAAGAGCTTCAAAAGGTGTGAAATATATGAAGACCTTCAAAAGGTGTCAAAAATGAGATGAGCATGAAACGGTCTGAAAAATAGGAGGAGCATGAAGCGGTGTTGAAAAACATGAAGAGCCTGAAATGGTGTGAAAAATATGAAGAGCTTCAAAAGGTGTGAAATATATGAAGAGTTTCAAAAGGTGTCCAAAATGTAAGGAGCGTGAAACGGTCTGCAAAATAGGAGGAGCATGAAACGGTGTTCAAAAATATGAAGAGTTTCAAAAGTGTGAAAAATATGCGAAGCATTAATCGGTCTGAAAAAAAGGAGGAGCATGAAACGGTGTTCAAAAATATGAAGAGCTTCAAAAGGTGTCAAAAATATGAAGCGTATGAAAAAGTCTGAAAAATAGGAGGAGCATGAAGTGTTGTTGTAAAACATGAAGAGCCTGAAAGGTGTGAAATATATGAAGAGCTTCAAAAGGTGTGAAAAATATGAGGAGCATGAAGTGGTGTTGAAAAATATGAAGAGCCTGAAAAAGTGTGAAAAATGTGTAGAGCTTCAAAAGGTGTGAAATACATGAGGAGGTTGAATCGGTCTGAAAAACAGGAGGAGCATGAAGCGGTGTTCAAAAACATGAAGAGCCTGAAAAGGTGTGAAATATATGAAGAGCTTCAAAAGGTGTCAAAAATATGAGGAGCATGAAAAGGTCTGAAAAATAGGAGGAGCATGAAGTGTTGTTGTAAAACATGAAGAGCCTGAAAGGTGTGAAATATATGAAGAGCTTCAAAAGGTGTGAAATACATGAGGAGCATGTAACGGTCTGAAAAATAGGAGGAGCATGAAGTGGTGTTGAAAAACTTGAAGAGCCTGAAAAGGTGTGAAAAATATGAAGAGCTTCAAAAGGTGTGAAGTTCATGAGGAGGATGAATCGGTCTGAAAAATAGGAGGAGCATGAAGCGGTGTTCAAAAACATGAAGAGCCGGAAATGGTGTGAAAAATATGAAGAGCTTCAAAAGGTGTGAAAAATATGAAGAGCTTCAAAAGGTGTCAAAAATGAGATGAGCATGAAACGATCTGAAAAATAGGAGGAGCATGAAGCGGTGTTGAAAATCATGAAGAGCCTGAAAGGTGTGAAATATATGAAGAGCTTCAAAAGGTGTGAAAATTATGAGGAGCACGAAACCGTCTGAAAATTAGGAGGATCTTGAAGCGGTGTTGAAAATCATGAAGAGCCTGAAAAAGTGTGAAAAATATGTAGAGCTTCAAAAGGTGTGAAAAATATGAAGAGCTTCAAAAGTTGTCAAAAATATGAGGAGCATGAACGGTCTGAAAAATAGGAGGAGCATGAAGCGGTCTTGAAAACATTACGAGCCTGAAACGGTGTGAAAAATATGAAGAGCTTCAAAATGTTTCAAAAATATGAGGAGTATGAACGGTCTGAAAAATAGGAGGAGCATGAAGCGGTGTTGAAAACATGAAGAGCTTCAAAAGTGTGAAAAATATGAAGAGCTTCAAACGGTGTCAAAAATATGAAGAGCATGCAACGGTCCGAAAAATAGGGGGAGCATGAAGTGGTGTTGAAAAACATGAAGAGCCTGAAAAGGTGTGAAAATTATGAAGAGGCATTAAAATGTGTCAAATATATGAGGAGCCTGAAAAGGTCTGAAAAATAGTAGGAGCATGAAACGGTGTTCAAAAACATGAAGAGCCTGAAAAGGTGTGAAATATATGAAGAGCTTCAAAAGGTGTGAAATACATGAGGAGCATGTAACGGTCTGAAAAATAGGAGGAGCATGAAGTGGTGTTGAAAAACTTGAAGAGCCTGAAAAGTTGTGAAAAATATGAAGAGCTTCAAAAGGTGTGAAATACATGAGGAGGATGAATCAGTCTGAACAACAGTAGGAGCATGAAGCGGTGTTCAAAAACATGAATAGCCTGAAAAGCTGTGAAAAATATGAAGATCTTGAAAAGGTGTCAAAAATATGAAGAGCATGAAACGGTCCGAAAAATAGGGGGAGCATGAAGTGGTGTTGAAAAACATGAAGAGCCTGAAAAGGTGTGAAAATTATGAAGAGGCATTAAAATATGTCAAATATATGAGGAGCCTGAAAAGGTCTGAAAAATAGTAGGAGCATGAAACGGTGTTCAAAAACATGAAGAGCCTGAAAAGGTGTGAAATATATGAAGAGCTTCAAAAGGTGTGAAATACATGAGGAGCATGTAACGGTCTGAAAAATAGGAGGAGCATGAAGTGGTGTTGAAAAACTTGAAGAGCCTGAAAAGGTGTGAAAAATATGAAGAGCTTCAAAAGATGTGAAATTCATTAGGAGGATGAATCGGTCTGAACAACTGGAGGAGCATGAAGCGGTGTTGAAAAACTTGAAGAGCCTGAAAAGGTGTGAAAAATATGAAGAGCTTCAAAAGATGTGAAATTCATGAGGAGGATGAATCGGTCTGAACAACAGGAGGAGCATGAAGTGGTGTTGAAAAACTTGAAGAGCCTGAAAAGGTGTGAAAATTATGAAGAGCTTCAAAAGATGTGAAATTCATGAGGAGGATGAATCGGTCTGAAAAATAGGAGGAGCATGAAGCAGTGTTCAAAAACATGAAGAGACTGAAATGGTGTGAAAAATATGAAGAGCTTCAAAAGGTGTGAAAATTATGAGGAGCACGAAACGGTCTGAAAATTAGGAGGATCTTGAAGAGGTGTTGAAAATCATGAAGAGCCTGAAAAGGTGTGAAAAATATGAAGAGCTTCAAAAGTTGTGAAAAATATGAGGGGCATGAAACGGTCTGAAATATAGGAGGATCATGAAGCGGTGTTGAAAAATATGAAGAGACTGAAAAGGTGTGAAAAATATGAAGGGCTTCAAAATGTGTAAATTAAATGAGGAGCATGAAACGGTCTGAAAAATAAGAGGAGCATGAAACGGTGTTCAGAAACATGAAGATCCTGAAAAGGTGTGAAAATATGAAGAGCTTCATAAGTTGTCAAAAATATGAGGAGCACGAAACCATCTGAAAAATAGGAGGATCATGAAGCGGTGTTGAAAAACATGAAGAGCCTGAAAGGTGTCAAAAATATGAAGAGCTTCAAAAGGTGTCAAAAATATGAGGTGCATGAAACGTTCTGAAAAATGAGAGGAGCATAATACGGTGTTGAAAAACATGAAGAGCCTGAAAAGGTGTGAAAAATATGAAGAGATTCAAAACTTGTCAAAATATGGGAAGCCTGAAACCTTTTGAAAAATAGGAGGAGCATGAAACGGTGTTGAAAAACATGAAGAGCCTGAAAAGGTGTGAAAAATATGAAGGGCTTCAAAAGGTGTCAAATATACGAGCAGCATGAAATGGTCTGAAGAATAGGAGGAGAATAAAAAGGTGTTCAAAAACATGAAGAGTCTGAAAAGGTGTGAAAAATATGAAGAGCTTCAAAAGGAGTCAAAAATATGAGGACCATGAAACGGTCTGAAAAATAGGAGGAGCATGAAGTGGTGTTCAAAAACATGAAGAGCCTGAAAAGGTGTGAAAAATATGAAGAGCTTCAAAAGGTGTGAAAAATATGAGGAGCATGAAACGGTCTGAAAAATAGGAGGAGCATGAAATGGTGTTCAAAAACATGAAGAGCCTGAAAAGGAGTGAAAAATATGAAGAGCTTCAAAAGGAGTCAAAAACATGAGGGCCATGAAACGGTCTGAAAAATAGCAGGAACATGACGCGGAGTTCAAAAACATGAAGAGCCTGAAAAGGTGTGAAAAATATGAAGAGCTTCAAAAGGTGTTAAAAATATGAGGGGCATGAAACGGTCTGAAAAATAGGAGGAGCATGAAACTGTGTTCAAAAACTTGAAGAGCGTGAAAAGTTGTGAAAAATATGAAGAGCTTAAAAACGTGTCATTTTATGAGGAGCATGAAACGGTCTGAAAAACTGGAGGAGCATGAAGCTTTGTTGAAAAACATGAAGAGCCAGAAAAGGTTTAAAAAATATGAAGAGCTTCAAAATATGTGAAAAATATGAAGAGCTACAAAACGTGTCAAAAATATGAGGAGCATGAAAAGTTCTGAAAAATAGGAGGAGCATGAAGCCGTGTTGAAAAAATGGAAGAGCCTGAGAAGGTGTGAAAAATATGAAGAGCTTCAAAACGTGTCAAAATTAGAGGAGCAAGAAACGGTTTGAAAATATGAGGAGCATGAAACGGTGTTCAAAAACATGAAGAGCCTGAAAAGCTGTGAAAAATATGAAGAGTTTCCAAAGGAGTCAAAAATATGAGGAGCAAGAAACGGTCTGAAATATAGGAGGATCATGAAACGGTGTTCAAAAACATGAAGAGCCTGAAAATGTGTGAAAATTATGAAGAGCTTCAAAAGGTGTGAAAATATGAAGAGCATGAAGTGGTGTTCAAAAACATGAAGAGCTTGAAAAGGTGTGAAATATACGAAGAGCTTCAAAAGGTGTGAAAAATAGGAGGAGCATGAAGCGGTGTTAAAAAACATGAAGAGCCTGAAAAGGTGTGAAATATATGAAGAGCTTCAAAATGTGTCAAACGTATGAGGAGAATGAAACAGTCTGAAAATAGGAGGAGGATGAAACGGTGTTGAAAAACATGAAGAGCATGGAAAGGTGTGAAAAATATGAAGAGTTTCAAAAGGAGTCAAAAATATGAGGAGCATGAAACAGTCTGAAAAATAGGAGGCACATGGAGCGTTGTTGAAAAATTACAAGAGCTTGAAAAGGTGTGAAAAATATGAAGAGCTTCAAAAGGTGTCAAAATATGAGGAGCATGAAACGGTCTGAAAAATAGGAGGAGCATGAAGCGGTGTTGCAAAAATGGAAGAGCCTGAAAAGGTGTGAAAAATATGAAGAGCTTCAAAAGGTGTCAAAATATGAGGAGAATGAAACGGTCTGAAAAATAGGAGGAGCATGAAACAGTGTTCAAAAACATGAAGAGCCTGAAAAGGTGTGAAAAATATGAAGAGCTTCAAAAGGTGTCAAAAATAAGAGGAGCAAAAGACGGTCTGAACAATAGGAGGAGCATGAAGTAGTGTTGAAAAACATGAAGAGCCTGAAAAGGTGTTAAATATATGAAGAGCTCCAATCGGTGTAAAAAATATCACGAGCATTAAACGGTCTGAAAAATAGGAGGAGCATGAAACAGTGTTCAAAAACATGAAGAGCCTGAAAAGGTGTGAAAAATATGAAGAGCTTCAAAACGTGTCAAAAATATGAGGAGCATGAAACGGTCTCAAAAATTGGAGGAGCATGAAGTGGTGTTCAAAAACATGAAGAGCCAGAAAAAGTGTGAAATATATGAATCGCTTCAAAATGTGTGAAATATATGAAGAGCTTCAAAAGGTGTCAAATATATGAGGAGCATGAAACGGTATGAAAAATAGGAGGAGCATGAAAGGTTTTGAAAAACATGAAGAGCCTAAAATGGTGTGCAAAATATGAAGAGCTTCAAAAGGTGTGAAAAATATGAAGAGCTTCAAAAGGTGTCAAATATATGAGGAGCATGAAACGGTATGAAAAATAGGAGGAGCATGAAAGGTGTTGAACAATATAAAGAGCCTGAAAAGGTGTGAACAATATGAAGAGCTTCAAAATTTGAGAAAAATATGAAGAGCTCCAAAGGTTGTCAAATATATGAGAGGCATGAAATGGTCTGCAAAACAGGAGCATGAAACGGTTAGGAAAAACATGAAGAGCCTGAAAAGATGTGAGACTATGAAGAGGTTCAAAATGTGTCAAAAATATGAGGAGCATGAAACGATCTGAAAAATAGGAGGAGCATGAAACGGTGTTGAAAAACATGAAGAGTCTGTAAAGGTGTGAAAAATATGAAGAGCTTCAAAATGTGTGAAAAATATGAGGAGCATGAAGCGGTCTGAAATATAGGAGGAGCATGAAACGGTGTTGAAAAACATGAAGAGCATGAAAAGGTGTCAAAAATATGAAGAGCTACAAAAGGAGTCAAAAATGTGAGGAGCATGAAAAGGTCTGAAAAATAGGAGAAGAATGAAGCAATGTTGAAAAACATGAAGAGCCTGAAAAGGTGTGAAATATATGAAGAGCTTCAAAACGTGTCAAAAATATGAGGAGTGTGAAACTGTGTTGAAAAACATGACGAGCATGAAAAGGTGTGAAAAATATGAAGACCTTCAAAATGTGTCAAAAATAGGAGGAGCATGAAATGGCCTGAAAAATAGGAGGAGCATGAAGTGGTGTTGAAAACCATGAAGAGCCTGAAAAGGTGTGAAAAATATGAAGAGTTTCAAAAGGTGTCAAAAATATGAAGAGCATGAAACGGACTGAAAAAGGAGGAGCATGAAATGGTGTTCAAAAACTTGAAGAGGCTGAAAATGTGTGAAAAATATGAAGAGCTTCAAAAGATGTGAAAAATATGAGGAGCATGAAACGGTCTGAAAAATAGAAGTAGCATGAAACGGTGTTGAAAAATATGAAGAGCCTGAAAAGGTGTGAAATATATAAAGAGGTTCAAAAGGTGTCAAAAATATGAGGAGCATGAAACGGTCTGAAAAATAGGAGGAGCATGAAATGGTGTTCAAAAACATAAAGAGACTGAAAACGTTTGAAAAATATGAAGAGCTTCAAAAGGTTTGAAAAAAATGAGGAGCATGAAACGGTGTGAAAAATAGGAGGAGCATGAAACGGTGTGAAAAATAGGAGGAGCATGAAAGGTGTTGAAAAACATGAAGAGCATGAAAATGTGTGAAAAATATGAAGAGCTTCAAAAAGTGTAAAATATATGAGGAGCATGAAACGGTATGAAAAATAGGAGGAGCATGAAAGATGTTGAAATACATGAAGAGATTGAAATGGTGTGAAAAATATGAAGAGCTTCAAAAGGTGTGAAAAATATGAAGAGCTTCAAAAGGTGTGAAAAATATGAGGAGCATGAAGTGGTGTTCAAAAACATGTAGAGCTTGAAAAGGTGTGAAATATACGAAGAGCTTCAAAAGGTGTGAAAAATACGAGGAGCATGAAGTGGTGTTGAAAAATATGAAGAGCCTGAAAAGAGTGAAATATATGAAGAGCTTCAAAAGGTGTCAAAAATATGAGGAGCATGAAACGGTCTGAAAAACAGGAGGAGCATGAAACGGTGTTGAAAAACATGAAGAGCCTGAAAAGAGTGAAAACTATGAAGAGCTTCAAAAGGTGTCAAAAGTATGAGGAGCTTGAAAAGGTGTTCAAAAACATGAAGAGCCAGAGAAGGTGTGAAAACTATGAAGAACTTCAAAAGGTGTCAAAAGTATGAGGAGCTTGAAAAGGTGTTCAAAAACATGAAGAGCCTGAGAAGGTGTGAAAACTATGAAGAGCTTCAATAGGTGTCAAAAGTATGAGGAGCTTGAAAAGGTGTTCAAAAACATGAAGAGCCTGAGTAGGTGTGAAATATATGAAGAGCTTCAATAGGTGTCAAAAGTATGAGGAGCTTGAAAAGGTGTTCAAAAACATGAAGAGCCTTAAAAGGTGTGAAAACTATGAAGAGCTTCAAAAGGTGTCAAAAGTATGAGGAGCTTGAAAAGGTGTTCAAAAACATGAAGAGCCTGAGAAGGTGTGCAAAATATGAAGAGCTTAAAAAGGTGTTCAAAAACATGAAGAGCATGAAATGTCTGAAAAATATGAAGAGTTTCAAAAGGTGTCAAAAATATGAGGAGCATGAAACGGCCTGAAAAAAAGGAGGAGCATGAAATGGTGTTCAAAAACTTGAAGAGACTGAAAATGTGTGAAAAATATGAAGAGCTTCAAAAGATGTGAAAAATATGAGGAGCATGAAACGGTCTGAAAAATAGAAGTAGCATGAAACGGTGTTGAAAAATATGAAGAGCCTGAAAAGGTGTGAAATATATGAAGAGGTTCAAAAGGTGTCAAAAATATGAGGAGCATGAAACGGTCTGAAAAATAGGAGGAGAATGAAGCTTTGTTGAAAAACATGAAGAGCCAGAAAAGGTTTAAAAAATATGAAGAGCTTCAAAATATGTGAAAAATATGAAGAGCTTCAAAAGGTGTCAAAAATATGAGGAGCATGAAAAGTTCTCAAAAATAGGAGGAGCATGAAGCCGTGTTGAAAAAATGGAAGAGCCTGAGAAGGTGTGAAAAATATGAAGAGCTTCAAAAGGTGTGAAAAATATGAAGAGCTTCAAAAGGTGACAAAATGAGATGAGCATGAAACGGTCTGAAAAAAAGGAGGAGCATGAAGCGGTGTTGAAAAACATGAAGAGCCTGAAAAGGTGTGAAATATATGAAGAGGTTTTAAAGGTGTCAAAAATATGAGGAGCATGAAACGGTCTGAAAAATAGGAGGAGCATGAAGTGGTGTTGAAAAACATGAGGAGCCTGAAAAGGTGTGAAAAATATGAAGAGCTTCAAAAGGTTTGAAATACATGAGGAGCATGAAACGGTCTGAGAAATAGGAGGAGCATGAGGCGGTGTTTAACAACATGAAGAGCCTGAAAAGGTGTGAAAAATATGAAAAGCTTCAAAAGGTGTAAAAACATGAGGAGCATGAAACGGTCTTAAAAATAGGAGGAGCATGAAGCGTTGTTGAAAAACATGAAGAGTCTGAAAATGTCTGAAAAATATCAAGAGCTTCAAAAGGTGTCAAAAATATGAGGAACATGAAACGGTCTGAAAAATAGGAGGAGCATGAAGTGGTGTTGAAAAACATGAAGAGCCTGAAAAGGTGTGAAAAATATGAAGAGCTTCAAAAGGTGTGAAATACATGAGATGATGAATCGGTCTGCAAAATAGGAGGAGCATGAACCAATGTTCAAAAACATGAAGAGCCTGAAAAGGTGTGAAAAATATGAAGAGCTTCAAAAGGTGTGAAAATTATGAGGAGCAAGAAACGGTCTGAAAAATAGACGATTCATGAAGCGGTGTTGAAAAACATGAAGAGCCTGAAAATGTGTGAAAAATATGAAGGGCTTCAAAATTTGTGAAATACATGAGGAGCTTGAAATGGTCTGAAAAACATGAGGAGCATGAAGCGGTGTAGAAAAACATGAAGAGCGTGAAAAGGTGTGAAAAATATGAAAAGCTTGAAAAGGTGCGAAAACTATGAGGAGCATGAAACGGTGTGAAACATAGGAGGAGCTTGAAGCGGTGTTGAAAAATATGAAGAGTCTGAAAAGATGTGAAAAATATGAAGAGCTTGAAAAGGTGTGAAAAATATGAGGAGCATTAATCGGCCTGAAAAATAGGAGGAGCATGAAGCGGTGTTGAAAAAAATGAAGAGCCTGAAAAGGTGTGAAATATATGAAGAGCTTCAAAAGGTGTCAAAAATATGAGGAGCATGAAACGGTCTGAAAAATACGAGAAGCATGAAGAGGTGTTGAAAAACATGAAGAGCCTGAAAAGGTGTGAAATATACGAATAGCTTCAAAAGGTGTCAAATATATGAGGAGCATGAAACGGTCTGAAAAATAGGAGGATCATGAAGCGGTGTTGAAGAACATGAATAGCCAGAAAAGGTGTGAAAAATATGAAGAGCTACAAAAGGTGTGAAAAATATGAGGAGCATAAAACGGTCTGAAAAATAGGAGGAGCATGAAGCTGTTTTCAAAAACATGAAGAGCCTGAAAAGTAGTGAAAAATATGAAGAGCTTCAAAAGGTGTTAAAAGTATGAGAAGCATGAAACAGACTGAAAAATAGGAGGAGCATGAAGCGGTGTAGGAAAACATGAAGAGCCTTAAAACGTGTGAAAAATAAGAAGAGCTTCAAAAGGTGTCAAAAATGAGATGAGCATGAAACGGTCTGAAAAATAGGAGGAGCATGAAGTGGTGTTGAAAAACATGAGGGGCCTGAAAAGGTGTGAAAAATATGAAGAGCTTCAAAAGGTTTGAAATACATGAGGAGCATGAAACGGTCTGAGAAATAGGAGGAGCATGAGGCGGTGTTTAACAACATGAAGAGCCTGACAAGGTGTGAAAAATATGAAAAGCTTCAAAAGGTGTAAAAAAATGAGGAGCATGAAACGGTCTGAAAAATAGGAGGAGCATGAAGCATTGTTGAAAAACATGAAGAGTCTGAAAATGTCTGAAAAATATGAAGAGCTTCAAAAGGTGCCAAAATAAGAGGAGCATGAAACGGTCTGAAAAATAGGGGAGTATGAAACGGTGTTCAAAAACATAAAGAGCATGAAAAGCTGTGAAAAATATGAAGAGCTTCAAAAGGAGTGAAATACTTGAGGAATATGAAACGGTCTGAAAAATAGGAGGAGCATGAAGCTGTGTTGAAAAACCTGAAGAGCCTGAAAAGGTGTGAAAAATATGAAAAGCTTGAAAAGGTGCGAAAACTATGAGGAGCATGTAACGGTGTGAACAATAGGAGGAGCTTGAAGCGGTGTTGAAAAATATGAAGAGTCTGAAAGGTGTGAAAAATATGAAGAGCTTCAAATGGTGTCAAACATATGAGGAGCATGAAATGGTCTGAAAAATAGGAGGAGCATGAAGTGGTGTTGAAAAACATGAAGAGCCTGAATAGGTGTGAAAAATATGAAGAGCTTCAAAAGGTGTGAAAAATATGAAGAGCATTAATCGGTCTGAAAAATAGGAGGAGCATGAAGCGGTGTTGAAAAAAATGAAGAGCCTGAAAAGGTGTGAAATATATGAAGAGCTTCAAAAGGTGTCAAAAATATGAGGAGAATGAAACGGTCTGAAAAATACGAGAAGCATGAAGAGGTGTTGAAAAATATGAAGAGCCTGAAAAGGTGTGAAATATACGAATAGCTTCAAAAGGTGTCAAATATATGAGGAGCATGAAACGTTCTGAAAAATAGGAGGATCATGAAGCGGTGTTGAAGAACATGAATAGCCTGAAAATGTGTGAAAAATATGAAGAGCTACAAAAGGTGTGAAAAATATGAGGAGCATGAAACGGTCTGAAAAATAGGAGGAACATGAAACGGTGTGGAAAATCATGAAGAGCCTGAAAACGTGTGAAAAATATGAAGAGCTTCAAAAGGTGTAAAAAATATGAAGAGCTTCAAACGGTGTCAAAAGTGAGAGAGGCATAAAACGGTCTGAAAAATAGGAGTAGCATGAAACAGTGTTGAAAACATGAAGAGCCTGTGTGCGACACGTGGGAATCACGTGTGAAACACGTGTGCGTCACGTGTGAATCACGTGTGTGTCACGTGGCAATCACATGTCAGTCACGTGTGCATCACGTGGGAATCACGTGTGAGTCACGTGTAAGTCACGTGGGAACCACGTGTGCATCACGTGTGTTTCACATGGCAATCACGTGTCAGTCACGTGTGCATCACGTGGGAATCACATGCGAGTCACTTGTGCCTCACGTGGGAATCACGTGTCAGTCACGTGTGCATCACGTGGTATCAATGTGAAACACGTGTGCGTCACGTGGGGATCACGTGTCAGTCACGTGTGCATCACGTGTGAATCACGTGTGCATCACGTGGGAATCATGTGGGAAGCAAGTGTGCATCAAGTGGGTATCACGTGTGAGTCAGGTATGCATCACGTCGGAATCAAGTGTGAATCACGTGTGCATCACGTGGAAATCACGTGTCACTCACGTGTGCCTCTCGTGGGATTCACGTGTGAGTCACGTGTGCAATACGTGGAAATCACGTGTGAATCACGTGTGCATCACGTAGGAATCACGTGTGAAACACGTCGTAACTCGAGATGAGAGGTTCGTCCCTGGCTTTGACTCAAGCGGAATACCAAATTTCCACAAGCACGTCAAGAGGAGGCTTCTCTCAGCTAAAGGTATGTGAGAGGGACCCTGAGTGTGTGGCCTCTAGTGGAATGGACACCGAGATGCTCTGACTCCAAGTAAGGCTGGATATCCCTGCAGTGAATTGAATGCAGGCTCATCTTGCATCTCCCGAGACGAAGGGATGTCTAAATCCCAGGTGGAGACCACAGAGAAAGACCTAGTTCTCCACCTCATCGCGACCGGAGGCCTCACATCCTTTGAAAACTCGAGAGGTCCGCGGAGATCAATGCTTCCAAAGGAGACGATGCCTGACTCCTCTTGAAAATGGATAGGAGTCCCAGGATCCCTGTGGCACGTGGAAAGGGACCCTGAGTCTCCCGCCTCACGTGGAGACGCGTCCCAATTGCCATGCCAAGACTTGAGGAGAATCCCGAGGTGCCCCTCGCACCTAGGCAGTTGTCCTGACGTCGCTGAACAAACACGTGTCTGGAAGGGCCCTCCCCGTCGTAACTCGAAAATATACCCCAGGTTCCGGCCGCAACCCGAGAAAAACCAGGAGCCTTCCACCTCGCCGCCAGATGAGGCCCGATTCCAATGCACTGCGTGCAGAGCAATTCTGTGTTCGACATCAAACGTGAAAGGAGCCTTGATTTCCTTGATGGCACTCCAGAGAAACCCCAAGATCACTGTCTCAAGTCTAGAGGGATCCTGAGGTCACTGTAGCAACACAAAAGGGCTCCGTGGACCCAAAATCAACTCGAGATGAGAGCTTCGTCCCTGGCTTCTACTCAAGAGGAATACCAACTTTCCACAAGCACGTCAAGAGGAGGCTTCTCTCAGCTAAAGGTATGTGAGAGGGACCCTGAGTGTGTGGCCTCAAGTTTAATGGACACCGAGATGCTCTGACTCGAAGTAAGGCCGGATATCCCTGCAGTGAATTGAATGCAGGCTTGTCTTGCATCTCCCATGACGAAGGGATGTCTGAATCCCCTGTGGAGACACAGAGAAAGACATAGTTCTCCGCCTCATCGCAACCGGAGGCCTCACATCCTTTGAAAATTCGAGAGGTCCGCGGAGATCAATGCTTCCAAAGGAGACGATGCCTGACTCCTCGTGAAAATGGATAGGAGTTCCAGGATCCCTGTGGCACGTGGAAAGGGAACCTGGGTCTCCCGCCTCACGTGGAGACGCGTCCCAATTGCCATGCCAACACACGAGGAGAAAGCCGAGGTGTCCCTCGCACCTAGGCAGGAGTCCTGACGTCGCAGAACAAACACGTGTCTGGAAGGGCCCTCCCAGTAGTAACTCGAGAATATACCCCAGGTTCCGGCCGCAACTCGAGAAAACCCATGAGACTTCCCTTTCGCCGGGAGATGAGGCCCGATTCCTGTGCACTGTGTGCAGAGTAATTCCGTGTTCCACATCAAACGTGAAAGGAGCCTTGATTTCTTGATGGCACTCCAGAGAAAACCCACGATCACTGTCTCTAGTCTAGAGGGATCCTGAGGTCACTGTAGAAACACGAATGGGCTCCATGGACCCCAAATCAACTCGAGATGAGAGCTTAGTCCCTGGCTTCGACTCAAGAGGAATACCAAATTTCCACAAGTACCTCAAGAGGAGGCTTCTCTCAGCTACAGGTATGTGAGAGGGACCCTGAGTTTGCGGCCTCAAGTGGAATGGACACTGAGATGCTCTGACTCGAAGTAAGGCCGGATATCCCTGCAGTGAATTGAATGCAGGCTCGTCTTGCATCTCCCAAGACGAAGGGATGTCTGAATCCCCTGTGGAGACGACAGAGAAAGAACTAGTCCTCCGCCTCATCGCGAACGGAGGCCTCACATCCTTTGAAAATTCGAGAGGTATGCGGAGATAATGCTTCCAAAGGAGACGATGCCTGACTCCTCTTGAAAATGGATAGGAGTCCCAGGATCCCTGTGGCACGTGGAAAGGGACACTGGGTCTCCCGCCTCACGTGGAGACGCGTTCAAATTGCCATGCCAAGACTCGAGGAGAATCCCGAGGTGTCCCTCGCACCTAGGGAGGAGTCCTGACGTCGCTGAACAAACACGTGTCTGGAAGGGCCCTCCCCGTCGTAACTCGAGAATATACCCCAGGTTCCGGCCGCAACTCGAGAAAAACCATGAGACTTCCCCCTCGCCGCGAGATGAGGCCCGATTCCCCTGCACTGCGTGCAGAGCAATTCCGTGTTCCACATCAAACGTGAAAGGAGCCTTGATTTCCTTGATGGCACTCCAGAGAAAACCCAAGATCACTGTCTCAAGTCTAGAGGGATCCTGAGGTCACTGGAGCAACACGAAAGGGCTCCGTGGACCCCAAATCAACTCAAGATGAGAGCTTAGTCCCTGGCTTCCACTCAAGAGGAACACCAACTTTCCACAAGCACCTCAAGAGGAGGCTTCTCTCAGCTACAGGTATGTGAGAGGGCCCCTGAGTTTGTGGTCTCAAGTGGAATGGACACCGAGATGCTCTGACTCGAAGTAAGGCCGGATATCCCTGCAGTGAATTGAATTCAGGCTCGTCTTGCATCTCCCCAGATGAAGGGATGTCTGAATCCCCTGTGGAGATGACAGAGAAAGACCGACTTCTCCGCCTCTTCGCGAGGGGAGGCCTCACATCCTTTGAAAACTCGAGAGGTCCGCGGAGATCAATGCTTCCAAAGGAGACGATGCCTGACTCCTCTTGAAAATGGATAGGAGTCCCAGGATCCCTGTGGCACGTGGAAAGGGACCCTGGGTCTCCCGCCTCACGTGGAGAAGCGTCCCAATTGCCATGCCAAGACTCGAGGAGAATCCCGAGGTGTCCCTCGCACCTAGGCAGGAGTCCTGACGTCGCTGAACAAACACGTGTCTGGAAGGGCCCTCGCCGTCGTAACTCGAGAATATACCCCAGGTTCCGGCCACAACTGGAGAAACACCATGAGACTTACCCCTCGCCGCGAGATGAGGCCCGATTCCCCTGCCCTGCGTGCAGAGCAATTCCGTGTTCCACATCAAACGTGAAAGGAGCCTTGATTTCCGTGATGGCACTCCAGAGAAAACCCAAGATCACTGTCTCTAGTCTAGAGGGATCCTGAGGTTACTGTAGCAACACGAAAGGGTTCCGTGGACCCCAAATCAACTTGAGATGAGAGCTTAGTCCCTGGCTTCGACTCAAGAGGAATACCAAATTTCCACAAGCACCTCAAGAGGAGGCTTTTCTCATCTACAGGTATGTGAGAGGGACCCTGAGTTTTTGGCCTCAAGTGGAATGGACACCGAGATGCTCTGACTCGAAGTAAGGCCGGATATCCCTGCAGTGAATTGAATGCAGGCTCGTCTTGCATCTCCCAAGACGAAGGGATGTCTGAATCCGCTGTGGAGACCACAGAGAAAGACCTAGTTCTCCGCCTCATCGCGACCGGAGGCCTCACATCCTTTGAAAACTCGAGAGGTCCGCGGAGATCAATGCTTCCAAAGAAGACGATGCCTGACTCCTCTTGAAAATGGATAGGAGTCCCAGGATCCCTGTGGCACGTGGAAAGGGACCTTGGGTCTCCCGTCTCATGTGGATACGCGTCCCAATTGCCATGCCAAGACTCGAGGAAAATCCCGAGGTGTCCCTCGCACCTAGGCAGGAGTCCTGACGTCGATGAACAAACACGTGTCTGGAAGGGCCCTCCCCGTCGTAACTCGAGAATATACCCCAGGTTCCGGCCGCAACTCGAGAAAAACCATGAGACTTCCCCCTCGCCACGAGATGAGGCCCGATTCCCCTGCACTGCGTGCAGAGCAATTCCGTGTTCCACATCAAACGTGAAAGGAGCCTTGATTTCCTTGATGGCACTCCAGAGAAAACCCAAGATCACTGTCTCAAGTCTACAGGGATCCTGAGGTCACTGGAGCAACATGAAAGGGCTCCGTGGACCCCAAATCAACTCGAGATGAGAGCTTAGTCCCTGGCTTCGACTCAAGAGGAATACCCACTTTTCACAAGCACCTCAAGAGGACGCTTCTCTCAGCTACAGGTATGTGAGACGGACCCTTAGTTTGAGGCCTCAAGTGAAATGGACACCGAGATGCTCTGACTCGAAGTAAGGCCGGATATCCCTGCAGTGAATTGAATGCAGGCTCGTCTTGCATCTCCCAAGACGAAGGGATTTCTGAATCCGCTGTGGAGACGACCGAGAAAGACCTAGTCCTCCGCCTCATCCTGACCGGAGGCATCACATCCTTTGAAAATTCGAGAGGTCTGCGGAGATCAATGCTTCCAAAGAAGACGATGCCTGACTCTTCTTGAAAATGGTTAGGAGTCCCAGGATCCCTGTGGCACGTGAAAAGGGACCCTGGGTCTCCCGCCTCACGTGGAGACGCATCCCAATTGCCATGCCAAGACTCGAGGAGAATCCCGAGGTGTCCCTCGCACCTAAGCAGGAGTCCTGACGTCGCGGACCAAACACGTGTCTGGAAGGGCCCTCCCCGTCGTAACTCGAGAATATACCCCAGGTTCCGGCCGCAACTAGAGAAAAACCATGAGACTTCCCCCTCGCCGGGACATGAGGCCCGATTCCCCTGCACTGCGTGCAGAGCAATTCCGTGTTCCACATCAAACGTGAAAGGAGCCTTGATTTCCTTGATGGCACTCCAGAGAAAACCCAAGATCACTGTCTCAAGTCTAGAGGGATCCTGAGGTCACTGGAGCAACACGAAATTTCTCCGTGGACCCCAAATCAACTCGAGATGAGAGCTTAATCCCTGGCTTCGACTCAGGAGGAATACCAACTTTCCCCAAGCACCTCAAGTGGAGGCTTCTCTCAGCTACAGGTATGTGAGCAGGACCCTGAGTTTGTGGCCTCAAGTGGAATGGACACCGAGATGCTCTGACTCGAAGTAAGGCCGGTTATCCCTGCAGTGAATTGAATGCAGGCTCGTCTTGCATCTCCCAGACGAAGGGATGGCTGAATCCCCTGTGGAGACCACAGAGAAAGACCTAGTCCTCCGCCTCATTGCGACCGGAGGCCTCACATCCTTTGAAAACTCGAGAGGTCCGCGGAGATCAATGCTTCCAAAGGAGACGATGCCTGACTCCTCTTGAAAATGGATAGGAGTCCCAGGATCCCTCTAGCACGTGGAAAGGGACCCTGGGTCTCCCGCCTCACGTGGAGACGCGTCCCAATTGCCATGCCAAGACTCGAGGAGAATCCCGAGGTGTCCCTCGAAACAAGGCAGGAGTCCTGACGTCGCTGAAGAAACACGTGTCTGGAAGGGCCTTCCCCATCGTAACTCGATAATATACCCCAGGTTCAGGCCGCAACTCGAGAAAAACAATGAGAGTTCCCCCTCGCCGCGAGATGAGGCCCGATTCCCTGCACTGCGTGCAGAGCAATACCGTGTAGCACATCAAACGTGAAAGGAGCCTTGATTTCCTTGATGGCACTCCAGAGAAAACCCAAGATCACTGTCTCAAGTCTAGAGGGATCCTGAAGTCACTGTAGCAACACGACAGGGTTCCGTGGACCCAAAATCAACTCGAGATGAGAGCTTATTCCCTGGCTTCGACTCAAGAGGAATACCAACTTTCCAGAAGCACCTCAAGAGGAGGCTTCTCTCAGCTACAGGTATGTGAGAGGGACCCTGAGTTTTTGGCCTCAAGTGGAATGGACACCGAGATGCTCTGACTCGAAGTAAGGCCGGATATCCCTGCAGTTAATTGAATGCCAGCTCGTCTTGCATCTCCCAAGACGAAGGGATGTGTGAATCCCCTGTGGAGACCACAGAGAAAGACCTAGTTCTCCGCCTCATCGCGAGCAGAGGCCTCACATCCTTTGAAAACTCGAGAGGTCTGCGGAGATCAATGCTTCCAAAGGAGAAGATGGCTGACTCCTCTTGAAAATGGATAGGAGTCCCAGGATCCCTGTGGCACGTGGAAAGTCACCCTGGGTGTCCCGCCTCACGTGGAGACGCGTCCCAAATGCCATGTCAAAACTCGAGGAGAATCCCGAGATATCCCTCGCACCTAGGCAGGAGTCCTGATGTCGCTGAACTAACACGTGTCTAGAAGGGCCCTCCCCGTCGTTACTCGAGAATAAACCACAGGTTCCAACCGCAACTCGAGAAAAACCATGAGACTTCCCCCTCGCCATGAGATGAGGCCCGATTCCCCTGCACTGCGTGCACGGCAATTCCGTGTTCCACATCAAACGTGAAAGGAGCCTTGATTTCCTTGATGGCACTCCAGAGAATACCCAAGACCACTGTCGCAAGTCTAGAGGGATCCTGAGGTCACTGGAGCAACACGAAAGGGTTCCGTGGACCCCAATGAACTCGAGATGGGAGGTTAGTCCCTGGCTTCGACTCAAGAGGAATACCAACTTTCCACAAGCACCTCAAGAGGAGGCTTCTCTCAGCTACAGGTATGTGAGAGGGACCCTCAGTTTGTGGCCTCAAGTGGAATGGACACTGAGATGCTCTGACTCGAAGTAAGGCCAGATATCCCTGCCGTGAATTGAATGCAGGCGCATCTTGCACCTCCCAAGACGAAGGGATGTCTGAATCCCCTGTGAAGACCACAGAGAAAGACCTAGTTCTCCGCCTCATCACGACCGGAGGCCTCACATCCTGTGAAAACTCGAGAGGTCCGCGGAGATCAATGCTTCCAAAGGAGACAATGCCCGACTCCTCTTGTAAATGGTTAGGAGGCCCAGGACCCCTGTGGCACGTGGAAAGGGACACTGGGTCTCCCGCCTCACCTGGAGACACGTCCCAATTGCCATGCCAAGCCGCGGGGAGAATACCGAGGTGTCCATCGAACCTAGGCATGAGTTCTGACATCGCTGAACAAACATGTGTCTGGAAGGGAACCCACCGTCGTAACTCGAGAATATACCCCAGGTTCCGGCCGCAACTCGAGAAAAACCATGAGACTTCCCCCTCGCCGTGAGATGAGGCCTGATTCCCCTGCACTGCGTGCAGAGCAATTCCGTGTTCCACATCAAACGTGAAAGGAGCCTTGATTTCCTTGATGGCACTACAGAGAAAACCCAAGATCACTGTCTCAAGTCTAGAGGGATCCTGTGGTCACTGTAGCAACACGAAAGGGCTCCGTGGAGCCCAAATCAACTTGAGATGAGAGCTTAGTCCCTGGCTTCAACTCAAGAGGAATACCAACTTTCCACAAGCACCTCAAGAGGAGACTTCTCTCAGGTACAGGTATGTGAGAGGGACCTTGAGTTTGTGGCCTAAATTGGAATGGACACCGAGATGAGCTGACTCGAAGTAAGGCCGCATATCCCTGCAGTGAATTGAATGCAGGCTCGTCTTCCATCTCCCAAGACGAAGGGATGTCTGAATCCCCTGTGGAGACCACAGAGAAAGACCTAGTTCTACGCCTCATCGCGACCGGAGGCCTCACATCCTTCGAAAACTGGAGAGGTCTGCGGAGATCAATGCTTCCAAAGGATTCGATGCCTGACACCTTTTGAAAATGGATAGCAGTCCCAGGATCCCTGTGGCACGTGGAAAGGGACCCTGGGTCTCCCGCCTCACGTGGAGACGCGTCCCAATTGCCATGCCAAGACTCGAGGAGAATCCCGAAGTGTACCTCGCACCTAGGCAGGAATCCTGACGTCGCTGAACAAACACGTGTCTGGAAGGGCCCTCGCCGTCGTAACTCGAGAATATACCCCAGGTTCCGGCCGCATTTCGAGAAAAACCATGAGACTTCGCCTCGCCGCAAAATGAGTCCCAATTCCTCTGCACTGCGTGCAGAGCAATTCCGTGTTCCACATCAAACGTGAAACTAGACTTGATTTCCTTGATGGCACTCCAGAGAAAACCCAAGATCACTGTCTCAAGTCTAGAGGGATCCTGAGGTCAATGGAGCAACATGAAAGGGCTCCGTGGACCCCAAATCAACTCGAGATGAGGGCTTAGTCCCTGGCTTCAACTCAAGTGGAATACCAACTTTCCACAAGCACGTCAAGAGGAGGCTTCTCTCAGCTACAGGTATGTGAGAGGGACCCTGAGTTTGTGGCCTCAAGTGGAATGGACACCGAGATGCTCTGACTCGAAGTAAGGCTGAATATCCCTGCAGTGAATTGAATGCAGGCTCGTCTTCCATCTCCCAAGACGAAGGGATGTCTGAATCCCCTGTGGAGACCACAGAGAAAGACCTATTCTCCGCCTCATCGCGACTGAAGGCCTCACATCCTTTGAAAACTCGAGAGGTCCACGGAGATCAATGCTTCCGAAGGAGACGATGCCTGACTCCTCTTGAAAATGGATAGGAGTCCCAGGATCCCTGTGGCACGTGGAAAGGGAAGCTTTGTCTCCCGCCTCACGTGGAGACGCGTCGCAATTGCCATGCCAAGACTCGAGGAGAATCCCGAGGTGTCCCTCGAAACAAGGCAGGAGTCCTGACGTCGATGAACAAACACGTGTCTGGAAGGGCCTTCCCGTCGTAACTCGAGAATATACCCCAGGTTCAGGCCGCAACTCGAGAAAAACCATGAGAGTTCCCCCTCGCCGCGAGATGAGGCCCGATTCCCTGCAATGCGTGCAGAGCAATACCGTGTTGCACATCAAACGTGAAAGGAGCCTTGATTTCCTTGATGGCACTCCAGAGAAAACTCAAGATCACTGTCTCAAGTCTAGAGGGATCCTGAAGTCACTGTAGCAACACGACAGGGCTCCGTGGACCCAAAATCAACTCGAGATGAGAGCTTATTCCCTGGCTTCGACTCAAGAGGAATACCAACTTTCCAGAAACACCTCAAGAGGAGGCTTCTCTCAGCTACAGGTATGTGAGAGGGACCCTGAGTTTTTGGCCTCAATTGGAATGGACACCGAGATGCTCTGACTCGAAGTAAGGCCGGATATCCCTGCAGTTAATTGAATGCCAGCTCGTCTTGCATCTCCCAAGACGAAGGGATGTGTGAATCCCCTGTGGAGACCACAGAGAAAGACCTAGTTCTCCGCCTCATCGCGACCAGAGGCCTCACATCCTTTGAAAACTCGAGAGGTCCGCGGAGATCAATGCTTCCAAAGGAGAAGATGGCTGACTCCTCTTGAAAATGGATAGGAGTCCCAGGATCCCTGTGGCACGTGGAAAGGGACCCTGGGTGTCCCGCCTCACGTGGAGACACGTCCCAATTGCCATGTCAAAACTCGAGGAGAATCCCGAGGTGTCCCTCGCACCTAGGCAGGAGTCCTGATGTCGCTGAACTAACACGTGTCTAGAAGGGCCCTCCCCGTCGTTACTCGAGAATAAACCACAGGTTCCACCCCAACTCGAGAAAAACCATGAGACTTCCCCCTCGCCATGAAATGAGGCCCGATTCCCCTGCACTGCGTGCACGGCAATTCCGTGTTCCACATCAAACGTGAAAGGAGCCTTGATTTCCTTGATGGCACTCCAGAGAATACCCAAGACCACTGTCGCAAGTCTAGAGGGATCCTGAGGTCACTGGAGCAACACGAAAGGGCTCCGTGGACCCCAATGAACTCGAGATGGGAGCTTAGTCCCTGGCTTCGACTCAAGAGGAATACCAACTTTCCACAAGCACCTCAAGAGGAGGCTTCTCTCAGCTACAGGTATGTGAGAGGGACCCTCAGTTTGTGGCCTCAAGTGGAATGGACACTGAGATGCTCTGACTCGAAGTAAGGCCGGATATCCCTGCCGTGAATTGATTGCAGGCGCGTCTTGCACCTCCCAAGACGAAGGGATGTCTGAATTCCCTGTGGAGACCACAGAGAAAGACCTAGTTCTCCGCCTAATCGCGACCGGAGGCCTCACATCCTTTGAAAACTATAGAGGTCCGAGGAGATCAATGCTTCCAAAGGAGACGATGCCTGACTCCTCTTGAAAATGGATAGGAGTCCCAGGATCCCTGTGGCACGGTGAAAGGGACCCTGGGTCTCCGGCCTCATGTGGAGACTCGTCCCAATTGCCATGCCAAGACTCGAGGAGAATCCCGAGGTGTCCCTCAAAACAAGGCAGGAGTCCTGACGTCGCTGAAGAAACACGTGTCTGGAAGGGCCTTCCCCGTCGTAACTCGAGAATATACCCCAGGTTCAGGCCGCAACTCGAGAAAAACCATGAGAGTTCCCCCTCGCCGCGAGATGAGGCCCGATTCCCTGCACTGCGTGCAGAGCAATACCGTGTTGCACATCAAACGTGAAAGGAGCCTAGATTTCCTTGATGGCACTCCAGAGAAAACCCAAGATCACTGTCTCAAGTCTAGAGGGATCCTGAAGTCACTGTAGCAAGACGACAGGGCTCCGTGGACCCAAAATCAACTCGAGATGAGAGCTTATTCCCTGGCTTCGACTCAAGAGGAATACCAACTTTCCAGAAGCACCTCAAGAGGAGGCTTCTCTCAGCAAAGGTATGTGAGAGGGACCCTGAGTTTTTGGCCTCAAGTGGAATGGACACCGAGATGCTCTGACTCGAAGTAAGGCCGGATATCCCTGCAGTTAATAGAATGCCAGCTCGTCTTGCATCTCCCAAGACGAAGGGATGTGTGAATCCCCTGTGGAGACCACAGAGAAAGACCTAGTTCTCCGCCTCATCGCGACCAGAGGCCTCACATCCTTTGACAACTCGAGAGGTCCGCGGAGATCAATGCTTCCAAAGGAGAAGATGGCTGACTCCTCTTGAAAATGGATAGGAGTCCCAGGATCCCTGTGGCACGTGGAAAGGGACCCTGGGTGTCCCGCCTCACGTGGAGACGCGTCCCAATTGCCATGTCAAAACTCGAGGAGAATCCCGAGTTATCCCTCGCACCTAGGCAGGAGTCCTGATGTCGCTGAACTAACACGTGTCTAGAAGGGCCCTCCCCGTCGTTACTCGAGAATAAACCACAGGTTCCACCCGCAACTCAAGAAAACCATGAGACTTCCCCCTCGCCATGAGATGAGGCCCGATTCCCCTGCACTGCGTGCACGGCAATTCCGTGTTCCACATCAAACGTGAAAGGAGCCTTGATTTCCTTGATGGCACTCCAGAGAATACCCAAGACCACTGTCGCAAGTCTAGAGTGATCCTGAGGTCACTGGAGCAACACGAAAGGGCTCCGTGGACCCCAATGAACTCGAGATGGGAGCTTAGTCCCTGGCTTCGACTCAAGAGGAATACCAACTTTCCACAAGCACCTCAAGAGGAGGCTTCTCTCAGCTACAGGTATGTGAGAGGGACCCTCAGTTTGTGGCCTCAAGTGGAATGGACACTGAGATGCTCTGACTCGAAGTAAGGCCGGATATCCCTGCCGTGAATTGAATGCAGGCGCATCTTGCACCTCCCAAGACGAAGGGATGTCTGAATCCCCTGTGAAGACCACAGAGAAAGACCTAGTTCTCCGCCTCATCACGACCGGAGGCCTCACATCCTGTGAAAACTCGAGAGGTCCGCGGAGATCAATGCTTCCAAAGGAGACAATGCCTGACTCCTCTTGTAAATGGTTAGGAGGCCCAGGACCCCTGTGGCACGTGGAAAGGGACACTGGGTCTCCCGCCTCACCTGGAGACACGTCCCAATTGCCATGCCAAGCCGCGGGGAGAATACCGAGGTGTCCATCGAACCTAGGCATGAGTTCTGACGTCGCTCAACAAACACGTGTCTGGAAGGGGACCCACCGTCGTAACTCGAGAATATACCCCAGGTTCCGGCCGCAACTCGAGAAAAACCATGAGACTTCCCTCTCGCCGTGAGATCAGGCCTGATTCCCCTGCACTGCGTGCAGAGCAATTCCGTGTTCCACATCAAACGTGAAAGGAGCCTTGATTTCCTTGATGGCACTACAGAGAAAACCCAAGATCACTGTCTCAAGTCTAGAGGGATCCTGTGGTCACTGTAGCAACACGAAAGGGCTCCGTGGAGCCCAAATCAACTCGAGATGAGAGCTTAGTCCCTGGCTTCAACTCAAGAGGAATACCAACTTTCCACAAGCACCTCAAGAGGAGACTTCTCTCAGCTACAGGTATGTGAGAGGGACCTTGAGTTTGTGGCCTAAAGTGGAATGGACACCGAGATGAGCTGACTCGAAGTAAGGCCGCATATCCCTGCAGTGAATTGAATGCAGGCTCGTCTTCCATCTCCCAAGACGAAGGGATGTCTGAATCCCCTGTGGAGACCACAGAGAAATACCTAGTTCTCCGCCTCATCGCGACCGGAGGCCTCACATCCTTCGAAAACTGGAGAGGTCTGCGGAGATCAATGCTTCCAAAGGAGGCGATGCCTGACACCTTTTGAAAATGGATAGCAGTCCCAGGATCCCTGTGGCACGTGGAAAGGGACCCTGGGTCTCCCGCCTCACGTGGAGACGCGTCCCAATTGCCATGCCAAGACTCGAGGAGAATCCCGAAGTGTACCTCGCACCTAGGCAGGAATCCTGACGTCGCTGAACAAACACGTGTCTGGAAGGGCCCTCGCCGTCGTAACTCGAGAATATACCCCAGGTTCCGGCCGCATTTCGAGAAAAACCATGAGACTTCGCCTCGCCGCAAAATGAGTCCCAATTCCTCTGCACTGCGTGCAGAGCAATTCCGTGTTCCACATCAAACGTGAAAGGAGACTTGATTTCCTTGATGGCACTCCAGAGAAAACCCAAGATCACTGTCTCAAGTCTAGAGGGATCCTGAGGTCAATGGAGCAACAAGAAAGGGCTCCGTGGACCCCAAATCAACTCGAGATGAGAGCTTAGTCCCTGGCTTCAACTCAAGTGGAATACCAACTTTCCACAAGCACGTCAAGAGGAGGCTTCTCTCAGCTACAGGTATGTGAGAGGGACCCTGAGTTTGTGGCCTCAAGTGGAATGGACACCGAGATGCTCTGACTCGAAGTAAGGCCGGATATCCCTGCAGTGAATTGAATGCAGGCTCGTCTTCCATCTCCCAAGACGAAGGGATGTCTGAATCCCCTGTGGAGACCACAGAGAAAGACCTATTCTCCGCCTCTTCGCGACTGAAGGCCTCACATCCTTTGAAAACTCGAGAGGTCCACGGAGATCAATGCTTCCGAAGGAGACGATGCCTGACTCCTCTTGAAAATGGATAGGAGTCCCAGGATCCCTGTGGCACGTGGAAAGGGAAGCTTGGTCTCCCGCCTCACGTGGAGACGCGTCGCAATTGCCATGCCAAGACTCGAGGAGAATCCCGAGGTGTCCCTCGCACCTAGGCAGGAGTCCTGACGTCGATGAACAAACACGTGTCTGGAAGGGCCCTCCCCGTCGTAACTCGAGAATATACCCCAGGTTCCGGCCGCAACTCGAGAAAAACAATGAGACTTCCCCCTCGCCGTGAGATGAGGCCCGATTCCCCTGCACTGCGTGCAGAGCAATTCCGTGTTCCACATCAAACAGGAAAGGAGACTTGATTTCCTTGATGGCACTCCAGAGAAAACCCAAGATCACTGTCTCAAGTCTAGAGGGATCCTGAGGTCACTGTAGCAACAGAAAGTGCTCCGTGGACCCCAAATCAACTCGAGATGAGAGCTTATTCCCTGGCTTCGACTCAAGAGGAATACCAACTTTCCCCAAGCACCTCAAGAAGAGGCTTCTCTCAGCTACAGGTATGTGAGAGGGACCCAGAGTATGTGAACTCAAGTGGAATGGACACCGAGATGCTCTGACTCGAAGTAAGGCCGGATATCCCTGCAGTGAATTGAATGCAGGCTCGTCTTGCATCTCCCAAGACGAAGGGATGTCTGAATCCCCTGTGGAGACAACAGAGAAAGACCTAGTTCTCCGCCTAATCGCGACTGGAGGCCTCACATCCTTTGAGAACTCTTGAGGACCAAGGAGATCAATGCTTCCAAAGGAGACGATGCCTGACTCCTCTTGAAAATGGATAGGAGTCCCAGGATCCCTGTGGCACGTGGAAAGGGACCCTGGGTCTCCGGCCTCATGTGGAGACTCGTCCCAATTGCCATGCCAAGACTCGAGGAGAATCCCGAGGTGTCCCTCGAAACAAGGCAGGAGTCCTGACGTCGCTGAAGAAACACGTGTCTGGAAGGGCCTTCCCGTCGTAACTCGAGAATATACCCCAGGTTCAGGCCGCAACTCGAGAAAAACCATGAGAGTTCCCCCTCGCCGCGAGATGAGGCCCGATTCCCTGCAATGCGTGCAGAGCAATACCGTGTTGCACATCAAACGTGAAAGGAGCCTTGATTTCCTTGATCGCACTCCAGAGAAAACCCAAGATCACTGTCTCAAGTCTAGAGGGATCCTGAAGTCACTGTAGCAACACGACAGGGCTCCGTGGACCCAAAATCAACTCGAGATGAGAGCTTATTCCCTGGCTTCGACTCAAGAGGAATACCAACTTTCCAGAAACACCTCAAGAGGAGGCTTCTCTCAGCTACAGGTATGTGAGAGGGACCCTGAGTTTTTGGCCTCAAGTGGAATGGACACCGAGATGCTCTGACTCGAAGTAAGGCCGGATATCCCTGCAGTTAATTGAATGCCAGCTCGTCTTGCATCTCCCAAGACGAAGGGATGTGTGAATCCCATGTGGAGACCACAGAGAAAGACCTAGTTCTCCGAATCATCGCGACCAGAGGCCTCACATCCTTTGAAAACTCGAGAGGTCCGCGGAGATCAATGCTTCCAAAGGAGAAGATGGCTGACTCCTCTTGAAAATGGATAGGAGTCCCAGGATCCCTGTGGCACGTGGAAAGGGACCCTGGGTGTCCCGCCTCACGTGGAGACACGTCCCAATTGCCATGTCAAAACTCGAGGAGAATCCCGAGGTGTCCCTCGCACCTAGGCAGGAGTCCTGATGTCGCTGAACTAACACGTGTCTAGAAGGGCCCTCCCCGTCGTTACTCGAGAATAAAACACAGGTTCCACCCGCAACTCGAGAAAAACCATGAGACTTCCCCCTCGCCATGAAATGAGGCCCGATTCCCCTGCACTGCGTGCACGGCAATTCCGTGTTCCACATCAAACGTGAAAGGAGCCTTGATTTCCTTGATGGCACTCCAGAGAATACCCAAGACCACTGTCGCAAGTCTAGAGGGATCCTGAGGTCACTGGAGCAACACGAAAGGGCTCCGTGGACCCCAATGAACTCGAGATGGGAGCTTAGTCCCTGGCTTCGACTCAAGAGGAATACCAACTTTCCACAAGCACCTCAAGAGGAGGCTTCTCTCAGCTACAGGTATGTGAGAGGGACCCTCAGTTTGTGGCCTCAAGTGGAATGGACACTGAGATGCTCTGACTCGAAGTAAGGCCGGATATCCCTGCCGTGAATTGAATGCAGGCGCGTCTTGCACCTCCCAAGACGAAGGGATGTCTGAATCCCCTGTGAAGACCACAGAGAAAGACCTAGTTCTCCGCCTCATCACGACCGGAGGCCTCACATCCTGTGAAAACGCGAGAGGTCCGCGGAGATCAATGCTTCCAAAGGAGACAATGCCTGACTCCTCTTGTAAATGCTTAGGAGGCCCAGGACCCCTGTGGCACGTGGAAAGGGACACTGGGTCTCCCGCCTCACCTGGAGACACGTCCCAATTGCCATGCCAAGCCGCGGGGAGAATACCGAGGTGTCCATCGAACCTAGGCATGAGTTCTGACATCGCTGAACAAACACGTGTCTGGAAGGGAACCCACCGTCGTAACTCGAGAATATACCCCAGGTTCCGGCCGCAACTCGAGAAAAACCATGAGACTTCCCCCTCGCCGTGAGATGAGGCCCGATTCCCCTGCACTGCGTGCAGAGCAATTCCGTGTTCCACATCAAACGTGAAAGGAGCCTTGATTTCCTTGATGGCACTACAGAGAAAACCCAAGATCACTGTCTCAAGTCTAGAGGGATCCTGTGGTCACTGTAGCAACACGAAAGGGCTCCGTGGAGCCCAAATCAACTCGAGATGAGAGCTTAGTCCCTGGCTTCGACTCAAGAGGAATACCAACTTTCCACAAGCACCTCAAGAGGAGACTTCTCTCAGGTACAGGTATGTGAGAAGGACCTTGATTTTGTGGCCTAAAGTGGAATGGACACCGAGATGCGCTGACTCGAAGTAAGGCCGCATATCCCTGCAGTGAATTGAATGCAGGCTCGTCTTCCATCTCCCAAGACGAAGGGATGTCTGAATCCCCTGTGGAGACCACAGAGAAAGACCTAGTTCTCCGCCTCATCGCGACCGGAGGCCTCACATCCTTCGAAAACTGGAGAGGTCTGCGGAGATCAATGCTTCCAAAGAAGGCGATGCCTGACACCTTTTGAAAATGGATAGCAGTCCCAGGATCCCTGTGGCACGTGGAAAGGGACCCTGGGTCTCCCGCCTCACTTGGAGACCCGTCCCAATTGCCATGCCAAGACTCGAGGAGAATCCCGAAGTGTACCTCGCACCTAGGCAGGAATCCTGACGTCGCTGAACAAACACGTGTCTGGAAGGGCCCTCGCCGTCGTAACTCGAGAATATACCCCAGGTTCCGGCCGCATTTCGAGAAAAACCATGAGAATTCCCCTCGCCGCAAAATGAGTCCCAATTCCTCTGCACTGTGTGCAGAGCAATTCCGTGTTCCACATCAAACGTGAAAGGAGCCTTGATTTCCTTGATGGCACTCCAGAGAAAACCCAAGATCACTTTCTCAAGTCTAGAGGGATCCTGAGGTCACTGTAGCAACACGACAGGGATCCGTGGACCCAAAATCAACTCGAGATGAGAGCTTATTCCCTGACTTCGACTCAAGAGGAATACCAACTTTCCAGAAACACCTCAAGAGGAGGCTTCTCTCAGCTACAGTTATGTGAGAGGGACCCTGAGTTTTTGGCCTCAAGTGAAATGGACACCGAGATGCTCTGACTCGAAGTAAGGCCGGATATCCCTGCAGTTAATTGAATGCCAGCTCGTCTTGCATCTCCCAAGACGAAGGGATGTGTGAATCCCCTGTGGAGACCACAGAGAAAGACCTAGTTCTCCGCCTCATCGCGACCAGCGGCCTCACATCCTTTGAAAACTCGAGAGGTCCGCGGAGATCAATGCCTCCAAAGGAGAAGATGGCTGACTCCTCTTGAAAATGGATAGGAGTCCCAGGATCCCTGTGGCACGTGGAAAGGGACCCTGGGTGTCCCGCCTCACGTGGAGACGCGTCCCAATTGCCATGTCAAAACTCGAGGAGAATCCCGAGGTATCCCTCGCACCTAGGCAGGAGTCCTGATGTCGCTGAACTAACACGTGTCTAGAAGGGCCCTCCCCATCGTTACTCGAGAATAAACCACAGGTTCCACCCGCAACTCGAGAAAAACCATGAGACTTCCCCCTCGCCATGAGATGAGGCCCGATTCCCCTGCACTGCGTGCACGGCAATTCCGTGTTCCACATCAAACGTGAAAGGAGCCTTGATTTCCTGATGGCACTCCAGAGAATACCCAAGACCACTGTCGCAAGTCTAGAGGGATCCTGAGGTCACTGGAGCAACACGAAAGGGCTCCGTGGACCCCAATGAACTCGAGATGGGAGCTTAGTCCCTGGCTTCGACTCAAGAGGAATACCAACTTTCCACAAGCACCTCAAGAGGAGGCTTCTCTCAGCTACAGGTATGTGAGAGGGACCCTCAGTTTGTGGCCTCAAGTGGAATGGACACTGAGATGCTCTGACTCGAAGTAAGGCCGGATATCCCTGCCGTGAATTGAATGCAGGCGCGTCTTGCACCTCCCAAGACGAAGGGATGTCTGAATCCCCTGTGAAGACCACAGAGAAAGACCTAGTTCTCCGCCTCATCACGACCGGAGGCCTCACATCCTGTGAAAACGCGAGAGGTCCGCGGAGATCAATGCTTCCAAAGGAGACAATGCCTGACTCCTCTTGTAAATGCTTAGGAGGCCCAGGACCCCTGTGGCACGTGGAAAGGGACACTGGGTCTCCCGCCTCACCTGGAGACACGTCCCAATTGCCATGCCAAGCCGCGGGGAGAATACCGAGGTGTCCATCGAACCTAGGCATGAGTTCTGACATCGCTGAACAAACACGTGTCTGGAAGGGAACCCACCGTCGTAACTCGAGAATATACCCCAGGTTCCGGCCGCAACTCGAGAAAAACCATGAGACTTCCCCCTCGCCGTGAGATGAGGCCCGATTCCCCTGCACTGCGTGCAGAGCAATTCCGTGTTCCACATCAAACGTGAAAGGAGCCTTGATTTCCTTGATGGCACTACAGAGAAAACCCAAGATCACTGTCTCAAGTCTAGAGGGATCCTGTGGTCACTGTAGCAACACGAAAGGGCTCCGTGGAGCCCAAATCAACTCGAGATGAGAGCTTAGTCCCTGGCTTCGACTCAAGAGGAATACCAACTTTCCACAAACACCTCAAGAGGAGGCTTCTCTCAGCTACAGGTATGTGAGAAGGACCTTGAGTTTGTGGCCTAAAGTGGAATGGACACCGAGATGCGCTGACTCGAAGTAAGGCCGCATATCCCTGCAGTGAATTGAATGCAGGCTCGTCTTCCATCTCCCAAGACGAAGGGATGTCTGAATCCCCTGTGGAGACCACAGAGAAAGACCTAGTTCTCCGCCTCATCGCGACCGGAGGCCTCACATCCTTCGAAAACTGGAGAGGTCTGCGGAGATCAATGCTTCCAAAGGAGGCGATGCCTGACACCTTTTGAAAATGGATAGCAGTCCCAGGATCCCTGTGGCACGTGGAAAGGGACCCTGGGTCTCCCGCCTCACTTGGAGACGCATCCCAATTGCCATGCCAAGACTCGAGGAGAATCCCGAAGTGTACCTCGCACCTAGGCAGGAATCCTGACGTCGCTGAACAAACACGTGTCTGGAAGGGCCCTCGCCGTCGTAACTCGAGAATATACCCCAGGTTCCGGCCGCATTTCGAGAAAAACCATGAGACTTCCCCTCTCCGCAAAATGAGTCCCAATTCCTCTGCACTGCGTGCAGAGCAATTCCGTGTTCCACATCAAACGTGAAAGGAGACTTGATTTCCTTGATGGCACTCCAGAGAAAACCCAAGATCACTGTCTCAAGTCTAGAGGGATCCTGAGGTCAATGGAGCAACAAGAAAGGGCTCCGTGGACCCCAAATCAACTCAAGATGAGAGCTTAGTCCCTGGCTTCAACTCAAGGGGAATACCAACTTTCCACAAGCACGTCAAGAGGAGGCTTCTCTCAGCTACAGGTATGTGAGAGGGACCCTGAGTTTGTGGCCTCAAGTGGAATGGACACCGAGATGCTCTGACTCGAAGTAAGGCCGGATATCCCTGCAGTGAATTGAATGCAGGCTCGTCTTCCATCTCCCAAGACGAAGGGATGTCTGAATCCCGTGTGGAGACCACAGAGAAAGACCTATTCTCCGCCTCATCGCGACTGAAGGCCTCACATCCTTTGAAAACTCGAGAGGTCCGCGGAGATCAATGCTTCCGAAGGAGACGATGCCTGACTCCTCTTGAAAATGGATAGGAGTCCCAGGATCCCTGTGGCACGTGGAAAGGGAAGCCTGGTCTCCCGCCTCACGTGGAGACGCGTCACAATTGCCATGCCAAGACTCGAGGAGAATCCCGAGGTGTCCCTCGCACCTAGGCAGGAGTCCTGACGTCGCTGAACAAACACGTGTCTGGAAGGGCCCTCCCCGTCGTAACTCAAGAATATACCCCAGGTTCCGGCCGCAACTCGAGAAAAACAATGAGACTTCACACTCGCCGCGAGATGAGGCCCGATTCCCCTGCACTGCGTGCAGAGCAATTCCGTGTTCCACATCAAACAGGAAAGGAGCCTTGATTTCCTTGATGGCACTCCAGAGAAAACGCAAGATCACTGTCTCAAGTCTAGAGGGATCCTGAGGTCAATGGAGCAACAGAAAGGGCTCCGTGGACCCCAAATCAACTCGAGATGAGAGCTTATTCCCTGGCTTCGACTCAAGAGGAATACCAACTTTCCAGAAGCACCTCAAGAGGAGGCTTCTCTCAGCAAAGGTATGTGAGAGGGACCCTGAGTTTTTGGCCTCAAGTGGAATGGACACCGAGATGCTCTGACTCGAAGTAAGGCCGGATATCCCTGCAGTTAATAGAATGCCAGCTCGTCTTGCATCTCCCAAGACGAAGGGATGTGTGAATCCCCTGTGGAGACCACAGAGAAAGACCTAGTTCTCCGCCTCATCGCGACCAGAGGCCTCACATCCTTTGAAAACTCGAGGGGTCCGCGGAGATCAATGCTTCCAAAGGAGAAGATGGCTGACTCCTCTTGAAAATGGATAGGAGTCCCAGGATCCCTGTGGCACGTGGAAAGGGACCCTGGGTGTCCCGCCTCACGTGGAGACGCGTCCCAATTGCCATGTCAAAACTCGAGGAGAATCCCGAGTTATCCCTCGCACCTAGGCAGGAGTCCTGATGTCGCTGAACTAACACGTGTCTAGAAGGGCCCTCCCCGTCGTTACTCGAGAATAAACCACAGGTTCCACCCGCAACTCGAGAAAAACCATGAGACTTCCCCCTCGCCGCGAGATGAGGCCCGATTCCCCTGCACTGCGTGCACGGCAATTCCGTGTTCCACATCAAACGTGAAAGGAGCCTTGATTTCCTTGATGGCACTCCAGAGAATACCCAAGACCACTGTCGCAAGTCTAGAGGGATCCTGAGGTCACTGGAGCAACACGAAAGGGCTCCGTGGACCCCAATGAACTCGAGATGGGAGCTTAGTCCCTGGCTTCGACTCAAGAGGAATACCAACTTTCCACAAGCACCGCAAGAGGAGGCTTCTCTCAGCTACAGGTATGTGAGAGGGACCCTCAGTTTGTGGCCTCAAGTGGAATGGACACTGAGATGCTCTGACTCGAAGTAAGGCCGGATATCCCTGCCGTGAATTGAATGCAGGCGCGTCTTGCACCTCCCAAGACGAAGGGATGTCTGAATCCCCTCTGGAGACCACAGAGAAAGACCTAGTTCTCCGCCTCATCGCGACCGGAGGCCTCACATCCTTTGAAAAGACGAACGGTCCGCGGAGATCAATGCTTCCAAAGGAGACGATGCCTGACTCCTCTTGAAAATGGATAGGAGTCCCAGGATCCCTGTGGCACGTGGAAAGGGACACTGGGTCTCCCGCCACACGTGGAGACGTGTCCCAATTTCCATGCCAAGACTCGAGGAGAATCCCGAGGTGTCCCTCGCACTTATGCAGGAGTCCTGACGTCGCTGAACAAACACGTGTCTGGAAGGGCCCTCCCCATTGTAACTAGAGAATATACCCCAGTTTCCGGCCGCAACTAGAGAAAAACCATGAGACTTCCCACTCGCTGCGAGATGAGGACCGATGCCACTGCACTGCATGCAGAGCAATTCCGTGTTCCACATCAAAAGTAAAAAGAGCCTTGATTTCCTTGATGGCACTCCAGAGAAAACCCAAGATCACTATCTCAAGTCTAGAGGGATCCTGAGGTCACTGTAGCAACACGAAAGGACTACGGGGACCCCAAATCAACTCGAGATGAGAGCTTAGTCCCTGGCTTCGACTCAAGAGGAATACCAACTTTCCACAAGCACCTCAAGAGGAGGCTTCTCTCAGCTACAGGTATGTGAGAGGGACCCTGAGTTTGTGGCCTCAAGTGGAATGGACACCGAGATGCTCTGACTCGAAGTAAGGCCGGATATCCCTGCAGTGAATTGAATGCAGGCTCGTCTTGCATCTCGCAAGACGAAGGGATGTCTGAATCCCCTGTGGAGACCACAGAGAAAGACCTAGTTCTCCGCCTCATAACTACTGGAGGCCTCACATCCTTTGAAAATTCGAGAGGTCCGCGGAGATCAATGCTTCCAAAGGGGACGATGCCTGACTCCTCTTGAAAATGGATAGGAGTCCCAGGATCCCTGTGGCACGTGGAAAGTGACACTGGGTCTCCCGCCTCACGTGGAGACGCGTCCCAATTGCCATGCCAAGACTCGAGGAGAAACCCGCGGTATCCCTCGCACCTATGCAGGCGTCCTGACTTTGCTGAACAAACACTTGTCTGGAAGGACCCTCCCCGTCGTAACTCGAGAATATACCCCAGGTTCCTGGCCGCAACTCGAGAAAAACCATGAGACTTCCACCTCGCCGCGAGATGAGGCCCGATTCCCCTGCATTGCGTGCAGAGCAATTCCGTGTTCCATATCAAACGTGAAAGCAGCCTTGATTTCCTTGATGGCACTCCAGAGAAAACCCAAGATCACTGTCTCAAGTCTAGAGGGATCCTGAGGTCACTGGAGCAACACGAAAGGGCTCAGTGGACCACAAATCAACTCGAGATGAGAGCTTAGTTCCTGGCTTCGACTCAAGAGGAATGCCAACTTTCCACAAGCCCTTCAAGAGAGGCTTCTCTCAGCTACAGGTATGTGAGAGGGACCCTGAGTTTGTGGCCTCAAGTGAAATGGACACCGAGATGCTCTGACTCGAAGTAAGGCCGGATATCCCTGCAGTGAATTGAATGCAGGCTCGTCTTGCATCTCCCAAGACGAAGGGATATCTGAATCCCCTGTGGAGACCACAGCGAAAGACCTAGTTCTCCGCCTCATCGCGACCGGAGGCCTCACATCCTTTGAAAATTCGAGAGGTCCGCGGAGATCAATGCTTCCAAAGGAGACGATTCCTGACTCCTCTTGAAAATGGATAGGAGTCCCAGGATCCCTGTGGCACGTGGAAAGGGACCCTGGGTCTCCCGCCTAATGTGGAGTCGTGGCCCATTTGCTATGCCAAGACTCGAGGAGTATCCCGAGATTTCCCTTGCACCTAGGCAGGCGTCTTGACTTCGCTGAACAAACACGTTTCTGGAAGGGCCCTCCCCGTCGTAACTCGAGAGTATAACCCAGGTTCCGGCCGCAACTCGAGAAAAACCATGAGACTTCCCCCTCGCCGAGAGATGAGGCCCGATTCCCCTGCACTGCGTGCAGAGCCATTCCGTGTTCCACATCAAACGTGAAAGGAGCCTTGATTCCCTTGACGGCACTCCAGAGAAAACCCAAGATCACTGTCTCAAGTCTAGAGGGATCCTGAGGTCTCTGAAGCAAAACGAAAGATATCCGTGGACCCCAAATCCACTCGAGATAAGATCTTAGTACCTTGCTTCGAATCAAGAGGAATACCAACTTTCCACAAGCACCTCAAGAGGAGGCTTCTCTCAGCTACAAGTATGTGAGAGGGACCCTGAGTTTGTGGCCTCAAGTGGAATGGACACCGAGATGCTCTGACTCGAAGTAAGGCCGGATATCCCTGCAGTGAATTGAATGCAGGCTCGTCTTGCATCTCCCAAGAAGAAGGGATGTCTGAATCCCCTCTGGAGACCACAGAGAAAGACCTAGTTTTCCGCCTCATCGCGACCGGAGGCCTCACATCTTTTCAAAACTCGAGAGGTTCGTGGAGATCAATGCTTCCAAAGGAGACGATGCCTGACTCTTCTTGAAAATGGATAGGAGTCCCAGGATCCCTGTGGCACGTGGAAAGGGACCCTGGGTCTCCCGCCTCACGTGGAGACGCGTCCCAATTGCCATGCCAAGACCCGAGGAGAATCCCGAGTTGTCCCTCGCACCTAGGCAGAAGTCCTGACGTCGTTGAACAAACACGTGTCTGGAAGGGCCCTCCCCGTCGTAACTCGAGAATAAACCCCACGTTCCGGCTGCAACTCGATAAAAGCCATGAGACTTTCCCCTCGCCGCGAGATGAGGCCCGATTCCCCTGCACTGCGTGCAGAGCAATTCCGTTTTCCACATCAAACGTGAAAGGAGCCTTGATTTTCTTGATGGCACTCCAGAGAAAACCCAAGATCACTGTCTCAAGTCTGGAGGGATTCTCAGGTCTCTGTAGCAACACGAAAGGTATCCGTGGACCCCAAATCCACTCGAGATAAGAGCTTAGCCCCTGGCTTCGAATCAAGAGGAATACCAACTTTCCACAAGCACCTCAAGAGGAGGCTTCTCTCAGCTACAGGTAAGTGAGAGGGACCCTGAATTTGTGGCTTCAAGTGGAATGGACACCGAGATGCTCTGACTCGAAGTAAGGCCGGATATCCCTGCAGTGAATTGAATGCAGGCTCGTCTTGCATCTCCCAAGACGAAGGGATGTCTGAATCGCCTCTGGAGACCACAGAGAAAGACCTAGTCCTCCGCCTCATCGCGACCGGAGGCCTCACATCCTTTGAAAACTCGAGAGGTCTGCGGAGATCAATGCTTCCAAAGGAGACGATGCCTGACTCTTCTTGAAAATGGATAGGAGATCCAGGATGCCTGTGGCACGTGGAAAGGGACGCTGGGTCTCCCGCTTCACGTGGAGACGCGTCCCAATTGCCATGCCAAGACTCGAGGAGAATCCCGAGTTATCCCTCGCACCTAGGCAGGAGTCCTGATGTCGCTGAACTAACACGTGTCTAGAAGGGCCCTCCCCGTCGTTACTCGAGAATAAACCACAGGTTCCACCCGCAACTCGAGAAAAACCATGAGACTTCCCGCTCGCCATGAGATGAGGCCCGATTCCCCTGCACTGCGTGCACGGCAATTCCGTGTTCCACATCAAACGTGAAAGGAGCCTTGATTTCCTTGATGGCACTCCAGAGAATACCCAAGACCACTGTCGCAAGTCTAGAGGGATCCTGAGGTCACTGGAGCAACACGAAAGGGCTCCGTGGACCCCAATGAACTCGAGATGGGAGCTTAGTCCCTGGCTTCGACTCAAGAGGAATACCAACTTTCCACAAGCACCTCAAGAGGAGGCTTCTCTCAGCTACAGGTATGTGAGAGGGACCCTCAATTTGTGGCCTCAAGTGGAATGGACACTGAGATGCTCTGACTCGAAGTAAGGCCGGATATCCCTGCCGTGAATTGAATGCAGGCGCGTCTTGCACATCCCAAGACGAAGGGATGTCTGAATCCCCTGTGAAGACCACAGAGAAAGACCTAGTTCTCCGCCTCATCACGACCGGAGGCCTCACATCTTGTGAAAACGCGAGAGGTCCGCAGAGATCAATGCTTCCAAAGGAGACAATGCCTGACTCCTCTTGTAAATGGTTAGGAGGCCCAGGACCCCTGTGGCACGTGGAAAGGGACACTGGGTCTCCCGCCTCACCTGGAGACAAGTCCCAATTGCCATGCCAAGCCGCGGGGAGAATACCGAGGTGTCCATCGAACCTAGGCATGAGTTCTGAAATCGCTGAACAAACACGTGTCTGGAAGGGAACCCACCGTCGTAACTCGAGAATATACCCCAGGTTCCGGCCGCAACTCGAGAAAAACCATGAGACTTCCCCCTCGCCGTGAGATGAGGCCCGATTCTCCTGCACTGCGTGCAGAGCAATTCCGTGTTCCACATCAAACGTGAAAGGAGCCTTGATTTCCTTGATGGCACTACAGAGAAAACCCAAGATCACTGTCTCAAGTCTAGAGGGATCCTGTGGTCACTGTAGCAACACGAAAGGGCTCCGTGGAGCCCAAATCAACTCGAGATGAGAGCTTAGTCCCTGGCTTCGACTCAAGAGGAATACCAACTTTCCACAAGCACCTCAAGAGGAGACTTCTCTCAGCTACAGGTATGTGAGAGGGACCTTGAGTTTGTGGCCTAAAGTGGAATGGACACCGAGATGCGCTGACTCGAAGTAAGGCCGCATATCCCTGCAGTGAATTGAATGCAGGCTCGTCTTCCATCTCCCAAGACGAAGGGATGTCTGAATCCCCTGTGGAGACCACAGAGAAAGACCTAGTTCTCTGCCTCATCGCGACCGGAGGCCTCACATCCTTCGAAAACTGGAGAGGTCTGCGGAGATCAATGCTTCCAAAGGAGGCGATGCCTGACACCTTTTGAAAATGGATAGCAGTCCCAGGATCCCTGTGGCACGTGGAAAGGGACCCTGGGTCTCCCGCCTCACGTGGAGACGCATCCCAATTGCCATGCCAAGACTCGAGGAGAATCCCGAAGTGTACCTCGCACCTAGGCAGGAATCCTGACGTCGCTGAACAAACACGTGTCTGGAAGGGCCCTCGCCGTCGTAACTCGAGAATATACCCCAGGTTCCGGCCGCATTTCGAGAAAAACCATGAGACTTCCCCTCTCCGCAAAATGAGTCCCAATTCCTCTGCACTGCGTGCAGAGCAATTCCGTGTTCCACATCAAACGTGAAAGGAGACTTGATTTCCTTGATGGCACTCCAGAGAAAACCCAAGATCACTGTCTCAAGTCTAGAGGGATCCTGAGGTCAATGGAGCAACAAGAAAGGGCTCCGTGGACCCCAAATCAACTCAAGATGAGAACTTAGTCCCTGGCTTCAACTCAAGGGGAATACCAACTTTCCACAAGCACGTCAAGAGGAGGCTTCTCTCAGCTACAGGTATGTGAGAGGGACCCTGAGTTTGTGGCCTCAAGTGGAATGGACACCGAGATGCTCTGACTCGAAGTAAGGCCGGATATCCCTGCAGTGAATTGAATGCAGGCTCGTCTTCCATCTCCCAAGACGAAGGGATGTCTGAATCCCGTGTGGAGACCACAGAGAAAGACCTATTCGCCGCCTCATCGCGACTGAAGGCCTCACATCCTTTGAAAACTCGAGAGGTCCGCGGAGATCAATGCTTCCGAAGGAGACGATGCCTGACTCCTCTTGAAAATGGATAGGAGTCCCAGGATCCCTGTGGCACGTGGAAAGGGAAGCCTGGTCTCCCGCCTCACGTGGAGACGCGTCCCAATTGCCATGCCAAGACTCGAGGAGAATCCCGAGGTGTCCCTCGCACCTAGGCAGGAGTCCTGACGTCGCTGAACAAACACGTGTCTGGAAGGGCCCTCCCCGTCGTAACTCAAGAATATACCCCAGGTTCCGGCCGCAACTCGAGAAAAACAATGAGACTTCACCCTCGCCGCGAGATGAGGCCCGATTCCCCTGCACTGCGTGCAGAGCAATTCCGTGTTCCACATCAAACAGGAAAGGAGCCTTGATTTCCTTGATGGCACTCCAGAGAAAACGCAAGATCACTGTCTCAAGTCTAGAGGGATCCTGAGGTCAATGGAGCAACAGAAAGGGCTCCGTGGACCCCAAATCAACTCGAGATGAGAGCTTATTCCCTGGCTTCGACTCAAGAGGAATACCAACTTTCCAGAAGCACCTCAAGAGGAGGCTTCTCTCAGCAAAGGTATGTGAGAGGGACCCTGAGTTTTTGGCCTCAAGTGGAATGGACACCGAGATGCTCTGACTCGAAGTAAGGCCGGATATCCCTGCAGTTAATAGAATGCCAGCTCGTCTTGCATCTCCCAAGACGAAGGGATGTGTGAATCCCCTGTGGAGACCACAGAGAAAGACCTAGTTCTCCGCCTCATCGCGACCAGAGGCCTCACATCCTTTGAAAACTCGAGGGGTCCGCGGAGATCAATGCTTCCAAAGGAGAAGATGGCTGACTCCTCTTGAAAATGGATAGGAGTCCCAGGATCCCTGTGGCACGTGGAAAGGGACCCTGGGTGTCCCGCCTCACGTGGAGACGCGTCCCAATTGCCATGTCAAAACTCGAGGAGAATCCCGAGTTATCCCTCGCACCTAGGCAGGAGTCCTGATGTCGCTGAACTAACACGTGTCTAGAAGGGCCCTCCCCGTCGTTACTCGAGAATAAACCACAGGTTCCACCCGCAACTCGAGAAAAACCATGAGACTTCCCCCTCGCCATGAGATGAGGCCCGATTCCCCTGCACTGCGTGCACGGCAATTCCGTGTTCCACATCAAACGTGAAAGGAGCCTTGATTTCCTTGATGGCACTCCAGAGAATACCCAAGACCACTGTCGCAAGTCTAGAGGGATCCTGAGGTCACTGTAGCAACACGAAAGGGCTCCGTGGACCCCAATGAACTCGAGATGGGAGCTTAGTCCCTGGCTTCGACTCAAGAGGAATACCAACTTTCCACAAGCACCGCAAGAGGAGGCTTCTCTCAGCTACAGGTATGTGAGAGGGACCCTCAGTTTGTGGCCTCAAGTGGAATGGACACTGAGATGCTCTGACTCGAAGTAAGGCCGGATATCCCTGCCGTGAATTGAATGCAGGCGCGTCTTGCACCTCCCAAGACGAAGGGATGTCTGAATCCCCTCTGGAGACCACAGAGAAAGACCTAGTTCTCCGCCTCATCGCGACCGGAGGCCTCACATCCTTTGAAAAGACGAACGGTCCGCGGAGATCAATGCTTCCAAAGGAGACGATGCCTGACTCCTCTTGAAAATGGATAGGAGTCCCAGGATCCCTGTGGCACGTGGAAAGGGACACTGGGTCTCCCGCCACACGTGGAGACGTGTCCCAATTTCCATGCCAAGACTCGAGGAGAATCCCGAGGTGTCCCTCGCACTTATGCAGGAGTCCTGACGTCGCTGAACAAACACGTGTCTGGAAGGGCCCTCCCCATTGTAACTAGAGAATATACCCCAGTTTCCGGCCGCAACTAGAGAAAAACCATGAGACTTCCCACTCGCTGCGAGATGAGGACCGATGCCACTGCACTGCATGCAGAGCAATTCCGTGTTCCACATCAAAAGTAAAAAGAGCCTTGATTTCCTTGATGGCACTCCAGAGAAAACCCAAGATCACTATCTCAAGTCTAGAGGGATCCTGAGGTCACTGTAGCAACACGAAAGGACTACAGGGACCCCAAATCAACTCGAGATGAGAGCTTAGTCCCTGGCTTCGACTCAAGAGGAATACCAACTTTCCACAAGCACCTCAAGAGGAGGCTTCTCTCAGCTACAGGTATGTGAGAGGGACCCTGAGTTTGTGGCCTCAAGTGGAATGGACACCGAGATGCTCTGACTCGAAGTAAGGCCGGATATCCCTGCAGTGAATTGAATGCAGGCTCGTCTTGCATCTCGCAAGACGAAGGGATGTCTGAATCCCCTGTGGAGACCACAGAGAAAGACCTAGTTCTCCGCCTCATAACTACTGGAGGCCTCACATCCTTTGAAAATTCGAGAGGTCCGCGGAGATCAATGCTTCCAAAGGGGACGATGCCTGACTCCTCTTGAAAATGGATAGGAGTCCCAGGATCCCTGTGGCACGTGGAAAGTGACACTGGGTCTCCCGCCTCACGTGGAGACGCGTCCCAATTGCCATGCCAAGACTCGAGGAGAAACCCGCGGTATCCCTCGCACCTATGCAGGCGTCCTGACTTTGCTGAACAAACACTTGTCTGGAAGGACCCTCCCCGTCGTAACTCGAGAATATACCCCAGGTTCCTGGCCGCAACTCGAGAAAAACCATGAGACTTCCACCTCGCCGCGAGATGAGGCCCGATTCCCCTGCATTGCGTGCAGAGCAATTCCGTGTTCCATATCAAACGTGAAAGCAGCCTTGATTTCCTTGATGGCACTCCAGAGAAAACCCAAGATCACTGTCTCATGTCTAGAGGGATCCTGAGGTCACTGGAGCAACACGAAAGGGCTCAGTGGACCACAAATCAACTCGAGATGAGAGCTTAGTTCCTGGCTTCGACTCAAGAGGAATGCCAACTTTCCACAAGCCCTTCAAGAAGAGGCTTCTCTCAGCTACAGGTATGTGAGAGGGACCCTGAGTTTGTGGCCTCAAGTGAAATGGACACCGAGATGCTCTGACTCGAAGTAAGGCCGGATATCCCTGCAGTGAATTGAATGCAGGCTCGTCTTGCATCTCCCAAGACGAAGGGATATCTGAATCCCCTGTGGAGACCACAGCGAAAGACCTAGTTCTCCGCCTCATCGCGACCGGAGGCCTCACATCCTTTGAAAATTCGAGAGGTCCGCGGAGATCAATGCTTCCAAAGGAGACGATTCCTGACTCCTCTTGAAAATGGATAGGAGTCCCAGGATCCCTGTGGCACGTGGAAAGGGACCCTGGGTCTCCCGCCTAATGTGGAGTCGCGGCCCATTTGCTATGCCAAGACTCGAGGAGTATCCCGAGATTTCCCTTGCACCTAGGCAGGCGTCTTGACTTCGCTGAACAAACACGTTTCTGGAAGGGCCCTCCCCGTCGTAACTCGAGAGTATAACCCAGGTTCCGGCCGCAACTCGAGAAAAACCATGAGACTTCCCCCTCGCCGCGAGATGAGGCCCGATTCCCCTGCACTGCGTGCAGAGCCATTCCGTGTTCCACATCAAACGTGAAAGGAGCCTTGATTCCCTTGACGGCACTCCAGAGAAAACCCAAGATCACTGTCTCAAGTCTAGAGGGATCCTGAGGTCTCTGAAGCAAAACGAAAGGTATCCGTGGACCCCAAATCCACTCGAGATAAGAGCTTAGTACCTTGCTTCGAATCAAGAGGAATACCAACTTTCCACAAGCACCACAAGAGGAGGCTTCTCTCAGCTACAAGTATGTGAGAGGGACCCTGAGTTTGTGGCCTCAAGTGGAATGGACACCGAGATGCTCTGACTCGAAGTAAGGCCGGATATCCCTGCAGTGAATTGAATGCAGGCTCGTCTTGCATCTCCCAAGAAGAAGGGATGTCTGAATCCCCTCTGGAGACCACAGAGAAAGACCTAGTTTTCCGTCTCATCGCGACCGGAGGCCTCACATCTTTTCAAAACTCGAGAGGTTCGTGGAGATCAATGCTTCCAAAGGAGACGATGCCTGACTCTTCTTGAAAATGGATAGGAGTCCCAGGATCCCTGTGGCACGTGGAAAGGGACCCTGGGTCTCCCGCCTCACGTGGAGACGCGTCCCAATTGCCATGCCAAGACCCGAGGAGAATCCCGAGTTGTCCCTCGCACCTAGGCAGAAGTCCTGACGTCGTTGAACAAACACGTGTCTGGAAGGGCCCTCCCCGTCGTAACTCGAGAATAAACCCCACGTTCCGGCTGCAACTCGATAAAAGCCATGAGACTTTCCCCTCGCCGCGAGATGAGGCCCGATTCCCCTGCACTGCGTGCAGAGCAATTCCGTTTTCCACATCAAACGTGAAAGGAGCCTTGATTTTCTTGATGGCACTCCAGAGAAAACCCAAGATCACTGTCTCAAGTCTAGAGGGATTCTCAGGTCTCTGTAGCAACACGAAAGGTATCCGTGGACCCCAAATCCACTCGAGATAAGAGCTTAGCCCCTGGCTTCGAATCAAGAGGAATACCAACTTTCCACAAGCACCTCAAGAGGAGGCTTCTCTCAGCTACAGGTAAGTGAGAGGAACCCTGAGTTTGTGGCTTCAAGTGGAATGGACACCGAGATGCTCTGACTCGAAGTAAGGCCGGATATCCCTGCAGTGAATTGAATGCAGGCTCGTCTTGCATCTCCCAAGACGAAGGGATGTCTGAATCGCCTCTGGAGACCACAGAGAAAGACCTAGTCCTCCGCCTCATCGCGACCGGAGGCCTCACATCCTTTGAAAACTCGAGAGGTCTGCGGAGATCAATGCTTCCAAAGGAGACGATGCCTGACTCTTCTTGAAAATGGATAGGAGATCCAGGATGCCTGTGGCACGTGGAAAGGGACGCTGGGTCTCCCGCTTCACGTGGAGACGCGTCCCAATTGCCATGCCAAGACTCGAGGAGAATCCCGAGTTATCCCTCGCACCTAGGCAGGAGTCCTGATGTCGCTGAACTAACACGTGTCTAGAAGGGCCCTCCCCGTCGTTACTCGAGAATAAACCACAGGTTCCACCCGCAACTCGAGAAAAACCATGAGACTTCCCGCTCGCCATGAGATGAGGCCCGATTCCCCTGCACTGCGTGCACGGCAATTCTGTGTTCCACATCAAACGTGAAAGGAGCCTTGATTTCCTTGATGGCACTCCAGAGAATACCCAAGACCACTGTCGCAAGTCTAGAGGGATCCTGAGGTCACTGCAGCAACACGAAAGGGCTCCGTGGACCCCAATGAACTCGAGATGGGAGCTTAGTCCCTGGCTTCGACTCAAGAGGAATACCAACTTTCCACAAGCACCTCAAGAGGAGGCTTCTCTCAGCTACAGGTATGTGAGAGGGACCCTCAATTTGTGGCCTCAAGTGGAATGGACACTGAGATGCTCTGACTCGAAGTAAGGCCGGATATCCCTGCCGTGAATTGAATGCAGGCGCGTCTTGCACATCCCAAGACGAAGGGATGTCTGAATCCCCTGTGAAGACCACAGAGAAAGACCTAGTTCTCCGCCTCATCACGACCGGAGGCCTCACATCTTGTGAAAACGCGAGAGGTCCGCAGAGATCAATGCTTCCAAAGGAGACAATGCCTGACTCCTCTTGTAAATGGTTAGGAGGCCCAGGACCCCTGTGGCACGTGGAAAGGGACACTGGGTCTCCCGCCTCACCTGGAGACAAGTCCCAATTGCCATGCCAAGCCGCGGGGAGAATACCGAGGTGTCCATCGAACCTAGGCATGAGTTCTGAAATCGCTGAACAAACACGTGTCTGGAAGGGAACCCACCGTCGTAACTCGAGAATATACCCCAGGTTCCGGCCGCAACTCGAGAAAAACCATGAGACTTCCCCCTCGCCGTGAGATGAGGCCCGATTCTCCTGCACTGCGTGCAGAGCAATTCCGTGTTCCACATCAAACGTGAAAGGAGCCTTGATTTCCTTGATGGCACTACAGAGAAAACCCAAGATCACTGTCTCAAGTCTAGAGGGATCCTGTGGTCACTGTAGCAACACGAAAGGGCTCCGTGGAGCCCAAATCAACTCGAGATGAGAGCTTAGTCCCTGGCTTCGACTCAAGAGGAATACCAACTTTCCACAAGCACCTCAAGAGGAGACTTCTCTCAGCTACAGGTATGTGAGAGGGACCTTGAGTTTGTGGCCTAAAGTGGAATGGACACCGAGATGCGCTGACTCGAAGTAAGGCCGCATATCCCTGCAGTGAATTGAATGCAGGCTCGTCTTCCATCTCCCAAGACGAAGGGATGTCTGAATCCCCTGTGGAGACCACAGAGAAAGACCTAGTTCTCTGCCTCATCGCGACCGGAGGCCTCACATCCTTCGAAAACTGGAGAGGTCTGCGGAGATCAATGCTTCCAAAGGAGGCGATGCCTGACACCTTTTGAAAATGGATAGCAGTCCCAGGATCCCTGTGGCACGTGGAAAGGGACCCTGGGTCTCCCGCCTCACGTGGAGACGCATCCCAATTGCCATGCCAAGACTCGAGGAGAATCCCGAAGTGTACCTCGCACCTAGGCAGGAATCCTGACGTCGCTGAACAAACACGTGTCTGGAAGGGCCCTCGCCGTCGTAACTCGAGAATATACCCCAGGTTCCGGCCGCATTTCGAGAAAAACCATGAGACTTCCCCTCTCCGCAAAATGAGTCCCAATTCCTCTGCACTGCGTGCAGAGCAATTCCGTGTTCCACATCAAACGTGAAAGGAGACTTGATTTCCTTGATGGCACTCCAGAGAAAACCCAAGATCACTGTCTCAAGTCTAGAGGGATCCTGAGGTCAATGGAGCAACAAGAAAGGGCTCCGTGGACCCCAAATCAACTCAAGATGAGAGCTTAGTCCCTGGCTTCAACTCAAGGGGAATACCAACTTTCCACAAGCACGTCAAGAGGAGGCTTCTCTCAGCTACAGGTATGTGAGAGGGACCCTGAGTTTGTGGCCTCAAGTGGAATGGACACCGAGATGCTCTGACTCGAAGTAAGGCCGGATATCCCTGCAGTGAATTGAATGCAGGCTCGTCTTCCATCTCCCAAGACGAAGGGATGTCTGAATCCCGTGTGGAGACCACAGAGAAAGACCTATTCGCCGCCTCATCGCGACTGAAGGCCTCACATCCTTTGAAAACTCGAGAGGTCCGCGGAGATCAATGCTTCCGAAGGAGACGATGCCTGACTCCTCTTGAAAATGGATAGGAGTCCCAGGATCCCTGTGGCACGTGGAAAGGGAAGCCTGGTCTCCCGCCTCACGTGGAGACGCGTCGCAATTGCCATGCCAAGACTCGAGGAGAATCCCGAGGTGTCCCTCGCACCTAGGCAGGAGTCCTGACGTCGCTGAACAAACACGTGTCTGGAAGGGCCCTCCCCGTCGTAATTCGAGAATATACCCCAGGTTCCGGCCGCAACTCGAGAAAAACAATGAGACTTCACCCTCGCCGCGAGATGAGGCCCGATTCCCCTGCACTGCGTGCAGAGCAATTCCGTGTTCCACATCAAACAGGAAAGGAGCCTTGATTTCCTTGATGGCACTCCAGAGAAAACGCAAGATCACTGTCTCAAGTCTAGAGGGATCCTGAGGTCAATGGAGCAACAGAAAGGGCTCCGTGGACCCCAAATCAACTCGAGATGAGAGCTTATTCCCTGGCTTCGACTCAAGAGGAATACCAACTTTCCAGAAGCACCTCAAGAGGAGGCTTCTCTCAGCAAAGGTATGTGAGAGGGACCCTGAGTTTTTGGCCTCAAGTGGAATGGACACCGAGATGCTCTGACTCGAAGTAAGGCCGGATATCCCTGCAGTTAATAGAATGCCAGCTCGTCTTGCATCTCCCAAGACGAAGGGATGTGTGAATCCCCTGTGGAGACCACAGAGAAAGACCTAGTTCTCCGCCTCATCGCGACCAGAGGCCTCACATCCTTTGAAAACTCGAGGGGTCCGCGGAGATCAATGCTTCCAAAGGAGAAGATGGCTGACTCCTCTTGAAAATGGATAGGAGTCCCAGGATCCCTGTGGCACGTGGAAAGGGACCCTGGGTGTCCCGCCTCACGTGGAGACGCGTCCCAATTGCCATGTCAAAACTCGAGGAGAATCCCGAGTTATCCCTCGCACCTAGGCAGGAGTCCTGATGTCGCTGAACTAACACGTGTCTAGAAGGGCCCTCCCCGTCGTTACTCGAGAATAAACCACAGGTTCCACCCGCAACTCGAGAAAAACCATGAGACTTCCCCCTCGCCATGAGATGAGGCCCGATTCCCCTGCACTGCGTGCACGGCAATTCCGTGTTCCACATCAAACGTGAAAGGAGCCTTGATTTCCTTGATGGCACTCCAGAGAATACCCAAGACCACTGTCGCAAGTCTAGAGGGATCCTGAGGTCACTGGAGCAACACGAAAGGGCTCCGTGGACCCCAATGAACTCGAGATGGGAGCTTAGTCCCTGGCTTCGACTCAAGAGGAATACCAACTTTCCACAAGCACCGCAAGAGGAGGCTTCTCTCAGCTACAGGTATGTGAGAGGGACCCTCAGTTTGTGGCCTCAAGTGGAATGGACACTGAGATGCTCTGACTCGAAGTAAGGCCGGATATCCCTGCCGTGAATTGAATGCAGGCGCGTCTTGCACCTCCCAAGACGAAGGGATGTCTGAATCCCCTCTGGAGACCACAGAGAAAGACCTAGTTCTCCGCCTCATCGCGACCGGAGGCCTCACATCCTTTGAAAAGACGAACGGTCCGCGGAGATCAATGCTTCCAAAGGAGACGATGCCTGACTCCTCTTGAAAATGGATAGGAGTCCCAGGATCCCTGTGGCACGTGGAAAGGGACACTGGGTCTCCCGCCACACGTGGAGACGTGTCCCAATTTCCATGCCAAGACTCGAGGAGAATCCCGAGGTGTCCCTCGCACTTATGCAGGAGTCCTGACGTCGCTGAACAAACACGTGTCTGGAAGGGCCCTCCCCATTGTAACTAGAGAATATACCCCAGTTTCCGGCCGCAACTAGAGAAAAACCATGAGACTTCCCACTCGCTGCGAGATGAGGACCGATGCCACTGCACTGCATGCAGAGCAATTCCGTGTTCCACATCAAAAGTAAAAAGAGCCTTGATTTCCTTGATGGCACTCCAGAGAAAACCCAAGATCACTATCTCAAGTCTAGAGGGATCCTGAGGTCACTGTAGCAACACGAAAGGACTACAGGGACCCCAAATCAACTCGAGATGAGAGCTTAGTCCCTGGCTTCGACTCAAGAGGAATACCAACTTTCCACAAGCACCTCAAGAGGAGGCTTCTCTCAGCTACAGGTATGTGAGAGGGACCCTGAGTTTGTGGCCTCAAGTGGAATGGACACCGAGATGCTCTGACTCGAAGTAAGGCCGGATATCCCTGCAGTGAATTGAATGCAGGCTCGTCTTGCATCTCGCAAGACGAAGGGATGTCTGAATCCCCTGTGGAGACCACAGAGAAAGACCTAGTTCTCCGCCTCATAACTACTGGAGGCCTCACATCCTTTGAAAATTCGAGAGGTCCGCGGAGATCAATGCTTCCAAAGGGGACGATGCCTGACTCCTCTTGAAAATGGATAGGAGTCCCAGGATCCCTGTGGCACGTGGAAAGTGACACTGGGTCTCCCGCCTCACGTGGAGACGCGTCCCAATTGCCATGCCAAGACTCGAGGAGAAACCCGCGGTATCCCTCGCACCTATGCAGGCGTCCTGACTTTGCTGAACAAACACTTGTCTGGAAGGACCCTCCCCGTCGTAACTCGAGAATATACCCCAGGTTCCTGGCCGCAACTCGAGAAAAACCATGAGACTTCCACCTCGCCGCGAGATGAGGCCCGATTCCCCTGCATTGCGTGCAGAGCAATTCCGTGTTCCATATCAAACGTGAAAGCAGCCTTGATTTCCTTGATGGCACTCCAGAGAAAACCCAAGATCACTGTCTCATGTCTAGAGGGATCCTGAGGTCACTGGAGCAACACGAAAGGGCTCAGTGGACCACAAATCAACTCGAGATGAGAGCTTAGTTCCTGGCTTCGACTCAAGAGGAATGCCAACTTTCCACAAGCCCTTCAAGAAGAGGCTTCTCTCAGCTACAGGTATGTGAGAGGGACCCTGAGTTTGTGGCCTCAAGTGAAATGGACACCGAGATGCTCTGACTCGAAGTAAGGCCGGATATCCCTGCAGTGAATTGAATGCAGGCTCGTCTTGCATCTCCCAAGACGAAGGGATATCTGAATCCCCTGTGGAGACCACAGCGAAAGACCTAGTTCTCCGCCTCATCGCGACCGGAGGCCTCACATCCTTTGAAAATTCGAGAGGTCCGCGGAGATCAATGCTTCCAAAGGAGACGATTCCTGACTCCTCTTGAAAATGGATAGGAGTCCCAGGATCCCTGTGGCACGTGGAAAGGGACCCTGGGTCTCCCGCCTAATGTGGAGTCGCGGCCCATTTGCTATGCCAAGACTCGAGGAGTATCCCGAGATTTCCCTTGCACCTAGGCAGGCGTCTTGACTTCGCTGAACAAACACGTTTCTGGAAGGGCCCTCCCCGTCGTAACTCGAGAGTATAACCCAGGTTCCGGCCGCAACTCGAGAAAAACCATGAGACTTCCCCCTCGCCGCGAGATGAGGCCCGATTCCCCTGCACTGCGTGCAGAGCCATTCCGTGTTCCACATCAAACGTGAAAGGAGCCTTGATTCCCTTGACGGCACTCCAGAGAAAACCCAAGATCACTGTCTCAAGTCTAGAGGGATCCTGAGGTCTCTGAAGCAAAACGAAAGGTATCCGTGGACCCCAAATCCACTCGAGATAAGAGCTTAGTACCTTGCTTCGAATCAAGAGGAATACCAACTTTCCACAAGCACCACAAGAGGAGGCTTCTCTCAGCTACAAGTATGTGAGAGGGACCCTGAGTTTGTGGCCTCAAGTGGAATGGACACCGAGATGCTCTGACTCGAAGTAAGGCCGGATATCCCTGCAGTGAATTGAATGCAGGCTCGTCTTGCATCTCCCAAGAAGAAGGGATGTCTGAATCCCCTCTGGAGACCACAGAGAAAGACCTAGTTTTCCGTCTCATCGCGACCGGAGGCCTCACATCTTTTCAAAACTCGAGAGGTTCGTGGAGATCAATGCTTCCAAAGGAGACGATGCCTGACTCTTCTTGAAAATGGATAGGAGTCCCAGGATCCCTGTGGCACGTGGAAAGGGACCCTGGGTCTCCCGCCTCACGTGGAGACGCGTCCCAATTGCCATGCCAAGACCCGAGGAGAATCCCGAGTTGTCCCTCGCACCTAGGCAGAAGTCCTGACGTCGTTGAACAAACACGTGTCTGGAAGGGCCCTCCCCGTCGTAACTCGAGAATAAACCCCACGTTCCGGCTGCAACTCGATAAAAGCCATGAGACTTTCCCCTCGCCGCGAGATGAGGCCCGATTCCCCTGCACTGCGTGCAGAGCAATTCCGTTTTCCACATCAAACGTGAAAGGAGCCTTGATTTTCTTGATGGCACTCCAGAGAAAACCCAAGATCACTGTCTCAAGTCTAGAGGGATTCTCAGGTCTCTGTAGCAACACGAAAGGTATCCGTGGACCCCAAATCCACTCGAGATAAGAGCTTAGCCCCTGGCTTCGAATCAAGAGGAATACCAACTTTCCACAAGCACCTCAAGAGGAGGCTTCTCTCAGCTACAGGTAAGTGAGAGGAACCCTGAGTTTGTGGCTTCAAGTGGAATGGACACCGAGATGCTCTGACTCGAAGTAAGGCCGGATATCCCTGCAGTGAATTGAATGCAGGCTCGTCTTGCATCTCCCAAGACGAAGGGATGTCTGAATCGCCTCTGGAGACCACAGAGAAAGACCTAGTCCTCCGCCTCATCGCGACCGGAGGCCTCACATCCTTTGAAAACTCGAGAGGTCTGCGGAGATCAATGCTTCCAAAGGAGACGATGCCTGACTCTTCTTGAAAATGGATAGGAGATCCAGGATGCCTGTGGCACGTGGAAAGGGACGCTGGGTCTCCCGCTTCACGTGGAGACGCGTCCCAATTGCCATGCCAAGACTCGAGGAGAATCCCGAGTTATCCCTCGCACCTAGGCAGGAGTCCTGATGTCGCTGAACTAACACGTGTCTAGAAGGGCCCTCCCCGTCGTTACTCGAGAATAAACCACAGGTTCCACCCGCAACTCGAGAAAAACCATGAGACTTCCCGCTCGCCATGAGATGAGGCCCGATTCCCCTGCACTGCGTGCACGGCAATTCCGTGTTCCACATCAAACGTGAAAGGAGCCTTGATTTCCTTGATGGCACTCCAGAGAATACCCAAGACCACTGTCGCAAGTCTAGAGGGATCCTGAGGTCACTGGAGCAACACGAAAGGGCTCCGTGGACCCCAATGAACTCGAGATGGGAGCTTAGTCCCTGGCTTCGACTCAAGAGGAATACCAACTTTCCACAAGCACCTCAAGAGGAGGCTTCTCTCAGCTACAGGTATGTGAGAGGGACCCTCAATTTGTGGCCTCAAGTGGAATGGACACTGAGATGCTCTGACTCGAAGTAAGGCCGGATATCCCTGCCGTGAATTGAATGCAGGCGCGTCTTGCACATCCCAAGACGAAGGGATGTCTGAATCCCCTGTGAAGACCACAGAGAAAGACCTAGTTCTCCGCCTCATCACGACCGGAGGCCTCACATCTTGTGAAAACGCGAGAGGTCCGCAGAGATCAATGCTTCCAAAGGAGACAATGCCTGACTCCTCTTGTAAATGGTTAGGAGGCCCAGGACCCCTGTGGCACGTGGAAAGGGACACTGGGTCTCCCGCCTCACCTGGAGACAAGTCCCAATTGCCATGCCAAGCCGCGGGGAGAATACCGAGGTGTCCATCGAACCTAGGCATGAGTTCTGAAATCGCTGAACAAACACGTGTCTGGAAGGGAACCCACCGTCGTAACTCGAGAATATACCCCAGGTTCCGGCCGCAACTCGAGAAAAACCATGAGACTTCCCCCTCGCCGTGAGATGAGGCCCGATTCTCCTGCACTGCGTGCAGAGCAATTCCGTGTTCCACATCAAACGTGAAAGGAGCCTTGATTTCCTTGATGGCACTACAGAGAAAACCCAAGATCACTGTCTCAAGTCTAGAGGGATCCTGTGGTCACTGTAGCAACACGAAAGGGCTCCGTGGAGCCCAAATCAACTCGAGATGAGAGCTTAGTCCCTGGCTTCGACTCAAGAGGAATACCAACTTTCCACAAGCACCTCAAGAGGAGACTTCTCTCAGCTACAGGTATGTGAGAGGGACCTTGAGTTTGTGGCCTAAAGTGGAATGGACACCGAGATGCGCTGACTCGAAGTAAGGCCGCATATCCCTGCAGTGAATTGAATGCAGGCTCGTCTTCCATCTCCCAAGACGAAGGGATGTCTGAATCCCCTGTGGAGACCACAGAGAAAGACCTAGTTCTCTGCCTCATCGCGACCGGAGGCCTCACATCCTTCGAAAACTGGAGAGGTCTGCGGAGATCAATGCTTCCAAAGGAGGCGATGCCTGACACCTTTTGAAAATGGATAGCAGTCCCAGGATCCCTGTGGCACGTGGAAAGGGACCCTGGGTCTCCCGCCTCACGTGGAGACGCATCCCAATTGCCATGCCAAGACTCGAGGAGAATCCCGAAGTGTACCTCGCACCTAGGCAGGAATCCTGACGTCGCTGAACAAACACGTGTCTGGAAGGGCCCTCGCCGTCGTAACTCGAGAATATACCCCAGGTTCCGGCCGCATTTCGAGAAAAACCATGAGACTTCCCCTCTCCGCAAAATGAGTCCCAATTCCTCTGCACTGCGTGCAGAGCAATTCCGTGTTCCACATCAAACGTGAAAGGAGACTTGATTTCCTTGATGGCACTCCAGAGAAAACCCAAGATCACTGTCTCAAGTCTAGAGGGATCCTGAGGTCAATGGAGCAACAAGAAAGGGCTCCGTGGACCCCAAATCAACTCAAGATGAGAGCTTAGTCCCTGGCTTCAACTCAAGGGGAATACCAACTTTCCACAAGCACGTCAAGAGGAGGCTTCTCTCAGCTACAGGTATGTGAGAGGGACCCTGAGTTTGTGGCCTCAAGTGGAATGGACACCGAGATGCTCTGACTCGAAGTAAGGCCGGATATCCCTGCAGTGAATTGAATGCAGGCTCGTCTTCCATCTCCCAAGACGAAGGGATGTCTGAATCCCGTGTGGAGACCACAGAGAAAGACCTATTCGCCGCCTCATCGCGACTGAAGGCCTCACATCCTTTGAAAACTCGAGAGGTCCGCGGAGATCAATGCTTCCGAAGGAGACTATGCCTGACTCCTCTTGAAAATGGATAGGAGTCCCAGGATCCCTGTGGCACGTGGAAAGGGAAGCCTGGTCTCCCGCCTCACGTGGAGACGCGTCGCAATTGCCATGCCAAGACTCGAGGAGAATCCCGAGGTGTCCCTCGCACCTAGGCAGGAGTCCTGACGTCGCTGAACAAACACGTGTCTGGAAGGGCCCTCCCCGTCGTAACTCAAGAATATACCCCAGGTTCCGGCCGCAACTCGAGAAAAACAATGAGACTTCACCCTCGCCGCGAGATGAGGCCCGATTCCCCTGCACTGCGTGCAGAGCAATTCCGTGTTCCACATCAAACAGGAAAGGAGCCTTGATTTCCTTGATGGCACTCCAGAGAAAACGCAAGATCACTGTCTCAAGTCTAGAGGGATCCTGAGGTCAATGGAGCAACAGAAAGGGCTCCGTGGACCCCAAATCAACTCGAGATGAGAGCTTATTCCCTGGCTTCGACTCAAGAGGAATACCAACTTTCCAGAAGCACCTCAAGAGGAGGCTTCTCTCAGCAAAGGTATGTGAGAGGGACCCTGAGTTTTTGGCCTCAAGTGGAATGGACACCGAGATGCTCTGACTCGAAGTAAGGCCGGATATCCCTGCAGTTAATAGAATGCCAGCTCGTCTTGCATCTCCCAAGACGAAGGGATGTGTGAATCCCCTGTGGAGACCACAGAGAAAGACCTAGTTCTCCGCCTCATCGCGACCAGAGGCCTCACATCCTTTGAAAACTCGAGGGGTCCGCGGAGATCAATGCTTCCAAAGGAGAAGATGGCTGACTCCTCTTGAAAATGGATAGGAGTCCCAGGATCCCTGTGGCACGTGGAAAGGGACCCTGGGTGTCCCGCCTCACGTGGAGACGCGTCCCAATTGCCATGTCAAAACTCGAGGAGAATCCCGAGTTATCCCTCGCACCTAGGCAGGAGTCCTGATGTCGCTGAACTAACACGTGTCTAGAAGGGCCCTCCCCGTCGTTACTCGAGAATAAACCACAGGTTCCACCCGCAACTCGAGAAAAACCATGAGACTTCCCCCTCGCCATGAGATGAGGCCCGATTCCCCTGCACTGCGTGCACGGCAATTCCGTGTTCCACATCAAACGTGAAAGGAGCCTTGATTTCCTTGATGGCACTCCAGAGAATACCCAAGACCACTGTCGCAAGTCTAGAGGGATCCTGAGGTCACTGTAGCAACACGAAAGGGCTCCGTGGACCCCAATGAACTCGAGATGGGAGCTTAGTCCCTGGCTTCGACTCAAGAGGAATACCAACTTTCCACAAGCACCGCAAGAGGAGGCTTCTCTCAGCTACAGGTATGTGAGAGGGACCCTCAGTTTGTGGCCTCAAGTGGAATGGACACTGAGATGCTCTGACTCGAAGTAAGGCCGGATATCCCTGCCGTGAATTGAATGCAGGTGCGTCTTGCACCTCCCAAGACGAAGGGATGTCTGAATCCCCTCTGGAGACCACAGAGAAAGACCTAGTTCTCCGCCTCATCGCGACCGGAGGCCTCACATCCTTTGAAAAGACGAACGGTCCGCGGAGATCAATGCTTCCAAAGGAGACGATGCCTGACTCCTCTTGAAAATGGATAGGAGTCCCAGGATCCCTGTGGCACGTGGAAAGGGACACTGGGTCTCCCGCCACACGTGGAGACGTGTCCCAATTTCCATGCCAAGACTCGAGGAGAATCCCGAGGTGTCCCTCGCACTTATGCAGGAGTCCTGACGTCGCTGAACAAACACGTGTCTGGAAGGGCCCTCCCCATTGTAACTAGAGAATATACCCCAGTTTCCGGCCGCAACTAGAGAAAAACCATGAGACTTCCCACTCGCTGCGAGATGAGGACCGATGCCACTGCACTGCATGCAGAGCAATTCCGTGTTCCACATCAAAAGTAAAAAGAGCCTTGATTTCCTTGATGGCACTCCAGAGAAAACCCAAGATCACTATCTCAAGTCTAGAGGGATCCTGAGGTCACTGTAGCAACACGAAAGGACTACGGGGACCCCAAATCAACTCGAGATGAGAGCTTAGTCCCTGGCTTCGACTCAAGAGGAATACCAACTTTCCACAAGCACCTCAAGAGGAGGCTTCTCTCAGCTACAGGTATGTGAGAGGGACCCTGAGTTTGTGGCCTCAAGTGGAATGGACACCGAGATGCTCTGACTCGAAGTAAGGCCGGATATCCCTGCAGTGAATTGAATGCAGGCTCGTCTTGCATCTCGCAAGACGAAGGGATGTCTGAATCCCCTGTGGAGACCACAGAGAAAGACCTAGTTCTCCGCCTCATAACTACTGGAGGCCTCACATCCTTTGAAAATTCGAGAGGTCCGCGGAGATCAATGCTTCCAAAGGGGACGATGCCTGACTCCTCTTGAAAATGGATAGGAGTCCCAGGATCCCTGTGGCACGTGGAAAGTGACACTGGGTCTCCCGCCTCACGTGGAGACGCGTCCCAATTGCCATGCCAAGACTCGAGGAGAAACCCGCGGTATCCCTCGCACCTATGCAGGCGTCCTGACTTTGCTGAACAAACACTTGTCTGGAAGGACCCACCCCGTCGTAACTCGAGAATATACCCCAGGTTCCTGGCCGCAACTCGAGAAAAACCATGAGACTTCCACCTCGCCGCGAGATGAGGCCCGATTCCCCTGCATTGCGTGCAGAGCAATTCCGTGTTCCATATCAAACGTGAAAGCAGCCTTGATTTCCTTGATGGCACTCCAGAGAAAACCCAAGATCACTGTCTCATGTCTAGAGGGATCCTGAGGTCACTGGAGCAACACGAAAGGGCTCAGTGGACCACAAATCAACTCGAGATGAGAGCTTAGTTCCTGGCTTCGACTCAAGAGGAATGCCAACTTTCCACAAGCCCTTCAAGAAGAGGCTTCTCTCAGCTACAGGTATGTGAGAGGGACCCTGAGTTTGTGGCCTCAAGTGAAATGGACACCGAGATGCTCTGACTCGAAGTAAGGCCGGATATCCCTGCAGTGAATTGAATGCAGGCTCGTCTTGCATCTCCCAAGACGAAGGGATATCTGAATCCCCTGTGGAGACCACAGCGAAAGACCTAGTTCTCCGCCTCATCGCGACCGGAGGCCTCACATCCTTTGAAAATTCGAGAGGTCCGCGGAGATCAATGCTTCCAAAGGAGACGATTCCTGACTCCTCTTGAAAATGGATAGGAGTCCCAGGATCCCTGTGGCACGTGGAAAGGGACCCTGGGTCTCCCGCCTAATGTGGAGTCGCGGCCCATTTGCTATGCCAAGACTCGAGGAGTATCCCGAGATTTCCCTTGCACCTAGGCAGGCGTCTTGACTTCGCTGAACAAACACGTTTCTGGAAGGGCCCTCCCCGTCGTAACTCGAGAGTATAACCCAGGTTCCGGCCGCAACTCGAGAAAAACCATGAGACTTCCCCCTCGCCGCGAGATGAGGCCCGATTCCCCTGCACTGCGTGCAGAGCCATTCCGTGTTCCACATCAAACGTGAAAGGAGCCTTGATTCCCTTGACGGCACTCCAGAGAAAACCCAAGATCACTCTCTCAAGTCTAGAGGGATCCTGAGGTCTCTGAAGCAAAACGAAAGGTATCCGTGGACCCCAAATCCACTCGAGATAAGAGCTTAGTACCTTGCTTCGAATCAAGAGGAATACCAACTTTCCACAAGCACCACAAGAGGAGGCTTCTCTCAGCTACAAGTATGTGAGAGGGACCCTGAGTTTGTGGCCTCAAGTGGAATGGACACCGAGATGCTCTGACTCGAAGTAAGGCCGGATATCCCTGCAGTGAATTGAATGCAGGCTCGTCTTGCATCTCCCAAGAAGAAGGGATGTCTGAATCCCCTCTGGAGACCACAGAGAAAGACCTAGTTTTCCGTCTCATCGCGACCGGAGGCCTCACATCTTTTCAAAACTCGAGAGGTTCGTGGAGATCAATGCTTCCAAAGGAGACGATGCCTGACTCTTCTTGAAAATGGATAGGAGTCCCAGGATCCCTGTGGCACGTGGAAAGGGACCCTGGGTCTCCCGCCTCACGTGGAGACGCGTCCCAATTGCCATGCCAAGACCCGAGGAGAATCCCGAGTTGTCCCTCGCACCTAGGCAGAAGTCCTGACGTCGTTGAACAAACACGTGTCTGGAAGGGCCCTCCCCGTCGTAACTCGAGAATAAACCCCACGTTCCGGCTGCAACTCGATAAAAGCCATGAGACTTTCCCCTCGCCGCGAGATGAGGCCCGATTCCCCTGCACTGCGTGCAGAGCAATTCCGTTTTCCACATCAAACGTGAAAGGAGCCTTGATTTTCTTGATGGCACTCCAGAGAAAACCCAAGATCACTGTCTCAAGTCTAGAGGGATTCTCAGGTCTCTGTAGCAACACGAAAGGTATCCGTGGACCCCAAATCCACTCGAGATAAGAGCTTAGCCCCTGGCTTCGAATCAAGAGGAATACCAACTTTCCACAAGCACCTCAAGAGGAGGCTTCTCTCAGCTACAGGTAAGTGAGAGGGACCCTGAGTTTGTGGCTTCAAGTGGAATGGACACCGAGATGCTCTGACTCGAAGTAAGGCCGGATATCCCTGCAGTGAATTGAATGCAGGCTCGTCTTGCATCTCCCAAGACGAAGGGATGTCTGAATCGCCTCTGGAGACCACAGAGAAAGACCTAGTCCTCCGCCTCATCGCGACCGGAGGCCTCACATCCTTTGAAAACTCGAGAGGTCTGCGGAGATCAATGCTTCCAAAGGAGACGATGCCTGACTCTTCTTGAAAATGGATAGGAGATCCAGGATGCCTGTGGCACGTGGAAAGGGACGCTGGGTCTCCCGCTTCACGTGGAGACGCGTCCCAATTGCCATGCCAAGACTCGAGGAGAATCCCGAGTTATCCCTCGCACCTAGGCAGGAGTCCTGATGTCGCTGAACTAACACGTGTCTAGAAGGGCCCTCCCCGTCGTTACTCGAGAATAAACCACAGGTTCCACCCGCAACTCGAGAAAAACCATGAGACTTCCCGCTCGCCATGAGATGAGGCCCGATTCCCCTGCACTGCGTGCACGGCAATTCCGTGTTCCACATCAAACGTGAAAGGAGCCTTGATTTCCTTGATGGCACTCCAGAGAATACCCAAGACCACTGTCGCAAGTCTAGAGGGATCCTGAGGTCACTGGAGCAACACGAAAGGGCTCCGTGGACCCCAATGAACTCGAGATGGGAGCTTAGTCCCTGGCTTCGACTCAAGAGGAATACCAACTTTCCACAAGCACCTCAAGAGGAGGCTTCTCTCAGCTACAGGTATGTGAGAGGGACCCTCAATTTGTGGCCTCAAGTGGAATGGACACTGAGATGCTCTGACTCGAAGTAAGGCCGGATATCCCTGCCGTGAATTGAATGCAGGCGCGTCTTGCACATCCCAAGACGAAGGGATGTCTGAATCCCCTGTGAAGACCACAGAGAAAGACCTAGTTCTCCGCCTCATCACGACCGGAGGCCTCACATCTTGTGAAAACGCGAGAGGTCCGCAGAGATCAATGCTTCCAAAGGAGACAATGCCTGACTCCTCTTGTAAATGGTTAGGAGGCCCAGGACCCCTGTGGCACGTGGAAAGGGACACTGGGTCTCCCGCCTCACCTGGAGACAAGTCCCAATTGCCATGCCAAGCCGCGGGGAGAATACCGAGGTGTCCATCGAACCTAGGCATGAGTTCTGAAATCGCTGAACAAACACGTGTCTGGAAGGGAACCCACCGTCGTAACTCGAGAATATACCCCAGGTTCCGGCCGCAACTCGAGAAAAACCATGAGACTTCCCCCTCGCCGTGAGATGAGGCCCGATTCTCCTGCACTGCGTGCAGAGCAATTCCGTGTTCCACATCAAACGTGAAAGGAGCCTTGATTTCCTTGATGGCACTACAGAGAAAACCCAAGATCACTGTCTCAAGTCTAGAGGGATCCTGTGGTCACTGTAGCAACACGAAAGGGCTCCGTGGAGCCCAAATCAACTCGAGATGAGAGCTTAGTCCCTGGCTTCGACTCAAGAGGAATACCAACTTTCCACAAGCACCTCAAGAGGAGACTTCTCTCAGCTACAGGTATGTGAGAGGGACCTTGAGTTTGTGGCCTAAAGTGGAATGGACACCGAGATGCGCTGACTCGAAGTAAGGCCGCATATCCCTGCAGTGAATTGAATGCAGGCTCGTCTTCCATCTCCCAAGACGAAGGGATGTCTGAATCCCCTGTGGAGACCACAGAGAAAGACCTAGTTCTCTGTCTCATCGCGACCGGAGGCCTCACATCCTTCGAAAACTGGAGAGGTCTGCGGAGATCAATGCTTCCAAAGGAGGCGATGCCTGACACCTTTTGAAAATGGATAGCAGTCCCAGGATCCCTGTGGCACGTGGAAAGGGACCCTGGGTCTCCCGCCTCACGTGGAGACGCATCCCAATTGCCATGCCAAGACTCGAGGAGAATCCCGAAGTGTACCTCGCACCTAGGCAGGAATCCTGACGTCGCTGAACAAACACGTGTCTGGAAGGGCCCTCGCCGTCGTAACTCGAGAATATACCCCAGGTTCCGGCCGCATTTCGAGAAAAACCATGAGACTTCCCCTCTCCGCAAAATGAGTCCCAATTCCTCTGCACTGCGTGCAGAGCAATTCCGTGTTCCACATCAAACGTGAAAGGAGACTTGATTTCCTTGATGGCACTCCAGAGAAAACCCAAGATCACTGTCTCAAGTCTAGAGGGATCCTGAGGTCAATGGAGCAACAAGAAAGGGCTCCGTGGACCCCAAATCAACTCAAGATGAGAGCTTAGTCCCTGGCTTCAACTCAAGGGGAATACCAACTTTCCACAAGCACGTCAAGAGGAGGCTTCTCTCAGCTACAGGTATGTGAGAGGGACCCTGAGTTTGTGGCCTCAAGTGGAATGGACACCGAGATGCTCTGACTCGAAGTAAGGCCGGATATCCCTGCAGTGAATTGAATGCAGGCTCGTCTTCCATCTCCCAAGACGAAGGGATGTCTGAATCCCGTGTGGAGACCACAGAGAAAGACCTATTCGCCGCCTCATCGCGACTGAAGGCCTCACATCCTTTGAAAACTCGAGAGGTCCGCGGAGATCAATGCTTCCGAAGGAGACGATGCCTGACTCCTCTTGAAAATGGATAGGAGTCCCAGGATCCCTGTGGCACGTGGAAAGGGAAGCCTGGTCTCCCGCCTCACGTGGAGACGCGTCGCAATTGCCATGCCAAGACTCGAGGAGAATCCCGAGGTGTCCCTCGCACCTAGGCAGGAGTCCTGACGTCGCTGAACAAACACGTGTCTGGAAGGGCCCTCCCCGTCGTAACTCAAGAATATACCCCAGGTTCCGGCCGCAACTCGAGAAAAACAATGAGACTTCACCCTCGCCGCGAGATGAGGCCCGATTCCCCTGCACTGCGTGCAGAGCAATTCCGTGTTCCACATCAAACAGGAAAGGAGCCTTGATTTCCTTGATGGCACTCCAGAGAAAACGCAAGATCACTGTCTCAAGTCTAGAGGGATCCTGAGGTCAATGGAGCAACAGAAAGGGCTCCGTGGACCCCAAATCAACTCGAGATGAGAGCTTATTCCCTGGCTTCGACTCAAGAGGAATACCAACTTTCCAGAAGCACCTCAAGAGGAGGCTTCTCTCAGCAAAGGTATGTGAGAGGCACCCTGAGTTTTTGGCCTCAAGTGGAATGGACACCGAGATGCTCTGACTCGAAGTAAGGCCGGATATCCCTGCAGTTAATAGAATGCCAGCTCGTCTTGCATCTCCCAAGACGAAGGGATGTGTGAATCCCCTGTGGAGACCACAGAGAAAGACCTAGTTCTCCGCCTCATCGCGACCAGAGGCCTCACATCCTTTGAAAACTCGAGGGGTCCGTGGAGATCAATGCTTCCAAAGGAGAAGATGGCTGACTCCTCTTGAAAATGGATAGGAGTCCCAGGATCCCTGTGGCACGTGGAAAGGGACCCTGGGTGTCCCGCCTCACGTGGAGACGCGTCCCAATTGCCATGTCAAAACTCGAGGAGAATCCCGAGTTATCCCTCGCACCTAGGCAGGAGTCCTGATGTCGCTGAACTAACACGTGTCTAGAAGGGCCCTCCCCGTCGTTACTCGAGAATAAACCACAGGTTCCACCCGCAACTCGAGAAAAACCATGAGACTTCCCCCTCGCCATGAGATGAGGCCCGATTCCCCTGCACTGCGTGCACGGCAATTCCGTGTTCCACATCAAACGTGAAAGGAGCCTTGATTTCCTTGATGGCACTCCAGAGAATACCCAAGACCACTGTCGCAAGTCTAGAGGGATCCTGAGGTCACTGTAGCAACACGAAAGGGCTCCGTGGACCCCAATGAACTCGAGATGGGAGCTTAGTCCCTGGCTTCGACTCAAGAGGAATACCAACTTTCCACAAGCACCGCAAGAGGAGGCTTCTCTCAGCTACAGGTATGTGAGAGGGACCCTCAGTTTGTGGCCTCAAGTGGAATGGACACTGAGATGCTCTGACTCGAAGTAAGGCCGGATATCCCTGCCGTGAATTGAATGCAGGCGCGTCTTGCACCTCCCAAGACGAAGGGATGTCTGAATCCCCTCTGGAGACCACAGAGAAAGACCTAGTTCTCCGCCTCATCGCGACCGGAGGCCTCACATCCTTTGAAAAGACGAACGGTCCGCGGAGATCAATGCTTCCAAAGGAGACGATGCCTGACTCCTCTTGAAAATGGATAGGAGTCCCAGGATCCCTGTGGCACGTGGAAAGGGACACTGGGTCTCCCGCCACACGTGGAGACGTGTCCCAATTTCCATGCCAAGACTCGAGGAGAATCCCGAGGTGTCCCTCGCACTTATGCAGGAGTCCTGACGTCGCTGAACAAACACGTGTCTGGAAGGGCCCTCCCCATTGTAACTAGAGAATATACCCCAGTTTCCGGCCGCAACTAGAGAAAAACCATGAGACTTCCCACTCGCTGCGAGATGAGGACCGATGCCACTGCACTGCATGCAGAGCAATTCCGTGTTCCACATCAAAAGTAAAAAGAGCCTTGATTTCCTTGATGGCACTCCAGAGAAAACCCAAGATCACTATCTCAAGTCTAGAGGGATCCTGAGGTCACTGTAGCAACACGAAAGGACTACGGGGACCCCAAATCAACTCGAGATGAGAGCTTAGTCCCTGGCTTCGACTCAAGAGGAATACCAACTTTCCACAAGCACCTCAAGAGGAGGCTTCTCTCAGCTACAGGTATGTGAGAGGGACCCTGAGTTTGTGGCCTCAAGTGGAATGGACACCGAGATGCTCTGACTCGAAGTAAGGCCGGATATCCCTGCAGTGAATTGAATGCAGGCTCGTCTTGCATCTCGCAAGACGAAGGGATGTCTGAATCCCCTGTGGAGACCACAGAGAAAGACCTAGTTCTCCGCCTCATAACTACTGGAGGCCTCACATCCTTTGAAAATTCGAGAGGTCCGCGGAGATCAATGCTTCCAAAGGGGACGATGCCTGACTCCTCTTGAAAATGGATAGGAGTCCCAGGATCCCTGTGGCACGTGGAAAGTGACACTGGGTCTCCCGCCTCACGTGGAGACGCGTCCCAATTGCCATGCCAAGACTCGAGGAGAAACCCGCGGTATCCCTCGCACCTATGCAGGCGTCCTGACTTTGCTGAACAAACACTTGTCTGGAAGGACCCTCCCCGTCGTAACTCGAGAATATACCCCAGGTTCCTGGCCGCAACTCGAGAAAAACCATGAGACTTCCACCTCGCCGCGAGATGAGGCCCGATTCCCCTGCATTGCGTGCAGAGCAATTCCGTGTTCCATATCAAACGTGAAAGCAGCCTTGATTTCCTTGATGGCACTCCAGAGAAAACCCAAGATCACTGTCTCATGTCTAGAGGGATCCTGAGGTCACTGGAGCAACACGAAAGGGCTCAGTGGACCACAAATCAACTCGAGATGAGAGCTTAGTTCCTGGCTTCGACTCAAGAGGAATGCCAACTTTCCACAAGCCCTTCAAGAAGAGGCTTCTCTCAGCTACAGGTATGTGAGAGGGACCCTGAGTTTGTGGCCTCAAGTGAAATGGACACCGAGATGCTCTGACTCGAAGTAAGGCCGGATATCCCTGCAGTGAATTGAATGCAGGCTCGTCTTGCATCTCCCAAGACGAAGGGATATCTGAATCCCCTGTGGAGACCACAGCGAAAGACCTAGTTCTCCGCCTCATCGCGACCGGAGGCCTCACATCCTTTGAAAATTCGAGAGGTCCGCGGAGATCAATGCTTCCAAAGGAGACGATTCCTGACTCCTCTTGAAAATGGATAGGAGTCCCAGGATCCCTGTGGCACGTGGAAAGGGACCCTGGGTCTCCCGCCTAATGTGGAGTCGCGGCCCATTTGCTATGCCAAGACTCGAGGAGTATCCCGAGATTTCCCTTGCACCTAGGCAGGCGTCTTGACTTCGCTGAACAAACACGTTTCTGGAAGGGCCCTCCCCGTCGTAACTCGAGAGTATAACCCAGGTTCCGGCCGCAACTCGAGAAAAACCATGAGACTTCCCCCTCGCCGCGAGATGAGGCCCGATTCCCCTGCACTGCGTGCAGAGCCATTCCGTGTTCCACATCAAACGTGAAAGGAGCCTTGATTCCCTTGACGGCACTCCAGAGAAAACCCAAGATCACTGTCTCAAGTCTAGAGGGATCCTGAGGTCTCTGAAGCAAAACGAAAGGTATCCGTGGACCCCAAATCCACTCGAGATAAGAGCTTAGTACCTTGCTTCGAATCAAGAGGAATACCAACTTTCCACAAGCACCACAAGAGGAGGCTTCTCTCAGCTACAAGTATGTGAGAGGGACCCTGAGTTTGTGGCCTCAAGTGAAATGGACACCGAGATGCTCTGACTCGAAGTAAGGCCGGATATCCCTGCAGTGAATTGAATGCAGGCTCGTCTTGCATCTCCCAAGAAGAAGGGATGTCTGAATCCCCTCTGGAGACCACAGAGAAAGACCTAGTTTTCCGTCTCATCGCGACCGGAGGCCTCACATCTTTTCAAAACTCGAGAGGTTCGTGGAGATCAATGCTTCCAAAGGAGACGATGCCTGACTCTTCTTGAAAATGGATAGGAGTCCCAGGATCCCTGTGGCACGTGGAAAGGGACCCTGGGTCTCCCGCCTCACGTGGAGACGCGTCCCAATTGCCATGCCAAGACCCGAGGAGAATCCCGAGTTGTCCCTCGCACCTAGGCAGAAGTCCTGACGTCGTTGAACAAACACGTGTCTGGAAGGGCCCTCCCCGTCGTAACTCGAGAATAAACCCCACGTTCCGGCTGCAACTCGATAAAAGCCATGAGACTTTCCCCTCGCCGCGAGATGAGGCCCGATTCCACTGCACTGCGTGCAGAGCAATTCCGTGTTCCACATCAAACGTGAAAGGAGCCTTGATTTTCTTGATGGCACTCCAGAGAAAACCCAAGATCACTGTCTCAAGTCTAGAGGGATTCTCAGGTCTCTGTAGCAACACGAAAGGTATCCGTGGACCCCAAATCCACTCGAGATAAGAGCTTAGCCCCTGGCTTCGAATCAAGAGGAATACCAACTTTCCACAAGCACCTCAAGAGGAGGCTTCTCTCAGCTACAGGTAAGTGAGAGGGACCCTGAGTTTGTGGCTTCAAGTGGAATGGACACCGAGATGCTCTGACTCGAAGTAAGGCCGGATATCCCTGCAGTGAATTGAATGCAGGCTCGTCTTGCATCTCCCAAGACGAAGGGATGTCTGAATCGCCTCTGGAGACCACAGAGAAAGACCTAGTCCTCCGCCTCATCGCGACCGGAGGCCTCACATCCTTTGAAAACTCGAGAGGTCTGCGGAGATCAATGCTTCCAAAGGAGACGATGCCTGACTCTTCTTGAAAATGGATAGGAGATCCAGGATGCCTGTGGCACGTGGAAAGGGACGCTGGGTCTCCCGCTTCACGTGGAGACGCGTCCCAATTGCCATGCCAAGACTCGAGGAGAATCCCGAGTTGTCCCTCGCACCTAGGCAAAAGTCCTGACGTCGCTGAACAAACACGTGTCTGGAAGGGCCCTCCCCGTCGTAACTCGAGAATATACACCAGGTTCCGGCCGCAACTCGAGAAAAACCATGAGACTTCCCCCTCGCCGCGAGATGAGGCCCGATTCCCTTGCAATGCGTGCAGAGCAATTCCGTGTTCCACATCAAACGTGAAAGGAGCCTTGATTTCCTTGATGGCACTCCAGAGAAAACCCAAGATCACTGTCTCAAGTCTAGAGGGATCCTGAGGTCACTGGAGTAACACGAAATTTCTCCGTGGACCCCAAATCAACTGGAGATGAGAGCTTAGTCCCTGGCTTCGACTCAAGAGAAATACCAACTTTCCACAAGCAGTTCAAGAGGAGACTTCTCTCAGCTACAGGTATGTGAGAGGGACCCTGAGTTTGTGGCCTCAAGTGAAATGGACACCGAGATGCTCTGACTCGAAGTAAGGCCGGATATCCCTGCAGTTAATTGAATGCAGGCTCGTCTTGCATCTCCCAAGACGAAGGGATATCTGAATCCCCTTTGGAGACCACAGCGAAAGACCTAGTTCTCCGCCTCATTGCGACCGGAGGCCTCACATCCTTTGAAAATTCGAGAGGTCCGCGGAGATCAATGCTTCCAAAGGAGACGATTCCTGACTCCTCTTGAAAATGGATAGGAGTCCCAGGATCCCTGTGGCACGTGGAAAGGGACCCTGGGTCTCCCGCCTAATGTGGAGTCGAGGCCCATTTGCTATGCCAAGACTCGAGGAGTATCCCGAGATTTCCCTTGCACCTAGGCAGGCGTCTTGACTTCGCTGAACAAACACGTTTCTGGAAGGGCCCTCCCCGTCGTAACTCGAGAGTATAACCCAGGTTCCGGCCGCAACTCGAGAAAAACCATGAGACTTCCCCCTCGCCGCGAGATGAGGCCCGATTCCCCTGCACTGCGTGCAGAGCCATTCCGTGTTCCACATCAAACGTGAAAGGAGCCTTGATTCCCTTGACGGCACTCCAGAGAAAACCCAAGATCACTGTCTCAAGTCTAGAGGGATCCTGAGGTCTCTGAAGCAAAATGAAAGGTATCCGTGGACCCCAAATCCACTCGAGATAAGAGCTTAGTACCTTGCTTCGAATCAAGAGGAATACCAACTTTCCACAAGCACCTCAAGAGGAGGCTTCTCTCAGCTACAGCTATGTGAGAGGGACCCTGAGTTTGTGGCCTCAAGTGGAATGGACACCGAGATGCTCTGACTCGAAGTAAGGCCGGATATCCCTGCAGTGAATTGAATGCAGGCTCGTCTTGCATCTCCCAAGACGAAGGGATGTCTGAATCCCCTCTGGAGACCACAGAGAAAGACCTAGTTTTCCGCCTCATCGCGACCAGAGGCCTCACATCCTTTCAAAACTCGAGAGGTTCGTGGAGATCAATGCTTCCAAAGGAGACGATGCCTGACTCCTCTTGAAAATGGATAGGAGTCCCAGGATCCCTGTGGCACGTGGAAAGGGACCCTGGGTCTCCCGCCTCACGTGGAGACGCGTCCCAATTGCCATGCCAAGACCCGAGGAGAATCCCGAGGTGTCCCTCGCACCTAGGCAGAAGTCCTGACGTCGTTGAACAAACACGTGTCTGGAAGGGCCCTCCCCGTCGTAACTCGAGAATAAACCCCACGTTCCGGCTGCAACTCGATAAAAGCCATGAGACTTTCCCCTCGCCGCGAGATGAGGCCCGATTCCACTGCACTGCGTGCAGAGCAATTCCGCGTTCCACATCAAACGTGAAAGGAGCCTTGATTTCCTTGATGGCACTCCAGAGAAAACCCAAGATCACTGTCTCAAGTCTAGAGGGATCCTGAGGTCACTGGAGCAACACGAAAGGGCTCCGTGGACCCCAAATCAACTCGAGATGAGAGCTTAGTCCCTGGCTTCGACTCAAGAGGAACACCAACTTTCCACAAGCACCTCAAGAGGAGGCTTCTCTCAGCTACAGGCATGTGAGAGGGACCCTGAGTTTGTGGCCTCAAGTGGAATGGACACCGAGATGCTCTGACTCGAAGTAAGGCCGGATATCCCTGCAGTGAATTGAATGCAGGCTCGTCCTGCATCTCCCAAGACGAAGGGATGTCTGAATCTCCTGTGCAGACGACAGAGAAAGACCGAGTTCTCCGCCTCTTCGCGAAGGGAGGCCTCACATCCTTTGAAAACTCGAGAGGTCTGCGGAGATCAATGCTTCCAAAGAGACGATCCCTGACTCCTCTTGAAAATTGATAGGAGTCCCAGGATCCCTGTGGCCCGTGGAATGGAACCCTGGGTTTCCCGCCTCACGTGGAGACGCGTCCAAATTGCCATGCCAAGACTCGAGGAGAATCCCGAGGTGTCCCTCGCACCTAGGCAGTGGTCCTGACGTCGCTGAACAAACACTTGTCTGGAAGGGCCCTCCCCGTCATAACTCGAGAATATACCCCAGGTTCCGGCCGCAACTCGAGAAAAACCATGAGACTTCCCCCTCGCTGCGAGATGAGGCCCGATTCCCCTGCACTGCGTGCAGAGCAATTTCGTGTTCCACATCAAACGTGAAAGGAGCCTTGATTTCCTTGATGGCACTCCAGAGAAAACCCAAGATCACTGTCTCAAGTCTAGAGGGATCCTGAGGTCACTGTAGCAACACGAAAGGGCTTCGTGGAACCCAAATCAACTCGAGATGAGAGCTTAGTCCCTGGCTTCGACTCAAGAGGAATACAAACTTTTCACAAGCACCTCAAGGGGAGGATTCTCTCAGCTACAGCTATGTGAGAGGGACCCTGAATTTGTGGCCTCAAGTGGAATGGACACCGAGATGCTCTGACTCGAAGTAAGGCCGGATATCCCTGCAGTGAATTGAATGCAGGCTCGTCTTGCATCTCCCAAGACGAAGGGATGTCTGAATCCCCTGTGGAGACCACAGAGAAAGACCTAGTTCACCGCCTCATCGCGACCGGAGGCCTCAGATCCTTTGAAAACTCGAGAGGTCCACGGAGATCAATGCTTCCAAAGGAGACGATGCCTGATTCCTGTTGAAAATGGATAGGAGTCCCAGGATCCCTATGGCACGTGGAAAGGGACACTCGGTCTACCGCCTCACGTGGAGACGCCTCCAAATTGCCATGCCAAGACTCGAGGAGAATCCCGAGGTGTCTCTCGCACCTAGGCAGGAGTGCTGACGTCGCTGAACAAACACGTGTGCGGAAGGGCCCTCCCCGTGGTAACTCCAGAATATAACCCAGGTTACGGCCACAACTCGAGAAAAACCATGAGACATCCACCTCGCCGCGAGATGAGGCCCGAATGCCCTGCACTGCAAGCAGAGCAATTCCGTGTTCCACATCAAACGTGAAACGTGCCTTGATTTCCTTGATGGCACTCCAGAGAAAACCCAAGATCACTGTCTCAAGTCTAGAGGGATCCTGATGTCACTGTAGCAACATGAAAGGGCTCCGTGGAACCCAAATCAACTCGAGATGAGAGCTTAGTCCCTGGCTTCGACTCAAGAGAAATACCAACTTTCCACAAGCACGTCAAGAGGAGGATTCTCTCAGCTACAGCTATGTGAGAGGGACCCTGAATTGGTGGCCTCAAGTGGAATGGACACTGAGATGCTCTGACTCGCAGGAAGGCCGGATATCCCTGCAGTGAATTGAATGCAGGCTCGTCTTGCATCTCCCAAGAAGAAGGGATGTCTGAATCCCCTGTGTAGACCACAGAGAAAGACCTAGTTCTCTGCCTCATCGTGACCGGAGTCCTCAGATCCTTGGAAAACTCGAGAGGTCTGCGGAGATCAATGCTTCCAAAGAAGACGAAGCATGACTCCTCTTGAAAATGGATAGGAGTCCCAGGATCCCTGTGGCACGTGGAAACGGACCCTGGGTCTTCCGCCTCACGTGGAGACGCGTCCCAATTGCAATGCCAAGACTCGAGGAGAATGCCGAGTTGTCCCTCGCACCTAGGCAGGCGTCCTGACGTCGCTGAACAAACACATGTCTGGAAGTGCCCTTCCCGTCCTAATTCGAGAATATACCCCAGGTTCTGGCCGCAACTCGAGAAAAATCATGAGACTTCACCCTCGCAGCCAGATGAGGCCCGATTCCCCTGCACTGCGTGCAGAGCAATTCCGTGTTCCACATCAAACGAGAAAGGAGCCTTGATATCCTTGATGGCACTCCAGAGAAAACCCAAGATAACTGTCTCAAGTCTAGAGGGATCCTGAGGTTACTGTAGCAACACGAAAGGGCTCCGTGGACCCCAAATCAACTCGAGATGAGAGATTAGACCCTGGCTTCGACTCAAGAGGAATACCAACTTTCCACAAGCACCTCAAGAGGAGGCTTCTCTCAGCTACAGGTATGTGAGAGGGACTCTGAGTTTGTGGCCTCAAGTGGAATGGACACCGAGATGCTCTGACTCGAAGTAAGGCTGGATATCCCTGCAGTGAATTGAATGCAGGCTCCTCTTGCATCTCCCAAGACGAAGGGATGTCTGAATCAACTGTGGAGACCACAGAGAAAGACATAGTTCCCCGCCTCATCGCAACCGGAGTCCTCATATCCTTTGAAAATTCGAGAGGTCCGCGGAGATCAATGCTTCCAAAGGAGACGATGCCTGACTCTTCTTGAAAATGGATAGAAGTCCCAGGATCCCTGTGCCACGTGGAAAGGGACCCTTGGTCTCCCGTCTCACGTGGAGACGCGTCCCAATTGCCATTCCAAGACTCGAGAATCCCGAGGTGTCGCTCGCACCTAGGCAGGCGTCCTGACGTCGCTGAACAAACACGTGTCAGGAAGGGCCCTCCCCGTCGTAACTCGAGAATATACCCCAGGTTCCGGCCGCAACTCGGAAAAAACCATGAGACTTCCCGCTCGCCCAGAGATGAGGCCCGATTCCCCTGCACTTCGTGCAGAGCAATTCCGTGTTCCACATCAAACGTGAAAGGAGCCTTGATTTCCTTGATGGCACTCCAGAGAAAACCCAAGATCACTGTCTCAAGTCTAGAGGGATCCTGAGGTCACTGTAGCAACACAAAAGGACTCCGTGGACGACAAATCAACTCGAGATGAGAGCTTAGTCCCTGGCTTCGACTCAAGAGGAATACCAACTTTCCACAAGCACCTCAAAGGAGGCTTCTCTCAGCTACAGGTATGTGAGAGGGACCCTGAGTTTGTGGCCTCAAGTGGAATGGACACCGAGATGCTCTGACTCGAAGTAAGGCCGGATATCCCTGCAGTGAATTGAATGCAGGCTTCTCTTGCATCTCCCAAGACGAAGGGTTGTATGAATCCCCAGTGGAGACCACAGAGAAAGACCTAGTTCTCCGCCTCATCGCGACCGGAGGCCTCACATCCTTTGAAAATTCGAGAGGTCCGCGGAGATCAATGCTTCCAAAGGAGACGATGCCTGACTCCTCTTGAAAATGGATAGGAGTTCCAGGATCCGTGTGGCAGGTGGAAAGGGACACTGGGTCTCCCACCTCACGTGGAGACGCGTCCCAATTGTAATGCCAAGACTCGAGGAGAATGCCGAGTTGTCCCTCGCACCTAGGCAGGCGTCCTGACGTCGCTGAACAAACACATGCCTGGAAGGGCCCTTCCCGTCCTAATTCGAGAATATACCCCAGGTTCCGGCCGCAACTAGAGAAAAACCATGAGAAATCCCCCTTGCCGCGAGATGAGGCCCGATTCCCCTGCACTGCGTGCAGAGCAATTCCGTGTTCCACATCAAACATGAAAGGAGCCTTGATTTCCTTGATGGTACTCCAGAGAAAACCCAAGATCACTGTCTCAAGTCTAGAGGGATCCTGAGGTCACTGGAGCATCGCGAAAGGGCTCCATGGACCCCAAATCAACTCGAGATGAGAGCTTAGTCCCTGGCTTGGATCAAGAGGAATACCAACTTTCCACAAGCACCTCAAGATAACGCTTCTCTCATCAACAGGTATGTGAGAGGGACCCTGAGTTTGTGGCCTCAAGTGGAATGGACACCATGATGCTCTCACTCGAAGTAAGGCCGGATATCCCTGCAGTGAATTGAATGCAGGCTCGTCTTGCATATCCCAAGACGAAGGGATGTCTGAATTCCCTGTGGAGACGACAGAGAAAGACCTAGATCTCCGCTTCAGGCGACCGGAGGCCTCACATCTTTGAAAACTCGAGAGGTCCGCGGAGATCAGTGCTTCCAAAGGAGACGATGCCTGACTCCTCTTGAAAATGGATAGGAGTCCCAGGATCCCTGTGGCACGTGGAAACGGACCCTGGGTCTCCCGCCTCACGTGGAGACGCGTCCCAATTGCCATGCCAAGACTCGAGGAGAATCCCGAAGTGTCCCTCGCACCTAGGCAGGAGTCCTGACGTCGCTGAACAAACACGTGTCTGGAAGGGCCCTCCCCGTCGTAACTCGAGAATATACCCCAAGTTCCGGCCGCAACTCGAGAAAAACCATGAGACTTCCCCCTCGCCGCGAGATGAGGCCCGATTCCACTGCACTGCGTGCAGAGCAATTCCGTATTCCACATCAAACGTGAAAGGAGCCTTGATTTCCTTAATGGCACTCCAGAGAAAACCCAAGATCACTGTCTCAAGTCTAGAGGGATCCTGAGGTCACTGGAGCAACACGAAAGGGCTCCATGGACCCAAATCAACTCGAGATGAGAGCAGAGTCCCTGGCTTCGACTCACGAGCAATACCAACTTTCCACAAGCACCTCAAGAGGAGGCTTCTCTCAGCTACATGTATGTGAGAGGGACCCTGAGTTTGTGGCCTCAAGTGGAATGGACACCGAGATGCTCTGACTCGAAGTAAGGCCGGATATCCCTGCAGTGAATTGAATGCAGGCTCGTCTTGCATCTCGCAAGACGAAGGGATGTCTGAATCCCCTGTGGAGACCACAGAGAAAGACCTAGTTCTCCGCCTCATAACTACTGGAGGCCTCACATCCTTTGAAAATTCGAGAGGTCCGCGGAGATCAATGCTTCCAAAGGGGACGATGCCTGACTCCTCTTGAAAATGGATAGGAGTCCCAGGATCCCTGTGGCACGTGGAAAGTGACACTGGGTCTCCCGCCTCACGTGGAGACGCGTCCCAATTGCCATGCCAAGACTCGAGGAGAAACCCGCGGTATCCCTCGCACCTATGCAGGCGTCCTGACGTTGCTGAACAAACACTTGTCTGGAAGGACCCTCCTCGTCGTAACTCGAGAATATACCCCAGGTTCCTGGCCGCAACTCGAGAAAAACCATGAGACTTCCACCTCGCCGCGAGATGAGGCCCGATTCCCCTGCATTGCGTGCAGAGCAATTCCGTGTTCCATATCAAACGTGAAAGCAGCCTTGATTTCCTTGATGGCACTCCAGAGAAAACCCAAGATCACTGTCTCAAGTCTAGAGGGATCCTGAGGTCACTGGAGCAACACGAAAGGGCTCAGTGGACCACAAATCAACTCGAGATGAGAGCTTAGTTCCTGGCTTCGACTCAAGAGGAATGCCAACTTTCCACAAGCCCTTCAAGAAGAGGCTTCTCTCAGCTACAGGTATGTGAGAGGGACCCTGAGTTTGTGGCCTCAAGTGAAATGGACACCGAGATGCTCTGACTCGAAGTAAGGCCGGATATCCCTGCAGTGAATTGAATGCAGGCTCGTCTTGCATCTCCCAAGACGAAGGGATATCTGAATCCCCTGTGGAGACCACAGCGAAAGACCTAGTTCTCCGCCTCATCGCGACCGGAGGCCTCACATCCTTTGAAAATTCGAGAGGTCCGCGGAGATCAATGCTTCCAAAGGAGACGATTCCTGACTCCTCTTGAAAATGGATAGGAGTCCCAGGATCCCTGTGGCACGTGGAAAGGGACCCTGGGTCTCCCGCCTAATGTGGAGTCGCGGCCCATTTGCTATGCCAAGACTCGAGGAGTATCCCGAGATTTCCCTTGCACCTAGGCAGGCGTCTTGACTTCGCTGAACAAACACGTTTCTGGAAGGGCCCTCCCCGTCGTAACTCGAGAGTATAACCCAGGTTCCGGCCGCAACTCGAGAAAAACCATGAGACTTCCCCCTCGCCGCGAGATGAGGCCCGATTCCCCTGCACTGCGTGCAGAGCCATTCCGTGTTCCACATCAAACGTGAAAGGAGCCTTGATTCCCTTGACGGCACTCCAGAGAAAACCCAAGATCACTTTCTCAAGTCTAGAGGGATCCTGAGGTCTCTGAAGCAAAATGAAAGGTATCCGTGGACCCCAAATCCACTCGAGATAAGAGCTTAGTACCTTGCTTCGAATCAAGAGGAATACCAACTTTCCACAAGCACCTCAAGAGGAGGCTTCTCTCAGCTACAGCTATGTGAGAGGGACCCTGAGTTTGTGGCCTCAAGTGGAATGGACACCGAGATGCTCTGACTCGAAGTAAGGCCGGATATCCCTGCAGTGAATTTAATGCAGGCTCGTCTTGCATCTCCCAAGACGAAGGGATGTCTGAATCCCCTCTGGAGACCACAGAGAAAGACCTAGTTTTCCGCCTCATCGCGACCGGAGGCCTCACATCCTTTCAAAACTCGAGAGGTTCGTGGAGATCAATGCTTCCAAAGGAGACGATGCCTGACTCCTCTTGAAAATGGATAGGAGTCCCAGGATCCCTGTGGCACGTGGAAAGGGACCCTGGGTCTCCCGCCTCACGTGGAGACGCGTCCCAATTGCCATGCCAAGACCCGAGGAGAATCCCGAGGTGTCCCTCGCACCTAGGCAGAAGTCCTGACGTCGTTGAACAAACACGTGTCTGGAAGGGCCCTCCCCGTCGTAACTCGAGAATAAACCCCACGTTCCGGCTGCAACTCGATAAAAGCCATGAGACTTTCCCCTCGCCGCGAGATGAGGCCCGATTCCACTGCACTGCGTGCAGAGCAATTCCGCGTTCCACATCAAACGTGAAAGGAGCCTTGATTTCCTTGATGGCACTCCAGAGAAAACCCAAGATCACTGTCTCAATTCTAGAGGGATCCTGAGGTCACTGGAGCAACACGAAAGGGCTCCGTGGACCCCAAATCAACTCGAGATGAGAGCTTAGTCCCTGGCTTCGACTCAAGAGGAACACCAACTTTCCACAAGCACCTCAAGAGGAGGCTTCTCTCAGCTACAGGCATGTGAGAGGGACCCTGAGTTTGTGGCCTCAAGTGGAATGGACACCGAGGTGCTCTGACTCGAAGTAAGGCCGGATATCCCTGCAGTGAATTGAATGCAGGCTCGTCCTGCATCTCCCAAGACGAAGGGATGTCTGAATCTCCTGTGCAGACGACAGAGAAAGACCGAGTTATCCGCCTCTTCGCGAAGGGAGGCCTCACATCCTTTGAAAACTCGAGAGGTCTGCGGAGATCAATGCTTCCAAAGAGACGATCCCTGACTCCTCTTGAAAATTGATAGGAGTCCCAGGATCCCTGTGGCCCGTGGAATGGAACCCTGGGTTTCCCGCCTCACGTGGAGACGCGTCCAAATTGCCATGCCAAGACTCGAGGAGAATCCCGAGGTGTCCCTCGCACCTAGGCAGTGGTCCTGACGTCGCTGAACAAACACTTGTCTGGAAGGGCCCTCCCCGTCATAACTCGAGAATATACCCCAGGTTCCGGCCGCAACTCGAGAAAAACCATGAGACTTCCCCCTCGCTGCGAGATGAGGCCCGATTCCCCTGCACTGCGTGCAGAGCAATTTCGTGTTCCACATCAAACGTGAAAGGAGCCTTGATTTCCTTGATGGCACTCCAGAGAAAACCCAAGATCACTGTCTCAAGTCTAGAGGGATCCTGATGTCACTGGAGCAACACGAAAGGGCTCTGTGGGCAACAAATCAACTCGAGATGAGAGCTTAGTCCCTGGCTTCGACTCAAGAGGAATACCAACTTTCCACAAGCACCTCAAGAGAAGGCTTCTCTCAGCTACAGGTACGTGAGAGGGACCCTGAGTTTGTGGCCTCAAGTGGAATGGACACCGAGATGCTCTGACTCGAAGTAAGGCCGGATATCCCTGCAGTGAATTGAATGCAGGCTCGTCTTGCATCTCCCAAGATGAAGGGATGTCTGAATCCCCTGTGGAGACAACAGAGTAAGACCTAATTCTCCGTCTCATCGCGAGCGGAGGCCTCACATCCTTTGAAAACTCGAGAGGTCTGCGGAGATCAATGCTTCCAAAGGAGACGATGCCTGATTACTCTTGAAAATGGATAGGAGTCGCAGGGTCCCTGTGATACGTGGAATGTGACCCTGGGTCTCCCGCCTCACATGGAGACGCGTCCCAATTGCCATGCCAAGACTCGTGGAGAATCCCGAAATGTCAACCGCTCCTAGGCAGGAGTCCTGACGTCACTGAACAAACACGTGTCTGGAAGGGCCCTCCACGGCGTAACTCGAGAATATACCCCAGGTTCCGGCCGCAACTCGAGAAAAACCAAGAGACATCCCCCTCGCCGCGAGATAAGGCCCGATTCCCCTGCACTGCGTGCAGAGCAATTCCGTGTTCCACATCAAACGAGAAAGGAGCCTTGATTTCCTTGATGGCACTCCAGAGAAAACCCAAGATCACTGTCTCAAGTCTATAGGGATCCTGAGGTCACTGGAGCAACACGAAAGGGCTCCGTGGACCCCAAATCAACTCGAGATGAGAACCAAGTCCCTGGCTTTGACGCAAGAGGAATACCAACTTTCCACAAGCACCTCAAGAGGAGGCTTCTCTCAGCTACAGGTATGTGAGAGGGACCCTGAGTTTGTGGCCTCAAGTCGAATGAACACCGAGATGCTCTGACTCGAAGTAAGGCACAATATCCCTGCAGTGAATTGAATGCAGGCTCCTCTTCCATCTCCCAAGACGAAGGGATGTCTGAATCCCCTGTGGAGACGACAGAGAAAGACCTGGTCCTCCGCCTCAACACGACCGGAGGAATCACATCCTTTTAAAACTCGAGAGGTCTGTGGAAATCAATGCTTCCAAAGGAGACGATGCCTGACTCTTCTTGAAAATGGATAGGAGTCCCAGGATCCCTGAGGCACGTGCAAAGGGACCCTGGGTCTCCCGCCTCACGTGGAGACGCGTCCCAATTGCCATGCCAAGACTCGAGGAGAATCCCGAAGTGTCCCTCGCACCTAGGCAGGAGTCCTGACATCGCTGAACAAACACATGTCTGGAAGGGCCCTCCCCGTCCTAACTCGAGAATATACCCCAGGTTCCTGCTGCAACTCGAGAAAAATCATGAGACTTCCCCCTCGCCATGAGATGAGGCCCGATTCCCCTGCACTGCGTGCAGAGCAATTCCGTGTTCCACATCAAACGTGAAAGGAGCCTTGATTTCCTTGATGGCACTCCAGAGAAAACCGAAGATCACTTTCTCAAGTCTAGAGGGATCCTGAGGTCACTGTCGCAACACGAAAGGGCTCCGTGGAACACAACTCAACTCGAGATGAGAGCTTAGTCCCTGGCTTCGACTCAAGAGGAATACCAACTTTTCACAAGCACCTCAAGAGGAGGCTTCTCTCAGCTACAGGTATGTGAGAGGGACCCTGAGTTTGTGGCCTCAAGTGGAATGGACACCGAGATGCTCTGACTCGAAGTAAGGCCGGATATCTCAACAGTGAATTGAATGCAGGCTCGTCTTGCATCTCCCAAGACGAAGGGATGTCTGAATCCCCTGTGGAGACAACAGAGAAAGACCTTGTTCTCCGCCTCATCGCGACCGGAGGCCTCACATCCTTTGAAAACTCGAGAGGTCTGCGGAGATCAATGCTTCCCAAGGAGACGATGCCTGACTCTTCTTGAAAATGGATAGGAGATCCAGGATCCCTGTGGCACGTGGAAAGGGACTCTGGGTCTCCCGCTTCACGTGGAGACGCGTCCCAATTGCCATGCCAAGACTCGAGGAGAATCCCAAGTTGTCCCTCGAACCTAGGCTGGAGTCCTGACGTCGCTGAACAAACACGTGTCTGGAAGGGCCCTCCCCTTCGTAACTCGAGAATATACCCCAGGTTCCTGCTGCAACTCGAGAAAAACCATGAGACTTCCCCCTCGCTGTGAGATGAGGCCCGATTCCCCTGCATTGCCTGCAGACCAATTCCGTGTTCCACATCAAACGTAAAATGAGCCTTGATTTCCTTGATGGCACTCCAGAGAAAACCCAAGATCACTGTCTCAAGTCTAGAGGGATCCTGAGGTCATTGGAGCAACACGAAAGGGCTCCGTGGACCCCAAATCAACTCGAGATGAGAGCTAAGCCCCTGGCTTCGACTCAAGAGGAATACCAACTTTCCACAAGCACCTCAAGAGGAGGCTTCTCTCAGCTACAGGTATGTGAGAGGGACCCTGAGTTTGTGGCCTCAAGTGGAATGGACACCGAGATGCTCTGACTCGAAGTAAGGCCGGATATCCCTGCAGTGAATTGAATGCAGGCTCGTCTTGCATCTCCCAAGACGAAGGGATGTCTGAATCCCCTGTGGAGACGACAGAGAAAGACCTAGTCCTCCGCCTCATCGCGACCGGAGACATCACATCCTTTGAAAAATCGAGAGGTCTGCGGAGATCAATGCTTCAAAGGAGACGAAGCCTGATTACTCTTGAAAATGAATAGGAGTGTCAGGATACCTGTGGCACGTGGAAAGGGATCCTGGGTCTCCCGCCTCACGTGGAGACGCGTCAAAATTGCCATGCCAAGACTCCAGGAGAATCCCGAGGTGTCCCTCGCACTTATGCAGGAGTCCTGACTTCGCTGAACAAACACGTGTCTGGAAGGGCCCTCCCGGTAGTAACTCGAGAATATACCCCAGGTTCCAGCCGCAACTCGAGAAAAACCATGAGACTTCCCCCTCGCCGCGAGATGAGGCCCGATTGCCCTGCACTGCGTGCAGAGCAATTACGAGTTCCACATCAAACGTGAAAGGAGCCTTGATTTCCTTGTTGGCACTCCAGAGAAAACCGAAGATCACTGTCTCAAGTCTAGAGGGATCCTGAGGTCACTGTAGCAACAAGAAAGGGCTCCGTGGAACCCAAATCAACTCGAGATGAGAGCTTAGTCCCTGGCTTCGACTCAAGAGGAATACCAACTTTCCACAAGCACTTCAAGAGGGAGCTTCTCTCAGCTACAGGTAGGTGAGAGGGACCCTGAGTTTGTGGCCTCAAGTGGAATGGACACCGAGATGCTCTGACTCGAAGTAAGGCACAATATCCCTGCAGTGAATTGAATGCAGGCTCGTCTTCCATCTCCCAAGACGAAGGGATGTCTGAATCCCCTGTGGAGACGACAGAGAAAGACCTGGTCCTCCGCCTCAACACGACCGGAGGCCTCACATCCTTTGAAAACTCGAGAGGTCTGTGGAAATCAATGCTTCCAAAGGAGACGATGCCTGACTCTTCTTGAAAATGGATATGAGTAACAGGATCCCTGTGGCACGTGGAAAGGGACTCTGGGTCTCCCGCTTCACGTAGAGACGCGTCCCAATTGCCATGCCAAGACTCGAGGAGAAGCCCGAGGTGTCCCTCGCACCTAGGCAGGAGTCCTGACGTCGCTGAACAAACACGAGTCTGGAAGGGCCCTCCCCGTCGTAACTCGAGAATATACCCCAGGTTCCGGCCGCAACTCGAGAAAACCATGAGACTTCCCCCTCGCCGTGAGATGATGCCCGATTCCCCTGCACTGCGTGCAGAGCAATTCCGTGTTCAACATCAAACGTGAAAGGAGCTTTGATTTCCTTGATGGCACTCCAGAGAAAACCCAAGATCACTGTCTCAAGTCTAGAGGGATCCTGAGGTCAATGGAGCAATACTAAAGAGCTCCGTGGACCCCAAATCAACTCGAGATGAGAACTTAGTCCCTGGCTTCGATTCAAGAGGAATACCAACTTTCCACAAGCCCCTCAAGAGGAGGCTTCTCTCAGCTACAGGTATGTGAGAGGGACCCTGAGTATGTGGCCTCAAGTGGAATGGACACCGAGATGCTCTGACTCGAAGTAAGGCCGGATATCCCTGCAGTGAATTGAATGCAGGCTCGTCTTGCATCTCCCAAGACGAAGGGATGTCTGAATCCCCTGTGCAGAACACAGAGAAAGAACTAGTCCTCCACCTCAACGCGACCGGAGGCCTCACATGCTTTGAAAACTCGAGAGGTCCGCGGAGATCAATCCTTCCAAAGGAGACGATGCCTGACTCCTCTTGAAAATGGATAGGAGTCCCAGGATCCCTGTGGCACGTGGAAAGGGACCCTGGGTCTCCCGCCTCACGTGGAGACGCGTCCCAATGGCCATGCCAAGACTCGAGGAGAATCCCGAGGTGTCCCTCGCTCCTAGGCAGGAGTTCTGATGTCGCTGAACAAACACGTGTCTAGAAGGGCCCTCCCCGTCGTAACTCGAGAATATACCCCAGGTTCCGGCCGCAACTCGAGAAAAACCATGAGACTTCCCCCTCGCCGCGAGATGAGGCCCGATTCGCCTGCATTGCCTGCAGACCAATTCCGTGTTCCACATCAATCGTGAAAGGAGCCTTGATTTCCTTGATGGCACTCCAGAGAAAACCCAAGATCACTGTCTCAAGTCTAGAGGGATCCTGAGGTCACTGGAGCAACAAGAAAGGGCTCCGTGGACCCCAAATCAACTCGAGATGAGAGCTTAGTCCCTGGCTTCGACTCAAGAGGAATACCAACTTTCCACAAGCACCTCAAGAGGAGGCTTCTCTCAGCTACAGGTACGTGAGAGGGACCCTGAGTTTGTGGCCTCAAGTGGAATGGACACCGAGATGCTCTGACTCGCAGGAAGGCCGGATATCCCTGCAGTGAATTGAATGCAGGCTCGTCTTGCATCTCCCAAGACGAAGGGTTGTCTGAATCCACTGTGGAGACGACAGAGAAAGAACTAGTCCTCCGCCTCATCGCGTCCGGAGGCCTCACATCCTTTGAAATCTCGAGAGGTCTGCAGAGATCAGTGCTTCCAAAAGAGACGATGCCTGACTCCTCCTGAAAATGGATAGGAGTCCCAGGATCCCTGTGGCACGTGGAAAGGGACCCTGGGTCTCCCGCCTCACGTGAAGACGCGTCCCAATTGCCATGCCAAGACTCGAGGAGAATCCCGAGGTGTCCCTCGCACCTAGGCAGGAGTCCTGACATCGCTGACCAAACACGTGTCTGGAAGGGCCCTCCCCATCGTAACTCGAGAATATACCCCAGGGTCCGGCCGCAACTCGAGAAAAACCAAGAGACTTCCCCCTCGCCGCGAGATAAGGCCCGATTCCCCTGAACTGCGAGCAGAGCAATTCCGTGTTCCACATCAAACGTGAAAGGAGCCTTGATTTCCTTGATGGCACTCCAGAGAAAACCCAAGATCACTGTCTCAAGTCTAGAGGGATCCTGATGTCACTGGAGCAACACGAAAGGGCTCTGTGGGCAACAAATCAACTCGAGATGAGAGCTTAGTCCCGGGCTTCGACTCAAGAGGAATACCAACTTTCCACAAGCACCTCAAGAGAAGGCTTCTCTCAGCTACAGGTACGTGAGAGGGACCCTGAGTTTGTGGCCTCAAGTGGAATGGACACCGAGATGCTCTGACTCGAAGTAAGGCCGGATATCCCTGCAGTGAATTGAATGCAGGCTCGTCTTGCATCTCGCACGACGAAGGGATGTCTGAATCCCCTGTGGAGATGACAGAGAAACACCGAGTACTCCGCCTCATCCCGAGCGGAGGCCTCACATCCTTTGAAAACTCGAGAGGTCCGCGGAGATCAACGCTTCCAAAGGAGACGATGCCTGACTCCTCTTGAAAATGGATAGGAGTCCCAGGATCCCTGTGGAACGTGGAAAGGGACCCTGGGACTCCCGCCTCACGTGGAGATGCCTCCCAATAGCCATGCCAAGACTCGAGGAGAATCCTGAGGTGTTCCTCGCTCCTAGGCAGGAGTCCTGACGTCGCTGAACAAACACGTGTCTGGAAGGGCCCTCCCCGTCCTAACTCGAGAATATACCCCAGGTTCCGGCCGCAACTCGAGAAAAACCATGAGACTTCCCCCTCGCCGCAACATGATGCCCGATTCCCCTGGACTGCGTGCAGAGCAATTCCGTGTTCCACATCAAACGTGAAAGGAGCCTTGATTTCCTTGATGGCACTCCAGAGAAAACCCAAGATCACTGTCTCAAGTCTAGAGGGATCCTGAGGTCACTGGAGCAACACGAAAGGGATCCGTGGACCCCAAATCAACTAGAGATGAGATTTAGTCCCTGGCTTCGACTCAAGAGGAATACCAACTTTACACAAGCACCTCAAGAGGAGGCTTCTCTCAGCTACAGGTATGTGAGAGGGACCCTGAGTTTGTGGCCTCAAGTGCAATGGACACCGAGATGCTCTGACTCGACGTAAGGCCGGATATCCCTGCAGTGAATTGAATGCAGGCTCGTCTTGCATCTCCCAAGATGAAGGGATGTCTGAATCCCCTGTGGAGATGACAGAGAAACACCGAGTACTCCGCCTCATCGCGAGCGGAGGCCTCACATCCTTTGAAAACTCGAGAGGTCTGCGGAGATCAATGCTTCCCAAGGAGACGATGCCTGACTCTTCTTGAAAATGGATAGGAGATCCAGGATCCCTGTGGCACGTGGAAAGGGACTCTGGGTCTCCCGCTTCACGTGGAGACGCGTCCCAATTGCCATGCCAAGACTCGAGGAGAATCCCAAGTTGTCCCTCGAACCTAGGCTGGAGTCCTGACGTCGCTGAACAAACACGTGTCTGGAAGGGCCCTCCCCTTCGTAACTCGAGAATATACCCCAGGTTCCTGCTGCAACTCGAGAAAAACCATGAGACTTCCCCCTCGCTGTGAGATGAGGCCCGATTCCCCTGCATTGCCTGCAGACCAATTCCGTGTTCCACATCAAACGTAAAATGAGCCTTGATTTCCTTGATGGCACTCCAGAGAAAACCCAAGATCACTGTCTCAAGTCTAGAGGGATCCTGAGGTCATTGGAGCAACACGAAAGGGCTCCGTGGACCCCAAATCAACTCGAGATGAGAGCTAAGCCCCTGGCTTCGACTCAAGAGGAATACCAACTTTCCACAAGCACCTGAAGAGGAGGCTTCTCTCAGCTACAGGTATGTGAGAGGGACCCTGAGTTTGTGGCCTCAAGTGGAATGGACACCGAGATGCTCTGACTCGAAGTAAGGCCGGATATCCCTGCAGTGAATTGAATGCAGGCTCGTCTTGCATCTCCCAAGACGAAGGGTTGTCTGAATCCCCTGTGGAGACGAAAGAGAAAGACCTAGTCCTCCGCCTCATCGCGACCGGAGACATCACATCCTTTGAAAAATCGAGAGGTCTGCGGAGATCAATGCTTCAAAGGAGACGAAGCCTGATTACTCTTGAAAATGGATAGGAGTGTCAGGATCCCTGTGGCACGTGGAAAGGGATCCTGGGTCTCCCGCCTCACGTGGAGACGCGTCAAAATTGCCATGCCAAGACTCCAGGAGAATCCCGAGGTGTCCCTCGCACTTATGCAGGAGTCCTGACTTCGCTGAACAAACACGTGTCTGGAAGGGCCCTCCCGGTCGTAACTCGAAAATATACCCCAGGTTCCAGCCGCAACTCGAGAAAAACCATGAGACTTCCCCCTCGCCACGAGATGAGGCCCGATTGCCCTGCACTGCGTGCAGAGCAATTCCGAGTTCCACATCAAACGTGAAAGGAGCCTTGATTTCCTTGTTGGCACTCCAGAGAAAACCGAAGATCACTGTCTCAAGTCTAGAGGGATCCTGAGGTCACTGTAGCAACAAGAAAGGGCTCCGTGGAACCCAAATCAACTCGAGATGAGAGCTTAGTCCCTGGCTTCGACTCAAGAGGAATACCAACTTTCCACAAGCACTTCAAGAGGGAGCTTCTCTCAGCTACAGGTAGGTGAGAGGGACCCTGAGTTTGTGGCCTCAAGTGGAATGGACACCGAGATGCTCTGACTCGAAGTAAGGCACAATATCCCTGCAGAAAATTGAATGCAGGCTCGTCTTCCATCTCCCAAGACGAAGGGATGTCTGAATCCCCTGTGGAGACGACAGAGAAAGACCTGGTCCTCCGCCTCAACACGACCGGAGACCTCACATCCTTTGAAAACTCGAGAGGTCTGTGGAAATCAATGCTTCCAAAGGAGACGATGCCTGACTCTTCTTGAAAATGGATAGGAGTAACAGGATCCCTGTGGCACGTGGAAAGGGACTCTGGGTCTCCCGCTTCACGTAGAGACGCGTCCCAATTGCCATGCCAAGACTCGAGGAGAAGCCCGAGGTGTCCCTCGCACCTAGGCAGGAGTCCTGACGTCGCTGAACAAACACGTGTCTGGAAGGGCCCTCCCCGTCGTAACTCGAGAATATACCCCAGGTTCCTGCTGCAATTCGAGAAAAACCATGAGACTTCCCCCTCGCCGTGAGATGAGGCCCGATTCCCCTGCACTGCGTGCAGATCAATTCCGTGTTCCACATCAAAAGGGAAAGGAGCCTTGATTTCCTTGATGGCACTCCAGAGAAAACCCAAGATCACTGTCTCAAGTCTAGAGGGATCCTGAGGTCACTGGAGGAACACGAAAGGGCTCCGTGGACCCCAAATCAACTCGAGATGAGAGCTTCGTCCCTGGCTTCGACTCAAGAGGGATACCAACTTTCCATAAGCACCTCAAGAGGAGGCTTCTCTCAGCTACAGGTATGTGAGAGGGACCCTGAGTTTGTGGCCTCAAGTGGAATGGACACCGAGATGCTGTGACTCGAAGTGAGGCCGGATATCCCTGCAGTGAATTGAATGCACGCTCGTCTTGCATTTCCCAAGACGAAAGGCTGTCTGGATCCCCTGTGGAGACCACAGAGAAAGACCTAGTTCTCCGCCTCATCGCGACCGGAGTCCTCACATCCTTTGAAAACTCGAGAGGTCCGCGAAGATCAATGCTTCTGAAGGAGACGATGCCTGACTCCTGTTGAAAATGGATAGGAGTCCCAGGATCCCTGTGGCACGTGGAAAGGGACGCTGGGTCTCCCGCCTCACGTGGAGACGCGTCCCAATTTCCATGCCAAGACTCGAGGAGAATCCCGAGGTGTCCCTCGCACCTAGGCAGGAGTCCTGACGTCGCTGAACAAACACGTGTCTGGAAGGGCACTCCCCGTCGTAACTCGAGAATATACCCCAGGTTCTGGCCTCAACTCGAGAAAAACCATGAGACTTCCCCCTCGCCGCGAGATGAGGCCCGATTCCCCTGCAGTGCGTGCAGAGCAATTCTGTGTTCCACATCAAACACGAAAGGAGCCTTGATTTCCTTGATGGCACTCCAGAGAAAACCCAAGATCACTGTCTCAAGTCTAGAGGGATCCTGAGGTCACTGGAGCAACACGAAAGGGCTCCGTGGACCCCAAATCAACTCGAGATGAGAGCTCAGTCCCTGGCTTCGACTCAAGAGGAATACCAACTTTCCATAAGCACCTCATGAGGAGGCTTCTCTCAGCTACAGGTATGTCAGAGGGACCCTGAATTTGTGGCCTCAAGTGTAATGGACACCGAGATGCTCTGACTCGAATTAAGGCCGGATATCCCTGCAGTGAATTGAATGCAGGCTCGTCTTGCATCTCCCAAGACGAAGGGTTGTCTGAATCCCCTGTGGAGACCACAGAGAAAGGCCTTCCTCCACCTCAATACACCGGAGGCCTCATATCCTTTAGAAACTCGAGAGGTCTGCGGAGATCAGTACCTCCGAAGGAGACGATGCCTGACTCCTCTTGAAAGTGGATAGGAGTCCTAGGATCCCTGTGGCCCGTGGAAAGGGACCCTGGGTCTCCCGCCTCACGTGGAGACACGTCCCAATTGCCATGAAAAGACTCGAGGAGAATCCCGAGGTGTCCCTCGCACCTAGGCAGGAGTCCTGACGTCGCTGAACAAACACGTGTCTGGAAGGGCCCTCCCCATCGTAACTCGAGAATATACCCCAGGTTCCGACCTCAACTCGAGAAAAACCATGAGACTTCCCCCTCGCCGCGAGATGAGGCCCGATTCCCCTGCCCTGCGTGCAGAACTATTCCGTTTTTCACATCAAACGTGAAAGGAACCTTGATTTCCTTGATGGCACTCCAGAGAAAACCCAAGTTCACTGTCTCAAGTGTAGAGGGATCCTGAGGTCACTGGAGCAACACGAAAGGGCTCCGTGGACCACAAATCAACTCGAGATGAGAGCTTAGTCCCTGGCTTCGACTCAAGAGGAATACCAACTTTCCACAAGCACCTCAAGAGGAGGCTTCTCTCACCTACAGGTATGTGAGAGGGCCCCTGAGTTTGTTGCCTCAAGTGGAATGGACACCGAGATGCTCTGACTCGAAGTAAGGCCGGATATCTCTGCAATGAATTGAATGCAGGCTCGTCTTGCATCTCCCAAGACGAAGGGATGTCTGAATCCCCTGTGGAGATGACAGAGAAAGACCGAGTTCTCCGCCTCATCGCGAGCGGAGGCCTCACATCCTTTGAAAACTCGAGAGGTCCGCGGAGATCAATGCTTCCAAAGGAGACGATGCCTGACTCCTCTTGAAAATGGATAGGAGTCCCAGGATCCCTGTGGAACGTGGAAAGGGACCCTGGGTCTCCGCCTCACGTGGAGATGCCTCCCAATTGCCATGCCAAGAATCGAGGAGAATCCCGAGGTGTCCCTCGCACCTAGGCAGGAGTCCTGACTTCGCGGAACAAACACTTGTCTGGAAGGGCCCTACCCGTCGTAACTCGAGAATATACCCCAGGTTCCGGCCGCAACTCGAGAAAAACCATGAGACTTCCCCCTCGCCGCGACATGAGGCCAGATTCCCCTGGACTGCTTGCAGAGGAATTCCGTGTTGCACATCAAACGTGAAAGGAGCCTTGATTTCCTTGATGGCACTCCAGAGAAAACCCAAGATCACTGTCTCAAGTCTAGAGGGATCCTGAGGTCACTGGAGCAACAAGAAAGGGCTCCGTGGACCCCAAATCAACTCGAGATGAGAGCTTAGTTCCTGGCTTCGACTCAAGAGAAATACCAACTTTCCATAAGCACCTCAAGAGGAGGCTTCTCTCAGCTACAGGTATGTCAGAGGGACCCTGAATTTGTGGCCTCAAGTGTAATGGACACCGAGATGCTCTGACTCGAATTAAGGCCGGATATCCCTGCAGTGAATTGAATGCAGGCTCGTCTTGCATCTCCCAAGACGAAGGGATGTCTGAATCCCCTGTGGAGACGACAGAGAAAGAACTAGTCCTCCACCTCATCGCGACCGGAGGCCTCACATCCTTTGAAAACTCGAGAGGTCTGCGGAGATCAATGCTTCCCAAGGAGACGAGGCCTAACTCCTCTTTAAAATGGATATGAGTCCCAGGATCCCTGTGGCACGTGGAAAGGGACACTGGGTCTCCCGCCTCAAGTGGAGACGCGTCCCAATTGCCATGCCAAGACTCGAGGAGAATCCCGAGGTGTCCCACGCACCTAGGCTGGAGTCCTGACGTCGCTGAACAAACACGGGTCTGGAAGGGCCCTCCCCGTCGTAACTCGAGATTATACCCCAGGTTCTGGCCGCAACTCGAGAAAAACCATGAGACTTCCCCCTCGCCGCGAGATGAGGCCCGATTCCCATGAACTGCATGCAGAACAATTCCGTGTTCCACATCAAACGTGAAAGGAGCCTTGATTTCCTTGATGGCACTCTAGAGAAAACCCAAGATCACTGTCTCAAGTCTAGAGGGATCCTGAGGTCTCTGAAGCAACACGAAAGGTCTGCGTGGACCCCAAATCAACTCGAGATGAGAGCTTAGTCCCTGGCTTCGACTCAAGAGGAATACCAACTTTCCACAAGCACCTCAAGAGGAGGCTTCTCTCAGCTACAGGTATGTGAGAGGGACCCTGAGTTTGTGGCCTCAAGTGGAATGGACACCGAGATGCTCTGACTCGAAGTAAGGCCGGATATCCCTGCAGTGAATTGAAAGCAGGCTTTTCTTGTATCTCCCAAGAAGAAGGGATGTCTGAATCCCCTTTGGAGACCACAGAGAAAGACCTAGCTCTCCGCCTCATCGCGACCAGAGGCCTCACATCCTTTGAAAACTCGAGAGGTCCGCGGAGATCAATGCTTCCAAAGGAGACGATGCCTGACTCCTCTTGAAAATGGATAGGAGTCCCAGGATCCCTGTGGCACGTGGAAAGGGCCCCGGGTCTCCCGCCTCACGTGGAGACGCGTCCCAATTGCCATGCCAAGACTCGAGGAGAATCCCGAGGTGTCCTCACACCAAGGCAGGAGTCCTGACGTCGCTGAACAAACACGTGTCTGGAAGGATCCTCCCAATCGTAACTCGAGAATATACCCCAGGTTCCGGCCGCAAATCGAGAGAAACCATGAGATTACCCCCTCGCCGCGAGTTGAGGCCCGATTCCCCTGCACTGCATGCAGAGCAATTCCGTGTTCCACATCAAACGAGAAAGGAGCCTTGATTTCCTTGATGGCACTCCAGAGAAAACCCAAGATCACTGTCTCAAGTCTAGAGGGATCCTGAGGTCACTGGAGCAACACGAAAGGGCTTCATGGACCCCAAATCAACTCGAGATGAGAGTTTAGTCCCTGGCTTCGAGTCAAGAGGAATACCAACTTTCCACAAGCACCTCAAGAGGAGGCTTCTCTCAGCTACAGGTATGTGAGAGGGCCCTGAGTTTGTGGCCTCAAGTGGAATGGACACCGAGATGCTCTGACTCGAAGTAAGGCCGGATATCCCTGCAGTGAATTGAATGCAGGCTCGTCTTGCATCTCCCAAGACGAAGGGTTGTCTGAATCCCCTGTGGAGACCACAGAGAAAGGCCTAGTCCTCCACCTCAATGCAACCGGAGGCCTCATATACTTTGAAAACTCGAGAGGTCTGCGGAGATCAGTACCTTCGAAGGAGACGATGCCTGACTCCTCTTGGAAATGGATAGGAGTCCCAGGATCCCTGTGGCACGTGGAAAGGGACCCTGGGTCTCCCGCCTCACGTGGAGACACGTCCCAATTGCCATGCCAAGACTCTAGGAGAATCACGAGGTGTCCCTCGCACCTAGGCAGGAGTCCTGACGTCGCTGAACAAACACGTGTCTGGAAGGGCCCTCCCCGTCGTAACTCGAGAATATACCCCAGGTTCCGGCCTCAACTCGAGAAAAACCATGAGACATCCCCCTCGGCGCGAGATGAGGCCCGATTCCCCTGCACTGCATGCAGAGCAATTCCGTTTTCCACATCAAACGTGAAAGGAGCCTTGATTTCCTTGATGGCACTCCAGAGAAAACCCAAGATCACAGTCTCAAGTCTTGAGGGATCCTGAGGTCACTGTAGCAACACGAAAGTGGTCCGTGGACCCCAAAGCAACTCGAGATGAAAGCTTAGTCCCCGGCTTCGACTCAAGAGGCATACCAACTTTCCACAAGCACCTCAAGAGGAGGCTTCTCTCAGCTACAGGTATGTGAGAGGGACCGTGAGTTTGTGGCCTCAACGGAATGGACACCGAGGTGCTGTGACTCGAAGTAAGGCCGGATATCCCTAGAGTGAATTGAATGGAGGCTCGTCTTGCATCTCCCAAGACGAAGGGATGTCTGAATCCCCTGTGGAGACCACAGAGAAAGACCTAGATCTCGGCCTCATTGCGACCGGAGACCTCACATCCATTGAAAACTCGAGAGGTCCCCGGAGATCAATGCTTCCAAAGGAGACGATGCCTGACTCCTTTTGAAAATGGATAGGAGTCCCAGGATCCCTGTGGCACGTGGAAAGGGACCCTGGGTCGCCCGCCTCACGTGGAGACGCGTCCCAATGGCAATGACAAGACTCGAGGAGAATCCCGAGGTGTCCCTGGCAACTTGGAAAGAGTCCTGATGTCGCTGAACAAACACGTGTCTGAAAGGGCCCTCCCCGTCATAACTCGAGAATATACCCCAGGTTCCGGCCGCAACTCGAGAAAAACCATGAGAATTCCCACTCGCTGTGAGGTGAGGCCCGATTCCCCTGCACTGCGTGCAGAGCAATTCCGTGTTCCACATCAAATCTGAAAGGGGCCTTGATTTCCTTGATGGCACTCCAGAGAAAACCCAAGATCACTGTCTCAAGTCTAGAGGGATCCTGAGGTCACTGGAGCAACACGAAAGGGCTCCGTGCACCCCAAATCAACTCGAGATGAGAGCTTAGTCCCTGGCTTCGACTCAAGAGGAATACCAACTTTCCACAAGCACCTCAAGAGGAGGCTTCTCTCAGCTACAGGTATGTCAGAAGGACCCTGAATTTGTGGCCTCAAGTGTAATGGACACCGAGATGCTCTGACTCGAATTAAGGCCGGATATCCCTGCAGTGAATTGAATGCAGGCTCGTCTTGCATCTCCCAAGACGAAGGGATGTCTGAATCCCCTGTGGAGACGACAGAGAAAGAACTAGTCCTCCGCCTCATCGCGACCGGAGGCCTCACATCCTTTGAAAACTCGAGAGGTCTGCGGAGATCAATGCTTCCCAAGGAGACGAGGCCTGACTTCTCTTTAAAATGGATAGGAGTCCCAGGATCCCTGTGGTACGTGGAAAGGGACACTGGGTCTCCCGCCTCAAGTGGAGACGCGTCCCAATTGCCATGCCAAGACTCGAGGAGAATCCCGAGGTGTCCCTCGCACCTAGGCAGGAGTCCTGACGTCGCTGAACAAACACGTATCTGGAAGGGCCCTCCCCGTCATAACTCGAGATTATACCCCAGGTTCTGGCCGCAACTCGAGAAAAACCATGAGACTTCCCCCTCGCCGCGAGATGAGGCCCGATTCCCATGAACTGCATGCAGAGCAATTCCGTGTTCCACATCAAACGTGAAAGGAGCCTTGATTTCCTTGATGGCACTCTAGAGAAAACCCAAGATCACTGTCTCAAGTGTAGAGGGATCCTGAGGTCTCTGAAGCAACACGAAAGGTCTGCGTGGACCCCAAATCAACTCGAGATGAGAGCTTAGTCCCTGGCTTCGAGTCAAGAAGAATACCAACTTTCCACAAGCAACTCAAGAGGAGGCTTCTCTCAGCTACAGGTGTGTGAGAGGGACCCTGAGTTTGTGGCCTCACGTGGAATGGACACCGAGATGCTCTGACTCGAAGTAAGGCCGGATATCCCTGCAGTGAATTGAATGCAGGCTCGTCTTGCATCTCCCAAGACGAAGGGATGTCTGAATCCCCTGTGGAGATGACAGAGAAAGACCGAGTTCTCCGCCTCATCACGAGCGGTGGCCTCATATCCTTTGAAAACTCGAGAGGTCCGCGGAGATCAATGCTTCCAAAGGAGACGATGCCTGACTCCTCTTGAAAATGGATAGGAGTCCCAGGATCCCTGTGGCACGTGGAAAGGGCCCCGGGTCTCCCGCCTCACGTGGAGACGCGTCCCAATTGCCATGCCAAGACTCGAGGAGAATCCCGAGGTGTCCTCACACCAAGGCAGGAGTCCTGACGTCGCTGAACAAACACGTGTCTGGAAGGATCCTCCCAATCGTAACTCGAGAATATACCCCAGGTTTCGGCCGCAAATCGAGAGAAACCATGAGATTACCCCCTCGCCGCGAGTTGAGGCCCGATTCCCCTGCACTGCATGCAGAGCAATTCTGTGTTCCACATCAAACGTGAAAGGAGCCTTGATTTCCTTGATGGCACTCCAGAGAAAACCCAAGATCACTGTCTCAAGTCTAGAGGGATCCTGAGGTCACTGGAGCAACACGAAAGGGCTCCATGGACCCCAAATCAACTCGAGATGAGAGTTTAGTCCCTGGCTTCGAGTCAAGAGGAATACCAACTTTCCACAAGCACCTCAAGAGGAGGCTTCTCTCAGCTACAGGTATGTGAGAGGGCCCTGAGTTTGTGGCCTCAAGTGGAATGGACACCGTGATGCTCTGACTCGAAGTAAGGCCGGATATCCCTGCAATGAATTGAATGCAGGCTCGTCTTGCATCTCCCAAGACGAAGGGTTGTCTGAATCCCCTGTGGAGACCACAGAGAAAGGCCTAGTCCTCCACCTCAATGCAACCGGAGGCCTCATATAATTTGAAAACTCGAGAGGTCTGCGGAGATCAGTACCTCCGAAGGAGACGATGCCTGACTCCTCTTGGAAATGGATAGGAGTCCCAGGATCCCTGTGGCACGTGGAAAGGGACCCTGGGTCTCCCGCCTCACGTGGAGACGCGTCCCAATTGCCATGCCAAGACTCTAGGAGAATCACGAGGTGTCCCTCGCACCTAGGCAGGAGTCCTGACGTCGCTGAACAAACACGTGTCTGGAAGTTCCGTCCCCGTCGTAACTCGAGAATATACCCCAGGTTCCGGCCTCAACTCGAGAAAAACCATGAGACATCCCCCTCGGCGCGAGATGAGGCCCGATTCCCCTGCACTGCCTGCAGAGCAATTCCGTTTTCCACATCAAACGTGAAAGGAGCCTTGATTTCCTTGATGGCACTCCAGAGAAAACCCAAGTTCATTGTCTCAAGTGTAGAGGGATCCTGAGGTCACTGGAGCAACACGAAAGGGCTCCGTGGACCACAAATCAACTCGAGATGAGAGCTTAGTCCCTGGATTCGACTCAAGAGGAATACCAACTTTAAACAAGCACCTCAAGAGGAGGCTTCTCTCAGCTACAGGTATGTGAGTGGGACCCTGAGTTTGTGACCTCAAGTGGAATGGACACCGAGATGCTCTGACTCGAAGTAAGGCAGGATATCTCTGCAGTGAATTGAATGCAGGCTCGTCTTGCATCTCCCAAGACGAAGGGTTGTCTGAATCCCCTGTGGAGACCACAGAGAAAGGCCTTCCTCCACCTCAATGCAACCGGAGGCCTCATATCCTTTGGAAACTCGAGAGGTCTGCGGAGATCAGTACCTCCGAAGGAGACGATGCCTGACTCCTCTTGAAAATGGATAGGAGTCCCAGGATCCCTGTGGCACGTGGAAAGGGACCCTGGGTCTCCCGCCTCACGTGGAGACACGTCCCAATTGCCATGAAAAGACTCGAGGAGAATCCCGAGGTGTCCCTCGCACCTAGGCAGGAGTCCAGACGTCGCTGAACAAACACGTGTCTGGAAGGGCCCTCCCCGTCGTAACTCGAGAATATACCCCAGGTTCCGGCCGCAACTCGAGAAAAACCATGAGACTTCCCCCTCGCCGTGAGATGAGGCCCGATTCCCCTGCCGTGCGTGCAGAACTATTCCGTTTTCCACATCAAACGTGAAAGGAACCTTGATTTCCTTGATGGCACTCCAGAGAAAACCCAAGTTCACTGTCTCAAGTGTAGAGGGATCCTGAGGTCACTGGAGCAACACGAAAGGGCTCCGTGGACCACAAATCAACTCGAGATGAGAGCTTAGTCCCTGGCTTCGACTCAAGAGAAATACCAACTTTCCACAAGCACCTCAAGAGGAGGCTTCTCTCACCTACAGGTATGTGAGAGGGCCCCTGAGTTTGTTGCCTCAAGTGGAATGGACACCGAGATGCTCTGACTCGAAGTAAGGCCGGATATCTCTGCAATGAATTGAATGCAGGCTCGTCTTGCATCTCCCAAGACGAAGGGATGTCTGAATCCCCTGTGGAGATGACAGAGAAAGACCGAGTTCTCCGCCTCATCGCGAGCGGAGGCCTCACATCCTTTGAAAACTCGAGAGGTCCGCGGAGATCAATGCTTCCAAAGGAGACGATGCCTGACTCCTCTTGAAAATGGATAGGAGTCCCAGGATCCCTGTGGCACGTGGAAAGGACCCTGGGTCTCCGACTCACGTGGAGACCCGTCCCAATTGCCATGCCAAGACTCGAGGAGAATCCCGAGGTGTCCCTCGCACCTAGGCAGGAGTCCTGACGTCGCTGAACAAACACGTGTCTGGAACGGCCCTCCCCGTCGTAACTCGAGAATATACCCCAGGTTCCGGCCGCAACAAGAGAAAAACCATGAGACTTCCACCTCGTCGCGAGATGAGGCCCGATTCCCCTGCACTGCGTGCAGAGCAATTCCGTGTTCCACGTCAAACGTGAAAGGAGCCTTGATTTCCTTGATGGCACTCCAGAGAAAACCCAAGATCACTGGTCAAGTCTAGAGGGATCCTGAGGTCACTGGAGCAACACGAAAGGGCTCCGTGGACCCCAAATCAACTCGAGATGAGAGCTTAGTCCCTGGCTTCGACTCAAGAGGAATACCAACTTTCCACAAGCACCTCAAGAGGAGGCTTCTCTCAGCTACAGGTAGGTGAGAGGGACCCTGAGTTTGTAGCCTCAAGTGGAATGGACACCGAGATGCTCTGACTTGAAGTAAGGCCGGATATCCCTGCAGTGAATTGAATGCAGGCTCGTCTTGCATCTCCCAAGACGAAGGGATCTCTGAATCCCCTGTGGAGACCACAGAAAAAGACCTAGTCCTCCGCCTAAACGCGAACGGAGGCCTCACATCCTTTGAAAACTCGAGAGGTCTGCGCAGATCAATGCTTCCAAAGGAGACGATGCCTGACTCCTCTTACAAATGGATAGAAGTCCCAGGATCCCTGTGGCACGTGGAAAGGGACACTGGGTCTCGCGCCTCACGTGGAGCCGCGTCCCAATGCCATGCCAAGACTCGAGGAGAATCCCGAGGTGTCTCTCGCACCTAGGCAGCAGTCCTGACGTCGCTGAACAAACACGTGTCTGGAAGGGACCTCCCCGTCGTAACTCGAGAATATACCCCAGGTTCCGTCCGCAACTCGAGAAAAACCAAGAGACTTCCCCCTCGCCGCGAGATGAGGCCCGATTCCCCTGCACTGCATGCAGAGCAATTCCGTGTTCCACATCAAACGTGAAAGGAGCCTTGATTTCCTTGATTGCACTCCAGAGAAAACCCAAGATCACTGTCTCAAGTCTAGAGGGATCCTGAGGTCACTGGAGCAACACGAAAGGGCTCCGTGGACCCCAAATCAACTCGAGATGATAGCTTAGTCCCTGGCTTCGACTAAAGAGGAATACCAACTTTCCACAAGCACCTCAAGAGGAGGCTTCTCTCAGCTACAGGTATGTGAGAGGGACCCTGAGTTTGTGGCCTCAAGTGGAATGGACACCGAGATGCTCTGACTCGAAGTAAGGCCGGATATCCCTGCAGTGAATTGAATGCAGGCTCGTCTTGCATCTCCCAAGACGAAGGGTTGTCTGAATCCCCTGTGGAGACCACAGAGAAAGACCTAGTTCTCCGCCTCATCGTGACCGGAGGCCTCACATCCTTTGAAAACTCGAGAGGTCCGCGGAGATCAATGCTTCCAAAGGAGACGATGCCTGACTCCTCTTGAAAATGGATAGGAGTCCCAGGATCCCGGTGGCACGTGGAAAGGGACCGTGGGTCTCCTGCCTCACGTGGAGACGCGTCCCATTTGCCATGCCAAGATTCGAGGAAAATACCGAGGTGTCCCTCGCACCTAGGCAGGAGTCCTGATGTCGCTGAACAAACATGTGTCAGGAAGGGCCCTCCCTGTCGTAACTCGAGAATATACCCCAGGTTCCGGCCGCAACTCGAGAAAAACCAAGAGACTTCCCCCTCGCCGCGAGATGAGGCCCGATTCCCCTGCACTGCGTGCAGAGCAATTCCGTGTTCCACATCAAACGTGAAAGGAGCCTTGATTTCCTTGATGGCACTCCAGAGAAAACCCAAGATCACTGTCTCAAGTCTAGAGGGATCCTGAGGTCACTGGAGCAACACGAAAGGGCTCCGTGGACCCCAAATCAACTCGAGATGAGAGCTTAGTCCTTGGCTTCGACTCAAGAGGAATACCAACTTTCCACAAGCATGTCAAGGGGAGGCTTCTCCAGCTACAGGTATGTGAGAGGGACCCTGAGTTTGTGGCCTCAAGTGGAATGGCACCGAGATGCTCTGACTCGAAGTAAGGCCGGATATCCCTGCAGTGAATTGAATGCAGGCTCGTCTTGCATCTCCCAAGACGAAGGGATGTCTGAATCCCCTGTGGAGACCACAGAGAAAGACCTAGTTCTCCGCCTCATCGCGACCGGACTCCTCACATCCCTTGAAAACTCGAGAGGTCCGCGGAGATCAATGCTTCCAAAGGAGACGATGCCTGACTCCTCTTGAAAATGGATAGGAGTCCCAGGATCCCTGTCCACATGGACGGGGACTCTGGGTCTCCCGCTTCACGTGAGCACGCGTCCCAATTGCCATGCCAAGCCTCGAGGAGAATCCCGAGGTGTCCCTCGCACCTAGGCAGGAGTCCTGATGTCGCTGAACAAACACGTGTCTGGAAGGGCCCTCCCCGTCGTAACTCGAGAATATACCCCAGGTTCCGGCCGCAACTCGAGAAAAACCATGAGACTTCCCCCTCGCTGTGACATGAGGCCCGATTCCCCTGCACTGCGTGCAGAGCAATTCCGTGTTCCACATCAAACGTGAAATGAGACTTGATTTCCTTGATGGCACTGCAGAGAAAACCCAAAATCACTGTCTCAAGTCGAGAGGGATCCTGAGGTTACTTGAGCAACAGGAAAGGGCTCCGTGCACCCCAAATCAACTCGAGATGAGAGCTTAGTCCCTGGCTTCGAGTCAAGAGGAATACCAACTTTCCACAAGCACCTCAAGAGGAGGCTTCTCTCAGCTACAGGTATGTGAGAGGGACCCTGAGTTTGTGGCCTCAAGTGGAATGGACACCGAGATGCTCTGACTCGAGGTAAGGCCAGATATCCCTGCAGTGAATTGAATGCAGGCTCGTCTTTCATCTCCATAGACGAAGAGATGTCTGAATCCCCTGTGGAGACCACAGAGAAAGACCTAGTCCTCCTCCTCATCATGACTGGAGCCTCACATCCTTTGAAAACTCGAGAGGTCTGTGGAGATCAATGCTTCCAAAGGAGACGATGCCTGACTCTTCTTCAAAATGGATAGGAGTCCCAGGATCCCTGTGGCACGTGGAAAGGGACTCTGGGTCTCCCGCCTCACGTGGAGACGCCTCCCAATTGCCATGCCAAGACTCGAGGAGAATCCCGAGGTGTCCCCCGCACCTAGGCAGGAGTCCTGACGTCGCTGAACAAACACGTGTCTGGAAGGGCCCTCCCCATCGTAACTCGAGAATATACCCCAGGTTCCGGCCGCAACTCAAGAAAAACCATGAGACTTCCCCCTCGCCGCGAGATGAGGCCTGATTCCCCTGCACTGCGTGCAGAGCAATTCCGTGTTCCACATCAAACGTGAAAGGAGCCTTGATTTCCTTGATGGCACTCTAGAGAAAACCCAAGATCACTGTCTTAAGTCTAGAGGGATCCTGAGGTCACTGGAGCAACACGAAAGGGCTCCGTGGAACGCAAATCAACTCGAGATGAGAGCTTAGTCCCTGGCTTCGTCTAAAGAGGAAAACCAACTTTCCACAAGCACCTCAAGAGGAGGCTTCTCTCAGCTACAGGTATGTGAGAGGGCCCCTGAGTTTGTGGCCTCAAGTGGAATGGACACCGAGATGCTCTGACTCAATGTAAGGCCGGATATCCCTGCAGTGAATTGAATGCAGGCTCGTCTTCCATCTCCCAAGACGAAGGGATGTCTGAATCCCCTGTGGAGATCACAGAGAAAGACCTAGTCCTCCGCCTCAACACGACCGGAGGCCTGACATCCTTTGAAAACTCGAGAGGTCCCCGGAGATCAATGCTTCCAAAGGAGACGATGCCTGACTCCTCCTGAAAATGGATAGGAGTCCCAGGATCCCTGTGGCACGTGGAAAGGGACCCTGGGTCTCCCGCTTCACGTGGAGACGCGTCCCAATTGCCATGCCAAGACTCGAGGAGAATCCCGAGGTGTCCCTCGCACCTAGGCAGGAGTCCTGACGACGCTGAACAAACACGTGTCCGGAAGGGCCCTCCCCGTCGTAACTCGAGAATATACCCCAGGTTCCGGCTGCAACTCAAGAAAAACCATGAGACTTCCCCCTCGCCGCGAGATGAGGCCTGATTCCCCTGCACTGCGTGCAGAGCAATTCCGTGTTCCACATTAAACGTGAAAGGAGCTTGATTTCCTTGATGGCACTCCAGAGAAAACCCAAGATCAATGTATCAAGTCTAGAGGGATCCTGAGGTCACTGGAGCAACACGAAAGGGCTCCGTGGACCCCAAATCAACTCGAGATGAGAGCTTAGTCCCTGGCTTCGACTCAAGAGGAATACCAACTTTCCACAAGCACTTCAAGAGGAGGCTTCTCTCAGCTAGAGGTATGCGAGAGGGACCCGGAGTTTGTGGCCTCAAGTGGAATGGACACTGAGATGCTCTGACTTGAAGTAAGGCCAGATATCCCTGCAGTGAATTGAATGCCGGCTCATCTTGCATCTCCCAAGACAAATGGATGTCTGAATCCCCTGTGGAGACGACAGAGAAAGACCTCGTCCTCCGCCTCATCGCGACCGGAGGCCTCACATCCTTTGAAAACTCGAGAGGTCTGTGGAGATCAATGCTTCCAAAGGAGACGATGCCTGACTCCTCTTGAAAGTGGATAGGAGTCCCAGGATCCCTGTGGCACGTGGTAAGGGAACCTGGGTCTCCCGCCTCACGTGGAGACGTGTCCCAATTTCAATGCCAAGACTCGAGGAGAATCCCGAGGTGTCCCTCGCATGTAAGCAGGAGTCCTGAGGTCGCTGAACAAACACGTGTCTGGAAGGGCCCTCCCCGTCGTAACTCGAGAATATACCCCAGGTTCCGGCCGCAACTCGAGGAATACCATGAGACTTCCCCCTAGCCGCGAGATGAGGGCCGATTGACCTGCACTGCATGCAGAGCAATTCCGTGTTCCACATCAAACGTGAAAGGAGCCTTGATTTCCTTGATGGCACTCCAGAGAAAACCCAAGATCACTGTCTCAAGTCTAGAGGGATCCTGAGGTCAATGGAGTAATATGAAAGGTCTCCGTGGACCCCAAATCAACTAGAAATGAGAGCTTTGTCCATGGCTTCGATTCAAGAGGAATACCAACTTTCCACAAGCACCTCAAGAGGAGGCTTCTCTCAGCTACAGGTATGTGAGAGGGACCCTGAGTTTGTGGCCTCAAGTGGAATGGACACCGAGAGGCTCTGACTGGAAGTAAGGCCGGATATCCCTGCAGTGAATTGAATGCAGGCTCGTCTTGCATTTCCCAAGATGAAGGGATGTCTGAATCCCCTGTGGAGACCACAGAGAAAGACCTAGTTCTCCGCCTCATCGCGACCGGAGGCCTCACATCCTTTGAAAACTCGAGAGGTCTGCGGAAATCAATGCTTCCAAAGGAGACAATGCCTGAGTCCTCTTGAAAAAGGATACGAGTCCCAGGATCCCTGTGGCACCTGGAAAGGGACACTGGGTCTCCCGCCTCACGTGGAGACGCATCCCAATTGCCATGCCAAGACTCAAGGAGAATCCCGAGGTGTCCCTCGCACCTAGGCAGGAGTCCAGACGTCGCTGAACAAACACGTGTCTGGAAGGGCCCTCCCCGTCGTAACTCGAGAATATACCCCAGGTTCCGGCCGCAACTCGAGAAAAACCATGAGACTTCCCCCTCGCCGCGAGATGAGGCCCGATTCACCTGCACTGCATGCAGAGCAATTTCGTGTTCCAAATCAAACGGGAAAGGAGCCTTGATTTCCTTGATGGCACTCCAGAGAAAACCCAAGATCACTGTCTCAAGTCTAGAAGGATCCTGAGGTCACTGGAGCAACACGAAAGGGCTCCGTGGACCCCAAATCAACTCGAGATGAGAGCTTAGTCCCTGGCTTCGACTCAAGAGGAATACCAACTTTCCACAAGCACCTCAAGGGGAGGCTTCTCTCAGCTACAGGTATGTGAGAGGGACCCTGAGTTTGTGGCCTCAAGTGGAATGGACACCGAGATCCTCTGACTGGAAGTAAGGCCGGATATCCCTGCAGTGAATTGAATGCAGGCTCGTGTTACATCTCACAAGACGAAGGGATGTCTGAATCCCCTCTGGAGACCACAGAGAAAGACCTAGTCCTTCGCCTCATCGCGACCGGAGGCCTCACATCCTTGGAAAACTCGAGAGGTCCCCGGAGATCAATGCTTCCACAGGAGACGATGCCTGACTCCTCTTGAAAATGGATAGGAGTCCCAGGATCCCTGTCCACATGGACGGGGACTCTGGGTCTCCCGCTTCACGTGGAGCCGCGTCCCAATTGCCATGCCAAGCCTCGAGGAGAATCCCGAGGTGTCCCTCGCACCTAGGCAGGAGTCCTGATGTCGCTGAACAAACACGTGTCTGGAAGGGCCCTCCCCGTCGTAACTCGAGAATATACCCCAGGTTCCGGCCGCAACTCGAGAAAAACCATGAGACTTCCCCCTCGCTGTGACATGAGGCCCGATTCCCCTGCACTGCGTGCAGAGCAATTCCGTGTTCCACATCAAACGTGAAATGAGACTTGATTTCCTTGATGGCACTGCAGAGAAAACCGAAAATCACTGTCTCAAGTCGAGAGGGATCCTGAGGTCACTGGAGCAACAGGAAAGGGCTCCGTGCACCCCAAATCAACTCGAGATGAGAGCTTAGTCCCTGGCTTCGAGTCAAGAGGAATACCAACTTTCCACAAGCACCTCAAGAGGAGGCTTCTCTCAGCTACAGGTATGTGAGAGGGACCCTGAGTTTGTGGCCTCAAGTGGAATGGACACCGAGATGCTCTGACTCGATGTAAGGCCGGATATCCCTTCAGTGAATTGAATGCAGGCTCGTCTTTCATCTCCATAGACGAAGAGATGTCTGAATCCCCTGTGGAGACCACAGAGAAAGACCTAGTCCTCCGCCTCATCATGACTGGAGCCTCACATCCTTTGAAAACTCGAGAGGTCTGTGGAGATCAATGCTTCCAAAGGAGACGATGCCTGACTCTTCTTGAAAATGGATAGGAGTCCCAGGATCCCTGTGGCACGTGGAAAGGGACTCTGGGTCTCCCGCCTCACGTAGAGACGCGTCCCAATTGCCATGCCAAGACTCGAGGAGAATCCTGAGGTGTCCCCCGCACCTAAGCAGGAGTCCTGACGTCGCTGAACAAACACGTGTCTGGAAGGGCCCTCCCCATCGTAACTCGAGAATATACCCCAGGTTCCGGCCGCAACTCGAGAAAAACCATGAGACTTCCCCCTCGCCGCGAGATGAGGCCCGATTCCCCTGCACTGCGTGCAGAGCAATTCCGTGTTCCACATCAAACGTGAAAGGAGCCTTGATTTCCTTGATGGCACTCTAGAGAAAACCCAAGATCACTGTCTCAAGTCTAGAGGGATCCTGAGGTCACTGGAGCAACACGAAAGGCCTCCGTGGAACGCAAATCAACTCGAGATGAGAGCTTAGTCCCTGGCTTCGTCTAAAGAGGAAAACCAACTTTCCACAAGCACCTCAAGAGGAGGCTTCTCTCAGCTACAGGTATGTGAGAGGGCCCCTGAGTTTGTGGCCTCAAGTGGAATGGACACCGAGATGCTCTGACTCGAAGTAAGGCCGGATATCCCTGCAGTGAATTGATTGCAGGCTCTTCTTGCATCTCCCAAGACGAAGGGATGTCTGAATCCCCTTTGGAGACCACAGAGAAAGACCTAATTCTCCGCCTCATCCCGAGCGGGGCCTCACATCCTTTAAAAACTCGAGAGGTCCGCGGAGATCAATGCTTCCAAAGGAGATGATGCCTGACTCCTCTTGAAAATGGTTAGGAGTCCCAAGATCCCTGTCCACATGGACGGGGACCCTGGGTCTCCCGCTTCACGTGGAGACGCGTCCCAATTGCCATGCCAAGACTCGAGGAGAATCCCGAGCTGTCCCTCGCACTAGGCAGGAGTCCTGACGTAGCTGAACAAACACGTGTCTGGCAGGGCCCTCCCCGTCGTAACTCGAGAATATACCCCAGGTTCCGGCCGCAACTCGAGAAAAACAATGAGATTTCCCCCTCGTCGCGAGATGAGCCCCGATTCCCCTGCACTGCGCGCAGAGCAATTCCGTGTTCCACATCAAACGTGAAAGGAGCCTTGATTTCCTTGATGGCACTCCAGAGAAAACCCTAGATCACTGTCTCATGTCTAGAGGGATCCTGAGGTCACTGGAGCAACACGAAAGGGCTCCGTGGACCCCAAATCAACTCGAGATGAGAGCTTAGTCCCTGGCTTCGACTCAAGAGGAATACGAACTTTCCACAAGCCCCTCAAGAGGAGGCTTCTCTCAGCTACAGGTATGTGAGAGGGACCCTGAGTTTGTGGCCTCAAGTAGAATGGACACCGAGATGCCCTGACTCGAAGTAAGGCCGGATATCCCTGCAGTGAATTGAATGCAGGCTCGTCTTGCATCTCCCAAGATGAAGGGATGTCTGAATCCCCTGTGGAGACCACAGAGAAAGACCTAGTTCTCAGCCTCATGGCGACCGGAGGCCTCACATCCTTTGAAAACTCGAGAGGTCCGCAGAGATCAATGCTTCCAAAGGAGACGATGCCTGACTCCTCTTGAAAATGAATAGGAGTCCCAGGATCCCTGTCCACATGGACGGGGACACTGGGTCTCCCGCTTCACGTGAACACGCGTCCCAATAGCCATGCCAAGACTCGAGGAGAATTCCGAGGTGTCCCTCGCACCTAGGCAGGAGTCTAGAAGACGCTGTACAGACACGTGTCCGGAAGGGCCCTCCCCGTCGTAACTCGAGAATATACCCCAGGGTCCGGCCGCATCTCGAGACAAACCATGAGACTTCCCCCTCGCCGTGAGATGAGGCCCGATTTCCCTGCGCTCTGTGTAGAGCAATTCCGTGTACCACATCAAGCATGAAAGGAGGCTTGATTTCCTTGATGGCACTCCAGAGAAAAAGCAAGATCACTGTGTCAAGTCTAGAGGGATCCTGAGGTCACTGGAGAAACACGAAAGGGCTCTGTGGACCCCAAATCAACTCGAGATGAGAGCTTAGTCCCTGGCTTCGACTCAAGAGGAATACCAACTTTCCACAAGCATCTCAAGTGGAGGCTTCTCTCAGCTACAGGTAGGTGAGAGGGACCCTGAGTTTGTGGCCTCAACTGAAAAGGACACCGAAATGCTCTGACTCGAAGTAAGGCCAGATATCCCTGCAGTGAATTGAATGCAGGCTCGTCTTGCATCTCCCAAGACAAACGGATGTCTGAATCCCCTGTGGAGACCACAGAGAAAGACCTAGTTCTCCGCCTCTTCGGGACCGGAGCCTGACATCCTTTGAAAACTCGAGAGGTCCGCGGAGATCAATGCTTCCAAAGGAGACGATGCCTGACTCCTCTTGAAAATGGATAGGAGTCCCAGGATCCCTGTGGCACGTGGAAAGGTACCCTGAGTCTCCAGCCTCACGGGGAGACGCGTCCCAATTGCCATGCCAAGACTCGAGGAGAATCCCGAGGTGTCCCTCGCACCTAGGCAGGAGTCCTGACGTCACTGAAAAAACACGCGTCCTGAAGGGCCCTCCCCATCGTAACTCGAGAATATACCCCAGGTTCCGGCCGCCACTCGAGAAAAACCATGAGACTTCCCCCTCGCCGCGAGATGAGGCCCGATTGCCATGCACTGCGTGCAGAGCAATTCCGTGTTCCACATCAAACATGAAAGGAGCCTTGATTTCCTTGATGGCACTCCAGAGGAAAGGCAAGATCACTGTCTCAAGTCTAGAGGGATCCTGAGTTCACTGTAGCAACATGAAAGGGCCCCGTGGACCCCAAATCAACTCGAGATGAGAGCTTAGCCCTGGGCTTCGACTCAAGAGGAATACCAACTTTCCACAAGCACCTCAAGAGGAGGCTTCTCTCAGCTACAGGTATGAGAGAGGGACCCTGAGTTTGTGGCCTCAAGTGGAATGGACACCTTGATGCTCTGACTCGAAGTAAGGCCGGATATCCCTGCAGTGAATTGAATGCAGGCTCGTCTTGCATCTCCCAAGACGAAGGGATGTCTGAATCCCCTGTGGAGACCACAGAGAAAGACCTAGTTCTCCAGCTCATCGCGACCGGAGGCCTCACATCCTTTGAAAACTCGAGAGGTCCGCGGAGCTCAATGCTTCCATAGGAGACGATGCCTGACTCCTCTTGAAAATGGATAGGAGTCCCAGGATCCCTGTGACACGTGGAAAGGGACCCTGGGTCTCCCGCCTCCCGTGGAGACGCATCCCAATTGCCATGCCAAGACTCGAGGAGAATTCCGAGGTGTCCCTCGCACCTAGGCAGGAGTCCTGAGGTCGCTAAACAAACACGTGTCTGGAAGGGCCCTCCCCGTCGTAACTCGAGAATATACCCCAGGTTCCGGCCGCAACTCGAGAAAAACCATGCGACTTCCCCCTCGCAGTGAGATGAGGCCCTATTTCCCTGCGCTCTGTGTAGAGCAATTCCGTGTTCCACATCAAACATGAAAGGAGGCTTGATTTCCTTGATGGCACTCCAGAGAAAAAGCAAGATCACTCTCTCAAGTCTAAAGGGATCCTGAGGTCACTGTAGAAACACGATAGGGCTCCGTGGACCCCAAATCAACTCGAGATGAGAGCTTAGTCCCTGGCTTCGACTCAAGAGGAATACCAGCTTTCCACAAGCACCTCAAGAGGAGGCTTCTCTCAGCTACAGGTATGTGAGAGGGACCCTGATTTTGTGGCCTCAAGTGGAATGGACTCCGAGATGCTCTGACTCGAAGTAAGGCCGTATATTCCTGCAGTGAATTGAATGCAGGCTCGTCTTGCATCTCCCAAGATGAAGGGATGTCTGAATCCCCTGTGGAGACCACAGAGAAAGACCTAGTTCTCCAGCTCATCGCGACCGAGGGCTCACATCCTTTGAAAACTCGAGAGGTCCGCGGAGATAAATGCTTCCAAAGGAGAAGATGCTTGACTCCTCTTGAAAATGGATACGAGTCCCAGGATCCCTGTGGTACATGGAAAGGGACTCTGAGTATCCAGCCTCACGGGGAGACGTGTCCCAATTGCCATGCCAAGACTTGAGGAGAATCCCGAGGTGTCCCTCGCAACTAGGCAGGGGTCTTGACGTCGCAGAACAAACACGTGTCTGGAAGGGCCCTCCCCGTCGTAACTCAAGAATATACCCCAGGTTCCAGCCGCAACTCGAGAAAAACCATGAGGCTTCCCCCTCGCCGCGAGATCAGGCCCGATTCCCCTGCACTGCGTGCAGAGCAATTCCGTGTTCAAAATCAAACAAGAAAGGAGCCTTGATTTCATTGATGGCACTCCAGAGAAAAACCAAAATCACTGTCTCAAGTCTAGAGGGATCCTGCGTTCACTGTAGCAACACGAAAGGGCTCCGTGGACCCCAAATCAACTCGAGATGAGAGCTTAGTCCCTGGCTTCGACTCAAGAGGAATACCAACTTTCCACAAGCACTTCAAGAGGAGGCTTCTCTCAGCTAGAGGTATGTGAGAGGGACCCGGAGTTTGTGGCCTCAAGTGGAATGGACACCGAGATGCTCTGACTCGAAGTAAGGCCAGATATCCCTGCAGTGAATTGGATGCAGGCTCGTCTTGCATCTCCCAAGACAAATGGATGTCTGAATCCCCTGTGGAGACCACAGAGAAAGACCTAGTTTTCATCCTCTTCGGGACCGGAGGCCTGACATCCTTTGAAAACTCGAGAGGTCTGCGGAGATCAATGCTTCAAAAGGAGACGATGCCTGACTCCTCTTCAAAATGGATAGGAGTCCCAGGATCCCTGTGGCACGTGGAAAGGGACGCTGGGTCTCCAGCCTCGCGGGGAGACGCGTCCCAATTGCCATGCCAAGACTCGAGGAGAATCCCGAGGAGTCCCTCGCACCTAGGCAGGAGTCCTGACGTCACTGAAAAAACATGCGACCTGAAGGGCCCTCCCCATCTTAACTCGAGAATATACCCCATGTTCCGGCCGCAACTCGAGAAAAACCATGAGACTTCCAACTCGCCGAGCGATGAGGCACGATTCCCATGCACTGCGTGCAGAGAAATTCCGTGTTCCACATCAAACGTGAAAGGAGCCTTGATTTCCTTGATGGCACTCCAGAGAAAACCCAAGATCAATGTATCAAGTCTAGAGGGATCCTGAGGTCACTGGAGCAACACGAAAGGGCTCCATGGACCCAAATCAACTCGAGATGAGAGCTTAGTCCCTGGCTTCGACTCAAGAGGAATACCAACTTTCCACAAGGACTTCAAGAGGAGGCTTCTCTCAGCTACAGGTATGTGAGAGGGACCATGAGTTTGTGGCCTCACGTGGAATGGACACCGAGATGCTCTGACTCGAAGTAAGGCCGGATATCCCTGCAGTGAATTGAATGCAGGCTCGTCTTGCATTTCCCAAGACGAAGGGATGTGTGAATCCCCTGTGGAGACCACAGAGAAAGACCTAGTTCTCCGCCTCATCGCGACCGGAGGCCTCACATCCTTTGAAAACTCGAGAGGTCTGCGGAAATCAATGCTTCCAAAGGAGACAATGCCTGAGTCCTCTTGAAAAAGGATACGAGTCCCAGGATCCCTGTGGCACCAGGAAAGGGACACTGGGTCTCCCGCCTCACGTGGAGACGCATCCCAATTGCCATGCCAAGACTCAAGGAGAATCCCGAGGTGTCCCTCGCACCTAGGCAGGAGTCCAGACGTCGCTGAACAAACACGTGTCTGGAAGGGCCCTCCCCGTCGTAACTCGAGAATATACCCCAGGTTCTGGCCTCAACTCGAGAAAAACCATGAGACTTCCCCCTCGCCGTGAGATGAGGCCCGATTCCCCTGCAGTGCGTGCAGAGCAATTCTGTGTTCCACATCAAACACGAAAGGAGCCTTGATTTCCTTGATGGCACTCCAGAGAAAACCCAAGATCACTGTCTCAAGTCTAGAGGGATCCTGAGGTCACTGGAGCAACAAGAAAGGGCTCCGTGGACCCCAAATCAACTCGAGATGAGAGCTTAGTTCCTGGCTTCGACTCAAGAGGAATACCAACTTTCCATAAGCACCTCATGAGGAGGCTTCTCTCAGCTACAGGTATGTGAGAGGGACCCTGAATTTGTGGCCTCAAGTGTAATGGACACCGAGATGCTCTGACTCGAATTAAGGCCGGATATCCCTGCAGTGAATTGAATGCAGGCTCGTCTTGCATCTCCCAAGACGAAGGGATGTCTGAATCCCCTGTGGAGACGACAGAGAAAGAACTAGTCCTCCGCCTCATCTCGACCGGAGGCCTCACATCCTTTGAAAATTCGAGAGGTCTTCGGAGATCAATGCTTCCCAAGGAGACGAGGCCTGACTTCTCTTTAAAATGGATAGGAGTCCCAGGATCCCTGTGGCACGTGGAAACGGACACTGGGTCTCCCGCCTCAAGTGGAGACGCGTCCCAATTGCCATGCCAAGACTCGAGGAGAATCCCGAGGTGTCCCTCGCACCTAGGCAGGAGTCCTGACGTCGCTGAACAAACACGTATCTGGAAGGGCCCTCCCCGTCATAACTCGAGATTATACCCCAGGTTCTGGCCGCAACTCGAGAAAAACCATGAGACTTCCCCCTCGCCGCGAGATGAGGCCCGATTCCCATGAACTGCATGCAGAGCAATTCCGTGTTCCACATCAAACGTGAAAGGAGCCTTGATTTCCTTGATGGCACTCTAGAGAAAACCCAAGATCACTGTCTCAAGTCTAGAGGGATCCTGAGGTCTCTGAAGCAACACGAAAGGTCTGCGTGGACCCCAAATCAACTCGAGATGAGAGCTTAGTCCCTGGCTTCGAGTCAAGAGGAATACCAACTTTCCACAAGCAACTCAAGAGGAGGCTTCTCTCAGCTACAGGTGTGTGAGAGGGACCCTGAGTTTGTGGCCTCACGTGGAATGGACACCGAGATGCTCTGACTCGAAGTAAGGCCGGATATCCCTGCAGTGAATTGAATGCAGGCTCGTCTTGCATCTCCCAAGACGAAGGGATGTCTGAATCCCCTGTGGAGATGACAGAGAAAGACCGAGTTCTCCGCCTCATCACGAGCGGTGGCCTCATATCCTTTGAAAACTCGAGAGGTCCGCGGAGATCAATGCTTCCAAAGGACACGATGCCTGACTCCTCTTGAAAATGGATAGGAGTCCCAGGATCCCTGTGGCACGTGGAAAGGGACCCTGGGTCTCCCGCCTCAACGTGGAGACGCGTCCCAATTGCCATGCCAAGACTCGAGGAGAATTCCGAGGTGTCCCTCGTACCTAGGCAGGAGTCCTGACGTCGCTGAACAAACACGTGTCTGGAAGGGCCCTCCCCGTCGTAACTCGAGAATATACCCCAGGTTCCGGCCGCAACTCGAGAAAAATCATGAGACTTCCCCCTCGCCGAGACATGAGGCCCGATTCCCCTGCACTGCGTGCAGAGCAATTCCGTGCTCCACATCAAACGTGAAAGGAGCCTTGATTTCCTTGATGGCACTCCAGAGAAAACCCAAGATCACTGTCTCAAGTCTAGAGGGATCCTGAGGTCACTGGAGCAACACGAAAGGGCTCCGTGGACCCCAAATCAACTCGAGATGAGAGCTTAGTCCCTGGCTTCGAGTCAAGAGGAATACCAACTTTCCACAAGCACCTCAAGAGGAGGCTTCTCTCAGCTACAGGTATGTGAGAGGGCCCTGAGTTTGTGGCCTCAAGTGGAATGGACACCGAGATGCTCTGACTCGAAGTAAGGCCGGATATCCCTGCAGTGAATTGAATGCAGGCTCGTCTTGCATCTCCCAAGACGAAGGGTTGTCTGAATCCCCTGTGGAGACCACAGAGAAAGGCCTAGTCCTCCACCTCAATGCAACCGGAGGCCTCATATCCTTTGAAAACTCGAGAGGTCTGCGGAGATCAGTACCTCCGAAGGAGACGATGCCTGACTCCTCTTGGAAATGGATAGGAGTCCCAGGATCCCTGTGGCACGTTGAAAGGGACCCTGGTTCTCCCGCCTCACGTGGAGACACGTCCCAATTGCCATGCCAAGACTCGAGGAAAATCTCGAGGTGTCCCTCGCACCTAGGCAGGAGTCCTGACGTCGCTGAAGAAACACGTGTCTGGAAGGGCCCTCCCCGTCGTAACTCGAGAATATACCCCAGGTTCCGGCCTCAACTCGAGAAAAACCATGAGACATCCCCCTCGGCGCGAGATGAGGCCCGATTCCCCTGCCCTGCGTGCAGAGCTATTCCGTGTTCCACATCAAACATGAAAGGAGCCTTGATTTCCTTGATGGCACTCCAGAGAAAACCCAAGATCACTGTCTCAAGTCTAGAGGGATCCTGAGGTCTCTGAAGCAACACGAAAGGTCTGCGTGGACCCCAAATCAACTCGAGATGAGAGCTTAGTCCCTGGCTTCGAGTCAAGAGGAATACCAACTTTCCACAAGCAACTCAAGAGGAGGCTTCTCTCAGCTACAGGTGTGTGAGAGGGACCCTGAGTTTGTGGCCTCAAGTGGAATGGACACCTTGATGCTCTGACTCGAAGTAAGGCTGGATATCCCTGCAGTGAATTGATTGCAGGCTCTTCTTGCATCTCCCAAGACGAAGGGATGTCTGAATCCCCTTTGGAGACCACAGAGAAAGACCTAATTCTCCGCCTCATCCCGAGCGGGGCCTCACATCCTTTAAAAACTCGAGAGGTCCGCGGAGATCAATGCTTCCAAAGGAGATGATGCCTGACTCCTCTTGAAAATGGTTAGGAGTCCCAAGATCCCTGTCCACATGGACGGGGACCCTGGGTCTCCCGCTTCACGTGGAGACGCGTCCCAATTGCCATGCCAAGACTCGAGGAGAATCCCGAGCTGTCCCTCGCACTAGGCAGGAGTCCTGACGTAGCTGAACAAACACGTGTCTGGCAGGGCCCTCCCCGTCGTAACTCGAGAATATACCCCAGGTTCCGGCCGCAACTCGAGAAAAACAATGAGATTTCCCCCTCGTCGCGAGATGAGCCCCGATTCCCCTGCACTGCGCGCAGAGCAATTCCGTGTTCCACATCAAACGTGAAAGGAGCCTTGATTTCCTTGATGGCACTCCAGAGAAAACCCTAGATCACTGTCTCATGTCTAGAGGGATCCTGAGGTCACTGGAGCAACACGAAAGGGCTCCGTGGACCCCAAATCAACTCGAGATGAGAGCTTAGTCCCTGGCTTCGACTCAAGAGGAATACGAACTTTCCACAAGCCCCTCAAGAGGAGGCTTCTCTCAGCTACAGGTATGTGAGAGGGACCCTGAGTTTGTGGCCTCAAGTAGAATGGACACCGAGATGCCCTGACTCGAAGTAAGGCCGGATATCCCTGCAGTGAATTGAATGCAGGCTCGTCTTGCATCTCCCAAGATGAAGGGATGTCTGAATCCCCTGTGGAGACCACAGAGAAAGACCTAGTTCTCAGCCTCATGGCGACCGGAGGCCTCACATCCTTTGAAAACTCGAGAGGTCCGCAGAGATCAATGCTTCCAAAGGAGACGATGCCTGACTCCTCTTGAAAATGAATAGGAGTCCCAGGATCCCTGTCCACATGGACGGGGACACTGGGTCTCCCGCTTCACGTGAACACGCGTCCCAATAGCCATGCCAAGACTCGAGGAGAATTCCGAGGTGTCCCTCGCACCTAGGCAGGAGTCTAGAAGACGCTGTACAGACACGTGTCCGGAAGGGCCCTCCCCGTCGTAACTCGAGAATATACCCCAGGGTCCGGCCGCATCTCGAGACAAACCATGAGACTTCCCCCTCGCCGTGAGATGAGGCCCGATTTCCCTGCGCTCTGTGTAGAGCAATTCCGTGTACCACATCAAGCATGAAAGGAGGCTTGATTTCCTTGATGGCACTCCAGAGAAAAAGCAAGATCACTGTGTCAAGTCTAGAGGGATCCTGAGGTCACTGGAGAAACACGAAAGGGCTCTGTGGACCCCAAATCAACTCGAGATGAGAGCTTAGTCCCTGGCTTCGACTCAAGAGGAATACCAACTTTCCACAAGCATCTCAAGTGGAGGCTTCTCTCAGCTACAGGTAGGTGAGAGGGACCCTGAGTTTGTGGCCTCAACTGAAAAGGACACCGAAATGCTCTGACTCGAAGTAAGGCCAGATATCCCTGCAGTGAATTGAATGCAGGCTCGTCTTGCATCTCCCAAGACAAACGGATGTCTGAATCCCCTGTGGAGACCACAGAGAAAGACCTAGTTCTCCGCCTCTTCGGGACCGGAGCCTGACATCCTTTGAAAACTCGAGAGGTCCGCGGAGATCAATGCTTCCAAAGGAGACGATGCCTGACTCCTCTTGAAAATGGATAGGAGTCCCAGGATCCCTGTGGCACGTGGAAAGGTACCCTGAGTCTCCAGCCTCACGGGGAGACGCGTCCCAATTGCCATGCCAAGACTCGAGGAGAATCCCGAGGTGTCCCTCGCACCTAGGCAGGAGTCCTGACGTCACTGAAAAAACACGCGTCCTGAAGGGCCCTCCCCATCGTAACTCGAGAATATACCCCAGGTTCCGGCCGCCACTCGAGAAAAACCATGAGACTTCCCCCTCGCCGCGAGATGAGGCCCGATTGCCATGCACTGCGTGCAGAGCAATTCCGTGTTCCACATCAAACATGAAAGGAGCCTTGATTTCCTTGATGGCACTCCAGAGGAAAGGCAAGATCACTGTCTCAAGTCTAGAGGGATCCTGAGTTCACTGTAGCAACATGAAAGGGCCCCGTGGACCCCAAATCAACTCGAGATGAGAGCTTAGCCCTGGGCTTCGACTCAAGAGGAATACCAACTTTCCACAAGCACCTCAAGAGGAGGCTTCTCTCAGCTACAGGTATGAGAGAGGGACCCTGAGTTTGTGGCCTCAAGTGGAATGGACACCTTGATGCTCTGACTCGAAGTAAGGCCGGATATCCCTGCAGTGAATTGAATGCAGGCTCGTCTTGCATCTCCCAAGACGAAGGGATGTCTGAATCCCCTGTGGAGACCACAGAGAAAGACCTAGTTCTCCAGCTCATCGCGACCGGAGGCCTCACATCCTTTGAAAACTCGAGAGGTCCGCGGAGCTCAATGCTTCCATAGGAGACGATGCCTGACTCCTCTTGAAAATGGATAGGAGTCCCAGGATCCCTGTGACACGTGGAAAGGGACCCTGGGTCTCCCGCCTCCCGTGGAGACGCATCCCAATTGCCATGCCAAGACTCGAGGAGAATTCCGAGGTGTCCCTCGCACCTAGGCAGGAGTCCTGAGGTCGCTAAACAAACACGTGTCTGGAAGGGCCCTCCCCGTCGTAACTCGAGAATATACCCCAGGTTCCGGCCGCAACTCGAGAAAAACCATGCGACTTCCCCCTCGCAGTGAGATGAGGCCCTATTTCCCTGCGCTCTGTGTAGAGCAATTCCGTGTTCCACATCAAACATGAAAGGAGGCTTGATTTCCTTGATGGCACTCCAGAGAAAAAGCAAGATCACTCTCTCAAGTCTAAAGGGATCCTGAGGTCACTGTAGAAACACGATAGGGCTCCGTGGACCCCAAATCAACTCGAGATGAGAGCTTAGTCCCTGGCTTCGACTCAAGAGGAATACCAGCTTTCCACAAGCACCTCAAGAGGAGGCTTCTCTCAGCTACAGGTATGTGAGAGGGACCCTGATTTTGTGGCCTCAAGTGGAATGGACTCCGAGATGCTCTGACTCGAAGTAAGGCCGTATATTCCTGCAGTGAATTGAATGCAGGCTCGTCTTGCATCTCCCAAGATGAAGGGATGTCTGAATCCCCTGTGGAGACCACAGAGAAAGACCTAGTTCTCCAGCTCATCGCGACCGAGGGCTCACATCCTTTGAAAACTCGAGAGGTCCGCGGAGATAAATGCTTCCAAAGGAGAAGATGCTTGACTCCTCTTGAAAATGGATACGAGTCCCAGGATCCCTGTGGTACATGGAAAGGGACTCTGAGTATCCAGCCTCACGGGGAGACGTGTCCCAATTGCCATGCCAAGACTTGAGGAGAATCCCGAGGTGTCCCTCGCAACTAGGCAGGGGTCTTGACGTCGCAGAACAAACACGTGTCTGGAAGGGCCCTCCCCGTCGTAACTCAAGAATATACCCCAGGTTCCAGCCGCAACTCGAGAAAAACCATGAGGCTTCCCCCTCGCCGCGAGATCAGGCCCGATTCCCCTGCACTGCGTGCAGAGCAATTCCGTGTTCAAAATCAAACAAGAAAGGAGCCTTGATTTCATTGATGGCACTCCAGAGAAAAACCAAAATCACTGTCTCAAGTCTAGAGGGATCCTGCGTTCACTGTAGCAACACGAAAGGGCTCCGTGGACCCCAAATCAACTCGAGATGAGAGCTTAGTCCCTGGCTTCGACTCAAGAGGAATACCAACTTTCCACAAGCACTTCAAGAGGAGGCTTCTCTCAGCTAGAGGTATGTGAGAGGGACCCGGAGTTTGTGGCCTCAAGTGGAATGGACACCGAGATGCTCTGACTCGAAGTAAGGCCAGATATCCCTGCAGTGAATTGGATGCAGGCTCGTCTTGCATCTCCCAAGACAAATGGATGTCTGAATCCCCTGTGGAGACCACAGAGAAAGACCTAGTTTTCATCCTCTTCGGGACCGGAGGCCTGACATCCTTTGAAAACTCGAGAGGTCTGCGGAGATCAATGCTTCAAAAGGAGACGATGCCTGACTCCTCTTCAAAATGGATAGGAGTCCCAGGATCCCTGTGGCACGTGGAAAGGGACGCTGGGTCTCCAGCCTCGCGGGGAGACGCGTCCCAATTGCCATGCCAAGACTCGAGGAGAATCCCGAGGAGTCCCTCGCACCTAGGCAGGAGTCCTGACGTCACTGAAAAAACATGCGACCTGAAGGGCCCTCCCCATCTTAACTCGAGAATATACCCCAGGTTCCGGCCGCAACTCGAGAAAAACCATGAGACTTCCAACTCGCCGAGCGATGAGGCACGATTCCCATGCACTGCGTGCAGAGAAATTCCGTGTTCCACATCAAACGTGAAAGGAGCCTTGATTTCCTTGATGGCACTCCAGAGAAAACCCAAGATCAATGTATCAAGTCTAGAGGGATCCTGAGGTCACTGGAGCAACACGAAAGGGCTCCATGGACCCAAATCAACTCGAGATGAGAGCTTAGTCCCTGGCTTCGACTCAAGAGGAATACCAACTTTCCACAAGGACTTCAAGAGGAGGCTTCTCTCAGCTACAGGTATGTGAGAGGGACCATGAGTTTGTGGCCTCACGTGGAATGGACACCGAGATGCTCTGACTCGAAGTAAGGCCGGATATCCCTGCAGTGAATTGAATGCAGGCTCGTCTTGCATTTCCCAAGACGAAGGGATGTGTGAATCCCCTGTGGAGACCACAGAGAAAGACCTAGTTCTCCGCCTCATCGCGACCGGAGGCCTCACATCCTTTGAAAACTCGAGAGGTCTGCGGAAATCAATGCTTCCAAAGGAGACAATGCCTGAGTCCTCTTGAAAAAGGATACGAGTCCCAGGATCCCTGTGGCACCAGGAAAGGGACACTGGGTCTCCCGCCTCACGTGGAGACGCATCCCAATTGCCATGCCAAGACACAAGGAGAATCCCGAGGTGTCCCTCGCACCTAGGCAGGAGTCCAGACGTCGCTGAACAAACACGTGTCTGGAAGGGCCCTCCCCGTCGTAACTCGAGAATATACCCCAGGTTCTGGCCTCAACTCGAGAAAAACCATGAGACTTCCCCCTCGCCGTGAGATGAGGCCCGATTCCCCTGCAGTGCGTGCAGAGCAATTCTGTGTTCCACATCAAACACGAAAGGAGCCTTGATTTCCTTGATGGCACTCCAGAGAAAACCCAAGATCACTGTCTCAAGTCTAGAGGGATCCTGAGGTCACTGGAGCAACAAGAAAGGGCTCCGTGGACCCCAAATCAACTCGAGATGAGAGCTTAGTTCCTGGCTTCGACTCAAGAGGAATACCAACTTTCCATAAGCACCTCATGAGGAGGCTTCTCTCAGCTACAGGTATGTGAGAGGGACCCTGAATTTGTGGCCTCAAGTGTAATGGACACCGAGATGCTCTGACTCGAATTAAGGCCGGATATCCCTGCAGTGAATTGAATGCAGGCTCGTCTTGCATCTCCCAAGACGAAGGGATGTCTGAATCCCCTGTGGAGACGACAGAGAAAGAACTAGTCCTCCGCCTCATCTCGACCGGAGGCCTCACATCCTTTGAAAACTCGAGAGGTCTGCGGAGATCAATGCTTCCCAAGGAGACGAGGCCTGACTTCTCTTTAAAATGGATAGGAGTCCCAGGATCCCTGTGGCACGTGGAAACGGACACTGGGTCTCCCGCCTCAAGTGGAGACGCGTCCCAATTGCCATGCCAAGACTCGAGGAGAATCCCGAGGTGTCCCTCGCACCTAGGCAGGAGTCCTGACGTCGCTGAACAAACACGTATCTGGAAGGGCCCTCCCCGTCATAACTCGAGATTATACCCCAGGTTCTGGCCGCAACTCGAGAAAAACCATGAGACTTCCCCCTCGCCGCGAGATGAGGCCCGATTCCCATGAACTGCATGCAGAGCAATTCCGTGTTCCACATCAAACGTGAAAGGAGCCTTGATTTCCTTGATGGCACTCTAGAGAAAACCCAAGATCACTGTCTCAAGTCTAGAGGGATCCTGAGGTCTCTGAAGCAACACGAAAGGTCTGCGTGGACCCCAAATCAACTCGAGATGAGAGCTTAGTCCCTGGCTTCGAGTCAAGAGGAATACCAACTTTCCACAAGCAACTCAAGAGGAGGCTTCTCTCAGCTACAGGTGTGTGAGAGGGACCCTGAGTTTGTGGCCTCACGTGGAATGGACACCGAGATGCTCTGACTCGAAGTAAGGCCGGATATCCCTGCAGTGAATTGAATGCAGGCTCGTCTTGCATCTCCCAAGACGAAGGGATGTCTGAATCCCCTGTGGAGATGACAGAGAAAGACCGAGTTCTCCGCCTCATCACGAGCGGTGGCCTCATATCCTTTGAAAACTCGAGAGGTCCGCGGAGATCAATGCTTCCAAAGGACACGATGCCTGACTCCTCTTGAAAATGGATAGGAGTCCCAGGATCCCTGTGGCACGTGGAAAGGGACCCTGGGTCTCCCGCCTCAACGTGGAGACGCGTCCCAATTGCCATGCCAAGACTCGAGGAGAATTCCGAGGTGTCCCTCGTACCTAGGCAGGAGTCCTGACGTCGCTGAACAAACACGTGTCTGGAAGGGCCCTCCCCGTCGTAACTCGAGAATATACCCCAGGTTCCGGCCGCAACTCGAGAAAAATCATGAGACTTCCCCCTCGCCGAGACATGAGGCCCGATTCCCCTGCACTGCGTGCAGAGCAATTCCGTGCTCCACATCAAACGTGAAAGGAGCCTTGATTTCCTTGATGGCACTCCAGAGAAAACCCAAGATCACTGTCTCAAGTCTAGAGGGATCCTGAGGTCACTGGAGCAACACGAAAGGGCTCCGTGGACCCCAAATCAACTCGAGATGAGAGCTTAGTCCCTGGCTTCGAGTCAAGAGGAATACCAACTTTCCACAAGCACCTCAAGAGGAGGCTTCTCTCAGCTACAGGTATGTGAGAGGGCCCTGAGTTTGTGGCCTCAAGTGGAATGGACACCGAGATGCTCTGACTCGAAGTAAGGCCGGATATCCCTGCAGTGAATTGAATGCAGGCTCGTCTTGCATCTCCCAAGACGAAGGGTTGTCTGAATCCCCTGTGGAGACCACAGAGAAAGGCCTAGTCCTCCACCTCAATGCAACCGGAGGCCTCATATCCTTTGAAAACTCGAGAGGTCTGCGGAGATCAGTACCTCCGAAGGAGACGATGCCTGACTCCTCTTGAAAATGGATAGGAGTCCCAGGATCCCTGTGGCACGTGGAAAAGGACCCTGGGTCTCCGACTCACGTGGAGACCCGTCCCAATTGCCATGCCAAGACTCGAGGAAAATCCCGAGGTGTCCCTCGCACCTAGGCAGGAGTCCTGACGTCGCTGAACAAACACGTGTCTGGAACGGCCCTCCCCGTCGTAACTCGAGAATATACCACAGGTTCCGGCCACAACTTGAGAAAAACCATGAGACTTCCCCCTCGCCGCAAGATGAGGCCCGATTCCCCTGCACTGTTTGCAGAGCAATTCCGTGTTCCACATCAAACGGGAAAGGAGCCTTGATTTCCTTGATGGCACTCTAGAGAAAACCCAAGATCACTGTCTCAAGTCTAGAGGGATCCTGAGGTCACTGGAGCAACACGAAAGGGCTCCGAGGACCCCAAATCAACTCGAGATGAGAGTTTAGTCCCTGGCTTCGACTCAACTGGAATACCAACTTTCCACAAGCACCTCAAGAGGAGGCTTCTCTCAGCTACAGGTATGTGAGAGGGACCCTGAGTTTGTGGCCTCAAGTGGAATGGACACCGAGATGCTCTGACTCGAAGTAAGGCCGGATATCCCTGCAGTGAATTGAATGCAGGCTCGTCTTGCATCTCCCAAGACGAAGGGATGTCTGAATCCCCTGTGGAGACCACAGAGAAAGACCTAGTTCTCCGCCTCATCGCGACCGGAGGCCTCACATCGTTTGAAAACTCGAGAGGTCCGCGGAGATCAATGCTTCCAAAGGAGACAATGCCTGACTCCTCTTGGAAATGGATAGGAGTCCCAGGATCCCTGTGGCACGTGGAAAGGGACACTATGTCTCCCGCCTCACGTGGAGACGCGTCCCAATGGCCATGCCAAGACTCGAGGAAAATCCCAAGTTGTCCCTCGCACCTAGGCAGGAGTCCTGACGTCGCTGAACAAACACGTGTCTGGAAGGGCCCTCCCCGTCGTAACTCGAGAATATACCCCAGGTTCCGGCCGCAACTCGAGAAAAACCATGAGACTTCCCCCTCGCCGCGAGATGAGGCCCGATTCCCCTGGACTAGCGTGCAGAGCAATTCCGTGTTCCACATCAAACATGAAAGGAGCCTTGATTTCCTTGATGGCACTCCAGAGAACACCCAAGATCACTGTCTGAAGTATAGAGGGATCCTGAGGTCACTGGAGCAACACGAAAGGGCTCCGTGGACCAAAAATCAACTCGAGATGAGAGCTTAGTCCCTGGCTTCCACTCAAGATGAATACCAACTTTCCACAGGCACCTCAAGGGGAGGCTTCTCTCAGCTACTGGTATGTGAGAGGGACCCTGAGTTTGTGGCCTCAAGTGGAATGGACACCGAGATGCTCTGACTCGAAATATGGCCGGATATCCCTGCAGTGAATTGAATGCAGGCTCGTCTTGCATCTCCCAAGACGAAGGGATGTCTGAATCCCCTGTGGAGACCACAGAGAAAGACCTAGTTCTCCGCCTCAACGCGAACGGAGTACTCACATCCTTTGAAAACTCGAGAGGTCCGCTGAGATCAATGCTTCCAAAGGAGACGATGCCTGACTCCTCTTGAAAATGGATACGAGTCCCAGGATCCCTGTGGCACGTGGAAAGGGACCCTGGGTCTCCCGCCTCACGTGGAGACGCGTCCCAATTGCCATGCCAAGACTCGAGGAGAATCCCGAGGTGTCCCTCGCACCTAGGCAGGAGTCCTGACGTCGCTGAACAAACACGTGTCTGGAAGGGACCTCCCCGTCGTAACTCGAGAATATACCCCAGGTTCCGGCCGCAACTCGAGAAAAACCAAGAGACTATCCCCTCGTCGCGAGATGAGGCCCGATTCCCCTGGACTAGCGTGCAGAGCAATTCCGTGTTCCACATCAAAGGTGAAAGGAGCCTTGATTTCCTTTATGGCACACCAGAGAAAACCCAAGATCACTGTCTCAATTCTAGAGGGATCCTGAGGTCACTGGAGCAACACGAAAGGGCTCGGTGAACCCCAAATCAACTCGAGATGAGAGCTTAGTCCCTGGCTTCGACTCAAGAGGAATACCAACTTTCCACAAGCACCTCAAGGGGAGGCTTCTCTCAGCTACTGGTATGTGAGAGGGACCCTGAGTTTGTGGCCTCAAGTGGAATGGACACCGAGATGCTCTGACTCGAAATGTGGCCGGATATCCCTGCAGTGAATTGAAAGCAGGCTCGTCTTGCATCTCCCAAAACGAAGGGATGTCTGAATCCCCTATGGAGACCACAGAGAAAGACCTAGTTCTCCACCTCAACGCGAACGGAGTACTCACATCCTTTGAAAACTCGAGAGGTCCGCTGAGATCAATGCTTCCAAAGGAGACGATGCCTGACTCCTCTTGAAAATGGATACGAGTCCCAGGATCCCTGTGGCACGTGGAAAGGGACCCTGGGTCTCCCGCCTCACGTGGAGACGCGTCCCAATTGCCATGCCAAGACTCGAGGAGAATCCCGAGGTGTCCCTCGCACCTAGGCAGGAGTCCTGACGTCGCTGAACAAACACGTGTCTGGAAGGGCCCTCCCCGTCGTAACTCGAGAATATACCCCAGGTTCCGGCCGCAACTCGAGAAAAACCAAGAGACTATCCCCTCGCCGCGAGATGAGGCCATATTCCCCTGCACTGCATGCAGAGCAATTCCGTGTTCCACATCAAAGGTGAAAGGAGCCTTGATTTCCTTGATGGCACTCCAGAGAAAACCCAAGATCACTGTCTCAAGTCTAGAGGGATCCTGAGGTCACTGGAGCAACACGAAAGGGCTCGGTGAACCCCAAATCAACTCGAGATGAGAGCTTAGTCCCTGGCTTCGACTCAAGAGGAATACCAACTTTCCACAAGCACCTCAAGGGGAGGCTTCTCTCAGCTACAGGTATGTGAGAGGGACCCTGAGTTTGTGGCCTCAAGTGGAATGGACACCGAGATGCTCTGACTCGAAGTAAGGCTGGATATCTCTGCAGTGAATTGAATGCAGGCTCGTCTTGCATCTCCCAAGACGAAGGGATGTCTGAATCCCCTGTGGAGACCACAGAGAAAGACCTAGTTCTCCGCCTCAACGCGAACGGAGTACTCACATCCTTTGAAAACTCGAGAGGTCCGATGAGATCAATGCTTCCAAAGGAGACGATGCCTGACTCCTCTTGAAAATGGATACGAGTCCCAGGATCCCTGTGGCACGTGGAAAGGGACCCTGGGTCTCCCGCCTCACGTGGAGACGCGTCCCAATTGCCATGCCAATACTCGAGGAGAATCCCGAGGTGTCCCTCGCACCTAGGCAGAAGTCCTGACTTCGCTGAACAAACACGTGTCTGGAAGGGCCCTCCCCGTCGTAACTCGAGAATATACCCCAGGTTCCGGCCGCAACTCGAGAAAAACCAAGAGACTATCCCCTCGCCGCGAGATGAGGCCCGATTCCCCTGCACTGCATGCAGAGCAATTCCGTGTTCCACATCAAAGGTGAAAGGAGCCTTGATTTCCTTGATGGCACTCCAGAGAAAACCCAAGATCACTGGCTCAAGTCTAGAGGGATCCTGAGGTCACTGGAGCAATACGAAAGGGCTCGGGGAACCCCAAATCAACTCGAGATGAGAGCTTAGTCCCTGGCTTCGACTCAAGAGGAATACCAACTTTCCACAAGCACCTCAAGGGGAGGCTTCTCTCAGCTACAGGTATGTGAGAGGGACCCTGAGTTTGTGGCCTCAAGTGGAATGGACACCGAGATGCTCTGACTCGAAGTAAGGCTGGATATCCCTGCAGTGAATTGGAAGCAGGCTCGTCTTGCATCTCCCAAGACGAAGGGCTGTCTGAATCCCCTGTGGAGACCACAGAGAAAGACCTAGTCCTCCGCCTCAAAGCGACCGGAGGCCTCACATCCTTTGAAAACTCGAGAGGCCGGCGGAGATCAATGCTTCCAAAGGAGACGATGCGTGACTCCTCTTGAAAATGGATAGGAGTCCCAGGATCCCTGTGGCACGTGGAAAGGGACCCTGGGTCTCCCGCCTCACGTGGAGACGTGTCCCAATTGCCATTCCAAGACTCGAGGAGAATCCCGAGGTGTCCCTCGCACCTAGGCAGGAGTCCTGACGTCGCTGAACAAACACGTGTCTGGAAGGGCCCTGCCCGTCATAACTCGAGAATATAACACAGGTTCCAGGCGCGACTCGAGAAAAACCATGAGAATTCCACCTCGCCGCGAGATGAGGCTCGATTCCCCTGCACTGCGTGCAGAGCAATTCCGTGTTCCACATCAAACGTGAAAGGAGCCTTGATTTCCTTGATGGCACTCCAGAGAAAACCCAAGATCACTGTCTCAAGTCTCGAGGGATCGTGAGGTCACTGGAGCAACACGAAAGGGCTCCGTGGACCCCAAATGAACTCGAGATGAGAGCTTAGTCCCTGGCTTCGACTCAAGAGGAATACCAACTTTCCACAAGCACCTCAAGAGGAGGCTTCTCTCAGCTACAGGTATGTGAGAGAGACCCTGAGTTTGAGGCCTCAAGTGGAATGGACACCGAGATGCTCTGACTTGAAGTAAGGCCGGATATCCCTGCAGTGAATTGAATGCAGGCTCGTCTTGCATCTCCCAAGATGAAGGGATGTCTGAATCCCCTGTGGAGACCACAGATAAAGACCTAGTCCTCCGCCTCATCGCGACCGGAGGCCTCACATCCTTTGAAAACTCGAGAGGTTTGCGGAGATCAATGCTTCCAAAGGAGACGATGCCTGACTCCTCTTGAAAAGGGATAGGAGTCCCAGGATCCCTGTGGCTCGTAGAAAGGGACCCTGGGTCTCCCGCCTCACGTGGAGACGCGTCCCAATTGCCATGCCAAAACTCGAGGAGAATCCCGAGGAGTCCCTCGCACCTAGGCAGGAGTCTTGACGTCGCTGAACAAACACGTGTCTGCAAGAGTCCTCCCCGTCGTAACTCGAGAATATACCCCAGGTTTCGGCCGCAACTCGAGAAAAACCATGAGACTCCCCCTCCCCGCGAGATGAGGCCCGATTCCCCTGCACTGCGTCCAGAGCAATTCCGTTTTCCACATAAAACGTGAAAGGAGCCTTGATTTCCTTGATGACACTCCAGAGAAAACCCAAGATAACTCTCTCAAGTCTAGAGGGATCCTGAGGTCACGGGAGCAACACGAAAGAGCTCCGTGGACCGCAAATCAACTCGAGATGAGAGCTTAGTCCCTGGCTTCGACTCAAGAGGAATACCAACTTTCCACAAGCACCTCAAGGGGAGGCTTCTCTCAGCTACATGTATGTGAGAGGTACCCTGAGTGTGTGGCCTCAAGTGGAATGGACACCGAGATGCTCTGACTCGAAGTAAGGCCGGATATCCCTGCAGTGAATTGAATACAAGCTCGTCTTTCATCTCCCAAGACGAAGGGATGTCTGAATCCCCTGTGGAGACCACAGAGAAAGACCTAGTTCTCCGCCTCATCGCGACCGGAGGGCTCACATCCTTTGAAAACTCGAGAGGTCCCCGGAGATCAATGCTTCCAAAGGAGACGATGCCTGACTCCTCTTGAAAATGGTTAGGAGTCCCAGCATCCGTGTCCACATGGACGGGGACCCTGGGTCTCCCGCTTCACGTGGAGACGAGTCCCAATTGCCATGCCAAGACTCGAGGAGAATCCCGAGGTGTCCCTCGCACCTAGGCAGGAGTCCTGACGTCGCTGAACAAACACGTGTCTGGAAGGGCCCTGCCCGTCATAACTCGAGAATATAACACAGGTTCCAGGCGCGACTCGAGAAAAACCATGAGAATTCCACCTCGCCGCGAGATGAGGCTCGATTCCCCTGCACTGCGTGCAGAGCAATTCCGTGTTCCACATCAAACGTGAAAGGAGCCTTGATTTCCTTGATGGCACTCCAGAGAAAACCCAAGATCACTGTCTCAAGTCTCGAGGGATCGTGAGGTCACTGGAGCAACACGAAAGGGCTCCGTGGACCCCAAATGAACTCGAGATGAGAGCTTAGTCCCTGGCTTCGACTCAAGAGGAATACCAACTTTCCACAAGCACCTCAAGAGGAGGCTTCTCTCAGCTACAGGTATGTGAGAGAGACCCTGAGTTTGAGGCCTCAAGTGGAATGGACACCGAGATGCTCTGACTTGAAGTAAGGCCGGATATCCCTGCAGTGAATTGAATGCAGGCTCGTCTTGCATCTCCCAAGACGAAGGGATGTCTGAATCCCCTGTGGAGACCACAGATAAAGACCTAGTCCTCCGCCTCATCGCGACCGGAGGCCTCACATCCTTTGAAAACTCGAGAGGTTTGCGGAGATCAATGCTTCCAAAGGAGACGATGCCTGACTCCTCTTGAAAATGGTTAGGAGTCCCAGCATCCCTGTCCACATGGACGGGGACCCTGGGTCTCCCGCTTCACGTGGAGACGAGTCCCAATTGCCATGCCAAGACTCGAGGAGAATCCCGAGGTGTCCCTCGCACCTAGGCAGGAGTCCTGACGTCGCTGAACAAACACGTGACTGGAAGGGCCTTCCCCATCGTAACTCGAGAATATACCCCAGGGTCCGGCCGCAACTCGAGAAAACCATGAGACTTCCCCCTCGCCGCGAGATGAGGCCCGATTCCCCTGCACTGCGTGCAGAGCAATTCCGTGTTCCACATCAAACGTGAAAGGAGCCTTGATTTCCTTGATGGCACTCCAGAGAAAACCCAAGATCACTGTCTCAAGTCTAGAGGGATCGTGAGGTCACTGGAGCTACACGAAAGGGCTCCGTGGACCCCAAATCAACTCGAGATGAGAGCTTAGTCCCTGGCTTCGACTCAAGTGGAATACCAACTTTTCACAAGCACCTCAAGAGGAGGCTTCTCTCAGCTTGAGGTATGTGAGAGGGACCCTGAGTTTGTGGCCTCAAGTGGAATGGACACCGAGATGCTCTGACTTGAAGTAAGTCTGGATATCCCTGCAGTGAATTGAATGCAGGCTCGTCTTGTATCTCCCAAGAAGAAGGGATGTCTGAATCCCCTGTGGAGACCACAGAGAAAGACCTAGTCCTCCGCCTCAACGCGACCGGAGGCCTCACATCCTTTGAAATATCGAGAGGTCCACGGAAATCAATGCTTCCAATGGAGATGATGCCTGACTCCTCTTGCAAATGGATAGGAGTCCCAGGTTCCCTGTGGCACGTGGAAAGGGAACCTGTGTCTCGTGCCTCACGTGGAGATGCGTCCCAATTGCCATGCCAAGACTCGAGAAGAATCCTGAGGTGTCCGTCGCACCTAGGCAGGAGTCCTAACGTCGCTGAACAAACACGTGTCTGGAAGGGCCCTGCCCGTCATAACTCGAGAATATAACACAGGTTCCAGGCGCGACTCGAGAAAAACCATGAGAATTCCACCTCGACGCGAGATGAGGCTCGATTCCCCTGCACTGTGTGCAGAGCAATTCCGTGTTCCACATCAAACGTGAAAGGAGCCTTGATTTCCTTGATGGCACTCCAGAGAAAACCCAAGATCACTGTCTCAAGTCTAGAGGGATCCTGAGGTCAATGGAGCAACACGAAAGGGCTCCGTGGACCCCAAATCAATTCGAGATGAGAGCTTAGTCCCTGGCTTCCACTCAAGAGGAATACCAACTTTCCACAAGCACCTCAAGAGGAGGCTTCTCTCAGCTACAGGTATGTGAGAGGGACCCTGAGTTTGTGGCCTCAAGTGGAATGGACACCGAGATGCTCTGACTCGAAGTAAGGCCGGATATCGCTGCAGTGAATTGAATGCAGGTTCGTCTTGCATCTCCCAAGACGAAGGGATGTCTGAATCCCCTGTGGAGACCACAGAGAAAGACCTAGTCCTCCGCCACATCTCGACCGGAGGGCTCACATCCTTTGAAAACTCGAGAGGTCTGCGGAGACCAGTGCTTCCAAAGGAGACGATGCCTGACTCCTCTTGAAAATGGTTAGAAGTCCCAGGATCCCTGTCCACATGGACGGGGACCCTGGGTCTCCCGCTTCACGTGGAGACGCGTGCCAATTGCAATGCCAAGACTCGAGGAGAATCCCGAGGTGTCCATCGCACCTAGGCAGGAGTCCTGACGTCGCTGAACAAACACGTGTCTGGAAGGGCCCTCCACATCGTAACTCGAGAATATACCCAAGGGTCCGGTCGCAACTCGAGAAAAACCATGAGACTTCCCCCTCGCCGCGAGATGAGACCCGATTCCCCTGCACTGCGTGCAGAGCAATTCCGTGTTCCACATCAAACGTGAAAGGAGCCTTGATTTCCTTGATGGCACTCCAGAGAAACCCCAAGATCACTGTCTCAAGTCTAGAGGGATCCTGAGGTCACTGGAGAAACACGTAAGGGCTCCGGGGACCCCACATCAACTCGAGATGAGAGCTTAGTCCCTGGCTTCGACTCAAGTGGAATATCAACTTTCCACAAGCACCTCAAGTGGAGGCTTCTCTCAGCTACATGTAGGTGAGAGGGACCCTGAGTTTGTGGCCTCAAGTGGAATGGACACCGAGATGCTCTGATTCGAAGTAAGGCCGGATATCCCTGCAGTGAAGTGAATGCAGGCTCGTCTTGCATCTCCCAAAACGAAGGGATGACTGAATCCCCTGTGGAGACCACAGAGAAAGACCTAGTCCTCCGCCTCATCGCGACCGGAGGCCTCACATCCTTTGAAAACTTGAGAGGTCCGCGGAGATCAATGCTTCCAAAGGAGACGATGCCTGACTCCTCTTGAAAATGGATAGGAGTCCCAGGATCCCTGTGGCACGTGGAAAGGAACCCTGGGTCTCCCGCCTCACGTGGAGACGCGTCCCAATTGCCATGCCAAGACTCGAGGAGAATCCTGAGGTGTCCCTCACACCTAGGCAGGAGTGCTAACGTCGCTGAACAAACACGTGTCTGGAAGGACCCTCCCCGTCGTGACTCGAGAATATGACCCAGGTTCAGGCCACAACTCGAGAAAAACCATGAGACTTCCCCCTCGCCGCGAAATGAGGCCCGATTCCCCTGCATTGCGTGCAGAGCAATTCCGTGTTCCACATCAAACATGAAAGGAGCCTTGATTTCCTTGATGGCACTCCAGAGAAAACCCAAGATCACTGTGTCAAGTCTAGAGGGATCCTGAGGTCACTGTAGCAACATGAAAGGGATCCGTGGACCCCAAATCAACTCGAGATGAGAGCTTAGTCCCTGGCTTCGACTCAAGAGGAATACCAACTTTCCACAAGCACCTCAAGAGGAGGCTTCTCTCAGCTACAGGTATGTGAGAGGGACCCTGAGTTTGTGGCCTCAAGTGGAATGGACACCGAGATGCTCTGACTCGAAGTAAGGCCGGATATCCCTGCAGTGAATTGAATGCAGGCTCGTCTTGCATCTCCCAAGACGAAGGGATGTCTGAATCCCCTGTGGAGACCACAGAGAAAGACCTAGTTCTCCGCCTCAACGCGAACGGAGTACTCACATCCTTTGAAAACTCGAGAGGTCCGCTGAGATCAATGCTTCCAAAGGAGACGATGCCTGACTCCTCTTGAAAATGGATACGAGTCCCAGGATCCCTGTGGCACGTGGAAAGGGACCCTGGGTCTCCCGCCTCACGTGGAGACGCGTCCCAATTGCCATGCCAAGACTCGAGGAGAATCCCGAGGTGTCCCTCGCACCTAGGCAGAAGTCCTGACTTCGCTGAACAAACACGTGTATCGAAGGGACCTCCCCGTCGTAACTCGAGAATATACCCCAGGTTCCGGCCGCAACTCGAGAAAAACCAAGAGACTATCCCCTCGCCGCGAGATGAGGCCCGATTCCCCTGCACTGCATGCAGAGCAATTCCGTGTTCCACATCAAAGGTGAAAGGAGCCTTGATTTCCTTGATGGCACTCCAGAGAAAACCCAAGATCACTGGCTCAAGTCTAGAGGGATCCTGAGGTCACTGGAGCAACACGAAAGGGCTCGGGGAACCCCAAATCAACTCGAGATGAGAGCTTAGTCCCTGGCTTCGACTCAAGAGGAATACCAACTTTCCACAAGCACCTCAAGGGGAGGCTTCTCTCAGCTACAGGTATGTGAGAGGGACCCTGAGTTTGTGGCCTCAAGTGGAATGGACACCGAGATGCTCTGACTCGAAGTAAGGCTGGATATCCCTGCAGTGAATTGGAAGCAGGCTCGTCTTGCATCTCCCAAGACGAAGGGCTGTCTGAATCCCCTGTGGAGACCACAGAGAAAGACCTAGTCCTCTGCCTCAAAGCGACCGGAGGCCTCACATCCTTTGAAAACTCGAGAGGCCGGCGGAGATCAATGCTTCCAAAGGAGACGATGCGTGACTCCTCTTGAAAATGGATAGGAGTCCCAGGATCCCTGTGGCACGTGGAAAGGGACCCTGGGTCTCCCGCCTCACGTGGAGACGCGTCCCAATTGCCATGCCAAGACTCGAGGAGAATCCCGAGGTGTCCCTCGCACCTAGGCAGGAGTCCTGACGTCGCTGAACAAACACGTGTCTGGAAGGGACCTGCCCGTCATAACTCGAGAATATAACACAGGTTCCAGGCGCGACTCGAGAAAAACCATGAGAATTCCACCTCGCCGCGAGATGAGGCTCGATTCCCCTGCACTGCGTGCAGAGCAATTCCGTGTTCCACATCAAACGTGAAAGGAGCCTTGATTTCCTTGATGGCACTCCAGAGAAAACCCAAGATCACTGTCTCAAGTCTCGAGGGATCGTGAGGTCACTGGAGCAACACGAAAGGGCTCCGTGGACCCCAAATGAACTCGAGATGAGAGCTTAGTCCCTGGCTTCGACTCAAGAGGAATACCAACTTTCCACAAGCACCTCAAGAGGAGGCTTCTCTCAGCTACAGGTATGTGAGAGAGACCCTGAGTTTGAGGCCTCAAGTGGAATGGACACCGAGATGCTCTGACTTGAAGTAAGGCCGGATATCCCTGCAGTGAATTGAATGCAGGCTCGTCTTGCATCTCCCAAGACGAAGGGATGTCTGAATCCCCTGTGGAGACCACAGATAAAGACCTAGACCTCCGCCTCATCGCGACCGGAGGCCTCACATCCTTTGAAAACTCGAGAGGTTTGCGGAGATCAATGCTTCCAAAGGAGACGATGCCTGACTCCTCTTGAAAATGGTTAGGAGTCCCAGCATCCCTGTCCACATGGACGGGGACCCTGGGTCTCCCGCTTCACGTGGAGACGAGTCCCAATTACCATGCCAAGACTCGAGGAGAATCCCGAGGTGTCCCTCGCACCTAGGCAGGAGTCCTGACGTCGCTGAACAAACACGTGACTGGAAGGGCCTTCCCCATCGTAACTCGAGAATATACCCCAGGGTCCGGCCGCAACTCGAGAAAACCATGAGACTTCCCCCTCGCCGCGAGATGAGGCCCGATTCCCCTGCACTGCGTGCAGAGCAATTCCGTGTTCCACATCAAACGTGAAAGGAGCCTTGATTTCCTTGATGGCACTCCAGAGAAAACCCAAGATCACTGTCTCAAGTCTAGAGGGATCGTGAGGTCACTGGAGCAACACGAAAGGGCTCCGTGGACCCCAAATCAACTCGAGATGAGAGCTTAGTCCCTGGCTTCGACTCAAGTGGAATACCAACTTTTCACAAGCACCTCAAGAGGAGGCTTCTCTCAGCTTGAGGTATGTGAGAGGGACCCTGAGTTTGTGGCCTCAAGTGGAATGGACACCGAGATGCTCTGACTTGAAGTAAGTCTGGATATCCCTGCAGTGAATTGAATGCAGGCTCGTCTTGTATCTCCCAAGAAGAAGGGATGTCTGAATCCCCTGTGGAGACCACAGAGAAAGACCTAGTCCTCCGCCTCAACGCGACCGGAGGCCTCACATCCTTTGAAATATCGAGAGGTCCACGGAGATCAATGCTTCCAATGGAGATGATGCCTGACTCCTCTTGCAAATGGATAGGAGTCCCAGGTTCCCTGTGGCACGTGGAAAGGGAACCTGTGTCTCGTGCCTCACGTGGAGATGCGTCCCAATTGCCATGCCAAGACTCGAGAAGAATCCTGAGGTGTCCGTCGCACCTAGGCAGGAGTCCTAACGTCGCTGAACAAACACGTGTCTGGAAGGGCCCTGCCCGTCATAACTCGAGAATATAACACAGGTTCCAGGCGCGACTCGAGAAAAACCATGAGAATTCCACCTCGACGCGAGATGAGGCTCGATTCCCCTGCACTGTGTGCAGAGCAATTCCGTGTTCCACATCAAACGTGAAAGGAGCCTTGATTTCCTTGATGGCACTCCAGAGAAAACCCAAGATCACTGTCTCAAGTCTAGAGGGATCCTGAGGTCAATGGAGCAACACGAAAGGGCTCCGTGGACCCCAAATCAATTCGAGATGAGAGCTTAGTCCCTGGCTTCCACTCAAGAGGAATACCAACTTTCCACAAGCACCTCAAGAGGAGGCTTCTCTCAGCTACAGGTATGTGAGAGGGACCCTGAGTTTGTGGCCTCAAGTGGAATGGACACCGAGATGCTCTGACTCGAAGTAAGGCCGGATATCGCTGCAGTGAATTGAATGCAGGTTCGTCTTGCATCTCCCAAGACGAAGGGATGTCTGAATCCCCTGTGGAGACCACAGAGAAAGACCTAGTCCTCCGCCACATCTCGACCGGAGGGCTCACATCCTTTGAAAACTCGAGAGGTCTGCGGAGACCAGTGCTTCCAAAGGAGACGATGCCTGACTCCTCTTGAAAATGGTTAGAAGTCCCAGGATCCCTGTCCACATGGACGGGGACCCTGGGTCTCCCGCTTCACGTGGAGACGCGTGCCAATTGCAATGCCAAGACTCGAGGAGAATCCCGAGGTGTCCATCGCACCTAGGCAGGAGTCCTGACGTCGCTGAACAAACACGTGTCTGGAAGGGCCCTCCACATCGTAACTCGAGAATATACCCAAGGATCCGGTCGCAACTCGTGAAAAACCATGAGACTTCCCCCTCGCCGCGAGATGAGACCCGATTCCCCTGCACTGCGTGCAGAGCAATTCCGTGTTCCACATCAAACGTGAAAGGAGCCTTGATTTCCTTGATGGCACTCCAGAGAAACCCCAAGATCACTGTCTCAAGTCTAGAGGGATCCTGAGGTCACTGGAGAAACACGTAAGGGCTCCGGGGACCCCACATCAACTCGAGATGAGAGCTTAGTCCCTGGCTTCGACTCAAGTGGAATATCAACTTTCCACAAGCACCTCAAGTGGAGGCTTCTCTCAGCTACATGTAGGTGAGAGGGACCCTGAGTTTGTGGCCTCAAGTGGAATGGACAGCGAGATGCTCTGATTCGAAGTAAGGCCGGATATCCCTGCAGTGAAGTGAATGCAGGCTCGTCTTGCATCTCCCAAAACGAAGGGATGACTGAATCCCCTGTGGAGACCACAGAGAAAGACCTAGTCCTCCGCCTCATCGCGACCGGAGGCCTCACATCCTTTGAAAACTTGAGAGGTCCGCGGAGATCAATGCTTCCAAAGGAGACGATGCCTGACTCCTCTTGAAAATGGATAGGAGTCCCAGGATCCCTGTGGCACGTGGAAAGGAACCCTGGGTCTCCCGCCTCACGTGGAGACGCGTCCCAATTGCCATGCCAAGACTCGAGGAGAATCCTGAGGTGTCCCTCACACCTAGGCAGGAGTGCTAACGTCGCTGAACAAACACGTGTCTGGAAGGACCCTCCCCGTCGTGACTCGAGAATATGACCCAGGTTCAGGCCACAACTCGAGAAAAACCATGAGACTTCCCCCTCGCCGCGAAATGAGGCCCGATTCCCCTGCACTGCGTGCAGAGCAATTCCGTGTTCCACATCAAACATGAAAGGAGCCTTGATTTCCTTGATGGCACTCCAGAGAAAACCCAAGATCACTGTGTCAAGTCTAGAGGGATCCTGAGGTCACTGTAGCAACATGAAAGGGATCCGTGGACCCCAAATCAACTCGAGATGAGAGCTTAGTCCCTGGCTTCGACTCAAGAGGAATACCAACTTTCCACAAGCACCTCAAGAGGAGGCTTCTCTCAGCTACAGGTATGTGAGAGGGACCCTGAGTTTGTGGCCTCAAGTGGAATGGACACCGAGATGCTCTGACTCGAAGTAAGGCCGGATATCCCTGCAGTGAATTGAATGCAGGCTCGTCTTCAATCTCCCAAGACGAAGGGATGTCTGAATCCCCTGTGGAGACCACAGAGAAAGACCTAGTTATCCACCTCATCGCGAACAGAGGCCTCACATCCTTTGAAAACTCGAGAGGTCCACGGAGATCAATGCTTCAAAAGGAGACGATGCCTGACTCCTCTTGAAAATGAATACGAGTCCCAGGATCCCTGTGGCACGTGGAAAGGGACCCTGGGTCTCCCGCCTCACGTGGAGACGCGTCCCAATTGCCATGCCAAGACTCGAGGAGAATCCCGAGGTGTCCCTCGCACCTAGGCAGAAGTCCTGACTTCGCTGAACAAACACGTGTATCGAAGGGACCTCCCGGTCGTAACTCGATAATATACCCCAGGTTCCGGCCGCAACTCGAGAAAAACCAAGAGACTATCCCCTCGCCGCGAGATGAGGCCCGATTCCCCTGCACTGCATGCAGAGCAATTCCGTGTTCCACATCAAAGGTGAAAGGAGCCTTGATTTCCTTGATGGCACTCCAGAGAAAACCCAAGATCACTGGCTCAAGTCTAGAGGGATCCTGAGGTCACTGGAGCAACACGAAAGGGCTCGGGGAACCCCAAATCAACTCGAGATGAGAGCTTAGTCCCTGGCTTCGACTCAAGAGGAATACCAACTTTCCACAAGCACCTCAAGGGGAGGCTTCTCTCAGCTACAGGTATGTGAGAGGGACCCTGAGTTTGTGGCCTCAAGTGGAATGGACACCGAGATGCTCTGACTCGAAGTAAGGCTGGATATCCCTGCAGTGAATTGGAAGCAGGCTCATCTTGCATCTCCCAAGACGAAGGGCTGTCTGAATCCCCTGTGGAGACCACAGAGAAAGACCTAGTCCTCCGCCTCAAAGCGACCGGAGGCCTCACATCCTTTGAAAACTCGAGAGGCCGGCGGAGATCAATGCTTCCAAAGGAGACGATGCGTGACTCCTCTTGAAAATGGATAGGAATCCCAGGATCCCTGTGGCACGTGGAAAGGGACCCTGGGTCTCCCGCCTCACGTGGAGACGCGTCCCAATTGCCATGCCAAGACTCGAGGAGAATCCCGAGGTGTCCCTCGCACCTAGGCAGGAGTCCTGACGTCGCTGAACAAACACGTGTCTGGAAGGGCCCTGCCCGTCATAACTCGAGAATATAACACAGGCTCCAGGCGCGACTCGAGAAAAACCATGAGAATTCCACCTCGCCGCGAGATGAGGCTCGATTCCCCTGCACTGCGTGCAGAGCAATTCCGTGTTCCACATCAAACGTGAAAGGAGCCTTGATTTCCTTGATGGCACTCCAGAGAAAACCCAAGATCACTGTCTCAAGTCTCGAGGGATCGTGAGGTCACTGGAGCAACACGAAAGGGCTCCGTGGACCCCAAATGAACTCGAGATGAGAGCTTAGTCCCTGGCTTCGACTCAAGAGGAATACCAACTTTCCACAAGCACCTCAAGAGGAGGCTTCTCTCAGCTACAGGTATGTGAGAGAGACCCTGAGTTTGAGGCCTCAAGTGGAATGGACACCGAGATGCTCTGACTTGAAGTAAGGCCGGATATCCCTGCAGTGAATTGAATGCAGGCTCGTCTTGCATCTCCCAAGACGAAGGGATGTCTGAATCCCCTGTGGAGACCACAGATAAAGACCTAGTCCTCCGCCTCATCGCGACCGGAGGCCTCACATCCTTTGAAAACTCGAGAGGTTTGCGGAGATCAATGCTTCCAAAGGAGACGATGCCTGACTCCTCTTGAAAATGGTTAGGAGTCCCAGCATCCCGGTCCACATGGACGGGGACCCTGGGTCTCCCGCTTCACGTTGAGACGAGTCCCAATTGCCATGCCAAGACTCGAGGAGAATCCCGAGGTGTCCCTCGCACCTAGGCAGGAGTCCTGACGTCGCTGAACAAACACGTGACTGGAAGGGCCTTCCCCATCGTAACTCGAGAATATACCCCAGGGTCCGGCCGCAACTCGAGAAAACCATGAGACTTCCCCCTCGCCGCGAGATGAGGCCCGATTCCCCTGCACTGCGTGCAGAGCAATTCCGTGTTCCACATCAAACGTGAAAGGAGCCTTGATTTCCTTGATGGCACTCCAGAGAAAACCCAAGATCACTGTCTCAAGTCTAGAGGGATCGTGAGGTCACTGGAGCAACACGAAAGAGCTCCGTGGACCCCAAATCAACTCGAGATGAGAGCTTAGTCCCTGGCTTCGACTCAAGTGGAATACCAACTTTTCACAAGCACCTCAAGAGGAGGCTTCTCTCAGCTTGAGGTATGTGAGAGGGACCCTGAGTTTGTGGCCTCAAGTGGAATGGACACCGAGATGCTCTGACTTGAAGTAAGTCCGGATATCCCTGCAGTGAATTGAATGCAGGCTCGTCTTGTATCTCCCAAGAAGAAGGGATGTCTGAATCCCCTGTGGAGACCACAGAGAAAGACCTAGTCCTCCGCCTCAACGCGACCGGAGGCCTCACATCCTTTGAAATATCGAGAGGTCCGCGGAGATCAATGCTTCCAATGGAGATGATGCCTGACTCCTCTTGCAAATGGATAGGAGTCCCAGGTTCCCTGTGGCACGTGGAAAGGGAACCTGTGTCTCGTGCCTCACGTGGAGATGCGTCCCAATTGCCATGCCAAGACTCGAGAAGAATCCTGAGGTGTCCGTCGCACCTAGGCAGGAGTCCTAACGTCGCTGAACAAACACGTGTATGGAAGGGCCCTGCCCGTCATAACTCGAGAATATAACACAGGTTCCAGGCGCGACTCGAGAAAAACCATGAGAATTCCACCTCGACGCGAGATGAGGCTCGATTCCCCTGCACTGTGTGCAGAGCAATTCCGTGTTCCACATCAAACGTGAAAGGAGCCTTGATTTCCTTGATGGCACTCCAGAGAAAACCCAAGATCACTGTCTCAAGTCTAGAGGGATCCTGAGGTCAATGGAGCAACACGAAAGGGCTCCGTGGACCCCAAATCAATTCGAGATGAGAGCTTAGTCCCTGGCTTCCACTCAAGAGGAATACCAACTTTCCACAAGCACCTCAAGAGGAGGCTTCTCTCAGCTACAGGTATGTGAGAGGGACCCTGAGTTTGTGGCCTCAAGTGGAATGGACACCGAGATGCTCTGACTCGAAGTAAGGCCGGATATCGCTGCAGTGAATTGAATGCAGGTTCGTCTTGCATCTCCCAAGACGAAGGGATGTCTGAATCCCCTGTGGAGACCACAGAGAAAGACCTAGTCCTCCGCCTCATCGCGACCGGAGGGCTCACATCCTTTGAAAACTCGAGAGGTCTGCGGAGACCAATGCTTCCAAAGGAGACGATGCCTGACTCCTCTTGAAAATGGTTAGAAGTCCCAGGATCCCTGTCCACATGGACGGGGACCCTGGGTCTCCCGCTTCACGTGGAGACGCGTGCCAATTGCAATGCCAAGACTCGAGGAGAATCCCGAGGTGTCCATCGCACCTAGGCAGGAGTGCTAACATCGCTGAACAAACACGTGTCTGGAAGGACCCTCCCCGTCGTGACTCGAGAATATGACCCAGGTTCAGGCCACAACTCGAGAAAAACCATGAGACTTCCCCCTCGCCGCGAAATGAGGCCCGATTCCCCTGCACTGCGTGCAGAGCAATTCCGTGTTCCACATCAAACATGAAAGGAGCCTTGATTTCCTTGATGGCACTCCAGAGAAAACCCAAGATCACTGTGTCAAGTCTAGAGGGATCCTGAGGTCACTGTAGCAACATGAAAGGGATCCGTGGACCCCAAATCAACTCGAGATGAGAGCTTAGTCCCTGGCTTCGACTCAAGAGGAATACCAACTTTCCACAAGCACCTCAAGAGGAGGCTTCTCTCAGCTACAGGTATGTGAGAGGGACCCTGAGTTTGTGGCCTCAAGTGGAATGGACACCGAGATGCTCTGACTCGAAGTAAGGCCGGATATCCCTGCAGTGAATTGAATGCAGGCTCGTCTTCAATCTCCCAAGACGAAGGGATGTCTGAATCCCCTGTGGAGACCACAGAGAAAGACCTAGTTATCCACCTCATCGCGAACAGAGGCCTCACATCCTTTGAAAACTCGAGAGGTCCACGGAGATCAATGCTTCCAAAGGAGACGATGCCTGACTCCTCTTGAAAATGGATAGGAGTCCCAGGATCCCTGTGGCACGTGGAAAGGGATCCTGGGTCTCCCGCCTCACGTGGAGACGCGTCCAAATTGCCATGCCAAGACTCGAGGAGAATCCCGAGGTGTCCCTCGCACCTAGGCAGGAGTCCTGACGTCGCTGAACAAATACGTGTCTGGAAGGGCCCTCCCCGTTGTAACTGGAAAATATACCCCAGGTTCAGGCCGCAACTCGGGAAAAACCATGAGACTTCCCCCTCGCCGCGAGATGAGGCCTGATTCCCCTGCAGTGCGTGAAGAGCAATTCCGTGTTCCACATCAAACGTGAAAGTAGCCTTGATTTCCTTGATGGCACTCCAGAGAAAACCCAAGATCACTGTCTCAAGTCTAGAGCCATTCTGAGGTCACTGTAGCAACAAGAAAGGGCTCCGTGGACCCCAATTGAACTCGATATGAGAGCTTACTCCCTGGCTTCCCCTCAAGAGTAATACGAACTTTCCACAAGTACCTCAAGAGGAGGCTCCTCTCTCCTACAGGTATGTGACAGGGACCCTGAGTTTGTGGCCTCAAGTAGAATGGACACCGAGATGCTCTGACTCGAAATAAGGCTGGTTATCCCTGCAGGGAATTGAATACAGGCTCGTCTTGCATCTCCCAAGACGACGGGTTGTCTGAATCCGCTGTGGAGACCACAGAGAAAGACCTAGTATTCCGCCTCATCGGGACCGGAGGCCTCACATCCTTTGAAAACTCGAGAGGTCCGCGGAGATAAATCTTCCAAAAGAGACGATGCCTGGCTCCTCTTGAAAATGGATAGGAGTCCCAGGATCCCTGTGGCACGGGGAAAGGGACACTGGGTCCCCGCCTCACGGGGAGACGCGTCCCAATAGCCATGCCAAGACTCGAGGAGAATCCCGAATTGTCCCTCCCACCTAGGCAGGAGTCCTGACGTCGCTGCACAAACATGTGTCTGGAATGGCCCTCCCCGTCGTAACTCGAGAGTATACCCCAGGTTCCGGCCACAACTCGAGAAAAACCAAGAGACTTCCCCCTCGCCGCGAGATGAGGCCCGATTCCCCTGGACTGCGTGCAGAGCAATTCCATGTTCCACATCCAACATGAAAGGAGCCTAGATTTCCTTGATGGCACTCCAGAGAAAACCCAAGATCACTGTCTCAAGTCTAGAGGGATCCTGAGGTCACTGTGGCAACCCGAAAGGGCTCCGTGGACCCCAAATCAACTTGAGATGAGAGATTAGTCCCTAGCTTCACTCAAGACGTATACAAATTTTCCACAAGCACCTCAAGAGGAGGCTTCTCTCAGCTACAGGTATGTGAGAGAGATCCTGAGTTTGTGGCCTCAAATGGAATGGACTCCGAGATGCTCTTACTCGAAGTAAGGCCGGATATCCCTGCAGTGAATTGAATGCAGGCTCCTCTTGCATCTTCCAAGACGAAGGGATGTCTGAATTCCCTGTGGAGACAACAGAGAAAGACCTAGTTCTCCGCCTCATCGCGACCGGAGGCCTCACATCCTTAGAAAACTCGAGAGGTCCGCGGAGATCAATGCTTCCAAAGGAGACGATGCCTGACTCCTCTTGAAAATGGATAGGAGTCCCAGGATGACTGTGGCATGTGGAAAGGGACCCTGGGGCTCCCGCCTCAAGTGCAGACGCGTACCATTGCCATGCCAAGTCTCGGGGAGAATCCCGAGGTGTCCCTCGCACCTAGGCAGGGGTCCTGACGTCGCTGAACAAACACGTGTCTGGAAGGGCCCTCCCCGTCGTAACTCGAGAATACACCCCAAGTTCCGGCCGCAACTCGAGAAAAAACATGAGACTTCCATCTCGCCGCGAGATGAGGCCTGATTCCCCGGCACTGCATCGAGAGCAATTCCGTGTTCCACATCAAACGTGAAAGGAGTCTTGATTTCCTTGATGGCACTCCAGACAAAACCCAAGATCACTGTCTCAAGTCTAGAGGGATCCTGAGGTCACTGGAGCAACACGAAAGGGCTCCTTGGAACGCAAATCAACTCGAGATGAGAGCTTAGTCCCTGGCTTCGTCTAAAGAGGAAAACCAACTTTCCACAAGCACCTCAAGAGGAGGCTTCTCTCAGCTACAGGTATGTGAGAGGGCCCCTGAGTTTGTGGCCTCAAGTGGAATGGACACCGAGATGCTCTGACTCGAAGTAAGGCCGGATATCCCTGCAGTGAATTGATTGCAGGCTCGTCTTGCATCTCCCAAGACAAAGGGACGTCTGAATCCCCTTTGGAGACCACAGAGAAAGACCTAATTCTCCGCCTCATCGCGAGCGGGGCCTCACATCCTTTAAAAAATCGAGAGGTCCGCGGAGGTCAATGCTTCCAAAGGATATGATGCCTGACTCCTCTTGAAAATGGTTAGGAGTCCCAAGACCCCTGTCCACATGGACGGGGACCCTGGGTCTCCCGCTTCACGTGGAGACGCGTCCCAATTGCCATGCCAAGACTCGAGGAGAATCCCGAGCTGTCCCTCGCACCTAGGCAGGAGTCCTGACGTAGCTGAACAAACACGTGTCTGGAAGGGCCCTCCCCGTCGTAACTCGAGAATATACCCCAGGTTCCGGCCGCAACTCGAGAAAAACAATGAGATTTCCCCCTCGTCGCGAGATGAGCCCCGATTCCCCTGCACTGCGCGCAGAGCAATTCCGTGTTCCACATCAAACGTGAAAGGAGCCTTGATTTCCTTGATGGCACTCCAGAGAAAACCCTAGATCACTGTCTCAAGTCTAGAGGGATCCTGAGGTCACTGGAGCAACACGAAAGGGCTCCGTGGACCCCAAATCAATTCGAGATGAGAGCTTAGTCCCTGCCTTCGACTCAAGAGGAATACGAACTTTCCACAAGCCCCTCAAGAGGAGGCTTCTCTCAGCTACAGGTATGTGAGAGGGACCCTGAGTTTGTGGCCTCAAGTAGAATGGACACCGAGATGCCCTGACTCGAAGTAAGGCCGGATATCCCTGCAGTGAATTGAATGCAGGCTCGTCTTGCATCTCCCAAGATGAAGGGATGTCTGAATCCCCTGTGGAGACCACAGAGAAAGACCTAGTTCTCAGCCTCATGGCGACCGGAGGCCTCACATCCTTTGAAAACTCGAGAGGTCCGCAGAGATCAATGCTTCCCAAGGAGACGATGCCTGACTCCTCTTGAAAATGAATAGGAGTCCCAGGATCCCTGTCCACATGGACGGGGACACTGGGTCTCCCGCTTCACGTGAACACGCGTCCCAATAGCCATGCCAAGACTCGAGGAGAATTCCGAGGTGTCCCTCGCACCTAGGCAGGAGTCCTGACGTCGCTGCACAAACACGTGTCTGCAAGGGACCTCCCCGTCATAACTCGAGAATATACCCCAGGTTCCGGCCGCAACTAGAGAAAAACCATGAGACTTACACCTCGCCGCCAGATGAGGCCCTATTCCCCTGCACTGCGTGCAGAGCAATTCTGTGTTCCACATCAAACGTGAAAGGAGCCTTGATTTCCTTGATGGCACTCCAGAGAATACCCAAGATCACTGTCTCAAGTCTAGAGGGATCCTGAGGTCACTGGAGCAACACGAAAGGGCTCCGTGGACCCCAAATCAACTCGAGATGAGAGCTTAGTCCCTGGCTTCGACTCAAGAGGTATACCAACTTTCCACAAGCACCTCAAGAGGAGGCTTCTCTCAGCTACAGGTAGGTGAGAGGGACCCTGAGTTTGTGGCCTCAAGTGGAATGGACACCAAGATGCTCTGACTCAATGTAAGGCCGGATATCCCTGCAGTGAATTGAATGCAGGCTCGTCTTCCATCTCCCAAGACGAAGGGATGTATGAATCACCTGTGGAGACCACAGAGAAAGACCTAGTCCTCCGCCTCAACGCGACCGGGGGCCTGACATCCTTTGAAAACTCGAGAGGTCCCCGGAGATCAATGCTTCCAAAGGAGACGATGCCTGACTCCTCCTGAAAATGGATAGGAGTCCCAGGATCCCTGTGGCACGTGGAAAGGAACCCTGGGTCTCCCTCTTCACGTGGAGACGCGTCCCAATTGCCATGCCAAGAATCGAGGAGAATACCGAGGTGTCCCTCGCACCTAGGCAGGAGTCCTGACGACGCTGAACAAACACGTGTCCGGAAGGGCCCTCCCCGTCGTAACTCGAGAATATACCCCAGGTTCCGGCTGCAACTCAAGAAAAACCATGAGATTTTCCCCTCGCCGCGAGATGAGGCCCGATTCCCCTGCACTGCGTGCAGAGCAATTCCGTGTTCCACATTAAACGTGAAAGGAGCCTTGATTTCCTTGATGGCACTCCAGAGAAAAGGCAAGATCACTGTCTCAAGTCTAGAGGGATCCTGAGGTCACTGGAGCAACACGAAAGGGCTCCGTGGACCACAAATCAACTCGAGATGAGAGCTTAGTCCCTGGCTTCTACTCAAGAGGAATACCAACTTTCCACAAGCACCTCAAGAGGAAGCTTCTCTCAGCTACAGGAAGGTGAGAGGGACCCTGAGTTTGTGGCCTCAAGTGGAATGGACACCGAAATGCTCTGACTTGAAGTAAGGCCGGATATCCCTGCAGTGAATTGAATGCAGGCTCGTCTTGCATCTCCCAAGTCGACGGGATGTCTGAATCCCCTTTGGAGACCACAGAGAAAGACCTAGTTCTCAGCCTCATGGCGACCGGAGGCCTCACATCCTTTGAAAACTCGAGAGGTCCGCGGAGATCAATGCTTCCAAAGGAGACGATGCCTGACGCCTCTTGAAAATAGATAGGAGTCCCAGGATCCCTGTGGCACGTGGAAAGGTAGCCTGGTTCTCCCGCCTCACGTGGAGACGCGTCCCAATTGCCATGCCAAGACTCGAGGAGAATCCCGAGGTGTCCCTCGCACCTAGGCAGGAGTCTAGAAGACGCTGTACAGACACGTGTCCGGAAGGGCCCTCCCCGTCGTAACTCGAGAATATACCCCAGGTTCGGGCCGCAACTCGGGAAAAACCATGAGATTTCCCCCTCGCAGCGAGTTGAGGCCCGATTCCCCTGAACTGCATGCAGAGCAATTCCGTGTTCCACATCAAAGGTGAAAGGAGCCTTGATTTCCTTGATGGCACTCCAGAGAAAACCCAACATCACTGTCTCAAGTCTAGAGGGATCCTGAGGTCACTGGAGCAACACGAAAGGGCTCCGTGGACCCCAAATCACCTCGAGATGAGAGCTTAGTCCCTGGCTTAGACTCAAGAGGAATACCAACTTTCCACAAGCACCTCAAGAGGAGGCTTCCCTCAGCTATAGGTATGTGAGAGGGCCCCTGAGTTTGTGGCCTCAAATGGAATGGACACCGAGATGCTCTGACTCGAAGTAAGGCCGGTTATCCCTGCAGTGAATTGAATGCAGGCTCGTCTTGCATCTCCCAAGACGAAGGGATGTCTGAATCCCCTGTGGAGACCACAGAGAACGACCTAATTCTCCGCATCATCGCGACCGGAGGCCTCACATCCTTTGAAAACTCGAGAGGTCCGCAGAGATCAATGCTTCCAAAGGAGACGATGCCTGACTCCTCTTGAAAATAGATAGGAGTCCCAGGATCCCTGTGGCACGTGGAAAGGGACACTGGGCCTCCCGCCTCATGTGGAGACGCGTCCCAATTGCCATTCCAAGACTCGAGGAGAATCCCGAGGTGTCCCTCGCACCTAGGCAGGAGTCCTGACGTCGCTGACGAAACACGTGTCTTGAAGGGCCCTCCCTGCCGTTACTCGAGAATATACCCCAGGTTCCGGCCGCAACTCGAGAAAAACCATGAGACTTCCCCCTCGCCGCGACATGAGGCCCGATTCCCCTGCACTGCGAGCAGAGCAATTCCGTGTTCCACATCAAACGGGAAAGGAGCCTTGATTTCTTTGATGGCACTCCAGAGAAAACCCAAAGACACTGTCTCAAGTCTAGAGGGATCCTGAGGTCACTGGAGCAACACGAAAGGGCTCCGTGGACCCCAAATCAACTCGAGATGAGAGCTTAGTCCCTGGCTTCGACTCAAGAGGAATACCAACTTTCCACAAGCACCTCAAGAGGAGGCTTCTCTCAGCTACAGGTATGTGAGAGGGACCCTGAGTTTGTGGCCTCAAGTTGAATGGACACCGAGATGCTCTGACTCGAAGTAAGGCCGGATATCCCTGCAGTAAACTGAATGCAGGCTCGTCTTGCATCTCCCAAGACGAAGGGATGTCTGAATCCGCTGTGGAGACCACAGAGAAAGACCTAGTCCTCCGCCTCATCGCGACCGGAGGCCTCACATTCTTTGAAAACTCGAGAGGTATGCGGAGATCAATGCTTCCAAAGGAGACGATGCCTGACTCCTCTTGAAAATGGATAGGCGTCCCAGGATCCCTGTTGCACGTGGAAAGGGACACTGGGTCTCCCGCCTCACGTGGAGACGCGTCCAAATTGCCATGCCATGACTCGAGGAGAATCCCGAGGTGTCCCTCGCACCTAGGCAGGAGTCCTGACGTCGCTGAACAAACACGAGTCTGGAAGGGCCCTCCCCGTCGTAATTCGAGAATATACCCCAGGTTCCGGCCGCAACTCGAGAAAACCATGAGACTTCCCCCTCGCCGCGAGATGAGGCCCGATTCCCCTGCACTGCGTGCAGAGCAATTCCGTGTTCCACATCAAACGTGAAAGGAGCTTTGATTTCCTTGATGGCACTCCAGAGAAAACCCAAGATCACTGTCTCAAGTCTAGAGGGATCCTGAGGTCAATGGAGCAACACTAAAGAGCTCCGTGGACCCCAAATCAACTCGAGATGAGAACTTAGTCCCTGGCTTCGACTCAAGAGGAATACCAACTTTCCACAAGCCCCTCAAGAGGAGGCTTCTCTCAGCTACAGGTATGTGAGAGGGTCCCTGAGTATGTGGCCTCAAGTGGAATGGACACCGAGATGCTCTGACTCGAAGTAAGGCCGGATATCCCTGCAGTGAATTGAATGCAGGCTCGTCTTGCATCTCCCAAGACGAAGGGATGTCTGAATCCCCTGTGCAGAACACAGAGAAAGAACTAGTCCTCCACCTCAACCCGACCGGAGACCTCACATCCTTTGAAAACTCGAGAGGTCCGCGGAGATCAATGCTTCCAAAGGAGACGATGCCTGAGTCCTCTTGAAAATGGATAGGAGTCCCAGGATCCCTGTGGCACGTGGAAAGGGACCCTGGGTCTCCCGCCTCACGTGGAGACGCGTCCCAATGGCCATGCCAAGACTCGAGGAGAATCCCGAGGTGTCCCTCGCACCTAGGCAGGAATTCTGATGTCGCTGAACAAACACGTGTCTAGAAGGGCCCTCCCCGTCGTAACTTGAGAATATACCCCAGGTTCCGGCCGCAACTCGAGAAAAACCATGAGACTTCCCCCTCGCCGCGAGATGAGGCCCGATTCGCCTGCATTGCCTGCAGACCAATTCCGTGTTCCACATCAATCGTGAAAGGAGCCTTGATTTCCTTGATGGCACTCCAGAGAAAACCCAAGATCACTGTCTCAAGTCTAGAGGGATCCTGAGGTCACTGGAGCAACAAGAAAGGGCTCCGTGGACCCCAAATCAACTCGAGATGAGAGCTTAGTCCCTGGCTTCGACTCAAGAGGAATACCAACTTTCCACAAGCACCTCAAGAGGAGGCTTCTCTCAGCTACAGGTACGTGAGAGGGACCCTGAGTTTGTGGCCTCAAGTGGAATGGACACCGAGATGCTCTGACTCGCAGGAAGGCCGGATATCCCTGCAGTGAATTGAATGCAGGCTCGTCTTGCATCTCCCAAGACGAAGGGTTGTCTGAATCCCCTGTGGAGACGACAGAGAAAGAACTAGTCCTCCGCCTCATCGCGTCCGGAGGCCTCACATCCTTTGAAATCTCGAGAGGTCTGCAGAGATCAGTGCTTCCAAAAGAGACGATGCCTGACTCCTCCTGAAAATGGATAGGAGTCCCAGGATCCCTGTGGCACGTGGAAAGGGACCCTGGGTCTCCCGCCTCACGTGGAGACGCGTCCCAATTGCCATGCCAAGACTCGAGGAGAATCCCGAGGTGTCCCTCGCACCTAGGCAGGAGTCCTGACATCGCTGACCAAACACGTGTCTGGAAGGGCCCTCCCCATCGTAACTCGAGAATATACCCCAGGGTCCGGCCGCAACTCGAGAAAAACCAAGAGACTTCCCCCTCGCCGCGAGATAATGCCCGATTCCCCTGAACTGCGTGCAGAGCAATTCCGTGTTCCACATCAAACGTGAAAGGAGCCTTGATTTTTTTGATGGCACTCTAGAGAAAACCCAAGATCACTGTCTCAAGTCTAGAGGGATCCTGAGGTCACTGGAGCAACACGAAAGGGCTCCGTGGACCCCAAATCAACTCGAGATGAGAGCCAAGTCCCTGGCTTTGACGCAAGAGGAATACCAACTTTCCACAAGCACCTCAAGAGGAGGCTTCTCTCAGCTACAGGTATGTGAGAGGGACCCTGAGTTTGTGGCCTCAAGTCGAATGGACACCAAGATGCTCTGACTCGAAGTAAGGCACAATATCCCTGCAGTGAATTGAATGCAGGCTCGTCTTCAATCTCCCAAGACGAAGGGATGTCTGAATCCCCTGTGGAGCCAACAGAGAAAGACCTAGTTCTCCGCCTCATCGCGACCGGAGGCCTCACCTCCTTTGAAAACTCAAGAGGTCTGCGGAGATCAATGCTTCCCAAGGAGACGATGCCTGACTCTTCTTGAAAATGGATAGGAGATCCAGGATCCCTGTGGCACGTGGAAAGGGACTCTGGGTCTCCCGCTTCACGTGGAGACGCGTCCCAATTGCCATGCCAAGACTCGAGGAGAATCCCAAGTTGTCCCTCGCACCTAGGCTGGAGTCCTGACGTCGCTGAACAAACACGTGTCTGGAAGGGCCCTCCCCTTCCTAACTCGAGAATATACCCCAGGTTCCTGCTGCAACTCGAGAAAAACCATGAGACTTCCCCCTCGCTGTGAGATGAGGCCCGATTCCCCTGCATTGCCTGCAGACCAATTCAGTGTTCCACATCAAACGTGAAAGGAGCCTTGATTTCCTTGATGGCACTCCAGAGAAAACCCAACATCACTGTCTCAAGTCTAGAGGGATCCTGAGGTCATTGGAGCAACACGAAAGGGCTCCGTGGACCCCAAATCAACTCGAGATGAGAGCTAAGTCCCTGGCTTCGACTCAAGAGGAATACCAACTTTCCACAAGCACCTCAAGAGGAGGCTTCTCTCAGCTACAGTTATGTGAGAGGGACCCTGAGTTGTGGCCTCAAGTCGAATGGACACTGAGATGCTCTGACTCGAAGTAAGGCCGGATATCCCTGCAGTGAATTGAATGCAGGCTCGTCTTGCATCTCCCAAGACGAAGGGATGTCTGAATCCCCTGTGGAGACGACCGAGAAAGACCTAGTCGTCCGCCTCATCGCGACCGGAGACATCACATCCTTTGAAAAATCGAGAGGTCTGCGGAGATCAATGCTTCCAAAGGAGACGAAGCCTGATTCCTCTTGAAAATGGATAGGAGTGTCAGGATCCCTGTGGCACGTGGAAAGGGACCCTGGGTCTCCCGCCTCACGTGGAGACGCGTCAAAATTGCCATGCCAAGACTCCAGGAGAATCCCAAGGTGTCCCTCGCACCTATGCAGGAGTCCTGACTTCGCTGAACAAACACGTGTCTGGAAGGGCCCTCCCCATCGTAACTCGAGAATATACCCCAGGTTCCAGCCGCAACTCGAGAAAAACCATGAGACTTCCCCCTCGCCGCGAGATGAGGCCCGATTGCCCTGCACTGCGTGCAGAGCAATTCCGAGTTCCACATCAAACGTGAAAGGAGCCTTGATTTCCTTGTTGGCACTCCAGAGAAAACCGAAGATCACTGTCTCAAGTCTAGAGGGATCCTGAGGTCACTGTAGCAACAAGAAAGGGCTCCGTGGAACCCAAATCAACTCGAGATGAAGCTTAGTCCCTGGCTTCGACTCAAGAGGAATACCAACTTTCCACAAGCACTTCAAGAGGGGGCTTCTCTCAGCTACAGGTAGGTGAGAGGGACCCTGAGTTTGTGGCCTCAAGTGGAATGGACACCGAGATGCTCTGACTCGAAGTAAGGCACAATATCCCTGCAGTGAATTGAATGCAGGCTCGTCTTCCATCTCCCAAGACGAAGGGATGTCTGAATCCCCTGTGGAGACGACAGAGAAAGACCTGGTCCTCCGCCTCAACACGACCGGAGGCCTCACATCCTTTGAAAACTCGAGAGGTCTGTGAAAATCAATGCTTCCAAAGGAGACGATGCCTGACTCTTCTTGAAAATGGATAGGAGTAACAGGATCCCTGTGGCACGTGGAAAGGGACCCTGGGTCTCCCGCCTCACGTGGAGACGCGTCCCAATTGCCATGCCAAAACTCGAGGAGAATCCCAAAGTGTCCCTCGCACCTAGGCAGGAATCCTGACGTCGCTGAGCAAACACGTGTCTGGAAGGGCCCTCCCCGTCGTATCTCGAGAATATACCCCAGGTTCCGGCCGCAACTCGAGAAAAACAATGAGACTTCCCACTCGCCGCGAGATGAGGCCTGATTCCCCTGCACTGCGTGCAGAGCAATTCCGTGTTCCACATCAAACTTGAAAGGAGCCTTGATTTCCTTCATGGCACTCCAGAGAAAACCCAAGATCACTGTCTCAAGTGTAGAGGGATCCTGAGGTCACTGGAGCAACACGAAAGGGCTCCGTGGACCACAAATCAACTCGAGATGAGAGCTTAGTCCCTGGCTTCGACTCAAGAGGAATACCAACTTTCCACAAGCACCTCAAGAGGAGGCTTCTCTCAGCTACAGGTATGTGAGAGGGCCCCTGAGTTTGTTGCCTCAAGTGGAATGGACACCGAGATGCTCTGACTCGAAGTAAGGCCGGATGTCTCTGAAATGAATTGAATGCAGGCTCGTCTTGCATCTCCCAAGACGAAGGGATGTCTGAATCCCCTGTGGAGATGACAGAGAAAGACCGAGTTCTCCGCCTCATCGCGAGCGGAGGCCTCACATCCTTTGAAAACTCGAGAGGTCCGCGGAGATCAACGCTTCTGAAGGAGACGATGCCTGACTCCTGTTGAATATGGATAGGAGTCCCAGGATCCCTGTGGCACGTGGAAAGGGACGCTGGGTCTCCCGCCTCACGTGGAGACGCGTCCCAATTTCCATGCCAAGACTCGAGGAGAATCCCGAGGTGTCCCTCGCACCTGGGAAGGAGTCCTGACGTCGCTGAACAAACACGTGTCTGGAAGGGCCCTCCCCGTCGTAACTCGAGAATATACCCCAGGTTCTGGCCTCAACTCGAGAAAAACCATGAGACTTCCCCCTCGCCGCGAGATGAGGCCCGATTCCCCTGCAGTGCGTGCAGAGCAATTCTGTGTTCCACATCAAACACGAAAGGAGCCTTGATTTCCTTGATGGCACTCCAGAGAAAACCCAACATCACTGTCTCAAGTCTAGAGGGATCCTGAGGTCACTGGAGCAACAAGAAAGGGCTCCGTGGACCCCAAATCAACTCGAGATGAGAGCTTAGTTCCTGGCTTCGACTCAAGAGGAATACCAACTTTCCATAAGCACCTCATGAGGAGGCTTTTCTCAGCTACAGGTATGTCAGAGGGACCCTGAATTTGTGGCCTCAAGTGTAATGGACACCGAGATGCTCTGACTCGAATTAAGGCCGGATATCCCTGCAGTGAATTGAATGCAGGCTCGTCTTGCATCTCCCAAGACGAAGGGATGTCTGAATCCCCTGTGGAGACGACAGAGAAAGAACTAGTCCTCCGCCTCATCGCGACCGGAGGCCTCACATCCTTTGAAAACTCGAGAGGTCTGCGGAGATCAATGCTTCCCAAGGAGACGAGGCCTGACTTCTCTTTAAAATGGATAGGAGTCCCAGGATCCCTGTGGCACGTGGAAAGGGACACTGGGTCTCCCGCCTCAAGTGGAGACGCGTCCCAATTGCCATGCCAAGACTCGAGGAGAATCCCGAGGTGTCCCTCGCACCTAGGCAGGAGTCCTGACGTCGCTGAACAAACACGTGTCTGGAAGGGCCCTCCCCGTCATAACTCGAGATTATACCCCAGGTTCTGGCCGCAACTCGAGAAAAACCATGAGACTTCCCCCTCGCCGCGAGATGAGGCCCGATTCCCATGAACTGCATGCAGAGCAATTCCGTGTTCCACATCAAACGTGAAAGGAGCCTTGATTTCCTTGATGGCACTCTAGAGAAAACCCAAGATCACTGTCTCAAGTCTAGAGGGATCCTGAGGTCTCTGAAGCAACACGAAAGGTCTGCGTGGACCCCAAATCAACTCGAGATGAGAGCTTAGTCCCTGGCTTCGAGTCAAGAGGAATACCAACTTTCCACAAGCAACTCAAGAGGAGGCTTCTCTCAGCTACAGGTATGTGAGAGGGCCCCTGAGTTTGTTGCCTCAAGTGGAATGGACACCGAGATGCTCTGACTCGAAGTAAGGCCGGATATCTCTGCAATGAATTGAATGCAGGCTCGTCTTGCATCTCCCAAGACGAAGGGATGTCTGAATCCCCTGTGGAGATGACAGAGAAAGACCGAGTTCTCCGCCTCATCGCGAGCGGAGGCCTCACATCCTTTGAAAACTCGAGAGGTCCGCGGAGATCAATGCTTCCAAAGGAGACGATGCCTGACTCCTCTTGAAAATGGATAGGAGTCCCAGGATCCCTGTGGAACGTGGAAAGGGACCCTGGGTCTCCGCCTCACGTGGAGATGCCTCCCAATTGCCATGCCAAGAATCGAGGAGAATCCCGAGGTGTCCCTCGCACCTAGGCAGGAGTCCTGACGTCGCGGAACAAACACTTGTCTGGAAGGGCCCTCCCCGTCGTAACGCGAGAATATACCCCAGGTTCTGGCCGCAACTCGAGAAAAACCATGAGACTTCCCCCTCGCCGCGAGATGAGGCCCGATTCCCATGAACTGCATGCAGAACAATTCCGTGTTCCACATCAAACGTGAAAGGAGCCTTGATTTCCTTGATGGCACCCTAGAGAAAACCCAAGATCACTGTCTCAAGTCTAGAGGGATCCTGAGGTCTCTGAAGCAACACGAAAGGTCTGCGTGGACCCCAAATCAACTCGAGATGAGAGCTTAGTCCCTGGCTTCGACTCAAGAGGAATACCAACTTTCCACAAGCACCTCAAGAGGAGGCTTCTCTCAGCTACAGGTATGTGAGAGGGACCCTGAGTTTGTGGCCTCAAGTGGAATGGACACCGAGATGCTCTGACTTGAAGTAAGGCCGGATATCCCTGCAGTGAATTGAAAGCAGGCTTTTCTTGTATCTCCCAAAAAGAAGGGATGTCTGAATCCCCTTTGGAGACCACAGAGAAAGACCTAGTTCTCCGCCTCATCGCGACCAGAGGCCTCACATCCTTTGAAAACTCTAGAGGTCCGCGGAGATCAATGCTTCCAAAGGACACGATGCCTGACTCCTCTTGAAAATGGATAGGAGTCCCAGGATCCCTGTGGCACGTGGAAAGGGCCCCGGGTCTCCCGCCTCACGTGGAGACGCGTCCCAATTGCCATGCCAAGACTCCAGGAGAATCCCGAGGTGTCCTCGCACCAAGGCCGGAGTCCTGACGTCGCTGAACAAACACGTGTCTGGAAGGATCCTCCCAATCGTAACTCGAGAATATACCCCAGGTTCCGGCCGCAAATCGAGAAAAACCATGAGATTACCCCCTCGCCGCGAGTTGAGGCCCGATTCCCCTGCACTGCATGCAGAGCAATTCCGTGTTCCACATCAAACGTGAAAGGAGCCTTGATTTCCTTAATGGCACTCCAGAGAAAATCCAAGATCACTGTCTCAAGTCTAGAGGCATCCTGAGGTCACTGGAGCAACACGAAAGGGCTCCATGGACCCCAAATCAACTCGAGATGAGAGTTTAGTTCCTGGCTTCGAGTCAAGAGGAATACCAACTTTCCACAAGCACCTCAAGAGGAGGCTTCTCTCAGCTACAGGTATGTGAGAGGGCCCTGAGTTTGTGGCCTCAAGTGGAATGGACACCGAGATGCTCTGACTCGAAGTAAGGCCGGATATCCCTGCAGTGAATTGAATGCAGGCTCGTCTTGCATCTCCCAAGACGAAGGGTTGTCTGAATCCCCTGTGGAGACCACAGAGAAAGGCCTAGTCCTCCACCTCAATGCAACCGGAGGCCTCATATCCTTTGAAAACTCGAGAGGTCTGCGGAGATCAGTACCTCCGAAGGAGACGATGCCTGACTCCTCTTGGAAATGGATAGGAGTCCCAGGATCCCTGTGGCACGTGGAAAGGGACCCTGGGTCTCCCGCCTCACGTGGAGACACGTCCCAATTGCCATGCCAAGACTCGAGGAGAATCCCGAGGTGTCCCTCGCACCTAGGCAGAAGTCCTGACGTCGTTGAACAAACACGTGTCTGGAAGGGCCCTCCCCGTCGTAACTCGAGAATATACCCCAGGTTCCGGCCTCAACTCGAGAAAAACCATGAGACATCCCCCTCGGCGCGAGATGAGGCCCGATTCCCCTGCACTGCATGCAGAGCAATTCCGTTTTCCACATCAAACGTGAAAGGAGCCTTGATTTCCTTGATGGCACTCCAGAGAAAACCCAAGTTCACTGTCTCAAGTGTAGAGGGATCCTGAGGTCACTGGAGCAACACGAAAGGGATCCGTGGACCACAAATCAACTCGAGATGAGAGCTTAGTCCCTGGCTTCGACTCAAGAGGAATACCAACTTTCCACAAGCACCTCAAGAGGAGGCTTCTCTCAGCTACAGGTATGTGAGAGGGACCCTGAGTTTGTGGCCTCAAGTGGAATGGACACTGAGATGCTCTGACTCGAAGTAAGGCAGGATATCTCTGCAGTGAATTGAATGCAGGCTCGTCTTGCATCTCCCAAGACGAAGGGTTGTCTGAATCCCCTGTGGAGACCACAGAGAAAGGCCTTCCTCCACCTCAATGCAACCGGAGGCCTCATATCCTTTGGAAACTCGAGAGGTCTGCGGAGATCAGTACCTCCAAAGGAGACGATGCCTGACTCCTCTTGAAAATGGATAGGAGTCCTAGGATCCCTGTGGCACGTGGAAAGGGACCCTGGGTCTCCCGCCTCACGTGGAGACACGTCCCAATTGCCATGCCAAGACTCGAGGAGAATCCCGAGGTGTCCCTCGCACCTAGTCAGGAGTCCTGACGTCGCTGAACAAACACGTGTCTGGAAGGGCCCTCCCCGTCGTAACTCGAGAATATACCCCAGGTTCCGGCCGCAACTCGAGAAAAACCATGAGACTTCCCCCTCGCCGCGAGATGAGGCCCGATTCCCCTGCCCTGCGTGCAGAACTATTCCGTTTTCCACATCAAACGTGAAAGGAACCTTGATTTCCTTGATGGCACTCCAGAGAAAACCCAAGTTCACTGTCTCAAGTGTAGAGGGATCCTGAGGTCACTGGAGCAACATGAAAGGGCTCCGTGGACCACAAATCAACTCGAGATGAGAGCTTAGTCCCTGGCTTCGACTCAAGAGAAATACCAACTTTCCACAAGCACCTCAAGAGGAGGCTTCTCTCACCTACAGGTATGTGAGAGGGCCCCTGAGTTTGTTGCCTCAAGTGGAATGGACACCGAGATGCTCTGACTCGAAGTAAGGCCGGATATCTCTGCAATGAACTGAATGCAGGGTCGTCTTGCATCTCCCAAGACGAAGGGATATCTGAATCCCCTGTGGAGATGACAGAGAAAGACCGAGTTCTCCGCCTCATCGCGAGCGGAGGCCTCACATCCTTTGAAAACTCGAGAGGTCCGCGGAGATCAATGCTTCCAAAGGAGACGATGCCTGACTCCTCTTGAAAATGGATAGGAGTCCCAGGATCCCTGTGGCACGTGGAAAGGGACACTGGGTCTCCCGCCTCAAGTGGAGACGCGTTCCAATTGCCATGCCAAGACTCGAGGAGAATCCCGAGTTGTCCCACGCACCTAGGCAGGAGTCCTGACGTCGCTGAACAAACACGTGTCTGGAAGGGCCCTCCCCGTCGTAACTCGAGATTATACCCCAGGTTCTGGCCGCAACTCGAGAAAAACCATGAGACATCCCCCTCGCCGCGAGATGAGGCCCGATTCCCATGAACTGCATGCAGAACAATTCCGTGTTCCACATCAAACGTGAAAGGAGCCTTGATTTCCTTGATGGCACTCTAGAGAAAACCCAAGATCACTGTCTCAAGTCTAGAGGGATCCTGAGGTCTCTGAAGCAACACGAAAGGTCTGCGTGGACCCCAAATCAACTCGAGATGAGAGCTTAGTCCCTGGCTTCGACTCAAGAGGAATACCAACTTTCCACAAGCACCTCAAGAGGAGGCTTCTCTCAGCTACAGGTATGTGAGAGGGACCCTGAGTTTGTGGCCTCAAGTGGAATGGACACCGAGATGCTCTGACTTGAAGTAAGGCCGGATATCCCTGCAGTGAATTGAAAGCAGGCTTTTCTTGTATCTCCCAAGAAGAAGGGATGTCTGAATCCCCTTTGGAGACCACAGAGAAAGACCTAGTTCTCCGCCTCATCGCAACCAGAGGCCTCACATCCTTTGAAAACTCGAGAGGTCCGCGGAGATCAATGCTTCCAAAGGAGACGATGCCTGACTCCTCTTGAAAATGGATAGGAGTCCCAGGATCCCTGTGGAACGTGGAAAGGGCCCCGGGTCTCCCGCCTTACGTGGAGACGCGTCCCAATTGCCATGCCAAGACTCGAGGAGAATCCCGAGGTGTCCTCGCACCAAGGCAGGAGTCCTGACGTCGCTGAACAAACACGTGTCTGGAAGGATCCTCCCAATCGTAACTCGAGAATATACCCCAGGTTCCGGCCGCAAATCGAGAAAAACCATGAGATTACCCCCTCGCCGCGAGTTGAGGCCCGATTCCCCTGCACTGCATGCAGAGCAATTCCGTGTTCCACATCAAACGTGAAAGGAGCCTTGATTTCCTTGATGGCACTCCAGAGAAAATCCAAGATCACTGTCTCAAGTCTAGAGGGATCCTGACGTCACTGGAGCAACACGAAAGGGCTCCATGGACCCCAAATCAACTCGAGATGAGAGTTTAGTCCCTGGCTTCGAGTCAAGAGAAATACCAACTTTCCACAAGCACCTCAAGAGGAGGCTTCTCTCAGCTACAGGTATGTGAGCGGGCCCTGAGTTTGTGGCCTCAAGTGGAATGGACACCGAGATGCTCTGACTCGAAGTAAGGCCGGATATCCCTGCAGTGAATTGAATGCAGGCTCGTCTTGCATCTCCCAAGACGAAGGGTTGTCTGAATCCCCTGTGGAGACCACAGAGAAAGGCCTAGTCCTCCACCTCAATGCAACCGGAGGCCTCATATCCTTTGAAAACTCGAGAGGTCTGCGGAGATCAGTACCTCCGAAGGAGACGATGCCTGACTCCTCTTGGAAATGGATAGGAGTCCCAGGATCCCTGTGGCACGTGGAAAGGGACCCTGGGTCTCCCGCCTCACGTGGAGACACGTCCCAATTGCCATGCCAAGACTCGAGGAGAATCCCGAGGTGTCCCTCGCACCTAGGCAGGAGTCCTGACGTCGCTGAACAAACACGTGTCTGGAAGGGCCCTCCCCGTCGTAACTCGAGAATATACCCCAGGTTCCGGCCTCAACTCGAGAAAAACCATGAGACATCCCCCTCGGCGCGAGATGAGGCCCGATTCCCCTGCACTGCATGCAGAGCAATTCCCTTTTCCACATCAAACGTGAAAGGAGCCTTGATTTCCTTGATGGCACTCCAGAGAAAACCCAAGTTCACTGTCTCAAGTGTAGAGGGATCCTGAGGTCACTGGAGCAACACGAAAGGGCTCCGTGGACCACAAATCAACTCGAGATGAGAGCTTAGTCCCTGGCTTCGACTCAAGAGGAATACCAACTTTCCACAAGCAACTCAAGAGGAGGCTTCTCTCAGCTACAGGTATGTGAGAGGGACCCTGAGTTTGTGGCCTCAAGTGGAATGGACACCGAGATGCTCTGACTCGAAGTAAGGCAGGATATCTCTGCAGTGAATTGAATGCAGGCTCGTCTTGCATCTCCCAAGACGAAGGGTTGTCTGAGTCCCCTGTGGAGACCACAGAGAAAGGCCTTCCTCCACCTCAATGCAACCGGAGGCCTCATATCCTTTGGAAACTCGAGAGGTCTGCGGAGATCAGTACCTCCGAAGGAGACGATGCCTGACTCCTCTTGAAAATGGATAGGAGTCCTAGGATCCCTGTGGCACGTGGAAAGGGACCCTGGGTCTCCCGCCTCACGTGGAGACACGTCCCAATTGCCATGCCAAGACTCGAGGAGAATCCCGAGGTGTCCCTCGCACCTTGGCAGGAGTCCTGACGTCGCTGAACAAACACGTGTCTGGAAGGGCCCTCCCCATCGTAACTCGAGAATATACCCCAGGTTCCGGCCGCAACTCGAGAAAAACCATGAGACTTCCCCCTCGCCGCGAGATGAGGCCCGATGCCCCTGCCGTGCGTGCAGAACTATTCCGTTTTCCACATCAAACGTGAAAGGAACCTTGATTTCCTTGATGGCACTCCAGAGAAAACCCAAGTTCACTGTCTCAAGTGTAGAGGGATCCTGAGGTCACTGGAGCAACACGAAAGGGCTCCGTGGACCACAAATCAACTCGAGATGAGAGCTTAGTCCCTGGCTTCGACTCAAGAGAAATACCAACTTTCCACAAGCACCTCAAGAGGAGGCTTCTCTCACCTACAGGTATGTGAGAGGGCCCCTGAGTTTGTTGCCTCAAGTGGAATGGACACCGAGATGCTCTGACTCGAAGTAAGGCCGGATATCTCTGCAATGAATTGAATGCAGGGTCGTCTTGCATCTCCCAAGACGAAGGGATATCTGAATCCCCTGTGGAGATGACAGAGAAAGACCGAGTTCTCGCCACATTGCGACCGGAGTACTCACATCCTTTGAAAACTCGAGAGGTCTGCGGAGATCAATGCTTCCAAAGGAGACGATGCCTGACTCATCTTGAAAATGGATAGGAGTCCCAGGATCCCTGTGGCACGTGGAAAGGGACCCTGGGTCTCCCGCCTCACGTGGAGACGCGTCCCAATTGCCATGCCAGGATTCGAAGAGAATCTCGAGGTGTCCCTCACACCTAGGCAGGAATTCTGACGTCGCTGAAGAAAAACATGTCTGGAAAGGCCCTCCCCGTCGTAACTCGAGAATATACCCCTGGTTCCGGCAGCAACTCGAGAAAAACCATGAGACTTCCTCCTCGCCGCGAGATGAAGCCCGATTCCCCTGCACTGCGTGCAGAGCAATTCCGTGTTCCACATCAAACGTGAAAGGAGCCTTGATTTCCTTGATTGCACTCCAGAGAAAACCCAAGATCACTGTCTCAAGTCTAGAGGGATCCTGAGGTCACTGGAGCAACACGAAAGGGCTCCGTGGACCCCAAATCAACTCGAGATGAGAGCTTAGTCCCTTGCTTCGACTCAAGAGGGATACCAACTTTCCACAAGCACCTCAAGTGGAGGCTTCACTCAGCTACAGTTATGTGAGAAGGACCATGAGTTTGTGGCCTCAAGTGGAATGGACACCGAGATGCTCTGACTCGAGGTAAGGCCGGATATCCCTGCAGTGAATTGAATGCAGGCTCGTCTCGCATCTCCCAAGACGAAGGGATGTCTGAATCCCCTGTGGAGACCACAGAGAAAGACCTAGTTCTCCGCCTCATCGTGACAGCAGGCCTCACATCCTTTGAAAACTCGACAGGTCCGCGGAGATCAATGCTTCCAAAGGAGACAATGACTGACTCCTCTTGAAAATGGATAGGTGTTCCAGGATACCTGTGGAAATTGGAAAGGGACCCTGGGTCTCCCGCCTCACGTGGAGACGCGTCCCAATTGCCATGCCAAGACTCGAGGAGAATCCCGAGGTGTCCCTCGCACCTAGGCAGGAGTCCTGACATCGCTGAACAAACACGTGTCTGGAAGGGCCCTCCCCGTTGTAACTCGAGAATATACCGCAGTTTCCGGCCGCAACTCGAGAAAAACCATGAGACTGCCCCCTCGCTGCGAGATGAGGCCCGATTCCCCTACACTGCGTGAAGAGGAATTCCGTGCTCCACATTAAATATGAACGGAGCCTTGATTTCCTTGATGGCACTCCAGAGAAAACCCAAGATGACTGTCTCAAGTCTAAAGGGATCCTGAGGTCACTGTAGCAACAAGAAAGGGCTACGTAGACCCCAAATCAACTAGAGATGAGAGCTTAGTCCCTGGCTTCGACTCAAGAGGAATACCAAGTTTCCAAAAGCACCTCAAGAGGAGGCTTCTCTCAGCTACAGGTATGTGAGAGGGACCCTGAGTTTGTGGCCTCAAGTGGAATGGACACCGAGATGCTCTGACTCGAAGTAAGGCCGGATATCCCTGCAGTGAATTGAATGCAGGCTCGTCTTGCATCTCCCAAGACGAAGGGATGTCTGAATCACCAGTGGAGACCACAGAGAAAGACCTAGTCCACCGCCTCAACGCGACCGGAGGCCTCACATCCTTTGAAAACTCGACAGGTCTGCGGAGACCAATGCTTCCAAAGGAGACGATGCCTGACTCTTCTTGAAAATGGATAGGAGTCCCAGGATCCCTGTGGCACGTGGAAAGGGACCCTGGGTCTCCCGCCTCACGTGGAGACGCGTCCCAATTGCCATGCCAAGACTCGAGGAGAATCCCGAGGTGTCCCTCGCACCTAGGCAGGAGTCCTGACGTCGCTGAACAAACACGTGTCTGGAAGGGCCCTCCCCGTCGTAACTCGAGAATATACCCCAGGTTCCGGCCGCAACTCGAGAAAAACCATGCGACTTCCCCCTCGCCGTGAGACGAGGCCCGATTCCCCTGCACTGCGTGCAGAGCAATTCCGTGTTCCACATCAAACGTGAAAGGAGCCTTGATTTCCTTGATGGCACTCCAGAGAAAACCCAAGATCATTGTCTCAAGTCTAGAGGGATCCTGAGGTCACTGTAGCAACACGAAAGGGCTCCGTGGACCCCAAATCAACTCGAGATGAGAGCTTTTTCCCTGGCTTCGACTCAAGAGGAATACAACCTTTCCAAAAGCACCTCAAGAGGAGGCTTCTCTCAGCTACAGGTATGTGAGAGGGACCCTGAGTTTGTGGCCTCAAGTGGAATGGACACCGAGATGCTCCTGACTCGAAGTAAGGCCAGATATCTCTCCAGTAAAATGAATGCACGCTCGTCTTGCATCTCCCAAGACGAAGGGATGTCTTTATCCCCTGTGGAGACCACAGAGAAAGACCTAGTCGTCCGCTTCATCGCGACCGGAGGCCTCACATCCTTTGAAAACTCGAGAGGTACGCGGAGATCAATGCGTCCAAAGGAGACGATTCCTCACTCCTCTTGAAAATGGATAGGAGTCCCAGGATCCCTTTGGCCCTTGGAAAGGGACACTGGGTCTCCCGCCTCACGTGGAGATGCGTCCCAATTGCCATGCCAAGACTCGAGGAGAATCCCGAGGTGAATCTCGCACCTAGGAAGGAGTCCTGACGTCGCTTAACAAACACGTGTCCATAAGGGCCCTCCCCGTCGTAACTCGAGAATATACCCCAGGTTCCGGCCGCAACTCGAGAAAAACCATGAGACTTACCCCTCGCCACGAGATGAGGCCCGATTCCCCTGGACTGCATGCAGAGCAATTCCGTGTTCCACATCAAACGTGAAAGCAACCTTGATTTCCTTGATGGCACTCCAGAGAAAACCCAAGATCACTGTCTCAAGTCTAGAGGGACCCTGAGGTCACTGTAGCTACACGAAAGGGCTCCGTGGACCCCAAATCAGCTCGAGATGAGAGCTTAGTCCCTGGCTTCGACTCAAGTGGAATACCAACTTTCCACAAGCACCTCAAGAGGAGGCTTCTCTCAGCTACAAGTATGTGAGAGTTACCCTAATTTTGTGGCCTTAAGTGGAATGGACACCTTGATGCTCTGACTCGAAGTAAGGCCGGATATCCCTGCAGTGAATTGAATGCAGGCTCCTCTTGCATCTCCCAAGACGATGAGATGTATGAATCCCCTGTGGAGACCAGAGAGAAAGACCTGGTTCTCCGCCTCATCGCGACTGGAGGCCTCACATACTTTGAAAACTCGAGAGGTCCGCCGAGATCAATGCTTCCAAAGGAGACGATGCCTGACTCCTCTTGAAAATGGATAGGAGTCCCAGGATCCCTCTGGCACGTGGAAAGGGGCCCTGGGTCTCTCACCTCACGTGGAGACGCGTCCCAATTGCCATGGCAAGACTCGAGGAGAATCCCGAGGTGGCCCTCGCACCTAGGCAGGAGTCGTGACGTCGCTGAACAAACACATGTCTGGAAGGGCCCTCATCCGTCGTAACTCGAGAATATACCCCAGGTTCCGGCCACAACTCGAGAAAAACCATGAGACTTCCCCCTCGCCGCGAGATGAGGCCCGATTCCCCTGCACTGCTTGCAGAGCAATTCCGTCTTCCACATCAAACGTGAAAGGAGCCTTGATTTACTTGATGGCACTCCAGAGAAAACCCAAGATCACTGTCTCAAGTCTAGAGGGATCCTGAGGTCACTGTAGCAACAGAAAAGGGCTCCGTGGAGCCCAAATCACCTCGAGATGAGAGCTTATTCCCTGGCTTCGACTCAAGAGGAATACCAACTTTCCACAAGCACCTCAAGAGGAGGCTTCTCTCAGCTACAGGTATGTGAGAGGGACCCTTAGTTTGTGGCCTCAAGTGGAATGGACATCGAGATGCTCTGACTCGAAGTAAGGCCGGATATCCCTGCAGTGAATTGAATGCAGGTTCGTCTTGCATCTCCCAAAACAAAGGGATGTCTGAATCCCCTGCGGAGACCACAGAGAAAGACCTAGTTCTCGCCACATTGCGACCGGAGTACTCACATCCTTTGAAAACTCGAGAGGTCCGCGGAGATCAATTCTTCCAAAGGAGACGATGCCAGACTCATCTTGAAAATGGATAGGAGTCCCAGGATCCCTGTGGCACGTGGAAAGGGACCCTGGGTCTCCCGCCTCACGTGGAGACGCGTCCCAATTGCCATGCCAGGATTCGAAGAGAATCTCGAGGTGTCCCTCACACCTAGGCAGGAATTCTGACGTCGCTGAAGAAACACATGTCTGGAAGGGCCCTCCCCGTCGTAACTCGAGAATATACCCCTGGTTCCGGCTGCAACTCGAGAAACCATGAGACTTCCCCCTCGCCGCGAGATGAAGCCCGATTCCCCTGCACTGCGTGCAGAGCAATTCCGTGTTCCACATCAAACCTGAAAGGAGCCTTGATTTCCTTGATGGCACTCCAGAGAAAACCCAAGATCACTGTCTCAAGTCTAGAGGGATCCTGAGGTCACTGGAGCAACACGGAAGGGCACCGTGGACCCCAAATCAACTCGAGATGAGAGCTTAGTCCCTGGCTTCGACTCAAGAGGGATACCAACTTTCCACAAGCACCTCAAGTGGAGGCTTCTCTCAGCTACAGTTATGTGAGAAGGACCATGAGTTTGTGGCCTCAAGTGGAATGGACACCGAGATGCTCTGACTTATAAGGCCAGATATCCCTGCAGTGAATTGAATGCAGGCTCGTCTTGCATCTCCCAAGACGAAGGGATGTTTGAATCCCCCGTGGAGACCACAGAGAAAGACAGAGTTCACCGCCTCATCGCCACCTCAGGCCTCACATCCTTTGAAAACTCGAGAGGTCCGCGGAGATCAATGCTTCCAAAGGAGACGATGACTGACTCCTCTTGAAAATGGATAGGAGTCCCAGGATCCCTGTGGCACGTGGAAAGGGACCCTGGGTCTCCTGCCTCACGTGGAGACGCGTCCCAATTGCCATGCCAAGACTCGAGGAGAATCCCGAGGTGTCCCTCGCACCTAGGCAGGAGTCCTGACGTCGCTGAACAAACACGTGTCTGGAAGGGCCCTCCCCGTTGTAACTCGAGAATATACCCCAGGTTCCTGCCGCAACTCGAGAAAAACCATGAGACTTCCCCCTCACTGCGAGATGAGGCCCGATTCCCCTGCACTGCTTGCAGAGCAATTCCTGGTTCCACATCAAACGTGAAAGGAACCTTGATTTCCTTGATGGCCCTCCAGAGAAAACCCAAGATCACTGTCTCAAGTCTAGAGGTATCCTGAGGTCACTGGAGCAACACGAAAGGGCTCCGTGGACCCCAAATCAACTCGTGAAGAGAGCTTAGTCTCTGGCTTCGACTCAAGAGGAATACCAACTTTCCACAAGCACCTCAAGAAGCGGCTTCTCTCAGCTACAGGTATGTGAGAGGGACCCTGAGTTTGTGGCCTCAAATGGAATGGACACCGAGATGCTCTGACTCGAAGTAAGGCCGGATATCCCTGCAGTGAATTGAGTGCAGGCTCGTCTTGCATCTCCCAAGACGACGGGATGTCTGAATCCCCTGTGGAGACCACAGAGAAAGACCTAGTTCTCGGCCTCATCGAGACCGGAGGCCTAACATCCTTTGAAAACTCGAGAGGTCCGCGGAGATCAATGCTTCCAAAGGATACGATGCCTGACTCTTCTTGAAAATGGATAGGAGTCCCAGGATACCTGTGGCACGTGGAAAGGGACCCTGGGTCTCCCGCCTCACGTGAAGACGCGTCCCAATTGCCATGCCAAGACTCGAGAAGAATTCCGAGGTGTCCCTCGCACCTAGGCAGGAGTCCTGACGTCGCTGAACAAACACATGTCTGGAAGGGCCCTCCCCGTCGTAACTCGAGAATATACCCCAGGTTCCGGCCGCAACTCGAGAAAAACCATGAGACTTCCCCCTCGCTGCAAGATGAGGCACGATTCCCCTGCACTGCGTGCAGAGCAACTCCGTGTTCCACATCAAACGTGAAAGGAGCCTTGATTTCCTTGATGGCACTTCAGAGGAAACCCAACATCACTGTCTCAAGTCTAGAGGGATCCTGAGGTCACTGGAGCAACATGAAAGGCCTCCGTGGACCCAAAATCAACTCGAGATGAGAGCTTAGTCCCTGGCTTCGACTCAAGAGAAATACCAAATTTCCACAAGCACCTCAAGAGGAGGCTTCTCTCAGCTACAGGTATGTGAGAGGGACCCTGAGTTTGTGGCCTCAAGTGGAATGGACACCGAGATGCTCTGACTCGAAGTAAGGCCGGATATCCCTGCAGTGAATTAAATGCAGGCTCGTCTTGCATCTCCCAAGACGAAGGGATGTCTGAATCCCCTGTGGAGACGACAGAGAAAGACCTAGTCCTCCGCCTCATCGAGACCGGAGGCCTCACATCCTTTGAAAACTCGAGAGGTCTGTGGAGATCAATGCTTCCAAAGGAGACGATGCCTGACTCCTCTTGAAAATGGATAGGAGTCCCAGGAATCCTGTGGCACGTGGAAAGGAACCCTGGGTCTCCCGCCTCACGTGGAGACGCGTCCCAATTGCCATGCCAAGACTCGAGGAGAATCCCGAGGTGTCCCTCGCACCTAGGCAGGAGTCCTGACGTCGCTGAACAAACACGTCTCTGGAAGGGCCCTCCCCGACGTAACTCGAGAATATACCTCAGGTTCCGGCCGCAACTCGAGAAAAACCGTGAGACTTCCCCCTCGCCAGGAGATGAGTCCCGATTCCGCTACACTACGTGCAGAGCAATTCCGTATCCCACATCAAACGTGAAAAGAGCCTTGATTTCCTTGATGGCACTCCAGAGAAACCCCAAGATCACTGTCTCATGTCTAGAGGGATCCTGAGGTCACTGTAGCAACACGAAAGGGCTCTGCAGACCCAAAACAACTGGAGATGAGAGTTTAGTCCCTCGATTCGACTCAAGAGGAATACCAACTTTCCACAAGCACCACAGGGGAGGCTTCTCTCAGCTACAGGTATGTGAGAGGAACTCTGAGTTTGTGGACTCAAGTGGAATGAACACCGAGATGCTCTGACTCGAAGAAAGGACGGATATCTCTGCAGTGAATTGAATGGAGGCTCGTCTTGCATCTCCCAAGACGACGGGATGTCTGAATCCCCTGTGGAGACCACAGAGAAAGACCTAGTTCTCGGCCTGATCGAGACCGGAGGCCTCACATCCTTTGAAAACTCGAGAGGTCCGCGGAGATCAAGGCTTCCAAAGGAGACGATGCCTGTCTCTTCTTGAAAATGGATAGGAGTCCCAGGATACCTGTGGCACGTGGAAAGGGACCCTGGGTCTCCCGCCTCACGTGAAGACGTGTCCCAATTGCCATGCCAAGACTCGGGAAGAATTCTGAGGTGTCCCTCGCACCTAGGCTGGAGTCCTGACGTCGCTGAACAAACACGTGTCTGGAAGGGCCCTCCCCGTCGTAACTCGAGAATATACCCCAGGTTCCGGCCGCAACGCGAGAAAAACCATGAGACTTCCCCCTCGCTGCAAGATGAGGCCCGATTCCCCTGCACTGCGTGCAGAGCAATTCCGTGTTCCACATCAAACGTGAAAGGAGCCTTGATTTCCTTGATGGCACTCCAGAGAAAACCCAAGATCACTGTCTCAAGTCTAGAGGGATCCTGAGATCACTGGAGCAACACGAAAGGCCTCCGTGGACCCCAAATCAACTCGAGATGAGAGCTTAGTCCCTGGCTTCGACTCAAGAGGAATACCAACTTTCCACAAGCACTTCAAGAGGAGGCTTCTCTCAGCTACAGGTATGTGAGAGGGACCCTGAGTTTGTGGCCTCAAGTGGAATGGACACCGAGATGCTCTGACTCGAAGTAAGCCCGGATATCCCTGCAGTGAATTAAATGCAGGCTCGTCTTGCATCTCCCAAGACGAAATGATGTCTGAATCCCCTGTGGAGACGACAGAGAAAGACCTAGTCCTCCGCCACATCGAGACCGGAGGCCTCACATCCTTTGAAAACTTGAGAGGTCTGTGGAGATCAATGCTTCCAAAGGAGACGATGCCTGACTCCTCTTGAAAAGGGATAGGAGTCCCAGGAACCCTGTGGCACGTGGAAAGGAACCCTGGGTCTCCCGCCTCACGTGGAGACGCGTGCCAATTGCCAGGCCAAGACTCGAGGAGAATCCCGAGGTGTCCCTCGCACCTAGGCAGGAGTCCTGACGTCGCTGAACACATAAATATCTGGAATTGCCCTCCCCGTCGTAACTCGAGAATATACCCCAGGTTCCGGCCGCAACTCGAGAAAAACCATGAGACTTCCCCCTCGCCACGAGATGAGTCCCGATTCCCCTGCACAGCGTGCAGAGCAATTCCGTATCCCACATCAAACGTGAAAAGAGCCTTGATTTCCTTGATGGCACTCCAGAGAAAACCCAAGATAACTTTGTCAAGTCTAGAGGGATCCTGAGGTCACTGTAGCAACACGAAAGGGCTCCGTGGACTCCAAATCAACACGAGATGAGAGCTTAGTACCTGTCTTCGACTCAAGAGGAATACCAACTTTCCACAAGCACCTCAAGAGGAGGCTTCTCACAGCTACAGGTATGTGAGAGGGACCCTGAGTTTGTGGCCTCAAGTGGAATGGACACCAAGATGCTCTGACTCGAAGTAAGGCCGGATATTCCTGCAGTGAATTGAATGCAGGCTCGTCTTGCATCTCCAAGAGGAAGGGATGTCTGCATGCCCTGTGGAGACCACAGAGAAAGACCTAGTTCTCCACCTCATCGCGACCGGAGGCCTCACATCCTTTGAAAACTCGAGAGGTCCGCGGAGATCAATGCTTCCAAAGGAGACGATGCCTGACTCCTCTTGAAAATGGATAGGAGTCCCAGGATCCCTGTGGGACGTGGAAAGGGACCCTGGGTCTCCCGCCTCACATGGAGACGAGTCCCAATTGCCATTCCAAGACTCGAGGAGAATCCCGAGGTGTCCCTCGCACCTAGGCAGGAGTCCTGACGTTGCTGAACATACACGTGTCTGGAAGGGCCCTCCCCGTCCTAACTCGAGAATATACCCCAGGTTCCTGCCGCAACTCGAGAAAAACCATGCGACTTACCCCTCGCCGTGAGATGAGGAGCGATTTCCCTGCACTGCGTGCAGAGCAATACCTTGTTCCACATCAAACGTGAAAGGAGCCTTGATTTCCTTGATGGCACTCCAGAGAAAACCCAAGATCACTGTCTCAAGTCTAGAGGGATCCTGAGGTCACTGGAGCAACACGAAAGGGCTCCGTGGACCCCAAATCAACTCGAGATGAGATCTCAGTCCCTGGCTGCGACTCAAGAGGAATATCAACTAGCCACAAGCACCTCAAGAGGAGGCTTGTCTCAACTACAGGTATGTGAGAGGGTCCCTGAGTTTGTGGCCTCAAGTGGAATGGACACCGAGAAGCTCTGACTCGAAGTAAGGCTGGATATCCCTGCAGTGACTTGAACGCAGGCTCGTCTTGCATCTCCAAAGACGAAGGGATGTCTGAATCCCCAGTGGAGACCACAGAGAAAGACCTAGTTCTCTGCCTCATCGCGACCGGAGGCCTCACATCCTTTGAAAACTCGAGAGGTCCGCGGAGATCAATGCTTCCAAAGGAGACGATGCCTGACTCCTCTTGAAAATGGATAGGAGTCCCAGGATCCCTGTGGCACGTGGAAAGGGACCCTGGGTCTCCCGCCTCACGTGGAGACGAGTCCCAATTGCCATGCCAAGACTCGAGGAGAATCCCGAGGTGTCCCTCGCACCTAGGCAGTAGTCCTGACGTCGCTGAACAAACATGTGCCTGGAAGGGCCCTCCCCGTCGTAAGTCGGGAATATACCCCAGGTTCCGGCCGCAACTCGAGAAAAACCATGAGACTTCCCCCTCGCCACGAGAGGAGGCCCGATTCCCCTGCACTGCGTGCACAGCAATTCCGTGTTCCACATCAAACGTGAAAGGAGCCTTGATTTCCTTGATGGCACTCCAGAGAAAACCCAAGATCACTGTCTCAAGTCTAGAGGGATCCTGAGGTCACTGTAACAACATAAAAGGGCTCCGTGGAACCCAAACCAACTCGAGATGAGAGCTTAGTCCCTGGATTCTACTCAAGAGGAATACTAGCTTTCCACAAGCACCTCAAGAGGAGGCTTCTCTCAACTATATGTATGTTAGAAGGACCCTGAATTTGTGGCCTCAAGAGGAATGGACACCGAGATGTTCTGACTCGAAATAAGGCCGGATATCCCTGCAGTGAATTGAATGCATGCTCGTCTTACTTCTCCCAAGACGAAGGGATGTCTGAATCCCCTGTGGAGACCACAGAGAAAGACCTAGTTCTCCGCCTCACATCGATCGGAGGCCTCACGTCCTTTGAAAACTCGAGAGGTCCTCGGAGATCAATGCTTCCAAAGGAGACGATGCCTGACTCCTCTTGAAAATGGATAGGAGTCCCAGGATCCCTGGGGCACGTGGAAAGGGACCCTGGGTCTCCCGCCTCACGTGGAGACACGTCCCAATGGCCAGGCCAAGACTCGAGGGGAATCCCGAGTTGCCCCTCGCACCTAGGCAGGAGTCCTGACGTCGCTGAACAAACACGTGTCTGGAAGGGCCCTTCCGGTCGTAACTCGTGAGTGTACCCCAGGTTCCGGCCGCAACTCGAGAAAAACCATGAGACTTCCACCTCGCCCCGAGATGAGGCCCGATTCCCCTGCACTGCGTGCAGAGCCACTCCGTGTTCCAAATCAAACGTGAAATGAGACTTGATTTCCTTGATGGCACTCCAGAGAACACCCAAGATCATTGTCTCAAGTCTAGAGGGATCCTGAGGTCACTATAGCAACACGAAAGTGCTCCGTGGACCCCAAATCAACTCGAGATGAGAGCTTCGTCCCTGGCTTCGACTCGAGAGGAATACCCACTTTCCACAAGCACCTCAAGAGGAGGCTTCTCTCAGCTACAGGTATGTGAGAGGGACCCTGAATTTGTGGCCTCAAGTGGAATGGACACCGAGATGCTCTGACTCGAAGGAAGGCCGGATATCCCTGCAGTGAATTGAATGCAGGCTCAACTTGCATCTCCCAAGACGAAGGGATGTCTGAATCCCCTGTGGAGACCAAGGAGAAAGACCTAGTTCTCCGCCTCATCGCGACCGGAGGCCTCACGTCCTTTGAAAACTCGAGAGGTCCGCGGAGATCAATGCTTCCAAAGGAGACGATGCCTGACTCCTCTTGAAAATGGATAGGAGTCCCAGGATCCCTGTGGCACGTGGAAAGGTACCCTGGGTCTCCCGCCTCATGTGGAGACGTGTCCCAATGGCCATGCCAAGACTCGAGGAGAATCCCGAGGTGTCCCTCGCACCCAGGCAGGAGTCCTGACATCGCTGAATAAACACGTGTCTGGAAAGTCCCTTCTGGTCGTAAGTCGAGAATGTACCCCACGTTCCGGCCGCAACTCGAGAAAAACCATGAGACTTCCCCCTCGCCGCGAGATGAGGCCCGATTCCCCTGCACTGCGTGCAGAGCAATTCCGTGTTCCAAATCAAACATGAAAGGAGCCTTGATTTCCTTGATGGCACTCCAGAGAAAACCCAAGATCACTGTCTCAAGTCTAGAGGGATACTGAGGTCACTGTAGCAACACGAAAGGGCTCCGTGGACCCCAAATCAACTCGAGATGAGAGCTTCGTCCCTGGCTTTGACTCAAGAGGAATACCAACTTTCTGCAAGCACCTCCAGAGGAGGCTTCTCTCAGCTACAGGTATGTGAGAGGGACCCTGAGTTTGTGGCCTCAAGTGGAATGGACACCGAGATGCTCTGACTCGAAGGAAGGCCGGATATCCCTGCAGTGAATTGAATGCAGGCTCGTCTTGCATCTCCCAAGACGAAGGGTTGTCTGAATCCCCTGTGGAGACCACAGAGAAAGACCTAGTCCTCCGCCTCATCGCGACCGGAGGCCTCACATCCTTTGAAAACTCGAGAGGTCCGCGGAGATCAATGCTTCCAAAGGAGACGATGCCTGACTCCTCTTGAAAATGGATAGGAGTCCCAGGATCCCTGTGGCACGTGGAAAGGGACCCTGGGTCTCCCACCTCAGGTGGAGACGCGTCCCCAATGCCATGCCAAGATTCGAGGAGAATCCCGAGGTGTCCCTCGCACCTAGGCAGGAGTCCTGACGTCGCTGAACAAACACGTGTCTGGAGGGGCCCTCCCCGTCGTAACTCGAGAATATATCCCAGGTTCCGGCCGCAACTCGAGAAAAACCAGGAAACTTCCCTCTCGCCGCGAGATGAGGCCCGATTCCCCTGCACTGCGTGCAGAGCAATTCCATGTTCCACATCAAACCTGAAAGGAGCCTTGATTTCCTTGATGGCACTTCAGAGAAGTCCCAAGATCACTGTCTCAAGTCTAGAGGGATCCTGAGGTCACTGGAGCAACACGAAAGGGCTCCGTGAACCACAAATCAACTCGAGATGAGAGCTTAGTCCCTGGCTTCGACTCAAGAGGAATACCAACTTTCCACAAGCACCTCAAGAGGAGGCTTCTTTCAGCTACAGGTATGTGAGAGGGACCCTGAGTTTGCGGCCTCAAGTGGAATGGACACCGAGATGCTCTGACTCGAAGTAAGGCTGGATATCCCTGCAGTGAAGTGAATGCAGGCTCGTCTTGCATCTCCCAAGACGAAGGGATGTCTGAATCCCCTGTGGAGACCACAGAGAAAGACCTAGTTCTCCACCTCATCGCGACCAGAGGCCTCACATCCTTTGAAAACTCGAGAGGTCCGCGGAGATCAATGCTTCCAAAGGAGACGATGCCTGACTCCTCTTGAAAATGGATAGGAGTCCCAGGATCCCTGTGGCACGTGGAAATGGACACTGGGTCTCCCACCTCACGTGGAGTCGCGTCCCAATTTCCATGCCAAGACTCGAGGAGAATTCCGAGGTGTCCCTCCCACCTAGGCAGGAGTCCTGACTTCGCTGAACAAACACGTGTCTGGAAGGGCCCTCCCCCTCGTAACTCGAGAATATACCCCAGGTTCCGGCCGCAACTCGGTAAAAACCATGAGTCTTCCCCCTCACCCCGAGATGAGGCCTGATTCCCCTGCACTGCGTGCAGAGCAATTGCGTGTTCCACATCAAAGGTGAAAGGAGCCTTGATTTCCTTGATGGCACTCCAGAAAAAACCCAAGATCACTGTCTCAAGTCTAGAGGGATCCTGAGGTCACAGGAGCAATACGAAAGGGGTCTGTGGACCCCAAATCAACACGAGATGAGAGCTTTGTCCCTGCCTTCGACTCAAGAGGAATACCAACTTTCCAAAAGCACCTCAAGAGGAGGCTTCTCTCAGCTACAGGTATGTGAGAGGGACCCTGAGTTTGTGGCCTCAAGTGGAATGGACACCGAGATGCTCTGACTCGAAGTAAGGCCGGATATCCCTGCAGTGAATTGAATGCAGGCTCGTCTTGCATCTTCCAAGACGAAGGGATGTCTGAATCCCCTGTGGAGAAGACAGAGAAAGACCTAGTCCTCCGCCTCATCGTGACCGGAGGCCTCACATCCTTTGAAAACTCGAGGGTTCCGCACAGATCAATGCTTCCAAAGGAGACGATGCCTGAGTCCTCTTGAAAATGGATAGGAGTCCCAGGATCCCTATGGCCCGTGGAAAGGGACCCTGTGTCTCCCGCCTCACGTGGAGACGCATCCCAATTGCCATGCCAAGTCTCGAGGAGAATCCCGAGGTGTCCCTCGCACCTAGGCAGGAGTCCTGATGTCGCTGAACAAACACGTGTCTGGAAGGGCCCTCCCCGTCGTAACTCGAGAATATACCCCAGGTTCCAGCCGCAACTAGAGAAAAAACATGAGACTTCCCACTCGCCACGAGATGAGGCCCGATTCCCCTGCACTGCGTGCAGAGCAATTCCGTGTTCCACATCAAACGTGAAAGGAGCCTTGATTTCCTTGATGGCCCTCCAGAGAAAACCCAAGATCACTGTCTCAAGTCTAGAGGGATCCTGAGGTCACTGGAGCAACACGAATGGGCTCCGTGGACCCCAAATTCACTCGAGATGAGAGCTTAGTTCCTGGCTTCGACTCAAGAGGAATACCAACTTTCCACATGCACCTCAAGAGGAGGCTTCTCTCAGCTACAGGTATGTGAGAGGGACCCTGAGTTTGTGCGCTCAAGTGGAATGGACTCCGAGATGCTCTGACTCGAAGTAAGGCCGAATATCCCTGCAGTGAATTGAATGCAGGCTCGTCTTGCATCTCCCAAGACGAAGGGATGTCTGAATACCCTGTGGAGACCACAGAGAAAGACCTAGATCTCCGCCTCATCGCGACCGGAGGCCTCACATCCTTTGAAAACTCGAGAGGTCCGCGGAGATCAATGCTTCCAAAGGAGACGATGCCTGAGTCCTCTTGAAAATGGATAGGAGTCCCAGGATCCCTGTGGCACGTCGAAAGGGACCCTGTGTCTCCCGCCTCACGTGGAGACGCGTCCCAATTGCAATGCCAAGACTCGAGGAGAATCCCGAGGTCTCCGTCGCACCTAGGCAGGAGTCCTGACGTCGCTGAACAAACACGTGTCTGGAAGGGCCCTCCCCGTCGTAACTCGAGAATATACCCCAGGTTCCGCCCGCAACTCGAGAAAAACCATGAGACTTCCCCCTCGCCGCGAGATGAGGCCCGATTCCCCTGCACTGCGTGCAGAGCAATTCCGTGTTCCACATCAAACTTGAAAGGAGCCTTGATTTGCTTGATGGCACTCCAGAGACAACCCAAGATCACTGTCTCAAGTCTAGAGGGATCCTGAGGTCACTGGAGCAACAAGAAAGGGCTCCATGGACCCGAAATCAACTCGAGATGAGAGCTTAGTCCCTGGCTTCGACTCAAGAGGAATACCAACTTTCCACAAGCACTTCAAGAGGAGGCTTCTCTCAGCTACAGGTATGTGAGAGAGACCCTGAGTTTGTGGCCTCAAGTGGAATGGACACCGAGATGCTCTGACTCGAAGTAAGGCCGGATATCCCTGCAGTGAATTGAATGCAGGCTCGTCTTGCATCTCCCAAGACGAAGGGATGTCTGAGTCCCCTGTGGAGACCACAGAGAAAGACCTAGTTCTTCACCTCATCGCGACCGGAGGCCTCACATCCTTTGAAAACTCGAGAGGTCGCGGAGATCAATGCTTCCAAAGGAGACGATGCCTGACTCCTCTTGAAAATGGATAGGAGTCTCAGGATCCCTGTGGCACGTGGAAAGGGACCCTGGGTCACCCGCCTCACGTGGAGACGCGTACCAATTGCCATGCCAAGACTCGAGGAGAATCCCGAGGTGTCCCTCGCACCTAGGCAGGAGTCCTGACGTCGCTGAACAAACACGTGTCTGGAAGGGCCCTCCCCGTCTTAACTCGAGAATATACCCCAGGTTCCAGCCGCAACTCGAGAAAAACCATGAGACTTCCCCCTCCCAGCGAGATGAGGTCCGATTCCCCTGCACTGCGTGCAGAGCAATTCCGTTTTCCACATCAAACGTGAAAGGAGACTTGATTTCCTTGATGGCACTCCAGAGAAAACCCAAGATCACTGTCTCAAGTCTAGAGGGATCCTGAGGTCACTGGAGCAACACGAAAGTGCTCCGTGGACCCCAAATCAACTCGAGATGAGAGCTTAGTCCCTGGCTTCGACTCAAGAGGAATACCAACTTTCCACAAGCACCTCAAGAGGAGGCTTCTAACAGCTACAGGTATGTGAGAGGGACCCTGAGTTTGTGGCCTCAAGTGGAATGGACAACGAGATGCTCTGACTCGAAGTAAGGCCGGATATCACTGCAGTGAATTGAATGCAGGCTCGTCTTGCAACTCCCAAGACGAAGGGATGTCCAAATCCCCTGTGGAGACCACAGAGAAAGACCTAGTCCTCCCCCTCATCGCGACCGGAGGCCTCACATCCTTTGAAAACTCGAGAGGTCCGCGGAGATCAATGCTTCCAAAGGAGAGGATTCCTGACTCCTCTTGAAAATGGATAGGAGTCCCAGGATCCCAGTGGCACGTGGAAAGGGATCCTGGGTCTCCCGCCTCACGTGGAGACGCGTCCCAATTGCCATGCAAGACTCGAGGAGAATCCCGAGGTGTCCCTCGCACCTAGGCAGGAGTCCTGACATCACTGAACAAACACGTGTCTGGACTGGCCCTCCTCGTTGTAACTCGAGAATATACCCCAGGTTCCGGCCGCAACTCGAGAAAAACCATGAGACTTCCCCCTCGCCGCGAGATGAGGCCCGATTCCCCTGCACTGCGTGCAGAGCAATTCCGTGTTCCACATCAAACACGAAAGGAGCCTTGATTTCCTTGATGGCACTCCAGAGAAAACCCAAGATCACTGTCTCAAGTCTAGAGGGATCCTGAGGTCACTGGAGCAACACGAAAGGGCTCCGTGGACCCCAAATCAACTCGAGATGAGAGCTTAGTCCCTGGTTTCGACTCAAGAGGAATACCAACTTTCCACAAGCACCTCAAGAGGAGGCTTCTCTCAGCTACAGGTATGTGAGAGGGACCCTGAGTTTGTGGCCTCAAGTGGAATGGACACCGAGATGCTCTGACTCAAAGTAAGGCCGGATATCCCTGCAGTGAATTGAATGCAGGCTCGTCTTGCATCTCCCAAGACGAAGGGATGTCTGAATCCGCTGTGGAGACGACAGAGAAAGACCTAGTCCTCCGCCTCATCGCGTCCGGAGGCCTCACATCCTTTGAAAATTCGAGTGATATGCGGAGATCAATGCTTCCAAAGGAGACGATGCTTGACTCCTCTTGAAAATGGATAGGAGTCCCAGGATCCCTGTGGCACATGGAAAGGGACCCTGGGTCTCCCGCGTCACGTGGAGACATGTCTCAATTGCCATGCCAAGACTCGAGGAGGATCCCGAGTTGTCCCTCGCACCTAGGCAGGAGTCCTGACGTCGCTGAACAAACACGTGTCTGGAAGGGCCCTCCCTGTCGTAACTCGAGAATATACCCCAGGTTCCGGCCGCAATTCGAGAAATACCATGAGACTTCCACCTCGCCGCGAGTTGAGGCCCGATTCCCCTGCCCTGCGTGCAGAGCAATTCCGTTTTCCACATCAAACTTTAAAGGAGCCTTGATTTCCTTGATGGCACTCCAGAGAAAACTCAAGTTCACTGTCTCAAGTCTAGAGGGATCCTGAGGTCACTGGAGCAACACAAAAGGGCTCCGTGGACGACAAATCAACTCGAGATGAGAGCTTAGTCCCTGGCTTCGACGCGAGTGGAATACCAACTTTCCACAAGCACCTCAAGAGGAGGCTTCTCTCAGCTACAAGTATGTGAGAGGGCCCCTGAGTTTGTGGTCTCAAGTGGAATGGACACCGAGATGCTCTGACTCGAAGTAAGGCCGGATATCCCTGCAGTGAATTGAATTCAGGCTCGTCTTGCATCTCCCAAGACGAAGGGATGTCTGAATCCCCTGTGGAGATGACAGAGAAAGACCGACTTCTCCGCCTCTTCGCGAGGGGAGGCCTCACATCCTTTGAAAACTCGAGAGGTCCGCGGAGATCAATGCTTCCAAAGGAGACGATGCCTGACTCCTCTTGAAAATGGATAGGAGTCCCAGGATCCCTGTGGCACGTGGAAAGGGACCCTGGGTCTCCCGCCTCACGTGGAGACGCGTCCCAATTGCCATGCCAAGACACGAGGAGAATCCTGAGGTGTCCTTGGCACCTAGGCAGGAGTCCTGACGTCGCTGAACAAACACGTGTCTGGAAGGGCCCTCCCCGTCATAACTCGAGAATATACCCCAGGTTCCGGCGGCAACTCGAGAAAAACCATGACACTTCCCCCTCGCCGCGAGATAAGGCCCGATTCCCCTGCACTGCGTGCAGAGCAATTCCGTGTTCCACATCAAACGTGAAAGGAAACTTGATTTCCTTGATGGCACTCCAGAGACAACCCAAGATCACTGTCTCAAGTCTAGAGGGATCCTGAGGTCACTGGAGCAACACGAAAGGGCTCCGTGGACCCCAAATCAACTAGAGATGAGAGCTTAGTCCCTGGCTTCGACTCAAGAGGAGTACCAACTTTCCACAAGCACCTCAAGTGGAGGCTTTTCTCAGCTACAGGTATGTGAGAGGGCCCCTGAGTTTGTGGCCTCAAGTGGAATGGACACCGAGATGCTCTCACTCGAAGTAAGGCCGGACATCCCTGCAGTGAATTGAATGCAGGCTCGTCTTGCATCTCCCAAGACGAAGGGATGTCTGAATCCCCTGTGGAGACCACAGAGAAATACCTAGTCCTCCGCCTCAACACGACCGGAGGCCTCACATCCTTTGAAAACTCGAGAGGTCCGCGGAGATCAATGCTTCCAAAGGAGACGATGCCTGACTCCTCTTGAAAATGGATAGTAGTCCCAGGATCACTGTGGCACGTGGAAAGGGACCCTTGGACTCCCGCCTCACGTGGAGACGCGTCCCAATTGCCATGGCAAGACTCGAGGAGAATCCCGAGGTGTCGCTCGAACCTAGGCTGGAGTCCTGACGTCGCTGAACAAACACATGTATGGAAGGGCCCTCCCCGTCGTAACTCGAAAATATACCCCAGGTTCCGGCCGCAACTCGAGAAAAACCATGAGACTTCCCCCTCGCCACGAGATGAGGCCCGATTACCCTGCACTGCGTGCAAAGCAATTCCGTGTTCCACATCAAACGTGAAAGGAGCCTTGATTTCCTTGATGGCACTACAGAGAAAACCCAAGATCACTGTCTCAAGTCTAGAGGTATCCTGAGGTCACTGGAGCAACACGAAAGGGGTCTGTGGACCACAAATCAACTCGAGATGAGAGCTTAGTCCCTGGCTTCGACTCAAGAGGAATACCAACTTTCCAGAAGCACCTCAAGAGGCGTCTTCTCTCAGCTACAGGTATGTGAGAGGGACCCTGAGTTTGTGGCCTCAAGTGGAATGGACACCGAGATGCTCTGACTCGAAGTGATGCCGGATATCCCTGCAGTGAATTGAAGGCAGGCTCGTCTTGCATCTCCCAAGACGAAGGGATGTCTGAATCCCCTGTGGAGACGACAGAGAAAGACCTAGTTCTCCGCCTCAACGTGACCGGAGGCCTCACATCCTTTGAAAACTCGAGAGGTCCGCGGAGATCAATGCTTCCAAAGGAGACGATGCCTGACTCCTCTGGAAAATAGATAGGAGTCCCAGGATCCCTGTGGCACGTGGAAAGGGACCCTTGGTCTCCCGCCTCACGTGGAGACGCGTCCCAATTGCCATGCCAAGACTTGAGGACAATCCCGAGGTGTCCCTCGCACCTAGGCAGGAGTCCTGATGTCGCTGAACAAACACGTGTCTGGAAGGGCTCTCCCCGTCGTAACTCGAGACTATACCCCAGGTTTCGGCCGTAACTCGAGAAAAACCATGAGACTTCCCCCTCGCCGCGAGATGAGGCCCGATTCCCCTGCACTGCATGCAGAGCAATTCCCTTTTCCACATCAAACGTGAAAGGAGCCTTGATTTCCTTGATGGCACTCCAGAGAAAACCCAAGATCACTGGCTCAAGTCTAGAGGGATCCTGAGGTCACTGGAGCAACACGAAAGGGCTCCGTGGAACCCAAATCAACTCGAGATGAGAGCTTAGTCCCTGGCTTCGAATCAAGAGGAATACCAACTTTCCACAAGCACCTCAAGAGAAGGCTTCTCTCAGCTACATGTATGTGAGAGGGACCCTGAGTTTGTGGCCTCAAGTTGAATGGACACCGAGATGCTCTGACTCGAAGTAAGGCCGGATATTTCTGCAGTGAATTGAAGGCAGGCTCGTCTTGCATCTCCCAAGACGAAGGGATGTCTGAATCCCCTGTGGAGACGACAGAGAAAGACCTAGACCTCCGCCTCAACGTGACCGGAGGCCTCACATCCTTTGAAAACTCGAGAGGTCCGCGGAGATCAGTGCTTCCAAAGGAGACGATGCCTGACTCCTCTGGAAAATAGATAGGAGTCCCAGGATCCCTGTGGCACGTGGAAAGGGACCCTTGGTCTCCCGCCTCACGTGGAGACGCGTCCCAATTGCCATGCCAAGACTTGAGGACAATCCCGAGGTGTCCCTCGCACCTAGGCAGGAGTCCTGATGTCGCTGAACAAACACGTGTATGGAAGGGCCCTCCCCGTCTTAACACGAGAAAATACCCCAGGTTTCGGCCGCAACTCGAGAAAAACCATGAGACTTCCCCCTCGCCGCGAGATGAGGCCCGATTCCCCTGCACTGCGTGCAGAGCAATTCCGTGTTCCACATCAAACGTGAAAGCAACCTTGATTTCCTTGATGGCACTCCAGAGAAAACCCAAGATCACTCTCTCAAGTCTAGAGGGATCCTGAGGTCACTGGAGCAACACCAAAGGGCTCAGTGGACCCCAAATCAACTCGAGATGAGACGTTAGTCCCTGGCTTCGACTCAAGAGGAATACCAACTTTCCACAAGCACCTCAAGAGGAGGCTTCTCTCAGCTACAGGTATGTGAGAGGGACCCTGAGTTTGTGGCCTCAAGTGGAATGGACACCGAGATGCTCTGACTCGAAGTAAGGCCGGATATCCCTGCAGTGACTTGAATGCAGGCTCGTCTTGCATCTCCCAAGACGAAGGGTTGTCTGAATCCCCTGTGGAGACCACAGAGAACGACCTAGTCCTCCGCCTCAACGCGAACGGAGGCCTCACGTTCTTTGAAAACTCGAGAGGTCCGCGGAGATCAGTGCTTCCAAAGGAGACGATGCCTGACTCCTCTGGAAAATGGATAGGAGTCCCAGGATCCCTGTCCACGTGGAAAAGGACCCTGGGTCTCCCGCCTCACATGGAGACGCGTCCCAATTGCCATGCCAAGACACGAGGAGAATCCTGAGGTGTCCTTGGCACCTAGGCAGGAGTCCTGACGTCGCTGAACAAACACGTGTCTGGAAGGGCCCTCCCCGTCATAACTCAAGAATATACCCCAGGTTCCGGCGGCAACTCGAGAAAAACCATGACACTTCCCCCTCGCCGCGAGATAAGGCCCGATTCCCCTGCACTGCGTGCAGAGCAATTCCGTGTTCCACATCAAACGTGAAAGGAAACTTGATTTCCTTGATGGCACTCCAGAGAAAACCCAAGATCACTGTCTCAAGTCTAGAGGGATCCTGAGGTCACTGGAGCAACACGAAAGGGCTCCGTGGACCCCAAATCAACTCGAGATGAGAGCTTAGTCCCTGGCTTCGACTCAAGAGGAATACCAACTTTCCACAAGCACCTCAAGAGGAGGCTTCTCTCAGCTACAGGTATGTGAGAGGGCCCCTGAGTTTGTGGCCTCAAGTGGAATGGACACCGAGATGCTCTCACTCGAAGTAAGGCCGGATATCCCTGCAGTGAATTGAATGCAGGCTCGTCTTGCATCTCCCAAGACGAAGGGATGTCTGAATCCCCTGTGGAGACCACAGAGAAAGACCTAGTCCTCCACCTCAACGTGACCGGAGGCCTCACATCCTTTGAAAACTCGAGAGGTCCGCGGAGATCAATGCTTCCAAAGGAGACGATGCCTGACTCCTCTGGAAAATAGATAGGAGTCCCAGGATCCCTGTGGCACGTGGAAAGGGACCCTTGGTCTCCCGCCTCACGTGGAGACGCGTCCCAATTGCCATGCCAAGACTTGAGGACAATCCCGAGGTGTCCCTCGCACCTAGGCAGGAGTCCTGATGTCGCTGAACAAACACGTGTCTGGAAGGGCTCTCCCCGTCGTAACTCGAGACTATACCCCAGGTTTCGGCCGTAACTCGAGAAAAACCATGAGACTTCCCCCTCGCCGCGAGATGAGGCCCGATTCCCCTGCACTGCATGCAGAGCAATTCCCTTTTCCACATCAAACGTGAAAGGAGCCTTGATTTCCTTGATGGCACTCCAGAGAAAACCCAAGATCACTGGCTCAAGTCTAGAGGGATCCTGAGGTCACTGGAGCAACACGAAAGGGCTCCGTGGAACCCAAATCAACTCGAGATGAGAGCTTAGTCCCTGGCTTCGAATCAAGAGGAATACCAACTTTCCACAAGCACCTCAAGAGAAGGCTTCTCTCAGCTACATGTATGTGAGAGGGACCCTGAGTTTGTGGCCTCAAGTTGAATGGACACCGAGATGCTCTGACTCGAAGTAAGGCCGGATATCTCTGCAGTGAATTGAAGGCAGGCTCGTCTTGCATCTCCCAAGACGAAGGGATGTCTGAATCCCCTGTGGAGACGACAGAGAAAGACCTAGACCTCCGCCTCAACGTGACCGGAGGCCTCACATCCTTTGAAAACTCGAGAGGTCCGCGGAGATCAGTGCTTCCAAAGGAGACGATGCCTGACTCCTCTGGAAAATAGATAGGAGTCCCAGGATCCCTGTGGCACGTGGAAAGGGACCCTTGGTCTCCCGCCTCACGTGGAGACGCGTCCCAATTGCCATGCCAAGACTTGAGGACAATCCCGAGGTGTCCCTCGCACCTAGGCAGGAGTCCTGATGTCGCTGAACAAACACGTGTATGGAAGGGCCCTCCCCGTCTTAACACGAGAAAATACCCCAGGTTTCGGCCGCAACTCGAGAAAAACCATGAGACTTCCCCCTCGCCGCGAGATGAGGCCCGATTCCCCTGCACTGCGTGCAGAGCAATTCCGTGTTCCACATCAAACGTGAAAGCAACCTTGATTTCCTTGATGGCACTCCAGAGAAAACCCAAGATCACTCTCTCAAGTCTAGAGGGATCCTGAGGTCACTGGAGCAACACCAAAGGGCTCAGTGGACCCCAAATCAACTCGAGATGAGACGTTAGTCCCTGGCTTCGACTCAAGAGGAATACCAACTTTCCACAAGCACCTCAAGAGGAGGCTTCTCTCAGCTACAGGTATGTGAGAGGGACCCTGAGTTTGTGGCCTCAAGTGGAATGGACACCGAGATGCTCTGACTCGAAGTAAGGCCGGATATCCCTGCAGTGACTTGAATGCAGGCTCGTCTTGCATCTCCCAAGACGAAGGGTTGTCTGAATCCCCTGTGGAGACCACAGAGAACGACCTAGTCCTCCGCCTCAACGCGAACGGAGGCCTCACGTTCTTTGAAAACTCGAGAGGTCCGCGGAGATCAGTGCTTCCAAAGGAGACGATGCCTGACTCCTCTGGAAAATGGATAGGAGTCCCAGGATCCCTGTCCACGTGGAAAAGGACCCTGGGTCTCCCGCCTCACATGGAGACGCGTCCCAATTGCCATGCCAAGACACGAGGAGAATCCTGAGGTGTCCTTGGCACCTAGGCAGGAGTCCTGACGTCGCTGAACAAACACGTGTCTGGAAGGGCCCTCCCCGTCATAACTCAAGAATATACCCCAGGTTCCGGCGGCAACTCGAGAAAAACCATGACACTTCCCCCTCGCCGCGAGATAAGGCCCGATTCCCCTGCACTGCGTGCAGAGCAATTCCGTGTTCCACATCAAACGTGAAAGGAAACTTGATTTCCTTGATGGCACTCCAGAGAAAACCCAAGATCACTGTCTCAAGTCTAGAGGGATCCTGAGGTCACTGGAGCAACACGAAAGGGCTCCGTGGACCCCAAATCAACTCGAGATGAGAGCTTAGTCCCTGGCTTCGACTCAAGAGGAATACCAACTTTCCACAAGCACCTCAAGAGGAGGCTTCTCTCAGCTACAGGTATGTGAGAGGGCCCCTGAGTTTGTGGCCTCAAGTGGAATGGACACCGAGATGCTCTCACTCGAAGTAAGGCCGGATATCCCTGCAGTGAATTGAATGCAGGCTCGTCTTGCATCTCCCAAGACGAAGGGATGTCTGAATCCCCTGTGGAGACCACAGAGAAAGACCTAGTCCTCCGCCTCAACGCGACCGGAGGCCTCACATCCTTTGAAAACTCGAGAGGTCCGCGGAGATCAATGCTTCCAAAGGAGACGATGCCTGACTCCTCTTGAAAATGGATAGTAGTCCCAGGATCACTGTGGCACGTGGAAAGGGACCCTGGGACTCCTGCCTCACGTGGAGACCCGTCCCAATTGCCATGGCAAGACTCGAGGAGAATCCCGAGGTGTCGCTCGAACCTAGGCTGGAGTCCTGACGTCGCTGAGCAAACACATGTATGGAAGGGCCCTCCCCGTCGTAACTCGAGAATATACCCCAGGTTCCGGCCGCAACTCGAGAAAAACCATGAGACTTCCCCCTCGCCGCGAGATGAGGCCCGATTCCCCTGCACTGCGTGCAGAGCAATTCCGTGTTCCACATCAAACGTGAAAGCAACCTTGATTTCCTTGATGGCACTCCAGAGAAAACCCAAGATCACTCTCTCAAGTCTAGAGGGATCCTGAGGTCACTGGAGCAACACCAAAGGGCTCAGTGGACCCCAAATCAACTCGAGATGAGACGTTAGTCCCTGGCTTCGACTCAAGAGGAATACCAACTTTCCACAAGCACCTCAAGAGGAGGCTTCTCTCAGCTACAGGTATGTGAGAGGGACCCTGAGTTTGTGGCCTCAAGTGGAATGGACACCGAGATGCTCTGACTCGAAGTAAGGCCGGATATCCCTGCAGTGACTTGAATGCAGGCTCGTCTTGCATCTCCCAAGACGAAGGGTTGTCTGAATCCCCTGTGGAGACCACAGAGAACGACCTAGTCCTCCGCCTCAACGCGAACGGAGGCCTCACGTTCTTTGAAAACTCGAGAGGTCCGCGGAGATCAGTGCTTCCAAAGGAGACGATGCCTGACTCCTCTGGAAAATGGATAGGAGTCCCAGGATCCCTGTCCACGTGGAAAAGGACCCTGGGTCTCCCGCCTCACATGGAGACGCGTCCCAATTGCCATGCCAAGACACGAGGAGAATCCTGAGGTGTCCTTGGCACCTAGGCAGGAGTCCTGACGTCGCTGAACAAACACGTGTCTGGAAGGGCCCTCCCCGTCATAACTCAAGAATATACCCCAGGTTCCGGCGGCAACTCGAGAAAAACCATGACACTTCCCCCTCGCCGCGAGATAAGGCCCGATTCCCCTGCACTGCGTGCAGAGCAATTCCGTGTTCCACATCAAACGTGAAAGGAAACTTGATTTCCTTGATGGCACTCCAGAGAAAACCCAAGATCACTGTCTCAAGTCTAGAGGGATCCTGAGGTCACTGGAGCAACACGAAAGGGCTCCGTGGACCCCAAATCAACTCGAGATGAGAGCTTAGTCCCTGGCTTCGACTCAAGAGGAATACCAACTTTCCACAAGCACCTCAAGAGGAGGCTTCTCTCAGCTACAGGTATGTGAGAGGGCCCCTGAGTTTGTGGCCTCAAGTGGAATGGACACCGAGATGCTCTCACTCGAAGTAAGGCCGGATATCCCTGCAGTGAATTGAATGCAGGCTCGTCTTGCATCTCCCAAGACGAAGGGATGTCTGAATCCCCTGTGGAGACCACAGAGAAAGACCTAGTCCTCCGCCTCAACGCGACCGGAGGCCTCACATCCTTTGAAAACTCGAGAGGTCCGCGGAGATCAATGCTTCCAAAGGAGACGATGCCTGACTCCTCTTGAAAATGGATAGTAGTCCCAGGATCACTGTGGCACGTGGAAAGGGACCCTGGGACTCCTGCCTCACGTGGAGACGCGTCCCAATTGCCATGGCAAGACTCGAGGAGAATCCCGAGGTGTCGCTCGAACCTAGGCTGGAGTCCTGACGTCGCTGAGCAAACACATGTATGGAAGGGCCCTCCCCGTCGTAACTCGAGAATATACCCCAGGTTCCGGCCGCAACTCGAGAAAAACCATGAGACTTCCCCCTCGCCACGAGATGAGGCCCGATTCCCCTGCACTGCGTGCAGAGCAATTCCGTGTTCCACATCAAACGTGAAAGGAGCCTTGATTTCCTTGATGGCCCTCCAGAGAAAACCCAAGATCACTGTCTCAAGTCTAGAGGGATCCTGAGGTCACTGGAGCAACACGAAAGGGCTCCGTGGACCCCAAATCAACTCGAGATGAGAGCTTAGTCCCTGGCTTCGACTCAAGAGGAATACCAACTTTCCACAAGCACCTCAAGAGGAGGCTTCTCTCAGCTACAGGTATGTGAGAGGGACCCTGAGTTTGTGGCCTCAAGTGGAATGGACACCGAGATGCTCTCACTCGAAGTAAGGCCGGATATCCCTGCAGTGAAGTGAATGCAGGCTCGTCTTGCATCTCCCAAGACGAAGGGATGTCTGAATCCCCTGTGGAGACCACAGAGAAAGACCTAGTCCTCCGCCTCAACGCGAACTGGAGGCCTCACATCCTTTGAAAACTCGAGAGGACCTTGGAGATCAATGCTTCCAAAGGAGACGATGCCTGACTCCTCTTGAAAATGGATAGGAGTCCCAGGATCCTTGTGGCACGTGGAAAGGGACCCTGGGTCTCCCGCCTCACGTGGAGACGCGTCCCAATTGCCATGCCAAGACTCGAGGAGAATCCTGAGGTATCCCTCGCACCTAGGCAGGAGTCCTGACGTCGCTGAACAAAAACGTGTCTGGAAGTGCCCTCCCCGTCGTAACTCGGGAATATACCCCAGGTTCCGGCCGGAACTCGAGAAAAACCATGAGACTTACCCCTCGCCGCGACATGAGGCCCAATTCCCCTGCACTGCGTGCAGAGCAATTCCGTGTTCCACATCAAACGTGAAAGGAGACTTGATTTCCTTGATGGCACTCCAGAGAAAACCCAAGATCACTGTCTCAAGTCTAGAGGGATCCTGAGGTCACTGGAGCAACACGAAAAGGCTTCGTGGACCCCAAATCAACTCGAGATGAGAGCTTAGTCCCTGGCTTCGACTCAAGAGGAATACCAACTTTCCACAAGCACCTCAAGAGGAGGCTTCTCTCAGCTACATGTATGTGAGAGATACCCTGAGTTTGTGGCCTCAAGTGGAATGGACACCGAGATGCTCTGACTCGAAATAAGGCCGGATTACCCTACAGTGAGTTGAATGCAAGCTCGTCTTGCATCTCGCAATACGAAGGGATGTCTGAATCCCCTGTGGAGACCACAGAGAAAGACCTAGTTCTCCGCCTCATCGCGACCGGAGGCCTCACATCCTTTGAAAACTCGAGAGGTCCGCGGAGATCAATGCTTCCAAAGGAGACGATGCCTGACTCCTCTTGAAAATGGTTAGGAGTCCTAGGATCCCTGTCCACATGGAAGGGGACCCTGGGTCTCCCGCTTCACGTGGAGACGCATCCCAATTGCCATGCCAAGACTCGAGGAGAATCCCGAGGTGTCCCTCGAACCTAGGCAGGAGTCCTGACATCGCTGAACAAAAACGTGTCTGGAAGTGCCCTCCCCGTCGTAACTCGGGAATATACCCCAGGTTCCGGCCGCAACTCGAGAAAAACCATGAGACTTCCGCCTCGCCGCGACATGAGGCCCGATTCCCCTGGACTGCGTGCAGAGCAATTCCGTGTTCCAAATCAAACGTGAAAGGAGACTTGATTTCCTTGATGGCACTCCACAGAAAACCCAAGATCACTGTCTCAAGTCTAGAGGGATCCTGAGGACACTGGAGCAACACGAAAGGGCTTCGTGGACCCCAAATCAACTCGAGATGAGAGCTTAGTCCCTGGCTTTGACTCAAGAGTAATATGAACTTTCCACAAACCACTCAAGAGGAGGCTTCTCTCAGCAACAGGTATGTGAGAGGGACCCTGAGTTTGTGGCCTCAAGTGGAATGGACACCGAGATGCTCTGACTCGAAGTAAGGCCGGATATCCCTGCAGTGAATTGAATGCAGGCTCGTCTTGCATCTCCCAAGACGAAGGGATGTCTGAATCCCCTGTGGAGACCACAGAGAAATACCTAGTCCTCCGCCTCAACGCGAACGGAGGCCTCACATCCTTTGAAAACTCGAGAGGTCCGCGGAGATCAATGCTTCCAAAGGAGACGATGCCTGACTCCTCTTGAAAATGGATAGGAGTCCCAGGATCCCTGTGGCACGTGGAAAGGGACCCTGGGTCTCGCGCCTCACGTGGAGCCGCGTCCCAATTGCCATGCCAAGACTCTAGGAGAATCCCGATGTGTCCCTCGCACCTAGGCAGGAGTCCTGACGTCGCTGAACAAACACGTGTCTGGAAGGGCCCTCCCCGTCGTAACTCGAGAATATACCCCAGGTTCTAGCCGCAACTCGAGAAAAACCATGAGACTTCCCCCTCGCCGCGAGATGAGGCCCGATTCCCCTGCACTGCGTGCAGAGCAATTCCGTGTTCCACATCAAACGTGAAAGGAGCCTTGATTTCCTTGATGGCACTCCAGAGAAAACCGAAGATCACTGTCTGAAGTCTAGAGGGATCCTGAGGTCACTGGAGCAACATGAAAGGACTCCGTGGACCCCAAATCAACTCGAGATGAGAGCTTAGTCCCTGGCTTCGACTCAAGAGGAATACCAACTTTCCACAAGCACCTCAAGAGGAGGCTTCTCTCAGCTACAGGTAGGTGAGACGGACCCTGAGTTTGTGGCCTCAAGTGGAATGGACACCGAGATGCTCTGACTCGAAGTAAGGCCGGATATCCCTGCAGTGAAGTGAATGCAGGCTCGTCTTGCATCTCCCAAGACGAAGGGATGTCTGAATCCCCTGTGGAGACCACAGAGAAAGACCTAGTCCTCCGCCTCATCGCGAGCGGAGGCCTCACATCCTTTGAAAACTCGAGAGGTCCGCGGAGATCAATGCTTCCAAAGAGACGATGCCTGACTCCTCTTGAAAATGGATAGGAGTCCGAGGATCCCTGTGGCACGTGGAAAGGGACCCTGGGTCTCCCGCCTCACGTGGAGACGCGTCCCAATTGCCATGCCAAGACTCGAGGAGAATCCCGAGGTGTCCCTCGCACCTAGGCAGGAGTCCTGACGTCGCTGAACAAACACTTGTCTGGAAGGGCCCTCCCCGTCGTAACTCGAGAATATACCCCAGGTTCCGGCCGCAACTCGAGAAAAACCATGAGACTTCATACTCGCCGCGAGATGAGGCCCGATTCCCCTGCACTGCGTGCAGAGCAATTCCGTGTTCCACATCAAGCCTGAAAGGAGCCTTGATTTCCTTGATGGCACTCCAGAGAAAACCCAAGATCACTGTCTGAAGTCTAGAGGGATCCTGAGGTCACTGTAGCAACACGAAAGGGCTCCATGGAACCCAAATCAACTCCAGATGAGAACTTAGTCCCTGGCTTCGACTCAAGAGGAATACTAACTTTCCACAAGCACCTCAAGAGGAGGCTTCTCTCAGCTACAGGTATGTGAGAGGGCCCCTGAGTTTGTGGCCTCAAGTGGAATGGACACCGAGATGCTCTCACTCGAAGTAAGGCCGGATATCCCTGCAGTGAATTGAATGCAGGCTCGTCTTGCATCTCCCAAGACGAAGGGATGTCTGAATCCCCTGTGGAGACCACAGAGAAAGACCTAGTCCTCCGCCTCAACGCGACCGGAGGCCTCACATCCTTTGAAAACTCGAGAGGTCCGCGGAGATCAATGCTTCCAAAGGAGACGATGCCTGACTCCTCTTGAAAATGGATAGTAGTCCCAGGATCACTGTGGCACGTGGAAAGGGACCCTGGGACTCCTGCCTCACGTGGAGACCCGTCCCAATTGCCATGGCAAGACTCGAGGAGAATCCCGAGGTGTCGCTCGAACCTAGGCTGGAGTCCTGACGTCGCTGAGCAAACACATGTATGGAAGGGCCCTCCCCGTCGTAACTCGAGAATATACCCCAGGTTCCGGCCGCAACTCGAGAAAAACCATGAGACTTCCCCCTCGCCGCGAGATGAGGCCCGATTCCCCTGCACTGCGTGCAGAGCAATTCCGTGTTCCACATCAAACGTGAAAGCAACCTTGATTTCCTTGATGGCACTCCAGAGAAAACCCAAGATCACTCTCTCAAGTCTAGAGGGATCCTGAGGTCACTGGAGCAACACCAAAGGGCTCAGTGGACCCCAAATCAACTCGAGATGAGACGTTAGTCCCTGGCTTCGACTCAAGAGGAATACCAACTTTCCACAAGCACCTCAAGAGGAGGCTTCTCTCAGCTACAGGTATGTGAGAGGGACCCTGAGTTTGTGGCCTCAAGTGGAATGGACACCGAGATGCTCTGACTCGAAGTAAGGCCGGATATCCCTGCAGTGACTTGAATGCAGGCTCGTCTTGCATCTCCCAAGACGAAGGGTTGTCTGAATCCCCTGTGGAGACCACAGAGAACGACCTAGTCCTCCGCCTCAACGCGAACGGAGGCCTCACGTTCTTTGAAAACTCGAGAGGTCCGCGGAGATCAGTGCTTCCAAAGGAGACGATGCCTGACTCCTCTGGAAAATGGATAGGAGTCCCAGGATCCCTGTCCACGTGGAAAAGGACCCTGGGTCTCCCGCCTCACATGGAGACGCGTCCCAATTGCCATGCCAAGACACGAGGAGAATCCTGAGGTGTCCTTGGCACCTAGGCAGGAGTCCTGACGTCGCTGAACAAACACGTGTCTGGAAGGGCCCTCCCCGTCATAACTCAAGAATATACCCCAGGTTCCGGCGGCAACTCGAGAAAAACCATGACACTTCCCCCTCGCCGCGAGATAAGGCCCGATTCCCCTGCACTGCGTGCAGAGCAATTCCGTGTTCCACATCAAACGTGAAAGGAAACTTGATTTCCTTGATGGCACTCCAGAGAAAACCCAAGATCACTGTCTCAAGTCTAGAGGGATCCTGAGGTCACTGGAGCAACACGAAAGGGCTCCGTGGACCCCAAATCAACTCGAGATGAGAGCTTAGTCCCTGGCTTCGACTCAAGAGGAATACCAACTTTCCACAAGCACCTCAAGAGGAGGCTTCTCTCAGCTACAGGTATGTGAGAGGGCCCCTGAGTTTGTGGCCTCAAGTGGAATGGACACCGAGATGCTCTCACTCGAAGTAAGGCCGGATATCCCTGCAGTGAATTGAATGCAGGCTCGTCTTGCATCTCCCAAGACGAAGGGATGTCTGAATCCCCTGTGGAGACCACAGAGAAAGACCTAGTCCTCCGCCTCAACGCGACCGGAGGCCTCACATCCTTTGAAAACTCGAGAGGTCCGCGGAGATCAATGCTTCCAAAGGAGACGATGCCTGACTCCTCTTGAAAATGGATAGTAGTCCCAGGATCACTGTGGCACGTGGAAAGGGACCCTGGGACTCCTGCCTCACTTGGAGACGCGTCCCAATTGCCATGGCAAGACTCGAGGAGAATCCCGAGGTGTCGCTCGAACCTAGGCTGGAGTCCTGACGTCGCTGAGCAAACACATGTATGGAAGGGCCCTCCCCGTCGTAACTCGAGAATATACCCCAGGTTCCGGCCGCAACTCGAGAAAAACCATGAGACTTCCCCCTCGCCACGAGATGAGGCCCGATTCCCCTGCACTGCGTGCAGAGCAATTCCGTGTTCCACATCAAACGTGAAAGGAGCCTTGATTTCCTTGATGGCCCTCCAGAGAAAACCCAAGATCACTGTCTCAAGTCTAGAGGGATCCTGAGGTCACTGGAGCAACACGAAAGGGCTCCGTGGACCCCAAATCAACTCGAGATGAGAGCTTAGTCCCTGGCTTCGACTCAAGAGGAATACCAACTTTCCACAAGCACCTCAAGAGGAGGCTTCTCTCAGCTACAGGTATGTGAGAGGGACCCTGAGTTTGTGGCCTCAAGTGGAATGGACACCGAGATGCTCTCACTCGAAGTAAGGCCGGATATCCCTGCAGTGAAGTGAATGCAGGCTCGTCTTGCATCTCCCAAGACGAAGGGATGTCTGAATCCCCTGTGGAGACCACAGAGAAAGACCTAGTCCTCCGCCTCAACGCGAACTGGAGGCCTCACATCCTTTGAAAACTCGAGAGGACCTTGGAGATCAATGCTTCCAAAGGAGACGATGCCTGACTCCTCTTGAAAATGGATAGGAGTCCCAGGATCCTTGTGGCACGTGGAAAGGGACCCTGGGTCTCCCGCCTCACGTGGAGACGCGTCCCAATTGCCATGCCAAGACTCGAGGAGAATCCTGAGGTATCCCTCGCACCTAGGCAGGAGTCCTGACGTCGCTGAACAAAAACGTGTCTGGAAGTGCCCTCCCCGTCGTAACTCGGGAATATACCCCAGGTTCCGGCCGGAACTCGAGAAAAACCATGAGACTTACCCCTCGCCGCGACATGAGGCCCAATTCCCCTGCACTGCGTGCAGAGCAATTCCGTGTTCCACATCAAACGTGAAAGGAGACTTGATTTCCTTGATGGCACTCCAGAGAAAACCCAAGATCACTGTCTCAAGTCTAGAGGGATCCTGAGGTCACTGGAGCAACACGAAAAGGCTTCGTGGACCCCAAATCAACTCGAGATGAGAGCTTAGTCCCTGGCTTCGACTCAAGAGGAATACCAACTTTCCACAAGCACCTCAAGAGGAGGCTTCTCTCAGCTACATGTATGTGAGAGATACCCTGAGTTTGTGGCCTCAAGTGGAATGGACACCGAGATGCTCTGACTCGAAATAAGGCCGGATTACCCTACAGTGAGTTGAATGCAAGCTCGTCTTGCATCTCGCAATACGAAGGGATGTCTGAATCCCCTGTGGAGACCACAGAGAAAGACCTAGTTCTCCGCCTCATCGCGACCGGAGGCCTCACATCCTTTGAAAACTCGAGAGGTCCGCGGAGATCAATGCTTCCAAAGGAGACGATGCCTGACTCCTCTTGAAAATGGTTAGGAGTCCTAGGATCCCTGTCCACATGGAAGGGGACCCTGGGTCTCCCGCTTCACGTGGAGACGCATCCCAATTGCCATGCCAAGACTCGAGGAGAATCCCGAGGTGTCCCTCGAACCTAGGCAGGAGTCCTGACATCGCTGAACAAAAACGTGTCTGGAAGTGCCCTCCCCGTCGTAACTCGGGAATATACCCCAGGTTCCGGCCGCAACTCGAGAAAAACCATGAGACTTCCGCCTCGCCGCGACATGAGGCCCGATTCCCCTGGACTGCGTGCAGAGCAATTCCGTGTTCCAAATCAAACGTGAAAGGAGACTTGATTTCCTTGATGGCACTCCACAGAAAACCCAAGATCACTGTCTCAAGTCTAGAGGGATCCTGAGGACACTGGAGCAACACGAAAGGGCTTCGTGGACCCCAAATCAACTCGAGATGAGAGCTTAGTCCCTGGCTTTGACTCAAGAGTAATATGAACTTTCCACAAACCACTCAAGAGGAGGCTTCTCTCAGCAACAGGTATGTGAGAGGGACCCTGAGTTTGTGGCCTCAAGTGGAATGGACACCGAGATGCTCTGACTCGAAGTAAGGCCGGATATCCCTGCAGTGAATTGAATGCAGGCTCGTCTTGCATCTCCCAAGACGAAGGGATGTCTGAATCCCCTGTGGAGACCACAGAGAAATACCTAGTCCTCCGCCTCAACGCGAACGGAGGCCTCACATCCTTTGAAAACTCGAGAGGTCCGCGGAGATCAATGCTTCCAAAGGAGACGATGCCTGACTCCTCTTGAAAATGGATAGGAGTCCCAGGATCCCTGTGGCACGTGGAAAGGGACCCTGGGTCTCGCGCCTCACGTGGAGCCGCGTCCCAATTGCCATGCCAAGACTCTAGGAGAATCCCGATGTGTCCCTCGCACCTAGGCAGGAGTCCTGACGTCGCTGAACAAACACGTGTCTGGAAGGGCCCTCCCCGTCGTAACTCGAGAATATACCCCAGGTTCTAGCCGCAACTCGAGAAAAACCATGAGACTTCCCCCTCGCCGCGAGATGAGGCCCGATTCCCCTGCACTGCGTGCAGAGCAATTCCGTGTTCCACATCAAACGTGAAAGGAGCCTTGATTTCCTTGATGGCACTCCAGAGAAAACCGAAGATCACTGTCTGAAGTCTAGAGGGATCCTGAGGTCACTGGAGCAACATGAAAGGACTCCGTGGACCCCAAATCAACTCGAGATGAGAGCTTAGTCCCTGGCTTCGACTCAAGAGGAATACCAACTTTCCACAAGCACCTCAAGAGGAGGCTTCTCTCAGCTACAGGTAGGTGAGACGGACCCTGAGTTTGTGGCCTCAAGTGGAATGGACACCGAGATGCTCTGACTCGAAGTAAGGCCGGATATCCCTGCAGTGAAGTGAATGCAGGCTCGTCTTGCATCTCCCAAGACGAAGGGATGTCTGAATCCCCTGTGGAGACCACAGAGAAAGACCTAGTCCTCCGCCTCATCGCGAGCGGAGGCCTCACATCCTTTGAAAACTCGAGAGGTCCGCGGAGATCAATGCTTCCAAAGAGACGATGCCTGACTCCTCTTGAAAATGGATAGGAGTCCGAGGATCCCTGTGGCACGTGGAAAGGGACCCTGGGTCTCCCGCCTCACGTGGAGACGCGTCCCAATTGCCATGCCAAGACTCGAGGAGAATCCCGAGGTGTCCCTCGCACCTAGGCAGGAGTCCTGACGTCGCTGAACAAACACTTGTCTGGAAGGGCCCTCCCCGTCGTAACTCGAGAATATACCCCAGGTTCCGGCCGCAACTCGAGAAAAACCATGAGACTTCATACTCGCCGCGAGATGAGGCCCGATTCCCCTGCACTGCGTGCAGAGCAATTCCGTGTTCCACATCAAGCCTGAAAGGAGCCTTGATTTCCTTGATGGCACTCCAGAGAAAACCCAAGATCACTGTCTGAAGTCTAGAGGGATCCTGAGGTCACTGTAGCAACACGAAAGGGCTCCATGGAACCCAAATCAACTCCAGATGAGAACTTAGTCCCTGGCTTCGACTCAAGAGGAATACTAACTTTCCACAAGCACCTCAAGAGGAGGCTTCTCTCAGCTACAGGTATGTGAGACGGACCCTGAGTTTGTGGCCTCAAGTGGAATGGACACCGAGATGCTCTGACTCGAAGTAAGGCCGGATATCCCTGCAGTGAATTGAATGCAGGCTAGTCTTGCATCTCCCAAGACGAAGGGATGTCTGAATCCCCTGTGGAGACCACAGAGAAAGACCTAGTCCTCCGCCTCAACGCGAACGGAGGCCTCACATCCTTTGAAAACTCGAGAGGTCCGCGGAGATCAATGCTTCCAAAGGAGACGATGCCTGACTTCTCTTGAAAATGGATAGGAGTCCCAGGATCCCTGTGGCACGTGGAAAGGGACCGTGGGTCTCGCGCCTCACGTGGAGACGCCTCCCAATTGCCATGCCAAGACTCGAGGAGAATCCCGAGGTGTCCCTCGCACCTAGGCAGGAGTCCTGACGTCGCTGAACAAACACGTGTCTGGAAGGGCCCTCCCCGTCGTAACTCGAGAATATACCCCAGGTTCTGGCCGCAACTCGAGAAAAACCATGAGACTTCCCCCTCGTTGCGAGATGAGGCCCGATTCCCCTGCACTGCGTGCAGAGCAATTCCGTGTTCCACATCAAACGTGAAAGCAACCTTGATTTCCTTGATGGCACTCCAGAGAAAACCCAAGATCACTCTCTCAAGTCTAGAGGGATCCTGAGGTCACTGGAGCAACACCAAAGGGCTCAATGGACCCCAAATCAACTCGAGATGAGAGGTTAGTCCCTGGCTTCGACTCAAGAGGAATACCAACTTTCCACAAGCACCTCAAGAGGAGGCTTCTCTCAGCTACAGGTATGTGAGAGGGACCCTGAGTTTGTGGCCTCAAGTGGAATGGACACCGAGATGCTCTGACTCGAAGTAAGGCCGGATATCCCTGCAGTGAATTGAATGCAGGCTCGTCTTGCATCTCCCAAGACGAAGGGTTGTCTGAATCCCCTGTGGAGACCACAGAGAACGACCTAGTCCTCCGCCTCAACGCGAACGGAGGCCTCACGTCCTTTGAAAACACGAAATGTCCGCGGAGATCAGTGCTTCCAAAGGAGACGATGCCTGACTCCTCTTGAAAATGGATAGGAGTCCCAGGATCCCTGTCCATGTGGAAAAGGACCCTGGGTCTCCCGCCTCACATGGAGACGCGTCCCAATTGCCATGCCAAGACACGAGGAGAATCCTGAGGTGTCCTTGGCACCTAGGCAGGTGTCCTGACGTCGCTGAACAAACACGTGTCTGGAAGGGCCCTCCCCGTCATAACTCGAGAATATACCCCAGGTTCCGGCGGCAACTCGAGAAAAACCATGACACTTCCCCCTCGCCGCGAGATAAGGCCCGATTCCCCTGCACTGCGTGCAGAGCAATTCCGTGTTCCACATCAAACGTGAAAGGAAACTTGATTTCCTTGATGGCACTCCAGAGAAAACCCAAGATCACTGTCTCAAGTCTAGAGGGATCCTGAGGTCACTGGAGCAACATGAAAGGGCTCCGTGGACCCCAAATCAACTCGAGATGTGAGCTTAGTCCCTGGCTTCGACTCGAGAGGAGTACCAACTTTCCACAAGCACCTCAAGTGGAGGCTTCTCTCAGCTACAGGTATGTGAGAGGGCCCCTGAGTTTGTGGCCTCAAGTGGAATGGACACCGAGATGCTCTCACTCGAAGTAAGGCCGGACATCCCTGCAGTGAATTGAATGCAGGCTCGTCTTGCATCTCCCAAGACGAAGGGATGTCTGAATCCCCTGTGGAGACCACAGAGAAAGACCTAGTCCTCCGCCTCAACACGACTGGAGGCCTCACATCCTTTGAAAACTCGAGAGGTCCGCGGAGATCAATGCTTCCAAAGGAGACGATGCCTGACTCCTCTTGAAAATGGATAGTAGTCCCAGGATCACTGTGGCACGTGGAAAGGGACCCTGGGACTCCCGCCTCACTTGGAGACGCGTCCCAATTGCCATGGCAAGACTCGAGGAGAATCCCGAGGTGTCGCTCGAACCTAGGCTGGAGTCCTGACGTCGCTGAACAAACACATGTATGGAAGGGCCCTCCCCGTCGTAACTCGAGAATATACCCCAGGTTCCGGCCGCAACTCGAGAAAAACCATGAGACTTCCCCCTCGCCGCGAGATGAGGCCCGATTACCCTGCACTGCGTGCAAAGCAATTCCGTGTTCCACATCAAACGTGAAAGGAGCCTTGATTTCCTTGATGGCACTACAGAGAAAACCCAAGATCACTGTCTCAAGTCTAGAGGTATCCTGAGGTCACTGGAGCAACACGAAAGGGGTCTGTGGACCCCAAATCAACTCGAGATGAGAGCTTAGTCCCTGGCTTTGACTCAAGAGGAATACCAACTTTCCAGAAGCACCTCAAGAGGCGTCTTCTCTCAGCTACAGGTATGTGAGAGGGAACCTGAGTTTGTGGCCTCAAGTGGAATGGACACCGAGATGCTCTGACTCGAAGTGATGCCGGATATCCCTGCAGTGAATTGAATGCAGGCTCGTCTTGCATCTCCCAAGACGAAGGGATGTCTGAATCCCCTGTGGAGACGACAGAGAAAGACCTAGTCCTCCGCCTCAACGCGAACGGAGGCCTCACATCCTTTGAAAACTCGAGAGGTCCGCGGAGATTAATGCTTCCAAAGGAGATGATGCCTGACTCCACTTGAAAGTGGATAGGAGTCCCAGGATCCCTGTGGCACGTGGAAAAGGACCCTGGGTCTCCTGCCTCACGTGGAGACGCGTCACAATTGCCATGCCAAGACTCAAGGAGAATCCCGAGGTGTCCCTCGCTCCTAGGCAGGAGTCCTAATGTCGCTGAACAAACACGTGTCTGGAAGGGCTCTCCCCGTCGTAACTCGAGACTATACCCCAGGTTTCGGCCGTAACTCGAGAAAAACCATGAGACTTCCCCCTCGCCGCGAGATGAGGCCCGATTCCCCTGCACTGCATGCAGAGCAATTCCGTGTTCCACATCAAACGTGAAAGGAGCCTTGATTTCCTTGATGGCACTCCAGAGAAAACCCAAGATCACTGGCTCAAGTCTAGAGGGATCCTGAGGTCACTGGAGCAACACGAAATGGCTCCGTGGAACCCAAATCAACTCGAGATGAGAGCTTAGTCCCTGGCTTCGAATCAAGAGGAATACCAACTTTCCACAAGCACCTCAAGAGAAGGCTTCTCTCAGCTACATGTATGTGAGAGGGACCCTGAGTTTGTGGCCTCAAGTTGAATGGACACCGAGATGCTCTGACTCGAAGTAAGGCCAGATATCCCTGCAGTGAATTGAAGGCAGGCTCGTCTTGCATCTCCCAAGACGAAGGGATGTCTGAATCCCCTGTGGAGACCACAGAGAAAGACCTAGTCCTCCGCCTCAACGTGACCGGAGGCCTCACATCCTTTGAAAACTCGAGAGGTCCGCGGAGATCAATGCTTCCAAAGGAGACGATGCCTGACTCCTCTGGAAAATAGATAGGAGTGCCAGGATCCCTGTGGCACGTGGAAAGGGACCCTTGGTCTCCCGCCTCACGTGGAGACGCGTCCCAATTGCCATGCCAAGACTTGAGGACAATCCCGAGGTGTCCCTCGCACCTAGGCAGGAGTCCTGATGTCGCTGAACAAACACGTGTATGGAAGGGCCCTCCCCGTCTTAACTCGAGAAAATACCCCAGGTTTCGGCCGCAACTCGAGAAAAACCATGAGACTTCCCCCTCGCCGCGAGATGAGGCCCGATTCCCCTGCACTGCGTGCAGAGCAATTCCGTGTTCCACATCAAACATGAAAGCAACCTTGATTTCCTTGATGGCACTCCAGAGAAAACCCAAGATCACTCTCTCAAGTCTAGAGGGATCCTGAGGTCACTGGAGCAACACCAAAGGGCTCAGTGGACCCCAAATCAACTCGAGATGAGAGGTTAGTCCCTGGCTTCGACTCAAGAGCAATACCAACTTTCCACAAGCACCTCAAGAGGAGGCTTCTCTCAGCTACAGGTATGTGAGAGGGTCCCTGAGTTTGTGGCCTCAAGTGGAATGGACACCGAGATGCTCTGACTCGAAGTAAGGCCGGATATCCCTGCAGTGAATTGAATGCAGGCTCGTCTTGCATCTCCCAAGACGAAGGGTTGTCTGAATCCCCTGTGGAGACCACAGAGAACGACCTAGTCCTCCGCCTCAACACGAACGGAGGCCTCACGTTCTTTGAAAACTCGAGAGGTCCGCGGAGATCAGTGCTTCCAAAGTAGACGATGCCTGACTCCTCTTGAAAATGGATAGGAGTCCCAGGATCCCTGTCCACGTGGAAAAGGACCCTGGGTCTCCCGCCTCACATGGAGACGCGTCCCAATTGCCATGCCAAGACACGAGGAGAATCCAGAGGTGTCCTTGGCACCTAGGCAGGAGTCCTGACGTCGCTGAACAAACACGTGTCTGGAAGGGCCCTCCCCGTCATAACTCGAGAATATACCCCAGGTTCCGGCGGCAACTCGAGAAAAACCATGACACTTCCCCCTCGCCGCGAGATAAGGCCCGATTCCCCTGCACTGCGTGCAGAGCCATTCCGTGTTCCACATCAAACGTGAAAGGAGCCTTGATTTCCTTGATGGCCCTCCAGAGAATACCCAAGATCACTGTCTCAAGTCTAGAGGGATCCTGAGGTCACTGGAGCAACAAGAAAGGGCTCCGTGGACCCCAAATCAACTCGAGATGAGAGCTTAGTCCCTGGCTTTGACTCAAGAGTAATATGAACTTTCCACAAGCCACTCAAGAGGAGGCTTCTCTCAGCTACAGGTATGTGAGAGGGACCCTGAGTTTGTGGCCTCAAGTGGAATGGACACCGAGATGCTCTGACTCGAAGTAAGGCCGGATATCCCTGCAGTGAATTGAATGCAGGTTAGTCTTGCATCTCCCAAGACGAAGGGATGTCTGAATCCCCTGTGGAGACCACAGAGAAAGACCTAGTCCTCCGCCTCAACGCGAACGGAGGCCTCACGTCCTTTGAAAACTCGAGAGGTCCGCGGAGATCAATGCTTCCAAAGGAGACGATGCCTGACTCCTCTTGAAAATGGATAGGAGTCCCAGGATCCCTGGGGCACGTGGAAAGGGACCCTGGGTCTCGCGCCTCACGTGGAGCCGCGTCCCAATTGCCATGCCAAGACTCGAGGAGAATCCCGAGGTGTCCCTCGCACCTAGGCAGGAGTCCTGACGTCGCTGAACAAACACGTTTCTGGAAGGGCCCTCCCCGTCGTAACTCGAGAATATACCCCAGGTTCTGGCCGCAACTGGAGAAAAACCATGAGACTTACCCCTCGCCGCGACATGAGGCCCAATTCCCCTGCACTGCGTGCAGAGCAATTCCGTGTTCCACATCAAACGTGAAAGGAGACTTGATTTCCTTGATGGCACTCCAGAGAAAACCCAAGATCACTGTCTCAAGTCTAGAGGGATCCTGAGGTCACTGGAGCAACACGAAAAGGCTTCGTGGACCCCAAATCAACTCGAGATGAGAGCTTAGTCCCTGGCTTCGACTCAAGAGGAATACCAACTTTCCACAAGCACCTCAAGAGGAGGCTTCTCTCAGCTACATGTATGTGAGAGATACCCTGAGTTTGTGGCCTCAAGTGGAATGGACACCGAGATGCTCTGACTCGAAATAAGGCCGGATTACCCTACAGTGAGTGGAATGCAAGCTCGTCTTGCATCTCGCAATACGAAGGGATGTCTGAATCCCCTGTGGAGACCACAGAGAAAGACCTAGTTTTCCGCCTCATCGCGACCGGAGGCCTCACATCCTTTGAAAACTCGAGAGGTCCGCGGAGATCAATGCTTCCAAAGGAGACGATGCCTGACTCCTCTTGAAAATGGTTAGGAGTCCTAGGATCCCTGTCCACATGGAAGGGGACCCTGGGTCTCCCGCTTCACGTGGAGACGCATCCCAATTGCCATGCCAAGACTCGAGGAGAATCCCGAGGTGTCCCTCGCACCTAGGCAGGAGTCCTGACGTCGCTGAACAAACACGTGTCTGGAAGGGCCCTCCCCGTCGTAACTCGGGAATATACCCCAGGTTCCGGCCGCAACTCGAGAAAAACCATGAGACTTCCGCCTCGCCGCGACATGAGGCCCGATTCCCCTGGACTGCGTGCAGAGCAATTCCGTGTTCCAAATCAAACGTGAAAGGAGACTTGATTTCCTTGATGGCACTCCACAGAAAACCCAAGATCACTGTCTCAAGTCTAGAGGGATCCTGAGGTCACTGGAGCAACACGAAAGGGCTTCGTGGACCCCAAATCAACTCGAGATGAGAGCTTAGTCCCTGGCTTCGACTCAAGAGGAATACCAACTTTCCACAAGCACCTCAAGAGGAGGCTTCTCTCAGCTACAGGTATGTGAGAGGGACCCTGAGTTTGTGGCCTCAAGTGGAATGGACACCGAGATGCTCTGACTCGAAGTAAGGCCGGATATCCCTGCAGTGAATTGAATGCAGGCTCGTCTTGCATCTCCCAAGACGAAGGGATGTCTGAATCCCCTGTGGAGACCACAGAGAAAGACCTAGTCCTCCATCTCAACGCGACCGGAGGCCTCACATCCTTTGAAAATTCGAGAGGTCTGCGGAGATCAATGCTTCCAAAGGAGACGATACCTGACTCCTCTTGAAAATGGATAGGAGTCCCAGGATCCCTGTGGCACGTGGAAAGGGACCCTGGGTCTCCCGCCTCACGTGGAGACGCGGCCCAATTGCCATGTCAAGACTCGAGGAGAATCCCGAGGTGTCCCTCGCACCTAGGCAGGCGTCCTGACGACGCTGAACAAACACGTGTCCGGAAGGGCCCTCCCCGTCGTAACTCGAGAATATACCCCAGGTTCCGGCCGCAACTCAAGAAAAACCATGAGACTTCCCCCTCGCGGAGAGATGAGGCCCGATTCCCCTGCACTGCGTGCAGAGCAATACCGTGTTCCACATCAAACGTGAAAGGAGCCTTGATTTCCTTGATGGCACTCCAGAGAAAACCCAAGATCACTGTCTCAAGTCTAGAGGGATCCTGAGGTCACTGTAGCAACACGAAAGGGCTCCGTGGCCCCCAAATCAACTCGAGATGAGAGCTTAGTCCCTGGCTTCAACTCAAGAGGAATACCAACTTTCCACAAGCACCTCAAGAGGAGGCTTTTCTCAGCTACAGGTATGTGAGAGGGACCCTGAGTTTGTGGCCTCAAGTGGAATGGACACCGAGATGCTCTGACTTGGAGGAAGGCCGGATATCCCTGCAGTGAATTGAATGCAGGCTCGTTTTGCATCTCCCAAGACGAAGGGATGTCTGAATCCCCTGTGGAGACCACAGAGAAAGACCTAGTCCTCCAGATCAACGCGACCGGAGGCCTCACATCCTTTGAAAATTCGAGAGGTCTGCGGAGATCAATGCTTCCAAAGGAGACGATACCTGACTCCTCTTGAAAATGGATAGGAGTCCCAGGATCCCTGTGGCACGTGGAAAGGGACCCTGGGTTTCCCGCCTCACGTGGAGACGCGTCCCAATTGCCATGGCAAGACTCGAGGAGAATCCCGAGGTGTCCCTCGCACCTAGGCACGAGTCCTGACGTCGCTGAACAAACACGTGTCTGGAAGGGCCCTCCCCGTCGTAACTCGAGAATATACCCCAGGTTCCGGCCGCAACTCGAGAAATACCAAGAGACTTCCCCCTCGCCGCGAGATGAGGCCCGATTCCCCTGCACTCCATGCAGAGCAATTCCGTGTTCCACATCAAACGTGAAAGGAGCCTTGATTTCCTTGATGGCACTCCAGAGAAAACCCAAGATCACTGTCTCAAGTCTAGAGGGATCCTGAGGTCACTGGAGCAACACGAAAGGGCTCCGTGGACCCCAAATCAACTCGAGATGAGAGCTTAGTCCCTGGCTTCGACTCAAGAGGAATACCAACTTTCCACAAGCACCTCAAGAGGAGGCTTCTCTCAGCTACAGGTATGTGAGAGGGACCCTGAGTTTGTGGCCTCAAGTGGAATGGACACCGAGATGCTCTGACTCGAAGTAAGGCCGGATATCCCTGCAGTGAATTGAATGCAGGCTCCTCTTGCATCTCCCAAGACGAAGGGATGTCTGAATACCCTGTGGAGACCACAGAGAAAGACCTAGTTCTCCGCCTCATCGCGACCGGAGGCCTCACATCCTTTGAAAACCCTAGAGGTCCGCGCAGAACAATGCTTCCAAAGGAGACGATGCCTGACTCCTCTTGAAAATGGATAGGAGTCCCAGGATCCCTGTGGCACGTGGAAAGGGACCCTGGGTCTCCCGCCTCACTTGGAGACGCGTCCCAATTGCCATGCCAAGACTCGAGGAGAATCCCGAGGTGTCCCTCGCACCTAGGCAGGAGTCCTGACGTCGCAGAACAAACAGGTGTCTGGAAGGGCCCTCCCCGTCATAACTCGAGAATATACCCCAGGTTCCGTCCACAACTCGAATAAAACCATGAGACTTCCCCCTCGCCGCGAGATGAGGCCCGATTCCCCTGCACTGCGTGCAGAGCAATTCCGTGTTCCACATCAAACGTGAAAGAAACCTTGATTTCTTTGATGGCACTCCAGAGAAAACCCAGGTTCACTGTCTCAAGTCTAGAGGGATCCTGAGGTAACTGGAGCAACACGAAAGGGCTCCGTGGACCCCAAGTCAACTCGAGATGAGAGCTTAGTCCCTGGCTTCGACTCAAGAGGAATACCAACTTTTCACAAGCACCTCAAGAGGAGGCTTCTCTCAGCTACAGGTATGTGAGAGGGACCCTGAGTTTGTGGCCTCAAGTGGAATGGACACCGAGATGCTCTGACTCGAAGTAAGGCCGGATATCCCTGCAGTGAATTGAATGCAGGCTCGTCTTGCATCTCCCAAGACGAAGGGATGTCTGAATCCCCTGTGGAGACCACAGAGAAAGACCTAGTCCTCCGCCTCAACGCGACCACAGGCCTCATATCCTTTGAAAACTCGAGAGGTCCGCGGAGATCAATGCTTCCAAAGGAGACGATGCCTGACTCCTCTTGAAAATGGATAGGAGTTCCAGGATCTCTGTGGCACGTGGAAAGGGACACTGGTTCTCCCGCCTCACGTGGAGACGCGTCCCAATTGCCATGCCAAGACTCGAGGAGAATCCCGAGGTGTCCCTCGCACCTAGGCAGGAGTCCTGACGTGGCTGAACAAACACGTGTCTGGAAGGGCCCTCCCCGTCGTAACTCGAGAATATACCCCAGGTTCCGGCCGCAACTCGAGAAAAAAAATGAGACTTCCCCCTCGCCGCGAGATGAGGCCCGATTCCCCTGCACTGTGTGCAGAGCAATTCCGTGTTCCACATCAAACGTGAAAGGAGCCTTGATTTCCTTGATGGCACTCCAGAGAAAACCCAAGATCACTGTCTCAAGTCTAGAGGGATCCTGAGGTCACTGGAGCTACACTAAAGGGCTCCGTGGACCCCAAATCAACACGAGATGAGAGCTTAGTCCCTGGCTTTGACTCAAGAGGAATACCAACTTTCCACAAGCACCTCAAGAGGAGGCTTCTCTCAGCTACAGGTATGTGAGAGGGACCCTGAGTTTGTGGCCTCAAGTGGAATGGACACCGAGATGCTCTGACTCGAAGTAAGGCCGGATATCCCTGCAGTGAATTGAATGCAGGCTCGTCTTGCATCTCCCAAGACGAAGGGTTGTCTGAATCCCCTGTGGAGACCACAGAGAAAGACCTAGTCCTCCACCTCAACGCGAACGAAGGCCTCACATCCTTTGAAAACTCGAGAGGTCCGCGGAGATCAATGCTTTCAATGGAGACGATGCCTGACTCCTCTTGAAAATGGATAGGAGTCCCAGGATCCCTGTGGCACGTGGAAAGGGACCCTGGGTCTCCCGCCTCAGGTGGAGACGCGTCCCAATTGCCATGACAAGACTCGAGGAGAATCCCGAGGAGTCCCTCGTACATAGGCAGGAGTCCTGACTTCTCTGAACAAACACGTGTCTGGAAGGGCCCTCCCCGTCGTAACTCGAGATTATACCCCAGGTTCCGACCGCAACTCGAGAAAAACCATGAGACTTCCCCCTCGCCGCGAGATGAGGCCCGATTCCCCTGCACTGCGTGCAGAGCAATTCCGTGTTCCACATCAAACGTGAAAGGAGCCTTGATTTCCTTGATGGCACTCCAGAGAAAACCGAAGATCACTGTCTCAAGTCTAGAGGGATCCTGAGGTCATTGGAGCAACACGAAAGGGCTCTGTGGACCCCAAATCAACTCGAGATGAGAGCTTAGTCCCTGGCTTGGACTCAAGATGAATACCAACTTTCCACAAGCACCTCAAGAGGAGGCTTCTCTCAGCTACAGGTAGGTGAGAGGGACCCTGAGTTTGTATCCTCAAGTGGAATGGACACCGAGATGCTCTGACTCGAAGTAAGGCCGGATATCCCTGCAGTGAAGTGAATGCAGGCTCGTCTTGCATCTCCCAAGACGAAGGGATGTCTGAATCCCCTGTGGAGACCACAGAGAAAGACCTAGTCCTCCGCCTCATCGCGACCGGAGGCCTCACATCCTTTGAATACTCGAGAGGTCCGCGGAGATCAATGCTTCCAAAGGAGACGATGCCTGACTCCTCTTGAAAATGGATAGGAGTCCCAGGATCCCTGTGGTACGTGGAAAGGGACCCTGGGTCTCCCGCCTCACGTGGAGACGCGTCCCAATTGCCATGCCAAGACTCGAGAAGAATCCCAAGTTGTCCCTCGCACCTAGGCAGGAGTCCTGACGACGCTGAACAAACACGTGTCCGGAAGGGCCCTCCCCGTCGTAACTCGAGAATATACCCCAGGTTCCGGCCGCAACTAAAGAAAAACCATGAGACTTCCCCCTCGCGGCGAGATGAGGCCCGATTCCCCGGCACTGCACGCAGAGCAATTCCGTGTTCCACATCAAACGTGAAAGGAGCCTTGATTTCCTTGATGGCACTCCAGAGAAAAGAAAAAGTCACTGTCTCAAGTCTAGAGGGATCCTGAGGCCACTGTAGCAGCATGAAAGGGATCCGTGGACCCCAAATCAACTCGAGTTGAGAGCTTAGTCCCTGGCTTCGACTCAAGAGGAATACCCACTTTCCACAAGCACCTCAAGAGGAGGCTTCTCTCAGCTACAGGTATGTAAGAGGGACCCTGAGTTTGTGGCCTAAATTGGAATGGACACCGAGATGCTCAGACTCGAAGGAAGGCCGGATATCCCAGCAGTGAATTGAATGCAGGCTCGTCTTGCATCTCCCACGACGAAGGGATGACTGAATCCCCTGTGGAGACCACAGAGAAAGACCTAGTTCTCCGCCTCATCGCGACCGGAGGCCTCACGTCCTTTGAAAACTCGAGAGGTCCGCGGAGATCAATGCTTCCAAAGGAGAGGATGCCTGACTCCTCTTGAAAATGGATAGGAGTCCCAGGATCCCTGTGGCCGGTGGAAAGGGACCCTGGGTCTACCGCCTCACGTGGAGACTCGTCCCAATTGCCATGCAAGACTTGTGGAGAATCCCGAGGTGTCCCTCGAACCTAGGCAGGAGTCCTGACGTCGCTGAACAAACACGTGTCTGGAAGGGCCCTCCCCGTCGTTACTCGAGAATATTCCCCATGTTCACGCCGAAACTCGAGAAAAACCATGAGACTTCCCCCTCGCCGCGAGATGAGGCCCGATTCCCCGGCACTGCGTGCAGAGCAATTCCGTGTTACACATCAAACATGAAAGGAGCCTTGATTTCCTTGATGGCACTCCAGAGAACACCCAAGATCACTGTCTCAAGTCTAGAGGGATCCTGAGTTCAATGTAGCAACACGAAAGTGCTCCGTGGACCCCAAATCAACTCGAGATGAGAGCTTCGTCCCTGGCTTCGACTCAAGAGGAATACCCACGTTCCACAACACCTAAAGAGGAGTCTTCTCTCAGCTACAAGTATGTGAGAGGGACCCTGAGTTTGTGGCCTCAAGTGGAATGGACACCGAGATGCTCGGACTCGAAGGAAGGCCGGATATCCCTGCCGTGAATTGAATGCAGGCTCGTCTTGCATCTTCCACGACGAAGGGATGTCTGAATCCCCTGTGGAGACCACAGAGAAAGACCTAGTTCTCCTCCTCATCGCGACCGGAGGTCTCACGTTCTTTGAAAAATCGAGAGGTCCGCGGAGATCAATGCTTCCAAAGGAGACGATGCCTGACTCCTCTTTAAATGGATAGGAGTCCCAGGATCCCTGTCGCACGTGGAAAGGGACCCTGGGTCTCCCGGCTCACGTGGAGACGCGTCCCAATGGCCATGCCAAGACTCGAGGAGAATCCCGAGGTGTCCCTCGCACCTAGGCAGGAGTCCTGACGTCGCTGAACACACACGTGTCTGGAAGGGCCCTCCCCGTCATAACTCGAGAATATACCACAGGTTCCGGCCGCAACTCGAGAAAAACAATGAGACTTCCCCCTCGCCGAGAGATGAGGGCCGATTCCACTGCACTGCGTTCAGAGCAGTTCCGTGTTCCACATCAAACATGAAAGGAGCCTTGATTTCCTTGATGGCACTCCAGAGAAGAGCCAAGATCACTGTCTCAAGTCTAGAGGGATCCTGAGGTCACTGTAGCAACAAGAAAGGGCTCCGTGGACCCCAAATCAACTCGAGATGAGAGCTTCCTCCCTGGCTTCGACTCAAGAGGGAATACCCACTTTCCATAAGCACCTCAAGAGGAGGCTTCTCTCAGCTACAGGTATGTGAGAGGGACCCTGAGTTTGTGGCCTCAAGTGGAATGGACACCGAGATGCTCTGACTCGAAGGAAGGCCGGATATCCTTTCAGTGAATTGAATGCAGGCTCGTCTTGCATCTCCCACGACGAAGGGATGTCTGAATCCCCTGTGGAGCCCACAGAGAAAGACCTAGTTCTCCACCTCATCGCGACCGGAGGCCTCTCGTCCTTTGAAAACTCGAGAGGTCCGTGGAGATCAATGCTTCCAAAGGAGACGATGCCTGACTCCTCTTGAAAATGGATAGGAGTCCCAGGATCCCTGTGGCACGTGGAAAGGGACCCTGGGTCTCCCGCCTCACGTGGAGACGCGTCCCAATGGCCATGTCAAGACTCGAGGAGAATCCCGAGGTGTCCCTCGCACCTAGGCAGGAGTCCTGACGTCGCTGAAGAAACACGTGTCTGGAAGGGCCCTCCCCGACGTAACTCGAGAATATACCCCAGGTTCCGGCCGCAACTCGAGAAAAACCATGAGACTTCCCCCTCGCCGAGAGATGAGGCCCGATTCCCCTGCACTGCGTGCAGAGCAATTCCGTGTTCCACATCAAACATGAAAGGAGCCTTGATTTCCTTGATGGCACTCCAGAGAACACCCAAGATCACTGTCTCAAGTCTAGAGGGATCCTGAGGTCACTGTAGCAACACGAAACGGCTCCGTGGACCCCAAATCAACTCGAGATGAGAGCTTCGTCCCTGGCTTCGACTCAAGAGGAATTCCCACTTTCCACAAGCACCTCAAGAGGAGGCTTCTCTCAGCTACAGGTATGTGAGAGGGACCCTGAATTTGTGGCCTCAAGTGGAATGGACTCCGAGATGCTCTGACTCAGAGGCAGGCCAGATATCCCGGCAGTGAATTGAATGCAGGCTCGTCTTGCATCTCCCCCGAGGAAGGGATGTCTGAATCCCCTGTGGAGCCCACAGAGAAAGACCAGTGCTCCACCTCATTGAGACCGGAGGCCTCACATCCTTTGAAAACTCGTGAGGTCCGCGGAGATCAATGCTTCCAAAGGAGACGATGCCTGAATTCTCTTGAAAATGGATAGGAGTCCCAGGATCCCTGTGGCACGTGGAAAGGGACCCTGGGTCTCCCGCCTCACGTGGAGACGCGTCCAAATGGCCATGCCAAGACTCGAGGAGAATCCCGAGATGTCCCTCGCACCTAGGCAGGAGTCCTGACGTCGCTGAAGATACACGTGTCTGGAAGGGCCCTCCCCATCGTAACTCGAGAATATACCCCAGGTTCCGGCCGCAACTCGAGAAAAACCATGAGAATTCCCCCTCGCCGCGAGATAAGGCCCGATTCCCCTGCACTGCATGCACAGCAATTCCGTGTTCCACATCAAACATGAAAGGAGCCTTGATTTCCTTGATGGCACTCCAGAGAACACCCAAGATCACTGTCTCAAGTCTAGAGGGATCCTCAGGTCACTGTAGCAACACGAAAGGGCTCCGTGGACTCCAAATTAATTCGAGATGAGAGCTTCGTCCCTGGCTTCGACTCAAGTGGAATACCCACTTTCCATAAGCACCTCAAGAGGAGGCTTCTCTCAGCTACAGGTATGTGAGAGGGACCCTGAGTTTGTGGCCTCAAGTGGAATGGACACCGAGATGCTCGGACTCGAAGTAAGGCCGGATATCCCGGCAGTGAATTGAATGCAGGCTCGTCTTGCATCTCCCACGACGAAGGGATGACTGAATCCCCTGTGGAGACCACAGAGAAAGACCTAGTTCTCCGCCTCATCGCGACCGGAGGCCTCACGTCCTTTGAAAACTCGAGAGGTCCGCGGAGATCAATGCTTCCAAAGGAGACGATGCCTGACTCCTCTTGAAAATGGATAGGAGTCCCAGGATCCCTGTGGCACGTGGAAAGGGACACTGGGTCTCCCGCCTCACGTGGAGACGCGTCCCAATTGCCATACCAAGACTCGAGGAGAATCCCGAGTTGTCCCTCGCACCTAGGCAGGAGTCCTGACGTCGCTGAACAAACACGTGTCTGGAAGGGCCCTCCCCGTCGTAACTCGAGAATATACCCTAGGTTCCGGCCGCAACTCGAGAAAAACTATGAGACTTCCAACTCGCTGCGAAATGAGGCCCGAATCCAATGCACTGCGTGCAGAGCAATTCCGTGTTCCATATCAAACGTGAAAGGAGCCTTGATTTCCTTGATGGCACTCCAGAGAAAACCCAGGATCACTGTGTCAAGTCTAGAAGGATCCTGAGGTCACTGTAGCAACAAGAAAAGGCTCCGTGGACCCCAAATCAACTCGAGATGAGACCTTAGTCCTTGTCTTCGACTCAAGAGGAATATCAACTTTCCACAAGCACCTCAAGAGAAGGCTTCTCTCAGCTACAGGTATGTGAGAGGGACCCTGAATTTGTGGCCTCAAGTGGAATGGACACCGAAATGCTCTGACTCGAAGTAAGGCCGGATATCCCAACAGTGAATTGAATGCAGGCTCGTCTTGCATCTCCCAAGACGAAGGGAGGTCTCAATCCCCTGGGGAGACAACAGAGAAAGACCTAGTTCTCTGCATCATCTCGACCTGAGGCCTCACATCCTTTGAAAACTCGAGTGGTCGGCGGAGATCAATCCTTTCAAAGGAGACGATGCCTGAGTCCTCGTGAAAATGGATAGGAGTCCCAGGATCCTTGTGGCACGTCGAAAGGGACCCTGGGTTTCCCGCCTCATGTGGAGACGCGTCCCAATTTCCATGCCAAGGCTCGAAGATAATCCCGAGGTGTCCCTCGCACCTAGGCAGGAGTCCTGACGTCGTTGAACAAACACGTGTCTGGAAGGGCCCTCCCCGTCGTAACTCGAGAATATACCCCAGGTTCCGGCCGCAAGTCGAGAAAAACAGTGAGACTTCCCCCTCGCTGCGAGATGAGGCCCGATTCCCCTGCACTGCGTGCAGAGCAATTCCGTGTTCCACATCAAACTTGAAAGGAGCCTTGATTTCCTTGATGGCACTCCAGACGAAACCCAAGATCAATTTCTCAAGTCTAGAGGGATCCTGAGGTCACTGGAGCAACACGAAAGGCCTCCGTGGACACCAAATCAACTCGAGATGAGAGCTTCATCCCTGGCTTCAACTCAAGAGGAATACCCACTTTCCACAAGCACTTCAAGAGGAGGCTTCTCTCAGCTACAGGTATGTGAGAGGGACCCTGAATTTGAGGCCTCAAGTGGAATGGACACCGAGATGCTCTGACTCGAAGTAAGGCCGGATATCCCTGCAGTGCATTGAATGCAGGCTCGTCTTCCATCTCCCAAGACGAAGGGATGTCTGAATCCCCTGTGGAGACCACAGAGAACGACCTAGTCCTCCGCCTCAACGCGACCGGAGGCCTCATATCCTTTGAAAACTAGGGAGGTCCACGGAGATCAATGCTTCCAAAGGAGACGATGCCTGACTCCTCTTGAAAATAGGTAGGAGTCCCAGAATCCCTGTGGCACGTTGAAAGGGACCCTGGGTCTCCCGCCTCACGTGGAGACGCGTCCCAATTGCCATGCCAAGACTCGAGGAGAATCTCGAGGTGTCCCTCGCACCAACGCAGGAGTCCTGACGTCGCTGAACAAACACTTGTCTGGAAGGGACCTCCCCGTCGTAACTCGAGAATATACCCCATGTTCCGGCCACAACTCGAGAAAAACCATGAGACTTTCCCCTCGCCGCGAGATGAGGCCTGATTCCCCTGCCCTGCGTGCAGAGCAATTCCGTGTTCCACATCAAACGTGAAAGGAGCCTTGATTTCCTTGATGGCACTCCAGAGAAAACCCAAGATCACTTTCTCAAGTCTAGAGGGATCCTGAAGTCACTGGAGCAACACGAAAGGGATCGGTGGACCCCAAATCAACTCGAGATGAGAGCTTAGTCGCTGGCTTCGACTCAAGAGGAATACCAACTTTCCACAAGCACCTCAAGTTGAGGCTTCTCTCAGCTACAGGTATGTGAGAGGGACCCTGAGTTTGTGGCCTCAAGTGGAATGGACACCGAGATGCTCTGACTCGAAGTAAGGTGGGATATCCCTGCAGTGTATTGAATGCAGGCTCGTCTTGCATCTCCCAAGATGAAGGGATGTCTGAATCCCCTGTGGAGACCACAGAGAAAGACCTCTTTCTCGGCCTCATCGCTACCGGAGGCCTCACATCCTTTGAAAACTCGAGAGGTCCGCGGAGATCAATGCTTCCAAAGGAGACGATGCCTGACTCCTCTTGAAAATGGATAGGAGTCCCAGGATCCCTGTGGCACGTGGAAAGGGACACTGGGTCTCCCGCCTCACGTGGAGACGCGTCCCAATTGCCATACCAAGACTCGAGGAGAATCCCGAGGTGTCCCTCGCACCTAGGCAGGAGTCCTGACGTCGCTGAACAAACACGTGTCTGGAAGGGCCCTCCCCGTCGTAACTCGAGAATATACCCCAGGTTCCGGCCGCAACTCGACAAAAACAGTGAGACTTCCCCCTCGCTGCGAGATGAGGCCCGATTCCCCTGCACTGCGTGCAGAGCAATTCCGTGTTCCACATCAAACTTGAAAGGAGCCTTGATTTCCTTGATGGCACTCCAGACGAAACCCAAAATCAATTTCTCAAGTCTAGAGGGATCCTGAGGTCACTGGAGCAACACGAAAGGCCTCCGTGGACCCCAAATCAACTCGAGATGAGAGCTTAGTCCGTGGCTTGGACTCAAGAGGAATACCAATTTTCCACAAGCACCTCAAGAGGAGTCTTCTCTCAGCTACAGGTATGTGAGAGGGACCCTGAGATTGTGGCCTCAAGTGGAATGGACACCGAGATGCTCTGACTCGATGGAAGGCCGGATATCCCAGCAGTGAATTGAATGCAGGCTCGTCTTGCATCTCCCATGACGAAGGGATGTCTGAATCCCTTGTGGAGACCACAGAGAAAGACCTAGTTCTCTGCCTCATCGCGACCGGAGGCCTCACGTCCTTTGAAACCTCGAGAGGTCTGCGGAGATCAATGCTTCCAAAGAAGACTATGCCTGACTCCTCTTGAAAATGGATAGGAGTCCCAGGATCACTGTGGCACGTGGAAAGGGACCCTGGGTCTCCCGCCTCACGTGGAGACGCGTCCCAATGGCCATGCCAAGACTCGAGGAGAATCCCGAGGTGTCCCTCGCACCTAGGCAGGAGTCCTGACGTCGCTGAACAAACACGTGTCTGGAAGGGCCCTCCCCGTTGTAACTCGAGAATATACCCCAGGTTCCGCCCGCAACTCGAGAAAAACCATGAGACTTCCCCCTCGCCGCTAGATGAGGCCCGATTCCCATGTACTGCGAGCAGAGCAATTCCGTGTTCCCCATCAAACATGAAAGGAGCCTTGATTTCCTTGATGGCACTCCAGAGAACACCCAAGATCACTGTCTCAAGTCTAGAGGGATCCTGGTGTCACTGTAGCAACACAAAAGGGCTCCGTGGACCCCAAATCAATTCGAGATGAGAGCTTCGTCCCTGGCTTCGACTCAAGAGGAATACCCACTTTCCACAAGCACCTCAAGAGGAGGCTTCTCTCAGCTACATGTATGTGAGAGGGACCCTGAGTTTGTGGCCTCAAGTGGAATGGACACCGAGATGCTCTGACTCGAAGGAAGGCCGGATATCCCTGCAGTGAATTGAATGCAGGCTCGTCTTGCATCTCCCATGACGAAGGGGTGTCTGAATGCCCTGTGGAGACCACAGAGAAAGACCTAGTTCTCCGCCTCATCGTGACTGGAGGCCTCACGTCCTTTGAAAACTCGAGAGGTCCGCGGAGACCAATGTTTCCAAAGGAGACGATGCCTGACTCCTCTAGAAAATGGATAGGAGTCCCAGGATCCCTGTGGCACGTTGAAATGGACCCTGGGTCTCCCGCCTCACGTGGAGACGCGTCCCAATGGACAAGCAAATACTCGAGGAGAATCCCGAGGTGTCCCTCGCACCTAGGCAGGAGTCCTGACGTCGCTGAACAAATACGTGTCTGGAAGGGCCCTCCCCGTCGTAACTCGAGAATATACCCCAGGTTCCGGCCGCAACTCGAGAAAAACCATGAGACTTCCCCCTCGCCGCGAGATGAGGCCCGATTCGCCTGCACTGCATGCAGAGCAATTCCGTGTTCCATATCAAACATGAAAGGAGACTTGATTTCCTTGATGGCACTCCAGAGAACACCCAAGATCACTGTCTCAATCTAGAGGGATCCTGAGGTCACTGTAGCAACACGAAAGGGCTCCGTGGACCCCAAATCAACTCGAGATGAGAGCTTCGTCCCTGGCTTCGACTCAAGAGGAATACCCACTTTCCACAAGCACCTCAAGAGGAGGCTTCTCTCAGCTACAGGTATGTGAGAGGGACCCTGAGTTTGTGGCCTCAAGTGGAATGGACACCGAGATGCTCTGACTCGAAGTAAGGCCGGATATCCCTGCAGTGAATTGAATGCAGGCTCGTCTTGCATCTCCCATGACGAAGGGATGTCTGAATCCCCTGTGGAGACCACAGAGAAAGACCTAGTTCTCCGCCTCATCGCGACCGGAGGCCTCACGTCCTTAGAAAACACAAGAGGTGCGCGGAGATCAATGCTTCCAAAGGAGAAGATGCTTGACTCCTCTTGATAATGGATAGGAGTCCCAGGATCCCTGTGGCACGTGGCAAGGGACCCTGGGTCTCCCGCCTTACGTGGAGACGCGTCCCAATGGCCATGCCAAGACTCGAGGAGAATCCCGAGGTGTCCCTCGCACCTAGGCAGGAGTAACTCGAGAATATACCCTAGGTTCCGGCCGCAAATCGAGAAAAACCATGAGAATTCCCCTCGCCGCGAGATGAGGCCCGATTCCCCTGCACTGCGTGCAGAGCAATTCCGTGTTCCACAACAAACATGAAAGGAGCCTTGATTTCCTTAATGGCACTCCAGAGAACACCCAAGATCACTGTCTCAAGTCTAGAGGGATCCTGAGGTCACTGTAGCAACACGAAAGGGCTCCGTGGACCCCAAATCAACTCGAGATGAGAGCCTCGTCCCTGGCTTCCACTCAAGAGGAATACCCACTTTCCACAAGCACCTCAAGAGGAGGCTTCTCTCAGCTACAGGTATGTGAGAGGGACCCTGAGTTTGTGGCCTCAAGTGGAATGGACACCGAGAGGCTCTGACTCGAAGGAAGGCCGGATATCCCTGCAGTGAATTGAATGCAGGCTCGTCTTGCATTTCCCACGACGAAGGGATGTCTGAATCCCCTGTGGAGGCCACAGAGAAATACCTAGTTCTCTGCCTCATCGCGACCGGAGGCCTCACGTCCGTTGAAAACTCGAGATGTCCGCGGAGATCAATGCTTCCAAAGTTGACGAATCCTGACTCCTCTTGAAAATGGATAGGTTTCCCAGGATCCCTGTGGCACGCGGAAAGGGACCCTGGGTCTCTCGCCTCACGTGGAGACGCGTCCCAACTGCCATGCCAAGACTCGAGGAGAATCCCGAGATGTCCCTCGCACCTAGACAGGAGTCCTGACGTCGCGGAACAAACACGTGTCTGAAATGGCCCTCCCCGTCGTAACTCGAGATATACCCCAGGTTCCGGCCGCAACTCGAGAAAAACCATGAGACTTCCCCCTCGCCGCGAGATGAGGCCCATTTCCCCTGCACTGCGTGCAGAGCAATTCCGTGTTCCACATCAAACGTGAAAGGAGCCTTGATTTCCTTGATGGCACTCCAGACAAAACCCAAGATCACTGTCTCAAGTCTAGAGGGATCCTGAGGACACTGGAGCAACACGAAAGGTCTCTGTGGACCCCAAATCAACTCGAGATGAGAGCTTAGTCCCTGGCTTCGACTCAAGAGGAATACCAAGTTTCCACAAGCACCTCAAGAGGAGGCTTCTCTCAGCAACAGGTATGTGAGAGGGACCCTGAGTTTGTGGCCTCAAGTGGAATGGACAGCGAGATGCTCTGACTCGAAGTAAGGCCGGATATCCCTGCAGTGAATTGAGTGAAGGCTTGTCTTGCCTCTCCCAAGACGAAGGGATGTCTTAATCCCCTGGGGAGACCACAGAGAAAGACCTAGTCCTCCGCCTCAATGCGACCGGAGGCCTCACATCCTTTGAAAACTCGAGAGGTCCGGGGATATCAATGCTTCCAAAGGAGACGATGCCTGACTCCTCTTGAAAATGGATAGGAGTCCCAGGATCCCTGTGGCACGTGGAAAGGGACACTGGGTCTCCCACCTCACGTGGAGTCGCGTCCCAATTTCCATGCCAAGACTCGAGGAGAATTCCGAGGTGTCCCTCGCACCTAGGCAGGAGTCCTGACTTCGCTGAACAAACACGTGTCTGGAAGGGCCCTCCCCCTCGTAACTCGAGAATATACCCCAGGTTCCGGCCGCAACTCGAGAAAAACCATGAGTCTTCCCCCTCACCCCGAGATGAGGCCTGATTCCCCTGCACTGCGTGCAGAGCAATTGCGTGTTCCACATCAAAGGTGAAAGGAGCCTTGATTTCCTTGATGGCACTCCAGAGAAAACCCATGATCACTGTCTCAAGTCTAGAGGGATCCTGAGGTCACAGGAGCAATATGAAAGGGGTCTGTAGACCCCAAATCAACTCGAGATGAGAGCTTTGTCACTGGCTTCGACTCAAGAGGAATACCCACTTTCCACAAGCACCTCAAGAGTAGGCTTCTCTCAGCTACAGGTATGTGAGAGGGACCCTGAGTTTGTGGCCTCAAATGGAATGGACACCGAGATGCTCTGACGCGAAGGAAGGCCGGATATCCCTGCAGTGAATTGAATGCAGGCTCGTCTTGCATCTCCCACGACGAAGGGATGTCTGAATCCCCTGTGGAGACCACAGAGAAAGACCTAGTTCTCCGCCTCATCGCGACCGGAGGCCTCACGTCCTTTGAAAACTCGAGAGGTCCGCGGTGATCAATGCTTCCAGAGGAGACGATGCCTGACTCCTCTTGAAAATGGATAGGAGTCCCAGGATGCATGTGGCACGTGGAAAGGGACCCTGGGTCTCCCGCTTCAAAAGCTTCAAAAGGTGTGAAAAATATGAAGAGCTTCAAAAAGTGTAAAATATATGAGGAGCATGAAACGGTATGAAAAATAGGAGGAGCATGAAAGATGTTGAAATACATGAAGAGATTGAAATGGTGTGAAAAATATGAAGAGCTTCAAAAGGTGTGAAAAATATGAGGAGCTTCAAAAGGTGTGAAAAATATGAGGAGCATGAAGTGGTGTTCAAAAACATGTAGAGCTTGAAAAGGTGTGAAATATACGAAGAGCTTCAAAAGGTGTGAAAAATACGAGGAGCATGAAGTGGTGTTGAAGATTATGAAGAGCCTGAAAAGAGTGAAATATATGAAGAGTTTCAAAAGGTGTCAAAAGTATGAGGAGCTTGAAATGGTGTTCAAAAACATGAAGAGCCTGAGAAGGTGTGAAAACTATGAAGAGCTTCAAAAGGTGTCAAAAGTATGAGGAGCATGAAACGGTCTGAAAAACAGAAGGAGCATGAAACGGTGTTGAAAAACATGAAGAGCCTGAAAAGAGTGAAATATATGAAGAGTTTCAAAAGGTGTCAAAAGTATGAGGAGCTTGAAAAGGTGTTCAAAAACATGAAGAGCCTGAGAAGGTGTGAAAACTATGAAGAGCTTCAAAAGGTGTCAAAAGTATGAGGAGCTTGAAAAGGTGTTCAAAAACATGAAGAGCCTGAGAAGGTGTGAAAACTATGAAGAGCTTCAATAGGTGTCAAAAGTGTGAGAAGCTTGAAAAGGTGTTCAAAAACGTGAAGAGCCTGAGAAGGTGTGAAATATATGAAGAGCTTCAAAAGGTGTCAAAAGTATGAGGAGCTTGAAAAGGTGTTGAAAAACATGAAGAGCCTGAAAAGGTGTGAAAACTATGAAGAGCTTCAAAAGGTGTCAAAAGTATGAGGAGCTTGAAAGGGTGTTCAAAAACATGAAGAGCCTGAGAAGGTGTGCAAAATATGAGGAGCTTAAAAAGGTGTCTAAAATATGACGAGCTTAAAAAGGTGTTCAAAAACATGAAGAGCATGAAAATGTCTGAAAAAAATGAAGAGCTTAAACGGTGTCAAAAATACGAGGAGCATGAAACGGCCTGAAAAAAAGGAGGAGCATGAAATGGTGTTCAAAAACTTGAAGAGACTGAAAATGTGTGAAAAATATGAAGAGCTTCAAAAGATGTGAAAAATATGAGGAGCATGAAACGGTCTGAAAAATAGAAGTAGCATGAAACGGTGTTGAAAAATATGAAGAGCCTGAAAAGGTGTGAAATATATGAAGAGGTTCAAAAGGTGTCAAAAATATGAGGAGCATGAAACGGTCTGAAAAATAGGAGGAGAATGAAGCGGTGTTGAAAAACATGAAGAGCCTGAAATGAGTGAAATATATGAAGAGTTTCAAAAGGTGTCAAAAATATGAGGAGCATGAAACGGTCTGAAAAATAGGAGGAGCATGAAATGGTGTTCAAAAACATAAAGAGACTGAAAACGTGTGAAAAATATGAAGAGCTTCAAAAGGTGTGAAAAAATGAGGAGCATGAAACGGTGTGAAAAATAGGAGGAGCATGAAACGGTGTGAAAAATAGGAGGAGCATGAAAGGTGTTGAAAAACATGAAGAGCCTGAAAATGTGTGAAAAATATGAAGAGCTTCAAAAGGTGTGAAAAATATGAGGAGCATGAAGTGGTGTTCAAAAACATGTAGAGCTTGAAAAGGTGTGAAATATACGAAGAGCTTCAAAAGGTGTGAAAAATACGAGGAGCATTAAGTGGTGTTGAAAAATTTGAAGAGCCTGAAAAGAGTGAAATATATGAAGACTTTCAAAAGGTGTCAAAAATATGAGGAGAATGAAACGGTCTGAAAAAAAGGAGGAGCATGAAGCGGTGTTGAAAAACATGAAGAGCCTGAAAAGGTGTGAAAACTATGAAGAGCTTCAAAAGGTGTCAAAATTATGAGGAGCTTGAAAAGGTGTTCAAAAACATGAAAAGCCTGAGAAGGTGTGAAAAATATGAAGAGCTTAAAAAGGTGTCAAAAATATGGGAATCATGAAACGGTGTAAAAAATAGGAGGAGCATGAAGCGGTGTTCAAAAACATGAAGAGCCTGAAAAGGTGTGAAAAATATGCAGGGTTTCAAAAGGTGTAAAATATATGAGGCCCATGAAACGGACTGAAAAATAAGAGGAGCATGAAACGGTGTTCAGAAACATGAAGAGCCTGAAGGAGTGAAAAATATGAAGAGCTTCCAAAAGTGTGAAATACAAGAGGAACACGAAAAGGTCAGAAAAATAGGAGGAGCATGAAGCGGTGTTGAAAAACATGAAGAGCCTGAAAAGGAGTGAAAAATATGAAGAGCTTCAAAAGGTGTCAAAAATATGAGGAGCATGAAACCGTCTGAACAATAGGGGGAGCATGAAGCGGTGTTCAAAAACATGAAGAGCCTGCAAAGATGTGAAAAATATGAAGAGCTTCAAAAGGTGTCAAAAATATGAGGAGCATGAAACGGTCTGAAAAATAGGGGGAGCATGAAGCAGTGTTCAAAAAAATATGAAGAGCCTGAAAAGTTGTGAAAAATATGAAGAGCTTCAAAAGGTGTGAAATTCATGAGGAGGATGAATCGGTCTGAAAAATAGGAGGAGCATGAAGCGGTGTTCAAAAACATGAAGAGCCTGAAATGGTGTGAAAAATATGAAGAGCTTCAAAAGGTGTGAAAATTATGAGGAGCACGAAACGGTCTGAAAATTAGGAGGATCTTGAAGCGGTGTTGAAAATCATGAAGAGCCTGACAAAGTGTGAAAAATATGTAGAGCTTCAAAAGGTGTGAAAAATATGAAGAGCTTCAAAAGGTGTCAAAAATGAGATGAGCATGAAACGATCTGAAAAATAGGAGGAGCATGAAGCGGTGTTGAAAATCATGAGGAGCCTGAAAACGTGTGAAAAATATGAAGAGCTTCAAAAGGTGTGAATTATATGAAGAGTTTCAAAAGGTGTCAAAAATATGAGGAGCGTGAAACGGTCTGCAAAATAGGAGGAGCATGAAGCGGTGTTGAAAAACATGAAGAGCCTTAAAAGGTGTGAAAAATATGAAGAGGTTCAAAAGGTGTTAAATATATGAAGAGTTTCAAAAGGTGTCAAAAATATGAGGAGCATGAAACGGTCTGAAAGATAGGAGGAGCATGAAGTGGTGTTGAAAAACATGAAGAGCCTGAAAAGGTGTGAAAAATATGAAGAGCTTCAAAAGTTGTGAAATACATGAGGAGAATGAATCGGTCTGAAAAATAGGAGGAGCATGAAGACGTGTTCAAAAACATGAAGAGCCTGAGAAGGTGTGAAATATATGAAGAGCTTCAAAAGCTGTCAAAAATATGAGGAGCATGAAACATTCTGAAAAATAGTAGGAAAATGAAATGGGGTTCAAAACCCTGAAGAGCCTAAAAAGGTGTGAAAAATATAAAGAGCTTCAAAAGGTGTGAAACGCCTGAGGAGCATTAAACGGTCTGAAAAATAGGAGGAGCATGAAGCGTTGATGAAAAACATGAAGAGCCTGAAAATGTGTGAAAAATATGAACAGCTTCAAAAGTTGTCAAAAATATGAGGAGCATGAACGGTCTGAAAAATAGGAGGAGCATGAAGCGGTGTTGAAAACATGAAGAGCTTCAAAAGGTGTGAAAAATATGAAGAGCTTCAAAAGGTGTGAAATACATGAGGAGGATGAATCGGTCTGAACAACAGGAGGAGCATGAAGCGGTGTTCAAGAACATGAAGAGCCTGAAAAGGTGTGAAAAATATGAAGAGCTTCAAAAGGTGAGAAAATTATGAGGAGCACGAAACCGTCTGAAAAATAGGAGGATCATGAAGCAGTGTTGAAAAACATGTAGAGACTGAAAATGTGTGAAATATATGAAGAGCTTCAAAATGTGTCAAAAATATGAGGAGCAGGAAACGGTCTGAAAAATATTAGGAGCATGAAACGGTGTTCAAAACCCTGAAGAGCCTAAAAAGGTGTTAAAAATATAAAGAGCTTCAAAAGGTGTGAAATGCATGAGGAGCATTAAACGGTCTGAAAAATAGGAGGAGCATGAAGCGGTGTTGAAAATCATGAAGAGACTGAAAACGTTTGAAAAATATGAAGAGCTTCAAAAGGTGTCAAAAATGAGATGAGCAAGAAACGGTCTGAATAATAGGAGGAACATGAAGTGGTGTTGAAAATCATGAAGAGCTGAAAAGGTGTGAAATATATGAAGAATTTCAAAAGGTGTCAAAAATATGAGGAGCATGAAACGGTCTGAAAAATAGGAGGATCATAAAGCGGTGTTGAAGAACATGAAGAGCCTGAAAAGGTGTGAAAAATATGAAGAGCTTCAAAAGGTGTGAAAAAAATGAAGATCTTAAAAGGTGTGAAAATTATGAATAGCACGAAACGGTCTGAAAAATAGGAGGATCATGAAGCAGTGTTCAAAAACATGAAGAGCCTGAAAAGGTGTGAAAAATATGAAGAGCTTAAAAGGTGTGAAAATTGTGAATAGCACGAAACGGTCTGAAAAATAGGAGGATCATGAAGCGGTGTTGAAAAACATGAAGAGCCTGAAAATGTGTGAAAAATATGAAGAGCTTCAAAATTTGTGAAATACATGAGGAGCTTGAAACGGGCTGAACAACAGGAGGAGCATGAAGCGGTGTTGAAAAACATGAAGAGCCTGAAAAGGTGTGAACAATATGAAGAGCTTCAAAAGGCGTGAAAAATATGAGGACCATGAAACGGTGTGAAAAATAGGAGGAGCAAGATGCGGTGTTGAAAAACATGAAGAGCCTGAAAATGTGTGAAAAATATGAAGAGCTTCAAAATTTGTGAAATACATGAGGAGCTTGAAACGGGCTGAAAAACAGGAGGAGCATGAAGCGGTGTTGAAAAACATGAAGAGCCTGAAAAGGTGTGAAAAATATGAAGAGCTTCAAAAGGCGTGAAAAATATGAGGACCATGAAACGGTGTGAAAAATAGGAGGAGCAAGATGCGGTGTTGAAAAACATGAAGAGCCTGAAAAGTTGTGAAAAATATGAAGAGCTTCAAAAGGTGTCAAAAATGATATGAGCATGAAACGGTCTGAAAAATAGGAGGACATGAAGTGGTGTTGAAAAACATGAAGAGCCTGAAAAGGTGTGAAATATATGAAGAGTTTCAAAAGGTGTCAAAAATATGAGTAGCATGAAACAGTCTGAAAAATATAAGGAGCATGAAGTGATGTTGAAAAACATGAAGAGTCTGAAAAGGTGTGAAATATATGAAGAGCTTCAAAAGGCGGGAAAAATATGAGGACCATGAAACGGTCTGAAAAATAGGAGGAGCAAGATGCGGTGTTGAAAAACGTGAAGAGTTTGAAAAGGTATGAAAAATATGAAGAGCATCAAAAGGTTTAAAAAATATGAGGAGCATGAAACGGTCGGAATAAAGGAGGAGCATGAAGTGGTGTTGAAAAACATGAAGAGCCTGAAAAGGTGTGAAAAATATGAAGAGCTTGAAAAGGTGTGAAATATATGAAGAGCTTCAAAAGGTGTCAAAAATGAGATGAGCATGAAACGATCTGAAAAACAGGAGGAGCATGAAGTGGTGTTGAAAAACATGAAGAGCCTGAAAATGTGTGAAAAATATGAAGAGCTTGAATAGGTGTGAAAATTATGAGGAGCACGAAACCATTTGAAAAATAGGAGGATCATGAAGGGGTGTTGAAAAATATGAAGAGCCTGAAAATGTGTGAAAAATATGAAGAGCTTCAAAATTTGTGAAATACATGAGGAGCTTGAAAAGGTCTGAAAAACAGGAGGAGCATGAAGCGGTGTTGAAAATCATGAAGAGCCTGAAAACGTGTGAAAAATATGAAGAGCTTCAAAAGGTGTCAAAAATGAGATGAGCATGAAACGGTCTGAATAATAGGAGGAACATGAAGTGGTTTTGAAAAACATGAAGAGCCTGAAAAGGTGTGCAATATATGAAGAGCTTCAAAAGGTGTCAAAAATATGAGGAGCAGGAAACGGTCTGAAAAATAGTAGGAGCATGAAACTGTGTTAAAAACCCTGAAGAGCCTAAAAAGGTGTGAAAAATATAAAGAACTTCAAAAGGTGTGAAATGCATGAGGAGAATTAAACGGTCTGAAAAATAGGAGGAGCATGAAGCGGTGTTGAAAAACATGAAGAGCCTAAAACGTGTGAAAAATATGAAGAGCTTCAAAAGGTGTGAAATATATGAAGACCTTCAAAAGGTGTCAAAAATGAGATGAGCATGAAACGGTCTGAAAAATAGGAGGAGCATGAAGCGGTGTTGAAAAACATGAAGAGCCTGAAATGCTGTGAAAAATATGAAGACCTTCAAAAGGTGTGAAATATATGAAGAGTTTCAAAAGGTGTCCAAAATGTAAGGAGCGTGAAACGGTCTGAAAAATAGGAGGAGCATGAAACGGTGTTCAAAAATATGAAGAGTTTCAAAAGTGTGAAAAATATGAGGAGCATTAATCGGTCTGAAAAAAAGGAGGAGCATGAAACGGTGTTCAAAAATATGAAGAGCTACAAAAGGTGTCAAAAATATGAAGAGCTACAAAAGGAGTCAAAAATGTGAGGAGCATGAAAAGGTCTGAAAAATAGGAGGAGAATGAAGCGATGTTGAAAACCATGAAGAGCCTGAAAAGGTGTGAAATATATGAAGAGCTTCAAAACGTGTCAAAAATATGAGGAGTGTGAAACTGTGTTGAAAAACATGACGAGCATGAAAAGGTGTGAAAAATATGAAGACCTTCAAAATGTGTCAAAAATAGGAGGAGCATGAAATGGCCTGAAAAATATGAGGAGCATGAAGTGGTGTTGAAAACCATGAAGAGCCTGAAAAGGTGTGAAAAATATGAAGAGTTTCAAAAGGTGTCAAAAATATGAGGAGCAGGAAACGGTCTGAAAAATATTAGGAACATGAAACGGTGTTCAAAACCCTGAAGAGCCTGAAAAGGTGTGAAAAATATGAAGAGCTTCAAAAGGTGTGAAAAATTTGAAGAGCTTAAAAGGTGTGAAAATTGTGAATAGCACGAAACGGTCTGAAAAATAGGAGGATCATGAAGCGGTGTTCAAAAACATGAAGAGCCTGAAAAGGTCTGAAAAATATGAAGACCTTAAAAGGTGTGAAAATTGTGAATAGCACGAAACGGTCTGAAAAATAGGAGGATCATGAAGCGGTGTTGAAAAGCATGAAGAGCCTGAAAATGTGTGAAAAATATGAAGAGCTTCAAAATTTGTGAAATACATGAGGAGCTTGAAACGGGCTGAACAACAGGAGGAGCATGAAGCGGTGTTGAAAAACATGAAGAGCCTGAAAAGGTGTGAACAATATGAAGAGCTTCAAAAGGCGTGAAAAATATGAGGACCATGAAACGGTGTGAAAAATAGGAGGAGCAAGATGCGGTGTTGAAAAACATGAAGAGCCTGAAAATGTGTGAAAAATATGAAGAGCTTCAAAATTTGTGAAATACATGAGGAGCTTGAAACGGGCTGAAAAACAGGAGGAGCATGAAGCGGTGTTGAAAAACATGAAGAGCCTGAAAAGGTGTGAAAAATATGAAGAGCTTCAAAAGGCGTGAAAAATATGAGGACCATGAAACGGTGTGAAAAATAGGAGGAGCAAGATGCGGTGTTGAAAAACATGAAGAGCCTAAAAAGTTGTGAAAAATATGAAGAGCTTCAAAAGGTGTCAAAAATGATATGAGCATGAAACTGTCTGAAAAATAGGAGGAGCATGAAGTGGTGTTGAAAAACATGAAGAGCCTGAAAAGGTGTGAAATATATGAAGAGCTTCAAAAGGTGTCAAAAATATGAGTAGCATGAAACAGTCTGAAAAATATAAGGAGCATGAAGTGATGTTGAAAAACATGAAGAGTCTGAAAAGGTGTGAAAAATATGAAGAGCTTCAAAAGGCGGGAAAAATATGAGGACCATGAAACGGTCTGAAAAATAGGAGGAGCAAGATGCGGTGTTGAAAAACGTGAAGAGTTTGAAAAGGTATGAAAAATATGAAGAGCATCAAAAGGTTTAAAAAATATGAGGAGCATGAAACGGTCGAAATAAAGGAGGAGCATGAAGTGGTGTTGAAAAACATGAAGAGCCTGAAAAGGTGTGAAAAATATGAAGAGCTTGAAAAGGTGTGAAATATATGAAGAGCTTCAAAAGGTGTCAAAAATGAGATGAGCATGAAACGATCTGAAAAACAGGAGGAGCATGAAGTGGTGTTGAAAAACATGAAGAGCCTGAAAATGTGTGAAAAATATGAAGAGCTTGAATAGGTGTGAAAATTATGAGGAGCACGAAACCATTTGAAAAATAGGAGGATCATGAAGGGGTGTTGAAAAATATGAAGAGCCTGAAAATGTGTGAAAAATATGAAGAGCTTCAAAATTTGTGAAATACATGAGGAGCTTGAAAAGGTCTGAAAAACAGGAGGAGCATGAAGCGGTGTTGAAAATCATGAAGAGCCTGAAAACGTGTGAAAAATATGAAGAGCTTCAAAAGGTGTCAAAAATGAGATGAGCAAGAAACGGTCTGAATAATAGGAGGAACATGAAGTGGTGTTGAAAATCATGAAGAGCTGAAAAGGTGTGAAATATATGAAGAATTTCAAAAGGTGTCAAAAATATGAGGAGCATGAAACGGTCTGAAAAATAGGAGGATCATAAAGCGGTGTTGAAGAACATGAAGAGCCTGAAAAGGTGTGAAAAATATGAAGAGCTTCAAAAGGTGTGAAAAAAATGAAGAGCTTAAAAGGTGTGAAAATTATGAATAGCACGAAACGGTCTGAAAAATAGGAGGATAATGAAGAGGTGTTCAAAAACATGAAGAGACTGAAAAGGTGTGAAAAATATGAAGAGCTTAAAAGGTGTGAAAATTGTGAATAGCACGAAACGGTCTGAAAAATAGGAGGATCATGAAGCGTTGTTGAAAAACATGAAGAGCCTGAAAATGTGTGAAAAATATGAAGAGCTTCAAAATTTGTGAAATACATGAGGAGCTTGAAACGGGCTGAACAACAGGAGGAGCATGAAGCGGTGTTGAAAAACATGAAGAGCCTGAAAAGGTGTGAACAATATGAAGAGCTTCAAAAGGCGTGAAAAATATGAGGACCATGAAACGGTGTGAAAAATAGGAGGAGCAAGATGCGGTGTTGAAAAACATGAAGAGCCTGAAAATGTGTGAAAAATATGAAGAGCTTCAAAATTTGTGAAATACATGAGGAGCTTGAAACGGGCTGAAAAACAGGAGGAGCATGAAGCGGTGTTGAAAAACATGAAGAGCCTGAAAAGGTGTGAAAAATATGAAGAGCTTCAAAAGGCGTGAAAAATATGAGGACCATGAAACGGTGTGAAAAATAGGAGGAGCAAGATGCGGTGTTGAAAAACATGAAGAGCCTGAAAAGTTGTGAAAAATATGAAGAGCTTCAAAAGGTGTCAAAAATGATATGAGCATGAAACGGTCTGAAAAATAGGAGGAGCATGAAGTGGTGTTGAAAAACATGAAGAGCCTGAAAAGGTGTGAAATATATGAAGAGCTTCAAAAGGTGTCAAAAATATGAGTAGCATGAAACAGTCTGAAAAATATAAGGAGCATGAAGTGATGTTGAAAAACATGAAGAGTCTGAAAAGGTGTGAAAAATATGAAGAGCTTCAAAAGGCGGGAAAAATATGAGGACCATGAAACGGTCTGAAAAATAGGAGGAGCAAGATGCGGTGTTGAAAAACGTGAAGAGTTTGAAAAGGCATGAAAAATATGAAGAGCATCAAAAGGTTTAAAAAATATGAGGAGCATGAAACGGTCGGAATAAAGGAGGAGCATGAAGTGGTGTTGAAAAACATGAAGAGCCTGAAAAGGTGTGAAAAATATGAAGAGCTTGAAAAGGTGTGAAATATATGAAGAGCTTCAAAAGGTGTCAAAAATGAGATGAGCATGAAACGATCTGAAAAACAGGAGGAGCATGAAGTGGTGTTGAAAAACATGAAGAGCCTGAAAATGTGTGAAAAATATGAAGAGCTTGAATAGGTGTGAAAATTATGAGGAGCACGAAACCATTTGAAAAATAGGAGGATCATGAAGGGGTGTTGAAAAATATGAAGAGCCTGAAAATGTGTGAAAAATATGAAGAGCTTCAAAATTTGTGAAATACATGAGGAGCTTGAAAAGGTCTGAAAAACAGGAGGAGCATGAAGCGGTGTTGAAAATCATGAAGAGCCTGAAAACGTGTGAAAAATATGAAGAGCTTCAAAAGGTGTCAAAAATGAGATGAGCATGAAACGGTCTGAATAATAGGAGGAACATGAAGTGGTTTTGAAAAACATGAAGAGCCTGAAAAGGTGTGCAATATATGAAGAGCTTCAAAAGGTGTCAAAAATATGAGGAGCAGGAAACGGTCTGAAAAATAGTAGGAGCATGAAACTGTGTTAAAAACCCTGAAGAGCCTAAAAAGGTGTGAAAAATATAAAGAACTTCAAAATATGTGAAATGCATGAGGAGAATTAAACGGTCTGAAAAATAGGAGGAGCATGAAGCGGTGTTGAAAAACATGAAGAGCCTAAAACGTGTGAAAAATATGAAGAGCTTCAAAAGGTGTGAAATATATGAAGACCTTCAAAAGGTGTCAAAAATGAGATGAGCATGAAACGGTCTGAAAAATAGGAGGAGCATGAAGCGGTGTTGAAAAACATGAAGAGCCTGAAATGGTGTGAAAAATATGAAGACCTTCAAAAGGTGTGAAATATATGAAGAGTTTCAAAAGGTGTCCAAAATGTAAGGAGCGTGAAACGGTCTGAAAAATAGGAGGAGCATGAAACGGTGTTCAAAAATATGAAGAGTTTCAAAAGTGTGAAAAATATGAGGAGCATTAATCGGTCTGAAAAAAAGGAGGAGCATGAAACGGTGTTCAAAAATATGAAGAGCTTCAAAAGGTGTCAAAAATATGAAGAGCTACAAAAGGAGTCAAAAATGTGAGGAGCATGAAAAGGTCTGAAAAATAGGAGGAGAATGAAGCGATGTTGAAAAACATGAAGAGCCTGAAAAGGTGTGAAAAATATGAAGACCTTCAAAATGTGTCAAAAATAGGAGGAGCATGAAATGGCCTGAAAATTATGAGGAGCATGAAGTGGTGTTGAAAAACATGAAGAGCCTGAAAAGGTGTGAAAAATACGAAGAGTTTCAAAAGGTGTCAAAAATATGAGGAGCAGGAAACGGTCTGAAAAATATTAGGAACATGAAACGGTGTTCAAAACCCTGAAGAGCCTGAAATGGTGTGAAAAATATGAAGAGCTTCAAAAGGTGTGAAAAAAATGAAGAGCTTAAAAGGTGTGAAAATTATGAATAGCACGAAACGGTCTGAAAAATAGGAGGATCATGAAGCGGTGTTCAAAAACATGAAGAGCCTGAAAAGGTGTGAAAAATATGAAGAGCTTAAAAGGTGTGAAAATTGTGAATAGCACGAAACGGTCTGAAAAATAGGAGGATCATGAAGCGGTGTTGAAAAGCATGAAGAGCCTGAAAATGTGTGAAAAATATGAAGAGCTTCAAAATTTGTGAAATACATGAGGAGCTTGAAACGGGCTGAACAACAGGAGGAGCATGAAGCGGTGTTGAAAAACATGAAGAGCCTGAAAAGGTGTGAAAAATATGAAGAGCTTCAAAATTTGTGAAATACATGAGGAGCTTGAAACGGGCTGAAAAACAGGAGGAGCATGAAGCGGTGTTGAAAAACATGAAGAGCCTGAAAAGGTGTGAAAAATATGAAGAGCTTCAAAAGGCGTGAAAAATATGAGGACCATGAAACGGTGTGAAAAATAGGAGGAGCAAGATGCGGTGTTGAAAAACATGAAGAGCCTGAAAAGTTGTGAAAAATATGAAGAGCTTCAAAAGGTGTCAAAAATGATATGAGCATGAAACGGTCTGAAAAATAGGAGGAGCATGAAGTGGTGTTGAAAAACATGAAGAGCCTGAAAAGGTGTGAAATATATGAAGAGTTTCAAAAGGTGTCAAAAATATGAGTAGCATGAAACAGTCTGAAAAATATAAGGAGCATGAAGTGATGTTGAAAAACATGAAGAGTCTGAAAAGGTGTGAAAAATATGAAGAGCTTCAAAAGGCGGGAAAAATATGAGGACCATGAAACGGTCTGAAAAATAGGAGGAGCAAGATGCGGTGTTGAAAAACGTGAAGAGTTTGAAAAGGTATGAAAAATATGAAGAGCATCAAAAGGTTTAAAAAATATGAGGAGCATGAAACGGTCGGAATAAAGGAGGAGCATGAAGTGGTGTTGAAAAACATGAAGAGCCTGAAAAGGTGTGAAAAATATGAAGAGCTTGAAAAGGTGTGAAATATATGAAGAGCTTCAAAAGGTGTCAAAACTGAGATGAGCATGAAACGATCTGAAAAACAGGAGGAGCATGAAGTGGTGTTGAAAAACATGAAGAGCCTGAAAATGTGTGAAAAATATGAAGAGCTTGAATAGGTGTGAAAATTATGAGGAGCACAAAACCATTTGAAAAATAGGAGGATCATGAAGGGGTGTTGAAAAATATGAAGAGCCTGAAAATGTGTGAAAAATATGAAGAGCTTCAAAATTTGTGAAATACATGAGGAGCTTGAAAAGATCTGAAAAACAGGAGGAGCATGAAGCGGTGTTGAAAATCATGAAGAGCCTGAAAACGTGTGAAAAATATGAAGAGCTTCAAAAGGTGTCAAAAATGAGATGAGCATGAAACGGTCTGAATAATAGGAGGAACATGAAGTGGTTTTGAAAAACATGAAGAGCCTGAAAAGGTGTGCAATATATGAAGAGCTTCAAAAGGTGTCAAAAATATGAGGAGCAGGAAATGGTGTGAAAAATAGTAGGAGCATGAAGCGGTGTTGAAAAACATGAAGAGCCTGAAATGGTGTGAAAAATATGAAGAGCTTCAAAAGGTTTGAAATATATGAAGAGTTTCAAAAGGTGTCCAAAATATAAGGAGCATGAAACGGTCTGAAAAATAGGAGGAGCATGAAACGGTGTTCAAAAATATGAAGAGTTTCAAAAGTGTGAAAAATATGAGGAGCATTAATCGGTCTGAAAAAAAGGAGGAGCATGAAACGGTGTTCAAAAATATGAAGAGCTTCAAAAGGTGTCAAAAATATGAAGAGCTACAAAAGGAGTCAAAAATGTGAGGAGCATGAAACGGTCTGAAAAATAGGAGGAGCATGAAGCGGTGTTGAAAAACATGAAGAGCCTGAAAAGGTGTGAAAACTATGAAGAGCTTCAAAAGGTGTCAAAATTATGAGGAGCTTGAAAAGGTGTTCAAAAACATGAAAAGCCTGAGAAGGTGTGAAAAATATGAAGAGCTTAAAAAGGTGTCAAAAATATGGGAATCATGAAACGGTGTAAAAAATAGGAGGAGCATGAAGCGGTGTTCAAAAACATGAAGAGCCTGAAAAGGTGTGAAAAATATGCAGGGTTTCAAAAGGTGTAAAATATATGAGGCCCATGAAACGGACTGAAAAATAAGAGGAGCATGAAACGGTGTTCAGAAACATGAAGAGCCTGAAGGAGTGAAAAATATGAAGAGCTTCCAAAAGTGTGAAATACAAGAGGAACACGAAAAGGTCAGAAAAATAGGAGGAGCATGAAGCGGTGTTGAAAAACATGAAGAGCCTGAAAAGGAGTGAAAAATATGAAGAGCTTCAAAAGGTGTCAAAAATATGAGGAGCATGAAACCGTCTGAACAATAGGGGGAGCATGAAGCGGTGTTCAAAAACATGAAGAGCCTGAAAAGATGTGAAAAATATGAAGAGCTTCAAAAGGTGTCAAAAATATGAGGAGCATGAAACCGTCTGAAAAATAGGGGGAGCATGAAGCAGTGTTCAAAAAAATATGAAGAGCCTGAAAAGTTGTGAAAAATATGAAGAGCTTCAAAAGGTGTGAAATTCATGAGGAGGATGAATCGGTCTGAAAAATAGGAGGAGCATGAAGCGGTGTTCAAAAAAATGAAGAGCCTGAAATGGTGTGAAAAATATGAAGAGCTTCAAAAGGTGTGAAAATTATGAGGAGCACGAAACGGTCTGAAAATTAGGAGGATCTTGAAGCGGTGTTGAAAATCATGAAGAGCCTGAAAAAGTGTGAAAAATATGTAGAGCTTCAAAAGGTGTGAAAAATATGAAGAGCTTCAAAAGGTGTCAAAAATGAGATGAGCATGAAACGATCTGAAAAATAGGAGGAGCATGAAGCGGTGTTGAAAATCATGAGGAGCCTGAAAACGTGTGAAAAATATGAAGAGCTTCAAAAGGTGTGAATTATATGAAGAGTTTCAAAAGGTGTCAAAAATATGAGGAGCGTGAAACGGTCTGCAAAATAGGAGGAGCATGAAGCGGTGTTGAAAAACATGAAGAGCCTTAAAAGGTGTGAAAAATATGAAGAGGTTCAAAAGGTGTTAAATATATGAAGAGTTTCAAAAGGTGTCAAAAATATGAGGAGCATGAAACGGTCTGAAAGATAGGAGGAGCATGAAGTGGTGTTGAAAAACATGAAGAGACTGAAAAGGTGTGAAAAATATGAAGAGCTTCAAAAGTTGTGAAATACATGAGGAGAATGAATCGGTCTGAAAAATAGGAGGAGCATGAAGACGTGTTCAAAAACATGAAGAGCCTGAGAAGGTGTGAAATATATGAAGAGCTTCAAAAGCTGTCAAAAATATGAGGAGCATGAAACATTCTGAAAAATAGTAGGAAAATGAAATGGGGTTCAAAACCCTGAAGAGCCTAAAAAGGTGTGAAAAATATAAAGAGCTTCAAAAGGTGTGAAACGCCTGAGGAGCATTAAACGGTCTGAAAAATAGGAGGAGCATGAAGCGTTGATGAAAAACATGAAGAGCCTGAAAATGTGTGAAAAATATGAACAGCTTCAAAAGTTGTCAAAAATATGAGGAGCATGAATGGTCTGAAAAATAGGAGGAGCATGAAGCGGTCTTGAAAACATTACGAGCCTGAAACGGTGTGAAAAATATGAAGAGCTTCAAAATGTTTCAAAAATATGAGGAGTATGAACGGTCTGAAAAATAGGAGGAGCATGAAGCGGTGTTGAAAACATGAAGAGCTTCAAAAGGTGTGAAAAATATGAAGAGCTTCAAAAGGTGTGAAATACATGAGGAGGATGAATCGGTCTGAACAACAGGAGGAGCATGAAGCGGTGTTCAAGAACATGAAGAGCCTGAAAAGGTGTGAAAAATATGAAGAGCTTCAAAAGGTGAGAAAATTATGAGGAGCACATAACCGTCTGAAAAATAGGAGGATCATGAAGCAGTGTTGAAAAACATGTAGAGACTGAAAATGTGTGAAATATATGAAGAGCTTCAAAATGTGTCAAAAATATGAGGAGCAGGAAACGGTCTGAAAAATATTAGGAGCATGAAACGGTGTTCAAAACCCTGAAGAGCCTAAAAAGGTGTTAAAAATATAAAGAGCTTCAAAAGGTGTGAAATGCATGAGGAGCATTAAACGGTCTGAAAAATAGGAGGAGCATGAAGCGGTGTTGAAAATCATGAAGAGACTGAAAACGTGTGAAAAATATGAAGAGCTTCAAAAGGTGTCAAAAATGAGATGAGCAAGAAACGGTCTGAATAATAGGAGGAACATGAAGTGGTGTTGAAAATCATGAAGAGCTGAAAAGGTGTGAAATATATGAAGAATTTCAAAAGGTGTCAAAAATATGAGGAGCATGAAACGGTCTGAAAAATAGGAGGACCATAAAGCGGTGTTGAAGAACATGAAGAGCCTGAAAATGTGTGAAAAATATGAAGAGCTTCAAAATTTGTGAAATACATGAGGAGCTTGAAAAGGTCTGAAAAACAGGAGGAGCATGAAGCGGTGTTGAAAATCATGAAGAGCCTGAAAACGTGTGAAAAATATGAAGAGCTTCAAAAGCTGTCAAAAATGAGATGAGCATGAAATGGTCTGAATAATAGGAGGAACATGAAGTGGTTTTGAAAAATATGAAGAGCCTGAAAAGGTGTGCAATATATGAAGAGCTTCAAAAGGTGTCAAAAATATGAGGAGCAGGAAACGGTGTGAAAAATAGTAGGAGCATGAAACTGTGTTAAAAACCCTGAAGAGCCTAAAAAGGTGTGAAAAATATAAAGAACTTCAAAAGGTGTGAAATTCATGAGGAGAATTAAACGGTCTGAAAAATAGGAGGAGCATGAAGCGGTGTTGAAAAACATGAAGAGCCTAAAACGTGTGAAAAATATGAAGAGCTTCAAAAGGTGTGAAATATATGAAGACCTTCAAAAGGTGTCAAAAATGAGATGAGCATGAAACGGTCTGAAAAATAGGAGGAGCATGAAGCGGTGTTGAAAAACATGAAGAGCCTGAAATGGTGTGAAAAATATGAAGAGCTTCAAAAGGTGTGAAATATATGAAGAGTTTCAAAAGGTGTCCAAAATGTAAGGAGCGTGAAAAGGTCTGCAAAATAGGAGGAGCATGAAACGGTGTTCAAAAATATGAAGAGCTTCAAAAGGTGTCAAAAATATGAAGCGTATGAAAAAGTCTGAAAAATAGGAGGAGCATGAAGTGTTGTTGTAAAACATGAAGAGCCTGAAAGGTGTGAAATATATGAAGAGCTTCAAAAGGTGTGAAAAATATGAGGAGCATGAAGTGGTGTTGAAAAATATGAAGAGCCTGAAAAACTGTGAAAAATGTGTAGAGCTTCAAAAGGTGTGAAATACATGAGGAGGATGAATCGGTCTGAAAAACAGGAGGAGCATGAAGCGGTGTTCAAAAACATGAAGAGCCTGCAAAGGTGTGAAATATATGAAGAGCTTCAAAAGGTGTCAAAAATATGAGGAGCATGAAAAGGTCTGAAAAATAGGAGGAGCATGAAGTGTTGTTGTAAAACATGAAGAGCCTGAAAGGTGTGAAATATATGAAGAGCTTCAAAAGGTGTGAAATACATGAGGAGCATGTAACGGTCTGAAAAATAGGAGGAGCATGAAGTGGTGTTGAAAAACTTGAAGAGCCTGAAAAGGTGTGAAAAATATGAAGAGCTTCAAAAGGTGTGAAGTTCATGAGGAGGATGAATCGGTCTGAAAAATAGGAGGAGCATGAAGCGGTGTTCAAAAACATGAAGAGCCGGAAATGGTGTGAAAAATATGAAGAGCTTCAAAAGGTGTGAAAAATATGAAGAGCTTCAAAAGGTGTCAAAAATGAGATGAGCATGAAACGATCTGAAAAATAGGAGGAGCATGAAGCGGTGTTGAAAATCATGAAGAGCCTGAAAGGTGTGAAATATATGAAGAGCTTCAAAAGGTGTGAAAATTATGAGGAGCACGAAACCGTCTGAAAATTAGGAGGATCTTGAAGCGGTGTTGAAAATCATGAAGAGCCTGAAAAAGTGTGGAAAATATGTAGAGCTTCAAAAGGTGTGAAAAATATGAAGAGCTTCAAAAGTTGTCAAAAATATGAGGAGCATGAACGGTCTGAAAAATAGGAGGATCATGAAGCGGTTTTGAAAACATTACGAGCCTGAAACGGTGTGAAAAATATGAAGAGCTTCAAAATGTTTCAAAAATATGAGGAGTATGAACGGTGTGAAAAATAGGAGGAGCATGAAGCGGTGTTGAAAACATGAAGAGCTTCAAAAGTGTGAAAAATATGAAGAGCTTCAAACGGTGTCAAAAATATGAAGAGCATGCAACGGTCCGAAAAATAGGGGGAGCATGAAGTGGTGTTGAAAAACATGAAGAGCCTGAAAAGGTGTGAAAATTATGAAGAGGCATTAAAATGTGTCAAATATATGAGGAGCCTGAAAAGGTCTGAAAAATAGTAGGAGCATGAAACGGTGTTCAAAAACATGAAGAGCCTGAAAAGGTGTGAAATATATGAAGAGCTTCAAAAGGTGTGAAATACATGAGGAGCATGTAACGGTCTGAAAAATAGGAGGAGCATGAAGTGGTGTTGAAAAACTTGAAGAGCCTGAAAAGGTGTGAAAAATATGAAGAGCTTCAAAAGATGTGAAATTCCTTAGGAGGATGAATCGGTCTGAACAACAGGAGGAGCATGAAGTGGTGTTGAAAAACATGAAGAGCCTAAAACGTGTGAAAAAAATAAGAAGAGCTTCAAAAGGTGTGAAATATATGAAGACCTTCAAAAGGTGTCAAAAATGAGATGAGCATGAAACGGTCTGAAAAATAGGAGGAGCATGAAGCGGTGTTGAAAAACATGAAGAGCCTGAAATGGTGTGAAAAATATGAAGAGCTTCAAAAGGTGTGAAATATATGAAGAGTTTCAAAAGGTGTCCAAAATGTAAGGAGCGTGAAACGGTCTGCAAAATAGGAGGAGCATGAAACGGTGTTCAAAAATATGAAGAGTTTCAAAAGTGTGAAAAATATGCGAAGCATTAATCGGTCTGAAAAAAAGGAGGAGCATGAAACGGTGTTCAAAAATATGAAGAGCTTCAAAAGGTGTCAAAAATATGAAGCGTATGAAAAAGTCTGAAAAATAGGAGGAGCATGAAGTGTTGTTGTAAAACATGAAGAGCCTGAAAGGTGTGAAATATATGAAGAGCTTCAAAAGGTGTGAAAAATATGAGGAGCATGAAGTGGTGTTGAAAAATATGAAGAGCCTGAAAAAGTGTGAAAAATGTGTAGAGCTTCAAAAGGTGTGAAATACATGAGGAGGATGAATCGGTCTGAAAAACAGGAGGAGCATGAAGCGGTGTTCAAAAACATGAAGAGCCTGAAAAGGTGTGAAATATATGAAGAGCTTCAAAAGGTGTCAAAAATATGAGGAGCATGAAAAGGTCTGAAAAATAGGAGGAGCATGAAGTGTTGTTGTAAAACATGAAGAGCCTGAAAGGTGTGAAATATATGAAGAGCTTCAAAAGGTGTGAAATACATGAGGAGCATGTAACGGTCTGAAAAATAGGAGGAGCATGAAGTGGTGTTGAAAAACTTGAAGAGCCTGAAAAGGTGTGAAAAATATGAAGAGCTTCAAAAGGTGTGAAGTTCATGAGGAGGATGAATCGGTCTGAAAAATAGGAGGAGCATGAAGCGGTGTTCAAAAACATGAAGAGCCGGAAATGGTGTGAAAAATATGAAGAGCTTCAAAAGGTGTGAAAAATATGAAGAGCTTCAAAAGGTGTCAAAAATGAGATGAGCATGAAACGATCTGAAAAATAGGAGGAGCATGAAGCGGTGTTGAAAATCATGAAGAGCCTGAAAGGTGTGAAATATATGAAGAGCTTCAAAAGGTGTGAAAATTATGAGGAGCACGAAACCGTCTGAAAATTAGGAGGATCTTGAAGCGGTGTTGAAAATCATGAAGAGCCTGAAAAAGTGTGAAAAATATGTAGAGCTTCAAAAGGTGTGAAAAATATGAAGAGCTTCAAAAGTTGTCAAAAATATGAGGAGCATGAACGGTCTGAAAAATAGGAGGAGCATGAAGCGGTCTTGAAAACATTATGAGCCTGAAACGGTGTGAAAAATATGAAGAGCTTCAAAATGTTTCAAAAATATGAGGAGTATGAACGGTCTGAAAAATAGGAGGAGCATGAAGCGGTGTTGAAAACATGAAGAGCTTCAAAAGTGTGAAAAATATGAAGAGCTTCAAACGGTGTCAAAAATATGAAGAGCATGCAACGGTCCGAAAAATAGGGGGAGCATGAAGTGGTGTTGAAAAACATGAAGAGCCTGAAAAGGTGTGAAAATTATGAAGAGGCATTAAAATGTGTCAAATATATGAGGAGCCTGAAAAGGTCTGAAAAATAGTAGGAGCATGAAACGGTGTTCAAAAACATGAAGAGCCTGAAAAGGTGTGAAATATATGAAGAGCTTCAAAAGGTGTGAAATACATGAGGAGCATGTAACGGTCTGAAAAATAGGAGGAGCATGAAGTGGTGTTGAAAAACTTGAAGAGCCTGAAAAGGTGTGAAAAATATGAAGAGCTTCAAAAGATGTGAAATTCCTTAGGAGGATGAATCGGTCTGAACAACAGGAGGAGCATGAAGTGGTGTTGAAAAACATGAAGAGCCTAAAACGTGTGAAAAAAATAAGAAGAGCTTCAAAAGGTGTGAAATATATGAAGACCTTCAAAAGGTGTCAAAAATGAGATGAGCATGAAACGGTCTGAAAAATAGGAGGAGCATGAAGCGGTGTTGAAAAACATGAAGAGCCTGAAATGGTGTGAAAAATATGAAGAGCTTCAAAAGGTGTGAAATATATGAAGAGTTTCAAAAGGTGTCCAAAATGTAAGGAGCGTGAAACGGTCTGCAAAATAGGAGGAGCATGAAACGGTGTTCAAAAATATGAAGAGTTTCAAAAGTGTGAAAAATATGCGAAGCATTAATCGGTCTGAAAAAAAGGAGGAGCATGAAACGGTGTTCAAAAATATGAAGAGCTTCAAAAGGTGTCAAAAATATGAAGCGTATGAAAAAGTCTGAAAAATAGGAGGAGCATGAAGTGTTGTTGTAAAACATGAAGAGCCTGAAAGGTGTGAAATATATGAAGAGCTTCAAAAGGTGTGAAAAATATGAGGAGCATGAAGTGGTGTTGAAAAATATGAAGAGCCTGAAAAAGTGTGAAAAATGTGTAGAGCTTCAAAAGGTGTGAAATACATGAGGAGGATGAATCGGTCTGAAAAACAGGAGGAGCATGAAGCGGTGTTCAAAAACATGAAGAGCCTGAAAAGGTGTGAAATATATGAAGAGCTTCAAAAGGTGTCAAAAATATGAGGAGCAAGAAAAGGTCTGAAAAATAGGAGGAGCATGAAGTGTTGTTGTAAAACATGAAGAGCCTGAAAGGTGTGAAATATATGAAGAGCTTCAAAAGGTGTGAAATACATGAGGAGCATGTAACGGTCTGAAAAATAGGAGGAGCATGAAGTGGTGTTGAAAAACTTGAAGAGCCTGAAAAGGTGTGAAAAATATGAAGAGCTTCAAAAGGTGTGAAGTTCATGAGGAGGATGAATCGGTCTGAAAAATAGGAGGAGCATGAAGCGGTGTTCAAAAACATGAAGAGCCGGAAATGGTGTGAAAAATATGAAGAGCTTCAAAAGGTGTGAAAAATATGAAGAGCTTCAAAAGGTGTCAAAAATGAGATGAGCATGAAACGATCTGAAAAATAGGAGGAGCATGAAGCGGTGTTGAAAATCATGAAGAGCCTGAAAGGTGTGAAATATATGAAGAGCTTCAAAAGGTGTGAAAATTATGAGGAGCACGAAACCGTCTGAAAATTAGGAGGATCTTGAAGCGGTGTTGAAAATCATGAAGAGCCTGAAAAAGTGTGAAAAATATGTAGAGCTTCAAAAGGTGTGAAAAATATGAAGAGCTTCAAAAGTTGTCAAAAATATGAGGAGCATGAACGGTCTGAAAAATAGGAGGAGCATGAAGCGGTCTTGAAAACATTACGAGCCTGAAACGGTGTGAAAAATATGAAGAGCTTCAAAATGTTTCAAAAATATGAGGAGTATGAACGGTCTGAAAAATAGGAGGAGCATGAAGCGGTGTTGAAAACATGAAGAGCTTCAAAAGTGTGAAAAATATGAAGAGCTTCAAACGGTGTCAAAAATATGAAGAGCATGCAACGGTCCGAAAAATAGGGGGAGCATGAAGTGGTGTTGAAAAACATGAAGAGCCTGAAAAGGTGTGAAAATTATGAAGAGGCATTAAAATGTGTCAAATATATGAGGAGCCTGAAAAGGTCTGAAAAATAGTAGGAGCATGAAACGGTGTTCAAAAACATGAAGAGCCTGAAAAGGTGTGAAATATATGAAGAGCTTCAAAAGGTGTGAAATACATGAGGAGCATGTAACGGTCTGAAAAATAGGAGGAGCATGAAGTGGTGTTGAAAAACTTGAAGAGCCTGAAAAGGTGTGAAAAATATGAAGAGCTTCAAAAGATGTGAAATTCCTTAGGAGGATGAATCGGTCTGAACAACAGGAGGAGCATGAAGTGGTGTTGAAAAACTTGAAGAGCCTGAAAAGGTGTGAAAAATATGAAGAGCTTCAAAAGATGTGAAATTCCTTAGGAGGATGAATCGGTCTGAACAACAGGAGGAGCATGAAGTGGTGTTGAAAAACTTGAAGAGCCTGAAAAGGTGTGAAAATTATGAAGAGCTTCAAAAGATGTGAAATTCATGAGGAGGATGAATCGGTCTGAAAAATAGGAGGAGCATGAAGTGGTGTTGAAAAACATGAAGAGCCTGAAAAGGTGTGAAATATATGAAGAGCTTCAAAAGGTGTCAAAAATATGAGTAGCATGAAACAGTCTGAAAAATATAAGGAGCATGAAGTGATGTTGAAAAACATGAAGAGTCTGAAAAGGTGTGAAAAATATGAAGAGCTTCAAAAGGCGGGAAAAATATGAGGACCATGAAACGGTCTGAAAAATAGGAGGAGCAAGATGTGGTGTTGAAAAACGTGAAGAGTTTGAAAAGGTATGAAAAATATGAAGAGCATCAAAAGGTTTAAAAAATATGAGGAGCATGAAACGGTCGGAATAAAGGAGGAGCATGAAGTGGTGTTGAAAAACATGAAGAGCCTGAAAAGGTGTGAAAAATATGAAGAGCTTGAAAAGGTGTGAAATATATGAAGAGCTTCAAAAGGTGTCAAAAATGAGATGAGCATGAAACGATCTGAAAAACAGGAGGAGCATGAAGCGGTGTTGAAAATCATGAAGAGCCTGAAAACGTGTGAAAAATATGAAGAGCTTCAAAAGCTGTCAAAAATGAGATGAGCATGAAACGGTCTGAATAATAGGAGGAACATGAAGTGGTTTTGAAAAATATGAAGAGCCTGAAAAGGTGTGCAATATATGAAGAGCTTCAAAAGGTGTCAAAAATATGAGGAGCAGGAAACGGTCTGAAAAATAGTAGGAGCATGAAACTGTGTTAAAAACCCTGAAGAGCCTAAAAAGGTGTGAAAAATATAAAGAACTTCAAAAGGTGTGAAATGCATGAGGAGAATTAAACGGTCTGAAAAATAGGAGGAGCATGAAGCGGTGTTGAAAAACATGAAGAGCCTAAAACGTGTGAAAAATATGAAGAGCTTCAAAAGGTGTGAAATATATGAAGACCTTCAAAAGGTGTCAAAAATGAGATGAGCATGAAACGGTCTGAAAAATAGGAGGAGCATGAAGCGGTGTTGAAAAACATGAAGAGCCTGAAATGGTGTGAAAAATATGAAGAGCTTCAAAAGGTGTGAAATATATGAAGAGTTTCAAAAGGTGTCCAAAATGTAAGGAGCGTGAAACGGTCTGCAAAATAGGAGGAGCATGAAACGGTGTTCAAAAATATGAAGAGTTTCAAAAGTGTGAAAAATATGCGAAGCATTAATCGGTCTGAAAATAGGAGGAGCATGAAACGGTGTTCAAAAATATGAAGAGCTTCAAAAGGTGTCAAAAATATGAAGCGTATGAAAAAGTCTGAAAAATAGGAGGAGCATGAAGTGTTGTTGTAAAACATGAAGAGCCTGAAAGGTGTGAAATATATGAAGAGCTTCAAAAGGTGTGAAAAATATGAGGAGCATGAAGTGGTGTTGAAAAATATGAAGAGCCTGAAAAAGTGTGAAAAATGTGTAGAGTTTCAAAAGGTGTGAAATACATGAGGAGGATGAATCGGTCTGAAAAACAGGAGGAGCATGAAGCGGTGTTCAAAAACATGAAGAGCCTGAAAAGGTGTGAAATATATGAAGAGCTTCAAAAGGTGTCAAAAATATGAGGAGCATGAAAAGGTCTGAAAAATAGGAGGAGCATGAAGTGTTGTTGTAAAACATGAAGAGCCTGAAAGGTGTGAAATATATGAAGAGCTTCAAAAGGTGTGAAATACATGAGGAGCATGTAACGGTCTGAAAAATAGGAGGAGCATGAAGTGGTGTTGAAAAACTTGAAGAGCCTGAAAAGGTGTGAAAAATATGAAGAGCTTCAAAAGGTGTGAAGTTCATGAGGAGGATGAATCGGTCTGAAAAATAGGAGGAGCATGAAGCGGTTTTCAAAAACATGAAGAGCCGGAAATGGTGTGAAAAATATGAAGAGCTTCAAAAGGTGTGAAAAATATGAAGAGCTTCAAAAGGTGTCAAAAATGAGATGAGCATGAAACGATCTGAAAAATAGGAGGAGCATGAAGCGGTGTTGAAAATCATGAAGAGCCTGAAAGGTGTGAAATATATGAAGAGCTTCAAAAGGTGTGAAAATTATGAGGAGCACGAAACCATCTGAAAATTAGGAGGATCTTGAAGCGGTGTTGAAAATCAGGAAGAGCCTGAAAAAGTGTGAAAAATATGTAGAGCTTCAAAAGGTGTGAAAAATATGAAGAGCTTCAAAAGTTGTCAAAAATATGAGGAGCATGAACGGTCTGAAAAATAGGAGGAGCATGAAGCGGTCTTGAAAACATTACGAGCCTGAAACGGTGTGAAAAATATGAAGAGCTTCAAAATGTTTCAAAAATATGAGGAGTTTGAACGGTCTGAAAAATAGGAGGAGCATGAAGCGGTGTTGAAAACATGAAGAGCTTCAAAAGTGTGAAAAATATGAAGAGCTTCAAACGGTGTCAAAAATATGAAGAGCATGCAACGGTCCGAAAAATAGGGGGAGCATGAAGTGGTGTTGAAAAACATGAAGAGCCTGAAAAGGTGTGAAAATTATGAAGAGGCATTAAAATGTGTCAAATATATGAGGAGCCTGAAAAGGTCTGAAAAATAGTAGGAGCATGAAACGGTGTTCAAAAACATGAAGAGCCTGAAAAGGTGTGAAATATATGAAGAGCTTCAAAAGGTGTGAAATACATGAGGAGCATGTAACGGTCTGAAAAATAGGAGGAGCATGAAGTGGGGTTGAAAAACTTGAAGATCCTGAAAAGGTGTGAAAAATATGAAGAGCTTCAAAAGATGTGAAATTCCTTAGGAGGATGAATCGGTCTGAACAACAGGAGGAGCATGAAGTGGTGTTGAAAAACTTGAAGAGCCTGAAAAGGTGTGAAAAATATGAAGAGCTTCAAAAGATGTGAAATTCATGAGGAGGATGAATCGGTCTGAACAACAGGAGGAGCATGAAGTGGTGTTGAAAAACTTGAAGAGCCTGAAAAGGTGTGAAAATTATGAAGAGCTTCAAAACATGTGAAATTCATGAGGAGGATGAATCGGTCTGAAAAATAGGAGGAGCATGAAGCAGTGTTCAAAAACATGAAGAGACTGAAATGGTGTGAAAAATATGAAGAGCTTCAAAAGGTGTGAAAATTATGAGGAGCACGAAACGGTCTGAAAATTAGGAGGATCTTGAAGCGGTGTTGAAAATCATGAAGAGCCTGAAAAGGTGTGAAAAATATGAAGAGCTTCAAAAGTTGTGAAAAATATGAGGGGCATGAAACGGTCGGAAAAATAGGAGGAGCATGAAGTGGTGTTGAAAAACATGAAGAGCCTGAAAAGGTGTGAAAAATATGAAGAGCTTCAAAAGGTGTGAAATACATGAGGAGGATGAATCAGTCTGAACAACAGTAGGAGCATGAAGCGGTGTTCAAAAACATGAATAGCCTGAAAAGCTGTGAAAAATATGAAGAGCTTGAAAAGGTGTCAAAAATATGAAGAGCATGAAACGGTCCGAAAAATAGGGGGAGCATGAAGTGGTGTTGAAAAACATGAAGAGCCTGAAAAGGTGTGAAAATTATGAAGAGGCATTAAAATGTGTCAAATATATGAGGAGCCTGAAAAGGTCTGAAAAATAGTAGGAGCATGAAACGGTGTTCAAAAACATGAAGAGCCTGAAAAGGTGTGAAATATATGAAGAGCTTCAAAAGGTGTGAAATACATGAGGAGCATGTAACGGTCTGAAAAATAGGAGGAGCATGAAGTGGTGTTGAAAAACTTGAAGAGCCTGAAAAGGTGTGAAAAATATGAAGAGCTTCAAAAGATGTGAAATTCATTAGGAGGATGAATCGTTCTGAACAACAGGAGGAGCATGAAGCGGTGTTGAAAAACATGAAGAGCCTGAAAATGTGTGAAAAATATGAAGATCTTCAAAATTTGTGAAATACATGAGAAGCTTGAAACGGGCTGATAAACAGGAGGAGCATGAAGCGGTGTTGAAAAACATGAAGAGCGTGAAAACGTGTGAAAAATATGAAGAGCTTCAAAAGGTGTGAAAAATATGAAGAGCTTCAAAAGGTGTAAAAAATGAGATTAGCATGAAACGGTCTGAATAATAGGAGAAACATGAAGTGGTGTTGAAAAACATGAAGAGCCTGAAAATGTGTGAAATATATGAAGAGCTTCAAAAGGTGTCAAAAATATGAGGAGCATGAAACGGTCTGAAAAATAGGAGGAGCAAAAGCGGTGTTGAAAAACATGAAGAGCCTGAAAAGGTGTGAAAAATATGAAGAGCTTCAAAAGGTGTCAAAAATATGAGTAGCATGAAACAGTCTGAAAAATAGGAAGAGCATGAAGTGAAGTTGAAAAACATGAAGAGTCTGAAAAGGTGTGAAAATATGAAGAGTTTCAAAAGGCATGAAAAATATGAGGACCTAGAAACGGTCTGAAAAATAGGAGGAGAAAGAAGCGGTGTTGATAATCATGAAGAGTCTGAAAAGGTGTGAAAAATATGACGAGCTTCAAAAGGTGTCTAAAATATGATGAGCATGAAACGGTCTGAAAAATAGGAGGAGCATGAAGCGGTGTTGAAAAACATGACGAGCCTGAAATGGTGTGAAAAATATGCAGAGCTTCAAAAGGTGTCTAAAACATGAGGAGCATGAAAAGGTCTGAAAAATATGAGGAGGATAAAGTGGTGTTGAAAAACATGAAGAGCCTGAAAACGTGTGAAAAATATGAAGAGCTTCAAAAGGTGTGCAAAATGAAAGGAGCATGAAAGGGTCTGAAAAATAGGAGGAGCATGAAGTGGTGTTGAAAACCATGAAGAGCCTGAAAAGGTGTGAAATATATGAAGAGCTTCAATAGGGGTCAAAAATATTTGGAGCATGAAACGGTCAGAAAAATAGGAGGAGCATGAAGCGGTGTTGAAAAACATGAAGAGCCTGAAAAGGTGTGAAAAATATGAAGGGCTTCAAAAGGTGTCAAAGATACGAGGAGCATGAAACGGTCTGAAAAATAGGAGGAAAATGAAACGGTGTTCAAAAACATGAAGAGTTTGAAAAGGTGTGAAAAATAATAAGAGCTTCAAAGGTGTGAAAAATATGAGGAGCATGAAACTTTCTGAAAAATGGGAGAAGCATGAAACGGTGTTCAAAAATATGAAGAGCCTGAATAGGTGTGAAAAATATGAAGAGATTCAAAAGGTGTGAAAAATGAAAGCAGCATGAGAAGGTCTGGAAATAGTAGGAGCAAAAAGTGGTGTTGAAAAACATGAAGAGCCTGAAAATGTGTGAAATATATGAAGAGCTTCAAAAGGTGTCAAAAATATGAGGAGCATGAAATGGTCTGAAAAATCGGAGGAGCATGAAACGGTGTTCAAAAAAATGAAGAGTCTGAAAAGGTGTGAAAAATATGAAGAGCTTCAAAAGGTGTGATATACATGAGGAGCATGAAACGGTCTGAAAAATAGGAAGAGCATGAAGCGGTGTTAAAAAAACATGAAGAGCCTGAAAACGTGTGAAAAATATGAAGAGCCTGAAAACGTGTGAAAAATATGAAGAGCTTCACAAGGTGTGCAAAATGAAAGGAGCATGAAAAGGTCTGAAAAATTGGAGGAGCATGAAATGGTGTTGAAAAACATGAAGAGCTTGAAAAGGTGTGAAATATATGAAGAGCTTCAAAAGGTGTGAAAAATATGAGGAGCATGAAACGTTCTGAAAAATAGGAGGAGCATGAAGCGGTTTTCAAAAACATGAACAGCCTGAAAAGGTGTAAAAAATATGAAGGGCTTCAAAAGGTGTCAAAAATATGAGGAGCATTAAACGGTCTGAAATACAGGAGGATCACGAAGCTGTATTGAAAAACATGAAGAGCCTGAAAATATGTGAAAAATATGAAGAGCTTCACAACGTGTCAAAAATATGAGGAGCATCAAACGGTCTGAAAAATAGGAAGAGCATGAAGTGGTGTTGAAAAACATGAAGATCCTGAAAAGGTGTGAAAAATATGAAGAGCTTCAAGGGGTGTCAAAAATATGAAGAGCATTAAACGGTCTGAAATATAGGAGGATCATGAAGCGGTGTTGAAAAACATGAAGAGCCTGAAAAGGTGTGAAAAATATGAAGAGCTTCAAAAGGTGTCAAAAATATGAAGAGCATGAAACGGTCTGAAAAATAAGAAGAGCATGAAACGGTGTTCAGAAACATGAAGATTGAAAGGTGTGAAAAATATGAAGAGCTTCAAAAGGTGTCAAAAATATGGGAATCATGAAACGGTCTAAAAAATAGGAGGAGCATGAAGCGGTGTTCAAAAACATGAAGAGCCTGAAAAGCTGTGAAAAATATGCAGGGTTTCAAAAGGTGTAAAATATATGAGGCCCATGAAACGGACTGAAAAATAAGAGGAGCATGAAACGGTGTTCAGAAACATGAAGATCCTGAAGGTGTGAAAAATATGAAGAGCTTCCAAAGGTGTGAAATACAAGAGGAACACGAAAAGGTCAGAAAAATAGGAGGAGCATGAAGCGGTGTTGAAAAACATGAAGAGCCTGAAAAGGAGTGAAAAATATGAAGAGCTTCAAAAGGTGTCAAAAATATGAGGAGCATGAAACCGTCTGAACAATAGGGGGAGCATGAAGCGGTGTTCAAAAACATGAAGAGCCTGAAAAGATGTGAAAAATATGAAGAGCTTCAAAAGGTGTCAAAAATATGAGGAGCATGAAACTGTCTGAAAATTAGGGGGAGCATGAAGCAGTGTTCAGAAATATGAAGAGCCTGAAAAGGTGTGAAAAATATGCAGGGTTTCAAAAGGTGTAAAATATATGAGGCGCATGAAACGGACTGAAAAATAAGAGGAGCATGAAACGGTGTTCAGAAACATGAAGAGCCTGAAGGTGTGAAAAATATGAAGAGCTTCAAAAGGTGTGAAATACAAGAGGAACATGAAAAGGTCAGAAAAATAGGAGGAGCATGAAGCGGTGTTGAAAAACATGAAGAGCCTGAAAAGGAGTGAAAAATATGAAGAGCTACAAAAGGTGTCAAAAATATGAGGAGCATGAAACCGTCTGAAAAATAGGGGGAGAATGAAGCGGTGTTCAAAAACATGAAGAGCCTGAAAAGATGTGAAAAATATGAAGAGCTTCAAAAGGTGTCAAAAATATGAGGAGCATCAAACGGTCTGAAAAATAGGAGGAGCATGAACTGGTGTTGAAAAACATGAAGATCCTGAAAAGGTGTGAAAAATATGAAGAGCTTCAAAAGGTGTCAAAAATATGAGGAACATTAACCGGTCTGAAATATAGGAGGATCATGAAGCGGTGTTGAAAAATATGAAGAGACTGAAAAGGTGTGAAAAATATGAAGGGCTTCAAAATGTGTAAAATAAATGAGGAGCATGAAACGGTCTGAAAAATAAGAGGAGCATGAAACGGTGTTCAGAAACATGAAGATCCTGAAAAGGTGTGAAAATATGAAGAGCTTCATAAGTTGTCAAAAATATGAGGAGCACGAAACCATCTGAAAAATAGGAGGATCATGAAGCGGTGTTGAAAAACATGAAGAGCCTGAAAGGTGTCAAAAATATGAAGAGCTTCAAAAGGTGTCAAAAATATGAGGTGCATGAAAAGTTCTGAAAAATGAGAGGAGCATAATACGGTGTTGAAAAACATGAAGAGCCTGAAAAGGTGTGAAAAATATGAAGAGATTCAAAACTTGTCAAAATATGGGAAGCCTGAAACCTTTTGAAAAATAGGAGGAGCATGAAACGGTGTTGAAAAACATGAAGAGCCTGAAAAGGTGTGAAAAATATGAAGGGCTTCAAAAGGTGTCAAATATACGAGGAGCATGAAATGGTCTGAAGAATAGGAGGAGAATAAAAAGGTGTTCAAAAACATGAAGAGTCTGAAAAGGTGTGAAAAATATGAAGAGCTTCAAAAGGAGTCAAAAATATGAGGACCATGAAACGGTCTGAAAAATAGGAGGAGCATGAAATGGTGTTCAAAAACATGAAGAGCCTGAAAAGGTGTGAAAAATATGAAGAGCTTCAAAAGGTGTGAAAAATATGAGGAGCATGAAACGGTCTGAAAAATAGGAGGAGCATGAAATGGTGTTCAAAAACATGAAGAGCCTGAAAAGGAGTGAAAAATATGAAGAGCTTCAAAAGGAGTCAAAAACATGAGGGCCATGAAACGGTCTGAAAAATAGCAGGAACATGACGCGGAGTTCAAAAACATGAAGAGCCTGAAAAGGTGTGAAAAATATGAAGAGCTTCAAAAGGTGTTAAAAATATGAGGGGCATGAAACGGTCTGAAAAATAGGAGGAGCATGAAACTGTGTTCAAAAACTTGAAGAGCGTGAAAAGTTGTGAAAAATATGAAGAGCTTAAAAACGTGTCATTTTATGAGGAGCATGAAACGGTCTGAAAAACTGGAGGAGCATGAAGCTTTGTTGAAAAACATGAACAGCCAGAAAAGGTTTAAAAAATATGAAGAGCTTCAAAATATGTGAAAAATATGAAGAGCTACGAAACGTGTCAAAAATATGAGGAGCATGAAAAGTTCTGAAAAATAGGAGGAGCATGAAGCCGTGTTGAAAAAATGGAAGAGCCTGAGAAGGTGTGAAAAATATGAAGAGCTTCAAAACGTGTCAAAATTAGAGGAGCAAGAAACGGTTTGAAAATATGAGGAGCATGAAACGGTGTTCAAAAACATGAAGAGCCTGAAAAGCTGTGAAAAATATGAAGAGTTTCCAAAGGAGTCAAAAATATGAGGAGCAAGAAACGGTCTGAAATATAGGAGGATCATGAAACGGTGTTCAAAAACATGAAGAGCCTGAAAATGTGTGAAAGTTATGAAGAGCTTCAAAAGGTGTGAAAATATGAAGAGCATGAAGTGGTGTTCAAAAACATGAAGAGCTTGAAAAGGTGTGAAATATACGAAGAGCTTCAAAAGGTGTGAAAAATAGGAGGAGCATGAAGCGGTGTTCAAAAACATGAAGAGCCTGAAAAGGTGTGAAATATATGAAGAGCTTCAAAATGTGTCAAACGTATGAGGAGAATGAAACAGTCTGAAAATAGGAGGAGGATGAAACGGTGTTGAAAAACATGAAGAGCATGGAAAGGTGTGAAAAATATGAAGAGTTTCAAAAGGAGTCAAAAATATGAGGAGCATGAAACAGTCTGAAAAATAGGAGGCACATGGAGCATTGTTGAAAAATTACAAGAGCTTGAAAAGGTGTGAAAAATATGAAGAGCTTCAAAAGGTGTCAAAATATGAGGAGCATGAAACGGTCTGAAAAATAGGAGGAGCATGAAGCGGGGTTGCAAAAATGGAAGAGCCTGAAAAGGTGTGAAAAATATGAAGAGCTTCAAAAGGTGTCAAAATATGAGGAGAATGAAACGGTCTGAAAAATAGGAGGAGCATGAAACAGTGTTCAAAAACATGAAGAGCCTGAAAAGGTGTGAAAAATATGAAGAGCTTCAAAAGGTGTCAAAAATAAGAGGAGCAAAAGACGGTCTGAACAATAGGAGGAGCATGAAGTAGTGTTGAAAAACATGAAGAGCCTGAAAAGGTGTTAAATATATGAAGAGCTCCAATCGGTGTAAAAAATATCACGAGCATTAAACGGTCTGAAAAATAGGAGGAGCATGAAACAGTGTTCAAAAACATGAAGAGCCTGAAAAGGTGTGAAAAATATGAAGAGCTTCAAAACGTGTCAAAAATATGAGGAGCATGAAACGGTCTCAAAAATTGGAGGAGCATGAAGTGGTGTTCAAAAACATGAAGAGCCAGAAAAAGTGTGAAATATATGAATCGCTTCAAAATGTGTGAAATATATGAAGAGCTTCAAAAGGTGTCAAATATATGAGGAGCATGAAACGGTATGAAAAATAGGAGGAGTATGAGAGGTTTTGAAAAACATGAAGAGCCTAAAATGGTGTGCAAAATATGAAGAGCTTCAAAAGGTGTGAAAAATATGAAGAGCTTCAAAAGGTGTCAAATATATGAGGAGCATGAAACGGTATGAAAAATAGGAGGAGCATGAAAGGTGTTGAACAATATAAAGAGCCTGAAAAGGTGTGAACAATATGAAGAGCTTCAAAATTTGAGAAAAATATGAAGAGCTCCAAAGGTTGTCAAATATATGAGAGGCATGAAATGGTCTGCAAAACAGGAGCATGAAACGGTTATGAAAAACATGAAGAGCCTGAAAAAATGTGAGACTATGAAGAGGTTCAAAATGTGTCAAAAATATGAGGAGCATGAAACGGTCTGAAAAATAGGAGGAGCATGAAACGGTGTTCAAAAACATGAAGAGTCTGTAAAGGTGTGAAAAATATGAAGAGCTTCAAAATGTGTGAAAAATATGAGGAGCATGAAGCGGTCTGAAATATAGGAGGAGCATGAAACGGTGTTGAAAAACATGAAGAGCATGAAAAGGTGTCAAAAATATGAAGAGCTACAAAAGGAGTCAAAAATGTGAGGAGCATGAAAAGGTCTGAAAAATAGGAGGAGAATGAAGCGATGTTGAAAAACATGAAGAGCCTGAAAAGGTGTGAAATATATGAAGAGCTTCAAAACGTGTCAAAAATATGAGGAGTGTGAAACTGTGTTGAAAAACATGACGAGCATGAAAAGGTGTGAAAAATATGAAGACCTTCAAAATGTGTCAAAAATAGGAGGAGCATGAAATGGCCTGAAAAATAGGAGGAGCATGAAGTGGTGTTGAAAACCATGAAGAGCCTGAAAAGGTGTGAAAAATATGAAGAGTTTCAAAAGGTGTCAAAAATATGAAGAGCATGAAACGGACTGAAAAAAAGGAGGAGCATGAAATGGTGTTCAAAAACTTGAAGAGGCTGAAAATGTGTGAAAAATATGAAGAGCTTCAAAAGATGTGAAAAATATGAGGAGCATGAAACGGTCTGAAAAATAGAAGTAGCATGAAACGGTGTTGAAAAATATGAAGAGCCTGAAAAGGTGTGAAATATATAAAGAGGTTCAAAAGGTGTCAAAAATATGAGGAGCATGAAACGGTCTGAAAAATAGGAGGAGCATGAAATGGTGTTCAAAAACATAAAGAGACTGAAAACGTTTGAAAAATATGAAGAGCTTCAAAAGGTGTGAAAAAAATGAGGAGCATGAAACGGTGTGAAAAATAGGAGGAGCATGAAACGGTGTGAAAAATAGGAGGAGCATGAAAGGTGTTGAAAAACATGAAGAGCCTGAAAATGTGTGAAAAATATGAAGAGCTTCAAAAGGTGTGAAAAATATGAAGAGCTTCAAAAAGTGTAAAATATATGAGGAGCATGAAACGGTATGAAAAATAGGAGGAGCATGAAAGATGTTGAAATACATGAAGAGATTGAAATGGTGTGAAAAATATGAAGAGCTTCAAAAGGTGTGAAAAATATGAAGAGCTTCAAAAGGTGTGAAAAATATGAGGAGCATGAAGTGGTGTTCAAAAACATGTAGAGCTTGAATAGGTGTGAAATATACGAAGAGCTTCAAAAGGTGTGAAAAATACGAGGAGCATGAAGTGGTGTTGAAAAATATGAAGAGCCTGAAAAGAGTGAAATATATGAAGAGCTTCAAAAGGTGTCAAAAATATGAGGAGCATGAAACGGTCTGAAAAACAGGAGGAGGATGAAACGGTGTTGAAAAACATGAAGAGCCTGAAAAGAGTGAAAACTATGAAGAGCTTCAAAAGGTGTCAAAAGTATGAGGAGCTTGAAAAGTTGTTCAAAAACATGAAGAGCCAGAGAAGGTGTGAAAACTATGAAGAACTTCAAAAGGTGTCAAAAGTATGAGGAGCTTGAAAAGGTGTTCAAAAACATGAAGAGCCTGAGAAGGTGTGAAAACTATGAAGAGCTTCAAAAGGTGTCAAAAGTATGAGGAGCTTGAAAAGGTGTTCAAAAACATGAAGAGCCTGAGAAGGTGTGCAAAATATGAAGAGCTTAAAAAGGTGTTCAAAAACATGAAGAGCCTGAGAAGGTGTGCAAAATATGAAGAGCTTAAAAAGGTGTTCAAAAACATGAAGAGCATGAAATGTCTGAAAAATATGAAGAGCTTAAAAGGTGTCAAAAATACGAGGAGCATGAAACGGTCTGAAAAATAGGAGGAGCATGAAGTTGTGTTGAAAAATATGAAGAGGCTGAAAAGGTGTGCAAAATATGAAGAGCTTCAAAAGGTGTCAAAAATATGAGGAGCATGAAATGGCCTGAAAAATAGGAGGAGCATGAAGTGGTGTTGAAAAACATGAAGAGCCTGAATAGATGTGAAAAATATGAAGAGTTTCAAAAGGTGTCAAAAATATGAGGAGCATGAAACGGCCTGAAAAAAAGGAGGAGCATGAAATGGTGTTCAAAAACTTGAAGAGACTGAAAATGTGTGAAAAATTTGAAGAGCTTCAAAAGATGTGAAAAATATGAGGAGCATGAAACGGTCTGAAAAATAGAAGTAGCATGAAACGGTGTTGAAAAATATGAAGAGCCTGAAAAGGTGTGAAATATATGAAGAGGTTCAAAAGGTGTCAAAAATATGAGGAGCATGAAACGGTCTGAAAATTAGGAGGAGAATGAAGCTTTGTTGAAAAACATGAAGAGCCAGAAAAGGTTTAAAAAATATGAAGAGCTTCAAAATATGTGAAAAATATGAAGAGCTTCAAAAGGTGTCAAAAATATGAGGAGCATGAAAAGTTCTCAAAAATAGGAGGAGCATGAAGCCGTGTTGAAAAAATGGAAGAGCCTGAGAAGGTGTGAAAAATATGAAGAGCTTCAAAAGGTGTGAAAAATATGAAGAGCTTCAAAAGGTGACAAAATGAGATGAGCATGAAACGGTCTAAAAAAAAAGGAGGAGCATGAAGCGGTGTGAAAAACATGAAGAGTCTGAAAAGGTGTGAAAATTATGAAGAGCTTCAAAAGGTGTCAAAAATATGAGGAGCATGAAACGGTCTGAAAAATAGGAGGAGCATGAAGTGGTGTTGAAAAACATGAGGAGCCTGAAAAGGTGTGAAAAATATGAAGAGCTTCAAAAGGTTTGAAATACATGAGGAGCATGAAACGGTCTGAGAAATAGGAGGAGCATGAGGCGGTGTTTAACAACATGAAGAGCCTGAAAAGGTGTGAAAAATATGAAAAGCTTCAAAAGGTGTAAAAACATGAGGAGCATGAAACGGTCTTAAAAATAGGAGGAGCATGAAGCGTTGTTGAAAAACATGAAGAGTCTGAAAATGTCTGAAAAATATCAAGAGCTTCAAAAGGTGTCAAAAATATGAGGAACATGAAACGGTCTGAAAAATAGGAGGAGCATGAAGTGGTGTTGAAAAACATGAAGAGCCTGAAAAGGTGTGAAAAATATGAAGAGCTTCAAAAGGTGTGAAATACATGAGATGATGAATCGGTCTGCAAAATAGGAGGAGCATGAACCAATGTTCAAAAACATGAAGAGCCTGAAAAGGTGTGAAAAATATGAAGAGCTTCAAAAGGTGTGAAAATTATGAGGAGCAAGAAACGGTCTGAAAAATAGACGGATCATGAAGCGGTGTTGAAAAACATGAAGAGCCTGAAAATGTGTGAAAAATATGAAGGGCTTCAAAATTTGTGAAATACATGAGGAGCTTGAAACGGTATGAAAAACATGAGGAGCATGAAGCGGTGTAGAAAAACATGAAGAGCGTGAAAAGGTGTGAAAAATATGAAAAGCTTGAAAAGGTGCGAAAACTATGAGGAGCATGAAACGGTGTGAAACATAGGAGGAGCTTGAAGCGGTGTTGAAAAATATGAAGAGTCTGAAAAGATGTGAAAAATATGAAGAGCTTGAAAAGGTGTGAAAAATATGAGGAGCATTAATCGGTCTGAAAAATAGGAGGAGCATGAAGCGGTGTTGAAAAAAATGAAGAGCCTGAAAAGGTGTGAAATATATGAAGAGCTTCAAAAGGTGTCAAAAATATGAGGAGCATGAAACGGTCTGAAAAATACGAGAAGCATGAAGAGGTGTTGAAAAACATGAAGAGCCTGAAAAGGTGTGAAATATACGAATAGCTTCAAAAGGTGTCAAATATATGAGGAGCATGAAACGGTCTGAAAAATAGGAGGATCATGAAGCGGTGTTGAAGAACATGAATAGCCAGAAAAGGTGTGAAAAATATGAAGAGCTACAAAAGGTGTGAAAAATATGAGGAGCATAAAACGGTCTGAAAAATAGGAGGAGCATGAAGCTGTTTTCAAAAACATGAAGAGCCTGAAAAGTAGTGAAAAATATGAAGAGCTTCAAAAGGTGTTAAAAGTATGAGAAGCATGAAACAGACTGAAAAATAGGAGGAGCATGAAGCGGTGTAGGAAAACATGAAGAGCGTGAAAAGGTGTGAAAAATATGAAAAGCTTGAAAAGGTGCGAAAACTATGAGGAGCATGAAATGGTGTGAAACATAGGAGGAGCTTAAAGCGGTGTTGAAAAACATGAAGAGCCTGAAAACGTGTGAAAAATAAGAAGAGCTTCAAAAGGTGTCAAAAATGAGATGAGCATGAAACGGTCTGAAAAATAGGAGGAGCATGAAGTGGTGTTGAAAAACATGAGGGGCCTGAAAAGGTGTGAAAAATATGAAGAGCTTCAAAAGGTTTGAAATACATGAGGAGCATGAAACGGTCTGAGAAATAGGAGGAGCATGAGGCGGTGTTTAACAACATGAAGAGCCTGACAAGGTGTGAAAAATATGAAAAGCTTCAAAAGGTGTAAAAAAATGAGGAGCATGAAACGGTCTGAAAAATAGGAGGAGCATGAAGCATTGTTGAAAAACATGAAGAGTCTGAAAATGTCTGAAAAATATGAAGAGCTTCAAAAGGTGCCAAAAATAAGAGGAGCATGAAACGGTCTGAAAAATAGGGGAGTATGAAACGGTGTTCAAAAACATAAAGAGCCTGAAAAGCTGTGAAAAATATGAAGAGCTTCAAAAGGAGTGAAATACTTGAGGAACATGAAACGGTCTGAAAAATAGGAGGAGCATGAAGCTGTGTTGAAAAACCTGAAGAGCCTGAAAAGGTGTGAAAAATATGAAAAGCTTGAAAAGGTGCGAAAACTATGAGGAGCATGTAACGGTGTGAACAATAGGAGGAGCTTGAAGCGGTGTTGAAAAATATGAAGAGTCTGAAAGGTGTGAAAAATATGAAGAGCTTCAAATGGTGTCAAACATATGAGGAGCATGAAATGGTCTGAAAAATAGGAGGAGCATGAAGTGGTGTTGAAAAACATGAAGAGCCTGAATAGGTGTGAATAATATGAAGAGCTTCAAAAGGTGTGAAAAATATGAAGAGCATTAATCGGTCTGAAAAATAGGAGGAGCATGAAGCGGTGTTGAAAAAAATGAAGAGCCTGAAAAGGTGTGAAATATATGAAGAGCTTCAAAAGGTGTCAAAAATATGAGGAGAATGAAACGGTCTGAAAAATACGAGAAGCATGAAGAGGTGTTGAAAAATATGAAGAGCCTGAAAAGGTGTGAAATATACGAATAGCTTCAAAAGGTGTCAAATATATGAGGAGCATGAAACGTTCTGAAAAATAGGAGGATCATGAAGCGGTGTTGAAGAACACGAATAGCCTGAAAATGTGTGAAAAATATGAAGAGCTACAAAAGGTGTGAAAAATATGAGGAGCATGAAACGGTCTGAAAAATAGGAGGAACATGAAACGGTGTGGAAAATCATGAAGAGCCTGAAAACGTGTGAAAAATATGAAGAGCTTCAAAAGGTGTAAAAAATATGAAGAGCTTCAAACGGTGTCAAAAGTGAGAGAGGCATAAAACGGTCTGAAAAGTAGGAGTAGCATGAAACAGTGTTGAAAACATGAAGAGCCTGTGTGCGTCACGTGGGAATCATGTGTGAAACACGTGTGCGTCACGTGTGAATCACGTGTGTGTCACGTGGCAATCACATGTCAGTCACGTGTGCATCACGTGGGAATCACATGCGAGTCACTTGTGCCTCACGTGGGAATCACGTGTCAGTCACGTGTGCATCACGTGGTATCAATGTGAAACACGTGTGCGTCACGTGGGGATCACGTGTCAGTCACGTGTGCGTCACGTGTGAATCACGTGTGCATCACGTGGGAATCATGTGGGAAGCAAGTGTGCATCAAGTGGGTATCACGTGTGAGTCACGTATGCATCACGTCGGAATCAAGTGTGAATCACGTGTGCATCACGTGGAAATCACGTGTCACTCACGTGTGCCTCTCGTGGGATTCACGTGTGAGTCACGTGTGCAATACGTGGAAATCACGTGTGAATCACGTGTGCGTCACGTAGGAATCACGTGTGAAACACGTCGTAACTCGAGATGAGAGGTTCGTCCCTGGCTTTGACTCAAGCGGAATACCAACTTTCCACAAGCACGTCAAGAGGAGGCTTCTCTCAGCTAAATGTATGTGAGAGGGACCCTGAGTGTGTGGCCTCTAGTGGAATGGACACCGAGATGCTCTGACTCCAAGTAAGGCTGGATATCCCTGCAGTGAATTGAATGCAGGCTCATCTTGCATCTCCCGAGACGAAGGGATGTCGAAATCCCCGGTGCAGACCACAGAGAAAGACCTAGTTTTCCACCTCATCGCGACCGGAGGCCTCACATCCTTTGAAAACTCGAGAGGTCCGCGGAGATCAATGCTTCCAAAGGAGACGATGCCTGACTCCTCTTGAAAATGGATAGGAGTCCCAGGATCCCTGTGGCACGTGGAAAGGGACCCTGAGTCTCCCGCCTCACGTGGAGACGCGTCCCAATTGCCATGCCAAGACTCGAGGAGAATCCCGAGGTGCCCCTCGCACCTAGGCAGGAGTCCTGACGTCGCTGAACAAACACGTGTCTGGAAGGGCCCTCCCCGTCGTAACTCGAAAATATACCCCAGGTTCCGGCCGCAACCCGAGAAAAACCAGGAGCCTTCCCCCTCGCCGCCAGATGAGGCCCGATTCCAATGCACTGCGTGCAGAGCAATTCTGTGTTCGACATCAAACGTGAAAGGAGCCTTGATTTCCTTGATGGCACTCCAGAGAAACCCCAAGATCACTGTCTCAAGTCTAGAGGGATCCTGAGGTCACTGTAGCAACACAAAAGGGCTCCGTGGACCCAAAATCAACTCTAGATGAGAGCTTAGTCCCTGGCTTCTACTCAAGAGGAATACCAACTTTCCACAAGCACGTCAAGAGGAGGCTTCTCTCAGCTAAAGGTATGTGAGAGGGACCCTGAGTGTGTGGCCTCAAGTTTAATGGATACCGAGATGCTCTGACTCGAAGTAAGGCCGGATATCCCTGCAGTGAATTGAATGCAAGCTTGTCTTGCATCTCCCATGACGAAGGGATGTCTGAATCCCCTGTGGAGACACAGAGAAAGACATAGTTCTCCGCCTCATCGCAACCGGAGGCCTCACATCCTTTGAAAATTCGAGAGGTCCGCGGAGATCAATGCTTCCAAAGGAGACGATGCCTGACTCCTCTTGAAAATGGATAGGAGTTCCAGGATCCCTGTGGCACGTGGAAAGGGAACCTGGGTCTCCCGCCTCACGTGGAGACGCGTCCCAATTGCCATGCCAAGACTCGAGGAGAATCCCGAGGTGTCCGTCGCACCTAGGCAGGAGTCCTGACTTCGCTGAACAAACACGTGTATGGAAGGGCCCTCCCCGTCATAACTCGAGATTATACCCCAGGTTCCGGCCGCAACTTGAGAAAAACCATGAGACATCCGCCTTGCAGCGAGATGAGGCCCGATTCCCCTGCACTGCGTGCAGAGCAATTCCGTGTTCCACATCAAACGTGAAAGGAGCCTTGATTTACTTGGTGGCCCTCCAGAGACAACCCAAGATCACTGTCTCAAGTCTAGAGGGATCCTGAGGTCACTGTAGCAATACGAAAGGGCTCCGTGGACCCCAAATCAACTCAAGATGAGAGCTTAGTCCCTGGCTTCGAATCAAGAGGAATACCAACTTTCCACAAGCACCTCAAGAGGAGGCTTCTCTCAGCTACATGTATGTGAGAGGGACCCTGAGGTTGTGGCCTCAAGTTAAATGGACACCGACATGCTCTAACTCGAAGTAAGGCGGGATATCCCTGCAATGAATTGAATGCAGGCTCGTCTTGCATCTCCCAAGACGAAGGGATGTCTGAATCCCGTGTGGAGACCACAGAGAAAGACCTAGTTCTCTGCCTCATCGCCACCGGAGGCCTCACATCCTTTGAAAACTCGAGAGGTCCGCGGAGATCAATGCTTCCCAAGGAGACGATTACTGAGTCCCTTGAAAATTGATAGGAGTCCCAGGATCCCTGTGGCACGTGGAAAGGGACTCTTGGTCTCCCGCCTCACGTGGAGACGCGTCCCAATTGCCATGCCAAGACTCGAGGAGAATCCCGAGGTGTCCCTGGCACCTAGGCCCGAGTCCTGACGTCGCTGAACAAACACGTGTCTGAAAGGGCCCTCCCCGTCTTAAGTCGAGAATATACCCCAGGTTCCGGCCGCAACTCGAGAAAAACCATGAGACTTCCCACTCTCCGTGAGGTGAGGCCCGATTCCCCTGCACTGCATGCAGAGCAATTCCGTGTTCCACATCAAACAAGAAAAAAGCCTTGATTTCCTTGATGGCACTCCAGAGAAAACCCAAGATCACTGTCTCAAGTCTAGAGGGATCCTGAGGTCACTGTAGCAACACGAAAGGGCTCCGTGGACCCCAAATCAACTCGAGATGAGAGCTTAGTCTCGGGTTTCGACTCAAGAGGAATACAAACTTTCCACAAGCACCTCAAGAGGAGGCTTCTCTCAGCTACAGGTATGTGAGAGGGACCCTGAGTTTGTGGCCTCAAGTGGAATGGACACCGAATAGCTCTGACTCGAAGTAAGGCCGGATATCCCTGCAGTGAATTGAATGCAGGCTCGTCTTGCATCTCCCAAGACGAAGGGATATCTGAATCCCCTGTGGAGACCACAGACAAAGACCTAGTTCTCCGCCTCATCGCGACCGGACGCATCACATCCTTTGAAAACTCGAGAGGTCTGCGGAGATCAATGCTTCCAAAGGAGACGATGCCTGACTCCTCTTGAAAATGGATAGGAGTCCCAGGATCCCCGTGGCACGTGAAAACGGACCCTGGGTCTCCCGCCTCACGTGGAGACGCGTCGCAATTGCCGCGAAGACTCGAGGAGAATCCCGAGGTGTCCCTAGCACCTAGGCAGGAGTCCTGACGTCGCTGAACAAACATGTGTCTGGAAGGGCCCTCCCCGTCGTAACTCAAGAATATACCCCAGGTTCAGGCCGCAACTCGAGAAAAACCATGAGACTTCCCCCTCGCCACGAGATGAGGCCACATTCCCCTGCACTGCGTGCAGAGCAAGTCCGTGTTCCACATCAAACGAGAAAGGACCCTTGATTTCCTTGATGGCACTCCAGAGAAAACCCAAGATCACTGTCTCAAGTCTAGAGGGACCCTGAGGTCACTGTAGCAACACGAAAGGGCTCCGTGGACCCCAAATCAACACGAGATGAGAGCTTAGTCCCTGGCTTCGACTCAAGAGGAATACCAACTTTCCTCAAGCCCCTGAAGAGTTGGCTTCTCTCAGCTACAGGTATGTGAGAGGGACCCTGAGTTTGTGGCCTCAAGTGGAATGGACACCGAGATGCTCTGACTCGAAGTAAGGCCGGATATCCCTGCAGTGAATTGAATGCAGGCTCGTCTTGCATCTCCCAAGATGAAGGGATGTCTGAATCCCCTGTGGAGACAACAGAGAAAGACCTAATTCTCCGCATCATCGCGACCTGAGGCCTCACATCGTTTGAAAACTCGAGAGGTCCGCGGAGATCAATGCTTCCAAAGGAGATGATGCCTGACTCCTCTTGAAAATGGATAGGAGTCCCAGGATCCGTGTGGCACGTGGAAAGGGACCCTGGGTCTCCCGCCTCACGTGGAGACGCGTCCCCATTGCCATGCCAAGACTCGAGGAGAATCCCGAGGTGTCCCTCGCACCTAGGCAGGAGTCCTGACGTCGCTGAACAAACACGTGTCTGGAAGGGCCCTCCCCGTCGTAACTCGAGAATATACCCCAGGATCCGGCCTCAACTCGAGAAAAACCATGAGACTTCCCCCTCGCTGCGAGATGAGGCCCGATTCCCCTGCACTGCGTGCAGAGCAATTCCGTGTTCCACATCAAACGTGAAAGGAGCCTTGATTTCCTTAATGGCACTGCAGAGAAAACCCAAGATCACTGTCTCTAGTCTAGAGGGATCCTGAGGTCACTGGAGCAACATGAAATGGCTCCGTGGACCCCAAATAAACTCGAGATGAGTGCTTAGTCCCTGGCTTCGACTCAAGAGGAATACCAACTTTTCACAAGCACCTCAAGAGGAGGCTTCTCTCAGCTACAGGTATGTGAGAGGGACCCTGAGTTTGTGGCCTCAAGTGGAATGGACACCGAGATGCTCTGACTCGAATTAAGCCCGGATATCCCTGAAATGAATTGAATGCAGGCTCGTCTTGCATCTCCATAGACGAAGGGATGTCTGAATCCCCTGTGGAGACCACAGAGAAAGACTAGTCCTCCGCCTCATCGCGACCGGAGACATCACATCCTTTGAAAAATCGAGAGGTCTGCGGAGATCAATGCTTCCAAAGGAGACGATGCCTGACTCCTCTTGAAAATGGATAGGAGGCCCAGGATCCCTGTGGCACGTGGAAAGGGACCCTGGGTCTCCCGCCTCACGTGGAGACGCGTCCCAATTGCCATGCCAAGACTCGAGGAGAATCCCGAGGTGTCCCTCGCACATAGGCAGGAGTCCGACGTCGCTGAACAAACACGTGTCTGGAAAGGCCCTCCCCATCGTAACTCGAGAATATACCCCAGGTTCCGTCCCAACTCGAGAAAAACCATGAGACTTCCCCCTCGCCGCGAGATGAGGCCCGATTCCCCTGCACTGCGTGCAGAGCCATTCCGTGTTCCACATCAAACGTGAAAGGAGCCTTGATTCCCTTGACGGCACTCCAGAGAAAACCCAAGATCACTGTCTCAAGTCTAGAGTGATCCTGAGGTCTCTGAAGCAACACGAAAGGTATCCGTGGACCCCAAATCCACTCGAGATAAGAGCTTAGTACCTTGCTTCGAATCAAGAGGAATACCAACTTTCCACAAGCACCTCAAGAGGAGGCTTCGCTCAGCTACAGCTATGTGAGAGGGACCCTGAGTTTGTGGCTTCAAGTGGAATGGACACCGAGACGCTCTGACTCGAAGTAAGGCCGGATATCCCTGCAGTGAATTGAATGCAGGCTCGTCTTGCATCTCCCAAGACGAAGGGATGTCTGAATCCCCTCTGGAGACCACAGAGAAAGACCTAGTTCTCCGCCTCATCGCGACCGGATGCCTCACATCCTTTGAAAACTCGAGAGGTCTGCGGAGATCAATGCTTCCAAAGGAGACGATGCCTGACTCCTCTTGAAAATGGATAGGAGTCCCAGGATCCCTGTGGCACGTGGAAAGGGACCCTGGGTCTCCCGCCTCACGTGGAGACGCGTCCCAATTGCCATTCCAAGGCTCGAGGAGAATCCCGATGTGTCCCTCGCACCTAGGCAGGAGTCCTGACGTCACTGAAAAAATAGGTGTCTGGAAGGGCTCTTCCCGTCCTAACTCGGAATATACCCCAGCTTCTGGCAGCAACTCGAGAAAAACCATGAGACTTCCCCCTCGCCGCAAGATGAGGCCCGATTCCCCTGCACTGCGTGCAGAGCAATTCCGTGTTTCACATCAAACATGAAAGGAGCCTTGATTTCCTTGATGGCACTCCAGAGAAAACCCAAGATCACTGTCTCAAGTCTAGAGGGATCCTGAGGTCACTGTAGCAACACGAAAGGGCTCCGTGGACCCGAAATCAACTCGAGATGAGAGCATAGTCCCTGGCTTCGACTCAAGAGGAATACCAAGTTTCTACAAGCACCTCAAGAGGAGGCTTCTCTCAGCTACAGGTATGTGAGAGGGAACCTGAAGGTGTGGCCTCAAGTGGAATGGACATCGAGATGCTCTGACTCGAAGTAAGGCCAGATATCCCTGCAGTGAATTGAATGCCGGCTCGTCTTGCATCTCCGAAGACGAAAGGATGTCTGATTCCCATGTGGAGACCACAGAGAAAGACCTAGTTCTCTGCCTCATCGCGACCGGAGGCCTCACATCCTTGGAAAACTCGAGAGGTCTGCGGAGATCAATGCTTCCAAAGGAGACGATGCCTGACTCTTCTTGAAAATGGATACGAGTCCCAGGATCCGTGTGGCACGTGGAAAGGGACCCTGGGTCTCCCGCCTCACGTGGATACGCGTCCCAATTGCCATGCCAAGACTCGAGGAGAAACCCGAGATGTCCCTCGCACAGAGGCAGGAGTCCTGACGTCGCTGAACAAACACGTGTCTGGAAGGGCCCTCCCCGTCGTAACTCGAGAGTATACCCCAGGTTCCGGCCGCAACTCGAGAAAAACCATGAGAAATCCCCCTTGCCGCGAGATGAGGCCCGATTCCCCTGCACTGCGTGCAGAGCAATTCCGTGTTCCACATCAAACATGAAAGGAGCCTTGATTTCCTTGATGGTACTCCAGAGAAAACCCAAGATCACTGTCTCAAGTCTAGAGGGCTCCTGAGGTCACTGGAGCATCACGAAAGGGCTCCATGGACCCCAAATCAACTCGAGATGAGAGCTTAGTCCCTGGCTTGGATCAAGAGGAATACCAACTTTCCACAAGCACCTCAAGATAACGCTTCTCTCATCAACAGGTATGTGAGAGGGACCCTGAGTTTGTGGCCTCAAGTGGAATGGACACCATGATGCTCTCACTCGAAGTAAGGCCGGATATCCCTGCAGTGAATTGAATGCAGGCTCGTCTTGCATTTCCCAAGACGAAGGGATGTCTGAATTCCCTGTGAAGACGACAGAGAAAGACCTAGTTCTCCGCTTCAGGCGACCGGAGGCCTCACATCTTTGAAAACTCGAGAGGTCCGCGGAGATCAGTGCTTCCAAAGGAGACGATGCCTGACTCCTCTTGAAAATGGATAGGAGTCCCAGGATCCCTGTGGCACGTGGAAAGGGACCCTGGGTCTCCCGCCTCACGTGGAGACGCGTCCCAATTGCCATGCCAAGACTCGTGGAGAATCCCGATGTGTCCCTCGCACCTATGCTGGAGTCCTGACATCGCTGAACAAACACGTGTCTGGAAGGGCCCTCCCCGTCGTAACTCGAAAATATACCCCAAGTTCCGGCCGCAACTCGAGAAAAACCATGAGACTTCCCCCTCGCCGCGAGATGAGGCCCGATTCCCCTGCACTGCGGGCAGAGCAATTCCGTATTCCACATCAAATGTGAAAGGAGCCTCGAATTCCTTGATGGCACTCCAGAGAAAACCCAAGATCACTGTCTCAAGTCTAGAGGGATCCTGAGGTCACTGGAGCAAGAGGAAAGGGCTCCGTGGACCCGAAATGAACTCGAGATGAGAGCTTAGTCCCAGGCTTCGACTCAAGAGGAATACCAACTTTCCACAAGCACCTCAAGAGGAGGCTTCTGTCAGCTACATGTATGTGAGAGGGACCCTGAGTTTGTGGCCTCAAGTGGAATGGGCACCGAGATGCTCTGACTCGAAGTAAGGCCGGATGTCCCTGCAGTGAATTGAATGCCGGCTCGTCTTGCATCTCCCAAAATGAAGGGATGTCTGAATCCCCTGTGGAGACCACAGAGAAAGATCTAGTTCTCCGCCTCATCGCGACTGGAGGCCTCACATCCTTTGAAAACTCGAGAGGTCCGCAGAGATCAATGCTTCCAAAGGAGACGATGCCTGACTCCTCTTGAAAATGGATAGGAGTCCCAGGATCCCTGTGTCACGTGGAAAGGGACACTGGGTCTCCCGCCTTACGTGGAGACGCGTCCCAATTGCCATTCCAAGACTCGAGGAGTATCCCGAGGTGTCCCTCGCACCTAGGCAGCATTCCTGACTTCGCTGAACAAACACGTGTCTGGAAGGGCCCTTCCCGTCGTAACTCGAGAATATACCCCAGGTTCTGGCCGCAACTTGAGAAAAACCATGAGACTTCCCCCTCGCCGCGAGATGAGGCCTGATTCCCCTGCACAGCGTGCAGAGCAATTCCGTGTTCCACATAAAACATGAAAGGAGCCTTGATTTCCTTGATGGAACTCCAGAGAAAACCCAAGATCATTGTCTCAAGTCTAGAGGGATCCTGAGGTCACTGGAGCAACACGAAAGGGCTCCGTGGACCCCAAATCAACTCGAGATGAGAGCTTAGTACCTGGCTTCGACTCAAGAGGAATACCAACTTTCCACAAGCACCTCAAGAGGATGCTTCTCTCAGCTACAGGTATGTGAGAGGGACCCTGAGATTGTGGCTTCAAGTGGAATGGACACCGAGATGCTCTGACTCGAAGTAAGGCCGGATATCCCTGCAGTGAATTGAATGCAGGCTTGTCTTGCATCTCCCAAGACGAAGGGATGTCTGAATCCCCTGTGGAGACAACAGAGAAAGACCTAGTTCTCCGCCTCATCGCGACCGGAGTCTTCACATCTTTGAAAACTCGAGAGGTCTGCGGAGATCAATGCTTCGAAAGGAGACGATGCCTGACTCCTCTTGAAAATGGAAAGGTGTCCCAGGATCCCTGTGGCACGTGGAAAAGGACCCTGGGTCTCCCGCCTCACGTGGAGACGCGTCCCAATTGCCATGCCAAGATTCGAGGAGAATACCGAGGTGTCCCTCGCACCTAGGCAGGTGTCCTGACATCGCTGAACAAACACATGTCTGGAAGGGCCCTCGCCATCGTAACTCGAGAATATACCCCAGGTTCCGGCCGCAACTCGAGAAAAACCATGAGACTTCCCCCTCGCTGCGAGATGAGGCCCGATTCCCCTGCACTGCGTGCAGACCAATTCCGTCTTACACATCAAACTTGAAAGGAGCCTTGATTCCCTTCATGGCACTGCAGAGAAAACCGAAGATCACTGTCTCTAGTCTAGAGGGATCTTGAGGTTACTGGAGCAGGACGAAAGGGCTCCATGGACCCCAAATCAAATCGAGATGAGAGCTTCGTCGCTGGCTTCGACTCAAGAGGAATACCAACTTTCCACAAGCAACTCAAGTGGAGGCTTCTCTCAGCTACAGGTATGTGAGAGGGACCCTGAGTTTGTGGCCTCAAGTGGAATGGACACCGAGATGCTCTGACTCGAAGTAAGGCCGGATATCCCTGTAGTGAATTGAATGCAGGCTTGTCTTCCATCTCCCAAGACGAAGGGATGTCTGAATCCCCTGTGGAGACCACAGAGAAAGATCTAGTTCTCCGCCTCATCACGACCGGAGGCCTCACATCCTTTGAAAACTCGAGAGGTCGGCGGAGATCAATGCTTCCAAAGGAGACGATGCCTGACTCGTCTTGAAAATGGATAGGAGTCCCAGGATCCCTGAGGCACGTGGAAAGGGACCCTGGGTCTCCCGCCTCACGTGGAGATGCGTCTCATTTGCCATGCCAAGACTCGAAGAGAATCCCGAGGTGTCCCTCGCACCTCGGCAGGAGTCCTGACGTCACTGAACAAACACGTGTCTGGAAGGGCCCTCCCCGTCGTAACTCGAAAATATACCCCAGGTTCCGGCCGCAACTCGAGAAAAACCATGAGCCTTCCCCCTCGCCGGGAGATGAGGCCCGATTCCCATGCACTGCGTGCAGACCAATTCCGTGTTCCACATCAAACGTTAAAGGAGCCTTGATTTCCTAGATGGCACTCCAGAGAAAACCCAAGATCACTGTCTCAAGTCTAGAGGGATGCTGAGGTCACTGTAGCAACACGAAAGGGCTCTGTGGACCCCAAATCAACTCGAGATGAGAGCTTCGTCCCTGGCTTCGACTCAAGAGGAATAACAACTTTCCAAAAGCACCTCAATAGGAGGCTTCTCTCAGCTACAGGTATGTGAGAGGGACCCTGAGTTTGTGGGTTCAAGTGGAATGGACACCGAGATGGTCTGACTCAAAGTAAGGCCGGATATCCCTGCAGTGAATTGAATGCAGGCTCGTCTTGCATCTCCCAAGACGAAGGGATGTCTGAATCCCCTGTGGAGACCGCAGAGAAAGACCTAGTTCTTCGCCTCATCGCGACCGGAGGCCTCACATGTTTGAAAACTCGAGAGGTCCGCGGAGATCAATGCTTCCAAAGGAGATGATGCCTGACTCCTCTTGAAAATGGATAGGAGTCCCAGGATCCCTGTGTCACGTCGAAAGGGACCCTGGGTCTCCCGCCTCACGTGGAGACGCGTCCCAATTGCCATGCCAAGACTCGCGGAGAATCCCGAGGTGTCCCTCGCACCTAGGCAGGAGTCCTGACGTCGCTGAACAAACACGTGTCTGGAAGGGCCCTTCCGGTCGTAACTCGAAAATATACCCCAGGTTCCGGCCGCAACTCGAGAAAAACCATGAGACTTCCCCCTCGCCGCGAGATGAGGCCCGATTCCCCTGCACTGCGCGCAGAGCAATTTCGTGTTCCGCATCAAACGTGACAGGAGCCTTGATTTCCTTGATGGCACTCCAGAGAAAACCCAAGATCACTGTCTCAAGTCTAGAGGGATCCTGAGGTCACTGTAGCAACACGAAAGGGCTCCGTGGACCCCAAATCAACTCGAGATGAGAGCTTAGTCCCTGGCTTCGACTCAAGAGGAATACCAACTTTCCACAAGCACCTCAAGAAGAGGCTTCTCTCAGCTACAGGTATGTGAGAGGGACCCTGAGTTTGTGGCCTCAAGTGGAATGGACACCGAGATGCTCTGACTCGAATTAAGGCCGGATATCCCTGCAGTGAATTGAATGCAGGCTCGTCTTGCATCTCCCAAGACCAAGGGATGTCTGAATCCCCTGTTTAGACCACAGAGAAAGACCAAGTTCTCCGCCTCTTCGCGACTGGAGGCCTCACATCGTTTGAAAACTCGAGATGTCCACGGAGATCAATGCTTCGAAAGGAGACGATGCCTGACTACTCTTGAAAATGGATAGGAGTCCCAGGATCCCTGTGGCACGTGGAAAGGGACCCTGGGTCTCCCGACTCACGTGGAGATGTGTCCCAATTGCCATGCCAAGACTCGAGGAGAATCCCGAGGTGTCCCTCGCACCTAGGCAGGAGTCCTGACGTCGCTGAACAAACACTTGTCTGAGAGGGCCCTCCCCATCGTAACTCGAGAATATACCCCAGGTTCCGGCCGCAACTCGAGAGAAACCATGAGACTTCCCCCTCGCCGCGACATGAGGCCCGATTCCCCTGCTCTGCGTGCAGAGCAATTCCGTGTTCCACATCAAACATTAAAGGAGCCTTGATTTCCTTGATGGCACTCCAGAGAAAACCCAAGATCACTGTCTCAAGTCTAGAGGGATCCTGAGGTCACTGCAGCAACACGAAAGGGCTGCGTCGACCCGAAATCAACACGAGATGAGAGCTTAGTCCCTGTCTTCGATTCAAGAGGAATACCAACTTTCCACAAGCACCTCAAGAGGAGGCTTCTCTCAGCTACAGGTATGTGAGAGGGACCCTGAGTTTGTGGCCACAAGTGGAATGGACACCGAGATGCTCTGACTCTAAGCAAGGCCGGATATCCCGGCAGTGAATTGAATGCCGGCTCGTCTTGCATCTCCCAAGACGAAGGGATGTCTAGTCCCTTGTTGAGAACACAGAGAAAGACATAGTTCTCCTCCTCATCGGGACCGGAGGCCTCACATCCTTTGAAAACTCGAGAGGTCCGCAGAGATCAATGCTTCCAAAGGAGACGATGCCTGACTCCTCTTGAAAATGGATAGGAGTCCCAGGATCCCTGTGTCACGTGGAAAGGGACACTGGGTCTCCCGCCTTACGTGGAGACGCATCCCAATTGCCATGCCAAGACTCGAGGAGTATCCCGAGGTGTCCCTCGCACCTAGGCAGCATTCCTGACTTCGCTGAACAAACACGTGTCTGGAAGGGCCCTTCCCGTCGTAACTCGAGAATATACCCCAGGTTCCGGCCGCAACTCGAGAAAAACCATAAGCCTTCCCCCTCGCCACGAGATGAGGCCCGATTCCCCTGCACTGCGTGCAGAGCAATTCCGAGTTCCACATCCAACGTGAAAGGAGCCTTGATTTCCTTGATGGCATCTAGAGAATACCCAAAAACATGACAAGGTATGAAAAATACGAAGAGCATGACAAGGTGTGAAAAATTCGAGGAGCATGACTAGATGTGAAAAATTCGTGGAGCATGAAAAAGTCTGAAAAATACGAGGAGCATGACAAGTGTGAAAAATATGAGGAGCATGGAAAGGTGTGAAAAATACGAGGAGCTTGTAAAGGTCTGCAAAATACGAGGAGCATGAAATGGTGTGAAAAATACGAAGAGCACGAAAAGTTGTGAAAAATATGAAGAGTGTGAAAAGGACTGAAAAATACGAGGAGCATGAAAAGGTCTGAAAAATACGAGGAGCATAAAAATGTGTGAAAAATACGAGGAGCATGAAAAGGTGTGAAAAATAGGAAGAAAATGAATAGGTCTGAAAAATACGAGGAGCATGAAAGGTGTTAAAATTTCGAAGAGCAGGAAAAGGTGTGAAAAATACGAGAAGCATGACAAGGTGTGAAAAACACGTGCAGCATGACAAGATGTGAACACTACGAGGAGCATCAAAAAGTCTGAAAAATTCGAGGAGCATGACAAGGTGTGAAAAATATGAGGAGCATGAAAGTGTCTGAAAAATGAGAGGAGCATGAAAACTTGTGAAAAATACGAGGAGCATGGAAATGTCGGACAAAATTGAGGAGCATGAGAAGATCTGAAAAACATGAGAGCCTTAAAAGGTGTGAAGATTCGAGGAGCAGGATAAGGTGAGAAAAATACAAGGAGCATGAAAAGGTCTGAAAAATACGAGGAGCAATAAAAGGTGTGAGAAATTCGAGGAGCAAGAAAAGGTGAGAAATATACGAGGAGCATGAAAAGGTCTGAAAATTACGAGGAGCATGACAGGTGTGAAAAACACGAGGAGCATGAAAAGGTGTGAAAAATACCAAGAGCATGAAAAGGTCTGAAAAATATGAGGAGCATGAAAAGGTGTAAAAAATATGAAGAGCGTGAAAAGGTGTGAAAAATACGAGGAGCATGACAAGGTGTGAAAATTACGAGGAGCATGAAAAGGTGTGAAAAATATGAGGAGCATGAAAAGGTGTCAAAAATACGAGGAGCATGAAAACGTGTGAAAAATTCGAGTAGCAGGAAAAGGTGTGAAAAATACGAGGAGCATGAAAAGTTCTGAAAAATACAAGGAGCATGACAGGTGTGAAAAATACGAGAAGCATGACAGGGTGTGAAAAATTCGAGAAGCATGAGAAGGTCTGAAAAACAAGAGGAGCATGACAAGGTGTGAAATATACGAGGAGCATGAAAAATTGTCAAAAATACGAGGAACGTGAAAAGGTCTGAAAAATACGAGGAGCATGAAAAAGTCTGAAAAATACGATGAGCATGAAAAGTTGTCAAAAATACGAAGAGAGTGAAAAGGTGTGAAAAATATGAAGAGCGTGAAAAGGTTTGAAATATTCAAGGAGCATGAAAATGTCTGGAAAATACGAGGAGCATGAAAAGATGTGAAAAATACGAAGAGCAGGAAAAGGTGTGAAAAATATGAAGAGCATGAAAAGCTTTGAAAAATACGAGGAGCATTACAAGGTGTGAAAAATACGAGGAGCATGAAATGGTGTGAAAATTTCGAAGAGCAGGTAAGGTGTGAGAAATATGAGGAGCATGAAAAGGTGTCAAATATACGAGGAGCATGACAAGGTGTGAAAAATACGAAGAGCAGGAAAAGGTGTGAAAAATATGAAGAGCATGAAAAGCTTTGAAAAATACGAGGAGCATGACAAGGTGTGAAAAATACAAGGAGCATGAAAAGGTGTGAAAAATATGAAGAGCATGAAAAGGTGGGAAAAAGATGAGGAGCATGACAAGCTGTGAAAATTTCGAGGAGCATGTAAAGGTCTGAAAAATACGAGGAGCATTAAAACGTGTGAAAAACCCGAGGAGCAAGAAAAGGTGTGAAAAATACGAGGATCATGACAAGGTGTGAAAAATATGAGGAGCATGACACGTTGAGAAAAATACGAGGAGCATGACAAGGTGTGAAAAGTAGGAGGAGCATGAAAATGTCTGAAAAATATGACGAGCATGACAAGGTGTGAAAAATATGAGGAACATGAAAAGGTGTGAAAAATATGAAGAGCATGAAAAGGTGTGAAAAATACGAGGAGGATGAAGAGGTCTGATATATACGAGGAGCATGAAACGGTGTGAAATATTCGAGAAGCATGAAAGGTGTGATAAATACGAAGAGCGTGAAAACGTGTGAAAAATACGAAGAGCATGAAAAGGTCTGAAAATTACAAGGAGCATGAAAAGGTTTCAAAAATACGAAGAGCGCGAACAGGTGTGAAAAATTTGAAGAGCGTGAAAAGGTTTGAAAAATTCGAGGAGCATGAAAAGGTGTGAAAAATATGAGGAGCTAGAAAAGGTGTGAAAAATTCGAGGAGCAGGAAAAGTTCTGAAATATACGAGGAGCATGAAAACGTGGGAAAAATCCAAGGAGCAGGAAAAGGTGTGAAAAATACGAGGAGCACGGAAAGGTGTAAAAAATTCAAAGACCAGGAAGAGGTGTGTAAAATACGAGGAGCATGAAAAGGTGTCAAAACTACGAAGAGCGTGAAAAGGTGTGAAAAAAATGAAGAGCTTGAAAAGGTCTGAAAAATAGGAGCAAGAAAAGGTATGAAAAATATTAGGAGCAGGAAAAGGTGTGAAAAATACGAGGAGCAGGAAAAGGTGTGAAAAATTCGAGGAGCAAAAAAGGTGTGAAAAATACAAGGAGTATTGAAAAGGTCTGAAAAACATGAGGAGCATGAAAAGGTGTGAAAAATACGAGGACCATGAAAATGTCTGAAAAATACGAGGAGCATGAAAAGGAGTGAAAAATACGAGGAGCATGAAAAGGTGTGAAAAATCGGAGGAGGATGAAAAGTTGTGAGAAATTCAAAGAGCAGGAAAAGGTATGAAAAACACGAGGAGCATGAAAAGTTCTGTAAAATACGAGGAGCATGAAACAGTGCGATAAATATGAGGAGCATGACAGGGTGTGAAAAATACGAGGGGGATGAAATGGTGTGAAAAATTCCAAGAGCAGGAAAAGGTGTGAAAAATACGAAGAGCAAGAAAATGTGTGAAAAATACAAGGATCATTACATGGTGTGAAAAATACGAGGAGCATGACAAGGTGTGAAAAATAGGAAGAGCATGAAAAGGTGTGAAATATACGAGGAGCATGAAAAGGTGTCAAAAATACGGAGAGCGTGAAAAGGTGTGAAAAATATGAAGAGCGTGAAAAGGTGTGAAAATTCGAGGAGCATGAAAAGGTCTGAAAAATACGAGGAGCATGAAAAGGTGTGAAAAATCCGAGTGGCAGGAAAAGGTGTGAAAAATACGAGGAGCTTGAAAAGATCTGAAAAATACGAGGAGCATGAAAAGGTCTGAAAAATATGCGGAGCATGAAAAGGTCTGAAAAATATGCGGAGCATGAAAAGGTGTGAAAAATACGAGAACAGGAAAAGGTGTGAAAAATACGAAGAGCAAGGAAAGGTGTGAAAAATTCAAAGAACAGGAAAAGGTGTGAAAAAAATGAGGAGCATGAAAAGGTGTGAAAAATACGAGAACAGCAAAAGGTGTGAAAAATACGAAGAGCATGGAAAGGTGTGAAAAATTCAAAGAACAGGAAAAGGTGTGAAAAAAATGAGGAGCATGAAAAGGTGTGAAAAATTCGAAGAGTAGGAAAAGGTGTGAAAAATACGAGGAGAATGAAAAGGTGTGAAAAATGCGAAGAGCGTGAAAAGATGTGAAAAATACGAGTGGCATTAAAAGGTGTGAAAATCACGAGAGCAGGAAAAGGTGAAAAATACGAGAAGCATGGAAAGATGTGAAAAATTCAAAGAACAGGAAAAGGTGTGAAAAATACGAGGAGCACGAAAAGGTCTGACAAATACCAGGAGCATGACAAGGTGTGAAAAATACGAGGAGCATGAAAAGGTCTGAAAAATACGAGGAGCAGGACAAGGTTTGAAAAATATGAAGAGAATGAAAAGGTCTGAAAAATACGATGACCATGAAAAGTTGTGAAAAATACGAGGAGAATGAAATGGTGTGAAAAATAGGAAGAACAGGAATAGGTCTGAAAAATATGAGGAGCATGAAAAGGTGTGAAAAATACGACAGCAGGAAAAGGTGTGAAAAATACGAGGAGCATAGAAAGGTGTGAAAATTTCAAAGACCAGGAAAAGGTGTGAAAAATACGAGGAGCATGAAAAGGTGCCAAATATATGAAGTGCGTGAAAAGGTGTGAAAAATATGAAGAGCGTGAAAAGGTCTGAAAAATACGAGGAGCATGACATCGTGTGAAAAATACGAGGAGCATGAAAATGGGTCAAAAATACGAAGAGTGTGAAAAGGTGTGAAAAGTACGAGGAGCATGAAAATGTGTGAAAAATACGAGGATCAGGAAAAGGTGTGAAAAATACGAGGAGGATGAAAAGGTGAAAAACACGAGGAGCATGACAAGGTGTGAAAAAAACGAGGAGCATGAAAAACCTTGAAAAATACGAGGAGCATGACAAGGTTTGAAAATATGAAGAGCATGAAAAGGTCTGAAAAATACGAGGAGCATGAAAATGTGTGAAAAATACGAGGAGCATGACAAGGTGTGAAAAATAGGAAGAGCATGAAAAGGTGTGAAATATACGAGGAGCATGAAAAGGTGTCAAAAATACGGAGAGCGTGAAAAGGTGTGAAAAATATGAAGAGCGTGAAAAGGTGTGAAAATTCGAGGAGCATGAAAAGCTCTGAAAAATACGAGGAGCATGAAAATGTCTGAAAAATCCGAGTGGCAGGAAAGGTGTGAAAAATACGAGGAGCTTGAAAAGATCTGAAAAATACGAGGAGCATGAAAAGGTCTGAAAAATATGCGGAGCATGAAAAGGTCTGAAAAATATGCAGAGCATGAAAAGGTGTGAAAAATACGAGAACAGGAAAAGGTGTGAAAATTACGAGGAGCATGAAAAGGTGTGAAAAATTCGAAGAGTAGGAAAAGGTGTGAAAAATACGAGGAGAATGAAAAGGTGTGAAAAATGCGAAGAGCGTGAAAAGATGTGAAAAATACGAGTGGCATGAAAAGGTGTGAAAATCACGAGAGCAGGAAAAGGTGAAAAATACGAGAAGCATGGGAAGATGTGAAAAATTCAAAGAACAGGAAAAGGTGTGAAAAATACGAGGAGCACGAAAAGGTCTGACAAATACGAGGAGCAGGACAAGGTTTGAAAAATATGAAGAGAATGAAAAGGTCTGAAAAATACGAGGAGCATGATAAGTTGTGAAAAATACGACAGCAGGAAAAGGTGTGAAAAATACGAGGAGCATAGATAGGTGTGAAAAATTCAAAGACAAGGAAAAGGTGTGAAAAATACGAGGAGCATGAAAAGGTGCCAAATATATGAAGTGCGTGAAAAGGTGTGAAAAATATGAAGAGCGTGAAAAGGTCTGAAAAATACGAGGAGCAGGAAAAGGTCTGAAAAATATGAGGAGCATGAAACGGTGTGAAAAATTCGAAAAGCAGGAAAAGATGTGAAAAATACGAGCAGCAGGAAAAGGGGTGAAAAGTACGAGGAGCATGAAAATGTGTGAAAAATTCGAAGAGTAGGAAAAGGTGTGAGAAACACGAAAAGAATGAAAAGGTGTGAAACATAAGAAGAGAGTGAAAAGGTGTGAAAAATACGAGGAGCATGAAAAGTTGTCAAAAATTCAAAGAGCAGGAAAAGTTGTAAAAAATCGAGGAGCATAGAAAGGTGTGAAAAATACGAAAGCAGGAAAAAGTGACAAATACGAGGAGCATGGAAAGGTGTGAAAAATTCAAAGACCAGGAAAAGGTGTGAAAAACACAAGGAGCATGAAAAGGTGTAAAACATCCGAGGATCAGGAAAAGGTGTGAAAAATACGAGGAGGATGAAAAGGTGAAAAATACGAGGAGCATGACAAGGTGTGAAAAATACAAGGAGCATGAAAAGCCTTGAAAAATACGAGGAGCATGACAAGGTTTGAAAATATGAAGAGCATGAAAAGGTCTGAAAAATACGAGGAGCATGACAAGGTGTGAAAAATACGAGGAGCATTGAAAGGTGTAAAAAATACGAGGAGCATGGCAAGGTGTGAAAAATTCAAAGGCCAGGAAAAGGTGTGAAAAACACATGGAGCATGAAAAGGTGTAAAAAATCCGAGGATCAGGAAAAGGTGTGAAAAATACGAGGAGCATTGAAAGGTGTGAAAAATACGAGGAGCATGAAAAGGCGTGAAAATACGAGGAGCAAGAAAAGGTGTGAAAAATACAAGGAGCATGAAAAGGTGTGAAAAATACAAGGAGCATGAAAAGGTGTGAAAAATATGAGGAGCTAGAAAAGGTGTGAAAAATACGAGGATCAGTAAAAGTTCTGAAATATACGAGGAGTATGAAAACGTGTGAAAAATCCGAGAAGCAGGAAAAGGTGTGAAAAATATGAGAGGCATGGAAAGGTGTGAAAAATTCAAAGACCATGAAAAGGTGTGAAAAATACGAGGAGCATGAAAAGGTATCAAAAATATGAAGAGCGTGAAAAAGTGTGAAAAATATGAAGAGCTTGAAAAGGTCTGAAAAATACAAGGAGCATGAAAAGGTTTCAAAAATATGAAGAGCGTGAACAGGTGTGAAAAATAAGAAGAGCGTGAAAAGCTCTGAAAAATTCGAGGAGCATGAAAAGGTGTGAAAAATATGAGGAGCCAGAAAAGGTGTGAAAAATTCGAGGATCAGTAAAAGTTCTGAAATATATGAGGAGTATGAAAACGTGTGAAAAAACCGAGGAGCAGGAAAAGGTGTGAAAATTACGAAGAGCATGGAAAGGTGTGAAAAATTCATAGACCATGAAAAGGTGTGAAAAATACTAGGAGCATGAAAAGGTGTCAAAAATACGAACAGCGTGAAAAGGTGTGAAAAATATGAAGAGCTTGAAAAGGTCTGAAAAATACGAGAAGGATGAAAAGGTCTGAAAAATACGAGGAGAATGAAACGATGTGAAAAATTCGAAGCGCAGGAAAAGGTGTGAAAAATAAGAGGAGCATGACAACGTGTGAAAAATACGAAGAGCAGGAAAAGGCATGAAAAACACGAGGAGCATGAAAATTTCTGAAAAATACGAGGAGCATGAAACGGTGTGATAAATAAGAGGAGCATGACAGGGTGTGAAAAATACGAGGAGGATGAAAAGGTGTGAAAATTTCAAAGAGCAGGAAAAGGTGTGAAAAATACGAGGAGGATGAAAAGGTGTGAAAAATCCGAGGAGCATTACATGGTGTGAAAAATCCGAGGAGCATGACAAGGTGTGAAAAATAGGAAGAGCATGAAAAGGTGTGAAATATACGAGGAGCATGAAAAGGTCTGAAAAATACGAGGAGCATGAAAAGGTGTCAAAAATACGGAGAGCGTGAAAAGGTGTGAAAAATATGAAGAGCGTGAAAAGGTCTGAAAAATACAAGGAGCATGAAAAGGTGTGAAAAATACAAGGAGCATGACATGGTGTGAAAAATACGAGGAGCATGACAAGATGGGAAAATTGGAAGAACATGAAAAGGTGTGAAATATACGAGGAGCATGAAATGGTCTGAAAAATACGAGGAGTAGGACAAGGTGTCAAAAATACGAGGAGCATGAACAGGTCTGAAAAATACGAGGAGCATGAAAAGGTCTGAAAAATTCGAGGAGCATGAAGTGTTGTGTAAAATACGAGAACAGGAAAAGGTGTGAAAAATACGAAGAGCATGGAAAGGTGTTAAAAATTCAAAGAACAGGAAAAGGTGTGAAAAATACGAGGAGCATGAAAAGGTGTCAAAAATACGAGAGCAGGAAAAGGTGACAAATACGAGGAGCATGGAAAGGTGTGAAAAATTCAAAGAACAGGAAAAGGTGTGAAAAATACGAGGAGCATGTAAAGGTATGACAAATACGAGGAGCATGACAAGGTGTGAAAAATACGAGGAGCATGAAAAGCCTTGATATATACGAGGGACATGAAAAGGTTTGAAAAATATGAAGAGCATGGAAAGGTCTGAAAAATACGAGGAGCATTAAAAGGTGTGAATAATACGAAGAGCGTGAAAAGGTCTGAAAAATTTGAGGAGCACGAAAAGGTCTGAAAAATATGAGGAGCATGAAAAGTTTTCAAAAATATGAAGAGCATGAACAGGTGTGAAAAATATGAAGAGTGTGAAAAGGTCTGAAAAATACGAGGAGCATGAAAAGATTTCAAAAATACGAAGAGCGTGAACAGATGTGAAAATTATGAGGAGCATGACAAGGTGTGAAAAATACGAGGAGCAGTGAAAGGCGTGAAAAACACGAGGAGCATGAAAATTTCTGAAAAATACGAGGAGCATGAAACGGTGTGATAAATAGGAGGAGAATGACACGGTGTGAAAAATACGAGGAGGATGAATAGGTGTGAAAAACTCGAAGAGCAGGAAAAGGTGTGAAAAATACAAGGAGCATGAAAAGATGTGAAAAATCCGAGGAGCATTACATGGTGTGAAAAATACGAGGAGCATGACAAGGTGTGAAAAATAGGAAGAGCATGAAAAGGTGTGAAATATACGAGGAGCATGACAGGGTGTGAAAAATACGAGGAGCATGAAACGGTGTGAAAAATTCGATGAGCATGAAAAGGTGTGAAAAATTCAAAGAGCAGGAAAACGTGTGAAAAATACGAGAAGGAAAAGGAGTGAAAAATACAAGGAGAATGAAAAGGTGTAAAAAATATGAAGGTCAAGAAAAGGTGTGAAAAATATGAAGAGAAAGAAAAGGTGCGAAAAATTCGAAGAGCAGGAAAAGGTGTGAAAAATACGAGGAGAATGAACAGGTGTGAAAAATTCAAAGAGCAGGAAAAGGTGTGAAAATTACGAGGAACATGGAAAGGTGTGAAAAATACGAGGAGCATGACAAGGTGTGTAAAATATGAGGACCATGACAAGGTGTGAAAAATGTGAAGAGCATGAAAAATGTGAAAAATATGAGGAGCCTGAAAAGGTCTGAAAAATACGAGGAGCATGAAAAGGACTGAAAAATACGAGGAGCATGAAAAGGTGAGAAAAATACGAGGAGAATGAAAAGGTCTGAAAAATATGAAGAGCATGAAAAGGTCTGAAAAATACGAGGAGCATGACAAGGTGTGAAAAATACGAGGAGCATGAAAAGTCAGAAAATTATGAAGAGCATGAAAAGGTCTGAAAAATACGAGGAGCATGACAATGTGTGTAAAATACAAAGAGCATGAAAAGGTGTGAAAAATATGAATAGCATGAAAGATCTGAAAAATAAGAGGAGCATGAAAAGGTCTGAAAAATAAGAGGAGCCTGAAAAGGTGTGAAAAATTCCAACAGCAGGAAAACGCCTGAAAAATATGAGGTGCGGGAAAAGGTGTGAAAAATATGAGGAGCATGAAAAGGTCTGAAAAATACGAGGAGCATGAAAAGGTGTGAAAAATTCGAAGAGCAGGAAAACGTGTGAAAAATACGAGAGCAGGAAATGGTGTGAAAAATACGAGGAGAATGAAACGGTGTGAAAAATTCGAGGAGCAGGCAACGGTGTGAAAAATACGAGGAGAATGAACAGTTGTGAAAAATTCGAAGAGCAGGAAAAGGTGTCAAAAATACGAAGAGCATCAAAAGGTGTGAAATATATGAAGAGCGTGAAAAGGTCTGAAAAATACGAATGGCATGAAAAGGTGTGAAAAATACAAGGAGCAGGAAAAGGTCGGAAATTTATGAAGAGCATGAAAAGGTCTGAAAAATACGAGGAGCACGACAAGGTGTGAAAAATACAAAGAGCATGTAAAGGTGTGCAAAATATGAATAGCATGAAAGATCTGAAAAATACGAGGAGCATGAAAAGGTCTGAAAAATAAAAGGAGCCTGAAAAGGTGTGAAAAATTCAAACAGCAGGAAAACGCCTGAAAAACACGAGGTGCGGGAAAAGGTGTGAAAAATATGAGGAGCATGAAAAGGTCTGAAACACGAGGAGCATGAAAAGGTGTGAAAAATATGAGGAGCATGAAAAGGTCTGAAAAATACGCAGAGCATGAAAAGGTGTGAAAAATTCGAAGAGCAGGAAAACGTGTGAGAAATACGAGAGCAGGAAAAGGTGTGAAAAATACGAGGAGAATGAACAGGTGTGAAAAATTCGAGGAGCAGGCAAAGGTGTGAAAAATACAAGGAGAATGAACAGGTGTGAAAAATTCGAAGAGCAGGAAAAAGTGTGAAAAATACGAGGAGCATGAAAAAGTGTCAAAAATACGAGGAGCAGGAAAAGGTGTGAAAAATACGAGGAGCGTGAAAAAGTGTCAAAAATACGAGGAGCATGAGGAGGTGTATAAAATATGAGAAGTATGAAAAGGTCTGAAAAATACGAGGAGAATGAAAGGTTGTGAAAAATACAAAGAGCATGAAAAGGTCTGAAAAATAACAGAAGCATGAAACGTTGTGAAAAATATGAGGAGCATTAAAAGGTGTGAAACATACGAGGAGCATGACATGGTGTGAAAAATACGAGGAGCAAGACAAGGGGGGAAATTGGAAGAGCATGAAAAGGTGTGAAATATTCGAAGAGCAGGAAATGGTGTGAAAAATACGAGAAGCAGGAAAAGGTGTGAATAATACAAGGAGCATGAAAAGGTCTGAAAAATATGAGGAGCATGAAAAGGTGTGAAATATTCGAAGAGCAGGAAAAGGTGTGAAAAATATGAAGAGCATGAAAAGGTGTGAAATATTCGAAGAGCAGGAAAAGGTGTGAAAAATATGAAGAGCATGAAAAGGTGTGAAAAATTCGAAGAGCAGGAAAAGGTGTGAAAAATACGAGGAGAATGAACAGGTGTGAAAAATGCGAAGAGCAGGAAAAGGTGTGAAATTTACGAGGAGCATGGAAAGGTCTGATAAATATGAGGAGCATGACAAGGTGTGAAAAATATGAGGAGCATGACAAGGTGTGAAAAAAAAGAAGAGCATGAAAAATGTGAAAAATACGAGGAGCATGAAAAGGTCTGACAAATACAAGGAGCATGAAAAGGACTGAAAAATACGAGGAGCATGAAAAGGTGTGAAAAATACGAGGAGAATGAAATGGTCTGAAAAATACAAGGAGCATGAAAAGGTGTGAAATATTCGAAGAGCAGGTAAAGGTGTGAAAAATACGAGGAACATTAAAAATCTGAAAAATGCGAGAAGCCTGACAAGGGGTGAAAAATACGAGGAGCATGACAAGGTCTGAAAAACATGAGGAGCATGAGAAGATCTGAAAAATACGAGGAGCATGAAAAGTTCCGAAATATACGAGGAGCATGAAAAGCTGTGAAATATTCGAAGAGCATGAAAACGTGTGAAAATATGAAGGGCAGGAAATGGTCTGAAAAATACGAGGAGCATGAAAAGGTGTGAAAAATACGAGGAGCATGAAAAGGTCTGAAAAATACAAGGAGCATGAAAAGGTGTGAAATATTCGAAGAGCAGGTAAAGGTGTGAAAAATACGAGGAACATTAAAAATCTGAAAAATGCGAGAAGCCTGATAAGGGGTGAAAAATACGAGGAGCATGACAAGGTCTGAAAAACACGAGGAGCATGAGAAGATCTGAAAAATACGAGGAGCATGAAAAGTTCCGAAATATACGAGGAGCATGAAAAGCTGTGAAATATTCGAAGAGCATGAAAACGTGTGAAAATATGAGGGGCAGGAAAAGGTCTGAAAAATACGAGGAGCATGATAAAGTGTGAAAAATATGAGGAGCATGAAAAGGTCTGAAATATACGAAGAGCATGAAAAGGTCTGAAAAATATGAGGGGCATAAAAAGGTGTCAAATATTCAAAGAGCGTGAAAAGGTGTGAAAAATATGAAGAATGTGAAAAGCTGTGAAAATTACGAGGAGCATGAAAAGTTGTGAAAAATACGAGGAGAATGATAAGGTGTGAAAAATACAAAGAGCATGAAAAGGTCTGAAAAACACGAGGAGCATGAAAAGGTGTGAAAAATTCGAAGTGCAGGAAAAGGTGTCAAAAATAAGAAGAGCATGAAAAGGTGTGAAAAATATGAGGATCATGAAAAGGTGTGAAAAATTCGAAGAGCAGGAAAACGTGTTAAAAATATGAGGATCATGAAAATGTGTGAAAAATATGAAGTGCATGAAAAATACGAGGAGCATGAAAAGGTGTGAAAAATACGAGGAGCATGACAAGGTGTGAAAAATACGAGGAGCATGAAATGTCTGAAAAATACGAGGAGTAAGAAAAGGTGTCACAAATACGAAGAGCGGGAAAAGGGGTGAATAATTAGAAGAGCGTGAAAAGGTCTGAAAAATTCGAGGTGCCTGAAAAGGTCTGAAAAATTCGAGGTGCATGAAAAGGTCTGAAAAATACGAGGAGCATGAAATGGTGTGAAAATTTCGAAGAACAGGAAAAGGTGTGAAAAATACGAAGAGCATGAAAATGTCTGAAAAATACGAGGAGCATGAAAAGGTGTCAAAAATACCAGGAGCGGGAACAGGAGTGAAAAATATGAAGAGCGTGAAAAAGTCTGAAAAATTCGAGGAGCATGACAAGGAGTGAAAAATACGACGAGCATAAACAGGTGTGAAAAATATGAAGAGCATGAAAATTTGTGAAAAATACAAAGAGAATGAAAATGTCTGAACAAAGAAGAGTATGAAAAGGTCTGAAAAATATGAGGAGCATGAAAATGTGTGAAAATACGAGGAGCATGAAAAGGTGTGAAAAATACGAGAGTAGGAAAAGATGTGAAAAATACGAGGAGCATGAAAAGGTGTGAAAAATACGGAGAGCGTGAAAAGGTCTGAAAAATATGAATAGCGTGAAAAGGTCTGAAAATTCGAGGAGCATGAAAGTGTCTGAAAAGTACGAGAAGCATGAAATGGTGTGAAAAATACGAGGAGCAGGAGAAGGTGTGAAAAATATGAGGAGCATGACAAGGTGTGAAAAATACAAGGAGCATGACAAGGTGTGAAAAATACGAGGAGCATGACAACGTGTGAAAAATCTGAGAATCAATAAAAGGTCTGAAAAATACGAGGAGCATGAAACGGTGTCAAAAATTCGAGGAGCATTAAAAGGTGTGAAAAATATGAGGGGTACGAAAAGGTCTGACAAATACGAGGAGCATGACAAGGTGTGAAAAATATGAAGAGCATGTAAAGGTGTGAAAAATATGAGAAGCATGACAGGGTGTGAAAAATATGAAGAGCATGTAAAGTGTGAAAAATACGAGGAGCATGAAAAGGTCTGAGATATACGTGGAGTATGAAAAGTTGTGAAAAATACGAGGAGCATGACAAGGTCTGAAAAATACGAAGAGCATGACAAGGTGTGAAAAATAAGAGGAACATAAAAAGGCGTGAAAAATACAAAGAGCGTGAAAATATATGAAAAATACGAAGAGCATGAAAATGTCTGAAAATACGAAGAGCATAACAAGTTCTGAAAAATATGAGGAGCATTAAAAAGGTTGAAAAATAAGAGGAGTATAAAATGGTGTGAAAAATACGAGAGCAGTAAAAGTCGTGAAAAATACCAAGAGCATGAAAAGTTCTGACAAATACGAGGAGCATGACAACGTGTGAAAAATATGAAGAACATGTAAAGGTGTAAAATTTACCAGGAGCATGAAACGGTCTGAAAAATAGGAGGAGCGTGAAACGCTGTTGACAACATGAAGAGCATGCAAAGGTGTGAAAAATATGAAGAGCATGAAAAGGTGTGAAAAATATGAAGAGCTTCAAAAGGTTTCAAATATATGAGGAGCATGAAACAGTCTGAAAAATAGGAGGAGCATGAAAAGGTGTTGAAAAATATGAAGAGCCTGAAAAGGTGTGAAAAATATGAAGAGATTCAAAAGGTTTCAAATATATGAGGAGCATGAAACAGTCTGGAAAATAGGAGGAGCATGAAAAGGTGTTGAAAAATATGAAGAGCATGAAAAGATGTGAAAAATATGAAGAGTTTCAAAAGGTGTCAAAAATAGGAGGAGCAGGAAACGGTCTGAAAAATATGAGCAGCATGAAACGGTCTGAAAAATATGAGGAGCATGAAACGGTGTGAAAAACATGAAGAGCATGAAAAGGTGTGAAAAATATGAAGACCTTAAGAAGGTGTCAAAAATATGAGGAGCATGAAACGGTCTGAATAATAGGAGGAGCATGAAGTGGTGTTGAAAAACATGAAGAGCATGAAAAGGGGTGAAAAATATGAAGAGCTTCAAAAGGTGTCAAAAATATGAGGAGCATGAAACGGTCTGAAAATTAGGAGGAGCATGAAGTGGTGTTGAAAAACATGAAGAGCCTGAAAAGGTGTGAAATATATGACGAGCTTCAATAGGTGTCAAAAATATGAGGAGCATGAAACGGTGTTGAAAACAAGAAGAGCATGAAAAGTTGTGAAAAATATGAAGGGCTTCAAAAGGTGTCAAATATATGAGGAGCATGAAACGGTCTGAAAAAAAGGAGGAGCATGAAGCGGTGTTAAAAAACATGAAGAGCCTGAAAAGATGTGAAAAATATGAAGAGCATGAAAAATACAGGGGCATGAAAAGGTCTGAAAAATACGAGGAGCATGAAAAGGTGTGAAAAATACGAGGAGCATGACAAGGTGTGAAAAATACGAGGAGCATGAAATGTCTGAAAAATACGAGGAGTAAGAAAAGGTGTCAAAAATACGAAGAGCGTGAAAAAGGGTGAATAATTAGAAGAGCTTGAAAAGGGCTGAAAAATACAAGGAGCATGAAAAGGTTTCAAAAATATGAAGAGCGTGAACAGGTGTGAAAAATATGAAGAGCGTGAAAAGGTCTGAAAAATTCGAGGAACATGAAAAGGTGTGAAAAATATGAGGAGCCAGAAAAGGTGTGAAAAATACGAGGATCAGTAAAAGTTCTGAAATATACGAGGAGTATGAAAACGTGTGAAAAAACCGAGGAGCAGGAAAAGGTGTGAAAGATACGAGGAGCATGGAAAGGTGTGAAAAATTCGTAGACCATGAAAAGGTGTGAAAAATACGAGGAGCATGAAAAGGTGTCAAAAATACGAACAGCGTGAAAAGGTGTGAAAAATATGAAGAGTTTGAAAAGGTCTGAAAAATACGAGGAGCATGACAAGGTCTGAAAAATACGAGGAGCATGAGAAGGTCTGAAAAATACGAGGAGCATGAAAAGGTCTGAAATATACGAGGAGCATGAAAAGCTGTGAAATATTCGAAGAGCATGAAAACGTGTGAAAAATATGAGGGGCAGGAAAAGGTCTGAAAAATACGAGAAGCATGATAAAGTGTGAAAAATATGAGGAGCATGAAAAGGTCTGAAATATACGAAGAGCGTGAAAAGGTCTGAAAAATATGAGGGGCATAAAAAGGTGTCAAATATTCAAAGAGCGTGAAAAGGTGTGAAAATATGAAGAATGTGAAAAGCTGTGAAAATTACGAGGAGCATGAAAAGTTGTGAAAAATACGAGGAGAATGATAAGGTGTGAAAAATACAAAGAGCATGAAAAGGTCTGAAAAACACGAGGAGTATGAAAAGGTGTGAAAAATTCGAAATGCAGGAAATAGTGTCAAAAATAAGAAGAGCATGAAAAGGTGTGAAAAATATGAGGATCATGAAAAGGTGTGAAAAATACGAGGAGCAGGAAAAGGTGTCAAAAATACGAACAGCGTGAAAAGGTGTGAAAAATATGAAGAGCTTGAAAAGGTCTGACAAATACGAGAAGGATGAAAAGGTCTGAAAAATACGAGGAGAATGAAACGATGTGAAAAATTCGAAGCGCAGGAAAAGGTGTGAAAAATTAGAGGAGCAAGAAATGGTGTGAAAAATATGAGGAGCAGGAAAAGGTGTGAAAAATTTGAGGAGCAAAATAGGTGTGAAAAATAAAAGGAGCATTGAAAAGGTCTGAAAAATACGAGGAGCATGACAACGTGTGAAAAATACGAAGAGCAGGAAAAGGCGTGAAAAACACGAGGAGAATGAAAATTTCTGAAAAATACGAGGAGCATGAAACGGTGTGATAAATAAGAGGAGCATGACAGGGTGTGAAAAATACGAGGAGGATGAAAAGGTGTGAAAATTTCAAAGAGCAGGAAAAGGTGTGAAAAATACGAGGAGGATGACAAGTTGTGAAAAATAGGAAAAGCATGAAAAGGTGTGAAATATACGAGGAGCATGAAAAGGTCTGAAAAATACGTGGAGCATGAAAAGGTGTCAAAAATACGGAGAGCGTGAAAAGGTGTGAAAAATATGAAGAGCGTGAAAAGGTCTGAAAAATACAAGGAGCATGAAAAGGTGTGAAAAATACAAGGAGCATGACATGGTGTGAAAAATACGAGGAGCATGACAAGGTGGGAAAATTGGAAGAACATGAAAAGGTGTGAAATATACGAGGAGCATGAAATGGTCTGAAAAATACGAAGAGTAGGACAAGGTGTCAAAAATATGAGGAGCATGAACAGGTCTGAAAAATACGAGGAGCATGAAAAGGTCTGAAAAATTCGAGGAGCATGAAGTGTTGTGTAAAATACGAGAACAGGAAAAGGTGTGAAAAATACGAAGAGCATGGAAAGGTGTTAAAAATTCAAAGAACAGGAAAAGGTGTGAAAAATACGAGGAGCATGAAAAGGTGTCAAAAATACGAGAGCAGGAAAAGGTGACAAATACGAGGAGCATGGAAAGGTGTGAAAAATTCAAAGAACAGGAAAAGGTGTGAAAAATACGAGGAGCATGTAAAGGTATGACAAATACGAGGAGCATGACAAGGTGTGAAAAATACGAGGAGCATGAAAAGCCTTGATATATACGAGGGGCATGAAAAGGTTTGAAAAATATGAAGAGCATGGAAAGGTCTGAAAAATACGAGGAGCATTAAAAGGTGTGAAAAATACGAAGAGCGTGAAAAGTTGTGAAAAATATGAGGAGCATGAAAAGGTGTGAAAAATTCGAAGAGCGTGAAAAGGTCTGAAAAATTTGAGGAGCACGAAAAGGTCTGAAAAATATGAGGAGCATGAAAAGTTTTCAAAAATATGAAGAGCATGAACAGGTGTGAAAAATATGAAGAGTGTGAAAAGGTCTGAAAAATACGAGGAGCATGAAAAGATTTCAAAAATACGAAGAGCGTGAACAGATGTGAAAATTATGAGGAGCATGACAAGGTGTGAAAAATACGAGGAGCAGGGAAAGGCGTGAAAAACACGAGGAGCATGAAAATTTCTGAAAAATACGAGGAGCATGAAACGGTGTGATAAATAGGAGGAGAATGACACGGTGTGAAAAATACGAGGAGGATGAATAGGTGTGAAAAACTCGAAGAGCAGGAAAAGGTGTGAAAAATACAAGGAGCATGAAAAGATGTGAAAAATCCGAGGAGCATTACATGGTGTGAAAAATACGAGGAGCATGACAAGGTGTGAAAAATAGGAAGAGCATGAAAAGGTGTGAAATATACGAGGAGCATGACAGGGTGTGAAAAATACGAGGAGCATGAAACGGTGTGAAAAATTCGATGAGCATGAAAAGGTGTGAAAAATTCAAAGAGCAGGAAAACGTGTGAAAAATACGAGAAGGAAAAGGAGTGAAAAATACAAGGAGAATGAAAAGGTGTAAAAAATATGAAGGTCAAGAAAAGGTGTGAAAAATATGAAGAGAAAGAAAAGGTGCGAAAAATTCGAAGAGCAGGAAAAGGTGTGAAAAATACGAGGAGAATGAACAGGTGTGAAAAATTCAAAGAGCAGGAAAAGGTGTGAAAATTACGAGGAACATGGAAAGGTGTGAAAAATACGAGGAGCATGACAAGGTGTGTAAAATATGAGGACCATGACAAGGTGTGAAAAATGTGAAGAGCATGAAAAATGTGAAAAATATGAGGAGCCTGAAAAGGTCTGAAAAATACGAGGAGCATGAAAAGGACTGAAAAATACGAGGAGCATGAAAAGCTGAAAAAAATACGAGGAGAATGAAAAGGTCTGAAAAATATGAAGAGCATGAAAAGGTCTGAAAAATACGAGGAGCATGACAAGGTGTGAAAAATACGAGGAGCATGAAAAGTCAGAAAATTATGAAGAGCATGAAAAGGTCTGAAAAATACGAGGAGCATGACAAGGTGTGTAAAATACAAAGAGCATGAAAAGGTGTGAAAAATATGAATAGCATGAAAGATCTGAAAAATAAGAGGAGCATGAAAAGGTCTGAAAAATAAGAGGAGCCTGAAAAGGTGTGAAAAATTCGAACAGCAGGAAAACGCCTGAAAAATATGAGGTGCGGGAAAAGGTGTGAAAAATATGAGGAGCATGAAAAGGTCTGAAAAATACGAGGAGCATGAAAAGGTGTGAAAAATTCGAAGAGCAGGAAAACGTGTGAAAAATACGAGAGCAGGAAATGGTGTGAAAAATACGAGGAGAATGAAACGGTGTGAAAAATTCGAGGAGCAGGCAACGGTGTGAAAAATACGAGGAGAATGAACAGTTGTGAAAAATTCGAAGAGCAGGAAAAGGTGTCAAAAATACGAAGAGCATCAAAAGGTGTGAAATATATGAAGAGCGTGAAAAGGTCTGAAAAATACGAATGGCATGAAAAGGTGTGAAAAATACAAGGAGCAGGAAAAGGTCGGAAATTTATGAAGAGCATGAAAAGGTCTGAAAAATACGAGGAGCATGACAAGGTGTGAAAAATACAAAGAGCATGTAAAGGTGTGCAAAATATGAATAGCATGAAAGATCTGAAAAATACGAGGAGCATGAAAAGGTCTGAAAAATAAAAGGAGCCTGAAAAGGTGTGAAAAATTCAAACAGCAGGAAAACGCCTGAAAAACACGAGGTGCGGGAAAAGGTGTGAAAAATATGAGGAGCATGAAAAGGTCTGAAACCCGAGGAGCATGAAAAGGTGTGAAAAATATGAGGAGCATGAAAAGGTCTGAAAAATACGCAGAGCATGAAAAGGTGTGAAAAATTCGAAGAGCAGGAAAACGTGTGAGAAATACGAGAGCAGGAAAAGGTGTTAAAAATATGAGGATCATGAAAATGTGTGAAAAATATGAAGTGCATGAAAAATACGAGGAGCATGAAAAGGTGTGAAAAATACGAGGAGCATGACAAGGTGTGAAAAATACGAGGAGCATGAAATGTCTGAAAAATACGAGGAGTAAGAAAAGGTGTCAAAAATACGAAGAGCGGGAAAAGGGGTGAATAATTAGAAGAGCGTGAAAAGGTCTGAAAAATTCGAGGTGCCTGAAAAGGTCTGAAAAATTCGAGGTGCATGAAAAGGTCTGAAAAATACGAGGAGCATGAAATGGTATGAAAATTTCGAAGAACAGGAAAAGGTGTGAAAAATACGAAGAGCATGAAAATGTCTGAAAAATACGAGGAGCATGAAAAGGTGTCAAAAATACCAGGAGCGGGAACAGGAGTGAAAAATATGAAGAGCGTGAAAAAGTCTGAAAAATTCGAGGAGCATGACAAGGAGTGAAAAATACGACGAGCATAAACAGGTGTGAAAAATATGAAGAGCATGAAAATTTGTGAAAAATACAAAGAGAATGAAAATGTCTGAACAAAGAAGAGTATGAAAAGGTCTGAAAAATATGAGGAGCATGAAAATGTGTGAAAATACGAGGAGCATGAAAAGGTGTGAAAAATACGAGAGTAGGAAAAGATGTGAAAAATACGAGGAGCATGAAAAGGTGTGAAAAATACGGAGAGCGTGAAAAGGTCTGAAAAATATGAATAGCGTGAAAAGGTCTGAAAATTCGAGGAGCATGAAAGTGTCTGAAAAGTACGAGAAGCATGAAATGGTGTGAAAAATACGAGGAGCAGGAGAAGGTGTGAAAAATATGAGGAGCATGACAAGGTGTGAAAAATACAAGGAGAATGACAAGGTGTGAAAAATACGAGGAGCATGAAAAGTCAGAAAATTATGAAGAGCATGAAAAGGTCTGAAAAATACGAGGAGCATGACAAGGTGTGTAAAATACAAAGAGCATGAAAAGGTGTGAAAAATATGAATAGCATGAAAGATCTGAAAAATAAGAGGAGCATGAAAAGGTCTGAAAAATAAGAGGAGCCTGAAAAGGTGTGAAAAATTCCAACAGCAGGAAAACGCCTGAAAAATATGAGGTGCGGGAAAAGGTGTGAAAAATTCGAGGAGCAGGCAACGGTGTGAAAAATACGAGGAGAATGAACAGTTGTGAAAAATTCGAAGAGCAGGAAAAGGTGTCAAAAATACGAAGAGCATCAAAAGGTGTGAAATATATGAAGAGCGTGAAAAGGTCTGAAAAATACGAATGGCATGAAAAGGTGTGAAAAATACAAGGAGCAGGAAAAGGTCGGAAATTTATGAAGAGCATGAAAAGGTCTGAAAAATACGAGGAGCATGACAAGGTGTGAAAAATACAAAGAGCATGTAAAGGTGTGCAAAATATGAATAGCATGAAAGATCTGAAAAATACGAGGAGCATGAAAAGGTCTGAAAAATAAAAGGAGCCTGAAAAGGTGTGAAAAATTCAAACAGCAGGAAAACGCCTGAAAAACACGAGGTGCGGGAAAAGGTGTGAAAAATATGAGGAGCATGAAAAGGTCTGAAACCCGAGGAGCATGAAAAGGTGTGAAAAATATGAGGAGCATGAAAAGGTCTGAAAAATAAGCAGAGCATGAAAAGGTGTGAAAAATTCGAAGAGCAGGAAAACGTGTGAGAAATACGAGAGCAGGAAAAGGTGTTAAAAATATGAGGATCATGAAAATGTGTGAAAAATATGAAGTGCATGAAAAATACGAGGAGCATGAAAAGGTGTGAAAAATACGAGGAGCATGACAAGGTGTGAAAAATACGAGGAGCATGAAATGTCTGAAAAATACGAGGAGTAAGAAAAGGTGTCAAAAATACGAAGAGCGGGAAAAGGGGTGAATAATTAGAAGAGCGTGAAAAGGTCTGAAAAATTCGAGGTGCCTGAAAAGGTCTGAAAAATTCGAGGTGCATGAAAAGGTCTGAAAAATACGAGGAGCATGAAATGGTATGAAAATTTCGAAGAACAGGAAAAGGTGTGAAAAATACGAAGAGCATGAAAATGTCTGAAAAATACGAGGAGCATGAAAAGGTGTCAAAAATACCAGGAGCGGGAACAGGAGTGAAAAATATGAAGAGCGTGAAAAAGTCTGAAAAATTCGAGGAGCATGACAAGGAGTGAAAAATACGACGAGCATAAACAGGTGTGAAAAATATGAAGAGCATGAAAATTTGTGAAAAATACAAAGAGAATGAAAATGTCTGAACAAAGAAGAGTATGAAAAGGTCTGAAAAATATGAGGAGCATGAAAATGTGTGAAAATACGAGGAGCATGAAAAGGTGTGAAAAATACGAGAGTAGGAAAAGATGTGAAAAATACGAGGAGCATGAAAAGGTGTGAAAAATACGGAGAGCGTGAAAAGGTCTGAAAAATATGAATAGCGTGAAAAGGTCTGAAAATTCGAGGAGCATGAAAGTGTCTGAAAAGTACGAGAAGCATGAAATGGTGTGAAAAATACGAGGAGCAGGAGAAGGTGTGAAAAATATGAGGAGCATGACAAGGTGTGAAAAATACAAGGAGCATGACAAGGTGTGAAAAATACGAGGAGCATGAAAAGTCAGAAAATTATGAAGAGCATGAAAAGGTCTGAAAAATACGAGGAGCATGACAAGGTGTGTAAAATACAAAGAGCATGAAAAGGTGTGAAAAATATGAATAGCATGAAAGATCTGAAAAATAAGAGGAGCATGAAAAGGTCTGAAAAATAAGAGGAGCCTGAAAAGGTGTGAAAAATTCCAACAGCAGGAAAACGCCTGAAAAATATGAGGTGCGGGAAAAGGTGTGAAAAATTCGAGGAGCAGGCAACGGTGTGAAAAATACGAGGAGAATGAACAGTTGTGAAAAATTCGAAGAGCAGGAAAAGGTGTCAAAAATACGAAGAGCATCAAAAGGTGTGAAATATATGAAGAGCGTGAAAAGGTCTGAAAAATACGAATGGCATGAAAAGGTGTGAAAAATACAAGGAGCAGGAAAAGGTCGGAAATTTATGAAGAGCATGAAAAGGTCTGAAAAATACGAGGAGCATGACAAGGTGTGAAAAATACAAAGAGCATGTAAAGGTGTGCAAAATATGAATAGCATGAAAGATCTGAAAAATACGAGGAGCATGAAAAGGTCTGAAAAATAAAAGGAGCCTGAAAAGGTGTGAAAAATTCAAACAGCAGGAAAACGCCTGAAAAACACGAGGTGCGGGAAAAGGTGTGAAAAATATGAGGAGCATGAAAAGGTCTGAAACCCGAGGAGCATGAAAAGGTGTGAAAAATATGAGGAGCATGAAAAGGTCTGAAAAATAAGCAGAGCATGAAAAGGTGTGAAAAATTCGAAGAGCAGGAAAACGTGTGAGAAATACGAGAGCAGGAAAAGGTGTTAAAAATATGAGGATCATGAAAATGTGTGAAAAATATGAAGTGCATGAAAAATACGAGGAGCATGAAAAGGTGTGAAAAATACGAGGAGCATGACAAGGTGTGAAAAATACGAGGAGCATGAAATGTCTGAAAAATACGAGGAGTAAGAAAAGGTGTCAAAAATACGAAGAGCGGGAAAAGGGGTGAATAATTAGAAGAGCGTGAAAAGGTCTGAAAAATTCGAGGTGCCTGAAAAGGTCTGAAAAATTCGAGGTGCATGAAAAGGTCTGAAAAATATGAGGAGCATGAAATGGTGTGAAAATTTCGAAGAACAGGAAAAGGTGTGAAAAATACGAAGAGCATGAAAATGTCTGAAAAATACGAGGAGCATGAAAAGGTGTCAAAAATACCAGGAGCGGGAACAGGAGTGAAAAATATGAAGAGCGTTGAAAAGTCTGAAAAATTCGAGGAGCATGACAAGGAGTGAAAAATACGACGAGCATAAACAGGTGTGAAAAATATGAAGAGCATGAAAATTTGTGAAAAATACAAAGAGAATGAAAATGTCTGAACAAAGAAGAGTATGAAAAGGTCTGAAAAATATGAGGAGCATGAAAATGTGTGAAAATACGAGGAGCATGAAAAGGTGTGAAAAATACGAGAGTAGGAAAAGATGTGAAAAATACGAGGAGCATGAAAAGGTGTGAAAAATACGGAGAGCGTGAAAAGGTCTGAAAAATATGAATAGCGTGAAAAGGTCTGAAAATTCGAGGAGCATGAAAGTGTCTGAAAAGTACGAGAAGCATGAAATGGTGTGAAAAATACGAGGAGCAGGAGAAGGTGTGAAAAATATGAGGAGCATGACAAGGTGTGAAAAATACAAGGAGCATGACAAGGTGTGAAAAATACGAGGAGCATGAAAAGTCAGAAAATTATGAAGAGCATGAAAAGGTCTGAAAAATACGAGGAGCATGACAAGGTATGTAAAATACAAAGAGCATGAAAAGGTGTGAAAAATATGAATAGCATGAAAGATCTGAAAAATAAGAGGAGCATGAAAAGGTCTGAAAAATAAGAGGAGCCTGAAAAGGTGTGAAAAATTCCAACAGCAGGAAAACGCCTGAAAAATATGAGGTGCGGGAAAAGGTGTGAAAAATATGAGGAGCATGAAAAGGTCTGAAAAATACGAGGAGCATGAAAAGGTGTGAAAAATTCGAAGAGCAGGAAAACGTGTGAAAAATACGAGAGCAGGAAAAGGTGTGAAAAATACGAGGAGAATGAACAGGTGTGAAAAATTCGAGGAGCAGGCAACGGTGTGAAAAATACGAGGAGAATGAACAGTTGTGAAAAATTCGAAGAGCAGGAAAAGGTGTCAAAAATACGAAGAGCATCAAAAGGTGTGAAATATATGAAGAGCGTGAAAAGGTCTGAAAAATACGAATGGCATGAAAAGGTGTGAAAAATACAAGGAGCAGGAAAAGGTCGGAAATTTATGAAGAGCATGAAAAGGTCTGAAAAATATGAGGAGCACGACAAGGTGTGAAAAATACAAAGAGCATGTAAAGGTGTGCAAAATATGAATAGCATGAAAGATCTGAAAAATACGAGGAGCATGAAAAGGTCTGAAAAATAAAAGGAGCCTGAAAAGGTGTGAAAAATTCAAACAGCAGGAAAACGCCTGAAAAACACGAGGTGCGGGAAAAGGTGTGAAAAATATGAGGAGCATGAAAAGGTCTGAAACCCGAGGAGCATGAAAAGGTGTGAAAAATATGAGGAGCATGAAAAGGTCTGAAAAATACGCAGAGCATGAAAAGGTGTGAAAAATTCGAAGAGCAGGAAAACGTGTGAGAAATACGAGAGCAGGAAAAGGTGTTAAAAATATGAGGATCATGATAATGTGTGAAAAATATGAAGTGCATGAAAAATACGAGGAGCATGAAAAGGTGTGAAAAATACGAGGAGCATGACAAGGTGTGAAAAATACGAGGAGCATGAAATGTCTGAAAAATACGAGGAGTAAGAAAAGGTGTCAAAAATACGAAGAGCGGGAAAAGGGGTGAATAATTAGAAGAGCGTGAAAAGGTCTGAAAAATTCGAGGTGCCTGAAAAGGTCTGAAAAATTCGAGGTGCATGAAAAGGTCTGAAAAATACGAGGAGCATGAAATGGTGTGAAAATTTCGAAGAACAGGAAAAGGTGTGAAAAATACGAAGAGCATGAAAATGTCTGAAAAATACGAGGAGCATGAAAAGGTGTCAAAAATACCAGGAGCGGGAACAGGAGTGAAAAATATGAAGAGCGTGAAAAAGTCTGAAAAATTCGAGGAGCATGACAAGGAGTGAAAAATACGACGAGCATAAACAGGTGTGAAAAATATGAAGAGCATGAAAATTTGTGAAAAATACAAAGAGAATGAAAATGTCTGAACAAAGAAGAGTATGAAAAGGTCTGAAAAATATGAGGAGCATGAAAATGTGTGAAAATACGAGGAGCATGAAAAGGTGTGAAAAATACGAGAGTAGGAAAAGATGTGAAAAATACGAGGAGCATGAAAAGGTGTGAAAAATACGGAGAGCGTGAAAAGGTCTGAAAAATATGAATAGCGTGAAAAGGTCTGAAAATTCGAGGAGCATGAAAGTGTCTGAAAAGTACGAGAAGCATGAAATGGTGTGAAAAATACGAGGAGCAGGAGAAGGTGTGAAAAATATGAGGAGCATGACAAGGTGTGAAAAATACAAGGAGCATGACAAGGTGTGAAAAATACGAGGAGCATGACAACGTGTGAAAAATCTGAGAATCAATAAAAGGTCTGAAAAATACGAGGAGCATGAAACGGTGTCAAAAATTCGAGGAGCATTAAAAGGTGTGAAAAATATGAGGGGTACGAAAAGGTCTGACAAATACGAGGAGCATGACAAGGTGTGAAAAATATGAAGAGCATGTAAAGGTGTGAAAAATATGAGAAGCATGACAGGGTGTGAAAAATATGAAGAGCATGTAAAGTGTGAAAAATACGAGGAGCATGAAAAGGTCTGAAAAATACGAGGAACATGACTAGGTGTGAATAATACGAGGAGCAGGACAATTTTGAAAAATACGAGGAGCATGAAAAGGTCTGAGATATACGTGGAGTATGAAAAGTTGTGAAAAATACGAGGAGCATGACAAGGTCTGAAAAATACGAGGAGCATGACAAGGTGTGAAAAATAAGAGGAACATAAAAAGGCGTGAAAAATACAAAGAGCATGAAAATATATGAAAAATACGAAGAGCATGAAAATGTCTGAAAATACGAAGAGCATAACAAGTTCTGAAAAATATGAGGAGCATTAAAAAGGTTGAAAAATAAGAGGAGTATAAAATGGTGTGAAAAATACGAGAGCAGTAAAAGTCGTGAAAAATACCAAGAGCATGAAAAGGTCTGACAAATACGAGGAGCATGACAACGTGTGAAAAATATGAAGAACATGTAAAGGTGTAAAATTTACCAGGAGCATGAAACGGTCTGAAAAATAGGAGGAGCGTGAAACGCTGTTGACAACATGAAGAGCATGCAAAGGTGTGAAAAATATGAAGAGCATGAAAAGGTGTGAAAAATATGAAGAGCTTCAAAAGGTTTCAAATATATGAGGAGCATGAAACAGTCTGAAAAATAGGAGGAGCATGAAAAGGTGTTGAAAAATATGAAGAGCCTGAAAAGGTGTGAAAAATATGAAGAGATTCAAAAGGTTTCAAATATACGAGGAGCATGAAACAGTCTGGAAAATAGGAGGAGCATGAAAAGGTGTTGAAAAATATGAAGAGCATGAAAAGATGTGAAAAATATGAAGAGTTTCAAAAGGTGTCAAAAATAGGAGGAGCAGGAAACGGTCTGAAAAATATGAGCAGCATGAAACGGTCTGAAAAATATGAGGAGCATGAAACGGTGTGAAAAACATGAAGAGCATGAAAAGGTGTGAAAAATATGAAGACCTTAAGAAGGTGTCAAAAATATGAGGAGCATGAAACGGTCTGAATAATAGGAGGAGCATGAAGTGGTGTTGAAAAACATGAAGAGCATGAAAAGGGGTGAAAAATATGAAGAGCTTCAAAAGGTGTCAAAAATATGAGGAGCATGAAACGGTCTGAAAATTAGGAGGAGCATGAAGTGGTGTTGAAAAACATGAAGAGCCTGAAAAGGTGTGAAATATATGACGAGCTTCAATAGGTGTCAAAAATATGAGGAGCATGAAACGGTGTTGAAAACAAGAAGAGCATGAAAAGTTGTGAAAAATATGAAGGGCTTCAAAAGGTGTCAAATATATGAGGAGCATGAAACGGTCTGAAAAAAAGGAGGAGCATGAAGCGGTGTTAAAAAACATGAAGAGCCTGAAAAGATGTGAAAAATATGAAGAGCATGAAAAATACAGGGGCATGAAAAGGTCTGAAAAATACGAGGAGCATGAAAAGGTGTGAAAAATACGAGGAGCATGACAAGGTGTGAAAAATACGAGGAGCATGAAATGTCTGAAAAATACGAGGAGTAAGAAAAGGTGTCAAAAATACGAAGAGCGTGAAAAAGGGTGAATAATTAGAAGAGCTTGAAAAGGGCTGAAAAATACAAGGAGCATGAAAAGGTTTCAAAAATATGAAGAGCGTGAACAGGTGTGAAAAATATGAAGAGCGTGAAAAGGTCTGAAAAATTCGAGGAACATGAAAAGGTGTGAAAAATATGAGGAGCCAGAAAAGGTGTGAAAAATACGAGGATCAGTAAAAGTTCTGAAATATACGAGGAGTATGAAAACGTGTGAAAAAACCGAGGAGCAGGAAAAGGTGTGAAAGATACGAGGAGCATGGAAAGGTGTGAAAAATTCGTAGACCATGAAAAGGTGTGAAAAATACGAGGAGCATGAAAAGGTGTCAAAAATACGAACAGCGTGAAAAGGTGTGAAAAATATGAAGAGTTTGAAAAGGTCTGAAAAATACGAGGAGCATGACAAGGTCTGAAAAATACGAGGAGCATGAGAAGGTCTGAAAAATACGAGGAGCATGAAAAGGTCTGAAATATACGAGGAGCATGAAAAGCTGTGAAATATTCGAAGAGCATGAAAACGTGTGAAAAATATGAGGGGCAGGAAAAGGTCTGAAAAATACGAGAAGCATGATAAAGTGTGAAAAATATGAGGAGCATGAAAAGGTCTGAAATATACGAAGAGCGTGAAAAGGTCTGAAAAATATGAGGGGCATAAAAAGGTGTCAAATATTCAAAGAGCGTGAAAAGGTGTGAAAATATGAAGAATGTGAAAAGCTGTGAAAATTACGAGGAGCATGAAAAGTTGTGAAAAATACGAGGAGAATGATAAGGTGTGAAAAATACAAAGAGCATGAAAAGGTCTGAAAAACACGAGGAGTATGAAAAGGTGTGAAAAATTCGAAATGCAGGAAATAGTGTCAAAAATAAGAAGAGCATGAAAAGGTGTGAAAAATATGAGGATCATGAAAAGGTGTGAAAAATACGAGGAGCAGGAAAAGGTGTCAAAAATACGAACAGCGTGAAAAGGTGTGAAAAATATGAAGAGCTTGAAAAGGTCTGAAAAATACGAGAAGGATGAAAAGGTCTGAAAAATACGAGGAGAATGAAACGATGTGAAAAATTCGAAGCGCAGGAAAAGGTGTGAAAAATTAGAGGAGCAAGAAATGGTGTGAAAAATATGAGGAGCAGGAAAAGGTGTGAAAAATTTGAGGAGCAAAATAGGTGTGAAAAATAAAAGGAGCATTGAAAAGGTCTGAAAAATACGAGGAGCATGACAACGTGTGAAAAATACGAAGAGCAGGAAAAGGCGTGAAAAACACGAGGAGAATGAAAATTTCTGAAAAATACGAGGAGCATGAAACGGTGTGATAAATAAGAGGAGCATGACAGGGTGTGAAAAATACGAGGAGGATGAAAAGGTGTGAAAATTTCAAAGAGCAGGAAAAGGTGTGAAAAATACGAGGAGGATGAAAAGGTGTGAAAAATCCGAGGAGCATTACATGGTGTGAAAAATACGAGGAGCATGACAAGTTGTGAAAAATAGGAAAAGCATGAAAAGGTGTGAAATATACGAGGAGCATGAAAAGGTCTGAAAAATATGTGGAGCATGAAAAGGTGTCAAAAATACGGAGAGCGTGAAAAGGTGTGAAAAATATGAAGAGCGTGAAAAGGTCTGAAAAATACAAGGAGCATGAAAAGGTGTGAAAAATACAAGGAGCATGACATGGTGTGAAAAATACGAGGAGCATGACAAGGTGGGAAAATTGGAAGAACATGAAAAGGTGTGAAATATACGAGGAGCATGAAATGGTCTGAAAAATACGAAGAGTAGGACAAGGTGTCAAAAATATGAGGAGCATGAACAGGTCTGAAAAATACGAGGAGCATGAAAAGGTCTGAAAAATTCGAGGAGCATGAAGTGTTGTGTAAAATACGAGAACAGGAAAAGGTGTGAAAAATACGAAGAGCATGGAAAGGTGTTAAAAATTCAAAGAACAGGAAAAGGTGTGAAAAATACGAGGAGCATGAAAAGGTGTCAAAAATACGAGAGCAGGAAAAGGTGACAAATACGAGGAGCATGGAAAGGTGTGAAAAATTCAAAGAACAGGAAAAGGTGTGAAAAATACGAGGAGCATGTAAAGGTATGACAAATACGAGGAGCATGACAAGGTGTGAAAAATACGAGGAGCATGAAAAGCCTTGATATATACGAGGGGCATGAAAAGGTTTGAAAAATATGAAGAGCATGGAAAGGTCTGAAAAATACGAGGAGCATTAAAAGGTGTGAAAAATACGAAGAGCGTGAAAAGTTGTGAAAAATATGAGGAGCATGAAAAGGTGTGAAAAATTCGAAGAGCGTGAAAAGGTCTGAAAAATTTGAGGAGCACGAAAAGGTCTGAAAAATATGAGGAGCATGAAAAGTTTTCAAAAATATGAAGAGCATGAACAGGTGTGAAAAATATGAAGAGTGTGAAAAGGTCTGAAAAATACGAGGAGCATGAAAAGATTTCAAAAATACGAAGAGCGTGAACAGATGTGAAAATTATGAGGAGCATGACAAGGTGTGAAAAATACGAGGAGCAGGGAAAGGCGTGAAAAACACGAGGAGCATGAAAATTTCTGAAAAATACGAGGAGCATGAAACGGTGTGATAAATAGGAGGAGAATGACACGGTGTGAAAAATACGAGGAGGATGAATAGGTGTGAAAAACTCGAAGAGCAGGAAAAGGTGTGAAAAATACAAGGAGCATGAAAAGATGTGAAAAATCCGAGGAGCATTACATGGTGTGAAAAATACGAGGAGCATGACAAGGTGTGAAAAATAGGAAGAGCATGAAAAGGTGTGAAATATACGAGGAGCATGACAGGGTGTGAAAAATACGAGGAGCATGAAACGGTGTGAAAAATTCGATGAGCATGAAAAGGTGTGAAAAATTCAAAGAGCAGGAAAACGTGTGAAAAATACGAGAAGGAAAAGGAGTGAAAAATACAAGGAGAATGAAAAGGTGTAAAAAATATGAAGGTCAAGAAAAGGTGTGAAAAATATGAAGAGAAAGAAAAGGTGCGAAAAATTCGAAGAGCAGGAAAAGGTGTGAAAAATACGAGGAGAATGAACAGGTGTGAAAAATTCAAAGAGCAGGAAAAGGTGTGAAAATTACGAGGAACATGGAAAGGTGTGAAAAATACGAGGAGCATGACAAGGTGTGTAAAATATGAGGACCATGACAAGGTGTGAAAAATGTGAAGAGCATGAAAAATGTGAAAAATATGAGGAGCCTGAAAAGGTCTGAAAAATACGAGGAGCATGAAAAGGACTGAAAAATACGAGGAGCATGAAAAGCTGAAAAAAATACGAGGAGAATGAAAAGGTCTGAAAAATATGAAGAGCATGAAAAGGTCTGAAAAATACGAGGAGCATGACAAGGTGTGAAAAATACGAGGAGCATGAAAAGTCAGAAAATTATGAAGAGCATGAAAAGGTCTGAAAAATACGAGGAGCATGACAAGGTGTGTAAAATACAAAGAGCATGAAAAGGTGTGAAAAATATGAATAGCATGAAAGATCTGAAAAATAAGAGGAGCATGAAAAGGTCTGAAAAATAAGAGGAGCCTGAAAAGGTGTGAAAAATTCGAACAGCAGGAAAACGCCTGAAAAATATGAGGTGCGGGAAAAGGTGTGAAAAATATGAGGAGCATGAAAAGGTCTGAAAAATACGAGGAGCATGAAAAGGTGTGAAAAATTCGAAGAGCAGGAAAACGTGTGAAAAATACGAGAGCAGGAAATGGTGTGAAAAATACGAGGAGAATGAAACGGTGTGAAAAATTCGAGGAGCAGGCAACGGTGTGAAAAATACGAGGAGAATGAACAGTTGTGAAAAATTCGAAGAGCAGGAAAAGGTGTCAAAAATACGAAGAGCATCAAAAGGTGTGAAATATATGAAGAGCGTGAAAAGGTCTGAAAAATACGAATGGCATGAAAAGGTGTGAAAAATACAAGGAGCAGGAAAAGGTCGGAAATTTATGAAGAGCATGAAAAGGTCTGAAAAATACGAGGAGCATGACAAGGTGTGAAAAATACAAAGAGCATGTAAAGGTGTGCAAAATATGAATAGCATGAAAGATCTGAAAAATACGAGGAGCATGAAAAGGTCTGAAAAATAAAAGGAGCCTGAAAAGGTGTGAAAAATTCAAACAGCAGGAAAACGCCTGAAAAACACGAGGTGCGGGAAAAGGTGTGAAAAATATGAGGAGCATGAAAAGGTCTGAAACCCGAGGAGCATGAAAAGGTGTGAAAAATATGAGGAGCATGAAAAGGTCTGAAAAATACGCAGAGCATGAAAAGGTGTGAAAAATTCGAAGAGCAGGAAAACGTGTGAGAAATACGAGAGCAGGAAAAGGTGTTAAAAATATGAGGATCATGAAAATGTGTGAAAAATATGAAGTGCATGAAAAATACGAGGAGCATGAAAAGGTGTGAAAAATACGAGGAGCATGACAAGGTGTGAAAAATACGAGGAGCATGAAATGTCTGAAAAATACGAGGAGTAAGAAAAGGTGTCAAAAATACGAAGAGCGGGAAAAGGGGTGAATAATTAGAAGAGCGTGAAAAGGTCTGAAAAATTCGAGGTGCCTGAAAAGGTCTGAAAAATTCGAGGTGCATGAAAAGGTCTGAAAAATACGAGGAGCATGAAATGGTGTGAAAATTTCGAAGAACAGGAAAAGGTGTGAAAAATACGAAGAGCATGAAAATGTCTGAAAAATACGAGGAGCATGAAAAGGTGTCAAAAATACCAGGAGCGGGAACAGGAGTGAAAAATATGAAGAGCGTTGAAAAGTCTGAAAAATTCGAGGAGCATGACAAGGAGTGAAAAATACGACGAGCATAAACAGGTGTGAAAAATATGAAGAGCATGAAAATTTGTGAAAAATACAAAGAGAATGAAAATGTCTGAACAAAGAAGAGTATGAAAAGGTCTGAAAAATATGAGGAGCATGAAAATGTGTGAAAATACGAGGAGCATGAAAAGGTGTGAAAAATACGAGAGTAGGAAAAGATGTGAAAAATACGAGGAGCATGAAAAGGTGTGAAAAATACGGAGAGCGTGAAAAGGTCTGAAAAATATGAATAGCGTGAAAAGGTCTGAAAATTCGAGGAGCATGAAAGTGTCTGAAAAGTACGAGAAGCATGAAATGGTGTGAAAAATACGAGGAGCAGGAGAAGGTGTGAAAAATATGAGGAGCATGACAAGGTGTGAAAAATACAAGGAGCATGACAAGGTGTGAAAAATACGAGGAGCATGAAAAGTCAGAAAATTATGAAGAGCATGAAAAGGTCTGAAAAATACGAGGAGCATGACAAGGTGTGTAAAATACAAAGAGCATGAAAAGGTGTGAAAAATATGAATAGCATGAAAGATCTGAAAAATAAGAGGAGCATGAAAAGGTCTGAAAAATAAGAGGAGCCTGAAAAGGTGTGAAAAATTCCAACAGCAGGAAAACGCCTGAAAAATATGAGGTGCGGGAAAAGGTGTGAAAAATTCGAGGAGCAGGCAACGGTGTGAAAAATACGAGGAGAATGAACAGTTGTGAAAAATTCGAAGAGCAGGAAAAGGTGTCAAAAATACGAAGAGCATCAAAAGGTGTGAAATATATGAAGAGCGTGAAAAGGTCTGAAAAATACGAATGGCATGAAAAGGTGTGAAAAATACAAGGAGCAGGAAAAGGTCGGAAATTTATGAAGAGCATGAAAAGGTCTGAAAAATACGAGGAGCATGACAAGGTGTGAAAAATACAAAGAGCATGTAAAGGTGTGCAAAATATGAATAGCATGAAAGATCTGAAAAATACGAGGAGCATGAAAAGGTCTGAAAAATAAAAGGAGCCTGAAAAGGTGTGAAAAATTCAAACAGCAGGAAAACGCCTGAAAAACACGAGGTGCGGGAAAAGGTGTGAAAAATATGAGGAGCATGAAAAGGTCTGAAACCCGAGGAGCATGAAAAGGTGTGAAAAATATGAGGAGCATGAAAAGGTCTGAAAAATAAGCAGAGCATGAAAAGGTGTGAAAAATTCGAAGAGCAGGAAAACGTGTGAGAAATACGAGAGCAGGAAAAGGTGTTAAAAATATGAGGATCATGAAAATGTGTGAAAAATATGAAGTGCATGAAAAATACGAGGAGCATGAAAAGGTGTGAAAAATACGAGGAGCATGACAAGGTGTGAAAAATACGAGGAGCATGAAATGTCTGAAAAATACGAGGAGTAAGAAAAGGTGTCAAAAATACGAAGAGCGGGAAAAGGGGTGAATAATTAGAAGAGCGTGAAAAGGTCTGAAAAATTCGAGGTGCCTGAAAAGGTCTGAAAAATTCGAGGTGCATGAAAAGGTCTGAAAAATACGAGGAGCATGAAATGGTGTGAAAATTTCGAAGAACAGGAAAAGGTGTGAAAAATACGAAGAGCATGAAAATGTCTGAAAAATACGAGGAGCATGAAAAGGTGTCAAAAATACCAGGAGCGGGAACAGGAGTGAAAAATATGAAGAGCGTTGAAAAGTCTGAAAAATTCGAGGAGCATGACAAGGAGTGAAAAATACGATGAGCATAAACAGGTGTGAAAAATATGAAGAGCATGAAAATTTGTGAAAAATACAAAGAGAATGAAAATGTCTGAACAAAGAAGAGTATGAAAAGGTCTGAAAAATATGAGGAGCATGAAAATGTGTGAAAATACGAGGAGCATGAAAAGGTGTGAAAAATACGAGAGTAGGAAAAGATGTGAAAAATACGAGGAGCATGAAAAGGTGTGAAAAATACGGAGAGCGTGAAAAGGTCTGAAAAATATGAATAGCGTGAAAAGGTCTGAAAATTCGAGGAGCATGAAAGTGTCTGAAAAGTACGAGAAGCATGAAATGGTGTGAAAAATACGAGGAGCAGGAGAAGGTGTGAAAAATATGAGGAGCATGACAAGGTGTGAAAAATACAAGGAGCATGACAAGGTGTGAAAAATACGAGGAGCATGAAAAGTCAGAAAATTATGAAGAGCATGAAAAGGTCTGAAAAATACGAGGAGCATGACAAGGTGTGTAAAATACAAAGAGCATGAAAAGGTGTGAAAAATATGAATAGCATGAAAGATCTGAAAAATAAGAGGAGCATGAAAAGGTCTGAAAAATAAGAGGAGCCTGAAAAGGTGTGAAAAATTCCAACAGCAGGAAAACGCCTGAAAAATATGAGGTGCGGGAAAAGGTGTGAAAAATATGAGGAGCATGAAAAGGTCTGAAAAATACGAGGAGCATGAAAAGGTGTGAAAAATTCGAAGAGCAGGAAAACGTGTGAAAAATACGAGAGCAGGAAAAGGTGTGAAAAATACGAGGAGAATGAACAGGTGTGAAAAATTCGAGGAGCAGGCAACGGTGTGAAAAATACGAGGAGAATGAACAGTTGTGAAAAATTCGAAGAGCAGGAAAAGCTGTCAAAAATACGAAGAGCATCAAAAGGTGTGAAATATATGAAGAGCGTGAAAAGGTCTGAAAAATACGAATGGCATGAAAAGGTGTGAAAAATACAAGGAGCAGGAAAAGGTCGGAAATTTATGAAGAGCATGAAAAGGTCTGAAAAATACGAGGAGCATGACAAGGTGTGAAAAATACAAAGAGCATGTAAAGGTGTGCAAAATATGAATAGCATGAAAGATCTGAAAAATACGAGGAGCATGAAAAGGTCTGAAAAATAAAAGGAGCCTGAAAAGGTGTGAAAAATTCAAACAGCAGGAAAACGCCTGAAAAACACGAGGTGCGGGAAAAGGTGTGAAAAATATGAGGAGCATGAAAAGGTCTGAAACCCGAGGAGCATGAAAAGGTGTGAAAAATATGAGGAGCATGAAAAGGTCTGAAAAATAAGCAGAGCATGAAAAGGTGTGAAAAATTCGAAGAGCAGGAAAACGTGTGAGAAATACGAGAGCAGGAAAAGGTGTTAAAAATATGAGGATCATGAAAATGTGTGAAAAATATGAAGTGCATGAAAAATACGAGGAGCATGAAAAGGTGTGAAAAATACGAGGAGCATGACAAGGTGTGAAAAATACGAGGAGCATGAAATGTCTGAAAAATACGAGGAGTAAGAAAAGGTGTCAAAAATACGAAGAGCGGGAAAAGGGGTGAATAATTAGAAGAGCGTGAAAAGGTCTGAAAAATTCGAGGTGCCTGAAAAGGTCTGAAAAATTCGAGGTGCATGAAAAGGTCTGAAAAATACGAGGAGCATGAAATGGTGTGAAAATTTCGAAGAACAGGAAAAGGTGTGAAAAATACGAAGAGCATGAAAATGTCTGAAAAATACGAGGAGCATGAAAAGGTGTCAAAAATACCAGGAGCGGGAACAGGAGTGAAAAATATGAAGAGCGTTGAAAAGTCTGAAAAATTCGAGGAGCATGACAAGGAGTGAAAAATACGACGAGCATAAACAGGTGTGAAAAATATGAAGAGCATGAAAATTTGTGAAAAATACAAAGAGAATGAAAATGTCTGAACAAAGAAGAGTATGAAAAGGTCTGAAAAATATGAGGAGCATGAAAATGTGTGAAAATACGAGGAGCATGAAAAGGTGTGAAAAATACGAGAGTAGGAAAAGATGTGAAAAATACGAGGAGCATGAAAAGGTGTGAAAAATACGGAGAGCGTGAAAAGGTCTGAAAAATATGAATAGCGTGAAAAGGTCTGAAAATTCGAGGAGCATGAAAGTGTCTGAAAAGTACGAGAAGCATGAAATGGTGTGAAAAATACGAGGAGCAGGAGAAGGTGTGAAAAATATGAGGAGCATGACAAGGTGTGAAAAATACAAGGAGCATGACAAGGTGTGAAAAATACGAGGAGCATGAAAAGTCAGAAAATTATGAAGAGCATGAAAAGGTCTGAAAAATACGAGGAGCATGACAAGGTGTGTAAAATACAAAGAGCATGAAAAGGTGTGAAAAATATGAATAGCATGAAAGATCTGAAAAATAAGAGGAGCATGAAAAGGTCTGAAAAATAAGAGGAGCCTGAAAAGGTGTGAAAAATTCCAACAGCAGGAAAACGCCTGAAAAATATGAGGTGCGGGAAAAGGTGTGAAAAATATGAGGAGCATGAAAAGGTCTGAAAAATACGAGGAGCATGAAAAGGTGTGAAAAATTCGAAGAGCAGGAAAACGTGTGAAAAATACGAGAGCAGGAAAAGGTGTGAAAAATACGAGGAGAATGAACAGGTGTGAAAAATTCGAGGAGCAGGCAACGGTGTGAAAAATACGAGGAGAATGAACAGTTGTGAAAAATTCGAAGAGCAGGAAAAGCTGTCAAAAATACGAAGAGCATCAAAAGGTGTGAAATATATGAAGAGCGTGAAAAGGTCTGAAAAATACGAATGGCATGAAAAGGTGTGAAAAATACAAGGAGCAGGAAAAGGTCGGAAATTTATGAAGAGCATGAAAAGGTCTGAAAAATATGAGGAGCACGACAAGGTGTGAAAAATACAAAGAGCATGTAAAGGTGTGCAAAATATGAATAGCATGAAAGATCTGAAAAATACGAGGAGCATGAAAAGGTCTGAAAAATAAAAGGAGCCTGAAAAGGTGTGAAAAATTCAAACAGCAGGAAAACGCCTGAAAAACACGAGGTGCGGGAAAAGGTGTGAAAAATATGAGGAGCATGAAAAGGTCTGAAACCCGAGGAGCATGAAAAGGTGTGAAAAATATGAGGAGCATGAAAAGGTCTGAAAAATACGCAGAGCATGAAAAGGTGTGAAAAATTCGAAGAGCAGGAAAACGTGTGAGAAATACGAGAGCAGGAAAAGGTGTTAAAAATATGAGGATCATGATAATGTGTGAAAAATATGAAGTGCATGAAAAATACGAGGAGCATGAAAAGGTGTGAAAAATACGAGGAGCATGACAAGGTGTGAAAAATACGAGGAGCATGAAATGTCTGAAAAATACGAGGAGTAAGAAAAGGTGTCACAAATACGAAGAGCGGGAAAAGGGGTGAATAATTAGAAGAGCGTGAAAAGGTCTGAAAAATTCGAGGTGCCTGAAAAGGTCTGAAAAATTCGAGGTGCATGAAAAGGTCTGAAAAATACGAGGAGCATGAAATGGTGTGAAAATTTCGAAGAACAGGAAAAGGTGTGAAAAATACGAAGAGCATGAAAATGTCTGAAAAATACGAGGAGCATGAAAAGGTGTCAAAAATACCAGGAGCGGGAACAGGAGTGAAAAATATGAAGAGCGTGAAAAAGTCTGAAAAATTCGAGGAGCATGACAAGGAGTGAAAAATACGACGAGCATAAACAGGTGTGAAAAATATGAAGAGCATGAAAATTTGTGAAAAATACAAAGAGAATGAAAATGTCTGAACAAAGAAGAGTATGAAAAGGTCTGAAAAATATGAGGAGCATGAAAATGTGTGAAAATACGAGGAGCATGAAAAGGTGTGAAAAATACGAGAGTAGGAAAAGATGTGAAAAATACGAGGAGCATGAAAAGGTGTGAAAAATACGGAGAGCGTGAAAAGGTCTGAAAAATATGAATAGCGTGAAAAGGTCTGAAAATTCGAGGAGCATGAAAGTGTCTGAAAAGTACGAGAAGCATGAAATGGTGTGAAAAATACGAGGAGCAGGAGAAGGTGTGAAAAATATGAGGAGCATGACAAGGTGTGAAAAATACAAGGAGCATGACAAGGTGTGAAAAATACGAGGAGCATGACAACGTGTGAAAAATCTGAGAATCAATAAAAGGTCTGAAAAATACGAGGAGCATGAAACGGTGTCAAAAATTCGAGGAGCATTAAAAGGTGTGAAAAATATGAGGGGTACGAAAAGGTCTGACAAATACGAGGAGCATGACAAGGTGTGAAAAATATGAAGAGCATGTAAAGGTGTGAAAAATATGAGAAGCATGACAGGGTGTGAAAAATATGAAGAGCATGTAAAGTGTGAAAAATACGAGGAGCATGAAAAGGTCTGAAAAATACGAGGAACATGACTAGGTGTGAATAATACGAGGAGCAGGACAATTTTGAAAAATACGAGGAGCATGAAAAGGTCTGAGATATACGTGGAGTATGAAAAGTTGTGAAAAATACGAGGAGCATGACAAGGTCTGAAAAATACGAGGAGCATGACAAGGTGTGAAAAATAAGAGGAACATAAAAAGGCGTGAAAAATACAAAGAGCATGAAAATATATGAAAAATACGAAGAGCATGAAATGTCTGAAAATACGAAGAGCATAACAAGTTCTGAAAAATATGAGGAGCATTAAAAAGGTTGAAAAATAAGAGGAGTATAAAATGGTGTGAAAAATACGAGAGCAGTAAAAGTCGTGAAAAATACCAAGAGCATGAAAAGGTCTGACAAATACGAGGAGCATGACAACGTGTGAAAAATATGAAGAACATGTAAAGGTGTAAAATTTACCAGGAGCATGAAACGGTCTGAAAAATAGGAGGAGCGTGAAACGCTGTTGACAACATGAAGAGCATGCAAAGGTGTGAAAAATATGAAGAGCATGAAAAGGTGTGAAAAATATGAAGAGCTTCAAAAGGTTTCAAATATATGAGGAGCATGAAACAGTCTGAAAAATAGGAGGAGCATGAAAAGGTGTTGAAAAATATGAAGAGCCTGAAAAGGTGTGAAAAATATGAAGAGATTCAAAAGGTTTCAAATATACGAGGAGCATGAAACAGTCTGGAAAATAGGAGGAGCATGAAAAGGTGTTGAAAAATATGAAGAGCATGAAAAGATGTGAAAAATATGAAGAGTTTCAAAAGGTGTCAAAAATAGGAGGAGCAGGAAACGGTCTGAAAAATATGAGCAGCATGAAACGGTCTGAAAAATATGAGGAGCATGAAACGGTGTGAAAAACATGAAGAGCATGAAAAGGTGTGAAAAATATGAAGACCTTAAGAAGGTGTCAAAAATATGAGGAGCATGAAACGGTCTGAATAATAGGAGGAGCATGAAGTGGTGTTGAAAAACATGAAGAGCATGAAAAGGGGTGAAAAATATGAAGAGCTTCAAAAGGTGTCAAAAATATGAGGAGCATGAAACGGTCTGAAAATTAGGAGGAGCATGAAGTGGTGTTGAAAAACATGAAGAGCCTGAAAAGGTGTGAAATATATGACGAGCTTCAATAGGTGTCAAAAATATGAGGAGCATGAAACGGTGTTGAAAACAAGAAGAGCATGAAAAGTTGTGAAAAATATGAAGGGCTTCAAAAGGTGTCAAATATATGAGGAGCATGAAACGGTCTGAAAAAAAGGAGGAGCATGAAGCGGTGTTAAAAAACATGAAGAGCCTGAAAAGATGTGAAAAATATGAAGAGCATGAAAAATACAGGGGCATGAAAAGGTCTGAAAAATACGAGGAGCATGAAAAGGTGTGAAAAATACGAGGAGCATGACAAGGTGTGAAAAATACGAGGAGCATGAAATGTCTGAAAAATACGAGGAGTAAGAAAAGGTGTCAAAAATACGAAGAGCGTGAAAAAGGGTGAATAATTAGAAGAGCTTGAAAAGGGCTGAAAAATACAAGGAGCATGAAAAGGTTTCAAAAATATGAAGAGCGTGAACAGGTGTGAAAAATATGAAGAGCGTGAAAAGGTCTGAAAAATTCGAGGAACATGAAAAGGTGTGAAAAATATGAGGAGCCAGAAAAGGTGTGAAAAATACGAGGATCAGTAAAAGTTCTGAAATATACGAGGAGTATGAAAACGTGTGAAAAAACCGAGGAGCAGGAAAAGGTGTGAAAGATACGAGGAGCATGGAAAGGTGTGAAAAATTCGTAGACCATGAAAAGGTGTGAAAAATACGAGGAGCATGAAAAGGTGTCAAAAATACGAACAGCGTGAAAAGGTGTGAAAAATATGAAGAGTTTGAAAAGGTCTGAAAAATACGAGGAGCATGACAAGGTCTGAAAAATACGAGGAGCATGAGAAGGTCTGAAAAATACGAGGAGCATGAAAAGGTCTGAAATATACGAGGAGCATGAAAAGCTGTGAAATATTCGAAGAGCATGAAAACGTGTGAAAAATATGAGGGGCAGGAAAAGGTCTGAAAAATACGAGAAGCATGATAAAGTGTGAAAAATATGAGGAGCATGAAAAGGTCTGAAATATACGAAGAGCGTGAAAAGGTCTGAAAAATATGAGGGGCATAAAAAGGTGTCAAATATTCAAAGAGCGTGAAAAGGTGTGAAAATATGAAGAATGTGAAAAGCTGTGAAAATTACGAGGAGCATGAAAAGTTGTGAAAAATACGAGGAGAATGATAAGGTGTGAAAAATACAAAGAGCATGAAAAGGTCTGAAAAACACGAGGAGTATGAAAAGGTGTGAAAAATTCGAAATGCAGGAAATAGTGTCAAAAATAAGAAGAGCATGAAAAGGTGTGAAAAATATGAGGATCATGAAAAGGTGTGAAAAATACGAGGAGCAGGAAAAGGTGTCAAAAATACGAACAGCGTGAAAAGGTGTGAAAAATATGAAGAGCTTGAAAAGGTCTGAAAAATACGAGAAGAATGAAAAGGTCTGAAAAATACGAGGAGAATGAAACGATGTGAAAAATTCGAAGCGCAGGAAAAGGTGTGAAAAATTAGAGGAGCAAGAAATGGTGTGAAAAATATGAGGAGCAGGAAAAGGTGTGAAAAATTTGAGGAGTAAAATAGGTGTGAAAAATAAAAGGAGCATTGAAAAGGTCTGAAAAATACGAGGAGCATGACAACGTGTGAAAAATACGAAGAGCAGGAAAAGGCGTGAAAAACACGAGGAGCATGAAAATTTCTGAAAAATACGAGGAGCATGAAACGGTGTGTTAAATAAGAGGAGCATGACAGGGTGTGAAAAATACGAGGAGGATGAAAAGGTGTGAAAATTTCAAAGAGCAGGAAAAGGTGTGAAAAATACGAGGAGGATGAAAAGGTGTGAAAAATCCGAGGAGCATTACATGGTGTGAAAAATACGAGGAGCATGACAAGTTGTGAAAAATAGGAAGAGCATGAAAAGGTGTGAAATATACGAGGAGCATGAAAAGGTCTGAAAAATACGAGGAGCATGACATGGTGTCAAAAATATGGAGAGCGTGAAAAGGTGTGAAAAATATGAAGAGCGTGAAAAGGTCTGAAAAATACAAGGAGCATGAAAAGGTGTGAAAAATACAAGGAGCATGACATGGTGTGAAAAATACGAGGAGCATGACAAGGTGGGAAAATTGGAAGAACATGAAAAGGTGTGAAATATACGAGGAGCATGAAATGGTCTGAAAAATACGAAGAGTAGGACAAGGTGTCAAAAATATGAGGAGCATGAACAGGTCTGAAAAATACGAGGAGCATGAAAAGGTCTGAAAAATTCGAGGAGCATGAAGTGTTGTGTAAAATACGAGAACAGGAAAAGGTGTGAAAAATACGAAGAGCATGGAAAGGTGTTAAAAATTCAAAGAACAGGAAAAGGTGTGAAAAATACGAGGAGCATGAAAAGGTGTCAAAAATACGAGAGCAGGAAAAGGTGACAAATACGAGGAGCATGGAAAGGTGTGAAAAATTCAAAGAACAGGAAAAGGTGTGAAAAATACGAGGAGCATGTAAAGGTATGACAAATACGAGGAGCATGACAAGGTGTGAAAAATACGAGGAGCATGAAAAGCCTTGATATATACGAGGGGCATGAAAAGGTTTGAAAAATATGAAGAGCATGGAAAGGTCTGAAAAATACGAGGAGCATTAAAAGGTGTGAAAAATACGAAGAGCGTGAAAAGTTGTGAAAAATATGAGGAGCATGAAAAGGTGTGAAAAATTCGAAGAGCGTGAAAAGGTCTGAAAAATTTGAGGAGCACGAAAAGGTCTGAAAAATATGAGGAGCATGAAAAGTTTTCAAAAATATGAAGAGCATGAACAGGTGTGAAAAATATGAAGAGTGTGAAAAGGTCTGAAAAATACGAGGAGCATGAAAAGATTTCAAAAATACGAAGAGCGTGAACAGATGTGAAAATTATGAGGAGCATGACAAGGTGTGAAAAATACGAGGAGCAGGGAAAGGCGTGAAAAACACGAGGAGCATGAAAATTTCTGAAAAATACGAGGAGCATGAAACGGTGTGATAAATAGGAGGAGAATGACACGGTGTGAAAAATACGAGGAGGATGAATAGGTGTGAAAAACTCGAAGAGCAGGAAAAGGTGTGAAAAATACAAGGAGCATGAAAAGATGTGAAAAATCCGAGGAGCATTACATGGTGTGAAAAATACGAGGAGCATGACAAGGTGTGAAAAATAGGAAGAGCATGAAAAGGTGTGAAATATACGAGGAGCATGACAGGGTGTGAAAAATACGAGGAGCATGAAACGGTGTGAAAAATTCGATGAGCATGAAAAGGTGTGAAAAATTCAAAGAGCAGGAAAACGTGTGAAAAATACGAGAAGGAAAAGGAGTGAAAAATACAAGGAGAATGAAAAGGTGTAAAAAATATGAAGGTCAAGAAAAGGTGTGAAAAATATGAAGAGAAAGAAAAGGTGCGAAAAATTCGAAGAGCAGGAAAAGGTGTGAAAAATACGAGGAGAATGAACAGGTGTGAAAAATTCAAAGAGCAGGAAAAGGTGTGAAAATTACGAGGAACATGGAAAGGTGTGAAAAATACGAGGAGCATGACAAGGTGTGTAAAATATGAGGACCATGACAAGGTGTGAAAAATGTGAAGAGCATGAAAAATGTGAAAAATATGAGGAGCCTGAAAAGGTCTGAAAAATACGAGGAGCATGAAAAGGACTGAAAAATACGAGGAGCATGAAAAGCTGAAAAAAATACGAGGAGAATGAAAAGGTCTGAAAAATATGAAGAGCATGAAAAGGTCTGAAAAATACGAGGAGCATGACAAGGTGTGAAAAATACGAGGAGCATGAAAAGTCAGAAAATTATGAAGAGCATGAAAAGGTCTGAAAAATACGAGGAGCATGACAAGGTGTGTAAAATACAAAGAGCATGAAAAGGTGTGAAAAATATGAATAGCATGAAAGATCTGAAAAATAAGAGGAGCATGAAAAGGTCTGAAAAATAAGAGGAGCCTGAAAAGGTGTGAAAAATTCGAACAGCAGGAAAACGCCTGAAAAATATGAGGTGCGGGAAAAGGTGTGAAAAATATGAGGAGCATGAAAAGGTCTGAAAAATACGAGGAGCATGAAAAGGTGTGAAAAATTCGAAGAGCAGGAAAACGTGTGAAAAATACGAGAGCAGGAAATGGTGTGAAAAATACGAGGAGAATGAAACGGTGTGAAAAATTCGAGGAGCAGGCAACGGTGTGAAAAATACGAGGAGAATGAACAGTTGTGAAAAATTCGAAGAGCAGGAAAAGGTGTCAAAAATACGAAGAGCATCAAAAGGTGTGAAATATATGAAGAGCGTGAAAAGGTCTGAAAAATACGAATGGCATGAAAAGGTGTGAAAAATACAAGGAGCAGGAAAAGGTCGGAAATTTATGAAGAGCATGAAAAGGTCTGAAAAATACGAGGAGCACGACAAGGTGTGAAAAATACAAAGAGCATGTAAAGGTGTGCAAAATATGAATAGCATGAAAGATCTGAAAAATACGAGGAGCATGAAAAGGTCTGAAAAATAAAAGGAGCCTGAAAAGGTGTGAAAAATTCAAACAGCAGGAAAACGCCTGAAAAACACGAGGTGCGGGAAAAGGTGTGAAAAATATGAGGAGCATGAAAAGGTCTGAAACCCGAGGAGCATGAAAAGGTGTGAAAAATATGAGGAGCATGAAAAGGTCTGAAAAATACGCAGAGCATGAAAAGGTGTGAAAAATTCGAAGAGCAGGAAAACGTGTGAGAAATACGAGAGCAGGAAAAGGTGTGAAAAATACGAGGAGAATGAACAGGTGTGAAAAATATGAAGTGCATGAAAAATACGAGGAGCATGAAAAGGTGTGAAAAATACGAGGAGCATGACAAGGTGTGAAAAATACGAGGAGCATGAAATGTCTGAAAAATACGAGGAGTAAGAAAAGGTGTCAAAAATACGAAGAGCGGGAAAAGGGGTGAATAATTAGAAGAGCGTGAAAAGGTCTGAAAAATTCGAGGTGCCTGAAAAGGTCTGAAAAATTCGAGGTGCATGAAAAGGTCTGAAAAATACGAGGAGCATGAAATGGTGTGAAAATTTCGAAGAACAGGAAAAGGTGTGAAAAATACGAAGAGCATGAAAATGTCTGAAAAATACGAGGAGCATGAAAAGGTGTCAAAAATACCAGGAGCGGGAACAGGAGTGAAAAATATGAAGAGCGTGAAAAAGTCTGAAAAATTCGAGGAGCATGACAAGGAGTGAAAAATACGACGAGCATAAACAGGTGTGAAAAATATGAAGAGCATGAAAATTTGTGAAAAATACAAAGAGAATGAAAATGTCTGAACAAAGAAGAGTATGAAAAGGTCTGAAAAATATGAGGAGCATGAAAATGTGTGAAAATACGAGGAGCATGAAAAGGTGTGAAAAATACGAGAGTAGGAAAAGATGTGAAAAATACGAGGAGCATGAAAAGGTGTGAAAAATACGGAGAGCGTGAAAAGGTCTGAAAAATATGAATAGCGTGAAAAGGTCTGAAAATTCGAGGAGCATGAAAGTGTCTGAAAAGTACGAGAAGCATGAAATGGTGTGAAAAATACGAGGAGCAGGAGAAGGTGTGAAAAATATGAGGAGCATGACAAGGTGTGAAAAATACAAGGAGCATGACAAGGTGTGAAAAATACGAGGAGCATGAAAAGTCAGAAAATTATGAAGAGCATGAAAAGGTCTGAAAAATACGAGGAGCATGACAAGGTGTGTAAAATACAAAGAGCATGAAAAGGTGTGAAAAATATGAATAGCATGAAAGATCTGAAAAATAAGAGGAGCATGAAAAGGTCTGAAAAATAAGAGGAGCCTGAAAAGGTGTGAAAAATTCCAACAGCAGGAAAACGCCTGAAAAATATGAGGTGCGGGAAAAGGTGTGAAAAATATGAGGAGCATGAAAAGGTCTGAAAAATACGAGGAGCATGAAAAGCTGTCAAAAATACGAAGAGCATCAAACGGTGTGAAATATATGAAGAGCGTGAAAAGGTCTGAAAAATACGAATGGCATGAAAAGGTGTGAAAAATACAAGGAGCAGGAAAAGGTCGGAAATTTATGAAGAGCATGAAAAGGTCTGAAAAATATGAGGAGCACGACAAGGTGTGAAAAATACAAAGAGCATGTAAAGGTGTGCAAAATATGAATAGCATGAAAGATCTGAAAAATACGAGGAGCATGAAAAGGTCTGAAAAATAAAAGGAGCCTGAAAAGGTGTGAAAAATTCAAACAGCAGGAAAACGCCTGAAAAACACGAGGTGCGGGAAAAGGTGTGAAAAATATGAGGAGCATGAAAAGGTCTGAAACCCGAGGAGCATGAAAAGGTGTGAAAAATATGAGGAGCATGAAAAGGTCTGAAACACGAGGAGCATGAAAAGGTGTGAAAAATTCGAAGAGCAGGAAAACGTGTGAGAAATACGAGAGCAGGAAAAGGTGTTAAAAATATGAGGATCATGATAATGTGTGAAAAATATGAAGTGCATGAAAAATACGAGGAGCATGAAAAGGTGTGAAAAATACGAGGAGCATGACAAGGTGTGAAAAATACGAGGAGCATGAAATGTCTGAAAAATACGAGGAGTAAGAAAAGGTGTCAAAAATACAAAGAGCGGGAAAAGGGGTGAATAATTAGAACAGCGTGAAAAGGTCTGAAAAATTCGAGGTGCCTTAAAAGGTCTGAAAAATTCGAGGTGCATGAAAAGGTCTGAAAAATACGAGGAGCATGAAATGGTGTGAAAATTTCGAAGAACAGGAAAAGGTGTGAAAAATACGAAGAGCATGAAAATGTCTGAAAAATACGAGGAGCATGAAAAGGTGTCAAAAATACCAGGAGCGGGAACAGGAGTGAAAAATATGAAGAGCGTGAAAAAGTCTGAAAAATTCGAGGAGCATGACAAGGAGTGAAAAATACGACGAGCATAAACAGGTGTGAAAAATATGAAGAGCATGAAAATTTGTGAAAAATACAAAGAGAATGAAATGTCTGAACAAAGAAGAGTATGAAAAGGTCTGAAAAATATGAGGAGCATGAAAATGTGTGAAAATACGAGGAGCATGAAAAGGTGTGAAAAATACGAGAGTAGGAAAAGATGTGAAAAATACGAGGAGCATGAAAAGGTGTGAAAAATACGGAGAGCGTGAAAAGGTCTGAAAAATATGAATAGCGTGAAAAGGTCTGAAAATTCGAGGAGCATGAAAGTGTCTGAAAAGTACGAGAAGCATGAAATGGTGTGAAAAATACGAGGAGCAGGAGAAGGTGTGAAAAATATGAGGAGCATGACAAGGTGTGAAAAATACAAGGAGCATGACAAGGTGTGAAAAATACGAGGAGCATGACAACGTGTGAAAAATCTGAGAATCAATAAAAGGTCTGAAAAATACGAGGAGCATGAAACGGTGTCAAAAATTCGAGGAGCATTAAAAGGTGTGAAAAATATGAGGGGTACGAAAAGGTCTGACAAATACGAGGAGCATGACAAGGTGTGAAAAATATGAAGAGCATGTAAAGGTGTGAAAAATATGAGAAGCATGACAGGGTGTGAAAAATATGAAGAGCATGTAAAGTGTGAAAAATACGAGGAGCATGAAAAGGTCTGAAAAATACGAGGAACATGACTAGGTGTGAATAATACGAGGAGCAGGACAATTTTGAAAAATACGAGGAGCATGAAAAGGTCTGAGATATACGTGGAGTATGAAAAGTTGTGAAAAATACGAGGAGCATGACAAGGTCTGAAAAATACGAGGAGCATGACAAGGTGTGAAAAATAAGAGGAACATAAAAAGGCGTGAAAAATACAAAGAGCATGAAAATATATGAAAAATACGAAGAGCATGAAAATGTCTGAAAATACGAAGAGCATAACAAGTTCTGAAAAATATGAGGAGCATTAAAAAGGTTGAAAAATAAGAGGAGTATAAAATGGTGTGAAAAATACGAGAGCAGTAAAAGTCGTGAAAAATACCAAGAGCATGAAAAGGTCTGACAAATACGAGGAGCATGACAACGTGTAAAAAATATGAGGAACATGTAAAGGTGTAAAATTTACCAGGAGCATGAAACGGTCTGAAAAATAGGAGGAGCGTGAAACGCTGTTGACAACATGAAGAGCATGCAAAGGTGTGAAAAATATGAAGAGCATGAAAAGGTGTGAAAAATATGAAGAGCTTCAAAAGGTTTCAAATATATGAGGAGCATGAAACAGTCTGAAAAATAGGAGGAGCATGAAAAGGTGTTGAAAAATATGAAGAGCCTGAAAAGGTGTGAAAAATATGAAGAGATTCAAAAGGTTTCAAATATATGAGGAGCATGAAACAGTCTGGAAAATAGGAGGAGCATGAAAAGGTGTTGAAAAATATGAAGAGCATGAAAAGATGTGAAAAATATGAAGAGTTTCAAAAGGTGTCAAAAATAGGAGGAGCAGGAAACGGTCTGAAAAATATGAGGAGCATGAAACGGTGTGAAAAACATGAAGAGCATGAAAAGGTGTGAAAAATATGAAGACCTTAAGAAGGTGTCAAAAATATGAGGAGCATGAAACGGTCTGAATAATAGGAGGAGCATGAAGTGGTGTTGAAAAACATGAAGAGCATGAAAAGGGGTGAAAAATATGAAGAGCTTCAAAAGGTGTCAAAAATATGAGGAGCATGAAACGGTCTGAAAATTAGGAGGAGCATGAAGTGGTGTTGAAAAACATGAAGAGCCTGAAAAGGTGTGAAATATATGACGAGCTTCAATAGGTGTCAAAAATATGAGGAGCATGAAACGGTGTTGAAAACAAGAAGAGCATGAAAAGTTGTGAAAAATATGAAGGGCTTCAAAAGGTGTCAAATATATGAGGAGCATGAAACGGTCTGAAAAAAAGGAGGAGCATGAAGCGGTGTTAAAAAACATGAAGAGCCTGAAAAGATGTGAAAAATATGAAGAGCATGAAAAATACAGGGGCATGAAAAGGTCTGAAAAATACGAGGAGCATGAAAAGGTGTGAAAAATACGAGGAGCATGACAAGGTGTGAAAAATACGAGGAGCATGAAATGTCTGAAAAATACGAGGAGTAAGAAAAGGTGTCAAAAATACGAAGAGCGTGAAAAAGGGTGAATAATTAGAAGAGCTTGAAAAGGGCTGAAAAATACAAGGAGCATGAAAAGGTTTCAAAAATATGAAGAGCGTGAACAGGTGAGAAAAATATGAAGAGCGTGAAAAGGTCTGAAAAATTCGAGGAACATGAAAAGGTGTGAAAAATATGAGGAGCCAGAAAAGGTGTGAAAAATACGAGGATCAGTAAAAGTTCTGAAATATACGAGGAGTATGAAAACGTGTGAAAAAACCGAGGAGCAGGAAAAGGTGTGAAAGATACGAGGAGCATGGAAAGGTGTGAAAAATTCGTAGACCATGAAAAGGTGTGAAAAATACGAGGAGCATGAAAAGGTGTCAAAAATACGAACAGCGTGAAAAGGTGTGAAAAATATGAAGAGTTTGAAAAGGTCTGAAAAATACGAGGAGCATGACAAGGTCTGAAAAATACGAGGAGCATGAGAAGGTCTGAAAAATACGAGGAGCATGAAAAGGTCTGAAATATACGAGGAGCATGAAAAGCTGTGAAATATTCGAAGAGCATGAAAACGTGTGAAAAATATGAGGGGCAGGAAAAGGTCTGAAAAATACGAGAAGCATGATAAAGTGTGAAAAATATGAGGAGCATGAAAAGGTCTGAAATATACGAAGAGCGTGAAAAGGTCTGAAAAATATGAGGGGCATAAAAAGGTGTCAAATATTCAAAGAGCGTGAAAAGGTGTGAAAATATGAAGAATGTGAAAAGCTGTGAAAATTACGAGGAGCATGAAAAGTTGTGAAAAATACGAGGAGAATGATAAGGTGTGAAAAATACAAAGAGCATGAAAAGGTCTGAAAAACACGAGGAGCATGAAAAGGTGTGAAAAATTCGAAATGCAGGAAATAGTGTCAAAAATAAGAAGAGCATGAAAAGGTGTGAAAAATATGAGGATCATGAAAAGGTGTGAAAAATACGAGGAGCAGGAAAAGGTGTCAAAAATACGAACAGCGTGAAAAGGTGTGAAAAATATGAAGAGCTTGAAAAGGTCTGAAAAATACGAGAAGGATGAAAAGGTCTGAAAAATACGAGGAGAATGAAACGATGTGAAAAATTCGAAGCGCAGGAAAAGGTGTGAAAAATTAGAGGAGCAAGAAATGGTGTGAAAAATATGAGGAGCAGGAAAAGGTGTGAAAAATTTGAGGAGTAAAATAGGTGTGAAAAATAAAAGGAGCATTGAAAAGGTCTGAAAAATACGAGGAGCATGACAACGTGTGAAAAATACGAAGAGCAGGAAAAGGCGTGAAAAACACGAGGAGCATGAAAATTTCTGAAAAATACGAGGAGCATGAAACGGTGTGATAAATAAGAGGAGCATGACAGGGTGTGAAAAATACGAGGAGGATGAAAAGGTGTGAAAATTTCGAAGAGCAGGAAAAGGTGTGAAAAATATGAGGAGGATGAAAAGGTGTGAAAAATCCGAGGAGCATTACATGGTGTGAAAAATACGAGGAGCATGACAAGGTGTGAAAAATAGGAAGAGCATGAAATGGTGTGAAATATACGAGGAGCATGAAAAGGTCTGAAAAATACGAGGAGCATGAAAAGGTGTCAAAAATACGGAGAGCGTGAAAAGGTGTGAAAAATATGAAGAGCGTGAAAAGGTCTGAAAAATACAAGGAGCATGAAAAGGTGTGAAAAATACAAGGAGCATGACATGGTGTGAAAAATACGAGGAGCATGACAAGGTGGGAAAATTGGAAGAACATGAAAAGGTGTGAAATATACGAGGAGCATGAAATGGTCTGAAAAATACGAAGAGTAGGACAAGGTGTCAAAAATATGAGGAGCATGAACAGGTCTGAAAAATACGAGGAGCATGAAAAGGTCTGAAAAATTCGAGGAGCATGAAGTGTTGTGTAAAATACGAGAACAGGAAAAGGTGTGAAAAATACGAAGAGCATGGAAAGGTGTTAAAAATTCAAAGAACAGGAAAAGGTGTGAAAAATACGAAGAGCATGAAAAGGTGTCAAAAATACGAGAGCAGGAAAAGGTGACAAATACGAGGAGCATGGAAAGGTGTGAAAAATTCAAAGAACAGGAAAAGGTGTGAAAAATACGAGGAGCATGTAAAGGTATGACAAATACGAGGAGCATGACAAGGTGTGAAAAATACGAGGAGCATGAAAAGGTGTAAAAAATCCGAGGATCAGGAAAAGGTGTGAAAAATACGAGGAGGATGAAAAGGTGAAAAATACGAAGAGCATGACAAGGTGTGAAAAATACGAGGAGCATGAAAAGCCTTGATATATACGAGGGACATGAAAAGGTTTGAAAAATATGAAGGGCATGGAAGGGTCTAAAAATACGAGGAGCATGAAAAGGTGTGAAAAATACGAAGAGCGTGAAAAGTTGTGAAAAATATGAGGAGCATGAAAAGGTGTGAAAAATTCGAAGAGCGTGAAATGGTCTGAAAAATTTGAGGAGCATGAAAAGGTCTGAAAAATATGAGGAGCATGAAAAGTTTTCAAAAATATGAAGAGCATGAACAGGTGTGAAAAATATGAAGAGTGTGAAAAGGTCTGAAAAATACGAGGAGCATGAAAAGATTTCAAAAATACGAAGAGCATGAACAGATGTGAAAATTATGAGGAGAATGACAAGGTGTGAAAAATACGAGGAGCAGGAAAAGGCGTGAAAAACACGAGGAGCATGAAAATTTCTGAAAAATACGAGGAGCATGAAACGGTGTGATAAATAGGAGGAGCATGACACGTTGTGAAAAATACGAGGAGGATGAATAGGTGTGAAAAATTCGAAGAGCAGGAAAAGGTGTGAAAAATACAAGGAGCACGAAAAGATGTGAAAAATCTGAGGAGCATTACATGGTGTGAAAAATACGAGGAGCATGACAAGGTGTGAAAAATAGGAAGAGCATGAAAAGGTGTGAAATATACGAGGAGCATGACAGGGTGTGAAAAATACGAGGAGCATGAAACGGTGTGAAAAATTCGATGAGCATGAAAAGGTGTGAAAAAATCAAAGAGCAGGAAAACGTGTGAAAAATACGAGAAGGAAAAGGAGTGAAAAATACGAGGAGAATGAAAGGTGTAAAAAATATGAAGGTCATGAAAAGGTGTGAAAAATATGAAGAGAAAGAAAAGGTGCGAAAAATTCGAAGAGCAGGAAAAGGTGTGAAAAATACGAGGAGAATGAACAGGTGTGAAAAATTCAAAGAGCAGGAAAAGGTTTGAAAATTACGAGGAACATGGAAAGGTGTGAAAAATACGAGGAGCATGACAAGGTGTGTAAAATATGAGGACCATGACAAGGTGTGAAAAATATGAAGAGCATGAAAAATGTGAAAAATATGAGGAGCCTGAAAAGGTCTGAAAAATACGAGGAGCATGAAAAGGACTGAAAAATACGAGGAGCATGAAAAGGTGAGAAAAATACGAGGAGAATGAAAAGGTCTGAAAAATATGAAGAGCATGAAAAGGTCTGAAAAATACGAGGAGCATGACAAGGTGTGAAAAATACAACGAGCATGAAAAGGTCAGAAAATTATGAAGAGCATGAAAAGGTCTGAAAAATACGAGGAGCATGACAAGGTGTGTAAAATACAAAGAGCATGAAAAGGTGTGAAAAATATGAATAGCATGAAAGATCTGAAAAATAAGAGGAGCATGAAAAGGTCTGAAAAATAAGAGGAGCCTGAAAAGGTGTGAAAAATTCGAACAGCAGGAAAACGCCTGAAAAATATGAGGTGCGGGAAAAGGTGTGAAAAATATGAGGAGCATGAATAGGTCTGAAACACGAGGAGCATGAAAAGGTGTGAAAAATACGAGGAGCATGAAAAGGTCTGAAAATTATGAAGAGCATGAAAAGGTCTGAAAAATACGAGGAGCATGACAAGGTGTGTAAAATACAAAGAGCATGAAAAGGTGTGAAAAATATGAATAGCATGAAAGATCTGAAAAATAAGAGGAGCATGAAAAGGTCTGAAAAATAAGAGGAGCCTGAAAAGGTGTGAAAAATTCCAACAGCAGGAAAACGCCTGAAAAATATGAGGTGCGGGAAAAGGTGTGAAAAATACGAGGAGCATGAAAAGGTCTGAAAAATACGAGGAGCATGAAAAGGTGTGAAAAATTCGAAGAGCAGGAAAACGTGTGAAAAATACGAGAGCAGGAAAAGGTGTGAAAAATACGAGGAGAATGAACACGTGTGAAAAATTCGAGGAGCAGGCAACGGTGTGAAAAATACGAGGAGAATGAACAGTTGTGAAAAATTCGAAGAGCAGGAAAAGGTGTCAAAAATACGAAGAGCATCAAAAGGTGTGAAATATATGAAGAGCGTGAAAAGGTCTGAAAAATACGAATGGCATGAAAAGGTGTGAAAAATACAAGGAGCAGGAAAAGGTCGGAAATTTATGAAGAGCATGAAAAGGTCTGAAAAATACGAGGAACACGACAAGGTGTGAAAAATACAAAGAGCATGTAAAGGTGTGCAAAATATGAATAGCATGAAAGATCTGAAAAATACGAGGAGCATGAAAAGGTCTGAAAAATAAAAGGAGCCTGAAAAGGTGTGAAAAATTCAAACAGCAGGAAAACGCCTGAAAAACACGAGGTGCGGGAAAAGGTGTGAAAAATATGAGGAGCATGAAAAGGTCTGAAACACGAGGAGCATGAAAAGGTGTGAAAAATATGAGGAGCATGAAAAGGTCTGAAAAATACGCAGAGCATGAAAAGGTGTGAAAAATTCGAAGAGCAGGAAAACGTGTGAGAAATACGAGAGCAGGAAAAGGTGTGAAAAATACGAGGAGAATGAACAGGTGTGAAAAATTCGAGGAGCAGGCAAAGGTGTGAAAAATACAAGGAGAATGAACAGGTGTGAAAAATTCGAAGAGCAGGAAAAGGTGTGAAAAATACGAGGAGCATGAAAAAGTGTCAAAAATACGAGGAGCAGGAAAAGGTTTGAAAAATACGAGGAGCGTGAAAAAGTGTCAAAAATACGAGGAGCATGAGGAGGTGTATAAAATATGAGAAGTATGAAAAGGTCTGAAAAATACGAGGAGAATAAAGGTTGTGAATAATACAAAGAGCATGAAAAGGTCTGAAAAATAACAGAAGCATGAAACGTTGTGAAAAATATGAGGAGCATTAAAAGGTGTGAAATATACGAGGAGCATGACATGGTGTGAAAAATACGAGGAGCAAGACAAGGGGGAAAATTGGAAGAGCATGAAAAGGTGTGAAATATTCGAAGAGCAGGAAACGGTGTGAAAAATACGAGAAGCAGGAAAAGGTGTGAATAATACAAGGAGCATGAAAAGGTCTGAAAAATACGAGGAGCATGAAAAGGTGTGAAATATTCGAAGAGCAGGAAAAGGTGTGAAAAATATGAAGAGCATGAAAAGGTGTGAAAAATTCGAAGAGCAGGAAAAGGTGTGAAAAATACGAGGAGAATGAACAGGTGTGAAAAATGCGAAGAGCAGGAAAAGGTGTGAAATTTACGAGGAGCATGGAAAGGTCTGATAAATATGAGGAGCATGACAAGGTGTGAAAAATATGAGGAGCATGACAAGGTGTGAAAAAAAAGAAGAGCATGAAAAATGTGAAAAATACGAGGAGCATGAAAAGGTCTGACAAATACAAGGAGCATGAAAAGGACTGAAAAATACGAGGAGCATGAAAAGGTGTGAAAAATACGAGGAGAATGAAATGGTCTGAAAAATACAAGGAGCATGAAAAGGTGTGAAATATTCGAAGAGCAGGTAAAGGTGTGAAAAATACGAGGAACATTAAAAATCTGAAAAATGCGAGAAGCCTGATAAGGGGTGAAAAATACGAGGAGCATGACAAGGTCTGAAAAATACGAGGAGCATGAGAAGTTCTGAAAAATACGAGGAGCATGAAAAGGTCTAAAATATACGAGGAGCATGAAAAGCTGTGAAATATTCGAAGAGCATGAAAATGTGTGAAAAATATGAGGGGCAGGAAAAGGTCTGAAAAATATGAGGAGCATGATAAGGTGTGAAAAATATGAGGAGCATGAAAAGGTCTGAAATATCCGAAGAGCATGAAAAGGTCTGAAAAATATGAGGGGCATAAAAAGGTGTCAAATATTCAAAGAGCGTGAGAAGGTGTGAAAAATATGAAGAATGTGAAAAGCTGTGAAAATTACGAGGAGCATGAAAAGTTGTGAAAAATACGAGGAGAATGATAAGGTGTGAAAAATACAAAGAGCATGAAAAGGTCTGAAAAACACAAGGAGCATGAAAAGGTGTGAAAAATTCGAAGTGCAGGAAAAGGTGTCAAAAATAAGAAGAGCATGAAAAGGTGTGAAAAATATGAGGATCATGAAAAGGTGTGAAAAATACGAGGAGCAGGAAAATGTGTTAAAAATATGAGGATCATGAAAATGTGTGAAAAATATGAAGAGCATGAAAAATACGAGGAGCATGAAAATGTCTGAAAAATACGAGGAGCATGAAAAGGTGTGAAAAATACGAGGAGCATGACAAGGTGTGAAAAATACGAGGAGCATGAAATGTCTGAAAAATACGAGGAGTAAGAAAAGGTGTCACAAATACGAAGAGCGTGAAAAGGTCTGAAAAATTCGAGGAGCATGAAAAGGTGTCAAAAATACCAGGAGCGTGAACAGGAGTGAAAAATATGAAGAGCGTGAAAAAGTCTGAAAAATTCGAGGAGCATGAAAAGGTCTGAAAAATACGAGGAGCATGACAAGGTGTGAAAAATACGACGAGCATAAACAGGTGTGAAAAATATGAAGAGCATGAAAATTAGTGAAAAATACAAAGAGAATGAAAATGTCTGAACAAAGAAGAGTATGAAAAGGTCTGAAAAATATGAGGAGCATGAAAATGTGTGAAAATACGAGGAGCATGAAAAGGTGTGAAAAATACGAGAGTAGGAAAAGATGTGAAAAATAAGAGGAGCATGAAAATGTGTGAAAAATACGGAGAGTGTGAAAAGGTCTGAAAAATATGAATAGCGTGAAAAGGTCTGAAAATTCGAGGAGCATGAAAGTGTCTGAAAAGTACGAGAAGCATGAAATGGTGTGAAAAATACGAGGAGCAGGAGAAGGTGTGAAAAATATGAGGAGCATGACAAGGTGTGAAAAATACAAGGAGCATGACAAGGAGTGAAAAATACGAGGAGCATGACAACGTGTGAAAAATCTGAGAATCAATAAAAGGTCTGAAAAATACGAGGAGCATGAAGCGTTGTTGAAAAACATGAAGAGCCTGAAAAAGTGTGAAAAATATGAAGAGTTTCAAAATGTGTAAAAATTAGGAGGAGCATGAAGCTGTGTTCAAAAGCATGAAGAGCCTGAAAAGGTGTGAAAAACATGAAGAGCTTCAAAAGGTGTCAAAAATATGAGGAGAATGAAACGGTCTGAAAAATAGGAGGAGCATGAAGCGTTGTTGAAAAACATGAAGATCCTGAAAAAGTGTGAAAAATATGACGAGCTTCAAAAGGTGTGAAAAATATGAAGAGCTGCAAAAGGTGTCAAAAATGAAAGGAGCATGAAACGGTTGAAAAATAAGAGGAGCATGAAGTGGTGTTGAAAAACATGAAGAGCCTGAAAAGTTGTGAAATATATGAAGAGCTTAGAAAGGTGTCAAAAATGAAAGGAGCATGAAACGGTTGAAAAATAGGGGGAGCATGAAGTGGTGTTGAAAAACATGAAGAGCCTGAAAAGTTGTGAAATATATGAAGAGCTTAGAAAGGTGTCAAAAATATGAGGAGCATGAAACGGTCTGAAAAATAGGAGGAGCATGAAACAGTGTTCAAAACATGAAGAGCATGAAAAGGTGTGAAAAATATGAAGAGCTTCTAAAGGTGTAAAAAACATGAGGAGCATGAAACGGTCTGAAAAACAGGAGGAGAATGAAGCAGAGTTTAAAAACATGAAGAGCCTGAAAAGGTGTGAAAAATATGAACAGCTTCTAAAGGTATAAAAAACATGAGGAGCATGAAACGGTCTGAAAAACAGGAGGAGAATGAAGCAGAGTTTAAAAACATGAAGAGCCTGAAAAGGTGTGAAAAATATGAAGAGCTTCAAAAGTTGTCAAAAATATGAGGAGCATGAAACGGTCTGAAAAAAACGTGGTGCAAGAAGCTGTGTTCAAAAACATGAAGAGCCTGAAATGGTGTGAAAAATATGAAGAGCTTTAAAATGTGTCAAAAATATGAGGAGCATGAAATGGTCTGAAAAATTAGGACGAGCATGAAGCAGTGTTGAAAAACATGAAGAGCCTGAAAAGGTGTGAATAATATGAAGAGCCTCAAAAGGTGTCAAAAATATGAGGAGCATGAAACGGTCTGAAAAATAGGAGCAGCATGAAGTGGTGTTGAAAAATATGAAGAGCCTGAAAAGGTTTGAAAAATATGAAGAGCTTCAAAAGGTGTCAAAAATATGAGGAGCATGAAACGGTCTGAAAAATAGGAGGAGCATGAAACAGTGTTGAAAACATGAAGAGCCTGAAAAGGTGTGAAAAATATGAAGAGCTTCAAAAAGTGTCAAAAATATGAGGAGCATGAAACGGTCTGAAAAATAGGAGGAGCATGAAACAGTGTTGAAAACATGAAGAGCCTGAAAAGGTGTGAAAAATATGAAGAGCTTCAAAAGGTGTCAAAAATATGAAGAGCATGAAACGGTCTGAAAAATAGGAGGAGCATGAAGTGGTGTTGAAAAATATGAAGAGCCTGTAAAGATGTGAAAAATAGGAAGAGCTTCAAAAGGTGTCAAAAATATAGGGAACATGAAACAGTCTGAAAAATAGGAGTAGCATGAAACGGTGTTCAAACAGATGAAGACCCTGAAAACGTGTGAAAAATATGAAGAGCTTCAAAAGGTGACAAAATATGAGGATCAAGAAACGGTCTGAAAAATAGGAGGAGCATGAAACATTCTGACAGATAGGAGGAGCATGAAATGTTGTTGAAAACTTGAAGAGCCTGAAAAGTTGTGAAAAATATGAAGAGCTTCAAAAGGTGTCAAAAATATGAGGAGCATGAAACAGTTTCAAAAACATGAGGAGCATGAAATGGTGTTGAAATCATGAAGAGCGTGAAAATGTTTCAAAAATATGAAGAGTTTCAAAAGGTGTCAAAAACAGAGGAGCATACAACCGTGTTGAAAACATGAAGAGCCTGAAAAGCTGTGAAAAACATAAACAGCCTGAAAAGGTGTGGAAAACCTGAGGAGCCTGAAAAGGTCTGAAAAAGAGGAGGAGCAAGAAGTGGTGTTGAAATACATGAAGAGCCTGAAAAGGTGTGAAAAATATGAAGAGCTTCAAAAGGTGTCAAAAATATGAGGAGCATCAAACGTTCTTAAAAATAGGAGGAGCATGAAACGGTGTTCAAATACATGAAGAGCCTGAAAAGGTGTGAAAAATATGACGAGCTTCAATCGGTGTCAAAAATATGAGGAGCATGAAACGGTGGTGAAAACAAGAAGAGCATGAAAAGTTGTGAAAAATATGAAGGGCTTCAAAAGGTGTCAAATATATGAGGAGCATGAAACGGTCTGAAAAATAGGAGGAACATGACGCGGTGTTAAAAAACATGAAGAGCCTGAAAAGGTGTGAAAAATATGAAGAGCATGAAAAATACGAGGAGCATGAAGGTCTGAAAAATATGAGGAGCATGAAAAGGTGTGAAAAATACGAGGAGGATGACAAGGTGTGAAAAATACGAGGAGCATGAAATGTCTGAAAATTACGAGGAGTAAGAAAAGGTGTCAAAAATACGAAGAGCGTGAAAAGGGGTGAATAATTAGAAGAGCGTGAAAAGGTCTGAAAAATTCGAGGTGCATGAAAAGGTCTGAAAAATACGAGGAGCATGAAATGGTGTGAAAATTTCGTGGAACAGGAAAAGGTGTGAAAAATACGAAGAGCATGAAACGGTCTGAAAAATAGAAGAAGCATGAAGTTGTGTTGAAAAACATAAAGAGCCTGAAAATGTGTGAAAAACATGAAGAGTTCAAAAGGTGTCAAAAATATGAGGAGCATGAAACGGTCTGACAAATAGGAGGAGCATGAAACGGTGTTGAAAACATGAAGAGGATGAAAAGGTGTGAAAAATATGAAGAGCTTCAAAAGGTGTCAAAAATATGAGGAGCATGAAACAGTTTGAAAAATAGGAGGAGCATGAAATGGTGTTGAAATCATGAAGAGCCTGAAAACGTGTCAAAAATATGAAGAGATTCAAAAGGTGTCAAAAACATGAGGACCATACAATGGTGTTGAAAACATGAAGAGTCTGAAAAACTGTGAAAAACATAAAGAGCCTGAAAAGGTGTGAAAAATATGAGGAGCCTGAAACGGTTTGAAAAAGACGAGGAGCATGAAGTGGTGTTGAAATTCATGAAGAGGCTGAAAAGGTGTGAAAAATATGAAGAGCTTTAAAACGTGTCAAAAATATGAGGAGCAGGAAACGGTCTGAAATATAGGAGGAGCATGAAACGGTGTTCAAATACAGGAAGAGCCTGAAAAGGTGTGAAATATATGAAGAGCTTTAAAACGTGTCAAAAATATGAGGAGCATGAAACGGTCTGAAAAATATTAGGAGCATGTAACGGTGTTCAAAAACATGAAGAGCCTGAGAAGGTGTGAAAATTATGAAGCTTCAAAAGGTGTCAAAAATATTAGGGGCATGAAACGGTCTGACAATTAGGAGGAGCATGAAGTGGTGTTGAAAAACTTGAAAAGCCTGAAAAGGTGTGAAATATATGACGAGCTTCAAACAGTGTCAAAAATATGAGGAACATTAAACAGTCTAAAAAATAGGAGGAGCATGAAGTGGTGTTGAAAAACATGAAGAAACTGAAAAGGTCTGAAAAATATGAAGAGCCTCAAAAGGTGTGAAAAATATGAGGAGCATGAAACGGTGTTGAAATCATGAAGAGCATGTAAAGGTGTCAAAAATATGAAGAGTTTCAAAAGGTGTCAAAAGAATGAGGAGCATGCAACGGTGTTGAAAACATGAAGAGCCTGAAAAGGTATGAAAAATATGAAGACCCTGAAAAGGTGTGAAAAATATGAGGGGCATGAAACGGTCAGACAAATAGGAGGAGCATGAAGTGGTGTTGAAATACATGAAGAGCCCGAAATGTCGTGAAAAATACGAAGAGCTTCAAAAGGTGTCAAAAATATGTGGAGCATGAAATTGTCTGAAAAATGGAAGAAGCATGAAGTTGTGCTGAAAAACATGAAGAGTCTGAAAATGTGTGAAAAACATGAAGAGTTTCAAAAGGTGTCAAAATTATGAGAAGCATTATACAGTCTCAAAAATATTAGGAGCATGAAACGGAGTTCAAAAATATGAAGAGCTTGAAAAGATGTGAAAAATATGAGGAGCAAGAAACGGTCTGAAAAACAGGAGTAGCATGAAGCGGTTTTCAAAAAGATGAAGAGCCTGAAAAGTTGTGAACAATATGAAAAGCTTCAAATGGTGTGAAAAATATGAGGAGCATGAAACGGTCTGAAAAACAGGAGTAGCATGAAGCGGTTTTCAAAAAGATGAAGAGCCTGAAAAGTTGTGAAAAATATGAAAGCTTCAAATGGTGTGAAAAATATGAGGAGCCTGAAACGGTCTGAAAAATAGGAGGAGGATGAATAACTGTTGAAAAACATGAAGAGCCTGAAAATGTGTGAAAAATATGAAGAGCTTCAAAAGGTTTCAAATATATGAGGAGCATGAAACGGTCTGAAAAATAGGAGGAGCATGAAGCAGTGTTGAAAAACATGAAGTGCTTGAAAACGTGTGAAAAACATGAAGAGCTTCAAAAGGTGTGAAAAATATGAAGAGCTTCAAAAGGTGTGAAAAATATGAAGAGCATCAAAAGGTGTCAAAAATGAGAGGAGAATGAAAAGGTCTGAAAAATAGGAGGAGCATGAAAAGTTGTCAAAAATATGACGAGCTTCAAAAGGTGTGAAAAATATGAGGAGCATGAAATCGTCTGAAAAAGAAGAGGTGCATGAAGTGGTGTTGAAAACATGAAGAGCCTGAAAAGGTTTGAAAAATATGAAGAGCTTCCATGGGTGTCAAAAATATGAGGAGCATGAAACGGTCTGAAAAATAGGAGGAACATGAAGTGGTGTTCAAAAAGATGAAGAGCCTGAAAAGGTGTGAAAAATATGAAGAGCTTCAAAAGGTGTCAAAAATATGAGGAACATGAAACAGTCTGAAAAATAGGAGGAGCATGAAGCAGTGTTGAAAAACATGAAGTGCCTGAAAACGTGTGAAAAACATGAAGAGGTTCAAAAGGTGTGAAAAATATGAAGAGCTTCAAAAGGTGTGAAAAATATGAAGAGCATCAAAAGGTGTCAAAAATGAGAGGAGAATGAAAAGGTCTGAAAAATAGGAGGAGCATGAAGCGTTGTTGAAAAACATGAAGAGCCTGAAAAAGTGTGAAAAATATGAAGAGTTTCAAAATGTGTAAAAATTAGGAGGAGCATGAAGCTGTGTTCAAAAGCATGAAGAGCCTGAAAAGGTGTGAAAAACATGAAGAGCTTCAAAAGGTGTCAAAAATATGAGGAGAATGAAACGGTCTGAAAAATAGGAGGAGCATGAAGCGTTGTTGAAAAACATGAAGAGCCTGAAAAAGTGTGAAAAATATGAATAGCTTCAAAAGGTGTGAAAAATATGAAGAGCTTCAAAAGGTGTCAAAAATGAAAGGAGCATGAAACGGTTGAAAAATAGGAGGAGCATGAAGTGGTGTTGAAAAACATGAAGAGCCTGAAAAGTTGTGAAATATATGAAGAGCTTTAAAAGGTGTCAAAAATATGAGGAGCATGAAACGGTCTGAAAAATACAAGGAACATGAAGCGGTGTTGAAAAACATGAAGAGGCTGAAAATGTGTGAAAAATATGAAGAGCTTCAAAAGGTGTCAAAAATATGAGGAGCATGAAACGGTCTGAAAAATAGGAGGAGCATGAAACAGTGTTCAAAACATGAAGAGCCTGAAAAGGTGTGAAAAATATGAAGAGCTTCTAAAGGTGTAAAAAACATGAGGAGCATGAAACAGTTTCAAAAACATGAGGAGCATGAAATGGTGTTGAAATCATGAAGAACGTGAAAATGTGTCAAAAATATGAAGAGTTTCAAAAGGTGTCAAAAACAGAAGAGCATACAACCGTGTTGAAAACATGAAAAGCCTGAAAAGCTGTGAAAAACATGAAGAGCCTGAAAAGGTGTGAAAAATATGAAGAGCATGAAAAATACGAGGAGCATGAAGGTCTGAAAAATATGAGGAGCATGAAAAAGTGTGAAAAATACGAGGAGGATGACAAGGTGTGAAAAATACGAGGAGCATGAAATGTCTGAAAAATACGAGGAGTAAGAAAAGGTGTCAAAAATACGAAGAGTGTGAAAAGGGGTGAATAATTAGAAGAGCGTGAAAAGGTCTGAAAAATTCGAGGTGCCTGAAAAGGTCTGAAAAATTCGAGGTGCATGAAAAGGTCTGACAAATACGAGGAGCATGAAATGGTGTGAAAATTTCGAGGAACAGGAAAAGGTGTGAAAAATACGAAGAGCATGAAACGGTCTGAAAAATAGAAGAAGCATGAAGTTGTGTTGAAAAACATAAAGAGCCTGAAAATGTGTGAAAAACATGAAGAGCTTCAAAAGGTGTCAAAAATATGTGGAGCACGAAACGGTCTGAAAAATAGGAGGAACATGAAGCGGTGTTCAAAAATATGAAGATCCAGAAAATGTGTGAAAAATATGGAGATCTTCAAAAGGTGTCAAAAATATGAGGAGCATGATACGGTCTGAAAAATTAGGACGAGCATGAAGCCGTGTTGAAAAACATGAAGAGTCTGAAAAGGTGTGAATAATATGAAGAGCTTCAAAAGGTGTCAAAATATGTGGAGCACGAAACGGTCTGAAAAATAGGAGGAGCATGAAGCAGTGTTGAAAAATATGAAGAGCCTGAAAAGATGTGAATAATATGGAGAGCTTCAAAAGGTGTGAAAAATATGAGGAGCATGAAACGGTCTGAAAAATAGGAGGAGCATGAAGCAGTGTTGAAAAACATGAAGAGCCTGAAAACGTGTGAAAAATATGAAGAGCTTCAAAAGGTGTCAAAAACATTAGGAGCATGAAACGGTCTGAAAAATAAGAGGGGCATGAAGTGATGTTCAAAAACATGAAGAGCCTGAAAAGGTGTGAAAAATATGAAGAGCTTCAAAATTTTGGAAAAAATATGAGGAGCATGAAACGATCTGAAAAACAGGTGTAGCATGAAGCGGTGTTCAAAAACATGAAGAGCCTGAAAATTTGTGAAAATTATGAAGAGCTTCAAAAGGTGTCAAAAATGAGAGGAGCAAGAAACGGTCTGAAAAATAGGAGGAGCATGAAGTGTGCTGAAAAACAAGAAGAGCCTGAAAAGGTGTGAAATATATGAAGAGCTTCAAAATGTGTGAAATATATGAGGAGCATGAAACGGTCTGAAAAATAGGAGGAACATGAATCTGTGTTCAAAAACATGAAGAGCCTGAAGTCGTGTGAAAAATATGAAGAGCTTCAAAAGGTGTGAAAAATATGAAAAACTTCCAAAGGTGTCAAAAATGAGAGGATCATGAAACGGTCTGAAAAATAGGAGGAGCATGAAGTGGTGTTGAAAAACATGAAGATCCTGAAAAGGTGTGAAAAATATGAAAAGCTTCAAAAAGTGTCAAAAATATGAGGAGCATGAAACGGTCTGAAAAATAGGAGGAGCATGAAACAGTGTTGGAAACATGAAGAGCCTGAAAAGGTGTGAAAAATATGAAGAGCTTCAAAAGGTGTCAAAAATATGAAGAGTATGAAACGGTCTGAAAAATAGGAGGAGCATGAAGTGGTGTTGAAAAATATGAAGAGCCTGTAAAAGTGTGAAAAATACGAAGAGCTTCAAAAGGTGTCAAAAATATGAGGAGCATCAAACGGTTTGAAAAATATGAGGAGCATGAAATGGTGTTGAAATCATGAAGAGCGTGAAAATGTGTCAAAAATATGAAGAGTTTCAAATGGTGTCAAAAACATGAGGAGCATACAACGGTGTTGAAAACATGAAGAGTCTAAAAAGCTGTGAAAAAACTAAAGAGCCTGAAAATGTGTGGAAAATATGAGGAGCCTGAAAAGGTCTGAAAAAGAGGAGGAGCAAGAAGTGGTGTTGAAATATATGAAGAGCCTGAAAAGATGTGAAAAATATGAAGAGCTTCAAAAGGTGTCAAAAATATGAGGAGCATCAAACGTTCTGGAAAATAGGAGGAGCATGAAACGGTGTTCAAATACATGAACAGCCTGAAAAGTTGTGAGATATATGAAGAGATTGAAAACGTGTCAAAAATATGAGGAGCATGAAACGGTCTGAAAAATATTAGGAGCATGAAACGGTGTTCAAAAACATGAAGAGCCTGAAAACGTGTGAAAAATATGAAGAGCTTCAAAAGGTTTCAAAAATATGAGGAGCATGAAACGGTCTGATTAATAGGAGGAGCATGAAGTGGTGTTGAAAAACATGAAGAGACTGAAAATGTGTGAAAAATATGAAGAGCTTCAAAAGGTGTCAAATATATGAGGAGCATGAAACGGTCTGAAAATTAGGAGAAACATGAAGTGGTGTTGAAAAAAATGAAGAGCCTGAAAAGGTGTGAAAAATATGAAGAGCTTCAAAAGGTGTCAAAAATATGTGGAGCATGAAACGGTCTGAAAAATAGGAGGAGGCTCAAGCGGTTGTGAAAATCATGAAGAGCCTGAAAAGGTGTGAAAAATATGAAGAGCTTCCACAGGTGTGAAAAACATGAGGAGCAGGCAATGGTCTGAAAAATAAGAGGAGCATGAAGCGGTATTCAAAAACATGAAGAGGGAGGAGCCACGATGGCGGAGGATTAGGACGGGGAGACCACTTTCTCTCCTACAGATTCATCAAAAGAATAACTGAACGAAGAGCAAACTTCGCAAAACAACTTCTGATCGCTAGCTGAGGTCATCAGGTGCCCAGAAAAGCAGCCCATTGTCTTTGAAAGGATGTAGGACAAAATATAAAAGATAAAAAGTCAGAGGAATCGGGTGGAGAGGGAGGTGGGAGTGGGGATCGGGATTGGGAATACATGTAAATCCATGTCTGATTCATATCAATGTATGACAAAACCCACTGGAAAAAAAAATAATAATAAAAATTAAAAAAAATTAAAAAAAGATAAAAAGTGAGGCAGAAGAGCTAAGGACGGAGATCCGGCCCGGGAGCTCTTAGGCGGCATTGCTTGGGGTAGGGTCCGGGCCTGAGTGCCCTGAGGACAATTGGAGGGAGCTTCTGTGAGTTGCCAACTTGAACTGTGGGAGACCGAAAGAGAGAGAGTAAATTAACCGGCCCGAACACACTGCCGGCCGTTCGCAGAACAAAGAGACCGAGAGGGTCCAGAGAGGAGCTCGCAGGCTGCGGACCGGCCCAGCCCCGCCGGAGGCAGGAGGCAGGGGGGAGGGGAAGGTCGCGGCGAGACACAGGGCGCAGGCACCCGACAGGCGCAGGCAGGGACTGGGGCTGGGGACGCGGAGGGCAGAAGGCGCGTGCACCCGACTGGCGCCAGCGGAAACTGAGACTGGGTCCGCGGAAGGGAGGGGGCGCGCCACACCTGGGGAGAGTGCGCCCACCAAGCCCCTGGCTGCCTGGACCGCTCTGACGGGGAAGGCACAGAGAGCAGGCGCAGCTTTTCCTTCTGCGCTTTTGTGGAACACCCGAGGGCTGGAACCTCGCGCAGCGTGGGGCGCGCTCCATATAGAACAGCCGGGAGCCTGAGCAGCGCAGACGGAGAGAGCAGCGTCAGCCCCTCCCGGCAGCCCCAGCCCACCCCCGTGGCGCAAGCCTGTCCCCACAGCGCCAGCCTCTCCCGGCAGCGCAAGCCCCTCCCCGCAGAGCTACGGAACTAGCTACCTGAATAAGGGTCCACCTCCGCCCGCCTGTGTCAGGGCGGAAATAAGGTTCTGAAGAGACCGGCAAACAGAAGCCAAATAAACAAAGGGTACAGCTTCAGAAGGGACTGGTGCAACAGATTAAAATCCCTCTAGGAAACATTGACTACACCGGAGGAGCCTGTAGATATCGAGAAGCGTAAGCTGGAACGAGGAGCTATCTGAAACTGAGCCGAACCCACACTGACCGCAACAGCTCGAGAGAAACTCCTAGATATAATTTTACTTTTTTCTCTTTTTTTTCTTTATTTTTTAAATTTTTTTCTTTTTTTTTCTTTTTTATTTTTTCTCTTTTATTTTCCTTTAAAATCCCCTATTACTCCCCCATTAATCCTTAACTTTCATTACCATAGACTTTTATGATTTTTTAATTAGGGGGAAAGAAAAAAAAAATTTTTTTTTCTTTTATTTTTCTTTTTCTTTCTTTTTTTTTCCTTTTTTTCTTTCCTTTTTCTCTTCTATTTTCTATTTTTCTTTTTCTCTTATTTCTTTTAAAGTCCTCTACTACTCCTCTACTACTCCTTAATTTTCATTTTCAATACACTATAACCTTACAAAAAAAAAAAAAAAAGAAGAGAAGCCCTATTTTTAACCAAAGATTATTCTCTCCCAATCTTGACTCTCTGTTTTCTACCTCAGAACACCTCTATTTCCTCCTTTCCCCTTCTCTTCCCAATCCAATTCTGTGAATCTTTGTAGGTGACTGGGCTACGGAGAACACTCTGGGAACAGACAGCTGCGTAGATCTGTCTCTCTCCTCTTGAGTCCCCCTTTTTCTCCTCCTGTTCATCTCTATCTCCCTCCTCCCTCTCCTCTTCTTCATGTGACTCTGTGAACCTCTCTGGGTGTCCCTAACGGGGGAGAATCTTTTAGCCATTAACCTAGAAGTTTTCTTATCAGGGCTGTATAGTTGGAGAAGTCCTGAGACTACAGGAAGAATAAAACTGAAATCCAGAGGCAGGAGACTTAAGCCCAAAACCTGAGAACACCAGAAAACTCCTGACTACATGGAACTTTAAGTAATAAGTGACTGTCCAAAAGCCTCCATACCTACACTGAAACCAACCACCACCCAAGAGCCAATAAGTTTTAGAGCAAGACATACCACGCAAATTCTCCAGCAACGCAGGAACATAGCCCTGAACATCAACATACAGGCTGCCCAAGGTCACACCTAACACATAGACCCATCTCAAAACTCATTACTGGGCACTCCATTGCTCTCCAAAGAGAAGAAATCAAGTTCCACGCACCAGAACACTGACGCAAGCTTCCCTAACCAGGAAATCTTGACAAGCCAATCGTCTAACCCCACCCACTGGGTTAATCCTCCACAACAAAAAGGAACCACAGACCTCCAGAATACAGAAAGCCCACTCCAGATACAGCAATCTAAACAAGATGAAAAGGCAAAGAAATACCCAACAGGTAAAGGAACATGAAAAATGCCCACCAAGTCAAACAAAAGAGGAGGAGATAGGGAATCTACCTGAAAAAGAATTTAGAATAATGATAATAAAAATGATCCAAAATCTTGAAAACAAAATGGAGTTACAGATAAATAGCCTGGAAACAAAGATTGAAAAGATTCAAGAACTGTTTAATAAAGACCTAGAAGAAATAAAAAAGAGTCAATTAAAAATGAATAATGCAATGAATGAGATCAAAAACACTTTGGAGGGAACCAAGAGTAGAATAACGGAGGCAGAAGATAGGATAAGTGAGGTAGAAGATAAAATGTTGGAAATAAATGAAGCAGAGAGGAAAAAAGAAAAAAGGATCAAAAGAAATGAGGACAACCTCAGGGACCTCTGGGACACTGTGAAACACCCCAACATTCAAATCATAGGAGTTCCAGAAGAAGAAAACAAAAAGAAAGGCCATGAGAAAATACTCGAGGAGATAATAGATGAAAACTTCCCTAAAATGGGGAAGGAAATAGCCACCCAAGTCCAAGAAACCCAGAGAGTCCCAAACAGGATAGACCCAAGGCAAAACACCCCAAGACACATATTAATCAAATTAACAAAGATCAAACACAAAGAACAAATATTAAAAGCAGCAAGGGAGAAACAACAAATAACACACAAAGGGATTCCCATAAGGATAACAGCTGATCTATCAATAGAAACCCTCCAGGCCAGAAGGGAATGGCAGGACGTACTGAAAGTAATGAAAGAGAATAACCTACAACCTAGATTACTGTATCCAGCAAGGATCTCATTCAGATATGAAGGAGAATTCAAAAGCTTTACAGATAACCAAAAGCTGAGAGAATTCAGCACCACCAAACCAGCTCTTCAACAAATGCTAAAGGATCTTCTCTAGACAGGAAATGCAGAAAGGTTGTATAAACGTGAACCCAAAACAACAAAGTAAATGGCAACGGGAACACACCTATCAATAATTACCCTAAATGTAAATAGGTTGAATGCCCCAACCAAAAGACAAAGATTGGCTGAATGGATACAAAAACAAGACCCCTATATATGCTGTCTACAAGAAACCCACCTCAAAACAAGAGACACATACAGACTAAAAGTGAAGGGCTGGAAAAAAATATTTCATGCAAACGGAGACCAAAAGAAAGCAGGAGTCGCAATACTCATATCAGATAAAATAGACTTTCAAATAAAGGATGTGAAAAGAGACAAAGAAGGACACTACATAATGATCAAAGGATCAATCAAAGAAGAAGATATAACAATTATAAATATATATGCACCCAACATAGGAGCACCGCAATATGTACGGCAAACGCTAATGAGTATGAAAGAGGAAATTAATAGTAACACAATAATAGTGGGAGACTTTAATACCCCACTCACAACTATGGATAGATCAACTAAACAGAAAATTAACAAGGAAACACAAACCTTAAATGACACAATGGACCAGCTAGACCTAATTGATATCTATAGGACATTTCACCCCAAAACAATCAACTTCACCTTTTTCTCAAGTGCACACGGAACCTTCTCCAGAATAGATCACATCCTGGGCCATAAATCTGGTCTTGGAAAATTCAAAAAAATTGAAATCATTCCAGTCATCTTTTCTGACCACAGTGCAGTAAGATTAGATCTCAATTACAGGGAAAAAATTGTTAAAACTTCAAACATACGGAGGCTAAATAACACGCTTCTAAATAACCAACAAATCATAGAAGAAATCAAAAAAGAAATCAAAATATGTATAGAAATGAATGAAAATGAAAACACAACAACCCGAAACCTATGGGACACTGTAAAAGCAGTGCTAAGGGGAAGGTTCATAGCATTACAGGCTTACATCAAGAAACAAGAAAAAAACCAAATAAATAACCTAACTCTACAACTAAAGCAATTAGAGAAGGAAGAAATGAAGAACCCCAGAGTTAGCAGAAGGAAAGAAATCTTAAAAATCAGGGCAGAAATAAATGCAAAAGAAACTAAAGAGACCATAGCAAAAATCAACAAAGCTAAAAGCTGTTTTTTTGAAAAAATAAACAAAATTGACAAACCATTAGCAAGACTCATTAAGAAACAAAGAGAGAAGAACCAAATTAACAAAATTAGAAATGAAAATGGAGAGATCACGACAGACAACAATGAAATACCAAGGATCATAAGAGACTACTACCAGCAGCTCTATGCCAATAAAATGGACAACTTGGATGAAATGGACAAATTCTTAGAAAAGTATAACTTTCCAAAACTGAACCAGGAAGAAATAGAAGATCTTAACAGACCCATCACAAGCAAGGAAATCGAAACTGTCATCAAAAATCTTCCAGCAAACAAAAGCCCAGGACCAGATGGCTTCACAGCTGAATTCTACCAAAAATTTAGAGAAGAGCTAACACCTATCTTACTCAAACTCTTCCAGAAAATTGCAGAAGAAGGTAAGCTTCCAAACTCATTCTATGAGGCCACCATCACCCTAATTCCAAAACCAGACAAAGATGCCACAAAAAAAGAAAATTACAGGCCAATATCACTGATGAACATAGATGCAAAAATCCTTAACAAAATTCTAGCAAACAGAATCCAACAACATATTAAAAAAATCATACACCATGACCAAGTGGGCTTTATCCCAGGAATGCAAGGATTCTTTAATATCCGCAAATCAATCAATGTAATACGCCACATTAACAAATTGAAAGATAAAAACCATATGATTATCTCAATAGATGCAGAGAAAGCCTTTGACAAAATCCAACACTCATTTATGATTAAAACTCTCCAAAAAGCAGGAATAGAAGGAACATACCTCAACATAATAAAAGCTATATATGACAAACCCACAGCAAGCATCACCCTCAATGGTGAAAAATTGAAGGCATTTCCCCTGAAATCAGGAACAAGACAAGGGTGCCCACTCTCACCACTACTATTCAACATAGTGTTGGAAGTTCTGGCCACAGCAATCAGAGCAGAAAAAGAAGTAGAAGGAATCCAGATAGGAAAAGAAGAAGTAAAACTCTCACTGTTTGCAGATGACATGATCCTCTACATAGAAAACCCTAAAGACTCTACCAGAAAATTACTAGAGCTAATCAATGAATATAGTAAAGTTGCAGGATATAAAAGTAACACACAGAAATCCCTTGCATTCCTATATACTAACAATGAAAAAACAGAAAGAGAAATTAAGGAAACAATACCATTCACCATTGCAACAAAAAGAATAAAATACTTAAGAGTATATCTACCTAAAGAAACAAAAGACCTATACATAGAAAACTATAAAACACTGATGAAAGAAATCAAAGAGGACACAAACAGATGGAGAAACATACCGTGTTCATGGATTGGAAGAATTAATATTGTCAAAATGGCTATTCTACCCAAAGCAGTCTACAGATTCAATGCAATCCCTATCAAGCTACCAACGGTATTTTTCACAGAACTAGACCAAAGAATTTCACAATTTGTATGGAAATACAAAAAACCTTGAATAGCCAAAGTAATCTTGAGAAAGAAGAATGGAGCTGGAGGAATCAACCTGCCTGACTTCAGACTCTACTACAAAGCCACAGTCATCAAGACAGTATGGTACTGGCACAAAGACGGAAATATAGATCAATGGAACAGAATAGAAAGCCCAGAGATAAATCCACGAACCTATGGACACCTTATCTTTGACAAAGGAGGCAAGGATATACAATGGAAAAACGACAACCTCTTTAACAAGTGGTGCTGGGAAAACTGGTCAACCACTTGTAAAAGAATGAAACTAGAACACTTTCTAACACCATACACAAAAATAAATTCAAAATGGATTAAAGATATAAATGTAAGACCAGAAACTATAAAACTCCTAGAGGAGAACATAGGCAAAACACTCTCTGACATAAATCACAGCAAGATCCTCTATGACCCACCTCCCAGAATATTGGAAATAAAACCAAAACTAAACAAATGGGACCTAATGAAACTTAAAAGCTTTTGCACTACAAAGGAAAATACAAGTAAGGTGAAAAGACAGCCCTCAGATTGGGAGAAAATAATAGCAAATGAAGAAACAGACAAAGGATTAATCTCAAAAATATACAAGCAACTCCTGCAGCTCAATTCCAGAAAAATAAATGACCCAATCAAAAAATGGGCCAAAGAACTAAACAGACATTTCTCCAAAGAAGACATACAGATGGCTAACAAACACATGAAAAGATGCTCAACATCACTCATTATTAGAGAAATGCAAATCAAAACCACAATGAGGTACCATTACACGCCAGTCAGGATGGCTGCTATCCAAAAGTCTACAAGCAATAAATGCTGGAGAGGGTGTGGAGAAAAGGGAACCCTCTTACACTGTTGGTGGGAATGCAAACTAGTACAGCCACTATGGAAAACAGTGTGGAGATTTCTTAAAAAACTGGAAATAGAACGGCCATATGACCCAGCAATCCCACTTCTGGGCATACACACTGAGGAAACCAGATCTGAAAGAGACACGTGCACCCCAATGTTCATCGCAGCACTGTTTATAATAGCCAGGACATGGAAGCAACCTAGATGCCCATCAGCAGATGAATGGATAAGGAAGACGTGGTACATATACATCATGGAATATTACTCAGCCATTAAAAAGAATTCATTTGAACCAGTCCTAATGAGATGGATGAAGCTGGAGCCCATTATACAGAATGAAGTAAGCCAGAAAGATAAAGAACATTTCAGCATACTGACACATGTATATGGAATTTAGAAAGGTGATAACGATAACCCTATATGCAGAACAGAAAAAGAGACACAGAAATACAGAACAGACTTTTGAACTTTGTGGGAGAATGTGAGGGTGGGATATTTCAAAAGAACAGCATGTATACTATCTATGGTGAAACAGATCACCAGCCCAGGTGGGATGCACGAGACAAGTGCTCCGGCCTGGTGCACTGGGAAGACCCAGAGGAATCGGGTGGAGAGGGAGGTGGGACGGGGGATCGGGATTGGGAATACATGTAAATCCAAGGCTGATTCATATCAATGTATGACAAAACCCACTGGAAAAAAAAATAATAATAATAATAAAAAAGAAAAATGAATAAATAAATAAACAAAACTATTTCTGTTTTATAAAAGTCAGGTGACTAGTCTAAATGTCAATGTATATAGACATAAAGTAATAAAACATCAAAATGAATATGTAAACAAATACACGTGGGAAATAATTGCAAATGGGCAGGTGAGGGAGTAGGATTTCTTGTGCAACAGTGATTTTTGATTAGTTGTATAAGACGTAAGCAATTATATCTTCCCCACTGCTATCTTGTCTTTCTGTCAAGAACTAAAATGTAAGAAATACCATCCTATTCTCAGGATAAAAAGAAATTCAGGGAAAAATGACAAGGTCTGAGTATATTGTTTTATCAGATTTAGCCAACCATTTTCTATGCATCATAGCAAGGATTCTGTCTGGAGTGTTATAAGTGAGTGCTTCTGAATAATTACAACACTAATAAAATTCTATAGGTTGTTAAAAAAATATGAAGAGCCTAAAAAGGTGTGAAAAATATGAAGAGATTCAAAAGGTATCAAAAACATGAGGAGCATGAAACGGTCTGAAAAATAGGAGGAGCATGAAGCGGTGTTAAAAAACATGAAGAGCCTGAAAAGGTGTGAAAAATATGAAGAGCTTCAAAAGGTGTCAAAAATAAGTGGAGCATGAAACGGTCTGATAAATAGGAGGAGGCTCAAGCGGTTGTGAAAAACATGAAGAGCCTGAAAAGGTGTGAAATATATGACGAGCTTAAAAGGTGTCAAAAAAATGAGGAACATTAAACGGTCTGAAAAATAGGAGGAGCATGAAGCGGGATTGAAAAACATGAAGAGCCTGAAAAGGTGTGAAAAATATGAAGAGCTTCAAAAGGTGTCAAAAATATGACGAGCATGAAACGGTCTGAAAACTAGGAGGAACATGAAGTGGTGTTGAAAAACACGAAGAGCCTGAAAAGGTGTCAAAAATATGAAGAGTTTGAAAAGGTGTCAAAAACATGAGGAGCATACAATCGTGTTGAAAACATGAAGAGCCTGAAAAGCTGTGAAAAACATAAAGAACCTGAAAAGGTGTGAAAAATATGAGGAGACTGAAACAGTCTGAAAAATATGAGGAGCATGAAGTGGTGTTGAAATACATGAAGAGCCTGAAAAGGTGTGAAAAATATGAAGACCTTCAAAAGGTGTCAAAAATATGAGGAGCATAAAAAGGTCTGAAAAAAATGAGGAGCATGAAGTGGTGTTGAAATACATGAAGAGCCTGAAAAGGTATGAAATATATGAAGAGCTTCAAAACGTGTCAAAAATATGAGGAGCATGAAACGGTCTGAAAAATATTAAGAGCATGAAACGGTGTTCAAAAACATGAAGAGCCTGAAAAGGTCTGAAAAATATGAAGAGCTTCAAAAGGTGTCAAAATATGAGGAGCATGAAACGGTCTGAATAATACGTTGAGCATGAAATGGTGTTGAAAAACACGAAGAGCCTGAAAAATAGTGAAATATATGACGACCTTCAATCGGTGTCAAAAATATGAGGAGCATGAAACGGTCTGAAAAATAGGAGGAGAATGATGCGGTGTTGAAAAACTTGAAGAGACTGAAAAGGTGTGAAAAATATGAAGACCCTGAAAAGGTGTGAAAAATATGACGGGCATGAAACGGTCAGAAAAATAGGAGGAGCATGAAGTGGTGTTGAAATACATGAAAGCCCGAAATGTTGTGAAATATATGAAGAACTTCAAAAGGTGTCAAAAATATGAGGAGCATGAAACGGTCTGAAAAATAGAAGAAGCATGAAGTGGTGTTGAAAAACATGAAGAGCCTGAAAATGTGTGAAAAACATGAAGAGTTTCAAAAGGTGTCAAAAATATGAGGAGCATGAAACAGTTTGAAAAATAGGAGGAGCATGAAGTGGTGTTGAAAAACATGAAGAGTCTGAAATTGTGTTAAAAATATGAAGAGCTTCAAAAGGTGTCAAAAATATGAGGAGCATGAAACAGTTTGAAAAATATGAGGAGCATGAAATGGTGTTGAAATCATGAAGAGCCTGACAACGTGTCAAAAATATGAAGAGTTTCAAAAGGTGTGAAAAACATGAGAAGCATAAAACGGTCTGAAAAATATTAGGAGCATGAAACCGTGTTCAAAAACATGAAGAGCCTGAAAAGGTGTGAAAAATATGAAGAGCTGCAAAAGGTTTCAAAAATATGAGGAGCATGAAACGGTCTGAATAATAGGAGGAGCATGAAGTGGTGTTGAAAAACATGAAGAGACTGAAAATGTGTGAAAAATATGAAGAGCTTCAAAAGGTGTCAAAAATATGAGGAGCATGAAACGGTCTGAAAAATAGGAGAAACATAAAGTGGTGTTGAAAAACATGAAGAGCCTGAAAAGGTGTCAAAAATATGAAGAGATTCAAAAGGTGTGAAAAATATGAAGAGCTTCAAAAGGTGTCAAAAATATGAGGAACATTAAACGGTCTGAAAAATAGGAGGAGCATGAAGTGGTGTTGAAAAACATGAAGAGCCTGAAAAGGTGGCAAAAATATGAAGAGTTTCAAAAGGTGTCAAAAACATGAGGAGCATACAACCGTGTTGAAAACATGAAGAGCCTGAAAAGCTGTGAAAAACATGAAGAGCCTGAAAAGATGTGAAAAATATGAGGAGACTGAAATGGTCTGAAAAACAGGAGGAGCATGACGTGGTGTTGAAATACATGAAGAGTCTGAAAAGGTGTGAAAAATATGAATAGCTTCAGAAGTTGTCAAAAATATGAGGAGCATAAGACGGTCTGAAAAATATTAGGAGCATGAAACGGTGTTCAAAAACATGAAGAGCCTGAAAAGGTGTGAAAAATATGAAAAGCTTCAAAAGGTGTCAAAAATATGAGGAGCATGAAACGGTCTGAATAATAGGAGGAGCATGAAGCGGTGTTGAAAAATATGAAGAGCCTGAAAAGGTGTGAAATATATGACGAGCTTTAATCGGTGTCAAAAATATGAGGAGCATGAAACGGTGTTGAAAATATGAAGAGCATGAAAAGGTATGAAAAATATGAAGAGTTTAAAAGGTGTCAAAAATATGAGGAGCATGAAAAAGTTTGAAAAATATGAGGAGCATGAAATGGTGTTGAAATCGTGAAGAGTCTGAAAAGGTGTCAAAAATATGAAGAGCTTCAAAAGGTGTCAAAAATATGAGGAGTATCAAACGGTCTGAAAAATAGGAGGAGCATGAAACGGTGTGAAGACATGAAGAGCCAGAAAAGGTGTCAAAAATATGAAGAGTTTCAAAAGGTGTCAAAAGCATGAGGAGCATGCAATGGTGTTGAAAACATGAAGAGCCTGAAAAGGTGTGAAAAATATGAAGACCCTGAAAAGGTGTGAAAAATATGACAGGCATGAAACGGTCAGAAAAATAGGAGGAGCATGAAGTGGTGTTGAAATACATGAAAGCCCGAAATGTTGTGAAATATATGAAGAGCTTCAAAAGGTGTCAAAAATATGAGGAGCATGAAACGGTCTGAAAAATAGAAGAAGCATGAAGTTGTGTTGAAAAACATGAAGAGCCTGAAAATGTGTGAAAAACATGAAGAGTTTCAAAAGGTGTCAAATATATGAGGATCATGGAACGGTCTGAATAATAGGAGGAGCATGAAGTGGTGTTGAAAAACATGAAGAGTCTGAAAAGGTGAGAAAAATATGAAGAGCTTCAAAAGGTGTCAAAAATATGAGGAGCATGAAACAGTTTGAAAAATATGAGGAGCATGAAATGGTGTTGAAATCATGAAGAGCCTGAAAACGTGTCAAAAATATGAAGAGTTTCAAAAGGTGTCAAAAACATGAGGAGCATAAAACGGTGTTGAAAACATGAAGAGTGTGAAAAACTGTGAAAAACATAAAGACCCTGAAAAGGTGTGAAAAAGATGAGGAGCCTGAAACGGTCTGAAAAAGAGGAGGAGCATGAAGTGGTGTTGAAATATATGAAGATCCTGAAAAGTTGTGAAAAATATGAAGAGCTTCAAAATGTGTCAAAAATATGAGGAACATCAAACGTTCTGAAAAATAGGAGGAGCATGAAACCTTGTTGTAATACATGAAGAGCCTGAAAAGGTGTGAAATATATGAAGAGCTGTAAAACGTGTCAAAAATATGAGGAGCATGAAATGGTCTGAAAAATATTAGGAGCATGAAACGTTGTTCAAATACATGAAGAGCCTGAAAAGGTGTGAAAAAAATGAAGAGCTTCAAAAGGTTTCAAAAATATGAGGAGCATGAAATGGTCTGAATAATAGGAGGAGCATGAAGTGCTGTTGAAAAACATGAAAAATTGAAAAGGTGTGAAAATTATGAAGAGCTTCAAAAGGTGTCAAATATATGAGGAGCATGAAACGGTCTGAAAATTAGGAGGAGCATGAAGTGGTGTTGAAAAACATGAAGAGCCTGAAAAGGTGTGAAAAAAATGAAGAGCTTCAAAAGGTTTCAAAAATATGAGGAGCATGAAACGGTCTGAATAATAGGAGGAGCATGAACTGGTGTTGAAAAACATGAAGAAATTGAAAAGGTGTGAAAATTATGAAGAGCTTCAAAAGGTGTCAAATATATGAGGAGCATGAAACGGTCTGAAAATTAGGAGGAGCATGATGTGGTGTTGAAAAACATGAAGACCCTGGAAAGGTGTGAAATATATGACGAGCTTCAAACGGTTTCAAAAATATGAGGAACATGAAACCGTCTGAAAAATAGGAGGAGCATCAAGCGGTGTTGAAAAACATGAAGAGCCTGAAAAGGTGTGAAAAATATGAAGAGCTTCAAAAGGTGTCAAAAATATGAGGAGCATGAAACGATGTTGAAAATATGAAGAGCATGAAAGGGTGTGAAAAATATGAAGAGCTTCAAAAGGTGTCAAAAATATGGGCAACATGAAGCTTTCTGTAAAATAGGAGGAGCATGAAGTGGTGTTGAAAAACATGAAGAGCCTGAAAAGGTGTGAAAAATATGAAGAGCTTCAAAACGTGTCAAAAATATGAGGAGCATGAAACGGTCTGAAAAATAGGAGGAGCATGAAGCGAGGTTGAAAAACATGAAGAGCCTGAAAAGGTGTGAAAATATGAAGAGCTTCAAAAGGTGTCAAATATATGAGGAGCATGAAACGGTCTGAAAAATAGGAGGAACATGAAGTGGTGTTGAAAAACATGAAGAGCCTGAAAAGGTGTCAAAAATATGAAGAGTTTCAAAAGGTGTCAAAAACATGAGGAGCATACAACTATGTTTAAAACATGAAGAGCCTGAAAAGCTGTGAAAAACATGAAGAGCCTCAAAAGGTGTGAAAAATATGAGGAGCCTGAAACGGTCTGAAAAATAGGAGGAGCATGAAGTGGTGTTGAAATACATGAAGAGGCTGAAAAGGTGTGAAAAATATGAAGAGCATCAAAAGGTGTGAAAAATATGAAGAGCTTCAAAAGTTGTCAAAAATATGGGGAGCATGAAACATTCAGAAAAAAAGAAGGAGCATGAAGTGGTGTTGAAAAACGTGAAGAGCCTTAAAAGGTGTTAGAAACATGAAGAGCTACAAAACGTGTGAAAAATATGAGGAGGATGAAAAGTTCTGAAAAATAGGAGGAGCATGAAGTGGTGTCCAGTAAAATGAAGAGATTGAAAATGTGTGAAAAACATGAAGAGCTTCAAAAGGTGTCGAAAATATGAGGAGCATGGAACGGTCTGAAAAATAGGAGGAGCATGAAATGGTGTTGAAAAACATGAGGAGCATGATACGGTCTGAAAAATCGGCGGAGCATGAAACGGTGTCGAAAAACATGAAGAGGCTGAAAAGGTGTGAAAAATATGAAGAGTTTCAAAAGGTGTCAAAAATATGAGGAGCAAGAAACGGTCTGAAAAATAGGAGGAGCATGAAGCAGTGTTCAGAAACATGAAGAGCCTGAAAAGGTGTGAAAAATATTAAGAGCTTCGAAAGGTGTGAAAAATATGAGGAGCATGAAACGGTCTGAAAAATAGGAGGAGCATGAAACGGTGTTGAAAAACATGAAGAGCATGAAAAGGTTTGAAAAATATGCAGAGCTTAAAAGGTGTCAAAAATATGTGGAGCATGAAACGTACTGAAAAATAGGAGGAGAATGAAACGGTGTTCAAAAACATGAAGAGCCTGAAAAGTTGTGAAAAATATAAGAGCTTAAAAAGTTGTCAAATATATGAGGAGCATGAGACGGTCTGAAAGTTAGGAGGAGCATGAAAAGGTGTTGAAAAACATGAAAAGCCTGATAAGGTGTCAAATATATGAAGAGCTTCATAAGGTTTGAAAAATATGAAGAGCTTCAAAATGTTTCATAAATATGAGGAGCATGAAACGGTCTGAAAAATAGGAGGAGCATCAAACGGTGTTGAAAAACATGAAGAGCCTGAAAAGGTGTGAAAAATATGAAGAGCTTCAAAAGGTGTTAAAAATATGAGGAGCATGAAACGGTCTGATACATAGGAGGAGCATGAAGTGCAGTTGAAAACCATGAAGAGCCTGAAAAAGTGTGAAAAATATGAATAGATTCAAAAAGTGTGAAAAATATGAAGAGCTTCAAAAGGTGTCAAATATATGAGGAGCATGAAACGGTCTAAAAAATAGGAGAAGCATGAAACGGTGTTCAATAACACGAAGGCTGAAATGGTGTGAAAAATATGAAGAGCTTCAAAAGGAGTGAAAAATATGAGGAGTTTGAAACAGTATGAAAAATAGGAGAAGCATGAAACGGTGTTCAAAAACATGAAGCATGAAATTGTGTGAAAAATATGAAGAGCTTCAAAAGGTGTGAAAAATATGAGGAGAATGAAACGGTCTGAAAATAGGAGGAGCATGAATGGGTGTTGAAAAACATGAAGAGCCTGAAAAGGTGTGAAAAATATTAAGAGCTTCAAAAGGTGTTAAATATATGAGGAGCATGAAACAGTCTGACAAATAAGAGGAGCATGAAACGGTGTTGAAAACAAGAAGAGCCTGAAAACGTGTGAAAAATATGAAGAGCTTCAAAAGGTGTGAAAATTATGAGGAGCATGAAACGGTCTTCAAAATAGGAGTAGCATGAAGTGCTGTTGAAAAACATGAAGAGCCTGAAAAGGTGTGAAAAATATTAAGAGCTTCAAAAGGTGTGAAAAATATGAACAGCTTCAAAAGGTGTCAAAAATATGGGGAGCATGAAACGGTCCGAAATATAGGAGAAGCATTAAACGGTGTTGAAAAATATGAAGAGCCTGAAAAGGTGGGAAAAATATGAAGAGCTTTAAAAGGTGTCGAAAATATTAAGAGCATGAAACATTCTAAAAAACAGGAGGATCATGAAACGGTGTTGAAAAACATGAAGAGCCTGAAAAGGTTTGAAAAATATGAAGAGCTTCAAAAGGTGTGAAATATATGAAGAGCTTCAAAAGGTGTCAAAAATATGACGAACATGAAACGGTCTGAAAAATAGGAGGAGCAGGAAGCGGTGTTGAAAAACATGAAGAGCCTGAAAAGGTTTGAAAAATATGAAGAGCTTCAAAATGTGTCAAAAATATGAGGAGCATGAAACGGTCTGAAAAATAGGAGGAGCATGAAACGGTGTTCAAAATCATGAAGAGCCTGAAAAAGTTTGAAAAATATGAAGCGCTTCAAAAGGTGTCAAAAATATGTAGAGCTTCAAAAGGTGTCAAAATTATGTGGAGCATGAAACGGTCTGAAAAATAGGAGGAGCTTGAAACGGTGTTCAAAAACATGAAGAGACTGAAAATGTGTGAAAAATACAAAGAGTTTCAAAAGGTGTGAAAAATATGAGGAGCATGAAACGGTCTGAAAAATTGGAGGAGCATGAAGAGGTCTTCAAAAACATGAAGAGCCTGAAATGGTGTGTATATACGAAGAGCTTCCAAAGGTGTCAAAAATATGAAGAGCTTCAAAAGGTGTCAAAAATATGAGGAGCATGAAACCATCTGAAAATAGGGGTAGCGTGAAACGGTGTTGAAAAACATGAAGAGCATGAAAAGGTGTGAAATATATGAAGAGCTTCAAAAGGTGTCAAAAATATGAAGAGCATGAAACAGTTTCAAAAATAGGAGGAGCATGAAGCGGTGTTCAAAAACATGAAGAGCCTGAAATGGTGTGTAATATACGAAGAGCTTCAAAATGTGTCAAAAATATGAGGAGTATGAAACGGTCTGAAACATAGGAGGAGCATGAAGCAGTGTTCAAAAACATGAAGAGCCTGAAAAGGTGTGAAAAATATGAAGAGCTTCAAAAGTTGTCATAAATTGAGGAGCATGAAACGTTCTCAAAAATAGGAGGAGCATGAAACGGTGTTTAAAAACATGAAGAGCTTGAAAAGGTGTGAAAAATATGAGGAGCATGAAACGGTCAGAAAAATAGGAGGAGCATGAAGCGGTGTTCAAAAACATGAATAGCCTGAAAAGGTGTGAAAAATATGAGGAGCATGAAACGGTCTGAAAAATAGGAGGAACTTGAAACGGATATCAAAAACATGAAGAGCTTGAAAATGTGTGAAAAACATGAAGAGCTTCAAAAGGTGTAAAAATTATGAGGAGCATGAAACAATCCGAAAATAGGAGGAGCATGAAACCGTGTTCAAAAACGAGAAGAGCATTAAAAGGTGTGAAAAATATGAAGAACTTCAAAAGGTTTCAAAAGTAGGAGTAGCATGAAACGGTGTTCAAATACATGAAGAGCCTGAAAAAGTGTGAAAAATATTAAGAGTTTCAAAAGGTGTGAAAAATATGAGGAGCATGAAGCGGTGTTCAAGAACATGAAGAGCTTGAAAAGGTGTGAAAAATATGAAGAGCTTCAAAAAGTGTGAAAAATATGAGGAGCATGAAACTGTTTGAAAAATAGGAGGAGCATGAAAAGGTGTTGGAAAACATGAAGAGCCTGAAAATGTGTGAAAAATATGAAGAGATTCAAAAGGTGTGAAAATTACGAGGAGCATGAAACGGTCCGAAAAATAGGAGGAGCATGAAAAGGTGTTGGAAAACATGAAGAGCCTGAAAATGTGTGAAAAATATGAAGAGCTTCAAAAGGTGTGAAAAATATGAGGAGCATGAAAATGTCTGACAAATACGAGGAGCATGAAGTGGTGTTGAAAAACATGAAGAGACTGAAAAGGTGTGAAAAATATGAAGAGCTTCAAAAGGTGTCGAAAATTTGAGGAGCCTGAAAAGGTCTGAAAAAGAGGAGGAGCATGAGGCGGTGTGAAAAGTATGAAGAGCTTCAAAATGTGTCAAAAATATGAGGAGGATGAAAAGGTCTGAAAAACAGGAGGAACATGAAAAGGTGTTGAAAACATGAAGAGCCTGAAAAGGTGTGAAATATATTTAGAGCTTCAAAATGTGTCAAAAATATGAGGAGCATGAAACGGTCTGAAAAATAAGAGGAGCATGAAGTGGTTTTGAAAAACATGAAGAGACCGAAAATTTTTGGAAAATATGAAGTGCTAGAAAATGTGTTAAAAATATGAAGAGCTTCAAAAGGTGTTAAATATATGAAGAGCTTCAAAAGGTTCAAAAATATGAGGAGCATGAAACGGTCTGAAAAATAGAAGGAGCATGTAACGGTGTTGAAAAACATGAAGAGCATGAAAAGCTGTGAAATATATGAAGACCTTCAAAAGGTGTCAAATATATGAGGAGCATGAAAATGTCTAAAAAATAGGAGGAGCATGAAGTGGTGTTGAAAAACATGAAGATCCTGAAAAGGTGTGAAAAATATGAAGAGCCAGAAAAGGTGTTAAAAATATGAAGAGCTTCAAAAGGTGTTAAAAATATGAAATGCTTCAAAATGTGTCAAAAATATGAGGTGCATGAAACGGTCTGAGAAATAGGAGGAGCATGAAGTGGTGTTGTAAAATATGAAGAGCCTGAAAAGGTGTGAAAAATATGAAGAGCTTTAAAAGGTGTTAAAATATGAAGAGCTTTAAAAGGAGCCAAAAATATGAGGAGCAAGAAACGGTCTGAAAAATAGGAAAAGCATGAAGTTGTGTTGAAAAGCATGAAGAGACTGAAAAAGTGTGAAAAATATGAAGAGCTTCAAAGGTGTGAAAAATATGAAGAACTTCAAAAGATTCCAAAATAGGAGGAGCATGAAACAGTGTTCAAAAACATGAAGAGCCACAAAATGTGTGAAAAATATGAAGAGTTTCAAAAGGTGTGAAAAATATGAGGAGCATTAAGCAGTGTTCAAAAACATGAAGAGCTTGAAAAGGTGTGAAAAATATGAAGAGCTTCAAAAAGTGTGAAAAATATGAGGAGCATGAAACGGTCTGAAAAATAGGAGGAGAAAGAAGTGGTCTTGCAAAACATGAAGGGCCTGAAAAGGTGTGAAAAATATGAAGAGGTTCAAAAGGTGTCAAAAATATGAGGAGCATGAAACGGGCTGAAAAATAGGAGAAGCATGAAACGGTGTTGAAAACATGAAGAGCCTGAAAAGGTGTGAAAAGTATGAAGAGGTTCAAAAGGTGTCAAAAATATGAGGAGCATGAAACGGTCTGAAAAATAGGTGGAGCATGACACGGTGTTGAAAACATGAAGAGCCTGAAAAGGTGTGAAAATTATGAAGAGCTTCAAAATGTGTCAAAAATATGAGGAGCAATGAAAGGTCTGAAAAATAGGAGGAGCATGAAAGGATGTTCAAAAATATGAAGAGCCTGAAAAGGTGTGAAAAATATGAAGAGAATCAAAAGGCGTCAAAAATATGAGGAGCATGAAACGGACCGAAAAATAGGAGGAGCATGAAAAGGTGTTGGAAAACATAAAGAGACTGAAAAGTTGTGAAAAATATGAAGAGATTCAAAAGGTCTGAAAAATATGAAGAGCTTCAAAAGGTTCAAAAATATGAGGAGCATGAAACGGTCCGAAAAATAGGAGGAGCATGAAACGGTGTTCAAAAACATGAAGAGCCTGAAAATTTGTGAAAAATATTAAGAGTTTCAAAAGGTGTGAAAAATATGAGGAGCATGAAGCGGTGTTCAAGAACATGAAGAGACTGAAAATGTGTGAAAAATATGAAGAGCTTCAAAAAGTGTGAAAAATATGAGGAGCATGAAACTGTTTGAAAAATAGGAGGAGCATGAAGCGGTGTTCAAAAACATGAAGAGCCTGAAAAGGTGTGAAAAATATGAAGAGCTTCAAAAGTTGTCATAATATGAGGAGCATGAAACGGTCCCAAAAATAGGAGGAGCATGAAAAGTTGTTGGAAAACATGAAGAGCCTGAAAAGGTGTGAAAAATATGAAGAGCTTCAAAAGGTGTCAAAAATATGAGGAGCATGAAACGGTCCGAAAAATAGGAGGAGCATGAAAAGGTGTTGGAAAACATGAAGAGCATGAAACGGTGTGAAAAATATGAAGAGCTTCAAAAGGTGTGAAAAATACGAAGAGCTTCAAAAGGTGTCAAAAATATGAGGAGCATGAAACGGTCTGAAAAATAGGAGCAGCATGAAACGGTGTTCAAATCTTGAAGATACTGAAAAGGTGTGAAAAATATGAAGAGCTTCAAAAGGTGTCAAAAATATGAGGAGCATGAAATGGTCTGAAAAATAGGAGGAGCATGAAAACGTGTTGGAAAACATGAAGAGCCTGAAAATGTGTGAAAAATATGAAGAGCTTCAAAAGGTGTGAAAAATATGAGGAGCATGAAAATGTCTGACAAATACGAGGAGCATGAAGTGGTGTTGAAAAACATGAAGAGACTGAAAAGGTGTGAAAAATATGAAGAGCTTCAAAAGGTGTCGAAAATTTGAGGAGCATGAAACGGTCTGAAAAAGAGGAGGAGCATGAGGCGGTGTGAAAAATATGAAGAGCTTCAAAATGTGTCAAAAATATGAGGAGGATGAAAAGGTCTGAAAAACAGGAGGAACAAGAAAAGGTGTTGAAAACATGAAGAGCATGAAAAGGTGTGAAATATATTTAGAGCTTCAAAATGTGTCAAAAATATGAGGAGCATGAAACGGTCTGAAAAATAAGAGGAGCAGGAAGTGGTTTTGAAAAACATGAAGAGACCGAAAATTTTTGAAAAATATGAAGTGCTAGAAAAGGTGTTAAAAATATGAAGAGCTTCAAAAGGTGTTAAATATATGAAGAGCTTCAAAAGGTTCAAAAATATGAGGAGCATGCAAATGTCTCAAAAATAGGAGAATCATGAAGTGGTGTTGAAAAACATGAAGATCCTGAAAAGGTGTGAAAAATATGAAGAGCCAGAAAAGGTGTTAAAAATATGAAGAGCATCAAAAGGTGTTAAAAATATGAAATGCTTCAAAAGGTGTCAAAAATATGAGGTGCATGAAACGGTCTGAAAAATAGGAGGAGCATGAAAAGGTGTTGGAAAACATGAAGAGCATGAAACGGTGTGAAAAATATGAACAGCTTCAAAAGGTGTGAAAAATACGAAGAGCTTCAAAAGGTGTCAAAAATATGAGGAGCATGAAACGGTCTGAAAAATAGGAGCAGCATGAAACGGTGTTCAAATCTTGAAGATACTGAAAAGGTGTGAAAAATATGAAGAGCTTCAAAAGGTGTCAAAAATATGAGGAGCATGAAACGGTCCGAAAAATAGGAGGAGCATGAAACGGTGTTCAAAAACATGAAGAGCCTCAAAATGTGTGAAAAATATGAAGAGTTTCAAAAGGTGTGAAAAATATAAGGAGCATGAAGCGGTGTTCAAAAACATGAAGAGCCTGAAAAGGTGTGAAAAATATGAAGAGCTTCAAAAAGTGTGAAAAATATGAGGAGCATGAAACGGTCTGAAAAATATGAGGAGCATGAAGCGGTGTTCAAAAACATGAAGAGCCTGAAAAGGTGTGAAAATTATGAAGAGCTTCAAAATGTGTCAAAAATATGAGGATCAATGAAAGGTCTGAAAAATAGGAGGAGCATGAAAGGATGTTCAAAACCATGAAGAGCCTGAAAAGGTGTGAAAAATATGAAGAGAATCAAAAGGCGTCAAAAATATGAGGAGCATTAAACGGTCTGAAAAATAGGAGCATGAAGCGGTGTTGAAAATAATGAAGAGTCTGAAGAGGTGTGTAAAATATGAAGAGCTTCAAAAAGTGTCAAATATATGAAGAGCCTGAAACGGTCTGAAAAAGAGGAGGAGCATGAATCGGTGTTGAAAAATATGAAGAGACTGAAAAGGTTTGAAAAGTGTGAAGAGCTTCAAGAGGTGTGAAATATATGAAGAGCTTCAAAAGGTGTCAAAAATATGACGAACTTGAAACGCTCTGAAAAATAGGAGGAGCAGGAAGCGGTGTTGAAAAACATGAAGTGCCTGAAAAGGTTTGAAAAATATGAAGAGCTTCAAAAGGTGTCAAAAATATGAGGAGCATGAAACGGTCTGAAAAATAGGAGGAGCATGAAACGGTGTTCAAAAACATGAAGAGCCTGAAAAAGTTTGAAAAATATGAAGCGCTTCAAAAGGTGTCAAAAATATGTAGAGCTTCAAAAGGTGTCAAAATTATGAGGAGCATGAAACGGTCTGAAAAATAGGAGGAGCTTGAAACGGTGTTCAAAAACATGAAGAGCCTGAAAATGTGTGAAAAATACAAAGAGTTTCAAAAGGTGTGAAAAATATAAGGAGCATGAAGCGGTGTTCAAAACTTGAAGATACTGAAAAGGTGTGAAAAATATGAAGAGATTCAAAAGATGTGAAAAATATGAGGAGCATGAAACGGTCTGAAAAATTGGAGGAGCATGAAGAGGTCTTCAAAAACATGAAGAGCCAGAAAAGGTGTGAAAAATATGAAGAGCTTCAAAAGGTTTTCAAAAATATGAGGAGCATGAAACGGTCTGAAAAATATGAGGAGCATGAAACGGTGTTCATAAACATGAAGAGCCTGAAAAGGTGTGAAAATTATGAAGAGCTTCAAAAGGTGTCAAAAATATGAAGAGCTTCAAAAGGTGTCAAAAATATGAGGAGCATGAAACCATCTGAAAATAAGGGGAGCGTGAAACGGTGTTGAAAAACATGAAGAGCTTGAAAAGGTGTGAAATATATGAAGAGCTTCAAAAGGTGTCAAAAATATGAAGAGCATGAAACAGTTTCAAAAATAGGAGGAGCATGAAGCGGTGTTCAAAAACATGAAGAGCCTGAATTGGTGTGTAATATACGAAGAGCTTCAAAAGGTGTCAAAAATATGAGGAGTATGAAACGGTCTGAAAAATAGGTGGAGCATGAAACGGTGTTGAAATCATGAAGAGCCTGAAAAGGTGTGAAAAATATGAGGAGATTCAAAACGTGTCAAAAATATGAGGAGCATGAAAATGTCTGAAAAATAGGAGGAGCACGAAGCGGTTTTGAAAAAACTGAAGAGACTGAAAACGTGTGAAAAACATGAAGAGCTTCAAAAGGTGTCAAATATTTGAGGTTCATGAAACGGTCTGAAAAATATGAGAAGCATGAAACGGTGTTGAAAAACATGAAGAGCCTGAAAAGGTGTGAAAAATATGAAGAGTTTCAAAAGGTGTAAAAAATATGAGGAGCATGAAACCGTCTAATATATAGGAGGAGCATGAGTGGTGTTGAAAAATATGAATAGCCTGCAAAGGTGTGAAAAATATGAAGAGCTTCAAAAGGTGTGAAAAATATAAGGAGCATGAAACGGTCTGAAATATAGGAGGAGCATGAAGCGGGGTTGAAAAACATGAAGAGCCTGAAAAGGTGTGAAAAATATGAGGAGCATGAAACGGTCAGAAAAATAGGTGGAGCATGAAGTGGTGTTGAAAAACATGAAGCGCCTGAAAATGTGTGAAATATATGAAGAGCTTCAAAAGGTTTCAAAAATATGATGAGCATGAAACGGTCTGAAAAATAGGAGGAGCATCAAGCGGTGTTGAAAATCATGAAGAGCCTGAACAGGTGTGAAATATATGTAGAGCAGTAAACGGTCTGAAAAATAGGTGGAGCATGAAGCGGTGTTGAAAAACATGAAGCGCCTGAAAATGTGTGAAATATATGAAGAGCTTCAAAAGGTGTCAAAAATATGAGGAGCATGAAACGGTCTGAAAAATACGAGGGGAATGAAGCGGTGTTGAAAAGCATGAAGAGCCTGAAAAGGTGTGAAATATATGAAGAGCTTCAAAAGTTGTCAAAAATATTAGGAGCATGAACCGGTCTGAAAAATTGGAGGAGCATGAAGCTGTGTGGAAAAACATGAAGAGCCTGAAGATGTGTGAAAAATATGAAGAGCTTCAAAATGTGTCAAAATATGAGGAGCATGAAACGGTCTGAAAAAAAGGAGGAGAATGAAAAGGTGTTCAAAAACATGAAGAGCCTGAAAAGGTGTGTAATACATGAAGAGCTTCAAAAGGTGTAAAATATATGAGGAGCAGGAAACGGTCTGAAAAATAGGAGGAGCATGAAATGGTATTGAAAACCATGAAGAGCCTGAAAAGGTGTGAAAAATATGAAGAGCTTCAAAATGTGTCAAAAATATGAGGAGCATGAAACGGTCTGAAAAATAGGAGGAGCATGAAGCGGTGTTCAAAAACATGAAAATCTTTAAAAGGTTTGAAATATATGAAGAGCTTCAAAAGGTGTGAAAAATAGGAGGAGATGAAGCGGTGTTCAAAAACATGAAGAGCCGGAAAAAGTGTGAAAAACATGAAGAGCTTGAAAACGTGTCAAAAAATGAGGAGCATGAAACGGTCTGAACAATAGGAGGAGCATGAAGCGCTTTTGAAAAACATGAAGAGCCTGATCAGGTGTGAAATATATGAGGAGCTTAAAAGGTACCAAAAATATGAGGAGCATGAAACGGTCTGAAAAATAGGAGGGGCATGAAAAGGTGTTGAAAAACATGAAGAGACTGAAAAGGTGGGGAAAATATGAAGAGCTTCAAAAGGTGTGAAATATATGAGGAGCTTCAAAAAGTGTGAAAATTAGGAGGAGCATGAAGCCGTGTTCAAAAACATGAAGAGCCTGAAAAGGTGTGGAAAATATGAAGAGCTTCAAAAGGTGTGAAAAATATGAGGAGCATAAAGTGGTGTTCAAAACATGAAGAACTTGAGAAGGTGTGAAATATATGAAGAGCTTCAAAAAGTGTGAAAAATAGGAGGAGCATGAAGCCGTGTTCAAAAACATGAAGTGCCTGAAAAGGTGTGAAATATATGAAGAGCTTCAAAACGTGTCAAAAATATGAGGAGCATGAAACGGTCTGAAAAATAGGTGGAGCATGAAGCGGTGTTGACAAACATGAAGAGCCTCAAAAGGTGTGAAAAATATGAAGAGCTTCAAAACGTGTCAAAAATATGCGGAGCATGAATCGGTCTTAAAAATAAGAGGGGCATGAAGCGTTGTTGAAAAAATTGAAGAGCCTGAAACGGTGTGAAAAATATGTGGAGCAGGAAACTCTCTGAAAAATAGGAGGAGCAAGAAGCGGTGTTGGAAAATATGAAGAGCCTGAAAAGGTGTGAAATATATGAAGAACTTCAAAAGGTGTCAAAAATATGAGGAGCATGAAACGGCCTGAAACATAGGAGGAGCATGAAAAGGTGTTGAAAAACATGAATTACCTGAAAAGGTGTGAAAAATATGAAGAGCTTCAAAAGGTGGGAAAAATATGAAGAGATTCAAATGGTGTCAAAAATATGAGGAGCATGAAACGCTCGGAAAAATAGGAGGAGTATGAAGTGATGTTGAAAAACATGAAGAGTCTGAAAAGGTGTGAAAAATATGAAGAGCTTCAAAATGTGTCAGAATTATGAGGAGCATGAAATGGTCTGAAAACTAGGAGGAGCATGATACGGTTTTGAAAAACCTGAAGAACAGGAAAAGATGAGAAATATATGAAGAGCATTAAAAGGTGTGAAAAATAAGAGGAGCATGAAACTGTCTGATATATAATAGGAGCATTAAACGGTGTTCAAAAACATGAAGAACTTGAAAAGTTGTGAAATATATGAAGAGCTTCAAAAGGTGTGAAAAACAGGAGGAGCAGGAAGCGGTGTTCAAAAACATGAAGAGCCTGCAAAGGTGTGAAATATATAAAGAGCTTCAAAAGGTGTCAAAAATAGGAGGAGCATGAAACGGTCTGAAAAATAGGAGGAGCCTGAAGCGGTGTTGAAAGCATGAAGAGCCTGAAATGGTTTGAAAAATATGAAGAGCTTCAAAAGTTGTCAAAAATATAGGAGCATGAAACGGTCTGAAAAATACGAGGGGAATGAAGCGGTGTTGAAAATCATGAAGAGCCTGAAAAGGTGTGAAATATATAAAGAGCTTCAAAACGTGTCAAAAATATGAGGAACATGAAACGGTCTGAAAAATATGAGGAGCATGAAGCAGTGTTGAAAAGCATGAAGAGCCTGAAATGGTTTGAAAAATATGAAGAGCTTCAAAAGGTGTCAAAAATATGAGGAGCATGAAACGGTCTGAATAAAAGGAGGAGCATGAAATGATGCTCAAAAACATGAAGAGCCTGAAAAGGTGGAAAAATATGAAGAGCTTCAAAAGGTGTCAAAAATATGAGGAGCATGAAACGGTCTGAAAAATAGGAGGAGCATGAAACGGTGTACAAAAACATGAAGAGCCTGAAAAAGTGTGAAAAATATGAAGAGTATCAAAACGTGTCAAAAAAATGAGGAGCATGAAACGGTCTGAAAAATAGTAGGCTCATGAAGCGGTGTTTAAAAACATAAAGAGCCTGAAAAAGTGTGAAAAATATGAAGAGCTTCAAAAGGTGTCAAAAATATGAGGAGCATAAAACGGTCTGAAAATAGGAGGAGCATGAAACGGTGTTGAAAAACATGAAGAGCTTGCAAAGCTGTGAAAAATATGAAGAGCTTCAAAATATGTGAAAAATATGAGGAGCATGAAACGGTCTGAAATATAGGAGGAGCATGAAATGGTGTTGAAAAACATGAAGAGCTTGCAAAGCTGTGAAAAATATGAAGAGCTTCAAAAGGTGTGAAAAATATGAGAAGCATGAAACGGCCTGAAAAATAGGAGGTGCATGAAGCGGTGTTCAAAAACATGAAAAGCCGGAAAAGGTGAGAAAAATATGAGGAGCATGATACGATCTGAAAAATAGGAGAAGCAGGAAGAGGTGTTGAAAAAACTGAAGAACAGGAAAAGGTGAGAAATATATGAAAGAGCTTCAAAACGTGTGAAAAATATGAGGAGCATGAAACGGTCTGAAAAATAGGACGTACATGAAACCGTGTTGAAAAACTTGAAGAACAGGAAAAGGTGAGAAAAATATGAAGAGCTTCAAAAAGTGTGAAAAATATGAAGAGCATGAAACGGTCTGAAATATACGACGAGCATTAAACGGTGTTCAAAAACATGAAGAGCCTTAAAATGTGTGAAAAATATGAAGAGCTTCAAAAGGTGTGAAAAACATGAGGAGCAAGAAGCAGTGTTCAAAAACATGAAGACATTCAAAAGGTGTGAAAAATATGAAGAGCTTCAAAAGGAGTGAAAAATAGGACCATGAAGCTTTGTTCAAAAACATAAAGAGCCTGAAAAGGTGTGAAATATATGAAGAGCTTCAAAAGGTGTCAAAAATATGAGGAGCATGAAACAGTCTGAAAAATAGGAGGAACTGAAATGGTGTTGAAAAGCATGAAGAGCCTGAAAAGGTGTGAAAAATATGAATAGCTTCAAAGGTGTCAAAAATATGCGGAGCATGAATCGGTCTGAAAAATAGGCGCATGAAGTGGTGTTGAAAAACTTGAAGAGTCTGAAGAGGTGTGAAAAATATGAAGAGCTTCAAAAGGTGTCAAATATATGAAGAGCTTCAAAATGTGTCAAAAATATGAGGAGAATGAAACGGTCTGAAAAATAGGAGGAGCTTGAAAAGGTATTGAAAAACATGAAGAGCATGAAAAGTTGTGAAAATCATGAAGAGCTTCAAAAGGTGTCAAAAATATGAGGAGCATGAAACGGTCTGAAAATTAGGAGGAACATGAAGCGGTGTTGATAAACATGAAGAGCCTGAAAAGGTGTGATAATCATGAAGAGCTTCAAAAGGTGTCAAAAATATGAGGAGAATAAAACGGTCTGAAAAATAGCAGGAGCATGAAGCGGTGTTTTAAAACATGAAGAGCCTGAAAAGTTGCGAAAAATATGAAGAGCTTCAAAAGGTGTGAAAAATATGTGGAGCAGGAAACAATCTGAAATATAGGAGGAGCATGCAGTGGTGTTGAAAAACTTGAAGCGCCTGAAAATGTGTGAAAAATGTAAAGAGATTCAAAAGGTGTGAAAAATATGAGAAACATGAAACGGTCTGAAAAATAGGTGGAGCATGAAGCGGTGTTCAAAAACATGAAGAGCCTGACTGGTGTGAAAAATATGAAGAGCTTCAAAAAGTGTGAAAAATATGAGGAGCATGAAACGGTCTGAAAAATAGGAGGAGCATTAAACGGTGTTGAAAAGCATGAAGAGCCTGAAAATGTGTGAAAAATATGAAGAGCTTCAAAAGGTGTCAAAAATTTGAGGAGCATAAAACGGTCTGCAAATAGGAGGAGCATGAAACGGTTTTGAAAAGCATGAAGAGCCTGAAAAGGTGTGAAAAATACGGAGAGCTTCAAAATGTGTCAAAAATATGAGGAGCATGAAACGGCCTGAAAAATAGGAGGAGCATGAAACGGTGTTGAAAAGCATGAAGAGCCTGAAAATGTGTGAAAAATATGAAGAGCTTCAAAAGGTGTCAAAAATATGAGGAGCATGAAAAAGTCTGAAAATAGGGGGAGCATGAAACGATGTTGAAAAGTATGAAGAGCCTGAAAAGGTGTGAAAAATATGAAGAGCTTCAAAAGGTGTCAAAAATATGAGGAGCATGAAACAGTCTGAAAATAGGAGGAGCATGAAACGGTGTTGAAAAGCATGAAGAGCCTGAAAAGTTGTGAAAAACATGAAGAGCGTCAAAAGGTGTGAAATGTATGAAGAGCTTCAAAAGGTGTCAAAAAAATGAGGAGCATGAAACTGTCTGAAAAATAGGAGGAGCATGCAAAGGTGTTGAAAAATATGAAGAGCCTGAAAAAATGTGAAATATATGAAGAGGTTCAAAAGGTGACAAATATATGAGGAGCATGAAACAGCCTGAAAAATAGGAGGAGCATGAAGCGGTGTTGAAAAACATGAAGAGCCTGAAAAAGTGTGAAATATATGAAGAGCTTCAAACGGTGTCAGAAATATGAGGAGCATGAAACGGTCTGAAAAATAGGAGGAGCATGAAACGGTGTTGAAAAACCTAAGGAACAGGAAAAGGTGACAAATATATGAAGAGCTTAAAAATTTGTGAAAAATATGAGGAGCATGACACGGTCTGAAAAATAGGAGGAGCATTAAACGGTGTTCAAAAACAAGAAGAGCCTGAAAATGTGTGAAAAATATGAAGATCTTAAAAACGTGTGAAATATATGAGGAGCATGAAGCGGTTTTCAAAAACATGAAGAGATTGAACAGGTGTGAAATATATAAAGAGCTTCAAACCGGGTGAAAAATAGGAGGAGCATGAAGCGGTGTTCAAAAACATAAAGAGCCTGAAAAGGTGTGAAATATATGTAGAGATTCAAAAGGTGTCAAAAACATGTGGAGCATGAAACGGTCTGAAAAATAGGAGGAGCATGAAGTGGTGTCAAAACATGAAGAGCCTGAAAAGGTGTGAAAATAAGAAGAGATTCAAAAGGTGTCAAATATTTGAGGATAATGAAACGGTCTGAAAAATAGGTGGAGCATGAAGCGGTGTTGAAAAACATGAAGAGCCTGAAAACGTGTGAAATATATGAAGAGCTTCAAAAGGTGTGAAAAATATGAGGAGAATGATACGATCTGAAAAAAAGGAGGAGCATGAAGCGGTGTTGAAAAACATGAAGAGACTGAAAAGATGTGAAAAACATGAAGAGCTTCAAAAGGTGTCAAAAATATGAGGAGCATGAAACGGCCTGAAAAATAGGAGGAGCATGAAGCGGTGTTGAAATACGTGAAGAGCATGAAAAGGTGTGAAATATATGAAGAGCTTCAAAAAATGTCAAAATATTAGGAGCATGAAACGGTCTGAAATATACGAGGAACATGAAATGGTGTTGAAAAACATGAAGAGCTTGCAAAGTTGTGAAAAATATGAAGAGCTTCAAAAAGTGTGAAAAATATGAGGAGCATGAAACGGTCTGAAAAATAGGAGGTGCATGAAACCGTGTTGAAAAACCTGAAGAACAGGAAAAGGTGAGAAATATATGAAGAGCTTCAAAAAGTGTGAAAAATATGAGGAGCATGAAACGGTCTGAAAAATAGGACGAGCATTAAACGGTGTTCAAAAACATGAGGAGACTGAAATGGTGTGAAAAATATGAAGAGTTTCAAAAGCTGTAAAAAATATGAGCAGCATGAAACGGTCTGAAAAATAGGAGGAGCATGAAACAGTGTTGAAAAGCATGAAGAGCCTGAAAAGGTGTGAAAAACATGAAGAGCGTCAAAAGGTGTGAAAAGTATGAAGAGCTACAAAAGATGTCAAAAATATGAGGAGCATGAAATGGTCTGAAAAATAGGACGAGCATTAAACGGTGTTCAAAAACATGAAGAGCCTTAAAATGTGTGAAAAAAATGAAGAACTTCAAAATGTGTGAAAAATATGAGGATCAAGAAGCAGTGTTCAAAAACATGAATACCTTGAAAAGGTGTGAAAAATATGAAGAGCTTCAAAAAGAGTGAAAAATAGGAGCATGAAGCATTGTTCAAAAACATAAAGAGCCTGAAAATGTGTGAAATATATGAAGAGCTTCAAAAGTTGTCAAAAATATGAGGAGCATGAAACGGTCTGAAAAATAGGTGGAGCATGAAGCAGTGTTCAAAAACATGAAGAGCCTGACTGGTGTGAAAAATATGAAGAGCTTCAAAAAGTGTGAAAAATATGAGGATCATGAAACGGTCTGAAAAATAGGAGGAGCATTAAACGGTGTTCAAAAACATGAAGAGCCTGAAATGTTTGAAAAATATGAAGAGCTTCAAAAGGTGTGAAAAATATGAGGAGCATGAAGTGGTGTTCAAGAAAATAAGAGCCTGAAAAGGTGTGAAATATATGAAGAGCTTCAAAAGGTGTCAAAATATGAGGAGCATGAAACAGTCTGAAAAACAGGAGGAGCTTGAAATGGTGTTGAAAACATGAAGAGCATGAAAAGGTGTGAAAAATATGAAGAGCTTCAAAAGTTGTCAAAAATATGAGGAGCATAAAACGGTCTGAAAATAGGAGGAGCATGAAACGGTGTTGAAAAGCATGAAGAGCCTGAAAAGGTGTGAAAAATATGAAGAGCTTCAAAAGGTGTCAAAAATATGAGGAGCATGAAACGGCGTGAAAAATAGGAGGAGCATGAAGCAGTGTTGAAAAGCATGAAGAGCAAGAAAAGGGGTGAAAAATATGAAGAGCTTCAAAAGGTGTCAAAAATATGAGGAGCATGAAACGGTCCAAAAAATAGGAGGAGAATGAAGAGGTGTTGAAAAACCTGAGGAGCTTGAAAACGTGGGAAAAATCTGAAGAGCTTCAACCGGTGTCAAAATTATGCAAAGCATAAATCGGTCTGAAAAATAGGAGGCACATGAAGCAGTGTTGAAAAACTTGAAGAGTCTGAAGAGGTGTGAAAAATATGAAGAGCTTCAAAAGGTGTCAAATATATGAAGAGCTTCAAAAGGTGTCAAAATTATGAGGAGCATGAAACGGTCTGAAAAATAGGAGGAGCATGAAAAGGTGTTGAAAAACATGAAGAGCATGAAAAGTTGTGAAATATATGAAGAGCTTAAAAAGGTGTGAAAAACACGAGGAGAATGATACGGTCTGAAAAAAAGGAGGAGCATGAGCAGTGTTGAAAAACTTGAAGAGTCTGAAGAGGTGTGAAAAATATGAAGAGCTTCAAAAGGTGTCAAATATATGAAGAGCTTCAAACGGTGTCAAAATTATGCGGAGCATGAATCGGTCTGAAAAATAGGAGGCGCATGAAGCGGTGTTGAAAAACATAAAGAGCCTGAAAAGGTGTGAAATATATGAAGAGCTTAAAAAGGTGTGAAAAATACGAGGAGAATGATACGGTCTGAAAAAAAGGAGGAGCATGAGCAGTGTTGAAAAACATGAAGAGACTGCAAAGGTGTGAAAAACATGAAGAGCTTCAAAAGGTCTCAAAAATATGAGGAGCATGAAACGGTCTGAAATATAGGAGTAGCATGAAAAGGTGATGAAAAACATGAAGAGCATGAAAAGTTGTGAAAATCATGAAGAGCGTCAAAAGGTGTAAAAAATATGAGGAGCATGAAACGGTCTGAAAAATATGAGGAACATGAAGCGGTGTTGAAAAACATGAAGAGCCTGAAAAGGTGTGAAACATATGAAGAGCTTCAAAAGGTGTGAAAAATATGTGGAGCAAGAAACAATCTGAAATATAGGAGGAGCATGAAGTGGTGTTGAAAAACTTGAAGCGCCTGAAAATGTGTGATAAATATGAAGAGCTTCAAAAGGTGTCAAAAATATGAGGAGCATGAAACTTTCTGAAAAATAGGAGGAGCATGAAGCGGTGTTGAAAAACATGAAGAGCCTGAAAAGGTGTGAAATATATGAAGAGCTTCAAAAGGTGTGAAAAACATGAAGATCTTCAAAAGGTGTCAAAAATATGAGGAACATGAAACGGCCTGAAAAATAGGAGGAGCATGAAGCGGTGTTGAAAAATATGAAGAGCCTGAAAATGTGTGATAAATATGAAGAGCTTCAAAAGGTACAAAAATATTAGGAGCAAGAATCTGTCTGAAAAATTGAAGGAGCATGAAGCTGTGTTGAAAAACATGAAGAGCCTGAAAAGGTGTGAAATATATGAAGAGCTTCAAAAGGTGTGAAAAACATGAAGATCTTCAAAAGGTGTCAAAAATATGAGGAACATGAAACGGCCTGAAAAATAGGAGGAGCATGAAGCGGTGTTGAAAAATATGAAGAGCCTGAAAAGGTGTGAAATATATGAAGAGCTTCAAAAGGTGTGAAAAATATGAAGAGCTGCAAAATGTGTCAAAAATATGAGAAACATGAAACCGTCTGAAAAATAGGAGGAGCATGAAAAGGTGTTGAAAAACATGAAGAGCTTGAAAAGGTGTGAAATATATGAATAGGTTCAAAACGTGTCAAAAATATGAGGAGCATGAAAGGGTCCGAAAAATAAGAGGAGAATGAAGCAGTGTTGAAAAACCTGAAGAGCTTGAAAAGCTGTGAAAATATGAAGAGCTTCAAACGGTGTCAAAATTATGCGGAGCATGAATCGGTCTGAAAAATAGGAGGCGCATGAAGCGGTGTTGAAAAACATAAAGAGGCTGAAAAGGTGTGAAATACATGAAGAGCTTAAAAAGGTGTGAAAAATTTGAGGAGAATGATATGGTCTGAAAAAAAGGAGGAGCATGAGAGGTGTTGAAAAACATGAAGAGCCTGCAAAGGTGTGAAAAACATGAAGAGCTTCAAAAGGTGTCAAAAATATGAGGAGCATGAAACGGCCTGAAAAATAGGAGGAGCATGAAGCCGTGTTCAAAAACATAAAGAGCATGAAAAGGTGTGATATATATGAAGAGCTTCAAAAGGTGTCAAAATTATGAGGAGCATGAAACGGTCTGAAATATAGGAGGAACATGAAATGGTGTTGAAAAACATGAAGAGCCTGCAAATGTGTGAAAAATGTGAAGAGATTCAAAAGTGTGTAAAATATAAGAAACATGAAACTGTCTGAAAAATAGGAGGAGCATGAAGCGGTGTTCAAAAACATGAAGAGCCTGACAAGGTGTGAAAAATATAAGGAGCATGAAACGGTCTGAAAAATAGGTGGAGCATGAAGCAGTGTTCAAAAACATTAAGAGACTGACTGGTGTGAAAAATATGAAGAGCTTCAAAAAGTGTGAAAAATATGAGGAGCATGAAACGGTCTGAAAAATAGGAGGAGCATTAAACGGTGTTCAAAAATATGAAGAGCCTGAAAATGTTTGAAAAATATGAAGAGCTTAAAAAGGTGTGAAAAATATGAGGAGCATGAAGCGGTGTTCAAAAATATGAAGAGCATGAAAAGGTGTGAAATATATGAAGAGCTTCAAAAGGTGTCAAAATATGAGGAGCATGAAACAGTCTGAAAAACAGGAGGAGCTTGAAATGGTGTTGAAAAACTTGAAGAGCATGAAAAGGTGTGAAAAATATGAAGAACTTCAAAAGGTGTCAAAATTATGAGGAGCATGAAACAGTCTGAAAATAGAGGGAGCATGAAACGGTGTTGAAAAGCATGAAGAGCCTGAAAAGGTGTGAAAAACATGAAGAGCTTCAAAAGGTGTGAAAAGTATGAAGAGCTTCAAAAGGTGTCAAAAAATATGAGGAGCATGAAACTGTCTGAAAAATAGGAGGAGCATGAAAAGGTGTTGAAAAACATGAAGAGCCTGAAAAGGTGTGAAATATATGAAGAGGTTCAAAAGGTGACAAAAATATGAGGAGCATGAAACAGCCTGAAAAATAGGAGGAGCATGAAGCGTTGTTGAAAAACATGAAGATCCTGAAAAAGTGTGAAATATATGAAGAGCTTCAAACGGTGTCAGAAATATGAGGAGCATGAAACGGCCTGAAAAATAGGAGCAGCATGAGGTGGTGCCAAAAACATGAAGAGCCTGAAATGGTGTGAAAATAAGAAGAGATTCAAAAGGTGTGAAAAATATGAGGAGAATGATACGGTCTGAAAAAAAGGAGGAGCATGAAGCGGTGTTGAAAAACATGAAGAGCCTGAAAAGATGTGAAAAATATGAAGAGCTTCAAATGGTGTCAAAAATATGAGGAGCATGAAACGGCCTGAAAAAAGGAGGAGCATGAAGCATTGTTGAAATACATGAAGAGCATGAAAAGGTGTGAAATATATGAAGAGCTTCAAAAAATGTCAAAATATGAGGAGCATGAAACGGTCTGAAATATACGAGGAGCATGAAATGGTGTTGAGAAACATGAAGAGCTTGCAAAGCTGTGAAAAATATGAAGAGCTTCAAAAGGTATGAAAAATATGAGGAGCATGAAACGGCCTGAAAAATATGAGGTGCATGAAGCGGTGTTCAAAAACATGAAAAGCCTGAAAAGGTGTGAAAAATATGAGGAGCATGAAACGGTCTGAAAAATAGGAGGAGCATGAAGCAGTGTTGAAAAGCATGAAGAGCAAGAAAAGGTGTGAAAAATATGAAGAGCTTCAAAAGGTGTCAAAAATATGAGGAGCATGAAACGGTCCAAAAAATAGGAGGAGAATGAAGAGGTGTTGAAAAAACTGAGGAGCTTGAAAACGTGGGAAAAATCTGAAGAGCTTCAACCGGTGTCAAAATTATGCGAAGCATAAATCGGTCTGAAAAATAGGAGGCGCATGAAGCAGTGTTGAAAAACTTGAAGAGTCTGAAGAGGTGTGAAAAATATGAAGAGCTTCAAAAGGTGTCAAATATATGAAGAGCTTCAAAATGTGTCAAAAATAGGAGTAGCATGAAACGGTCTGAAAAATAGGAGGAGCATGAAAAGTTGTTGAAAAACATGAAGAGCATGAAAAGTTGTGAAAATCATGAAGAGCTTCAAACGGTGTCAAAATTATGCGGAGCATGAATCGGTCTGAAAAATAGGAGGCGCATGAAGCGGTGTTGAAAAACATAAAGAGCCTGAAAAGGTGTGAAATATATGAAGAGCTTAAAAAGGTGTGAAAAATACGAGGAGAATGATACGGTCTGAAAAAAAGGAGGAGCATGAGCGGTGTTGAAAAACATGAAGAGCCTGCAAAGGTGTGAAAAACATGGAGAGCTTCAAAAGGTGTCAAAAATATGAGGAGCATGAAACGGCCTGAAAAATAGGAGGAGCATGAAATGGTGTTGAAAAACATGAAGAGCCTGCAAATGTGTGTAAAATGTGAAGAGATTCAAAAGTGTGAAAAATATGAGAAACATGAAACTGTCTGAAAAATAGGAGGAGCATGAAGCGGTGTTCAAAAACATGAAGAGCCTGCAAATGTGTGTAAAATGTGAAGAGATTCAAAAGTGTGAAAAATATGAGGAGCATGAAACGGTCTGAAAAATAGGACGAGCATTAAACGGTGTTCAAAAACATGAAGAGCCTGAAAATGTGTGAAAAATATGAAGAGCTTCAAAAGGTGTGAAAAATATGAGGAGCAAGAAGCGGTGTTCAAAAACATGAAGACCTTGAAAAGCTGTGAAAAATATGAAGAGCTTCAAAAGGTGTGAAAAATATGAGGAGCAAGAAGCGGTGTTCAAAAACATGAAGACCTTGAAAAGGTGTGAAAAATATGAAGAGCTTCAAAAGGAGTGAAAAATAGGAGCATGAAGCGTTGTTCAAAAACATAAAGAGACTGAAAAGGTGTGAAATATATAAAGAGCTTCAAAAGGCGTCAAAAATATGAGGAGCATGAAACAGTCTGAAAAATAGGAGGAGCTGAAATGGTGTTGAAAAACATGAAGAGCATGAAAAGGTGTGAAAAATATGAAGAGCTTCAAAAGGTGTCAAAAATATGAGGAGCATGAAACAGTCTGAAAATAGGAGGAGCATGAAACGGTGTTGAAAAGCATGAAGAGCCTGAAAAGGTGTGAAAAATATGAAGAGCTTCAAAAAATGTCAAAAATATGAGGAGCATGAAACGGTCCAAAAAATAGGAGGAGAATGAAGCGGAGTTGAAAAACCTGAGGAGCTTGAAAACGTGTGAAAAATATGAAGAGCTTCAACCGGAGTCAAAATTATGCGGAGCATGAATCGGTCTGAAAAATAGGAGGCGCATGAAGCGGTGTTGAAAAACTTGAAGAGTCTGAAGAGGTGTGAAAAATGTGAAGAGCTTCAAAAGGTGTCAAATATATGAAGAGCTTCAAAATGTGTCAAAAATATGAGTAACATGAAACGGTCTGAAAAATAGGAGGAGCATGAAAAGGCGTTGAAAAACATGAAGAGCATGAAAAGTTGTGAAAATCATGAAAAGCTTCAAAAGGTGTCAAAAATATGAGGAGCATGAAACGGTCTGAAAAATAGGAGGAACTTGAAGCGGTGTTGAAAAACATGAAGAGCCTGAAAAGGTGTGATAATCATGAAGAGCTTCAAAAGGTGTCAAAAATATGAGGAGAATAAAACGGTCTGAAACATAGCAGGAGCATGAAGCGGTGTTGTAAAACATGAAGCGCCTGAAATGTGTGAAAAATTTGAAGAGCTTCAAAAGGTGTCAAAAATATTAGGAGCAAGAAACGGTCTGAAAAATTGGAGGAGCATGAAGCTGGGTTGGAAAACATGAAGAGCCTGAAAAGGTGTGAAATATATGAAGAGCTTCAAAATGTGTCAAAAATATGAGGAGCATGAAACGGTCCAAAAAATAGGAGGAGAATGAAGCGGTGTTGAAAAACCTGAGGAGCTTGAAAACGTGTGAAAATTATGAAGAGCTTCAACCGGTGTCACAATTATGTGGAGCATGAATCGGTCTGAAAAATAGGAGGCGCATGAAGCGGTGTTGAAAAAATAAAGAGCCTGAAGAGGTGTGAAAATTTTGAAGAGCTTCAAAAGGTGTCAAAAATATGAAGAGCTTCAAAATATGTCAAAAGTATGAGCAGCATGAAACGGTCTGAAAAATAGGAGGAGCATGAAAAGGTGTTGAAAAACAGGAAGAGCATGAAAAGGTGTGAAAAATATGAAGAGTTTCAAAAGGTGTGAAAAATATGAGAAGAATGAAACGGTCTGAGACATAGGAGGAGCATGAGGCAGGGTTCAAAAACATGAAGAGCCTGAAAAGGTGTCAAAAAAAAGAAGAGTTTCAAAAGTTGTCAAAAATATGAGGAGCATGAAACTGTCTGAAAAATAGGAGGATCATGAAGCGGTGTTGAAAAGCATGAAGAGCCTGAAAAGGTGTGAAATATATGAAGAGCTTCAAAAAGTGTGAAAAATAGGAGGAGCATGAAGCCGTGTTCAAAAACATGAAGAGCCTGAAAAGGTGTGAAATATATGAAGAGCTTCAAAATGTGTCAAAAATATGAGGAGCATGAAACAGTATGAAAAATAGGAGGAGCTTGAAATGATGTTGAAAAACATGAAGAGCATGAAAAGGTGTGAAAAATATGAAGAGCTTCAAAAGGTGTGAAAAATAGGCGGAGCATGAAGCGGTGTTGAAAAACATGAAGAGCCTGAAAAGGTGTGAAATATATGAAGAGATTCAAAACGTGTCAAAAATATGAGGGGCATGAAACATTCTGAAAAATAGTAGGAGCATGAAGTGCTGTTGAAAAACATGAAGGTCCTGAAAAGGTGTGAAAATCATGAAGAGCTTCAAAAGGTTCAAAAATATGAGGAGCATGAAACGGTCTGAAAAATAGGAGGAACATGATGCGGTGTTGAAAAACATGAAGAGCCTGAAAAGGTGTGATAATCATGAAGAGCTCCAAATGTGTCAAAAATATGAGGAGAATAAAACGGTCTGAAAAATAGCAGGAGCATGAAGCGGTGTTCAAAAACATGAAGAGCCTGAAAAGTTGTGAAAAATATGAAGAGCTTCAAAAGGTGTGAAAAATATGTGGAGCAGGAAACAATCTGAAATATAGGAGGAGCATGAAGTGGTGTTGAAAAACTTGAAGCGCCAGAAAATGTGTGAAAAATATGAAGAGCTTCAAAAGGTGTCAAAAATATGAGGAGGATGAAACTTTCTGAAAAATAGGAGGAGCATGAAGTGGTGTTGAAAAACATGAAGAGCCTGAAAAGGTGTGAAAAATATGAAGAGCTTCAAAAGGTACAAAAATATTAGGAGCAAGAAACGGTCTGAAAAATTGGAGGAGCATGAGGCTGTGTTGACAAACATGAAGGCCCTGCAAAGGTGTTAAAAATTATGAAGAGCTTCAAAAGGTGTCAAAAATATGAGGAGCAGGAAACCGTCTGAAAAATAGGAGGAGCATGAAGTGGTGTCAAAACATTAAGAGCCTGAAAAGGTGTGAAAATAAGAAGAGATTCAAAAGGTGTCAAATATTTGAGGAGCATGAAACGGTCTGAATAATAGGAGGAGCATAAAGCGGTGTTGAAAAACATAAAGAGCCTGAAAAGGTGTGAAATATATGAAGAGCTTCAAAATGTGTGAAAAATATGAGGAGAATGATACGGTCTGAAAAAAAGGAGGAGCATGAAGGGGTGTTGAAAAACATAAAGAGCCTCAAAAGGTGTGAAAAACATGAAGAGCTTCAAAAGGTGTCAAAAATATGAGGAGCATGAAACGGTCTGAAAAATAGGAGGAGCATGAAAAGGTTTTGAAAAACATGAAGAGCTTGAAAAGGTGTGAAATATATGAAGAGGTTCAAAAGGTGTCAAAAATATGAGGAGCATGAAAGGGTCCGAAAAATAAGAGGAGAACGAAGCAGTGTTGAAAAATCTGAAGAGCTTGAAAAGGTGTGAAAAATATGAAGAGCTTCAACCGGTGTCAAAATTATGTGGAGCATGAAACGGTCTGAAAAATAGGAGGAGCATGAAACGGTTTTCAAAAACATGAAGAGCCTGAAAAGGTGTGAAAAATATAAAGAGCTTCAGAACGTGTCAAAAATATGAGGAGCATGAAATGGTCTGAAAAATAGGAGGAACATGAAATGGTGTTGAAAAATATGAGGAGCATGAATCCGTCTGAAAAATAGGAGGAGCATGACGCGGTTTTGAAAAACATGAAGAGCCTGAAAAGGTGTGAAACATATGAAGAGCTTCAAAACGTGCCAAATATATGAGGAGCATGAAACGGTCTGAAAACAGGAGGAGCATGAAACGGTCCAAAAAATAGGAGGAGAATGAAGCGCTGTTGAAAAACCTGAGGAGCTTGAAAACGTGTGAAAAATATGAAGAGCTTCAACCGGTGTCAAAATTATGCGGAGCATGCATCGGTCTGAAAAATAGGAGGCTCATGAAGCGGTGTTGAAAAACTTGAAGAGTCTGAAGAGGTGTGAAAAATATGAAGAGCTTCAAAAGTTGTCAAATATATGAAGAGCTTCAAAATGTGTCAAAAATATGAGTAGCATGAAACGGTCTGACAAATAGGAGGAGCATGAAAAGGCGTTGAAAAACATGAAGAGCATGAAAACTTGTGATAATCATGAAGAGCTTCAAAAGGTGTCAAAAATATGAGGAGAATAAAACGGTCTGAAAAATAGCAGGAGCATGAAGCGGTGTTGTAAAACATGAAGCGCCTGAAATGTGTGAAAAATTTGAAGAGCTTCAAAAGGTGTCAAAAATATGAGGAGCATGAAACTTTCTGAAAAATAGGAGGAGCAAGAAGCGGTGTTGAAAAACATGAAGAGCCTGAAAAGGTGTGAAAAATATGAAGAGCTTCAAAAGGTACAAAAATGTTAGGAGCAAGAAACGGTCTGAAAAATTGGAGGAGCATGAAGCTGGGTTGAAAAACATGAAGAGCCTGAAAAGGTGTGAAATATATGAAGAGCTTCAAAAGGTGTCAAAAATATGAGGAGCATGAAACGGTCCAAAAAATAGGAGGAGAATGAAGCGGTGTTGAAAAACCTGAGGAGCTTGAAAACGTGTGAAAAATATGAAGAGCTTCAACCGGTGTCAAAATTATGTGGAGCATGAATCGGTCTGAAAAATAGGAGGCGCATGAAGCGGTGTTGAAAAAATGAAGAGCCTGAAGAGGTGTGAAAAATTTGAAGAGCTTCAAAAGGTGTCAAAAATATGAAGAGCTTCAAAATATGTCAAAAGTATGAGGAGCATGAAACGGTCTGAAAAATAGGAGGAGCATGAAAAGGTGTTGAAAAACAGGAAGAGCATGAAAAGGTGTGAAAAATATGAAGAGTTTCAAAAGGTGTCAAAAATATGAGAAGAATGAAACGGTCTGAGACATAGGAATAGCATGAGGCAGGTTTCAAAAACATGAAGAGCCTGAAAAGGTGTCAAAAAAAAGAAGAGTTTCAAAAGTTGTCAAAAATATGAGGAGCATGAAACTGTCTGAAAAATAGGAGGAGCATGAAGCTGTGTTGAAAATCATGAAGAGCCTGAAAAGGTGTAAAATATATGAAGAGCTTCAAAAAGTGTTAAAAATATGAGGAGCATGAAACTGTCTGAAAAATAGGAGGAGCATGAAATGGTGTTGAAAATATGAGGAGCATGAAACGGTCTGAAAAATAGGAGGAGCATGAAGCTGTGTTGAAAAACATGAAGAGCCTGAAAAGGTGTGAAAAATATGAAGTGCTTCAAAATGTGTCAAAATATGTGGGGGATGAAACTTCTGAAAAATAGGAGGAGCATGAAGTGGTGTTCAAAAACATGAAGAGCCTGAAGAAGTGTGAAAAATATGAAGAGCTTCAAAAGGTGTGAAAAATTTCAGGAGCATGGAACCATGTGAAAAATAGGAGGAGCATGAAGCGGTGTTCAAAAACATGAAGAGCCTGAAAAGGTGTGAAAACATGAAGAGCTTCAAAGGTGTCAAAAATATGACGAGCATGATACGGTCTGAAAAATAGGAGGAGCCTGAAGCAGTGTTGAAAAACAAGAAGCCTGAAATGGTTTGAAAAATATGAAGAGCTTCAAAAGGTGGCAAAAATATGAGGAGCATGAAACGGTCTGAAAAATAGGAGGAGCATGAAACGGTGTTGAAAAACATGAAGAGCCTGAAAAGGTGTGAAAAATAAGAAGAGCTTCAAAGGTGTGAAAAAGATGAACAGCTTCAAAAGGTGTCAAAAATATGGGGAGCATGAAACTTTCTGAAAAATAGGAGGAGCATGAAGTGGTGTTGAAAAACATGAAGAGCCTGAAAATGTGTGAAAAATGTGAAGAGCTTCAAAAGGTGTGAAAAATATGAAGGCCATGAAACAGTCAGAAAAATAGGAGGAGCATGAAACGGTGTTCAAAAACATGAAGAGCCTGAAAAATTGTGAAAAATATGAAGAGCCTCAAAAGGTGTGAAAAATATGAAGTGTATGAATTGGTTAGAAAAATAGGAGGAGCATGAAACGGTGGTCAAAAACATGAGGAGCATGAAACGGTCTGACAAATAGGAGGAGCATGAAGTGGTGTTCAAACACATGAAGAACCTTAAAAGGTTTGAACAATATGAACAGCTTCAAAAGCTGTCAAAGATATGGGGAGGATGAAACGGTATGAAAAATAGGAGGAGCATGAAGCGGTGTTGAAAAACATGAGGAGCCTGAAAGGTGTGAATAATATGAAGAGCTTCAAAAGGTGTCAAAAATATGAGGAGCATGAAACGGTCTGAAAAATAGGAGGAGCATGAAGCGGTGTTGAAAAATATGAAGACCATGAAAGGTGTGAAAAATATGAAGAGCTTCAAAAGGTGTCAAATATATGAGGAGCATGAAACAGTCTGAAAAATAGGAGGAGCATGAAGCGGTGTTTAAAACATGAAGAGGCTGAAAAGGTGTGAAAAATATGAAGAGGTTCAAAAGGTGTCAAAAATATGAGGAGCATGAAACGGTCTGAAAAATAGGAGGAGCATGAAGTGGTGTTGAAAAACATGAAGAGACTGAAAAGATGTGAAATATATGAAGAGATTCAAAAGGAGTCAAAAATATGAGGAGCATGAAAACGTCTGAAACATAGAAGGAGCATGAAGAGGTGTTCAAAAACATGAAGAGCCTGAAAGTTGTGAAAAAAATGAAGACCTTCAAAAGGTGTGAAATATATGAGGATCATGAAACGGGCTGAATAATAGGAGGAGCATGAAGCGGTGTTGAAAAACATGAAGAGCCTGAAAAGGTTTGAAAAAAATGAGGAGCTTCAAAATGTGTGAAAATTATGAGGAGCATGATACAGTCTGAAAAATAGGAGGAGCATGACGTGGTGTTCAAAAATATGAAGAACCTGAAAAGGTGTGAAAAATATGAAGAGCTTCAAAAAGTGTCAAAAATATGAGGAGCATGAAATGGTCTGAAAAATAGGAGTAGCATGAAACGGAATTCAAAAACATGAAGAGCCTGAAATGGTGTAAAAAATAATAAGAGCTTCAACAGGTGTGAAATACATGAGGAGCATGAAACGGTCTGATAAAGAGGAGGAGCATGAAGCGGTGTTCAAAAACATGAAGAACCTGAAAGGTTTGAAAAATATGAAGAGATTCAAAAGGTGTCAAAACATAAGGAGCGTGAAACAGTCTGAAAAATAGTAGGAGCATGAAACGGTGCTCAAAAACATGAAGAGCCTGAAAAAATGTGAAAATTATGAAGAGCTTCAAAAGGTGTGAAAAATGAGAGGAGCATGAAACGGTCTGAAAAATAGGAGAAGCATGAAGTGGTGTTGAAAAACATGAAGAGCCTGAAAAGGTTTGAAAAATATGAAGAGATTCAAAATGTGTCAAAATCATAAGGAGCATGAAACAGTCTGAAAAATAGGAGGATCATGAAGCGGTGTTGAAAAACATGAAGAGCCTGAAAAGATGTGAAATATATGAAGAGCTTCAAAAGGTGTAAAAAATATGAGGAGCATGAAAAGGTCTGAAACATAGGAGGAGCATGAAGCGGAGTTGAAAAACATGAAGACCCTGAAAAGGTGTGAAAAATATGAAGACCTTCAAAAGGTGTGAAAAATAAGAGGAGCCTGAAACGGTATGAAAAATAGGAGTAGCATGAAGCGGTGTTCAAAAACATGAAGAGCCTGAAAAGGTATGAAAAATATGAAGAGCTTCAAAAGGGGTCAAAAATACGAGGAGCATGAAACGGTCTGAAAAATAGGAGTTGTATGAAGCGGTGTTGAAAAACATGAAGAGCCTGAAATGGTGTGAAATATATGAAGAGCTTCAAAAGGTGTCAAAAATATGATGAGCATGAAACGGTCTGGAAAATAGGAGGAGCATGAAGCGGTGTTGAAAAACATGAAGAGCCTGAAAATGTGTGAAAAATATGAAGAGCTTCAAAAGGTGTGAAAAATATGAAGAGCTTCAAAAGGTGTCAAAAATGAGATGAGCATGAAACGGTCTGAAAAATAGGAGGAGCATGAAGTCGTGTTGAAAAACATGAAGAGCCTGAAAAGGTGTGAAATTTATGAAGAGCATCAAAATGTTTCAAAAATATGAGGAGGATGAAACTGTCTGAAAAATAGGAGGAGTATGAAGCGCTGTTTCAAACATGAGAGCCTGAAAAGTTGTGAAAAATATGGAGAACTTCAAAAGGTGTGAAATACATGAGGAGCATGAAACGGTCTGAAAAAATATTAGGAGCATGAAGCGCTGTTGAAAAACATGAAGAGCCTGACAAGGTGTGAAAAATATGAAGAGCTTCAAAAGGTGTCAAAAATACGAGGAGCATGAAACGGTCTGAAATATAGGAGGAGCAGGAAGCGGTGTTTATAAACATGAAGAGACTGAAAAGACGTGAAAAATATGCAGAGCTTCAAAAGGTGTCAAAAATGAGATGAACTTGAAACGGTCTGAAAATTCGGAGGAGCAAGAAGTGGTGTTGCAAAACATGAAGAGCCTGAAAACGTGTGAAAATATGAAGAGCTTCAAAAGGTGTGAAAAATATGAAGAGCTTCAAAAGGTGTCAAAAATGAAATGACCAAGAAATGGTCTGATAAATAGGAGGAGCATGAAGTGGTGTTGAAAAACATGAAGAGCCTGAAAAAGTTTGAAACATATGAAGAGCTTCAAAATGTGTCAAAAATATGAGGAGGACGAAACGGTGTGAAAAATAGGAGGAGTATGAAGAGGTGTTGAAAAACATGAAGAGCCTGAAAAGGTGTGAAAAATATGAAGAGCCTCAAAAGGTGTCAAAAATATGAGGAGCATGAAACAGTCTGAAAAATAGGAGGAGCATGAAGCAGCATTTAAAACATGAAGTGCCTGAAAAGGTGTGAAAAATATGAAGAGCTTCAAAAGGTGTCAAAAATATGAGGAGCATGAAACGGTCTGAAAAATAGGAGGAGCATGAACTGGTGTTGAAAAACATGAAGAGCCTGAAAAGTTTTGAAAAATATGAAGAGCTTCAAAACTTGTCAAATGTATGAGGATCTTAAAACGGTCTGAAAAATAGGAGGAGCATGAAGCAGTGTTGAAAAACATGAAGAGCCTGAAAAGGTGTGAAAAAAATGAAGACATTCAAAAGGTGTGAAATACATGAGGAGCATGAAACGGGCTGAATAATAGGAGGAGCATGAAGCGGTGTTGAAAAACATGAAGAGCCTGAAAAGGTTTGAAAAATATGAAGAGCTTCAAAATGTGTGAAAATTATGAGGAGCATGATACAGTCTGAAAAATAAGAGGAGCATAAAGCGGTGTTCAAAAATATGAAGAACCTGAAAAGGTGTGAAAAATATGAAGAGCTTCAAAAAGTGTCAAAAATATGAGGAGCATGAAATGGTCTGAAAAATAGGAGGAGCATGAAGCGGTGTTGAAAAACATGAAGAGCCTGAAAAGATGTGAAATTTATGAAGAGCATCAAAATGTGTCCAAAATATGAGGAGGATGAAACTGTCTGAAAAATAGGAGGACTATGAAGCGCTGTTTCAAACATGAAGAGCCTGAAAAGTTGTGAAAAATATGGAGAGCTTCAAAAGGTGTGAAATACATGAGGAGCATGAAACGGTCTGAAAAAATATTAGGAGCATGAAGCGCTGTTGAAAAACATGAAGAGCATGACAAGGTGTGAAAAATATGAAGAGCTTCAAAAGGTGTCAAAAATACGAGGAGCATGAAACGGTCTGAAATATAGGAGGAGCAGGAAGCGGTGTTTAAAAACATGAAGAGACTGAAAAGACGTGAAAAATATGCAGAGCTTCAAAAGGTGTCAAAAATGAGATGAACTTGAAACGGTCTGAAAATTCGGAGGAGCAAGAAGTGGTGTTGCAAAACATGAAGAGCCTGAAAACGTGTGAAAATATGAAGAGCTTAAAAAGGTGTGAAAAATATGAAGAGCTTCAAAAGGTGTCAAAAATGAAATGACCATGAAATGGTCTGATAAATAGGAGGAGCATGAAGTGGTGTTGAAAAACATGAAGAGCCTGAAAAAGTGTGAAACATATGAAGAGCTTCAAAACGTGTCAAATATATGAGGATCTTAAAACGGTCTGAAACATAGGAGGAGCATGAAGCGGTGTTGAAAAACATGAAGAGCCTGAAAAGGTTTGAAAAATATGAAGAGCTTCAAAACGTGTCAAATATATGAGGATCTTAAAACGGTCTGAAACATAGGAGGAGCATGAAGCGGTGTTGAAAAACATGAAGAGCCTGAAAAGGTGTGAAAAATATGAAGAGCTTCAAAAGGTGTGAAATACATGAGGAGCTTGAAACGGTCTGAAAAATAGGAGGAGCATGAAGTGGTGTTGGAAAACATGAAGAGCCTGAAAAAATGTGAAAAATTTGAAGAGCTTCAAAAGGTGTCAGAAATATGAGGAGCATGAAACGGTCTCAAAAATACGAGGAGCATGAATTAGTGTTGAAAAACATGAAGACCCTGAAAAGGTGTGAAAAATATGAAGAGCTTCAAAAGGTGTCAAAAATGTGAGGATCATGAAACGGTCTGAAAAATATGAGGCACATGAATTGGTGTTGAAACATATGAAGAGCATGAAAAGGTGTCAAAAATATGAAGAGCTTCAAAACTTGTCAAATATATGAGGATCTTAAAACGGTCTGAAAAATAGGAGGAGCATGAAGCGGTGTTGAAAAACATGAAGACCCTGAAAAGGTGTGAAAAATATGAAGAGCTTCAAAAGGTGTGAAATACATGAGGAGCTTGAAACGGTCTGAAAAATAGGAGGAGCATGAAGCGGTGTTCAAAATCATGAAGAGCCTGAAAAGGTGTGAAAAATATGAAGAGCTTCAAAAGGTGTCAGAAATATGAGGAGCATGAAACAGTCTCAAAAATACGAGGAGCATGAATTAGTGTTGAAAAACATGAAGACCCTGAAAAGGTGTGAAAAATATGAAGAGCTTCAAAAGGTGTCAAAAATATGAGGAGCATGAAACAGTCTGAAAAATAGGAGGAGCATGAAGCGGTGTTTAAAACATGAAGAGCCTTAAAAGGTGTGAAAAATATGAAGAGATTCAAAAGGTGTCAAAAATATGAGGAGCATGAAACTGTCTGAAAAATAGGAGGAGCATGAAGTGGTGTTGAAAAACTTGAAGAGACTGAAAAGATGTGAAATATATGAAAAGATTCAAAAGGTGTCAAAAATATGAGGAGCATGAAAACGTCTGAAACATAGAAGGAGCATGAAGAGCTGTTCAAAAACATGAAGACCTGAAAAGGAGTGAAAAAAATGAAGACTTTCAAAAGGTGTGAAATATATGAGGAGCATGAAACGGGCTGAATAATAGGAGGAACTTGAAGCGGTGTTGAAAAACATGAAGAGCCTGAAAAGTTTTGAAAAATATGAAGAGCTTCAAAAGGTGTGAAAATTATGAGGAGCATGATACAGTCTGAAAAATAGGAGGAGCATGAAGCGGTGTTTCAAACATGAGAGCCTGAAAAGTTGTGAAAAATATGGAGAACTTCAAAAGGTGTGAAATACATGAGGAGCATGAAACGGTCTGAAAAAATATTAGGAGCATGAAGCGCTGTTGAAAAACATGAAGAGCCTGACAAGGTGTGAAAAATATGAAGAGCTTCAAAAGGTGTCAAAAATACGAGGAGCATGAAACGGTCTGAAATATAGGAGGAGCAGGAAGCGGTGTTTATAAACATGAAGAGACTGAAAAGACGTGAAAAATATGCAGAGCTTCAAAAGGTGTCAAAAATGAGATGAACTTGAAACGGTCTGAAAATTCGGAGGAGCAAGAAGTGGTGTTGCAAAACATGAAGAGCCTGAAAACGTGTGAAAATATGAAGAGCTTCAAAAGGTGTGAAAAATATGAAGAGCTTCAAAAGGTGTCAAAAATGAAATGACCAAGAAATGGTCTGATAAATAGGAGGAGCATGAAGTGGTGTTGAAAAACATGAAGAGCCTGAAAAAGTTTGAAACATATGAAGAGCTTCAAAATGTGTCAAAAATATGAGGAGGACGAAACGGTGTGAAAAATAGGAGGAGTATGAAGAGGTGTTGAAAAACATGAAGAGCCTGAAAAGGTGTGAAAAATATGAAGAGCCTCAAAAGGTGTCAAAAATATGAGGAGCATGAAACAGTCTGAAAAATAGGAGGAGCATGAAGCAGCATTTAAAACATGAAGTGCCTGAAAAGGTGTGAAAAATATGAAGAGCTTCAAAAGGTGTCAAAAATATGAGGAGCATGAAACGGTCTGAAAAATAGGAGGAGCATGAACTGGTGTTGAAAAACATGAAGAGCCTGAAAAGTTTTGAAAAATATGAAGAGCTTCAAAACTTGTCAAATATATGAGGATCTTAAAACGGTCTGAAAAATAGGAGGAGCATGAAGCAGTGTTGAAAAACATGAAGAGCCTGAAAAGGTGTGAAAAAAATGAAGACATTCAAAAGGTGTGAAATACATGAGGAGCATGAAACGGGCTGAATAATAGGAGGAGCATGAAGCGGTGTTGAAAAACATGAAGAGCCTGAAAAGGTTTGAAAAATATGAAGAGCTTCAAAATGTGTGAAAATTATGAGGAGCATGATACAGTCTGAAAAATAAGAGGAGCATAAAGCGGTGTTCAAAAATATGAAGAACCTGAAAAGGTGTGAAAAATATGAAGAGCTTCAAAAAGTGTCAAAAATATGAGGAGCATGAAATGGTCTGAAAAATAGGAGGAGCATGAAGCGGTGTTGAAAAACATGAAGAGCCTGAAAAGATGTGAAATTTATGAAGAGCATCAAAATGTGTCCAAAATATGAGGAGGATGAAACTGTCTGAAAAATAGGAGGACTATGAAGCGCTGTTTAAAACATGAAGAGCCTGAAAAGTTGTGAAAAATATGGAGAGCTTCAAAAGGTGTGAAATACATGAGGAGCATGAAACGGTCTGAAAAAATATTAGGAGCATGAAGCGCTGTTGAAAAACATGAAGAGCATGACAAGGTGTGAAAAATATGAAGAGCTTCAAAAGGTGTCAAAAATACGAGGAGCATGAAACGGTCTGAAATATAGGAGGAGCAGGAAGCGGTGTTTAAAAACATGAAGAGACTGAAAAGACGTGAAAAATATGCAGAGCTTCAAAAGGTGTCAAAAATGAGATGAACTTGAAACGGTCTGAAAATTCGGAGGAGCAAGAAGTGGTGTTGCAAAACATGAAGAGCCTGAAAACGTGTGAAAATATGAAGAGCTTCAAAAGGTGTGAAAAATATGAAGAGCTTCAAAAGGTGTCAAAAATGAAATGACCATGAAATGGTCTGATAAATAGGAGGAGCATGAAGTGGTGTTGAAAAACATGAAGAGCCTGAAAAAGTGTGAAACATATGAAGAGCTTCAAAACGTGTCAAATATATGAGGATCTTAAAACGGTCTGAAACATAGGAGGAGCATGAAGCGGTGTTGAAAAACATGAAGAGCCTGAAAAGGTTTGAAAAATATGAAGAGCTTCAAAACGTGTCAAATATATGAGGATCTTAAAACGGTCTGAAACATAGGAGGAGCATGAAGCGGTGTTGAAAAACATGAAGAGCCTGAAAAGGTGTGAAAAATATGAAGAGCTTCAAAAGGTGTGAAATACATGAGGAGCTTGAAACGGTCTGAAAAATAGGAGGAGCATGAAGTGGTGTTGGAAAACATGAAGAGCCTGAAAAAATGTGAAAAATTTGAAGAGCTTCAAAAGGTGTCAGAAATATGAGGAGCATGAAACGGTCTCAAAAATACGAGGAGCATGAATTAGTGTTGAAAAACATGAAGACCCTGAAAAGGTGTGAAAAATATGAAGAGCTTCAAAAGGTGTCAAAAATGTGAGGATCAAGAAACGGTCTGAAAAATATGAGGCGCATGAATTGGTGTTGAAACATATGAAGAGCATGAAAAGGTGTCAAAAATATGAAGAGCTTCAAAACTTGTCAAATATATGAGGATCTTAAAACGGTCTGAAAAATAGGAGGAGCATGAAGCGGTGTTGAAAAACATGAAGACCCTGAAAAGGTGTGAAAAATATGAAGAGCTTCAAAAGGTGTGAAATACATGAGGAGCTTGAAACGGTCTGAAAAATAGGAGGAGCATGAAGCGGTGTTCAAAATCATGAAGAGCCTGAAAAGGTGTGAAAAATATGAAGAGCTTCAAAAGGTGTCAGAAATATGAGGAGCATGAAACAGTCTCAAAAATACGAGGAGCATGAATTAGTGTTGAAAAACATGAAGACCCTGAAAAGGTGTGAAAAATATGAAGAGCTTCAAAAGGTGTCAAAAATATGAGGAGCATGAAACAGTCTGAAAAATAGGAGGAGCATGAAGCGGTGTTTAAAACATGAAGAGCCTTAAAAGGTGTGAAAAATATGAAGAGATTCAAAAGGTGTCAAAAATATGAGGAGCATGAAACTGTCTGAAAAATAGGAGGAGCATGAAGTGGTGTTGAAAAACTTGAAGAGACTGAAAAGATGTGAAATATATGAAAAGATTCAAAAGGTGTCAAAAATATGAGGAGCATGAAAACGTCTGAAACATAGAAGGAGCATGAAGAGCTGTTCAAAAACATGAAGACCTGAAAAGGAGTGAAAAAAATGAAGACTTTCAAAAGGTGTGAAATATATGAGGAGCATGAAACGGGCTGAATAATAGGAGGAACTTGAAGCGGTGTTGAAAAACATGAAGAGCCTGAAAAGTTTTGAAAAATATGAAGAGCTTCAAAAGGTGTGAAAATTATGAGGAGCATGATACAGTCTGAAAAATAGGAGGAGCATGAAGCGGTGTTCAAAAATATGAAGAACGTGAAAAGGTGTGAAAAATATGAAGAGCTTCAAAAAGTGTCAAAAATATGAGAAGCATGAAATGGTCTGAAAAATAGGAGGAGCATGAAACGGTATTCAAAAACATGAAGAGCCTGAAAAGGTGTAAAAAATAAGAAGAGCTTCAACAGGTGTGAAATACATGACGAGCATGAAACGGTCTGATAAAGAGGAAGAGCATGAAGTGGTGTTCAAAAACATGAAGAGCCTGAAAAGGTGTGAAAAATATGAAGAGCTTCAAAAGGTGTCAAAAATATGAGGAGCATGAAACGGTCTGAAAATTAGGAGGAGCATGAAACCGTGTTCAAAAACATGAAGAGCCTGAAAAGGTGTAAAAAATATGAAGAGTTTCAAAAGGTGTGAAATACATGAGCAGCATGAAACGGTCTGATAAATAGGAGGAGCATGAAGAGGTGTTCAAAAACATGAAGAGCCTGAAAAGGTGTGAAAAATATGAAGAGCTTCAAAGGTTTCAAAAATATGAAGTGCTTCACAGGGTGTCAAAAATGAGATGAGCATGAAACGGTCTGAAAATATGAGGAGCATGAAGCGGTATTAAAAAACATGAAGACCCGGAAAAGGTGTGAAAAATATGAAGAGCTTCAAAAGATGTAAAATACATGAGGAGCATTAAACGGTCTGAAAAATAGGAGGAGCATGAAACGGTGTTCAAAAACATGAAGAGCCTGAAAAGGTGTGAAAAATATGAAGAGCTTCAAAAGCTGTGAAATACATGAGGATCATGAAACTGTCTGAAAAACAGGAGGAGCATGAAACGGTGTTGAAAAACATGAAGAGCCTGAAAAGGTGTGAAAAATATGAAGAGCTTCAAAAAGTGGCAAAAATATGAGGAGCATGAAACGGTTTGAAAAGTAGGAGGAGCATGAATCGGTGTTGAAAAACATGAAGAGCCTGAAAAGGTGTGAAAAATATGAAGAGCTTCAAAAGGTGTCAAATATATGAGGAGCATGAAACGGTGTGAAATATAGGAGGATCATGAAGCTGTGTTGAAAACATGAAGAGCCTGAAAAGGAGGAAAAATATGAAGAGCTTCAAAAGGTGTCAAAAATATGAGGAGCATGAAAGGGTCTGAAAAATAGGAGGAGCATGAAGTGGTGTTGAAAAACATGAAGAGCCTGAAAACGTGTGAAAAATATGAAGAGCTTCAAAAGGTGTGAAAAATGAAAGCAGCATGAAACGGTCTGAAAATAGGAGGAGCAAGAAGTGGTGTTGAAAAACATGAAGTGCCTGAAAAGGTTTGAAAAATATGAAGCTACTCAAAAGGTTTGAAAAATATGAAGAGCATGAAACGGTCTGAAAAATAGGAGGAGCATGAAGCGTTGTTGAAAAACATGAAGAGCCCGAAAAGGTGTGAAAAATATGAAGAGCTTAAAAAGGTTTCAAAAATATGAGGACCATGAAACGGTCTGAAATATAGGAGGAACAAGAAGCGGAGTTCAAAAACATGAAGAGCCTGAAAAGGTGTGAAAAATATGAAGAGCTTCAAAAAGTGGCAAAAATAAGAGGAGAATGAAACGGTTTGAAAAGTAGGAGGAGCATGAAGCGGTGTTCAAAAACATGAGGAGCCTGAAAAGGTGTGAAAAATATGAAGAGCTTCAAAAGGTGTCAAAAATATGAGGACCATGAAACGGTCTGAAATATAGGAGGAACATGAAGCGGAGTTCAAAAACATGAAGAGCCTGAAAAGGAGTGAAAATTATGAAGAGGTTCAGAAGGTGTGAAATACATGAGGAGCATGAAACGGTCTGAAAAATAGGAGGAGCATGAAGCGGTGTTCAAAAACATGAAGAGACTGAAAAGGTGTGAAAAATATGAAGAGCTTCAGAGCGTGTGAAATACATGAGGAGCATGAAACGGTCTGAAAATAGGAGGAGCATGAAGCGCTGTTCAAAAACATGAGGAGCCCGAAAAGGTGTGAAAAATATGAAGAGCTTAAAAATGTGTGAAAAATATGAAGACCATGAATCGGTCTGAAATATAGGAGGAACATGAAGCGGAGTTCAAAAACATGAAGAGCCTGAAAAGGAGTGAAAAATATGAAGAGCGTCAAAAGGTGTCAAAAATATGAGGAGCATGAAACTGTCTGAAAAATAGGAGGAGCATGAAGTGGTGTTGAAAAACTTGAAGAGCCTGAAAAGGTGTGAAAAATATGAAGAGCCTTAAAAGGTGTCAAAAATATGAAGAGCATGAAATGATGTGAAAAACAGGAGGAGCATGAAGCGGTGTTGAAAAATATGAAGAGCCTGAAAAGGTGTGAAAAATAGGAAGAGCTTCAAAAGGTGTCAAAATATGAGAAGCATGAAACGGTCTGAAAAATAGGAGGAGCATGAAGCGGTGTTCAATAACATTAAGAGCCTGAAAAGGTGAAAAAAATATGAAGAGCTTCAAAATGTGTGAAATACATGAGGAGCATGAAACGGTCTGAAAAATACAAGCAGCATGAAACGGTGTTCAAAAACATGAAGAGCCTGAAAAGGTGAGAAAATTATGAAGAGCTTCAAAATGTGTGAAAAATATGAAGAGCTTCAAAAGGTGTGAAAAATAGGAGGAGCATGAAATGGTGTTCAAAAACATGAAGAGATTGAAAAGGTGTGAAAAATATGAAGAGCTTCAAAAGGTGTCAAAAATATGAGGAGCATGAAACGGTCTGAAAAATAGGAGGAGCATAAAGCGGTGTTCAAAACAAGAAGAGCCTGAAAAGGTGTGAAAAATATGAAGAGCTTCAAAAGGTTTCAAAAATATAAGGAGCATGAAATGGTTTGAAAAATAGGAGGAGCAAAAAGCGGTGTTGAAAAACATGAAGAGACTGAAAAAGTGTGAAAAATATGCAGAGCTTCAAAATGTGTCAAAAATATGAGGAGCATGAAACGGTCTGAAAAATAGGAGGAGCATGAAGCGGTGTTCAATAACATTAAGAGCCTGAAAAGGTGAGAAAAATATGAAGAGCTTCAAAATGTGTGAAATACATGAAAAGCATGAAACGGTCTGAAAATACAAGCAGCATGAAACGGTGTTCAAAAACATGAAGAGCCTGCAAAGGTGAGAAAATTATGAAGAGCTTCAAAATGTGTGAAAAATATGAAGAGCTTCAAAAGGTGTGAAAAATAGGAGGAGCATGAAACGGTGTTCAAAAACATGAAGAGATTGAAAAGGTGTGAAAAATATGAAGAGCTTCAAAAGGTGTGAAATGCATGAGGAGTATGAAACGGTCTGAAAAATAGGAGGAGCATGAAGCAGTGTTGAAAAACATGAAGAGCCTGAAAAGGATTGAAAAATATGAAGAGCTTCAAAAGGTGTCAAAAATATGAGGAGCATGAAACCGTCTGAAAAATAGGAGGATCATGAAGCGGTGTTGAAAAACATGAAGAGCCTGAAAAGGTGTGAAAAATATGAAGAGCTTCAAAATGTGTCAAAAATATGAGGAGCATGAAACCTTCTGAAAAATAGGAGGATCATTAAAAGGTGTTGAAAAACATGATGAGCCAGAAAAGGTGTGAAAAATATGAAGAGCTTCAAAAGATGTGAAAAATGAAAGAAGCATTAAAAGGTCTGAAAAATAGGAGGAGCATGAAGTGAAGTTGAAAAACATGAATAGCGTGAAAAGGTGTGAAATATAAGAAGAGTTTCAAAAGGTGTGAAATACATGAAGAGCATTAAATGGTCTGAAAATTAAGAGGAGCATGAAGCGGTGTTCAAAAACAAGAAGAGCCTGAAAATGTGTGAAAAATATGAGGAGCTTCAAAAGGTGTCAAAAATATGACGAGCATGAAACGGTCTGAAAAATAGAAGGAGCATGAAGCGGTGTTCAAAAATATGGAGAGCCTGAAAAGGTGTGAAAAATATGAGGAGCATGAAACTGTCGGAAAAATAGGAGGAGCATAAAGCGGTGATCAAAAACATGAAGAACCTTAAAAGGTGTGAAAAATATGAAGAACTTCAAAAGGTGTCAAAATTATGAGGAGCATGAAACGGTCTGAAAAATAGGAGGAGCATGAAGCGGTGTTGGAAAAGATGAAGTGCCTGAAAACGTGTGAAAAATAGGAAGAGCTTCAAAAGGTGTGAAAAATATTAAGAGCTTCAAAATTTGTGAAAAATATGAGGAGCATGAAAGGTATGAAAAATAGGAGGAGCATAAAGCGGTGTTCAAATCAAGAAGAGCCTGAAAAGGTGTGAAAAATATGAAGAGCTTCAAAAGGTTTCAAAAATATAAGGAGCATGAAACGGTTTGAAAATAGTACGAGCAAAAAGCGGTGTTGAAAAACATGAAGAGCCTGAAAAAGTGTGAAAAATATGCAGAGCTTCAAAAGGTGTCAAAAATATGAGGAGCATGAAACGGTCTGAAAAAAAGGAGGATCATGAAGCGGTGTTCAAAAACGTGAAGAGCCTGAAAAGGTGTGAAAAATATGAAGAGCTTCAAAAGGTGTCAAAAATATGAGGAGCATGAAACGGTCTGAAAAATAGGAGGAGCATGAAGCGGTGTTCAATAACATTAAGAGCCTGAAAAGGTGAGAAAAATATGAAGAGCTTCAAAATGTGTGAAATACATGAGGAGCATGAAACGGTCTGAAAAATACAAGCAGCATGAAACGGTGTTCAAAAACATGAAGAGCCTGAAAAGGTGAGAAAATTATGAAGAGCTTCAAAATGTGTGAAAAATATGAAGAGCTTCAAAAGGTGTGAAAAATAGGAGGAGCATGAAATGGTGTTCAAAAACATGAAGAGATTGAAAAGGTGTGAAAAATATGAAGAGCTTCAAAAGGTGTGAAAAATATGAGGAGCATGAAACGGTCTGAAAAATAGGAGGAGCATAAAGCGGTGTTCAAAACAAGAAGAGCCTGAAAAGTTGTGAAAAATATGAAGAGCTTCAAAAGGTTTCAAAAATATAAGGAGCATGAAACGGTTTGAAAAATAGGAGGAGCAAAAAGCGGTGTTGAAAAACATGAAGAGACTGAAAAAGTGTGAAAAATATGCAGAGCTTCAAAATGTGTCAAAAATATGAGGAGCATGAAACGGTCTGAAAAATAGGAGGAGCATGAAGCGGTGTTCAATAACATTAAGAGCCTGAAAAGGTGAGAAAAATATGAAGAGCTTCAAAATGTGTGAAATACATGAAAAGCATGAAACGGTCTGAAAATACAAGCAGCATGAAACGGTGTTCAAAAACATGAAGAGCCTGAAAAGGTGAGAAAATTATGAAGAGCTTCAAAATGTGTGAAAAATATGAAGAGCTTCAAAAGGTGTGAAAAATAGGAGGAGCATGAAACGGTGTTCAAAAACATGAAGAGATTGAAAAGGTGTGAAAAATATGAAGAGCTTCAAAAGGTGTGAAATGCATGAGGAGCATGAATCGGCCTGAAAAATAGGAGGAGGATGAAGTGGTGTTGAAAAACATGAAGAGCCTGAAAGCGTGTGAAAAATATGAAGAGCTTCAAACGGTGTGAAAAATATGAAGAGCTTCAAAAGGTATCAAAAATGACATGAGAATGAAACGGTCTGAAAAATAGGAAGAGCATGAAGTCGTGTTGAAACACATGAAGATTCTGAAAAGGTGTGAAAAATATGAAGAGCTTCAAAATGTGTCAAAAATGTGAGGAGCATGAAACCGTCTTAAAAATAGGAGGAGCATAAAATGGTGTTCAAAATCATGAAGAGCCTGAAAAGCTGTGAATAATATGAAGAGCTTTAAAAGGTGTCAAAAATATGAGGAGCATGATACGGTCTGAAAAATAGGAAGAGCATGAAGTGGTGTTGAAAAACATGAAGAGCCTGAAAAGGTGTGAAAAATATGAAGAGCTTCAAAAGGTGTCAAATATATGAGGAGGATGAAACGGTGTGAAATATAGGAGGATCATGAAGCGTTGTTGAAAACATGAAGAGCCTGAAAAGGAGGAAAAATACGAAGAGCTTTAAAAGGTGTCAAAAATATGAGGAGCATGAAAGGGTCTGAAAAATAGGAGGAGCATGAAGTGGTGTTGAAAAACATGAAGAGCCTGAAAAGGTGTGAAAAATATGAAGAGCTTCAAAACGTGTCAAAAATATGGGAAGCATGAAAAGGTCTGAAAAACAGGAGAAGCATGAAACGGTGTTGAAAAACATGAAGAGCCTGAAAACGTGTGAAAAATATGAAGAGCTTCAAAAGGTGTCAAATATATGAGGAGCATGAAACGGTGTGAAATATAGGAGGATCATGAAGCTGTGTTGAAAACATGAAGAGCCTGAAAAGGAAGAAAAATATGAAGAGCTTCAAAAGGTGTCAAAAATATGAGGAGCATGAAAGGGTCTGAAAAATAGGAGGAGCATGAAGTGGTGTGGAAAACATGAACAGCCTGAAAACGTGTGAAAAATATGAAGAGCTTCAAAAGGTGTGAAAAATGAAAGCAGCATGAAACGGTCTGAAAATAGGAGGAGCAAGAAGTGGTGTTGAAAAACATGAAAAGCCTGAAAATGTGTGAAATATATGAAGAGCTTCAAAAGGTGTCAAAAATATGAGGAGCATGAAAAGGTCTGAAAAATAGGAGGAGCATGAAGCGCTGTTGAAAAACATGAAATGCCTGAAAAGGTTTGAAAAATATGAAGCTACTCAAAAGGTTTGAAAAATATGAAGAGCATGAAACGGTCTCAAAAATAGGAGGAGCATGAAACGGTGTTCAAAAACATGAAGAGCCTGGAAAGGTGTGTAAAATCTGAAGAGCATCAAACGTTTCAAAAATATGAGGAGCATGAAACGGACTGAAAAATAGGAGGAGCATGCAGCGGTGTTGAAAAACATGAAGAGCCTGAAACCATGTGAAAAATAGGAAGAGCTTCAAAAGGTGTGAAAAATATGAAGAGCTTCAAAAGGTGTGAAAAATATGAGGAGCATGAAACGGTCTGAAAATTAGGAGGAGTATGAAGTAGTGTTCAAAACAAGAAGAGCCTGAAAAGGTGTTAATAATATGAAGAGCTTCCAAAGGTTTCAATAATATAAGGAGGATGAAACGGTTTGAAAAATAGGAGGAGCATGAAGCGGTGTTGAAAAACATGAAGAGCCTGAAAAGGTGTGAAAAATATGCAGAGCTTCAAATGGTGTCAAAAATCTGAGGAGCATGAAACGGTCTGAAAAATAGGAGGAGCATGAAGTGGTGTTGAAAAACATGAAGGGTCTGGAAAGGTGTGAAATATATGAAGAGATTCAAAAGGGGTGAAATATATGAGGAGCATGAAACGGTGTGAAAAATAGGAGGAGGATGAAGTGCTGTTGAAAAACATGAAGAGCCTGAAAAGGGGTGAAAAATATGTAGAGCTTCAAAAGGTGTGAAAAATATGAAGAGCTTCAAAAGTGTCAAAAATGAGATAAGCATGAAACGGTCTTAAAAATAGGAGGAGCATGAAGTGGTGTTGAAAACATGAAGAGCCTGAAAAGGTGTGAAATATATGAAGAGCTTCAAAAGGTGTGAAATATATGAGGAGCATGAAACGGTATGAAAAATAGGAGGAGCATGAACTGGTGTTGAAAACATGAAGAGCCTGAAAAGGTGTGAAATATATGAAGAGCTTCAAAAGGTGTGAAACATATGAGGAGCATGAAACGGTCTGAAAAATAGGAGGAGCAAGAAGCGGTGTTCAAAAACATGAAGAGACTGAAAAGGTGTTAAAATTATTAAGAGCTTCAAAAGTGTCAAAAATATGAGGAACATGAAACGGTCTGAAAAATAGGACGAGCATGAATTGGTATTGAAAAACATGAGGAGCCTGAAAATGTGTGAAAAATGAAGACCTTCAAAAGGTGTGAAATATATGAGGAGGATGAATCGGTCTGAAAAATAGGCGGAGCATGAAGCGTTGTTCAAAAACATGAAGAGCCTGAAAATGTGTGAAAAATACGAAGAGCTTCAAAATTTGTGAAATACATGAGAGGCTTGAAATGGTCTGAAAAAGAGGAGGAGCATGAAGTGGTGTTGAAAAACATGAAGAGCCTGAAAACGTGAGAAAATTATGAAGAGCTACAAAATCTGTGAAAAATATGAAGAGCTTCAAAAGGTGACAAAAATGAGATGAGCATGAAACGGTCTGAATTATAGGAGGAACATGAAGTGGTGTTGAAAACATGAAGAGCCTAAAAGGTGTGAAATATATGAAGAGCTTCAAAAGGTGTCAAAAATATGAGGAGCATGAAACGGTCTGAAAAATAGGAGGAGCATGAAGTGATGTTGAAAAAAAAAGAGCCTGAAAAGGTTAGAAAAATATGAAGAGCTTCAAAACGTGTGAAAAAAATGAGGAGAAGGAAACGGTCAGAAAAATAGGAGGAGCATGAAGCAGTGTTGAAAAACATGAAGAGTGTGAAAAGGTATGGAAAATATGAAGAGCTACAAAAGGTGTCAAAAATATGAGGAGCATGAAACGGTCTGAAAAATAGGAGGAGCAAGAAGCGGTGTTGAAAAACATGAAGAGTCTGAAAAGGAGTGAAAAATATGAAGAGCTTCCAAACGTGTGAAAAATATGAGGATCAAGAAAAGGTCTGAAAAAAAGGAGGATCAAGAAGCGCTGTTGAAAAACATGAAGACCCTGAAAAGGTGTGATAAATATGAAGAGGTTCAAAAGGTGTGAAAAATATGAAGAGCTTCAAAAGGTGTCAAAAATGAGATGAGCATGAAACGGTCTGAATAATGGGAGGAACAAGAAGTGGTGTTGAAAAACATGAAGAGCCTGAAAAGGTGTGAAATATATGAAGAGCTTCAGAAGGTGTCAAAATATGAGGAGCATGAAATGGTCTGAAAAATAAGAGGAGCAAGAAGCTCTTTTCAAAAACATGAAGAACCTGAAAAGGTGTGATAAATATGTAGAGCTTCAAAAGAAGTGAAAAATATGTGGAGCATGAAATGGTCTGAAAAATAGGAGAAGCATGAAACGGTGTTCAAAAACATGAAGAGCCTGAAAAGGTGTGAAAAATATGAAGAGCTTCAAAACGTGTCAAAAATATGAGGAGCATGAAACCATCTGAAAAATAGGAGGAGCATGAAGTGTTGTTGAAAAACATGAAGAGCCTGAAAACGTGTGAAAAATATGAAGAGCTTCAAAACGTGTGAAAAATATGAAGAGCTTCAAAAGGTGTCAAAAATATGAGGAGCATGAAACGGTCTGAAAAATAGGAGGATCATGAAGCGCTGTTGAAAAACATGAAGAGCCTGAAAAGGTGTGAAAAATATGAAGAGCTTCAAAAGGTTTGAAATATATGAGGAGCATGAAACGGTCTGAAAAATAGGAGGAGCATGAAGTGGTGTTGAAAAACATGAAGAGCCTGAAAACGTGTGAAAAATATGAAGAGCTTCAAAAGGTATCAAAAATGACATGAGAATGAAACGGTCTGAAAAATAGGAAGAGCATGAAGTCGTGTTGAAACCCATGAAGATTCTGAAAAGGTGTGAAAAATATGAAGAGCTTCAAAAGGTGTCAAAAATATGAGGAACATGAAACGGTCTGAAAAATAGGAGGAGCATAAAATGGTGTTCAAAATCATGAAGAGCCTGAAAAGCTGTGAATAATATGAAGAGCTTCAAAAGGTGTCAAAAATATGAGGAGCATGATACGGTCTGAAAAATAGGAGGAGCATGAAGTGGTGTTGAAAAACATGAAGAGCCTGAAAAGGTGTGAAAAATATGAAGAGCTTCAAAAGGTGTCAAATATATGAGGAGGATGAAACGGTGTGAAATATAGGAGGATCATGAAGCGTTGTTGAAAACATGAAGAGCCTGAAAAGGAGGAAAAATACGAAGAGCTTCAAAAGGTGTCAAAAATATGAGGAGCATGAATGGGTCTGAAAAATATGAGGAGCATGAAGTGGTGTTGAAAAACATGAAGAGCCTGAAAAGGTGTGAAAAATATGAAGAGCTTCAAAAAGTGGCAAAAATATGAGGAGCATGAAAAGGTTTGAAAAGAAGGAGGAGCAGGAATCGGTGTTGAAAAACATGAAGAGCCTGGAAAGGTGTGTAAAATATGAAGAGCTTCAAAAGATGTCAAAAATATGAGGAGCATGAAGTGGTGTTTGAAAACATGAAGAGCCTGAAAATGTGTGAAAAATATGAAGAGCTTCAAAAGGTGTGAAAAATATGACGAGCATGAAACGATCTGAAATATTGGAGCAGCATGAAAGGGTGTGGGAAAACATGAAGAGCTTGAAAATGTGTGAAAAATATGAAGAGCTTCAAAGGGTGTCAAAAATATGAGGAGCAAGAAACGGTCTAAAAAATAGGAGGAGCATGAAGCGGTGTTCAAAAACATGGAGAACCTGAAAAGGTGGAAAAATATGAAAAGGTTCCAAAGGTGTGAAAAATATGAAGAGCTTCAAAAGGTGTCAAAAATGAGATGAGCATGAAACGGTCTGAAAAATATGAGGAGCATGAAGTGGTGTTCAAAAACATGAAGAGACTGAAAAGGTGTCAAAAATATGAGGAGCATGAAACGGTCTGAAAAATAGGAGGAACATGACGCGGTGTTCAAAAACAAGGAGAACCTGAAAAGGTGGAAAAATATGCAGAGCTTCAAAAGGTTTGAAAAATATGAAGAGCTTCAAAAGTTGTCAAAAATATGAGTAGCTTGAAAAGTTGTTCAAAAACATGAAGAGCATGAAAAGCTGTGAAAAATATGAAGAGCTTCAAAAGGTGTGAAAAATAGGAGGAGCATGAAGCGGTGTTCAAAAACATGATCGGCTTGAAAAGGTGTGAAATATATGAAGAGCTTTAAAAGGTGTGAGAAATAGGAGGAGCATGAAACGGTGTTCAAAAACATGAAGAGCCTGAAAAGGTGTGAAAAATATAAAGAGCTTTAAAAAGTGTTAAAAATATGAGGAGCATGAAACGGACACAAACATAGGAGGAGCATGAAACAGTGTTCAAAAATATTCAGAGTCTGAAAAGGTGTGAACAATATGAAAAGCTTCAAAAGCTGTGAATAATATGAAGAGCTTCAAAAGGTGTGAAAAATATGAGGAGCATGAAACGGTGTTGAAAACCATGAAGAGCCTGAAAAGGTGTGAACAATATGAAGAGCTTCAAAAGGTGTGAAAAATATGAAGAGGTTCACAACGTGTGAAAAATATGAGAAGCATGAAACGGTCTGAAAAATACGAGGAGCATGAAGCGGTGTTCAAAAACATGAAGAGCCTGAAAAGGTATGAAAAATATGAACAGCTTCAAAAGGTGTCAAAAATATGAGGAGAATGAAACGGTCTGAAAAATTGGAGGAGCATGAAGCGGTGTTGAAAAACATGAAGAGCCTGAAAAGGTATGAAAAATATGAACAGCTTCAAAAGGTGTCAAAATATGAGGAGCATGTAACGGTCTGAAAAATAGGAGGAGCATGAAACGGTGTTGAAAAACATGAAGAGCCTGAAAAGGAAAGAAAAATATGATGAGCTTCAAAAGGTGTGAAAAATATGAGGAGCATGATACGGTGTTCAAAAACATGAAGAGCCTGAAAAGGTGTGAAAGATATGAAGAGCTTCAAAAGGTGTCAAAAATTTGAGGAGCAGGAAACGGTCTGAAAAATAGGTGGAGCAGGAGGCGGTGTTGAAAAAGATGAAGAGGCTGAAAAGGTGTGAAATATATGAAGAGCTTCAAAAGTTGTCAAAAATATGAGGATCATGAAACGGTCTGAAAAATAGGAGCAGCATGAAGCGGTGTTGAAAAACATGAAGAACAGGAAAAGGAGTGAAAAATATGATGAGCTTCAAAATGTGTGAAAAATATGAGGAACATGAAGCGGTGTTCAAAAAAATGAAGAGCTTGAAAAGGTGTGAAATATATGAAGAGCTTCAAAAGGTGTGAAAAATAAGAGGAGCATGAAACGGTGTTCAAAAACTTGAAGAACTTGAAAATGTGTGAAATATATGAAGAGCTTCAAAAGGTGTCAAAAATATGAGGAGCATGAAACAGTCTGAAAATACGAGGTGCATGAAACGGTGTTGAAAATCATGAAGAGCATGAAAAGGTGTGAAAAATATGAAGAGTTTCAAAAGGTGTCAAAAATATGAGGAGCTTGATCAGGAGTTCAAAAACATGAAGAGCATGAAAAGGTGTAAAAAATATGAAGAGCTTCAAAAGGTGTCAAATATATGAGGAGCATGAAACGGTCTGAAAAATAAGTGGAGCATTAGGTGGTGTTCAAAAACATGAAGAGCCTGAAAGGTGTGAAAAATATGAAGAGCTTCAAAGGGTGTGAAAAATATGAAGAGCTTCCAAAGGTGTCAAAAATATGAGGAGCTTGAAAAGGTGTTCAAAAACATGAAGAGCATGAAAAGGTGTGAAAAATATGAAGAGCTTCCAAAGGTGTCAAAAATATGAGGAGCTTGAAAAGGTGTTCAAAAACATGAAGAGCATGAAAAGGTGTGAAAAATATGAAGAACTTCAAAAGGTGTCAAAAATATGAGGAGCAAGAAACGGTCTGATACATAGGAGGAGCATGAACCAGTGTTCAAAAACATGAAGAGCCTGAAAAGGTTTGAAAAATATGAAGAGCTCCAAAAGTTGTCAAAATATGAGGAGCATGAAACGGTCTGAAAAATAGGAGGAGCATGAAGCGTTGTTCAAAAACATGATCAGCTTGAAAAGGTGTGAAATATATGAACAGCTTCAAAAGATGTGAAAAATAGGTGGAGCATAAAGCGGTGTTCAAAAATATGAAGAACTTGAAAAAAAGTGAAATATATGAAGAGCTTCAATAGGTGTGAAAAATAGGAGGAGCTTGAAGTGTTGTTCAAAAACATGAAGAACCTGAAAAGGGGTGACATATATGAAGAGCTTCAAAAGGTGTCAAAAATATGAGGAGCATGAATCAGTCTGAAAATAGGAGGAGCATGAAACGGTGTTGAAAAACATGAAGAACAGAAAAAGGAGTGAAAAATAAGATGAGTTTCAAAAGGTGTGAAAAAATGAGGAACGTGAAGCGGTGTTCAAAAACATGAAAAGCTTCAAAAGGTGTGAAATATATGAAGAGCTTCAAAAGGTGTGAAAAAAAGGAGGAGCATGAAGCGGTGTTCAAAAACATGAAGAGCTTGAAAATGTGTGAAATATATGAAGAGCTTCAATACGTGTGAAAAATTGGAGGAGCATGAAGCGTTGTTCAAAAACATGAAGAACTTGAAAAGATGTGAAATATATGAAGAGCTTCAAAAGGTGTCAAAAATATGAAGAGCATGAAACAGTCTGACAATAGGAGGAGCATGAAACGGTGTTGAAAAATATGAAGAGCATGAAAAGGTGTGAAAAATATGAAGAGCTTCAAAAGGTGTCAAAAATATGAGGAGTTTGAATAGGTGTTCAAAAACATGAAGAACATGAAAAGGTGTGAAAAATTTGAAGAGCGTCAAAATGTGTCAAAAATACGAGGAGCATGAAACAGTCTGAAAAATAGGAGGAGCATGAAGCGGTGTTGAAAAACATGAAGAGCCTGAAAAGGAGGAAAAATACGAAGAGCTTCAAAAGGTGTCAAATATATGAGGAACATGAAACGGTCTGAAAAATAGGAGGAGCATGAAACGGTGTAGAAAAACATGGAGATCCTGAAAAGGTGTGTAAAATAGGAAGAGCTTCAAAAGGCGTCAAAAAAAAGAGGAGCATGAAACGGTCTGAAAAACAGAAGGAGCATGAAGCGGTGTTCAAAAATATGAAGAGCTTGAAAAGTTGTGAAAAATATGAAGAGCTTCAAAAGGTGTGAAAAATATGACGAGCATGAAACGGTCTGAAATATTGGAGCAGCATGAAAGGGTGTGGGAAAACATGAAGAGCTTGAAAAGGTGTGAAAAATATGAAGAGCTTCAAAGGGTGTCAAAAATATGAGGAGCAAGAAACGGTCTGAAAAATAGGAGGAGCATGAAGCGGTGTTCAAAAACATGGAGAACCTGAAAAGGTGGAAAAATATGAAAAGGTTCGAAAGGTGTGAAAAATATGAAGAGCTTCAAAAGGTGTCAAAAATGAGATGAGCATGAAACGGTCTGAAAAATATGAGGAGCATGAAGTGGTGTTCAAAAACATGAAGAGACTGAAAAGGTGTCAAAAATATGAGGAGCATGAAACGGTCTGAAAAATAGGAGGAACATGACACGGTGTTCAAAAACAAGGAGAACCTGAAAAGGTGGAAAAATATGCAGAGCTTCAAAAGGTTTGAAAAATATGAAGAGCTTCAAAAGTTGTCAAAAATATGAGTAGCTTGAAAAGTTGTTCAAAAACATGAAGAGCATGAAAAGCTGTGAAAAATATGAAGAGCTTCAAAAGGTGTGAAAAATAGGAGGAGCATGAAGCGGTGTTCAAAAACATGATCGGCTTGAAAAGGTGTGAAATATATGAAGAGCTTTAAAAGGTGTGAGAAATAGGAGGAGCATGAAACGGTGTTCAAAAACATGAAGAGCCTGAAAAGGTGTGAAAAATATGAAGAGCTTTAAAAAGTGTTAAAAATATGAGGAGCATGAAACGGACACAAACATAGGAGGAGCATGAAACAGTGTTCAAAAATATTCAGAGTCTGAAAAGGTGTGAACAATATGAAAAGCTTCAAAAGCTGTGAATAATATGAAGAGCTTCAAAAGGTGTGAAAAATATGAGGAGCATGAAACGGTGTTGAAAACCATGAAGAGCCTGAAAAGGTGTGAACAATATGAAGAGCTTCAAAAGGTGTGAAAAATATGAAGAGGTTCACAACGTGTGAAAAATATGAGAAGCATGAAACGGTCTGAAAAATACGAGGAGCATGAAGCGGTGTTCAAAAACATGAAGAGCCTGAAAAGGTATGAAAAATATGAACAGCTTCAAAAGGTGTCAAAAATATGAGGAGAATGAAACGGTCTGAAAAATTGGAGGAGCATGAAGCGGTGTTGAAAAACATGAAGAGCCTGAAAAGGTATGAAAAATATGAACAGCTTCAAAAGGTGTCAAAATATGAGGAGCATGTAACGGTCTGAAAAATAGGAGGAGCATGAAACGGTGTTGAAAAACATGAAGAGCCTGAAAAGGAAAGAAAAATATGATGAGCTTCAAAAGGTGTGAAAAATATGAGGAGCATGATACGGTGTTCAAAAACATGAAGAGCCTGAAAAGGTGTGAAAGATATGAAGAGCTTCAAAAGGTGTCAAAAATTTGAGGAGCAGGAAACGGTCTGAAAAATAGGTGGAGCAGGAGGCGGTGTTGAAAAAGATGAAGAGGCTGAAAAGGTGTGAAATATATGAAGAGCTTCAAAAGTTGTCAAAAATATGAGGATCATGAAACGGTCTGAAAAATAGGAGCAGCATGAAGCGGTGTTGAAAAACATGAAGAACAGGAAAAGGAGTGAAAAATATGATGAGCTTCAAAATGTGTGAAAAATATGAGGAACATGAAGCGGTGTTCAAAAAAATGAAGAGCTTGAAAAGGTGTGAAATATATGAAGAGCTTCAAAAGGTGTGAAAAATAAGAGGAGCATGAAACGGTGTTCAAAAACTTGAAGAACTTGAAAATGTGTGAAATATATGAAGAGCTTCAAAAGGTGTCAAAAATATGAGGAGCATGAAACAGTCTGAAAATACGAGGTGCATGAAACGGTGTTGAAAATCATGAAGAGCATGAAAAGGTGTGAAAAATATGAAGAGTTTCAAAAGGTGTCAAAAATATGAGGAGCTTGATCAGGAGTTCAAAAACATGAAGAGCATGAAAAGGTGTAAAAAATATGAAGAGCTTCAAAAGGTGTCAAATATATGAGGAGCATGAAACGGTCTGAAAAATAAGTGGAGCATTAGGTGGTGTTCAAAAACATGAAGAGCCTGAAAGGTGTGAAAAATATGAAGAGCTTCAAAGGGTGTGAAAAATATGAAGAGCTTCCAAAGGTGTCAAAAATATGAGGAGCTTGAAAAGGTGTTCAAAAACATGAAGAGCATGAAAAGGTGTGAAAAATATGAAGAGCTTCCAAAGGTGTCAAAAATATGAGGAGCTTGAAAAGGTGTTCAAAAACATGAAGAGCATGAAAAGGTGTGAAAAATATGAAGAACTTCAAAAGGTGTCAAAAATATGAGGAGCAAGAAACGGTCTGATACATAGGAGGAGCATGAACCAGTGTTCAAAAACATGAAGAGCCTGAAAAGGTTTGAAAAATATGAAGAGCTCCAAAAGTTGTCAAAATATGAGGAGCATGAAACGGTCTGAAAAATAGGAGGAGCATGAAGCGTTGTTCAAAAACATGATCAGCTTGAAAAGGTGTGAAATATATGAACAGCTTCAAAAGATGTGAAAAATAGGTGGAGCATAAAGCGGTGTTCAAAAATATGAAGAACTTGAAAAAAAGTGAAATATATGAAGAGCTTCAATAGGTGTGAAAAATAGGAGGAGCTTGAAGTGTTGTTTAAAAACATGAAGAACCTGAAAAGGGGTGACATATATGAAGAGCTTCAAAAGGTGTCAAAAATATGAGGAGCATGAATCAGTCTGAAAATAGGAGGAGCATGAAACGGTGTTGAAAAACATGAAGAACAGAAAAAGGAGTGAAAAATAAGATGAGTTTCAAAAGGTGTGAAAAAATGAGGAACGTGAAGCGGTGTTCAAAAACATGAAAAGCTTCAAAAGGTGTGAAATATATGAAGAGCTTCAAAAGGTGTGAAAAAAAGGAGGAGCATGAAGCGGTGTTCAAAAACATGAAGAGCTTGAAAATGTGTGAAATATATGAAGAGCTTCAATACGTGTGAAAAATTGGAGGAGCATGAAGCGTTGTTCAAAAACATGAAGAACTTGAAAAGATGTGAAATATATGAAGAGCTTCAAAAGGTGTCAAAAATATGAAGAGCATGAAACAGTCTGACAATAGGAGGAGCATGAAACGGTGTTGAAAAATATGAAGAGCATGAAAAGGTGTGAAAAATATGAAGAGCGTCAAAATGTGTCAAAAATACGAGGAGCATGAAACAGTCTGAAAAATAGGAGGAGCATGAAGCGGTGTTGAAAAACATGAAGAGCCTGAAAAGGAGGAAAAATACGAAGAGCTTCAAAAGGTGTCAAATATATGAGGAACATGAAACGGTCTGAAAAATAGGAGGAGCATGAAACGGTGTAGAAAAACATGGAGATCCTGAAAAGGTGTGTAAAATAGGAAGAGCTTCAAAAGGCGTCAAAAAAAAGAGGAGCATGAAACGGTCTGAAAAACAGAAGGAGCATGAAGCGGTGTTCAAAAATATGAAGAGCTTGAAAAGTTGTGAAAAATATGAAGAGCTTCAAAAGGTGTGAAAAATATGACGAGCATGAAACGGTCTGAAATATTGGAGCAGCATGAAAGGGTGTGGGAAAACATGAAGAGCTTGAAAAGGTGTGAAAAATATGAAGAGCTTCAAAGGGTGTCAAAAATATGAGGAGCAAGAAACGGTCTGAAAAATAGGAGGAGCATGAAGCGGTGTTCAAAAACATGGAGAACCTGAAAAGGTGGAAAAATATGAAAAGGTTCGAAAGGTGTGAAAAATATGAAGAGCTTCAAAAGGTGTCAAAAATGAGATGAGCATGAAACGGTCTGAAAAATATGAGGAGCATGAAGTGGTGTTCAAAAACATGAAGAGACTGAAAAGGTGTCAAAAATATGAGGAGCATGAAACGGTCTGAAAAATAGGAGGAACATGACGCGGTGTTCAAAAACAAGGAGAACCTGAAAAGGTGGAAAAATATGCAGAGCTTCAAAAGGTTTGAAAAATATGAAGAGCTTCAAAAGTTGTCAAAAATATGAGTAGCTTGAAAAGTTGTTCAAAAACATGAAGAGCATGAAAAGCTGTGAAAAATATGAAGAGCTTCAAAAGGTGTGAAAAATAGGAGGAGCATGAAGCGGTGTTCAAAAACATGATCGGCTTGAAAAGGTGTGAAATATATGAAGAGCTTTAAAAGGTGTGAGAAATAGGAGGAGCATGAAACGGTGTTCAAAAACATGAAGAGCCTGAAAAGGTGTGAAAAATATGAAGAGCTTTAAAAAGTGTTAAAAATATGAGGAACATGAAACGGACACAAACATAGGAGGAGCATGAAACAGTGTTCAAAAATATTCAGAGTCTGAAAAGGTGTGAACAATATGAAAAGCTTCAAAAGCTGTGAATAATATGAAGAGCTTCAAAAGGTGTGAAAAATATGAGGAGCATGAAACGGTGTTGAAAACCATGAAGAGCCTGAAAAGGTGTGAACAATATGAAGAGCTTCAAAAGGTGTGAAAAATATGAAGAGGTTCACAACGTGTGAAAAATATGAGAAGCATGAAACGGTCTGAAAAATACGAGGAGCATGAAGCGGTGTTCAAAAACATGAAGAGCCTGAAAAGGTATGAAAAATATGAACAGCTTCAAAAGGTGTCAAAAATATGAGGAGAATGAAACGGTCTGAAAAATTGGAGGAGCATGAAGCGGTGTTGAAAAACAGGAAGAGCCTGAAAAGGTGTGAAAAATATGAAGATCTTCAAAAGGTGTCAAAATATGAGGGGCATGTAACGGTCTGAAAAATAGGAGGAGCATGAAACGGTGTTGAAAAACATGAAGAGCCTGAAAAGGAAAGAAAAATATGATGAGCTTCAAAAGGTGTGAAAAATATGAGGAGCATGATACGGTGTTCAAAAACGTGAAGAGCCTGAAAAGGTGTGAAAGATATGAAGAGCTTCAAAAGGTGTCAAAAATTTGAGGAGCAGGAAACGGTCTGAAAAATAGGTGGAGCAGGAGGCGGTGTTGAAAAAGATGAAGAGGCTGAAAAGGTGTGAAATATATGAAGAGCTTCAAAAGTTGTCAAAAATATGAGGATCATGAAACGGTCTGAAAAATAGGAGCAGCATGAAGCGGTGTTGAAAAACATGAAGAACAGGAAAAGGAGTGAAAAATATGATGAGCTTCAAAATGTGTGAAAAATATGAGGAACATGAAGCGGTGTTCAAAAAAATGAAGAGCTTGAAAAGGTGTGAAATATATGAAGAGCTTCAAAAGGTGTGAAAAATAAGAGGAGCATGAAACGGTGTTCAAAAACTTGAAGAACTTGAAAATGTGTGAAATATATGAAGAGCTTCAAAAGGAGTCAAAAATATGAGGAGCATGAAACAGTCTGAAAATACGAGGTGCATGAAACGGTGTTGAAAATCATGAAGAGCATGAAAAGGTGTAAAAAATATGAAGAGTTTCAAAAGGTGTCAAAAATATGAGGAGCTTGATCAGGAGTTCAAAAACATGAAGAGCATGAAAAGGTGTAAAAAATATGAAGAGCTTCAAAGGTGTCAAATATATGAGGAGCATGAAACGGTCTGAAAAATAAGTGGAGCATTAGGCGGTGTTCCAAAACATGAAGAGCCTGAAAGGTGTGAAAAATATGAAGAGCTTCAAAGGGTGTGAAAAATATGAAGAGCTTCCAAAGGTGTCAAAAATATGAGGAGCTTGAAAAGGTGTTCAAAAACATGAAGAGCATGAAAAGGTGTGAAAAATATGAAGAGCTTCCAAAGGTGTCAAAAATATGAGGAGCTTGAAAAGGTGTTCAAAAACATGAAGAGCATGAAAAGGTGTGAAAAATATGAAGAACTTCAAAAGGTGTCAAAAATATGAGGAGCAAGAAACGGTCTGATACATAGGAGGAGCATGAAACAGTGTTCAAAAACATGAAGAGCCTGAAAAGGTTTGAAAAATATGAAGAGCTCCAAAAGTTGTCAAAATATGAGGAGCATGAAACGGTCTGAAAAATAGGAGGAGCATGAAGCGTTGTTCAAAAACATGATCAGCTTGAAAAGGTGTGAAATATATGAACAGCTTCAAAAGATGTGAAAGTAGGTGGAGCATAAAGCGGTGTTCAAAAATATGAAGAACTTGAAAAAAAGTGAAATATATGAAGAGCTTCAATAGGTGTGAAAAATAGGAGGAGCTTGAAGTGTTGTTCAAAAACATGAAGAACCTGAAAAGGGGTGACATATATGAAGAGCTTCAAAAGGTGTCAAAAATATGAGGAGCATGAATCAGTCTGAAAATAGGAGGAGCATGAAACGGTGTTGAAAAACATGAAGAACAGAAAAAGGAGTGAAAAATATGATGAGTTTCAAAAGGTGTGAAAAAATGAGGAACGTGAAGCGGTGTTCAAAAACATGAAGAGCTTCAAAAGGTGTGAAATATATGAAGAGCTTCAAAAGGTGTGAAAAAAAGGAGGAGCATGAAGCGGTGTTCAAAAACATGAAGAGCTTGAAAATGTGTGAAATATATGAAGAGCTTCAATACGTGTGAAAAATTGGAGGAGCATGAAGCGTTGTTCAAAAACATGAAGAACTTGAAAAGATGTGAAATATATGAAGAGCTTCAAAAGGTGTCAAAAATATGAAGAGCATGAAACAGTCTGACAATAGGAGGAGCATGAAACGGTGTTGAAAAACATGAAGAGCATGAAAAGGTGTGAAAAATATGAATAGCTTCAAAAGGTGTCAAAAATATGAGGAGTTTGAATAGGTGTTCAAAAATATGAAGAACATGAAAAGGTGTGAAAAATTTGAAGAGCTTCAAAATGTGTCAAAAATACGAGGAGCATGAAACAGTCTGAAAAATAGGAGGAGCATGAAGTGGTGTTGAAAAACATGAAGAGATTGAAAAGGTGTGAAAAATATGAAGAGCTTCCAAAGGTGTCAAAAATATGAGGAGATGAAACGGTCTGAAAAATAGGAGTAGCATGAAATGGTGTTCAAAAACATGAAGAGTGAGAAAAGTTGTGAAAAACATTAAGAGCTTCAAAAGGTGTCAAATGTATGAGGAGCATGAAACGGTCTGAAAAATAGGAGGAGCATGAAGTGGTGTTGAAAAACATGAAGAGATTGAAAAGGTGTGAAAAATATGAGGAGCTTCAAAAGATGTTAAAAATATGAGGAGCATGAAACATTCTGAAAAATAGGAGGAGCATGAAGCGGTGTTGAAAAACATGAAGAGATTCAAAAGGTGTGAAAAACATGAAGAGCTTAAAAAGGTGTCAAAAATATGAGGAGCATGAAACGGTCTGAAAAATAAGAGGAGCATGAAGTTGTGTTGAAAAACAAGAAGACCCTGAAAAGGTGTGAAAAATATGAAGAGCTTCAAAAGGTGTCAAAAACATGAGGAGCATGAAACGGTCTGAAAAATAGGAGGAGCCTGAAACAGTGTTCAAAAAGATGAAGAGCCTGAAAATGTGTGAAAAATATGAAGAGCTTCAAAAGGTGTCAAAAATATGAGGAGCATGAAACGGTCTGAAAAATAGGAGGAGCATGAAGCGGTGTTTAGAAACATGAAGAGCCTGAAAAGGTGTGAAAAATATGAAGAGCTCAAAAGATGTCAAAAATATGAGGAGCATGAAACAGTCTGAAAAATAGAGGCACATGAAACGGTCATCAAAAAGAGGAAGAGACTGAAAAGGTGAGAAAAATATGAATAGCTTCAAAATGTGTCAAAAATATGAGGAGCATTAAACGGTCTGAAAAACAGGAGGAGCATGGAGCGGTTTTCAAAATCATGGAGAGCCTGAAAAGTTTGAAAAATATGAGGAGCTTCAAAAGGTTAAAAAATATGAGGAAAATGAAACAGTGTGAAAATAAGAGGAGCATGAAACGGTTTTGAAAAAGATGAAGAGCATGAAAAGGTGTGAAAAATATGAAGAGCTTCAAAAGGCGTCAAAAATATGAGAAGCATGAAACGGTCTGAATAATAGAGGGAGTATGAAGAAGCGTTGAAAAACATGAAGAGCCTTAAAAGGTGTGAAAAATATGAAGAGCTTCCAAAGGTGTCAAAAATGAGATGAGCATGAAACGGTCTGAAAAATAGGTGGAGCATGAAGCATTGTTGAAAAACATGAAGAGCCTGAAAAGGTGTGAAAAATATGAAGAGCTTCAAAATGTGTGAAAAAAAGAAGAGCTTCAAAATGTGTCAAAAAAGAGATGAGCATGAAACGGTCTGAAAAATAGAAGGAGCATGTAGTGGTGTTGAAAAACATGAAGAGCCTGAAAAGGTGTGAAATATATGAAGAGCTTTAATAGGTGTCAAAAATATGAGGACCATGAAACGGTCTGAAAAAGAGTAGGAGAATGAAGCGGTGTTGAAAAACATGCAGAGCCAAAAAAAGGTGTGTCAAATATAAAGAGCTTCAAAATGTGTCAATAATATGAGGAGCATGAATCGGTCTGAAAAATAGGAGGAGCATGAAACGGTGTTGAAAAACATGAAGAGCATGAAAAGGTGTGAAAAATAGGAAGAGCTTCAAAAGGTGTCAAAAATATGAATAACATGAAACGGTCTGAAAAATAGAAGGGGCATGAAGCGGTGTTCAAAAACCTGAAAAGCCTGAAAAGGTGTGAAAAATATGAAGAGCTTCAAAAGGTGTGAAAAATAAGAGGAGCATGAAACGGTATCTAAAATAGGAGGAGCATGAAGTGGTGTTCAAAAACATGAAGAGCCTGAAAAGGTGTGAAATATATGAAGAGCTTCAAAATGTGTCAAAAATATGAGGAGCATGAAATGGTCTGAAAAACAGGAGGAGCATAAAATTGTGTTGAAAAACATGAAGGGCATGAAAAGGTGTGAAAAACATGAAGAGCTTCAAAAGGTGTCAAAAATATGTGGAGCATGAAACAGTCTGAAAAATAGGAGGAGCATGAAGCGTTGTTGAAAATCATGAAGAGCCTGAAAAGGTGTGAAAAATATGAAGAGCTTCAAAAGGTGTCAAAAATAAGAGGAGCATGAAACGGTCTGAAAAAAAGGAGAAGCATGAAGCAGTGTTGAAAAACATGATGAGCCTGAAAAGGTGTGTAATATATGAAGAGCTTTGAAAGGTGTCACAAATATGAGGAGCATGAAACGGTCTGAAAAATAGGAGGAGCATGAAACGGTGTTCAAAAATATGAAGAGCCTGAAAAGGTGTGAAATATATGAAGAGCTTCAATAGGTGTGAAAAAATGGAGGAGTATGAAGCGGTGTTGAAAAACATGAAGAGCCTGAGAAGGTGTGAAAAATATGAAGAGCTTCAAAAGCTGTCAAAAATAAGAGGAGCATGAAACAGTCTGAAAAATAGGAGGAGCATGAAACGGTGTTCAAAAATATGAAGAGCCTGAAAAGGTGTGAAATATATGAAGAGCTTCGAAAGGTGTCACAAATATGAGGAGCATGAAACGGTCTGAAAAAGAGTAGGAGCATGAAGCGGTGTTGAAAAACATGCAGAGCCAAAAAAAGGTGTGTCAAATATAAAGAGCTTCAAAAGGTGTCAATAATATGAGGAGCATGAATCGGTCTGAAAAATAGGAGGAGCATGAAACGGTGTTGAAAAACATGAAGAGCATGAAAAGGTGTGAAAAATAGGAAGAGCTTCAAAAGTTGTCAAAAATATGAATAGCATGAAAGGGTCTGAAAATTAGAAGGAGCATGAAGCGGTGTTCAAAAACCTGAAGAGCCTGAAAAGGTGTGAAAAATATGAAGAGCTTCAAAGGTGTGAAAAATAAGAGGAGCATGAAACGGTATCTAAAATAGGAGGAGCATGAAGTGGTGTTCAAAAACATGAAGAGCCTGAAAAGGTGTGAAATACATGAAGAGCTTCAAAATGTGTCAAAAATATGAGGAGCATGAAACGGTCTGAAAAACAGGAGGAGCATGAAGCGGTGTTGAGAAACATGAAGTGCCTGAAAAGGTATGAAAAATATGAAGAGCTTCAAAAGCTGTCAAAAATATGGGAGGGATGAAAAGGTCTGAGAAATAGGAGCAGCATGAAGTGGTGTTGAAAAACATGAAGAGCCTGAAAAGGTGTGAAAAATATGAAGAGCTTCAAAAGTTGTGAAATACATGAGGAGCAGGAAACGGTCTGAAAAATAGGAGGATCATGAAGCAGTGTTGAAAAACATGAAGAGCCCGAAAAGGTGTGAAAAATATGAATAGTCTCAAAAGTTGTGAAATACATGAGGAGCATGAAAGGGTCTGGAAAATAGGAGGATCATGAAGCGAAGTTGAAAAACATGAAGTGCCTGAAAAGGTGTGAAAAATAGGAAGAGCTTCAAAAGGTGTCAAAATTATGAGGAGCATGAAACGGTCTGAAATATAGGAGGAGCATGAAGTGGTGTTGGAAACCAGGAAGAGCCTGAAAAGGTGTGAAAAATTTGAAGAGCTTCAAAAGGTGTGAAAAATATGAGGAACATGAAACTGTCTGAAAAATAGGAGGAGCATGAAGCGGTGTTGAAAAACATGAAGAGCTTGAAAAGGTGTGAAAAATATGAAGAGCTTCAAAAGGTGTTAAAAATAAGAGGAACATGAAACGGTCTGAAAAAAAGGAGAAGCATGAAGCGTTGTTGAAAAACATGAAGAGCCTGAAAAGGTGTGAAATATATGAAGAGCTTCAATAGGTGTGAAAAAATGGAGGAGCATGAAGCGGTGTTGAAAAACATGAAGACCCTGAAACGGTGTGAAAAATATGAAGAGCGTCAAAAGGTGTAAAATATATGAGAAGCATGAAACGGTCTAAAAATTAGGAGAAGCATGAAGCCGTGTTCCAAAACATCAAGAGCCTGAAAAGGTGTGAAAAATATGAAGAGCTTCAAAAGGTGTCAAAAATATGAAGAGCATGAAACGGTCTGAAAAATAGGAGGAGCATGAACCTGTATTCAAAAACATGAAGAGCCTGAAAAGGTGTGAAAAATATGAAGAGCTTCAAAAGTGTCAAAAATATGAGGAGCATGAAAAGGTCTGAAAAACAGGAGGAGCATGAAACGCTGTTCAAAAATTGAAGAGCCTGAAAAGGTGTGAGAAATATGAAGAGCTTCAAAAGGTGTCAAAAATATGAGGAGCATGAACGGTCTGAAAAATAGGAGGAGCAAAATCAGTGTTGAAAAACATGAAGAGCCTGAAAAGGTGTGAAAAATATGAAGAGATTCAAAAGGTGTGAAAAATATGAAGAGCTTCAAAAGGTGTCAAAAATATGAGGAGCATGAAAACATCTGAAAAATAAGGGGAGCATGAAACCGTGTTGAAAAACATGAAAAACATTAAAATGTTCGGAAAATATGAAGAGTTTCAAAAGGTTTGAAAAATATGAGGAGCATGAAACGGTCTGAAAAATAGGAGGAGCATGAAATGGTGTTGAAAAAATGAAGAGCACGAATAGGTGTGAAAAATATGAAGAGTTTCAAAAGGTGTCAAAATATGAGGAGCATGGAAACTTTCTGAAAAATAGGAGGAGCATGAAGTGATGTTCAAAAACATGAAGAGCTCGCAATGGTGTGAAAAATATGAAGAGCTTCAACAAATGTCAAAAATATGAGGAGCATGAAACTGTCTGAAAAATAGGAGCAGTGTGAAACGGTATTGAAAAACATGAAAAGCATGAAAAGGTGTGAAAAATACGAAGAGCTTCAAAAGGTGTCAAAATATGAGGAGCATGTAATGGTCTGAAAAACAGGAGGAGCATGAAACGGTGTTGAAAAACGTGAGGAGCATGAAACGCTCTGAAAAATAGGAGGAGCATGAAACGGTGTTGAAAAACATGAAGAGCCTGAAAAGGTGTGAAAAATATGAAGAGCTTCAAAAGGAGTGAAATATATGAGGAGCATGAAACGGTCTGAAAAACAGGAGGAGCATGAAACGGTGTTGAAAAACATGAAGAGCCTGAAAAAGTGTGAAATATATGAAGAGCTTCAAAAGGTGTGACATATATGAGGAGCATGAAACGGTCTAAAATTTATGAGGAGCATGAAGCCATGTTCAAAAACATGAAGAGCCTGAAAAGGTGTGAAAAATATGAAGAGCTACAAAAGGTGTGAAATATATGAGGAGCATGAAATGGTCTGAAAAACAGGAGGAGCATGAAACGGTGTTGAAAAACATGAAGAGCCTGAAAAAGTGTGAAATATATGAAGAGATTCAAAAGGTGTGAAATACATGAGGAGAATGAAACGGTCTAAAAATTAGGAGGAACATGAAGCCGTGTTCAAAAACATGAAGAGCCTGAAAAGGTATGAAGAAAATGAAGAGCTTCAAAATGTGTCAAAAATATGAGGAGCATGAACAGTCTGAAAATTAGGAGTAGCATGAATCAGCGTTGAAAAACATGAAGAGCCTGAAAAGGTGAGAAAAATATGAAGACCTTCAAAAGGTGTGAAAAATATGAGGAGCTGGGAATGGTCTGAAAAATAGGAGGAGGATGAAGCGCTGTTGATAAACATGAAGAGCAAGAAAAGGTGTGAAAAATATGAAGAGCTTCAAAAGGTGGGAAAAATATGAGGAGCATGAAGCGGTGTTCAAAAACATGAAGAGCATGAAAATGTTTGAAAAATATAAAGAGCTTCAAAAGGTGTGAAAAATAGGAGCAGCATGAAGCGGTGTTCCAAAACTTGAGGATACTGAAAAGATGTGAAAAATATGAAGAGCTTCAAACGGTTTTAAAAATATAAAAATATAAGGAGCATGAAACGGTCTGAAAACTAGGAGGAGCATGAAGCGGTCTTCCAAAACATGAAGAACCTGAAAAGGTATGAAAAATATGAGGAGCTTCAAAATGTGTCAAAAATATGAGGAGCATGAACGGTCTGAAAATTAGGAGTAGCATGATTGAGCGTTGAAAAACATGAAGAGCCTGAAAAGGTGTGAAAAATATGAAGAGATTAAAAAGGTGTGAAAAATATGAAGAGCTTCAAAAGGTGTCAAAATATGACGAGCATGAAACGGTCTGAAAAAGAGGAGGAGCACGAAACGGTCTTCAAAAACATGAAGAGCCTGAAAAGATATGAAAAATATGAAGAGCTTCAAAAGGTGTCAAAAATATGAGGTGCATGAACGGTCTGAAAATTAGGAGTAGCATGAAAAAGCGTTGAAAAATATGAAGAGCCTGAAAAGGTGTGAAAAATATGAAGATCTTTAAAAGGTGTCAAAAAGATGAGGAGCATGAAACGGTTTGAAAAATAGGAGGAGCATGAAACGGTGTTCAAAAACATGAAGAGCCTGAAAAGGTGTGAAAAATGTGAAGAGATTCAAAAGGTGTCAAAAATAGGAGGAGCATGAAGCAGTGTACAAAAACTTGAAGATACTGAAAAGGTGTGAAAAATAAGAAGAGCTTCAAAGGTGTCAAAAATATGAGGAGCATGAAACGGTCTGAAAAATAGGAGGAGCATGAAACGGTGTTAAAAAACATGAAGAGCCTGAAAAGGTTTGAAAAATTAGAAGAGCTTCAGAAGGTGGGAAAATTTGAGGAGCATGAAACGGTCTAAAAATTAGAAGGAGCATGAAGCCGTTTTCAAAAACATGAAGAGCCTGAAAAGGTGTAAAAAATATGAAGAGCCTGAAAAGGCGTCAAAAATATGAGGAGCATGAAACGGTCTGAAATTTAGGAGGAGCATGAAGCCGTGTTCAAAAACATGAGGAGCCTCAAAAAGTGTGAAAAATATGAAGAGCTTCAAAAAGTGTGAAAAATAAGAGGAGCATAAAATGGTCTGAAAATAGGAGGAGCATGAAACGGTGTTGAAAAACGTGAGGAGCATGAAACGCTCTGAAAAATAGGAGGAGCATGAAACGGTGTTGAAAATCATGAAGAGCCTGAAGAGGTGTGAAAAATATGAAGAGCTTCAAAAGGTGTCAAAAATATGAGCAGCATGAAACGGTCTGAAAAATAGGAGGAGCATGAAGCGGTGTTGAAAAACATGAAGAGCCTTAAAAGGTGTGAAAAATATGAAGAGCTTCAAAAAGTGTAAAAATATGACGAGCATGAAACGGTCTGAAAAATAAGAGGATCATGAAGCGGTGTTGAAAAAAATGAAGCCTGACATGGTGTTAAAAATATGAAGAGCTTGAAAAGGTGTAAAATATATGAGGAGCATGAAACGGTCTGAAAAATAGGAGGAGCATGAAACGGTGTTGAAAAACATGAAGAGCCTGAAAAAGTGTGAAATATATGAAGAGCTTCAAAAGGTGTGAAATATATGAGGAGAATGAAACGATCTAAAAATTAGGAGGAGCATGAAGCCGTGTTCAAAAACATGAAGAGCCTGAAAAGGTGTGAAAAAATATGAACAGCTTCAAAAGGTGTCAAAATATGACGAGCATGAAAGGGTCTGAAAAATAGGAGGAGCATGAAACTGTCTTAAAAATATGAAGTGCCTGAAACTGTGTGAAATATTTGAAGAGCTTCAAAAGTTGTCAAAAATATGAGGGGCATGAACGGTCTGAAAAATAAGAGGAGCATGAAACGGTCTTCAAAAACCTGAGGAGCCTGAAAAGGTGTGAAAAATATGAAGAGCTTCAAAATGTGTCAAAAATATGAGGAGCATGAACGGTCTGAAAATTAGGAGTAGCATGAATCAGTGTTGAAAAACATGAAGAGCCAGAAAAGGTGTGAAAAATATGAAGAGATTCAAAAAGTGTGTAAAATATGAAGAGCTTCAAAAGGTGAAAAAAATATGAGGAGCATGAAACGTTCTGAAAAATAGGAGGCGCATGAAATGGCGTTGAAACATGAAGAACCTGAAAAGGTGAGAAAAATATGAAGACCTTCAAAAGGTGTGAAAAATATGAGGAGCAGGTAACGGTCTGAAAAATAGGAGGAGGATGAAGCGGTCTTGATAAACATGAAGAGCATGAAAAGGTGTGAAAAATATGAATAGCTTCAAAAGGTGGGAAAAATATGAGGAGCATGAAGCAGTGTTCAAAAACGTGAAGAGCTTGAAAAGTTTTGAAAAATATGAAGAGCTTCAAAAGTTGTGAAAAATAGGAGGAGCATGAAGCGGTGTTCCAAAACTTGAAGAGATTGAAAAGATGTGAAAAATATGAAGAGCTTCAAAAGGTGTTAAAAATATGAGGAGCATGAAACGGTTTGAAAAATAGGAGGAGCATGAAACGTTGTTCAAAAACATGAAGAGCCTGAAAAGGTGTGAAAAATATGAAGAGATTCAAAAGGTGTCAAAAATAGGAGGAGCATGAAGCGGTGTTGAAAAACATGAAGAGCCTGAAAAAGTGTGAAATATATGAAGAGCTTCAAAAGATGTCAAATATATTAGGACCATGAAACGGTCTAAAAATTAGGAGGAGCATGAAGCCATGTTCAAAAACATGAAGAGCCTGAAAAGGTGTGAAAAACATGAAGAGCTTGAAAGGTGTGAAAACTATGAAGAACTTCAAAAGGTGTCAAAAATATGAGGAGTATGAAACGGTCTGAAAAATAAGAGGATCATGAAGCGGTGTTGAAAAACATGAAACCTGAAATGGTGTGAAAAATATGAAGAGCTTCAAAAGGTGTGAAAAAAATGAGGAGCATGAAACGGTGTTGAAAAACATGAAGAGCCTGAAAAGGTGTGAAAAATATGAAGAGCTTCAAAAGGTGTGAAAAATATGAAGAGTTTCAAAAAGTGTCAAAAATATGGGGAGCATGAAAGGATATGAAAAATAGGAGGAGTATGAAGCGGTGTTTAAAAACATGAACCCTGAAAAGGTGTGAAAAATATGAAGAGCTTCAAAATGTGTCAAAAAAATGAGGAGCATGAACGGTCTGAAAATTAGGAGTAGCATGAATCAGTGTTGAAAAACATGAAGAGCCTGAAAGGGTGTGAAAAATATGAAGAGATTCAAAAGGTGTGTAAAATATGAAGAGCTTCAAAAGGTGAAAAAAATATGAGGAGCATGAAACGTTCTGAAAAATAGGAGGCGCATGAAACGGTGTTGAAAGACATGAAGAGCCTGAAAAGGTGTGAAAAATATGAAGAGATTCAAAAGGTTTCGAATATAGGAGGAGCATGAAACGGTGTTCAAAAACTTGAAGATACTGAAAAGGTGTGAAAAATAAGAAGAGCTTCAAAAGGTGTCAAAAATATGAGGAGCATGAAACGGTCTGAAAAACAGGAGGAGCATGAAAAGGTGTTGAAAGACATGAAGAACCTGAAAAGTTTTGAAAAATAAGAGGAGATTCAGAAGGTGGGAAAATTTGAGGATCATGAAACGGTCTAAAAATTAGGAGGAGCATGAAGCCGTGTTCAAAAACATGAGGAGACTGAAAAGGTGTGAAAAATATGAAGAACTTGAAAAGGCGTCAAAAATATGAGGAGCATGAAACGGTCTGAAAATTAGGAGGAGCATGAATCCGTGTTCAAAAACTTGAAGAGCCTCAAAAGGTGTGAAAAATATGAAGAGCTTCAAAAACTGTGAAAAATATGAGGAGCATGAAATGGTCTGAAAAATAGGAGGAGCATGAAACGGTCTTCAAAAACATGAAGTGCCTGAAAAGGTGTGAACTATTTGAAGAGCTTCAAAAGTTGTCAAAAATATGAGGAGCATGAACGGTCTAAAAATAGGAGGAGCATGAAACGGTCTTCAAAAACATGAAGAGCCTGAGAAGGTGTGAAAAATAAGAAGAGCTTCAAAAGGTGTCAAAAATATGAGGAGCATGAAACTGTAAGAAAAATAGGAGGAGCATGAAGCGGTGTTCAAAACTTGAAGCCAGAAAAGGTGTGAAAAATATGAAGAGCTTCAAAAGGTGTGAAAAATATGAGGAGCATGAAACGGTCTGAAAAATAGGAGCAGGATGAAGCGGTGTTCAAAAACATGAAGAGCCTGAAAAGGTTTGAAAAATAAGAAGAGATTCAAAAGGTGTGAAATATATGAGGAGCATGAAACGGTCTGAAAAATAGGAGGAGGATCAAGCGGTGTTGAAAAACATGAAGAGCCTGAAAAGGTGTGAAAAATATGAAGAGCTTCTAAAGGTGTCAAAATATGACGAGCATGAAACGGTCTGAAAATAGGAGGAACATGAAGCGGTTTTGAAAAACATGAAGCCTGAAATGGTGTGAAAAATATGAAGAGCTTCAAAAGGTGTGAAATTATGAGGAGCACAAAACGGTCTGAAAAATCGGAGGAGGATGAAACAGTGTTGAAAAACTTGAAGAGCCTGAAAAGGTGTGAAAAATATGAAGAGCTTAAAAAGGTGGGAAAAATATGAGGAGCATGAAGCGTTGTTCAAAAACATGAAGTGCTTGAAAAGTTTTGAAAAATAGGAAGAGCTTCAAAAGTTGTGAAAAATAGGAGGAGCATGATGCGGTGTTCAAAATTTGAAGATACTGAAAAGATGTGAAAATTATGAAGACCTTCAAAATGTGTCAAAAATATGAGGAGCATGAAACTGTCTGAAAAATAGGAGGAGGATGAAGCGGTCTTCAAAAACATGAAGAGCCTCAAAAAGTGTGGAAAATATGAAGAGCTTCAAAAGGTGTGAAAAATGTGAGGAGCATGAAACGGTGTTGAAAGACATGAAGAGTCTGAAAAGGTGTGAAAAATATGAAGAGATTCAAAAGGTGTCAAATATAGGAGGAGCATGAAGCGGTGTTCAAAAACTTGAAGATACTGAAAAGGTGTGAAAAATAAGAAGAGCTTCAAAAGGTGTCAAAAATATGAGGAGCATGAAACGGTCTGAAAAACAGGAGGAGCATGAAAAGGTGTTGAAAGACATGAAGAACCTGAAAAGTTTTGAAAATAAGAGGAGATTCAGAAGGTGGGAAAATTTGAGGAGCATGAAACGGTCTAAAAATCAGGAGGAGCATGAAGCCGTGTTCAAAAACAGGAGGAGACTGAAAAGGTGTGAAAAATATGAAGAACTTGAAAAGGCGTCAAAAATATGAGAAGCATGAAACGGTCTGAAAATTAGGAGGAGCATGAATCCTTGTTCAAAAACTTGAAGAGCCTCAAAAGGTGTGAAAAATATGAAGAGCTTCAAAAACTGTGAAAAATATGAGGAGCATGAAATGGTTTGAAAAATAGGAGGAGCATGAAACGGTCTTCAAAAACATGAAGTGCCTGAAAAGGTGTGAACTATTTGAAGAGCTTCAAAAGTTGTCAAAAATATGAGGAGCATGAAACTGTAAGAAAAATAGGAGGAGGATGAAGCGGTCTTCAAAAACATGAAGAGCCTCAAAAAGTGTGGAAAATATGAAGAGCTTCAAAAGGTGTGAAAAATGTGAGGAGCATGAAACGGTGTTCAAAAACTTAAAGATATTTAAAAGGTGTGAAAAATATGAAGAGCTTCAAAAGGTGTCAAAAATAGGAGGACAATGAAGCAGTGTTCAAAAACTTGAAGATACTGAAAAGGTGTGAAAAATAAGAAGAGCTTCAAAAGGTGTGAAAAATAGGAGGAGCATGAAGCGGTGTTCAAAAACGTAAAGATACTTAAAAGGTGTGAAAAATATGAAGAGCTTCAAAAGGTGTCAAAAATATGAGGAGCATGAACCAGGCTGAAAAATAGGAGGAGCATGAACCGATCTTGAAAAACATGAAGAGCCAGAAAAGGTGTGAAAAAATGAAGAGCTTCAAAAGTTGTGAAAAATATGAAGAACTTCAAAAAGTGTAGAAAATATGAGGAGCATGAAACGGTCTGAAAAATAGGAGGAGCATGAAAAGGTGTTGAAAAACATGAAGAGCTTGAAAAGGTGTGAAATATATGAAGAGCTTCAAAAGGTGTCAAAAATATGAGGAGCATGAATGGTCTGAAAATTAGGAGTAGCATGATTCAGTGTTGAAAAACATGAAGAGCCTGAAAAGGTGTGAAAAATATGAAGATCTTCAAAAGGTGTCAAAAATAGGAGGAGCATGAAGCAGTGTTCAAAAACTTGAAGATACTGAAAAGGTGTGAAAAATAAGAAGAGCTTCAAAAGGTGTGAAAAATAGGAGGAGCATGAAGCTGTGTTCAAAAACTTGAAGATACAGAAAAGTTGTGAAAAATATGAAGAGCTTAAAAAGGTGTGAAAAATAGGAGGAGCATGAAGTGGTGTTGAAAACATGAAGAGACAGAAAAGGTGTGAAAAATATGAAGAGTTTCAAAAGGTGTCAAAATATGAGGAGCATGAAACTTTCTGAAAAATAGGAGGAGCATGAAGTGATGTTCAAAAACATGAAGAGCTCGAAATGGTGTGAAAAATATGAAGAGCTTCAAAAAAAGTCAAAAATATGAGGAGCATGAAACTGTCTGAAAAATAGGAGCAGTGTGAAACGGTATTGAAAAACATGAAGAGCATGAAAAGGTGTGAAAAATACGAAGAGCTTCAAAAGGTGTCAAAAATATGAGGAGCATGTAACGGTCTGAAAAACAGGAGGAGCATGAAACGGTGTTGAAAAACGTGAGGAGCATGAAACGCTCTGAAAAATAGGAGGAGCATCAAACGGTGTTGAAAAACATGAAGAGCCTGAAAAAGTGTGAAATATATGAAGAGCTTCAAAAGGTGTGACATATATGAGGAGCATGAAACGGTCTAAAATTTATGAGGAGCATGAAGCCATGTTCAAAAACATGAAGAGCCTGAAAATGTGTGAATAATATGAATAGCTTCAAAGGGTGTCAAAATATGATGAGCATGAAACGGTCTGAAAAATAGGAGGAGCATGAAACGGGCTTCAAAAACATGAAGAGCCTGAAAATGTATGAAAAAAATGAAGAGCTTCAAAATGGTTCAAAAATATGAGGAGCATGAACGGTCTGAAAATTAGGAGTAGCATGAATCAGCGTTGAAAAACATGAAGAGCCTGAAAAGGTGAGAAAAATATGAAGACCTTCAAAAGGTGTGAAAAATTTGAGGAGCTGGGAACGGTCTGAAAAATAGGAGGAGGATGAAGCGCTGTTGATAAACATGAAGAGCAAGAAAAGGTGTGAAAAATATGAAGAGCTTCAAAAGGTGGGAAAAATATGAGGAGCATGAAGCGGTGTTCAAAAACATGAAGAGCATGAAAATGTTTGAAAAATATAAAGAGCTTCAAAAGGTGTCAAAAATATGAGGTGCATGAACGGTCTGAAAATTAGGAGTAGCATGAAAAAGCGTTGAAAAATACGAAGAGCCTGAAAAGGTGTGAAAAATATGAAGATCTTTAAAAGGTGTCAAAAAGATGAGGAGCATGAAACGGTTTGAAAAATAGGAGGAGCATGAAACGGTGTTCAAAAACATGAAGAGCCTGAAAAGGTGTGAAAAATGTGAAGAGATTCAAAAGGTGTCAAAAATAGGAGGAGCATGAAGCAGTGTACAAAAACTTGAAGATACTGAAAAGGTGTGAAAAATAAGAAGAGCTTCAAAGGTGTCAAAAATATGAGGAGCATGAAACGGTCTGAAAAATAGGAGGAGCATGAAACGGTGTTAAAAAACATGAAGAGCCTGAAAAGGTTTGAAAAATTAGAAGAGCTTCAGAAGGTGGGAAAATTTGAGGAGCATGAAACGGTCTAAAAATTAGAAGGAGCATGAAGCCGTTTTCAAAAACATGAAGAGCCTGAAAAGGTGTAAAAAATATGAAGAGCCTGAAAAGGCGTTAAAAATATGAGGAGCATGAAACGGTCTGAAATTTAGGAGGAGCATGAAGCCGTGTTCAAAAACATGAGGAGCCTCAAAAAGTGTGAAAAATATGAAGAGCTTCAAAAAGTGTGAAAAATAAGAGGAGCATGAAATGGTCTGAAAATAGGAGGAGCATGAAACGCTCTGAAAAATAGGAGGAGCATGAAGCGGTGTTCAAAACTTGAAGCCAGAAAAGGTGTGAAAAATATGAAGAGCTTCAAAAGGTGTGAAAAATATGAGGAGCATGAAACGGTCTGAAAAATAGGAGCAGGATGAAGCGGTGTTCAAAAACATGAAGAGCCTGAAAAGGTTTGAAAAATAAGAAGAGATTCAAAAGGTGTGAAATATATGAGGAGCATGAAACGGTCTGAAAAATAGGAGGAGGATCAAGCGGTGTTGAAAAACATGAAGAGCCTGAAAAGGTGTGAAAAATATGAAGAGTTTCTAAAGGTGTCAAAATATGACGAGCATGAAACGGTCTGAAAATAGGAGGAGCATGAAGCGGTTTTGAAAAACATGAAGCCTGAAATGGTGTGAAAAATATGAAGAGCTTCAAAAGGTGTGAAATATATGAGGAGCACAAAACGGTCTGAAAAATCGGAGGAGGATGAAACGGTGTTGAAAAACTTGAAGAGCCTGAAAAGGTGTGAAAAATGTAAAGAGCTTAAAAAGGTGGGAAAAATATGAGGAGCATGAAGCGTTGTTCAAAAACATGAAGTGCTTGAAAAGTTTTGAAAAATAGGAAGAGCTTCAAAAGTTGTGAAAAATAGGAGGAGCATGATGCGGTGTTCAAAATTTGAAGATACTGAAAAGATGTGAAAATTATGAAGACCTTCAAAATGTGTCAAAAATATGAGGAGCATGAAACTGTCTGAAAAATAGGAGGAGGATGAAGTGGTCTTCAAAAACATGAAGAGCCTCAAAAAGTGTGGAAAATATGAAGAGCTTCAAAAGGTGTGAAAAATGTGAGGAGCATGAAACGGTGTTCAAAAACTTAAAGATATTTAAAAGGTGTGAAAAATATGAAGAGCTTCAAAAGGTGTCAAAAATAGGAGGACAATGAAGCAGTGTTCAAAAACTTGAAGATACTGAAAAGGTGTGAAAAATAAGAAGAGCTTCAAAAGGTGTGAAAAATAGGAGGAGCATGAAGCGGTGTTCAAAAACGTAAAGATACTTAAAAGGTGTGAAAAATATGAAGAGCTTCAAAAGGTGTCAAAAATATGAGGAGCATGAACCAGGCTGAAAAATAGGAGGAGCATGAACCGATCTTGAAAAACATGAAGAGCCAGAAAAGGTGTGAAAAAATGAAGAGCTTCAAAAGTTGTGAAAAATATGAAGAACTTCAAAAAGTGTAGAAAATATGAGGAGCATGAAACGGTCTGAAAAATAGGAGGAGCATGAAAAGGTGTTGAAAAACATGAAGAGCTTGAAAAGGTGTGAAATATATGAAGAGCTTCAAAAGGTGTCAAAAATATGAGGAGCATGAATGGTCTGAAAATTAGGAGTAGCATGATTCAGTGTTGAAAAACATGAAGAGCCTGAAAAGGTGTGAAAAATATGAAGATCTTCAAAAGGTGTCAAAAATAGGAGGAGCATGAAGCAGTGTTCAAAAACTTGAAGATACTGAAAAGGTGTGAAAAATAAGAAGAGCTTCAAAAGGTGTGAAAAATAGGAGGAGCATGAAGCTGTGTTCAAAAACTTGAAGATACAGAAAAGTTGTGAAAAATATGAAGAGCTTAAAAAGGTGTGAAAAATAGGAGGAGCATGAAGTGGTGTTGAAAACATGAAGAGACAGAAAAGGTGTGAAAAATATGAAGAGTTTCAAAAGGTGTCAAAATATGAGGAGCATGAAACTTTCTGAAAAATAGGAGGAGCATGAAGTGATGTTCAAAAACATGAAGAGCTCGAAATGGTGTGAAAAATATGAAGAGCTTCAAAAAAAGTCAAAAATATGAGGAGCATGAAACTGTCTGAAAAATAGGAGCAGTGTGAAACGGTATTGAAAAACATGAAGAGCATGAAAAGGTGTGAAAAATACGAAGAGCTTCAAAAGGTGTCAAAAATATGAGGAGCATGTAACGGTCTGAAAAACAGGAGGAGCATGAAACGGTGTTGAAAAACGTGAGGAGCATGAAACGCTCTGAAAAATAGGAGGAGCATCAAACGGTGTTGAAAAACATGAAGAGCCTGAAAAAGTGTGAAATATATGAAGAGCTTCAAAAGGTGTGACATATATGAGGAGCATGAAACGGTCTAAAATTTATGAGGAGCATGAAGCCATGTTCAAAAACATGAAGAGCCTGAAAATGTGTGAATAATATGAATAGCTTCAAAGGGTGTCAAAATATGATGAGCATGAAACGGTCTGAAAAATAGGAGGAGCATGAAACGGGCTTCAAAAACATGAAGAGCCTGAAAATGTATGAAAAAAATGAAGAGCTTCAAAATGGTTCAAAAATATGAGGAGCATGAACGGTCTGAAAATCAGGAGTAGCATGAATCAGCGTTGAAAAACATGAAGAGCCTGAAAAGGTGAGAAAAATATGAAGACCTTCAAAAGGTGTGAAAAATTTGAGGAGCTGGGAACGGTCTGAAAAATAGGAGGAGGATGAAGCGCTGTTGATAAACATGAAGAGCAAGAAAAGGTGTGAAAAATATGAAGAGCTTCAAAAGGTGGGAAAAATATGAGGAGCATGAAGCGGTGTTCAAAAACATGAAGAGCATGAAAATGTTTGAAAAATATAAAGAGCTTCAAAAGGTGTCAAAAATATGAGGTGCATGAACGGTCTGAAAATTAGGAGTAGCATGAAAAAGCGTTGAAAAATACGAAGAGCCTGAAAAGGTGTGAAAAATATGAAGATCTTTAAAAGGTGTCAAAAAGATGAGGAGCATGAAACGGTTTGAAAAATAGGAGGAGCATGAAACGGTGTTCAAAAACATGAAGAGCCTGAAAAGGTGTGAAAAATGTGAAGAGATTCAAAAGGTGTCAAAAATAGGAGGAGCATGAAGCAGTGTACAAAAACTTGAAGATACTGAAAAGGTGTGAAAAATAAGAAGAGCTTCAAAGGTGTCAAAAATATGAGGAGCATGAAACGGTCTGAAAAATAGGAGGAGCATGAAACGGTGTTAAAAAACATGAAGAGCCTGAAAAGGTTTGAAAAATTAGAAGAGCTTCAGAAGGTGGGAAAATTTGAGGAGCATGAAACGGTCTAAAAATTAGAAGGAGCATGAAGCCGTTTTCAAAAACATGAAGAGCCTGAAAAGGTGTAAAAAATATGAAGAGCCTGAAAAGGCGTTAAAAATATGAGGAGCATGAAACGGTCTGAAATTTAGGAGGAGCATGAAGCCGTGTTCAAAAACATGAGGAGCCTCAAAAAGTGTGAAAAATATGAAGAGCTTCAAAAAGTGTGAAAAATAAGAGGAGCATGAAATGGTCTGAAAATAGGAGGAGCATGAAACGCTCTGAAAAATAGGAGGAGCATGAAGCGGTGTTCAAAACTTGAAGCCAGAAAAGGTGTGAAAAATATGAAGAGCTTCAAAAGGTGTGAAAAATATGAGGAGCATGAAACGGTCTGAAAAATAGGAGCAGGATGAAGCGGTGTTCAAAAACATGAAGAGCCTGAAAAGGTTTGAAAAATAAGAAGAGATTCAAAAGGTGTGAAATATATGAGGAGCATGAAACGGTCTGAAAAATAGGAGGAGGATCAAGCGGTGTTGAAAAACATGAAGAGCCTGAAAAGGTGTGAAAAATATGAAGAGTTTCTAAAGGTGTCAAAATATGACGAGCATGAAACGGTCTGAAAATAGGAGGAGCATGAAGCGGTTTTGAAAAACATGAAGCCTGAAATGGTGTGAAAAATATGAAGAGCTTCAAAAGGTGTGAAATATATGAGGAGCACAAAACGGTCTGAAAAATCGGAGGAGGATGAAACGGTGTTGAAAAACTTGAAGAGCCTGAAAAGGTGTGAAAAATGTAAAGAGCTTAAAAAGGTGGGAAAAATATGAGGAGCATGAAGCGTTGTTCAAAAACATGAAGTGCTTGAAAAGTTTTGAAAAATAGGAAGAGCTTCAAAAGTTGTGAAAAATAGGAGGAGCATGATGCGGTGTTCAAAATTTGAAGATACTGAAAAGATGTGAAAATTATGAAGACCTTCAAAATGTGTCAAAAATATGAGGAGCATGAAACTGTCTGAAAAATAGGAGGAGGATGAAGTGGTCTTCAAAAACATGAAGAGCCTCAAAAAGTGTGGAAAATATGAAGAGCTTCAAAAGGTGTGAAAAATGTGAGGAGCATGAAACGGTGTTCAAAAACTTAAAGATATTTAAAAGGTGTGAAAAATATGAAGAGCTTCAAAAGGTGTCAAAAATAGGAGGACAATGAAGCAGTGTTCAAAAACTTGAAGATACTGAAAAGGTGTGAAAAATAAGAAGAGCTTCAAAAGGTGTGAAAAATAGGAGGAGCATGAAGCGGTGTTCAAAAACGTAAAGATACTTAAAAGGTGTGAAAAATATGAAGAGCTTCAAAAGGTGTCAAAAATATGAGGAGCATGAACCAGGCTGAAAAATAGGAGGAGCATGAACCGATCTTGAAAAACATGAAGAGCCAGAAAAGGTGTGAAAAAATGAAGAGCTTCAAAAGTTGTGAAAAATATGAAGAACTTCAAAAAGTGTAGAAAATATGAGGAGCATGAAACGGTCTGAAAAATAGGAGGAGCATGAAAAGGTGTTGAAAAACATGAAGAGCTTGAAAAGGTGTGAAATATATGAAGAGCTTCAAAAGGTGTCAAAAATATGAGGAGCATGAATGGTCTGAAAATTAGGAGTAGCATGATTCAGTGTTGAAAAACATGAAGAGCCTGAAAAGGTGTGAAAAATATGAAGATCTTCAAAAGGTGTCAAAAATAGGAGGAGCATGAAGCAGTGTTCAAAAACTTGAAGATACTGAAAAGGTGTGAAAAATAAGAAGAGCTTCAAAAGGTGTGAAAAATAGGAGGAGCATGAAGCTGTGTTCAAAAACTTGAAGATACAGAAAAGTTGTGAAAAATATGAAGAGCTTAAAAAGGTGTGAAAAATAGGAGGAGCATGAAGTGGTGTTGAAAACATGAAGAGACAGAAAAGGTGTGAAAAATATGAAGAGTTTCAAAAGGTGTCAAAATATGAGGAGCATGAAACTTTCTGAAAAATAGGAGGAGCATGAAGTGATGTTCAAAAACATGAAGAGCTCGAAATGATGTGAAAAATATGAAGAGCTTCAAAAAAAGTCAAAAATATGAGGAGCATGAAACTGTCTGAAAAATAGGAGCAGTGTGAAACGGTATTGAAAAACATGAAGAGCATGAAAAGGTGTGAAAAATACGAAGAGCTTCAAAAGGTGTCAAAAATATGAGGAGCATGTAACGGTCTGAAAAACAGGAGGAGCATGAAACAGTGTTGAAAAACGTGAGGAGCATGAAACGCTCTGAAAAATAGGAGGAGCATCAAACGGTGTTGAAAAACATGAAGAGCCTGAAAAAGTGTGAAATATATGAAGAGCTTCAAAAGGTGTGACATATATGAGGAGCATGAAACGGTCTAAAATTTATGAGGAGCATGAAGCCATGTTCAAAAACATGAAGAGCCTGAAAATGTGTGAATAATATGAATAGCTTCAAAGGGTGTCAAAATATGATGAGCATGAAACGGTCTGAAAAATAGGAGGAGCATGAAACGGGCTTCAAAAACATGAAGAGCCTGAAAATGTATGAAAAAAATGAAGAGCTTCAAAATGGTTCAAAAATATGAGGAGCATGAACGGTCTGAAAATCAGGAGTAGCATGAATCAGCGTTGAAAAACATGAAGAGCCTGAAAAGGTGAGAAAAATATGAAGACCTTCAAAAGGTGTGAAAAATTTGAGGAGCTGGGAACGGTCTGAAAAATAGGAGGAGGATGAAGCGCTGTTGATAAACATGAAGAGCAAGAAAAGGTGTGAAAAATATGAAGAGCTTCAAAAGGTGGGAAAAATATGAGGAGCATGAAGCGGTGTTCAAAAACATGAAGAGCATGAAAATGTTTGAAAAATATAAAGAGCTTCAAAAGGTGTCAAAAATATGAGGTGCATGAACGGTCTGAAAATTAGGAGTAGCATGAAAAAGCGTTGAAAAATATGAAGAGCCTGAAAAGGTGTGAAAAATATGAAGATCTTTAAAAGGTGTCAAAAAGATGAGGAGCATGAAACGGTTTGAAAAATAGGAGGAGCATGAAACGGTGTTCAAAAACATGAAGAGCCTGAAAAGGTGTGAAAAATGTGAAGAGATTCAAAAGGTGTCAAAAATAGGAGGAGCATGAAGCAGTGTACAAAAACTTGAAGATACTGAAAAGGTGTGAAAAATAAGAAGAGCTTCAAAGGTGTCAAAAATATGAGGAGCATGAAACGGTCTGAAAAATAGGAGGAGCATGAAACGGTGTTAAAAAACATGAAGAGCCTGAAAAGGTTTGAAAAATTAGAAGAGCTTCAGAAGGTGGGAAAATTTGAGGAGCATGAAACGGTCTCAAAATTAGAAGGAGCATGAAGCCGTTTTCAAAAACATGAAGAGCCTGAAAAGGTGTAAAAAATATGAAGAGCCTGAAAAGGCGTCAAAAATATGAGGAGCATGAAACGGTCTGAAATTTAGGAGGAGCATGAAGCCGTGTTCAAAAACATGAGGAGCCTCAAAAAGTGTGAAAAATATGAAGAGCTTCAAAAAGTGTGAAAAATAAGAGGAGCATGAAATGGTCTGAAAATAGGAGGAGCATGAAACGCTCTGAAAAATAGGAGGAGCATGAAGCGGTGTTCAAAACTTGAAGCCAGAAAAGGTGTGAAAAATATGAAGAGCTTCAAAAGGTGTGAAAAATATGAGGAGCATGAAACGGTCTGAAAAATAGGAGCAGGATGAAGCGGTGTTCAAAAACATGAAGAGCCTGAAAAGGTTTGAAAAATAAGAAGAGATTCAAAAGGTGTGAAATATATGAGGAGCATGAAACGGTCTGAAAAATAGGAGGAGGATCAAGCGGTGTTGAAAAACATGAAGAGCCTGAAAAGGTGTGAAAAATATGAAGAGTTTCTAAAGGTGTCAAAATATGACGAGCATGAAACGGTCTGAAAATAGGAGGAGCATGAAGCGGTTTTGAAAAACATGAAGCCTGAAATGGTGTGAAAAATATGAAGGGCTTCAAAAGGTGTGAAATATATGAGGAGCACAAAACGGTCTGAAAAATCAGAGGAGGATGAAACGGTGTTGAAAAACTTGAAGGGCCTGAAAAGGTGTGAAAAATGTAAAGAGCTTAAAAAGGTGGGAAAAATATGAGGAGCATGAAGCGTTGTTCAAAAACATGAAGTGCTTGAAAAGTTTTGAAAAATAGGAAGAGCTTCAAAAGTTGTGAAAAATAGGAGGAGCATGATGCGGTGTTCAAAATTTGAAGATACTGAAAAGATGTGAAAATTATGAAGACCTTCAAAATGTGTCAAAAATATGAGGAGCATGAAACTGTCTGAAAAATAGGAGGAGGATGAAGCGGTCTTCAAAAACATGAAGAGCCTCAAAAAGTGTGGAAAATATGAAGAGCTTCAAAAGGTGTGAAAAATGTGAGGAGCATGAAACGGTGTTCAAAAACTTAAAGATATTTAAAAGGTGTGAAAAATATGAAGAGCTTCAAAAGGTGTCAAAAATAGGAGGACAATGAAGCAGTGTTCAAAAACTTGAAGATACTGAAAAGGTGTGAAAAATAAGAAGAGCTTCAAAAGGTGTGAAAAATAGGAGGAGCATGAAGCGGTGTTCAAAAACGTAAAGATACTTAAAAGGTGTGAAAAATATGAAGAGCTTCAAAAGGTGTCAAAAATATGAGGAGCATGAACCAGGCTGAAAAATAGGAGGAGCATGAACCGATCTTGAAAAACATGAAGAGCCAGAAAAGGTGTGAAAAAATGAAGAGCTTCAAAAGTTGTGAAAAATATGAAGAACTTCAAAAAGTGTAGAAAATATGAGGAGCATGAAACGGTCTGAAAAATAGGAGGAGCATGAAAAGGTGTTGAAAAACATGAAGAGCTTGAAAAGGTGTGAAATATATGAAGAGCTTCAAAAGGTGTCAAAAATATGAGGAGCATGAATGGTCTGAAAATTAGGAGTAGCATGATTCAGTGTTGAAAAACATGAAGAGCCTGAAAAGGTGTGAAAAATATGAAGATCTTCAAAAGGTGTCAAAAATAGGAGGAGCATGAAGCAGTGTTCAAAAACTTGAAGATACTGAAAAGGTGTGAAAAATAAGAAGAGCTTCAAAAGGTGTGAAAAATAGGAGGAGCATGAAGCTGTGTTCAAAAACTTGAAGATACAGAAAAGTTGTGAAAAATATGAAGAGCTTAAAAAGGTGTGAAAAATAGGAGGAGCATGAAGTGGTGTTGAAAACATGAAGAGACAGAAAAGGTGTGAAAAATATGAAGAGTTTCAAAAGGTGTCAAAATATGAGGAGCATGAAACTTTCTGAAAAATAGGAGGAGCATGAAGTGATGTTCAAAAACATGAAGAGCTCGAAATGGTGTGAAAAATATGAAGAGCTTCAAAAAAAGTCAAAAATATGAGGAGCATGAAACTGTCTGAAAAATAGGAGCAGTGTGAAACGGTATTGAAAAACATGAAGAGCATGAAAAGGTGTGAAAAATACGAAGAGCTTCAAAAGGTGTCAAAAATATGAGGAGCATGTAACGGTCTGAAAAACAGGAGGAGCATGAAACGGTGTTGAAAAACGTGAGGAGCATGAAACGCTCTGAAAAATAGGAGGAGCATCAAACGGTGTTGAAAAACATGAAGAGCCTGAAAAAGTGTGAAATATATGAAGAGCTTCAAAAGGTGTGACATATATGAGGAGCATGAAACGGTCTAAAATTTATGAGGAGCATGAAGCCATGTTCAAAAACATGAAGAGCCTGAAAATGTGTGAATAATATGAATAGCTTCAAAGGGTGTCAAAATATGATGAGCATGAAACGGTCTGAAAAATAGGAGGAGCATGAAACGGGCTTCAAAAACATGAAGAGCCTGAAAATGTATGAAAAAAATGAAGAGCTTCAAAATGGTTCAAAAATATGAGGAGCATGAACGGTCTGAAAATTAGGAGTAGCATGAATCAGCGTTGAAAAACATGAAGAGCCTGAAAAGGTGAGAAAAATATGAAGACCTTCAAAAGGTGTGAAAAATTTGAGGAGCTGGGAATGGTCTGAAAAATAGGAGGAGGATGAAGCGCTGTTGATAAACATGAAGAGCAAGAAAAGGTGTGAAAAATATGAAGAGCTTCAAAAGGTGGGAAAAATATGAGGAGCATGAAGCGGTGTTCAAAAACATGAAGAGCATGAAAATGTTTGAAAAATATAAAGAGCTTCAAAAGGTGTCAAAAATATGAGGTGCATGAACGGTCTGAAAATTAGGAGTAGCATGAAAAAGCGTTGAAAAATATGAAGAGCCTGAAAAGGTGTGAAAAATATGAAGATCTTTAAAAGGTGTCAAAAAGATGAGGAGCATGAAACGGTTTGAAAAATAGGAGGAGCATGAAACGGTGTTCAAAAACATGAAGAGCCTGAAAAGGTGTGAAAAATGTGAAGAGATTCAAAAGGTGTCAAAAATAGGAGGAGCATGAAGCAGTGTACAAAAACTTGAAGATACTGAAAAGGTGTGAAAAATAAGAAGAGCTTCAAAGGTGTCAAAAATATGAGGAGCATGAAACGGTCTGAAAAATAGGAGGAGCATGAAACGGTGTTAAAAAACATGAAGAGCCTGAAAAGGTTTGAAAAATTAGAAGAGCTTCAGAAGGTGGGAAAATTTGAGGAGCATGAAACGGTCTAAAAATTAGAAGGAGCATGAAGCCGTTTTCAAAAACATGAAGAGCCTGAAAAGGTGTAAAAAATATGAAGAGCCTGAAAAGGCGTCAAAAATATGAGGAGCATGAAACGGTCTGAAATTTAGGAGGAGCATGAAGCCGTGTTCAAAAACATGAGGAGCCTTAAAAAGTGTGAAAAATATGAAGAGCTTCAAAAAGTGTGAAAAATAAGAGGAGCATGAAATGGTCTGAAAATAGGAGGAGCATGAAACGCTCTGAAAAATAGGAGGAGCATGAAACGGTGTTGAAAAACATGAGAGCCTGAAGAGGTGTGAAAAATATGAAGAGCTTCAAAAGGTGTCAAAAATATGAGCAGCATGAAACGGTCTGAAAAATAGGAGGAGCATGAAGCGGTGTTGAAAAACATGAAGAGCCTGAAAAGGTGTGAATAATATGAAGAGATTCTAAATGTGTCAAAAATATGAGGAGCATGAAACGGTATGAAATATAGGAAGAGCATGAAGCGGTGTTCAAAACATGAAGCCTGAAAAGGTGTGAAAAATATGAAGACCTTCAAAAGGTGTGAAAAATATGAGGAGCGTGAAACGGTCAGAAAAATAGGAGGAGGACGAAGCGGTGTTCAAATACATGAAGAGCCTTAAGAGGTGTGAAAAATATGAAGAGATTCAAAAGGCGTCAAAAATATGAGGAGCAAGAAACGGTCTAAAAAATAGGAGGAGCATGAAACGGTGTTGAAAAACATGAAGATCATGCAAAGGTGCGAAAAATATGAAGAGCTTCAAAAGGTGTGAAAAATGTGAAGAATTTCAAAAGGTGTCAAAAATATGAGGAGCATGAACGGTCTGAAAAATAGGAGGAGCAAAATCAGTGTTGAAAATCATGAAGAGCCTGAAAAGGTGTGAAAAATATGAAGAGATTCAAAAGGTGTGAAAAATATGAAGACCTTCAAAAGGTGTGAAAAATATGAGGAGCGTGAAACGGTCGGAAAAATAGGAGGAGGACGAAGCGGTGTTCAAAAACATGAAGAGCCTGAAAAGGTGTGAAAAATATGAAGAGCTTCAAAAGGTGTCAAAATATGACGAGCTTGAAACGGTCTCAAAAATAGGAGGAGCATGAAACGGTCTTCAAAAACATGAAGAGCCTGAAAAGATATGAAAAATATGAAGAGCTTCAAAATGTGTCAAAAATATGAGGTGCATGAACGGTCTGAAAATTAGGAGTAGCATGAAAAAGCGTTGAAAAATATGAAGAGCCTGAAAAGGTGTGAAAAATATGAAGATCTTTAAAAGGTGTCAAAAAGATGAGGAGCATGAAACGGTTTGAAAAATAGGAGGAGCATGAAACGGTGTTCAAAAACATGAAGAGCCTGAAAAGGTGTGAAAAATGTGAAGAGATTCAAAAGGTGTCAAAAATAGGAGGAGCATGAAGCAGTGTACAAAAACTTGAAGATACTGAAAAGGTGTGAAAAATAAGAAGAGCTTCAAAGGTGTCAAAAATATGAGGAGCATGAAACGGTCTGAAAAATAGGAGGAGCATGAAACGGTGTTAAAAAACATGAAGAGCCTGAAAAGGTTTGAAAAATTAGAAGAGCTTCAGAAGGTGGGAAAATTTGAGGAGCATGAAACGGTCTAAAAATTAGAAGGAGCATGAAGCCGTTTTCAAAAACATGAGGAGCCTCAAAAAGTGTGAAAAATATGAAGAGCTTCAAAAAGTGTGAAAAATAAGAGGAGCATGAAATGGTCTGAAAATAGGAGGAGCATGAAACGCTCTGAAAAATAGGAGGAGCATGAAACGGTGTTGAAAAACATGAGAGCCTGAAGAGGTGTGAAAAATATGAAGAGCTTCAAAAGGTGTCAAAAATATGAGCAGCATGAAACGGTCTGAAAAATAGGAGGAGCATGAAGCGGTGTTGAAAAACATGAAGAGCCTGAAAAAGTGTGAAATATATGAAGAGCTTCAAAAGGTGTCAAATATATTAGGACCATGAAACGGTCTAAAAATTAGGAGGAGCATGAATCCATGTTCAAAAACATGAAGAGCCTGAAAAGCTGTGAAAAATATGAAGAGTTTCAAAAGGCATCAAAAATATGAGGAGCAAGAAACGGTCTAAAAAATAGGAGGAGCATGAAACGGTGTTGAAAAACATGAAGATCATGAAAAGGTGCGAAAAATATGAAGAGCTTCAAAAGGTGTGAAAAATGTGAAGAATTTCAAAAGGTGTCAAAAATATGAGGAGCATGAACGGTCTGAAAAATAGGAGGAGCAAAATCAGTGTTGAAAATCATGAAGAGCCTGAAAAGGTGTGAAAAATATGAAGAGATTCAAAAGGTGTGAAAAATATGAAGAGCTTCAAAAGGTGTCAAAAATATGAGGAGCATGAAAACATCTGAAAAATAAGGGGAGCATGAAACCGTGTTGAAAAACATGAAAAACATTAAAAGGTTTGGAAAATATGAAGAGTTTCAAAAGGTTTGAAAAATATGAGGAGCATGAAACGGTCTGAAAAATAGGAGGAGCATGAAATGGTGTTGAAAAAATGAAGAGCATGAATAGGTGTGAAAAATATGAAGAGTTTCAAAAGGTGTCAAAATATGAGGAGCATGAAACTTTCTGAAAAATAGGAGGAGCATGAAGTGATGTTCAAAAACAAGAAGAGCTCGAAATGGTGTGAAAAATATGAAGAGCTTAAAAAATGTCAAAAATATGAGGAGCATGACACTGTCTGAAAAATAGGAGCAGTGTGAAACGGTATTGAAAAACATGAAGAGCATGAAAAGGTGTGAAAAATACGAAGAGCTTCAAAAGGTGTCAAAAATATGAGGAGCATGTAACGGTCTGAAAAACAGGAGGAGCATGAAACGGTGTTGAAAAACGCGAGGAGCATGAAACGCTCTGAAATATAGGAGGAGCATGAAACGGTGTTGAAATACATGAAGAGCCTGAAAAAGTGTGAAATATATGAAGAGCTTCAAAAGGTGTGACATATATGAGGAGCATGAAACGGTCTAAAATTTATGAGGAGCATGAAGCCATGTTCAAAAACATGAAGAGCCTGAAAATGTGTGAATAATATGAAGAGCTTCAAAGGGTGTCAAAATATGATGAGCATGAAACGGTCTGAAAAATAGGAGGAGCATGAAACGGGCTTCAAAAACATGAAGAGCCTGAAAATGCATGAAAAAAATGAAGAGCTTCAAAATGGTTCAAAAATATGAGGAGCATGAACGGTCTGAAAATTAGGAGTAGCATGAATCAGCGTTGAAAAACATGAAGAGCCTGAAAAGGTGAGAAAAATATGAAGACCTTCAAAAGGTGTGAAAAATTCGAGGAGCTGGGAACGGTCTGAAAAATAGGAGGAGGATGAAGCGCTGTTGATAAACATGAAGAGCAAGAAAAGGTGTGAAAAATATGAAGAGCTTCAAAAGGTGGGAAAAATATGAGGAGCATGAAGCGGTGTTCAAAAACATGAAGAGCATGAAAATGTTTGAAAAATATAAAGAGCTTCAAAAGGTGTGAAAAACAGGAGGAGCATGAAGCGGTGTTCCAAAACTTGAAGATATTGAAAAGATGTGAAAAATATGAAGAGCTTCAAACGGTTTTAAAAATATAAGGAGCATGAAGCGGTCTGAAAACTAGGAGTAGCATGAAGCGGTCTTCCAAAACATGAAGAACCTGAAAAGGTATGAAAAATATGAGGAGGTTCAAAATGTGTCAAAAATATGAGGAGCATGAACGGTCTGAAAATTAGGAGTAGCATGATTGAGCGTTGAAAAACATGAAGAGCCTGAAAAGGTGTGAAAAATGTGAAGAGCTTAAAAAGGTGGGAAAAATATGAGGAGCATGAAGCGTTGTTCAAAAACATGAAGTGCTTGAAAAGTTTTGAAAAATAGGAAGAGCTTCAAAAGTTGTGAAAAATAGGAGGAGCATGATGCGGTGTTCAAAATTTGAAGATACTGAAAAGATGTGAAAATTATGAAGACCTTCAAAATGTGTCAAAAATATGAGGAGCATGAAACTGTCTGAAAAATAGGAGGAGGATGAAGCGGTCTTCAAAAACATGAAGAGCCTCAAGAAGTGTGGAAAATATGAAGAGCTTCAAAAGGTGTGAAAAATGTGAGGAGCATGAAACGGTGTTCAAAAACTTAAAGATATTTAAACGGTGTGAAAAATATGAAGAGCTTCAAAAGGTGTCAAAAATAGGAGGACAATGAAGCAGTGTTCAAAAACTTGAAGATACTGAAAAGGTGTGAAAAATAAGAAGAGCTTCAAAAGGTGTGAAAAATAGGAGGAGCATGAAGCGGTGTTCAAAAACGTAAAGATACTTAAAAGGTGTGAAAAATATGAAGAGCTTCAAAAGGTGTCAAAAATATGAGGAGCATGAACCAGGCTGAAAAATAGGAGGAGCATGAACCGATCTTGAAAAACATGAAGAGCCAGAAAAGGTGTGAAAAAATGAAGAGCTTCAAAAGTTGTGAAAAATATGAAGAACTTCAAAAAGTGTAGAAAATATGAGGAGCATGAAACGGTCTGAAAAATAGGAGGAGCATGAAAAGGTGTTGAAAAACATGAAGAGCTTGAAAAGGTGTGAAATATATGAAGAGCTTCAAAAGGTGTCAAAAATATGAGGAGCATGAATGGTCTGAAAATTAGGAGTAGCATGATTCAGTGTTGAAAAACATGAAGAGCATGAAAAGGTGTGAAAAATATGAAGATCTTCAAAAGGTGTCAAAAATAGGAGGAGCATGAAGCAGTGTTCAAAAACTTGAAGATACTGAAAAGGTGTGAAAAATAAGAACAGCTTCAAAAGGTGTGAAAAATAGGAGGAGCATGAAGCGGTGTTCGAAAACGTAAAGAAACTTAAAAGGTGTGAAAAATATGAAGAGCTTAAAAAGGTGTGAAAAATAGGAGGAGCATGAAGTGGTGTTGAAAACATGAAGAGACAGAAAAGGTGTGAAAAATATGAAGAGTTTCAAAAGGTGTCAAAATATGAGGAGCATGAAACTTTCTGAAAAATAGGAGGAGCATGAAGTGATGTTCAAAAACATGAAGAGCTCGAAATGGTGTGAAAAATATGAAGAGCTTCAAAAAAAGTCAAAAATGTGAGGAGCATGAAACTGTCTGAAAAATAAGAGCAGTGTGAAACGGTATTGAAAAACATGAAGAGCATGAAAAGGTGTGAAAAATACGAAGAGCTTCAAAAGGTGTCAAAAATATGAGGAGCATGTAACGGTCTGAAAAACAGGAGGAGCATGAAACGGTGTTGAAAAACGTGAGGAGCATGAAACGCTCTGAAAAATAGGAGGAGCATCAAACGGTGTTGAAAAACATGAAGAGCCTGAAAAAGTGTGAAATATATGAAGAGCTTCAAAAGGTGTGACATATATGAGGAGCATGAAACGGTCTAAAATTTATGAGGAGCATGAAGCCATGTTCAAAAACATGAAGAGCCTGAAAATGTGTGAATAATATGAATAGCTTCAAAGGGTGTCAAAATATGATGAGCATGAAACGGTCTGAAAAATAGGAGGAGCATGAAACGGGCTTCAAAAACATGAAGAGCCTGAAAATGTATGAAAAAAATGAAGAGCTTCAAAATGGTTCAAAAATATGAGGAGCATGAACGGTCTGAAAATTAGGAGTAGCATGAATCAGCGTTGAAAAACATGAAGAGCCTGAAAAGGTGAGGAAAATATGAAGACCTTCAAAAGGTGTGAAAAATTCGAGGAGCTGGGAACGGTCTGAAAAATAGGAGGAGGATGAAGCGCTGTTGATAAACATGAAGAGCAAGAAAAGGTGTGAAAAATATGAAGAGCTTCAAAAGGTGGGAAAAATATGAGGAGCATGAAGCGGTGTTCAAAAACATGAAGAGCATGAAAATGTTTGAAAAATATAAAGAGCTTCAAAAAGTGTGAAAAACAGGAGGAGCATGAAGCGGTGTTCCAAAACTTGAAGATATTGAAAAGATGTGAAAAATATGAAGAGCTTCAAACGGTTTTAAAAATATAAGGAGCATGAAGCGGTCTGAAAACTAGGAGTAGCATGAAGCGGTCTTCCAAAACATGAAGAACCTGAAAAGGTATGAAATATATGAGGAGGTTCCAAATGTGTCAAAAATATGAGGAGCATGAACGGTCTGAAAATTAGGAGTAGCATGATTGAGAGTTGAAAAACATGAAGAGCCTGAAAAGGTGTGAAAAATATGAAGAGATTCAAAAGGTGTGAAAAATATGAAGAGCTTCAAAAGGTGTCAAAATATGACGAGCATGAAACGGTCTGAAAAATAGGAGGAGCATGAAACGGTCTTCAAAAACATGAAGAGCCTGAAAAGATATGAAAAATATGAAGAGCCTCAAAATGTGTCAAAAATATGAGGTGCATGAACGGTCTGAAAATTAGGAGTAGCATGAAAAAGCGTTGAAAAATATGAAGAGCCTGAAAAGGTGTGAAAAATATGAAGATCTTTAAAAGGTGTCAAAAAGATGAGGAGCATGAAACGGTTTGAAAAATAGGAGGAGCATGAAACGGTGTTCAAAAACATGAAGAGCCTGAAAAGGTGTGAAAAATGTGAAGAGATTCAAAAGGTGTCAAAAATAGGAGGAGCATGAAGCAGTGTACAAAAACTTGAAGATACTGAAAAGGTGTGAAAAATAAGAAGAGCTTCAAAGGTGTCAAAAATATGAGGAGCATGAAACGGTCTGAAAAATAGGAGGAGCATGAAACGGTGTTAAAAAACATGAAGAGCCTGAAAAGGTTTGAAAAATTAGAAGAGCTTCAGAAGGTGGGAAAATTTGAGGAGCATGAAACGGTCTAAAAATTAGAAGGAGCATGAAGCCGTGTTCAAAAACATGAGGAGCCTCAAAGAGTGTGAAAAATATGAAGAGCTTCAAAAAGTGTGAAAAATAAGAGGAGCATGAAATGGTCTGAAAATAGGAGGAGCATGAAACGCTCTGAAAAATAGGAGGAGCATGAAACGGTGTTGAAAAACATCAAGAGCCTGAAGAGGTGTGAAAAATATGAAGAGCTTCAAAAGGTGTCAAAAATATGAGCAGCATGAAACGGTCTGAAAAATAGGAGGAGCATGAAGCGGTGTTGAAAAACATGAAGAGCCTGAAAAGGTGTGAATAGTATGAAGAGATTCTAAATGTGTCAAAAATATGAGGAGCATGAAACGGTATGAAATATAGGAAGAGCATGAAGCGGTGTTCAAAACATGAAGCCTGAAAAGGTGTGAAAAATATGAAGACCTTCAAAAGGTGTGAAAAATATGAGGAGCGTGAAACGGTCGGAAAAATAGGAGGAGGACGAAGCGGTGTTCAAAAACATGAAGAGCCTGAAAAGGTGTGAAAAATATGAAGAGATTCAAAAGGTGTCAAAAATATGAGGAGCATGAAACGGTCTGAAAAATAGGAGGAGCATCAAGCGGTGTTGAAAAACATGAAGAGCCTGAAAAGGTGTGAAAAATATGAAGAGCTTCAAAAAGTGTAAAAATATGACGAGCATGAAACGGTCTGAAAAATAGGAGGAGCATGAAGCGGTGTTGAAAAACATGAAGCCTGACATGGTGTGAAAAATATGAAGAGCTTAAAAGCTGTCAAAAATATGAGGAGCATGAAATGGTCTGAAAAACAGGAGGAGGATGAAACGGTGTTGAAAAACATGAAGAGCATGCAAGGTTTGAAAAATACGAAGAGCTGCAAAAGATGTCAAAAATAAGAGTAGCATGAAACGGTGTTCAAAAACTTGAAGTGCCTGAAAAGGTGTGAAAAATATGAAGAGCTTAAAAGGTGTCAAAAATATTAGGAGCATGAAACGGTCTGAAAAATAAGAGGAGCATGAAACGGTTTTGAAAAACGTGAGGAGCATGAAACGGTCTGAAAAATAGGAGGAGCATGAAACGGTGTTGAAAAACACGAAGAGCATGAAAAGGTGTGAAAAATATGAAGAGATTCAAAAGGTGTCAAAAATATGAGGAGCATGAAACGGTCTGAAAAATAGGAGGAGCATGAAGCGGTGTTGAAAAACATGAAGAGCCTGAAACGGTGTGAAAAATATGAAGAGCTGCAAAAGGTTTCAAAAATATGAGAAGAATGAAACGGCCTGAAAAATAGGAGGAGCATGAAGCGGTGTTCAAAACATGAAGAGCCTGAAAAGGTGTGAAAAATATGAAGAGCTTCAAAAGTTGTGAAATATATGAGGAGCACAAAACGGTCTGAAAAATAGGAGGAGGATGAAACGGTGTTGAAAAACATGAAGAGCCTGAAAAAGTGTGAAATATATGAAGAGCTTCAAAAGGTGTGAAATATATGAGGAGCATGGAAACATATGAAAAATAGGGGGAGCTTGAAACTGTGTTGAAAAACATGAAGAACATGAAAAGGGGTGGAAAATATGAAGAGCTTCAAAAGGTTTGAAAAATATGAGGAGCATGAAACGGTCTGAAAAATAGGAGGAGCATGAAACGGTGTTCAAAAACATGAAGATCATGAAAAGGTGTGAAAAATATGAAGAGCTTCAAAAGGTGTGAAAAATAGGAGGAGCATGAAGCAGTATTCAAAAACTTGAAGACACTGAAAAGGTGTGAAATATATGAAGACCTTCAAAAGGGGTGAAAAATATGAGGAGCATGAAGCGGTGTTCAAAAACATGAAGATCTTGAAAAGGTGTGAAATATATGAAGAGCTTCAAAATGTGTCAAAAATATGAGGAGCATGAAACGGTCTGAAAAATAGGAGGAACATGAAACGGTGTTCAAAAACATGAAGAGCCTGAAAAGGTGTGAAAAATATGAAGAGCTTCAAAGGGTGTCAAAAATATGAGGAGCAAGAATGGTCTGAAAAATAGGAGTAGCATGAATCAGTGTTGAAAAACATGAAGCGCCTGAAAAGGTGTGAAAAATATGAAGAGATTCAAAAGGTGTGAAAAATATGAAGAGCTTCAAAAGGTGTCAAAAATATGAGCAGCATGAAACGGTCTGAAAAATAGGAGGAGCATGAAGCGGTGTTGAAAAACATGAAGAGCCTGAAAAGGTGTGAATAATATGAAGAGATTCTAAATGTGTCAAAAATATGAGGAGCATGAAACTGTATGAAATATAGGAAGAGCATGAAGCGGTGTTCAAAACATGAAGCCTGAAAAGGTGTGAAAAATATGAAGACCTTCAAAAGGTGTGAAAAATATGAGGAGCGTGAAACGGTCGGAAAAATAGGAGGAGGACGAAGCGGTGTTCAAAAACATGAAGAGCCTGAAAAGGTGTGAAAAATATGAAGAGATTCAAAAGGTGTCAAAAATATGAGGAGCATGAAACGTTCTGAAAAATAGGAGCATCAAGCGGTGTTGAAAAACATGAAGAGCCTGAAAAGATGTGAAAAATATGAAGAGCTTCAAAAAGTGTAAAAATATGACGAGCATGAAACGGTCTGAAAAATAGGAGAAGCATGAAGCGGTGTTGAAAAACATGAAGCCTGACATGGTGTGAAAAATATGAAGAGCTTGAAAAGGTGTAAAATATATGAGGAGCATGAAAAGGTCTGAAAAATAGGAGGAGCATGAAACGGTGTTGAAAAGCATGAAGAGCCTGAAAAAGTGTGAAATATATGAAGAGCTTCAAAAAGTGTGAAATATATGAGGAGAATGAAACGGTCTAAAAATTAGGAGGAGCATGAAGCCGTGTTCAAAAACATGAAGAGCCAGAAAAGTTGTGAAAAATATGAAGAGATTCAAAAGGTGTCAAAATATGACAAGCATGAAAGGGTCTGAAAAACAGGAGGAGCATGAAACGGTCTTCAAAAATATGAAGTGCCTGAAACGGTGTGAAATATTTGAAGAGCTTCAAAAGTTGTCAAAATTATGAGGGGCATGAACGGTCTGAAAAATATGAGGAGCATGAAACGGTCTTCAAAAACCTGAGGAGCCTGAGAAGGTGTGAAAAATATGAAGAGCTTCAAAACGTGTCAAAAATATGAGGAGCATGAACGGTCTGAATATTAGGAGTAGCATGAATCAGTGTTGAAAAACATGAAGAGCCAGAAAAGGTGTGAAAAATATGAAGAGATTCAAAAGGTTTGTAATATATGAAGAGCTTCAAAAGGTAAAAAAAATATGAGGAGCATGAAACGTTCTGAAAAATAGGAGGCGCATGAAATGGCGTTGAAACATGAAGAACCTGAAAAGGTGAGAAAAATATGAAGACCTTCAAAAGGTGTGAACAATATGAGGAGCAGGTAACGGTCTGAAAAATAGGAGGAGGATGAAGCGGTCTTGATAAACATGAAGAGCATGAAAATGTGTGAAAAATATGAAGAGCTTCAAAAGGTGGGAAAAATATGAGGAGCATGAAGCAGTGTTCAAAAACTTGAAGAGCTTAAAAAGGTTTGAAAAATATGAAGAGCTTCAAAAGGTGTGAAAAATAGGAGGAGCATGAAGCGGTGTTCCAAAACTTGAAGATATTGAAAAGATGTGAAAAAAATGAAGAGCTTCAAAAGGTGTTAAAAATATGAAGAGCATGAAACGGTCTGAAAAATATGAGGAGCATGAAGCGGTCTTCAAAAACATGAAGAGCCTGAAAATGTGTGAAAAATATGAAGAGCTTCAAAAGGTGTCAAGAATATGAGGAGCATGAAACGGTTTGAAAAATAGGAGGAGCATGAAACGGTGTTCAAAAACATGAAGAGCCTGAAAAGGTGTGAAAAATATGAAGAGCTTCAAAAGGTGTCAAAATTAGGAGGAGCATGAAGCGGTGTTGAAAAACATGAAGAGCCTGAAAAAGTGTGAAATATATGAAGAGCTTCAAAAGGTGTCAAATATATTAGGACCATGAAACGGTCTAAAAATTAGGAGGAGCATGAATCCATGTTCAAAAACATGAAGAGACTGAAAAGCTGTGAAAAATATGAAGAGCTTCAAAAGGCGTCAAAATATGAGGTGCAAGAAACGGTCTGAAAAATAGGAGGAGCATGAAACGGTGTTGAAAAACATGAAGATCATGAAAAGGTGTGAAAAATATGAAGAGCTTTAAAAGGTGTGAAATGTAGGAGGAGCATGAAGCGGTGTTCAAAAACTTGAAGACACTGAAAAGGTGTGAAATATATGAAGATCTTCAAAAAGTGTGAAAAATATGAGGAGCATGAAGCAGTGTTCAAAAACATGAAGATCTTGAAAAGGTGTGAAGACTATGAAGAACTTCAAAAGGTGTCAAAATATGAGGTGTATGAAACGGTCTGAAAAATAGGAGGAGCATGAAACGGTCTTCAAAAACATGAAGTGCCTGAAAAGGTGCGAAAAATATGAAGAGCTTCAAAAGGTGTGAAAAATGTGAACAATTTCAAAAGGTGTCAAAAATATGAGGAGCATGAACGGTCTGAAAAATAGGAGGAGCAAAATCAGTGTTGAAAATCATGAAGAGCCTGAAAAGGTGTGAAAAATATGAAGAGATTCAAAAGGTGTGAAAAATATGAAGAGCTTCAAAAGGTGTCAAAAATATGAGGAGCATGAAAACATCTGAAAAATAAGGGGAGCATGAAACCGTGTTGAAAAACATGAAAAACATTAAAAGGTTTGGAAAATATGAAGAGTTTCAAAAGGTTTGAAAAATATGAGGAGCATGAAACGGTCTGAAAAATAGGAGGAGCATGAAATGGTGTTGAAAAAATGAAGAGCATGAATAGGTGTGAAAAATATGAAGAGTTTCAAAAGGTGTCAAAATATGAGGAGCATGAAACTTTCTGAAAAATAGGAGGAGCATGAAGTGATGTTCAAAAACATGAAGAGCTCGAAATGGTGTGAAAAATATGAAGAGCTTCAAAAAATGTCAAAAATATGAGGAGCATGACACTGTCTGAAAAATAGGAGCAGTGTGAAACGGTATTGAAAAACATGAAGAGCATGAAAAGGTGTGAAAAATACGAAGAGCTTCAAAAGGTGTCAAAAATATGAGGAGCATGTAACGGTCTGAAAAACAGGAGGAGCATGAAACGGAGTTGAAAAACGTGAGGAGCATGAAACGCTCTGAAAAATAGGAGGAGCATGAAACGGTGTTGAAAAACATGAAGAGCCTGAAAAAGTGTGAAATATATGAAGAGCTTCAAAAGGTGTGACATATATGAGGAGCATGAAACGGTCTAAAATTTATGAGGAGCATGAAGCCATGTTCAAAAACATGAAGAGCCTGAAAATGTGTGAATAATATGAAGAGCTTCAAAAGGTGTCAAAATATGATGAGCATGAAACGGTCTGAAAAATAGGAGGAGCATGAAACGGGCTGGGGGGATGAAGCGCTGTTGATAAACATGAAGAGCAAGAAAATGTTTGAAAAATATAAAGAGCTTCAAAAGGTGTGAAAAACAGGAGGAGCATGAAGCGGTGTTCCAAAACTTGAAGATACTGAAAAGATGTGAAAAATATGAAGAGCTTCAAACGGTTTTAAAAATATAAGGAGCATGAAACGGTCTGAAAACTAGGAGGAGCATGAAGCAGTCTTCCAAAACATGAAGAACCTGAAAAGGTATGAAAAATATGAGGAGCTTCAAAATGTGTCAAAAATATGAGGAGCATGAACGGTCTGAAAATTAGGAGTAGCATGATTGAGCGTTAAAAAACATGAAGAGCCTGAAAAGGTGTGAAAAATATGAGGAGATTCAAAAGGTGTGAAAAATATGAAGAGCTTAAAAAGGTGTCAAAATATGATGAGCATGAAACGGTCTGAAAAATAGCAGGAGCATGAAACGGTCTTCAAAAACATGAAGAGCCTGAAAAGATATGAAAAATATGAAGAGCTTCAAAATGTGTCAAAAATATGAGGTGCATGAACGGTCTGAAAATTAGGAGTAGCATGAAAAAGCGTTGAAAAACATGAAGAGCCTGAAAAGGTGTGAAAAATATGAAGATCTTTAAAAGGTGTCAAAAAGATGAGGAGCATGAAACGGTTTGAAAAATAGGAGGAGCATGAAACGGTGTTCAAAAACATGAAGAGCCTGAAAAGGTGTGAAAAATGTGAAGAGATTCAAAAGGTGTCAAAAATAGGAGGAGCATGAAGCAGTGTACAAAAACTTGAAGACACTGAAAAGGTGTGAAAAATAAGAAGAGCTTCAAAGGTGTCAAAAATATGAGGAGCATGAAACGGTCTGAAAAATAGGAGGAGCATGAAACGGTGTTAAAAAACATGAAGAGCCTGAAAAGGTTTGAAAAATTAGAAGAGCTTCAGAAGGTGGGAAAATTTGAGGAGCATGAAACGGTCTAAAAATTAGAAGGAGCATGAAGCCGTTTTCAAAAACATGAAGAGCCTGAAAAGGTGTAAAAAATATGAAGAGCCTGAAAATGCGTCAAAAATATGAGGAGCATGAAACGGTCTGAAATTTAGGAGGAGCATGAAGCCGTGTTCAAAAACATGAGGAGCCTCAAAAAGTGTGAAAAATATGAAGAGCTTCAAAAAGTGTGAAAAAAAAGAGGAGCATGAAATGGTCTGAAAATAGGAGGAGAATGAAACGGTGTTGAAAAACGTGAGGAGCATGAAACGCTCTGAAAAATAGGAGGAGCATGAAACAGTGTTGAAAAACATGAAGAGCCTGAAGAGGTGTGAAAAATATGAAGAGCTTCAAAAGGTGTCAAAAATATGAGGAGCATGAACGGTCTGAAAATAAGGAGTAGCATGAATCAGTGTTGAAAAACATGAAGAGCCTGAAAGGGTGTGAAAAATATGAAGAGATTCAAAAGGTATGAAAAATATGAGGAGCGTGAAACGGTGTTGAAAAACATGAAGCCTGAAATGGTGTGAAAAATATGAAGAGCTTCAAAATGTGTCAAAAATATGAGGAGCATGAAACGGTGTTGAAAAACATGAAGAGCCTGAAAAGGTGTGAAAAATATGAAGAGCTTCAAAATGTGTCAAAAATATGAGGAGCATGAACGGTCTGAAAATAAGGAGTAGCATGAATCAGTGTTGAAAAACACGAAGAGCCTGAAAGGGTGTGAAAAATATGAAGAGATTCAAAAGGTGTGAAAAATATGAAGAGCTTCAAAAGGTGAAAAAAATATGAGGAGCATGAAACGTTCTGAAAAATAGGAGGCACATGAAACGGTGTTGAAACATGAAGAACCTGAAAAGGTAAGAAAAATATGAAGACCTTCAAAAGGTGTGAAAAATATGAGGAGCAGGAAACGGTCTGAAAAATAGGAGGAGGATGAAGCGGTCTTGATAAACATGAAGAGCAAGAAAAGGTGTGAAAAATATGAAGAGCTTCAAAAGGTGGGAAAAATATGAGGAGCATGAAGTGGTGTTCAAAAACATGAAGAGCTTGAAAAGGTTTGAAAAATATGAAGAGCTTCAAAAGGTGTGAAAAATAGGAGGAGCATGAAGCGGTGTTCCAAAACTTGAAGATATTGAAAAGATGTGAAAAATATGAAGAGCTTCAAAAGGTGTTAAAAATATGAGGAGCATGAAACGGTCTGAAAAATAGGAGGAGCATGAAGCGGTCTTCAAAAACATGAAGAGCCTGAAAAGGTGTGAAAAATATGAAGAGCTTCAAAAGGTGTCAAAAATATGAGGAGCATGAAACGGTTTGAAAAATCCGAGGAGCATGAAACGGTGTTCAAAAACATGAAGAGCCTGATAAGGTGTGAAAAATATGAAGAGATTCAAAAGGTGTCAAATATAGGAGGAGCATGAAGCGGTGTTCAAAAACATGAGGAGACTGAAAAGGTGTGAAAAATATGAAGAACTTGAAAAGTCGTCAAAAATATGAGGAGCATGAAACGGTCTGAAAATTAGGAGGAGCATGAATCCGTGTTCAAAAACTTGAAGAGCCTCAAAAGGTGTGAAAAATATGAAGAGCTTCAAAAACTGTGAAAAATATGAGGAGCATGAAATGGTCTGAAAATAGGAGGAGCATGAAACAGTGTTGAAAAACGTGAGGAGCATGAAACGGTCTGAAAAATAGGAGGAGCATGAAACGGTCTTCAAAAACATGAAGTGCCTGAAAAGGTGTGAACTATTTGAAGAGCTTCAAAAGTTGTCAAAAATATGAGGAGCATGAACGGTCTAAAAATAGGAGGAGCATGAAACGGTGTTGAAAAACATGAAGAGCCTGAGAAGGTGTGAAAAATATGAAGAGCTTCAAAACGTGTCAAAAATATGAGGAGCATGAAACTGTAAGAAAAATAGGAGGAGCATGAAGCGGTGTTCAAAACTTGAAGCCAGAAAAGGTGTGAAAAATATGAAGAGCTTCAAAAGGTGTGAAAAATATGAGGAGCATGAAACGGTCTGAAAAATAGGAGCAGGATGAAGCGGTGTTCAAAAACATGAAGAGCCTGAAAATGTTTGAAAAATAAGAAGAGATTCAAAAGGTGTGAAATATATGAGGAGCATGAAACGGTCTGAAATATAGGAGGAGCATGAAGTGGTGTTGAAAAACATGAAGAAGAAAAAAAAAAAAAAACTTAAAGAGCCTGAAAAGGTGTGAAATATATGAAGACATTCAAAAGGTGTCAAAAATTTGAGGAGCATCAAACTGTGTGAAAAATAGGAGGAGCATGAAACGGTGTTCAAGAACATGAAGAGCCTGATAGTTGTGAAAAACATGAAGAGCCTGAAAAGGTGTGAAATATATGAAGAGCTTCAAAAGTTGTCAAAAATATGAGGAGCAGGAAGCGGTGTTGAAAAACATGAAGAGCCTGAAAAGGTGTGAAATATATGAAGAGCTTCAAAAGGTGTCACAAATATGAGGAGCATGAAACGGTCTGAAAAATAGGAGGAGACTGAAGCGGTGTTCAAAAACATGAAGAGCATGAAAAGGTGTGAAATATATGAAGAGCTTCAAAAGGTGTCAAAATATGAGGAGCATGAAACTTTCTGAAAAATAGGAGGAGCATGAAGTGGTGTTGAAAAACATGAAGAAGAAAAAAAAAAAAAAACTTAAAGAGCCTGAAAAGGTGTGAAATATATGAAGAGCTTCAAAACGTGTCAAAAATATGAGGAGCATGAAACGGTCTGAAAATTTTGAGGAGCATGAAGCGGTGTTGAAAAACATGAAGAAGGAAAAAAAAAAACATGAAGAGCCTGAAAAGGTGTGAAAAATATGAAGAGCTTCAAAAGGTGTCAAAATCATGAGGAGCATGACACTGTGTGAAATATAGGAGGAGCAAGAGGCAGTGTTGAAAAACATGAAGAGCCTGAAAAGGTGTGAAATATATGAAGAGCTTCAAAAGGTGTCAAAATTATGAGGAGCATGACACTGTGTGAAATATAGGAGGAGCATGAAGCGGCATTGAAAAACATGAAGAGCTTCAAAAGGTGTCAAAAATATGAGGAGCAAGAAACCCTCTGAAAAATAGGAGGAGCATGAAGCGCTGTTCAAAATCTTGAAGAGCCTGAAAAGGTGTGAAAAACATAAAGAGCTTCAAAAGGTGTCAAAAATATGAGGAGCATGAAACGGTTCGAAAAATAGAAGGAGCATGAAATGGTGTTCAAAAACATGAAGAGACTGAAAAGGTGTGAAATATATGAAGAGCTTAAAAAGGTGTGAAATATATGAGGAGCATGAAACGGTCTGAAAAATAGGAGTAGCATGAAGCGGTGTTGAAAAGCATGAAGAGCCTGAAAAGGTGTGAATAATATGAAGAGCTTCAAAATGTGTGAAATATATGAGGAGCATGAAACGGTCTGAAATATAGGAGGAGCATGAAGCGGTGTGGAAAAATATGAAGAGCTTGAAAAGGTTTGAAATACTTGAAGAGCTTCAAAAGGTGTCAAAAATATGAGGAGCATGATACGGTGTGAAAAGTAGGAGGAGCATGAAGTACTGTTGAGAAATATGAAGAGCCTGAAAAGGTGTGAAAAATATGAAGAGTTTCAAAGGTGTCAAAAATATGAGCAGCATGAAACGGTCTGAAAAATAGGAGGAGCATGAAACGGTGTTCAAAAATATGAAGAGCGAGAAAAGGTGTGAAAAATATGAAGAGCTTCAAAAGGTGTCAAAAATATGAGGAGCACGTTACGGTCTGAAAAATAGGAGTAGCATGAAACGGTGTTCAAAAACATGAAGAGCCTTAAAAGGTGTGAAAAATATGAAGAGCTTCAAAAGGTGTCAAAATATGAGGAGCATGAAACGGTCTGAAAAATAGGAGGAGCATGAAGCGGTGTTGAAAAACATGAAGAGCCTGAAAAGGTGTGAAAAACATGAAGAGTTTGAAAAGGTGTGAAATATATGAAGAGCTTCAAAAGGTGTCAAAAATATGAGGAGCATGAAATGGTCTGAAAAATAGGAGGAGCATGAAGCGGTGTTGAACATATGAAGAAGCTTAAAAGGTGTGAAAAATACGAAGAGCTTCAAAAGGTGTGAAAAATATGAGGAGCAGGAAACGGTCTGAAAAAAAGGAGGAGCAAGAAAAGGAGTTGAAAAACATGAACCGCCTGAAAATGTGTGAAATATATGAAGAGCTTCAAAAGGTGTGAAAAATATGAGGAGCATGAAACGGTGTGAAAAATAGAAGGAGCATGAAGCGGTGTTGAAAAACATGAAGAGCCTGATAGTTGTGAAAAACATAAAGAGCCTGAAAAGGTGTGAAATATATGAAGAGATTCAAAAGGTGTCAAAAATTTGAGGAGCATCAAACTGTCTGAAAAATAGGAGGAGCATGAAACGGTGTTCAAGAACATGAAGAGCCTGATAGTTGTGAAAAACATGAAGAGCCTGAAAAGGTGTGAAATATATGAAGAGATTCAAAAGGTGTCAAAAATTTGAGGAGCATCAAACTGTCTGAAAAATAGGAGGAGCATGAAACGGTGTTCAAGAACATGAAGAGCCTGATAGTTGTGAAAAACATGAAGAGCCTGAAAAGGTGTGAAATATATGAAGAGCTTCAAAAGGTGTCAAAAATATGAGGAGCAGGAAGCGGTGTTGAAAAACATGAAGAGCCTGAAAAGGTGTGAAATATATGAAGAGATTCAAAAGGTGTCACAAATATGAGGAGCATGAAACGGTCTGAAAAATAGGAGGAGACTGAAGCAGTGTTCAAAAACATGAAGAGCCTGAAAAGGTGTGAAAAACATGAAGAGCTTCAAAAGGTGTCAAAAACATGAGGAGCATGAAACCCTCTGAAAAATAGGAGGAGGATGAAGCGGTGTTGAAAAACATGAAGCCTGATATGGTTTGAAAAATATGAGGAGCATGAGACGGTCTGAAAAATGGGAGGAGTGTGAAACGGTGTTAAAAAAAATGAAGAGCCTGAAAAGGTGTGAAAAATATGAAGAGATTCAAAAGGTGTGAAATATATGAAGAGCTTCCAAAGGTGTTAAAAATATGAGGAGCATGAAAACATCTGAAAAATAAGGGGAGCATGAAACCGTGTTGAAAAACATGAAGAACATTAAAAGGTGTGGAAAATATGAAGTGTTTCAAAAGGTTTGAAATATATGAGGAGCATGAAACGGTCTGAAAAATAGGAGGAGCATGAAATGGTGTTGAAAAAATGAAGAGCATGAATAGGTGTGAAAAATATGAAGAGCTTCAAAAGGTGTCAAAATATGAGGAGCATGAAACTTTCTGAAAAATAGGAGGAGCATGAACTGGTGTTCAAAAACATGAAGAGCTCCAAAAGGTGTGAAAAATATGAGGAGCATGAAACGGGCTGAAAAATAGGAGGAGCATGAACCGATCTTGAAAAACATGAAGAGCCAGAAAAGGTGTGAAACAAATGAAGAGCTTCAAAAGTTGTGAAAAATATGAAGAGCTTCAAAAAGTGTCGAAAATATGAGGAGCATCAAACGATCTGAAAAATAGGAGCAGTATGAAACGATATTGAAAAACATGAAGAGCATGAAAAGGTGTGAAAAATATGAAGAGCTTCAAAAGGTGTCAAAAATATGAGAAGCATGAAACGGTCTGAAAAATAGGAGGAGCATGAAACGGTGTTGAAAGACATGAAGAACCTGTAAAGGTTTGAAAAATAAGAAGAGCTTCAGAAGGTGGGAAAATTTGAGGAGCATGAAACGGTCTAAAAATTAGGAGGAACATGAAGCTGTGTTCAAAAACATCGGGAGCCTGAAAAGGTGTGAAAAATATGAAGAACTTGAAAAGGCGTCAAAATTATGTGGAGCATGAAACGGTTTGAAAATTAGGAGGAGCATGAAGCTGTGTTCAAAAAAATGAAGAGCCTCAAAAGGTGTGAAAAATATGAAGAGCTTCAAAAAGTGTGAAAAATATGAGGAGCATGAAATGGTATGATAATAGGAGGAGCATGAAACAGTGTTGAAAAACGTGAGGAGCATGAAACGATCTGAAAAATAGGAGGAGCATGAAACGGTCTTCAAAAACATGAAGAGCCTGAAAAGGTGTGAAAAGTATGAAGAGCTTCAAAAGGTGTCAAAAATATGAGGAGCATGAAACTGTATGAAAAATAGGAGGAGCATGAAGCGGTGTTCAAAACTTGAAGCCTGAAAAGGTGTGAAAAATATGAAGAGCTTCAAAAGGTGTGAAAAATATGAGGAGCATGAAACGGTCTGAAAAATAGGAGCAGGATGAAGCGGTGTTCAAAAACATGAAGAGCCTGAAAAGGTGTGAAAAATATGAAGACCTTCAAAAGGTGTCAAAAATATGAGGAGCATTAAACGGTCTGAAAAATAGGAGCAGGATGAAGCGGTGTTCACAAACATGAAGAGCCTGAAAAGGTGTGAAAAATATGAAGAGATTCAAAAGGTGTCAAAAATATGAGGAGCATGAAACGGTCTGAAAAATAGGAGGAGCATCAAGCGTTGTTGAAAAACATTAAGAGCCTGAAAAGGTGGGAAAAATATGAAGACCTTCGAAAGGCGTCAAAATATGAGGAGCATGAAACGGTCTGAAAAACAGGAGGAGCATGAAACGGTCTTGAAAAACATGAAGATCATGAAAAGGTGTGAAAAATATGAAGAGCTACAAAAGGTGTCAAAAATATGAGGAGCATGAAACGGTCTGAAAAATAGGAGGAGCATCAAGCGGTGTTGAAAAACATGAAGAGCCTGAAAAGGTGTGAAAAATATGAAGAGCTTCAAAAGGTGTCAAAAATAGGAGTAGCATGAAACGGTGTTCAAAACCTTGAAAAGCCTGAAAAGGTGTGAAAAATTTTCTGAGCTTCAAAATGTGTCAAAAATAGGAGTAGCATGAAACGGTGTTGAAAAATATAAAGAGCCTGAAAAGGTGTGAAAAACTTGAAGAGCTTCGAAAGGTGTGGAAAATATGAGGAGCATGAAACATTCTGAAAAAAAGGAGGAGGATGAAGCGGTGTTCAAAAACATGAAGAGCCTGAAAAGGTGTGAAAAATATGAAGAGCTTCAAAAGGTGTCAAAAATATGAGGAGCATGAAACGATCCGAAAAATAGGAGGAGCATGAAGCGGTGTTGAAAAACATGAAGAGCCTGAAAAGGTGTGAAAAATATGAAGAGCTTCAAAAGGTGTCAAAAATATGAGGAACATGAAACGATCCAAAAAATAGGAGGAGCATGAAGCCGTGTTGAAAACCATGAAGCCTGATATGGTGTGAAAAATATGAGGAGCATGAAACGGTCTGAAAAATAGGAGGAGTGTGAAACGGTGTTGAAAACCATGAAGAGGCTGAAAAGGTTTGAAAAATATGAAGAGCTTCAGAAGGTGGGAAAATTTGAGGAGCATGAAACGGTCTAAAAATTAGGAAGAGCATTAAGCCGTGTTCAAAAACATGAAGAGCCTGAAAAGGTGTGAGAAATATGAAGAGCTTCAAAAGGTGTAAAATATATGAGGAGCATGAAACGGTCTAAAATTTAAGAGAAGCATGAAGCCGTGTTCAAAAACATCAAGAGCCTGAAAAGGTGTAAAAAATATGAAGAGCCTCAAAAGGTGTCAAATTTGACGAGCATGAAATTGTCTGAAAAATAGGAGGAGCATGAAACGTCTTCAAAAACATGAAGTGCCTGAAAAGGTGTGCAATATTTGAAGAGCTTCAAAAGTTGTCAAAAATATCAGGAGCAAGAACGGTCTGAAAAATAGGAAGAGCATGAAAAGTCTTCATAACATGAAGAGCCTGAAAAGGTGTGAAAAATATGAAGAGCTTCAAAATGTGTCAAAAATATGAGGAGCATGAACGGACTGAAAAATAGGAGCAGGATGAAGCTGTGTTCAAAAATATGAAGAGCCTGAAAAGGTGTGAAAAATATGAAGACCTTCAAAAGGTGTCAAAAATATGAGGAGCATGAAACGGTCTGAAAAACAGGAGCAGGATGAAGCGGTGTTCAAAAACATGAAGAGCCTGAAAAGGTGTGAAAAATATGAAGAGATTCAAAACGTGTCAAAAATATGAGGAGCATGAAACGGTCTGAAAAATAGGAGGAGCATCAAGCGGTGTTGAAAAACATTAAAAGCCTGAAAAGGTGTGAAAAATATGAAGAACTTCAAAAGGCGTCAAAATATGAGGAGCATGAAACGGTCTGAAAAACAGGAGGAGCATGAAACTTTCTTGAAAAACATGAAGATCATGAAAAGGTGTGAAAAATATGAAGAGCTTCAAAAGGTGTCAAAAATAGGAGTAGCATGAAACGGTGTTCAAAACCTTGAAGAGCCTGAAAAGGTGTGAAAAATATGAAGAGCTTCAAAAGGTGTCAAAAATATGAGGAGCATGAAACGATCCGAAAAATAGGAGGAGCATGAAGCGGTGTTGAGAAACATGAAGAGCCTGAAAAGGTATGAAAAATATGAAGAGCTTCAAAAGGTGTCAAAATACGAGTAGCATGAAACGGTCTGAAAAATAGGAGGAGCATGAAACGGTGTTGAAAAACATGAGGAGCATGAAACGGTCTGAAAAAAACGAGGAGCAAGAAATGGTTTTCAAAAACATGAAGATCCTGAAAACGTGTGAAAAATAAAAGAGCTTCAAAAGGCGTCAAAGTATGAGGAGCATGAAACGGTCTGAAAAACAGGAGGAGCATGAAACTTTCTTGAAAAACATGAAGAGCCTGAAAAGGTGTGAAAAATATGAAGAGCTTGAAAAGGTGTCAAAAATATGAAGAGCTTCAATAGGTGTCAAAAATATGAGGAGCATGAACGGTCTGAAAATTGGAGTAGCATGAATCTGTGTTGAAAAACATGAAGAGCGTGAAATTGTGTGAAAAATATGAAGAGCTTCAAAAGGTGTCAAAAATATGAGGAGCATGAAACGGTCTAAAAATTAGGAGGAGCATGAAGCCGTGTTCAAAAACATGAAGAGCCTGAAAAGGTGTGAAAAATATGAAGAGCTTCAAAAAGCGTCAAAAATATGAGGAGTATGAAACGGTCTGAAAAATAGGAGGAGCATGAAACGTTATTGAAAAACATGAAGAGCCTGAAAATGTGTGAAATATATGAAGAGCTTCAAAAGGTGTCAAATATATGAGGACCATGAAACGGTCTAAAAATTAGGAGGAGCATGAAGCCGTGTTCAAAAACATGAAGAGCCTGAAAAGGTGTGAAAAATATGAAGAGCTTCAAAAAGCGTCAAAAATATGAGGAGTATGAAACGGTCTGAAAAATAGGAGGAGCATGGAACGTTGTTGAAAAATATGAAGATCATGAAAATGTGTGAAAAATATGAAGAACTTCAAAAGTTGTGTACAATAGGAGGAGCATGAAGCGGTGTTCAAAAACTTGAAGACACTAAAAAGGTGTGATATATATGAAGAGCTTCAAATGGTGTCAAAAATATGAGGAGCATGAAAAGGTCTGAAAAATAGGAGGAGCATGAATCAGTGTTGAAAACATGAAGAGCCTGAAAGGGTGTGAAAAATATGAAGAGATTCAAAAGGTGTGAAAAATATGAAGAGCTTTCAAAGATGTCCAAAATATGAGGAGCATGAAACGGTCTGAAAAATAGGAGGAGCATGAAACGGTGTTCAAAAACTTGAAGACACTGAAAAGGTGTGAAATATATGAAGAGCTTCAAAAGGTGTGAAAAATACGAGGAGCATGAAGCAGTGTTCAAAAACATGAAGAGCTTGAAAAGGTGTGAAAAATATGAAGAGCTTCAAAAGGTGTGAAAAATACGAAGAGCATGAAGCGGTGTTCAAAAACATGAAGAGCTTGAAAAGGTGTGAAATATATGAAGAGCTTCAAAAGGTGTGAAAAATACGAGGAGCATGAAGCGGTGTTCAAAAACATGAAGAGCTTGAAAAGGTGTGAAAATTATGAAGAGCTTCAAAAGGTGTCAAAAATATGAGGAGCATGAAACGGTCTGATAAATAGGAGGAGCATGAACCGGTGTTCAAAAACATGAAGAGCCTGAAAAGGTGTGAAAAATATGAAGAGCTTCAAAAGGTGTCAAAAATATGAGGAGCATGAAACGGTCTGAAAAATAGGAGGAGCATGAAACGGTGTTAAAATACGTGTACAGCCTGAAAAGCTGTGAAAAATATGAAGAGATTCAAAAGGTGTGAAAAATATGAAGAGCTTCAAAGGGTGTCAAAAATATGAGGAGCATGAAACCATCTGAAAAATAGTGGGAGCATGAAACCGTGTTGAGAAACATGAAGAACATGAAAAGGTGTGAAAAATATGAAGAGCTTCAAAAGGTGTGAAAAATATGAGGAGCGTGAAACGGTGTGAAAAATAGGAACAGCAAGAAGTGGTGTGGAAAAGAGCCTGAAAAGGTGTGAAAAATATGAAGAGCTTCAAAAGGTGTCAAAATATGACGAGCATGAAACATTCTGAAAACTAGGAGCAGTATGAAACGGTATTGAAAATATGAAGAGCATGAAAAGGTGTGAAAAATATGAAGAGCTTCAAAAAGTGTGAAAAATATGAGGAGCACGAAATGGTGTGAAAATAGGAGGAGCATGAAACGGTGTTGAAAAACGTGGGGAGCATGAAACGGTCTGTAAAATAGCAGGAGCATGAAGTGGTGTTGAAAACATGAAGAGACAGAAAAGGTGTGAAAAATATGAAGAGTTTCAAAACGTGTGAAAAATAGGAGGAGCATGAAGCGGTGTTCAAAAACTTGAAAATACTTAAAATGTGTGAAAAATATGAAGAGCTTCAAAAGGTGTCAAAAATATGTGGAGCATGAAACGGTCTGAAAAATAGGAGGAGCATGAAAAGGTGTTGAAAAACATGAAGAGCATGAAAAGGTGTGAAAAATATGAAGAGCTTCAAAAGGTGTCAAATATGAGGAGCATGAAAATTTCGGAAAAATAGGAGCAGTATGAAACGGTATTGAAAAACATTAAGAGCATGAAAAGTTGTGAAAAATATGAAGAGCTTCAAAAAATGCAAATATATGAGGAGCATGAAACTGTCTGAAAATTTGGAGCAGTATGAAACGGTATTGAAAAACATGAAGAGCATGAATAGGTGTGAAAAGTATGAAGAGCTTCAAAAGGTGCGAAAAAGAGGAGCAGCATGAAGCGGTGTTCAAAAACTTGAAGATACAGAAAAGGGGTGAAAAATATGAAGAGCTTCAAAAGGTGTGAAAAATATGAAGAGCCTGAAAAGGAGTAAAAAATATGAAGAGATTCAAAAGCTGTGCAAAATATAAGAGCTTCAAAAGGTGGGAAAAATATGAGGAGCATGACACGGTCTGAAAAATAGGAGGAGCATGAAACGGTGTTGAAAAACTTGAAGAGCCTGAAAAGGTGTGAAAAATAAGAAGAGCTTCGAAAGGTGTGAAAAATAGGAGGAGCATCAAGCGGTGTTCAAAAACTTAAAGACACTTAAAAGGTGTGAAAAATATGAAGAACTTCAAAAGGTGTCAAATATATGAGGAGGATGAAACGGGCTGAAAAATAGGTGGAGCATGAACCGATCTTGAAAAACATGAAGAGCCAGAAAAGATGTGAAAAAATGAAGAGCTTCAAAATGTGTCGAAAATATGAGGAGCATGAAACGGTCTGAAAAATAGGAGGAGCATGAAAAGGTGTTGAAAAACTTGAAGAGCTTGAAAAGGTGTGAAATATATGAAGAGCTTCAAAAGCTGTCAAAAATATGAGGAGCATGAACGGTCTGAAAATTAGGAGTAGCATGAATCAGTGTTGAAAAATATGAAGAGCCTGAAAAGGTGTGAAAAACATGAAGAGATTGAAAACGTATGAAAAATATGAAGAGCTTTCAAAGATGTCAAAAATATGAGGAGCATGAAACGGTTTGAAAATAGGAGGAGCATGAAAAGGAGTTCAAGAACATGAAGAGAATGAAAAGGTTTGAAAAATATGAAGATCTTCAAAAGGTGTCAAAAATAGAAGGAGCATGAAGCAGTGTTCAAAAACTCAAAGATACTGAAAAGGTGTGAAAAATAAGAAGAGCTTCAAAAGGTGTGAAAAATAGGAGGAGCATGAAGCGGTGTTCAAAAACTTGAAGATACAGAAAAGCGGTGAAAAATATGAAGAGCTTAAAAAGGTGTGAAAAATAGGAGGAGCATGAAGTGGTGTTGAAAACATGAAGAGACAGAAAAGGTGTGAAAAATATGAAGAGCTTAAAAAGGTGTGAAAAATAGGAGGAGCATGAAGTGGTGTTGAAAACATGAAGAGACAGAAAAGGTGTGAAAAATATGAAGAGCTTCAAAACGTGTGAAAAATAGGAGGAGCATGAAGCGGTGTTGAAAAACATGAAGAGCTTGAAAAGGTGTGAAATATATGAAGAGGTTCAAAATGAGTCAAAAATATGAGGAGCATGAAACAGTCTGAAAATAGGAGGAGCATGAAGCGGTGTTTAAAAACATGAAGAGCCTGAAAAAGTGTGAAATATATGAAGAGCTACAAAAGGTGTCAAAAATATGTGGAGCATGAAACGGTCTGAAAAATAGGAGGAGCATGAAAAGGTGTTGAGAAACATGAAGAGCATGAAAGATGTGAAAAATATGAAGAGCTTCAAAAGGTGTCAAAATATGAGGAGCATGAAACTTTCGGAAAAATAGGAGCAGTATGAAATGGTATTGAAAAACATGAAGAGCATGAATAGGTGTGAAATATATGAAGAGCTTCAAAAGGTGCGAAACATAGGAGGAGCATGAAGCGGTGTGCAAAAACTTGAAGATACTGAAAAGGGGTGAAAAATATGAAGAGCTTCAAAAGGTGTGTAAAATAGGAGGAGCATGAAGCGGTTTTCAAAAACTTGAAGACACTGAAAAGGTGTGAAATATATGAAGAGCTTCAAAAGGTGTGAAAAATATGAGGAGCGTGAAGCGGTGTTCAAAAACATGAAGAGCTTGAAAAGGTGTCAAAAATATGAGGAGCATGATGCGGTCTGAAAACTAGGAGGAGCATGAACCGGTGTTCAAAAACATGAAGAGCCTGAAAAGGTGTGAAAAATATGAAGAGCTTCAAAAGGTGTCAAAAATATGAGGAGCATGAAACGGTCTGAAAAATAGGAGGAGCATGAAACGGTGTTAAAATACATGTACAGACTGAAAAGGTGTGAAAAATATGAAGAGATTCAAAAGGTGTGAAAAATATGAAGAGCTTCAAAGGGTGTCAAAAATATGAGGAGCATGAAACCATCTGAAAAATAGTGGGAGCATGAAACCGTGTTGGGAAACATGAAGAACATGAAAAGGTGTGGAAAATATGAAGAGCTTCAAAAGGTTTGAAAAATATGACGAGCATGAAACTGTCTGAAAAATAGGAGGAGCATGAAATGGTGTTGAAAAAATGAAGAGCATGAATAGGTGTGAAAAATATGAAGAGCTTCAAAAGGTGTAAAAAATATGACGAGCATGAAACTGTCTGAAAAATAGGAGGAGCATGAAATGGTGTTGAAAAAATGAAGAGCATGAATAGGTGTGAAAAATATGAAGAGCTTCAAAAGGTGTAAAAAATATGAGGAGCGTGAAACGGTGTGAAAAATAGGAACAGCAAGAAGTGGTGTGGAAAAGAGCCTGAAAAGTTGTGAAAAATATGAAGAGCTTCAAAAGGTGTCAAAATATGAGGAGCATGAAACTTTCTGAAAAATAGGAGCAGTATGAAACGGTATTGAAAATATGAAGAGCATGAAAATGTGTGAAAAATATGAAGAGCTTCAAAAAGTGTGAAAAATAAGAGGAGCACGAAATGGTGTGAAAATAGGAGGAGCATGAAACGGTGTTCAAAAACGTGAGAAGCATGAAACGGTCTGTAAATAGGAGGAGCATGAAGCGGTTTTCAAAAACTAGAAGTGCCTGAAAAGGTGTGAAATATTTGAAGAGCTTCAAAAGGTGTTAAATATATGAGGAGCATGAAACGTTCTGAAAAATAGGAGTAGCATGAATCAGTGTTGAAAAATATGAAGAGCCTGAAAAGGTGTGAAAAATATGAAGAGCCTGAAAAGGAGTGAAAAATATGAAGAGATTCAAAAGCTGTGCAAAATATAAGAGCTTCAAAAGGTGGGAAAAATAGGAGGAGCATGAAGCGGTGTTCAAAAACTTGAAGACATTGAAAAGGTGTGAAATATATGAAGAGCTTCAAAAGCTGTGAAAAATATGAGGAGCATGAAGCGGTGTTCAAAAACATGAAGAGCTTGAAAAGGTGTAAAAAATATGAAGAGCTTCAAAAGGTGTCAAAAATATGAGGAGCATGAAACGGTCTGAAAAATAGGAGGAGCAGGAACCGGTGTTCAAAAACCTGAAGAGATTGAAAAGGTGTGAAAAATATGAAGAGCTTCAAAAGGTGGGAAAAATATGAGGAGCATGAAGCGTTGTTCAAAAACATGAAGTGCTTGAAAAGGTTTGAAAAATAGAAAGAGCTTCAAAATGTGTGAAACATAGTAGGAGCATGAAGCGGTGTTCAAAACTTGAAGATACTGAAAAGATGTGAAAAGTATGAAGACCTTCAAAAGGTGTCAAAAATATGAGGAGCATGAAACGGTCTGAAAAATAGGAGGAGGATGAAGCGGTCTTCAAAAACATGAAGAGCCTCAAAAAGTGTGAAAAATATGAAGAGCTTCAAAAGGTGTCAAAAATGTGAGGAGCATGAAACGGTGTTCAAAAACATGAAGAGCCTGAAAAGGTGTGAAAAATATGAAGAGCTTCTAAATGTGTCAAAAATAGGAGGACAATGAAGCAGGGATCAAAAACTTGGAGATACTGAAAAGGTGTGAAAAATAAGAAGAGCTTCAAAAGGTGAGAAACATAGTAGGAGCATGAAGCGGTGTTAAAAGACTTAAAGATACTTAAAAGGTGTGAAAAATATGAAGAGCTTCAAAAGGTGTCAAAAATGTGAGGAGCATGAAACGGGCTGAAAAATAGGAGGAGCATGAACCGATCTTCAAAAACACGAAGAGCCAGAAAAGGTGTGAAAAAATGAAGAGCTTCAAAAGTTGTGAAAAATATGAAGAGCTTCAAAATGTGTCGAAAATATGAGGAGCATGAAACGGTCTGAAAAATAGGAGGAGCATGAAAAGGTATTGAAAAACATGAAGAGCTTGAAAAGGTGTGAAATATATGAAGAGCTTCAAAAGGTGTCAAAAATATGAAGAGCATGAACAGTCTGAAAATTAGGGGTAGCATGAATCAGTGCTCAAAAATATGAAGAGCCTGAAAAGGTGTGAAAAATATGAAGAGATTCAAAACGTGTGAAAAATATGAAGAGCTTTCAAAGATGTCAAAAATATGAGGAGCATGAAACGGAGTTCAAAAACATGAAGAGCCTGAAAAGGTGTGAAAAATATGAAGATCTTCAAAAGGTGTCAAAAATAGGAGGAGCATGAAGCAGTGTTCAAAAACTTGAAGATACTGAAAATATGTGAAAAATAAGAAGAGCTTCAAAAGGTGTCAAAAATATGAGGAGCATGAAACGGTCGAAAAATAGGAGGAGCATGAAACGGTGTTAAAATACGTGTACAGACTGAAAAGCTGTGAAAAATATGAAGAGATTCAAAAGGTGTGAAAAATATGACGAGCTTCAAAGGGTGTCAAAAATATGAGGAGCATGAAACCATCTGAAAAATAGTGGGAGCATTAAACCGTGTTGAGAAACATGAAGAACATGAAAAGGTGTGGAAAATATGAAGAGCTTCAAAAGGTTTGAAAATTATGAGGATCATGAAACAGTCTGAAAAATAGGAGGAGCATGAAATGGTGTTGAAAAAATGAAGAGCATGAATAGGTGTGAAAAATATGAAGAGCTTCAAAAGGTGTGAAAAATATGAGGAGCACGAAATGGTGTGAAAATACCAGGAGCATGAAACGGTGTTGAAAAACGTGAGGAGCATGAAACGGTCTGTAAAATAGGAGGAGCATGAAGCGGTTTTAAAAACTAGAAGTGCCTGAAAAGGTGTGAAATATTTGAAGAGCTTCAAAAGGTGTTAAATATATGAGGAGCATGAAACGTTCTTAAAAATAGGAGTAGCATGAATCAGTGTTGAAAAATATGAAGAGCCTGAAAAGGTGTGAAAAATATGAAGAGCCTGAAAAGGAGTGAAAAATATGAAGAGATTCAAAAGCTGTGCAAAATATAAGAGCTTCAAAAGGTGGGAAAAATATGAGGAGCATGAAACGGTCTGAAAAATAGGAGGAGCATGAAACGGTGTTGAAAAACTTGAAGAGCCTGAAAAGGTGTGAAAAATATGAAGAGCTTCAAAAGGTGGGAAAAATATGAGGAGCATGAAGCGTTGTTCAAAAACATGAAGTGCTTGAAAAGTTTTGAAAAATAGGAAGAGCTTCAAAAGGTGTGAAAAATAGGAGGAGCATGAAGCGGTGTTCAAAACTTGAAGATACTGAAAAGATGTGAAAATATGAAGACCTTCAAAAGGTGTCAAAAATATGAGGAGCATGAAACGGTCTGAAAAATTGGAGGAGTGTGAAACAGTGTTGAAAAACATGAAGAGCCTGAAAATGTGTGAAAAATATGAAGAGCTTCAAAATGTGTGAAAAATATGAGGAGCATGAAGCGGTGTTAAAAAACATGAAGAGCTTGAAAAGGTGTCAAAAATATGAAGAGCTTCAAATGTGTGAAAAATAGGAGGAGCATGAAGCGGTGTTCAAAAACTTGAATATACAGAACAGGTGTGAAAAATATGAAGAGCTTCAAAAGGTGTCAAAAATATGAGGAGCATGAAACGGTCGGAAAAATAGGAGGAGCATGAATCCGTCGTCAAAAACAAAAGGAGCCTGAAAAGGTGTGAAAAATATGAAGAGCTTCAAAAGGTGTCAAAAATATGAGGAGCATGAAACGGTCTGAAAAATAGGAGGAGCATGAAGTGTTGTTGAAAAACCTGAAGAGATTGAAAAGGTGTGAAAAATATGAAGAGCCTCAAAATGTGTCAAATATATGAGGAGCATGAAACGGCCAGAAAAATAGGAGGAGCATGAAGCGGTGTTGATATACATGAAAAGCCTGAAAAGGTGTGAAAAATATGAAGAGCTTCAAAATCTGTGAAAAATATGAGGAGCATGAAACAGTCTGAAAAATAGGAGGAGCATAAAACGGTGTTGAAAAACATGAAGAGCCTGAAAAGGTGTGAAAAATATGAAGATCTTCAAAAGTTGTCAAAAATATGAGGAGCATGAAACAGTCTTAAAAATAGGAGGAGCATGAAGTGTTGTTGAAAAACATGAAGAGATTGAAAAGGTGTGAAAAATATGAAGAACTTCAAAAGGTGTCAAAAATATGAGGAGCATGAAACGGTCTGAAAAATAGGAGGAGCATGAAGTGTTGTTGAAAAACATGAAGAGATTGAAAAGGTGTGAAAAATATGAAGAGCTTCAAAAGGTGTCAAAAATATGAGCAGCATGAAACGGTCTGAAAAATAGGAGGAGCATGAAAAGGTATTGAAAAACATGAAGAGCTTGAAAAGGTGTGAAATATATATAGAGCTTCAAAAGGTGCGAAAAATATGAGGAGCATGAAACGGTCTCTATAGGAGGACCATGAACCTTTCTATAGGAGGAGCATGAATGGTGTTGAAACATAAAGAGAATGAAAAGGTGTCAAAAATATTAAGAGCTTCAAAAGGAGAAAAAATATGAGGAGCATGAAATGTTCTGAAAAATAGGAGGAGCATTAAGTGGTTTTCAAAAACATGGATAGCCCGAAAAGGTGTGTGAAATATGAAGATCTTCAAAAGGTGTCAAAAATATGAGTAGCATGAAACGGTCTGAAAAATAGGAGGCACATGAAGTGGTGTTCAAAATCATGAAGAGCTCGAAAAGGTGTGTAAAATATGAAGAGATTCAAAAGGTGTCAAAAATATGAGGACTAAGAAATGGTCTGAAAAACAGGAGGAGCATGAAGCGGTGTTCAAAAAAATGAAGAGCCTGAAAAGATGTGAAAAATATGAAGAGCTTCAAAACGTGTCAAAAATATGAGGAGTGTGAAACTGTGTTGAAAAACATGACAACCATGAAAAGGTGTGAAAAGTAAGAAGATCTTCAAAAGGAGTCAAAATTTGAGAACCATGAAATGGTCTGAAAAATATGAGGAGCATTAAACGGTGTTGAAAAAACATGAAGAGCATGAAAAGGTGTGAAAAATATGAAGAGCTTAAAAAGCTGTCAAAAATAGGAGAAGCATGAAACGGTCTGAAAAGTAAGAGGAACATGAAACTGTGTGAAAAAACATGAAGAGCGTCAAAAGGTGTCAAAAATATGAGGAGCCTGAAACAGTCTGAAAAATATGAGAAGCTAACAACGGTCTGAAAAATATGAGGAGCATGAAACTGTCTGAAAAATAGGAGGAGCATGAAAATGTGTTGAAAAACATGAAGAGCATGAAAAGTTGTGAACAATATGAAAAGCTTCAAAAAGGGTCAAAAATATGAGGAGCATGAAACGGTCTGAAAAATATGAGGAGCATTAAACGGTCTGAAAATTACGAGGAGCATGAAGCGGTGTTGAAAATCATGAAGAGCATGAAAAGGTGTTGAATAACATGAAGAGCATGAAAAGGTGTGAAAAATATTAAGATCTTCAAAAGGTGTCAAAAACATGAGGAGCATGAAACGGTCTGAAAAATAGGAGGAGCATGGCACGGTGTTGAAAAACATGAAGAGCCTGAAAAGGTGTGAAAAATATGAAGAGCTTCAAAAGCTGTCAAAAATAGGAGAAGCTTGAAACGGCCTGAAAAGTAAGAGGAACATGAAACGGTGTGAAAAACAATGAAGAGTTTCAAAAGGTGTCAAAAATATGAGGAGCATGAAACGGTCTGAAAAATAGGAGGAGCATGAAACGGTGTTGAAAAACATGAAGAGCATGAAAAGGTTTGAAAAATATGAAGGGCTTAAAAGGTTTCAAAATTATGACGAGCATGAAAGGGCCTGTAAAAATGAGGAGCATGAAACGGTCTGAAAAATAGGAGGAGCATGAAACGGTGTTGAAAAACATGAAGAGCCTGAAAAGGTGTGAAAAATATTAAGAGCTTCAAATGGTGTCAAAAATATGAGAAGCTTGTAACGCTCTGAAAAATAGGAGAATCATGAATCCGTCTGAAAAATATGAGGAGCATGAAACGGCCTGAAAAATAGGACGAAGATGAAACGGACTGAAAAATAGGAGGAGCATGAAACGGTGTTGAAAAACATGAAGAGCAAAAAAGGAGTGAAAAATATGAAGAGCTTCAAAAGGTGTCAAATATATGAGGAGCATGAAATTGTTTGAAAAATAGGAGGAGCAAGAAAAAGTGTTAAAAAACATGAAGAGCATGAAAATCTGAAAAATATGAATAGCTTCAAAAGGTCTCAAAAATATGGCAAGCATGAAACTGACTGGAAAATAGGAGGAGCATGAAGCGGTGTTGAAAAACATGAAGAGCATGAAAAGGTGTGAAGTATATGAAGAGCTTCAAAAGGTGTCAAAAATATGAGGAACAAGAAACGGTCTGAAAAATATGAGGAGCAGGAAACGTTCTGAAAAATATGAGGAGCATGAAACGGTCTGAAATATAGGGAGGAGAATGAAGCGGTGTTGAAAACATGAAGAGCCTGAAAAGAAGTAAAAAATATGAAGAGGTTCGAAAGGTGTGAAAAATATGAGGAGCATGAAAAGATCTGAAAAATAGGAGGAACATGAAGAGGTGTTGAAATACATGAAGAGCCTGAAAACGTGTGAAAAATATGAAGAGCTTCAAAAGGTTGAAAAATATGAAGAGCCTGAAAAGGTGTGAAAAATATGAAGAATTTCACAAGGTGTGAAATGTATGAGGAGCATGAAACGGTCCTAAAAATAGGAGGAGCATGAAGCGGTGTTGAAAAACATGAAGAGCCTGAAAACGTGTGAAAAACATGAAGAGCCTGAAAAGGTTTGAAAAATATGAAGAGCTTCAAAAGGTGTTAAAAATATGAAGAGCTTCTAAGGTGTCAAAAATATGAGGAGCATGAAACGGTCTGAAAAATAGGAGGAGCATGAAACAGTGTTGAAAAACATGAAGAGCCTGAAAAGGTGTGAAAAATATGAAGAGCTTCAAAAGGTGTCAAAAATATGAGGAGCATGAAATGGTCTGAGAAAGAGGAGAAGCATGAAGCGGTGTTCAAAACATGAAGCCTGAAAAGGTGTGAAAAATATGAAGAGCCTCAAAAGGTGTCAAGAATATGAGGAGCATGAAACGGTCTGAAAAATAGGAGGAGCATGAAGCGGTGTTGAAAAACATGAAGAGCCTGAAAAGGTGTGAAATATATGAAGAGGTTTTAAAGGTGTCAAAAATATGAGGAGCATGAAACGGTCTGAAAAATAGGAGGAGCATGAAACAGTGTTGAAAAACATGAAGAGCCTGAAAAGGTGTGAAATATATGAAGAGGTTTTAAAGGTGTCAAAAATATGAGGAGCATGAAACGGTCTGAAAAATAGGAGGAGCATGAAACAGTGTTGAAAAACATGAAGAGCCTGAAAAGGTGTGAAAAATATGAAGAGCTTCAAAAGGTGTCAAAAATATGAGGAGCATGAAATGGTCTGAGAAAGAGGAGAAGCATGAAGCGGTGTTCAAATCATGAAGCCTGAAAAGGTGTGAAAAATATGAAGAGCCTCAAAAGGTGTCAAGAATATGAGGAGCATGAAACGGTCTGAAAAATAGGAGGAGCATGAAGCGGTGTTGAAAAACATGAAGAGCCTGAAAAGGTGTGAAATATATGAAGAGGTTTTAAAGGTGTCAAAAATATGAGGAGCATGAAACGGTCTGAAAAATAGGAGGAGCATGAAACAGTGTTGAAAAACATGAAGAGCCTGAAAAGGTGTGAAATATATGAAGAGGTTTTAAAGGTGTCAAAAATATGAGGAGCATGAAACGGTCTGAAAAATAGGAGGAGCATGAAACAGTGTTGAAAAACATGAAGAGCCTGAAAAGGTGTGAAAAATATGAAGAGCTTCAAAAGGTGTCAAAAATATGAGGAGCATGAAATGGTCTGAGAAAGAGGAGAAGCATGAAGCGGTGTTCAAAACATGAAGCCTGAAAAGGTGTGAAAAATATGAAGAGCCTCAAAAGGTGTCAAGAATATGAGGAGCATGAAACGGTCTGAAAAATAGGAGGAGCATGAAGCGGTGTTGAAAAACATGAAGAGCCTGAAAAGGTGTGAAATATATGAAGAGGTTTTAAAGGTGTCAAAAATATGAGGAGCATGAAACGGTCTGAAAAAGAGAAAGAGCATGAAGCGTGTTGAATAACATGAAGAGCCTGAAAAAGTGTGCAAATTATGAAGAGCTTCAAAAGGTGTGAAAAATATGAAGAGCTTCAAAAGGTGTCAAAAATATGAGGAGCATGAAACGGTCTGAAAACAGGACGAGCATTAAACAGTGTTGAAAAACATGAAGAGCCTGAAGGTGTGAAAAATATGAAGAGCTTCCAAAGGTTTGAAAAATATGAAGATCTTCAAATGGTGTCAAAAATATGAGGAGCATTAAACGGTCTGAAAAATAGGAGGAGCAGGAAACGGTGTTGAAAAACATGAAGAGCCTGAAAAGGTGTGAAAAATATGAAGAGCTTCAAAAGGTGTGAACAATATGAAGAGCAGGAAACGGTCTGAAAAAATAGGAGGAGCATGAAGCGGTGTTCAAAAATATGTAGAGCCTGAAAAGGTGTGAAAAATATGAAGAGCTTCGAAATGTGTCAAGAATAATAGGAGCATGAAACAGTATGAAAAATAGGAGGAGCATGAAGCGGTATTGAAATACATGAGGGGCCTGAAAACGTGTGAAAAATATGAAGAGCTTCAAAATGTGTGAAAAATATGAAGAGCTTCAAAATATGTGAAAAATATGAGGAGCATGAAACAGTCCTAAAAATAGGAGGAGCATGAAGCCGTGTTGAAAAACATGAAGAGCCTGAAAACGTGTGAAAAACATGAAGAGCCTGAAAAGGTGAAAAATATGAAGAGCTTCAAAAGGTGTCAAAAATATGAAGAGCATGAAACGGTCTGAAAAATAGGAGGAGCATGAAGCGGTGTTGAAAATCATGAAGAGCATGAAAATGTGTGAAATACATTAAGAGCTTCAAAAGTTGTCAAAAATATGGGGAGCATGAAACGGTCTGAAAAATAAGAGGAGCATGAAGCGGTTTTGAAAAACATGAAGAGCCTGAAAAGGTGTGAAAAATATGAAGAGCTTCAAAAGTTGTGCAAAATAATAAGAGCTTCAAAAGGTGTCAAAAATATGAAGAGCATGAAAAGGTCTGAAAAATAGGAGGAGAAATAAATAGTGTTGAAAAACATGAAGAGCCTGAAAAGGTGTGAAAAATATGAAGAGCTTCAAAAGATGTGAAATATATGAAGAGCTTCAAAAGGTGTTAAAATTATGAGGAGCATGAAACGGTCTGAAAAATAAGAGGAGCATGAAGCGGTTTTGAAAAACATGAAGAGCCTGAAAAGGTGGGGAAAATATGAAGAGCTTCAAAAGGAGTGGAAAATATGAAGAGCTTCAAAAGGTATCAAAAATATGAAGAGCATGAAAAGGTCTGAAAAATAGGAGGAGCATTAAAGAGTGTTGAAAAACATGAAGAGCCTGAAAAGGTGTGAAAAATATGAAGAGCTTCAAAAGGTGTCAAAAATATGAGGAGCATGAAACGGTCTGAAAAATAGGAGGAACATGAAACGATGCACAAAAATATGAAGAGACTGAAAAGGTATGAAAAATATGAAGAGCTTCAAATGGTGTCAAAAATATGAGGAGCATGAAACGTTCTGAAAAATAGGAGGAGCATGAAGTGATGTTGAAAACATGAAGAGCCTGAAAAGGTGTGAAAAATATAAAGAGCTTTAAAAGGTGTGAAAAATATGAAGAGCTTCAAAAGATGTTAACAATATGAGGAGCATGAAACTGTCTGAAAAATAGGAGGAGAATAAAGCGGTGATGAAGAACATGAAGAGCCTGAACACGTGTGAAAAATATGAAGAGCTTCAATAGGTGTGAAAAATATAAAGAGCTTCAAAAGCTGTGTAAAACATGAGGAGCTAGCAACTTTCTGAAAAATAAGAGGAGCATGAAATGGTGTTGAAAATATGAAGAGCCTGAAAAGGTGTGAAAAATATGAAGAGCTTCAAAAGGTGTGAAAAATATGAACAGCTTCAAAAGGTGTGAAAAATATGAGGAGCATGAAACAGTCTGAAAAATAGGAGAAGCATGAAGCGATGTTCAGAAACATGAAGAGCCTGCAAAGGTGTGAAATACATCAAGAGCTTCAAAAGGTGTGAAAAATATGAGGAGCATGAAATGTTCTGAAAAATAGGAGGAGCATGAAGCCATGTTCAGTAACATGAAGATCCTGAAAAGGTGTGAAAAATATGAAGAGCTTCAAAAAGTGTTAAAATTATGAGGAGCATGAAACGGTCCTAAAAATATGAGGAGCATGAAGCGGTGTTGAGAAACATGAAGATCCTGAAAACGTGTGAAAAATATGAAGAGCCTGAGAAGTTGTGAAAAATATGAAAAGCTTCAAAAGGTGTCAAAAATATGAGAAGCATTAAACGGTCTGAAATATAGGAGGAGCATGAAGCCGTGTTGAAAAACATGAAGAGCCTGAAAATGTGTTAGAAATATGAGGAGCATGAAACGGTCTGAAAAATAGGAGGAGCATGAAGCGGTGTTCAAAAACATGTAGAGACTGAAAAGGTGTGAAAAATATGAAGAGCTTCAAAAGGTGTCAAAAATATGAGGAGCATGAAACGGTCCTGAAAATAGGATGAGCATGAAGAGGTGTTGAAAAACATGAAGAGCCTGAAAACGTGTGAGAAACCTGAAGAGCCTGAAAAGGTGTGAAAAATATGAAGAGCTTCAAAAGGTGTCAAAAATATGAAGAGCGTGAAACGGTCTGAAAAATAGGAGGAACATGAAACGGTGCTGAAAAACATGAAGAGCCTGAAAAGGTGTGAAAAATATGAAGAAGTTCAAAAGGTGTCAAAAATATGAAGAGCTTCAAAAGTTGTCAAAAATATGAAGAGCATGAAACGGTCTGAAACATAGGAGGAGCATGAAGCAGTGTTGAAAAGCATGAAGAGCCTGAGAAGGTGTGAAAAATTTGAAGAGTTTCAAAAGTTGTCAAAAATATGAAGAGCATGAAACGGTCTGAAACATAGGAGGAGCATGAAGCGGTGTTGAAAAGCATGAAGAGCCTGAGAAGGTGTGAAAAATATGAAGAGTTTCAAAAGGTGTGGAAAATATAAGAGCTTCAAAAGGTGTCAAAAATATGAAGAGCATGAAAAGGTCTGAAAAATAGGAGGAGCATGAAGCGGTGTTGAAATACATGAAGAGCCTGAAAACGTGTGAAAAACATGAAGAGCCTGAAACGGTGTGAAAAATATGAAGAGCTTCAAAACGTGTCAAAATTATGAGGAGCATGAAACAGTCTGAAAAATAGGAGGGGCATGAATCTTTGTTGAGAAACATGAAGAGCATGAAAAGGTGTGAAAAATATGAGGAGCTTCAAAAGGTGTCAAAAATATGAGAAGCATGAAATGCTCTGAAATATAGGAGGAGCATGAAACGGTCTAAAAAAGAGGAGGAGCATCAAGCGGTGTTGAAAAACATGAAGAACCTGAAAACGTGGGAAAAATATGAAGAGCTTCAAAAGGTGTGAAAAATATGAAGAGCTTCAAAAGTTGTGAAAATATGAAGAGCTTCAAAACGTGTCAAAAATATGAGTAGCATGAATCTTTCTGAAAAATAGGATGAGCATGAAGTGGTGTTGAAAAATATGAAGTGCCTGAAAAGGTGTGAAAAATATGAAGAGCTTCAAAGGTTTCAAAAATATGAGAAGCATGAAACAGTCTGAAAAATAGGAGGAGCATGAAACGGTGTTCACAAAATTGAAGGGACTGCAAAGTTGTGAAAAATATGAAGAGCTTCAAAAGGTGTCAAAAATATGAGAAGCATGAAACAGTCTGAAAAATAGGAGGAGCATGAAACGGTGTTGAAAAACATGAAGGGCTAGAAAGGTATGAAAAATATGAAGAGCTTCAAAGGTGTCAAAAATAGGAGTAGCATGAAACGATGTTCAAAAACGTGAAGACCCTGAAAAGGGGTGAAAAATATGAAGAGCTTCAAAAGGTGTCAAAAATATGAGGAGCATGAAACGGTCTGAAAAACAGGAGGAAAATGAAGCGGTGTTAAAAAACATGAAGAGCCTGAAAAGATGTGAAAAATATGAAGAGCTTCAAAAGGTGTCAAAAATATGAGGAGCAGGAAACGGTCTGAAAAATAGGAGGGGCATGAAGTGGTGTTGAAAAACATGAAGAGCCTGAAAAGGTGTCAAAATTATGAAGAGCTTCAAAAGGTGTGAAAAATATGAAGACCTTCAAAAGTTGTCAAAAATATGAGGAGCAAGAAACAGTCTGAAAAATAGGTGGAGCAGGAAGCGGAATTGAAAAACATGAAGAGCCTGAAAAGGAGTGAAAAACATGAAGAGCTTCAAAAAGTGTCAAAAATATGAGGAGCATGAAACGGTCTCAAAAATAGGAGGAGCATGAAGCGGTGTTGAAAAACATGAAGAGCCTGAAAAGGTGTGAAAATTATGAAGACCTTCAAAAGGTGTAAATAATAAGAGGTGCATGAAACAGTCTGAAAAATAGGAGGAGTATGAAACGGTCTGAAAAATAGGAGGAGCATGAAGCGGTATTGAAAAACATGAAGAGACTGAAAAGGTGTGAAAAATATGAAGGGCTTCAAAAGGTGTAAATAATAAGAGGTGCATGAAACAGTCTGAAAAATAGGAGGAGTATGAAACGGTCTGAAAAATAGGAGGAGCATGAAGCGGTGTTGAAAAACATGAAGAGACTGAAAAGGTGTGAAAAATATGAAGGGCTTCAAAAGGTGTCAAAGATACGAGGAGCATGAAACGGTCTGAAAAATATGAGGAGAATGAAACGGTGTTCAAAAATATGAAGAGTTTGAAAAGGGGTGAAAAATATGAAGAGCTTCCAAAGGAGTCAAAAATATGAGGACCATGAAACGTTCTGAAAAATAGGAGGAACATGAAGCGGAGTTCAAAAACATGAAGAGCCTGAAAAGGTGTGAAAAATATGAAGAGCTTCAAAAGGTGTCAAAAATATGAGGAGCATGAAAAGGTCTGAAAAATAGGAGGAGCATGAAACGGTGTTCAAAAACTTGAAGAGCCTGAAAAGTTGTGAAAAATACGAAGAGCTTCAAAAGGTGTCGAAAATATGAGGAGCATGAAACGGTCTGAAAAATAGGAGGAGAATGAAACGGTGTTCAAAACTTGAAGAGCCTGAAAAGTTGTGAAAAATATGAAGAGCTTCAAAACGTGTCAAAAATATGAGGTGTATGAAACGGTCTGAAAAATAGGAGGAGCATGAAGCGGTATTGAAAAACATGAAGAGCCTGAAAAGGAGTGAAAAATATGAAGAGCTTCAAAAGGTGTCTAAAATATGAGGAGCATGAAACGGTCTAAAAAATGGGAGTAGCAGAAGCAGTGTTCAAAAACTTGGAGAGCCTAAAAAGGTGTGAAAAATATGAAGATCTTCAAAAGTTGTCAAAAATATGAGGAGCATGAAACGGTCTCAAAAATAGGAGGAGCGTGAAGCGGTGTTGAAAAACATGAAGAGCGTGAAAAAGTGTGAAAAATATGAAGAACTTCAAAAGTTGTCAAAAATATGAGGAGCATGAAATGGTCTCAAAAATCGGAGGAGCATGAAGCGGTTTTGAAAAACATGAAGAGCCTGAAAAGGTGTGAAAAATATGAAGACCTTCAAAAGGTGTCAATAATAAGAGGTTCGTGAAACAGTCTGAAAAATAGGAGGAGCATGAAACGGTCTGAAAAATAGGAGGAGTATGAAGCGGTGTTGAAATACATGAAGAGCCTGAAAAGGTGTTACAAATATAAAGAGCTTAAAAAGGTGTCAATAATATGAGGAGCATGAAACGGTCTGAAAAACCGGAGGAACATGAAACGGTGTTGAAAAACATGAAGAGCATGAAAAGCTGTTAAAAATAGGAAGAGCTTCAAAAGGTGTAAAAAATGAGATGAGCATGAAACGGTCTGAAATACAGGAGGAGCATGAAGTGGTGTTCAAAAACATGAAGAGCCTGAAAAGGTGTGAAAAATAGGGGAGCTTCAAAAGTTATCAAAAATATGAGGAGCATAAAAATGTCTGAAAAATAGGAGGAGCATGAAGCGGTGTTGAAAAACATGAAGAGCCTGAAAAGGTGTGAAAAATATGAAGAGCTTCAAAAGGTGTCAAAAATATGAGTAGCATGAAACAGTGTGAAAAATAGGAGGAGCATGAAGTGATGTTGAAAAACATGAAGAGCCTGAAAAGGTGTGAAAAATATGAAGAGCTTCAAAAGGTGTGAAAAATATGAGGAGCATTAATCGGTCTGAAATATAGGAGGAGCATGAAGTGCTGTTGAAAAACGTGAAGAGCCTGAAAAGGTGTGAAAAATATGAAGAGCTTCAAATGGTGTGAAATACATGAGGAGGATGAAACGGTCTGACAAATTCGAGGAGCATGAAGTGGTGTTGAAAAACATGAAGAGCCTGAAAAAGTGTGAAAAATATGAAGAGCTTCAAAAGGTGTCAAAAATATGAGGAACATGAAACGGTCTGAAAAATAGGAGGAGCATGAAGCGATGTTCAAAACATAAAGAGCCTGAATAGGTTTGAAAAATATGAAGAGCTTCAAAAGGTGTGAAAAATATGAAGAGCTTCAAAATGTGTCAAAAATTCGAGGAGCATAACACGGTCTGAAAAATAGGAGGAGCATGAAGCGGTGTTGAAAACATGAGGAGCCTGAAAAGGTGTGAAAAATATGAAGAGCTTCAACAGGTTTGAAAAATATTAGGTGCATGAACCGGTGTTCAAAAACTTGAAGAGACTGAAAAGGTGTGAAAAATATAAAGAGCTTCAAAAGGTGTCAAAACTATGAGGAGAATGATATGGTCTGAAATATAGGAGGAGCATGAAGTGGTGTTCAAAACAAGAGGAGCCTGAAAAGGTGTGAAAAATATGAAGAGCTTCAAAACGTGTGAAAATATGAAGAGCTTCAAAAGGTATCAAATATAGGAGTAGCATGAAACGGTGTTCAAAAACATGAATAGCCTGAAAAGTTTTGAATAATATGAAGAGCTTCAAAACGTGTGAAAATATAAAGAGCTTCAAAAGGTGTGAAAAATATGAGGAGCATGAAACTGTCTGAAAAACAGGAGGAGCATGAAACGGTGTTCAAAAACATGAAGAGCCAGAAAAGGTGTGAAAAATATGAAGAGTTTCAAAAGATTTCAAAATTATGAGGAGCATGACACGGTCTGAAACAGAGGAGGAGCATGAAGCAGTGTTGAAAAACATGAAGAGCCTGAAAAGGTGTGAAAAATATTAGGAGCATGAAACTGTCTGAAAAATAGGTGGAGCATGAAGCGGTGTTCAAAAACATGAAGAGCCTGATAGGGTGTGAAAAATATGAAGAGCTTCAAAAGGTGTCAATTATATGAGGAGCCTGAAACCGTCTGAAACAGAGGAGGAGCATGAAGCAGTGTTCAAAAACATGAAGAGTCTGAAAAGCTCAGAAAAATATGAAGAGCTTCAAAAGTTGTCAAAAATGTGAGGAGCATGAAATGGTCTGAAAAATAGGACTAGCATGAAACGGTGTTGAAAAAGATGAAGAGCCTGAAAAGGTGTGAAAAATATCAAGAGCTTCAAAAGGCTGGAAAAATATGAAGAGCTTCAAAAGGTGTCAATAATATGAGGAGCATGAAACGGTCTGAAAAATAGGAGGAGCATGAAGCGGTGTTGAAATACATGAAGAGCCTGAAAATGTGTGAAAAATATGAAGAGCTTCAAAATGTGTGAAATATGAGAGGAGCATGAAACGGTCTGAAAAATAGGAGGAGCATGAAGCGGTGTTCAAAAGCATGAGGAGCCTGAAAATGTGTGAAAAATATGAACAGATTCAAAAGGTGTGAAAAATAGGAAGAGCTTCAAAAGGTTTCACATTTATGAGGAGCATGAAACGGTCTGAAAAATTGAAGGAGCGTGAAGAGGTGTTCAAAACCATGAAGAGCCTGAAAAGGTATGAAAAATATGAAGAGCTTCAAAAGGTGTGAAAAATATGAGGAGCATGAAACGGTCTGAAAAATAGGAGGAGCATGAAGCGGTGTTCAAAAGCATGAAGAGACTGAAAAGGTGTGAAAACTATGAAGAGATTCAAAAGGTGTGAAAAATAGGAAGAGCTTCAAAAGGTGTAAAAACTGAGATGAGCATGAAACGGTCTGAAATACAGGAGGAGCATGAAGCAGTGTTGAAATAGAGAAGAGCCTGAAAGTTGTGAAAAATATGAAGATCTTCAAAAGGTGTGAAAAATATGAGGAGCATGAAACGGTCTGAAAAATAGGAGGAGCATAAAGCCGTGTTCAAAAACATGAAGAGCCTGAAAATGTGTGAAAAATACGAAGAGCTTCAAAAGGTTTCAAAAATATGAGGAGCATGAAACTGTCTGAAAAATAGGAGGAGCATGAAGCGGTGTTCAAAAACATGAAGTGCCTGAAAAGGTGTGAATAATAAGAAGAGCTTCAAAAGATGTCAAAAATATGTGGAGCATGAAATGAAACGGTCTGAAAAATAGGAGGAGCATGAAGCGGTGTTCAAAAACATGAAGAGCCTAAAAAGGTGTGAAAAATTTGTGGGGCTTCAAAAGCACTGAAAAATATGAGGAGCATGAAACGGTCTGAAAAATAGGAGGAGCATAAAGCGGAGTTGAAAAACAAGAAAAGCCTGAAAAGGTGTGAAAAATATGAAGAGCTTCAAAAGGTTTCAAAAATATAAGGAGCATGAAACGGTCTGAAAAATAGGACGATCATGAAACGGCGTGAAAAATAGGAGGAGCATGAAACAGTGTTGAGAAACATGAAGAGCCTGAAAAGGTGTGAAAAATATGAAGAGCTTCAAAAGTTTTCAAAAATATGAGGAGCGTGAAACTGTCTGAAAAATAGGAGGAGCATGAAGCGGTGTTCAAAAACATGAAGAGCCTGAAAAGGTGTGAAAAATATGAAGAGCTTCAAAAGATGTCAAAAATATGTGGAGCATGAAACGGTCTGAAAAATAGGAGGAGCATGAAGCGGTGTTCAAAAACATAAAGAGCCTCAAAATGTGTGAAAAATATGAGGGGCTTCAAAAGCAGTGAAAAATATGAGGAGCATGAAACGGTCTGAAAAATAGGAGGAGCATGAAGCGGTGTTGAAAAACATGAAGAGCCTGAAAAGGTGTGAAAAATATGAAGAGCTTCAAAAGGTGTGAAAAATATGAAGAGCTTCAAAAGGTGTCAAAAATATGAGGAGCATGAAACGGTCTGAAAAATAGGAGGAGCATGAAGCGGTGATGAAAAACATGAAGAGCCTGAAAAGGTCTGAAAAATATGAAGAGCTTCAAAAGGTGTGAAAAATATGAAGAGCTTCAAAAGGTGTGAAAAATATGAGGAGCATGAAACGGTCTGAAAAACAGGAGGAGCATGAAGCGGTGTTCAAAAGCATGAAGAGCCTGAGAAGGTGTGTAAACTATGAAGATCTTCAAAAGGTGTGAAAAATATGAGGAGCATGAAACGGTCTGAAAAATAGGAGGAGCATAAAGCCGTGTTCAAAAACATGAAGAGCCTGAAAATGTGTGAAAAATACGAAGAGCTACAAAAGGTGTCAAAAACATGAGCAGCATGAAACGGTCTGAAAAATAGGAGGAGCATGAAGTGGTTTTGAAAAACATGAAGAGCCTGAAAAGGTGTGAATAATGTGAAGAGCTTCAAAAGGTGTCAAAAATATGCGGAGCATGAAACGGTCTGAAAAATAGGAGCAGCATGAAACGGTGTTCAAAACATCAAGTGCCTGAAAAGGTGTGAAAAATCTGAAGAGCTTCAAAAGGTGTGAAATATATGAGGAGCATGAAACGTTCTCAAAAATAGGAGGAGCATGAAGCGTTGTTCAAAGACATGAAGAGCCTGAAAAGTTGTGAACAATAGGAAGAGCTTCAAAAGGTGTCAAATATTTGAGGAGCATGAAACGGTCTGAAAAATTGGAGGAGCATGAAATGGTGTTCAAATACATGAAGATATTGAAAATGTGTGAAAAATATGAGTAGCTTCAAAAGGTGTGAAATACATGAGAAGAATGAAATGGTCTGAAAAATAGGAGGAGCATGAAGCTGTGCTCAAAAACATGAAGAGCCTGAAAAGGTGTGAAAAATATGAAGAGCTTCAAAAGGTGTGAAATACATGAGGAGAATGAAATGGTCTGAAAAAGAGGAGGAGCATAAAGCTGTGCTCAAAAATATGAAGAGCCTGAAAAGTTGTGAAAAATATGAAGAGCTTCAAAAGGTGTGAAATACATGAGGAGAATGAAATGGTCTGAAAAAGAGGAGGAGCCTGAAGCTGTGCTCAAAAACATGAAGAGCCTGAAAAGCTGTGAAAAATATGAAGAGCTTCAAGAGGAGTCAAAAATATGAGGAGCATGAAACTGTCTGAAAAATAGGAGGAGCCTGAAGCGGTGTTGAAAAACCTCAAGAGCCTGAAAAGGTGTGAAAAATATGAAGAGCTTCAAAAATTGTCAAAAATATGAGGAGCATAAAAATGTCTGAAAAATAGGAGGAGCATGAAGCTGTGTTGAAAAACATGAGGAGCCTGAAAATGTGTGAAAAATATGAACAGATTCAAAAGGTGTGAAAAATAGGAAGAGCTTCAAAATGTGTGAAATATGAGAGGAGCATGAAACGGTCTGAAAAATAGGAGGAGCATGAAGCGGTGTTCAAAAACATGAGGAGCCTGAAAATGTGTGAAAAATATGAACAGATTCAAAAGGTGTGAAAAATAGGAAGAGCTTCAAAAGGTTTCCCATTTATGAGGAGCATGAAACGGTCTGAAAAATTGGAGGAGCGTGAAGAGGTGTTCAAAAGCATGAAGAGCCTGAAAAGGTGTGAAAAAAATGAAGAGCTTCAAAAGGTGTGAAAAATATGAGGAGCATGAAACGGTCTGAAAAATAGGAGGAGCATGAAGCGGTGTTCAAAAGCATGAAGAGACTGAAAAGGTGTGAAAACTATGAAGAGATTCAAAAGGTGTGAAAAATAGGAAGAGCTTCAAAAGGTGTAAAAAATGAGATGAGCATGAAACGGTCTGAAATAAAGGAGGAGCATGAAGCGGTGTTGAAATTGAGAAGAGCCTGAAAGGTGTGAAAAATATGAAGATCTTCAAAAGGTGTGAAAAATATGAGGAGCATGAAACTGTCTGAAAAATAGGAGGAGCATGAAGCGGTGTTCAAAAACATGAAGTGCCTGAAAAGGTGTGAATAATAAGAAGAGCTTCAAAAGATGTCAAAAATATGTGGAGCATGAAATGAAACGGTCTGAAAAATAGGAGGAGCATGAAGCGGTGTTCAAAAACATGAAGAGCCTGAAAAGGTGTGAAAAATATGAGGGGCTTCAAAAGCACTGAAAAATATGAGGAGCATGAAACGGTCTGAAAAGTAGGAGGAGCATAAAGCGGTGTTCAAAAACAAGAAAAGCCTGAAAAGGTGTGAAAAATATGAAGAGCTTCAAAAGGTTTCAAAAATATAAGGAGCATGAAACGGTCTGAAAAATAGGAGGATCATGAAACGGACTGAAAAATAGGAGGAGCATGAAACAGTGTTGAGAAACATGAAGAGCCTGAAAAGGTGTGAAAAATATCAAGAGCTTCAAAAGATTTCAAAAATATGAGGAGCATGAAACTGTCTGAAAAATAGGAGGAGCATGAAGCGGTGTTCAAAAACATGAAGAGCCTGAAAATGTGTGAAAAATATGAAGAGCTTCAAAAGATGTCAAAAATATGTGGAGCATGAAACGGTCTGAAAAATAGGAGGAGCATGAAGCGGTGTTCAAAAACATAAAGAGCCTGAAAAGGTGTGACAAATATGAGGGGCTTCAAAAGCAGTGAAAAATATGAGGAGCATGAAACGGTCTGAAAAATAGGAGGAGCGTGAAGCGGTGTTGAAAAAAAAGAAGAGCCTGAAAAGGTGTGAAAAATATGAAGATCTTCAAAAGGCGTGAAAAATATGAGGAGCATGAAACGGTCTGAAAAATAGGAGGAGCATGAAGCGGTGTTGAAAAACATGAAGAGCCTGAAAAGGTCTGAAAAATATGAAGAGCTTCCAAAATTGTCAAAAATATGAGGAGCATGAAACGGTGTGAAGAATAGGAGGAGCAGGAAACCGTCTGAAAATAGGAGGAGCATGAAGCGGTGTTGAAAAACCTCAAGAGCCTGAAAAGGTGTGAAAAATAGGAGGAGCTTCAAAAGGTGTGAAATACATGAGGAGAATGAAATGGTCTGAAAAAGAGGAGGAGCATGAAGCTGTGCTCAAAAACATGAAGAGCCTGAAAAGCTGTGAAAAATATGAAGAGCTTCAAAAGGAGTCAAAAATATGAGGAGCATGAAACTGTCTGAAAAATAGGAGGAGCATGAAGCGGTGTTGAAAAACATGAAGAGACTGAAAAGGTCTGAAAAATATGAAGAGCTTCCAAAATTGTCAAAAATATGAGGAGCATGAAACGGTCTGAAGAATAGGAGGAGCAGGAAACCGTCTGAAAATAGGAGGAGCATGAAGCGGTGTTGAAAAACCTCAAGAGCCTGAAAAGGTGTGAAAAATAGGAGGAGCTTCAAAAATTGTCAAAAATATGAGGAGCATAAAAATGTCTGAAAAATAGAAGGAGCATGAAGCTGTGTTGAAAAACATGAAGAGCCTGAAAAGGTGTGAAAAATATGAAGCGCTTCAAAATGTGTGAAATATGAGAGGAGCATGAAACGGTCTGAAAAATAGGAGGAGGATGAAGCGGTGTTCAAAAACATGAGGAGCCTGAAAATGTGTGAAAAATATGAAAAGATTCAAAAGGTGTGAAAAATAGGAAGAGCTTCAAAAATTGTCAAACATATGAGGAGCATAAAAATGTCTGAAAAATAGGAGGAGCATGAAGCTGTGTTGAAAAACATGAAGAGCCTGAAAAGATGTGAAAAATATGAAGAGCTTCAAAATGTGTGAAATATGAGAGGAGTATGAAACGGTCTGAAAAATAGGAGGAGCATGAAGCGGTGTTCAAAAACATGAGGAGCCTGAAAATGTGTGAAAAATATGAACAGATTCAAAAGGTGTGAAAAATAGGAAGAGCTTCAAAAGGTTTCACATATATGAGGAGCATGAAACAGTCTGAAAAATAGGAGGAGCATGAAGCGGTGTTCAAAAGCATGAAGAGACTGAAAAGGTGTGAAAACTATGAAGAGATTCAAAAGGTGTGAAAAATAGGAAGTTCTTCAAAAGCTGTAAAAAATGAGATGAGCATGAAACGGTCTGAAAAATAGGAGGAGTATGAAATGGTGTTCAAATATATGAAGATATTGAAAATGTGTGAAAAATATGAGGAGCTTCAAAAGGTGTGAAATGCATGAGAAGAATGAAATGGTCTGAAAAATAGGAGGAGCATGAAGCTGCGCTCAAAAACATGAAGAGCCTGAAAAGGTGTGAAAAATATGAAGAGCTACAAAAGGTGTGAAAAATATGAGGAGCATGAAAAGGTCTGAAAAATAGTAGGAGCATGAAGTGGTGTTCAAAAATATGAAGAGCATGAAAAGGTGTGAAAAATATGAAGAGCTTCAAAAGGTGTGAAATACATGAGGAGAATGAAATGGTCTGAAAAAGAGGAGGAGCTTGAAGCTGTGCTCAAAAACATGAAGAACCTGAAAAGCTGTGAAAAATATGAAGAGCTGCAAAAGGAGTCAAAAATAAGAGGAGCATGAAACTGTCTGAAAAATAGGAGGAACATGAAGCGGTGTTGAAAAACATGAAGAGTCTGAAAAGGTGTGAAAAATATGAAGAGCTTCAAAAGGTGTGAAAAAAATGAAGAGCTTCTAAATTTGTGAATACACGAGGAGCTTGAAACGGGCTGAAAAACAGGAGGAGCATGAAGCGGTTTTCAAAAACATGAAGAGCCTGAAAAGGTGTGAAAAATATGAAGAGCTTCAAAAGGTGTGAAAATTATGAAGAGCATGAAACGGTCTGAAAAATAGGAGGATTATGAAGCGGTGTTCAAAAACATGAAGAGCCTGAAAATGTGTGAAAAATATGAAGAGCTTCAAAATTTGTGATATACATGAGGAGGTTGAAACAGTCTGAAAAATAGGAGGAGCACGAAGCGGAGTTGAAAATCATGAAGAGCCTGAAAACGTGTGAAAAATATGAAGAGCTTCAAAAGGTGTCAAAAATGAGATGAGCATGAAACGGTCTGAATAATAGGAGGAACATGAAGTGGTGTTGAAAAACATGAAGAGCCTGAAAATGTGTGAAAAATATGAAGAGCTTCAAAAGGTGTCAAAAATATGAGGAGCAAGAAACGGTCTGAAAAATAGGAGGAGCATGAAGTGGTGTTGTAAAACATGAAGAGCCAGAAAAAGTGTGAAAAATATGAAGAACTTCAAAAGGTGTGAAATACATGAGGAGGATGAATCGGTCTGAAAAACAGGAGGAGCATGAAGCGGTGTTCAAAAACATGAAGAGCCTGAAAAGGTGTGAAAAATATGAAGAGCGTCAAAACGTGTGAAAATTATGAGGAGCACGAAACCGTCTGAAAAATAGGAGGATCATGAAGCGGTGTTGAAAAACATGAAGAGCCTGAAATAGTGTGAAAAATATGAAGAGCTTCAAAATTTGTGAAATACATGAGGAGCTTGAAACAGTCTGAAAAACAGGGGGAGCATGAAGCGGTGTTGAAAATCATGAAGAGCCTGAAAACGTTTGAAAAATATGAAGAGCTTCAAAATTTGTGAAATACTTGAGAAGCCTGAAACGGGCTGAAAAACAGGAGGAGAATTTATCGGTGTTGAACAACATGAAAAGCATGAACACGGGTGAAAAATATGAAGAGCTTCAAAAGGTGTGAAAAATATGAAGAGCTTCAAAAGGTGTCAAAAATGAGATGAGCATGAAACGGTCTGAATAATAGGAGGAACATGAAGTGATGTTGAAAATCATGAAGAGCCTGAAAAGGTGTGAAATATATGAAGAGCTTCAAAAGGTGTCAAAAATATGAGAAGCAGGAAACGGTCTGAAAATTAGTAGGAGCATGAAATGGTGTTAAAAACCCTGAAGAGCCTAGAAAGGTGTGAAAAATATAAAGAGCTTCAAAAGGTGTGAAACGCATGAGGAGAATTAAACGATCTGAAAAATAGGAGGAGCATGTAGCAGTGTTCAAAATCATGAAGAGCCTGAAAACGTGTGAAAAATATGAAGAGCTTCAAAAGGTGTCAAAAATATGAGAAGCATGAAACGATCTGAAAAATAGTAGGAGCATGAAACGTTGTTAAAAACCCTAAAGAGCCTAAAAAGGTGTGAAAAATATAAAGAGCTTCAAAAGGTTTGAAATGCATGAGGAGAATTAAACGATCTGAAAAATAGGAGGAGCATGAAGCGGTGTTCAAAAACATGAAGAGCCTGAAAACGTGTGAAAAATATGAAGAGCTTCAAAAGGTGTGAAAAATATGAAGACCTTCAAAAGGTGTCAAAAATGAGATGAGCAATAAACGGTCTGAAAAATAGGAGAAGCATGAAGCGGTGTTGAAAAACATGAAGAGCCTGAAAACGTGTGAAAAATATGAAGAGCTTCAAAAGGTGTGAAAAATATGAAGACCTTCAAAAGGTGTCAAAAATGAGATGAGCAAGAAATGGTCTGAAAAATAGGAGGAGCATGAAGCGGTGTTGAAAATCATGAAGAGACTGAAAACGTGTGAAAAATATGAAGAGCTTCAAAAGGTGTCAAAAATGAGATGAGCAAGAAACGGTCTGAATAATAGGAGGAACATGAAGTGGTGTTGAAAATCATGAAGAGCCTGAAAAGGTGTGAAATATATGAAGAATTTCAAAAGGTGTCAAAAATATGAGGAGCATGAAACGGTCTGAAAAATAGGAGGATCATAAAGCGGTGTTGAAGAACATGAAGAGCCTGAAAAGGTGTGAAAAATATGAAGAGCTTCAAAAGGTGTGAAAAAAATGAAGAGCTTAAAAGGTGTGAAAATTATAAATAGCACGAAACGGTCTGAAAAATAGGAGGATCATGAAGCGGTGTTCAAAAACATGAAGAGCCTGAAAAGGTGTGAAAAATATGAAGAGCTTAAAAGGTGTGAAAATTGTGAATAGCACGAAACGGTCTGAAAAATAGGAGGATCATGAAGCGGTGTTGAAAAACATGAAGAGCCTGAAAATGTGTGAAAAATATGAAGAGCTTCAAAATTTGTGAAATACATGAGGAGCTTGAAACGGGCTGAACAACAGGAGGAGCATGAAGCGGTGTTGAAAAACATGAAGAGCCTGAAAAGGTGTGAAAAATATGAAGAGCTTCAAAAGGCGTGAAAAATATGAGGACCATGAAACGGTGTGAAAAATAGGAGGAGCAAGATGCGGTGTTGAAAAACATGAAGAGCCTGAAAAGTTGTGAAAAATATGAAGAGCTTCAAAAGGTGTCAAAAATGATATGAGCATGAAACGGTCTGAAAAATAGGAGGAGCATGAAGTGGTGTTTAAAAACATGAAGAGCTTGAAAAGGTGTGAAAAATATGAAGAGCTTCAAAAGGTGTCAAAAATATGAGTAGCATGAAACAGTCTGAAAAATATAAGGAGCATGAAGTGATGTTGAAAAACATGAAGAGTCTGAAAAGGTGTGAAAAATATGAAGAGCTTCAAAAGGCATGAAAAATATGAGGACCATGAAACGGTCTGAAAAATAGGAGGAGCAAGATGCGGTCTTGAAAAACGTGAAGAGTTTGAAAAGGTATGAAAAATATGAAGAGCATCAAAAGGTTTAAAAAATATGAGGAGCATGAAACGGTCGGAATAAAGGAGGAGCATGAAGTGGTGTTGAAAAACATGAAGAGCCTGAAAAGGTGTGAAAAATATGAAGAGCTTGAAAAGGTGTGAAATATATGAAGAGCTTCAAAAGGTGTCAAAAATGAGATGAGCATGAAACGGTCTGAAAAACAGGAGGAGCATGAAGTGGTGTTGAAAAACATGAAGAGCCTGAAAATGTGTGAAAAATATGAAGAGCTTCAAAATTTGTGAAATACATGAGGAGCTTGAAAAGGTCTGAAAAACAGGAGGAGCATGAAGCGGTGTTGAAAATCATGAAGAGCCTGAAAACGTGTGAAAAATATGAAGAGCTTCAAAAGGTGTCAAAAATGAGATGAGCATGAAACGGTCTGAATAATAGGAGGAACATGAAGTGGTTTTGAAAAACATGAAGAGCCTGAAAAGGTGTGCAATATATGAAGAGCTTCAAAAGGTGTCAAAAATATGAGGAGCATGAAACGGTCTGAAAAATAATAGGAGCATGAAACTGTGTTAAAAAACCTGAAGAGCCTAAAAAGGTTTGAAAAATATAACGAACTTCAAAAGGTGTGAAATGCATGAGGAGAATTAAACGGTCTGAAAAATAGGAGGAGCATGAAGCGGTGTTGAAAAACATGAAGAGCCTAAAACGTGTGAAAAATATGAAGAGCTTCAAAAGGTGTGAAATATATGAAGAGTTTCAAAAGGTGTCAAAAATGAGATGAGCATGAAACGGTCTGAAAAATAGGAGGAGCATGAAGCGGTGTTGAAAAACATGAAGAGCCTGAAATGGTGTGAAATATATGAAGAGCTTCAAAAGGTGTGAAATATATGAAGAGTTTCAAAGGTGTCCAAAATATAAGGAGTGTGAAACGGTCTGAAAAATAGGAGGAGCATGAAACGGTGTTCAAAATATGAAGAGTTTCAAAAGTGTGAAAAATATGAGGAGCATTAATCGGTCTGAAAAAAAGGAGGAGCATGAAACGGTGTTCAAAAATATGAAGAGCTTCAAAAGGTGTCAAAAATATGAAGAGTATGAAAAAGTCTGAAAAATAGGAGGAGCATGAAGTGTTGTTGTAAAACATGAAGAGCCTGAAAGGTGTGAAATATATGAAGAGCTTCAAAAGGTGTGAAAAATATGAGGAGCATGAAGTGGTGTTGAAAAATATGAAGAGCCTGAAAAAGTGTGAAAAATGTGTAGAGCTTCAAAAGGTGTGAAATACATGAGGAGGATGAATCGGTCTGAAAAACAGGAGGAGCATGAAGCGGTGTTCAAAAACATGAAGAGCCTGAAAAGGTGTGAAATATATGAAGAGCTTCAAAAGGTGTCAAAAATATGAGGAGCATGAAAAGGTCTGAAAAATAGGAGGAGCATGAAGTGTTGTTGTAAAACATGAAGAGCCTGAAAGGTGTGAAATATATGAAGAGCTTCAAAAGGTGTGAAATACATGAGGAGCATGTAACGGTCTGAAAAATAGGAGGAGCATGAAGTGGTGTTGAAAAACTTGAAGAGCCTGAAAAGGTGTGAAAAATATGAAGAGCTTCAAGAGGTGTGAAATTCATGAGGAGAATAAATCGGTCTTAAAAATAGGAGGAGCATGAGCGGTGTTCTAAAACATGAAGAGCCTGAGAAGGTGTGAAATATATGAAGAGCTTCAAAATGTGTCAAAAATATGAGGAGCATGAAACGTTTTGAAAAATAGTAGGAAAATGAAATGGGGTTCAAAACCCTGAAGAGCCTAAAAAGGTGTGAAAAATATAAACAGCTTCAAAAATTGTGAAACGCCTGAGGAGCATTAAACGGTCTGAAAAATAGGAGGAGCATGAAGCGTTGATGAAAAACATGAAGAGCCTGAAAATGTGTGAAAAATATGAAGAGCTTCAAAAGTTGTCAAAAATATGAGGAGCATGAACGGTCTGAAAAATAAGAGGAGCATGAAGCGGTCTTGAAAACATTACGAGCCTGAAACGGTGTGAAAAATATGAAGAGCTTCAAAATGTTTCAAAAATATGAGGAGTATGAACGGTCTGAAAAATAGGAGGAGCATGAAGCGGTGTTGAAAACATGAAGAGCTTCAAAAGTGTGAAAAATAAGAAGAGCTTCAAAAGGTGTCAAAAATATGAAGAGCATGCAACGGTCCGAAAAATACGGGGAGCATGAAGTGGTGTTGAAAAACATGAAGAGCCTGAAAAGGTGTGAAAATTATGAAGAGGAATTAAAATGTGTCAAATATATGAGGAGCCTGAAAAGGTCTGAAAAATAGGAGGATCATGAAGCGGTGTTGAAAAACATGAAGAGCCTGAAAGGTGTCAAAAATATGAAGAGCTTCAAAAGGTGTCAAAAATATGAGGTGCATGAAACGTTCTGAAAAATAAGAGGAGCATAATACGGTGTTGAAAAACATGAAGAGCCTGAAAAGGTGTGAAAAATATGAAGAGAATCAAAACTTGTCAAAATATGGGAAGCCTGAAACCTTCTGAAAAATAGGAGGAGCATGAAACGGTGTTGAAAAACATGAAGAGCCTGAAAAGGTGTGAAAAATATGAAGGGCTTCAAAAGGTGTCAAATATACGAGGAGCATGAAATGGTCTGAAGAATAGGAGGAGAATAAAAAGGTGTTCAAAAACATGAAGAGTCTGAAAAGGTGTGAAAAATATGAAGAGCTTCAAAAGGAGTCAAAAATATGAGGACCATGAAACGGTCTGAAAAATAGGAGGAGCATGAAATGGTGTTCAAAAACATGAAGAGCCTGAAAAGGTGTGAAAAATATGAAGAGCTTCAAAAGATGTGAAAAATATGAGGAGCATGAAACGGTCTGAAAAATAGGAGGAGCATGAAATGGTGTTCAAAAACATGAAGAGCCTGAAAAGGAGTGAAAAATATGAAGAGCTTCAAAAGGTGTCAAAAATATGAGTAGCATGAAACAGTCTGAAAAATATAAGGAGCATGAAGTGATGTTGAAAAACATGAAGAGTCTGAAAAGGTGTGAAAAATTTGAAGAGCTTAAAAGGTGTGAAAATTATGAATAGCACGAAACGGTCTGAAAAATAGGAGGATCATGAAGCGGTGTTCAAAAACATGAAGAGCCTGAAAAGGTGTGAAAAATATGAAGAGCTTAAAAGGTGTGAAAATTGTGAATAGCACGAAACGGTCTGAAAAATAGGAGGATCATGAAGCGGTGTTGAAAAGCATGAAGAGCCTGAAAATGTGTGAAAAATATGAAGAGCTTCAAAATTTGTGAAATACATGAGGAGCTTGAAACGGGCTGAACAACAGGAGGAGCATGAAGCGGTGTTGAAAAACATGAAGAGCCTGAAAAGGTGTGAAAAATATGAAGAGCTTCAAAAGGCGTGAAAAATATGAGGACCATGAAACGGTGTGAAAAATAGGAGGAGCAAGATGCGGTGTTGAAAAACATGAAGAGCCTGAAAATGTGTGAAAAATATGAAGAGCTTCAAAATTTGTGAAATACATGAGGAGCTTGAAACGGGCTGAAAAACAGGAGGAGCATGAAGCGGTGTTGAAAAACATGAAGAGCCTGAAAAGGTGTGAAAAATATGAAGAGCTTCAAAAGGCGTGAAAAATATGAGGACCATGAAATGGTGTGAAAAATAGGAGGAGCAAGATGCGGTGTTGAAAAACATGAAGAGCCTGAAAAGTTGTGAAAAATATGAAGAGCTTCAAAAGGTGTCAAAAATGATATGAGCATGAAACGGTCTGAAAAATAGGAGGAGCATCAAGTGGTGTTGAAAAACATGAAGAGCCTGAAAAGGTGTGAAATATATGAAGAGCTTCAAAAGGTATCAAAAATATGAGTAGCATGAAACAGTCTGAAAAATATAAGGAGCATGAAGTGATGTTGAAAAACATGAAGAGTCTGAAAAGGTGTGAAAAATATGAAGAGCTTCAAAAGGCGGGATAAATATGAGGACCATGAAACGGTCTGAAAAATAGGAGGAGCAAGATGCGGTGTTGAAAAACGTGAAGAGTTTGAAAAGGTATGAAAAATATGAAGAGCATCAAAAGGTTTAAAAAATATGAGGAGCATGAAACGGTCTGAATAAAGGAGGAGCATGAAGTGGTGTTGAAAAACATGAAGAGCCTGAAAAGGTGTGAAAAATATGAAGAGCTTGAAAAGGTGTGAAATATATGAAGAGCTTCAAAAGGTGTCAAAAATGAGATGAGCATGAAACGATCTGAAAAACAGGAGGAGCATGAAGTGGTGTTGAAAAACATGAAGAGCCTGAAAATGTGTGAAAAATATGAAGAGCTTGAATAGGTGTGAAAATTATGAGGAGCACGAAACCATTTGAAAAATAGGAGGATCATGAAGGGGTGTTGAAAAATATGAAGAGCCTGAAAATGTGTGAAAAATATGAAGAGCTTCAAAATTTGTGAAATACATGAGGAGCTTGAAAAGGTCTGAAAAACAGGAGGAGCATGAAGCGGTGTTGAAAATCATGAAGAGCCTGAAAACGTGTGAAAAATATGAAGAGCTTCAAAAGGTGTCAAAAATGAGATGAGCATGAAACGGTCTGAATAATAGGAGGAACATGAAGTGGTTTTGAAAAACATGAAGAGCCTGAAAAGGTGGGCAATATATGAAGAGCTTCAAAAGGTGTCAAAAATATGAGGAGCAGGAAACGGTCTGAAAAATAGTAGGAGCATGAAACTGTGTTAAAAACCCTGAAGAGCCTAAAAAGGTGTGAAAAATATAAAGAACTTCAAAATGTGTGAAATGCATGAGGAGAATTAAACGGTCTGAAAAATAGGAGGAGCATGAAGCGGTGTTGAAAAACATGAAGAGCCTAAAACGTGTGAAAAATATGAAGAGCTTCAAAAGGTGTGAAATATATGAAGACCTTCAAAAGGTGTCAAAAATGAGATGAGCATGAAACGGTCTGAAAAATAGGAGGAGCATGAAGCGGTGTTGAAAAACATGAAGAGCCTGAAATGGTGTGAAAAATATGAAGACCTTCAAAAGGTGTGAAATATATGAAGAGTTTCAAAAGGTGTCCAAAATATAAGGAGCGTGAAACGGTCTGAAAAATAGGAGGAGCATGAAACGGTGTTCAAAAATATGAAGAGTTTCAAAAGTGTGAAAAATATGAGGAGCATTAATCGGTCTGAAAAAAAGGAGGAGCATGAAACGGTGTTCAAAAATATGAAGAGCTTCAAAAGGTGTCAAAAATATGAAGAGCTACAAAAGGAGTCAAAAATGTGAGGAGCATGAAAAGGTCTGAAAAATAGGAGGAGAATGAAGCGATGTTGAAAAACATGAAGAGCCTGAAAAGGTGTGAAATATATGAAGAGCTTCAAAACGTGTCAAAAATATGAGGAGTGTGAAACTGTGTTGAAAAACATGACGAGCATGAAAAGGTGTGAAAAATATGAAGACCTTCAAAATGTGTCAAAAATAGGAGGAGCATGAAATGGCCTGAAAAATATGAGGAGCATGAAGTGGTGTTGAAAAACATGAAGAGCCTGAAAAGGTGTGAAAAATATGAAGAGTTTCAAAAGGTGTCAAAAATATGAGGAGCAGGAAACGGTCTGAAAAATATTAGGAACATGAAACGGTGTTCAAAACCCTGAAGAGCCTGAAAAGGTGTGAAAAATATGAAGAGCTTCAAAAGGTGTGAAAAATTTGAAGAGCTTAAAAGGTGTGAAAATTATAAATAGCACGAAACGGTCTGAAAAATAGGAGGATCATGAAGCGGTGTTCAAAAACATGAAGAGCCTGAAAAGGTGTGAAAAATATGAAGAGCTTAAAAGGTGTGAAAATTGTGAATAGCACGAAACGGTCTGAAAAATAGGAGGATCATGAAGCGGTGTTGAAAAGCATGAAGAGCCTGAAAATGTGTGAAAAATATGAAGAGCTTCAAAATTTGTGAAATACATGAGGAGCTTGAAACGGGCTGAACAACAGGAGGAGCATGAACCGGTGTTGAAAAACATGAAGAGCCTGAAAACGTGTGAAAAATATGAAGAGCTTCAAAAGGTGTCAAAAATGAGATGAGCATGAAACGGTCTGAATAATAGGAGGAACATGAAGTGGTTTTGAAAAACATGAAGAGCCTGAAAAGGTGGGCAATATATGAAGAGCTTCAAAAGGTGTCAAAAATATGAGGAGCAGGAAACGGTCTGAAAAATAGTAGGAGCATGAAACTGTGTTAAAAACCCTGAAGAGCCTAAAAAGGTGTGAAAAATATAAAGAACTTCAAAATGTGTGAAATGCATGAGGAGAATTAAACGGTCTGAAAAATAGGAGGAGCATGAAGCGGTGTTGAAAAACATGAAGAGCCTAAAACGTGTGAAAAATATGAAGAGCTTCAAAAGGTGTGAAATATATGAAGACCTTCAAAAGGTGTCAAAAATGAGATGAGCATGAAACGGTCTGAAAAATAGGAGGAGCATGAAGCGGTGTTGAAAAACATGAAGAGCCTGAAATGGTGTGAAAAATATGAAGACCTTCAAAAGGTGTGAAATATATGAAGAGTTTCAAAAGGTGTCCAAAATATAAGGAGCGTGAAACGGTCTGAAAAATAGGAGGAGCATGAAACGGTGTTCAAAAATATGAAGAGTTTCAAAAGTGTGAAAAATATGAGGAGCATTAATCGGTCTGAAAAAAAGGAGGAGCATGAAACGGTGTTCAAAAATATGAAGAGCTTCAAAAGGTGTCAAAAATATGAAGAGCTACAAAAGGAGTCAAAAATGTGAGGAGCATGAAAAGGTCTGAAAAATAGGAGGAGAATGAAGCGATGTTGAAAAACATGAAGAGCCTGAAAAGGTGTGAAATATATGAAGAGCTTCAAAACGTGTCAAAAAATGAGGAGTGTGAAACTGTGTTGAAAAACATGACGAGCATGAAAAGGTGTGAAAAATATGAAGACCTTCAAAATGTGTCAAAAATAGGAGGAGCATGAAATGGCCTGAAAAATATGAGGAGCATGAAGTGGTGTTGAAAAACATGAAGAGCCTGAAAAGGTGTGAAAAATATGAAGAGTTTCAAAAGGTGTCAAAAATATGAGGAGCAGGAAACGGTCTGAAAAATATTAGGAACATGAAACGGTGTTCAAAACCCTGAAGAGCCTGAAAAGGTGTGAAAAATATGAAGAGCTTCAAAAGGTGTGAAAAATTTGAAGAGCTTAAAAGGTGTGAAAATTATAAATAGCACGAAACGGTCTGAAAAATAGGAGGATCATGAAGCGGTGTTCAAAAACATGAAGAGCCTGAAAAGGTGTGAAAAATATGAAGAGCTTAAAAGGTGTGAAAATTGTGAATAGCACGAAACGGTCTGAAAAATAGGAGGATCATGAAGCGGTGTTGAAAAGCATGAAGAGCCTGAAAATGTGTGAAAAATATGAAGAGCTTCAAAATTTGTGAAATACATGAGGAGCTTGAAACGGGCTGAACAACAGGAGGAGCATGAACCGGTGTTGAAAAACATGAAGAGCCTGAAAAGGTGTGAAAAATATGAAGAGCTTCAAAAGGCGTGAAAAATATGAGGACCATGAAACGGTGTGAAAAATAGGAGGAGCAAGATGCGGTGTTGAAAAACATGAAGAGCCTGAAAATGTGTGAAAAATATGAAGAGCTTCAAAATTTGTGAAATACATGAGGAGCTTGAAACGGGCTGAAAAACAGGAGGAGCATGAAGCGGTGTTGAAAAACATGAAGAGCCTGAAAAGGTGTGAAAAATATGAAGAGCTTCAAAAGGCGTGAAAAATATGAGGACCATGAAACGGTGTGAAAAATAGGAGGAGCAAGATGTGGTGTTGAAAAACATGAAGAGCCTGAAAAGTTGTGAAAAATATGAAGAGCTTCAAAAGGTGTCAAAAATGATATGAGCATGAAACGGTCTGAAAAATAGGAGGAGCATGAAGTGGTGTTGAAAAACATGAAGAGCCTGAAAAGGTGTGAAATATATGAAGAGCTTCAAAAGGTGTCAAAAATATGAGTAGCATGAAACAGTCTGAAAAATATAAGAAGCATGCAGTGATGTTGAAAAACATGAAGAGTCTGAAAAGGTGTGAAAAATATGAAGAGCTTCAAAAGGCGGGAAAAATATGAGGACCATGAAACGGTCTGAAAAATAGGAGGAGCAAGATGCGGTGTTGAAAAACGTGAAGAGTTTGAAAAGGTATGAAAAATATGAAGAGCATCAAAAGGTTTAAAAAATATGAGGAGCATGAAACGGTCGGAATAAAGGAGGAGCATGAAGTGGTGTTGAAAAACATGAAGAGCCTGAAAAGGTGTGAAAAATATGAAGAGCTTGAAAAGGTGTGAAATATATGAAGAGCTTCAAAAGGTGTCAAAAATGAGATGAGCATGAAACGATCTGAAAAACAGGAGGAGCATGAAGTGGTGTTGAAAAACATGAAGAGCCTGAAAATGTGTGAAAAATATGAAGAGCTTGAATAGGTGTGAAAATTATGAGGAGCACGAAACCATTTGAAAAATAGGAGGATCATGAAGGGGTGTTGAAAAATATGAAGAGCCTGAAAATGTGTGAAAAATATGAAGAGCTTCAAAATTTGTGAAATAAATGAGGAGCTTGAAAAGGTCTGAAAAACAGGAGGAGCATGAAGCGGTGTTGAAAATCATGAAGAGCCTGAAAACGTGTGAAAAATATGAAGAGCTTCAAAAGGTGTCAAAAATGAGATGAGCATGAAACGGTCTGAATAATAGGAGGAACATGAAGTGGTTTTGAAAAACATGAAGAGCCTGAAAAGGTGTGCAATATATGAAGAGCTTCAAAAGGTGTCAAAAATATGAGGAGCAGGAAACGGTGTGAAAAATAGTAGGAGCATGAAACTGTGTTAAAAACCCTGAAGAGCCTAAAAAGGTGTGAAAAATATAAAGAACTTCAAAATGTGTGAAATGCATGAGGAGAATTAAACGGTCTGAAAAATAGGAGGAGCATGAAGCGGTGTTGAAAAACATGAAGAGCCTAAAACGTGTGAAAAATATGAAGAGCTTCAAAAGGTGTGAAATATATGAAGACCTTCAAAAGGTGTCAAAAATGAGATGAGCATGAAACGGTCTGAAAAATAGGAGAAGCATGAAGCGGTGTTGAAAAACATGAAGAGCCTGAAATGGTGTGAAAAATATGAAGAGCTTCAAAAGGTGTGAAATATATGAAGAGTTTCAAAAGGTGTCCAAAATATAAGGAGCGTGAAACGGTCTGAAAAATAGGAGGAGCATGAAACGGTGTTCAAAAATATGAAGAGTTTCAAAAGTGTGAAAAATATGAGGAGCATTAATCGGTCTGAAAAAAAGGAGGAGCATGAAACGGTGTTCAAAAATATGAAGAGCTTCAAAAGGTGTCAAAAATATGAAGAGCTACAAAAGGAGTCAAAAATATGAGGAGCATGAAAAGGTCTGAAAAATAGGAGGAGAATGAAGCGATGTTGAAAAACATGAAGAGCCTGAAAAGGTGTGAAATATATGAAGAGCTTCAAAACGTGTCAAAAATATGAGGAGTGTGAAACTGTGTTGAAAAACATGACGAGCATGAAAAGGTGTGAAAAATATGAAGACCTTCAAAATGTGTCAAAAATAGGAGGAGCATGAAATGGCCTGAAAAATATGAGGAGCATGAAGTGGTGTTGAAAAACATGAAGAGCCTGAAAAGGTGTGAAAAATATGAAGAGTTTCAAAAGGTGTCAAAAATATGAGGAGCATGAAACGGACTGAAAAAAAGGAGGAGCATGAAATGGTGTTCAAAAACTTGAAGAGGCTGAAAATGTGTGAAAAATATGAAGAGCTTCAAAAGATGTGATAAATATGAGGAGCATGAAACGGTCTGAAAAATAGAAGTAGCATGAAACGGTGTTGAAAAATATGAAGAGCCTGAAAAGGTGTGAAATATATGAAGAGGTTCAAAAGGTGTCAAAAATATGAGGAGCATGAAACGGTCTGAAAAATAGGAGGAGAATGAAGCGGTGTTGAAAAACATGAAGAGCCTGAAATGAGTGAAATATATGAAGAGTTTCAAAAGGTGTCAAAATTATGAGGAGCATGAAACGGTCTGAAAAATAGGAAGAGCATGAAATGCTGTTCAAAATCATAAAGAGACTGAAAACGTGTGAAAAATATGAAGAGCTTAAAAAGGTGTGAAAAAAATGAGGAGCATGAAACGGTGTGAAAAAAAGGAGGAGCATGAAACGGTGTGAAAAATAGGAGGAGCATGAAAGGTGTTGAAAAACATGAAGAGCCTGAAAATGTGTGAAAAATATGAAGAGCTTCAAAAGGTGTGAAAAATATGAAGAGCTTCAAAAAGTGTAAAATATATGAGGAGCATGAAACGGTATGAAAAATAGGAGGAGCATGAAAGATGTTGAAATACATGAAGAGATTGAAATGGTGTGAAAAATATGAAGAGCTTCAAAAGGTGTGAAAAATATGAAGAGCTTCAAAAGGTGTGAAAAATATGAGGAGCATGAAGTGGTGTTCAAAAACATGTAGAGCTTGAAAAGGTGTGAAATATACGAAGAGCTTCAAAAGGTGTGAAAAATACGAGGAGCATGAAGTGGTGTTGAAGATTATGAAGAGCCTGAAAAGAGTGAAATATATGAAGAGTTTCAAAAGATGTCAAAAGTATGAGGAGCTTGAAATGGTGTTCAAAAACATGAAGAGCCTGAGAAGGTGTGAAAACTATGAAGAGCTTCAAAAGGTGTCAAAAGTATGAGGAGCATGAAACGGTCTGAAAAACAGGAGGAGCATGAAACGGTGTTGAAAAACATGAAGAGCCTGAAAAGAGTGAAATATATGAAGAGTTTCAAAAGGTGTCAAAAGTATGAGGAGCTTGAAAAGGTGTTCAAAAACATGAAGAGCCTGAGAAGGTGTGAAAACTATGAAGAGCTTCAAAAGGTGTCAAAAGTATGAGGAGCTTGAAAAGGTGTTCAAAAACATGAAGAGCCTGAGAAGGTGTGAAAACTATGAAGAGCTTCAATAGGTGTCAAAAGTGTGAGAAGCTTGAAAAGGTGTTCAAAAACGTGAAGAGCCTGAGAAGGTGTGAAATATATGAAGAGCTTCAAAAGGTGTCAAAAGTATGAGGAGCTTGAAAAGGTGTTGAAAAACATGAAGAGCCTGAAAAGGTGTGAAAACTATGAAGAGCTTCAAAAGGTGTCAAAAGTATGAGGAGCTTGAAAGGGTGTTCAAAAACATGAAGAGCCTGAGAAGGTGTGCAAAATATGAAGAGCTTAAAAAGGTGTCTAAAATATGACGAGCTTAAAAAGGTGTTCAAAAACATGAAGAGCATGAAAATGTCTGAAAAAAATGAAGAGCTTAAAAGGTGTCAAAAATACGAGGAGCATGAAACGGTCTGAAAAATAGGAGGAGCATGAAGTTGTGTTGAAAAATATGAAGAGGCTGAAAAGGTGTGCAAAATATGAACAGCTTCAAAAGGTGTCAAAAATATGAGGAGCATGAAATGGCCTGACAAATAGGAGGAGCATGAAGTGGTGTTGAAAAACATGAAGAGCCTGAAAAGATGTGAAAAATATGAAGAGTTTCAAAAGGTGTCAAAAATATGAGGAGCATGAAACGGCCTGAAAAAAAGCAGGAGCATGAAATGGTGTTCAAAAACTTGAAGAGACTGAAAATGTGTGAAAAATATGAAGAGCTTCAAAAGATGTGAAAAATATGAGGAGCATGAAACGGTCTGAAAAATAGAAGTAGCATGAAACGGTGTTGAAAAATATGAAGAGCCTGAAAAGGTGTGAAATATATGAAGAGGTTCAAAAGGTGTCAAAAATATGAGGAGCATGAAACGGTCTGAAAAATAGGAGGAGAATGAAGCGGTGTTGAAAAACATGAAGAGCCTGAAATGAGTGAAATATATGAAGAGTTTCAAAAGGTGTCAAAAATATGAGGAGCATGAAACGGTCTGAAAAATAGGAGGAGCATGAAATGGTGTTCAAAAACATAAAGAGACTGAAAACGTGTGAAAAATATGAAGAGCTTCAAAAGGTGTGAAAAAAATGAGGAGCATGAAACGGTGTGAAAAATAGGAGGAGCATGAAACGGTGTGAAAAATAGGAGGAGCATGAAAGGTGTTGAAAAACATGAAGAGCCTGAAAATGTGTGAAAAATATGAAGAGCTTCAAAAGGTGTGAAAAATATGAGGAGCATGATGTGGTGTTCAAAAACATGTAGAGCTTGAAAAGGTGTGAAATATACGAAGAGCTTCAAAAGGTGTGAAAAATACGAGGAGCATTAAGTGGTGTTGAAAAATTTGAAGAGCCTGAAAAGAGTGAAATATATGAAGACTTTCAAAAGGTGTCAAAAATATGAGGAGAATGAAACGGTCTGAAAAATAGGAGGAGCATGAAGCGGTGTTGAAAAACATGAAGAGCCTGAAAAGGTGTGAAAACTATGAAGAGCTTCAAAAGGTGTCAAAATTATGAGGAGCTTGAAAAGGTGTTCAAAAACATGAAAAGCCTGAGAAGGTGTGAAAAATATGAAGAGCTTAAAAAGGTGTCAAAAATATGGGAATCATGAAACGGTGTAAAAAATAGGAGGAGCATGAAGCGGTGTTCAAAAACATGAAGAGCCTGAAAAGGTGTGAAAAATATGCAGGGTTTCAAAAGGTGTAAAATATATGAGGCCCATGAAACGGACTGAAAAATAAGAGGAGCATGAAACGGTGTTCAGAAACATGAAGAGCCTGAAGGAGTGAAAAATATGAAGAGCTTCCAAAAGTGTGAAATACAAGAGGAACACGAAAAGGTCAGAAAAATAGGAGGAGCATGAAGCGGTGTTGAAAAACATGAAGAGCCTGAAAAGGAGTGAAAAATATGAAGAGCTTCAAAAGGTGTCAAAAATATGAGGAGCATGAAACCGTCTGAACAATAGGGGGAGCATGAAGCGCTGTTCAAAAACATGAAGAGCCTGAAAAGATGTGAAAAATATGAAGAGCTTCAAAAGGTGTCAAAAATATGAGGAGCATGAAACCGTCTGAAAAATAGGGGGAGCATGAAGCAGTGTTCAAAAAAATATGAAGAGCCTGAAAAGTTGTGAAAAATATGAAGAGCTTCAAAAGGTGTGAAATTCATGAGGAGGATGAATCGGTCTGAAAAATAGGAGGAGCATGAAGCGGTGTTCAAAAACATGAAGAGCCTGAAATGGTGTGAAAAATATGAAGAGCTTCAAAAGGTGTGAAAATTATGAGGAGCACGAAACGGTCTGAAAATTAGGAGGATCTTGAAGCGGTGTTGAAAATCATGAAGAGCCTGAAAAAGTGTGAAAAATATGTAGAGCTTCAAAAGGTGTGAAAAATATGAAGAGCTTCAAAAGGTGTCAAAAATGAGATGAGCATGAAACGATCTGAAAAATAGGAGGAGCATGAAGCGGTGTTGAAAATCATGAGGAGCCTGAAAACGTGTGAAAAATATGAAGAGCTTCAAAAGGTGTGAATTATATGAAGAGTTTCAAAAGGTGTCAAAAATATGAGGAGCGTGAAACGGTCTGCAAAATAGGAGGAGCATGAAGCGGTGTTGAAAAACATGAAGAGCCTTAAAAGGTGTGAAAAATATGAAGAGGTTCAAAAGGTGTTAAATATATGAAGAGTTTCAAAAGGTGTCAAAAATATGAGGAGCATGAAACGGTCTGAAAGATAGGAGGAGCATGAAGTGGTGTTGAAAAACATGAAGAGCCTGAAAAGGTGTGAAAAATATGAAGAGCGTCAAAAGTTGTGAAATACATGAGGAGAATGAATCGGTCTGAAAAATAGGAGGAGCATGAAGACGTGTTCAAAAACATGAAGAGCCTGAGAAGGTGTGACATATATGAAGAGCTTGAAAAGGTGTCAAAAATATGAGGAGCATGAAACATTCTGAAAAATAGTAGGAAAATGAAATGGGGTTCAAAACCCTGAAGAGCCTAAAAAGGTGTGAAAAATATAAAGAGCTTCAAAAGGTGTGAAACGCCTGAGGAGCATTAAACGGTCTGAAAAATAGGAGGAGCATGAAGCGTTGATGAAAAACATGAAGAGCCTGAAAATGTGTGAAAAATATGAACAGCTTCAAAAGTTGTCAAAAATATGAGGAGCATGAACGGTCTGAAAAATAGGAGGAGCATGAAGCGGTCTTGAAAACATTACAAGCCTGAAACGGTGTGAAAAATATGAAGAGCTTCAAAATCTTTCAAAAATATGAGGAGTATGAACGGTCTGAAAAATAGGAGGAGCATGAAGCGGTGTTGAAAACATGAAGAGCTTCAAAAGGTGTGAAAAATATGAAGAGCTTCAAAAGGTGTGAAATACATGAGGAGGATGAATCGGTCTGAACAACAGGAGGAGCATGAAGCGGTGTTCAAGAACATGAAGAGCCTAAAAAGGTGTGAAAAATATGAAGAGCTTCAAAATGTTTCAAAAATATGAGGAGTATGAACGGTCTGAAAAATAGGAGGAGCATGAAGCGGTCTTGAAAACATTACGAGCCTGAAACGGTGTGAAAAATATGAAGAGCTTCAAAATGTTTCAAAAATATGAGGAGTATGAACGGTCTGAAAAATAGGAGGAGCATGAAGCGGTGTTGAAAACATGAAGAGCTTCAAAAGGTGTGAAAAATATGAAGAGCTTCAAAAGGTGTGAAATACATGAGGAGGATGAATCGGTCTGAACAACAGGAGGAGCATGAAGCGCTGTTCAAGAACATGAAGAGCCTGAAAAGGTGTGAAAAATATGAAGAGCTTCAAAAGGTGAGAAAATTATGAGGAGCACGAAACCGTCTGAAAAATAGGAGGATCATGAAGCAGTGTTGAAAAACATGTAGAGACTGAAATTGTGTGAAATATATGAAGAGCTTCAAAATGTGTCAAAAATATGAGGAGCAGGAAACGGTCTGAAAAATATTAGGAACATGAAACGGTGTTCAAAACCCTGAAGAGCCTAAAAAGGTGTTAAAAATATAAAGAGCTTCAAAAGGTGTGAAATGCATGAGGAGCATTAAACGGTCTGAAAAATAGGAGGAGCATGAAGCGGTGTTGAAAATCATGAAGAGACTGAAAACGTGTGAAATATATGAAGAGCTTCAAAAGGTGTCAAAAATGAGATGAGCAAGAAACGGTCTGAATAATAGGAGGAACATGAAGTGGTGTTGAAAATCATGAAGAGCTGAAAAGGTGTGAAATATATGAAGAATTTCAAAAGGTGTCAAAAATATGAGGAGCATGAAACGGTCTGAAAAATAGGAGGATCATAAAGCGGTGTTGAAGAACATGAAGAGCCTGAAAAGGTGTGAAAAATATGAAGAGCTTCAAAAGGTGTGAAAAAAATGAAGAGCTTAAAAGGTGTGAAAATTATGAATAGCACGAAACGGTCTGAAAAATAGGAGGATCATGAAGCGGTGTTCAAAAACATGAAGAGCCTGAAAAGGTGTGAAAAATATGAAGAGCTTAAAAGGTGTGAAAATTGTGAATAGCACGAAACGGTCTGAAAAATAGGAGGAGCATGAAGTGGTGTTGAAAAACATGAAGAGCCTGAAAATGTGTGAAAAATATGAAGAGCTTCAAAATTTGTGAAATACATGAGGAGCTTGAAACGGGCTGAACAACAGGAGGAGCATGAAGCGGTGTTGAAAAACATGAAGAGCCTGAAAAGGTGTGAACAATATGAAGAGCTTCAAAAGGCGTGAAAAATATGAGGACCATGAAACGGTGTGAAAAATAGGAGGAGCAAGATGCGGTGTTGAAAAACGTGAAGAGTTTGAAAAGGTATGAAAAATATGAAGAGCATCAAAAGGTTTAAAAAATATGAGGAGCATGAAACGGTCGGAATAAAGGAGGAGCATGAAGTGGTGTTGAAAAACATGAAGAGCCTGAAAAGGTGTGAAAAATATGAAGAGCTTGAAAAGGTGTGAAATATATGAAGAGCTTCAAAAGGTGTCAAAAATGAGATGAGCATTAAACGATCTGAAAAACAGGAGGAGCATGAAGTGGTGTTGAAAAACATGAAGAGCCTGAAAATGTGTGAAAAATATGAAGAGCTTGAATAGGTGTGAAAATTATGAGGAGCACGAAACCATTTGAAAAATAGGAGGATCATGAAGGGGTGTTGAAAAATATGAAGAGCCTGAAAATGTGTGAAAAATATGAAGAGCTTCAAAATTTGTGAAATACATGAGGAGCTTGAAAAGGTCTGAAAAACAGGAGGAGCATGAAGCGGTGTTGAAAATCATGAAGAGCCTGAAAATGTGTGAAAAATATGAAGAGCTTCAAAAGGTGTCAAAAATGAGAGGAGCATGAAACGGTCTGAATAATAGGAGGAGCATGAAGCGGTGTTGAAAAACATGAAGAGCCTAAAACGTGTGAAAAATATGAAGAGCTTCAAAAGGTGTGAAATATATTAAGACCTTCAAAAGGTGTCAAAAATGAGATGAGCATGAAACGGTCTGAAAAATAGGAGGAGCATGAAGCGGTGTTGAAAAACATGAAGAGCCTGAAATGGTGTGAAAAATATGAAGAGCTTCAAAAGGTGTGAAATATATGAAGAGTTTCAAAAGGTGTCCAAAATGTAAGGAGCGTGAAACCGTCTGAAAAATAGGAGGAGCATGAAACGGTGTTCAAAAATATGAAGAGTTTCAAAAGTGTGAAAAATATGAGGAGCATTAATCGGTCTGAAAAAAAGGAGGAGCATGAAACGGTGTTCAAAAATATGAAGAGCTTCAAAAGGTGTCAAAAATATGAAGAGCTACAAAAGGAGTCAAAAATGTGAGGAGCATGAAAAGGTCTGAAAAATAGGAGGAGAATGAAGCGATGTTGAAAAACATGAAGAGCCTGAAAAGGTGTGAAATATATGAAGAGCTTCAAAACGTGTCAAAAATATGAGGAGTGTGAAACTGTGTTGAAAAACATGACGAGCATGAAAAGGTGTGAAAAATATGAAGACCTTCAAAATGTGTCAAAAATAGGAGGAGCATGAAATAGCCTGAAAAATATGAGGAGCATGAAGTGGTGTTGAAAAACATGAAGAGCCTGAAAAGGTGTGAAAAATATGAAGAGTTTCAAAAGGTGTCAAAAATATGAGGAGCAGGAAACGGTCTGAAAAATATTAGGAACATGAAACGGTGTTCAAAACCCTGAAGAGCCTGAAAAGGTGTGAAAAATATGAAGAGCTTCAAAAGGTGTGAAAAATTTGAAGAGCTTAAAAGGTGTGAAAATTATGAATAGCACGAAACGGTCTGAAAAATAGGAGGATCATGAAGCGGTGTTCAAAAACATGAAGAGCCTGAAAAGGTGTGAAAAATATGAAGAGCTTAAAAGGTGTGAAAATTGTGAATAGCACGAAACGGTCTGAAAAATAGGAGGATCATGAAGCGGTGTTGAAAAGCATGAAGAGCCTGAAAATGTGTGAAAAATATGAAGAGCTTCAAAATTTGTGAAATACATGAGGAGCTTGAAACGGGCTGAACAACAGGAGGAGCATGAAGCGGTGTTGAAAAACATGAAGAGCCTGAAAAGGTGTGAAAAATATGAAGAGCTTCAAAAGGCGTGAAAAATATGAGGACCATGAAACGGTGTGAAAAATAGGAGGAGCAAGATGCGGTGTTGAAAAACATGAAGAGCCTGAAAATGTGTGAAAAATATGAAGAGCTTCAAAATTTGTGAAATACATGAGGAGCTTGAAACGGGCTGAAAAACAGGAGGAGCATGAAGCGGTGTTGAAAAACATGAAGAGCCTGAAAAGGTGTGAAAAATATGAAGAGCTTCAAAAGGCGTGAAAAATATGAGGACCATGAAACGGTGTGAAAAATAGGAGGAGCAAGATGCGGTGTTGAAAAACATGAAGAGCCTGAAAAGTTGTGAAAAATATGAAGAGCTTCAAAAGGTGTCAAAAATGATATGAGCATGAAACGGTCTGAAAAATAGGAGGAGCATGAAGTGGTGTTGAAAAACATGAAGAGCCTGAAAAGGTGTGAAATATATGAAGAGCTTCAAAAGGTGTCAAAAATATGAGTAGCATGAAACAGTCTGAAAAATATAAGGAGCATGAAGTGATGTTGAAAAACATGAAGAGTCTGAAAAGGTGTGAAAAATATGAAGAGCTTCAAAAGGCGGGAAAAATATGAGGACCATGAAACGGTCTGAAAAATAGGAGGAGCAAGATGCGGTGTTGAAAAACGTGAAGAGTTTGAAAAGGTATGAAAAATATGAAGAGCATCAAAAGGTTTAAAAAATATGAGGAGCATGAAACGGTCGGAATAAAGGAGGAGCATGAAGTGGTGTTGAAAAACATGAAGAGCCTGAAAAGGTGTGAAAAATATGAAGAGCTTGAAAAGGTGTGAAATATATGAAGAGCTTCAAAAGGTGTCAAAAATGAGATGAGCATGAAACGATCTGAAAAACAGGAGGAGCATGAAGTGGTGTTGAAAAACATGAAGAGCCTGAAAATGTGTGAAAAATATGAAGAGCTTGAATAGGTGTGAAAATTATGAGGAGCACAAAACCATTTGAAAAATAGGAGGATCATGAAGGGGTGTTGAAAAATATGAAGAGCCTGAAAATGTGTGAAAAATATGAAGAGCTTCAAAATTTGTGAAATAAATGAGGAGCTTGAAAAGGTCTGAAAACCAGGAGGAGCATGAAGCGGTGTTGAAAATCATGAAGAGCCTGAAAACGTGTGAAAAATATGAAGAGCTTCAAAAGGTGTCAAAAATGAGATGAGCATGAAACGGTCTGAATAATAGGAGGAACATGAAGTGGTTTTGAAAAACATGAAGAGCCTGAAAAGGTGTGCAATATATGAAGAGCTTCAAAAGGTGTCAAAAATATGAGGAGCAGGAAACGGTGTGAAAAATAGTAGGAGCATGAAACTGTGTTAAAAACCCTGAAGAGCCTAAAAAGGTGTGAAAAATATAAAGAACTTCAAAATGTGTGAAATGCATGAAGAGAATTAAACGGTCTGAAAAATAGGAGGAGCATGAAGCGGTGTTGAAAAACATGAAGAGCCTAAAACGTGTGAAAAATATGAAGAGCTTCAAAAGGTGTGAAATATATGAAGACCTTCAAAAGGAGTCAAAAATGAGATGAGCATGAAACGGTCTGAAAAATAGGAGAAGCATGAAGCGGTGGTGAAAAACATGTAGAGACTGAAAATGTGTGAAATATATGAAGAGCTTCAAAATGTGTCAAAAATATGAGGAGCAGGAAACGGTCTGAAAAATATTAGGAGCATGAAACGGTGTTCAAAACCCTGAAGAGCCTAAAAAGTTGTTAAAAATATAAAGAGCTTCAAAAGGTGTGAAATGCATGAGGAGCATTAAACGGTCTGAAAAATAGGAGGAGCATGAAGCGGTGTTGAAAATCATGAAGAGACTGAAAACGTGTGAAAAATATGAAGAGCTTCAAAAGGTGTCAAAAATGAGATGAGCAAGAAACGGTCTGAATAATAGGAGGAACATGAAGTGGTGTTGAAAATCATGAAGAGCTGAAAAGGTGTGAAATATATGAAGAATTTCAAAAGGTGTCAAAAATATGAGGAGCATGAAACGGTCTGAAAAATAGGAGGATCATAAAGCGGTGTTGAAGAACATGAAGAGCCTGAAAAGGTGTGAAAAATATGAAGAGCTTCAAAAGGTGTGAAAAAAATGAAGAGCTTAAAAGGTGTGAAAATTGTGAATAGCACGAAACGGTCTGAAAAATAGGAGGATCATGAAGCGGTGTTGAAAAACATGAAGAGCCTGAAAATGTGTGAAAAATATGAAGAGCTTCAAAATTTGTGAAATACATGAGGAGCTTGAAACGGGCTGAAAAACAGGAGGAGCATGAAGCGGTGCTGAAAAACATGAAGAGCCTGAAAATGTGTGAAAAATATGAAGAGCTTGAATAGGTGTGAAAATTATGAGGAGCACGAAACCATTTGAAAAATAGGAGGATCATGAAGGGGTGTTGAAAAATATGAAGAGCCTGAAAATGTGTGAAAAATATGAAGAGCTTCAAAATTTGTGAAATACATGAGGATCTTGAAAAGGTCTGAAAAACAGGAGGAGCATGAAGCGGTGTTGAAAATCATGAAGAGCCTGAAAACGTGTGAAAAATATGAAGAGCTTCAAAAGGTGTCAAAAATGAGATGAGCATGAAACGGTCTGAATAATAGGAGGAACATGAAGTGGTTTTGAAAAACATGAAGAGCCTGAAAAGGTGTGCAATATATGAAGAGCTTCAAAAGGTGTCAAAAATATGAGGAGCATGAAAAGGTCTGAAAAATAGGAGGAGCATGAAGTGTTGTTGTAAAACATGAAGAGCCTGAAAGGTGTGAAATATATGAAGAGCTTCAAAAGGTGTGAAATACATGAGGAGCATGTAACGGTCTGAAAAATAGGAGGAGCATGAAACTGTGTTAAAAACCCTGAAGAGCCTAAAAAGGTGTGAAAAATATAAAGAACTTCAAAAGGTGTGAAATGCATGAGGAGAATTAAACGGTCTGAAAAATAGGAGGAGCATGAAGCGGTGTTGAAAAACATGAAGAGCCTAAAACGTGTGAAAAATATGAAGAGCTTCAAAAGGTGTGAAATATATGAAGACCTTCAAAAGGTGTCAAAAATGAGATGAGCATGAAACGGTCTGAAAAATAGGAGGAGCATGAAGCGGTGTTGAAAAACATGAAGAACTTCAAAAGTGTGAAAAATATGAAGAGCTTCAAAAGGTGTCAAAAATGAGATGAGCATGAAACGGTCTGAATAATAGGAGGAACATGAAGTGGTTTTGAAAAACATGAAGAGCCTGAAAAGGTGTGCAATATATGAAGAGCTTCAAAAGGTGTCAAAAATATGAGGAGCATGAAAAGGTCTGAAAAATAGGAGGAGCATGAAGTGTTGTTGTAAAACATGAAGAGCCTGAAAGGTGTGAAATATATGAAGAGCTTCAAAAGGTGTGAAATACATGAGGAGCATGTAACGGTCTGAAAAATAGGAGGAGCATGAAACTGTGTTAAAAACCCTGAAGAGCCTAAAAAGGTGTGAAAAATATAAAGAACTTCAAAAGGTGTGAAATGCATGAGGAGAATTAAACGGTCTGAAAAATAGGAGGAGCATGAAGCGGTGTTGAAAAACATGAAGAGCCTAAAACGTGTGAAAAATATGAAGAGCTTCAAAAGGTGTGAAATATATGAAGACCTTCAAAAGGTGTCAAAAATGAGATGAGCATGAAACGGTCTGAAAAATAGGAGGAGCATGAAGCGGTGTTGAAAAACATGAAGAACTTCAAAAGTGTGAAAAATATGAAGAGCTTCAAACGGTGTCAAAAATATGAGTAGCATGAAACAGTCTGAAAAATATAAGGAGCATGAAGTGATGTTGAAAAACATGAAGAGTCTGAAAAGGTGTGAAAAATATGAAGAGCTTCAAAATGTTTCAAAAATATGAGGAGTATGAACGGTCTGAAAAATAGGAGGAGCATGAAGCGGTGTTGAAAACATGAAGAGCTTCAAAAGTGTGAAAAATATGAAGAGCTTCAAACTGTGTCAAAAATATGAAGAGCATGCAACGGTCCGAAAAATAGGGGGAGCATGAAGTGGTGTTGAAAAACATGAAGAGCCTGAAAAGGTGTGAAAATTATGAAGAGTCATTAAAATGTGTCAAATATATGAGGAGCCTGAAAAGGTCTGAAAAATAGTAGGAGCATGAAACGGTGTTCAAAAACATGAAGAGCCTGAGAAGGTGTGAAATATATGAAGAGCTTCAAAAGGTGTGAAATACATGAGGAGCATGTAACGGTCTGAAAAATAGGAGGAGCATGAAGTGGTGTTGAAAAACTTGAAGAGCCTGAAAAGGTGTGAAAAATATGAAGAGCTTCAAAAGATGTGAAATTCCTTAGGAGGATGAATCGGTCTGAACAACAGGAGGAGCATGAAGCGGTGTTGAAAAACATGAAGAGCCTAAAACGTGTGAAAAAAATAAGAAGAGCTTCAAAAGGTGTGAAATATATGAAGACCTTCAAAAGGTGTCAAAAATGAGATGAGCATGAAACGGTCTGAAAAATAGGAGGAGCATGAAGCGGTGTTGAAAAACATGAAGAGCCTGAAATGGTGTGAAAAATATGAAGAGCTTCAAAAGGTGTGAAATATATGAAGAGTTTCAAAAGGTGTCCAAAATGTAAGGAGCGTGAAACGGTCTGCAAAATAGGAGGAGCATGAAACGGTGTTCAAAAATATGAAGAGTTTCAAAAGTGTGAAAAATATGCGAAGCATTAATCGGTCTGAAAAAAAGGAGGAGCATGAAACGGTGTTCAAAAATATGAAGAGTTCAAAAGGTGTCAAAAATATGAAGCGTATGAAAAAGTCTGAAAAATAGGAGGAGCATGAAGTGTTGTTGTAAAACATGAAGAGCCTGAAAGGTGTGAAATATATGAAGAGCTTCAAAAGGTGTGAAAAATATGAGGAGCATGAAGTGGTGTTGAAAAATATGAAGAGCCTGAAAAAGTGTGAAAAATGTGTAGAGCTTCAAAAGGTGTGAAATACATGAGGAGGATGAATCGGTCTGAAAAACAGGAGGAGCATGAAGCGGTGTTCAAAAACATGAAGAGCCTGAAAAGGTGTGAAATATATGAAGAGCTTCAAAAGGTGTCAAAAATATGAGGAGCATGAAAAGGTCTGAAAAATAGGAGGAGCATGAAGTGTTGTTGTAAAACATGAAGAGCCTGAAAGGTGTGAAATATATGAAGAGCTTCAAAAGGTGTGAAATACATGAGGAGCATGTAACGGTCTGAAAAATAGGAGGAGCATGAAGTGGTGTTGAAAAACTTGAAGAGCCTGAAAAGGTGTGAAAAATATGAAGAGCTTCAAAAGTTGTGAAGTTCATGAGGAGGATGAATCGGTCTGAAAAATAGGAGGAGCATGAAGCGGTGTTCAAAAACATGAAGAGCCGGAAATGGTGTGAAAAATATGAAGAGCTTCAAAAGGTGTGAAAAATATGAAGAGCTTCAAAAGGTGTCAAAAATGAGATGAGCATGAAACGATCTGAAAAATAGGAGGAGCATGAAGCGGTGTTGAAAATCATGAAGAGCCTGAAAGGTGTGAAATATATGAAGAGCTTCAAAAGGTGTGAAAATTATGAGGAGCACGAAACCGTCTGAAAATTAGGAGGATCTTGAAGCGGTGTTGAAAATCATGAAGAGCCTGAAAAAGTGTGAAAAATATGTAGAGCTTCAAAAGGTGTGAAAAATATGAAGAGCTTCAAAAGTTGTCAAAAATATGAGGAGCATGAACGGTCTGAAAAATAGGAGGAGCATGAAGCGGTCTTGAAAACATTACGAGCCTGAAACGGTGTGAAAAATATGAAGAGCTTCAAAAGGTGTGAAGTTCATGAGGAGGATGAATCGGTCTGAACAACAGGAGGAGCATGAAGTGATGTTGAAAAACTTGAAGAGCCTGAAAAGGTGTGAAAATTATGAAGAGCTTCAAAAGATGTGAAATTCATGAGGAGGATGAATCGGTCTGAAAAATAGGAGGAGCATGAAGCAGTGTTCAAAAACATGAAGAGACTGAAATGGTGTGAAAAATATGAAGAGCTTCAAAAGTTGTGAAAAATATGAGGGGCATGAAACGGTCGGAAAAATAGGAGGAGCATGAAGGGGTGTTGAAAAACATGAAGAGCCTGAAAAGGTGTGAAAAATATGAAGAGCTTCAAAAGGTGTGAAATACATGAGGAGGATGAATCAGTCTGAACAACAGGAGGAGCATGAAGCGGTGTTCAAAAACATGAATAGCCTGAAAAGGTGTGAAAAATATGAAGAGCTTGAAAAGGTGTCAAAAACATGAAGAGCATGAAACGGTCCGAAAAATAGGGGGACCATGAAGTGGTGTTGAAAAACATGAAGAGCCTGAAAAGGTGTGAAAATTATGAAGAGGCATTAAAATGTGTCAAATATATGAGGAGCCTGAAAAGGTCTGAAAAATAGTAGGAGCATGAAACGGTGTTCAAAAACATGAAGAGCCTGAAAAGGTGTGAAATATATGAAGAGCTCCAAAAGGTGTGAAATACATGAGGAGCATGTAACGGTCTCTAAAATAGGAGGAGCATGAAGTGGTGTTGAAAAACTTGAAGAGCCTGAAAAGGTGTGAAAAATATGAAGGGCTTCAAAATGTGTAAAATAAATGAGGAGCATGAAACGGTCTGAAAAATAAGAGGAGCATGAAACGGTGTTCAGAAACATGAAGATCCTGAAAAGGTGTGAAAATATGAAGAGCTTCATAAGTTGTCTAAAATATGAGGAGCACGAAACCATCTGAAAAATAGGAGGATCATGAAGCGGTGTTGAAAAACATGAAGAGCCTAAAAGGTGTCAAAAATATGAAGAGCTTCAAAAGGTGTCAAAAATATGAGGTGCATGAAACGTTCTGAAAAATGAGAGGAGCATAATACGGTGTTGAAAAACATGAAGAGCCTGAAAAGGTGTGAAAAATATGAAGAGATTCAAAACTTGTCAAAATATGGGAAGCCTGAAACCTTTTGAAAAATAGGAGGAGCATGAAACGGTGTTGAAAAACATGAAGAGCCTGAAAAGGTGTGAAAAATATGAAGGGCTTCAAAAGGTGTCAAATATACGAGGAGCATGAAATGGTCTGAAGAATAGGAGGAGAATAAAAAGGTGTTCAAAAACATGAAGAGTCTGAAAAGGTGTGAAAAATATGAAGAGTTTCCAAAGGAGTCAAAAATATGAGGAGCAAGAAACGGTCTGAAATATAGGAGGATCATGAAACGGTGTTCAAAAACATGAAGAGCCTGAAAATGTGTGAAAATTATGAAGAGCTTCAAAAGGTGTGAAAATATGAGGAGCATGAAGTGGTGTTCAAAAACATGAAGAGCTTCAAAAGGTGTGAAATATACGAAGAGCTTCAAAAGGTGTGAAAAATAGGAGGAGCATGAAGCGGTGTTCAAAAACATGAAGAGCCTGAAAAGGTGTGAAATATATGAAGAGCTTCAAAATGTGTCAAACGTATTAGGAGAATGAAACAGTCTGAAAATAGGAGGAGGATGAAACGGTGTTGAAAAACATGAAGAGCATGGAAAGGTGTGAATAATATGAAGAGTTTCAAAAGGAGTCAAAAATATGAGGAGCATGAAACAGTCTGAAAAATAGGAGGCACATGGAGCGTTGTTGAAAAATTACAAGAGCTTGAAAAGGTGTGAAAAATATGAAGAGCTTCAAAAGGTGTCAAAATATGAGGAGCATGAAACGGTCTGAAAAATAGGAGGAGCATGAAGTGGTGTTGCAAAAATGGAAGAGCCTGAAAAGGTGTGAAAAATATGAAGAGCTTCAAAAGGTGTCAAAATATGAGGAGAATGAAACGGTCTGAAAAATAGGAGGAGCATGAAACAGTGTTCAAAAACATGAAGAGCCTGAAAAGGTGTGAAAAATATGAAGAGCTTCAAAAGGTGTCAAAAATAAGAGGAGCAAAAGACGGTCTGAACAATAGGAGGAGCATGAAGTAGTGTTGAAAAACATGAAGAGCCTGAAAAGGTGTTAAATATATGAAGAGCTCCAATCGGTGTAAAAAATATCACGAGCATTAAACGGTCTGAAAAATAGGAGGAGCATGAAACAGTGTTCAAAAACATGAGGAGCCAGAAAAAGTGTGAAATATATGAATCGCTTCAAAATGTGTGAAATATATGAAGAGCTTCAAAAGGTGTCAAATATATGAGGAGCATGAAACGGTATGAAAAATAGGAGGAGCATGAAACAGTGTTCAAAAACATGAAGAGCCTGAAAATGTGTGAAAAATATGAAGAGATTCAAAACTTGTCAAAATATGGGAAGCCCGAAACCTTTTGAAAAATAGGAGGAGCATGAAGCGGTGTAGAAAAACATGAAGAGCGTGAAAAGGTGTGAAAAATATGAAAAGCTTGAAAAGGTGCGAAAATTATGAGGAGCATGAAACGGTGTGAAACATAGGAGGAGCTTGAAGCGGTGTTGAAAAATATGAAGAGTCTGAAAAGATGTGAAAAATATGAAGAGCTTGAAAAGGTGTGAAAAATATGAGGAGCATTAATCGGTCTGAAAAATAGGAGGAGCATGAAGCGGTGTTGAAAAAAATGAAGAGCCTGAAAAGGTGTGAAATATATGAAGAGCTTCAAAAGGTGTCAAAAATATGAGGAGCATGAAACGGTCTGAAAAATACGAGAAGCATGAAGAGGTGTTGAAAAACATGAAGAGCCTGAAAAGGTGTGAAATATACGAATAGCTTCAAAAGGTGTCAAATATATGAGGAGCATGAAACGGTCTGAAAAATAGGAGGATCATGAAGCGGTGTTGAAGAACATGAATAGCCAGAAAAGGTGTGAAAAATATGAAGAGCTACAAAAGGTGTGAAAAATATGAGGAGCATAAAACGGTCTGAAAAATAGGAGGAGCATGAAGCTGTTTTCAAAAACATGAAGAGCCTGAAAAGTAGTGAAAAATATGAAGAGCTTCAAAAGGTGTTAAAAGTATGAGAAGCATGAAACAGACGGAAAAATAGGAGGAGCATGAAGCGGTGTAGGAAAACATGAAGAGTGTGAAAAGGTGTGAAAAATATGAAAAGCTTGAAAAGGTGCGAAAACTATGAGGAGCATGAAATGGTGTGAAACATAGGAGGAACTTGAAGCGGTGTTGAAAAACATGAAGAGCCTGAAAACGTGTGAAAAATAAGAAGAGCTTCAAAAGGTGTCAAAAATGAGATGAGCATGAAACCGTCTGAAAAATAGGAGGAGCATGAAGTGGTGTTGAAAAACATGAGGGGCCTGAAAAGGTGTGAAAAATATGAAGAGCTTCAAAAGGTTTGAAATACATGAGGAGCATGAAACGGTCTGAGAAATAGGAGGAGCATGAGGCGGTGTTTAACAACATGAAGAGCCTGACAAGGTGTGAAAAATATGAAAAGCTTCAAAAGGTGTAAAAAAATGAGGAGCATGAAACGGTCTGAAAAATAGGAGGAGCATGAAGCATTGTTGAAAAACATGAAGAGTCTGAAAATGTCTGAAAAATATGAAGAGCTTCAAAAGGTGTCAAAAATAAGAGGAGCATGAAACGGTCTGAAAAATAGGGGAGTATGAAACGGTGTTCAAAAACATAAAGAGCCTGAAAAGCTGTGAAAAATATGAAGAGCTTCAAAAGGAGTGAAATACTTGAGGAACATGAAACGGTCTGAAAAATAGGAGGAGCATGAAGCTGTGTTGAAAAACCTGAAGAGCCTGAAAAGGTGTGAAAAATATGAAAAGCTTGAAAATGTGCGAAAACTATGAGGAGCATGTAACGGTGTGAACAATAGGAGGAGCTTGAAGCGGTGTTGAAAAATATGAAGAGTCTGAAAGGTGTGAAAAATATGAAGAGCTTCAAATGGTGTCAAACATATGAGGAGCATGAAATGGTCTGAAAAATAGGAGGAGCATGAAGTGGTGTTGAAAAACATGAAGAGCCTGAATAGGTGTGAAAAATATGAAGAGCTTCAAAAGGTGTGAAAAATATGAAGAGCATTAATCGGTCTGAAAAATAGGAGGAGCATGAAGCGGTGTTGAAAAAAATGAAGAGCCTGAAAAGGTGTGAAATATATGAAGAGCTTCAAAAGGTGTCAAAAATATGAGGAGAATGAAACGGTCTGAAAAATACGAGAAGCATGAAGAGGTGTTGAAAAATATGAAGAGCCTGAAAAGGTGTGAAATATACGAATAGCTTCAAAAGGTGTCAAATATATGAGGAGCATGAAACGTTCTGAAAAATAGGAGGATCATGAAGCGGTGTTGAAGAACATGAATAGCCTGAAAATGTGTGAAAAATATGAAGAGCTACAAAAGGTGTGAAAAATATGAGGAGCATGAAACGGTCTGAAAAATAGGAGGAACATGAAACGGTGTGGAAAATCATGAAGAGCCTGAAAACGTGTGAAAAATATGAAGAGCTTCAAAAGGTGTAAAAAATATGAAGAGCTTCAAACGGTGTCAAAAGTGAGCGAGGCATAAAACGGTATGAAAAATAGGAGTAGCATGAAACAGTGTTGAAAACATGAAGAGCCTGTGTGCGTCACGTGGGAATCACGTGAGAAACACGTGTGCGTCACGTGTGAATCACGTGTGTGTCACGTGGCAATCACATGTCAGTCACGTGTGCATCACGTGGGAATCACGTGTGAGTCACGTGTAAGTCACGTGGGAACCACGTGTGCATCACGTGTGTTTCACATGGCAATCACGTGTCAGTCACGTGTGCATCACGTGGGAATCACATGCGAGTCACTTGTGCCTCACGTGGGAATCACGTGTCAGTCACGTGTGCATCACGTGGTATCAATGTGAAACACGTGTGCGTCACGTGGGGATCACGTGTCAGTCACGTGTGCGTGACGTGTGAATCACGTGTGCATCACGTGGGAATCATGTGGGAAGCAAGTGTGCATCAAGTGGGTATCACGTGTGAGTCACGTATGCATCACGTCGGAATCAAGTGTGAATCATGTGTGCATCACGTGGAAATCACGTGTCACTCACGTGTGCCTCTCGTGGGATTCACGTGTGAGTCACGTGTGCAATACGTGGAAATCACGTGTGAATCACGTGTGCGTCACGTAGGAATCACGGGTGAAACACGTCGTAACTCGAGATGAGAGGTTCGTCCCTGGCTTTGACTCAAGCGGAATACCAACTTTCCACAAGCACGTCAAGAGGAGGCTTCTCTCAGCTAAAGGTATGTGAGAGGGACCCTGAGTGTGTGGCCTCTAGTGGAATGGACACTGAGATGCTCTGACTCCAAGTAAGGCTGGATATCCCTGCAGTGAATTGAATGCAGGCTCATCTTGCATCTCCCGAGACGAAGGGATGTCTAAGTCCCCGGTGGAGACCACAGAGAAAGACCTAGTTCTCCACCTCATCGCGACCGGAGGCCTCACATCCTTTGAAAACTCGAGAGGTCCGCGGAGATCAATGCTTCCAAAGGAGACGATGCCTGACTCCTCTTGAAAATGGATAGGAGTCCCAGGATCCCTGTGGCACATGGAAAGGGACCCTGAGTCTCCCGCCTCACGTGGAGACGCGTCCCAATTGCCATGCCAAGACTCGAGGAGAATCCCGAGGTGCCCCTCGCACCTAGGCAGGAGTCCTGACGTCGCTGAACAAACACGTGTCTGGAAGGGCCCTCCCCGTCGTAACTCGAAAATATACCCCAGGTTCCGGCCGTAACCCGAGAAAAACCAGGAGCCTTCCCCCTCGCCGCCAGATGAGGCCCGATTCCAATGCACTGCGTGCAGAGCAATTCTGTGTTCGACATCAAACGTGAAAGGAGCCTTGATTTCCTTGATGGCACTCCAGAGAAACCCGAAGATCACTGTCTCAAGTCTAGAGGGATCCTGAGGTCACTGTAGCAACACGAAAGGGCTCCGTGGACCCAAAATCAACTCGAGATGAGAGCTTCGTCCCTGGCTTCTACTCAAGAGGAATACCAACTTTCCACAAGCACGTCAAGAGGAGGCTTCTCTCAGCTAAAGGTATGTGAGAGGGACCCTGAGTGTGTGGCCTCAAGTTTAATGGACACCGAGATGCTCTGACTCGAAGTAAGGCCGGATATCCCTGCAGTGAATTGAATGCAGGCTTGTCTTGCATCTCCCATGACGAAGGGATGTCTGAATCCCCTGTGGAGACACAGAGAAAGACATAGTTCTCCGCCTCATCGCAACCGGAGGCCTCACATCCTTTGAAAATTCGAGAGGTCCGCGGAGATCAATGCTTCCAAAGGAGACGATGCCTGATTCCTCTTGAAAATGGATAGGAGTTCCAGGATCCCTGTGGCACGTGGAAAGGGACCCTGGGTCTCCCGCCTCACGTGGAGACGCGTCCCAATTGCCATGCCAATACTCGAGGAGAATCCCGAGGTGTCCGTCGCACCTAGGCAGGAGTCCTGACTTCGCTGAACAAACACGTGTATGGAAGGGCCCTCCCCGTCGTAACTCGAGATTATACCCCAGGTTCCGGCCGCAACTCGAGAAAAACCATGAGCCTTCCCCCTCGCCGCTAGATGAGGCCCGGTTCCCCTGCACTGCGTGCAGAGCAATTCCGTGTTCCACATCAAACGTGAAAGGAGCCTTGATTTCCTTGATGGCACTCCAGAGAAACCCCAAGATCACTGTCTCAAGTCTAGAGGGAAGCTGAGGTCACTGTAGCAACACGAAAGGGCTCCGTGGACCCCAAATCAACTCGAGATGAGAGCTTCGTTCCTGTCTTCGACTCAAGAGGAATACCAACTTTCCACAAGCACCTCAAGAGGAGGCTTCTCTCAGCTACAGGTATGTGAGAGGGACCCTGGTTTGTGGCCTCAAGTGGAATGGACACCGAGATGCTCTGACTCGAATTAAGGCCGGATATCCCTGCAGTGAATTGAATGCAGGCTCGTCTTGCATCTCCCAAGACGAAGGGATGTCTGAATCCCCTGTGGAGACCAAAGAGAAAGACCTAGTTCTCCGCCTCATCGCGACCGGAGGCCTCACATCCTTTGAAAACTCGAGAGGTCCGCGGAGATCAATGCTTCCAAAAGAGACGATGCCTGACTCCTCTTGAAAATGAATAGGAGTCCCAGGATCCCTGTAGCACGTGGAAAGGGGTCCTGAGTCTCCCGCCTCACGTGGATACGCGTCCCAATTCCCATGCCAAGACTCGAGGAGAATCCCGAGGTGTCCATCGCACCTAGGCAGGAGTCCTGACTTCACTGAACAAACACGTGTCTGGAAGGGCCGTCCCAATCTTGACTCGAGAATATATCCCCAGGTTCCGGCCGGAACTTGATAAAAACCTTGAGACTTCCCCTTCGCCGCGAGATGAGGCCCGATTCCCCTGCACTGCATGCAGAGCAATTCCGAGTTCCACATCAAACGTGAAAGGAGCCTTGATTTCCTTGATGGTATTCCAGAGAAAACCCAAGATCACTGTCTCATGTCTAGAGGGATCCTGAGGTCACTGGAGCAACACCAAAGGGCTCCGCGGACCCCAAATCAACTCGAGATGAGAGCTAGTCCCTGGCTTCGACTCAAGAGGAATACCAAGTTTCCACAAGCACCTCAAGAGGAGGCTTCTCTCAGCTACATGTATGTGAGAGGGACCCTGAGTTTGTGGCCTCAAGTGGAATGGACATCGAGATGCTCTGACTCGAAGTAAGGCCGGATATCCCTGCAGTGAATTGAATGCAGGCTCGTCTTGCATCTCCCAAGACGAAGGGATGACTGAATCCCCTGTGGAGTCCACAGAGAAAGACCTAGTTCTCCACCTCATCGCGACCGGAAGCCTCACATCCTTTGAAAACTCGAGAGGTCCGCCGAGAACAATGCTTCCAAAGGAGACGATGCCTGACTCCTCTTGAAAATGGTTAGGAGTCCCAGGATCCCTGTGTCATGTGGAAAGGGACACTGGGTCTCCCGCCTCACGTGGAGACGCGTCCCAATTGCCATGCCAAGACTCGAGGAGAATCCCGAGGTGTCCTTCACACCTAGGCAGGAGTCCTGATGTCGCTGAACAAACACGTGTCTGAAAGGGCCCTCACTGTCTTAACTCGAGAATATACCCGAGGTTCCGGCCGCAACTTGAGAAAAACCATGAGACATCCGCCTTGCAGCGAGATGAGGCCCGATTCCCCTGCACTGTGTGCAGAGCAATTCCGTGTTCCACATCAAACGTGAAAGGAGCCTTGATTTTCTTGGTGGCCCTCCAGAGACAACCCAAGATCACTGTCTCAAGTCTAGAGGGATCCTGAGGTCACTGTAGCAATACGAAAGGGCTCCGTGGACCCCAAATCAACTCAAGATGAGAGCTTAGTCCCTGGCTTCGAATCAAGAGGAATACCAACTTTCCACAAGCACCTCAAGAGGAGGCTTCTCTCAGCTACATGTATGTGAGAGGGACCCTGAGGTTGTGGCCTCAAGTTAAATGGACACCGAGATGCTCTAACTCGAAGTAAGGCCGGATATCCCTGCAGTGAATTGAATGCAGGCTCGTCTTGCATCTCCCAAGACGAAGGGATGTCTGAATCCCGTGTGGAGACCACAGAGAAAGACCTAGTTCTCTGCCTCATCGCCACCGGAGGCCTCACATCCTTTGAAAACTCGAGAGGTCCGCGGAGATCAATGCTTCCCAAGGAGACGATTACTGAGTCCCTTGAAAATTGATAGGAGACCCAGGATCCCTGTGGCACGTGGAAAGGGACCCTTAGTCTCCCGCCTCACGTGGAGACGCGTCCCAATTGCCATGCCAAGACTCGAGGAGAATCCCGAGGTGTCCCTGGCACCTATGCAGGAGTGATGAGGTCGCTGAAAAAACACGTGTCTGGATGGGCCCTCCCCGTCGTAACTCGAGTATATACCCCAGGTTCCGGCCGCAACTCGAGAAAAACCATGAGACCTCCCCCTCGGCGCGAGATGAGGCCCGATTCCCCTGCACTGCGTGCAGAGCAATTCCGTGTTCCACATGAAACGTGAAAGGAGCCTTGATTTCCTTGATGGCACTCCAGAGAAAACCCAAGATCACTGTCTCAAGTCTAGAGGGATCCTGAGATCACTGTAGCAACACGAAAGGGCTTCGTGGACCCCAAATCAACTCGAGATGAGAGCTTAGTCCCTGGCTTCGACTCAAGAGGAATACCAACTTTCCACAAGCACCTCAAACGGAGGCTTCTCTCAGCCACAGGTATGTGAGAGGAACCCTGAATGTGTGGCCTCAAGTGGAATGGACACCGAGATGCTCTGACTCGAAGTAAGGCCGGATATCCCTGCAGTGAATTGAATGCAGGCTCGTCTTGCATCTCCCAAGACGAAGGGATTTCTGAATCCCCTGTGGAGACCACAGAGAAAGACCTAGTTCTCCGCCTCATCGCGACCGGATTCGACACATACTTTGAAAACTCAAGAGGTCCGCGGATATCAATGCTTCCAAAGGAGATGATGAATGACTCTTCTTGAAAATGGATAGGAGTCCCAGGATCCCTGTGGCACGTGGAAAGGGACCCTGGGTCTCCCGCCTCACGTGGAAACGCGTCCCAATTGCCATGCCAACACACGAGGAGAAAGCCGAGGTGTCCCTCGCACCTAGGCAGGAGTCCTGACGTCGCTGAACAAACACGTGTCTGAAAGGGCCCTCCCCGGCTTAAGTCGAGAATATACCCCAGGTTCCGGCCGCAACTCGAGAAAAACCATGAGACTTCCCACTCGCCGTGAGGTGAGGCCCGATTCCCCTGCACTGTGTGCAGAGCAATACCGTGTTCCACATCAAACGAGAAAAAAGCCTTGATTTCCTTGATGGCACTCCAGAGAAAACCCAAGATCACTGTCTCAAGTCTAGAGGGAACCTGAGGTCACTGGAGCAACACGAAAGGGCTCCGTGGACCCCAAATCAACTCGAGATAGGAGCTTAGTCCCTGGCTTCGACTCAAGAGGAATACCGACTTTCCACAAGCACCTCATGAGGAGGCTTCTCTCAGCTACAGGTATGTGAGAGGGACCCTGAGTTTGTGGCCTCAAGTGGAATGGACACCGAGATGCTCTGACTCGAAGTAAGGCCGGATATCCCTGCAGTGAATTGAGTGCAGGCTCGTCTTGCATCTCCCAAAACGAAGGGATGTCTGAATCCCCTGTGGAGACCACAGAGAAAGACCTAGTTGTCGCCACATCACGACCGGAGGACTCACATCCTTTGAAAACTCGAGAGGTCCGCGGAGATCAATGCTTCCCAAGGAGACGATGCCTGACTCCTCTTGAAAATGGATAGGAGTCCCAGGATCCCTGTGGCACATGGAAAGGGACCACGGGTCTCCAGCCTCACGTGGAGACGCGTCCCAATTTCCATGCCAAGACTCGAGGAGAATCCCGAAGTGGCCCTCGCACCTAGGCAGGAGTCCTGACGTCACTGAACAAACACGTGTCTGGAAGGGCCCTCCCCATTGTAACTCGAGAATATACAACAGGTTTTGGCCGTAACTCGAGAAAAACCATGAGACTTCCCCCTTGCCGCGAGATGAGGCCCGATTCCCCTGCACTGCGTGCAGAGCAATTATGTGTTCCACATCAAACGTGAAAGGAGCCTTGATTTCCTTGATGGCACTCCAGAGAAAACCCAAGATCACTGTCTCAAGTCTAGAGGGATCCTCAGGTCACTGTAGCACAGGAAAGGTCTCCGTGGACCCCAAATCAACTCGAGATGAGAGCTTAGTCCCTGGCTTCGACTCAAGAGGAATAACAACTTTCCACAAGCACCTCAAGAGGAGGCTTCTCTCAGCTACAGGTATGTGAGAGGCACCTGGAATTTGTGGCCTCAAGTGGAATGGACACCGAGATGCTCTGACTCGAAGTAAGGCCGGATATCCCTGCAGTGAATTGAATGCAGGCTCATCTTGCATCTCCCAAGACGAAGGGATATCTGAATCCCCTGTGGAGACCACAGACAAAGACCTAGTTTTCCGCCTCATCGCGACCGGACGCATCACATGCTTTGAAAACTCGAGAGGTGCACGGAGATCAATGCTTCCAAAGGAGACGATGCCTGACTCCTGTTGAAAATGGATAGGAGTCCCAGGATCCCTATGGCACGTGGAAAGGGACACTCGGTCTACCGCCTCATGTGGAGACGCCTCCAAATTGCCATGCCAAGACTCGAGGAGAATCCCGACGTGTCTCTCGCACCTAGGCAGGAGTGCTGACGTCGCTGAACAAACACGTGTGTGGAAGGGCCCTCCCCGTGGTAACTCCAGAATATAACCCAGGTTACGGCCACAACTCGAGAAAAACCATGAGACATCCACCTCGCCGCGAGATGAGGCCCGAATCCCCTGCACTGCAAGCAGAGCAATTCCGTGTTCCACATCAAACATGAAACGTGCCTTGATTTCCTTGATGGCACTCCAGAGAAAACCCAAGATCACTGTCTCAAGTCTAGAGGGATCCTGATGTCACTGTAGCAACATGAAAGGGCTCCGTGGAACCCAAATCAACTCGAGATGAGAGCTTAGTCCCTGGCTTCGACTCAAGAGAAATACCAACTTTCCACAAGCACGTCAAGAGGAGGATTCTCTCAGCTACAGCTATGTGAGAGGGTCCCTGAATTTGTGGCCTCAAGTGGAATGGACACTGAGATGCTCTGACTCGAAGTAAGGCCGGATATCCCTGCATTGAATTGAATGCAGGCTCGTCTTGCATCTCCCAAGAAGAAGGGATGTCTGAATCCCCTGTGTAGACCACAGAGAAAGACCTAGTTCTCTGCCTCATCGTGACCGGAGTCCTCAGATCCTTGGAAAACTCGAGAGGTCTGCGGAGATCAATGCTTCCAAAGGAGACGATGCCTGACTCCGCTTGAAAATGGATAGGAGTCCCAGGATCCCTGTGGCACGTGGAAACGGACCCTGGGTCTTCCGCCTCACGTGGAGACGCGTCCCAATTGCAATGCCAAGACTCGAGGAGAATGCCGAGTTGTCCCTCGCACCTAGGTAGGCGTCCTGACGTCGCTGAACAAACACATGTCTGGAAGGGCCCTTCCCGTCCTAATACGAGAATATACCCCAGGTTCCGGCCGCAACTAGAGAAAAACCATGAGAAATCCCCCTTGCCGCGAGATGAGGCCCGATTCCCCTGCACTACGTGCAGAGCAATTCCGTGTTCCACATCAAACATGAAAGGAGCCTTGATTTCCTTGATGGTACTCCAGAGAAAACCCAAGATCACTGTCTCAAGTCTAGAGGGATCCTGAGGTCACTGGAGCATCGCGAAAGAGCTCCATGGACCCCAAATCAACTCGAGATGAGAGCTTAGTCCCTGGCTTGGATCAAGAGGAATACCAACTTTCCACAAGCACCTCAAGATAACGCTTCTCTCATCAACAGGTATGTGAGAGGGAACCTGAGTTTGTGGCCTCAAGTGGAATGGACACCATGATGCTCTCACTCGAAGTAAGGCCGGATATCCCTGCAGTGAATTGAATGCAGGCTCGTCTTGCATTTCCCAAGACGAAGGGATGTCTGAATTCCCTGTGGAGACGACAGAGAAAGACCTAGATCTCCGCTTCAGGCGACCGGAGGCCTCACATCTTTGAAAACTCGAGAGGTCCGCGGAGATCAGTGCTTCCAAAGGAGACGATGCCTGACTCCTCTTGAAAATGGATAGGAATCCCAGGATCCCTGTGGCACGTGGAAAGGGACCCTGGGTCTCCCGCCTCACGTGGAGACGCGTCCCAATTGCCATGCCAAGACTCGCGGATAATCCCGAGGTGTCCCTCGCACCTAGGCAGGAGTCCTGACATCGCTGAACAAACACGTGTATGGAAGGGCCCTCCCCGTCGTAACTCGAGAATATACCCCAAGTTCCGGCCGTAACTCGAGAAAAACCATGAGACTTCCCCCTCGCCGCGAGACGAGGCCCGATTCCCCTGCACTGCGTGCAGAGCAATTCCGTATTCCACATCAAACGTGAAAGGAGCCTTGATTTCCTTAATGGCACTCCAGAGAAAACCCAAGATCACTGTCTCAAGTCTAGAGGGATCCTGAGGTCACTGGAGCAACACGAAAGGGCTCCATGGACCCAAATCAACTCGAGATGAGAGCAGAGTCCCTGGCTTCGACTCACGAGCAATACCAACTTTCCACAAGCACCTCAAGAGGAGGCTTCTCTCAGCTACAGGTATGTGAGAGGGACCCTGAGTTTGTGGCCTCAAGTGGAATGGACACCGAGATGCTCTGACTCGAAGTAAGGCCGGATATCCCTGCAGTGAATTGAATGCAGGCTCGTCTTGCATCTCCCAAGACGAAGGGATGTCTGAATGCCCTGTGGAGACCACAGAGAAAGACCTAGTTCTCCGCCTCATCGCGACCGGAAGCCTCACATCCTTTGAAAACTCGAGAGGTCTGCAGAGATCAATGATTCCAAAGGAGACGATGCCTGACTCCTCTTGAAAATGGATAGGAGTCCCAGGATCCCTTTGGCACGTGGAAAGGGACACTGGGTTTCCCGCCTCACGTGGAGACGCGTCCCAATTGCCATGCCAAGACTCGAGGAGAATCCCGAGTTGTCCCTCGCATCTAGGCAGGAGTCCTGTCGTCGCTGACCATACACGTGTCTGGAAGGGCCCACCCGTCGTAACTCGAGAATATACCGCAGGTTCTGGCCGCAACTCGAGAAAAACCATGAGACTTCCCCCTCGCAGCGAGATGAGGCCCGATTCCCGTGCACTGCGTGCAGAGCAATTCCGTGTTCCACATCAAACATGAGAGGAGCCTTGATTTCCTTCATGGCACTCCAGAGAAAACCCAAGATCACTGTCTCAAGACAAGAGGGATCCTAGGTTCACTGCAGCAACACGAAAGGGCTCCGTGGACCCCAAATCACTCGAGATGAGAGCTTAGTCCCTGGCTTTGACTCAAGAGGAATACCACGTTTCCACAAGCACCTCAAGAGGAGGCTTCTCTCAGCTACAGGTATGTGAGAGGAACCCGCAGTTTGTGGCCTCAAGTGGAATGGACACCGAGATGCTCTGACTCGAAGTAAGGCCGGATATCCCTGCAGTGAATTGAATGCAGGCTCGTCTTGCATCTCCCAAGATGAAGGGATGTCTTAATCCCCAGTGGAGACCACAGAGAAAGACGTAGTTCTCCCTCTCATCGTGACCGGAGGCCTCACATACTTTGAAAATTCAAGAGGTCCACAGAGATCAATGCTTCCAAAGGAGACGATTCCTGACTCCTCTAGAAAATGGATAGGAGTCCCAGGATCCCTGTGCCACGTGGAAAGGTACTCTGGGGCTCCCGCCTCATGTGGAGATGCATCCCAATTGCCATGCCAAGACTCGAGGAGAATCCCGAGGTGTCCCTCGCACCTAGGCAGGAGTCCTTTCGTCGCTGAACAAACACATGTATGGAAGGGCCCTCCCTGTCGTAACTCGAGAATATACCCCAGGTTCCGGCCGCAACTAGAGAAAAACCATGAGACTTCCGCCTCTCCTCGAGATGAGGCCCGATTCCCCTGCACTGTGTGCAGAGCATTTCCGTGTTCCACATCAAACGTGAAAGGAGCCTTGATTTCCTTGATGGCACTCCAGAGAAAACCCAAAATCACTGTCTCAATTCTAGAGGGATCCTGAGGTCACTGTAGGAACACGAAAGGGCTCCGTGGACCCCAAATCAACTCGAGATGAGAGCTTAGTCCCTGGCTTCGACTCAAGAGGAATACCAACTTTCCACAAGCACCTCAAGAGGAGGCTTCTCTCAGCTACAGGTATGTGAGAGGGACCCTGAGTTTGTGGCCTCAAGTGGAATGGACACCGAGATGCTCTGACTCGAAGTAAGGCCAGATATCCCTGCAGTGAATTGAATGCCGGCTCGTCTTGCATCTCCCAAGAAGAAAGGATGTCTGATTCCCCTGTGGAGATCACAGAGAAAGACCTAGTTCTCCGCCTCATCGCGAAGGGAGGCCTCACATCCTTGGAAAACTCGAGAGGTCTGCGGAGATCAATGCTTCCAAAGGAGACGATGTCTGACTCTTCTTGAAAATGGATAGGAGTCCCAGGATCCGTGTGGCACGTGGAACGGGACCCTGGGTCTCCCGCCTCACGTGGAGACGGGTCCCAATTGCCATGCCAAGACTCGAGGAGAATCCCGAGGTGTCCCTCGCACCTAGGCAGGAATCCTGACGTTGCTAAACAAACACGAGTCTGGAAGGGCCCTCCCCGTCGGAATTCAAGAATAGACCCCAGGTTCTGGCCGCAACTCGAGAAAAACCATGAGACTTCCCCCTCGCCGTGAGATGAGGCCTGATTCCCCTGCACTGCATGCAGAGCAATTCCGTGTTCCACATCAAACGTGAAAGGAGCCTTGATTTCCTTGATGGCACTCCAGAGAAAACCCAAGATCACTGTCTCAAGTCTAGAGGGATCCTGAGGTCACTGTAGCAACATGAAAGGGCTCCGTGGACCCCAAATCAACTCGAGATGAGAGCTTAGTCCCTGGCTTCGACTCAAGAGGAATACCAACTTTCCACAAGCACCTCAAGAGGAGGCTTCTCTCAGCTACAGGTATGTGAGAGGGACCCTGAGTTTGTGGCCTCAAGTGGAATGGACACCTAGATGCTCTGACTCGAAGTAAGGCCGGATATCCCTGCAGTGAATTGAATGCAGGCCCGTCTTGCATCTCCCAAGATGAAGGGATGTCTGAATCCCCTGTGGAGAACACAAGAAAGACTTGGTTCTCTGCCTCATCGCTTCCGGAGGCCTCACATCGTGTGAAAACTCGAGAGGTCCGCGGAGATCAATGCTTCCAAAGGAGACGATGCCTGACTCCTCTTGAAAATGGATATGAGTCCCAGGATCCCTGTGGCTCGTGGAAATGGACACTGGGTCTCTCGCCTCACGTGGAGACGCGTCAGAGTTGCCATGCCAAGACTCGAGGAGAATCCCGAGGTGTCCCTCGCACCTAGGCAGGAGTCCTGACGTCGCTGAACAAACATGTGTCTGGAAGGGCCCTCCCCGTCGTAACTCGAGAATATACCCCAGGTTCCGGCCGCAACTCGAGAAAAACCATGAGCCTTCCCCCTAGCCGCGAGATGAGGCCCGATTCCCCTGCACTGTGTGCAGAGCAATTCCGTGTTCCACATCAAACGTGAAAGGAGCCTTGATTTCCTTGATGGCACTCCAGAGAAAACCCAAGATCACTGTTTCAAGTCTAGAGGGATCCTGAGGTCACTGTAGCAACACGAAAGGGCTCCGTGGACCCCAAATCAACTCGAGATGAGAGCTTAGTCCCTGGCTTCAACTGAAGAGGAATAACAACTTTCCACAAGCACCTCAAGAGGAGGCTTCTCTCAGCTACAGGTATGTGAGAGGGACCCTAAGTTTGTGTCCTCAAGTGGAATGGACACCGAGATGCTCTGACTCGAAGTAAGGCCGGATATCCCTGAAGTGAATTGAATGCAGGCTCGTCTTGCATCTCCCAAGATGAAGGGATGTCTGAATCTTGCGTGGAGACCACAGAGAAAGACCTAGTTCTCCGCCTCATCGCGACCGGAAGCCTCACATCCTTTGAAAACTCGAGAGGTCCGCGGAGATCAATGCTTTCCAAGGAGACGATGCCTGAGTCCTCTTGAAAATGGATAGGAGTCCCATGATCCCTGTGGCACGTGGAAAGGGACACTGAGTCTCCTGCCTCACGTGGAGACGCGTCCCAATTGCCATGCCAAGGCTCGAGGAGAATCCCGAGGTGTCCCTCGCACCTAGGCAGGAGTCCTGACTTCGCTGAACAAACACGTGTCTGGAAGGGCTCTCCCCGTCGTAACTCGAGAATATACCCCAGGTTCCGGCCTCAACTCGAGAAAAACCATGAGACTTCCCCCTCGCCGCGAGATGAGGCCCGATTCCCCAGCACTGTGTGCAGAGCAATTCCGTGTTCCACATCAAACGTGAAAGGAACCTTGATTTCCTTGATGGCACTCCAGAGAAAACCCAAGATCACTGTCTCAAGTCTAGAGGGATCCTGAGGTCACTGGAGCATCACGAAAGGGCTCCATGGACCCCAAATCAACTCCAGATGAGAGCTTAGTCCCTGGCTTGGACCAAGAGGAATACCAACTTTCCACAAGCACCTCAAGATAACGCTTCTCTCATCAACAGGTATGTGAGAGGGACCCTGAGTTTGTGGCCTCAAGTGGAATGGACACCATGATGCTCTCACTCGAAGTAAGGCCGGATATCCCTGCAGTGAATTGAATGCAGGCTCGTCTTGCATTTCCCAAGACGAAGGGATGTCTGAATTCCCTGTGGAGACGACAGAGAAAGACCTAGTTCTCCGCTTCAGGCGACCGGAGGCCTCACATCTTTGAAAACTCGAGAGGTCCGCGGAGATCAGTGCTTCCAAAGGAGACGATGCCTGACTCCTCTTGAAAATGGATAGGAGTCCCAGGATCCCTGTGGCACGTGGAAAGGGACCCTGAGTCTCCCGCCTCACGTGGAGACGCGTCCCAATTGCCATGCCAAGACTCGAGGAGAATCCCGAGGTGTCCCTCGCACCTATGCAGGAATCCTGACGTCGCTGAACAAACACGTGTCTGGAAGGGCCCTCCCCGTCGGAACTCGAGAATATACCCCAAGTTCCGGCCGCAACTCGAAAAAACCATGAGACTTCCCCCTCGCCGCGAGATGAGGCCCGATTCCCCTGCACTGCGTGCAGAGCAATTCCGTATTCCACATCAAATGTGAAAGGAGCCTCGATTTCCTTGATGGCACCCCAGAGAAAAACCAAGATCACTGTCTCAAGTCTAGAGGGATCCTGAGGTCACTGGAGCAACAGGAAAGGGCTCCGTGGACCCCAAATGAACTCGAGATGAGAGCTTAGTCCCAGGCTTCGACTCAAGAGGAATACCAACTTTCCACAAGCACCTCAAGAGGAGGCTTCTCTCAGCTACAGGTATGTGAGAGGGACCCTGAGTTTGTGGCCTCAAGTGGAATGGGCACCGAGATGCTCTGACTCGAAGTAAGGCCGGATGTCCCTGCAGTGAAATGAATGCCGGCTCGTCTTGCATCTCCCAAAATGAAGGGACGTCTGAATCCACTGTGGAGACCACAGAGAAAGATCTAGTTCTCCGCCTCATCGCGACCGGAGGCCTCACATCCTTTGAAAACTCGAGAGGTCCGCAGAGATCAATGCTTCCAAAGGAGAAGATGCCTGACTCCTCTTGAAAATGGATAGGAGTCCCAGGATCCCTGTGGCACGTGGAAAGGGACCCTGCGACTCCCGCCTCACGTGGAGATGCGTCCAAATTGCCATGCCAAGACTCGAGGAGAATCCCGAGGTGTCCCTCGCACCTAGGCAGGAGTCCTGACGTCGCTGAACAAACACGTGTCTGGAAGGGCCCCCCCGTCGTAACTCGATAATATACCCCAGGTTCCGGCCGCAACTCGAAAAAAACCATGAGACTTTCCCCTCGCCGCGAGATGAGGCCCGATTCGCCTGCACTGCGTGCAGAGCAATTCCGTGTTCCACATCAAACATTAGAGGAGCCTTGATTTCGTTGATGGCACTCCAGAGAAAACCCAAGATCACTGTCTCAAGACAAGAGGGATCCTAGGTTCACTGCAGCAACACGAAAGGGCTCCGTGGACCCCAAATCACTCGAGATAAGAGCTTAGTCCCTGGCTTTGACTCAAGAGGAATACCACGTTTCCACAAGCACCTCAAGAGGAGGCTTCTCTCATCTACAGGTATGTGAGAGGAACCCGCAGTTTGTGGCCTCAAGTGGAATGGACACCGAGATGCTCTGACTCGAAGTAAGGCCGGATATCCCTGCAGTGAATTGAATGCAGGCTCGTCTTGCATCTCCCAAGACGAAGGGATGTCTGAATCCCCTGTGGAGACCACAGAGAAAGACCTAGTTCTCCACCTCATCGTGACCGGAAGCCTCACATCATTTGAAAACTCGAGAGGTCCGCGGAGATCAATTCTTCCCAAGGAAACGATGCCTGACTCCTCTCGAAAATGGATAGGAGTTCCAGGACACCTGTGGAACTTGGAAAGGGACACTGTGTCTCCCGCCTCACCTGGAGACGAGTCCCAATTGCCATGCCAAGCCGCGGGGAGAATACCGAGGTGTCCATCGAACCTAGGCACGGGTTCTGACGTCGATGAACAAACACGTGTCTGGAAGGGAACCCCCCGTCGTAACTCGAGAATATACCCCAGGTTCCGGCCGCAACTCGAGAAAAACCATGAGACTTCCCCCTCGCCGTGAGATGAGACCCGAATCCCGTGCACTGCGTGCAGAGCAATTCCGTGTTCCACATCAAACGAGAAAAAAGACTTGATTTCCTTGATGGCACTCCAGAGAAAACCCAAGATCACTGTCTCAAGTCTAGAGGGATCCTGAGATCACTGTAGCAACACGAAAGGGCTTCGTGGACCCCAAATCAACTCGAGATGAGAGCTTAGTCCCTGGCTTCGACTCAAGAGGAATACCAACTTTCCACAAGCACCTCAAACGGAGGCTTCTCTCAGCCACAGGTATGTGAGAGGGACCCTGAATGTGTGGCCTCAAGTGGAATGGACACCAAGATGCTCTGACTCGTAGTAAGGCTGCTTCTCCCTGCAGTGAATTGAAAGCAGGCTTGTCTTTCATCTCTCAAGACGAAGGGATGTCTGAATCCCCTCTGGAGACCACAGAGAAAGAACTAGTTCTCCGCCTCTTCGCGACCGGAGGCCTCACATCCTTTGAAAATTCGAGAGGTCCGCGGAGATCAATGCTTCCAAAGGAGACGATGCCTGACTCCTCTTGAAAATGGATAGGAATCCCAGGATCCCTGTGGCACGTGGAAAGGGACCCTGGGTCTCCTGCCTCACGTGGAGAAGCGTCCCAATTGCCATGCCAAGACTCGAGGATAATCCCGGGTGTCCCTCCCACCTAGGCAGGAGTCCTGACGTCGCTGAAGAAACACGTGTCTGGAAGGGCCCTCTCCGACGTAACTCGAGAATATACCCCGGGTTCCAGCCGCAACTCAAGAAAAACCATGAGACTTCCCCCTTGCCGCGTGATGAGGCCCGATTCCCCTGCACTGCGTGCAGAGCAATTCCGTGTTCCACATCAAAAGTGAAAGGAGCCTTGATTTCCTTGATGGTACTCCAGAGAAAACCCAAGTTCACTGTCTCAAGTCTAGAGCGAACCTGAGGTCACTGTAGCAACAGGAAAGGGCTCCGTAGACCCCAAATCAACTCGAGATGAGAGCTTAGTCCCTGGCTTCGACTCAAGAGGAATAACAACTTTCCACAAGCACCTCAAGAGGAGTCTTCTCTCAGCTACAGGTATGTGAGAGGCACCTGGAATTTGTGGCCTCAAGTGGAATGGACACCGAGATGCTCTGACTCGAAGTAAGGCCAGATATCCCTGCAGTGAATTGAATGCAGGCTCATCTTGCATCTCCCAAGACGAAGGGATATATGAATCCCCTGTAGAGACCACAGACAAAGACCTAGTTCTCCGCCTCATCGCGACCGGACGCATCACATCCTTTGAAAACTCGAGAGGTCTGCGGAGATCAATGCTTCCAAAGTAGACGATGCCTGACTCCTCTTGAAAATGGATAGGAGTCCCAGGATCCCCGTGGCACGTGAAAACGGACCCTGGGTCTCCCGCCTCACGTGGAGACGCGTCCCAATTGCCGCGAAGACTCGAGGAGAATCCCGAGATGTCCCTAGCACATAGGCAGGAGTCCTGATGTCGCTGAACAAACATGTGTCTGGAAGGGCCCTCGCCGTCGTAACTCAAGAATATACCCCAGGTTCAGGCCGCAACTCGAGAAAAACCATGAGACTTCCCCCTCGCCACGAGATGAGGCCACATTCCCCTACACTGCGTGCAGAGCAAGTCCGTGTTCCACATCAAACGATAAAGGACCCTTGATTTCCTTGATGGCACTCCAGAGAAAACCCAAGATCACTGTCTCAAGTCTAGAGGGACCCTGAGGTCACTGTAGCAACACGAAAGGTCTCTGTGGACCCCAAATCAACACGAGATGAGAGCTTAGTCCCTGGCTTCGACTCAAGAGGAATACCAACTTTCCACAAGCACCTCAAGAGGAGGCTTCTCTCAGCTACAGGAATGTGAGAGGGACCCTGAGTTTGTGGCCTCAAGTGGAATGGACACCGAGATGCTCTGACTCGAAGTAAGGCCGGATATCCCTGCAGTGAATTGAATGCAGGCTCGTCTTGCATCTCCCAAGACGAAGGGATGTCTGAATCCCCTGTGGAGACCACAGAGAAAGACCTAGTTCTCCACCTCATCGCGACCGGAGGCCTCACTTCCTTTGAAAACTCGAGAGGTCCGCGGAGATCAATGCTTCCAAAGGAGACGATGCCTGACTCCTCTTGAAAATGGATTGGAGTCCCAGGATCCCTGTGACACGTGGAAAGGGACCCTGGGTCTCCCGCCTCACGTGCAGACGCGTCCCAATTGCCATGCCAAGACTCGAGGAGAATCCCGAGGTGTCCATCGCACCTAAGCAGGAGTCCTGAGGTCGCTGAACAAACACGTGTCTGGAAGGGCCCTCCCCGTCGTAACTCGAGAATATACCCCAGGTTCCGGCCGCAACTCAAGAAAAACTATGAGACTTTCCACTCGCCGCGAGATGAGGCCCGATTCCCCTGCACTGTGTGCAGAGCAATTCCATGTTCCACATCAAACCTGAAAGGAGGCTTGATTTCCTTAATGGCACTCCAGAGAAAAAGCAAGATCACTGTCTCAAGTCTAGAGGGATCCTGAAGTCACTGTAGCAACACGAAAGGGCTCCGTGGACCCCAAATCAACTCGAGATGAGAGCTTAGTCCCTGGCTTCGACTCACGAAGAATACCAACTTTCCACAAGCACCTCAAGAGGAGGCTTCTCTCAGCTACAGGTATGTGAGAGGCACCTGGAATTTGTGGCCTCAAGTGGAATGGACACCGAGATGCTCTGACTCGAAGTAAGGCCGGATATCCCTGCAGTGAATTGAATGCAGGCTCATCTTGCATCTCCCAAGACGAAGGGATGTCTGAATCCCCTGTGGAGACCACAGACAAAGACCTAGTTCTCCGCCTCATCGCGACCGTACGCATCACATCCTTTGAAAACTCGAGAGGTCTGCGGAGATCAATGCTTCCAAAGTAGACGATGACTGACTCCTCTTGAAAATGGATAGGAGTCCCAGGATCCCCGTGGCACGTGAAAACGGACCCTGGGTCTCCCGCCTCACGTGGAGACGCGTCGCAATTGCCGCGAAGACTCGAGGAGAATCCCGAGGTGTCCCTAGCACCTAGGCAGGAGTCCTGACGTCGCTGAACAAACACGTGTCTGGAAGGGCCCTCCCCGTCGTAACTCGACAATAAACCCCACGTTCCGGTTGCAACTCGATGAAAGCCATGAGACTTTCCCCTCGCCGTGAGATGAGGCCCGATTCCCCGGCACTGCATGCAGAGCAATTCCGTCTTCCACATCAAACGTAAAAGGAGCCTTGATTTTCTTGATGGCACTCCAGAGAAAACCCAAGATCACTGTCTCAAGTCTAGAGGGTTTCTGAGGTCTCTGTAGCAACACGAAAGGTATCCGTGGACCCCAAATCCACTCGAGATAAGAGCTTAGTCCCTGGCTTCGAATCAAGAGGAATACCAACTTTCCACAAGCACCTCAAGAGGAGGCTTCTCTCAGATACAGGTAAGTGAGAGGGACCCTGAGTTTGTGGCTTCAAGTGGAATGGACACCGAGATGCTCTGACTCGAAGTAAGGCCGGATATCCCTGAAGTGAATTGAATGCAGGCTCGTCTTGCATCTCCCAAGACGAAGGGATGTCTGAATCCCCTCTGGAGACCACAGAGAAAGACCTAGTCCTCCGCCTCATCGCGACCGGAGGCCTCACATCCTTTGAAAACTCGAGAGGTCTGCGGAGATCAATGCTTCCAAAGGAGACGATGCCTCACTCTTCTTGAAAATGGATAGGAGATCCAGGATGCCTGTGGCACGTGGAAAGGGAAGCTGGGTCTCCCGCCTCACGTGGAGACGCGTCCCAATTGCCATGCCAAGACTTGAGGAGAATCCCGAGGTGTCCCTCGCACCTAGGCAGGAGTCCTAACGTCGCTGAACAAACACGTGTCTGGAAGGGCCCTCCCCGTGGTAACTCGAGAATATACCCCAGGTTCCGGCCGCAACTCGAGAAAAACCATGAGACTTCCCCCTCGCCGCGAGATGAGGCCCGATTCCCTTCCAATGCGTGCAGAGCAATTCCGTGTTCCACATCAAACGTGAAAGGAGCCTTGATTTCCTTGATGGCACTCCAGAGAAAACCCAAGATCACTGTCTCAAGTCTAGAGGGATCCTGAGGTCACTGTAGCAACACAAAAGGACTCCGTGGACGACAAATCAACTCGAGATGAGAGCTTAGTCCCTGGCTTCGACTCAAGAGGAATACCAACTTTCCACAAGCACCTCAAGAGGAGGCTTCTCTTAGCTACAGGTATGTGAGAGGGACCCTGAGTTTGTGGCCTCAAGTGGAATGGACACCGAGATGCTCTGACTCGAAGTAAGGCCGGATATCCCTGCAGTGAATTGAATGCAGGCTTCTCTTGCATCTCCCAAGACGAAGGGTTGTATGAATCCCCAGTGGAGACCACAGAGAAAGACCTAGTTCTCCGCCTCATCGCGACCGGAGGCCTCACATCCTTTGAAAATTCGAGAGGTCCGCGGAGATCAATGCTTCCAAAGGAGACGATGCCTGACTCCTCTTGAAAATGGATAGGAGTTCCAGGATCCGTGTGGCAGGTGGAAAGGGACACTGGGTCTCCCGCCTCACGTGGAGACGCGTCCCAATTGCAATGCCAAGACTCGAGGAGAATGCCGAGTTGTCCCTCGCACCTAGGCAGGCGACCTGACGTCGCTGAACAAACACATGTCTGGAAGGGCCCTTCCCATCCTAATTCGAGAATATACCCCAGATTCTGGCCGCAACTCGAGAAAAACCATGAGACTTCCCGCTCGCCGCGAGATGAGGCCCGATTCCCCTGGCAGCATGCCGAGCAATTCCTTGTTCCACATCAACGTAAGGGAGCCTTGATTTCCTTGATGGAAATCCAGAGAAAACGCAAGATCCCTCTCTCAAGTCTAGAGGGATCGTGAGCTCTCTGTTGCAACACGAGAGGTCTCCGTGGACCACAAATCAACTCGAGATGAGAGCTTAGTCCCTGGCTTCGACTCAAGAGGAATACCAATATTCCAAAACCACCTCAAGAGGAGGCTTCTCTCAGCTACAGGTATGTGAGAGGGACCCTGAGTTTGTGGCCTCAAGTGGAATGGACACCGAGATGCTCTGACTCAATGTAAGGCCGGATATCCCTGCAGTGAATTGAATGCAGGCTCCTCTTGCATCTCCCAAGACGAAGGGATGTCTGAATACCCTGTGGAGGCCACAGTGAAAGACCTATTTCTCCGCCTCATCCCGACCAGAGGCCTCACATCCTTTGAAAACTGCAGAGGTCCGCGGAGATCAATGCTTCCAAAGGAGACGATGCTTGACTTCTTTGAAAATGGATAGGAGTCCCAGGATCCCTGTGGCACGTGGAAAGGGACCCTGGGTCTCCTGCCTCACGTGGAGACACGTCCCAATTGCCATGCCAAGACTCGAGGAGAATCCCGAAGTGTCCCTCGCACCTAGGCAGGAGTCCTGACGTTGCTGAACAAACACCTGTCTGGAAGGTCCCTCCCCATTGTAACTCGAGAATATACCCCAGGTTCCGGCGGCAAATCGAGAAAAACCATGAGACTTCCCCCTCGCCGCGAGATGAGGCCCGATTCCCCTGCACTGCGTGCAGAGCAATTCCGTGTTTCACATCAAACTTGAAAGGAGCCTTGATTTCCTTGATGGCACTCCAGAGAAAACCCAAGATCACTGTCTCAAGTCTAGAGGGATCCTGAGGTCACTGGAGCAACACGAAAGGGCTCCGTGGACCCCAAATCAACTCGAGATGAGAGCTTAGTCCCTGGCTTCGACTCAAGAGGAATACCAACTTTCCACAAGCACCTCAAGAGGAGGCTTCTCTCAGCTACATGTATGTGAGAGGGACCCTGAGTTTGTGGCCTCAAGTGAAATGGACACCGAGATGCTCTGACTCGAAGTAAGGCCGGATATCCCTGCAGTGAATTGAATGCAGGCTCGTCTTGTATCTCCCAAGACGAAGGGATGTCTGAATCCCCTGTGGAGACCAGAGAGAAAGACCTAATTCTCCGCCTCATCGCGAGAGGAGGCCTCAAATCCTTTGAAAACTCGAGAGGTCCGCGGAGATCAATGCTTCCAAAGGAGACGATGCCTGACTAGTCTTGAAAATGGATAGGAGTCCCAGGATCCCTGTGGCACGTGGAAAGGGACCCTGGGTCTCCCGCCTCACGTGGAGACGCGTTCCAATTGCCATGCCAAGACTCGCGGATAATCCCGAGGTGTCCCTCGCACCTAGGCAGGAGTCCTGAGTTCGCTGAACAAACACGTGTTTGGAAGGGTTCTCCCCGTCGTAACTCGAGAATATAACGCAGATTCCGGCCGCAACTCGAGAAAAACCATGAGACTTCCCCCTCGCCGCGAGATGAGGCCCGATTCCCCTGCACTGCGTGCAGAGCAATTCCGTCTTCAACATCAAACGTGAAAGGACCCTTGATTTCCTTGATGGCACTCCAGAGAAAACCCAAGATCACTGTCTCAAGTCTAGAGGGATCCTGAGGTCACTGTAGCAACACGAAAGGGCTCCGTGGACCCCAAATCAACTCGAGATGAGAGCTTAGTCCCTGGTTTCGACTCAAGAAGAATACCAAGTTTCCACAAGCACCTCAAGAAGAGGCTTCTCTCAGCTACAGGTATGTGAGAGGGACCCTGAGTTTGTGGCCTCAAGTGGAACGCACACCGAGATGCTCTGACTCGAAGTAAGGCCAGATATCCCTGCAGTGAATTGAATGCAGGCTCGTCTTGCATCTCCCAAGACGAAGGGATGTCTGAATCCCCGGTGGAGACCACAGATAAAGACCTAGTCCTCCGCCTGATAGCGACCGGAGGCCTCAAATCCTTTGAAAACTCGAGAGGTCTGCAGAGATCAATGCTTCCAAAGAGACGATGCCTGACTCCTCTTGAAAATGGATAGGAGTCCCTGGATCCCTGTGGCACGTGGAAAGGGACCCTGGGTCTCCCGCCTCACGTGGAGACGCGTCCCAATTGCCATGCCAAGACTCGAGGAGAATCCCGAGTTGTCCCTCGCACCTAGGCCCGAGTCCTGGCGTCGCAGAACAAACACGTGTCTGGAAGGGCCCTCCCCATCGTAACTCGAGAATATTCCCCAGGTTCCCTCCCCCACTCGATAAAAACCATGAGACTTCACCCTCGCCGCGAGATGAGGCCCGATTCCCCTGCACTGCGTACAGAGCATTTCCGTGTTCTACATCAAACGTGAAAGGAGACTTGATTTCCTTGATGGCACTCCGGAGAAAAGCCAAGATCACTGTCTCACGTCAAGAGGGATCCTGAGGTCACTGTAGCAACACGAAAGGGCTCCGTGAACTCCAAATCAACTCGAGATGAGAGCTTAGTCCCTGGCTTCAACTAAAGAGGAATACCAACTTTCCACAAGCACCTCAAGAAGAGGTTTCTCTCAGCTACATGTATCTGAGAGGGACCCTGAGTTTGTGGCCTCAAGTGGAATGGACACCGAGATGCTCTGACTCGAAGTAAGGCCGGCTATCCCAACAGTGAATTGAATGCAGGCTCGTCTTGCATCTCCCAAGACGAAGAGATGACTGAATCCCCTGTGGAGACCACAGAGAAAGACCTAGTTCTCCGCCTCATCGCGACCGGAGGACTCACATCCTTTGAAAACTCGAGAGGTCCGCGGAGATCAATGCTTCCAAAGGAGACGATGCCTGACTCCTCTTGAAAATGGATAGGAGTCTCAGTATCCCTGTGGCACGTGGAAAGGGACCCTGGGTCTCCCGCCTCACGTGGAGACGCGTCCCAATTGCCATGCCAAGACTCGAGGAGAATCCCGAGTTGTCCCTCGCACCTAGGCAGGAGTCCTGACGTTGCTGAACAAACACGTGTCTGGAAGGGCCCTCCCCGTCGTTACTCGAGAATATACCCCAGGTTCCGGCCGCAACTCAAGAAAAACCATGAGACTTCCCCCTCGCAGCGAGATGAGGCCCGATTCCCGTGCACTGCGTGCAGAGCAATTCCGTGTTTCACATCAAACGTGAAAGGAGCCTTGATTTCCTTGATGGCACTCCAGAGAAAACCCAAGATCACTGTCTCAAGTCTAGAGGGATCCTGAGGTCACTGGAGCAACACGAAAGGGCTCCGTGGACCACAAATCAACTCGAGATGAGAGCTTAGTCCCTGGCTTCGACTCAAGAGGAATACCAACTTTCCAAAAGCACCTCAAGAGGAGGCTTCTCTCAGCTACAGGTATGTGAGAGGGACCCTGAGTTTGTGGCCTCAAGTGGAATGGACAACGAGATGCTCTGACTCGAACTGAGGCCGGATATCCCTGCAGTGAATTGAATGCAGGCTCGTCCTGCATCTCCCAAGACGAAGGGATGTCTGAATCCCCTGTGGAGACCACAGAGAAAGACCTAGTTCTTCGCCTCATCGCGACCGGAGGCCTCACATCGTTTGAAAACTCGAGAGGTCCGCGCAGATCAATGCTTCCAAAGGAGACAATGCCTCACTCCTCTTGAAAATGGATAGGAGTCCCAGGATCCCTGTGGCACGTGGAAAGGGACACTGGGTCTCCCGCCTCACGTGGAGACGCGTCCCAATTGCCATGTCAAGACTCGAGGAGAATACCGAGTTGTCCCTCGCACCTAGGCAGGAGTCCTGACGTCGCTGAACAAACACGTGTCTGGAAGGGCCCTCCCCATCGTAACTCGAGAATATACCCCAGGTTCCGGCCGCAACTCGAGAAAAACCATGAGACTTCCCCCTCGACGCGAGATTAGGCCCGATTCCCCTGCACTGCGTGCAGAGCAATTCCGTGTTCCACATCAAGCCTGAAAGGAGCCTTGATTTCCTTGATGGCACTCCAGAGAAAACCCAAGATCACTGTCTCAAGTCTAGAGGGATCCTGAAGTCATTGGAGCAACACGAAAGGGTTCCCTGGACCCCATATCAACTCGAGATGAGAGCTTAGTCCCTGGCTTCGACTCAAGAGGAATACCAACTTTCCACAAGCACCTCAAGAGGAGGCTTCTCTCAGCTACAGGTATGTGAGAGGGACCATGAGTTTGTGGCCTCAAGTGGAATGGACACCGAGATGCTCTGACTCAAAGTAAGGCCGGATATCCCTGCAGTGAATTGAATGCAGGCTCGTCTTGCAACTCCCAAGACGAAGGGTTGTCTGAATCCCCTGTGGAGACCACAGAGAAAGACCTAGTCCTCCGCCTCATCGCGACCAGAGGCCTCACCTCCTTTGAAAACTCGAGAGGTCCGCGGAGATCAATGCTTCCAAAGGAGACGATGCCTGACTCCTCTTGAAAATGGATAGGAGTCCCAGGATCCCTGTGGCACGTGGAAAGGGACCCTGGGTCTCCCGCCTCACGTGGAGACGCGTCCCAATTGCCATGCCAAGACTCGAGGAGAATCCCGATGTGTCCCTCGCACCTAGGCAGGAGTCCTGACGTCGCTGAACAAACACGTGTCTCGAAGGGCCCTCCCAGTCGTAACTCGAGAATATACCCCAGGTTCCGGCCGCAACTCGAGAAAAACCATGAGAATTCCCCCTCGCCGCGAGATGAGGCCCGATTACCCTGCACTGCGTGCAAAGCAATTCCGTGTTCCACGTCAAACGTGAAAGGAGCCTCGATTTCCTTGATGGCACTACAGAGAAAACCCAAGATCACTGTCTCAAGTCTAGAGGTATCCTGAGGTCACTGGAGCAACACGAAAGGGCTCTGTGGACCCCAAATCAACTCGAGATGAGAGCTTAGTCCCTGGCTTCGACTCAAGAGGAATACCAACTTTCCACAACCACCTCAAGAGGAGGCTTCTCTCAGCTACAGGTATGTGAGAGGGACCCTGAGTTTGTGGCCTCAAGTGGAATGGACACCGAGATGCTCTGACTCGAAGTGATGCCGGATATCCCTGCAGTGAATTGAATGCAGGCTCATCTTGCATCTCCCAAGACGAAGGGATGTCTGAATCCCCTGTGGAGACGACAGAGAAAGACCTAGTCCTCCGCCTCAACGCGAACGGAGGCCTCACATCCTTTGAAAACTCGAGAGGTCCGCGGAGATTAATGCTTCCAAAGGAGATGATGCCTGACTCCTCTTGAAAGTGGATAGGAGTCCCAGGATCCCTGTGGCACGTGGAAAAGATCCATGGGTCTCCTACCGCACGTGGAGACGCGTCACAATTGCCATGCCAAGACTCAAGGAGAATCCCGAGGTGTCCCTCGCTCCTAGGCAGGAGTCCTGATGTCGCTGAACAAACACGTGTCTGGAAGGGCTCTCCCCGTCGTAACTCGAGACTATACCCCAGGTTTCGGCCGCAACTCGAGAAAAACCATGAGACATCCCCCTCGCCGCGAGATGATGCCCGATTCCCCTGCACTGCATGCAGAGCAATTCCGTGTTCCACATCAAACGTGAAAGGAGCCTTGATTTCCTTGATGGCACTCCAGAGAAAACCCAAGATCACTGGCTCAAGTCTAGAGGGATCCTGAGGTCACTGGAGCAACACGAAAGGGCTCCGTGGAACCTAAATCAACTCGAGATGAGAGCTTAGTCCCTGGCTTCGAATCAAGAGGAATACCAACTTTCCACAAGCACCTCAAGAGAAGGCTTCTCTCAGCTACATGTATGTGAGAGGGACCCTGAGTTTGTGGCCTCAAGTTGAATGGACACCGAGATGCTCTAACTCGAAGTAAGGCCGGATATCCCTGCAGTGAATTGAAGGCAGGCTCGTCTTGCATCTCCCAAGACGAAGGGATGTCTGAATCCCCTGTGGAGACGACAGAGAAAGCCCTAGTCCTCTGCCTCAACGTGACCGGAGGCCTCACATCCTTTGAAAATTCGAGAGGTCCGCGGAGATCAATGCTTCCAAAGGAGACGATGCCTGACTCCTCTTGAAAATAGATAGGAGTCCCTGGATCCCTGTGGCACGTGGAAAGGGACCCTTGGTCTCCCGCCTCACGTGGAGACGCGTCCCAATTGCCATGCCAAGACTTGAGGAGAATCCCGAGGTGTCCCTCGCACCTAGGCAGGAGTCCTGATGTCGCTGAACAAACACGTGTATGGAAGGGCCCTCCCCGTCTTAACTCGAGAAAATACCCCAGGTTTCGGCCGCAACTCGAGAAAAACCATGAGACTTCCCCCTCGCCGCGAGATGAGGCCCGATTCCCCTGCACTGCGTGCAGAGCAATTCCGTGTTCCACATCAAAGGTGAAAGCAACGTTGATTTCCTTGATGGCACTCCAGAGAAAACCCAAGATCACTCTCTCAAGTCTAGAGGGATCCTGAGGTCACTGGAGCAACACCAAAGGGCTCAGTGGACCCCAAATCAACTCGAGATGAGAGGTTAGTCCCTGGCTTCGAGTCAAGAGGAATACCAACTTTCCACAAGCACCTCAAGAGGAGGCTTCTCTCAGCTACAGGTATGTGAGAGGGACCCTGAGTTTGTGGCCTCAAGTGGAATGGACACCGAGATGCTCTGACTCGAAGTAAGGCCGGATATCCCTGCAGTGAATTGAATGCAGGCTCGTCTTGCATCTCCCAAGACGAAGGGTTGTCTGAATCCCCTGTGGAGACCACAGAGAACGACCTAGTCCTCCGCCTCAACGCGAACGGAGGCCTCACGTCCTTTGAAAACTCGAAAGGTCCGCGGAGATCAGTGCTTCCAAAGGAGACGATGCCTGACTCCTCTTGAAAATGGATAGGAGTCCCAGGATCCCTGTCCACGTGGAAAAGGACCCTGGGTCTCCCGCCTCACATGGAGACGCGTCCCAATTGCCATGCCAAGACACGAGGAGAATCCTGAGGTGTCCTTAGCACCTAGGCAGGAGTCCTGACGTCGCTGAACAAACACGTGTCTGGAAGGGCCCTCCCCGTCATAACTCGAGAATATACCCCAGGTTCCGGCGGCAACTCGAGAAAAACCATGACACTTCCCCCTCGCCGCGAGATAAGGCCCAATTCCCCTGCACTGCGTGCAGAGCAATTCCGTGTTCCACATCAAACGTGAAAGGAGCCTTGATTTCCTTGATGGCACTCCAGAGAAAACCCAAGATCACTGTCTCAAGTCTAGAGGGATCCTGAGGTCACTGGAGCAACACGAAAGGGCTCCGTGGACGCCAAATCAACTCGAGATGAGAGCTTAGTCCCTGGCTTCGACTCAAGAGGAGTACCAACTTTCCACAAGCACCTCAAGTGGAGGCTTCTCTCAGCTACTAGTATGTGAGAGGGCCCCTGAGTTTGTGGCCTCAAGTGGAATGGACACCGAGATGCTCTGACTCGAAGTAAGGCCGGATATCCCTGCAGTGAATTGAATGCAGGCTCGTCTTGCATCTCCCAAGACGAAGGGATGTCTGAATCCCCTGTGGAGACCACAGAGAAAGACCTAGACCTCCGCCTCAACGCGACCGGAGGCCTCACATCCTTTGAAAACTCGAGAGGTCCGCGGAGATCAATGCTTCCAAAGGAGACGATGCCTGACTCCTCTTGAAAATGGATAGTAGTCCCAGGATCACTGTGGCACGTGGAAAGGGACCCTGGGACTCCCGCCTCACGTGGAGACGCGTCCCAATTGCCATGCCAAGACTCGAGGAGAATCCTGAGGTGTCCCTCGCACCTAGGCAGGAGTCCTGACGTCGCTGAACAAACACGTGTCTGGAAGGGCCCTCCCCGTCGGAACTCGAGAATATACCCCAGGTTCCGGCCGCAACTCGAGAAAAACCATGAGACTTCCCCCTCGCCACGAGATGAGGCCCGATTCCCCTACACTGCATGCAGAGCAATTCCGTGTTCCACATTAAACATGAAAGGAGCCTTGATTTCTATGATGGCCCTCCAGAGAAAACCCAAGATCACTGTTTCAAGTCTAGAGGGATCCTGAGGTCATTGGAGCAACACGAAAGGGCTCCGTGGACCCCAAGTCAACTCGAGATGAGAGCTTAGTCCCTGGCTTCGACTCAAGGGGAATACTCACTTTCCACAAGCACCTCAAGAGGAGGCTTCTCTCAGCTACAGGTATGTGAGAGGGACCCTGAGTTTGTGGCCTCAAGTGGAATGGACACCGAGATGCTCTGACTCGAAGTAAGGCCGGATATCCCTGCAGTGAATTGAATGCAGGCTCGTCTTGCATCTCCCAAGACGAAGGGATGTCTGAATCCCCTGTGGAGACAACAGAGAAAGACCTAGTCCTCCGCCTCAACGCGACCGGAGGCCTCACATCCTTTGAAAACTCGAGAGGTCCGCGGAGATCAATGCTTCCAAAGGAGACGATGCCTGACTCCTCTTGAAAATGGATAGGAGTCCCAGGATCCCTGTGGCACGTGGAAAGGGACCCTGGGTCTCCCGCCTCACGTGGAGACGCGTCCCAATTGCCATGCCAAGACTCGAGGAGAATCCCGATGTGTCCCTCGCACCTAGGCAGGAGTCCTGACGTCGCTGAACAAACACGTGTCTCGAAGGGCCCTCCCAGTCGTAACTCGAGAATATACCCCAGGTTCCGGCCGCAACTCGAGAAAAACCATGAGAATTCCCCCTCGCCGCGAGATGAGGCCCGATTACCCTGCACTGCGTGCAAAGCAATTCCGTGTTCCACGTCAAACGTGAAAGGAGCCTCGATTTCCTTGATGGCACTACAGAGAAAACCCAAGATCACTGTCTCAAGTCTAGAGGTATCCTGAGGTCACTGGAGCAACACGAAAGGGCTCTGTGGACCCCAAATCAACTCGAGATGAGAGCTTAGTCCCTGGCTTCGACTCAAGAGGAATACCAACTTTCCACAAGCACCTCAAGAGGAGGCTTCTCTCAGCTACAGGTATGTGAGAGGGACCCTGAGTTTGTGGCCTCAAGTGGAATGGACACCGAGATGCTCTGACTCGAAGTGATGCCGGATATCCCTGCAGTGAATTGAATGCAGGCTCATCTTGCATCTCCCAAGACGAAGGGATGTCTGAATCCCCTGTGGAGACGACAGAGAAAGACCTAGTCCTCCGCCTCAACGCGAACGGAGGCCTCACATCCTTTGAAAACTCGAGAGGTCCGCGGAGATTAATGCTTCCAAAGGAGATGATGCCTGACTCCTCTTGAAAGTGGATAGGAGTCCCAGGATCCCTGTGGCACGTGGAAAAGATCCATGGGTCTCCTACCGCACGTGGAGACGCGTCACAATTGCCATGCCAAGACTCAAGGAGAATCCTGAGGTGTCCCTCGCTCCTAGGCAGGAGTCCTGATGTCGCTGAACAAACACGTGTCTGGAAGGGCTCTCCCCGTCGTAACTCGAGACTATACCCCAGGTTTCGGCCGCAACTCGAGAAAAACCATGAGACATCCCCCTCGCCGCGAGATGATGCCCGATTCCCCTGCACTGCATGCAGAGCAATTCCGTGTTCCACATCAAACGTGAAAGGAGCCTTGATTTCCTTGATTGCACTCCAGAGAAAACCCAAGATCACTGGCTCAAGTCTAGAGGGATCCTGAGGTCACTGGAGCAACACGAAAGGGCTCCGTGGAACCTAAATCAACTCGAGATGAGAGCTTAGTCCCTGGCTTCGAATCAAGAGGAATACCAACTTTCCACAAGCACCTCAAGAGAAGGCTTCTCTCAGCTACATGTATGTGAGAGGGACCCTGAGTTTGTGGCCTCAAGTTGAATGGACACCGAGATGCTCTAACTCGAAGTAAGGCCGGATATCCCTGCAGTGAATTGAAGGCAGGCTCGTCTTGCATCTCCCAAGACGAAGGGATGTCTGAATCCCCTGTGGAGACCACAGAGAAAGACCTAGTCCTCCGCCTCAACGTGACCGGAGGCCTCACATCCTTTGAAAACTCGAGAGGTCCGCGGAGATCAATGCTTCCAAAGGAGACGATGCCTGACTCCTCTTGAAAATAGATAGGAGTCCCTGGATCCCTGTGGCACGTGGAAAGGGACCCTTGGTCTCCCGCCTCACGTGGAGACGCGTCCCAATTGCCATGCCAAGACTTGAGGAGAATCCCGAGGTGTCCCTCGCACCTAGGCAGGAGTCCTGATGTCGCTGAACAAACACGTGTATGGAAGGGCCCTCCCCGTCTTAACTCGAGAAAATACCCCAGGTTTCGGCCGCAACTCGAGAAAAACCATGAGACTTCCCCCTCGCCGCGAGATGAGGCCCGATTCCCCTGCACTGCGTGCAGAGCAATTCCGTGTTCCACATCAAAGGTGAAAGCAACGTTGATTTCCTTGATGGCACTCCAGAGAAAACCCAAGATCACTCTCTCAAGTCTAGAGGGATCCTGAGGTCACTGGAGCAACACCAAAGGGCTCAGTGGACCCCAAATCAACTCGAGATGAGAGGTTAGTCCCTGGCTTCGACTCAAGAGGAATACCAACTTTCCACAAGCACCTCAAGAGGAGGCTTCTCTCAGCTACAGGTATGTGAGAGGGACCCTGAGTTTGTGGCCTCAAGTGGAATGGACACCGAGATGCTCTGACTCGAAGTAAGGCCGGATATCCCTGCAGTGAATTGAATGCAGGCTCGTCTTGCATCTCCCAAGACGAAGGGTTGTCTGAATCCCCTGTGGAGACCACAGAGAACGACCTAGTCCTCCGCCTCAACGCGAACGGAGGCCTCACGTCCTTTGAAAACTCGAAAGGTCCGCGGAGATCAGTGCTTCCAAAGGAGACGATGCCTGACTCCTCTTGAAAATGGATAGGAGTCCCAGGATCCCTGTCCACGTGGAAAAGGACCCTGGGTCTCCCGCCTCACATGGAGACGCGTCCCAATTGCCATGCCAAGACACGAGGAGAATCCTGAGGTGTCCTTGGCACCTAGGCAGGAGTCCTGACGTCGCTGAACAAACACGTGTCTGGAAGGGCCCTCCCCGTCATAACTCGAGAATATACCCCAGGTTCCGGCGGCAACTCGAGAAAAACCATGACACTTCCCCCTCGCCGCGAGATAAGGCCCGATTCCCCTGCACTGCGTGCAGAGCAATTCCGTGTTCCACATTAAACGTGAAAGGAGCCTTGATTTCCTTGATGGCACTCCAGAGAAAACCCAAGATCACTGTCTCAAGTCTAGAGGGATCCTGAGGTCACTGGAGCAACACGAAAGGGCTCCGTGGACCCCAAATCAACTCGAGATGAGAGCTTAGTCCCTGGCTTCGACTCAAGAGGAGTACCAACTTTCCACAAGCACCTCAAGTGGAGGCTTCTCTCAGCTACTAGTATGTGAGAGGGCCCCTGAGTTTGTGGCCTCAAGTGGAATGGACACCGAGATGCTCTGACTCGAAGTAAGGCCGGATATCCCTGCAGTGAATTGAATGCAGGCTCGTCTTGCATCTCCCAAGACGAAGGGATGTCTGAATCCCCTGTGGAGACCACAGAGAAAGACCTAGACCTCCGCCTCAACGCGACCGGAGGCCTCACATCCTTTGAAAACTCGAGAGGTCCGCGGAGATCAATGCTTCCAAAGGAGACGATGCCTGACTCCTCTTGAAAATGGATAGTAGTCCCAGGATCACTGTGGCACGTGGAAAGGGACCCTGGGACTCCCGCCTCACGTGGAGACGCGTCCCAATTGCCATGCCAAGACTCGAGGAGAATCCTGAGGTGTCCCTCGCACCTAGGCAGGAGTCCTGACGTCGCTGAACAAACACGTGTCTGGAAGGGCCCTCCCCGTCGGAACTCGAGAATATACCCCAGGTTCCGGCCGCAACTCGAGAAAAACCATGAGACTTCCCCCTCGCCACGAGATGAGGCCCGATTCCCCTACACTGCATGCAGAGCAATTCCGTGTTCCACATTAAACATGAAAGGAGCCTTGATTTCTATGATGGCCCTCCAGAGAAAACCCAAGATCACTGTTTCAAGTCTAGAGGGATCCTGAGGTCATTGGAGCAACACGAAAGGGCTCCGTGGACCCCAAGTCAACTCGAGATGAGAGCTTAGTCCCTGGCTTCGACTCAAGGGGAATACTCACTTTCCACAAGCACCTCAAGAGGAGGCTTCTCTCAGCTACAGGTATGTGAGAGGGACCCTGAGTTTGTGGCCTCAAGTGGAATGGACACCGAGATGCTCTGACTCGAAGTAAGGCCGGATATCCCTGCAGTGAATTGAATGCAGGCTCATCTTGCATCTCCCAAGACGAAGGGATGTCTGAATCCCCTGTGGAGACAACAGAGAAAGACCTAGTCCTCCGCCTCAACGCGACCGGAGGCCTCACATCCTTTGAAAACTCGAGAGGTCCGCGGAGATCAATGCTTCCAAAGGAGACGATGCCTGACTCCTCTTGAAAATGGATAGGAGTCCCAGGATCCCTGTGGCACGTGGAAAGGGACCCTGGGTCTCCCGCCTCACGTGGAGACGCGTCCCAATTGCCATGACAAGACTCGAGGAGAATCCCGAGGTGTCCCTCGCACCTAGGCAGGAATCCTGACGTCGCTGAACAAACACGTGTCTGGAAGGGCCCTCCCCGTCGGAACTCGAGAATATACCCCAGGTTCCGGCCGCAACTCGAGAAAAACCATGAAATTTCCCCTCGCCGCAAGATGAGGCCCGATTCCCCTGCACTGCGTGCAGAGCAATTCCGTATTCCACAGCAAACGTGAAAGGAGCCTTGATTTACTTGATGGCACTCCAGAGAAAACCCAAGATAACTGTCTCAAGTCTAGAGCGATCCTGAGGTCACTGGAGCAACACGAAAGGGCTCCGTGGACCCCAAATCAACTCGAGATGAGAGCTTAGTGTCTGGCTTCGACTCAAGAGGATTACCAACTTTCCACAAGCACCTCAAGAGGAGGGTTCTCTCAGCTACAGGTATGTGAGAGGGACCCTGAGTTTGTGGCCTCAAGTGGAATGGACACTGAGATGCTCTGACTCGAAGTAAGGCCGGATATCCCTGCAGTGAATTGAATGCAGGCTCGTCTTGCATCTCCCAAGACGAAGGGATGTCTGAATCCCCTGTGGAGACCACAGAGAAAGACCTAGTCCTCCGCCTCAACACGACCGGAGGCCTCACATCCTTTGAAAACTCGAGAGGTCCGCGGAGATCAATGCTTCCAAAGGAGACGATGCCTGAATCCTCTTGAAAATGGATAGGAGTCCCAGGATCCCTGTGGCACGTGGAAAGGGACCCTGGGTCTCCCGCCTCACGTAGACACACGTCACAATTGCCATGCCAATACTCGAGGAGAATCCCGAGGTGTCCCTCGCACCTAGGCAGGAGTCCTGACGTCGCTGAACAAACACGTGTGTGGAAGGGCCCTCCCCGTCGTAACTCGAGAATATACCCCAGGTACCGGCCGCAACTCGAGAAAAACCATGAGACTTCCCCCTCGTCGCGAGATGAGGCCCGATTCCCCTGCACTGCGTGCAGAGCAATTCCGTGTTCCACATCAAACTTGAAAGGAGCCTTGATTTCCTTGATGGCCCTCCAGAGAAAACCCAAAATCACTGTCTCAAGTCTAGAGGGATCCTGAGGTCACTGGAGCAACATGAAAGGGGTCTGTGGACCCCAAATCAACTCGAGATGAGAGCTTAGTCCCTGGCTTTGACTCAAGAGGAATACCAACTTCCCACAAGCACCTCAAGAGGAGGCTTCTCTCAGCAACAGGTATGTGAGAGGGACCCTGAGTTTGTGGCCTCAAGTGGAATGGACACCGAGATGCTCTGACTCGAAGTAAGGCCGGATATCCCTGCAGTGAATTGAATGCAGGCTCGTCTTGCATCTCCCAAGACGAAGGGATGTCTGAATCCCCTGTGGAGACCACAGAGAAAGACCTAGTCCTCCGCCTCAACGCGACCGGAGGCCTCACATCCTTTGAAAACTCGAGAGGTCCGCGGAGATCAATGCTTCCAAAGGAGACGATGCCTGAATCCTCTTGAAAATGGATAGGAGTCCCAGGATCCCTGTGGCACGTGGAAAGGGACCCTGGGTCTCCCGCCTCACGTGGAGACGCGTCCCAATTGCCATGCCAAGACTCGAGGAGAATCCCGAGGTGTCCCTCGCACCTAGGCAGGAGTCCTGACATCGCTGAACAAACACGTGTCTGGAAGGGCGCTCCCCGTCGTAACTCGAGAATATACCCGTTTCCGGCCGCAACTCGAGAAAAACCATGAGACTTCCCCCTCGCCGCGAGATGAGGCCCGATTCCCCTGCACTGCGTGCAGAGCAATTCCGTGTTCCATATCAAACGTGAAAGGAGCCTTGATTTCCTTGATGGCACTCCAGAGAAAACCCAAGATCACTGTCTCAAGTCTAGAGGGATCCTGAGGTCACTAGAGCAACATGAAAGGGCTCCGAGGACCCCAAATCAACTCGAGGTGAGAGCTTAGTCCCTGGCTTTGACTCAAGAGGAATACCAACTTTCCACAAGCACTTCAAGAGGAGGCTTCTCTCAGCTACAGGTATGTGAGTGGGACCCTGAGTTTGTGGCCTCAAGTGGAATGGACACCGCGATGCTCTGACTCGAAGTAAGCCCGGATATCCCTGCAGTGAATTGAATGCAGGCTCGTCTTGCATCTCCCAAGACAAAGGGTTGTCTGATTCCCCTGTGGAGACCACAGAGAAAGACCTTGTTGTGTGCCTCATCGCGACCGTAGGCCTCACATCCTTTGAAAACTCGAGAGGTCCGCGGAGATCAATGCTTCCAAAGGAGACGATGCCTGACTCCTCTTGAAAATGGAAAGGTGTCCCAGAATCCCTGTGGCACGTGGAAAGGGACCCTGGGTCTCCCGCCTCACGTGGAGATGCGTCCCAATTGCCATGCCAAGACTCGAGGAGAATCCCGAGGTGTCCCTGGCACCTATGCAGGAGTGATGACGTCGCTGAACAAACACGTGACTGTATGGGCCCTCCCCATCGTAACTCGAGTATATACCCCAGGTTCTGGCCGCGACTCGAGAAAAACCATGAGACCTCCCCCTCGGCGCGAGATGAGGCCCGATTCCCCTGCACTGCGTGCAGAGCAATTCCGTGTTCCACATGAAACGTGAAAGGAGCCTTGATTTCCTTGATCGCACTCCAGAGAAAACCCAAGATCACTGTCTCAAGACTAGAGGGATCCTGAGGTCACTGTAGCAACACGAAAGGGCTTCGTGGACCCCAAATCAACTCGAGATGAGAGCTTAGTCCCTGGCTTCGACTCAAGAGGAATACCAACTTTCCACAAGCACCTCAAGCGGAGGCTACTCTCAACAACAGGTATGTGAGAGGGACCCTGAATGTGTGGCTTCAAGTGGAATGGACACCGAGATGCTCTGACTCGAAGTAAGGCCGGATATCCCTGCAGTGAATTGAATGCAGGCTCGTCTTGAATCTCCCAAGACGAAGGGATGTCTGAATCCCCTGTGGACACCACAGAGAAAGACCTAGTTCTCCGCCTCATCGCGACCGGAGTCCTCACATCCTTTGAAAACTCAAGAGGTCCGCGGATATCAATGCTTCCTAAGGAGATGATGCCTGACTCTTCTTGAAAATGGATAGGAGTCCCAGGATCCGTGTGGCACGTGTAAAGGGACCCTGGGTCTCCCACCTCACGTGGAGACGCGTCCCAATTGCCATGCCAAGACACGAGGAGAAACCCGAGGTGTCCCTCGCACCTAGGCAGGAGTCCTGACGTCGCTGAACAAACACGTGTCTGGAAGTGCCCTCCCCGTCGTAACTCGAGAATATACCCCAGGTTCCGGCCGCAACTTGAGAAAAACCATGAGACATCCCCCTTGCCGCGAGATGAGGCCCGATTCCCCTGCACTGCGTGCAGAGCAATTCCGTGTTCCACATCAAACGAGTAAAAAGCCTTGATTTCCTTGATGGCACTCCAGAGAAAACCCAAGATCACTGTCTCAAGTCTAGAGGGATCCTGAGGTCACTGTAGCAAAACGAAAGGACTCCGTACCCCAAATCAACTCGAGATGAGTGCTTAGTCCCTGGCTTCGACTCAAGAGGAATCCCAACTTTCCACAAGCACCTCAAGAGGAGACTTCTCTCAGCTACAAGTATGTGAGAGGGACCCTGAGTTTGTGGCCTCAAGTGGAATGGACACCGAGATGCTGTGACTCAAAGTAAGGCCAGATATCACTGCAGTGAATTGAATGCTGGCTCGACTTGCATCTCCCAAGACGATGGGATGTCTGAATCCCCTGTGGAGACCACAGAGAAAGACCTAGTTCTCCGCCTCATCGCGACCGGAGGCCTCACATCCTTTGAAAACTCAAGAGGTCCGCGGAGATCAATGGTTCCAAAGGAGACGATGCCTGACTCCTCTTGAAAATGCATAGGAGTCCCAGGATCCCTGTGGCACTTGGAAAGTGACCCTGGGTCTCCCGCCTCACGAGGAGACGCGTCCCAATTGCCATGCCAAGACTCGAGGAGAATCCCGAGGTGTCCCTCGCACCTAGGCAGAAGTCCTGACGTCGCTGAACAAACACGTGTCTGGAAGGGCCCTCCCCGTCGTAAGTCGAGAATATACCCCAGGTTCCGGCCGTAACTCGAGAAAAACCATGAGACTTCCCCCTCGACACGAGATGAGGCCCGATTCCCCTGCACTGCGTGCACAGCAATTCCGTGTTCCACATCAAACCTGAAAGGAGCCTTTATTTCCTTGATGGCACTCCAGAGAAAACCCAAGATCACTGTCTCAAGTCTAGAGGGATCCTGAGGTCACTGGAGCAACACGAAAGGGCTCCGTGCACTCCAAATCAACTCGAGATGAGAGCTTAGTCCCTGGATTCTACTCAAGAGGGATACTAGCTTTCCACAAGCACCTCAAGAGGAGGCTTCTCTCATCTATATGTATGTGAGAAGGACCCTGAATTTGTGGCCTCAAGAGGAATGGACACCGAGATGTTCTGACTCGAAGTAAGGCCGGTTATCCCTGCAGTGAATTGAATGCATGCTCGTCTTACTTCTCCCAAGACGAAGGGATGTCTGAATCCCCTGTGGAGACCACAGAGAAAGACCTAGTTCTCCGCCTCATCGCGACCGGAGGCCTCACATCCTTTGAAAACTCGAGAGGTCCGCGGAGATCAATGCTTTCAAAGGAGACGATGCCTGACTCCTCTTGAAAATGGATAGGAGTCCCAGGATCCCTGTGGCACGTGGAAAGGGACCCTGGGTCTCCCGCCTCACGGGGAGACGTGTCCCAATTGCCATGCCAAGACTCGAGGAGAATCCCGAGGTGTCCCTCGCACCTAGGCAGGAGCCCTGACGTCACTGAACAAACACGTGTCTGGAAGGGCCGTCCCCATCTTGACTCGAGAATATATCCCCAGGTTCCGGCCGGAACTTGAGAAAAACCTTGAGACTTCCCCTTCGCCGCGAGATGTGGCCCGATTCCCCTGCACTGCATGCAGAGCAATTCCGAGTTCCACATCAAACGTGAAAGGAGCCTTGATTTCCTTGATGGCACTCCAGAGAAAACCCAAGATCACTGTCTCATGTCTAGAGGGATCCTGAGGTCACCGGAGCAACACGAAATGGCTCCGCGGACCCCAAATCAACTCGAGATGAGAGCTAAGTCCCTGGCTTTGACTCAAGAGGAATACCAACTTCCCACAAGCACCTCAAGAGGAGGCTTCTCTCAGCAACAGGTATGTGAGAGGGACCCTGAGTTTGTGGCCTCAAGTGGAATGGACACCGAGATGCTCTGACTCGAAGTAAGGCCGGATATCCCTGCAGTGAATTGAATGCAGGCTCGTCTTGCATCTCCCAAGACGAAGGGATGTCTGAATCCCCTGTGGAGACCACAGAGAAAGACCTAGTCCTCCGCCTCAACGCGACCGGAGGCCTCACATCCTTTGAAAACTCGAGAGGTCCGCGGAGATCAATGCTTCCAAAGGAGACGATGCCTGAATCCTCTTGAAAATGGATAGGAGTCCCAGGATCCCTGTGGCACGTGGAAAGGGACCCTGGGTCTCCCGCCTCACGTGGAGACGCGTCCCAATTGCCATGCCAAGACTCGAGGAGAATCCCGAGGTGTCCCTCGCACCTAGGCAGGAGTCCTGACATCGCTGAACAAACACGTGTCTGGAAGGGCGCTCCCCGTCGTAACTCGAGAATATACCCGTTTCCGGCCGCAACTCGAGAAAAACCATGAGACTTCCCCCTCGCCGCGAGATGAGGCCCGATTCCCCTGCACTGCGTGCAGAGCAATTCCGTGTTCCATATCAAACGTGAAAGGAGCCTTGATTTCCTTGATGGCACTCCAGAGAAAACCCAAGATCACTGTCTCAAGTCTAGAGGGATCCTGAGGTCACTGGAGCAACATGAAAGGGCTCCGAGGACCCCAAATCAACTCGAGGTGAGAGCTTAGTCCCTGGCTTTGACTCAAGAGGAATACCAACTTTCCACAAGCACTTCAAGAGGAGGCTTCTCTCAGCTACAGGTATGTGAGTGGGACCCTGAGTTTGTGGCCTCAAGTGGAATGGACACCGCGATGCTCTGACTCGAAGTAAGCCCGGATATCCCTGCAGTGAATTGAATGCAGGCTCGTCTTGCATCTCCCAAGACAAAGGGTTGTCTGATTCCCCTGTGGAGACCACAGAGAAAGACCTTGTTGTGTGCCTCATCGCGACCGTAGGCCTCACATCCTTTGAAAACTCGAGAGGTCCGCGGAGATCAATGCTTCCAAAGGAGACGATGCCTGACTCCTCTTGAAAATGGACAGGAGTCCCACGATCCCTGTGGCACGTGGAAAGGGACCCTGGGTCTCCCGCCTCACGTGGAGACGCATCCCAATTGCCATGCCAAGACTCGAGGAGAATCCCGGGTGTCCATCCCACCTAGGCAGGAGTCCTGATGTCGCTGAACAAACCCGTGTCTGGAAGGGCCCTCCCCGTCGTAACTCGAGAATATACCCCAGGTTCCGACTGCCACTCGAGAAAAACCATGAGACTTCCCCCTCGCCCCAAGATGAGGCCCGATTCCCCTGGACTGCGTGAAGAGCAATTCCGCGTTCCACATCAAACGTGAAAGGAGCCTTGATTTTCTTGATGGCACTCCAGAGAAAACCCAAGATCACTGTCTCAAGTCTAGAGGGATCCTGAGGTCACTGGAGCAACACGAAAGGGCTCCGTGGACCCCAAATCAACACGAGATGAGAGCTTAGTCCCTGGCATCGACTGAAGAGGAATACCAAGTTTCCACAAGCACCTCAAGAGGAGGCTTCTCTCAGCTACAGGTATGTGAGAGCGACCCTGAGTTTGTGGCCTCAATTGGAATGGACACCGAGATGCTCTGACTCGAAGTAAGGCCAGATATCCCTGCAGTGAATTGAATGCAGGCTCGTCTTGCATCTCCCAAGACAAAGGGATGTCTGAATCCCCTGTGGAGACCACAGAGAAAGACCTAATTCCCACCCTCATCGCGACCGGAGGCCTCACATCCTTTGAAAATTCGAGAGGCCCTCAGAGATCAATGCTTCCAAAGGAGAAGATGCCTGACTCCTCTTGAAAATGGATAGGAGTACCAGGATCCCTGTGGCACCTGGAAAGGTACCCTGGGTCTCCCGCCTCAGGTGGAGACGCGTCCCAAATGCCATGCCAAGACTCGAGGAGAATCCCGGGTGTCCATCCCACCTAGGCAGGAGTCCTGATGTCGCTGAACAAACACGTGTCTGGAAGGGCCGTCCCCGTAGTAACTCGAGAATATACCACAGGTTCCGGCCGCCACTCGAGAAAAACCTGGAGACTTCCCCCTCGCCGCGAGATGAGGCCCGATTCCCCTGGACTGCATGCAGAGCAATTCCGTGTTCCACATCAAACGTGAAAGGAGCCTTGATTTCCTTGATGGCACTCCAGAGATAACCCAAGATCACTGTCTCAAGTCTAGAGGGATCCTCAGGTGACTGTAGCAACACGAAACGTCTCCGTGGACCCCAAATCAACTCGAGATGAGAGCTTAGTCCCTGGCTTCGATTCAAGAGGAATACCAACTTTCCCCAAGCACCTCAAGAGGAGGCTTCTTTCAGCTACATGTATGTGAGAGGGACTCTGCGTTTGTGGCCTCAAGTGGAATGGACACCGAGATGCTCTCATTCGAAGTAAGGCCGTATATCCCTGCAGTGAAGTGAATGCAGGCTCGTCTTGCATCTCCCAAGACGAAGGGATGTCTGAATCTCCTGTGGAGACCACAGAGAAAGACCTAGTTCTCCCCACACAGCGACCGGAGGCCTCACATCTTTTGAAAACTCGAGAGGTCCTCGGAGATCAATGCTTCCAAAGGAGACGATGCCTGACTCCTCTTGAAAATGGATAGGAGTCCCAGGATCCCTCTGGCCCATGGAAAGAGACACTGGATCTCCCGCCTCACGTGGAGACGCGTCAAAATTGCCATGCCAAGACTCGAGGAGAATCCTGAGGTGTCCCTCGCACTTGGCAGGAGTCCTGACGTCGCTGAACAAACAGGTGTCTGGAAGGCCCCTCCCCGTCGTAACTCGACAATATACGCCAGGTTCCGGCCGCAACTCGAGAAACACCCTGAGACTTCCCCCTCGCCGGGAGATGAGGCCAGATTCCCCTGCACTGCGTGCAGAGCAATTCCGTGTTCCACATCAAACATGAGAGGAGTCTTGATTTCCTTGATGGCACTCCAGAGAACCCCAAGATCACTGTCTCAAGACTAGAGGGATCCTGATGTAACTGGAGCAACACGAAAGGGCTCCGTGCACCCCAAATCAACTCGAGATGAGAGCTTAGTCCCTGGCTTCGACTCAAGAGGAATAACAACTTTCCACAAGCAACTCAAGAGGAGGCTTCTCTCAGCTACAGGTATGTGAGAGGGACCATTAGTTTGTGGCCTCAAGTGGAATGTACACCGAGATGCTCTGACTCGAAGTAAGGCCGGATATCCCTGCAGTGAATTGAATGCAGGCTCGTCTTACACCTACCAAGACGAACGGATGTCTGAATCCCCTGTGGAGACCACAGAGAAAGACCTAGTTCTCCGCCTCATCGCGACCGGAGGCCTCACATCCTTTGAAAACTCGAGAGGTCTGCAAGATCAATGCTTCGAAAGGAGACGATGCCTGACTCCTCTTGAAAATGGATAGGAGTCCCAGGATCCCTGTGGCACGTGGAAAGGGACCCTGGGTCTCCCGCCTCACGTGGAGACGAGTCCCAATTGCCATTCCAAGACTCGAGGAGAATCCCGAGGTGTCCCTCGCACCTAGGCAGAAGTCCTGACGTCGCTGAACAAACACGTGTCTGGAAGGGCCCTCCCCGTCGTAACTCGAGAATATACCCCAGGTTCCAGCCGCAACTCGAGAAAAACCATGAGACTTCCCCCTCGCCGCGAGATGAGGCCCGATTCCCCTGCACTGCGTGCAGAGCAATTCCGTGTTCCACATCAAAAGTGAAAGGAGCCTTGATTTCCTTGATGGCACTCCAGAGAAAACCCAAGATCACTGTCTCATGTCTAGAGGGATCCTGAGGTCACTGGAGCAACATGAAAGGGCTCCGTGGACCCCAAATCAACTCGAGGTGAGAGCTTAGTCCCTGGCTTTGACTAAAGAGGAATACCAACTTTCCACAAGCACTTCAAGAGGAGGCTTCTCTCAGCTACAGGTATGTGAGTGGGACCCTGAGTTTGTGGCCTCAAGTGGAATGGACACCGCGATGCTCTGACTCGAAGTAAGGCCGGATATCCCTGCAGTGAATTGAATGCAGGCTCGTCTTGCATCTCCCAAGACAAAGGGTTGTCTGATTCCCCTGTGGAGACCACAGAGAAAGACCTAGTTGTCCGCCTCAACGCGACCGGAGGCCTCACATCCTTTGAAAACTCGAGAAGTCCGCGGAGATCAATGCTTCCAAAGGAGACGATGCCTGACTCCTCTTGAAAATGGATAGGAGTCCCAGGATCCCTGTGGCACGTGGAAAGGGACCCTGGGTCTCCCGCCTCACGTAGACACGCGTCACAATTGCCATGCCAATACTCGAGGAGAATCCCGAGGTGTCCCTCGCACCTAGGCAGGAGTCCTGACGTCGCTGAACAAACACGTGTGTGGAAGGGCCCTCCCCGTCGTAACTCGAGAATATACCCCAGGTACAGGCCGCAACTCGAGAAAAACCATGAGACTTCCCCCTCGTCGCGAGATGAGGCCCGATTCCCCTGCACTGCGTGCAGAGCAATTCCGTGTTCCACATCAAACGTGAAAGGAACTTGATTTCCTTGATGGCCCTCCAGAGAAAACCCAAAATCACTGTCTCAAGTCTAGAGGGATCCTGAGGTCACTGGAGCAACATGAAAGGGGTCTGTGGACCCCAAATCAACTCGAGATGAGAGCTTAGTCCCTGGCTTTGACTCAAGAGGAATACCAACTTCCCACAAGCACCTCAAGAGGAGGCTTCTCTCAGCAACAAGTATGTGAGAGGGACCCTGAGTTTGTGGCCTCAAGTGGAATGGACACCGAGATGCTCTGACTCGAAGTAAGGCCGGATATCCCTGCAGTGAATTGAATGCAGGCTCGTCTTGCATCTCCCAAGACGAAGGGATGTCTGAATCCCCTTTGGAGACCACAGAGAAAGACCTAGTCCTCCGCCTCAACGCGACCGGAGGCCTCACATCCTTTGAAAACTCGAGAGGTCCGCGGAGATCAATGCTTCCAAAGGAGACGATGCCTGAATCCTCTTGAAAATGGATAGGAGTCCCAGGATCCCTGTGGCACGTGGAAAGGGACCCTGGGTCTCCCGCCTCACGTGGAGACGCGTCCCAATTGCCATGCCAAGACTCGAGGAGAATCCCGAGGTGTCCCTCGCACCTAGGCAGAAGTCCTGACGTCGCTGAACAAACACGTGTCTGGAAGGGCCCTCCCCGTCGTAACTCGAGAATATACCCCAGGTTCCAGCCGCAACTCGAGAAAAACCATGAGACTTCCCCCTCGCCGCGAGATGAGGCCCGATTCCCCTGCACTGCGTGCAGAGCAATTCCGTGTTCCACATCAAAAGTGAAAGGAGCCTTGATTTCCTTGATGGCACTCCAGAGAAAACCCAAGATCACTGTCTCATGTCTAGAGGGATCCTGAGGTCACTGGAGCAACATGAAAGGGCTCCGTGGACCCCAAATCAACTCGAGGTGAGAGCTTAGTCCCTGGCTTTGACTAAAGAGGAATACCAACTTTCCACAAGCACTTCAAGAGGAGGCTTCTCTCAGCTAAAGGTATGTGAGTGGGACCCTGAGTTTGTGGCCTCAAGTGGAATGGACACCGCGATGCTCTGACTCGAAGTAAGGCCGGATATCCCTGCAGTGAATTGAATGCAGGCTCGTCTTGCATCTCCCAAGACAAAGGGTTGTCTGATTCCCCTGTGGAGACCACAGAGAAAGACCTAGTTGTCCGCCTCAACGCGACCGGAGGCCTCACATCCTTTGAAAACTCGAGAAGTCCGCGGAGATCAATGCTTCCAAAGGAGACGATGCCTGACTCCTCTTGAAAATGGATAGGAGTCCCAGGATCCCTGTGGCACGTGGAAAGGGACCCTGGGTCTCCCGCCTCACGTAGACACGCGTCACAATTGCCATGCCAATACTCGAGGAGAATCCCGAGGTGTCCCTCGCACCTAGGCAGGAGTCCTGACGTCGCTGAACAAACACGTGTGTGGAAGGGCCCTCCCCGTCCTAACTCGAGAATATACCCCAGGTACAGGCCGCAACTCGAGAAAAACCATGAGACTTCCCCCTCGTCGCGAGATGAGGCCCGATTCCCCTGCACTGCGTGCAGAGCAATTCCGTGTTCCACATCAAACGTGAAAGGAACTTGATTTCCTTGATGGCCCTCCAGAGAAAACCCAAAATCACTGTCTCAAGTCTAGAGGGATCCTGAGGTCACTGGAGCAACATGAAAGGGGTCTGTGGACCCCAAATCAACTCGAGATGAGAGCTTAGTCCCTGGCTTTGACTCAAGAGGAATACCAACTTCCCACAAGCACCTCAAGAGGAGGCTTCTCTCAGCAACAAGTATGTGAGAGGGACCCTGAGTTTGTGGCCTCAAGTGGAATGGACACCGAGATGCTCTGACTCGAAGTAAGGCCGGATATCCCTGCAGTGAATTGAATGCAGGCTCGTCTTACATCTCCCAAGACGAAGGGATGTCTGAATCCCCTTTGGAGACCACAGAGAAAGACCTAGTCCTCCGCCTCAACGCGACCGGAGGCCTCACATCCTTTGAAAACTCGAGAGGTCCGCGGAGATCAATGCTTCCAAAGGAGACGATGCCTGAATCCTCTTGAAAATGGATAGGAGTCCCAGGATCCCTGTGGCACGTGGAAAGGGACCCTGGGTCTCCCGCCTCACGTGGAGACGCGTCCCAATTGCCATGCCAAGACTCGAGGAGAATCCCGAGGTGTCCCTCGCACCTAGGCAGGAGTCCTGACATCGCTGAACAAACACGTGTCTGGAAGGGCGCTCCCCGTCGTAACTCGAGAATATACCCTTTTCCGGCCGCAACTCGAGAAAAACCATGAGACTTCCCCCTCGCCGCGAGATGAGGCCCGATTCCCCTGCACTGCGTGCAGAGCAATTCCGTGTTCCATATCAAACGTGAAAGGAGCCTTGATTTCCTTGATGGCACTCCAGAGAAAACCCAAGATCACTGTCTCAAGTCTAGAGGGATCCTGAGGTCACTGGAGCAACATGAAAGGGCTCCGAGGACCCCAAATCAACTCGAGGTGAGAGCTTAGTCCCTGGCTTTGACTCAAGAGGAATACCCACTTTCCACAAGCACTTCAAGAGGAGGCTTCTCTCAGCTACAGGTATGTGAGTGGGACCCTGAGTTTGTGGCCTCAAGTGGAATGGACACCGCGATGCTCTGACTCGAAGTAAGGCCGGATATCCCTGCAGTGAATTGAATGCAGGCTCGTCTTGCATCTCCCAAGACAAAGGGTTGTCTGATTCCCCTGTGGAGACCACAGAGAAAGACCTTGTTGTGTGCCTCATCCCGACCGGAGGCCTCACATCCTTTGAAAACTCGAGAGGTCCGTGGAGATCAATGCTTCCAAAGGAGACAATGCCTGACTCCTCTTGAAAATGGACAGGAGTCCCACGATCCCTGTGGCACGTGGAAAGGGACCCTGGGTCTCCCGCCTCACGTGAAGACGCGTCCCAATTGCCATGCCAAGACTCGAAGAGAATCCCTGGTGTCCATCCCACCTAGGGAGGAGTCCTGATTTCGCTGAACAAACCCGTGTCTGGAAGGGCCCTCCCCGTCGTAACTCGAGAATATACCCCAGGTTCCGACTGCCACTCGAGAAAAACCATGAGACTTCCCCCTCGCCCCAAGATGAGGCCCGATTCCCCTGGACTGCGTGAAGAGCAATTCCGCGTTCCACATCAAACGTGAAAGGAGCCTTGATTTTCTTGATGGCACTCCAGAGAAAACCCAAGATCACTGTCTCAAGTCTAGAGGGATCCTGAGGTCACTGGAGCAACACGAAAGGGCTCCGTGGACCCCAAATCAACACGAGATGAGAGCTTAGTCCCTGGCATCGACTGAAGAGGAATACCAAGTTTCCACAAGCACCTCAAGAGGAGGCTTCTCTCAGCTACAGGTATGTGAGAGCGACCCTGAGTTTGTGGCCTCAATTGGAATGGACACCGAGATGCTCTGACTCGAAGTAAGGCCAGATATCCCTGCAGTGAATTGAATGCAGGCTCGTCTTGCATCTCCCAAGACAAAGGGATGTCTGAATCCCCTGTGGAGACCACAGAGAAAGACCTAATTCCCACCCTCATCGCGACCGGAGGCCTCACATCCTTTGAAAATTCGAGAGGCCCTCAGAGATCAATGCTTCCAAAGGAGAAGATGCCTGACTCCTCTTGAAAATGGATAGGAGTACCAGGATCCCTGTGGCACGTGGAAAGGTACCCTGGGTCTCCCGCCTCAGGTGGAGACGCGTCCCAAATGCCATGCCAAGACTCGAGGAGAATCCCGGGTGTCCATCCCACCTAGGCAGGAGTCCTGATGTCGCTGAACAAACACGTGTCTGGAAGGGCCGTCCCCGTAGTAACTCGAGAATATACCACAGGTTCCGGCCGCCACTCGAGAAAAACCTGGAGACTTCCCCCTCGCCGCGAGATGAGGCCCGATTCCCCTGGACTGCATGCAGAGCAATTCCGTGTTCCACATCAAACGTGAAAGGAGCCTTGATTTCCTTGATGGCACTCCAGAGATAACCCAAGATCACTGTCTCAAGTCTAGAGGGATCCTCAGGTGACTGTAGCAACACGAAACGTCTCCGTGGACCCCAAATCAACTCGAGATGAGAGCTTAGTCCCTGGCTTCAATTCAAGAGGAATACCAACTTTCCCCAAGCACCTCAAGAGGAGGCTTCTTTCAGCTACATGTATGTGAGAGGGACTCTGTGTTTGTGGCCTCAAGTGGAATGGACACCGAGATGCTCTCATTCGAAGTAAGGCCGTAAATCCATGCAGTGAATTGAATGCAGGCTCGTCTTGCATCTCCCAAGACGAAGGGATGTCTGAATCCCCTGTGGAGACCACAGAGAAAGACCTAGTTCTCCGCCTCATCGCGACCGGAGGCCTCACATCCTTTGAAAAGACGAACGGTCCGCGGAGATCAATGCTTCCAAAGGAGACGATGCCTGACTCCTCTTGAAAATGGATAGGAGTCCCAGGAACCCTGTGGCACGTGGAAAGGGACACTGCGTCTCCCGCCTCACGTGGAGACGCGTCCCAATATCCATGCCAAGACTCGAGGAGAATCCCGAGGTGTCCCTCGCACCTAGACAGGAGTCCTGACGTCGCTGAACAAACACGTGTCTGGAAGGGCCCTCCCCGTCGTAACTCGAGAATATACTCCAGGTTCCGGCCGCAACTCGAGAAAAACCATGAGACTTACCCTTCGCCGCGAGATGAGGCCCGATTCCCCTGCACTGCGTTCAGAGCAATTGCGTGTTCCACATCAAACGTGAAAGGAGCCTTGATTTCCTTGATGGCACTCCAGAGAAAACCCAGGTCACTGTCTCAAGTCTACAGGGATCCTGAGGTCACTGGAGCAACACGACAGGGCTCCGTGGACCCCAAATCAACTCGAGATGAGAGCTTAGTCCCTGGCTTCGAATCAGAGGAATACCAACTTTCCACAAGCACCTCAAGAGGAGGCTTCTCTCAGCTACAAGTATGTGAGAGGGACCCTGAGTTTGTGGCCTCAAATGGAATGGACATCAAGATCCTCTGACTCGAAGTAAGGCCAGATATCTCTGCAGTGAATTGAATGCAGGCTCGTCTTGCATCTGCCAAAACGAAGGGATGTCTGAATCCCCTGTGGAGACCACAGAGAAAGACCTTGTTCTGTGCCTCATCGCGACCGGAGGCCTCACATCCTTTGAAAACTCGAGAGGTCCGCGGAGATCATGCTTCCAAAGGAGACGATGCCTGACTCCTCTTGAAAATGGAGAGGAGTCCCACGATCCCTGTGGCACGTGGAAAGGGACCCTGGGTCTCCCGCCTCACGTGGAGACGCGTCCCAATTGGCATGCCAAGACTCGAGGAGAATCCCGGGTGTCCATCCCACCTAGGCAGGAGTCCTGATGTCGCTGAACAAACACGTGTCTGGAAGGGCCCTCCCCATCGTAACTCGAGAATATACCCCAGGTTCCGGCTGCCACTCGAGCAAAACCATGAGACTTCCCCCTCGCCCCGAGATGAGGCCCGATTCCCCTGGACTGCGTGCACAGCAATTCCGTGTTCCACATCAAACGTGAAAGGAGCCTTGATTTCCTTGATGGCACTCCAGAGATAATCCAAGATCACTGTCTCAAGTCTAGAGGGATCCTCAGGTGACTGTAGCAACACGAAAGGGCTCTGTGGAGCCCAAATCACCTCGAGATGAGAGCTTATTCCCTGGCTTCGATTCAAGAGGAATACCAACTTTCCCCAAGCACCTCAAGAGGAGGCTTCTCTCAGCTACAGGTATGTGAGAGGGACCCTGTGTTTGTGGCCTCAAGTGGAACGGACACCGAGATGCTCTCATTCGAAGTCAGGGCGGATATCCCTGCAGTGAATTGAATGCAGGCTCGTCTTGCATCTCCCAAGACGAAGGGATGTCTGAATCCCCTGTGGAGACCACAGAGAAAGACCCAGTTCTCGCAACACAGCGACCGGAAGCCTCACATCCTTTGAAAACTCGAGAGGTCCTCGGAGATCAATGCTTCCAAAGGAGACGATGCGTGACTCCTCTTGAAAATGGATAGGAGTCCCAGGATTCCTCTGGCCCGTGGAAAGAGACCCTGGATCTCCCGCCTCACGTGGAGACACGTCCCAATTGCCATGCCAAGACTCGAGGAGAATCCCGGGTGTCCATTCCACCTAGGCCTGAGTCCTAACGTCGCTGAACAAACACTTGTGTGGAAGGGCCCTCCCAGTCGTAACTCGAGATTATACCCCAGGTTCCGGCCGCAACTCGAGAAAAACCATGATACTTCCCGCTCGCCGCGAGATGAGGCCCGATTCCCCTGCCCTGCGTGCAGAGCAATTCTGTGTTCCATATCCAACGTGAAAGGAGCCTTGATTTCTTTGATGGCACTCCAGTGAAAACCCAAGATCACTGTCTCAAGTCTAGAGGGATCCTGAGGTCACTGTAGCAACACGAAAGGGCTCCGAGGACCCCAAATCAACTCGAGATGAGAGCTTAGTACCTGGATACACTCAAGAGGAATACCAACTTTCCACAACCACCTCAATAGGAGGCTTCTCTCAGCTACAGGAATGTGAGAGAGACCCTGAGTTTGTGGCCTCAAATGGAATGGACTCCGAGATGCTCTTACGCGAAGTAAGGCCGGATATCCCTGCAGTGAATTGAATGCAGGCTCCTCTTGCATCTCCCAAGACGAAGGGATGTCTGAATCCCCTGTGGAGACCACAGAGAAAGACCTAGTTCTCCGCCTCATCGCGACCAGAGGCCTCACATACTTTGAAAATTCGAGAGGTCGACGGAGATCAATGCTTCGAAAGGAGACGATGCCTGACTCCTCTTGAAAATGGATAGGAGTCCCAGGATCCCTGTGGCAGGTGGAAAGGGAACCTGGGTCTCCCGCCTCACGTGCAGACGCGTACCAATTGTCATGCCAAGACTCGAGGAGAATCCCGAGGTGTCCCTCGCACCTAGGCAGGAGTCGTGATGTCGCTGAACAAACACGTGTCTGGCAGGGCCCTCCCCCTCGTAACTCGAGAATATACCCCAGGATCCGGCCGCAACTCGAGAAAAACAATGAGACTTCCCCCTCGCCACGAGATGAGGCCCGATTCCCCTGCATTGCGTGCAGAGCAATTCCGTTTTCCACATCAAACGTGAAAATAGCCTTGATTTCCTTGATGGCACTCCAGAGAAAACCCAAGATCACTGTCTTAAGCCTAGAGGGATCCTGAGGTCACTGTAGCAACACGAAAGGTCTCCGTGGACTCCAAATCAATTCGAGATGAGAGCTTAGTCACTGGCTTCGACTCAAGAGGAATACCAACTTTCCACAAGCACCTAAAGAGGAGGCTTCTCTCAGCTACAGGTATGTGAGAGGGACCCTGAGTTTGTGGCCTCAAGTGGAATGGACACCGAGATGCTCTGACTCGAAGTAAGGCCGGATATCCCTGCAGTGAATTGAATGCAGGCTCGTCTTGCATCTCCCAAGACGAAGGGATGTCTCAATGCCCTGTGGAGACCACAGAGAAAGACCTAGTTCTCCGCCTCATCGCGACCGGAGGCCTCACATACTATGAAAACTCGAGAGGTCCGCGGGCATCAATGCTTCCAAAGGAGACGATGCCTGACTCCTCTTGAAAATGGATAGGAGTCCCAGGATCCCTGTGGCACGTGGAAAGCACCCTGGGTCTCCCGCCTCATGTGGAGACGCGTCCCAAATGCCATGCCAAGTCTCGAGGAGAATCCCGAAGTGTCCCTCGCACCTAGGCAGGAGTCCTGACGTCGCTGAACAAACATGTGTCTGGAAGGCCCCTCCCCGTCGTAACTCGAGAATATACCCCAGGTTCTGGCCGCAACTCGAGAAAAGCCATGAGAATTCCCCCTCGCCGCGAGATAAGGCCCGATTCCCCTGCACTGCATGCAGAGCAATTCCGTGTTCCACATCAAACATTAAAGGAGCCTTGATTTCCTTGATGGCACTCCAGAGAAAACCCAAGATCACTGTCTCAAGTCTACAGGGAACCTGAGTTCACTGTAGCAAAATGAAACGGCTCCGTGGACCCCAAATCAACTCGAGATGAGAGCTTAGTCCCTCGCTTCCACTCAAGAGGAATACCAACTTTCCACAAGCACCTCAAGAGGAGGCTTCTCTCAGCTACAGGTATGTGAGAGGGACCCTGAGTTTGTGGCCTCAAGTGGAATGGACACCGAGATGCTCTGACTCGAAGTAAGGCTGGATATCCCTGCAGTGAATTGAATGCAGGCTCATCTTGCATCTCCCAAAACAAAGGGATGTCTGAATCCCCTGTGGAGACCACAGAGAAAGACCTAGTTCTCCTTACTTATAGTTTCCTTCGTAGTGCAAAAGCTTTTAAGTTTCATTAGGTCCCATTTGTTTAGTTTTGCTTTTATTTCCAATATTCTCGGAGGTGGGTCATATTGGATCTTGCTTTGATTTATGTCGTAGAGTGTTTTGCCTATGTTCTCCTCTAGGAGTTTTATAGTTTCTGGTCTTACATTTAGATCTTTAATCCATTTTCAGTTTTTTTTTGTGTGTGTATGGTGTTAGAAAGTGTTCTAGTTTCATTCTTTTACAAGTGGTTGACCAGTTTTCCCAGCACCACTTGTTAAAGAGGTTGTCTTTTTTCCATTGTATATCCTTACCTCCTTTGTCAAAGATAAGGTGTCCATAGGTTTGTGGATTTATTTCTGGGCTTTCTATTCTGTTCCATTGATCTATATTTCTGTCTTTGTGCCAGTACCATACTGTCCTGATGACTGTGGCTTGGTAGTAGAGTCTGAAGTCAGGCAGGTTGATTCCTCCAGCTCCATTCTTCTTTCTCAAGATTACTTTGGCTATTCGAGGTTTTTTTGTATTTCCATACAAATTGTGAAATTCTTTGGTCTAGTTCTGTGAAAAATACCGTTGGTAGCTTGATAGGGATTGCATTGAATCTATAGACTGCTTTGGGTTAGAATAGCCATTTTGACAATATGAATTCTTCCAATCCATGAACACGGTATGTTTCTCCATCTGTTTGTATCCTCTTTGATTTCTTTCATCAGTGTTTTATAATTTTCTATGTATAGGTCCTTTGTTTCTTTAAAAGACAGCCCTCAGATTGGGAGAAAATAATAGCAAATGAAGAAACAGGCAAAGGATTAATCTCAAAAATATACAAGCAACTCCTGAAGCTCAATTCCAGAAAAATAAATGACCCAATCAAAAAATGGGCCAAAGAACTAAACAGACATTTCTCCAAAGAAGACATACAGATGGCTAACAAACACATGAAAAGATGCTAAACGTCACTCATTATTAGAGAAATACAAATCAAAACCACAATGAGGTACCATTACACGCCAGTCAGGATGGCTGCTATCCAAAAGTCTACAAGCAATAAATGCTGGAGAGGGTGTGGAGAAAAGGGAACCCTCTTACACTGTTGGTGGGAATGCAAACTATTACAGCCGCTATGGAAAAGAGTGTGGAGATGTCTTAGAAAACTGGAAATAGAACTGCCATATGACCCAGCAATCCCACTTCTGGGCATACACACTGAGGAAACCAGATCTGAAAGAGACATGTGCACCCCAATGTTCATCGCAGCACTGTTTATAATAGCCAGGACATGGAAGCAACCTAGATGCCCATCAGCAGATGAATGGATAAGGAAGCTGTGGTACATATACACCATGGAATATTACTCAGCCATTAAAAAGAATTCATTTGAACCAGTCCTAATGAGATGGATGAAGCTGGAGCCCCTTATAGAGAGTGAAGTAAGCCAGAAAGATAAAGAACATTACAGCATACTGACACAGGTATATGGAATTTAGAAAGGTGATAACGATAATCCTATATGCAGAACAAAAAAAGAGACACAGAAATACAGAACAGACTTTTGAACTTTGTGGGAGAATGTGAGGGTGGGATATTTGAAAAGAACAGCATGTATACTATGTATGGTGAAACAGATCACCAGCCCAGGTGGGATGCACGAGATAAGTGCTCCGGCCTGGTGCACTGGGAAGACCCAGAGGAATCGGGTGGAGACGGAGGTGGGAGGGGGGTATCGGGATTGGGAATATATGTAAATCCATGGCTGATTCATATCAATGTATGACAAAACCCACTGGAAAAAAAAATAATAATAATAAAAAAAAATAAAAAAAAAATAGAAAGACCTAGTTCTCCGCCTCATCGCGACCGGAGGCCTCACATCCTTTGAAAATTCGAGAGGTCCGCGGAGATCAATGCTTCCAAAGGAGACGATGCCTGACTCCTCTTGAAAATGGATAGGAGTCCCAGGATCCCTGTGGCACGTGGAAAGGGACCCTGGGTCTCCCGCCTCACGTGGAAATGCATCCCAATTGCCATGCCAAGACTCGAGGAGAATTCCGAGGTGTCCCTCACACCTAGGTAGAGGTCCTGACGTCGCTGAACAAACACGTGTCTGGAAGGGCCCTCCCCGTCGTAACTCGAGAATATACCCCAGGTTCCGGCCGCAACTCGAGAAAAAACATGAGACTTCCCCCTCGCCGCGAGATGAGGCCCGATTCCCCTGCACTGCGTGCAGAGCAATTCCGTGTTCCACATCAAACGTGAAAGGAGGCTTGATTTCATTGATGGCACTCCAGAGAAAACCCAAGATCACTGCCTCAAGTCTAGAGGGATCCTGAGGTCACTGTAGCAACACGAAAGGGCTCCGTGGACCCCAAATCAACTCGAGATGAGAGCTTAGTCCCTGGCTTCAACTCAAGAGGAATACCAACTTTTCAAAAGCACCTCAAGAGGAGTCTTCTCTCAGCTACAGGGATGTGAGAGGGACCCTGAGTTTGTGGCCTCAAGTGGAATGGACACCGAGATGTTCTGTCTTGAAGTAAGGCCGGATATCCCTGCAGTGAATTGAATGCAGGCTCGTCTTGCATCTCCCAAGACGAAGGGATATCTGAATCTCCTGTGGAGACAGCAGAGAAAGACCTGGTTCTCCGCCTCATCGCGACCGGAGGCCTCACATCCTTTGAAAACTCGAGAGGTCGGCGGAGATCAGTGCTTCCAAAGGAGAGGATGCCTGACGCATCTTGAAAATGCATAGGAGTCCCAGAATCCCTATGGCACTTGGAAAGGGACCCTGCGTCTCTCGCCTCATGTGGAGACACGTCCCAATTGTCATGCCAAGACTCGAGGAGAATCCCGAGGTGTCCCTCGCACCTAGGCAGGAGTCCTGACGTCGCTGAAAAAACACGTGTCTGGAAGGGCCCTCCCCGTCGTAACTCGAGAACATACCCCAGGTTCAGGCCGCAACTCTAGCAAACCATGAGACTGCCCCCTCGCCGCGAGATGAGACCCGATTCCCCTGCAAAGCGTGCAGAGCAATTCCGTGTTCCACATCAAACGTGAAAGGAGCCTTGATTTCCTTGATGGCACTCCAGAGAAAACCCAAGATCACAGTCTCAAGTCTAGAGGGATCCTGAAGTCACTGTAGAAACACGAAAGGGCTCCGTGGGCCCCAAATCAACTCGAGATGAGAGCTTAGTCCCTGGCTTCGACTCAAGAGGAATACCAACTTTCCACAAGCACCTCAAGAGGAGGCTTCTCTCAGCTACAGGTATGTGAGAGGGACCATGAGTTTGTGGCCTCAAGTGGAATTGACACCGAGATGCACTGACACGATGTAAGGCCGGATATCCCTGCTGTGAATTGAATGCAGGCTCGTCTTGCATCTCCCAAGACGAAGGGATGTCTGAATCCCCTGTGGAGACCACAGAGAAAGACCGAGTTCTCCGCCTCATCGCGACCGGAGGCCTCACATCCTTTGAAAACTCGAGAGGTCCGCCGAGATCAATGCTTCCAAAGGAGACGATGCCTGACTCCTCTTGAAAATGGATAGGAGTTCCAGGATCCCTGTGGCACGTGGAAAGGGACACTTGGTCTCCCTCCTCACATGGAGACACGTCCCAATTGCCATGACAAGACTCGAGGACAATCCCAAGGTGTCCCTCGCACCTAGGCAGGAGTCCTGACTTCGCTGAACAAACACGTGTCTGGAAGGGCCCTCCCCGTCGTAACTCGAGAATATACCCCAGGTTCCGGCCGCAACGCGAGAAAAACCATGAGACTTCCCCCTCGCCGCGAGATGAGGCCCGATTCCCCTGCACTGCGTGCAGAGCAATTCCGTGTTCCACATCAAACGTGAAAGGAGCCTTGATTTGCTTGATGGCACTCCATAGAAAACCCAAGATCACTGTCTCAAGTCTAGAGGGATCCTGAGGTCACTGTAGGAAAACGAAACGGCTCCGTGGACTCCAAATGAACTCGAGATGAGAGCTTAGTCCCTGGCTTCAACTCAAGTCGAATACCAACTTTCCACATGCACCTCAAGAGGAGGCTTCTCTCAGCTACAGGTATGTGAGAGGGACCCTGAGTTGGTGGCTTCAAGTGGAATGGACACCGAGATGCTCTGTCTCGAAGTAAGGCCGGATATCCCTGCAGTGAATTGAATGCAGGCTCGTCTTGCATCTCCCAAGACGAAGGGATGTCTGAATCCCCTGTGGAGACCACAGAGAAAGACCTAGTTCTCCGCCTCATCGCGACCGGAGTCCTCACATCTTTGAAAACTCGAGAGGTCTGCGGAGATCAATGCTTCCAAAGGAGACGATGCCTGACTCCTCTTGAAAATGGAAAGGTGTCCCAGAATCCCTGTGGCACGTGGAAAGGGACCCTGGGTCTCCCGCCTCACGTGGAGATGCGTCCCAATTGCCATGCCAAGACTCGAGGAGAATCCCGAGGTGTCCCTGGCACCTATGCAGGAGTGATGACGTCGCTGAACAAACACGTGACTGTATGGGCCCTCCCCATCGTAACTCGAGTATATACCCCAGGTTCCGGCCGCGACTCGAGAAAAACCATGAGACCTCCCCCTCGGCGCGAGATGAGGCCCGATTCCCCTGCACTGCGTGCAGAGCAATTCCGTGTTCCACATGAAACGTGAAAGGAGCCTTGATTTCCTTGATCGCACTCCAGAGAAAACCCAAGATCACTGTCTCAAGACTAGAGGGATCCTGAGGTCACTGTAGCAACACGAAAGGGCTTCGTGGACCCCAAATCAACTCGAGATGAGAGCTTAGTCCCTGGCTTCGACTCAAGAGGAATACCAACTTTCCACAAGCACCTCAAGCGGAGGCTACTCTCAACAACAGGTATGTGAGAGGGACCCTGAATGTGTGGCCTCAAGTGGAATGGACACCGAGATGCTCTGACTCGAAGTAAGGCCGGATATCCCTGCAGTGAATTGAATGCAGGCTCGTCTTGAATCTCCCAAGACGAAGGGATGTCTGAATCCCCTGTGGACACCACAGAGAAAGACCTAGTTCTCCGCCTCATCGCGACCGGAGTCCTCACATCCTTTGAAAACTCAAGAGGTCCGCGGATATCAATGCTTCCAAAGGAGATGATGCCTGACTCTTCTTGAAAATGGATAGGAGTCCCAGGATCCGTGTGGCACGTGTAAAGGGACCCTGGGTCTCCCACCTCACGTGGAGACGCGTCCCAATTGCCATGACAAGACACGAGGAGAAACCCGAGGTGTCCCTCGCACCTAGGCAGGAGTCCTGACGTCGCTGAACAAACACGTGTCTGGAAGTGCCCTCCCCGTCGTAACTCGAGAATATACCCCAGGTTCCGGCCGCAACTTGAGAAAAACCATGAGACATCCCCCTTGCCGCGAGATGAGGCCCGATTCCCCTGCACTGCGTGCAGAGCAATTCCGTGTTCCACATCAAACGAGTAAAAAGTCTTGATTTCCTTGATGGCACTCCAGAGAAAACCCAAGATCACTGTCTCAAGTCTAGAGGGATCCTGAGGTCACTGTAGCAAAACGAAAGGACTCCGTACCCCAAATCAACTCGAGATGAGAGCTTAGTCCCTGGCTTCGACTCAAGAGGAATCCCAACTTTCCACAAGCACCTCAAGAGGAGACTTCTCTCAGCTACAAGTATGTGAGAGGGACCCTGAGTTTGTGGCCTCAAGTGGAATGGACACCGAGATGCTGTGACTCAAAGTAAGGCCAGATATCACTGCAGTGAATTGAATGCTGGCTCGACTTGCATCTCCCAATACGATGGGATGTCTGAATCCCCTGTGGAGACCACAGAGAAAGACCTAGTTCTCCGCCTCATCGCGACCGGAGGCCTCACATCCTTTGAAAACTCAAGAGGTCCGCGGAGATCAATGGTTCCAAAGGAGACGATGCCTGACTCCTCTTGAAAATGCATAGGAGTCCCAGGATCCCTGTGGCACTTGGAAAGTGACCCTGGGTCTCCCGCCTCACGAGGAGACGCGTCCCAATTGCCATGCCAAGACTCGAGGAGAATCCCGAGGTGTCCCTCGCACCTAGGCAGAAGTCCTGACGTCTCTGAACAAACACGTGTCTGGAAGGGCCCTCCCCGTCGTAAGTCGAGAATATACCCCAGGTTCCGGCCGTAACTCGAGAAAAACCATGAGACTTCCCCCTCGACACGAGATGAGGCCCGATTCCCCTGCACTGCGTGCACAGCAATTCCGTGTTCCACATCAAACCTGAAAGGAGCCTTTATTTCCTTGATGGCACTCCAGAGAAAACCCAAGATCACTGTCTCAAGTCTAGAGGGATCCTGAGGTCACTGGAGCAACACGAAAGGGCTCCGTGCACTCCAAATCAACTCGAGATGAGAGCTTAGTCCCTGGATTCTACTCAAGAGGGATACTAGCTTTCCACAAGCACCTCAAGAGGAGGCTTCTCTCATCTATATGTATGTGAGAAGGACCCTGAATTTGTGGCCTCAAGAGGAATGGACACCGAGATGTTCTGACTCGAAGTAAGGCCGGTTATCCCTGCAGTGAATTGAATGCATGCTCGTCTTACTTCTCCCAAGACGAAGGGATGTCTGAATCCCCTGTGGAGACCACAGAGAAAGACCTAGTTCTCCGCCTCATCGCGACCGGAGGCCTCACATCCTTTGAAAACTCGAGAGGTCCGCGGAGATCAATGCTTTCAAAGGAGACGATGCCTGACTCCTCTTGAAAATGGATAGGAGTCCCAGGATCCCTGTGGCACGTGGAAAGGGACCCTGGGTCTCCCGCCTCACGGGGAGACGTGTCCCAATTGCCATGCCAAGACTCGAGGAGAATCCCGAGGTGTCCCTCGCACCTAGGCAGGAGCCCTGACGTCACTGAACAAACACGTGTCTGGAAGGGCCGTCCCCATCTTGACTCGAGAATATATCCCCAGGTTCCGGCCGGAACTTGAGAAAAACCTTGAGACTTCCCCTTCGCCGCGAGATGTGGCCCGATTCCCCTGCACTGCATGCAGAGCAATTCCGAGTTCCACATCAAACGTGAAAGGAGCCTTGATTTCCTTGATGGCACTCCAGAGAAAACCCAAGAACACTGTCTCATGTCTAGAGGGATCCTGAGGTCACCGGAGCAACACGAAATGGCTCCGCGGACCCCAAATCAACTCGAGATGAGAGCTAGTCCCTGGCTTCGACTAAAGAGGAATACCAACTTTCCACAAGCACCTCAAGAAGAGGCTTCTCTCAGCTACAGGTATGTGAGAGGGACCCTGAGTTTGTGGCCTCAAGTGTAATGGACACAGAGATGCTCTGACTCGAAGTAAGGCGGGATATCCCTGCAGTGAATTGAATGCAGGCTCGTCTTGCATCTCCCAAGACGAAGGGATGTCTGAATCGCCTGTGGAGTCCACAGAGAAAGACCTAGTTCTCCACCTCATCGCGACCGGAGGCCTCACATCCTTTGAAAATTCGAGAGGTATGCGGAGATCAATGCTTCCAAAGGAGACCATGCCTGACACCTCTTGAAAATGGATAGAAATCCCAGGATCCCTCTGGCACGTGAAAAGGGACCCTGGGTCTCCCGCATCACGTGGAGACGCGTCCCAATTCCCATGCCAAGAATCGAGGAGAATCCCGAGCTGTCCCTCGCACCTAGGCAGGAGTCCTGACGTCGCTGAAAAAACACGTGGTTGGAAGGGCCCTCCCCGTCGTAACTCGAGTATATAACCCAGGTTCCGGCCGCAACTCGAGAAAAACCATGCGACTTCCCACTCGCCGTGAGATGAGGCCCGATTTCCCTGCACTGCGTGCAGAGCAATACCTTGTTCCATATCAAACGTGAAAGGAGCCTTGATTTCCTTGATGGCACTCCAGAGAAAACCCAAGATAACTTTCTCAAGTCTAGAGGGATCCTGAGGTCACTGTAGCAACACGAAAGGGCTCCGTGGACTTCAAATCAACACGAGATGAGAGCTTAGTCCCTGGCTTCGACTCAAGTGGAATACCAACTTTCCACAAGGACCTCAAGAGGAGGCTTGTCTCAGCTACAGGTATGTGAGAGAGACCTGAGTTTGTGGCCTCAAGTGGAATGGACACCGAGATGCTCTGACTCGAAGTAAGGCAGGATATCCCTGCAGTGAATTGAATGCAGGCTCGTCTTGCATCTCCAAGACGAAGGGATGTCTGCATCCCCTGTGGAGACGACAGAGAAAGACCTAGTCCTCCGCCTCATCGCGACCGGAGGCCTCACATCCTTTGAAAACTCGAGAGGTCTGTGGAGATCAATGATTCCAAAGGAGACGATGCCTGACTCCTCTTGAAAGTGGATAGGAGTCCCAGGATCCCTGTGGCACGTGGTAAGGGAACCTGGGTCTCCCGCCTCACGTGGAGACGTGTCCCAATTGCAATGCCAAGACTCGAGGAGAATCCCGAGGTGTCCCTCGCACCTAAGCAGGAGTCCTGAGGTCGCTGAACAAACACGTGTCTGGAAGGGCCCTCCCCGTCGTAACTCGAGAATATACCCAAGGTTCCGGCCGCAACTCGAGGAATACCATGAGACTTCCCCGTAGCCGCGAGATGAGGGCAGATTCACCTGCACTGCATGCAGAGCAATTCCGTGTTCCACATCAAACGTGAAAGGAGCCTTGATTTCCTTGATGGCACTCCAGAGAAAACCCAAGTTCACTGTCTCAAGTCTAGAGGGATCCTGAGGTCACTGGAGCAATACGAAAGGTCTCCGTGGACCCCAAATCAACTAGAAATGAGAGCTTTGTCCATGGCTTCGATTCAAGAGGAATACCAACTTTCCACAAGCACCTCAAGAGGAGGCTTCTCTCAGCTACAGGTATGTGAGAGGGACCCTGAGTTTGTGGCCTCAAGTGGAATGGACACCGAGAGGCTCTGACTGGAAGTAAGGCCGGATATCCCTGCAGTGAATTGAATGCAGGCTCGTCTTGCATTTCCCAAGATGAAGGGATGTCTGAATCCCCTGTGGAGACCACAGAGAAAGACCTAGTTCTCCGCCTCATCGCGACCGGAGGCCTCACATCCTTGGAAAACTCGAGAGGTCCCCGGAGATCAATGCTTCCAAAGGAGACGATGCCTGCCTCCTCTTGAAAATGGATAGGAGCCCCAGGATCCCTGTGGCACGTGAAAAGGGACCCTGGGTCTCCCGCCTCACGTGGAGACGCGTCTCAATTGCCATGCCAAGACTCGAGGAGAATCCTGAGGTGTCCCTCGCACCTATGCAGGAGTCCTGACGTCGATGAACAAACACGTGTCAGGAAGGGCCCTCCCCGTCGTAACTCGAGAATATACCCCAGGTTCCGGCCGCAACTCGAGAAAAACCATGAGACTTCCCCCTCGCCGCGAGATGAGGCCCGATTCCCCTGCACTACGTGCAGAGCAATTCCGTGTTCCACATCAAACGTGAAAGGAGCCTTGATTTCCTTGATGGCACTCCAGAGAAAACCCAAGATCAATGTATCAAGTCTAGTGGGATCCTGAGGTCACTGGAGCAACACGAAATGGCTCCGTGGACCCAAATCAACTCGAGATGAGAGCTTAGTCCCTGGCTTCGACTCAAGAGGAATACCAACTTTCCACAAGCACCTCAAGGGGAGGCTTCTCTCAGCTACTGGTATGTGAGAGGGACCCTGAGTTTGTGGCCTCAAGTGGAATGGTCACTGAGATGCTCTGACTTGAAGTAAGGCCGGATATCCCTGCAGTGAATTGAATGCAGGCTCATCTTGCATCTCCCAAGACGAAGGGATGTCTGAATCCCCTGTGGAGACGACAGAGAAAGACCTAGTCCTCCGCCTCATCGCGACCGGAGGCCTCACATCCTTTGAAAACTCGAGAGTTCCGCGGAATCAATGCTTCCAAAGGAGACGATGCCTGACTCCTCTTGAAAGTGGATAGGAGTCCCAGGATCCCTGTGGCACGTGGAAAGGTACACTGGGTCTCCCGCCTCACGTGGAGACGCGTCCCAATTGCAATGCCAAGACTCGAGGAGAATCCCGAGGTTTCCCTCGCACCTAAGCAGGAGTCCTGAGGTCGCTGAACAAACACGTGTCTGGAAGGGCCCTCCCCGTCGTAACTCGAGAATATACCCCAGGTTCCGGCCGCAACTCTAGGAATACCATGAGACTTCCCCCTACCCGCGAGATGAGGGCCGATTCACCTGCACTGCATGCAGAGCAATTCCGTGTTCCACATCAAACGTGAAAGGAGCCTTGATTTCCTTGATGGCACTCCAGAGAAAACCCGAGATCAATGTATCAAGTCTAGAGGGATCCTGAGGTCACTGGAGCAACACGAAAGGGCTCCGTGGACCCAAATCAACTCGAGATGAGAGCTTAGTCCCTGGCTTCGACTCAAGAGGAATACCAACTTTCCACAAGGACTTCAAGAGGAGGCTTCTCTCAGCTACAGGTATGTGAGAGGGACCATGAGTTTGTGGCGGCCTCAAGTGGAATGGACACTGAGATGCTCTAACTTGAATTAAGGCCGGATATCCCTGCAGTGAATTGAATGCAGGCTCATCTTGCATCTCCCAAGACGAAGGGATGTCTGAATCCCCTGTGGACATGACAGAGAAAGACCTAGTCCTCCGCCTCATCGCGACCGGAGGCCTCACATCCTTTGAAAACTCGAGAGGTCTGTGGAGATCAATGCTTCCAAAGGAGACGATGCCTGACTCCTCTTGAAAGTGGATAGGAGTCCCAGGATCCCTGTGGCACGTGGAAAGGACCCTGGGTCTCCCGCCTCACGTGGAGATGCATCCCAATTGCAATGCCAAGACTCGAGGAGAATCCCGAGGTGTCCCTCGCACCTAAGCAGGAGTCCTGACGTCGCTGAACAAACACGTGTCTGGAAGGGCCCTCCCCGTCGTAACTCGAGAATATACCCCAGGTTCCGGCCGCAACTCGAGGAATACCATGAGACTTCCCCCTACCCGTGAGATGAGGGCCGATTCACCTGCACTGCATGCAGAGCAATTCCGTGTTCCACATCAAACATGAAAGGAGCCTTGATTTCCTTGATGGCACTCCAGAGAAAACCCAAGATCACTGTCTCAAGTCTAGAGGGATCCTGAGGTCACTGGAGCAATACGAAAGTGCTCCGTGGACCCCAAATCAACTAGAAATGAGAGCTTTGTCCATGGCTTCGACTCAAGAGGAATACCAACTTTCCACAAGCACCTCAAGAGGAGGCTTCTCTCAGCTACAGGTATGTGAGAGGGACCCTGAGTTTGTGGCCTCAAGTGGAATGGACACCGAGATGCTCTGACTGGAAATAAGGCCGGATATCCCTGCAGTGAATTGAATGCAGGCTCGTCTTGCATCTCCCAAGATGAAGGGATGTCTGAATCCCCTGTGGAGACCACAGAGAAAGACCTAGTCCTCCGCCTCATCGCGACCGGAGGCCTCACATCCTTTGAAAACTCGAGAGGTCTGCGGAGATCAATGCTTCCAAAGGAGACGATGCCTGACTCCTCTTGAAAATGGATAGGAGTCCCAGGATCCCTGTGGCACGTGGAAAGGGACCCTGGGTCCCCAGCCTCACGTGGAGTCGCGTCCCAATTGCAATGCCAAGACTCGAGGAGAATCCCGAGGTGTCCCTCGCACCTAGGCAGGAGTCCTGACGTCGCTGAACAAACACGTGTCTGGAAGGGCCCTCCCCGTCGTAACTCGAGAATATACCCCAGATTCCGGCCGCAACTTGAGAAAAACCATGAGACATCCCCCTTGCCGTGAGATGAGCCCCGATTCACCTGCACTGCTTGCAGAGCAATTCCGTGATCCACATCAAACTTGAAAGGAGCCTTGATTTCCTTGATGGCACTCCAGAGAAAACCCAAGATCACTGTCTCTAGTCGAGAGGGATCCTGAGGTCCCTGGAGTAACACGAAAGGGCTCCGTGGACCCCAAATCAACTCGAGATGAGAGCTTAGTCCCTGTCTTCGACTCAAGAGGAATACCAACTTTCCACAAGCACCTCAAGAGGAGGCTTCTCTCAGCTACAGGTATATTTGAGGGACCCTGAGTTTGTGGCCTCAAGTGGAATGGACACCGAGATGCTCTGACTTGAAGTAAGGCCTGATATCCCACCAGTGAATTGAATGCAGGCTCGTCTTTCATCTCCCAATACGAAGGGATGTCTGAATACCCTCTGGGGACGACAGAGAAAGACCTAGTCCTCCTCATCATCGCGACCGGAGACCTCACATCCTTTGGAAACTTGAGAGGTCTGCGGAGATCAATGCTTCCAAAGGAGACGATGCCTGATTCCTCTTGAAAATGGATAGGAGTCCCAGGATCCCTGTGGCACGTGGAAAGGGACGCAGGGTCTCCCGCCTCACGTGGAGACGCGTCCCAATTGCCATGCCAAGACTCGAGGAGAATCCCGAGGTGTCCCCCGCACCTAGGCAGGAGTCCTGACGTCGCTGAACAAACACGTGTATGGAAGGGACCTCCCCGTCGTAACTCGAGAATATACCCCAGGTTCCGGCCGCAACTCGAGAAAAACCAAGAGACTATCCCCTCGCCGCGAGATGAGGCCCGATTCCCCTGCACTGCATGCAGAGCAATTCCGTGTTCCACATCAAAGGTGAAAGGAGCCTTGATTTCCTTGATGGCACTCCAGAGAAAACCCAAGATCACTGTCTCAAGTCTAGAGGGATCCTGAGGTCACTGGAGCAACACGAAAGGGCTCGGTGAACCCCAAATCAACTCGAGATGAGAGCTTAGTCCCTAGCTTCGACTCAAGAGGAATACCAACTTTCCACAAGCACCTCAAGGGGAGGCTTCTCTCAGCTACAGGTATGTGAGAGGGACCCTGAGTTTGTGGCCTCAAGTGGAATGGACACCGAGATGCTCTGACTCGAAATATGGCCGGATATACCTGCAGTGAATTGAAAGCAGGCTCGTCTTGCATCTCCCAAGACGAAGGGATGTCTGAATCCCCTGTGGAGACCACAGAGAAAGACCTAGTTCTCCGCCTCAACGCGAACGGAGTACTCACATCCTTTGAAAACTCGAGAGGTGCGCTGAGATCAATGCTTCCAAAGGAGACGATGCCTGACTCCTCTTGAAAATGGATAGGAGTCCCAGGATCCCTGTGGCACGTGGAAAGGGACCCTGGGTCTCCCGCCTCACGTGGAGACGCGTCCCAATTGCCATGCCAAGACTCGAGGAGAATCCCGAGGTGTCCCTCGCACCTAGGCAGGAGTCCTGACGTCGCTGAACAAACACGTGTCTGGAAGGGCCCTCCCCGTCGTAACTCGAGAATATACCCCAGGTTCCAGCCGCAACTCGAGAAAAACCAAGAGACTTCCCCCTCGTCGCGAGATGAGGCACGATTCCCCTGCACTGCATGCAGAGCAATTCCGTGTTCCACATCAAAGGTGAAAGGAGCCTTGATTTCCTTTATGGCACACCAGAGAAAACCCAAGATCACTGTCTCAATTCTAGAGGGATCCTGAGGTCACTGGTGCAACACGAAAGGGCTCGGTGAACCCCAAATCAACTCGAGATGAGAGCTTAGTCCCTGGCTTCGACTCAAGAGGAATACCAACTTTCCACAAGCACCTCAAGGGGAGGCTTCTCTCAGCTACTGGTATGTGAGAGGGACCCTGAGTTTGTGGCCTCAAGTGGAATGGACACCGAGATGCTCTGACTCGAAATATGGCCGGATATCCCTGCAGTGAATTGAAAGCAGGCTCGTCTTGCATCTCCCAAGACGAAGGGATGTCTGAATCCCCTGTGGAGACCACAGAGAAAGACCTAGTTCTCCGCCTCAACGCGAACGGAGTACTCACATCCTTTGAAAACTCGAGAGGTGCGCTGAGATCAATGCTTCCAAAGGAGACGATGCCTGACTCCTCTTGAAAATGGATACGAGTCCCAGGATCACTGTGGCACGTGGAAAGGGACCCTGGGTCTCCCGCCTCACGTGGAGACGCGTCCCAATTGCCATGCCAAGACTCGAGGAGAATCACGAGGTGTCCCTCGCACCTAGGCAGGAGTCCTGACGTCGCTGAACAAACACGTGTCTGGAAGGGCCCTCCCCGTCGTAACTCGAGAATATACGCCAGGTTCCGGCCGCAACTCGAGAAAAACCAAGAGACTATCCCCTCGCCGCGAGATGAGGCCCGATTCCCCTGCACTGCATGCAGAGCAATTCCGTGTTCCACATCAAAGGTGAAAGGAGCCTTGATTTCCTTGAAGGCACTCCAGAGAAAACCCAAGATCACTGTCTCAAGTCTAGAGGGATCCTGAGGTCACTGGAGCAACACGAAAGGGCTCGGTGAACCCCAAATCAACTCGAGATGAGAGCTTAGTCCCTAGCTTCGACTCAAGAGGAATACCAACTTTCCACAAGCACCTCAAGCGGAGGCTTCTCTCAGCTACAGGTATGTGAGAGGCACCCTGAGTTTGTGGCCTCAAGTGGAATGGACACCGAGATGCTCTGACTCGAAATATGGCCGGATATCCCTGCAGTGAATTGAAAGCAGGCTCGTCTTGCATCTCCCAAGACGAAGGGATGTCTGAATCCCCTGTGGAGACCACAGAGAAAGACCTAGTTCTCCGCCTCAACGCGAACGGAGTACTCACATCCTTTGAAAACTCGAGAGGTCCGCTGAGATCAATGCTTCCAAAGGAGACGATGCCTGACTCCTCTTGAAAATGGATACGAGTCTCAGGATCCCTGTGGCACGTGGAAAGGGACCCTGGGTCCCCAGCCTCACGTGGAGACGCGTCCCAATTGCAATGCCAAGACTCGAGGAGAATCCCGAGGTGTCCCTCGCACCTAAGCAGGAGTCCTGACGTCGCTGAACAAACACGTGTCTGGAAGGGCCCTCCCCGTCGTCACTCGAGAATATACCCCAGGTTATGGCCGCAACTCGAGGAATACCATGAGACTTCCCCCTAGCCGCGAGATGAGGGCCGATTCACCTGCACTGCATGCAGAGCAATTCCGTGTTCCACATCAAACGTGAAAGGAGCCTTGATTTCCCTGATGGCACACCAGAGAAAACCCAAGATCACTGTCTCAAGTCTAGAGGGATCCTGAGGTCACTGGAGCAATACGAAAGGGCTCCGTGGACCCCAAATCAACTGGAAATGAGAGCTTAGTTCATGGCTTCGACTCAAGAGGAATACCAACTTTCCACAAGCACCTCAAGGGGAGGCTTCTCTCAGCTACAGGTATGTGAGAGGGACCCTGAGTTTTTGGCCTCAAGTGGAATGTACACCGAGATGCTCTGACTCGAAGTAAGGCTGGATATCCCTGCAGTGAATTGAATGCAGGCTCGTCTTGCATCTCCCAAGACGAAGGGATGTCTGAATCCACTGTGGAGACCACAGAGAAAGACCTAGTCCTCCGCCTCAACGCGACCGGAGGCCTCACATCCTTTGAAAACTCGAGAGGCCGGCGGAGATCAATGCTTCCAAAGGAGACGATGCCTGACTCCTCTTGAAAATGGATAGGAGTCCCAGGATCCCTGTGGCACGTGGAAAGGGACCCTGGGTCTCCCGCCTCACGTGGAGCCGCGTCCCAATTGCCATGCCAAGACTCGAGGAAAATCCCGAGGTGTCGCTCGCACCTAGGCAGGAGTCCTGACGTCGCTGAACAAACACGTGTCTGGAAGGGCCCTCCCCGTCGTAACTCGAGAATATACCCCAGGTTCCGGCCGCAACTCGAGAAAAACCATGAGACTATCCCCTCGCCGCGAGATGAGGCCCGATACCCCTGCACTGCATGCAGAGCAATTCCGTGTTCCACCTCAAAGTTGAAAGGAGCCTTGATTTCCTTGATGGCACTCCAGAGAAAACCCAAGATCACTGTCTCAAGTCTAGAGGGATCCTGAGGTCACTGGAGCAACACGAAAGGGCTCCGTGGACCCCAAATCAACTCGAGATGAGAGCTTAGTCCCTGGCTTCGACTCAAGAGGAATACCAACTTTCCACAAGCACCTCAAGAGGAGGCATCTGTCAGCTACAGGTATGTGTGAGGGACCATGAGTTTGTGGCCTCAAGTGGAATGGACACCGAGATGCTCTGACTCGAAGTAAGGACGGACATCCCTACTGTGAATTGAATGCAGGCTCGTCTTGCATCTCCCAAGACGAAGGGATGTCTGAATCCCCTGTGGAGACCACAGAGAAAGACCTAGTTCTCCGCCTCAACGCGAACGGAGTACTCACATCCTTTGAAAACTCGAGAGGTCCGCTGAGATCAATGCTTCCAAAGGAGACGATGCCTGACTCCTCTTGAAAATGGATACGAGTCCCAGGATCCCTGTGGCACTTGGAAAGGGAACCTGGGTCTCCCGCCTCACGTGGAGACGCGTCCCAATTGCCATGCCAAGACTCGAGGAGAATCCCGAGGTGTCCCTCGCACCTAGGCAGTGGTCCTTATGTCGCTGAACAAACACGTGTCTGGAAGGGCCCTCCCCGTCGTAACTCGAGAATGTACCCCAGGTTCCGGCCGCAACTCGAGAAAAACCATGAGACTCCCCCTCCCCGCGAGATGAGGCCCGATTCCCCTGCACTGCGTCCAGAGCAATTCCGTGTTCCACATCAAACGTGAAAGGAGCCTTGATTTCCTTGATGACACTCCAGAGAAAACCCAAGATCACTGTCTCAAGTCTAGAGGGATCCTGAGGACACTGGAGCAACACGAAAGAGCTCCGTGGACCCCAAATCAACTCGAGATGAGAGCTTAGTCCCTGGCTTCGACTCAAGAGGAATACCAACTTTCCACAAGCACCTCAAGAGGAGGCTTCTCTCAGCTATATGTATGTGAGAGGTACCCTGAGTGTGTGGCCTCAAGTGGAATGGACACCGAGATGCTCTGACTCGAAGTAAGGCCGGATATCCCTGCAGTGAATTGAATAGAAGCTCGTCTTTCATCTCCCAAGACGAAGGGATGTCTGAATCCCCTGTGGAGACCACAGAGAAAGACCTAGTTCTCCGCCTCATCGCGACCGGAGGGCTTACATCCTTTGAAAACTCGAGAGGTCCGCGGAGATCAATGCTTCCAAAGGAGACGATGCCTGACTCCTCTTGAAAATGGATAGGAGTCCCAGGATCCCTTTGGCACGTGGAAAGGGACCCTGGGTCTCCCGCCTCACGTGGAGTCGCGTCGCAACTGCCATGCCAAGACTCGAGGAGAATCCCGAGGTGTCCCTCGCACCTAGGCAGGAGTCCTGACGTCGCTGAACAAACACGTGTCTGGAAGGGCCCTCCCCGTCGTAACTCGAGAATATACCCCAGGTTCCGGCCACAACTCGAGAAAAACCATGAGACTCCCCCTCGTCGCGAGATGAGGCCCGATTCCCCTGCAATGCGTGCAGAGCAATTCCGTGTTCCACATCAAACGTGAAAGGAGCCTTGATTTCCTTGATGGCACTCCAGAGAAAACCCAAGATCACTGTCTCAAGTCGAGAGGGATCCTGAGGTCACTGGAGCAACAAGAAAAGCCTCCGTGGAACCCAAATCAACTCGAGATGAGAGCTTAGTCCCTGGCTTCGACTCAAGAGGAATACCAACTTTCCATAAGCACCTCAAGAGGAGGCTTCTCTCAGCTACAGGTATGTGAGAGGGACCCTGAGTTTGTGGCCTCAAGTGGAATGGACACCGAGATGCTCTGACTCGAAGTAAGGCCGGATATCCCTGCAGTGAATTGAATGCAGGCTCGTCTTGCATCTCCTAAGACGAAGGGATGTCTGAATCCCCTGTGGAGACCACAGATAAAGACCTAGTCCTCCGCCTCAACGTGAACGGAGGCCTCACATCCTTTGAAAATTCGAGAGGTCCCCGGAGATCAATGCTTCCAAAGGAGACGATGCCTGACTCCTCTTGCAAATGGATAGGAGTCCCAGGATCCCTGAGGCACGTGGAAAGGGACCCTGGGTCTCGCGCCTCACGTGGAGACGCGTCCCAATTGCCATGCCAAGACTCGAGGAGAATCCCGAGGTGTCCCTCGCACCTAGGCAGGAATCCTGACGTCGCTGAACAAACACGTGTATGGAAGCGCCCTCCCCGTCGTAACTAGAGAATATACCCCAGGTTCCGGCCCAACTCGAGAAAAACCATGAGACTTCCCCCTCGCCGCGAGATGAGGCCTGATTCCCCTGCACTGCGTGCAGAGCAATTCCGTGTTCCACATCAAACGTGAAAGGAGCCTTGATTTCCTTGATGGCACTCCAGAGAAAACCAAGACCACTGTCTCAAGTCTAGAGGGATCCTGAGGTCACTGGAGCAACACGAAAGGGCTCCGTGGACCAAAAATCAACTCGAGATGAGAGCTTAGTCCCTGGCTTCCACTCAAGATGAATACCAAATTTCCACAAGCACCTCAAGAGGAGGCTTCTCTCAGCTACCGGTATGTGAGAGGGACCCTGAGTTTGTGGCCTCAAGTGGAATGGACACCGAGATGCTCTGACTCGAAGTAAGGCCGGATATCCCTGCAGTGAATTGAATGCAGGCTCGTCTTGCATCTCCCAATACGAAGGGATGTCTGAATACCCTCTGGGGACGACAGAGAAAGACCTAGTCCTCCTCATCATCGCGACCGGAGACCTCACATCCTTTGGAAACTTGAGAGGTCTGCGGAGATCAATGCTTCCAAAGGAGACGATGCCTGATTCCTCTTGAAAATGGATAGGAGTCCCAGGATCCCTGTGGCACGTGGAAAGGGACGCTGGGTCTCCCGCCTCATGTGGAGACGCGTCCCAATTGCCATGCCAAGACTCGAGGAGAATCCCGAGGTGTCCCTCGCACCTAGGCAGGAGTCCTGACGTCGCTGAACAAACACGTGTATGGAAGGGACCTCCCCGTCGTAACTCGAGAATATACCCCAGGTTCCGGCCGCAACTCGAGAAAAACCAAGAGACTATCCCCTCGTCGCGAGATGAGGCCCGATTCCCCTGCACTGCATGCAGAGCAATTCCGTGTTCCACATCAAAGGTGAAAGGAGCCTTGATTTCCTTTATGGCACACCAGAGAAAACCCAAGATCACTGTCTCAATTCTAGAGGGATCCTGAGGTCACTGGAGCAACAGGAAAGGGCTCGGTGAACCCCAAATCAACTCGAGATGAGAGCTTAGTCCCTGGCTTCGACTCAAGAGGAATACCAACTTTCCACAAGCACCTCAAGGGGAGGCTTCTCTCAGCTACTGGTATGTGAGAGGGACCCTGAGTTTGTGGCCTCAAGTGGAATGGACACCGAGATGCTCTGACTCGAAGTAAGGCTGGATATCCCTGCAGTGAATTGAATGCAGGCTTGTCTTGCATCTCCCAAGACGAAGGGATGTCTGAATCCCCTGTGGAGACCACAGAGAAAGACCTAGTTCTCCGCCTCAACGCGAACGGAGTACTCACATCCTTTGAAAACTCGAGAGGTCCGATGAGATCAATGCTTCCAAAGGAGACGATGCCTGACTCCTCTTGAAAATGGATAGGAGTCCCAGGATCCCTGTGGCACGTGGAAAGGGACCCTGGGTCTCCCGCCTCACGTGGAGACGCGTCCCAATCGCCATGCCAAGACTCGAGGAGAATCCCGAGGTGTCCCTTGCACCTAGGCAGAAGTCCTGACTTCGCTTAACAAACACGTGTATCGAAGGGACCTCCCCGTCGTAACTCGAGAATATACCCCAGGTTCCGGCCGCAACTCGAGAAAAACCAAGAGACTATCCCCTCGCCGCGAGATGAGGCCCGATTCCGCTGCACTGCATGCAGAGCAATTCCGTGTTCCACATCAAAGGTGAAAGGAGCCTTGATTTCCTTGATGGCACTCCAGAGAAAACCCAAGATCACAGGCTCAAGTCTAGAGGGATCCTGAGGTCACTGGAGCAATACGAAAGGGCTCGGGGAACCCCAAATCAACTCGAGATGAGAGCTTAGTCCCTGGCTTCGACTCAAGAGGAATACCAACTTTCCACAAGCACCTCAAGGGGAGGCTTCTCTCAGCTACAGGTATGTGAGAGGGACCCTGAGTTTGTGGCCTCAAGTGGAATGGACACCGAGATGCTCTGACTCGAAGTAAGGCTGGATATCCCTGCAGTGAATTGGAAGCAGGCTCGTCTTGCATCTCCCAAGACGAAGGGCTCTCTGAATCCCCTGTGGAGACCACAGAGAAAGACCTAGTCCTCCGCCTCAAAGCGACCGGAGGCCTCACATTCTTTGAAAACTCGAGAGGCCGGCGGAGATCAATGCTTCCAAAGGAGACGATGCCTGACTCCTCTTGAAAATGGATAGGAGTCCCAGGATCCCTGTGGCACGTGGAAAGGGACCCTGGGTCTCCCGCCTCACGTGGAGACGCGTCCCAATTGCCATGCCAAGACTCGAGGAGAATCCCGAGGTGTCCCTCGCACCTAGGCAGGAGTCCTGACGTCGGTGAACAAACACGTGTCTGGAAGGGCCCTGCCCGTCATAACTCGAGAATATAACACAGGTTCCAGGCGCGACTCGAGAAAAACCATGAGAATTCCACCTCGCCGCGAGATGAGGCCCGATTCCCCTGCACTGCGTGCAGAGCAATTCCGTGTTCCACATCAAACGTGAAAGGAGCCTTGATTTCCTTGATGGCACTCCAGAGAAAACCCAAGATCACTGTCTCAAGTCTCGAGGGATCGTGAGGTCACTGGAGCAACACGAAAGGGCTCCGTGGACCCCAAATGAACTCGAGATGAGAGCTTAGTCCCTGGCTTCGACTCAAGAGGAATACCAACTTTCCACAAGCACCTCAAGAGGAGGCTTCTCTCAGCTACAGGTATGTGAGAGAGACCCTGAGTTTGAGGCCTCAAGTGGAATGGACACCGAGATGCTCTGACTTGAAGTAAGGCCGGATATCCCTGCAGTGAATTGAATGCAGGCTCGTCTTGCATCTCCCAAGACGAAGGGATGTCTGAATCCCCTGTGGAGACCACAGATAAAGACCTAGTCCTCCGCCTCATCGCGACCGGAGGCCTCACATCCTTTGAAAACTCGAGAGGTTTGCGGAGATCAATGCTTCCAAAGGAGACGATGCCTGACTCCTCTTGAAAATGGATAGGAGTCCCAGGATCCCTGTGGCTCGTCGAAAGGGACCCTGGGTCTCCCGCCTCACGTGGAGACGCGTCCCAATTGCCATGCCAAAACTCGAGGAGAATCCCGAGGAGTCCCTCGCACCTAGGCAGGAGTCTTGACGTCGCTCAACAAACACGTGTCTGCAAGAGTCCTCCCCGTCGTAAGTCGAGAATATACCCCAGGTTTCGGCCGCAACTCGAGAAAAACCATGAGACTCCCCCTCCCCGCGAGATGAGGCCCGATTCCCCTGCACTGCGTCCAGAGCAATTCCGTTTTCCACATCAAACGTGAAAGGAGCCTTGATTTCCTTGATGACACTCCAGAGAAAACCCAAGATAACTCTCTCAAGTCTAGAGGGATCCTGAGGTCACGGGGGCAACACGAAAGAGCTCCGTGGACCCCAAATCAACTCGAGATGAGAGCTTAGTCCCTGGCTTCGACTCAAGAGGATTACCAACTTTCCACAAGCACCTCAAGAGGAGGCTTCTCTCAGCTACATGTATGTGAGAGGTACCCTGAGTGTGTGGCCTCAAGTGGAATGGACACCGAGATGCTCTGACTCGAAGTAAGGCCGGATATCCCTGCAGTGAATTGAATACAAGCTCGTCTTTCATCTCCCAAGACTAAGGGATGTCTGAATCCCCTGTGGAGACCACAGAGAAAGACCTAGTTCTCCGCCTCATCGCGACCGGAGGGCTCACATCCTTTGAAAACTCGAGAGGTCCCCGGAGATCAGTGCTTCCAAAGGAGACGATGCCTGACTCCTCTTGAAAATGGTTAGGAGTCCCAGCATCCCTGTCCACATGGACGGGGACCCTGGGTCTCCCGCTTCACGTGGAGACGAGTCCCAATTGCCATGCCAAGACTCGAGGAGAATCCCGAGGTGTCCCTCGCACCTAGGCAGGAGTCCTCACGTCGCTGAACAAACACGTGACTGGAAGGGCCTTCCCCATCGTAACTCGAGAATATACCCCCGGGTCCGGCCGCAACTCGAGAAAACCATGAGACTTCCCCCTCGCCGCGAGATGAGGCCTGATTCCCCTGCACTGCGTGCAGAGCAATTCCGTGTTCCACATCAAACGTGAAAGGAGCCTTGATTTCCTTGATGGCACTCCAGAGAAAACCCAAGATCACTGTCTCAAGTCTAGAGGGATCGTGAGGTCACTGGAGCAACACGAAAGAGCTCCGTGGACCCCAAATCAACTCGAGATGAGAGCTTAGTCCCTGGCTTCGACTCAAGTGGAATACCAACTTTTCACAAGCACCTCAAGAGGAGGCTTCTCTCAGCTTGAGGTATGTGAGAGGGACCCTGAGTTTGTGGCCTCAAGTGGAATGGACACCGAGATGCTCTGACTTGAAGTAAGGCCGGATATCCCTGCAGTGAATTGAATGCAGGCTCGTCTTGTATCTCCCAAGAAGAAGGGATGTCTGAATCCCCTGTGGAGACCACAGAGAAAGACCTAGTCCTCCGCCTCAACGCGACCGGAGGCCTCACATCCTTTGAAATATCGAGAGGTCCGCGGAGATCAATGCTTCCAATGGAGATGATGCCTGACTCCTCTTGCAAATGGATAGGAGTCCCAGGTTCCCTGTGGCACGTGGAAAGGGACCCTGTGTCTCGTGCCTCACGTGGAGATGCGTCCCAATTGCCATGCCAAGACTCGAGAAGAATCCTGAGGTGTCCGTCGCACCTAGGCAGGAGTCCTAACGTCGCTGAACAAACACGTGTATGGAAGGGCCCTGCCCGTCATAACTCGAGAATATAACACAGGTTCCAGGCGCGACTCGAGAAAAACCATGAGAATTCCACCTCGACGCGAGATGAGGCTCGATTCCCCTGCACTGTGTGCAGAGCAATTCCGTGTTCCACATCAAACGTGAAAGGAGCCTTGATTTCCTTGATGGCACTCCAGAGAAAACCCAAGATCACTGTCTCAAGTCTAGAGCCATTCTGAGGTCACTGTAGCAACAAGAAAGGGCTCCGTGGACCCCAATTGAACTCGATATGAGAGCTTACTCCCTGGCTTCCCCTCAAGTGTAATACGAACTTTCCACAAGTACATCAAGAGGAGGCTTCTCTCTCCTACAGGTATGTGACAGGGACCCTGAGTTTGTGGCCTCAAGTAGAATGGACACCGAGATGCTCTGACTCGAAATAAGGCTGGTTATCCCTGCAGGGAATTGAATACAGGCTCGTCTTGCATCTCCCAAGACGACGGGTTCTCTGAATCCGCTGTGGAGACCACAGAGAAAGACCTAGTATTCCGCCTCATCGGGACCGGAGGCCTCACATCCTTTGAAAACTCGAGAGGTCCGCGGAGATAAATCTTCCAAAAGAGACGATGCCTGGCTCCTCTTGAAAATGGATAGGAGTCCCAGGATCCCTGTGGCACGGGGAAAGTGACACTGGGTCCCCGCCTCACGGGGAGACGCGTCCCAATAGCCATGCCAAGACTCGAGGAGAATCCCGAATTGTCCCTCCCACCTAGGCAGGAGTCCTGACGTCGCTGCACAAACATGTGTCTGGAATGGCCCTCCCCGTCGTAACTCGAGAGTATACCCCAGGTTCCGGCCACAACTCGAGAAAAACCATGAGACTTCCCCCTCGCCGCGAGATGAGGCCCGATTCCCCTGGACTGCGTGCAGAGCAATTCCATGTTCCACATCCAACATGAAAGGAGCCTTGATTTCCTTGATGGCACTCCAGAGAAAACCCAAGATCACTGTCTCAAGTCTAGAGGGATCCTGAGGTCACTGTCGCAACCCGAAAGGGCTCCGTGGACCCCAAATCAACTTGAGATGAGAGCTTAGTCCCTGGCTTCACTCAAGACGTATACAAATTTTCCACAAGCACCTCAAGAGGAGGCTTCTCTCAGCTACAGGTATGTGAGAGAGATCCTGAGTTTGTGGCCTCAAATGGAATGGACTCCGAGATGCTCTTACTCGAAGTAAGGCCGGATATCCCTGCAGTGAATTGAATGCAGGCTCCTCTTGCATCTCCCAAGACGAAGGGATGTCTGAATTCCCTGTGGAGACAACAGAGAAAGACCTAGTTCTCCGCCTCATCGCGACCGGAGGCCTCACATCCTTAGAAACCTCGAGAGGTCCGCGGAGATCAATGCTTCCAAAGGGGACGATGCCTGACTCCTCTTGAAAATGGATAGGAGTCCCAGGATGACTGTGGCACGTGGAAAGGGACCCTGGGGCTCCCGCCTCAAGTGCAGACGCGTACCATTGCCATGCCAAGTCTCGAGGAGAATCCCGAGGTGTCCCTCGCACCTAGGCAGGCGTCCTGACGTCGCTGAACAAACACGTGTCTGGAAGGGCCCTCCCCGTCTTAACTCGAGAATACACCCCAAGTTCCGGCCGCAACTCGAGAAAAAACATGAGACTTCCATCTCGCCGCGAGATGAGGCCTGATTCCCCTGCACTGCATCGAGAGCAATTCCGTGTTCCACATCAAACGTGAAAGGAGTCTTGATTTCCTTGATGGCACTCCAGACAAAACCCAAGATCACTGTCTCAAGTCTAGAGGATTCCTGAGGTCAATGTAGCAACAGGAAAGGGCTCGGTGGACCCCAAGTCAACTCGAGATGAGAGCTTAGTCCCTGGCTTCGAATCAAGAGGAATACCAACTTTCCACAAGCACCTCAAGAGGAGGCTTCCCTCAGCTACATGTATGTGAGAGGGACCCTGAGTTTGTGGCCTCAAGTGGAATGGACACCGAGATGCTCTGACTCGAAGTAAGGCCGGATATCCCTGCAGTGAATTGAATGCAGGCTTGTCTTGCATCTCCCAAGACGAAGGGATGTCTGAATCCCCTGTGGAGACCACAGAGAAAGACCTAGTTCTCTGCCGCATCGCGCCCGGAGGCCTCACATCCTTTGAAAACTCGAGAGGTCCGCGGAGATCAATGCTTCCAAAGGAGACGATGCCGAACTCCTCTTGAAAATGGATAGGAGTCCCAGGATCCCTGTGGCACGTGAAATGGGACCCTGGGTCTCCCGCCTCAGGTGGAGACGCGTCCCAATTGCCATGCCAAGACTCGAGGAGAATCCCGAGGTGTCCCTCGCACCTAGGCGCGAGTCCTGATGTCGCTGAACAAACACGTGTCTGGAAGAGCCTTCCCTGTCGTAACTCGAGAATATACCCCAGGTTCCGGCCGCAACTCGAGAAAAACCATGAGACTTCCCCCTCGCCGCGAGATGAGGCCCGATTCCCCTGCACTGCATGCAGAGCAATTCCGTGTTCCACATCAAACGAGAAAGGAGCCTTGATTTCCTTGATGGCACTCCAGAGAAAACCCAAGATCACTGTTTCAAGTATAGAGGGATCCTGAGGTCCCTGTAGCAACATGAAAGGGATCCGTGAACAACAAATCAACTCGAGATGAGAGCTTAGTCCCTTTCTTCGACTCAAGAGGAATACCAACTTTCCACAAGCACCTCAAGAGGAGGCTTCCCTCAGCTACAGGTATGTGAGAGGGACCCTGAGTTTGTGGCCTAAAGTGGAATGGACACCGAGATGCTCTGACTCGAAGTAAGGCCGGATATCCCTGCAGTGAATTGAATGCAGGCTCGTCTTGCATCTCCCAAGACGAAGGGATGTCTGAATCCCCTGTGGAGTCGACAGAGAAAGAACTAGTTCTCCGCCTCATCGCGACCGGAGGCCTCACATACTTTGAAAACTCGAGAGGTGCGCGGAGATCAATGCTTCCAAAGGAGACGATGCCTGACTCCTCTTGAAAATGGATAGGAGTCCCAGGAACCCTGTGGCACGTGGAAAGGGGTCCTGGGTCTCCCGCCTCACGTGGAGACCCGTCCCAATTGCCATGCCAAGACTCGAGGAGAATCCCGAGGTGTCCCTCGCACCTAGGCAGGAGTCCTGACGTCGCTGAACAAACATGTGTCTGGAAGGGCCCTCCCCGTCGTAACTCGAGAATATACCTCAGGTTCCGGCTGCAACTCGAGAAAAACCATGAGACTTCCCCCTCGCAGCGAGATAAGGTCCGATTCCCCTGCACTGCATGCAGAGCAATTCTGTGTTTAACATCAAACGTGAAAGGAGACTTGATTTCCTTGATGCCACTCCAGAGAAACCCCAAGATCACTGTCTCAAGTCTAGAGGGATCCTGAGGTCACTGGAGCAACACGAAAGGGCTCCGTGGACCCCAAATCAACTCGAGATGAGAGCTTAGTCCCTGGCTTCCACTGAAGAGGAATACCAACTTTCCACAAGCACCTCAAGAGGAGGTTTCTCTCAGCTACAGGTATGTGAGAGGGACCCTGAGTTTGTGGCCTCAAGTGGAATGGACACCGAGATGCTCTGACTCGAAGTAAGGCCGGATATCGCTGCAGTGAATTGAATGCAGGTTCGTCTTGCATCTCCCAAGACGAAGGGATGTCTGAATCCCCTGTGGAGACCACAGAGAAAGACCTAGTCCTCCGCCTCATCGCGACCGGAGGCCTCACATCCTTTGAAAACTCGAGAGGTCCGCGGAGACCAATGCTTCCAAAGGAGACGATGCCTGACTCCTCTTGAAAATGGTTAAAGTCCCAGGATCCCTGTCCACATGGACGGGGACCCTGGGTCTCCCGCTTCACGTGGAGACGCGTCCAAATTGCCATGCCAAGACTCGAGGAGAATCCCGAGGTGTCCCTCGCACCTAGGCAGGAGTCCTGATGTCGCTGAACAAATACGTGTCTGGAAGGGCCCTCCCCGTTGTAACTGGAAAATATACCCCAGGTTCACGCCGGAACTCGGGAAAAACCATGAGACTTCCCCCTCGCCGCGAGATGAGGCCTTATTCCCCTGCAGTGCGTGAAGAGCAATTCCGTGTTCCACATCAAACGTGAAAGTAGCCTTGATTTCCTTGATGGCACTCCAGAGAAAACCCAAGATCACTGTCTCAAGTCTAGAGCCATTCTGAGGTCACTGTAGCAACAAGAAAGGGCTCCGTGGACCCCAATTGAACTCAATATGAGAGCTTACTCCCTGGCTTCCCCTCAAGAGTAATACGAACTTTCCACAAGTACATCAAGAGGAGGCTTCTCTCTCCTACAGGTATGTGACAGGGACCCTGAGTTTGTGGCCTCAAGTAGAATGGACACCGAGATGCTCTGACTCGAAATAAGGCTGGTTATCCCTGCAGGGAATTGAATACAGGCTCGTCTTGCATCTCCCAAGACGACGGGTTCTCTGAATCCGCTGTGGAGACCACAGAGAAAGACCTAGTATTCCGCCTCATCGGGACCGGAGGCCTCACATACTTTGAAAACTCGAGAGGTCCGCGGAGATAAATCTTCCAAAAGAGACGATGCCTGGCTCCTCTTGAAAATGGATAGGAGTCCCAGGATCCCTGTGGCACGGGGAAAGTGACACTGGGTCCCCGCCTCACGGGGAGACGCGTCCCAATAGCCATGCCAAGACTCGAGGAGAATCCCGAATTGTCCCTCCCACCTAGGCAGGAGTCCTGACGTCGCTGCACAAACATGTGTCTGGAATGGCCCTCCCCGTCGTAACTCGAGAGTATACCCCAGGTTCCGGCCACAACTCGAGAAAAACCATGAGACTTCCCCCTCGCCGCGAGATGAGGCCCGATTCCCCTGGACTGCGTGCAGAGCAATTCCATGTTCCACATCCAACATGAAAGGAGCCTTGATTTCCTTGATGGCACTCCAGAGAAAACCCAAGATCACTGTCTCAAGTCTAGAGGGATCCTGAGGTCACTGTCGCAACCCGAAAGGGCTCCGTGGACCCCAAATCAACTTGAGATGAGAGCTTAGTCCCTGGCTTCACTCAAGACGTATACAAATTTTCCACAAGCACCTCAAGAGGAGGCTTCTCTCAGCTACAGGTATGTGAGAGAGATCCTGAGTTTGTGGCCTCAAATGGAATGGACTCCGAGATGCTCTTACTCGAAGTAAGGCCGGATATCCCTGCAGTGAATTGAATGCAGGCTCCTCTTGCATCTCCCAAGACGAAGGGATGTCTGAATTCCCTGTGGAGACAACAGAGAAAGACCTAGTTCTCCGCCTCATCGCGACCGGAGGCCTCACATCCTTAGAAACCTCGAGAGGTCCGCGGAGATCAATGCTTCCAAAGGAGACGATGCCTGACTCCTCTTGAAAATGGATAGGAGTCCCAGGATGACTGTGGCACGTGGAAAGGGACCCTGGGGCTCCCGCCTCAAGTGCAGACGCGTACCATTGCCATGCCAAGTCTCGAGGAGAATCCCGAGGTGTCCCTCGCACCTAGGCAGGGGTCCTGACGTCGCTGAACAAACACGTGTCTGGAAGGGCCCTCCCCGTCTTAACTCGAGAATACACCCCAAGTTCCGGCCGCAACTCGAGAAAAAACATGAGACTTCCATCTCGCCGCGAGATGAGGCCTGATTCCCCTGCACTGCATCGAGAGCAATTCCGTGTTCCACATCAAACGTGAAAGGAGTCTTGATTTCCTTGATGGCACTCCAGACAAAACCCAAGATCACTGTCTCAAGTCTAGAGGATTCCTGAGGTCAATGTAGCAACAGGAAAGGGCTCGGTGGACCCCAAGTCAACTCGAGATGAGAGCTTAGTCCCTGGCTTCGAATCAAGAGGAATACCAACTTTCCACAAGCACCTCAAGAGGAGGCTTCCCTCAGCTACATGTATGTGAGAGGGACCCTGAGTTTGTGGCCTCAAGTGGAATGGACACCGAGATGCTCTGACTCGAAGTAAGGCCGGATATCCCTGCAGTGAATTGAATGCAGGCTTGTCTTGCATCTCCCAAGACGAAGGGATGTCTGAATCCCCTGTGGAGACCACAGAGAAAGACCTAGTTCTCTGCCGCATCGCGCCCGGAGGCCTCACATCCTTTGAAAACTCGAGAGGTCCGCGGAGATCAATGCTTCCAAAGGAGACGATGCCGAACTCCTCTTGAAAATGGATAGGAGTCCCAGGATCCCTGTGGCACGTGAAATGGGACCCTGGGTCTCCCGCCTCAGGTGGAGACGCGTCCCAATTGCCGTGCCAAGACTCGAGGAGAATCCCGAGGTGTCCCTCGCACCTAGGCGCGAGTCCTGATGTCGCTGAACAAACACGTGTCTGGAAGAGCCTTCCCTGTCGTAACTCGAGAATATACCCCAGGTTCCGGCCGCAACTCGAGAAAAACCATGAGACTTCCCCCTCGCCGCGAGATGAGGCCCGATTCCCCTGCACTGCATGCAGAGCAATTCCGTGTTCCACATCAAACGAGAAAGGAGCCTTGATTTCCTTGATGGCACTCCAGAGAAAACCCAAGATCACTGTTTCAAGTATAGAGGGATCCTGAGGTCCCTGTAGCAACATGAAAGGGATCCGTGAACAACAAATCAACTCGAGATGAGAGCTTAGTCCCTTTCTTCGACTCAAGAGGAATACCAACTTTCCACAAGCACCTCAAGAGGAGGCTTCCCTCAGCTACAGGTATGTGAGAGGGACCCTGAGTTTGTGGCCTAAAGTGGAATGGACACCGAGATGCTCTGACTCGAAGTAAGGCCGGATATCCCTGCAGTGAATTGAATGCAGGCTCGTCTTGCATCTCCCAAGACGAAGGGATGTCTGAATCCCCTGTGGAGTCGACAGAGAAAGAACTAGTTCTCCGCCTCATCGCGACCGGAGGCCTCACATACTTTGAAAACTCGAGAGGTGCGCGGAGATCAATGCTTCCAAAGGAGACGATGCCTGACTCCTCTTGAAAATGGATAGGAGTCCCAGGAACCCTGTGGCACGTGGAAAGGGATCCTGGGTCTCCCGCCTCACGTGGAGACCCGTCCCAATTGCCATGCCAAGACTCGAGGAGAATCCCGAGGTGTCCCTCGCACCTAGGCAGGAGTCCTGACGTCGCTGAACAAACACGTGTCTGGAAGGGCCCTCCCCATCGTAACTCGAGAATATACCTCAGGTTCCGGCTGCAACTCGAGAAAAACCATGAGACTTCCCCCTCGCAGCGAGATAAGGTCCGATTCCCCTGCACTGCATGCAGAGCAATTCTGTGTTTAACATCAAACGTGAAAGGAGACTTGATTTCCTTGATGCCACTCCAGAGAAACCCCAAGATCACTGTCTCAAGTCTAGAGGGATCCTGAGGTCACTGTAGCAACACAAAAGGGCTCCGTGGACCCCAAATCAACTCGAGATGAGAGCTTAGTCCCCGGCTTCGACTCAAGAGGAATACCAACTTTCCACAAGCACCTCAAGAGGAGGCTTCTCTCAGCTACAGGTATGTGAGAGGGACCCTGAGTTTGTGGCCTCAAGTGGAATGGACACCGAGTTGCTCTTACTCGAGGTAAAGCCAGATATCCCTGCAGTGAATTGAATGCAGGCTCGTCTTGCATCTCCCAAGATGAAGGGATGTCTGAATCCCCTGTGGAGACCACAGAGAAAGTCCTAGTTCTCGCCTCATTGCGCCCGAGGCCTCACATCCTTTGAAAACTCGAGAGGTCCGCGGAGATCAATGCTTCCAAAGGAGACGATGCCTGACTCCTCTTGAAAATGGATAGGAGTCCCAGGAACACTGTGGCACGTGGAAAGGGACGCTGGGTCTCCCGCCTCACGTGGAGACGAGTCCCAATTGCCATGCCAAGACTCGAGGAGAATCCCGAGGTGTCCCTCTCACCTAGGCAGGAGTCCTGACGTCGCTGAACAAACACGTGTCTGGAAGGGCCCTCCCCATCGTAACTCGAGTATATACCCCAGGTTCCGGCCGCAACTCGAGAAAAACCGTGAGACTTCCCCCTCGCTGCGAGATGAGGCCCGATTCCCCTGCACTGCGTGCAGAGCAATTCCGTGTTCCACATCAAACGTGAAAGGAGCATTGATTTCCTTGATCGCACTCCAGAGAATACCAAAAGTCACTGTCTCAAGTCTAGAGGGAACCTGAGGTCACTGGAGCAACACGAAAGGGCTCCGTGGACCCCAAATAAACTCGAGATGAGAGCCTATTCCCTGGCTAGGACTAAAGTGGAATACCAACTATCCACAAGCACCTCAAGAGGAGGCTTCTCTCAGCTACAGGTATGTGAGAGGGACCCTGAGTTTGTGGCCTCAAGTGGAATGGACACCGAGATGCTCTGACTCGAAGTAAGGCCGGATATCCCTGCAGTGAATTGAATGCAGGCTCGTCTTGCATCTCCCAAGACGAAGGGATGTCTGAATCCCCTGTGGAGACCACAGAGAAAGACCTAGTCCTCCGCCTCATCGCGACCGGTGGCCTCACATCCTTTGACAACTCGAGAGGTCCGCGGAGATCAATGCTTCCAAAGGAGACGATGCCTGACTCCTCTTGAAAATGGATAGGAGTCCCAGGATCCCTGTGGCACGTGGAAAGGGACCCTGGGTCTCCCGCCTCACGTGGAGCCGCGTCCCAATTGCCATGCCAAGACTCGTGGAGAATCCCGAAGTGTCCCTCGCACCTAGGCAGGAGTCCTGACGTCGCTGAACAAACACGTGTCTGGAAGGGCCCTCCCCGTCGTAACTCGAGAATATACCCCAGGTTCCGGCCGCAACTCGAGAAAAACCATGAGACTTCCCCCTCGCCGCGACATGAGGCCCGATACCCCTGCACTGCGTGCAGAGCAATTCCATGTTCCATATCAAACGTGAAAGGAGCCTTGATTTCCTTGATGGCACTCTAGAGAAAAACCAAAGTCACTGTCTCAAGTCTAGAGGGATCCTGAGGCCACTGTAGCAGCATGAAAGGGGTCCGTGGACCCCAAATCAACTCGAGATGAGAGCTTAGTCCCAGGCTTCGACTCAAGAGGAATACCAACTTTCCACAAGCACCTCAAGAGGAGGCTTCTCTCAGCTACAGGTATGTGAGAGGGACCCTGAGTTTGTGGCCTCAAGTAGAATGGACACCGAGATGCTCTGACTCGAAGTAAGGCCGGATATCCCTGCAGTGAATTGAATGCAGGCTCGTCTTGTATCTCCCAAGATGAAGGGATGTCTGAATCCCCTGTGGAGACCACAGAGAAAGACCTAGTTCTCAGCCTCATGGCGACCGGAGGCCTCACATCCTTTGAAAACTCGAGCGGTCCGTGGAGATCAATGCTTCCAAAGGAGACGATGCCTGACTCCTCTTGAAAATGGATAGGAGTCCCAGGATCCCTGTCCACATGGACGGGGACTCTGGGTCTCCCGCTTCACGTGGAGCCGCGTCCCAATTGCCATGCCAAGCCTCGAGGAGAATCCCGAGGTGTCCCTCGCACCTAGGCAGGAGTCCTGATGTCGCTGAACAAACACGTGTCTGGAAGGGCCCTCCCCGTCGTAACTCGAGAATATACCCCAGGTTCCGGCCGCAACTCGAGAAAAACCATGAGACTTCCCCCTCGCTGTGACATGAGGCCCGATTCCCCTGCACTGCGTGCAGAGCAATTCCGTGTTCCACATCAAACGTGAAATGAGACTTGATTTCCTTGATGGCACTGCAGAGAAAACCCAAAATCACTGTCTCAAGTCGAGAGGGATCCTGAGGTCACTGGAGCAACAGGAAAGGGCTCCGTGCACCCCAAATCAACTCGAGATGAGAGCTTAGTCCCTGGCTTCGAGTCAAGAGGAATACCAACTTTCCACAAGCACCTCAAGAGGAGGCTTCTCTCAGCTACAGGTATGTGAGAGGGACCCTGAGTTTGTGGCCTCAAGTGGAATGGACACCGAGATGCTCTGACTCGATGTAAGGCCGGATATCCCTTCAGTGAATTGAATGCAGGCTCGTCTTTCATCTCCATAGACGAAGAGATGTCTGAATCCCCTGTGGAGACCACAGAGAAAGACCTAGTCCTCCGCCTCATCATGACTGGAGCCTCACATCCTTTGAAAACTCGAGAGGTCTGTGGAGATCAATGCTTCCAAAGGAGACGATGCCTGACTCTTCTTGAAAATGGATAGGAGTCCCAGGATCCCTGTGGCACGTGGAAAGGGACTCTGGGTCTCCCGCCTCACGTGGAGACGCGTCCCAATTGCCATGCCAAGACTCGAGGAGAATCCCGAGGTGTCCCCCGCACCTAAGCAGGAGTCCTGACGTCGCTGAACAAACACGTGTCTGGAAGGGCCCTCCCCATCGTAACTCGAGAATATACCCCAGGTTCCGGCCGCAACTCGAGAAAAACCATGAGACTTCCCCCTCGCCGCGAGATGAGGCCCGATTCCCCTGCACTGCGTGCAGAGCAATTCCGTGTTCCACATCAAACGTGAAAGGAGCCTTGATTTCCTTGATGGCACTCTAGAGAAAACCCAAGATCACTGTCTCAAGTCTAGAGGGATCCTGAGGTCACTGGAGCAACACGAAAGGCCTCCGTGGAACGCAAATCAACTCGAGATGAGAGCTTAGTCCCTGGCTTCGTCTAAAGAGGAAAACCAACTTTCCACAAGCACCTCAAGAGGAGGCTTCTCTCAGCTACAGGTATGTGAGAGGGCCCCTGAGTTTGTGGCTTCAAGTGGAATGGACACCGAGATGCTCTGACTCGAAATAAGGCCGGATATCCCTGCAGTGAATTGATTGCAGGCTCTTCTTGCATCTCCCAAGACGAAGGGATGTCTGAATCCCCTTTGGAGACCACAGAGGAAGACCTAATTCTCCGCCTCATCCCGAGCGGGGCCTCACATCCTTTAAAAACTCGAGAGGTCCGCGGAGGTCAATGCTTCCAAAGGAGATGATGCCTGACTCCTCTTGAAAATGGTTAGGAGTCCCAAGATCCCTGTCCACATGGACGGGGACCCTGGGTCTCCCGCTTCACGTGGAGACGCGTCCCAATTGCCATGCCAAGACTCGAGGAGAATCCCGAGCTGTCCCTCGCACCTAGGCAGGAGTCCTGACGTAGCTGAACAAACACGTGTCTGGAAGGGCCCTCCCCGTCGTAACTCGAGAATATACCCCAGGTTCCGGCCACAACTCGAGAAAAACCATGAGATTTCCCCCTCGTCGCGAGATGAGCCCCGATTCCCCTGCACTGCGCGCAGAGCAATTCCGTGTTCCACATCAAACGTGAAAGGAGCCTTGATTACCTTGATGGCACTCCAGAGAAAACCCTAGATCACTGTCTCATGTCTAGAGGGATCCTGAGGTCACTGGAGCAACAGGAAAGGGCTCCGTGGACCCCAAATCAACTCGAGATGAGAGCTTAGTCCCTGGCTTCGACTCAAGAGGAATACCAACTTTCCACAAGCATCTCAAGTGGAGGCTTCTCTCAGCTACAGGTATGTGAGAGGGACCCTGAGTTTGTGGCCTCAACTGAAAAGGACACCGAAATGCTCTGACTCGAAGTAAGGCCAGATATCCCTGCAGTGAATTGAATGCAGGCTCGTCTTGCATCTCCCAAGACAAACGGATGTCTGAATCCCCTGTGGAGACCACAGAGAAAGACCTAGTTCTCCGCCTCTTCGGGACCGGAGCCTGACATCCTTTGAAAACTCGAGAGGTCCGCGGAGATCAATGCTTCCAAAGGAGACGATGCCTGACTCCTCTTGAAAATGGATAGGAGTCCCAGGATCCCTGTGGCACGTGGAAAGGTACCCTGAGTCTCCAGCCTCACGGGGAGACGCGTCCCAATTGCCATGCCAAGACTCGAGGAGAATCCCGAGGTGTCCCTCGCACCTAGGCAGGAGTCCTGACGTCACTGAAAAAACACGCGTCCTGAACGGCCCTCCCCATCGTAACTCGAGAATATACCCCAGGTTCCGGCCGCCACTCGAGAAAAACCATGAGACTTCCCCCTCGCCGCGAGATGAGGCCCGATTGCCATGCACTGCGTGCAGAGCAATTCCGTGTTCCACATCAAACATGAAAGGAGCCTTGATTTCCTTGATGGCACTCCAGAGGAAAGGCAAGATCACTGTCTCAAGTCTAGAGGGATCCTGAGTTCACTGTAGCAACATGAAAGGGCCCCGTGGACCCCAAATCAACTCGAGATGAGAGCTTAGCCCTGGGCTTCGACTCAAGAGGAATACCAACTTTCCACAAGCACCTCAAGAGGAGGCTTCTCTCAGCTACAGGTATGAGAGAGGGACCCTGAGTTTGTGGCCTCAAGTGGAATGGACACCTTGATGCTCTGACTCGAAGTAAGGCCGGATATCCCTGCAGTGAATTGAATGCAGGCTCGTCTTGCATCTCCCAAGACGAAGGGATGTCTGAATCCCCTGTGGAGACCACAGAGAAAGACCTAATTCTCCAGCTCATCGCGACCGGAGGCCTCACATCCTTTGAAAACTCGAGAGGTCCGCGGAGCTCAATGCTTCCATAGGAGACGATGCCTGACTCCTCTTGAAAATGGATAGGAGTCCCAGGATCCCTGTGACACGTGGAAAGGGACCCTGGGTCTCCCGCCTCCCGTGGAGACGCATCCCAATTGCCATGCCAAGACTCGAGGAGAATTCCGAGGTGTCCCTCGCACCTAGGCAGGAGTCCTGAGGTCGCTGAACAAACACGTGTCTGGAAGGGCCCTCCCCGTCGTAACTCGAGAATATACCCCAGGTTCCGGCCGCAACTCGAGAAAAACCATGCGACTTCCCCCTCGCCGTGAGATGAGGCCCTATTTCCCTGCGCTCTGTGTAGAGCAATTCCGTGTTCCACATCAAACATGAAAGGAGGCTTGATTTCCTTGATGGCACTCCAGAGAAAAAGCAAGATCACTCTCTCAAGTCTAAAGGGATCCTGAGGTCACTGTAGAAACACGATAGGGCTCCGTGGACCCCAAATCAACTCGAGATGAGAGCTTAGTCCCTTGCTTCGACTCAAGAGGAATACCAGCTTTCCACAAGCACCTCAAGAGGAGGCTTCTCTCAGCTACAGGTATGTGAGAGGGACCCTGATTTTGTGGCCTCAAGTGGAATGAACTCCGAGATGCTCTGACTCGAAGTAAGGCCGTATATTCCTGCAGTGAATTGAATGCAGGCTCGTCTTGTATCTCCCAAGATGAAGGGATGTCTGAATCCCCTGTGGAGACCACAGAGAAAGACCTAGTTCTCCAGCTCATCGCGACCGAGGGCTCACATCCTTTGAAAACTCGAGAGGTCCGCGGAGATAAATGCTTCCAAAGGAGAAGATGCTTGACTCCTCTTGAAAATGGATACGAGTCCCAGGATCCCTGTGGTACATGGAAAGGGACTCTGGGTATCCAGCCTCACGGGGAGACGTGTCCCAGTTGCCATGCCAAGACTTGAGGAGAATCCCGAGGTGTCCCTCGCAACTAGGCAGGGGTCTTGACGTCGCTGAACAAACACGTGTCTGGAAGGGCCCTCCCCGTCGTAACTCAAGAATATACCCCAGGTTCCAGCCGCAACTCGAGAAAAACCATGAGGCTTCCCCCTCGCCGCGAGATCAGGCCCGATTCCCCTGCACTGCGTGCAGAGCAATTCCGTGTTCAAAATCAAACAAGAAAGGAGCCTTGATGTCATTGATGGCACTCCAGAGAAAAACCAAAATCACTGTCTCAAGTCTAGAGGGATCCTGCGTTCACTGTAGCAACACGAAAGGGCTCCGTGGACCCCAAATCAACTCGAGATGAGAGCTTAGTCCCTGGCTTCGACTCAAGAGGAATACCAACTTTCCACAAGCACTTCAAGAGGAGGCTTCTCTCAGCTAGAGGTATGTGAGAGGGACCCGGAGTTTGTGGCCTCAAGTGGAATGGACACCGAGATGCTCTGACTCAAAGTAAGGCCAGATATCCCTGCAGTGAATTGGATGCAGGCTCGTCTTGCATCTCCCAAGACAAATGGATGTCTGAATCCCCTGTGGAGACCACAGAGAAAGACCTAGTTTTCATCCTCTTCGGGACCGGAGGCCTGACATCCTTTGAAAACTCGAGAGGTCTGCGGAGATCAATGCTTCAAAAGGAGACGATGCCTGACTCCTCTTGAAAATGGATAGGAGTCCCAGGATCCCTGTGGCACGTGGAAAGGGACGCTGGGTCTCCAGCCTCACGGGGAGACGCGTCCCAATTGCCATGCCAAGACTCGAGGAGAATCCCGAGGAGTCCCTCGCACCTAGGCAGGAGTCCTGACGTCGCTGAAAAAACATGCGACCTGAAGGGCCCTCCCCATCGTAACTCGAGAATATACCCCAGGGTCCGGCCGCAACTCGAGAAAAACCAAGAGACTTCCCCCTCGCCGCGAGATAAGGCCCGATTCCCCTGGACTGCGTGCAGAGCAATTCCGTGTTCCACATCAAACGTGAAAGGAGCCTTGATTTCCTTGATGGCACTCCAGAGAAAACCCAAGATCACTGTCTCAAGTCTAGAGGGATCCTGAGGTCACTGGAGCAACACGAAAGGGATCCGTGGACCCCAAATCAACTAGAGATGAGAGCTTAGTCCCTGGCTTCGACTCAAGAGGAACACCAACTTTACACAAGCACCTCAAGAGGAGGCTTCTCTCAGCTACAGGTATGTGAGAGGGACCCTGAGTTTGTGGCCTCAAGTGCAATGGACACCGAGATGCTCTGACTCGACGTAAGGCCGGATATCCCTGCAGTGAATTGAATGCAGGCTCGTCTTGCATCTCCCAAGATGAAGGGATGTCTGAATCCCCTGTGGAGACAACAGAGTAAGACCTAATTCTCCGTCTCATCGCGAGCGGAGGCCTCACATCCTTTGAAAACTCGAGAGGTCTGCGGAGATCAATGCTTCCAAAGGAGACGATGCCTGACTCCTCTTGAAAATGGATAGGAGTCGCAGGGTCCCTGTGATACGTGGAATGTGACCCTGGGTCTCCCGCCTCACATGGAGACGCGTCCCAATTGCCATGCCAAGATTCGTGGAGAATCCCGAAGTGTCAACCGCTCCTAGGCAGGAGTCCTGACGTCGCTGAACAAACACGTGTCTGGAAGGGCCCTCCCCGGCGTAACTCGAGAATATACCCCAGGTTCCGGCCGCAACTCGAGAAAAACCAAGAGACATCCCCCTCGCCGCGAGATAAGGCCCGATTCCCCTGCACTGCGTGCAGAGCAATTCCGTGTTCCACATCAAACGAGAAAGGAGCCTTGATTTCCTTGATGGCACTCCAGAGAAAACCCAAGATCACTGTCTCAAGTCTATAGGGATCCTGAGGTCACTGGAGCAACACGAAAGGGCTCCGTGGACCCCAAATCAACTCGAGATGAGAACCAAGTCCCTGGCTTTGACGCAAGAGGAATACCAACTTTCCACAAGCACCTCAAGAGGAGGCTTCTCTCAGCTACAGGTATGTGAGAGGGACCCTGAGTTTGTGGCCTCAAGTCGAATGAACACCGAGATGCTCTGACTCGAAGTAAGGCACAATATCCCTGCAGTGAATTGAATGCAGGCTCGTCTTCCATCTCCCAAGACGAAGGGATGTCTGAATCCCCTGTGGAGACGACAGAGAAAGACCTGGTCCTCCGCCTCAACACGACCGGAGGAATCACATCCTTTTAAAACTCGAGAGGTCTGTGGAAATCAATGCTTCCAAAGGAGACGATGCCTGACTCTTCTTGAAAATGGATAGGAGTCCCAGGATCCCTGAGGCACGTGCAAAGGGACCCTGGGTCTCCCGCCTCACGTGGAGACGCGTCCCAATTGCCATGCCAAGACTCGAGGAGAATCCCGAAGTGTCCCTCGCACCTAGGCAGGAGTCCTGACATCGCTGAACAAACACATGTCTGGAAGGGCCCTCCCTGTCCTAACTCGAGAATATACCCCAGGTTCCTGCTGCAACTCGAGAAAAATCATGAGACTTCCCCCTCGCCATGAGATGAGGCCCGATTCCCCTGCACTGCGTGCAGAGCAATTCCGTGTTCCACATCAAACGTGAAAGGAGCCTTGATTTCCTTGATGGCACTCCAGAGAAAACCGAAGATCACTTTCTCAAGTCTAGAGGGATCCTGAGGTCACTGTAGCAACACGAAAGGGCTCCGTGGACCCCAAATCAACTCGAGATGAGAGCTTAGTCCCTGGCTTCGACTCAAGAGGAATACCAACTTTCCACAAGCACCTCAAGAGGAGGCTTCTCTCAGCTACAGGTATGTGAGAGGGACCCTGAGTTTGTGGCCTCAAGTTGAATGGACACCGAGATGCTCTGACTCGAAGTAAGGCCGGATATCCCTGCAGTAAACTGAATGCAGGCTCGTCTTGCATCTCCCAAGACGAAGGGATGTCTGAATCCGCTGTGGAGACCACAGAGAAAGACCTAGTCCTCCGCCTCATCGCGACCGGAGGCCTCACATTCTTTGAAAATTCGAGAGGTATGCGGAGATCAATGCTTCCAAAGGAGACGATGCCTGACTCCTCTTGAAAATGGATAGGCGTCCCAGGATCCCTGTTGCACGTGGAAAGGGACACTGGGTCTCCCGCCTCACATGGAGACGCGTCCAAATTGCCATGCCATGACTCGAGGAGAATCCCGAGGTGTCCCTCGCACCTAGGCAGGAGTCCTGACGTCGCTGAACAAACACGAGTCTGGAAGGGCCCTCCCCGTCGTAACTCGAGAATATACCCCAGGTTCCGGCCGCAACTCGAGAATACCATGAGACTTCCCCCTCGCCGCGAGATGAGGCCCGATTCCCCTGCACTGCGTGCAGAGCAATTCCATGTTCCACATCAAACGTGAAAGGAGCTTTGATTTCCTTGATGGCACTCCAGAGAAAACCCAAGATCACTGTCTCAAGTCTAGAGGGATCCTGAGGTCAATGGAGCAACACTAAAGAGCTCCGTGGACCCCAAATCAACTCGAGATGAGAACTTAGTCCCTGGCTTCGACTCAAGAGGAATACCAACTTTCCACAAGCCCCTCAAGAGGAGGCTTCTCTCAGCTACAGGTATGTGAGAGGGTCCCTGAGTATGTGGCCTCAAGTGGAATGGACACCGAGATGCTCTGACTCGAAGTAAGGCCGGATATCCCTGCAGTGAATTGAATGCAGGCTCGTCTTGCATCTCCCAAGACGAAGGGATGTCTGAATCCCCTGTGCAGAACACAGAGAAAGAACTAGTCCTCCACCTCAACGCGACCGGAGGCCTCACATCCTTTGAAAACTCGAGAGGTCCGCGGAGATCAATCCTTCCAAAGGAGACGATGCCTGACTCCTCTTGAAAATGGATAGGAGTCCCAGGATCCCTGTGGCACGTGGAAAGGGACCCTGGGTCTCCCGCCTCACGTGGAGACGCGTCCCAATGGCCATGCCAAGACTCGAGGAGAAGCCCGAGGTGTCCCTCGCACCTAGGCAGGAGTTCTGATGTCGCTGAACAAACACGTGTCTAGAAGGGCCCTCCCCGTCGTAACTCGAGAATATACCCCAGGTTCCGGCCGCAACTCGAGAAAAACCATGAGACTTCCCCCTCGCCGCGAGATGAGGCCCGATTCGCCTGCATTGCCTGCAGACCAATTCTGTGTTCCACATCAATCGTGAAAGGAGCCTTGATTTCCTTGATGGCACTCCAGAGAAAACCCAAGATCACTGTCTCAAGTCTAGAGGGATCCTGAGGTCACTGGAGCAACAAGAAAGGGCTCCGTGGACCCGAAATCAACTCGAGATGAGAGCTTAGTCCCTGGCTTCGACTCAAGAGGAATACCAACTTTCCACAAGCACCTCAAGAGAAGGCTTCTCTCAGCTACAGGTACGTGAGAGGGACCCTGAGTTTGTGGCCTCAAGTGGAATGGACACCGAGATGCTCTGACTCGCAGGAAGGCCGGATATCCCTGCAGTGAATTGAATGCAGGCTCGTCTTGCATCTCCCAAGTCGAAGGGTTGTCTGAATCCCCTGTGGAGACGACAGAGAAAGAACTAGTCCTCCGCCTCATCGCGTCCGGAGGCCTCACATCCTTTGAAATATCGAGAGGTCTGCAGAGATCAGTGCTTCCAAAAGAGACGATGCCTGACTCCTCCTGAAAATGGATAGGAGTCCCAGGATCCCTGTGGCACGTGGAAAGGGACCCTGGGTCTCCCGCCTCACGTGGAGACGCGTCCCAATTGCCATGCCAAGACTCGAGGAGAATCCCGAGGTGTCCCTCGCACCTAGGCAGGAGTCCTGACATCGCTGACCAAACACGTGTCTGGAAGGGCCCTCCCCATCGTAACTCGAGAATATACCCGAGGTTCCGGCCTCAACTCGAGAAAAACCATGAGACTTCCCCCTCGCCGCGAGATGAGGCCCGATTCCCCTGCCCTGCGTGCAGAACTATTCCGTTTTTCACATCAAACGTGAAAGGAACCTTGATTTCCTTGATGGCACTCCAGAGAAAACCCAAGTTCACTGTCTCAAGTGTAGAGGGATCCTGAGGTCACTGGAGCAACACGAAAGGGCTCCGTGGACCACAAATCAACTCGAGATGAGAGCTTAGTCCCTGGCTTCGACTCAAGAGGAATACCAACTTTCCACAAGCACCTCAAGAGGAGGCTTCTCTCACCTACAGGTATGTGAGAGGGCCCCTGAGTTTGTTGCCTCAAGTGGAATGGACACCGAGATGCTCTGACTCGAAGTAAGGCCGGATATCTCTGCAATGAATTGAATGCAGGCTCGTCTTGCATCTCCCAAGACGAAGGGATGTCTGAATCCCCTGTGGAGATGACAGAGAAAGACCGAGTTCTCCGCCTCATCGCGAGCGGAGGCCTCACATCCTTTGAAAACTCGAGAGGTCCGCGGAGATCAATGCTTCCAAAGGAGACGATGCCTGACTCCTCTTGAAAATGGATAGGAGTCCCAGGATCCCTGTGGAACGTGGAAAGGGACCCTGGGTCTCCGCCTCACGTGGAGATGCCTCCCAATTGCCATGCCAAGAATCGAGGAGAATCCCGAGGTGTCCCTCGCACCTAGGCAGGAGTCCTGACTTCGCGGAACAAACACTTGTCTGGAAGGGCCCTCCCCGTCGTAACTCGAGAATATACCCCAGGTTCCGGCCGCAACTCGAGAAAAACCATGAGACTTCCCCCTCGCCGCGACATGAGGCCAGATTCCCCTGGACTGCTTGCAGAGGAATTCTGAGTTGCACATCAAACGTGAAAGGAGCCTTGATTTCCTTGATGGCACTCCAGAGAAAATCCAAGATCACTGTCTCAAGTCTAGAGGGATCCTGAGGTCACTGGAGCAACAAGAAAGGGCTCCGTGGACCCCAAATCAACTCGAGATGAGAGCTTAGTTCCTGGCTTCGACTCAAGAGGAATACCAACTTTCCATAAGCACCTCAAGAGGAGGCTTCTCTCAGCTACAGGTATATCAGAGGGACCCTGAATTTGTGGCCTCAAGTGTAATGGACACCGAGATGCTCTGACTCGAATTAAGGCCGGATATCCCTGCAGTGAATTGAATGCAGGCTCGTCTTGCATCTCCCAAGACGAAGGGATGTCTGAATCCCCTGTGGAGACGACAGAGAAAGAACTAGTCCTCCGCCTCATCGCGACCGGAGGCCTCACATCCTTTGAAAACTCGAGAGGTCTGCGGAGATCAATGCTTCCCAAGGAGACGAGGCCTGACTCCTCTTTAAAATGGATATGAGTCCCAGGATCCCTGTGGCACGTGGAAAGGGACACTGGGTCTCCCGCCTCAAGTGGAGACGCGTCCCAATTGCCATGCCAAGACTCGAGGATAATCCCGAGGTGTCCCACGCACCTAGGCAGGAGTCCTGACGTCGCTGAACAAACACGGGTCTGGAAGGGCCCTCCCCGTCGTAACTCGAGATTATACCCCAGGTTCCGGCCGCAACTCGAGAAAAACCATGAGACTTCCCCCTCGCCGCGAGATGAGGCCCGATTCCCATGAACTGCATGCAGAACAATTCCGTGTTCCACATCAAACGTGAAAGGAGCCTTGATTTCCTTGATGGCACTCTAGAGAAAACCCAAGATCACTGTCTCAAGTCTAGAGGGATCCTGAGGTCTCTGAAGCAACACGAAAGGTCTGCGTGGACCCCAAATCAACTCGAGATGAGAGCTTAGTCCCTGGCTTCGACTCAAGAGGAATACCAACTTTCCACAAGCACCTCAAGAGGAGGCTTCTCTCAGCTACAGGTATGTGAGAGGGACCCTGAGTTTGTGGCCTCAAGTGGAATGGACACCGAGATGCTCTGACTCGAAGTAAGGCCGGATATCCCTGCAGTGAATTGAAAGCAGGCTTTTCTTGTATCTCCCAAGAAGAAGGGATGTCTGAATCCCCTTTGGAGACCACAGAGAAAGACCTAGCTCTCCGCCTCATCGCGACCAGAGGCCTCACATCCTTTGAAAACTCGAGAGGTCCGCGGAGATCAATGCTTCCAAAGGAGACGATGCCTGACTCCTCTTGAAAATGGATAGGAGTCCCAGGATCCCTGTGGCACGTGGAAAGGGCCCCGGGTCTCCCCCCTCACGTGGAGACGCGTCCCAATTGCCATGCCAAGACTCGAGGAGAATCCCGAGGTGTCCTCGCACCAAGGCAGGAGTCCTGACGTCGCTGAACAAACACGTGTCTGGAAGGATCCTCCCAATCGTAACTCGAGAATATACCCCAGGTTCCGGCCGCAAATCGAGAAAAACCATGAGATTACCCCCTCGCCGCGAGTTGAGGCCCGATTCCCCTGCACTGCATGCAGAGCAATTCCGTGTTCCACATCAAACGTGAAAGGAGCCTTGATTTCCTTGATGGCACTCCAGAGAAAACCCAAGATCACTGTCTCAAGTCTAGAGGGATCCTGAGGTCACTGGAGCAACACGAAAGGGCTCCATGGACCCCAAATCAACTCGAGATGAGAGTTTAGTCCCTGGCTTCGAGTCAAGAGGAATACCAACTTTCCACAAGCACCTCAAGAGGAGGCTTCTCTCAGCTACAGGTATGTGAGAGGGCCCTGAGTTTGTGGCCTCAAGTGGAATGGACACCGAGATGCTCTGACTCGAAGTAAGGCCGGATATCCCTGCAGTGAATTGAATGCAGGCTCGTCTTGCATCTCCCAAGACGAAGGGTTGTCTGAATCCCCTGTGGAGACCACAGAGAAAGGCCTAGTCCTCCACCTCAATGCAACAGGAGGCCTCATATCCTTTGAAAACTCGAGAGGTCTGCGGAGATCAGTACCTCCGAAGGAGACGATGCCTGACTCCTCTTGGAAATGGATAGGAGTCCCAGGATCCCTGTGGCACGTGGAAAGGGACCCTGGGTCTCCCGCCTCACGTGGAGACACGTCCCAATTGCCATGCCAAGACTCTAGGAGAATCACGAGGTGTCCCTCGCACCTAGGCAGGAGTCCGGACGTCGCTGAACAAACACGTGTCTGGAAGGGCCCTCCCCGTCGTAACTCGAGAATATACCCCAGGTTCAGGCCTCAACTCGAGAAAAACCATGAGACATCCCCCTCGGCGCGAGATGAGGCCCGATTCCCCTGCACTGCATGCAGAGCAATTCCGTTTTCCACATCAAACGTGAAAGGAGCCTTGATTTCCTTGATGGCACTCCAGAGAAAACCCAAGTTCACTGTCTCAAGTGTAGAGGGATCCTGAGGTCACTGTAGCAACACGAAAGGGCTCCGTGGACCACAAATCAACTCGAGATGAGAGCTTAGTCCCTGGCTTCGACTCAAGAGGAATACCAACTTTAAACAAGCACCTCAAGAGGAGGCTTCTCTCAGCTACAGGTATGTGAGAGGGACCCTGAGTTTGTGGCCTCAAGTGGAATGGACACCGAGATGCTCTGACTCGAAGTAAGGCAGGATATCTCTGCAATGAATTGAATGCAGGGTCGTCTTGCATCTCCCAAGACGAAGGGATGTCTGAATCCCCTGTGGAGATGACAGAGAAAGACCGAGTTCTCCGCCTCATCGCGAGCGGAGGCCTGACATCCTTTGAAAACTCGAGAGGTCCGCGGAGATCAATGCTTCCAAAGGAGACGATGCCTGACTCCTCTTGAAAATGGATAGGAGTCCCAGGATCCCTGTGGCACGTGGAAAGGGACCCTGGGTCTCCGACTCACGTGGAGACCCGTCCCAATTGCCATGCCAAGACTCGAGGAGAATCCCGAGGTGTCCCTCGCACCTAGGCAGGAGTCCTGACGTCGCTGAACAAACACGTGTCTGGAACGGCCCTCCCCGTCGTAACTCGAGAATATACCACAGGTTCCGGCCGCAACTCGAGAAAAACCATGAGACTTCCCCCTCGCCGCAAGATGAGGCCCGATTCCCCTGCACTGTTTGCAGAGCAATTCCGTGTTCCACATCAAACGGGAAAGGAGCCTTGATTTCCTTGATGGCACTCTAGAGAAAACCCAAGATCACTGTCTCAAGTCTAGAGGGATCCTGAGGTCACTGGAGCAACACGAAAGGGCTCCGAGGACCCCAAATCAACTCGAGATGAGAGTTTAGTCCCTGGCTTCGACTCAACTGGAATACCAACTTTCCACAAGCACCTCAAGAGGAGGCTTCTCTCAGCTACAGGTATGTGAGAGGGACCCTGAGTTTGTGGCCTCAAGTGGAATGGACACCGAGATGCTCTGACTCGAAGTAAGGCCGGATATCGCTGCAGTGAATTGAATGCAGGCTCGTCTTGCATCTCCCAAGACGAAGGGATGTCTGAATCCCCTGTGGAGACCACAGAGAAAGACCTAGTTCTCCGCCTCATCGCGACCGGAGGCCTCACATCGTTTGAAAACTCGAGAGGTCCGGGGAGATCAATGCTTCCAAAGGAGACGATGCCTGACTCTTCTTGAAAATGGATAGGAGTCCCAGGATCCCTGTGGCACATGGAAAGGGACCCTGGGTCTCCCCCCTCACATGGAGACGCGTCCCAATTGTCATGCCAAGACTCGAGGAGAATCCCGAGGTGTCCCTAGCACCTAGGCAGGAGTCCTGACGTCGCTGAACAAACACGTGTCTGGAAGGGCCCTCCCCGTCGTAACTCGAGATTATAGCCCAGGGTCCGGCCACAACTCCAGAAAAACCATGAGACTTCCCCCTCGCCGCGAGATGAGGCCCGATTCCCCTGCACTGCGTGCAGAGCAATTCCGTGTTCCACATCAAACGGGAAAGGAGCCTTGATTTCCTTGATGGCACTCCAGAGAAAACCCAAAATCACTGTCTCAAGTCTAGAGGGATCCTGAGGTCACTGTAGCAACACGAAAGGGCTCCGTGGACCCCAAATCAACTCGAGATGAGAGCTTAGTCCCTGGCTTCGACTCAACTGGGATACCAACTTTCCACAAGCACCTCAAGAGGAGGCTTCTCTCAGCTACAGGTATGTGAGAGCGACCCTGAGTTTGTGGCCTCAAGTGGAATGGACACCGACATGCTCTGACTCGAAGTAAGGCCTGATATCCCTGCAGTGAATTGAATGCAGGCTTGTCTTGCATCTCCCAAGATGAAGGGATGTCTGAATCCCCTGTGGAGACCACAGAGAAAGACATAGTTCTCCGCCTCATCGCCACCTCAGGCCTCACATCCTTTGAAAACTCGAGAGGTCCGCGGAGATCAATGCTTCCAAAGGAGATGATGCCTGAATTCTCTTGAAAATGGATAGGAGTCCCAGGATACCTGTGGCACGTGGAATGGGACCCTGGGTCTGGCGCCTCACGTGGAGCCGCATTCCAATTGCCATGCCAAGACTCGAGGAGAATCCCGAGGTGTCCCTCGCACCTAGGCAAAAGTCCTGATGTCGCTGAACAAACACGTGTCTGGAAGGGCCCTCCCCGTCGTAACTCGAGAATATACCCCAGGTTCCGGCCGCAACTCGAGAAAAACCATGAGACTTCCCGCTCGCCGCGCGATGAGGCCCGATTCCCCTGTACTGCGTGCAGAGCAATTCCGTGTTCCACATCAAACCTGAAAGGAGCTTTGATTTCCTTGATGGCCCTCCAGAGAAAACCCAAGATCACTGTCTCAAGTCTAGAGGGATCCTGAGGTCACTGGAGCAACACGAAAGCGCTCCGTGGACCCCAAATCAACTCGAGATGAGAGCTTAGTCCCTGGTTTGCTCACGAGGAATACCAACTTTCCACAAGCACCTCAAGAGGAAGCTTCTCTCAGCTACAGGTATGTGAGAGGGACCCTGAGTTTTTGGTCTCAAGTGGAATGGACACCGAGATGCTCTGACTCGAAGTAAGGCCGGATATGCCTGCCGTGAATTGAATGCTGGCTCGTCTTGCATCTCTCACGATGAAGGGATGTCTGAATTCCCTGTGGAGACCGCAGAGAAAGACCTAGTTCTCCACCTGTTCGCGACCGGAAGCCTCACATCCTTCGAAAATTCGAAAGGTCCCCGGAGATCAAAGCTTCCAAAGGAGACGATGCCTGACTCCTCTTGAAAATGGATAGGAGTCCCAGGATCCCTGTGGCACGTGGAAAGGGTCCCTGGGTCTCCCGCCTCACGTGGAAACCCGTCCCAATGGCCATGCCAAGACTCGAGGAGAATCCCGAGGTTTCCCTCGCACCTAGGCAGGAGTCCTGACATCGCTGAACAAACACGTGTCTGGAAAGGCCCTCCCAGTCGTAACTCGAGAATATACCCCAGGTTCCGGCCGCAACTCGAGAAAAAGCATGCGACTTCCCGTCGCCACGAGATGAGGCCTGATTCCCCTGCACTGCGGGCAGAGCAATTCCGTGTTCCACATCAAACGTAAAAGGAGCCTTGATTTCCTTGATGGCACTCCAGAGAACACCCAAGATCACTATCTCAAGTCTAGAGGGATCCTGAGGTCACTGGAGCAACACGAAAGGGATCCGTGGACCCCAAATAAACTCGAGATGAGAGCTTATTCCCTGGCTTTGACTCAAGTGGAATACCAACTATCCACAAGCACCTCAAGAGGAGGCTTCTCTCAGCTACAGGTATGTGAGAGGGCCCTGAGTTTGTGGCCTCAAGTGGAATGGACACCGAGATGCTCTGACTCGAAGGAAGGCCGGATATCCCTGCAGTGAATTGAATGCAGGCTCGTCTTGTATCTCCCACGACGGAGGGATGTCTGAATCCCTTGTGGAGACCACAGAGAAAGACCTCTGCCTCATTGCGACCGGAGGCCTCGCGTCCTTTGAAACCTCGAGAGGTCCGCGGAGATCAATGCTTCCAAAGGAGATGATGCCTGAGTCCTCTTGAAAATGGAAAGGAGTCCCAGGATCCCTGTGGCACGTGGAAAGGGACCCTGGGTCTCCCGCCTCACGTGGAGACGCGTCCCAATGGCCATGCCAAGACTCGAGGAGAATCCCGAGGGGTCCCTCGCACCTAGGCAGGAGTCCTGACGTCGCTGAAGAAACACGTGTCTGGAAGGGCCCTCCCCGTCGTAACTCGAGAATATACCCCAGGTTCCGGCCGCAACTCGAGAAAAACCATGAGACTTCCCCCTCGCCGCGAGATGAGGCCCAATTCCCCTGTACTGCGTGCAGAGCAATTCCGTGTTCCAAATCAAACATGAAAGGAGCCTTGATTTCCTTGATGGCACTCCAGAGAACACCCAAGATCTCTGTCTGAAGTCTAGAGGGATCCTGAGGTCACTGTAGCAACACAAAAGGGCTCCGTGGACCCCAAATCAACTCGAGATGAGAGCCACGTCCCTGGGTTCGACTCAAGAGGAATACCCACTTTCCACAAGCACCTCAAGAGGAGGCTTCTCTCAGCTACAGGTATGTGAGAGGGACCCTGAGTTTGTGACCTCAAGTGGAATGGACACCGAGATGCTCTGACTCGAAGGAAGGACGGATATCCCTGCAGTGAATTGAATGCAGGCTCGTCTTGCATCTCCCACGACGGAGGGATGTCTGCATCCCTTGTGGAGAACACAGAGAAAGACCTAGTTCTCTGCCTCATCACGACCGGAGGCCTCACGTTTTTTGAAAACTCGAGAGGTCCGCGGAGATCAATGCTGCCAAAGGAGACGATGCCTGACTCCTCTTGAAAATGGATAGGAGTCCCAGGATCCCTGTGGCACGTGGAAAGGGACCCTGGGTCTCCCGCCTCACGTGGAGACGCGTCCCAATTGCCATGACAAGACTCGAGGAGAATCCCGAGGTGTCCCTCGCACCTAAGCAGGAGTCCTGACGTCGCTGAACAAACACGTGTCTGGAAGGGCCCTCCCCGTCGTAACTCGAGAATATACCCCAGGTTCCGGCCGCAACTCGAGAAAAACCATGAGACTTCCCCCTCGCCGCGAGATGGGGCCCGATTCCCCTGCACTGCGTGCAGACCAATTCCGTATTCCACATCAAACATGAAAGGAGTTTGATTTCCTTAATGGCACTCCAGAGAACACCCAAGATCACTGTCTCAATCTAGAGGGATCCTGAGGTCACTGTAGCAACACGAATGGGCTGCGTGAACCCCAAATCAACTCGAGATGAGAGCTTCTTCCCTAGCTTCGACTCAAGAGGAATACCCACTATTCACAAGCACCTCAAGAGGAGGCTTCTCTCAGCTAAAGGTATGTGAGAGGGACCCTGAGATTGTGGCCTCAAGTGGAATGGACACCGAGATGATCTGACTCGAAGGAAGGCCGGATATCCCTGCAGTGAATTGAATGCAGGCTCGTCTTGCATCTCCCACGACGAACGGATGTCTGAATCCCATGTGGAGACCACAGAGAAAGACCTAGTTCTCCACCTCATCGTGACCGGAGGCCTCACGTCCTTTGAAATCTCGAGAGGTCCGCGGAGGTCAATGCTTCCAAAGGAGACGATGCCTGACTCCTCTTGAAAATGGATAGGAGTCCCAGGATCCGTGTGGCACGTGGAAAGGGACACTGGGACTCCCGCCTCACGTGGAGACGCGTCCCAATGGCCATGCCAAGAGTCGAGGAGAATCCCGAGGTATCCCTCGCACCTAGGCAGGAGTCCTGACGTCGCTGAACAAACACGCTTTTGGAAGGGCCCTCCCCGTCGTAACTCGAGAATATACCCCAGGTTCCGGCCGCAACTCGAGAAAAACCATGAGACTTCCCCCTCGCCTCGAGATGAGGCCCGATTCCTCTGCAGTGCGTGCAGACCAATTCCGTGTTCCACATCAAACATGAAAAGAGCCTTGATTTCCTTAATGGCATCCAGAGAAAACCCAAGATAACTGTCTCAAGTCTAGAGGGATCCTGAGGTCACTGTAGCAACACGAAAAAGCTCCGTAGACCCCAAATCAACTCGAGATGATAGCTTCTTCCCTGGCTTCGACTCAAGAGGAATACCCACTTTCCACAAGCACCTCAAGAGGAGGCTTCTCTCAGCTACAGGTATGTGAGAGGGACCCTGAGTTTGTGGCCTCAAGTGGAATGGACACCGATATGCTCTGACTCGAGGAAGGCCGGATATCGGTGCAGTGAATTGAATGCAGGCTCGTCTTGCATCTCCCACGACGAAGGGATGTCTGAATCCCCTGGGCAGACCACAGAGAAACACCTAGTTCTCCGCCTCATCGTGACCGGAGGCCTCACGTCCTTTGACAAATCGAGAGGTCCGCGGAGATCAATGCTTCCAAAGGAGACGATGCCTGACTCCTCTTGAAAATGGATAGGAGTCCCAGGATCCCTGTGGCACGTGGAAAGGGACCCAGGGTCTCCCGCCTCACGTGGAGACGCGTCCCAATGGCCATGCCAAGACTCGAGGAGAATCCCGAGGTGTCCCTCGCACCTAGGCAGGAGTCGTGACGTCCCTGAACAAACACGTGTCTGGAAGGGCCCTCCCCGTCGTTACTCGAGAATATAGCCCAGGTTCCGGCCGCAACTCGAGAAAGACCATGAGACATCCAACTCGCCGCGAGATGAGGCCCGATTCCCCTGCACTGCGTGCAGAGCAATTCCGTGTTCCACATCAAACATGAAAGGAGCCTTGATTTCCTTGATGGCACTCCAGAGAACACCCAAGATCACTGTCTGAAGTCTAGAGGGATCCTGAGGTCTCTGTAGCAACACGAAAGGGCTCCCTGGACCCCAAATCAGCCCGAAATGAGAGCTTCGTCCCTGGCTTCAACTCAAGAGGAATACTCACTTTCCACAAGCACCTCAAGAGGAGGCTTCTCTCAGCTACAGGTATGTGAGAGGGACCCTGAGTTTGTGGCCTCAAGTGGAATGGACACCGAGATGCTCTGACTCGAAGTAAGGCCGGATATCCCTGCAGTGAATTGAATGCAGGCTCGTTTGCATCTGCCAAGACGAAGGGATGTCTGAATCCCCTGTGGAGACCACAGAGAAACACCTAGTTCTCCGCCTCATCGCGACCAGAAGCCTCACGTCCTTTGAAAACTCGAGAGGTCCGCGGAAATCAATGCTTCCAAAGGAGACGATGCCTGACTCCTCTTGAAAATGGATAGGAGTCCCAGGATCCCTGTGGCACGTGGAAAGGGACCCTGGGTCTCCCGCCTCACGTGGAGACGCGTCCCAATGGCCATGCCAAGACTCGAGGAGAATCCCGAGGTGTCCCTCGCACCTAGGCAGGAGTCCTGATGTCGCTGCACAAACACGTGTCTGGAAGGGCCATCCCCATCGTAACTCGAGAATATACCCCAGGTTCCGGCCGCAACTCGAGACAAACCATGAGACTTCCCCCTCGCCGCGAGATGAGGCCCGATTCCCCTGCCCTGCGTGCAGAGCAATTCCGTGTTCCACATCAAACATGAAAGGAGCCTTGATTTCCTTGATGGCACTCCAGAGAACACCCAAGATCAGTGTCTCAAGTCTAGAGGGATCCTGAGGTCACTGTAGCAGCACGAAAGGGCTCACTGGACCCCAAATCAACTCGAGATGAGAGCTTCGTCCCTGGCTTCGACTCAAGAGGAATACCCACTTTCCACAAGCATCTCAAGAAGAGGCTTCTCTCAGCTACAGGTATGTGAGAGGGACCCTGAGTGTGTGGCCTCAAGTGGAATGTCCACCGAGATGCTCTGACTCGAAGGAAGGCCGGATATCACTGCAGTGAATTTAATGTAGGCTCGTCTTGCATCTCCCACGACGAAGGGATGTCTGAATCCCCTGTGGAGACCACAGAGAAAGACCTAGTTCTCCGCCTCATCGCGACCAGAAGCCTCGCGTCCTTTGAAAACTCGAGAGGTCCGCGGAGATCAATGCTTCCAAACGAGACGATGCCTGACTCCGCTTGAAAATGAATAGGAGTCCCAGGATCCCTGTGGCACGTGGAAAGGGAACCTGGTTATCCCGCTTCACGTAGAGACGCATCCCAATGGCCATGACAAGACTCGCGGAGAATCCCGTGGTGTCCCTCGCACCTAGGCAGGAGTCCTGATGTCCTGAACAAACACGTGTCTGGAAGGGCCCTCCCCGTCGTAACTCGAGAATATACACCAGGTTCCGGCCGCAACTCGAGAAAAACCATGAGACTTCCCCCTCGCAGCGAGATGATGCCCGATTCCCCTGCACTGCGTGCAGAGCAATTCCGTGTTCCACATCAAACATGAAAGGAGCCTTGATTTCCTTGATGGCACTCCAGAGAACACGCAAGATCACTGTCTCAAGTCTAGAGGGATCCTGAGGTCACTGTAGCAACACGAAAGGGCTCCATGGACCCCAAATCAACTCGAGATGAGAGCTTCTTCCCTAGCTTCGACTCAAGAGGAATACCCACTTTCCACAAGCACCTCAAGAGGAGGCTTCTCTCAGCTACAGGTATGTGAGAGGGACCCTGAGTTTGTGGCCTCATGTGGAATGGACACCGAGATGCTCTGACTCGAAGGAAGGCCGGATATCCCTGCAGTGAATTGAATGCAGGCTCTTCATGCAAATCCAACGACGAAGGGATGTCTGAATCCCCTGTGGAGACCACAGAGAAAGACCTAGTCCTCCGCCTCATCGTGACCGGAGGCCTCACGTCCTTTGAAAACTCGAGAAGTCCGCGGAGATCAATGCTTCCAAAGGAGACGATGCCTGACTCCTCTAGAAAATGGATAGGAGTCCCAGGATCCCTGTGGAACGTGGAAAGCGACCCTGGGTCTCCCGCCTCACGTGGAGACGCGTCCCAATGGCCATGCCAAGACTCGAGGAGAATCCCGAGCTGTCCCTCGCACCTAGGCAGGAGTCCTGACGTCGCTGAAGAAACACGTGTCTGGAAGGGCCCTCCCCGTCGTAACTCGAGAATATACACCAGGTTCCGGCCGCAACTCGAGAAAAACCATGAGAATTCCCCCTCGCCACGAGATGAGGCCGATTCCCCTGCACTGCGTGCAGAGCAATTCCGTGTTCCACATCAAACATGAAAGGAGCCTTTATTTCCTTAAAGGCACTCCAGAGAACACTCAAGATCACTGTCTCAAGTCTAGAGGGCTCCTGAGGTCACTGTAGCAACACGAAAGGGCTCCTTGGACCCCAAATCAACTCGAGATGATAGCTTCTTCCCTGGCTTCGACTCAAGAGGAATATACACTTTCCACAAGCACCTCAAGAGGAGGCTTCTCTCAGCTACAGGTATGTGAGAGGGACCCTGAGTTTGTGGCCTCAAGTGGAATGGACACCGAGATGCGCTGACTCGAAGGAAGGCCGGATATCCCTGCAGTGAATTGAATGCAGGCTCGTCTTGCATCTCCCTCGACGAAGGGTGTCTGAATCCCCTGTGGAGACCACAGAGAAAGACCTAGTTCTCCGCCTCATCGCGACCGGAGGCCTCACGTCCTTTGAAACCTCGAGAGGTCCGCGGAGACCAATGCTTCCAAAGGAGACAATGCCTGACTCCTCTTGAAAATGGATAGGAGTCCCAGGATCCCTGTGGCACGTGGAAAGGGACCCTGGGTCTCCCGCCTCACGTGGAGACACGTCCCAAAGGCCATGCCAAGACTTGAGGAGAATCCCGAGGTGTCCCTCGCACCTATGCAGGAGTCCTGACGTCGCTGAACAAACACGTGTCTGGAAGGGCCCTCCCCGTCGTAACTCGAGAATATTACCCAGGTTCCGGCCGCAACTCGAGAAAAACCATGAGACTTCCCCCTCGCCGCGAGATGAGGCCCGATTCCCCTGCACTGCGTGCAGAGCAATTCCGTGTTCCACATCAAACGTGAAAGAATCCTTGATTTCCTTGATTGCACTCCAGAGAAAACCCAAGATCACTGTCTCAAGTCTAGAGGAATCCTGAGGTCACTGGAGCAACACGAAAGGGCTCTGTGGACCCCAAATCAACTCGAGATGAGAGCTTAGTCCCTGGCTTCGACTCAAGGGGAATACCAACTTTCCACAAGCACCTCAAGAGGAGGCTTCTCTCAGCTACAGGTATGTGAGAGGGACCGTGAGTTTGTGGCCTCAAGTGGAATGGACACCGAGATGCTCTGACTCGAAGTAAGGCCGGATATCCCTGCAGTGAATTGAATGCAGGCTCATCCTGCATCTCCCAAGACGAAGGGATGTCTGAATCCCCTGTGGAGACCACAGAGAAAGACCTAGTCCTCCGCCTCAACGCGACCGGAGGCTTCACATCCTTTGAAAACTCGAGAGGTCCGCAGAGATCAATGCTTCCAAAGGAGACGATGCCTGACTCCTCTTGAAATGGTTAGAATTCCCAGGATCCCTGTCCACATGTACGGGGACCATGGGTCTCCCGCTTCACGTGGAGACGCGAGCCAATTGCCATGCCAAGGCTCGAGGAGAATCCCGAGGTGTCCCTCGCACCTAGGCAGGAGTCCTGACGTCGCTGAACAAACACGTGTCTGGAAGGGCCCTCCCCATCCTAACTCGAGAATATACCACAGGGTCCGGCCGCAACTCGAGAAAAACCATGAGACTTCCCCCTCGCCACGAGATGAGGCCCGATTCCCCTGCACTGCGTGCAGAGCAATTCCGTGTTCCATATCAAACAGGAAAGGAGCCTTGATTTCCTTGATGGCACTCCAGAGAAAACCCAAGATCACTGTCTCAAGTCTAGAGGGATCCTGAGGTCACTGTAGCAACACGAAAGGGCTCCGTGGACCCCAAATCAACTCGAGATGAGAGCTTAGTCCCTGGCTTCGACTCAAGAGGAATACCAACTTTCCACAAGCACCTCAAGAGGAGGCTTCTCTCAGCTACAGGTATGTGAGAGGGACCCTGAGTTTGTGGCCTCAAGTGGAATGGACACCGAGATGCTCTGACTCGAAGTAAGGCCGGATATCCCTGCAGTGAATTGAATGCAGGCTCGTCTTGCATCTCCCAAGACGAAGGGATGTCTGAATCCCCTGTGGAGACCACAGAGAAAGACCTAGTCCTCCGCCTCATTGCGACCGAAGGCCTCACATCCTTTGAAAACTCGAGAGGTCTGCGGAGATCAATGCTTCCAAAGGAGTCGATGCCTGACTCTTCTTGAAAATGGATAGGAGTCCCAGAATCCCTGTGGCACGTGCAATGGGACCCTGGGTCTCCCGCCTCACGTGGAGACGCGTCCCAATTGCCATGACAAGACTCGAGGAGAATCCCGAAGTGTCCCTCGCACCTAGGCAGGAGTCCTGACGTCGCTGAACAAACACGTGTCTGGAAGGGCCCTCCCCGTTGTAACTCGAGAATATACCCCAGGTTCCGGCCGCAACTCGAGAAAAACCATGAGACTTCCCCCTCGCCGCGAGATGAGGCCCGATTCCCCTGCACTGCGTGCAGAGCAATTCCGTGTTCTACATCAAACGTGAAAGGAGCCTTGATTTCCTTGATGGCACTCCAGAGAAAACCCAAGATCACTGTCTCAAGTCTAGAGGGATCCTGAGGTCACTGGAGCAACACGAAAGGGCTCCGTGGACCCCAAATCAACTCGAGATGAGAGCTTAGTCCCTGGCTTCAAGTCAACTGGAATACCAACTTTCCACAAGCACCTCAAGAGGAGGCTACTCTCAGCTACAGGTATGTGAGAGTGACCCTGAGTTTGTGGCCTCAAGTGGAATGGACACCGAGATGCTCTGACTCGAAGGAAGGCCGGATATCCCTGCAGTGAATTGAATGCAGGCTCGTCTTGCATCTCCCACGACGGAGGGATGTCTGAATCCCTTGTGGAGACCACAGAGAAAGACCTAGTTCTCCACCTCATCGCGCCCGGAGGCCTCACGTCCTTTCAAAACTCGAGAGTTCCGCAGAGATCAATGCTTCCAAAGGAGACAATGCCTGACTCCTCTTGAAAATGGATAGGAGTCCCAGGATCCCTGTGTCACGTGAAAAGGGACCCTGGGTCTCCCGCCTCACGTGGAGACGCGTCTCAATTGCCATGCCAAGACTCGAGGAGAATCCTGAGGTGTCCCTCGCACCTATGCAGGAGTCCTGACGTCGATGAACAAACACGTGTCAGGAAGGGCCCTCCCCGTCGTTACTCGAGAATATACCCCAGGTTCCGGCCGCAACTCGAGAAAAACCATGAGACTTCCCCCTCGCCGCGAGATGAGGCCCGATTCCCCTGGACTGCGTGCAGAGCAATTCCGTTTTCCACATCAAACATGAAAGGAGCCTTGATTTCCTTGATGGCACTCCAGAGAACACCCAAGATCACTGTCTGAAGTCTAGAGGGATCGTGAGGTCACTGTAGCAACACCAAAGGGCTCCGTGGACCCCAAATCAACTCGAGATGAGAGCTTAGTCCCTGGCTTCGACTCAAGTGGAATACCAACTTTTCACAAGCACCTCAAGAGGAGGCTTCTCTCAGCTTGAGGTATGTGAGAGGGACCCTGAGTTTGTGGCCTCAAGTGGAATGGACACCGAGATGCTCTGACTTGAAGTAAGTCCGGATATCCCTGCAGTGAATTGAATGCAGGCTCGTCTTGTATCTCCCAAGAAGAAGGGATGTCTGAATCCCCTGTGGAGACCACAGAGAAAGACCTAGTCCTCCGCCTCAACGCGACCGGAGGCCTCACATCCTTTGAAATATCGAGAGGTCCGCGGAGATCAATGCTTCCAATGGAGATGATGCCTGACTCCTCTTGCAAATGGATAGGAGTCCCAGGTTCCCTGTGGCACGTGGAAAGGGACCCTGTGTCTCGTGCCTCACGTGGAGATGCATCCCAATTGCCATGCCAAGACTCGAGAAGAATCCTGAGGTGTCCGTCGCACCTAGGCAGGAGTCCTAACGTCGCTGAACAAACACGTGTATGGAAGGGCCCTGCCCGTCATAACTCGAGAATATAACACAGGTTCCAGGCGCGACTCGAGAAAAACCATGAGAATTCCACCTCGACGCGAGATGAGGCTCGATTCCCCTGCACTGTGTGCAGAGCAATTCCGTTTTCCACATCAAACGTGAAAGGAGCCTTGATTTCCTTGATGGCACTCCAGAGAAAACCCAAGATCACTGTCTCAAGTCTAGAGGGATCCTGAGGTCACTGGAGCAACACGAAAGGGCTCCGTGGACCCCAAATCAACTCGAGATGAGAGCTTAGTCCCTGGCTTCGACTCAAGAGGAATACCAACTTTCCACAAGCACCTCAAGAGGAGGCTTCTCTCAGCTACAGGTATGTGAGAGGGACCCTGAGTTTGTGGCCTCACGTGGAATGGACACCGAGATGCTCTGACTCGAAGTAAGGCCGGATATCGCTGCAGTGAATTGAATGCAGGTTCGTCTTGCATCTCCCAAGACGAAGGGATGTCTGAATCCCCTGTGGAGACCACAGAGAAAGACCTAGTCCTCCGCCTCATCGCGACCGGAGGGCTCACATCCTTTGAAAACTCGAGAGGTCCGCGGAGACCAATGCTTCCAAAGGAGACGATGCCTGACTCCTCTTGAAAATGGTTAGAAGTCCCAGGATCCCTGTCCACATGGACGGGGACCCTGGGTCTCCCGCTTCACGTGGAGACGCGTGCCAATTGCAATGCCAAGACTCGAGGAGAATCCCGAGGTGTCCATCGCACCTAGGCAGGAGTCCTGACGTCGCTGAACAAACACGTGTCTGGAAGGGCCCTCCACATCGTAACTCGAGAATATACCCAAGGGTCCGGTCGCAACTCGAGAAAAACCATGAGACTTCCCCCTCGCCGCGAGATGAGACCCGATTCCCCTGCACTGCGTGCAGAGCAATTCCGTGTTCCACATCAAACGTGAAAGGAGCCTTGATTTCCTTGATGGCACTCCAGAGAAACCCCAAGATCACTGTCTCAAGTCTAGAGGGATCCTGAGGTCACTGGAGAAACACGTAAGGGCTCCGGGGACCCCACATCAACTCGAGATGAGAGCTTAGTCCCTGGCTTCGACTCAAGTGGAATATCAACTTTCCACAAGCACCCCAAGTGGAGGCTTCTCTCAGCTACATGTAGCTGAGAGGGACCCTGAGTTTGTGGCCTCAAGTGGAATGGACACCGAGATGCTCTGATTCGAAGTAAGGCCGGATATCAATGCAGTGAAGTGAATGCAGGCTCGTCTTGCATCTCCCAAGACGAAGGGATGACTGAATCCCCTGTGGAGACCACAGAGAAAGACCTAGTCCTCCGCCTCATCGCGACCGGAGGCCTCACATCCTTTGAAAACTTGAGAGGTCCGCGGAGATCAATGCTTCCAAAGGAGACGATGCCTGACTCCTCTTGAAAATGGATAGGAGTCCCAGGATCCCTGTGGCACGTGGAAAGGAACCCTGGGTCTCCCGCCTCACGTGGAGACGCGTCCCAATTGCCATGCCAAGACTCGAGGAGAATCCTGAGGTGTACCTCACACCTAGGCAGGAGTGCTAACGTCGCTGAACAAACACGTGTCTGGAAGGACCCTCCCCGTCGTGACTCGAAAATATGACCCAGGTTCAGGCCACAACTCGAGAAAAACCATGAGACTTCCCCCTCGCCGCGAAATGAGGCCCGATTCCCCTGCACTGCATGCAGAGCAATTCCGTGTTCCACATCAAACATGAAAGGAGCCTTGATTTCCTTGATGGCACTCCAGAGAAAACCCAAGATCACTGTGTCAGTCTAGAGGGATCCTGAGGTCACTGTAGCAACATGAAAGGGATCCGTGGACCCCAAATCAACTCGAGATGAGAGCTTAGTCCCTGGCTTCGACTCAAGAGGAATACCAACTTTCCACAAGCACCTCAAGAGGAGGCTTCTCTCAGCTACAGGTATGTGAGAGGGACCCTGAGTTTGTGGCCTCAAGTGGAATGGACACCGAGATGCTCTGACTCGAAGTAAGGCCGGATATCCCTGCAGTGAATTGAATGCAGGCTCGTCTTCAATCTCCCAAGACGAAGAGATGTCTGAATCCCCTGTGGAGACCACAGAGAAAGACCTAGTTATCCACCTCATGGCGAACAGAGGTCTCACATCCTTTGAAAACTCGAGAGGTCCACTGAGATCAATGCTTCCAAAGGAGACGATGCCTGGCTCCTCTTGAAAATGGATAGGAGTCCCAGGATCCCTGTGGCACGGGGAAAGTGACACTGGGTCCCCGCCTCACGGGGAGACGCGTCCCAATAGCCATGCCAAGACTCGAGGAGAATCCCGAATTGTCCCTCCCACCTAGGCAGGAGTCCTGACGTCGCTGCACAAACATGTGTCTGGAATGGCCCTCCCCGTCGTAACTCGAGAGTATACCCCAGGTTCCGGCCACAACTCGAGAAAAACCATGAGACTTCCCCCTCGCCGCGAGATGAGGCCCGATTCCCCTGGACTGCGTGCAGAGCAATTCCATGTTCCACATCCAACATGAAAGGAGCCTTGATTTCCTTGATGGCACTCCAGAGAAAACCCAAGATCACTGTCTCAAGTCTAGAGGGATCCTGAGGTCACTGTCGCAACCCGAAAGGGCTCCGTGGACCCCAAATCAACTTGAGATGAGAGCTTAGTCCCTGGCTTCACTCAACACGTATACAAATTTTCCACAAGCACCTCAAGAGGAGGCTTCTCTCAGCTACAGGTATGTGAGAGAGATCCTGAGTTTGTGGCCTCAAATGGAATGGACTCCGAGATGCTCTTACTCGAAGTAAGGCCGGATATCCCTGCAGTGAATTGAATGCAGGCTCCTCTTGCATCTCCCAAGACGAAGGGATGTCTGAATTCCCTGTGGAGACAACAGAGAAAGACCTAGTTCTCCGCCTCATCGCGACCGGAGGCCTCACATCCTTAGAAACCTCGAGAGGTCCGCGGAGATCAATGCTTCCAAAGGAGACGATGCCTGACTCCTCTTGAAAATGGATAGGAGTCCCAGGATGACTGTGGCACGTAGAAAGGGACCCTGGGGCTCCCGCCTCAAGTGCAGACGCGTACCATTGCCATGCCAAGTCTCGAGGAGAATCCCGAGGTGTCCCTCGCACCTAGGCAGGGGTCCTGACGTCGCTGAACAAACACGTGTCTGGAAGGGCCCTCCCCGTCTTAACTCGAGAATACAACCCAAGTTCCGGCCGCAACTCGAGAAAAAACATGAGACTTCCATCTCGCCGCGAGATGAGGCCTGATTCCCCTGCACTGCATCGAGAGCAATTCCGTGTTCCACATCAAACGTGAAAGGAGTCTTGATTTCCTTGATGGCACTCCAGACAAAACCCAAGATCACTGTCTCAAGTCTAGAGGATTCCTGAGGTCAATGTAGCAACAGGAAAGGGCTCGGTGGACCCCAAGTCAACTCGAGATGAGAGCTTAGTCCCTGGCTTCGAATCAAGAGGAATACCAACTTTCCACAAGCACCTCAAGAGGAGGCTGCCCTCAGCTACATGTATGTGAGAGGGACCCTGAGTTTGTGGCCTCAAGTGGAATGGACACCGAGATGCTCTGACTCGAAGTAAGGCCGGATATCCCTGCAGTGAATTGAATGCAGGCTTGTCTTGCATCTCCCAAGACGAAGGGATGTCTGAATCCCCTGTGGAGACCACAGAGAAAGACCTAGTTCTCTGCCTCATCGCGCCCGGAGGCCTCACATCCTTTGAAAACTCGAGAGGTCCGCGGAGATCAATGCTTCCAAAGGAGACGATGCCGAACTCCACTTGAAAATGGATAGGAGTCCCAGGATCCCTGTGGCACGTGGAATGGGACCCTGGGTCTCCCACCTCAGGTGGAGACGCGTCCCAATTGCCATGCCAAGACTCGAGGAGAATCCCGAGGTGTCCCTCGCACCTAGGCGCGAGTCCTGATGTCGCTGAACAAACACGTGTCTGGAAGAGCCTTCCCTGTCGTAACTCGAGAATATACCCCAGGTTCCGGCTGCAACTCGAGAAAAACCATGAGACTTCCCCCTCGCCGTGAGATGAGGCCCGATTCCCCTGCACTGCATGCAGAGCAATTCCGTGTTCCACATCAAACGAGAAAGGAGCCTTGATTTCCTTGATGGCACTCCAGAGAAAACCCAAGATCACTGTTTCAAGTATAGAGGGATCCTGAGGTCCCTGTAGCAACATGAAAGGGATCCGTGAACAACAAATCAACTCGAGATGAGAGCTTAGTCCCTTTCTTCGACTCAAGAGGAATACCAACTTTCCACAAGCACCTCAAGAGGAGGCTTCCCTCAGCTACAGGTATGTGAGAGGGACCCTGAGTTTGTGGCCTCAAGTGGAATGGACACCGAGATGCTCTGACTCGAAGTAAGGCCGGATATCCCTGCAGTGAATTGAATGCAGGCTCGTCTTGCATCTCCCAAGACGAAGGGTTGTCTGAATCCCCTGTGGAGTCGACAGAGAAAGAACTAGTTCTCCGCCTCATCGTGACCGGAGGCCTCACATACTTTGAAAACTCGAGAGGTGCGCGGAGATCAATGCTTCCAAAGGAGACGATGCCTGACTCCTCATGAAAATGGATAGGAGTCCCAGGAACCCTGTGGCACGTGGAAAGGGGTCCTGGGTCTCCCGCCTCATGTGGAGACCCGTCCCAATTGCCATGCCAAGACTCGAGGAGAATCCCGAGGTGTCCCTCGCACCTAGGCAGGAGTCCTGACGTCGCTGAACAAACACGTGTCTGGAAGGGCCCTCCCCGTCTTAACTCGAGAATATACCTCAGGTTCCGGCTGCAACTCGAGAAAAACCATGAGACTTCCCCCTCGCAGCGAGATAAGGTCCGATTTCCCTTCACTGCATGCAGAGCAATTCTGTGTTTAACATCAAACGTGAAAGGAGACTTGATTTCCTTGATGCCACTCCAGAGAAACCCCAAGATCACTGTCTCAAGTCTAGAGGGATCCTGAGGTCACTGTAGCAACACAAAAGGGCTCCGTGGACCCCAAATCAACTCGAGATGAGAGCTTAGTCCCCGGCTTCGACTCAAGAGGAATACCAACTTTCCACAAGCACCTCAAGAGGAGGCTTCTATCAGCTACAGGTATGTGAGAGGGACCCTGAGTTTGTGGCCTCAAGTGGAATGGACACCGAGTTGCTCTTACTCGAGGTAAAGCCAGATATCCCTGCAGTGAATTGAATGCAGGCTCGTCTTGCATCTCCCAAGATGAAGGGAAGTGTGAATCCCCTGTGGAGACCACAGAGAAAGTCCTAGTTCTCGCCTCATTGCGCCCGTGGCCTCATATCCTTTGAAAACTCGAGAGGTCCGCGGAGATCAATGCTTCCAAAGGAGACGATCCCTGACTCCTCTTGAAAATGGATAGGAGTCCCAGGAACACTGTGGCACGTGGAAAGGGACGCTGGGTCTCCCGCCTCACGTGGAGACGAGTCCCAATTGCCATGCCAAGACTCGAGGAGAATCCCGAGGTGTCCCTCTAACCTAGGCAGGAGTCCTGACGTCGCTGAACAAACACGTGTCTGGAAGGGCCCTCCCCATCGTAACTCGAGAATATACCCCAGGTTCCGGCCGCAACTCGAGAAAAACCGTGAGACTTCCCCCTCGCTGCGAGATGAGGCCCGATTCCCCTGCACTGCGTGCAGAGCAATTCCGTGTTCCACATCAAACGTGAAAGGAGCCTTGATTTCCTTGATCGCACTCCAGAGAATACCAAAAGTCACTGTCTCAAGTCTAGAGGGAACCTGAGGTCACTGGAGCAACACGAAAGGGCTCCGTGGACCCCAAATAAACTCGAGATGAGAGCTTATTCCCTGGCTAGGACTAAAGTGGAATACCAACTATCCACAAGCACCTCAAGAGGAGGCTTCTCTCAGCTACAGGTATGTGAGAGGAACCCTGAGTTTGTGGCCTCAAGTGGAATGGACACCGAGATGCTCTGACTCGAAGTAAGGCCGGATATCCCTGCAGTGAATTGAATGCAGGCTCGTCTTGCATCTCCCAAGACGAAGGGATGTCTGAATCCCCTGTGGAGACCACAGAGAAAGACCTAGTCCTCCGCCTCATCGCGACCGGTGGCCTCATATTCTTTGACAACTCGAGAGGTCCACGGAGATCAATGCTTCCAAAGGAGACGATGCCTGACTCCTCTTGAAAATGGATAGGAGTCCCAGGATCCCTGTGGCACGTGGAAAGGGACCCTGGGTCTCCCGCCTCACGTGGAGCCGCGTCCCAATTGCCATGCCAAGACTCGTGGAGAATCCCGAAGTGTCCCTCGCACCTAGGCAGGAGTCCTGACGTCGCTGAACAAACACGTGTCTGGAAGGGCCCTCCCCGTCGTAACTCGAGAATATACCCCAGGTTCCGGCCGCAACTCGAGAAAAACCATGAGAATTCCCCCTCGCTGTGACATGAGGCCCGATTCCCCTGCACTGCGTGCAGAGCAATTCCATGTTCTACATCAAACGTGAAAGGAGCCTTGATTTCCTTGATGGCACTCTAGAGAAAAACCAAAGTCACTGTCTCAAGTCTAGAGGGATCCTGAGGCCACTGTAGCAGCATGAAAGGGGTCCGTGGACCCCAAATCAACTCGAGATGAGAGCTTAGTCCCAGGCTTCGACTCAAGAGGAATACCAACTTTCCACAAGCACCTCAAGAGGAGGCTTCTCTCAGCTACAGGTATGTGAAAGGGACCCTGAGTTTGTGGCCTCAAGTAGAATGGACACCGAGATGCTCTGACTCGAAGTAAGGCCGGATATCCCTGCAGTGAATTGAATGCAGGCTCGTCTTGTATCTCCCAAGATGAAGGGATGTCTGAATCCCCTGTGGAGACCACAGAGAAAGACCTAGTTCTCAGCCTCATGGCGACCGGAGGCCTCACATCCTTTGAAAACTCGAGCGGTCCGTAGAGATCAATGCTTCCAAAGGAGACGATGCCTGACTCCTCTTGAAAATGGATAGGAGTCCCAGGATCCCTGTCCACATGGACGGGGACTCTGGGTCTCCCGCTTCACGTGGAGCCGCGTCCCAATTGCCATGCCAAGCCTCGAGGAGAATCCCGAGGTGTCCCTCGCACCTAGGCAGGAGTCCTGATGTCGCTGAACAAACACGTGTCTGGAAGGGCCCTCCCCGTCGTAACTCGAGAATATACCCCAGGTTCCGGCCGCAACTCGAGAAAAACCATGAGAATTCCCCCTCGCTGTGACATGAGGCCCGATTCCCCTGCACTGCGTGCAGAGCAATTCCGTGTTCCACATCAAACGTGAAATGAGACTTGATTTCCTTGATGGCACTGCAGAGAAAACCCAAAATCACTGTCTCAAGTCGAGAGGGATCCTGAGGTCACTGGAGCAACAGGAAAGGGCTCCGTGCACCCCAAATCAACTCGAGATGAGAGCTTAGTCCCTGGCTTCGAGTCAAGAGGAATACCAACTTTCCACAAGCACCTCAAGAGGAGGCTTCTCTCAGCTACAGGTATGTGAGAGGGACCCTGAGTTTGTGGCCTCAAGTGGAATGGACACCGAGATGCTCTGACTCGATGTAAGGCCGGATATCCCTTCAGTGAATTGAATGCAGGCTCGTCTTTCATCTCCATAGACGAAGAGATGTCTGAATCCCCTGTGGAGACCACAGAGAAAGACCTAGTCCTCCGCCTCATCATGACTGGAGCCTCACATCCTTTGAAAACTCGAGAGGTCTGTGGAGATCAATGCTTCCAAAGGAGACGATGCCTGACTCTTCTTGAAAATGGGTAGGAGTCCCAGGATCCCTGTGGCACGTGGAAAGGGACTCTGGGTCTCCCGCCTCACGTGGAGACGCCTCCCAATTGCCATGTCAAGACTCGAGGAGAATCCCGAGGTGTCCCCCGCACCTAAGCAGGAGTCCTGACGTCGCTGAACAAACACGTGTCTGGAAGGGCCCTCCCCATCGTAACTCGAGAATATACCCCAGGTTCCGGCCGCAACTCGAGAAAAACCATGAGACTTCCCCCTCGTCGCGAGATGAGCCCCGATTCCCCTGCACTGCGCGCAGAGCAATACCGTGTTCCACATCAAACGTGAAAGGAGCCTTGATTTCCTTGATGGCACTCCAGAGAAAACCCTAGATCACTGTCTCATGTCTAGAGGGATCCTGAGGTCACTGGAGCAACACGAAAGGGCTCCGTGGACCCCAAATCAACTCGAGATGAGAGCTTAGTCCCTGGCTTCGACTCAAGAGGAATACGAACTCTCCACGAGCCCCTCAAGAGGAGGCTTCTCTCAGCTACAGGTATGTGAGAGGGACCCTGAGTTTGTGGCCTCAAGTAGAATGGACACCGAGATGCCCTGACTCGAAGTAAGGCCGGATATCCCTGCAGTGAATTGAATGCAGGCTCGTCTTGCATCTCCCAAGATGAAGGGATGTCTGAATCCCCTGTGGAGACCACAGAGAAAGACCTAGTTCTCAGCCTCATGGCGACCGGAGGCCTCACATCCTTTGAAAACTCGAGAGGTCCGCAGAGATCAATGCTTCCAAAGGAGACGATGCCTGACTCCTCTTGAAAATGAATAGGAGTCCCAGGATCACTGTCCACATGGACGGGGACACTGGGTCTCCCGCTTCACGTGAACACGCGTAACAATAGCCATGCCAAGACTCGAGGAGAATTCCGAGGTGTCCCTCGCACCTAGGCTGGAGTCTAGAAGACGCTGTACAGACACGTGTCCGGAAGGGCCCTCCCCGTCGTAACTCGAGAATATAACCCAGGGTCCGGCCGCAACTCGAGAAAAATCATGAGACTTCCCCCTCGCCGAGACATGAGGCCCGATTCCCCTGCACTGCGTGCAGAGCAATTCCGTGTTCCACATCAAACGTGAAAGGAGCCTTGATTTCCTTGATGGCACTCCAGAGAAAACCCAAGATCACTGTCTCAAGTCTAGAGGGATCCTGAGGTCACTGTAGCAACACAAAAGGGCTCCGTGGACCCCAAATCAACTCGAGATGAGAGCTTAGTCCCTGGCTTCGAGTCAAGAGGAATACCAACTTTCCACAAGCACCTCAAGAGGAGGCTTCTCTCAGCTACAGGTATGTGAGAGGGCCCTGAGTTTGTGGCCTCAAGTGGAATGGACACCGAGATGCTCTGACTCGAAGTAAGGCCGGATATCCCTGCAGTGAATTGAATGCAGGCTCGTCTTGCATCTCCCAAGACGAAGGGTTGTCTGAATCCCCTGTGGAGACCACAGAAAAAGGCTTAGTCCTCCACCTCAATGCAACCGGAGGCCTCATATCCTTTGAAAACTCGAGAGGTCTGCGGAGATCAGTACCTCCGAAGGAGACGATGCCTGACTCCTCTTGGAAATGGATAGGAGTCCCAGGATCCCTATGGCACGTTGAAAGGGACCCTGGTTCTCCCGCCTCACGTGGAGACACGTCCCAATTGCCATCCCAAGACTCGAGGAGAATCTCGATGTGTCCCTCGCACCTAGGCAGGAGTCCTGACGTCGCTGAACAAACACGTGTCTGGAAGGGCCCTCCCCGTCGTAACTCGAGAATATACCCCAGGTTCCGGCCTCAACTCGAGAAAAACCATGAGACATCCCCCTCGGCACGAGATGAGGCCCGATTCCCCTGCCCTGCGTGCAGAGCTATTCCGTTTTCCAAATCAAACGTGAAAGGAGCCTTGATTTCCTTGATGGCACTCCAGAGAAAACCCAAGTTCACTGTCTCAAGTGTAGAGGGATCCTGAGGTCACTGGAGCAACACGAAAGGGCTCCGTGGACCAGAAATCAACTCGAGATGAGAGCTTAGTCCCTGGCTTCGACTCAAGAGGAATACCAACTTTCCACAAGCACCTCAAGAGGAGGCTTCTCTCAGCTACAGGTATGTGAGACGGACCCTGAGTTTGTGGCCTCAAGTGGAATGGACACCGAGATGCTCTGACTCGAAGTAAGGCAGGATATCTCTGCAGTGAATTGAATGCAGGCTCGTCTTGCATCTCCCAAGACGAAGGGTTGTCTGAATCCCCTGTGGAGACCACAGAGAAAGGCCTTCCTCCACCTCAATGCACCGGAGGCCTCATATCCTTTAGAAACTCGAGAGGTCTGCGGAGATCAGTACCTCCGAAGGAGACGATGCCTGACTCCTCTTGAAAATGGATAGGAGTCCTAGGATCCCTGTGGCACGTGGAAAGGGACCCTGGGTCTCCCGCCTCACGTGGAGACACGTCCCAATTGCCATGAAAAGACTCGAGGAGAATCCCGAGGTGTCCCTCGCACCTAGGCAGGAGTCCTGACGTCGCTGAACAAACACGTGTCTGGAAGGGCCCTCCCCATCGTAACTCGAGAATATACCCGAGGTTCCGGCCTCAACTCGAGAAAAACCATGAGACTTCCCCCTCGCCGCGAGATGAGGCCCGATTCCCCTGCCCTGCGTGCAGAACTATTCCGTTTTTCACATCAAACGTGAAAGGAACCTTGATTTCCTTGATGGCACTCCAGAGAAAACCCAAGTTCACTGTCTCAAGTGTAGAGGGATCCTGAGGTCACTGGAGCAACACGAAAGGGCTCCGTGGACCACAAATCAACTCGAGATGAGAGCTTAGTCCCTGGCTTCGACTCAAGAGGAATACCAACTTTCCACAAGCACCTCAAGAGGAGGCTTCTCTCAGCTACAGGTATGTGAGAGGGCCCCTGAGTTTGTTGCCTCAAGTGGAATGGACACCGAGATGCTCTGACTCGATGTAAGGCCGGATATCTCTGCAATGAATTGAATGCAGGCTCGTCTTGCATCTCCCAAGACGAAGGGATGTCTGAATCCCCTGTGGAGATGACAGAGAAAGACCGAGTTCTCCGCCTCATCGCGAGCGGAGGCCTCACATCCTTTGAAAACTCGAGAGGTCCGCGGAGATCAATGATTCCAAAGGAGACGATGCCTGACTCCTCTTGAAAATGGATAGGAGTCCCAGTTTCCCTGTGGAACGTGGAAAGGGACCCTGGGTCTCCGCCTCACGTGGAGATGCCTCCCAATTGCCATGCCAAGAATCGAGGAGAATCCCGAGGTGTCCCTCGCACCTAGGCAGGAGTCCTGACTTCGCGGAACAAACACTTGTCTGGAAGGGCCCTCCCCGTCGTAACTCGAGAATATACCCCAGGTTCCGGCCGCAACTCGAGAAAAACCATGAGACTTCCCCCTCGCCGTGACATGAGGCCAGATTCCCCTGGACTGCTTGCAGAGGAATTCCGTGTTGCACATCAAACGTGAAAGGAGCCTTGATTTCCTTGATGGCACTCCAGAGAAAACCCAAGATCACTGTCTCAAGTCTAGAGGGATCCTGAGGTCACTGGAGCAACAAGAAAGGGCTCCGTGGACCCCAAATCAACTCGAGATGAGAGCTTAGTTCCTGGCTTCGACTCAAGAGGAATACCAACTTTCCATAAGCACCTCAAGAGGAGGCTTCTCTCAGCTACAGGTATGTCAGAGGGACCCTGAATTTGTGGCCTCAAGTGTAATGGACACCGAGATGCTCTGACTCGAATTAAGGCCGGATATCCCTGCAGTGAATTGAATGCAGGCTCGTCTTGCATCTCCCAAGACGAAGGGATGTCTGAATCCCCTGTGGAGACGACAGAGAAAGAACTAGTCCTCCGCCTCATCGCGACCGGAGGCCTCACATCCTTTGAAAACTCGAGAGGTCTGCGGAGATCAATGCTTCCCAAGGAGACGAGGCCTGACTCCTCTTTAAAATGGATATGAGTCCCAGGATCCCTGTGGCACGTGGAAAGGAACTCTGGGTCTCCAGCCTCAAGTGGAGACGCGTCCCAATTGCCATGCCAAGACTCGAGGAGAATCCCGAGGTGTCCCACGCACCTAGGCAGGAGTCCTGACGTCGCTGAACAAACACGGGTCTGGAAGGGCCCTCCCCGTCGTAACTCGAGATTATACCCCAGGTTCTGGCCGCAACTCGAGAAAAACCATGAGACTTCCCCCTCGCCGCGAGATGAGGCCCGATTCCCATGAACTGCATGCAGAACAATTCCGTGTTCCACATCAAACGTGAAAGGAGCCTTGATTTCCTTGATGGCACTCTAGAGAAAACCCAAGATCACTGTCTCAAGTCTAGAGGGATCCTGAGGTCTCTGAAGCAACACGAAAGGTCTGCGTGGACCCCAAATCAACTCGAGATGAGAGCTTAGTCCCTGGCTTCGACTCAAGAGGAATACCAACTTTCCACAAGCACCTCAAGAGGAGGCTTCTCTCAGCTACAGGTATGTGAGAGGGACCCTGAGTTTGTGGCCTCAAGTGGAATGGACACCGAGATGCTCTGACTCGAAGTAAGGCCGGATATCCCTGCAATGAATTGAAAGCAGGCTTTTCTTGTATCTCCCAAGAAGAAGGGATGTCTGAATCCCCTTTGGAGACCACAGAGAAAGACCTAGCTCTCCGCCTCATCGCGACCAGAGGCCTCACATCCTTTGAAAACTCGAGAGGTCCGCGGAGATCAATGCTTCCAAAGGAGACGATGCCTGACTCCTCTTGAAAATGGATAGGAGTCCCAGGATCCCTGTGGCACGTGGAAAGGGCCCCGGGTCTCCCGCCTCACTTGGAGACGCATCCCAATTGCCATGCCAAGACTCGAGGAGAATCCCGAGGTGTCCTCGCACCAAGGCAGGAGTCCTGACGTCGCTGAACAAACACGTGTCTGGAAGGATCCTCCGAATCGTAACTCGAGAATATACCCCAGTTTCCGGCCGCAAATCGAGAAAAACCATGAGATTACCCCCTCGCCGCGAGTTGAGGCCCGATTCCCCTGCACTGCATGCAGAGCAATTCCGTGTTCCACATCAAACGTGAAAGGAGCCTTGATTTCCTTGATGGCACTCCAGAGAAAACCCAAGATCACTGTCTCAAGTCTAGAGGGATCCTGAGGTCACTGGAGCAACACGAAAGGGCTCCATGGACCCCAAATCAACTCGAGATGAGAGTTTAGTCCCTGGCTTCGAGTCAAGAGGAATACCAACTTTCCACAAGCACCTCAAGAGGAGGCTTCTCTCAGCTACAGGTATGTGAGAGGGCCCTGAGTTTGTGGCCTCAAGTGGAATGGACACCGAGATGCTCTGACTCGAAGTAAGGCCGGATATCCCTGCAGTGAATTGAATGCAGGCTCGTCTTGCATCTCCCAAGACGAAGGGTTGTCTGAATCCCCTGTGGAGACCACAGAGAAAGGCCTAGTCCTCCACCTCAATGCAACCGGAGGCCTCATATCCTTTGAAAACTCGAGAGGTCTGCGGAGATCAGTACCTCCGAAGGAGACGATGCCTGACTCCTCTTGGAAATGGATAGGAGTCCCAGGATCCCTGTGGCACGTGGAAAGGGACCCTGGGTCTCCCGCCTCACGTGGAGACACGTCCCAATTGCCAAGCCAAGACTCTAGGAGAATCACGAGGTGTCCCTCGCACCTAGGCAGGAGTCCTGACGTCGCTGAACAAACACGTGTCTGGAAGGGCCCTCCCCGTCGTAACTCGAGAATATACCCCAGGTTCCGGCCGCAACTCGAGAAAAACCATGAGACTTCCCCCTAGCCGCGAGATGAGGCCCGATTCCCCTGCCCTGCGTGCAGAACTATTCCGTTTTCCACATCAAACGTGAAAGGAACCTTGATTTCCTTGATGGCACTCCAGAGAAAACCCAAGTTCACTGTCTCAAGTGTAGAGGGATCCTGAGGTCACTGGAGCAACACGAAAGGGCTCCGTGGACCACAAATCAACTCGAGATGAGAGCTTAGTCCCTGGCTTCGACTCAAGAGAAATACCAACTTTCCACAAGCACCTCAAGAGGAGGCTTCTCTCACCTACAGGTATGTGTTAGGGCCCCTGAGTTTGTTGCCTCAAGTGGAATGGACACCGAGAAGCTCTGACTCGAAGTAAGGCCGGATATCTCTGCAATGAATTGAATGCAGGGTCGTCTTGCATCTCCCAAGACGAAGGGATGTCTGAATCCCCTGTGGAGATGACAGAGAAAGACCGAGTTCTCCGCCTCATCGCGAGCGGAGGCCTCACATCCTTTGAAAACTCGAGAGGTCCGCGGAGATCAATGCTTCCAAAGGAGACGATGCCTGACTCCTCTTGAAAATGGATAGGAGTCCCAGGATCCCTGTGGCACGTGGAAAGGGACCCTGGGTCTCCGACTCACGTGGAGACCCGTCCCAATTGCCATGCCAAGACTCGAGGAGAATCCCGAGGTGTCCCTCGCACCTAGGCAGGAGTCCTGACGTCGCTGAACAAACACGTGTCTGGAACGGCCCTCCCCGTCGTCACTCGAGAATATACCACAGGTTCCGGCCGCAACTCGAGAAAAACCATGAGACATCCCCCTCGCCGCGAGATGAGGCCCGATTCACCTGCACTGTTTGCAGAGCAATTCCGTGTTCCACATCAAATGGGAAAGGAGCCTTGATTTCCTTGATGGCACTCTAGAGAAAACCCAAGATCACTGTCTCAAGTCTAGAGGGATCCTGAGGTCACTGGAGCAACACGAAAGGGCTCCGAAGACCCCAAATCAACTCGAGATGAGAGTTTAGTCCCTGGCTTCGACTCAACTGGAATACCAACTTTCCACAAGCACCTCAAGAGGAGGCTTCTCTCAGCTACAGGTATGTGAGAGGGACCCTGAGTTTGTGGCCTCAAGTGGAATGGACACCGAGATGCTCTGACTTGAAGTAAGGCCGGATATCCCTGCAGTGAATTGAATGCAGGCTCGTCTTGCATCTCCCAAGACGAAGGGATGTCTGAATCCCCTGTGGAGACCACAGAGAAAGACCTAGTTCTCCGCCTCATCGCGACCGGAGGCCTCACATCGTTTGAAAACTCGAGAGGTCCGTGGAGATCAATGCTTCCAAAGGAGACGATGCCTGACTCTTCTTGAAAATGGATAGGAGTCCCAGGATCCCTGTGGCACGTGGAAAGGGACCCTGGGTCTCCCCCCTCACGTGGAGACGCGTCCCAATTGTCATGCCAAGACTCGAGGAGAATCCCGAGGTGTCCCTAGCACCTAGGCAGGAGTCCTGACGTCGCTGAACAAACACGTGTCTGGAAGGGCCCTCCCCGTCGTAACTCGAGATTATAGCCCAGGGTCCGGCCACAACTCCAGAAAAACCATGAGACTTCCCCCTCGCCGCGAGATGAGGCCCGATTCCCCTGCACTGCGTGCAGAGCAATTCCGTGTTCCACATCAAACGGGAAAGGAGCCTTGATTTCCTTGATCGCACTCCAGAGAAAACCCAAAATCACTGTCTCAAGTCTAGAGGGATCCTGAGGTCACTGGAGCAACACGAAAGGGCTCCGTGGACCCCAAATCAACTCGAGATGAGAGCTTAGTCCCTGGCTTCGACTCAACTGGGATACCAACTTTCCACAAGCACCTCAAGAGGAGGCTTCTCTCAGCTACAGGTATGTGAGAGCGACCCTGAGTTTGTGGCCTCAAGTGGAATGGACACCGACATGCTCTGACTCGAAGTAAGGCCTGATATCCCTGCAGTGAATTGAATGCAGGCTTGTCTTGCATCTCCCAAGATGAAGGGATGTCTGAATCCCCTTTTGAGACCACAGAGAAAGACATAGTTCTCCGCCTCATCGCCACCTCAGGCCTCACATCCTTTGAAAACTCGAGAGGTCCACGGAGATCAATGCTTCCAAAGGAGATGATGCCTGAATTCTCTTGAAAATGGATAGGAGTCCCAGGATACCTGTGGCACGTGGAATGGGACCCTGGGTCTGGCGCCTCACGTGGAGCCGCATTCCAATTGCCATGCCAAGACTCGAGGAGAATCCCGAGGTGTCCCTCGCACCTAGGCAAAAGTCCTGATGTCGCTGAACAAACACGTGTCTGGAAGGGCCCTCCCCGTCGTAACTCGAGAATATACCCCAGGTTCCGGCCGCAACTCGAGAAAAACCATGAGACTTCCCGCTCGCCGCGAGATGAGGCCCGATTCCCCTGTACTGCGTGCAGAGCAATTCCGTGTTCCACATCAAACCTGAAAGGAGCTTTGATTTCTTTGATGGCCCTCCAGAGAAAACCCAAGATCACTGTCTCAAGTCTAGAGGGATCCTGAGGTCACTGGAGCAACACGAAAGCGCTCCGTGGACCCCAAATCAACTCGAGATGAGAGCTTAGTCCCTGGCTTTGCTCACGAGGAATACCAACTTTCCACAAGCACCTCAAGAGGAAGCTTCTCTCAGCTACAGGTATGTGAGAGGGACCCTGAGTTTTTGGTCTCAAGTGGAATGGACACCGAGATGCTCTGACTCGAAGTAAGGCCGGATATGCCTGCAGTGAATTGAATGCTGGCTCGTCTTGCATCTCTCACGATGAAGGGATGTCTGAATTCCCTGTGGAGACCGCAGAGAAAGACCTAGTTCTCCACCTGTTCGCGACCGGAGGCCTCACGTCCTTCGAAAATTCGAAAGGTCCCCGGAGATCAAAGCTTCCAAAGGAGACGATGCCTGACTCCTCTTGAAAATGGATAGGATTCCCAGGATCCCTGTGGCACGTGGAAAGGGTCCCTGGGTCTCCCGCCTCACGTGGAAACCCGTCCCAATGGCCATGCCAAGACTCGAGGAGAATCCCGAGGTTTCCCTCGCACCTAGGCAGGAGTCCTGACATCGCTGAACAAACACGTGTCTGGAAAGGCCCTCCCAGTCGTAACTCGAGAATATACCCCAGGTTCCGGCCGCAACTCGAGAAAAAGCATGCGACTTCCCGTCGCCACGAGATGAGGTCTGATTCCCCTGCACTGCGGGCAGAGCAATTCCGTGTTCCACATCAAATGTGAACGGAGCCTTGATTTCCTTGATGGCAATCCAGAGAAAACGCAAGATCACTGTCTCAAGTCTAGAGGGATCCTGAGGTAACTGGAGCAACATAAAATGCTCCGTGGACCCCAAATCAACTCGAGATGTGAGCTTAGTCCCTGGCTTCGACTCAAGAGGAATACCAAGTTACCACAAGCACCTCAAGAGGAGGCTTCTCTCAGCTACAGTTATGTGAGAGGGACCCTGAGTATGTTGCCTCAAGTGGAATGGACACCGAGATGCTCTGACTCGAAATAAGGACGGATATCCCTGCAGTGAATTGAATGCAGGCTCGTCTTGCATCTCCCAAGACGAAGGGATGTCTGAATCCCCTGTGGAGACCACAGAGAAAGACCTAGTTGTCCGCCTCATCGCGACCGGAGTCCTTAAATCCTTTGAGAACTCGAGAGATCCGCGGAGATCAATGCTTCCAAAGGAGACGATGCCTGACTCCTCTTGAAAATGGATAGGAGTCCCAGGATCCCTGTGGCACGTGGAAAGGGACCCTGGGTCTCCCGCCTCACGTGGAGACGCGTCCCAATTGCCATGCCAACACTCGAGGAGAATCCCGAGGTGTCCCTCACACCTAGGCAGGAGTCCAGACGTCGCTGAAGAAACACGTGTCTGGAAGGGCCCTCCTCGTCGTAACTCAAGAATATACCCCAGGTTCCGGCCGCAACTCGAGAAAAACCATGAGACTTCCCCCTCGTCGCGAGATGAGGCCGGATTCCCCTGCACTGCATGCAGATCAATTCCGAGTTCCACATCAAACGTGAAAGGAGCCTTGATTTCCTTGATGGCCCTCCAGAGAAAACCCAAGATCACTGTCTCAAGTCTAGAGGGATCCTGAGGTCACTGGAGCAACACGAAAGGGCTCTGTGAACCCCAAATCAACTCGAGATGAGAGCTTAGTCCCTGGCTTCGACTCAAGAGGAATACCAACTTTCCACAAGCACCTCAAGAGGAGGCTTCTCTCAGCTACAGGTATGTGAGAGGGACCCTGAGTTTGTGGCCTCAAGTGGAATGGACACCGAGATGCTCTGACTCGAAGTAAGGCTGGATATCCCTGCAGTGAATTGAATGCAGGCTCGTCTTGCATCTCCCAAGACGAAGGAATGTCTGAATCCCCTGTGGAGACCACAAAGAAAGACCTAGTCCTCCGCCTCAACCCGACCGGAGGCCTCACATCCTTTGAAAACTCGAGAGGTCTGCGGAGATCAATGCTTCCAAAGGAGACGATGCCTGACTCCTCTTGAAAATGGATAGGAGTCCCAGGATCCCTGTGGCACGTGGAAAGGGACCCTGGGTCTCCCGCCTCACGTGGAGACGCGTCCCAATCGCCATGCCAAGACTCGAGGAGAATCACGAAGTGTCCCTCGCACCTAGGCAGGAGTCCTGACGTCGCTGAACAAACACGTGTCTGGAAGTGCCCTCCCCGTCGTAACTCGAGAATGTACCCAAGGTTCCGGCCGCAACTCGAGAAAAACCATGAGACTTCCCCCTCACTGCGAGATGAGGCCCTATTCACCTGCACTGCGTGCAGAGCAATTCCGTGTTCCACATCAAACGTGAAAGGAGCCTTGATTTCCTTGATGGCACTCCAGAGAAAACCCAAGATCACTGTCTCAAGTCTAGAGGGATCCTGAGGTCACTGGAGCAACACGAAAGGCCTCCGTGGAACCCAAATCAACTCGAGATGAGAGCTTAGTCCCTGGCTTCGACTCAAGAGGAATACCAATTTTCCACAAGCACCTCAAGAGGAGGCTTCTCTCAGCTACAGGTATGTGAGAGGGACCCTGAGTTTGTGGCCTCAAGTGGAATGGACACCGAGATGCTCTGACTCGAAGTAAGGCCGGATATCCCAACAGTGAATTGAATGCAGGCTCGTCTTGCATCTCCCAAGACGAAGGGATGTCTGAATCCCCTGTGGAAACCACAGAGAAAGAGCTAGTTCTCCGCCTCATCGCGACCGGAGTCCTCACATCCTTTGAAAACTCGAGAGGTCCGCGGAGATCAATGCTTCCAAAAGAGACGATGCCTGACTCCTCTTGAAAATGGATAGGAGTCCCAGGATCCCTGTGGCTCGTGGAAAGGGACCCTGGGTCTCCCGCCACACGTGGAGACGAGTCCCAATTGCCATGCCAAGAATCGAGGAGAATCCCGAGTTATCCCTCGCACCTAGGCCCGAGTCCTGACGTCCCTGAACAAACACGTGTCTGGAAGGGCCCTCCCCATCGTAACTCGAGAATATACCCCAGGTTCCGGCCGAAACTCGAGAAAAACCATGAGACTTCCCCCTCCCCGCGAGATGAGGCCCGATTCCCCTGCACTGCATGCAGAGCAATTCCGTGTTCCACATCAAACTTGAAAGGAGACTTGATTTCCTTGATGGCACTCCAGAGAAAACCCAAGATCACTGTCTCAAGTCTAGAGGGATCCTGAGGTCACGGGAACAACAGGAAAGTGCTCCGTGGACCCCAAATCAACACGAGATGAGAGCTTAGTCCCTGGCTTCGACTCAAGAGGAATACCAACTTTCCACAAGCACCTCAAGAGGAGTCTTCTCTCAGCTACAGGTATATTTTAGGGACCCCGAGATTGTGGCCTCAAGTGGAATGGACACCGAGATGCTCTGACTCGAAGTAAGGCCGGGTATCCCTGCAGTGAATTGAATGCAGGCTCGTCTTGCATCTCCCAAGACGAAGGGATGTCTGAATCCCCTGTGGAGATGACAGCGAAAGACCGAGTTCTTCGCCTCATTGCGAGCGGAGGCCTCACATCCTTTGAAAACTCGAGAGGTCCGTGGAGATCAATGCTTCCAAAGGAGACGATGCCTGACTCCTCTTGAAAATTGATAGGAGTCCCAGGATCCTTGGGGCACGTGGAAAGGGACCCTGGCTCTCCCGCCTCACGTAGAGACGCATTCCAATTGCCATGCCAAGACTCGAGGAGAATCCCGAGGTGTCCCTCGCACCTACGCAGGAGTCCTGACGTCGCTGAACAAACACGTGTCTGGAAGGGCCCTCCCCGTCGTAACTCGAGATTATAGCCCAGGGTCCGGCCACAACTCCAGAAAAACCATGAGACTTCCCCCTCGCCGCGAGATGAGGCCCGATTCCCCTGCACTGCGTGCAGAGCAATTCCGTGTTCCACATCAAACGGGAAAGGAGCCTTGATTTCCTTGATCGCACTCCAGAGAAAACCCAAAATCACTGTCTCAAGTCTAGAGGGATCCTGAGGTCACTGGAGCAACACGAAAGGGCTCCGTGGACCCCAAATCAACTCGAGATGAGAGCTTAGTCCCTGGCTTCGACTCAACTGGGATACCAACTTTCCACAAGCACCTCAAGAGGAGGCTTCTCTCAGCTACAGGTATGTGAGAGCGACCCTGAGTTTGTGGCCTCAAGTGGAATGGACACCGACATGCTCTGACTCGAAGTAAGGCCTGATATCCCTGCAGTGAATTGAATGCAGGCTTGTCTTGCATCTCCCAAGATGAAGGGATGTCTGAATCCCCTTTGGAGACCACAGAGAAAGACATAGTTCTCCGCCTCATCGCCACCTCAGGCCTCACATCCTTTGAAAACTCGAGAGGTCCACGGAGATCAATGCTTCCAAAGGAGATGATGCCTGAATTCTCTTGAAAATGGATAGGAGTCCCAGGATACCTGTGGCACGTGGAATGGGACCCTGGGTCTGGCGCCTCACGTGGAGCCGCATTCCAATTGCCATGCCAAGACTCGAGGAGAATCCCGAGGTGTCCCTCGCACCTAGGCAAAAGTCCTGATGTCGCTGAACAAACACGTGTCTGGAAGGGCCCTCCCCGTCGTAACTCGAGAATATACCCCAGGTTCCGGCCGCAACTCGAGAAAAACCATGAGACTTCCCGCTCGCCGCGAGATGAGGCCCGATTCCCCTGTACTGCGTGCAGAGCAATTCCGTGTTCCACATCAAACCTGAAAGGAGCTTTGATTTCCTTGATGGCCCTCCAGAGAAAACCCAAGATCACTGTCTCAAGTCTAGAGGGATCCTGAGGTCACTGGAGCAACACGAAAGCGCTCCGTGGACCCCAAATCAACTCGAGATGAGAGCTTAGTCCCTGGCTTTGCTCACGAGGAATACCAACTTTCCACAAGCACCTCAAGAGGAAGCTTCTCTCAGCTACAGGTATGTGAGAGGGACCCTGAGTTTTTGGTCTCAAGTGGAATGGACACCGAGATGCTCTGACTCGAAGTAAGGCCGGATATGCCTGCAGTGAATTGAATGCTGGCTCGTCTTGCATCTCTCACGATGAAGGGATGTCTGAATTCCCTGTGGAGACCGCAGAGAAAGACCTAGTTCTCCACCTGTTCGCGACCGGAGGCCTCACGTCCTTCGAAAATTCGAAAGGTCCCCGGAGATCAAAGCTTCCAAAGGAGACGATGCCTGACTCCTCTTGAAAATGGATAGGAGTCCCAGGATCCCTGTGGCACGTGGAAAGGGTCCCTGGGTCTCCCGCCTCACGTGGAAACCCGTCCCAATGGCCATGCCAAGACTCGAGGAGAATCCCGAGGTTTCCCTCGCACCTAGGCAGGAGTCCTGACATCGCTGAACAAACACGTGTCTGGAAAGGCCCTCCCAGTCGTAACTCGAGAATATACCCCAGGTTCCGGCCGCAACTCGAGAAAAAGCATGCGACTTCCCGTCGCCACGAGATGAGGCCTGATTCCCCTGCACTGCGGGCAGAGCAATTCCGTGTTCCACATCAAACGTAAAAGGAGCCTTGATTTCCTTGATGGCACTCCAGAGAACACCCAAGATCACTATCTCAAGTCTAGAGGGATCCTGAGGTTACTGTAGCAACACTAACGGGCTCCGTGGACCCCAAACCAAGTCGAGATGAGACCTTCTTCCCTGGCTTCGACTCAAGAGGAATACTCACTTTCCAGAAGTACCTCAAGAGGAGGCTTCTCTCAGCTACAGGTATGAGAGAGGGACCCTGAGTTTGTGGCCTCAAGTGGAATGGACACCGAGATGCTCTGACTCGAAGTAAGTCAGGATATCCCTGCAGTGAATTGAATGCAGGCTCGTCTTGCATCTCCCACGACGAAGGGATGTCTGAATCCCCACTGGAGACCACAGAGAAAGACCAATTTCTACGCCTCATCGCGACAGGAGGCCTCACGTCCTTTGAAAACTCGAGACGTCCGCGGAGATCAACGCTTACAAAGGAGACGATGCCTGAGTCCTCTTGAAAATGGATAGGAGTCCCAGGATCCCTGTGGCACTTGGAAAGGGACCCTGGGTCTCCCGCCTCACGTGGAGACGCGTCCCAATGGCCATGCCAAGACTCGAGGAGAATCCCGACGTGTCCCCCGCACCTAGGCAGGAGTCCTGATGTCCCTGAACAAACACGTGTCTGGAAGGGCCCTCCCCGTCGAAACGCGAGAATATACCCCAGGTTCCGGCCGCAACTTGAGAAAAACCATGAGACTTTCCCCTCGCCGCGAGATGAGGCCCGATTCCCCTGCACTGCATGCAGAGCAATTCCGTGTTCCACATCAAATATGAAAGGAGCCTTGATTTCCTTGATGGAACTCCAGAGAACACACAAGATCACTGTCTCAAGTCTAGAGGGATCCTGAGGTCACTGTAGCAACACAAAAGGGCTCCGTGAACCCCAAATCAACTCGAGATGAGAGCTTCTTCCCTAGCTTCGACTCAAGAGGAATACCCACTTTCCACAAGCACCTCAAGAGGAGGCTTCTCTCAGCTACAGGTATGTGAGAGTGACCCTGAGATTGTGGCCTCAAGTGGAATGGACACCGTGATGCTCTGACTCGAAGGAAGGCCGGATATCCCTGCAGTGAAATGAATGCAGGCTCGTCTTGCATCTCCCACGACGGAGGGATGTGTGAATCCCTTGTGGAGACCACAGAGAAAGACCTAGTTCTCCACCTCATCGTGCCCGGAGGCCTCACGTCCTTTCAAAACTCGAGAGGTCCGCGGAGATCAATGCTTCCAAAGGAGACAATGCCTGACTCCTCTTGAAAATGGATAGGAGTCCCAGGATCCCTGTGGCACGTGGAAAGGGACACTATGTCTCCCGCCTCACGTGGAGACCCGTCCCAATGGCCATGCCAAGACTCGAGGAAAATCCCAAGTTGTCCCTCGCACCTAGGCAGGAGTCCTGACGTCGCTGAACAAACACGTGTCTGGAAGGGCCCTCCCCGTCGTAACTCGAGAATATACCCCAGGTTCCGGCCGCAACTCGAGAAAAACCATGAGACTTCCCCCTCGCCACGAGATGAGGCCCGATTCCCATGCACTAGCGTGCAGAGCAATTCCGTGTTCCACATCAAACATGAAAGGAGCCTTGATTTCCTTGATGGCACTCCAGAGAACACCCAAGATCACTGTCTGAAGTATAGAGGGATCCTGAGGTCACTGTAGCAACACAAAAGGGCTCCGTGGACCCCAAATCAACTCGAGATGAGAGCCACATCCCTGGCTTCGACTCAAGAGGAATACCAACTTTCCACAAGCACCTCAGGAAGAGGCTACTCTCAGCTACAAGTATTTGAGTGGGACCCTGAGTTTGTGGCCTCAAGTGGAACGGACACGGAGATGCTCTGACTCGAAGGAAGGCCGGATATCCCTGCAGTGAATTGAATGCAGGCTCGTCTTGCATCTCCCACGACGAAGGGATGTCTGAATCCCCTGTGGAGACCACAGAGAAACACCTAGTTCTCCGCCTCATCGCGACCGGAGGCCTCACGTCCTTTGAAAACTCGAGAGGTCTGTGGAGATCAATGCTTCCAAAGGAGACGATGCCTGAGTCCTCTTGAAAATGGATAGGAGTCCCAGGATCCCTGTGGCACGTGGAAAGGGACCCTGGGTCTCCCGCCTCACCTGGAGACGCGTCCCAATGGCCATGCCAAGACTCGAGGAGAATCCCGAGGTGTCCCTCGCACCTAGGCAGGAGTCCTGTCGTCGCTGAACAAACACGTGTCTGGAAGGGCCCTCCCCGTCGTAACTCAAGAATATACCCCAGGTTCCGGGCGCAACTCGAGAAAAACCATGAGACTTCCCCCTCGCCGCGAGATGAGGCCCGATTCCCCTGCACTGCGTGCAGAGCAATTCCGTGTTCCACATCAAACGTGAAAGGAGCCTTGATTTCCTTAACGGCACTCCAGAGAACACCCAAGATCCCTGTCTCAATCTAGAGGGATCCTGAGGTCACTGTAGCAACACAAAAGGGCTCCGTGGACCCCAAATCACCTCGAGATGATAGCTTCTTCCCTGGCTTCGACTCAAGAGGAATACCCACTTTCCACAAGCACCTCAAGAGGAGCCTTCTCTCAGGTACAGGTATGTGAGAGGGACCCTGAGTTTGTGGCCTCAAGTGGAATGGACACCGAGATGCTCTGACTCGCAGGAAGGCCGGATATCCCTGCAGTGAATTGAATGCAGGCTCGTCTTCCATCTCCCACGACGAAGGGATGTCTGAATCCCCTGTGGAGACCACAGAGAAAGACCTAGTTCTCTGCCTCATCGCGACCGGAGGCCTCACGTCCTTTGAAAACTCGAGAGGTCCGCGGAGGTCAATGCTTCCAAAGGAGACGATGCCTGACTCCTCTTGAAAATGGATAGGAGTCCCAGGATCCGTGTGGCACGTGGAAAGGGACACTGGGACTCCCGCCTCACGTGGAGACGCGTCCCAATGGCCATGCCAAGACTCGAGGAGAATCCCGAGGTATCCCTCGCACCTAGGCAGGAGTCCTGACGTCGCTGAACAAACACGCTTTTGGAAGGGCCCTCCCCGTCGTAACTCGAGAATATACCCCAGGTTCCGGCTGCAACTCGAGAAAAACCATGAGACTTCCCCCTCGCCTCGAGATGAGGCCCGATTCCTCTGCACTGCGTGCAGACCAATTCCGTGTTCCACATCAAACATGGAAAGAGCCTTGATTTCCTTAATGGCATCCAGAGAAAACCCAAGATAACTGTCTCAAGTCTAGAGGGATCCTGAGGTCACTGTAGCAACACGAAAAATCTCCGTAGACCCCAAATCAACTCGAGATGATAGCTTCTTCCCTGGCTTCGACTCAAGAGGAATACCCACTTTCCACAAGCACCTCAAGAGGAGGCTTCTCTCAGCTACAGGTATGTGAGAGGGACCCTGAGTTTGTGGCCTCAAGTGGAATGGACACCGATATGCTCTGACTCGAGGAAGGCCGGATATCGGTGCAGTGAATTGAATGCAGGCTCGTCTTGCATCTCCCACGACGAAGGGATGTCTGAATCCCCTGTGCAGACCACAGAGAAACACCTAGTTCTCCGCCTCATCGTGACCAGAGGCCTCACGTCCTTTGACAAATCGAGAGGTCCGCGGAGATCAATGCTTCCAAAGGAGACGATGCCTGACTCCTCTTGAAAATGGATAGGAGTCCCAGGATCCCTGTGGCACGTGGAAAGGGACCCTGGGTCTCCCGCCTCACGTGGAGACGCGTCCCAATTGCCATGACAAGACTCGAGGAGAATCCCGAGGTGTCCCTCGCACCTAAGCAGGAGTCCTGACGTCGCTGAACAAACACGTGTCTGGAAGGGCCCTCCCCGTCGTAACTCGAGAATATACCCCAGGTTCCGGCCGCAACTCGAGAAAAACCATGAGACTTCCCCCTCGCCGCGAGATGAGGCCCGATTCCCCTGCACTGCGTGCAGAGCAATTCCGTATTCCACATCAAACATGAAAGGAGTTTGATTTCCTTAATGGCACTCCAGAGAACACCCAAGATCACTGTCTCAATCTAGAGGGATCCTGAGGTCACTGTAGCAACACGAATGGGCTGTGTGAACCCCAAATCAACTCGAGATGAGAGCTTCTTCCCTAGCTTCGACTCAAGAGGAATACCCACTATTCACAAGCACCTCAAGAGGAGGCTTCTCTCAGCTAAAGGTATGTGAGAGGGACCCTGAGATTGTGGCCTCAAGTGGAATGGACACCGAGATGATCTGACTCGAAGGAAGGCCGGATATCCCTGCAGTGAATTGAATGCAGGCTCGTCTTGCATCTCCCACGACGGAGGGATGTCTGAATCCCATGTGGAGACCACAGAGAAAGACCTAGTTCTCCACCTCATCGTGACCGGAGCCCTCACGTCCTTTGAAAACTCGAGAGTTCCGCGGAGATCAATGCTTCCAAAGGAGACGATGCCTGACTCCTCTTGAAAATGGATAGGAGTCCCAGGATCCCTGTGGCACGTGGAAAGGGACACTAGGTCTCCCGCCTCACGTGGAGACCCGTCCCAAAGGCCATGCCAAGACTCGAGGAGAATCCCAAGGTGTCCCTCGCACCTAGGCAGGAGTCCTGACGTCGCTGAACAAACACGTGTCTGGAAGGGCCCTCCCCGTCGTAACTCGAGAATATACCCCAGGTTCCGGCCGCAACTCGAGAGAAACCATGAGACTTCCCCCTCGCCCCGAGATGAGGCCCGATTCCCCTGGACTGCGTGCAGAGCAATTCCGTGTTCCACATCAAACATGAAAGGAGCCTTGATTTCCTTGATGGCACTCCAGAGAACACCCAAGATCACTGTCTCAAGTCTAGAGGGATCCTGAGGTCACTGTAGCAACACAAAAGGGCTCCGTGGACCCCAAATCAACTCGAGATGAGAGCCACATCCCTGGCTTCGACTCAAGAGGAATACCCATTTTCCACAATCACCGCAGGAGGAGGCTTCTCTCAGCTACAGGTATGTGAGAGGGACCCTGAGTTTGTGGCCTCAAGTGGAACGGACACGGAGATGCTCTGACTGGAAGGAAGGACGGATATCCCTGCAGTGAATTGAATGCAGGCTCGTCTTGCATCTATCACGCCGAAGGGATGTCTGAATCCCCTGTGGAGACCACAGAGAAACACCTAGTTCTCCGACTCATCGCGACCGGAGGCCTCACGTCCTTTGAAAACTCGAGAGGTCTGCGGAGATCAATGCTTCCAATGGAGACGATGCCTGAGTCCTCTTGAAAATGGATAGGAGTCCCAGGATCCCTGTGGCACGTGGAAAGGGACCCTGGGTCTCCCGCCTCACGTGGAGACGCGTCTCAATGGCCATGCCAAGACTCGAGGAGAATCCCGAGGTGTCCCTCGCACCTAGGCAGGAGTCCTGACATCGCTGAACAAACACGTGTCTGGAAGCGCCCTCCCCGTCGTAACTCGAGAATATACCCCAGGTTCCGGCCGCAACTCGAGAAAAACCATGAGACTTACCCCTCGCCGCGAGATGAGGCCCGATTCCCCTGCACTGCGTGCAGAGCAATTCCGTGTTCCACATCAAACATGAAAGGAGCCTTGATTTCCTTAGTGGCACTCCAGAGAACACCCAAGATCACTGTCTCAAGTCTAGAGGGATCCTGAGTTCACTGTAGCAACACGAAAGGGCTCCATGGACCCCAAATCAATTCGAGATGATAGCTTCTTCCCTGGCTTCGACTCAAGAGGAATACCCACTTTCCACAAGCACCTCAAGAGGAGGCTTCTCTCAGCTACAGGTATGTGAGAGGGACCCTGAGTTTGTGGCCTCAAGTGGAATGGACACCGAGATGCTCTGACACGAAGGAAGGCCGGATATCCGTGCAGTGAATTGAATGCAGGCTCGTCTTGCATCTCCCACGACGAAGGGATGTCTGAATCCCCTGTGGAGACCACAGAGAAAGACCTAGTTCTCCTCCTCATTGCGACCGGAGGCCTCACGTCCTTTGAAAACTCGAGAGGTCCGCGGAGATTAATGCATCCAAAGGAGACGATGCCTGACTCCTCTTGAAAATGGATAGGAGTCCCAGGATCCCTGTGGCACGTGGAAAGGGACCCTGGGTCTCCCGCCTCACGTGGAGACGCGTCCCAATGGCCATGCCAAGACTCGAGGAGAATCCCGAGGTGTTCCTCGCACCTAGGCAGGAGTCCTGACGTCGCTGAACAAACACGTGTCTGGAAGGGCCCTCCCCGTCGTAACTCGAGAATATACCCCAGGTTCCGCCCGCAACTCGAGAGAAACCATGAGACTTCCCCCTCGCCGCGAGATGAGGCCCGATTCCCATGCACTGCGTGCAGAGAAATGCCGTGTTCCACATCAAACATGAAAGGAGCCTTTATTTCCTTAATGGCACTCCAGAGAACACCCAAGATCACTGTCTCAAGTCTAGAGGGATCCTGAGGTCACTGTAGCAACATGAAAGGGCTCCGTGGACCCCAAATCACCTCGAGATGATAGCTTCTTCCCTGGCTTCGACTCAAGAGGAATACCCACTTTCCACAAGCACCTCAAGAGGAGCCTTCTCTCAGGTACAGGTATGTGAGAGGGACCCTGAGTTTGTGGCCTCAAGTGGAATGGACACCGAGATGCTCTGACTCGCAGGAAGGCCGGATATCCCTGCAGTGAATTGAATGCAGGCTCGTCTTGCATCTCCCACGACGAAGGGATGTCTGAATCCCCTGTGGAGACCACAGAGAAAGACCTAGTTCTCTGCCTCATCGCGACCGGAGGCCTCACGTCCTTTGAAAACTCGAGAGGTCCGCGGAGGTCAATGCTTCCAAAGGAGACGATGCCTGACTCCTCTTGAAAATGGATAGGAGTCCCAGGATCCGTGTGGCACGTGGAAAGGGACACTGGGACTCCCGCCTCACGTGGAGACGCGTCCCAATGGCCATGCCAAGACTCGAGGAGAATCCCGAGGTATCCCTCGCACCTAGGCAGGAGTCCTGACGTCGCTGAACAAACACGCTTTTGGAAGGGCCCTCCCCGTCGTAACTCGAGAATATACCCCAGGTTCCGGCCGCAACTCGAGAAAAACCATGAGACTTCCCCCTCGCCTCGAGATGAGGCCCGATTCCTCTGCAGTGCGTGCAGACCAATTCCGTGTTCCACATCAAACATGAAAAGAGCCTTGATTTCCTTAATGGCATCCAGAGAAACCCAAGATAACTGTCTCAAGTCTAGAGGGATCCTGAGGTCACTGTAGCAACACGAAAAAGCTCCGTAGACCCCAAATCAACTCGAGATGATAGCTTCTTCCCTGGCTTCGACTCAAGAGGAATACCCACTTTCCACAAGCACCTCAAGAGGAGGCTTCTCTCAGCTACACGTATGTGAGAGGGACCCTGAGTTTGTGGCCTCAAGTGGAATGGACACCGATATGCTCTGACTCGAGGAAGGCCGGATATCGGTGCAGTGAATTGAATGCAGGCTCGTCTTGCATCTCCCACGACGAAGGGATGTCTGAATCCCCTGTGCAGACCACAGAGAAACACCTAGTTCTCCGCCTCATCGTGACCGGAGGCCTCACGTCCTTTGACAAATCGAGTGGTCCGCGGAGATCAATGCTTCCAAAGGAGACGATGCCTGACTCCTCTTGAAAATGGATAGGAGTCCCAGGATCCCTGTGGCACGTGGAAAGGGACCCTGGGTCTCCCGCCTCACGTGGAGACGCGTCCCAATTGCCATGCCAAGACTCGAGGAGAATCCCGAGGTGTCCCTCGCACCTAAGCAGGAGTCCTGACGTCGCTGAACAAACACGTGTCTGGAAGGGCCTTCCCCGTCGAACTCGAGAATATACCCCAGGTTCCGGCCGCAACTCGAGAAAAACCATGAGACTTCCCCCTCGCCGCGAGATGAGGCCCGATTCCCCTGCACTGCGTGCAGAGCAATTCCGTATTCCACATCAAACATGAAAGGAGTTTGATTTCCTTAATGGCACTCCAGAGAACACCCAAGATCACTGTCTCAATCTAGAGGGATCCTGAGGTCACTGTAGCAACACGAATGGGCTGCGTGAACCCCAAATCAACTCGAGATGAGACCTTCTTCCCTAGCTTCGACTCAAGAGGAATACCCACTATTCACAAGCACCTCAAGAGGAGGCTTCTCTCAGCTAAAGGTATGTGAGAGGGACCCTGAGATTGTGGCCTCAAGTGGAATGGACACCGAGATGATCTGACTCGAAGGAAGGCCGGATATCCCTGCAGTGAATTGAATGCAGGCTCGTCTTGCATCTCCCACGACGAAGGGATGTCTGAATCCCATGTGGAGACCACAGAGAAAGACCTAGTTCTCCACCTCATCGTGACCGGAGGCCTCACGTCCTTTGAAAACTCGAGAGTTCCGCGGAGATCAATGCTTCCAAAGGAGACGATGCCTGACTCCTCTTGAAAATGGATAGGAGTCCCAGGATCCCTGTGGCACGTGGAAAGGGACACTAGGTCTCCCGCCTCACGTGGAGACCCGTCCCAAAGGCCATGCCAAGACTCGAGGAGAATCCCAAGGTGTCCCTCGCACCTAGGCAGGAGTCCTGACGTCGCTGAACAAACACGTGTCTGGAAGGGCCCTCCCCGTCGTAACTCGAGAATATACCCCAGGTTCCGGCCGCAACTCGAGAGAAACCATGAGACTTCCCCCTCGCCGCGAGATGAGGCCCGATTCCCCTGGACTGCGTGCAGAGCAATTCCGTGTTCCACATCAAACATGAAAGGAGCCTTGATTTCCTTGATGGCACTCCAGAGAACACCCAAGATCACTGTCTCAAGTCTAGAGGGATCCTGAGGTCACTGTAGCAACACAAAAGGGCTCCGTGGACCCCAAATCAACTCGAGATGAGAGCCACATCCCTGGCTTCGACTCAAGAGGAATACCCATTTTCCACAATCACCTCAGGAGGAGGCTTCTCTCAGCTACAGGTATGTGAGAGGGACTCTGAGTTTGTGGCCTCAAGTGGAACGGACACGGAGATGCTCTGACTGGAAGGAAGGCCGGATATCCCTGCAGTGAATTGAATGCAGGCTCGTCTTGCATCTATCACGCCGAAGGGATGTCTGAATCCCCTGTGGAGACCACAGAGAAACACCTAGTTCTCCGACTCATCGCGACCGGAGGCCTCACGTCCTTTGAAAACTCGAGAGGTCTGCGGAGATCAATGCTTCCAATGGAGACGATGCCTGAGTCCTCTTGAAAATGGATAGGAGTCCCAGGATCCCTGTGGCACGTGGAAAGGGACCCTGGGTCTCCCGCCTCACGTGGAGACGCGTCTCAATGGCCATGCCAAGACTCGAGGAGAATCCCGAGGTGTCACTCGCACCTAGGCAGGAGTCCTGACATCGCAGAACAAACACGTGTTTGGAAGGGCCCTCCCCGTCGTAACTCGAGAATATACCCCAGGTTCCGGCCGCAACTCGAGAAAAACCATGAGACTTACCCCTCGCCGCGAGATGAGGCCCGATTCCCCTGCACTGCGTGCAGAGCAATTCCGTGTTCCACATCAAACATGAAAGGAGCCTTGATTTCCTTAGTGGCACTCCAGAGAACACCCAAGATCACTGTCTCAAGTCTAGAGGGATCCTGAGGTCACTGTAGCAACACGAAAGGGCTCCATGGACCCCAAATCAATTCGAGATGATAGCTTCTTCCCTGGCTTCGACTCAAGAGGAATACCCACTTTCCACAAGCACCTCAAGAGGAGGCTTCTCTCAGCTACAGGTATGTGAGAGGGACCCTGAGTTTGTGGCCTCAAGTGGAATGGACACCGAGATGCTCTGACACGAAGGAAGGCCGGATATCCGTGCAGTGAATTGAATGCAGGCTCGTCTTGCATCTCCCACGACGAAGGAATGTCTGAATCCCCTGTGGAGGCCACAGAGAAAGACCTAGTTCTCCTCCTCATTGCGACCGGAGGCCTCACGTCCTTTGAAAACTCGAGAGGTCCGCGGAGATCAATGCTTCCAAAGGAGACGATGCCTGAATCCTCTTGAAAATGGATAGGAGTCCCAGGATCCCTGTGGCACGTGGAAAGGGACCCTGGGTCTCCCGCCTCACGTGGAGACGCGTCCCAATGGCCATGCCAAGACTCGAGGAGAATCCCGAGGTGTCCCTCGCACCTAGGCAGGAGTCCTGACGTCGCTGAACAAACACGTGTCTGGAAGGGCCCTCCCCGTCGTTACTCGAGAATATACCCCAGGTTCCGGCCGCAACTCGAGAAAAACCATGAGACTTTCCCCTCGCCGCGAGATGAGGCCCGATTCCCCTGCACTGCGTGCAGAGCAATTCCGTGTTCCACATCAAACATGAAAGGAGCCTTGATTTCCTTAATGGCACTCCAGAGAACACCCAAGATCACTGTGTCAAGTCTAGAGGGATCCTGAGTTCACAGTAGCAACACGAAAGGGCTCCATGGACCCCAAATCAATTCGAGATGATAGCTTCTTCCCTGGCTTCGACTCAAGAGGAATACCCACTTTCCACAAGCACCTCAAGAGGAGGCTTCTCTCAGCTACAGGTATGTGAGAGGGACCCTGAGTTTGTGGCCTCAAGTGGAATGGACACCGAGATGCTCTGACACGAAGGAAGGCCGGATATCCGTGCAGTGAATTGAATGCAGGCTCGTCTTGCATCTCCCACGACGAAGGGATGTCTGAATCCCCTGTGGAGACCACAGAGAAAGACCTAGTTCTCCTCCTCATTGCGACCGGAGGCCTCACGTCCTTTGAAAACTCGAGAGGTCCGCGGAGATCAATGCGTCCAAAGGAGACGATGCCTGACTCCTCTTGAAAATGGATAGGAGTCCCAGGATCACTGTGGCACGTGGAAAGGGACCCTGGGTCTCCCGCCTCACGTGGAGACGCGTCCCAATGGCCATGCCAAGACTCGAGGAGAATCCCGAGGTGTTCCTCGCACCTAGGCAGGAGTCCTGACGTCGCTGAACAAACACGTGTCTGGAAGGGCCCTCCCCGTCGTAACTCGAGAATATACCCTAGGTTCCGCCCGCAACTCGAGAGAAACCATGAGACTTCCCCCTCGCCGCGAGATGAGGCCCGATTCCCATGCACTGCGTGCAGAGCAATGCCGTGTTCCACATCAAACATGAAAGGAGCCTTGATTTCCTTAATGGCACTCCAGAGAACACCCAAGATCACTGTCTCAAGTCTAGAGGGATCCTGAGGTCACTGTAGCAACATGAAAGGGCTCCGTGGACCCCAAATCACCTCGAGATGATAGCTTCTTCCCTGGCTTCGACTCAAGAGGAATACCCACTTTCCACAAGCACCTCAAGAGGAGCCTTCTCTCAGGTACAGGTATGTGAGAGGGACCCTTAGTTTGTGGCCTCAAGTGGAATGGACACCGAGATGCTCTGACTCGCAGGAAGGCCGGATATCCCTGCAGTGAATTGAATGCAGGCTCGTCTTGCATCTCCCACGACGAAGGGATGTCTGAATCCCCTGTGGAGACCACAGAGAAAGACCTAGTTCTCTGCCTCATCGCGACCGGAGGCCTCACGTCCTTTGAAAACTCGAGAGGTCCCCGGAGGTCAATGCTTCCAAAGGAGACGATGCCTGACTCCTCTTGAAAATGGATAGGAGTCCCAGGATCCGTGTGGCACGTGGAAAGGGACACTGGGACTCCCGCCTCACGTGGAGACGCGTCCCAATGGCCATGCCAAGACTCGAGGAGAATCCCGAGGTATCCCTCGCACCTAGGCAGGAGTCCTGACGTCGCTGAACAAACACGCTTTTGGAAGGGCCCTCCCCGTCGTAACTCGAGAATATACCCCAGGTTCCGGCCGCAACTCGAGAAAAACCATGAGACTTCCCCCTCGCCTCGAGATGAGGCCCGATTCCTCTGCACTGCGTGCAGACCAATTCCGTGTTCCACATCAAACATGAAAAGAGCCTTGATTTCCTTAATGGCATCCAGAGAAAACCCAAGATAACTGTCTCAAGTCTAGAGGGATCCTGAGGTCACTGTAGCAACACGAAAAAGCTCCGTAGACCCCAAATCAACTCGAGATGATAGCTTCTTCCCTGGCTTCGACTCAAGAGGAATACCCACTTTCCACAAGCACCTCAAGAGGAGGCTTCTCTCAGCTACACGTATGTGAGAGGGACCCTGAGTTTGTGGCCTCAAGTGGAATGGACACCGATATGCTCTGACTCGAGGAAGGCCGGATATCGGTGCAGTGAATTGAATGCAGGCTCGTCTTGCATCTCCCACGACGAAGGGATGTCTGAATCCCATGTGGAGACCACAGAGAAAGACCTAGTTCTCCACCTCATCGTGACCGGAGGACTCACGTCCTTTGAAAACTCGAGAGTTCCGCGGAGATCAATGCTTCCAAAGGAGACGATGCCTGACTCCTCTTGAAAATGGATAGGAGTCCCAGGATCCCTGTGGCACGTGGAAAGGGACACTAGGTCTCCCGCCTCACGTGGAGACCCGTCCCAAAGGCCATGCCAAGACTCGAGGAGAATCCCAAGGTGTCCCTCGCACCTAGGCAGGAGTCCTGACGTCGCTGAACAAACACGTGTCTGGAAGGGCCCTCCCCGTCGTAACTCGAGAATATACCCCAGGTTCCGGCCGCAACTCGAGAGAAACCATGAGACTTCCCCCTCGCCGCGAGATGAGGCCCGATTCCCCTGGACTGCGTGCAGAGCAATTCCGTGTTCCACATCAAACATGAAAGGAGCCTTGATTTCCTTGATGGCACTCCAGAGAACACCCAAGATCACTGTCTCAAGTCTAGAGGGATCCTGAGGTCACTGTAGCAACACAAAAGGGCTCCGTGGACCCCAAATCAACTCGAGATGAGAGCCACATCCCTGGCTTCGACTCAAGAGGAATACCCATTTTCCACAATCACCTCAGGAGGAGGCTTCTCTCAGCTACAGGTATGTGAGAGGGACTCTGAGTTTGTGGCCTCAAGTGGAACGGACACGGAGATGCTCTGACTGGAAGGAAGGCCGGATATCCCTGCAGTGAATTGAATGCAGGCTCGTCTTGCATCTATCACGCCGAAGGGATGTCTGAATCCCCTGTGGAGACCACAGAGAAACACCTAGTTCTCCGACTCATCGCGACCGGAGGCCTCACGTCCTTTGAAAACTCGAGAGGTCTGCGGAGATCAATGCTTCCAATGGAGACGATGCCTGAGTCCTCTTGAAAATGGATAGGAGTCCCAGGATCCCTGTGGCACGTGGAAAGGGACCCTGGGTCTCCCGCCTCACGTGGAGACGCGTCTCAATGGCCATGCCAAGACTCGAGGAGAATCCCGAGGTGTCCCTCGCACCTAGGCAGGAGTCCTGACATCGCTGAACAAACACGTGTCTGGAAGGGCCCTCCCCGTCGTTACTCGAGAATATACCCCAGGTTCCGGCCGCAACTCGAGAAAAACCATGAGACTTACCCCTCGCCGCGAGATGAGGCCCGATTCCCCTGCACTGCGTGCAGAGCAATTCCGTGTTCCACATCAAACATGAAAGGAGCCTTGATTTCCTTAGTGGCACTCCAGAGAACACCCAAGATCACTGTCTCAAGTCTAGAGGGATCCTGAGGTCACTGTAGCAACACGAAAGGGCTCCATGGACCCCAAATCAATTCGAGATGATAGCTTCTTCCCTGGCTTCGACTCAAGAGGAATACCCACTTTCCACAAGCACCTCAAGAGGAGGCTTCTCTCAGCTACAGGTATGTGAGAGGGACCCTGAGTTTGTGGCCTCAAGTGGAATGGACACCGAGATGCTCTGACACGAAGGAAGGCCGGATATCCGTGCAGTGAATTGAATGCAGGCTCGTCTTGCATCTCCCACGACGAAGGGATGTCTGAATCCCCTGTGGAGGCCACAGAGAAAGACCTAGTTCTCCTCCTCATTGCGACCGGAGGCCTCACGTCCTTTGAAAACTCGAGAGGTCCGCGGAGATCAATGCTTCCAAAGGAGACGATGCCTGAATCCTCTTGAAAATGGATAGGAGTCCCAGGATCCCTGTGGCACGTGGAAAGGGACCCTGGGTCTCCCGCCTCACGTGGAGACGCGTCCCAATGGCCATGCCAAGACTCGAGGAGAATCCCGAGGTGTCCCTCGCACCTAGGCAGGAGTCCTGACGTCGCTGAACAAACACGTGTCTGGAAGGGCCCTGCCCGTCGTTACTCGAGAATATACCCCATGTTCCGGCCGCAACTCGAGAAAAACCATGAGCCTTTCCCCTCGCCGCGAGATGAGGCCCGATTCCCCTGCACTGCGTGCAGAGCAATTCCGTGTTCCACATCAAACATGAAAGGAGCCTTGATTTCCTTAATGGCACTCCAGAGAACACCCAAGATCACTGTCTCAAGTCTAGAGGGATCCTGAGTTCACTGTAGCAACACGAAAGGGCTCCATGGACCCCAAATCAATTCGAGATGATAGCTTCTTCCCTGGTTTCGACTCAAGAGGAATACCCACTTTCCACAAGCACCTCAAGAGGACGCTTCTCTCAGCTACAGGTATGTGAGAGGGACCCTGAGTTTGTGGCCTCAAGTGGAATGGACACCGAGATGCTCTGACACGAAGGAAGGCCGGATATCCGTGCAGTGAATTGAATGCAGGCTCGTCTTGCATCTCCCACGACGAAGGGATGTCTGAATCCCCTGTGGAGACCACAGAGAAAGACCTAGTTCTCCTCCTCATTGCGACCGGAGGCCTCACGTCCTTTGAAAACTCGAGAGGTCCGCGGAGATCAATGCTTCCAAAGGAGACGATGCCTGACTCCTCTTGAAAATGGATAGGAGTCCCAGGATCCCTGTGGCACGTGGAAAGGGACCCTGGGTCTCCCGCCTCACGTGGAGACGCGTCCCAATGGCCATGCCAAGACTCGAGGAGAATCCCGAGGTGTTCCTCGCACCTAGGCAGGAGTCCTGACGTCGCTGAACAAACACGTGTCTGGAAGGGCCCTCCCCGTCGTAACTCGAGAATATACCCCAGGTTCCGCCCGCAACTCGAGAGAAACCATGAGACTTCCCCCTCGCCGCGAGATGAGGCCCGATTCCCATGCACTGCGTGCAGAGCAATGCCGTGTTCCACATCAAACATGAAAGGAGCCTTTATTTCCTTAATGGCACTCCAGAGAACACCCAAGATCACTGTCTCAAGTCTAGAGGGATCCTGAGGTCACTGTAGCAACATGAAAGGGCTCCGTGGACCCCAAATCACCTCGAGATGATAGCTTCTTCCCTGGCTTCGACTCAAGAGGAATACCCACTTTCCACAAGCACCTCAAGAGGAGCCTTCTCTCAGGTACAGGTATGTGAGAGGGACCCTGAGTTTGTGGCCTCAAGTGGAATGGACACCGAGATGCTCTGACTCGCAGGAAGGCCGGATATCCCTGCAGTGAATTGAATGCAGGCTCGTCTTGCATCTCCCACGACGAAGGGATGTCTGAATCCCCTGTGGAGACCACAGAGAAAGACCTAGTTCTCCACCTCATCGTGACCGGAGGCCTCACGTCCTTTGAAAACTCGAGAGTTCCGCGGAGATCAATGCTTCCAAAGGAGACGATGCCTGACTCCTCTTGAAAATGGATAGGAGTCCCAGGATCCCTGTGGCATGTGGAAAGGGACACTAGGTCTCCCGCCTCACGTGGAGACCCGTCCCAAAGGCCATGCCAAGACTCGAGGAGAATCCCAAGGTGTCCCTCGCACCCAGGCAGGAGTCCTGATGTCGCTGAACAAACACGTGTCTGGAAGGGACCTCCCCGTCGTAACTCGAGAATATACCCCAGGTTCCGGCCGCAACTCGAGAAAAACCATGAGATTTCCCCCTCGCCGCGAGATGAGGCCCGATTCCCCTGCACTGCGTGCAGAGCAATTCCGTGTTCCACATCAAACATGAAAGGAGCCTTGATTTCCTTAATGGCACTCCAGAGAACACCCAAGATCACTGTCTCAAGTCTAGAGGGATCCTGAGGTCACTGTAGCAACACGAAAGGGCTCCATGGACCCCAAATCAATTCGAGATGATAGCTTCTTCCCTGGCTTCGACTCAAGAGGAATACCCACTTTCCACAAGCACCTCAAGAGGAGGCTTCTCTCAGCTACAGGTATGTGAGAGGGACCCTGAGTTTGTGGCCTCAAGTGGAATGGACACCGAGATGCTCTGACACGAAGGAAGGCCGGATATCCGTGCAGTGAATTGAATGCAGGCTCGTCTTGCATCTCCCACGACGAAGGGATGTCTGAATCCCCTGTGGAGGCCACAGAGAAAGACCTAGTTCTCCTCCTCATTGCGACCAGAGGCCTCACGTCCTTTGAAAATTCGAGAGGTCCGTGGAGATCAATGCTTCCAAAGGAGACGATGCCTGAATCGTCTTGAAAATGGATAGGAGTCCCAGGATCCCTGTGGCACGTGGAAAGGGACCCTGGGTCTCCCGCCTCACGTGGAGACGCGTCCCAATGGCCATGCCAAGACTCGAGGAGAATCCCGAGGTGTCCCTCGCACCTAGGGAGGAGTCCTGACGTCGCTGAACAAACACGTGTCTGGAAGGGCCCTCCCCGTCGTTACTCGAGAATATACCCCAGGTTCCGGCCGCAACTCGAGAAAAACCATGAGACTTTCCCCTCGCCGCGAGATGAGGCCCGATTCCCCTGCACTGCGTGCAGAGCAATTCCGTGTTCCACATCAAACATGAAAGGAGCCTTGATTTCCTTAATGGCACTCCAGAGAACACCCAAGATCACTGTCTCAAGTCTAGAGGGATCCTGAGTTCACTGTAGCAACACGAAAGGGCTCCATGGACCCCAAATCAATTCGAGATGATAGCTTCTTCCCTGGCTTCGACTCAAGAGGAATACCCACTTTCCACAAGCACCTCAAGAGGAGGCTTCTCTCAGCTACAGGTATGTGAGAGGGACCCTGAGTTTGTGGCCTCAAGTGGAATGGACACCGAGATGCTCTGACACGAAGGAAGGCCGGATATCCGTGCAGTGAATTGAATGCAGGCTCGTCTTGCATCTCCCACGACGAAGGGATGTCTGAATCCCCTGTGGAGACCACAGAGAAAGACCTAGTTCTCCTCCTCATTGCGACCGGAGGCCTCACGTCCTTTGAAAACTCGAGAGGTCCGCGGAGATCAATGCGTCCAAAGGAGACGATGCCTGACTCCTCTTGAAAATGGATAGGAGTCCCAGGATCCCTGTGGCACGTGGAAAGGGACCCTGGGTCTCCCGCCTCACGTGGAGACGCGTCCCAATGGCCATGCCAAGACTCGAGGAGAATCCCGAGGTGTTCCTCGCACCTAGGCAGGAGTCCTGACGTCGCTGAACAAACACGTGTCTGGAAGGGCCCTCCCCGTCGTAACTCGAGAATATACCCTAGGTTCCGCCCGCAACTCGAGAGAAACCATGAGACTTCCCCCTCGCCGCGAGATGAGGCCCGATTCCCATGCACTGCGTGCAGAGCAATGCCGTGTTCCACATCAAACATGAAAGGAGCCTTTATTTCCTTAATGGCACTCTAGAGAACACCCAAGATCACTGTCTCAAGTCTAGAGGGATCCTGAGGTCACTGTAGCAACATGAAAGGGCTCCGTGGACCCCAAATCAACTCGAGATGATAGCTTCTTCCCTGGCTTCGACTCAAGAGGAATACCCACTTTCCACAAGCACCTCAAGAGGAGCCTTCTCTCAGGTACAGATATGTGAGAGGGACCCTGAGTTTGTGGCCTCAAGTGGAATGGACACCGATATGCTCTGACTCGAGGAAGGCCGGATATCGGTGCAGTGAATTGAATGCAGGCTCGTCTTGCATCTCCCACGACGAAGGGATGTCTGAAGCCCCTGTGCAGACCACAGAGAAACACCTAGTTCTCCGCCTCATCGTGACCGGAGGCCTCACGTCCTTTGACAAATCGAGAGGTCCGCGGAGATCAATGCTTCCAAAGGAGACGATGCCTGACTCCTCTTGAAAATGGATAGGAGTCCCAGGATCCCTGTGGCACGTGGAAAGGGACCCAGGGTCTCCCGCCTCACGTGGAGACGCGTCCCAATGGCCATGCCAAGACTCGAGGAGAATCCCGAGGTGTCCCTCGCACCTAGGCAGGAGTCGTGACGTCCCTGAACAAACACGTGTCTGGAAGGGCCCTCCCCGTCGTTACTCGAGAATATAGCCCAGGTTCCGGCCGCAACTCGAGAAAGACCATGAGACATCCAACTCGCCGCGAGATGAGGCCCGATTCCCCTGCACTGCGTGCAGAGCAATTCCGTGTTCCACATCAAACGTGAAAAGAGCCTTGATTTCCTTGATGGCACTCCAGAGAAAACCCAAGATCACTGTCTCAAGTCTAGAGGGATCCTGAGGTCACTGGAGCAACACGAAAGGCCTCGTGGACCCCAAATCAACTCGAGATGAGTGCTTAGTCCCTGGCTTCGACTCAAGAGGAATACCAACTTTCCACAAGCACCTCAAGAGGAGGCTTTTCTCAGCTACAGGTATGTGAGAGGGACCCTGAGTTTGTGGCCTCAAGTGGAATGGACACCGAGATGCTCTGACTTGAAGTAAGGCCGGATATCACTGCAGTGAATTGAATGCAGGCTCGTCTTGCATCTCCCAAGACGAAGGGATGTCTGAATCCCCTGTGGAGACCACAGAGAAAGACCTAGTCCTCCGCCTCAATGCGAACGGAGGCCTCACATCCTTTGAAAACTCGAGAGGTCCGCGGAGATCAATGCTTCCAAAGGAGACGATGCCTGACTCCTCTTGAAAATGGATAGGAGTCCCAGGATCCCTGTGGCACGTGGAAAGGGACCCTGGGTCTCCCGCCTCAGGTGGAGACGCGTCCCAATTGCCATGCCAAGACTCGAGGAGAATCCCGAGGTGTCCCTCGCACCTAGGCAGGAGTCCTGACGTCGCTGAACAAACACGTGTCTGGAAGGGCCCTCCCCGTCGTAACTCGAGAATATACCCCAGGTTCCGACCGCAACTCAAGAAAAACCATGAGACTTCCCCCACGCCGCGAGATGAGGCCCGATTCCCCTGCACTGCGTGCAGAGCAATTCCGTGTTCCACATCAAATGTGAAAGGAGCCTTGATTTCCTTGATGGCACTCCAGAGAAAACCCAAGATCACTGGCTCAAGTCTAGAGGGATCCTGAGGTCACTGGAGCAACACGAAAAGGCTCCGTGGACCCAAAATCAACTCGAGATGAGAGCTTAGTCCCTGGCTTCGACTCAAGAGGAATACCAACTTTTCCCAAGCACCTCAAGAGGAGGCTTCTCCAGCTACAGGTATGTGAGAGGGACCCTGAGTTTGTGGCCTCAAGTGGAATGGACACCGAGATGCTCTGACTCGAAGTAAGGCTGGATATCCCTGCAGTGAATTGAATGCAGGCTCGTCTTGCATCTCCCAAGACGAAGGGATCTCTGAATCCCCTGTGGAGACCACAGAGAAAGACCTAGTTCTCCGCCTCATCGAGACAGGAGGCCTCACATCCTTTGAAAACTCAAGAGGTGCGGAGATCAATGCTTCCAAAGGAGACGATGCCTGACTCCTCCTGAAAATGGATAGGTGTCCCAGGATCCCTGTGGCACGTGGAAAGGGACCCTGGGTCTCCCGCCTCACGTGGAGACGCGTCCCAATTGCCATGCCAAGACTCGAGGAGAATCCCGAGGTGTCCCTCGCACCTAGTCAGGAGTCCTGACGTCGCTGAACAAACACGTGTCTGGAAGGGCCCTCCCCGTCGTAACTCGAGAATATACCCCAGGTTCCGGCAGGAACTCAAGAAAAACCATGAGACTTCCCCCTCGCCGCGAGATGAGGCCCGATTATCCTGGACTGCATGCAGAGCAATTCCGTGTTCCACATCAAACGTGAAAGGAGCCTTGATTTCCTTGATGGCACTCCAGAGAAAACCCAAGATCACTGTCTCAAGTCTAGAGGGATCCTGAGGTAACTGGAGCAACAGGAAAGGGCTCCGTAAACCCCAAATCAACTCGAGATGAGAGCTTAGTCCTTGGCTTCGACTCAAGAGGAATACCAACTTTCCACAAGCACTTCAAGAGGAGGCTTCTCTCAGCTACAGGTATGTGAGAGGGACCCTGAGTTTGTGGCCTCAAGTGGAATGGACACCGAGATGCTCTGACTCGAAGTAAGGCTGGATATCCCTGCAGTGAATTGAATGCAGGCTCGTCTTGCATCTGCCAAGACGAAGGGATGTCTGAATCCCCTGTGGAGACCACAGAGAAAGACCGAGTTCTCCGCCTCATCGCGACCGGAGGCCTCACATCCTTTGAAAACTCGAGAGGTCCGCGCAGAACAATGCTTCCAAAGGAGACGATGCCTGACTCCTCTTGAAAATGGATAGGAGTCCCAGGATCCCTGTGGAACGTGGAAAGGGACCATGGGTCTCCCGCCTCACGTGGAGACGCGTCCCAATTGCCATGCCAAGACTCGAGGAGAATCTCGAGGTGTCCCTCGCACCTAGGCAGGAGTCCTGATGTCGCTGAACAAACACGTGTCTGGAAGGGCCCTCCCCGTCGTAACTCGAGAATATAAATCAGGTTCAGGCCGCAACTCGAGAAAAAATATGAGACTTCCCCCTCGCCACGAAATGAGGCCCGATTCCCCTGCACTGCGTGCAGAGCAATTCCGTGTTCCACATCAAACGTGAAAGGAGCCTTGATTTCCTTGATGGCCCTCTAGAGAAAACCCAAGATCACTGTCTCAAGTCTAGAGGGATCCTGAGGTCACTGGAGCAACACGAAAGGGCTCCGTGACCCCAAATCAACTCGAGATGAGAGCTTAGTCCCTGGCTTCGACTCAAGAGGAATACCAACTTTCCACAAGCACCTCAAGTGGAGGCTTTTCTCAGCTACAAGTATGTGAGAGGGACCCTGAGTTTGTGGCCTCAAGTGGAATGGACACCGAGATTCTCTGACTTGAAGTAAGGCCGGATATCACTGCAGTGAATTGAATGCAGGCTCGTCTTGCATCTCCCAAGACGAAGGGATCTCTGAATCCCCTGTGGAGACCACAGAGAAAGACCTAGTTCTCCGCCTCATCGAGACAGGAGGCCTCACATCTTTGAAAACTCAAGAGGTCCGCGGAGATCAATGCTTCCAAAGGAGACGATGCCTGACTCCTCCTGAAAATGGATAGGTGTCCCAGGATCCCTGTGGCACGTGGAAAGGGACCCTGGGTCTCCCGCCTCACGTGGAGACGCGTCCCAATTGCCATGCCAAGACTCGAGGAGAATCCCGAGGTGTCCCTCGCACCTAGTCAGGAGTCCTGACGTCGCTGAACAAACACGTGTCTGGAAGGGCCCTCCCCGTCGTAACTCGAGAATATACCCCAGGTTCCGGCAGGAACTCAAGAAAAACCATGAGACTTCCCCCTCGCCGCGAGATGAGGCCCGATTATCGTGGACTGCGTGCAGAGCAATTCCGTGTTCCACATCAAACGTGAAAGGAGCCTTGATTTCCTTGATGGCACTCCAGAGAAAACCCAAGATCACTGTCTCAAGTCTAGAGGGATCCTGAGGTCACTGGAGCAACAGGAAAGGGCTCCGTGGAGCCCAAATCAACTCGAGATGAGAGCTTAGTCCCTGGCTTCGACTCAAGAGGAATACCAACTTTCCAAAAGCACCTCAAGAGGAGGCTTCTCCAGCTACAGGTATGTGAGAGGGACCCTGAGTTTGTGGCCTCAAGTGGAATGGACACCGAGATGCTCTGACTCGAAGTAAGGCCGGATATTCCTGCAATGAATTGAATGCAGGCTCCTCTTGCATCTCCCAAGAAGAAGGGTTCTCTGAATCCCCTGTGGAGAACACAGAGAGAGACCTAGTCCTCCGCCTCAACGCGAACAGAGGCCTCACATCCTTTGAAAACTCGAGAGGTCCGCAGAGATCAATGCTTCCAAAGGAGACGATGCCTGACTCCTCTTGAAAATGGATAGGAGTCCCAGGATCCCTGTGGCACGTGGAAAGGGACCCTGGGTCTCCCGCCTCTCGTGGAGACGCGTCCCAATTGCCATGCCAAGACTCGAGGAGAATCCCGAGGTGTCCCTCGCACCTAGGCAGGAGTCCAGATGTCGCTGAACAAACACGTGTCTGGAGGGGCACTCCCAGTCATAACTCGAGAATATACCCCAGGTTCCGGCAGCAACTCGAGAAAAACCATGAGACTTCCCCCTCGTCGCGAGATGAGGCCCGATTCCCCTGCACTGCGTGCAGAGCAATTCCGTGTTCCACATCAAACGTGAAAGGAGCCTTGATTTCCTTGATGGCACTCCAGAGAAAACCCAAGATCACTGTCTCAAGTCTAGAGGGATCCTGAGGTCACTGGAGCAACACGAAAGGGCTCCGTGGAACCCAAATCAACTCGAGATGAGAGCTTAGTCCCTGGCTTCGACTCGAGAGGAATACCAACGTTCCACAAGCACCTCAAGAGGAGGCTTCTCTCAGCTACAGGTAGGTGAGAGGGACCCTGAGTTTGTGGCCTCAAATCGAATGGAGACCGAGATGCTCTGACTCGAAGTAAGGCCGGATATCCCTGCAGTGAATTGAATTCAGGCTCGTCTTCCATCTCCCAAGACAAAGGGATGTCTGAATCCCCTGTGGAGACCACAGAGAAAGACCTAGTCCTCCGCCTCATCGCGACTGGAAGCCTCACATCCTTTGAAAACTCGAGAGGTCCGCGGAGATGAATGCTTCCAAAGGAGACGATGCCTGACTCCTCTTGAAAATGGATAGGAGTCCCAGGATCCCTGTGGCACGTGGAAAGGGACCCTGGGTCTCCCGACTCACGTGGAGACGCGTCCCAATTGCCATGCCAAGACTCGAGGAGAATCCCGAGATGTCCCTCGCACCTAGGCAGGAGTCCTGACGTCGCTGAACAAACAAGTGTCTGGAAGGGCCCTCCCCGTCGTAACTCGAGAATATACCCCAGGTTCCGGCAGCAACTCGAGAAAAACCATGAGACTTCCCCCTCGTCGCGAGATGAGGACCGATTCTCCAGCACTGCGTGCAGAGCAATTCCGTGTTCCACATCAAACGTGAAAGGAGCCTTGATTTCCTTGATGGCACTCCAGAGAAAACCCAAGATCACTGTCTCAAGTCTAGAGGGATCCTGAGGTCACCGGAGCAACACGAAAGGGCTCCGTGGACCCGAAATCAACTCGAGATGAGAGCTTAGTCCCTGGCTTCGACTCGAGAGGTATACCAACGTTCCACAAGCACCTCAAGAGGAGGCTTCTCTCAGCTACAGGTAGGTGAGAGGGACCCTGAGTTTGTGGCCTCAAATCGAATGGAGACCGAGATGCTCTGACTCGAAGTAAGGCCGGATATCCCTGCAGTGAATTGAATTCAGGCTCGTCTTCCATCTCCCAAGACAAAGGGATGTCTGAATCCCCTGTGGAGACCACAGAGAAAGACCTAGTCCTCCGCCTCATCGCGACCGGAGGCCTCACATCCTTTGAAAACTCGAGAGGTCCGCGGAGATGAATGCTTCCAAAGGAGACGATGCCTGACTCCTCTTGAAAATGGATAGGAGTCCCAGGATCCCTGTGGCACGTGGAAAAGGACCCTGGGTCTCCCGCTTCACGTGGAGACGCGTCCCAATTGCCATGAAAAGACTCGAGGAGAATCCCGAGAAGTCCATCGCACCTAGGCAGGAGTCCTGACGTCGCTGAACAAACACGTGTCTGGAAGGGCCCTCCCCGTCGTAACTCGAGAATATACCCCAGGTTCCGGCCGCAACTCGAGAAAAACCATGAGACTTCCCCCTCGCCACAACATGAGGCCCGATTCCCCTGCACTGCGTGCAGAGCAATTCCGTGTTCCACATCAAACGTGAAAGGAGCCTTGATTTTCTTGATGGCACTCCAGAGAAAACCCAAGATCACTGTCTCAAGTCTAGAGGGATCCTGAGGTCACTGGAGCAACACGAAAGGGCTCCGTGGACCCCAAATCAACTCGAGATGAGAGCTTAGTCCCTGGCTTTGACTCAAGGGGAATGCCAACTTTCCACAAGCACCTCAAGAGGAGGCTTCTCTCAGCTACAGGTATGTGAGAGGGACCCTGAGTTTGTGTCCTCAAGTGGAATGGACACCGAGATGCTCTAACTCGAAGTAAGGCCGGATATCCCTGCAGTGAATTGAATGCAGGCTCGTCTTGCATCTCCCAAGACGAAGGGGTGTCTGAATCCCCTGTGGAGACCACAGAGAAAGACCTAGTCCTCCGCCTCAACGCGACCGGAGGCCTCACATCCTTTGAAAACTCGAGAGTTCTGCAGAGATCAATGCTTCCAAAGGAGAAGATGCCTGAATTTTCTTGAAAATTGATAGGAGTCCCAGGATCCCTGTCCACGTGGAAGGGTCCCTGGGTCTCCCGCTTCACGTGGAGACGCGGCCCAAATGCCATGCCAAGACTCGAGGAGAATCCCGAAGTGTCCCTCGCACCTAGGCAGGAGTCCTGACGTCGCTGAACAAACACTTGTCTGGAAGGGCCCTCCCCTTCGTAACTCGACAATATACCCCAGGTTCCGGCCGCAACTCGAGAAAAACCCTGAGACTTCCCCCTCGCCGCGAGATGAGGCCCGATTTCCCTGCACTGCATGCAGAGCAATTCCGTGTTCCACATCAAACGTGAAAGGAGCCTTGATTTCCTTGATGGAACTCCAGAGAAAACCCAAGATCACTGCCTCAAGTCTAGAGGGATCCTGAGGTCACTGGAGCAACACGAAAGGGCTCCGTGGACCCCAAATCAACTCGAGATGAGAGCTTAGTCCCTGGCTTCGACTCAAGAGGAATACCACCTTTTCACAAGCACCTGAAGAGGAGGCTTCTCTCAGCTACAGGTATGTGAGAGGGACCCTGAGTTTGTGGCCTCAAGTGGAATGGACACCGAGATGCTCTGACTCGAAGAAAGGCCGGATATCCCTGCAATGAATTGAATGCAGGCTCGTCTTGCATCTCCCAAGACGAAGGGATGTCTGAATACCCTGTGGAGACAACAGAGAAAGACCTAGTCCTCCGCCTCATCGCGACCGGAGATATCACATCCTTTGAAAAATCGAGAGGTCCGCGGAGATCAATGCTTCCAAAAGAGACGATGCCTGACGCCTCTTGAAAATAGATAGGAGTCCCAGGATCCCTGTGGCACGTGGTAAGGGACCCTGGGTCTCCCGCCTCACGTGGAGACGCGTCCCAATTGCCATGCCAAGACTCGAGGAGAATCCCGAGGTATCCTTCGCACCTAGGCAGGAGTCCTGACGTCGCTGAACAAACACGTGTCTGGAGGGCCCTCATCGTCGTAACTCGAGAATATACCCCAGGTTCCGGCCGCAACTCGAGAAAAACCATACGACTTCCCGCTCGCCGCGAGATGAGGCCCGATTCCCGTGCACTGCGTGCAGAGCAATTCCGTGTTCCACAGCAAACGTGAAAGGAGCCTTGATTTCCTTGATGGCACTCCAGAGAAAACCCAAGAACACTGTCTCAAGTCTAGGGGGATCCTGAGGTCACTGGAGCAACAAGAAAGGGCTCCGTGGACCCCAAATCAACTCGAGATGAGAGCTTATTCCTTGGCTTCGACTCAAGAGGAATACCAACTTTCCACAAGCACCTCAAGAGGAGGCTTCTCTCAGCTACAGGTATGTGAGAGGGACCCTGAGTTTGTGGCCTCAAGTGGAATGAACACCGAGATGCTCTGACTCGAAGTAAGGCCGGATATCCCTGCAATGAATTGAATGCAGGCTCGTCTTGCATCTCCCAAGACGAAGGGTTGTCTGAATCCCCTGTGGAGACCACAGAGAAAGACCTAGTCCTCCGCCTCAAGGCGAACGGAGGCCTCACATCCTTTGAAAACTCGAGAGGTCCGCGGAGATCAATGCTTCCAAAGGAGACGATGCCTGACTCCTCTTGAAAATGGATAGGAGTCCCAGGATCCCTGTGGCATGTGGAAAGGGACCCTGGGTCTCCCGCCTCAGGTGGAGACGCGTCCCAATTGCCATGCCAAGACTCGAGGAGAATCCCGAGGAGTCCCTCGCACCTAGGCAGGAGTCCTGACGTCGCTGAACAAACACGTGTCTGGAAGGGCCCTCCCCGTCTTAACTCGAGAATATACCCCAGGTTCCGGCAGGAACTCAAGAAAAACCATGAGACTTCCCCCTCGCCGCGAGATGAGGCCCGATTCCCCTGCACTGCGTGCAGAGCAATTCCGTTTTCCACATCAAATGTGAAAGGAGCCTTGATTTCCTTGATGGCACTCCAGAGAAAACCCAAGATCACTGTTTCAAGTCTAGAGGGATCCTGAAGTAACTGGAGTAACACGAAAGGGCTCCGTGGACCCCAAATTAACTCAAGATGAGAGCTTAGTCCCTGGCTTCGACTCAAGAGGAATACCAACTTTCCACAAGCACCTCACGAGGAGGCTTCTCGAGCTACAGGTATGTGAGAGGGACCCTGAGTTTGTGGCCTCAAGTGGAATGGACACCGAGATGCTCTGACTCGAAGTAAGGCCGGATATCCCTGCAGTGAATTGAATGCAGGCTGGTCTTGCATCTCCCAACACGAAGGGATGTCTGAATCCCCTGTGGAGACCACAGAGAAAGACCTAGTTCTCCGCCTCATCACGACCGGAGGCCTCACATCCTTTGAAAACTCGAGAGGTCCGCGCAGAACAATGCTTCCAAAGGAGACGATGCCTGACTCCTCTTGAAAATGGATAGGAGTCCCAGGATCCCTGTGGCACGTGGAAAGGGACCCTGGTCTCCCGCCTCAGGTGGAGACGCGTCCCAATTGCCATGCCAAGAATCGAGGAGAATCCCGAGGTGTCCCTCGCACCTAGGCAGGAGTCCTGACATCGCTGAACAAACACGTGTCTGGAAGGGCCCTCCCCGTCATAACTCGAGAATATACCCCAATTTCCGACCGCAACTCAAGAAAAACCATGAGAATTCCCCCTCGCCGCGAGATGAGGCCCGATTCCCCTGCACTGCGTTCAGAGCAATTCCGTGTTCCACATCAAACGTGAAAGGAGCCTTGATTTCCTTGATGGCACTCCAGAGAAAACCCAAGATCACTGTCTCAAGGCTAGAGGGATCCTTAAGTAACTGGAGCAACACGAAAGGGCTCCGTGGAGCCCAAATCAACTCGAGATGAGAGCTTAGTCCCTGGCTTCGACTCAAGAGGAATACCAACTTTCCCCAAGCACCTCAAGAGGAGGCTTCTCCAGCTACAGGTATGTGAGAGGGACCCTGAGTTTGTGGCCTCAAGTGGAATGGACACCGAGATGCTCTGACTCGAAGTAAGGCCGGATATCCCTGCAGTGAATTGAATGCAGGCTCGTCTTGCATCTCCCACGACGAAGGGATGTCTGAATCCCCTGTGGAGACCACAGAGAAAGACCTAGTTCTCCGCCTCATCGCGATCGGAGGCCTCACATCCTTTGAAAACTCGAGAGGTCCGCCCAGAACAATGCTTCCAAAGGAGACGATGCCTGACTCCTCTTGAAAATGGATAGGAGTCCCAGGATCCCTGTGGCACGTGGAAAGGGACCCTGGGTCTCCCGCCTCACGTGGAGACGCGTCCCAATTGCCATGCCAAGACTCGAGGAGAATCCCGAGGTGTCCCTCGCACCTAGGCAGGAGTCCAGACGTCGCTGAACAAACACGTGTCTGGAAGGGCCCTCCCCGTCGTAACTCGAGAATATAAATCAGGTTCCGGCCGCAACTCGAGAAAAAATATGAGACTTCCCCCTCGCCACGAAATGAGGCCCGATTCCCCTGCACTGCGTGCAGAGTAATTCCGTGTTCCACATCAAACGTGAAAGGAGCTTTGATTTCCTTGATGGCACTCCAGAGAAAACCCAAGATCACTGTCTCAAGTCTAGAGGGATCCTGAGGTCACTGGAGCAACACGAAAGGGCTCCGTGGACCCCAAATCAACTCGAGATGAGAGCTTAGTCCCTGGCTTCGACTCAAGAGGAATACCAACTTTCCACATGCACCTCAAGAGGAGGCTTTTCTCAGCTACAGGTATGTGAGAGGGACCCTGAGTTTGTGGCCTCAAGTGGAATGGACACCGAGATGCTCTGACTCGAAATAAGGCCGGATATCCCTGCAGTGAATTGAATGCAGGCTCCTCTTGCATCTCCCAAGACGAAGGGATCTCTGAATCCCCTGTGGAGACCACAGAGAAAGACCTAGTTCTCCGCCTCATTAAGACAGGAGGCCTCACATCCTTTGAAAACTCGAGACGTCCGCGGAGATCAATGCTTCCAAAGGAGACGATGCCTGACTCCTCTTGAAAATGGATAGGAGTCCCAGGATCCCTGTGGCACGTGGAAAGGGACCCTGGGTCTCCCGCCTCACGTGGAGACGCGTCCCAATTGCCATGCCAAGATTCGAGGAGAATACCGAGGTGTCCCTCGCACCTAGGCAGGAGTCCTGACGTCGCTGAACAAACACGTGTCTGGAAGGGCCCTCCCCGTCGTAACTCGAGAATATACCCCAGGTTCCGGCCGCAACTCAAGAAAAACCATGAGACTTCCCCCTCGCCGCGAGATGAGGACCGATTCCCCTCCACTGCGTTCAGAGCAATTCCGTGTTCCACATCAAACGTGAAAGGAGCCTTGATTTCCTTCATGGCACTCCAGAGAAAACCCAAGATCACTGTCTCAAGTATAGAGGGATCCTTAGGTCACTGGAGCAACACGAAAGAGCTCCATGGACCCCAAATCAACTCGAGATGAGAGCTTAGTCCTTGGCTTCGACTCAAGAGGAATACCAGCTTTCCACAAGCACCTCAAGAAGAGGCTTCTCTCAGCTACAGGTATGTGAGAGGGACCCTGAGTTTGTGGCCTCAAGTCGAATGGACACCGAGATGTTCTGACTCGAATTAAGACCGGATATCCCAACAGTGAATTGAATGCAGGCTCGTCTTGCATCTCCGAAGACAAAGGGATGTCTGAATCCCATGTGGAGACGACAGAGAAAGACCTAGTCCTCCGCCTCATCGCGACCGGAGACATCACATCCTATGAAAAATCGAGAGGTCTGCGGAGATCAATGCTTCCAAAGGAGACAATGCCTGATTCCTCTTGAAAATGGATAGGAGTCCCACGATCCCTGTGGCACGTGGAAAGGGACCCTGGGTCTCCCACCTCACGTGGAGACGCATCCCAATTGCCATGCCAAGATTCGAGGAGAATCCCGAGGTGTCTCTCGCACCTAGGCAGGAGTCCTGACGTCGCTGAACAAACACGTGACTGGAAGGGCCCTCCCCGTCGTAACTCGAGAATATACCACAGGTTCCGGACGCAACTCGAGAAAAACCTTGAGACATCCCCCTCGCCGCGACATGAGGCCCGATTATCCAGGACTGCGTGCAGAGCAATTCCGTGTTCCACATCAAACGTGAAAGGAGACTTGATTTCCTTGATGGCACTGCAGAGAAAACCCAAAATCACTGTCTCAAGTCGAGAGGGATCCTGAGGTCACTGGAGCAACACGAAAGGGCTCCGTGCACCCCAAATCAACTCGAGATGGTAGCTTAGTCCCTGGCTTCGAGACAAGAGGAATACCAACTTTCCACAAGCACCTCAAGAGGAGGCTTCTCTCAGCTACAGGTATGTGAGAGGGACCCTGAGTTGCTGGCCTCAAGTGCAATGGACACCGAGATGCTCTGACTCGAAGAAAGGCCGGATATCCCTGCAGTGAATTGAATGCAGGCTCGTCTTGCATCTCCCAAGACGAAGGGATGTCTGAATCCCCTGTGGAGACCACAGAGAAAGAACTAATTCTCCGCCTCATCGCGACCGGAGGCCTGACATCCTTTGAAAACTCGAGAGGTCCGCGGAGATCAATGCTTCCAAAGGAGACGATGCCTGACTCCTCTTGAAAATGGATAGGAGTCCCAGGAACCCTGTGGCACGTGGAAAGGGACGCTGGGTCTCCCGCCTCACGTGGAGACGCGTCCCAATTGCCATGCCAAGACTCGAGGAGAATCCCGAGGTGTCCCTCTCACCTAGGCAGGAGTCCTGACGTCGCTGAACAAACACGTGTCTGGAAGGGCCCTCCCCATCGTAACTCGAGAATATATCCCAGGTTCCGGCCGCAACTCGAGAAAAACCGTGAGACTTCCCCCTCGCTGCGAGATGAGGCCCGATTCCCCTGCACTGCGTGCAGAGCAATTCCGTGTTCCACATAAAACGTGAAAGGAGCCTTGATTTACTTGATCGCACTCCAGAGAATACCAAAAGTCACTGTCTCAAGTCTAGAGGGAACCTGAGGTCACTGGAGCAACACGAAAGGGCTCCGTGGACCCCAAATAAACTCGAGGTGAGAGCTTATTCCCTGGCTTCGACTCAAGTGGAATACCAACTATCCACAAGCACCTCAAGAGGAGGCTTCTCTCAGCTACAGGTATGTGAGAGGGACCCTGAGTTTGTGGCCTCAAGTGGAATGGACACCGAGATGCTCTGACTCGAAGTAAGGCCGGATATCCCTGCAGTGAATTGATTGCAGGCTCGTCTTGCATCTCCCAAGACGAAGGGATGTCTGAATCCCCTGTGGAGACCACAGAGAAAGACCTAGTCCTCCGCCTCATCGCGACCGGAGGCCTGAAATCCTTTGAAAACTCGAGAGGTCCGCGGAGATAAATGCTTCCAAAGGAGACGATGCCTGACTCCTCTTGAAAATGGATAGGAGTCCCAGGAACCCTGTGGCACGTGGAAAGGGACGCTGGGTCTCCCGCTTCACGTGAGCACGCGTCCCAATTGCCATGCCAAGCGTCGAGGAGAATCCCGAGGTGTCCCTCGCACCTAGGCAGGAGTCCTGATGTCGCTGAACAAACACGTGTCTGGAAGGGCCCTCCCCGTCGTAACTCGAGAATATACCCCAGGTTCCGGCCGCAACTCGAGAAAAACCATGAGACTTCCCCCTCGCCACAACATGAGGCCCGATTCCCCTGCACTGCGTGCAGAGCAATTCCGTGTTCCACATCAAACGTGAAAGGAGCCTTGATTTTCTTGATGGCACTCCAGAGAAAACCCAAGATCACTGTCTCAAGTCTAGAGGGATCCTGAGGTCACTGGAGCAACACGAAAGGGCGCCTTGGACCCCAAATCAACTCTAGATGAGAGCTTAGTCCCTGGCTTTGACTCAAGGGGAATGCCAACTTTCCACAAGCACCTCAAGAGGAGGCTTCTCTCAGCTACAGGTATGTGAGAGGGACCCTGAGTTTGTGTCCTCAAGTGGAATGGACACCGAGATGCTCTAACTCGAAGTAAGGCTGGATATCCCTGCAGTGAATTGAATGCAGGCTCTTCTTGCATCTCCCAAGACGAAGGGGTGTCTGAATCCCCTGTGGAGACCACAGAGAAAGACCTAGTCCTCCGCCTCAAGGCGAACGGAGGCCTCACATCCTTTGAAAACTCGAGAGGTCCGCGGAGATCAATGCTTCCAAAGGAGACGATGCCTGACTCCTCTTGAAAATGGATAGGAGTCCCAGGATCCCTGTGGCATGTGGAAAGGGACCCTGGGTCTCCCGCCTCAGGTGGAGACGCGTCCAAATTGCCATGCCAAGACTCGAGGAGAATCCCGAGGAGTCCCTCGCACCTAGGCAGGAGTCCTGACGTCGCTGAACAAACACGTGTCTGGAAGGGCCCTCCCCGTCTTAACTCGAGAATATACCCCAGGTTCCGGCAGGAACTCAAGAAAAACCATGAGACTTCCCCCTCGCCGCGAGATGAGGCCCGATTCCCCTGCACTGCGTGCAGAGCAATTCCGTGTTCCACATCAAATGTGAAAGGAGCCTTGATTTCCTTGATGGCACTCCAGAGAAAACCCAAGATCACTGTTTCAAGTCTAGAGGGATCCTGAAGTAACTGGAGTAACACGAAAGGGCTCCGTGGACCCCAAATTAACTCAAGATGAGAGCTTAGTCCCTGGCTTCGACTCAAGAGGAATACCAACTTTCCACAAGCACCTCACGAGGAGGCTTCTCGAGCTACAGGTATGTGAGAGGGACCCTGAGTTTGTGGCCTCAAGTGGAATGGACACCGAGATGCTCTGACTCGAAGTAAGGCCGGATATCCCTGCAGTGAATTGAATGCAGGCTGGTCTTGCATCTCCCAACACGAAGGGATGTCTGAATCCCCTGTGGAGACCACAGAGAAAGACCTAGTTCTCCGCCTCATCACGACCGGAGGCCTCACATCCTTTGAAAACTCGAGAGGTCCGCGCAGAACAATGCTTCCAAAGGAGACGATGCCTGACTCCTCTTGAAAATGGATAGGAGTCCCAGGATCCCTGTGGCACGTGGAAAGGGACCCTGGTCTCCCGCCTCAGGTGGAGACGCGTCCCAATTGCCATGCCAAGAATCGAGGAGAATCCCGAGGTGTCCCTCGCACCTAGGCAGGAGTCCTGACATCGCTGAACAAACACGTGTCTGGAAGGGCCCTCCCCGTCATAACTCGAGAATATACCCCAATTTCCGACCGCAACTCAAGAAAAACCATGAGACTTCCCCCTCGCTGCGAGATGAGGCCCGATTCCCCTGCACTGCGTTCAGAGCAATTCCGTGTTCCACATCAAACGTGAAAGGAGCCTTGATTTCCTTGATGGCACTCCAGAGAAAACCCAAGATCACTGTCTCAAGGCTAGAGGGATCCTGAAGTAACTGGAGCAACACGAAAGGGCTCCGTGGAGCCCAAATCAACTCGAGATGAGAGCTTAGTCCCTGGCTTCGACTCAAGAGGAATACCAACTTTCCCCAAGCACCTCAAGAGGAGGCTTCTCCAGCTACAGGTATGTGAGAGGGACCCTGAGTTTGTGGCCTCAAGTGGAATGGACACCGAGATGCTCTGACTCGAAGTAAGGCCGGATATCCCTGCAGTGAATTGAATGCAGGCTCGTCTTGCATCTCCCACGACGAAGGGATGTCTGATTCCCCTGTGGAGACCACAGAGAAAGACCTAGTTCTCCGCCTCATCGCGATCGGAGGCCTCACATCCTTTGAAAACTCGAGAGGTCCGCGCAGAACAATGCTTCCAAAGGAGACGATGCCTGACTCCTCTTGAAAATGGATAGGAGTCCCAGGATCCCTGTGGCACGTGGAAAGGGACCCTGGGTCTCCCGCCTCACGTGGAGACGCGTCCCAATTGCCATGCCAAGACTCGAGGAGAATCCCGAGGTGTCCCTCGCACCTAGGCAGGAGTCCTGACGTCGCTGAACAAACACGTGTCTGGAAGGGCCCTCCCCGTCGTAACTCGAGAATATAAATCAGGTTCCGGCCGCAACTCGAGAAAAAATATGAGACTTCCCCCTCGCCACGAAATGAGGCCCGATTCCCCTGCACTGCGTGCAGAGTAATTCCGTGTTCCACATCAAACGTGAAAGGAGCTTTGATTTCCTTGATGGCACTCCAGAGAAAACCCAAGATCACTGTCTCAAGTCTAGAGGGATCCTGAGGTCACTGGAGCAACACGAAAGGGCTCCGTGGACCCCAAATCAACTCGAGATGAGAGCTTAGTCCCTGGCTTCGACTCAAGAGGAATACCAACTTTCCACATGCACCTCAAGAGGAGGCTTTTCTCAGCTACAGGTATGTGAGAGGGACCCTGAGTTTGTGGCCTCAAGTGGAATGGACACCGAGATGCTCTGACTCGAAATAAGGCCGGATATCCCTGCAGTGAATTGAATGCAGGCTCCTCTTGCATCTCCCAAGACGAAGGGATCTCTGAATCCCCTGTGGAGACCACAGAGAAAGACCTAGTTCTCCGCCTCATTGAGACAGGAGGCCTCACATCCTTTGAAAACTCGAGACGTCCGCGGAGATCAATGCTTCCAAAGGAGACGATGCCTGACTCCTCTTGAAAATGGATGGGAGTCCCAGGATCCCTGTGGCACGTGGAAAGGGACCCTGGGTCTCCCGCCTCACGTGGAGACGCGTCCCAATTGCCATGCCAAGATTCGAGGAGAATACCGAGGTGTCCCTCGCACCTAGTCAGGAGTCCTGACGTCGCTGAACAAACACGTGTCTGGAAGGGCCCTCCCCGTCGTAACTCGAGAATATACCCCAGGTTCCGGCCGCAACTCAAGAAAAACCATGAGACTTCCCCCTCGCCGCGAGATGAGGACCGATTCCCCTCCACTGCGTTCAGAGCAATTCCGTGTTCCACATCAAACGTGAAAGGAGCCTTGATTTCCTTCATGGCACTCCAGAGAAAACCCAAGATCACTGTCTCAAGTCTAGAGGGATCCTTAGGTCACTGGAGCAACACGAAAGAGCTCCATGGACCCCAAATCAACTCGAGATGAGAGCTTAGTCCTTGGCTTCGACTCAAGAGGAATACCAGCTTTCCACAAGCACCTCAAGAAGAGGCTTCTCTCAGCTACAGGTATGTGAGAGGGACCCTGAGTTTGTGGCCTCAAGTCGAATGGACACCGAGATGTTCTGACTCGAATTAAGACCGGATATCCCTGCAGTGAATTGAATGCAGGCTCGTCTTGCATCTCCCAAGATGAAGGGATGTCTGAATCCCATGTGGAGACGACAGAGAAAGACCTAGTCCTCCGCCTCATCGCGACCGGAGACATCACATCCTATGAAAAATCGAGAGGTCTGCGGAGATCAATGCTTCCAAAGGAGACAATGCCTGATTCCTCTTGAAAATGGATAGGAGTCCCACGATCCCTGTGGCACGTGGAAAGGGACCCTGGGTCTCCCACCTCACGTGGAGACGCATCCCAATTGCCATGCCAAGATTCGAGGAGAATCCCGAGGTGTCTCTCGCACCTAGGCAGGAGTCCTGACGTCGCTGAACAAACACGTGACTGGAAGGGGCCTCCCCGTCGTAACTCGAGAATATACAACAGATTCCGGACGCAACTCGAGAAAAACCTTGAGACATCCCCCTCGCCGCGACATGAGGCCCGATTATCCAGGACTGCGTGCAGAGCAATTCCGTGTTCCACATCAAACGTGAAAGGAGACTTGATTTCCTTGATGGCACTGCAGAGAAAACCCAAAATCACTGTCTCAAGTCGAGAGGGATCCTGAGGTCCCTGGAGCAACACGAAAGGGCTCCGTGCACCCCAAATCAACTCGAGATGGTAGCTTAGTCCCTGGCTTCGAGACAAGAGGAATACCAACTTTCCACAAGCACCTCATGAGGAGGCTTCTCTCAGCTACAGGTATGTGAGAGGGACCCTGAGTTGCTGGCCTCAAGTGGAATGGACACCGAGATGCTCTGACTCGAAGAAAGGCCGGATATCCCTGCAGTGAATTGAATGCAGGCTCGTCTTGCATCTCCCAAGAGGACGGGATGTCTGAATCCCCTGTGGAGACCACAGAGAAAGAACTAATTCTCCGCCTCATCGCGACCGGAGGCCTGACATCCTTTGAAAACTCGAGAGGTCCGCGGAGATCAATGCTTCCAAAGGAGACGATGCCTGACTCCTCTTGAAAATGGATAGGAGTCCCAGGAACCCTGTGGCACGTGGAAAGGGACGCTGGGTCTCCCGCCTCACGTGGAGACGCGTCCCAATTGCGATGCCAAGACTCGAGGAGAATCCCGAGGTGTCCCTCTCACCTAGGCAGGAGTCCTGACGTCGCTGAACAAACACGTGTCTGGAAGGGCCCTCCCCATCGTAACTCGAGAATATATCCCAGGTTCCGGCCGCAACTCGAGAAAAACCGTGAGACTTCACCCTCGCTGCGAGATGAGGCCCGATTCCCCTGCACTGCGTGCAGAGCAATTCCGTGTTCCACATAAAACGTGAAAGGAGCCTTGATTTCCTTGATGGCACTCCAGAGAATACCAAAAGTCACTGTCTCAAGTCTAGAGGGATCCTGAGGTCACTGGAGCAACACGAAAGGGCTCCGTGGACCCCAAATAAACTCGAGGTGAGAGCTTATTCCCTGGCTTCGACTCAAGTGGAATACCAACTATCCACAAGCACCTCAAGAGGAGGCTTCTCTCAGCTACAGGTATGTGAGAGGGACCCTGAGTTTGTGGCCTCAAGTGGAATGGACACCGAGATGCTCTGACTCGAAGTAAGGCCGGATATCCCTGCAGTGAATTGATTGCAGGCTCGTCTTGCATCTCCCAAGACGAAGGGATGTCTGAATCCCCTGTGGAGACCACAGAGAAAGACCTAGTCCTCCGCCTCATCGCGACCGGAGGCCTGAAATCCTTTGAAAACTCGAGAGGTCCGCGGAGATAAATGCTTCCAAAGGAGACGATGCCTGACTCCTCTTGAAAATAGATAGGAGTCCCAGGAACCCTGTGGCACGTGGAAAGGGACGCTGGGTCTCCCGCTTCACGTGAGCACGCGTCCCAATTGCCATGCCAAGCCTCGAGGAGAATCCCGAGGTGTCCCTCGCACCTAGGCAGGAGTCCTGATGTCGCTGAACAAACACGTGTCTGGAAGGGCCCTCCCCGTCGTAACTCGAGAATATACCCCAGGTTCCGGCCGCAACTCGAGAAAAACCATGAGACTTCCCCCTCGCCGCGAGATGAGGCCCGATTCCGCTGCACTGCGTGCAGAGCAATTCCGTGTTCCACATCAAACGTGAAAGGAGCCTTGATTTCCTTGATGGCACTCCAGAGAAAACACAAAGTCACTGTCTCAAGTCTAGAGGGATCCTGAGGTCACTGTAGCAGCACGAAAGGGCTCTGTGGACCCCAAATCTACTCGAGATGAGAGCTTAGTCCCTGGCTTCGACTTAAGAGGAAAACCAACTTTCCACAAGCACCTCAAGAGGAGGCTTCTCTCAGCTACATTTATGTGAGAGGGACCCTGAGTTTGTGGCCTCAAGTGGAATGGACACCGACATGCTCTGACTGGAAGTAAGGCCGGATATCCCTGCAGTGAATTGAATGCAGGCTTCTCTTGCATCTCCCAAGAAGAAGGGATGTCTCAATCCCCTGTGGAGACCACAGAGAAAGACCTAGTCCTCCGCCTCATTGCGACCGGAGGCCTCACATCCTTTGAAAACTCGAGAGGTCCGCGGAGATCAATGCTTCCAAAGGAGACAATGCCTGATTCCTCTTGAATATGGATAGGAGTCCCAGGATCCGTATGGCACGTGAATAGGGACCCTGGGTCTCCCGCCTCACGTGGAGACGCGTCCCAATTGCCATGCCAAGACTCGAGGAGAATCCCGAGGTGTCCCTCGCACATAGGCAGGAGTCCTGACGTCGCTGAACAAACACGTGTCTGGAAGGGCCCTCCCCGTCGTAACTCGAGAATATACCCCAGGTTCCGACCGCAACTCGAGAAAAACCATGAGACTTCCCCCTCGCCGCGAGATGAGGCCCGATTACCCTGCACTGCGTGCAGAGCAATTCCGTGTTCCACATCAAACGTGAAAGGAGCCTTGATTTCCTTGATGGCACTCCAGACAAAACCCAAGATCACTGTCTCAAGTCTAGAGGGATCCTGAGGTCACTGGAGCAACACAAAAGGGCTCCGTGGAACGCAAATCAACTCGAGATGAGAGCTTAGTCCCTGGCTTCGACTCAAGAGGAAAACCAACTTTCCACAAGCACCTCAAGAGGAGGCTTCTCTCAGCTACAGGTATGTGAGAGGGACCCTGAGTTTGTGGCCTCAAGTGGAATGGACACCGAGATGCTCTGACTCGAAGTAAGGCCGGATATCCCTGCAGTGAATTGAATGCAGGCTCGTCTTGCATCTCCCAACACGAAGGGATGTCTGAATCCCCTGTGGAGACCACAGAGAAAGACCTAGTTCTCCGCCTCTTTAGGACCAGAGGCCTCATATCCTTTGAAAACTCGAGAGGTCCGCGGAGGTCAATGCTTCCAAAGGAGACGATGCCTGACTCCTCTTGAAAATGGATAGGAGTCCCAGGATCCCTGTGGCACGTGGAAAGGGACCCTGGGTCTCCCGCCTCACGTGGAGATGCGTCCCAATTTCCATGCCAAGACTCGAGGAGAATCCCGAGGTGTCCCTCCCACCTAGGCAGGAGTCCTGACGTCGCTGAACAAACACGTGTCTGGAAGGGCCCTCCCCATCGTAACTCGAGAATATACCCCAGGTTCCGGACGCAACTCGAGAAAAACCATGAGACTTCCCCCTCGCCGCGAGATGAGGCCCGATTCCCCTGCACTGCGTGCAGAGCAATTGTGTGTTCCACATCAAACGTGAAAGGAGCCTTGATTTCCTTGATGGCACTCCAGAGAAAACCCAAGATGACTGTCTCAAGTCTAGAGGGATCCTGAGGTCAGTGGAGCAACACGAAATGGCTCCGTGGACCCCAAAACAACTCGAGATGAGAGCTTAGTCCCTGGCTTCGACTCAAGAGGAATACCAACTTTCCACAAGCACCTCAAGAGGAGGCTTCTCTCAGCTACAGGTATGTGAGAGGGACCCTGAGTTTGTGGCCTCAAGTGGAATGGACACCGAGATGCTCTGACTCGAAGTAAGGCCGGATATCCCTGCAGTGAATTGAATGCAGGCTCGTCTTGCATCTCCCAAGACGAAGGGATGTCTGAATCCCCTGTGGAGACCACAGAGAAAGACCTAATTCTCCGCCTCATCGCGAGCGGAGGCCTCACATCCTTTAAAAACTCGAGAGGTCCGCGGAATCAATGCTTCCAAAGGAGACGATGCCTGACTCCTCTTGAAAATGGATAGGAGTCCAGGATCCCTGTGGCACGTGGAAAGGGACCCTGGGTCTCCCGCCTCACGTGGAGACGCATCCCAATTGCCATGCCAAGACTCGAGGAGAATCTCGAGGTGTCTCTCGCACCTAGGCAGGAGTCCTGACGTCGCTCAACAAACACGTGACTGGAAGGGCCCTCCCCGTCGTAACTCGAGAATATACCCCAGGTTCCGGCCGCAACTCGAGAAAAACCATGAGACTTCCCCCTCGCTGCGAGATGAGGTCCGATTCCCCTGCACTGAGTGCAGAGCAATTCCGTGTTCCACATCAAACGTGAAAGGAGCCTTGATTTCCTTGATGGCACTTAGGAGAAAACCCAAGATCTCTGTCTCAAGTCTAGAGGGATCCTGAGGTCACTGGAGCAACACGAATGGGCTCCGTGCACCCCAAATCAACTCGAGATGAGAGCTTAGTCCCTGGCTTCGACTCAAGAGGAATACCAACTTTTCACAAACACCTCAAGAGGAGGCTTCTCTCAGCTACAGGTATGTGAGAGGGACCCTGAGTTTGTGGCCTCAAGTGGAATGGACACCGAGATGCTCTGACTCGAAGTAAGGCTGGATATCCCAACAGTGAATTGAATGCAGGCTCGTCTTGCATCTCCCAAGACGAAGGGATGTCTGAATCCACTGTGGAGACGACAGAGAAAGTACTAGTTCTCCGTCTCTTCGCGACCGGAGGCCTCACATCCTTTGAAAATTCGAGAGGTCTGTGGAGATCAATTCTTCCAAAGCAGACGATGCCTGACTCCTCTTGAAAATGGATAGGAGTTCCAGGATCCCTGTGGCACGTGGAAAGGGACCCTGCGTCTCCCGCCTCACGTGGAGACGCGTCCCAATTGCCATGCCAAGACTCGAGGAGAATCCCGAGGTGTCCCTCGCACCTAGGCAGGTGTCCTAACGTCGCTGAACAAACACGTGTCTGGAAGGGCCCTCCCCGTCATAACTCGAGAATATACCCCAGGTTCCGGCCGCAACGCGAGAAAAACCATGAGACTTCCCCCTCGCCGCGAGATGAGACCCGATTCCCCTGCACTGCGTGCAGAGCAATTCCGTGTTCCACATCAAACGTGAAAGGAGCCTTGATTTCCTTGATGGCAATCCAGAGACAACCCAAGATCACTGTCTCAAGTCTAGAGGGATCCTGAGGTCACTGGAGCAACACGAAAGGGCTCCGGGAACCCCAAATCTACTCGAGATGAGAGCCTGTTCCCTGGCTTCGACTCAAGAGGAATACCAACTTTTCACAAGCACCTCAAGAGGAGGCTTCTCTCAGCTACAGGTATGTGAGAGGGACCCTGAGTTTGTGGCCTAAAGTCGAATGGACACCGAGATGTTCTGACTCGAATTAAGACCGGATATCCCAAGAGTGAATTGAATGCAGGCTCGTCTTGCATCTCCCAAGACGAAGGGATGTCTGAATCCCCTGTGGAGACGACAGAGAAAGACCTAGTCCTCCGCCTCATCGCGACCGGAGACATCACATCCTATGAAAAATCGAGAGGTCTGCGGAGATCAATGCTTCCAAAGGAGATGATGCCTGATTCCTCTTGAAAATGGATAGGAGTCCCAGGATCCCTGTGGCACGTGGAAAGGGACCCTGGGTCTCCCACCTCACGTGGAGACGCATCCCAATTGCCATGCCAAGACTCGAGGAGAATCCAGAGGTGTCTCTCGCACCTAGGCAGGAGTCCTGACGTCGCTGAACAAACACGTGACTGGAAGGGCCCTCCCCGTCGTAACTCGAGAATATACCCCAGGTTCCGGACGCAACTCGAGAAAAACCATGAGACTGCCCCCTCGCCGCGACATGAGGCCCGATTATCCTGGACTGCGTGCAGAGCAATTCCGTGTTCCACATAAAACGTGAAAGGAGACTTGATTTCCTAAATGGCACTCCAGAGAAAACCCAAGATGACTGTCTCAAGTCTAGAGGGAACCTGAGGTCACTGTAGCAACACGAAAGGGCTCCGTGCACCCCAAATCAACTCGAGATGGTAGCTTAGTCCCTGGCTTCGAGACAAGAGGAATACCAACTTTCCACAAGCACCTCAAGAGGAGGCTTCTCTCAGCTACAGGTATGTGAGAGGGACCCTGAGTTGCTGGCCTCAAGTGGAATGGACACCGAGATGCTCTGACTCGAAGAAAGGACGGATATCCCTGCAGTGAATTGAATCAGGCTCGTCTTGCATCTCCCAAGACGACGGGATGTCTGAATCCCCTCTGGAGACCACAGAGAAAGAACTAATTCTCCGCCTCATCGCGACCGGAGGCCTCATATCCTTTGAAAACTCGAGAGGTCCGCGAAGATCAATGCTTCCAAATGAGACGATGCCTGACTCCTCTTGAAAATGGATAGGAGTCCCAGGAACCCTGTGGCACGTGGAAAGGGACGCTGGGTCTCCCGACTCACGTGGAGACGCGTCCCAATTGCCATGCCAAGACTCAAGGAGAATCCCGAGGTGTCCCTCTCACCTAGGCAGGAGTCCTGACGTCGCTGAACAAACACGTGTCAGGAAGGGCCCTCCCCATCGTAACTCGAGAATATATCCCAGGTTCCGGCCGCAACTCGAGAAAAACCGTGAGACTTCCCCCTCGCTGCGAGATGAGGCCCGATTCCCCTGCACTGCGTGCAGAGCAATTCCGTGTTCCACATCAAACGTGAAAGGAGCCTTGATTTCCTTGATCGCACTCCAGAGAATACCAAAAGTCACTGTCTCAAGTCTAGAGGGAACCTGAGGTCACTGGAGCAACACGAAAGGGCTCCGTGGACCCCAAATAAACTCGAGATGAGAGCTTATTCCCTGGCTTCGACTCAAGTGGAATACGAACTATCCACAAGCACCTCAAGAGGAGGCTTCTCTCAGCTACAGGTATGTGAGAGGGACCCTGAGTTTGTGGCCTCAAGTGGAATGGACACCGAGATGCTCTGACTCGAAGTAAGGCCGGATATCCCTGCAGTGAATTGAATGCAGGCTCGTCTTGCATCTCCCAAGACGAAGGGATGTCTGAATCCCCTGTGGAGACCACAGAGAAAGACCTAGTCCTCCGCCTCATCGCGACCGGTGGCCTCACATCCTTTGACAACTCGAGAGGTCCACGGAGATCAATGCTTCCAAAGGAGACGATGCCTGACTCCTCTTGAAAATGGATAGGAGTCCCAGGATCCCTGTGGCACGTGGAAAGGGACACTGGGTCTCCCGCCTCACGTGGAGCCGCGTCCCAATTGCCATGCCAAGACTCGTGGAGAATCCCGCAGTGTCCCTCGCACCTAGGCAGGAGTCCTGACGTCGCTGAACAAACACGTGTCTGGAAGGGCCCTCCCCGTCGTAACTCGAGAATATACCCCAGGTTCCGGCCACAACTCGAGAAAAACCATGAGACTTCCCCCTCGCCGCGACATGAGGCCCGATTCCCCTGCACTGCGTGCAGAGCAATTCCATGTTCCACATCAAACGTGAAAGGAGCCTTGATTTCCTTGATGGCACTCCAGAGAAAAACCAAAGTCACTGTCTCAAGTCTAGAGGGATCCTGAGGCCACTGTAGCAGCATGAAAGGGGTCCGTGGACCCCAAATCAACTCGAGATGAGAGCTTAGTCCCAGGCTTCAACTCAAGAGGAATACCAACTTTCCACAAGCACCTCAAGAGGAGGCTTCTCTCAGCTACAGGTATGTGAGAGGGACCCTGAGTTTGTGGCCTCAAGTAGAATGGACACCGAGATGCTCTGACTCGAAGTAAGGCCGGATATCCCTGCAGTGAATTGAATGCAGGCTCGTCTTGCATCTCCCAAGATGAAGGGATGTCTGAATCCCCTGTGGAGACCACAGAGAAAGACCTAGTTCTCAGCCTCATGGCGACCGGAGGCCTCACATCCGTTGAAAACTCGAGCGGTCCGTGGAGATCAATGCTTCCACAGGAGACGATGCCTGACTCCTCTTGAAAATGGATAGGAGTTCCAGGATCCCTGTCCACATGGACGGGGACTCTGGGTCTCCCGCTTCACGTGAGCACGCGTCCCAATTGCCATGCCAAGCCTCGAGGAGAATCCCGAGGTGTCCCTCGCACCTAGGCAGGAGTCCTGATGTCGCTGAACAAACACGTGTCTGGAAGGGCCCTCCCCGTCGTAACTCGAGAATATACCCCAGGTTCCGGCCGCAACTCGAGAAAAACCATGAGACTTCCCCCTCGCTGTGACATGAGGCCCGATTCCCCTGCACTGAGTGCAGAGCAATTCCGTGTTCCACATCAAACGTGAAATGAGACTTGATTTCCTTGATGGCACTGCAGAGAAAACCCAAAATCACTGTCTCAAGTCGAGAGGGATCCTGAGGTCACTGGAGCAACAGGAAAGGGCTCCGTGCACCCCAAATCAACTCGAGATGAGACCTTAGTCCCTGGCATCGAGTCAAGAGGAATACCAACATTCCACAAGCACCTCAAGAGGAGGCTTCTCTCAGCTACAGGTATGTGAGAGGGACCCTGAGTTTGTGGCCTCAAGTGGAATGGACACCGAGATGCTCTGACTCGAGGTAAGGCCGGATATCCCTTCAGTGAATTGAATGCAGGCTCGTCTTGCATCTGCCAAGACGAAGGGATGTCTGAATCCCCTGTGGAGACCACAGAGAAAGACCTAGTTCTCCGCCTCATCGCGACCGGAGGCCTCACATACTTTGAAAACTCGAGAGGTCCGCGGAGATCAATGTTTCCAAAGGAGAAGATGCTTGACTCCTCTTAATATGGATACGAGACCCAGGATCCCTGTGGCACGTGGAAAGGGACCCTGGGTCTACCGCCTCACGTGGAGACGCGTCCCAATTGCCATGCCAAGACTCGAGGAGAATCCCGAGGTGTCCCTCGCACCATGGCAGGAGTCCTGAGGTCGCTGAACAAACAGGTGTTGGAAGGGCCCTCCCCGTCGTAACTCGAGAATATACCACAGGTTCCGGCCGCAACTCGAGAAAAACCATGAGACTTCTCCCTCTCCGCAAGATGAGGCCCGATTCCCTGCACTGTGTGCAGAGCAATTCCGTGATCCACATCAAACATGAAAGGAGGCTTGATTTCATTGATGGCACTCCAGAGAAAAAGCAAGATCACTGTGTCAAGCCTAGAGGGATCCTGAGGTCACTGGAGAAACACGAAAGGGCTCCGTGGACCCCAAATCAACTCGAGATGAGAGCTTAGTCCCTGGCTTCGACTCAGGAGGAATACCAACTTTCCACAAGCATCTCAAGAGGAGGCTTCTATCAGCTACAGGTATGTGAGAGGGACCCTGAGTTTGTGGCCTCAAGTGGAATGGACACCGAGATGCTCTGACTCGAAGTAAGGCCGGATATCCCTGCAGTGAATTGAATGCAGGCTCGTCTTGCATCTCCCAAGACGAAGGGATGACTGAATCCCCTGTGGAGACCACAGAGAAAGACCTAGTTCTCCACGTCATCGCGACCGGAGGCCTCACATCCTTTGAAAACTCGAGAGGTCCGCGGAGATCAATGCTTCCATAGGAGACGATGCCTGACTCCTCTTGAAAATGGATATGAGTCCCAGGATCCCTGTGGCACATGGAAAGGGACCCTGGGTATCCAGCCTCATGGGGAGACGCGTCCCAATTGCCATGCCAAGACTCGAGGAGAATCCCGAGGTGTCCATCCCACCTAGGCAGGAGTCCTGACGTCGCTGAACAAACACGTGTCTGGAAGGGCCCTCCCCGTCGTAACTCGAGAAGATACCCCAGGTTACGTCCGCAACTCGAGAAAAACAATGACACTTCCCCATCGCCGCGAGATGAGGCCCGATTTCCCCCCACTGCGTGCAGAGCAATTCCGTGTTCCACATCAAACGTGAAAAGTGCCTTGAATTCCTTGATGGCACTCCAGAGAAAACCCAAGATCACTGTCTCAAGTCTAGAGGGATCCTGAGGTCACTGGAGCAACAAGAAAGGGCTCCGTGGATCCCAAATCAACTCAAGATGAGAGCTTAGTCCCTGGCTTCGACTCAAGAGGAATACCAGTTTCCACAAGCACCTCAAGAGGAGGCTTCTCTCAGCTACAGGTATGTGAGAGGGACCCTGAGTTTGTGGCCTCAGGTGGAATGGACACCGAGATGCTCTGACTCGAAGTAAGGCCGGATATCCCTGCAGTGAATTGAGTACAGGCTCGTCTTGCATCTCCCAAGACGAAGGGATGTCTGAATCCCCTGTGGAGACCAAAGAAGAAGACCTAGTCCTCCTCCTCATCGCGACCGGAGGCCTCACATACTTTGAAAACTCGAGAGGTCCGCGGAGATCAATGTTTCCAAAGGAGAAGATGCTTGACTCCTCTTAAAATGGATACGAGACCCAGGATCCCTGTGGCACACGGAAAGGGACCCTGGGTATCCAGCCTCACGGGGAGACGCGTCCCAATTACCATGCCAAGCCTCGAGGAGAATCCCGAGGTGTCCCTCGCACCTAGGCAGGAGTCCTGACGTCGCTGAATAAACACGTGTCCGGAAGGGCCCTCCCCGTCGTAACTCAAGATTATACCCCAGGTTCCGGCCGCAACTCGAGAAAAACCATGAGACATCCCCCTCGCCGCGAGATGAGGCCCGATTCCCCTGCATTCTGTGCAGAGCAATTCCGTGTTCCACATCAAAGATGAAAGGAGGCTTGATTTCCTTGATGGCACTCCAGAGAGAAAGCAAGACCACTGTGTCAAGTCTAGAGGGATCCTGAGGTCACTGGAGAAACACAATAGGGCTCCGTGGACCCAAATCAACTCGAGATGAGTGCTTAGTCCCTGGCTTCCACTCAAGAGGAGTACCAACTTTCCACAAGCACCTCAAGAGGAGGCTTCTCTCAGCTACAGGTATGTGAGAGGGACCCTGAGTTTGTGGCCTCAAGTGGAATGGACACCGAGATGCTCTGACTCGAAGTAAGGCAGGATATCCCTGCAGTGAATTGAATGAAGGCTCGTCTTGCATCTCCCAAGACGAAGGGATGTTTGAATCCCCAGTGGAGACCACAGAGAAAGACCTAGTTCTCGGCCTCATCGCGACCAGAGGCCTCATATCCTTTGAAAACTCGAGAGGTCCACGGAGATCAATGCTTCCAAAGGAGACGATGCCTGACTCCTCTTGAAAATGCATCGGATTCCCAGGATCCCTGTGGCACGTGGAAAGGGACACTGGTTCTCCCGCCTCACGTGGAGACGCATCCCAATTGCCATGCAAAGACTCGAGGAGAATCCCGAGGTGTCCCTCGCACCTAGGCAGTAGTGCTGACGTCCCTGAACAAACACGTGTCTGGAAGGGCCCTCCCTGTCGTAACTCGAGAATATACCCCAGGTTCCGGCCGCAACTCGAGAAAAACCATGAGACTTCCCCCTCGCCGCGAGATGAGGCCCGGATCCCATTCACTGCGTGCAGAGCAATTGCGTGTTCCACATCAAACGTGAAAGGAGCCTTGATTTCCTTGATGGCACTCCAGAGAAAACCCAAGATCACTGTCTCAAGTCTAGAGGGATCCTGAGGTCACTGTAAGAACACGAAAGGGCTCCGTAGACCCAAATCAACTCGAGATGAGCGCTTAGTCCCTTGCTTCGACTCAAGACGAATACCAAGTTTCCACAAGCCCCTCAAGAGGAGGCTTCTCTCAGCTACAGGTATGTGAGAGGGACCCTGAGTTTGTGACCTCAAGTGGAATGGACACCGAGATGCTCTGACTCGTAGTAAGGCCGTATATACCTGCAGTGAATTGAATGCAGGCTCGTCTTGCATCTCCCAAGACGAAGGGATGTCTGAATCCCCTGTGGAGACCACAGAGAAAGACCTAGTTCTCCGCCTCATCGCGACCGGAGTCCTCACTTCCTTTGAAAACTCGAGAGGTCTGCGGAGATCAATTCTTCCAAAGGAGAAGATGCTTGACTCCTCTTAAAATGGATACGAGACCCAGGATCCCTGTGGCACACGGAAAGGGACCCTGGGTATCCAGCCTCACGGGGAGACGCGTCCCAATTACCATGCCAAGACTCGAGGAGAATCCCGAGGTGTCCCTCGCACCTAGGCAGGAGTCCTGACTTCGCTGAACAAACACGTGTCCGGAAGGGCCCTCCCCGTCGTAACTCAAGAATATACCCCAGGTTCCGGCCGCAACTCGAGAAAAACCATGAGACTTCCCCCTCGCCGCGAGATGAGGCCCGATTCCCCTGCATTCTGTGCAGAGCAATTCCGTGTTCCACATCAAACATGAAAGGAGACTTGATTTCCTTGATGGCACTACAGAGAAAAAGCAAGACCACTGTGTCAAGTCTAGAGGGATCCTGAGGTCACTGGAGAAACACAATAGGGCTCCGTGGACCCAAATCAACTCGAGATGAGTGCTTAGTCCCTGGCTTCCACTCAAGAGGAGTACCAACTTTCCACAAGCACCTCAAGAGGAGGCTTCTTTCAGCTACAGGTATGTGAGAGGGACCCTGAGTTTGTGGCCTCAAGTGGAATGGACACCGAGATGCTCTGACTCGAAGTAAGGCCGGATATCCCTGCAGTGAATTGAATGCAGGCTCGTCTTGCATCTCCCAAGACGAAGGGATGTCTCAATCCCCAGTGGAGACCACAGAGAAAGACCTAGTTCTCCCCCTCATGGCAACCAGAGGCCTCACATCCTTTGAAAACTCGAGAGGTCCACGGAGATCAATGCTTCCAAAGGAGACGATGCCTGACTCCTCTTGAAAATGCATCGGATTCCCAGGATCCCTGTGGCACGTGGAAAGGGACCCTGGGTCTCCCGCCTCACGTGGAGACGCGTCCCAATTGCCATGCAAAGACTCGAGGAGAATTCCGAGGTGTCCCTCGCACCTAGGCAGTAGTGCTGACGTCCCTGAACAAACACGTGTCTGGAAGGGCCCTCCCCGTCGTAACTCGAGAATATACCCCAGGTTCCTGCCGCAACTCGAGAAAAACCATGAGACTTCCCCCTCGCTTCGAGATGAGGCCCGGAACCCCTTCACTGCATGCAGAGCAATTGCGTGTTCCACATCAAACGTGAAAGGAGCCTTGATTTCCTTGATGGCACTCCAGAGAAAACCCAAGATCACTGTCTCAAGTCTAGAGGGATCCTGAGGTCACTGTAGAAATGCGAAAGGGCTCCGTGGACCCCAAATCAACTCGAGATGAGAGCTTAGTCCCTGGCTTCGACTCAAGAGGAATACCAACTTTCCACAAGCACCTCAAGAGGAGGCTTCTCTCAGCTACAGGTATGTGAGAGGGACCCTGAGTTTGTGGCCTCAACTGAAAAGGACACCGAAATGCTCTGACTCGAAGTAAGGCCAGATATCCCTTCAGTGAATTGAATGCAGGTTCGTCTTGCATCTCCCAATACGAAGGGATGTCTGAACCCCTGTGGAGACCACAGAGAAAGACCTAGTTCTCCGCCTCATCGCGACCAGAGGCCTCACATCCTTTGAAAACTCGAGAGGTCCGCGGAGATCAATGCTTCCAAAGGAGACGATGCCTGACTCCTCTTGAAAATGGATAGGAGTCCCAGGATCCCTGTGGCACGTGGAAACGGACCCTGGGTCTCCAGCCTCAAGGGGAGACGCGTCCCAATTGCCATGCCAAGACTCGAGAAGAATCCCGAGGAGTCCCTCGCACATAGGCAGGAGTCCTGACGTCGCTGAAAAAACACGCGTCCTGAAAGGCCCTCCCCATCGTAACTGGAGAATATACCCCAGGTTCCGGCCGCAACACGAGAAAAACCATGAGACTTCCCCCTCGCCGCGAGATAAGGCCCGATTCCCATGCACTGCGTGCAGAGCAATTCCGTGTTCCACATCAAACGTGAAAGGAGCCTTGATTTCCTTGATGGCACTCCAGAGGAAACCCAAGATCACTGTCTCATGTCTAGAGGGATCCTGAGGTCACTGGAGAAACACAATAGGGCCCCGTGGACCCCAAATCAACTCGAGATGAGAGCTTAGTCCCTGGCTTCGACTCAAGAGGAATACCAACTTTCCACAAGCACCTCAAGAGGAGGCTTCTCTCAGCTACATGTATGTGAGAGGGACCCTGAGTTTGTCGCCTCAGGTGGAATCGACACCGAGATGCTCTGACTCGAAGTAAGGCCGGATATCCCTGCAGTGAATTGAGTGCAGGCTCGTCTTGAATCTCCCAAGACAAAGGTATGTCTGAATACCCTGTGGAGACCACAGAGAAAGACCTAGTTCTCCTCCTCATCGCAACCGGAGGCCTCACATCGTTTGAAAACTCGAGAGGTCCACGGAGATCAATGCTTCCAAAGGAGACGATGCCTGACTCCCCTTAAAAATGGATCGGATTCCCAGGATCCCTGTGGCACGTGGAAAGGGACCCTGGGTCTCCCGCCTCACGTGGAGACGCGTCCCAATTGCCATGCAAAGACTCGAGGAGAATCCCGAGGTGTCCCTCGCACCTAGGCAGTATTGCTGACGTCCCTGAACAAACACGTGTCTGGAAGGGCCCTCCCCGTCGTAACTCGAGAATATACCCCAGGTTCCGGCCGCAACTCGAGAAAAACCATGAGACTTCCCCCTCGCCGCGAGATGAGGCCCGGATCCCCTGCATTCGTGCAGAGCAATTGCGTGTTCCATGTCAAACGTGAAAGGAGCCTTGATTTCCTTGATGGCACTCCACAGAAAACCCAAGATCACTGTCTCAAGTCTAGAGGCATCCTGAGGTCACTGGAGCAACAGGAAAGGGCTCCATGGACACCAAATCAACTCGAGATGAGAGCTTAGTCCCTGGCTTCGACTCAAGAGGAATACCAACTTTCCACAAGCACCTCAAGAGAAGGCTTCTCTCAGCTACAGGTATGTGAGAGGGACCCTGAGTTTGTGGCCTCAAGTGGAATGGACACCGAGATGCTCTGACTCGAAGTAAGGCCGGATATCTCAACAGTGAATTGAATGCAGGCTCGTCTTGCATCTCCCAAGACGAAGGGATGTCTGATTCCCCTGTGGAGACCACAGAGAAAGACCTAATTCTCCGCCTCATCGCGACCGGAGGCCTCACATCCTTTGAAAACTCGAGAGGTCCGCGGAGATCAATGCTTCCAAAGGAGACGATGCCTGACTCCTCTTGAAAATGGATAGGAGTCCCAGGATCCCTGTGGCACCTGGAAAAAGACCCTGGGTCTCCCGCCTCACGTGGAGACGCCTCCCAATTGCCATGCCAAGACTCGAGGAGAATCCCGAGGTATCCCTCGCACCTAGGCAGGAGTCCTGACGTCGCTGAACAAACACGTGTCTGGAAGGGCCCTCCCCGTCATAACTCGAGAATATACCCCAGGGTCCGGCCGCAACTCGAGAAAAACCATTAGACATCCCCCTCGGCGCCAGATGAGGCCCGATTCCCCTGCACTGCGTGCAGAGCAATTTCGTGTTCCACATCAAACGTGAAAGGAGCCTTGATTTCCTTGATGGCACTCCAGAGAAAACCCAAGATCACTGTCTCAAGTCTAGAGGGATCCTGAGGTCACTGTAGCAACACGAAAGGGCTCCGTGGACCCCAAATCAACTCGAGATGAGACCTTAGTCCCTGGCTTCGACTTAAGAGGAATACCAACTTTCCACAAGCACCTCAAGAGGAGGCTTCTCTCAGCTACAGGTATCAGAGAGGGACCCTGAGTTTGTGACCTCAAGTGGAATGGTCACCGAGATGCTCTGACTCGAAGTAAGGCCGGATATCCCTGCAGTGAATTGAATGCCGGCTCGTCTTGAATCTCCCAAGACGAAGGGATGTCTGAATCCCCAGTGGAGACAACAGATAAAGACGGAGTTCTCCGCCTCATCCCGAACGGAGGCCTCACATCCTTTGAAAACTCGAGAGGTCCGCGGAGATCAATGCTTCCAAAGGAGACGATGCATGACTCCTCTTGAAAGTAGATAGGAGTCCCAGGATTCCTGTGGCACGTGGAAAGGGACCCTGGGTCTCGCGCATCACGTGGAGACACGTCCCAATTGCCATGCCAAGACTCGAGGAGAAACCCGAGGTGTCCCTCGCACCTAGGCTGAAGTCCTGACTTCGCTGAACAAACAAGTGTCTGGAAGGGACCTCCCCGTCGTAACTCGAGAATATACCACGGGTTCCGGTCGCACTCGAGAAAAACCATGAGACTTCCCACTTGCCGCGAGATGAGGCCCGATTCCCCTGCACTGCGTGCAGAGCAATTCCGAGTTCCACATCAAACGTGAACGGAGCCTTGATTTCCTTGATGGCACTCCAGGAAAACCCAAGATCACTGTGTCAAGTCTAGAGGGATCCTGAGGTCACTGTAGCAAAAGAAAAGGGCTCCGTGGACCCCAAATCAACTCGAGATGAGAGCTTAGTCCCTGGCTTAGACTCAAGAGGAATACCACCTTTCCACAAGCACCTCAAGAGGAGGCTTCTCTCAGCTACAGGTATGAGAGAGGGACCCTGAGTTTGTGGGCTCAAGTGGAATGGACACCGAGAAGCTCTGACTCGAAGTTAGGCCGGATATCCCTGCAGTGAATAGAATGCAGGCTCGTCTTGCATCTGCCAAGACTAAGGGATGTCTGAATCCCCTGTGGAGACCACAGAGAAAGACCTAGTTCTCCACCTCATCGCGACTGGAAGCCTCACATCCTTTGAAAACTCGAGAGGTCCGCGGAGATCAATGCTTCCAAAGGAGACGATGCCTGACTCCTCTTGAAAATGGATAGGAGCCCCAGGATCCATGTGGCACGTGGAAAGGGACCCTGGTCTCCCGCCTCACGTGGAGACACATCCCAATTGCCATGTCAAGACTCGAGGAGAATCCAGAGGTGTCCCTCACAGCTAGGTAGGAGTCTTGACGTGGCTGAACAAACACGTGTCTGGAAGGGCCCTCCCCGTCGTAAGTCGAGAATATAACCCAGGTTCCGGCCACAACTCGAGAAAACCATGACACTTCCCCCTCGCCCCGAGATGAGGCCCGAATCCCCTGCACTGCGTGCAGAGCAATTCCTTGTTCCACATCAAACGTGGAAGGAGCCTTGATTTCCTGGATGGCACTCCAGAGAAAACCCAAGATCACTGTCTCAAGTCTAGAGGGATCCTAAGGTCACTGGAGCAACACGAAAGGGCTCCGTGGACCCCAAATCAACTCGAGAGGAGAGCTTAGTCCCTGGCTTCGACTTAAGAGGAATACCAACTTTCCACAAGCACCTCAAGAGGAGGCTTCTCTCAGCTACAGGTATGTGAGAGGGACCCTGAATTTGTGGCCTCAAGTGGAATGGACACCGAGATGCTCTGACTCGAAGTAAGGCCGGATATCCCTGCAGTGAATTGAATGCAGGCTCGTCTTGCATCTCCTAAGACGAACGGATGTCTGAATCCCCTGTGGAGACCACAGAGAAGACCTAGTTCTCCGCCTCATCGCGACCGGAGGCCTCACATCCTTTGAAAACTCGAGAGGTCCGCGGAGATCAATGCTTCCAAAGGAGACGATGCCTGACTCCTCTTGAAAATGGATAGGAGTCCCAGGATCCCTGTGTCACGTGGAAAGGGACCCTGGGTCTCCCGCCTCACGTGGGGACGCATCCCAATTGCCATGCCAAGACTCGAGGAGAATACCGAGGTGTCCCTCGCACCTAGACAGGAGTCCTGACTTCACTGAACAAACACGTATCTGAAGGGCCCTCCCCGTCGTAACTCGAGAATATACCCCAGGTTCCGGCCGCAACTCGAGAAAAACAATGCGACTTCATCATCGCCGCGAGATGAGGCCCGATTTCCCTGCGCTGCATGCAGAGCAATTCCGTGTTCCACATCAAACGTGAAAGGAGCCTTGATTTCCTTGATGGCACTCCAGAGAAAACCCAAGATAACTTTCTCAAGTCTAGAGGGATCCTCAGGTCACTGTAGCAACACGAAAGGGCTCCGTGGACCCCAAATCAACTCGAGATGAGAGCTTAGTCCCTGGCTTCGACTCAAGAGGAATACCAACTTTCCACAAGCACCTCAAGAGGAGGCTTCTCTCAGCTACAGGTATGTGAGAGGGACCCTGAGTTTGTGGCCTCAAGTGGAATGGACACCGAGATGCTCTGAATTGAAGTAAGGCCGGATATCCCTGCAGTGAATTGAATGCAGGCTCGTCTTGCATCTCCCAAGACGAAGGGATGTCTGAATCCCCTGTGGAGACCACAGAGAAAGACCTAGTTCACCGCCTCATCGCGACCGGAAGCCTCACATCATTTGAAAACTCGAGAGGTGCGCGGAGATCAATGCTTCCAAAGGAGACGATGCCTGACTCCTCTTGAAAATGGATAGGAGTCCCAGGATCCCTGTGGCACGTGGAAAGGGACCCTGGGTCTCCCGCCTCACGTGGAGACACGTCCCAATTGCCATGCCAAGACTCGAGGAGAATCCCGAGGTGTCCCTCGCACCAAGGCAGGAGTCCTGACATCGCTGAAGAAACACGTGTCTGGAAGGGCCCTCACCGTCGTAACTCGAGAATATACACCAGGTTCCGGCCACAACTCGAGAAAAACCATGAGACTTCCACCTCGCCGCGAGATGAGGCCTGATTTCCCTGCACTGCGTGCAGAGCAATTCCGTGTTCCACATCAAACGTGAAAGGATCCTTGATTTCCTTGATGACACTCCAGAGAAAACCCAAGATCACTGTCTCACGTCTAGAGGGATCCTGAGGTCGCTGGAGCAACACGAAAGGGCTCCTTGGACCCCAAATCAACTCGAGATGAGAGCTTAGTCCCTGGCTTCTACTCAGGAGGAATACCAACTTTCCACAAGCATCTCAAGAGGAGGCTTCTCTCAGCTACAGGTATGTGAGAGGGACCCTGAGTTTGTGGCCTCAAGTGGAATGGACACCGAGATGCTCTGACTCGAAGTAAGGCCTGATATCCCTGCAGTGAAAAGAATGCAGGCTCGTCTTGCATCTCCCAAGACGAAGGGATGACTGAATCCCCTGTGGAGACCACAGAGAAAGACCTAGTTCTCCACGTCATCGCGACCGGAGGCCTCACATCCTTTGAAAACTCGAGAGGTCCGCGGAGATCAATGCTTCCATAGGAGACGATGCCTGACTCCTCTTGAAAATGGATATGAGTCCCAGGATCCCTGTGGCACATGGAAAGGGACCCTGGGTATCCAGCCTCATGGGGAGACGCGTCCCAATTGCCATGCCAAGACTCGAGGAGAATCCCGAGGTGTCAATTCCACCTAGGCAGGAGTCCTGACGTCGCTGAACAAACACGTGTCTGGAAGGGCCCTTCCCGTCGTAACTCGAGAATATACCCCAGGTTACGTCCGCAACTCGAGAAAAACAATGACACTTCCCCATCGCCGCGAGATGAGGCCCGATTTCCCCCCACTGCGTGCAGAGCAATTCCGTGTTCCACATCAAACGTGAAAAGAGCCTTGAATTCCTTGATGGCACTCCAGAGAAAACCCAAGATCACTGTCTCAAGTCTAGAGGGATCCTGAGGTCACTGGAGCAACAAGAAAGGGCTCCGTGGACCCCAAATCAACTCGAGATGAGAGCTTAGTCCCTGGCTTCGACTCAAGAGGAATACCAGTTTCCACAAGCACCTCAAGAGGAGGCTTCTCTCAGCTACAGGTATGTGAGAGGGACCCTGAGTTTGTGGCCTCAGGTGGAATGGACACCGAGATGCTCTGACTCAAAGTAAGGCCGGATATCCCTGCAGTGAATTGAGTACAGGCTCGTCTTGCATCTCCCAAGACGAAGGGATGTCTGAATCCCCTGTGGAGACCACAGAAGAAGACCTAGTCCTCCTCCACATCGCGACCGGAGGCCTCACATCCTTTGAAAACTCGAGAGGTCCGCGGAGATCAATGTTTCCAAAGGAGAAGATGCTTGACTCCTCTTAAAATGGATACGAGACCCAGGATCCCTGTGGCACACGGAAAGGAACCCTGGGTATCCAGCCTCACGGGGAGACGCGTCCCAATTACCATGCCAAGACTCGAGGAGAATCCCGAGGTGTCCCTCACACCTAGGCAGGAGTCCTGACGTCGCTGAACAAACACGTGTCCGAAAGGGCCCTCCCCGTCGTAACTCAAGAATATACCCCAGGTTCCGGCCGCAACTCGAGAAAAACCATGAGACATCCCCCTCGCCGCGAGATGAGGCCCGATTCCCGTGCATTCTGTGCAGAGCAATTCCGTGTTCCACATCAAACATGAAAGGAGGTTGATTTCCTTGATGGCACTCCAGAGAGAAAGCAAGACCACTGTGTCAAGTCTAGAGGGATCCTGAGGTCACTGGAGAAACACAATAGGGCTCCGTGGACCCAAATCAACTCGAGATGAGTGCTTAGTCCCTGGCTTCCACTCAAGAGGAGTACCAACTTTCCACAAGCACCTCAAGAGGAGGCTTCTCTCAGCTACAGGTATGTGAGAGGGACCCTGAGTTTGTGGCCTCAAGTGGAATGGACACCGAGATGCTCTGACTCGAAGTAAGGCAGGATATCCCTGCAGTGAATTGAATGAAGGCTCGTCTTGCATCTCCCAAGACGAAGGGATGTCTGAATCCCCAGTGGAGACCACAGAGAAAGACTTAGTTCTCGGCCTCATCGCGACCAGAGGCCTCACATCGTTGAAAACTCGAGAGGTCCACGGAGATCAATGCTTCCAAAGGAGACGATGCCTGACTCCTCTTGAAAATGCATCGGATTCCCAGGATCCCTGTGGCACGTGGAAAGGGACCCTGGGTCCCCCGCCTCACGTGGAGACGAGTCCCAATTGCCATGCAAAGACTCGAGGAGAATCCCGAGGTGTCCCTCGCACCTAGGCAGTAGTGCTGACGTCCCTGAACAAACACGTGTCTGGAAGGGCCCTCCCTGTCGTAACTCGAGAATATACCCCAGGTTCCGGCCGCAACTCGAGAAAAACCATGAGACTTCCCCCTCGCCGCGAGATGAGGCCCGGATCCCCTTCACTGCATGCAGAGCAATTGCGTGTTCCACATCAAACGTGAAAGGAGCCTTGATTTCCTTGATGGCACTCCAGAGAAAACCCAAGATCACTGTCTCAAGTCTAGAGGGATCCTGAGGTCACTGTAACAACACGAAAGGGCTCCGTAGACCCAAATCAACTTGAGATGAGCGCTTAGTCCCTTGCTTCGACTCAAGAGGAATACCAAGTTTCCACAAGCCCCTCAAGAGGAGGCTTCTCTCAGCTACAGGTATGTGAGAGGGACCCTGAGTTTGTGACCTCAAGTGGAATGGACACCGAGATGCTCTGACTCGTAGTAAGGCCGTATATACCTGCAGTGAATTGAATGCAGGCTCGTCTTGCATCTCCCAAGACGAAGGGATGTCTGAATCCCCTGTGGAGACCACAGAGAAAGACCTAGTTCTCCGCCTCATCGCGACCGGAGTCCTCACTTCCTTTGAAAACTCGAGAGGTCTGCGGAGATCAATTCTTCCAAAGGAGAAGATGATTGACTCCTCTTAAAATGGATACGAGACCCAGGATCCCTGTGGCACACGGAAAGGGACCCTGGGTATCCAGCCTCACGGGGAGACGCGTCCCAATTACCATGCCAAGACTCGAGGAGAATGCCGAGGTGTCCCTCGCACCTAGGCAGGAGTCCTGACGTCGCTGAACAAACACGTGTCTGGAAGGGCCCTCACCGTCGTAACTCGAGAATATACACCAGGTTCCGGCCACAACTCGAGAAAAACCATGAGACTTCCACCTCGCCGCGAGATGAGGCCCGATTTCCCTGCACTGCGTGCAGAGCAATTCCGTGTTCCACATCAAACGTGAAAGGATCCTTGATTTCCTTGATGACACTCCAGAGAAAACCCAAGATCACTGTCTCACGTCTAGAGGGATCCTGAGGTCGCTGGAGCAACACGAAAGGGCTCCTTGGACCCCAAATCAACTCGAGATGAGAGCTTAGTCCCTGGCTTCGACTCAGGAGGAATACCAACTTTCCACAAGCATCTCAAGAGGAGGCTTCTCTCAGCTACAGGTATGTGAGAGGGACCCTGAGTTTGTGGCCTCAAGTGGAATGGACACCGAGATGCTCTGACTCGAAGTAAGGCCGGATATCCCTGCAGTGAATTGAATGCAGGCTCGTCTTGCATCTCCCAAGACGAAGGGATGACTGAATCCCCTGTGGAGACCACAGAGAAAGACCTAGTTCTCCACGTCATCGCGACCGGAGGCCTCACATCCTTTGAAAACTCGAGAGGTCCGCGGAGATCAATGCTTCCATAGGAGACGATGCCTGACTCCTCTTGAAAATGGATATGAGTCCCAGGATCCCTGTGGCACATGGAAAGGGACCCTGGGTATCCAGCCTCATGGGGAGACGCGTCCCAATTGCCATGCCAAGACTCGAGGTGAATCCCGAGGTGTCAATTCCACCTAGGCAGGAGTCCTGACGTCGCTGAACAAACACGTGTCTGGAAGGGCCCTTCCCGTCGTAACTCGAGAATATACCCCAGGTTACGTCCGCAACTCGAGAAAAACAATGACACTTCCCCATCGCCGCGAGATGAGGCCCGATTTCCCCCCACTGCGTGCAGAGCAATTCCGTGTTCCACATCAAACGTGAAAAGAGCCTTGAATTCCTTGATGGCACTCCAGAGAAAACCCAAGATCACTGTCTCAAGTCTAGAGGGATCCTGAGGTCACTGGAGCAACAAGAAAGGGCTCCGTGGACCCCAAATCAACTCGAGATGAGAGCTTAGTCCCTGGCTTCGACTCAAGAGGAATACCAGTTTCCACAAGCACCTCAAGAGGAGGCTTCTCTCAGCTACAGGTATGTGAGAGGGACCCTGAGTTTGTGGCCTCAGGTGGAATGGACACCGAGATGCTCTGACTCAAAGTAAGGCCGGATATCCCTGCAGTGAATTGAGTACAGGCTCGTCTTGCATCTCCCAAGACGAAGGGATGTCTGAATCCCCTGTGGAGACCACAGAAGAAGACCTAGTCCTCCTCCACATCGCGACCGGAGGCCTCACATCCTTTGAAAACTCGAGAGGTCCGCGGAGATCAATGTTTCCAAAGGAGAAGATGCTTGACTCCTCTTAAAATGGATACGAGACCCAGGATCCCTGTGGCACACGGAAAGGAACCCTGGGTATCCAGCCTCACGGGGAGACGCGTCCCAATTACCATGCCAAGACTCGAGGAGAATCCCGAGGTGTCCCTCACACCTAGGCAGGAGTCCTGACGTCGCTGAACAAACACGTGTCCGGAAGGGCCCTCCCCGTCGTAACTCAAGAATATACCCCAGGTTCCGGCCGCAACTCGAGAAAAACCATGAGACATCCCCCTCGCCGCGAGATGAGGCCCGATTCCCGTGCATTCTGTGCAGAGCAATTCCGTGTTCCACATCAAACATGAAAGGAGGTTGATTTCCTTGATGGCACTCCAGAGAGAAAGCAAGACCACTGTGTCAAGTCTAGAGGGATCCTGAGGTCACTGGAGAAACACAATAGGGCTCCGTGGACCCAAATCAACTCGAGATGAGTGCTTAGTCCCTGGCTTCCACTCAAGAGGAGTACCAACTTTCCAAAAGCACCTCAAGAGGAGGCTTCTCTCAGCTACAGGTATGTGAGAGGGACCCTGAGTTTGTGGCCTCAAGTGGAATGGACACCGAGATGCTCTGACTCGAAGTAAGGCAGGATATCCCTGCAGTGAATTGAATGAAGGCTCGTCTTGCATCTCCCAAGACGAAGGGATGTCTGAATCCCCAGTGGAGACCACAGAGAAAGACTTAGTTCTCGGCCTCATCGCGACCAGAGGCCTCACATCGTTGAAAACTCGAGAGGTCCACGGAGATCAATGCTTCCAAAGGAGACGATGCCTGACTCCTCTTGAAAATGCATCGGATTCCCAGGATCCCTGTGGCACGTGGAAAGGGACCCTGGGTCTCCCGCCTCACGTGGAGACGAGTCCCAATTGCCATGCAAAGACTCGAGGAGAATCCCGAGGTGTCCCTCGCACCTAGGCAGTAGTGCTGACGTCCCTGAACAAACACGTGTCTGGAAGGGCCCTCCCTGTCGTAACTCGAGAATATACCCCAGGTTCCGGCCGCAACTCGAGAAAAACCATGAGACTTCCCCCTCGCCGCGAGATGAGGCCCGGATCCCCTTCACTGCATGCAGAGCAATTGCGTGTTCCACATCAAACGTGAAAGGAGCCTTGATTTCCTTGATGGCACTCCAGAGAAAACCCAAGATCACTGTCTCAAGTCTAGAGGGATCCTGAGGTCACTGTAACAACACGAAAGGGCTCCGTAGACCCAAATCAACTTGAGATGAGCGCTTAGTCCCTTGCTTCGACTCAAGAGGAATACCAAGTTTCCACAAGCCCCTCAAGAGGAGGCTTCTCTCAGCTACAGGTATGTGAGAGGGACCCTGAGTTTGTGACCTCAAGTGGAATGGACACCGAGATGCTCTGACTCGTAGTAAGGCCGTATATCCCTGCAGTGAATTGAATGCAGGCTCGTCTTGCATCTCCCAAGACGAAGGGATGTCTGAATCCCCTGTGGAGACCACAGAGAAAGACCTAGTTCTCCGCCTCATCGCGACCGGAGTCCTCACTTCCTTTGAAAACTCGAGAGGTCTGCGGAGATCAATTCTTCCAAAGGAGAAGATGATTGACTCCTCTTAAAATGGATAGGAGACCCAGGATCCCTGTGGCACACGGAAAGGGACCCTGGGTATCCAACCTCACGGGGAGACGCGTCCCAATTACCATGCCAAGACTCGAGGAGAATGCCGAGGTGTCCCTCGCACCTAGGCAGGAGTCCTGACGTCGCTGAACAAACACGTGTCCGGAAGGGCCCTCCCCGTCGTAACTCAAGAATATACCCCAGGTTCCGGGCGCAACTCGAGAAAAACCATGAGACTTCCCCCTCGCCGCGAGATGAGGCCGGATTCCCCTTCACTGCGTGCAGAACAATTCCGTGTTCCACATCAAACGTGAAAAGAGCCTTGAATTCCTTGATGGCACTCCAGAGAAAACCCAAGATCACTGTCTCAAGTCTAGAGGGATCCTGAGGTCACTGGAACAACAAGAAAGGGCTCCGTGGATCCCAAATCAACTCGAGATGAGAGCTTAGTCCCTGGCTTCGACTCAAGAGGAATACCAGTTTCCACAAGCACCTCAAGAGGAGGCTTCTCTCAGCTACAGGTATGTGAGAGGGACCCTGAGTTTGTGGCCTCAGGTGGAATGGACACCGAGATGCTCTGACTCGAAGTAAGGCCGGATATCCCTGCAGTGAATTGAATGCAGGCTCGTCTTGCATCTCCCAAGACGAAGGGATGTCTGAATCCCCTGTGGAGACCACAGAGAAAGACCTAGTCCTCCTCCTCATCGCGACCGGAGGCCTCACTTCCTTTGAAAACTCGAGAGGTCCACGGAGATCAATGCTTCCAAAGGAGATGATGCCTGACTCCCCTTGAAAATGGATAGGATTCCCAGGATCCCTGTGGCACGTGGAAAGGGACCCTGGGTCTCCCGCCTCACGTGGAGACGAGTCCCAATTGCCATGCAAAGACTCGAGGAGAATCCCGAGGTGTCCCTCGCACCTAGGCAGTAGTGCTGACGTCGCTGAACAAACACGTGGCTGGAAGGGCCCTCCCCGTCGTAACTCGAGAATATACCCCAGGTTCGGGCCGCAACTCGAGAAAAACCATGGGACTTCCCCCTCGCCGCGTGATGAGGCCTGATTCCCCTGCACTGTGTGCAGAGCAATTGCGTGTTCCACATCAAACGTGAAAGGAGCCTTGATTTCCTTGATGGCACTCCAGAGAAAACCCAAGATCACTGTCTCAAGACTAGAGGGATCCTGAGGTCACTGTAGGAACACGAAAGGGCTCCGTAGACCCAAATCAACTCGAGCTGAGAGCTTAGTCCCTGGCTTCCACTGAAGAGGAATACCAACTTTCCACAAGCACCTCAAGAGGAGGCTTCTCTCAGCTACATGTATGTGAGAGGGACCCTGAGTTTGTGGCCTCAAGTGGAATGGACACCGAAATGCTCTGACTCGCAGTAAGGCCGGATATCCCTGCAGTGAATTGAATGCAGGCTCGTCTTGCATCTCCCAAGAAAAAGGATGTCTGAATCCCGTGTGGAGACCACAGAGAAAGACCTAGTTCTCCGCCTCATCATGACCGGAGGCCTCGCATCCTTTGAAAACTCGAGAGGTCTGCAGAGATCGATGCTTCCAAAGGAGTCGATGCCTGACTCCTCTTGAAAATCGGGATTGGGAATACATGTAAATCCATGGCTGATTCATATCAATGTATGACAAAACCCACTGGAAAAAAAATAATAATAATTTTAAAAAAAGAAAAAAAAAAAAAAGAAAATGGATAGGAGTCCCAGGATCCCTGTGGCACGTGGAAAGGGACCCTGGGTCTCCCGCCTCACGTGGAGACGCGTCCCAATAGCCATGCCAAGACTCGAGGAGAATACCGAAGTGTCCCTCGCACCTAGGCAGGAGTCCTAACGTCGCTGAACAAACACGAGTCTGGAAGGGCCCTCCCCATCGTAACTCAAGAATATACCTTAGGTTCAGGCCACAACTCGAGAAAAACAATGAGACTTCCCCCTCGCTGCGAGATGAGGCCAGATTCCCCTGCACTGCATGCAGAGCAATTCCGTGTTCCACATCAAACGAGAAAGGAGCCTTGATTTCCTTGATGGCACTCCAGAGAAAACCCAAGATCACTGTCTCTAGTCTAGAGGGATCCTGAGGTCACTGGAGCAACAGGAAAGGGCTCCGTGGACCCCAAATCAACTCGAGATGAGAGCTTAGTCCCTGGCTTCGACTCAAGAGGAATACCAACTTTCCACAAGCACCTCAAGAGGAGGCTTCTCTCAGCTACAGGTATGTGAGAGGGACCCTGAGCTTGTGGCTGTAAGTGGAATGGACTCCGAGGTGCTCTGACTCGAAATAAGGCCTGATATCCCTGCAGTGAATTAAATGCAGGGTCCTCTTGCATCTCCCAAGACGAAGGGATGTCTGAATCCCCTGTGGAGAGCACAGAGTAAGACCTAGTCCTCCGCCTCATCGCGAGCGGAGGCCTCACATCCTTTGAAAACTCGAGAGATCCGCGGAGATCAATGCTTCCAAAGTAGACGATGCCTGACTCCTCTTGAAAATGGATAGGGGTCCCAGGATCACTGTGGCACGTGGAAAGGGACCCTGGGTCTCCCGCCTCACGTGGAGACGCGTTCCAATTGCCATGCCAAGACTCGAGGAGAATTCCGAGGTTTCCATCCCACCTAGGCAGGAGTCCTGACGTCGCTGAACAAACACGTGTCTGGAAGGGCCCTCCCCGTCGTAACTCGAGATTATACCCCAGGTTCCGGCCGCAACACGAAAAAAACCATGAGACTTCCCCCTCGCCGCGAGATGAGGCCGGATTCCCCTTCATTGCGTGCAGAACAATTCCGTGTTCCACATCAAACGTGAAAAGAGCCTTGAATTCCTTGAAGGCACTCTAGAGAAAACCCAAGATCACTGTCTCAAGTCTAGAGGGATCCTGAGGTCACTGGAGCAACAAGAAAGGGCACCGTGGATCCCAAATCAACTCGAGATGAGAGCTTAGTCCCTGGCTTCGACTCAAGAGGAATACCAGTTTCCACAAGCACCTCAAGAGGAGGCTTCTCTCAGCTACAGGTATGTGAGAGGGACCCTGAGTTTGTGGCCTCAGGTGGAATGGACCCCGAGATGCTCTGACTCGAAGTAAGGCCGGATATCCCTGCAGTGAATTGAATGCAGGCTCGTCTTGCATCTCCCAAGACGAACGGATGTCTGAATCCCCTGTGGAGACCACAGAGAAAGACCTAGTCCTCCTCCTCATCGCGACCGGAGGCCTCACTTCCTTTGAAAACTCGAGAGGTCCACGGAGAGCAATGCTTCCAAAGGAGACGATGCCTGACTCCTCTTGAAAATGGATAGGAGTCCCAGGATCCCTGTGTCACGTGGAAAGGGACCCTGGGTCTCCCGCCTCACGTGGAGACGCGTCCCAATTGCCATGCAAAGACTCGAGGAGAATCCCGAGGTGTCCCTCGCACCTAGGCAGTAGTGCTGACGTCGCTGAACAAACACGTGTCTGGAAGGGCCCTCCCCGTCGTAACTCGAGAATATACCCCAGGTTCCGGCCGCAACACGAGAAAAACCATGAGACTTCCCCCTCGCCGCGAGATGAGGCCTGATTCCCCTGCACTGCGTGCAGAGCAATTGGGTGTTCCACATCAAACGTGAAAGGAGCCTTGATTTCCTTAATGGCACTCCAGAGAAAACCCAAGATCACTGTCTCAAGGCTAGAGGGATCCTGAGGTCACTGTAGAAATGCGAAAGGGCTCCATGGACCCCAAATCAACTCGAGATGAGAGCTTAGGCCCTGGCTTCGACTCAAGAGGAATACCAACTATCCACAAGCCCCTCAAGAGGAGGCTTCTCTCAGCTACAGGTATGTGAGAGGGACCCTGAGTTTGTGGCCTCAACTGAAAAGGACACCGAAATGCTCTGACTCGAAGTAAGGCCGGATATCCCTGCAGTGAATTGAATGCAGGCTCGTCTTGCATCTCCCAAGACGAAGGGATGTCTGAATCCCCTGTGGAGACCACAGAGAAAGACCTAGTCCTCCGCCTCATCGCGAGCGGAGGCCTCACATCCTTTGAAAACTCGAGAGATCCGCGGAGATCAATGCTTCCAAAGGAGACGATGCCTGACTCCTCTTGAAAATGGTTAGGAGTCCCAGGATCCCTGTGGCACGTGGAAAGGGACACTGGGTCTCCCGCCTCACGTGGAGACGCGATCCAATTGCCATGCCAAGACTCGAGGAGAATCTCGAGGTGTCCATCCCACCTAGGCAGGAGTCCTGACGTCGCTGAACAAACACGTGTCTGGAAGGACCCTCCCCGTCGTAACTCGAGAATATACCCCAGGTTCCGGCCGCAACACGAAAAAAACCATGAGACTTCCCCCTCGCCGCGAGATGAGGCCGGATTCCCCTTCACTGCCTGCAGAGCAATTCCGTGTTCCACATCAAACGTGAAAAGAGCCTTGAATTCCTTGATGGCACTCCAGAGAAAACCCAAGATCACTGTCTCAAGTCTAGAGGGAACCTGATGTCACTGGAGCAACAAGAAAGGGCTCCGTGGATCCCAAATCAACTCGAGATGAGAGCTTAGTCCCTGGCTTCGACTCAAGAGGAATACCAGTTTCCACAAGCACCTCAAGAGGAGGCTTCTCTAAGCTACAGGTATGTGAGAGGGACCCTGAGTTTGTGGCCTCAGGTGGAATGGACACCGAGATGCTCTGACTCGAAGTAAGGCCGGATATCCCTGCAGTGAATTGAGTGCAGGCTCGTCTTGCATCTCCCAAGACGAAGGGATGTCTGAATCCCCTGTGGAGACCACAGAGAAAGACCTAGTTCTCCTCCTCATCGCGACCGGAGGCCTCACTTCCTTTGAAAACTCGAGAGGTCCACGGAGATCAATGCTTCCAAAGGAGACGATGCCTGCCTCCCCTTGAAAATGGATAGGATTCCCAGGATCCCTGTGGCACGTGGAAAGGGAACCTGGGTCTCCCGCCTCAAGTGGAGTCGCGTCCCAATTGCCATGCAAAGACTCGAGGAGAATCCCGAGGTGTCCCTCGCACCTAGGCAGTAGTGCTGACGTCGCTGAACAAACACGTGTCTGGAAGGGCCCTCCCCGTCGTAACTCGAGAATATACCCCAGGTTCCGGCCGCAACTCGAGAAAAACCATGAGACTTCCCCCTCGCCGCGAGATGAGGCCTGATTACCCTGCACTGCGTGCAGAGCAATTCCGTGTTCCACATCAAACGTGAAAGGAGCCTTGATTTCCTTGATGGCACTCCAGAGAAAACCCAAGATCACTGTGTCAAGTCTAGAGGGATCCTTAGGTCACTGTAGGAACATGAAAGGGCTCCGTAGACCCAAATCAACTCGATTTGAGAGCTTAGTCCCTGGCTTCCACTGAAGAGGAATACCAACTTTCCACAAGCACCTCAAGAGGAGGCTTCTCTCAGCTACAGGTATGTGAGAGGGACCCTGAGTTTGTGGCCTCTAGTGGAATGGACACCGAAGTGCTCTGACTCGCAGTAAGGCCGGATATCCCTGCAGTGAATTGAATGCATGCTCGTCTTGCATCTTCCAAGATAAAGGATGTCTGAATCCCGTGTGGAGACCACAGAGAAAGACCTAGTTCTCCGCCTCATCGCGACCGGAGGCCTCGCATCCTTTGAAAACTCGAGAGGTCCGCGGTGATCAATGCTTCCAAAGGAGTCGATGCCTGACTCCTCTTGAAAATCGGGATTGGGAATACATGTAAATCCATGGCTGATTCATATCAATGTATGACAAAACCCACTGGAAAAAAAAATAATAATAATTTAAAAAAAAGAAAAAAAAAAAAAAGAAAATGGATAGGAGTGCCAGGATCCCTGTGGCACGTGGAAAGGGACCCTGGGTCTCCCGCCTCACGTGGAGACGCATCCCAATTGCCATGCCAAGACTCGAGGAGAATACCGAGGTGTCCCTCGCACCTAGGCAGGAGTCCTGACGTCGCTGAACAAACAGGTGTCGGGACGGGCCCTCCCCGTCGTAACTCGAGATTATACCCCAGGTTCCGGCCGCAACTCGGGAAAAACCATGAGACTTCCCCCTCGCCACTAGATGAGGCCCGATTCCCTTGCACTGCGTGCAGAGCAATTCCGTGTTCCACATCAAACGTGAAAGGAGCCTTGATTTCCGAGATGGCACTCCAGAGAAAACCCAAGATCACTGTCTCAAGTCTAGAGGGATCCTGAGGTCACTGGAAGAACACGAAAGGGCTCCGTGGACCCCAAGTCAACTCGAGATGAGAGCTTAGTCCCTGGCTTCGACTCAAGAGGAATACCAACTTTCCACAAGCACCTCAAGAGGAGGCTTCTCTCAGCTACAGGTATGTGAGAGGGACCCTGAGGTTGTGGCCTCAAGTGGAATGGACACCGAGATGCTCTGATTCGAAATAAGGCCGGATATCCCTGCAGTGAATTGAATGCAGGCTCGTCTTGCATCTCCCAAGACGAAGGGATGTCTGAATCCCCTGTGGAGACCACAAGAAAGACGTAGTTCTCCGCCTCATCGCGTCCGAAGGCCTTAAATCCTTTGAAAACTCGAGAGGTCCGCGGAGATCAATGCTTCCAAAAGAGACGATGCCTGACTCCTCTTGAAAATGGATAGGAGTCCCAGGATCCCGGTGGCACGTCGAAAGGGACCCTGGGTCTCCCGCCTCACGTGGAGATGCGTCCCAATTGCCAAGCCAAGACTCGAGGAGAATCCCGAGGAGTGCCTCGCACCTAGGCAGGAGTCCTGACTTCGCTGAACAAACACGAGTCTGGAAGGGCCCTCCCCGTCGTAACTCGAGAATATAAATCAGGTTGCGGCCGCAACTCGAGAAAAACCATGAGACTTCCCCCTCGCCGCGAGATGAGGCCCGATTCCCCTGCACTGCGTGCAGAGCAATTCCGTGTTCCACATCAAACGTGAATGGAGCCTTGATTTCCTTGATGGCACTCCAGAGAAAACCCAAGATCACGGTCCCAAGTCTAGAGGGATCCTGAGGTCACTGGAGCAAAAAGAAAGGGCTCCGTGGACCCCAAATCAACTCGGGATGAGAACTTAGTCCCTGGCTTCGACTCAAGAGGAATACCAACTTTCCACAAGCACCTCAAGAGGAGGCTTTTCTCAGCTACAGGTATGTGAGAGGACCCTGAGTTTGTGGCCTCAAGTGGAATGGACACCGAGATGCTCTGATTCGAAGTAAGGCCGGATATCCCTGCAGTGAATTGAATGCAGGCTCGTCTTGCATCTCCCAAGACGAACGGATGTCTGAATCCCCTGTGGAGACCACAGAGAAAGACCTAGTCCTCCCCCTCATCGCGACCGGAGGCCTCACATTCTTTGAAAACTCGAGAGGTCTGCGGAGATCAATGCTTCCACAGGAGATGATGCCTGACTCCTCTTGAAAATGGATAGGAGTCCCAGGATCCCTGTGGCACGTGGAAAGGGACCCTGGGTCTCCCGCCTCACGTGGAGACGCGTCCCAATTGCCATGCCAATACTCGAGGAGAATCCCGAGGTGTCCCTCGCATCTAGGCAGGAGTCCTGATGTAGCTGAACAAACACTTGTCTGGAAGGGCCCTCCCCATCGTAACTCGAGAATAATCCCCAGGTTCCGGCCGCAACTCGAGAAAAATCATGAGACTTCCCCCTCGCCGCGAGATGCGGTCCGATTCCCCTGCAATGCGTGCAGAGCAATTCCGTGTTCCACATCAAACGTGAAAGGAGCCTTGATTTCCTTGATGGCACTCCAGAGAAAACCCAAGATCACTGTCTGAAGTCTAGAGGGATTCTGAGGTCACTGGAGCAACACGAAAGGGCTCCTTGGACCCCAAATCAACTCGAGATGAGAGCTTAGTCCCTGGCTTCGACTCAAGAGGAATACCAACTTTCCACAAGCACCTCAAGAGGAGGATTCTCTGAACTACAGGTATGTGAGAGGGACCCTGAGTTTGTGGCCTCAAGTGGAATGGACACCAAGATGCTCTGACTCGAAGTAAGGCATTATATGCCTGCAGTGAATGGAATGCAGGCTCGTCTTGCATCTCCCAAGACAACGGGATGTCTGATTCCCCTGTAGAGACCACAGAGAAAGACCGAGTCGTCCAAATCCACGCGACCGGAGCCCTCACATCCTTTGAAAACTCGAGAGGTCCGCGGAGATCAATGCTTCCAAAGGAGACGATGCCTGACTCCTCTTGAAAATGGATAGGAGTCCCAGGATCCCTGTGGCACTTGGAAAGGGACCCTGGGTCTCCCGCCTCACGTGGAGACGCGTCCCAATTGCCATGCCAAGACTCGAGGAGAATCCCGAGATGTCCCTCGCACCTAGGCAGGAGTCCTGACGTTGCTGATCAAACACGTGTCTGGAAGGGCCCTCCCCGTCGTAACTCGAGAATATAAATCAGGTTCTGGCCGCAACTCGAGAAAAACCAAGAGACTTCCCCCTCGCCGCGAGATGAGGCCCGATTCCCCTGAACTGCGTGCAGAGCAATTCCGTGTACCACATCAAACGTGAAAGGAGCCTTGATTTCCTTGATGGCACTCCAGAGAAAACCCAAGATCACTGTCTCAAGTTTAGAGGGATCCTGAGGTAACTGGAACAACACGAAAGGGCTCCGTGGACCCCAAGTCAACTCGAGATGAGAGCTTAGTCCCTGGCTTCGACTCAAGAGGAATTCCAACTTTCCACAAGCACCTCAAGTGGAGGCTTCTCCAGCTACAGGTATGTGAGATGGACCCTGAGTTTGTGGCCGCAAGTGGAATGGACACCGAGATGCTTTGACTCGAAGTAAGGCCGGATATCCCTGCAGTGAATTGAATGCAGGCTCCTCTTGCATCTCCTAAGACGAAGGGATGTCTGAATCCCCTGTGGAGACCACAGAGAAAGACCTAGTTCTCTGCATCATCGAGACAGGAGGCCTCACATCCATTGAAAACTCGAGAGGTCCGCGGAAATCAATGCTTCCAAAGGAGACGATGCCTGACTTCTCTTGAAAATGGATAGGAGTCCCAGGATCCCTGTGGCACGTGGAAAGGGACCCTGGGTCTCCCGCCTCACGTGGAGACGCGTCCCAATTGCCATGCCAAGACTCGAGGAGAATCCCGAGGTGTCCCTCGCACCTAGGCAGGAGTCCTGACGTCGCTGAACAAACACGTGTCTGGAAGGGCCCTTCTCGTCGTAACTCGAGAATATACCCCAGGTTCCGGCCGCAACTCAAGAAAAACCATGAGACTTCCCCCTCGCCGCGAGATGAGGCCTGATTCCCCTGCACTGCGTGCAGAGCAATTCCGTGTTCCACATCAAACGTGAAAGGAGCCTTGATTTCCTTGATGGCACTCCAGACAAAACCCAACATCACTGTCTCAAGTCCAGAGGGATCCTGAGGTCACTGGAGCAACACGGAAGGGCTCTGTGGACCCCAAATCAACTCGAGATGAGAGCTTAGTCCCTGGCTTCGACTCAAGAGGAATACCAACTTTCCACAAGCACCTCAAGAGGAGGCTTCTCTCAGCTACAGGTATGTGAGAGGGACCCTGAGTTTGTGGCCTCAAGTGGAATGGACACCGAGATGCTCTGACTCGAAGTAAGGCCGGATATCCCTGCAGTGAATTGAATGCAGGGTCGTCTTGCATCTCCCAAGAGGAAAGGATGTCTGAATCCCCTGTGGAGACCACAGAGTAAGACCTAGTCCTCCGCCTCATCGCGAGCGGAGGCCTCACATCCTTTGAAAACTCGAGAGATCCGCGGAGATCAATGCTTCCAAAGGAGACGATGCCTGACTCCTCTTCAAAATGGTTAGGAGTCCCAGGATCCCTGTGGCACGTGGAAAGGGACCCTGAGTCTCCCGCCTCACGTGGAGACGCGATCCAATTGCCATGCCAAGACTCGAGGAGAATCTCGAGGTGTCCATCCCACCTAGGCAGGAGTCCTGACGTCGCTGAACAAACACGTGTCTGGAAGGACCCTCCCCGTCGTAACTCGAGAATATACCCCAGGTTCCGGCCGCAACACGAAAAAAACCATGAGACTTCCCCCTCGCCGCGAGATGAGGCCGGATTCCCCTTCACTGCGTGCAGAGCAATTCCGTGTTCCACATCAAACGTGAAAAGAGCCTTGAATTCCTTGATGGCACTCCAGAGAAAACCCAAGATCACTGTCTCAAGTCTAGAGGGAACCTGAGGTCACTGGAGCAACAAGAAAGGGCTCCGTGGATCCCAAATCAACTTGAGATGAGAGCTTAGTCCCTGGCTTCGACTCAAGAGGAATACCAGTTTCCACAAGCACCTCAAGAGGAGGCTTCTCTAAGCTACAGGTATGTGAGAGGGACCCTGAGTTTGTGGCCTCAGGTGGAATGGACACCGAGATGCTCTGACTCGAAGTAAGGCCGGATATCCCTGCAGTGAATTGAGTGCAGGCTCGTCTTGCATCTCCCAAGACGAAGGGATGTCTGAATCCCCTTTGGAGACCACAGAGCAAGACCTAGTTCTCCTCCTCATCGCGACCGGAGGCCTCACTTCCTTTGAAAACTCGAGAGGTCCACGGAGATCAATGCTTCCAAAGGAGACGATGCCTGCCTCCCCTTGAAAATGGATATGATTCCCAGGATCCCTGTGGCACGTGGAAAGGGACCCTGGGTCTCCCGCCTCAAGTGGAGTCGCGTCCCAATTGCCATGCAAAGACTCGAGGAGAATCCCGAGGTGTCCCTCGCACCTAGGCAGTAGTGCTGACGTCGCTGAACAAACACGTGTCTGGAAGGGCCCTCCCCGTCGTAACTCGAGAATATACCCCATGTTCCGGCCGCAACTCGAGAAAAACCATGAGACTTCCCCCTCGCCGCGAGATGAGGCCTGATTACCCTGCACTGCGTGCAGAGCAATTCCGTGTTCCACATCAAACGTGAAAGGAGCCTTGATTTCCTTGATGGCACTCCAGAGAAAACCCAAGATCACTGTGTCAAGTCTAGAGGGATCCTTAGGTCACTGTAGGAACATGAAAGGGCTCCGTAGACCCAAATCAACTCGATTTGAGAGCTTAGTCCCTGGCTTCCACTGAAGAGGAATACCAACTTTCCACAAGCACCTCAAGAGGAGGCTTCTCTCAGCTACAGGTATGTGAGAGGGACCCTGAGTTTGTGGCCTCAAGTGGAATGGACACCGAAGTGCTCTGACTAGCAGTAAGGCGGATATCCCTGCAGTGAATTGAATGCATGCTCGTCTTGCATCTCCCAAGATAAAGGATGTCTGAATCCCGTGTGGAGACCACAGAGAAAGACCTAGTTCTCCGCCTCATCGCGACCGGAGGCCTCGCATCCTTTGAAAACTCGAGAGGTCCGCGGTGATCAATGCTTCCAAAGGAGTCGATGCCTGACTCCTCTTGAAAATCGGGATTGGGAATACATGTAAATCCATGGCTGATTCATATCAATGTATGACAAAACCCACTGGAAAAAAAAATAATAATAATTTAAAAAAAAGAAAAAAAAAAAAAGAAAATGGATAGGAGTGCCAGGATCCCTGTGGCACGTGGAAAGGGACCCTGGGTCTCCCGCCTCACGTGGAGACGCATCCCAATTGCCATGCCAAGACTCGAGGAGAATACCGAGGTGTCCCTCGCACCTAGGCAGGAGTCCTGACGTCGCTGAACAAACAGGTGTCGGGACGGGCCCTCCCCGTCGTAACTCCAGATTATACCCCAGGTTCCGGCCGCAACTCGAGAAAAACCATGAGACTTCCCCCTCGCCACTAGATGAGGCCCGATTCCCCTGCACTGCGTGCAGAGCAATTCCGTGTTCCACATCAAACGTGAAGGGAGCCTTGATTTCCGAGATGGCACTCCAGAGAAAACCCAAGATCACTGTCTCAAGTCTAGAGGGATCCTGAGGTCACTGGAGGAACACGAAAGGGCTCCGTGGACCCCAAGTCAACTCGAGATGAGAGCTTAGTCCCTGGCTTCGACTCAAGAGGAATACCAACTTTCCACAAGCACCTCAAGAGGAGGCTTCTCTCAGCTACAGGTATGTGAGAGGGACCGTGAGGTTGTGGCCTCAAGTGGAATGGACACCGAGATGCTCTGATTCGAAATAAGGCCGGATATCCCTGCAGTGAATTGAATGCAGGCTCGTCTTGCATCTCCCAAGACGAAGGGATGTCTGAATCCCTTGTGGAGACCACAAGAAAGACGTAGTTCTCCGCCTCATCGCGTCTGAAGGCCTTAAATCCTTTGAAAACTCGAGAGGTCCGCGGAGATCAATGCTTCCAATAGAGACGATGCCTGACTCCTCTTGAAAATGGATAGGAGTCCCAGGATCCCGGTGGCACGTCAAAAGGGACCCTGGGTCTCCCGCCTCACGTGGAGATGCGTCCCAATTGCCAAGCCAAGACTCGAGGAGAATCCCGAGGAGTGCCTCGCACCTAGGCAGGAGTCCTGACGTCGCTGAACAAACACGAGTCTGGAAGGGCCCTCCCCGTCGTAACTCGAGAATATAAATCAGGTTCCGGCCGCAACTCGAGAAAAACCATGAGACTTCCCCCTCGCCGCGAGATGAGGCCCGATTCCCCTGCACTGCGTGCAGAGCAATTCCGTGTTCCACATCAAACGTGAAAGGAGCCTTGATTTCCTTGATGGCACTCCAGAGAAAACCCAAGATCACGGTCCCAAGTCTAGAGGGATCCTGAGGTCACTGGAGCAACAAGAAAGGGCTCCGTGGACCCCAAATCAACTCGGGATGAGAACTTAGTCCCTGGCTTCGACTCAAGAGGAATACCAACTTTCCACAAGCACCTCAAGAGGAGGCTTTTCTCAGCTACAGGTATGTGAGAGGACCCTGAGTTTGTGGCCTCAAGTGGAATGGACACCGAGATGCTCTGATTCGAAGTAAGGCCGGATATCCCTGCAGTGAATTGAATGCAGGCTCGTCTTGCATCTCCCAAGACGAACGGATGTCTGAATCCCCTGTGGAGACCACAGAGAAAGACCTAGTCCTCCACATCAACGCGACCGGAGGCCTCACATTCTTTGAAAACTCGAGAGGTCTGCGGAGATCAATGCTTCCACAGGAGATGATGCCTGACTCCTCTTGAAAATGGATAGGAGTCCCAGGATCCCTGTGGCACGTGGAAAGGGACCCTGGGTCTCCCGCCTCACGTGGAGACGCGTCCCAATTGCCATGCCAATACTCGAGGAGAATCCCGAGGTGTCCCTCGCATCTAGGCTGGAGTCCTGATGTAGCTGAACAAACACTTGTCTGGAAGGGCCCTCCCCATCGTAACTCGAGAATAATCTCCAGGTTCCGGCCGCAACTCGAGAAAAACCATGAGACTTCCCCCTCGCCGCGAGATGCGGTCCGATTCCCCTGCAATGCGTGCAGAGCAATTCCGTGTTCCACATCAAACGTGAAAGGAGCCTTGATTTCCTTGATGGCACTCCAGAGAAAACCCAAGATCACTGTCTGAAGTCTAGAGGGATTCTGAGGTCACTGGAGCAACACGAAAGGGCTCCTTGGACCCCAAATCAACTCGAGATGAGAGCTTAGTCCCTGGCTTCGACTCAAGAGGAATACCAACTTTCCACAAGCACCTCAAGAGGAGGCTTCTCTGAACTACAGGTATGTGAGAGGGACCCTGATTTTGTGGCCTCAAGTGGAATGGACACCAAGATGCTCTGACTCGAAGTAAGGCAGTATATGCCTGCAGTGAATGGAATGCAGGCTCGTCTTGCATCTCCCAAGACAACGGGATGTCTGATTCCCCTGTAGAGACCCCAGAGAAAGACCGAGTCGTCCAAATCCACGCGACCGGAGCCCTCACATCCTTTGAAAACTCGAGAGGTCCGCGGAGATCAATGCTTCCAAAGGAGACGATGCCTGACTCCTCTTGAAAATGGATAGGAGTCCCAGGATCCCTGTGGCACTTGGAAAGGGACCCTGGGTCTCCCGCCTCACGTGGAGACGCGTCCCAATTGCCATGCCAAGACTCGAGGAGAATCCCGAGATGTCCCTCGAACCTAGGCAGGAGTCCTGACGTTGCTGATCAAACACGTGTCTGGAAGGGCCCTCCCCGTCGTAACTCGAGAATATACCCCAGGTTCCGGGCGCAACTCGAGAAAAACCAAGAGACTTCCCCCTCGCCGCGAGATGAGGCCCGATTCCCCTGAACTGCGTGCAGAGCAATTCCGTGTACCACATCAAACGTGAAAGGAGCCTTGATTTCCTTGATGGCACTCCAGAGAAAACCCAAGATCACTGTCTCAAGTTTAGAGGGATCCTGAGGTAACTGGAACAACACGAAAGGGCTCCGTGGACCCCAAGTCAACTCGAGATGAGAGCTTAGTCCCTGGCTTCGACTCAAGAGGAATTCCAACTTTCCACAAGCACCTCAAGTGGAGGCTTCTCCAGCTACAGGTATGTGAGATGGACCCTGAGTTTGTGGCCGCAAGTGGAATGGACACCGAGATGCTTTGACTCGAAGTAAGTCCGGATATCCCTGCAGTGAATTGAATGCAGGCTCCTCTTGCATCTCCCAAGACGAAGGGATGTCTGAATCCCCTGTGGAGACCACAGAGAAAGACCTAGTTCTCTGCATCATCGAGACAGGAGGCCTCACATCCATTGAAAACTCGAGAGGTCCGCGGAAATCAATGCTTCCAAAGGAGACGATGCCTGACTCCTCTTGAAAGTGGATAGGAGTCCCAGGATCCCTGTGGCACGTGGAAAGGGACCCTGGGTCTCCCGCCTCACGTGGAGACGCGTCCCAATTGCCATGCCAAGACTCGAGGAGAATCCCGAGGTGTCCCTCGCACCTAGGCAGGAGTCCTGACGTCGCTGAACAAACACGTGTCTGGAAGGGCCCTTCCCGTCATAACTCGAGAATATACCCCAGGTTCCGGCCGCAACTCAAGAAAAACCATGAGACTTCCCCCTCGCCGCGAGATGAGGCCTGATTCCCCTGCACTGCGTGCAGAGCAATTCCGTGTTCCACATCAAACGTGAAAGGAGCCTTGATTTCCTTGATGGCACTCCAGAGAAAACCCAACATCACTGTCTCAAGTCCAGAGGGATCCTGAGGTCACTGGAGCAACACGGAAGGGCTCTGTGGACCCCAAATCAACTCGAGATGAGAGCTTAGTCCCTGGCTTCGACTCAAGAGGAATACCAACTTTCCACAAGCACCTCAAGAGGAGGCTTCTCTCAGCTACAGGTATGTGAGAGGGACCCTGAGTTTGTGGCCTCAAGTGGAATGGACACCGAGATGCTCTGACTCGAAGTAAGGCCGGATATCCCTGCAGTGAATTGAATGCAGGCTCGTCTTGCATCTCCCAAGACGAAGGGATGTCTGAATCCCCTGTGGAGACCACAGAGAAAGACCTAGTTCTCCGCCTCATCGTTACCGGAGGCCTCACATCCTTTGAAAACTCGAGAGGTCCGTGGAGATCAATGCTTCCAAAGGAGACGATGCCTGACTCCTCTTGAAAATGGATAGGAGTCCCAGGATCCCTGTGGCACGTGGAAAGGGACACTGGGTCTCCCGCCTTACGTGGAGACGCGTCCCAATTGCCATTCCAAGACTCGAGGAGAATCCCGAGATGTCCCTCACACCTAGGCAGGAGTCCTGACGTCGCTGAACAAACACATGTCTGGAAGGGCCCTCCCCGTCGTAACTCGAGAATACACCCCAGGTTCCGGCTGCAACTCGAGAAAAACCATGAGACTTCCCCCTCGCCGCGAGATGAGGCCCGATTCACCTGCACTGCGTGCAGAGCAATTCCGTGCTTCACATCAAACGTGAAAGGAGCATTGATTTCCTTGATGGCACTCCAGAGAAAACCCAAGATCACTGTCTCAAGTCCAGAGGGATCCTGAGGACACTGTAGCAACACGAAAGGGCTCCGTGGACCCCAAATCAACTCGAGATGAGAGCTTTGTCCCTGGCTTCGACTCAAGTGGAATACCAACTTTCCACAAGCATTTCAAGTGGAGGCTTTTCTCAGCTACAGGTATGTGAGACGGACTCTGAGTTTGGGGCCTCAAGTGGAATGGACACTGAGATGCTCTGACTCGAAGTAAGGCCGGATATCCCTACAGTGAATTGAAAGCAGTCTTGTCTTGCATCTCCCAAGACGAAGGGATGTCTGAATCCCCTGTGGAGCCCACAGAGAAAAACCTAGTTCTCCGCCTCATTGCGACCGGAGGCCTCATATCCTTTAAAAACTCGAGAGGTCCGCGGAGATCAATGCCTCCAAAGGAGTCAATGCCTGACTCCTCTTGAAAATGGATAGGAGTCCCAGGATCCCTGTGGCACGTGGAAAGGGACCCTGGGTCTCCCGCCTCATGGGGAGACGCATCACAATTGCCATGCCAAGACTCGAGGAGAATCCCGAGGTGTCCCTCGCAACTAGGCAGGAGTCCTGACGTCGCTGAACAAACACATGTCTGGAAGGGCCCTCCCCGTCGTAACTCGAGAATATACCCCAGGTTCCGGCCTACACTCGGGAAAAACCATGAGACTTCCACCTCGCCCCTAGATGAGGCCCGATTCCCTTGCACTGCGTGCAGAGCAATTCCGTGTTCCCCATCAAATGTGAAAGGAGCCTTGATTTCCTTGATGGCACTCCAGAGAAAACCCAAGATCACTGTCTCAAGTCCAGAGGGATCCTGATGTCACTGTAGCAACATGAAATGGCTCCGTGGACACCAAATCAACTCGAGATGAGAGCTTAGTCCCTGGCTTTGACTCAAGAGGAATACCAACTTTCCACAAGCACCTCAAGAGGAGGCTTCTCTCAGCTACAGGAATGTGAGAAGGACCCTGAGTTTGTGGCCTCAAGTGGAATGGACACCGAGATGCTCTGACTCGAAGTAAGGTCGGATATCCCTGCAGTGAATTGAATGAAGGCTCGTCTTGCATCTCCCAAGACGAAGGAATGTCAGAATCCCCTGTGGAAACCACAGAGAAAGACCTAGTTCTCCGCCTCATCGCGACCGGAGGCCTCACATTCTTTGAAAATTCATGAGGTCCGCGGAGATCAATGCTTCCAAAGGAGACGATGCCTGACTCCTCTTGAAAATGGATAGGAGTCCCAGGATCCCTGTGGCATGTGGAAAGGGACTCTGGGTCTCCCGCCTCACATGGATACGCGTCGCAATTGCCATGCCAAGACTCGAGTAGAATACTGAGGTGTCCCTCGCACATAGGCAGGAATCCTGACGTCGCTGTACAAACACGTGTCTGGAAGGGCCCTACACGTCGTAACTCGAGAACATACCCCAGGTTCCGGCCGCAACTCGAGAAAAACCATGAGACTTCCCCCTCGCCGCGAGATGAGGCCCGATTCCCCTGCACTGCGTGCAGAGCAATTCCGTGTTCCACATCAAACGAGAAAGGAACCTTGATTTCCTTGATGGCACTGCAGAGAAAACCCAAGATCACTGTCTCAAGTCTAGAGGGTTCCTGAGGTCACTGTATCAACAGGAAAGGGCTCCGTGGAGCCCAAATCAACTCGAGATGAGAGCTTAGTCCCTGGCTTCGACTCAAGAGGAATACCAACTTTCCACAAGCACCTCAAGAGGAGGTTTCTCTCAGCTACATGTATGTGAGAGGGACCCTGAGTTTGTGGCCTCAAGTGGAATGGACACCGAGATGCTCTGACTGGAAGTAAGGCCGGATATCCCTGCAGTGAATTGAATGCAGATTCGTCTTGCATCTCCCAAGACGAAGGGATGTCTGAATCCCCTGTGGAGACCACAGAGAAATAACTAGTTCTCCACCTCATCGCGACCAAAGGCCTCACATCCTTTGAAAATTCGAGAGGTCCGCGGAGATCAATGCTTCCAAAGGAGACGATGCCTGACTCCTCTTGAAAATGGATAGGATTCCCAGGATCCCTGTGGCACGTGGAAAGGGACCCTGGGTCTTCCGCCTCACGTGGAGACGCGTCCCACTTGCCATGCCAAGCCTCGTGGAGAATACCGAGGTGTCCATCGAACCTAAGCATTGGTTCTGACTTCGCTGAACTAACACATGTCTGGAAGGGCACACCCCGTCGTAACTCGAGAATATACCCCAGGTTCCGGGCGCAACTCGAGAAAAACCATGAGACTTCCCCCACGCCGAGAGATGAGGCCCGATTCCCTTGCACTGCGTGAAGAGCAATTCCGTGTTCCACATCAAACGTGAAAGGACCCTTGATTTCCTTGATGGCACTCCAGAGAAAACCCAAGATCACTGTCTCAAGTCTAGAGGAATCCTGAGGTCCCTGTAGCAACACGAAAGGGCTCCGTGGACCCCAAATCAACTCGAGATGAGAGCTTAGTCCCTGGCTTCAACTCAAGAGGAATACCAACTTTCCACAAGCACCTCAAGAGGAGGCATCTCTCAACTGCAGGTATTTGAGAGGGACCCTGAGTTTGTGGCCTCAAGTGGAATGGACATCGAGATGCTCTGACTCGAAGTAAGGCCAGATATCCCTGCGGTGATTTGAATGCAGGCTCGTATTGCATCTCCCAAGACGAAGGGATGTCTGAATCCCCTGTGGAGACCACAGAGAAAGACCTAGTTCTCCGCCTCATCGCGACCGGAGGCCTCACATCCTTTGAAAATTCGAGAGGTCCGCGGAGATCAATGCTTCCAAAGGAGACGATGCCTGACTCCTCGTGAAAATGGATAGGAGTCCCAGGATGCCTGTGGCACGTGGAAAGGGACCCTGGGTCTCCCGCCTCACGTGGAAACGCGTCGCAATTGCCATGCCAAGACTCGAGGAGAATCCCGAGATGTCCCTCACACCTAGGCAGGAGTTCTGACGTCGCTGAACAAACACGTGTCTGGAAGGGCCCTCCCCATCGTAACTCGAGGATATACCCCAGGTTCCGGCTGCAACTCGAGAAAAACCATGAGACTTCCCCCTCGCCGCGAGATGAGGCCCGATTCCCCTGCACTGCATGCAGAGCAATTCCGTGTTCCACATCAAACGTGAAAGGAGCATTGATTTCCTTGATGGCACTCCAGAGAAAACCCAAGATCACTGTCTCAAGTCTAGAGGGATCCTGAGGTCACTGGAGCAACACGAAAGGGCTCCGTGGACACCAAATCAACTCGAGATGAGAGCTTAGTCCCTGGCTTCGACTCAAGAGGAATACCAACTTTCCACAAGCACTTCAAGAGGAGGCTTCTCTCAGCTACAGGTATGTGAGACGGACCCTGAGTTTGTGGCCTCAAGTGGAATGGACACCGAGATGCTCTGACTCGAAGTAAGGCCGGATATCCCTGCCGTGAATTGAAAGCAGTCTCGTCTTTCATCTCCCAAGACGAAGGGATGTCTGAATCCCCTGTGGAGACCACAGAGAAATAACTAGTTCTCCACCTCATCGCGACCAAAGCCCTCACATCCTTTGAAAATTCGAGAGGTCCACGGAGATCAATGCTTCAAAAGGAGACGATGCCTGACTCCTCTTGAAAATGGATAGGAGTCCCAGGATCCCTGTGGCACGTGGAAAGGGACCCTGGGTCTCCCGCCTCACATGGAGACGCGTCCCAGTTGCCATGCCAAGCCTCGTGGAGAATACCGAGGTGTCCATCGAACTTAGGCATTGGTTCTGACTTCGCTGAACAAACACGTGTCTGGAAGGACACACCCCGTCGTAACTCGAGAATATACCCCAGGTTCCGGCTGCAACTTGAGAAAAACCATGAGACTTCCACCTCGCCGCGAGATGAGGCCCGATTCCCCTGCTCTGCGTGCAGAGCAATTCCGTGTTCCACATCAAACGTGAAAGGAGCCTTGATTTCCTTAATGGCACTCCAGAGAAAACCCAAGATCACTGTCTCAAGTCTAGAGGGATCCTGAGGTCACTGGAGCAACACAAAAGGGCTCCGTGGACACCAAATCAACTCGAGATGAGAGCTTAGTCCCTGGCTTCGACTCAAGAGGAATACCAACTTTCCACAAGCACCTCAAGAAGAGGCATCTCTCAGCTGCAGGTATGTGAGAGGGACCCTGAGTTTGTGGCCTCAAGTGGAATGGACACCGACATGCTCTGACTCGAAGTAAGGCCAGATATCCCTGCAGTGAATTGAATGCAGGCTCGTTTTGCATCTCCCAAGACGAAGGGATGTCTGAATCCCCTGTTGAGACCACAGAGAAAGACCTAGTTCTCTGCCTCATCGCAACCGGAGGACTCACATCCTTTGAAAACTCGAGAGGTCCCCGGAGATCAATGCTTCCAAAGGAGACGATGCCTGACTCCTCTTGAAAATGGATAGGAGTCCCAGGATCCCTGTGGCACGTGGAAAGGGACCCTGGGTCTCCCGCCTCATGTAGAGACGCGTCCCAATTGCCATGCCAAGACTCGAGGAGAATCCCGAGGTGTCCCTCGCAACTAGGCAGGAGTCCTGACGTCGCTGAACAAACACATGTCTGGAAGGGCCCTCCCCGTCGTAACTCGAGAATATACCCCAGGTTCCGACCGCCACTCGAGAAAAATCATGAGACTTCCCCCTCGCCCCGAGATGAGGCCCGATTCCCTTGCACTGGGTGCAGAGCAATTCCGTGTTCCCCATCAAACGTGAAAGGAGCCTTGATTTCCTTGATGGCACTCCAGAGAAAAAGCAAGATCACTGTCTCAAGTCTAGAGGGATCCTCACGTCACTGGAGCATAACGAAAGGTCTCCGTGGACACCAAATAAACTCGAGATGAGAGCTTAGTCCCTGGCTTCAGCTCAAGAGGAACACAAACTTTCCACAAGCACCTCAAGAGGAGGCTTCTCTCACCTACAGGTATGTGAGAGGGACCCTGAGTTTGTGGCCTCAAGTGGAATGGACACCGAGATGCTCTGACTCGAAGTAAGGCTGGATATCCCTGCAGTGAATTGAATGCAGGCTCTTCTTGCATCTCCCAAGTCGAAGGGATGTCTGAATCCCCTGTGGCGACCACAGAGAAAGACCTAGTTCTCCGACTCATCGCGACAGGAGGCCTCACATCCTTTGAAAACTCGAGAGGTCCGCGGAGATCAATGCTTTCAAAGGAGACGATGCCTGACTCCTCGTGAAAATGGATAGGAGTCCCAGGATCACTGTGGCATGTGGAAAGGGACCCTGCGTCTCCTGCCTCACGTGGAGACGCGTCGCAATTGCCATGCCAAGACTCGAGGAGAATCCCGAGGTGTCCCTCGCACCCAGGCAGGAGTCGTGAGGTCGCTGAACAAACACGTGTCTAGAAGGGCCCTCACCGTCGTAACTCGAGAATATACCCCAGGTTCCGGGCGCAACTCGAGAAAAACCATGAGACTTCCCCCACGCCGAGAGATGAGGCCCGATTCCCTTGCACTGCGTGAAGAGCAATTCCGTGTTCCACATCAAACGTGAAAGGACCCTTGATTTCCTTGATGGCACTCCAGAGAAAACCCAAGATCACTGTCTCAAGTCTAGAGGAATCCTGAGGTCCCTGTAGCAACACGAAAGGGCTCCGTGGACCCCAAATCAACTCGAGATGAGAGCTTAGTCCCTGGCTTCAACTCAAGAGGAATACCAACTTTCCACAAGCACCTCAAGAGGAGGCATCTCTCAACTGCAGGTATTTGAGAGGGACCCTGAGTTTGTGGCCTCAAGTGGAATGGACATCGAGATGCTCTGACTCGAAGTAAGGCCAGATATCCCTGCGGTGAATTGAATGCAGGCTCGTATTGCATCTCCCAAGACGAAGGGATGTCTGAATCCCCTGTGGAGACCACAGAGAAAGACCTAGTTCTCCGCCTCATCGCGACCGGAGGCCTCACATCCTTTGAAAATTCGAGAGGTCCGCGGAGATCAATGCTTCCAAAGGAGACGATGCCTGACTCCTCGTGAAAATGGATAGGAGTCCCAGGATGCCTGTGGCACGTGGAAAGGGACCCTGGGTCTCCCGCCTCACGTGGAAACGCGTCGGAATTGCCATGCCAAGACTCGAGGAGAATCCCGAGATGTCCCTCACACCTAGGCAGGAGTTCTGACGTCGCTGAACAAACACGTGTCTGGAAGGGCCCTCCCCGTCGTAACTCGAGGATATACCCCAGGTTCCGGCTGCAACTCGAGAAAAACCATGAGAATTCCCCCTCGCCGCGAGATGAGGCCCGATTCCCCTGCACTGCATGCAGAGCAATTCCGTGTTCCACATCAAACGTGAAAGGAGCATTGATTTCCTTGATGGCACTCCAGAGAAAACCCAAGATCACTGTCTCAAGTCTAGAGGGATCCTGAGGTCACTGGAGCAACACGAAAGGGCTCCGTGGACCCCAAATCAACTCGAGATGAGAGATTAGTCCCTGGCTTCGACTCAAGAGGAATACCAACTTTCCACAAGCACTTCAAGAGGAGGCTTCTCTCAGCTACAGGTATGTGAGACGGACCCTGAGTTTGTGGCCTCAAGTGTAATGGACACCGAGATGCTCTGACTCGAAGTAAGGCCGGATATCCCTGCCGTGAATTGAAAGCAGTCTCGTCTTTCATCTCCCAAGACGAAGGGATGTCTGAATCCCCTGTGGAGACCACAGAGAAATAACTAGTTCTCCACCTCATCGCGACCAAAGGCCTCACATCCTTTGAAAATTCGAGAGGTCCACGGAGATCAATGCTTCAAAAGGAGACGATGCCTGACTCCTCTTGAAAATGGATAGGAGTCCCAGGATCCCTGTGGCACGTGGAAAGGGAGCCTGGGTCTCCCGCCTCACATGGAGACGCGTCCCAGTTGCCATGCCAAGCCTCGTGGAGAATACCGAGGTGTCCATCGAACTTAGGCATTGGTTCTGACTTCGCTGAACAAACACGTGTCTGGAAGGACACACCCCGTCGTAACTCGAGAATATACCCCAGGTTCCGGCTGCAACTTGAGAAAAACCATGAGACTTCCCCCTCGCCGCGAGATGAGGCCCGATTCCCCTGCTCTGCGTGCAGAGCAATTCCGTGTTCCACATCAAACGTGAAAGGAGCCTTGATTTCCTTGATGGCACTCCAGAGAAAACCCAAGATCACTCTCTCAAGTCTAGAGGGATCCTGAGGTCACTGGAGCAACACAAAAGGGCTCCGTGGAGCCCCAATCAACTCGAGATGAGAGCTTAGTCCCTGGCTTCGACTCAAGAGGAATACCAACTTTCCACAAGCACCTCAAGAGGAGGCTTCTCTCAGCTACATGTATGTGAGAGGGACCCTGAGTTTGTGGCCTCAAGTCGAATGGACACCGAGATGCTCTGACTCGAAGTAAGGCCGGATATCCCTGCAGTGAATTGAATGCAGGCTCGTATTGCATCTCCCAAGACGAAGGGATGTCTGAATACCCTGTGGAGGCCACAGAGAAAGAACTAGTTCTCCGCCTCATCGCGAACGGAAGCCTCACATCCTTTGAAAACTCGAGAGGTCCGCGGAGATCAATGCTTCCAAAGGAGACGATGCCTGACTCCTCTTGAAAATGGATAGGAGTCCCAGGATCCCTGTGGCACGTGGAAAGGGACCCTGGGTCTCCCGCCTCATGTAGAGACGCGTCCCAATTGCCATGCCAAGACTCGAGGAGAATCCCGAGGTGTCCCTCGCAACTAGGCAGGAGTCCTGACGTCGCTGAACAAACACATGTCTGGAAGGGCCCTCCCCGTCGTAACTCGATAATATACCCCAGGTTCCGGCCGCCACTCGAGAAAAACCATGAGACTTCACCCTCGCCCCGAGATGAGGCCCGATTCCCTTGCACTGCGTGCAGAGCAATTCCGTGTTCCCCATCAAACGTGAAAGGAGCCTTGATTTCCTTGATGGCACTCCAGAGAAAAAGCAAGATCACTGTCTCTAGTCTAGAGGGATCCTCAGGTCACTGGAGCATAACGAAAGGGCTCCGTGGACACCAAATAAACTCGAGATGAGAGCTTAGTCCCTGGCTTCAGCTCAAGAGGAACACAAACTTTCCACAAGCACCACAAGAGGAGGCTTCTCTCACCTACAGGTATGTGAGAGGGACCCTGAGTTTGTGCCCTCAAGTGGAATGGACACCGAGATGCTGTGACTCGAAGTAAGGCTGGATATCCCTGCAGTGAATTGAATGCAGGCTCTTCTTGCATCTCCCAAGTCGAAGGGATGTCTGAATCCCCTGTGGCGACCACAGAGAAAGACCTAGTTCTCTGCCTCATCGCGACCGGAGGCCTCACATCCTTTGAAAACTCGAGAGGTCCGCGGAGATCAATGCTTCCAAAGGAGACGATGCCTGACTCCTCGTGAAAATGGATAGGAGTCCCAGGATCACTGTGGCATGTGGAAAGGGACCGTGCGTCTCCTGCCTCACGTGGAGACGCGTCCCAATTGCCATGCCAAGACTCGAGGAGAATCCCGAGGTGTCCCTCCCACCCAGGCAGGAGTCGTGAGGTCGCTGAACAAACACGTGTCTAGAAGGGCCCTCACCGTCGTAACTCGAGAATATACCCCAGGTTCCGGGCGCAACTCGAGAAAAACCATGAGACTTTCCCCACGCCGAGAGATGAGGCCCGATTCCCTTGCACTGCGTGAAGAGCAATTCCGTGTTCCACATCAAACGTGAAAGGAGCCTTGATTTCCTTGATGGCACTCCAGAGAAAACCCAAGATCACTGTCTCAAGTCTAGAGGAATCCTGAGGTCCCTGTAGCAACACGAAAGGGCTCCGTGGACCCCAAATCAACTCGAGATGAGAGCTTAGTCCCTGGCTTCAACTCAAGAGGAATACCAACTTTACACAAGCACCTCAAGAGGAGGCATCTCTCAACTGCAGGTATGTGAGAGGGACCCTGAGTTTGTGGCCTCAAGTGGAATGGACACCGAGATGCTCTGACTCGAAGTAAGGCCAGATATCCCTGCAGTGAATTGAATGCAGGCTCGTATTGCATCTCCCAAGACGAAGGGATGTCTGAATCCCCTGTGGAGACCACAGAGAAAGACCTAGTTTTCCGCCTCATCGCGACCGGAGGCCTCACATCCTTTGAAAATTCGAGAGGTCCGCGGAGATCAATGCTTCCAAAGGAGACGATGCCTGACTCATCTTGAAAATGGATAGGAGTCCCAGGATGCCTGTGGCACGTGGAAAGGGACCCTAGGTCTCGCGCCTCACGTGGAAACGCGTCGCAATTGCCATGCCAAGACTCGAGGAGAATACTGAGGTGTCCCTCGCACATAGGCAGGAGTCCTGATGTCGCTGAACAAACACGTGTCTGGAAGGGCCCTCCCAGTCGTAACTCGAGAATATACCCCAGGTTCCGACTGCAACTCGAGAAAAACCATGAGACTTCCCCCTCGCCGCGAGATGAGGCCTGATTCCCCTGCACTGCGTGCAGAGCAATTCCGTGTTCCACATCAAACGAGAAAGGAGCCTTAATTTCCTTGATGGCACTCCAGAGAAAACCCAAGATCACTGTCTCAAGTCTAGAGGGATCCTGAGGTCACTGGAGCAACATAAAAGGGCTCCGTGGAGCCCAAATCAACTCGAGATGAGAGCTTAGTCCCTGGCTTCGACTCAAGAGGAATACCAACTTTCCACAAGCAGCGCAAGAGGAGGCTTCTCTCATCTACATGTATGTGAGAGGGACCCTGAGTTTGTGGCCTCAAGTGGAATGGACACCGAGATGCTCTGACTCGAAGTAAGGCTGGATATCCCTGCAGTGAATTGAATGCAGGCTCGTCTTGCATCTCCCAAGTCGAAGGGATGTCTGAATCCCCTGTGGAGACCACAGAGAAAGACCTAGTTCTCCGCCTCATCGCGACCGGAGGCCTCACATCCTTGGAAAACTCGAGAGGTCCCCGGAGATCAATGCTTCCAAAGGAGACGATGCCTGACTCCTCGTGAAAATGGATAGGAGTCCCAGGATCACTGTGGCATGTGGAAAGGGACCCTGCGTTTCCTGCCTCACGTGGAGACGCGTCCCAATTGCCATGCCAAGACTCGAGGAGAATCCCGAGGTGTCCCTCGCACCTAAGCAGGAGTCCTGACGTCGCTGAACAAACACGTGTCTGGAAGGGCCCTCACCGTCGTAACTCGAGAATATACCCCAGGTTCCGGGCGCAACTCGAGAAAAACCATGAGACTTCCCCCACGCCGAGAGATGAGGCCCGATTCCCTTGCACTGTGTGAAGAGCAATTCCGTGTTCCACATCAAACGTGAAAGGACCCTTGATTTCCTTGATGGCACTCCAGAGAAAACCCAAGATCACTGTCTCAAGTCTAGAGGAATCCTGAGGTCCCTGTAGCAACACGAAAGGGCTCCGTGGACCCCAAATCAACTCGAGATGAGAGCTTAGTCCCTGGCTTCGACTCAAGAGGAATACCAACTTTCCACAAGCCCCTCAAGAGGAGGCTTCTCTCAGCTACAGGTATGTGAGAGGGACCCTGAGTTTTTGGCCTCAAGTGGAATGGACACCGAGATGCTCTGACTCAACTAAGGCCGTATATCCCTGCAGTGAATTGAATGCAGGCTCGTCTTGCATCTTCCAAGACGAAGGGATGTCTGAATCCCCTGTGGAGACCACAGAGAAAGACCTAGTCCTGCGCCGCAGCGCGACCGGAGGCCTCACATCCTTTGAGAACTCGAGAGGTCCGCGGAGATCAATGCTTCCAAAGGAGACGATGCCTGACTCCTCTTGAAAATGGATAGGAGTCCCAGGATCCCTGTGGCACGTGGAAAGGGACCCTGGGTCTCCCGCCTCACGTGGAGACGCGTCCCAATTGCCATACCAAGACTCGAGGAGAATCCCGAGGTGTCCCTCGCACCTAGGCCGGAGTCCTGACGTCGCTGCACAAACACGTGTCTGGAAGGGCCCTCCACGTCGTAACTCGAGAATATAACCCAGGTTCCAGCCGCAACTCGAGCAAAACCATGAGACTTCCCCCTCGCCGCGAGATGAGGCCCGATTTCCCTGCACTGTGTGCAGAGCAATTCCGTGATCCACATGAAACATGAAAGGAGGCTTGATTTCCTTGATGGCACTCCAGAGAAAACCCAAGATCACTGTCTCAAGTCTAGAGGGATCCTGAGGTCACTGTAGAAACGCGAAAGGGCTCCGTGGACCTCAAATCAACTCGAGATGAGAGCTTAGTCCCTGGCTTCGACTCAAGATGAATACCAACTTTCCACAAGCACCTCAAGAGGAGGCTTCTCTCAGCAACAGGTATGTGAGAGGGACCCTGAGTTTGTGGCCTCAAGTGGAATGGACACCGAGATGCTCTGACTCGAAGTAAGGCCGGATATCCCTGCAGTGAATTGAATGCAGGCTCGTCTTGCATCTTCCAAGACGAAGGGATGTCTGAATCCCCTGTGGAGACCACAGAGAAAGACCTAGTCCTCCGCCTCAACGCGAACGGAGGCCTCACATCCTTTGAAAACTCGAGAGGTCCACGGAGATCAATGCTTCCAAAGGAGACGATGCCTGACTCCTCTTGAAAATGGATAGGAGTCCCAGGATCCCTGTGGCACGTGGAAAGGGACCCTGTGTCTCCCGCCTCACATGGAGATGCGTCCCAATTGCCATGCCAATACTCGTGGAGAATCCCGAGTTGTCCCTCGCACCTAGGCAGGAGTCCTGACGTCACTGAACAAACACGTGTATGGAAGGGCCCTCCCCGTCGTAACTCGAGAATATACCCCAGGTTCCACCCGCAACTCGAGAAAAACCATGAGACTTCCCCCTGGCCACGAGATGAGGCCCGATTCCCCTGCACTGCGTGCAGAGCAATTCCGTGTTCCACATCAAACGTGAAAGGAGCCTTGATTTCCTTGATGGCACTCCAGAGAAAAGGCAAGATCACTGTCTCAAGTCTAGAGGGATCCTGAGGTCACTGTAGAAACGCGAAAGGGCTCCGTGGACCCCAAATCAACTCGAGATGAGAGCTTAGTCCCTGGCTTCGACTCAAGAGGAATACCAACTTTCCACAAGCACCTCAAGAGGAGGCTTCTCTCAGCTACAGGTATGTGAGAGGGACCCTGAGTTTGTGGCCTCAAGTGGAATGGACACTGAAATGCTCTGACTCGAAGTAAGGCCAGATATCCCTGCAGTGAATTGAATGCAGGCTCGTCTTGCATCTCCCAATATGAAGGGATGTCTGAACGCCTGTGGAGACCACAGAGAAAGACCTAGTTCTCCGCCTCTTCGGGACCGGAGGCCTGACATCCTTTGAAAACTCGAGAGGTCCGCGGAGATCAATGCTTCCAAAGGAGACGATGCCTGACTCCTCTTGAAAATGGATAGGATTCCCAGGATCCCTGTGGCACGTGGAAACGGACCCTGGGTCTCACGCCTCAAGGGGAGACGCGTCCCAATTGCCATGACAAGACTCGAGAAGAATCCCGAGGAGTCCCTCGCACATAGGCAGGAGTCCTGACGTCGCTGAACAAATACGTGTCTGGAAGGGCCCTCCCCGTTGTAACTGGAAAATATACCCCAGGTTCAGGCCGCAACTCGGGAAAAACCATGAGACTTCCCCCTCGCCGCGAGATGAGGCCTGATTCCCCTGCAGTGCGTGAAGAGCAATTCCGTGTTCCACATCAAACGTGAAAGTAGCCTTGATTTCCTTGATGGCACTCCAGAGAAAACCCAAGATCACTGTCTCAGTCTAGAGCCATTCTGAGGTCACTGTAGCAACAAGAAAGGGCTCCGTGGACCCCAATTGAACTCGATATGAGAGCTTACTCCCTGGCTTCCCCTCAAGAGTAATACGAACTTTCCACAAGTACCTCAAGAGGAGGCTTCTCTCTCCTACAGGTATGTGAGAGGGACCCTGAGTTTGTGGCCTCAAGTAGAATGGACACCGAGATGCTCTGACTCGAAATAAGGCTGGTTATCCCTGCAGGGAATTGAATACAGGCTCGTCTTGCATCTCCCAAGACGACGGGTTGTCTGAATCCGCTGTGGAGACCACAGAGAAAGACCTAGTATTCCGCCTCATCGGGACCGGAGGCCTCACATCCTTTGAAAACTCGAGAGGTCCGCGGAGATAAATCTTCCAAAAGAGACGATGCCTGGCTCCTCTTGAAAATGGATAGGAGTCCCAGGATCCCTGTGGCACGGGGAAAGGGACACTGGGTCCCCGCCTCACGGGGAGACGCGTCCCAATAGCCATGCCAAGACTCGAGGAGAATCCCGAATTGTCCCTCCCACCTAGGCAGGAGTCCTGACGTCGCTGCACAAACATGTGTCTGGAATGGCCCTCCCCATCGTAACTCGAGAGTATACCCCAGGTTCCGGCCACATCTCGAGAAAAACCATGAGACTTCCCCCTCGCCGCGAGATGAGGCCCGATTCCCCTGGACTGCGTGCAGAGCAATTCCATGTTCCACATCCAACATGAAAGGAGCCTTGATTTCCTTGATGGCACTCCAGAGAAAACCCAAGATCACTGTCTCAAGTCTAGAGGGATCCTGAGGTCACAGTGGCAACCCGAAAGGGTTCCGTGGACCCCAAATCAACTTGAGATGAGAGCTTAGTCCCTGGCTTCACTCAAGAGGTATACAAATTTTCCACAAGCACCTCAAGAGGAGGCTTCTCTCAGCTACAGGTATGTGAGAGAGATCCTGAGTTTGTGGCCTCAAATGGAATGGACTCCGAGATGCTCTTACTCGAAGTAAGGCCAGATATCCCTGCAGTGAATTGAATGCAGGCTCCTCTTGCATCTCCCAAGACGAAGGGATGTCTGAATTCCCTGTGGAGACAACAGAGAAAGACCTAGTTCTCCGCCTCATCTCGACCGGAGGCCTCACATCCTTAGAAAACTCGAGAGGTCCGCGGAGATCAATGCTTCCAAAGGAGACGATGCCTGACTCCTCTTGAAAATGGATAGGAGTCCCAGGAACACTGTGGCACGTGGAAAGGGACCCTGGGTCTCCCGCCTCACGTGGAGACGCGTCCCAATTGTCATGCCAAGACTCGAGGAGAATCCCGAGGTGTCCCTCTCACCTAGGCAGGAGTCCTGACGTTGCTGAACAAACACGTGTCTGGAAGGGCCCTCCCCATCGTAACTCGAGAATATACCCCAGGTTCCGGCCGCAACTCGAGAAAAACCGTGAGACTTCCCCCTCGCTGCGAGATGAGGCCCGATTCCCCTGCACTGCGTGCAGAGCAATTCCGTGTTCCACATCAAACGTGAAAGGAGCCTTGATTTCCTTGATCGCACTCCAGAGAATACCAAAAGTCACTGTCTCAAGTCTAGAGGGAACCTGAGGTCACTGGAGCAACACGAAAGGGCTCCGTGGACCCCAAATAAACTCGAGATGAGAGCTTATTCCCTGGCTTCGACTCAAGTGGAATACCAACTATCCACAAGCACCTCAAGAGGAGGCTTCTCTCAGCTACAGGTATGTGAGAGGGACCCTGAGTTTGTGGCCTCAAGTGGAATGGACACCGAGATGCTCTGACTCGAAGTAAGGCCGGATATCCCTGCAGTGAATTGAATGCAGGCTCGTCTTGCATCTCCCAAGACGAAGGGATGTCTGAATCCCCTGTGGAGACCACAGAGAAAGACCTAGTCCTCCGCCTCATCGCGACCGGAGGCCTCACATCCTTTGACAACTCGAGAGGTCCACGGAGATCAATGCTTCCAAAGGAGACGATGCCTGACTCCTCTTGAAAATGGATAGGAGTCCCAGGATCCCTGTGGCACGTGGAAAGGGACACTGGGTCTCCCGCCTCACGTGGAGCCGCGTCCCAATTGCCATGCCAAGACTCGTGGAGAATCCCGAAGTGTCCCTCGCACCTAGGCAGGAGTCCTGACGTCGCTGAACAAACACGTGTCTGGAAGGGCCCTCCCCGTCGTAACTCGAGAATATACCCCAGGTTCCGGCCACAACTCGAGAAAAACCATGAAACTTCCCCCTCGCCGCGACATGAGGCCCGATTCCCCTGAACTGCGTGCAGAGCAATTCCATGTTCCACATCAAACGTGAAAGGAGCCTTGATTTCCTGGATGGCACTCCAGAGAAAAACCAAAGTCACTGTCTCAAGTCTAGAGGGATCCTGAGGCCACTGTAGCAGCATGAAAGGGGTCCGTGGACCCCAAATCAACTCGAGATGAGAGCTTAGTCCCAGGCTTCAACTCAAGAGGAATACCAACTTTCCACAAGCACCTCAAGAGGAGGCTTCTCTCAGCTACAGGTATGTGAGAGGGACCCTGAGTTTGTGGCCTCAAGTAGAATGGACACCGAGATGCTCTGACTCGAAGTAAGGCCGGATATCCCTGCAGTGAATTGAATGCAGGCTCGTCTTGCATCTCCCAAGATGAAGGGATGTCTGAATCCCCTGTGGAGACCACAGAGAAAGACCTAGTTCTCAGCCTCATGGCGACCGGAGGCCTCACATCCTTTGAAAACTCGAGCGGTCCGTGGAGATCAATGCTTCCAAAGGAGACGATGCCTGACTCCTCTTGAAAATGGATAGGAGTCCCAGGATCCCTGTCCACATGGACGGGGACTCTGGGTCTCCCGGTTCACGTGAGCACGCGTCCCAATTGCCATGCCAAGCCTCGAGGAGAATCCCGAGGTGTCCCTCGCACCTAGGCAGGAGTCCTGATGTCGCTGAACAAACACGTGTCTGGAAGGGCCCTCCCCGTCGTAACTCGAGAATATACCCCAGGTTCCGGCCGCAACTCGAGAAAAACCATGAGACTTCCCCCTCGCTGTGACATGAGGCCCGATTCCCCTGCACTGCGTGCTGAGCAATTCCGTGTTCCACATCAAACGTGAAATGAGACTTGATTTCCTTGATGGCACTGCAGAGAAAACCCAAAATCACTGTCTCAAGTCGAGAGGGATCCTGATGTCACTGGAGCAACAGGAAAGGGCTCCGTGCACCCCAAATCAACTCGAGATGAGAGCTTAGTCCCTGGCTTCGAGTCAAGAGGAATACCAACTTTCCACAAGCACCTCAAGAGGAGGCTTCTCTCAGCTACAGGTATGTGAGAGCGACCCTGAGTTTGTGGCCTCAAGTGGAATGGACACCGAGATGCTCTGACTCGAGGTAAGGCCAGATATCCCTGCAGTGAATTGAATGCAGGCTCGTCTTTCATCTCCATAGACGAAGAGATGTGTGAATCCCCTGTGGAGGCCACAGAGAAAGACCTAGTCCTCCGCCTCATCATGACTGGAGTCTCACATCCTTTGAAAACTCGAGAGGTCTGTGGAGATCAATGCTTCCAAAGGAGACGATGCCTGACTCTTCTTGAAAATGGATAGGAGTCCCAGGATCCCTGTGGCACATGGAAAGGGACTCTGGGTCTCCCGCCTCACGTGGAGACGCCTCCCAATTGCCATGCCAAGACTCGAGGAGAATCCCGAGGTGTCCCCCGCACCTAGGCAGGAGTCCTGACGTCGCTGAACAAACACGTGTCTGGAAGGGCCCTCCCCATCGTAACTCGAGAATATACCCCAGGTTCCGGCCGCAACTCAAGAAAAACCATGAGAATTCCCCCTCGCCGCGAGATGAGGCCTGATTCCCCTGCACTGCGTGCAGAGCAATTCCGTGTTCCACATCAAACGTGAAAGGAGCCTTGATTTCCTTGATGGCACTCTAGAGAAAACCCAAGATCACTGTCTTAAGTCTAGAGGGATCCTGAGGTCACTGGAGCAACACGAAAGGGCTCCGTGGAACGCAAATCAACTCGAGATGAGAGCTTAGTCCCTGGCTTCGTCTAAAGAGGAAAACCAACTTTCCACGAGCACCTCAAGAGGAGGCTTCTCTCAGCTACAGGTATGTGAGAGGGCCCCTGAGTTTGTGGCCTCAAGTGGAATGGACACCGAGATGCTCTGATTCGAAGTAAGGCCGGATATCCCTGCAGTGAATTGAATGCAGGCTCGTCTTGCATCTCCCAACACGAAGGGATGTCTGAATCCCCTGTGGAGACCACAGAGAAAGACCTAGTTCTCCGCCTCTTTGGGACCAGAGGCCTCATATCCTTTGAAAACTCGAGAGGTCCGCGGAGATCAATGCTTCCAAAGGAGACGATGCCTGACTCCTCTTGAAAATGGACAGGAGTCCCAGGAACCCTGTGGCACGTGGAAAGGGACGCTGGGTCTCCCGCCTCACGTGGAGACGCGTCCCAATTGCCATGCCAAGACTCGAGGAGAATCCCGAGGTGTCCCTCTCACCTAGGCAGGAGTCCTGACGTCGCTGAACAAACACTTGTCTGGAAGGGCTCTCCCCATCGTAACTCGAGAATATACCCCAGGTTCCGGCCGCAACTCGAGAAAAACCGTGAGACTTCCCCCTCGCTGCGAGATGAGGCCCGATTCCCCTGCACTGCGTGCAGAGCAATTCCGTGTTCCACATCAAACGTGAAAGGAGCCTTGATTTCCTTGATCGCACTCCAGAGAATACCAAAAGTCACTGTCTCAAGTCTAGAGGGAACCTGAGGTCACTGGAGCAACACGAAAGGGCTCCATGGACCCCAAATAAACTCGAGATGAGAGCTTAGTCCCTGGCTTCGACTCAAGAGGTATACCAACTTTCCACAAGCACCTCAAGAGGAGGCTTCTCTCAGCTACAGGTAGGTGAGAGGGACCCTGAGTTTGTGGCCTCAAGTGGAATGGACACCGAGATGCTCTGACTCAATGTAAGGCCGGATATCCCTGCAGTGAATTGAATGCAGGCTCGTCTTCCATCTCCCAAGACGAAGGGATGTCTGAATCCCCTGTGGAGACCACAGAGAAAGACCTAGTCCTCCGCCTCAACACGACCGGAGGCCTGACATCCTTTGAAAACTCGAGAGGTCCCCGGAGATCAATGCTTCCAAAGGAGACGATGCCTGACACCTCCTGAAAATGGATAGGAGTCCCAGGATCCCTGTGGCACGTGGAAAGGGACCCTGGGTCTCCCGCTTCACGTGGAGACGCGTCCCAATTGCCATGCCAAGACTCGAGGAGAATCCCGAGGTGTCCCTCGCACCTAGGCAGGAGTCCTGACGACGCTGAACAAACACGTGTCCGGAAGGGCCCTCCCCGTCGTAACTCGAGAATATACCCCAGGTTCCGGCTGCAACTCAAGAAAAACCATGAGACTTTCCCCTCGCCGCGAGATGAGGCCCGATTCCCCTGCACTGCGTGCAGAGCAATTCCGTGTTCCACATTAAACGTGAAAGGAGCTTGATTTCCTTGATGGCACTCCAGAGAAAAGGCAAGATCACTGTCTCAAGTCTAGAGGGATCCTGAGGTCACTGGAGCAACACGAAAGGGCTCCGTGGACCCCAAATCAACTCGAGATCAGAGCTTAGTCCCTGGCTTCGACTCAAGAGGAATACCAACTTTCCACAAGCACTTCAAGAGGAGGCTTCTCTCAGCTAGAGGTATGCGAGAGGGACCCGGAGTTTGTGGCCTCAAGTGGAATGGACACCGTGATGCTCTGACTCGAAGTAAGGCCAGATATCCCTGCAGTGAATTGGATGCAGGCTCGTCTTGCATCTCCCAAGACAAATGGATGTCTGAATCCCCTGTGGAGACCACAGAGAAAGACCTAGTTCTCATCCTCTTCGGGACCGGAGGCCTGACATCCTTTGAAAACTCGAGAGGTCTGCGGAGATCAATGCTTCCAAAGGAGACGATGCCTGACTATTCTTGAAAATGGATAGGAGTCCCAGGATCCCTGTGGCACGTGGAAAGGGACGCTGGGTCTCCAGCCTCACGGGGAGACGCGTCCCAGTTGCCATGCCAAGACTCGAGGAGAATCCCGAGGAGTCCCTCGCACCTAGGCAGGAGTCCTGACGTCGCTGAAAAAACATGCGACCTGAAGGGCCCTCCCCATCTTAACTTGAGAATATACCCCAGGTTCCGGCCGCAACTCGAGAAAAACCATGAGACTTCCAACTCGCCGAGAGATGAGGCACGATTCCCATGCACTGCGTGCAGAGAAATTCCGTGATCCACATCAAACGTGAAAGGAGCCTTGATTTCCTTGATGGCACTCCAGAGAAAACCCAAGATCAATGTATCAAGTCTAGAGGGATCCTGAGGTCACTGGAGCAACACGAAAGGGCTCCGTGGACCCAAATCAACTCGAGATGAGAGCTTAGTCCCTGGCTTCGACTTAAGAGGAATACCAACTTTCCACAAGGACTTCAAGAGGAGGCTTCTCTCAGCTACAGGTATGTGAGAGGGACCATGAGTTTGTGGCCTCAAGTGGAATGGACACTGAGATGCTCTGACTTGAAGTAAGGCCGGATATCCCTGCAGTGAATTGAATGCCGGCTCATCTTGCATCTCCCAAGACGAAGGGATGTCTGAATCCCCTGTGGAGACGACAGAGAAAGACCTAGTCCTCCGCCTCATCGCGACCGGAGGCCTCACATCCTTTGAAAACTCGAGAGGTCTGTGGAGATCAATGCTTCCAAAGTAGACGATGCCTGACTCCTCTTGAAAGTGGATAGGAGTCCCAGGATCCCTGTGGCACGTGGTAAGGGAACCTGGGTCTCCCGCCTCACGTGGAGACGTGTCCCAATTTCAATGCCAAGACTCGAGGAGAATCCCGAGGTGTCCCTCGCACCTAAGCAGGAGTCCTGATGTCGCTGAACAAACACGTGTCTGGAAGGGCCCTCCCCGTCGTAACTCGAGAATATACCCCAGGTTCCGGCGCAACTCGAGGAATACCATGAGACTTCCCCCTAGCCGCGAGATGAGGGCCGATTGACCTGCACTGCATGCAGAGCAATTCCGTGTTCCACATCAAACGTGAAAGGAGCCTTGATTTCCTTGATGGCACTCCAGAGAAAACCCAAGATCACTGTCTCAAGTCTAGAGGGATCCTGAGGTCACTGGAGCAATATGAAAGGTCTCCGTGGACCCCAAATCAACTAGAAATGAGAGCTTTGTCCATGGCTTCGATTCAAGAGGAATACCAACTTTCCACAAGCACCTCAAGAGGAGGCTTCTCTCAGCTACAGGTATGTGAGAGGGACCCTGAGTTTGTGGCCTCAAGTGGAATGGACACCGAGAGGCTCTGACTGGAAGTAAGGCCGGATATCCCTGCAGTGAATTGAATGCAGGCTCGTCTTGCATTTCCCAAGATGATGGGATGTCTGAATCCCCTGTGGAGACCACAGAGAAAGACCTAGTTATCCGCCTCATCGCGACCGGAGGCCTCACATCCTTTGAAAACTCGAGAGGTCTGCGGAAATCAATGCTTCCAAAGGAGACAATGCCTGAGTCCTCTTGAAAAAGGATACGAGTCCCAGGATCCCTGTGGCACCTGGAAAGGGACACTGGGTCTCCCGCCTCACGTGGAGACGCATCCCAATTGCCATGCCAAGACTCAAGGAGAATCCCGAGGTGTCCCTCGCACCTAGGCAGGAGTCCAGACGTCGCTGAACAAACACGTGTCTGGAAGGGCCCTCCCCGTCGTAACTCGAGAATATACCCCAGGTTCTGGCCGCAACTCGAGAAAAACCATGAGACTTCCCCCTCGCCGCGAGATGAGGCCCGATTCACCTGCACTGCATGCAGAGCAATTTCGTGTTCCAAATCAAACGGGAAAGGAGCCTTGATTTCCTTGATGGCACTCCAGAGAAAACCCAAGATCACTGTCTCAAGTCTAGAAGGATCCTGAGGTCACTGGAGCAACACGAAAGGGCTCCGTGGACCCCAAATCAACTCGAGATGAGAGCTTAGTCCCTGGCTTCGACTCAAGAAGAATACCAACTTTCCACAAGCACCTCAAGGGGAGGCTTCTATCAGCTACAGGTATGTGAGAGGGACCCTGAGTTTGTGGCCTCAAGTGGAATGGACACCGAGATCCTCTGACTGGAAGTAAGGCCGGATATCCCTGCAGTGAATTGAATGCAGGCTCGTGTTACATCTCACAAGACGAAGGGATGTCTGAATCCCCTCTGGAGACCACAGAGAAAGACCTAGTCCTCCGCCTCATCGCGACCGGAGGCCTCACATCCTTGGAAAACTCGAGAGGTCCCCGGAGATCAATGCTTCCAAAGGAGACGATGCCTGACTCCTCTTGAAAATGGATAGGAGCCCCAGGATCCCTGTGGCATGTGAAAAGGGACCCTGGGTCTCCCGCCTCACGTGGAGACGCGTCTCAATTGCCATGCCAAGACTCGAGGAGAATCCTGAGGTGTCCCTCGCACCTATGCAGGAGTCCTGACGTCGATGAACAAACACGTGTCAGGAAGGGCCCTCCCCGTCGTAACTCGAGAATATACCCCAGGTTCCGACCGCCACTCGAGAAAAACCATGAGACTTCCCCCTCGCCGCGAGATGAGTCCCGATTCCCCTGCAATGCGTGCAGAGCAATTCCGTGTTCCACATCAAACGTGAAAGGAGCCTTGATTTCCTTGATGGCACTCCAGAGAAAACCCAAGATCACTGTCTCAAGTCTAGAGGGATCCTGAGGTCACTGGAGCAACACGAAAGGGCTCCGTGGATGCCAAATCAACTCGAGATGAGAGCTTAGTCCCTGGCTTCAACTCAAGAGGAATACGAACTTTCCACAAGCCCCTCAAGAGGAGGGTTCTCTCAGCTACAGGTATGTGAGAGGGACCCTGAGTTTGTGGCCTCAAGTGGAATGGACACCGAGATGCTCTGACTCGAAGTAAGGCCGGATATCCTTGCAGTGAATTGAATGCAGGCTCATCTTGCATCTCCCAAGACGAAGGGATGTCTGAAACCCCTGTGCAGAACACAGAGAAAGACCTAGTCCTGCGCCTCAACGCGACCGGAGGCCTCACATCATTTGAAAACTCGAGAGGTCCACGGAGATCACTGCTTCCAAAGGAGACGATGCCTGACTCCTCTTGAAAATGGATAGGAGTCCCAGGATCCCTGTGGCACGTGGAAATGGACCCTGGGTCTCCCGCCTCACGTGGAGACGCGTCCAAATTGCCATGCCAAGACTCGAGGAGAATCCCGAGGTGTCCCTCGCACCAAGGCAGGAGTCCTGACATCGCTGAACAAACACGTGTTTCGAAGGGCCCTCCCCATCGTAACTCGAGAATATACCCTAGGTTCCGCCTGCAACTCGAGAAAAACCATGAGACTTCCCCCTCCCCGTGAGATGAGGCCCGATTCCCCTGCACTGAGTGCAAACCCATTCCGTGTTCCACATCAAACTTGAAAGGAGCCTTGATTTCCTTGATGGCACTCCAGAGAAAACCCAAGATCACTGTCTCAAGTCTAGAGGGATCCTGAGGTCACTGTAGCAACACGAAAGGGCTCCGTGGACCCCAAATCAACTCGAGATGAGAGCTTAGTCCCTGGCTTCGACTCAAGAGGAATACCAACTTTCCACAAGCACCTCAAGGGGAGGCTTCTCTCAGCTACAGATATGTCAGAGGGATCCTGAGTTTGTGGCCTCAAGTGGAATGGACACCGAGATGCTCTGACTCGAAGTCAGGCCGGATATCCCTGCAGTGAATTGAATGCAGGCTCGTCTTGCATCTCCCAAGACGAAGGGTTGTCTGAATCCCCTGTGGAGCCCACAGAGAAAGACCTAGTCCTCCGCCTCAACGCGACCGGAGGCCTCACATCCTTTGAAAACTCGAGTGGTCCACGGAGATCAATGCTTCCGAAGGAGACGATGCCTGACTCCTCTTGAAAATGGATAGGAGTCCCAGGATGCCTGTGGCACGTGGAAAGGGACCCTGGGTCTCCCGCCTCACGTGGATACGCGTCCCAATTGCCATGCCAAGACTCGAGGAGAATCCTGAGGTGTCCCTCGCAACTAGGCAGGAGTCCTGACGTCGCTGAACAAACACGTGTCTGGAAGGGCCCTCCCCGTCGTAACTCGAGAATATAAATCAGGTTCCGGCCGCAACTCGAGAAAAAATATGAGACTTCCCCCTCGCCGCGAGATGAGGCTAGATTTCCCTGCACTGCGTGCAGAGCAATTCCGTGTTCCATATCAAACGTGAAAGGAGCCTTGATTTCCTTTATGGCACTCCAGAGAAAACCCAAGATCACTGTCTCAAGTCTAGAGGGATCCTGAGGTCACTGGAGCAACACGAAAGGGCTCCGTGCACCCCAAATCAACTCGAGATGAGAGCTTAGTCCCTGGCTTCGACTCAAGAGGAATACCAACTTTCCACAAGCACCTCAAGAGGAGGCTTCTCTCAGCTACAGGTATGTTAGAGGGACCCTGAGTTTGTGGCCTCAAGTGGAATGGACACCGAGATGCTCTGACTCGAAGTAAGGCCGGATATCCTTGCAGTGAATTGAATGCAGGCTCGTCGTGCATCTCCCAAGACGAAGGGATGTCTGAATCCCCTGTGGAGACCACAGAGAAAGACCTAGTCCTCCGCCTCAACGCGACCGGAGGCCTCACATCCTTTGAAAACTCGAGAGGTGCGCGGAGATCAATGCTTCTAAAGGAGACGATGCCAGACTCCTCTTGAAAATGGATAGGAGACCCAGGATCCCTATGGCACGTGGAAAGGGACCCTGGGTCTCCCGCCTCACGTGGAAACCCGTCCCAATTGCCATGCCAAGACTCGAGGAGAATCCCGAGGTGTCCCTCGCACCTAGGCAGGAGTCCTGACGTTGCTGAACTTACAAGTGTCTGTAAGGTCCCTCGCCGTCGTAACTCGAGAATATACCCCAGGTTCCGGCCGCAACTCGACAAAAACCATGAGACGTCCCCCTCGCAGCGAGATGAGGCCCGATTCCCCTGCACTGCATACAGAGCAATTCCGTGTTCCACATCAAACGTGAAAGGAGCCTTGATTTCCTTGATGGCACTCCAGAGAAAACCCAAGATCACTGTCTCAAGTTTGGAGGGATCCTGAGGTCACTGGAGCAACACGAAAGGGCTCCATGGACCCCAAATCAACTCGAGATGAGAGCTTAGTCGCTGGTTTCGACTCAAGAGGAATACCAACTTTCCACAAGCACCTCAAGAGGAGGCTTCTCTCAGCTACAGGTATGTGAGAGGGACCCTGAGTTTTTGGCCTCAAGTGAAATGGACACCGAGATGCTCGGACTCGAAGTAAGGCCGGATATCCCTGCAGTGAATTGAATGCAGGCTCGTCTTGCATCTCCCAAGACGAAGGGATGTCTGAATCCCCTGTGGAAACCACAAAGAAAGACCTAGTTCTCCGCCTCTTCGCGACCGGAGGCCTCATATCCTTTGAAACTCGAGAGGTCCGCGGAGCTCAATGCTTCCAAAGGAGACGATGCCTGACTCCTCTTGAAAATGGATAGGAGTCCCAGGATCCCTGTGGCACGTCGAAAGGGACCCTGGGTCTCCCGCCTCACGTGAAGACACGACCCAATTGCCATGCCAACACTCGAGGAGAATCCCGAGGTGTCCCTCGCACCTAGGCAGGAGTCCTGACGTCGCTGAACAAACACGTGTCTGGAAGGGCCCTCCCCGTCGTAACTCGAGAATATACCCCAGGTTGCGGCCGCAACTCGAGAAAAACCAAGAGACTTCTCCCTCGCCGCGAGATGAGGCCCGATTCCCCTGCACTGCGTGCAGAGCTATTCCGTGTTTCAAATCAAACGTGAAAGGAGCCTTGATTTCCTTGATTGCACTCCAGAGAAAACCCAAGATCTCTGTCTCCAGTCTAGAGGGATCCTGAGGTCACTGGAGCAACACGAAAGAGCTCCGGTGACCCCAAGTCAACTGGAGATGATAGCTTAGTCCCTGGCTTCGACTCAAGAGGAATACCAACTTTCCACAATCACCTCAAGAGGAGGCTTCGCTCAGCTACAGGTATGTGAGAGGGAACCTGAGTATGTGGCCTCAAGTGGAATGGACACCGACATGCTTTGACTCGAACTAAGGCCGGATATCCCTGCAGTGAATTGAATGCAGGCTCGTCTTGCATCTCCCAAGACGAAGGGTTGTCTGAATCCCCTGTGGAGACCACAGAGAAAGACCTAGTCCTCCACCTCAACGCAACCGGAGGCCTCATATCGTTTGAAAACTCGAAAGGACCTCGGAGATCAATATCCCAAGGAGACGATGCCTGACTCTTCTTGAAAAGGATAGGAGTCCCAGGATCCCTGTGGCACGTGGAAAGGGACCCTGGGTCTCACGCCTTACGTGGAGACGCATCCCCATTGCCATGCCAAGACTCGAGGAGAATCCCGAGGTGTCCCTCGCACCTAGGCAGGAGTCCTGACATCGCAAAACAAACACGTGTCTGGAAGGGCCCTCCACGTCGTAACTCGAGAATATACCCCAGGTTCGGGCCGCAACTCGAGACAACCATGAGACTGCCCCCTCGCCGCGAGATGAGGCCCGATTCCCCTGCACTGCGTGCAGAGCAATTCCGAGTTCCACATCAAACTTGAAAGGAGCCTTGATTTCCTTGATGGCACTCCAGAGAAAACCCAAGATCACTGTCTCAAGTCTAGAGGGATCTGAGGTCACTGTAGCAACATGAAAGGGCTCCATATAACCCAAATCAACTCGAGATGAGAACTTAGTCCCTGGCTTAGACTCAAGAGGAATACCAACTTTCCACAAGCACCTCAAGAGGAGGCTTCTCTCAGCTACAGGTATGTGAGAGGGACCCTGAGTTTGTGGCCTCAAGTGCAAAGGACACCGAGATGCTCTGACTCGAAGTAAGGCCAGATATCCCTGCAGTGAATTGAATGCAGGCTCGTCTTGCATCTCCCAAGACGAAGGGATGTCTGAATCCCCTGTGGAGAACACAGAGAAAGACCTAGTCCTCCGCATCATCGTGACCGGAGGCCTGACATCCTTTGAAAACTCGAGAGGTCTGCAGAGATCAATGCTTCCAAAGAGACAATGCCTGACTCCTCTTGAAAATGGATAGGAGTCCCAGGATCCATGTGGCACGTGGAAAGGGACCCTGGGTCTCCCGCCTCACGTGGAGACGCGTCCCAATTGCCATGCCAAGACTTGAGGAGAATCCCGAGGTATCCCTCGCACCTAGGCAGGAGACCTGACGTCGCTGAACAAAGACGTGTCTGGAAGGGCCCTCCCCGTCGTAACTCGAGAATATACCCCAGGTTCCGGCCGCCACTCGAGAAAAACCATGAGACTTCCCCCTCGCCGCGAGATGAGGTCCGATTCCCCTGCAATGCGTGCAGAGCAATTCCGTGTTCCACATCAAACGTGAAAGGAGCCTTGATTTCCTTGATGGCACTCCAGAGAAAACCCAAGATCACTGTCTCAAGTCTAGAGGGATCCTGAGGTCACTGGAGCAACACGAAAGGGCTCCGTGGATGCCAAATCAACTCGAGATGAGAGCTTAGTCCCTGGCTTCAACTCAAGAGGAATACGAACTTTCCACAAGCCCCTCAAGAGGAGGGTTCTCTCAGCTACAGGTATGTGAGAGGGACCCTGAGTTTGTGGCCTCAAGTGGAATGGACACCGAGATGCTCTGACTCGAAGTAAGGCCGGATATCCTTGCAGTGAATTGAATGCAGGCTCATCTTGCATCTCCCAAGACGAAGGGATGTCTGAATCCCCTGTGGAGACCACAGAGAAAGACCTAGTACTCCGCCTCATCGCGACCGGAGGCCTCACATCCTTTGAAAACTCGAGAGGTCCGCGGAGATCAATGCTTCCAAAGGAGACGATGCCTGACGCCTCTTGAAAATGGATAGGAGTCCCAGGTTCCCTGTGGCACGTGGAAAGGGACCCTGGGTCTCCCGCCTCACGTGGATACGCGTCCCAATTGCCATGCCAAGACTCGAGGAGAATCCCGAGGTGTCCCTCGCACCTAGGCAGGAGTCCTGACGTCGCTGAACAAACACGTGTCTGGAAGGGCCCTCCCCGTCGTAACTCGAGAATATACCCAAGGTTCCGGCCGCAACTCGAGAAAAAACATGAGATTTCCCCCTCGCCGCGAGTTGAGGCCCGATTCCCCTGCACTGCATGCAGAGCAATTCTGTGTTCCACATCAAACGTGAAAGGAGCCTTGATTTCCTTGATGGCACTCCAGAGAAAACCCAAGATCACTTTCTCAAGTCTAGAGGGATCCTGAGGTCACTGGAGCAACACGAAAGGGCTCCGTGGACCCCAAATCAACTCGAGATGAGAGCTTAGTCCCTGGCTTCGACTCAAGAGGAATACCAACTTTCCACAAGCACCTCAAGAGGAGGCTTCTCTCAGCTACAGTTATGTCAGAGGGACCCTGAGTTTGTGGCCTCAAGTGGAATGGACACCGAGATGCTCTGACTCGAAGTAAGGCCGGATATCCCTGCAGTGAATTGAATGCAGGCTCGTCTTGCATCTCCCAAAATGAAGGGTTGTCGGAATCCCCTGTGGAACTCACAGAGAAAGACCTAGTCCTCCGCCTCAACGCGACCGGAGGCCTCACATCCTTTGAAAACTCGAGAGGTCCGCGGAGATCAATACTTCCGAAGGAGACGATGCCTGACTCCTCTTGAAAATGGATAGGAGCCCCAGGATCCCTGTGGTACGTGGAAAGGGACCCTGGGTCTCTGGCCTCACGTGGAGACGCGTCCCAATTGCCATGCCAAGACTCGAGGAGAATCCCGAGGTGTCCCTGGCACCTAGGCAGGAGTCCTGACGTCGCTGAACAAACACGTGTCTGGAAGGGCCCTCCCCGTCGTAACTCGAGAATATACGCCAGGTTCCGGTCGCAATTCGAGAAAAACCATGAGATTTCCCCCTCGCCGCGAGTTGAATCCCGATTCCCCTGCACTGCGTGCAGGGCAATTCCGTGTTCCACATCAAACGTGAAAGGAGCCTTGATTTCCTTGATGGCACTCCAGAGAAAACCCAAGATCACTGTCTCAAGTCTAGAGGGATCTGAGGTTACTGTAGCAACATGAAAGGGCTCCATATAACCCAAATCAACTCGAGATGAGAACTTAGTCCCTGGCTTAGACTCAAGAGGAATACCAACTTTCCACAAGCACCTCAAGAGGAGGCTTCTCTCAGCTACAGGTATGTGAGAGGGACCCTGAGTTTGTGGCCTCAAGTGCAATGGACACCGAGATGCTCTGACTCGAAGTAAGGCCAGATATCCCTGCAGTGAATTGAATGCAGGCTCGTCTTGCATCTCCCAAGACGAAGGGATGTCTGAATCCCCTGTGGAGAACACAGAGAAAGACCTAGTCCTCCGCATCATCGTGACCGGAGGCCTCACATCCTTTGAAAACTCGAGAGGTCTGCAGAGATCAATGCTTCCAAAGAGACGATGCCTGACTCCTCTTGAAAATGGATAGGAGTCCCAGGATCCCTGTGGCACGTGGAAAGGGACCCTGGGTCTCCCGCCTCACGTGGAGACGCGTCCCAATTGCCATGCCAAGACTTGAGGAGAATCCCGAGGTATCCCTCGCACCTAGGCAGGAGACCTGACGTCGCTGAACAAAGACGTGTCTGGAAGGGCCCTCCCCGTCGTAACTCGAGAATATACCCCAGGTTCCGGCCGCCACTCGAGAAAAACCATGAGACTTCCCCCTCGCCGCGAGATGAGGCCCGATTCCCCTGCAATGCGTGCAGAGCAATTCCGTGTTCCACATCAAACGTGAAAGGAGCCTTGATTTCCTTGATGGCACTCCAGAGAAAACCCAAGATCACTGTCTCAAGTCTAGAGGGATCCTGAGGTCACTGGAGCAACACGAAAGGGCTCCGTGCACCCCAAATCAACTCGAGATGAGAGCTTAGTCCCTGGCTTCAACTCAAGAGGAAAACGAACTTTCCACAAGCCCCTCAAGAGGAGGGTTCTCTCAGCTACAGGTATGTGAGAGGGACCCTGAGTTTGTGGCCTCAAGTGGAATGGACACCGAGATGCTCTGACTCGAAGTAAGGCCGGATATCCTTGCAGTGAATTGAATGCAGGCTAATCTTGCATCTCCCAAGACGAAGGGATGTCTGAATCCCCTGTGCAGAACACAGAGAAAGACCTAGTCCTGCGCCTCAACGCGACCGGAGGCCTCACATCCTTTGAAAACTCGAGAGGTCCACGGAGATCACTGCTTCCAAAGGAGACGATGCATGACTCCTCTTGAAAATGGATAGGAGTCCCAGGATCCCTGTGGCACGTGGAAATGGACCCTGGGTCTCCCGCCTCACGTGGAGACGCGTCCAAATTGCCATGCCAAGACTCGAGGAGAATCCCGAGGTGTCCCTCGCACCTAGGCAGGAGTCCTGACATCGCTGAACAAACACGTATTTCGAAGGGCCCTCCCCATCGTAACTCGAGAATATACCCTAGGTTCCGCCTGCAACTCGAGAAAAACCATGAGACTTCCCCCTCCCCGTGAGATGAGGCCCGATTCCCCTGCACTGAGTGCAAACCCATTCCGTGTTCCACATCAAACGTGAAAGGAGCCTTGATTTCCTTGATGGCACTCCAGAGAAAACCCAAGATCACTGTCTCAAGTCTAGAGGGATCCTGAGGTCACTGTAGCAACACGAAAGGGCTCCGTGGACCCCAAATCAACTCGAGATGAGAGCTTAGTCCCTGGCTTCGACTCAAGAGGAATAGCAACTTTCCACAAGCACCTCAAGGGGAGGCTTCTCTCAGCTACAGGTATGTCAGAGGGATCCTGAGTTTGTGGCCTCAAGTGGAATGGACACCGAGATGCTCTGACTTGAAGTCAGGCCGGATATCCCTGCAGTGAATTGAATGCAGGCTCGTCTTGCATCTCCCAAGACGAAGGGTTGTCTGAATCCCCTGTGGAGCCCACAGAGAAAGACCTAGTCCTCCGCCTCAACGCGACCGGAGGCCTCACATCCTTTGAAAACTCGAGTGGTCCACGGAGATCAATGCTTCCGAAGGAGACGATGCCTGACTCCTCTTGAAAATGGATAGGAGTCCCAGGATGCCTGTGGCACGTGGAAAGGGACCCTGGGTCTCCCGCCTCACGTGGATACGCGTCCCAATTGCCATGCCAAGACTCGAGGAGAAACCTGAGGTGTCCCTCGCAACTAGGCAGGAGTCCTGACGTCGCTGAACAAACACGTGTCTGGAAGGGCCCTCCCCGTCGTAACTCGAGAATATAAATCAGGTTCCGGCCGCAACTCGAGAACAAATATGAGACTTCCCCCTCGCCGCGAGATGAGGCTAGATTTCCCTGCACTGCGTGCAGAGCAATTCCGTGTTCCATATCAAACGTGAAAGGAGCCTTGATTTCCTTTATGGCACTCCAGAGAAAACCCAAGATCACTGTCTCAAGTCTAGAGGGATCCTGAGGTCACTGGAGCAACACGAAAGGGCTCCGTGCACCCCAAATCAACTCGAGATGAGAGCTTAGTCCCTGGCTTCGACTCAAGAGGAATACCAACTTTCCACAAGCACCTCAAGAGGAGGCTTCTCTCAGCTACAGGTATGTTAGAGGGACCCTGAGTTTGTGGCCTCAAGTGGAATGGACACCGAGATGCTCTGACTCGAAGTAAGGCCGGATATCCTTGCAGTGAATTGAATGCAGGCTCGTCGTGCATCTCCCAAGACGAAGGGATGTCTGAATCCCCTGTGGAGACCACAGAGAAAGACCTAGTCCTCCGCCTCAACGCGACCGGAGGCCTCACATCCTTTGAAAACTCGAGAGGTGCGCGGAGATTAATGCTTCCAAAGGAGACGATGCCAGACTCCTCTTGAAAATGGATAGGAGACCCAGGATCCCTATGGCACGTGGAAAGGGACCCTGGGTCTCCCGCCTCACGTGGAAACCCGTCCCAATTGCCATGCCAAGACTCGAGGAGAATCCCGAGGTGTCCCTCGCACCTAGGCAGGAGTCCTGACGTTGCTGAACTTACAAGTGTCTGTAAGGTCCCTCGCCGTCGTAACTCGAGAATATACCCCAGGTTCCGGCCGCAACTCGACAAAAACCATGAGACTTCCCCCTCGCAGCGAGATGAGGCCCGATTCCCCTGCACTGCATACAGAGCAATTCCGTGTTCCACATCAAACGTGAAAGGAGCCTTGATTTCCTTGATGGCACTCCAGAGAAAACCCAAGATCACTGTCTCAAGTTTGGAGGGATCCTGAGGTCACTGGAGCAACACGAAAGGGCTCCATGGACCCCAAATCAACTCGAGATGAGAGCTTAGTCGCTGGTTTCGACTCAAGAGGAATACCAACTTTCCACAAGCACCTCAAGAGGAGGCTTCTCTCAGCTACAGGTATGTGAGAGGGACCCTGAGTTTTTGGCCTCAAGTGGAATGGACACCGAGATGCTCTGACTCGAAGTAAGGCCGGATATCCCTGCAGTGAATTGAATGCAGGCTCGTCTTGCATCTCCCAAGACGAAGGGTTGTCGGAATCCCCTGTGGAACTCACAGAGAAAGACCTAGTCCTCCGCCTCAACGCGACCGGAGGCCTCACATCCTTTGAAAACTCGAGAGGTCCGCGGAGATCAATACTTCCGAAGGAGACGATGCCTGACTCCTCTTGAAAATGGATAGGAGCCCCAGGATCCCTGTGGTACGTGGAAAGGGACCCTGGGTCTCTGGCCTCACGTGGAGACGCGTCCCAATTGCTATGCCAAGACTCGAGGAGAATCCCGAGGTGTCCCTCGCACCTAGGCAGGAGTCCTGACGTCGCTGAACAAACACGTGTCTGGAAGGGCCCTCCCCGTCGTTACTCGAGAATATACGCCAGGTTCCGGTCGCAATTCGAGAAAAACCATGAGATTTCCCCCTCGCCGCGAGTTGAATCCCGATTCCCCTGCACTGCGTGCAGGGCAATTCCGTGTTCCACATCAAACGTGAAAGGAGCCTTGATTTCCTTGATGGCACTCCAGAGAAAACCCAAGATCACTGTCTCAAGTCTAGAGGGATCTGAGGTCACTGTAGCAACATGAAAGGGCTCCATATAACCCAAATCAACTCGAGATGAGAACTTAGTCCCTGGCTTAGACTCAAGAGGAATACCAACTTTCCACAAGCACCTCAAGAGGAGGCTTCTCTCAGCTACAGGTATGTGAGAGGGACCCTGAGTTTGTGGCCTCAAGTGCAATGGACACCGAGATGCTCTGACTCGAAGTAAGGCCAGATATCCCTGCAGTGAATTGAATGCAGGCTCGTCTTGCATCTCCCAAGACGAAGGGATGTCTGAATCCCCTGTGGAGAACACAGAGAAAGACCTAGTCCTCCGCATCATCGTGACCGGAGGCCTCACATCCTTTGAAAACTCGAGAGGTCTGCAGAGATCAATGCTTCCAAAGAGACGATGCCTGACTCCTCTTGAAAATGGATAGGAGTCCCAGGATCCCTGTGGCACGTGGAAAGGGACCCTGGGTCTCCCGCCTCACGTGGAGACGCGTCCCAATTGCCATGCCAAGACTTGAGGAGAATCCCGAGGTATCCCTCGCACCTAGGCAGGAGACCTGACGTCGCTGAACAAAGACGTGTCTGGAAGGGCCCTCCCCGTCGTAACTCGAGAATATACCCCAGGTTCCGACCGCCACTCGAGAAAAACCATGAGACTTCCCCCTCGCCGCGAGATGAGGCCCGATTCCCCTGTAATGCGTGCAGAGCAATTCCGTGTTCCACATCAAACGTGAAAGGAGCCTTGATTTCCTTGATGGCACTCCAGAGAAAACCCAAGATCACTGTCTCAAGTCTAGAGGGATCCTGAGGTCACTGGAGCAACACGAAAGGGCTCCGTGGATGCCAAATCAACTCGAGATGAGAGCTTAGTCCCTGGCTTCAACTCAAGAGGAATACGAACTTTCCACAAGCCCCTCAAGAGGAGGGTTCTCTCAGCTACAGGTATGTGAGAGGGACCCTGAGTTTGTGGCCTCAAGTGGAATGGACACCGAGATGCTCTGACTCGAAGTAAGGCCGGATATCCTTGCAGTGAATTGAATGCAGGCTCATCTTGCATCTCCCAAGACGAAGGGATGTCTGAATCCCCTGTGCAGAACACAGAGAAAGACCTAGTCCTGCGCCTCAACGCGACCGGAGGCCTCACATCCTTTGAAAACTCGAGAGGTCCACGGAGATCACTGCTTCCAAAGGAGACGATGCCTGACTCCTCTTGAAAATGGATAGGAGTCCCAGGATCCCTGTGGCACGTGGAAATGGACCCTGGGTCTCCCGCCTCACGTGGAGACGCGTCCAAATTGCCATGCCAAGACTCGAGGAGAATCCCGAGGTGTCCCTCGCACCAAGGCAGGAGTCCTGACATCGCTGAACAAACACGTGTTTCGAAGGGCCCTCCCCATCGTAACTCGAGAATATACCCTAGGTTCCGCCTGCAACTCGAGAAAAACCATGAGACTTCCCCCTCCCCGTGAGATGAGGCCCGATTCCCCTGCACTGAGTGCAAACCCATTCCGTGTTCCACATCAAACGTGAAAGGAGCCTTGATTTCCTTGATGGCACTCCAGAGAAAACCCAAGATCACTGTCTCAAGTCTAGAGGGATCCTGAGGTCACTGTAGCAACACGAAAGGGCTCCGTGGACCCCAAATCAACTCGAGATGAGAGCTTAGTCCCTGGCTTCGACTCAAGAGGAATACCAACTTTCCACAAGCACCTCAAGGGGAGGCTTCTCTCAGCTACAGATATGTCAGAGGGATCCTGAGTTTGTGGCCTCAAGTGGAATGGACACCGAGATGCTCTGACTCGAAGTCAGGCCGGATATCCCTGCAGTGAATTGAATGCAGGCTCGTCTTGCATCTCCCAAGACGAAGGGTTGTCTGAATCCCCTGTGGAGCCCACAGAGAAAGACCTAGTCCTCCGCCTCAACGCGACCGGAGGCCTCACATCCTTTGAAAACTCGAGTGGTCCACGGAGATCAATGCTTCCGAAGGAGACGATGCCTGACTCCTCTTGAAAATGGATAGGAGTCCCAGGATGCCTGTGGCACGTGGAAAGGGACCCTGGGTCTCCCGCCTCACGTGGATACGCGTCCCAATTGCCATGCCAAGACTCGAGGAGAATCCTGAGGTGTCCCTCGCAACTAGGCAGGAGTCCTGACGTCGCTGAACAAACACGTGTCTGGAAGGGCCCTCCCCGTCGTAACTCGAGAATATAAATCAGGTTCCGGCCGCAACTCGAGAAAAAATATGAGACTTCCCCCTCGCCGCGAGATGAGGCTAGATTTCCCTGCACTGCGTGCAGAGCAATTCCGTGTTCCATATCAAACGTGAAAGGAGCCTTGATTTCCTTTATGGCACTCCAGAGAAAACCCAAGATCACTGTCTCAAGTCTAGAGGGATCCTGAGGTCACTGGAGCAACACGAAAGGGCTCCGTGCACCCCAAATCAACTCGAGATGAGAGCTTAGTCCCTGGCTTCGACTCAAGAGGAATACCAACTTTCCACAAGCACCTCAAGAGGAGGCTTCTCTCAGCTACAGGTATGTTAGAGGGACCCTGAGTTTGTGGCCTCAAGTGGAATGGACACCGAGATGCTCTGACTCGAAGTAAGGCCGGATATCCTTGCAGTGAATTGAATGCAGGCTCGTCGTGCATCTCCCAAGACGAAGGGATGTCTGAATCCCCTGTGGAGACCACAGAGAAAGACCTAGTCCTCCGCCTCAACGCGACCGGAGGCCTCACATCCTTTGAAAACTCGAGAGGTGCGCGGAGATCAATGCTTCCAAAGGAGACGATGCCAGACTCCTCTTGAAAATGGATAGGAGACCCAGGATCCCTATGGCACGTGGAAAGGGACCCTGGGTCTCCCGCCTCACGTGGAAACCCGTCCCAATTGCCATGCCAAGACTCGAGGAGAATCCCGAGGTGTCCCTCGCACCTAGGCAGGAGTCCTGACGTTGCTGAACTTACAAGTGTCTGTAAGGTCCCTCGCCGTCGTAACTCGAGAATATACCCCAGGTTCCGGCCGCAACTCGACAAAAACCATGAGACGTCCCCCTCGCAGCGAGATGAGGCCCGATTCCCCTGCACTGCATACAGAGCAATTCCGTGTTCCACATCAAACGTGAAAGGAGCCTTGATTTCCTTGATGGCACTCCAGAGAAAACCCAAGATCACTGTCTCAAGTTTGGAGGGATCCTGAGGTCACTGGAGCAACATGAAAGGGCTCCATGGACCCCAAATCAACTCGAGATGAGAGCTTAGTCGCTGGTTTCGACTCAAGAGGAATACCAACTTTCCACAAGCACCTCAAGAGGAGGCTTCTCTCAGCTACAGGTATGTGAGAGGGACCCTGAGTTTTTGGCCTCAAGTGAAATGGACACCGAGATGCTCTGACTCGAAGTAAGGCCGGATATCCCTGCAGTGAATTGAATGCAGGCTCGTCTTGCATCTCCCAAGACGAAGGGATGTCTGAATCCCCTGTGGAAACCACAAAGAAAGACCTAGTTCTCCGCCTCTTCGCGACCGGAGGCCTCATATCCTTTGAAACTCGAGAGGTCCGCGGAGCTCAATGCTTCCAAAGGAGACGATGCCTGACGCCTCTTGAAAATGGATAGGAGTCCCAGGATCCCTGTGGCACGTCGAAAGGGACCCTGGGTCTCCCGCCTCACGTGAAGACACGACCCAATTGCCATGCCAACACTCGAGGAGAATCCCGAGATGTCCCTCGCACCTAGGCAGGAGTCCTGACGTCGCTGAACAAACACGTGTCTGGAAGGGCCCTCCCCGTCGTAACTCGAGAATATACCCCAGGTTGCGGCAGCAACTCGAGAAAAACCAAGAGACTTCTCCCTCGCCGCGAGATGAGGCCCGATTCCCCTGCACTGCGTGCAGAGCTATTCCGTGTTCCAAATCAAACGTGAAAGGAGCCTTGATTTCCTTGATTGCACTCCAGAGAAAACCCAAGATCACTGTCTCCAGTCTAGAGGGATCCTGAGGTCACTGGAGCAACACGAAAGAGCTCCGGTGACCCCAAGTCAACTGGAGATGATAGCTTAGTCCCTGGCTTCGACTCAAGAGGAATACCAACTTTCCACAATCACCTCAAGAGGAGGCTTCGCTCAGCTACAGGTATGTGAGAGGGAACCTGAGTATGTGGCCTCAAGTGGAATGGACACCGACATGCTTTGACTCGAACTAAGGCCGGATATCCCTGCAGTGAATTGAATGCAGGCTCGTCTTGCATCTCCCAAGACGAAGGGTTGTCTGAATCCCCTGTGGAGACCACAGAGAAAGACCTAGTCCTCCACCTCAACGCAACCGGAGGCCTCATATCGTTTGAAAACTCGAAAGGACCTCGGAGATCAATATCCCAAGGAGACGATGCCTGACTCTTCTTGAAAAGGATAGGAGTCCCAGGATCCCTGTGGCACGTGGAAAGGGACCCTGGGTCTCACGCCTCACGTGGAGACGCATCCCCATTGCCATGCCAAGACTCGAGGAGAATCCCGAGGTGTCCCTCGCACCTAGGCAGGAGTCCTGACATCGCAAAACAAACACGTGTCTGGAAGGGCCCTCCACGTCGTAACTCGAGAATATACCCCAGGTTCGGGCCGCAACTCGAGACAACCATGAGACTGCCCCCTCGCCGCGAGATGAGGCCCGATTCCCCTGCACTGCGTGCAGAGCAATTCCGAGTTCCACATCAAACGTGAAAGGAGCCTTGATTTCCTTGATGGCACTCCAGAGAAAACCCAAGATCACTGTCTCAAGTCTAGAGGGATCCTGAGGTCACTGGAGCAACACGAAAGGGCTCCGTGCACCCCAAATCAACTCGAGATGAGAGCTTAGTCCCTGGCTTCGACTCAAGAGGAATACCAACTTTCCACAAGCACCTCAAGAGGAGGCTTCTCTCAGCTACAGGTATGTTAGAGGGACCCTGAGTTTGTGGCCTCAAGTGGAATGGACACCGAGATGCTCTGACTCGAAGTAAGGCCGGATATCCTTGCAGTGAATTGAATGCAGGCTCGTCGTGCATCTCCCAAGACGAAGGGATGTCTGAATCCCCTGTGGAGACCACAGAGAAAGACCTAGTCCTCCGCCTCAACGCGACCGGAGGCCTCACATCCTTTGAAAACTCGAGAGGTGCGCGGAGATCAATGCTTCCAAAGGAGACGATGCCAGACTCCTCTTGAAAATGGATAGGAGACCCAGGATCCCTATGGCACGTGGAAAGGGACCCTGGGTCTCCCCCCTCACGTGGAAACCCGTCCCAATTGCCATGCCAAGACTCGAGGAGAATCCCGAGGTGTCCCTCGCACCTAGGCAGGAGTCCTGACGTTGCTGAACTTACAAGTGTCTGTAAGGTCCCTCGCCGTCGTAACTCGAGAATATACCCCAGGTTCCGGCCGCAACTCGACAAAAACCATGAGACTTCCCCCTCGCAGCGAGATGAGGCCCGATTCCCCTGCACTGCATACAGAGCAATTCCGTGTTCCACATCAAACGTGAAAGGAGCCTTGATTTCCTTGATGGCACTCCAGAGAAAACCCAAGATCACTGTCTCAAGTTTGGAGGGATCCTGAGGTCACTGGAGCAACACGAAAGGGCTCCATGGACCCCAAATCAACTCGAGATGAGAGCTTAGTCGCTGGTTTCGACTCAAGAGGAATACCAACTTTCCACAAGCACCTCAAGAGGAGGCTTCTCTCAGCTACAGGTATGTGAGAGGGACCCTGAGTTTTTGGCCTCAAGTGGAATGGACACCGAGATGCTCTGACTCGAAGTAAGGCCGGATATCCCTGCAGTGAATTGAATGCAGGCTCGTCTTGCATCTCCCAAGACGAAGGGTTGTCGGAATCCCCTGTGGAACTCACAGAGAAAGACCTAGTCCTCCGCCTCAACGCGACCGGAGGCCTCACATCCTTTGAAAACTCGAGAGGTCCGCGGAGATCAATACTTCCGAAGGAGACGATGCCTGACTCCTCTTGAAAATGGATAGGAGCCCCAGGATCCCTGTGGTACGTGGAAAGGGACCCTGGGTCTCTGGCCTCACGTGGAGACGCGTCCCAATTGCTATGCCAAGACTCGAGGAGAATCCCGAGGTGTCCCTCGCACCTAGGCAGGAGTCCTGACGTCGCTGAACAAACACGTGTCTGGAAGGGCCCTCCCCGTCGTAACTCGAGAATATACGCCAGGTTCCGGTCGCAATTCGAGAAAAACCATGAGATTTCCCCCTCGCCGCGAGTTGAATCCCGATTCCCCTGCACTGCGTGCAGGGCAATTCCGTGTTCCACATCAAACGTGAAAGGAGCCTTGATTTCCTTGATGGCACTCCAGAGAAAACCCAAGATCACTGTCTCAAGTCTAGAGGGATCTGAGGTCACTGTAGCAACATGAAAGGGCTCCATATAACCCAAATCAAATCGAGATGAGAACTTAGTCCCTGGCTTAGACTCAAGAGGAATACCAACTTTCCACAAGCACCTCAAGAGGAGGCTTCTCTCAGCTACAGGTATGTGAGAGGGACCCTGAGTTTGTGGCCTCAAGTGCAATGGACACCGAGATGCTCTGACTCGAAGTAAGGCCAGATATCCCTGCAGTGAATTGAATGCAGGCTCGTCTTGCATCTCCCAAGACGAAGGGATGTCTGAATCCCCTGTGGAGAACACAGAGAAAGACCTAGTCCTCCGCATCATCGTGACCGGAGGCCTCACATCCTTTGAAAACTCGAGAGGTCTGCAGAGATCAATGCTTCCAAAGAGACGATGCCTGACTCCTCTTGAAAATGGATAGGAGTCCCAGGATCCCTGTGGCACGTGGAAAGGGACCCTGGGTCTCCCGCCTCACGTGGAGACGCGTCCCAATTGCCATGCCAAGACTTGAGGAGAATCCCGAGGTATCCCTCGCACCTAGGCAGGAGACCTGACGTCGCTGAACAAAGACGTGTCTGGAAGGGCCCTCCCCGTCGTAACTCGAGAATATACCCCAGGTTCCGACCGCCACTCGAGAAAAACCATGAGACTTCCCCCTCGCCGCGAGATGAGGCCCGATTCCCCTGCAATGCGTGCAGAGCAATTCCGTGTTCCACATCAAACGTGAAAGGAGCCTTGATTTCCTTGATGGCACTCCAGAGAAAACCCAAGATCACTGTCTCAAGTCTAGAGGGATCCTGAGGTCACTGGAGCAACACGAAAGGGCTCCGTGGATGCCAAATCAACTCGAGATGAGAGCTTAGTCCCTGGCTTCAACTCAAGAGGAATACGAACTTTCCACAAGCCCCTCAAGAGGAGGGTTCTCTCAGCTACAGGTATGTGAGAGGGACCCTGAGTTTGTGGCCTCAAGTGGAATGGACACCGAGATGCTCTGACTCGAAGTAAGGCCGGATATCCTTGCAGTGAATTGAATGCAGGCTCATCTTGCATCTCCCAAGACGAAGGGATGTCTGAATCCCCTGTGCAGAACACAGAGAAAGACCTAGTCCTGCGCCTCAACGCGACCGGAGGCCTCACATCCTTTGAAAACTCGAGAGGTCCACGGAGATCACTGCTTCCAAAGGAGACGATGCCTGACTCCTCTTGAAAATGGATAGGAGTCCCAGGATCCCTGTGGCACGTGGAAATGGACCCTGGGTCTCCCGCCTCACGTGGAGACGCGTCCAAATTGCCATGCCAAGACTCGAGGAGAATCCCGAGGTGTCCCTCGCACCAAGGCAGGAGTCCTGACATCGCTGAACAAACACGTGTTTCGAAGGGCCCTCCCCATCGTAACTCGAGAATATACCCTAGGTTCCGCCTGCAACTCGAGAAAAACCATGAGACTTCCCCCTCCCCGTGAGATGAGGCCCGATTCCCCTGCACTGAGTGCAAACCCATTCCGTGTTCCACATCAAACGTGAAAGGAGCCTTGATTTCCTTGATGGCACTCCAGAGAAAACCCAAGATCACTGTCTCAAGTCTAGAGGGATCCTGAGGTCACTGTAGCAACACGAAAGGGCTCCGTGGACCCCAAATCAACTCGAGATGAGAGCTTAGTCCCTGGCTTCGACTCAAGAGGAATACCAACTTTCCACAAGCACCTCAAGGGGAGGCTTCTCTCAGCTACAGATATGTCAGAGGGATCCTGAGTTTGTGGCCTCAAGTGGAATGGACACCGAGATGCTCTGACTCGAAGTCAGGCCGGATATCCCTGCAGTGAATTGAATGCAGGCACGTCTTGCATCTCCCAAGACGAAGGGTTGTCTGAATCCCCTGTGGAGCCCACAGAGAAAGACCTAGTCCTCCGCCTCAACGCGACCGTAGGCCTCACATCCTTTGAAAACTCGAGTGGTCCACGGAGATCAATGCTTCCGAAGGAGACGATGCCTGACTCCTCTTGAAAATGGATAGGAGTCCCAGGATGCCTGTGGCACGTGGAAAGGGACCCTGGGTCTCCCGCCTCACGTGGATACGCGTCCCAATTGCCATGCCAAGACTCGAGGAGAATCCTGAGGTGTCCCTCGCAACTAGGCAGGAGTCCTGACGTCGCTGAACAAACACGTGTCTGGAAGGGCCCTCCCCGTCGTAACTCGAGAATATAAATCAGGTTCCGGCCGCAACTCGAGAAAAAATATGAGACTTCCCCCTCGCCGCGAGATGAGGCTAGATTTCCCTGCACTGCGTGCAGAGCAATTCCGTGTTCCATATCAAACGTGAAAGGAGCCTTGATTTCCTTTATGGCACTCCAGAGAAAACCCAAGATCACTGTCTCAAGTCTAGAGGGATCCTGAGGTCACTGGAGCAACACGAAAGGGCTCCGTGCACCCCAAATCAACTCGAGATGAGAGCTTAGTCCCTGGCTTCGACTCAAGAGGAATACCAACTTTCCACAAGCACCTCAAGAGGAGGCTTCTCTCAGCTACAGGTATGTTAGAGGGACCCTGAGTTTGTGGCCTCAAGTGGAATGGACACCGAGATGCTCTGACTCGAAGTAAGGCCGGATATCCTTGCAGTGAATTGAATGCAGGCTCGTCGTGCATCTCCCAAGACGAAGGGATGTCTGAATCCCCTGTGGAGACCACAGAGAAAGACCTAGTCCTCCGCCTCAACGCGACCGGAGGCCTCACATCCTTTGAAAACTCGAGAGGTGCGCGGAGATCAATGCTTCCAAAGGAGACGATGCCAGACTCCTCTTGAAAATGGATAGGAGACCCAGGATCCCTATGGCACGTGGAAAGGGACCCTGGGTCTCCCGCCTCACGTGGAAACCCGTCCCAATTGCCATGCCAAGACTCGAGGAGAATCCCGAGGTGTCCCTCGCACCTAGGCAGGAGTCCTGACGTTGCTGAACTTACAAGTGTCTGTAAGGTCCCTCGCCGTCGTAACTCGAGAATATACCCCAGGTTCCGGCCGCAACTCGACAAAAACCATGAGACGTCCCCCTCGCAGCGAGATGAGGCCCGATTCCCCTGCACTGCATACAGAGCAATTCCGTGTTCCACATCAAACGTGAAAGGAGCCTTGATTTCCTTGATGGCACTCCAGAGAAAACCCAAGATCACTGTCTCAAGTTTGGAGGGATCCTGAGGTCACTGGAGCAACACGAAAGGGCTCCATGGACCCCAAATCAACTCGAGATGAGAGCTTAGTCGCTGGTTTCGACTCAAGAGGAATACCAACTTTCCACAAGCACCTCAAGAGGAGGCTTCTCTCAGCTACAGGTATGTGAGAGGGACCCTGAGTTTTTGGCCTCAAGTGAAATGGACACCGAGATGCTCTGACTCGAAGTAAGGCCGGATATCCCTGCAGTGAATTGAATGCAGGCTCGTCTTGCATCTCCCAAGACGAAGGGATGTCTGAATCCCCTGTGGAAACCACAAAGAAAGACCTAGTTCTCCGCCTCTTCGCGACCGGAGGCCTCATATCCTTTGAAACTCGAGAGGTCCGCGGAGCTCAATGCTTCCAAAGGAGACGATGCCTGACGCCTCTTGAAAATGGATAGGAGTCCCAGGATCCCTGTGGCACGTCGAAAGGGACCCTGGGTCTCCCGCCTCACGTGAAGACACGACCCAATTGCCATGCCAACACTCGAGGAGAATCCCGAGGTGTCCCTCGCACCTAGGCAGGAGTCCTGACGTCGCTGAACAAACACGTGTCTGGAAGGGCCCTCCCCGTCGTAACTCGAGAATATACCCCAGGTTGCGGCAGCAACTCGAGAAAAACCAAGAGACTTCTCCCTCGCCGCGAGATGAGGCCCGATTCCCCTGCACTGCGTGCAGAGCTATTCCGTGTTCCAAATCAAACGTGAAAGGAGCCTTGATTTCCTTGATTGCACTCCAGAGAAAACCCAAGATCACTGTCTCCAGTCTAGAGGGATCCTGAGGTCACTGGAGCAACACGAAAGAGCTCCGGTGACCCCAAGTCAACTGGAGATGATAGCTTAGTCCCTGGCTTCGACTCAAGAGGAATACCAACTTTCCACAATCACCTCAAGAGGAGGCTTCGCTCAGCTACAGGTATGTGAGAGGGAACCTGAGTATGTGGCCTCAAGTGGAATGGACACCGACATGCTTTGACTCGAACTAAGGCCGGATATCCCTGCAGTGAATTGAATGCAGGCTCGTCTTGCATCTCCCAAGACGAAGGGTTGTCTGAATCCCCTGTGGAGACCACAGAGAAAGACCTAGTCCTCCACCTCAACGCAACCGGAGGCCTCATATCGTTTGAAAACTCGAAAGGACCTCGGAGATCAATATCCCAAGGAGACGATGCCTGACTCTTCTTGAAAAGGATAGGAGTCCCAGGATCCCTGTGGCACGTGGAAAGGGACCCTGGGTCTCACGCCTCACGTGGAGACGCATCCCCATTGCCATGCCAAGACTCGAGGAGAATCCCGAGGTGTCCCTCGCACCTAGGCAGGAGTCCTGACATCGCAAAACAAACACGTGTCTGGAAGGGCCCTCCACGTCGTAACTCGAGAATATACCCCAGGTTCGGGCCGCAACTCGAGACAACCATGAGACTGCCCCCTCGCCGCGAGATGAGGCCCGATTCCCCTGCACTGCGTGCAGAGCAATTCCGAGTTCCACATCAAACGTGAAAGGAGCCTTGATTTCCTTGATGGCACTCCAGAGAAAACCCAAGATCACTGTCTCAAGTCTAGAGGGATCTGAGGTCACTGTAGCAACATGAAAGGGCTCCATATAACCCAAATCAACTCGAGATGAGAACTTAGTCCCTGGCTTCGACTCAAGAGGAATACCAACTTTCCACAAGCACCTCAAGAGGAGGCTTCTCTCAGCTACAGGTATGTGAGAGGGACCCTGAGTTTGTGGCCTCAAGTGCAATGGACACCGAGATGCTCTGACTCGAAGTAAGGCCAGATATCCCTGCAGTGAATTGAATGCAGGCTCGTCTTGCATCTCCCAAGACGAAGGGATGTCTGAATCCCCTGTGGAGAACACAGAGAAAGACCTAGTCCTCCGCATCATCGTGACCGGAGGCATCACATCCTTTGAAAACTCGAGAGGTCTGCAGAGATCAATGCTTCCAAAGAGACAATGCCTGACTCCTCTTGAAAATGGATAGGAGTCCCAGGATCCGTGTGGCACGTGGAAAGGGACCCTGGGTCTCCCGCCTCACGTGGAGACGCGTCCCAATTGCCATGCCAAGACTTGAGGAGAATCCCGAGGTATCCCTCGCACCTAGGCAGGAGACCTGACGTCGCTGAACAAAGACGTGTCTGGAAGGGCCCTCCCCGTCGTAACTCGAGAATATACCCCAGGTTCCGGCCGCCACTCGAGAAAAACCATGAGACTTCCCCCTCGCCGCGAGATGAGGCCCGATTCCCCTGCAATGCGTGCAGAGCAATTCCGTGTTCCACATCAAACGTGAAAGGAGCCTTGATTTCCTTGATGGCACTCCAGAGAAAACCCAAGATCACTGTCTCAAGTCTAGAGGGATCCTGAGGTCACTGGAGCAACACGAAAGGGCTCCGTGGATGCCAAATCAACTCGAGATGAGAGCTTAGTCCCTGGCTTCAACTCAAGAGGAATACGAACTTTCCACAAGCCCCTCAAGAGGAGGGTTCTCTCAGCTACAGGTATGTGAGAGGGACCCTGAGTTTGTGGCCTCAAGTGGAATGGACACCGAGATGCTCTGACTCGAAGTAAGGCCGGATATCCTTGCAGTGAATTGAATGCAGGCTCATCTTGCATCTCCCAAGACGAAGGGATGTCTGAATCCCCTGTGCAGAACACAGAGAAAGACCTAGTCCTGCGCCTCAACGCGACCGGAGGCCTCACATCCTTTGAAAACTCGAGAGGTCCACGGAGATCACTGCTTCCAAAGGAGACGATGCATGACTCCTCTTGAAAATGGATAGGAGTCCCAGGATCCCTGTGGCACGTGGAAATGGACCCTGGGTCTCCCGCCTCACGTGGAGACGCGTCCAAATTGCCATGCCAAGACTCGAGGAGAATCCCGAGGTGTCCCTCGCACCTAGGCAGAAGTCCTGACATCGCTGAACAAACACGTGTTTCGAAGGGCCCTCCCCATCGTAACTCGAGAATATACCCTAGGTTCCGCCTACAACTCGAGAAAAACCATGAGACTTCCCCCTCCCCGTGAGATGAGGCCCGATTCCCCTGGACTGAGTGCAAACCCATTCCGTGTTCCACATCAAACGTGAAAGGAGCCTTGATTTCCTTGATGGCACTCCAGAGAAAACCAAAGATCACTGTCTCAAGTCTAGAGGGATCCTGAGGTCACTGTAGCAACACGAAAGGGCTCCGTGGACCCCAAATCAACTCGAGATGAGAGCTTAGTCCCTGGCTTCGACTCAAGAGGAATACCAACTTTCCACAAGCACCTCAAGCGGAGGCTTCTCTCAGCTACAGGTATGTCAGAGGGATCCTGAGTTTGTGGCCTCAAGTGGAATGGACACCGAGATGCTCTGACTCGAAGTCAGGCCGGATATCCCTGCAGTGAATTGAATGCAGGCTCGTCTTGCATCTCCCAAGACGAAGGGTTGTCTGAATCCCCTGTGGAGCCCACAGAGAAAGACCTAGTCCTCCGCCTCAACGCGACCGGAGGCCTCACATCCTTTGAAAACTCGAGTGGTCCACGGAGATCATAGCTTCCGAAGGAGACGATGCCTGACTCCTCTTGAAAATGGATAGGAGTCCCAGGATGCCTGTGGCACGTGGAAAGGGACCCTGGGTCTCCCGCCTCACGTGGAGACGCGTCCCAATTGCCATGCCAAGACTCGAGGAGAATCCCGAGGTGTCCCTCGCAACTAGGCAGGAGTCCTGACGTCGCTGAACAAACCTGTGTCTGGAAGGGCCCTCCCCGTCGTAACTCGAGAATATACCCCAGGTTCCAGCCGCAACTCGAGAAAAACCATGAGACTTCCCCCTCGCCGCGAGATGAGGCCCGATTCCCCTGCACTGCGTGCAGAGCAATTCCGTATTCCACATCAAAAATGAAAGGAGCCTTGATTTCCTTGATGGCACTCCAGAGAAAACCCAAGATCACTGTCTCAAGTCTAGAGGGATCCTGAGGTCACTGGAGCAACACGAAAGGGCTCCGTGGACCCCAAATCAACTCGAGATGAGAGTTTAGTCCCTGGCTTCGACTCAAGAGGAATACCAACTTTCCACAAGCACCTCAAGAGGAGGCTTCTCTCAGCTACAGGTATGTGAGAGGGCCCCTGAGTTTGTGGCCTCAAGTGCAATGGACACCGAGATGCTCTGACTCAAAGTAAGGCTGGATATCCCTGCAGTGAATTGAACGCAGGCTCGTCTTGCATCTCCCAAGACGAAGGGATGTCTGAATCCCCTGTGGAGACCACGGAGAAAGACCGAGTTCTCCGCCTCATCGCGACCGGAGGCCTCACATCCTTTAAAAACTCGAGAGGTAAGCGGAGATCAATGCTTCCAAAGGAGACGATGCATGACTCCTCTTGAAAATGGATAGGAGTCCCAGGATCCCTGTGGCACGTGGAAAGGGACCCTGGGTCTCCCGCCTCAAGTGGAGACGCGTCCAAATTGCCATGCCAAGACTCGAGGAGAATCCCGAGGTGTCCCTCGCACCTAGGCAGGAGTCCTCACGTCGCTGAACAAACCCGTGTCTGGAAGGGCCCTACCCGTCGTAACGCGAGAATATACCCCAGGTTCCGGCCGCAACTCGAGAAAAACCATAAGACTTCCCCTCCCCGCGAGATGAGGCCCGATTCCCCTGCACTCAGTGCAGAGCAATTCCGTGTTCCACTTCAAACGTGAAAGGAGCCTTGATTTCCATGATGGCACTCCAGAGAAAACCCAAGATCACTGTTTCAAGTCTAGAGGGATCCTGAGGTCACTGTAGCAACACGAAAGGGACCCGTGCACCCCAAATCAACTCGAGATGAGAGCTTAGTCCCTGGCTTCGACTCAAGAGGAATACCAACTTTCCACAATCACCTCAAGAGGAGGCTTCTCTCAGCTACAGGTGTGTGAGAGGGACCCTGAGTTTGTGGCCTCAAGTGGAAAGGACACCGAGATGCTCTGACTATAAGTAAGACCGGATATCCCTGCAGTGAATTGAATGCAGGCTCGTCTTGCATCTCCCAAGATGAAGGGATGTCTGAATCCCCTGTGGAGACCACAGAGAAAGACCTAGTCCTCCGCCTCATCGCGACCGGAGGCCTCACATCCTTTGAAAACTCGAGAGGTCCGCGGAGATCAATGCTTCCAAAGGAGACGATGCCTGACTCCTCTTGAAAATGGATAGGAGTCCCAGGATCCCTGTGGCACGTGGAAAGGGACCCTGGGTCTCCCGCCTCACGTGGATACGCGTCCCAATTGCCATGCCAAGACTCGAGGAGAATCCCGAGGTGTCCCTCGCACCTAGGCAGGAGTCCTCACATCGCTGAACAAACCCGTGTCTGGAAGGGCCCTCCCCGTCGTAACTCGAGAATATACCCCAGGTTCCGGCCGCAACTCGAGAAAAACCATGAGAATTCCCCTCCCCGCGAGATGAGGCCCGATTCCCCTGCACTGAGTGCAGACCAATTCCGTGTTCCACATCAAACGTGAAAGGAGCCTTGATTTCCTTGATGGCACTCCAGAGAAAACCCAAGATCACTGTCTCAAGTCTAGAGGGATCCTGAGGTCACTGTAGCAACACGAAAGGGATCCGTGGACCCCAAATCAACTCAAGATGAGAGCTTAGTCCCTGGCTTCGACTCAAGAGGAATACCAACTTTCCACAAGCACCTCAAGAGGAGGCTTCTCTCAGCTACAGTTATGTCAGAGGGACCCTGAGTTTGTGGCCTCAAGTGGAATGGACACCGACATGCTTTGACTCGAACTAAGGCCGGATATCCCTGCAGTGAATTGAATGCAGGCTCGTCTTGCATCTCCCAAGACGAAGGGTTGTCTGAATCCCCTGTGGAGACCACAGAGAAAGACCTAGTCCTCCACCTCAACGCAACCGGAGGCCTCATATCGTTTGAAAACTCGAAAGGACCTCGGAGATCAATATCCCAAGGAGACGATGCCTGACTCTTCTTGAAAAGGATAGGAGTCCCAGGATCCCTGTGGCACGTGGAAAGGGACCCTGGGTCTCACGCCTCACGTGGAGACGCATCCCCATTGCCATGCCAAGACTCGAGGAGAATCCCGAGGTGTCCCTCGCACCTAGGCAGGAGTCCTGACATCGCAAAACAAACTGGAAGGGCCCTCCACGTCGTAACTCGAGAATATACCCCAGGTTCGGGCCGCAACTCGAGACAACCATGAGACTGCCCCCTCGCCGCGAGATGAGGCCCGATTCCCCTGCACTGCGTGCAGAGCAATTCCGAGTTCCACATCAAACGTGAAAGGAGCCTTGATTTCCTTGATGGCACTCCAGAGAAAACCCAAGATCACTGTCTCAAGTCTAGAGGGATCTGAGGTCACTGTAGCAACATGAAAGGGCTCCATATAACCCAAATCAACTCGAGATGAGAACTTAGTCCCTGGCTTAGACTCAAGAGGAATACCAACTTTCCACAAGCACCTCAAGAGGAGGCTTCTCTCAGCTACAGGTATGTGAGAGGGACCCTGAGTTTGTGGCCTCAAGTGCAATGGACACCGAGATGCTCTGACTCGAAGTAAGGCCAGATATCCCTGCAGTGAATTGAATGCAGGCTCGTCTTGCATCTCCCAAGACGAAGGGATGTCTGAATCCCCTGTGGAGAACACAGAGAAAGACCTAGTCCTCCGCATCATCGTGACCGGAGGCCTCACATCCTTTGAAAACTCGAGAGGTCTGCAGAGATCAATGCTTCCAAAGAGACGATGCCTGACTCCTCTTGAAAATGGATAGGAGTCCCAGGATCCGTGTGGCACGTGGAAAGGGACCCTGGGTCTCCCGCCTCATGTGGAGACGCGTCCCAATTGCCATGCCAAGACTTGAGGAGAATCCCGAGGTATCCCTCGCACCTAGGCAGGAGACCTGACGTCGCTGAACAAAGACGTGTCTGGAAGGGCCCTCCCCGTCGTAACTCGAGAATATACCCCAGGTTCCGGCCGCCACTCGAGAAAAACCATGAGACTTCCCCCTCGCCGCGAGATGAGGCCCGATTCCCCTGCAATGCGTGCAGAGCAATTCCGTGTTCCACATCAAACGTGAAAGGAGCCTTGATTTCCTTGATGGCACTCCAGAGTAAACCCAAGATCACTGTCTCAAGTCTAGAGGGATCCTGAGGTCACTGGAGCAACACGAAAGGGCTCCGTGGATGCCAAATCAACTCGAGATGAGAGCTTAGTCCCTGGCTTCAACTCAAGAGGAATACGAACTTTCCACAAGCCCCTCAAGAGGAGGGTTCTCTCAGCTACATGTATGTGAGAGGGACCCTGAGTTTGTGGCCTCAAGTGGAATGGACACCGAGATGCTCTGACTCGAAGTAAGGCCGGATATCCTTGCAGTGAATTGAATGCAGGCTCATCTTGCTTCTCCCAAGACGAAGGGATGTCTGAATCCCCTGTGCAGAACACAGAGAAAGACCTAGTCCTGCGCCTCAACGCGACCGGAGGCCTCACATCCTTTGAAAACTCGAGAGGTCCACGGAGATCACTGCTTCCAAAGGAGACGATGCATGACTCCTCTTGAAAATGGATAGGAGTCCCAGGATCCCTGTGGCACGTGGAAATGGACCCTGGGTCTCCCGCCTCACGTGGAGACGCGTCCAAATTGCCATGCCAAGACTCGAGGAGAATCCCGAGGTGTCCCTCGCACCTAGGCAGGAGTCCTGACATCGCTGAACAAACACGTGTTTCGAAGGGCCCTCCCCATCGTAACTCGAGAATATACCCTAGGTTCCGCCTGCAACTCGAGAAAAACCATGAGACTTCCCCCTCCCCGTGAGATGAGGCCCGATTCCCCTGCACTGAGTGCAAACCCATTCCGTGTTCCACATCAAACGTGAAAGGAGCCTTGATTTCCTTGATGGCACTCCAGAGAAAACCAAAGATCACTGTCTCAAGTCTAGAGGGATCCTGAGGTCACTGTAGCAACACGAAAGGGCTCCGTGGACCCCAAATCAACTCGAGATGAGAGCTTAGTCCCTGGCTTCGACTCAAGAGGAATACCAACTTTCCACAAGCACCTCAAGCGGAGGCTTCTCTCAGCTACAGGTATGTCAGAGGGATCCTGAATTTGTGGCCTCAAGTGGAATGGACACCGAGATGCTCTGACTCGAAGTCAGGCCGGATATCCCTGCAGTGAATTGAATGCAGGCTCGTCTTGCATCTCCCAAGACGAAGGGTTGTCTGAATCCCCTGTGGAGCCCACAGAGAAAGACCTAGTCCTCCGCCTCAACGCGACCGGAGGCCTCACATCCTTTGAAAACTCGAGTGGTCCACGGAGATCATAGCTTCCGAAGGAGACGATGCCTGACTCCTCTTGAAAATGGATAGGAGTCCCAGGATCCCTGTGGCACGTGGAAAGGGACCCTGGGTCTCCCGCCTCACGCGGAGACGCGTCCCAATTGCCATGCCAAGACTCGAGGAGAATCCCGAGGTGTCCCTCGCAACTAGGCAGGAGTCCTGACGTCGCTGAACAAACCTGTGTCTGGAAGGGCCCTCCCCGTCGTAACTCGAGAATATACCCCAGGTTCCAGCCGCAACTCGAGAAAAACCATGAGACTTCCCCCTCGCCGCGAGATGAGGCCCGATTCCCCTGCACTGCGTGCAGAGCAATTCCGTATTCCACATCAAAAATGAAAGGAGCCTTGATTTCCTTGATGGCACTCCAGAGAAAACCCAAGATCACTGTCTCAAGTCTAGAGGGATCCTGAGGTCACTGGAGCAACACGAAAGGGCTCCGTGGACCCCAAATCAACTCGAGATGAGAGTTTAGTCCCTGGCTTCGACTCAAGAGGAATACCAACTTTCCACAAGCACCTCAAGAGGAGGCTTCTCTCAGCTACAGGTATGTGAGAGGGCCCCTGAGTTTGTGGCCTCAAGTGCAATGGACACCGAGATGCTCTGACTCAAAGTAAGGCTGGATATCCCTGCAGTGAATTGAACGCAGGCTCGTCTTGCATCTCCCAAGACGAAGGGATGTCTGAATCCCCTGTGGAGACCACGGAGAAAGACCGAGTTCTCCGCCTCATCGCGACCGGAGGCCTCACATCCTTTAAAAACTCGAGAGGTAAGCGGAGATCAATGCTTCCAAAGGAGACGATGCATGACTCCTCTTGAAAATGGATAGGAGTCCCAGGATCCCTGTGGCACGTGGAAAGGGACCCTGGGTCTCCCGCCTCAAGTGGAGACGCGTCCAAATTGCCATGCCAAGACTCGAGGAGAATCCCGAGGTGTCCCTCGCACCTAGGCAGGAGTCCTCACGTCGCTGAACAAACCCGTGTCTGGAAGGGCCCTACCCGTCGTAACTCGAGAATATACCCCAGGTTCCGGCCGCAACTCGAGAAAAACCATAAGACTTCCCCTCCCCGCGAGATGAGGCCCGATTCCCCTGCACTCAGTGCAGAGCAATTCCGTGTTCCACTTCAAACGTGAAAGGAGCCTTGATTTCCATGATGGCACTCCAGAGAAAACCCAAGATCACTGTTTCAAGTCTAGAGGGAGCCTGAGGTCACTGTAGCAACACGAAAGGGACCCGTGCACCCCAAATCAACACGAGATGAGAGCTTAGTCCCTGGCTTCGACTCAAGAGGAATACCAACTTTCCACAATCACCTCAAGAGGAGGCTTCTCTCAGCTACAGGTATGTCAGAGGGACCCTGAGTTTGTGGCCTCAAGTGGAATGGACACCGAGATGCTCTGACTCAAAGTAAGGCCGGATATCCCTGCAGTGAATTGAATGCAGGCTCGTCTTGCATCTCCCAAGACGAAGGGATGTCTGAATCCCCTGTGGAGACCACAGAGAAAGACCGAGTTCTCCGCCTCATCGCGACCAGAGGCCTCACATCCTTTGAAAACTCGAGAGGTCCGCGGAGATCAATGCTTCCAAAGGAGACGATGCATGACTCCTCTTGAAAATGGATAGGAGTCCCAGGATCCCTGTGGCACGTGGAAAGGGACCCTGGGTCTCCCGCCTCAAGTGGAGACGCGTCCCATGCCATGTCAAGACTCGAGGAGAATCCCGAGGTGTCCCTCGCACCTAGGCAGGAGTCCTGACGTCGCTGAACAAACCTGTGTCTGGAAGGGCCCTCCCCGTCGTAACTCGAGAATATACCCAAGGTCCCGGCCGCAACTCGAGAAAAACCATGAGACTTCCCCCTCGCCGCTGGATGAAGCCGGATTCCCCTGCACTGCGTGCAGAGCAATTCCGTGTTCCACATCAAACGTGAAAGGAGCCTTGATTTCCTTGATGGCACTCCAGAGAAAACCCAAGATCACTGTCTCAAGTCTAGAGGGATCCTGAGGTCACTGGAGCAACACGAAAGGGCTCCGTGGACCCCAAATCAAATCGAGATGAGAGCTTAGGCCCTGGCTTCGACTCAAGAGGAATACCAACTTTCCACAAGCACCTTAAGAGGAGGCTTCTCGCAGCCACAGGTATGTGAGACGGACACTGAGTTTGTGGCCTCAAGTGGAATGGACACCGAGATGCTCTGACTCGAAGTAAGGCCGGATATCCCTGCAGTGAATTGAATGCAGGCTCGTCTTGCATCTCCCAAGACGAAGGGACGTCTGAATCCCCTGTGGAGACGACAGAGAAAGACCTAATCCTCCGCCTCATCGAGACGGGAGGCATCACATCCTTTGAAACTCGAGAGGTCCGCGGAGATCAATGCTTCCAAAGGAGACGATGCCTGACTCCTCTTGAAAATGGATAGGAGTCCCAGGATCCCTGTGGCACGTGGAAAGGGACCCTGGGTTTCCCGCCTCACGTGGAGACGCGTCCCAATTGCCATGCCAAGACTCGAGGAGAATCCCGAGGTGTCCCTCGCCCCTAGGCAGGAGTCCTCACGTCGCTGAACAAACCCGAGTCTGGAACGGCCCTCCCCGTCGTAACTCGAGAATATACCCCAGGTTCCGGCCGCAACTCGAGAAAAACCATGAGACTTCCCCCTCGTCGCGAGATGAGGCCCGATTCCCCTGCACTGAGTGCAGATCAATTCTGTGTTCCACATCAAACGTGAAAGGAGCCTTGATTTACTTGATGGCACCCCAGAGAAAACCCAAGATCACTGTCTCAAGTCTAGAGGGATCCTGAGGTCACTGTAGCAACACGAAAGGGCTCCATGGACGCCAAATCAACTCGAGATGAGAGCTTAGTCCCTGGCTTCGACTCAAGAGGAACACCAACTTTCCACAAGCACCTCAAGAGGAGGCTTCTCTCTGCTACAGGTATGTCAGAGGGACCCTGAGTTTGTGGCCTCAAGTGGAATGGACACCGAGATGCTCTGACTCGAATTAAGGCCGGATATCCCTGCAGTGAATTGAATGCAGGCTCGTCTTGCATCTCCCAAGACGAAGGGTTGTCTGAATCCCCTGTGGAGCCCACAGAGAAAGACCTAGTCCTCCGCCTCAACGCGACCGGAGGCCTCACATCCTTTGAAAACTCGAGAGGTCCGCGGAGACCAATACTTCCGAAGGAGACGATGCCTGACTCCTCTTGAGAATGGATAGGAGTCCCAGGATCCCTGTGGCACGTGGAAAGGGACCCTGGGTCTCCGGCCTCACGTGGAGACGAGTCCCAATTGCCATGCCAAGATTCGAGGAGAATCCCGAGGTGTCCCTCGCACCTAGGCAGGAGTCCTGACGTCGCTGAACAAACACGTGTCTGGAAGGGCCCTCCCCGTCGTAACTCGAGAATATATCCCAGGTTCCAGCTGCAACTCGAGAAAAACCATGAGATTTAACCCTTGCCGCGAGTTGAGGCCCGATTCCCCTGCACTGCGTGCAGAGCAATTCCGTGTTCCACTTCAAACGTGAAAGGAGCCTTGATTTACTTGATGGCACTCCAGAGAAAACCCAAGATCACTGTCTAAAGTCTAGAGGGATCCTGAGGTCACTGAAGCAACATGAAAGGGCTCCGTGGACCCCAAATCAACTCGAGATGAGAGCTTAGTCCCTGGCTTAGACTCAAGAGGAATACCAACTTTCCACAAGCAGCTCAAGAGGAGGCTTCTCGCAGCTAATGGTATGTGAGAGGGACCCTGAGTTTGTGGCCTCAAGTGCAATGGACACCGATATGCTCTGACTCGAAGTAAGGCCGGATATCCCTGCAGTGAATTGAATGCAGGCTCGTCTTGCATCTCCCAAGACGAAGGGATGTCTGAATCCCCTGTGGAGACCACAGAGAAAGACCTAGTCCTCCGCCTCATCGTGACCGGAGGCCTCACATCCTTTGAAAACTCGAGAGGTCTGCAGAGATCAATGCTTCCAACGGGGACGATGCCTAACTCCTCTTGAAAATGGATAAGAGTCCCAGGATCACTGTGGCACGTGGAAAGGGACACTGGGTCTCCCGCCTCACGTGGAGACGCGTCCCAATTGCCATGCCAAGACTCGAGGAGAATCCCGAGGTGTCCCTAGCACCTAGGCAGGAGTCCTGACGTCGCTGAACAAACAAGTGTCTGGAAGGGCCCTCCCCATCGTAACTCGAGAATATACCCCAGGTTCCGGCCGCAACTTGAGAAAAACCATGAGACTTCCCCATCGCCGCGAGTTGAGGCCCGATTCCCCTGCACTGCGTGCAGAGCAATTTCGTGTTCCACTTCAAACGTGAAAGGAGCCTTGATTTCCTTGATGGCACTCCAGAGAAAACCCAAGATCACTGTCTCAAGTCTAGAGGGATCCTGAGGTCACTGGATCAACACAAAAGGGCTCCGTGGACCCCAAATCAACTCGAGATGAGAGCTTAGTCCCTGGCTTCAAATCGAAAGGAATACCAACTTTCCACAAGCACCTCAAGACGAGGCTTCTCTCAGCTAATGGTATGTGAGAGGGACCCTGAGTTTGTCGCCTCAAGTCTAATGGACACCGAGATGCTCTGACTCGAAGTAAGGCCGGATATCCCTGCAGTGAATTGAATGCAGGCTCCTCTTGCATCTCCCAAGACGAAGGGTTGTCTGAATCCCATGTGGAGCCCACAGAGAAAGACCTAGCCTTCCGCCTCAACGCGACCGGAGGCCTCACATCCTTTGAAAAGTCGAGAGGTCCGCGGAGATCAATACTTCCGAAGGAGACGATGCCTGACTCCTCTTGAAAATGGATAGGAGTCCCAGGATCCCTGTGGCACGTGGAAAGGGACCCTGGGTCTCCCGCCTCACGTGGAGACGCATCCCAATTGCCATGCCAAGACTCGAGGAGAATCCCGAGGTGTCCCTCGCACCTAGGCATGAGTCCTGACATCGCTGAATAAACACGTGTCTGGAAGGGCCCTCCCCGTCGTAACTCGAGAATATACCCCAGGTTCCGGCCGCAACTCGAGAAAAACCATGAGATTTCCCCCTCGCCGAGAGTTGAGGCCCGATTCCCCTGCACTGCGTGCAGAGCAATTCCGTATTCCACATCAAAAATGAAAGGAGCCTTGATTTCCTTGATGGCACACCAGAGAAAACCCAAGATCACTGTCTCAAGTCTAGAGGGATCCTGAGGTCACTGTAGCAACACGAAAGGGCTCCGTGGACCCCAAATCAACTCGAGATGAGAGCTTAGTCCCTGGCTTCGACTCAAGAGGAATACCAACTTTCCACAAGCACCTCAAGAGGAGGCTTCTCTCAGCTACAGGTATGTGAGAGGGCCCCTGAGTTTGTGGCCTCAAGTGGAATGGACACCGAGATGCTCTGACTCAAAGTAAGGCCGGATATCCCTGCAGTGAATTGAATGCAGGCTCGTCTTGCATCTCCCAAGACGAAGGGATGTCTGAATCCCCTGTGGAGACCACAGAGAAAGACCGAGTTCTCCGCCTCATCGCGACCGGAGGCCTCACATCCTTTGAAAACTCGAGAGGTCCGCGGAGATCAATGCTTCCAAAGGAGACGATGCCTGACTCCTCTTGAAAATGGATAGGAGTCCCAGGATCCCTGTGGCACGTGGAAAGGGACCCTGGGTCTCCCGCCTCAAGTGGAGACGCGTCCAAATTGCCATGCCAAGACTCGAGGAGAATCCCGAGGTGTCCCTCGCACCTAGGCAGGAGTCCTCACGTCGCTGAACAAACCTGTATCTGGAAGGGCCCTCCCCGTCGTAACTCGAGAATATACCCCAGGTTCCGGCCGCAACTCGAGAAAAACCATGAGACTTCCCCCTCGCCGCTGGATGAAGCCGGATTCCCCTGCACTGCGTGCAGAGCAATTCCGTTTTCCACATCAAACGTGAAAGGAGCCTTGATTTCCTTGATGGCACTCCAGAGAAAACCCAAGATCACTGTCTCAAGTCTAGAGGGATCCTGAGGTCACTGGAGCAACACGAAAGGGCTCCGTGGACCCCAAATCAACTCGAGATGAGAGCTTAGTCCCTGGCTTCGACTCAAGAGGAATACCAACTTTCCACAAGCACCTCAAGAGGAGGCTTCTCGCAGCCACAGGTATGTGAGACGGACACTGAGTTTGTGGCCTCAAGTGGAATGGACACCGAGATGCTCTGACTCGAAGTAAGGCCGGATATCCCTGCAGTGAATTGAATGCAGGCTCGTCTTGCATCTCCCAAGACGAAGGGATGTCTGAATCCCCTGTGGAGACCACAGAGAAAGACCTAGTCCTCCGCCTCATCGTGACCGGAGGCCTCACATCCTTTGAAAACTCGAGAGGTCTGCAGAGATCAATGCTTCCAACGGGGACGATGCCTAACTCCTCTTGAAAATGGATAAGAGTCCCAGGATTTCTGTGGCACGTGGAAAGGGACACTGGGTCTCCCGCCTCACGTGGAGACGCGTCCCAATTGCCATGCCAAGACTCGAGGAGAATCCCGAGGTGTCCCTAGCACCTAGGCAGGAGTCCTGACGTCGCTGAACAAACAAGTGTCTGGAAGGGCCCTCCCCGTCGTAACTCGAGAATATACCCCAGGTTCCGGCCGCAACTTGAGAAAAACCATGAGACTTCCCCATCGCCGCGAGTTGAGGCCCGATTCCCCTGCACTGCGTGCAGAGCAATTCCGTGTTCCACTTCAAACGTGAAAGGAGCCTTGATTTCCTTGATGGCACTCCAGAGAAAACCCAAGATCACTGTCTCAAGTCTAGAGGGATCCTGAGGTCACTGGATCAACACAAAAGGGCTCCGTGGACCCCAAATCAACTCGAGATGAGAGCTTAGTCCCTGGCTTCAAATCGAAAGGAATACCAACTTTCCACAAGCACCTCAAGACGAGGCTTCTCTCAGCTAATTGTATGTGAGAGGGACCCTGAGTTTGTCGCCTCAAGTCTAATGGACACCGAGATGCTCTGACTCGAAGTAAGGCCGGATATCCCTGCAGTGAATTGAATGCAGGCTCCTCTTGCATCTCCCAAGACGAAGGGTTGTCTGAATCCCCTGTGGAGCCCACAGAGAAAGACCTAGCCTTCCGCCTCAACGCGACCGGAGGCCTCACATCCTTTGAAAAGTCGAGAGGTCCGCGGAGATCAATACTTCCGAAGGAGACGATGCCTGACTCCTCTTGAAAATGGATAGGAGTCCCAGGATCCCTGTGGCACGTGGAAAGGACCCTGGGTCTCCCGCCTCACGTGGAGACGCGTCCCAATTGCCATGCCAAGACTCGAGGAGAATCCCGAGGTGTCCCTCGCACCTAGGCAGGAGTCCTGACGTCGCTGAACAAACACGTGTCTGGAAGGGCCCTCCCCGTCGTAACTCGAGAATATATCCCAGGTTCCAGCTGCAACTCGAGAAAAACCATGAGATTTCCCCCTTGCCGAGAGTTGAGGCCCGATTCCCCTGCACTGAGTGCAGAGCAATTCCATATTCCACATCAAAAATGAAAGGAGCCTTGATTTCCTTGATGGCACACCAGAGAAAACCCAAGATCACTGTCTCAAGACTAGAGGGATCCTGAGGTCACTGTAGCAACACGAAAGGGCTCCGTGGACCCCAAATCAAGTCGAGATGAGAGCTTAGTCCCTGGCTTCGACTCAAGAGGAATACCAACTTTCCACAAGCACCTCAAGAGGAGGCATCTCTCAGCTACAGGTATGTGAGAGGGCCCCTGAGTTTGTGGCCTCAAGTGGAATGGACACCGAGATGCTCTGACTCAAAGTAAGGCCGGATATCCCTGCAGTGAATTGAATGCAGGCTCGTCTTGCATCTCCCAAGACGAAGGGATGTCTGAATCCCCTGTGGAGACCACAGAGAAAGACCGAGTTCTCCGCCTCATCGCGACCGGAGGCCTCACATCCTTTGAAAACTCGAGAGGTCCGCGGAGATCAATGCTTCCAAAGGAGACGATGCATGACTCCTCTTGAAAATGGATAGGAGTCCCAGGATCCCTGTGGCACGTGGAAAGGGACTCTGGGTCTCCCGCCTCAAGTGGAGACGCGTCCAAATTGCCATGCCAAGACTCGAGGAGAATCCCGAGGTGTCCCTCGCACCTAGGCAGGAGTCCTCACGTCGCTGAACAAACCTGTGTCTGGAAGGGCCCTCCCCGTCGTAACTCGAGAATATACCCCAGGTTCCGGCCGCAACTCGAGAAAAACCATGAGACTTCCCCCTCGCCGCTGGATGAAGCCGGATTCCCCTGCACTGCGTGCAGAGCAATTCCGTTTTCCACATCAAACGTGAAAGGAGCCTTGATTTCCTTGATGGCACTCCAGAGAAAACCCAAGATCACTGTCTCAAGTCTAGAGGGATCCTGAGGTCACTGGAGCAACACGAAAGGGCTCCGTGGACCCCAAATCAACTCGAGATGAGAGCTTAGTCCCTGGCTTCGACTCAAGAGGAATACCAACTTTCCACAAGCACCTCAAGAGGAGGCTTCTCGCAGCCACAGGTATGTGAGACGGACACTGAGTTTGTGGCCTCAAGTGGAATGGACACCGAGATGCTCTGACTCGAAGTAATGCCGGATATCCCTGCAGTGAATTGAATGCAGGCTCCTCTTGCATCTCCCAAGACGAAGGGTTGTCTGAATCCCCTGTGGAGACGACAGAGAAAGACCTAATCCTCCGCCTCATCGAGACGGGAGGCATCACATCCTTTGAAAACTCGAGAGGTCTGCGGAGATCAATGCTTCCAAAAGAGACGAGGCCTGACTCTTCTTGAAAATGGATAGGAGTCCCAGGATCCCTGTGGCACGTTGAAAGGGACCCTGGGTCTCCCGCCTCACGTAGAGACGCGTCCCCATTGCCATGCCAAGACTCGAGGAGAATACCGAGGTGTCCCTCGCACCTAGGCAGGAGTCCTCACGTCGCTGAACAAACCCGTGTCTGGAAGGGCCCTCCCCGTCGTAACTCGAGAATATACCCCAGGTTCCGGCCGCAACTCGAGAAAAACCATGAGACTTCCCCTCCGCGCGAGATGAGGCCCGATTCCCCTGCACTGAGTGCAGAGCAATTCCGTGTTCCACTTCAAACGTGAAAGGAGCCTTGATTTCCTTGATGGCACTCCAGAGAAAACCCAAGATCACTGTTTCAAGTCTAGAGGGATCCTGAGGTCACTGTAGCAACACGAAAGGGCTCCGTGGACCCCAAATCAACTCGAGATGAGAGCTTAGTCCCTGGCTTCGACTCAAGAGGAATACCAACTTTCCACAATCACCTCAAGAGGAGGCTTCTCTCAGCTACAGGTATGTCAGAGGGACCCTGAGTTTGTGGCCTCAAGTGGAATGGACACCGAGATGCTCTGACTCGAAGTAAGGCCAGATATCCCTGCAGTGAATTGAATGCAGGCTCGTCTTGCATCTCCCAAGACGAAGGGATGTCTGAATCCCCTGTGGAGACCACAGAGAAAGACCTAATTTTCCGCCTCATCGCGACCGGTGGCCTCACATCGTTTGAAAATTCGAAAGGTCCACGGAGAACAATGCTTCCAAAGGAGACGATGCCTGACTCCTCTTGAAAATGGATAAGAGTCCCAGGATCCCTGTGGCACGTGGAAAGGGACCCTGGGTCTCCCGCCTCACGTGGAGACGCGTCCCAATTGCCATGCCAAGACTCGAGGAGAATCCCGAGGTGTCCCTCGCACCTAAGCAGGAGTCCTCACGTCGCTGAACAAACCCGAGTCTGGAACGGCCCTCCCCGTCGTAACTCGAGAATAAACCCCAGGTTCAGGCCGCAACTCGAGAAAAACCATGAGACTTCCCCCTCGTCGCGTGATGAGGCCCGATTCCCCTGCACTGAGTGCAGATCAATTCTGTGTTCCACATCAAACGTGAAAGGAGCCTTGATTTACTTGATGGCACCCCAGAGAAAACCCAAGATCACTGTCTCAAGTCTAGAGGGATCCTGAGGTCACTGGAGCAACACGAAAGGGCTCCGAGGAGCCCAAATCAACTCGAGATGAGAGCTTAGTCCCTGGCTTTGACTCAAGAGGAATACCAACTGTCCTCAAGCAACTCAAGAGGAGGTTTCTCTCAGCTACAGGTATGTGAGAGGGCCCCTGAGTTTGTGGCCTCAAGTGGAATGGACACCGAGATGCTCTGACTCGAAGTAAGGCCGGATATCCCTGCAGTGAATTGAATGCAGGCTCGTCTTGCATCTCCCAAGACGAAGGGATGTCTGAATCCCCTGTGGAGACCACAGAGAAAGACCTAGTCCTCCGCCTCATCGCGACCGGAGGCCTCACATCCTTTGAAAACTCGAGAGGTCTGCAGAGATCAATGCTTCCAAAGGAGACGATGCCCGAATCCTCTTGAAAATGGATAGGAGTCCCAGGATCCCTGTGGCACGTGGAAAGGGACCCTGGGTCTCCTGCCTCACGTGGAGACGCATCCCAATTGCCATGCCAAGACTCGAGGAGAATCCCGAGGTGTCCCTCGCACCTAGGCAGGAGTCCTGACGTCGCTGAACAAACACGTGTCTCGAAGGTGTCTCCCCGTCGTAACTCGAGAATATACCCCAGGTTCCGGCCGCAACTCGAGAAAAACCATGAGACTTCCCCCTCACCGCGAGATTAGGCCCGAATCCCCTGCCCTGCGTGCAGAGCAATTCCGTATTCCAGATCAAAAGTGAAAGGAGCCTTGATTTCCTTGATGGCACTCCAGAGAAAACCCAAGATCACTGTCTCTAGTCTAGAGGGATCCTGAGGTCACTGGAGCAACACGAAAGGGCTCCGTGGACCCCAAATCAACTCGAGATGAGAGCTTAGTCCCTGGCTTCGACTCAAGAGGAATACCAACTTTCCACAAGCACCTCAAGAGGAGGCTTCTCTCAGCTACAGGTATGTGAGAGGGACCCTGAGTTTGTGGCCTCAAGTGGAATGGACACCGAGATGCTCTGACTCGAAGTAAGGCCGGATATTCCTGCACTGAATTGAATGCAGGCTCGTCTTGCATCTCCCAAGACGAAGGGATGTCTGAATCCCCAGTGGTGACCACAGAGAAAGACCTAGTCCTCTGCCTCATCGCGACCGGAGGCCTCACATCCTTTGAAAACTAGAGATGTCCGCGGAGATCAATGCTTCCAAAGGAGACGATGCCTGACTCCTCTTGAAAATGGATAGGAGTCCCAGGATCCCTGTGGCAAGTGGAAAGGGACCCTGGGTCTCCCCCCTCACGTGGAGACGCGTCCCAATTGCCATGCCAAGACTCAAGGAGAATCCCGAGGTGTCCCTCGCACCTAGGCAGGAGTCCTGACGTCGCTGAACAAACACGTGTCTGGAGCGGCCCTCCCCGTCGTAACTCGAGAATATACCCCAGGTTCTGGCCGCAACTCGAGAAAAACCATGAGACTTCCCCCTCGCCGCGAGATGAGGCCCGATTCCCCTGTAATGCGTGCAGAGCAATTCCGTGTTCCACATCAAACGTGAAAGGAGCCTTGATTTCCTTGATGGCACTCCAGAGAAAACCCAAGATCACTGTCTCAAGTCTAGAGGGATCCTGAGGTCACTGGAGCAACACGAAAGGGCTGCGTGGACCCCAGATCTACTCGAGATGAGAGCTTAGTCCCTGGCTTCGACTAAAGAGGAATACCAACTTTCCACAAGCACCTCAAGAGGAGGCTTCTCTCAGCTACAGGTAGGTGAGAGGGACCCTGAGTTTGTGGCCTCAAGTGGAATGGAAACCGAGATGCTCTGACTCGAAGTAAGGCCGGATATCCCTGCAGTGAATTGAATGCAGGCTCGTCTTGCATCTCCCAAGACGAAGGGATGTCTGAATCCCCTGTGGAGACAACAGAGAAAGACCTAGTTCCCCGCCTCATCGCGACCGGAGGCCTCACATCATTTGAAAACTCGAGAGGTCCGCGGAGATCAATGCTTCCAAAGGAGACGATGCCTGACTCCTCTTGAAAATGGATAGGAGTCCCAGGATGCCTGTGGCACGTTGGAAGGGACCCTGGGTCTCCCGCCTCACGTGGAGACGCGTCCCAATTGCCATGCCAAGACTCGAGGAGAATCCCGAGGTGTCCCTCGCACCTAGGCAGGAGTCCTGACATCGCTGAACAAACACGTGTCTGGAACGGCCCACCCCGTCGTAACTCGAGAATATACCCCAGGTTCCGGCCGCAACTCGAGAAAAACCATGAGACTTCCCCCTCGCCGCGAGATGAGGCCCGATTCCCCTGCACTGCGTGCAGAGCAATTCCGTGTTCCACATCAAACGTGAAAGGAGCCTTGATTTCCTTGAGGGCACTCCAGAGAAAACCCAAGATCACTGTCTCAAGTCTAGAGGGATCCTGAGGTCACTGGACCAAAATGAAAGGGCTCCGTGGACCCCAGATCTACTCGAGATGAGAGCTTAGTTCCTGGCTTCGAAATAAGAGGAATACCAACTTTCCACAAGCACCTCAAGAGGAGGCTTCTCTCAGCTACAGGTATGTGAGAGGGACCCTGAGTTTGTGGCCTCAATTGGAATGGACACCTAGATGCTCTGACTCAAAAAAGGCCGGATATCCCAATAGTGAATTGAATGCAGGCTCGTCTTGCATCTCCCAAGATGAAGGGATGTCGGAATCCCCTGTGGAGACCACAGAGAAAGACCTAGACCTCCGCCTCATCGAGACCGGAGGCATCACATCCTTTGAAAACTGGAGAGGTCTGCGGAGGTCAATGCTTCCAAAGGAGACGATGACCAACTCCTCTTGAAAATGGATAGGAGTCCCAGGATCCCTGTGGCACGTGGAAAGGGACCCTGGGTCTCCGGCCTCACGTGGAGACGCGTCCCAATTGCCATGCCTAGACTCGAGGAGAATCCCGAGGTGTCCCTCGCACCTAGGGAGGAGTCCTGACGTCGCTGAACAAAGACGTGTCTGGAAGGGCCCTCCCCGTCGTAACTCGAGAATATACCCCAGGTTCCGGCCGCAACTCGAGAAAAACCATGAGACTTCCCCCTCGCCGCGAGATGAGGCCCGATTCCCCTGCACTGCGTGCAGAGCAATTCCGTGTTCCACATCAAGCCTGAAAGGTGCCTTGATTTCCCTGATGCCACTCCAGAGAAAACCCAAAGTCACTGTCACAAGTCTAGAGGGATCCTGAGGTCACTGTAGCAACACGAAAGGGCTCCGTGGACCCCAAATCAACTCGAGATGAGAGCTTAATCCCTGGCTTCGACTCAAGAGCAATACCAACTTTCCACAAGCACCTCAAGAGGAGGCTTCTCTCAGCTACAGGTATGTGAGAGGGACCGTGAGTTTGTGGCCTCAATTGGAATGGACACCTAGATGCTCTGACTCAAAAAAGGCCGGATATCCCAATAGTGAATTGAATGCAGGCTCGTCTTGCATCTCCCAAGATGAAGGGATGTCGGAATCCCCTGTGGAGACCAAAGAGAAAGACCTAGTCCTCCGCCTCATCGAGACCGGAGGCATCACATCCTTTGAAAACTCGAGAGGTCTGCGGAGGTCAATGCTTCCAAAGGAGACGATGCCCGACTCCTCTTGAAAATGGATAGGAGTCCCAGGATCCCTGTGGCACGTGGAAATGGACCCTGGGTCTCCTGCCTCACGTGGAGACGCATCCCAATTGCCATGCCAAGAGTCGAGGAGAATCCCGAGGTGTCCCTCGCACCTAGGCAGGAGTCCTGACGTCGCTGAACAAACACGTGTCTGGAAGGGGCCTCCCCGTCTTAACTCGAGAATATACCCCAGGTTCCGGCCGCAACTCGAGAAAAACCATGAGACTTCCCCCTCGCCGCTGGATGAGTCCCGATTCCCCTGCCCTGCGTGCAGAGCAATTCCGTATTCCACATCAAAAGTGAAAGGAGCCTTGATTTCCTTGATGGCACTCCAGAGAAAACCCAAGATCACTGTCTCTAGTCTAGAGGGATCCTGAGGTCACTGTAGCAACACGAAAGGGCTCCGTGGACCCCAAATCAACTCGACATGAGAGCTTAGTCCCTGGCTTCGACTCAAGAGGAATACCAACTTTCCACAAGCAACTCAAGAGGAGGCTTCTCTCAGCTACAGGTATGTGAGAGGGCCCCTGAGTTTGTGGCCTCAAGTGGAATGGACACCGAGATGCTCTGACTCGAAGTAAGGCCGGATATCCCTGCAGTGAATAGAATGCAGGCTCGTCTTGCATCTCCCAAGACGAAGGGATGTCTGAATCCCCTGTGGAGACCACAGAGAAAGACCTAGTCCTCCGCCTCATCGCGAGCGGAGGCCTCATATCCTTTGAAAACTCGAGAGGTCTGCGGAGATCAATGCTTCCAAAGGAGACGATGCCTGACTCATCTTGAAAATGGATAGGAGTCCCAGGATCCCTGTGGCACGTGGAAAGGGACCCTGGGTCTCCTGCCTCACGTGGAGACGCGTCCCAATTGCCATGCCAAGACTCGAGGAGAATCCCGAGTTGTCCCTCGCACCTAGGCAGGAGTCCTGACGTCGCTGAACAAACACGTGTCCGGAAGGGCCCTCCCCGTCTTAACTCGAGAATATACCCCAGGTTCCGGCCGCAACTCGAGAAAAACCATGAGACTTCCCCCTCGCCGCGAGAAGAGGCCCGATTCCCCTGCACTGCATGCAGAGCAATTCTGTGTTCCACATCAAACGAGAAAGGAGCCTTGATTTCCTTGATGGCACTCCAGAGAAAACCCAAGATCACTGTGTTAAGTCTAGAGGGACCCTGTGGTCACTGTAGCAACACGAAAGGGCTCCGTGGACCCCAAATCAACTCGAGATGAGAGCTTAGTCCCTGGCTCCGACTCAAGAGGAATACCAACTTTATACAAGCACCTCAAGAGGAGGCTTCTCTCAGCTACAGGTATGTGAGAGGGACCCTGAGTTTGTGGCCTCAAGTGGAATGGACACCGAGATGCTCTGACTCGATGTAAGGCCGGATATCCCTGCAGTGAATTGAATGCAGGCTCGTCTTGCATCTCCCAAGACGAAGGGATGTCTGAATCCCCTGTGGAGACCACAGAGAAAGACCTAGTTCTCTGCCTCATCGCGACCGGAGGCCTCACATCCTTTGAAAACTCGAGAGGTCCGCGAAGATCAAAGCTTCCAAAGGAGACGATGCCTGACTCCTCTCGAAAATGGATAGGAGTTCCAGGATCCCTGTGGCACGTTATAAGGCACCCTGGGTCTCCCGCCTCACGTGGAGACGCGTCCCAATTGCCATGCCAAGACTCGAGGAGAATCCCGAGGTGTCCCTCGCACCTAGGCAGGAGTCCTGACGTCGCTGAACAAACACGTGTCTGGAAGGGCCCTCCCCGTCGTAACTCGAGAATATACCCCAGGTTCCGGCCGCAACTCGAGAAAAACCATGAGACTTCCCCATCGCCGAGAGATGAGGCCCGAATCCCCTGCACTGCGTGCAGAGCAATTCTGTGTTCCACATCAAACGTGAAAGGAGCCTTGATTTACTTGATGGCACTCCAGAGAAAACCCAAGATCACTGTGTCAAGTCTAGAGGCACCCTGTGGTCACTGTAGCAACACGTAAGGGCTCCGTGGACCCCAAATCAACTCGAGATGAGAGCTTAGTCCCTGGCTTCGACTCAAGAGGAATACCAACTTTCCACAAGCACCTCAAGAGGAGGCTTGTCTCAGCTACAGGTATGTGAGATGGACCCTGAGTTTGTGGCCTCAAGTGGAATGGACACCGAGATGCTCTGACTCGAAGTAAGGCCAGATATCCCTGCAGTGAATTGAATGCAGGCTCGTCTTGCATCTCCCAAGACGAAGGGATGTCTGAATCCCCTGTGGAGACCACAGAGAAAGACCTAGTTCTCCGCCTCCTCACGACCGGAGGCCTCACATCCTTTGAAAACTCGAGAGGTCCGCGGATATCAATGCTTCCAAAGGAGACGATGCCTGACTCCTCTTGAAAATGCATAGGAGGCCCAGGATCCCTGTGGTACGTGGAAAGGGACCCTGGGTCTCCCGCCTCACGTGGAGACGCGTCCCAATTGCCATGCCAACACTCGAGGAGAATCCCGAGGTGTCCCTCGCACCTAGGCAGGAGTCCTGACGTTGCTGAACAAACACGTGTCTGGAAGGGCCCTCCACGTCGTAACTCGAGAATATACCCCAGGTTTGGGCCGCAACGAGAGAAAAACTATGAGATTTCCCCCTCGCCACGAGTTGAGGCCAGATTCCCCTGCACTGCATGCAGAGCAATTCCGTGTTCCACATCAAACGTGAAAGGAGCCTTGATTTCCTTGATGGCACTCCAGAGAAAACCCAAGATCACTGTCTCAAGTCTAGAGGGATCCTGAGGTCACTGGAGCAACACGGAAGGGCTCCGTGGACCCCAAATCAACTCGAGGTGAGAGCTTAGTCCCTGGCTTCGACTCAAGAGGAATACCAACTTTCCACAAGCACCTCAAGAGGAATCTTCTCTCAGCTACAGGTATGTGAGAGGGACCCTGAGTTTGTGGCCTCAAGTGGAATGGACACTGAGATGCTCTGACTCGATGTAAGGCCGGATATCCCTGCAGTGAATTGAATGCAGGCTCGTCTTGCATCTCCCAAGACAAAGGGATGTCTGAATCCCCTGTGGAGACCACAGAGAAAGACCTATTCCTCCGCCTCAATGCAACCGGAGGCCTCACATCCTTTGAAAACTCGAGAGGTCCGCGGAGATCAATGCTTCCAAAGGAGACGATGCCTGACTCCTCGTTCAAATGGATAGGAGTCCCAGGATCCCTGTGGCACATGGAAAGGGACCATGGGTCTCCCGCCTCACGTGGAGACGCGTCCCAATTGCCATGCCAAGACTCGAGGAGAATCCCAAGGTGTCCCTCGCACCAAGGCAGGAGTCCTGACGTCGCTGAACAAACACGTGTCTGGAAGGGCCCTCACCGTCGTAACTCGAGTATATACCCCAGGTTCCGGCCGCAACTCGAGAAAAACCATGAGAATTCCCCCTCGCCGGGAGATGAGGCCCGATTCCCCTGCACTGCGTGCAGAGCAATTCCGTGTTCCACATCAAACGTGAAAGGAGCCTTGATTTCCTTGATGGCACCCCAGAGAAAACCCAAGATCACTGTCTCAAGTCTAGAGGGATCCTGAAGTCACTGGAGCAACACGAAAGGGCGCCGTGGACCCCAAATCAACTCGAGATGAGAGCTCAGTTCCTGGCTTCGTCTCCAGAGGAATACCAACTTTCCACAAGCACCTCAAGAGGAGGCTTCTCTCAGCTACAGGTATGTGAGAGGGACCCTGAGTTTATGGCCTCAAGTGGAATGGACACCGAGATGCTCTGACTCGAAGTAAGTCCGGATATCCCTGGAGTGAATTGAATGCAGGCTTGTCTTGCATCTCCCAAGACGAAGGGATGTCTGAATCCCCTGTAGAGACCACAGAGAAAGAACTAGTTTTCCGCCTCATCGAGACAGGAGGCCTCACATCTTTTGAAAACTCGAGAGGTCTGCGGAGATCAATGCTTCCAAAGGAGACGATGCCTGACTCCTCTTGAAAATGGATAGGAGTCCCAGGATCCCTGTGGCACGTGGAAAGGGACCCTCGGTCTCCCGCCTCACGTGGAGACGCGTCCCAATTGCCATGCCAAGACTCGAGGAGAATCCCGAGTTGTCCCTCCCACCTAGGCAGGAGTCCTGACGTCGCTGAACAAACACGTGTCTGGAAGGGCCCTCCCCGTCGTAACTGGAGAATATACCCCATGTTCCGGACGCAACTTGAGAAAAACCATGAGACTTCCCCCTCTCCGCGAGATGAGGCCCGATTCCCCTGCACTGCGTGCAGAGCAATTCCGTGTTCCACATCAAACGTGAAAGGAGACTTGATTTCCTTGATGGCACTCCAGAGAAAACCCAAGATCACTGGCTCAAGTCTCGAGGGATCCTGAGGTCACTGGAGCAACACGAAAGGGCTCCGTGCAACCCAAATCAACTCGAGATGCGAGCTTAGTCCCTTGCTTCGACTCAAGAGGAATACCAACTTTCCACAAGCACCTCAAGAGGAGGCTTCTCTCAGCTACAGGTATGTGAGAGGGACCCTGAGTTTGTGGCCTCAAGTGGAATGGACACCGAGATGCTCTGACTCGAAGTAAGGCCGGATATCCCTGCAGTGAATTGAATGCAGGCTCGTCTTGCATCTCCCAAGACGAAGGGATGTCTGAATCCTCTGTGGAGACCACAGTGAAAGACCTAGTCCTCCGCCTCTACGCGAACGGAGGCCTCACATCCTTTGAAAACTCGAGAGGTCCGAGGAGATCAATGCTTCCCAAGGAGACGATGCCTGACTCCTCTTGAAAGTGGATAGGAGTCCCAGGATCGCTGTGGCACGTGGGAAGGGACCCTGGGTCTCCCGCCTCACGTGGAGACGCGTCCCAATTGCCATGCCAAGACTCGAGGAGAATCCCGAGGTGTCCCTCGAACCTAGGCAGGAGTCCTGACGTCGCTGAACAAACACGTGTCTGGAACGGCCCTCGCCGTCGTAACTCGAGAATATACCACAGGTTCAGGCCGCAACTCGAGAAAAACCATGAGACTTCCCCCTCGCCGCGAGATGAGGCCCGATTCCACTGCACTGCGTGCAGAGCAATTCCGTGTTCCACATCAAACGTGAAAGGAGCCTTGATTTCCTTGATGGCACTCCAGAGAAAACCCAAGATCACTGTCTCAAGTCTAGAGGGATCCTGAAGTCACTGGAGCAACACGAAAGGGCTCCGTGGACCCCAAATCAACTCGAGATGAGAGCTTAGTCATTGGCTTCGACTCAAGAAGAATACCAACTTTCCACAAGCACCTCAAGAGGAGGCTTCTCTCAGCTACAGGTATGTGAGAGGGACCCTGAGTTTGTGGCCTCAAGTGGAATGGACACCGAGATGCTCTGACTCGAAGTAAGGCCGGATATCCCTGCAGTGAATTGAATGCAGGCTCGTCTTGCATCTCCCAAGACGAAGGGATGTCTGAATCCCCTGTGGAGACCACAGAGAAAGACCGAGTTCTCCGCCTCATCGCGACCGGTGGCCTCAAATGCTTTGAAAACTCGAGAGGTGGGCGGAGATCAATGCTTCCAAAGGAGACGATGCCTGACTCCTCTTGAAAATGGATAGGAGTCCCAGGATCCCTGTGGCACGTGGAAAGGGACACTGGGTCTCCCGCCTCATGTGGAGACGCGTCCAAATTGCCATGCCAAGACTCGAGGAGAATCCCGAGGTGTCCCTCGCACCTAGGCAGGAGTCCTGACGTCGCTGAACAAACACGTGTCTGGAAGGGCCCTCCCCGTCGTAACTCGAGAATATACCCCAGGTTCTGGCCGCAATCGAGAAAAACCATGAGATTTACCCCTCGCCGCGAGTTGAGGCCTGATTCCCCTGCACTGCATGCAGAGCAATTAAGTGTTCCACATCAAACGTGAAAGGAGCCTTGATTACCTTGATGGGACTCCAGTGAAAACCAAAGATCACTGTCTCAAGTCTAGAGGGAACCTGAGGTCACTGGACCAACAGGAAAGGGCTCCGTGTACCGCAAATCAACTCGAGATGAGAGCTTAGTCCCTGGCTTCGACTCAAGAGGAATGCCAACTTTCCACAAGCACCTCAGGAGGAGGCTTCTCTCAGCTACAGGTATGTGAGAGGGACCCTGAGTTTGTGGCCTCAAGTGGAATGGACACCGAGATGCTCTGACTCGAAGTAAGGCCGGATATCCCTGCAGTGAATTGAATGCAGGCTCGTCTTGCATCTCCCAAGACGAAGGGATGTCTGAATCCCCTGTGGAGACCACAGAGAAAGACCTAGTCCTCCGCCTCCTCGCGACAGGAGGCCTCATATCCGTTGAAAACTCGAGAGGTCCGCTGAGATCAATACTTCCGAAGGAGACGATGCCTGACTCCTCTTGAAAATGGATAGGAGTCCCAGGATATCTGTGGCACGTGGAAAGGGACCCTGGGTCTCCCGCCTCACGTGGAGACGCGTCCCAATTCCAATGCAAAGACTCGAGGAGAATCCCGAGGTGTCCCTCGCACCTAGGCAGGGGTCCTGACGTCGCTGAACAAACACGAGTCTGGAAGGGCCCTCCCCGTCGTAACTCGAGAATATACCCCAGGTTCCGGCCGCAACTGGAGAAAAACCATGAGACTTCCCCCTCTCCGAGAGATGAGGCCCGATACCCTAGCACTGCGTTCAGAGCAATTCCGTGTTAAACAACAAACGTGAAAGGAGCCTTGATTTCCTTGATGGCACTCCAGAGAAAACCCAAGATCACTGTCTCAAGTCTAGAGGGATCCTGAGGTCACTGGAGCAACACGAAAGGTCTCCGTGGACCCCAAATCAACTCGAGATGAGAGCTTAGTCCCTGGCTTCGACTCAAGAGGAATACCAACTTTCCACAAGCACCTCAACAGGAGGCTTCTCTCAGCAACAGGTATGTGAGACGGACCCTGAGTTTGTGGCCTCAAGTGGAATGGACACCGAGATGCTCTGACTCGAAGTAAGGCCGGATATCCCTGCAGTGAATTGAATGCAGGCTTGTCTTGCATCTCCCAAGATGAATGGATGTCTTAATCCCCTGTGGAGACCACAGAGAAAGACCTAGTCCTCCGCCTCAAAGCGACCGGAGGCCTCACATCCTTTGAAAACTCGAGAGGTCCGCGGAGATCAATGCTTCCAAAGGAGACGATGCCTCACTCCTCTTGAAAGTGGATAGGAGTCCCAGGATCCCTGTGGCACGTGGAAAGGGACCCTGGGTCTCCCACCTCACGTGGAGACGTGTCCCAATTGCCATGCCAAGACTCGAGGAGAATTCCACGGTGTCCCTCGCACCTAGGCCGGAGTCCTGACGTCGCTGAACAAACACGTGTCTGGAAGGGCCCTCCCCGTCTTAACTCGAGAATATACCCCAGGTTCCGGCCACAACTCGAGAAAAACCATGAGACTTCCCCCTCGCCGCGAGATGAGACCCGATTCCCCTGCACTGCGTGCAGAGCAATTCCGTGTTCCACATCAAACGTGAAAGGAGCCTTGATTTCCTTGATGGCACTCCAGAGAAAACCCAAGATCACTGTTTCAAGTCTAGAGGGATCCTGAGGTCACTGGAGCAACATGAAAGGGCTCCGTGGACCCCAAATCAACTCGAGATGAGAGCTTAGTCCCTGGCTTCGACTCAAGAGGAATAGCAACTTTCCACAAGCCCCTCAAGAGGAGGCTTCTCTCAGCTACAGGTATGTGAGAGGGACCCTGAGTTTGTGGCCTCAAGTAGAATGGACACCGAGATGCTCTGACTCGAAGTAAGGCCGGATATCCCTGCAGTGAATTGAATGCAGGGTCGTCTTCCATCTCCCAAGACGAAGGGATGTCTGAATCCCCTGTGGAGACCACAGAGAAAGACCTAGTTCTCAGCCTCATGGCGACCGGAGGCCTCACATCCTTTGAAAACTCGAGAGGTCCGCGGAGATCAATGCTTCCAAAGGAGACGATGCCTGACTCCTCTTGAAAATGGATAGGAGTCCCAGGATCCCTGTCCACATGGACGGGGACCCTGGGTCTCCCGCTTCACGTGAACACGCGTCCCAATTGCCATGCCAAGACTCGAGGAGAATCCCGAGGTTTCCCTCGAACCTAGGCAGGAGTCCTGACGTCGCTGAACAAACACGTGTATGGAAGGGCCCTCCCCGTCGTAACTCTAGAATATACCCCAGTTTCCGGCCGCAACTCGAGAAAAACCATGAGACTTACCCCTCGCCACCAGATGAGGCCCGATTCCCCTGCACTGCGTGCAGAGCAATTCTGTGTTCCACATCAAACGTGAAAGGAGCCTTGATTTCCTTGATGGCACTCCAGAGAAAACCCCAGATCACTGTCTCAAGTCTAGAGGGATCCTGAGGTCACTGTAGCAACATGAAAGGGCTCCGTGGACCCCAAATCAAATCGAGATGAGAGCTTAGTCCCTGGCTTCGACTAAAGAGGAATAGCAACTTTCCACAAGCCCCTCAAGAGGAGGCTTCTCTCAGCTACAGGTATGTGAGAGGGACCCTGAGTTTGTGGCCTCAAGTAGAATGGACACCGAGATGCTCTGACTCGAAGTAAGGCCGGATATCCCTGCAGTGAATTGAATGCAGGGTCGTCTTCCATCTCCCAAGACGAAGGGATGTCTTAATCCCCTGTGGAGACCACAGAGAAAGACCTAGTCCTCCGCCTCAAAGCGACCGGAGGCCTCACATCCTTTGAAAACTCGAGAGGTCTGCGGAGATCAATGCTTCCAAAGGAGACGATACCTCACTCCTCTTGAAAGTGGATAGGAGTCCCAGGATCCCTGTGGCACGTGGAAAGGGACCCTGGGTCTCCCACCTCACGTGGAGACGCGTCCCAATTGCCATGCCAAGACTCGAGGAGAATCCCGAGGTGTCCCTCGCACCTAGGCAGGAGTCCTGACGTCGCTGAACAAACACGTGTCTGGAAGGGCCCTCCCCGTCGTAACTCGAGAATATACCCCAGGTTCCGGCCGCAACTCGAGAAAAACCATGAGACTTCCCCCTCGCCGCGAGATGAGGCCCGATTCCCCTGCACTGCGAGCAGAGCAATTCCGTGTTCCACATCAAACGTGAAAGGAGCCTTGATTTCCTTGATGGCACTCCAGAGAAAACCCAAAGTCACTGTCTCAAGTCTAGAGGGATCCTGAGGTCACTGTAGCAGCACGAAAGGGCTCCGTGGAACCCAAATCAACTCGAGCTGAGAGCTTAGTCCCTGGCTTCGACTCAAGAGGAATACCAACTTTCCACAAGCACCTCAAGAGGAGGCTTCTCTCAGCTACAGGTATGTGAGAGGGACCCTGAGATTGTGGCCTCAAGTGGAATGGACACTGAGAAGCTCTGACTCGAAGTCAGGCCGGATATCCCTGCAGTGAATTGAATGCAGGCTCGTCTTGCATCTCCCAAGACGAAGGGATATCGGAATCCCCTGTGGAGACCACAGAGAAAGACCTAGTTGACCGGCTCATCGTGACCGGAGGCCTCATATCCTTTGAAAACTCGAGAGGTCCACACAGATCAATGCTTCCAAAGGAGACGATGCCTGACTCCTCTTGAAAATGGATAGGAGTCCCAGGATCCCTGTGGCACGTGGAAATGGACACTTGGTCTCCCGCCTCACGTGGAGACGCGTACCAATTGCCATGCCAAGACTCGAGGAGAATCCCGAGGTGTCCCTCGCACCTAGGCAGGAGTCCTGACGTCGCTGAGCAAACACGTGTCTGGAAGGGCCCTCCCCGTCGTAACTCTAGAATATACCCCAGTTTCCGGCCGCAACTCGAGAAAAACCATGAGACTTACCCCTCGCCACCAGATGAGGCCCGATTCCCCTGCACTGCGTGCAGAGCAATTCTGTGTTCCACATCAAACGTGAAAGGAGCCTTGATTTCCTTGATGGCACTCCAGAGAAAACCCCAGATCACTGTCTCAAGTCTAGAGGGATCCTGAGGTCACTGTAGCAACATGAAAGGGCTCCGTGGACCCCAAATCAAATCGAGATGAGAGCTTAGTCCCTGGCTTCGACTAAAGAGGAATAGCAACTTTCCACAAGCCCCTCAAGAGGAGGCTTCTCTCAGCTACAGGTATGTGAGAGGGACCCTGAGTTTGTGGCCTCAAGTGGAATGGACACCGAGATGCTCTGACTCGAAGTAAGGCCGGATATCCCTGCAGTGAATTGAATGCAGGGTCGTCTTCCATCTCCCAAGACGAAGGGATGTCTTAATCCCCTGTGGAGACCACAGAGAAAGACCTAGTCCTCCGCCTCAAAGCGACCGGAGGCCTCACATCCTTTGAAAACTCGAGAGGTCTGCGGAGATCAATGCTTCCAAAGGAGACGATACCTCACTCCTCTTGAAAGTGGATAGGAGTCCCAGGATCCCTGTGGCACGTGGAAAGGGACCCTGGGTCTCCCACCTCACGTGGAGACGCGTCCCAATTGCCATGCCAAGACTCGAGGAGAATCCCGAGGTGTCCCTCGCACCTAGGCAGGAGTCCTGACGTCGCTGAACAAACACGTGTCTGGAAGGGCCCTCCCCGTCGTAACTCGAGAATATACCCCAGGTTCCGGCCGCAACTCGAGAAAAACCATGAGACTTCCCCCTCGCCGCGAGATGAGGCCCGATTCCCCTGCACTGCGAGCAGAGCAATTCCGTGTTCCACATCAAACGTGAAAGGAGCCTTGATTTCCTTGATGGCACTCCAGAGAAAACCCAAAGTCACTGTCTCAAGTCTAGAGGGATCCTGAGGTCACTGTAGCAGCACGAAAGGGCTCCGTGGAACCCAAATCAACTCGAGCTGAGAGCTTAGTCCCTGGCTTCGACTCAAGAGGAATACCAACTTTCCACAAGCACCTCAAGAGGAGGCTTCTCTCAGCTACAGGTATGTGAGAGGGACCCTGAGATTGTGGCCTCAAGTGGAATGGACACTGAGAAGCTCTGACTCGAAGTCAGGCCGGATATCCCTGCAGTGAATTGAATGCAGGCTCGTCTTGCATCTCCCAAGACGAAGGGATATCGGAATCCCCTGTGGAGACCACAGAGAAAGACCTAGTTGACCGGCTCATCGTGACCGGAGGCCTCATATCCTTTGAAAACTCGAGAGGTCCACACAGATCAATGCTTCCAAAGGAGACGATGCCTGACTCCTCTTGAAAATGGATAGGAGTCCCAGGATCCCTGTGGCACGTGGAAATGGACACTTGGTCTCCCGCCTCACGTGGAGACGCGTACCAATTGCCATGCCAAGACTCGAGGAGAATCCCGAGGTGTCCCTCGCACCTAGGCAGGAGTCCTGACGTCGCTGAGCAAACACGTGTCTGGAAGGGCCCTCCCCGTCGTAACTCGAGAATATACTCCAGGTTCCTCCCGCTACTCGAGAAAAACCATGAGACTTCCCCCTCGCCGCGAGATGATGCCCGATTCCCATGCACTGCCTGCAGAGCAATTCCGTGTTCCATATCAAACGTGAAAGGAGCCTTGATTTCCTTGATGGCACTCCAGAGAAAACCCAAGATCACTGTCTCAAGTCTAGAGGGATCCTGAGGTCACTGGAGCAACACGAAAGAGGTCCGAGGACCCCAAATCAACTCGAGATGAGAGCTTAGTCCCTGGCTTCGACTCAAGAGGAATACCAACTTTCCACAAGCACCTGAAGAGGAGGCTTTTCTCAGCTACAGGTATGTGAGAGGGACCCTGAGTTTGTGACCTCAAGTGGAATGGACACCGAGATGCTCTGACTCGACGTAAGGCGGGATATCTTTGCGTGAATTGAATGTAGGCTCTTCTTGCGTCTCCCAAGACGATGGGATGTCTGAATCCCCAGTGGAGAGGACAGAGAAAGACCTAGTCCTCCGCCTCAACGCGACCGGAGGCCTCACATCCTTTGAAATCTCGAGAGGTCCGGGGAGATCAATGCTTCCAAAGGAGACGATGCCTGACGCCTCTTGAAAATAGATAGTAGTCCCAGGATCCCTGTGGCACGTGGAAAGGGACCCTGGGTCTCCCGCCTCACGTGGAGACGCCTCGCAATTGCCATGCCAAGACTCGAGGAGAATCCCGAAGGGTCCCTCGCACCTAGGCAGGAGTCCTGACGTCGCTGAACAAACACGTGTCTGGAAGGGCCCTCCCCATCTTAACTCGAGAATATACCCCAGGTTCTGGCCGCAACACGAGAAAAACCATGAGACTTCCCCCTCGCCACGAGATGAGCCCCAATTCCCCTTCACTGCGTGCAGAGCAATTCCGTGTTCCACATCAAACGTGAAATGAGCCTTGATTTCCTTGATGGCACTGCAGAGAAAACCCAAGATCACTGTCTCAAGTCTAGAGGGATCCTGAGGTCACTGTAGCAACACGAAAGGGCTCCGTGGACCCAAAATCAACTCGAGATGAGAGCTTAGTCCCTGGCTTCGACTCAAGAGGAACACCAACTTTCCACAAGCACCTCAAGTGGAGGCTTCTCTCAGCTACAGGTATGTGAGAGGGACCCTGAGTTTGTGGCCTCAAGTGGAATGGACACCGAGATGCTCGGACTCGAAGTCAGGCCGGATATCCCTGCAGTGAAGTGAATGCAGGCTCGTCTTGCATCTCCCAAGACGAAGGGATGTCTGAATCCCCTGTGAAGACCACGGAGAAAGACCTAGTCCTCCGCCTCATCGCGACCGGAGGCCTCACATCCTTTGAAAACTCGAGAGGTCCGCGGAGATCAATGCTTCCAAAGGAGACGATGCCTGACTCCTCTTGAAAATGGATAGGAGTCCCAGGATCCCTGTGGCACGTGGAAAGGTACAGTGGTTATCCCGCCTTACGTGGAGACGCGTCCCAATTGCCATGCCAAGACTCGAGGAGAATCCCGAGGTGTCCCTCGCACCTAGGCAGGAGTCCTGACGTCGCTGAACAAACACGTGTCTGGAAGGGCCCTCCCGGTCGTAACTCGAGAATATCCCCCAGGTTCCGGCCGCAACTCGAGAAAAAATATGAGACTTCCCCCTCGCCATGAGATGAGGCCCGATTCCCCTGCACTGCGTGCAGAGCAATTCCGTGTTCCATATCAAAAGGGAAAGGAGCCTTGATTTCCTTTATGGCACTCCAGAGAAAACCCAAGATCACTGTCTCAAGTCTAGAGCGATCCTGAGGTTACTGGAGCAACACGAAAGGGCTCCGTGCACCCCAAATAAACTCGAGATGAGAGCTTAGTCCCTGGCTTCGACTCAAGAGGAATACCAACTTTCCACAAGCACCTCAAGAGGAGGCTTCTCTCAGCTACGGGTATGTTAGAGGGACCCTGAGTTTGTGGCCTCAAGTGGAATGGACACTGTGATGCTCTGACTCGAAGTAAGGCCGGATATCCCTGCAGTGAATTGAATGCAGGCTCGTCTTGCATCTCCCAAGACGAAGGGGTGTCTGAATCCCCTGTGGAGACCACAGAGAAAGACCTAGTCCTCCGTCTCAACGCGACCGGAGGCCTCACATCCTTTGAAAACTCGAGAGGTCCGCGGAGATCAATGCTTCCAAAGGAGACGATGCCAGACTCCTCTTGAAAATGGATAGGAGACCCAGGATCCCTGTGGCACGTGGAAAGGGACCCTGGGTCTCCCGCTTCACGTGGAGACGAGTCCCAATTGCCATGCCAAGACTCGAGGAGAATCCCGAGGTGTCCCTCGCACCTAGGCAGGAGTCCTGACGTCGCTGAACATACAAGTGTCTGGAAGGGCCCTACCCGTCGTAACTCGAGAATATACCCCAGGTTCCGGCCGCAACTCGAGAAAAACCATGAGACTTCCCCCTCGTCGCGAGATGAGGCCCGATTCCCCTGCACTGCATGCAGAGCAATTCCGTGTTCCACATCAAACGTGAAAGGAGCCTTGATTTCCTTGATGGCACTCCAGAGAAAACCCAAGATCACTGTCTCAAGTCTAGAGGGATCCTGAGGTCACTGGAGCAACACGAAAGGGCTCCATGGACCCCAAATCAACTCGAGATGAGAGCTTAGTCCCTGGTTTCGACTCAAGAGAAATACCAACTTTCCACAAGCACCTCAAGAGGAGGCTTCTCTCAGCTACAGGTATGTGAGAGGGACCCTGAGTTTGTGGCCTCAAGTGAAATGGACACCGAGATGCTCTGACTCGAAGTAAGGCCGGATATCCCTGCAGTGAATTGAATGCAGGCTCGTCTTGCATCTCCCAAGACGAAGGGATGTCTGAATCCCCTGTGGAGACCACAGAGAAAGACCTAGTTCTCCGCCACATCGCGACCGGAGGCCTCATATCCTTTGAAACTCGAGAGGTCCGCGGAGGTCAATGCTTCCAAAGGAGACGATGCCTGACTCCTCTTGAAAATGGATAGGAGTCCCAGGATCCCTGTGGCACGTGGAAAGGGACCCTGGGTCTCCCGCCTCACGTGAAGACGCGAGCCAATTGCCATGCCAAGACACGAGGAGAATCCCGAGGTGTCCCTCGCACCTAGGCAGGAGTCCTGACGTCCCTGAACAAACACGTGTCTGGAAGGGCCCTCCCCGTCGTAACTCGAGAATATACCCCAGGTTCCAGCCGCAACTCGAGAGAAACCATGAGACTTCCCCCTCGCCGCGAGATGAGGCCCGATTCCCCTGCACTGCGTGCAGGACAATTCCGTGTTCCACATCAAACGTGAAAGGAGCATTGATTTCCTTGATGGCACTCCAGAGAAAACCCAAGGTCACTGTCTCAAGTCTAGAGGGATCCTGAGGTCACTGGAGCAACACGAAAGGGCTCCGTGGACCCCAAATCAACTCGAGATGAGAGCTTAGTCCCTGGCTTCGACTCAAGAGGAATACCAACTTTCCACAAGCACCTCAAGAGGAGGCTTTTCTCAGCTACAGGTATGTGAGAGCGACCCTGAATTTGTGGCCTCAAGTGGAATGGACACCGAGATGCTCTGACTTGATGTAAGGCCGGATATCCCTGCAGTGAATTGAATGCAGGCTCGTCTTGCATCTCCCAAGACGAAGGGATGTCTGAATCCCGTGTGGAGACCACAGAGAAAGACCTAGTTCTCCGCCTCATCGAGACCGGAGGCCTCACATCCTTTGAAATCTCGAGAGGTCCACGGAGAACAATGCTTCCAAAGGAGACGATGCCTGACTCCTCTTGAAAATGGATAGGAGTCCCAGGATCCCTGTGGCACGTGAAAAGGGACCCTGGGTCTCCCGCCTCACGTGGAGACGCGTCCCAATTGCCATGCCAAGACTCGAGGACAATCCCGAGGTGTCCCTCGCACCTAGGCAGGAGTCCTGACGTCGCTGAACAAACACGTGTCTGGAAGGACCCTCCCCGTCGTAACTCGAGAATATACCCCAGGTTCCGGCCGCAACTCGAGAAAAACCAAGAGACTTCCCCCTCGCCGCGAGATGAGGCCCGATTCCCCTGCACTGCGTGCAGAGCAATTCCGAGTTCCACATCAAACGTGAAAGGAGCCTTGATTTCCTTGATGGCACTCCAGAGAAAACCCAAGATCACTGTCTCAAGTCTAGAAGGATCCTGAAGTCACTGGAGCAACACGAAAGCGCTCCGTGGACCCCAAATCAACTCGAGATGAGAGCTTAGTCCCTGGCTTCGACTCAAGAGGAATACCAACTTTCAACAAGCACCTCAAGAGGAGGCTTCTCTCAGCAACAGGTATGTGAGAGGGACCCTGAGTTTGTGGCCTTAAATGGAATGGACACCGAGATGCTCTGACTAGAAGTAAGACCGGATATCCCTGCAGTGAATTGAATGCAGGCTCGTCTTGCATCTCCCAAGACGAAGGGATGTCTAAATCCACTGTGGAGACCACAGAGAAAGACCTAGTCCTCCGCCTCAACGCGAACGGAGGCCTCACATCCTTTGAAAACTCGAGAGGTCCGCGGAGATCAATGCTTACAAAGGAGATGATGCCGGACTCCTCTTGAAAATGGATAGGAGTCCCAGGATCCCTGTGGCCCGTGGAAAGGGAACCTGGGTCTCCCGCCTCACGTGGAGACGCGTCCCAATTGCCATGCCAAGACTCGAGGAGAATCCCGAGGTGTCCCTCGCACCTAGGCAGGAGTCCTGACGTCGCTGAACAAACACGTGTCTGGAAGGGCCCTCCCCGTCGTAACTCGAGAATATACCCCAGGTTCCGGCCGCAACTCGAGAAAAACCATGAGACTTCCCCCTCGTCGCGAGATGAGGCCCGATTCCCCTGCACTGCGTGCAGAGCGATTCCGTGTTCCACATAAAACGTGAAAGGAGCCTTGATTTCCTTGATGGCACTCCTGAGAAAACCCAAGATCACTGTCTCAAGTCTAGAGGGATCCTGAGGTCACTGTAGCAACACGAAAGGGCTCCGTGGACCCAAAATCAACTCGAGATGAGAGCTTAGTCCCTGGCTTCGACTCAAGAGGAACACCAACTTTCCACAAGCACCTCAAGTGGAGGCTTCTCTCAGCTACAGGTATGTGAGAGGGACCCTGAGTTTGTGGCCTCAAGTGGAATGGACACCGAGATGATCGGACTCGAAGTCAGGCCGGATATCCCTGCAGTGAAGTGAATGCAGGCTCGTCTTGCATCTCCCAAGACGAAGGGATATCTGAATCCCCTGTGAAGACCACGGAGAAAGACCTAGTCCTCCGCCTCATCGCGACCGGAGGCCTCACATCCTTTGAAAACTCGAGAGGTCCGCGGAGATCAATGCTTCCAAAGGAGACGATGCCTGACTCCTCTTGAAAATGGATAGGAGTCCCAGGATCCCTGTGGCACGTGGAAAGGGACCCTGGGTCTCCCGCCTCACGTGGAGACGCGTCCCAATTGCCATGCCAAGACTCGAGGAGAATCCCGAGGTGTCCCTCGCACCTAGGCAGGAGTCCTGACGTCGCTGAACAAACACGTGTCTGGAAGGGCCCTCCCCGTCGTATCTCGAGAATATACCCCAGGTTCCGGCCGCAACTCGAGAAAAACCATGAGACTTCCCCCTCGCCATGAGATGAGGCCCGATTCCCCTGCACTGCGTGCAGAGCAATTCCGTGTTCCATATCAAAAGTGAAAGGAGCCTTGATTTCCTTGATGGCACTCCAGAGAAAACCCAAGATCACTGTCTCAAGTCTAGAGCGATCCTGAGGTTACTGGAGCAACACGAAAGGGCTCCGTGCACCCCAAATAAACTCGAGATGAGAGCTTAGTCCCTGGCTTCGACTCAAGAGGAATACCAACTTTCCACAAGCACCTCAAGAGGAGGCTTCTCTCAGCTACAGGTATGTGAGAGGGACCCTGAGTTTGTGGCCTCAAGTGGAATGGACACCGAGATGCTCTGACTCGAAGTCAGGCCGGATATCCCTGCAGTGAATTGAATGCAGGCTCGTCTTGCATCTCCCAAGACGAAGGGGTGTCTGAATCCCCTGTGGAGACCACAGAGAAAGACCTAGTACTCCGCCTCTACGCGACCGGAGGCCTCACATCCTTTGAAAACTCGAGAGGTCCGCGGAGATCAATGCTTCCAAAGGAGACGATGCCAGACTCCTCTTGAAAATGGATAGGAGACCCAGGATCCCTGTGGCACGTGGAAAGGGACCCTGGGTCTCCCGCTTCACGTGGAGACGAGTCCCAATTGCCATGCCAAGACTCGAGGAGAATCCCGAGGTGTCCCTCGCACCTAGGCAGGAGTCCTGACGTCGCTGAACATACAAGTGTCTGGAAGGGCCCTACCCGTCGTAACTCGAGATATACCCCAGGTTCCGGCCGCAACTCGACAAAAACCATGAGACTTCCCCCTCGTCGCGAGATGAGGCCCGATTCCCCTGCACTGCATGCAGAGCAATTCCGTGTTCCACATCAAACGTGAAAGGAGCCTTGATTTCCTCGATGGCACTCCAGAGAAAACCCAAGATCACTGTCTCAAGTCTAGAGGGATCCTGAGGTCACTGGAGCAACACGAAAGGGCTCCATGGACCCCAAATCAACTCGAGATGAGAGCTTAGTCCCTGGTTTCGACTCAAGAGAAATACCAACTTTCCACAAGCACCTCAAGAGGAGGCTTCTCTCAGCTACAGGTATGTGAGAGGGACCCTGAGTTTGTGGCCTCAAGTGAAATGGACACCGAGATGCTCTGACTCGAAGTAAGGCCAGATATCCCTGCAGTGAATTGAATGCAGGCTCGTCTTGCATCTCCCAAGACGAAGGGATGTCTGAATCCCCTGTGGAGACCACAGAGAAAGACCTAGTTCTCCGCCACATCGCGACCGGAGGCCTCATATCCTTTGAAACTCGAGAGGTCCGCGGAGGTCAATGCTTCCAAAGGAGACGATGCCTGACTCCTCTTGAAAATGGATAGGAGTCCCAGGATCCCTGTGGCACGTCGAAAGGGACCCTGGGTCTCCCGTCTCACGTGAAGACGCGACCCAATTGCCATGCCAAGACACGAGGAGAATCCCGAGGTGTCCCTCGCACCTAGGCAGGAGTCCTGACGTCCCTGAACAAACACGTGTCTGGAAGGGCCCTCCCCGTCGTAACTCGAGAATATACCCCAGGTTCCAGCCGCAACTCGAGAGAAACCATGAGACTTCCCCCTCGCCGCGAGATGAGGCCCGATTCCCCTGCACTGCGTGCAGGGCAATTCCGTGTTCCACATCAAACGTGAAAGGAGCATTGATTTCCTTGATGGCACTCCAGAGAAAACCCAAGGTCACTGTCTCAAGTCTAGAGGGATCCTGAGGTCACTGGAGCAACACGAAAGGGCTCCGTGGACCCCAAATCAACTCGAGATGAGAGCTTAGTCCCTGGCTTCGACTCAAGAGGAATACCAACTTTCCACAAGCACCTCAAGAGGAGGCTTTTCTCAGCTACAGGTATGTGAGAGCAAACCTGAGTTTGTGGCCTCAAGTGGAATGGACACCGAGATGCTCTGACTTGAAGTAAGGCCGGATATCCCTGCAGTGAATTGAATGCAGGCTCGTCTTGCATCTCCCAAGACGAAGGGATGTCTGAATCCCGTGTGGAGACCACAGAGAAAGACCTAGTTCTCCGCCTCATCGAGACCGGAGGCCTCACATCCTTTGAAATCTCGAGAGGTCCACGGAGAACAATGCTTCCAAAGGAGACGATGCCTGACTCCTCTTGAAAATGGATAGGAGTCCCAGGATCCCTGTGGCACGTGAAAAGGGACCCTGGGTCTCCCGCCTCACGTGGAGACGCGTCCCAATTGCCATGCCAAGACTCGAGGACAATCCCGAGGTGTCCCTCGCACCTAGGCAGGAGTCCTGACGTCGCTGAACAAACACGTGTCTGGAAGGACCCTCCCCGTCGTAACTCGAGAATATACCCCAGGTTCCGGCCGCAACTCGAGAAAAACCAAGAGACTTCCCCGTCGCCGCGAGATGAGGCCCGATTCCCCTGCACTGCGTGCAGAGCAATTCCGAGTTCCACATCAAACGTGAAAGGAGCCTTGATTTCCTTGATGGCACTCCAGAGAAAACCCAAGATCACTGTCTCAAGTCTAGAAGGATCCTGAAGTCACTGGAGCAACACGAAAGCGCTCCGTGGACCCCAAATCAACTCGAGATGAGAGCTTAGTCCCTGGCTTCGACTCAAGAGGAATACCAACTTTCAACAAGCACCTCAAGAGGAGGCTTCTCTCAGCAACAGGTATGTGAGAGGGACCCTGAGTTTGTGGCCTCAAATGGATGGGACACCGAGATGCTCTGACTAGAAGTAAGACCGGATATCCCTGCAGTGAATTGAATGCAGGCTCGTCTTGCATCTCCCAAGACGAAGGGATGTCTGAATCCACTGTGGAGGCCATAGAGAAAGACCTAGTTCTCCGCCCGATCGCGACCGGAGGCCTCACATCCTTTGAAAACTCGAGAGGTCTGCGGAGATCAATGCTTCCAAAGGAGACGATGCCTGACTCCTCTTGAAAATGGATAGGAGTCCCAGGATCCCTGTCCACATGGACGGGGACTCTGGGTCTCCCGCTTCACGTGGAGACGTGTCCCAATTGCCATGCCAAGGCTCGAGGAGAATCCCGAGGTGTCCCTCGCACCTAGGCAGGAGTCCTGACGTCGCTGAACAAACACGTGTCTGGAAGGGCCCTCCCCGTCGTAACTCGAGAATATACCCCAGATTCCGGCCGCAACTCGAGAAAAACCATGAGACTTCCCCCTCGCCGCGAGATGAGGCCCGATTCACCTGCACTGCGTCCAGAGCAATTCCGTGTTCCACATCAAACGTGAAAGGAGCCTTGATTTCCTTGATGGCACTCCAGAGAAAACCCAAGATCACTGTCTCAAGTCTAGAGGGATCCTGAGGTCACTGGAGCAACACGAAAGGGCTCCGTGGACCCCAAATCAATTCGAGATGAGAGCTTAGAACCTGGCTTCGACTCAAGAGGAATACCAACTTTCCACAAGCACTTCAAGAGGAGGCTTCTCTCAGCTACAGGTATGTGAGAGGGACCATGAGTTTGTGGCCTCAAGTGGAATGGACACAGAGATGCTCTGACTTGAAATAAGGCCGGATATCCCCACAGTGAATTGAATGCAGGCTCGTCTTGCATCTCCCCAGACGAAGGGATGTCTGAATCCCCTGTGGAGACCACAGAGAAAGACCTAGTCCGCCTCCTCATCGCGAACGGAGGCCTCACATCCTTTGAAAACTCGAGAGATCTGCGGAGATCAATGCTTCCAAAGGAGACTTTGCCTGACTCCTCTTGAAAATGGATAAGAGTCCCAGGATCCCTGTGGCACGTGAAAAGGGACCCTGGGTCCCCCGTCTCACGTGGAGACGCGTCCCAATTGCCATGCCAAGACTCGAGGACAATCCCGAGGTGTCCCTCGCACCTAGGCAGGAGTCCTGACGTCGCTGAACAAACACGTGTCTGGAAGGGCCCTCCCCGTCGTAACTCGAGAATATACCCCAGGTTCGGTCCGCTACTCGAGAAAAACCATGAGACTTCCCCCTCGCCGCGAGATGAGGCCCGATTCCCCTGCACTGCGTGCAGAACCATTCCGTGTTCCACATCAAACGTGAAAGAAGCCTTGATTTCCTTGATGGCACTCCAGAGAAAAACCAAGATCACTGTCTCAAGTCTAGAGGGATCCTGAGGTCACTGGAGCAACACGAAAGGGCTCCGTGGACCCCAAATCAACTCGAGATGGGAGCTTAGTCCCTGGCTTCGACTCAAGAGGAATACCAACTTTCCACAAGCACCTCAAGAGGAGGCTTCTCTCAGGTACAGGTATGTGAGAGGGATCCTGAGTTTGTGGCCTCAAGTGGAATGGACACCGAGATGCTCTGACTCGAAGTAAGGCCGGATATCCCTGTAGTGAATTGAATGCAGGCTCGTCTTTCATCTCCCAAGACGAAGGGATGTCTGAATCCCCTGTGGAGACCACAGAGAAAGACCTAATTCTCCGCCTCATCGCGACTGGAGGCCTCACATCCTTTGAAAACTCTAGAGGTCCGCGGAGATCAATGCTTCCAAAGGAGACGATGCCTGTCTCCGCTTGAAAATTGATAGGAGTCCCAGGATCCCTGTGGCACGTGGAAAGGGACCCTGGGTCTTCCGCCTCACGTGGAGACGCGTTCCAATTGCCATGCCAAGACTCGAGGAGAATCCAGAGGTGTCCCTCGCACCTAGGCTGGAGTCCTGACGTCGCTGAAGAAACACGTGCCTGGAAGGGCCCTCCCCGTCGTAACTCGAGAATATACCCCAGGTTCCGGCCGAAACTCGAGAAAAACCATGAGTCTTCCCCCTCGCCGCGAGATGAGGCTCGATTTCACTGCACTGCGTGCAGAGCAATTCCGTGTTCCACATCAAGCCTGAAAGTAGCCTCGATTTCCTTGATGGCATTCCAGAGAAAACCCAAAGTGACTGTCTCAAGTCTAGAGGGATCCTGAGGCCACTGTACCAGCATGAAAGGACTCCGTGGACCCCAAATCAACTCGAGATAAGAGCTTAGTCCCTGGCTTCGACTTAAGAGGAATGCCAACTTTCCACAAGCACCTCAAGAGGAGGCTTCTCTCAGCTACAGGTATGTGAGAGGGACCTTAGTTTGTGGCCTCAAGTGGAATGGACACCGAGATGCTCTGACTCGAAGTAAGGCCGGATAACCCTGCAGTGAATTGAAAGCAGGCTCGTCTTCCATCTCCCAAGAAGAAGGAATGTCTGAATCCCCTGTGGAGGCCACAGAGAAAGACCTAGTCCTCCGCCTCATCGCGAGCGGAGGCCTCACATCCTTTGAAAACTCGAGAGGTCTGCGGAGATCAATCCTTCCAAAGGAGACGATGCCTGACTCCTCTTGAAAATGGATAGGAGTCCCAGGATCCCTGTGGCACGTGGAAAGGGACCCTGGGTCTCCCGCATCACGTGGAGACGCGTCCCAATTGCCATGCCAAGGCTCGAGGAGAATCCCGAGGTGTCCCTCGCACCTAGGCAGGGGTCCTGACGTCGATGAACAAACACGTGCCTGGAAGGGCCCTCCCCATCGTAACTCGAGAATATACCCCAGGTTCAGGCCGCAACTCGAGAAAAACCATGAGACTTCCCCCTCGCCGCGAGATGAGGCTAGATTTCCCTGCACTGCGTGCAGAGCAATTCCGTGTTCCACATCAAACGAGAAAGGAGCCTTGATTGCCTTGATGGCACTCCAGAGAAAACCCAAAGTCACTGTCTCAAGTCTAGAGGGATCCTGAGGCCACTGTAGCAGCATGAAAGGGCTCCGTGGACCCCAAATCAACTTGAAATGAGAGCTTAGTCCCTGGCTTCGACTCAAGAGGAATACCAAGTTTCCACAAGCACCTCAAGAGGAGGCTTCTCTCAGCTACACTTATGTGACAGGTACCCTGAGTTTGTGGCCTAAAGTGGAATGGACACCGAGATGCTCTGACTCGAAGTAATTCCGGATATCCCTGCAGTGAATTGAATGCAAGCTCGTCTTGCATCTCCCAAGACGAAGGGATGTCTGATTCCCCTGTGGAGACCACAGAGAAAGACCTAGTTCCCCGCCTTATCGCGACCGGAGGCCTCACATCCTTTGAAAGCTCGACAGGTCCGCGGAGATCAATGCTTCCAAAGGAGACGATGCCTGACTCCTCTTGAAAATGGATAGGAGTCCCAGGATCCCTGTGGCACGTGGAAAGGGACCCTGGATTACCCGCCTCACGTGGAGACGCGTCCCAATTGCCATGCCAAGACTCGAGGAGAATCCCAAGTTGTCCCTCGCTCCTAGGCAGGAGTCCTGACGTCGTGGAACAAACACGTGTCTGGAAGGGCCCTCCCCGTCGTAACTCGAGAATATACCCTAGTTTCCGGCCGCAACTCGAGAAAAACCATGAGACTACCAGCTCGCCGCGAGATGAGGCCCAATTCCCCTGCACTGCATGCAGAGCAATTCCGTGTTCCACATCAAACGTGAAGGGAGCCTTGATTTCCTTGATGGCACTCCAGAGAAAACCCAGGATCACTGTCTCAAGTCTAGAGGGATCCTGAGGTCCCTGGAGCAACATGAAAGTTCCCTGTGGACCCCAAATCAACTCTAGATGAGAGCTTAGTCCCTGGCTTCGACTCAAGAGGAATACCAACTTTCCACAAGCACTTCACGAGGAGGCTTCTCTCAGCTACTGGTATGTGAGAGGGACCCTGAGTTTGTGGCCTCAAGTGGAATGGACACTGAGATGCTCTGACTCGAAATAAGGCCGGATATCCCTGCAGTGAATTGAATGTAGGATCGTCTTGCATCTCCCAAGACGAAGGGATGTCTGAATCCCCTGTGGAGACCACAGAGAAAGACCTAGTTCTCCGCCTCATTGCGACCGGAGGCCTCACATCCTTTGAAAACTCGAGAGGTCCGCGGAGATCAATGCTTACAAAGGAGACGATGACTGACTCCTCTTGAAAATGGATAGAAGTCCCAGGATCCCTGTGGCACGTGGAAAGGGACCCTAGGTCTCCCGCCTCACGTGGAGACGCATCCCAATTGCCATGCCAAGACTCGAGGAGAATCCCGAGGTGTCCCTTGCACCTAGGCAGGAGTCCTGACGTCGCTGAACAAACACGTGTCTGGAAGGGCCCTCCCCATTGTAACTCGAGAATATACCCCAGGTTCGGTCCGCAACTCGAGAAAAACCATGAGACTTCCCCCTCGCAGCGAGATGAGGCCCGATTCCCCTGCACTGCGTGCAGAGCAATTCCGTGTTCCACATCAAACGTGAAAGGAGCCTTGATTTCCTTGATGGCACTCCAGAGAAAACCCAAGGTCACTGTCTCAAGTCTAGAGGGATCCTGAGGTCACTGGAGCAACACGAAAGGGCTCCGTGGACCCCAGATCTACTCGAGATGAGAGCTTAGTCCCTGGCTTCGAATCAAGAGGAATACCAACTTTCCACAAGCACCTCAAGAGGAGGCTTCTCTCAGCTACAGGTATGTGAGAGGGACCCTGAGTTTGTGGCCTCAATTGGAATGAACACCTAGATGCTCTGACTCAAAAAAGGCCGGATATCCCAATAGTGAATTGAATGCAGGCTCGTCTTGCATCTCCCAAGATGAAGGGATGTCTGAATCCCGTGCGGAGACCACAGAGAAAGACCTAGTCCTCCGTTTCATCGCGACCGGAGGCTTCACATCCTTTGAAAACTCGAGAGGTCCGCGGAGATCAATGCTTCCAAAGGAGACGATGCCTGACTCTTCTTGAAAATGGATAGGAGTCCCAGGATCCCTGTGGCACGTGGAAAGGGACCCCGGGTCTCCCGCCTCACAAGGAGACGCGTCCAAATTGCCATGCCAAGACTCGAGGAGAATCCTGAGGTGTCCCTCGCACCTAGGCAGGAGTCCTGACGTCGCTGAACAAACACGTGTCTGGAAGGGCCCTCCCCGTCGTAACTCGAGAATATACCCCAGGTTCTGGCCGCAATTCAAGAAAAACCATGAGATTTCCCACTCGCCGCGAGTTGAGGCCCGATTACCCTGCACTGCATGCAGAGCAAATACGTGTTCCACATCAAACGTGAAAGGACCCTTGATTTCCTTGATGGCACCCCAGTGAAAACCCAAGATCACTGTCACAAGTCTAGAGGGATCCTGAGGTCACTGGACCAAAAGGAAAGGGCTCCATGGACCCCAAATCAACTCGAGATGAGAGATTAGTCCCTGGCTTAGAATCAAGAGGAATACCAACTTTCCACAAGCACCTCAAGAGGAGGCTTCTCTCAGCTACAGGTATGTGAGAGGGACACTGAGTTTGTGGCCTCAAGTGGAATGGACACCGAGATGCTCTGACTCGAAGTAAGGCCGGATATCCCTGCAGTGAATTGAATGCAAGCTCGTCTTGCATCTCCCAAGACGAAGGGTTGCCTGAATCCCCTTTGGAGACCACAGAGAAAGACCTAGGCCTCCGCCTCATCGCGACCGAAGCCTCACATCCTTTGAAAACTCGAGAGGTCCGCGGAGATCAATGCATCCAAAGGAGACGAAGCCTGGCTCTTCTTGAAAATGGATAGGAGTCCCAGGATCTCTGTGGCACGTGGAAAGGGACCCTGGGTCTCCCGCCTCACGTGGAGACGCGTCCCAATTGCCATGCCAAGACTCGAGGAGAATCCCGAGGTGTCCCTGGCACATAGGCAGGAGTCCTGACGTCGCTGAACAAACACGTGTCTGGAACGGCCCTCCCCGTCGTAACTCGAGAATATACCCCAGGTTCCGGCCGCAACTCGAGAAAAACCATGAGACTTCCCCCTCGCCGTGAGATGAGGCCCGATTCCCCTGCACTGCGTGCAGAGCAATTCCGTGTTCCACATCAAACGTGAAAGGAGCCTTGATTTCCTTGATGGCACTCCAGAGAAAACCCAAGATCACTGTCTCAAGTCTAGAGGGATCCTGAGGTCACTGGAGCAACACGAAAGGGCTCCGTGGACCACAAATCAACTCGAGATGAGAGCTTAGTCCCTGGCTTCGACTCAAGAGGAATGGCAACTTTCCACAAGCACCTCAAGAGGAGGCTTCTCTCAGCTACAGGTATGTGAGAGGGACCCTGAGTTTGTGGCCTCAAGTGGAATGGACACCGAGATGCTCTGACTCGAAGTAAGGCCGGATATCCCTGCAGTGAATTGAATGCAGGCTCGTCTTGCATCTCCCAAGACGAAGGGTTGCCTGAATCCCCTGTGGAGACCACAGAGAAAGACCTAGGCCTCCGCCTCATCGCGACCGGAGGCCTCACATCCTTTGAAAACTCGAGAGGTCTGCGGAGATCAATGCTTCCAAAGGAGACGATGCCTGGCTCTTCTTGAAAATGGATAGGAGTCCCAGGATCCCTGTGGCACGTGGAAAGGGACCCTGGGTCTCCCGCCTCACGTGGAGACGCGTCCCAATTGCCATGCCAAGACTCGAGGAGAATCCCGAGGTGTCCCTCGCACCTAGGCAGGAGTCCTGACGTCGCTGAACAAACACGTGTCTGGAACGGCCCTCCCCGTCGTAACTCGAGAATATACCCCAGGTTCCGGCCGCAACTCGAGAAAAACCATGAGACTTCCCCCTCGCCGCGAGATGAGGCCCGATTCCCCTGCACTGCGTGCAGAGCAATTCCGTGTTCCACATCAAACGTGAAAGGAGCCTTGATTTCCTTGATGGCACTCCAGAGAAAACCCAAGATCACTGTCTCAAGTCTAGAGGGATCCTGAGGTCACTGGAGCAACACGAAAGGGCTCCGTGGACCCCAGATCTACTCGAGATGAGAGCTTAGTCCCTGGCTTCGAATCAAGAGGAATACCAACTTTCCACAAGCACCTCAAGAGGAGGCTTCTCTCAGCTACAGGTATGTGAGAGGGACCCTGAGTTTGTGGCCTCAATTGGAATGGACACCTAGATGCTCTGACTCAAAAAAGCCGGATATCCCAATAGTGATTTGAATGCAGGCTCGTCTTGCATCTCCCAAGATGAAGGGATGTCTGAATCCCGTGCGGAGACCACAGAGAAAGACCTAGTCCTCTGTTTCATCGCGACCGGAGGCTTCACATCCTTTGAAAACTCGAGAGGTCCGCGGAGATCAATGCTTCCGAAGGAGACGATGCCTGACTCTTCTTGAAAATGGATAGGAGTCCCAGCATCCCTGTGGCACGTGGAAAGGGACCCGGGTCTCCCGCCTCACGTGGAGACGCGTCCCAATTGCCATGCCAAGACTCGAGGAGAATCCTGAGGTGTCCCTCGCACCTAGGCAGGAGTCCTGACGTCGCTGAACAAACACGTGTCTGGAAGGGCCCTCCCCGTCGTAACTCGAGAATATACCCCAGGTTCCGGCCGCAACTCGAGAAAAACCATGAGACTTCCCCCTCGCCGCGAGATGAGGCCCGATTCCCCTGCACTGCGTGCAGAGCAATTTCATGTTCCACATCAAACATGAAAGGAGGCTTGATTTCCTTGATGGCACTCCAGACAAAACCCAAGATCACTTTCTCAAGTATAGAGGGATCCTGAGGTCACTGGAGCAAAAAAAAGGGCTCCGTGGACCCCAAATCAACTCGAGATGAGAGCTTAGTCCCTGGCTTAGACTCAAGAGGAATACCAACTTTCCACAAGCAACTCAAGAGGAGGTTTCTCTCAGCTACAGGTATATTTGAGGGACCCCGAGTTTGTGGCCTCAAGTGGAATGGACACCGAGATGCTCTGACTCGAAGTAAGGCCGGATATCCCTGCAGTGAATTGAATGCAGGCTCGTCTTGCATCTCCCAAGACGAAGGGTTGTCTGAATCCCCTGTGGAGACCACAGAGAAAGACCTATCCTCCGCCTCATCGCGACCGGAGGCCTCATATTCTTTGAAAACTCTAGATGTTTGCAGAGATCAATGCTTCCAAAGGAGACGATGCCCGACTCCTCTTGAAAATGGATAGGAGTCCCAGGATCCCTGTGGCACGTGGAAAAGGACACTGGGTCTTCCGCCTCGCGTGGAGACGCATCCCAATTGCCATGCCAAGACTCGAGGAGATTCCCGAGTTGTCCCTCGCACCTAGGCAGGAGTCCTGACGTCGCTGAACAAACACGTGTCTGGAAGGGCCCTCCCCGTCGTAACTCGAGAATATACCCCAGGTTCCGGCCGCAACTCGAGAAAAACCATGAGACTTCCCCCTCGCCGCGAGATGAGGCCCTTTCCCCTGCCCTGCGTGCAGACCAATTCCGTGTTCCACATCAAAAGTGAAAGGAGCCTTGATTTCCTTGATGGCACTCCAGAGAAAACCCAAGATCACTGTCTCTAGTCTAGAGGGTTCCTGAGGTCACTGTAGCAACACGAAAGGGCTCCGTGGAGCCCAAATCAACTCGAGATGAGAGCTTAGTCCCTGGCTTCGACTCAAGAGGAATACCAACTTTCCACAAGCACCTGAAGAGGAGGCTTCTCGCAGCCACAGGTATGTGAGAGGGCCCCTGAGTTTGTGGCCTCAAGTGGAATGGACACCGAGATGCTCTGACTCGAAGTAAGGCCGAATATCCCTGCAGTGAATTGAATGCAGGCTCGTCTTGCATCTCCCAAGACGAAGGGATGTCTGAATCCCCTGTGGAGACCACAGAGAAAGACCTAGTTCTCCGCCTCATTGCGACCAGAGGCCTCACATCCTTTGAAAATTCGAGAGGTCCGCGGAGATCAATGCTTCCAAAGGAGACGATGCCTGACTCTTCTTGAAAATGGATAGGAGTCCCAGGATCCCTGTGGCACGTGGAAAGGGACACTGGGTCTCCCGCCTCACGTGGAGACGCGTCCCAATTGCCATGCCAAGACTCGAGGAGAATCCCGTGGTGTCCCTCGCACCTAGGCAGGAGTCCTGACGTCGCTGAACAAACACGTGTCTGGAAGGGCCCTCCGCGTCGTAACTCTAGAATATACCCCAGGTTCCGGCCGCTACTTAGAAAAACCATGAGACATCCTCCTTGCCGCGAGATGACGCCCAATTTCCCTGCACTGCGTGCAGAGCAATTCCGTGTTCCACATCAAACGTGAAAGGAGCCTTGATTTCCTTGATGGCACTCCAGAGAAAACCCAAGATCACTGTCTCAAGTCTAGAGGGATCCTGAGGTCACTGGACCAACAGGAAAGGGCTCCGTGGACTCAAAATCAACTCGAGATGAGAGCTTAGTCCCTGGCTTCGACTCAAGAGGAATACCAACTTTCCACAAGCACCTCAAGAGGAGGCTTCTCTCAGCTACAGGTATGTGAGAGGGACCCTGAGTTGGTGGCCTCAAGTGGAAAGGACACCGAGATGCTCGACTCGAAGTAAGGCTGGATATCCCTGCAGTGAATTGAATGCAGGCTCGTCTTGCATCTCCCAAGACGAAGGGATGTCTGAATCCCCTGTGGAGACCACAGAGAATGTCCTAGTCCTCCCCCTCAACGCGACCGGAGGCCTCACATCCTTTGAAAACTCGAGAGATCTGCGGAGATCAATGCTTCCAAAGGAGACTTTGCCTGACTCCTCTTGAAAATGGATAGGAGTCCCAGGATCCCTGTGGCACGTGGAAAGGGACACTGGGTCTCCCGCCTCACGTGGAGATGCATCCCAATTGCCATGTCAAGACTCGAGGAGAATCCCGAGGTGTCCCTCGCACCTAGGCAGTAGTCCTGACGTCGCTGAACAAACACGTATCTGGAAGGGCCCTCCGCGTCGTAACTCGAGAATATACCCCAGGTTCCGGCCGCTACTTAGAAAAACCATGAGACATCCTCCTTGCCGCGAGATGAGGCCCGATTCCCCTGCACTGCGTGCAGAGCAATTCTGTGTTCCACATCAAACGTGAAAGGAGCCTTGATTTCCTTGATGGCACTCCAGAGAAAACCCAAGATCACTGTCTCAAGTCTAGAGGGATGCTGAGGTCATTGGACCAACAGGAAAGGGCTCCGTGCACCCCAAATCAACTCGAGAAGAGAGCTTAGTCCCTGGCTTCGACTCAAGAGGAATAATAACTTTCCACAAGCACCTCAAGAGGAGGCTTCTCTCAGCTACAGGTATGTGAGAGGGACCCTGATTTTGTGGCCTCAAGAGGAATGGACACCGAGATGCTCTGATTCGAAGTAAGGCCGGATATCCCTGCAGTGAATTGAATGCAGGCTCGTCTTGCATGTCCCAAGACGAAGGGATGTCTGAATCCCCTGTGGAGACCACAGAGAAAGACCTAGTCCTCCACCTCAACGCAACCGGAGGCCTCATATCCTTTGAAAACTCGAGAGGTCCGCGGATATCAATACTTCCGAAGGAGACGATGCCTGACTCCTCTTGAAAATGGATAGGAGTCCCAGGATCGCTGTGGCACGTGCAAAGGGACACTGGGTCTCCCGCCTCACGTGGAGACGCGTCCCAATTGCCATGCCAAGACTCGAGGAGAATCCCGAGGTGTCCCTCGCACCTAGGGAGGAGTCCTGACGTCGCTGAACATACAAGTGTCTGGAAGGGCCCTACCCGTCGTAACTCGAGATATACCCCAGGTTCCGGCCGCAACTCGACAAAAACCATGAGACTTCCCCCTCGTCGCGAGATGAGGCCCGATTCCCCTGCACTGCATGCAGAGCAATTCCGTGTTCCACATCAAACGTGAAAGGAGCCTTGATTTCCTCGATGGCACTCCAGAGAAAACCCAAGATCACTGTCTCAAGTCTAGAGGGATCCTGAGGTCACTGGAGCAACACGAAAGGGCTCCATGGACCCCAAATCAACTCGAGATGAGAGCTTAGTCCCTGGTTTCGACTCAAGAGAAATACCAACTTTCCACAAGCACCTCAAGAGGAGGCTTCTCTCAGCTACAGGTATGTGAGAGGGACCCTGAGTTTGTGGCCTCAAGTGAAATGGACACCGAGATGCTCTGACTCGAAGTAAGGCCAGATATCCCTGCAGTGAATTGAATGCAGGCTCGTCTTGCATCTCCCAAGACGAAGGGATGTCTGAATCCCCTGTGGAGACCACAGAGAAAGACCTAGTTCTCCGCCACATCGCGACCGGAGGCCTCATATCCTTTGAAACTCGAGAGGTCCGCGGAGGTCAATGCTTCCAAAGGAGACGATGCCTGACTCCTCTTGAAAATGGATAGGAGTCCCAGGATCCCTGTGGCACGTCGAAAGGGACCCTGGGTCTCCCGTCTCACGTGAAGACGCGACCCAATTGCCATGCCAAGACACGAGGAGAATCCCGAGGTGTCCCTCGCACCTAGGCAGGAGTCCTGACGTCCCTGAACAAACACGTGTCTGGAAGGGCCCTCCCCGTCGTAACTCGAGAATATACCCCAGGTTCCAGCCGCAACTCGAGAGAAACCATGAGACTTCCCCCTCGCCACGAGATGAGGCCCGATTCCCCTGCACTGCGTGCAGGGCAATTCCGTGTTCCACATCAAACGTGAAAGGAGCATTGATTTCCTTGATGGCACTCCAGAGAAAACCCAAGGTCACTGTCTCAAGTCTAGAGGGATCCTGAGGTCACTGGAGCAACACGAAAGGGCTCCGTGGACCCCAAATCAACTCGAGATGAGAGCTTAGTCCCTGGCTTCGACTCAAGAGGAATACCAACTTTCCACAAGCACCTCAAGAGGAGGCTTTTCTCAGCTACAGGTATGTGAGAGCAAACCTGAGTTTGTGGCCTCAAGTGGAATGGACACCGAGATGCTCTGACTTGAAGTAAGGCCGGATATCCCTGCAGTGAATTGAATGCAGGCTCGTCTTGCATCTCCCAAGACGAAGGGATGTCTGAATCCCGTGTGGAGACCACAGAGAAAGACCTAGTTCTCCGCCTCATCGAGACCGGAGGCCTCACATCCTTTGAAATCTCGAGAGGTCCACGGAGAACAATGCTTCCAAAGGAGACGATGCCTGACTCCTCTTGAAAATGGATAGGAGTCCCAGGATCCCTGTGGCACGTGAAAAGGGACCCTGGGTCTCCCGCCTCACGTGGAGACGCGTCCCAATTGCCATGCCAAGACTCGAGGACAATCCCGAGGTGTCCCTCGCACCTAGGCAGGAGTCCTGACGTCGCTGAACAAACACGTGTCTGGAAGGACCCTCCCCGTCGTAACTCGAGAATATACCCCAGGTTCCGGCCGCAACTCGAGAAAAACCAAGAGACTTCCCCGTCGCCGCGAGATGAGGCCCGATTCCCCTGCACTGCGTGCAGAGCAATTCCGAGTTCCACATCAAACGTGAAAGGAGCCTTGATTTCCTTGATGGCACTCCAGAGAAAACCCAAGATCACTGTCTCAAGTCTAGAAGGATCCTGAAGTCACTGGAGCAACACGAAAGCACTCCGTGGACCCCAAATCAACTCGAGATGAGAGCTTAGTCCCTGGCTTCGACTCAAGAGGAATACCAACTTTCAACAAGCACCTCAAGAGGAGGCTTCTCTCAGCAACAGGTATGTGAGAGGGACCCTGAGTTTGTGGCCTCAAATGGATGGGACACCGAGATGCTCTGACTAGAAGTAAGACCGGATATCCCTGCAGTGAATTGAATGCAGGCTCGTCTTGCATCTCCCAAGACGAAGGGATGTCTGAATCCACTGTGGAGGCCATAGAGAAAGACCTAGTTCTCCGCCCGATCGCGACCGGAGGCCTCACATCCTTTGAAAACTCGAGAGGTCTGCGGAGATCAATGCTTCCAAAGGAGACGATGCCTGACTCCTCTTGAAAATGGATAGGAGTCCCAGGATCCCTGTCCACATGGACGGGGACTCTGGGTCTCCCGCTTCACGTGGAGACGTGTCCCAATTGCCATGCCAAGGCTCGAGGAGAATCCCGAGGTGTCCCTCGCACCTAGGCAGGAGTCCTGACGTCGCTGAACAAACACGTGTCTGGAAGGGCCCTCCCCGTCGTAACTCGAGAATATACCCCAGATTCCGGCCGCAACTCGAGAAAAACCATGAGACTTCCCCCTCGCCGCGAGATGAGGCCCGATTCACCTGCACTGCGTCCAGAGCAATTCCGTGTTCCACATCAAACGTGAAAGGAGCCTTGATTTCCTTGATGGCACTCCAGAGAAAACCCAAGATCACTGTCTCAAGTCTAGAGGGATCCTGAGGTCACTGGAGCAACACGAAAGGGCTCCGTGGACCCCAAATCAATTCGAGATGAGAGCTTAGAACCTGGCTTCGACTCAAGAGGAATACCAACTTTCCACAAGCACTTCAAGAGGAGGCTTCTCTCAGCTACAGGTATGTGAGAGGGACCATGAGTTTGTGGCCTCAAGTGGAATGGACACAGAGATGCTCTGACTTGAAGTAAGGCCGGATATCCCCACAGTGAATTGAATGCAGGCTCGTCTTGCATCTCCCCAGACGAAGGGATGTCTGAATCCCCTGTGGAGACCACAGAGAAAGACCTAGTCCGCCTCCTCATCGCGAACGGAGGCCTCACATCCTTTGAAAACTCGAGAGATCTGCGGAGATCAATGCTTCCAAAGGAGACTTTGCCTGACTCCTCTTGAAAATGGATAAGAGTCCCAGGATCCCTGTGGCACGTGAAAAGGGACCCTGGGTCCCCCGTCTCACGTGGAGACGCGTCCCAATTGCCATGCCAAGACTCGAGGAGAATCCCGAGGTGTCCCTCGCACCTAGGCAGGAGTCCTGACGTCGCTGAACAAACACGTGTCTGGAAGGGCCCTCCCCGTCGTAACTCGAGAATATACCCCAGGTTCGGTCCGCTACTCGAGAAAAACCATGAGACTTCCCCCTCGCCGCGAGATGAGGCCCGATTCCCCTGCACTGCGTGCAGAACCATTCCGTGTTCCACATCAAACGTGAAAGAAGCCTTGATTTCCTTGATGGCACTCCAGAGAAAAACCAAGATCACTGTCTCAAGTCTAGAGGGATCCTGAGGTCACTGGAGCAACACGAAAGGGCTCCGTGGACCCCAAATCAACTCGAGATGGGAGCTTAGTCCCTGGCTTCGACTCAAGAGGAATACCAACTTTCCACAAGCACCTCAAGAGGAGGCTTCTCTCAGGTACAGGTATGTGAGAGGGATCCTGAGTTTGTGGCCTCAAGTGGAATGGACACCGAGATGCTCTGACTCGAAGTAAGGCCGGATATCCCTGTAGTGAATTGAATGCAGGCTCGTCTTTCATCTCCCAAGACGAAGGGATGTCTGAATCCCCTGTGGAGACCACAGAGAAAGACCTAATTCTCCGCCTCATCGCGACTGGAGGCCTCACATCCTTTGAAAACTCTAGAGGTCCGCGGAGATCAATGCTTCCAAAGGAGACGATGCCTGTCTCCGCTTGAAAATTGATAGGAGTCCCAGGATCCCTGTGGCACGTGGAAAGGGACCCTGGGTCTTCCGCCTCACGTGGAGACGCGTTCCAATTGCCATGCCAAGACTCGAGGAGAATCCAGAGGTGTCCCTCGCACCTAGGCTGGAGTCCTGACGTCGCTGAAGAAACACGTGCCTGGAAGGGCCCTCCCCGTCGTAACTCGAGAATATACCCCAGGTTCCGGCCGAAACTCGAGAAAAACCATGAGTCTTCCCCCTCGCCGCGAGATGAGGCTCGATTTCACTGCACTGCGTGCAGAGCAATTCCGTGTTCCACATCAAGCCTGAAAGTAGCCTCGATTTCCTTGATGGCATTCCAGAGAAAACCCAAAGTGACTGTCTCAAGTCTAGAGGGATCCTGAGGCCACTGTACCAGCATGAAAGGACTCCGTGGACCCCAAATCAACTCGAGATAAGAGCTTAGTCCCTGGCTTCGACTTAAGAGGAATGCCAACTTTCCACAAGCACCTCAAGAGGAGGCTTCTCTCAGCTACAGGTATGTGAGAGGGACCTTAGTTTGTGGCCTCAAGTGGAATGGACACCGAGATGCTCTGACTCGAAGTAAGGCCGGATAACCCTGCAGTGAATTGAAAGCAGGCTCGTCTTCCATCTCCCAAGAAGAAGGAATGTCTGAATCCCCTGTGGAGGCCACAGAGAAAGACCTAGTCCTCCGCCTCATCGCGAGCGGAGGCCTCACATCCTTTGAAAACTCGAGAGGTCTGCGGAGATCAATCCTTCCAAAGGAGACGATGCCTGACTCCTCTTGAAAATGGATAGGAGTCCCAGGATCCCTGTGGCACGTGGAAAGGGACCCTGGGTCTCCCGCATCACGTGGAGACGCGTCCCAATTGCCATGCCAAGGCTCGAGGAGAATCCCGAGGTGTCCCTCGCACCTAGGCAGGGGTCCTGACGTCGATGAACAAACACGTGCCTGGAAGGGCCCTCCCCATCGTAACTCGAGAATATACCCCAGGTTCAGGCCGCAACTCGAGAAAAACCATGAGACTTCCCCCTCGCCGCGAGATGAGGCTAGATTTCCCTGCACTGCGTGCAGAGCAATTCCGTGTTCCACATCAAACGAGAAAGGAGCCTTGATTGCCTTGATGGCACTCCAGAGAAAACCCAAAGTCACTGTCTCAAGTCTAGAGGGATCCTGAGGCCACTGTAGCAGCATGAAAGGGCTCCGTGGACCCCAAATCAACTTGAAATGAGAGCTTAGTCCCTGGCTTCGACTCAAGAGGAATACCAAGTTTCCACAAGCACCTCAAGAGGAGGCTTCTCTCAGCTACACTTATGTGACAGGTACCCTGAGTTTGTGGCCTAAAGTGGAATGGACACCGAGATGCTCTGACTCGAAGTAATTCCGGATATCCCTGCAGTGAATTGAATGCAAGCTCGTCTTGCATCTCCCAAGACGAAGGGATGTCTGATTCCCCTGTGGAGACCACAGAGAAAGACCTAGTTCCCCGCCTTATCGCGACCGGAGGCCTCACATCCTTTGAAAGCTCGACAGGTCCGCGGAGATCAATGCTTCCAAAGGAGACGATGCCTGACTCCTCTTGAAAATGGATAGGAGTCCCAGGATCCCTGTGGCACGTGGAAAGGGACCCTGGATTACCCGCCTCACGTGGAGACGCGTCCCAATTGCCATGCCAAGACTCGAGGAGAATCCCAAGTTGTCCCTCGCTCCTAGGCAGGAGTCCTGACGTCGTGGAACAAACACGTGTCTGGAAGGGCCCTCCCCGTCGTAACTCGAGAATATACCCTAGTTTCCGGCCGCAACTCGAGAAAAACCATGAGACTACCAGCTCGCCGCGAGATGAGGCCCAATTCCCCTGCACTGCATGCAGAGCAATTCCGTGTTCCACATCAAACGTGAAGGGAGCCTTGATTTCCTTGATGGCACTCCAGAGAAAACCCAGGATCACTGTCTCAAGTCTAGAGGGATCCTGAGGTCCCTGGAGCAACATGAAAGTTCCCTGTGGACCCCAAATCAACTCTAGATGAGAGCTTAGTCCCTGGCTTCGACTCAAGAGGAATACCAACTTTCCACAAGCACTTCACGAGGAGGCTTCTCTCAGCTACTGGTATGTGAGAGGGACCCTGAGTTTGTGGCCTCAAGTGGAATGGACACTGAGATGCTCTGACTCGAAATAAGGCCGGATATCCCTGCAGTGAATTGAATGTAGGATCGTCTTGCATCTCCCAAGACGAAGGGATGTCTGAATCCCCTGTGGAGACCACAGAGAAAGACCTAGTTCTCCGCCTCATTGCGACCGGAGGCCTCACATCCTTTGAAAACTCGAGAGGTCCGCGGAGATCAATGCTTACAAAGGAGACGATGACTGACTCCTCTTGAAAATGGATAGAAGTCCCAGGATCCCTGTGGCACGTGGAAAGGGACCCTAGGTCTCCCGCCTCACGTGGAGACGCATCCCAATTGCCATGCCAAGACTCGAGGAGAATCCCGAGGTGTCCCTTGCACCTAGGCAGGAGTCCTGACGTCGCTGAACAAACACGTGTCTGGAAGGGCCCTCCCCATTGTAACTCGAGAATATACCCCAGGTTCGGTCCGCAACTCGAGAAAAACCATGAGACTTCCCCCTCGCAGCGAGATGAGGCCCGATTCCCCTGCACTGCGTGCAGAGCAATTCCGTGTTACACATCAAACGTGAAAGGAGCCTTGATTTCCTTGATGGCACTCCAGAGAAAACCCAAGGTCACTGTCTCAAGTCTAGAGGGATCCTGAGGTCACTGGAGCAACACGAAAGGGCTCCGTGGACCCCAGATCTACTCGAGATGAGAGCTTAGTCCCTGGCTTCGAATCAAGAGGAATACCAACTTTCCACAAGCACCTCAAGAGGAGGCTTCTCTCAGCTACAGGTATGTGAGAGGGACCCTGAGTTTGTGGCCTCAATTGGAATGAACACCTAGATGCTCTGACTCAAAAAAGGCCGGATATCCCAATAGTGAATTGAATGCAGGCTCGTCTTGCATCTCCCAAGATGAAGGGATGTCTGAATCCCGTGCGGAGACCACAGAGAAAGACCTAGTCCTCCGTTTCATCGCGACCGGAGGCTTCACATCCTTTGAAAACTCGAGAGGTCCGCGGAGATCAATGCTTCCAAAGGAGACGATGCCTGACTCTTCTTGAAAATGGATAGGAGTCCCAGGATCCCTGTGGCACGTGGAAAGGGACCCCGGGTCTCCCGCCTCACAAGGAGACGCGTCCAAATTGCCATGCCAAGACTCGAGGAGAATCCTGAGGTGTCCCTCGCACCTAGGCAGGAGTCCTGACGTCGCTGAACAAACACGTGTCTGGAAGGGCCCTCCCCGTCGTAACTCGAGAATATACCCCAGGTTCTGGCCGCAATTCAAGAAAAACCATGAGATTTCCCACTCGCCGCGAGTTGAGGCCCGATTACCCTGCACTGCATGCAGAGCAAATACGTGTTCCACATCAAACGTGAAAGGACCCTTGATTTCCTTGATGGCACCCCAGTGAAAACCCAAGATCACTGTCACAAGTCTAGAGGGATCCTGAGGTCACTGGACCAAAAGGAAAGGGCTCCATGGACCCCAAATCAACTCGAGATGAGAGATTAGTCCCTGGCTTAGACTCAAGAGGAATACCAACTTTCCACAAGCACCTCAAGAGGAGGCTTCTCTCAGCTACAGGTATGTGAGAGGGACACTGAGTTTGTGGCCTCAAGTGGAATGGACACCGAGATGCTCTGACTCGAAGTAAGGCCGGATATCCCTGCAGTGAATTGAATGCAAGCTCGTCTTGCATCTCCCAAGACGAAGGGTTGCCTGAATCCCCTGTGGAGACCACAGAGAAAGACCTAGGCCTCCGCCTCATCGCGACCGAAGCCTCACATCCTTTGAAAACTCGAGAGGTCCGCGGAGATCAATGCATCCAAAGGAGACGAAGCCTGGCTCTTCTTGAAAATGGATAGGAGTCCCAGGATCTCTGTGGCACGTGGAAAGGGACCCTGGGTCTCCCGCCTCACGTGGAGACGCGTCCCAATTGCCATGCCAAGACTCGAGGAGAATCCCGAGGTGTCCCTGGCACATAGGCAGGAGTCCTGACGTCGCTGAACAAACACGTGTCTGGAACGGCCCTCCCCGTCGTAACTCGAGAATATACCCCAGGTTCCGGCCGCAACTCGAGAAAAACCATGAGACTTCCCCCTCGCCGTGAGATGAGGCCCGATTCCCCTGCACTGCGTGCAGAGCAATTCCGTGTTCCACATCAAACGTGAAAGGAGCCTTGATTTCCTTGATGGCACTCCAGAGAAAACCCAAGATCACTGTCTCAAGTCTAGAGGGATCCTGAGGTCACTGGAGCAACACGAAAGGGCTCCGTGGACCACAAATCAACTCGAGATGAGAGCTTAGTCCCTGGCTTCGACTCAAGAGGAATGGCAACTTTCCACAAGCACCTCAAGAGGAGGCTTCTCTCAGCTACAGGTATGTGAGAGGGACCCTGAGTTTGTGGCCTCAAGTGGAATGGACACCGAGATGCTCTGACTCGAAGTAAGGCCGGATATCCCTGCAGTGAATTGAATGCAGGCTCGTCTTGCATCTCCCAAGACGAAGGGTTGCCTGAATCCCCTGTGGAGACCACAGAGAAAGACCTAGGCCTCCGCCTCATCGCGACCGGAGGCCTCACATCCTTTGAAAACTCGAGAGGTCTGCGGAGATCAATGCTTCCAAAGGAGACGATGCCTGGCTCTTCTTGAAAATGGATAGGAGTCCCAGGATCCCTGTGGCACGTGGAAAGGGACCCTGGGTCTCCCGCCTCACGTGGAGACGCGTCCCAATTGCCATGCCAAGACTCGAGGAGAATCCCGAGGTGTCCCTCGCACCTAGGCAGGAGTCCTGACGTCGCTGAACAAACACGTGTCTGGAACGGCCCTCCCCGTCGTAACTCGAGAATATACCCCAGGTTCCGGCCGCAACTCGAGAAAAACCATGAGACTTCCCCCTCGCCGCGAGATGAGGCCCGATTCCCCTGCACTGCGTGCAGAGCAATTCCGTGTTCCACATCAAACGTGAAAGGAGCCTTGATTTCCTTGATGGCACTCCAGAGAAAACCCAAGATCACTGTCTCAAGTCTAGAGGGATCCTGAGGTCACTGGAGCAACACGAAAGGGCTCCGTGGACCCCAGATCTACTCGAGATGAGAGCTTAGTCCCTGGCTTCGAATCAAGAGGAATACCAACTTTCCACAAGCACCTCAAGAGGAGGCTTCTCTCAGCTACAGGTATGTGAGAGGGACCCTGAGTTTGTGGCCTCAATTGGAATGGACACCTAGATGCTCTGACTCAAAAAAGCCGGATATCCCAATAGTGATTTGAATGCAGGCTCGTCTTGCATCTCCCAAGATGAAGGGATGTCTGAATCCCGTGCGGAGACCACAGAGAAAGACCTAGTCCTCTGTTTCATCGCGACCGGAGGCTTCACATCCTTTGAAAACTCGAGAGGTCCGCGGAGATCAATGCTTCCAAAGGAGACGATGCCTGACTCTTCTTGAAAATGGATAGGAGTCCCAGCATCCCTGTGGCACGTGGAAAGGGACCCGGGTCTCCCGCCTCACGTGGAGACGCGTCCCAATTGCCATGCCAAGACTCGAGGAGAATCCTGAGGTGTCCCTCGCACCTAGGCAGGAGTCCTGACGTCGCTGAACAAACACGTGTCTGGAAGGGCCCTCCCCGTCGTAACTCGAGAATATACCCCAGGTTCCGGCCGCAACTCGAGAAAAACCATGAGACTTCCCCCTCGCCGCGAGATGAGGCCCGATTCCCCTGCACTGCGTGCAGAGCAATTTCATGTTCCACATCAAACATGAAAGGAGGCTTGATTTCCTTGATGGCACTCCAGACAAAACCCAAGATCACTTTCTCAAGTATAGAGGGATCCTGAGGTCACTGGAGCAAAAAAAAGGGCTCCGTGGACCCCAAATCAACTCGAGATGAGAGCTTAGTCCCTGGCTTAGACTCAAGAGGAATACCAACTTTCCACAAGCAACTCAAGAGGAGGTTTCTCTCAGCTACAGGTATATTTGAGGGACCCCGAGTTTGTGGCCTCAAGTGGAATGGACACCGAGATGCTCTGACTCGAAGTAAGGCCGGATATCCCTGCAGTGAATTGAATGCAGGCTCGTCTTGCATCTCCCAAGACGAAGGGTTGTCTGAATCCCCTGTGGAGACCACAGAGAAAGACCTATCCTCCGCCTCATCGCGACCGGAGGCCTCATATTCTTTGAAAACTCTAGATGTTTGCAGAGATCAATGCTTCCAAAGGAGACGATGCCCGACTCCTCTTGAAAATGGATAGGAGTCCCAGGATCCCTGTGGCACGTGGAAAAGGACACTGGGTCTTCCGCCTCGCGTGGAGACGCATCCCAATTGCCATGCCAAGACTCGAGGAGATTCCCGAGTTGTCCCTCGCACCTAGGCAGGAGTCCTGACGTCGCTGAACAAACACGTGTCTGGAAGGGCCCTCCCCGTCGTAACTCGAGAATATACCCCAGGTTCCGGCCGCAACTCGAGAAAAACCATGAGACTTCCCCCTCGCCGCGAGATGAGGCCCTTTCCCCTGCCCTGCGTGCAGACCAATTCCGTGTTCCACATCAAAAGTGAAAGGAGCCTTGATTTCCTTGATGGCACTCCAGAGAAAACCCAAGATCACTGTCTCTAGTCTAGAGGGTTCCTGAGGTCACTGTAGCAACACGAAAGGGCTCCGTGGAGCCCAAATCAACTCGAGATGAGAGCTTAGTCCCTGGCTTCGACTCAAGAGGAATACCAACTTTCCACAAGCACCTGAAGAGGAGGCTTCTCGCAGCCACAGGTATGTGAGAGGGCCCCTGAGTTTGTGGCCTCAAGTGGAATGGACACCGAGATGCTCTGACTCGAAGTAAGGCCGAATATCCCTGCAGTGAATTGAATGCAGGCTCGTCTTGCATCTCCCAAGACGAAGGGATGTCTGAATCCCCTGTGGAGACCACAGAGAAAGACCTAGTTCTCCGCCTCATTGCGACCAGAGGCCTCACATCCTTTGAAAATTCGAGAGGTCCGCGGAGATCAATGCTTCCAAAGGAGACGATGCCTGACTCTTCTTGAAAATGGATAGGAGTCCCAGGATCCCTGTGGCACGTGGAAAGGGACACTGGGTCTCCCGCCTCACGTGGAGACGCGTCCCAATTGCCATGCCAAGACTCGAGGAGAATCCCGTGGTGTCCCTCGCACCTAGGCAGGAGTCCTGACGTCGCTGAACAAACACGTGTCTGGAAGGGCCCTCCGCGTCGTAACTCTAGAATATACCCCAGGTTCCGGCCGCTACTTAGAAAAACCATGAGACATCCTCCTTGCCGCGAGATGACGCCCAATTTCCCTGCACTGCGTGCAGAGCAATTCCGTGTTCCACATCAAACGTGAAAGGAGCCTTGATTTCCTTGATGGCACTCCAGAGAAAACCCAAGATCACTGTCTCAAGTCTAGAGGGATCCTGAGGTCACTGGACCAACAGGAAAGGGCTCCGTGGACTCAAAATCAACTCGAGATGAGAGCTTAGTCCCTGGCTTCGACTCAAGAGGAATACCAACTTTCCACAAGCACCTCAAGAGGAGGCTTCTCTCAGCTACAGGTATGTGAGAGGGACCCTGAGTTGGTGGCCTCAAGTGGAAAGGACACCGAGATGCTCGACTCGAAGTAAGGCTGGATATCCCTGCAGTGAATTGAATGCAGGCTCGTCTTGCATCTCCCAAGACGAAGGGATGTCTGAATCCCCTGTGGAGACCACAGAGAATGTCCTAGTCCTCCCCCTCAACGCGACCGGAGGCCTCACATCCTTTGAAAACTCGAGAGATCTGCGGAGATCAATGCTTCCAAAGGAGACTTTGCCTGACTCCTCTTGAAAATGGATAGGAGTCCCAGGATCCCTGTGGCACGTGGAAAGGGACACTGGGTCTCCCGCCTCACGTGGAGATGCATCCCAATTGCCATGTCAAGACTCGAGGAGAATCCCGAGGTGTCCCTCGCACCTAGGCAGTAGTCCTGACGTCGCTGAACAAACACGTATCTGGAAGGGCCCTCCGCGTCGTAACTCGAGAATATACCCCAGGTTCCGGCCGCTACTTAGAAAAACCATGAGACATCCTCCTTGCCGCGAGATGAGGCCCGATTCCCCTGCACTGCGTGCAGAGCAATTCTGTGTTCCACATCAAACGTGAAAGGAGCCTTGATTTCCTTGATGGCACTCCAGAGAAAACCCAAGATCACTGTCTCAAGTCTAGAGGGATGCTGAGGTCATTGGACCAACAGGAAAGGGCTCCGTGCACCCCAAATCAACTCGAGAAGAGAGCTTAGTCCCTGGCTTCGACTCAAGAGGAAGAATAACTTTCCACAAGCACCTCAAGAGGAGGCTTCTCTCAGCTACAGGTATGTGAGAGGGACCCTGATTTTGTGGCCTCAAGAGGAATGGACACCGAGATGCTCTGATTCGAAGTAAGGCCGGATATCCCTGCAGTGAATTGAATGCAGGCTCGTCTTGCATGTCCCAAGACGAAGGGATGTCTGAATCCCCTGTGGAGACCACAGAGAAAGACCTAGTCCTCCACCTCAACGCAACCGGAGGCCTCATATCCTTTGAAAACTCGAGAGGTCCGCGGATATCAATACTTCCGAAGGAGACGATGCCTGACTCCTCTTGAAAATGGATAGGAGTCCCAGGATCGCTGTGGCACGTGCAAAGGGACACTGGGTCTCCCGCCTCACGTGGAGACGCGTCCCAATTGCCATGCCAAGACTCGAGGAGAATCCCGAGGTATCCCTCGCACCTAGGCAGGAGTCCTGACGTCGCTGAACAAACACGTGTCTGGAAGGGCCCTCCCCGTCGGAACTCGAGAATATACCCCAGGTTCCGGCCGCAACTCGAAAAAAACCATGAGACTTCCCCCTCGCCGCGAGATGAGGCCCGATTCCCCTGCACTGCGTGCAGAGCAATTCCGTGTTCCACATCAAACGTGAAAGGAGCCTTGATTTCTTTGATGGCACTCCAGAGAAAACCCAAGTTCACTGTCTCAAGTCTAGAGGGATCCTGAGGTCACTGGAGCAACACGAAAGGGCTCCGTGGACCCCAAATCAACTCGAGATGAGAGCTTTGTCCCTGGCTTCGACTCAAGAGGAATACCAACTTTCCACAATAACCTCAAGAGGAGGCTTCTCTCAGCTACAGGTATGTGAGAGGGCCCCTGAGTTTGTGGCCTCAAGTGGAATGGACACCGAGATGCTCTGACTCGAAGTAAGGCCAGATATCCCTGCAGTGAATTGAATGCAGGCTCGTCTTGCATCTCCCAAGACGAAGGGATGTCTGAATCCCCTGTGGAGATGACAGAGAAAGACCGAGTTCTCCGCCTCATCGCGAGCGGAGGCCTCACATCCTTTGAAAACTCGAGAGGTCCGCGGAGATCAATGCTTCCAAAGGAGACAATGCCTGACTCCACTTGAAAATGGATAGGAGTCCCAGGATCCCTGTGCCACGTGGAAAGGTACGCTGGGTCTCCCGCCTCACATGGAGACGCATCCCAATTGCCATGCCAAGACTCGAGGAGAATCCCGAGGTGTCCCTCGCACCTAGGCAGGAGTCCTGACGTCGCTGAACAAACACGTGTCTGGAAGGGCCCTCCCCATCGTAACTCGAGAATATACCCCAGGTTACGGCCGCAACTCGAAAAAAAACATGAGACTTCCCCTTCGACGCGAGATGAGGCCCAATTCCCCTGCACTGCATGCAGAGCCATTCCGTGTTCCACATCAAACCTGAAAGGAGCCTTGATTTCCTTGATGGCACTCCAGAGAAAACACAAAGTCACTGTCTCAAGTCTAGAGGGATCCTGAGGCCACTGTAGCAGCATGAAAGGGCTCCGTGGATCCCAGATCAACTCGAGATGAGAGCTTAGTTCCTGGCTTCGACTTAAGAGGAAATCCAACTTTCCACAAGCACCTCAAGAGGAGGCTTCTCTCAGCTACAGGTATGTTAGAGGGACCCTGAGTTTGTGGCCTCAAGTGGAATGGACAGCGACATGCTCTGACTGGAAGTAAGGCCGGATATCCCTGCAGTGAATTGAATGCAGGCTCGTCTTGCATCTCCCAAGACGAAGGGATGTCTGAATCTCCTGTGGAGACCACAGAGAAAGACCTAGTCCTCCGCCTCATTGCGACCTGAGGCCTCACATCCTTTGAAAACTCGAGAGGTCCGCGGAGATCAATGCTTCCAAAGGAGACGATGTCTGATTCCTCTTGAAAATGGATAGGAGTCCCAGCATCCCTGTGGCACGTGGAAAGGGACCCTGGGTCTCCCGCCTCACGTGGAGACGCGTCCCAATTGCCATGCCAAGACTCGAGGAGAATCCAGAGGTGTCCCTCGCACCTAGGCAGGAGTCCTGACGTCGCTGAACAAACACGTGCCTGGAAGGGCCCTCCCCGTCGTAACTCGAGAATATACCCCAGGTTCCAGGCGCAACTCGAGAAAAACCATGAGACTTCCCCCTCGCCGCGAGATGAGGCCCGATTCCCCTGCACTGCGTGCACAGCAATTCCGTGTTCCACATCAAGCCTGAAAGGAGCCTTGATTTCCTTGATGGCACTCCAGAGAAAACCCAAGATCACTGTCTCAAGTCTAGAGGGATCCTGAGGTCACTGGAGCAACACGAAAGGGCTCCGTGGACCCCAAATCAACTCGAGATGAGAGCTTAGTCCCTGGCTTAGACTCAAGAGGAATACCAACTTTCCACAAGCACCTCAAGAGGAGGCTTCTCTCAGCTACAGGTATGTGAGAGGAACCCTGAGTTTGTGGCCTCAAGTGCAATGGACACCGAGATGCTCTGACTCGAAATAAGGCCGGATATCCCTGCAGTGAATTGAAAGCAGGCTCGTCTTGCATCTCCCAAGATGAAGGGATGTCTGAATCCCCTGTATAGACCACAGAGAAAGACCTAGTCCTCCGCCTCATCGTGACCGGAGGCCTCACATCCTTTGAAAACTCGAGAGGTCTGCAGAGATCAATGCTTCCAAAGGAGACTTTGCCTGACTCCTCTTGAAAATGGATAGGAGTCCCAGGATCCCTGTGGCACGTGAAAAGGGACACTGGGTCTCCCGCCTCACGTGGAGATGCATCCCAATTGCCATGTCAAGACTCGAGGAGAATCCCGAGGTGTCCCTCGCACCTAGGCAGTAGTCCTGACGTCGCTGAACAAACACGTGTCTGGAAGGGCCCTCCGCGTCGTAACTCGAGAATATACCCCAGGTTCCGGCCGCTACTTAGAAAAACCATGAGACATCCTCCTTGCCGCGAGATGAGGCCCGATTCCCCTGCACTGCGTGCAGAGCAATTCTGTGTTCCACATCAAACGTGAAAGGAGCCTTGATTTCCTTGATGGCACTCCAGAGAAAACCCAAGATCACTGTCTCAAGTCTAGAGGGATGCTGAGGTCATTGGACCAACAGGAAAGGGCTCCGTGCACCCCAAATCAACTCGAGAAGAGAGCTTAGTCCCTGGCTTCGACTCAAGAGGAATAATAACTTTCCACAAGCACCTCAAGAGGAGGCTTCTCTCAGCTACAGGTATGTGAGAGGGACCCTGATTTTGTGGCCTCAAGAGGAATGGACACCGAGATGCTCTGATTCGAAGTAAGGCCGGATATCCCTGCAGTGAATTGAATGCAGGCTCGTCTTGCATGTCCCAAGACGAAGGGATGTCTGAATCCCCTGTGGAGACCACAGAGAAAGACCTAGTCCTCCACCTCAACGCAACCGGAGGCCTCATATCCTTTGAAAACTCGAGAGGTCCGCGGATATCAATACTTCCGAAGGAGACGATGCCTGACTCCTCTTGAAAATGGATAGGAGTCCCAGGATCGCTGTGGCACGTGCAAAGGGACCCTGGGTCTCCCGCCTCACGTGGAGACGCGTCCCAATTGCCATGCCAAGACTCGAGCAGAATCCCGAGGTGTCCCTCGCACCTAGGCAGGAGTCCTGACGTCGCTGAACAAACACGTGTCTGGAAGGGCCCTCCCCGTCGGAACTCGAGAATATACCCCAGGTTCCGGCTGCAACTCGAAAAAAACCATGAGACTTCCCCCTCGCCGCGAGATGAGGCCCGATTCCCCTGCACTGCGTGCAGAGCAATTCCGTGTTCCACATCAAACGTGAAAGGAGCCTTGATTTCTTTGATGGCACTCCAGAGAAAACCCAAGTTCACTGTCTCAAGTCTAGAGGGATCCTGAGGTCACTGGAGCAACACGAAAGGGCTCCGTGGACCCCAAATCAACTCGAGATGAGAGCTTTGTCCCTGGCTTCGACTCAAGAGGAATACCAACTTTCCACAATAACCTCAAGAGGAGGCTTCTCTCCGCTACAGGTATGTGAGAGGGCCCCTGAGTTTGTGGCCTCAAGTGGAATGGACACCGAGATGCTCTGACTCGAAGTAAGGCCAGATATCCCTGCAGTGAATTGAATGCAGGCTCGTCTTGCATCTCCCAAGACGAAGGGATGTCTGAATCCCCTGTGGAGATGACAGAGAAAGACCGAGTTCTCCGCCTCATCGCGAGCGGAGGCCTCACATCCTTTGAAAACTCGAGAGGTCCGCGGAGATCAATGCTTCCAAAGGAGACAATGCCTGACTCCACTTGAAAATGGATAGGAGTCCCAGGATCCCTGTGCCACGTGGAAAGGTACGCTGGGTCTCCCGCCTCACATGGAGACGCATCCCAATTGCCATGCCAAGACTCGAGGAGAATCCTGAGGTGTCCCTCGCACCTAGGCAGGAGTCCTGACGTCGCTGAACAAACACGTGTCTGGAAGGGCCCTCCCCATCGTAACTCGAGAATATACCCCAGGTTACGGCCGCAACTCGAAAAAAAACATGAGACTTCCCCTTCGACGCGAGATGAGGCCCAATTCCCCTGCACTGCATGCAGAGCCATTCCGTGTTCCACATCAAACCTGAAAGGAGCCTTGATTTCCTTGATGGCACTCCAGAGAAAACACAAAGTCACTGTCTCAAGTCTAGAGGGATCCTGAGGCCACTGTAGCAGCATGAAAGGGCTCCGTGGATCCCAGATCAACTCGAGATGAGAGCTTAGTTCCTGGCTTCGACTTAAGAGGAAATCCAACTTTCCACAAGCACCTCAAGAGGAGGCTTCTCTCAGCTACAGGTATGTTAGAGGGACCCTGAGTTTGTGGCCTCAAGTGGAATGGACAGCGACATGCTCTGACTGGAAGTAAGGCCGGATATCCCTGCAGTGAATTGAATGCAGGCTCGTCTTGCATCTCCCAAGACGAAGGGATGTCTGAATCTCCTGTGGAGACCACAGAGAAAGACCTAGTCCTCCGCCTCATTGCGACCTGAGGCCTCACATCCTTTGAAAACTCGAGAGGTCCGCGGAGATCAATGCTTCCAAAGGAGACGATGTCTGATTCCTCTTGAAAATGGATAGGAGTCCCAGCATCCCTGTGGCACGTGGAAAGGGACCCTGGGTCTCCCGCCTCACGTGGAGATGCGTCCCAATTGCCATGCCAAGACTCGAGGAGAATCCAGAGGTGTCCCTCGCACCTAGGCAGGAGTCCTGACGTCGCTGAACAAACACGTGCCTGGAAGGGCCCTCCCCGTCGTAACTCGAGAATATACCCCAGGTTCCAGGCGCAACTCGAGAAAAACCATGAGACTTCCCCCTCGCCGCGAGATGAGGCCCGATTCCCCTGCACTGCGTGCACAGCAATTCCGTGTTCCACATCAAGCCTGAAAGGAGCCTTGATTTCCTTGATGGCACTCCAGAGAAAACCCAAGATCACTGTCTCAAGTCTAGAGGGATCCTGAGGTCACTGGAGCAACACGAAAGGGCTCCGTGGACCCCAAATCAACTCGAGATGAGAGCTTAGTCCCTGGCTTAGACTCAAGAGGAATACCAACTTTCCACAAGCACCTCAAGAGGAGGCTTCTCTCAGCTACAGGTATGTGAGAGGAACCCTGAGTTTGTGGCCTCAAGTGCAATGGACACCGAGATGCTCTGACTCGAAATAAGGCCGGATATCCCTGCAGTGAATTGAAAGCAGGCTCGTCTTGCATCTCCCAAGATGAAGGGATGTCTGAATCCCCTGTATAGACCACAGAGAAAGACCTAGTCCTCCGCCTCATCGTGACCGGAGGCCTCACATCCTTTGAAAACTCGAGAGGTCTGCAGAGATCAATGCTTCCAAAGGAGACGATGCCTGACTCCTCTTGAAAATGGATAGGAGTCCCAGGATCGCTGTGGCACGTGGAAAGGGACACTGGGTCTCCTGCCTCACGTGGAGACGCGTCCCAATTGCCATGCCAAGACTCGAGGACAATCACGAGGTGTCCCTCGCACCTAGGCAGGAGTCCTGACGTCGCTGAACAAACACGTGTCTGGCAGGGCCCTCCCCGTCATAACTCGAGAATATACCCCAGGTTCGGGCCGCAACTCGAGAAAAACCATGAGACTTCCCCCTCGCCGCGAGCTGAGGCCCGATTCCCCTGCCCTGCGTGCAGAGCCATTCCGTATTCCACATCAAAAATGAAAGGAGCCTTGATTTCCTTGATGGCACTCCTGAGAAAACCCAAGATCACTGTCTCAAGTCCAGAGGGATCCTGAGGTCACTGGACCAACAGGAAAGGGCTCCGTGGACCCCAAATCAACTCGAGATGAGAGCTTAGTCCCTGGCTTAGACTCAAGAGGAATACCAACTTTCCACAAGCAACTCAAGAGGAGGTTTCTCTCAGCTACAGGTATATTTGAGGGACCCCGAGTTTGTGGCCTCAAGTGGAATGGACACCGAGATGCTCTGACTCGAAGTAAGGCCGGATATCCCTGCAGTGAATTGAATGCAGGCTCGTCTTGCATCTCCCAAGACGAAGGGTTGTCTGAATCCCCTGTGGAGACCACAGAGAAAGACCTATCCTCCGCCTCATCGCGACCGGAGGCCTCATATTCTTTGAAAACTCGAGATGTTTGCAGAGATCAATGCTTCCAAAGGAGACGATGCCCGACTCCTCTTGAAAATGGATAGGAGTCCCAGGATCCCTGTGGCACGTGGAAAAGGACACTGGGTCTTCCGCCTCACGTGGAGACGCATCCCAATTGCCATGCCAAGACTCGAGGAGATTCCCGAGTTGTCCCTCGCACCTAGGCAGGAGTCCTGACGTCGCTGAACAAACACGTGTCTGGAAGGGCCCTCCCCGTCGTAAATCGAGAATATACCCCAGGTTCCGGCCGCAACTCGAGAAAAACCATGAGACTTCTCCCTCGCCGCGAGATGAGGCCCTTTCCCCTGCCCTGCGTGCAGACCAATTCCGTGTTCCACATCAAAAGTGAAAGGAGCCTTGATTTCCTTGATGGCACTCCAGAGAAAACCCAAGATCACTGTCTCTAGTCTAGAGGGTTCCTGAGGTCACTGTAGCAACACGAAAGGGCTCCGTGGAGCCCAAATCAACTCGAGATGAGAGCTTAGTCCCTGGCTTCGACTCAAGAGGAATACCAACTTTCCACAAGCACCTGAAGAGGAGGCTTCTCGCAGCCACAGGTATGTGAGAGGGCCCCTGAGTTTGTGGCCTCAAGTGGAATGGACACCGAGATGCTCTGACTCGAAGTAAGGCCGAATATCCCTGCAGTGAATTGAATGCAGGCTCGTCTTGCATCTCCCAAGACGAAGGGATATCTGAATCCCCTGTGGAGACGACAGAGAAAAACCTAGTCCTCCGCCTCATCGAGACCGGAGGCATCACATCCTTTCAAAATTCTAGAGGTATGCGGAGATCAATGCTTCCAAAGGAGAGGATGCCTGACTCTTCTTGAAAATGGATAGGAGTCCCAGGATCCCTGTGGCACGTCGAAAAGGACCCTGGGTCTCCCGCCTCACGTGGAGACGCGTCCCAATTGCCATGCCAAGACTCGAGGATAATCCCGAGGTGTCCCTCGCACGTAGGCAGGAGTCCAGATGTCGCTGAACAAACACGTGTCTGGAAGGGCCCTCCCCGTCGTAACTCGAGAATATACCCCAGGTTCCTGCCGCAACTCGAGAAAAACCATGAGACTTCCCCCTCGCCGCGAGATGAGGCCCGATTCCCCTGCCCTGCGTGCAGAGCCATTCCGTATTCCACATCAAAAATGAAAGGAGCCTTGATTTCCTTGATGGCACTCCAGAGAAAACCCAAGATCACTGTCTCAAGTCTAGAGGGATCCTGAGGTCACTGGAGCAACACAAAAGGGCTCCGTGGACCACAAATCAACTCGAGATGAGAGCTTAGTCCCTGGCTTCGACTCAAGAGGAATACCAACTTTCCACAAGCACCTCAAGAGGAGGCTTCTCTCAGCTACAGGTATGTGAGAAGACCCTGAGTTTGTGGCCTCAAGTGGAATGGACACCGAGATGCTCTGACTCGAAGTAAGGCTGGATATCCCTGCAGTGAATTTAATGCAGGCTCCTCTTGCATCTCCCAAGACGAAGGGATGTCTGAATCCCATGTGGAGAGCACAGAGAAAGACCTAGTTCTCCGCCTCATCGTGACCAGAGGCCTCACATCCTTTGAAAACTCGAGAGGTCCGCGCAGAACAATGCTTCCAAAGGAGACGATGCCTGACTCCTCTTGAAAATGGATAGGAGTCCCAGGATCCCTGTGGCACGTGGAAATGGACCCTGGGTCTCCCGCCTCACGTGGAGACGCGTCCCAATTGCCATGCCAAGACTCGAGGAGAATCCCGAGGTTTCCCTCGCACCTAGGCAGGAGTCCTGACGTCGCTGAACAAACACGTGTCTGGAAGGGCCCTCCCCGTCGTAACTCGAGAATATAAATCAGGTTCGGGCCGCAGCTCGAGAAAAAATATGAGACTTCCCCCTCGCCGCGAGATGAGGCCCGATTCCCCTGCACTGCGTGCAGAGCAATTCCGTGTTCCACATCAAACGTGAAAGGAGCCTTGATTTCCTTGATGGCACTCCAGAGAAAACCAAAGATCACGGTCTCAAGTCTAGAGGGATCCTGAGGTCACTGGAGCAACACGAAAGGGCTCCGTGGACCCCAAATCAACTCGAGATGAGAGCTTAGTCCCTGGCTTCGACTCAAGAGGAATACCAACTTTCCACAGGCACCTCAAGAGGAGGCTTTTCTCAGCTACAGGTTTGTGAGAGGGACCCTGATTTTGTGGCCTCAATTGGAATGGACACCGTGATGCTCTGACTTGAAGTAAGGCCAGATATCCCTGCAGTGAATTGAATGCAGGCTCGTCTTGCATCTCCCAAGACGAAGGGATGTCTGAATCCCCTGTGGAGACCACAGAGAAAGACCTAGTTCTACGCCTCATCGCGAACGGAGGCCTCACATCCTTTGAAAACTCAAGAGGTCCGCGGAGATCAATGCTTCCAAAGGAGACGATGCCTCACTCCTCTTGAAAATGGATAGGAGTCCCAGGAACCCTGTGGCACGTCCAAAGGGACCCTGGGTCTCCCGCCTCACATGGAGACGCGTCCCAATTGCCATGCCAAGACTCGAGGAGAATCCCGAGGTGTCCCTCGCACCTAGGCAGAAGTCCTGACGTCGCTGAACAAACACTTGTCTGGAAGGGCCCTCCCCGTCGTAACTCGAGAATATAAATCAGGTTCCGGCCGCAACTCGAGAAAAACAATGAGACTTCCCCCTCGCCGCGAGATGAGGCCCGATTCCCCTGCACTGCATGCAGAGCAATTCCGTGTTCCACATCAAACGAGAAAGGAGCCTTGATTTCCTTGATGGCACTCCAGAGAAAACCCAAGATCACTGTCTCAAGTCTAGAGGGATCCTGAGGTCACTGGAGCAACACGAAAGGGCTCCGTGGAGCCCAAATCAACTCGAGATGAGAGCTTAGTCCCTGGCTTCGACTCAAGAGGAATACCAACTTTCCACAAGCCCCTCAAGAGGAGGCTTCTCTCAGCTACAGGTATGTGAAAGGGACCCTGAGTTTGTGGTCTCAAGTGGAATGGACACCGAGATGCTCTGACTCGAAATAAGGCCGGATATCCCTGCAGTGAATTGAAAGCAGGCTCGTCTTGCATCTCCCAAGACGAAGGGATGTCTGAATCACCTGTGGAGACCACAGAGAAAGACCTAGTTCTCCGCCTCATCGCGACCGGAGGCCTCACATCCTTTGAAAATTCGAGAGGTCCGCGGAGATCAATGCTTCCAAAGGAGACGATGCCTGACTCCTCTTGAAAATGGATAGGAGTCCCAGGATCCCTGTGGCACGTCGAAAGGGACCCTGGGTCTCCCGCCTCACGTGGAGACGCGTCCCAATTGCCATGCCAAAACTCGAGGAGAATCCCGAGGTGTCCCTCGCACCTAGGCAGGAGTCCTGACGTCGCTGAACAAACACGTGTCTGGAAGGGCCCTCCCCGTCGTAACTCGAGAATATACCCCAGGTTCCGGCCGCAACTCGAGAAAAACCAAGAGACTTCCCCCTCGCCGCGAGATGAGGCCCGATTCCCCTGCACTGCGTGCAGAGCAATTCCGTGTTCCACATCAAACGTGAAAGGAGCCTTGATTTCCTTGATGGCACTCCAGAGAAAACCCAAGATCACTGTCTCAAGTCTAGAGGGATCTTGAGGTCACTGGAGCAACACGAAAGGGCTCCGGGGACCCCAAATCAACTCGAGATGAGACCTTAGTCTCTGGCGTCGACTCAAGAGGAATACCAACTTTCCACAAGCACCTCAAGAGGAGGCTTCTCTCAGCTACAGGTATGTGAGAGGACCCTGAGTTTGTGGCCTCAAGTGGAATGGACACCGAGATGCTCTGACTCGAAGTAAGGCCGGATATCCCTGCAGTGAATTGAATGCAGGCTCGTCTTGCATCTCCCAAGACGAAGGGATGTCTGAATCCCCTGTGGAGACCACAGAGAAAGACCTAGTTCTCCGCCTCATCGCGACCGGAGGCCTCACATCCTTTGAAATCTCGAGAGGCACGCGCAGAACAATGCTTCCAAAGGAGACGATGCCTGACTCCTCTTGAAAATGGATAGGAATCCCAGGATCCCTGTGGCACGTGGAAAGGGACCCTGGGTCTCCCGCCTCACGTGGAGACGCCTCCCAATTGCCATGCCAAAACTCAAGGAGAATCCCGAGGTGTCCCTCGCACTTAGGCAGGAGTCCTGACGTCGCTGAATAAACACGTGTCTGGAAGGGCCCTCCCCGTCGTAACTCGAGAATATAAATCAGGTTCCGGCCGCAACTCGAAAAAAAATATGAGACTTCCCCCTCGCCGCGAGATGAGGCCCTATGCCCCTGCACTGCATGCAGAGCAATTAAGTGTTCCACATCAAACGTGAAAGGAGCCTTGATTTCCTTGATGGCACTCCAGAGAAAACCCAAGATCACTGTCTCAAGTCTAGAGGGAACCTGAGGTCACTGGACCAACAGGAAAGGGCTCCGTGGACCCCAAATCAACTCGAGATGAGAGCTTAGTCCCTGGCTTAGACTCAAGAGGAATACCAACTTTCCACAAGCACCTCAAGAGGAGGCTTCTCTCAGCTACATGTATATTTGAGGGACCCTGAGTTTGTGGCCTCAAGTGGAATGGACACCGAGATGCTCTGACTCGAAGTAAGGCCGGATATCCCTGCAGTGAATTGAATGCAGGCTCGTCTTGCATCTCCCAAGACGAAAGGATGTCTGAATCCCCTGTGGAGACCACAGAGAAAGACCTAATTATCCGCCTCATCGCGAGCGGAGGCTTCACATCCTTTGAAAACTCGAGAGGTCCGCCGAGATCAATGCTTCCAAAGGAGACGATGCCTGACTCCTCTTGAAAATGGATAGGAGTCCCAGGATCCCTGTGGCACGTGGAAAGGGACCCTGGGTCTCCCGCCTCGTGTGGAGACGTGTCCCAATTGCCATGCCAAGACTCGAGGAGAATCCCGAGTTGTCCCTCGCACCTAGGCAGGAGTCCTGACGTCGCTGAACAAACACGTGTCTGGAAGGGCCCTCCCCGTCGTAACTCGAGAATATACCCCAGGTTCAGGCCGCAATCGAGAAAAACCATGAGATTTACCCCTCGCCGCGAGTTGAGGCCCGATTCCCCTGCACTGCATGCAGAGCAATTAAGTGTTCCACATCAAACGTGAAAGGAGCCTTGATTTCCTTGATGGCACTCCAGAGAAAACCCTAGATCACTGTCTCAAGTCTAGAGGGAACCTGAGGTCACTGGACCAACAGGAAAGGGCTCCGTGGACCCCAAATCACCTCGAGATGAGAGCTTAGTCCCTGGCTTAGACTCAAGAGGAATACCAACTTTCCACAAGCACGTCAAGAGGAGGCTTCTCTCAGCTACATGTATATTTGAGGGACCCTGAGTTTGCGGCCTCAACTGGAATGGACACCGAGATGCTCTGACTCGAAGTAAGGCCGGATATCCCTGCAGTGAATTGAATGCAGGCTCGTCTTGCATCTCCCAAGACGAAGGGTTGTCTGAATCCCCTGTGGAGACCACAGAGAAAGACCTCGTTCTTCGCCTCATCGAGACCAGAGGCCTCACATCCTTTGAAAACTCGAGAGGTCGGCGGAGATCAATGCTTCCAAAGGAGAAGATGCCTGACTCTTCTTGAAAATGGATAGGAGTCCCAGGATCCCTGTGGCACGTGGAAAGGGAACCTGGGTCTCACGCCTCACGTGGAGACGCGTCCCAATTGCCATGCCAAGACTCGAGGAGAATCCCGAGGTGTCCCTCGCACCTAGGCAGGAGTCCTGACGTCGCTGAACAAACACGTGTCTGGATGGGCCCTCCCCGTCGTAACTCGAGAAAATACCCCAGGTTTCAGCCGCAACTTGAGAAAAACCATGAGACATCCCCCTTGCCGCGAGATGAGACCCGATTCCCCTCCACTGCATGCAGAGCAATTCCGTGTTCCACATCAAACGTGAAAGGAGCCTTGATTTCCTTGATGGCACTCCAGAGAAAACCCAAGATCACTGTCTCAAGTCTAGAGGGATCCTGAGGTCACTGGAGCAACACGAAAGGGCTCCGTGGACCCCAAATCAACTCGAGATGAGAGCTTTGTCTCTGGCTTCGACTCAAGAGGAATACCAACTTTCCACAAGCACCTCAAGAGGAGGCTTCTCTCAGCTACAGGTATGTGAGAGGGACCCTGAGTTTGTGGCCTCAAGTGGAATGGACACGGAGATGCTCTGACTCGAAGTAAGGCCGGATATCCCTGCAGTGAACTGAATGCAGGCTCGTCTTGCATCTCCCAAGAAGAAGGGATGTCTGAATCCCCTGTGGAGACCACAGAGAAAGACCTAGTCCTCCGCCTCAACGCGACCGGAGGCCTCACATCCTTTGAAAACTCGAGAGGTCCGTGGAGATCAATGCTTCCAAAGGAGACGATGCCTGACTCCTCTTGAAAATGGATAGGAGTCCCAGGATCCCTGTGGCACGTGGAAAGGGAACCTGGGTCTCCCGCCTCACGTGGAGACGCGTCCCAATTGCCATGCCAAGACTCGAGGAGAATCCCGAGGTGTCCCTCGCACCTAGGCAGGAGTCCTGACGTCGCTGAACAAACACGTGTCTGGAAGGGCCCTCCCCGTCGTAACTCGAGAATATACCCCAGCTTCCGGCCGCAACTCGAGAAAAACCATGAGACTTCCGCCTCTCCTCGAGATGAGGCCCGATTCCCCTGCACTGCGTGCAGAGCAATTCCGTGTTCCACCTCAAACGTGAAAGGAGCCTTGATTTCCTTGATGGCACTCTTGAGAAAACTCAAGATCACTGTCTCAAGTCTAGAGGGATCCCGAGGTCACTGTAGCAACACGAAAGGGCTCCGTGGACCCCAAATCAACTCGAGATGAGAGCTTAGTCCGTGGCTTCGACACAAGGGGAATACCAACTTCCCACAAGCACCTCAAGAGGAGGCTTCTCTCAGCTACAGGTATGTGAGAGGGACCCTGTGTTTGTGGCCTCAAGTGGAATGGACACCGAGATGCTCTCATTTGAAGTAAGGCCGGATATTCCTGCAGTGAATTGAATGCAGGCTCGTCTTGCGTCTCCCAACGAAGGGATGTCTGAATCCCCTGTGGAGACCACAGAGAAAGACCTAGTTCTCTGCCTCATCGCGACAGGAGGCCTCACATCCTTTGAAAACTCGAGAGGTCCGCGGAGATCAATGCTTCCAAAGGAGATGATGCCTGACTCCTCTTGAAAATGGATAGGAGTCCCAGGGTCCCTGTGATACGTGGAATGTGACCCTGGGTCTCCCGCCTCACGTGGAGACGCGTCCCAATTGCCATGCCAAGACTCGAGGAGAATCCCGAGGTGTCAATCGCACCTAGGCAGGAGTCCTGCCGTCGCTTAACAAACACGTGTCTAGAAGGGCCCTCCCCGTCGTAACTCGAGAATATACCCCAGGTTCCGGCCGCAACTCGAGAAAAGCCATGAGACTTCCCCCTCGCCGCGACATGAGGCCCGATTATCCTGGACTGCGTGCAGAGCAATTCCGTGTTCCACATCAAAAGTGAAAGGAGCCTTGATTTCCTTGATGGCACTCCAGAGAAAACCCAAGATCACTGTCTCAAGTCTAGAGGGATCCTGAGGTCACTGGAGCAACACGAAAGGGCTCCGTGGACCCCAAATCAACTGGAGATGAGAGCTTAGTCACAGGCTTCGACTCAAGAGGAATACCAACTTTCCACAAGCACCTCAAGCGGAGGCTTCTCTCAGCTACAGGTATGTGAGAGGGACCCTGAGTTTGTGGCCTCAAGTATAATGAACACCGAGATGCTCTGACTCGAAGTAAGGCCGGTATCCCTGCAGTGAATTGAATGCAGGCTCGTCTTGCATCTCCCAAGACGAAGGGATGTCTGAATCCCCTGTGGAGACCACAGAGAAAGACCGAGTTCTCCGCCTCATCGCGACCGGAGGCCTCACATCCTTTGAAAACTCGAGAGGTCCGCGGAGATCAATGCTTCCAAAGGAGACGATGCCTGACTCCTCTTGAAAATGGATAGGAGTCCCAGGATCCCTGTGGCACGTGGAAAGGGACCCTGGGTCTCCCGCCTCACGTGGAGACGCATCCCAATTGCCATGCCAAGACTCGAGGAGAATCCCGAGGTGTCTCTCGCACCTAGGCAGGAGTCCTGCCGTCGCTTAACAAACACGTGTCTAGAAGGGCCCTCCCCGTCGTAACTCGAGAATATACCCCAGGTTCCGGCCGCAACTCGAGAAAAGCCATGAGACTTCCCCCTCGCCGCGACATGAGGCCCGATTATCCTGGACTGCGTGCAGAGCAATTCCGAGTTCCACATCAAACGTGAAAGGAGACTTGATTTCCTTGATGGCACTCCAGAGAAAACCCAAGATCACTGTCTCAAGTCTAGAGGGATCCTGAGGTCACTGTAGCAACACGAAAGGGCTCCGTGGACCCCAAATCAACTCGAGATGAGAGCTTAGTCCCTGGCTTCGACTCAAGAGGAATGCCAACTTTCCACAAGCACCTCAAGAGGAGGCTTCTCTCAGCTACAGGTATGTGAGAGAGACCCTGAGTTTGTGGCCTCAAGTGGAATGGACACCGAGATGCTCTGACTCGAAGTAAGGCCGGAAATCCCTGCAGTGAATTGAATGCAGGCTCGTCTTGCATCTCCCAAGACGAAGATTTGTCTGAATCCCCTGTGGAGACCACAGAGAAAGACCTAGTCCTCCGCCTCCTCGCGACCGGAGGCCTCATATCCTTTGAAAACTCGAGAGGTCCGCTGAGATCAATACTTCCGAAGGAGACGATGCCTGACTACTCTTGAAAATGGATAGGAGTCCCAGGATATCTGTGGCACGTGGAAAGGGACCCCGAGTCTCCCGCCTCGCGTGGAGACGCGTCCCAATTGCCATGCCAAGACTCGAGGAGAATACCGAGGTGTCCCTCGCACCTAGGCAGGAGTCCTGACGTCGCTGAACCAACACGTGTCTGGAAGGGCCCTCCCCGTCGTAACTCGAGAATATACGCCAGGTTCCGGCCACAACTCGAGAAAAAACATGAGAGTTCCCCCTCGCTGCGTCATGAGGCCCGATTCCCCTGCACTGCGTGCAGAGCAATTCCGTGTTCCACATCAAACGTGAAAGGAGACTTGATTTCCTTGATGGCACTGCAGAGAAAACCCAAAATCACTGTCTCAAGTCGAGAGGGATCCTGAGGTCACTGGAGCAACACGAAAGGGCTCCGTGCACCCCAAATCAACTCGAGATGATAGCTTAGTCCCTGGCTTCGAGTCAAGAGGAATACCAACTTTCCACAAGCACCTCAAGAGGAGGCTTCTCTCAGCTACAGGTATGTGAGAGGGACCCTGAGTTTGTGACCTCAAGTGGAATGGACACCGAGATGCTCTGACTCGAAGAAAGGCCGGATATCCCTGCAGTGAATTGTATGCAGGCTCGTCTTGCATCTTCCAATACGAAGGGATGTCTGAATCCCCTATGGAGACCACAGAGAAAGAACTAATTCTCCGCCTCATCGCGACCGGAGGCCTCACATCCTTTGAAAACTCGAGATGTCCGCGGAGATCAATGCTTCCAAAGGAGACGATGCCTGACTCCTCTTGAAAATGGATAGGAGTCCCAGGATCCCTGTGGCACGTGGAAAGGGACCCTGGGTCTCCCGCCTCACGTGGAGACGCGTCCCAATTGCCATGCCAAGTCTCGAGGAGAATCCCGAGGTGTCCCTCGCACCTAGGCAGGAGTCCTAACGTCGCTGAACAAACAGGTGTCTGGAAGGGCCCTCCCCGTCGTAACTCGAGAATATACCCCAGGTTCCGGCCGCAACTCGAGAAAAACCATGAGACTTCCGCCTCGCCGCGAGATGAGACGCGATTCCCCTGCACTGCGTGCAGAGCAATTCCGTGTTCCACATCAAACGTGAAAGGAGCCTTGATTTCCTTGATGGCACTCCAGAGAAAACCCAAGATCACTGTCTCAAGTCTAGAGGGATCCTGAGTTCACTGGAGCAACACGACAGGGCTCCGGGGACCCCAAATCTACTCGAGATGAGAGCTTAGTCCCTGGCTTCGACTCAAGAGGAATACCAACTTTCCACAAGCACCTCAAGAGGAGGCTTCTCTCAGCTACAGGTATGTGAGAGGGACCCTGAGTTTGTGGCCTCAAGTCGAATGGACACCGAGATGCTCTGACTCAAATTAAGACCGGATATCCCAACAGTGAATTGAATGCAGGCGCGTCTTGCATCTCCCAAGACGAAGGGATGTCTGAATCCCCTGTGGAGACGACAGAGAAAGACCTAGTCCTCTGCCTCATCGCGACCGGAGACATCACATCCTATGAAAAATCGAGAGGTCTGCGGAGATCAATGCTTTCAAAGGAGATGATGCCTGATTCCTCTTGAAAATGGATAGGAGTCCCAGGATCCCTGTGGGACGTGGAAAGGGACCCTGGGTCTCCCGCCTCACGTGGAGACGCGTCCCAATTGCCATGCCAAGACTCGAGGAATATCCCGAGGTGTCCCTCGCACCTAGGCAGGAGTCCTGACGTCGCTGAACAAACACGTGTCTGGAAAGGCCCTCCCCGTTGTAACTCGAGAATATACCCCAGGTTCCGGCCGCAACTCGAGAAAAACCATGAGACTTCCCCCTTGCCGCGAGATGAGGCCCGATTCCCCTGCACTGCGTGCAGAGCAATTCCGTGTTCCACATCCAACTTGAAAGGAGACTTGATTTCCTTGATGGCACTCCAGAGAAAACCCAAAATTACTGTCTCGAGTCTAGAGGGATCCTGAGGTCACTGGAGCAACACGAAAGGGCTCCGTGGACCCCAAATCAACTCGAGATGAGAGCTTAGTCCCTGGCTTCGACTCAAGAGGAATGCCAACTTTCCACAAGCACCTCAAGAGGAGGCTTCTCTCAGCTACATGTATGTGAGAAAGACCCTGAGTTTGTGGCCTCAAGTGGAATGGACACCGAGATGCTCTGACTCAAAGTAAGGCCGGATATCCCTGCAGTGAATTGAATGCAGGCTCGTCTTTCATCTCCCAAGACGAAGGGTTGTCTGAATCCCCTGTGGAGACCACAGAGAAAGACCTATTCCTCCGCCTCCTCGCGACCGGAGGCCTCATATCCTTTGAAAACTCGAGAGGTCCGCTGAGATCAATACTTCCGAAGGAGACGATGCCTGACTACTCTTGAAAATGGATAGGAGTCCCAGGACATCTGTGGCACGTGGAAAGGGACCCCGGGTCTCCCGCCTCGCGTGGAGACGCGTCCAAATTGCCATGCCAAGACTCGAGAAGAATCCCGAGCTGTCTCTCGCACCTAGGCAGGAGTCCTGACGTCGCTGAACAAACACGTGTCTGGAAAGGCCCTCCCCGTCGTAACTCGAGAATATACCCCAGGTTCCGTCCACAACTCGAGAAAAACCATGAGACTTCCCCCTCACTGCGACATGAGGCCCGATTCCCCTGCACTGCGTGCAGAGCAATTCCGTGTTCCACATCAAACCTGAAAGGAGACTTGATTACCTTGATGGCACTGCAGAGAAAACCCAAAATCACTGTCTCAAGTCGAGAGGGATCCTGAGGTCACTGGAGCAACACGAAAGGGCTCCGTGCACCCCAAATCAACTCGAGATGATAGCTTAGTCCCTGGCTTCGAGTCAAGAGGAATACCAACTTTCCACAAGCACCTCAAGAGGAGGCTTCTCTCAGCTACAGGTATGTGAGAGGGACCCTGAGTATTTGGCCTCAAGTGGAATGGACACCGAGATGCTCTGACTCGAAGAAAGGCTGGATATCCCTGCAGTGAATTGAATGCAGGCTCGTCTTGCATCTCCCAAGACGAAGGGATGTCTGAATCCCCTATGGAGACCTCAGAGAAAGAACTAATTCTCCGCCTCATCGCGACCGGAGGCCTCACATCCTTTGAAAACTCGAGAGGTCCGCGGAGATCAATGCTTCCAAAGGAGACGATGCCTGACTCCTCTTGAAAATGGATAGGAGTCCAAGGAACCCTGTGGCACGTGGAAGGGGACCCTGGGTCTCCCGCCTCACGTGGAGACGCGTCCCAATTGCCATGCCAAGACTCGAGGAGAATCCCGAGGTGTCCCTCGCACCTAGGCAGGAGTCCTGACGTCGCTGAACAAACACGTGTCTGGAAGGGCCCTCCCCATCGTAACTCGAGAATATACCCCAGGTTCTGGCCGCCACTCGAGAAAAAATATGAGACTTCCCCCTCGCCGCGAGATGAGGCCCGATTCCCCTGCACTGCGTGCAGAGCAATTCCGTGTTCCACATCAAACGTGAAAGGAGCCTTGATTTTCTTGATGGCACTCCAGAGAAAACCCAAGATCACGGTCTCAAGTCTAGAGGGATCCTGAGGTCACTGGAGCAACACGAAAGGGCTCCGTGGACCCCAAATCAACTCGAGATGAGAGCTTAGTCCCTGGCTTCGACTCAAGAGGAATACCAACTTTCCACAGGCACCTCAAGAGGAGGCTTTTCTCAGCTACAGGTTTGTGAGAGGGACCCTGATTTTGTGGCCTCAATTGGAATGGACACCGAGATGCTCCGACTCGAAGTAAGGCCGGATATCCCTGCAGTGAATTGAATGCAGGCTCGTCTTGCATCTCCCAAGACGAAGGGATGTCTGAATCCCCTGTGGAGACCACAGAGAAAGACCTAGTTCTCCGCCTCATCACGACCGGAGGCCTCACATCCTTTGAAAACTCAAGAGGTCCGCGGAGATCAATACTTCCAAAGGATACGATGCCTCACTCCTCTTGAAAATGGATCGGAGTCCCAGGAACCCTGTGGCACGTCGAAAGGGACCCTGGGTCTCCCGCCTCACATGGAGACGCGTCCCAATTGCCAAGCCAAGACTCGAGGAGAATCCCGAGGTGTCCCTCGCACCTAGGCAGGAGTCCTGACGTCGCTGAACAAACACGTGTCTGGAAGGGCCCTCCCCGTCGTAACTCGAGAATATACCCCAGGTTCCGGCCGGAACTCAAGAAAACCATGAGACTTCCCCCTCGCCGCGAGATGATGGCCGATTCCCCTGCACTGCCTGCAGAGCAATTCCGTGTTCCACATCAAACGTGAAAGGAGCCTTGATTTCCTTGATAGCACTCCAGAGAAAACCCAAGATCACTGTCTCAAGTCTAGAGGGATCCTGAGGTCACTGGAGCAACACGAAAGGGCTCCGTGGACCCCAAATCAACTGGAGATGAGAGCTTAGTCACAGGCTTCGACTCAAGAGGAATACCAACTTTCCACAAGCACCTCAAGCGGAGGCTTCTCTCAGCTACAGGTATGTGAGAGGGACCCTGAGTTTGTGGCCTCAAGTATAATGAACACCGAGATGCTCTGACTCGAAGTAAGGCCGGTATCCCTGCAGTGAATTGAATGCAGGCTCGTCTTGCATCTCCCAAGACGAAGGGATGTCTGAATCCCCTGTGGAGACCACAGAGAAAGACCGAGTTCTCCGCCTCATCGCGACCGGAGGCCTCACATCCTTTGAAAACTCGAGAGGTCCGCGGAGATCAATGCTTCCAAAGGAGACGATGCCTGACTCCTCTTGAAAATGGATAGGAGTCCCAGGATCCCTGTGGCACGTGGAAAGGGACCCTGGGTCTCCCGCCTCACGTGGAGACGCATCCCAATTGCCATGCCAAGACTCGAGGAGAATCCCGAGGTGTCTCTCGCACCTAGGCAGGAGTCCTGCCGTCGCTTAACAAACACGTGTCTAGAAGGGCCCTCCCCGTCGTAACTCGAGAATATACCCCAGGTTCCGGCCGCAACTCGAGAAAAGCCATGAGACTTCCCCCTCGCCGCGACATGAGGCCCGATTATCCTGGACTGCGTGCAGAGCAATTCCGAGTTCCACATCAAACGTGAAAGGAGACTTGATTTCCTTGATGGCACTCCAGAGAAAACCCAAGATCACTGTCTCAAGTCTAGAGGGATCCTGAGGTCACTGTAGCAACACGAAAGGGCTCCGTGGACCCCAAATCAACTCGAGATGAGAGCTTAGTCCCTGGCTTCGACTCAAGAGGAATGCCAACTTTCCACAAGCACCTCAAGAGGAGGCTTCTCTCAGCTACAGGTATGTGAGAGAGACCCTGAGTTTGTGGCCTCAAGTGGAATGGACACCGAGATGCTCTGACTCGAAGTAAGGCCGGAAATCCCTGCAGTGAATTGAATGCAGGCTCGTCTTGCATCTCCCAAGACGAAGATTTGTCTGAATCCCCTGTGGAGACCACAGAGAAAGACCTAGTCCTCCGCCTCCTCGCGACCGGAGGCCTCATATCCTTTGAAAACTCGAGAGGTCCGCTGAGATCAATACTTCCGAAGGAGACGATGCCTGACTACTCTTGAAAATGGATAGGAGTCCCAGGATATCTGTGGCACGTGGAAAGGGACCCCGAGTCTCCCGCCTCGCGTGGAGACGCGTCCCAATTGCCATGCCAAGACTCGAGGAGAATACCGAGGTGTCCCTCGCACCTAGGCAGGAGTCCTGACGTCGCTGAACCAACACGTGTCTGGAAGGGCCCTCCCCGTCGTAACTCGAGAATATACGCCAGGTTCCGGCCACAACTCGAGAAAAAACATGAGAGTTCCCCCTCGCTGCGTCATGAGGCCCGATTCCCCTGCACTGCGTGCAGAGCAATTCCGTGTTCCACATCAAACGTGAAAGGAGACTTGATTTCCTTGATGGCACTGCAGAGAAAACCCAAAATCACTGTCTCAAGTCGAGAGGGATCCTGAGGTCACTGGAGCAACACGAAAGGGCTCCGTGCACCCCAAATCAACTCGAGATGATAGCTTAGTCCCTGGCTTCGAGTCAAGAGGAATACCAACTTTCCACAAGCACCTCAAGAGGAGGCTTCTCTCAGCTACAGGTATGTGAGAGGGACCCTGAGTTTGTGACCTCAAGTGGAATGGACACCGAGATGCTCTGACTCGAAGAAAGGCCGGATATCCCTGCAGTGAATTGTATGCAGGCTCGTCTTGCATCTTCCAATACGAAGGGATGTCTGAATCCCCTATGGAGACCACAGAGAAAGAACTAATTCTCCGCCTCATCGCGACCGGAGGCCTCACATCCTTTGAAAACTCGAGATGTCCGCGGAGATCAATGCTTCCAAAGGAGACGATGCCTGACTCCTCTTGAAAATGGATAGGAGTCCCAGGATCCCTGTGGCACGTGGAAAGGGACCCTGGGTCTCCCGCCTCACGTGGAGACGCGTCCCAATTGCCATGCCAAGTCTCGAGGAGAATCCCGAGGTGTCCCTCGCACCTAGGCAGGAGTCCTAACGTCGCTGAACAAACAGGTGTCTGGAAGGGCCCTCCCCGTCGTAACTCGAGAATATACCCCAGGTTCCGGCCGCAACTCGAGAAAAACCATGAGACTTCCGCCTCGCCGCGAGATGAGACGCGATTCCCCTGCACTGCGTGCAGAGCAATTCCGTGTTCCACATCAAACGTGAAAGGAGCCTTGATTTCCTTGATGGCACTCCAGAGAAAACCCAAGATCACTGTCTCAAGTCTAGAGGGATCCTGAGTTCACTGGAGCAACACGACAGGGCTCCGGGGACCCCAAATCTACTCGAGATGAGAGCTTAGTCCCTGGCTTCGACTCAAGAGGAATACCAACTTTCCACAAGCACCTCAAGAGGAGGCTTCTCTCAGCTACAGGTATGTGAGAGGGACCCTGAGTTTGTGGCCTCAAGTCGAATGGACACCGAGATGCTCTGACTCAAATTAAGACCGGATATCCCAACAGTGAATTGAATGCAGGCGCGTCTTGCATCTCCCAAGACGAAGGGATGTCTGAATCCCCTGTGGAGACGACAGAGAAAGACCTAGTCCTCTGCCTCATCGCGACCGGAGACATCACATCCTATGAAAAATCGAGAGGTCTGCGGAGATCAATGCTTTCAAAGGAGATGATGCCTGATTCCTCTTGAAAATGGATAGGAGTCCCAGGATCCCTGTGGGACGTGGAAAGGGACCCTGGGTCTCCCGCCTCACGTGGAGACGCGTCCCAATTGCCATGCCAAGACTCGAGGAATATCCCGAGGTGTCCCTCGCACCTAGGCAGGAGTCCTGACGTCGCTGAACAAACACGTGTCTGGAAAGGCCCTCCCCGTTGTAACTCGAGAATATACCCCAGGTTCCGGCCGCAACTCGAGAAAAACCATGAGACTTCCCCCTTGCCGCGAGATGAGGCCCGATTCCCCTGCACTGCGTGCAGAGCAATTCCGTGTTCCACATCCAACTTGAAAGGAGACTTGATTTCCTTGATGGCACTCCAGAGAAAACCCAAAATTACTGTCTCGAGTCTAGAGGGATCCTGAGGTCACTGGAGCAACACGAAAGGGCTCCGTGGACCCCAAATCAACTCGAGATGAGAGCTTAGTCCCTGGCTTCGACTCAAGAGGAATGCCAACTTTCCACAAGCACCTCAAGAGGAGGCTTCTCTCAGCTACATGTATGTGAGAAAGACCCTGAGTTTGTGGCCTCAAGTGGAATGGACACCGAGATGCTCTGACTCAAAGTAAGGCCGGATATCCCTGCAGTGAATTGAATGCAGGCTCGTCTTTCATCTCCCAAGACGAAGGGTTGTCTGAATCCCCTGTGGAGACCACAGAGAAAGACCTATTCCTCCGCCTCCTCGCGACCGGAGGCCTCATATCCTTTGAAAACTCGAGAGGTCCGCTGAGATCAATACTTCCGAAGGAGACGATGCCTGACTACTCTTGAAAATGGATAGGAGTCCCAGGACATCTGTGGCACGTGGAAAGGGACCCCGGGTCTCCCGCCTCGCGTGGAGACGCGTCCAAATTGCCATGCCAAGACTCGAGAAGAATCCCGAGCTGTCTCTCGCACCTAGGCAGGAGTCCTGACGTCGCTGAACAAACACGTGTCTGGAAAGGCCCTCCCCGTCGTAACTCGAGAATATACCCCAGGTTCCGTCCACAACTCGAGAAAAACCATGAGACTTCCCCCTCACTGCGACATGAGGCCCGATTCCCCTGCACTGCGTGCAGAGCAATTCCGTGTTCCACATCAAACCTGAAAGGAGACTTGATTACCTTGATGGCACTGCAGAGAAAACCCAAAATCACTGTCTCAAGTCGAGAGGGATCCTGAGGTCACTGGAGCAACACGAAAGGGCTCCGTGCACCCCAAATCAACTCGAGATGATAGCTTAGTCCCTGGCTTCGAGTCAAGAGGAATACCAACTTTCCACAAGCACCTCAAGAGGAGGCTTCTCTCAGCTACAGGTATGTGAGAGGGACCCTGAGTATTTGGCCTCAAGTGGAATGGACACCGAGATGCTCTGACTCGAAGAAAGGCTGGATATCCCTGCAGTGAATTGAATGCAGGCTCGTCTTGCATCTCCCAAGACGAAGGGATGTCTGAATCCCCTATGGAGACCTCAGAGAAAGAACTAATTCTCCGCCTCATCGCGACCGGAGGCCTCACATCCTTTGAAAACTCGAGAGGTCCGCGGAGATCAATGCTTCCAAAGGAGACGATGCCTGACTCCTCTTGAAAATGGATAGGAGTCCAAGGAACCCTGTGGCACGTGGAAGGGGACCCTGGGTCTCCCGCCTCACGTGGAGACGCGTCCCAATTGCCATGCCAAGACTCGAGGAGAATCCCGAGGTGTCCCTCGCACCTAGGCAGGAGTCCTGACGTCGCTGAACAAACACGTGTCTGGAAGGGCCCTCCCCATCGTAACTCGAGAATATACCCCAGGTTCTGGCCGCCACTCGAGAAAAAATATGAGACTTCCCCCTCGCCGCGAGATGAGGCCCGATTCCCCTGCACTGCGTGCAGAGCAATTCCGTGTTCCACATCAAACGTGAAAGGAGCCTTGATTTTCTTGATGGCACTCCAGAGAAAACCCAAGATCACGGTCTCAAGTCTAGAGGGATCCTGAGGTCACTGGAGCAACACGAAAGGGCTCCGTGGACCCCAAATCAACTCGAGATGAGAGCTTAGTCCCTGGCTTCGACTCAAGAGGAATACCAACTTTCCACAGGCACCTCAAGAGGAGGCTTTTCTCAGCTACAGGTTTGTGAGAGGGACCCTGATTTTGTGGCCTCAATTGGAATGGACACCGAGATGCTCCGACTCGAAGTAAGGCCGGATATCCCTGCAGTGAATTGAATGCAGGCTCGTCTTGCATCTCCCAAGACGAAGGGATGTCTGAATCCCCTGTGGAGACCACAGAGAAAGACCTAGTTCTCCGCCTCATCACGACCGGAGGCCTCACATCCTTTGAAAACTCAAGAGGTCCGCGGAGATCAATACTTCCAAAGGATACGATGCCTCACTCCTCTTGAAAATGGATCGGAGTCCCAGGAACCCTGTGGCACGTCGAAAGGGACCCTGGGTCTCCCGCCTCACATGGAGACGCGTCCCAATTGCCAAGCCAAGACTCGAGGAGAATCCCGAGGTGTCCCTCGCACCTAGGCAGGAGTCCTGACGTCGCTGAACAAACACGTGTCTGGAAGGGCCCTCCCCGTCGTAACTCGAGAATATACCCCAGGTTCCGGCCGGAACTCAAGAAAACCATGAGACTTCCCCCTCGCCGCGAGATGATGGCCGATTCCCCTGCACTGCCTGCAGAGCAATTCCGTGTTCCACATCAAACGTGAAAGGAGCCTTGATTTCCTTGATAGCACTCCAGAGAAAATCCAAGATCACTGTCTCAAGTCTAGAGGGATCCTGACGTCACTGGAGCAACACGAAATGGCTCCGAGGAGCCCAAATCAACTCGAGATGAGAGCTTAGTCCGTGGCTTCGACACAAGGGGAATACCAACTTCCCACAAGCACCTCAAGAGGAGGCTTCTCTCAGCTACAGGTATGTGAGAGGGACCCTGTGTTTGTGGCCTCAAGTGGAATGGACACCGAGATGCTCTCATTTGAAGTAAGGCCGGATATTCCTGCAGTGAATTGAATGCAGGCTCGTCTTGCGTCTCCCAACGAAGGGATGTCTGAATCCCCTGTGGAGACCACAGAGAAAGACCTAGTTCTCTGCCTCATCGCGACAGGAGGCCTCACATCCTTTGAAAACTCGAGAGGTCCGCGGAGATCAATGCTTCCAAAGGAGATGATGCCTGACTCCTCTTGAAAATGGATAGGAGTCCCAGGGTCCCTGTGATACGTGGAATGTGACCCTGGGTCTCCCGCCTCACGTGGAGACGCGTCCCAATTGCCATGCCAAGACTCGAGGAGAATCCCGAGGTGTCAATCGCACCTAGGCAGGAGTCCTGCCGTCGCTTAACAAACACGTGTCTAGAAGGGCCCTCCCCGTCGTAACTCGAGAATATACCCCAGGTTCCGGCCGCAACTCGAGAAAAGCCATGAGACTTCCCCCTCGCCGCGACATGAGGCCCGATTATCCTGGACTGCGTGCAGAGCAATTCCGTGTTCCACATCAAAAGTGAAAGGAGCCTTGATTTCCTTGATGGCACTCCAGAGAAAACCCAAGATCACTGTCTCAAGTCTAGAGGGATCCTGAGGTCACTGGAGCAACACGAAAGGGCTCCGTGGACCCCAAATCAACTGGAGATGAGAGCTTAGTCACAGGCTTCGACTCAAGAGGAATACCAACTTTCCACAAGCACCTCAAGCGGAGGCTTCTCTCAGCTACAGGTATGTGAGAGGGACCCTGAGTTTGTGGCCTCAAGTATAATGAACACCGAGATGCTCTGACTCGAAGTAAGGCCGGTATCCCTGCAGTGAATTGAATGCAGGCTCGTCTTGCATCTCCCAAGACGAAGGGATGTCTGAATCCCCTGTGGAGACCACAGAGAAAGACCGAGTTCTCCGCCTCATCGCGACCGGAGGCCTCACATCCTTTGAAAACTCGAGAGGTCCGCGGAGATCAATGCTTCCAAAGGAGACGATGCCTGACTCCTCTTGAAAATGGATAGGAGTCCCAGGATCCCTGTGGCACGTGGAAAGGGACCCTGGGTCTCCCGCCTCACGTGGAGACGCATCCCAATTGCCATGCCAAGACTCGAGGAGAATCCCGAGGTGTCTCTCGCACCTAGGCAGGAGTCCTGCCGTCGCTTAACAAACACGTGTCTAGAAGGGCCCTCCCCGTCGTAACTCGAGAATATACCCCAGGTTCCGGCCGCAACTCGAGAAAAGCCATGAGACTTCCCCCTCGCCGCGACATGAGGCCCGATTATCCTGGACTGCGTGCAGAGCAATTCCGAGTTCCACATCAAACGTGAAAGGAGACTTGATTTCCTTGATGGCACTCCAGAGAAAACCCAAGATCACTGTCTCAAGTCTAGAGGGATCCTGAGGTCACTGTAGCAACACGAAAGGGCTCCGTGGACCCCAAATCAACTCGAGATGAGAGCTTAGTCCCTGGCTTCGACTCAAGAGGAATGCCAACTTTCCACAAGCACCTCAAGAGGAGGCTTCTCTCAGCTACAGGTATGTGAGAGAGACCCTGAGTTTGTGGCCTCAAGTGGAATGGACACCGAGATGCTCTGACTCGAAGTAAGGCCGGAAATCCCTGCAGTGAATTGAATGCAGGCTCGTCTTGCATCTCCCAAGACGAAGATTTGTCTGAATCCCCTGTGGAGACCACAGAGAAAGACCTAGTCCTCCGCCTCCTCGCGACCGGAGGCCTCATATCCTTTGAAAACTCGAGAGGTCCGCTGAGATCAATACTTCCGAAGGAGACGATGCCTGACTACTCTTGAAAATGGATAGGAGTCCCAGGATATCTGTGGCACGTGGAAAGGGACCCCGAGTCTCCCGCCTCGCGTGGAGACGCGTCCCAATTGCCATGCCAAGACTCGAGGAGAATACCGAGGTGTCCCTCGCACCTAGGCAGGAGTCCTGACGTCGCTGAACCAACACGTGTCTGGAAGGGCCCTCCCCGTCGTAACTCGAGAATATACGCCAGGTTCCGGCCACAACTCGAGAAAAAACATGAGAGTTCCCCCTCGCTGCGTCATGAGGCCCGATTCCCCTGCACTGCGTGCAGAGCAATTCCGTGTTCCACATCAAACGTGAAAGGAGACTTGATTTCCTTGATGGCACTGCAGAGAAAACCCAAAATCACTGTCTCAAGTCGAGAGGGATCCTGAGGTCACTGGAGCAACACGAAAGGGCTCCGTGCACCCCAAATCAACTCGAGATGATAGCTTAGTCCCTGGCTTCGAGTCAAGAGGAATACCAACTTTCCACAAGCACCTCAAGAGGAGGCTTCTCTCAGCTACAGGTATGTGAGAGGGACCCTGAGTTTGTGACCTCAAGTGGAATGGACACCGAGATGCTCTGACTCGAAGAAAGGCCGGATATCCCTGCAGTGAATTGTATGCAGGCTCGTCTTGCATCTTCCAATACGAAGGGATGTCTGAATCCCCTATGGAGACCACAGAGAAAGAACTAATTCTCCGCCTCATCGCGACCGGAGGCCTCACATCCTTTGAAAACTCGAGATGTCCGCGGAGATCAATGCTTCCAAAGGAGACGATGCCTGACTCCTCTTGAAAATGGATAGGAGTCCCAGGATCCCTGTGGCACGTGGAAAGGGACCCTGGGTCTCCCGCCTCACGTGGAGACGCGTCCCAATTGCCATGCCAAGTCTCGAGGAGAATCCCGAGGTGTCCCTCGCACCTAGGCAGGAGTCCTAACGTCGCTGAACAAACAGGTGTCTGGAAGGGCCCTCCCCGTCGTAACTCGAGAATATACCCCAGGTTCCGGCCGCAACTCGAGAAAAACCATGAGACTTCCGCCTCGCCGCGAGATGAGACGCGATTCCCCTGCACTGCGTGCAGAGCAATTCCGTGTTCCACATCAAACGTGAAAGGAGCCTTGATTTCCTTGATGGCACTCCAGAGAAAACCCAAGATCACTGTCTCAAGTCTAGAGGGATCCTGAGTTCACTGGAGCAACACGACAGGGCTCCGGGGACCCCAAATCTACTCGAGATGAGAGCTTAGTCCCTGGCTTCGACTCAAGAGGAATACCAACTTTCCACAAGCACCTCAAGAGGAGGCTTCTCTCAGCTACAGGTATGTGAGAGGGACCCTGAGTTTGTGGCCTCAAGTCGAATGGACACCGAGATGCTCTGACTCAAATTAAGACCGGATATCCCAACAGTGAATTGAATGCAGGCGCGTCTTGCATCTCCCAAGACGAAGGGATGTCTGAATCCCCTGTGGAGACGACAGAGAAAGACCTAGTCCTCTGCCTCATCGCGACCGGAGACATCACATCCTATGAAAAATCGAGAGGTCTGCGGAGATCAATGCTTTCAAAGGAGATGATGCCTGATTCCTCTTGAAAATGGATAGGAGTCCCAGGATCCCTGTGGGACGTGGAAAGGGACCCTGGGTCTCCCGCCTCACGTGGAGACGCATCCCAATTGCCATGCCAAGACTCGAGGAATATCCCGAGGTGTCCCTCGCACCTAGGCAGGAGTCCTGACGTCGCTGAACAAACACGTGTCTGGAAAGGCCCTCCCCGTTGTAACTCGAGAATATACCCCAGGTTCCGGCCGCAACTCGAGAAAAACCATGAGACTTCCCCCTTGCCGCGAGATGAGGCCCGATTCCCCTGCACTGCGTGCAGAGCAATTCCGTGTTCCACATCCAACTTGAAAGGAGACTTGATTTCCTTGATGGCACTCCAGAGAAAACCCAAAATTACTGTCTCGAGTCTAGAGGGATCCTGAGGTCACTGGAGCAACACGAAAGGGCTCCGTGGACCCCAAATCAACTCGAGATGAGAGCTTAGTCCCTGGCTTCGACTCAAGAGGAATGCCAACTTTCCACAAGCACCTCAAGAGGAGGCTTCTCTCAGCTACATGTATGTGAGAAAGACCCTGAGTTTGTGGCCTCAAGTGGAATGGACACCGAGATGCTCTGACTCAAAGTAAGGCCGGATATCCCTGCAGTGAATTGAATGCAGGCTCGTCTTTCATCTCCCAAGACGAAGGGTTGTCTGAATCCCCTGTGGAGACCACAGAGAAAGACCTATTCCTCCGCCTCCTCGCGACCGGAGGCCTCATATCCTTTGAAAACTCGAGAGGTCCGCTGAGATCAATACTTCCGAAGGAGACGATGCCTGACTACTCTTGAAAATGGATAGGAGTCCCAGGACATCTGTGGCACGTGGAAAGGGACCCCGGGTCTCCCGCCTCGCGTGGAGACGCGTCCAAATTGCCATGCCAAGACTCGAGAAGAATCCCGAGCTGTCTCTCGCACCTAGGCAGGAGTCCTGACGTCGCTGAACAAACACGTGTCTGGAAAGGCCCTCCCCGTCGTAACTCGAGAATATACCCCAGGTTCCGTCCACAACTCGAGAAAAACCATGAGACTTCCCCCTCACTGCGACATGAGGCCCGATTCCCCTGCACTGCGTGCAGAGCAATTCCGTGTTCCACATCAAACCTGAAAGGAGACTTGATTACCTTGATGGCACTGCAGAGAAAACCCAAAATCACTGTCTCAAGTCGAGAGGGATCCTGAGGTCACTGGAGCAACACGAAAGGGCTCCGTGCACCCCAAATCAACTCGAGATGATAGCTTAGTCCCTGGCTTCGAGTCAAGAGGAATACCAACTTTCCACAAGCACCTCAAGAGGAGGCTTCTCTCAGCTACAGGTATGTGAGAGGGACCCTGAGTATTTGGCCTCAAGTGGAATGGACACCGAGATGCTCTGACTCGAAGAAAGGCTGGATATCCCTGCAGTGAATTGAATGCAGGCTCGTCTTGCATCTCCCAAGACGAAGGGATGTCTGAATCCCCTATGGAGACCTCAGAGAAAGAACTAATTCTCCGCCTCATCGCGACCGGAGGCCTCACATCCTTTGAAAACTCGAGAGGTCCGCGGAGATCAATGCTTCCAAAGGAGACGATGCCTGACTCCTCTTGAAAATGGATAGGAGTCCAAGGAACCCTGTGGCACGTGGAAGGGGACCCTGGGTCTCCCGCCTCACGTGGAGACGCGTCCCAATTGCCATGCCAAGACTCGAGGAGAATCCCGAGGTGTCCCTCGCACCTAGGCAGGAGTCCTGACGTCGCTGAACAAACACGTGTCTGGAAGGGCCCTCCCCATCGTAACTCGAGAATATACCCCAGGTTCTGGCCGCCACTCGAGAAAAAATATGAGACTTCCCCCTCGCCGCGAGATGAGGCCCGATTCCCCTGCACTGCGTGCAGAGCAATTCCGTGTTCCACATCAAACGTGAAAGGAGCCTTGATTTTCTTGATGGCACTCCAGAGAAAACCCAAGATCACGGTCTCAAGTCTAGAGGGATCCTGAGGTCACTGGAGCAACACGAAAGGGCTCCGTGGACCCCAAATCAACTCGAGATGAGAGCTTAGTCCCTGGCTTCGACTCAAGAGGAATACCAACTTTCCACAGGCACCTCAAGAGGAGGCTTTTCTCAGCTACAGGTTTGTGAGAGGGACCCTGATTTTGTGGCCTCAATTGGAATGGACACCGAGATGCTCCGACTCGAAGTAAGGCCGGATATCCCTGCAGTGAATTGAATGCAGGCTCGTCTTGCATCTCCCAAGACGAAGGGATGTCTGAATCCCCTGTGGAGACCACAGAGAAAGACCTAGTTCTCCGCCTCATCACGACCGGAGGCCTCACATCCTTTGAAAACTCAAGAGGTCCGCGGAGATCAATACTTCCAAAGGATACGATGCCTCACTCCTCTTGAAAATGGATCGGAGTCCCAGGAACCCTGTGGCACGTCGAAAGGGACCCTGGGTCTCCCGCCTCACATGGAGACGCGTCCCAATTGCCAAGCCAAGACTCGAGGAGAATCCCGAGGTGTCCCTCGCACCTAGGCAGGAGTCCTGACGTCGCTGAACAAACACGTGTCTGGAAGGGCCCTCCCCGTCGTAACTCGAGAATATACCCCAGGTTCCGGCCGGAACTCAAGAAAACCATGAGACTTCCCCCTCGCCGCGAGATGATGGCCGATTCCCCTGCACTGCCTGCAGAGCAATTCCGTGTTCCACATCAAACGTGAAAGGAGCCTTGATTTCCTTGATAGCACTCCAGAGAAAATCCAAGATCACTGTCTCAAGTCTAGAGGGATCCTGACGTCACTGGAGCAACACGAAATGGCTCCGAGGAGCCCAAATCAACTCGAGATGAGAGCTTAGTCCCTGGCTTCGACTCAAGAGGAATACCAACTTTCCTCAAGCACCTCAAGAGGAGGCTTCTCTCAGCTACAGGTATGTGAGAGGGACCCTGAGTTTCTGGCCTCAAGTGGAATGGACACCGAGATGCTCTGACTCGACGTAAGGCCGGATATCCCTGCAGTGAAATGATTGTAGCCTCGTTTTGCATCTCCCAAGACGAGGGGAAGTCTGAATCTCCTGTGGAGAAAACAGAGAAAGACCTAGTCCTCCGCCTCAACGCGACCGGAGGCCTCACATCCTTTGAAAACTCGAGAGGTCCGAGGAGATCAATGCTTCCAAAGGAGACGATGCCTGACTCCTCTTGAAAATGGATAGGAGTCCCAGGATCCCTGTGGCACGTGGAAAGGGACCCTGGGTCTCCCGCCTCACGTGGAGACACGTCCCAATTGCCATGCCAAGACTCGTGGAGAATCCCGAGGTGTCCCTCGCACCTAGGCAGGAGTCCTGACGTCGCTGAACAAACACGTGTCTGGAAGGGCCCTCCCCGTCGTAACTCGAGAATGTACCGCAGCTTCCGGCCCAACTCGAGAAAACCCATGAGACTTACCCCTTCCCGCGAGATGAGGCCCTATTCCCCTGCACTGCGTGCAGAGCAATTCCGTGTTCCACATCAAACGTTAAAGGAGCCTTGAATTCCTTGATGGCACTCCAGAGAAAACCCAAGATCACTGTCATAAGTCTAGAGGGATCCTGAGGTCACTGGAGCAACACAAAAGGGCTCCGTGGACCCAAAATCAACTCGAGATGAGAGCTTAGTCACTGGCTTCGACTCAAGAGGAATACCAACTTTCCACAAGCACCTTAAGAGGAGGCTTCTCTCAGCTACAGGTGTGTGAGAGGGACCCTGAGTTTGTGGCCTCAAGTGGAATGGACACCGAGATGCTCTGACTCGAAGTAAGGCCGGATATCCCTGCAGTGAATTGAATGCAGGCTCGTCTTGCATCTCCCAAGACGAAGGGATGTCTGAATCCCCTGTGGAGACCACAGAGAAAGATCTAGTCCGAAGCCTCATCGCGACCGGAGGCCTCACATCCTTTGAAAACTCGAGAGGTCCGCGGAGATCAATGCTTCCAAAAGAGACGATGCCTGACTCCTCTTGAAAATGGATAGGAGTCCCAGGATCCCTGCGACACGTGGAAAGGGACCCTGGGTCTCCCGCCTCACGTGGAGACGCGTCCCAATTGCCATGCCAAGACTCGAGGAGAATCCCGAGGTGTCCCTCGCACCAAGGCAGGAGTCCTGACGTCGCTGAACAAACACGTGTCTGGAAGGGCCCTCCCCGTCGTAACTCGAGAATATACCCCAGGTTCCGGCCGCAACTCGAGAAAAACCATGAGACTTCCCCCTCGCCGCGAGATGAGGCCCGATTCCCCTGCACTGCGTGCAGAGCAATTCCGTGTTCCACAACAAACGTGAAAGTAGCCTTGATTTCCATGATGGCACTCCAGAGATAACCCAAGATCACTGTCTCAAGTCGAGAGGGATCCTGAGGTCACTGGAGCAACATGAAAGGGCTCCGTGGAACCCAAATCAACTCGAGATGAGAGCTTAGTCCCTGGCTTCAACTCAAGAGGAATACCAACTTTCCACAAGCACCTCAAGAGGAGGATTCTCTCAGCAAAAGGTATGTGAGAGGGACCCTGAGTTTGTGGCCTGAAGTGGAATGGACACCGAGATGCTCTGACTCGAAGTAAGGCCGGATATCCCTGCAGTGAATTGAATGCAGGCTCGTCTTGCATCTTCCAAGACGAAGGGATGTCTGAATCCCCTGTGGAGACCACAGAGAAAGACCTAGTCCTCCGTCTCATCGTGACCGGAGGCCTCACATCCTTTGAAAACTCGAGAGGTCCGCGGAGATCAATGCTTCCAAAGGAGACGATGCCTGACTCTTCTTGAAAATGGATAGGAGTCCCAGGATCCCTGTGGCACGTGGAAAGGGACCCGGGTCTCCCGCCTCACGTGGAGACGCATAGCCATTGCCATGCCAAGACTCGAGGAGAATCCCGAGGTGTCCCTCGCACCTAGACAAGAGTCTAGAAGACGTTGAACAGACACGTGTCCGGAAGGGCCCTCCCCGTCGTAACTCGATAATATACACCAGGTTCCGGCCGCAACTCGAGAAAAACCATGAGACCTCCCCCTCGCCGCGAGATGAGGCCCGATTCCCCTGCACTGCGTGCAGAGCAATTCCGTGTTCCACATCAAACGTGAAAGGAGCCTTGATTTCCTTGATGGCACTCCAGAGAAAACCAAAAGTCACTGTCTCAAGTCTAGAGGGATCCTGAGGAAACTGTAGCAACATGAAAGGGCTCGGTGGACCCCAAATCAACTCGAGATGAGAGCTTAGTCCCTGGCTTCGACTCAAGAGGAATACCAAGTTTCCACAAGCACCTCAAGAGGAGGCTTCTCTCAGCTACAGGTATGTGAGAGGGACCCTAGGTTTTTGGCCTAAATTGGAATGGACACCGAGATGCTCTGACTCGAAGTAAGGCCGGATATGCCTGCAAGTGAGTTGAATGCAAGCTCGTCTTGCATCTCCCAATACGAAGGGATGTCTGAATCCCCTGTGGAGACCACAGAGAAAGAACTAGTTCTCCGCCTCATCGCGACCGGAGGCCTCACATCCTTTGAAAACTCGAGAGATATGCGGAGATCAATGCTTCCAAAGAGAGGATGCTTGACTCCTCTTGAATATGGATAGGAGTCCCAGGATCCCTGTGGCACGTTATAAGGGACCCTGGGTCTCCCGCCTCACGTGGAGACGCGTCCCAATTGCCATGCCAAGACTCGAGGAGAATCCCGAGGTGTCCCTCACACCTAGGCAGGAGTCCTGACGTCGCTGAGCAAACACGTGTCTGGAAGGGCCCTCCCCATCGTAACTCAAGAATATACCCCAGGTTCCGGCCGCAGCTCGAGAAAAACCATGAGACTTCCCACTCGCTGTGAGGTGAGGCCCGATTTCCCTGCACTGCGTGCAGAGCAATTCCGTGTTCCACATCAAACGAAAAAAAAGCCTTGATTTCCTTGATGGCACTCCAGAGAATACCCAAGATCAATGTCTCAAGTCTAGAGGGATCCCGAGGCTACTGTAGCAGCATGAAAGGGCTCCGTGGACCGCAATTCAACTCGAGATGAGAGCTTAGTCCCTGGCTTCGACTTAAGAGGAATACCAACTTTCCACAAACACCTCAAGAGGAGGCTTCTCTCAGCTACAGGTATGTGAGAGGGACCCTGAGTTTGTGGCCTCAAGTGGAATGGATACCGAGATGCTCTGACTCGAAGTAAGGCCGGATATCCCTGCAGTGAATTAAATGCAAGCTCGTCTTGCATCTCTCAAGACGAAGGGATGTCTGAATCCCCTGTGGAGACCACAGAGAAAGACGTAGTTCCCCGCCTCATCGCGAACGGAGGCCTCACATCCTTTGAAAACTCGAGAGGTACGCGCAGATCAATGCTTCCAAAGGAGATGATGCCTGATTCCTCTTGAAAATGGTTAGGAGTCCCAGGATCCCTGTCCACATGGACGGAGACACTGGGTCTCCCGCTTCACGTGGAGAAGCGTCCCAATTGCCATGCGAAGACTCGAGGAGAATCCTGAGGTGTCCCTCGCACCTAGGCAGGAGTCCTGACGTCGCTGAACAAACACGTGTCTGGAAGGGCCCTCCCCGTCATCACTCGAGAATATACCCCAGGTTCCGGCCGCAACTCGAGAAAAACCATGAGACTTTCCCCTCGTCGCGAGATGAGGCCCGATTCCACCTGTACTGCGTGCAGAGCAATTCCGTGTTCCACATCAAACTTGAAAGGAGCCTTGATTTCCTTGATGGCACTCCAGAGAAAACCCAAGATCACTGTCTCAAGTCTAGAGGGATCGTGAGGTCACTGTAGCTACACGAAAGGGCTCCGTGGACCCCAAATCAACTCGAGATGAGAGCTTAGTCCCTGGCTTCGACTCAAGAGGAATACCAACTTTCCAGAAGCACCTCAAGAGGAGGCTTCTCTGAGCTACAGGTATCTGAGAGGGACCCTGAATTTGTGGTCTCAAGTGGAATGGACACCGAGATGCTCTGACTCGAAGTAAGGCCGGATATCCCTGCAGTGAATTGAATGCAGGCTCGTCTTGCATCTCCCAAGACGAAGGGATGTCTGAATCCCCTGTGGAGACCACAGAGAAAGACCTAGATCTCTACTTCATCAGGAGCAGAGGCCTCACATCATTTGAAAACTCGAGAGGTCCGAGCAGGTCAGTGCTTCCAAAGGAGACGATGCCTGACTCCTCTGAAAATGGATAGGAGTCCCAGGATCCCTGTGGCACGTTGGAAGGGACCCTGGGTCTCCCGCCTCACGTGGAGAAGCGTCCCAATTGCCATGCCAAGACTCGAGGAGAATCCTGAGGTGTCCCTCGCACCTAGGCAGGAGTCCTGACATCGCTGAACAAACACGTGTCTGGAAGGGCCCTCCCCATCGTAACTCAAGAATATACCCCAGGTTCCGGCCGCAGCTCGAGAAAAACCATGAGACTTCCCACTCGCTGTGAGGTGACGCCCGATTTCCCTGCACTGCGTGCAGAGCAATTCCGTGTTCCACATCAAACTTGAAAGGAGCCTTGATTTCCTTGATGGCACTCCAGAGAAAACCCAAGATCAGTGTCTCAAGTCTAGAGGGATCCTGAGGTCACTGGAGCAACACGAAAGGGCTCCGTGGACCCCAAATCAACTCGAGATGAGAGCTTAGTCCCTGGCTTTGACTCAAGAGGAATACCAACTTTCCACAAGCACCTCAAGAGGAGACTTCTCTCAGCTACAGGTATGTTTGAAGAACCCTGAGTTTGTGGCCTCTAGTGGAATGGACACCGAGATGCTCTGACTCGAAGTAAGGCCGGATACCCCTGCAGTGAATTGAATGCAGGCTCGTCTTGCATCTCCCAAGATGAAGGGATGTCTGAATCCCCAGTGGAGACCACAGAGAAAGACCGAGTTCTCCACCTCTTCACGACTGGAGGCCTCATATCCTTTGAAAACTCGAGACGTCCGCGGAGATCAATGCTTCCAAAGGAGAAGATGGCTGACTCCTCTTGAAAATGCATAGGAGTCCCAGGATCCCTGTGGCACGAGGCAAGGGACCCTGGGTCTCCCGCCTCACGTGGAGACGCGTCCCAATTGCCATGCCAAGACTCGAGGAGAATCCCGAGGTGTCCCTCGCACCTAGGCAGGAGTCCTGACGTCGCTGAACAAACACGTTTCTGGCAGGGCCCTCCCCGTCGTAACTCGAGAATATACCACAGTTTCCGGCCGCAACTCGAGAAAAACCATGAGACTTCCCCCTCGCCGCGAGATGAGGCCCGATTCCCCTCCACTGTGTGCAGAGCAATTCCGTGTTCCACATCAAACGTGAAAGGAGCCTTGATTTCCTTGATGGCACTCCAGAGAAAACCCAAGATCACTGTCTCAAGTCTAGAGGGATCCTGAGGTCACTGGAGCAAAACGAAAGGGCTCCGTGGACCCCAAGTCAACTCTTGATGAGAGCTTAGTCCTTGGCTTCGACTCAAGCGGAACACCAACTTTCCACAAGCACCTCAAGAGGAGGCTTCTCTCAGCTACAGGTATGTGAGAGGGACCCTGAGTTTGTGGCCTCAAGTAGAATGGACACCGAGATGCTCTGACTCGAAGTAAGGCCATATGTCCCTGCAGTGAATTGAATGCAGGCCGTCTTGCATCTCCCAAGACGAAGGGATGTCTGAATCCCCTGTAGAGACCACAGAGAAAGAACGAATTTTCTGCCTCATCGCGACCGGAGGCCTCACATCCTTTGAAAACTCGAGAGGTCCACAGAGATCAATGCTTCCAAAGGAGACGATGCCTGACTCCTCTTGAAAATGGATAGGAGTCCTAGGATCCCTGTGGCACGTGGAAAGGGACACTGGTTCTCCCGCCTCACGTGGAGACGCGTCCCAATTGCCATGCCAAGACTCGTGGAGAATCCCGAGGTCCCTCGCACCTAGGCAGGAGTCCTAACGTCGCTGAACAAACACGTGTCTGGAAGGGCCCTCCCCGTTGTAACACGAGATTATACCCCAGATTGCGGCCGCAACTCGAGAAAAACCATGAGACTTCCCCCTCGCTGCGAGATGAGGCCCGATTCCCCTGCACTGCATGCAGAGCAATTCCGTGTTCCACATCAAACGTGAAAGGAGCCTTGATTTCCTTGATGGCACTCCAGAGAAAACCCAAGATCAGTGTCTCAAGTCTAGAGGGATCCTGAGGTCACTGGAGAAACACGAAAGGGCTCCGTGGACCCCAAATCAACTCGAGATGTGAGCTTAGTCCCTGGCTTTGACTCAAGAGGAATACCAAATTTCCACAAGCACCTCAAGAGGAGGCTTCTCTCAGCTACAGGTATGTTTGAAGGACCCTGAGTTTGTGGCCTCAAGTGGAATGGACACCGAGATGCTCTGACTCGAAGTAAGACCGGATATCCCTGCAGTGAATTGAATGCAGGCTCGTCTTGCATCTCCCAAGATGAAGGGATGTCTGAATCCCCAGTGGAGACCACAGAGAAAGACCGAGTTCTCCACCTCTTCACGACTGGAGGCCTCATATCCTTTGAAAACTCGAGACGTCCGCGGACATCAATGCTTCCAAAGGAGAAGATGGCTGACTCCTCTTGAAAATGCATAGGAGTCCCAGGATCCCTTTGGCACGAGGCAAGGGACCCTGGGTCTCCCGCCTCACGTGGAGACGCCTCCCAATTGCCATGCCAAGACTCGAGGAGAATTCCGAGGTGTCCCTCGCACCTAGGCAGGAGTCCTGACGTCGCTGAACAAACACGTTTCTGGCAGGGCCCTCCCCGTCGTAACTCGAGAATATACCACAGTTTCCGGCCGCAACTCGAGAAAAACCATGAGACTTCCCCCTCGCCGCGAGATGAGGCCCGATTCCCCTGCACTGCGTGCAGAGCAATTCCGTGTTCCACATCAAACGTGAAAGGAGCCTTGATTTCCTTGATGGCACTCCAGAGAAAACCCAAGATCACTGTCTCAAGTCTAGAGGGATCCTGAGGTCACTGGAGCAACAGGAAAGGGCTCCGTGGACCCCAAGTCAACTCGAGATGAGAGCTTAGTCCTTGGCTTCGACTCAAGCGGAACACCAACTTTCCACAAGCACCTCAAGAGGAGGCTTCTCTCAGCTACAGGTATGTGAGAGGGACCCTGAGTTTGTGGCCTCAAGTAGAATGGACACCGAGATGCTCTGACTCGAAGTAAGGCCGGAAATCCCTGCAGTGAATTGAATGCAGGCCGTCTTGCATCTCCCAAGACGAAGGGATGTCTGAATCCCCTGTGGAGACCACAGAGAAAGACCTAGTCCTCCGCTTCATCGCGACCGGAGGCCTCACATCCTTTGAAAATTCGAGAGATCCGCGGAGATCAATGCTTCCAAAGGAGACGATGCCTGACTCCTCTTGAAAATGGATAGGAGTCCCAGGATCCCTGTGGCACGTGGAAAGGGACCCTGGGTCTCCCGCCTCACGTGGAGACGCGTCCCAATTGCCATGCCAAGACTCGAGGAGAATCCCGAGGTGTCCCTCGCACCTAGGCAGGAGTCCTGACGTCGCTTAACAAACACTTGTCTGGAAGGGCCCTCCCCATCGTAACTCGAGAATATACCCCAGGTTCCGGCCGCAACTCGAGAAAAACCATGCGACTTCCCCCTCGCCCCGAGATGAGGCCCAATTCCCCTGCACTGCATGCAGAGCAATTGCGTGTTCGACATTAAACGTGAAAGGAGCCTTGATTTCCTTGATGGCACTCCAGAGAAAACCCAAGATCACTGTCTCAAGTCTAGAGGGATCCTGAGGTCACTGGAGGTACATGAAAGGGCTCCATGGACCCCAAATCAACTCGAGATGAGAGCTTAGTCCCTGGCTTCGACTCAAGAGGAATACCAACGTTCCACAAGCACCTCAAGAAGAGGCTTCTCTCAGCTACAGGTATGTGAGATGGCCCCTGAGTTGGTGCCTCAAGTGGAATGGACACCGAGATGCTCTGACTCGAAGTTAGGCCGGATATCCCTGCAGTGAATTGAATGCAGGCTCGTCTTGCATCTCCCAAGACGAAGGGATGTCTGAATCCCCTGTGGAGACCACAGAGAAACAACTAGTTCTCCGCCTCATCGCGACCGGAGGCCTCACATCCTTTGAAAACTCGAGAGGTATGCGGAGATCAATGCTTCCAAAGAGAGGATGCTTGACTCCTCTTGAATATGGATAGGAGTCCCAGGATCCCTGTGGCACGTTATAAGGGACCCTGGGTCTCCCGCCTCACGTGGAGACGCGTCCCAATTGCCATGCCAAGACTCGAGGAGAATCCCGAGGTGTCCCTCACACCTAGGCAGGAGTCCTGACGTCGCTGAGCAAACACGTGTCTGGAAGGGCCCTCCCCATCGTAACTCAAGAATATACCCCAGGTTCCGGCCGCAGCTCGAGAAAAACCATGAGATTTCCCACTCGCTGTGAGGTGACGCCCGATTTCCCTGCACTGCGTGCAGAGCAATTCCGTGTTCCACATCAAACGAAAAACAAGCCTTGATTTCCTTGATGGCACTCCAGAGAATACCCAAGATCAGTGTCTCAAGTCTAGAGGGATCCTGAGGTCACTGTAGCAACAGGAAAGGGCTCTGTGGACCACAAATCAACTCGAGATGAGAGTTTAGTCCCTGGCTTCGACTCAAGAGGAATACCAACTTTCCATAAGCACCTCAAGAGGAGGCTTCTCTCAGCTACAGGTATGTGAGAGGGACCCTGATTTGTGGCCTCAAGTAGAATGGACACCGAGAAGCTCTGCCTCGAAGTTAGGCCGGATATCCCTCCAGTGAATTGAATGCAGGCTTGTCTTGCATCTCCCAAGACGAAGGGATGTCTGCATCCCCTGTGGAGACCATAGAGAAAGACCTAGGTCTCCGCCTCATCGCGACCGGAAGCCTCACATCCTTTGAAAACTCGAGAGGTCCGCGGAGATCAATGCTTCCAAAGGAGACGATGCCTGACTCCTCTTGAAAATAGATAGGAGTCCCAGGATCCCTGTGTCACATGGAAAGGGACCCGGGGTCTCCCGCCTCACATGGAGACGCGTCCCAATTGCCATGCCAAGACTCGAGGAGAATCCCGAGGTGTCCCTCACACCTAGGCAGGAGTCCTGATGTCGCTGAGCAAACACGTGTCTGGAAGGGCCCTCCCCATCGTAACTCAAGAATATACCCCAGGTTCCGGCCGCAGCTCGAGAAAAACCATGAGACTTCCCACTCGCTGTGAGGTGAGGCCCGATTTCAATGCACTGCATGCAGAGCAATTCCGTGTTCCACATCAAACGAAAAAAAAGCCTTGATTTCCTTGATGGCACTGCAGAGAATACCCAAGATCAATGTCTCAAGTCTAGAGGGATCCCGAGGCTACTGTAGCAGCATGAAAGGGCTCCGTGGACCCCAATTCAACTCGAGATGAGAGCTTAGTCCCTGGCTTCGACTTAAGAGGAATACCAACTTTCCACAAACACCTCAAGAGGAGGCTTCTCTCAGCTACAGGTATGTGAGAGGGACCCTGAGTTTGTGGCCTCAAGTGGAATGGATACCGAGATGCTCTGACTCGAAGTAAGGCCGGATATCCCTGCAGTGAATTAAATGCAAGCTCGTCTTGCATCTCTCAAGACGAAGGGATGTCTGAATCCCCTGTGGAGACCACAGAGAAAGACCTAGTTCCCCGCCTCATCGCGACCGGAGGCCTCACATCCTTTGAAAACTCGAGAGGTACGCGCAGATCAATGCTTCCAAAGGAGATGATGCCTGATTCCTCTTGAAAATGGTTAGGAGTCCCAGGATCCCTGTCCACATGGACGGAGACACTGGGTCTCCCGCTTCACGTGGAGAAGCGTCCCAATTGCCAATTCCGTATTCCACATCAAAAGTGAAAGGAGCCTTGATTTCCTTGATGGCACTCCAGAGAAAACCCAAGATCACTGTCTCTAGTCTAGAGGGATCCTGAGGTCACTGTAGCAACACGAAAGGGCTCCGTGGACCCCAAATCAACTCGAGATGAGAGCTTAGTCCCTGGCTTCGACTCAAGAGGAAAACCAACTTTCCACAAGCACCTCAAGAGGAGGCTTCTCTCAGCTACAGGTATGTGAGAGGGCCCCTGAGTTTGTGGCCTCAAGTGGAATGGACACCGAGATGCTCTGACTCGAAGTAAGGCCGGATATCCCTGCAGTGAATTGAATGCAGGCTCGTCTTGCATCTCCCAAGACGAAGGGATGTCTGAATCTGCTGTGGAGACCCCAGAGAAAGACCTAGTCTTCCGCCTCATCGCGACCGGAGGCCTCACATCCTTTGAAAACTCGCGAGGTCCGCGGAGATCAATGCTTCCAAAGGAGACGATGCCTGAATCCTCTAGAAAATGGATAGGAGTCCCAGGATCCCTGTGGCACGTGGAAAGGGACCCTGGGTCTCCCGCCTCACGTGGAGACACGTCCCAATTGCCATGCCAAGACTCGAGGAGAATCCCGAGGTGTCCCTCGCACCTAGGCAGGAGTCCTGACGTCGCTGAACAAACACGTGTCTGGAAGGGCCCCCCCCCCCCACGTCGTAACTCGAAAATATACCCCAGGTTCCGGGCACAAGTGGCGAAAAACCATGAGACTTCCCCCTCGCCGCTAGATGAGGCCCGATTCCCCTGCACTGCGTGCAGAGCAATTCCGTGTTCCACATCAAACGTGAAAGGAGCCTTGATTTCCTTGATGGCACTCCAGAGCAAACCCAAGATCACTGTCTCAAGTCTAGAGGGATCCTGAGGTCACTGGAGGAACACGAAAGGGCTCCGTGGACCACAAATCTATTCGAGGTGAGAGCTTAGTCCCTGGCTTCGACTCAAGAGGAATTCCAACTTTCTACAAGCACCTCAAGAGGAGTCTTCTCTCAGCCACAGGTATGTGACAGGGACCCTTTGTTTGTTGCCTCAGGTGGAATGGACAAAGAAATGCACTGATTCGAAGTAAGGCCGGATATCCCTGCAGTGAATTGAATGCAGGCTCGTCTTGCATCTCCCAAGACAAAGGGATGTCTGAATCCCCTGTGGAGACCACAGAGAAGACCTAGTTCTCCGCCTCTTCGCGACCGGAGGCCTCAAATCCTTTGAAAACTCGAGAGGTCCACGGAGATCAATGCTTCCAAAGAAGACAATGCCTGACTCCTCTTGAAAATGGATAGGAGTCCCAGGATCCCTGTGGCACGTGGAAAGGGACCCTGGGTCTCCCGCCTCACGTGGAGACGAGTCCCAATTGCCATGCCAAGATTCGTGGAGAATCCCGAGGTGTCCCTCGCACCTAGGCAGGAGTCCTCACGTCGCTGAACAAACACGTGTCTGGAAGGGCCCTCCCCGTCGTAACTCGAGAATATACCCCAGGTTCCGGGCGCAATTCGAGAAAAACCATGAGACTTCCCCCTCGCCGCGAGATGAGGCCGGATTCCCCTGTACTGCATGTAGAGCAATTCCGTGTTCCACATCAAACGTGAAAGGAGCCTTGATTTCCTTGATGGCACTCCAGAGAAAACCCAAGAACACTGTCTCAAGTCTAGAGGGATCCTGAGGTCACTGTAGCAACACTAAAGGGCTCCATGGACCCCAAATCAACTTGAGATGAGAGCTTAGTCCCTGGCTTTGACTCGAGAGGAATACCAACTTTCCACAAGCACCTCAAGAGGAGGCTTCTCTCAGCTACAGGTATGTGAGAGGGACCCTAAGTTTGTGGCCTAAAGTGGAATGGAAACCGAGATGCTCTGACTCGAAGAAAGGCCGGATATCCCTGCAGTGAATTTAATGCAGGCTCGTCTTGCATCTCCCAAGACGAAGGGAAGTCTGAATCCCCTGTGGAGACCACAGAGAAAGACCTAGTTCTCCGCCTCATCGAGACCGGAGGCCTCACATCCTTTGAAAACTCGAGAGGTCCGCGGAGATCAATGCTCCCATAGGAGACGATGCCTGACTACTCTTGAAAATGGATAGGAGTCCCAGAATCCCTGTGGCACGTGGAAAGGGACCCTGGGTCTCCCGCCTCACGTGGAGACGCGTCCCAATGGCCATGCCAAGACTCGAGGAGAATCCCGAAGTGTCCCTCGCACTTAGGCAGGAGTCCTGACTTCGCTGAACAAACACGTGTCTGGAAGGACCCCCCCTCATCGTAACTCGAACATATACCCCAGGTTCTGTGCACAAGTGGCGAACAACCATGAGACTTCCCCCTCGCAGCGAGATGAGGCCAGATTCCACTGTACTGCGTGCAGCGCAATTCGTGTTCCACATCAAACGTGAAAGGTGCCTTGATTTCCTTGATGGCACTCCAGAGAAAACCCAAGATCACTGTCTCAAGTCTAGAGGGATCCTGAGGTCACTGGACCAACACGAAAGGGCTCCGAGGAGCCCAAATCAACTCGAGATGAGAGCTTAGTCCCTGGCTTCGAATCAAGAGGAATACCAACTTTCCACAAGCACCTCAAGAGGAGGCTTCTCTCAGCTACAGGTACGTGAGAGGGACCCTGAGTTTGTGACCTCAAGTGGAATGGACACCGAGATGCTCTGACTCAAAAAAGGCCGGATATCCCAATAGTGAATTGAATGCAGGCTCGTCTTGCATCTCCCAAGATGAAGGGATGTCTGAATCCCCTGTGGAGACCACAGAGAAAGACCTAGTCCTCCGCCTCATCGAGACCGGACGCATCACATCCTTTGAAAACTCGAGAGGTCTGCGGAGGTCAATGCTTCCAAAGGAGACGATGCCTGGCTCTTCTTGAAAATGGATAGGAGTCCCAGGATCACTGTGGCACTTGGAAAGGGACCCTGGGTCTCCCGCCTCACGTGGAGACGCGTCCCAATTTCCATGCCAAGACTCGAGGAGAGTCCCGAGGTGTCCCTCGCACCTAGGCAGGAGTCCTGACGTCGCTGAACAAACACGTGTCTGGAAGGGGACTCCCCGTCGTAACTCGAGAATATACCCCAGGTTCCGGCCGCAACTCGAGAAATACCATGAGACTTCCCCCTCGCCGCGAGATGAGGCCCGATTCCCCTGCCCTGCGTGCAGAGCAATTCCCTATTCCACATCAAACGTGAAAGGAGCCTTGATTTCCTTGATGGCACTCCAGAGAAAACCCAAGTTCACTGTCTCAAGTCTAGAGGGATCCTGAGGTCACTGGAGCAACACGAAAGGGCTCCGTGGACCACAAATCAACTCGAGATGAGAGCTTAGTCCCTGGCTTCGACTCAAGAGGAATGCCAACTTTCCACAAGCACCTCAAGAGGAGGCTTCTCTCAGCTACAGGTATGTTAGAGGGACCCTGAGTTTGTGGCCTCAACTGGAATGGACACCGAGATGCTCTGACTCGAAGTAAGGCCGGATATCCCTGCAGTGAATTGAATGAATGCTCGTCTTGCATCTCCCAAGACGAAGGGTTGCCTGAATCCCCTGTGGAGACCACCGAGAAAGACCTAGGCATCCGCCTCATCGAGACCGGAGGCCTCACATCATTTGAGAACTCGAGAGGTCCGCGGAGATCAATGCTTCCAAAGGAGACGATGCCTGGCTATTCTTGAAAATGGATAGGAGTCCCAGGATCCCTGTGGCACGTGAAAAGGGACACTGGGTCTCCCGCCTCACGTGGAGACGCGTCCAAATTGCCATGCCAAGACTCGAGGAGAATCCCGAGGTGTCCCTCGCACCTAGGCAGGAGTCCTGACGGCGGTGAACAAACACGTGTCTGGAACGGTCCTCCCAGTCGGAACTAGAGAATATACCCCAGGTTCCGGCCGCAACTCGAGAAAAACCATGAGATTTCCCCCTCGCCGCGAGATGAGGCCCGATTCCCCTCCACTGCGTGCAGAGCAAATCCGTGTTCCACATCAAACGTGAAAGGACCCTTGATTTCCTTGATGGCACTCCAGAGAAAACCCAAGATCACTGTCTCAAGTCTAGAGGGATCCTGAGGTCACTGGAGCAACAAGAAAGGGCTCCGTGGACCCCAGATCTACTCTAGATGAGAGATTAGTCCCTGGCTTCGAATCAAGAGGAATACCAACTTTCCACAAGCACCTCAAGAGGAGGCTTCTCTCAGCTACAGGTATGTGAGAGGGACCCTGAGTTTGTGGCCTCAAGTGGAATGGACACCGAGATGCTCTGACTCGAAGTAAGGCCGGATATCCCTGCAGTGAAGTGAATGCAGGCTCGTCTTGCATCTCCCAAGACGAAGGGATGTCTGAGTCCCCGGTGGAGACGACAGAGAAAGACCTAGTCGTCCGCCTCGTCGCGACCGGAGGCCTCACATCCTTTGAAAACTCGAGCGGTCCGCGGAGATCAATGCTTCCAAAGGAGACGATTCCTGACTCTTCTTGAAAATGGATAGGAGTCCCAGGATCCCTGTGGCACGTGGAAAGGGGCTCTGGGTCTCCCGCCTCACGTGGAGACGCGTCCCAATTGCCATGCCAAGACTCGAGGAGAATCCCGAGGTGTCCCTCGCACCTAGGCAGTAGACCTGACGTCGCTGAACAAACACGTGTCTGGAAGGGCCCTCCCCGTCGTAACTCGAGAATATAACCCAGGTTCTGTCCACAACTCGAGAAACACCATGAGACTTCCCCCTCGCCGCGAGATGAGCCCCGATTCCCCTGCACTGCGTGCAGAACAATTCCGTGTTCCACATTAAACGTGAAAGGAGCCTTGATTTCCTTGATGGCACTCCAGAGAAAACCCAAGATCACTGTCTCAAGTCTAGAGGGATCCTGAGGTCACTGGAGCAACACCAAAAGGCTCCGTGGACCCCAAATCAACTCGTGATGAGAGCTTAGTCCCTGGCTTCGACTCAAGAGGAATACCAACTTTCCACAAGCACCTCAAGAGGAGGCTTCTCTCAGTTACAGGTATGTGAGAGGGACCCTGAGTTTGTGGCGTCAAGTGGAATGGACACCGAGATGCTCTGACTCGAAGTAAGGCCGGATATCCCTGCAGTGAATTGAATGCAGGCTCATCTTACATCTCCCAAGACGAAGGGATGTCTGAATCCCCTGTGGAGACCACAGAGAAAGAACTAGTTCCCCGCCTCAAAGCGACCGGAGGCCTCACATCCTTTGAAAACTCGAGAGGTCCGCCGAGATCAATGCTTCCAAAGGAGACGATGCCCGACTCCTCTTGAAAATGGATAGGAGTCCCCGGATCCCTGTGGCACTTGGAAAGGGACCCTGGGTATCACGCGTCACGTGGAGACGCGTTCCAATTGCCATGCCAAGACTCGAGGAGAATCCCGAGGTGTCCCTCGCACCTAGGCAGGAGTCCTGACGTCACTGAACAAACACGTGTCTGGAAGGGCCCTCCTCGTCGTAACTCGAGAATATACCCCAGGTTCCGACCGCAACTCGAGAAAAACCATGAGACTTCCCACTCACCCCGAGATGAGGCCTGATTCCCCTGCACTGCGTGCAGAGCAATTCCGTGTTCCACATCAAACGTGAAAGGAGCCTTGATTTCCTTGATGGCACTCCAGAGAAAACCCAAGATCACTGTCTCAAGTCTAGAGGGATCCTGAGGTCACTGGACCAACAGGAAAGGGCTTTGTGGACCCCAAATCAACTCGAGATGAGAGCTTAGACCCTGGCTTCTACTCAAGAGGAATACCCACTTTTCACAAGCACCTCAAGACGAGGCTTCTCTCAGCTACAGGTATGTGAGAGGGACCCTGAGTGTGTGGCCTCAAGTGGAATGGACACCGAGATGCTCTGACTCGAAGTAAGGCCGGATATCCCTGCAGTGAATTGAATGCAGGCTTGTCTTGCATCTCCCAAGACGAAGGGATGTCTGAATCCCCTGTGGAGACCACAGAGAAAGACCAAGTCCTCCGCCTCATCGGGACCGGAGGCCTCACATCCTTTGAAAACTCGAGAGGTCCGCGGAGATCAATGCTTCCAAAGGAGACGACACCTGACTCCTCTTGAAAATGGATAGGAGTCCCAGGATCCCTGTGGCACGTGGAAAGGGACCCTGGGTCTCCCGCCTCACGTGGAGACGCGTCCCCATTGCCATGCCAAGACTCGAGGAGAATCCCGAGGTGTCCCTCGCACCTAGGCAGGAGTCCTGACGTCGCTGAACAAACACGTATCTGGAAGGGCCCTCCCCGTCGTAACTCAAGATTATACCCCAGGTTCCGGCCGCAACTTGAGTAAAACAATGAGACTTCCCCCTAGCCGCGAGATGAGGCCCGATTCCCCTGCACTGCGTGCAGAGCAATTCCGTGTTCCACATCAAACGTGAAAGGAGCCTTGATTTCCTTGATGGCACTCCAGAGAAAACCCAAGATCACTGTCTCAAGTCTAGAGGGATCCTGAGGTCACTGGAGCAACACGAAAGGGCTCCGTGGACCCCAAATCAACTCGAGATGAGAGCTTAGACCCTGGCTTCGACTCAAGAGGAATACCAACTTTCCACAAGCACCTCAAGAGGAGGCTTCTCTCAGCTACAGGTATGTGAGAGGGACCCTGAGTTTGTGGCCTCAAGTGGAATGGACACGGAGATGCTCTGACTCGAAGTAAGGCCGGATATCCCTGCAGTGAATTGAATGCAGGCTCGTGTTGCTTCTCCCAAGACGAAGGGATGTCTGAATCCCCTGTGGAGACCACAGTGAAAGACCTAGTTCTCCGCCTCATCGCGACCGGAGGCCTCACATCTTTGAAAACTCGAGAGGTCCGCGGAGATCAATGCTTCCAAATGAGACGATGCCTGACTCCTCTTGAAAATGGATAGGAGTCCCAGGATCCCTGTGTCACGTTGAAAGGAACCTGGGTTTCCCGCCTCACGAGGAGACGCGTCCAAATTGCCATGCCAAGACTCGAGGAGAATCCCGAGGTGTCCCTCGCACCTAGGCCGGAGTCCTGATGTCGCTGAACAAACACGTGTCTGGAAGGGCCCTCCCCGTCGTAACTCGAGAATATACCCCAGGTTCCAGCCGCAACTCGAGAAAAATCATGAGACTTCCCCCTCGCAGCGAGATGAGGCCCGATTCCCCTGCACTGCGTGCAGAGCAATTCCGTGTTCCACATCAAACGTGAAAGGAGCCTTGATTTCCTTGATGGCACTCCAGAGAAAACCCAAGATCACTGTCTCAAGTCTAGAGGGATCCTGAGGTCACTGGAGCAACACGAAAGGGCTCCGAGGACCCCAAATCAACTCGAGATGAGAGCTTAGTCCCTGGCTTCGACTCAAGAGGAATACCAAGTTTCCACAAGCACCTGAAGAGGAGGCTTCTCTCAGCTACAGGTATGTGAGAGGGACCCTGAGTTTGTGGCCTCAAGTGGAATGGACACCGAGATGCTCTGACTCGAAGTAAGGCCGGATATCCCTGCAGTGAATTGAATGCAGGCTCTTCTTGCATCTCCCAAGATGAAGGGATGTCTGAATCCCCTGTGCAGACCACAGAGAAATCCTGGTTCTCAGCCTCATCGCGACCGGAGGCCTCACATCCTTTGAAAACTCGAGAGGTCCGTGGAGATCAATGCTTCCAAAGGAGACGATGTCTGACTCCTCTTGAAAATGGATAGGAGTCCCAGGATCCCTGTGGCACGTGGAAAAGGACCCTGGGTCTCCCGCCTCACGTGGAGACGCGTCCCAATTGCCATGCCAAGACTCGAGGAGAATCCCGAGGTGTCCCTCGCACCTAGGCAGGAGTCCTGACGTCGCTGAACAAACACGTGTCTGGAAGGGCACTCCCTGTCGTAACTCGAGAATATACCCCAGGTTCCGGCCGCAACTCGAGAAAAACCATGAGACTTCCCGCTCGCCGCGAGATGAGACCCTATTCCCCTGCACTGCGTGTAGAGCAATTCCGTGTTCCACATCAAACGTAAACGGAGCCTTGATTTCCTTGATGGCACTGCAGAGAAAACCCAAGATCACTGTCTCAAGTCTAGAGGGATCCTGAGGTTACTGGAGCAACATGAAAGGGCTCCGTGGACCCCAAATAAACTAGTGGTGAGAGCCTAGTCCCTGGCTTCGACTCAAGAGGAATACCAACTTTCCACAAGCACTTCAAGAGGAGGCTTCTCTCAGCAACTTGTATGTGAGAGGGACCCTGAGTTTGTGGCCTCAAGTGGAATGGACACCGAAATGCTCTGACTCGAAGTAAGGCCGGATATCCCTGCAGTGAATTGAATGCAGGCTCGTCTTGCATCTCCCAAGACGAAGGGGTGTCTGAATCCCTTGTGGAGACCACAGAGTAAGTCCTAGTCCTCCGCCTCATCGCGACCGTAGGCCTCACATCCTTTGAAAACTTGAGAGGTCCGCGGAGATCAATGCTTCCAAAGGAGACAATGCCTGACTCCTCTTGAAAATGGATAGGAGTCCCAGGATCCCTGTGGCACGTGGAAAGGGACCCTGGGTCTCCGGCCTCACGTGGAGACGCATCCCAATTGCCATGCCAAGACTCGAGGAGAATCCCGAGGTGTCCCTCGCACCTAGGCAGGAGTCCTGACGTCGCTGAACAAACACGTGTCTCGAAGGGCCCTCCCCGTCGTAACTCGAGAATATACCCCAGGTTCGGGCCGCAACTCGAGAAAAACCATGAGACTTCCCCCTCGCAGCGTGATGAGGCCCGATTCCCCTGCACTGCGTGCAGAGCAATTCCGTGTTCCACATCAAACGTGAAAAGAGCCTTGATTTCCTTGATGGCACTCCAGAGAAAACCCAAGATCACTGTCTCTAGTCTAGAGGGATCCTGAGGTCACTGGAACAACAAGAAAGGGCTCCGTGGACCCCAAATCAACTCGAGATGAGGGCTTAGTCCCTGGCTTGAACTCAAGAGGAATACCAACTTTCCACAAGCACCTCAAGAGGAGACTACTCTCAGCTAAAGGTATGTGATTGGGACCCTGAGTTTGTGGCCTCAAGTGGAATGGACACCAAGATGCTCTGACTCGAAGTAAGGCCAGATATCCCTGCAGTGAATTGAATGCAGGCTCGTCTTGCATCTCCCAAGACGAAGGGATGTCTGAATCCCCTGTGGAGACCACAGAGAAAGACCTAGTTCTCTGCCTCATCGCGAGCGGAGGCCTCACATCCTTTGAAAACTCGAGAGGTCCGCGGAGATCAATGCTTCCAAATGAGATGATGCCTGACTCCTCTTGAAAATGGATAGGAGTCCCAGGATCCCTGTGGCACGTGGAAAGGGACGCTGGGTCTCCCGCCTCATGTGGAGACGCGTCCCAATTGCCATGCCAAGACTCGAGGAGAATCCCGAGTTGTCCCTTGCACCTAGGCAGGAGTCCTGTCATCGCTGAACAAACACGTGTCTGGAAGGGCCCTCCCCATCGTAACTCGAGAATATAACCCAGGTTCCGGCCGCAACTCGAGAAAAACCATGAGATTTCCCCCTCGCCGTGAGATGAGGCCCGATTCCCCTGCCCTGCGTGCAGAGCCATTCCGTATTCCACATCAAAAATGAAAGGAGCCTTGATTTCCTTGATGGCACTCCAGAGAAAACCCAAGATCACTGTCTCAAGTCTAGAGGGATCCTGAGGTCACTGTACCACACGAAAGGGCTCCGTGGACGGCAAATCAACTCGAGATGAGAGCTTAGTCCCTGGCTTCGACTCAAGAGGAATACCAACTTTCCACAAGCACCTCAAGAGGAGGCTACTCTCAGCTACAGGTATGTGAGAGGGCCCCTGAGTTTGTGGCCTCAAGTGGAATGGACACCGAGATGCTCTGACTCGAAGTAAGGCCGGATATCCCTGCAGTGAATTGGATGCAGGCTCGTCTTGCATCTCCCAAGACGAAGGGATGTCTGAATCCCCTGTGGAGACCACAGAGAAAGACCTAATTCTCCGCCTCATCGTGAGCGGAGGCCTCACATCCTTTGAACACTCGAGAGGTCCTCGGAGATCAATGCTTCCAAAGGAGACGATGCCTGACTCCTCTTGAAAATGGATAGGAGTCCCAGGATCACTGTGGCACGTGGAAAGGGACCCTGGATCTCCCGCCTCACGTGGAGACGTGTCCCAATTGCCATGCCAAGACTCGAGGAGAATACCGAGGTGTCCCTCGCACCTAGGCAGGAGTCCTGACGTCGCTGAACAAACACGTGTCTGGAAGGGCCCTCCCCGTCGTAACTCGAGAATATACCCCAGGTTCGGGCCGCAACTCGAGAAAAACCATGAGATTTCCCCCTCGCCCCGAGTTGAGGCCCGATTCCCCTGCACTGCATGCAGAGCAATTCCGTGTTCCACATCAAACGTGAAAGGAGCCTTGATATCCTTGATGGCACTCCAGAGAAAACCCAAGATCACTGTCTCAAGTCTAGAGGGATCCTGAGGTCACTGGAACAACACGAAAGGGCTCCGTGGACCCCAAATCAACTCGAGATGAGAGCTTAGTCCCTAGCTTAGACTCAAGTGGAATACCAACTTTCCACAAGCACCTCAAGAGGAGGCTTCTCTCAGCTACAGGTATATTTGAGGGACCCCGAGTTTGTGGCCTCAAGTGGAATGGACACCGAGATGCTCTGACTCGAAGTAAGGCCGGATATCCCTGCAGTGAATTGAATGCAGGCTCGTCTTGCATCTCCCAAGACGAAGGGATGTCTGAATCCCCTGTGGAGACCACAGAGAAAGACCTATCCTCCGCCTCATCGCGACCGTAGGCCTCATATATTTTGAAAACTTGAGAAGTCTGCAGAGATCAATGCTTCCAAAGGAGACGATGCCCGACTCCTCTTGAAAATGAATAGGAGTCCCAGGATCCCTGTGGCACGTGGAAAAGGACACTGGGTCTCCCGCCTCACGTGGAGACGCATCCCAATTGCCATGCCAAGACTCGAGGCGATTCCTGAGGTGTCCCTCGCACCTAGGCAGGAGTCCTGACGTCGCTGAACAAACACGTGTTTGGAAGGGCCCTCCCCGTCGTAACTCGAGAATATACCCCAGGTTCCAGCGGAACTCGAGAAAAACCATGAGACTTCCCCCTCGCCGCGAGATGAGGCCCGATTCCCCTGCCCTGCGTGCAGACCAATTCCGTGTTCCACATCAAAAGTGAAAGGAGCCTTGATTTCCTTGATGGCACTCCATAGAAAACCCAAGATCACTGTCTCTAGTCTAGAGGGTTCCTGAGGTCACTGTAGCAACACGAAAGGGCTCCATGGACCCCAAATCAACTCGAGATGAGAGCTTCGTCCCTGGCTTCGACTCAAGAGGAATACCAACTTTCCACAAGCACTTCAAGAGGAGGCTTCTCTCAGCAACTTGTATGTGAGAGGGACCCTGAGTTTGTGGCCTCAAGTGGAATGGACACCGAGATGCTCTGACTCGAAGTAAGGGCGGATATCCCTGCAGTGAATTGAATGCAGGCTCGTCTTTCATCTCCCACGAAGAAGGGTTGTCTGAATCCCCTGTGTAGAGGACAGAGAAAGACCTAGTCCTCCGCCTCATCTAGACCGGAGGCATCACATCCTTTCAAAATTCGAGAGGTATGCGGAGATAAATGCTTCCAAAGGAGACGATGCCTGACTCTTCTTGAAAATGGATAGGAGTCCCAGGATCCCTGTGGCACGTGGAAAGGGACCCTGGGTCTCCCGCCTCAAGTGGAGACGCATCCCAATTCCCATGCCAAGACTCGAGGAGATTCCCGAGGTCTCCCTCGCACCTAAGCATGAGTCCTGACGTCGCTGAAGAAACACGTGTCTGGAAGGGCCCTCGCCGTCGTAACTCGAGAATATACCCCAGGTTCCGGCCGCAACTCGAGAAAAACCATGAGACTTCCCCCTCGCCGCGAGATGAGGCCCGATTCCCCTGCACTGCGTGCAGAGCAATTCCGTGTTCCACATCAAACATGAAATTAGCCTTGATTCCTTGATGGAACTCAAGAGAAAACCCAAGATCACTGTCTCAAGTCTAGAGGGATCCTGAGGTCACTGGAGCAACACGAAAGGTCTCCGTGGACCCCAAATCAACTCGAGATGAGAGCTTAGTCCCTGGCTTGGACTCAAGAGGAATACCAACTTTCCACAAGCACCTCAAGAGGAGACTACTCTCAGCTAAAAGTATGTGATTGGGACGCTGAGTTTGTGGCCTCAAGTGGAATGGACACCGAGATGCTCTGACTCGAAGTAAGGCCAGATATCCCTGCAGTGAATTGAATGCAGGCTCGTCTTGCATCTCCCAAGACGAAGGGATGTCTGAATCCCCTGTGGAGACCACAGAGAAAGACCTAGTTCTCTGCCTCATCGCGAGCGGAGGCCTCACATCCTTTGAAAACTCGAGAGGTCCGCGGAGATCAATGCTTCCAAATGAGACGATGCCTGACTCCTCTTGAAAATGGATAGCAGTCCCAGGATCCCTGTGGCACGTGGAAAGGGAGCCTGGGTCTCCCGCCTCATGTGGAGACGCATCCCAATTGCCATGCCAAGACTCGAGAAGAATCCCGAGGTGTCCCTCGCACCTAGGCAGGAGTCCTGACGTCGCTGAACAAACACGTGTCTGGAAGGGCCCTCCCCGTCGTAACTCGAGAATATACCCCAAGTTCCGGCCGCAACTCGAGAAAAACCATGAGACTTCCCCCTCGCCGCGAGATGAGGCCCGATTCCCCTGCACTGCGTGCAGAGCAATTCCGAGTTCCACATCAAACGTGAAAGGAGCCTTGATTTCCTTGATGGCACTCCAGAGAAAACCCAAGATCACTGTCTCAAGTCTAGAGGGATCCTGAGGTCACTGGAGCAACACGAAAGTTCTCCGTGGACCCAAAATCAACTCGAGATGAGAGCTTAGTCCCTGGCTTCGACTCAAGAGGAATACCAACTTTCCACAAGCAGCTCAAGAGGAGGCTTCTCTCAGCTAGAGGTATGTGAGAGGGACCCTGATTTTGTGGCCTCAAGTGGAATGGACACCGAGATGCTCTGACTCAAAGTAAGGCCGGATATCCCTGCAGTGAATTGAATGCAGGCTCGTCTTGCATCTCCCAAGATGAAGGGATGTCTGAATCCCCTGTATAGACCACAGAGAAAGACCTAGTCCTCCGCCTCATCGTGACCGGAGGCCTCACATCCTTTGAAAACTCTAGAGGTCTGCAGAGATCAATGCTTCCAAAGGAGACGATGCCTGACTCCTCTTGAAAATGGATAGGAGTCCCAGGATCGCTGTGGCACGTGGAAAGGGACACTGGGTCTCCTGCCTCACGTGGAGACGCGTCCCAATTGCCATGCCAAGACTCGAGGACAATCACGAGGTGTCCCTCGCACCTAGGCAGGAGTCCTGACGTCGCTGAACAAACACGTGTCTGGCAGGGCCCTCCCCGTCATAACTCGAGAATATACCCCAGGTTCGGGCCGCAACTCGAGAAAAACCATGAGACTTCCCCCTCGCCGCGAGATGAGGCCCGATTCCCCTGCCCTGCGTGCAGAGCCATTCCGTATTCCACATCAAAAATGAAAGGAGCCTTGATTTCCTTGATGGCACTCCAGAGAAAACCCAAGATCACTGTCTCAAGTCCAGAGGGATCCTGAGGTCACTGGACCAACAGGAAAGGGCTCCGTGGACCCCAAATCAACTCGAGATGAGAGCTTAGTCCCTGGCTTAGACTCAAGAGGAATACCAACTTTCCACAAGCAACTCAAGAGGAGGCTTCTCTCAGCTACAGGTATATTTGAGGGACCCCGAGTTTGTGGCCTCAAGTGGAATGGACACCGAGATGCTCTGATTCGAAGTAAGGCCGGATATCCCTGCATTGAATTGAAAGCAGGCTCGTCTTGCATCTCCCAAGACGAAGGGTTGTCTGAATCCCCTGTGGAGACCACAGAGAAAGACCTATCCTCCGCCTCATCGCGACCGGAGGCCTCATATTCTTTGAAAACTCGAGATGTTTGCAGAGATCAATGCTTCCAAAGGAGACGATGCCCGACTCCTCTTGAAAATGGATAGGAGTCCCAGGATCCCTGTGGCACGTGGAAAAGGACACTGGGTCTCCCGCCTCACGTGGAGACGCATCCCAATTGCCATGCCAAGACTCGAGGAGATTCCCGAGTTGTCCCTCGCACCTAGGCAGGAGTCCTGACGTCGCTGAACAAACACGTGTCTGAAAGGGCCCTCCCCGTCGTAACTCGAGAATATACCCCAGGTTCCGGCCGCAACTCGAGAAAAACCATGAGACTTCCCCCTCGCCGCGAGATGAGGCCCTTTCCCCTGCCCTGCGTGCAGACCAATTCCGTGTTCCACATCAAAAGTGAAAGGAGCCTTGATTTCCTTGATGGCACTCCAGAGAAAACCCAAGATCACTGTCTCTAGTCTAGAGGGTTCCTGAGGTCACTGTAGCAACACGAAAGTGCTCCGTGGACCCCAAATCAACTCGAGATGAGAGCTTAGTCCCTGGCTTCGACTCAAGAGGAATACCAACTTTCCACAAGCACCTGAAGAGGAGGCTTCTCGCAGCCACAGGTATGTGAGAGGGACCCTGAGTTTGTGGCCTCAAGTGGAATGGACACCGAGATGCTCTGACTCGAAGTAAGGCCGAATATCCCTGCAGTGAATTGAATGCAGGCTCGTCTTGCATCTCCCAAGACGAAGGGATGTCTGAAACCCCTGTGGAGACCACAGAGAAAGACCTAGTTCTCCGCCTCATCGCGACCGGAGGCCTCACATCCTTTGAAAATTCGAGAGGTCCGCGGAGATCAATGCTTCCAAAGGAGACGATGCCTGACTCCTCTTGAAAATGGATAGGAGTCCCAGGATCCCTGTGGCACGTGGAAAGGGACCCTGGGTCTCCCGCTTCACGTGGAGACGCGTCCCAATTGCCATGCCAAGACTCGAGGAGAATCCCGAGGTGTCCCTCGCACCTAGGCAGGAGTCCTGACGTCGCTGAACACACACGTGTCTGGAAGGGCCCTCCCCGTCGTAACTCGAGAATATACCCCAGGTTCCGGCCGCAACTTGAGAAAAACCATGAGACATCCCCCTTGCCGCGAGATGAGGCCCAATTACCCTGCACTGCATGCAGAGCAATTCCGTGTTCCACATCAAACGAGAAAAAAGCCTTGATTTCCTTGATGGCACTCCAGAGAAAACCCAAGATCACTGTCTCAAGTCTAGAGGGATCCAGAGGTCACTGTAGCAACACGAAAGGGCTCCGTGGACCCCAAATCAACTCGAGATGAGAGCTTAGTCCCTGGCTTCGACTCAAGAGGAATACCAACTTTCCACAAGCACCTCAAGAGGAGGCTTCTCTCAGCTACAGGTATGTGAGTGGGACCCTGAGTTTGTGGCCTCAAGTGGAATGGACACCGAGATGCTCTGACTCGAAGTAAGGCCGGATATCCCTGCAGTGAATTGAATGCAGGCTCGTCTTGCATCTCCCAAGACGAAGGGATGTCTGAATCCCCTGTGGAGACCACACAGAAAGACCTAGTTCTCCGCCTCATCACGACCGGAGGCCTCATATCCTTTGAAAACTCGAGAGGTCCGCGGAGTTCAATGCTTCCAAAGGAGACGATGCCTGACTCCTCTTGAAAATGGATAGGAGTCCCAGGATCCCTGTGGCACGTGGAAAGGGACCCTGGGTCTCCCGCCTCAAGTGGAGACGCGTCCCAATTGACATGCCAACAATCGAGGAGAATCCCGAGTTGTCCCTCGCACCAAGGCAGGTGTCTTGTCGTCGCTGAACAAACACGTGTATGGAAGGGCCTTTGCCATTGCAACTCTAGACTATACCCAAGGTTCCGGCCGCAACTCAAGAAGAACCATGAGACCTCCCCCTCGCCGCAAGATGAGGCCTGATTCCCCTGCACTGCGTGCAGAGCAATTCCGTTTTCCACATCAAACGTGAAAGGAGCCTTGATTTAATTGATGGCACTCCAGAGGAAACTCAAGATCACTGTCTCAAGTCTAGAGGGATCCTGAGGTCACTGGAGCAACAAGAAAGGGCTCCGTGGACCCCAAATCAACTCGAGATGAGAGCTTATTCCCTGGCTTCGACTCAAGAGGAATAGCAACTTTCCACAAGCCCCTCAAGAGGAGGCTTCTCTAGCTACAGTTATGTGAGAGGGACCCTGAGTTTGTGGCCTCAAGTGGAATGGACACGGAGATGCTCTGACTCAAAGTAAGGCCGGATATCCCTGAAGTGAATTGAATGCAGGCTCGTCTTGGATCTCCCAAGACGAAGGGATGTCTGAATCCCCTGTGGAGACGACACAGAAAGACCTAGTTCTCCTCCTCATCGCGACCCAAGGTCTCACATCCTTTGAAAACTCGAGAGGTCCGCGGAGATAAATGCTTCCAAAGGAGACGATGCCTGACTCCTCTTGAAAATGGATAGGAGTCCCAGGATCTCTGTGGCACGTGGAAAGGGACCCTGGGTCTCCCGCCTCACGTGGAGACTCTTTCCAATTGCCATGCCAAGACTCGAGGAGAATCCCGAATTGTCCCTCGCACCTATACAGGAGTCCTGACGTCGCTGAAAAAACACGTGTCTGGAAGGGCTCTCCCTGATGTAAGTCGAGAATATACCGCAGGTTCCGGCCGGAACTCGAGAAAAACCATGAGACTTACCCCTTTCCGAAAGATGAGGCCCGATTCCCCTACACTGCGTGCAGAGCAATTCGGTGTTCCACATCAAACGTGAAAGAAGCCTTGATTTCCTTGATGGCACTCCGGAGAAAATCCAAGATCACTGTTTCAAGTCTAGAGGGATCCTGAGGTCACTGTAGCAACACGAAAGGGCTCCGTGGACCCCAAATCAACTCAAGATGAGAGCTTAGTAACTGGCTTCGACTCAAGAGGAATACCAAGTTTCCACAAGCACCACAAGAGGAGGATTCTCTCAGCTACAAGTATGTGAGAGGAACCCTGAGTTTGTGGCCTCAAGTGGAATGGACACCGAGATGCTCTGACTCGAAGTAAGGCCGGATATCGCTGCAGTGAACTGAATGCAGGCTCGTTTTGCATCTCCCAAGACGAAGGGATGTCTGAATCCCCTGTGGAGACCACAGAGAAAGACCTAGTTCTCCGCCTCATCGCGACCGGAGGCCTCACATCCTTTGAAATCTCGAGAGGTACGCGCAGAACAATGCTTCCAAAGGAGACGATGCCTGACTCCTCTTGAAAATGGATAGGAGTCCCAGGATCCCTGTGGCACGACGAAAGGGACCCTGCGTCTCCCGCCTCACGTGGAGACGCGTCCCAAATGCCATGCCAAGACTCGAGGAGAATCCCGAGGTGTCCCTCGCACCTAGGCAGGAGTCCTGACATCGCTGAACAAACACATGTCTGGAAGTGCCCTCCTCGTCGTAACTCGAGAATATACCCCAGGTTCCGGCCGCAACTCGAGAAAAACCATGAGGCTTCCCCCTCGCCGCGAGATGAGGACCGATTCCCCTGCACTGCGTGCAGAACAATTCCGTGTTCCACCTCAAACGTGAAAGGAGCCTTGATTTCCTTGATGGCACTCCAGAGAAAACCCAAGATCACTGTCTCAAGTCTAGAGGGATCCTGAGGTCACTGGAGCAACACGAAAGGGCTCCGAGGAGCCCAAATCAACTCGAGATGAGAGCTTAGTCCCTGGCTTCGACTCAAGAGGAATACCAACTTTCCACAAGCAACTCAAGAGGAGGCTTCTCTCAGCTACAGGTATGTGAGAGGGACCCTGAGTTTGTGGCCTCAAGTGGAATGGACACCGAGATGCTCTGACTCGAAGTAAGGCTGGATATCCCTGCAGTGAATTGATTGTAGCCTCGTTTTGCATCTCCCAAGAAGAGGGGATGTCTGAATCTCCTGTGGAGACCACAGAGAAAGACCTAGTCCTCCGTCTCAACGCGAATGGAGGCCTCACATCCTTTCAAAACTGGAGAGGTCCGCGGAGATCAATGCTTCCAAAGGAGACGACGCCTGACTCCTCTTGAAAATGGATAGGCGTCCCAGGATCCCTGAGGCACGTGGAAAGGGACCCTGGGTCTCGCGCCTCACGTGGAGACGCGTTCCAATTGCCATGCCAAGACTCGAGGAGAATCCCGAGGTGTCCCTCGCACCTAGGCAGGAGTCCTGACGTCGCTGAACAAACACGTGTTTGGAATCGCCCTCCCCGTCGTAACTCGAGAATATACCCCAGGTTCCGGCCCAACTCGAGAAAAACCATTAGACTTCCGCCTCGCCGTGAGATGAGGCCCTATTCCCCTGCACTGCGCGCAGAGCAATTCCGTGATCCACATCAAACGTGAAAGGAGCCTTGATTTCCTTGATGGCACTCCAGAGAAAACCCAAGATCACTGTCTCAAGTCTAGAGGGATCCTGAGGTCACTGGAGCAACACGAAAGGGCTCCTTGGACCCAAAATCAACTCGAGATCAGAGCTTAGTCACTGGCTTCGACTCAAGAGGAATACCAACTTTCCACAATCACTTCAAGAGGAGGCTTCTCTCAGCTACAGGTATGTGAGAGGGACCCTGAGTTTGTGGCCTCAAGTGGAATGAACACCGAGATGCTCTGACTCGAAGTAAGGCCGGATATCCCTGAAGTGAAGTGAATGCAGGCTCGTCTTGCATCTCCCAAGACAAAGGGGTGTCTGAATCCCCTGTGGAGACCACAAAGACCTAATTCTCCGCCTCAATGCGACCGGAGGCCTCACATCCTTTGAAAACTCGAGAGGTCCGCGGAGATCAATGCTTCCAAAATATATGATGCCTGACTCCTCTTGAAAATGGATAGGAGTCCCAGGATCCCTGTGGCACGTCAAAAGGGACCCTGGGTCTCCTGCCTCACGTGGAGACGCGTCCCAATTGCCATGCCAAGACTCGAGGAGAATCCCGAGGTTTCCCTCGCACCTAGGCAGGAGTCCTGACGTCGCTGAACAAACACGTGTTTGGAATCGCCCTCCCCGTCGTAACTCGAGAATATACCCCAGGTTCCGGCCCAACTCGAGAAAAACCATTAGACTTCCCCCTCGCCGCAAGATGAGGCCCTATTCCCCTGCACTGTGCGCAGAGCAATTCCGTGATCCACATCAAACGTGAAAGGAGCCTTGATTTCCTTGATGGCACTCCAGAGAAAACCCAAGATCACTGTCATATGTCTAGAGGGATCCTTAGGTCACTGGAGCAACACGAAAGGGCTCCTTGGACCCAAAATCAACTCGAGATCAGAGCTTAGTCACTGGCTTCGACTCAAGAGGAATACCAACTTTCCACAAGCACTTCAAGAGGAGGCTTCTCTCAGCTACAGGTATGTGAGAGGGACCCTGAGTTTGTGGCCTCAAGTGGAATGGACACCGAGATGCTCTGACTCGAAGTAAGGACGGATATCCCTGAAGTGAAGTGAATGCAGGCTCGTCTTGCATCTCCCAAGACCAAGGGGTGTCTGAATCCCCTGTGGAGACCACAGAGAAAGACCTAATTCTCCGCCTCAATGCGACCGGAGGCCTCACATCCTTGGAAAACTCGAGAGGTCCGCGGAGATCAATGCTTCCAAAAGATACGATGCCTCACTCCTCTTGAAAATGGATAGTAGTCCCAGGATCCCTGTGGCACGTCGAACGGGACCCTGGGTCTCCCGCCTCACGTGGAGACGCGTCCCAATTGCCATGCCAAGACTCGTGGAGAATCCCGAGGTGTCCCTCGCACCTAGGCAGGAGTCCTGACGTCGCTGAACAAACACGTGTCTGGAAGGGCCCTCCCCGTCGTAACTCGAGAATATACCCCAGGTTCCTGCCGCAACTCGAGAAAAACCATGAGACTTCCCCCTCGCCGCGAGATGAGGCCCGATTCCCCTGCACTGCGTGCAGAGCAATTCCGTGTTCCACATCAAACGTGAAAGGAGCCTTGATTTCCTTGATGGCACTCCAGAGAAAACCCAAGATCACTGTCTCAAGTCTAGAGGGATCCTGAGGTCACTGGAGCAACACGAAAGGGCTCCGGGGACCCCAAATCAACTCGAGATGAGACCTTAGTCTCTGGCTTCGACTCAAGAGGAATACCAACTTTCCACAAGCACCTCAAGAGGAGGCTTCTCTCAGCTACAGGTATGTGAGAGGACCCTGAGTTTGTGGCCTCAAGTGGAATGGACACCGAGATGCTCTGACTCGAAGTAAGGCCGGATATCCCTGCAGTGAATTGAATGCCGGCTCGTCTTGCATCTCCCAAGACGAAGGGATGTCTGAATTCCCGGTGGAGACCACAGAGAAAGACCTAGTTCTCCTCCTCATCCCGACCGGAGGCCTCACATCCTTTGAAATCTCGAGAGGCACGCGCAGAACAATGCTTCCAAAGGAGACGATGCCTGACTCCTCTTGAAAATGGATAGGAGTCCCAGGATCCCTGTGGCACGTGGAAAGGGACCCTGGGTCTCCCGCCTCACGTGGAGACGCCTCCCAATTGCCATGCCAAAACTCAAGGAGAATCCCGAGGTGTCCCTCGCACCTAGGCAGGAGTCCTGACGTCGCTGAACAAACACGTGTCTGGAAGGGCCCTCCCCGTCGTAACTCGAGAATATAAATCAGGTTCCGGCCGCAACTCGAAAAAAAATATGAGACTTCCCCCTCGCCGCGAGATGAGGCCCTATGCCCCTGCACTGCGTGCAGAGCAATTCCGTGTTCCACATCAAACGTGAAAGGAGCCTTGATTTCCTTGATGGTACTCCAGAGAAAACCCAAGATCACTGTCTCAAGTCTAGAGGGATCCTGAGGTCACTGGAGCAACACGAAAGGGCTCCGTGGACCCCAAATCAACTCGAGATGAGAGCTTAGTCCCTGGCTTCGACTCAAGAGGAATACCAACTTTCCACAAGCAACTCAAGAGGAGGCTTCTCTCAGCTACAGGTATGTGAGAGGGACCCTGAGTTTGTGGCCTCAAGTGGAATGGACACCGAGATGCTCTGACTCGAAGTAAGGCCGGATATCCCTGCAGTGAATTGAGTGCAGGCTCGTTTTGCATCTCCCAAGACGAAGGGATGTCTGAATCCCCTGTGGAGACCACAGAGAAAGACCTAGTCCTCCCCCTCAATGCGACCGGAGGCCTCACATCCTTTGAAAACTCGAAAGGTCCGCGGAGATCAATGCTTCCAAAGGAGACGATGCCTGACTCCTCTTGAAAATGGATAGGAGTCCCAGGATCCCTATGGCACGTGGAAAGGGACCCTTGGTCTCCCGCCTCAGGTGGAGACGCATCCCAATTGCCATGCCAAGACTCGAGGAGAATCCCGAGGTGTCCCTCGCACCTAGGCAGGAGTCCTGACATCGCTGAACAAACACATGTCTGGAAGTGCCCTCCTCGTCGTAACTCGAGAATATACCCCAGGTTCCGGCCGCAACTCGAGAAAAACCATGAGGCTTCCCCCTTGCCGCGAGATGAGGCCCGATTCCCCTGCACTGCGTGCAGAGCAATTCCGTGTTCCACCTCAAACGTGAAAGGAGCCTTGATTTCCTTGATGGCACTCCAGAGAAAACCCAAGATCACTGTCTCAAGTCTAGAGGGATCCTGAGGTCACTGGAGCAACACGAAAGGGCTCCGAGGAGCCCAAATCAACTCGAGATGAGAGCTTAGTCCCTGGCTTCGACTCAAGAGGAATACCAACTTTCCACAAGCAACTCAAGAGGAGGCTTCTCTCAGCTACAGGTATGTGAGAGGGACCCTGAGTTTGTGGCCTCAAGTGGAATGGACACCGAGATGCTCTGACTCGAAGTAAGGCTGGATATCCCTGCAGTGAATTGATTGTAGCCTCGTTTTGCATCTCCCAAGACGAGGGGATGTCTGAATCTCCTGTGGAGACCACAGAGAAAGACCTAGTCCTCCGTCTCAACGCGAATGGAGGCCTCACATCCTTTCAAAACTGGAGAGGTCCGCGGAGATCAATGCTTCCAAAGGAGACGATGCCTGACTCCTCTTGAAAATGGATAGGAGTCCCAGGATCCCTGTGGCACGTCAAAAGGGACCCTGGGTCTCCCGCCTCACGTGGAGACGCGTTCCAATTGCCATGCCAAGACTCGAGGAGAATCCCGAGGTGTCCCTCGCACCTAGGCAGGAGTCCTGACGTCGCTGAACAAACACGTGTTTGGAATCGCCCTCCCCGTCGTAACTCGAGAATATACCCCAGGTTCCGGCCCAACTCGAGAAAAACCATTAGACTTCCGCCTCGCCGCGAGATGAGGCCCTATTCCCCTGCACTGCGCGCAGAGCAATTCCGTGATCCACATCAAACGTGAAAGGAGCCTTGATTTCCTTGATGGCACTCCAGAGAAAACCTAAGATAACTGTCATATTCTAGAGGGATCCTTAGGTCACTGGAGCAATACGAAAGGGCTCCTTGGACCCAAAATCAACTCGAGATCAGAGCTTAGTCACTGGCTTCGACTCAAGAGGAATACCAACTTTCAACAATCACTTCAAGAGGAGGCTTCTCTCAGCTACAGGTATGTGAGAGGGACCCTGAGTTTGTGGCCTCAAGTGGAATGAACACCGAGATGCTCTGACTCGAAGTAAGGCCGGATATCCCTGAAGTGAAGTGAATGCAGGCTCGTCTTGCATCTCCCAAGACAAAGGGGTGTCTGAATCCCCTGTGGAGACCACAAAGACCTAATTCTCCGCCTCAATGCGACCGGAGGCCTCACATCCTTTGAAAACTCGAGAGGTCCGCGGAGATCAATGCTTCCAAAAGATACGATGCCTGACTCCTCTTGAAAATGGATAGGAGTCCCAGGATCCCTGTGGCACGTCAAAAGGGACCCTGGGTCTCCCGCCTCACGTGGAGACGCGTCCCAATTGCCATGCCAAGACTCGAGGAGAATCCCGAGGTTTCCCTCGCACCTAGGCAGGAGTCCTGACGTCGCTGAACAAACACGTGTTTGGAATCGCCCTCCCCGTCGTAACTCGAGAATATACCCCAAGTTCCGGCCCAACTCGAGAAAAACCATTAGACTTCCCCCTCGCCGCAAGATGAGGCCCTATTCCCCTGCACTGTGCGCAGAGCAATTCCGTGATCCACATCAAACGTGAAAGGAGCCTTGATTTCCTTGATGGCACTCCAGAGAAAACCCAAGATCACTGTCATATGTCTAGAGGGATCCTTAGGTCACTGGAGCAACACGAAAGGGCTCCTTGGACCCAAAATCAACTCGAGATCAGAGCTTAGTCACTGGCTTCGACTCAAGAGGAATACCAACTTTCCACAAGCACTTCAAGAGGAGGCTTCTCTCAGCTACAGGTATGTGAGAGGGACCCTGAGTTTGTGGCCTCAAGTGGAATGGAAACCGAGATGCTCTGACTCGAAGTAAGGCCGGATATCCCTGAAGTGAAGTGAATGCAGGCTCGTCTTGCATCTCCCAAGACAAAGGGGTGTCTGAATCCCCTGTGGAGACCACAGAGAAAGACCTAATTCTCCGCCTCAATGCGACCGGAGGCCTCACATCCTTTGAAAACTCGAGAGGTCCGCGGAGATTAATGCTTCCAAAAGATACGATGCCTCACTCCTCTTGAAAATGGATAGGAGTCCCAGGATCCCTGTGGCACGTCGAAAGGGACCCTGGGTCTCCCGCCTCACGTGGAGACGCGTCCCAATTGCCATGCCAAGACTCGTGGAGAATCCCGAGGTGTCCCTCGCACCTAGGCAGGAGTCCTGACGTCGCTGAACAAACACGTGTCTGGAAGGGCCCTCCCCGTTGTAACTCGAGAATATACCCCAGGCTCCTGCCGCAACTCGAGAAAAACCATGAGACTTACCCCTCGCCGCGAGATGAGGCCCGATTCCCCTGCACTGCGTGCAGAGCAATTCCGTGTTCCACATCAAACGTGAAAGGAGCCTTGATTTCCTTGATGGCACTCCAGAGAAAACCCAAGATCACTGTCTCAAGTCTAGAGGGATCCTGAGGTCACTGGAGTAACACGAAAGGGCTCCGGGGACCCCAAATCAACTCGAGATGAGACCTTAGTCTCTGGCTTCGACTCAAGAGGAATACCAACTTTCCACAAGCACCTCAAGAGGAGGCTTCTCTCAGCTACAGGTATGTGAGAGGACCCTGAGTTTGTGGCCTCAAGTGGAATGGACACCGAGATGCTCTGACTCGATGTAAGGCCGGATATCCCTGCAGTGAATTGAATGCCGGCTCGTCTTGCATCTCCCAAGACGAAGGGATGTCTGAATTCCCTGTGGAGACCACAGAGAAAGACCTAGTTCTCCGCCTCATCGCGACCGGAGGCCTCACATCCTTTGAAATCTCGAGAGGCACGCGCAGAACAATGCTTCCAAAGGATACGATGCCTGACTCCTCTTGAAAATGGATAGGAGTCCCAGGATCCCTGTGGCACGTGGAAAGGGACACTGGGTCTCCCGCCTCACGTGGAGACGCCTCCCAATTGCCATGCCAAAACTCAAGGAGAATCCCGAGGTGTCCCTCGCACCTAGGCAGGAGTCCTGACGTCGCTGAACAAACACGTGTCTGGAAGGGCCCTCCCCGTCGTAACTCGAGAATATAAATCAGGTTCCGGCCGCAACTCGAAAAAAAATATGAGACTTCCCCCTCGCCGCGAGATGAGGCCCTATGCCCCTGCACTGCGTGCAGAGCAATTCCGTGTTCCACATCAAACGTGAAAGGAGCCTTGATTTCCTTGATGGCACTCCAGAGAAAACCCAAGATCACTGTCTCAAGTCTAGAGGGATCCTGAGGTCACTGGAGCAACACGAAAGGGCTCCGTGGACTCCAAATCAACTCGAGATGAGAGCTTAGTCCCTGGCTTCGACTCAAGAGGAATACCAACTTTCCACAAGCAACTCAAGAGGAGGCTTCTCTCAGCTACAGGTATGTGAGAGGGACCCTGAGTTTGTGGCCTCAAGTGGAATGGACACCGAGATGCTCTGACACGAAGTAAGGCCGGATATCCCTGCAGTGAATTGAGTGCAGGCTCGTCTTGCATCTCCCAAGACGAAGGGATGTCTGAATCCCCTGTGGAGACCACAGAGAAAGACCTAGTCCTCCGCCTCAACGCGAACGGAGGCCTCACATCCTTTGAAAACTCGAGAGGTCCGTGGAGATCAATGCTTCCAAAGGAGACGATGCCTGACTCCTCTTGCAAATGGATAGGAGTCCCAGGATCCCTGAGGCACGTGGAAAGGGACCCTGGGTCTCCCGCCTCACGTGGAGACGCGTCCCAATTGCCATGCCAAGACTCGAGGAGAATCCCGAGGTGTCCCTCACACCTAGGCTGGAGTCCTGACGTCGCTGAACAAACACGTGTATGGAAGCGCCCTCCCCGTCGTAACTCGACAATATACCCCAGGTTCCGGCCCAACTCGAGAAAAACCCTGAGACTTCCCTCTCGCCGCGAGATGAGGCCCGATTCCCCTGCACTGCATGCAGAGCAATTCCGTGTTCCACATCAAACGTGAAAGGAGCCTTGATTTCCTTGATGGCACTCCAGAGAAAACCCAAGATCACTGTCTCAAGTCTAGAGGGATCCTGAGGTCACTGGAGCAACACGAAAGGGGTCCGTGGACCCCAAATCAACTCGAGATGAGAGCTTAGTCCCTGGCTTAGACTCAAGAGGAATACCAACTTTCCACAAGCACCTCAAGAGGAGGCTTCTCTCAGCTACAAGTATGGGAGAGGAACACTGAGTTTGTGGCCTCAAGTGAAATGGACACCGAGGTGCTCTGACTCGAAGTAAGGCCGGATATCCCTGCAGTGATTTGAATGCAGGCTCGTCTTGCATCTCCCAAGACGAAGGGATGTCTGAATCCCCTGTGGAGACCACAGAGAAAGACCTAGTCCTCTGCCTCATCGTGACCGGAGGCCTCACATACTTTGAAAACTCGAGAGGTCTGCAGACATCAATGCTTCCAAAGGAGATGATGCCTGACTCCTCTTGAAAATGGATAGGAGTCCCAGGATCCCTGAGGCACGTGGAATGGGACCCTGGGTCTCCCGCCTCACGTGGAGACGCGTCCCAATTGCCATGCCAAGACTCGAGGAGAATCCCGAGGTGTCCCTCGCACCTAGGCAGGAGTCCTGACGTCGCTGAATAAACACGTGTCTGGAAGGGCCCTCCCCGTCGTAACTCGAGAATATACCCCAGGTTCAGGCCGCAATCGAGAAAAACCATGAGATTTACCCCTCGCCGCGAATTGAGGCCCGATTCCCCTGCACTGCATGCAGAGCAATTAAGTGTTCCACATCAAACGTGAAAGGAGCCTTGATTTCCTTGATGGCACTCCAGAGAAAACCCAAGATCACTGTCTCAAGTCTAGAGGGAACCTGAGGTCACTGGACCAACAGGAAAGGGCTCCGTGGACCCCAAATCAACTCGAGATGAGAGCTTAGTCCCTGGCTTAGACTCAAGAGGAATACCAACTTTCCACAAGCACCTCAAGAGGAGGCTTCTCTCAGCTACATGTATATTTGAGGGACCCTGAGTTTGTGGCCTCAAGTGGAATGGACACCGAGATGCTCTGACTCGAAGTAAGGCCGGATATCCCTGCAGTGAATTGAATGCAGGCTCGTCTTGCATCTCCCAAGACGAAGGGTTGTCTGAATCCCCTGTGGAGACCACAGAGAAAGACCTCGTTCTCCGCCTCACCGCGACCAGAGGCCTCACATCCTTTGAAAACTCGAGAGGTCGGCGGAGATCAATGCTTCCAAAGGAGAAGATGCCTGACTCTTCTTGAAAATGGATAGGAGTCCCAGGATCCCTGTGGCACGTGGAAGGGACCGTGGGTCTCACGCCTCACGTGGAGACGCGTCCCAATTGCCATGCCAAGACTCGAGGAGAATCCCGAGGTGTCCCTCGCACCTAGGCAGGAGTCCTGACGTCGCTGAACAAACACGTGTCTGGATGGGCCCTCCCCGTCGTAACTCGAGAAAATACCCCAGGTTTCGGCCGCAACTTGAGAAAAACAATGAGACATCCCCCTTGCCGCGAGATGAGACCCGATTCCCCTCCACTGCATGCAGAGCAATTCCGTGTTCCACATCAAACGTGAAAGGAGCCTTGATTTCCTTGATGGCACTCCAGAGAAAACCCAAGTTACTGTCTCAAGTCTAGAGGGATCCTGAGGTCACTGGAGCAACACGAAAGGGCTCCGTGGACCACAAATCAACTCGAGATGAGAGCTTAGTCCCTGGCTTCGACTCAAGAGGAATACCAACTTTCCACAAGCACCTCAAGAGGAGGCTTCTCTCAGCTACAGGTATGTGAGAGGGACCCTGAGTTTGTGGCCTCAAGTGGAATGGACACCGAGATGCTCTGACTCGACGTAAGGCCGGATATCCCTGCAGTGAATTGAATGCAGGCTCGTCTTGCATCTCCCAAGACGAAGGGATGTCTGAATCCCCTGTGGAGACGACAGAGATAGACCTAGTCCTCCGCCTCATCGCGACCGGAGGCCTCACATCCTTTGAAAACTCAGGAGGTCTGCGGAGATCAATGCTTCCAAAAGAGACGATGCCTGACTCCTACTGAAAATGGATAGGAGTCCCAGGATCCCTGTGGCACGTGGAAAGGGACCCTGGGTCTCCCACCTCACGTGGAGACGCGTCCCAATTGCCATGCCAAGACTCGAGGAGAATTCCGAGGTGTCCCTCGCACCTAGGCCGGAGTCCTGACGTCGCTGAACAAACACGTGTATGGAAGGGCCCTCCCCGTCGTAACTCGAGAATATACCCCAGGTTCCGGCCGCAACTCGAGAAAAACCATGAGACTTCCCCCTCGCCGCGAGCTGAGGCCCCATTCCCCTGCACTGCATGCAGAGCAATTCCGTGTTCCACATCAAACGTGAAAGGAGCCTTGATTTCCTTGATGGCACTCCAGAGAAAACCCAAGATCACTGTCTCAAGTATAGAGGGATCCTGAGGTCACTGGAGCAACACGAAAGGGCTCCGTGGACCCCAAATCAACTCGAGAGGAGAGCTTAGTCCCTGGCTTCGACTCAAGAGGAATACCAACTTTCCACAAGCACCTCAAGAGGAGGCTTCTCACAGCTACAGGTAGGTGAGAGGGACCATGAGTTTGTGGCCTCAAGTGGAATGGACACGGAGATGCTCTGACTCAAAATAAGGCCGGATATCCCTGCAGTGAATGGAATGCAGGCTCGTCTTGCATCTCCCAAGAAGAAGGGATGTCTGAATCCCCTGTGGAGACCACAGAGAAAGACCTAGTTCTCAGCCTCATGGCGACCGGAGGCCTCACATACTTTGAAAACTCGAGAGGTCCGCGGAGATCAATGCTTCCAAAGGAGACGATGCCTGACTCCTCTTGAAAATGGATAGGAGTCCCAGGATCCCTGTCCACATGGACGGGGACCCTGGGTCTCCCGCTTCACGTGAACACGCGTCCCAATTGCCATGCCAAGACTCGAGGAGAATCCCGAGGTGTCCCTCGCACCTAGGCAGGAGTCCTGACGTCGCTGAACAAACACATGTCTGGTAAGGCCCTCCCCGTCGTAACTCGAGAATATACCCCAGGTTCCGGCCGCAACTCGAGAAAAACCATGAGACCTCCTCCTCGCCGCGAGCTGAGGCCCCATTCCCCTGCACTGCATGCAGAGCAATTCCGTGTTCCACATCAAACGTGAAAGGAGCCTTGATTTCCTTGATGGCACTCCAGAGAAAACCCAAGATCACTGTCTCAAGTCTAGAGGATCCTGAGGTCACTGGAGCATCACGAAAGTGCTCCGTGGACCCCAAATCAACTCGAGATGAGAGCTTTGTCCCTGGCTTCGTCTCAAGAGGAATACCAACTTTCAACAAGCACCTCAAGAGGAGGCTTCTCTCAGCTACAGGTATGTGAGAGGGACCCTGAGTTTGTGGCCTCAAGTGGAATGGACACCGAGATGCTCTGACTCAAAGTAAGGCCGGATATCCCTGCAGTGAATTGAATGCAGGCTCGTCTTGCATCTCCCAAGACGGAGGAATGTCTGAATCCCCTGTGGAGACCACAGAGAAAGACCTAGTCCTCCGCCTCATCGCGACCGGAGGCCTCACATCCTTTGACAACTCGAGAGGTCCACGGAGATCAATGCTTCCAAAGGAGACGATGCCTGACTCCTCTTGAAAATGGATAGGAGTCCCAGGATCACTGTGGCACGTGGAAAGGGACCCTGGGTCTCCCGCCTCACGTGGAGACGCGTCCCAATTGCCATGCCAAGACTCGTGGAGAATCCCGACGTGTCCCTCGCACCTAGGCAGGAGTCCTGACGTCGCTGAACAAACACGTGTCTGGAAGGGCCCTCCCCGCGTAACTCGAGAATATACACCAGGTTCCAGCCACAACTCGAGAAAAACCATGAGCCTTCCCCCTCGCCGCCACATGAGGCCCGATTCCCCTGCACTGCGTGCAGAGCAATTCCGTGTTCCACATCAAACGTGAAAGGATCCTTGATTTCCTTGATGGCACTCCAGAGAAAACCCAAAGTCACTGTCTCAAGTCTAGAGGGATCCTGAGGTCACTGGAGCAGCATGAAAGGGGTCCGTGGACCCCAAATCAACTCGAGATGAGAGCTTAGTCCCTGGCTTCTACTCAAGAGGAATACCAACTTTCCACAAGCACCTCAGAGGAGGCTTCTCTCAACTACAGGTATGTGAGAGGGACCCTGAGTTTGTGGCCTCAAGTAGAATGGACACCGAGATGCTCTGACTCGAAGTAAGGCCGGATATCCCTGCAGTGAATTGAATGCAGGCTCGTCTTGCATCTCCCAAGACGAAGGGATGTCTGAATCCCCTGTGGAGACCACAGAGAAAGACCTAGTTCTCAGCCTCATGGTGATCGGAGGCCTCACATCCTTTGAAAACTCGAGAGGTCCGCGGAGATCAATGCTTCCAAAGGAGACGATGCCTGACTCCTCTTGAAAATGGATAGGAGTCCCAGGATCCCTGTCCACATGGACGGGGACCCTGGGTCTCCCGCTTCACGTGAACACGCGTCCCAATTGCCATGCCAAGACTCGAGGAGAATCCCGAGGTGTCCCTCGCACCTAGGCAGGAGTCCTGACGTCGCTGAACAAACACATGTCTGCAAGGGCCCTCCCCGTCGTAACTCGAGAATATACCCCAGGTTCCGGCCGCAACTCGAGAAAAACCATGAGACTTACCCCTCGCCGCCAGATGAGGTCCGATTCCCCTGCACTGCGTGCAGAGCAATTCCGTGTTCCACATCAAACGTGAAAGGAGCCTTGATTTCCTTGATGGCACTCCAGAGAAAACCCAAGATCACTGTCTCAAGTCTAGAGGGATCCTGAGGTCACTGGAGCAACACGAAAGGGCTCCGAGAAACCCAAATCAACTCGAGATTAGAGCTTAGTCCCTGGCTTCGACTCAAGAGGAATACCAACTTTCCACAAGCACCTCAAGAGGAGGCTTCTCACAGCTACAGGTAGGTGAGAGGGACCCTGAGTTTGTGGACTCAAGTAGAATGGACACCGAGATGCTCTGACTCGAAGTAAGGCCGGATATCCCTGCAGTGAATTGAATGCAGGCTCGTCTTGCATCTCCCAAGACGAAGGGATGTCTGAATCCCCTGTGGAGACCACAGAGAAAGACCTAGTTCTGAGCCTCATGGCGACCGGAGGCCTCACATCCTTTGAAAACTCGAGAGGTCCGCGGAGATCAATGCTTCCAAAGGAGACGATGCCTGACTCCTCTTGAAAATGGATAGGAGTCCCAGGATCCCTGTCCACATGGACGGGGACCCTGGGTCTCCCGCTTCACGTGAACACGCGTCCCAATTGCCATGCCAAGACTCGAGGAGAATCCCGAGGTGTCCCTCGCACCTAGGCAGGAGTCCTGACGTCGCTGAACAAACACATGTCTGCAAGGGCCCTCCCCGTCTTAACTCGAGAATATACCCCAGGTTCCGGCCGCAACTCGAGAAAAACCATGAGACTTACCCCTCGTCGCCAGATGAGGTCCGATTCCCCTGCACTGCGTGCAGAGCAATTCCGTGTTCCACATCAAACGTGAAAGGAGCCTTGATTTCCTTGATGGCACTCCAGAGAAAACCCAAGATCACTGTCTGAAGTCTAGAGGGATCCTGAGGTCACTGTAGCAACACGAAAGGGCTCCGTGAAACCCAAATCAACTCGAGATGAGAGCTTAGTCCCTGGCTTCGACTCAAGAGGAATACCAACTTTCCACAAGCACCTCAAGAGGAGGCTTCTCACAGCTACAGGTAGGTGAGAGGGACCCTGAGTTTGTGGCCTCAAGTGGAATGGACACCGAGATGCTCTGACTCAAAGTAAGGCCGGATATCCCTGCAGTGAAATGAATGCAGGCTCGTCTTGCATCTCCCAAGACAAAGCGTTGTCTGAATCCCCTGTGGAGACAACAGAGAAAGACCAAGTCCTCCGCCTCATCGCGACCAGAGGCCTCACATCCTTTGAAAACTACAGAGGTCCGCGGAGATCAATGCTTCCAAAGGAGACGATTCCTGACTCGTCTTGAAAATGGATAGGAGGCCCAGGATCCCTGTGGCACGTGGAAAGGGACTCTGGGTCTCCCGCCTCACGTGGAGACGCGTCCCAATTGCCATGCCAAGATTCGTGGAGAATCCCGAAGTGTCCCTCGCACCTAGGCAGGAGTCCTGACGTCGCTGAACAAACACGTGTCTGGAAGGGCCCTCCCCGCGTAACTCGAGAATATACCCCAGGTTCCGGCCACAACTCGAGAAAAACCATGAGACTTCTACCTCCCCGCGACATGAGGCCCGATTCCCCTGCACTGCGTGCAGAGCAATTCCGTGTTCCACATCAAACGTGAAAGGATCCTTGATTTCCTTGATGGCACTCCAGAGAAAACCCAAAGTCACTGTCTCAAGTCTAGAGGGATCCTGAGGCCACTGTAGCAGCATGAAAGGGGTCCGTGGACCCCAAATCAACTCGAGATGAGAGCTTAGTCCCTGGCTTCGACTCAAGAGGAATACCAACTTTCCACAAGCACCTCAAGAGGAGGCTTCTCTCAGCTACAGGTATGTGAGCGGGACCCTGTGTTTGTGGCCTCAAGTGGAATGGACACCGAGATGCTCTCATTTGAAGTAAGGCCGGATATCCCTGCAGTGAATTGAATGCAGGCTCGTCTTGCGTCTCCCAAGACGAAGGGATGTCTGAATCCCCTGTGGAGACCACAGAGAAAGACCTAGTTCTCTGCCTCATCGCGACAGGAGGCCTCACATCCTTTGAAAACTCGAGAGGTCCGCGGAGATCAATGCTTCCTAAGGAGATGATGCCTGACTCCCCTTGAAAATGGATAGGAGTCCCAGGGTCCCTGTGATACGTGGAATGTGACCCTGGGTCTCCCGCCTCACGTGGAGACGCATCCCGATTGCCATGCCAAGACTCGAGGAGAATCCCGAGGTGTCAATCGCACCTAGGCAGGAGTCCTGACGTCGCTGAACAAACACGTGTCTGATAGGCCCCTCCCCGTCGTAACTCGAGAATATACCCCAGGTTCCAACCGTAACTCGAGAAAAACCATGAGACTTGCCCTTCGCCGCGAGATGAGGCCCGATTCCCCTGCACTGCGTGCAGAGCAATTCCGTGTTCCACATCAAACGTGAAAGGAGCCTTGATTTCCTTGATGGCACTCCAGAGAAAACCCAATATCACTGTTTCAAGTCTAGATGGATCCTGAGGTCACTGTAGCAACATGAAAGGGCTCCGTGGACCCTAAATCAACTCGAGATGAGAGCTTAGTCCCTGGCTTCGACACAAGGGGAATACCAACTTCCTACAAGCACCTCAACAGGAGGCTTCTCTCAGCTACAGGTATGTGAGAGGGACCCTGAGTTTGTGGCCTCAAGTGGAATGGACACCGAGATGCTCTGACTCGAAGTAAGGCCGGTATCCCTGCAGTGAATTGAATGCAGGCTCGTCTTGCATCTCCCAAGACGAAGGGATGTCTGAATCCCCTGTGGAGACCACAGAGAAAGACCGAGTTCTCCGCCTCATCGCGATCGGAGGCCTCACATCCTTTGAAAACTCGAGAGGTCCGCGGAGATCAATGCTTCCAAAGGAGACGATGCCTGACTCCTCTTGAAAATGGATAGGAGTCCCAGGATCCCTGTGGCACGTGGAAAGGGACCCTGGGTCTCCCGCCTCACGTGGAGACGCATCCCGATTGCCATGCCAAGACTCGAGGAGAATCCCGAGGTGTCTCTCGCACCTAGGCAGGAGTCCTGAAGTCGCTTAACAAACACGTGTCTGGAAGGGCCCTCCCCGTCGTAAATCGAGAATATACCCCAGGTTCCGGCCGCAACTCGAGAAAAGCCATGAGACTTCCCCTTCGCCGCGACATGAGGCCCGATTATCCTGGACTGTGTGCAGAGCAATTCCGAGTTCCACATCAAATGTGAAAGGAGACTTGATTTCCTTGATGGCACTCCAGAGAAAAAACAAGATCACTGTCTCAAGTCTAGAGGGATCCTGAGGTCACTGTAGCAACATGAAAGGGCTCCGTGGACCCCAAATCAACTCGAGATGAGAGCTTAGTCCCTGGCTTCGGCTCAAGAGGAATGCCAATTTTGCACAAGCACCTCAAGAGGAGGCTTCTCTCAGCTACAGGTATGTGAGAGAGACCCTGAGTTTGTGGCCCTAAGTGGAATGGACACCGAGATGCTCTGACTCGAAGTAAGGCCGGATATCCCTGCAGTGAATTGAATGCAGGCTCGTCTTGCATCTCCCAAGACGAAGATTTGTCTGAATCCCCTGTGGAGACCACAGAGAAAGACCTAGTCCTCCGCCTCCTCGCGACCGGAGGCCTCATATCCTTTGAAAACTCGAGAGGGCCGCTGAGATCAATACTTCCGAAGGAGACGATGCCTGACTACTCTTGAAAATGGATAGGAGTCCCAGGATATCTGTGGCACGTGGAAAGGGACCCCGGGTCTCCCGCCTCGCGTGGAGACGCATCCCGATTGCCATGCCAAGACTCGAGGAGAATCCCGAGGTGTCTCTCGCACCTAGGCAGGAGTCCTGACGTCGCTGAGCCAACACGTGTCTGGAAGGGCCCTCCCCGTCGTAACTCGAGAATATACCCCAGGTTCCGGCCACAACTCGAGAAAAGCCATGAGACTTCCCCCTCGCCGCGACATGAGGCCCGATTCCCCTGCACTGCGTGCAGAGCAATTCCGAGTTCCACATCAAATGTGAAAGGAGACTTGATTTCCTTGATGGCACTCCAGAGAAAACCCAAGATCACTGTCTCAAGTCGAGAGGGATCCTGAGGTCACTGTAGCAACACGAAAGGGCTCCGTGGACCCCAAATCAACTCGAGATGAGAGCTTAGTCCCTGGCTTCGGCTCAAGAGGAATGCCAATTTTCCACAAGCACCTCAAGAGGAGGCTTCTCTCAGCTACAGGTATGTGAGAGGGACCCTGAGTTTGTGGCCTCAAGTCGAATGGACACCGAGATGCTCTGACTCAAATTAAGACCGGATATCCCAACAGTGAATTGAATGCAGGCACGTCTTGCATCTCCCAAGACGAAGGGATGTCTGAATCCCCTATGGAGACCACAGAGAAAGAACTAATTCTCCGCCTCATCGCGACCGGAGGCCTCATATCCTTTGAAAACTCGAGAGGTCCGTGGAGATCAATGCTTCCAAAGGAGACGATGCCTGACTCCTCTTGAAAATGGATAGGAGTCCAAGGAACCCTGTGGCACGTGGAAAGGGACCCTGGGTCTCCCGCCTCACGTGGAGACGCGTCCCAATTGCCATGCCAAGACTCGAGGAGAATACCGAGGTGTCCCTCGCACCTAGGCAGAAGTCCTGACGTCGCTGAACAAACACGTGTCTGGAAGGGCCCTGCCCATCGTAACTCGAGAATATACCCCAGGTTCCGGCCGCAACTCGAGAAAAACCATGAGACTTCCCCCTCGCTGCGAGATTAGGTCCGATTCCCCTGCACTGAGTGCAGAGCAATTCCGTGTTCCACATCAAACCTGAAAGGAGCCTTGATTTCCTTGATGGCACTCCAGAGAAAACCCAAGATCACTGTCTCAAGTCTAGAGGGATCCTGAGGTCACTGGAGCAACACGAAAGGGCTCTCTGGACCCCAAATCAACTCGAGATGAGAGCTTATTCCCTGGCTTCGACTCAAGAGGAATACCAACTTTTCTCAAGCACCTCAAGAGGAGGCTTCTCTCAGCTACAGGTATGTGAGAGGGACCCTGATTTTGTGGCCTCAAGTGGAATGGACACCGAGATGCTCTGACTCGAAGTAAGGCCGGATATCCCAACAGTGAATTGAATGCAGGCTCGTCTTGCATCTCCCAAGATGAAGGGATGTCTGAATCCACTATGGAGACGACAGAAAAGTACTAGTTCTCCGCCTCATCGCGAACGGAGGCCTCACATCCTTTGAAAACTCGAGAGGTCTGTGGAGATCAATTCCTCAATAGGAGACGATGCCTGACGCCTCTTGAAAATGGATAGGAGTCCCAGGATCCCTGTGGGACGTGGAAAGGGACCCTGGGTCTCCCGCCTCACGTGGAGACGCGTCCCAATTGCCATGCCAAAACTCGAGGAGAATCCCGAGGTGTCCCTCGCACCTAGGCAGGAGTCCTGACGTCGCTGAACAAACACGTGTCTGGAAGGGCTCTCCCCGTGGTAACTCGAGAATATACCCCAGGTTCCGGCCGCAACTCGAGAAAAACTATGAGACTTCGCCCTCGCCGCGAGATGAGGCCCGATTCCCCTGCACTGCGTGCAGAGCAATTCCGTGTTCCACATCCAACTTGAAAGGAGACTTGATTTCCTTGATGGCACTCCAGAGAAAACCCAAAATCACTGTCTCAAGTCTAGAGGGATCCTGAGGTCACTGGAGCAACACGAAAGGGCTCCGTGGACCCCAAATCAACTCGAGATGAGAGCTTAGTCCCTGGCTTCCACTCAAGAGGAATACCAACTTTCCACAAGCACCTCAAGAGGAGGCTTCTCTCAGCTACAGGTATGTGAGAGGGCCCCTGAGTTTGTGGCCTCAAGTGGAATGGACACCGAAATGCTCTGACTCGAAGTAAGGCCAGATATCCCTTCAGTGAATTGAATGCAGGCTCGTCTTGCATCTCCCAAGACGAAGGGATGTCTGAATCCGCTGTGGAGACCACAGAGAAAGACCTAGTCCTCCGCCTCATCGCGACCGGAGGCCTCACATCCTTTGAAAACTCGAGAGGTCCGCGGAGATCAATGCTTCCAAAGGAGACGATAACTGACTCCTCTTGAAAATGGATAGGAGTCCCAAGATCCCTGTGGCACGTGGAAAGGGACCCTGGGTCTCCCGCCTCACGTGGAGACGCGTCCCAATTGACATGCCAAGACTCGAGGAGACTCCCGAGGTGTCCCTCGCACCTAGGCAGGAGTCCTGAGGTCGCTGAACAAACACGTGTCTGGAAGGGCCCTCCCCGTCGTAACTCGAGTATATACCCCAGGTTCCGGCCGCAACTCGAGAAAAATCATGAGACTTCCGCCTCGCCGCGAGATGAGGCCCGATTCCCCTGCACTGCGTGCAGAGCAATTCCGTGTTCCACATCAAACCTGAAAGGAGCCTTGATTTCCTTGATGGCACTCCAAAGAAAACCCAAGATCACTGTCTCAAGTCTAGAGGGATCCTGAGGTCAGTGGAGCAACACGAAATGGCTCCGCGGACCCCAAATCAACTCGAGATGAGAGCTTAGTCCCTGGCTTCGACTCTAGAGGAATACCAACTTTCCCCAAGCACCTCAAGAGGAGGCTTCTCTCAGCTACAGGTATGTGAGAGGGACCCTGAGTTTGTGGCCTCAAGTGGAATGGACACCGAGATGCTCTGACTCGAAGAAAGGCTGGATATCCCTGCAGTGAATTGAATGCAGGCACGTCTTGCATCTCCCAAGACGAAGGGATGTCTGAATCCCCTATGGAGACCACAGAGAAAGAACTAATTCTCCGCCTCATCGCGACCGGAGGCCTCACATCCTTTGAAAACTCGAGAGGTCCGCGGAGATCAATGCTTCCAAAGGAGACGATGCCTGACTCCTCTTGAAAATGGATAGGAGTCCAAGGAACCCTGTGGCACGTGGAAAGGGACCCTGGGTCTCCCGCCTCACGTGGAGACGCGTCCCAATTGCCATGCCAAGACTCGAGGAGAATCCCGAGGTGTCCCTCGCACCTAGGCAGGAGTCCTAACGTCGCTGAACAAACACGTGTCTGGAAGGGCCCTCCCCGTCGTAACTGGAGAATATACCCCAGGTTCCGGCCGCAACTCGAGAAAAACCATGAGACTTCCGCCTCACAGCGAGATGAGACGCGATTCCCCTGCACTGCGTGCAGAGCAATTCCGTGTTCCACATCAAACGTGAAAGGAGCCTTGATTTCCTTGATGGCACTCCAGAGAAACCCCAAGATCACTGTCTGAAGTCTAGAGGGATCCTGAGGTCACTGGAGCAACACGAAAGGGCTCCGGGGACCCCAAATCTACTCGAGATGAGAGCTTAGTCCCTGGCTTCGACTCAAGAGGAATACCAACTTTCCACAAGCACCTCAAGAGGAGGCTTCTCTCAGCTACAGGTATGTGAGAGAGACCCTGAGTTTGGGGCCTCAAGTCGAATGGACACCGAGATGCTCTGACTCGAATTAAGACCGGATATCCCAACAGTGAATTGAATGCAGGCTCGTCTTGCATCTCCCAAGACGAAGGGATGTCTGAATCCCCTGTGGAGACGACAGAGAAAGACCTAATCCTCCGCCTCATCGCGACCGGAGACATCACATCCTATGAAAAATCGAGAGGTCTGCGGAGATAAATGCTTCCAAAGGAGACGATGCCTGACTCCTCTTGAAAATGGATAGGAGTCCCAGGATCCCTGTGGCACGTGGAAAGGGACCCTGGGTCTCCCGCCTCATGTGGAGACGCCTCCCAATTGCCATGCCAAGGCTCGAGGAGAATACCGAGGTGTCCCTCGCACCTAGGCAGGAGTCCTGACGTCGCTGAACAAACACGTGTCTGGAAGGGCCCTCCCCGTCGTAACTCGAGAATATACCCACGGTTCCGACCGCAACTCGAGAAAAACCATGAGACTTCCCCCTTGCCGCGAGATGAGGCCCGATTCCCCTGCACTGCGTGCAGAGCAATTCCTTGTTCCACATCCAACGTGAAAGGAGACTTGATTTCCTTGATGGCACTCCAGAGAAAACCCAAAATCACTGTCTCAAGTCTAGAGGGATCCTGAGGTCACTGGAGCAACACGAAAAGTTTCCGTGAACCACAAATCAACTCGAGATGAGAGCTTAGTCCCTGGCTTCGACTCAAGAGGAATACCAACTTTCCACAAGCACCTCAAGAGGAGGCTTCTCTCAGCTACAGGTATGTGAGAGGGACCCTGAGTTTGTGGCCTCAAGTGGAATGGACACCGAGATGCTCTGACTCGAAGTAAGGCCGGATATCCCTGCAGTGAATTGAATGCAGGCTCGTCTTGCATCTCCCAAGACGAAGGGTTGTCTGAATCCCCTGTGGAGACCACAGAGAAAGACCTAGTTCTCCAGCTCATCGCGACCGAGGCCTCACATCCTTTGAGAACTCGAGAGGTCCGCGGAGATCAATGCATCCAAAGGAGAAGATGCTTGACTCCTCTTGAAAATGGATAGGAGGCCCAGGATCACTGTGGTACATGGAAAGGGACCCTGGGTATCCAGCCTCACGGGGAGACGCGTCCCAATTGCCATGCCAAGACTTGAGGAGAATCCCGAGGTGTCCCTCGCAACTAGGCAGGGGTCCTGACGTCGCTGAACAAACACGTGTCTGGAAGGGCCCTCCCCGTCGTAAATCGAGAATATACCCCAGGTTCCAGCCGCAACTCGCGAAAAACCATGAGACTTCCCCCTCGTCGCGAGATGAGGCCCGATTCCCCTGCACTGTGTGCAGAGAAATTTCATGTTCCAAATCAAACAAGAAAGGAGCCTTGATTTCATTGATGGCACTACAGAGAAAACCCAAAATCACTGTCTCAAGTCTAGAGGGATCCTGAGTTCACTGTAGCAAAATGAAAGGGCTCCGTGGACCCCAAATCAACTCGAGATGAGAGCTTAGTCCCTTGCTTCGACTCAAGAGGAATACCAACTTTCCACAAGCACTTCAAGAGGAGGCTTCTCTCAGCTAGAGGTATGTGAGAGGGACCCGGAGTTTGTGGCCTCAAGTGGAATGGACACCGAGATGCTCTGACTCGAATAAGGCCAGATATCCCTGCAGTGAATTCAATGCAGGCTCGTCTTGCATCTCCCAAGAAAAATGGATGTCTGAATCCCCTGTGGAGACCACAGAGAAAGACCTAGTTCTCCTCCTCTTCGCGAACGGACGCCTGACATCCTTTGAAAACTCGAGAGGTCTGCAGAGATCAATGCTTCCAAAGGAGACGATGCCTGACTCCTCTTGAAAATGGATAGGAGTCCCAAGATCCCTGTGGCACGTGGAAAGGTACCCTGGTTCTCCCGCCTCACGTGGAGACGCGTCCCCATTGCCATGCCAAGAATCGAGAAGAATCCCGAGGTGTCCCTCGCACCTAGGCAGGAGTCCTAACGTCGAAGAACACACAAGTATCTGGGAGGGCCCTCCCCGTCGTAACTCGAGAATATACCCCACGTTCCGGCCGCAACTCGAGAAAAACCATGAGACTTCCCCCTCGCTGCGCGATGAGGCCCGATTCCCCTGCACTGCGTGCAGAGCAATTCCGTGTTCCACATCAAACATGAAAGGAGCCTTGATTTCCTTGATGGCACTCCATAGAAAAAGCAAGATCACTGTCTCAAGTCTAAAGGGATCCTGAGGTCACTGTGGAAACACGAAAGGGCTCCGTGGACCCCAAATCAACTCGAGATGAGAGCTTAGTCCCTTGCTTCGACTCAAGAGGAATAGCAACTTTCCACAAGCACGTCAAGAGGAGGCTTCTCTCAGCTACAGGTATGTGAGAGGGACCCTGAGATTGTGGCCTCAAGTGGAATGGACACCGAGATGCTCTGACTCGAAGTAAGGCCATATGTCCCTGCAGTGAATTGAATGCAGGCTCGTCTTGCATCTCCCAAGACGAAGGCATGTCTGAATCCCCTGTGGAGACCACAGAGAAAGACCTAGTTCTCCGCCTCATCGCGACCGGAGGCCTCACATCCTTTGAAATCTCGAGAGGTCCGCGGAGATCAATGCTTCCAAAGGAGACGATGCCTGACTCCTCTTGAAAATGGATAGGAGTCCCAAGATCCCTGTGGCACGTCAAAAGGGACCCTGGGTCTCCCACCTCACGTGGAGACGCGTCCCCATTGCCATGCCAAGACTCGAGGAGAATCCCGAGGTGTCCCTCGCACCTAGGCAGGAGTCCTAACGTCGCTGAACAAACACGTGTCTGGAAGGGCCCTCCCCGTCGTAACTCGAGAATATACCCCAGGTTCCGGACGCAACCCGAGAAAAACCATGAGACTTCGGCCTCGCAGCGAAATGAGACGCGATTCCCCTGCACTGCGTGCAGAGCAATTCCGTGTTCCACATCAAACGTGAAAGGAGCCTTGATTTCCTTGATGGCATTCCAGAGAAAACCCAAGATCACTCTCTCAAGTCTAGAGGGATCCTGAGGTCACTGGAGCAACACAAAATGGCTCCGGGGACCCCAAATCTACTCGAGATGAGAGCTTAGTCCCTGGCTTCGACTCAAGAGGAATACCAACTTTCCACAAGCACCTCAAGAGGAGGCTTCTCTCAGCTACAGGTATGTGAGAGAGACCCTGAGTTTGTGGCCTCAAGTCGAATGGACACCGAGATGCTCTGACTCGAATTAAGACCGGATATCCCAAAAGTGAATTGAATGCAGGCGCGTCTTGCCTCTCCCAAGACGAAGGGATGTCTGAATCCCCTGTGGAGACGACAGAGAAAGACCTAGTCCTCCGCCTCATCGCGACCGGAGACATCACATCCTATGAAAAATCGAGAGGTCTGCGGAGATCAATGCTTCCAAAGGAGACGATGCCTGATTCCTCTTGAAAATGGATAGGAGTCCCAGGATCCCTGTGGCACGTGGAAAGGGACCCTGGGTCTCCCGCCTCACGTGGAGACGCGTCCCAATTACCATGCCAAGGCTCGAGGAGAATACCGAGGTGTCCCTCGCACCTAGGCAGGAGTCCTGACGTCGCTGAACAAACACGTGTCTGGAAGGGCCCTCCCCGTCGTAACTCGAGAATATACCCCAGGTTCCGGCCGCAACTCAAGAAAAACCATGAGACTTCCCCCTCGCCGCGAGATGAGGCCCGATTCCCCTGCACTGCGTGCAGAGCAATTCCGTGTTCCACATCAAACGTGAAAGGAGCCTTGATTTCCTTGATGGCATTCCAGAGAAAACCCAAGATCACTGTCTCAAGTCTAGAGGGATCCTGAGGTCACTGGAGCAACATGAAAGGGCTCCGGGGACCCCAAATCTACTCGAGATGAGAGCTTAGTCCCTGGCTTCGACTCAAGAGGAATACCAACTTTCCACAAGCACCTCAAGAGGAGGCTTCTCTCAGCTACAGGTATGTGAGAGAGACCCTGAGTTTGTGGCCTCAAGTCGAATGGACACCGAGATGCTCTGACTCGAATTAAGACCGGATATCCCAACAGTGAATTGAATGCAGGCGCGTCTTGCATCTCCCAAGACGAAGGGATGTCTGAATCCCCTGTGGAGACGACAGAGAAAGACCTAGTCCTCCGCCTCATCGCGACCGGAGACATCACATCCTATGAAAAATCGAGAGGTCTGCGGAGATCAATGCTTCCAAAGGAGACGATGCCTGATTCCTCTTGAAAATGGATAGGAGTCCCAGGATCCCTGTGGCACGTGGAAAGGGACCCTGGGTCTCCCGCCTCACGTGGAGACGCGTCCCAATTGCCATGCCAAGACTCGAGGAGAATCCCGAGGTGTCCCTCGCACCTAGGCAGGAGTCCTGACGTCGCTGAACAAACACGTGTCTGGAAGGGCCCTCCCCGTCATAACTCGAGAATATACCCCACGTTCCGGCCGCAACTCGAGAAAAACCATGAGACTTCCCCCTCGCTGCGAGATGAGGTCCGATTCCCCTGCACTGAGTGCAGAGCAATTCCGTGTTCCACATCAAACGTGAAAGGAGTCTTGATTTCCTTGATGGCACTCCAGAGAAAACCCAAGATCACTGTCTCAAGTCTACAGGGATCCTGAGGTCACTGGAGCAACACGAAAGGGCTCTGTGGACCCCAAATCAACTCGAGATGAGAGCTTATTCCCTGGCTTCGACTCAAGAGGAATACCAACTTTTCTCAAGCACCTCAAGAGGAGGTTTCTCTCAGCTACAGGTATGTGAGAGGGACCCTGAGTTTGTGGCCTCAAGTGGAATGGACACCGAGATGCTCTGACTCGAAGTAAGACCAGATATCCCAACAGTGAATTGAATGCAGGCTCGTCTTGCATCTCCCAATACGAAGGGATGTCTGAATCCACTGTGGAGACGACAGAGAAAGTACTAGTCCTCCGCCTCATCGCGAACGGAGGCCTCACATCCTTTGAAAACTCGAGAGGTCTGTGGAGACCAATTCTTCCATAGGAGACGATGCCTGACGCCTCTTGAAAATGGATAGGAGTCCCAGGATCCCTGTGGCACGTGGAAAGGGACCCTGGGCCTCCCGCCTCACGTGGAGTCTCGTCCCAATTGCCATGCCAAGACTCGAGGAGAATCCCGAGGGGTCCCTCGCACCTAGGCAGGAGTCCTAACGTCGCTGAACAAACACGTGTCTGGAAGGGCCCTCCCCGTCGTAACTCGAGAATATACCCCAGGTTCCGGCCGCAACTCGAGAAAAACCATGAGACTTCCCCCTCGCCGCGAGATGAGACGCGATTCCCCTGCACTGCGTGCAGAGCAATTCCGTGTTCCACATCAAACATGAAAGGAGCCTTAATTTCCTTGATGGCACTCCATAGAAAAAGCAAGATCACTGTCTCAAGTCTAAAGGGATCCTGAGGTCACTGTGGAAACACGAAAGGGCTCCGTGGACCCCAAATCAACTCGAGATGAGAGCTTAGTCCCTTGCTTCGACTCAAGAGGAATAGCAACTTTCCACAAGCACGTCAAGAGGAGGCTTCTCTCAGCTACAGGTATGTGAGAGGGACCCTGAGATTGTGGCCTCAAGTGGAATGGACACCGAGATGCTCTGACTCGAAGTAAGGCCATATGTCCCTGCAGTGAATTGAATGCAGGCTCGTCTTGCATCTCCCAAGACGAAGGCATGTCTGAATCCCCTGTGGAGACCACAGAGAAAGACCTAGTTCTCCGCCTGATCGCGACCGGAGGCCTCACATCCTTTGAAATCTCGAGAGGTCCGCGGAGATCAATGCTTCCAAAGGAGACGAAGCCTGACTCCTCTTGAAAATGGATAGGAGTCCCAAGATCCCTGTGGCACGTGGAAAGGGACCCTGGGTCTCCCGCCTCACGTGGAGACGCGTCCCAATTGACATGCCAAGACTCGAGGAGAATCCCGAGGTGTCTCTCGCACCTAGGCAGGAGTCCTGACTTCGCTGAACAAACACGTGACTGGAAGGGCCCTCCCCGTCGTAACTCGAGAATATACCCCAGGTTCCGTCCACAACTCGAGAAAAACCATGAGACTTCCCCCTCGCTGCGACATGAGGCCCGATTCCCCTGCACTGCGTGCAGAGCAATTCCGTGTTCCACATCAAACCTGAAAGGAGACTTGATTACCTTGATGGCACTGCAGAGAAAACCCAAAATCACTGTCTCAAGTCGAGAGGGATCCAGAGGTCACTGTAGCAACACGAAAGGGCTCCGTGCACCCCAAATCAACTCGAGATGATAGCTTAGTCCCTGGCTTCGAGTCAAGAGGAATACCAACTTTCCACAAGCACCTCAAGAGGAGGCTTCTCTCAGCTACAGGTATGTGAGAGGGACCCTGAGTTTGTGGCCTCAAGTGGAATGGACACCGAGATGCTCTGACTCGAAGAAAGGCTGGATATCCCTGCAGTGAATTGAATGCAGGCTCGTCTTGCATCTCCCAAGACGAAGGGATGTCTGAATCCCCTATGGAGACCACAGAGAAAGAACTAATTCTCCGCCTCATCGCGACCGGAGGCCTCACATCCTTTGAAAACTCGAGAGGTCCGCGGAGATCAATGCTTCCAAAGGAGACGATGCCCGACTCCTCTTGAAAATGGATAGGAGTCCAAGGAACCCTGTGGCACGTCAAAAGGGACCCTGGGTCTCCCGCCTCACGTGGAGACGCGTCCCAATTGCCATGCCAAGACTCGAGGAGAATCCCGAGGTTTCCCTCGCACCTAGGCAGGAGTCCTGACGTCGCTGAACAAACACGTGTTTGGAATCGCCCTCCCCGTCGTAACTCGAGAATATACCCCAAGTTCCGGCCCAACTCGAGAAAAACCATTAGACTTCCCCCTCGCCGCAAGATGAGGCCCTATTCCCCTGCACTGTGCGCAGAGCAATTGCGTGATCCACATCAAACGTGAAAGGAGCCTTGATTTCCTTGATGGCACTCCAGAGAAAACCCAAGATCACTGTCATATGTCTAGAGGGATCCTTAGGTCACTGGAGCAACACGAAAGGGCTCCTTGGACCCAAAATCAACTCGAGATCAGAGCTTAGTCCCTGGCTTCGACTCAAGAGGAATACCAACTTTCCACAAGCACTTCAAGAGGAGGCTTCTCTCAGCTACAGGTATGTGAGAGGGACCCTGAGTTTGTGGCCTCAAGTGGAATGGACACCGAGATGCTCTGACTCGAAGTAAGGCCGGATATCCCTGAAGTGAAGTGAATGCAGGCTCGTCTTGCATCTCCCAAGACAAAGGGGTGTCTGAATCCCCTGTGGAGACCACAGAGAAAGACCTAATTCTCCGCCTCAATGTGACCGGAGGCCTCACATCCTTTGAAAACTCGAGAGGTCCGCGGAGATCAATGCTTCCAAAAGATACGATGCCTCACTCCTCTTGAAAATGGATAGGAGTCCCAGGATCCCTGTGGCACGTCGAAAGGGACCCTGGGTCTCCCGCCTCACGTGGAGACGCGTCCCAATTGCCATGCCAAGACTCGTGGAGAATCCAGAGGTGTCCCTCGCACCTAGGCAGGAGTCCTGACGTCGCTGAACAAACACGTGTCTGGAAGGGCCCTCCCCGTCGTAACTCGAAAATATACCCCAGGTTCCTGCCGCAACTCGAGAAAAACCATGAGACGTACCCCTCGCCGCGAGATGAGGCTCGATTCCCCTGCAATGCGTGCAGAGCCATTCCGTGTTCCACATCAAACGTGAAAGGAGCCTTGATTTCCTTGATGGCACTCCAGAGAAAACCCAAGATCACTGTCTCAAGTCTAGAGGGATCCTGAGGTCACTGGAGCAACACGAAAGGGCTCCGGGGACCCCAAATCAACTCGAGATGAGACCTTAGTCTCTGGCTTTGACTCAAGAGGTATACCAACTTTCCACAAGCACCTCAAGAGGAGGCTTCTCTCAGCTACAGGTATGTGAGAGGACCCTGAGTTTGTGGCCTCAAGTGGAATGGACACCGAGATGCTCTGACTCGAAGTAAGGCCGGATATGCTTGCAGTGAATTGAATGCCGGCTCGTCTTGCATCTCCCAAGACGAAGGGATGTCTGAATTCCCTGTGGAGACCACAGAGAAAGACCTAGTCCTCCGCCTCATCGCGACCGGAGGCCTCACATCCTTTGAAATCTCGAGAGGCACGCGCAGAACAATGCTTCCAAAGGAGACGATGCCTGACTCCTCTTGAAAATGGATAGGAGTCCCAGGATCCCTGTGGCACGTGGAAAGGGACCCTGGGTCTCCCGCCTCACGTGGAGACGCCTCCCAATTGCCATGCCAAAACTCAAGGAGAATCCCGAGGTGTCCCTCGCACCTAGGCAGGAGTCCTGACGTCGCTGAACAAACACGTGTCTGGAAAGGCCCTCCCCGTCGTAACTCGAGAATATACCCCAGGTTCCGGCCGCAACTCGAAAAAAAATATGAGACTTCCCCCTCGCCGCGAGATCAGGCCCTATGCCCCTGCACTGCGTGCAGAGCAATTCCGTGTTCCACATCAAACGTGAAAGGAGCCTTGATTTCCTTGATGGCACTCCAGAGAAAACCCAAGATCACTGTCTCAAGTCTAGAGGGATCCTGAGGTCACTGGAGCAACACGAAAGGGCTCCGTGGACCCCAAATCAACTCGAGATGAGAGCTTAGTCCCTGGCTTCGGCTCAAGAGGAATACCAACTTTCCACAAGCAACTCAAGAGGAGGCTTCTCTCAGCAACAGGTATGTGAGAGGGACCCTGAGTTTGTGGCCTCAAGTGGAATGGACACCGAGATGCTCTGACTCGAAGTAAGGCCGGATATCCCTGCAGTGAATTGAGTGCAGGCTCGTCTTGCATCTGCCAAGACGAAGGGATGTCTGAATCCCCTGTGGAGACCACAGAGAAAGACCTAGTCCTCCGCCTCAACGCGAACGGAGGCCTCACATCCTTTGAAAACTCGAGAGGTCCGTGGAGATCAATGCTTCCAAAGGAGACGATGCCTGACTCCTCTTGCAAATGGATAGGAGTCCCAGGATCCCTGAGGCACGTGGAAAGGGACCCTGGGTCTCTCGCCTCACGTGGAGACGCGTCCCAATTGCCATGCCAAGACTCGAGGAGAATACCGAGGTGTCCCTCGCACTAAGGCAGGAGTCCTGACGTCGCTGAACAAACACGTGTCTGGAAGGGCCCTCCCCGTCGTAACTCGAGAATATACCCCAGGTTCCGGCCGCAACTCGAGAAAAACCATGAGACTTCCCCCTCGCCGCGAGATGAGGCCCGATTCCCCTGCACTGCGTGCAGAGCAATTCCGTGTTCCACAACAAACGTGAAAGGAGCCTTGATTTCCATGATGGCACTCCAGAGATAACCCAAGATCACTGTCTCAAGTCTAGAGGGATCCTGAGGTCACTGGAGCAACATGAAAGGGCTCCGTGGAACCCAAATCAACTCGAGATGAGAGCTTAGTCCCTGGCTTCGACTCAAGAGGAATACCAACTTTCCACAAGCACCTCAAGAGGAGGATTCTCTCAGCAAAAGGTATGTGAGAGGGACCCTGAGTTTGTGGCCTCAAGTGGAATGGACACCGAGATGCTCTGACTCGAAGTAAGGCCGGATATCCCTGCAGTGAATTGAATGCAGGCTCGTCTTGCATCTCCCAAGAAGAAGGGATGTCTGAATCCCCTGTGGAGACCACAGAGAAAGACCTAGTCCTCCGTCTCATCGTGACCGGAGGCCTCACATCCTTTGAAAACTCGAGAGGTCCGTGGAGATCAATGCTTCCAAAGGAGACGATGCCTGACTCCTCTTGAAAATGGATAGGAGTCCCAGGGTCCCTGTCCACATGGACGGGGACCCTGGGTCTCCCGCTTCACGTGAACACGCGTCCCAATTGCCATGCCAAGACTCGAGGAGAATCCCGAGGTGTCCCTCGCACCTAGGCAGGAGTCCTGACGTCGCTGAACAAACACATGTCTGGAAAGGCCCTCCCCGTCGTAACTCGAGAATATACCCCAGGTTCCGGCCGCAACTCGAGAAAAACCATGAGACCTCCCCCTCGCCGCGAGCTGAGGCCCCATTCCCCTGCACTGCATGCAGAGCAATTCCGTGTTCCACATCAAACGTGAAAGGAGCCTTGATTTCCTTGATGGCACTCCCGAGAAAACCCAAGATCACTGTCTCAAGTCTAGAGGATCCTGAGGTCACTGGAGCATCACGAAAGGGCTCCGTGGACCCCAAATCAACTCGAGATGAGAGCTTTGTCCCTGGCTTCGACTCAAGAGGAATACCAACTTTCAACAAGCACCTCAAGAGGAGGCTTCTCTCAGCTACAGGTATGTGAGAGGGACCCTGAGTTTGTGGCCTTAAGTGGAATGGACACCGAGATGCTCTGACTCAAAGTAAGGCCGGATATCCCTGCAGTGAATTGAATGCAGGCTCGTCTTGCATCTCCCAAGACGGAGGAATGTCTGAATCCCCTGTGGAGACCACAGAGAAAGACCTAGTCCTCCGCCTCATCGCGACCGGAGGCCTCACATCCTTTGACAACTTGAGAGGTCCACGGAGATCAATGCTTCCAAAGGAGACGATGCCTGACTCCTCTTGAAAATGGATAGGAGTCCCAGGATCCCTGTGGCACGTGGAAAGGGACCCTGGGTCTCCCGCCTCACGTGGAGACGCGTCCCAATTGCCATGCCAAGACTCGTGGAGAATCCCGAAGTGTCCCTCGCACCTAGTCAGGAGTCCTGACGTCGCTGAACAAACACGTGTCTGGAAGGGCCCTCCCCGCGTAACTCGAGAATATACACCAGGTTCCAGCCACAACTCGAGAAAAACCATGAGCCTTCCCTCTCGCCGCCACATGAGGCCCGATTCCCCTGCACTGCGTGCAGAGCAATTCCGTGTTCCACATCAAACGTGAAAGGAGCCTTGATTTCCTTGATGCCACTCCAGAGAAAACCCAAAGTCACTGTCTCAAGTCTAGAGGGATCCTGAGGTCACTGTAGCAGCAGGAAAGGGGTCCGTGGACCCCAAATCAACTCGAGATGAGAGCTTAGTCCCTGGCTTCGACTCAAGAGGAATACCAACTTTCCACAAGCACCTCAGAGGAGGCTTCTCTCAACTACATGTATGTGAGAGGGACCCTGAGTTTGTGGCCTCAAGTAGAATGGACACCGAGATGCTCTGACTCGAAGTAAGGCCGGATATCCCTGCAGTGAATTGAATACAGGCTTGTCTTGCATCTCCCAAGATGAAGGGATGTCTGAATCCCCTGTGGAGACCACAGAGAAAGACCTAGTCTCCGCCTCATCCCGACTGGAGGCCTCACATTCTTTGAAAACTCTAGAGGTCCGCGGAGATCAATGCTTCCAAAGGAACCGATGCCTGAATCCTCTTGAAAATGGATAGGAGTCCCAGGATCCCTGTGGCACGTGCAAAGGGACACTGGGTCTCCGACCTCATGTGGAGACGCGTCCCAATTGCCATGCCAAGACTCGAGGAGAATCCCGAGGTGTCCCTCGCCCCTAGGCAGGAGTCCTGACGTCGCTGAACAAACACGTGTCTGGAAGGGCCCTCCCCGTCATAACTCGAGAATATACCCCAGGTTCCGGCCGCAACTCGAGAAAAACCATAAGATTTCACCCTCGCCTCGAGTTGAGGCCCGATTCCCCTGCACTGCATGCAGAGCAATTCCGTGTTCCACATCAAACGTGAAAGGAGCCTTGATTTCCTTGATGGCACTCCAGAGAAAACCCAAGATCACTGGCTCAAGTCTAGAGGGTTCCTGAGGTCACTGGAGCAACACGAAAGGGCTCCGTGGACCCCAAATCAACTCGAGATGAGAGCTTAGTCCCTGGCTTCGACTCAAGAGGAACACCAACTTTCCACAAGCACCTCAAGAGGAGGCTTCTCTCAGCTACAGGTATGTGAGAGGGACCCTGAGTTTGTGGCCTCAAGTGGAATGGACACCGAGATGCTCTGACTCGAAGTAAGGCCGGATATCCCTGCAGTGAATTGAATGCAGGCTCGTCTTGCATCTCCCAAGACGAAGGGATGTCTGAAACCCCTGTGGAGACCACAGAGAAAGACCTAGTCCTCCCCCTCATCGAGACCGGAGGCCTCACATCCTTTGAAAACTCGAGAGGTCCGCGGAGATCAATGCTTCCAAAGGAGACGATGCCTGACTCCTCTTGAAAATGGATAGGAGTCCCAGGATCCCTGTGGCACGTGGAAAGGGACCCTGGGTCTCCCGCCTCACGTGGAGACGCGTCCCAATTGCCATGCCAAGACTCGAGGAGAATGCCGAGGTGTCCCTCGCACCTAGGCAGGAGTCCTGACGTCGCTGAACAAACACGTGTCTGGAAGGGCCCTCCCCGTCGTAACTCGAGAATATACCCCAGGTTCCGGCCGCAACTCGATAAAAACCATGAGACTTCCCCCTTGCCGCGAGATGAGGCTCGATTTCCCTACACTGCGTGCAGAGCAATTCCGTGTTCCACATCAAGCCTGAAAGGAGCCTTGATTTCCTTGATGGCACTCCAGAGAAATCCCAAAGTCACTGTCTCAAGTCTAGAGGGATCCTGAGGCCACTGTAGCAGCTTGAAAGGGCTCCGTGAACCCCAAATCAACTCGAGATGAGAGCTTAGTCCCTGGCTTCGACTTAAGAGGAATACCAACTTTCCACAAGCACTTCAAGAGGAGGCTTCTCTCAGCTACAGGTATGTGAGAGGGACCCTGAGTTTGTGGCCTCAAGTGGAATGGACACCGAAATGCTCTGACTCGAAGTAAGGCCGGATATCCCTGCAGTGAATTGAATGCAGGCTCGTCTTGCATCTCCCAAGATGAAGGGATGTCTTAATCCCCTTTGGAGACCACAGAGAAAGACCTAGTCCTCCGCCTCAATGCGACCGGAGGCCTCACATCCTTTGAAAACTCGAGAGGTCCGCGGAGATCAATGCTTCCAAAGGAGACGATGCCTGACTCCTCTTGAAAATGGATAGGAGTCCCAGGATCCCTGTGGCACGTGGAAAGGGACCCTGGGTCTCCCGCCTCACGTGGAGACGCGTCCCAATTGCCATGCCAAGACTCGAGGAGAATCCCGAGGTGTCCCTCGCACCTAGGCAGGAGTCCTGACGTCGCTGAACAAACACGTGTCTGGAAGGGCCCTCCCCGTCGTAACTCGAGAATATACCCCAGGTTCCGGCCGCAACTCGAGAAAAACCATGAGACTTCCCCCTCGCCGCGAGATGAGGCCAGATTCCCCTGCACTGCATGCAGAGCAATTCCGTGTTCCACATCAAACGTGGAAGGAGCCTTGATTTCCTCGATGGCACTCCAGAGAAAACCCAAGATCACTGTCTCACGTCTAGAAGGATCCTGAGGTCACTGGAGCAACACGAAAGGGCTCCCTGGACCCCAAATTAACTCGAGATGAGAGCTTACTCCCTGGCTTTTACTCAAGAGGAATACCAACTTTCCACAAGCACCTCAAGAGGAGGTTTCTCTCAGCTACAGGTATGTGAGAGGAACCCTGAGTTTGTGGCCTCAAGTGGAATGGACACTGAGATGCTCTGACTCGAAGTAAGGCCGGATATTCCTGCAGTGAATTGAATGCAGGCTCGTCTTGCATCTCCCAAGACGAAGGGATGTCTGAATCCCATGTGGAGACCACAGAGAAGACCTAGTTCTCCACCTCTTCACGACTGGAGGCCTCATATCCTTTGAAAACTCGAGACGTCCGCGGAGATCAATGCTTCCAAAGGAGACGATGACTGACTCCTCTTGAAAATGGATAGGAGTCCCAGGATCCCTGTGGCACGTGGAAAGGGACCCTGGGTCTCCCGCCTCACGTGGAGACGCGTCCCAATTGCCATGCCAAGACTCGAGGAGTATCCCGAGGTGTCCCTCGCACCTAGGCAGGAGTCCTGACGTCACTGAACAAACACGTGTCTGGAAGGACCCTCCCCGTCGTAACTCGAGAATATACCCCAGGTTCCGGCCGCAACTCGAGAAAAACCATGAGACTTCCCCCTCGCCCCGCGATGAGGCCCTATTCCCCTGCACTGCGTGCAGAGCAATTGCGTGTTCCACATCAAAGGTGAAAGGAGCCTTGATTTCCTTGATGGCACTCCAGAGAAAACCCAAGATCACTGTCTCAAGTCTAGAGGGATCCTGAGGTCACTGTAGCAACACGAAAGGGCTCCGTGGACCCCAAATCAACTCGAGATGAGAGCTTAGTCCCTGGCTTCGAATCAAGAGGAATACCAACTTTCCACAAGCACCTCAAGAGGAGGCTTCTCTCAGCTACAGGTATGTGAGAGGGCCCCTGATTTTGTGGCCTCAAGTGGAATGGAAACCGAGATGCTCTGACTCGAAGTAAGGCCGGATATCCCTGCAGTGAATTGAATGCAGGCTCGTCTTGCATCTCCCAAGACGAAGGGATGTCTGAATCCCCTGTGGAGACCACAGAGAAAGTACTAGTTCTCCGCCTCATCGTGAAGGGAGGCCTCACATCCTTTGAAAACTCGAGACGTCCACAGAGATCAATGCTTCCAAAGGAGACGATGCCTGACTCCTCTTGCAAATGGATAGGAGTCCCAGAATCCCTGTGGCACGTTATAAGGGACCCTGGGTCTCCCGCCTAACGTGGAGACGCGTCCCAATTGCCATGGCAAGACTCGAGGAGAATCCCGAGGTGTCCCTCGCACCTAGCCAGGAGTCCAGACGTCACTGAACAAACACGTGTCTGGAAGGGCCCTCCCCGTCATAACTCGAGAATATACCACAGGTTCCGGCCGCAACTCGAGAAAAACCATGAGATTTCCCCCTCGCCGCGAGAAGAGTCCCGATTCCCCTGCACTGCGAGCAGAGCAAATCCGTGTTCCACATCAAACGTGAAGGGAGCCTTGATTTCCTTGATGGCACTCCAGAGAAAACCCAAGATCACTCTCTCAAGTCTAGAGGGATCCTGAGGTCACTGGAGCAACACGAAAGGGCTCTGTGGACCCAAAGTCACCTCGAGATTAGAACTTAGTCCTTGGCTTCGACTCAAGAGGAACACCAACTTTCCACAGCACCTCAAGAGGAGGCTTCTCTCAGCTACAGGTATGTGAGAGGGACCCTGAGTTTGTGGCCTCAAGTGGAATGGACACCGAAATGCTCTGACTCGAAGTAAGGCCGGATATCCCTGCAGTGAATTGAATGCAGGCTCGTCTTGCATCTCCCAAGACGAAGGGATGTCTGAATCCCCTGTGGAGACCACAGAGAAATACCTAGTCCTTTGCCTCATAGCGACCGGAGGCCTCATATCCTTTGAAAATTCGAGAGGTATGCGGAGATCAATGCTTCCAAAGGAGACGATGCTTGACTCCTCTTGAAAATGCATAGGAGTCCCAGGATCCCTGTGGCACGTGGAAAGGGACCCTGGGTCTCCCGCCTCACGTGGAGACGCGTCCCAATTGCCATGCCAATACTCGAGGAGAATCCCGAGGTGTCCCTCGCACCGAGGCAGGAGTCCTGACGTCGCTGAACAAACACGTGTCTGGAAGGGCCCTCCCCGTCGTAACTCGAGAATATATCCCAGGTTCCGGCCGCAACTCGAGAAAAGCCATGAGACTTCCCCCTCGCCGAGAGATGAGGCCCGAATCTCCTGCACTGCGTGCAGAGCAATTCCGTGTTCCACATCAAACGAAAAACAAGCCTTGATTTCCTTGATGGCACTCCAGAGAATACCCAAGATCAGTGTCTCAAGTCTAGAGGGATCCTGAGGTCACTGTAGCAACAGGAAAGGGCTCTGTGGACCACAAATCAACTCGAGATGAGAGCTTAGTCCCTGGCTTCGACTCAAGAGGAATACCAACTTTCCACAAGCACCTCAAGAGGAGGCTTGTCTCAGCTACAGGTATGTGAGAGGGACCCTGATGTGTGGCCTCAAGTAGAATGGACACCGAGAAGCTCTGCCTCGAAGTTAGGCCGGATATCCCTCCAGTGAATTGAATGCAGGCTTGTCTTGCATCTCCCAAGACGAAGGGATGTCTGCATCCCCGGTGGAGACCATAGAGAAAGACATAGTTCTCCGCCTCATCGCGACCAGAAGCCTCACATCCTTTGAAAACTCGAGAGGTCCGCGGAGATCAATGCTTCCAAAAGAGACGATGCCTGACTCCTCTTGAATATAGATAGGAGTCCCAGGATCCCTGTGGCACATGGAAAGGGACCCGGGGTCTCCCGCCTCACGTGGAGACGCGTCCCAATTGCCATGCCAAGACTCGAGGAGAATCCCAGGTGTCCCTCGCACCTAGGCAGGAGTCCTGACGTCGCTGAACAAACACGTGTCTGGAAGGGCCCTCCCCGTCGTAACTCGAGAATATACCCCAGGTTCCGGCCGCAGCTCGAGAAAAACCATGAGCCTTCCCACTCGCTGTGAGGTGAGGCCCGATTTCTGTGCACTGCGTGCAGAGCAATTCCGGGTTCCACATCAAACGTGAAAGGAGCCTTGATTTCCTTGATGGCACTCCAGAGAAAACCCAAGATCACTGTCTCAAGTCTAGATGGATCCTGAGGTCCCTGTAGAAACACGAAAGGGCTCTGTGGACCCCAAATCAACTCGAGATGAGAGCTTAGTCCCTGGCTTCGACTCAAGACGAATACCAACTTTCCACAAGCACCTCAAGTGGAGGCTTCTCTCAGCTACAGGTTTGTGAGAGGGACCCTGAGTTTGTGGCCTCAAGTGGAATGGACACCGAGATGCTCTGACTCGAAGTAAGGCCGGATATCCCTGCAGTGAATTGAATGCCGACTCGTCTTGCATCTCCCAAGACGAAGGGATGTCTAAATCCCGTGTGGAGACCACAGAGAAAGACCTAGTTCTCCGCCTCATCACGACCGGAGGCCTCACATCCGTTGAAAACTCGAGAGGTCCCCGGAAATCAATGCTTCCAAAGGAGACGATGCCTGACTCCTCTTGAAAATAGATAGGAGTCCCAGGATCCCTGTGGCACGTTATAAGGGACCCTGGGTCTCCCTTCTCACGTGGAGACGCATCCCAATTGCCATGCCAAGACTCGAGGAGAATCCCGAGGTGTCCCTCGCACCTAGCCAGGAGTCCGGACGTCGCTGAACAAACACGTGTCTGGAAGGGCCCTCCCCGTCGTAACTGGAGAATATACCCCAGGTTCCGGCCGCAACTCGAGAAAAACCATGAGAGTTCCCCCTCTCCGCGAGAAGAGTCCCGATTCCCCTGCACTGCGTGCAGAGCAAATCCGTGTTCCACATCAAACGTGAAGGGAGCCTTGCTTTCCTTGATGGCACTCCAGAAAAAACCCAAGATCACTGTCTCAAGTCTAGAGGGATCCTGAGGTCACTGGAGCAACACGAAAGGGCTCTGTGGACCCAAAGTCACCTCGAGATGAGAACTTAGTCCTTGGCTTCGACTCAAGATGAACACCAACTTTCCACAAGCACCTCAAGAGGAGGCTTCTCTCAGCTACAGGTATGTGAGAGGGACCCTGAGTTTGTGGCCTCAAGTGGAATGGACACCGAGATGCTCTGACTCGAAGTAAGGCCGGATATCCCTGCAGTGAATTGAATGCAGGCTCGTCTTGCATCTCCCAAGACGAAGGGATGTCTGAATCCCCTGTGGAGACCACTGAGAAAGACCTAGTCCTCCGCTTCATCGCGACCGGAGGCCTCACATCCTTTGAAAACTCGAGAGGTCTGCGGAGATCAATGCTTCCAAAGGAGACGATGCCTGACTCCTCTTGAAAATGGATAGGAGTCCCAGCATCCCTGTGGCACGTGGGAAGGGACCCTGGGTCTCCTGCCTCACGTGGAGAGGAGTCCCAATTGCCATGCCAAGACTCGAGGAGAATCCCGAGGTGTCCCTCGCACCTAGGCAGGAGTCTTGACGTCGCTGAACAAACACGTGTCTGGAAGGGCCCTCCCCGTCGTAACTGGAGAATATACCCCAGGTTCCGGCCGCAACTCGAGAAAAACCATGAGACTTCCCCCTCGCAGCGAGATGAGGCCCGATTCCCTTGCACTGCGTGCAGAGCAATTCCGTGTTCCACATCAAACGTGAAAGGAGCCTTGATTTCCTTGATGGCACGCCAGAGAAAACCCAAGATCACTGTCTCAAGTCTAGAGGGATCCTGAGGTCACTGGAGCAACACGAAAGGGCTCTGTGGACCCCAAATCAAGTCGAGATGAGAGCTTAGTCCCTGGCTTCGACTCAAGAGGAATAACAACTTTCCACAAGCACCTCAAGAGGAGGCTTCTCTCAGCTACAGGTATGTGAGAGGGACCCTGAGTTTGTGGCCTCAAGTGGAATGGATACCGAGATGCTCTGACTCGAAGTAAGGCCGGATATCCCTGCAGTGAATTGAATGCAAGCTCGTCTTGCATCTCTCAAGACGAAGGGATGTCTGAATCCCCTGTGGAGACCACAGAGAAAGATCTAGTTCCCCGCCTCATTGCGACCGGAGGCCTCACATCCTTTGAAAACTCGAGAGGTAGGCGGAGATCAATGCTTCCAAAGGAGATGATGCCTGATTCCTCTTGAAAATGGTTAGGAGTCCCAGGATCCCTGTCCACATGGACGGAGACTCTGGGTCACCCGCTTCACGTGGAGACGCGTCCCAATTGCCATGCCGAGACTCGAGGAGAATCCTGGGTGTACTTCCCACCTAGGCAGGAGTCCTGAGGTCGCTGAACAAACACGGTTCTGGAAGGGCCCTCCCCGTCGTAACTCAAGAATATACCCCAGGTTCCGGCCGCAACTCGAGAAAAACCATGAGACTTCCACCTCGCCGCGAGATGAGGCCCGATTCCCCTGCACTGCGTGCAGAGCAATTCCGTGTTCCACATCAAACGAGGAAGGAGCCTTGATTTCCTTGATGGCACTCCAGAGAAAACCCAAGATCACTGTCTCAAGTCTAGAGGGACCCTGTGGTCACTGTAGCAACACGAAAGGGCTCCGTGGACCCCAAATCAACTCGAGATAAGAGCTTAGTCCCTGGCTTCGCCTCAAGAGGTATACCAACTTTCACAAGCACCTCAAGAGGAGGCTTCTCTCAGCTACAGGTATGTGAGAGGGACCCTGAGTTTGTGGCCTCAAGTGGAATGGACACCGAGATGCTCTGACTCGAAGTAAGGCCGGATATCCCTGCAGTGAATTGAATGCAGGCTCGTCTTGCATCTCCCAAGACGAAGGGATGTCTGAATCCCCTGTGGAGACCACAGAAAAAGACCTAGTCCTCCACCTCATCGCGACCGGAGGCCTCACATCCTTTGAAAACTCGAGAGGTCCGCGGAGATCAATGCTTCCAAAGGAGACGATGCCTGACTCCTCTTGAAAATGGATAGGAGTCCCAGGATCCCTGTGGCACGTGGAAAGGGGCCCTGGGTCTCCCGCCTCACGTGGAGACGCGGCCCAATTGCCATGCCGAGACTCGAGGAGAATCCTGGGTGTACTTCCCACCTAGGCAGGAGTCCTGAGGTCGCTGAACAAACACATGTCTGGAAGGGCCCTCCCCGTCGTAACTCGAGAATATACCCCAGGTTCCGGCCGCAACTCGAGAAAAACCATGAGACTTCCCCCTCGCCGCGAGATGAGGCCCGATTCCCCTGCACAGCGTGCAGAGCAATTCCGTGTTCCACATCAAACGCGAAAGGAGCTTGATTTCCTTGATGTCACACCAGAGAAAACGCAAGATCACTGTCTCAAGTCTAGAGGGATCCTGAGGTCACTCTAGCAACACGAAAGGGCTCCGAGGACCCCAAATCAACACGAGATGAGAGCTTAGTCCCTGGCTTCGACTCAAGAGGAATACCAACTTTCCACAAGCCCCTCAAGAGGAGGCTTCTCTCAGCTACAGGTATGTGAGAGGGACCCTGAGTTTGTGGCCTCAAGTGGAATGGACACCGAGATGCTCTGACTCGAAGTAAGGCCGGATATCCCTGCTGTGAATTGAATGCACGCTCGTCTTCCATCTCCCAAGACGAAGGGATGTCTGAATCCCCTGTGTAGACCACAGAGAAAGACCTAGTTCTCCGCCTCAACGCGAACGGAGGCCTCACATCCTTTGAAAACTCGAGAGGTCCGCGGAGATCATTGCTTCCAAAGGAGACGTTGCCTGACTCCTCTTGAAAAGGGATAGGAGTCCCAGGATCGCTGTGGCACGTGGAAAGGGACACTGGGTCTCCCGCCTCACGTGGAGACGCGTCCCAATTACCATGCCAAGACTCGAGGAGAATCCCGAGGTGTCCCTCGCACCTAGGCAGGAGTCCTGACATCGCTGAAAAAACACGTGTCTGGAAGGGCCCTCCCCGTCATAACTCGAGAATATACGCCAGGTTCCGACCGCAACTCGAGAAAAACCATGATACTTACTCCTCGCCGCGAGATGAGGCCCGATTCCCCTGCACTGCGGGCAGAGCAATTCCGTGTTCCACATCAAGCCTGAAAGGAGCCTTGATTTCCTTGATGGCACTCGAGAGAAAACCCAAGATCACTGTCTCAAGTCTAGAGGGATCCAGAGGTCACTGTAGCAAAACGAAAGGTCTCCGTGGACCCCAAATCACGTCGAGATGAGAGCTTAGCCCCTGGCTTCGGCTCAAGAGGAATACCAACTTTCCACAAGCACCTAAAGAGGAGGCTTCTCTCAGCTACTGGTATGTGAGAGGGACCTTGAGTTTCTGGCCTCAACTGGAATGGACACCGAGATGCTCTGACTCGAAATAAGGCCGGATATCCCAACAGTGAATTGAATGTAGGCTCGTCTTGCATCTCCCAAGACGAAGGGATGTCTGAATCCCCTGTGGAGACCACAGAGAAAGAACTATTTCTCCGCCTCATCGCGACCGAAGGCCTCACATCCTTTGAAAATTCAAGAGGTGCGCGGAGATCAATGTTTCCAAAGGAGACAATGCCTGACTCCTCTTGAAAATGGATACGAGTCCCAGGATCCCTGTGGCACGTGGAAAGGGAAACTGGGTCTCCCGCCTGACGTGGAGACGCGGCCCAATTGCCATGCCAAGACTCGACGAGAATCCCGAGCTGTCCCTCGCACCTAGGCAGGAGTCCTGACGTCGCTGAACAAACACGTGTCTGGCAGGGCCCTCCCCGTCGTAACTCGAGAATATACCCCAGGTTCCGACCGCAACTCGAGAAAAACCATGAGATTTCCCCTTCACCGGGAGATGAGGCCCGATTCCCCGGCACTGCGTGCAGAGCAATTCCGTGTTCCACATCAAACGTGAAAGGAGCCTTGATTTCCTTGATGGCACTCCAGAGAAAACCCAAGATCACTGTCTCAAGTCTAGAGGGATCCTGAGGTCACTGGAACAATACGAAAAGGCTCCGTGAACCCCAAATCAACTCGAGATGAGAGCTTAGTCCCTGGCTTCGACTCAAGATGAATACCAACTTTCCACAAGCACCTCAAGAGGAGGCTTCTCTCAGCTACAGGTATGTGAGAGGGACCCTGAGTAAGTGGCCTCAAGTGGAATGGACACCGAGATGTTCTGACTCGACATAAGGCCAGATATCCCTGCAGTGAATTGAATGCCGGCTAGTCTTGCATCTCCCTAGACGAAGGGATGTCTGAATCCCCTGTGGAGACCACAGAGAAAGTCCTAGTCCTCCGCCTCAAAGCGACCGGAGGCCTCACATCCTTTGAAAACTCGAGAGGTCCGCGGAGATCAATGCTTCCAAATGAGACAATGCCTGACTCCTCTTGAAAATAGATAGGAGTCCCAGGATCCCTGTGGCACGTGGAAATTGACACTGGGTCTCCCGACTCATGTGGAGACGCGTCCCAATTGCCATGCCAAGACTCGAGGAGAATCCGGAGGTGTCCCTCACACCTAGGCAGGAGTCCTGCCGTCGATGAACAAACACGTGTCTGGAAGGGCCCTCCCCGTCGTAACTCCAGAATATACCCCAGGTTCCGGCCGCAACTCGAGGAAAACCATGAGACTTCCCCCTCGCCGCGAGATGAGGCCCGATTCCCCTGCACTGCGTGCAGAGCAATTCCGTGTTCCACATCAAACGAGAAAGGAGCCTTGATTTCCTTGATGGCACTCCAGAGAAAACCCAAGATGACTGTCTCAAGTCTAGAGGGATCCTGAGGTCACTGGAGCAACACGAAAGGGCTCCGTGGATCACAAGTCAACTCGAGATGAGAGCTTAGTCCTTGGCTTCGACTCAAGAGGAACACCAACTTTCCACAAGCACCTCAAGAGGAGGCTTCTCTCAGCTACAGGTATGTGAGAGGGACCCTGAGTTTGTGGCCTCAAGTGGAATGGACACCGAGATGCTCTGACTCGAAGTAAGGCCGGATATCCCTGCAGTGAATTGAATGGAGGCTCCTCTTGCATCTCCCAAGAAGAAGGTTTGTCTCAATCCCCTGTGGATACCACAGAGAAAGACCTAGTCCTCCGCCTCAACGCGAACGGAGGCCTCACATCCTTTGAAAACTCGAGAGGTCCGCGGAGATCAATGCTTCCAAAGGAGACGATGCCTGACTCCTCTTGAAAATGGATAGGAGTCCCAGGATCCCTGTGGCACGTGGAAAGGGACCCTGGGTCTCCCGCCTCACGTGGAGACGCGTCCCAATTGCCATGCCAAGACTCGAGGAGAATCCCGAGGTGTCCCTCGCTCCTAGGCAGGAGTCCTGACGTCGCTGAACAAACACGTGTCTGGAAGGGCCCTCCCCGTCGTACCTCGAGAATATACCCCAGGTTCCGGCCGCAACTCGAGAAAAACCATGAGACTTCCCGTCGCCGCGAGATGAGGCCCGATTCCCCGGCACTGCATGCAGAGCAATTCCGTGTTCCACATCAAACGTGAAAGGAGCCTTGATTTCCTTGATGGCACTACAGAGAATACCCAAGATCACTGTCTCAAGTCTAGAGGGATCCTGAGGTCACTGGAGCAACACGAAAGGGCTCTGTGGACCCCAAATCAACTCGAGAAGAGAGCTTAGTCCCTGGCTTCGACTCAAGAGGAATAACAACTTTCCACAAGCACCTCAAGAAGAGGCTTCTCTCAGCTACAGGTATGTGAGAGGGCCCCTGAGTTTGTGGCCTCAAGTGGAATGGACACCGAGATGCTCTGACTCGAAGTAAGGCCGGATATCCCTGCAGTGAATTGAATGCAGGCTCGTCTTGCATCTCCCAAGAAGAAGGGATATCTGAATCCCGTGTGGAGACCACAGAGAAAGACCTAGTTCTCCGCCTCATCGCGACCGGAGGCCTCACATTCTTTGAAAACTCGAGAGGTCCGCAGAGATCAATGCTTCCAAAGGAGACGATGCCTGAGTCCTCTTGAAAATTGATAGGAGTCCCACGAACCCTGTGGCACGTGGAAAGGGACCCGGGGTCTCCCGCCTCACGTGGAGACGCGTCCCAATTGCCATGCCAAGACTCGAGGAGAATCCCAGGTGTCCCTCGCACCTAGGCAGGAGTCCTGACGTCGCTGAACAAACACGTGTCTGGAAGGGCCCTCCCCGTCGTAACTCGAGAATATACCCCAGGTTCCGGCCGCAGCTCGAGAAAAACCATGAGCCTTCCCACTCGCTGTGAGGTGAGGCCCGATTTCCGTGCACTGCGTGCAGAGCAATTCCGGGTTCCACATCAAACGTGAAAGGAGCCTTGATTTCCTTGATGGCACTCCAGAGAAAACCCAAGATCACTGTCTCAAGTCTAGATGGATCCTGAGGTCCCTGTAGAAACACGAAAGGGCTCTGTGGACCCCAAATCAACTCGAGATGAGAGCTTAGTCCCTGGCTTCGACTCAAGACGAATACCAACTTTCCACAAGCACCTCAAGTGGAGGCTTCTCTCAGCTACAGGTTTGTGAGAGGGACCCTGAGTTTGTGGCCTCAAGTGGAATGGACACCGAGATGCTCTGACTCGAAGTAAGGCCGGATATCCCTGCAGTGAATTGAATGCCGACTCGTCTTGCATCTCCCAAGACGAAGGGATGTCTAAATCCCGTGTGGAGACCACAGAGAAAGACCTAGTTCTCCGCCTCATCGCGACCGGAGGCCTCACATCCGTTGAAAACTCGAGAGGTCCGCGGAAATCAATGCTTCCAAAGGAGACGATGCCTGACTCCTCTTGAAAATAGATAGGAGTCCCAGGATCCCTGTGGCACGTTATAAGGGACCCTGGGTCTCCCTTCTCACGTGGAGACGCATCCCAATTGCCATGCCAAGACTCGAGGAGAATCCCGAGGTGTCCCTCGCACCTAGCCAGGAGTCCGGACGTCGCTGAACAAACACGTGTCTGGAAGGGCCCTCCCCTTCGTAACTCGAGAATATACCACAGGTTCCGGCCGCAACTCGAGAAAAACCATGAGAGTTCCCCCTCTCCGCGAGAAGAGTCCCGATTCCCCTGCACTGCGTGCAGAGCAAATCCGTGTTCCACATCAAACGTGAAGGGAGCCTTGCTTTCCTTGATGGCACTCCAGAAAAAACCCAAGATCACTGTCTCAAGTCTAGAGGGATCCTGAGGTCACTGGAGCAAAACGAAAGGGCTCTGTGGACCCAAAGTCACCTCGAGATGAGAACTTAGTCCTTGGCTTCGACTCAAGATGAACACCAACTTTCCACAAGCACCTCAAGAGGAGGCTTCTCTCAGCTACAGGTATGTGAGAGGGACCCTGAGTTTGTGGCCTCAAGTGGAATGGACACCGAGATGCTCTGACTCGAAGTAAGGCCGGATATCCCTGCAGTGAATTGAATGCAGGCTCGTCTTGCATCTCCCAAGACGAAGGGATGTCTGAATCCCCTGTGGAGACCACTGAGAAAGACCTAGTCCTCCGCTTCATCGCGACCGGAGGCCTCACATCCTTTGAAAACTCGAGAGGTCTGCGGAGATCAATGCTTCCAAAGGAGACGATGCCTGACTCCTCTTGAAAATGGATAGGAGTCCCAGCATCCCTGTGGCACGTGGGAAGGGACCCTGGGTCTCCTGCCTCACGTGGAGAGGAGTCCCAATTGCCATGCCAAGACTCGAGGAGAATCCCGAGGTGTCCCTCGCACCTAGGCAGGAGTCTTGACGTCGCTGAACAAACACGTGTCTGGAAGGGCCCTCCCCGTCGTAACTGGAGAATATACCCCAGGTTCCGGCCGCAACTCGAGAAAAACCATGAGACTTCCCCCTCGCAGCGAGATGAGGCCCGATTCCCTTGCACTGCGTGCAGAGCAATTCCGTGTTCCACATCAAACGTGAAAGGAGCCTTGATTTCCTTGATGGCACGCCAGAGAAAACCCAAGATCACTGTCTCAAGTCTAGAGGGATCCTGAGGTCACTGGAGCAACACGAAAGGGCTCCGTGGACCCCAAATCAAGTCGAGATGAGAGCTTAGTCCCTGGCTTCGACTCAAGAGGAATAACAACTTTCCACAAGCACCTCAAGAGGAGGCTTCTCTCAGCTACAGGTATGTGAGAGGGACCCTGAGTTTGTGGCCTCAAGTGGAATGGATACCGAGATGCTCTGACTCGAAGTAAGGCCGGATATCCCTGCAGTGAATTGAATGCAAGCTCGTCTTGCATCTCTCAAGACGAAGGGATGTCTGAATCCCCTGTGGAGACCACAGAGAAAGATCTAGTTCCCCGCCTCATTGCGACCGGAGGCCTCACATCCTTTGAAAACTCGAGAGGTAGGCGGAGATCAATGCTTCCAAAGGAGATGATGCCTGATTCCTCTTGAAAATGGTTAGGAGTCCCAGGATCCCTGTCCACATGGACGGAGACTCTGGGTCACCCGCTTCACGTGGAGACGCGTCCCAATTGCCATGCCGAGACTCGAGGAGAATCCTGGGTGTACTTCCCACCTAGGCAGGAGTCCTGAGGTCGCTGAACAAACACGGTTCTGGAAGGGCCCTCCCCGTCGTAACTCAAGAATATACCCCAGGTTCCGGCCGCAACTCGAGAAAAACCATGAGACTTCCACCTCGCCGCGAGATGAGGCCCGATTCCCCTGCACTGCGTGCAGAGCAATTCCGTGTTCCACATCAAACGAGGAAGGAGCCTTGATTTCCTTGATGGCACTCCAGAGAAAACCCAAGATCACTGTCTCAAGTCTAGAGGGACCCTGTGGTCACTGTAGCAACACGAAAGGGCTCCGTGGACCCCAAATCAACTCGAGATAAGAGCTTAGTCCCTGGCTTCGCCTCAAGAGGTATACCAACTTTCCACAAGCACCTCAAGAGGAGGCTTCTCTCAGCTACAGGTATGTGAGAGGGACCCTGAGTTTGTGGCCTCAAGTGGAATGGACACCGAGATGCTCTGACTCGAAGTAAGGCCGGATATCCCTGCAGTGAATTGAATGCAGGCTCGTCTTGCATCTCCCAAGACGAAGGGATGTCTGAATCCCCTGTGGAGACCACAGAAAAAGACCTAGTCCTCCACCTCATCGCGACCGGAGGCCTCACATCCTTTGAAAACTCGAGAGGTCCGCGGAGATCAATGCTTCCAAACGAGACGATGCCTGACTCCTCTTGAAAATGGATAGGAGTCCCAGGATCCCTGTGGCACGTGGAAAGGGGCCCTGGGTCTCCCGCCTCACGTGGAGACGCGGCCCAATTGCCATGCCGAGACTCGAGGAGAATCCTGGGTGTACTTCCCACCTAGGCAGGAGTCCTGAGGTCGCTGAACAAACACATGTCTGGAAGGGCCCTCCCCGTCGTAACTCGAGAATATACCCCAGGTTCCGGCCGCAACTCGAGAAAAACCATGAGACTTCCCCCTCGCCGCGAGATGAGGCCCGATTCCCCTGCACAGCGTGCAGAGCAATTCCGTGTTCCACATCAAACGAGAAAGGAGCTTGATTTCCTTGATGTCACACCAGAGAAAACGCAAGATCACTGTCTCAAGTCTAGAGGGATCCTGAGGTCACTCTAGCAACACGAAAGGGCTCCGAGGACCCCAAATCAACACGAGATGAGAGCTTAGTCCCTGGCTTCGACTCAAGAGGAATACCAACTTTCCACAAGCCCCTCAAGAGGAGGCTTCTCTCAGCTACAGGTATGTGAGAGGGACCCTGAGTTTGTGGCCTCAAGTGGAATGGACACCGAGATGCTCTGACTCGAAGTAAGGCCGGATATCCCTGCTGTGAATTGAATGCACGCTCGTCTTCCATCTCCCAAGACGAAGGGATGTCTGAATCCCCTGTGTAGACCACAGAGAAAGACCTAGTTCTCCGCCTCAACGCGAACGGAGGCCTCACATCCTTTGAAAACTCGAGAGGTCCGCGGAGATCATTGCTTCCAAAGGAGACGTTGCCTGACTCCTCTTGAAAAGGGATAGGAGTCCCAGGATCGCTGTGGCACGTGGAAAGGGACACTGGGTCTCCCGCCTCACGTGGAGACGCGTCCCAATTACCATGCCAAGACTCGAGGAGAATCCCGAGGTGTCCCTCGCACCTAGGCAGGAGTCCTGACATCGCTGAAAAAACACGTGTCTGGAAGGGCCCTCCCCGTCATAACTCGAGAATATACGCCAGGTTCCGACCGCAACTCGAGAAAAACCATGATACTTACTCCTCGCCGCGAGATGAGGCCCGATTCCCCTGCACTGCGGGCAGAGCAATTCCGTGTTCCACATCAAGCCTGAAAGGAGCCTTGATTTCCTTGATGGCACTCGAGAGAAAACCCAAGATCACTGTCTCAAGTCTAGAGGGATCCAGAGGTCACTGTAGCAAAACGAAAGGTCTCCGTGGACCCCAAATCACGTCGAGATGAGAGCTTAGCCCCTGGCTTCGGCTCAAGAGGAATACCAACTTTCCACAACCACCTAAAGAGGAGGCTTCTCTCAGCTACTGGTATGTGAGAGGGACCTTGAGTTTCTGGCCTCAACTGGAATGGACACCGAGATGCTCTGACTCGAAATAAGGCCGGATATCCCAACAGTGAATTGAATGTAGGCTCGTCTTGCATCTCCCAAGACGAAGGGATGTCTGAATCCCCTGTGGAGACCACAGAGAAAGAACTAGTTCTCCGCCTCATCGCGACCGAAGGCCTCACATCCTTTGAAAATTCAAGAGGTGCGCGGAGATCAATGTTTCCAAAGGAGACAATGCCTGACTCCTCTTGAAAATGGATACGAGTCCCAGGATCCCTGTGGCACGTGGAAAGGGACCCTGGGTCTCCCGCCTGACGTGGAGACGCGGCCCAATTGCCATGCCAAGACTCGACGAGAATCCCGAGCTGTCCCTCGCACCTAGGCAGGAGTCCTGACGTCGCTGAACAAACACGTGTCTGGCAGGGCCCTCCCCGTCGTAACTCGAGAATATACCCCAGGTTCCGACCGCAACTCGAGAAAAACCATGAGATTTCCCCTTCACCGTGAGATGAGGCCCGATTCCCCGGCACTGCGTGCAGAGCAATTCCGTGTTCCACATCAAACGTGAAAGGAGCCTTGATTTCCTTGATGGCACTCCAGAGAAAACCCAAGATCACTGTCTCAAGTCTAGAGGGATCCTGAGCTCACTGGAACAACACGAAAAGGCTCCGTGAACCCCAAATCAACTCGAGATGAGAGCTTAGTCCCTGGCTTCGACTCAAGATGAATACCAACTTTCCACAAGCACCTCAAGAGGAGGCTTCTCTCAGCTACAGGTATGTGAGAGGGACCCTGAGTTTGTGGCCTCAATTGGAATGGACACCGAGATGGTCTGACTCGAAGTAAGGCTGGATATCCCTGCAGTGTATTGAATCCAGGCTCGTCTTGCATCTCCCAAGACGAAGGGATGTCTGAATCCCCTGTGGAGACCACAGAGAAAGTCCTAGTCCTCCGCCTCAAAGCGACCGGAGGCCTCACATCCTTTGAAAACTCGAGAGGTCCGCGGAGATCAATGCTTCCAAATGAGACAATGCCTGACTCCTCTTGAAAATAGATAGGAGTCCCAGGATCCCTGTGGCACGTGGAAATTGACACTGGGTCTCCCGACTCATGTGGAGACGCGTCCCAATTGCCATGCCAAGACTCGAGGAGAATCCGGAGGTGTCCCTCACACCTAGGCAGGAGTCCTGCCGTCGATGAACAAACACGTGTCTGGAAGGGCCCTCCCCGTCGTAACTCCAGAATATACCCCAGGTTCCGGCCGCAACTCGAGGAAAACCATGAGACTTCCCCCTCGCCGCGAGATGAGGCCCGATTCCCCTGCACTGCGTGCAGAGCAATTCCGTGTTCCACATCAAACGAGAAAGGAGCCTTGATTTCCTTGATGGCACTCCAGAGAAAACCCAAGATGACTGTCTCAAGTCTAGAGGGATCCTGAGGTCACTGGAGCAACACGAAAGGGCTCCGTGGATCACAAGTCAACTCGAGATGAGAGCTTAGTCCTTGGCTTCGACTCAAGAGGAACACCAACTTTCCACAAGCACCTCAAGAGGAGGCTTCTCTCAGCTACAGGTATGTGAGAGGGACCCTGAGTTTGTGGCCTCAAGTGGAATGGACACCGAGATGCTCTGACTCGAAGTAAGGCCGGATATCCCTGCAGTGAATTGAATGGAGGCTCCTCTTGCATCTCCCAAGAAGAAGGTTTGTCTCAATCCCCTGTGGATACCACAGAGAAAGACCTAGTCCTCCGCCTCAACGCGAACGGAGGCCTCACATCCTTTGAAAACTCGAGAGGTCCGCGGAGATCAATGCTTCCAAAGGAGACGATGCCTGACTCCTCTTGAAAATGGATAGGAGTCCCAGGATCCCTGTGGCACGTGGAAAGGGACCCTGGGTCTCCCGCCTCACGTGGAGACGCGTCCCAATTGCCATGCTAAGACTCGAGGAGAATCCCGAGGTGTCCCTCGCACCTAGGCAGGAGTCCTGACGTCGCTGAACAAACACGTGTCTGGAAGGGCCATCCCCGTCGTACCTCGAGAATATACCCCAGGTTCCGGCCGCAACTCGAGAAAAACCATGAGACTTCCCGTCGCCGCGAGATGAGGCCCGATTCCCCGGCACTGCATGCAGAGCAATTCCGTGTTCCACATCAAACGTGAAAGGAGCCTTGATTTCCTTGATGGCACTACAGAGAATACCCAAGATCACTGTCTCAAGTCTAGAGGGATCCTGAGGTCACTGGAGCAACACGAAAGGGCTCTGTGGACCCCAAATCAACTCGAGAAGAGAGCTTAGTCCCTGGCTTCGACTCAAGAGGAATAACAACTTTCCACAAGCACCTCAAGAAGAGGCTTCTCTCAGCTACAGGTATGTGAGAGGGCCCCTGAGTTTGTGGCCTCAAGTGGAATGGACACCGAGATGCTCTGACTCGAAGTAAGGCCGGATATCCCTGCAGTGAATTGAATGCAGGCTCGTCTTGCATCTCCCAAGACGAAGGGATGACTGAATCCTCTGTGGAGACCACAGAGAAAGACCTAGCGCTCCGCCTCATCGTGACTGTACGCCTCACATCCTTTGAAAACTCGCGAGGTCTGCGGAGATCAATGCTTCCAAAGGAGACAATGCCTGACTCCTCTTGAAAATGGATAGGAGTCCCAGGATCCCTGTGGCACGTGGAAAGGTTCCCTGGGTCTCCAGCCTCACGTGGAGTCGCGTCCCAATTGCCATGACAAGACTCGAGGAGTATCCCGAGGTGTCCCTCGCACCTAGGCAGGAGTCCTGACGTCGCTGAACAAACACGTGTCTGGAAGGGCCCTCCCCGTCGTAACTCGAGAATATACCCCAGGTTCCGGCCGCAACTCGAGAAAAACCATGAGACTTGCTCCTCGACGCGAGATGAGGCCCGATTCCCCTGCACTGCGAGCAGAGCAATTCCGTGTTCCACATCAAACGTGAAAGGAGCCTTGATTTCCTTGATGGCACTCCAGAGAAAACCCAAGATCACTGTCTCAAGTCTAGAGGGATCCTGAGGTCACTGGAGCAACAGGAAAGGGCTCCGTGGACCCCAAATCAACTCGAGATGAGAGCTTAGTCCGTGGCTTCGACTCAAGAGGAATACCAACTTTCCACAAGCCCCGCAAGAGGAGCCTTCTCTCAGCTACAAGTATGTGAGAGGGACCCTGAGTTTGTGGCCTCAAGTGGAATGGACACCGAGATGCTCTGACTCGAAGTAAGGCCGGATATCCCTGCAGGGAATTGAATGCAGGCTCGTCTTGCATCTCCAAAGACGAAGGGATGTCTGAAACCCCTGTGGAGACCACAGCGAAAGACCTAGTCCTCCGCCTCATCGCGACCGGAGGCCTCACATCCTTTGAAAACTCGAGAGGTCTGCGGAGATCAATGCTTCCAAAGGAGACGATGCCTGACTCCTCTTGAAAATGGATAGGAGTCCCAGGATCCCTGTGGCACGTGGGAAGGGACGCTGGGTCTCCCGCCTCACGTGGAGACGCATCCCAATTGCCATGCCAAGACTCGAGGAAAATCCCGAGGTGTCCCTCGCACCTAGGCAGGAGTGCTGACGTCGACGAACAAACACGTGTCTGGAAGGGCCCTCCCCGTCCTAACTCGAAAATATACCCCAGGTTCCGGCCGCAACTCGAGAAAAACTATGAGACTTCCCTCTCCCCGCGAGATGAGGCCCGATTCCCCGGCACTGCGTACAGAGCAATTCCGTGTTCCACATCAAACGTGAGAGGGGCCTTGATTTCCTTGATGGCACTCCAGAGAAAACCCAAGATCACTGTCTCAAGTCTAGAGGGATCCTGAGGTCACTGTGGCAACAAGAAAGGGCTCCGTGGACCCCAAATCAACTCGAGATGAGAGCTTAGTCCCTGGCTTCGACCCAAGAGGTATACCAACTTTCCACAAGCACCTCAAGAGGAGGCTTCTCTCAGCTACAAGTATGTAGGAGGGACCCTGAGTATGTGGCCTCAAGTGGAATGGACACCGAGATGCTCTGCCTCAAAGTAAGGCCTGATATCCCTGCAGTGAATTGAATGCAGGCTCATCTTGCATCTCCCAAGACGAAGGGATGTCTGAATCCCCTGTGGAGACGACAGAGAAAGAACTAGTTCTCCGCCTCATCGCGACCGGAGGCCTCACACCCTTTGAAAACTCGAGAGGTCCGCGGAGATCAATGCTTCCAAAGGAGACGATGCCTGACTCCTCTTGCAAATGGATTTGAGTCCCAGGATCCCTGTGGCACGTGGAAAGGGACCCTGGGTCTCCCGCCTCACGTGGAGACGCATCCCAATTGCCATGCCAAGACTCGAGGAGAATGCCGAGGTGTCCCTCGCACCTAGGCAGGAGTCCTGACGTCGCTGAACAAACACGTGTCTGGAAGGGCCCTCCCCAACCTAACTCGAGAATATACCCCAGGTTCCGGCCGCAACCCGAGAAAAACTATGAGACTTCCCCCTCGGCGCGAGATGAGGCCTGATTCCCCTGCACTGCCTGCAGAGCAATTCCGTGTTCCACATCAAACGTGAAAGGAGCCTTGATTTCCTTGATGGCACTCCAGAGAAAACCCAAGATCACTGTCTCAAGTCTAGAGGGATCCTGTGGTCACTGGAGCAACATGAAAGGGCTCCGTGAACCCCAAATCAACTCGAGATGAGAGCTTAGTCCCTGGCTTCGACTCAAGAGGAATACCAACTTTCCACAAGCACCTCAAGAGGAGACTTCTCTCAGCTACATGTATGTGAGAGGGACCCTGAGTTTGTGGCCTCAAGTGGAATGGACACCGAGATGCTCTGACTCGAAGTAAGACCGGATATCCCTGCCGTGAATTGAATGCAGTCTCGTCTTGCATCTGCCAAGACGAAGGGAGGTCTGAATCCCCTGTGGAGACCACAGAGAAAGTCCAAATCCTCCGCCTCATCGCGACCGTACGCCTCACATCCTTTGAAAACTCGAGAGGTCTGTGGAGATCAATGCTTCCAAAGGAGACAATGCCTGACTCCTCTTGAAAATGGATAGGAGTCCCAGGATCCCTGTGGCACGTGGAAAGGTTCCCTGGGTCTCCCGCCTCACGTGGAGACGCGTCCCAATTGCCATGCCAAGACTCGAGGAGTATCCCGAGGTGTCCCTCGCACCTAAGCAGGAGTCCTGACGTCGCTGAACAAACACGTGTCTGGAAGGGCCCTCCCCGTCGTAACTCGAGAATATACCCCAGGTTCCGGCCGCACCTCGAGAAAAACCATGAGACTTGCCCCTCGACGCGAGATGAGGCCGAATTCCCCTGCACTGCGTGCAGAGCAATTCCGTGTTCCACATCAAACGTGAAAGGAGCCTTGATTTCCTTGATGGCACTCCAGAGAAAACCCAAGATCACTGTCTCAAGTCTAGAGGGATCCTGAGGTCACTGGAGCAACACGAAAGAGCTCTGTGGACCCCAAATCAACTCGAGATGAGAGCTTAGTCCCTGGCTTCGACTCAAGAGGAATACCAACTTTCCACAAGCCCCTCAAGAGGAGCCTTCTCTCAGCTACAAGTATGTGAGAGGGACCCTGAGTTTGTGGCCTCAAGTGGAATGGACACCGGGATGCTCTGACTAGAAGTTAGGCCAGATATCCCTGCATTGAATTGAATGTAGGCTCGTCTTGCATCTCCCAAGACGAAGCGTTGCCTGAATCCCCTGTGGAGACAACAGATAAAGACCTAGTTCTCCGCCTCATCGCGACCGGAGGCCTCACATCCTTTGAAAACTCGAGAGGTCTGCGGAGATAAATGCTTCGAAAGGAGACGATGCCTGACTCCCCTTGAAAATGGATAGGAGTCCCAGGATCCCTGTGGCACGTGGAAAGGGACCCTGGGTCTCCCGCCTCACGTGGAGACGCGTCCCAATTGCCATGCCAAGACTCGAAGAGAATCCCGAGGTGTCCCTCGCACCTAGGCAGGAGTCCTGACGTCGCTGAACAAACACGTGTCTGGAAGGGCCCTCCCCGTCGTAACTCGAGAATATACCCCAGGTTCCGGCCGCAACTCGAGAAAAACCATGAGACTTCCCCTCGCCGCGAGATGAGGCCCGATTCCCCTGCAATGCATGCAGAGCAATTCCGTGTTCCACATCATACGTGAACGGAGCCTTGATTTCCTTGATGGTACTCCAGAGAAAACCCAAGATCACTGTCTCAAGTCTAGAGGGAACCTGAGGTCACTGGAGCTACATGAAAGGGCTCCGTGGACCGAAAATCAACTAGAGATGAGAGCTTAGTCCCTGGCTTCGCCTCAAGTGGAATACCAACTTTCCACAAGCACCTCAAGAGGAGGCTTCTCTCAGCTACAGGTATGTGAGAGGGCCCCTGAGTTTGTGGCCTCAAGTGGAATGGACACCGAGATGCTCTGACTCGAAGTAAGGCCGGATATCCCTGCAGTGAATTGAAAGCAGGCTCGTGGGTTGAATGCCCCAACCAAAAGACAAAGATTGGCTGAATGGATACAAAATCAAGACCCCTATATATGCTGTCTACAAGAGACCCACCTCAAAACAAGAGACACATACAGACTAAAAGTGAAGGGCTGGAAAAAAGTATTTCATGCAAACGGAGACCAAAAGAAACCAGGAGTCGCAATACTCATATCAGATAAAATAGACTTTCAAATAAAGGAAGTGAAAAGAGACAAAGAAGGACACTACATAATGATCAAAGGATCAATCAAAAAAGAAGATATAACAATTATAAATATATATGCACCCAACATAGGAGCACCGCAATATGTACGGCAAACGCTAAAGAGTATGAAAGAGGAAATTAATAGTAACACAATAATAGTGGGAGACTTTAATACCCCACTCAGAACTATGGATAGATCAACTAAACAGAAAATTAACAAGGAAACACAAACCTTAAATGACACAATGGACCAGCTAGACCTAATTGATATCTATAGGACATTTCACCCCAAAACAATCAACTTCACCTTTTTCTCAAGTGCACACGGAACATTCTCCAGAATAGATCACATCCTGGGCCATAAATCTGGTCTTGGAAAATTCAAAAAAATTGAAATCATTCCAGTCATCTTTTCTGACCACAGTGCAGTAAGATTACATCTCAATTACAGGGAAAAAATTGTTAAAACTTCAAACATATTGAGGCTAAATAACACGCTTCTGAATAACCAACAAATCATAGAAGAAATAAAAAAAGAAATCAAAATATGTATAGAAATGAATGAAAATGAAAACACAACAACCCAAAACCTATGGGACACTGTAAAAGCAGTGCTAAGGGGAAGGTTCATAGCATTACAGGCTTACATCAAGAAACAGGAAAAAAACCAATTAAATAACCTAACTCTACACCTAAAGCAATTAGAGAAGGAAGAAATGAAGAACCCCAGAGTTAGCAGAAGGAAAGAAATCTTAAAAATCAGGGCAGAAATAAATGCAAAAGAAACTAAAGAGACCATAGCAAAAATCAACAAAGCTAAAAGCTGGTTTTTTGAAAAAATAAACAAAATTGACAAACCATTAGCAAGACTCATTAAGAAACAAAGAGAGAAAAACCAAATTAACAAAATTAGAAATGAAAATGGAGAGATCACAACAGACAACACTGAAATACAAAGGATCATAAGAGACTACCACCAGCAGCTCTATGCCAATAAAATGGACAACTTGGATGAAATGGACAAATTCTTAGAAAAGTATAACTTTCCAAAACTGAACCAGGAAGAAATAGAAGATCTTAACAGACCCATCACAAGCAAGGAAATCGAAACTGTCATCAAAAATCTTCCAGCAAACAAAAGCCCAGGACCAGATGGCTTCACAGCTGAATTCTACCAAAAATTTAGAGAAGAGCTAACACCTATCTTACTCAAACTCTTCCAGAAAATTGCAGAAGAAGGTAAGCTTCCAAACTCATTCTATGAGGCCACCATCACCCTAATTCCAAAACCAGACAAAGATGCCACAAAAAAAGAAAACTACAGGCCAATATCACTGATGAACATAGATGCAAAAATCCTTAACAAAATTCTAGCAAACAGAATCCAACAACATATTAAAAAAATCATACACCATGACCAAGTGGGCTTTATCCCAGGAATGCAAGGATTCTTTAATATCCGCAAATCAATCAATGTAATACACCACATTAACAAATTGAAAGATAAAAACCATATGATTATCTCAATAGATGCAGAGAAAGCCTTTGACAAAATTCAACACTCATTTATGATTAAAACTCTCCAAAAAGCAGGAATAGAAGGAACATACCTCAACATAATAAAAGCTATATATGACAAACCCACAGCAAGCATCACCCTCAATGGTGAAAAATTGAAGGCATTTCCCCTGAAATCAGGAACAAGACAAGGGTGCCCACTCTCACCACTACTATTCAACATAGTGTTGGAAGTGCTGGCCACAGCAATCAGAGCAGAAAAAGAAGTAAAAGGAATCCAGATAGGAAAAGAAGAAGTAAAACTCTCACTGTTTGCAGATGACATGATCCTCTACATAGAAAACCCTAAAGATTCTACCAGAAAATTACTAGAGCTAATCAATGAATATAGTAAAGTTGCAGGATATAAAATTAACACACAGAAATCCCTTGCATTCCTATATACTAACAATGAAAAAACAGACAGAGAAATTAAGGAAACAATACCATTCACCATTGCAACAAAAAGAATAAAATACTTAGGAGTATATCTACCTAAAGAAACAAAGGACCTATACATAGAAAACTATAAAACACTGATGAAAGAAATCAAAGAGGACACAAACAGATGGAGAAACATACCGTGTTCATGGATTGGAAGAATTAATATTGTCAAAATGGCTATTCTACCCAAAGCAGTCTATAGATTCAATGCAATCCCTATCAAGCTACCAACGGTATTTTTCACAGAAGTAGACCAAAGAATTTCACAATTTGTATGGAAATACAAAAAACCTCGAATAGCCAAAGTAATCTTGAGAAAGAAGAATGGAACTGGAGGAATCAACCTGCCTGACTTCAGACTCTACTACAAAGCCACAGTCATCAAGACAGTATGGTACTGGCACAAAGACAGAAATATAGATCAATGGAACAGAATAGAAAGCCCAGAGATAAATCCACGAACCTATGGACACCTTATTTTTGACAAAGGAGGCAAGGATATACAATGGAAAAAAGACAACCTCTTTAACAAGTGGTGCTGGGAAAACTGGTCAACCACTTGTAAAAGAATGAAACTAGAACACTTTCTAACACCATACACAAAAATAAACTCAAAATGGATTAAAGATCTAAATGTAAGACCAGAAACTATAAAACTCCTAGAGGAGAACATAGGCAAAACACTCTCCGACATAAATCAAAGCAAGATCCTCTATGACCCACCTCCCAGAATATTGGAAATAAAAGCAAAACTAAACAAATGGGACCTAATGAAACTTAAAAGCTTTTGCACTACAAAGGAAACTATAAGTAAGGTGAAAAGACAACCCTCAGATTGGGAGAAAATAATATCAAATGAAGAAACAGACAAAGGATTAATCTCAAAAATATACAAGCAACTCCTGCAGCTCAATTCCAGAAAAATAAATGACCCAATCAAAAAATGGGCCAAAGAACTAAACAGACATTTCTCCAAAGAAGACATACAGATGGCTAACAAACACATGAAAAGATGCTCAACATCACTCATTATTAGAGAAATGCAAATCAAAACCACAATGAGGTCCCATTACACGCCAGTCAGGATGGCTGCTATCCAAAAGTCTACAAGCAATAAATGCTGGAGAGGGTGTGGAGAAAAGGGAACCCTCTTACACTGTTGGTGGGAATGCAAACTAGTACAGCCGCTATGGAAAACAGTGTGGAGATTTCTTAAAAAACTGGAAATAGAACTGCCATATGACCCAGCAATCCCACTTCTGGGCATACACACTGAGGAAACCAGATCTGAAAGAGACACGTGCACCCCAATGTTCATCGCAGCACTGTTTATAATAGCCAGGACATGGAAGCAACCTAGATGCCCATCAGCAGATGAATGGATAAGGAAGCTGTGGTACATATACACCATGGAATATTACTCAGCCATTAAAAAGAATTCATTTGAACCAGTCCTAATGAGATGGATGAAGCTGGAGCCCATTATACAGAGTGAAGTAAGCCAGAAAGATAAAGAACATTACAGCATACTGACACATGTATATGGAATTTAGAAAGGTGATAACAATAACCCTATATGCAGAACAGAAAAAGAGACACAGAAACACAGAACAGACTTTTGAACTTTGTGGGAGAATGTGAGGGTGGGATATTTGAAAAGAACAGCATGTATACTATCTAAGGTGAAACAGATCACCAGCCCAGGTGGGATGCACGAGACAAGTGCTCGGGCCTGGTGCACTGGGAAGACCCAGAGGAATCGGGTGGAGAGGGAGGTGGGAGGGGGGATCGGGATTGGGAATACATGTAAATCCATGGCTGATTCATATCAATGTATGACAAAACCCACAGGGAAAAAAAATAATAATAATAAAAATTAAAAAAGAAAAAAAGAAAGAAAAAAAAAAAAAGAAAGCAGGCTCATCTTGCATCTCCCAAGACAAAGGGATGTCTGAATCCCCTGTGGAGACCACAGAGAAAGACCTAGTCCTCACCCTCAATGCGACCGGAAGCCTCACATCCTTTGAAAACTCGAGAGGTCCGCGGAGATCAATGCTTCCAAAGGAGACGATGCCTGACTCCTCTTGAAAATGGATAGGAGTCTCAGGATCCCTGTGGCACGTGGAAAGGGACGCTGGGTCTCCCGCCTCACGTGGAGATGCGTCCCAATTGCCATGCCAAGACTCGAGGAGAATCCCGAGGTGTCCCTCGCACCTAGGCAGGAGTCCTGACGTCACTGAACAAACACGTGTATGGAAGCGCCCTCCCCGTTGTAACTCGAGAATATACCCCAGGTTCCGGCCGCAACTCGAGAAAAACCATGAGACTTCCCCCTCGCTGCGAGATGAGGCCCGATTCCCCTTCACTGCGTGCAGAGCAATTCCGTGTTCCACATCAAACGTGAAAGGAGCCTTGATTTCCTTGATGGCACTCCAGAGAAAACCCAAGATCACTGTCTCAAGTCTGGAGGGATCCTGAGGTCACTGGAGCAACACGAAAGGGCTTCGAGGAGCCCAAATCAACTCGAGATGAGAGCTTAGTCCCTGGCTTCGACTCAAGAGGAATACCAACTTTCCTCAAGCAACTCAAGAGTAGGCTTCTCTCAGCTACAGGTATGTGAGAGGGACCCTGAGTTTGTGGCCTCAAGTGGAATGGACACCGAGATGCTCTGACTCGAAGTAAGGCCGGATATCCCTGCAGTGAATTGATTGCAGCCTCGTCTTGCATCTCCCAAGACGAAGGGATGTCTGAATCCCCTGTGGAGACCACAGAGAAAGACCTAGTCCTCCGCCTCAACGCGACCGGAGGCCTCACATCCTTTGAAAACTCGAGAGGTCCGCGGAGATCAATGCTTCCAAAGGAGACGATGCCTGACTCCTCTTGAAAATGAATAGTAGTCCCAGGATCCCTGTGGCACGTGGAAAGGGACCCTGGGTCTCCCGCCTCACGTGGAGACGCGTCCCAATTGCCATGCCAAGACTCGAGGAGAATCCCGAGGTGTCCCTCGCACCTAGGCAGGAGTCCTGACGTCGCTGAACAAACACGTGTCTGGAAGGGCCCTCCCCGTCGTAACTGGAGAATATACCCCAGGTTCCGGCCGCAACTCGAGAAAAACCATGAGACTTCCCCCTCGTCACGAGATGAGGCCCGATTCCCCTGCACTGTTTGCAGAGCAATTCCGTGTTCCACAACAAACGTGAAAGGAGCCTTGATTTCCTTGATGGCCCTCCAGAGAAAACCCAAGATCACTGTCTCAAGTCTAGAGGGATCCTGAGGTCACTGGAGCAACACAAAAGGTCTCTGTGGACGCCAAATCAACTCGAGAAGAGAGCTTAGTCCCTGGCTTCGACTCAAGAGGAATACCAACTTTCCACAAGGACCTCAAGAGGAGGCTTCTCTCAGCAACAGGTATGTGAGAGGGACCCTGAGTTTGTGGCCTCAAGTGGAATGGACACCGAGATGCTCTGACTCGAAGTAAGGCCGGATATCCCTGCAGTGAATTGATTGCAGGCTCCTCTTGCATCTCCCAAGACGAAGGGATGTCTGAATCCCCTGTGGAGACCACAGAGAAAGACCTAGTCCTCCGCCTCAACGCGAACGGAGCCTCACCTCCTTTGAAAACTCGAGAGGTCCGCGGAGATAAATGCTTCCAAAGGAGACGATGCCTGACTCCTCTTGAAAATGGATAGGAGTCCCAGGATCCCTGTGGCACGTGGAAAGGGACCCTGGGTCTCCCGCCTCCCGTGGAGACACGTCCCAATTGCCATGCCAAGACTCGAGGAGAATCCCGAGGTGTCCCTCGCACCTAGGCAGGAGTCCTGACGTCGCTGAACAAACACGTGTCTGGATGGGCCCTGCCCGTCATAACTCGAGAATATAACACAGGTTCCAGGCGCGACTCGAGAAAAACCATGAGACTTCCCCCTCGCCGAGAGATGAGGCCCGATTCCCCTGCACTGCGTGCAGAGCAATTCCGTGTTCCACATGAAACGTGAAAGGAGCCTTGATTTCCTTGATGGCACTCCAGAGAAAACCCAAGATCACTGTTTCAAGTCTAGGGGGATCCTGAGGTCACTGGAGCAACACGAAAGGGCTCCGTGGACCACAAATCAACTTGAGATGAGAGCTTAGTCCCTGGCTTCGACTCAAGAGGAATACCAACTTTCCACAAGCACCTCAAGAGGAGGCTTCTCTCAGCTACAGGTATGTGAGAGGGACCCTGAGTTTGTGGCCTCAAGTGGAATGGACACCGAGATGCTATGACTCGAAGTAAGGCCGGATATCCCTGCAGTGAACTGAATGTAGGCTCGTCTTGCATCTCCCAAGACGAAGGGATGTCTGAATCCCCTGTGTAGACCACAGAGAAAGACCTAGTCCTCCGCCTCATCGAGACCGGAGGCCTCACATCCTTTGAAAACTCGAGAGGTCCACGGAGATCAATGCTTCCAGAGGAGACGATGCCTGACTCCTCTTGCAAATGGATAGGAGTCCCAGGATCCCTGAGGCATGTGGAAAGGGACCCTGGGTCTCGCGCCTCACGTGGAGACGCGTCCCAATTGCCATGGCAAGACTCGAGGAGAATCCCGAGTTGTCCCTCGCACCTAGGCAGGAGTCCTGACGTCGCTGAACAAACACGTGTATGGAAGCGCCCTCCCCGTCGTAACTCGAGAATATACCCCAGGTTCCGGCCCAACTCGAGAAAAACCATGAGACTTCCCCCTCGCCGCGAGATGAGGCCCGATTCCCCTGCACTGCGTGCAGAGCAATTCCGTGTTCCACATCAAAAGTGAAAGGAGCCTTGATTTCCTTGATGGCACTCCAAAGAAAACCCAAGATCACTGTCTCAAGTCTAGAGGGATCCTGAGGTCACTGGAGCAACTCGAAAGGGTTCCGTGGACCCCAAATCAACTCGAGATGAGAGCTTAGTCCCTGGCTTCGACTCAAGAGGAATACCAACTTTCCACAAGCACCTCAAGAGGAGGCTTCTCTCAGCTACAGGTATGTGAGAGCGACCCTGAGTTTGTGGCCTCAAGTGGAATGGACACCGAGATGCTCTGACTCGAAGTAAGGCCGGATATCCCTGCAGTGAATTGAATGCAGGCTCGTCTTGCATCTCCCAAGACGAAGGGATGTCTGAATCCCCTGTGGAGACCACAGAGAAAGACCTAGTCCTCCGTCTCATCGCGACCGGAGGCCTCACATCCTTTGAAAACTCGAGAGGTCTGCAGAGATCAATGCTTCCAAAGGAGACGATGCCCGACTCCTCTTGAAAATGGATAGGAGTCCCAGGATCCCTGTGGCACGTGTAAAGGGACCCTGGGTCTTCTGCCTCACGTGGAGACGCATCCCAATTGCCATGCCAAGACTCGAGGAGAATCCCGAGGTGTCCCTCGCACCTAGGTAGGAGTCATCACGTCGCTGAATAAACACGTGCTGGAAGGGGCCTCCCCGTCGTAACTCGAGAATATACCCCAGGTTCCGGCCGCAATTCGAGAAAAACCATGAGACTTCCCCCTCGCCGCGAGATTAGGCCCGATTCCCCTGCCCTGCGTGCAGAGCAATTCCGAATTCCACATCAAACGTGAAAGGAGCCTTGATTTCTTTGATGGCACACCAGAGAAAACCCAAGGTCACTGTCTCAAGTCTAGAGGGATGCTGAGGTCACTGGAGCAACACGAAAGGGCTCCGTGGACCCCAAATCAACTCGAGATGAGAGCTTAGTCCCTGGCTTCGACTTAAGAGGAATACCAACTTTCCACAAGCACCTCAAGAGGAGGCTTCTCTCAGCTACAGGTATGTGAGAGGGACCCTGAGTTTGTGGCCTCAATTGGAATGGACACCTAGATGCTCTGACCGAAAAAAGGCCGGATATCCCTGCAGTGAATTGAATGCAGGCTTGTATTGCATCTCCCAAGATGAAGGGATGTCTGAATCCCCTGTGGAGACCACAGAGAAAGACCTAGTCCTCCGCCTTATCGAGACCGGAGGCATCACATCCTTTGAAAACTCGAGAGGTCTGCGGAGGTCAATGCTTCCAAAGGAGACGATGCCTGACTCTTCTTGAAAATGGATAGGAGTCCCAGGATCCCTGTGGCACGTGGAAAGGGACACTGGGTCTCCCGCCTCACGTGGAGACGCGTCCCAATTGCCATGCCAAGACTCGAGGAGAATCCCGAGGTGTCCCTCGCACCTAGGCAGGAGTCCTGACGTCGCTGAACAAACACGTGTCTGGAAGGGCCCTCCCCGTCGTAACTCGAGAATATACCCCAGGTTCCGGCCGCAACTCGAGAAAAACCATGAGACTTCCCCCTGGCCGCGAGATGAGGCCCGATTCCCCTGCACTGCATGCAGAGCAATTCCATGTTCCATATCAAACGTGAAAGGAGCCTTGATTTCCTTGATGGCACTCCAGAGAAAACCCAAGATCACGGTCTCAAGTCTAGAGGGATCCTGAGGTCACTGGAGCAACACGAAATTTCTCCGTGGACCCCAAATCAACTCGAGATGAGAGCTTAGTACCTGGCTTCGAATCAAGAGGAATACCAACTTTCCACAAGCACCTCAAGAGGAGGCTTCTCTCAGCTACAGGTATGTGAGATGGACCCAGAGTTTGTGTCCTCAAGTGGAATGGACACCGAGATGCTCTGACTCGAAGTAAGGCCGGATATCCCTGCAGTGAATTGAATGCAGGCTCGTCTTGCATCTCCCAAGACGAAGGGATGTCTGAATCCCCTGTGGAGACCACAGAGAAAGACCAAGTCCTCCGTCTCATCGCGACCGGAGGCCTCACATCCTTTGAAAAATCGAGTGGTCTGCAGAGATCAATGCTTCCAAAGGAGACGATGCCCGACTCCTCTTGAAAATGGATAGGAGTCCCAGGATCCCTGTGGCACGTGGAAAGGGACCCTGGGTCTCCTGCCTCACGTGGAGACGCATCCCAATTGACATGCCAAGACTCGAGGAGAATCCCGATTTGTCCCTCGAACCCAGGCAGGAGTCCTGACGTCACTGAACAAACACGTGTCTGGAAGTGGCCTCCCCGTCGTAACTCGAGAATATACCCCAGGTTCCAGCCGCAACTCGAGAAAAACCATGAGACTTCCCCCTCGCCGCGAGATTTGGCCCGATTCCCCTGCCCTGCGTGCAGAGCAATTCCGTATTCCACATCAAAAGTGAAAGGAGTCTTGATTTCCTTGATGGCATTCCAGAGAAAACCCAAGATCACTGTCTCTAGTCTAGAGGGATCCTGAGGTGACTGTAGCAACACGAAAGGGCTCCGTGGACCCCAGATCAACTCGAGATGAGAGCTTAGTCCCTGGCTTCGACTCAAGAGGAATACCAACTTTCCACAAGCACCTCAAGAGGAGGCTTCTCTCAGCTACAGGTATGTGAGAGGGCCCCTGAGTTTGTGGCCTCAAGTGTAATGGACACCGAGATGCTCTGACTCGAAGTAAGGCCTGATATCCCTGCAGTGAATTGAATGCAGGCTCGTCTTGCATCTCCCAAGACGAAGGGATGTCTGAATCTGCTGTGGAGATCACAGAGAAAGACCAAGTCCTCCGTCTCATCGCGACCGGTGGCCTCACATCCTTTGAAAACTCGAGAGGTCCGCGGAGATCAATGCTTCCAAAGGAGACGATGCCTGACTCCTCTTGAAAATGGATAGGAGTCCCAGGATCCCTGTGGCACGTGGAAAGGGACACTGGGTCTCCCGCCTCACGTGGAGACGCGTCCCAATTGCCATGCCAAGACTCGAGGAGAATCCCGAGGTGTCCCTCGCACCGAGGCAGGAGTCCTGACGTCGCTGAACAAACACGTGTCTGGAAGTGGCCTCCCCGTCGTAACTCGAGAATATACCCCAGGTTCCGGCCGCAACTCGAGAAAAACCATGAGACTTCCCCCTCGCCGCGAGATGAGGCCCGATTCCCCTGCACTGCGTGCAGAGCAATTCCGTATTCCACATGAAAAGTGAAAGGAGCCTTGATTTCCTTGATGGCACTCCAGAGAAAACCCAAGATCACTGTCTCAAGTCTAGAGGGATCCTGAGGTCACTGGAGCAACACGAAAGGGCTCCGTGGACCACAAATCAACTCGAGATGAGAGCTTAGTCCCTGGCTTCGACTCAAGAGGAATGCCAACTTTCCGCAAGCACCTCAAGAGGAGGCTTCTCTCAGCTACAGGTATGTGAGAGGAACCCTGAGTTTGTGGCCTCAACTGGAATGGACACCGAGATGCTCTGACTCGAAGTAAGGCCGGATATCCCTGCAGTGAATTGAATGCAGGCTCGTCTTGCATCTCCCAAGACGAAGGGATGTCTGAATCCCCTGTGGAGACCACAGAGAAAGACCTAGTCCTCCGTCTCATCGCGACCGGAGGCCTCACATCCTTTGAAAACTCGAGAGGTCTGCAGAGATCAATGCTTCCAAAGGAGACGATGCCCGACTCCTCTTGAAAATGGATAGGAGTCCCAGGATCCCTGTGGCACGTGGAAAGGGACCCTGGGTCTTCTGCCTCACGTGGAGACGCATCCCAATTGCCATGCCAAGACTCGAGGAGAATCCCGAGGTGTCCCTCGCACCTAGGTAGGAGTCATCACGTCGCTGAATAAACACGTGCTGGAAGGGGCCTCCCCGTCGTAACTCGAGAATATACCCCAGGTTCCGGCCGCAATTCGAGAAAAACCATGAGACTTCCCCCTCGCCGCGAGATTAGGCCCGATTCCCCTGCCCTGCGTGCAGAGCAATTCCGAATTCCACATCAAACGTGAAAGGAGCCTTGATTTCTTTGATGGCACACCAGAGAAAACCCAAGGTCACTGTCTCAAGTCTAGAGGGATGCTGAGGTCACTGGAGCAACACGAAAGGGCTCCGTGGACCCCAAATCAACTCGAGATGAGAGCTTAGTCCCTGGCTTCGACTTAAGAGGATTACCAACTTTCCACAAGCACCTCAAGAGGAGGCTTCTCTCAGCTACAGGTATGTGAGAGGGACCCTGAGTTTGTGGCCTCAATTGGAATGGACACCTAGATGCTCTGACCGAAAAAAGGCCGGATATCCCTGCAGTGAATTGAATGCAGGCTTGTATTGCATCTCCCAAGATGAAGGGATGTCTGAATCCCCTGTGGAGACCACAGAGAAAGACCTAGTCCTCCGCCTTATCGAGACCGGAGGCATCACATCCTTTGAAAACTCGAGAGGTCTGCGGAGGTCAATGCTTCCAAAGGAGACGATGCCTGACTCTTCTTGAAAATGGATAGGAGTCCCAGGATCCCTGTGGCACGTGGAAAGGGACACTGGGTCTCCCGCCTCACGTGGAGACGCGTCCCAATTGCCATGCCAAGACTCGAGGAGAATCCCGAGGTGTCCCTCGCACCTAGGCAGGAGTCCTGACGTCGCTGAACAAACACGTGTCTGGAAGGGCCCTCCCCGTCGTAACTCGAGAATATACCCCAGGTTCCGGCCGCAACTCGAGAAAAACCATGAGACTTCCCCCTGGCCGCGAGATGAGGCCCGATTCCCCTGCACTGCATGCAGAGCAATTCCATGTTCCATATCAAACGTGAAAGGAGCCTTGATTTCCTTGATGGCACTCCAGAGAAAACCCAAGATCACGGTCTCAAGTCTAGAGGGATCCTGAGGTCACTGGAGCAACACGAAATTTCTCCGTGGACCCCAAATCAACTCGAGATGAGAGCTTAGTACCTGGCTTCGAATCAAGAGGAATACCAACTTTCCACAAGCACCTCAAGAGGAGGCTTCTCTCAGCTACAGGTATGTGAGATGGACCCAGAGTTTGTGTCCTCAAGTGGAATGGACACCGAGATGCTCTGACTCGAAGTAAGGCCGGATATCCCTGCAGTGAATTGAATGCAGGCTCGTCTTGCATCTCCCAAGACGAAGGGATGTCTGAATCCCCTGTGGAGACCACAGAGAAAGACCAAGTCCTCCGTCTCATCGCGACCGGAGGCCTCACATCCTTTGAAAAATCGAGTGGTCTGCAGAGATCAATGCTTCCAAAGGAGACGATGCCCGACTCCTCTTGAAAATGGATAGGAGTCCCAGGATCCCTGTGGCACGTGGAAAGGGACCCTGGGTCTCCTGCCTCACGTGGAGACGCATCCCAATTGACATGCCAAGACTCGAGGAGAATCCCGATTTGTCCCTCGAACCCAGGCAGGAGTCCTGACGTCACTGAACAAACACGTGTCTGGAAGTGGCCTCCCCGTCGTAACTCGAGAATATACCCCAGGTTCCAGCCGCAACTCGAGAAAAACCATGAGACTTCCCCCTCGCCGCGAGATTTGGCCCGATTCCCCTGCCCTGCGTGCAGAGCAATTCCGTATTCCACATCAAAAGTGAAAGGAGTCTTGATTTCCTTGATGGCATTCCAGAGAAAACCCAAGATCACTGTCTCTAGTCTAGAGGGATCCTGAGGTGACTGTAGCAACACGAAAGGGCTCCGTGGACCCCAGATCAACTCGAGATGAGAGCTTAGTCCCTGGCTTCGACTCAAGAGGAATACCAACTTTCCACAAGCACCTCAAGAGGAGGCTTCTCTCAGCTACAGGTATGTGAGAGGGCCCCTGAGTTTGTGGCCTCAAGTGTAATGGACACCGAGATGCTCTGACTCGAAGTAAGGCCTGATATCCCTGCAGTGAATTGAATGCAGGCTCGTCTTGCATCTCCCAAGACGAAGGGATGTCTGAATCTGCTGTGGAGATCACAGAGAAAGACCAAGTCCTCCGTCTCATCGCGACCGGTGGCCTCACATCCTTTGAAAACTCGAGAGGTCCGCGGAGATCAATGCTTCCAAAGGAGACGATGCCTGACTCCTCTTGAAAATGGATAGGAGTCCCAGGATCCCTGTGGCACGTGGAAAGGGACACTGGGTCTCCCGCCTCACGTGGAGACGCGTCCCAATTGCCATGCCAAGACTCGAGGAGAATCCCGAGGTGTCCCTCGCACCGAGGCAGGAGTCCTGACGTCGCTGAACAAACACGTGTCTGGAAGTGGCCTCCCCGTCGTAACTCGAGAATATACCCCAGGTTCCGGCCGCAACTCGAGAAAAACCATGAGACTTCCCCCTCGCCGCGAGATGAGGCCCGATTCCCCTGCACTGCGTGCAGAGCAATTCCGTATTCCACATGAAAAGTGAAAGGAGCCTTGATTTCCTTGATGGCACTCCAGAGAAAACCCAAGATCACTGTCTCAAGTCTAGAGGGATCCTGAGGTCACTGGAGCAACACGAAAGGGCTCCGTGGACCACAAATCAACTCGAGATGAGAGCTTAGTCCCTGGCTTCGACTCAAGAGGAATGCCAACTTTCCGCAAGCACCTCAAGAGGAGGCTTCTCTCAGCTACAGGTATGTGAGAGGAACCCTGAGTTTGTGGCCTCAACTGGAATGGACACCGAGATGCTCTGACTCGAAGTAAGGCCGGATATCCCTGCAGTGAATTGAATGCAGGCTCGTCTTGCATCTCCCAAGACGAAGGGTTGCCTGAATCCCCTGTGGAGACCACAGAGAAAGACCTAGGCCTCCGTCTCATCGCGACCGGAGGCCTCACATCCTTTGAAAACTCGAGAGGTCGGCGGAGATCAATGCTTCCAAAGGAGACGATGCCTGGCTCTTCTTGAAAATGGATAGGAGTCCCAGGATCACTGTGGCACGTGGAAAGGGACCCTGGGTCTCCCGCCTCACGTGGAGACGCGTCCCAATTGCCATGCCAAGACTCGAGGAGAATCCCGAGGTGTCCCTCGCACCTAGGCAGGAGTCCTGACGTCGCTGAACAAACACGTGTCTGGAACGGTCCTCCCCGTCGTAACTCAAGAATATACCCCAGGTTCCGGCCCCAACTCGAGAAAAACCATGAGCCTTCCCCCTCGCCGCGAGATTAGGCCCGATTCCCCTGCACTGCGTGCAGAGCAATTCCGTGTTCCACATCAAACGTGAAAGGAGCCTTGATTTCCTTGATGGCACTCCAGAGAAAACCCAAGATCACTGTCTCAAGTCTAGAGGGATCCTGAGGTCACTGGAGCAACACGAAAGGGCTCCGTGGACCCCAGATCTACTCGAGATGAGAGCTTAGTCCCTGGCTTCGAATCAAGAGGAATACCAACTTTCCACAAGCACCTCAAGAGGAGGCTTCTCTCAGCTATAGGTATGTGAGAGGGACCCTTAGTTTGTGGCCTCAATTGGAATGGACACCTAGATGCTCTGACTCAAAAAAGGCCGGATATCCCAAAAGTGAATTGAATGCAGGCTCGTCTTGCATCTCCCAAGATGAAGGGATGTCTGAATCCCCTGTGGAGACCACAGAGAAAGACCTAGTCCTCCGCCTCATCGAGACCGGAGGCATCACATCCTTTGAAAACTCGAGAGGTCTGCGGAGGTCAATGCTTCCAAAGGAGACGATGCCTGACTCTTCTTGAAAATGGATAGGAGTCCCAGGATCCCTGTGGCACGTGGAAAGGGACCCTGGGTCTCCCGCCTCACGTGGAGACGCGTCCCAATTGCCATGCCAAGACTCGAGGAGAATCCCGAGGTGTCCCTCGCACCTAGGCAGGAGTCCTGACGTCGCTGAACAAACACGTGTCTGGAAGGGCCCTCCCCGTCGTAACTCGAGAATACACCCCAGGTTTCGGCAGCAACTCGAGAAAAACCATGAGCCTTCCCCCTCGCCGCGAGATTAGGCCCGATTCCCCTGCACTGCGTGCAGAGCAATTCCGTGTTCCACATCAAAAGTGAAAGGAGCCTTGATTTCCTTGATGGCACTCCAGAGAAAACCCAAGATCACTGTCTCAATTCTAGAGGGATCCTGAGGTCACTGGAGCAACAAGAAAAGGCTCCGTGGACGCCAAATCTACTCGAGATGAGAGCTTAGTCCCTGGCTTCGACTCAAGAGGAATACCAACTTTTCACAAGCACCTCAAGAGGAGGCTTCTCTCAGCTACAGGTATGTGAGAGGGCCCCTGAGTTTGTGGCCCCAAGTGGAATGGACACAGAGATGCTCTGACTCGAAGTAAGGCCGGTAATCCCTGCAGTGAATTGAATGCAGGCTCGTCTTGCATCTCCCAAGACGAAGGGATGTCTGAATCCCCTGTGGAGACCACAGAGAAAGAGCTAGTCCTCCATCTCTTTGCGACCGGAGACATCACATCCTTTGAAAAATTAGAGGTCTGCGCAGATCAATGCTTACAAAGGAGATGATGCCTGACTCCTCTTGAAAACGGATAGGAGTCCCAGGATCTCAGTGGCATGTGGAAAGGGACCCTGGGTCTCCCGCCTCATGTGGAGACGCGTCCCAATTGCCATGCCAAGACTCGAGGAGAATCCCGAGGTGTCCCTCGCACCTAGGCAGGAGTCCTGACGTCGCTGAACAAACACGTGTCTGGAAGGTCCCTCCCCGTCGTAACTCGAGAATATACCTAAGGTTCCAGCCGCAACTCGAGAAAAACCATGAGACTTCCCCCTCGCCGCGACATGAGGCCCGATTCCCCTGCACTGCGTGCAGAGCAATTCCGTGTTCCACATCAAACGTGAAAGAAGCCTTGATTTCCTTGATGGCACTCCAGAGAAAACCCAAGATCACTGTCTCTAGTCTAGAGGGATCCTGAGGTCACTGTAGCAACACGAAAGGGCTCCGTGGACCCCAAATCAACTCGAGATGAGAGCTTAGTCCCTGGCTTCGAGTCAAGAGGAATACCAACTTTCCACAAGCACCTCAAGAGGAGGCTTCTCTCAGCTACAGGTATGTGAGAGAGACCCTGAGTTTGTGGCCTCAAGTGGAATGGACACTGAGATGCTCTGACTCGAAGTAAGGCCGGATATCCCTGCAGTGAATTGAATGCAGGCTCGTCTTGCATCTCCCAAGAAAAAGGGATGTCTGAATCCCGTACGGAGACCACAGAGAAAGACCTAGTCCTCCGTTTCATCGCAACCGGAGGCCTCACATCCTTTGAAAACTCGAGAGGTCCGCGGAGATCAATGCTTCCAAAGGACACGATGCCTGACTCTTCTTGAAAATGGATAGGAGTCCCAGGATCCCTGTGGCACGTGGAAAGGGGCCCTGGGTCTCCCGCCTCACGTGGAGACGCGTCCCAATTGCCATGCCAAGACTCGAGGAGAATCCCGAGGTGTCCCTCACACCTAGGCAGGAGTCCTGACGTCGCTGAACAAACATGTGTCTGGAAGGGGCCTCCCCGTCTTAACTCGAGAATATACCCCAGGTTCCGGCCGCAACTCTTGAAAAACCATGAGACTTCCCCCTCGCCGCGAGATTAGGCCCGATTCCCCTGCCCTGCGTGCAGAGCAATTCCGTATTCCACATCAAACGTGAAAGGAGCCTTGATTTCCTTGATGGCACTCCAGAGAAAACCCAAGATCACTGTCTCTCGTCTAGAGGGATCCTGAGGTCACTGGAGCAACAGGAAAGGGCTCCGTGGACCCCAGATCTACTCGAGATGAGAGCTTAGTCCCTGGCTTCGAATCAAGAGGAATACCAACTTTCCACAAGCACCTCAAGAGGAGGCTTCTCTCAGCTACAGGTATGTGAGAGGGACCCTGAGTTTGTGGCCTCAAGTGGAATGGAAACCGAGATGCTCTGACTCGAAGTAAGGCCGGATATCCCTGCAGTGAAGTGAATGCAGGCTCGTCTTGCATCTCCCAAGACGAAGGGATGTCTGAATCCCCTGTGGAGACCACAGAGAAAGACCTAGTCCTCCGCCTAATCGCGACCGGAGGCCTCACATCCTTTGAAAACTCGAGAGGTCCGCGGAGATCAATGCTTACAAAGGAGACGATGCCTGACTCCTCTTGAAAATGGATAGGAGTCCCAGGATCCCTGTTGCACGTGGAAAGGGAACCTGGGTCTCCCGCCTCACGTGGAGACGCGTCACATTGCCAAGCCAAGACTCGAGGAGAATCCCGAGGTGTCCCTCGCACCTAGGCAGGAGTCCTGACGTCACTGACCAAACACGTGTCTGGAAGGGCCCTCCCCGTCGTAACTCAAGAATATACCCCAGGTTCCGGCCGCAACTCGAGAAAAACAATGAGACTTCCCCCTCGCCGCGAGATGAGGCCAGATTCCCCTGCACTGCATGCAGAGCAATTCCGTGTTCCACATCAAACGTGAAAGGAGCCTTGATTTCCTTGATGGCACTGCAGAGAAAACCCAAGATCACTGTCTCAAGTCTAGAGGGACCCTGAGGTAACTGTAGCAACAAGAAAGGGCTCAGTGGACCACAAATCAATTCGAGATGAGAGCTTAGTCCCTGGCTTCGACTCAAGAGGAATAGAACTTTCCAAAAGCACTTCAAGAGGAGGCTTCTCTCAGCTACAGGTATGTGAGAGGGACCCTGAGTTTGTGGCCTGAAGTGGAATGGACACCGAGATGCTCTGACTCGAAGTAAGGCCAGATATCCCTGCAGTAAATTGAATGCAGGTTCGTCTTACATCTCCCAAGACGAAGGGATGTCTGAATCCCCTGTGGAGACGACAGAGAAAGACCTAGTCCTCCGCCTCATCGCGACCGGAGGCCTCACATCCTTTGAAAACTCGAGAGGTCCGCGGAGATCAATGCTTCCAAAGGAGACGATGCCTGACTCCTCTTGAAAATGGATAGGAGTCCCAGGATCCCTGTCGCACGTGGAAAGGGGCCCTGGGTCTCCCGCCTGACGTGGAGACGCGTCCCAATTGCCATGCCAAGACTCGAGGAGAATCCCGAGGTGTCCCTCGCACCTAGGCAGGAGTCCTGACGTCGCTGAACAAACACGTGTCTGGAAGGGCCCTCCCCGTCATAACTCGAGAATATACCCCAGGTTCCGGCCGCAACTCGAGAAAACCTTGAGATTTCCCCCTCGCCGCGAGTTGAGGCCTGATTCCCCTGCACTGAATGCAGAGCAATTCCGTGTTCCACATCAAACGTGAAAGGAGCCTTGATTTCCTTGATGGCACTCCAGAGAAAACCCAAGATCACTGTCTCAAGTCTAGAGGGATCCTGAGGTCACTGGACCAACAGGAAAGAACTTCGTGCACACCAAATCAACTAGAGATGAGAGCTTAGACCCTGGCTTAGAGTCAAGAGGAATACCAACTTTCCACAAGGACCTCAAGAGGAGGCTTCTCTCAGCTACAGGTATATTTGAGGGACCCTGAGTTTGTGGCCTCAAGTGGAATGGACACCGAGATGCTCTGACTCGAAGTAAGGCGGGATATCCCTGCAGTGAATTGAATGCAGGCTCGTCTTGCATCTCCTAAGACGAAGAGTTGCGTGAATACCCTGTGGACACCACAGAGAAAGACCTAGTCCTCCGCCTCAACGCGAACGGAGGCCTCACATCCTTTGAAAACTCGAGAGGTCCGCGGAGATCAATGCTTCCAAAGGAGACGATGCCTGACTCCTCTTGAAAATGGATAGGAGTCCCAGGATCCCTGTGGCACGTGGAAAGGGAACCTGGGTCTCCCGCCTCACGTGGAGACGCGTCGCAATGGCCAAGCCAAGACTCGAGGAGAATACCGAGGTGTCCCTCGCACTTGGGCAGGAGTCCTGTCGTCGCTGAACAAACACGTGTCTGGAAGGGCCCTCCCCGTCGTAAGTCAAGAATATACCTAAGGTTCCAGCCGCAACTCGAGAAAAACCATGAGACTTCCCCCTCGCCGCGAGATGAGGCCAGATTCCCCTGCACTGCGTGCAGAGCAATTCCATGTTCCACATCAAACGAGAAAGGACCCTTGATTTCCTTGAGGGCACTCCAGAGAAAACCGAAGATCACTGTCTCAAATCTAGAGGGACCCTGAGGTCACTGTAGCAACAAGAAAGGGCTCCGTGGACCCCAAATCAACTTGAGATGAGAGTTTAGTCCCTGGTTTCGACTCAAGAGGAATACCAACTTTCCACAAGCACATCAAGAAGAGGCTTCTCTCAGCTACAAGTATGTGAGAGGGACCCTGAGTTTGTGGCCTGAAGTGGAATGGACACCGAGATGCTCTGACTCGAAGTAAGGCCTGATATCCCTGCAGTGAATGGAATGCAGGTTCGTCTTGCATCTCCCAAGACGAAGGGATGTCTGAAACCCCTGTGGAGACCACAGATAAAGAACTAGTTCTCCGCCTCATCGCGACCGGAGGCCTCACATCCTTTGAAAACTCGAGAGGTCCGCGGAGATCAATGCTTACAAAGGAGACGATGCCTGACTCCTCTTGAAAATGGATAGGAGTCCCAGGATCCCTGTGGCACGTGGAAAGGGGCCCTGGGTCTCTCGCCTGACGTGGAGACGCGTCCCAATTTCCATGCCGAGACTCGAGGAGAATCCTGGGTATACTTCCCACCTAGGCAGGAGTCCTGAGGTCGGTGAACAAACACGTTTCTGGAAGGGCCCTCCCCGTCGTAACTCAAGAATATACCTCAGGTTCCGGCCGCAACTCGAGAAAAACTATGAGACTTCCCCTCGCCGCGAGATGAGGCCCGATTCCCCTGCACTGCGTGCAGAGCAATTCCGTGTTCCACATCAAACGAGAAAGGAGCCTTGATTTCCTTGATGGCACGCCAGAGAAAATCCAAGATCACTGTCTCAAGTCTAGAGGGATCCTGAGGTCACTGGAGCAACACGAAAGGTCTCCGTGGACCCCAAATCAACTCGAAATGAGAGATTAGTCCCAGGTTTCGAATCAAGAGGAATACCAACTTTCCACAAGCACCTCAAGAGGAGGCTTCTCTCAGCTACAGGTATGTGAGAGGGACCCTGAGTTTGTGGCCTCAAGTGGAATGGACACCGAGATGAGCTGACTCGAATTAAGGCCGGATATCCCTGCAGTGAATTGAATGCAGGCTCGTCTTGCATCTCCCAAGACGAAGGGATGTCTGAATCCCCTGTGGAGACCACAGAGAAAGACCTAGTCCTCCGCCTCATCGCAACCAGAGGCCTCACATCCTTTGAAAACTCGAGAGGTCCGCGGAGATCAATGCTTCCAAAGGAGACGATGCCTGACTCCTCTTGAAAATGGATAGGAGTCCCAGGATCCCTGTGGCACGTTGGAAGGGACCCTGGGTCTCCCGCCTCACGTGGAGACGCGTCCCAATTGCCATGTCAAGACTCGAGGAGAATCCTGGGTACACTTCCCACCTAGGCAGGAGTCCTGACGTAGCTGAACAAACACGTGTCTGGAAGGGCCCTCCCCGTCGTAACTCGAGAATATACCCCAGGTTCCGGCCGCAACTCGAGAAAAACTATGAGACTTCCCCTTCGCCGCGAGATGAGGCCCGAATCCCCTGCACTGCGTGCAGAGCAATTCCGTGTTCCACATCAAACGTGAAAGGAGCCTTGATTTCCTTGATGGCACTCCAGAGAAAACCCAAGATCACTGTCTCAAGTCTAGAGGGATCCTGAGGTCACTGGAGCAACACGAAAGGGATCCGTGGACCCCAAATCAACTCGAGCTGAGAGCTTAGTCCCTGGCTTCGACTCAAGAGGAATACCAACTTTCCACAAGCTCCTCAAGAGGAGGCTTCTCTCAGCTACAGGTATGTGAGAGGGACCCTGAGTTTGTGGCCTCAAGTGGAATGGACACCGAGATACTCTGACTCGAAGTAAGGCCGGATATCTCTGCAGTGAATTGAATGCAGGCTCGTCTTGCTTCTGCCAAGACGAAGGGTTGTCTGAATCCCCTGTGGAGACCACAGAGAAAGACCTAGTTCTCCGCCTCTTCGAGACCGGAGGCCTCACATCCTTTGAAAACTCGAGAGGTCTGCGGAGATCAATGCTTCCAAAGGAGACGATGCCTGACTCCTCTTGAAAATGGATAGAAGTCCCAGGATCCCTGTGGCACGTGGAAAGGGACCTTCGGTCTCCCGCCTCACGTGGAGACGCGTCCCAATTGCCATGCCAAGACTCGAGGAGAATCCCGAGGTGTCCCTCGCACCTAGGCAGGAGTCCTGACGTCGCTGAACAAACACGTGTCTGGAAGGGCCCTCCCCATCATAACTCGAGAATATGCCCCAGGTTCCGGCCGCAACTCGAGAAAAACCATGAGACTTCCCCCTCGCCGCGAGATGAGGCCCGATACCCCTGCACTGCGTGCAGAGCAATTCCGTGTTCCACATCAAGCCTGAAAGGAGCCTTGATTTCCTTGATGGCACTCCAGAGAAAACCCAGGTTCACTGTCTCAAGTCTACAGGGATCCTGAGGTCACTGGAGCAACAAGAAAGGGCTCCTTGGACCCCAAATCAACTCGAGATGAGAGCTTAGTCCCTGGCTTCGACTCAAGGGGAATACCAACTTTCCACAAGCACCTCAAGAGGAGGCTTCTCTCATCTACAGGTATGTGAGAGGGACCCTGAGTTTGTGGCCTGAAGTGGAATGGACACCGAGATGCTCTGACTCGAAGTAAGGCCAGATATCCCTGCGTTTAATGGAATGCAGGTTCGTCTTGCATCTCCCAAGACGAAGGGATGTCTGAAACCCCTGTGGAGACCACAGATAAAGAACTAGTTCTCCGCCTCATCGCGACCGGAGGCCTCACATCCTTTGAAAACTCGAGAGGTCCGCGGAGATCAATGCTTCCAAAGGAGACGATGCCTGACTCCTCTTGAAAATGGATAGGAGTCCCAGGATCCCTGTGGCACGTGGAAAGGGGCCCTGGGTCTCTCGCCTGACGTGGAGACGCGTCCCAATTTCCATGCCGAGACTCGAGGAGAATCCTGGGTATACTTCCCACCTAGGCAGGAGTCCTGAGGTCGCTGAACAAACACGTTTCTGGAAGGGCCCTCCCTGTCGTAACTCAAGAATATACCTCAGGTTCCGGCCGCAACTCGAGAAAAACTATGAGACTTCCCCCTCGCCGCGAGATGAGGCCCGATTCCCCTGCACTGCGTGCAGAGCAATTCCGTGTTCCACATCAAACGAGAAAGGAGCCTTGATTTCCTTGATGGCACTCCAGAGAAAATCCAAGATCACTGTCTCAAGTCTAGAGGGATCCTGAGGTCACTGGAGCAACACGAAAGGGCTCCGTGGACCCCAAATCAACTCGAGATGAGAGATTAGTCCCAGGTTTCGACTCAAGAGGAATACCAACTTTCCACAAGCACCTCAAGAGGAGGCTTCTCTCAGCTACAGGTATGTGAGAGGGACCCTGAGTTTGTGGCCTCAGGTGGAATGGACACCGAGGTGAGCTGACTCGACGTAAGGCCGGATATCCCTGCAGTGAATTGAATGCAGGCTCGTCTTGCATCTCCCAAGACGAAGGGATGTCTGAATCCCCTGTGGAGACCACAGAGAAAGACCTAGTTCTCCGCCTCATCGCAACCGGAGGCCTCACATCCTTTGAAAACTCGAGAGGTCCGCGGAGATAAATGCTTCCAAAGGAGACGAAACCTGACTCCTCTTGAAAATGGATAGGAGTCCCAGGATCCCTGTGGCACGTTGGAAGGGACCCTGGGTCTCCCGCCTCAGGTGGAGACGCGTCCCAATTGCCATGTCAAGACTCGAGGAGAATCCTGGGTACACTTTCCACCTAGGCAGGAGTCCTGACGTCGCTGAACAAACACGTGTCTGGAAGGGCCATCCCCGTCGTAACTCGAGAATATACCCCAGGTTCCGGCCGCAACTCGAGAAAAACCATGAGACTTCCCCCTCGCCGTGAGATGAGGCCCGATTCCCCTGCACTGCGTGCAGTGCAATTCCGTGTTCCACATCAAACGTGAAAGGAGCCTTGATTTCCTTGATGGCACTCCAGAGAAAACCCAAGATCACTGTCTCAAGTCTAGAGGGATCCTGAGGTCACTGGAGCAACACGAAAGGGCTCCGTGATCCCCAAATCAACTCGAGATGAGAGCTTAGTCCCTGGCTTCGACTCAAGAGGAATACCAACTTTCGAAGCACCTCAAGAGGAGGCTTCTCTCTGCTACAGGTATGTGAGAGGGACCCTGAGTTTGTGGCCTCAAGTGGAATGGACACCGAGATGCTCTGACTCGAACTAAGGCTGGATATCCCTGCAGGGAATTGAATGCAGGTTCGTCTTGCATCTCCCAAGACGAAGGGATGTCTGAATCCCCTGTGGAGACCACAGAGAAGACCGAGTCCTCCGCTTCATCGCGACCGGAGGCCTCACATCCTTTGAAAACTGGAGAGGTCCGCGGAGATCAATGCTTCCAAAGGAGAAGATGCCTGACTCCTCTTGAAAATGGATAGGAGTCACAGCATCCCTGTGGCACGTGGAAAGGGACCCGGGGTCTCCCGCCTCACGTGGAGACGCGTCCCAATTGCCATGCCAAGACTCGAGGAGAATCCCGAGGTGTCCCTCGCACCTAGGCAGGAGTCATGACATCGCTGAACAAACACGTGTCTGGAAGGGCCCTCCAAATCGTAACTCGAGAATATACCCCAGGTTCCGGCCACAACTCGAGAAAAACCATGAGACTTCCCTGTCGCCCCGAGATGAGGCCCAATTCCCCTGCACTGCGTGCAGAGCAATTGCGTGTTCCACATCAAACGTGAAAGGAGCCTTGATTTCCTTGATGGCACTCCAGAGAAAACCCAAGATCACTGTCTCAAGTCTAGAGGGATCCTGAGGTCACTGTAGCAACACGAAAGGGCTCCGTGGACCCCAAATCAACTCGAGATGAGAGCTTAGTCCCTGGCTTCGACTCAAGAGGAATACCAACTTTCCACAAGCACCTCAAGAGGAGGCTTCTCTCAGCTACAGGTATGTGAGAGGGCCCCTGAGTTTGTGGCCTCAAGTGGAATGGACACCGAGATGCTCTGCCTCGAAGTAAGGCCGGATATCCCTGCAGTGAATTGAATGCAGGCTCATCTTGCATCTCCCAAGACGAAGGGATGTCTGAATCCCCTGTGGAGACGACAGAGAAAGAACTAGTTCTCCGCCTCATCGCGACCGGAGGCCTCACACCCTTTGAAAACTCAAGAGGTCCGCGGAGATCAATGCTTCCAAAGGAGACGATGCCTGACTCCTCTTGAAAATGGATAGGAGTCCCAGGATCCGTGTGGCACGTGGAAAGGGACCTTCGGTCTCCCGCCTCACGTGGAGACGCGTCCCAATTGCCATGCCAAGACTCGAGGAGAATCCCGAGGTGTCCCTCGCACCTAGGCAGGAGTCCTGACGTCGCTGAACAAACACGTGTCTGGAAGGGCCCTCCCCATCATAACTCGAGAATATGCCCCAGGTTCCGGCCGCAACTCGAGAAAAACCATGAGACTTCCCCCTCGCCGCGAGATGAGGCCCGATTCCCCTGCACTGCATGCAGAGACATTCCGTGTTCCACATCAAACGTGAAAGGAGCCTTGATTTCCTTGATGGCACTCCAGAGAAAACCCAAGATCACTGTCTCAAGTCTAGAGGGATCCTGAGGTCACTGCAGCAACATGAAAGGGCTCCGTGGACCCCAAATCAACTCGAGATGAGAGCTTAGTCCCTGGCTTCGACTCAAGAGGAATACCAACTTTCCACAAGCACCTCAAGAGGAGGCTTCTCTCAGGTACAGGTATGTGAGAGGGACCCTGAGTTTGTGGCCTCAAGTGGAATGGACACCGAGATGCTCTGACTCGAAGTAAGGCCGGATATCCCTGCAGTGAAATGAATGCAGGCTCATCTTGCATCTCCCAAGACGAAGGGTTGTCTGAATCCCCTGTGGAGACCACAGAGAAAGACCTAGTCCTCCGTCACAATGTGAACGGAGGCCTCACATCCTTTGAAAACTCGAGAGGTCCACGGAGATCAATGCTTCCAAAGGAGACGATGCCTGACTCCTCTTGAAAATGGATAGGAGTCCCAGGATCCCTGTGGAACGTGTAAAGGGACACTGGGTCTCCCGCCTCACGTGGAGACTCGTCCCAATTGCCATGCTAACAATCGAGGAGAATCCCGAAGTGTCCCTCGCACCTAGGCAGGAGTCCTGACGTCGCTGAGCAAACACGTGTCTGGAAGGGCCCTGCCCGTCGTAACTCGAGAATATACCAAAGTTTCCGGCCGCAACTCGAGAAAAACCATGAGACTTCCCCCTCGCCGCGAGATGAGGCCCGATTCCCCTGCACTGCGTGCAGAGCAATTCCGTGTTCCACATCAAGCCTGAAAGGAGCCTTGATTTCCTTGATGGCACTCCAGAGAAAACCCATGTTCACTGTCTCAAGTCTACAGGGATCCTGAGGTCACTGGAGCAACATGGAAGGGCTCCGTGGACCCCAAATCAACTCGAGATGAGAGCTTAGTCCCTGGCTTCGACTCAAGAGGAATACCAACTTTCCACAAGCACCTCAAGAGGAGGCTTCTCTCAGCTACAGGTTTTGAGAGGGACCCGGAGTTTGTGGCCTGAAGTGGAATGGACACCGAGATGCTCTGACTCGAAGTAAGGCCGGATATCCCTGCAGTGAATTGAATGCAGGCTCGTCTTGCATCTCCCAAGACAAAGGGATGTCTGAATCCCCTGGGGAGACCAAAGAGAAAGACCTAATCCTCCGCCTCAACGCGATCGGAGGCCTCACATCCTTTGAAAACTCGAGAGGTCCACGGAGATCAATGCTTCCAAAGCAGACGATGCCTGACTCCTCTTGAAAATGGATAGGAGTACCAGGATCCCTGTGGCACGTGGAAAGGGACCCTGGGTCTCCCGCCTCACGTGGAGACGCGTCCCAATTGCCATGCCAAGACTCGAGGAGAATCCTGAGGTGTCCCTCGCACCTAGGCAGGAGTCCTGACGTCGCTGAACAAACACGTGTCTGGAAGGGCCCTCCCCGTCGTAACTCGAGAATATACCCCAGGTTCAAGCCGCAACTCGAGAAAAACCATGAGACTTCCCCATCGCCCCGAGATGAGGCCCGATTCCACTGCACTGCGTGCAGAGCAATTCCGTGTTCCACATCAAACGTGAAAGGAGCCTTGATTTCTTTGATGGCACTCCAGAGAAAACCCAAGATCAGTGTCTCAAGTCTAGAGGGGTCCTGAGGTCACTGGAGCAACACGAAAGGGCTCCGTGGACCCCAAATCAACTCGAGATGAGAGCTTAGTCCCTGGCTTAGACTCAAGAGGAATACCAACTTTCCACAAGCACCTCAAGATGAGGCTTCTCTCAGCTACAGGTATGTGAGAAGGACCCTGAGTTTGTGGCCTCAAGAGGAATGGACACCGTATGCTCTGACTCGAAGTAAGGCCGGATATCCCTGCAGTGAATTGAATGCAGGCTCTTCTTGCATCTCCCAAGATGAAGGGATGTCTGAATCCCCAGTGGAGATCACAGAGAAAGACCGAGTTCTCCACCTCTTCACGACTGGAGGCCTCATATCCTTTGAAAACTCGAGACGTCCGCGGAGATCAATGCTTCCAAAGGAGACGATGCCTGACTCCTCTTGAAAATGGATAGGAGTCCCAGGATCCCTGTGGCACGTGGAAAGGGACCCTGCGTCTCCCGCCACAGGTAGAGACGCGTCCCAATTGCCATGCCAAGACTCGAGGAGAATCCCGAGGTGTCCCTCGCACCTAGGCAGGAGTCCTGACGTCGCTGAACAAACACGTGGCTGGAAGGGCCCTCCACGTCGTAACTCGAGAATATACCCCAGGTTCCGGCCGCAACTCGAGAAAAACCATGAGACTTCCCCCTCGCCGCGAGATGAGGCCCGATTCCCTGCACTGCGTGCAGAGCAATTCCGTGTTCCACATCAAACGTGAAAGGAGCCTTGATTTCCTTGATGGCACTCCAGAGAAAACCCAAGATCACTGTCTCAAGTCTAGCGGGATCCTGAGGTCATTGGAGCAACATGAAAGGGCTCCCTGGACCCCATATCAACTTGAGATGAGAGCTTAGTCCCTGGCTTCGACTCAAGAGGAATACCAACTTTCCACAAGCTCCTCAAGAGGAGGCTTCTCTCTGCTACAGGTATGTGAGAGGGACCCTGAGTTTGTGGCCTCAAGTGGAATGGACACCGAGATGCTCTGACTCGAACTAAGGCTGGATATCCCTGCAGGGAATTGAATGCAGGTTCGTCTTGCATCTCCCAAGACGAAGGGATGTCTGAATCCCCTGTGGAGACCACAGAGAAGACCGAGTCCTCCGCTTCATCGCGACCGGAGGCCTCACATCCTTTGAAAACTGGAGAGGTCCGCGGAGATCAATGCTTCCAAAGGAGAAGATGCCTGACTCCTCTTGAAAATGGATAGGAGTCACAGCATCCCTGTGGCACGTGGAAAGGGACCCGGGGTCTCCCGCCTCACGTGGAGACGCGTCCCAATTGCCATGCCAAGACTCGAGGAGAATCCCGAGGTGTCCCTCGCACCTAGGCAGGAGTCATGACATCGCTGAACAAACACGTGTCTGGAAGGGCCCTCCCCGTCGTAACTCGAGAATATACCCCAGGTTCCGGCCACAACTCGAGAAAAACCATGAGACTTCCCTGTCGCCCCGAGATGAGGCCCAATTCCCCTGCACTGCGTGCAGAGCAATTGTGTGTTCCACATCAAACGTGAAAGGAGACTTGATTTCCTTGATGGCACTCCAGAGAAAAACCAAGATCACTGTCTCAAGTCTAGAGGGATCCTGAGGTCACTGTAGCAACACGAAAGGGCTCCGTGGACCCCAAATCAACTCGAGATGAGAGCTTAGTCCCTGGCTTCGACTCAAGAGGAATACCAACTTTCCACAAGCACCTCAAGAAGAGGCTTCTCTCAGCTACAGGTATGTGAGAGGGCCCCTGAGTTTGTGGCCTCAAGTGGAATGGACACCGAGATGCTCTGCCTCGAAGTAAGGCCGGATATCCCTGCAGTGAATTGAATGCAGGCTCATCTTGCATCTCCCAAGACGAAGGGATGTCTGAATCCCCTGTGGAGACGACAGAGAAAGAACTAGTTCTCCGCCTCATCGCGACCGGAGGCCTCACACCCTTTGAAAACTCAAGAGGTCCGCGGAGATCAATGCTTCCAAAGGAGACGATGCCTGACTCCTCTTGAAAATGGATAGGAGTCCCAGGATCCCTGTGGCACGTGGAAAGGGACCTTTGGTCTCCCGCCTCACGTGGAGACGCGTCCCAATTGCCATGCCAAGACTCGAGGAGAATCCCGAGGTGTCCCTCGCACCTAGGCAGGAGTCCTGACGTCGCTGAACAAACACGTGTCTGGAAGGGCCCTCCCCATCATAACTCGAGAATATGCCCCAGGTTCCGGCCGCAACTCGAGAAAAACCATGAGACTTCCCCCTCGCCGCGAGATGAGGCCCGATTCCCCTGCACTGCATGCAGAGACATTCCGTGTTCCACATCAAACGTGAAAGGAGCCTTGATTTCCTTGATTGCACTCCAGAGAAAACCCAAGATCACTGTCTCAAGTCTAGAGGGATCCTGAGGTCACTGGAGCAACATGAAAGGGCTCCGTGGACCCCAAATCAACTCGAGATGAGAGCTTAGTCCCTGGCTTCGACTCAAGAGGAATACCAACTTTCCACAAGCACCTCAAGAGGAGGCTTCTCTCAGGTACAGGTATGTGAGAGGGACCCTGAGTTTGTGGCCTCAAGTGGAATGGACACCGAGATGCTCTGACTCGAAGTAAGGCCGGATATCCCTGCAGTGAAATGAATGCAGGCTCATCTTGCATCTCCCAAGACGAAGGGTTGTCTGAATCCCCTGTGGAGACCACAGAGAAAGACCTAGTCCTCCGTCACAATGTGAACGGAGGCCTCACATCCTTTGAAAACTCGAGAGGTCCACGGAGATCAATGCTTCCAAAGGAGACGATGCCTGACTCCTCTTGAAAATGGATAGGAGTCCCAGGATCCCTGTGGAACGTGTAAAGGGACCCTGGGTCTCCCGCCTCACGTGGAGACTCGTCCCAATTGCCATGCCAACACTCGAGGAGAATCCCGAAGTGTCCCTCGCACCTAGGCAGGAGTCCTGACGTCGCTGAGCAAACACGTGTCTGGAAGGGCCCTGCCCGTCGTAACTCGAGAATATACCAAAGTTTCCGGCCGCAACTCGAGAAAAACCATGAGACTTCCCCCTCGCCGCGAGATGAGGCCCGATTCCCCTGCACTGCGTGCAGAGCAATTCCGTGTTCCACATCAAGCCTGAAAGGAGCCTTGATTTCCTTGATGGCACTCCAGAGAAAACCCAGGTTCACTGTCTCAAGTCTACAGGGATCCTGAGGTCACTGGAGCAACATGGAAGGGCTCCGTGGACCCCAAATCAACTCGAGATGAGAGCTTAGTCCCTGGCTTCGACTCAAGAGGAATACCAACTTTCCACAAGCACCTCAAGAGGAGGCTTCTCTCAGCTACAGGTTTTGAGAGGGACCCGGAGTTTGTGGCCTGAAGTGGAATGGACACCGAGATGCTCTGACTCGAAGTAAGGCCGGATATCCCTGCAGTGAATTGAATGCAGGCTCGTCTTGCATCTCCCAAGACAAAGGGATGTCTGAATCCCCTGGGGAGACCAAAGAGAAAGACCTAATCCTCCGCCTCAACGCGATCTGAGGCCTCACATCCTTTGAAAACTCGAGAGGTCCACGGAGATCAATGCTTCCAAAGCAGACGATGCCTGACTCCTCTTGAAAATGGATAGGAGTACCAGGATCCCTGTGGCACGTGGAAAGGGACCCTGGGTCTCCCGCCTCACGTGGAGACGCGTCCCAATTGCCATGCCAAGACTCGAGGAGAATCCTGAGGTGTCCCTCGCACCTAGGCAGGAGTCCTGACGTCGCTGAACAAACACATGTCTGGAAGGGCCCTCCCCGTCGTAACTCGAGAATATACCCCAGGTTCAAGCCCCAACTCGAGAAAAACAATGAGACTTCCCCATCGCCCCGAGATGAGGCCCGATTCCACTGCACTGCGTGCAGAGCAATTCCGTGTTCCACATCAAACGTGAAAGGAGCCTTGATTTCCTTGATGGCACTCCAGAGAAAACCCAAGATCAGTGTCTCAAGTCTAGAGGGGTCCTGAGGTCACTGGAGCAACACGAAAGGGCTCCGTGGACCCCAAATCAACTCGAGATGAGAGCTTAGTCCCTGGCTTAGACTCAAGAGGAATACCAACTTTCCACAAGCACCTCAAGATGAGGCTTCTCTCAGCTACAGGTATGTGAGAAGGACCCTGAGTTTGTGGCCTCAAGAGGAATGGACACCGTATGCTCTGACTCGAAGTAAGGCCGGATATCCCTGCAGTGAATTGAATGCAGGCTCTTCTTGCATCTACCAAGATGAAGGGATGTCTGAATCCCCAGTGGAGACCACAGAGAAAGACCGAGTTCTCCACCTCTTCACGACTGGAGGCCTCATATCCTTTGAAAACTCGAGACGTCCGCGGAGATCAATGCTTCCAAAGGAGACGATGCCTGACTCCTCTTGAAAATGGATAGGAGTCCCAGGATCCCTGTGGCACGTGGAAAGGGACCCTGCGTCTCCCGCCACAGGTAGAGACGCGTCCCAATTGCCATGCCAAGACTCGAGGAGAATCCCGAGGTGTCCCTCGCACCTAGGCAGGAGTCCTGACGTCGCTGAACAAACACGTGGCTGGAAGGGAACTCCACGTCGTAACTCGAGAATATACCCCAGGTTCCGGCCGCAACTCGAGAAAAACCATGAGACTTCCCCCTCGCCGCGAGATGAGGCCCGATTCCCTGCACTGCGTGCAGAGCAATTCCGTGTTCCACATCAAACGTGAAAGGAGCCTTGATTTCCTTGATGGCACTCCAGAGAAAACCCAAGATCACTGTCTCAAGTCTAGCGGGATCCTGAGGTCATTGGAGCAACATGAAAGGGCTCCCTGGACCCCATATCAACTCGAGATGAGAGCTTAGTCCCTGGCTTCGACTCAAGAGGAATACCAACTTTCCACAAGCACCTCAAGAGGAGGCTTCTCTCAGCTACAGGTATGTGAGAGGGATCCTGAATTGCTGGCCTCAAGTGGAATGGACACCGAGATGCTCTGACTCGATGTAAGGCTGGATATCCCTGCAGTGAATTGAATGCAGGCTCGTCTTGCATCTCCCAAGACGAAGGGATGTCTGAATCCCCTGTAGAGACCACAGAGAAAAACCTAATTCTCCGCCTCATCGCGACAGGAGGCCTCACATCCTTTGAAAACTCGAGAGGTCCGTGGAGATCAATGCTTCCAAAGGAGACGATGCCTGACTCCTCTTGAAAATGGATAGGAGTCCCAGGATCCCTGTGGCACGTGGAAAGGGACACTGGGTCTCCCGCCTCACGTGGAGACGCGTCCCAATTGCCATGCCAAGACTGGAGGAGAATCCCGACGTGTCCCTCGCACCTAGACAGGAGTCCTGACGTCGCTGAACAAACACGTTTCTGGAAGGGCCCTCCCCGTCGTAACTCGAGAATATACCACAGTTTCCGGCCGCAACTCGAGAAAAACCATGAGACTTCCCCCTCGCCGCGAGATGAGGCCCGATTCCCCTGCACTGCGTGCAGAGCAATTCCGTGTTCCACATCAAACGTGAAAGGAGCCTTGATTTCCTTGATGGCCCACCAGTGAAAACCCAAGATCACTGTCTCAAGTCTAGAGGAATCCTGAGGTCACTGGAGCAACACGAAAGGGCTCCGTGGACCCCAAATCAACTCGAGATGAGAGCTTAGTCCCTGGCTTCGACTCAAGAGGAATACCAACTTTCCACAAGCACCTCAAGAGGAGGCTTCTCTCAGCTACAGGTATGTGAGAGGGACCCTGAGTTTGTGGCCTCAAGTGGAATGGACACCGAGATGCTCTGACTCGAAGTAAGGCCGGATATCCCTGCAGTGAAATGAATGCAGGCTCGTCTTGCATCTCCCAAGACGAAGGGATGTCTGAATCCCCTGTGGAGACCACAGAGAAAGACCTAGTCCTCCGCCACAATGTGAACGGAGGCCTCACATCCTTTGAAAACTCGAGAGGTCCACGGAGATCAATGCTTCCAAAGGAGACGATGCCTGACTCCTCTTGAAAATGGATAGGAGTCCCAGGATCACTGTGGCACGTTGGAAGGCACCCTGGGTCTCCCGCCTTACGTGGAGACGCGTCCCAATTGCCATACCAAGACTCGAGGAGAATCCTGAGGTGTCCCTCGCACCTAGGCAGGAGTCCTGATGTCGCTGAACAAACACGTGTCTGGAAGGGCCCTCCAAATCGTAACTCGAGAATATACCCCAGGTTCCGGCCGCAACTCGAGAAAAACAATGAGACTTCCCTCTCGCCGCGAGATGAGACCCGATTCCCCTGCACTGCGTGCAGAGCAATTCCGTGTTCCACATCAAACGTGAAAGGAGCCTTGATTTCTTTGATGGCACTCCAGAGAAAACCCAAGATCACTGTCTCAAATCTAGAGGGATCCTGAGGTCACTGGAGCAACACGAAAGGGCTCCGAGGACCCCAAATCAACTCGAGATGAGAGCTTAGTCCCTGGCTTCGACTCAAGAGGAATACCAACTTTCCACAAGCACCTCAAGAGGAGGCTTCTCTCAGCTACAGGTATGTGAGAAGGACCCTGATTTTGTGTCCTCAAGTGGAATGGACACCGAGATGCTGTGACTCGAAGTAAGGCCGGATATCCCTGCAGTGAATTGAATGCAGGCTCGTCTTGCATCTCCCAAGACGAAGGGATGTCTGAATCCCCAGTGGAGACAACAGATAAAGACCTAGTTCTCCGCCTCATCGCGACCGGAGGCCTCACATCCTTTGAAAACTCGAGAGGTCCGTGGAGATAAATGCTTCCAAAGGAGACGATGCCTGACTCCTCTTGAAAATGGATAGGAGTCCCAGGATCCCTGTGGCACGTGGAAGGGGACCCTGGGTCTCCCGCCTCACGTGGATACGCGTCCCAATTGCCATGCCAAGACTCGAGGAGAATCCCTAGGTGACCCTCGCACCTAGGCAGGAGTCCAGACATCGCTGAACAAACACGTGTCTGGAAGGGCCCTCCCCGTCGTAACTCGAGAATATAACCCAGGTTCCTGCCGCAACTCGAGAAAAACCATGAGACTTCCCCCTCGCCGTGAGATGAGGCCCGATTCCCCTGCACTGCGTGCAGAGCAATTCCGTGTTCCACATCAAACATGATAGGAGCCTTGATTTCATTGATGGCACTCCAGAGAAAACCCAAGATCACTGTCTCAAGTCTAGAGGGATCCTGAGGTCACTGGAGCAACACGAAAGGGCTCCTTGGACCCCAAATCAACTCGAGATGAGAGCTTAGTTCCTGGCTTCGACTCAAGAGGAATACCAACTTTCCACAAGCACCTCAAGAGGAGGCTTCTCTCAGCTACAGGTATGTGAGAGGGACCCTGAGTTTGTGGCCTCAAGTGGAATGGACACCGAGATGCTCTGACTCGAAGTAAGGGCGGATATCCCTGCAGTGAATTGAATGCAGGCTCGTCTTGCATCTCCAAAGACGAAGGGATGTCTGAAACCCCTGTGGAGACCACAGCGAAAGACCTAGTCCTCCGCCTCATCGCGACCGGAGGCCTCACATCCTTTGAAAACTCGAGAGGTCTGCGGAGATCAATGCTTCCAAAGGAGACGATGCCTGACTCCTCTTGAAAATGGATAGGAGTCCCAGGATCCCTGTGGCACGTGGGAAGGGACGCTGGTTCTCCCCCCTCACGTGGAGACGCGTCCCAATTTCCATGTCAAGACTTGAGGAAAATACCGAGGTGTCACTCGCACCTAGGCAGGAGTGCTGACGTCGACGAACAAACAGGTGTCTGGAAGGGCCCTCCCCGTCCTAACTCGAAAATATACCCCAGGTTCCGGCCGCAACTCGAGAAAACCTATGAGACTTCCCTCTCCCCGCGAGATGAGGCCTGATTCCCCGACACTGCGTACAGAGCAATTCCGTGTTCCACATCAAACGTGAAAGGAGCCTTGATTTCCTTGATGGCACTCCAGAGAAAACCCAAGATCACTGTCTCAAGTCTAGAGGGATCCTGAGGTCACTGTGGCAACAAGAAAGGGCTCCGTGGACCCCAAATCAACTCGAGATGAGAGCTTAGTCCCTGGCTTCGACCCAAGAGGAATACCAACTTTCCACAAGCACCTCAAGAGGAGACTTCTCTCAGCTACAGGTATGTGAGAGGGGCCCTGAGTTTGTGGCCTCAAGTGGAATGGACACCGAGATGCTCTGCCTCAAAGTAAGGCCGGATATCCCTGCAGTGAATTGAATGCAGGCTCATCTTGCATCTCCCAAGACGAAGGGATGTCTGAATCCCCTGTGGAGACGACAGAGAAAGAACTAGTTCTCGCCTCATCGCGACCGGAGGCCTCACACCCTTTGAAAACTCGAGAGGTCCGCGGAGATCAATGCTTCCAAAGGAGACGATGCCTGACTCCTCTTGCAAATGGATAGGAGTCCCAGGATCCCTGTGGCACGTGGAAAGGGACCCTGGGTCTCCCGCCTCACGTGGAGACTCGTCCCAATTGCAATGCCAAGACTCGAGGAGTATCCCGAGGTGTCCCTCGCACCTAGGCAGGAGTCCTGACGTCGCTGAACAAACACGTGTCTGGAAGGGCCCTCCCCGTCGTAACTCGAGAATATACCCCAGGTTCCGGCCGCAACTCGAGAAAAACCATGAGACTTGCCCCTCGACGCGAGATGAGGCCCAATTCCCCTGCACTGCGTGCAGAGCAATTCCGTGTTCCACATCAAACGTGAAAGGAGCCTTGATTTCCTTAATGGCACTCCAGAGAAAACCCAAGATCACTGTCTCAAGTCTAAAGGGATCCTGAGGTCACTGGAGCAACACGAAAGGGCTCTGTGAACCCCAAATCAACTCGAGATGAGAGCATAGTCCCTGGCTTCATCTCAAGAGGAATACCAACTTTCCACAAGCCCCTCAAGAGGAGCCTTCTCTCAGCTACAAGTATGTAAGAGGGACCCTGAGTTTGTGGCCTCAAGTGGAATGGACACCGAGATGCTCTGACTCGAAGTAAGGCCGGATATCCCTGCATTGAATTGAATGTAGGCTCGTCTTGCATCTCCCAAGACGAAGGGTTGCCTGAATCCCCTGTGGAGACAACAGATAAAGACCTAGTTCTCCGCCTCATCGCGACCGGAGGCCTCACATCCTTTGAAACCTCGAGAGGTCCGCGGAGATCAATGCTTCCAAAGGAGACGATGCCTGACTCCTCTTGCAAATGGATGGGAGTCCCAGGATCCCTGTAGCACGTGGAAAGGGAGCCTGGGTCTCCCGGCTCCCGTGGAGACGCGTCCCAATTGCCATGCCAAGACTCGAGGAGAATCCCGAGGTGTCCCTCGCACCTAGGCAGTAGTCCTGATGTCGCTGAACAAACACGTGTCTGGAAGGGCCCTCCCCGTCGTAACTCGAGAATATACCCCAGGTTCCGGACGCAATTCGAGAAAAACCATGAGACTTCCTCCTCGCCGCGAGATGAGGCCCGATTCCCCTGCACTGCGTGCAGAGCAATTCCGTGTTCCACATCAAACGTGAAAGTAGCCTTGATTTCCTTGATGGCACTCCAGAGAAAACCCAAGATCACTGTCTCAAGTCTAGAGCGATCCTGAGGTCACTGGAGCAAAACGAAAGGGCTCCGTGGACCCCAAATCAACTCTAGATGAGAGCTTAGTCCCTGGCTTCTACTCAAGAGGAATACCAACTTTCCACAAGCACCTCAAGAGGAGGCTTCTCTCAGCTACAGGTATGTGAGAGGGACCCTGAGTTTGTGGCCTCAAGTGGAATGGACACCGAGATGCTCTGACTCGAAGTAAGGCCGGATATCCCTGCAGTGAATTGAATGCAGGCTCGTCTTGCATCTCCCAAGACGAAGGGATGTCTGAATCCCCTGTGGAGACCACAGAGAAAGACCTAGTCCTCTGCCTCATCAAGACCGGAGGCCTTACATCCTTTGAAAACTCGAGAGGTCTGCAGAGATCAATGCTTCCAAAGGAGACGATGCCTGACTCTTCTTGAAAATGGATAGGAGTCCCACGATCCCTGTGGCACGTTGAAAGGGACCCTGGGTCTCCCAGCTCCCGTGGAGACGCGTCCCAATTGCCATGCCAAGACTCGAGGAGAATCCCGAGGTGTCCCTCGCACCTAAGCAGGAGTCCGACGTCGCTGAACAAACTCGTGTCTGGAAGGGCCCTCCCCGTCGTAACTCGAGAATATACCCCAGGTTCCGGCCGCAACTCGAGAAAAACCATGAGATTTCCCCCTCGCCGCGAGTTGAGGCCCGATTCCCCTGCACTGCATGCAGAGCAATTCCGTGTTCCACATCAAACGTGAAAGGAGCCTTGATTTCCTTGATGGCACTCCAGAGAAAACCCAAGATCACTGTCTCAAGTCTAGAGGGATCCTGAGGTCACTGGAGCAACACGAAATTTCCCCTTGGACCCCAAATCAACTCGAGATGAGAGCTTAATCCCTGGCTTCGACTCAAGAGGAATACCAACTTTCCATAAGCACATCAAGAGGAGGCTTCTCTCAGCTACAGGTATGTGAGAGGGACTCTGAGTTTGTGGCCTCAAGTGGAATGGACACCGAGATGCTCTGACTCGAAGTAAGGCCGGATATCCCTGCAGTGAATTGAATGCAGGCTCGTCTTGCATCTCCCAAGACGAAGGGATGTCTTAATCCCCTGTGGAGACCTCAGAGAAATATCGACTTCTCCGCCTCATAGCGACCGGAGGCCTCACATCCTTTGAAAACTCGAGAGGTCCGCGGGGATCAGTGCTCCCAAAGGAACCGATGCCTGACTCCTCTTGAAAATGGATAGGAGTCCCAGGATCCCTGTGGCACGTGGAAAGGGACCCTGGGTCTCCCGCCTCACGTGGAGACGCGTCCCAATTGCCATGCCAAGACTCGAGGAGAATCCCGAGGTGCCCCTCGCACCTAGTCCCGAGTCCTGACGTCGCTGAACAAACACGTGTCTGGAAGAGCCCTCCCCGTCGTAACTCGAGAATATACCCCAGGTTCCGGCCGCAACTCGAGAAAAACCATGAGACTTCCCCCTCGCCGCGAGATGAGGCCCGATTCCCCTGCACTGCGTGCAGAGCAATTCCGTGTTCCACATCAAACATGATAGGAGCCTTGATTTCCTTGATGGCACTCCAGAGAAAACCCAAGATCACTGTCTCAAGTCTAGAGGGATCCTGAGGTCACTGGAGCAACATGAAAGGGCTCCGGGGACCCAAAATCAACTCGAGATGACAGCTTATTCCCTGGCTTCGACTCAAGAGGAATACCAAGTTTCCACAAGCACCTCAAGAGGAGGCTTCTCTCAGCTACAGGTATGTGAGAGGGACCCTGAGTTTGTGGCCTCAACTGGAAAGGACACCGAGATGCTCTGACTCGAAGTAAGGCTGGATATCCCTGCAGTGAATTGAATGCAGGCTGTCTTGCATCTCCCAAGACGAAGGGATGTCTGAATCCCCTGTGGAGACCACAGAGAATGTCCTAGTCTTCCGCCTCAACGCGACCGGAGGCCTCACATCCTTTGAAAACTCGAGATGTCTGCGGAGATCAATGCTTCCAAAGGAGACGATGCCTGACTCCTCTTGAAAATGGATAGGAGTCCCAGGATCACTGTGGCACGTGGAAAGGGACCCTGGTTCTCCCGCCTCACGTGGAGACACGTCCCAATTGCCATGCCAAAACTCGAGGAGAATCCCGAGGTGTCCCTCGCACCTAAGCAGGAGTCCGACGTCGCTGAACAAACACGTGTCTGGAAGGGCCCTCCCCGTCGTAACTCGAGAATATACCCGAGGTTCCGGCCGCAACTCGAGAAAAACCATGAGATTTCCCCCTCGCCGCGAGTTGAGGCCCGATTCCCCTGCACTGCATGCAGAGCAATTCCGTGTTCCACATCAAACGTGAAAGGAGCCTTGATTTCCTTGATGGCACTCCAGAGAAAACCCAAGATCACTGTCTCAAGTCTAGAGGGATCCTGAGGTCACTGGAGCAACACGAAATTTCCCCTTGGACCCCAAATCAACTCGAGATGAGAGCTTAATCCCTGGCTTCGACTCAAGAGGAATACCAACTTTCCATAAGCACATCAAGAGGAGGCTTCTCTCAGCTACAGGTATGTGAGAGGACTCTGAGTTTGTGGCCTCAAGTGGAATGGACACCGAGATGCTCTGACTCGAAGTAAGGCCGGATATCCCTGCAGTGAATTGAATGCAGGCTCGTCTTGCATCTCCCAAGACGAAGGGATGTCTTAATCCCCTGTGGAGACCTCAGAGAAATACCGACTTCTCCGCCTCATAGCGACCGGAGGCCTCACATCCTTTGAAAACTCGAGAGGTCCGCGGGGATCAGTGCTCCCAAAGGAACCGATGCCTGAATCCTCTTGAAAATGGATAGGAGTCCCAGGATCCCTGTGGCACGTGGAAAGGGACCCTGGGTCTCGCGCCTCACGGGGAGACGCCTCCCAATTGCCATTGCAAGACTCGAGGAGAATCCCGAGGTGTCCCTCGCACCTAGGCAGGAGTCCTGACGTTGCTGAAAAAACACGTGTCTGGAAGGGCCCTCCCCGTCGTAACTCGAGAATATACCCCAGGTTCCGGCCGCGACTCGAGAAAAACCATGAGACTTCCCCCTCGCCGCGAGATGAGGCCCGATTCCCCTGCACTGCGTGTAGAGCAATTCCGTGTTCCACATCAAACGAGAAAGGACCCTTGATTTCCTTGATGGCACTCCAGAGAAAACCGAAGATCACTGTCTCAAATCTAGAGGGACCCTGATGTCACTGTAGCAACAAGAAAGGGCTCTGTGGACCCCAAATCAACTCGAGATGAGAGTTTAGTCCCTGGCTTCGACTCAAGAGGAATACCAACTTTCCACAAGCACATCAAGAGGAGGCTTCTCTCAGCTACAAGTATGTGAGAGGGACCCTGAGTTTGTGGCCTGAAGTGGAATGGACACCGAGATGCTCTGACTCGAAGTAAGGCCAGATATCCCTGCATTGAATGGAATGCAGGTTCGTCTTGCATCTCCCAAGACGAAGGGATGTCTGAATCCCCTGTGGAGACTACAGAGAAAGACCTAGTCCTCCGCCTCATCGCAACCGGAGGCCTCACATCCTTTGAAAACTCGAGAGGTCCACGGAGATCAATGCTTCCAAAGGAGAAGATGCCTGACTCCTCTTGAAAATGGATAGGAGTCCCAGGATCCCTGTGGCACGTTGGAAGGGACCCTGGGTCTCGCGCCTCACGTGGAGACGCGTCCCAATTGCCATGTCAAGACTCGAGGAGAATCCTGGGTACACTTCCCACCTAGGCAGGAGTCCTGACGTAGCTGAACAAACACGTGTCTGGAAGGGCCCTCCCCGTCGTAACTCGAGAATATACCCCAGGTTCCGGCCGCAACTCGAGAAAAACTATGAGACTTCCCCTTCACCGCGAGATGAGGCCCGAATCCCCTGCACTGCGTGCAGAGCAATTCCGTGTTCCACATCAAACGTGAAAGGAGCCTTGATTTCCTTGATGGCACTCCAGAGAAAACCCAAGATCACTGTCTCAAGTCTAGAGGGATCCTGAGGTCACTGGAGCAACACGAAAGGGATCCGTGGACCCCAAATCAACTCGAGATGAGAGCTTAGTCCCTGGCTTCGACTCACGAGGAATACCAACTTTCCACAGGCACCTCAAGAGGAGGCTTCTCTCAGCTACAGGTATGTGAGAGGGACCCTGAGTTTGTGGCCTCAAGTGGAATGGACACCGAGATGCTCTGACTCGAAGTAAGACCGGATATCCCTGCAGTGAATTGAATGCAGGCTCGTCTTGCATCTCCCAAGACGAAGGGATGTCTGAATCCCCTGTGGAGACTACAGAGAAAGACCTAGTCCTCCGCCTCATCGCGACCGGAGGCCTCACATCCTTTGAAAACTCGAGAGGTCCGCGGAGATCAATGCTTCCTAAGGAGACGATGCCTGACTCCTCTTGAAAATGGATAGGAGTCCCAGGATCCCTGTGGCACGTTGGAAGGGACCCTGGGTTTCCCGCCTCACGTGGAGACGCGTCCCAATTGCCATGCCAAAACTCGAGGAGAATCCTGAGGTGTCCCTCGCACCTAAGCAGGAGTCCTGATGTCGCTGAACAAACACGTGTCTGGAAGGGCCCTCCCCATCGTAACTCCAGAATATACCTCAGGTTCGGGCCGCAACTCGAGAAAAACCATGAGACTTCCCCCTCCCCGCGAGATGAGGCCCGATTCCCCTGCACTGCGTGCAGAGCAATTCCGTGTTCCACATCAAACGTGAAAGGAGCCTTGATTTCCTTGATGGCACTCCAGAGAAAACCCAAGATCACTGTCTCAAGTCTAGAGGGATCCTGAGGTCACTGGAGCAACACGAAAGGGCTCCGTGATCCCCAAATCAACTCGAGATGAGAGCTTAGTCCCTGGCTTCGACTCAAGAGGAATACCAACTTTTGAAGCACCTCAAGAGGAGGCTTCTCTCTGCTACAGGTATGTGAGAGGGACCCTGAATTTGTGGCCTCAAGTGGAATATACACCGAGATGCTCTGATTCGAAGTAAGGCCGGATATCCCTGCAGTGAATTGAATGCAGGCTCGTCTTGCATCTCCCAAGAAGAACGCATGTCTGAATCCCCTGTGGAGACCACAGAGAAAGACCTAGTTCTCCAGCTCTTTGCGACCGGAGGCTTCACATCCTTTGAAAACACGAGAGGTCCGCAGAGATCAATGCTTCCAAAGGTGAAGATGCTTGACTCCTCTTGAAAATGGATACGAGTCCCAGGATCACTGTGGTACATGGAAAGGGACACTGGGTGTCCAGCCTCACGGGGAGATGCGTCCCAATTGCCATTCCAAGACTCGAGGAGAATCCCGAGGTGTCCCTTGCACGTAGGCAGGAGTCCTGACGTCGCTGAACAAACACGTGTCCGGAAGGGCCCTCCCGTCGTAACTCAAGAATATACCCCAGGTTCCGGCCGCAACTCGAGAAAAACCATGAGACTTCCACCTCGCCGCGAGATGAGGCCCGATTCCCCTGTACAGCGTGCAGAGCAATTCCGTGTTCCACATCAAACGAGAAAGGAGCTTGATTTCCTTGATGTCACACCAGAGAAAACGCAAGATCACTGTCTCAACTCTAGAGGGATCCTGAGTTTACTGTAGCAACAAGAAAGGGCTCGGTGGACCCCAAATCAACACGAGATGAGAGCTTAGTCCCTGGCTTCGACTCAAGAGGAATACCAAGTTTGCACAAGCACCTCAAGAGGAGGCTTCTCTCAGCTACAGATATGTGAGAGGGACCCTGAGTTTGTGGCCTCAAGTGGAATGGACACAGAGATGCTCTGACTCGAAGTAAGGACGGATATCCCTGCAGTGAATTGAATGCAGGCTCGTGTTGCATCTTCCAAGACGAAGGGATGTATGAATCCCCTGTGGAGACGACAGAGAAAGACCTAGTCCTTCGCCTCATCGCGACCGGAGGCCTCACATCCTTTGAGAACTTGAGAGGTCTGCGGAGATCAATGCTTCTAAAGGAGACGATGCCTGACTCCTCTTGAAAATGGATAGGAGTCCCAGGATCCCTGTGGCACGTGGAAAGGGACCCTGGGTCTCCCGCCTCACGTGGAGACGCGTGCCAATTGCCATGCCAAGACTCGACGAGAATCCCGAGGTGTCCCTCGCACCTAGGCAGGAGTCCTGACATCGCTGAACAAACACGTGTCTGGCAGGGCCCTCCCCGTCGTAACTCGAGAATATACACCAGGTTCCGGCCGCAACTCGAGAAAAACCATGAGATTTCCCCTTCACCGGGAGATGAGGCCCGATTCCCCTGCCCTGCTTGCAGAGCAATTCCGTGTTTCACATCAAACGTGAAAGGAGCCTTGATTTCCTTGATGGCACTCCAGAGAAAACCCTAGATCACTGTCTCAAGTCTAGAGGGATCCTGAGGTCACTGGAGCAACACGAAAAGGCTCCGTGAACCCCAAATCAACTCGAGATGAGAGCTTAGTCCCTGGCTTCGACTCAAGATGAATACCAACTTTCCACAAGCACCTCAAGAGGAGGCTTCTCTCAGCTACAGGTATGTGAGAGGGACCCTGAGTTTGTGGCCTCAATTGGAATGGACACCGAGATTGTCTGACTCGAAGTAAGGCTGGATATCCCTGCAGTGAATTGAATCCAGGCTCGTCTTGCATCTCCCAAGACGAAGGGATGTCTGAATCCCCTGTGGAGACCACAGAGAAAGACCTAGTCCTCCGCCTCAAAGCGACCGGAGGCCTCACATCCTTTGAAAACTCGAGAGGTCCGCGGAGATCAATGCTTCCAAATGAGACAATGCCTGACTCCTCTTGAAAATAGATAGGAGTCCCAGGATCCCTGTGGCACGTTGGAAGGGACCCTAGGTCTCCCGCCTCAGGTGGAGACGCGTCCCAATTGCCATGTCAAGACTCGAGGAGAATCCTGGGTACACTTTCCACCTAGGCAGGAGTCCTGACGTCGCTGAACAAACACGTGTCTGGAAGGGCCATCCCCGTCGTAACTCGAGAATATACCCCAGGTTCCGGCCGCAACTCGAGAAAAACTATGAGACTTCCCCTTCGCCGCGAGATGAGGCCCGAATCCCCTGCACTGCGTGCAGAGCAATTCCGTGTTCCACATCAAACGTGAAAGGAGCCTTGATTTCCTTGATGGCACTCCAGAGAAAACCCAAGATCACTGTCTCAAGTCTAGAGGGATCCTGAGGTCACTGGAGCAACACGAAAGGGATCTGTGGACCCCAAATCAACTCGAGATGAGAGCTTAGTCCCTGGCTTCGACTCACGAGGAATACCAACTTGCCACAGGCACCTCAAGAGGAGGCTTCTCTCAGCTACAGGTATGTGAGAGGGACCCTGAGTTTGTGGCCTCAAGTGGAATGGACACCGAGATGCTCTGACTCGAAGTAAGGCCGGATATCCCTGCAGTGAATTGAATGCAGGCTCGTCTTGCATCTCCCAAGACGAAGGGATGTCTGAATCCCCTGTGGGGATTACAGAGAAAGACCTAGTCCTCCGCCTCATCGCGACCGGAGGCCTCACATCCTTTGAAAACTCGAGAGGTCCGCGGAGATCAATGCTTCCTAAGGAGACAATGCCTGACTCCTCTTGAAAATGGATAGGAGTCTCAGGATCCCTGTGGCACGTTGGAAGGGACCCTGGGTTTCCCGCCTCACGTGGAGACGCGTCCCAATTGCCATGCCAAAACTCGCGGAGAATCCTGAGGTGTCCCTCGTACCTAAGCAGGAGTCCTGATGTCGCTGAACAAACACGTGTCTGGAAGGGCCCTCCCCGTCGTAACTCGAGAATATACCCCAGGTTCCGGCCGCAACTCGAGAAAAACCATGAGACTTCCCCCTCGCCGCGAGATGAGGCCCGATTCCCCTGCACTGCGTGCAGAGCAATTCCGTGTTCCACATCAAACGTGAAAGGAGCCTTGATTTCCTTGATGGCACTCCAGAAAAAACCCAAGATCACTGTCTCAAGTCTAGAGGGATCCTGAGGTCACTGGAGCAACACGAAAGGGCTCCGTGATCCCCAAATCAACTCGAGATGAGAGCTTAGTCCCTGGCTTCGACTCAAGAGGAATACCAACTTTCGAAGCACCTCAAGAGGAGGCTTCTCTCTGCTACAGGTATGTGAGAGGGACCCTGTGTTTGTGGCCTCAAATCGAATGGACCCCGAGATGCTCTGACTCGAAATAAGGCCGGATATCCCTGCAGTGAATTGAATGCAGGCTCGTCTTGCTTCTCCCAAGATGAAGGGATGTCTGAATCCACTGTGGAGACCACAGAGAAAGACATAGTCCTCCGCCTCAACGCGAAGGGAGGCCTCACATCCTTTTAAAACTCCAGAGGTCCGTGGAGATCAATGCTTCCAAAGGAGACGATGCCTGACTCCTCTTGAAAATGGATAGGAGTCCCAAGATCCCTGTGGCACGTGGAAAGGGACCCTGGGTCTCCCGCCTCACGTGGAGATGCGTCCCAATTGCCATGCCAAGACTCGAGGAGAATCCCGAGGTGTCCCTCGCACCTAGGCAGGAGTCCTGACCTCGCTGAACAAACACGTGTCTGGAATGGCCCTGCCCGTCGTAACTGGAGAATATACCCCAGGTTCCGGCCGCAACTTGAGAAAAACCATGAGATTTCCCCCTCGCCGCGAGATGAGGCCCGATTCACCTGCACTGCGTGCAGAGCAATTCCGTGTTCCACATCAAACGTGAAAGGAGCCTTGATTTCCTTGATGGCACTCCAGAGAAAACCCAAGATCACTGTCTCAAGTCTAGAGGGATCCTGAGGTCACTGGAGCAACACGAAAGGGCTCCGTTGACACCAAATCAACTCGAGATGAGAGCTTAGTCCCTGGCTTCAACTCAAGAGGAATACCAACTTTCCACAAGCACCTCAAGAGGAAGCTTCTCTCAGCTACAGGTGAGTGAGAGGGACCCTGAGTTTGTGGCCTGAAATCGAACGGACACCGAGATGCTCTGACTCGAAATAAGGCCGGATATCCCTGCAGTGAATTGAATGCAGGCTCGTCTTGCATCTCCCAAGACGAAGGGATGTCTGAATACCCTGTGGAGACCATAGAGAAAGACCTAGTCCTTCGCGTCAACGCGAACGGAGGCCTCACATCCTTTGAAAACTCGAGAGGTCCGCGGAGATCAAAGCTTCCAAAGGAGACGATGCCTGACTCCTCTTGCAAGTGGATAGGAGTCCCAGGATCCCTGTGGCACGTGGAAAGGGACGCTGGGTCTCGCGCCTCACGTGGAGACTCGTCCCAATTGCCATGCCAAGACTCGAGGAGAATCCTGAGCTGTCCCTCGCACCTAGGCAGGAGTCCTGACGTCGCTGAACAAACACGTGTATGGAAGGGCCCTCCCCGTCGTAACTCGAGAATGTACCCCAGGTTCCAGCTGCAACTCGAGAAAAACCATGAGACTTCCCCCTCGCCGAGAGATGAGGCCCGATTCCCCTGCACTGCGGGCAGAGCAATTTCGTGTTCCACGTCAAACGTGAAAGGAGCCTTGATTTCCTTGATGGCACTCCAGAGAAAACCCAAGATCACTGTCTCAAGTCTAGAGGGATCCTGAGGTTACTGGAGCAACTCGAAAGGGCTCCGTGGACCCCAAATCAACTCGAGATGAGAGCTTAGTCCCTGGCTTCGACTCAAGAGGAATACCAACTTCCCACAAGCACCTCAAGAGGAGGCTTCTCTCAGCTACAGGTATGTGAGAGGGACCCTGAGATTGTGGCCTCAAGTGGAATGGACACCGAGATGCTCTGACTCGAAGTAAGGTCGGATATCCCTGCAGTGAATTGATTGCAGTCTCGTCTTGCATCTCCCAAGACGAAGGGATGTCTGAATCCCCTGTGGAGACCACAGAGAAAGACCTAGTCCTCCGCCTCAACGCCACCGGAGGCCTCACATCCTTTGAAAATTCGAGAGGTCAGCGCAGATCAATGCTTCCAAAGGAGACGATGCCTGACTCCTCTTGAAAATGGATAGGAGTCCCAGGATCTCTTTGGCACGTGGAAAGGGACCCTGGGTCTCCCGGCTCACGTGGAGACGCGTACCAATTGCCATGCCAAGACTCGTGTAGAATCCCCAGGTGTCCCTCGCACCTAGGCAGGAGTCCTGACGTCGCTGAACAAACACGTGTCTGGAAGGGCCCTCCCCGTCGTAACTCGAGAATATACCACAGTTTCCGGCCGCAACTCGAGAAAAACCATGAGACTTCCCCCTCGCCGCGAGATGAGGCCCGATTCCCCTGCACTGCGTGCAGAGCAATTCCGTGTTCCACATCAAACGTGAAAGGAGCCTTGATTTCCTTGATGGCACTCCGGAGAAAACCCAAGATCAGTGTCTCACGTCTAGAGGGGTCCTGAGGTCACTGGAGCAACACGAAAGGGCTCCGTGGACCCCAAATCAACTCGAGATGAGAGCTTAGTCCCTGGCTTAGACTCAAGAGGAATACCAACTTTCCACAAGCACCTCAAGATGAGGCTTCTCTCAGCTACAGGTATGTGAGAAGGACCCTGAGTTTGTGGCCTCAAGAGGAATGGACACCGTATGCTCTGACTCGAAGTAAGGCCGGATATCCCTGCAGTGAATTGAATGCAGGCTCGTCTTGCATCTCCCAAGATGAAGGGATGTCTGAATCCCCAGTGGAGACCACAGAGAAAGACCGAGTTCTCCACCTCTTCACGACTGGAGGCCTCATATCCTTTGAAAACTCGAGACGTCCGCGGAGATCAATGCTTCCAAAGGAGACGATGCCTGACTCCTCTTGAAAATGGATAGGAGTCCCAGGATCCCTGTGGCACGTGGAAAGGGACCCTGCGTCTCCCGCCACAGGTAGAGACGCGTCCCAATTGCCATGCCAAGACTCGAGGAGAATCCCGAGGTGTCCCTCGCACCTAGGCAGGAGTCCTGACGTCGCTGAACAAACACGTGGCTGGAAGGGCCCTCCACGTCGTAACTCGAGAATATACCCCAGGTTCCGGCCGCAACTCGAGAAAAACCATGAGACTTCCCCCTCGCCGCGAGATGAGGCCCGATTCCCTGCACTGCGTGCAGAGCAATTCCGTGTTCCACATCAAACGTGAAAGGAGCCTTGATTTCCTTGATGGCACTCCAGAGAAAACCCAAGATCACTGTCTCAAGTCTAGAGGGATCCTGAGGTCATTGGAGCAACATGAAAGGGCTCCCTGGACCCCATATCAACTCGAGATGAGAGCTTAGTCCCTGGCTTCGACTCAAGAGGAATACCAACTTTCCACAAGCACCTCAAGAGGAGGCTTCTCTCAGCTACATGTATGTGAGAGGGATCCTGAATTGCTGACCTCAAGTGGAATGGACACCGAGATGCTCTGACTCAATGTAAGGCTGGATATCCCTGCAGTGAATTGAATGCAGGCTCGTCTTGCATCTCCCAAGATGAAGGGATGTCTGAATCCCCTGTAGAGACCACAGAGAAAAACCTAATTCTCCGCCTCATCGCGACAGGAGGCCTCACATCCTTTGAAAACTCGAGAGGTCCGTGGAGATCAATGCTTCCAAAGGAGACGATGACTGACTCCTCTTGAAAATGGATAGGAGTCCCAGGATCCCTGTGGCACGTGGAAAGGGACACTGGGTCTCCCGCCTCACGTGGAGACGCGTCCCAATTGCCATGCCAAGACTGGAGGAGAATCCCGACGTGTCCCTCGCACCTAGGAAGGAGTCCTGCCGTCGCTGAACAAACACGTTTCTGGAAGGGCCCTCCCCGTCGTAACTCGAGAATATACCACAGTTTCCGGCTGCAACTCGAGAAAAACCATGAGACTTCCCCCTCGCCGCGAGATGAGGCCCGATTCCCCTGCACTGCGTGCAGAGCAATTCCGTGTTCCACATCAAACGTGAAAGGAGCCTTGATTTCCTTGATGGCCCTCCAGTGAAAACCCAAGATCACTGTCTCAAGTCTAGAGGGATCCTGAGGTCACTGGAGCAACACGAAAGGGCTCCGTGGACCCCAAATCAACTCGAGATGAGAGCTTAGTCCCTGGCTTCGACTCAAGAGGAATACCAACTTTCCACAAGCACCTCAAGAGGAGGCTTCTCTCAGCTACAGGTATGTGAGAGGGACCCTGAGTTTGTGGCCTCAAGTGGAATGGACACCGAGATGCTCTGACTCGAAGTAAGGCCGGATATCCCTGCAGTGAAATGAATGCAGGCTCGTCTTGCATCTCCCAAGACGAAGGGATGTCTGAATCCCCTGTGGAGACCACAGAGAAAGACCTAGTCCTCCGCCACAATGTGAACGGAGGCCTCACATCCTTTGAAAACACGAGAGGTCCACGGAGATCAATGCTTCCAAAGGAGACGATGCCTGACTCCTCTTGAAAATGGATAGAAGTCCCAGGATCCCTGTGGCACGTGGGAAGGGACGCTGGTTCTCCCGCCTCACGTGGAGACGCGTCCCAATTGCCATGTCAAGACTTGAGGAAAATACCGAGGTGTCACTCGCACCTAGGCAGGAGTGCTGACTTCGACGAACAAACAGGTGTCTGGAAGGGCCCTCCCCGTCCTAACTCGAAAATATACCCCAGGTTCCGGCCGCAACTCGAGAAAACCTATGAGACTTCCCTCTCCCCGCGAGATGAGGCCTGATTCCCCGGCACTGCGTACAGAGCAATTCCGTGTTCCACATCAAACGTGAGAGGAGCCTTGATTTCCTTGATGGCACTCCAGAGAAAACCCAAGATCACTGTCTCAAGTCTAGAGGTATCCTGAGGTCACTGTGGCAACAAGAAAGGGCTCCGTGGACCCCAAATCAACTCGAGATGAGAGCTTAGTCCCTGGCTTCGACCCAAGAGGAATACCAACTTTCCACAAGCACCTCAAGAGGAGACTTCTCTCAGCTACAGGTATGTGAGAGGGACCCTGAGTTTGTGGCCTCAAGTGGAATGGACACCGAGATGCTCTGCCTCAAAGTAAGGCCGGATATCCCTGCAGTGAATTGAATGCAGGCTCATCTTGCATCTCCCAAGACGAAGGGATGTCTGAATCCCCTGTGGAGGCGACAGAGAAAGAACTAGTTCTCGCCTCATCGCGACCGGAGGCCTCACACTCTTTGAAAACTCGAGAGGTCCGCGGAGATCAATGCTTCCAAAGGAGACGATGCCTGACTCCTCTTGCAAATGGATAGGAGTCCCAGGATCCCTGTGGCACGTGGAAAGGGACCCTGGGTCTCCCGCCTCACGTGGAGACTCGTCCCAATTGCCATGCCAAGACTCGAGGAGTTTCCCGAGGTGTCCCTCGCACCTAGGCAGGAGTCCTGACGTCGCTGAACAAACACGTGTCTGGAAGGGCCCTCCCCGTCGTAACTCGAGAATATACCCCAGGTTCCGGCCGCAACTCGAGAAAAACCATGAGACTTGCCCCTCGACGCGAGATGAGGCCCAATTCCCCTGCACTGCGTGCAGAGCAATTCCGTGTTCCACATCAAACGTGAAAGGAGCCTTGATTTCCTTGATGGCACTCCAGAGAAAACCCAAGATCACTGTCTCAAGTCTAAAGGGATCCTGAGGTCACTGGAGCAACACGAAAGGGCTCTGTGGACCCCAAATCAACTCGAGATGAGAGCATAGTCCCTGGCTTCATCTCAAGAGGAATACCAACTTTCCACAAGCCCCTCAAGAGGAGCCTTCTCTCAGCTACAAGTATGTGAGAGGGACCCTGAGTTTGTGGCCTCAAGTGGAATGGACACCGAGATGCTCTGACTCGAAGTAAGGCCGGATATCCCTGCAGTGAATTGAATGCAGGCTCGTCTTGCATCTCCCAAGACTAAGGGTTGTCTGAATCACCTGTGGAGACCACAGAGAAAGACCTAGTCCTCCACCTGTACGCAACCGGAGGCCTCACATCCTTTGAAAATTCTAGAGGTCCGCTGAGATCAATACTTCCGAAGGAGACGATGCCTGACTCCTCTTGAAAATGGATAGGAGTCCCAGGATATCTGTGGCACGTGGAAAGGGACCCTGGGTCTCCCGCCTCATGTGGAGACGCGTCCCAATTGCAATGCAAAGACTCGAGGAGAATCCCGAGGTGTCCCTCACACCTAGGCAGGGGTCCTGACGTCGCTGAACAAACACGTGTCTGGAAGGGCCCTCCCCGTCGTAACTCGAGAATATACCCCAGGTTCGGTCCGAAACTCGAGAAAAACCATGAGACTTCCCCCTCGCCGCGAGATGAGGCCCGATTCCCCTGCACTGCGTCCAGAGCAATTCTCTGTTCCACATCAAACGTGAAAGGAGCCTTGATTTCCTTGATGACACTCCAGGAAAACCCAAGATCACTGTCTCAAGTCTAGAGGGATAATGAGGTCACTGGAGCAACACGAAAGGGCTCCATCGACCCCAAATCAACTCGAGATGAGAGCTTAGTCCCTGGCTTCGACTCAAGAGGAATACCAACTTTCCACAAGCACCTCAAGAGGAGGCTTCTCTCAGCTACAGGTATGTGAGAGGGACCATGAGTTTGTGGCCTCAAGTGGAATGGACACCGAGATGCTCTGACTTGAAGTAAGGCCAGATATCCCTGCAGTGAATTGAATGCAGGCTCGTCTTGCATCTCCCAAGATGAAGGGATGTCTGAATCCCCTGTGGAGACAAAAGAGGAAGACCTTGTCCTCCGCCTCATCGCGACGGGAGGCCTCACATCCTTTGAAAATTCGAGAGGTCTGCGGAAATCAATGCTTCCAAAGGAGACGATGCCTGACCCTTCTTGAAAATGGATAGGAGTCCCAGGATCCCTGTGGCTCGTCGAAAGGGACACTGGGTCTCCTGCCTCACGTGGAGACGCGTCCCAATTGCCATGCCAAGACTCGAGGAGAATCCCGACGTGTCCCTCGCACCTAGGCAGGAGTCCTTATGTCGCTGAACAAACACGTGTCTGGAAGGGCCCTCCCCGTCGTAACTCGAGAATATACCCCAGGTTCCGGCCGCAACTCGAGAAAAACCATGAGACTTCCTCCTCGCCGCGAGATGAGGCCCGATTCACCTGCACTGCGTGCAGAGCAATTCCGTGTTCCACATCAAACGTGAAAGGAGCCTTGATTTCCTTGATGGCACTCTACAGAAAACCCAAGATCACTGGCTCAAGTCTAGAGGGATCCCGAGGTCACTGGAGCAACATGAAAGACTCCGTGGACCCCAATCAACTCGAGATGCGAGCTTAGTCCCTGGCTTCGACTCAACAGGAATACCAACTTTCCACAAGCACCTCAAGAGGAGGCTTCTCTCAGCAACAGGTATTTGAGAGGGCCCCTGAGTTTGTGGCCTCATGTGGAATGGACACCGAGATGCTCTGACTCGAAGTAAGGCCGGATATCCCTGCAGTGAATGGAATGCAGGCTCGTCTTGCATCTCCCAAGACGAAGGGATGTCTGAATCCCCTGTGGAGACCACAGAGAAAGACCTAGTCCTCGGCCTCATCGCGACCGGAGGCCTCACATCCTTTGAAAACTCCAGAGGTCTGCGGAGAACAATGCTTCCAAAGGAGACGATGCCTGACTCCTCTTGAAAATGGATAGGAGTCCCAGGATCCCTGTGGCACGTCGAAAGGGACCCTGGGTCTCCCGCCTCACGTGGAGACGCGTCCCAATTGCCATGCCAAGACTCGAGGAGAATCCCGAGGTGTCCCTCGCACCTAGACAGTAGTCCTTATGTCGCTGAACAAACACGTGTCTGGAAGGGCCCTCCCCGTCGTAACTCGAGAATATACCCCAGGTTCCGGCCGCAACTCGAGAAAAATCATGAGACTTCCCCCTCGTCGCGAGATGAGGCCCGATTCCCCTGCACTGTGTCCAGAGCAATTCCGTGTTCCACATCAAACGTGAAAGGAGCCTTGATTTCCTTGATGGCACTACAGAGAAAACCCAAGATCACTGTCTCAAGTCTAGAGGGATCCTGAGGTCACTGGAGCAACACGAAAGGGCTCCGTGGACCCCAAATCAACTCGAGATGAGAGCTTAGTCCCTGGCTTGGACTCAAGAGGAATACGAACTGTCCACAAGCCCCTCAAGAGGAGGCTTCTCTCAGCTACAGGTATGTGAGAGGGACCCTGATTTTGTGGCCTCAAGTGGAATGGACACCGAGATGCTCTGACTCGAAGTAAGGCCGGATATGCCTGCAGTGAATTGAATGCAGGCTCGTCTTGCATCTTCCAAGACGAAGGGATGTCTGAATCCCCTGTGAAGACCAACGAGAAAGACCGAGTTCTCTGCCTCATCGCGACCGGAGGCCTCACATCCTTTGAAAACTCGAGAGGTCCGCGGAGATCAATGCTTCCAAAGGAGACGATGCCTGACTCCTCTTGAAAATGGATAGGAGTCCCAGGATCCCTGTTGCACGTGGAAAGGGAACCTGGGTCTCCCGCCTCACGTGGAGACGCGTCCCAATTGCCATGCCAAGACTCGAGGAGAATCCCGAGGTGTCCCTCGCACCTAGGCAGGAGTCCTGACGTCGCTGAACAAACACGTGTCTGGAAGGGCCCTCCCTGTCGTAACTCGAGAATATACCCCAGGTTCCGGCCGCAACTCGAAAAAAACCATGAGACTTCCCCCTCGCCGCGAGATGAGGCCCGATTCCCCTGCACTGCGTGCAGAGCAATTCCGTATTCCACATCAAAAGTGAAATTAGCCTTGATTTCCTTGATGGCACTCCAGAGAAAACCCAAGATCACTGTCTCAAGTCTAGAGGGATCCTGAGGTCACTGGAGCAAAACGAAAGGGCTCCGTGGACCCCAAATCAACTCGAGATGAGAGCTTAGTCCCTGGCTTCGACTCAAGAGGAATACCAACTTTCCACAAGCACGTCAAGAAGAGGCTTCTCTGAGCTACACGTATGTGAGTGGGACCCTGAGTTTGTGGCCTCAAGTGGAATGGACACCGAGATGCTCTGACTCGAAGTAAGGCCGGATATCCCTGCAGTGAATTGAAAGCAGGCTCGTCTTGCATCTCCCAAGACGAAGGGATGTCTGAATCCCCTGTGGAGACGACAGAGAAAGACCGAGTTCTCCGCCTCATCGAGACCGGAGGCCTCACATCCTTTGAAAACTCGAGAGGTCCGTGGAGATCAATGCTTCCAAAGGAGACGATGCCTGACTCCTCTTGAAAATGGATAGGAGTCCCAGGATCCCTGTGGCACGTGGAAAGGGACCCTGGGTCTCCCGCCTCACGTGGAAACGCGTCCCAATTGCCATGCCAAGACTCGAGGAGAATCCCGAGGTGTCCCTCGCACCTAGGCAGGAGTCCTGACGTCGCTGAACAAACACGTGTCTGCAAATGCCCTCCCCGTCGTAACTCGAGAATATACCCCACGTTCCGGCCGCAACTTGAGAAAAACCATGATACATCCCCCTTGCCGCGAGATTAGGCCCGATTCCCCTGCACTGCGTGCAGAGCAATTCCGTGTTCCACATCAAAGTGGAAAGGAGCCCTGATTTCCTTGATGGCACTCCAGAGAAAACCCAAGATCACTGTCTCAAGTCTAGAGGGATCCTGAGGTCACTGGAGCAACAGGAAACGTCTCCGTGGACCCCAAATCAACTCGAGATGAGAGCTTAGTCCCTGGCTTCGACTCAAGAAGAATACCAACTTTCCACAAGCACCTCAAGACGAGGCTTCTCTCAGCTAGAGGTATGTGAGAGGGACCCTGAGTTTGTGGCCTCAAGTGGAATGGACACCGAGATGCTCTGACTCGAAGTAAGGCCGGATATCCCTGCAGTGAATTGAATGCCGGCTCGTCTTGCATCTCCCAAGACGAAGGGATGTCTGAATCCCCTCTGGAGACGACAGAGAAAGAAGTAGTCCTCCACCTCATCGCGTCCGGAGGCCTCACATCCTTTGAAAACTCGAGAGGTCCACGGAGATCAATGCTTCCAAAGGAGACGATGCCTGACTCCTTTTGAAAATGGATAGGAGTCCCAGGATCCCTATGGCACGTGGAAAGGGACCCTGGGTCTCCCGCCTCACGTGGAGACGCCTCCCAATTGCCATGCCAAGACACGAGGAGAATCCCGAGGTGTCCCTCGCACCTAGGCAACAGTCCTGACATCGCTGAACAAACACGTGTCTGGAAGGGCCCTCCCCGTCGTAACTCGAGAATATACCCCAGGTTCGGCCGCAACTCGAGAAAAACCATGAGATTTCCCCTTTACCGTGAGATGAGGCCCGATTCCCCTGCATTACGTGCAGAGCAATTCCGTGTTCCACATCAAACGTGAAAGGAGCCTTGATTTCCTTGATGGCACTCCAGAGAAAACCCAAGATCACTGACTCAAGTCTAGAGGGATCCTGAGGTCACTGGAGCAACACGAAAAGGCTCCGTGGACCCCAAATCAACTCGAGATGATAGCTTAGTCCCTGGCTTCGACTCAAGAGGAATACCAACTTTCCACAAGCCCCTCAAGATGAGGCTTCTCTCAGCTACAGGTATCTGAGAGGGACCCTGAGTTTGTGTCCTCAAGTGGAATGGACACCGAGATGCTCTGACTCGAAGTAAGGCCGGATATCCCTGCAGTGAATTGAATGCAGGCTCGTCTTGCATCTCCCAAGACGAAGGGATGTCTGAATCCCCTGTGGAGACCACAGAGAAAGACCTAGTCCTCCGCCTCAACGCGACCGGAGGCCTCACATCCTTTCAAAATATGAGAGGTCCGCGGAGATCAATGCTTCCAAAGGAGACGATGCCTGACTCCTCTTGAAAATAGATAGGAGTCCCAGGATTCCTGTGGCACGTTGAAAGGGACACTGGGTCTCCCGCCACATGTGGAGACGCGTCCCAAATGCCATGCCAAGACTCGAGGAGAGTCCCGTGTTGTCCCTCAAAACTAGGCATGAGTCCTGACGTCACTGAAGAAACACGTGTCTGGAAGGGCCCTCCCCGTCGCAACTCGAGAATATACCCCAGCTTCAGGCCACAACTCGAGAAAAACCATGAGACTTCCCCCTCGCCGCGAGATGAGGCCCAATTCACCTGCACTGCGTGCAGAGCAATTCCGTGTTCCACATCAAACGTGAAAGGAGCCTTGATTTCCTTGATGGCACTCCAGAGAAAACCCAAGATCACTGTCTCATGTCTAGAGGGAACCTGAGGTCACTGGAGCAACACCAAAAGGCTCCGTGGACCCCAAATCAACTCGTGATGAGAGATTAGTCCCTGGCTTCGAGTCAAGAGGAATACCAACTTTCCACAAGCACCTCAAGAGGAGGCTTCTCTCAGCTACAGGTATGTGAGAGGGTCCCTGAGATTGTGGACTCAAGTGGAATGGACACCGAGATGCTCTGACTCGAAGTAAGGCCGGATATCCCTGCAGTGAATTGAATGCAGGCTCGTCTTGCATCTCCCAAAACGAAGGAATGTCTGAATCCCCTGTGGAGACCACAGAGAAAGTCCTAGTCCTCCGCCTCAACGCGACCGGAGTCCTCAGATCCTTTGAAAACTGGAGAGGTCTGCGGAGATCAATGCTTCCAAAGGAGACGATGCCTGACTCCTTTTGAAAGTGGATAGGAGTCCCAGGATCCCTGTGGCACGTGGAAAAGTTCACTGGGTCTCCCGCCTCACGTGGAGAAGCATCCCAATTGCCATGCCAAGACTCGAGGAGATTCCCGAGGTGTCCCTTGCACCTAGGCAGGAGTCCTGACGTCGCTGAACAAACATGTGTTTGGAAGGGCCCTCCCCGTCGTAACTCGAGAATATACCCCAGGTTCCGGCCGCAACTCGAGAAAAACCATGAGACTTCCCCTCGCCGCGAAATGAGGCCCGATTCCCCTGCCCTGCGTGCAGACCAATTCCGTGTTACATATCAAAAGTGAAAGGAGCCTTGATTTCCTTGATGGCACTACAGAGAAAACCCAAGATCACTGTCTCTAGTCTAGAGGGTTCCTGAGGTCACTGTAGCAACACGAAAGGGCTCCGTGGACCCCAAATCAACTCGAGATGAGAGCTTAGTCCCTGGCTTCGACTCAAGAGGAATACCAACTTTCCACAAGCACCTCAAGAGGAGGCTTCTCGCAGCCACAGGTATGTGAGAGGGCCCCTGAGTTTGTGGACTCAAGTGGAATGGACAACGTGATGCTCTGACTCGAAGTAAGGCCGAATATCCCTGCAGTGAATTGAATGCAGGCTCGTCTTGCATCTCCCAAGACGAAGGGATGTCTGAATCCCCTGTGGAGACAACAGAGAAAGACCTAGTCCTCCACCTCATCGAGACCGGAGGCATCACATCCTTTCAAAATTCGAGAGGTATGCGGAGATCAATGCTTCCAAAGGAGTCGATGCCTGACTCTTCTTGAAAATGGATAGGAGTCCCAGGATCCCTGTGGCACGTGGAAAGGGACCCTGGGTCTCCCGCCTCACTTGGAGACGCATCCCAATTGCGATGCCAAGACTCGTGAAAAATCCCGAGGTGTCCCTCGCACCTAGGCAGGAGTCCTGACTTCGCTGAACAAACACGTGTCTGGAAGGGCCCTCCCCGTCGTTACTCGAGAATATACCCCAGGTTCCGGCCGTAACTCGAGAAAAACCATGAGACTTCCCCCTCGCCCCGAGATGAGGCCCGATTCCCCTGCACTGCGTGCAGAGCAATTCCGTGTTCCACATCAAACGTGAAAGGAGCCTTGATTTCCTTGATGGCACTCCAGAGAAAACCCAAGATCACTGTCTCAAGTCTAGAGGGATCCTGAGGTCACTGGAGCAACACGAAAGGGCTCCGTGGACCCCAAATCAACTCGAGATGAGAGCTTAGTCCCTGGCTTCGACTCAAGAGGAATATCAACTTTCCACAAGCACCTCAAGAGGAGGCTTCTCTCAGCTACAGGTATGTGAGAGGGCCCATGAGTTTGTGGTCTCAAGTGGAATGGACACCGAGATGCTCTGACACGATGTAAGGCCGGATATCCCTGCAGTGAATTGAATGTAGGCTCGTCTTGCATCTCCCAAGACGAAGCGATGTCTGAATCCCCTGTGGAGACCACAGAGAAAGACCGAGTTGTCCGCCTCATCGCGACCGGAGGCCTCAGATCCTTTGAAAACTCGAGAGGTCTGCGGAGATCAATGCTTCCAAAGGAGACGATGCCTGACTCCTTTTGAAAATGGATAGGAGTCCCAGGATCCTTGTGGCACGTGGAAAGGGACCCTCGGTCTCCCGCCTCACGTGGAGACGCGTCCCAATTGCCATGCCAAGACTCGAGGAGAATCCCGAGTTGTCCCTCGCACCTAGGCAGGAGTCCTGACGTCGCTGAACAAACACGTGTCTGGAAGGGCCCTCACCGTCGTAACTCGAGAATATACCCCAGGTTCGGGCCGCAACTCGAGAAAAACCATGAGACTTCCCCCTCACCGCGAGATGAGGCCCGATTCCCCTGGGCTGCGTGCAGAGCATTTCCGTGTTCGACATCAAAAGTGAAAGGAGCCTTGATTTCCTTAATGGCACTCCAGAGAAAACCCAAGATCACTGTCTCAAGTCTAGAGGGATCCTGAGGTCACTGTAGCAACACGAAAGGGCTCCGTGGACCCCAAATCATCTCGAGATGAGAGCTTAGTCCCTGGCTTCGACTCAAGAGACATACCAACTTTCCACAAGCACTTCAAGAGGAGGCTTCTCTCAGCAACATGTATGTGAGAGGGACCCTGAGTTTGTGGCCTCAAGTGGAATGGACACCGAGATGCTCTGACTCGAAGTAAGGCCGGATATCCCTTCAGTGAATTGAATGCAGGCTCGTCTTGCATCTCCCAAGACAAAGGGATGTCTGAATCCCCTGTGGAGACCACAGAGAAAGACCTAGTCCTCCGCCTCATCGTGACAGGAGGCCTCACATCCTTTGAAAACTCGAGAGGTCTGCAGAGATCAATGCTTCCAAAGGAGACGATGCCTGACTCCTCTTGAAAATGGATAGGAGTCCCAGGATCCCTGTGGCACGTGGAAAGGGACACTGGGTCTCCCGCCTCACGTGGAGACGCGTCCCAATTGCCATGCCAAGACTCGAGGACAATCACGAGGTGTCCCTCGCACCTAGGCAGGTGTCCTGACGTCGCTGAACAAACACGTGTCTGGAAGGGCCCTCCCCGTCGTAACTCGAGAATATAACCCAGGTTCCGGCCGCAACTCGAGAAAAACCATGAGACTTCCCCCTCGCCGCGAGATGAGGCCCGATTCCCCTGCCCTGCGTGCAGAGCAATTCGGTATTCCATATCAAAAATGAAAGGAGCCTTAATTTCCTTGATGGCACTACAGAGAAAACCCAAGATCACTGTCTCAAGTCTAGAGGGATCCTGAGGTCACTGGAGCAACAGGAAAGGGCTCCGTGGACCCCAAATCAACTCGAGATGAGAGCTTAGTCCCTGGCTTGGACTCAAGAGGAATACGAACTTTCCACAAGCCCCTCAAGAGGAGGCTTCTCTCAGCTACAGGTATGTGAGAGGGACCCTGATTTGTGGCATCAAGTGGAATGGACACCGAGATGCTCTGACTCGAAGTAAGGCCGGATATGCCTGCAGTGAATTGAATGCAGGCTCGTCTTGCGTCTCCCAAGACGAAGGGTTGTCTGAATCCCCTGTGGAGGCCACAGAGAAAGACCTAGTTCTCCGCCTCATCGCGACCGGAGGCCTCACATCCTTTGAAAATTCGAGAGGTCCGCGGAGATCAATGCTTCCAAAGGAGAAGATGCCTGACTCTTCTTGAAAATGGATAGGAGTCCCAGGATCCCTGTGGCACGTGGAAAGGAACCCTGGGTCTCCCGCCTCACGTGGAGACGCGTCCCAATTGCCATGCCAAGACTCGAGGAGAATCCCGAGGTGTCCCTCGCACCTAGGCAGGAGTCCTGACGTCGCTGAACAAACACGTGTCTGGAAGGGCCCTCCCCGTCGTAACTCGAGAATATACCCCAGGTTGGGGCCGCAACTCGAGAAAAACCATGAGATTTCCCCCTCGCCGCGAGAAGAGGCCCGATTCCCCTGCACTGCGTGCAGAGCAATTCCGTGTTCCACATAAAACGTGAAAGGAGCCTTGATTTCCTTGATGGCACTCCAGAGAAAACCCAAGATCACTGTCTCAAGTCTAGAGGGATCCGGAGGTCACTGGACCAACAGGAAAGGACTCCGTGGACCCCAAATCAACTCGAGATGAGAGCTTAGTCCCTGGCTTAGACTCAAGAGGAATACCAACATTCCACAAGCAACTCAAGAGGAGGCTTCTCTCAGCTACAGGTATATTTGAGGGACCCCGAGTTTGTGGCCTCAATTGGAATGGACACCGAGATGCTCTGACTCGAAGTAAGGCCGGATATCCCTGCAGTGAATTGAATGCAGGCTCGTCTTGCATCTCCCAATATGAAGGGATGTCTGAATCCCTTGTGGAGACCACAGAGAAAGACCTATCCTCCGCCTCATCGCGACCGTAGGCCTCATATATTTTGAAAACTCGAGAGGACTGCAGAGATCAATGCTTCCAAAGGAGACTATGCCCGACTCCTCTTGAAAATGGATAGGAGTCCCAGGATCCCTGTGGCACGTGGAAAAGGTCACTGGGTCTCCCGCCTCACGTGGAGAAGCATCCCAATTGCCATGCCAAGACTCGAGGAGATTCCCGAGGTGTCCCTTGCACCTAGGCAGGAGTCCTGACGTCGCTGAACAAACATGTGTTTGGAAGGGCCCTCCCCGTCGTAACTCGAGAATATACCCCAGGTTCCGGCCGCAACTCGAGAAAAACCATGAGACTTCCCCTCGCCGCGAAATGAGGCCCGATTCCCCTGCCCTGCGTGCAGACCAATTCCGTGTTACATATCAAAAGTGAAAGGAGCCTTGATTTCCTTGATGGCACTACAGAGAAAACCCAAGATCACTGTTTCTAGTCTAGAGGGTTCCTGAGGTCACTGTAGCAACACGAAAGGGCTCCGTGGACCCCAAATCAACTCGAGATGAGAGCTTAGTCCCTGGCTTCGACTCAAGAGGAATACCAACTTTCCACAAGCACCTCAAGAGGAGGCTTCTCGCAGCCACAGGTATGTGAGAGGGCCCCTGAGTTTGTGGACTCAAGTGGAATGGACAACGAGATGCTCTGACTCGAAGTAAGGCCGAATATCCCTGCAGTGAATTGAATGCAGGCTCGTCTTGCATCTCCCAAGACGAAGGGATGTCTGAATCCCCTGTGGAGACGACAGAAAAAGACCTAGTCCTCCACCTCATCGAGACCGGAGGCATCACATCCTTTCAAAATTCGAGAGGTATGCGGAGATCAATGCTTCCAAAGGAGACGATGCCTGACTCTTCTTGAAAATGGATAGGAGTCCCAGGATCCCTGTGGCACGTGGAAAGGGACCCTGGGTCTCCCGCCTCACGTGGAGACGCATCCCAATTGCGATGCCAAGACTCGTGAAAAATCCCGAGGTGTCCCTCGCACCTAGGCAGGAGTCCTGACGTCGCTGAACAAACACGTGTCTGGAAGGGCCCTCCCCGTCGTTACTCGAGAATATACCCCAGGTTCCGGCCGCAACTCGAGAAAAACCATGAGACTTCCCCCTCGCCGCGAGATGAGGCCCGATTCCCCTGCACTGCGTGCAGAGCAATTCCGAGTTCCTCATCAAAAATGAAAGGAGCCTTGATTTCCTTGATGGCACTCCAGAGAAAACCCAAGATCACTGTCTCAAGTCTAGAGGGATCCTGAGGTCACTGGAGCAACACGAAAGTTCTCCGTGGACCCAAAATCAACTCGAGATGAGAGCTTAGTCCCTGGCTTCGACTCAAGAGGAATACCAACATTCCACAAGCAGCTCAAGAGGAGGCTTCTCTCAGCTAGAGGTATGTGAGAGGGACCCTGAGTTTGTGGCCTCAAGTGGAATGGACACCGAGATGCTCTGACTCGAAGTAAGGCCGGATATCCCTGCAGTGAATTGAATGCAGGCTCGTCTTGCATCTCCCAAGACGAAGGGATCTCTGAATCCTCTGTGGAGACCACAGAGAAAGACCTAGTCCTCCGCCTCATCGCGACCGGAGGCCTCACATCCTTTGAATACTCGAGACGTCCGCGGAGATCAATGTTTCCAAAGGAGACGATGCCTGACTCCTCTTGAAAATGGATAGGAGTCCCAGGATCCCTGTGGCACGTGGAAAGGGACCCTGGGTCTCCCGCCTCACGTGGAGACGCGTCCAAATTGCCATGCCAAGACTCGAGGAGAATCCCTAGGTGTCCCTCGCACCTAGGCAGGCGTCCTGACGTCGTTGAACAAACCCGTGTCTGGAAGGGCCCTCCCCGTCGTTACTCGAGAATATACCCCAGGTTCCGGCCGCAACTCGAGAAAAACCATGAGACTTCCCCCTCCCCGCAGGATGAGGCCCGATTCCCCTGCACTGCGTGCAGACCAATTCCGTGTTCCACATCAAACGTGAAAGGAGCCTTGATTTCCTTAATGGCACTCCAGAGAAAACCCAAGATCACTGTCTGAAGTCTAGAGGGATCCTGAGGTCACTGAAGCAACACGAAAGGGCTCCGTGGACCCCAAATCAACTCGAGATGAGAGCTTAGTCCCTGGCTTCGACTCAAGAGGAATATCAACTTTCCACAAGCACCTCAAGAGGAGGCTTCTCTCAGCTACAGGTATGTGAGAGGGCCCATGAGTTTGTGGTCTCAAGTGGAATGGACACCGAGATGCTCTGACTCGAAATAAGGCCGAATATCCCTGCAGTGAATTGAATGCAGGCTCGTCTTGCATCTCCCAAGACGAAGGGATGTCTGAATCCCCTGTGGAGACGACAGAGAAAGACCTAGTCCTCAACCTCATCGAGACCGGAGGCATCACATCCTTTCAAAATTCGAGAGGTATGCGGAGATCAATGCTTCCAAAGGAGTCGATGCCTGACTCTTCTTGAAAATGGATAGGAGTCCCAGGATCCCTGTGGCACGTGGAAAGGGACCCTCGGTCTCCCGCCTCACGTGGAGACGCATCCCAATTGCCATGCCAAGACTCGTGAAAAATCCCGAGGTGTCCCTCGCACCTAGGCAGGAGTCCTGACTTCGCTGAACAAACACGTGTCTGGAAGGGCCCTCCCCGTCGTTACTCGAGAATATAACCCAGCTTCCGGCCGCAACTCGAGAAAAACCATGAGACTTCCCCCTCGTCGCGAGATGAGGCCCGATTCCCCTGCACTGCGTGCAGAGCAATTCCGAGTTCCACATCAAAAATGAAAGGAGCCTTGATTTCCTTGATGGCACTCCAGAGAAAACCCAAGATCACTGTCTCAAGTCTAGAGGGATCCTGAGGTCACTGGAGCAACACGAAAGTTTCCGTGGACCCAAAATCAACTCGAGATGAGAGCTTAGTCCCTGGCTTCGACTCAAGAGGAATACCAACTTTCCACAAGCACCTCAAGAGGAGGCTTCTCTCAGCTTCAGGTAGGTGAAAGGGACCCTGAGTTTGTGGCCTCAAGTCGAATGGACACCGAGATGCTCTGACTCGAAGTAAGGCCGGATATCCCTGCAGTGAATTGAATGCAGGCTCGTCTTGCATCTCCCAAGACGAAGGGATGTCTGAATCCTCTGTGGAGACCACAGAGAAAGACCTAGTCCTCCGCCTCATCGCGACCGGAGGATTCACATCCTTTGAAAACACGAGACGTCCGCGGAGATCAATGTTTCCAAAGGAGACGATGCCTGACTCCTCTTGAAAATGGATAGGAGTCCCAGGATCCCTGTGCCACGTGGAAAGGGAACCTGGGTCTCCCGCCTCACGTGGAGACACGTCCAAATTGCCATGCCAAGACTCGAGGAGAATCCTGAGGTGTCCCTCGCACCTAGGCAGGAGTCCTCACGTCGCTGAACAAACCCGTGTCTGGAAGGGCCCTCCCAGTCGTTACTCGAGAATATACCCCAGGTTCCGGCCGCAACACGAGAAAAACCATGAGACTTCCCCCTCCCCCCAGGATGAGGCCCGATTCCACTGCACTGCGTGCAGACCAATTCCGTTTTCCACATCAAACGTGAAAGGAGCCTTGATTTCCTTAATGGCACTCCAGAGAAAACCCAAGATCACTGTCTGAAGTCTAGAGGGATCCTGAGGTCACTGTAGCAACACAAAAGGGCTCCGTGGACCCCAAATCAACTCGAGATGAGAGCTTCGTCCCTGGCTTCGACTCAAGAGGAATACCAACTTTCCACAAGCACCTCAAGAGGAGGCTTCTCTCAGCTACTGGTATGTCAGAGGGACCCTGAGTTTGTGGCCTCAAGTGGAATGGACACCGAGATGCTCTGACTCGAAGTAAGGCCGGATATCCCTGCAGTGAATTGAATGCAGGCTCGTTTGCATCTCCCTAGACGAAGGGTTGTCTGAATCCCCTGTGGAGACCACAGAGAAAGACCTAGTCCTCCGCCTCAACGCGACCGGAGGCCTCACATCCTTTGAAACCTCGAGAGGTCCGCGGAGATCAATACTTCCGAAGGAGACGATGCCGGACTCCTCTTGAAAATGGATAGGAGTCCCAGGATCCCTGTGGCACGTGGAAAGGGACCCTGGGTCTCCCGCCTCACGTGCAGACGCCTCCCAATTGCCATGCCAAGTCTCGAGGAGAATCCCGAGATGTCCCTCGCACCTAGGCAGGAGTCCTGACGTCGCTGAACAAACACGTGTCTGGAAGGGCCCTCCCCGTCGTAACTCAAGAATATACCCCAGGATCCGGCCACAACTCGAGAAAAACCATGAGATTTCCCCCTCGCTGCGAGTTGAGGCCCGATTCCCCTGCACTGCGTGCAGAGCAATTCCGTGTTCCACATCAAACGTGAAAGGAGCCTTGATTTCCTTGATGGCACTCCAGAGAAAACCCAAGATGACTGTCTCAAGTCTAGAGGGATCCTGAGGTCACTGGAGCAACAGGAAAGGGATCCGTATAACCCAAATCAACTCGAGATGAGAGCTTAGTCCCTGGCTTAGACTCAAGAGGAATACCAACTTTCCACAAGCACCTCAAGAGGAGGCTTCTCTCAGCTACAGGTATGTGAGAGGAACCCTGAGTTTGTGGCCTCAAGTGCAATGGACACCGAGATGCTCTGACTCGAAATAAGGCCGGATATCCCTGCAGTGAATTGAAAGCAGGCTCGTCTTGCATCTCACAAGATGAAGGGTTGTCTGAATCCCCTGTGGAGACCACAGAGAAAGACCTAGTCCTCCGCCTCATCGTGACCGGAGGCCTCACATCCTTTGAAAACTCGAGAGGTCTGCAGAGATCAATGCTTCCAAAGGAGACGATTCCTGACTCCTCTTGAAAATGGATAGGAGTCCCAGAATCCCTGTGGCACATGGAAAGGGACCCTGGGTCTCCCGCCTCACGTGGAGACGCGTCCCAATTGCCATGCCAAGACTCGAGGAGAATCCCGAGGTGTCCCTGGCACCTAGGCAGGAGTCCTGACGTCGCTGAACAAACACGTGTCTGGAAGGGCTCTCCCCGTCGTAACTCGAGAATATAAACCAGGTTCCGGCCGCAACTCTAGAAAAACCATGAGACTTCCCCCTCGCCGCTGGATGAGGCCCGATTCCCCTGCACTGCGTGCAGAGCAATTCCGTGTTCCACATCAAACGTGAAAGGAGCCTTGATTTCCTTGATGGCACTCCAGAGAAAACCCAAGATCACTGTCTCAAGTCTAGAGGGATCCTGAGGTCACTGGAGCAACACGAAAGGGCTCCGTGGACCCCAAATCAACTCGAGATGAGAGCTTAGTCACTGGCTTCGACTCAAGAGGAATATCAACTTTCCACAAGCACCTCAAGAGGAGGCTTCTCTCAGCTACAGGTATGTGAGAGGGCCCATGAGTTTGTGGTCTCAAGTGGAATGGACACCGAGATGCTCTGACTCGATGTAAGGCCGGATATCCCTGCAGTGAATTGAATGCAGGCTCGTCTTGCATCTCCCAAGACGAAGCGATGTCTGAATCCCCTGTGGAGACCACAGAGAAAGACCGAGTTGTCCGCCTCATCGCGACCGGAGGCCTCACATCCTTTGAAAACTCGAGAGGTCCGCGGAGATCAATACTTCCAAAGGAGACGATGCCTGACTCCTTTTGAAAATGGATAGGAGTCCCAGGATCCCTGTGGCACGTGGAAAGGAACACTGGGTCTCCCGCCTCACGTGGAGACGCGTCCAAATTGCCATGCCAAGACTCGAGGAGAATCCCGAGGTGTCCCTCGCACCTAGGCAGGAGTCCTGACGTCGCTGAACAAACCCGTGTCTGGAAGGGCCCTCCCCGTCGTTACTCGAGAATATACCCCAGATTCCGGCCGCAACTCGAGAAAAACCATGAGACTTCCCCCTCCCCGCAAGATGAGGCCCGATTCCCCTACACTGCGTGCAGACCAATTCCGTGTTCCACATCAAACGTGAAAGGAGCCTTGATTTCCTTAATGGCACTCCAGAGAAAACCTAAGATCACTGTCTCAAGTCTAGAGGGATCCTGAGGTCACTGTAGCAACACGAAAGGTCTCTGTGGACCCCAAATCAACTCGAGATGAGAGCTTAGTCCCTGGCTTCGACTCAAGAGGAATACCAACTTTCCACAAGCACCTCAAGAGGAGGCTTCTCTCAGCTACTGGTATGTCAGAGGGACCCTGAGTTTGTGGCCTCAAGTGGAATGGACACCGAGATGCTCTGACTCGAAGTAAGGCTGGATATCCCTGCAGTGAATTGAATGCAGGCTCGTCTTGCATCTCCCAAGACGAAGGGTTGTCTGAATCCCCTGTGGAGACCACAGAGAAAGACCTAGTCCTCCGCCAAAACGCGACCGGAGGCCTCACATCCTTTGAAAACTCGAGAGGTCCGCGGAGATCAATACTTCCCAAGGAGACGATGCCTGACTCTTCTTGAAAATGGATAGGAGTCCCAGGATCCCTGTGGCACGTGGAAAGGGACCCTGGGTCTCCCGCCTCACGTGGAGACGCGTCCCAATTGCCATGCCAAGACTCGAGGAGAATCCCGAGGTGTCCCTCGCCCCTAGGCAGGAGTCCTGACGTCGCTGAACAAACACGTGTCTGGAAGGGCCCTACCCGTCGTAACTCGAGAATATACCCCAGGTTCCGGCCGCAACTCGAGAAAAACCAAGAGACCTCCGCCTCGCCGCGAGATGAGGCCCGATTCCCCTGCACTGCGTGCAGAGCAATTCCGTGTTCCACATCAAACGTGAAAGGAGCCTTGATTTCCTTGATGGCACTCCAGAGAAAACCCAAGATCATTGTCTCAAGTCTAGAGGGATCCTGAGGTCACTGGAGCAACACGAATGGGCTCCGTGGACCCCAAATCAACTCGAGATGCGCGCTTAGTCCCTGGCTTCGACTCAAGAGGAATACCAACTTTCCACAAGCACCTCAAGTGAAGGCTTCTCTCAGCTACAGGTATGTGAGAGGGACCCTGAGTTTGTGGCGTCAAGTGGAATGGACACCGAGATGCTCTGACTCGAACTAAGGCCGGACATCCCTGCAGTGAATTGAAAGCAGGCTCGTCTTGCATCTCCCAAGATGAAGGTATGTCTGAATCCCCTGTGGAGACATCAGAGAAAGACCTAGTTCTCCGCCTCATCGCGACCGGAGGCCTCACATCCTTTGAAAACTCGAGAGGTCCACAGAGATCAATGCTTCCAAAGGAGACGATGCCTGACTCCTCTTGAAAATGGATAGGAGTCCCAGGATCCCTGTGGCATGTGGAAAGGGACACTGGGTCTCCCGCCTCACGTGGAGACGCGTCCCAATTGCCATGCCAAGACTCGAGGAGAATCCCGAGGTGTCCCTCGCACCTAGGGAGGAGTTATCATGTCGCTGAACAAACCCGTTTCTGGAAGGGCCCTCCCCATTGTAACTCGAGAATATACCCCACGTTCCGGCAGCATCTCGAGAAAAACCATGAGACTTTCCCCTCGCTGCGAGATGAGGCCCGATTCCCCTGCACTGTGTGCAGAGCAATTCCGTGTTCCACATCAAACTTGAAAGGAGGCTTGATTTCCTTGATGGCACTCCTGAGAAAAAGCAAGATCACTGTCTCAAGTCTAAAGGGATCCTGAGGTCACTTTAGCAACATGAAAGGGCTCCCTGTACCCCAAATCAACTCGAGATGAGAGCTTAGTCCCTGGCTTCGACTCAAGAGGAATACCAACTTCCCACAAGCACCTCAAGAGGAGGCTTCTCTCAGCTACAGGTATGTGAGAGGGACCCTGAGTTTGTGGCCTCAAGTGGAATGGACACCGACATGCTCTGACTCGAACTAAGGTCGTATATCCATGCAGTGAATTGAATGCAGGCTCGTCTTGCATCTCCAAAGACAAAGGGATGTCTGAATCCCCTGTGGAGACCACAGAGAAAGACCTAGTTCTCCGCCTCATTGCGACCGGAGGCCTCACATCCTTTGAAAACTCGAGAGGTCCGCGGAGATCAATGCTTCCAAAGGAGAAGATGCTTGACTCCTCTTGAAAATGGATACGAGTCCCAGGATCCCTGTGGTACATGGAAAGGGACACTGGGTATACAGCCTCACGGGGAGACGCGTCCCAACTGCCATGCCAGACTCGAGGAGAATCCCTAGGTGTCCGTCGCACCTAGGCAGGAGTCCTGATGTCGCTGAACAAACACGTGTCTGGAAGGGCCCTCCCCGTCGTAACTCGAGAATATACCACAGGTTCCGGCCGCAACTCGAGAAAAACCATGAGACTTCCCCCTCGCCGCGAGATGAGGCCCGATTCGCCTGCACTGTGTGCAGAGCAATTCCGTGTTCCACATAAAACATGAAAGTAGGCTTGATTTCCTTGATGGCACTCCAGAGAAAACCCAAGATCACTGTCTCAAGTCTAGAGGGATCCTGAGGTCACTGGAGAATCACGAAAGGGCTCCGTGGACCCCAAATCAACTCGAGATGAGAGCTTAGTCCCTGGCTTCGACTCAAGAGGAATAGCAACTTTCCACAAGCACCTCAAGAGGAGGCTTCTCTCAGCTACAGGTATGAGAGAGGGACCCTGAGTTTGTGGCCTCAACTGGAAAGGACACCGAAATGCTCTGACTCGAAGTAAGGCCAGATATCCCTGCAGTGAATTGAATGCAGGCTCGTCTTACATCTCCCAAGACGAAGGGATGTCTGAATCCCCTGTGGAGACCACAGAGAAAGACCTAGTTCTCCGCCTCATCGCAACCGGAGGCCTGACATCCTTTGAAAACTCGAGAGGTCCGCAGGAAACAATGCTTCCTAAGGAGACGATGCCTGACTCCTCTTGAAAATGGATAGGAGTCCCAGGATCCCTGTGCCACGTGGAAAGGGACTCTGGGTCTCCCGGCTCACGTGGAGACGCGTCCCAATTGCCATGCCAAGACTCGAGGAGAATCCCGAGGTGTCCCTCGCACCTAGGCAGGAGTCCTGACGTCGCTGAAAAAACACGTGTCTGGAAGGGCCCTCCCCGTCGTAACTCGAGAATATGCCCCAGGTTCCGGCCGCAACTCGAGAAAAACCATTAGACTTCCCCCTCGCCGCGACATGAGGCCCGATTCCCCTGCACTGCGTGCAGAGCAATTCCGTGTTCCACATCAAACGTGAAAGGAGCCTTGATTTCCTTGATGGCACTCCAGAGCAAACCGAAGATCACTGTCTCAAGTCTAGAGGGATCCTGAGGTCGCTGGAGCAACACGAAAGGGCTCTGTGGACCCCAATTCAATTCGAGATGAGAGTTTAGTCCCTGGCTTTGACTCAAGAGGACTACCAACATTCCACAGGCACCTCAAGAGGAGGCTTCTCTCAGCTACAGGTATGTGAGAGGGCACCTGAATTTGTGGCCTCAAGAGGAATGGACACAGAGATGCTCTGACTCGAAGTAAGGCCGGATATCCTTGCAGTGAATTGAATGCAGGGTCGTCTTGCATCTGCCAAGACGAAGGGATGTCTGAATCCCCTGTGGAGACCACAGAGAAAGACCTAGTTCTCCGGCTCATCGCAACCGGAGGCCTGACATCCTTTGAAAACTCGAGAGGTCCGCAGGAAACAATGCTTCCAAAGGAGACGATGCCTGACTCCTCTTGAAAATGGATAGGAGTCCCAGGATCCCTGAGGCACGTGGAAAGGGACCCTGGGTCTCCCGCCTCACGTGGAGACACGTCCCAATTGCCATGCCAAGACTCGAGGAGAATCCCGAGGTGTCCCTCGCACCTAGGGAGGAGTTATCATGTCGCTGAACAAACCCGTTTCTGGAAGGGTCCTCCCCATTGTAACTCGAGAATATACCCCACGTTCCGGCAGCATCTCGAGAAAAACCATGAGACTTTCCCCTCGCCGCGAGATGAGGCCCGATTCCCCTGCACTGTGTGGAGAGCAATTCCGTGTTCCACATCAAACTTGAAAGGAGGCTTGATTTCCTTGATGGCACTCCAGAGAAAAAGCAAGATCACTGTCTCAAGTCTAGAGGGATCCTGAGGTCACTGTAGAAACACGAAAGGGCTCCGTGAACCCCAAATCAACTCGAGATGAGAGCTTAGTCCCTGGCTTCGACTCAAGAGGAATACCAACTTCCCACAAGCACCTCAAGAGGAGGCTTCTCTCAGCTACAGGTATGTGAGAGGGACCCTGAGTTTGTGGCCTCAAGTGGAATGGACACCGAGTTGCTGGGACTCGGGGTAAGGGCGGATATCCCTGCAGTGAATTGAATGAAGGCTCATCTTGCATTTCCCAAGATGAAGGGATGTCTGAATCCCCTGTGGAGACCACAGAGAAAGACCTAGTTCTCCGCCTCATCGCGACCTGAGGCCTCACATCCTTTGAAAACCTGAGAGGTCCGGGGAGATCAATGCTTCCAAAGGAGACGATGCCTGACTCCTCTTGAAAATGGATAGGAGTCCCAGGATCCCTGTGGCACGTGGAAAGGGACCCTGGGTCTCCCGCCTCACGTGGAGACGCGTCCCAATTGCCAAGCCAGGATTCGAGGAGAATCGCGACGTGTCCCTCACACCTAGGCAGGAGTTCTGACGTCGCTGAAGAAACACATGTCTGGAAGGGCCCTCCCCGTAGTAACTCTAGAATATACCCCAGGTTCCGGCTGCAACTCGAGAAAAACCATGAGACTTCCCCCTCGCCGCGAGATGAGGCCCGATTGCCCTGCACTGCATGCAGAGCAATTCCGTGTTCCACATCAAACGTGAAAGGAGCCTTGATTTCCTTGATGGCACTCCAGAGAAAACCCAAGAACACTGTCTCAAGTCTAGAGGGATCCTGAGGTCACTGTAGCAATAAAAATGGCTCCGTGGACCCCAAATCAACTCGAGATGAGAGCTTAGTCCCTGGCTTCGTCTCAAGAGGAATACCAACTTTCCACAAGCACCTCAAGAGGAGGCTTCTCTCAGCTACAGTTATGTGAGAGGGACCCTGAGTTTATGGCCTCAAGTGGAATGGACACCGAGATGCTCTGACTCGAAGTAAGGCCGTATATCCCTGCAGTGTATTGAATGCAGGCTCGTCTTGCATCTCCCAAGATGAATGGATATCTGAATCCCCTGTGGAGAACACAGAGAAAGACCTAGTTCTCCGCCTCATCGCGACCGGAGGCCTCACATCCTTTGAAAACTCGAGAGGACTGCGGAGATCAATGCTTCCGAAGGAGACGATGCCTGACTCCTCTTGAAAATGCATAAGAGTACCAGGATCCCTGCAGCACGTGGAAAGGGACGCTGGGTCTCCCGCCTCACGTGGAAATGCGTCCCAATTGCCATGCCAAGACTCGAGGAGAATCCCGAGGTGTCCCTCGCCCCTAGGCAGGAGTCCTGACGTCGCTGAACAAACACGTGTCTGGAAGGGCCTTCCCCGTCGTAACTCGAGAATATACCCCAGGTTCCGGCCGCAACTCGAGAAAAACCATGAGACTTCCCCCTCGCCGCGAGATGAGGCCCGATTCCCCTGCACTGCGTGCAGAGCAATTCCGTGTTCCACATCAAACTTGAAAGGAGCCTTGATTTCCTTGATGGCACTCCAGAGAGTATCCAAGATCACTGTCTCAAGTCTAGAGGGATCCTGAGGTCACTGTAGCAACACGAAAGGGCTCCGTGGACCCCAAATCAACTCGAGATGAGAGCTTAGTCCCTGGCTTCGACTCAAGAGGAACACCAACTTTCCACAGCACCTCAAGAGGAGGCTTCTCTCAGCTACAGGTATGTGAGAGGGACCCTGAGTTTGTGGCCTCAAGTGGAATGGACACCGAGATGCTCTGACTCGAACGAAGGCCGGATATCCCTGCAGTGAATTGAAGGCAGGCTCGTCTTGCATCTTCCAAGACGAAGGGATGTCTGAATCCCCTGTGGAGACCACAGAGATAGACCTAGTTCTCCGCCTCATCGCGACCGGAGGCCTCACATCATTAGAAAACTCGAGAGGTCCGCGGAGATCAATGCTTCCAAAGGAGACGATGCCTGACGCCTCTTGAAAATGGATAGGAGTCCCAGGATCCCTGTGGCACGTGGAAAGGGACCCTGGGTCTCCCGCCTAACGTGGAGACAAGTCCCAATTTCCATGCCAAGACTTGAGGGGAATCCCGAGGTGTCCCTCGCACCTAGGCAGGAGTCCTGACGTCGTTGAACAAACACGTGTCTGGAAGGGCCCTCCCCGTCGTAACTCGAGAATATACCCCAGGTTCCGGCCGCAACTCGAGAAAAACCATGAGACTTCCCCCTCGCCACGAGATGAGGCCCGATTACCCTGCACTGCGTGCAGAGCAATTCCATGTTCCACATCAAACGTGAAAGGAGCCTTGATTTCCTTGATGGCACTCCAGAGAAAACCCAAGATCACTGTCTCAAGTCTAGAGGGATCCTGAGGTCACTGGAGCAACACGAAAGGGCTCCGTGGACCCCAAATCAACTCGAGATGAGAACTTAGTCCCTGGCTTCGACTCAAGAGGAATACCAACTTTCCACAAGCACCTCAAGAGGAGGCTTCTCTCAGCTACAGGTATGTGAGAGGGACCCTGATTTTGTGGCATCAAGTGGAATGGACACCGAGATGCTCTGACTCGAAGTAAGGCCGGATATCCCTTCAGTGAATTGAAAGCAGGCTCATCTTGCATCTCCCAAGACGAAGGGATGTCTGAATCCCATGTGCAGAACACAGAGAAAGACCTAATCCTCCGCCTCAACGCGACCGGAGGCCTCACATCCTTTGAAAACTCGAGACGTCTGCAGAGATCAATGCTTCCAAAGGAGACGATGCCTGACTCCTCTTGAAAATGGATAGGAGTCAAGGGATCACTTTGGGACGTGTAAAGGGACCCTGGGTCTCCCGCCTCACGTGGAGACGCGTCCCAATTGCCATACCAAGACTCGAGGAGAATCCCGAGGTGTCCCTCGCACCTAGGCAGGAGTCCTCACGTCGCTGAACAAACCCGTGTCTGGAAGGGCCCTCCCCGTCGTAACTCGAGAATATACCCCAGGTTCCGTCCGCAACTTGAGAAAAACCATGAGACTTCCCCCTCGCCGCGAGATGAGGCCCGATTCCCCTGCACTGAGTGCAGACCAATTCCGTGTTCCACATCAAATATGAAAGGAGCCTTGATTTCCTTAATGGCACTCCAGAGAAAACCCAAGATCACTGTCTCAAGTCTAGAGGGTTCCTGAGGTCACTGGACCAACACGAAAGGGATCCGTGGACCCCAAATCAACTCGAGATGAGAGGTCAGTCCCTGGCTTCGACTCAAGAGGAATACCAACTTTCCACAAGCACCTCAAGAGGAGGCTTCTCTCAGCTACAGGTATGTCAGAGGGACCCTGAATTTGTGGCCTCAAGTGGAATGGACACCGACAAGCTCTGACTCGAACTAAGGCCGGATATCCCTGCAGTGAATTGAATGCAGGCTCGTCTTGCATCTCCCCAGACGAAGGGTTGTCTGAATCCCCTGTGGAGACCACAGAGAAAGACCTAGTCCTCCGCCTCAACGCGACCGGAGGCCTCACATCCTTTGAAAACTCGAGAGGTCCGCGGAGATCAATACTTCCGAAGGAGACGATGCCTGACTCCTCTTGAAAATGGATAGGAGCCCCAGGATCCCTGTGGCACTTGGAAAGGGCCCCTGCGTCTCCCGCCTCACGTGGAGACGCGTCCCAATTGCCATTCCAAGACTCGAGGAGAATCCCGAGGTGTCCCTCGCACCTAGGCAGGAGTCCTGACGTCGCTGAAAAAACACGTGTCTGGAAGGGCCCTCCCCGTCGTAACTCGAGAATATACCCCAGGTTCCGGCCGCAATTCGAGAAAAAACATGTGATTTCCCCCTCGCCGCGAGTTGAGGCCCGATTCCCCTGCACTGCATGCAGAGCAATTCCGTATTCCATATCAAAAATGAAAGGAGCCTTGATTTCCTTGATGGCACTCCAGGGAAAACCCAAGATCACTGTCTCAAGTCTAGAGGGATCCTGAGGTAACTGGAGCAACACGAAAGGGCTCCGTGGATCCCAAATCAACTCGAGATGAGAGCTTAGTCCCTGGCTTCAAATCGAGAGGAATACCAACTTTCCACAAGCACCTCAAGTGGAGGCTTCTCTCAGCTACAGGCTTGTCAGAGGGACCCTGAGTTTGTGGCCTCAAGTGGAGTAGACACCGACATGCTCTGACTCGAACTAAGACTGGATATCCCTAGAGTGAATTGAATGCAGGCTCGTCTTGCATCTCCCAAGACGAAAGGATGTCTGAATCCCCAGTGGAGACCACAGAGAAAGACCTAGTCCTCCGCCTCATCGCGACTGGAGGCCTCACATCCTTTGAAAACTCGAGAGGTATGCGGAGATCAATGCTTCCAAAGGAGACGATGCCTGACTCCTCTTGAAAATGGATAGGAGTCCCAGGATCCCTGTGGCACGTGGAAAGGGACCCTGGGTCTACCGCCTCACGTGGAGACGCATCCAAATTTCCATGCCAAGACTCCAGGAGTATCCCGAGGTGTCCCTCGCACCTAGGCAGGAGTCCTGATGTCGCTGAACAAACACGTGTCTGGAAGGGCCCTCCCCATCGTAACTCGAAAATATACCCCAGGTTCCGGCCGCAACTCGAGAAAAACCATGAGACTTCCCCCTCGCCGTGAGATGACGCCCGATTCCCCAGCAATGCGTGCAGAGCAATTCCGTGTTCCACATCAAACGTGAAAGGAGCCTTGATTTCCTTGATGGAACTCCAGAGAAAACCCAAGATCATTTTATCAAGTCTAGAGGGATCCTGAGGTCTCTGTAGCAACATGAAAGGGCTCCGTGGATCCCAAATCAACTCGAGATGAGAGCTTAGTCCCTGGCTTCGACTCAATAGGAATGCCAACTTTCCACAAGCACCTCAAGAGGAGGCTTCTCTCAGCTACAGGTATGTGAGAGGGACCCTGAGTTTGTGGCCTCAAGTGGAATGGACACCGAGATGCTCTGACTCGAAATAAGGCCAGATATCCCTGCAGTGAATTGAATGCTGGCTTGTCTTGCATCTCCCAAGACGAAGGGATGTCTGAATCCGCTGTGGAGACAACAGAGAAAGACCTAGTCCTCCGCCTCATCGCGACCGGAGGCCTCACATCCTTTGAAAATTCGAGAGGTCCGCGGAGATCAATGCTTCCAAAGGAGAAGATGCCTGACTCCTCTTGAAAATGGTAGGAGTCCCAGGATCCCTGTGGCACGTGGAAAGGGACCCTGGGTCTCCCGCCTCACGTGGAGACGCGTCCAAATTGCCATGCCAAGACTTGAGGAGAATCCCGAGGTGTCCCTCGCACCTAGGCAGGAGTCCTGACATCGCTGAACAAACACGTGTCTGGAAGGGCCCTCCCCGTCGTAACTCGAGAATATACCCCAGGTTCGGGCTGCAACTCGAGAAAAACCATGAGACTTCCCCCTCGCCACGAAATGAGGACCGATTCCCCTGCACTGCGTGCAGAGAAATTCCGTGTTCCACATCAAACGTGAAAGGAGCCTTGATTTCCTTGATGACACTCCAGAGAAAACCCAAGATCACTGTCTCAAGTCTAGAGGGATCCTGAGGTCATTGGAGCAACACGAAAGGGCTCCGTGGACCCCAAATCAACTCGATATGAGAGCTTAGTCCCTGGATTCGACTCAAGAGGAATACCAACTTTCCACAAGCACGTCAAGAAGAGGCTTCTCTCAGCTACAGGTAAGTGAGAGGGCCCCTGAGTTTGTTGCCTCAAGTGGAATGGACACCGAGATGCTCTGACTCGAAGTAAGGCTGGATATCCCTGCAGTAAATTGACTGCAGGCTCGTCTTGCATTTCCCAAGACGAAGGGATGTCTGAATCCCCTGTGGAGATGACAGAGAAAGACCGAGTTCTCCGCCTCATCGCGAGCGGAGGCCTCACATCCTTTGAAAACTCGAGAGGTCCACGGAGATCAATGCTTCCAAAGGAGACGATTCCTGACTCCTCTGGAAATTGGATAGGGGTCCCAGGATCCGTGTGGCACGTGGAAAGGGACCCTTGGTCTCCCGCCTTAAGTGGAGACGCGTCCCAATTGCCATGCCAAGACTCGAGGAGAATCCCGAGGTGTCCCTCGCACCTAGGCAGGAGTCCTGACGTCGCTGAAAAAACACGTATCTGGAAGGGCCCTCCCCATCGTAACTCGAGAATATACCCCTGGTTCTAGCCGCAACTCGAGAAAAACCATGAGACTTCCCCCTCGCCCCGAGTTGAGGCCCGATTCCCCTGCACTGCGTGCAGAGCAATTCCGTGTTCCACATCAAACTTGAAAGGAGCCTTGATTTCCTTGATGGAACTCCAGAGAAAACCCAAGATCACTGTCTCAAGTCTAGAGGGATCCTGAGGTCACTGGACCAACAGGAAAGGGCTCCGTGGACCCCAAATCAACTCGAGATGAGAGCTTAGTCCCTGGCTTCGTCTCAAGAGGAATACCAACTTTCCACCAGCACCTCAAGAGGAGGCTTCTCTCAGCTACAGGTATGTGAGAGGGACCCTGATTTTGTGGCCTCAAGTGGAATGGACACCGAGATGCTCTGACTCGAAGTAAGGCCGGATATCCCTGCAGTGAATTGAATGCAGGCTCGTCTTGCATCTCCCAAGACGAAGGGATGTCTGAATCCCCTGTGGAGATGACAGACAAAGACTGAGTTCTCCGCCTCATCGCGACCAGAGGCCTCACATCCTTTGAAAACTCGAGAGGTATGCGAGGATCAATGCTTCCACGGAGACGATGCCTGACTCCTCTGGAAAATGGATAGCAGTCCCAGGATCCCTGTGGCACGTGGAAAGGGACCCTGGGTCTCCCGCCTCAAGTGGAGACGCGTCCCAATTGCCATGCCAAGACTCGAGGAGAATCCAGAGGTGTCCCTCGCACCTAGGCAGGGGTCCTGACGTCGCTGAACAAACACGTGCCTGGAAGGGCCCTCCCCGTCGTAACTCGAGAATATACCCCAGGTTCCTGCCGCAACTCGAGAAAAACCATGAGACTTCCCCCTCACCGCGAGATGAGGCCCGATTCCCCTGCACTGCGTGCAGAACAATTCCGTGTTCCACATCAAACGTGAAAGGAGCCTTGATTTCCTTGATGGCACTCCAGAGAAAACCCAAGATCACTGGCTCAAGTCTAGAGGGATCCTGAGGTCACTGGAGCAACACGAAAGCGCTCTGTAGACCCCAAATCAACTCGAGATTAGAGCTTAGTCCCTGGCTTCGACTCAAGAGGAATACCAACTTTCCACAAGCACCTCAAGAGGAGGCTTCTCTCAGCTACAGGTATGTGAGAGGGACCCTGAGTTTGTGGCCTCAAGTGGAATGGACACCGAAATGCTCTGACTCGAAGTAAGGCCGGATATCCCTGCAGTGAATTGAATGCAGGCTCGTCTTCCATTTCCCAAGAAGAAGGGATGTCTGAATCCCCTGTGGAGGCGACAGAGAAAGCCCTAGTCCTCCGCCTCATCGCGACCGGAGGCCTCACATCCTTTGAAAACACGAGAGGTCCGCGTAGATCAATGCTTCCAAAGGAGACGATGCCTGACTCCTCTTGAAAATGGTTAGGAGTCCCAGGATCCCAGTCCACATGGACGGGGACCCTGGGTCTCCCGCCTCACGTGGATACGCGTCCCAATTTCCAGGCCAAGTCTCGTGGAGAATCCCGAAGTGTCCCTCGCACCTAGGCAGGAGTCCTGACGTCGCGGAACAAACACGTGTCTGGAAGGGCCCTCCCCGTCGTAACACGAGAATATACCCCAGGTTCCGGCCCCAACTCGAGAAAAACCATTAGACTTCCCCCTAGCCGCGAGATGAGGCCCGATTCCCCTGCACTGCGTGCAGAGCAATTCCGTGTTCCACATGAAAAGTGAAAGGAGCCTTGATTTCCTTAATGGCACTCCAGAGAAAACCCAAGATCACTGTCTCAAGTCTAGAGGGATCCTGAAGTCACTGGAGCAACACGAAAGGGCTCCTTGGGCCCCAAATCAACTCGAGATGAGAGCTTAGTCCTTGGCTTCGACTCAAGAGGAATACCAACTTTCCACAAGCACCTCACGAGGAGGCTTCTCTCAGCTACAGGTATGTGAGAGGGACCCTGAGTTTGTGGTCTCAAATCGAATGGACACCGAGATGCTCTGACTCAAAGTAATGCCGGATATCCCTGCAGTGAATGGAATGCAGGCTCGTCTTGCATCTCCCAAGAAGAAGGGATGTCTGAATCCCCTGTGGAGACCATAGAGAAAGACCTAGTTCTCCTCCTCATCGCAACCGGAGGCCTCACATCCTTTGAAAACTCGAGAGGTCCGCGGAGATCAATGCTTCCAAAGGAGACGATGCCTGACTCCTCTTGAAAATGGATAGGAGTCCCAGGATCCCTGTGGCACGTGGAAAGGGACCCTGGGTCTCCCGCCTCACGTGGAGACGCGTCCCAATTGCCATGCCAAGACTCGAGGAGAATCCCGAGGTGTCCCTCGCACCTAGGCAGGAGTCATGACGTCGCTGACCAAACACGTGTCTGGAAGGGACCTCCCCGTCGTAACTCGAGAATATACCCCAGGTTCCGGCCGCAACTCGAGAAAAACCATGAGACATCCCCCTCGCCGCGAGATGAGGACCGATTCCCCTGCACTGCGTGCAGAGCAATTCCGTGTTCCACATCAAACGTGAAAGGAGCCTTGATTTCCTTGATGGCACTCCAGAGAAAACCCAAGATCACTGGCTCAAGTCTAGAGGGATCCTGAGGTCACTGGAGCAACACGAAAGCGCTCTGTGGACCCCAAATCAACTCGAGATGAGAGCTTAGTCCCTGGCTTCGACTCAAGAGGAATACCAACTTTCCACAAGCACCTCAAGAGGAGGCTTCTCTCAGCTACAGGTATGTGAGAGGGACCCTGAGTTTGTGGCCTCAAGTGGAATGGACACCGAAATGCTCTGACTCGAAGTAAGGCTGGATATCCCTGCAGTGAATTGAATGCAGGCTCGTCTTGCATCTTCCAAGAAGAAGGGATGTCTGAATCCCCTGTGGAGGCGACAGAGAAAGCCCTAGTCCTCCGCCTCATCGCGACCGGAGGCCTCACATCCTTTGAAAACTCGAGAGGTCCGCGGAGATCAATGCTTCCAAAGGAGACGATGCCTGACTCCTCTTGAAAATGGTTAGGAGTCCCAGGATCCCAGTCCACATGGACGGGGAACCTGGGTCTCCCGCCTCACGTGGATACGCGTCCCAATTTCCATGCCAAGTCTCGTGGAGAATCCCGAAGTGTCCCTCGCACCTAGGCAGGAGTCCTGACGTCGCGGAACAAACACGTGTCTGGAAGGGCCCTCCCCGTCGTAACTTCAGAATATACCCCTGGTTCCGGCCCCAACTCGAGAAAAACCATTAGACTTCCCCCTAGCCGCGAGATGAGGCCTGATTCCCGTGCACTGCGTGCAGAGTAATACCGTGTTCCACATCAAACGTGAAAGGAGCCTTGATTTCCTTGATGGCACTCCAGAGAAAACCCAAGATCACTGTCTCAAGTCTAGAGGGATCCTGAGGTCACTGGAGCAACACGAAAGGGCTCCGTGGACACCAAATCAACTCGAGATGAGAACTTAGTCCCTGGCTTCGACTCAAGAGGAATACCAACTTTCCACAAGCACCTCAAGAGGAGGCTTCTCTCAGCTACAGGTATGTGAGAGGGACCCTGATTTTGTGGCATCAAATGGAATGGACACCGTGATGCTCTGACTCGAAGTAAGGCCGGATATCCCTGCAGTGAATTGAAAGCAGGCTCATCTTGCATCTCCCAAGACGAAGGGATGTCTGAATCCCCTGTGCAGAACACAGAGAAAGACCTAATCCTCCGCCTCAACGCGACCGGAGGCCTCACATCCTTTGAAAACTCGAGACGTCTGCAGAGATCAATGCTTCCAAAGGAGACGATGCCTGACTCCTCTTGAAAATGGATAGGAGTCCCAGGATCACTTTGGGACGTGTAAAGGGACCCTGGGTCTCCCGCCTCACGTGGAGACGCGTCCCAATTGCCATACCAAGACTCGAGGAGAATCCCGAGGTGTCCCTCGCACCTAGGCAGGAGTCCTCACGTCGCTGAACAAACCCGTGTCTGGAAGGGCCCTCCCCGTCGTAACTCGAGAATATACCCCAGGTTCCGTCCGCAACTTGAGAAAAACCATGAGACTTCCCCCTCGCCGCGAGATGAGGCCCGATTCCCCTGCACTGAGTGCAGACCAATTCCGTGTTCCACATCAAATATGAAAGGAGCCTTGATTTCCTTAATGGCACTCCAGAGAAAACCCAAGATCACTGTCTCAAGTCTAGAGGGTTCCTGAGGTCACTGGACCAACACGAAAGGGATCCGTGGACCCCAAATCAACTCGAGATGAGAGGTCAGTCCCTGGCTTCGACTCAAGAGGAATACCAACTTTCCACAAGCACCTCAAGAGGAGGCTTCTCTCAGCTACAGGTATGTCAGAGGGACCCTGAGTTTGTGGCCTCAAGTGGAATGGACACCGACAAGCTCTGACTCGAACTAAGGCCGGATATCCCTGCAGTGAATTGAATGCAGGCTCGTCTTGCATCTCCCCAGACGAAGGGTTGTCTGAATCCCCTGTGGAGACCACAGAGAAAGACCTAGTCCTCCGCCTCAACGCGACCGGAGGCCTCACATCCTTTGAAAACTCGAGAGGTCCGCGGAGATCAATACTTCCGAAGGAGACGATGCCTGACTCCTCTTGAAAATGGATAGGAGCCCCAGGATCCCTGTGGCACTTGGAAAGGGCCCCTGCGTCTCCCGCCTCACGTGGAGACGCGTCCCAATTGCCATGCCAAGACTCGAGGAGAATCCCGAGGTGTCCCTCGCACCTAGGCAGGAGTCCTGACGTCGCTGAAAAAACACGTGTATGGAAGGGCCCTCCCCGTCGTAACTCGAGAATATACCCCAGGTTCCGGCCGCAATTCGAGAAAAAACATGTGATTTCCCCCTCGCCGCGAGTTGAGGCCCGATTCCCCTGCACTGCGTGCAGAGCAATTCCGTGTTCCACATCAAACGTGAAAGGAGCCTTGATTTCCTTGATGGCACTCCAGAGAAAACAGAAGATCACTGTCTCAAGTCTAGAGGGATCCTGAGGTCACTGGACCGACAGGAAAGGGCTCGTATAACCCATTTCAACTCGAGATGAGAGGTTAGTCCCTGGCTTCGACTCAAGAGGAATACCAACTTTCCACAAGCACCTCAAGAGGAGGCTTCTCTCAGCTACAGGTATGTGAGAGGGACCCTGAGTTTGTGGCCTCAAGTGCAATGGACACCGAGATGCTCTGACTCAAAGTAAGGCCGGATATCCCTGCAGTGAATTGAATGCAGGCTCGTCTTGCATCTCCCAAGACGAAGGGATGTCTGAATCCCCTGTGGAGACCACAGAGAAAGACCTAGTCCTCCGCCTCATCGTGACCGGAGGCCTCACATCCTTTGAAAACTCGAGAGGTCTGCAGAGATCAATGCTCCCAATGGAGACGATGCCTGACTCCTCTTGAAAATGGATAGGAGTCCCAGGATCACTGTGGCACGTGGAAAGGGACACTGGGTCTCCCGCCTCATGTGGAGACGCGTCCCAATTGCCATGACAAGACTCGAGGAGAATCCCGAGGTGTCCCTAGCACCTAGGCAGGAGTCCTGACGTCGCTGAACAAACAAGTGTCTGGAAGGGCCCTCCCCGTCGTAACTCGAGAATATACCCCAGGATCCGGCCGCAACTCGAGAAAAACCATGAGACTTCCCCATCGCCGCGAGATGAGGCCCGATTCCCCTGCCCTGCGTGCAGAGCAATTCCGTATTCCATATCAAAAATGAAAGGAGCCTTGATTTCCTTGATGGCACTCCAGGGAAAACCCAAGATCACTGTCTCAGGTCTAGAGGGATCCTGAGGTCACTGGAGCAACACGAAAGGGCTCCGTGGATCCCAAATCAACTCGAAATGAGAGCTTAGTCCCTGGCTTCAAATCGAGAATAATACCAACTTTCCACAAGCACGTCAAGAAGAGGCTTCTCTCAGCTACAGGTAAGTGAGAGGGCCCCTGAGTTTGTTGCCTCAAGTGGAATGGACACCGAGATGCTCTGACTCGAAGTAAGGCCGGATATCCCTGCAGTGAATTGACTGCAGGCTCGTCTTGCATTTCCCAAGACGAAGGGATGTCTGAATCCCCTGTGGAGATGACAGAGAAAGACCGAGTTCTCCGCCTCATCGCGAGCGGAGGCCTCACATCCTTTGAAAACTCGAGAGGTCCACGGAGATCAATGCTTCCAAAGGAGACGATGCCTGACTCCTCTTGAAAATGGTTAGGAGTCCCAGGATCCCAGTCCACATGTACGGGGACCCTGGGTCTCCCGCCTCACGTGGATACGCGTCCCAATTTCCATGCCAAGTCTCGTGGAGAATCCCGAAGTGTCCCTAGCACCTAGGCAGGAGTCCTGACGTCGCGGAACAAACACGTGTCTGGAAGGGCCCTCCCCGTCGTAACTTCAGAATATACCCCAGGTTCCGGCCCCAACTCGAGAAAAACCATTAGACTTCCCCCTAGCCGCGAGATGAGGCCCGATTCCCCTGCACTGCGTGCAGAGCAATTCCGTGTTCCACATCAAACGTGAAAGGAGCCTTGATTTCCTTGATGGCACACCAGAGAAAACCCAAGATCACTGTCTCAAGTCTAGAGGGATCCTGAGGTCACTGGAGCAACACGAAAGGGCTCCGTGGACCCCAAATCAACTCGAGATGAGAACTTAGTCCCTGGCTTCGACTCAAGAGGAATACCAACTTTCCACAAGCACCTCAAGAGGAGGCTTCTCTCAGCTACAGGTATGTGAGAGGGACCCTGATTTTGTGGCATCAAGTGGAATGGACACCGAGATGATCTGACTCGAAGTAAGGTCGGATATCCCTTCAGTGAATTGAAAGCAGGCTCATCTTGCATCTCCCAAGACGAAGGGATGTCTGAATCCCCTGTACAGAACACAGAGAAAGACCTAATCCTCCGCCTCAACGCGACCGGAGGCCTCACATCCTTTGAAAACTCGAGACGTCTGCAGAGATCAATGCTTCCAAAGGAAACGATGCCTGACTCCTCTTGAAAATGGATACGAGTCCCAGGATCCCTGAGGCACGTGGAAAGGGACACTGGGTCTCCCGCCTCACGTGGAGACGCGTCCCAATTGCCATGCCAAGACTCGAGGAGTATCCCGAGGTGTCCCTCGCACCTAGGCAGGAGTCCTGACGTCGCTGAACAAACACGTGTCTGGAAGGGACCTCCCCGTCGTAACTCGAGAATATACCCCAGGTTCCGGCCGCAACTCTAGAAAAACCATGAGACTTCCCCCTCGCAGCGAGATGGGGCCCGATTCCCCTGCACTGCGTGCCGAGCAATTCCGTGTTCCACATCAACGTGAAAGGAGCCTTGATTTCCTTGATGACACTCCAGGGAAAACCCAAAGTCACTGTCTCAAGTCTAGAGGGATCCTGAGGTCACAGGAGCAACACGAAAGGGCTCCGTGGACCCCAAATCAACTCGAGATGAGAGCTTAGTCCCTGGCTTCGACTCAAGAGGAATACCAACTTTCCACACGCACCTCAAGAGGAGGCTTCTCTCAGCTACAGGTATGTGAGAGGCACCCTGAGATTGTGGCCTCAAGTGGAATGGACACCTAAATGTTCTGACTCGAAATAAGGCCAGATATCTTTGCAGTGAATTGAATGCAGGCTCGTCTTGCATCTGCCAAGACGAAGGGATGTCTGACTCCCCTGTGGAGACCACAGAGAAAGACCTAGTTCTCCGCCTCATCGCAACCGGAGGCCTGACATCCTTTGAAAACTCGAGAGGTCCGCAGAAAACCATGCTTCCAAAGGAGACGATGCCTGACTCCTCTTGAAAATGGATAGGAGTCCCAGGATCCCTGTGGCACGTGGAAAGGGACCCTGGGTCTCCCGCCTCACGTGGAGACGCGTCCCAATTGCCATGCCAAGACTCGAGGAGAATCCCGAGGTGTCCCTCGCACCTAGGGAGGAGTTATCATGTCGCTGAACAAACCCGTTTCTGGAAGGGCCCTCCGCATTGTAACTCGAGAATATACCCCACGTTCCGGCAGCATCTCGAGAAAAACCATGAGACTTTCCCCTCGCCGCGAGATGAGGCCCGATTCCCCTGCACTGTGTGCAGAGCAATTCCGAGTTCCACATCAAACATGAAAGGAGGCTTGATTTCCTTGATGGCACTCCAGAGAAAACCCAAGATCACTGTCTCAAGTCTAGAGGGATCCTGAGGTCACTGGAGAATCACGAAAGGGCTCCGTGGACCCCAAATCAACTCGAGATGAGAGCTTAGTCCCTGGCTTCGACTCAAGAGGAATACCAACTTTCCACAAGCACCTCAAGAGGAGGCTTCTCTCAGCTACAGGTATGTGAGAGGGACCCTGAGTTTGTGGCCTCAACTGGAAAGGACACCGAAATGCTCTGACTCGAAGTAAGGCCAGATATCCCTGCAGTGAATTGAATGCAGGCTCGTCTTGCATCTCCCAAGACAAAGGGATGTCTGATCCCCTGTGGAGACCACAGATAAAGACCTAGTTCTCCGCCTCTTCGGGACCGGACGCCTGACATCCTTTGAAAACTCGAGAGGTCCGCGGAGATCAATGCTTCCAAAGGAGACGATGCCTGACTCCTCTTGAAAATGGATAGGAGTCCCAGGATCCCTGTGGCACGTGAAAAGGAACATTGGATCTCCAGCCTCACGGGGAGACGCGTCCCAATTGCCATGCCAAGACTCGAGGAGAATCCCGAGGAGTCCCTCACACCTAGGCAGGAGTCCTGACGTCGCTGAACAAACACGTGTCTGGAAGGGCCCTCCCCGTCGTAACTCGAGAATATACCCCAGGTTCCGGCCGCAACTCGAGAAAAACCATGAGACTTCCCCCTCGCCCCGAGATGAGGCCAGATTCCCCTGCACTGCGTGCAGAGAAATTCCGTGTTCCACATCAAACGTGAAAACAGCCTTGATTTCCTTGATGGCACTCCAGAGAAAACCCAAGATCACTGTCTCAAGTCTAGAGGGATCCTGAGGTCACTGGAGCAACAGGAAAGGGATCCGTGGACCCCAAATCAACTCGAGATGAAAGCTTAGTCCCTGGTTTCGACTCAAGAAGAATACCAACTTTCCACAAGCACCTCAAGAGGAGGCTTCTCTCAGCTACACGTATGTGAGAGGGACCCTGAGTTTGTGGCCTCAAGTGGAATGGACACCGAGATGCTCTGACTCGAAGTAAGGCCGGATATCCCTGCAGTGAATTTAATGCAGGCTCGTCTTGCATCTCCCAAGACGAAGGGAAGTCTGAATCCCCTGTGGAGACCACAGAGAAAGACCTAGTTCTCCGCCTCATCGAGACCGGAGGCCTCACATCCTTTGAAAACTCGAGAGGTCCGCGGAGATCAATGCTCCCATAGGAGACAATGCCTGACTACTCTTGAAAATAGATAGGAGTCCCAGGATCCCTGTGGCACGTGGAAAGGGGCCCTGGGTCTCCCGCCTCACGTGGAGACGCGTCCCAATGGCCATGCCAAGACTCGAGGAGAATCCCGTAGTGTCCCTCGCACTTAGGCAGGAGTCCTGACTTCGCTGAACAAACACGTGTCTGGAAGGGCCCCCCCTCATCGTAACTCGAACATATACCCCAGGTTCTGTGCACAAGTGGCGAAAAACCATGAGACTTCCCCCTCGCAGCGAGATGAGGCCCGATTCCCCTGTACTGCGTGCAGCGCAATTCCGTGTTCCACATCAAACGTGAAAGGTGCCTTGATTTCCTTGATGTCACTCTAGAGAAAACAAAAGATCACTGTCTCAAGTCTAAAGGGATCCTGAGGTCACTGGAGCAACACGAAAGGTCTCCATGGACCCCAAATCTACTCGAGATGAGAGCTTAGTCCCTGGCTTCGACTCAAGAGGAATACCAACTTTCCACAAGAACCTCAAGAGGAGGCTTCTCTCAGCTACAGGTATGTGAGAGGGACCCTGAGTTTGTGGCCTCAAGTGGAATGGAAACCGAGATGCTCTGACTGGAAGTAAGGCCGGATATTCCTGAAGTGAATTGGACGCAGGCTCGTCTTGCATCTCCCAAGACGAAGGGATGTCTGAATCCCCTGTGGAGACCACAGAGAAAGACCTAGTTCTCCGCATCATCGCGACCGGAGGCCTCACATCTTTTGAAAACTCGAGAGATCCGTGGAGATCAATGCTTCCAAAGGAGACGATGCCTGACTCCTCTTGAAAATGGATAGGTGTCCCAGGACCCTGTGGCACGTGAAAAGGAACACTGGGTCTCCCGCCTCACATGGAGACGCATCCCAATTGCCATGCGAAACCTCGGGGAGAATCCCGAGGTGTCCATCGCACCTAGGCAGAAGTTCTGACGTCACTGAACTAACACGTGTCTGGAAGGGCCCCCGCCCCGTCATAACTCGAGAATATACCCCAGGTTCCGGCCGCAACTCGAGAAAAACCATGAGACTTCCCACTCGCTGCGAGAGGAGGCCCGATTCCCCTGCACTGCGTGCATAGCAATTCCGTGTTCCACATCAAACGTGAAAGGAGCCTTGATTTCCTTGATGGCACTCCAGAGAAAACCCAAGATCACTGTCTCAAGTCTAGAGGGATCCTGAGGACACTGTAGCAACACGAAAGGACTCCGTGGACCCCAAATCAACTCGAGATGAGAGCTTAGTCCCTGGCTTCGACTCAAGAGGAATACCAACTTTCCACAAGCACCACAACAGGAGGCTTCTCTCAGCTACAGGTATGTGAGAGGTATCCTGAGTTGGTGGACTCAATTGGAATGGACACCGAGATGCTCTGACTCGAACGAAGGCCGGATATCCCTGCAGTGAATTGAAGGCAGGCTCGTCTTGCATCTCCCAAGACGAAGGGATGTCTGAATCCCCTGTGCAGAACACAGAGAAAGACCTAGTTCTGGCCACATCGCGACCGGAGGCCTCACATCCATTGAAAATTCGAGAGGTCTGCGGAGATCAATGCTTCCAAAGGAGACGATGCCTGACTCTTCTTGAAAATGGATAGGAGTCCCAGGATCCCTGTGGCACGTGGAAAGGGACCTGGGTCTCCCGCCTCACGTGGAGACGCATCCCAATTGCCATGCCAGGATTCGAGGAGAATCTCGAGGTGTCCCTCACACCTAGGCAGGAGTTCTCACGTTGCTGAAGAAACACGTGTCTGGAAGGGCCCCCGCCCCGTCATAACTCGAGAATATACCCCAGGTTCCGGCCGCAACTCGAGAAAAACCATGAGACTTCCCACTCGCTGCGAGAGGAGGCCCGATTCCCCTGCACTGCGTGCATAGCAATTCCGTGTTCCACATCAAACGTGAAAGGAGCCTTGATTTCCTTGATGGCACTCCAGAGAAAACCCAAAGTCACTGTCTCTAGTCTAGAGGGATCCCGAGGTCACTGTTGCAAAAAGAAAGGTCTCCGTGGACTCCAAATCATCTCGAGATGAGAGCTTAGTCCCTGGCTTCGACTCAAGAGGAATACCAACTTTCCACAAGCACCTCAAGAGGAGGCTTCTCTCAGCTACAGGTATGTGAGAGGGACCCTGAGTTTGTGGCCTCAAGTGGAATGGACACCGAGATGCTCTGACTCGAAGTAAGGCCGGATATCCCTGCAGTGAATGGAATGCAGGCTCGTCTTGCATCTCCCAAGACGAAGGGATGTCTGAATCCCCTGTGGAGACCACAGAGAAAGACCTAGTTCTCAGCCTCATCGAGACCGGATGCCTCACATCCTTTGAAAACTCGAGAGGTCCGCGGACATCAATGCTACCAAAGGAGATGATGCCTGACTCCTCTTGAAAATGGATAGGAGTCCCAGGATCCCTGTGGCACTTGGAAAGGGCCCCTGGGTCTCCCGCCTCACGTGGAGACGCGTCCCAATATCCATGCCAAGACACGAGGAGAATCCCGAGGTGTCCCTCGCACCTAGGCAGGAGTCCTGACGTCTCTGAACAAACACATTTCTGGAAGCGCCCTCCCCTTCGTAACTCGAGAATATACCCCAGGTTCCGCCCGCAACTCGACAAAATCCATGAGACTTCCTCCTCGCCGCGAGATGAGGACCGATTCCCCTGCACTGCGTGCAGATCAATTCCGTGTTTCACATCAAACGTGAAAGGAGCCTTGATTTCCTTGATGGCACTCCAGAGAAAACCCAAGATCACTGTCTCAAGTCTAGAGGGATCCTGAGGTCACTGGAGCAACACGAAAGGACTCCGTGGACCCCAAATCAACTTGAGATGAGAGCTTAGTCCCTGGCTTCGACTCAAGAGGAATACCAACTTTCCACAAGCACCTCAAGTGGAGGCTACTCTCAGCTACAGGTATGTGAGAGGGACCCTGAGTTTGTGGCCTCAAGTGGAATGGACACCGAGATGCTCTGACTCGGAGTAAGGGCGGATATTCCTGCAGTGAATTGAAAGAAGGCTCGTCTTTCATTTCCCAAGACGAAGGGATGTCTGAATCCCCTGTGGACACCACAGAGAAAGACTTAGTTCTCCGCCTCATCGCGACCTGAGGCCTCACATCCTTTGAAAACCTGAGAGGTCCGGGGAGATCAATGCTTCCAAATGAGACGATGCCTGACTCCTCTTGAAAATGGATAGGAGTCCCAGGATCCCTGTGGCACGTGGAAAGGGACCCTGGGTCTCCCGCCTCACGTGGAGACGCGTCCCAATTGCCATGCCAAGACATGAGGAGAATCCCGAGGTGTCCCTCGCACCTAGGAAGGAGTCCTGAAGTCGCTGAACAAACACGTGTCTGGAAGGGCCCTCCCCGTCGTAACTCGAGAATATACCCCAGGTTCCGGCCGCAACTCGAGAAAAACCATGAGACTTCCCCCTCGCCGCGAGATGAGGCCCGATTCCCCTGCAGTGCGTGCAGAGCAATTCGGTGTTCCACATCAAACGTGAAAGGAGCCTTGATTTACTTGATGGCACTCCAGAGAAAACCCAAGATCACTGTCTCAAGTCTAGAGGGATCCTGAGGTCACTGGAACAACACGAAAGGGCTCCGTGGACCCCAAATCAACTCGAGATGAGAGCTTAGTCCCTGGCTTCGACTCAAGAGGAATACCAACTTTCCAAAAGCACCTCAAGAGGAGGCTTCTCTCAGCTACAGGTATGTGACAGGGACCCTTTGTTTGTTGCCTCATGTGGAATGGACAACGAGATGCACTGATTCGAAGTAAGGCCGGATATCCCTGCAGTGAATTGAATGCAGGTTCGTCTTGCATCTCCCAAGACGAAGGGATGTCTGAATCCCCTGTGGAGACCACAGAGAAAGACCTAGTTCTCCGCCTCTTCGCGACCGGAGGCCTCAAAGCCTTTGAAAACTCGAGAGGTCCGCGGAGATCAATGCTTCCAAAGGAGACAATGCCTGACTCCTCTTGAAAATGGATAGGAGTCCCAGGATCCCTGTTGCACGTGGAAAGGGACACTTGGTCTCCCGCCTCACGTGGAGACGAGTCCCAATTGCCATGCCAAGATTCGTGGAGAATCCCGAGGTGTCCCTCGCACCTAGGCAGGAGTCCTCACGTCGCTGAACAAACACGTGTCTGGAAGGGCCCTCCCCGTCGTAACTCGAGAATATACCCCAGGTTGCGGCCGCAATTCGAGAAAAACCATGAGACTTCCCCCTCGCCGCGAGATGAGGCCGGATTACCCTGTACTGCATGTATAGCAATTCTGTGTTCCACATCAAACGTGAAAGGAGCCTTGATTTCCTTGATGGCACTCCAGAGAAAACCCAAGAACACTGTCTCAAGTCTAGAGGGATCCTGAGGTCACTGTAGCAACACGAAAGGGCTCCATGGACCCCAAATCAACTTGAGATGAGAGCTTAGTCCCTGGCTTTGACTCGAGAGGAATACAAACTTTCCACAAGCACCTCAAGAGGAGGCTTCTCTCAGCTACAGGTATGTGAGAGGGACCCTAAGTTTGTGGCCTAAAGTGGAATGGAAACCGAGATGCTCTGACTCGAAGTAAGGCCGGATATCCCTGCAGTGAATTTAATGCAGGCTCGTCTTGCATCTCCCAAGACGAAGGGAAGTCTGAATCCCCTGTGGAGACCACAGAGAAAGACCTAGTTCTCCGCCTCATCGAGACCGGAGGCCTCACATCCTTTGAAAACTCGAGAGGTCCGCGGAGATCAATGCTCCCATAGGAGACGATGCCTGACTACTCTTGAAAATGGATAGGAGTCCCAGGATTCCTGTGGCACGTGGAAAGGGACCCTGGGTCTCCCGCCTCACGTGGAGACGCGTCCCAATGGCCATGCCAAGACTCGAGGAGAATCCCGAAGTGTCCCTCGCACTTAGGCAGGAGTCCTGACTTCGCTGAACAAACACGTGTCTGGAAGGGCCCCCCCTCATCGTAACTCGAACATATACCCCAGGTTCTGTGCACAAGTGGCGAAAAACCATGAGACTTCCCCCTCGCAGCGAGATGATGCCCGATTCCCCTGTACTGCGTGCAGCGCAATTCCGTGTTCCACATCAAACGTGAAAGGTGCCTTGATTTCCTTGATGTCACTCTAGAGAAAACAAAAGATCACTGTCTCAAGTCTAGAGGGATCCTGAGGTCACTGGAGCAACACGAAAGGGCTCCGTAGACCCCAAATCTACTCGAGATGAGAGCTTAGTACCTGGCTTCGACTCAAGAGGAATACCAACTTTCCACAAGCACCTCAAGAGGAGGCTTCTCTCAGCTCCAGGTATGTGAGAGGGACCCTGAGTTTGTGGCCTCAAGTGGAATGGAAACCGAGATGCTCTGACTGGAAGTAAGGCCGGATATTCCTGTAGTGAATTGGATGCAGGCTCGTCTTGCATCTCCCAAGACGAAGGGATGTCTGAATCCCCTGTGGAGACCACAGAGAAAGACCTAGTTCTCCGCATCATCGAGACTGGAGGCCTCACATCTTTTGAAAACTCGAGAGGTCCGTGGAGATCAATGCTTCCAAAGGAGACGATGCCTGACTCCTCTTGAAAATGGATAGGAGTCCCAGGACCCTGTGGCACGTGAAAAGGAACACTGGGTCTCCCGCCTCACATGGAGACGCATCCCAATTGCCATGCGAAACCTCGGGGAGAATCCCGAGGTGTCCATCGCACCTAGGCAGGAGTTCTGACGTCACTGAACAAACACGTGTCTGGAAGGGCCCCCGCCCCGTCATAACTCGAGAATATACCCCAGGTTCCGGCCGCAACTCGAGAAAAACCATGAGACTTCCCCCTCGCTGCGAGAGGAGGCCCGATTCCCCTGCACTGCGTGCATAGCAATTCCGTGTTCCGCATCAAACGTGAAAGGAGCCTTGATTTCCTTGATGGCACTCCAGAGAAAACCCAAGATCACTGTCTCAAGTCTAGAGGGATCCTGAGCACACTGTAGCAACACGAAAGGGCTCCGTGGACCCCAAATCAACTCGAGATGAGAGCTTAGTCCCTGGCTTCGACTCAAGAGGAATACCAACTTCCCACAAGCACCTGAAGGGGAGGCTTCTCTCAGCTACAGGTATGTGAGAGGGACCCTGAGTTTGTGGCCTCAAGTGGAATGGACACCGAGATGCTCTGACTCGAAGTAAGGCCGGATATCCCTGCAGTGAATTGAATGCAGGCTCGTCTTGCATCTCCCAAGACGAAGGGATATCTGAATCCCCTGTGGACATCACAGAGAAAGACCTAGTCCTCCGCCTCAACGCGACCGGAGGCCTCACATCCTTTGAAAACTCGAGAGGTGTGCGGAGATCAATGCTTCCAAAGGAGACGATGCCTGACTCCTCTTGAAAATGGATAGGAGTCCCAGGATCCCTGTGTCACGTTGAAAGGGACACTGGGTCTCCCGTCTCACGTGGAGACGCGTCCCAATTGCCACGCCAAGACTCGAGGAGAATCCCGAGGTGTCCCTCGCAGCTAGGCAGGAGTCCTGACGTCGCTGAACAAACACGTGTCTGGAAGGGCCCTCCCCATCGTAACTCGAGAATGTACCCCAGGTTCCGGCCACAACTCGAGAAAAACCATGAGACTTCCCCCTCGCCCCGAGATGAGGCCCGATTCCCCTGCACTGCGTGCAGAGCAATTCCATGTTGCACATCAAACGTGAAAGGAGCCTTGATTTCCTTGATGGCACTCCAGAGAATACCCAAAGTCACTGTCTCTAGTCTAGAGGGATCCTGAGGTCACTGTTGCAAAAAGAAAGGTCTCCGTGGACTCCAAATCAACTTGAGTTGAGAGCTTAGTCCCTGGCTTCGACTCAAGAGGAATAGCAACTTTCCACAAGCACCTCAAGAGGAGGCTTCTCTCAGCTACAGGTATGTGAGAGGGACCCTGAGTTTGTGGCCTCAAGTGGAATGGACACCGAGATGCTCTGACTCGAAGTAAGGCCGGATATTCCTGAAGTGAATTGAGTGAAGGCTCATCTTGCATTTCCCAAGACGAAGGGATGTCTGAATCCCCTGTGGAGACCACAGAGAAAGACCTAGTTCTCCGCCTCATCGCGACCTGAGGCCTCACATCCTTTGAAAACCTGAGAGGTCCGGGGAGATCAATGCTTCCAAAGGAGACGATGCCTGACTCCTCTTGAAAATGGATAGGAATCCCAGGATCCCTGTGGCACGTTGCAAGGGACCCTGGGTCTCCCGCCTCACGTGGAGACGCGTCCCAATTGCCATGCCAAGACTCGAGGAGAATCCCGAGTTGTCCCTCGCACCTAGTCCTGATCCTGACGTCGCTGAACAAATACGTGTCTGGAAGGGCCCTCCCCATTGTAACTCGAGAATATACCCCAGGTTCCGGCCGCAACTCGAGAAAAACCATGAGACTTCCCCCTCGCCGCGAGATGAGGCCCGATTCCCCTGCACTGCGTGCAGAGCAATTCCGTGTTCCACATCAAACTTGAAAGGAGCCTTGATTTCCTTGATGGCACTCCAGAGAGTATCCAAGATCACTGTCTCAAGTCTAGAGGGATCCTGAGGTCACTGTAGCAACACGAAAGGGCTCCGTGGACCCCAAATCAACTCGAGATGAGAGCTTAGTCCCTGGCTTCGACTCAAGAGGAACACCAACTTTCCACAGCACCTCAAGAGGAGGCTTCTCTCAGCTACAGGTATGTGAGAGGTATCCTGGGTTGGTGGACTCAATTGGAATGGACACCGTGATGCTCTGACTCGAACGAAGGCCGGATATCCCTGCAGTGAATTGAAGGCAGGCTCGTCTTGCATCTCCCAATCCGAAGGGATGTCTGAATCCCCTGTGGAGACCACAGAGAAAGACCTAGTTCTGGCCACATCGCGACCGGAGGCCTCACATCCTTTGAAAATTCGAGAGGTCTGCGGAGATCAATGCTTCCAAAGGTGACGATGCCTGACTCTTCTTGAAAATGGATAGGAGTCCCAGGATCCCTGTGGCACGTGGAAAGGGACCCTGGGTCTCCCGCCTCACGTGGAGACGCGTCCCAATTGCCATGCCAGGATTCGAAGAGAATCTCGAGTTGTCCCTCACACCTAGGCAGGAGTTCTGACGTCGCTGAAGAAACACGTGTCTGGAAGGGCCCTCCCCGTCGTAACTCGAGAATATACCCCAGGTTCCGGCTGCAACTCGAGAAAAACCATGAGACTTCCCCCTCGCCGCGAGATGAGGCCCGATTGCCCTGCACTGCATGCAGAGCAATTCCGTGTTCCCCATCAATCGTGAAAGGAGCCTTGATTTCCTTGATGGCACTCCAGAGAAAACCCAAGATCACTGTCTCAAGTCTAGAGGGATCCTGAGGTCACTGCAGCAATAAAAATGGCTCCGTGGACCCCAAATCAACTCGAGATGAGAGCTTAGTCCCTGGCTTCGACTCAAGAGAAATACCAATTTCCACAAGCACCTCAGGAGGAGGCTTCTCTCAGCTACAGGTATGTGAGAGGGACCCTGAGTTTGTGGCCTCAAGTGGAATGGACACCGAGATGCTCTGACTCGAAGTAAGGCCGGATATCCCTGCAGTGAATTGAATGCAGGCTCGTCTTGCATCTCCCAAGACGAAGGGATGTCTGAATCCCCTGTGGACACCACAGAGAAAGACCTAGTCCTCCGCCTCAACGCGACCGGAGGCCTCACATCCTTTGAAAACTCGAGAGGTGTGCGGAGATCAATGCTTCCAAAGGAGACGATGCCTGACTCCTCTTGAAAATCGATAGGAGTCCCAGGATCCCTGTGTCACGTTGAAAGGGACACTGGGTCTCCCGCCTCACGTGGAAACACGTCCCAATTGCCATGCCAAGACTCGAGGAGAATCCCGAGGTGTCCCTCGCACCTAGGCAGGAGTCCTGACGTCTCTGAACAAACACATTTCTGGAAGCGCCCTCCCCTTCGTAACTCGAGAATATACCCCAGGTTCCGCCCGCAACTCGACAAAATCCATGAGACTTCCCCCTCGCCGCGAGATGAGGACCGATTCCCCTGCACTGCGTGCAGAGCAATTCCGTGTTTCACATCAAACGTGAAAGGAGCCTTGATTTCCTTGATGGCACTCCAGAGAAAACCCAAGATCACTGTCTCAAGTCTAGAGGGATCCTGAGGTCACTGGAGCAACACGAAAGGACTCCGTGGACCCCAAATCAACTTGAGATGAGAGCTTAGTCCCTGGCTTCGACTCAAGAGGAATACCAACTTTCCACAAGCACCTCAAGTGGAGGCTTCTCTCAGCTACAGGTATGTGAGAGGGACCCTGAGTTTGTGGCCTCAAGTGGAATGGACACCGAGTTGCTGGGACTCGGGGTAAGGCCGGATATCCCTGCAGTGAATTGAATGAAGGCTCATCTTGCATTTCCCAAGACGAAGGGATGTCTGAATCCCCTGTGGAGACAACAGAGAAAGACCTAGTTCTCCGCCTCATCGCGACCTGAGGCCTCACATCCTTTGAAAACCTGAGAGGTCCGGGGAGATCAATGCTTCCAAAGGAGACGATGCCTGACTCCTCTTGAAAATGGATAGCAGTCCCAGGATCCCTGTGGCACGTGGAAAGGGACCCTGGGTCTCCCGACTCACGAGGAGACACGTCCCAATTGCCATGCCAAGATTCGAGGAGAATCCCGAGGTGTCCCTCGCACCTAGTCCCGAGTCCTGACGTCGCTGAACAAACACGTGTCTGGAAGGGCCCTCCCCATTGTAACTCGAGAATATACCCCAGGTTCCGGCCGCAACTCGAGAAAAACCATGAGACTTCCCCCTCGCCGCGAGATGAGGCCCGATTCCCCTGCACTGCGTGCAGAGTAATTCCGTGTTCCACCTCAACCGTGAAAGAAGCCTTGATTTCCTTGATGGCACTCCAGAGAAAACCCAAGATCACTGTCTCAAGTCTAGAGGGATCCTGAGGTCACTGGAGCAACACGAAAGGGCTCCGTGGACCCCAAATCAAATCGAGATGAGAGCTTAGGCCCTGGCTTCGACACAAGAGGAATACTAACTTTCCACAAGCACCTCAAGAGGAGGCTTCTCTCAGCTACAGGTATGTGAGAGGAACCCTGAATTTGTGGCATCAAGTGGAATGAACACCGAGAAGCTCTGATTCGAAGTAAGGCCGGATATCCCTAGAGTGAATTGAATGCAGGCTCCTCTTGCATCTCCCAAGACGAAGGGATGTCTGAATCCCCTGTGGAGACCACAGAGAAAGACCTAGTCCTCCGCCTCATCGCGACCGGAGGGCTCCCATCCTTTGAAAACTCGAGAGGTCCACGGAGATCAATGCTTCCAAAGGAGACGATGCCTGACTCATCTTGAAAATGGATAGGAGCCCCAGGATCCCTGTGGCACGTGGAAAGGGACCCTGGGTCTCCCGCCTCACGTGGAGACGCTTCTCAATTGCCATGCCAAGACTCGAGGAGAATCCCGAGGTGTCCCTCGCACCTAGGCAGGAGTCCTGACGTCGATGAACAAACACGTGTCTGGAAGGGCCCTCCCCGTCGTAACTCGAGAATATACCCCAGGTTCTGGCCGCAACTCGAGAAAAACCATGAGACTTCCCCCTCGACCCGAGATGAGGCCCGATTCCCCTGCACTGCGTGCAGAGCAATTCCGTGTTCCACATCAAATGTGAAAGGAGCCTTGATTTCCTTGATGGCACTCCAGAGAAAACCCAAGATCACTGTCTCAAGTCTAGAGGGATCCTGAGGTCATTGGAGCAACACGAAAGGGATCCGTGGACCCCAAATCAACTCGAGATGAGAGCTTAGTCCCTGGCTTCGACTCAAGAGGAATACCAACTTTCCACAAGCACCTCAAGAGGAGGCTTCTCTCAGCTACAGGTATGTGAGACTGACCATGATATTGTGGCCTCAAGTGGAATGGACACCGAGATGCTCTGACTCGAATTAAGGCCAGATATCCCTGCAGTGAATTGAATGCAGGCTCGTCTTGCATCTCCCAAGATGAAGGGATGTCTGAATCCCCTGTGGAGACCACAGAGAAAGACCTAGTCCTCCGCCTCATCGCGACCGGAGGCCTCACATCCTTTGAAAACTCGAGAGGTCCGCGGAGATCAATGCTTCCAAAGGAGATGATGCCTGACTCCTCTTGAAAATTGATAGGAGTCCCAGGATCCCTGTGGCTCGTCGAAATGGACACTGGGTCTCCCGCCTCACGTGGAGACGCGTCCCAATTGCCATGCCAAGACTCGAGGAGAATCCCGAGGTGTCCCTCGCACCTAGGCAGGAGTCCTGACGTCGCTGAACAAACACGTGTCTGGAAGGGCCCTCCCCGTAGTAACTCGAGAATATACCCCAGGTTCCGGCCGCAATTCGAGAAAAACCATGAGACTTCCCCCTCGCCGCGAGATGAGGCCGGATTACCCTGTACTGCATGTATAGCAATTCTGTGTTCCACATCAAACGTGAAAGGAGCCTTGATTTCCTTGATGGCACTCCAGAGAAAACCCAAGAACACTGTCTCAAGTCTAGAGGGATCCTGAGGTCACTGTAGCAACACGAAAGGGCTCCATGGACCCCAAATCAACTTGAGATGAGAGCTTAGTCCCTGGCTTTGACTCGAGAGGAATACAAACTTTCCACAAGCACCTCAAGAGGAGGCTTCTCTCAGCTACAGGTATGTGAGAGGGACCCTAAGTTTGTGGCCTAAAGTGGAATGGAAACCGAGATGCTCTGACTCGAAGTAAGGCCGGATATCCCTGCAGTGAATTTAATGCAGGCTCGTCTTGCATCTCCCAAGACGAAGGGAAGTCTGAATCCCCTGTGGAGACCACAGAGAAAGACCTAGTTCTCCGCCTCATCGAGACCGGAGGCCTCACATCCTTTGAAAACTCGAGAGGTCCGCGGAGATCAATGCTCCCATAGGAGACGATGCCTGACTACTCTTGAAAATGGATAGGAGTCCCAGGATTCCTGTGGCACGTGGAAAGGGACCCTGGGTCTCCCGCCTCACGTGGAGACGCGTCCCAATGGCCATGCCAAGACTCGAGGAGAATCCCGAAGTGTCCCTCGCACTTAGGCAGGAGTCCTGACTTCGCTGAACAAACACGTGTCTGGAAGGGCCCCCCCTCATCGTAACTCGAACATATACCCCAGGTTCTGTGCACAAGTGGCGAAAAACCATGAGACTTCCCCCTCGCAGCGAGATGATGCCCGATTCCCCTGTACTGCGTGCAGCGCAATTCCGTGTTCCACATCAAACGTGAAAGGTGCCTTGATTTCCTTGATGTCACTCTAGAGAAAACAAAAGATCACTGTCTCAAGTCTAGAGGGATCCTGAGGTCACTGGAGCAACACGAAAGGGCTCCGTAGACCCCAAATCTACTCGAGATGAGAGCTTAGTACCTGGCTTCGACTCAAGAGGAATACCAACTTTCCACAAGCACCTCAAGAGGAGGCTTCTCTCAGCTCCAGGTATGTGAGAGGGACCCTGAGTTTGTGGCCTCAAGTGGAATGGAAACCGAGATGCTCTGACTGGAAGTAAGGCCGGATATTCCTGTAGTGAATTGGATGCAGGCTCGTCTTGCATCTCCCAAGACGAAGGGATGTCTGAATCCCCTGTGGAGACCACAGAGAAAGACCTAGTTCTCCGCATCATCGAGACTGGAGGCCTCACATCTTTTGAAAACTCGAGAGGTCCGTGGAGATCAATGCTTCCAAAGGAGACGATGCCTGACTCCTCTTGAAAATGGATAGGAGTCCCAGGACCCTGTGGCACGTGAAAAGGAACACTGGGTCTCCCGCCTCACATGGAGACGCATCCCAATTGCCATGCGAAACCTCGGGGAGAATCCCGAGGTGTCCATCGCACCTAGGCAGGAGTTCTGACGTCACTGAACAAACACGTGTCTGGAAGGGCCCCCGCCCCGTCATAACTCGAGAATATACCCCAGGTTCCGGCCGCAACTCGAGAAAAACCATGAGACTTCCCCCTCGCTGCGAGAGGAGGCCCGATTCCCCTGCACTGCGTGCATAGCAATTCCGTGTTCCGCATCAAACGTGAAAGGAGCCTTGATTTCCTTGATGGCACTCCAGAGAAAACCCAAGATCACTGTCTCAAGTCTAGAGGGATCCTGAGCACACTGTAGCAACACGAAAGGGCTCCGTGGACCCCAAATCAACTCGAGATGAGAGCTTAGTCCCTGGCTTCGACTCAAGAGGAATACCAACTTCCCACAAGCACCTGAAGGGGAGGCTTCTCTCAGCTACAGGTATGTGAGAGGGACCCTGAGTTTGTGGCCTCAAGTGGAATGGACACCGAGATGCTCTGACTCGAAGTAAGGCCGGATATCCCTGCAGTGAATTGAATGCAGGCTCGTCTTGCATCTCCCAAGACGAAGGGATATCTGAATCCCCTGTGGACATCACAGAGAAAGACCTAGTCCTCCGCCTCAACGCGACCGGAGGCCTCACATCCTTTGAAAACTCGAGAGGTGTGCGGAGATCAATGCTTCCAAAGGAGACGATGCCTGACTCCTCTTGAAAATGGATAGGAGTCCCAGGATCCCTGTGTCACGTTGAAAGGGACACTGGGTCTCCCGTCTCACGTGGAGACGCGTCCCAATTGCCACGCCAAGACTCGAGGAGAATCCCGAGGTGTCCCTCGCAGCTAGGCAGGAGTCCTGACGTCGCTGAACAAACACGTGTCTGGAAGGGCCCTCCCCATCGTAACTCGAGAATATACCCCAGGTTCCGGCCACAACTCGAGAAAAACCATGAGACTTCCCCCTCGCCCCGAGATGAGGCCCGATTCCCCTGCACTGCGTGCAGAGCAATTCCATGTTGCACATCAAACGTGAAAGGAGCCTTGATTTCCTTGATGGCACTCCAGAGAATACCCAAAGTCACTGTCTCTAGTCTAGAGGGATCCTGAGGTCACTGTTGCAAAAAGAAAGGTCTCCGTGGACTCCAAATCAACTTGAGTTGAGAGCTTAGTCCCTGGCTTCGACTCAAGAGGAATAGCAACTTTCCACAAGCACCTCAAGAGGAGGCTTCTCTCAGCTACAGGTATGTGAGAGGGACCCTGAGTTTGTGGCCTCAAGTGGAATGGACACCGAGATGCTCTGACTCGAAGTAAGGCCGGATATTCCTGAAGTGAATTGAGTGAAGGCTCATCTTGCATTTCCCAAGACGAAGGGATGTCTGAATCCCCTGTGGAGACCACAGAGAAAGACCTAGTTCTCCGCCTCATCGCGACCTGAGGCCTCACATCCTTTGAAAACCTGAGAGGTCCGGGGAGATCAATGCTTCCAAAGGAGACGATGCCTGACTCCTCTTGAAAATGGATAGGAATCCCAGGATCCCTGTGGCACGTGGCAAGGGACCCTGGGTCTCCCGCCTCACGTGGAGACGCGTCCCAATTGCCATGCCATGACTCGAGGAGAATCCCGAGTTGTCCCTCGCACCTAGTCCTGATCCTGACGTCGCTGAACAAATACGTGTCTGGAAGGGCCCTCCCCATTGTAACTCGAGAATATACCCCAGGTTCCGGCCGCAACTCGAGAAAAACCATGAGACTTCCCCCTCGCCGCGAGATGAGGCCCAATTCCCCTGCACTGCGTGCAGAGTAATTCCGTGTTCCACCTCAACCGTGAAAGAAGCCTTGATTTCCTTAATGGCACTCCAGAGAAAACCCAAGATCACTGTCTCAAGTCTAGAGGGATCCTGAGGTCACTGGAGCAATACGAAAGGACTCTGTGGACCCCAAATTAACTTGAGATGAGAACTTAGTCCCTGGCTTCGACTCAAGAGGAATACCAACTTTCCACAAGCACCTCAAGAGGAGGCTTCTCTCAGCTACAGGTATGTGAGAGGGACCCTGAGTTTGTGGCCTCAAGGGGAATGGACACCGAGGTGCTCTGACTCGGAGTAAGGGCGGATATCCCTGCAGTGAATTGAAAGAAGGCTCGTCTTGCATTTCCCAAGACGAAGGGATGTCTGAATCCCCTGTGGACACCACAGAGAAAGACCTAGTTCTCCGCCTCATCGCGACCTGAGGCCTCACATCCTTTGAAAACCTGAGAGGTCCGGGGAGATCAATGCTTCCAAAGGAGACGATGCCTGACTCCTCTTGAAAATGGATAGGAGTCCCAGGATCCCTGTGGCACGTGGAAAGGGACCCTGGGTCTCCCGCCTCACGTGGAGACGCGTCCCAATTGCCATGCCAAGACACGAGGAGAATCCCGAGGTGTCCCTCGCACCTAGGCAGGAGTCCTGAAGTCGCTGAACAAACACGTGTCTGGAAGGGCCCTCCCCGTCGTAACTCGAGAATAGACCCCAGGTTCCGGCCGCAACTCGAGAAAAACCATGAGACTTCCCCCTCGCCGCGAGATGTCGCCCAATTCCCCTGCAGTGCGTGCAGAGCAATTCGGTGTTCCACATCAAACGTGAAAAGAGCCTGATTTCCTTGATGGCACTCCAGAGAAAACCCAAGATCACTGTCTCAAGTCTAGAGGGATCCTGAGGTCACTGGAGCAACACGAAAGGGCTTCGTGGACCCCAAATCAACTCGAGATGAGAGCTTAGTCCCTGGCTTCGACTCAAGAGGAATACCAATTTCCACAAGCCCCTCAGGAGGAGGCTTCTCTCAGCTACAGGTATGTGAGAGGGACCCTGAGTTTGTGTCCTCAAGTGGAATGGACACCGAGATGCTCTGACTCGAAGTAAGGCCGGATATCCCTGCAGTGAATTGAATGCAGGCTCGTCTTGCATCTCCCAAGACAAAGGGATGTCTGAATCCCCTGTGGACACCACAGAGAAAGACCTAGTCCTCCGCCTCAACGCGACCGGAGGCCTCACATCCTTTGAAAACTCGAGAGGTGTGCGGAGATCAATGCTTCCGAAGGAGACGATGCCTGACTCCTCTTGAAAATGCAATGGAGTACCAGGATCCCTGTGGCACGTGGAAAGGGACGCTGGGTCTCCCGCCTCACGTGGAGATGCGTCCCAATTGCCATGCCAAGACTCGAGGAGAATCCCGAGGTGTCCCTCGCCCCTAGGCAGGAGTCCTGACGTCACTGAACAAACACGTGTCTGGAAGGGCCCTCCCCGTCGTAACTCGAGAATATACCCCAGGTTCCGGCCGCAACTCGAGAAAAACCATGAGACTTCCCCCTCGCCGCGAGATGAGGCCCGATTCCCTTGCACTGCGTGCAGAGCAATTCCGTGTTCCACATCAAACTTGAAAGGAGCCTTGATTTCCTTGATGGCACTCCAGAGAGTATCCAAGATCACTGTCTCAAGTCTAGAGGGATCCTGAGGTCACTGTAGCAACACGAAAGGGCTCCGTGGACCCCAAATCAACTCGAGATGAGAGCTTAGTCCCTGGCTTCGACTCAAGAGGAACACCAACTTTCCACAGCACCTCAAGAGGAGGCTTCTCTCAGCTACAGGTATGTGAGAGGTATCCTGAGTTGGTGGACTCAATTGGAATGGACACCGAGATGCTCTGACTCGAACGAAGGCCGGATATCCCTGCAGTGAACTGAAGGCAGGCTCGTCTTGCATCTCCCAAGACGAAGGGATGTCTGAATCCCCTGTGGAGACCACAGAGAAAGACCTAGTTCTGGCCACATCGCGACCGGAGGCCTCACATCCTTTGAAAATTCGAGAGGTCCGCGGAGATCAATGCTTCCAAAGGAGACGATGCCTGACTCTTCTTGAAAATGGATAGGAGTCCCAGGATCCCTGTGGCACGTGGAAAGGGACCCTGGGTCTCCCGCCTCACGTGGAGACGCGTCCCAATTGCCATGCCAGGATTCGAGGAGAATCTCGAGGTGTCCCTCACACCTAGGCAGGAGTTCTGCCGTCGCTGAAGAAACACGTGTCTGGAAGGGCCCTCCCCGTCGTAACTCGAGAATATACCCCAGGTTCCGGCCGCAACTCGAGAAAAACCATGAGACTTCCCCCTCGCCGCGAGATGAGGCCCGATTGCCCTGCACTGCATGCAGATCAATTCCGTGTTCCACATTAAACGTGAAAGGAGACTTGATTTCCTTGATGGCACTCCAGAGAAAACCCAAGATCACTGTCTCAAGTCTAGAGGGATCCTGAGGTCACTGTAGCAATAAAAATGGCTCCGTGGACCCCAAATCAACTCAAGATGAGAGCTTAGTCCCTGGCTTCGACTCAAGAGGAATACCAATTTCCACAAGCACCACAGGAGGAGGCTTCTCTCAGCTACAGGTATGTGAGAGGGACCCTGAGTTTGTGGCCTCAAGTGGAATGGACACCGAGATGCTCTGACTCGAAGTAAGGCCGGATATCCCTGGAGTGAATTGAATGCAGGCTCGTCTTGCATCTCCCAAGACGAAGGGATATCTGAATCCCCTGTGGACACCACAGAGAAAGACCTAGTCCTCCGCCTCAACGCGACCGGAGGCCTCACATCCTTTGAAAACTCGAGAGGTGTGCGGAGATCAATGCTTCCAAAGGAAACGATGCCTGACTCCTCTTGAAAATGGATAGGAGTCCCAGGATCCCTGTGTCACGTTGAAAGGGACACTGGGTCTCCCGCCTCACGTGGAGACGGGTCCCAATTGCCATGCCAAGACTCGAGGAGAATCCCGAGGTGTCCCTCGCACCTAGGCAGGAGTCCTGACGTCTCTGAACAAACACATTTCTGGGAGCGCCCTCCCCTTCGTAACTCGAGAATATACCCCAGGTTCCGGCCGCAACTCGAGAAAAACCATGAGACTTCCCCCTCCCTGCGAGATGAGGACCGATTCCCCTGCACTGCGTGCAGAGCAATTCCGTGTTTCACATCAAACGTGAAAGGAGCCTTGATTTCCTTGATGGCACTCCAGAGAAAACCCAAGATCACTGTCTAAAGTCTAGAGGGATCCTGAGGTCAATGGAGCAACACGAAAGGACTCCGTGGACCCCAAATCAACTCGAGATGAGAGCTTAGTCCCTGGCTTCGACTCAAGAGGAATACCAACTTTCCACAAGCACCTCAAGTGGAGGCTTCTCTCAGCTACAGGTATGTGAGAGGGACCCTGAGATTGTGGCCTCAAGTGGAATGGACACCGAGATGCTCTGACTCGGAGTAAGGGCGGATATCCCTGCAGTGAATTGAATGAAGGCTCGTCTTGCATTTCCCAAGACGAAGGGATGTCTGAATCCCCTGTGGACACCACAGAGAAAGACCTAGTTCTCCGCATCATCGTGACCTGAGGCCTCACATCCTTTGAAAACCTGAGAGGTCCGGGGAGATCAATGCTTCCAAAGGAGACGATGCCTGACTCCTCTTGAAAATGGATAGGAGTCCCAGGATCCCTGTGGCACGTGAAAAGGGATTCTGGGGCTCCCGCATCACGTGGAGACGCGTCCCAATTGCCATGCCAAGACTCGAGGAGAATCCCGAGGTGTCCCTCGCACCTAGGCAGGAGTCCTGACGTCGCTGAACAAACACGTGTCTGGAAGGGCCCTCCCCGTCATAACTCGAGAATATACCCCAGGTTCCGGCCGCAACTCGAGAAAAACCATGAGACTTCCCCCTCGCCGCGAGATGAGGCCCGATTCCCCTGCACTGCGTGCAGAGCAATTCCGTGTTCCACATCAAACTTGAAAGGAGCCTTGATTTCCTTGATGGCACTCCAGAGAGTATCCAAGATCACTGTCTCAAGTCTAGAGGGATCCTGACGTCACTGTAGCAACACGAAAGGGCTCCGTGGACCCCAAATCAACTCGAGATGAGAGCTTAGTCCCTGGCTTCGACTCAAGAGGAACACCAAATTTCCACAGCACCTCAAGAGGAGGCTTCTCTCAGCTACAGGTATGTGAGAGGTATCCTGAGTTGGTGGACTCAATTGGAATGGACACCGAGATGCTCTGACTCGAACGAAGGCCGGATATCCCTGCAGTGAATTGAAGGCAGGCTCGTCTTGCATCTCCCATGACGAAGGGATGTCTGAATCCCCTGTGGAGACCACAGAGAAAGACCTAGTTCTGGCCACATCGCGACCGGAGGCCTCACATCCTTTGAAAATTCGAGAGGTCTGCGGAGATCAATGCTTCCAAAGGAGACGATGCCTGACACTTCTTGAAAATGGATAGGAGTCCCAGGATCCCTGTGGCACGTGGAAAGGGACCCTGGGTCTCCCGCCTCACGTGGAGACGCGTCCCAATTGCCATGCCAGGATTCGAGGAGAATCTCGAGGTGTCCCTCACACCTAGGCAGGAGTCCTGACGTCGCTGAACAAACACGTGTCTGGAAGGGCCCTCCCCGTCGTAACTCGAGAATATACCCCAGGTTCCGGCCGCAACTCGAGAAAAACCATGAGACTTCCCCCTCGCCGCGAGATGAGGCCCGATTCCCCTGCACTGCGTGCAGAGCAATTCCATGTTCCACATCAAACGTGAAAGGAGCCTTGATTTCCTTGATGGCACTCCAGAGAAAACCCAAGATCACTGTCTCAAGTCGAGAGGGATCCTGAGGTCACTGTAGCAACACGAAAGGGCTCCGTGGACCCCAAATCAACTCGAGATGAGAGCTTAGTCCCTGGCTTCGACTCAAGAGGAACACCAACTTTCCACAGCACCTCAAGAGGAGGCTTCTCTCAGCTACAGGTATGTGAGAGGTATCCTGAGTTGGTGGACTCAATTGGAATGGACACCGAGATGCTCTGACTCGAACGAAGGCCGGATATCCCTGCAGTGAATTGAAGGCAGGCTCATCTTGCATCTCCCAATCCGAAGGGATGTCTGATTCCCCTCTGGAGACCACAGAGAAAGACCTAGTTCTGGCCACATCGCGACCTGAGGCCTCACATCCTTTGAAAATTCGAGAGGTCTGCGGAGATCAATGCTTCCAAAGGAGACGATGCCTGACTCTTCTTGAAAATGGATAGGAGTCCCAGGATCACTGTGGCACGTGGAAAGGGACCCTGGGTCTCCCGCCTCACGTGGAGACGCGTCCCAATTGCCATGCCAGGATTCGAGGAGAATCTCGAGGTGTCCCTCACACCTAGGCAGGAGTTCTGACATCGCTGAAGAAACACGTGTTTGGAAGGGCCCTCCCCGTCGTAACTCGAGAATATACCCCAGGTTCCGGCTTCAACTCGAGAAAAACCATGAGACTTCCCCCTCGCCGCGAGATGAGGCCCGATTGCCCTGCACTGCATGCAGAGCAATTCCGTGTTCCACATCAAACGTGAAAGGAGCCTTGATTTCCTTGATGGCACTCCAGAGAAAACCCAAGATCACTGTCTCAAGTCTAGAGGGATCCTGAGGTCACTGTAGCAATAAAAATGGCTCCGTGGACCCCAAATCAACTCGAGATGAGAGCTTAGTCCCTGGCTTCGACTCAAGAGGAATACCAATTTCCACAAGCACCACAGGAGGAGGATTCTCTCAGCTACAGGTATGTGAGAGGGACCCTGAGTTTGTGGCCTCAAGTGGAATGGACACCGAGATGCTCTGACTCGAAGTAAGGCCGGATATCCCTGCAGTGAATTGAATGCAGGCTCGTCTTGCATCTCCCAAGACGAAGGGATGTCTGAATCCCCTGTGAACACCACAGAGAAAGACCTAGTCCTCCGCCTCAACGCGACCGGAGGCCTCACATCCTTTGAAAACTAGAGAGGTGTGCGGAGATCAATGCTTCCAAAGGAGACGATGCCTGACTCCTCTTGAAAATGGATAGGAGTCCCAGGATCCCTGTGTCACGTTGAAAGGGACACTGGGTCTCCCGCCTCACGTGGAGACGCGTCCCAATTGCCATGCCAAGACTCGAGGAGAATCCCGAGGTGTCCCTCGCACCTAGGCAGGAGTCCTGACGTCTCTGAACAAACACATTTCTGTAAGCGCCCTCCCCTTCGTCACTCGAGAATATACCCCAGGTTCCGCCCGCAACTCGACAAAATCCATGAGACTTCCTCCTCGCCGCGAGATGAGGACCGATTCCCCTGCACTGCGTGCAGAGCAATTCCGTGTTTCACATCAACCGTGAAAGGAGCCTTGATTTCCTTGATGGCACTCCAGAGAAAACCCAAGATCACTGTCTCAAGTCTAGAGGGATCCTGAGGTCACTGGAGCAACACGAAAGGACTCCGTGGACCCCAAATCAACTTGAGATGAGAGCTTAGTCCCTGGCTTCGACTCAAGAGGAATACCAACTTTCCACAAGCACCTCAAGAGGAGGCTTCTCTCAGGTACAGGTATGTGAGAGGGACCCTGAGATTGTGGCCTCAAGTGGAATGGACACCGAGATGCTCTGACTCGGAGTAAGGGCGCATATCCCTGCAGTGAATTGAATGAAGGCTCGTCTTGCATTTCCCAAGACGAAGGGATGTCTGAATCCCCTGTGGACACCACAGACAAAGACCTAGTTCTCCGCCTCATCGCGACCTGAGGCCTCACATCCTTTGAAAACCTGAGAGGTCCGGGGAGATCAATGCTTCCAAAGGAGACGATGCCTGACTCCTCCTGAAAATGGATAGGAGTCCCAGGATCCCTGTGGCACGTGGAAAGGGACCCTGGGTCTCCCGCCTCACGTGGAGACGCATCCCAATTGCCATGCCAAGACTCGAGGAGAATCCCGAGGTGTCCCTCGCACCTAGGCAGGAGTCCTGACGTCGCTGAACAAACACGTGTCTGGAAGGGCCCTCCCCGTCGTAACTCGAGAATATACCCCAGGTTCCGGCCACAATTCGAGAAAAACCATGAGACTTCCCCCTCGCCGCGAGATGATGCCCGATTCCCCTGCACTGCGATCAAAGGAGTTCTGTGTTCCACATCAAACGTGAAAGCAGCCTTGATTTCCTTGATGGCACTGCAGAGAAAACCCAAAGTCACTGTCTCTAGTCTAGAGGGATCCTGAGGTCACTGGAGCAACACGAAAGGACTCCGTGGACCCCAAATCAACTTGAGATGAGAGCTTAGTCCCTGGCTTCGACTCAAGAGGAATACCAACTTTCCACAAGCACCTCAAGTGGAGGCTTCTCTCAGCTACAGGTATGTGAGAGGGACCCTGAGTTTGTGGGCTCAAGTGGAATGGACACCAAGATGCTCTGATTCGGAGTAAGGGCGGATATCCCTGCAGTGAATTGAATGAAGGCTCGTCTTGCATTTCCCAAGACGAAGGGATGTCTGAATCCCCTGTGGAGACCACAGAGAAAGACCTAGCACTCCGCCTCATCGCGACCTGAGGCCTCACATCCTTTGAAAACCTGAGAGGTCCGGGGAGATCAATGCTTCCAAAGGAGACGATGCCTGACTCCTCTTGAAAATGGATAGGAGTCCCAGGATCCCTGTGGCATGTGGAAAGGGACCCTGGTTCTGCCACCTCACGAGGAGAAGTGTCCCAATTGCCATGCCAAGACTCGAGGAGAATCCCGAGGTGTCCCTCGCACCTAGGCAGAAGTCCTGACGTCGCTGAACAAACACGTGTCTGGAAGGGCCCTCCCCGTCGTAACTCGAGAATATACCCCAGGTTCCGGCCGCAACTCGAGAAAAACCATGAGACATCCCCCCCCGCCGCGAGATTAGGCCTGATTCCCCTGCACTGCCTGCAGGGCAATTCCGTGTTCCACATCAAACGTGAAAGGAGCATTGATTTCCTTGATGGCACTCCAGAGAGTATCCAAGATCACTGTCTCAAGTCTAGAGGGATCCTGAGGTCACTGTAGCAACACGAAAGGGCTCCGTGGACCCCAAATCAACTCGAGATGAGAGCTTAGTCCCTGGCTTCGACTCAAGAGGAACACCAACTTTCCACAAGCACCTCAAGAGGAGGCTTCTCTCAGCTACAGGTATGTGAGAGGTATCCTGAGTTGGTGGACTCAATTGGAATGGACACCGAGATGCTCTGACTCGAACGAAGGCCGGATATCCCTGCAGTGAATTGAAGGCAAGCTCGTCTTGCATCTCCCAAGACGAAGGGATGTCTGAATCCCCTGTGGAGACCACAGAGAAAGACCTAGTTCTGGCCACATCGCGACAGGAGGCCTCAAATCCTTTGAAAATTCGAGAGGTCTGCGGAGATCAATGCTTCCAAAGGAGACGATGCCTGACTCTTCTTGAAAATGGATAGGAGTCCCAGGATCCCTGTGGCACGTGGAAAGGGACACTGGGTCTCCCGCCTCACGTGGAGACGCGTCCCAATTGCCATGCTAGGATTCGAGGAGAATCTCGAGGTGTCCCTCACACTTAGGCAGGAGTTCTGACGTCGCTGAAGAAACACGTGTCTGGAAGGGCCCTCCCCGTCGTAACTCGAGAATATACCCCAGGTTCCGGCCGCAACTCGAGAAAATCCATGAGACTTCCCCCTCCCCGCGAGATGAGGCCCGATGCCCCTGCACTGCGTGCAGAGCAATTCCGTGTTCCACATCAAACGTGAAAGGAGCCCTGATTTCCTTGATGGCACTCCAGAGAAAACCCAAGATCACTGTTTCAAGTCTAGAGGGATCCTGAGGTCACTGGAGCAACACGAAAGGGCTCCGTGGACCCCAAATCAACTCGAGATGAGAGCTTAGTCCCTGGCTTAGACTCAAGAGGAATACCAACTTTCCACAAGCACCTCAAGAGGAGGCTTCTCTCAGCTGCAGGTATGTGAGAGGGACCCTGAGTTTGTGGCCTCAAGTGGAATGGACACCGAGATGCTCTGACTCGAAGTAAAGCCGGATATCCCTGCAGCGAATTGAATGCAGGCTCGTCTTGCATCTCCCAAGACGAAGGGATGTCTGAATCCGCTGTGGAGACGACAGAGAAAGACCTAGTCCTCTGCCTCATCGCGACCGGAGGCCTCACATCCTTTGAAAATTCGAGAGGGATGCGGAGATCAATGCTTCTAAAGGAGACGATGCTTGACTCCTCTTGAAAATGGATAGGAGTATCAGGATCCCTGTATCACGTGGAAAGGGACCCTGGGTCTCCCGCCTCACGTGGAGACGCGTCCCAATTGCCACGCCAAGACTCGAGGAGAATCCCGAGGTGTCCCTCGCACCTAGGCAGGAGTCCTGACGTCGCTGAAAAAACACGTGTCTGGAAGGGCCCTCCCCGTCTTAACTCGAGAATATACCCCAGGTTCCGGCCGCAACTCGAGAAAAACCATGAGACTTCCCCCTCGCCGCGAGATGAGGCCCGATTCCCCTGCACTGCGTGCAGAGCAATTCCGTGTTCCACATCAAACGTGAAAGGAGCCTTGATTTCCTTGATGGCACTCCAGAGAAAACACAAGATCACTGTCTCAAGTCTAGAGGGATCCTGAGGTCACTGGAGCAACACGAAATGGCTCCATGGTCCCCAAAACAACTCGAGATGAGAGCTTAGTCCCTGGCTTCGACTCAAGAGGAATACCAACTTTCCACAAGCGCCTCAAGAGGAGGCTTCTCTCAGCTACAGGTATGTGAGAGGGACCCTGAGTTTGTGGCCTCAAGTGGAATGGACACCGAGATGCTCTGACTCGAAGTAAGGCCGGATATCCCTGCAGTGAATTGAATGCAGGCTCGTCTTGCATCTCCCAAGACGAAGGGATGTCTGAATCCCCAGTGGAGACCACAGAGAAAGACCTAATTTTCCGCCTCATCGCGACCGGTGGCCTCACATCCTTTGAAAATTCGAGAGGTCCGCGGAGATCAATGCTTCCAAAGGAGACGATGCCTGACTCCTCTTGAAAATGGATAGGAGTCCCAGGATCGCTGTGGCACGTGGAAAGGGACCCTGGGTCTCCCGCCTCACGTGGAGACGCCTCCCAATTGCCATGCCAAGACTCGAGGAGAATCCCGAGGTGTCCCTCGCATCTAGGCAGGATTCCTGACATCGCTGAACAAACACGTGTCTGGAAGGGCCCTCCCCGTCATAACTCGAGAATATACCCCAGGTTCCGGCCGCAATTCGAGAAAAACCATGAGATTTTCCCCTCGCCGCGAGTTGAGGCCCGATTCCCCTGCACTGCGTGCAGAGCAATTACGTGTTCCACATCAAACGTGAAAGGAGCCTTGATTTCCTTGATGGCACTCCAGAGAAAACCCAAGATCACTGTCTCAAGTCTAGAGGGATCCTGAGGTCACTGTAGCAACACGAAAGGGATCCGTGGACCCCAAATCAACTCTAGAAGAGAGCTTAGTCCCTGGCTTCGACTCAAGAGGAATACCAAATTTCCACAAGCACCTCAAGAGGAGGCTTCTCTCAGCTACAGGTATGTGAGAGGGACCCTGAGTTTGTGGCCTCAAGTGGAATGGACACCGAGATGCTGTGACTCGAAATAAGGCCGGATATCCCTGCAGTGAATTGAATGCAGGCTCATCTTGCAACTCCCAAGATGAAGGGATGTCTGAATCCCCTGTGCAGAACACAGAGAAAGACCTAGTCCTCCGCCTCATCGCGACTGGTGGCCTCACATCCTTTGAAAATTCGAGAGGTCCGCGGACATCAATCCTTCTGAAGGAGACGATGCCTGACTCCTCTTGAAAATGGATAGGAGTCCCAGGATCCCTGTGGCACGTGGAAAGGGACCCTGGGACTCCCGCCTCACGTGGAGACGCGTCCAAATTTCCATATCAAGACTCGAGGAGAATCCCGAGGTGTCCCTCGCACCTACGCAGGAGTCCTGACTTCGCTGAACAAACCCGTGTCTGGACAGGCCCTCCCCGTCGTAACTCGAGAATATACCCCAGGTTCCGGCCGCAACTCGAGAAAAACCATGAGACTTCCCCCTCCCCGCGAGATGAGGCACAATTCCCCTGCACTGAGTGCAGACCAATTCCGTGTTCCACATCAAACGTGAAAGGAGCCTTGATTTCCTTGATGGCACTCCAGAGAAAACCCAAGATCACTGTCTCAAGTCTAGAGGGATCCTGTGGTCACTGTAGCAACACGAAAGGGCTCCGTTGTCCCCAAATCAACTCGAGATGAGAGCTTAGTCCCTGGCTTCGACTCAAGAGGAATACCAACTGTCCACAAGCACCTCAAGAGGAGGCTTCTCTCAGCTACAGGTATGTCAGAGGGACCCTGAGTTTGTGGCCTCAATTGGAATGGACACCGAGATGCTCTGACTCAAAGTAAGGCCGGATATCCTTGCAGTGAATTGAATGCAGGCTCGTCTTGCATCTCCCAAGACGAAGGGTTGTCTGAATCCCCTGTGGAGCCCACAGAGAAAGACCTAGTCCTCCGCCTCATCGCGACCGGAGGCCTCACATCCTTTGAAAACTCGAGAGGTCCACGGAGATCAATGCTTCCAAAGGAGACGATGCCTGACTCCTCTTGAAAATGGATAGGAGTCCCAGGATCACTGTGGCACGTGGAAAGGGACACTGGGTCTCCCGCCTCACGTGGAGACGCGTCCCAATTGCCATGCCAAGACTCGAGGAGAATCCCGAGGTGTCCCTCGCACCTAGGCAGGAGTCCTGACGTCGCTGAACAAACACGTGTCTGGAAGGGCCCTCCCCGTCGTAACTCGAGAATATACCCCAGGTTCCGGCCGCAACTCGAGAAAAACCATGAGACTTCCCCCTCGCCGCGAGATGAGGCCCGATTCCCCTGGGCTGCGTGCAGAGGAATTCCGTGTTCCACATCAAACGTGATAGGAGCCTTGATTTCCTTGATGGCACTCCAGAGAAAACCCAAGATCACTGTCTCAAGTCTAGAGGGATCCTGAGGTCACTGGAGCAACAAGAAAGGTCTCCGTGGACCCCAAATCAACTCGAGATGAGAGCTTAGTCCCTGGCTTCGACTCAAGAGGAATACGAACTGTCCACAATCCCCTCAGGAGGAGGCTTCTCTCAGCTACAGGTATGTGAGAGGGACCCTGAGTTTGTGGCCTCAAGTGGAATGGACACCGAGATGCTGTGACTCGAAATAAGGCCGGATATCCCTGCAGTGAATTGAATGCAGGCTCATCTTGCAACTCCCAAGATGAAGGGATGTCTGAATCCCCTGTGCAGAACACAGAGAAAGACCTAGTCCTCCGCCTCATCGCGACTGGTGGCCTCACATCCTTTGAAAATTCGAGAGGTCCGCGGACATCAATCCTTCTGAAGGAGACGATGCCTGACTCCTCTTGAAAATGGATAGGAGTCCCAGGATCCCTGTGGCACGTGGAAAGGGACCCTGGGACTCCCGCCTCACGTGGAGACGCGTCCAAATTTCCATATCAAGACTCGAGGAGAATCCCGAGGTGTCCCTCGCACCTAGGCAGGAGTCCTGACGTCGCTGAACAAACCCGTGTCTGGACAGGCCCTCCCCGTCGTAACTCGAGAATATACCCCAGGTTCCGGCCGCAACTCGAGAAAAACCATGAGACTTCCCCCTCCCCGCGAGATGAGGCACAATTCCCCTGCACTGAGTGCAGACCAATTCCGTGTTCCACATCAAACGTGAAAGGAGCCTTGATTTCCTTGATGGCACTCCAGAGAAAACCCAAGATCACTGTCTCAAGTCTAGAGGGATCCTGTGGTCACTGTAGCAACACGAAAGGGCTCCGTTGTCCCCAAATCAACTCGAGATGAGAGCTTAGTCCCTGGCTTCGACTCAAGAGGAATACCAACTGTCCACAAGCACCTCAAGAGGAGGCTTCTCTCAGCTACAGGTATGTCAGAGGGACCCTGAGTTTGTGGCCTCAATTGGAATGGACACCGAGATGCTCTGACTCGAAGTAAGGCCGGATATCCTTGCAGTGAATTGAATGCAGGCTCGTCTTGCATCTCCCAAGACGAAGGGTTGTCTGAATCCCCTGTGGAGCCCACAGAGAAAGACCTAGTCCTCCGCCTCATCGCGACCGGAGGCCTCACATCCTTTGAAAACTCGAGAGGTCCACGGAGATCAATGCTTCCAAAGGAGACGATGCCTGACTCCTCTTGAAAATGGATAGGAGTCCCAGGATCACTGTGGCACGTGGAAAGGGACACTGGGTCTCCCGCCTCACGTGGAGACGCGTCCCAATTGCCATGCCAAGACTCGAGGAGAATCCCGAGGTGTCCCTCGCACCTAGGCAGGAGTCCTGACGTCGCTGAACAAACACGTGTCTGGAAGGGCCCTCCCCGTCGTAACTCGAGAATATACCCCAGGTTCCGGCCGCAACTCGAGAAAAACCATGAGACTTCCCCCTCGCCGCGAGATGAGGCCCGATTCCCCTGGGCTGCGTGCAGAGGAATTCCGTGTTCCACATCAAACGTGATAGGAGCCTTGATTTCCTTGATGGCACTCCAGAGAAAACCCAAGATCACTGTCTCAAGTCTAGAGGGATCCTGAGGTCACTGGAGCAACAAGAAAGGGCTCCGTGGACCCCAAATCAACTCGAGATGAGAGCTTAGTCCCTGGCTTCGACTCAAGAGGAATACGAACTTTCCACAATCCCCTCAGGAGGAGGCTTCTCTCAGCTACAGGTATGTGAGAGGGACCCTGAGTTTGTGGCCTCAAGTGTAATGGACAACGAGATGCTCTGACTCGAAGTAAGGCTGGATATCCCTGCAGTGAATTGAATGCAGGCTTATCTTGCATCTCCCAAGACGAAGGGTTGTCTGAATCCCCTGTGGAGACCACAGAGAAAGACCTAGTCCTCCGCCTCCTCACGACCGGAGGCCTCACATTATTTGAAAACTCGAGAGGTCCGCGGAGATCAATGCTTCCAAAGGAGACGATGCCTGACTCCTCTTGAAATGGTTAGCCATCCCAGGATCCCTGTCCACATGGACGGGGACCCTGGGTATCCCGCTTCACGTGGAGACGAGTGCCAATTGCCATGCCAAGACTCGAGGAGAATCCCGAGGTGTCCCTCGCACCTAGGCAGGAGTCCAGACATCGCTGAACAAACACGTGTCTGGAAGGGCCCTCCCCATCGTAACTCGAGAATATACCCCAGGTTCTGGCCGCAACTCGAGAAAAACCATGAGACTTCCTCCTCGCCGCGAGATGAGGCCCGATCCCCTGCACTGCGTGCAGAGCAATTCCGAGTTCCACATCAAACGTGAAAGGAGCCTTGATTTCCTTGATGGCACTCCAGAGAAAACCCAAGATCACTGTCTCAAGTCTAGAGGGATCCTGAGGTCACTGGAGCAAAACGAAAAGGCTCCGTGGACCCCAAATCAACTCAAGATGAGAGCTTAGTCCCTGGCTTCGACTCAAGTGGATACCAACTTTCCACAAGCACCTCAAGAGGAGGCTTCTCTCAGCTACAGGTATGTGAGAGGGACCCTGAGTTTGTGGCCTCAAGTGGAATGGACACCGAGATGCTCTGACTCGAAGTAAGGCCGGATATCCCTGCAGTGAATTGAATGCAGGCTCGTCTTGCATCTCCCAAGACGAAGGGATGTCTGAATCCCCTGTGGAGTCCACAGAGAAAGACCTAGATCTCCGCCTCATCGCGACCGGAGGCCTCACATACTTTGAAAACTCGAGAGGTCCACGGAGATCAATGCTTCCAAAGGAGACGATGCCTGACTCCTCTTGAAAATGGATAGGAGTCCCAGGATCCCTGTGGCACGTGGAAAGGGACCCTGGGTCTCCCGCCTCACGTCGAGACGCGTCCCAAATGCCATGCCATGACTCGTGGAGAAATCCGAGGTGTACCTCGCACCTAGGCAGGAGTCCTGACGTCGCTGAACAAACACGTGTCTGGAAGGGCCCTCCCCGTCGTACCTCGAGAATATACCCCAGGTTCGGGCCGCAACTCGAGAAAAACCATGAGATTTCCCCCTCGCCGCGAGTTCAGGCCCGATTCCCTGCACTGCATGCAGAGCAATTCCGTGTGCCACATCAAACGTGAAAGGAGCCTTGATTTCCTTGATGGCACTCCAGAGAAAACCGAAGATCACTGTCTCAAGTCTAGAGGCATCTTGAGGTCACTGGAGCTACACGAAAGGGCTCCGTGGACCCCAAATCAACTCGAGATGAGAGCTTAGTCCCTGGCTTCGACTCAAGAGGAATACCAACTTTCCACAAGCCCCTCAAGAGGAGGTTTCTCTCAGCTACAGGTATGTGAGAGGGACCCTGAGTATGTGGCCTCAAGTGGAATGGACACAGAGATGCTCTGACTCGAAGTAAGGCTGGATATCCCTGCAGTTAATTGAATGCAGGCTCGTCTTGCATCTCCCAAGACGAAGGGATGTCTGAATCCCCTGTGGAGACCACAGAGAAAGACCTAGTCCTCCACCTCAACGCAACCGGAGGCCTCATATCCTTTGAAAACTCGAGAGGTCCGCGGAGATCAATACTTCCGAAGGAGACGATGCCTGACTCCTCTTGAAAATGGATAGGAGTCCCAGGATTCCTGTGGCACGTGGAAAGGGACCCTGGGTCTCCCGCCTCACGTGGAGACGCGTCCCAATTGCCATGCCAAGCCACCAGGAGAATCCGGAGGTGTCCCTCGCACCTAGGCAGGAGTCCTGACGTCGCTGAACAAACACATGTCTGGAGGGCCCTCCCCGTCGTAACTCGAGAATATACCCCAGGTTCCGGCCGCAACTCGAGAAAAACCATGGGACGTCCCCCTCGCCACGAGATGAGGCCCGATTCCCCTGCACTGCGTGCAGAGCAATTCCGTGTTCCACATCAAACGTGAAAGGAGCCTTGATTTCCTTGATGGCACTCCAGAGAAAACCCAAGATCACTGTCTCAAGTCTAGAGGGATCCTGAGGTCACTGGAGCAACACGAAAGGCTCCGTGGACCCCAAATCAACTCGAGATGAGAGCTTAGTCCCTGGCTTCGAGTCAAGAGGAATACCAACTTTCCACAAGCACCTCAAGAGGAGGCTTCTCTAAGCTACAGGTATGTGAGAGGGACCCTGAGTTTGTGGCCTCAAGTGGAATGGACACCGAGATGCTCTGACTCGAAGTAAGGCCGGATATCCCTGCAGTGAATTGAATGCAGGCTCGTCTTGCATCTCCCAAGGTGAAGGGATGTCTGAATCCCCTGTGGAGACCACAGAGAAAGACCTCGTTCTCCGCCTCATCGCGACCGGAGGCCTCATATCCTTTGAAATCTCGAGAGGTCCGCGGAGATCAATGCTTCCAAAGGAGACGATGCCTGACTCCTCTTGAAAATGGATAGGAGTCCCAGGATCCCTGTGGCATGTGGAAAGGGACCCTGGTTCTGCCACCTCACGAGGAGAAGTGTCCCAATTGCCATGCCAAGACTCGAGGAGAATCCCGAGGTGTCCCTCGCACCTAGGCAGAAGTCCTGACGTCGCTGAACAAACACGTGTCTGGAAGGGCCCTCCCCGTCGTAACTCGAGAATATACCCCAGGTTCCGGCCGCAACTCGAGAAAAACCATGAGACATCCCCCCCCGCCGCGAGATTAGGCCTGATTCCCCTGCACTGCCTGCAGGGCAATTCCGTGTTCCACATCAAACGTGAAAGGAGCATTGATTTCCTTGATGGCACTCCAGAGAGTATCCAAGATCACTGTCTCAAGTCTAGAGGGATCCTGAGGTCACTGTAGCAACACGAAAGGGCTCCGTGGACCCCAAATCAACTCGAGATGAGAGCTTAGTCCCTGGCTTCGACTCAAGAGGAACACCAACTTTCCACAAGCACCTCAAGAGGAGGCTTCTCTCAGCTACAGGTATGTGAGAGGTATCCTGAGTTGGTGGACTCAATTGGAATGGACACCGAGATGCTCTGACTCGAACGAAGGCCGGATATCCCTGCAGTGAATTGAAGGCAAGCTCGTCTTGCATCTCCCAAGACGAAGGGATGTCTGAATCCCCTGTGGAGACCACAGAGAAAGACCTAGTTCTGGCCACATCGCGACAGGAGGCCTCAAATCCTTTGAAAATTCGAGAGGTCTGCGGAGATCAATGCTTCCAAAGGAGACGATGCCTGACTCTTCTTGAAAATGGATAGGAGTCCCAGGATCCCTGTGGCACGTGGAAAGGGACACTGGGTCTCCCGCCTCACGTGGAGACGCGTCCCAATTGCCATGCTAGGATTCGAGGAGAATCTCGAGGTGTCCCTCACACTTAGGCAGGAGTTCTGACGTCGCTGAAGAAACACGTGTCTGGAAGGGCCCTCCCCGTCGTAACTCGAGAATATACCCCAGGTTCCGGCCGCAACTCGAGAAAATCCATGAGACTTCCCCCTCCCCGCGAGATGAGGCCCGATGCCCCTGCACTGCGTGCAGAGCAATTCCGTGTTCCACATCAAACGTGAAAGGAGCCTTGATTTCCTTGATGGCACTCCAGAGAAAACCCAAGATCACTGTTTCAAGTCTAGAGGGATCCTGAGGTCACTGGAGCAACACGAAAGGGCTCCGTGGACCCCAAATCAACTCGAGATGAGAGCTTAGTCCCTGGCTTAGACTCAAGAGGAATACCAACTTTCCACAAGCACCTCAAGAGGAGGCTTCTCTCAGCTGCAGGTATGTGAGAGGGACCCTGAGTTTGTGGCCTCAAGTGGAATGGACACCGAGATGCTCTGACTCGAAGTAAAGCCGGATATCCCTGCAGCGAATTGAATGCAGGCTCGTCTTGCATCTCCCAAGACGAAGGGATGTCTGAATCCGCTGTGGAGACGACAGAGAAAGACCTAGTCCTCTGCCTCATCGCGACCGGAGGCCTCACATCCTTTGAAAATTCGAGAGGGATGCGGAGATCAATGCTTCTAAAGGAGACGATGCTTGACTCCTCTTGAAAATGGATAGGAGTATCAGGATCCCTGTATCACGTGGAAAGGGACCCTGGGTCTCCCGCCTCACGTGGAGACGCGTCCCAATTGCCACGCCAAGACTCGAGGAGAATCCCGAGGTGTCCCTCGCACCTAGGCAGGAGTCCTGACGTCGCTGAAAAAACACGTGTCTGGAAGGGCCCTCCCCGTCTTAACTCGAGAATATACCCCAGGTTCCGGCCGCAACTCGAGAAAAACCATGAGACTTCCCCCTCGCCGCGAGATGAGGCCCGATTCCCCTGCACTGCGTGCAGAGCAATTCCGTGTTCCACATCAAACGTGAAAGGAGCCTTGATTTCCTTGATGGCACTCCAGAGAAAACACAAGATCACTGTCTCAAGTCTAGAGGGATCCTGAGGTCACTGGAGCAACACGAAATCGCTCCATGGTCCCCAAAACAACTCGAGATGAGAGCTTAGTCCCTGGCTTCGACTCAAGAGGAATACCAACTTTCCACAAGCGCCTCAAGAGGAGGCTTCTCTCAGCTACAGGTATGTGAGAGGGACCCTGAGTTTGTGGCCTCAAGTGGAATGGACACCGAGATGCTCTGACTCGAAGTAAGGCCGGATATCCCTGCAGTGAATTGAATGCAGGCTCGTCTTGCATCTCCCAAGACGAAGGGATGTCTGAATCCCCAGTGGAGACCACAGAGAAAGACCTAATTTTCCGCCTCATCGCGACCGGTGGCCTCACATCCTTTGAAAATTCGAGAGGTCCGCGGAGATCAATGCTTCCAAAGGAGACGATGCCTGACTCCTCTTGAAAATGGATAGGAGTCCCAGGATCGCTGTGGCACGTGGAAAGGGACCCTGGGTCTCCCGCCTCACGTGGAGACGCCTCCCAATTGCCATGCCAAGACTCGAGGAGAATCCCGAGGTGTCCCTCGCATCTAGGCAGGATTCCTGACATCGCTGAACAAACACGTGTCTGGAAGGGCCCTCCCCGTCATAACTCGAGAATATACCCCAGGTTCCGGCCGCAATTCGAGAAAAACCATGAGATTTTCCCCTCGCCGCGAGTTGAGGCCCGATTCCCCTGCACTGCGTGCAGAGCAATTACGTGTTCCACATCAAACGTGAAAGGAGCCTTGATTTCCTTGATGGCACTCCAGAGAAAACCCAAGATCACTGTCTCAAGTCTAGAGGGATCCTGAGGTCACTGTAGCAACACGAAAGGGATCCGTGGACCCCAAATCAACTCTAGAAGAGAGCTTAGTCCCTGGCTTCGACTCAAGAGGAATACCAAATTTCCACAAGCACCTCAAGAGGAGGCTTCTCTCAGCTACAGGTATGTGAGAGGGACCCTGAGTTTGTGGCCTCAAGTGGAATGGACACCGAGATGCTGTGACTCGAAATAAGGCCGGATATCCCTGCAGTGAATTGAATGCAGGCTCATCTTGCAACTCCCAAGATGAAGGGATGTCTGAATCCCCTGTGCAGAACACAGAGAAAGACCTAGTCCTCCGCCTCATCGCGACTGGTGGCCTCACATCCTTTGAAAATTCGAGAGGTCCGCGGACATCAATCCTTCTGAAGGAGACGATGCCTGACTCCTCTTGAAAATGGATAGGAGTCCCAGGATCCCTGTGGCACGTGGAAAGGGACCCTGGGACTCCCGCCTCACGTGGAGACGCGTCCAAATTTCCATATCAAGACTCGAGGAGAATCCCGAGGTGTCCCTCGCACCTAGGCAGGAGTCCTGACGTCGCTGAACAAACCCGTGTCTGGACAGGCCCTCCCCGTCGTAACTCGAGAATATACCCCAGGTTCCGGCCGCAACTCGAGAAAAACCATGAGACTTCCCCCTCCCCGCGAGATGAGGCACAATTCCCCTGCACTGAGTGCAGACCAATTCCGTGTTCCACATCAAACGTGAAAGGAGCCTTGATTTCCTTGATGGCACTCCAGAGAAAACCCAAGATCACTGTCTCAAGTCTAGAGGGATCCTGTGGTCACTGTAGCAACACGAAAGGGCTCCGTTGTCCCCAAATCAACTCGAGATGAGAGCTTAGTCCCTGGCTTCGACTCAAGAGGAATACCAACTGTCCACAAGCACCTCAAGAGGAGGCTTCTCTCAGCTACAGGTATGTCAGAGGGACCCTGAGTTTGTGGCCTCAATTGGAATGGACACCGAGATGCTCTGACTCGAAGTAAGGCCGGATATCCTTGCAGTGAATTGAATGCAGGCTCGTCTTGCATCTCCCAAGACGAAGGGTTGTCTGAATCCCCTGTGGAGCCCACAGAGAAAGACCTAGTCCTCCGCCTCATCGCGACCGGAGGCCTCACATCCTTTGAAAACTCGAGAGGTCCACGGAGATCAATGCTTCCAAAGGAGACGATGCCTGACTCCTCTTGAAAATGGATAGGAGTCCCAGGATCACTGTGGCACGTGGAAAGGGACACTGGGTCTCCCGCCTCACGTGGAGACGCGTCCCAATTGCCATGCCAAGACTCGAGGAGAATCCCGAGGTGTCCCTCGCACCTAGGCAGGAGTCCTGACGTCGCTGAACAAACACGTGTCTGGAAGGGCCCTCCCCGTCGTAACTCGAGAATATACCCCAGGTTCCGGCCGCAACTCGAGAAAAACCATGAGACTTCCCCCTCGCCGCGAGATGAGGCCCGATTCCCCTGGGCTGCGTGCAGAGGAATTCCGTGTTCCACATCAAACGTGATAGGAGCCTTGATTTCCTTGATGGCACTCCAGAGAAAACCCAAGATCACTGTCTCAAGTCTAGAGGGATCCTGAGGTCACTGGAGCAACAAGAAAGGGCTCCGTGGACCCCAAATCAACTCGAGATGAGAGCTTAGTCCCTGGCTTCGACTCAAGAGGAATACGAACTTTCCACAATCCCCTCAGGAGGAGGCTTCTCTCAGCTACAGGTATGTGAGAGGGACCCTGAGTTTGTGGCCTCAAGTGTAATGGACAACGAGATGCTCTGACTCGAAGTAAGGCTGGATATCCCTGCAGTGAATTGAATGCAGGCTTATCTTGCATCTCCCAAGACGAAGGGTTGTCTGAATCCCCTGTGGAGACCACAGAGAAAGACCTAGTCCTCCGCCTCCTCACGACCGGAGGCCTCACATTATTTGAAAACTCGAGAGGTCCGCGGAGATCAATGCTTCCAAAGGAGACGATGCCTGACTCCTCTTGAAATGGTTAGCCATCCCAGGATCCCTGTCCACATGGACGGGGACCCTGGGTATCCCGCTTCACGTGGAGACGAGTGCCAATTGCCATGCCAAGACTCGAGGAGAATCCCGAGGTGTCCCTCGCACCTAGGCAGGAGTCCAGACATCGCTGAACAAACACGTGTCTGGAAGGGCCCTCCCCATCGTAACTCGAGAATATACCCCAGGTTCTGGCCGCAACTCGAGAAAAACCATGAGACTTCCTCCTCGCCGCGAGATGAGGCCCGATCCCCTGCACTGCGTGCAGAGCAATTCCGAGTTCCACATCAAACGTGAAAGGAGCCTTGATTTCCTTGATGGCACTCCAGAGAAAACCCAAGATCACTGTCTCAAGTCTAGAGGGATCCTGAGGTCACTGGAGCAAAACGAAAAGGCTCCGTGGACCCCAAATCAACTCAAGATGAGAGCTTAGTCCCTGGCTTCGACTCAAGTGGATACCAACTTTCCACAAGCACCTCAAGAGGAGGCTTCTCTCAGCTACAGGTATGTGAGAGGGACCCTGAGTTTGTGGCCTCAAGTGGAATGGACACCGAGATGCTCTGACTCGAAGTAAGGCCGGATATCCCTGCAGTGAATTGAATGCAGGCTCGTCTTGCATCTCCCAAGACGAAGGGATGTCTGAATCCCCTGTGGAGTCCACAGAGAAAGACCTAGATCTCCGCCTCATCGCGACCGGAGGCCTCACATACTTTGAAAACTCGAGAGGTCCACGGAGATCAATGCTTCCAAAGGAGACGATGCCTGACTCCTCTTGAAAATGGATAGGAGTCCCAGGATCCCTGTGGCACGTGGAAAGGGACCCTGGGTCTCCCGCCTCACGTCGAGACGCGTCCCAAATGCCATGCCATGACTCGTGGAGAAATCCGAGGTGTACCTCGCACCTAGGCAGGAGTCCTGACGTCGCTGAACAAACACGTGTCTGGAAGGGCCCTCCCCGTCGTACCTCGAGAATATACCCCAGGTTCGGGCCGCAACTCGAGAAAAACCATGAGATTTCCCCCTCGCCGCGAGTTCAGGCCCGATTCCCTGCACTGCATGCAGAGCAATTCCGTGTGCCACATCAAACGTGAAAGGAGCCTTGATTTCCTTGATGGCACTCCAGAGAAAACCGAAGATCACTGTCTCAAGTCTAGAGGCATCTTGAGGTCACTGGAGCTACACGAAAGGGCTCCGTGGACCCCAAATCAACTCGAGATGAGAGCTTAGTCCCTGGCTTCGACTCAAGAGGAATACCAACTTTCCACAAGCCCCTCAAGAGGAGGTTTCTCTCAGCTACAGGTATGTGAGAGGGACCCTGAGTATGTGGCCTCAAGTGGAATGGACACAGAGATGCTCTGACTCGAAGTAAGGCTGGATATCCCTGCAGTTAATTGAATGCAGGCTCGTCTTGCATCTCCCAAGACGAAGGGATGTCTGAATCCCCTGTGGAGACCACAGAGAAAGACCTAGTCCTCCACCTCAACGCAACCGGAGGCCTCATATCCTTTGAAAACTCGAGAGGTCCGCGGAGATCAATACTTCCGAAGGAGACGATGCCTGACTCCTCTTGAAAATGGATAGGAGTCCCAGGATTCCTGTGGCACGTGGAAAGGGACCCTGGGTCTCCCGCCTCACGTGGAGACGCGTCCCAATTGCCATGCCAAGCCACCAGGAGAATCCGGAGGTGTCCCTCGCACCTAGGCAGGAGTCCTGACGTCGCTGAACAAACACATGTCTGGAGGGCCCTCCCCGTCGTAACTCGAGAATATACCCCAGGTTCCGGCCGCAACTCGAGAAAAACCATGGGACGTCCCCCTCGCCACGAGATGAGGCCCGATTCCCCTGCACTGCGTGCAGAGCAATTCCGTGTTCCACATCAAACGTGAAAGGAGCCTTGATTTCCTTGATGGCACTCCAGAGAAAACCCAAGATCACTGTCTCAAGTCTAGAGGGATCCTGAGGTCACTGGAGCAACACGAAAGGCTCCGTGGACCCCAAATCAACTCGAGATGAGAGCTTAGTCCCTGGCTTCGAGTCAAGAGGAATACCAACTTTCCACAAGCACCTCAAGAGGAGGCTTCTCTAAGCTACAGGTATGTGAGAGGGACCCTGAGTTTGTGGCCTCAAGTGGAATGGACACCGAGATGCTCTGACTCGAAGTAAGGCCGGATATCCCTGCAGTGAATTGAATGCAGGCTCGTCTTGCATCTCCCAAGGTGAAGGGATGTCTGAATCCCCTGTGGAGACCACAGAGAAAGACCTCGTTCTCCGCCTCATCGCGACCGGAGGCCTCATATCCTTTGAAATCTCGAGAGGTCCGCGGAGATCAATGCTTCCAAAGGAGACGATGCCTGACTCCTCTTGAAAATGGATAGGAGTCCCAGGATCCCTGTGGCACGTGGAAAGGGACCCTTGGTCTCCCGCCTCACGTGGAGACGCATCCCAATTGCCATGCCAATACTCGAGGAGAATCCCGAGGTGTCCCACGCACCTAGTCAGGAGTCTGACGTCGCTGAACAAACACGTGTCTGGAAGGGCCCTCCCCGTCGTAACCCGAGAATATACCCCAGGTTCCGGCCGCAACTCGAGAAAAACCATGAGACTTCCCCCTCGCCGCGAGATGAGCCCCGATTCCCCTGCACTGCGTGCAGAGCAATTCCGTGTTCCACATCAAACGTGAAAGGAGCCTTGATTTCCTTGATGGCACTCCAGAGAAAACCCAAGATCACTGTCTAGAGTCTAGAGGGATCCTGACGTCACTGGAGCAACACGAAAGGGATCCGTGGACCCCAAATCAACTCGAGATGAGAGCTTAGTCCCTGGCTTCCACTCAACAGGAATAGCAACTTTCCACAAGCACCTCAAGAGGAGGCTTCTGTCAGCTACAGGTATGTGAGAGGGACCCTGAATTTGTGGCCTCAAGTGGAATGGACAACGAGATGCTCTGACTCGAAGTAAGGCCGAACATCCCTGCAGTGAATTGAATGCAGGCTTGTCTTGCATCTCCCAAGACGAAGGGTTGTCTGAATACCCTGTGTAGACCACAGAGAAAGACCTAGTCCTCCGCCTCAACGCGACCGGAAGCCGCACATCCTTTGAAAACTCGAGAGGTCCGCAGAGATAAATGCTTCCAAAGGAGACGATGCCTGACTCCTCTTGAAAATGGAAAGGAGTCCCAGGATCCCTGTGGCACGTGGAAAGGGACCCTGGGTCTCCCGCCTCACGTGGAGACGCATCCCAATTTCCATGCCAAGACTCGAGGAGAATCCCGAGTGTCCCTAGCACCTAGGCAGGAGTCCTGACGTCGCTGAAGAAACAGGTGTCTGGAAGGGCCCTCCCCGTCGTAACTCGAGAATATACCCCAGGTTCCGGCCGCAACTCGAGAAAAACCATGAGACTTCCCCCTCGCCGCGAGATAAGGCCCGATTCCCATGCACTGTGTGCACAGCAATTCCGTGTTCCACATCAAACGAGAAAGGAGACTTGATTTCCTTGATGGCACTCCAGAGAAAACCCAAAGTCACTGTCTCAAGTCTAGAGGGATCCTGAGGTCACTGGAGAAACACGAAAGGGCTCCGTGGACCACAAATCAACTCGAGATGAGAGCTTATTCCCTGGCTTCGACTCAAGAGGAATACCAACTTTCCACAATCACCTCAAGAGGAGGCTTCTCTCAGCTACAGGTATGTGAGAGGGACCCTGAGTTTGTGGCCTCAAGTGGAATGGACATCGAGATGCTCTGACTCGAAGTAAGGCCGGATATCCCTGCAGTGAATTGAATGCAGGCTCGTCTTGCATCTCCCAAGACGAAGGGATGTCTGAATCCCCTGTGGAGACCACAGAGAAAGACCTAATTTTCCGCCTCATCGCGACCGGTGGCCTCACATCCTTTGAAAAGTCGAGAGGTCCGCGGAGATCAATGCTTCCAAAGGAGACGATGCCTGACTCCTCTTGAAAATGGATAGGAGTCCCAGGATCCCTGTGGCACGTGGAAAGGGACCCTGGGTCTCCCGCCTCACGTGGAGACGCGTCCCAATTGCCATGCCAAGACTCGAGGAGAATCCCGAGGTGTCCCTCGCACCTAGGCAGGAGTCCTGACGTCGCTGAACAAACACGTGTCTGGAAGGGCCCTCCCCGTCGTAACTCGAGAATATACCCCAGGTTCTGGCCGCAACTCGAGAAAAACCATGAGACTTCCACCTCGCCGCGAGATGAGGCCCGATCCCCTGCACTGCGTGCAGAGCAATTCCGAGTTCCACATCAAACGTGAAAGGAGCCTTGATTTCCTTGATGGCACTCCAGAGAAAACCCAAGATCACTGTCTCAAGTCTAGAGGGATCCTGAGGTCACTGGAGCAAAACGAAAAGGCTCCGTGGACCACAAATCAACTCAAGATGAGAGCTTAGTCCCTGGCTTCGACTCAAGTGGATACCAACTTTCACAAGCACCTCAAGAGGAGGCTTCTCTCAGCTACAGGTATGTGAGAGGGACCCTGAGTTTGTGGCCTCAAGTGGAATGGACACCGAGATGCTCTGACTCGAAGTAAGGCCGGATATCCCTGCAGTGAATTGAATGCAGGCTCGTCTTGCATCTCCCAAGACGAAGGGATGTCTGAATCCCCTGTGGAGTCCACAGAGAAAGACCTAGATCTCCGCCTCATCGCGACCGGAGGCCTCACATACTTTGAAAACTCGAGAGGTCCACGGAGATCAATGCTTCCAAAGGAGACGATGCCTGACTCCTCTTGAAAATGGATAGGAGTCCCAGGATCCCTGTGGCACGTGGAAAGGGACCCTGGGTCTCCCGCCTCACGTCGAGACGCGTCCCAAATGCCATGCCATGACTCGTGGAGAAATCCGAGGTGTACCTCGCACCTAGGCAGGAGTCCTGACGTCGCTGAACAAACACGTGTCTGGAAGGGCCCTCCCCGTCGTAACTCGAGAATATACCCCAGGTTCGGGCCGCAACTCGAGAAAAACCATGAGATTTCCCCCTCGCCGCGAGTTCAGGCCCGATTCCCTGCACTGCATGCAGAGCAATTCCGTGTGCCACATCAAACGTGAAAGGAGCCTTGATTTCCTTGATGGCACTCCAGAGAAAACCGAAGATCACTGTCTCAAGTCTAGAGGCATCTTGAGGTCACTGGAGCTACACGAAAGGGCTCCGTGGACCCCAAATCAACTCGAGATGAGAGCTTAGTCCCTGGCTTCGACTCAAGAGGAATACCAACTTTCCACAAGCCCCTCAAGAGGAGGTTTCTCTCAGCTACAGGTATGTGAGAGGGACCCTGAGTATGTGGCCTCAAGTGGAATGGACACAGAGATGCTCTGACTCGAAGTAAGGCTGGATATCCCTGCAGTTAATTGAATGCAGGCTCGTCTTGCATCTCCCAAGACGAAGGGATGTCTGAATCCCCTGTGGAGACCACAGAGAAAGACCTAGTCCTCCACCTCAACGCAACCGGAGGCCTCATATCCTTTGAAAACTCGAGAGGTCCGCGGAGATCAATACTTCCGAAGGAGGCGATGCCTGACTCCTCTTGAAAATGGATAGGAGTCCCAGGATTCCTGTGGCACGTGGAAAGGGACCCTGGGTCTCCCGCCTCACGTGGAGACGCGTCCCAATTGCCATGCCAAGCCACCAGGAGAATCCGGAGGTGTCCCTCGCACCTAGGCAGGAGTCCTGACGTCGCTGAACAAACACATGTCTGGAGGGCCCTCCCCGTCGTAACTCGAGAATATAACCCAGGTTCCGGCCGCAACTCGAGAAAAACCATGGGACGTCCCCCTCGCCACGAGATGAGGCCCGATTCCCCTGCACTGCGTGCAGAGCAATTCCGTGTTCCACATCAAACGTGAAAGGAGCCTTGATTTCCTTGATGGCACTCCAGAGAAAACCCAAGATCACTGTCTCAAGTCTAGAGGGATCCTGAGGTCACTGGAGCAACACGAAAGGATCCGTGGACCCCAAATCAACTCGAGATGAGAGCTTAGTCCCTGGCTTCGAGTCAAGAGGAATACCAACTTTCCACAAGCACCTCAAGAGGAGGCTTCTCTAAGCTACAGGTATGTGAGAGGGACCCAGAGTTTGTGGCCTCAAGTGGAATGGACACCGAGATGCTCTGACTCGAAGTAAGGCCGGATATCCCTGCAGTGAATTGAATGCAGGCTCGTCTTGCATCTCCCAAGTCGAAGGGATGTCTGAATCCCCTGTGGAGACCACAGAGAAAGACCTCGTTCTCCGCCTCATCGCGACCGGAGGCCTCATATCCTTTGAAATCTCGAGAGGTCCGCGGAGATCAATGCTTCCAAAGGAGACGATGCCTGACTCCTCTTGAAAATGGATAGGAGTCCCAGGATCCCTGTGGCACGTGGAAAGGGACCCTTGGTCTCCCGCCTCACGTGGAGACGCATCCCAATTGCCATGCCAATACTCGAGGAGAATCCCGAGGTGTCCCACGCACCTAGTCAGGAGTCTGACGTCGCTGAACAAACACGTGTCTGGAAGGGCCCTCCCCGTCGTAACTCGAGAATATACCCCAGGTTCCGGCCGCAACTCGAGAAAAACCATGAGACTTCCCCCTCGCCGCGAGATGAGCCCCGAACCCCTGCACTGCGTGCAGAGCAATTCCGTGTTCCACATCAAACGTGAAAGGAGCCTTGATTTCCTTGATGGCACTCCAGAGAAAACCCAAGATCACTGTCTAGAGTCTAGAGGGATCCTGACGTCACTGGAGCAACACGAAAGGGATCCGTGGACCCCAAATCAACTCGAGATGAGAGCTTAGTCCCTGGATTCGACTCAAGAGGAATACCAACTTTCCACAAGCACCTCAAGAGGAGGCTTCTCTCAGCTACAGGTATGTCAGAGGGACCCTGAGTTTGTGGCCTCAAGTGGAATGGACACCAAGATGCTCTGACTCGAAGTAAGGCCGGATATCCCTGCAGTGAATTGAATGCAGGCTCGTCTTGCATCTCCCAAGACGAAGGGTTGTCTGAATCCCCTGTTGAGCCCACAGAGAAAGACCTAATTTTCCGCCTCATCGCGACCGGTGGCCTCACATCCTTTGAAAATTCGAGAGGTCCGCGGAGATCAATGCTTCGAAAGGAGACGATGCCTGACTCCTCTTGAAAATGGATAGAAGTCCCAGGATCCCTGTGGCACGTGGAAAGGGACACTGGTTCTCCCGCCTCACGTGGAGACGCGTCCAAATTGCCCTGCCAAGACTCGAGGAGAATCCCGAGGTGTCCCTCGCACCTAGGCAGGAGTCCTGACGTCGCTGAACAAACACGTGTCTGGAAGGGCCCTCCCCGTCGTAACTCGAGAATATACCCCAGGTTCCGGCCGCAACTCGAGAAAAACCATGAGACTTCCCCATCGCCGCGAGATGAGGCCCGATTCCCCTGCCCTGCGTGCAGAGCAATTCCGTATTCCACATCAAAAATGAAAGGAGCCTTGATTTCCTTGATGGCACTCCAGAGAAAACCCAAGATCACTGTCTCAAGTCTAGAGGGATCCTGAGGTCACTGGAGCAACACGAAAGGGCTCCGTGGACCCGAAATCAACTCAAGATGAGAGCTTAGTCCCTGGATTCGACTCAAGAGGAATACCAACTTTCCACAAGCACCTCAAGAGGAGGCTTCTCTCAGCTACAGGTATGTCAGAGGGACCCTGAGTTTGTGGCCTCAAGTGGAATGGACACCAAGATGCTCTGACTCGAAGTAAGGCCGGATATCCCTGCAGTGAATTGAATGCAGGCTCGTCTTGCATCTCCCAAGACGAAGGGTTGTCTGAATCCCCTGTGGAGCCCACAGAGAAAGACCTAGTCCTCCGCCTCAACGCGACCGGAGGCCTCACATCCTTTGAAAACTCGAGAGGTCCGCGGAGATGAATACTTCCGAAGGAGACGATGCCTGACTCCTCTTGAAAATGGATAGGAGTCCCAGGATCCCTGTGGCACGCGGAAAGGGACCCTGGGTCTCCCGCCTCACGTGGAGACGCGTCCCAAATGCCATGCCAAGACTCGAGGAGAATCCCGAGGTGTCCCTCGCACCTAGGCAGGAGTCCTGACGTCGCTGAACAAACACGTGTCTGGAAGGGCCCTCCCCGTCGTAACTCGAGAATATACCCCAGGTTCCGGCCGCAACTCGAGAAAAACCATGAGACTTCCCCATCGCCGCGAGATGTGGCCCGATTCCCCTGCCCTGCGTGCAGAGCAATTCCGTGTTCCACTTCAAACGTGAAAGGAGCCTTGATTTCCTTGATGGCACTCCAGAGAAAACCCAAGATCACTGTCTCAAGTCTAGAGGGATCCTGAGGTCACTGGAGCAACACGAAAGGGCTCCGTGGACCCCACATCAACTCGAGATGAGAGATTAGTCCCTGGCTTCAACTCAAGAGGAATACGAACTTTCCACAAGCCTCTCAAGAGGAGGCTTCTCTCAGCTACAGGTATGTGAGAGGGTCCCTGAGTTTGTGGCCTCAAGTGGAATGGACACCGAGATGCTCTGACTCAAAGTAAGGCCGGATATCCCTGCAGTGAATTGAATGCAGGCTCGTCTTGCATCTCCCAAGACGAAGGGATGTCTGAATCCCCTGTGGAGACCTCAGAGAAAGACCTAATTTTCCGCCTCATCGCGACCGGTGGCCTCACATCCTTTGAAAATTCGAGAGGTCCGCGGAGATCAATGCTTCCAAAGGAGACGATGCCTGACTCCTCTTGAAAATGGATAGGAGTCCCAGGATCCCTGTGGCACGTGGAAAGGGACCCTGTTTCTCCCGCCTCACGTGGAGACGTGTCCAAATTGCCATGCCAAGACTCGAGGAGAATCCCGAGGTGTCCCTCGCACCTAGGGAGGAGTCCTCACGTCGCTGAACAAACCCGTGTCTGGACAGGCCCTCCCCGTCATAACTCGAGAATATACCCCAGGTTCCGGCCGCAACTCGAGAAAAACCATGAGACTTCCCCCTCCCCGCGAGATGAGGCCCGATTCCCCTGCATATAATGCAGACCAATTCCGTGTTCCACATCAAACGTGAAAGGAGCCTTGATTTCCTTGATGGCCCTCCAGAGAAAACCCAAGATCACTGTCTCAAGTCTAGAGGGATCCTGAGGTCACTGTAGCAACACGAATGAGCTCCATGGACCCCAAATCAACTCGAGATGAGAGCTGAGTCCCTGCCTTCGACTCAAGAGGAATACCAACTTTCCACAAGCACCTCAAGAGGAGGCTTCTCTCAGCTACAGGTATGTGAGAGGGACCCTGAGTTTGTGGCCTCAAGTGGAATGGACACCGAGATGCTCTGACTCGAAGTAAGGCCGGATATCCCTGCAGTGAATTGAATGCAGGCTCATCTTCCATCTCCCAAGACGAAGGGATGTCTGAATCCCCTGTGGAGGCCACAGAGAAAGACTTAGTCCTCCGCCTCACCGCGACCGGAGGCCTCACATCCTTTGAAAAATCGAGAGGTCCGCGGAGATCAATGCTTCCAAAGGAGACGATGCCAGACTCCTCTTGAAAATGGATAGGAGTCCCAGGATCACTGTGGCACGTGGAAAGGGACCCTGGGTCTCCCGCCTCACGTGGAGACGCGTCCCAATTGCCATGCCAAGACTCGAGGAGAATCCCGAGGTGTCCCTCGCACCTAGGCAGGAGTCCTGACGGCGCTTAAAAAACACGTGTCTGGAAGGGCCCTCCCCTTCGTAACTCGAGAATATACCCCAGATTCCGGCCGCAACTCGAGAAAAACCATGAGACTTCCCCCTCGCCGAGAGATGAGGCCCGATTCCCCTGCACTGAGTGCAGAGCAATTCCGTGTTCCACATCAAACGGGAAATGAGCCTTGATTTCCTTGATGGCACTCCAGAGAAAACCCAAGATCACTGTCTCAAGTCTAGAGGGATCCTGAGGTCACTGTAGCAACACGAAAGGGCTCCTTGGAACCCAAATCAACTCGAGATGAGAGCTTAGTCCCTGGCTTCGACTCAAGAGGAATACCAACTTTCCACAAGCACCTCAAGAGGAGGCTTCTCTCAGCTACAGGTAGGTGAGAGGGACCCTGAGTTAGTGGCCTCAAGTGGAATGGACACCGAGATGCTCTGACTCGAAGTAAGGCCTGATATCTCTGCAGTGAATTGAATGCAAGCTCGTCTTGCATCTCCCAAGACGAAGGGATGTCTGAATCCACTGTGGAGACCACAGAGAAAGTCCTAGTTCTCCGCCTCATCGCGACCGGAGGCCTCACATCCTTTGAAAACTCGAGAGGTCCGCGGAGATCAATGCTTCCAAAGGAGACGATGCCTGACTCCTCTTGAAAATGGTTAGCAGTCCCAGGATACCTGTCCACAGGGACGGGGAACCTGGGTCTCCGCTTCACGTGGAGACGCGTCCCAATTGCCATGCCAAGACTCGAGGAGAATCCTGAGGTGTCCCTCGCACCTAGGCAGGAGTCCTGACGTCGCTGAACAAACACGTGTCTGGAAGGGCCCTCCCCGTCGTAACTCGAGAATATACCCCAGGTTCCGGCCGCAACTCGAGAAAAACCATGAGACTTCCCCCTCGCCGCGAGATGAGGCCCGATTCCCCTGCACTGAGTGCAGAGCAATTCCGTGTTCCACATCAAACGTGAAAGGAGCCTTGATTTCTTTTTGGCACTCCAGAGAAAACCCAAGATCACTGTCTCAAGTCTAGAGGGATCCTGAGGTCACTGGAGCAACACGAAAGGGCTCCGTGGAACCCAAATCAACTCGAGATGAGAGCTTAGTCCATGGCTTCGACTCAAGAGGAATACCAACTTTCCACAAGCACCTCAAGAGGAGGCTTCTCTCAGCTACAGGTATGTGAGAGGGACCCTGAGTTTGTGGCCTCAAGTGGAATGGACACCGAGATGCTCTGACTCGAAGTAAGGCCGGATATCCCTGCAGTGAATTGAATGCAGGCTCTTCTTACATCTCCCAAGACGAATGGTTGTCTGAATCCCCTGTGGAGACCACAGAGAAAGACCTCGTTCTCCGCCTCATCGAGATCGGAGGCCTCACATCCTTTGAAAACTCGAGAGGTCCGCGGAGATCAATGCTTCCAAAGGAGACAATGCCTGACTCTTCTTGGAAATGGATAGGAGTCCCAGGATCCCTGTGGCACGTGGAAAGGGACACTGGGTCTCCCGCCTCACGTGGAGACGCGTCCCAATTGCCATGCCAAGACTCCAGGAGAATCCCGAGGTTTCCCTCGCACCTAGGCAGGAGTCCTGACGTCGCTGAACAAACACGTGTCTGGAAGGGCCCTCCCCGTCGTAACTCGAGAATATAACCCAGGTTCCGGCTACAACTCGAGAAAAACCATGAGACTTCCCCTCGCCGCTGGATGAGGCCTGATTCCCCTGCAATGCGTGCAGAGCAATTCCGTGTTCCACATCAAACGTGAAAGGAGCCTTGATTTCCTTGATGGCACTGCAGAGAAAACCCAAGATCACTGTCTCAAGTCTAGAGGGATCCTGAGGTCACTGGAGCAACACGAAAGGGCTCCGTGGACCCCAAATCAACTCGAGATGAGAGCTTACTCCTGGGCTTCGACTCAAGAGTAATAGCAACTTTCCACAAGCACCTCAAGAGGAGGCTTCTCTCAGCTACAGGTATGTGAGAGGGACCCTGAGTTTGTGGCCTCAAGTGGAATGGACACCGAGATGCTCTGACTCGAAGTAAGGCCGGATATCCCTGCAGTGAATTGAAGGCAGGCTCGCCTTTCATCTCCCAAGACGAAGGGTTGTCTGAATCCCCTGTGGAGACCACAGAGAAAGACCTAGTCATCCACCTAAGCGCAACCGGAGGCATCATATCCTTTGAAAACTCGAGAGGTCTGCAGACATCAATGCTTCCAAAGGAGACGATGCCTGACTCCTCTTGAAAATGGATAGGAGTCCCAGGATCCGTGTGGCACGTGGAAAGGGACCCTGGGTCTCCCGCCTCACGTGGAGACGCGTCCCAATTGCCATGCCAAGACTCGAGGAGAATCCCGAGGTGTCCCTCGCACCTAGGCAGGTGTCCTGAGGTCGCTGAACAAACACGTGTCTGGAAGGGCCCTCCCCGTCGTAACTCGAGAATATACCCCAGGTTCCGGCCGCAACTCGAGAAAAACCATGAGACTTCCCCCTCCCCGCGAGATGAGGCCCGATTCCCCTGCACTGCGTGCAGAGCAATTCCGTTTTCCACATCAAACGTGAAAGGAGCCTTGATTTCCTTGATGGCACTCCAGAGAAAACCCAAGTTCACTGTCTCAAGTATAGAGGGATCCTGAGGTCACTGGAGCAACACGAAACGGCTCCGTGGACCCCAAATCAACTCGAGATGAGAGCTTAGTCCCTGGCTTCGACTCAAGAGGAATACCAACTTTCCACAAGCACCTCAAGAGGAGGCTTCTCTCAGCTACAGGTATGTGAGAGGGACCCTGAGTTTGTGGCCTCAAGTGGAATGGACACCGAGATGCTCTGACTCGAAGTAAGGCCGGATATCCCTGCAGTGAATTGAATGCAGGCTCGTCTTGCATCTCCCAAGACGAAGGGTTGTCTGAATCCCCTGTGGAGACCACAGAGAAAGACCTCGTTCTCCGCCTCATCGAGACCAGAGGCCTCACATCCTTTGAAAACTCGAGAGGACGGCGGAGATCAATGCTTCCAAAGGAGAAGATGCCTGACTCTTCTTGAAAATGGATAGGAGTCCCAGGATCCCTGTTGCACGTGGAAAGGGACAATGGGTCTCCCGCCTCACGTGGAGACGCGTCCCAATTGCCATGCCAAGACTCCAGGAGAATCCCGAGGTTTCCCTCGCACCTAGGCAGGAGTCCTGACGTCGCTGAACAAACACGTGTCTGGAAGGGCCCTCCCCGTCGTAACTCGAGAATATACCCCAGGTTCTGGCTACAACTCGAAAAAAACCATGAGACTTCCCCCTCGCCGCTGGATGAGGCCCGATTCCCCTGCACTGCGTGCAGAGCAATTCCGTGTTCCACATCAAACGTGAAAGGAGCCTTGATTTCCTTGATGGCACTCCAGAGAAAACTCAAGATCACTGTCTCAAGTCTAGAGGGATCCTGAGGTCACTGGAGCAACACGAAAGGGCTCCGTGGACCCCAAATCAACTCGAGATGAGAGCTTAGTCCTTGGCTTCGACTAAAGTGGAATACTAACTTTCCACAAGCACCTCAAGAGGAGGCTTCTCTCAGCTACAGGTAGGTGAGAGGGACCCTGAGTTTGTGGCCTCAAGTCGAATGGACACCGAGATGCTCTGACTCGAAGTAAGGCCGGATATCCCTGCAGTGAAGTGAATGCAGGCTCGTCTTGCATCTCCCAAGATGAAGGGATGTCTGAATCCCCTGTGGAGGCCACAGAGAAAGACCGAGTTCTCCGCCTCGTCGCGACCGGAGGCCTCACATCCTTTGAAAACTCGAAAGGTCCACGGAGATCAATGCTTCCAAAGGAGAGGATGCCTGACTCCTCTTGAAAATGGATAGGAGTCCCAGCATCCCTGTGGCACGTGGTAAGGGACCCTGGGTCTCCCGTCTCAGGTGGAGACGCGTCCCAATTGCCATGCCAAGACTCGAGGAGAATCCCGAGGTGTCCCTCGCACCTAGGCAGGAGTCCTGACGTCGCTGAACAAACACGTGTCTGGAAGGGCCCTCAACGTCGTAACTCGAGAATATACCCCAGGTACCGGCCGCAACTCGAGAAACACCATGAGACTTCCCCCTCGCCGCAAGATGAGGCCCGATTCCCCTGCACTGCGTGCAGAGCAATTCCGTGTTCCACATCAAACGTGAAAGGAGCCTTGATTTCCTTGATGGCACTCCAGAGAAAACCCAAGATCACTGTCTCAAGTCTAGAGGGATCCTGAGGTCACTGGAGCAACACAAAACGGCTCCGTGGACCCCAAATCAACTTGAGATGAGAGCTTAGTCCCTGGCTTTGACTCAAGAGGAATCCCAACTTTCCACAAGCACCTCAAGAGGAGGCTTCTCTCAGCTACAGGTATGTGAGAGGGACCCTGAGTTTGTGGTCTTAAGTGGAATGGACACCGAGATGCTCTGACTCAAATTAAGGCCGGATATCCCTGCAGCGAATTGAATGCAGGCTCGTCTTGCATCTCCCAAGACGAAGGGATGTCTGAATCCCCTGTGGAGACCACAGAGAAAGACCTAGTCCTCTGCCTCATCGCGACCGGAGGCCTCACATCCTTTGAAAACTCGAGAGGTCCGCGGAGATCAATGCTTCCAAAGGAGACGATGCCTGACTCCTCTTGAAAATGGATAGGAGTCCCAGGATCACTGTGGCACGTGGAAAGGGAGCCTGGGTCTCCCGCCTCACGTGGAGACGCGTCCCAATTGCCATGCCAAGACTCGAGGAGAATTCCGAGGTGTCCCTCGCACCTAGGCAGGAGTCCTCACGTCGCTGAACAAACCCGTGTCTGGAAGGGCCCTCCCCGTCGTAACTCGAGAATATAACCCAGGTTCCGGCCGCAACTCGAGAAAAACCATGAGATTTCACCCTCGCCGCGAGTTGAGGCCCGATTCCCCTGCACTGCATGCAGAGCAATTCCGTGTTCCACATCAAACGTGAAAGGAGCCTTGATTTCCTTGATGGCACTCCAGAGAAAACCCAAGATCACTGTCTCAAGTCTAGAGGGATCCTGAGGTCACTGGAGCAACATGAAAGGGCTCCATATAACCCAAATCAACTCGAGATGAGAGCTTAGTCCCTGGCTTCGACTCAAGGGGAATACCAATTTTCCGCAAGCACCTCAAGAGGAGGCTTCTCTCAGCTACAGGTATGTGAGAGGGACCCTGAGTTTGTGGCCTCAAGTGGAATGGACACCGAGATGCTCTGACTCGAAGTAAGGCCGGATATCCCTGCAGTGAATTGAATGCAGGCTCGTCTTGCATCTCCCAAGACGAAGGGATGTCTGAATCCCCTGTGGAGACCACAGAGAAAGACCTAGTCCTCCGCCTCATCACGACCGGAGGCCTCACATCCTTTGAAAACTCGAGAGGTCCGCGGAGATCAATGCTTCCAAAGGAGACGATGCCTGACTACTCTTGAAAATGGATAGGAGTCCCAGGATCACTGTGGCACGTGGAAAGGGACCCTGCGTCTCCCGCCTCACGTGGAGACGCGTCCCAATTGCCATGCCAAGACTCGAGGAGAATCCCGAGGTGTCCCTCGCACCTAGGCAGGAGTCCTGAGGTCGCTGAACAAACACGAGTCTGGAAGGGCACTCCCGGTCGTAACTCGAGAATATACCCCAGGTTCCGGCCGCAACTCGAGAAAAACCATGAGACTGCCCCCTCGCCGAGAGATGAGGCCCGATTCCCCTGCACTGCGTGCAGAGCAATTCCGTCTTCCACATCAAACGTGAAAGGAGCCTTGATTTCCTTGATGGCACTCCAGAGAAAACCCAAGATCAGTCTCAAGTCTAGAGGGATCCTGAGGTCACTGGAGCAACACGAAAGGGCTCCGTGGACCCCAAATCAACTCGAGATGAGAGCTGAGTCCCTGGCTTCGACTCAAGAGGAATACCAACTTTCTACAAGCACCTCAGAGGAGGCTTCTCTCAGCTACAGGTAAGTGAGAGGGACCCTGAGTTTGTGGCCTCAAGTGCAATGGACACCGAGATGCTCTGACTCGAAGTAAGGCCGGATATCCCAGCAGTGAATTGAATGCAGGCTCGTCTTGCATCTCCCAAGACGAAGGGATGTCTGAATCCCCTGTGGAGACCACAGAGAAAGACCTAGTCCTCCGACTCATCGTGACCGGAGGCCTTACATCTTTTGAAAACTCGAGAGGTCTGCAGACATCAATGCTTCCAAAGGAGACGATGCATGACTCCTCTTGAAAATGGATAAGAGTCCCAGGATCACTGTGGCACGTGGAAAGGGACCCTGGGTCTCCCGCATCACGTGGAGACGCGACCCAATTGCCATGCCAAGACTCGAGGAGAATTCCGAGGTGTCCCTCGCACCTACGCAGGATTCCTGATATCGCTGAACAAACACGTGTCTGGAAGGGCCCTCCCCGTCGTAACTGGAGAATATACCCCAGGTTCCGGCCGCAACTCGAGAAAAACCAAGAGATTTCCCCTTCACCGCGAGATGAGGCCCGATTCCCCTGCACTGCGTGCAGAGCAATTCCGTCTTCCACATCAAACGTGAAAGGAGCCTTGATTTCCTTGATGGCACTCCAGAGAAAACCCAAGACCACTGTCTCAAGTCTAGAGGGATCCTGAGGTCACTGGAGGAACACGAAAAGGCTCCGTGTACCCCAAATCAACTCGAGATGATATCTTAGTCCCTGGCTTCGAATCAAGAGGAATACCAACTTTCCACAAGCACCTCAAGAGGAGGCTTCTCTCAGCTACAGGTATGTGAGAGGGACCCTGAGTTTGTGGCCTCAAGTGGAATGGACACCGAGATGCTCTGACTCGAAGTAAGGCCGGATATCCCTGCAGTGAATTGAATGCAGGCTCGTCTTGCATCTCCCAAAACGAAGGGATATCTGAATCCCCTGTGGAGACCACGGAGAAAGAACTAGTTCTCCGCCTCATCGCGACCGGAGGCCTCACATCCTTTGAAAACTCGAGAGGTCCGCGGAGATCAATGCTTCCAAGGAGACGATGCCTGACTCCTCTTGAAAATGGATAGGAGTCCCAGGATCCCTGTGGCACGTGGAAAGGGACCCTGGGTCTCCCGCCTCACGTGGAGACGCGTCCCAATTGCCATGCCAAGGCTCGAGGAGAATCCCGAGGTGTCCCTCGCACCTAGGCAGGAGTCCTGACGTCGATGAACAAACACGTGTCTCGAAGGGCCCTCCCCGTCGTAAGTCGAGAATATACCCCAGGTTCCGGCCGCAACTCGAGAAAAACAATGAGACTTCCCCCTCGCCGCTGGATGAGGCCCGATTCCCCTGCACTGCGTGCAGAGCAATTCCGTGTTCCACATCAAACGTGAAAGGAGCCTTGATTTCCTTGATGGCACTCCAGAGAAAACCCAGGATCACTCTCTCTAGTCTAGAGGGATCCTGAGGTCACTGGAGCAACACGAAAGGGCTCCGTGGACCCCAAATCAACTCGAGATGAGAGCTTAGTCCCAGGCTTCGACTCAAGAGGAATACCAACTTTCCACAAGCACCTCAAGTGGAGGCTTCTCTCAGCTACAGGTATGTGAGAGGGACCCTGAATTTGTGGCCTCAAGTGTAATGGACACGGAGATGCTCTGACTCAAAGTAAGGCCGGATATCCCTGCAGTGAATTGAATGCAGGCTCGTCTTGCATCTCCCAAGACGAAGGGATGTCTGAATCCCCTGTGGAGACCACAGAGAAAGACCTAGTCCTCCGCCTCATCGCGACCGGAGGCCTCACATCCTTTGAAAACTCGAGAGGCCTGCAGAGATCAATGCTTCCAAAGGAGACAATGGCTGACTCCTCTTGAAAATGGATAGGAGTCCCAGGATCCCTGTGGCACGTGGAAAGGGACCCTGGGTCTCCCGCCTCACGTGGAGACGCGTCCCAATTGCCATGCCAAGACTCGAGGAGAATCCCGAGGTGTCCCTCGCACCTAGGCAGGATTCCTGACGTCGCTGAACAAACACGTGTCTGGTAGGGCCCTCTCCGTCGTAACTCGAGAATATACCCCAGGTTCCGGCCGCAACTCGAGAAAAACCATGAGACTTCCCCCTCGCCGCTGGATGAGGCCCGATTCCCCTGCACTGCGTGCAGAGCAATTCCGTGTTCCACATCAAACGTGAAAGGAGCCTTGATTTCCTTGATGGCACTCCAGAGAAAACCCAGGATCACTCTCTCTAGTCTAGAGGGATCCTGAGGTCACTGGAGCAACACGAAAGGGCTCCGTGGACCCAAATCAACTCGAGATGAGAGCTTAGTCCCTGGCTTCGACTCAAGAGGAATACCAACTTTCCACAAGCACCTCAAGAGGAGGCTACTCTCAGCTAATGGTATGTGAGAGGGACCCGGAGTTTGTCGCCTCAAGTGGAATGGACACCGAGATGCTCTGACTCGAAGTAAGGCCAGATATCCCTGCAGTGATTTAAATGCAGGCTCGTCTTGCATCTCCCAAGACTAAGGGATCTCTGAATCCCCTGTGGTAACCACAGAGAAAGACCTAGTCCTCCACCTCAACGCAACCGGAGGCCTCATATCCTTTGAAAATTCGAGAGGACCGCGGAGATCAATACTTCCGAAGGAGACGATGCCTGACGCCTCTTGAAAATGGATAAGTGTCCCAGGATCCCTGTGGCACGTGAAAAGGGACCCTGGGTCTCCCGCCTCACGTGGAGACGCGTCCCCATTGCCATGCCAAGACTCGAGGAGAATCCCGAGGTGTCCCTCGCACCTAGGCAGGATTCCTGACGTCGCTGAACAAACACGTGTCTGGAAAGGCCCTCCCCGTCGTAACTCGAGAATATACCCCAGGTTCCGGCCGCAACTCGAGAAAAACTGAGAATTCCCCCTCGCCACTTGATGAGCCCGATTCCCCTGCACTGCGAGCAGAGCAATTCCGTGTTCCACATCAAACGTGAAAGGAGCCTTGATTTCCTTGATGGCACTCCAGAGAAAACCCAAGATCACTGTCTCAAGTCTAGAGGGATCCTGAGGTCACTGGAGCAACACGAAAGGGCTCCGTGGACCCCAAATCAACTCGAGATGAGAGCTTAGTCCCTGGCTTCGACTCAAGAGGAATACCAACTTTCCACAAGCACCTGAAGAGGAGGCTTCTCGCAGCCACAGGTATGTGAGAGGGACCCTGAGTTTTTGGCCTCAAGTGGAATGGACACCGAGATGCTCTGACTCGAATTAAGGCCGGATATCCCTGCAGTGAATTGAATGCAGGCTCGTCTTGCATCTCCCAAGACTAAGGGATCTCTGAATCCCCTGTAGAGATGACAGAGAAAGACCTAGTCCTCCACCTCATCGCGACCGCAGGCCTCACATCCTTTGAAAACTCGAGAGGTCCGCGGAGATCAATGCTTCCACAGGAGACGATGCCTGACTCCTCTTGACAATGGATAGGAGTCCCAGCATCCCTGTGGCACGTGGAAAGGGAACCTGGGTCTCCCGCCTCACATGGAGACGCGTCCTAATTGCCATGCCAAGACTCGAGGAGAATCCCGAGGTGTCCCTCGCACCTAGGCAGGAGTCCTGACGTCGCTGAACAAACACGTGTCTGGAAGGGCCCTCCCCGTCGTAACTCGAGAATATACCCCAGGTTCCGGCCGCAACTCGAGAAAAACCATGAGATTTTCCCTCGCCGCGAGTTGAGGCTCGATTTCCCTGCACTGCGTGCAGAGCAATTCCGTGTTCCACATCAAACGTGAAAGGAGCCTTGATTTCCTTGATGGCACTCCAGAGAAAACCCAAGATCACTGTCTCAAGTCTAGAGGGATCCTGAGGTCACTGTAGCAACATGAAAGGTCTCCGTGGACCCCAAATCAACTCGAGATGAGAGCTTAGTCCCTGGCTTCGACTCAAGAGGAATACCAACTTTCCACAAGCACTTCACGAGGAGGCTTCTCTCAGCTACAGGTATGTGAGAGGGACCCTGAGTTTGTGGCCTCAAGTGGAATGGACACTGAGATGCTCTGACTCGAAGTAAGGCCGGATATCCCTGCAGTGAATTGAATGCAGGCTCGTCTTGCATCTCCCAAGACGAAGGGATGTCTGAATCCCCTGTGGAGACCACAGAGAAAGACCTAGTTATCCACCTCATTGCGACCGGAGGCCTCACATCCTTTGAAAACTCTAGAGGTCGGCGGAGATCAATGCTTCCAAAGGAGACGATGCCTGACTCCTCTTGAAAGTGGATAGGAGTCCCAGGATCCTTGTGGCACGTGGAAAGGGACCCTGGGTCTCCCGCCTCACGTGGAGACGCATCCCAATTGCCATGCCAAGACTCGAGGAGAATCCCGAGGTGTCCCTTGCACCTAGGCAGGAGTCCTGACATCGCTGAACAAACACGTGTCTGGAAGGGCCCTCCCCGTCGTAACTCGAGAATATACCCTAGGTTCGGTCAGCAACTCGAGAAAAACCATGAGACTTCCCCCTCGCAGCGAGATGAGGCCCGATTCCCCTGCACTGCGTGCAGAGCAATTCCGTGTTCCATATCAAACGTGAAAGGAAACTTGATTTCGTTGATGGCACTCCAGAGAAAACCCAAGATCACTGTCTCAAGTCTAGAGGGATCCTGAGGTCACTGGAGCAACACGAAAGGGCTCCGTGGACCCCAAATCAACTCGAGATGAGAGCTTAGTCCCTGGATTCGACTCAAGAGAATTACCAACTTTCCACAAGCACCTCAGGAGGAGGCTTCTCTCAGCTACAGGTATCTGAGAGGGACCCTGAATTTGTGGCCTCAAGTGGAATGGACCCGAGATGCTCTGATTCGAAGTAAGGCCGGATATCCCAACAGTGTATTGAATGCAGGCTCGTCTTGCATCTCCCAATACGAAGGGATGTCTGAATCCCCTATAGAGACCACAGAGAAAGACCTAGTTCTCTGCTTCATCGCGAGCGGAGGCCTCACATCCTTTGAAAACTCAAGGGGTCTGCAGAGATCAATGCTTCCAAAGGAGACGATGCCTGACTCCTCTTGAAAATGGATAGGAGTCCCAGGATCACTGTGGCAAGTGAAAAGGGACACTGGGTTTACCGCCATATGTGGAGACGCGTCCCAATTGCCATGTCAAGACTCGAGGAGAATCCCGAGATGTCCCTCGCACCTACGCCCGAGTCCTGACATCGCTGAACAAACACGTGTCTGGAAGGGCCCTCCCCGTCGTAACTCGAGAATATACCCCAGGTTCCGGCCGCAACTCGAGAAAAACCATGAGACTTCCCCCTCGCCGCGAGATGAGGCCCGATTCCCCTGCACTGCGTGCAGACCAATTCCGTGTTCCACATCAAACGTGAAAGGAGCATTGATTTCCTTCATGGCACTGCACAGAAAACCCAAGATCACTGTATCAAGTCTAGAGGGATCCTGAGGTCACTGGAGCAACACGAAAGGGCTCCGTGGACCCCAAATCAACTCGAGATGAGAGCTTAGTCCCTGGCTTCGACTCAAGAGGAATACCAAATTTCCACAAGCACCTCAAGAGGAGGCTTCTCTCATCTACAGGTATGTGAGAGGGAACCTGAGTTTGTGGCCTCATGTGGAATGGACACCGAGATGCTCTGACTCGAAGTAAGGCCGGATATCCCTGCAGTGAATTGAATGTAGGCTCGTCTTGCATCTCCCAAGACGAATGGATGTCTGAATCCGCTGTGGAGACCACAGAGAAAGACCTAGTTCTCCGCCTCATCGCGACCGGAGGCCTCACATCCTTTGAAAACTCGAGAGGTCCGCGGAGATCAATGCTTCCAAAGGAGACGATGCCTGACTCCTCTTGAAAATGGATAGGAGTCCCAGGATCACTGTGGCACGTGGAAAGGGACCCTGGGGATCCCGCCTCACGTGGAGACGCGTCCCCATTGCCATGCCAAGACTCGAGGATAATCCCGAGGATTCCCTCGCACCTAGGCAGGAGTCCGGACGTCGCTGAACAAACACGTGTCTGGAAGGGCCCTCCCCGTCGTAACTCGAGAATATACCCCAGGTTCCGGCCGCAACTCGAGAAAAACCATGAGACTTCCCCCTCGCCGCTGGATGAGGCCCGATTCCCCTGCACTGCGTGCAGACCAATTCCGTGTTCCACATCAAACGTGAAAGGAGCCTTGATTTCCTTGATGGCATTCCAGAGAAAACCCAAGATCACTGTCTCAAGTCTAGAGGGATCCTGAGGTCACTGGAGCAACACGAAAGGGCTCCGTGAACCCCAAATCAACTCGAGATGAGAGCTTAGTCCCTGGCTTCGACTCAAGAGGAATACCAACTTCCCACAAGCACCTCAAGAGGAGGCTTCTCTCAGCTACAGGTATGTGAGAGGGACCCTGAGTTTGTGGCCTCAAGTGGAATGGACACCGAGATGCACTGACTCGAAGTAAGGCCGGATATCCCTGCAGTGACTTGAATGTAGGCTCGTCTTGCATCTCCCAAGACGAAGGGATGTCTGAATCCCCTGTGGAGACCACAGAGAAAGACCTAGTCCTCCGCCTCAACGCGACCGGAGGCCTCACATCCTTTGAAAACTCGAGAGGTCCACGGAGATCAATGCTTCCAAAGGAGACGATGCCTGACTCCTCTGGAAAATGGATAGGAGTCCCAGGATCCCTGTGGCACGTGGAAAGGGCCCCTGGGTCTCCCGCCTCACGTGGAGACGCGTCCCAATTGCCATGCCAAGACTCGAGGAGACTCCGGAGGTGTCCCTCGCACCTAGGCAGGAGTCCTCACGTCGCTGAACAAACCCGTGTCTGGAAGGGCCCTCCCCGTCGTAACTCGAGAATATACCCCAGGTTTCGGCCGCAACTCGAGAAAAACCATGAGATTTCCCCCTCGCCGCGAGGTGAGGCCCGATTCCCCTGCACTGCGTGCAGAGCAATTCCGTGTTCCACATCAAACGTGAAAGGAGCCTTGATTTCCTTGATGGCACTCCAGAGAAAACCCAAGATCACTGTCTCAAGTCTAGAGGGATCCTGAGCTCACTGGAGCAACATGAAAGGGCTCCGGGGACCCCAAATCAACTCGAGGTGAGAGCATAGTCCCTGGCTTCGACTCAAGAGGAATACCAACTTTCCACAAGCACCTCAAGAGGAGGCTTCTCTCAGCTACAGGTATGTGAGAGGGACCCTGAGTTTGTGGCCTCAAGTGGAAAGGACGCCGAGATGCTCGACTCGAAGTAAGGCTGGATATACCTGCAGTGAATTGAATGCAGGCTCGTCTTGCATCTCCCAAGACGAAGGGATGTCTGAATCCCCTGTGGAGACCACAGAGAATGTCCTAGTCCTCCGCCTCAACGCGACCGGAGGCCTCACATCCTTTGAAAACTCGAGATGTCTGCGGAGATCAATGCTTCCAAAGGAGACGATGCCTGACTCCTCTTGAAAATGGATAGGAGTCCCAGGATCCCTGTGGCACGTGGAAAGGGACCTTGGGTCTCCCGCCTCACGTGGAGACGCGTCCCAATTGTCATGCCAAGACTCGAGGAGTATCCCGAGGTGTCCCTCGCACCTAGGCAGGAGTCCTGACGTCGCTGAACAAACACGTGTCTGGAAGGGCCCTCCCCATCGTAACTCGAGAATATACCCCAGGTTCCAGCCGCAACTTGAGAAAAACCATGAGACATCCCCCTTGCCGCGAGATGAGGCCCGATTCCCCTGCACTGCGTGCAGAGCAATTCCGTGTTCCACATCAAACGTGAAAGGAGCCTTGATTTCCTTGATGGCACTCCAGAGAAAACCAAGATCACTGTCTCAAGTCTAGATGGATCCTGAGGTCACTGGAGCAACACGAAAGGGCTCCATGGACCCCAAATCAACTCGAGATGAGAGCTTAGTCCCTGGCTTCGACTCAAGCGGAATACCAACTTTCCACAAGCACCTCAAGAGGAGGCTTCTCTCAGCTACAGGTATGTGAGAGGGACCCTGAGTTTGTGGCCTCAAGTGGAATGGACACCGAGATGCTCTGACTCGAAGTAAGGACGGATATCCCTGCAGTGAATTGAATGCAGGCTCGTCTTGCATCTCCCAAGACGAAGGGATGTCTGAATCTCCTGTGGAGACCACAGAGAAAGACCCAGTTCTCCGCCTCCTCGCGACCGGAGGCCTCACATCCTTTGAAAACTCGAGATGTCTGCGGAGATCAATGCTTCCAAAGGAGACGATGCCTGACTCCTCTTGAAAATGGAAAGGAGTCCCAGGATCCCTTTAGCACGTGGAAAGGGACCCTGGGTCTCCCGCCTCACGTGGAGACGCGTCACAATTGCCATGCCAAGACTCGAGGAGAATCCCGAGGTGTCCCTCGCACCTAGGCAGGAGTCCTGACGTCGCTGAACAAACACGTGTCTGGAAGGGCCCTCCCCGTCGTAACTCGAGAATATACCCCAGGTTCCGGCCGCAACTTGAGAAAAACCATGAGACATCCCCCTTGCCGCGAGATGAGGCCCGATTCCCCTGCACTGCGTGCAGAGCAATTCCGTGTTCCACATCAAACGTGAAAGGAGCCTTGATTTCCTTGATGGCACTCCAGAGAAAACCAAGATCACTGTCTCAAGTCTAGATGGATCCTGAGGTCACTGGAGCAACACGAAAGGGCTCCATGGACCCCAAATCAACTCGAGATGAGAGCTTAGTCCCTGGCTTCGACTCAGGAGGAATACCAACTTTCCACAAGCACCTCAAGAGGAGGCTTCTCTCAGCTACAGGTATGTGAGAGGGACCCTGAGTTTGTGGCCTCAAGTGGAATGGACACCGAGATGCTCTGACTCGAAGTAAGGCCGGATATCCCTGCAGTGAATTGAATGCAGGCTCGTCTTGCATCTCCCAAGACGAAGGGATGTCTGAATCCCCTGTGGAGACGACAGAGAATGAAGTAGTACTCCGCCTCATCGCGTCCGGAGGCCTCACATCCTTTGAAAACTCGAGAAGTCTGCGGAGATCAATGCTTCCAAAGGAGACGATGCCTGACACCTCCAGAAAATGGATAGGAGTCCCCGGATCCCTGTGTCACGTGGAAAGGGACCCTGGGTCTCCCACTTCACGTGGAGATGCGTCCCAATTGCCATGCCAAGACTCGAGGAGAATCCCGAGGTGTCCCTCGCACCTAGGCAGGAGTCCTGACGTCACTGAACAAACACGTGTCTGGAAGGGCCCTCCCCGTCGTAACTCGAGAATATACCCCAGGTTCGGGCCGCAACTCGAGAAAAACCATGAGATTTCCCCCTCGACGCGAGTTGAGGCCCGATTCCCCTGCACTGCGTGCAGAGCAATTCCGTGTTCCACATCAAAAGTGAAAGGAGCCTTGATTTCCTTGATGGCACTTCAGAGAAAACCCAAGATCACTGTCTCAAGTCTAGAGGGATCCTGAGGTCACTGGGCCAACAGGAAAGGGCTCCGTGGACCCCAAATCAACTCGAGATGAGAGCTTAGTCCCTGGCTTCGACTCAAGAGGAATACCAACTTTCCACAAGCACCTCAAGAGGAGGCTTCTCTCAGATACAGGTATGTGAGACGGACCCTGAGTTTGTGGCCTCAAGTGGAATGGACACCGAGATGCTCTGATTCGAAGTAAGGCCGGATATCCCTGCAGTGAATTAAATGCAGGCTCGTCTTGCATCTCCCAAGACGAAGGGATGTCTGAATCCCCTGTGGAGACCGCAGAGAAAGACCGAGTTCTCCGCCTCATCGCGACCGGAGGCCTCACATCCTTTGAAAACTCGAGAGGTCAGCGGAGATCAATGCTTCCACAGGAGACGATGCCTGACTCCTCTTGAAAATGGAAAGGAGTCCCAGGATCCCTGTGGCACGTGGAAAGGGACCCTGGGTCTCCCGCCTCACGTGGAGACGCGTCCAAATTGCCATGCCAAGACTCGAGGAGAATCCCGAGGTGTCCCTTGCACCTAGGCAGGAGTCCTGACGTCGCTGAACAAACACGTGTCTGGAAGGGCCCTCCACGTCGTAACTCGAGAATATACCCCAGGTTCGGGCCGCAACTCGAGAATATCCATGAGATTTCCCCCTCGCCGCGAGTTGAGGCCCGATTCCCCTGCACTGCATGCAGAGCAATTCCGTGATCCATATCAAACGTGAAAGGAGCCTTGATTTCCTTGATGGCACTCCAGAGAAAACCCAAGATCACTGTCTCAAGTCTAGAGGGATCCTGAGGTCACTGGACCAACAGGAAAGGGCTCCGTGGACCCCAAATCAACTCGAGTTGAGAGCTTAGTCCCTGGCTTAGACTCAAGAGGAATACCAACTTTCCACAAGCACCACAAGAGGAGGCTTCTCTCAGCTACAGATATATTTGAGGGACCCCGAGTTTGTGGCCTCAAGTGGAATGGATACCGAGATGCTCTGACTCGAAGTAAGGCCGGATATCCCTGCAGTGAATTGAAGGCAGGCTCGTCTTGCATCTCCCAAGACGAAGGGTTGTCTGAATCCCCTGTGGAGACCACAGAGAAAGACCCAGTTCTCCGCCTCCTCGCGACCGGAGGCCTCACATCCTTTGAAAACTCGAGATGTCTGCGGAGATCAATGCTTCCAAAGGAGACGATGCCTGACACCTCTTGAAAATGGATAGGAGTCCCAGGATCCCTGTGGCACGTGGAAAGGGACATTGGGTCTCCCGCCTCACGTGGAGACGCGTCCCAATTGCCATGCCATGACTCGAGGAGTATCCCGAGGTGTCCCTCGCACCTAGACAGGAGTCCTGACGTCGCTGAACAAACACGTGTCTGGAAGGGCCCTCCCCGTCGTAACTCGAGAATATACCCCAGGTTCCGGCCGCAACTCGAGAAACACCATGAGACTTCCCCCTCGCCGCGAGATGAGGCCCGATTCCCCTGCACTGCGTGCAGAACAATTCCGTGTTCCACATTAAACGTGAAAGCAGCCTTGATTTCCTTGATGGCACTCCAGAGAAAACCCAAGATCACTGTCTCAAGTCTAGAGGGATCCTGAGGTCACTGGAGCAACACGAAAGGGCTCCGTCGACCCCAAATCAACTCGAGATGAGAGCTTAGTCCCTGGCTTCGACTCAAGAGGAATACCAACTTTCCACAAGCACCTCAAGTGGAGGCTTCTCTCAGCTACAGGTATGTGAGAGGGAGCCTGAGTTTGTGGCCTCAAGTGGAATGGACACCAAGATGCTCTGACTCGAAGTAAGGCCGGATATCCCTGCAGTGAATTGAATGCAGGCTCGTCTTGCATCTCCCAAGACGAAGGGATGTCTGAATCCCCTGTGGAGACCACAGAGAAAGACCGAGTTCTCCGCCTCATCGCGACCGGAGGCATCACATCCTTTGAAAACTCGAGAGGTCCGCGGAGATCAATGCTTTCAAAGGAGACGATGCCTGACTCCTCTTGAAAATGGAAAGGAGTCCCAGGATCCCTTTGGCACGTGGAAAGGGACCCTGGGTCTCCCGCCTCACGTGGAGACGCGTCCCAATTGCCATGCCAAGACTCGAGGAGAATCCCGAGGTGTCCCTCGCACCTAGGCAGGAGTCCTGACGTCGCTGAACAAACACGTGTCTGGAAGGGCCCTCCCCGTCGTAACTCGAGAATATACCCCAGGTTCCGGCCGCAACTTGAGAAAAACCATGAGACATCCCCCTTGCCGCGAGATGAGGCCCGATTCCCCTGCACTGCGTGCAGAGCAATTCCGTGTTCCACATCAAACGTGAAAGGAGCCTTGATTTCCTTGATGGCACTCCAGAGAAAACCAAGATCACTGTCTCAAGTCTAGATGGATCCTGAGGTCACTGGAGCAACACGAAAGGGCTCCGTGGACCCCAAATCAACTGGAGATGAGAGCTTAGTCCCTGGCTTTGACTCAAGAGGAATACCAACTTTCCAAAAGCACTTCAAGAGGAGGCTTCTCTCAGCTACAGGTATGTGAGAGGGACCCTGAGTTTGTGGCCTCATGTGGAATGGACACCGAGATGCTCTGACTCGAAGTAAGGCCGGATATCCCTGCAGTGAATTGAATGCAGGCTCGTCTTGCATCTCCCAAGATGAAGGGATGTCGGAATCCCCTGTGGAGACGACAGAGAAAGAACTAGTCCTCAGCCTCATCACGACCGGAGGCCTCACATCTTTTGAAAAGTCGAGAAGTCTGCGGAGATCAATGCTTCCAAAGGAGACGATGCCTGACTCCTCTGGAAAATGGATAGGAGTCCCAGGATCCCTGTGGCAAGTGGAAAGGGACCCTGGGTCTCCCGCCTCACGTGGAGACGGGTCCCAATTGCCATGCGAAGACTCGAGGAGAATCCCGAGGTGTCCCTCGCACCTAGGCAGGAGTCCTGACGTCGCTGAACAAACACGTGTCTGGAAGGGCCCTCCCCGTCGTAACTCGAGAATATACCCCAGGTTCCGGCCGCAACTCGAGAAAAACCATGAGACTTCCCCCTCGCCGCGAGATGAGTCTCGATTAACCTGCACTGCGTGCAGAGCAATTCCGTGATCCACATCAAACCTGAAAGGAGCCTTGATTTCCTTGATGCCACTCCAGAGAAATCCCAAAGTCACTGTCTGAAGTCTAGAGGGATCCTGAGGTCACTGGAGCAACACGAAAGGGCTCCGTGGACCCCAAATCAACTCGAGATGAGAGCTTAGTCCCTGGCTTCGACTCAAGAGGAATACCAAGTTTCGACAAGCACCTCAAGATGAGGCTTCTCTCAGCTACATGTATGTGAGAAGTACCCTGAGTTTGTGGCCTCAAGTGGAATGGACACCGAGATGCTCTGACTCGAAGTAAGGCCGGATATCCCTGCAGTGAATTGAATGCAGGCTCGTCTTGCATCTCCCAAGACGAAGGGATGTCTGAATCCCCTGTGGAGACCACAGAGAAAGACCTAGTTCCCCGCCTCATCGCGACCGGAGGCCTCACATCCTTTGAAAACTTGAGAGGTCCGCGGAGATCAATGCTTCCAAAGGAGACGATGCCTGACTCCTCTTGAAAATGGAAAGGAGTCCCCGGATCCCTGTGGCACGTGGAAAGGGACCCGGACACTCCCGCCTCACGTGGAGACGCGTCCCAATTGCCATACCAAGACTCGAGGAGAATCCCGAGGTGTCCCTCGCACCTAGGCAGGAGTCCTGACGGCGCTTAAAAAACACGTGTCTGGAAGGGCCCTCCCCTTCGTAACTCGAGAATATACCCCAGGTTCCGGCTGCAACTCGAGAAAAACCATGAGACTTCCCCCACGCTGAGAGATGAGGCCCGATTCCCCTGCACTGAGTGCAGAGCAATTCCGTGTTCCACATCAAACGGGAAATGAGCCTTGATTTCCTTGATGGCACTCCAGAGAGAACCCAAGATCACTGTCTCAAGTCTAGAGGGATCCTGAGGTCACTGTAGCAACACGAAAGGGCTCCGTGGACCCCAAATCAATTCAAGATGAGAGGTTAGTCCCTGGCTTCGACTCAAGAGGAATACCAACTTTCCACAAGCACCTCAAGAGGAGGCTTCTCTCAGCTACAGGTAGGTGAGAGGGAACCTGAGTTAGTGGCCTCAAGTGGAATGGACACCGAGATGCTCTGACTCGAAGTAAGGCCGGATATCTCTGCAGTGAATTGAATGCAAGCTCGTCTTGCATCTCCCAAGACGAAGGGATGTCTGAATCCACTGTTGAGACCACAGAGAAAGTCCTAGTTCTCCGCCTCATCGCGACCGGAGGCCTCACATCCTTTGAAAACACGAGAGGTCTGCGGAGATCAATGCTTCCAATGTAGACGATGCCTGACTCCTCTTGAAAATAGTTAGCAGTCCCAGGATCCCTGTGGCACGTGGAAAGGGACCCTGGGTCTCCCCCCTCACGTGGAGACGCGTCCCAATTGCCATGCCAAGACTCCAGGAGAATCCCGAGGTTTCCCTCGCACCTAGGCAGGAGTCCTGATGTCGCTGAACAAACACGTGTCTAGAAGGGCCCTCCCCGTCTTTACTCGAGAATATACCCCAGGTTCTGGCCGCAACTCAAGAAAAACCATGAGATTTCCCCCTCGCCATGAGTTGAGGCCCGATTCCCCTGCACTGCATGCAGAGCAATTCCGTGTTCCACATCAAACGTGAAAGGAGCCTTGATTTCCTTGATGGCACTCCAGAGAAAACCCAAGATCACTGTCTCAAGTCTAGAGGGATCCTGAGGTCACTGGAACAACACGAAAGTGCTCCGTGAACCCCAAATCAACTCCAGATGAGAGCTTAGTCCCTGGCTTAGACTCAAGAAAAATACCAACTTTCCACAAGCACCTCAGGAGGAGGCTTCTCTCAACTACAGGTATGTGAGAGGGCCCCTGAGTTTGTGGCCTCAAGTGGAATGGACACCGAGATGCTCTGACTCAAAGTAAGGCCGGATATCCCAACAGTGAGTTGAATGCAGGCTCGTCTTGCATCTCCCAAGACGAAGGGATGTCTGAATCCCCTGTGGAGATCACAGAGAAAGACCGAGTTCTCCGCCTCATCGCGACCGGAGGCCTCATATCCTTTTAAATCTCGAGAGGTCCGCGGAGATCAATGCTTCCAAAGGAGACGATGCCTGACTCCTCTTGAAAATGGATAGGAGTCCCAGGATCCCTGTGGCACGTGGAAAGGGACCCTTGGTCTCCCGCCTCACGTGGAGACGCATCCCAATTGCCATGCCAATACTCGAGGAGAATCCCGAGGTGTCCCACGCACCTAGTCAGGAGTCTGACGTCGCTGAACAAACACGTGTCTGGAAGGGCCCTCCCCGTCGTAACCCGAGAATATACCCCAGGTTCTGGCCGCAACTCGAGAAAAACCATGAGACTTCCCCCTCGCCGCGAGATGAGCCCCGATTCCCCTGCACTGCGTGCAGAGCAATTCCGTGTTCCACATCAAACGTGAAAGGAGCCTTGATTTCCTTGATGGCACTCCAGAGAAAACCCAAGATCACTGTCTAGAGTCTAGAGGGATCCTGACGTCACTGGAGCAACACGAAAGGGATCCGTGGACCCCAAATCAACTCGAGATGAGAGCTTAGTCCCTGGCTTCCACTCAACAGGAATAGCAACTTTCCACAAGCACCTCAAGAGGAGGCTTCTGTCAGCTACAGGTATGTGAGAGGGACCCTGAATTTGTGGCCTCAAGTGGAATGGACAACGAGATGCTCTGACTCGAAGTAAGGCCGAACATCCCTGCAGTGAATTGAATGCAGGCTTGTCTTGCATCTCCCAAGACGAAGGGTTGTCTGAATACCCTGTGTAGACCACAGAGAAAGACCTAGTCCTCCGCCTCAACGCGACCGGAAGCCTCACATCCTTTGAAAACTCGAGAGGTCCGCAGAGATAAATGCTTCCAAAGGAGACGATGCCTGACTCCTCTTGAAAATGGAAAGGAGTCCCAGGATCCCTGTGGCACGTGGAAAGGGACCCTGGGTCTCCCGCCTCACGTGGAGACGCGTCCCAATTTCCATGCCAAGACTCGAGGAGAATCCCGAGTGTCCCTAGCACCTAGGCAGGAGTCCTGACGTCGCTGAAGAAACAGGTGTCTGGAAGGTCCCTCCCCGTCGTAACTCGAGAATATACCCCAGGTTCCGGCCGCAACTCGAGAAAAACCATGAGACTTCCCCCTCGCCGCGAGATAAGGCCCGATTCCCATGCACTGTGTGCACAGCAATTCCGTGTTCCACATCAAACGAGAAAGGAGACTTGATTTCCTTGATGGCACTCCAGAGAAAACCCAAAGTCACTGTCTCAAGTCTAGAGGGATCCTGAGGTCACTGGAGAAACACGAAAGGGCTCCGTGGACCACAAATCAACTCGAGATGAGAGCTTATTCCCTGGCTTCGACTCAAGAGGAATACCAACTTTCCACAATCACCTCAAGAGGAGGCTTCTCTCAGCTACAGGTATGTGAGAGGGACCCTGAGTTTGTGGCCTCAAGTGGAATGGACATCGAGATGCTCTGACTCGAAGTAAGGCCGGATATCCCTGCAGTGAATTGAATGCAGGCTCGTCTTGCATCTCCCAAGACGAAGGGATGTCTGAATCCCCTGTGGAGACCACAGAGAAAGACCTAATTTTCCGCCTCATCGCGACCGGTGGCCTCACATCCTTTGAAAAGTCGAGAGGTCCGCGGAGATCAATGCTTCCAAAGGAGACGATGCCTGACTCCTCTTGAAAATGGATAGGAGTCCCAGGATCCCTGTGGCACGTGGAAAGGGACCCTGGGTCTCCCGCCTCACGTGGAGACGCGTCCCAATTGCCATGCCAAGACTCGAGGAGAATCCCGAGGTGTCCCTCACACCTAGGCAGGAGTCCTGACGTCGCTGAACAAACACGTGTCTGGAAGGGCCCTCCCCGTCGTAACTCGAGAATATACCCCAGGTTCTGGCCGCAACTCGAGAAAAACCATGAGACTTCCACCTCGCCGCGAGATGAGGCCCGATCCCCTGCACTGCGTGCAGAGCAATTCCGAGTTCCACATCAAACGTGAAAGGAGCCTTGATTTCCTTGATGGCACTCCAGAGAAAACCCAAGATCACTGTCTCAAGTCTAGAGGGATCCTGAGGTCACTGGAGCAAAACGAAAAGGCTCCGTGGACCCCAAATCAACTCAAGATGAGAGCTTAGTCCCTGGCTTCGACTCAAGTGGATACCAACTTTCCACAAGCACCTCAAGAGGAGGCTTCTCTCAGCTACAGGTATGTGAGAGGGACCCTGAGTTTGTGGCCTCAAGTGGAATGGACACCGAGATGCTCTGACTCGAAGTAAGGCCGGATATCCCTGCAGTGAATTGAATGCAGGCTCGTCTTGCATCTCCCAAGAGGAAGGGATGTCTGAATCCCCTGTGGAGTCCACAGAGAAAGACCTAGATCTCCGCCTCATCGCGACCGGAGGCCTCACATACTTTGAAAACTCGAGAGGTCCACGGAGATCAATGCTTCCAAAGGAGACGATGCCTGACTCCTCTTGAAAATGGATAGGAGTCCCAGGATCCCTGTGGCACGTGGAAAGGGACCCTGGGTCTCCCGCCTCACGTCGAGACGCGTCCCAAATGCCATGCCATGACTCGTGGAGAAATCCGAGGTGTACCTCGCACCTAGGCAGGAGTCCTGACGTCGCTGAACAAACACGTGTCTGGAAGGGCCCTCCCCGTCGTAACTCGAGAATATACCCCAGGTTCGGGCCGCAACTCGAGAAAAACCATGAGATTTCCCCCTCGCCGCGAGTTCAGGCCCGATTCCCTGCACTGCATGCAGAGCAATTCCGTGTGCCACATCAAACGTGAAAGGAGCCTTGATTTCCTTGATGGCACTCCAGAGAAAACCGAAGATCACTGTCTCAAGTCTAGAGGCATCTTGAGGTCACTGGAGCTACACGAAAGGGCTCCGTGGACCCCAAATCAACTCGAGATGAGAGCTTAGTCCCTGGCTTCGACTCAAGAGGAATACCAACTTTCCACAAGCCCCTCAAGAGGAGGTTTCTCTCAGCTACAGGTATGTGAGAGGGACCCTGAGTATGTGGCCTCAAGTGGAATGGACACAGAGATGCTCTGACTCGAAGTAAGGCTGGATATCCCTGCAGTTAATTGAATGCAGGCTCGTCTTGCATCTCCCAAGACGAAGGGATGTCTGAATCCCCTGTGGAGACCACAGAGAAAGACCTAGTCCTCCACCTCAACGCAACCGGAGGCCTCATATCCTTTGAAAACTCGAGAGGTCCGCGGAGATCAATACTTCCGAAGGAGGCGATGCCTGACTCCTCTTGAAAATGGATAGGAGTCCCAGGATTCCTGTGGCACGTGGAAAGGGACCCTGGGTCTCCCGCCTCACGTGGAGACGCGTCCCAATTGCCATGCCAAGCCACCAGGAGAATCCGGAGGTGTCCCTCGCACCTAGGCAGGAGTCCTGACGTCGCTGAACAAACACATGTCTGGAGGGCCCTCCCCGTCGTAACTCGAGAATATACCCCAGGTTCCGGCCGCAACTCGAGAAAAACCATGGGACGTCCCCCTCGCCACGAGATGAGGCCCGATTCCCCTGCACTGCGTGCAGAGCAATTCCGTGTTCCACATCAAACGTGAAAGGAGCCTTGATTTCCTTGATGGCACTCCAGAGAAAACCCAAGATCACTGTCTCAAGTCTAGAGGGATCCTGAGGTCACTGGAGCAACACGAAAGGCTCCGTGGACCCCAAATCAACTCGAGATGAGAGCTTTGTCCCTGGCTTCGAGTCAAGAGGAATACCAACTTTCCACAAGCACCTCAAGAGGAGGCTTCTCTAAGCTACAGGTATGTGAGAGGGACCCTGAGTTTGTGGCCTCAAGTGGAATGGACACCGAGATGCTCTGACTCGACGTAAGGCCGGATATCCCTGCAGTGAATTGAATGCAGGCTCGTCTTGCATCTCCCAAGGTGAAGGGATGTCTGAATCCCCTGTGGAGACCACAGAGAAAGACCTCGTTCTCCGCCTCATCGCGACCGGAGGCCTCATATCCTTTGAAATCTCGAGAGGTCCGCGGAGATCAATGCTTCCAAAGGAGACGATGCCTGACTCCTCTTGAAAATGGATAGGAGTCCCAGGATCCCTGTGGCACGTGGAAAGGGACCCTTGGTCTCCTGCCTCACGTGGAGACGCATCCCAATTGCCATGCCAATACTCGAGGAGAATCCCGAGGTGTCCCACGCACCTAGTCAGGAGTCTGACGTCGCTGAACAAACACGTGTCTGGAAGGGCCCTCCCCGTCGTAACTCGAGAATATACCCCAGGTTCCGGCCGCAACTCGAGAAAAACCATGAGACTTCCCCCTCGCCGCGAGATGAGCCCCGAACCCCTGCACTGCGTGCAGAGCAATTCCGTGTTCCACATCAAACGTGAAAGGAGCCTTGATTTCCTTGATGGCACTCCAGAGAAAACCCAAGATCACTGTCTAGAGTCTAGAGGGATCCTGACGTCACTGGAGCAACACGAAAGGGATCCGTGGACCCCAAATCAACTCGAGATGAGAGCTTAGTCCCTGGCTTCGACTCAACAGGAATAGCAACTTTCCACAAGCACCTCAAGAGGAGGCTTCTGTCAGCTACAGGTATGTGAGAGGGACCCTGAATTTGTGGCCTCAAGTGGAATGGACAACGAGATGCTCTGACTCGAAGTAAGGCCGAACATCCCTGCAGTGAATTGAATGCAGGCTTGTCTTGCATCTCCCAAGAGGAAGGGTTGTCTGAATACCCTGTGTAGACCACAGAGAAAGACCTAGTCCTCCGCCTCAACGCGACCGGAAGCCTCACATCCTTTGAAAACTCGAGAGGTCCGCAGAGATAAATGCTTCCAAAGGAGACGATGCCTGACTCCTCTTGAAAATGGAAAGGAGTCCCAGGATCCCTGTGGCACGTGGAAAGGGACCCTGGGTCTCCCGCCTCACGTGGAGACGCGTCCCAATTTCCATGCCAAGACTCGAGGAGAATCCCGAGTGTCCCTAGCACCTAGGCAGGAGTCCTGACGTCGCTGAAGAAACAGGTGTCTGGAAGGGCCCTCCCCGTCGTAACTCGAGAATATACCCCAGGTTCCGGCCGCAACTCGAGAAAAACCATGAGACTTCCCCCTCGCCGCGAGATAAGGCCCGATTCCCATGCACTGTGTGCACAGCAATTCCGTGTTCCACATCAAACGAGAAAGGAGACTTGATTTCCTTGATTGCACTCCAGAGAAAACCCAAAGTCACTGTCTCAAGTCTAGAGGGATCCTGAGGTCACTGGAGAAACACGAAAGGGCTCCGTGGACCACAAATCAACTCGAGATGAGAGCTTATTCCCTGGCTTCGACTCAAGAGGAATACCAACTTTCCACAATCACCTCAAGAGGAGGCTTCTCTCAGCTACAGGTATGTGAGAGGGACCCTGAGTTTGTGGCCTCAAGTGGAATGGACATCGAGATGCTCTGACTCGAAGTAAGGCCGGATATCCCTGCAGTGAATTGAATGCAGGCTCGTCTTGCATCTCCCAAGACGAAGGGATGACTGAATCCCCTGTGGAGACCACAGAGAAAGACCTAATTTTCCGCCTCATCGTGACCGGTGGCCTCACATCCTTTGAAAAGTCGAGAGGTCCGCGGAGATCAATGCTTCCAAAGGAGACGATGCCTGACTCCTCTTGAAAATGGATAGGAGTCCCAGGATCCCTGTGGCACGTGGAAAGGGACCCTGGGTCTCCCGCCTCACGTGGAGACGCGTCCCAATTGCCATGCCAAGACTCGAGGAGAATCCCGAGGTGTCCCTCGCACCTAGGCAGGAGTCCTGACGTCGCTGAACAAACACGTGTCTGGAAGGGCCCTCCCCGTCGTAACTCGAGAATATACCCCAGGTTCCGGCCGCAACTCGAGAAAAACCATGAGACTTCCCCATCGCCGCGAGATGAGGCCCGATTCCCCTGCCCTGCGTGCAGAGCAATTCCGTATTCCACATCAAAAATGAAAGGAGCCTTGATTTCCTTGATGGCACTCCAGAGAAAACCCAAGATCACTGTCTCAAGTCTAGAGGGATCCTGAGGTCACTGGAGCAACACGAAAGGGCTCCGTGGACCCCAAATCAACTCGAGATGAGAGCTTAGTCCCTGGATTCGACTCAAGAGGAATACCAACTTTCCACAAGCACCTCAAGAGGAGGCTTCTCTCAGCTACAGGTATGTCAGAGGGACCCTGAGTTTGTGGCCTCAAGTGGAATGGACACCAAGATGCTCTGACTCGAAGTAAGGCCGGATATCCCTGCAGTGAATTGAATGCAGGCTCGTCTTGCATCTCCCAAGACGAAGGGTTGTCTGAATCCCCTGTTGAGCCCACAGAGAAAGACCTAATTTTCCGCCTCATCGCGACCGGTGGCCTCACATCCTTTGAAAATTCGAGAGGTCCGCGGAGATCAATGCTTCGAAAGGAGACGATGCCTGACTCCTCTTGAAAATGGATAGAAGTCCCAGGATCCCTGTGGCACGTGGAAAGGGACACTGGTTCTCCCGCCTCACGTGGAGACGCGTCCAAATTGCCTTGCAAAGACTCGAGGAGAATCCCGAGGTGTCCCTCGCACCTAGGCAGGAGTCCTGACGTCGCTGAACAAACACGTGTCTGGAAGGGCCCTCCCCGTCGTAACTCGAGAATATACCCCAGGTTCCGGCCGCAACTCGAGAAAAACCATGAGACTTCCCCATCGCCGCGAGATGAGGCCCGATTCCCCTGCCCTGCGTGCAGAGCAATTCCGTATTCCACATCAAAAATGAAAGGAGCCTTGATTTCCTTGATGGCACTCCAGAGAAAACCCAAGATCACTGTCTCAAGTCTAGAGGGATCCTGAGGTCACTGGAGCAACACGAAAGGGCTCCGTGGACCCGAAATCAACTCAAGATGAGAGCTTAGTCCCTGGATTCGACTCAAGAGGAATACCAACTTTCCACAAGCACCTCAAGAGGAGGCTTCTCTCAGCTACAGGTATGTCAGAGGGACCCTGAGTTTGTGGCCTCAAGTGGAATGGACACCAAGATGCTCTGACTCGAAGTAAGGCCGGATATCCCTGCAGTGAATTGAATGCAGGCTCGTCTTGCATCTCCCAAGACGAAGGGTTGTCTGAATCCCCTGTGGAGCCCACAGAGAAAGACCTAGTCCTCCGCCTCAACGCGACCGGAGGCCTCACATCCTTTGAAAACTCGAGAGGTCCGCGGAGATGAATACTTCCGAAGGAGACGATGCCTGACTCCTCTTGAAAATGGATAGGAGTCCCAGGATCCCTGTGGCACGCGGAAAGGGACCCTGGGTCTCCCGCCTCACGTGGAGACGCGTCCCAATTGCCATGCCAAGACTCGAGGAGAATCCCGAGGTGTCCCTCGCACCTAGGCAGGAGTCCTGACGTCGCTGAACAAACACGTGTCTGGAAGGGCCCTCCCCGTCGTAACTCGAGAATATACCCCAGGTTCCGGCCGCAACTCGAGAAAAACCATGAGACTTCCCCATCGCCGCGAGATGTGGCCCGATTCCCCTGCCCTGCGTGCAGAGCAATTCCGTGTTCCACTTCAAACGTGAAAGGAGCCTTGATTTCCTTGATGGCACTCCAGAGAAAACCCAAGATCACTGTCTCAAGTCTAGAGGGATCCTGAGGTCACTGGAGCAACACGAAAGGGCTCCGTGGACCCCACATCAACTCGAGATGAGAGATTAGTCCCTGGCTTCAACTCAAGAGGAATACGAACTTTCCACAAGCCCCTCAAGAGGAGGCTTCTCTCAGCTACAGGTATGTGAGAGGGTCCCTGAGTTTGTGGCCTCAAGTGGAATGGACACCGAGATGCTCTGACTCAAAGTAAGGCCGGATATCCCTGCAGTGAATTGAATGCAGGCTCGTCTTGCATCTCCCAAGACGAAGGGATGTCTGAATCCCCTGTGGAGACCTCAGAGAAAGACCTAATTTTCCGCCTCATCGCGACCGGTGGCCTCACATCCTTTGAAAATTCGAGAGGTCCGCGGAGATCAATGCTTCCAAAGGAGACGATGCCTGACTCCTCTTGAAAATGGATAGGAGTCCCAGGATCCCTGTGGCACGTGGAAAGGGACCCTGTTTCTCCCGCCTCACGTGGAGACGTGTCCAAATTGCCATGCCAAGACTCGAGGAGAATCCCGAGGTGTCCCTCGCACCTAGGGAGGAGTCCTCACGTCGCTGAACAAACCCGTGTCTGGACAGGCCCTCCCCGTCATAACTCGAGAATATACCCCAGGTTCCGGCCGCAACTCGAGAAAAACCATGAGACTTCCCCCTCCCCGCGAGATGAGGCCCGATTCCCCTGCATATAATGCAGACCAATTCCGTGTTCCACATCAAACGTGAAAGGAGCCTTGATTTCCTTGATGGCCCTCCAGAGAAAACCCAAGATCACTGTCTCAAGTCTAGAGGGATCCTGAGGTCACTGTAGCAACACGAATGGGCTCCATGGACCCCAAATCAACTCGAGATGAGAGCTGAGTCCCTGCCTTCGACTCAAGAGGAATACCAACTTTCCACAAGCACCTCAAGAGGAGGCTTCTCTCAGCTACAGGTATGTGAGAGGGACCCTGAGTTTGTGGCCTCAAGTGGAATGGACACCGAGATGCTCTGACTCGAAGTAAGGCCGGATATCCCTGCAGTGAATTGAATGCAGGCTCATCTTCCATCTCCCAAGACGAAGGGATGTCTGAATCCCCTGTGGAGGCCACAGAGAAAGACTTAGTCCTCCGCCTCACCGCGACCGGAGGCCTCACATCCTTTGAAAAATCGAGAGGTCCGCGGAGATCAATGCTTCCAAAGGAGACGATGCCAGACTCCTCTTGAAAATGGATAGGAGTCCCAGGATCACTGTGGCACGTGGAAAGGGAGCCTGGGTCTCCCGCCTCACGTGGAGACGCGTCCCAATTGCCATGCCAAGACTCGAGGAGAATCCCGAGGTGTCCCTCGCACCTAGGCAGGAGTCCTGACGGCGCTTAAAAAACACGTGTCTGGAAGGGCCCTCCCCTTCGTAACTCGAGAATATACCCCAGATTCCGGCCGCAACTCGAGAAAAACCATGAGACTTCCCCCTCGCCGAGAGATGAGGCCCGATTCCCCTGCACTGAGTGCAGAGCAATTCCGTGTTCCACATCAAACGGGAAATGAGCCTTGATTTCCTTGATGGCACTCCAGAGAAAACCCAAGATCACTGTCTCAAGTCTAGAGGGATCCTGAGGTCACTGTAGCAACACGAAAGGGCTCCTTGGAACCCAAATCAACTCGAGATGAGAGCTTAGTCCCTGGCTTCGACTCAAGAGGAATACCAACTTTCCACAAGCACCTCAAGAGGAGGCTTCTCTCAGCTACAGGTAGGTGAGAGGGACCCTGAGTTAGTGGCCTCAAGTGGAATGGACACCGAGATGCTCTGACTCGAAGTAAGGCCTGATATCTCTGCAGTGAATTGAATGCAAGCTCGTCTTGCATCTCCCAAGACGAAGGGATGTCTGAATCCACTGTGGAGACCACAGAGAAAGTCCTAGTTCTCCGCCTCATCGCGACCGGAGGCCTCACATCCTTTGAAAACTCGAGAGGTCCGCGGAGATCAATGCTTCCAAAGGAGACGATGCCTGACTCCTCTTGAAAATGGTTAGCAGTCCCAGGATACCTGTCCACAGGGACGGGGAACCTGGGTCTCCGCTTCACGTGGAGACGCGTCCCAATTGCCATGCCAAGACTCGAGGAGAATCCCGAGGTGTCCCTCGCACCTAGGCAGGAGTCCTGACGTCGCTGAACAAACACGTGCTGGAAGGGCCCTCCCCGTCGTAACTCCAGAATATACCCCAGGTTCCGGCCGCAACTCGAGAAAAACCATGAGACTTCCCCCACGCCGCGAGATGAGGCCCGATTCCCCTGCACTGAGTGCAGAGCAATTCCGTGTTCCACATCAAACGTGAAAGGAGCCTTGATTTCCTTGATGGCACTCCAGAGAAAACCAAGATCACTGTCTCAAGTCTAGAGGGATCCTGAGGTCACTGGAGCAACACGAAAGGGCTCCGTGGACCCCAAATCAACTCGAGATGAGAGCTTAGTCCCTGGCTTCGACTCAAGAGGAATACCAACTTTCCACAAGCACCTCAAGAGGAGGCTTCTCTCAGCTACAGGTATGTGAGAGGGACCCTGAGTTTGTGGCCTCAAATCGAATGGACACCGAGATGCTCTGACTCGAAGTAACGCCGGATATCCCTGCAGTGAAGTGAATGCAGGCTCGTCTTGCATCTCCCAAGACGAAGGGATGTCTGAATCCCCTGTGGAGACCAGAGAGAAAGACCTAGTCATCCACCTAAGCGCAACCGGAGGCATCATATCCTTTGAAAACTCGAGAGGTCTGCAGACATCAATGCTTCCAAAGGAGACGATGCCTGACTCCTCTTGAAAATGGATAGGAGTCCCAGGATCCGTGTGGCACGTGGAAAGGGACCCTGGGTCTCCCGCCTCACGTGGAGACGCGTCCCAATTGCCATGCCAAGACTCGAGGAGAATGCCGAGGTGTCCCTCGCACCTAGGCAGGTGTCCTGAGGTCGCTGAACAAACACGTGTCTGGAAGGGCCCTCCCCGTCGTAACTCGAGAATATACCCCAGGTTCCGGCCGCAACTCGAGAAAAACCATGAGACTTCCCCCTCCCCGCGAGATGAGGCCCGATTCCCCTGCACTGCGTGCAGAGCAATTCCGTTTTCCACATCAAACGTGAAAGGAGCCTTGATTTCCTTGATGGCACTCCAGAGAAAATCCAAGTTCACTGTCTCAAGTATAGAGGGATCCTGAGGTCACTGGAGCAACACGAAACGGCTCCGTGGACCCCAAATCAACTCGAGATGAGAGCTTAGTCCCTGGCTTCGACTCAAGAGGAATACCAACTTTCCACAAGCACCTCAAGAGGAGGCTTCTCTCAGCTACAGGTATGTGAGAGGGACCCTGAGTTTGTGGCCTCAAGTGGAATGGACACCGAGATGCTCTGACTCGAAGTAAGGCCGGATATCCCTGCAGTGAATTGAATGCAGGCTCGTCTTGCATCTCCCAAGACGAAGGGTTGTCTGAATCCCCTGTGGAGACCACAGAGAAAGACCTCGTTCTCCGCCTCATCGAGACCAGAGGCCTCACATCCTTTGAAAACTCGAGAGGACGGCGGAGATCAATGCTTCCAAAGGAGAAGATGCCTGACTCTTCTTGAAAATGGATAGGAGTCCCAGGATCCCTGTTGCACGTGGAAAGGGACAATGGGTCTCCCGCCTCACGTGGAGACGCGTCCCAATTGCCATGCCAAGACTCCAGGAGAATCCCGAGGTTTCCCTCGCACCTAGGCAGGAGTCCTGACGTCGCTGAACAAACACGTGTCTGGAAGGGCCCTCCCCGTCGTAACTCGAGAATATACCCCAGGTTCTGGCTACAACTCGAAAAAAACCATGAGACTTCCCCCTCGCCGCTGGATGAGGCCCGATTCCCCTGCACTGCGTGCAGAGCAATTCCGTGTTCCACATCAAACGTGAAAGGAGCCTTGATTTCCTTGATGGCACTCCAGAGAAAACTCAAGATCACTGTCTCAAGTCTAGAGGGATCCTGAGGTCACTGGAGCAACACGAAAGGGCTCCGTGGACCCCAAATCAACTCGAGATGAGAGCTTAGTCCTTGGCTTCGACTAAAGTGGAATACTAACTTTCCACAAGCACCTCAAGAGGAGGCTTCTCTCAGCTACAGGTAGGTGAGAGGGACCCTGAGTTTGTGGCCTCAAGTCGAATGGACACCGAGATGCTCTGACTCGAAGTAAGGCCGGATATCCCTGCAGTGAAGTGAATGCAGGCTCGTCTTGCATCTCCCAAGATGAAGGGATGTCTGAATCCCCTGTGGAGGCCACAGAGAAAGACCGAGTTCTCCGCCTCGTCGCGACCGGAGGCCTCACATCCTTTGAAAACTCGAAAGGTCCACGGAGATCAATGCTTCCAAAGGAGAGGATGCCTGACTCCTCTTGAAAATGGATAGGAGTCCCAGCATCCCTGTGGCACGTGGTAAGGGACCCTGGGTCTCCCGTCTCAGGTGGAGACGCGTCCCAATTGCCATGCCAAGACTCGAGGAGAATCCCGAGGTGTCCCTCGCACCTAGGCAGGAGTCCTGACGTCGCTGAACAAACACGTGTCTGGAAGGGCCCTCAACGTCGTAACTCGAGAATATACCCCAGGTACCGGCCGCAACTCGAGAAACACCATGAGACTTCCCCCTCGCCGCAAGATGAGGCCCGATTCCCCTGCACTGCGTGCAGAGCAATTCCGTGTTCCACATCAAACGTGAAAGGAGCCTTGATTTCCTTGATGGCACTCCAGAGAAAACCCAAGATCACTGTCTCAAGTCTAGAGGGATCCTGAGGTCACTGGAGCAACACAAAACGGCTCCGTGGACCCCAAATCAACTTGAGATGAGAGCTTAGTCCCTGGCTTTGACTCAAGAGGAATCCCAACTTTCCACAAGCACCTCAAGAGGAGGCTTCTCTCAGCTACAGGTATGTGAGAGGGACCCTGAGTTTGTGGTCTTAAGTGGAATGGACACCGAGATGCTCTGACTCAAAGTAAGGCCGGATATCCCTGCAGCGAATTGAATGCAGGCTCGTCTTGCATCTCCCAAGACGAAGGGATGTCTGAATCCCCTGTGGAGACCACAGAGAAAGACCTAGTCCTCTGCCTCATCGCGACCGGAGGCCTCACATCCTTTGAAAACTCGAGAGGTCCGCGGAGATCAATGCTTCCAAAGGAGACGATGCCTGACTCCTCTTGAAAATGGATAGGAGTCCCAGGATCACTGTGGCACGTGGAAAGGGAGCCTGGGTCTCCCGCCTCACGTGGAGACGCGTCCCAATTGCCATGCCAAGACTCGAGGAGAATTCCGAGGTGTCCCTCGCACCTAGGCAGGAGTCCTCACGTCGCTGAACAAACCCGTGTCTGGAAGGGCCCTCCCCGTCGTAACTCGAGAATATAACCCAGGTTCCGGCCGCAACTCGAGAAAAACCATGAGATTTCACCCTCGCCGCGAGTTGAGGCCCGATTCCCCTGCACTGCGTGCAGAGCAATTCCGTGTTCCACATCAAACGTGAAAGGAGCCTTGATTTCCTTGATGGCACTCCAGAGAAAACCCAAGATCACTGTCTCAAGTCTAGAGGGATCCTGAGGTCACTGGAGCAACATGAAAGGGCTCCATATAACCCAAATCAACTCGAGATGAGAGCTTAGTCCCTGGCTTCGACTCAAGAGGAATACCAATTTTCCGCAAGCACCTCAAGAGGAGGCTTCTCTCAGCTACAGGTATGTGAGAGGGACCCTGAGTTTGTGGCCTCAAGTGGAATGGACACCGAGATGCTCTGACTCGAAGTAAGGCCGGATATCCCTGCAGTGAATTGAATGCAGGCTCGTCTTGCATCTCCCAAGACGAAGGGATGTCTGAATCCCCTGTGGAGACCACAGAGAAAGACCTAGTCCTCCGCCTCATCACGACCGGAGGCCTCACATCCTTTGAAAACTCGAGAGGTCCGCGGAGATCAATGCTTCCAAAGGAGACGATGCCTGACTACTCTTGAAAATGGATAGGAGTCCCAGGATCACTGTGGCACGTGGAAAGGGACCCTGGGTCTCCCGCCTCACGTGGAGACGCGTCCCAATTGCCATGCCAAGACTCGAGGAGAATCCCGAGGTGTCCCTCGCACCTAGGCAGGAGTCCTGAGGTCGCTGAACAAACACGAGTCTGGAAGGGCACTCCCGGTCGTAACTCGAGAATATACCCCAGGTTCCGGCCGCAACTCGAGAAAAACCATGAGACTGCCCCCTCGCCGAGAGATGAGGCCCGATTCCCCTGCACTGCGTGCAGAGCAATTCCGTCTTCCACATCAAACGTGAAAGGAGCCTTGATTTCCTTGATGGCACTCCAGAGAAAACCCAAGATCAGTCTCAAGTCTAGAGGGATCCTGAGGTCACTGGAGCAACACGAAAGGGCTCCGTGGACCCCAAATCAACTCGAGATGAGAGCTGAGTCCCTGGCTTCGACTCAAGAGGAATACCAACTTTCTACAAGCACCTCAGAGGAGGCTTCTCTCAGCTACAGGTAAGTGAGAGGGACCCTGAGTTTGTGGCCTCAAGTGCAATGGACACCGAGATGCTCTGACTCGAAGTAAGGCCGGATATCCCAGCAGTGAATTGAATGCAGGCTCGTCTTGCATCTCCCAAGACGAAGGGATGTCTGAATCCCCTGTGGAGACCACAGAGAAAGACCTAGTCCTCCGACTCATCGTGACCGGAGGCCTTACATCTTTTGAAAACTCGAGAGGTCTGCAGACATCAATGCTTCCAAAGGAGACGATGCATGACTCCTCTTGAAAATGGATAAGAGTCCCAGGATCACTGTGGCACGTGGAAAGGGACCCTGGGTCTCCCGCATCACGTGGAGACGCGACCCAATTGCCATGCCAAGACTCGAGGAGAATTCCGAGGTGTCCCTCGCACCTACGCAGGATTCCTGATATCGCTGAACAAACACGTGTCTGGAAGGGCCCTCCCCGTCGTAACTGGAGAATATACCCCAGGTTCCGGCCGCAACTCGAGAAAAACCAAGAGATTTCCCCTTCACCGCGAGATGAGGCCCGATTCCCCTGCACTGCGTGCAGAGCAATTCCGTCTTCCACATCAAACGTGAAAGGAGCCTTGATTTCCTTGATGGCACTCCAGAGAAAACCCAAGACCACTGTCTCAAGTCTAGAGGGATCCTGAGGTCACTGGAGCAACACGAAAAGGCTCCGTGTACCCCAAATCAACTCGAGATGATATCTTAGTCCCTGGCTTCGAATCAAGAGGAATACCAACTTTCCACAAGCACCTCAAGAGGAGGCTTCTCTCAGCTACAGGTATGTGAGAGGGACCCTGAGTTTGTGGCCTCAAGTGGAATGGACACCGAGATGCTCTGACTCGAAGTAAGGCCGGATATCCCTGCAGTGAATTGAATGCAGGCTCGTCTTGCATCTCCCAAAACGAAGGGATATCTGAATCCCCTGTGGAGACCACGGAGAAAGAACTAGTTCTCCGCCTCATCGCGACCGGAGGCCTCACATCCTTTGAAAACTCGAGAGGTCCGCGGAGATCAATGCTTCCAAGGAGACGATGCCTGACTCCTCTTGAAAATGGATAGGAGTCCCAGGATCCCTGTGGCACGTGGAAAGGGACCCTGGGTCTCCCGCCTCACGTGGAGACGCGTCCCAATTGCCATGCCAAGGCTCGAGGAGAATCCCGAGGTGTTCCTCGCACCTAGGCAGGAGTCCTGACGTCGATGAACAAACACGTGTCTCGAAGGGCCCTCCCCGTCGTAAGTCGAGAATATACCCCAGGTTCCGGACGCAACTCGAGAAAAACAATGAGACTTTCACCTCCCCGCGAGATGAGGCCCGATTCCCCTGCACTGCGTGCAGAACAATTCCGTGTTCCACATCAAACGTGAAAGGAGCCTTGATTTCCTTGATGGCACTCCAGAGAAAACCCAAGATCACTGTCTCAAGTCTAGAGGGATACTGAGGTCACTGGAGCAACACGAAAGGGCTCCGTGGACCCCAAATCAACTCGAGATGAGAGCTTAGTCCCAGGCTTCGACTCAAGAGGAATACCAACTTTCCACAAGCACCTCAAGTGGAGGCTTCTCTCAGCTACAGGTATGTGAGAGGGACCCTGAATTTGTGGCCTCAAGTGTAATGGACACGGAGATGCTCTGACTCAAAGTAAGGCCGGATATCCCTGCAGTGAATTGAATGCAGGCTCGTCTTGCATCTCCCAAGACGAAGGGATGTCTGAATCCCCTGTGGAGACCACAGAGAAAGACCTAGTCCTCCGCCTCATCGCGACCGGAGGCCTCACATCCTTTGAAAACTCGAGAGGCCTGCAGAGATCAATGCTTCCAAAGGAGACAATGGCTGACTCCTCTTGAAAATGGATAGGAGTCCCAGGATCCCTGTGGCACGTGGAAAGGGACCCTGGGTCTCCCGCCTCACGTGGAGACGCGTCCCAATTGCCATGCCAAGACTCGAGGAGAATCCCGAGGTGTCCCTCGCACCTAGGCAGGATTCCTGACGTCGCTGAACAAACACGTGTCTGGTAGGGCCCTCTCCGTCGTAACTCGAGAATATACCCCAGGTTCCGGCCGCAACTCGAGAAAAACCATGAGACTTCCCCCTCGCCGCTGGATGAGGCCCGATTCCCCTGCACTGCGTGCAGAGCAATTCCGTGTTCCACATCAAACGTGAAAGGAGCCTTGATTTCCTTGATGGCACTCCAGAGAAAACCCAGGATCACTCTCTCTAGTCTAGAGGGATCCTGAGGTCACTGGAGCAACACGAAAGGGCTCCGTGGACCCAAATCAACTCGAGATGAGAGCTTAGTCCCTGGCTTCGACTCAAGAGGAATACCAACTTTCCACAAGCACCTCAAGAGGAGGCTACTCTCAGCTAATGGTATGTGAGAGGGACCCGGAGTTTGTCGCCTCAAGTGGAATGGACACCGAGATGCTCTGACTCGAAGTAAGGCCAGATATCCCTGCAGTGATTTAAATGCAGGCTCGTCTTGCATCTCCCAAGACTAAGGGATCTCTGAATCCCCTGTGGTAACCACAGAGAAAGACCTAGTCCTCCACCTCAACGCAACCGGAGGCCTCATATCCTTTGAAAATTCGAGAGGACCGCGGAGATCAATACTTCCGAAGGAGACGATGCCTGACGCCTCTTGAAAATGGATAGGTGTCCCAGGATCCCTGTGGCACGTGAAAAGGGACCCTGGGTCTCCCGCCTCACGTGGAGACGCGTCCCCATTGCCATGCCAAGACTCGAGGAGAATCCCGAGGTGTCCCTCGCACCTAGGCAGGATTCCTGACGTCGCTGAACAAACACGTGTCTGGAAAGGCCCTCCCCGTCGTAACTCGAGAATATACCCCAGGTTCCGGCCGCAACTCGAGAAAAACAGTGAGAATTCCCCCTCGCCACTTGATGAGCCCGATTCCCCTGCACTGCGAGCAGAGCAATTCCGTGTTCCACATCAAACGTGAAAGGAGCCTTGATTTCCTTGATGGCACTCCAGAGAAAACCCAAGATCACTGTCTCAAGTCTAGAGGGATCCTGAGGTCACTGGAGCAACACGAAAGGGCTCCGTGGACCCCAAATCAACTCGAGATGAGAGCTTAGTCCCTGGCTTCGACTCAAGAGGAATACCAACTTTCCACAAGCACCTGAAGAGGAGGCTTCTCGCAGCCACAGGTATGTGAGAGGGACCCTGAGTTTTTGGCCTCAAGTGGAATGGACACCGAGATGCTCTGACTCGAATTAAGGCCGGATATCCCTGCAGTGAATTGAATGCAGGCTCGTCTTGCATCTCCCAAGACTAAGGGATCTCTGAATCCCCTGTAGAGATGACAGAGAAAGACCTAGTCCTCCACCTCATCGCGACCGCAGGCCTCACATCCTTTGAAAACTCGAGAGGTCCGCGGAGATCAATGCTTCCACAGGAGACGATGCCTGACTCCTCTTGACAATGGATAGGAGTCCCAGCATCCCTGTGGCACGTGGAAAGGGAACCTGGGTCTCCCGCCTCACATGGAGACGCGTCCTAATTGCCATGCCAAGACTCGAGGAGAATCCCGAGGTGTCCCTCGCACCTAGGCAGGAGTCCTGACGTCACTGAACAAACACGTGTCTGGAAGGGCCCTCCCCGTCGTAACTCGAGAATATACCCCAGGTTCCGGCCGCAACTCGAGAAAAACCATGAGATTTTCCCTCGCCGCGAGTTGAGGCTCGATTTCCCTGCACTGCGTGCAGAGCAATTCCGTGTTCCACATCAAACGTGAAAGGAGCCTTGATTTCCTTGATGGCACTCCAGAGAAAACCCAAGATCACTGTCTCAAGTCTAGAGGGATCCTGAGGTCACTGTAGCAACATGAAAGGTCTCCGTGGACCCCAAATCAACTCGAGATGAGAGCTTAGTCCCTGGCTTCGACTCAAGAGGAATACCAACTTTCCACAAGCACTTCACGAGGAGGCTTCTCTCAGCTACAGGTATGTGAGAGGGACCCTGAGTTTGTGGCCTCAAGTGGAATGGACACTGAGATGCTCTGACTCGAAGTAAGGCCGGATATCCCTGCAGTGAATTGAATGCAGGCTCGTCTTGCATCTCCCAAGACGAAGGGATGTCTGAATCCCCTGTGGAGACCACAGAGAAAGACCTAGTTATCCACCTCATTGCGACCGGAGGCCTCACATCCTTTGAAAACTCTAGAGGTCGGCGGAGATCAATGCTTCCAAAGGAGACGATGCCTGACTCCTCTTGAAAGTGGATAGGAGTCCCAGGATCCTTGTGGCACGTGGAAAGGGACCCTGGGTCTCCCGCCTCACGTGGAGACGCATCCCAATTGCCATGCCAAGACTCGAGGAGAATCCCGAGGTGTCCCTTGCACCTAGGCAGGAGTCCTGACATCGCTGAACAAACACGTGTCTGGAAGGGCCCTCCCCGTCGTAACTCGAGAATATACCCTAGGTTCGGTCAGCAACTCGAGAAAAACCATGAGACTTCCCCCTCGCAGCGAGATGAGGCCCGATTCCCCTGCACTGCGTGCAGAGCAATTCCGTGTTCCATATCAAACGTGAAAGGAAACTTGATTTCGTTGATGGCACTCCAGAGAAAACCCAAGATCACTGTCTCAAGTCTAGAGGGATCCTGAGGTCACTGGAGCAACACGAAAGGGCTCCGTGGACCCCAAATCAACTCGAGATGAGAGCTTAGTCCCTGGATTCGACTCAAGAGAATTACCAACTTTCCACAAGCACCTCAGGAGGAGGCTTCTCTCAGCTACAGGTATCTGAGAGGGACCCTGAATTTGTGGCCTCAAGTGGAATGGACCCGAGATGCTCTGACTCGAAGTAAGGCCAGATATCCCAACAGTGTATTGAATGCAGGCTCGTCTTGCATCTCCCAATACGAAGGGATGTCTGAATCCCCTATAGAGACCACAGAGAAAGACCTAGTTCTCTGCTTCATCGCGAGCGGAGGCCTCACATCCTTTGAAAACTCAAGGGGTCTGCAGAGATCAATGCTTCCAAAGGAGACGATGCCTGACTCCTCTTGAAAATGGATAGGAGTCCCAGGATCACTGTGGCAAGTGAAAAGGGACACTGGGTTTACCGCCATATGTGGAGACGCGTCCCAATTGCCATGTCAAGACTCGAGGAGAATCCCGAGATGTCCCTCGCACCTACGCCCGAGTCCTGACATCGCTGAACAAACACGTGTCTGGAAGGGCCCTCCCCGTCGTAACTCGAGAATATACCCCAGGTTCCGGCCGCAACTCGAGAAAAACCATGAGACTTCCCCCTCGCCGCGAGATGAGGCCCGATTCCCCTGCACTGCGTGCAGACCAATTCCGTGTTCCACATCAAACGTGAAAGGAGCATTGATTTCCTTCATGGCACTGCACAGAAAACCCAAGATCAATGTATCAAGTCTAGAGGGATCCTGAGGTCACTGGAGCAACACGAAAGGGCTCCGTGGACCCCAAATCAACTCGAGATGAGAGCTTAGTCCCTGGCTTCGACTCAAGAGGAATACCAAATTTCCACAAGCACCTCAAGAGGAGGCTTCTCTCATCTACAGGTATGTGAGAGGGACCCTGAGTTTGTGGCCTCATGTGGAATGGACACCGAGATGCTCTGACTCGAAGTAAGGCCGGATATCCCTGCAGTGAATTGAATGTAGGCTCGTCTTGCATCTCCCAAGACGAATGGATGTCTGAATCCGCTGTGGAGACCACAGAGAAAGACCTAGTTCTCCGCCTCATGGCGACCGGAGGCCTCACATCCTTTGAAAACTCGAGAGGTCCGCGGAGATCAATGCTTCCAAAGGAGACGATGCCTGACTCCTCTTGAAAATGGATAGGAGTCCCAGGATCACTGTGGCACGTGGAAAGGGACCCTGGGGATCCCGCCTCACGTGGAGACGCGTCCCCATTGCCATGCCAAGACTCGAGGATAATCCCGAGGATTCCCTCGCACCTAGGCAGGAGTCCGGACGTCGCTGAACAAACACGTGTCTGGAAGGGCCCTCCCCGTCGTAACTCGAGAATATACCCCAGGTTCCGGCCGCAACTCGAGAAAAACCATGAGACTTCCCCCTCGCCGCTGGATGAGGCCCGATTCCCCTGCACTGCGTGCAGACCAATTCCGTGTTCCACATCAAACGTGAAAGGAGCCTTGATTTCCTTGATGGCATTCCAGAGAAAACCCAAGATCACTGTCTCAAGTCTAGAGGGATCCTGAGGTCACTGGAGCAACACGAAAGGGCTCCGTGAACCCCAAATCAACTCGAGATGAGAGCTTAGTCCCTGGCTTCGACTCAAGAGGAATACCAACTTCCCACAAGCACCTCAAGAGGAGGCTTCTCTCAGCTACAGGTATGTGAGAGGGACCCTGAGTTTGTGGCCTCAAGTGGAATGGACACCGAGATGCACTGACTCGAAGTAAGGCCGGATATCCCTGCAGTGACTTGAATGTAGGCTCGTCTTGCATCTCCCAAGACGAAGGGATGTCTGAATCCCCTGTGGAGACCACAGAGAAAGACCTAGTCCTCCGCCTCAACGCGACCGGAGGCCTCACATCCTTTGAAAACTCAAGAGGTCCACGGAGATCAATGCTTCCAAAGGAGACGATGCCTGACTCCTCTGGAAAATGGATAGGAGTCCCAGGATCCCTGTGGCACGTGGAAAGGGCCCCTGGGTCTCCCGCCTCACGTGGAGACGCGTCCCAATTGCCATGCCAAGACTCGAGGAGAATCCGGAGGTGTCCCTCGCACCTAGGCAGGAGTCCTCACGTCGCTGAACAAACCCGTGTCTGGAAGGGCCCTCCCCGTCGTAACTCGAGAATATACCCCAGGTTTCGGCCGCAATTCGAGAAAAACCATGAGATTTCCCCCTCGCCGCGAGTTGAGGCCCGATTCCTCTGCACTGCGTGCAGAGCAATTCCGTGTTCCACATCAAACGTGAAAGGAGCCTTGATTTCCTTGATGGCACTCCAGAGAAAACCCAAGATCACTGTCTCAAGTCTAGAGGGATCCTGAGCTCACTGGAGCAACATGAAAGGGCTCCGGGGACCCCAAATCAACTCGAGGTGAGAGCATAGTCCCTGGCTTCGACTCAAGAGGAATACCAACTTTCCACAAGCACCTCAAGAGGAGGCTTCTCTCAGCTACAGGTATGTGAGAGGGACCCTGAGTTTGTGGCCTCAAGTGGAAAGGACGCCGAGATGCTCGACTCGAAGTAAGGCTGGATATACCTGCAGTGAATTGAATGCAGGCTCGTCTTGCATCTCCCAAGAAGAAGGGATGTCTGAATCCCCTGTGGAGACCACAGAGAATGTCCTAGTCCTCCGCCTCAACGCGACCGGAGGCCTCACATCCTTTGAAAACTCGAGATGTCTGCGGAGATCAATGCTTCCAAAGGAGACGATGCCTGACTCCTCTTGAAAATGGATAGGAGTCCCAGGATCCCTGTGGCACGTGGAAAGGGACCTTGGGTCTCCCGCCTCACGTGGAGACGCGTCCCAATTGTCATGCCAAGACTCGAGGAGTATCCCGAGGTGTCCCTCGCACCTAGGCAGGAGTCCTGACGTCGCTGAACAAACACGTGTCTGGAAGGGCCCTCCCCATCGTAACTCGAGAATATACCCCAGGTTCCAGCCGCAACTTGAGAAAAACCATGAGACATCCCCCTTGCCGCGAGATGAGGCCCGATTCCCCTGCACTGCGTGCAGAGCAATTCCGTGTTCCACATCAAACGTGAAAGGAGCCTTGATTTCCTTGATGGCACTCCAGAGAAAACCAAGATCACTGTCTCAAGTCTAGATGGATCCTGAGGTCACTGGAGCAACACGAAAGGGCTCCATGGACCCCAAATCAACTCGAGATGAGAGCTTAGTCCCTGGCTTCGACTCAAGCGGAATACCAACTTTCCACAAGCACCTCAAGAGGAGGCTTCTCTCAGCTACAGGTATGTGAGAGGGACCCTGAGTTTGTGGCCTCAAGTGGAATGGACACCGAGATGCTCTGACTCGAAGTAAGGACGGATATCCCTGCAGTGAATTGAATGCAGGCTCGTCTTGCATCTCCCAAGACGAAGGGATGTCTGAATCCCCTGTGGAGACCACAGAGAAAGACCCAGTTCTCCGCCTCCTAGCGACCGGAGGCCTCACATCCTTTGAAAACTCGAGATGTCTGCGGAGATCAATGCTTCCAAAGGAGACGATGCCTGACTCCTCTTGAAAATGGAAAGGAGTCCCAGGATCCCTTTAGCACGTGGAAAGGGACCCTGGGTCTCCCGCCTCACGTGGAGACGCGTCACAATTGCCATGCCAAGACTCGAGGAGAATCCCGAGGTGTCCCTCGCACCTAGGCAGGAGTCCTGACGTCGCTGAACAAACACGTGTCTGGAAGGGCCCTCCCCGTCGTAACTCGAGAATATACCCCAGGTTCCGGCCGCAACTTGAGAAAAACCATGAGACATCCCCCTTGCCGCGAGATGAGGCCCGATTCCCCTGCACTGCGTGCAGAGCAATTCCGTGTTCCACATCAAACGTGAAAGGAGCCTTGATTTCCTTGATGGCACTCCAGAGAAAACCAAGATCACTGTCTCAAGTCTAGATGGATCCTGAGGTCACTGGAGCAACACGAAAGGGCTCCATGGACCCCAAATCAACTCGAGATGAGAGCTTAGTCCCTGGCTTCGACTCAGGAGGAATACCAACTTTCCACAAGCACCTCAAGAGGAGGCTTCTCTCAGCTACAGGTATGTGAGAGGGACCCTGAGTTTGTGGCCTCAAGTGGAATGGACACCGAGATGCTCTGACTCGAAGTAAGGCCGGATATCCCTGCAGTGAATTGAATGCAGGCTCGTCTTGCATCTCCCAAGACGAAGGGATGTCTGAATCCCCTGTGGAGACGACAGAGAATGAAGTAGTACTCCGCCTCATCGCGTCCGGAGGCCTCACATCCTTTGAAAACTCGAGAAGTCTGCGGAGATCAATGCTTCCAAAGGAGACGATGCCTGACACCTCCAGAAAATGGATAGGAGTCCCCGGATCCCTGTGTCACGTGGAAAGGGACCCTGGGTCTCCCACTTCACGTGGAGATGCGTCCCAATTGCCATGCCAAGACTCGAGGAGAATCCCGAGGTGTCCCTCGCACCTAGGCAGGAGTCCTGACGTCACTGAACAAACACGTGTCTGGAAGGGCCCTCCCCGTCGTAACTCGAGAATATACCCCAGGTTCGGGCCGCAACTCGAGAAAAACCATGAGATTTCCCCCTCGCCGCGAGTTGAGGCCCGATTCCCCTGCACTGCGTGCAGAGCAATTCCGTGTTCCACATCAAAAGTGAAAGGAGCCTTGATTTCCTTGATGGCACTTCAGAGAAAACCCAAGATCACTGTCTCAAGTCTAGAGGGATCCTGAGGTCACTGGGCCAACAGGAAAGGGCTCCGTGGACCCCAAATCAACTCGAGATGAGAGCTTAGTCCCTGGCTTCGACTCAAGAGGAATACCAACTTTCCACAAGCACCTCAAGAGGAGGCTTCTCTCAGATACAGGTATGTGAGACGGACCCTGAGTTTGTGGCCTCAAGTGGAATGGACACCGAGATGCTCTGATTCGAAGTAAGGCCGGATATCCCTGCAGTGAATTAAATGCAGGCTCGTCTTGCATCTCCCAAGACGAAGGGATGTCTGAATCCCCTGTGGAGACCGCAGAGAAAGACCGAGTTCTCCGCCTCATCGCGACCGGAGGCCTCACATCCTTTGAAAACTCGAGAGGTCAGCGGAGATCAATGCTTCCACAGGAGACGATGCCTGACTCCTCTTGAAAATGGAAAGGAGTCCCAGGATCCCTGTGGCACGTGGAAAGGGACCCTGGGTCTCCCGCCTCACGTGGAGACGCGTCCAAATTGCCATGCCAAGACTCGAGGAGAATCCCGAGGTGTCCCTTGCACCTAGGCAGGAGTCCTGACGTCGCTGAACAAACACGTGTCTGGAAGGGCCCTCCACGTCGTAACTCGAGAATATACCCCAGGTTCGGGCCGCAACTCGAGAATATCCATGAGATTTCCCCCTCGCCGCGAGTTGAGGCCCGATTCCCCTGCACTGCATGCAGAGCAATTCCGTGATCCATATCAAACGTGAAAGGAGCCTTGATTTCCTTGATGGCACTCCAGAGAAAACCCAAGATCACTGTCTCAAGTCTAGAGGGATCCTGAGGTCACTGGACCAACAGGAAAGGGCTCCGTGGACCCCAAATCAACTCGAGTTGAGAGCTTAGTCCCTGGCTTAGACTCAAGAGGAATACCAACTTTCCACAAGCACCACAAGAGGAGGCTTCTCTCAGCTACAGATATATTTGAGGGACCCCGAGTTTGTGGCCTCAAGTGGAATGGATACCGAGATGCTCTGACTCGAAGTAAGGCCGGATATCCCTGCAGTGAATTGAAGGCAGGCTCGTCTTGCATCTCCCAAGACGAAGGGTTGTCTGAATCCCCTGTGGAGACCACAGAGAAAGACCCAGTTCTCCGCCTCCTCGCGACCGGAGGCCTCACATCCTTTGAAAACTCGAGATGTCTGCGGAGATCAATGCTTCCAAAGGAGACGATGCCTGACACCTCTTGAAAATGGATAGGAGTCCCAGGATCCCTGTGGCACGTGGAAAGGGACATTGGGTCTCCCGCCTCACGTGGAGACGCGTCCCAATTGCCATGCCATGACTCGAGGAGTATCCCGAGGTGTCCCTCGCACCTAGACAGGAGTCCTGACGTCGCTGAACAAACACGTGTCTGGAAGGGCCCTCCCCGTCGTAACTCGAGAATATACCCCAGGTTCCGGCCACAACTCGAGAAACACCATGAGACTTCCCCCTCGCCGCGAGATGAGGCCCGATTCCCCTGCACTGCGTGCAGAACAATTCCGTGTTCCACATTAAACGTGAAAGGAGCCTTGATTTCCTTGATGGCACTCCAGAGAAAACCCAAGATCACTGTCTCAAGTCTAGAGGGATCCTGAGGTCACTGGAGCAACACGAAAGGGCTCCGTCGACCCCAAATCAACTCGAGATGAGAGCTTAGTCCCTGGCTTCGACTCAAGAGGAATACCAACTTTCCACAAGCACCTCAAGTGGAGGCTTCTCTCAGCTACAGGTATGTGAGAGGGAGCCTGAGTTTGTGGCCTCAAGTGGAATGGACACCAAGATGCTCTGACTCGAAGTAAGGCCGGATATCCCTGCAGTGAATTGAATGCAGGCTCGTCTTGCATCTCCCAAGACGAAGGGATGTCTGAATCCCCTGTGGAGACCACAGAGAAAGACCGAGTTCTCCGCCTCATCGCGACCGGAGGCATCACATCCTTTGAAAACTCGAGAGGTCCGCGGAGATCAATGCTTTCAAAGGAGACGATGCCTGACTCCTCTTGAAAATGGAAAGGAGTCCCAGGATCCCTTTGGCACGTGGAAAGGGACCCTGGGTCTCCCGCCTCACGTGGAGACGCGTCCCAATTGCCATGCCAAGACTCGAGGAGAATCCCGAGGTGTCCCTCGCACCTAGGCAGGAGTCCTGACGTCGCTGAACAAACACGTGTCTGGAAGGGCCCTCCCCGTCGTAACTCGAGAATATACCCCAGGTTCCGGCCGCAACTTGAGAAAAACCATGAGACATCCCCCTTGCCGCGAGATGAGGCCCGATTCCCCTGCACTGCGTGCAGAGCAATTCCGTGTTCCACATCAAACGTGAAAGGAGCCTTGATTTCCTTGATGGCACTCCAGAGAAAACCAAGATCACTGTCTCAAGTCTAGATGGATCCTGAGGTCACTGGAGCAACACGAAAGGGCTCCGTGGACCCCAAATCAACTGGAGATGAGAGCTTAGTCCCTGGCTTTGACTCAAGAGGAATACCAACTTTCCAAAAGCACTTCAAGAGGAGGCTTCTCTCAGCTACAGGTATGTGAGAGGGACCCTGAGTTTGTGGCCTCATGTGGAATGGACACCGAGATGCTCTGACTCGAAGTAAGGCCGGATATCCCTGCAGTGAATTGAATGCAGGCTCGTCTTGCATCTCCCAAGATGAAGGGATGTCGGAATCCCCTGTGGAGACGACAGAGAAAGAACTAGTCCTCAGCCTCATCACGACCGGAGGCCTCACATCTTTTGAAAAGTCGAGAAGTCTGCGGAGATCAATGCTTCCAAAGGAGACGATGCCTGACTCCTCTGGAAAATGGATAGGAGTCCCAGGATCCCTGTGGCAAGTGGAAAGGGACCCTGGGTCTCCCGCCTCACGTGGAGACGGGTCCCAATTGCCATGCGAAGACTCGAGGAGAATCCCGAGGTGTCCCTCGCACCTAGGCAGGAGTCCTGACGTCGCTGAACAAACACGTGTCTGGAAGGGCCCTCCCCGTCGTAACTCGAGAATATACCCCAGGTTCCGGCCGCAACTCGAGAAAAACCATGAGACTTCCCCCTCGCCGCGAGATGAGTCTCGATTAACCTGCACTGCGTGCAGATCAATTCCGTGATCCACATCAAACGTGAAAGGAGCCTTGATTTCCTTGATGCCACTCCAGAGAAATCCCAAAGTCACTGTCTGAAGTCTAGAGGGATCCTGAGGTCACTGGAGCAACACGAAAGGGCTCCGTGGACCCCAAATCAACTCGAGATGAGAGCTTAGTCCCTGGCTTCGACTCAAGAGGAATACCAAGTTTCGACAAGCACCTCAAGATGAGGCTTCTCTCAGCTACATGTATGTGAGAAGTACCCTGAGTTTGTGGCCTCAAGTGGAATGGACACCGAGATGCTCTGACTCGAAGTAAGGCCGGATATCCCTGCAGTGAATTGAATGCAGGCTCGTCTTGCATCTCCCAAGACGAAGGGATGTCTGAATCCCCTGTGGAGACCACAGAGAAAGACCTAGTTCCCCGCCTCATCGCGACCGGAGGCCTCACATCCTTTGAAAACTTGAGAGGTCCGCGGAGATCAATGCTTCCAAAGGAGACGATGCCTGACTCCTCTTGAAAATGGAAAGGAGTCCCCGGATCCCTGTGGCACGTGGAAAGGGACCCGGACACTCCCGCCTCACGTGGAGACGCGTCCCAATTGCCATACCAAGACTCGAGGAGAATCCCGAGGTGTCCCTCGCACCTAGGCAGGAGTCCTGACGGCGCTTAAAAAACACGTGTCTGGAAGGGCCCTCCCCTTCGTAACTCGAGAATATACCCCAGGTTCCGGCTGCAACTCGAGAAAAACCATGAGACTTCCCCCACGCTGAGAGATGAGGCCCGATTCCCCTGCACTGAGTGCAGAGCAATTCCGTGTTCCACATCAAACGGGAAATGAGCCTTGATTTCCTTGATGGCACTCCAGAGAGAACCCAAGATCACTGTCTCAAGTCTAGAGGGATCCTGAGGTCACTGTAGCAACACGAAAGGGCTCCGTGGACCCCAAATCAATTCAAGATGAGAGGTTAGTCCCTGGCTTCGACTCAAGAGGAATACCAACTTTCCACAAGCACCTCAAGAGGAGGCTTCTCTCAGCTACAGGTAGGTGAGAGGGAACCTGAGTTAGTGGCCTCAAGTGGAATGGACACCGAGATGCTCTGACTCGAAGTAAGGCCGGATATCTCTGCAGTGAATTGAATGCAAGCTCGTCTTGCATCTCCCAAGACGAAGGGATGTCTGAATCCACTGTTGAGACCACAGAGAAAGTCCTAGTTCTCCGCCTCATCGCGACCGGAGGCCTCACATCCTTTGAAAACACGAGAGGTCTGCGGAGATCAATGCTTCCAATGTAGACGATGCCTGACTCCTCTTGAAAATAGTTAGCAGTCCCAGGATCCCTGTGGCACGTGGAAAGGGACCCTGGGTCTCCCCCCTCACGTGGAGACGCGTCCCAATTGCCATGCCAAGACTCCAGGAGAATCCCGAGGTTTCCCTCGCACCTAGGCAGGAGTCCTGATGTCGCTGAACAAACACGTGTCTAGAAGGGCCCTCCCCGTCTTTACTCGAGAATATACCCCAGGTTCTGGCCGCAACTCAAGAAAAACCATGAGATTTCCCCCTCGCCATGAGTTGAGGCCCGATTCCCCTGCACTGCATGCAGAGCAATTCCGTGTTCCACATCAAACGTGAAAGGAGCCTTGATTTCCTTGATGGCACTCCAGAGAAAACCCAAGATCACTGTCTCAAGTCTAGAGGGATCCTGAGGTCACTGGAACAACACGAAAGTGCTCCGTGAACCCCAAATCAACTCCAGATGAGAGCTTAGTCCCTGGCTTAGACTCAAGAAAAATACCAACTTTCCACAAGCACCTCAGGAGGAGGCTTCTCTCAACTACAGGTATGTGAGAGGGCCCCTGAGTTTGTGGCCTCAAGTGGAATGGACACCGAGATGCTCTGACTCAAAGTAAGGCCGGATATCCCAACAGTGAGTTGAATGCAGGCTCGTCTTGCATCTCCCAAGACGAAGGGATGTCTGAATCCCCTGTGGAGATCACAGAGAAAGACCGAGTTCTCTGCTCATCGCGACCGGAGGCCTCACATCCTTTGAAAACTCGAGAGGTCCGCGGAGATCAATGCTTCCAAAGGAGAAGATGCCTGACCCTTCTTGAAAATGGATAGGAGTCCCAGGATCCCTGTGGCACGTGGAAAGGGACCCTGGGTCTCCCGCCTCACGTGGAGACGCGTCCCAATTGCCATGCCAAGACTCGAGGAGAATCCCGAGGTGTCCCTCGCACCTAGGCAGGGGTCCTGAGGTCGCTGAACAAACACGTGTCTGGAAGGGCCCTCCCCGTCGTAACTCGAGAATATACCCCAGGTTCCGGCCGCAACTCGAGAAAAACCATGAGACTTGCCCCTCGCCGGGAGATGAGGCCCGATTCCCCTGCACTGCATGCAGAGCAATTCCGTATTCCACATCAAAAATGAAAGGAGCCTTGATTTCCTTGATGGCACTCCAGAGAAAACTCAAGATCACTGTCTCAAGTCTAGAGGGATCCTGAGGTCACTGGAGCAACAGGAAAGGGCTCCGAGGATCCCAAATCAACTCGAGATGAGAGCTTAGTCCCTGGCTTCGACTCAAGAGGAATACCAACTTTCCACAAGCACCTCAGGAGTAAGCTTCTCTCAACTACAGGTATGTGAGAGGGCCCCTGAGTTTGTGGCCTCAAGTGGAATGGACAACGAGATGCTCTGACTCAAAGTAAGGCCGGATATCCCTGCAGTGAATTGAATGCAGGCTCGTCTTGCATCTCCCAAGACGAAGGGATGTCTGAATCTCCTGTGGAGACCACAGAGAAAAACCTTGTTCTCCGCCTCATCGCGACCGGAGGCCTCACATCCTTTGAAAACTCGAGAGGTCCGCGGAGATCAATGCTTCCAAAGGAGACGATGCCTGACTCCTCTTCAAAATGGATAGGAGTCCCAGGATCCCTGTGGCACGTGGAAAGGGACCCTGGGTCTCCCGCCTCACCTGGAGACGCGTCCCAATTGCCATGCCAAGACTCGAGGAGAATCCCGAGGTGTCCCTCGCACCTAGGCAGGAGTCCTGACGTCGCTGAACAAACACATGTCTGGAAGGGCCCTCCCCGTCGTAACTCGAGAATACACCCCAGGTTCCGGCCGCAACTCGAGAAAAACCATGAGACTTCCCCCTCGCCGCGAGATGAGGCCCGATTCCCCTGCACTGCGTGCAGAGCAATTCTGTCTTCCACATGAAACGTGAAAGGAGCTTTGATTTCCTTGATGGCACTCAAGAGAAAACCCAAGATCACTATTTCAAGTCTAGAGGGATCCTGAGGTCACTGGCGCAAAAAGAAAGGCTCCGTGGACCCCAAATCAACTCGAGATGTGAGCTTAGTCCCTGGCTTCGACTCAAGAGGAATACCAACTTTCCAGAAGCACCTCAAGAGGAGGCTTCTCTCAGCTACAGGTATGTGAGAGGGACCCTGAGTATGTGGCCTCAAGTGGAATGGACACCGAGATGCTCTGACTCGAAGTAAGGCCGGATATCCCTGCAGTGAATTGAATGCAGGCTCGTCCTGCATTTCCCAAGACGAAGGGATATCTGAATCCCCTGTGGAGACCACAGATTAAGACCTATTCCTCCGCCTCATCGCGACCGGAGGCCTCACATCCTTTGAAAACTCGAGAGGTCCGCGGAGATCAATGCTTCCAAAGGAGACGATGCCTGACTCCTCTTGTAAATGGATGGGAGTCCCAGGATCCCTGTAGCACGTGGAAAGGGACCCTGGGTCTCCCGCCTCACGTGGAGACGCGTCGCAATTGCCATGCCATGACTCGAGGAGAATCCCGAGGTGTCCCTCGCACCTAGGCAGGCGTCCTGACGTCGCTGAACAAACAAGTGTCTGGAAGGGCCCTCCCCGTCGGAACTCGAGAATATACCCCAGGTTCCGGCCGCAACTCGAGAAAAACCATGAGACTTCTCCCTCGCCGCGAGATGAGGCCCGATTCCCCTGCACTGCATGCAGAGCAATTCCGTGTTCCACATCAAACATCAGAGGAGCCTTGATTTCCTTGATGGCACTGCAGAGAAAACCCAAGATCACTGTCTCAGTTCTAGAGGGATCCTGAGGTCATTGGAGCAACACGAAAGGGCTCCGTGGACCCCAAATCAACTCGAGATGGAGCTTAGTCCCTGGCTTCGACTCAAGAGGAATACCAACTTTCCACAAGCAGCTCAAGAGGAGGTTTCTCTCAGCAACAGGTATGTGAGAGGGACCCTGATTTTGTGGCCTCAAGTGGAATGGACACCGAGATGCTCTGACTCGAAGTAAGGCCGGATATCCCTGCAGTGAATTGAATGCATGCTCGTCCTAAATCTCCGAAGATGAAGGGATGTCTGAATCCCCTGTGGAGACGACAGAGAAAGACGTAGTCCTCAGCCTCATCGCGACTGGAGGCCACACATCCTTTGAAAATTCGAGAGGTCCGCGGAGATCAATGCTTCCAAAGGAGACGATGCCTGACTCCTCTTGAAAATGGATAGGAGTCCCAGGATCCCTGTGGCACGTGGAAAGGGACACTGGGTCTCCCGCCTCAGGTGGAGACGTGTCCCAATTGCCATGCCAAGACTCGAGGAGAATCCCGAGGTGTCCCTCGCAATTAGGCAGGAGTCCTGACGTCGCTGAACAAACAGGTGTCTGGAAGGGCCCTCCCCGTCGTAACTCGAGAATATAACCCAGGTTCTGGCGGCAACTCGAGAAAAAAAATGAGACTTCCCCCTCGCCGCGAGATGAGGCCCGATTCCCCTGCACTGCGTGCGGAGAAATTCCGTGTCCATATCAAGCCTGAAAGGAGCCTTGATTTCCTTGATGGCACTCCAGAGAAAACCCAAGATCACTGTCTCAAGTCTAGAGGGATCCTGAGGTCACCGTAACAACATAAAAGGGCTCCGTGGACCCCAAATCAACTCGAGATGAGAGCTTAGTCCGCGGATTCGACTCAAGAGGAATACCAACTTTCCACAAGCACCTCAAGAGGAGGCTTCTCTCAGCTACATGTATGTGAGAGGGACCCTGAGTTTGTGGCCTCAAGTGGAATGGACACCGAGATGCTCTGACTCGAAGTAAGGCCGGATATCCCTGCATTGAATTGAATGCAGGCTCGTCTTTCATCTCCCAAGACGAAGGGATGTCTGAATCCCCTGTGGAGACCACAGAGAAAGACCGAGTTCTCCACCTCAAGGCAACCGGAGGCCTCACATCCTTTGAAAATTCGAGAGGTCCGCGGAGATCAATGCTTCCAAAGGAGACGATGCCTGACTCCTCTTGAAAATGGATAGGAGTCCCAGGATCCCTGTGGCACGTGGAAAGGGACCCTCGGTCTCCCGCCTCATGTCGAGACGCGTCCCAATTGCCATGCCAAGACTCGAGGAGAATCCCGAGGTGTCCCTCGCACCTAGGCAGGAGTCCTGACGTCGCTGAACAAACACGTTTCTGGAAGGGCCCTCCCCGTCGTAACTCGAGAATATACCCCAGGTTCGGGCCGCAACTCGAGAAAAACCATGAGATTTCCCCCTCGCCGTGACCTGAGGCCCGATTCCCCTGGACTGTGTGCAGAGCAATTCCGTGTTGCACATCAAACGTGAAAGGAGACTTGATTTCCTTGATGGCACTCCAGAGAAAACCCAAGATCACTATCTCAAGTCTAGAGGGATCCTGAGGTCACTGGAGCAACACGAAAGGGCTCCGTGGACCCCAAATCAACTCGAGATGAGAGCTTAGTCCCTGGCTTCGAGTCAAGAGGAATACCAACTTTCCACAAGCACCTCAAGAGGAGGCTTCTCTCAGCTATAGGTATATTTGAGGGACCCGGAGTTTGTGGCCTCAAGTGGAATGGACACCGAGATGCTCTGACTCGAAGTAAGGCCGGATATCCCTGCAGTGATTTGAATGCAGGCTCGTCTTGCATCTCCCAAGACGAAGGGATGTCTGAATCCCCTGTGGAGACCACAGAGAAAGACCTAGTCCTCCGCCTCATCGCGAGCGGAGGCCTCATATCCTTTGAAAACTCGAGAGGTCTGCAGATATCAATGCTTCCAAAGGCGACGATGCCCGACTCCTCTTGAAAATGGATAGGAGTCCCAGGATCCCTGTGGCACGTGGAAAGGGACCCTGGGTCTCCTGCCTCACGTGGAGACACCTCCCAATTGCCATGCCAAGACTCGAGGAGAATCCCGAGGTGTCCCTCGCACCTAGGCAGGAGTCCTGACGTCGCTGAACAAACACGTGTCTGGAAGGGACCTCCCCGTCGTAACTCGAGAATATACCCCAGGTTCCGGCCGCAACTCGAGAAAAACCATGAGACTTCCCCCTCGTCGCGAGATGAGTCCCGATTCCCCTGCACTGCGTGCGGAGCAATTCCGTATTCCACATCAAAAGTGAAAGGAGCCTTGATTTCCTTGATGGCACTCCAGAGAAAACCCAAGATCACTGTCTCTAGTCTAGAGGGATCCTGAGGTCACTGTAGTAACACGAAAGGGCTCCGTGGACCCCAAATCAACTCGAGATGAGAGCTTAGTCCCTGGCTTCGACTCAAGAGGAATACCAACTTTCCACAAGCACCTCAAGAGGAGGCTTCTCTCAGCTACAGGTATGTGAGCGGGCCCCTGATTTTGTGGCCTCAAGTGGAATGGACACCGAGATGCTCTGACTCGAAGTAAGGCCGAATATCCCTGCAGTGAATTGAATGCAGGCTCGTCTTGCATCTCCCAAGACGAAGGGATGTCTGAATCTCCTGTGGAGACCACAGAGAAAGACCTAATTCTCCGCCTCACCGCGAGCGGAGGCCTCACATCCTTTGAAAACTCGAGAGGTCCGCGGAGATCAATGCTTCCAAAGGAGACGATGCCCGACTCCTCTTGAAAATGGATAGGAGTCCCAGGATCCCTGTGGCACGTGGAAAGGGACCCTGGGTCTCCCGCCTTACGTGGAGTCGCGTCCCAATTGCCATGCCAAGACTCGAGGAGAATCCCGAGGTGTCCCTCGCACCTAGGCAGGAGTCCTGACGTCGCTGAACAAACACGTGTCTGGAAGGGCCCTCCCCGTCGTAACTCGAGAATATACCCCAGGTTCGGGCCGCAACTCGAGAAAAACCATGAGATTTCCCCCTCGCCGTGACCTGAGGCCCGATTCCCCTGCACTGCATGAAGAGCAATTCCGTGTTCCACATCAAACGTGAAAGGAGCCTTGATATCCTTGATGGCACTCCAGAGAAAACCCAAGATCACTGTCTCAAGTCTAGAGGGATCCTGAGGTCACTGGACCAACAGGAAAGGGCTCCGTGGACCCCAAATCAACTCGAGATGAGAGCTTATTCCCTGGCTTCGACTCAAGAGGAATACCAACTTTCCACAAGCACCTCAAGAGGAGGCTTCTCTCAGCTATAGGTATATTTGAGGGACCCGGAGTTTGTGGCCTCAAGTGGAATGGACACCGAGATGCTCTGACTCGAAGTAAGGCCGGATATCCCGGCAGTGAATTGAATGCACGCTCGTCTTGCATCTCCCAAGACGAAGGGATGTCTAAATCTGCTGTTGAAACCACAGAGAAAGACCTAGTCCTCCGCCTCATCGCGACTGGAGGCCTCACATCCTTTGAAAACTCGAGAGGTCCGCGGAGATCAATGCTTCCAAAGCAGACGATGCCTGACTCCTCTTGAAAATGGATAGGAGTCCCAGGATCCCTGTGGCACGTGGAAAGGGACCCTGGGTCTCGCGCCTCACGTGGAGCCGCATCCCAATTGCCATGCCAAGACTCGAGGAGAATCCCGAGGTGTCCCTCGCACCTAGGCAGGAATCCTGACGTCGCTGAACAAACACGTGTCTGGAAGGGCCCTCCCGGTCATAACTCGAGAATATACCCCAGGTTCCGGCCGCAACTCGAGAAAAACCATGAGACTTCCTTCTCGCCCGAGATGAGGCCCAATTCCCCTGCAATGCGTGCAGAGCAATTCCGTATTCCACATCAAACGTGAAAGGAGCCTTGATTTCCTTGATGGCACTCCAGAGAAAACCCAAGATCACTGTCTCAAGTCTAGAGGGATCCTGAGGTCACTGGAGCAACACGAAAGGGCTCCGTGGACCCCAAATCACCTCGAGATGAGAGCTTAGTCCCTGGCTTCGAGTCAAGAGGAATACCAACTTTCCACAAGCACCTCAAGAGGTGGCTTCTTTGAGCTACAGGTATGTGAGAGGAACCCTGAGTTTGTGGCCTCAAGTGGAATGGACACCGAGATGCTCTGACTCGAAGTAAGGCCGGATATCCCTACAGTGAATTGAATGCAGGCTCGTCTTGCATCTCCCAAGACGAAGGGTTGTTTGAATCCCCTGTGGAGACCACAGAGAAAGACCTAGTCCTCCACCTCAACGCAATCGGAGGCCTCATATCCTTTGAAAACTCGAGAGGTCTGCGGAGATCAATACTTCCGAAGGAGACGATGCCTGACTCCTCTTGAAAATGGATAGGAGTCCCAGGATCCCTGTGGCACGTGGAAAGGGACGCTGGGTCTCCCGCCTCACGTGGAGACACGTCCCAATTGCCATGCCAAGACTCGAGGAGAATCCCGAGGTGTCCCTCGCACCTAGGCAGGAGTCCTGACGTTGCTGAACAAACACGTGTCTGGAAGGGCCCTCCCCGTTGTAACTCGAGAATATACCCCAGGTTCCGGACGCAACTCGAAAAAAACCATGAGACTTCCCCCTCGCCGTGACCTGAGGCCCGATTCCCCTGCACTGTGTGCAGAGCAATTCCGTGTTGCACATCAAACGTGAAAGGAGACTTGATTTCCTTGATGGCACTCCAGAGAAAACCCAAGATCACTATCTCAAGTCTAGAGGGATCCTGAGGTCACTGGAGCAACACGAAAGGGCTCCGTGGACCCCAAATCAACTCGAGATGAGAGCTTAGTCCCTGGCTTCGACTCAAGAGGAATACCAACTTTCCACAAGCACCTCAAGAGGAGGCTTCTCTCAGCTACAGGTATATTTGAGGGACCCCGAGTTTGTGGCCTCAAGTGGAATCGACACCGAGATGCTCTGACTCGAAGTAAGGCCGGATATCCCTGCATTGAATTGAATGCAGGCTCGGCTTGCATCTTCCAAGACGAAGGGATGTCTGAATCCCCTGTGGAGACCACAGAGAAAGACCGAGTTCTCCACCTCAACGCAACCGGAGGCCTCACATCCTTTGAAAACTCGAGTGGTCCGCGGAGATCAATGCTTCCAAAGGAGACGATGCCTGACTCCTCTTGAAAATGGATAGGAGTCCCAGGATCCCTGTGGCACGTGGAAAGGGACACTGGGTCTCCCGCCTCACGTGGAGACGCGTCCGCATTGCCATGCCAAGACTCGAGGAGAATCCCGAGGTGTCCCTCGCACCTAGGCATGAGTCCTGACGTCGCTGAACAAACACGTGTCTGGAAGGGCCCTCCCCGTCGTAACTCGAGAATATACCCCAGGTTCCGGCCGCAACTCGAGAAAAACCATGAGACTTCCCCCTCGCCGCGAGATGAGGCCCGATTCCCCTGCAATGCGTGCAGAGCAATTCCGTGTTCCACATCAAACGTGAAAGGAGCCTTGATTTCCTTGATGGCACTCCAGAGAAAACCCAAGATCACTGTCTCAAGTCTAGAGGGATCCTGAGGTCACTGGAGCAACACAAAAGGGCTCCGTGGACCCCAAATCAACTCGAGATGAGAGCTTAGTCCCTGGCTTCGACTCAAGAGGAATACCAACTTTTCACAAGCACCTCAAGAGGAGGCTTCTGTCAGCTACAGGTATGTGAGAGGGACCCTGAGTTTGTGGCCTCAAGTGGAATGGACACCGAGATGCTCTGACTCGAAGTAAGGCCGGATATCCCTGCAGTGAATTGAATGCAGGCTCGTCTTGCATCTCCCAAGACGAAGGGATAACTGAATCCGCTGTGGAGACCACAGAGAAAGACCTAGTCCTCCGCCTCATCGCGACCGGAGGCCTCACATCCTTTGAAACCTCGAGAGGTCCGCGGAGATCAATGCTTCCAAAGGAGACGATGCCTGACTCCTCTTGAAAATGGATAGGAGTCCCAGGATCCCTGTGGCACGTGGAAAGGGACCCTGGGTCTCCCGCCTCACGTGGATACGCGTCCCAGTTGCCATGCCAAGACTCGAGGAGAATCCCGAGGTGTCCCTCACACCTAGGGAGGAGTCCTGACGTCGCTGAACAAACACGTGTCTGGAAGGGCCCTCCCCGTCGTAACTCGAGAATATACCCCAGGTTCCGGCCGTAACTCGAGAAAAACCATGAGACTTCCCCCTCGCCGCGAGATGAGACCCGATTCCCCTACACTGCGTGCAGAGCAATTCCGTGTTCCACATCAAACGTGAAAGGAGCCTTGATTTCCTTGATGGCACTCCAGAGAATACCCAAGTTCACTGTCTCAAGTCTAGAGGGATCCTGAGGTCACTGGACCAACAGGAAAGGGCTCCGTGGACCCCAAATCAACTCGAGATGAGAGCTTAGAACCTGGCTTCGACTCAAGAGGAATCCCAACTTTCCACAAGCACCTCAAGAGGAGGCTTCTCTCAGCTACATGTATGTGAGAGGGCCCCTAAGTTTGTTGCCTCAAGTGGAATGGACACCGAGATGCTCTGACTCGAAGTAAGGCCGGATATCCCTCCAGTGAATTGAATGCAGGCTCGTCTTGCATCTCCCAAGACGAAGGGATTTCTGAATCCGCTGTGGAGATGACAGAGAAAGACCGAGTTCTCCGCCTCATCGCGAGCGGAGGCCTCACATCCTTTGAAAACTCGAGAGGTCCGCAGAGATCAATGCTTCCAAAGGAGACGATGCCTGACTCCTCTTGAAAATGGATAGGAGTCCCAGGATCCCTGTGGCACGTGGAAAGGGAACCTGGGTCTCCCGCCTCACGTGGAGACGCGTCCCAGTTGCCATGCCAAGACTCGAGGAGAATCCCGAGGTGTCCCTCGAACCTAGGCAGGAGTCCTGACGTCGCTGAACAAACACGTGTCTGGAAGGGCCCTCCCCGTCGTAACTCGAGAATATACCCCAGGTTCCGGCCGCAACTCGAGAAAAACTATGAGACTTCCCCCTCGTCGCGAGATGAGGCCCGATTCCCCTGCATTGCGTGCAGAGCAATTCCGTGTTCCACATCAAACGTGAAAGAAGCCTTGATTTCCTTGATGGCACTCCAGAGAAAAGCCAAGATCACTGTCTCAAGTCTAGAGGGATCCTGAGATCACTGGAGAAACACGAAAGGGCTCCGTGGACCCCAAATCAACTCGAGATGAGAGCTTAGTCCCTGGCTTCGACTTAAGAGGAATACCAACTTTCCACAAGCACCTCAAGAGGAGGCTTCTCTCAGGTAGAGGTAGGTGAGAGAGACCCTGAGTTTGTGGCCTCAAGTGGAATGGACACCGAGATGCTCTGACTCGAAGTAAGGCCGGATATCCCTGCAATGAATTGAATGCAGGCTCGTCTTGCATCTCCCAAGACGAAGGGATGTCTGAATCCCCTGTGGAGACCACAGAGAAAGACCTAGTCCTCCGCCTCATCGCGACCGGAGGCCTCACATCCTTTGAAAACTCGAGAGGTCTGCGGAGATCAATGCTTCCAAAGGAGACGATGCCTGACTCCTCTTGAAAATGCTTAGGAGTCCTAGGATCCCTGTCCACATGGACGGGGACTCTGGGTCTCCCGCTTCACGTGAAGACGCGTCCCAATTGCCATGCCAAGACTCGAGGAAAATCCCGAGGTGTCCCTCGCACCTAGGCAGGAGTCCTGACGTCGCTGAACAAACACGTGTCTGGAAGGGACCTCCCCGTCGTAACTCGAGAATATACCCCAGGTTCCGGACGCAATTCGAGAAAAACCATGGGACGTCCCCCTCGCGGCTGGATGAGGCCCAATTCCCCTGCACTGCGTGCAGAGCAATTCCGTGTTCCACATCAAACTTGAAAGGAGACTTGATTTCCTTGATGGCACTCCAGAGAAAACCCAAGGTCACTGTCTCAAGTCTAGAGGGATCCTGAGGTCACTGGAGCAACACGAAAAGGCTCCGTGGACCCCAAATCAACTCGAGATGAGAGCTTAGACCCTGGCTTCGACTCAAGAGGAATATCAACTTTCCACAAGCACCTCAAGAGGAGGCTTCTCTCAGCTACAGGTATGTGAGAGGGACCCTGAGTTTGTGGCCTCAAGTGGAATGGACACAGAGATGCTCTGACTCGAAGTAAGGCCTGATATCCCTGCAGTGAATTGAATGCAGGCTCGTCTTGCATCTCCCAAGACGAAAGGATGTCTGAATCCCCTGTGGAGACCACAGAGAAAGACCTAATTTTCCGCCTCATCGCGACCGGAGGCCTCACATCCTTTGAAAATTCGAGAGGTCCGCGGAGATCAATGCTTCCAAAGGAGACAATTCCTGACTCCTCTTGAAAATGGATAGGAGTCCAAGGATCCCTGTGGCACGTGGAAACGGACACTGGATCTCCCGCCTCACGTGGAGACGCGTCCGCATTGCCATGCCAAGACTCGAGGAGAATCCCGAGGTGTCCCTCGCACCTAGGCATGAGTCCTGACGTCGCTGAACAAACACGTGTCTGGAAGGGCCCTCCCCGTCGTAACTCGAGAATATACCCCAGGTTCCGGCCGCAACTCGAGAAAAACTATGAGACTTCCCCCTCGTCGCGAGATGAGGCCCGATTCCCCTGCATTGCGTGCAGAGCAATTCCGCGTTCCACATCAAACGTGAAAGAAGCCTTGATTTCCGTGATGGCACTCCAGAGAAAAGCCAAGATCACTGTCTCAAGTCTAGAGGGATCCTGAGATCACTGCAGAAACACGAAAGGGCTCCGTGGACCCCAAATCAACTCGAGATGAGAGCTTAGTCCCTGGCTTCGACTCAAGAGGAATACCAACTTTCCACAAGCACCTCAAGAGGAGGCTTCTCTCAGCTACAGGTAGGTGAGAGGGACCCTGAGTTTGTGGCCTCAAATCGAATGGACACCGAGATGCTCTGACTCGAAATAAGGCCGGATATCCCTACAGTGAATTGAATGCAGGATCGTCTTGCATCTCCCAAGATGAAGGGATATCTGAATCCCCTGTGGAGACCACAGAGAAAGACCTAGTCCTCCGCCTCAACGCGAACGGAGGCCTCACATCCTTTTAAAACTCGAGAGGTCTGCGGAGATCAATGCTTCCAAAGAAGACGATGCATGACTCCTCTTGAAAATGGATAGAAGTCCTAGGATCCCTGTGGCACGTGGAAAGGGACACTGGGTCTCCCGCCTCACGTGGAGACGCGTCCCAATTGCCATGCCAAGACTCGAGGAGAATCCCGAGGTGTCCCTCGCACCTAGGCAGGAGTCCTGACGTCCCTGAAAAAACACGTGTCTGGAAGGGCCCGCCCCATCGTAACTCGAGAATATGCCCCAGGTTCCGGCCGCAACTCGAGAAAAACCATGAGACTTCCCCCTCGCCGCGAGATGAGGCCCGATTCCCCTGCATTGCATGCAGAGCAATTCCTTGTTCCACATGAAACGTGTAAGGAGCCTTGATTTCCTTGATGGCACTCCAGAGAAAACCCAAGATCACTGTCTCAAGTCTAGAGGGATCCTGAAGTCACTGGATCAACACGAAAGCGCTCCGTGGACCCCAAATCAACTCCAGATTAGAGCTTAGTCCCTGGCTTCGACTCAGGAGGAATACCAACTTTCCACAACCACCTCAAGAGGAGGCTTCTCTCAGCTACAGGTATGTGAGAGGGACCCTGAGTTTGTGGCCTCAAGTAGAATGGACACCGAGATGCTCTGACTCGAAGTAAGGCCGGATATGCCTGCAGTGAATTGAATGCAGGCTCGTCTTGCATCTCCCAAGACGAAGGGATGTCTGAATCCCCTGTGGAGACCACAGAGAAAGACCTAGTCCTCCGCCTCATCGCGAACGGAGGCCTCACATCCTTTGAAAACTCGAGAGGTCCGCGGAGATCAATGCTTCCAAAGGAGACGATGCCTGACTCCTCTTGAAAATGGATAGGAGTCCCAGGATCCCTGTGGCACGTGGAAAGGGACCCTGTGTCTCCCGCCTCACGTGAAGACGCGTCCCAATTGCCATGCCAAGACTCGAGGAGAATCCCGAGGTGTCCCTCGCACTTAGACAGGAGTCCTGACGGCGCTGAACAAACACGTGTCTGGAAGGGCACTCCCCATCGTAACTCGAGAATATACCCCAGGTTCCGGCCGCAACTCGAGAAAAACCATGAAACTTCCCCCTCGCCGCGAGATGAGGCCCGATTCCCCTGCACTGCGTGCAGAGCAATTCCGTGTTCCACATCAAGCCTGAAAGGAGCCTCGATTTCCTTGATGGTACTCCAGAGAAAACCCAAGATCACTGTCTCAAGTCTAGAGGGATCCTGAGGTCACTGTACCAACACGAAAGGGCTCCGTGGAACCCAAATCAACTCGAGATGAGAGCTTAGTCCCTGGCTTCGACTTAAGAGGAATACCAAATTTCCACAAGCACCTCAAGAGGAGGCTTCTCTCAGGTACAGGTAGGTGAGAGAGACCCTGAGTTTGTGGCCTCAAGTGGAATGGACACCGAGATGCTCTGACTCGAAGTAAGGCCGGATATCCCTGCAATGAATTGAATGCAGGCTCGTCTTGCATCTCCCAAGACGAAAGGATGTCTGAATCCCCTGTGGAGACCACAGAGAAAGACCTAGTCCTCCGCCTCATCGCGACCGGAGGCCTCACATCCTTTGAAAACTCGAGAGGTCCACGGAGATCAATGCTTCCAAAGGAGACGATGCCTGACTCCTCTTGAAAATGGATAGGAGTCCCAGGATCCCTGTGGCACGTGGAAAGGGACCGTGGGTCTCCCGCCTCACGTGGAGACGCGTCCCAATTGCCATGCCAAGGCTCGAGGTGAATCCCGAGGTGTCCCTCGCACCTAGGCCGGAGTCCTGACGTCGCTGAACAAACACGGGTCTGGAAAGGCCCTCCCCGTTGTAACTCGAAAATATACCCTAGGTTCCGGCCGCAACTCGAGAAAAACCATGAGACTTCCCCCTCGCCGCGAGATGAGGCCCGATTCCCCTGCACTGCGTGCAAAGCAATTCCGTGTTCCACATCAAACGTCAAAGGAGACTTGATTTCCTTGATGGCACTCCAGAGAAAACCCAAGATCACTGGCTCAAGTCTAGAGGGATCCTGAGGTCATTGGAGCAACACGAAAGGGATCCATGGACCCCAAATCAACTCGAGATGAGAGCTTAGTCACTGACTTCGACTCAAGAGGAATACCAACTTTCCACAAGCACCTCAAGTGGAGGCTTCTCTCAGCTACAGGTATGTGAGAGGGACCCTGAGTTTGTGGCCTCAAGTGGAATGGACACCGAGATGCTCTGACTCGAAGTAAGGCCGGATATCCCTGCAGTGAATTGAAAGCAGGCTCGTCTTGCATCTCCCAAGACGAAGGGTTGTCTGAATCCCCTGTGGAGACCACAGAGAAAGACCTAGTTCTCCGCCTCATCACGACCGGAGGCCTCACATCCTTTGAAAACTCAAGAGGTCCACGGATATCAATGCTTCCAAAGGAGACGATGCCTCACTCCTCTTGAAAATGGATAGGAGTCCCAGGAACCCTGTGGCACGTGGAAAGGGACCCTGGGTCTCCCGCCTCACGTGGAGACGCGTCGCAATTGCCATGCCGAGACTCGAGGAGAATCCCGAGGTGTCCCTCGCACCTAGGCAGGAGTCCTGACGTCGCTGAACAAACACGTGTCTGGAAGGGCCCTCCCCGTCGTAACTCGAGAATATAAATCAGGTTCCGGCCGCAACTCGAGAAAAACAATGAGACATCCCCCTCGCCGCGAGATGAGGCCCGATTCCCCTGCACTGCATGCAGAGCAATTCCGTGTTCCACATCAATCGTGAAAGGAGCCTTGATTAACTTGATGGCACTCCAGAGAAAACCAAAGATCACTGTCTCAAGTCTAGAGGGATCCTGAGGTCACTGGAGCAACACGAAAGGGCTCCGTGGACGCCAAATCAACTCGAGATGAGAGCTTAGTCCCTGGCTTCGACTCAAGAGGAATACCAACTTTCCACAAGCACCTCAAGAGGAGGCTTCTCTCATCTACAGGTATGTGAGAGGGTCCCTGAGTTTGTGGTCTTATGTGGAATGGACACCGAGATGCTCTGACTCGAAGTAAGGCAGGATATCCCTGCAGTGAATTGAATGCAGGCTCGTCTTGCATCTCCCAAGACGAAGGGATGTCTGAATCCCCTGTGGAGACCACAGAGAAAGACCTAGTTCTCCGCCTCATCGCGACCGGAGGCCTCACATCCTTTGAAAACTCGAGAGGCCACGGAGATCAATGCTTCCAAAGGAGACGATGCCTGACTCCTCTTGTAAATGGATAGGAGTCCCAGGATCCCTGTGGCACGTGGAAAGGGACCCTGGGTCTCCCGCCTCACGTGGAGACGCGTCCCAAATTCCATGTCAAGACTCGAGGAGACCCCGATGTGTTCCTCGCACCTAGGCAGGAGTCCAGACGTCGCTGAACAAACACGTGTCTGGAAGGGCCCTCCCGGTCGTAACTCGAGAATATACCCCAGGTTCCGGCCGCAACTCGAGAAAAACCATGAGACTTCCCCCTCGCCGCGAGATGAGGCACGATTCCCCTGCACTGCGTGCAGAGCAATTCTGTCTTCCACATCAAACGTGAAAGGAGCCTTGATTTCCTTGACGGCACTCAAGAGAAAACCCATGGTCACTATTTCAAGTCTAGAGGGATCCTGAGGTCACTGGCGCAACAAGAAAGGCTCCGTGGACCCCAAATCAACTCAAGATGAGAGCTTAGTCCCTGGCTTCGACTCAAGAGGAATACCAGGTTTCCACAAGCACCTCAAGAGGAGGCTTCTCTCAGCTACAGGTATGTGAGAAGGACCCTGAGTGTGTGGCCTGAAGTGGAATGGACACCGAGATGCTCTGACTCGAAGTAAGGCCGGATATCCCTGCAGTGAATTGAATGCAGGCTCGTCTTGCATCTCCCAAGACGAAGGGATGTCTGAATCCCCTGTGGAGACCACAGAGAAAGACCTAGTTCTCCGCCTCATCGCGACTGGAGGCCTCACAGCCTTTGAAAACTAGAGGGGTCCGCAGAGATCAATGCTTCCAAAGGAGACGATGCCTGACTCCTCTTGAAAATGGATAGGAGTCCCAGGATCCCTGTGGCACGTGGAAAGGGACCCTGCGTCTCCCGCCTCACGTGGAGACGCGTCCCAATTGCCATGCCAAGACTCGAGGAGAATCCCGAGGTGTCCCTCGCACCTAGGCAGGGGTCCTGACGTCGCTGAACAAACACGTGTCTGGAAATACCCTCCCCGTCGTAAATTGAGAATATACCCCAGGTACCTGCCGCAACTCGAGAACAACCATGAGACTTCCCCCTCGCCGCGAGATTAGGCCCGATTCCCCTGCACTGCGTGCAGAGCAATTCCGTGTTCCACATCAAACGTGAAAGGAGCCTTGATTTCCTTGATGGCACTCCAGAGAAATCCCAAGATCACTGTCTCAAGTCTAGAGGGATCCTGAGGTCACTGTAGCAACACGAAAGAGCTCCGTCGACCACAAATCAACTGGAGATGAGAGCATAGTCCCTGGCTTCGACTCAAGAGGAATACCAACTTTCCACAAGCACCTCAAGAGGAGGCTTCTCTCAGCTACAGGTATGTGGAAGGGACCCTGAGTTTGTGGCCTCAAGTGGAATGGACACCAAGATGCTCTGACTCGAAGTAAGGCCGGATATCCCTGCAGTGAATTGAATGCAGGCTCGTCTTGCATCTCCCAAGATGAAGGTATGTCTGAATCCCCTGTGGAGACCACAGAGAAACACCTAGTTCTCCACCTCATCGCGACCGGAGGCCTCACATCCTTTGAAAATTCGAGAGATCCACAGAGATCAATGCTTCCAAAGGAGACAATTCCTGACTCCTCTTGAAAATTGATAGGAGTCCCAGAATCCCTGTGCCACGTGGAAAGGGACCCTGGGTCTCCCGCCTCACGTGGAGACGCGTCCCAATTGCCATACCAAGACTCGAGGAGAATCCCGAGGTGTCCCTCCCACCTAGGCAGGAGTCCTGACGTCGCTGAACAAACACATGTCTGGAAGGGCCCTCCCCGTCGGATCTCAGGAATATACCACAGGTTCCGGGCGCTACTCGAGAAAAACCATGAGACGTCCGCCTCGCATCGAGATGAGGCCCGATTCCCCTGCACTGCGTGCAGAGCAATTCCGTGTTCCACATCAAACGTGAAAGGAGCCTTGATTTCCTTGATGGCACTCCAGATAAAATCCAAAATCACTATCTCAAGTCTAGAGGGATGCTGAGGTCACTGTAGCAACAGGAAAGGGCTCCGTGGACCCCAAATCAACTCGAGATGAGAGCTTAGTCCCTGGCTTCGACTCAAGAGGAATACCAACTTTCCACCAGCACCTCAAGAGGAGGCTTCTCTCAGCTACAGGTATGTGAGAGGGACCCTGAATTTGTGGCCTCAAGTGGAATGGACACCGAGATGCTCTGACTCGAAGTAAGGCCGGATATCCCTGCAGTGAATTGAATGCAGGCTCGTCTTGCATCTCGCAAGACGAAGGGATGTCTCAATCCCCTGTGGAGACCGCAGAGAAAGACCTAATTTTCCGCCTCAACGCGACCGGAGGCCTCACATCCTTTGAAAACTCGAGAGGTCCGCGGAGATCAATGCTTCCAAAGGAGACGATGCCTCACTCCTCTTGAAAATGGATAGGAGTCCCAGGATCCCTGTGGCACGTGGAAAGGGACCCTGCGTCTCCCGCCTCACGTGGAGACGCGTCCCAATTGCAATGCCAAGACTCGAGGAGAATCCCGAGGTGTCCCTCGCACCTAGGCAGGGGTCCTGACGTCGCTGAACAAACACGTGTCTGGAAGGACCCTCCCCGTCGTAAATCCAGAATATACCGCAGGTTCCGGCTGCAACTCGAGAACAACCATGAGACTTCCCCCTCGGCGCGAGATGAGGCCCGATTCCCCTGCACTGCGAGCAGAGCAATTCCGTGTTCCACATCAAACGTGAAAGGAGCCTTGATTTCCTTGATGCCACTCCAGAGAAAACCCAAAGTCACTCTCTCAAGTCTAGAGGGATCCTGAGGTCACTGGAGCAACACGAAAGGGCTCCGTGGACCCCAAATCAACTGGAGATGAGAGCTTAGTCCCTGGCTTCGACTCAAGAGGAATACCAACTTACCACAAGCACCTCAAGAGGAGGCTTCTCTCAGCTACAGGTATGTGAAAGGGACCCTGAGTTTGTGGCCTCAAGTGGAATGGACACCAAGATGCTCTGACTCGAAGTAAGGCCGGATATCCCTGCAGTGAATTGAATGCAGGCTCGTCTTGCATCTCGCAAGACGAAGGGATGTCTCAATCCCCTGTGGAGACCACAGAGAAAGACATAATTTTCCGCCTCAACGCGACCGGAGGCCTCACATTCTTTGAAAATTCGAGAGGACCGCGGAGATCAATGCTTCCAAAGGAGACGATGCCTGACTCCTCTTGAAAATGGATAGGAGTCCCAGGATCCCTGTGGCACGTGGAAAGTGACCCTGGGTCTCCCGCCTCACGTGGAGACGTGTCCCCATTGCCATGCCAAGACTCGAGGAGAATCCCGAGGTGTCCCTCGCACCTAGGCACGATTCCTGACGTCGCTGAACAAACACGTGTCTGGAAGGGCCCTCCCCGTCGTAACTCGAGAATATACCCCAGGTTCCGGCCGCAACTCGAGAAAAACCATGAGACTTCCCCCTCGCCGCTGGATGAGGCCCGATTCCCCTGCACTGCGTGCAGAGCAATTCCGTGTTCCACATCAAACGTGAAATTAGCCTTGATTTCCTTGATGGCACTCCAGAGAAAACCCAAGATCACTGTCTCAAGTCTAGAGGGATCCTGAGGTCACTGGATCAACACGAAAGGGCTCCATGGACCCCAAATCAACTCGAGTTGAGAGCTTAGTCCCTGGCTTCGACTCAAGAGGAATACCAACTTTCCACAAGCACCTCAACAGGAGGCTACTCTCAGCTAATGGTATGTGAGAGGGACCCTGAGTTTGTCGCCTCAAGTGGAATGGACACCGAGATGCTCTGACTCGAAGTAAGGCCAGATATTCCTGCAGTGATTTGAATGCAGGCTCGGCTTGTATCTCCCAAGACGAAGGGTTCTCTGAATCCCCTGTGGAGACCACATAGAAAGACCTAGTCCTCCACCTCAAAGCAATCGGAGGCCTCACATCCTTTGAAAACTCGAGAGGACCGCGGAGATCAATACTTCCGAAGGAGAGGATGCCTGACGCCTCTTAAAAATGGATAGGAATCCCAGGATCCCTGTGGCACGTGGAAAGGGACCCTGGGTCTCCCGCCTCACGTGGAGACGCGTCCCCAATGCCATGCCAAGACTCGAGGAGCATCCCGAGGTGTCCCTCGCCCCTAGGCAGGTTTCCTGACGTCGCTGAACAAACACGTGTCTGGAAGGGCCTTCCCCGTCGTAACTCGAGAATATACCCCAGGTTCCGGCCGCAACTCGAGAAAAACCATGAGACTTCCCCCTCGCCGCAAGATGAGGCCCGATTCCCCTGCACTGCGTGCAGAGCATTCCGAGTTCCACATCAAACGTGAAAAGTGCCTTGATTTCCTTGATGGCACTCCAGAGAAAACCCAAGATCACTGTCTCAAGTCTAGAGGGAACCTGAGGTCACTGGAGCAACACGAAAGTTCTCCGTGGACCCCAAATCAACTCGAGATGAGAGCTTAGTCCCTGGCTTCGACTCAAGAGGAATACCAACTTTCCACAAGCACCTCAAGAGGAGGCTTCTCTCAGCTACAGGTATGTGAAAGGGACCCTGAGTTTGTGGCCTAAAGTGGAATGGACACCGAGATGCTCTGACTCGAAGTAAGGCCGGATATCCCTGCAGTGAATTGAATGCAGTCTCGTCTTGCATCTCCAAAGACGAAGGGATGTCTGAATCCCCTGTGGAGACCACAGAGAAAGACCTAGTCCTCCGCCTCATCACGACCGGAGGCCTCACATCCTTTGAAAACTCGAGACGTCCGCGGAGATCAATGCTTCCAAAGGAGACGACGCCTGACTCCTCTTGAAAATGGATAGGAGTCCCAGGATCCTTGTGGCACGTGGAAAGGGACACTGGGTCTCCCGCCTCACGTGGAGACGCGTCCCCATTGCCATGCCAAGACTCGAGGAGAAACCCGAGGTGTCCCTCGCACCTAGGCAGGATTCCTGACGTCGCTGAACAAACACTTGTCTGGAAGGGCCCTCCCCGTCGTAACTCGAGCATATACCCCAGGTTCCGGCCGCAACTCGAGAAAAACCATGAGACTTCCCCCTCGCCGCTGGATGAGGCCCGATTCCCCTGCACTGCGTGCAGAGCAATTCCGCGTTCCACATCAAACGTGAAAGGAGCCTCGATTTCCTTGATGGCACTCCAGAGAAAACCCAAGATCACTGTCTCAAGTCTAGAGGGATCCTCAGGTCACTGCAGCAACACGAAAGGGCTCTGTGGAACCCAAATCAACTCGAGATGAGAGCTTAGTCCCTGGCTTCGACTCAAGAGGAATACCAACTTTCCACAAGCACCTCAAGAGGAGGCTTCTCTCAGCTACAGGTATGTGAGCGGGACCCTCAGTTTGTGGCCTCAAGTGGAATGGACACCGAGAAGCTCTGACTTGAAGTAAGGCCGGATATCCCTGCAGTGAATTGAATGCAGGCTCGTCTTGCATCTCCAAAGACTAAGGGATCTCTGAATCCCCTGTAGAGATGACAGAGAAAGACCTAGTCCTCCACCTCATCGCGACCGCAGGCCTCACATCCTTTGAAAACTCGAGAGGTCCGCGGAGATCAATGCTTCCACAGGAGACGATGCCTGACTCCTCTTGAAAATGGATAGGAGTCCCAGCATCCCTGTGGCACGTGGAAAGGGACCCTGGGTCTCCCGCCTCACTTGGAGACGCATCCCAATTGCCATGCCAAGACTCGAGGAGAATCCCGAGGTGTCCCTTGCACCTAGACAGGAGTCCTGACGTCGCTGAGCAAACACGTGTCTGGAAGGGCCCTCCCCGTCGTAACTCGAGAATATACCCCACGTTCGTTCAGCAACTCGAGAAAAACCATGAGACTTCCCCCTCGCAGCGAGATGAGGCCCGATTCCCCTGCACTGCATGCAGAGCAATTCCGTGTTCCATATCAAACGTGAAGGAGCCTTGATTTCCTTGATGGCACTCCAGAGAAAACCCAAGATCACTGTCTCAAGTCTAGAGGGATCCTGAGGACACTGTAGCAACACGAAAGGGCTCCGTGGACCCCAAATCAACTCGAGATGAGAGCTTAGTCTCTGGTTTCGACTCAAGAGAATTACCAACTTTCCACAAGCACCTCAGGAGGAGGCTTCTCTCAGCTACAGGTATCTGAGAGGGACCCTGAATTTGTGGCCTCAAGTGGAATGGACACCGAGATGCTCTGACTCGAAGTAAGGCCGGATATCCCAACAGTGAATTGAATGCAGGCTCGTCTTGCATCTCCCAATACGAAGGGATGTCTGAATCCCCTATAGAGACCACAGAGAAAGAACTAGTTCTCTGCTTCATCGCGAGCGGAGGCCTCACATCCTTTGAAAACTCAAGAGGTCCGCAGAGATCAATGCTTCCAAAGGAGACGATGCCTGACTCCTCTTGAAAATGGATAGGAGTCCCAGGATCACTGTGGCACGTGAAAAGGGACACTGGGTTTACCGCCATATGTGGAGACGCGTCCCCATTGCCATGCCAAGACTCGAGGAGAATCCCGAGATGTCCCTCGCACTTACGCCCGAGTCCTGACATCGCTGAACAAACACGTGTCTGGAAGGGCCCTCCCCGTCGTAACTCGAGAATATACCCCAGGTTCCGGCCGCAACTCGAGAAAAACCATGAGACTTCCCCCTCGCTGCGAGATGAGGCCCGATTCCCCTGCACTGCGTGCAGAGCAATTCCGTGTTCCACATCAAACGTGAAAGGAGCATTGATTTCCTTCATGGCACTGCACAGAAAACCCAAGATCACTGTATCAAGTCTAGAGGGATCCTGAGGTCACTGGAGCAACACGAAAGGGCTCCGTGGACCCCAAATCAACTCGAGATGAGAGCTTAGTCCCTGGCTTCGACTCAAGAGGAATACCAAATTTCCAAAAGCACCTCAAGAGGAGGCTTCTCTCATCTACAGGTATGTGAGAGGGACCCTGAGTTTGTGGCCTCATGTGGAATGGACACCGAGATGCTCTGACTCGAAGTAAGGCCGGATATCCCTACAGAGAATTGAATGCAGGCTCGTCTTGCATCTCCCAAGACGAATGGATGTCTGAATCCGCTGTGGAGACCACAGAGAAAGACCTAGTTCTCCGCCTCATCGCGACCGGAGGCCTCACATCCTTTGAAAACTCGAGAGGTCCGCGGAGATCAATGCTTCCAAAGGAGACGATGCCTGACTCCTCTTGAAAATGGATAGGAGTCCCAGGATAACTGTGGCACGTGGAAAGGGACCCTGGGTCTCCCGCCTCACGTGGATACGCGTCCCAAATGCCATTGCAAGACTCGAGGAGAATCCCGAGGTGTCCCTCGCACCTAGGCAGGAGTCCTGACGTCGCTGAACAAACACGTGTCTGGAAGGGCCCTCCCCGTCGTAACTCGAGAATATACCCCATGTTCCGGCCGCAACTCGAGAAAAACCATGAGACCTCCCCGTCGCCGCGAAATGAGGCCCGATTCCCCTGCACTGCGTGCAGAGCAATTCCGTGTTCCACATCAAACGTGAAAGGAGCCTTGATTTCCTTGATGGCACTCCAGAGAAAACCCAAGATCACTGTCTCAAGTCTAGAGGGATCCTGACGTCATTGGAGCAACACGAAAGGGCTCCGTGGACAACAAATCAACTCGAGATAAGAGCTTAGTCCCTGGCTTCGACTCAAGAGGAATACCAACTTTCCACAAGCACCTCAAGAGGAGGCTTCTCTCAGCTACAGGTATGTGAGAGGAACCCTGAGTTTGTGGCCTCAAGTGGAATGGACACCGAGATGCTCTGACTCGAAGTAAGGCCAGATATCCCTGCAGTGAATTGAATGCAGGCTCGTCTTGCATCTCCCAAGACGAAGGGATGTCTGAATCCCCTGTGGAGACCACAGAGAAAGACCTAGTTCTCCGCCTCATCGCGACGGGAGGCCTCACATCCTTTGAAAACTCGAGAGGCCACGGAGATCAATGCTTCCAAAGGAGACGATGCCTGACTCCTCTTGTAAATGGATAGGAGTCCCAGGATCCCTGTGGCACTTGGAAAGGGACCCTGGGTCTCCCGCCTCACGTGGAGACGCGTCCCAAATTCCATGTCAAGACTCGAGGAGACCCCGAGGTGTGCCTCGCACCTAGGCAGGAGTCCAGATGTCGCTGAACAAACACGTGTCTGGAAGGGCCCTCCCCGTCGTAACTCGAGATTATACCCCAGGTTCCGGCCGCAACTCGAGAAAAACCATGAGACTTCCCCCTCGCCGCGAGATGAGGCCCGATTCCCCTGCACTGCGTGCAGAGAAATTCCGAGTTCCACATCAAACGTGAAAGGAGCCTTGATTTCCTTGATGGCACTCCAGAGAAAACCCAAGATCACTGTCTCAAGTCTAGAGGGAACCTGAGGTCACTGCAGCAACACGAAAGTTCTCCGTGGACCCCAAATCAACTCGAGATGAGAGCTTAGTCCCTGGCTTCGACTCAAGAGGAATACCAAGTTTCCACAAGCACCTCAAGAGGAGGCTTCTCTCAGCTACAGGTATGTGAAAGGGACACTGAGTTTGTGGCCTCAAGTGGAATGGACACCGAGATGCTCTGACTCGAAGTAAGGCCGGATATCCCTGCAGTGATTTGAATGCAGGCTCGTCTTGCATCTCCCAAGACGAAGGGTTGTCTGAATCCCCTGTGGAGACCACAGAGAAAGACCTAGTCCTCCACCTCAACGCAACCGGAGTCCTCATATCTTTGAAAACTCGAGAGGACCGCGGAGATCAATACTTCCGAAGGAGACGATGCCTGACGCCTCTTGAAAATGGATAGGAGTCCCAGGATCCCTGTGGCACGTGGAAAGGGACCCTGGGTCTCCCGCCTCACGTGGAGACGCGTCCCCATTGCCATGCCAAGACTCGAGGAGAATCCCGAGGTGTCCCTCGCACCTAGTCAGGATTCCTGACGTCGCTGAACAAACACTTGTCTGGAAGGGCCCTCCCCGTCGTAACTAGAGAATATACCCAAGGTTCCGGCCGCAACTCGAGAAAAACCATGAGACTTCCCCCTCGCCGCTGGATGAGGCCCGATTCCCCCTGCACTGCGTGCAGAGCAATTCCGTGTTCCACATCAAACGTGAAAGGAGCCTTGATTTCCTTGATGGCACTCCAGAGAAAACCCAAGATTACTGTCTCAAGTCTAGAGGGATCCTGAGGTCACTGGAGCAACACGAAAATTCTCCATGGACCCCAAATCAACTCGAGATGAGAGCTTAGTCCCTGGCTTCGACTCAAGAGGAATACCAACTTTCCACAAGCACCTGAAGAGGAGGCTTCTCGCAGCCACAGGTATGTGAGAGGGACCCTGAGTTTGTGGCCTCAAGTGGAATGGACACCGAGATGCTCTGACTCGAAGTAAGGCCGGATATCCCTGCAGTGAAATGAATGCAGGCTCGTCTTGCATCTCCCAAGACGAAGGGATGCCTGAATCCCCTGTGGAGACCACAGAGAAAGAACTAGTCCTCCACCTCAACGCGACCGGAGGCCTCACATCCTTTGAAAGCTCGAGAGGTCCGCGGAGATCAATGCTTCCAAAGGAGACGATACCTGACTCCTCTTGAAAAAGGATAGGAGTCCCAGGATCCCTGTGGCACGTGGTAAGGGACCCTGGGTCTCCCGCCTCACGTGGAGACGCGTCCCAATTGCCATGCCAAGACTCGAGGAGAATCCCGAGGTGTCCCTCGCACCTAGGCAGGATTCCTGACGTCGCTGAACAAACACGTGTCTGGAAGGGCCCTCCCCGTCGTAACTCGAGCATATACCCCAGGTTCCGGCGGCAACTCGAGAAAAACCATGAGACTTCCCCCTCGCTGCTGGATGAGGCCCGATTCCCCTGCACTGCGTCAGAGCAATTCCGTGTTCCACATCAAACGTGAAAGGAGCCTTGATTTCCTTGATGGCACTCCAGAGAAAACCCAAGATCACTGTCTCAATGCTAGAGGGATCCTGAGGTCACTGGAGCAACACGAAACGGCTCTGTGGACCCCAAATCAACTCGAGATGAGAGCTTAGTCCCTGGCTTCGACTCAAGAGGAATACCAACTTTCCACAAGCAACTCAAGAGGAGGCTTCTCTCAGCTACAGGTATGTGAGAGGGACCCTGAGTTTGTGGCCTCAAGTGGAATGGACACCGAGAAGCTCTGACTCGAAGTAAGGCCGGATATCCCTGCAGTGAATTGAATGCAGGCTCGTCTTGCATCTCCCAAGACGAAGGGATGTCTGAATCCCTTGTGGAGACCACAAAGAAAGACCTAGTCCTCCGCCTCAACGCGAACGGAGGCCTCACATCCTTTGAAAACTCGAGAGGTCTGCGGAGTTCAATGCTTCCAAAGGAGACGATGCCTGACTCCTCTTGAAAATGAATAGGAGTCCCAGAATCCCTGTGGCACGTGGAAAGGGACTCTGGATCTCCCGCCTCACATGGAGACGCGACCCAATTGCCATGCCAAGACTCGAGGAGAATCCCGATGTGTCCCTCGCACCGAGGCAGGAGTCCTGACGTCGCTGAAAAAACACGTGTCTGGAAGGGCCCTCCGCGTCGTAACTCGAGAATATACCCCAGGTTCCGGCCGCAACTCAAGAAAAAGCATGAGACTTCCCCCTTGCCACGAGGTGAGCCCCGATTCCCCTGCACTGCATGCAGAGCAATTCCGTGTTCCACATCAAACGTGGAAGGAGCCTTGATTTCCTTGATGGCACTCCAGAGAAATCCCAAGATCACTCTCTCAAGTCTAGAGGGATCCTGAGGTCACTTGAGCAACACGAAAGGGCTCCGTGGACCCCAAATCAACTCGAGATGAGAGCTTAGTCCCTGGCTTCGACTCAAGAAGAATACCAACTTTCCACAAGCACCTGAAGAGGAGGCTTCTCGCAGCCACAGGTATGTGAGAGGGACCCTGAGTTTGTGGTCTCAAGTGGAATGGACACCGAGATGCTCTGACTCGAAGTAAGTCCGGATATCCCTGCATTGAATTGAATGCAGGCTAGTCTTGCATCTCCCAAGACGAAGGGATGTCTGAATCCCCTGTGGAGATTAAAGAGAAAGACCTGGTCCTCCGCCTCAATGCGAACGGAGGCCTCACATCTTTTGAAAACTCGAGAGGTCGGCGGAGATCAATGCTTCCAAAGGAGAAGATGCCTGACTCTTCTTGAAAATGGATAGGAGTCCCAGGATCCCTGTGGCACGTGGAAAGGACCCTGGGTCTCCCGCCTCACGTGGAGACGGGTCCAAATTGCCATGCCAAGTCTCGAGGAGAATCCCGAGGTGTCCCTCGAACCTAGGCAGGAGTCCTGACGTCGCTGAACAAACACGTGTCTGGAAGGGCCCTCCCCGTCGTAACTCGAGAATATACCCCAGGTTCCGGCCGCAACTCGAGAAAAACCATGAGACTTCCCCCTCGCCGCGAGATGAGGCCCGATTCCCCTGCAATGCGTGCAGAGCAATTCCGTATTCCACATCAAAAATGAATGGAGCCTTGATTTCCTTGATGGCACTCCAGAGAAAACCCAAGATCACTGTCTCAAGTCTAGAGGGATCCTGAGGTCACTGGAGCAACAGGAAAGGGCTCCGTGGACCCCAAATCAACTCGAGATGAGAGCTTAGTCCCTGGCTTCGACTCAAGAGGAATACCAACTTTCCACAAGCACCTCAGGAGGAGGCTTCTCTCAACTACAGGCATGTGAGAGGGCCCCTGAGTTTGTGGCCTCAAGTGGAATGGACACCGAGATGCTCTGACTCAAAGTAAGGCCGGATATCCCTGCAGTGAATTGAATGCAGGCTCGTCTTGCATCTCCCAAGACGAAGGGATGTCTGAATCCCCTGTGGAGACCACAGAGAAAGACCGAGTTCTCCGCCTCATCGCGACCGGAGGCCTCACATCCTTTGAAAACTCACGAGGTCCGCGGAGATCAATGCTTCCAAAGGAGACGATGCCTGACTCCTCTTGAAAATGGATAGGAGTGCCAGGATCCCTGTGGCACGTGGAAAGGGAACCGGGGTCTCCCGCCTCATGTGGAGACGCATCCCAATTACCATGCCAAGACTCGAGGAGAATCCCGAGGTGTCCCTCGCACCTAGGCAGGAGTCCTGACGTCGCTGAACAAACACGTGTCTAGAAGGGCCCTCCCCGTCGTTACTCGAGAATATAACCCAGGTTCTGGCCGCAACGCAAGAAAAACCATGAGATTTCCCCCTCGCCGTGAGTTGAGGCCAGATTCCCCTGCACTGCATGCAGAGCAATTCCGTGTTCCACATCAAACGTGAAAGGAGCCTTGATTTCCTTGATGGCACTCCAGAGAAAACCCAAGATCACTGTCTCAAGTCTAGAGGGATCCTGAGGTCACTGGAGCAACACGAAAGTGCTCCGTGAACCCCAAATCAACTCGAGATGAGAGCTTAGTCCCTGGCTTAGACTCAAGAGGAATACCAACTTTCCACAAGCACCTCAGGAGAAGGCTTCTCTCAGCTACAGGTAGGTGAGAGGGACCCTGAGTTTGTGGCCTCAAGTCGAATGGACACCGAGATGCTCTGACTCGAAGTAAGGCCGGATATCCCTGCAGTGAAGTTAACGCAGGCTCGTCTTGCATCTCCCAAGATGAAGGGATGTCTGAATCCCCTGTGGAGGCCACAGAGAAAGACCTAGTCCTCCGCCTCATCGCGACAGGAGGCCTCACATCCTTTGAAAACTGAGAGGTCCACGGAGATCAATGCTTCCAAAGGAGACGATGCCTGACTCCTCTTGAAAATGTATAGGAGTCCCAGCATCCCTGTCGCACGTGGAAAGGGAACCTGGGTCTCCCGCCTCACGTGGAGACGCGTCCAAATTGCCATACCAAGACTCGAGGAGAATCCCGAGGTGACCCTCGCACCTAGGCAGGAGTCCTGACGTTGTTGAACAAACACGGGTCTGGAAGGGCCCTCCCCGTCGTAACTCGAGAATACACCCCAGGTTCCGGCAGCAACTCGAGAAAAACCATGAGACTTCGCCCTCGCCGCTAGATGAGGCCAGATTCCCCTGCACTGCGTGCAGAGCAATTCCGTGTTCCACATCAAACGTGAAAGGAGCCTTTATTTCCTTGATGGCACTCCAGAGAAAACCCAAGATCACTGTCTCAAGTCTAGAGGGATCCTGAGGTCACTGGAGCAACACGTAAGGGCTCCGTGGACCCCAAATCAACTCGAGATGAGAGCTTAGTCCCTGGCTTCGACTCAAGAGGAATACCAACTTTCCAAAATCACCTCATGAGGAGGCTTCTCTCAGCTACAGGTATCTGAGAGGGACCCTGAGTTTGTGGCCTCAAGTGGAATGGACACCGAGATGCTCTGACTCGAAGTAAGGCCGGATATCCCTTCAGTGAATTGAATGCAGGCTCGTCTTGCATCTCCCAAGACGAAGGGATGTCTGAATCCCCTGTGGAGACCACAGAGAAAGACCTAGTCCTCCGCCTCATCGCGACCGGAGGCCTCACATCCTTTGAAAACTCGAAAGGTCCGCGGAGATCAATGCTTCCAAAGGAGAGGATGCCTGACTCCTCTTGAAAATGGATAGGAGTCAGGATACCTGTGGCACGTGGAAAGGGACCCTGGGTCTCCCGCCTCACGTGGATACGCGTCCCACTTGCCATGCCAAGACTCGAGGAGAATCCCGAGGTGTCCCTCGCACCTAAGCAGGAGTCCTGACGTCGCTGAACAAACACGTGTCTGGAAGGGCCCTCCCCGTCGTAACTCGAGAATATACCCCAGGTTCTGGCCGCAACTCAAGAAAAAGCATGAGACTTCCCCCTTGCCACGAGGTGAGCCCCGATTCCCCTGCACTGCATGCAGAGCAATTCCGTGTTCCACATCAAACGTGGAAGGAGCCTTGATTTCCTTGATGGCACTCCAGAGAAAACCCAAGATCACTCTCTCAAGTCTAGAGGGATCCTGATGTCACTTGAGCAACACGAAAGGGCTCCGTGGACCCCAAATCAACTCGAGATGAGAGCTTAGTCCCTGGCTTCGACTCAAGAAGAATACCAACTTTCCACAAGCACCTGAAGAGGAGGCTTCTCGCAGCCACAGGTATGTGAGAGGGACCCTGAGTTTGTGGCCTCAAGTGGAATGGACACCGAGATGCTCTGACTCGAAGTAAGTCCGGATATCCCTGCATTGAATTGAATGCAGGCTAGTCTTGCATCTCCCAAGACGAAGGGATGTCTGAATCCCCTGTGGAGATTAAAGAGAAAGACCTGGTCCTCCGCCTCAATGCGAACGGAGGCCTCACATCTTTTGAAAACTCGAGAGGTCGGCGGAGATCAATGCTTCCAAAGGAGAAGATGCCTGACTCTTCTTGAAAATGGATAGGAGTCCCAGGATCCCTGTGGCACGTGGAAAGGACCCTGGGTCTCCCGCCTCACGTGGAGACGGGTCCAAATTGCCATGCCAAGACTCGAGGAGAATCCCGAGGTGTCCCTCGAACCTAGGCAGGAGTCCTGACGTCGCTGAACAAACACGTGTCTGGAAGGGCCCTCCCCGTCGTAACTCGAGAATATAAGCCAGGTTCCGGCTACAACTCGAGAAAAACCATGAGACTTCCCCCTCGCCGCGAGATGAGGCCCGATTCCCCTGCAATGCCTGCAGAGCAATTCCGTATTCCACATCAAAAATGAATGGAGCCTTGATTTCCTTGATGGCACTCCAGAGAAAACCCAAGATCACTGTCTCAAGTCTAGAGGGATCCTGAGGTCACTGGAGCAACAGGAAAGGGCTCCGTGGACCCCAAATCAACTCGAGATGAGAGCTTAGTCCCTGGCTTCGACTCAAGAGGAATACCAACTTTCCACAAGCACCTCAGGAGGAGGCTTCTCTCAACTACAGGCATGTGAGAGGGCCCCTGAGTTTGTGGCCTCAAGTGGAATGGACACCGAGATGCTCTGACTCAAAGTAAGGCCGGATATCCCTGCAGTGAATTGAATGCAGGCTCGTCTTGCATCTCCCAAGACGAAGGGATGTCTGAATCCCCTGTGGAGACCACAGAGAAAGACCGAGTTCTCCGCCTCATCGCGACCGGAGGCCTCACATCCTTTGAAAACTCACGAGGTCCGCGGAGATCAATGCTTCCAAAGGAGACGATGCCTGACTCCTCTTGAAAATGGATAGGAGTGCCAGGATCCCTGTGGCACGTGGAAAGGGAACCGGGGTCTCCCGCCTCATGTGGAGACGGGTCCAAATTGCCATGCCAAGACTCGAGGAGAATCCCGAGGTGTCCCTCGCACCTAGGCAGGAGTCCTGACGACGCTGAACTAACACGTGTCTGGAAGGGCCCTCCCCGTTGTAACTCGAGAATATACCCCAGGATCCGGCCGCAACTCGTGAAAAACCAAGAGATTTCCCCCTCGCCGCGAGATGAGGCCCGATTCCCCTGCACTGCATGCAAAGCAATTCCGTATTCCACATCAAACGTGAAAAGAGCCTTGATTTCCTTGATAGCACTCCAGAGAAAACCCAAGATCACTGTCTCAAGTCTAGAGGGATCTTGAGGTCCCTGGATCAACACGAAAGGGCTCCGTGGACCCCAAATCAACTCGAGATGAGAGCTGAGTCCCTGGCTTCGACTCAAGAGGAATACCAACTTTCCACAAGCACCTCAAGAGGAGGCTTCTCTCAGCTACAGGTAGGTGAGAGGGACCCTGAGTTTGTGGCCTCAAGTGGAATGGACACCGAGATGCTCTGACTCGAAGTGAGGCCGGATATCGCTGCAGTGAATTGAATGCAAGCTCGCCTTGCATCTCCCAAGACGAAGGGATGTCTGAATCCCCTGTGGAGACCACAGAGAAAGACCTAGTTCTCCGCCTCATCGCGACCGGAGGCCTCACATCCTTTGAAAACTCGAGAGGTCCGCGGAGATCAATGCTTCCAAAGGAGACGATGCCTGACTCCTCTTGAAAATGGTTAGGAGTCCCAGGATCCCTATGGCACGTGGAAAGGGACCCTGGGTCTCCCGCGTCACGTGGAGACGCGTCCCAATTGCCATGGCAAGACTCGAAGAGAATCCCGAGGTGTCACTCGCACCTAGGCAGGAGTTCTGACGTCGCTGAACAAACACGTGTCTGGAAGGGCCCTCCCCGTCGTAACTCGAGAATAGACCCCAGGTTCCGGCCGCAACTCGAGAAAAACCATGAGACTTCCCCCTCGCCGCGAGATGAGGCCCGATTCCCCTGCACTGCATGCAGAGCAATTCCGTGTTCCACATCAAACGTGAAAGGAGCCTTGATTTCCTTGATGGCACTCCAGAGAAAACCCAAGATCACTGTCTCAAGTCTAGAGGGATCTTGAGGTCACTGGAGCAACACGAAAGGGATCCGTGGAACACAAATCAACTCGAGATGAGAGCTGAGTCCCTGGCTTCGACTCAAGAGGAATACCAACTTTCCACAAGCACCTTAAGAGGAGGCTTCTCTCAGCTACAGGTATGTGAGAGGGACCCTGAGTTTGTGGCCTCAAGTGGAATGGACACCGAGATGCTCTGACTCGAAGTAAGGCCGAATATCCCTGCAGTGAATTGAATGCAGGCTCGTATTCCATCTCCCAAGAAGAAGGGATGTCTGAATCCCCTGTGGAGGCCACAGAGAAAGACTTAGTCCTCCGCCTCACCGCGACCGGAGGCCTCACATCCTTTGAAAACTCGAGAGGTCCGCGGAGATCAATGCTTCCAAAGGAGAAGATGCCTGACCCTTCTTGAAAATGGATAGGAGTCCCAGGATCCCTGTGGCACGTGGAAAGGGACCCTGGGTCTCCCGCCTCACGTGGAGACGCGTCCCAATTTCCATGCCAAGACTCGAGGAGAATCCCGAGGTGTCCCTCGCACCTAGGCAGGAGTCCTCACGTCGCTGAACAAACACGTGTCTGGAAGGGCCCTCCCCGTCGTAACTCGAGAATATACCGAAGGTTCCGGCCGCAACTCGAGAAAAACCATGAGACTTCCCCCTCGCCGCGAGATGAGGCCCGATTCCCCTGCACTGCGTGCAGAGCAATTCCGTTTTCCACATCAAACGTGAAAGGAGCCTTGATTTCCTTGATGGCACTCCAGAGAAAACCCAAGTTCACTGTCTCAAGTCTAGAGGGATCCTGAGGTCACTGGAGCAACACGAAAGGGCTCCGTGGACCCCAAATCAACTCGAGATGAGAGCTTAGTCCCTGGCTTCGACTCAAGAGGAATACCAACTTTCCACAAGCACCTCAAGAGGAGGCTTCTCTAAGCTACAGGTATGTGAGAGGGAACCTGAGTTTGTGGCCTCAAGTGGAATGGACACCGAGATGCTCTGACTCGAAGTAAGGCCGGATATCCCTGCAGTGAATTGAATGCAGGCTCGTCTTGCATCTCCCAAGACGAAGGGTTGTCTGAATCCCCTGTGGAGACCACAGAGAAAGACCTCGTTCTCCGCCTCATCGAGACCAGAGGCCTCACATCCTTTGAAAATTCGAGAGGTCGGCGGAGATCAATGCTTGCAGAGGAGAAGATGCCCGACTCTTCTTGAAAATGGATAGGAGTCCCAGGATCCCTGTGGCACGTGGAAAGGGACCCTGGGTCTCCCGCCTCACGTGGAGACGCGTCCCAATTGCCATGCCAAGACTCCAGGAGAATCCCGAGGTTTCCCTCGCACCTAGGCAGGAGTCCTGACGTCGCTGAACAAACACGTGTCTGGAAGGGCCCTCCCCGTTGTAACTCGAGAATATACCCCAGGTTCCGGCTACAACTCGAGAAAAACCATGAGACTTCCCCCTCGCCGCTGGATGAGGCCCGATTCCCCTGCACTGCGTGCAGAGCAATTCCGTGTTCCACATCATACGTGAAAGGAGCCTTGATTTCCTTGATGGCACTCCAGAGAAAACCCAAGATCACTGTCTCAAGTCTAGAGGGATCCTGAGGTCACTGGAGCAACACTAAAGGGCTCCGTGGACCCCATATCAACTCGAGATGAGAGCTTAGTCCTTGGCTTCGACTAAAGAGCAATACTAACTTTCCACAAGCACCTCAAGAGGAGGCTTCTCTCAGCTTCAGGTAGGTGAAAGGGACCCTGAGTTTGTGGCCTCAAGTCGAATGGACACCGAGATGCTCTGACTCGAAGTAAGGACGGATATCCCTGCAGTGAAGTGAATGCAGGCTCGTCTTGCATCTCCCAAGATGAAGGGATGTCTGAATCCACTGTGGATGCCACAGAGAAAGACCTAGTCCTCCGCCTCATCGCGACCAGAGGCCTGACATCCTTTGAAAACTGAGAGGTCCGCGGAGATCAATGCTTCCAAAGGAGACGATGCCTGACTCCTCTTGAAAATGGATAGGAGTCCCAGGATCCCTGTGGCACGTGGAAAGGGACACTGGGTCTCCCGCCTCACGTGGAGACGCGTCAAAATTGCCATACCAAGACTCGAGGAGAATCCCGAGGTGACCCTCGCACCTAGGCAGGAGTCCTGCCGTCGCTGAACAAACACGGGTCTGGAAGGGCCCTCCCCGTCGTAACTCGAGAATACACCCCAGGTTCCGGCAGCAACTCGAGAAAAACCATGAGACTTCGCCCTCGCCGCGAGATGAGGCCCGATTCCCCTGCACTGCGTGCAGAGCAATTCCGTTTTCCACAGCAAACGTGAAAGGAGCCTTGATTTCCTTGATGGCACTCCAGAGAAAACCCAAGATCACTGTCTCAAGTCTAGAGGGATCCTGAGGTCACTGGAGCAACACGAAAGTGCTCCGTGAACCCCAAATCAACTCGAGATGAGAGCTTAGTCCCTGGCTTAGACTCAAGAGGAATACCAACTTTCCACAAGCACCTCAGGAGAAGGCTTCTCTCAGCTACAGGTAGGTGAGAGGGACCCTGAGTTTGTGGCCTCAAGTCGAATGGACACCGAGATGCTCTGACTCGAAGTAAGGCCGGATATCCCTGCAGTGAAGTTAACGCAGGCTCGTCTTGCATCTCCCAAGATGAAGGGATGTCTGAATCCCCTGTGGAGGCCACAGAGAAAGACCTAGTCCTCCGCCTCATCGCGACAGGAGGCCTCACATCCTTTGAAAACTGAGAGGTCCGCGGAGATCAATGCTTCCAAAGGAGACGATGCCTGACTCCTCTTGAAAATGGATAGGAGTCCCAGCATCCCTGTCGCACGTGGAAAGGGAACCTGGGTCTCCCGCCTCACGTGGAGACGCGTCCCAATTGCCATACCAAGACTCGAGGAGAATCCCGAGGTGACCCTCGCACCTAGGCAGGAGTCCTGACGTTGTTGAACAAACACGGGTCTGGAAGGGCCCTCCCCGTCGTAACTCGAGAATACACCCCAGGTTCCGGCAGCAACTCGAGAAAAACCATGAGACTTCGCCCTCGCCGCTAGATGAGGCCAGATTCCCCTGCACTGCGTGCAGAGCAATTCCGTGTTCCACATCAAACGTGAAAGGAGCCTTTATTTCCTTGATGGCACTCCAGAGAAAACCCAAGATCACTGTCTCAAGTCTAGAGGGATCCTGAGGTCACTGGAGCAACACGAAAGGGCTCCGTGGACCCCAAATCAACTCGAGATGAGAGCTTAGTCCCTGGCTTCGACTCAAGAGGAATACCAACTTTCCAAAATCACCTCATGAGGAGGCTTCTCTCAGCTACAGGTATCTGAGAGGGACCCTGAGTTTGTGGCCTCAAGTGGAATGGACACCGAGATGCTCTGACTCGAAGTAAGGCCGGATATCCCTTCAGTGAATTGAATGCAGGCTCGTCTTGCATCTCCCAAGACGAAGGGATGTCTGAATCCCCTGTGGAGACCACAGAGAAAGACCTAGTCCTCCGCCTCATCGCGACCGGAGGCCTCACATCCTTTGAAAACTCGAAAGGTCCGCGGAGATCAATGCTTCCAAAGGAGAGGATGCCTGACTCCTCTTGAAAATGGATAGGAGTCAGGATCCCTGTGGCACGTGGAAAGGGACCCTGGGTCTCCCGCCTCACGTGGATACGCGTCCCACTTGCCATGCCAAGACTCGAGGAGAATCCCGAGGTGTCCCTCGCACCTAAGCAGGAGTCCTGACGTCGCTGAACAAACACGTGTCTGGAAGGGCCCTCCCCGTCGTAACTCGAGAATATACCCCAGGTTCTGGCCGCAACTCAAGAAAAAGCATGAGACTTCCCCCTTGCCACGAGGTGAGCCCCGATTCCCCTGCACTGCATGCAGAGCAATTCCGTGTTCCACATCAAACGTGGAAGGAGCCTTGATTTCCTTGATGGCACTCCAGAGAAAACCCAAGATCACTCTCTCAAGTCTAGAGGGATCCTGATGTCACTTGAGCAACACGAAAGGGCTCCGTGGACCCCAAATCAACTCGAGATGAGAGCTTAGTCCCTGGCTTCGACTCAAGAAGAATACCAACTTTCCACAAGCACCTGAAGAGGAGGCTTCTCGCAGCCACAGGTATGTGAGAGGGACCCTGAGTTTGTGGCCTCAAGTGGAATGGACACCGAGATGCTCTGACTCGAAGTAAGTCCGGATATCCCTGCATTGAATTGAATGCAGGCTAGTCTTGCATCTCCCAAGACGAAGGGATGTCTGAATCCCCTGTGGAGATTAAAGAGAAAGACCTGGTCCTCCGCCTCAATGCGAACGGAGGCCTCACATCTTTTGAAAACTCGAGAGGTCGGCGGAGATCAATGCTTCCAAAGGAGAAGATGCCTGACTCTTCTTGAAAATGGATAGGAGTCCCAGGATCCCTGTGGCACGTGGAAAGGACCCTGGGTCTCCCGCCTCACGTGGAGACGGGTCCAAATTGCCATGCCAAGACTCGAGGAGAATCCCGAGGTGTCCCTCGAACCTAGGCAGGAGTCCTGACGTCGCTGAACAAACACGTGTCTGGAAGGGCCCTCCCCGTCGTAACTCGAGAATATAAGCCAGGTTCCGGCTACAACTCGAGAAAAACCATGAGACTTCCCCCTCGCCGCGAGATGAGGCCCGATTCCCCTGCAATGCCTGCAGAGCAATTCCGTATTCCACATCAAAAATGAATGGAGCCTTGATTTCCTTGATGGCACTCCAGAGAAAACCCAAGATCACTGTCTCAAGTCTAGAGGGATCCTGAGGTCACTGGAGCAACAGGAAAGGGCTCCGTGGACCCCAAATCAACTCGAGATGAGAGCTTAGTCCCTGGCTTCGACTCAAGAGGAATACCAACTTTCCACAAGCACCTCAGGAGGAGGCTTCTCTCAACTACAGGCATGTGAGAGGGCCCCTGAGTTTGTGGCCTCAAGTGGAATGGACACCGAGATGCTCTGACTCAAAGTAAGGCCGGATATCCCTGCAGTGAATTGAATGCAGGCTCGTCTTGCATCTCCCAAGACGAAGGGATGTCTGAATCCCCTGTGGAGACCACAGAGAAAGACCGAGTTCTCCGCCTCATCGCGACCGGAGGCCTCACATCCTTTGAAAACTCGAGAGGTCCGCGGAGATCAATGCTTCCAAAGGAGACGATGCCTGACTCCTCTTGAAAATGGATAGGAGTGCCAGGATCCCTGTGGCACGTGGAAAGGGAACCGGGGTCTCCCGCCTCATGTGGAGACGGGTCCAAATTGCCATGCCAAGACTCGAGGAGAATCCCGAGGTGTCCCTCGCACCTAGGCAGGAGTCCTGACGACGCTGAACTAACACGTGTCTGGAAGGGCCCTCCCCGTTGTAACTCGAGAATATACCCCAGGATCCGGCCGCAACTCGTGAAAAACCAAGAGATTTCCCCCTCGCCGCGAGTTGAGGCCCGATTCCCCTGCACTGCATGCAAAGCAATTCCGTATTCCACATCAAACGTGAAAAGAGCCTTGATTTCCTTGATAGCACTCCAGAGAAAACCCAAGATCACTGTCTCAAGTCTAGAGGGATCTTGAGGTCCCTGGAGCAACAGGAAATGGCACCGTGGACCCCAAATCAACTCGAGATGAGAGCTTAGTCCCTGGCTTCGACTCAAGAGGAATACCAACTTTCCACAAGCACCTCAAGAGGAGGCTTCTCTCAGCTACAGGTATGTGAGAGGGACCCTGAGTTTGTGGCCTCAAGTGGAATGGACACCGAGATGCTCTGACTCGAGTTAAGGCCGGATATCCCTGCAGTGAATTGAATGCAGGCTCGTCTTGCATCTCCGAAGACGAAGGGATATCTGAATCCCCTGTGGAGGCCACAGAGAAAGACCTAGTCCTCCGCCTCATCGCGACCGGAGGCCTCACATCCTTTGAAAACTCGAGAGGTCCGCGGAGATCAATGCTTCCAAAGGAGAAGATGCCTGACCCTTCTTGAAAATGGATAGGAGTCCCAGGATCCCTGTGGCACGTGGAAAGGGACCCTGGGTCTCCCGCCTCACATGGAGACGCGTCCCAATTGCCATGCCAAGACTCGAGGAGAATCCCGAGGTGTCCCTCGCACCTAGGCAGGAGTCCTCACGTCGCTGAACAAACACGTGTCTGGAAGGGCCCTCCCCGTCGTAACTCGAGAATATACCGAAGGTTCCGGCCGCAACTCGAGAAAAACCATGAGACTTCCCCCTCGCCGCGAGATGAGGCCCGATTCCCCTGCACTGCGTGCAGAGCAATTCCGTTTTCCACATCAAACGTGAAAGGAGCCTTGATTTCCTTGATGGCACTCCAGAGAAAACCCAAGTTCACTGTCTCAAGTCTAGAGGGATCCTGAGGTCACTGGAGCAACACGAAAGGGCTCCGTGGACCCCAAATCAACTCGAGATGAGAGCTTAGTCCCTGGCTTCGACTCAAGAGGAATACCAACTTTCCACAAGCACCTCAAGAGGAGGCTTCTCTAAGCTACAGGTATGTGAGAGGGACCCTGAGTTTGTGGCCTCAAGTGGAATGGACACCGAGATGATCTGACTCGAAGTAAGGCCGGATATCCCTGCAGTGAATTGAATGCAGGCTCGTCTTGCATCTCCCAAGACGAAGGGTTGTCTGAATCCCCTGTGGAGACCACAGAGAAAGACCTCGTTCTCCGCCTCATCGAGACCAGAGGCCTCACATCCTTTGAAAATTCGAGAGGTCGGCGGAGATCAATGCTTCCAGAGGAGAAGATGCCCGACTCTTCTTGAAAATGGATAGGAGTCCCAGGATCCCTGTGGCACGTGGAAAGGGACCCTGGGTCTCCCGCCTCACGTGGAGACGCGTCCCAATTGCCATGCCAAGACTCCAGGAGAATCCCGAGGTTTCCCTCGCACCTAGGCAGGAGTCCTGACGTCGCTGAACAAACACGTGTCTGGAAGGGCCCTCCCCGTTGTAACTCGAGAATATACCCCAGGTTCCGGCTACAACTCGAGAAAAACCATGAGACTTCCCCCTCGCCGCTGGATGAGGCCCGATTCCCCTGCACTGCGTGCAGAGCAATTCCGTGTTCCACATCATACGTGAAAGGAGCCTTGATTTCCTTGATGGCACTCCAGAGAAAACCCAAGATCACTGTCTCAAGTCTAGAGGGATCCTGAGGTCACTGGAGCAACACGAAAGGGCTCCGTGGACCCCAAATCAACTCGAGATGAGAGCTTAGTCCTTGGCTTCGACTAAAGAGCAATACTAACTTTCCACAAGCACCTCAAGAGTAGGCTTCTCTCAGCTTCAGGTAGGTGAAAGGGACCCTGAGTTTGTGGCCTCAAGTCGAATGGACACCGAGATGCTCTGACTCGAAGTAAGGCCGGATATCCCTGCAGTGAAGTGAATGCAGGCTCGTCTTGCATCTCCCAAGATGAAGGGATGTCTGAATCCACTGTGGATGCCACAGAGAAAGACCTAGTCCTCCGCCTCATCGCGACCAGAGGCCTGACATCCTTTGAAAACTGAGAGGTCCGCGGAGATCAATGCTTCCAAAGGAGACGATGCCTGACTCCTCTTGAAAATGGATAGGAGTCCCAGGATCCCTGTGGCACGTGGAAAGGGACACTGGGTCTCCCGCCTCACGTGGAGACGCGTCAAAATTGCCATACCAAGACTCGAGGAGAATCCCGAGGTGACCCTCGCACCTAGGCAGGAGTCCTGCCGTCGCTGAACAAACACGGGTCTGGAAGGGCCCTCCCCGTCGTAACTCGAGAATACACCCCAGGTTCCGGCAGCAACTCGAGAAAAACCATGAGACTTCGCCCTCGCCGCGAGATGAGGCCCGATTCCCCTGCACTGCGTGCAGAGCAATTCCGTGTTCCACAGCAAACGTGAAAGGAGCCTTTATTTCCTTGATGGCACTCCAGAGAAAACCCAAGATCACTGTCTCAAGTCTAGAGGGATCCTGAGGTCACTGGAGCAAAACGAAAGGGTTCCGTGGACCCCAAATCAACTCGAGATGAGAGCTTAGTCCCTGGCTTCGACTCAAGAGGAATACCAACTTTCCACAAGCACATCAAGAGGAGGCTTCTCTCAGCTACAGGTATGTGAGTGGGACCCTGAGTTTGTGGCCTCAAGTGGAATGGACCGCAAGATGCTCTGACTCGAAGTAAGGCTAGATATCCCTGAAGTGAATTGAATGCAGGCTCGTCTTGCCTCTCCCAAGACGAAGGGATGTCTGAATCCCCTGTGGAGGCCACAGAGAAAGACCTAGTTCTCCGCCTCATCGTGACCAGAAGCCTCACATCCTTTGAAAACTCGAGAGGTCCGCGGAGATCAATGCTTCCAAAGGAGACGATGCCTGACTCCTCTTGAAAATGGATAGGAGTCCCAGGATCCCTGTGGCACGTGGAAAGGGACCCTGGGTCTCCCGCTTCACGTGGAGACGCGTCCCCATTGCCATGCCAAGACTCGAGGAGAATCCTGAGGTGTCCCTCGTACCTAGGCAGGAGTCCTTACGTCGCTGAACAAACACGTGTATGGAAGGGCCCTCCCCGTCGTAACTCGAGAATATACCCCAGGTTCCGGCCGCAACTCTAGAAAAACCATGAGATTTCCCCTCGCCGCGAGATGAGGCCCGATTCCCTAGCACTGCGTCCAGAGTAATTCCGTGTTCCACATCAAACGTGAAAGGAGCTTTGATTTCCTTGATGACACTCCAGAGAAAACCCAAGATCACTGTCTCAAGTCTAGAGGGATAATGAGGTCACTGGAGCAACACGAAAGGGCTCCGTCGACCCCAAATCAACTCGAGATGAGAGCTTAGTCCCTGGCTTCGACTCAAGACGAGTACCAACTTTCCACAAGCACCTCAAGAGGAGGCTTCTCTCAGCTACAGGTATGTGAGAGGGACCCTGAGTTTGTGGCCTCAAGTGGAATGGACACCGAGATGCTCTGACTCGAGTTAAGGCCGGATATCCCTGCAGTGAATTGAATGCAGGCTCGTCTTGCATCTCCGAAGACGAAGGGATATCTGAATCCCCTGTGGAGGCCACAGAGAAAGACCTAGTCCTCCGCCTCATCGCGACCGGAGGCCTCACATCCTTTGAAAACTCGAGAGGCCCACGGAGATCAATGCTTCCAAAGGAGACGATGCCTGACTCCTCTTGAAAATGGATAGGAGTCCCAGGATCCCTGTGGCACGTGGAAAGGGACCCTGGGTCTCCCGCCTCACGTGGAGTCGGGTCCCAATTGCCATGCCAAGACTCGAGGAGAATCCCGAGGTGTCCCTCGCACCTAGGCAGGAGTCCTGACGTCGATGAACAAACAAGTTTATGGAAGGGCCCTCCCCGTCGTAACTCGAGAATATACCCCAGGTTCCGGCCGCAACTCGAGAAAAACCATGAGACTTCCCCCTCGCCGCCAGATGAGGCCCGATTCCCCTGCACTGCGTCCAGAGCAATTCCGTGTTCCACATCAAACTTGAAAGGAGCCTTGATTTCCTTAATGGCACTCCAGAGAAAACCCAAGATTACTGTCTCAAGTCTAGAGGGATCCTGAGGTCACTGTAGCAACAGGAAATGGCACCGTGGACCCCAAATCAACTCGAGATGAGAGCTTAGTCCCTGGCTTCGACTCAAGAGGAATACCAACTTTCCACAAGCACCTCAAGAGGAGGCTTCTCTCAGCTACAGGTATGTGAGAGGGACCCTGAGTTTGTGGCCTCAAGTGGAATGGACACCGAGATGCTCTGACTCGAGTTAAGGCCGGATATCCCTGCAGTGAATTGAATGCAGGCTCGTCTTGCATCTCCGAAGACGAAGGGATATCTGAATCCCCTGTGGAGGCCACAGAGAAAGACCTAGTCCTCCGCCTCATCGCGACCGGAGGCCTCACATCCTTTGAAAACTCGAGAGGTCCGCGGAGATCAATGCTTCCAAAGGAGAAGATGCCTGACCCTTCTTGAAAATGGATAGGAGTCCCAGGATCCCTGTGGCACGTGGAAAGGGACCCTGGGTCTCCCGCCTCACGTGGAGACGCGTCCCAATTGCCATGCCAAGACTCGAGGAGAATCCCGAGGTGTCCCTCGCACCTAGGCAGGAGTCCTCACATCGCTGAACAAACACGTGTCTGGAAGGGCCCTCCCCGTCGTAACTCGAGAATATACCGAAGGTTCCGGCTGCAACTCGAGAAAAACCATGAGACTTCCCCCTCGCCGCGAGATGAGGCCCGATTCCCCTGCACTGAGTGCAGAGCAATTCCGTGTTCCACATCAAACGTGAAAGGAGCCTTGATTTCCTTGATAGCACTCCAGAGAAAACCCACGATCACTGTCTCAAGTCTAGAGGGATCTTGAGGTCACTGGAGCAACACGAAAGGGCTCCGTGGACCCCAAATCAACTCGAGATGAGAGCTGAGTCCCTGGCTTCGACTCAAGAGGAATACCAACTTTCCACAATCACCTCAAGAGGAGGCTTCTCTCAGCTACAAGTATGTGAGAGGGACCCTGAGTTTGTGGCCTCAAGTGGAATGGACACCGAGATGCTCTGACTCGAAGTAAGGCCGGATATCCCTGCAGTGAATTGAATGCAGGCTCATCTTCCATCTCCCACGACGAAGGGATATCTGAATCCCCTGTGGAGGCCACAGAGAAAGACTTAGTCCTCCGCCTCACCGCGACCGGAGGGCTCACATCCTTTGAAAACTCGAGAGGTCCGCGGCGATCAATGCTTCCAAAGGAGACGATGCCAGACTCCTCTTGAAAATGGATAGGAGTCCCAGGATCCCTGTGGCACGTGAAAAGGGACCCTGGGTCTCCCGCCTCACGTGGAGACGCGTCCCAATTGCCATGCCAAGACTCGAGGAGAATCCCGAGGTGTCCCTCGCACCTACGCAGGAATCCTGACGGCGCTTAAAAAACACGTGTCTGGAAGGGCCCTCCCCGTCGTAACTCGAGAATATACCCCAGGTTCCGGCCGCAACTCGAGAAAAACCATGAGACTTCCCCCTCGCCGAGAGATGAGGCCCGATTCCCCTGCACTGAGTGCAGAGCAATTCCGTGTTCCACATCAAACGGGAAATGAGCCTTGATTTCCTTGATGGCACTGCAGAGAAAACCCAAGATCACTGTCTCAAGTCTAGAGGGATCCTGAGGTCACTGTAGCAACACGAAAGGGCTCCGTGGACCCCAAATCAACTCGAGATGAGAGCTTAGTCCCTGGCTTCGACTCAAGAGGAATACCAACTTTCCACAAGCACCTCAAGAGGAGGCTTCTCTCAGCTACAGGTAGGTGAGAGGGACCCTGAGTTAGTGGCCTCAAGTGGAATGGACACCGAGATGCTCTGACTCGAAGTAAGGCCGGATATCTCTGCAGTGAATTGAATGCAAGCTCGTCTTGCATCTCCCAAGACGAAGGGATGTCTGAATCCACTGTGGAGACCACAGAGAAAGTCCTAGTTCTCCGCCTCATCGCGACCGGAGGCCTCACCATCCTTTTAAAACTCGAGAGGTCCGCGGAGATCAATGCTTCCAAAGGAGACGATGCCTGACGCCTCTTGAAAATGGTTAGCAGTCCCAGGATACCTGTCCACAGGGACGGGGACACTGGGTCTCCCCTTCACGTGGAGACGCGTCCCAATTGCCATGCCAAGACTCGAGGAGAATCCCGAGGTGTCCCTCGCACCTAGGCAGGAGTCCTCACGTCGCTGAACAAACCCGTGTCTGGAATGGCCCTCCCCGTCGTAACTCGAGAATATACCCCAGGTTCCGGCCGCAACTCGAGAAAAACCATGAGACTTCCCCCTCCCCGCGAGATGAGGCCCGATTCCCCTGCACTGAGTGCAGACCAATTCCGTGTTCCACATCAAACGTGAAAGGAGCCTTGATTTCCTTAATGGCACTCCAGAGAAAACCCATGATCACTGTCTCAAGTCTAGAGGGATCCTGAGGTCACTGTAGCAACACGAAAGGGCTCCGTGGACCCCAAATCAACTCGAGATGAGAGCTTAGTCCCTGGCTTCGACTCAAGAGGAATACCAACTTTCCACAAGCACCTCAAGAGGAGGCTTCTCTCAGCTACAGGTATGTGAGAGGGACCCTGAGTTTGTGGCCTCAAGTGGAATGGACACCGAGATGCTCTGACTCGAAGTAAGGCCGGATATCCCTGCAGTGAATTGAATGCAGGCTCGTCTTGCATCTCCCAAGACGAAGGGATGTCTGAATCCCCTGTGGAGACGACAGAGAAAGACCTAGTCCTCCGCCTCATCGTGACCGGAGGACTCACATCCTTTGAAAACTCGAGAGGTCTGCAGACATCAATGCTTCCAAAGGAGACGATGCCTGACTCCTCTTGAAAATGGATAGGAGTCCCAGGATCACTGTGGCACGTGGAAAGGGACACTGGGTCTCCTGCCTCACGTGGAGACGCGTCCCAATTGCCATGCCAAGACTCGAAGAGAATCGCGAGGTGTCCCTCGCACCTAGGCAGGAGTCCTGACATCGCTGAACAAACACGTGTCTGGAAGGGCCCTCCCCGTCGTAACTCGAGAATATACCCCAGGTTCCGGCCGCAACTCGAGAAAAACCATGAGACTTCCCCCTCGCCGCGAGATGAGGCCCGATTCCCCTGCACTGCGTGCAGAGCAATTCCGTGTTCCACATCAAACGTGAAAGGAGCCTTGATTTCCTTGATGGCACTCCAGAGAAAACCCAAGATCACTGTCTCAAGTCTAGAGGGATCCTGAGGTCACTGGAGCAAAACGAAAGGGCTCCGCGGACCCCAAATCAACTCGAGATGAGAGCTTAGTCCCTGGCTTCGACTCAAGAGGAATACCAAATTTCCACAAGCACCTCAAGAGGAGGCTTCTCTCAGCTACAGGTATGTGAGAGGGCCCCTTAGTTTGTGGCCTCAAGTGGAATGGACACCGAGATGCTCTGACTCGAAGTAAGGCCAGATATCCCTGCAGTGAATTGAATGCAGGCTCGTCTTGCATCTCCCAAGACGAAGGGATGTCTGAATCCCCTGTGGAGACCACAGAGAAAGACCTAGTCCTCCGCCTCATCGCGACCGGAGGCCTCACATCCTTTGAAAACTCGAGAGGTCCGCGGAGATCAATGCTTCCAAAGGAGACGATGCCTGACTCCTCCTGAAAATGGATAGGAGTCCCAGGATCCCTGTGGCACGTGGAAAGGGACCCTGGTTCTCCCGCCTCACGTGGAGACGCGTCCCAATTGCCAGTCCAAGACTTGAGGAATATCCCGACGTGTCCCTCGCACCTAGGCAGGAGTCCTCACGTCGCTGAACAAACCCGTGTCTGGAATGGCCCTCCCCGTCGTAACTCGAGAATATACCCCAGGTTCCGGCCGCAACTCGAGAAAAACCATGAGACTTCCCCCTCCCCGCGAGATGAGGCCCGATTCCCCTGCACTGAGTGCAGAGCAATTCCGTGTTCCACATCAAACGTGAAAGGAGCCTTGATTTCCTTAATGGCACTCCAGAGAAAACCCAAGATCACTGTCTCAAGTCTAGAGGGATCCTGAGGTCACTGTAGCAACACGAAAGGTCTCCGTGGACCCCAAATCAACTCGAGATGAGAGCTTAGTCCCTGGCTTCGACTCAAGAGGAATACCAACTTTCCACAAGCACCTCAAGAGGAGGATTCTCTCAGCTACAGGTATGTCAGAGGGACCCTGAGTTTGTGGCCTCAAGTGGAAAGAACACCGAGATGCTCTGACTCGAGGTAAGGCTGGATATCCCTGCAGTGAATTGAATGCAGGCTCGTCTTGCATCTCCCAAGACGAAGGGTTGTCTGAATCCCCTGTGGAGCCCACAGAGAAAGACCTAGTCCTCCGCCTCAACGCGACCGGAGGCCTCACATCCGTTGAAAACTCGAGAGGTCCGCGGAGATCAATGCTTCCAAAGGAGACGATGCCTGACGCCTCTTGAAAATGGATAGGAGTCCCAGGATCCCTGTGGCACGTGAAAAGGGACTCTGGGTCTCCCGCCTCACGTGGAGACGCGTCCCAATTGCCAGTCCAAGACTTGAGGAGAATCCCGAGGTGTCCCTCCCACCTAGGCAGGAGTCCTGACGTCGCTGAACAAACACGTGTGTGGAAGGGCCCTCCCCGTCGTAACTCGAGAATATACCCCAGGTTCCGGCCGCACCTCGAGAAAAACCATGAGACTTCCCCCTCCCCGCGAGATGAGGCCCGATTCCCCTGCAATGCGTGCAGAGCAATTCCGTGTTCCACATCAAACGTGAAAGGAGCCTTGATTTCCTTGATGGCACTCCAGAGAAAACCCAAGATCACTGTCTCAAGTCTAGAGGGATCCTGAGGTCACTGGAGCAACACGAAAGGGCTCCGTGGACGCCAAATCAACTCAAGATGAGAGCTTAGTCCCTGGCTTCGACTCAAGAGGAATACCAACTTTTCACAAGCACCTCAAGAGGAGGCTTCTCTCAGCTACAGGTATGTGAGAGGGCCCCTGAGTTTGTGGCCTCAAGTGGAATGGACACCGAGATGCTCTGACTCGAAGTAAGGCCGGATATCCCTGCAGTGAATTGAATGCAGGCTCGTCTTGCATCTCCCAAGACGAAGGGATGTCTGAATCCCCTGTGGAGACCACAGAGAAAGACCTAATTATCCGCCTCATCGCGAGCGGAGGCTTCACATCCTTTGAAAACTCGAGATGTCCGCGGAGATCAATGCTTCAAAGGAGACGATGCCTGACTCCTCCTGAAAATGGATAGGAGTCCCAGGATCCCTGTGGCACGTGGAAAGGGACCCTGGTTCTCCCGCCTCACGTGGAGACGCGTCCCAATTGCCAGTCCAAGACTTGAGGAGAATCCCGACGTGTCCCTCGCACCTAGGCAGGAGTCCTCACGTCGCTGAACAAACCCGTGTCTGGAATGGCCCTCCCCGTCGTAACTCGAGAATATACCCCAGGTTCCGGCCGCAACTCGAGAAAAACCATGAGACTTCCCCCTCCCCGCGAGATGAGGCCCGATTCCCCTGCACTGAGTGCAGACCAATTCCGTGTTCCACATCAAACGTGAAAGGAGCCTTGATTTCCTTAATGGCACTCCAGAGAAAACCCATGATCACTGTCTCAAGTCTAGAGGGATCCTGAGGTCACTGTAGCAACACGAAAGGGCTCCGTGGACCCCAAATCAACTCGAGATGAGAGCTTAGTCCCTGGCTTCGACTCAAGAGGAATACCAACTTTCCACAAGCACCTCAAGAGGAGGCTTCTCTCAGCTACAGGTATGTGAGAGGGACCCTGAGTTTGTGGCCTCAAGTGGAATGGACACCGAGATGCTCTGACTCGAAGTAAGGCCGGATATCCCTGCAGTGAATTGAATGCAGGCTCGTCTTGCATCTCCCAAGACGAAGGGATGTCTGAATCCCCTGTGGAGACCACAGAGAAAGACCTAGTCCTCCGCCTCATCGTGACCGGAGGCCTCACATCCTTTGAAAACTCGAGAGGTCTGCAGACATCAATGCTTCCAAAGGAGACGATGCCTGACTCCTCTTGAAAATGGATAGGAGTCCCAGGATCACTGTGGCACGTGGAAAGGGACACTGGGTCTCCTGCCTCACGTGGAGACGCGTCCCAATTGCCATGCCAAGACTCGAAGAGAATCGCGAGGTGTCCCTCGCACCTAGGCAGGAGTCCTGAGGTCCCTGAACAAACACGTGTCTGGAAGGGCCCTCCCCGTCGTAACTCGAGAATATACCCCAGGTTCCGGCCGCAACTCGAGAAAAACCATGAGACTTCCCCCTCGCCGCGAGATGAGGCCCGATTCCCCTGCAATGCGTGCAGAGCAATTCCGTGTTCCACATCAAACGTGAAAGGAGCCTTGATTTCCTTGATGGCACTCCAGAGAAAACCCAAGATCACTGTCTCAAGTCTAGAGGGATCCTGAGGTCACTGGAGCAACACGAAAGGGCTCCGCGGACCCCAAATCAACTCGAGATGAGAGCTTAGTCCCTGGCTTCGACTCAAGAGGAATACCAAATTTCCACAAGCACCTCAAGAGGAGGCTTCTCTCAGCTACAGGTATGTGAGAGGGCCCCTGAGTTTGTGGCCTCAAGTGGAATGGACACCGAGATGCTCTGACTCGAAGTAAGGCCAGATATCCCTGCAGTGAATTGAATGCAGGCTCGTCTTGCATCTCCCAAGACGAAGGGATGTCTGAATCCCCTGTGGAGACCACAGAGAAAGACCTAGTCCTCCGCCTCATCGCGACCGGAGGCCTCACATCCTTTGAAAACTCGAGAGGTCCGCGGAGATCAATGCTTCCAAAGGAGACGATGCCTGACTCCTCCTGAAAATGGATAGGAGTCCCAGGATCCCTGTGGCACGTGGAAAGGGACCCTGGTTCTCCCGCCTCACGTGGAGACGCGTCCCAATTGCCAGTCCAAGACTTGAGAAGAATCCCGACGTGTCCCTCGCACCTAGGCAGGAGTCCTCACGTCGCTGAACAAACCCGTGTCTGGAATCGCCCTCCCCGTCGTAACTCGAGAATATACCCCAGGTTCCGGCCGCACCTCGAGAAAAACCATGAGACTTCCCCCTCGCCGCGAGATGAGGCCCGATTCCCCTGCAATGCGTGCAGAGCAATTCCGTGTTCCACATCAAACGTGAAAGGAGCCTTGATTTCCTTGATGGCACTCCAGAGAAAACCCAAGATCACTGTCTCAAGTCTAGAGGGATCCTGAGGTCACTGGAGCAACACGAAAGGGATCCGTCGACCCCAAATCAACTCGAGATGAGAGCTTAGTCCCTGGCTTCGACTCAAGAGGAATACCAACTTTCCACAGCACCTCAAGAGGAGGCTTCTCTCAGCTACATGTATGTGAGAGGGACCCTGAGTTTGTGGCCTCAAGTGGAATGGACACCGAGATGCTCTGACTCGAAGTAAGGCCGGATATCCCTGCAGTGAAGTGAATGCAAGCTCGTCTTGCATCTCCCAAGACGAAGGGATGTCTGAATCCCCTGTGGAGACCACAGAGAAAGACCTAGTTCTCCGCCTCATCGCGACCGGAGGCCTCACATCCTTTGAAAACTCGAGAGGTCCGCGGAGATCAATGCTTCAAAAGGAGACGATGCCTGACTCCTCTTGAAAATGGATAGGAGTCCCAGGATCACTGTGGCACGTGGAAAGGGACCGTGGGTCTCCCGCCTCACGTGGAGACGCGTCCCAATTGCCATGCCAAGACTTGAGGAGAATCCCGAGGTGTCCCTCGCACCTAGGCAGGAGTCCTGACATCGCTGAACAAACACGTGTCTGGAAGGGCCCTCCCCGTCGTAACTCGAGAATATACCCCAGGTTCCGGCCGCAACTCGAGAAAAACCATGAGACTTCCCCCTCGCCGCGAGATGAGGCCCGATTCCCCTGCACTGCGTGCAGAGCAATTCCGTGTTCCACATCAAACGTGAAAGGAGCCTTGATTTCCTTGATGGCACTCCAGAGAAAACCCAAGATCACTGTCTCAAGTCTAGAGGGATCCTGAGGTCACTGGAGCAACACGAAAGGGCTCCGAGGACCCCAAATCAACTCGAGATGAGAGCTTAGTCCCTGGCTTCGACTCAAGAGGGATACCAAGTTTCCACAAGCACCTCAAGAGGCGGCTTCTCTCAGCTACAGGTGTGTGAGAGGTACCCTGAGTTTGTGGCCTCAAGTGGAATGGACACCGAGATGCTCTGACTCGAAGTAAAGCCGGATATCGCTGCAGTGAATTGAATGCAGGCTGGTCTTGCATCTCCCAAGACGAAGGGATGTCTGAATCCCCTGTGGAGACCACAGAGAAAGACCTAGTTCCCCGCCTCATCGCGACCGGAGGCCTCACATCCTTTGAAAAGTCGAGAGGTCCGCGGAGATCAATGCTTCCAAAGGAGACGATGCCTGACCCCTCTTGAAAATGGTTAGAAGTCCCAGGATCCCTGTCCACATGGACGGGGACCCTGGGTCTCCGGCCTCACGTGGAGACGCGTCCCAATTTCCATGCCAAGACTCGTGGAGAATCCCGAAGTGTCCCTCGCACCTAGGCAGGAGTCCTGACGTCGCTGAACAAACACGTGTCTGGAAGGGCCCTCCCCGTCGTAACTCCAGAATATACCCCAGGTTCCGGCCGCAACTCGAGAAAAACCATGAGAATTCCCCCACGCCGCGAGATGAGGCCCGATTCCCCTGCACTGCATGCAGAGCAATTCCGTGTTCCACATGAAAAGTGAAAGGAGCCTTGATTTCCTCGACGGCACTCCAGAGAAAAGCCAAGATCACTGTCTCAAGTCTAGAGGGATCCTGAGGTCACTGGAGCAACACGAAAGGGCTCCGTGGACCCCAAATCAACTCGAGATTAGAGCTTAGTCCTTGGCTTCGACTCAAGAGGAATACCAACTTTCCACAAGCACCTGAAGAGGAGGCTTCTCTCAGCTAATGGTATGTGAGAGGGACCCTGAGTTTGTGGCCTCAAATCGAATGGACACCGAGATGCTCTGACTCGAAGTAAGGCCGGATATCCCTGCAGTGAAGTGAATGCAGGCTCGTCTTGCATCTCCCAAGACGAAGGGATGTCTGAATCCCCTGTGGAGACCACAGAGAAAGACCTAGTACTCCGCCTCATCGCGACCGGAGGCCTCACATCCTTTGAAAACTCGAGAGTTCCACGGAGATCATGCTTCCAAAGGAGACAATGCCTGACTCCTCTTGAAAATGGATCGGAGTCCCAGGATCACTGTGGCACGTGGAAAGGGACCCTGGGTCTCCCGCCTCACGTGGAGACGCGTCCCAATTGCCATGCCAAGACTCGAAGAGAATCCCGAGGTGTCCCTCGCACCTAGGCAGGAGTCCTGACGTCGCTGAACAAACACGTGTCTGGAAGGGCCCTCCCCGTCGTAACTCGAGAATATACCCCAGGTTCCGGCCGCAACTCGAATAAAACCATGAGATTTTCCCCCGCCGCGAGTTGAGGCCCGATTCCCCTGCACTGAATGCAGAGCAATTCCGTGTTCCACATCAAACGTGAAAGGAGCCTTGATTTCTTTGATGGCACTCCAGAGAAAACCCAAGATATCTGGCTCAAGTCTAGAGGGATCCTGAGGTCACTGGAGCAACACGAAAGCGCTCTGTGGATCCCAAATCAACTCGAGATGAGAGCGTAGTCCCTGGCTTCGACTCAAGGGGAATACCAACTTTCCACAAGCACCTCAAGAGGAGGCTTCTCTCAGCTACATGTATGTGAGAGGGACCCTGAGTTTGTGGCCTCAAGTGGAATGGACACCGAGATGCTCTGACTCGAAGTAAGGCCGGATATCGCTGCAGTGAATTGAATGAAAGCTCGCCTTGCATCTCCCAAGACGAAGGGATGTCTGAATCCCCTGTGGAGACCACAGAGAAAGACCTAGTTCTCCGCCTCATCGTGACCGGAGGCCTCACATCCTTTGAAAACTCGAGAGGTCCGCGGAGATCAATGCTTCAAAAGGAGACGATGCCTGACTCCTCTTGAAAATGGTTAGGAGTCCCAGGATCCCTGTCCACATGGACAGGGACACTGAGTCTCCCGCCTCACATGGATACGCGTCCAAATTGCTATGCCAAGACTCGAGGAGAATCCCCAGGTGTCCCGCGCACCTAGGCAGGAGTCCTGATGTCGCTGAACAAACACCTGTCTGGAAGGGCCCTCCCCGTCGTAACTCGAGAATATACCCCAGGTTCCGGCCGCAACTCGAGAAAAACCATGAGACTTCCCCCTCGCCGCGAGATGAGGCCCGATTCAGCTGCACTGAGTGAGGAGCAATTCCATGTTCCATATCAAACGTGAAAGGAGCCTTGATTTCCTTGATGGCACTCCAGAGAAAACCCAAGATCACTGTCTCAAGTCTAGAGGGATCCTGAGGTCACTGGAGCAACACGAAAGGGCTCCGAGGACCCCAAATCAACTCGCGATGAGAGCTTAGTCCCTGGCTTCGACTCAAGAGGAATACCAACTTTCCACAAGCACCTCAAGAGGAGGCTTTTCTCAGCTACAGGTATGTGAGAGGGACCCTGAGTTTGTGGCCTCAAGTGGAATGGACACCGAGATGCTCTGACTCGAAGTAAGGCCGGATATCCCTGCAGTGAATTAAATGCAGGCTCGTCTTCCATCTCCCAAGACGAAGGGTTGTCTGATCCCCTGTGGAGACCACAGAGAAAGACCTAGTTCTCCGCCTCATCGCGACCGGAGGCCTCACATCCTTTGAAAACTCGAGAGGTCCGCGGAAATCAATGCTTCCAAAGGAGACGATGCCTGACGCCTCTTGAAAATAGATAGGAGTCCCAGGATCCCTGTGGCACGTGGAGAGGGACCCTGTGACTCACACCTCACGTGGAGACGCGTCCCAATTGCCATGCCAAGACTCGAGGAGAATCCCGAGGTGTCCCTCGCACCTAGGCAGGAGTCCTGACGTCGCTGAACAAACACGTGTCTGGAAGGGCCCTCCCCGTCGTAACTCGAGAATATACCCCAGGTTCCGGCCGCAACTTGAGAAAAACCATGAGACTTCCCCCTCGCCGCGAGATGAGGCCCGATTCCCCTGCACTGCGTGCAGAGCAATTCCGTGTTCCACATCAAACGTGAAAGGAGCCTTGATTTCCTTGGTGGCACTCCAGAGAAAACCCAAGATCACTGTCTCAAGTCTAGAGGGATCCTGAGGTCACTGTAGCAACACAAAAGGGCTCTGTGGACCCCAAATCAACTCGAGATGAGAGCTTAGTCCCTGGATTCGACTAAAGAGGAATACCAACTTTCCACAAGCACCTCAAGAGGAGGCTTCTCTCAGCTACATGTATGTGAGAGGGACCCTGAGGTTGTGGCCTCAACTTGAATGGACACCGAAATGCTCTGACTCGAAGTAAGGCCGGATATCCCTGCAGTGAATTGAATGCAGGCTCGTCTTGCATCTCCCAAGAAGAAGGGATGTTTGAATCCCCTGTGGAGACAACAGAGAAAGACCTAGTTCTCCGCCTCTTCAAGACCGGAGGCCTCACATCCTTTGAAAACTCGAGAGGTCCGCGGAGGTCAATGCTTCCAAAGGAGACGATGCCTGACTCTTCTTGAAAATGCATAGGAGTCCCAGGATCTCTGTGGCACGTGGAAAGGGACCCTGGGTCTCACGCCTCACGTGGAGACTCGTCCCAATTGCCATGCCGAGAATCGACGAGAATCCCGAGGTGTCCCTCGCACCTAGGAAGGAGTCCTGACGTCGCCGAACAAACACGTGTCTGCAAATACCCTCCCCGTCGTAACTCGAGAATATAACCCAGGTTCCGGCCGCAACTTGAGAAAAACCATGAGACATCCCCCTTGCCGCGAGATGAGGCCCGATTCCCCTGCACTGCGTGCAGAGCAATTCCGTGTTCCACATCAAACTTCAAAGGAGCCTTGATTTCCTTGATGGTACTCCAGAAAAAACCCAAAGTCACTGTCTCTAGTCTAGACGGATCCTGAGGTCTCTGGAGCAACACGAAAGGGCTCCGTGGACCCCAAATCATCTCGAGATGAGAGCTTAGCCCCTGGCTTCGTCTCAAGAGGAATACCAACTTTCCACAAGCACCTCAAGAGGAGGCTTCTCTCAGCTACAGGTATGTGAGAGGGACCCTGAGTTTGTGGCCTCAAGTGGAATGGACACTGAGATGCTCTGACTCGAATTAAGGCCGGATATCCCTGCAGTGAATTGAATGCAGGCTCGTCTTGCATCTCCCAAGACGAAGGGATGTCTGAATCCCCTGTGGAGACGACAGAGAAAGTCCTAGTCCACCGCCTCATCGCAACGGGAGGTCTCAGATCCTTTGAAAACTCGAGATGTCTGCGGAGATCAATGCTTCCTAAGGAGACGATGTCTGACTCCTCTTGAAAATGGATAGGAGTCCCAGGATCCCTGTGGCACGTGGGAAGGGAACCTGGGTCTCCCGCCTCACGTGGAGACGCGTCCCAATGGCCATGCCAAGACTCGAGGAGAATCCCGAGGTGTCCCTCGCACCTAGGCAGGAGTCCTGACGTCGCTGAACAAACACCTGTCTGGAAGGGCCCTCCCCGTCGTAACTCGAGAATATACCCCATGTTCCGGCCGCAACTCGAGAAAAACCATGAGACTTCCCCCTCGCCGCGAGATGAGGCCCGATTCCCCTGCCCTGCGTGCAGAGCAATTCCGTGTTCGACATCAAAAGTAAAAGGAGCCTTGATTTCCTTGATGGCACTCCAGAGAAAACCCAAGATCACTGTCTCAAGTCTAGAGGGATCCTGAGGTCACTGTAGCAATAAGAAAGGGCTCCGTGGAAGCCAAATCAACTCGAGATGAGAGCTTAGTCCCTGGCTTCGACTCAAGAGGAATACCAACTTTCCACAAGCACCTCAAGAGGAGGCTTCTCTCAGCTACAGGTATGTGAGAGGGACCCTGAGTTTGTGGTCTCAAGTGGAATGGACACCGAGATGCTCTGACTCGAAGTAAGGCCGGATATCCCTGCAATGAATTGAATGCAGGCTCGTCTTGCATCTCCCAAGACGAAGGGATGTCTGAATCCCCTGTGGCGACCACAGAGAAAGTCCTAGTTTTCCGCCTCATCGCGAGCGGAGGCCTCACATCCTTTGAAAACTCGAGATGTCCGCGGAGATCAATGCTTCCAAAGGAGACGATGCCTGACTCCTCTTGAAAATGGATAGGAGTCCCAGGAACCCTGTGACACGTGGAAAGGGACCCTGGGTCTCCGGCCTCACGTGGAGACGCATCCCAATTGCCATGCCAAGACTCGAGGAGAATCCCGAGTTGTCCCTCGCACCTAGGCAGGAGTCCTGACGTCGCTGAGCAAACACGTGTCTGGAAGGGCCCTCCCCATCGTAACTCGAGAATATACCCCAGGTTCCGGCCGCAACTCGAGAAAAACCATGAGATTTCCCCTTCACCGGGAGATGAGGCCCGATTCCCCTGCACTGCGTGCAGAGCAATTCCGTGTTCCACATCAAACGTGAAAGGAGCCTTGATTTCCATGATGGCACTCCAGAGAAAACCCAAGATCACTGTCTCAAGTCTAGAGGGATCCTGAGGTCACTGGAGCAACACGAAAAGGCTCCGTGAACCCCAAATCAACTCGAGATGATAGCATAGTCCCTGGCTTCGACTCAAGAGGAATACCAACTTTCCACAAGCACCTCAAGAGGAGGCTTCTCTCAGCTACAGGTATGTGAGAGGGACCCTGAGTTTGTGGCCTCAATTGGAATGGACACCGAGATGGTCTGACTCGAAGTAAGGCTGGATATCCCTGCAGTGAATTGAATGCAGGCTCGTCTTGCATCTCCCAAGACGAAGGGATGTCTGAATCCCCTGTGGAGACCACAGAGAAAGACCTAGTCCTCCGCCTCAAAGCGACCGGAGGCCTCACATCCTTTGAAAACTCGAGAGGTCCACTGAGATCAATGCTTCCAAATGAGACAATGCCTGACTCCTCTTGAAAATAGATAGGAGTCCCAGGATTCCTGTGGCACGTGGAAATTGTCACTGGGTCTCCCTACTCATGTGGAGACGCGTCCCAATTGCCATGCCAAGACTCGAGGAGAATCTGGAGGTGTCCCTCACACCTAGGCAGGAGTCCTGATGTCGCTGAACAAACACGTGTCTGGAAGGGCCCTCCCCGTCGTAACTCGAGAATATACCCCAGGTTCCGGCCACAACTCGAGAAAAACCATGAGACTTCCCTATCGCCGCGAGATGAGGCCAGATTCCCCTGCACTGCGTGCAGAGCTATTCCTTGTTCCACATCAAACGTAAACGGAGCCTTGATTTCCTTGATGGCACTCCAGAGAAAACCCAAGATCACTGTCTCAAGTCTAGAGGGATCCTGAGGTCACTGGAGCAACACGAAAGGGCTCCTTGGAAACCCAATCAACTCGAGATGAGAGCTTAGTCCCTGGCTTCGACTCAAGAGGAATACCAACTTTCCACAAGCACCTCAAGAGGAGGCTTCTCTCAGCTACAGGTATGTGAGAGGGACCCTGAGTTTGTGCCCTCAAGTGGAATGGACACCGAGATGCTCTGACTCGAAGTAAGGCCGAATATCCCTGCAGTGAATTGAATGCAGGCTCGTGTTGCATCTCCCAAGACGAAGGGATGTCTGAATCCCCTGTGGAGACGACAGAGAAAGACCTAGTTCTCCGCCTCATCGCGTCCGGAGGCCTCACATCCTTTGAAAACTTGAGAGGTCTGCGGAGATCAATGCTTCTAAAGGAGACGATGCCTGACTCCTCTTGAAAATGGATAGGAGTCCCAGGATCCCTGTGGCACGTGGAAAGGGACCCTGGGTCTCCCGCCTCACGTGGAGACGCGTGCCAATTGCCATGCCAAGACTCGACGAGAATCCCGAGGTGTCCCTCGCACCTAGGCAGGAGTCCTGACATCGCTGAACAAACACGTGTCTGGAAGGGCCCTCACCGTCGTAACTCGAGAATATACCCCAGGTTCCGGCCGCCACTCGAGAAAAACCATCAGATTTCCCCTTCACCGGGAGGTGAGGCCCGATTCCCCTGCACTGCGTGCAGAGCAATTCCGTGTTCCACATCAAACGTGAAAGGAGCCTTGATTTCCTTGATGGCACTCCAGAGAAAACCCAAGATCACTGTCTCAAGTCTAGAGGGATCCTGAGGTCACTGGAGCAACACGAAAAGGCTCCGTGAACCCCAAATCAACTCGAGATGATAGCATAGTCCCTGGCTTCGACTCAAGAGGAATACCAACTTTCCACAAGCACCTCAAGAAGAGGCTTCTCTCAGCTACAGGTATGTGAGAAGGACCCTGAGTTTGTGGCCTCAAGTGGAATGGACACAGAGATGCTCTGACTCGAAGTAAGGCCGGATATCCCTGCAGTGAATTGAATGCAGGCTCGTCTTGCATCTCCCAAGATGAAGGGATGTCTGAATCCCCAGTGGAGACCACAGAGAAAGACCGAGTTCTCCACCTCTTCACGACTGGAGGCCTCATATCCTTTGAAAACTCGAGACGTCCGCGGAGATCAATGCTTCCAAAGGAGACGATGCCTGACTCCTCTTGAAAATGGATAGGAGTCCCAGGATCCCTGTGGCACGTGGAAAGGGACACTGGGTCTCCCGCCTCCCGTGGAGACGCGTCCCAATTGCCATGCCAAGACTCGAGGAGAATCCCGACGTGTCCCTCGCACCTAGGCAGGAGTCCTGATGTCGCTGAACAAACACGTTTCTGGAAGGGCCCTCCCCGTCGTAACTCGACAATATACAACAGTTTCCGGCCGCAACTCGAGAAAAACCATGAGACTTCCCCCTCGCCGAGAGATGAGGCCAGATTCCCCTGCACTGCGTGCAGAGCAATTTCGTGTTCCACATCAAACGTGAAAGGAGCCTTGATTTCCTTGATGGCACTCCAGAGGAAACCCAAGATCACTGTCTCAAGTCTAGAGGGATCCTGAGGTCACTGGAGCAACACGAAAAGTCTCCGTGGACCCCAAATCCACTCGAGATGAGAGCTTAGTCCCTGGCTTCGACTCAAGAGAAATACCAACTTTCCACAAGCACCTCAAGAGGAGGCTTCTCACAGCTACAGGTAAGTGAGAGGGACCCTGAGTGTGTGGCCTCAAGTGGAATGGACACCGAGATGCTCTGCCTCGAAGTAAGGCCGGATATCCCTGCAGTGAATTGAATGCAGGCTCATCTTGCATCTCCCAAGACGAAGGGATGTCTTTATCCCCTGTGGAGACCACAGAGAAAGACGTAGTCCACCGCCTCAACGCGAACGGAGGCCTCACATCCTTTGAAAACTCGAGAGGTCTGCGGAGATCAATGCTTCCAAAGGAGGCGATGCCTGACTCCTCTTGAAAATGGATAGGAGTCCCAGGATCCCTGTGGCACGTGGAAAGGGACCCTGGATCTCCCGCCTCACGTGGAGACACGTCCCAATTGCCATGCAAAGACTCGAGGAGAATCCCGAGGTGTCCCTCGCACCTAGGCAGGAGTCCTGACGTCGCTGAACAAACACGTGTCTGGACGGCCCTCCCCGTCGTAACTCCAGAATATACCCCAGGTTCCGGCCGCAACTCGAGTAAAACCATGAGACTTCCCCCTCGCTGCGAGATGAGGCCCGATTCCCCTCCACTGCGTGCAGAGCAATTCCGTGTTCCACATCAAACGTGAAAGGAGCCTTGATTTCCTTGATGGCCCTCCAGAGAAAACCCAAGAACACTGTCTCAAGCCTAGAGGGATTCTGAGGTCACTGGAGCAACATGAAAGGGCTCCGTGGACCCCAATTCAACTCGAGATGAGAGCTTAGTCCCTGGCTTCGACTCAAGAGGAATACCAACTTTCCACAAGCACCTCAAGAGGAGGCTTCTCACAGCTACAGGTACGTGAGAGGAACCCTGAGTTTGTGGCCTCAAGTGGAATGGACACCGACATGCTCTGACTCGAAGTAAGGCCGGATATCCCTGCAGTGAATTGAATGCAGGCTAGTCTTGCATCTCCCAAGACGAAGGGATGTCTGAAACCCCAGTGGAGACCACAGAAAAAGACCTAGTCCACGGCCTCTACGCAACCGGAGGCCTCATATCCTTTGAAAACTCGAGAGGTCCGCGGAGATCAATACTTCCGACGGAGACAATGACTGACTCATCTTGAAAATAGATAGGATTCCCATGATCCCTGTGGCACGTGGAAAGGGACCGTGGGTCTCCCGCCTCACGTGTAGACGCGTCCCTATTGCCAAGCAAAGACTCGAGGAGAGTCCCGAGGTGTCCCTCACACCTAGGCAGGAGTCCTGACGTCGCTGAACAAACACGTGTCTGGAAGGGCCCTCCCCTTCGTAACTCGAGAATATACCCCAGGTTCCGGCAGCAACTCGAGAAAAACCATCAGACTTCCCCCTCGCCGCGAGATGAGGCCCGATTCCCCTGCACTGCGTGCAGAGCAATTCCGTGTTCCACATCAAACGTGAAAGGAGCCTTGATTTCTTTGATGGCACTCCAGAGAAAACCCAAGATCACTGTCTCAAGTCTAGAGGGATCCTGAGGTCACTGGAGCAACACGACAGGGCACCGTGGACCACAAATCAACTCGAGATGAGAGCTTAGTCCCTGGCTTCGACTCAAGAGGAATACCAACTTTTCACAAGCACCTCAAGAGGAGACTTCTCTCAGCTACAGGTATGTGAGAGGGACCCTGAGTTTGAGGCCTCAAGTGGAATGGACACCGAGATGCTCTGACTCGAAGTAAGACCGGATATCCCTGCAGTGAATTGAATGCAGGCTCGTCTTGCATCTCCCAAGACGAAAGGATGTCTGAATCCCCTGTGGAGACCACAGAGAAAGACCTAGTCCTCCGCCTCATCGCGACCGGAGGCCTCACATCCTTTGAAACTTCGAGAGGTCCGCGGAGATCAATGCTTCCAAAGGAGACAATGCCTGACTCCGCTTGAAAATGGATAGGAGTCCCAGGATCCCTGTGGCACGTGGGAAGGGACCCTGGGTCTCCCGCCTCACGTGGAGACGCGTCCCAATTGCCATGCCAAGACTCGAGGAGAATCCCGAGGTGTCCCTCGCACCTAGGCAGGAGTCCTGACGTCGCTGAACAAACACGTGTCTGGAAGGGCCCTTCCCGTCGTAACTCGAGAATATACCCCAGGTTCCGGCCGCAACTCGAGAAAAACCATGAGACTTCCCCCTCGCCGAGACATGAGGCCCGATTCCCCTGCACTGCGTGCAGAGCAATTCCGTGTTCCACATCAAACGTGAAAGGAGCCTTGATTTCCTTGATGGCACTCCAGAGAAAACCCAAGATCACTGTCTCAAGTCTAGAGGGATCCTGAGGTCACTGGAGCAACACGAAAGGGCTCCGTGGACCCCAAATCAACTCGAGATGAGAGCTTAGTCCCTGGCTTCGACTCAAAAGGAATACCAACTTCCCACAAGCACCTCAAGAGGAGGCTTCTCTCAGCTACAGGTATGTGAGAGGGACCCTGAGTTTGTGGCCTCAAGTGGAATGGACACCGAGATGCTCTGACTCGAAGTAAGGTCGGATATCCCTGCAGTGAATTCATTGCAGCCTCGTCTTGCATCTCCCAAGACGAAGGGATGTCTGAATCCCCTGTGGAGACCACAGAGAAAGACCTAGTCCTCCGCCTCAACGCCACCGGAGGCCTCACATCCTTTGAAAATTCGAGAGGTCCGCGGAGATCAATGCTTCCAAAGGAGACGATGCCTGACTCCTCTTGAAAATGGATAGGAGTCCCAGGATCCCTTTGGCACGTGGAAATGGACCCTGGGTCTCCCGCCTCACGTGGAGACGCGTCCCAATTGCCATGCCAAGACTCCTGTAGAATCCCCAGGTGTCCCTCGCACCTAGGCAGGAGTCCTGACGTCGCTGAACAAACACGTGTCTGGAAGGGCCCTCCCCTTCGTAACTCGAGAATATACCCCAGGTTCCGGCCGCAACTCGAGAAAAACCATGAGACTTCCCCCTCGTCGCGAGATGAGGCCCGATTTCCCTGCACTGCGTGCAGAGCAATTCCGTGTTCCACATCAAACGTGAAAGGAACCTTGATTTCCTTGATGGCACTCCAGAGAAAACCCAAGATCACTGTCTCAAGTCTAGAGGGATCCTGAGGTCACTGGAGCAACACGAAAGGGCTCCGTGGACCCCAAATCAACTCGAGATGAGAGCTTAGACCCTGGCTTCGACTCAAGAGGAATACCAACTTTCCACAAGCACCTCAAGAGGAGGCTTCTCTCAGCTACAGGTATGTGAGAGGGCCCCTGAGTTTGTGGCCTCAAGTGGAATGGACACCGAGATGCTCTGACTCGAAGTAAGGCCGGATATCCCTGCAGTGAATTGAAAGCAGGCTCGTGGGTTGAATGCCCCAACCAAAAGACAAAGATTGGCTGAATGGATACAAAATCAAGACCCCTATATATGCTGTCTACAAGAGACCCACCTCAAAACAAGAGACACATACAGACTAAAAGTGTAGGGCTGGAAAAAAGTATTTCATGCAAACGGAGACCAAAAGAAAGCAGGAGTCACAATACACATATCAGATAAAATAGACTTTCAAATAAAGGAAGTGAAAAGAGACAAAGAAGGACACTACATAATGATCAAAGGATCAATCAAAAAAGAAGATATAACAATTATAAATATATATGCACCCAACATAGGAGCACCGCAATATGTACGGCAAACGCTAAAGAGTATGAAAGAGGAAATTAATAGTAACACAATAATAGTGGGAGACTTTAATACCCCACTCAGAACTATGGATAGATCAACTAAACAGAAAATTAACAAGGAAACACAAACCTTAAATGACACAATGGACCAGCTAGACCTTATTGATATCTATAGGACATTTCACCCCAAAACAATCAACTTCACCTTTTTCTCAAGTGCACACGGAACATTCTCCAGAATAGATCACATCCTGGGCCATAAATCTGGTCTTGGAAAATTCAAAAAAATTGAAATCATTCCAGTCATCTTTTCTGACCACAGTGCAGTAAGATTACATCTCAATTACAGGGAAAAATTGTTAAAACTTCAAACATATGGAGGCTAAATAACACGCTTCTGAATAACCAACAAATCATAGAAGAAATAAAAAAAGAAATCAAAATATGTATAGAAATGAATGAAAATGAAAACACAACAACCCAAAACCTATGGGACACTGTAAAAGCAGTGCTAAGGGGAAGGTTCATAGCATTACAGGCTTACATCAAGAAACAGGAAAAAAACCAATTAAATAACCTAACTCTACACCTAAAGCAATTAGAGAAGGAAGAAATGAAGAACCCCAGAGTTAGCAGAAGGAAAGAAATCTTAAAAATCAGGGCAGAAATAAATGCAAAAGAAACTAAAGAGACCATAGCAAAAATCAACAAAGCTAAAAGCTGGTTTTTTGAAAAAATAAACAAAATTGACAAACCATTAGCAAGACTCATTAAGAAACAAAGAGAGAAAAACCAAATTAACAAAATTAGAAATGAAAATGGAGAGATCACAACAGACAACACTGAAATACAAAGGATCATAAGAGACTACTACCAGCAGCTCTATGCCAATAAAATGGACAACTTGGATGAAATGGACAAATTCTTAGAAAAGTATAACTTTCCAAAACTGAACCAGGAAGAAATAGAAGATCTTAACAGACCCATCACAAGCAAGGAAATCGAAACTGTCATCAAAAATCTTCCAGCAAACAAAAGCCCAGGACCAGATGGCTTCACAGCTGAATTCTACCAAAAATTTAGAGAAGAGCTAACACCTATCTTACTCAAACTCTTCCAGAAAATTGCAGAAGAAGGTAAGCTTCCAAACTCATTCTATGAGGCCACCATCACCCTAATTCCAAAACCAGACAAAGATGCCACAAAAAAAGAAAACTACAGGCCAATATCACTGATGAACATAGATGCAAAAATCCTTAACAAAATTCTAGCAAACAGAATCCAACAACATATTAAAAAAATCATACACCATGACCAAGTGGGCTTTATCCCAGAAATGCAAGGATTCTTTAATATCCGCAAATCAATCAATGTAATACACCACATTAACAAATTGAAAGATAAAAACCATATGATTATCTCAATAGATGCAGAGAAAGCCTTTGACAAAATTCAACACTCATTTATGATTAAAACTCTCCAAAAAGCAGGAATAGAAGGAACATACCTCAACATAATAAAAGCTATATATGACAAACCCACAGCAAGCATCACCCTCAATGGTGAAAAATTGAAGGCATTTCCCCTGAAATCAGGAACAAGACAAGGGTGCCCACTCTCACCACTACTATTCAACATAGTGTTGGAAGTGCTGGCCACAGCAATCAGAGCAGAAAAAGAAGTAAAAGGAATCCAGATAGGAAAAGAAGAAGTAAAACTCTCACTGTTTGCAGATGACATGATCCTCTACATAGAAAACCCTAAAGATTCTACCAGAAAATTACTAGAGCTAATCAATGAATATAGTAAAGTTGCAGGATATAAAATTAACACACAGAAATCCCTTGCATTCCTATATACTAACAATGAAAAAACAGACAGAGAAATTAAGGAAACAATACCATTCACCATTGCAACAAAAAGAATAAAATACTTAGGAGTATATCTACCTAAAGAAACAAAGGACCTATACATAGAAAACTATAAAACACTGATGAAAGAAATCAAAGAGGACACAAACAGATGGAGAAACATACCGTGTTCATGGATTGGAAGAATTAATATTGTCAAAATGGCTATTCTACCCAAAGCAGTCTATAGATTCAATGCAATCCCTATCAAGCTACCAACGGTATTTTTCACAGAAGTAGACCAAAGAATTTCACAATTTGTATGGAAATACAAAAAACCTCGAATAGCCAAAGTAATCTTGAGAAAGAAGAATGGAACTGGAGGAATCAACCTGCCTGACTTCAGACTCTACTACAAAGCCACAGTCATCAAGACAGTATGGTACTGGCACAAAGACAGAAATATAGATCAATGGAACAGAATAGAAAGCCCAGAGATAAATCCACGAACCTATGGACACCTTATTTTTGACAAAGGAGGCAAGGATATACAATGGAAAAAAGACAACCTCTTTAACAAGTGGTGCTGGGAAAACTGGTCAACCACTTGTAAAAGAATGAAACTAGAACACTTTCTAACAGCATACACAAAAATAAACTCAAAATGGATTAAAGATCTAAATGTAAGACCAGAAACTATAAAACTCCTAGAGGAGAACATAGGCAAAACACTCTCCGACATAAATCAAAGCAAGATCCTCTATGACCCACCTCCCAGAATATTGGAAATAAAAGCAAAACTAAACAAATGGGACCTAATGAAACTTAAAAGCTTTTGCACTACAAAGGAAACTATAAGTAAGGTGAAAAGACAGCCCTCAGATTGGGAGAAAATAATATCAAATGAAGAAACAGACAAAGGATTAATCTCAAAAATATACAAGCAACTCCTGCAGCTCAATTCCAGAAAAATAAATGACCCAATCAAAAAATGGGCCAAAGAACTAAACAGACATTTCTCCAAAGAAGACATACAGATGGCTAACAAACACATGAAAAGATGCTCAACATCACTCATTATTAGAGAAATGCAAATCAAAACCACAATGAGGTCCCATTACACGCCAGTCAGGATGGCTGCTATCCAAAAGTCTACAAGCAATAAATGCTGGAGAGGGTGTGGAGAAAAGGGAACCCTCTTACAATGTTGGTGGGAATGCAAACTAGTACAGCCGCTATGGAAAACAGTGTGGAGATTTCTTAAAAAACTGGAAATAGAACTGCCATATGACCCAGCAATCCCACTTCTGGGCATACACACTGAGGAAACCAGACCTGAAAGAGACACGTGCACCCCAATGTTCATCGCAGCACTGTTTATAATAGCCAGGACATGGAAGCAACCTAGATGCCCATCAGCAGATGAATGGATAAGGAAGCTGTGGTACATATACACCATGGAATATTACTCAGCCATTAAAAAGAATTCATTTGAACCAGTCCTAATGAGATGGATGAAGCTGGAGCCCATTATACAGAGTGAAGTAAGCCAGAAAGATAAAGAACATTACAGCATACTGACACATGTATATGGAATTTAGAAAGGTGATAACAATAACCCTATATGCAGAACAGAAAAAGAGACACAGAAACACAGAACAGACTTTTGAACTTTGTGGGAGAATGTGAGGGTGGGATATTTGAAAAGAACAGCATGTATACTATCTAAGGTGAAACAGATCACCAGCCCAGGTGGGATGCACGAGACAAGTGCTCGGGCCTGGTGCACTGGGAAGACCCAGAGGAATCGGGTGGAGAGGGAGGTGGGAGGGGGGATCGGGATTGGGAATACATGTAAATCCATGGCTGATTCATATCAATGTATGACAAAACCCACTGGGAAAAAAAATAATAATAATAAAAATTAAAAAAGAAAAAAAGAAAGAAAACAAAAAAAAAAAAAAGAAAGCAGGCTCATCTTGCATCTCCCAAGACAAAGGGATGTCTGAATCCCCTGTGGAGACCACAGAGAAAGACCTAGTCCTCACCCTCAATGCGACCGGAGGCCTCACATCCTTTGAAAACTCGAGAGGTCCGCGGAGATCAATGCTTCCAAAGGAGACGATGCCTGACTCCTCTTGAAAATGGATAGGAGTCTCAGGATCCCTGTGGCACGTGGAAAGGGACGCTGGGTCTCCCGCTTCACGTGGAGACGCGTCCCAATTGCCATGCCAAGACTCGAGGAGAATCCCGAGGTGTCCCTCGCACCTAGGCAGGAGTCCTGACGTCGCTGAACAAACACGTGTATGGAAGCGCCCTCCCCGTCGTAACTCGAGAATATACCCCAGGTTCCGGCCGCAACTCGAGAAAAACCATGAGACTTCCCCCTCGCTGCGAGATGAGGCCCGATTCCCCTTCACTGCGTGCAGAGCAATCCCGTGTTCCACATCAAACGTGAAAGGAGCCTTGATTTCCTTGATGGCACTCCAGAGAAAACCCAAGATCACTGTCTCAAGTCTAGAGGGATCCTGAGGTCACTGGAGCAACACGAAAGGGCTTCGAGGAGCCCAAATCAACTCGAGATGAGAGCTTAGTCCCTGGCTTCGACTCAAGAGGAATACCAACTTTCCTCAAGCAACTCAAGAGTAGGCTTCTCTCAGCTACAGGTATGTGAGAGGGACCCTGAGTTTGTGGCCTCAAGTGGAATGGACACCGAGATGCTCTGACTCGAAGTAAGGCCGGATATCCCTGCAGTGAATTGATTGCAGGCTCGTTTTGCATCTCCCAAGACGAAGGGATGTCTGAATCCCCTGTGGAGACCACAGAGAAAGACCTAGTCCTCCGCCTCAATGCGAACGGAGCCTCACTTCCTTTGAAAACTCGAGAGGTCCGCGGAGATCAATGCTTCCAAAGGAGACGATGCCTGACTCCTCTTGAAAATGGATAGGAGCCCCAGGATCCCTGTGGCACGTGGAAAGGGACCCTGGGTCTCCCGCCTCCCGTGGAGACGCGTCACAATTGCCATGCCAAGACTCGAGGAGAATCCCGAGGTGTCCCTCGCACCTAGGCAGGAGTCCAGACGTCGCTGAACAAACACGTGTCTGGATGGGCCCTGCCCGTCATAACTCGAGAATATAACACAGGTTCCATGCGCGACTCGAGAAAAACCATGAGAATTCCCCCTCGCCGTGAGATGAGGCCCGATTCCCCTGCACTGCGTGCAGAGCAGTTCCGTGTTCCACATGAAACGTGAAAGGAGCCTTGATTTCCTTGATGGCACTCCAGAGAAAACCCAAGATCACTGTTTCAAGTCTAGGGGGATCCTGAGGTCACTGGAGCAACACGAAAGGGCTCCGTGGACCCCAAATCAACTTGAGATGAGAGCTTAGTCCCTGGCTTCGACTCAAGGGGAATACCAACTTTCCACAAGCACCTCAAGAGGAGGCTTCTCTCAGCTACAGGTATGTGAGAGGGACCCTGAGTTTGTGGCCTCAAGTGGAATGGACACCGAGATGCTCTGACTCGAAGTAAGGCCGGATATCCCTGCAGTGAATTGAATGTAGGCTCGTCTTGCATCTCCCAAGACGAAGGGATGTCTGAATCCCCTGTGGAGACCACAGAGAAAGACCTACTCCTCCGCCTCTACGCGACCGGAGGCCTCACATCCTTTGAAAACTCGAGAAGTCCACGGAGATCAATGCTTCCAGAGGAGACGATGCCTGACTCCTCTTGCAAATGGATAGGAGTCCCAGGATCCCTGAGGCACGTGGAACGGGACCCTGGGTCTCGCGCCTCACGTGGAGACGCGTCACAATTGCCATGCCAAGACTCGAGGAGAATCCCGAGGTGTCCCTCGCACCTAGGCAGGAGTCCTGACGTCGCTGAACAAACACGTGTATGGAAGCGCCCTCCCCGTCGTAACTCGAGAATATACCCCAGGTTCCGGCCCAACTCGAGAAAAACCATGAGACTTCCCCCTCGGCGCGAGATGAGCCCCGATTCCCCTGCACTGCGTGCAGAGCAATTCCGTGTTTCACATCAAACGTGAAAGGAGCCTTGATTTCCTTGATGGCACTCCAGAGAAAACCCAAGATCACTGTCTCAAGTCTAGAGGGATCCTGAGGTCACTGGAGCAACTCGAAAGGTATCCGTGGACCCCAAATCAACTCGAGATGAGAGCTTAGTCCCTGGCTTCGACTCAAGAGGAATACCAACTTTCCACAAACACCTCAAGAGGAGGCTTCTCTCAGCTACAGGTATGTGAGAGGGACCCTGAGTTTGTGGCCTCAAGTGGAATGGACACCGAGATGCTCTGACTCGAAGTAAGGCCGGATATCACTGCAGTGTATTGAATGCAGGCTCGTCTTGCATCTCCCAAGACGAAGGGATGTCTGAATCCCCTGTGGAGACCACAGAGAAAGACCGAGTTCTCCGCCTCATCGCGACCGGAGGCCTCACATCCTTTGAAAACTCCAGAGGTCCGCGGAGATCAATGCTTCCAAAGGAGACGATGCCTGACTCCTCTTGAAAATGGATAGGAGTCCCAGGATCCCTGTGGCACGTGGAAAGGGACCCTGGGTCTCCCGCCTCACCTGGAGACGCGTCCAAATTGCCATGCCAAGACTCGAGGAGAATCACAAGGTGTCCCTCGCACCTAGGCAGGAGTCCTCATATCGCTGAACAAACTCGTGTCTGGAAGGGCCCTCCCCGTCGTAACTCGAGAATATAGCCCAGGTTCCGGCCGCAACTCGAGAAAAACCATGAGACTTCCCCCTCGCCGCGAGATGAGGCCCGATTCCCCTGCACTGCGTGGAGAGCAATTCCGTGTTCCACATCAAACGTGAAAGGAGCCTTCATTTTCTTGATGGCACTCCAGAGAGTATCCAAGATCACTGTCTCAAGTCTAGAGGGATCCTGAGGTCACTGGAGCAACACGAAAGGGCTCCGTGGACCCCAAATCAACTCGAGATGAGAGCTTAGTCCCTGGCTTCGACTCAAGAGGAATAAGAACTTTCCACAAGCACCTCAAGAGGAGGTTTCGCTCAGCTACAGGTATATTTGCGGGACCCTGAGTTTGTGGCCTCAAGTGGAATGGACACCGAGATGCTCTGATTCGAAGTAAGGCCGGATATCCCTGCAGTGAATTGAATGCAGGCTCGTCTTGTATCTCCCAAGACGAAGGGATGTCTGAATCCCCTGTGGAGACCACATAGAAAGACCTAATTCTCCGCCTCATAGCGACCGGGGGCCTCACATCCTTTGAAAATTCGAGAGGTCCGCGGAGATCAATGTTTCCAAAGGAGACGATGCCTGACTCCTCTTGAAAATGGATAGGAGTTCCAGGATGCCTGTGGCACGTGGAAAGGGACCCTGGGTCTCCCGCCTCACGTGGAGACGCTTCCCCATTGCCATGCCAAGACTCGAGGAGAATCCCGAGGTGTCCCTCGCACCTAGGCAGGAGTCCCGATGTCGCTGAACATACACGTGTCTGGAAGGGCCCTCCCCGTCGTAACTCGAGAATATACCCCAGGTTCCGGCCGCAACTCAAGAAAAACCATGAGATTTCCCCCTCGCCGCGAGTTGAGGCCCGATTCCCCTGCACTGAATGCAGAGCAATTCCGTGTTCCACATCAAACGTGAAAGGAGCCTTGATTTCCTTGATGGCACTCCAGAGAAAACCCAAGATCACTGTCTCAAGTCTAGAGGGATCCTGAAGTCACGGGACCAACAGGAAAGGGCTTCGTGGACCCCAAATCAACTCGAGATGAGAGCTTAGACCCTGGCTTAGACTCAAGAGGAATACCAACTTTCCACAAGGACCTCAAGAGGAGGCTTCTCTCAGCTACATGTATCTTTGAGGGACCCTGAGTTTGTGGCCTCAAGTGGAATGGACACCGAGATGCTCTGACTTGAAGTAAGGCCGGATATCCCTGCAGTGAATTGAATGCAGGCTCGTCTTGCATCTCCCAAGACGAAGGGATGTCTGAATCCCCTCTGGAGACCACAGAGAAAGACCTAATTCTCCGCCTCATAGCGACCGGGGGCCTCACATCCTTTGAAAATTCGAGAGGTCCGCGGAGATCAATGCTTCCAAAGGAGACGATGCCTGACTCCTCTTGAAAATGGATAGGAGTCCCAGGATCCCTGTGGCACGTAGAAAGGGACCCTGGGTCTCCTGCTTCACGTGGAGACGCTTCCCCATTGCCATGCCAAGACTCGAGGAGAATCCCGAGGTGTCCCTCGCACCTAGGCAGGAGTCCTGACGTCACTGAACAAACACGTGTCTGGAAGGGCCCTCCCCATCGTAACTCGAGAATATACCCCTGGTTCCGGCCGCAACTCGAGAAAAACCATGAGACTTCCCCCTCGCCGTGAGATGAGGCCCGATTCCCCTGCACTGGGTGCAGAGCAATTCCGTGTTCCACATCAAACGTGAAAGGAGCCTTGATTTCCTTGATGGCACTCCAGAGAAAACCCAAGATCACTGTCTCAAGTCTAGAGGGAACCTGAGGTCACTGGAGCAACACGAAAGGGCTCCGTGGACCCCAAATCAACTCGAGATGAGAGCTTAGACCCTGGCTTCGACTCAAGAGGAATACCCACTTTTCACAAACACCTCAAGACGAGGCTTCTCTCAGCTACAGGTATGTGAGAGGGACCCTGAGTTTGTGGCCTCAAGTGGAATGGACACCGAGATGCTCTGACTCGAAGTAAGGCCGGATATCCCTGCAGTTAATTGAATGCAGGCTCGTCTTGCATCTCCCAAGACGAAGGGATGTCTGAATCCCCTGTGGAGACCTCAGAGAAAGACCGAATTCTCCGCCTCATCGCGACCGGAGGCCTCACATCCTTTGAAAACTCGAGAGGTCAGCGGATATCAATGCTTCCAAAGGAGCCAATGCCTGAATCCTCTTGAAAATGGATAGGAGTCCCAGGATCCCTGTGGCACGTGGAAAGGGAACCTGGGTCTCCCGCCTCACGTGGAGACACGTCCAAATTGCCATGCCAAGTCTCGAGGAGAATCCCGAGGTGTCCCTCACACCTAGGCAGGAGTCCTGACGTCGCTGAACAAACACGTGTCTGGAAGGGCCCTCCCCTTAGTAACTCGAGAATATACCCCAGGTTCCGGCCGCAACTCGAGAAAAACCATGAGACTTCCCCCTCGCCGCGAGATGAGGCCCGATTCCCTTGCACTGCGTGCAGAGCAATTGCGTGTTCCACATCAAACGTGAAAGGAGCCTTGATTTCCTTGATGGCACTCCAGAGAAAACCCAAGATCACTGTCTCAAGTCTAGAGGGATCCTGAGGTCACTGGAGCAACACGAAAGGGCTCCGCGGACCCCAAATCAACTCGAGATGAGAGCTTAGTCCTTGGTTTCGACTCAAGAAGAATACCAACTTTCCACAAGCACCTCAAGAGGAGGCTTCTCTCAGCTACAGGTATGTGAGAGGGCCCCTGAGTTTGTGGCCTCAAGATGAATGGACACCGAGATGCTCTGCCTCGAAGTAAGGCCGGATATCCCTGCAGTGAATTGAATGCAGGCTGGTCTTGCATCTCCCAAGACGAAGGGATGTCTGAATCCCCTGTGGAGACCACAGAAAAAGAACTAGTTCTCCGCCTCATCGCGACCGGAGGCCTCACATCCTTTGAAAACTCGAGACGTCCGCGGAGATCAATGCTTCCAAAGGAGACGATGCCTGACTCCTCTTGCAAATGGTTAGAAGTCCCAGGATCCCTGTGGCACGTTATAAGGGACCCTGGGTCTCCCGCCTCACGTGGAGACGCGTCCCAATTGCCATGCCAAGACTCGAGGAGAATCCCGAGGTGTCCCTCTCACCTAGGCAGGAGTCCTGACGTCGCTGAACAAACACGTGTCTGGAAGGGTCCTCCCCGTCGTAACTCGAGAATATACCACAGGTTCCGGCCGCAACTCGAGAAAAACCATGAGACTTCCCCCTCGCCGCGAGAAGAGTCCCGATTCCCCTGCACTGCGTGCAGAGCAAATCCGTGTTCCACATCAAACGTGAAAGGAGCCTTGATTTCCTTGATGGCACTCCAGAGAAAACCCAAGATGACTGTCTCAAGTCTAGAGGGATCCTGAGGTCACTGGAGCAACACGAAAAGGCTCCCTGGACCCCAAATTAACTCGAGATGAGAGCTTAGTCCCTGGCTTCGAATCAAGAGGAATACCAACTTTCCACAAGCACCTCAAGAGGAGGCTTCTCTCAGCTACAGGTATGTGAGAGGGACCCTGAGTTTGTGGCCTCAAGTGGAATGGACACCGACATGCTCTGATTCGAAGTAAGGCTGGATATTCCTGCAGTGAATGGAATGCAGGCTCGTCTTGCATCTCCCAAGACGAGGGGATGTCTGAATCCCCTGTGGAGACCACAGAGAAGACCTAGGTCTCCACCTCTTCACGACTGGAGGCCTCACATCCTTTGAAAACTCACGATGTCCGCGGAGATCAATGCTTCCAAAGGCTACGATGCCTGACTCCTCTTGAAAATGGATGGGAGTCCCAGGATCCCTGTGGCACGTGGAAAGGGACCCTGGGTCTCCCGCCTCACGTGGAGACGCTTCCCCATTGCCATGCCAAGACTCGAGGAGAATCCCGAGGTGTCCCTCGCACCTAGGCAGGAGTCCTGACGTCACTGAACAAACACGTGTCCGGAAGGGCCCTCCCCGTCGTAACTCGAGAATATACCCCTGGTTCCGGCCGCAACTCGAGAAAAACCATGAGACTTCCCCCTCGCCGTGAGATGAGGCCCGATTCCCCTGCACTGGGTGCAGAGCAATTCCGTGTTCCACATCAAACGTGAAAGGAGCCTTGATTTCCTTGATGGCACTCCAGAGAAAACCCAAGATCACTGTCTCAAGTCTAGAGGGAACCTGAGGTCACTGGAGCAACACGAAAGGGCTCCGTGGACCCCAAATCAACTCGAGATGAGAGCTTAGACCCTGGCTTCGACTCAAGAGGAATACCCACTTTTCACAAACACCTCAAGACGAGGCTTCTCTCAGCTACAGGTATGTGAGAGGGACCCTGAGTTTGTGGCCTCAAGTGGAATGGACACCGAGATGCTCTGACTCGAAGTAAGGCCGGATATCCCTGCAGTTAATTGAATGCAGGCTCGTCTTGCATCTCCCAAGACGAAGGGATGTCTGAATCCCCTGTGGAGACCTCAGAGAAAGACCGAATTCTCCGCCTCATCGCGACCGGAGGCCTCACATCCTTTGAAAACTCGAGAGGTCAGCGGATATCAATGCTTCCAAAGGAGCCAATGCCTGAATCCTCTTGAAAATGGATAGGAGTCCCAGGATCCCTGTGGAAAGTGGAAAGGGACACTGGGTCTCCCGCCTCACGTGGAGACACGTCCAAATTGCCATGCCAAGTCTCGAGGAGAATCCCGAGGTGTCCCTCACACCTAGGCAGGAGTCCTGACGTCGCTTAACAAACACGTGTCTGGAAGGGCCCTCCCCTTAGTAACTCGAGAATATACCCCAGGTTCCGGCCGCAACTCGAGAAAAACCATGAGACTTCCCCCTCGCCGCGAGATGAGGCCCGATTCCCTTGCACTGCGTGCAGAGCAATTGCGTGTTCCACATCAAACGTGAAAGGAGCCTTGATTTCCTTGATGGCACTCCAGAGAAAACCCAAGATCACTGTCTCAAGTCTAGAGGGATCCTGAGGTCACTGGAGCAACACGAAAGGGCTCCGCGGACCCCAAATCAACTCGAGATGAGAGCTTAGTCCTTGGCTTCGACTCAAGAAGAATACCAACTTTCCACAAGCACCTCAAGAGGAGGCTTCTCTCAGCTACAGGTATGTGAGAGGGCCCCTGAGTTTGTGGCCTCAAGATGAATGGACACCGAGATGCTCTGCCTCGAAGTAAGGCCGGATATCCCTGCAGTGAATTGAATGCAGGCTGGTCTTGCATCTCCCAAGACGAAGGGATGTCTGAATCCCCTGTGGAGACCACAGAAAAAGAACTAGTTCTCCGCCTCATCGCGACCGGAGGCCTCACATCCTTTGAAAACTCGAGACGTCCGCGGAGATCAATGCTTCCAAAGGAGACGATGCCTGACTCCTCTTGAAAATGGTTAGGAGTCCCAGGATCCCTGTGGCACGTTATAAGGGATCCTGGGTCTCCCGCCTCACGTGGAGACGCGTCCCAATTGCCATGCCAAGACTCGAGGAGAATCCCGAGGTGTCCCTCGCACCTAGGCAGGAGTCCTGACGTCGCTGAACAAACACGTGTCTGGAAGGGTCCTCCCCGTCGTAACTCGAGAATATACCAAAGGTTCCGGCCGCAACTCGAGAAAAACCATGAGACTTCCCCCTCGCCGCGAGAAGAGTCCCGATTCCCCTGCACTGCGTGCAGAGCAAATCTGTGTTCCACATCAAACGTGAAAGGAGCCTTGATTTCCTTGATGGCACTCCAGAGAAAACCCAAGATGACTGTCGCAAGTCTAGAGGGATCCTGAGGTCACTGGAGCAACACGAAAAGGCTCCCTGGACCCCAAATTAACTCGAGATGAGAGCTTAGTCCCTGGCTTCGAATCAAGAGGAATACCAACTTTCCACAAGCACCTCAAGAGGAGGCTTCTCTCAGCTACAGGTATGTGAGAGGGACCCTGAGTTTGTGGCCTCAAGTGGAATGGACACCGACATGCTCTGATTCGAAGTAAGGCTGGATATTCCTGCAGTGAATTGAATGCAGGCTCGTCTTGCATCTCCCAAGACGAGGGGATGTCTGAATCCCCTGTGGAGACCACAGAGAAGACCTAGGTCTCCACCTCTTCACGACTGGAGGCCTCACATCATTTGAAAACTCACGATCTCCGCGGAGATCAATGCTTCCAAAGGCTACGATGCCTGACTCCTCTTGAAAATGGATAGGAGTCCCAGGATCCCTGTGGCACGTGGAAAGGGACCCTGGGTCTCCCGCCTCACGTGGAGACGCGTCCCAATTGCCATGCCAAGACTCGATGAGAATCCCGAGGTGTCCCTCGCCCCTAGGCAGGAGTCCTGACGTCGCTGAACAAACACGTGTCTGGAACGGCCCTCCCCATCGTAACTCGAGAATATACCCCAGGTTCCGGCCGCAACTCGAGAAAAACCATGAGACTTCCCCCTCGCCGCGAGATGAGGCCCGATTCCCCTGCACTGCGTGCAGAGCAATTGCGTGTTCCACATCAAACGTGAAAGGAGCCTTGATTTCCTTGATGGCACTCCAGAGAAAACCCAAGATCACTGTCTCAAGTCTAGAGGGATCCTGAGGTAACTGGAGCAACACAAAAGGGCTCCGTGGACCCCAGATCTACTCGAGATGAGAGCTTATTCCCTGGCTTCGACTCAAGAGGAATACCAACTTTCCATAAGCACCTCAAGAGGAGGCTTCTGTCAGCTACAGGTATGTGAGAGCGACCCTGAGGTTGTGGCCTCAAGTGGAATGGACACCGAGAACCTCTGACTCGAAGTTAAGCCGGATATCCCTGCAGTGAATTGAATGCAGGCTCGTCTTGCATCTCCCAAGATGAAGGGATGTCTGAATCCCCTGTGGAGACCACAGAGAAAGACCTAGTCCTCCGCCTCATCGAGACCGGAGGCATCACATCCTTTGAAAATTCGAGAGGTATGCGGAGATCAATGCTTCCAAAGGAGACGATGCTTGACTCCTCTCGAAAATGGATAGGAGTCCCAGGATCCCTGTGGCACGTTATAAGGGACCCTGGGTCTCCCGCCTCACGTGGAGACGCGTCCCAATTGCTATGCCAAGACTCGAGGAGAATCCCGAGTTGTCCCTCGCACCTAGGCAGGAGTCCTGACGTCGCTGAACAAACACGTGTCTGGAAGGGCCCTCCCCGTCGTAACTCGAGAATATATCCCAGGTTCCGGCCGCAACTCGAGAAAAGCCATGAGACTTCCCCCTCGCCGAGAGATGAGGCCCGAATCTCCTGCACTGCGTGCAGAGTAATTCCGTGTTCCACATCAAACGTGAAAGGAGCCTTGATTACCTTGATTGCCCTCCAGAGAAAACCCAAAATCACTGTCTCAAGTCTAGAGCTATCCTGAGGTCACTGGAGCAACACGAAAGGGCTCAGTGGACCCCAAGTCAACTCGAGATGAGAGCTTAGTCCTTGGCTTCGGCTCAAGAGGAACACCAACTTTCCACAAGCACCTCAAGAGGAGGCTTCTCTCAGCTACATGTATGTGAGAGGGACCCTGAGTTTGTGGCTTCAAGTGGAATGGACACCGAGATGCTCTGACTCGAACTAAGGCTGTATATCCCTGCAGTGAATTGAATGCAGGCTCGCCTTGCATCTCCCAAGACGAAGGGATGTCTGAATCCCCTGTGGAGACCACAGAGAAAGAACTAGTTCTCCGCCTCATCGCGACCGGAGGCCTCACATCCTTTGAAAACTCGAGAGGTATGCGGAGATCAATGCTTCCAAAGAGAGGATGCTCTACTCCTCTAGAATATGGATAGGAGTCCCAGGATCCCTGTGGCACGTTATAAGGGACCCTGGGTCTCCCGCCTCACGTGGAGACGCGTCCCAATTGCCATGCCAAGACTCGAGGAGAATCCCGAGGTGTCCCTCGCATCTAGGCAGGAGTCCTGACGTCCCTAAACAAACACGTGTCTGGAAGGGCCCTCCCCGTCGTAACTCGAGAATATACCCCAGGTTCTGGCCGCAACTCGAGAAAAACCATGAGACTTCCCCCTCGCCTCGAGATGAGGCCCGAATCCCCTGCACTGCGTGTAGAGCAATTCCGTGTTCCACATCACACTTGAAAGGAGCCTTGATTTCCTTGATGGCACTCCAGAGAAAACCCAACATCACTGGCTCAAGTCTATAGGGATCCTGAGGTCACTGGAGCAACACGAAAGGGCTCCGGGGACCCCAAATCAACTCGAGATGAGAGCTTAGTCCCTGGCTTCGACTCAAGAGGAATACCAACTTTCCACAAGCACCTCAAGAGGAGGCTTCTCTCAGCTACAGGTATGTGAGAGGGCCCCTGAGTTTGTGGCCTCAAGTGGAATTGACACCGAGATGCTATGACTCGAAGTAAGGCCGGATATCCCTGCAGTGAATTGAATGCAGGCTCGTCTTGCATCTCCCAAGACGAAGGGATGTCTGAATCCCCTGTGGAGACCACAGAGAAAGAACTAGTTCTCCGCCTCATTGCGAGCGGAGGCCTCACATCCTTTGAAAACTCGAGAGGTCTGCGGAGATCAGTGCTTCCAAAGGAGACGATGCCTGACTCCTCTTGAAAATAGATAGGAGTCCCAGGATCCCTGTGGCACATGGAAAGGGACCCGGGGTCTCCCGCCTCACGTGGAGACGCGTCCCAATTGCCATGCCAAGACTCGAGGAGAATCCCGAGGTGTCCCTCACACCTAGGCAGGAGTCCTGACGTCGCTGAGCAAACACGTGTCTGGAAGGGCCCTCCCCATCGTAACTCAAGAATATACCCCAGGTTCCGGCCGCAACTCGAGAAAAACCATGAGACTTCCCGCTCGCTGTGAGGTGAGGCCCGATTTCCCTGCACTGCGTGCAGAGCAATTCCGTGTTCCACATCAAACGAAAAAAAAGCCTTGATTTCCTTGATGGCACTCCAGAGAATACCCAAGATCAATGTCTCAAGTCTAGAGGGATCCCGAGGCCACTGTAGCAGCATGAAAGGGCTCCGTGGACCCCAAATCAACTCGAGATGAGAGCTTAGTCCCTGGCTTCGACTTAAGAGGAATACCAACTTTCCACAAACACCTCAAGAGGAGGCTTCTCTCAGCTACAGGTATGTTTGAAGGACCCTGAGTTTGTGGCCTCAAGTGGAATGGACACCGAGATGCTCTGACTCGAAGTAAGGCCGGATATCCCTGCAGTGAATTGAATGCAGGCTCGTCTTGCATCTCCCAAGATGAAGGGATGTCTGAATCCCCAGTGGAGACCACAGAGAAAGACCGAGTTCTCTACCTCTTCACGACTGGAGGCCTCATATCCTTTGAAAACTCGAGACGTCCGCGGAGATCAATGCTTCCAAAGGAGAAGATGGCTGACTCCTCTTGAAAATGCATAGGAGTCCCAGGATCCCTGTGGCACGAGGCAAGGGACCCTGGGTCTCCCGCCTCACGTGGAGACGCGTCCCAATTGCCATGCCAAGACTCGAGGAGAATCCTGAGATGTCCCTCGCACCTAGGCAGGAGTCCTGACGTCGCTGAACAAACACGTGTCTGGAAGGGCCCTCCCCGTCGTAACTCGGGAATATACCCCAGGTTCCGGCCGCAACTCGAGAAAAACCATGAGACTTCCCCCTCACCGCGAGATGAGGCCCGATTCCCCTGCACTGCGTGCAGAGCAATTCCGTGTTCCACATCAAACGTGAAAGGAGCCTTGATTTCCTTGAGGGCACTCCAGAGAAAACCCAAGATCACTGTATCAAGTCTAGAGGGATCCTGAGGTCACTGGAGCAACACGAAAGGGCTCTGTGGACCCCAAATCAACTCGAGATGAGAGCTTAGTCCCTGGCTTCGACTCAAGTGGAATACCAACTTTCCACAAGCACCTCAAGAGGAGGATTCTCTCAGCTACAGGTATGTGAGAGGGACCATGAGTTTGTGGCGTCAAGTGGAACGGACATCGAGATGCTCTTTCTCGAAGTAAGGCCGGATATCCCTGCAGTGAATTGAATGCAAGCTCGTCTTGCATCTCCCAAGACGAAGGGTTGTCTGAATCCCCTGTGGAGACCACAGAGAAAGACCTAGTCCTCCGCCTCAAGGCGAACGGAGGCCTCACATCCTTGGAAAAATCGAGAGGTCCGTGGAGATCAATGCTTCCAAAGGAGACGATGCCTGACTCCTCTTGAAAATGGATAGGAGTCCCAGGATCCCTGTGGCACGTGGAAAGGGACACTGGGTCTCCCGACTCACGTGGAGACGTGTCCCAATTGCCATGCCAAGACTCGAGGAGAATCCCGAGGTGTCCCTCGCACCTAGGCAGGAGTCCAGACGTCGCTGAACAAACACGTGTCTGGAAGGGCCCTCCCCATCGTGACTCGAGAATATACCACAGTTTCCGGCCGCAACTCGAGAAAAACAATGAGACTTCCCCCTCGCCGCGAGATGAGGCCCGATTCCCCTGCACTGCGTGCAGAGCAATTCCGTGTTCCACATCAAACGTGAAAGGAGCCTTGATTTCCTTGATGGCACTCCAGAGAAAACCCAAGATCACTGTCTCAAGTCTAGAGGGATCCTGAGGTCACTGGAGCAACACGAAAGGGCTCCGTGGACCCCAAGTCAACTCGAGATGAGAGCTTAGTCCTTGGCTTCGACTCAAGCGGAACACCAACTTTCCACAAGCACCTCAAGAGGAGGCTTCTCTCAGCTACAGGTATGTGAGAGGGACCCTGAGTTTGTGGCCTCAAGTAGAATGGACACCGAGATGCTCTGACTCGAAGTAAGGCCGGATATTCCTGCAGTGAATTGAATGCAGGCCGTCTTGCATCTCCCAAGACGAAGGGATGTCTGAATCCCCTGTGGAGACCACAGAGAAAGAACGAATTTTCTGCCTCATCGCGACCGGAGGCCTCACATCCTTTGAAAACTCGAGAGGTCCGCAGAGATCAATGCTTCCAAAGGAGACGATGCCTGACTCCTCTTGAAAATGGATAGGAGTCCCAGGATCCCTGTGGCACGTGGAAAGGGACACTGGTTCTCCCGCCTCATGTGGAGACGCGTCCCAATTGCCATGCCAAGACTCGTGGAGAATCCCGAGGTCCCTCGCACCTAGGCAGGAGTCCTAACGTCGATGAACAAACACGTGTCTGGAAGGGCCCTCCCCGTTGTAACACGAGATTATACCCCAGGTTGCGGCCGCAACTCGAGAAAAACCATGAGACTTCCCCCTCGGCGCGAGATGAGGCCCGATTCCCCTGCACTGCGTGCAGAGCAATTCCGTGTTCCACATCAAATGTGAAAGGAGCCTTGATTTCCATGATGGCACTCCAGAGAAAACCCAAGATCACTGTCTCAAGTCTAGAGGGATCCTGAGGTCACTGGAGCAACACGAAAGGGCTCCGTGGACCCCAAATCAACTCGAGATGAGAGCTTAGTCCCTGGCTTCGACTCAAGAGGAATACCAACTTTCCACAAGCACCTCAAGAGGAGGCTTCTCTCAGCTACAGGTATGTGAGAAGGACCCTGAGTTTGTGGCCTCAAGTGGAATGGACACCGAGATGCTCTGACTCGAAGTAAGGCCGGATATCCCTGCAGTGAATTGAATGCAGGCTCGTCTTACATCTCCCAAGATGAAGGGATGTCTGAATCCCCAGTGGTGACCACAGAGAAAGACCTAGTCCTCCGCCTCATCGAGACCGGAGGCATCACATCCTTTGAAAACTCGAGAGGTCTGCGGAGGTCAATGCTTCCAAAGGAGACGATGCCTGACTCTTCTTGAAAATGGATAGGAGTCCCAGGATCTCTGTGGCACGTGGAAAGGGTACCTGGGTCTCCCGCCTCACGTGGAGACGCGTCCCAATTGCCATGCCAAGACTCGAGGAGAATCCCGAGGTGTCCCTCGCACCTAGGCAGGAGTCCTGATGTCGCTGATCAAACACGTGTCTGGAAGGGCCCTCCCCGTCGTAAGTAGAGAATACACCCCAGGTTCCGGCCGCAACTTGAGAAAAACCATGAGACTTCCCCCTCGCCGCGAGATGAGGCCCGATTCCCCTGCACTGCGTGCAGAGCAATTCCGTGTTCCACATCAAACGTGAAAGGAGCCTTGATTTCCTTGATGGCACTCCAGAGAAAACCCAAGATCACTGTCTCAAGTCTAGAGGGATCCTGAGGTCACTGGAGCAACACGAAAGGGCTCCGTGGACCCCAAATCAACTCGAGATGAGAGCTTAGTCCCTGGCTTCGAATCAAGAGGAATACCAACTTTCCACAAGCACCTCAAGAGGAGGCTTCTCTCAGCTACAGGTATGTGAGAGGGACCCAGAGTTTGTGGCCTCAAGTGGAATGGACACCGAGATGCTCTGACTCGAAGTAAGGCCGGATATCCCTGCAGTGAATTGAATGCAGGCTCGTCTTGCATCTCCCAAGACGAAGGGATGTCTGAATCCGCTGTGGAGACCACAGAGAAAGACTTAGTCCTCCGCCTAATCGCGACCGGAGGCCTCACATCCTTTGAAAAATCGAGAGGTCTGCGCAGATCAATGCTTACAAAGGAGACGATGCCTGACTCCTCTTGAAAATGGATAGGAGTCCCAGGATCTCTGTGGCACGTGGAAAGGGACCCTGGGTCTCCCGCCTCACGTGCAGACGCGTCCCAATTGCCATGCCAAGACTCGAGGAAAATCCCGAGGTGTCCCTCGCACCTAGGCAGGAGTCCTGATGTCGCTGATCAAACACGTGTCTGGAAGGGCCCTCCCCGTCGTAAGTAGAGAATACACCCCAGGTTCCAGCCGCAACTCGAGAAAAACCATGAGACTTCCCCCTCGCCGCGAGATGAGGCCCGATTCCCCTGCACTGCGTGCAGAGCAATTCCGTGTTCCACATCAAACGTGAAAGGAGCCTTGATTTCCTTGATGGCACTCCAGAGAAAACCCAACATCACTGTCTCAAGTCTAGAGGGATCCTGAGGTCACTGGAGCAACAAGGAACGGCTCCGGGGACCCCAAATCTACTCGAGATGAGAGCTTAGTCCCTGGCTTCGACTCAAGAGGAATACCAACTTTTCACAAGCACCTCAAGGGGAGGTTTCTCTCCGCTACAGGTATGTGAGAGGGACCGTGAGTTTGTGGCCTCAAGTGAAATGGACACCGAGATGCTCTGACTCGAATTAAGGCCGGATATCCCTGCAGTGAATTGAATGCAGGCTCGTCTTGCATCTCCCAAGACGAAGGGATGTCTGAATCCCCTGTGGAGACGACAAAGAAAGACCTAGTCCTCCACCTCATTGCGACCGGAGACATCACATCCTTTGAAAAATCGAGAGGTCTGCGCAGATCAATGCTTACAAAGGAGACGATGCCTGACTCCTCCTGAAAATGGATAGGATCCCAGGATCCCTGTGGCACGTGTAAAGGGACCCTGGGTCTCCCACCTCACGTGGAGACGCGTCCCAATTGCCATGCCAAGACTCGAGGAGAATCCCGAGTTGTACCTCGCACCTAGGCAGGAGTCCTGACGTCGCTGAACAAACACGTGTCTCGAAGGGACCTCCCCGTCGTAACTCGCGAATATACCCCAGGTTCCGGCCGCAACTCGAGAAAAACCATGAGACTTCCCCCTTGGCGCGAGATGAGGCCCGATTCCCCTGCACTGCGTGCAGAGCAATTCCGTGTTCCACATCAACCGTGAAAGGACCCTTGATTTCCTTGGTGGCACTCCAGAGAAAACCCAAGATCATTGTCTCAAGTCTAGAGGGATCCTGAGGTCACTGTAGCATCAGGAAAGGGCTCCGTGGACCCCAAATCAACTCGAGATGAGAGCTTAGTCCCTGGCTTCGACTCAAGAGGAATACCAACTTTCCACAAGCACCTCAAGAGGAGGCTTCTCTCAGCTACATGTATGTGAGAGGGACCCTGTGTTTGTGGCCTCAAGTGGAATGGACACCGAGATGCTCTGACTCGAAGGAAGGCCGGATATCCCTGCAGTGAATTGAATGCCGGCTCGTCTTGCATCTCCCAAGACGAAGGGATGTCTAAATCCCGTGTGGAGACCACAGAGAAAGACCTAGATCTCCGCCTGATCACGACCGGAGGCCTCACATCCGTTGAAAACTCGAGAGGTCCGCGGAAATCAATGCTTCCAAAGGAGACGATGCCTGACTCCTCTTGAAAATAGATAGGAGTCCCAGGATCCTTGTGGCACGTTATAAGGGACCCTGGGTCTCCCGCCTCACGTGGAGACGCATCCCAATTGCCATGCCAAGACTCGAGGAGAATCCCGAGGTGTCCTCGCACCTAGCCAGGAGTCCGGACGTCGCTGAACAAACACGTGTCTGGAAGGGCCCTCCCCTTCGTAACTCGAGAATATACCACAGGTTCCGGCCGCAACTCGAGAAAAACCATGAGAGTTCCCCCTCGCCGCGAGAAGAGTCCCGATTCCCCTGCACTGCGTGCAGAGCAAATCCGTGTTCCACATCAAACGTGAAGGGAGCCTTGATTTCCTTGATGGCACGCCAGAGAAAACCCAAGATCAGTGTCTCAAGTCTAGAGGGATCCTGAGGTCACTGGAGCAACACGAAAGGGCTCTGTGGACCCAAAGTCACCTCGAGATGAGAACTTAGTCCTTGGCTTCGACTCAAATGAACACCAACTTTCCACAAGCACCTCAAGAGGAGGCTTCTCTCAGCTACAGGTATGTTAGAGGGACCCTGAGTTTGTGGCCTCAAGTGGAATGGACACCGAGATGCTCTGACTCGAAGTAAGGCCGGATATCCCTGCAGTGAATTGAATGCAGGCTCGTCTTGCATCTCCCAAGACGAAGGGATGTCTGAATCCCCTGTGGAGACCACAGAGAAAGACTAGTCCTCCGCTTCATCGCGACCGGAGGCCTCACATCCTTTGAAAACTCGAGAGGACCGCGGAGATCAATGCTTCCAAAGGAGACGATGCCTGACTCCTCTCGAAAATGGATAGGAGTCCCAGGATCCCTGTGGCACGTGGAAAGGGACCCTGGGTCTCCCGCCTCACGTGGAGACGCGTCCCAATTGCCATGCCAAGACTCGAGGAGAATCCCGAGGTGTCCCTCGCACCTAGCCAGGAGTCCTGATGTCGCTGATCAAACACGTGTCTGGAAGGGGCCTCCCCGTCGTAAGTAGAGAATACACCCCAGGTTCCGGCCGCAACTCGAGAAAAACCATGAGACTTCCCCCTCGCCGCGAGATGAGGCCCGATTCCCCTGCACTGCGTGCAGAGCAATTCCGTGTTCCACATCAAACGTGAAAGGAGCTTGATTTCCTTGATGGCACTCCAGAGAAAACCCAAGATCACTCTCTCAAGTCTAGAGGGATCCTGAGGTCACTGGAGCAACACGAAAGGGCTCCGTGGACCCCAAATCAACTCGAGATGAGAGCTTAGTCCCTGGCTTCGAATCAAGAGGAATACCAACTTTCCACAAGCACCTCAAGAGGAGGCTTCTCTCAGCTACAGGTATGTGAGAGGGACCCAGAGTTTGTGGCCTCAAGTGGAATGGACACCGAGATGCTCTGACTCGAATTAAGGCCGGATATCCCTGCAGTGAATTGAATGCAGGCTCGTCTTGCATCTCCCAAGACGAAGGGATGTCTGAATCCGCTGTGGAGACCACAGAGAAAGACTTAGTCCTCCGCCTAATCGCGACCGGAGGCCTCACATCCTTTGAAAAATCGAGAGGTCTGCGCAGATCAATGCTTACAAAGGAGACGATGCCTGACTCCTCTTGAAAATGGATAGGAGTCCCAGGATCTCTGTGGCACGTGGAAAGGGACCCTGGGTCTCCCGCCTCACGTGCAGACGCGTCCCAATTGCCATGCCAAGACTCGAGGTGAATCCCGAGGTGTCCCTCGCACCTAGGCAGGAGTCCTGATGTCGCTGATCAAACACGTGTCTGGAAGGGCCCTCCCCGTCGTAAGTAGAGAATACACCCCAGGTTCCGGCCGCAACTCGAGAAAAACCATGAGACTTCCCCCTCGCCGCGAGATGAGGCCCGATTCCCCTGCACTGCGTGCAGAGCAATTCCGTGTTCCACATCAAACGTGAAAGGAGCCTTGATTTCCTTGATGGCACTCCAGAGAAAACCCAAGATCAGTGTCTCAAGTCTAGAGGTATCCTGAGGTCACTGGAGCAACACGAAAGGGCTCCGTGGACCCCAAATCAACTCGAGATGAGAGCTTAGTCCCTGGCTTCGACTCAAGAGGAATACCAACTTTCCACAAGCACCTCAAGAGGAGGCTTCTCTCAGCTACAGGTATGGTTGAAGGACCCTGAGTTTGTGGCCTCAAGTGGAATGGACACCGAGATGCTCTGACTCGAAGTAAGGCCGGATATTCCTGCAGTGAATTGAATGCAGGCCGTCTTGCATCTCCCAAGACGAAGGGATGTCTGAATCCCCTGTGGAGACCACAGAGAAAGAACGAATTTTCTGCCTCATCGCGACCGGAGGCCTCACATCCTTTGAAAACTCGAGAGGTCCGCAGAGATCAATGCTTCCAAAGGAGACGATGCCTGACTCCTCTTGAAAATGGATAGGAGTCCCAGGATCCCTGTGGCACGTGGAAAGGGACACTGGTTCTCCCGCCTCATGTGGAGACGCGTCCCAATTGCCATGCCAAGACTCGTGGAGAATCCCGAGGTCCCTCGCACCTAGGCAGGAGTCCTAACGTCGATGAACAAACACGTGTCTGGAAGGGCCCTCCCCGTTGTAACACGAGATTATACCCCAGGTTGCGGCCGCAACTCGAGAAAAACCATGAGACTTCCCCCTCGGCGCGAGATGAGGCCCGATTCCCCTGCACTGCGTGCAGAGCAATTCCGTGTTCCACATCAAACGTGAAAGGAGCCTTGATTTCCTTGATGGCACTCCAGAGAAAACCCAAGATCACTGTCTCAAGTCTAGAGGGATCCTGAGGTCACTGGAGCAACACGAAAGGGCTCCGTGGACCCCAAATCAACTCGAGATGAGAGCTTAGTCCCTGGCTTCGACTCAAGAGGAATACCAACTTTCCACAAGCACCTCAAGAGGAGGCTTCTCTCAGCTACAGGTATGTGAGAAGGACCCTGAGTTTGTGGCCTCAAGTGGAATGGACACCGAGATGCTCTGACTCGAAGTAAGGCCGGATATCCCTGCAGTGAATTGAATGCAGGCTCGTCTTACATCTCCCAAGATGAAGGGATGTCTGAATCCCCAGTGGTGACCACAGAGAAAGACCTAGTCCTCCGCCTCTTCGCCACCGGAGGCCTCACATCCTTTGAAAACTAGAGATGTCCGCGGAGATCAATGCTTCCAAAGGAGACGATGCCTGACTCCTCTTGAAAATTGATAGGAGTCCCAGGATCTCTGTGGCACGTGGAAAGGGACCCTCGGTCTCCCGCCTCACGTGGAGACGCCTCCCAATTGCCATGCCAAGACTCGAGGAGAATCCCGAGTTGTCCCTCGCACCTAGGCAGGAGTCCTGACGTCGCTGAACAAACACGTGTCTGGAAGTGCCCTCCCCGTCGTAACTCGAGAATATACCCCAGGTTCCGGCCGCAACTCGATAAAAACCATGAGACTTCCCCCTCGCCGCGAAATGAGGCCCGATTCCCCTGCACTGCGTGCAGAGCAATTTCGTGTTCGACATCAAACGTGAAAGAAGCCTTGATTTCCTTGAGGGCACTCCAGAGAAAACCCAAGATCACTGACTCAAGTCTAGAGCGATCCTGAGGTAACTGGAGCAACACGTAATTTCTCCGTGGACCCCAAATCAACTCGAGATGAGAGCTTAGTCCCTGGCTTCGAATCAAGAGGAATACCAACTTTCCACAAGCACCTCAAGAGGAGGCTTCTCTCAGCTACAGGTATGTGAGAGGGACCCAGATTTTGTGGCCTCAAGTGGAATGGACACCGAGATGCTCTGACTCGAAGTAAGGCCGGATATCCCTGCAGTGAATTGAATGCAGGCTCGTCTTGCATCTCCCAAGAAGAAGGGATGTCTGAATCCCCTGTGGAGACCACAGAGGAAGACCTAGTTCTCCGTCTCATCGCGCCTGGAGGCCTCACATCCTTTGAAAACTCGAGAGGTATGCAGAGATCAATGCTTCCAAAGGAGACGATGCCCGACTCCTCCTGAAAATGGATAGGAGTCCCAGGATCCCTGTGGCACGTGGAAAGGTACCCTGGGTCTCCTGCCTCACGTGGAGACGCATCCCAATTGCCATGCCAAGACTCGAGGAGAATCCCAAGGGGTCCCTCGCACCTAGGCAGGAGTCCTGACGTCGCTGAACAAACACGTGTCTGGAAGGGCCCTCCCCATCGTAACTCGAGAATATACCCCAGGTTCCGGCCGCCACTCGAGAAAAACCATGAGACTTCCCCCTCGCCGCGAGATGAGGCCCGATTCCCCTGCACTGTGTGCAGAGCAATTCCGTGTTCCACATCAAACGTGAAAGGAGCCTTGATTTCCTTGATGGCACTCCAGAGAAAACCCAAGATCACTGTCTCAAGTCTAGAGGGATCCTGAGGTCACTGGAGCAACACGAAAGGCTCCGTGGACCCCAGATCTACTCGAGATGAGAGCTTAGTCCCTGGCTTCGAATCAAGAGGAATACCAACTTTCCACAATCACATCAAGAGGAGGTTTCTCTCAGCTACAGATATGTGAGAGGGACCCTGAGTTTGTGGCCTCAATTGGAATGGACACCTAGATGCTCTGACTCAAAAAAGGCCGGATATCCCAATAGTGAATTGAATGCATGCTCGTCTTGCATCTCCCAAGACGAAGGGATGTCTGAATCCGCTGTGGAGACCACAGAGAAAGACTTAGTCCTCCGCGTAATCGCGACCGGAGGCCTCACATCCTTTGAAAAATCGAGAGGTCTGCGCAGATCAATGCTTACAAAGGAGACGATGCCTGACTCCTCTTGAAAATGGATAGGAGTCCCAGGATCTCTGTGGCACGTGGAAAGGGACCCTGGGTCTCCCGCCTCACGTGGAGACGCGTCCCAATTGCCATGCCAAGACTCGAGGAGAATCCCGAGGTGTCCCTCGCACCTAGGCAGGAGTCCTGATGTCGCTGATCAAACACATGTCTGGAAGGGCCCTCCCCGTCGTAAGTAGAGAATACACCCCAGGTTCCAGCCGCAACTCGAGAAAAACCATGAGACTTCCCCCTCGCCGCGAGATGAGGCCCGATTCCCCTGCACTGCGTGCAGAGCAATTCCGTGTTCCACATCAAACGTGAAAGGAGCCTTGATTTCCTTGATGGCACTCCAGAGAAAACCCAACATCACTGTCTCAAGTCTAGAGGGATCCTGAGGTCACTGGAGCAACAAGGAACGGCTCTGGGGACCCCAAATCTACTCGAGATGAGAGCTTAGTCCCTGGCTTCGACTCAAGAGGAATACCAACTTTTCACAAGCACCTCAAGGGGAGGTTTCTCTCCGCTACAGGTATGTGAGAGGGACCGTGAGTTTGTGGCCTCAAGTGGAATGGACACCGAGATGCTCTGACTCGAATTAAGGCCGGATATCCCTGCAGTGAATTGAATGCAGGCTCGTCTTGCATCTCCCAAGACGAAGGGATGTCTGAATCCCCTGTGGAGACGACAAAGAAAGACCTAGTCCTCCACCTCATTGCGACCGGAGACATCACGTCCTTTGAAAAATCGAGAGGTCTGCGCAGATCAATGCTTACAAAGGAGACGATGCCTGACTCCTCTTGAAAACGGATAGGAGTCCCAGGATCCCTGTGGCACGTGGATTGGGACCCTGGGTCTCCCGCCTCACGTGGAGACGCATCCCAAATGCCATGCCAAGACTCGAGGAGAATCCCGAGGTGTCCCTCGCACCTAGGCAGGAGTCCTGACGTCGCTGAAGAAACACGTGTCTGGAAGGTCCCTCCCCGTCGTAACTCGAGAATATACCTAAGGTTCCAGCCGCAACTCGAGAAAAACCATGAGACTTCCCCCTCGCCGCGAGATGAGGCCCGATTCCCCTGCACTGCGTGCAGAGCAATTCCGTGTTCCACATCAAACGTGAAAGGAGACTTGATTTCCTTGATGGCACTCCAGAGAAAACCCAAAATCACTGTCTCAAGTCTAGAGGGATCCTGAGGTCACTGGAGCAACACAAAAGGGCTCCGTGGACCCCAAATCAACTCGAGATGAGATCTTAGTCCTTGGATTCGACTCAAGAGGAATACCAACTTTCCACAAGCACCTCAAGAGGAGGCTTCTCTCAGCTAAAGGTACGTGAGAGGGACCCTGAGTTTGTGGCCTCAAGTGGAATGGACACCGAGATGCTCTGACTCGAAGTAAGTCCGGATATCCCTGCAGTGAATTGAATGCAGGCTCGTAGTGCATCTCCCAAGACGAAGGGATGTCTGAATCCCCTGTGGAGACGACACAGAAAGAACTAGTCCTCAGCCTCATTGCGACCGGAGACATCATATCCTTTGAAAAATCGAGAGGTCTGCGCAGATCAATGCTTACAAAGGAGACGATGCCTGACTCCTCCTGAAAATGGATAGGATCCCAGGATCCCTGTGGCACGTGTAAAGGGACCCTGGGTCTCCCACCTAACGTGGAGACGCGTCCCAATTGCCATGCCAAGACTCGAGGAGAATCCCGAGTTGTACCTCGCACCTAGGCAGGACTCCTGACGTCGCTGAACAAACACGTGTCTCGAAGGGACCTCCCCGTCGTAACTCGCGAATATACCCCAGGTTCCGGCCGCAACTCGAGAAAAACCATGAGACTTCCCCCTTGGCGCGAGATGAGGCCCGATTCCCCTGCACTGCGTGCAGAGCAATTCCGTGTTCCACATCAAACATGATAGGAGCCTTGATTTCCTTGGTGGCAGTCCAGAGAAAACCCAAGATCATTGTCTCAAGTCTAGAGGGATCCTGAGGTCACTGTAGCATCAGGAAAGGGCTCCGTGGACCCCAAATCAACTCGAGATGAGAGCTTAGTCCCTGGCTTCGACTCAAGAGGAATACCAACTTTCCACAAGCACCTCAAGAGGAGGCTTCTCTCAGCTACATGTATGTGAGAGGGACCCTGTGTTTGTGGCCTCAAGTGGAATGGACACCGAGATGCTCTGACTCGAAGTAAGGCCGGATATCCCTGCAGTGAATTGATTGCAGGCTCGTCTTGCATCTCCCAAGAAGAAGGGATATCTGAATCCCGTGTGGAGACCACAGAGAAAGACCTAGTTCTCCACCTCATCGCGACCGGAGGCCTCACATCCTTTGAAAACTCGAGAGGTCCGCGGAGATCAATGCTTCCAAAGGAGACGATGCCTGAGTCCTCTTGAAAATTGATAGGAGTCCCACGATCCCTGTGGCACGTGGAAAGGGACACGGGGTCTCCCGCCTCACGTGGAGACGCGTCCCAATTGCCATGCCAAGACTCGAGGAGAATCCCGAGGTGTCCCTCGCACCTAGGCAGGAGTCCTGAAGTCGCTGAACAAACACGTGTCTGGAAAGGCCCTCCCCGTCCTAACTCGAGAATATACCCCAGGTTCCGGCCGCAGCTCGAGAAAAACCATGAGCCTTCCCACTCGCTGTGAGGTGAGGCCCGATTTCCCTGCACTGCGTGCAGAGCAATTCCGTGTTCCACATCAAACGTGAAAGGAGCCTTGATTTCCTTGATGGCACTCCAGAGAAAACCCAAGATCACTGTCTCAAGTCTAGATGGATCCTGAGGTCCCTGTAGAAACACGAAAGGGCTCTGTGGACCCCAAATCAACTCGAGATGAGAGCTTAGTCCCTGGCTTCGACTCAAGACGAATACCAACTTTCCACAAGTACCTCAAGTGGAGGCTTCTCTCAGCTACAGGTATGGGAGAGGGACCCTGAGTTTGTGGCCTCAAGTGGAATGGACACCGAGATGCTCTGACTCGAAGTAAGGCCGGATATCCCTGCAGTGAATTGAATGCCGGCTCGTCTTGCATCTCCCAAGACGAAGGGATGTCTAAATCCCGTGTGGAGACCACAGAGAAAGACATAGATCTCCGGCTGATCACGACCGGAGGCCTCACATCCGTTGAAAACTCGAGAGGTCCGCGGAAATCAATGCTTCCAAAGGAGACGATGCCTGACTCCTCTTGAAAATACATAGGAGTCCCAGGATCCCTGTGGCACGTTATAAGGGACCCTGGGTCTCCCGCCTCACGTGGAGACGCATCCCAATTGCCATGCCAAGACTCGAGGAGAATCCCGAGGTGTCCTCGCACCTAGCCAGGAGTCCGGACGTCGCTGAACAAACACGTGTCTGGAAGGGCCCTCCCCTTCGTAACTCGAGAATATACCACAGGTTCCGGCCGCAACTCGAGAAAAACCATGAGAGTTCCCCCTCGCCGCGAGAAGAGTCCCGATTCCCCTGCACTGCGTGCAGAGCAAATCCGTGTTCCACATCAAACGTGAAGGGAGCCTTGATTTCCTTGATGGCACTCCAGAGAAAACCCAAGATCACTGTCTCAAGTCTAGAGGGATCCTGAGGTCACTGGAGCAACACGAAAGGGCTCTGTGGACCCAAAGTCACCTCGAGATGAGAACTTAGTCCTTGGCTTCGACTCAAATGAACACCAACTTTCCACAAGCACCTCAAGAGGAGGCTTCTCTCAGCTACAGGTATGTGAGAGGGACCCTGAGTTTGTGGCCTCAAGTGGAATGGACACCGAGATGCTCTGACTCGAAGTAAGGCCGGATATCCCTGCAGTGAATTGAATGCAGGCTCGTCTTGCATCTCCCAAGACGAAGGGATGTCTGAATCCCCTGTGGAGACCACAGAGAAAGACCTAGTCCTCCGCTTCATCGCGACCGGAGGCCTCACATCCTTTGAAAATTCGAGAGGACCGCGGAGATCAATGCTTCCAAAGGAGACGATGCCTGACTCCTCTCGAAAATGGATAGGAGTCCCAGGATCCCTGTGGCACGTGGAAAGGGACCCTGGGTCTCCCGCCTCACGTGGAGACGCGTCCCAATTGCCATGCCAAGACTCGAGGAGAATCCCGAGGTGTCCCTCGCACCTAGGCAGGAGTCCTGATGTCGCTGATCAAACACGTGTCTGGAAGGGCCCTCCCCGTCGTAAGTAGAGAATACACCCCAGGTTCCGGCCGCAACTCGAGAAAAACCATGAGACTTCCCCCTCGCCGCGAGATGAGGCCCGATTCCCCTGCACTGCGTGCAGAGCAATTCCGTGTTCCACATCAAACGTGAAAGGAGCCTTGATTTCCTTGATGGCACTCCAGAGAAAACCCAAGATCACTGTCTCAAGTCTAGAGGGATCCTGAGGTCACTGGAGCAACACGAAAGGGCTCCGTGGACCCCAAATCAACTCGAGATGAGAGCTTAGTCCCTGGCTTCGAATCAAGAGGAATACCAACTTTCCACAAGCACCTCAAGAGGAGGCTTCTCTCAGCTACAGGTATGTGAGAGGGACCCAGAGTTTGTGGCCTCAAGTGGAATGGACACCGAGATGCTCTGACTCGAATTAAGGCTGGATATCCCTGCAGTGAATTGAATGCAGGCTCGTCTTGCATCTCCCAAGACGAAGGGATGTCTGAATCCGCTGTGGAGACCACAGAGAAAGACTTAGTCCTCCGCCTAATCGCGACCGGAGGCCTCACATCCTTTGAAAAATCGAGAGGTCTGCGCAGATCAATGCTTACAAAGGAGACGATGCCTGACTCCTCTTGAAAATGGATAGGAGTCCCAGGATCTCTGTGGCACGTGGAAAGGGACCCTGGGTCTCCCGCCTCACGTGGAGACGCGTCCCAATTGCCATGCCAAGACTCGAGGAGAATCCCGAGGTTTCCCTCGCACCTAGGCAGGAGTCCTGACGTCACTGAACAAACACGTGTCTGGAAGGGCCCTCCCCGTCGTAACTCGAGAATATACCCCAGGTTCCGGCCGCAGCTCGAGAAAAACAATGAGCCTTCCCACTCGCTGTGAGGTGAGGCCGGATTTCCGTGCACTGCGTGTAGAGCAATTCCGTGTTCCACATCAAACGAAAAAAAAGCCTTGATTTCCTTGATGGCACTCCAGAGAAAACCCAACATCACTGTCTCAAGTCTAGAGGAATCCTGAGGTCACTGGAGCAACACGAAAGGGATCTGTGGACCCCAAATCAACTAGAGATGAGAGCTTAGTCCCTGGCTTCGACTCACGAGGAATACCAACTTTCCACAGGCACCTCAAGAGGAGGCTTCTCTCAGCTACAGGTATGTGAGAGGGACCCTGAGTTTGTGGCCTCAAATGGAATGGACACCGAGATGCTCTGACTCGAAGTAAGGCCGGATATCCCTGCAGTGAAATGAATGCAGGCTCGTCTTGCATCTCCCAAGACGAAGGGTTGTCTGAATCCCCTGTGGAGACCACAGAGAAAGACCTAGTCCTCCGCCACAATGTGAACGGAGGCCTCACATCCTTTGAAAACTCGAGAGGTCCACGGAGATCAATGCTTCCAAAGGAGACGATGCCTGACTCCTCTTGAAAATGGATAGGAGTCCCAGGATCCCTGTGGCACGTTGGAAGGGACCCTGGGTCTCCCGCCTCACGTGGAGACGCGTCCCAATTGCCATGCCAAGACTCGAGGAGAATCCTAAGGTGTCCCTCGCACCTAGGCAGGAGTCCTGACGTCGCTGAACAAACACGTGTCTGGAAGGGCCCTCCCCGTCGTACCTCGAGAATATACCCCAGGTTCCGGCCGCAACTCGAGAAAAACAATGAGACTTCCCCCTCGCCGCGAGATGAGGCCCGATTCCCCTGCACTGCGTGCAGAGCAATTCCGTGTTCCACATCAAACGTGAAAGGAGCCTTGATTTCCTTGATGGCACTCCAGAGAAAACCCAAGATCACTGTCTCAAATCTAGAGGAATCCTGAGGTCACTGGAGCAACACGAAAGGGATCCGTGGACCCCAAATCAACTCGAGATGAGAGCTTAGTCCCTGGCTTCGACTCAAGAGGAATACCAACTTTTCTCAAGCACCTCAAGAGGAGGCTTCTCTCAGCTACAGGTATGTGAGAAGGACCCTGAGTTTGTGGCCTCAAGTGGAATGGACACCGAGATGCTGTGACTCGAAGTAAGGCCGGATATCCCTGCAGTGAATTGAATGCAGGCTCGTCTTGCATCTCCCAAGACGAAGGGATGTCTGAATCCCCAGTGGAGACAACAGATAAAGACCTAGTTCTCCGCCTCTTCGCGACCGGAGGCCTCACATCCTTTGAAAACTCGAGAGGTCCGCGGAGATAAATGCTTCCAAAGGAGACGATGCCTGACTCCTCTTGAAAATGGATAGGAGTCCCAGGATCCCTGTGGCACTTGGAAGGGGACCCTGGGTCTCCTGCCTCACGTGGATACGCGTCCCAATTGCCATGCCAAGACTCGAGGAGAATCCATAGGTGTCCCTGGCACCTAGGCAGGAGTCCAGACATCGCTGAACAAACACGTGTCTGGAAGGGCCCTCCCCGTCGTAACTCGAGAATATAACCCAGGTTCCTGCCGCAACTCGAGAAAAACCATGAGACTTCCCCCTCGCCGTGAGATGAGGCCCGATTACCCTGCACTGCGTGCAGAGCAATTCCGTGTTCCACATCAAACATGATAGGAGCCTTGATTTCATTGATGGCACTCCAGAGAAAACCCAAGATCACTGTCTCAAGTCTAGAGGGATCCTGAGGTCACTGGAGCAACACGAAAGGGCTCCTTGGACCCCAAATCAACTCGAGATGAGAGCTTAGTTCCTGGCTTCGACTCAAGAGGAATACCAACTTTCCACAAGCACCTCAAGAGGAGGCTTCTCTCAGCTACAGGTATGTGAGAGTGACCCTGAGTTTGTGGCCTCAAGTGGAATGGACACCGAGATGCTCTGACTCGAAGTAAGGCCGGATATCCCTGCAGTGAATTGAATGCAGGCTCGTCTTGCATCTCCAAAGACGAAGGGATGTCTGAAACCCCTGTGGAGACCACAGCGAAAGACCTAGTCCTCCGCCTCATCGCGACCGGAGGCCTCACATCCTTTGAAAACTCGAGAGGTCCGCGGAGATCAATGCTTCCAAAGGAGACGATGCCTGACTCCTCTTGCAAATGGATAGGAGTCCCAGGATCCCTGTGGCACGTGGAAAGGGACCCTGGGTCTCCCGCCTCACGTGGAGACGCGTCCCAATTGCCATGCCAAGACTCGAGGAGTATCCCGAGGTGTCCCTCGCACCTAGGCAGGAGTCCTGACGTCGCTGAACAAACACGTGTCTGGAAGGGCGCTCCCCGTCGTAACTCGAGAATATACCCCAGGTTCCGGCCGCAACTCGAGAAAAACCATGAGACTTGCCCCTCGACGCGAGATGAGGCCCAATTCCCCTGCACTGCGTGCAGAGCAATTCCGTGTTCCACATCAAACGTGAAAGGAGCCTTGATTTCCTTGATGGCACTCCAGAGAAAACCCAAGATCACTGTCTCAAGTCTAAAGGGATCCTGAGGTCACTGGAGCAACAAGAAAGGGCTCTGTGGACCCCAAATCAACTCGAGATGAGAGCATAGTCCCTGGCTTCATCTCAAGAGGAATACCAACTTTCCACAAGCCCCTCAAGAGGAGCCTTCTCTCAGCTACAAGTATGTGAGAGGGACCCTGAGTTTGTGGCCTCAAGTGGAATGGACACCGAGATGCTCTGACTCGAAGTTAGGCCAGATATCCCTGCATTGAATTGAATGTAGGCTCGTCTTGCATCTCCCAAGACGAAGGGTTGCCTGAATCCCCTGTGGAGACAACAGATAAAGACCTAGTTCTCCGCCTCATCGCGACCGGAGGCCTCACATACTTTGAAACCTCGAGAGGTCCGCGGAGATCAATGCTTCCAAAGGAGACGATGCCTGACTCCTCTTGTAAATGGTTAGGAGTCCGAGGATCCCTGTCGACATGGACGGGGACCCTGCGTCTCCCGCTTCACGTGGAGACGCGTCCCAATTGCCATGCCAAGGCTTGAGGAGAATCCCGAGGTGTCCCTCGCACCTAGGCAGGAGTCCTGACGTCGCTGAACAAACACGTGTCTGGAAGGGCCCTCCCTGTCGTAACTCGAGAATATACCCCAGGTTCAAGCCGCAACTCGAGAAACACCATGAGACTTCCCCATCGCCCCGAGATGAGGCCCGATTCCACTGCACTGCGTGCAGAGCAATTCCGTGTTCCACATCAAACGTGAAGGGAGCCTTGATTTCCTTGATGGCACTCCGTAGAAAACCCAAGATCAGTGTCTCAAGTCTAGAGGGGTCCTCAGGTCACTGGAGCAACACGAAAGGGCTCCGTGGACCCCAAATCAACTCGAGATGAGAGCTTAGTCCCTGGCTTCGACTCAAGAGGAATACCACTTTCCACAAGCACCTCAAGAGGAGGCTTCTCTCAGCTACAGGTATGTGAGAAGGACCCTGAGTTTGTGGCCTCAAGAGGAATGGACACCGTATGCTCTGACTCGAGGTAAGGCCGGATATCCCTGCAGTGAATTGAATGCAGGCTCGTCTTGCATCTCCCAAGATGAAGGGATGTCTGAATCCCCAGAGGAGACCACAGAGAAAGACCGAGTTCTCCACCTCTTCACGACTGGAGGCCTCATATCCTTTGAAAACTCGAGAGGTCTGCAGACATCAATGCTTCCAAAGGAGACGATGCCTGACTCCTCTTGAAAATGGATAGGAGTCCCAGGATCCCTGTGGCACGTGGAAAGGGACACTGCGTCTCCTGCCACAGGTGGAGACGCGTCCCAATTGCCATGCCAAGACTCGAGGAGAATCCCGAGGTGTCCCTCGCACCTAGGCAGGAGTCCTGACGTCGCTGAACAAACACGTGTCTGGAAGGGCCCTCCCCATCGTAACTCGAGAATATACCGCAGGTTCCGGCCGCAACTCGAGAAAAACCATGAGACTTCCCCCTCGCTGCAAGATGAGGTCCGATTCCCCTGCACTGAGTGCAGAGCTATTCCGAGTTCCACATCAAACATGAAAGGAGCCTTGATTTCCTTGATGGCACTCCAGGGAAAACCCAAGATCACTGTCTCAAGTCTAGAGGGATCCTGAGGTCACTGGAGCAACACGAAAGGTCTCCGTGGACCCCAAATCAACTCGAGATGAGAGCTTAGTCCCTGGCTACGACTCAAGAGGAATACCAACTTTTCTCAAGCACCTCAAGAGGAGGCTTCTCTCAGCTACAGGTATGTGAGAGGGACCCTGAGTTTGTGGCCTCAAGTGCAATGGACACCGAGATGCTCTGACTCGAAGTAAGGCCGGATATCCCAACAGTGAATTGAATGCAGGCTCGTCTTGCATCTCCCAAGACGAAGGGATGTCTGAATCCACTGTGGAGACGACAGAGAAAGTACTAGTCCTCCGCCTCATCGCGAACGGAGGCCTCACATCCTTTGAAAACTCGAGAGGTCTGTGGAGATCAATTCTTCCATAGGAGACGATGCCTGACTCCTCTTGAAAATGGATAGGAGTCCCAGGATCCCTGTGGCACGTGGAAAGGGACCCTGGGTCTCCCGCCTCACGTGGAGACGCGAGCCAATTGCCATGCCAAGACTCGAGGAGAATCCCGAGGTGTCCCTCGCACCTAGGCAGGAGTCCTGAGGTCGCTGAACAAACACGTGTCTGGAAGGGCCCTCCCCGTCGTAACTCGAGAGTATACCCCAGGTTCCTGCCGCAACTCGAGAAAAACCATGAGACTTCCCCCTCGCCGCGAGATGAGGCCCGATTCCCCTGCACTGCGTGCAGAGCAATTCCGTGTTCCACATCAAACGTGAAAGTAGCCTTGATTTCCTTGATGGCACTCCAGAGAAAACCCAAGATCACTGTCTCAAGTCTAGAGGGATCCTGAGGTCACTGGAGCAACACGAAATGGCTCCGTGGACCCCAAATCAACTCGAGATGAGAGCTTAGTCCCTGGCTTCGACTCAAGAGGAATACCAACTTTCCACAAGCACCTCAACAGGAGGCTTCTCTCAGCAACAGGTATGTGAGACGGACCCTGAGTTTGTGGCCTCAATTGGAATGGACACCGAGATGCTCTGACTCGAAGTAAGGCCGGATATCCCTGCAGTGAATTGAATGCTGGCTTGTCTTGCATCTCCCAAGATGAAGGGATGTCTTAATCCCCTGTGGAGACCACAGAGAAAGACCTAGTCCTCCGCCTCAAAGCGACCGGAGGCCTCACATCCTTTGAAAACTCGAGAGGTCCGCGGAGATCAATGCTTCCAAAGGAGACGATGCCTCACTTCTCTTGAAAGTGGATAGGAGTCCCAGGATCCCTGTGGCACGTGGAAAGGGACCCTGGGTCTCCCACCTCACGTGGAGACGTGTCCCAATTGCCATGCCAAGATTCGTGGAGAATCCTGAGGTGTCCCTCGCACCTAGGCAGGAGTCCTGACGTCGCTGAACAAACACGTGTCTGAAAGGGCCCTCCCCGTCTTAACTCGAGAATATACCCCAGGTTCCGGCCGCAACTCTAGAAAAACCATGAGACTTCCCCCTCGCCGCGAGATGAGACCCGATTCCCCTGCACTGCGTGCAGAGCAATTCCGTGTTCCACATCAAACGTGAAAGGAGACTTGATTTCCTTGATGGCACTCCAGAGAAAACCCAAGATCACTGTTTCAAGTCTAGAGGGATCCTGAGGTCACTGGAGCAACAAGAAAGGGCTCCGGGGACCCCAAATCTACTCGAGATGAGAGCTTATTCCCTGGCTTGGACTCAAGAGGAATACCAATTTTCCACAAGCCCCTCAAGAGGAGGCTTCTCTCAGCTACAGGTATGTGAGAGGGACCCTGAGTTTGTGGCCTCAAGTGGAATGGACACCGAGATGCTCTGACTCGAAGTAAGGCCGGATATCCCTGCAGTGAATTGAATGCAGGCTCGTCTTGCATCTCCCAAGACAAAGAGATGTCTGAATCCCCTGTGGAGACCACAGAGAAAGACCTAGTTCTCAGCCTCATGGCGACCGGAGGCCTCACATCCTTTGAAAACTCGAGAGCTCCGCGGAGATCAATGCTTCCAAAGGAGACGATGCCTGACTCCTCTTGAAAATGGATAGGAGTCCCAGGATCCCTGTCCACATGGACGGGGACCCTGGGTCTCCCGCTTCACGTGAACACGCGTCCCAATTGCCATGCCAAGACTCGAGGAGAATCCCGAGTTGTCCCTCGCACCTAGGCAAGAGTCCTGACGTCGCTGAACAAACACGTGTCTGCAAGGGCCCTCCCCGTCGTAACTCGAGAATATACCCCAGGTTCCGGCCGCAACTCGAGAAAAACCATGAGACTTACCCCTCGCCGCCAGATGAGGCCCGATTCCCCTGCACTGCGTGCAGAGCAATTCCGTGTTCCACATCAAACGTGAAAGGAGCCTTGATTTCCTTGATGGCACTCCAGAGAAAACCCAAGATCACTGTCTCAAGTCTCGAGGGATCCTGAGGTCAGTGGAGCAACACGAAATGGCTCCGTGGACCCCAAATCAACTCGAGATGAGAGCTTAGTCCCTGGCTTCGACTCATGAGGAATACCAACTTCCCCAAGCACCTCAAGAGGAGGCTTCTCTCAGCTACAGGTATGTGAGAGGGCCCCTGAGTTTGTGGCCTCAAGTGGAATGGACACCGAGATGCTCTGACTCGAAGTAAGGCCGGATATACCTGCAGTGAATTGAATGCAGGCTCGTCTTGCATCTCCCAAGACGAAGGGATGTCTGAATCCCCTGTGGAGACCACAGAGAAAGACCTAAATCTCCGCCTCATCGCGAGCGGAGGCCTCACATCCTTTAAAAACTCGAGAGGTCCGCGGAGATCAATGCTTCCAAAGGAGAAGATGCCTGACTCCTCTTGAAAATGGATAGGAGTCCAAGGAACACTGTGGCACGTGGAAAGGGACCCTGGGTCTCCCGCCTCACGTGGAGACGCATCCCAATTGCCATGCCAAGACTCGAGGAGAATCCCGAGGTGTCCCTCGCACCTAGGCAGGAGTCCTGACGTCGCTGAACAAACACGTGTCTGGAAGGGCCCTCCCCATCGTAACTCGAGAATATACCGCAGGTTCCGGCCGCAACTCGAGAAAAACCATGAGACTTCCCCCTCGCTGCAAGATGAGGTCCGATTCCCCTGCACTGAGTGCAGAGCTATTCCGAGTTCCACATCAAACATGAAAGGAGCCTTGATTTCCTTGATGGCACTCCAGGGAAAACCCAAGATCACTGTCTCAAGTCTAGAGGGATCCTGAGGTCACTGGAGCAACACGAAAGGTCTCCGTGGACCCCAAATCAACTCGAGATGAGAGCTTAGTCCCTGGCTTCGACTCAAGAGGAATACCAACTTTTCTCAAGCACCTCAAGAGGAGGCTTCTCTCAGCTACAGGTATGTGAGAGGGACCCTGAGTTTGTGGCCTCAAGTGCAATGGACACCGAGATGCTCTGACTCGAAGTAAGGCCGGATATCCCAACAGTGAATTGAATGCAGGCTCGTCTTGCATCTCCCAAGACGAAGGGATGTCTGAATCCACTGTGGAGACGACAGAGAAAGTACTAGTCCTCCGCCTCATCGCGAACGGAGGCCTCACATCCTTTGAAAACTCGAGAGGTCTGTGGAGATCAATTCTTCCATAGGAGACGATGCCTGACTCCTCTTGAAAATGGATAGGAGTCCCAGGATCCCTGTGGCACGTGGAAAGGGACCCTGGGTCTCCCGCCTCACGTGGAGACGCGACCCAATTGCCATGCCAAGACTCGAGGAGAATCCCGAGGTGTCCCTCGCACCTAGGCAGGAGTCCTGAGGTCGCTGAACAAACACGTGTCTGGAAGGGCCCTCCCCGTCGTAACTCGAGAGTATACCCCAGGTTCCTGCCGCAACTCGAGAAAAACCATGAGACTTCCCCCTCGCCGCGAGATGAGGCCCGATTCCCCTGCACTGCGTGCAGAGCAATTCCGTGTTCCACATCAAACGTGAAAGTAGCCTTGATTTCCTTGATGGCACTCCAGAGAAAACCCAAGATCACTGTCTCAAGTCTAGAGGGATCCTGAGGTCACTGGAGCAACACGAAAGGGCTCCGTGGACCCCAAATCAACTCGAGATGAGAGCTTAGTCCCTGGCTTCGACTCAAGAGGAATTCCAGCTTTCCACAAGCACCTCAAGAGGAGGCTTCTCTCAGCTACAGATATGTGAGAGGGACCCTGAGTTTGTGGCCTCAAGTGGAATGGACACCGAGATGCTCTGACTCGAAGTAAGGCCAGATGTCCCTGCAGTGAATTGAATGCAGGCTCGTCTTGCATCTCCCAAGACGAAGGGATGTCTGAATCCCCTGTGGAGACGACATCGAATGACCTAGTCCTCTGCCTCAACGCGACAGGAGGCCTCATATCCTTTGAAAACTCGAGATGTCTGCCGATATCAATGCTTCCAAAGGAGACGATGCCTGACTCCTCTTGAAAATGGATAGGAGTCCCAGGATCCCTGTGGCACGTGGAAAGGGACCCTGGGTCTCCCGCCTCACATGGAGACGCATCCCAATTGCCATGCCAAGACTCGAGGAGAATCCCTAGGTGTCCCTCGCACCTAGGCAGGAGTCCTGACGTCGCTGAACAAACACGTGTCTGGAAGGGCCCTCCCCGTCGTAACTCGAGAATATACCCCAGGTTCCCTCCGCACCTCGAGAACAACCATGAGACTTCCCCTTCCCCGCGAGATGAGGCCCGATTCCCCTGCACTGCGTGCAGACCAATTCCGTGTTCCACATCAAACGTGAAATGAGCCTTGATTTCCTTAATGGCACTCCAGAGAAAACCCAAGATCACTGTTTCAAGTCTAGAGGGATCCTGAGGTCACTGGAGCAAGACGAAAGGGCTCCGTGGACCCCAAATCAACTCGAGATGAGAGCTTAGTCCCTTGCTTCGACTCAAGAAGAATACCAACTTTACCCAAGCCCCTCAAGTGGAGGCTACTCTCAGCTAATGGTATGTGAGAGGGACCCTGAGTTTGTCGCCTCAAGTGGAATGGACACCGAGATGCTCTGACTCGAAGTAAGGCCAGATATCCCTGCAGTGATTTGAATGCAGGCTCGCCTTGCATCTCCCAAGACGAAGGGTTGTCTGAATCCCCTGTGGAAACCACAGAGAAAGACCTAGTCCTCTGCCTCAACGCAACCGGAGGCCTCACATCCTTTGAAAACTCGAGAGGTCCGCGGAGATCAATACTTCCGAAGGATACGATGCCTGACTCCTCTTGAAAATGGATAGGAGTCCCAGGATCCCTGTGGCACGTGGAAAGGGACCCTGGGTCTCCGGCCTCATGTGGAGACGCGTCCCAATTGTCATGCCAAGACTCGAGGAGAATCCCGAGGTGTCCCTCGCACCTAGGCAGGAGTCCTGACGTCGCTGAACAAACACGTGTCTGGAAGGGCCCTCCCCGTCGTAACTCGAGAATATACCAAAGGTTCCGGCCGCAACTCGAGAAAAACCATGAGATTTCCCCCTCGCCGCGAGTTGAGGCCCGATTCCCCTGCACTGCGTGCAGAGCAATTCCGTGTTGCACATCAAACGTGAAAGGAGCCTTGATTTCCTTGATGGCACTCCAGAGAAAACCCAAGATCACTGTCTCAAGTCTAGAGGGATCCTGAGGTCACTGGAGCAACACGAAAGGGCTCCGTGGACCCCAAATCAACTCGAGATGAGCGTTTAGTACCAGGCTTCGACTCAAGAGGAATACCAACTTTCCACAAGCACCTCAAGAGGAGGCTTCTCTCAGCTACAGGTATGTGAGAGGGACCCTGAGTTTGTGGCCTCAAGTGGAATGGACACCGAGATGCTCTGACTCGAAGTAAGGCCGGATATCCCTGCAGTGAATTGAACGCAGGCTCGTCTTGCATCTCCCAAGATGAAGCGATGTCTGAATCCCCTGTGGAGACCGCAGAGAAAGGCCTAATTTTCCGCCTCATCGCGACCGGTGGCCTCACATCCTTTGAAAATTCGAGAGGTCCGCGGAGATCAATGCTTCCAAAGGAGACGATGCCTGACTCCTCTTGAAAATGGATAGGAGTCCCAGGATCCCTGTGGCACGTGGAAAGGGACCCTGGTTCTCCCGCCTCACGTGGAGACGCGTCCAAATTGCCATGCCAAGACTCGAGGAGAATCCCGAGGTGTCCCTCGCACCTAGGTAGGAGTCCTCACGTCGCTGAACAAACCCGTGTCTGGAAGGGCCCTCCCCGTCGTAACTCGAGAATATACCCCAGGTTCCGGCCGAAACTCGAGAAAAACAATGAGACTTCCCCCTCGCCGCGAGATGAGGCCCGATTCCCCTGCACTGAGTGCAGAGCAATTCCGTGTTCCACATCAAACGTGAAAGGAGCCTTGATTTCCTTAATGGCACTCCAGAGAAAACCCAAGATCACTGTCTCAAGTCTAGAGGAATCCTGAGGTCACTGTAGCAACACGAAAGGGCTCCGTGGACCCCAAATCAACTCGAGATGAGAGCTTAGTCCCTGGCTTCGACTCAAGAGGAATACCAACTTTCCACAAGCACCTCAAGAGGAGGCTTCTCTCAGCTACAGGTATGTGAGAGGGACCCTGAGTTTGTGGCCTCAAGTGGAATGGACACCGAGATGCTCTGACTCGAAGTAAGTCCTGATATCCCTGCAGTGAATTGAATGCAGGCTCGTCTTGCATCTCCCAAGACGAAGGGTTGTCTGAATCCCATGTGGAGCCCACAGAGAAAGACCTAGTCCTCCGCCTCAACGCGAACGGAAGCCTCACATCCTTTCAAAACTCGAGAGGTCAGCGGAGATCAATACTTCCGAAGGAGACGAAGCCTGACTCCTCTTGAAAATGGATAGGAGTCCCAGGATCCTGTGGCACGTGTAAAGGGACCCTGGGTCTCCCGCCTCACGTGGAGATGCGTCCCAATTGCCATGCCAAGACTCGAGGAGAATCCCGAGGTGTCCCTTGCACCTAGGCAGGAGTCCTGACGTCGCTGAACAAACACGTGTCTGGAAGGGCCCTCCCCGTCGTAACTCGAGAATATACCCCAGCTTCCGGCCGCAACTCGAGAAAAACCATGAGACTTCCCCATCGCCGCGAGATGAGGCCCGATTCTCCTGCCCTGCGTGCAGAGCAATTCCGTATTCCACATCAAAAATGAAAGGAGCCTTTATTTCCTTGATGGCACCCCAGAGAAAACCCAAGATCACTGTCTCAAGTCTAGAGGGATCCTGAGGTCACTGGAGCAACACAAAAGGGCTCCGTGGACCTCAAATCAACTCGAGATGAGAGCTTAGTCCCTGGCTTCAAATCGAGAGGAAAACCAAATTTCCACAAGCACCTCAAGAGGAGGCTTCTCTCAGCTACAGGTATGTGAGAGGGACCCTGAGTTTGTAGCCTCAAGTGGAATGGACACCGAGATGCTCTGACTTGAAGTAAGGCCGGATATCGCTGCAGTGAATTGAATGCAGGGTCATCTTGCATCTCCCAAGACGAAGGGATGTCTGATTCCCCTGGGCAGAACACAGAGAAAGACCTAGTCCTCCGCATAAACGCGACCGGAGGCCTCACATACTTTGAAAACTCGAGAGGTCCGCGGAGATCAATGCTTCCAAAGGAGACGATGCCTGACTCCTCTTGAAAATGGATAGGAGTCCCAGGATCCCTGTGGCACGTGGAAAGTGACCCTGGGTCTCCCGCCTCACGTGGAGACGCGTCCCAATTGCCATGCCAAGACTCGAGGAGAATCCCGAGGTGTCCCTCGCACCTAGGCAGGAGTCCTGACGTCGCTGAACAAACACGTGTCTGGAAGGGCCCTCCCCGTCGTAACTCGAGAATATACACCAGGTTCCGGCCGCAACTCGAGAAAAACCATGAGATTTCCCCCTCGCCGCGAGTTGAGGCCCGATTCCCCTGCACTGCGTGCAGAGCAATTCGTGTTCCACTTCAAACGTTAAAGAAGCCTTGATTTCCTTGATGGCACTCCAGAGAAAACCCAAGATCACTGTCTCAAGTCTATAGGGATCCTGAGGTCACTGGAGCAACACGAAAGGGCTCCGTGGACCCCAAATCAACTGGAGATGAGAGCTTAGTCCCTGGCTTAGACTCAAGAGGAATACCAACTTTCCACAAGCACCTCAAAAGGAGGCTTCTCTCAGCTACAGGTATGTGAGAGGAACCCTGAGTTTGTGGCCTCAAGTGGAATGGACACCGAGATGCTCTGACTCGAAGTAAGGCCGGATATCCCTGCAGTAAATTGAATGCAGGCTTGTCTTGCATCTCCCAAGACGAAGGAATGTCTGAATCCCCTGTGGAGATCACAGAGAAAGACCTAGTCCTCCGCCTCATCGTGACCGGAGGCCTCACATCCTTTGAAAACTCGAGAGGTCCGCAGAGATCAATGCTTCCAAAGGAGACGATGCCTGACTCCTCTTGAAAATGGATAGGAGTCCTAGGATCCCTGTGGCACGTGGAAAGGGACCCTGGGTCTCCCGCCTCATGTGGAGACGCGTCCCAATTGCCATGCCAAGACTCGAAGAGAATCCCGACGTGTCCCTCGCACCTAGGCAGGAGTCCTGATGTCGCTGAACAAACACGTGTCTAGAAGGGCCCTCCCCGTCGTTACTCGAGAATATACCCCAGGTTCCGGCCGCAACTGGAGAAAAACCATGAGACTTCCCCCTCGCCGCGAGTTGAGGCCCGATTCCCCTGCACTGCATGCAGAGCAATTCCGTGTTCCACATCAAACGTGAAAGGAGACTTGATTTCGTTGATGGCACTCCAGAGAAAACCCAAGATCACTGTCTCAAGTCTAGAGGGATCCTGAGGTCACTGGAGAAACACGAAAGGGCTCCGTGGACCCCAAATCAACTCAAGATGAGAGCTTAGTCCCTGGCTTCAAATCGAGAGGAATACCAACTTTCCACAAGCACCTCAAGAGGAGGCTTCTCTCAGCTAATGGTATGTGAGAGGGACCCTGAGTTTGTCGCCTCAAGTGGAATGTCCACCGAGATGCCCCGACTCAAAGTAAGGCCAGATATCCCTGCAGTGAATTGAATGCACGCTCGTTTTGCATCTCCCAAGACGAAGGGATGTCTGAATCCCCTGTGCAGAACACAGAGAAAGACCTAGTCCTCCGCCTAAACGTGACCGGAGGCCTCACATCCTTTGAAAACTCGAGAGGTCCGCGGAGATCAATGCTTCCAAAGGAGACGATGCCTGACTCCTCTTGAAAATGGATAGGAGTCCCAGGATCCCTGTGGCACGTGGAAAGGGACCCTGGGTCTCCCGCCTCATGTGGAGACGCATCCCAATTGCCAGTCCAAGACTTGAGGAGAATCCCGAGGTGTCCCTCGCACCTAGGCAGGAGTCCTGACGTCGCTGAACAATCACGTGTCTGGAAGGGCCCTCCCCGTCGTAACTCGAGAATATACCCCAGGTTCCGGCCGCAACTCGAGAAAAACAATGAGACTTCCCCAAACCGCGAGATGAGGCCCGATTCCCCTGCCCTGGGTGCAGAGCAATTCCGTGTTCCACATCAAACGTGAAAGGAGCCTTGATTTCCTTGATGGCACTCCAGAGAAAACCCAAGATCACTGTCTCAAGTCTAGAGCGATCCTGAGGTCACCGGAGCAACACGAAAGGGCTCCGTGGACCCCAAATCAACTCGAGATGAGAGATTAGTCCCTGGCTTCAACTCAAGAGGAATACGAACTTTCCACAAGCCCCTCAAGAGGAGGCTTCTCTCAGCTACAGGTATGTGAGAGGGACCCTGAGTTTGTGGCATCAAGTGGAATGGACACCGAGATGATCTGACTCGAAGTAAGGCCGGATATCCCTGCAGTGAATTGAAAGCAGGCTCATCATGCATCTCCCAAGACGAAGGGATGTCTGAATCCCCTGTGCAGAACACAGAGAAAGACCTAGTCCTCCGCCTCAAAGAGACCTGAGGCCTCACATCTTTTGAAACCTCGAGAGGTCTGCAGAGATCAATGCTTCCAAAGGAGACGATGCCTGACTCCTCTTGAAAATGGATAGGAGTCCCATGATCACTGTGGCACGTGGAAAGGGACCCTGGGTCTCCCGCCTCACGTGGAGACGCGTCCCAATTGCCATGCCAAGACTCGAGGAGAATCCCGAGGTGTCCCTCGCACCTAGGCAGGAGTCCTGACGTCGCTGAACAAACACGTGTCTGGAAGGGCCCTCCCCGTCGTAACTCGAGAATATACCCCAGGTTCCGGCCGCAACTCGAGAAAAACCATGAGACTTCCCCCTCACCGCGAGATGAGGCCCGATTCCCCTGCACTGCATGCAGAGCAATTCTGTGTTCCACATCAAACGTGAAAGGAGCCTTGATTTCCTTGATGGCACTCCAGAGAAAACCCAAGATCACTGTCTCAAGTCTAGAGGGTTCCTGAGGTCACTGGAGCAACACGAACGGGCTCCGTAGACCCCAAATCAACTCGAGATGAGAGCTTAGACCCTGGCTTAGACTCAAGAGGAATACCAACTTTCCACAAGCACCTCAAGAGGAAGCTTCTCTCAGCTTGAGGTATGTGAGAGGAACCCTGAGATTGTAGCCTCAAGTGGAATGGACAACGAGACGCTCTGACTCGAAGTAAGGCCGGATATCCCTGCAGTGAATTGAATGCAGGCTCGTCTGCATCTCCCAAGACGAAGGGATGTCTGAATCCCCTGTGGAGACCACAGAGAAAGACCTAGTTCTCCGGCTCATCGCGACCGGAGGCCTCACATCATTTGAAAACTCGAGAGGTCCGCGGAGATCAATGCTTCCAAAGGAGAAGATGCCTGACTCCTCTTGAAAATGGATAGGAGTCCCAGGATCCCTGTGGCATGTGGAAAGGGACCCTGGGTCTCCCGCCTCACGTGGGGACACGTCCCAATTGCCATGCCAAGACTCGAGGAGAATCCCGAGGTGTCCCTCGCACCTAGGCAGGAGTCCTGACGTCGCTGAACAAACACGTGTCTGGAAGGGCCCTCCCCGTCGTAACTCGAGAATATACCCCAGGTTCCGGCCGCAACTCGAGAAAAACCATGAGACTTCCCCCTCTCCGCTGGATGAGGCCCGATTCCCCTGCACTGCGTGCAGAACAATTCCGTGTTCCACATCAAACGTGAAAGGAGCCTTGATTTCCTTGATGGCACTCCAGAGAAAACCCAAAAACACTGTCTCAAGTCTAGAGGGATCCTGAGGTCACTGGAGCAACAGGAAAGGGCTCTGTGGACCCCAAATCAACTCGAGATGAGAGCTTAGGTCCTGGCTTCCACTCAAGAGGAATACCAACTTTCCACAAGCACCTCAAGAGGAGGCTTCTCTCAGCTACAGGTATGTGAGAGGGACCCTGAGTTTGTGGCCTCAAGTGGAATGGACACCGAGATGCTCTGACTCGAAGTAAGGCCGGATATCCCTGCAGTGGATTGAATGCAGGCTCGTCTTGCATCTCCCAAGACGAAGGGATGTCTGAATCCCCTGTGGAAACCACAGAGAAAGACCGAGTTCTCCACCTCACCGTGACCGGAGGCCTCACATCCTTTGAAAACTCTAGTGGTCTGTGGAGATCAATGCTTCCAAAGGAGACGATGCCTGACTCCTCTTGAAAATGGATAGGAGTCCCAGGATCCCTGTGGCACGTGGAAAGGGACCCTGGGTCTCCCGCCTCACGTGGAGACCCGTCCCAATTGCCATGCCAAGACTCGAGGAGAATCCCGAGGTGTCCCTCGCACCTAGGCAGGAGACCTGACGTCGCTGAACAAACACGTGTCTGGAAGGGCCCTCCCCGTCGTAACTCGAGAATATACCACAGGTTCCGGCCGCAACTCGAGAAAAACCATGAGACTTCCCCCTCGCCGCGAGATGAGGCCCGATTCCCCCGCACTGAGTACAGACCATTTCCGTGTTCCACATCAAACGTGAAAGGAGCCTTGATTTCCTTGATGGCACTCCAGAGAAAACCCAAGATCACTATCTCAAGTCTAGAGTGATCCTGAGGTCACCGGAGCAACACGAAAGGGCTCCGTGGACCCCAAATCAACTCGAGATGAGATATTAGTCCCTGGCTTAAACTCAAGAGGAATACGAACTTTCCACAAGCCCCTCAAGAGGAGGCTTCTCTCAGCTACAGGTATGTGAGAGGGACCCTGAGTTTGTGGCATCAAGTGGAATGGACACCGAGATGCTCTGACTCGAAGTAAGGCCGGATATCCCTGCAGTGAATTGAAAGCAGGCTCATCATGCATCTCCCAAGACGAAGGGATGTCTGAATCCCCTGTGCAGAACACAGAGAAAGACCTAGTCCTCCGCCTCAACGAGACCGAAGGCCTCACATCTTTTGAAACCTCGAGAGGTCTGCAGAGATCAATGCTTCCAAAGGAGACGATGCCTGACTCCTCTTGAAAATGGATAGGAGTCCCAGGATCCCTGTGACACGTGGAAAGGGACCCTGGGTCTCCCGCCTCACGTGGAGACGCGTCCCAATTGCCATGCCAAGACTCGAGGAGAATCCCGAGGTGTCCCTCGCACCTAGGCAGGAGTCCTGATGTCGCTGAACAAACACATGTCTGGAAGGGCCCTCCCCGTCGTAACTCGAGAATATACCCCAGGTTCCGGCCGCAACTCGAGAAAAACCATGAGACTTCCCCCTCGCCGCGAGATGAGGCCCGATTCCCCTGCACTGCGTGCAGAGCAATTCCGTTGTCCACATCAAACGTGAAAGGAGCCTTGATTTCCTTGATGGCACTCCAGAGAAAACCCAAGTTCACTGTTTCAAGTCTAGAGGGATCCTGAGGTCACTGGAGCAACACGAAAGGGCTCCGTGGACCTCAAATCAACTCGAGATGTGAGCTTAGTCCCTGGCTTCGACTCAAGAGGAATACCAACTTTCCACAAGCACCTGAAGAGGAGGCTTCTCTCAGCTACAGGTATTTGAGAGGGACCCTGAGTTTGTGGCCTCAAGTGGAATGGACACCGAGATGCTCTGACTCGAAATAAGGCGGGATATCTTTGCGTGAATTGAATGCAGGCTCTTCTTCCGTCTCCTAAGTCGATGGGATGTCTGAATCCCCTGTGGAGACCACAGAGAAAGACCTAGTCCTCCACCTCAACCCGACCGGAGGCCTCACATCCTTTGAAAACTCGAGAGGTCCGCGGAGATAAATGCTTCCAAAGGAGACGATGTCTGACTCCTCTTGAAAATGGATAGGAGTCCCAGGATCCCTGTGGCACGTGGAATGGGACCCTGGGTCTCCCGCCTCACGTGGAGACGCGTCCCAATTGCCATGCCAAGACTCGAGGAGAATCCCGAGGTTTCCCTCGCACCTAGGCAGGAGTCCTGACGTCGCTTAACAAACACGTGTCTGGAAGGGCCCTCCCCGTCTTAACTCGAGAATATACCCCAGGTTCCGGCCGCAACTCGAGAAAAACCATGAGATTTCCCCTCACCGCGAGATGAGGCCCGATTCCCCTGCACTGCGTGCAGAGCAATTACATGTTCCACATCAAACGTGAAAGGAGCCTTGATTTCCTTGATGGCACTCCAGAGAAAACCCAAGATCACTGTCTCAAGTCTAGAGGGATCCTGAGGTCACTGGAGCAACACGAAAAGGCTCCGTGTACGCCAAATCAACTCGAGATGATATCTTAGTCCCTGGCTTCGTCTCAAGAGGAATACCAACTTTCCATAAGCCCCTCAAGAGGAGGCTTCTCTCAGCTACAGGTATGTGGGAGGGACCCTGAATTTGTGGCCTCAAGTGGAATGGACACCGAGATGCTCTGACTCGATGTAAGGCCGGATATCCCTGCAGTGAATTGAATGCAGGCGCGTCTTGCATCTCTCAAGACGAAGGGATATCTGAATACCCTGTGGAGACCACAGAGAAAGACCAAGTCCTCCGCCTCATCGCGACCGGAGGCCTCACATCCTTTGAAAATTCGAGAGGTCCGCGTAGATCAATGCTTCCAAAGGAGACGATGCCTGACTCCTCTTGAAAATGGATAGGAGTCCCAGGATCCCTGTGGCATGTGGAAAGGGACCCTGGGTCTCCCGCCTCACGTGGAGACGCGTCCCAATTGCCATGCCAAGACTCGAGGAGAATCCCGAGGTGTCCCTCGCACCTAGGCAGGAGTCCTGACGTCGCTTAACAAACACGTGTCTGGAAGGGCCCTCCCCGTCGTAACTCGAGAATATACCCCAGGTTCCGGCCGCAACTCGAGAAAAACCATGAGACTTCCCCCTCGCCGCGAGATGAGGCCCGATTCCCCTGCAATGCGTGCAGAGCAATTCCGTGTTCCACATCAAACGTGAAAGGAGCCTTGATTTCCTAGATGGCACTCCAGAGAAAACCCAAGATCACTGTCTCAAGTCTAGAGGGATCCTGAGGTCACTGGAGCAACACGAAAGGGCTCCGTGGACCCCAAATCAACTCGAGATGAGAGCTTAGTCCCTGGCTTCGACTCAAGAGGAATACCAACTTTCCACAAGCACCTCAAGAGGAGGCTTCTCTCAGCTACAGGTATGTGAGAGGGACCCTGAGTTTTTGGCCTCAAGTGGAATGGACACCGAGATGCTCTGACTCGAAGTAAGGCCGGATATCACTGCAGTGAATTGAATGCAGGCTCGTCTTGCATCTCCCAAGCGAATGGATGTCTGAATCCCCTGAGGAGACCACAGAGAAAGACCTAGTTCTCCGCCTCATCGCGACCGGTGGCCTCACATCCTTTGCAAATTCGAGAGGTCCGCGGAGATCAATGCTTGCAAAGGACACCATGCCTGACGCCTCTTGAAAATGGATAGGAGTCCCAGGATCCCTGTCCACGTGGAAAGGGACCCTGGGTCTCCCCACTCACGTGGAGAGGCGTCCCAATTGCCATGCCAAGACTCGAGGAGAATCCCGAGGTGTCCCTCACACCTAGGCAGGAGTCCTGACGTCGCTGAACAAACACGTGTCTGGAAGGGCCCTCCCCGTTGTAACTCGAGAATATACCCCAGGTTCCGGCCGCAACTCGAGAAAAACCATGAGACTTCCCCCTCGCCACAAGATGAGGCCCGATTCCCCTGCACTGCGAGCAGAGCAATTCCGTGTTCCACATCAAACGTGAAAGGAGCCTTGATTTACCTGATGGCACACCAGAGAAAACCCAAGATCACTGTCTCAAGTCTAGAGGGATCCTGAGGTCACTGGAGCAACACTAAAGGGCTCCGTGGACCCCAAATCAACTCGAGATGAGAGCTTAGTCCCTGGCTTCGACTCAAGAGGAATACCAACTTTCCACAAGCACCTCAAGAGGAGGCTTCTCTCAGCTACAGGTATGTGAGAGGGACCCTGAGTTTGTGGCCTCAAGTGGAATGGACACCGAGATGCTCGGACTCGAAGTAAGGCCGGATATCCCTGCAGTGAATTGAATGCAGGCTCGTCTTGCATCTCCCAAGACGAAGGGATGTCTGAATCCTCTGTGGAGACCACAGAGAAAGACCTAGTCCTCCGCCTCATCGCGACCGGAGGCCTCACATCCTTTGAAAACTCGAGAGGTCTGCGGAGATCAATGCTTCCAAAGGAGACGATGCCTGACTCCTCTTGAAAATGGATAGGAGTCCAAGGATCCCTGTGGCACGTGGGAAGGGACACTGGGTCTCCCGCCTCACGTGGAGACGCGTCCCAATTGCCATGCCAAGACTCGAGTAGAATCCCGAGGTGTCCCTCGCACCTAGGCAGGAGTCCTGATTTCGCTGAACAAACACGGGTCTGGAAGGGCCCTCCCCATCGTAACTCGAGAATATACCCCAGGTTCCGGCCGCAACTCGAGAAAAACCATGAGATTTCCACCTCGACGAGAGATGAGGCCTGATTCCCCTGCACTGCATGCAGAGCAATTCCGTGTTCCACATCCAACGTGAAAGGAGCCTTGATTTCCTTGATGGCACTCCAGAGAAAACCCAAGATCACTGGCTCAAGTCTAGAGGGATCCTGAGGTCACTGGAGCAACACGAAAGGGATCCGTGGACCCCAAATCAACTCGAGATGAGACCTTAGTCCCTGGCTTCGACTCAAAAGGAATACTAACTTTCCACAAGCACCTCAAGAGGAGGCTTCTCTCAGCTACAGGTACTTGAGAGGGACCCTGATTTTGTGGCCTCAAGTGGAACGGACACCGAGATGCTCTGACTCGAAGTAAGGCCGGATATCCCTGCAGTGAATTGAATGCAGGCTCGTCTTGCATCTCCCAAGATGAAGGGATGTCTGAATCCCCTATGGAGACCACAGAGAAAGACCTAGTCCTCCACCTCATCGCGACCGGAGGCCTCACATCCTTTGAAAACTCGAGAGGTCCGCGGAGATCAATGCTTCCAAAGGAGACGATGCCTCACTCCTCTTGAAAATGGATAGGAGTCCCAGGATCCCTGTGGCACGTGGAAAGGGACACTGGGTCTCCCGCCTCACGTGGAGACGCGTCCCAAATGCCATGCCAAGACTCGAGGAGAATCCCGAGGTGTCCCTCGCACCTAGGCAGGAGTCCTGACGTCGCTGAACAAACACGTGTCTGGAAGGGCCCTCCCCGTCGTAACTCGAGAATATAACCCAGGTTCCGGCCGCAACTCGATAAAAACCATGAGACTTCCCCCTCGCCGGGAGATGAGGCCCGATTCCCCTGCACTGCGTGCAGAGCAATTCCGTGTTCCACATCAAACGTGAAAGGAGCCTTGATTTCCTTGATGGCACTCCAGAGAAAACCCAAGATCACTGTCTCAAGTCTAGAGGGATCCTGAGGTCACTGGAGCAACAGGAAAGGGCTCCGTGGACCCCAAGTCAACTCGAGATGAGAGCTTAGTCCCTGGCTTCGACTCAAGAGGAATACCAACTTTCCACAAGCACCTCAAGGGGAGGCTTCTCTCAGCTACAGGTATGTGAGAGGGACCCTGAGTTTGTGGCCTCAAGTGGAATGGATACCAAGATGCTCTGACTCGAAGTAAGGCCGGATATCCCTGCAGTGAAGTGAATGCAGGCTCGTCTTGCATCTCCAAAGACGAAGGGATGTCTGAATCCCCTGTGGAGACCACAGAGAAAGACCTAATCCTCCGCCTCATCGCGACCGGAGGCCTCACATCTTTGAAAACTCGAGAGGTCCGCGGAGATCAATGCTTCCAAAGGAGACGATGCCTGACTCCTCTTGAAAATGGATAGGAGTCCCAGGATCCCTGTGGCACGTGGAAAGGTTCCCTGGGTCTCCCGCCTCACATGGAGACGCGTCCCAATTGCCATGCCAAGACTCGAGGAGTATCCCGAGGTGTCCCTCGCACCTAGGCAGGAGTCCTGACATCGCTGAACAAACACGTGTCTGGAAGTGCCCTCCCCGTCGTAACTCGAGAATATACCCAAGGTTCCGGCCGCAACTCGAAAAAAACCATGAGAATTCCCCATCGCCGTGACATGAGGCCCGATTCCCGTGCACTGCGTGCAGAGCAATTCCGTGTTCCACATCAAACGGGAAAGGAGCCTTGATTTCCTTGATGGCACTCCAGAGAAAACCCAAGATCACTGTTTCAAGTCTAGAGGGATCCTGAGGCCACTGTAGCAGCATGAAAGGTCTCCGTGGACCGCAAATCAACTCGAGATGAGAGCTTAGTCCCTGGCTTCGACTTAAGAGGAATACCAACTTTCCACAAGCACCTCAAGAGGAGTCTTCTCTCAGCTACATGTATGTGAGAGGTACCCTGAGTTTGTGGCCTCAAGTGGAATGGACACCGAGATGCTCTGACTCGACGTAAGGCCGGTTATCACTGCAGTGAATTGCATGCAAGCTCGTCTTCCAACTCCCAAGACGAAGGGATGTCTGACTCCCCTGTGGAGACCACAGAGAGAGACCTAGTTCTCCGCCTCATCTCGACCTGAGGCCTCACATCCTTTGAAAACTCGAGAGGTCCGCGGAGATCAATGCTTCCAAAGGAGACGATGCCTGACTCCTCTTGAAAATGGTTAGTTGTCCCAGGATCCCTGTCCACATGGACGGGGACCCTGGGTCTCCCGCTTCACGTGGAGACGCGTCCCAATTGCGATGCCAAGACTCGAGGAGAATCCCGAGGTGTCCCTCGCACCTAGGCAGGTGTCCTGACGTCGCTGAACAAACACTTGTCTGGAAGGGCCCTCCCCGTGGTAACTCGAGAATATACCCTGGGTTCCGGCCGCAACTCGAGAAAAACCATGAGACTTCCCCCTCGTCGCGAGATGAGGCCCGATTCCCCTGCACTGCATGCAGAGCAATTCCGTGTTCCACATCAAACGTGAAAGGAGCCTTGATTTCCTTGATGGCACTCCAGAGAAAACCCAAGATCACTGTCTCAAGTCTAGAGGGATCCTGAGGTCACTGGAGCAACACGAAAGGGCTCCGTGGACCCCAAATCAACTCGAGATGAGAGCTTAGTCCCTGGCTTCGACTCAAGAGGAATACCAAATTTCCACAAGCACCTCAAGAGGAGGCTTCTCTCAGCTACAGGTAGGTGAGAGGGACCCTGAGTTTGTGGCCTCAAATCGAATGGACACCGAGATGCTCTGACTCGAAGTAAGGCCGGATATCCCTGCAGTGAATTGAATGCAGGCTCGTCTTGCATCTCCCAAGACGAAGAGATGTCTGAATCCCCTGTGGAGACCACCGAGAAAGACCTAGTTCTCCGCCTCATCGCGACCGGAGGCCTCACATCCTTTGAAAACTCGAGAGGTCCGCGGAGATCAATGCTTCCAAAGGAGACGATGCCTCACTCCTCTTGAAAATGGATAGGAGTCCCAGGATCCCTGTGGCACGTGGAAAGGGACCCTGGGTCTCCCGCCTCACGTGGAGACGCCTCCCAATTGCCATGCCAAGACTCGTGGAGAATCCCGAAGTGTCCCACGCACCTAGGCAGGAGTCCTGACGTCGCTGAACAAACACGTGTCTGGAAGGGCCCTCCCCGTCGTAACTCGAGAATATACCCCAGGTTCCAGCCACAACTCGAGAAAAACCATGAGAATTCCCCCTCACCGCGAGATGAGGCCCGATTCCCCTGCACTGCGTGCAGAGCAATTCCTGAGCAGCGCAGACGGAGAGAGCAGCGCCAGCCCCTCCCCGCAGCGCCAGCCCGTCCCTGCAGCACAAGCCCCTCCCCCCGGAGCGACGGAACTAGCTACCTGAATAAGAGTCCACCTCCGCCCGCCTGTGTCAGGGCGGAAATGAGGCTCTGAAGAGACCGGCAAACAGAAGCCAAATAAACAAAGGGAACCGCTTCAGAAGGGACTGGTGCAACAGATTAAAATCCCTCTAGGAAACATTGACTACACCGGAGGAGCCTGTAGATATCGAGAAGCATAAGCTGGAACGAGGAGCTATCTGAAACTGAGCCGAACCCACACTGACCGCAACAGCTCCAGAGAAACTCCTAGATATAATTTTACTTTTTTCTCTTTTTTTAATTTTTTTTTCTTTTTTTCTTTTTTCTTTTTTCTCTTTTATTTTCCTTTAAAATCCCCTATTACTCCCCCATTACTCCTTAACTTTCATTTCCATAGACTTTTACGATTTTTTAATTAGGGGGAAAAAAAATTTTTTTTTTCCTTTTTTTTTTCTTTTTTTTCTGTTTTTTTTCTTTTTCTTTCTTTTTTTTTTCTTTTTTTTCTTTCCTTTTTCTCTTCTATTTTCTATTTTTCTTTTTCTCTTATTTCTTTTAAATTCCTCTAGTACTCCTCTACTACTCCTTACTGTTCATTTTCAATGCACTATAACCTTACAAAAAAAAAAAAAAGAAGAAGAGAAGCCCTATTTTTAAACTGAAGATTATTCTCTCCCAATCTTGACTCTCTGTTTTCTACCTCAGAACACCTCTATTTCCTCCTTTCCCCTTCTCTTCCCAATCCAATTCTGTGAATCTTTGTAGGTGACTGGGCTACGGAGAACACTCTGGGAACAGACAGCTGTGAAGATCTGTCTCTCTCCTCTTGAGTCCCCCTTTTTCTCCTCCTGTTCATCTCTATCTCCTTCCTCCCTCTCCTCTTCTTCATGTGACTCTGTGAACCTCTCTGGGTGTCCCTAACGGGGGAGAATCTTTTAGCCATTAACCTAGAAGTTTTCTTATCAGGGCTGCATAGTTGGAGAAGTCCTGAGACTACAGGAAGAATAAAACTGAAATCCAGAGGCAGGAGACTTAAGCCCAAAACCTGAGAACACCAGAAAACTCCTGACTACAAGGAACTTTAAGTGATAAGTGACTGTCCAAAAGCCTCCATACCTACACTGAAACCAACTACCACACAAGAGCCAATAAGTTTTAGAGCAAGACATACCACGCAAATTCTCCAGCAACGCAGGAACATAGCCCTGAACATCAACATACAGGCTGCCCAAGGTCACACCTAACACATAGACCCATCTCAAAACTCATTACTGGGCACTCCATTGCTTTCCAAAGAGAAGAAATCAAGTTCCACACACCAGAACACTGATGCAAGCTTCCCTAACCAGGAAACCTTGACAAGCCAATCGTCTAACCCCATCCACTGGGTTAATCCTCCACAACAAAAAGGAACCACAGACCTCCAGAATACAGAAAGCCCACTCCAGATACAGCAATCTAAACAAGATGAAAAGGCAAAGAAATACCCAACAGGTAAAGGAACATGAAAAATGCCCACCAAGTCAAACAAAAGAGGAGGAGATAGGGAATCTACCTGAAAAAGAATTTAGAATAATGATAATAAAAATGATCCAAAATCTTGAAAACAAAATGGAGTTACAGATAAATAGCCTGGAAACAAAGATTGAAAAGATTCAAGAACTGTTTAATAAAGACCTAGAAGAAATAAAAAAGAGTCAATTACAAATGAATAATGCAATGAATGAGATCAAAAACACTTTGGAGGGAACCAAGAGTAGAATAACGGAGGCAGAAGATAGGATAAGTGAGGTAGAAGATAAAATGGTGGAAATAAATGAAGCAGAGAGGAAAAAAGAAAAAAGGATCAAAAGAAATGAGGACAACCTCAGGGACCTCTGGGACACTGTGAAACGCCCCAACATTCGAATCATAGGAGTTCCAGAAGAAGAAGACAAAAAGAAGGGCCATGAGAAAATACTCGAGGAGATAATAGCTGAAAACTTCCCTAAAATGGGGAAGGAAATAGCCACCCAAATCCAAGAAACCCAGAGAGTCCCAAACAGGATAAACCCAAGGCGAAACACCCCAAGACACATATTAATCAAATTAACAAAGATCAAACACAAAGAACAAATATTAAAAGCAGCAAGGGAAAAACAACAAATAACACACAAAGGGATTCCCATAAGGATAACAGCTGATCTATCAATAGAAACCCTCCAGGCCAGAAGGGAATGGCAGGACGTACTGAAAGTAATGAAAGAGAATAACCTACAACCTAGATTACTGTATCCAGCAAGGATCTCATTCAGATATGAAGGAGAATTCAAAAGCTTTACAGATAAGCAAAAGCTGAGAGAATTCAGCACCACCAAACCAGCTCTTCAACAAATGCTAAAGGATCTTCTCTAGACAGGAAATGCAGAAAGGTTTTATAAATGTGAACCCAAAACAACAAAGTAAATGGCAACGGGACCACACCTATCAATAATTACCCTAAATGTAAATGGGTTGAATGCCCCAACCAAAAGACAAAGATTGGCTGAATGGATACAAAAACAAGACCCCTATATATGCTGTCTACAAGAGACCCACCTCAAAACAAGAGACACATACAGACTAAAAGTGAAGGGCTGGAAAAAAATATTTCATGCAAACGGAGACCAAAAGAAAGCAGGAGTCGCAATACTCATATCAGATAAAATAGACTTTCAAATAAAGGAAGTGAAAAGAGACAAAGAAGGACACTACATAATGATCAAAGGATCAATCAAAAAAGAAGATATAACAATTATAAATATATATGCACCCAACATAGGAGCACCGCAATATGTACGGCAAACGCTAACAAGTATGAAAGAGGAAATTAATAGTAACACAATAATAGTGGGAGACTTTAATACCCCACTCACAACTATGGATAGATCAACTAAACAGAAAATTAACAAGGAAACACAAACCTTAAATGACACAATGGACCACCTAGACCTAATTGATATCTATAGGACATTTCACCCCAAAACAATCAACTTCACCTTTTTCTCAAGTGCACACGGAACATTCTCCAGAATAGATCACATCCTGGGCCATAAATCTGGTCTTGGAAAATTCAAAAAAATTGAAATCATTCCAGTTATCTTTTCTGACCACAGTGCAGTAAGATTAGATCTCAATTACAGGGAAAAAATTGTTAAAACTTCAAACATATGGAGGCTAAATAACACGCTTCTGAATAACCAACAAATCATAGAAGAAATCAAAAAAGAAATCAAAATATGTATAGAAATGAATGAAAATGAAAACACAACAACCCAAAACATATGGGACACTGTAAAAGCAGTGCTAAGGGGAAGGTTCATAGCATTACAGGCTTACATCAAGAAACAGGAAAAAAAACAATTAAATAACCTAACTCTACACCTAAAGCAATTAGAGAAGGAAGAAATGAAGAACCCCAGAGTTAGCAGAAGGAAAGAAATCTTAAAAATCAGGGCAGAAATAAATGCAAAAGAAACTAAAGAGACCATAGCAAAAATCAACAAAGCTAAAAGCTGGTTTTTTGAAAAAATAAACAAAATTGACAAACCATTAGCAAGACTCATTAAGAAACAAAGAGAGAAAAACCAAATTAACAAAATTAGAAATGAAAATGGAGAGATCACAACAGACAACACTGAAATACAAAGGATCATAAGAGACTACTACCAGCAGCTCTATGCCAATAAAATGGACAACTTGGATGAAATGGACAAATTCTTAGAAAAGTATAACTTTCCAAAACTGAACCAGGAAGAAATAGAAGATCTTAACAGACCCATCACAAGCAAGGAAATCGAAACTGTCATCAAAAATCTTCCAGCAAACAAAAGCCCAGGACCAGATGGCTTCACAGCTGAATTCTACCAAAAATTTAGAGAAGAGCTAACACCTATCTTACTCAAACTCTTCCAGAAAATTGCAGAAGAAGGTAAGCTTCCAAACTCATTCTATGAGGCCATCATCACCCTAATTCCAAAACCAGACAAAGATGCCACAAAAAAAGAAAACTACAGGCCAATATCACTGATGAACATAGATGCAAAAATCCTTAACAAAATTCTAGCAAACAGAATCCAACAACATATTAAAAAAATCATACACCATGACCAAGTGGGCTTTATCCCAGAAATGCAAGGATTCTTTAATATCCGCAAATCAATCAATGTAATACACCACATTAACAAATTGAAAGATAAAAACCATATGATTATCTCAATAGATGCAGAGAAAGCCTTTGACAAAATTCAACACTCATTTATGATTAAAACTCTCCAAAAAGCAGGAATAGAAGGAACATACCTCAACATAATAAAAGCTATATATGACAAACCCACAGCAAGCATCACCCTCAATGGTGAAATATTGAAGGCATTTCCCCTGAAATCAGGAACAAGACAAGGGTGCCCACTCTCACCACTACTATTCAACATAGTGTTGGAAGTGCTGGCCACAGCAATCAGAGCAGAAAAAGAAGTAAAAGGAATCCAGATAGGAAAAGAAGAAGTAAAACTCTCACTGTTTGCAGATGACATGATCCTCTACATAGAAAACCCTAAAGATTCTACCAGAAAATTACTAGAGCTAATCAATGAATATAGTAAAGTTGCAGGATATAAAATTAACACACAGAAATCCCTTGCATTCCTATATACTAACAATGAAAAAACAGACAGAGAAATTAAGGAAACAATACCATTCACCATTGCAACAAAAAGAATAAAATACTTAGGAGTATATCTACCTAAAGAAACAAAGGACCTATACATAGAAAACTATAAAACACTGATGAAAGAAATCAAAGAGGACACAAACAGATGGAGAAACATACCGTGTTCATGGATTGGAAGAATTAATATTGTCAAAATGGCTATTCTACCCAAAGCAGTCTATAGATTCAATGCAATCCCTATCAAGCTACCAACGGTATTTTTCACAGAAGTAGACCAAAGAATTTCACAATTTGTATGGAAATACAAAAAACCTCGAATAGCCAAAGTAATCTTGAGAAAGAAGAATGGAACTGGAGGAATCAACCTGCCTGACTTCAGACTCTACTACAAAGCCACAGTCATCAAGACAGTATGGTACTGGCACAAAGACAGAAATATAGATCAATGGAACAGAATAGAAAGCCCAGAGATAAATCCACGAACTTATGGACACCTTATCTTTGACAAAGGAGGCAAGGATATACAATGGAAAAAAGACAACCTCTTTAACAAGTGGTGCTGGGAAAACTGGTCAACCACTTGTAAAAGAATGAAACTAGAACACTTTCTAACACCATACACAAAAATAAACTCAAAATGGATTAAAGATCTAAATGTAAGACCAGAAACTATAAAACTCCTAGAGGAGAACATAGGCAAAACACTCTCCGACATAAATCAAAGCAAGATCCTCTATGACCCACCTCCCAGAATATTGGAAATAAAAGCAAAACTAAACAAATGGGACCTAATGAAACTTAAAAGCTTTTGCACTACAAAGGAAACTATAAGTAAGATGAAAAGACAGCCCTCAGATTGGGAGAAAATAATAGCAAATGAAGAAACAAACAAAGGACTAATCTCAAAAATATACAAGCAACTCCTGCAGCTCAATTCCAGAAAAATAAATGACCCAATCAAAAAATGGGCCAAAGAACTAAACAGACATTTCTCCAAGGAAGACATACACATGGCTAACAAACACATGAAAAGATGCTCAACATCACTCATTATTAGAGAAATGCAAATCAAAACCACAATGAGGTACCATTACACGCCAGTCAGGATGGCTGCTATCCAAAAGTCTACAAGCAATAAATGCTGGAGAGGGTGTGGAGAAAAGGGAACCCTCTTACACTGTTGGTGGGAATGCAAACTAGTACAGCCGCTATGGAAAACAGTGTGGAGATTTCTTAAAAAACTGGACATAGAACTGCCATATGACCCAGCAATCCCACTTCTGGGCATACACACTGAGGAAACCAGATCTGAAAGAGACACATGCACCCCAATGTTCATTGCAGCACTGTTTATAATAGCCAGGACATGGAAGCAACCTAGATGCCCATCAGCAGATGAATGGATAAGGAAGCTGTGGTACATATATACCATGGAATATTACTCAGCCATTAAAAAGAATTCATTTGAACCAGTCCTAATGAGATGGATGAAGCTGGAGCCCCTTATACAGAGTGAAGTAAGCCAGAAAGATAAAGAACATTACAGCATACTGACACATGTATATGGAATTTAGAAAGGTGATAACGATAACCCTATATGCAGAACAGAAAAAGAGACACAGAAATACAGAACAGACTTTTGAACTTTGTGGGAGAATGTGAGGGTGGGATATTTCAAAAGAACAGCATGTATACTATCTATGGTGAAACAGATCACCAGCCCAGGTGGGATGCACGAGACAAGTGCTCCGGCCTGGTGCACCGGGAAGACCCAGAGGAATCGGGTGGAGAGGGAGGTTGGAGGGGGGATCAGGATTGGGAATACATGTAAATCCATGGCTGATTCATATCAATGTATGACAAAACCCACTGGAAAAAAAAATAATAATAATGAAAATTAAAAAAAAAAATAAAAAAAAAAAAAAGAAAATGGATAGGAGTCCCAGGATCCCTGTGGCACGTGGAAAGGGACCCTGGGTCTCCCGCCTCACGTGGAGACGCGTCCCAATTGCCATACCAAGACCCGAGGAGAATCCCGAGGTGTCCCTCGCACCTAGGCAGGAGTCCTGACGTCGCTGAACAAACACGTGTCGGGAAGGGCCCTCCCCGTCGTAACTCGAGAATATAAACCATGTTCCGGCCGCAGCTCGAGAAAAACCATGAGACTTCCCCTCGCCGCGAGATGAGGCCCGATACCGTGCACTGCGTGCAGAGCAATTCCGTGTTCCACATCAAATGTGAACGGAGCCTTGATTTCCTTGATGGCACTCCAGAGAAAACCCAAAATCACTGTCTCAAGTCTAGGGGGATCCTGAGGTAACTGGAGTAACACGAAAATGCTCCGTGGACCCCAAATCAACTCGAGATGAGAACTTAGTCCCTGGCTTAGACTCAAGAGGAATACCAACTTTCCAGAAGCACCTCAAGAGGAGGCTTCTCTCAGCTACAGGTATATTTGAGGGACCCCGAGTTTGTGGCCTCAAGTGGAATGGACACCGAGATGCTCTGACTCGAAGTAAGGCCGGATATCCCTGCAGTGAATTGAATGCAGGCTCGTCTTGCATCTCCCAATACGAAGGGATGTCTGAATCCCTTGTGGAGACCACAGAGAAAGACCTATCCTCCGCCTCATCGCGACCGTAGGCCTCATATATTTTGAAAATTCGAGAGGTCTGCAGAGATCAATGCTTCCAAAGGAGACGATGCCCGACTCCTCTTGAAAATGGATAGGAGTCCCAGGATCCCTGTTGCACGTGGAAAAGGTCACTGGGTCTCCCGCCTCACGTGGAGAAGCATCCCAATTGCCATGCCAAGACTCGAGGAGATTCCCGAGGTGTCCCTTGCACCTAGGCAGGAGTCCTGACGTCGCTGAACAAACAGGTGTCTGGAAGGGCCCTCCCCGTCGTAACTCGAGAATATACCCCAGGTTTAGGCCGCAACTCGAGAAAAAACAATGAGACTTCCCCTCGCCGCGAGATGAGGCCCGATTCCCCTGCCCTGCGTGCAGACCAATTCCGTGTTACATATCAAAAGTGAAAGGAGCCTTGATTTCCTTGATGGCACTACAGAGAAAACCCAAGATCACTGTCTCTAGTCTAGAGGGTTCCTGAGGTCACTGTAGCAACACGAAACGGCTCCGTGGACCCCAAATCAACTCGAGATGAGAGCTTAGTCCCTGGCTTCGACTCAAGAGGAATACCAACTTTCCACAAGCACCTGAAGAGGAGGCTTCTCGCAGCCACAGGTATGTGAGAGGGCCCCTGAGTTTGTGGCCTCAAGTGGAATGGACAACGAGATACTCTGACTCGAAGTAAGGCCGAATATCCCTGCAGTGAATTGAATGCAGGCTCGTCTTGCATCTCCCAAGACGAAGGGATGTCTGAATCCCCTGTGGAGACGACAGAGAAAGACCTAGTCCTCCACCTCATCGAGACCGGAGGCATCACATCCTTTCAAAATTCGAGAGGTATGCGGAGATCAATGCTTCAAAAGGAGACGATGCCTGACTCTTCTTGAAAATGGATAGGAGTCCCAGGATCCCTGTGGCACGTGGAAAGGGACCCGGGGTCTCCCGCCTCACGTGGAGACTCATCCCAATTGCCATGCCAAGACTCGTGAAAAATCCCGAGGTGTCCCTCGCACCTAGGCAGGAGTCCTGACGTCGCTGAACAAACCCGTGTCTGGAAGGGCCCTCCCCGTCATTACTCGAGATTATACCCCAGGTTCCGGGCGCAACTCGAGAAAAACCATGAGACTTCCCCCTCCCCGCAGGATGAGGCCCGATTCCCCTGCACTGCGTGCAGACCAATTCCGTGTTCCACATCAAACGTGAAAGGAGCCTTGATTTCCTTAATGGCACTCCAGAGAAAACCCAAGATCACTGTCTGAAGTCTAGAGGGATCCTGAGGTCACTGTAGCAACACGAAAGGGCTCCGTGGACCCCAAATCAACTCGAGATGAGAGCTTAGTCCCTGGCTTCGACTCAAGAGGAATACCAACTTTCCACAAGCACCTCAAGTGGAGGCTTCTCTCAGCTACTGGTATGTCAGAGGGACCCTGAGTTTGTGGCCTCAAGTGGAATGGACACCGAGATGCTCTGACTCGAAGTAAGGCCGGATATCCCTGCAGTGAATTGAAGGCAGGCTCGTCTTGCATCTCCCAAGACGAAGGGATGTCTGAATCCCCTGTGGAGACCACAGAGAAAGACCTAGTTCTGGCCACATCGCGACCGGAGGCCTCACATCCTTTGAAAATTCGAGAGGTCTGCGGAGATCAATGCTTCCAAAGGAGACGATGCCTGACTCTTCTTGAAAATGGATAGGAGTCCCAGGATCCCTGTGGCACGTGGAAAGGGACCCTGGGTCTCCCGCCTCACGTGGAGACGCGTCCCAATTGCCATGCCAGGATTCGTGGAGAATCTCGAGGTGTCCCTCACACCTAGGCAGGAGTTCTCACGTTGCTGAAGAAACACGTGTCTGGAAGGGCCCTCCCCGTCGTAACTCGAGAATATACCCCAGGTTCCGACTGCAACTCGAGAAAAACCATGAGACTTCCCCCTCGCCGCAAGATGAGGCCCGATTCCCCTGCACTGCGTGTAGAACAATTCCGTGTTCCACATCAAACGTGAAAGGAGCCTTGATTTCCTTGATGGCACTCCAGAGAAAACAGAAGATCACTGTCTCAAGTCTAGAGGGATCCTGAGGTCACTGTAGCAATAAAAATGGCTCCGTGGACCCCAAATCAACTCGAGATGAGAGCTTAGTCCCTGGCTTCGACTCAAGAGGAATACCAATTTCCACAAGCACCTCAGGAGGAGGCTTCTCTCAGCTACAGGTATGTGAGAGGGACCCTGAGTTTGTGGCCTCAAGTGGAATGGACACCGAGATGCTCTGACTCGAAGTAAGGCCGGATATCCCTGCAGTGAATTGAATGCAGGCTCGTCTTGCATCTCCCAAGACGAAGGGATGTCTGAATCCCCTGTGGACATCACAGAGAAAGACCTAGTCCTCCGCCTCAACGCGACCGGAGGCCTCACATCCTTTGAAAACTCGAGAGGTCCGCGGAGATCAATCCTTCCAAAGGAGACGATGCCTGACTCCTCTTGAAAATGGATAGGAGTCCCAGGATCCCTGTGTCACGTTGAAAGGGACACTGGGTCTCCCGTCTCACGTGGAGACGCGTCCCAATTGCCATGCCAAGACTCGAGGAGAATCCCGAGGTGTCCCTCGCACCTAGGCAGGAGTCCTGACGTCGCTGAACAAACACGTGTCTGGAAGGGCCCTCCCCGTCGTAACTCGAGAATATACCCCAGGTTCCGGCCACAACTCGAGAAAAACCATGAGACTTCCCCCTCGCCCCGAGATGAGGCCCGATTCCCATGCACTGCGTGCAGAGCAATTCCATGTTGCACATCAAACGTGAAAGGAGCCTTGATTTCCTTGATGGCACTCCAGAGAAAACCCAAAGTCACTGTCTCTAGTCTAGAGGTATCCTGAGGTCACTGTTGCAAAAAGAAAGGTCTCCGTGGACTCCAAATCAACTTGAGATGAGAGCTTAGTCCCTGGCTTCGACTCAAGAGGAATAGCAACTTTCCACAAGCACCTCAAGAGGAGGCTTCTCTCAGCTACAGGTATGTGAGAGGGACCCTGAGTTTGTGGCCTCAAGTGGAATGGACACCGAGTTGCTGGGACTCGGGGTAAGGGCGGATATCCCTGCAGTGAATTGAATGAAGGCTCGTCTTGCAGTTCCCAAGACGAAGGGATGTCTGAATCCCCTGTGGAGACCACAGAGAAAGACCTAGTTCTCCTCCTCATCGCGACCTGAGGCCTCACATCCTTTGAAAACCTGAGAGGTCCGGAGAGATCAATGCTTCCAAAGGAGAGGATGCCTGACTCCTCTTGAAAATGGATAGGAGTCCCAGGATCCCTGTGGCACGTGGAAAGGGACGCTGGGTCTCCCGCCTCACGTGGAGACGCGTCCCAATTGCGATGCCAAGACTCGAGGAGAATCCCGAGGTGTCCCTCGCACCTAGTCCCGATCCTGACGTCGCTGAACAAACACGTGTCTGGAAGGGCCCTCCCCATTGTAACTCGAGAATATACCCCAGGTTCCGGCCGCAACTCGAGAAAAACCATGAGACTTCCCCCTCGCCGCGAGATGAGGCCCGATTCCCCTGCACTGCGTGCAGAGTAATTCCGTGTTCCACCTCAACCGTGAAAGAAGCCGTGATTTCCTTAATGGCACTCCAGAGAAAACCCAAGATCACTGTTTCAAGTCTAGAGGGATCCTGAGGTCACTGGAGCAACACGAAAGGGCTCCGTGGACCCCAAATCAACTCGAGATGAGAGATTAGTCCCTGGCTTCGAGACAAGAGGAATACTAACTTTCCACAAGCACCTCAAGAGGAGGCTTCTCTCAGCTACAGGTATGTGAGAGGGACCCTGAATTTGTGGCATCAAGTGGAATGAACACCGAGAAGCTCTGATTCGAAGTAAGGCCGGATATCCCTAGAGTGAATTGAAGGCAGGCTCGTCTTGCATCTCCCAATCCGAAGGGATGTCTGAATCCCCTGTGGAGACCACAGAGAAAGACCTAGGTCTGGCCACACCGCGACCGGAGGCCTCACATCCTTTGAAAATTCGAGAGGTCTGCGGAGATCAATGCTTCCAAAGGAGACGATGCCTGACTCCTCTTGAAAATGGATAGGAGTCCCAGGATCCCTGAGGCACGTGGAAAGGGACCCTGGGTCTCCCGCCTCACGTGGAGACGCGTCCCAATTGCCATGCCAAGACTCGAGGAGAATCCCGAGGTGTCCCTCGCACCTAGGGAGGAGTTATCATTTCGCTGAACAAACCCGTTTCTGGAAGGGCCCTCCCCATTGTAACTCGAGAATATACCCCACGTTCCGGCAGCATCTCGAGAAAAACCATGAGACTTTCCCCTCGCCGCGAGATGAGGCCCGATTCCCCTGCACTGTGTGCAGAGCAATTCCGAGTTCCACATCAAACATGAAAGAAGGCTTGATTTCCTTGATGGCACTCCAGAGAAAACCCAAGATCACTGTCTCAAGTCTAGAGGGATCCTGAGGTCACTGGAGAATCACGAAAGGGCTCCGTGGACCCCAAATCAACTCGAGATGAGAGCTTAGTCCCTGGCTTCGACTCAAGAGGAATACCATCTTTCCACAAGCACCTCAAGAGGACGCTTCTCTCAGCTACAGGTATGTGAGAGGGACCCTGAGTTTGTGGCCTCAACTGGAAAGGACACCGAAATGCTCTGACTCGAAGTAAGGCCAGATATCCCTGCAGTGAATTGAATGCAGGCTCGTCTTGCATCTCCCAAGACGAAGGGATGTCTGAATCCCCTGTGGAGACCACAGAGAAAGACCTAGTTCTCCGCCTCTTCGCGACCGGAGGCCTCAAATCCTTTGAAAACTCGAGAGGTCCGCGGAGATCAATGCTTCCAAAGGAGACAATGCCTGACTCCTCTTGAAAATGGATAGGAGTCCCAGGATCCCTGTGGCACGTGGAAAGGGACCCTTGGTCTCCCGCCTCACGTGGAGACGAGTCCCAATTGCCATGCCAAGACTCGAGGAGATTCCCGAGGTGTCCCTTGCACCTAGGCAGGAGTCCTGACGTCGCTGAACAAACACGTGTCTGGAAGGGCCCTCCCCGTCGTAACTCGAGAATATACCCCAGGTTCCGGCCGCAACCCGAGAAAAACCATGAGACCTCCCCCTCGCCGCGAGATGAGGCCCGATTCCCCTGCACTGCGTGCAGAGCAATTCCGTGTTCCACATCAAACGTGAAAGGAGCCTTGATTTCCTTGATGGCACTCCAGAGAAAACCCAAGATCACTGTCTCAAGTCTAGAGGGATCCTGAGGTCACTGTAGCAATAAAAATGGCTCCGTGGACCCCAAATCAACTCGAGATGAGAGCTTAGTCCCTGGCTTTGACTCGAGAGGAATACCAACTTTCCACAAGCACCTCAAGAGGAGGCTTCTCTCAGCTACAGGTATGTGAGAGGGACCCTAAGTTTGTGGCCTAAAGTGGAATGGAAACCGAGATGCTCTGACTCGAAGTAAGGCCGGATATCCCTGCAGTGAATTGAATGCAGGCTCGTCTTGCATCTCCCAAGACGAAGGGTTGTCTGAATCCCCTGTGGAGACCACAGAGAAAGACCTAGTTCTCCGCCTCATCGAGACCGGAGGCCTCACATCCTTTGAAAACTCGAGAGGTCCGCGGAGATCAATGCTCCCATAGGAGACGATGCCTGACTACTCTTGAAAATGGATAGGAGTCCCAGGATCCCTGTGGCACGTGGAAAGGGACCCTGGGTCTCCCGCCTCACGTGGAGACGCGTCCCAATGGCCATGCCAAGACTCGAGGAGAATCCCGAAGTGTCCCTCGCACTTAGGCAGGAGTCCTGACTTCGCTGAACAAACACGTGTCTGGAAGGGCCCCCCCTCATCGTAACTCGAACATATACCCCAGGTTCTGTGCACAAGTGGCGAAAAACCATGAGACTTCCCCCTCGCAGCGAGATGAGGCCCGATTCCCCTGTACTGCGTGTAGCGCAATTCCGTGTTCCACATCAAACGTGAAAGGTGCCTTGATTTCCTTGATGTCACTCTAGAGAAAACAAAAGATCACTGTCTCAAGTCTAGAGGGATCCTGAGGTCACTGGAGCAACACAAAAGGGCTCCGTGGACCCCAAATCTACTCGAGATGAGAGCTTAGTCCCTGGCTTCGACTCAAGAGGAATACCAACTTTCCACAAGCACCTCAAGAGGAGGCTTCTCTCAGCTACAGGTATGTGAGAGGGACCCTGAGTTTGTGGCCTCACTTGGAATGGAAACCGAGATGCTCTGACTGGAAGTAAGGCCGGATATTCCTGAAGTGAATTGGATGCAGGCTCGTCTTGCATCTCCCAAGACGAAGGGATGTCTGAATCCCCTGTGGAGACCACAGAGAAAGACCTAGTTCTCCGCATCATCGCGACCGGAGGCCTCACATCTTTTGAAAACTCGAGAGTTCCGTGGAGATCAATGCTTCCAAAGGAGACGATGCCTGACTCCTCTTGAAAATGGATAGGAGTCCCAGGACCCTGTGGAACGTGAAAAGGAACACTGGGTCTCCCGCCTCACATGGAGACGCATCCCAATTGCCATGCGAAACCTCGGGGAGAATCCCGAGGTGTCCATCGCACCTAAGCAGGAGTTCTGACGTCACTGAACAAACACGTGTCTGGAAGGGCCCCCGCCCCGTCATAACTCTAGAATATACCCCAGGTTCCGGCCGCAACTCGAGAAAAACCATGAGACTTCCCCCTCGCTGCGAGAGGAGGCCCGATTCCCCTGCACTGCGTGCATAGCAATTCCGTGTTCCACATCAAACGTGAAAGGAGCCTTGATTTCCTTGATGGCACTCCAGAGAAAACCCAAGATCACTGTCTCAAGTCTAGAGGGATACTGAGGACACTGTAGCAACACGAAAGGGCTCCGTGGACCCCAAATCAACTCGAGATGAGAGCTTAGTCCCTGGCTTCGACTCAAGAGGAATACCAACTTCCCACAAGCACCTGAAAGGGAGGCTTCTCTCAGCTACAGGTATGTGAGAGGGACCCTGAGTTTGTGGCCTCAAGTGGAATGGACACCGAGATGCTCTGACTCGAAGTAAGGCCGGATATCCCTGCAGTGAATGGAATGCAGGCTCGTCTTGAATCTCCCAAGACGAAGGGATGTCTGAATCCCCTGTGGAGACCACAGAGAAAGACCTAGTTCTCCGCCTCATCGCGACCGGAGGCCTCACATCCTTTGAAAACTCGAGAGGACTGCGGAGATCAATGCTTCCGAAGGAGACGATGCCTGACTCCTCTTGAAAATGCATAGGAGTACCAGGATCCCTGTGGCACGTGGAAAGGGACGCTGGGTCTCCCGCCTCACGTGGAGATGCGTCCCAATTGCCATGCCAAGACTCGAGGAGAATCCCGAGGTGTCCCTCGCCCCTAGGCAGGAGTCCTGACGTCGCTGAACAAACACGTGTCTGGAAGGGCCCTCCCCGTCGTAACTCGAGAATATACCCCAGGTTCCGGCCGCAACTCGAGAAAAACCATGAGACTTCCCCCTCGCCGCGAGATGAGGCCCGATTCCCCTGCACTGCGTGCAGAGCAATTCCGTGTTCCACATCAAACTTGAAAGGAGCCTTGATTTCCTTGATGGCACTCCAGAGAGTATCCAAGATCACTGTCTCAAGTCTAGAGGGATCCTGACGTCACTGTAGCAAAACGAAAGGGCTCCGTGGACCCCAAATCAACTCGAGATGAGAGCTTAGTCCCTGGCTTCGACTCAAGAGGAATACCAACTTTCCACAGCACCTCAAGAGGAGGCTTCTCTCAGCTACAGGTATGTGAGAGGTATCCTGAGTTGGTGGACTCAATTGGAATGGACACCGAGATGCTCTGACTCGAACGAAGGCCGGATATCCCTGCAGTGAATTGAAGGCAGGCTCGTCTTGCATCTCCCAAGACGAAGGGATGTCTGAATCCCCTGTGGAGACCACAGAGAAAGACCTAGTTCTGGCCACATCGCGACCGGAGGCCTCACATCCTTTGAAAATTCGAGAGGTCTGCGGAGATCAATGCTTCCAAAGGAGACGATGCCTGACTCTTCTTGAAAATGGATAGGAGTCCCAGGATCCCTGTGGCACGTGGAAAGGGACCCTGGGTCTCCCGCCTCACGTGGAGACGCGTCCCAATTGCCATGCCAGGATTCGTGGAGAATCTCGAGGTGTCCCTCACACCTAGGCAGGAGTTCTCACGTTGCTGAAGAAACACGTGTCTGGAAGGGCCCTCCCCGTCGTAACTCGAGAATATACCCCAGGTTCAGGCTGCAACTCGAGAAAAACCATGAGACTTCCCCCTCGCCGCAAGATGAGGCCCGATTCCCCTGCACTGCGTGTAGAACAATTCCGTGTTCCACATCAAACGTGAAAAGAGCCTTGATTTCCTTGATGGCACTCCAGAGAAAACAGAAGATCACTGTCTCAAGTCTAGAGGGATCCTGAGGTCACTGTAGCAATAAAAATGGCTCCGTGGACCCCAAATCAACTCGAGATGAGAGCTTAGTCCCTGGCTTCGACTCAAGAGGAATACCAATTTCCACAAGCACCTCAGGAGGAGGCTTCTCTCAGCTACAGGTATGTGAGAGGGACCCTGAGTTTGTGGCCTCAAGTGGAATGGACACCGAGATGCTCTGACTCGAAGTAAGGCCGGATATCCCTGCAGTGAATTGAATGCAGGCTCGTCTTGCATCTCCCAAGACGAAGGGATGTCTGAATCCCCTGTGGACATCACAGAGAAAGACCTAGTCCTCCGCCTCAACGCGACCGGAGGCCTCACATCCTTTGAAAACTCGAGAGGTCCGCGGAGATCAATCCTTCCAAAGGAGACGATGCCTGACTCCTCTTGAAAATGGATAGGAGTCCCAGGATCCCTGTGTCACGTTGAAAGGGACACTGGGTCTCCCGTCTCACGTGGAGACGCGTCCCAATTGCCATGCCAAGACTCGAGGAGAATCCCGAGGTGTCCCTCGCACCTAGGCAGGAGTCCTGACGTCGCTGAACAAACACGTGTCTGGAAGGGCCCTCCCCGTCGTAACTCGAGAATATACCCCAGGTTCCGGCCACAACTCGAGAAAAACCATGAGACTTCCCCCTCGCCCCGAGATGAGGCCCGATTCCCATGCACTGCGTGCAGAGCAATTCCATGTTGCACATCAAACGTGAAAGGAGCCTTGATTTCCTTGATGGCACTCCAGAGAAAACCCAAAGTCACTGTCTCTAGTCTAGAGGTATCCTGAGGTCACTGTTGCAAAAAGAAAGGTCTCCGTGGACTCCAAATCAACTTGAGATGAGAGCTTAGTCCCTGGCTTCGACTCAAGAGGAATAGCAACTTTCCACAAGCACCTCAAGAGGAGGCTTCTCTCAGCTACAGGTATGTGAGAGGGACCCTGAGTTTGTGGCCTCAAGTGGAATGGACACCGAGTTGCTGGGACTTGGGGTAAGGGCGGATATCCCTGCAGTGAATTGAATGAAGGCTCGTCTTGCAGTTCCCAAGACGAAGGGATGTCTGAATCCCCTGTGGAGACCACAGAGAAAGACCTAGTTCTCCTCCTCATCGCGACCTGAGGCCTCACATCCTTTGAAAACCTGAGAGGTCCGGGGAGATCAATGCTTCCAAAGGAGACGATGCCTGACTCCTCTTGAAAATGGATAGGAGTCCCAGGATCCCTGTGGCACGTGGAAAGGGACGCTGGGTCTCCCGCCTCACGTGGAGACGCGTCCCAATTGCCATGCCAAGACTCGAGGAGAATCCCGAGGTGTCCCTCGCACCTAGTCCCGATCCTGACGTCGCTGAACAAACACGTGTCTGGAAGGGCCCTCCCCATTGTAACTCGAGAATATACCCCAGGTTCCGGCCGCAACTCGAGAAAAACCATGAGACTTCCCCCTCGCCGCGAGATGAGGCCCGATTCCCCTGCACTGCGTGCAGAGTAATTCCGTGTTCCACCTCAACCGTGAAAGAAGCCTTGATTTCCTTAATGGCACTCCAGAGAAAACCCAAGATCACTGTCTCAAGTCTAGAGGGATCCTGAGGTCACTGGAGCAACACGAAAGGGCTCCGTGGACCCCAAATCAACTCGAAATGAGAGCTTAGTCCCTGGCTTCGAGGCAAGAGGAATACTAACTTTCCACAAGCACCTCAAGAGGAGGCTTCTCTCAGCTACAGGTATGTGAGAGGGACCCTGAATTTGTGGCATCAAGTGGAATGAACACCGAGAAGCTCTGATTCGAAGTAAGGCCGGATATCCCTAGAGTGAATTGAAGGCAGGCTCGTCTTGCATCTCCCAATCCGAAGGGATGTCTGAATCCCCTGTGGAGACCACAGAGAAAGACCTAGTTCTGGCCACATCGCGACCGGAGGCCTCACATCCTTTGAAAATTCGAGAGGTCTGCGGAGATCAATGCTTCCAAAGGAGACGATGCCTGACTCCTCTTGAAAATGGATAGGAGTCCCAGGATCCCTGAGGCACGTGGAAAGGGACCCTGGGTCTCCCGCCTCACGTGGAGACGCGTCCCAATTGCCATGCCAAGACTCGAGGAGAATCCCGAGGTGTCCCTCGCACCTAGGGAGGAGTTATCATGTCGCTGAACAAACCCGTTTCTGGAAGGGCCCTCCCCATTGTAACTCGAGAATATACCCCACGTTCCGGCAGCATCTCGAGAAAAACCATGAGACTTTCCCCTCGCCGCGAGATGAGGCCCGATTCCCCTGCACTGTGTGCAGAGCAATTCCGAGTTCCACATCAAACATGAAAGGAGGCTTGATTTCCTTGATGGCACTCCAGAGAAAACCCAAGATCACTGTCTCAAGTCTAGAGGGATCCTGAGGTCACTGGAGAATCAGGAAAGGGCTCCGTGGACCCCAAATCAACTCGAGATGAGAGCTTAGTCCCTGGCTTCGACTCAAGAGGAATACCATCTTTCCACAAGCACCTCAAGAGGACGCTTCTCTCAGCTACTGGTATGTGAGAGGGACCCTGAGTTTGTGGCCTCAACTGGAAAGGACACCGAAATGCTCTGACTCGAAGTAAGGCCAGATATCCCTGCAGTGAATTGAATGCAGGCTCGTCTTGCATCTCCCAAGACGAAGGGATGTCTGAATCCCCTGTGGAGACCACAGAGAAAGACCTAGTTCTCCGCCTCTTCGCGACCGGAGTCCTCAAATCCTTTGAAAACTCGAGAGGTCCGCGGAGATCAATGCTTCCAAAGGAGACAATGCCTGACTCCTCTTGAAAATGGATAGGAGTCCCAGGATCCCTGTGGCCCGTGGAAAGGGACCCTGGGTCTCCCGCCTCACGTGGAGACGAGTCCCAATTGCCATGCCAAGATTCGTGGAGAATCCCGAGGTGTCCCTCGCACCTAGGCAGGAGTCCTCACGTCGCTGAACAAACACGTGTCTGGAAGGGCCCTCCCCGTCGTAACTCGAGAATATATCCCAGGTTCCGGTCGGAATTCGAGAAAAACCATGAGACTTCCCCCTCGCCGCGAGATGAGGCCGGATTCCCCTGTACTGCATGTAGAGCAATTCTGTGTTCCACATCAAACGTGAAAGGAGCCTTGATTTCCTTGATGGCACTCCAGAGAAAACCCAAGAACACTGTCTCAAGTCTAGAGGGATCCTGAGGTCACTGTAGCAACACGAAAGGGCTCCATGGACCCCAAATCAACTTGAGATGAGAGCTTAGTCCCTGGCTTTGACTCGAGAGGAATACCAACTTTCCACAAGCACCTCAAGAGGAGGCTTCTCTCAGCTACAGGTATGTGAGAGGGACCCTGAGTTTGTGGCCTAAAGTGGAATGGAAACCGAGATGCTCTGACTCGAAGTAAGGCCGGATATCCCTGCAGTGAATTTAATGCAGGCTCGTCTTGCATCTCCCAAGACGAAGGGAAGTCTGAATCCCCTGTGGAGACCACAGAGAAAGACCTAGTTCTCCACCTCATCGAGACCGGAGGCCTCACATCCTTTGAAAACTCGAGAGGTCCGCGGAGATCAATGCTCCCATAGGAGACGATGCCTGACTCCTCTTGAAAATGGATAGGAGTCCCAGGATCCCTGTGGCACGTGGAAAGGGACCCTGGGTCTCCCGCCTCACGTGGAGACGCGTCCCAATGGCCATGCCAAGACTCGAGGAGAATCCCGAAGTGTCCCTCGCACTTAGGCAGGAGTCCTGACTTCGCTGAACAAACACGTGTCTGGTAGGGCCCCCCCTCATCGTAACTCAAACATATACCCCAGGTTCTGTGCACAAGTGGCGAAAAACCATGAGACTTCCCCCTCGCAGCGAGATGAGGCCCGATTCCCCTGTACTGCGTGTAGCGCAATTCCGTGTTCCACATCAAACGTGAAAGGTGCCTTGATTTCCTTGATGTCACTCTAGAGAAAACAAAAGATCACTGTCTCAAGTCTAGAGGGATCCTGAGGTCACTGGAGCAACACGATAGGGCTCCGTGGACCCCAAATCTACTCGAGATGAGAGCTTAGTCCCTGGCTTCGACTCAAGAGGAATACCAACTTTCCACAAGCACCTCAAGAGGAGGCTTCTCTCAGCTACAGGTATGTGAGAGGGACCCTGAGTTTGTGGCCTCAAGTGGAATGGAAACCGAGATGCTCTGACTGGAAGTAAGGCCGGATATTCCTGAAGTGAATTGGATGCAGGCTCGTCTTGCATCTCCCAAGACGAAGGGATGTCTGAATCCCCTGTGGAGACCACAGAGAAAGACCTAGTTCTCCGCATCATCGCGACCGGAGGCCTCACATCTTTTGAAAACTCGAGAGGTCCGTGGAGATCAATGCTTCCAAAGGAGACGATGCCTGACTCCTCTTGAAAATGGATAGGAGTCCCAGGACCCTGTGGCACGTGAAAAGGAACACTGGGTCTCCCGCCTCACATGGAGACGCATCCCAATTGCCATGCGAAACCTCGGGGAGAATCCCGAGGTGTCCATCGCACCTAGGCAGGAGTTCTGACGTCACTGAACAAACACGTGTCTGGAAGGGCCCCCGCCCCGTCATAACTCGAGAATATACCCCAGGTTCCGGCCGCAACTCGAGAAAAACCATGAGACTTCCCCCTCGCTGCGAGAGGAGGCCCGATTCCCCTGCACTGCGTGCATAGCAATTCCGTGTTCCACATCAAACGTGAAAGGAGCCTTGATTTCCTTGATGGCACTCCAGAGAAAACCCAAGATCACTGTCTCAAGTCTAGAGGGATCCTGAGGACACTGTAGCAACACGAAAGGGCTCCGTTGACCCCAAATCAACTCGAGATGAGAGCTTAGTCCCTGGCTTCGACTCAAGAGGAATACCAACTTCCCACAAGCACCTGAAGGGGAGGCTTCTCTCAGCTACAGGTATGTGAGAGGGACCCTGAGTTTGTGGCCTCAAGTGGAATGGACACCGAGATGCTCTGACTCGAAGTAAGGCCGGATATCCCTGCAGTGAATGGAATGCAGGCTCGTCTTGCATGTCCCAAGACGAAGGGATGTCTGAATCCCCTGTGGAGACCACAGAGAAAGACCTAGTTCTCCGCCTCATCGCGACCGGAGGCCTCACATCCTTTGAAAACTCGAGAGGACTGCGGAGATCAATGCTTCCGAAGGAGACGATGCCTGACTCCTCTTGAAAATGCATAGGAGTACCAGGATCCCTGTGGCACGTGGAAAGGGACGCTGGGTCTCCCGCCTCACGTGGAGATGCGTCCCAATTGCCATGCCAAGACTCGAGGAGAATCCCGAGGTGTCCCTCGCCCCTAGGCAGGAGTCCTGACTTCGCTGAATAAACACGTGTCTGGAAGGGCCCTCCCCGTCGTAACTCGAGAATATACCCCAGGTTCCGGCCGCAACTCGAGAAAAACCATGAGACTTCCCCCTCGCCGCGAGATGAGGCCCGATTCCCCTGCACTGCGTGCAGAGCAATTCCGTTTTCCACATCAAACTTGAAAGGAGCCTTGATTTCCTTGATGGCACTCCAGAGAGTATCCAAGATCACTGTCTCAAGTCTAGAGGGATCCTGACGTCACTGTAGCAAAACGAAAGGGCTCCGTTGACCCCAAATCAACTCGAGATGAGAGCTTAGTCCCTGGCTTCGACTCAAGAGGAATACCAACTTTCCACAGCACCTCAAGAGGAGGCTTCTCTCAGATACAGGTATGTGAGAGGTATCCTGAGTTGGTGGACTCAATTGGAATGGACACCGAGATGCTCTGACTCGAACGAAGGCCGGATATCCCTGCAGTGAATTGAAGGCAGGCTCGTCTTGCATCTCCCAAGACGAAGGGATGTCTGAATCCCCTGTGGAGACCACAGAGAAAGACCTAGTTCTGGCCACATCGCGACCGGAGGCCTCACATCCTTTGAAAATTCGAGAGGTCTGCGGAGATAAATGCTTCCAAAGGAGACGATGCCTGACTCTTCTTGAAAATGGATAGGAGTCCCAGGATCCCTGTGGCACGTGGAAAGGGACCCTGGGTCTCCCGCCTCACGTGGAGACGCGTCCCAATTGCCATGCCAGGATTCGAGGAGAATCTCGAGGTGTCCCTCACACCTAGGCAGGAGTTCTCACGTTGCTGAAGAAACACGTGTCTGGAAGGGCCCTCCCCGTCGTAACTCGAGAATATACCCCAGGTTCCGGCTGCAACTCGAGAAAAACCATGAGACTTCCCCCTCGCCGCAAGATGAGGCCCATTTCCCCTGCACTGCATGCAGAGCAATTCCGTGTTCCACATCAAACGTGAAAGGAGCCTTGATTTCCTTGATGGCACTCCAGAGAAAACAGAAGATCACTGTCTCAAGTCTAGAGGGATCCTGAGGTCACTGTAGCAATAAAAATGGCTCCGTGGACCCCAAATCAACTCGAGATGAGAGCTTAGTCCCTGGCTTCGACTCAAGAGGAATACCAATTTCCACAAGCACCTCAGGAGGAGGCTTCTCTCAGCTACAGGTATGTGAGAGGGACCTTGAGTTTGTGGCCTCAAGTGGAATGGACACCGAGATGCTCTGACTCGAAGTTAGGCCGGATATCCCTGCAGTGAATTGAATGCAGGCTCGTCTTGCATCTCCCAAGACGAAGGGATGTCTGAATCCCCTGTGGACATCACAGAGAAAGACCTAGTCCTCCGCCTCAACGCGACCGGAGGCCTCACATCCTTTGAAAACTCGAGAGGTCCGCGGAGATCAATGCTTCCAAAGGAGACGATGCCTGACTCCTCTTGAAAATGGATAGGAGTCCCAGGATCCCTGTGTCACGTTGAAAGGGACACTGGGTCTCCCGTCTCACGTGGAGACGCGTCCCAATTGCCATGCCAAGACTCGAGGAGAATCCCGAGGTGTCCCTCGCACCTAGGCAGGAGTCCTGACGTCGCTGAACAAACACGTGTCTGGAAGGGCCCTCCCCGTCGTAACTCGAGATAATACCCCAGGTTCCGGGGACAACTCGAGAAAAACCATGAGAATTCCCCCTCGCCCCGAGATGAGGCCCGAATCCCCTGCACTGCGTGCAGAGCAATTCCATGTTGCACATCAAACGTGAAAGGAGCCTTGATTTCCTTGATGGCACTCCAGAGAAAACCCAAAGTCACTGTCTCTAGTCTAGAGGGATCCTGAGGTCACTGTTGCAAAAAGAAAGGTCTCCGTGGACTCCAAATCAACTTGAGATGAGAGCTTAGTCCCTGGCTTCGACTCAAGAGGAATAGCAACTTTCCACAAGCCCCTCAAGAGGAGGCTTCTCTCAGCTACAGGTATGTGAGAGGGACCCTGAGTTTGTGGCCTCAAGTGGAATGGACACCGAGTTGCTGGGACTCGGGGTAAGGGCGGATATCCCTGCAGTGAATTGAATGAAAGCTCGTCTTGCATTTCCCAAGACGAAGGGATGTCTGAATCCCCTGTGGAGACCACAGAGAAAGACCTAGTTCTCCGCCTCATCGCCACCTGAGGCCTCACATCCTTTGAAAACCTGAGAGGTCCGGGGAGATCAATGCTTCCAAAGGAGACGATGCCTGACTCCTCTTGAAAATGCATAGGAGTCCCAGGATCCCTGTGGCACGTGGAAAGGGACCCTGGGTCTCCCGCCTCACGTGGAGACGCGTCCCAATTGCCATGCCAAGACTCGAGGAGAATCCCGAGGTGTCCCTCGCACCTAGTCCCGAGTCCTGACGTCGCTGAACAAACACGTGTCTGGAAGGGCCCTCCCCATTGTAACTCGAGAATATACCCCAGGTTCCGGCCGCAACTCGAGAAAAACCATGAGACTTCCCCCTCGCCGCGAGATGAGGCCCGATTCCCCTGCACTGCGTGCAGAGTAATTCCGTGTTCCACCTCAACCGTGAAAGAAGCCTTGATTTCCTTAATGGCACTCCAGAGAAAACCCAAGATCACTGTCTCAAGTCTAGAGGGATCCTGAGGTCACTGGAGCAACACGAAAGGGCTCCGTGGACCCCAAATCAACTCGAAATGAGAGCTTAGTCCCTGGCTTCGACACAAGAGGAATACTAACTTTCCACAAGCACCTCAAGAGGAGGCTTCTCTCAGCTACAGGTATGTGAGAGGGACCCTGAATTTGTGGCATCAAGTGGAATGAACACCGAGAAACTCTGATTCGAAGTAAGGCCTGATATCCCTAGAGTGAATTGAATGCAGGCTCCTCTTGCATCTGCCAAGACAAAGGGATGTCTGAATCCCCTGTGGAGACCACAGAGAAAGACCTAGTCCTCCGCCTCAACGCGACCGGAGGCCTCACATCCTTTCAAAATATGAGAGGTCCGCGGAGATCAATGCTTCCAAAGGAGACGATGCCTGACTACTCTTGAAAATGGATAGGAGTCCCAGGATCCCTGTGGCACGTTGAAAGGGACACTGGGTCTCCCGCCACATGTGGAGACGCGTCCCAAATGCCATGCCAAGACTCGAGGAGAATCCCGTGTTGTCCCTCAAAACTAGGCAGGAGTCCTGACGTCGCTGAACAAACACGTGTCTGGAAGGGCCCTCACCGTCGTAACTCGAGAATATACCCCAGGTTCGCGCCGCAACTCGAGAAAAACCATGAGATTTCCCCCTCACCGCGAGATGAGGCCCGATTCCCCTGGGCTGCGTGCAGAGCATTTCCGTGTTCGACATCAAAAGTGAAAGGAGCCTTGATTTCCTTAATGGCACTCCAGAGAAAACCCAAGATCACTGTCTCAAGTCTAGAGGGATCCTGAGGTCACTGTAGCAACACGAAAGGGCTCCGTGGACCCCAAATCATCTCGAGATGAGAGCTTAGTCCCTGGCTTCGACTCAAGAGAAATACCAACTTTCCACAAGCACTTCAAGAGGAGGCTTCTCTCAGCAACATGTATGTGAGAGGGACCCTGAGTTTGTGGCCTCAAGTGGAATGGACACCGAGATGCTCTGACTCGAAGTAAGGCCGGATATCCCTTCAGTGAATTGAATGCAGGCTCGTCTTGCATCTCCCAAGACAAAGGGATGTCTGAATCCCCTGTGGAGACCACAGAGAAAGTCCTAGTCCTCCGCCTCATCGAAACCGTAGGCCTCACATATTTTGAAAACTTGAGAGGTCCGCGGAGATCAATGCTTCCAAAGGAGACAATGCCTGACTCCTCTTGAAAATGGATAGGAGTCCCAGGATCCCTGTGGCACGTGGAAAGGGACCCTGGGTCTCCCGCCTCACGTGGAGACGCATCCCAATTGCCATGCCAAGACTCGAGGAGAATCCCGAGGTGTCCCTCGCACCTAGGCAGGAGACCTCACGTCGCTGAACAAACCCGTGTCTGGAAGGGCCCTCCCCATCGTAACTCGAGAATATACCCCAGGTTCCGGCCGCAACTCGAGAAAAACCATGAGACTTCCCCCTCGCCGCGAGATGAGGCCCGATTCCCCTGCACTGCGTGCAGAGCAATTCCGTGTTCCACATCAAACGTGAAAGCAGCCTTGATTTCCTTGATGGCACTCCAGAGAAAACCCAAGATCACTGTCTCAAGTCTAGAGGGATCCTGAGGTCACTGGAGCAACAGGAAAGGGCTCCGTGGACCCCAAATCAACTCGAGATGAAAGCTTAGTCCCTGGCTTCGACTCAAGAAGAATAATAACTTTCCACAAGCACCTCAAGAGGAGGCTTCTCTCAGCTACACGTATGTGAGAGGGACCCTGAGTTTGTGGCCTCAAGTGGAATGGACACCGAGATGCTCTGACTCGAAGTAAGGCCCGGTATCCCTTCAGTGAATTGAATGAAGGATCGTCCTGCATCTCCCAAGACGAAGGGATGTCTGAATCCCCTGTGGAGACCACAGAGACAGACCTAGTTCTCCGCCTCATCGCGACAGGAGGCCTCACATCCTTTGAAAACTCGTGAGGTCCGCGGAGATCAATGCTTCCAAAGAGACGATGCCTGACTCCTCTTGAAAATGGATAAGAGTACCAGGATCCCTGTGGCACGTGGAAGTGGACCCTGGGTCTCCCGCCTCACGTGGAGACGCGTCCCAATGGCCATGCCAAGACTCGAGGAGAATCCCGAGGTGTCCCTCGCACCTAGGCAGGAGTCCTGACGTCGCGGAACAAACACGTGTCTGGAAGGCCCCCCCCCCCCCCCCCCCGTCGTAACTCGAAAATATACCCCAGGTTCCGGGCACAAGTGGCGAAAAACCATGAGACTTCCCCCTCGCCACTAGATGAGGCCCGATTCCCCTGCACTGCGTGCAGAGCAATTCCGTGTTCCACATCAAACGTGAAAGGAGCCTTGATTTCCTTGATGGCACTCCAGAGAAAACCCAAGATCACTGTCTCAAGTCTAGAGGGATCCTGAGGTCACTGGAGGAACACGAAAGGGCTCCGTGGACCACAAATCTACTCGAGATGAGAGCTTAGTCCCTGGCTTCGACTCAAGAGGAATTCCAACTTTCTACAAGCACCTCAAGAGGAGTCTTCTCTCAGCAACAGGTATGTGACAGGGACCTTTTGTTTGTTGCCTCATGTGGAATGGACAACGAGATGCACTGATTCGTAGTAAGGCCGGATATCCCTGCAGTGAATTGAATGCAGGCTCGTCTTGCATCTCCCAAGACGAAGGGATGTCTGAATCCCCTGTGGAGACCACAGAGAAAGACCTAGTTCTCCGCCTCTTCGCGACCGGAGGCCTCAAATCCTTTAAAAACTCGAGAGGTCCGCGGAGATCAATGCTTCCAAAGGAGACAATGCCTGACTCCTCTTGAAAATGGATAGGAGTCCCAGGATCCCTGTGGCACGTGGAAAGGGACCCTAGGTCTCCCGCCTCACGTGGAGACGAGTCCCAATTGCCATGCCAAGATTCGTGGAGAATCCCGAGGTGTCCCTCGCACCTAGGCAGGAGTCCTCACGTCGCTGAACAAACACGTGTCTGGAAGGGCCCTCCCCGTCGTAACTCGAGAATATACCCCAGGTTCCGGCCGCAATTCGAGAAAAACCATGAGACTTCCCCCTCGCAGCGAGATGAGGCCGGATTCCCCTGTACTGCATGTAGAGCAATTCTGTGTTCCACATCAAACGTGAAAGGAGCCTTGATTTCCTTGATGGCACTCCAGAGAAAACTCAAGAACACTGTCTCAAGTCTAGAGGGATCCTGAGGTCACTGTAGCAACACGAAAGAGCTCCATGGACCCCAAATCATCTTGAGATGAGAGCTTAGTCCCTGGCTTTGACTCGAGAGGAATACCAACTTTCCACAAGCACCTCAAGAGGCGGCTTCTCTCAGCTACAGGTATGTGAGAGGGACCCTAAGTTTGTGGCCTAAAGTGGAATGGACACCGAGATGCTCTGACTCAAAGTAAGGCCGGATATCCCTGCAGTGAATTGAATGCAGGCTCGTCTTGCATCTCCCAAGACGAAGGGAAGTCTGAATCCCCTGTGGAGACCACAGAGTAAGACCTAGTTCTCCGCCTCATCGAGACCGGAGGCCTCACATCCTTTGAAAACTCGAGAGGTCCGCGGAGATCAATGCTCCCATAGGAGACGATGCCTGACTACTCTTGAAAATGGATAGGAGTCCCAGGATCCCTGTGGCACGTGGAAAGGGACCCTGGGTCTCCCGCCTCACGTGGAGACGCGTCCCAATGGCCATGCCAAGACTCGAGGAGAATCCCGAAGTGTCCCTCGCACTTAGGCAGGAGTCCTGACTTCGCTGAGCAAACACGTGTCTGGAAGGGCCCCGCCTCATCGTAACTCGAACATATACCCCAGGTTCTGTGCACAAGTGGCGAAAAACCATGGGACTTCCCCCTCGCAGCGAGATGAGGCCCGATTCCCCTGTACTGCGTGCAGCGCAATTCCGTGTTCCACATCAAACGTGAAAGGAGCCTTGATTTCCTTGATGGCACTCCAGAGAAAACCCAAGATCACTGTCTCAAGTCTAGAGGGATCCTGAGGTCACTGGAGGAACACGAAAGGGCTCCGTGGACCACAAATCTACTCGAGATGAGAGCTTAGTCCCTGGCTTCGACTCAAGAGGAATTCCAACTTTCTACAAGCACCTCAAGAGGAGTCTTCTCTCAGCCACAGGTATGTGACAGGGACCCTTTGTTTGTTGCCTCATGTGGAATGGACAACGAGATGCACTGATTCGAAGTAAGGCCGGATATCCCTGCAGTGAATTGAATGCAGGCTCGTCTTGCAGCTCCCAAGACGAAGGGATGACTGAATCCCCTGTGGAGACCACAGAGAAAGACCTAGTTCTCCGCCTCTTCGCGACCGGAGGCCTCAAATCCTTTAAAAACTCGAGAGGTCCGCGGAGATCAATGCTTCCAAAGGAGACAATGCCTGACTCCTCTTGAAAATGGATAGGAGTCCCAGGATCCCTGTGGCATGTGGAAAGGGACCCTTGGTTTCCCGCCTCACGTGGAGACGAGTCCCAATTGCCATGCCAAGATTCGTCGAGAATCCCGAGGTGTCCCTCGCACCTAGGCAGGAGTCCTCACGTCGCTGAACAAACACGTGTCTGGAAGGGCCCTCCCCGTCGTAACTCGAGAATATACCCCAGGTTCCGGCCGCAATTCGAGAAAAACCATGAGACTTCCCCCTCGCCGTGAGATGAGGCCGGATTCCCCTGTACTGCATGTAGAGCAATTCTGTGTTCCACATCAAACGTGAAAGGAGCCTTGATTTCCTTGATGGCACTCCAGAGAAAACCCAAGAACACTGTCTCAAGTCTAGAGGGATCCTGAGGTCACTGTAGCAACACGAAAGAGCTCCATGGACCCCAAATCAACTTGAGATGAGAGCTTAGTCCCTGGCTTTGACTCGAGAGGAATACCAACTTTCCACAAGCACCTCAAGAGGCGGTTTCTCTCAGCTACAGGTATGTGAGAGGGACCCTAAATTTGTGGCCTAAAGTGGAATGGAAACCGAGATGCTCTGACTCGAAGTAAGGCCGAATATCCCTGCAGTGAATTTAATGCAGGCTCGTCTTGCATCTCCCAAGACGAAGGGATGTCTGAATCCCCTGTGGAGACCACAGAGAAAGACCTAGTTCTCCGCCTCATCGAGACCGGAGGCCTCACATCCTTTGAAAACTCGAGAGGTCCGCGGAGATCAATGCTCCCATAGGAGACGATGCCTGACTACTCTTGAAAATGGATAGGAGTCCCAGGATCCCTGTGGCACGTGGAAAGGGACCCTGGGTCTCCCGCCTCACGTGGAGACGCGTCCCAATGGCCATGCCAAGACTCGAGGAGAATCCCGAAGTGTCCCTCGCACTTAGGCAGGAGTCCTGACTTCGCTGAACAAACACGTGTCTGGGAGGGCCCCCCCTCATCGTAACTCGAACATATACCCCAGGTTCTGTGCACAAGTGGCGAAAAACCATGAGACTTCCCCCTCGCAGCAAGATGAGGCCCGATTCCCCTGTACTGCGTGCAGCGCAATTCCGTGTTCCACATCAAACGTGAAAGGTGCCTTGATTTCCTTGATGTCACTCTAGAGAAAACAAAAGATCACTGTCTCAAGTCTAGAGGGATCCTGAGGTCACTGGAGCAACACAAAAGGTCTCCGTGGACCCCAAATCTACTCGAGATGAGAGCTTAGTCCCTGGCTTCGACTCAAGAGGAATACCAACTTTCCACAAGCACCTCAAGAGGAGGCTTCTCTCAGCTACAGGTATGTGAGAGGGACCCTGAGTTTGTGGCCTCAAGTGGAATGGAAACCGAGATGCTCTGACTGGAAGTAAGGCCGGATATTCCTGAAGTGAATTGGATGCAGGCTCGTCTTGCATCTCCCAAGACGAAGGGATGTCTGAATCCCCTGTGGAGACCACAGAGAAAGACCTAGTTCTCCGCATCATCGCGACCGGAGGCCTCACATCTTTTGAAAACTCGAGAGTTCCGTGGAGATCAATGCTTCCAAAGGAGACGATGCCTGACTCCTCTTGAAAATGGATAGGAGTCCCAGGACCCTGTGGCACGTGAAAAGGAACACTGGGTCTCCCGCCTCACATGGAGACGCATCCCAATTGCCATGCGAAACCTCGGGGAGAATCCCGAGGTGTCCATCGCACCTAGGCAGGAGTTCTGACGTCACTGAACAAACACGTGTCTGGAAGGGCCCCCACCCCGTCATAACTCGAGAATATACCCCAGGTTCCGGCCGCAACTCGAGAAAAACCATGAGACTTCCCCCTCGCTGCGAGAGGAGGCCCGATTCCCCTGCACTGCGTGCATAGCAATTCCGTGTTCCACATCAAACGTGAAAGGAGCCTTGATTTCCTTGATGGCACTCCAGAGAAAACCCAAGATCACTGTCTCAAGTCTAGAGGGATCCTGAGGACACTGTAGCAACACGAAAGGGCTCCGTGGACCCTAAATCAACTCGAGATGAGAGCTTAGTCCCTGGCTTCGACTCAAGAGGAATACCAACTTCCCACAAGCACCTGAAGGGGAGGCTTCTCTCAGCTACAGGTATGTGAGAGGGACCCTGAGTTTGTGGCCTCAAGTGGAATGGACACCGAGATGCTCTGACTCGAAGTAAGGCCGGATATCCCTGCAGTGAATGGAATGCAGGCTCGTCTTGCATCTCCCAAGACGAAGGGATGTCTGAATCCCCTGTGGAGACCACAGAGAAAGACCTAGTTCTCTGCCTCATTGCGAACGGAGGCCTCACATCCTTTGAAAACTCGAGAGGACTGCGGAGATCAATGCTTCCGAAGGAGACGATGCCTGACTCCTCTTGAAAATGCATAGGAGTACCAGGATCCCGGTGGCACGTGGAAAGGGACGCTGGGTCTCCCGCCTCACGTGGAGATGCGTCCCAATTGCCATGCCAAGACTCGAGGAGAATCCCGAGGTGTCCCTCGCCCCTAGGCAGGAGTCCTGACGTCGCTGAACAAACACGTGTCTGGAAGGGCCCTCCCCGTCGTAACTCGAGAATATACCCCAGGTTCCGGCCGCAACTCGAGAAAAACCATGAGACTTCCCCCTCGCCGCGAGATGAGGCCCGATTCCCCTGCACTGCGTGCCGAGCAATTCCGTGTTCCACATCAAACTTGAAAGGAGCCTTGATTTCCTTGATGGCACTCCAGAGAGTATCCAAGATCACTGTCTCAAGTCTAGAGGGATCCTGACGTCACTGTAGCAAAACGAAAGGGCTCCGTGGACCCCAAATCAACTCGAGATGAGAGCTTAGTCCCTGGCTTCGACTCAAGAGGAATACCAACTTTCCACAGCACCTCAAGAGGAGGCTTCTCTCAGCTACAGGTATGTGAGAGGTATCCTGAGTTGGTGGACTCAATTGGAATGGACACCGAGATGCTCTGACTCGAACGAAGGCCGGATATCCCTGCAGTGAATTGAAGGCAGGCTCGTCTTGCATCTCCCAAGACGAAGGGATGTCTGAATCCCCTGTGGAGACCACAGAGAAAGACCTAGTTCTGGCCACATCGCGACCGGAGGCCTCACATCCTTTGAAAACTCGAGAGGTCCACGGAGATCAATACTTCCCAAGGAGACGATGCCTGACTCCTCTTGAAAATTGATAGGAGTCCCAGGATCCCTGTGGCACGTGGAAAGGGACCCTGGGTCTCCCGCCTCACGTGCAGACGCCTCCCAATTGCCATGCCAAGACTCGAGGAGAATCCCGAGGTTTCCCTCGCACCTAGGCAGGAGTCCTGACGTCGCTGAACAAACACGTGTCTGGAAGGGCCCTCCCCGTCGTAACTCGAGAATATACCCCAGGATCCGGCCGCAACTCGAGAAAAACCATGAGATTTCCCCCTCGCTGCGAGTTGAGGCCCGATTCCCCAGCACTGCGTGCAGAGCAATTCCGTGTTCCACATCAAACGTGAAAGGAGCCTTGATTTCCTTGATGGCACTCCAGAGAAAACCCAAGATCACTGTCTCAAGTCTAGAGGGATCCTGAGGTCACTGGAGCAACACGAAAGTGCTCCGTGGACCCCAAATCAACTCGAGATGAGAGCGTAGTCCCTGGCTTGGACTCAAGAGGAATACGAACTTTCCACAAGCCCCTCAAGAGGAGGCTTCTCTCAGCTACAGGTATGTGAGAGGGACCCTGATTTTGTGGCATCAAGTGGAATGGACACCGAGATGCTCTGACTCGAAGTAAGGCCGGATATGCCTGCAGTGAATTGAATGCAGGCTCGTCTTGCATCTCCCAAGACGAAGGGTTGTCTGAATCCCCTGTGGAGACCACAGAGAAAGACCTAGTTCTCCGCCTCATCGCGACCGGAGGCCTCACATCCTTTGAAAATTCGAGAGGTCCGCGGAGATCAATGCTTCCAAAGGAGAAGATGCCTGACTCTTCTTGAAAATGGATAGGAGTCCCAGGATCCCTGTGGCACGTGGAAAGGAACCCTGGGTCTCCCGCCTCACGTGGAGACGCGTCCCAATTGCCATGCCAAGACTCGAGGAGAATCCCGAGGTGTCCCTAGCACCTAGGCAGGAGTCCTGAAGTTGCTGAACAAACACGTGTCTGGAAGGGCCCTCCCCGTCGTAACTCGAGAATATACCCCAGGTTCCGTCCGCAACTCGAGAAAAACCATGAGATTTCCACCTCGCCGCGAGATGAGGCCCGATTCCCCTGCACTGCATGCAGAGCAATTCCGTGTTCCACATCAAACGTGAAAGGAGCCTTGATTTCATTGATGGCACTCCAGAGAAAACCCAAGATCACTGTCTCATGTCTAGAGCGATCCTGAGGTCACTGGAGGAACACGAAAGGGCTCCGCGGACCACAAATCTACTCGAGATGAGAGCTTAGTCCCTGGCTTCGACTCAAGAGGAATTCCAACTTTCTACAAGCACCTCAAGAGGAGTCTTCTCTCAGCCACAAGTATGTGACAGGGACCCTTTGTTTGTTGCCTCATGTGGAATGGACAACGAGATGCACTGATTCGAAGTAAGGCCGGATATGCCTGCAGTGAATTGAATGCAGGCTCGTCTTGCATCTCCCAAGACGAAGGGATGTCTGAATCCCCTGTGGAGACCACAGAGAAAGACCTAGTTCTCCGCCTCTTCGCGACCGGAGGCCTCAAATCCTTTAAAAATTCGAGAGGTCCGCGGAGATCAATGCTTCCAAAGGAGACAATGCCTGACTCCTCTTGAAAATGGATAGGAGTCCCAGGATCCCTGTGGCTCGTGGAAAGGGACCCTAGGTCTCCCGCCTCACGTGGAGACGAGTCCCAATTGCCATGCCAAGATTCGTGGAGAATCCCGAGGTGTCCCTCGCACCTAGGCAGGAGTCCTCACGTCGCTGAACAAACACGTGTCTGGAAGGGCCCTCCCCGTCGTAACTCGAGAATATACCCCAGGTTCCGGCCGCAATTCGAGAAAAACCATGAGACTTCCCCCTCGCAGCGAGATGAGGCCGGATTCCCCTGTACTGTATGTAGAGCAATTCTGTGTTCCACATCAAACGTGAAAGGAGCCTTGATTTCCTTGATGGCACTCCAGAGAAAACCCAAGAACACTGTCTCAAGTCTAGAGGGATCCTGAGGTCACTGTAGCAACACGAAAGAGCTCCATGGACCCCAAATCATCTTGAGATGAGAGCTTAGTCCCTGGCTTTGACTCGAGAGGAATACCAACTTTCCACAAGCACCTCAAGAGGCGGCTTCTCTCAGCTACAGGTATGTGAGAGGGACCCTAAGTTTGTGGCCTAAAGTGGAATGGACACCGAGATGCTCTGACTCGAAGTAAGGCCCGATATCCCTGCAGTGAATTGAATGCAGGCTCGTCTTGCATCTCCCAAGACGAAGGGAAGTCTGAATCCCCTGTGGAGACCACAGAGAAAGACCTAGTTCTCCGCCTCATCGAGACCGGAGGCCTCACATCCTTTGAAAACTCGAGAGGTCCGCGGAGATCAATGCTCCCATAGGAGACGATGCCTGACTACTCTTGAAAATGGATAGGAGTCCCAGGATCCCTGTGGCACGTGGAAAGGGACCCTGGGTCTCCCGCCTCACGTGGAGACGCGTCCCAATGGCCATGCCAAGACTCGAGGAGAATCCCGAAGTGTCCCTCGCACTTAGGCAGGAGTCCTGATTTCGCTGAACAAACACGTGTCTGGAAGGGCCCCGCCTCATCGTAACTCGAACATATACCCCAGGTTCTGTGCACAAGTGGCGAAAAACCATGAGACTTCCCCCTCGCAGCGAGATGAGGCCCGATTCCCCTGTACTGCGTGCAGCGCAATTCCGTGTTCCACATCAAACGTGAAAGGTGCCTTGATTTTCTTGATGTCACGCTAGAGAAAACAAAAGATCACTGTCTCAAGTCTAGAGGGATCCTGAGGTCACTGGAGCAACACGAAAGGTCTCCGTGGACCCCAAATCTACTCGAGATGAGAGCTTAGTCCCTGGCTTCGACTCAAGAGGAATACCAACTTTCCACAAGCACCTCAAGAGGAGGCTTCTCTCAGCTACAGGTATGTGAGAGGGACCCTGAGTTTGTGGCCTCAAGTGGAATGGAAACCGAGATGCTCTGACTGGAAGTAAGGCCGGATATTCCTGAAGTGAATTGGATGCAGGCTCGTCTTGCATCTCCCAAGACGAAGGGATGTCTGAATCCCCTGTGGAGACCACAGAGAAAGACCTAGTTCTCCGCATCATCGCGACCGGAGGCCTCACATCTTTTGAAAACTCGAGAGGTCCGTGGAGATAAATGCTTCCAAAGGAGACGATGCCTGACTCCTCTTGAAAATGGATAGGAGTCCCAGGACCCTGTGGCACGTGAAAAGGAACACTGGGTCTCCCGCCTCACATGGAGACGCATCCCAATTGCCATGCGAAACCTCGGGGAGAATCCCGAGGTGTCCATCGCACCTAGGCAGGAGTTCTGACGTCACTGAACAAACACGTGTCTGGAAGGGCCCCCGCCCCGTCATAACTCGAGAATATACCCCAGGTTCCGGCTGCAACTCGAGAAAAACAATGAGACTTCCCCCTCGCTGCGAGAGGAGGCCCGATTCCCCTGCACTGCGTGCATAGCAATTCCGTGTTCCACATCAAACGTGAAAGCAGCCTTGATTTCCTAATGGCACTCCAGAGAAAACCCAAGATCACTGTCTCAAGTCTAGAGGGATCCTGAGGACACTGTAGCAACACGAAAGGGCTCCGTGGACCCCAAATCAACTCGAGATGAGAGCTTAGTCCCTGGCTTCGACTCAAGAGGAATACCAACTTCCCACAAGCACCTGAAGGGGAGGCTTCTCTCAGCTACAGGTATGTGAGAGGGACCCTGAGTTTGTGGCCTCAAGTGGAATGGACACCGAGATGCTCTGACTCGAAGTAAGGCCGGATATCCCTGCAGTGAATGGAATGCAGGCTCGTCTTGCATCTCCCAAGACGAAGGGATGTCTGAATCCCCTGTGGAGACCACAGAGAAAGACCTAGTTCTCTGCCTCATCGCGAACGGAGGCCTCACATCCTTTGAAAACTCGAGAGGACTGCGGAGATCAATGCTTCCGAAGGAGACGATACCTGACTCCTCTTGAAAATGCCTAGGAGTACCAGGATCCCGGTGGCACGTGGAAAGGGACGCTGGGTCTCCCGCCTCACGTGGAGATGCATCCCAATTGCCATGCCAAGACTCGAGGAGAATCCCGAGGTGTCCCTCGCCCCTAGGCAGGAGTCCTGACGTCGCTGAACAAACACGTGTCTGGAATGGCCCTCCCCGTCGTAACTCGAGAATATACCCCAGGTTCCGGCCGCAACTCGAGAAAAACCATGAGACTTCCCCCTCGCCGCGAGATGAGGCCCGATTCCCCTGCACTGCGTGCCGAGCAATTCCGTGTTCCACATCAAACTTGAAAGGAGCCTTGATTTCCTTGATGGCACTCCAGAGAGTATCCAAGATCACTGTCTCAAGTCTAGAGGGATCCTGACGTCACTGTAGCAAAACGAAAGGGCTCCGTGGACCCCAAATCAACTCGAGATGAGAGCTTAGTCCCTGGCTTCGACTCAAGAGGAATACCAACTTTCCACAGCACCTCAAGAGGAGGCTTCTCTCAGCTACAGGTATGTGAGAGGTATCCTGAGTTGGTGGACTCAATTGGAATGGACACCGAGATGCTCTGACTCGAACGAAGGCCGGATATCCCTGCAGTGAATTGAAGGCAGGCTCGTCTTGCATCTCCCAAGACGAAGGGATGTCTGAATCCCCTGTGGAGACCACAGAGAAAGACCTAGTTCTGGCCACATCGCGACCGGAGGCCTCACATCCTTTGAAAACTCGAGAGGTCCACGGAGATCAATACTTCCCAAGGAGACGATGCCTGACTCCTCTTGAAAATTGATAGGAGTCCCAGGATCCCTGTGGCACGTGGAAAGGGACCCTGGGTCTCCCGCCTCACGTGCAGACGCCTCCCAATTGCCATGCCAAGACTCGAGGAGAATACCGAGGTTTCCCTCGCACCTAGGCAGGAGTCCTGACGTCGCTGAACAAACACGTGTCTGGAAGGGCCCTCCCCGTCGTAACTCGAGAATATACCCCAGGATCCGGCCGCAACTCGAGAAAAACCATGAGATTTCCCCCTCGCTGCGAGTTGAGACCCGATTCCCCTGCACTGCGTGCAGAGCAATTCCGTGTTCCACATCAAACGTGAAAGGAGCCTTGATTTCCTTGATGGCACTCCAGAGAAAACCCAAGATCACTGTCTCAAGTCTAGAGGGATCCTGAGGTCACTGTAGCAACACGAAAGTGCTCCGTGGACCCCAAATCAACTCGAGATGAGAGCGTAGTCCCTGGCTTGGACTCAAGAGGAATACGAACTTTCCACAAGCCCCTCAAGAGGAGGCTTCTCTCAGCTACAGGTATGTGAGAGGGACCCTGATTTTGTGGCATCAAGTGGAATGGACACCGAGATGCTCTGACTCGAAGTAAGGCCGGATATGCCTGCAGTGAATTGAATGCAGGCTCGTCTTGCATCTCCCAAGACGAAGGGTTGTCTGAATCCCCTGTGGAGACCACAGAGAAAGACCTAGTTCTCCGCCTCATCGCGACCGGAGGCCTCACATCCTTTGAAAATTCGAGAGGTCCGCGGAGATCAATGCTTCCAAAGGAGAAGATGCCTGACTCTTCTTGAAAATGGATAGGAGTCCCAGGATCCCTGTGGCACGTGGAAAGGAACCCTGGGTCTCCCGCCTCACGTGGAGACGCGTCCCAATTGCCATGCCAAGACTCGAGGAGAATCCCGAGGTGTCCCTCGCACCTAGGCAGGAGTCCTGAAGTTGCTGAACAAACACGTGTCTGGAAGGGCCCTCCCCGTCGTAACTCGAGAATATACCCCAGGTTCCGTCCGCAACTCGAGAAAAACCATGAGATTTCCACCTCGCCGCGAGATGAGGCCCGATTCCCCTGCACTGCATGCAGAGCAATTCCGTGTTCCACATCAAACGTGAAAGGAGCCTTGATTTCCTTGATGGCACTCCAGAGAAAACCCAAGATCACTGTCTCATGTCTAGAGGGAACCTGAGGTCACTGGAGCAACACCAAAAGGCTCCGTGGACCCCAAATCAACTCGTGATGAGAGATTAGTCCCTGGCTTCGACTCAAGAGGAATACCAACTTTCCACAAGCACCTCAAGAGGAGGCTTCTCTCAGCTACAGGTATGTGAGAGGGTCCCTGAGATTGTGGACTCAAGTGGAATGGACACCGAGATGCTCTGACTCGAAGTAAGGCCGGATATCCCTGCAGTGAATTGAATGCAGGCTCGTCTTGCATCTCCCAAGACGAAGGAATGTCTGAATCCCCTGTGGAGACCACAGAGAAAGTCCTAGTCCTCCGCCTCATCGCGACCGGAGGCCTCACATCCTTTGAAAACTCGAGAGGTCTGCGGAGATCAATGCTTCCAAAGGAGACGATGCCTGACTCCTTTTGAAAATGGATAGGAGTCCCAGGATCCCTGTGCCATGTGGAAAGGGACCCTCGGTCTCCCGCCTCACGTGGAGACGCGTCCCAATTGCCATGCCAAGACTCGAGGAGAATCCCGAGTTGTCCCTCGCACCTAGGCAGGAGTCCTGACGTCGCTGAACAAACACGTGTCTGGAAGGGCCCTCACCGTCGTAACTCGAGAATATACCCCAGGTTCGGGCCGCAACTCGAGAAAAACCATGAGACTTCCCCCTCACCGCGAGATGAGGCCCGATTCCCCTGGGCTGCGTGCAGAGCATTTCCGTGTTCCACATCAAAAGTGAAAGGAGCCTTGATTTCCTTAATGGCACTCCAGAGAAAACCCAAGATCACTGTCTCAAGTCTAGAGGGATCCTGAGGTCACTGTAGCAACACGAAAGGGCTCCGTGGACCCCAAATCATCTCGAGATGAGAGCTTAGTCCCTGGCTTCGACTCAAGAGAAATACCAACTTTCCACAAGCACTTCAAGAGGAGGCTTCTCTCAGCAACAAGTATGTGAGAGGGACCCTGAGTTTGTGGCCTCAAGTGGAATGGACACCGAGATGCTCTGACTCGAAGTAAGGCCGGATATCCCTTCAGTGAATTGAATGCAGGCTCGTCTTGCATCTCCCAAGACAAAGGGATGTCTGAATCCCCTGTGGAGACCACAGAGAAAGTCCTAGTCCTCCGCCTCATCGAGACCGTAGGCCTCACATATTTTGAAAACTTGAGAGGTCCGCGGAGATCAATGCTTCCAAAGGAGACAATGCCTGACTCCTCTTGAAAATGGATAGGAGTCCCAGGATCCCTGTGGCACGTGGAAAGGGACCCTGGGTCTCCCGCCTCACGTGGAGACGCATCCCAATTGCCATGCCAAGACTCGAGGAGAATCCCGAGGTGTCCCTCGCACCTAGGCAGGAGACCTCACGTCGCTGAACAAACCCGTGTCTGGAAGGGCCCTCCCCGTCGTAACTCGAGAATATACCCCAGGTTCCGGCCGCAACTCGAGAAAAACCATGAGACTTCCCCCTCGCCGCGAGATGAGGCCCGATTCCCCTGCACTGCGTGCAGAGCAAGTCCGTGTTCCACATCAAACGTGAAAGGAGCCTTGATTCCTTGATGGAACTCCAGAGAAATCCAAGATCACTGTCTCAAGTCTAGAGGGATCCTGAGGTCACTGGAGCAACACGAAAGGGCTCCGTGGACCCCAAATCACCTCGAGATGAGAGCTTAGTCCCTGGCTACGACTCAAGAGGAATACCAACTTTCCACAAGCACCTCAAGAGGAGGCTTCTCTCAGCTACTGGTATGTCAGAGGGACACTGAGTTGGTGGCCTCAAGTGGAATGGACACCGAGATGCTCTGACTCGAAGTAAGGCCGGATATCCCTGCAGTGAATTGAATGCAGGCTCATCTTGCATCTCCCAAGACAAAGGGATGTCTGATCCCCTGTGGAGACCACAGATAAAGACCTAGTTCTCCGTCTCTTCGGGACCGGAGGCCTGACATCCTTTGAAAACTCGAGAGGTCCGCGGAGATCAATGCTTCCAAAGGAGACGATGCCTGACTCCTCTTGAAAATGGATAGGAGTCCCAGGATCCCTGTGGCACGTGAAAAGGAACATTGGGTCTCCAGCCTCACGGGGAGACGCGTCCCAATTGCCATGCCAAGACTCGAGGAGAATCCCGAGGAGTCCCTCGCACCTAGGCAGGAGTCCTGATGTCGCTGAACAAACACGTGTCTGGAAGGGCCCTCCCCGTCGTAACTCGAGAATATACCCCAGGTTCCAGCCGCAACTCGAGAAAAACCATGAGACTTCCCCCTCGCCGCGAGATGAGGCCCGATTCCCCTGCACTGCGTGCAGAGCAATTCCGTGTTCCACATCAAACGTGAAAGGAGCCTTGATTTCCTTGATGGCACTCCAGAGAAAACCCAAGATCACTGTCTCAAGTCTAGAGGGATCCTGAGGTCACTGGAGGAACACGAAAGGGCTCCGTGGACCACAAATCTACTCGAGATGAGAGCTTAGTCCCTGGCTTCGACTCAAGAGGAATTCCAACTTTCTACAAGCACCTCAAGAGGAGTCTTCTCTCAGCAACAGGTATGTGACAGGGACCTTTTGTTTGTTGCCTCATGTGGAATGGACAACGAGATGCACTGATTCGAAGTAAGGCCGGATATCCCTGCAGTGAATTGAATGCAGGCTCGTCTTGCATCTCCCAAGACGAAGGGATGTCTGAATCCCCTGTGGAGACCACAGAGAAAGACCTAGTTCTCCGCCTCTTCGCGACCGGAGGCCTCAAATCCTTTAAAAACTCGAGAGGTCCGCGGAGATCAATGCTTCCAAAGGAGACAATGCCTGACTCCTCTTGAAAATGGATAGGAGTCCCAGGATCCCTGTGGCACGTGGAAAGGGACCCTAGGTCTCCCGCCTCACGTGGAGACGAGTCCCAATTGCCATGCCAAGATTCGTGGAGAATCCCGAGGTGTCCCTCGCACCTAGGCAGGAGTCCTCACGTCGCTGAACAAACACGTGTCTGGAAGGGCCCTCCCCGTCGTAACTCGAGAATATACCCCAGGTTCCGGCCGCAATTCGAGAAAAACCATGAGACTTCCCCCTCGCAGCGAGATGAGGCCGGATTCCCCTGTACTGCATGTAGAGCAATTCTGTGTTCCACATCAAACGTGAAAGGAGCCTTGATTTCCTTGATGGCACTCCAGAGAAAACTCAAGAACACTGTCTCAAGTCTAGAGGGATCCTGAGGTCACTGTAGCAACACGAAAGAGCTCCATGGACCCCAAATCATCTTGAGATGAGAGCTTAGTCCCTGGCTTTGACTCGAGAGGAATACCAACTTTCCACAAGCACCTCAAGAGGCGGCTTCTCTCAGCTACAGGTATGTGAGAGGGACCCTAAGTTTGTGGCCTAAAGTGGAATGGACACCGAGATGCTCTGACTCAAAGTAAGGCCGGATATCCCTGCAGTGAATTGAATGCAGGCTCGTCTTGCATCTCCCAAGACGAAGGGAAGTCTGAATCCCCTGTGGAGACCACAGAGTAAGACCTAGTTCTCCGCCTCATCGAGACCGGAGGCCTCACATCCTTTGAAAACTCGAGAGGTCCGCGGAGATCAATGCTCCCATAGGAGACGATGCCTGACTACTCTTGAAAATGGATAGGAGTCCCAGGATCCCTGTGGCACGTGGAAAGGGACCCTGGGTCTCCCGCCTCACGTGGAGACGCGTCCCAATGGCCATGCCAAGACTCGAGGAGAATCCCGAAGTGTCCCTCGCACTTAGGCAGGAGTCCTGACTTCGCTGAGCAAACACGTTTCTGGAAGGGCCCCGCCTCATCGTAACTCGAACATATACCCCAGGTTCTGTGCACAAGTGGCGAAAAACCATGGGACTTCCCCCTCGCAGCGAGATGAGGCCCGATTCCCCTGTACTGCGTGCAGCGCAATTCCGTGTTCCACATCAAACGTGAAAGGAGCCTTGATTTCCTTGATGGCACTCCAGAGAAAACCCAAGATCACTGTCTCAAGTCTAGAGGGATCCTGAGGTCACTGGAGGAACACGAAAGGGCTCCGTGGACCACAAATCTACTCGAGATGAGAGCTTAGTCCCTGGCTTCGACTCAAGAGGAATTCCAACTTTCTACAAGCACCTCAAGAGGAGTCTTCTCTCAGCCACAGGTATGTGACAGGGACCCTTTGTTTGTTGCCTCATGTGGAATGGACAACGAGATGCACTGATTCGAAGTAAGGCCGGATATCCCTGCAGTGAATTGAATGCAGGCTCGTCTTGCAGCTCCCAAGACGAAGGGATGACTGAATCCCCTGTGGAGACCACAGAGAAAGACCTAGTTCTCCGCCTCTTCGCGACCGGAGGCCTCAAATCCTTTAAAAACTCGAGAGGTCCGCGGAGATCAATGCTTCCAAAGGAGACAATGCCTGACTCCTCTTGAAAATGGATAGGAGTCCCAGGATCCCTGTGGCATGTGGAAAGGGACCCTTGGTTTCCCGCCTCACGTGGAGACGAGTCCCAATTGCCATGCCAAGATTCGTCGAGAATCCCGAGGTGTCCCTCGCACCTAGGCAGGAGTCCTCACGTCGCTGAACAAACACGTGTCTGGAAGGGCCCTCCCCGTCGTAACTCGAGAATATACCCCAGGTTCCGGCCGCAATTCGAGAAAAACCATGAGACTTCCCCCTCGCCGCGAGATGAGGCCGGATTCCCCTGTACTGCATGTAGAGCAATTCTGTGTTCCACATCAAACGTGAAAGGAGCCTTGATTTCCTTGATGGCACTCCAGAGAAAACCCAAGAACACTGTCTCAAGTCTAGAGGGATCCTGAGGTCACTGTAGCAACACGAAAGAGCTCCATGGACCCCAAATCAACTTGAGATGAGAGCTTAGTCCCTGGCTTTGACTCGAGAGGAATACCAACTTTCCACAAGCACCTCAAGAGGCGGTTTCTCTCAGCTACAGGTATGTGAGAGGGACCCTAAATTTGTGGCCTAAAGTGGAATGGAAACCGAGATGCTCTGACTCGAAGTAAGGCCGAATATCCCTGCAGTGAATTTAATGCAGGCTCGTCTTGCATCTCCCAAGACGAAGGGATGTCTGAATCCCCTGTGGAGACCACAGAGAAAGACCTAGTTCTCCGCCTCATCGAGACCGGAGGCCTCACATCCTTTGAAAACTCGAGAGGTCCGCGGAGATCAATGCTCCCATAGGAGACGATGCCTGACTACTCTTGAAAATGGATAGGAGTCCCAGGATTCCTGTGGCACGTGGAAAGGGACCCTGGGTCTCCCGCCTCACGTGGAGACGCGTCCCAATGGCCATGCCAAGACTCGAGGAGAATCCCGAAGTGTCCCTCGCACTTAGGCAGGAGTCCTGACTTCGCTGAACAAACACGTGTCTGGGAGGGCCCCCCCTCATCGTAACTCGAACATATACCCCAGGTTCTGTGCACAAGTGGCGAAAAACCATGAGACTTCCCCCTCGCAGCAAGATGAGGCCCGATTCCCCTGTACTGCGTGCAGCGCAATTCCGTGTTCCACATCAAACGTGAAAGGTGCCTTGATTTCCTTGATGTCACTCTAGAGAAAACAAAAGATCACTGTCTCAAGTCTAGAGGGATCCTGAGGTCACTGGAGCAACACAAAAGGTCTCCGTGGACCCCAAATCTACTCGAGATGAGAGCTTAGTCCCTGGCTTCGACTCAAGAGGAATACCAACTTTCCACAAGCACCTCAAGAGGAGGCTTCTCTCAGCTACAGGTATGTGAGAGGGACCCTGAGTTTGTGGCCTCAAGTGGAATGGAAACCGAGATGCTCTGACTGGAAGTAAGGCCGGATATTCCTGAAGTGAATTGGATGCAGGCTCGTCTTGCATCTCCCAAGACGAAGGGATGTCTGAATCCCCTGTGGAGACCACAGAGAAAGACCTAGTTCTCCGCATCATCGCGACCGGAGGCCTCACATCTTTTGAAAACTCGAGAGTTCCGTGGAGATCAATGCTTCCAAAGGAGACGATGCCTGACTCCTCTTGAAAATGGATAGGAGTCCCAGGACCCTGTGGCACGTGAAAAGGAACACTGGGTCTCCCGCCTCACATGGAGACGCATCCCAATTGCCATGCGAAACCTCGGGGAGAATCCCGAGGTGTCCATCGCACCTAGGCAGGAGTTCTGACGTCACTGAACAAACACGTGTCTGGAAGGGCCCCCACCCCGTCATAACTCGAGAATATACCCCAGGTTCCGGCCGCAACTCGAGAAAAACCATGAGACTTCCCCCTCGCTGCGAGAGGAGGCCCGATTCCCCTGCACTGCGTGCATAGCAATTCCGTGTTCCACATCAAACGTGAAAGGAGCCTTGATTTCCTTGATGGCACTCCAGAGAAAACCCAAGATCACTGTCTCAAGTCTAGAGGGATCCTGAGGACACTGTAGCAACACGAAAGGGCTCCGTGGACCCTAAATCAACTCGAGATGAGAGCTTAGTCCCTGGCTTCGACTCAAGAGGAATACCAACTTCCCACAAGCACCTGAAGGGGAGGCTTCTCTCAGCTACAGGTATGTGAGAGGGACCCTGAGTTTGTGGCCTCAAGTGGAATGGACACCGAGATGCTCTGACTCGAAGTAAGGCCGGATATCCCTGCAGTGAATGGAATGCAGGCTCGTCTTGCATCTCCCAAGACGAAGGGATGTCTGAATCCCCTGTGGAGACCACAGAGAAAGACCTAGTTCTCTGCCTCATCGCGAACGGAGGCCTCACATCCTTTGAAAACTCGAGAGGACTGCGGAGATCAATGCTTCCAAAGGAGACGATGCCTGACTCCTCTTGAAAATGCATAGGAGTACCAGGATCCCGGTGGCACGTGGAAAGGGACGCTGGGTCTCCCGCCTCACGTGGAGATGCGTCCCAATTGCCATGCCAAGACTCGAGGAGAATCCCGAGGTGTCCCTCGCCCCTAGGCAGGAGTCCTGACGTCGCTGAACAAACACGTGTCTGGAAGGGCCCTCCCCGTCGTAACTCGAGAATATACCCCAGGTTCCGGCCGCAACTCGAGAAAAACCATGAGACTTCCCCCTCGCCGCGAGATGAGGCCCGATTCCCCTGCACTGCGTGCCGAGCAATTCCGTGTTCCACATCAAACTTGAAAGGAGCCTTGATTTCCTTGATGGCACTCCAGAGAGTATCCAAGATCACTGTCTCAAGTCTAGAGGGATCCTGACGTCACTGTAGCAAAACGAAAGGGCTCCGTGGACCCCAAATCAACTCGAGATGAGAGCTTAGTCCCTGGCTTCGACTCAAGAGGAATACCAACTTTCCACAGCACCTCAAGAGGAGGCTTCTCTCAGCTACAGGTATGTGAGAGGTATCCTGAGTTGGTGGACTCAATTGGAATGGACACCGAGATGCTCTGACTCGAACGAAGGCCGGATATCCCTGCAGTGAATTGAAGGCAGGCTCGTCTTGCATCTCCCAAGACGAAGGGATGTCTGAATCCCCTGTGGAGACCACAGAGAAAGACCTAGTTCTGGCCACATCGCGACCGGAGGCCTCACATCCTTTGAAAACTCGAGAGGTCCACGGAGATCAATACTTCCCAAGGAGACGATGCCTGACTCCTCTTGAAAATTGATAGGAGTCCCAGGATCCCTGTGGCACGTGGAAAGGGACCCTGGGTCTCCCGCCTCACGTGCAGACGCCTCCCAATTGCCATGCCAAGACTCGAGGAGAATCCCGAGGTTTCCCTCGCACCTAGGCAGGAGTCCTGACGTCGCTGAACAAACACGTGTCTGGAAGGGCCCTCCCCGTCGTAACTCGAGAATATACCCCAGGATCCGGCCGCAACTCGAGAAAAACCATGAGATTTCCCCCTCGCTGCGAGTTGAGGCCCGATTCCCCAGCACTGCCTGCAGAGCAATTCCGTGTTCCACATCAAACGTGAAAGGAGCCTTGATTTCCTTGATGGCACTCCAGAGAAAACCCAAGATCACTGTCTCAAGTCTAGAGGGATCCTGAGGTCACTGGAGCAACACGAAAGTGCTCCGTGGACCCCAAATCAACTCGAGATGAGAGCGTAGTCCCTGGCTTGGACTCAAGAGGAATACGAACTTTCCACAAGCCCCTCAAGAGGAGGCTTCTCTCAGCTACAGGTATGTGAGAGGGACCCTGATTTTGTGGCATCAAGTGGAATGGACACCGAGATGCTCTGACTCGAAGTAAGGCCGGATATGCCTGCAGTGAATTGAATGCAGGCTCGTCTTGCATCTCCCAAGACGAAGGGTTGTCTGAATCCCCTGTGGAGACCACAGAGAAAGACCTAGTTCTCCGCCTCATCGCGACCGGAGGCCTCACATCCTTTGAAAATTCGAGAGGTCCGCGGAGATCAATGCTTCCAAAGGAGAAGATGCCTGACTCTTCTTGAAAATGGATAGGAGTCCCAGGATCCCTGTGGCACGTGGAAAGGAACCCTGGGTCTCCCGCCTCACGTGGAGACGCGTCCCAATTGCCATGCCAAGACTCGAGGAGAATCCCGAGGTGTCCCTCGCACCTAGGCAGGAGTCCTGAAGTTGCTGAACAAACACGTGTCTGGAAGGGCCCTCCCCGTCGTAACTCGAGAATATACCCCAGGTTCCGTCCGCAACTCGAGAAAAACCATGAGATTTCCACCTCGCCACGAGATGAGGCCCGATTCCCCTGCACTGCATGCAGAGCAATTCCGTGTTCCACATCAAACGTGAAAGGAGCCTTGATTTCATTGATGGCACTCCAGAGAAAACCCAAGATCACTGTCTCATGTCTAGAGCGATCCTGAGGTCACTGGAGGAACACGAAAGGGCTCCGCGGACCACAAATCTACTCGAGATGAGAGCTTAGTCCCTGGCTTCGACTCAAGAGGAATTCCAACTTTCTACAAGCACCTCAAGAGGAGTCTTCTCTCAGCCACAAGTATGTGACAGGGACCCTTTGTTTGTTGCCTCATGTGGAATGGACAACGAGATGCACTGATTCGAAGTAAGGCCGGATATCCCTGCAGTGAATTGAATGCAGGCTCGTCTTGCATCTCCCAAGACGAAGGGATGTCTGAATCCCCTGTGGAGACCACAGAGAAAGACCTAGTTCTCCGCCTCTTCGCGACCGGAGGCCTCAAATCCTTTAAAAACTCGAGAGGTCCGCGGAGATCAATGCTTCCAAAGGAGACAATGCCTGACTCCTCTTGAAAATGGATAGGAGTCCCAGGATCCCTGTGGCTCGTGGAAAGGGACCCTAGGTCTCCCGCCTCACGTGGAGACGAGTCCCAATTGCCATGCCAAGATTCGTGGAGAATCCCGAGGTGTCCCTCGCACCTAGGCAGGAGTCCTCACGTCGCTGAACAAACACGTGTCTGGAAGGGCCCTCCCCGTCGTAACTCGAGAATATACCCCAGGTTCCGGCCGCAATTCGAGAAAAACCATGAGACTTCCCCCTCGCAGCGAGATGAGGCCGGATTCCCCTGTACTGTATGTAGAGCAATTCTGTGTTCCACATCAAACGTGAAAGGAGCCTTGATTTCCTTGATGGCACTCCAGAGAAAACCCAAGAACACTGTCTCAAGTCTAGAGGGATCCTGAGGTCACTGTAGCAACACGAAAGAGCTCCATGGACCCCAAATCATCTTGAGATGAGAGCTTAGTCCCTGGCTTTGACTCGAGAGGAATACCAACTTTCCACAAGCACCTCAAGAGGCGGCTTCTCTCAGCTACAGGTATGTGAGAGGGACCCTAAGTTTGTGGCCTAAAGTGGAATGGACACCGAGATGCTCTGACTCGAAGTAAGGCCCGATATCCCTGCAGTGAATTGAATGCAGGCTCGTCTTGCATCTCCCAAGACGAAGGGAAGTCTGAATCCCCTGTGGAGACCACAGAGAAAGACCTAGTTCTCCGCCTCATCGAGACCGGAGGCCTCACATCCTTTGAAAACTCGAGAGGTCCGCGGAGATCAATGCTCCCATAGGAGACGATGCCTGACTACTCTTGAAAATGGATAGGAGTCCCAGGATCCCTGTGGCACGTGGAAAGGGACCCTGGGTCTCCCGCCTCACGTGGAGACGCGTCCCAATGGCCATGCCAAGACTCGAGGAGAATCCCGAAGTGTCCCTCGCACTTAGGCAGGAGTCCTGATTTCGCTGAACAAACACGTGTCTGGAAGGGCCCCGCCTCATCGTAACTCGAACATATACCCCAGGTTCTGTGCACAAGTGGCGAAAAACCATGAGACTTCCCCCTCGCAGCGAGATGAGGCCCGATTCCCCTGTACTGCGTGCAGCGCAATTCCGTGTTCCACATCAAACGTGAAAGGTGCCTTGATTTTCTTGATGTCACGCTAGAGAAAACAAAAGATCACTGTCTCAAGTCTAGAGGGATCCTGAGGTCACTGGAGCAACACGAAAGGTCTCCGTGGACCCCAAATCTACTCGAGATGAGAGCTTAGTCCCTGGCTTCGACTCAAGAGGAATACCAACTTTCCACAAGCACCTCAAGAGGAGGCTTCTCTCAGCTACAGGTATGTGAGAGGGACCCTGAGTTTGTGGCCTCAAGTGGAATGGAAACCGAGATGCTCTGACTGGAAGTAAGGCCGGATATTCCTGAAGTGAATTGGATGCAGGCTCGTCTTGCATCTCCCAAGACGAAGGGATGTCTGAATCCCCTGTGGAGACCACAGAGAAAGACCTAGTTCTCCGCATCATCGCGACCGGAGGCCTCACATCTTTTGAAAACTCGAGAGGTCCGTGGAGATAAATGCTTCCAAAGGAGACGATGCCTGACTCCTCTTGAAAATGGATAGGAGTCCCAGGACCCTGTGGCACGTGAAAAGGAACACTGGGTCTCCCGCCTCACATGGAGACGCATCCCAATTGCCATGCGAAACCTCGGGGAGAATCCCGAGGTGTCCATCGCACCTAGGCAGGAGTTCTGACGTCACTGAACAAACACGTGTCTGGAAGGGCCCCCGCCCCGTCATAACTCGAGAATATACCCCAGGTTCCGGCTGCAACTCGAGAAAAACAATGAGACTTCCCCCTCGCTGCGAGAGGAGGCCCGATTCCCCTGCACTGCGTGCATAGCAATTCCGTGTTCCACATCAAACGTGAAAGCAGCCTTGATTTCCTTGATGGCACTCCAGAGAAAACCCAAGATCACTGTCTCAAGTCTAGAGGGATCCTGAGGACACTGTAGCAACACGAAAGGGCTCCGTGGACCCCAAATCAACTCGAGATGAGAGCTTAGTCCCTGGCTTCGACTCAAGAGGAATACCAACTTCCCACAAGCACCTGAAGGGGAGGCTTCTCTCAGCTACAGGTATGTGAGAGGGACCCTGAGTTTGTGGCCTCAAGTGGAATGGACACCGAGATGCTCTGACTCGAAGTAAGGCCGGATATCCCTGCAGTGAATGGAATGCAGGCTCGTCTTGCATCTCCCAAGACGAAGGGATGTCTGAATCCCCTGTGGAGACCACAGAGAAAGACCTAGTTCTCTGCCTCATCGCGAACGGAGGCCTCACATCCTTTGAAAACTCGAGAGGACTGCGGAGATCAATGCTTCCGAAGGAGACGATGCCTGACTCCTCTTGAAAATGCCTAGGAGTACCAGGATCCCGGTGGCACGTGGAAAGGGACGCTGGGTCTCCCGCCTCACGTGGAGATGCATCCCAATTGCCATGCCAAGACTCGAGGAGAATCCCGAGGTGTCCCTCGCCCCTAGGCAGGAGTCCTAACGTCGCTGAACAAACACGTGTCTGGAATGGCCCTCCCCGTCGTAACTCGAGAATATACCCCAGGTTCCGGCCGCAACTCGAGAAAAACCATGAGACTTCCCCCTCGCCGCGAGATGAGGCCCGATTCCCCTGCACTGCGTGCCGAGCAATTCCGTGTTCCACATCAAACTTGAAAGGAGCCTTGATTTCCTTGATGGCACTCCAGAGAGTATCCAAGATCACTGTCTCAAGTCTAGAGGGATCCTGACGTCACTGTAGCAAAACGAAAGGGCTCCGTGGACCCCAAATCAACTCGAGATGAGAGCTTAGTCCCTGGCTTCGACTCAAGAGGAATACCAACTTTCCACAGCACCTCAAGAGGAGGCTTCTCTCAGCTACAGGTATGTGAGAGGTATCCTGAGTTGGTGGACTCAATTGGAATGGACACCGAGATGCTCTGACTCGAACGAAGGCCGGATATCCCTGCAGTGAATTGAAGGCAGGCTCGTCTTGCATCTCCCAAGACGAAGGGATGTCTGAATCCCCTGTGGAGACCACAGAGAAAGACCTAGTTCTGGCCACATCGCGACCGGAGGCCTCACATCCTTTGAAAACTCGAGAGGTCCACGGAGATCAATACTTCCCAAGGAGACGATGCCTGACTCCTCTTGAAAATTGATAGGAGTCCCAGGATCCCTGTGGCACGTGGAAAGGGACCCTGGGTCTCCCGCCTCACGTGCAGACGCCTCCCAATTGCCATGCCAAGACTCGAGGAGAATACCGAGGTTTCCCTCGCACCTAGGCAGGAGTCCTGACGTCGCTGAACAAACACGTGTCTGGAAGGGCCCTCCCCGTCGTAACTCGAGAATATACCCCAGGATCCGGCCGCAACTCGAGAAAAACCATGAGATTTCCCCCTCGCTGCGAGTTGAGACCCGATTCCCCTGCACTGCGTGCAGAGCAATTCCGTGTTCCACATCAAACGTGAAAGGAGCCTTGATTTCCTTGATGGCACTCCAGAGAAAACCCAAGATCACTGTCTCAAGTCTAGAGGGATCCTGAGGTCACTGTAGCAACACGAAAGTGCTCCGTGGACCCCAAATCAACTCGAGATGAGAGCGTAGTCCCTGGCTTGGACTCAAGAGGAATACGAACTTTCCACAAGCCCCTCAAGAGGAGGCTTCTCTCAGCTACAGGTATGTGAGAGGGACCCTGATTTTGTGGCATCAAGTGGAATGGACACCGAGATGCTCTGACTCGAAGTAAGGCCGGATATGCCTGCAGTGAATTGAATGCAGGCTCGTCTTGCATCTCCCAAGACGAAGGGTTGTCTGAATCCCCTGTGGAGACCACAGAGAAAGACCTAGTTCTCCGCCTCATCGCGACCGGAGGCCTCACATCCTTTGAAAATTCGAGAGGTCCGCGGAGATCAATGCTTCCAAAGGAGAAGATGCCTGACTCTTCTTGAAAATGGATAGGAGTCCCAGGATCCCTGTGGCACGTGGAAAGGAACCCTGGGTCTCCCGCCTCACGTGGAGACGCGTCCCAATTGCCATGCCAAGACTCGAGGAGAATCCCGAGGTGTCCCTCGCACCTAGGCAGGAGTCCTGAAGTTGCTGAACAAACACGTGTCTGGAAGGGCCCTCCCCGTCGTAACTCGAGAATATACCCCAGGTTCCGTCCGCAACTCGAGAAAAACCATGAGATTTCCACCTCGCCGCGAGATGAGGCCCGATTCCCCTGCACTGCATGCAGAGCAATTCCGTGTTCCACATCAAACGTGAAAGGAGCCTTGATTTCCTTGATGGCACTCCAGAGAAAACCCAAGATCACTGTCTCATGTCTAGAGGGAACCTGAGGTCACTGGAGCAACACCAAAAGGCTCCGTGGACCCCAAATCAACTCGTGATGAGAGATTAGTCCCTGGCTTCGACTCAAGAGGAATACCAACTTTCCACAAGCACCTCAAGAGGAGGCTTCTCTCAGCTACAGGTATGTGAGAGGGTCCCTGATATTGTGGACTCAAGTGGAATGGACACCGAGATGCTCTGACTCGAAGTAAGGCCGGATATCCCTGCAGTGAATTGAATGCAGGCTCGTCTTGCATCTCCCAAGACGAAGGAATGTCTGAATCCCCTGTGGAGACCACAGAGAAAGTCCTAGTCCTCCGCCTCATCGCGACCGGAGGCCTCACATCCTTTGAAAACTCGAGAGGTCTGCGGAGATCAATGATTCCAAAGGAGACGATGCCTGACTCCTTTTGAAAATGGATAGGAGTCCCAGGATCCCTGTGCCATGTGGAAAGGGACCCTCGGTCTCCCGCCTCACGTGGAGACGCGTCCCAATTGCCATGCCAAGACTCGAGGAGAATCCCGAGTTGTCCCTCGCACCTAGGCAGGAGTCCTGACGTCGCTGAACAAACACGTGTCTGGAAGGGCCCTCACCGTCGTAACTCGAGAATATACCCCAGGTTCGGGCCGCAACTCGAGAAAAACCATGAGACTTCCCCCTCACCGCGAGATGAGGCCCGATTCCCCTGGGCTGCGTGCAGAGCATTTCCGTGTTCCACATCAAAAGTGAAAGGAGCCTTGATTTCCTTAATGGCACTCCAGAGAAAACCCAAGATCACTGTCTCAAGTCTAGAGGGATCCTGAGGTCACTGTAGCAACACGAAAGGGCTCCGTGGACCCCAAATCATCTCGAGATGAGAGCTTAGTCCCTGGCTTCGACTCAAGAGAAATACCAACTTTCCACAAGCACTTCAAGAGGAGGCTTCTCTCAGCAACAAGTATGTGAGAGGGACCCTGAGTTTGTGGCCTCAAGTGGAATGGACACCGAGATGCTCTGACTCGAAGTAAGGCCGGATATCCCTTCAGTGAATTGAATGCAGGCTCGTCTTGCATCTCCCAAGACAAAGGGATGTCTGAATCCCCTGTGGAGACCACAGAGAAAGTCCTAGTCCTCCGCCTCATCGAGACCGTAGGCCTCACATATTTTGAAAACTTGAGAGGTCCGCGGAGATCAATGCTTCCAAAGGAGACAATGCCTGACTCCTCTTGAAAATGGATAGGAGTCCCAGGATCCCTGTGGCACGTGGAAAGGGACCCTGGGTCTCCCGCCTCACGTGGAGACGAATCCCAATTGCCATGCCAAGACTCGAGGAGAATCCCGAGGTGTCCCTCGCACCTAGGCAGGAGACCTCACGTCGCTGAACAAACCCGTGTCTGGAAGGGCCCTCCCCGTCGTAACTCGAGAATATACCCCAGGTTCCGGCCGCAACTCGAGAAAAACCATGAGACTTCCCCCTCGCCGCGAGATGAGGCCCGATTCCCCTGCACTGCGTGCAGAGCAAGTCCGTGTTCCACATCAAACGTGAAAGGAGCCTTGATTCCTTGATGGAACTCCAGAGAAATCCAAGATCACTGTCTCAAGTCTAGAGGGATCCTGAGGTCACTGGAGCAACACGAAAGGGCTCCGTGGACCCCAAATCACCTCGAGATGAGAGCTTAGTCCCTGGCTACGACTCAAGAGGAATACCAACTTTCCACAAGCACCTCAAGAGGAGGCTTCTCTCAGCTACTGGTATGTCAGAGGGACACTGAGTTGGTGGCCTCAAGTGGAATGGACACCGAGATGCTCTGACTCGAAGTAAGGCCGGATATCCCTGCAGTGAATTGAATGCAGGCTCATCTTGCATCTCCCAAGACAAAGGGATGTCTGATCCCCTGTGGAGACCACAGATAAAGACCTAGTTCTCCGTCTCTTCGGGACCGGAGGCCTGACATCCTTTGAAAACTCGAGAGGTCCGCGGAGATCAATGCTTCCAAAGGAGACGATGCCTGACTCCTCTTGAAAATGGATAGGAGTCCCAGGATCCCTGTGGCACGTGAAAAGGAACATTGGGTCTCCAGCCTCACGGGGAGACGCGTCCCAATTGCCATGCCAAGACTCGAGGAGAATCCCGAGGAGTCCCTCGCACCTAGGCAGGAGTCCTGATGTCGCTGAACAAACACGTGTCTGGAAGGGCCCTCCCCGTCGTAACTCGAGAATATACCCCAGGTTCCAGCCGCAACTCGAGAAAAACCATGAGACTTCCCCCTCGCCGCGAGATGAGGCCCGATTCCCCTGCACTGCGTGCAGAGCAATTCCGTGTTCCACATCAAACGTGAAAGCAGCCTTGATTTCCTTGATGGCACTCCAGAGAAAACCCAAGATCACTGTCTCAAGTCTAGAGGGATCCTGAGGTCACTGGAGCAACAGGAAAGGGATCCGTGGACCCCAAATCAACTCGAGATGAAAGCTTAGTCTCTGGCTTCGACTCAAGAAGAATACCAACTTTCCACAAGCACCTCAAGAGGAGGCTTCTCTCAGCTACACGTATGTGAGAGGGACCCTGAGTTTGTGGCCTCAAGTGGAATGGACACCGAGATGCTCTGATCGAAGTAAGGCCCGATATCCCTTCAGGGAATTGAATGAAGGATCGTCCTGCATCTCCCAAGACGAAGGGATGTCTGAATCCCCTGTGGAGACCACAGAGACAGACCTAGTTCTCCGCCTCATCGCGACCGGAGGCCTCACATCCTTTGAAAACTCGTGAGGTCCGCGGAGATCAATGCTTCCAAAGTGACGATGCCTGACTCCTCTTGAAAATGGATAAGAGTACCAGGATCCCTGTGGCACGTGGAAGTGGACCCTGGGTCTCCCGCCTCACGTGGAGACGCGTCCCAATGGCCATGCCAAGACTCGAGGAGAATCCCGAGGTGTCCCTCGCACCTAGGGAGGAGTCCTGACATCGCTGAACAAACACGTGTCTGGAAGTGCCCCCCCCCCGTCGTAACTCGAAAATATACCCCAGGTTCCGGGCACAAGTGGCGAAAAACCATGAGACTTTCCCCTCGCCACTAGATGAGGCCCGATTCCCCTGCACTGCGTGCAGAGCAATTCCGTGTTCCACATCAAACGTGAAAGGAGCCTTGATTTCCTTGATGGCACTCCGGAGAAAACCCAAGATCACTGTCTCAAGTCTAGAGGGATCCTGAGGTCACAGGAGCAACACGAAATGGCTCCGTGGACCCCAAATCAACTCGAGATGAGAGCTTAGTCCCTGGCTTCGACTCAAGAGGAATACCAACTTTCCACACGCACCTCAAGAGGAGGCTTCTCTCAGCTACAGGTATGTGAGAGGGACCCTGAGATTGTGGCCTCAAGTGGAATGGACATCTAAATGTTCTGACTCGAAATAAGGCCAGATATCTTTGCAGTGAATTGAATGCAGGCTCGTCTTTCATCTGCCAAGACGAAGGGATGTCTGAATCCCCTGTGGAGACCACAGAGAAAGACCTAGTTCTCCGCCTCATCGCAACCGGAGGCCTGACATCCTTTGAAAACTCGAGAGGTCCGCAGAAAACAATGCTTCCAAAGGAGACGATGCCTGACTCCTCTTGAAAATGGATAGGAGTCCCAGGATCCCTGTGGCACGTGGAAAGGGACCCTGGGTCTCCCGCCTCGCGTGGAGACGCGTCCCAATTGCCATGCCAAGACTCGAGGAGAATCCCGAGGTGTCCCTCGCACCTAGGGAGGAGTTATCATGTCGCTGAACAAACCCGTTTCTGGAAGGGCCCTCCCCATTGTAACTCGAGAATATACCCCACGTTCCGGCAGCATCTCGAGAAAAACCATGAGACTTTCCCCTCGCCGCGAGATGAGGCCCGATTCCCCTGCACTGTGTGCAGAGCAATTCCGAGTTCCACATCAAACATGAAAGGAGGCTTGATTTCCTTGATGGCACTCCAGAGAAAACCCAAGATCACTGTCTCAAGTCTAGAGGGATCCTGAGGTCACTGGAGAATCACGAAAGGGCTCCGTGGACCCCAAATCAACTCGAGATGAGAGCTTAGTCCCTGGCTTCGACCCAAGAGGAATACCAACTTTCCACAAGCACCTCAAGAGGAGGCTTCTCTCAGCTACAGGTATGTGAGAGGGACCCTGAGTTTGTGGCCTCAACTGGAAAGGACACCGAAATGCTCTGAATCGAAGTAAGGCCAGATATCCCTGCAGTGAATTGAATGCAGGCTCGTCTTGCATCTCCCAAGACAAAGGGATGTCTGATCCCCTGTGGAGACCACAGATAAAGACCTAGTTCTCCGCCTCTTCGGGACCGGAGGCCTGACATCCTTTGAAAACTCGAGAGGTCCGCGGAGATCAATGCTTCCAAAGGAGACGATGCCTGACTCCTCTTGAAAATGGATAGGAGTCCCAGGATCCCTGTGGCACGTGAAAAGGAACATTGGGTCTCCAGCCTCACGGGGAGACGCGTCCCAATTGCCATGCCAAGACTCGAGGAGAATCCCGAGGAGTGCCTCGCACCTAGGCAGGAGTCCTGACGTCGCTGAACAAACACGTGTCTGGAAGGGCCCTCCCCGTCGTAACTCGAGAATATACCCCAGGTTCCGGCCGCAACTCGAGAAAAACCATGAGACTTCCCCCTCGCCGCGAGATGAGGCCCGATTCCCCTGCACTGCGTGCAGAGCAATTCCGTGTTCCACATCAAACGTGAAAGCAGCCTGGATTTCCTTGATGGCACTCCAGAGAAAACCCAAGATCACTGTCTCAAGTCTAGAGGGATCCTGAGGTCACTGGAGCAACAGGAAAGGGATCCGTGGACCCCAAATCAACTCGAGATGAAAGCTTAGTCCCTGGCTTCGACTCAAGAAGAATACCAACTTTCCACAAGCACCTCAAGAGGAGGCTTCTCTCAGCTACACGTATGTGAGAGGGACCCTGAGTTTGTGGCCTCAAGTGGAATGGACACCGAGATGCTCTGACTCGAAGTAAGGCCTGATATCCCTTCAGTGAATTGAATGACGGATCGTCCTGCATCTCCCAAGACGAAGGGATGTCTGAATCCCCTGTGGAGACCACAGAGACAGACCTAGTTCTCCGCCTCATCGCGACCGGAGGCCTCACATCCTTTGAAAACTCGTGAGGTCCGCGGAGATCAATGCTTCCAAAGAGACGATGCCTGACTCCTCTTGAAAATGGATAGGAGTACCAGGATCCCTGTGGCACGTGGAAGTGGACCCTGGGTCTCCCGCCTCACGTGGAGACGCGTCCCAATGGCCATGCCAAGACTCGAGGAGAATCCCGAGGTGTCCCTCGCACCTAGGCAGGAATCCTGACGTCGCTGAACAAACACGTGTCTGGAAGGGCCCCCCCCCCCCCCCCGTCGTAACTCGAAAATATACCCCAGGTTCCGGGCACAAGTGGCGAAAAACCATGAGACTTCCCCCTCGCCGCTAGATGAGGCCCGATTCCCCTGCACTGCGTGCAGAGCAATTCCGTGTTCCACATCAAACGTGAAAGGAGCCTTGATTTCCTTGATGGCACTCCAGAGAAAACCCCAGATCACTGTCTCAAGTCTAGAGGGATCCTGAGGTCACTGGAGGAACACGAAAGGGCTCCGTGGACCACAAATCTACTCGAGATGAGAGCTTAGTCCCTGGCTTCGACTCAAGAGGAATTCCAACTTTCTACAAGCACCTCAAGAGGAGTCTTCTCTCAGCCACAGGTATGTGACAGGGACCCTTTGTTTGTTGCCTCATGTGGAATGGACAACGAGATGCACTGATTCGAAGTAAGGCCGGATATCCCTGCAGTGAATTGAATGCAGGCTCGTCTTGCATCTCCCAAGACGAAGGGAAGTCTGAATCCCCTGTGAAGACCACAGAGAAAGACCTAGTTCTCCGCCTCATCGAGACCGGAGGCCTCACATCCTTTGAAAACTCGAGAGGTCCGCGGAGATCAATGCTCCCATAGGAGACGATGCCTGACTACTCTTGAAAATGGATAGGAGTCCCAGGATCCCTGTGGCACGTGGAAAGGGACCCTGGGTCTCCCGCCTCACGTGGAGACGCGTCCCAATGGCCATGCCAAGACTCGAGGAGAATCCCGAAGTGTCCCTCGCACTTAGGCAGGAGTCCTGACTTCGCTGAACAAACACATGTCTGGAAGGGCCCCCCCTCATCGTAACTCGAACATATACCTCAGGTTCTGTGCACAAGTGGCGAAAAACCATGAGACTTCCCCCTCGCAGCGAGATGAGGCCCGATTCCCCTGTATTGCGTGCAGCGCAATTCCGTGTTCCACATCAAACGTGAAAGGTGCCTTGATTTCCTTGATGTCACTCTAGAGAAAACAAAAGATCACTGTCTCAAGTCTAGAGGGATCCTGAGGTCACTGGAGCAACACGAAAGGTCTCCGTGGACCCCAAATCTACTCGAGATGAGAGCTTAGTCCCTGGCTTCGACTCAAGAGGAATACCAACTTTCCACAAGCACCTCAAGAGGAGGCTTCTCTCAGCTACAGGTATGTGAGAGGGACCCTGAGTTTGTGGCCTCAAGTGGAATGAAAACCGAGATGCTCTGACTGGAAGTAAGGCCGGATATCCCTGCAGTGAATTGGATGCAGGCTCATCTTGCATCTCCCAAGACGAAGGGATGTCTGAATCCCCTGTGGAGACCACAGAGAAAGACCTAGTTCTCCGCATCATCGCGACCGGAGGCCTCACATCTTTTGAAAACTCGAGAGTTCCGTGGAGATCAATGCTTCCAAAGGAGACGATGCCTGACTCCTCTTGAAAATGGATAGGAGTCCCAGGACCCTGTGGCACGTGAAAAGGAACACTGGGTCTCCCGCCTCACATGGAGACGAGTCCCAATTGCCATGCCAGGAGTCGAGGGGAATCTCGAGGTGTCCCTCACACCTAGGCAGGAGTTCTCACGTTGCTGAAGAAACAAGTGTCTGGAAGGGCCCTCCCCGTCGTAACTCGAGAATATACCCCAGGTTCCGGCTGCAACTCGAGAAAAACCATGAGACTTCCCCCTCGCCGCAAGATGAGGCCCGATTCCCCTGCACTGCATGCAGAGCAATTCCGTGTTCCACATCAAACGTGAAAGGAGCCTTGATTTCCTTGATGGCACTCCAGAGAAAACAGAAGATCACTGTCTCAAGTCTAGAGGGATCCTGAGGTCACTGTAGCAATAAAAATGGCTCCGTGGACCCCAAATCAACTCGAGATGAGAGCTTAGTCCCTGGCTTCGACTCAAGAGGAATACCAATTTCCACAAGCACCTCAGGAGGAGGCTTCTCTCAGCTACAGGTATGTGAGAGGGACCCTGAGTTTGTGGCCTCAAGTGGAATGGACACCGAGATGCTCTGACTCGAAGTAAGGCCGGATATCCCTGCAGTGAATTGAATGCAGGCTCGTCTTGCATCTCCCAAGACGAAGGAATGTCTGAATCCCCTGTGGACATCACAGAGAAAGACCTAGTCCTCCGCCTCAACGCGACCGGAGGCCTCACATCCTTTGAAAACTCGAGAGGTGTGCGGAGATCAATGCTTCCAAAGGAGACGATGCCTGACTCCTCTTGAAAATGGATAGGAGTCCCAGGATCCCTGTGGCACGTGGAAAGGAACCCTGGGTCTCCCGCCTCACGTGGAGACGCGTCCCAATTGCCATGCCAAGACTCGAGGAGAATCCCGAGGTGTCCCTCGCACCTAGGCAGGAGTCCTGAAGTTGCTGAACAAACACGTGTCTGGAAGGGCCCTCCCCGTCGTAACTCGAGAATATACTCCAGGTTCCGGCCGCAACACGAGAAAAACCATGAGACTTCCCCCTCGCTGCGAGATGAGGCCCGATTCCCCTGCACTGCGTGCGCAGCAATTCCGTGTTCCACATCAAACGTGAAAGGAGCCTTGATTCCTTGATGGAGCTCCAGAGAAATCCAAGATCACTGTCTCAAGTCTAGAGGGATCCTGAGGTCACTGGAGCAACACGAAAGGGCTCCGTGGACCCCAAATCACCTCGAGATGAGAGCTTAGTCCCTGGCTACGACTCAAGAGGAATACCAACTTTCCACAAGCACCTCAAGAGGAGGCTTCTCTCAGGTACTGGTATGTCAGAGGGACACTGAGTTTGTGGCCTCAAGTGGAATGGACACCGAGATGCTCTGACTCGAAGTAAGGGCGGATATCCCTGCAGTGAATTGAATGCAGGCTCGTCTTGCATCTCCCAAGACAAAGGGATGTCTGATCCCCTGTGGAGACCACAGATAAAGACCTAGTTCTCCGCCTCTTCGGGACCGGAGGCCTGACATCCTTTGAAAACTCGAGAGGACTGCGGAGATCAATGCTTCCGAAGGAGACGATGCCTGACTCCTCTTGAAAATGCATAGGAGTACCAGGATCCCGGTGGCACGTGGAAAGGGACGCTGGGTCTCCCGCCTCACGTGGAGATGCGTCCCAATTGCCATGCCAAGACTCGAGGAGAATCCCGAGGTGTCCCTAGCCCCTAGGCAGGAGTCCTGACGTCGCTGAACAAACACGTGTCTGGAAGGGCCCTCCCCGTCGTAACTCGAGAATATACCCCAGGTTCCGGCCGCAACTCGAGAAAAACCATGAGACTTCCCCCTCGCCGCGAGATGAGGCCCGATTCCCCTGCACTGCGTGCAGAGCAATTCCGTGTTCCACATCAAACTTGAAAGGAGCCTTGATTTCCTTGATGGCACTCCAGAGAGTATCCAAGATCACTGTCTCAAGTCTAGAGGGATCCTGACGTCACTGTAGCAAAACGAAAGGGCTCCGTGGACCCCAAATCAACTCGAGATGAGAGCTTAGTCCCTGGCTTCGACTCAAGAGGAATACCAACTTTCCACAGCACCTCAAGAGGAGGCTTCTCTCAGCTACAGGTATGTGAGAGGTATCCTGAGTTGGTGGACTCAATTGGAATGGACACCGAGATGCTCTGACTCGAACGAAGGCCGGATATCCCTGCAGTGAATTGAAGGCAGGCTCGTCTTGCATCTCCCAAGACGAAGGGATGTCCGAATCCCCTGTGGAGACCACAGAGAAAGACCTAGTTCTGGCCACATCGCGACCGGAGGCCTCACATCCTTTGAAAATTCGAGAGGTCTGCGGAGATCAATGCTTCCAAAGGAGACGATGCCTGACTCCTCTTGAAAATGGATAGGAGTCCCAGGATCCCTGTGCCACGTGGAAAGGGACCCTGGGTCTCCCGCCTCACGTGGAGACGCGTCCCAATTGCCATGACAGGATTCGAGGAGAATCTTGAGCTGTCCCTCACACCTAGGCAGGAGTTCTCACGTTGCTGAAGAAACACGTGTCTGGAAGGGCCCTCCCCGTCGTAACTCGAGAATATACCCCAGGTTCCGGCTGCAACTCGAGAAAAACCATGAGACTTCCCCCTCGCCGCAAGATGAGGCCCGATTCCCCTGCACTGCATGCAGAGCAATTCCGTGTTCCACATCAAACGTGAAAGGAGCCTTGATTTCCTTGATGGCACTCCAGAGAAAACAGAAGATCACTGTCTCAAGTCTAGAGGGATCCTGAGGTCACTGTAGCAATAAAAATGGCTCCGTGGACCCCAAATCAAATCGAGATGAGAGCTTAGTCCGTGGCTTCGACTCAAGAGGAATACCAATTTCCACAAGCACCTCAGGAGGAGGCTACTCTCAGCTACAGGTATGTGAGAGGGACCCTGAGTTTGTGGCCTCAAGTGGAATGGACACCGAGATGCTCTGACTCGAAGTAAGGCCGGATATCCCTGCAGTGAATTGAATGCAGGCTCGTCTTGCATCTCCCAAGACGAAGGGATGTCTGAATCCCCTGTGGAGGCCACAGAGAAAGACCTAGTCCTCCCCCTCATCGAGACCGGAGGCCTCACATCCTTTGAAAATTCGAGAGGTCTGCGGAGATCAATGCTTCCAAAGGAGACGATGCCTGACTCTTCTTGAAAATGGATAGGAGTCCCAGGATCCCTGTGGCACGTGGAAAGGGACCCTGGGTCTCCCGCCTCACGTGGAGACGCGTCCCAATTGCCATGCCAAGACTCGAGGAGAATCCCGAGGTGTCCCTCGCACCTAGGCAGGAGTCCTGACGTCGCTGAACAAACACGTGTCTGCAAATGCCCTCCCCGTCCTAACTCGAGAATATACCCCAGGTTCCGGCCGCAACTTGAGAAAAACCATGATACATCCCCCTTGCCGCGAGATTAGGCCCGATTCCCCTGCACTGCGTGCAGAGCAATTCCGTGTTCCACATCAAAGTGGAAAGGAGCCTTGATTTCCTTGATGGCACTCCAGAGAAAACCCAAGATCACTGTCTCAAGAGTACAGGGATCCTGAGGTCACTGGAGCAACACGAAACGTCTCCGTGGACCCCAAATCAACTCGAGATGAGAGCTTAGTCCCTGGCTTCGACTCAAGAAGAATACCAACTTTCCACAAGCACCTCAAGACGAGACTTCTCTCAGCTAGAGGTATGTGAGAGGGACCCTGAGTTTGTGGCCTCAAGTGGAATGGACACCGAGATGCTCTGACTCGAATTAAGGCCGGATATCCCTGCAGTGAATTGAATGCCGGCTCGTCTTGCATCTCCCAAGACGAAGGGATGTCTGAATCCCCTCTGGAGACGACAGAGAAAGAAGTAGTCCTCCACCTCATCGCGTCCGGAGGCCTCACATCCTTTGAAAACTCGAGAGGTCCACGGAGATCAATGCTTCCAAAGGAGACGATGCCTGACTCCTTTTGAAAATGGATAGGAGTCCCAGGATCCCTATGGCACGTGGAAAGGGACCCTGGGTTTCCCGCCTCACATGGAGACGCCTCCCAATTGCCATGCCAAGACACGAGGAGAATCCCGAGGTGTCCCTCACACCTAGGCAACAGTCCTGACATCGCTGAACAAACACGTGTCTGAAAGGGCCCTCCCCGTCGTAACTAGAGAATATACCCCAGGTTCGGCCGCAACTCGAGAAAAACCATGAGATTTCCCCTTCACCGTGAGATGAGGCCCGATTCCCCTGCATTACGTGCAGAGCAATTCCGTGTTCCACATCAAACGTGAAAGGAGCCTTGATTTCCTTGATGGCACTCCGGAGAAAACCCAAGATCACTGACTCAAGTCTAGAGGGATCCTGAGGTCACTGGAGCAACAAGAAAAGGCTCCGTGGACCCCAAATCAACTCGAGATGATAGCTTAGTCCCTGGCTTCGACTCAAGAGGAATACCAACTTTCCACAAGCCCCTCAAGAGGAGGCTTCTCTCAGCTACAGGTATGTGAGAGGGACCCTGAGTTTGTGTCCTCAAGTGGAATGGACACCGAGATGCTCTGACTCGAAGTAAGGCCGGATATCCCTGCAGTGAATTGAATGCAGGCTCGTCTTGCATCTCCCAAGACGAAGGGATGTCTGAATCCCCTGTGGAGACCACAGAGAAAGACCTAGTCCTCCGCCTCAACGCGACCGGAGGCCTCACATCCTTTCAAAATATGAGAGGTCCGCGGAGATCAATGCTTCCAAAGGAGACGATGCCTGACTCCTCTTGAAAATGGATAGGAGTCCCAGGATCCCTGTGGCACGTTGAAAGGGACACTGGGTCTCCCACCACATGTGGAGACGCGTCCCAAATGCCATGACAAGACTCGAGGAGAATCCCGTGTTGTCCCTCAAAACTAGGCATGAGTCCTGACGTCACTGAAGAAACACGTGTCTGGAAGGGCCCTCCCCGTCGCAACTCGAGAATATACCCCAGCTTCCGGCCACAACTCGAGAAAAACCATGAGACTTCCCCCTCGCCGCGAGATGAGGCCCAATTCACCTGCACTGCGTGCAGAGCAATTCCGTGTTCCACATCAAACGTGAAAGGAGCCTTGATTTCCTTGATGGCACTCCAGAGAAAACCCAAGATCACTGTCTCATGTCTAGAGGGAACCTGAGGTCACTGGAGCAACACCAAAAGGCTCCGTGGACCCCAAATCAACTCGTGATGAGAGATTAGTCCCTGGCTTCGACTCAAGAGGAATACCAACTTTCCACAAGCACCTCAAGAGGAGGCTTCTCTCAGCTACAGGTATGTGAGAGGGTCCCTGAGATTGTGGACTCAAGTGGAATGGACACCGAGATGCTCTGACTCGAAGTAAGGCCAGATATCCCTGCAGTGAATTGAATGCAGGCTCGTCTTGCATCTCCCAAGACGAAGGAATGTCTGAATCCCCTGTGGAGACCACAGAGAAAGTCCTAGTCCTCCGCCTCATCGCGACCGGAGGCCTCACATCCTTTGAAAAATCGAGAGGTCTGCGGAGATCAATGCTTCCAAAGGAGACGATGCCTGACTCCTTTTGAAAATGGATAGGAGTACCAGGATCCCTGTGGCACGTGGAAAGGGACCCTCGGTCTCCCGCTTCACGTGGAGACGCGTCCCAATTGCCATGCCAAGACTCGAGGAGAATCCCGAGTTGTCCCTCGCACCTAGGCAGGAGTCCTGACGTCGCTGAACAAACACGTGTCTGGAAGGGCCCTCACCGTCGTAACTCGAGAATATACCCCAGGTTCGGGCCGCAACTCGAGAAAAACCATGAGACTTCCCCCTCACCGCGAGATGAGGCCCGATTCCCCTGGGCTGCGTGCAGAGCATTTCCGTGTTCGACATCAAAAGTGAAAGGAGCCTTGATTTCCTTAATGGCACTACAGAGAAAACCCAAGATCACTGTCTCAAGTCTAGAGGGATCCTGAGGTCACTGTAGCAACACGAAAGGGCTCCGTGGACCCCAAATCATCTCGAGATGAGAGCTTAGTCCCTGGCTTCGACTGAAGAGAAATACCAACTTTCCACAAGCACTTCAAGAGGAGGCTTCTCTCAGCAACATGTATGTGAGAGGGACCCTGAGTTTGTGGCCTCAAGTGGAATGGACACCGAGATGCTCTGACTCGAAGTAAGGCCGGATATCCCTTCAGTGAATGGAATGCAGGCTCGTCTTGCATCTCCCAAGACAAAGGGATGTCTGAATCCCCTGTGGAGACCACAGAGAAAGTCCTAGTCCTCTGCCTCATCGCGACTGTAGGCCTCACATATTTTGAAAACTTGAGAGGTCCGCGGAGATCAATGCTTCCAAAGGAGACGATGCCTGACTCCTCTTGAAAATGGATAGGAGTCCCAGGATCCCTGTGGCACGTGGAAAGGGACCCTGGGTCTCCCGCCTCACGTGGAGACGCATCCCAATTGCCATGCCAAGACTCGAGGAGAATCCCGAGGTGTCCCTCGCACCTAGGCAGGAGTCCTGACGTCGCTGAACAAACCCGTGTCTGGAAGGGCCCTCCCCGTCGTTACTCGAGAATATACCCCAGATTCCGGCCGCAACTCGAGAAAAACCATGAGACTTCCCCCTCCCCGCGAGATGAGGCCCGATTCCCCTGCACTGCGTGCAGACCAATTCCGTGTTCCACATCAAACGTGAAAGGAGCCTTGATTTCCTTGATTGCACTCCAGAGAAAACCCAAGATCACTGTTTCAAGTCTAGAGGGATCCTGAGGTCACTGGAGCAACACAAAAGGGCTCTGTGGACCCCAAATCAACTCGAGATGAAAGCTTCGTCCCTTGCTTCGACTCAAGAGGAATACCAACTTTCCACAAGCACCTCAAGAGAAGGCTTCTCTCAGCTACAGGTATGTGAGAGGGACCCTGAGTTTGCGGCGTGAAGTGGAGTGGACACCGAGATGCTCTGACTCGAACTAAGGCCGGATATCCCTGCAGTGAATTGAAAGCAGGCTCGTCTTGCATCTCCCAAGATGAAGGGATGTCTGAATCCCCTTTGGAGACATCAGAGAAAGACCTAGTTCTCCGCCTCATCGCGACCGGAGGCCTCACATCCTTTGAAAACTCGAGAGGTCCGCAGAGATCAATGCTTCCAAAGGAGACGATGACTGACTCCTCTTGAAAATGGATAGGAGTCCCAGGATCCCTGTGGTACATGGAAAGGGACACTAGGTATACAGCCTCACGGGGAGACGCATTCCAATTGCCATGCCAAGACTCGAGGAGAATCCATAGGTGTTCCTCGCACCTAGGCAGGAGTCCTGACGTCGCTGAACAAACACGTGTACGGAAGGGCCCTCCCCGTCGTAACTCAAGAATATACCCCAGGTTCCGGCCGCAACTCGAGAAAAACCATGAGACTTCCACCTCGCCACGAGATGAGGCCCGATTCCCCTGCACTGCGTGCAGAGCAATTCCGTGTTCCACATCAAACAAGAAAGGAGCCTTGATTTCCTTGATGGCACTCCAGAGAAAACCCAAAATCACTGTCTCAAACCTAGAGGGATCCTGAGTTCACTGTAGCAACAGGAAAGGCCTCGGTGACCCGAAATCAACTCGAGATGAAAGCTTAGTCCCTGGCTTCGACTCAAGAGGAATGCCAACTTTCCACAAGCACCTCAAGAGGAGGCTTCTCTCAGCTACAGGTATGTGAGAGGGCCCCTGAGTTTGTGGCCTCAAGTGGAATGGACACCGTGATGCTCTGACTCGAAGTAAGGCCGGATATCCCTGCAGTGAATTGAATGCAGGCTTGTCTTGCATCTCCCAAGACGACGGGATGTCTGAATCCCCTGTGGAGACCACAGAGAAAGACCTAGTCCTCCGTCTCATCGCGACCGGAGGCCTCACATCCTTTGAAAACTCGAGAGGTCTGCAGAGATCAATGCTTCTAAAGGAGATGATGCCCGACTCGTCTTGAAAATGGATAGGAGTCCCAGGATCCCTGTGGCACGTGGAAAGGGACCCTGGGTCTCCTGCCTCACGTGGAGACGCGTCCCAATTGCCATGCCAAGACTCGAGGAGAATCCCGAGGTGTCCCTCGCACCTAGGCAGGAGTCCTGAGGTCGCTGAACAAACACGTGTCTGGAAGGGCCCTCCCCGTCGTAACTCGAGAATATACCCCAGGTTCCGGCCGCAACTCGAGAAAAACCATGAGACTTCCCCCTCGCCGCGAGATGAGGCCCGATTCCCCTGCACTGCGTGCAGAGCAATTCCGTGTTCCACATCAAACGTGAAAGGAGCCTTGATTTCCTTGATGGCACTCCAGAGAAAACCCAAGATCACTGTCTCAAGTCTAGAGGGATGCTGAGGTCACTGGAGCAACACGAAAGGGCTCCGTGGACCCCAGATCTACTCGAGATGAGAGGTTAGTCCCTGGCTTCGAATCAAGAGGAATACCAACTTTCCACAAGCACCTCAAGAGGAGGCTTCTCTCAGCTACAGGTATGTGAGAGGGACCCTGAGTTTGTGGCCTCAATTGGAATGGACACCTAGATGCTCTGACTCAAAAAAGCCGGATATCCCAATAGTGATTTGAATGCAGGCTCGTCTTGCATCTCCCAAGATGAAGGGATGTCTGAATCCCGTGCGGAGACCACAGAGAAAGACCTAGTCCTCTGTTTCATCGCGACCGGAGGCTTCACATCCTTTGAAAACTCGAGAAGTCCGCGGAGATCAATGCTTCCAAAGGAGACGATGCCTGACTCTTCTTGAAAATGGATAGTAGTCCCAGGATCCCTGTGGCACGTGGAAAGGGACCCGGGTCTCCCGCCTCACGTGGAGACGCGTCCAAATTGCCATGCCAAGACTCGAGGAGAATCCTGAGGTGTCCCTCGCACCTAGGCAGGAGTCCTGACGTCGCTGAACAAACACGTGTCTGGAAGGGCCCTCCCCGTTGTAACTCGAGAATATACCCCAGGTTCTGGCCGCAACTCGAGAAAAACCATGAGATTTCCCACTCGCCGCGAGTTGAGGCCCGATTACCCTGCACTGCATGCAGAGCAATTCCGTGTTCCACATCAAACGTGAAAGGACCCTTGATTTCCTTGATGGCACCCCAGTGAAAACCCAAGATCACTGTCACAAGTCTAGAGAGATCCTGAGGTCACTGGACCAAAAGGAAAGGGCTCCATGGACCCCAAATCAACTCGAGATGAGAGCTTAGTCCCTGGCTTAGACTCAAGAGGAATACCAACTTTCCACAAGCACCTCAAGAGGAGGCTTCTCTCAGCTACATGTATGTGAGAGCGACCCTGAGTTTGTGGCCTCAAGTGGAATGGACACCGAGATGCTCTGACTCGAAGTAAGGCCAGATATCCCTGCAGTGAATTGAATGCAGTCTCGTCTTGCATCTCCCAAGACGAAGGGATGTCTGAATCCCCTGTGGAGACCACAGAGAAAGACCTAGTCCTCCATCTCATCGCGACCGGAGGCCTCACATCCTTTGAAAACTCGAGAGGTCTGCAGAGATCAATGCTTCCAAAGGAGACGATGCCCGACTCCTCTTGAAAATGGATAGGAGTGCCAGGATCCCTGTGGCACGTGGAAAGGGACCCTGGGTCTCCTGCCTCACGTGGAGACGCATCCCAATTGCCATGCCAAGACTCGAGGAGAATCCTGAGGTGTCCCTCGCACCTAGGCAGGAGTCCTGACGTCGCTGAACAAACACGTGTCTGGAAGGGGCCTCCCCGTCGTAACTCGAGAATATACCCCAGGTTCCGGTCGCAACTCGAGAAAAACCATGAGACTTCCCCCTCGCCGCGAGATGAGGCCCGATTCCCCTGCCCTGCGTGCAGAGCAATTCCGTATTCCACATCAAAAGTGAAAGGAGCCTTGATTTCCTTGATGGCACTCCAGAGAAAACCCAAGTTCACTGTCTCAAGTCTAGAGGGATCCTGAGGTCACTGGAGCAACACGAAAGGGCTCCGTGGACCCCAAATCAACTCGAGATGAGAGCTTAGTCCCTGGCTTCGACTCAAGAGGAATGGCAACTTTCCACAAGCACCTCAAGAGGAGGCTTCTCTCAGCTACAGGTATGTGAGAGGGACCCTGAGTTTGTGGCCTCAAGTGGAATGGACACCGAGATGCTCTGACTCGAAGTAAGGCCGGATATCCCTGCAGTGAATTGAATGCAGGCTCGTCTTGCATCTCCCAAGACGAAGGGTTGCCTGAATCCCCTGTGGAGACCACAGAGAAAGACCTAGTCCTCCGCCTCATCGCGACCGGAGGACTCACATCCTTTGAAAATTCGAGAGGTCTGCGGAGATCAATGCTTCCAAAGGAGACGATGCCTGGCTCTTCTTGAAAATGGATAGGAGTCCCAGGATCACTGTGGCACGTGGAAAGGGACCCTGGTTCTCCCGCCTCACGTGGAGACGCGTCCCAATTGCCATGCCAAGACTCGAGGAGAATCCCGAGGTGTCCCTCGCACCTAGGCAGGAGTCCTGACGTCGCTGAACAAACACGTGTCTGGAACGGTCCTCCCCGTCGTAACTCGAGAATATACCCCAGGTTCCGGCCGCAACTCGAGAAAAACAATGAGACTTCCCCCTCGCCGCGAGATGAGGCCCGATTCCCCTGCACTGCGTGCAGAGCAATTCCGTGTTCCACATCAAGCCTGAAAGGAGCCTTGATTTCCTTGATGGCACTCCAGAGAAAACCCAAGATCACTGTCTCAAGTCTAGAGGGATCCTGAGGTCACTGGAGCAACACGAAAGGGCTCCATGGACCCCAGATCTACTCGAGATGAGAGCTTAGTCCCTGGCTTCGAATCAAGAGGAATACCAACTTTCCACAAGCACCTCAAGAGGAGGCTTCTCTCAGCTATAGGTATGTGAGAGGGACCCTTAGTTTGTGGCCTCAATTGGAATGGACACCAAGATGCTCTGACTCAAAAAAGGCCGGATACCCCAATAGTGAATTGAATGCAGGCTCGTCTTGCATCTCCCAAGATGAAGGGATGTCTGAATGAGCTGTGGAGACCACAGAGAAAGACCTAGTCCTCCGCCTCATCGAGACCGGACGCATCACATCCTTTGAAAACTCGAGAGGTCTGCGGAGGTCAATGCTTCCAAAGGAGACGATGCCTGACTCTTCTTGAAAATGGATAGGAGTCCCAGGATCCCTGTGGCACGTGGAAAGGGACCCTGGGTCTCCCGCCTCACGTGGAGACGCGTCCCAATTGCCATGCCAAGATACGAGGAGAATCCCGAGGTGTCCCTCGCACCTAGGCAGGAGTCCTGACGTCGCTGAACAAACACGTGTCTGGAAGGGCCCTCCCCGTCGTAACTCGAGATGAGAGCTTAGTCCCTGGCTTCGACTCAAGAGGAATGCCAACTTTCCACAAGCACCTCAAGAGGAGGCTTCTCTCAGCTACAGGTATGTGAGAGGGCCCCTGAGTTTGTGGCCTCAAGTGGAATGGACACCGAGATGCTCTGACTCGAAGTAAGGCCGGATATCCCTGCAGTGAATTGAATGGAGGCTCGTCTTGCATCTCCCAAGACGAAGGGATGTCTGAATCCCCTGTGGAGACCACAGAGAAAGACCTAGTCCTCCGTCTCATCCCGACCGGAGGCCTCACATCCTTTGAAAACTCGAGAGGTCTGCAGAGATCAATGCTTCTAAAGGAGACGATGCCCGACTCGTCTTGAATATGGATAGGAGTCCCAGGATCCCTGTGGCACGTGGAAAGGGACCCTGGGTCTCCTTCCTCATGTGGAGACGCGTCCCAATTGCCATGCCAAGACTCGAGGAGAATCCCGAGGTGTCCCTCGCACCTAGGCAGGAGTCCTGAGGTCGCTGAACAAACACGTGTCTGGAAGGTCCCTCCCCGTCGTAACTCGAGAATATACCCCAGGTTCCGGCCGCAACTCGAGAAAAACCATGAGACTTCCCCCTCGCCGCGAGATGAGGCCCGATTCCCCTGCACTGCGTGCAGAGCAATTCCGTGTTCCACATCAAACGTGAAAGGAGCCTTGATTTCCTTTATGGCACTCTAGAGAAAACCCAAGATCACTGTCTCAAGTCTAGAGGGATCCTGAGGTCACTGGAGCAACATGAACGGGCTCCGGGGACCCAAAATCAACTCGAGATTACAGCTTATTCCCTGGCTTCGACTCAAGAGGAATACCAAGTTTCCACAAGCACCTCAAGAGGAGGCTTCTCTCAGCTACAGGTATGTGAGAGGAACCCTGAGTTTGTGGCCTCAACTGGAAAGGACACCGAGATGCTCTGACTCGAAGTAAGGCTGGATATCCCTGCAGTGAATTGAATGCAGGCTGTCTTGCATCTCCCAAGACGAAGGGATGTCTGAATCCCCTGTGGAGACCACAGAGAATGTCCTAGTCTTCCGCCTCAACACGACCGGAGGCCTCACATCCTTTGAAAACTCGAGATGTCTGCGCAGATCAATGCTTCCAAAGGAGACGATGCCTGACTCCTCTTGAAAATGGATAGGAGTCCCAGGATCCCTGTGGCACGTGGAAAGGGACCCTGGGTCTCCCGCCTCACGTGGAGACGCCTCCCAATTGCCATTGCAAGACTCGAGGAGAATCCCGAGGTGTCCCTCGCACCTAGGCAGGAGTCCTGACGTTGCTGAACAAACACGTGTCTGGAAGGGCCCTCCCCGTCGTAACTCGAGAATATACCCCTGGTTCCGGCCGCAACTCCAGAAAAACCATGAGACTTCCCCCTCGACGCGAGATGAGGCCTGATTCCCCTGCACTGCGTGCAGAGCAATTCCGTGTTACACATCAAACGTGAAAGGAGCCTTGATTTCCTTGATGGCACTCCAGAGAAAACCCAAGATCACTGTCTCAAGTCTAGAGGGATCCTGAAGTCACTGGACCAACAGGAAAGGGCTCCGTGGACCCCAAATCAACTCGAGATGAGAGCTTAGACCCTGGCTTAGACTCAAGAGGAATACCAACTTTCCACAAGGACCTCAAGAGGAGGCTTCTCTCAGCTACAGGTATGTGACAGGGACCCTGAGTTTGTGGCCTCAAGTGGAATGGACACCGAGATGCTCTGACTCGAAGTAAGTCCGGATATCCCTGCAGTGAATTGAATGCAGGCTCGTCTTGCATCTCCCAAGATGAAGGGATGTCTGAATCCCCTGTGGAGACCACAGAGAAAGACCTAATTCTCCGCCTCATCGCGACCGGAGGCCTCACATCCTTTGAAAACTCGAGAGGTCCACGGAGATCAATGCTTCCAAAGGAGACGATGCCTGACTCCTCTTGAAAATGGATAGGAGTCCCAGGATCCCTGTGGCACGTGGAAAGGGACCCTGGGTCTCCCGCCTCATGTGGAGACGCGTCCAAATTACCATGCCAAGACTCGAGGAGAATCCCGAGGTGTCCCTCGCACCTAGGCAGGAGTCCTGATGTCGCTGAACAAACACGTGTCTGGAAGGGACCTCCCCGTCGTAACTCGAGAATATACCCCAGGTTCCGGCCGCAACTCGAGAAAAACCATGAGATTTCCCCCTCGCCACGAGTTGAGGCCCGATTCCCCTGCACTGAATGCAGAGCAATTCCGTGTTCCACATCAAACGTGAAAGGAGCCTTGATTTTCTCGATGGCACTCCAGAGAAAACCCAAGATCACTGTCTCAAGTCTAGAGGCATCCTGAAGTCACTGGACGAACAGGAAAGGGCTTCGTGGACCCCAAATCAACTCGAGATGAGTGCTTAGACCCTGGCTTAGACTCAAGAGGAATACCAACTTTCCACAAGGACCTCAAGAGGAGGTTTCTCTCAGCTACACGTATATTTGAGGGACCCTGAGTTTGTGGCCCCAAGTGGAATGGACACCGAGATGCTCTGACTCGAAGTAAGGCCGGATATCACTGCAGTGAATTGAATGCAGGCTCGTCTTGCATCTCCCAAGACGAAGGGATATCTGAATCCCCTGTGGAGACAACAGAGAAAGAACTAGTCACCTGCCTCATCGTGACCGGAGGCCTCACATCCTTTGAAAATTCGAGAGGTCCGCCGAGATCAGTGCTTCCAAAGTAGACGTTGCCTGACTCTTCTTGAAAATGGATAGGAGTCTCAGGATCCCTGTGGCACTGGGAAAGGGACCCTGGGTCTCCCGCCTCACGTGGAGACGCGTCCCAAATGCCATGCCAAGACTCGAGGAGAATTCCGAGGTGGCCCTCACACCTAGGCAGTAGTCCTGACGTCGCTGAACAAACACGTGTCTGGAAGGGCCCTCCCCGTCGTAACTCGAGAATATAACCCAGGTTCTGGCCACAACTCGAGAAACACCATGAGACTTCCCCCTCGCCGCGAGATGAGCCCCGATTCCCCTGCACTGCGTGCAGAACAATTCCGTGTTCCACATTAAACGTGAAAGGAGCCTTGATTTCCTTGATGGCACTCCAGAGAAAACCCAAGATCACTGTCTCAAGTCTAGAGGGATCCTGAGGTCACTGGAGCAACACCAAAAGGCTCCGTGGACCCCAAATCAACTCGTGATGAGAGCTTAGTCCCTGGCTTCGACTCAAGAGGAATACCAACTTTCCACAAGCACCTCAAGAGGAGGCTTCTCTCAGCTACAGGTATGTGAGAGGGACCCTGAGTTTGTGGCCTCAAGTGGAATGGACACCGAGATGCTCTGACTCGAAGTAAGGCCGGATATCCCTGCAGTGAATTGAATGCAGGCTCGTCTTGCATCTCCCAAGACGAAGGGTTGCCTGAATCCCCTGTGGAGACCACAGAGAAAGACCTAGTCCTCCGCCTCATCGCGACCGGAGGACTCACATCCTTTGAAAATTCGAGAGGTCTGCGGAGATCAATGCTTCCAAAGGAGACGATGCCTGGCTCTTCTTGAAAATGGATAGGAGTCCCAGGATCACTGTGGCACGTGGAAAGGGACCCTGGGTCTCCCGCCTCACGTGGAGACGCGTCCCAATTGCCATGCCAAGACTCGAGGAGAATCCCGAGGTGTCCCTCGCACCTAGGCAGGAGTCCTGACGTCGCTGAACAAACACGTGTCTGGAAGGGCCCTCCCCGTCGTAACTCGAGATGAGAGCTTAGTCCCTGGCTTCGACTCAAGAGGAATGCCAACTTTCCACAAGCACCTCAAGAGGAGGCTTCTCTCAGCTACAGGTATGTGAGAGGGCCCCTGAGTTTGTGGCCTCAAGTGGAATGGACACCGAGATGCTCTGACTCGAAGTAAGGCCGGATATCCCTGCAGTGAATTGAATGGAGGCTCGTCTTGCATCTCCCAAGACGAAGGGATGTCTGAATCCCCTGTGGAGACCACAGAGAAAGACCTAGTCCTCCGTCTCATCCCGACCGGAGGCCTCACATCCTTTGAAAACTCGAGAGGTCTGCAGAGATCAATGCTTCTAAAGGAGACGATGCCCGACTCGTCTTGAATATGGATAGGAGTCCCAGGATCCCTGTGGCACGTGGAAAGGGACCCTGGGTCTCCTTCCTCACGTGGAGACGCGTCCCAATTGCCATGCCAAGACTCGAGGAGAATCCCGAGGTGTCCCTCGCACCTAGGCAGGAGTCCTGAGGTCGCTGAACAAACACGTGTCTGGAAGGTCCCTCCCCGTCGTAACTCGAGAATATACCCCAGGTTCCGGCCGCAACTCGAGAAAAACCATGAGACTTCCCCCTCGCCGCGAGATGAGGCCCGATTCCCCTGCACTGCGTGCAGAGCAATTCCGTGTTCCACATCAAACGTGAAAGGAGCCTTGATTTCCTTTATGGCACTCTAGAGAAAACCCAAGATCACTGTCTCAAGTCTAGAGGGATCCTGAGGTCACTGGAGCAACATGAACGGGCTCCGGGGACCCAAAATCAACTCGAGATTACAGCTTATTCCCTGGCTTCGACTCAAGAGGAATACCAAGTTTCCACAAGCACCTCAAGAGGAGGCTTCTCTCAGCTACAGGTATGTGAGAGGAACCCTGTGTTTGTGGCCTCAACTGGAAAGGACACCGAGATGCTCTGACTCGAAGTAAGGCTGGATATCCCTGCAGTGAATTGAATGCAGGCTGTCTTGCATCTCCCAAGACGAAGGGATGTCTGAATCCCCTGTGGAGACCACAGAGAATGTCCTAGTCTTCCGCCTCAACACGACCGGAGGCCTCACATCCTTTGAAAACTCGAGATGTCTGCGCAGATCAATGCTTCCAAAGGAGACGATGCCTGACTCCTCTTGAAAATGGATAGGAGTCCCAGGATCCCTGTGGCACGTGGAAAGGGACCCTGGGTCTCCCGCCTCACGTGGAGACGCCTCCCAATTGCCATTGCAAGACTCGAGGAGAATCCCGAGGTGTCCCTCGCACCTAGGCAGGAGTCCTGACGTTGCTGAACAAACACGTGTCTGGAAGGGCCCTCCCCGTCGTAACTCGAGAATATACCCCTGGTTCCGGCCGCAACTCGAGAAAAACCATGAGATTTCCCCCTCGCCACGAGTTGAGGCCCGATTCCCCTGCACTGAATGCAGAGCAATTCCGTGTTCCACATCAAACGTGAAAGGAGCCTTGATTTTCTCGATGGCACTCCAGAGAAAACCCAAGATCACTGTCTCAAGTCTAGAGGCATCCTGAAGTCACTGGACGAACAGGAAAGGGCTTCGTGGACCCCAAATCAACTCGAGATGAGTGCTTAGACCCTGGCTTAGACTCAAGAGGAATACCAACTTTCCACAAGGACCTCAAGAGGAGGTTTCTCTCAGCTACACGTATATTTGAGGGACCCTGAGTTTGTGGCCCCAAGTGGAATGGACACCGAGATGCTCTGACTCGAAGTAAGGCCGGATATCACTGCAGTGAATTGAATGCAGGCTCGTCTTGCATCTCCCAAGACGAAGGGATATCTGAATCCCCTGTGGAGACAACAGAGAAAGAACTAGTCACCTGCCTCATCGTGACCGGAGGCCTCACATCCTTTGAAAATTCGAGAGGTCCGCCGAGATCAGTGCTTCCAAAGTAGACGTTGCCTGACTCTTCTTGAAAATGGATAGGAGTCTCAGGATCCCTGTGGCACTGGGAAAGGGACCCTGGGTCTCCCGCCTCACGTGGAGACGCGTCCCAAATGCCATGCCAAGACTCGAGGAGAATTCCGAGGTGGCCCTCACACCTAGGCAGTAGTCCTGACGTCGCTGAACAAACACGTGTCTGGAAGGGCCCTCCCCGTCGTAACTCGAGAATATAACCCAGGTTCTGGCCACAACTCGAGAAACACCATGAGACTTCCCCCTCGCCGCGAGATGAGCCCCGATTCCCCTGCACTGCGTGCAGAACAATTCCGTGTTCCACATTAAACGTGAAAGGAGCCTTGATTTCCTTGATGGCACTCCAGAGAAAACCCAAGATCACTGTCTCAAGTCTAGAGGGATCCTGAGGTCACTGGAGCAACACCAAAAGGCTCCGTGGACCCCAAATCAACTCGTGATGAGAGCTTAGTCCCTGGCTTCGACTCAAGAGGAATACCAACTTTCCACAAGCACCTCAAGAGGAGGCTTCTCTCAGCTACAGGTATGTGAGAGGGACCCTGAGTTTGTGGCCTCAAGTGGAATGGACACCGAGATGCTCTGACTCGAAGTAAGGCCGGATATCCCTGCAGTGAATTGAATGCAGGCTCGTCTTGCATCTCCCAAGACGAAGGGTTGCCTGAATCCCCTGTGGAGACCACAGAGAAAGACCTAGTCCTCCGCCTCATCGCGACCGGAGGACTCACATCCTTTGAAAATTCGAGAGGTCTGCGGAGATCAATGCTTCCAAAGGAGACGATGCCTGGCTCTTCTTGAAAATGGATAGGAGTCCCAGGATCACTGTGGCACGTGGAAAGGGACCCTGGGTCTCCCGCCTCACGTGGAGACGCGTCCCAATTGCCATGCCAAGACTCGAGGAGAATCCCGAGGTGTCCCTCGCACCTAGGCAGGAGTCCTGACGTCGCTGAACAAACACGTGTCTGGAAGGGCCCTCCCCGTCGTAACTCGAGATGAGAGCTTAGTCCCTGGCTTCGACTCAAGAGGAATGCCAACTTTCCACAAGCACCTCAAGAGGAGGCTTCTCTCAGCTACAGGTATGTGAGAGGGCCCCTGAGTTTGTGGCCTCAAGTGGAATGGACACCGAGATGCTCTGACTCGAAGTAAGGCCGGATATCCCTGCAGTGAATTGAATGGAGGCTCGTCTTGCATCTCCCAAGACGAAGGGATGTCTGAATCCCCTGTGGAGACCACAGAGAAAGACCTAGTCCTCCGTCTCATCCCGACCGGAGGCCTCACATCCTTTGAAAACTCGAGAGGTCTGCAGAGATCAATGCTTCTAAAGGAGACGATGCCCGACTCGTCTTGAATATGGATAGGAGTCCCAGGATCCCTGTGGCACGTGGAAAGGGACCCTGGGTCTCCTTCCTCACGTGGAGACGCGTCCCAATTGCCATGCCAAGACTCGAGGAGAATCCCGAGGTGTCCCTCGCACCTAGGCAGGAGTCCTGAGGTCGCTGAACAAACACGTGTCTGGAAGGTCCCTCCCCGTCGTAACTCGAGAATATACCCCAGGTTCCGGCCGCAACTCGAGAAAAACCATGAGACTTCCCCCTCGCCGCGAGATGAGGCCCGATTCCCCTGCACTGCGTGCAGAGCAATTCCGTGTTCCACATCAAACGTGAAAGGAGCCTTGATTTCCTTTATGGCACTCTAGAGAAAACCCAAGATCACTGTCTCAAGTCTAGAGGGATCCTGAGGTCACTGGAGCAACATGAACGGGCTCCGGGGACCCAAAATCAACTCGAGATTACAGCTTATTCCCTGGCTTCGACTCAAGAGGAATACCAAGTTTCCACAAGCACCTCAAGAGGAGGCTTCTCTCAGCTACAGGTATGTGAGAGGAACCCTGTGTTTGTGGCCTCAACTGGAAAGGACACCGAGATGCTCTGACTCGAAGTAAGGCTGGATATCCCTGCAGTGAATTGAATGCAGGCTGTCTTGCATCTCCCAAGACGAAGGGATGTCTGAATCCCCTGTGGAGACCACAGAGAATGTCCTAGTCTTCCGCCTCAACACGACCGGAGGCCTCACATCCTTTGAAAACTCGAGATGTCTGCGCAGATCAATGCTTCCAAAGGAGACGATGCCTGACTCCTCTTGAAAATGGATAGGAGTCCCAGGATCCCTGTGGCACGTGGAAAGGGACCCTGGGTCTCCCGCCTCACGTGGAGACGCCTCCCAATTGCCATTGCAAGACTCGAGGAGAATCCCGAGGTGTCCCTCGCACCTAGGCAGGAGTCCTGACGTTGCTGAACAAACACGTGTCTGGAAGGGCCCTCCCCGTCGTAACTCGAGAATATACCCCTGGTTCCGGCCGCAACTCCAGAAAAACCATGAGACTTCCCCCTCGACGCGAGATGAGGCCTGATTCCCCTGCACTGCGTGCAGAGCAATTCCGTGTTACACATCAAACGTGAAAGGAGCCTTGATTTCCTTGATGGCACTCCAGAGAAAACCCAAGATCACTGTCTCAAGTCTAGAGGGATCCTGAAGTCACTGGACCAACAGGAAAGGGCTCCGTGGACCCCAAATCAACTCGAGATGAGAGCTTAGACCCTGGCTTAGACTCAAGAGGAATACCAACTTTCCACAAGGACCTCAAGAGGAGGCTTCTCTCAGCTACAGGTATGTGACAGGGACCCTGAGTTTGTGGCCTCAAGTGGAATGGACACCGAGATGCTCTGACTCGAAGTAAGTCCGGATATCCCTGCAGTGAATTGAATGCAGGCTCGTCTTGCATCTCCCAAGATGAAGGGATGTCTGAATCCCCTGTGGAGACCACAGAGAAAGACCTAATTCTCCGCCTCATCGCGACCGGAGGCCTCACATCCTTTGAAAACTCGAGAGGTCCACGGAGATCAATGCTTCCAAAGGAGACGATGCCTGACTCCTCTTGAAAATGGATAGGAGTCCCAGGATCCCTGTGGCACGTGGAAAGGGACCCTGGGTCTCCCGCCTCATGTGGAGACGCGTCCAAATTACCATGCCAAGACTCGAGGAGAATCCCGAGGTGTCCCTCGCACCTAGGCAGGAGTCCTGATGTCGCTGAACAAACACGTGTCTGGAAGGGACCTCCCCGTCGTAACTCGAGAATATACCCCAGGTTCCGGCCGCAACTCGAGAAAAACCATGAGATTTCCCCCTCGCCACGAGTTGAGGCCCGATTCCCCTGCACTGAATGCAGAGCAATTCCGTGTTCCACATCAAACGTGAAAGGAGCCTTGATTTTCTCGATGGCACTCCAGAGAAAACCCAAGATCACTGTCTCAAGTCTAGAGGCATCCTGAAGTCACTGGACGAACAGGAAAGGGCTTCGTGGACCCCAAATCAACTCGAGATGAGTGCTTAGACCCTGGCTTAGACTCAAGAGGAATACCAACTTTCCACAAGGACCTCAAGAGGAGGTTTCTCTCAGCTACACGTATATTTGAGGGACCCTGAGTTTGTGGCCCCAAGTGGAATGGACACCGAGATGCTCTGACTCGAAGTAAGGCCGGATATCACTGCAGTGAATTGAATGCAGGCTCGTCTTGCATCTCCCAAGACGAAGGGATGTCTGAATCCCCTGTGGAGACAACAGAGAAAGAACTAGTCACCCGCCTCATCGTGACCGGAGGCCTCACATCCTTTGAAAATTCGAGAGGTCCGCCGAGATCAGTGCTTCCAAAGTAGACGTTGCCTGACTCTTCTTGAAAATGGATAGGAGTCTCAGGATCCCTGTGGCACTGGGAAAGGGACCCTGGGTCTCCCGCCTCACGTGGAGACGCGTCCCAAATGCCATGCCAAGACTCGAGGAGAATTCCGAGGTGGCCCTCACACCTAGGCAGTAGTCCTGACGTCGCTGAACAAACACGTGTCTGGAAGGGCCCTCCCCGTCGTAACTCGAGAATATAACCCAGGTTCTGGCCACAACTCGAGAAACACCATGAGACTTCCCCCTCGCCGCGAGATGAGCCCCGATTCCCCTGCACTGCGTGCAGAACAATTCCGTGTTCCACATTAAACGTGAAAGGAGCCTTGATTTCCTTGATGGCACTCCAGAGAAAACCCAAGATCACTGTCTCAAGTCTAGAGGGATCCTGAGGTCACTGGAGCAACACCAAAAGGCTCCGTGGACCCCAAATCAACTCGTGATGAGAGCTTAGTCCCTGGCTTCGACTCAAGAGGAATACCAACTTTCCACAAGCACCTCAAGAGGAGGCTTCTCTCAGCTACAGGTATGTGAGAGGGACCCTGAGTTTGTGGCGTCAAGTGGAATGGACACCGAGATGCTCTGACTCGAAGTAAGGCCGGATATCCCTGCAGTGAATTGAATGCAGGCTCATCTTACATCTCCCAAGACGAAGGGATGTCTGAATCCCCTGTGGAGACCACAGAGAAAGAACTAGTTCCCCGCCTCATCGAGACCGGAGGTCTCACATCCTTTGAAAACTCGAGAGGTCCGCCGAGATCAATGCTTCCAAAGGAGACAACGCCTGACTCTTCTTGAAAATGGATAGGAGTCCCCGGATCCCTGTGGCACGTGGAAAGGGACCCTGGGTATCCCGCGTCACGTGGAGACGCGTCCCAATTGCCATGCCAAGACTCGAGGAGAATCCCGAGGTGTCCCTCGCACCTAGGCAGGAGTCCTGAGGTCGCTGAACAAACACGTGTCTGGAAGGGCCCTCCCCGTCGTAACTCGAGAATATACCCCAGGTTCCGGCCGCAACTCGAGAAAAACCATGAGACTTCCCCCTCGCCGCGAGATGAGGCCCGATTCCCCTGCACTGCGTGCAGAGCAATTCCGTGTTCCACATCAAACGTGAAAGGAGCCTTGATTTCCTTGATGGCACTCCAGAGAAAACCCAAGATCACTGTCTCAAGTCTAGAGGGATGCTGAGGTCACTGGAGCAACACGAAAGGGCTCCGTGGACCCCAGATCTACTCGAGATGAGAGGTTAGTCCCTGGCTTCGAATCAAGAGGAATACCAACTTTCCACAAGCACCTCAAGAGGAGGCTTCTCTCAGCTACAGGTATGTGAGAGGGACCCTGAGTTTGTGGCCTCAATTGGAATGGACACCTAGATGCTCTGACTCAAAAAAGCCGGATATCCCAATAGTGATTTGAATGCAGGCTCGTCTTGCATCTCCCAAGATGAAGGGATGTCTGAATCCCGTGCGGAGACCACAGAGAAAGACCTAGTCCTCTGTTTCATCGCGACCGGAGGCTTCACATCCTTTGAAAACTCGAGAAGTCCGCGGAGATCAATGCTTCCAAAGGAGACGATGCCTGACTCTTCTTGAAAATGGATAGTAGTCCCAGGATCCCTGTGGCACGTGGAAAGGGACCCGGGTCTCCCGCCTCACGTGGAGACGCGTCCAAATTGCCATGCCAAGACTCGAGGAGAATCCTGAGGTGTCCCTCGCACCTAGGCAGGAGTCCTGACGTCGCTGAACAAACACGTGTCTGGAAGGGCCCTCCCCGTCGTAACTCGAGAATATACCCCAGGTTCTGGCCGCAACTCGAGAAAAACCATGAGATTTCCCACTCGCCGCGAGTTGAGGCCCGATTACCCTGCACTGCATGCAGAGCAATTCCGTGTTCCACATCAAACGTGAAAGGACCCTTGATTTCCTTGATGGCACCCCAGTGAAAACCCAAGATCACTGTCACAAGTCTAGAGAGATCCTGAGGTCACTGGACCAAAAGGAAAGGGCTCCATGGACCCCAAATCAACTCGAGATGAGAGCTTAGTCCCTGGCTTAGACTCAAGAGGAATACCAACTTTCCACAAGCACCTCAAGAGGAGGCTTCTCTCAGCTACATGTATGTGAGAGCGACCCTGAGTTTGTGGCCTCAAGTGGAATGGACACCGAGATGCTCTGACTCGAAGTAAGGCCAGATATCCCTGCAGTGAATTGAATGCAGTCTCGTCTTGCATCTCCCAAGACGAAGGGATGTCTGAATCCCCTGTGGAGACCACAGAGAAAGACCTAGTCCTCCATCTCATCGCGACCGGAGGCCTCACATCCTTTGAAAACTCGAGAGGTCTGCAGAGATCAATGCTTCCAAAGGAGACGATGCCCGACTCCTCTTGAAAATGGATAGGAGTGCCAGGATCCCTGTGGCACGTGGAAAGGGACCCTGGGTCTCCTGCCTCACGTGGAGACGCATCCCAATTGCCATGCCAAGACTCGAGGAGAATCCTGAGGTGTCCCTCGCACCTAGGCAGGAGTCCTGACGTCGCTGAACAAACACGTGTCTGGAAGGGGCCTCCCCGTCGTAACTCGAGAATATACCCCAGGTTCCGGTCGCAACTCGAGAAAAACCATGAGACTTCCCCCTCGCCGCGAGATGAGGCCCGATTCCCCTGCCCTGCGTGCAGAGCAATTCCGTATTCCACATCAAAAGTGAAAGGAGCCTTGATTTCCTTGATGGCACTCCAGAGAAAACCCAAGTTCACTGTCTCAAGTCTAGAGGGATCCTGAGGTCACTGGAGCAACACGAAAGGGCTCCGTGGACCCCAAATCAACTCGAGATGAGAGCTTAGTCCCTGGCTTCGACTCAAGAGGAATGGCAACTTTCCACAAGCACCTCAAGAGGAGGCTTCTCTCAGCTACAGGTATGTGAGAGGGACCCTGAGTTTGTGGCCTCAAGTGGAATGGACACCGAGATGCTCTGACTCGAAGTAAGGCCGGATATCCCTGCAGTGAATTGAATGCAGGCTCGTCTTGCATCTCCCAAGACGAAGGGTTGCCTGAATCCCCTGTGGAGACCACAGAGAAAGACCTAGTCCTCCGCCTCATCGCGACCGGAGGACTCACATCCTTTGAAAATTCGAGAGGTCTGCGGAGATCAATGCTTCCAAAGGAGACGATGCCTGGCTCTTCTTGAAAATGGATAGGAGTCCCAGGATCACTGTGGCACGTGGAAAGGGACCCTGGGTCTCCCGCCTCACGTGGAGACGCGTCCCAATTGCCATGCCAAGACTCGAGGAGAATCCCGAGGTGTCCCTCGCACCTAGGCAGGAGTCCTGACGTCGCTGAACAAACACGTGTCTGGAACGGTCCTCCCCGTCGTAACTCGAGAATATACCCCAGGTTCCGGCCGCAACTCGAGAAAAACAATGAGACTTCCCCCTCGCCGCGAGATGAGGCCCGATTCCCCTGCACTGCGTGCAGAGCAATTCCGTGTTCCACATCAAGCCTGAAAGGAGCCTTGATTTCCTTGATGGCACTCCAGAGAAAACCCAAGATCACTGTCTCAAGTCTAGAGGGATCCTGAGGTCACTGGAGCAACACGAAAGGGCTCCGTGGACGGCAAATCAACTCGAGATGAGAGCTTAGTCCCTGGCTTTGACTCAAGAGTAATACCAACTTTCCACAAGCACCTCAAGAGGAGGCTTCTCTCAGCTACAGGTATGTGAGAGGGCCCCTGAGTTTGTGGCCTCAAGTGGAATGGACACCGAGATGCTCTGACTCGAAGTAAGGCCGGATATCCCTGCAGTGAATTGAATGGAGGCTCGTCTTGCATCTCCCAAGACGAAGGGATGTCTGAATCCCCTGTGGAGACCACAGAGAAAGACCTAGTCCTCCGTCTCATCCCGACCGGAGGCCTCACATCCTTTGAAAACTCGAGAGGTCTGCAGAGATCAATGCTTCTAAAGGAGACGATGCCCGACTCGTCTTGAATATGGATAGGAGTCCCAGGATCCCTGTGGCACGTGGAAAGGGACCCTGGGTCTCCTTCCTCACGTGGAGACGCGTCCCAATTGCCATGCCAAGACTCGAGGAGAATCCCGAGGTGTCCCTCGCACCTAGGCAGGAGTCCTGAGGTCGCTGAACAAACACGTGTCTGGAAGGTCCCTCCCCGTCGTAACTCGAGAATATACCCCAGGTTCCGGCCGCAACTCGAGAAAAACCATGAGACTTCCCCCTCGCCGCGAGATGAGGCCCGATTCCCCTGCACTGCGTGCAGAGCAATTCCGTGTTCCACATCAAACGTGAAAGGAGCCTTGATTTCCTTTATGGCACTCTAGAGAAAACCCAAGATCACTGTCTCAAGTCTAGAGGGATCCTGAGGTCACTGGAGCAACATGAACGGGCTCCGGGGACCCAAAATCAACTCGAGATTACAGCTTATTCCCTGGCTTCGACTCAAGAGGAATACCAAGTTTCCACAAGCACCTCAAGAGGAGGCTTCTCTCAGCTACAGGTATGTGAGAGGAACCCTGAGTTTGTGGCCTCAACTGGAAAGGACACCGAGATGCTCTGACTCGAAGTAAGGCTGGATATCCCTGCAGTGAATTGAATGCAGGCTGTCTTGCATCTCCCAAGACGAAGGGATGTCTGAATCCCCTGTGGAGACCACAGAGAATGTCCTAGTCTTCCGCCTCAACACGACCGGAGGCCTCACATCCTTTGAAAACTCGAGATGTCTGCGCAGATCAATGCTTCCAAAGGAGACGATGCCTGACTCCTCTTGAAAATGGATAGGAGTCCCAGGATCCCTGTGGCACGTGGAAAGGGACCCTGGGTCTCCCGCCTCACGTGGAGACGCCTCCCAATTGCCATTGCAAGACTCGAGGAGAATCCCGAGGTGTCCCTCGCACCTAGGCAGGAGTCCTGACGTTGCTGAACAAACACGTGTCTGGAAGGGCCCTCCCCGTCGTAACTCGAGAATATACCCCTGGTTCCGGCCGCAACTCCAGAAAAACCATGAGACTTCCCCCTCGACGCGAGATGAGGCCTGATTCCCCTGCACTGCGTGCAGAGCAATTCCGTGTTACACATCAAACGTGAAAGGAGCCTTGATTTCCTTGATGGCACTCCAGAGAAAACCCAAGATCACTGTCTCAAGTCTAGAGGGATCCTGAAGTCACTGGACCAACAGGAAAGGGCTCCGTGGACCCCAAATCAACTCGAGATGAGAGCTTAGACCCTGGCTTAGACTCAAGAGGAATACCAACTTTCCACAAGGACCTCAAGAGGAGGCTTCTCTCAGCTACAGGTATGTGACAGGGACCCTGAGTTTGTGGCCTCAAGTGGAATGGACACCGAGATGCTCTGACTCGAAGTAAGTCCGGATATCCCTGCAGTGAATTGAATGCAGGCTCGTCTTGCATCTCCCAAGATGAAGGGATGTCTGAATCCCCTGTGGAGACCACAGAGAAAGACCTAATTCTCCGCCTCATCGCGACCGGAGGCCTCACATCCTTTGAAAACTCGAGAGGTCCACGGAGATCAATGCTTCCAAAGGAGACGATGCCTGACTCCTCTTGAAAATGGATAGGAGTCCCAGGATCCCTGTGGCACGTGGAAAGGGACCCTGGGTCTCCCGCCTCATGTGGAGACGCGTCCAAATTACCATGCCAAGACTCGAGGAGAATCCCGAGGTGTCCCTCGCACCTAGGCAGGAGTCCTGATGTCGCTGAACAAACACGTGTCTGGAAGGGACCTCCCCGTCGTAACTCGAGAATATACCCCAGGTTCCGGCCGCAACTCGAGAAAAACCATGAGATTTCCCCCTCGCCACGAGTTGAGGCCCGATTCCCCTGCACTGAATGCAGAGCAATTCCGTGTTCCACATCAAACGTGAAAGGAGCCTTGATTTTCTCGATGGCACTCCAGAGAAAACCCAAGATCACTGTCTCAAGTCTAGAGGCATCCTGAAGTCACTGGACGAACAGGAAAGGGCTTCGTGGACCCCAAATCAACTCGAGATGAGTGCTTAGACCCTGGCTTAGACTCAAGAGGAATACCAACTTTCCACAAGGACCTCAAGAGGAGGTTTCTCTCAGCTACACGTATATTTGAGGGACCCTGAGTTTGTGGCCCCAAGTGGAATGGACACCGAGATGCTCTGACTCGAAGTAAGGCCGGATATCACTGCAGTGAATTGAATGCAGGCTCGTCTTGCATCTCCCAAGACGAAGGGATGTCTGAATCCCCTGTGGAGACAACAGAGAAAGAACTAGTCACCCGCCTCATCGTGACCGGAGGCCTCACATCCTTTGAAAATTCGAGAGGTCCGCCGAGATCAGTGCTTCCAAAGTAGACGTTGCCTGACTCTTCTTGAAAATGGATAGGAGTCTCAGGATCCCTGTGGCACTGGGAAAGGGACCCTGGGTCTCCCGCCTCACGTGGAGACGAGTCCCAAATGCCATGCCAAGACTCGAGGAGAATTCCGAGGTGGCCCTCACACCTAGGCAGTAGTCCTGACGTCGCTGAACAAACACGTGTCTGGAAGGGCCCTCCCCGTCGTAACTCGAGAATATAACCCAGGTTCTGGCCACAACTCGAGAAACACCATGAGACTTCCCCCTCGCCGCGAGATGAGCCCCGATTCCCCTGCACTGCGTGCAGAACAATTCCGTGTTCCACATTAAACGTGAAAGGAGCCTTGATTTCCTTGATGGCACTCCAGAGAAAACCCAAGATCACTGTCTCAAGTCTAGAGGGATCCTGAGGTCACTGGAGCAACACCAAAAGGCTCCGTGGACCCCAAATCAACTCGTGATGAGAGCTTAGTCCCTGGCTTCGACTCAAGAGGAATACCAACTTTCCACAAGCACCTCAAGAGGAGGCTTCTCTCAGCTACAGGTATGTGAGAGGGACCCTGAGTTTGTGGCATCAAGTGGAATGGACACCGAGATGCTCTGACTCGAAGTAAGGCCGGATATCCCTGCAGTGAATTGAATGCAGGCTCATCTTACATCTCCCAAGACGAAGGGATGTCTGAATCCCCTGTGGAGACCACAGAGAAAGAACTAGTTCCCCGCCTCATCGAGACCGGAGGTCTCACATCCTTTGAAAACTCGAGAGGTCCGCCGAGATCAATGCTTCCAAAGGAGACAACGCCTGACTCTTCTTGAAAATGGATAGGAGTCCCCGGATCCCTGTGGCACGTGGAAAGGGACCCTGGGTATCCCGCGTCACGTGGAGACGCGTCCCAATTGCCATGCCAAGACTCGAGGAGAATCCCGAGGTGTCCCTCGCACCTAGGCAGGAGTCCTGAGGTCGCTGAACAAACACGTGTCTGGAAGGTCCCTCCCCGTCGTAACTCGAGAATATACCCCAGGTTCCGGCCGCAACTCGAGAAAAACCATGAGACTTCCCCCTCGCCGCGAGATGAGGCCCGATTCCCCTGCACTGCGTGCAGAGCAATTCCGTGTTCCACATCAAACGTGAAAGGAGCCTTGATTTCCTTTATGGCACTCTAGAGAAAACCCAAGATCACTGTCTCAAGTCTAGAGGGATCCTGAGGTCACTGGAGCAACATGAACGGGCTCCGGGGACCCAAAATCAACTCGAGATTACAGCTTATTCCCTGGCTTCGACTCAAGAGGAATACCAAGTTTCCACAAGCACCTCAAGAGGAGGCTTCTCTCAGCTACAGGTATGTGAGAGGAACCCTGAGTTTGTGGCCTCAACTGGAAAGGACACCGAGATGCTCTGACTCGAAGTAAGGCTGGATATCCCTGCAGTGAATTGAATGCAGGCTGTCTTGCATCTCCCAAGACGAAGGGATGTCTGAATCCCCTGTGGAGACCACAGAGAATGTCCTAGTCTTCCGCCTCAACACGACCGGAGGCCTCACATCCTTTGAAAACTCGAGATGTCTGCGCAGATCAATGCTTCCAAAGGAGACGATGCCTGACTCCTCTTGAAAATGGATAGGAGTCCCAGGATCCCTGTGGCACGTGGAAAGGGACCCTGGGTCTCCCGCCTCACGTGGAGACGCCTCCCAATTGCCATTGCAAGACTCGAGGAGAATCCCGAGGTGTCCCTCGCACCTAGGCAGGAGTCCTGACGTTGCTGAACAAACACGTGTCTGGAAGGGCCCTCCCCGTCGTAACTCGAGAATATACCCCTGGTTCCGGCCGCAACTCCAGAAAAACCATGAGACTTCCCCCTCGACGCGAGATGAGGCCTGATTCCCCTGCACTGCGTGCAGAGCAATTCCGTGTTACACATCAAACGTGAAAGGAGCCTTGATTTCCTTGATGGCACTCCAGAGAAAACCCAAGATCACTGTCTCAAGTCTAGAGGGATCCTGAAGTCACTGGACCAACAGGAAAGGGCTCCGTGGACCCCAAATCAACTCGAGATGAGAGCTTAGACCCTGGCTTAGACTCAAGAGGAATACCAACTTTCCACAAGGACCTCAAGAGGAGGCTTCTCTCAGCTACAGGTATGTGACAGGGACCCTGAGTTTGTGGCCTCAAGTGGAATGGACACCGAGATGCTCTGACTCGAAGTAAGTCCGGATATCCCTGCAGTGAATTGAATGCAGGCTCGTCTTGCATCTCCCAAGATGAAGGGATGTCTGAATCCCCTGTGGAGACCACAGAGAAAGACCTAATTCTCCGCCTCATCGCGACCGGAGGCCTCACATCCTTTGAAAACTCGAGAGGTCCACGGAGATCAATGCTTCCAAAGGAGACGATGCCTGACTCCTCTTGAAAATGGATAGGAGTCCCAGGATCCCTGTGGCACGTGGAAAGGGACCCTGGGTCTCCCGCCTCATGTGGAGACGCGTCCAAATTACCATGCCAAGACTCGAGGAGAATCCCGAGGTGTCCCTCGCACCTAGGCAGGAGTCCTGATGTCGCTGAACAAACACGTGTCTGGAAGGGACCTCCCCGTCGTAACTCGAGAATATACCCCAGGTTCCGGCCGCAACTCGAGAAAAACCATGAGATTTCCCCCTCGCCACGAGTTGAGGCCCGATTCCCCTGCACTGAATGCAGAGCAATTCCGTGTTCCACATCAAACGTGAAAGGAGCCTTGATTTTCTCGATGGCACTCCAGAGAAAACCCAAGATCACTGTCTCAAGTCTAGAGGCATCCTGAAGTCACTGGACGAACAGGAAAGGGCTTCGTGGACCCCAAATCAACTCGAGATGAGTGCTTAGACCCTGGCTTAGACTCAAGAGGAATACCAACTTTCCACAAGGACCTCAAGAGGAGGTTTCTCTCAGCTACACGTATATTTGAGGGACCCTGAGTTTGTGGCCCCAAGTGGAATGGACACCGAGATGCTCTGACTCGAAGTAAGGCCGGATATCACTGCAGTGAATTGAATGCAGGCTCGTCTTGCATCTCCCAAGACGAAGGGATGTCTGAATCCCCTGTGGAGACAACAGAGAAAGAACTAGTCACCCGCCTCATCGTGACCGGAGGCCTCACATCCTTTGAAAATTCGAGAGGTCCGCCGAGATCAGTGCTTCCAAAGTAGACGTTGCCTGACTCTTCTTGAAAATGGATAGGAGTCTCAGGATCCCTGTGGCACTGGGAAAGGGACCCTGGGTCTCCCGCCTCACGTGGAGACGAGTCCCAAATGCCATGCCAAGACTCGAGGAGAATTCCGAGGTGGCCCTCACACCTAGGCAGTAGTCCTGACGTCGCTGAACAAACACGTGTCTGGAAGGGCCCTCCCCGTCGTAACTCGAGAATATAACCCAGGTTCTGGCCACAACTCGAGAAACACCATGAGACTTCCCCCTCGCCGCGAGATGAGCCCCGATTCCCCTGCACTGCGTGCAGAACAATTCCGTGTTCCACATTAAACGTGAAAGGAGCCTTGATTTCCTTGATGGCACTCCAGAGAAAACCCAAGATCACTGTCTCAAGTCTAGAGGGATCCTGAGGTCACTGGAGCAACACCAAAAGGCTCCGTGGACCCCAAATCAACTCGTGATGAGAGCTTAGTCCCTGGCTTCGACTCAAGAGGAATACCAACTTTCCACAAGCACCTCAAGAGGAGGCTTCTCTCAGCTACAGGTATGTGAGAGGGACCCTGAGTTTGTGGCGTCAAGTGGAATGGACACCGAGATGCTCTGACTCGAAGTAAGGCCGGATATCCCTGCAGTGAATTGAATGCAGGCTCATCTTACATCTCCCAAGACGAAGGGATGTCTGAATCCCCTGTGGAGACCACAGAGAAAGAACTAGTTCCCCGCCTCATCGAGACCGGAGGTCTCACATCCTTTGAAAACTCGAGAGGTCCGCCGAGATCAATGCTTCCAAAGGAGACAACGCCTGACTCTTCTTGAAAATGGATAGGAGTCCCCGGATCCCTGTGGCACGTGGAAAGGGACCCTGGGTATCCCGCGTCACGTGGAGACGCGTCCCAATTGCCATGCCAAGACTCGAGGAGAATCCCGAGGTGTCCCTCGCACCTAGGCAGGAGTCCTGACGTCACTGAACAAACACGTGTCTGGAAGGGCCCTCCTCGTCGTAACTCGAGAATATACCCCAGGTTCCGGCCGCAACTCGAGAAAAACCATGAGAATTCCCACTCTCCGCGAGATGAGGCCTGATTCCCCTGCACTGCATGCAGAGCAATTCCGTGTTCCACATCAAACGTGAAAGGAGCCTTGATTTCCTTGATGGCACTCCAGAGAAAACCCAAGATCACTGTCTCAAGTCTAGAGGGATCCTGAGGTCACTGGAGCAACAGGAAATTTCCCCTTGGACCCCAAATCAACTCGAGATGAGAGCTTAGTCCCTGGATTCGACTCAAGAGGAATACCAACTTTCCATAAGCACCTCAAGAGGAGGATTCTCTCAGCTACAGGTGTGTGAGAGGGACCCTGAGTTTGTGGCCTCAAGTGGAATGGACACTGAGATGCTGTGACTCGAAGTAAGTCCGGATATCCCTGCAGTGAATTGAATGCAGGCTCGTCTTGCATCTCCCAAGACGAAGGGATGTCTGAATCCCCTGTGGAGACCTCAGAGAAAGACCGACTTCTCCGCCTCATTGCGACCAGAGGCCTCACATCCTTTGAAAACTCGAGAGGTTCGCGGAGATCAATGCTTCCAAAGGAGCCGATGCCTGACTCCTCTTGAAAATGGATAGGAGTCCCAGGATCCCTGTGGCACGTGGAAAGGGACCCTGGGTCTCCCGCCTCACGTGGAGACGCGTCCAAATTGCCATGCCAAGACTCGAGGAGAATCCAGAGGTGTCCCTCGCACCTAGGCAGGAGTCCTGACGTCACTGAACAAACACGTGTCTGGAAGGGCCCTCCCCGTCGTAACTCGAGAATATACCCCAGGTTCCGGCCGCAACTCGAGAAAAACCATGAGATTTCCCCTCGCCGCGAGTTGAGGCCCGATTCCCCTGCACTGAATGCAGAGCAATTCCGTGTTCCACATCAAACGTGAAAGGAGCCTTGATTTCCTTGATGGCACTCCAGAGAAAACCCAAGATCACTGTCTCAAGTCTAGAGGGATCCTGAGGTCACTGGACCAACAGGAAAGGGCTTCGTGGACCCCAAATCAACTCGAGATGAGAGCTTAGACCCTGGTTTAGACTCAAGAGGAATACCAACTTTCCACAAGGACCTCAAGAGGAGGCTTCTCTCAGCTACAGGTATATTTGAGAGACCCTGAGTTTGTGGCCTCAAGTGGAATGGACACCGAGATGCTCTGACTCGAAATAAGGCCGGATATCCCTGCAGTGAATTGAATGCAGGCTCGTCTTGCATCTCCCAAGACGAAGGGATGTCTGAATCCCCTGTGGCGACCACAGAGAAAGACCTAATTCTCCGCCTCATAGCGACCGGGGGCCTCACATCCTTGAAAACTCGAGAGGTCCGCGGAGATCAATGCTTCCAAAGGAGACGATGCCTGACTCCTCTTGAAAATGGATAGGAGTCCCAGGATCCCTGTGGCACGTGGAAAGGGACCCTGGGTCTCCCGCCTCACGTGGAAACCCGTCCCAATTGCCATGCCAAGACTCGAGGAGAATCCCGAGGTGTCCCTTGCACCTAGGCAGGAGTCCTGACGTCGCTGAACAAACACGTGTCTGGAAGGGCCCTCCCCGTCGTAACTCGAGAATATACCCCTGCTTCCGGCCGCAACTCCAGAAAAACCATGAGACTTCCCCCTCGCCGCGAGATGAGGCCTGATTCCCCTGCACTGCGTGCAGAGCAATTCCGTGTTCCACATCAAACGTGAAAGGAGCCTTGATTTCCTTGATGGCACTCCAGAGAAAACCCAAGATCACTGTCTCAAGTCTAGAGGGATCCTGATGTCACTGGAGCAACACGAAAGGGCTCCGTGGACCCCAAATCAACTCGAGATGAGAGCTTAGTCCCTGGCTTCGACTCAAGAGGAATACCAACTTTTCACAAGCAGCTCAAGAGGAGGCTTGTCTCAGCTACAGGTAAGTGAGAGGGACCCTGAGTTTGTGGCCTCAAGTGGAATGGACACCGAGATCCTCTGACCCGAAGTAAGGCCGGATATCCCTGCAGTGAATTGAATGCAGGATCGTCTTGCATCTCCCAAGACGAAGGGATGTCTGAATCCCCTGTGGAGACCACAGAGAAAGACCTAGTTCTCCGCCTCATCGCGACCGGAGGCCTCACATCCTTTGAAACCTCAAGAGGTCTGCGGAGATCAATGCTTCCAAAGGAGACGATGCCTTACTCCTCTTGAAAATGGATAGGAGTCCCAGGATCCCTGTGGCACGTGGAAAGGTACCCTGGGTCTCCCGCCTCACGTGGAGACGCGTCCAAATTACCATGCCAAGTCTCGAGGAGAATACCGAGGTGTCCCTCGCACCTAGGCAGGAGTCCTGATGTCGCTGAACAAACACGTGTCTGGAAGGGCCCTACCCGTCGTAACTCGAGAATATACCCCAGGTTCCGGCCGCAACTCGAGAAAAACCATGAGATTTCCCCCTCGCCGCGAGTTGAGGCTCGATTCCCCTGCACTGAATGCAGAGCAATTCCGTGTTCCACATCAAACGTGAAAGGAGCCTTGATTTCCTTGATGGCACTCCAGAGAAAACCCAAGATCACTGTCTCAAGTCTAGAGGGATCCTGAAGTCACTGGACCAACAGGAAAGGGCTTCGTGGACCCCAAATCAACTCGAGATGAGAGCTTAGACCCTGGCTTAGACTCAAGAGGAATACCAACTTTCCACAAGGACCTCAAGAGGAGGTTTCTCTCAGCTACACGTATATTTGAGGGACCCTGATTTTGTGGCCTCAAATGGAATTGACACCGAGATGCTCTGACTCGAAGTAAGGCCGGATATCCCTGCAGTGAATTGAAGGCAGGCTCGTCTTGCATCTCCCAAGACGAAGGGATGTCTGAATCCACTGTAGAGACCACAGAGAAAGAACTAGTTCCCCGCCTCATCGAGACCGGAGGTCTCACATCCTTTGAAAACTCGAGAGGTCCGCCGAGATCAATGCTTCCAAAGGAGACGATGACTGACTCTTCTTGAAAATGGATAGGAGTCCCCGGATCCCTGTGGCACGTGGAAAGGGACCCTGGGTATCCCGCGTCACGTGGAGACGCGTCCCAATTGCCATGCCAAGACTCGAGGATAATCCCGAGGTGTCCCTCGCACCTAGGCAGGAGTCCTGACGTCACTGAACAAACACGTGTCTGGAAGGGCCCTTCTCGTCGTAACTCGAGAATATACCCCAGGTTCCGGCCGCAACTCGAGAAAAACCATGAGACTTCCCACTCTCCGCGAGATGAGGCCTGATTCCCCTGCACTGCGTGCAGAGCAATTCCGTGTTCCACATCAAACGTGAAAGGAGCCTTGATTTCCTTGATGGCACTCCAGAGAAAACCCAAGATCACTGTCTCAAGTCTAGAGGGATCCTGAGGTCACTGGAGCAACAGGAAATTTCCCCTTGGACCCCAAATCAACTCGAGATGAGAGCTTAGTCCCTGGATTCGACTCAAGAGGAATACCAACTTTCCATAAGCACCTCAAGAGGAGGATTCTCTCAGCTACAGGTGTGTGAGAGGGACCCTGAGTTTGTGGCCTCAAGTGGAATGGACACTGAGATGCTGTGACTCGAAGTAGTCCAGATATCCCTGCAGTGAATTGAATGCAGGCTCGTCTTGCATCTCCCAAGACGAAGGGATGTCTGAATCCCCTGTGGAGACCACAGAGAAAGACCTAGTCCTCTGCCTCATCAAGACCGGAGGCCTCACATCCTTTGAAAACTCGAGAGGTCTGCGGAGATCAATGCTTCCAAAGGAGACGATGCCTGACTCTTCTTGAAAATGGATAGGAGTCCCAGGATCCCTGTGGCACGTGGAAAGGGACCCTGGGTCTCCCGCCTCACGTGGAGACGCGTCCAAATTACCATGCCAAGTCTCGAGGAGAATACCGAGGTGTCCCTCGTACCTAGGCAGGAGTCCTGATGTCGCTGAACAAACACGTGTCTGGAAGGGCCCTACCCGTCGTAACTCGAGAATATACCCCAGGTTCCGGCCGCAACTCGAGAAAAACCATGAGATTTCCCCCTCGCCGCGAGTTGAGGCCCGATTCCCCTGCACTGAATGCAGAGCAATTCCGTGTTCCACATCAAACGTGAAAGGAGCCTTGATTTCCTTGATGGCACTCCAGAGAAAACCCAAGATCACTGTCTCAAGTCTAGAGGGATCCTGAAGTCACTGGACCAACAGGAAAGGGCTTCGTGGATCCTAAATCAAATCGAGATGAGAGCTTAGACCCTGGCTTAGACTCAAGAGGAATACCAACTTTCCACAAGGACCTCAAGAGGAGGTTTCTCTCAGCTACACGTATATTTGAGGGACCCTGAGTTTGTGGCCCCAAGTGGAATGGACACCGAGATGCTCTGACTCGAAGTAAGGCCGGATATCACTGCAGTGAATTGAATGCAGGCTCGTCTTGCATCTCCCAAGACGAAGGGATGTCTGAATCCCCTGTGGAGACAACAGAGAAAGAACTAGTCACCCGCCTCATCGTGACCGGAGGCCTCACATCCTTTGAAAATTCGAGAGGTCCGCCGAGATCAGTGCTTCCAAAGTAGACGTTGCCTGACTCTTCTTGAAAATGGATAGGAGTCTCAGGATCCCTGTGGCACTGGGAAAGGGACCCTGGGTCTCCCGCCTCACGTGGAGACGCGTCCCAAATGCCATGCCAAGACTCGAGGAGAATTCCGAGGTGGCCCTCACACCTAGGCAGTAGTCCTGACGTCGCTGAACAAACACGTGTCTGGAAGGGCCCTCCCCGTCGTAACTCGAGAATATAACCCAGGTTCTGGCCACAACTCGAGAAACACCATGAGACTTCCCCCTCGCCGCGAGATGAGCCCCGATTCCCCTGCACTGCGTGCAGAACAATTCCGTGTTCCACATTAAACGTGAAAGGAGCCTTGATTTCCTTGATGGCACTCCAGAGAAAACCCAAGATCACTGTCTCAAGTCTAGAGGGATCCTGAGGTCACTGGAGCAACACCAAAAGGCTCCGTGGACCCCAAATCAACTCGTGATGAGAGCTTAGTCCCTGGCTTCGACTCAAGAGGAATACCAACTTTCCACAAGCACCTCAAGAGGAGGCTTCTCTCAGCTACAGGTATGTGAGAGGGACCCTGAGTTTGTGGCGTCAAGTGGAATGGACACCGAGATGCTCTGACTCGAAGTAAGGCCGGATATCCCTGCAGTGAATTGAATGCAGGCTCATCTTACATCTCCCAAGACGAAGGGATGTCTGAATCCCCTGTGGAGACCACAGAGAAAGAACTAGTTCCCCGCCTCATCGAGACCGGAGGTCTCACATCCTTTGAAAACTCGAGAGGTCCGCGGAGATCAATGCTTCCAAAGGAGACAACGCCTGACTCTTCTTGAAAATGGATAGGAGTCCCCGGATCCCTGTGGCACGTGGAAAGGGACCCTGGGTATCCCGCGTCACGTGGAGACGCGTCCCAATTGCCATGCCAAGACTCGAGGAGAATCCCGAGGTGTCCCTCGCACCTAGGCAGGAGTCCTGAGGTCGCTGAACAAACACGTGTCTGGAAGGGCCCTCCCCGTCGTAACTCGAGAATATACCCCAGGTTCCGGCCGCAACTCGAGAAAAACCATGAGACTTCCCCCTCGCCGCGAGATGAGGCCCGATTCCCCTGCACTGCGTGCAGAGCAATTCCGTGTTCCACATCAAACGTGAAAGGAGCCTTGATTTCCTTGATGGCACTCCAGAGAAAACCCAAGATCACTGTCTCAAGTCTAGAGGGATGCTGAGGTCACTGGAGCAACACGAAAGGGCTCCGTGGACCCCAGATCTACTCGAGATGAGAGGTTAGTCCCTGGCTTCGAATCAAGAGGAATACCAACTTTCCACAAGCACCTCAAGAGGAGGCTTCTCTCAGCTACAGGTATGTGAGAGGGACCCTGAGTTTGTGGCCTCAATTGGAATGGACACCTAGATGCTCTGACTCAAAAAAGCCGGATATCCCAATAGTGATTTGAATGCAGGCTCGTCTTGCATCTCCCAAGATGAAGGGATGTCTGAATCCCGTGCGGAGACCACAGAGAAAGACCTAGTCCTCTGTTTCATCGCGACCGGAGGCTTCACATCCTTTGAAAACTCGAGAAGTCCGCGGAGATCAATGCTTCCAAAGGAGACGATGCCTGACTCTTCTTGAAAATGGATAGTAGTCCCAGGATCCCTGTGGCACGTGGAAAGGGACCCGGGTCTCCCGCCTCACGTGGAGACGCGTCCAAATTGCCATGCCAAGACTCGAGGAGAATCCTGAGGTGTCCCTCGCACCTAGGCAGGAGTCCTGACGTCGCTGAACAAACACGTGTCTGGAAGGGCCCTCCCCGTCGTAACTCGAGAATATACCCCAGGTTCTGGCCGCAACTCGAGAAAAACCATGAGATTTCCCACTCGCCGCGAGTTGAGGCCCGATTACCCTGCACTGCATGCAGAGCAATTCCGTGTTCCACATCAAACGTGAAAGGACCCTTGATTTCCTTGATGGCACCCCAGTGAAAACCCAAGATCACTGTCACAAGTCTAGAGAGATCCTGAGGTCACTGGACCAAAAGGAAAGGGCTCCATGGACCCCAAATCAACTCGAGATGAGAGCTTAGTCCCTGGCTTAGACTCAAGAGGAATACCAACTTTCCACAAGCACCTCAAGAGGAGGCTTCTCTCAGCTACATGTATGTGAGAGCGACCCTGAGTTTGTGGCCTCAAGTGGAATGGACACCGAGATGCTCTGACTCGAAGTAAGGCCAGATATCCCTGCAGTGAATTGAATGCAGTCTCGTCTTGCATCTCCCAAGACGAAGGGATGTCTGAATCCCCTGTGGAGACCACAGAGAAAGACCTAGTCCTCCATCTCATCGCGACCGGAGGCCTCACATCCTTTGAAAACTCGAGAGGTCTGCAGAGATCAATGCTTCCAAAGGAGACGATGCCCGACTCCTCTTGAAAATGGATAGGAGTGCCAGGATCCCTGTGGCACGTGGAAAGGGACCCTGGGTCTCCTGCCTCACGTGGAGACGCATCCCAATTGCCATGCCAAGACTCGAGGAGAATCCTGAGGTGTCCCTCGCACCTAGGCAGGAGTCCTGACGTCGCTGAACAAACACGTGTCTGGAAGGGGCCTCCCCGTCGTAACTCGAGAATATACCCCAGGTTCCGGTCGCAACTCGAGAAAAACCATGAGACTTCCCCCTCGCCGCGAGATGAGGCCCGATTCCCCTGCCCTGCGTGCAGAGCAATTCCGTATTCCACATCAAAAGTGAAAGGAGCCTTGATTTCCTTGATGGCACTCCAGAGAAAACCCAAGTTCACTGTCTCAAGTCTAGAGGGATCCTGAGGTCACTGGAGCAACACGAAAGGGCTCCGTGGACCCCAAATCAACTCGAGATGAGAGCTTAGTCCCTGGCTTCGACTCAAGAGGAATGGCAACTTTCCACAAGCACCTCAAGAGGAGGCTTCTCTCAGCTACAGGTATGTGAGAGGGACCCTGAGTTTGTGGCCTCAAGTGGAATGGACACCGAGATGCTCTGACTCGAAGTAAGGCCGGATATCCCTGCAGTGAATTGAATGCAGGCTCGTCTTGCATCTCCCAAGACGAAGGGTTGCCTGAATCCCCTGTGGAGACCACAGAGAAAGACCTAGTCCTCCGCCTCATCGCGACCGGAGGACTCACATCCTTTGAAAATTCGAGAGGTCTGCGGAGATCAATGCTTCCAAAGGAGACGATGCCTGGCTCTTCTTGAAAATGGATAGGAGTCCCAGGATCACTGTGGCACGTGGAAAGGGACCCTGGGTCTCCCGCCTCACGTGGAGACGCGTCCCAATTGCCATGCCAAGACTCGAGGAGAATCCCGAGGTGTCCCTCGCACCTAGGCAGGAGTCCTGACGTCGCTGAACAAACACGTGTCTGGAACGGTCCTCCCCGTCGTAACTCGAGAATATACCCCAGGTTCCGGCCGCAACTCGAGAAAAACAATGAGACTTCCCCCTCGCCGCGAGATGAGGCCCGATTCCCCTGCACTGCGTGCAGAGCAATTCCGTGTTCCACATCAAGCCTGAAAGGAGCCTTGATTTCCTTGATGGCACTCCAGAGAAAACCCAAGATCACTGTCTCAAGTCTAGAGGGATCCTGAGGTCACTGGAGCAACACGAAAGGGCTCCGTGGACGGCAAATCAACTCGAGATGAGAGCTTAGTCCCTGGCTTTGAATCAAGAGTAATACCAACTTTCCACAAGCACCTCAAGAGGAGGCTTCTCTCAGCTACAGGTATGTGAGAGGGCCCCTGAGTTTGTGGCCTCAAGTGGAATGGACACCGAGATGCTCTGACTCGAAGTAAGGCCGGATATCCCTGCAGTGAATTGAATGGAGGCTCGTCTTGCATCTCCCAAGACGAAGGGATGTCTGAATCCCCTGTGGAGACCACAGAGAAAGACCTAGTCCTCCGTCTCATCCCGACCGGAGGCCTCACATCCTTTGAAAACTCGAGAGGTCTGCAGAGATCAATGCTTCTAAAGGAGACGATGCCCGACTCGTCTTGAATATGGATAGGAGTCCCAGGATCCCTGTGGCACGTGGAAAGGGACCCTGGGTCTCCTTCCTCACGTGGAGACGCGTCCCAATTGCCATGCCAAGACTCGAGGAGAATCCCGAGGTGTCCCTCGCACCTAGGCAGGAGTCCTGAGGTCGCTGAACAAACACGTGTCTGGAAGGTCCCTCCCCGTCGTAACTCGAGAATATACCCCAGGTTCCGGCCGCAACTCGAGAAAAACCATGAGACTTCCCCCTCGCCGCGAGATGAGGCCCGATTCCCCTGCACTGCGTGCAGAGCAATTCCGTGTTCCACATCAAACGTGAAAGGAGCCTTGATTTCCTTTATGGCACTCTAGAGAAAACCCAAGATCACTGTCTCAAGTCTAGAGGGATCCTGAGGTCACTGGAGCAACATGAACGGGCTCCGGGGACCCAAAATCAACTCGAGATTACAGCTTATTCCCTGGCTTCGACTCAAGAGGAATACCAAGTTTCCAAAAGCACCTCAAGAGGAGGCTTCTCTCAGCTACAGGTATGTGAGAGGAACCCTGAGTTTGTGGCCTCAACTGGAAAGGACACCGAGATGCTCTGACTCGAAGTAAGGCTGGATATCCCTGCAGTGAATTGAATGCAGGCTGTCTTGCATCTCCCAAGACGAAGGGATGTCTGAATCCCCTGTGGAGACCACAGAGAATGTCCTAGTCTTCCGCCTCAACACGACCGGAGGCCTCACATCCTTTGAAAACTCGAGATGTCTGCGCAGATCAATGCTTCCAAAGGAGACGATGCCTGACTCCTCTTGAAAATGGATAGGAGTCCCAGGATCCCTGTGGCACGTGGAAAGGGACCCTGGGTCTCCCGCCTCACGTGGAGACGCCTCCCAATTGCCATTGCAAGACTCGAGGAGAATCCCGAGGTGTCCCTCGCACCTAGGCAGGAGTCCTGACGTTGCTGAACAAACACGTGTCTGGAAGGGCCCTCCCCGTCGTAACTCGAGAATATACCCCTGGTTCCGGCCGCAACTCCAGAAAAACCATGAGACTTCCCCCTCGACGCGAGATGAGGCCTGATTCCCCTGCACTGCGTGCAGAGCAATTCCGTGTTACACATCAAACGTGAAAGGAGCCTTGATTTCCTTGATGGCACTCCAGAGAAAACCCAAGATCACTGTCTCAAGTCTAGAGGGATCCTGAAGTCACTGGACCAACAGGAAAGGGCTCCGTGGACCCCAAATCAACTCGAGATGAGAGCTTAGACCCTGGCTTAGACTCAAGAGGAATACCAACTTTCCACAAGGACCTCAAGAGGAGGCTTCTCTCAGCTACAGGTATGTGACAGGGACCCTGAGTTTGTGGCCTCAAGTGGAATGGACACCGAGATGCTCTGACTCGAAGTAAGTCCGGATATCCCTGCAGTGAATTGAATGCAGGCTCGTCTTGCATCTCCCAAGATGAAGGGATGTCTGAATCCCCTGTGGAGACCACAGAGAAAGACCTAATTCTCCGCCTCATCGCGACCGGAGGCCTCACATCCTTTGAAAACTCGAGAGGTCCACGGAGATCAATGCTTCCAAAGGAGACGATGCCTGACTCCTCTTGAAAATGGATAGGAGTCCCAGGATCCCTGTGGCACGTGGAAAGGGACCCTGGGTCTCCCGCCTCATGTGGAGACGCGTCCAAATTACCATGCCAAGACTCGAGGAGAATCCCGAGGTGTCCCTCGCACCTAGGCAGGAGTCCTGATGTCGCTGAACAAACACGTGTCTGGAAGGGACCTCCCCGTCGTAACTCGAGAATATACCCCAGGTTCCGGCCGCAACTCGAGAAAAACCATGAGATTTCCCCCTCGCCACGAGTTGAGGCCCGATTCCCCTGCACTGAATGCAGAGCAATTCCGTGTTCCACATCAAACGTGAAAGGAGCCTTGATTTTCTCGATGGCACACCAGAGAAAACCCAAGATCACTGTCTCAAGTCTAGAGGCATCCTGAAGTCACTGGACGAACAGGAAAGGGCTTCGTGGACCCCAAATCAACTCGAGATGAGTGCTTAGACCCTGGCTTAGACTCAAGAGGAATACCAACTTTCCACAAGGACCTCAAGAGGAGGTTTCTCTCAGCTACACGTATATTTGAGGGACCCTGAGTTTGTGGCCCCAAGTGGAATGGACACCGAGATGCTCTGACTCGAAGTAAGGCCGGATATCACTGCAGTGAATTGAATGCAGGCTCGTCTTGCATCTCCCAAGACGAAGGGATGTCTGAATCCCCTGTGGAGACAACAGAGAAAGAACTAGTCACCCGCCTCATCGTGACCGGAGGCCTCACATCCTTTGAAAATTCGAGAGGTCCGCCGAGATCAGTGCTTCCAAAGTAGACGTTGCCTGACTCTTCTTGAAAATGGATAGGAGTCTCAGGATCCCTGTGGCACTGGGAAAGGGACCCTGGGTCTCCCGCCTCACGTGGAGACGCGTCCCAAATGCCATGCCAAGACTCGAGGAGAATTCCGAGGTGGCCCTCACACCTAGGCAGTAGTCCTGACGTCGCTGAACAAACACGTGTCTGGAAGGGCCCTCCCCGTCGTAACTCGAGAATATAACCCAGGTTCTGGCCACAACTCGAGAAACACCATGAGACTTCCCCCTCGCCGCGAGATGAGCCCCGATTCCCCTGCACTGCGTGCAGAACAATTCCGTGTTCCACATTAAACGTGAAAGGAGCCTTGATTTCCTTGATGGCACTCCAGAGAAAACCCAAGATCACTGTCTCAAGTCTAGAGGGATCCTGAGGTCACTGGAGCAACACCAAAAGGCTCCGTGGACCCCAAATCAACTCGTGATGAGAGCTTAGTCCCTGGCTTCGACTCAAGAGGAATACCAACTTTCCACAAGCACCTCAAGAGGAGGCTTCTCTCAGCTACAGGTATGTGAGAGGGACCCTGAGTTTGTGGCGTCAAGTGGAATGGACACCGAGATGCTCTGACTCGAAGTAAGGCCGGATATCCCTGCAGTGAATTGAATGCAGGCTCATCTTACATCTCCCAAGACGAAGGGATGTCTGAATCCCCTGTGGAGACCACAGAGAAAGAACTAGTTCCCCGCCTCATCGAGACCGGAGGTCTCACATCCTTTGAAAACTCGAGAGGTCCGCCGAGATCAATGCTTCCAAAGGAGACAACGCCTGACTCTTCTTGAAAATGGATAGGAGTCCCCGGATCCCTGTGGCACGTGGAAAGGGACCCTGGGTATCCCGCGTCACGTGGAGACGCGTCCCAATTGCCATGCCAAGACTCGAGGAGAATCCCGAGGTGTCCCTCGCACCTAGGCAGGAGTCCTGACGTCACTGAACAAACACGTGTCTGGAAGGGCCCTCCTCGTCGTAACTCGAGAATATACCCCAGGTTCCGGCCGCAACTCGAGAAAAACCATGAGAATTCCCACTCTCCGCGAGATGAGGCCTGATTCCCCTGCACTGCATGCAGAGCAATTCCGTGTTCCACATCAAACGTGAAAGGAGCCTTGATTTCCTTGATGGCACTCCAGAGAAAACCCAAGATCACTGTCTCAAGTCTAGAGGGATCCTGAGGTCACTGGAGCAACAGGAAATTTCCCCTTGGACCCCAAATCAACTCGAGATGAGAGCTTAGTCCCTGGATTCGACTCAAGAGGAATACCAACTTTCCATAAGCACCTCAAGAGGAGGATTCTCTCAGCTACAGGTGTGTGAGAGGGACCCTGAGTTTGTGGCCTCAAGTGGAATGGACACTGAGATGCTGTGACTCGAAGTAAGTCCGGATATCCCTGCAGTGAATTGAATGCAGGCTCGTCTTGCATCTCCCAAGACGAAGGGATGTCTGAATCCCCTGTGGAGACCTCAGAGAAAGACCGACTTCTCCGCCTCATTGCGACCAGAGGCCTCACATCCTTTGAAAACTCGAGAGGTTCGCGGAGATCAATGCTTCCAAAGGAGCCGATGCCTGACTCCTCTTGAAAATGGATAGGAGTCCCAGGATCCCTGTGGCACGTGGAAAGGGACCCTGGGTCTCCCGCCTCACGTGGAGACGCGTCCAAATTGCCATGCCAAGACTCGAGGAGAATCCAGAGGTGTCCCTCGCACCTAGGCAGGAGTCCTGACGTCACTGAACAAACACGTGTCTGGAAGGGCCCTCCCCGTCGTAACTCGAGAATATACCCCAGGTTCCGGCCGCAACTCGAGAAAAACCATGAGATTTCCCCTCGCCGCGAGTTGAGGCCCGATTCCCCTGCACTGAATGCAGAGCAATTCCGTGTTCCACATCAAACGTGAAAGGAGCCTTGATTTCCTTGATGGCACTCCAGAGAAAACCCAAGATCACTGTCTCAAGTCTAGAGGGATCCTGAGGTCACTGGACCAACAGGAAAGGGCTTCGTGGACCCCAAATCAACTCGAGATGAGAGCTTAGACCCTGGTTTAGACTCAAGAGGAATACCAACTTTCCACAAGGACCTCAAGAGGAGGCTTCTCTCAGCTACAGGTATATTTGAGAGACCCTGAGTTTGTGGCCTCAAGTGGAATGGACACCGAGATGCTCTGACTCGAAATAAGGCCGGATATCCCTGCAGTGAATTGAATGCAGGCTCGTCTTGCATCTCCCAAGACGAAGGGATGTCTGAATCCCCTGTGGCGACCACAGAGAAAGACCTAATTCTCCGCCTCATAGCGACCGGGGGCCTCACATCCTTGAAAACTCGAGAGGTCCGCGGAGATCAATGCTTCCAAAGGAGACGATGCCTGACTCCTCTTGAAAATGGATAGGAGTCCCAGGATCCCTGTGGCACGTGGAAAGGGACCCTGGGTCTCCCGCCTCACGTGGAAACCCGTCCCAATTGCCATGCCAAGACTCGAGGAGAATCCCGAGGTGTCCCTTGCACCTAGGCAGGAGTCCTGACGTCGCTGAACAAACACGTGTCTGGAAGGGCCCTCCCCGTCGTAACTCGAGAATATACCCCTGCTTCCGGCCGCAACTCCAGAAAAACCATGAGACTTCCCCCTCGCCGCGAGATGAGGCCTGATTCCCCTGCACTGCGTGCAGAGCAATTCCGTGTTCCACATCAAACGTGAAAGGAGCCTTGATTTCCTTGATGGCACTCCAGAGAAAACCCAAGATCACTGTCTCAAGTCTAGAGGGATCCTGATGTCACTGGAGCAACACGAAAGGGCTCCGTGGACCCCAAATCAACTCGAGATGAGAGCTTAGTCCCTGGCTTCGACTCAAGAGGAATACCAACTTTTCACAAGCAGCTCAAGAGGAGGCTTCTCTCAGCTACAGGTAAGTGAGAGGGACCCTGAGTTTGTGGCCTCAAGTGGAATGGACACCGAGATGCTCTGACCCGAAGTAAGGCCGGATATCCCTGCAGTGAATTGAATGCAGGATCGTCTTGCATCTCCCAAGACGAAGGGATGTCTGAATCCCCTGTGGAGACCACAGAGAAAGACCTAGTTCTCCGCCTCATCGCGACCGGAGGCCTCACATCCTTTGAAACCTCAAGAGGTCTGCGGAGATCAATGCTTCCAAAGGAGACGATGCCTTACTCCTCTTGAAAATGGATAGGAGTCCCAGGATCCCTGTGGCACGTGGAAAGGGACCCTGGGTCTCCCGCCTCACGTGGAGACGCGTCCAAATTACCATGCCAAGTCTCGAGGAGAATACCGAGGTGTCCCTCGCACCTAGGCAGGAGTCCTGATGTCGCTGAACAAACACGTGTCTGGAAGGGCCCTACCCGTCGTAACTCGAGAATATACCCCAGGTTCCGGCCGCAACTCGAGAAAAACCATGAGATTTCCCCCTCGCCGCGAGTTGAGGCTCGATTCCCCTGCACTGAATGCAGAGCAATTCCGTGTTCCACATCAAACGTGAAAGGAGCCTTGATTTCCTTGATGGCACTCCAGAGAAAACCCAAGATCACTGTCTCAAGTCTAGAGGGATCCTGAAGTCACTGGACCAACAGGAAAGGGCTTCGTGGACCCCAAATCAACTCGAGATGAGAGCTTAGACCCTGGCTTAGACTCAAGAGGAATACCAACTTTCCACAAGGACCTCAAGAGGAGGTTTCTCTCAGCTACACGTATATTTGAGGGACCCTGATTTTGTGGCCTCAAATGGAATGGACACCGAGATGCTCTGACTCGAAGTAAGGCCGGATATCCCTGCAGTGAATTGAAGGCAGGCTCGTCTTGCATCTCCCAAGACGAAGGGATGTCTGAATCCACTGTAGAGACCACAGAGAAAGAACTAGTTCCCCGCCTCATCGAGACCGGAGGTCTCACATCCTTTGAAAACTCGAGAGGTCCGCCGAGATCAATGCTTCCAAAGGAGACGATGACTGACTCTTCTTGAAAATGGATAGGAGTCCCCGGATCCCTGTGGCACGTGGAAAGGGACCCTGGGTATCCCGCGTCACGTGGAGACGCGTCCCAATTGCCATGCCAAGACTCGAGGATAATCCCGAGGTGTCCCTCGCACCTAGGCAGGAGTCCTGACGTCACTGAACAAACACGTGTCTGGAAGGGCCCTCCTCGTCGTAACTCGAGAATATACCCCAGGTTCCGGCCGCAACTCGAGAAAAACCATGAGACTTCCCACTCTCCGCGAGATGAGGCCTGATTCCCCTGCACTGCGTGCAGAGCAATTCCGTGTTCCACATCAAACGTGAAAGGAGCCTTGATTTCCTTGATGGCACTCCAGAGAAAACCCAAGATCACTGTCTCAAGTCTAGAGGGATCCTGAGGTCACTGGAGCAACAGGAAATTTCCCCTTGGACCCCAAATCAACTCGAGATGAGAGCTTAGTCCCTGGATTCGACTCAAGAGGAATACCAACTTTCCATAAGCACCTCAAGAGGAGGATTCTCTCAGCTACAGGTGTGTGAGAGGGACCCTGAGTTTGTGGCCTCAAGTGGAATGGACACTGAGATGCTGTGACTCGAAGTAGTCCAGATATCCCTGCAGTGAATTGAATGCAGGCTCGTCTTGCATCTCCCAAGACGAAGGGATGTCTGAATCCCCTGTGGAGACCACAGAGAAAGACCTAGTCCTCTGCCTCATCAAGACCGGAGGCCTCACATCCTTTGAAAACTCGAGAGGTCTGCGGAGATCAATGCTTCCAAAGGAGACGATGCCTGACTCTTCTTGAAAATGGATAGGAGTCCCAGGATCCCTGTGGCACGTGGAAAGGGACCCTGGGTCTCCCGCCTCACGTGGAGACGCGTCCAAATTACCATGCCAAGTCTCGAGGAGAATACCGAGGTGTCCCTCGTACCTAGGCAGGAGTCCTGATGTCGCTGAACAAACACGTGTCTGGAAGGGCCCTACCCGTCGTAACTCGAGAATATACCCCAGGTTCCGGCCGCAACTCGAGAAAAACCATGAGATTTCCCCCTCGCCGCGAGTTGAGGCCCGATTCCCCTGCACTGAATGCAGAGCAATTCCGTGTTCCACATCAAACGTGAAAGGAGCCTTGATTTCCTTGATGGCACTCCAGAGAAAACCCAAGATCACTGTCTCAAGTCTAGAGGGATCCTGAAGTCACTGGACCAACAGGAAAGGGCTTCGTGGATCCTAAATCAAATCGAGATGAGAGCTTAGACCCTGGCTTAGACTCAAGAGGAATACCAACTTTCCACAAGGACCTCAAGAGGAGGTTTCTCTCAGCTACACGTATATTTGAGGGACCCTGATTTTGTGGCCTCAAATGGAATGGACACCGAGATGCTCTGACTCGAAGTAAGGCCGGATATCCCTGCAGTGAATTGAATGCAGGCTCGTCTTGCATCTCCCAAGACGAAGGGATGTCTGAATCCCCTGTGGAGACCACAGAGAAAGACCTAATTCTCTGCCTCATAGCGACCGGGGGCTTCACATCCTTTGAAAATTCGTGAGGTCCGCGGAGATCAATGCTTACAAAGGAGACGATGCCTGACTCCTCTTGAAAATGGATAGGAGTCCCAGGATCCCTGTGGAACGTGGAAAGGGACCCTTGGTCTCCCGCCTCACGTGGAGACGCTTCCCCATTGCCATGCCAAGACTCGAGGAGAATCCCGAGGTGTCCCTCGCACCTAGGCAGGAGTCCTGACGTCGCTGAACAAACACGTGTCTGGAAGGGCCCTCCCCGTCGTAACTCGAGAATATACCCCAGGTTCCGGCGGCAACTCAGGAAAAACCATGAGACTTCCCCCTCGCCGCGAGATGAGGCCCGATTCCCCTGCCCTGCGTGCAGAGCAATTCCGTGTTCCACATCAAAAGTGAAAGGAGCCTTGATTTTCTTGATGGCACTCCAGAGAAAACCCAAGATCACTGTCTCTAGTCTAGAGGGTTCCTGAGGTCACTGTAGCAATACGAAAGGGCTCCCTGGACCCCAAATCAACTCCAGATGAGAGCTTAGTCCCTGGCTTCGACTCAAGAGGAATACCAACTTTCCACAAGCACCTGAAGAGGAGGCTTCTCGCAGCCAAAGGTATGTGAGAGGGCCCCTGAGTTTGTGGCCTCAAGTGGAATGGACACCGAGATGCTCTGACTCGAAGTAAGGCCGAATATCCCTGCAGTGAATTGAATGCAGGCTCGTCTTGCATCTCCCAAGACGAAGGGATGTCTGAATCCCCTATGGAGACGACAGAGAAAGAGCTAGTCCTCCGCCTCATCGAGACCGGAGGCATCACATCCCTTCAAAATTCTAGAGGTATGCGGAGATCAATGCTTCCAAAGGAGACGATGCCTGACTCTTCTTGAAAATGGATAGGAGTCCCAGGATCCCTGTGGCACGTGGAAAGGGACCCTGGGTCTCCTGCCTCACTAGGAGACGCATCCCAATTGCCATGCCAAGACTCGAGAAGAATCCCGAGGTGTCCCTCGCACCTAGGCAGGAGTCCTGACGTCGCTGAACAAACACGTGTCTGCAAGGGCCCTCCCCGTCGTAACTCGAGAATATACCCCAGGTTCCGGCCACAACTCGAGAAAAACCTTGAGACTTCCCCGTCGCCCCGAGATGAGACCCGATTCCCCTGCACTGCGTGCAGAGCAATTCCGTGTTCCACATCAAACGTGAAAGGAGCCTTGATTTCCTTGATGGCACTCCAGAGAAAACCCAAGATCACTCTCTCAAGTCTAGAGGGATGCTGAGGTCACTGGAGCAACACGAAAAGGCTCCGTGGACCCCAAATCAACTCGAGATGATAGCTTAGTCCCTGGCTTCGACTCAAGAGGAATACCAACTTTCCACAAGCACCTCAAGAGGAGGCTTCTCTCAGCTACAGGTATGTGAGAGGGACCCTGAGTTTGTGTCCTCGAGTGGAATGGACACCGAGATGCTCTGACTCGAAGTAAGGCTGGATATCCCTACAGTGAATTGAATGCAGGCTCGTCTTGCATCTCCCACGATGAAGGGATGTCTGAATCCCCTGTGGAGACCACAGAGAAAGACCTAGTCCTCCGCCTCAACGCGACCGGAGGCCTCATATCCTTTGAAAATATGAGAGGTCCGCGGAGATCAATGCTTCCAAAGGAGACGATGCCTGACTCCTCTTGAAAATAATAGGAGTCCCAGGATCCCTGTGGCACGTTGAAAGGGACACTGGGTCTCCCGCCACACGTGGATACGCGTCCCAAATGCCATGCCAAGACTCGAGGAGAATCCCGAGGTGTCCCTCGCACCTAGGCATGAGTCCTGACGTCGCTGAAGAAACACGTGTCTGGAAGGGCCCTCCCTGTCGCAACTCGAGAATATACCCCAGGTTCCGGCCACAACTCGAGAAAAACCATGAGACTTCGCCCTCGCCGCGAGATGAGGCCCAATTCACCTGCACTGTGTGCAGAGCAAATCCGTGTTCTACATCAAACGTGAAAGGAGCCTTGATTTCCTTGATGGCACTCCAGAGAAAACCCAAGATCACTGTCTCATGTCTAGAGAGAACCTGAGGTCACTGGAGCAACACCAAAAGGCTCCGTGGACCCCAAATCAACTCGTGATGAGAGATTAGTCCCTGGCTTCGACTCAAGAGGAATACCAACTTTCCACGAGCACCTCAAGAGGAGGCTTCTCTCAGCTACAGGTATGTGAGAGGGTCCAAGAGTTTCTGGCCTCAAGTGGAATGGACACCGAGATGCTCTGACTCGAAGTAAGGCCGGATATCCCTGCAGTGAATTGAATGCAGGCTCGTCTTGCATCTCCCAAGACGAAGGGATGTCTGAATCCCCTGTGGAGACCACAGAGAAAGTCCTAGTCCTCCGCCTCATCGCGACCGGAGGCCTCACATCCTTTGAAAACTCGAGAGGTCTGCGGAGATCAATGCTTCCAAAGGAGACGATGCCTGACTCCTCTTGAAAATGGATAGGAATCCCAGGATCCCTGTGGCACGTGGAAAGGGACCCTCGGTCTCCCGCCTCACGTGGAGACGCATCCCAATTGCCATGCCAAGACTCGAGGAGAATCCCGAGTTGTCCCTCGCACCTAGGCAGGAGTCCTGACGTCGCTGAACAAACACGTGTCTGGAAGGGCCCTCCCCATCGTAACTCGAGAATATAACCCAGGTTCCGGCCGCAACTCGAGAAAAACCATGAGACTTCCCCCTCACCGCGAGATGAGGCCCGATTCCCCTGCCCTGCGTGCAGAGCAATTCGGTGTTCGACATCAAAAGTGAAAGGAGCCTTGATTTCCTTGATGGCACTCCAGAGAAAACCCAAGATCACTGTTTCAAGTCTAGAGGGATCCTGAGGTCACTGTAGCAACACGAAAGGGCTCCGGGGACCCCAAATCATCTCGAGATGAGAGCTTAGTCCCTGGCTTCGACTCAAGAGGAAGTCCAACTTTCCACAAGCACCTCAAGTGGAGGCTTCTCTCAGCTACAGGTATTTGAGAGGGACCCTGAGTTTGTGGCCTCAAGTGGAATGGACACCGAGATGCTCTGACTCGAAGTAAGGCCAGATATCCCTGCAGTGAATTGAATGCAGGCTCTTCTTGCATCTCCCAAGATGAAGGGATGTCTGAATCCCCTGTGCAGACCACAGAGAAATCCTAGTTCTCCGCCTCATCGCAACCGGAGGCCTCACATCCTTTGAAAACTCGAGAGGTCCGTGGAGATCAATGCTTCCAAAGGAGACGATGCCTGACTCTTCTTGAAAATGGATAGGAGTCCCAGGATACCTGTGGCACGTGGAAAGGGACCCTGGGTCTCCCGCCTCACGTGGAGACGCGTCCCAATTGCCATTCCAAGACTCGAGGAGAATCCCGAGGTGTCCCTCGCACCTAGGCAGGAGTCCTGACGTCGCTGAACAAACACGTGTCTGGAACGGCCCTCCCCGTCGTAACTCGAGAATATACCCCAGGTTCCGGCCGCAACTCGAGAAAAACCATGAGACTTCCCGTTCGCCGCGAGATGAGACCCGATTCCCCTGCACTGCGTGCAGAGCAATTCCGTGTTCCACATCAAACGTGAAAGGAACCTTGATTTCCTTGATGGCACTCCAGAGAAAACCCAAGATCACTGTCTCAAGTCTAGAGGGATCCTGAGGTCACTGTAGCAACACGAAAGGGCTCCGTGGACGGCAAATCAACTCGAGATGAGAGCTTAGTCCCTGGCTTTGACTCAAGAGTAATACCAACTTTCCACAAGCACCTCAAGAGGAGGCTTCTCTCAGCTACAGGTATGTGAGAGGGCCCCTGAGTTTGTGGCCTCAAGTGGAATGGACACCGAGATGCTCTGACTCGACGTAAGGCCGGATATCCCTGCAGTGAATTGGATGTAGGCTCGTCTTGCATCTCCCAAGACGAAGGGATGTCTGAATCCCCTGTGGAGACCACAGAGAAAGACCTAATTCTCCGCCTCATCGTGAGCGGAGGCCCACATCCTTTGAACACTCGAGAGGTCCGCGGAGATCAATGCTTCCAAAGGAGACGATGCCTGACTCCTCTTGAAAATGGATAGGAGTCCCAGGATCACTGTGGCACGTGGAAAGGGACCCTGGGTCTCTCGCCTCACGTGGAGACGCGTCCCAGTTGCCATGCCAAGACTCGAGGAGAATCCCGAGGTGTCCCTCGCACCTAGGCAGGAGTCCTGACGTCGCTGAACAAACACGTGTCTGGAAGGGCCCTCCCCGTCGTTACTCGAGAATATACCCCAGGTTCGGGCCGCAACTCGAGAAAAAACATGAGATTTCCCCCTCGCCGGGAGATGACGCCCGATTCCCCTGCACTGCATGCAGAGCAATTCCGTGTTCCACATCAAACGTGAAAGGAGCCTTGATTTCCTTGATGGCACTCCAGAGAAAAACCAAGATCACTGTCTCAAGTCTAGAGGGATCCTGAGGTCACTGGACCAACAGGAAAGGGCTTTGTGGACCCCAAATCAACTGGAGATGAGAGCTTAGACCCTGGCTTAGACTCAAGAGGAATACCAACTTTCCACAAGGACCTCAAGGGGAGGCTTCTCTCAGCTACAGGTATATTTGAGGGACCCTGAGTTTGTGGCCTCAAGTGGAATGGACACCGAGATGCTCTGACTCGAAGTAAGGCCGGATATCCCTGCAGTGAATTGAAAGCAGGCTCGTCTTGCATCTCCCAAGACGAAGGGATGTCTGAATCCCCTGTGGAGACCACAGAGAAAGACCTAATTCTCCGCCTATAGCGACTGGGGACCTCACATTCTTTGAAAACTCGAGAGGTCCGCCGAGATCAATGCTTCCAAAGGAGACGATGCCTGACTCCTCTTGAAAATGGATAGGAGTCCCAGGATCCCTGTGGCACGTGGCAAGGGACCCTGGGTCTCCCACCTCACGTGGAGACGCGTCCCAATTGCCATGCCAAGACTCGAGGAGAATCCCGAGGTATCCCTAGCACCTAGGTAGGAGTCCTGACGTCGCTGAACAAACACGTGTCTGGAAGGGCCCTCCCCGTCGTAACTCGAGAATATACCCCAGGTTCCGGCCGCAACTCGAGAAAAACCATGAGATTTCCCCCTCGCCGCGAGTTGAGGCCCGATTCCCCTGCACTGCATGCCGAGCAATTCCGTGTTCCACATCAAACGTGAAAGGAGACTTGATTTCCTTGATGGCACTCCTGAGAAAACCCAAGATCACTGTCTCAAGTCTAGAGGGATCCTGAGGTCACTGGAGCAACACGAAATTTCCCCTTTGACCCCAAATCAACTCGAGATGAGAGCTTAGTCCCTGGATTCGAGTCAAGAGGAATATCAACTTTCCATAAGCACCTCAAGAGGAGGCTTCTCTCAGCTACAGGTGTGTGAGAGGGACCCTGAGTTTGTGGCCTCAAGTGGAATGGACACTGAGATGCTCTGACTCGAAGTAAGTCCGGATATCCCTGCAGTGAATTGAATGCAGGCTCGTCTTGCATCTCCCAAGACGAAGGGATGTCTGAATCCCCGGTGGAGACCTCAGAGAAAGACCGACTTCTCCGCCTCATCGCGACCGGAGGCCTCACATCCTTTGAAAATTCGAGAGGTCCGCGGAGATCAATGCTTCCAAAGGAGACGATGCCTGACTCCTCTTGAAAATGGATAGGAGTCCCAGGATGCCTGTGGCACGTGGAAAGGGACCCTGGGTCTCGCGCCTCACGTGGAGACGCGTCCCAATTGCCATGCCAAGACTCGAGGAGAATCCCGAGGTGTCCCTCGCACCTAGGCAGGAGTCCGACGTCGCTGAACAAACACGTGTCTGGAAGGGCCCTCCCCGTCGTAACTCGAGAATATACCCCAGGTTCCGGCCGCAACTCGAGAAAAACCATGAGATTTTCCCCTCGCCGCGAGTTGAGGCCCGATTCCTCTGCACTGAATGCAGAGCAATTCCGTGTTCCACATCAAACGTGAAAGGAGCCTTGATTTCCTTGATGGCACTCCAGAGAAAACCCAAGATCACTGTCTCAAGTCTAGAGGGATCCTGAGGTCACTGGACCAACAGGAAAGGGCTTCGTGGACCCCAAATCAACTCGAGATGAGAGCTTAGACCCTGGCTTCGACTCAAGAGGAATACCAACTTTCCACAAGGACCTCAAGAGGAGGCTTCTCTCAGCTACAGGTATATTTGAGGGACCCTGAGTTTGTGGCCTCAAGTGGAATGGACACCGAGATGCTCTGACTCGAAATAAGGCCGGATATCCCTGCAGTGAATTGAATGCAGGCTCATCTTGCATCTCCCAAGACGAAGGGATGTCTGAATCCGCTGTGGAGACCACAGAGAAAGACCTAATTCTCCACCTCATAGCGACCGGGGGCTTCACATCCTTTGAAAACTCAAGAGGTCCGCGGAGATCAATGCTTCCAAAGGAGACGATGCCTGACTCCTCTTGAAAATGGATAGGAGTCCCACGATCCCTGTGGCACGTGGAAAGGGACCCTGGGTCTCCGGCCTCACGTGGAGACGTGTCCCAATTGCCATGCCAAGACTCGAGGAGAATCCCGAGGTGTCCCTCGCCCCTAGGCAGGAGTCCTGACGTCGCTGAACAAACACGTGTCTGGAAGGGCCCTCCCCGTCGTAACTCGAGAATATACCCCAGGTTCCGTCCGCAACTCGAGAAAAACCATGAGATTTCCCCCTCGCCGCGAGTTGAGGCCCGATTCCCCTGCACTGCGTGCAGAGCAATTCCGTGTTCCACATCAAACGTGAAAGGAGCCTTGACTTCCTTGATGGCACTCCAGAGAAAACCCAAGATCACTGTCTCAAGTCTAGAGGGATGCTGAGGTCACTGGAACAACACGAAATTTCCCCTTTGACCCCAAATCAACTCGAAATGAGAGCTTAATCCCTGGCTTCGACTCAAGAGGAATACCAACTTTCCATAAGCCCCTCAAGAGGAGGCTTCTCTCAGCTACAGGTATGTGAGAGGGACCCTGAGTTTGTGGCCTCAAGTGGAATGGACACCGAGGTGCTCTGACTCGAAGTAAGGCCAAATATCCCTGCAGTGAATTGAATGCAGGCTCGTCTTGCATCTCCCAATACGAAGGGATGTCTGAATCCCCTGTGGAGACCTAAGAGAAAGACCGACATCTCCGCCTCATCGCGACTGGAGGCCTCACATCCTTTGAAAACTCGAGAGGTCCACGGAGATCAATGCTTCCAAAGGAGACGATGCCTGACTCCTCTTGAAAATGGATAGGAGTCCCAGGATGCCTGTGGCACGTGGAAAGGGACCCTGGGTCTCCCGCCTCACGTGGAGACGCGTCCAAATTGCCATGCCAAGACTCGAGGAGAATCCCGAGGTGTCCCTCGCACCTAGGCAGGAGTCCTGACGTCACTGAACAAACACGTGTCTGGAAGGGCCCTCCCCGTCGTAACTCGCGAATATACCCCAGGTTCCGGCCGCAACTCGAGAAAAACCATGAGACTTCCCCCTCGGTGCGAGATGAGGCCCGATTCCCCTGCATTGCGTGCAGAGCAATTCCGTGTTCCACATCAAACGTGAAAGGAGCCTTGATTTCCTTGGTGGCACTCCAGAGAAAACCCAAGACCACTGTCTCAAGTCTAGAGGGCTCCTGAGGTCACGGGAGCAACATGAAAGGGCTCCGTGGACCCCAAATCAACTAGAGATGAGAGCTTAGTCCCTGGCTTCGACTCAAGAAGAATACCAACTTTCCACAAGCACCTCAAGAGGAGGCTTGTCTCAGCTACAGGTATGTGAGAGGGACCCTGAGATTGTGGCCTCAAGTGGAATGGACACCGAGATGCTCTGACTCGAAGTAAGGCCGGATATCCCTGCATTGAATTGAATGCAGGCTCGACTTGCATCTCCCAAGACGAAGGGATGTCCGAATGCCCTGTGGGGACCACAGAGAAAGACCTAGTTCTCCGCCTCATCGCGACCGGAGGCCTCACATCCTTTGAAAACTCGAGAGGTCCGCAGAGATCAATGCTTCCAAAGGAGACGATGCCTGACTCCTCTGGAAAACGGATAGGAATCCCAGGATCCCTGTGGCACGTGGAAAGGGACCCTGGGTCTCCCGCCTCACGTGGAGACGCCTCCCAATTGCCATGCCAAGACTCGAGGAGAATCCCGAGGTGTCCCTCGCACCTAGGCAGGAGTCCTGACTTCGCTGAACAAACACTTGTCTGGAAGGGCGCTCCCCGTCGTAACTCGAGAATATACCCCAGGTTCCGGTCGCAACTCGAGAAAAACCATGAGACTTCCCACTTGCTGCAATATGAGGCCCGATTCCCCTGAACTGCGTGCAGAGCAATTCCGTGTTCCACATCAAATGTGAAAGGAGCCTTGATTTCCTTGGTGGCACTCCAGAGAAAACCCAAGATCACTGTCTCAAGTCTAGAGGGATCCTGAGGTCACTGTAGCAACACGAAAGGGCTCCGTGGACCCCAAATCAACTCCAGATGAGAGCTTAGTCCCTGGCTTCGACTCAAGAGGAATACCAACTTTCCACAAGCACCTCAAGAGGAGGCTTCTCTCAGCTAAATGTATGTGAGACGGACCCTGAGGTTGTGGCCTCAACTTGAATGGACACCGAGATGCTCTGACTCGAAGTAAGGCCGGATATCCCTGCAGTGAATTGAATGCAGGCTTGTCTTGCATCTCCCAAGAAGAAGGGATGTCTGAATCCCGTGTGGAGACCACAGAGAAAGACCTAGTTCTCCGCCTCATCGCGACCGGAGGCCTCACATCCTTTGAAAATTCGAGAGGTCCGCGGAGATCAATGCTTCCAAAGGAGACGATGCCTGACTCCTCTTGAAAATGGATAGGAGTCCCAGGATCCCTGTGGCAAGTTCAAAGGGAACCTGGGTCTCCCGCCTCACGTGGAGACGCGACCCAATTGCCAATCCACGACTCGAGGAGAATCCCGAGGTGTCCCTCGCACCTAGGCAGGAGTCCTGACGTCGCTGAACAAACACGTGTCTGGAAGGGCCCTCCCTGTCGTAACTCGAGAATATACCCAGGATCCGTCTGCAAGTCGAGAAAAACCATGAGACTTCCCCCTCGCCGCGAGATGAGGCCCGATTCCCCTGCACTGCGTGAAGAGCAATTCCGTATCCCACATCAAACCTGGAAGGAGCCTAGATTTCCTTGATGGCACTCCAGAGAAAACCCAAGATAACTTTCTCAAGTCTAGAGGGATCATGAGGTCACTATAGCAATTAGAACGGGCTCCGTGGACCCCAAATCAACTCGAGATGAGAGTTAGTCCCTGGCTTCGACTCAAGAGGAATACCAACTTTCCACAAGCACCTCAAGAGGAGGCTTCTCTCAGCTACAGGTATGTGAGAGGGACCCTGAGTTTGTGGCCTCAAGTGGAATGGAGACCGAGACGCTCTGACTCGAAGTAAGGCCGGATATCCCTGCAGTGAATTGAATGCAGGCTCGTCTTGAATCTCCCAAGACAAAGGGATGTCTGAATCCCGTGCGGAGACCACAGAGAAAGACCTAGTCCTCCGTTTCATCGCAACAGGAGGCCTCACATCCTTTGAAAACTCTTGAGGTCCGCCGAGAACCATGCTTCAAAGGAGACGATGCCTGACTCCTCTTGAAAATGAATAGGAGTCTCAGGATCCCTGTGGCACGTGGAAAGGGACCCTGGGTCTCCCGCCTCTCGTGGAGACGCATCCCAATTGCCATGCCAAGACTCGAGGAGAATCCCGAGGTGTCCCTCGCACCTAGGCCCGAGTCCTGACGTCGCTGAACAAACACGTGTCTGTAAGGGCCCTCCCCGTCATAACTCGAGAATATAACCCAGGTTCCGACCGCAACTCGAGAAAAACAATGAGACTTCCACCTTGACGCAAGATGAGGCCCGATTCCCCTGTAAGGCATGCAGAGCAATTCCGTGTTCCACATGAAACGTGAAAGGAGCCTTGATTTCCTTGATGGCACTCCAGAGAAAACCCAAGATCACTGTCTCAAGTCTAGAGGGATCCTGAGGTCACTGGAGCAACACGAAAGGGCTCCGTGGACCCCAAATCAACTCGAGATGAGAGCTTAGTCCCTGGCTTCGACTCAAGAGGAATACCAAGTTTCCACAAGCACTTCAAGAGGAGCCTTCTCTCAGCTACAGGTATGTGAGAGGGACCCTGAGTTTGTGGCCTCAAGTGGAATGGACACCGAGATGCTCTGACTCGAAGTAAGGCCGGATATCCCTGCAGTGAATTGAATGCAGGCACGTCTTGCATCTCCCAAGATGAAGGGATGTCTGAATCCCCAGTGGAGACCACAGAGAAAGACCGAGTTCTCCACCTCTTCACGACTGGAGGCCTCATATCCTTTGAAAACTCGAGACGTCCGCGGAGATCAATGCTTCCAAAGGAGACGATGCCTGAGTCCTCTTGAAAATGGATAGGAGTCCCAGGATCCCTGTGGCACGTGGAAAGGGACACTGGGTCTCCCGCCTCACGTGGAGACGCGTCCCAATTGCCATGCCAAGACTCGAGGAGAATCCCGACGTGTCCCTCGCACCTAGGAAGGAGTCCTGACGTCGCTGAACAAACACCTTTCTGGAAGGGCCCTCCCCGTCGTAACTCGAGAATATACCCCATGTTCCGGCCGCAACTCGAGAAAAACCATGAGATTTCCCCCTCGCCGCGAGATGAGGCCCGATTCCCCTGCACTGCGTGCAGAGCAATTCCGTGGTCCACATCAAGCCTGAAAGGAGCCTTGATTTCCTTGATGGCACTCCAGAGAAAACCCAAGATCACTGTCTCAAGTCTAGAGGGATCCTGAGGTCACTGGAGCAACACGAAAGGGCTCCGTGGACCCCAAATCAACTCGAGATGAGAGCTTAGTCCCTGGCTTCGACTCAAGAGGAATACCAACTTTCCACAAGCACCTCAAGAGGTGGCTTCTCTCAGCTACAGGTATGTGAGAGGGACCCTGAGTTTGTGGCCTCATGTGGAATGGACACCGAGATGCTCTGACTCGAAGTAAGGCCGGATATCCCTGCAGTGAATTGAATTCAGGCTCGACTTGCATCTCCCAAGACGAAGGGATGTCTGAATCCCCTGTGGAGACCAGAGAGAAAGACCTAGTCCTCCGCCTCAACGCGACAGGAGGCCTCACATCCTGTGAAAACACGAGAGGTCCGCGGAGATCAATGCTTCCAAAGGAGACGATGCCTGACTCCTCTTGAAAATGGATAGGAGTCCCAGGATCCCTGTGGCACGTGGAAAGGGACCCTGGGTCTCCCACCTCATGTGGAGACACGTCCCAATTGCCATGCCAAGACTCGAGGAGAATCCCGAGGTGTCCCTCGCACCTAGGCAGGAGTCCTGACGTCGCTGAACAAACACGTGTCTGGAAGGGCCCTCCCCGTCGTAACTCGAGAATATACCCCAGGTTTCGGCCGCAACTCGAGAAAAACCATGAGACTTCCCCCTCGCCGCGAGATGAGGCCCGATTCCCCTGCACTGCGTGCAGAGCAATTCCGTGTTCCACATCAAACGTGAAAGGAGCCTTGATTTCCCTGATGCCACTCCAGAGAAAACCCAAGATCACTGTCTCAAGTCTAGAGGGATCCTGAGGTCACTGGAGCAACACGAAAGGGCTCCATGGACCCCAAATCAACTCGAGATGAGAGCTTAGTCCCTGGCTTCGACTCAAGAGGAATACCAAGTTTCCACAAGCACCTGAAGAGGATACTTCTCTCAGCTACACTTATGTGAGAGGTACCCTTAGTTTGTGGCCTCAAGTGGAATGGACACCGAGATGCTCTGACTCGAAGTAAGGCCGGATATCCCTGCAGTGAATTGAATGCAAGCTCATCTTGCATCTCCCAAGACGAAGGGATGTCTGAATCCCCTGTGGAGACCACAGAGAATGACCTAGTCCTCCACCTCATTGCGACCGGAGACATCACATCCTTTGAAAAATCGAGAGGTCTGCGCAGATCAATGCTTACAAAGGAGACGATGCCTGACTCTTCTTGAAAACGGATAGGAGTGCCAGGATCTCTGTGGCACGTGGAAACGGACCCTGGGTCTCCCGCGTAACGTGGAGACGCGTCCCAATTGCCATGCCAAGAGTCGAGGAGAATCCCGAGGTGTCCCTCGCACCTAGGCAGGAGTCCTGACGTCGCTGAACAAACACGTGTCTGGAAGGTCCCTCCCCGTCGTAACTCGAGAATATACCTAAGGTTCTGGCCGCAACTCGAGAAAAACCATGAGACTTCCCCCTCGCCGCGACATGAGGCCCGATTCCCCTGCACTGCATGCAGAGCAATTCCGTGTTCCACATCAAACGTGAAAGGAGCCTTGATTTCCTTGATGGCACTCCAGAGAAAACCCAAGATCACTGTCTCAAGTCTAGAGGGATCCTGAGGTCACTGGAGCAACTCGAAAGGTATCCGTGGACCCCAAATCAACTCGAGATGAGAGCTTAGTCCCTGGCTTCGACTCAAGAGGTATACCAACTTTCCACAAACACCTCAAGAGGAGGCTTCTCTCAGCTACAGGTATGTGAGAGGGCCCCTGAGTTTGTGGCCTCAAGTGGAATGGACACCGAGATGCTCTGACTCGAAGTAAGGCCGGATAGCACTGCAGTGTATTGAATGCAGGCTCGTTTTGCATCTCCCAAGACGAAGGGATGTCTGAATCCCCTGTGGAGGCCACAGAGAAAGACCGAGTTCTCCACCTCATCGCGACCGGAGGCCTCACATCCTTTGAAAACTCGAGAGGTCCGCGGAGATCAATGCTTCCAAAGGAGACGATGCCTGACTCCTCTTGAAAATGGATAGGAGTCCCAGGATCCCTGTGGCACGTGGAAAGGGACCCTGGGTCTCCCGCCTCACGTGGAGACGCGTCCAAATTGCCATGCCAAGACTCGAGGAGAATCACAAGGTGTCCCTCGCACCTAGGCAGGAGTCCTCATATCGCTGAACAAACCCGTGTCTGGAAGGGCCCTCCCCGTCGTAACTCGAGAATATACCCCAGGTTCCAGCCGCAACTCGAGAAAAACCATGAGACTTCCCCCTCGCCGCGAGATGAGGCCCGATTCCCCTGCACTGCGTGGAGAGCAATTCCGTGTTCCACATCAAACGTGAAAGGAGCCTTCATTTCCTTGATGGCACTCCAGAGAAAACCCAAGATCAGTGTCTCAAGTCTAGAGGGATCCTGAGGTCACTGGACCAACAGGAAAGGGCCTTGTGGACCCCATATCAACTCGAGATGAGAGCTTAGTCCCTGGCTTCGACTCAAGAGGAATACCAACTTTCCACAAGCACCTCAAGAGGAGGGTTCTCTCAGCTACAGGTATGTGAGAAGGACCCTGAGTTTGTGGCCTCAAGTGGAATGGACACCCAGATGATCTGACTAAAACTAAGGCCAGATATCCCTGCAGTGAATTGAATGTAGGCTCGTTTTGCATCTCCCAAGACGAAGGGATGTCTGAATCCCCTGTGGAGACGACAGAGAAAGACCTAGTCCTCCGCCTCATCGAGACCGGAGGCATCACATCCTTTCAAAATTCTAGAGGTATGCGGAGATCAATGCTTCCAAAGAAGACGATGCCTGACTCTTCTTGAAAATGGATAGGAGTCCCAGGATCCCTGTGGCACGTGGAAAGGGAACCTGGGTCTCCTGCCTCACTTGGAGACGCATCCCAATTGCCATGCCAAGACTCGAGAAGAATCCCGAGGTGTCCCTCGCACCTAGGCAGGAGTCCTGACGTCGCTGAACAAACACGTGTCTGGAAGGGCCCTCCCCGTCGTAACTCGAGAATATACCCCAGGTTCCGGCCGCAACCCGAGAAAAATCATGAAACTTCCCCCTCGCCGCGAGATGAGGCCCGATTCCCCTGCACTGCGTGCAAAGCAATCCCGTGTTCCACATCAAACGTGAAAGGACCCTTGATTTCCTTGATGGCACTCCAGAGAAAACCCAAGATCACTGTCTCAAGTCTAGAGGGATCCTGAGATCACTGGAGCAACACGAAAGGGCTCCGTGGACCCCAAATTAACTCGAGATGAGAGCTTAGTCCCTGGCTTCGACTCAAGAGGAATACCAACTTTCCACAAGCACCTCAAGAGGAGGCTTCTCTCAGCTACAGGTATGTGAGAGGGACCCTGAGTTTGTGACCTCAAGTGGAATGGACACCGAGATGCTGTGACTCGAAGTAAGGCCGGATATCTCTGCAGTGAATTGAATGCAGGCTCGTCTTGCTTCTGCCAAGACGAAGGGTTGTCTGAATCCCCTGTGGAGACCACAGAGAAAGACCTAGTCCTCCGCCACAATGTGAACGGAGGCCTCACATCCTTTGAAAACTCGACAGGTCCGCGGAGATAAATGCTTCCAAAGGAGACGATGCCTGACTCCTCTTGCAAATGGAAAGGAGTCCCAGGATCCCTGTGGCACGTGGAAGGGGACCCTGGGTCTCCCGCCTCACGTGGATACGCGTCCCAATTGCCATGCCAAGACTCGAGGAGAAACCCGAGGTGTCCCTCGCACCTAGGCAGGAGTCCAGACATCGCTGAACAAACACGTGTCTGGAAGGGCCCTCCCCGTCGTAACTCGAGAATATCCCCCAGGTTCCTGCCGCAACTCGAGAAAAACAATGAGACTTCCCCCTCGCCTCTGGATGAGGCCCCATTACCCTGCACTGCGTGCAGAGTAATTCCGTGTTCCACATCAAACGTGAAAGGAGCCTTGATTTCCTTGATGGCACTCCAGAGAAAACCCAAGATCACTGTCTCAAGTCTAGAGGGATCCTGAGGTCACTGTAGCAACACGAAAGGGCTCCGTGGACGGCAAATCAACTCGAGATGAGAGCTTAGTCCCTGGCTTCGACTCAAGAGGAATACCAACTTTCCACAAGCACCTCAAGAGGAGGCTTCTCTCAGCTACAGGTATGTGAGAGGGCCCCTGAGTTTGTGGCCTCAAGTGGAATGGACACCGAGATGCTCTGACTCGAAGTAAGGCCGGATATCCCTGTAGTGAATTGGATGTAGGCTCGTCTTGCATCTCCCAAGACGAAGGGATGTCTGAATCCCCTGTGGAGACCACAGAGAAAGACCTAATTCTCCACCTCATCGTGAGCGGAGGCCCACATCCTTTGAACACTCGAAAGGTCCTCGGAGATCAATGCTTCCAAAGGAGACGATGCCTGACTCCTCTTGAAAATGGATAGGAGTCCCAGGATCACTGTGGCACGTGGAAAGGGACCCTGGGTCTCTCGCCTCACGTGGAGACGCGTCCCAGTTGCCATGCCAAGACTCGAGGAGAATCCCGAGGTGTCCCTCGCACCTAGGCAGGAGTCCTGACGTCGCTGAACAAACACGTGTCTGGAAGGGCCCTCCCCGTCGTTACTCGAGAATATACCCCAGGTTCGGGCCGCAACTCGAGAAAAAACATGAGATTTCCCCCTCGCCGCGAGATGACGCCCGATTCCCCTGCACTGCATGCAGAGCAATTCCGTGTTCCACATCAAACGTGAAAGGAGCCTTGATTTCCTTGATGGCACTCCAGAGAAAATCCAAGATCACTGTCTCAAGTCTAGAGGGATCCTGAGGTCACTGGACCAACAGGAAAGGGCTTTGTGGACCCCAAATCAACTCGAGATGAGAGCTTAGACCCTGGCTTAGACTCAAGAGGAATACCAACTTTCCACAAGGACCTCAAGGGGAGGCTTCTCTCAGCTACAGGTATATTTGAGAGACCCTGAGTTTGTGGCCTCAAGTGGAATGGACACCGAGATGCTCTGACTCGAAGTAAGGCCGGATATCCCTGCAGTGAATTGAATGCAGGCTCGTCTTGCATCTCCCAAGACGAAGGGATGTCTGAATCCCCTGTGGAGACCACAGAGAAAGACCTAATTCTCCGCCTCATAGCGACTGGGGGCCTCACATTCTTTGAAAACTCGAGAGGTCCGCCGAGATCAATGCTTCCAAAGGAGACGATGCCTGACTCCTCTTGAAAATGGATAGGAGTCCCAGGATCCCTGTGGCACGTGGCAAGGGACCCTGGGTCTCCCACCTCACGTGGAGACGCGTCCCAATTGCCATGCCAAGACTCGAGGAGAATCCCGAGGTGTCCCTAGCACCTAGGTAGGAGTCCTGACGTCGCTGAACAAACACGTGTCTGGAAGGGCCCTCCCCGTCGTAACTCGAGAATATACACCAGGTTCCGGCCGCAACTCGAGAAAAACCATGAGATTTCCCCCTCGCCGCGAGTTGAGGCCCGATTCCCCTGCACTGCATGCCGAGCAATTCCGTGTTCCACATCAAACGTGAAAGGAGCCTTGATTTCCTTGATGGCACTCCTGATAAAACAGAAGATCACTGTCTCAAGTCTAGAGGGATCCTGAGGTCACTGGAGCAACACGAAATTTCCCCTTTGACCCCAAATCAACTCGAGATGAGAGCTTAGTCCCTGGATTCGAGTCAAGAGGAATATCAACTTTCCATAAGCACCTCAAGAGGAGGCTTCTCTCAGCTACAGGTGTGTGAGAGGGACCCTGAGTTTGTGGCCTCAAGTGGAATGGAAACTGAGATGCTCTGACTCGAAGTAAGTCCGGATATCCCTGCAGTGAATTGAATGCAGGCTCGTCTTGCATCTCCCAAGACGAAGGGATGTCTGAATCCCCTGTGGAGACCTCAGAGAAAGACCGACTTCTCCGCCTCATCGCGACCGGAGGCCTCACATCCTTTGAAAATTCGAGAGGTCCGCGGAGATCAATGCTTCCAAAGGAGACGATGCCTGACTCCTCTTGAAAATGGATAGGAGTCCCAGAATCCCTGTGGCACGTGGAAAGGGACCCTGGGTCTCCCGCCTCACGTGGAGACGCGTCCAAATTGCCATGCCAAGACTCGAGGAGAATCCCGAGGTGTCCCTCGCACATAGGCAGGAGTCCTGACGTCGCTGAACAAACACGTGTCTGGAAGGGCCCTCCCCGTCGTAACTCGACAATATACCCCAGGTTCCGGCCGCAACTCGAGAAAAACCATGAGATTTTCCCCTCGCCACGAGTTGAGGCCCGATTCCCCTGCACTGAATGCAGAGCAATTCCGTGTTCCACATCAAACGTGAAAGGAGCCTTGATTTCCTTGATGGCACTCCAGAGAAAACCCAAGATCACTGTCTCAAGTCTAGAGGGATCCTGAGGTCACTGGACCAACAGGAAAGGGCTTCGTGGACCCCAAATCAACTCGAGATGAGAGCTTAGACCCTGGCTTCGACTCAAGAGGAATACCAACTTTCCACAAGGACCTCAAGAGGAGGCTTCTCTCAGCTACAGGTATATTTGAGGGACCCTGAGTTTGTGGCCTCAAGTGGAATGGACAACGAGATGCTCTGACTCGAAATAAGGCCGGATATCCCTGCAGTGAATTGAATGCAGGCTCATCTTGCATCTCCCAAGACGAAGGGATGTCTGAATCCCCTGTGGAGACCACAGAGAAAGACCTAATTCTCCACCTCATAGCGACCGGGGGCTTCACATCCTTTGAAAACTCAAGAGGTCCGCGGAGATCAATGCTTCCAAAGGAGACGATGCCTGACTCCTCTTGAAAATGGATAGGAGTCCCAGGATCCCTGTGGCACGTGGAAAGGGACCCTGGGTCTCCCGCCTCACGTGGAGACGCGTCCCAATTGCCATGCCAAGACTCGAGGAGAATCCCGAGGTGTCGCTCGCACCTAGGCAGGAGTCCTGACGTCGCTGAACAAACACGTGTCTGGAAGGGCCCTCCCCGTCGTAACTCGAAAATATACCCCATGTTCCGGCCGCAACTCGAGAAAAACCATGAGACTTCCCCCTCGCCGCGAGTTGAGGCCCCATTCCCCTGGACTGCGTGCAGAGCAATTCCGTGTTCCACATCAAACATGAAAGGAGCCTTGATTTCCTTGATGGCACTCCAGAGAAAACCCAAGATCACTGTCTCAAGTCTAGAGGGATGCTGAGGTCACTGGAGCAACAGGAAAGGGCTCCGTCGACCCCAAATCAACTTGACATGAGAGCTTAGGCCCTGGCTCGACTCAAGAGGAATATCAAATTTCCATAAGCACCTCAAGAGCAGGCTTCTCTCAGCTACAGGTATGTGACAGGGACCCTGAGTTTGTGGCCTCAAGTGGAATGGACACCGAGATGCTCTGACTCGAAGTAAGGCCGGATATCCCTGCAGTGAATTGCATGCAGGCTCGTCTTGCATCTCCCAAGACGAAGGGATATCTGAATCCCCTGTGGAAACCACAGAGAAAGACCTAATTCTCCGCCTCATAGCGACCGGGGGCCTCACATCCTTTGAAAATTCGAGAGGTCCGCGGAGATCAATGCTTCCAAAGGAGACGATGCCTGACTCCTCTTGAAAATGGATAGGAGACCCAGGATCCCTGTGGCACGTGGAAAGGGAGCCTGGGTCTCCCGGCTCCCGTGGAGACGCGTCCCAATTGCCATGCCAAGCCTCGAGGAGAATCCCGAGGTGTCCCTCGCACCTAGGCAGGAGTCCTGACGTCGCTGAACAAACACGTGTCTGGAAGGGCCCTCCCCGTCGTAACTCGAGAATATACCCGAGGTTCCGGCCGCAACTCGTGAAAAACCATGAGACTTGCCCCTCGCCGCGAGATGAGGCCCGATTCCCCTGCACTGCGTGCAGAGCAATTCCGTGTTCCACATCAAACGTGAAAGGAGCCTTGATTTCCTTGATGTCACTCCAGAGAAAACCCAAGATCACTGTATCAAGTCTAGAGCGATCCTGAGGTGACTGGAGCAACACGAAAGGGCTCCGTGCACCCCAAATCAACTTTAGATGAGAGCTTAGTCCCTGGCTTCGACTCAAGAGGAATACCAACTTTCCACAAGCACCTCAAGAGGAGGCTTCTCTCAGCTACAGGTATGTGAGAGGGACCCTGAGTTTGTGGCCTCAAGTGGAATGGACACCGAGATGCTCTGACTCGAAGTAAGGCCGGATATCCCTGCAGTGAATTGAATGCAGGCTCGTCTGGCATCTGCATAGACGAAGGGATGTCTGAATCCCCTGTGGAGACCACAGAGAATGACCTAGTCCTCCGCCTCATCAAGACCGGAGGCCTCACATCCTTTGAAAACTCGAGAGGTCTGCGGAGATCAATGCTTCCAAAGGAGACGATGCTTGACTCTTCTTGAAAATGGATAGGAGTCCCACGATCCCTGTGGCACGTGGAAAGGGACCCTGGGTCTCCGGCCTCACGTGGAGACGTGTCCCAATTGCCATGCCAAGACTCGAGGAGAATCCCGAGGTGTCCCTCGCCCCTAGGCAGGAGTCCTGACGTCGCTGAACAAACACGTGTCTGGAAGGGCCCTCCCCGTCGTAACTCGAGAATATACCCCAGGTTCCGTCCGCAACTCGAGAAAAACCATGAGATTTCCCCCTCGCCGCGAGTTGAGGCCCGATTCCCCTGCACTGCGTGCAGAGCAATTCCGTGTTCCACATCAAACGTGAAAGGAGCCTTGACTTCCTTGATGGCACTCCAGAGAAAACCCAAAATCACTGTCTCAAGTCTAGAGGGATGCTGAGGTCACTGGAACAACACGAAATTTCCCCTTGGACCCCAAATCAACTCGAAATGAGAGCTTAATCCCTGGCTTCGACTCAAGAGGAATACCAACTTTCCATAAGCCCCTCAAGAGGAGGCTTCTCTCAGCTACAGGTATGTGAGAGGGACCCTGAGTTTGTGGCCTCAAGTGGAATGGACACCGAGGTGCTCTGACTCGAAGTAAGGCCAAATATCCCTCCAGTGAATTGAATGCAGGCTCGTCTTGCATCTCCCAATACGAAGGGATGTCTGAATCCCCTGTGGAGACCTCAGAGAAAGACCGACATCTCCGCCTCATCGCGACCGGAGGCCTCACATCCTTTGAAAACTCGAGAGGTCCACGGAGATCAATGCTTCCAAAGGAGACGATGCCTGACTCCTCTTGAAAATGGATAGGAGTCCCAGGATGCCTGTGGCACGTGGAAAGGGACCCTGGGTCTCCCGCCTCACGTGGAGACGCGTCCAAATTGCCATGCCAAGACTCGAGGAGAATCCCGAGGTGTCCCTCGCACCTAGGCAGGAGTCCCGATGTCGCTGAACATACACGTGTCTGGAAGGGCCCTCCCCGTCGTAACTCGAGAATATACCCCAGGTTCCGGCAGCAACTCGAGAAAAACCATGAGACTTCCCCCTCACCGTGAGATGAGGCCCGATTCCCCTGCACTGAATGCAGAGCAATTCCGTGTTCCACATCAAACGTGAAAGGAGCCTTGATTTCCTTGATGGCACTCCAGAGAAAACCCAAGATCACTGTCTCAAGTCTAGAGGGATCCTGAGGTCACTGTAGCAACAGGAACGGGCTCCGTGGACCCCAAATCAACTCGAGATGAGAGCTTAGTCCCTGGCTTCGACTCAAGAGGAATACCAACTTTTCACAAGCAGCTCAAGAGGAGGCTTCTCTCAGCTACAGGTAAGTGAGAGGGACCCTGAGTTTGTGGCCTCAAGTGGAATGGACACCGAGATGTTCTGACTCGAAGTAAGGCTGGATATCCCTGCAGTGAATTGAATGCAGGCTCGTCTTGCATCTCCCAAGACGAAGGGATGTCTGAATCCCCTGTGGAGACCACAGAGAAAGACCTAGTTCTCCGCCTCATCGCGACCGGAGGCCTCACATCCTTTGAAACCTCAAGAGGTCCGCGGAGATCAATGCTTCCAAAGGAGACGATGCCTGACTCTTCTTGAAAATGGATAGGAGTCCCAGGATCCCTGTGGCACGTGGAAAGGGACCCTGGGTCTCCCGCCTCACGTGGAGACGCGACCCAATTGCCATGCCAAGACTCGAGGAGAATCCCGAGGTGTCCCTCGCACCTAGGCAGGAGTCCGACATCGCTGAACAAACAGGTGTCTGGAAGGGCCCTCCCCGTCGTAACTCGAGAATATACCCCAGGTTCCGGACGCAACTCGAGAAAAACCATGAGACTTCCCCCTCGCCGCGAGATGAGGCCCGATTCCCCTGCACTGCATGTAGAGCAATTCCGTGTTCCACATCAAACGTGAAAGGAGCCTTGATTTCCTTGATGGCACTCCAGAGAAAACCCAAGATCACTGTCTCAAGTCTAGAGGGATCCTGAGGTCACTGGAGCAACACGAAATTTCCCCTTGGACCCCAAATCAACTCGAGATGAGAGCTTAGTCCCTGGCTTCGACTCAAGAGGAATACCAACTTTCCATAAGCACCTCAAGAGGAGGTTTCTCTCAGCTACAGGTTTGTGAGAGGGACCCTGAGTTTGTGGCCTCAAGTGGAATGGATACCGAGATGCTCTGACTCGAAGTAAGGCCGGATATCCCTGCAGTGAATTGAATGCAGGCTCGTCTTGCATCTCCCAAGACGAAGGGATGTCTGAATCCCCTGTGGAGACCTCAGAGAAAGACCGACTTCTCCGCCTCATCGCGACCGGAGGCCTCACATCCTTTGAAAACTCGAGAGGTCCGCGGAGATCAATGCTTCCAAAGGAGCCGATGCCTGAATCCTCTTGAAAATGGATAGGAGTCCCAGGATCCCTGTAGCACGTGGAAAGGGACACTGGGTCTCCCGCCTCACGTGGAGACGCGTCCAAATTGCCATGCCAAGACTCGAGGAGAATCCCGAGGTGTCCCTCGCACGTAGGCAGGAGTCCTGATGTCGCTGAACAAACACGTGTCTGGAAGGGCCCTCCCCGTAGTAAATCGAGAATATACCCCAGGTTCCGGCCGCAACTCGAGAAAAACCATGAGATTTCCCCCTCGCCGCGAGTTGAGGCCCGATTCCCCTGCACTGAATGCAGAGCAATTCCGTGTTCCACATCAAACGTGAAAGGAGCCTGATTTCCTTGATGGCACTCCAGAGAAAACCCAAGATCACTGTCTCAAGTCTAGAGGGATCCTGAAGTCACTGGACCAACAGGAAAGGGCTTCGTGGACCACAAATCAACTCGAGATGAGCGCTTAGACCCTGGCTTTGACTCAAGAGGAATACCAACTTTCCACAAGGACCTCAAGAGGAGGCTTCTCTCAGCTACAGGTATATTTGAGGGACCCTGAGTTTGTGGCCTCAAGTGGAATGGACACCGAGATGCTCTGACTCGAAGTAAGGCCGGATATCCCTGCAGTGAATTGAATGCAGGCTCGTCTTGCATCTCCCAAGACGACAGGATGTCTGAATACCCTGTGGAGACCACAGAGAAAGTCCTAGTCCTCGGCCTCATCGAGACCGGAGGCCTCACATCCTTTGAAAACTCAAGAGGTCCGCGGAGATCAATGCTTCCAAAGGAGACGATGCCTGACTCCTCTTGAAAATGGATAGGAGGCCCAGGATCCCTGTGGCACGTGGAAAGGGACCCTGGGTCTCCGGCCTCACGTGGAGACGCGTCCCAATTGCCATGCCAAGACTCGAGGAGAATCCCGAGGTGTCCCTCGCCCCTAGGCAGGAGTCCTGACCTCGCTGAACAAACACGTGTCTGGAAGGGCCCTCCCCGTCGTAACTCGAGAATATACCCCAAGTTCCGTCCGCAACTGGAGAAAAACCATGAGATTTCCCCCTCGCCGCGAGTTGAGGCCCCATTCCCCTGGACTGCGTGCAGAGCAATTCCGTGTTCCACATCAAACATGAAAGGAGCCTTGATTTCCTTGATGGCACTCCAGAGAAAACCCAAGATCACTGTCTCAAGTCTAGAGGGATGCTGAGGTCACTGGAGCAACAGGAAAGGGCTCCGTCGACCCCAAATCAACTTGACATGAGAGCTTAGGCCCTGGCTCGACTCAAGAGGAATATCAAATTTCCATAAGCACCTCAAGAGCAGGCTTCTCTCAGCTACAGTTATGTGACAGGGACCCTGAGTTTGTGGCCTCAAGTGGAATGGACACCGAGATGCTCTGACTCGAAGTAAGGCCGGATATCCCTGCAGTGAATTGCATGCAGGCTCGTCTTGCATCTCCCAAGACGAAGGGATATCTGAATCCCCTGTGGAAACCACAGAGAAAGACCTAATTCTCCGCCTCATAGCGACCGGGGGCCTCACATCCTTTGAAAATTCGAGAGGTCCGCGGAGATCAATGCTTCCAAAGGAGACGATGCCTGACTCCTCTTGAAAATGGATAGGAGACCCAGGATCCCTGTGGCACGTGGAAAGGGAGCCTGGGTCTCCCGGCTCCCGTGGAGACGCGTCCCAATTGCCATGCCAAGCCTCGAGGAGAATCCCGAGGTGTCCCTCGCACCTAGGCAGGAGTCCTGACGTCGCTGAACAAACACGTGTCTGGAAGGGCCCTCCCCGTCGTAACTCGAGAATATACCCGAGGTTCCGGCCGCAACTCGTGAAAAACCATGAGACTTGCCCCTCGCCGCGAGATGAGGCCCGATTCCCCTGCACTGCGTGCAGAGCAATTCCGTGTTCCACATCAAACGTGAAAGGAGCCTTGATTTCCTTGATGTCACTCCAGAGAAAACCCAAGATCACTGTCTCAAGTCTAGAGCGATCCTGAGGTGACTGGAGCAACACGAAAGGGCTCCGTGCACCCCAAATCAACTTTAGATGAGAGCTTAGTCCCTGGCTTCGACTCAAGAGGAATACCAACTTTCCACAAGCACCTCAAGAGGAGGCTTCTCTCAGCTACAGGTATGTGAGAGGGACCCTGAGTTTGTGGCCTCAAGTGGAATGGACACCGAGATGCTCTGACTCGAAGTAAGGCCGGATATCCCTGCAGTGAATTGAATGCAGGCTCGTCTTGCATCTGCATAGACGAAGGGATGTCTGAATCCCCTGTGGAGACCACAGAGAATGACCTAGTCCTCCGCCTCATCAAGACCGGAGGCCTCACATCCTTTGAAAACTCGAGAGGTCTGCGGAGATCAATGCTTCCAAAGGAGACGATGCTTGACTCTTCTTGAAAATGGATAGGAGTCCCACGATCCCTGTGGCACGTGGAAAGGGACCCTGGGTCTCCGGCCTCACGTGGAGACGTGTCCCAATTGCCATGCCAAGACTCGAGGAGAATCCCGAGGTGTCCCTCGCCCCTAGGCAGGAGTCCTGACGTCGCTGAACAAACACGTGTCTGGAAGGGCCCTCCCCGTCGTAACTCGAGAATATACCCCAGGTTCCGTCCGCAACTCGAGAAAAACCATGAGATTTCCCCCTCGCCGCGAGTTGAGGCCCGATTCCCCTGCACTGCGTGCAGAGCAATTCCGTGTTCCACATCAAACGTGAAAGGAGCCTTGACTTCCTTGATGGCACTCCAGAGAAAACCCAAAATCACTGTCTCAAGTCTAGAGGGATGCTGAGGTCACTGGAACAACACGAAATTTCCCCTTGGACCCCAAATCAACTCGAAATGAGAGCTTAATCCCTGGCTTCGACTCAAGAGGAATACCAACTTTCCATAAGCCCCTCAAGAGGAGGCTTCTCTCAGCTACAGGTATGTGAGAGGGACCCTGAGTTTGTGGCCTCAAGTGGAATGGACACCGAGGTGCTCTGACTCGAAGTAAGGCCAAATATCCCTGCAGTGAATTGAATGCAGGCTCGTCTTGCATCTCCCAATACGAAGGGATGTCTGAATCCCCTGTGGAGACCTCAGAGAAAGACCTAATTCTCCGCCTCATCGCGACCGGAGGCCTCACATCCTTTGAAAACTCGAGAGGTCCACGGAGATCAATGCTTCCAAAGGAGACGATGCCTGACTCCTCTTGAAAATGGATAGGAGTCCCAGGATGCCTGTGGCACGTGGAAAGGGACCCTGGGTCTCCCGCCTCACGTGGAGACGCGTCCAAATTGCCATGCCAAGACTCGAGGAGAATCCCGAGGTGTCCCTCGCACCTAGGCAGGAGTCCCGATGTCGCTGAACATACACGTGTCTGGAAGGGCCCTCCCCGTCGTAACTCGAGAATATACCCCAGGTTCCGGCAGCAACTCGAGAAAAACCATGAGACTTCCCCCTCACCGTGAGATGAGGCCCGATTCCCCTGCACTGAATGCAGAGCAATTCCGTGTTCCACATCAAACGTGAAAGGAGCCTTGATTTCCTTGATGGCACTCCAGAGAAAACCCAAGATCACTGTCTCAAGTCTAGAGGGATCCTGAAGTCACTGGACCAACAGGAAAGGGCTTCGTGGACCCCAAATCAACTCGAGATGAGAGCTTAGACCCTGGCTTAGACTCAAGAGGAATACCAACTTTCCACAAGGACCTCAAGAGGAGGTTTCTCTCAGCTACACGTATATTTGAGGGACCCTGATTTTGTGGCCTCAAGTGGAATGGACACCGAGATGCTCTGACTCGAAGTAAGGCCGGATATCCCTGCAGTGAATTGAATGCAGGCTCGTCTTGCATCTCCCAAGACGAAGGGATGTCTGAATCCCCTTTGGAGACCACAGAGAAAGACCTAATTCTCCGCCTCATAGCGACCGGGGGCCTCACATCCTTTGAAAATTCGAGAGGTCCGCGGAGATCAATGCTTCCAAAGGAGACGATGCCTGACTCCTCTTGAAAATGGATAGGAGTCTCAGGATCCCTAGGGCACGTGGAAAGCGACCCTGGGTCTCCCGCCTCACGTGGACACTCTTCCCCATTGCCATGCCAAGACTCCAGGAGAATCCCGAGGTGTCCCTCGCACCTAGGCAGGAGTCCTGACGTTGCTGAACAAACACGTGTCTGGAAGGGCCCTCCCCGTCGTAACTCGAGAATATACCCCAGGTTCCGGCCGCAACTCGAGAAAAACCATGAGACTTCCCCCTCGCCGCGAGATGAGGCCCGATTCCCCTGCACTGCGTGCAGAACAATTCCGTGTTCCACATCAAACGTGAAAGGAACCTTGATTTCCTTGATGGCACTCCAGAGAAAACCCAAGATCACTGTCTCAAGTCTAGAGGGATCCTGAGGTCACTGGAGCAACACGAAAGGGCTCCGTTTACCCCAAATCTACTCGAGATGAGAGCTTAGTCCCTGGCGTCAAATCAAGAGGAATACCAACTTTTCACAAGCACCTCAAGAGGAGGCTTCTCTCAGCTACAGGTATGTGAGAGGGACCCTGAGTTTGTGGCCTCAAGTGGAATGGACACCGAGATGCTCTGACTCGAAGTAAGGCCGGATATCCCTGCACTGAATTGAATGCAGGCTCGTCTTGCATCTCCCAAGACGAAGGGGTGTCTGAATCCCCTGTGGAGACCACAGAGAAAGACCTAGTCCTCCGCCTCATCAAGACGGAAGGCCTCACATCCTTTGAAAACTCCAGAGGTCTGTGGAGATCAATGCTTCCAAAGGAGATGATGCCTGACTCATCTTGAAAATGGATTGGAGTCCCACGATCCCTGTGGCACGTTGAAAGGGAACCTGGGTCTCCTGGCTCCCGTGGAGACGCGTTCCCATTGCCATGCCAAGACTCGAGGAGAATCCCGAGGTGTCCCTCGCACCTAGGCAGGAGTCCTGACGTCGCTGAACAAACACGTGTCTGGAAGGGCCCTCCCCGTCGTAACTGGAGAATATACCCGAGGTTCCGGCCACAACTCGAGAAAAACCATGAGAGTTCCCCCTCGCCGCGAGATGAGGCCCGATTCCCCTGCACTGCGTGCAGAGCAATTCCGTGTTCCATATCAAACGTGAAAGGATCCTTGATTTCCTTGATGGCACTCCAGAGAAAACCCAAGATCACTGTCTCAAGTCTAGAGCGATCCTGAGGTGACTGGAGCAACACGAAAGGGCTCCGTGGACGCCAAATCAACTCTAGATGAGAGCTTAATCCCTGGCTTCGACTCAAGAGGAATACCAACTTTCCACAAGCACCTCAAGATGAGGCTTCTCTCAGCTACAGGTGTGTGAGAGGGACCCTGAGTTTGTGGCCTCAAGTGGAATGGACACCGAGATGCTCTGACTTGAAATAAGGCTGGATATCCCTGCAGTGAATTGAATGCAGGCTCGCCTTGCATCTCCCAAGACGAAGGGATGTCTGAATCCCCTGTGGAGACCACAGAGAAAGACCTAATTCTCCGCCTCATAGCGACCGGGGGCCTCACATCCTTTGAAAATTCGAGAGGTCCGCGGAGATCAATGCTTCCAAAGGAGACGAGCCTGACTCCTCTTGAAAATGGATAGGAGTCCCAGGATCCCTGTGGCACGTGGAAAGGGACCCTGGGTCTCCCGCCTCACGTGGAGACGCTTCCCCATTGCCATGCCAAGACTCCAGGAGAATCCCGAGGTGTCCCTCGCACCTCGGCAGGAGTCCTGACGTCACTGAACAAACACGTGTCCGGAAGGGCCCTCCCCGTCGTAACTCGAGAATATACCCCAGGTTCCGGCCGCAACTCGAGAAAAACCATGAGACTTCCCCCTCGCCGCGAGATGAGGCCCGATTCCCCTGCACTGCGTGCAGAGCAATTCCGTGTTCCACATCAAACGTGAAAGGAGCCTTGATTTCCTTGATGGCACTCCAGAGAAAACCCAAGATCACTGTCTCAAGTCTAGAGGGATCCTGAAGTCACTGGACCAACAGGAACGGGCTTCGTGGACCCCAAATCAACTCGAGATGAGAGCTTAGACCCTGGCTTAGACTCAAGAGGAATACCAACTTTCCACAAGGACCTCAAGAGGAGGTTTCTCTCAGCTACAGGTATATTTGAGGGACCCTGATTTTGTGGCCTCAAGTGGAATGGACACCGAGATGCTCTGACTCGAAGTAAGGCCGGATATCCCTGCAGTGAATTGAATGCAGGCTCGTCTTGCATCTCCCAAGACGAAGGGATGTCTGAATCCCCTGTGGAGACCACAGAGAAAGACCTAATTCTCCGCCTCATAGCGACCGGGGGCCTCACATCCTTTGAAAATTCGAGAGCTCCGCGGAGATCAATGCTTCCAAAGGAGACGATGCCTGACTCCTCTTGAAAATGGATAGGAGTCCCAGGATCCCTGTGGCACGTGGGAAGGAACCTGGGTCTCCCGCCTCATGTGGAGAGGAATCCCAATTGCCATGCCAAGACTCGAGGAGAATCCCGAGGTGTCCCTCGCACCTAGGCAGGAGTCCTGACGTCGCTGAACAAACACGTGTCTGGAAGGGGCCTCCCCGTCGTAACTCGAGAATATACCCCAGGTTCCGGCCGCAACTCGAGAAAAACCATGAGACTTCCCCCTCGCAGCGAGATGAGGCCCGATTCCCTTGCACTGCGTGCAGAGCAATTCCGTGTTCCACATCAAACGTGAAAGGAGCCTTGATTTCCTTGATGGCACTCCAGAGAAAACCCAAGATCACTGTCTCAAGTCTACAGGGATCCTGACGTCACTGGAACAACACGAAAGGGCTCTGTGGACTTCAAGTCAACTCGAGAAGAGAGCTTAGTCCCTGGCTTCGACTCAAGAGGAATACCAACTTTCCACAAGCACCTCAAGAGGAGGCTTCTCTCAGCTACAGGTATGTGAGAGGGACCCTGAGTTTGTGGCCTCAAGTGGAATGGACACCGAGATGCTCTGACTCGAAGTAAGGCCGAATATCCCTGCAGTGAAATGAATGCAGGCTCGTCTTGAATCTCCCAAGACGAAGGGATGTCTGAATCCCCTGTGGAGACCACAGAGAAAGACCTAGTCCTACACCTCATCGCGACCGGAGTCCTCACATTCTTGGAAAACTCGAGAGGTCTGCGGAGATCAATGCTTCCAAAGGAGACGATGCCTGACTCCTCTTAAAAATGGATAGGAGTCCCAGGATCCCTGTGGCACGTGGGAAGGGACACTGGGTCTCCCGCCTCACGTGGAGAGGAGTCCCAATTGCCATGCCAAGACTCGAGGAGAATCCCGAGGTGTCCCTCGCACCTAGGCAGGAGTCCTGACGTCGCTGAACAAACACGTGTCTGGAAGGGGCCTCCTCGTCGTAACTGGAGAATATACCCCAGGTTCCGGCCACAACTCGCGAAAAACCATGAGACTTCCCCCTCGCCGCGAGATGAGGCCCGATTCCCCTGCACTGCGTGCAGAGAAATTCCGTGTTCCACATCAAACGTGAAAGGAGCCTTGATTTCCTTGATGGCACTCCAGAGAAAACCCAAGATCACTGTCTCAAGTCTAGAGGGATCCTGACGTCACTGGAGCAACACGAAAGGGCTCCGTGGACCCCAAGTCAACTCGAGAAGAGAGCTTAGTCCCTGGCTTCGACTCAATAGGAGTACCAACTTTCCACAAGCACTTCAAGAGGAGGCTTCTCTCAGCTACAGGTATGTGAGACGGACCCTGAGTTTGTGGCCTCAAGTGGAATGGACACCGAGATGCTCTGACTCGAAGTAAGGCCGGATATCCCTGCAGTGAATTGAATGCAGGCTCGTCTTGCATCTCCCAAGACGAAGGGATGTCTGAATCCCCTGTGGAGACGACAGAGAAAGACCTAGTCCTCCGCCTCAACGCGACCGGAGGCCTCACATCCTTTGAAAACTCGAGAGGTCCGCGGAGATCAATGCTTCCAAAGAAGACGATGCCTGACTCCTCTTGAAAATGGATAGGAGTCCCAGGATCCCTGTGGCACGTGGAAAGGGGCCCTGGGTCTCCCGCCTGACGTGGAGACGCGGCCCAATTGCCATGCCGAGACTCGAGGAGAATCCTGGGTGTACTTCCCACCTAGGCAGGAGTCCTGAGGTCGCTGAACAAACACGTGTCTGGAAGGGCCCTCCCAGTCGAAACTCGAGAATATACCCCAGGTTCTGGCCGCAACTAGAGAAGAACCATGAGACTTCCCCCTCGCCGCGAGAGGAGGCCCGATTCCCCTGCACTGCATGCAGAGCAATTCCTTGTTCCACATCAAACTTGAAATGAGCCTTGATTTCCTTGATGGCACTCCAGAGAAAACTCAAGATCGCTGTCTCAATTCAAGAGGGATCCTGAGGTGACTGGAGCAACATGAAAGGGCTCCGTGGACCCCAAATCAACTCGAGATGAGAGCTTAGTCCCTGGCTTCAACTGAAGAGGAACACCAACTTTCCACAAGTACCTCAAGAGGAGGATTCTCTCAGCTACATGTATGTGAGAGGGACCCTGAGTTTGTGGCCTCAAGTCGAATGGACACCGAGATGCTCTGACTCGAAGTAAGGCCGGATATCCCTACAGTGAATTGAATGCAGGCTCGTCTTGCATCTCCCAAGATGAGGGGATATTGAATGCCATGTTTAGACAACAGAGAATGACCTAGTTCTCTGCGTCATCGCGACCGGAGGCCTCACATCCTTTGAAAACTCGAGAGGTCCGCGGAGATCAATGCTTCCAAAGGAGACGATGCCTGACTCCTCTTGAAAATGGATAGGAGTCCCAGGATCCCTGTGGCAAGTTCAAAGGGAACCTGGGTCTCCCGCCTCACGTGGAGACGCGACCCAATTGCCAATCCACGACTCGAGGAGAATCCCGAGGTGTCCCTCGCACCTAGGCAGGAGTCCTGACGTCGCTGAACAAACACGTGTCTGGAAGGGCCCTCCCTGTCGTAACTCGAGAATATACCCAGGATCCGTCTGAAAGTCGAGAAAAACCATGAGACTTCCCCCTCGCCGCGAGATGAGGCCCGATTCCCCTGCACTGCGTGAAGAGCAATTCCGTATCCCACATCAAACCTGGAAGGAGCCTAGATTTCCTTGATGGCACTCCAGAGAAAACCCAAGATAACTTTCTCAAATCTAGAGGGATCATGAGGTCACTATAGCAATTAGAACGGGCTCCGTGGACCCCAAATCAACTCGAGATGAGACTTAGTCCCTGGCTTCGACTCAAGAGGAATACCAACTTTCCACAAGCACCTCAAGAGGAGGCTTCTCTCAGCTACAGGTATGTGAGAGGGACCCTGAGTTTGTGGCCTCAAGTGGAATGGAGACCGAGACGCTCTGACTCGAAGTAAGGCCGGATATCCCTGCAGTGAATTGAATGCAGGCTCGTCTTGCATCTCCCAATACGAAGGGATGACTGAATACCCTGTGGAGACCACAGAGAAAGACCTAGTCCTACGCCTCATCGCGACCGGAGGCCTCACATCGTTTGAAAACTCTTGAGGTCCGCCGAGAACCATGCTTCAAAGGAGACGATGCCTGACTCCTCTTGAAAATGAATAGGAGTCTCAGGATCCCTGTGGCACGTGGAAAGGGACCCTGGGTCTCCCGCCTCACGTGGAGACGCGTCCCAATTGCCATGCCAAGACTCGAGGAGAATCCCGAGGTGTCCCTCGCACCTAGGCCGAGTCCTGACGTCGCTGAACAAACACGTGTCTGGAAGGGCCCTCCCCGTCATAACTCGAGAATATAACCCAGGTTCCGACCGCAACTCGAGAAAAACAATGAGACTTCCACCTTGACGCGAGATGAGGCCCGATTCCCCTGTAAGGCATGCAGAGCAATTCCGTGTTCCACATGAAACGTGAAAGGAGCCTTGATTTCCTTGATGGCACACCAGAGAAAACCCAAGATCACTGTGTCAAGTCTAGAGGGATCCTGAGGTCACTGTAGCAACACGAAAGGGCTCCGTGGACCCCAAATCAACTCCAGATGAGAGCATAGTCCCTGGCTTCGGCTCAAGACGAATACCAACTTTAGACAAGCACCTCAAGAGGAGGCTTCTCTCAGCTACAGGTATGTGAGAGGGACCCTGAGTTTGTGGCCTCAAGTGGAATGGACACCGAGATGCTCTGACTCAAAGTATGGCCGGTTATCCCTGCAGTGAAATGAATGCAGGCTCGTCTTGCATATGCCAACACGAAGGGATGTCTTAATCCCTTGTGGAGACCACAGAGAAAGACCTAGTTCTCCGCCTCATCGCGACCGGAGGCCTCACATCCTTTGAAAACTCGAGAGGTCCGCGGAGATCAATGCTTCCAAAGGAGACGATGCCTGAGTCCTCTTGAAAATGGATAGGAGTCCCAGGATCCCTGTGGCACGTTATAAGGGACCTTGGGTCTCCCGCCTCACGTGGAGACGCGTCCCAATTGCCATGCCAAGACTCGAGGAGAATCCCGAGGTGTCCCTCACACCTAGGCAGGAGTCCTGACGTCGCTGAACAAACACATGTCGGAAAGGGCCCTTCCCGTCGTAACTCGAGAATATACCCCAGGTTCCAGCCGCAACTCGAGAAAAACCATGAGACTTCCTGCTCGCCGCGAGATGAGGCCCGATTCCCCTGCACTGCGTGCAGAGCAATTCCGAGTTCCACATCAAACGAGAAAGGAGCCTTGATTTCCTTGATGGCATTCTAGAGAAAACCCAAGATCACTGTCTCAAGTCTAGAGGGATCCTGAGGTCACTGGAGCAACACGAAAGCGCTCCGTGGACCCCAAATCAACTCGAGATGAGAGCTTAGTCCCTCGCTTCGACTCAAGAGGAATACCAACTATCAACAACCACCGCAAGAGGAGGCTTCTCTCACCTACAGGTATGTGAGAAGGACCCTGAGTTTGTGGCCTCAAGTGGAATGGACACCGAGATGCTCTGACTCGAAGTAAGGCCAGATATCCCTGCAGTGAATTGAATGCAGGCTCGTCTTGCATCTCCCAAGACGAAGGGATGTCTGAATCCCCTGTGGAGACTACAGAGAAAGACCTAGTTCTTCGCATCCTCGGGACCGGAGGCCTCACATCCTTTGAAAACTCGAGAGGTCCGCATTGATCAATGCTTCCAAAGGAAACGATGCCTGACTCTTGTTGACAATGGATAGGAGTCCCAGGATCCTTGTGGCATGTGGAAAGGGACACTGGGTCTCCCGCCTCACGTGGAGACGCGTCCCATTTTCCATGCCAGGACTCGAGGAGAATCCCGAGGTATCCCTCGCACCTAGGAAGGAGTCCTGACGTTGCTGAACAAACACGTGTCTGGAAGGGCCCTCCCCGTCGTAACTCGAGAATATACCCCATGTTCCGCTCGCAACTTGAGAAAAACCATGAGACATCCCCCTTGCCGCGAGATGAGGCCCGATTCCCCTGCACTGCGTGCAGAGCAATTCCATGTTCCACATCAAACGTGAAAGGAGCCTTGATTTCCTTGATGGCACTCCAGAGAAAACACAAGATCACTGTCTCAAGTCTAGAGGGATCCTGAGGTCACTGGAGCAACAGGAAAGGGCTCCGTGGACCCCAAATCAACTCGAGATGAGAGCTTAGTCCCTGGCTTCGACTCAAGAGGAATACCAACTTTCCACAAGCACCGCAAGAGGAGGCTTCTCTCAGCTACAGGTATGTGAGAGGGACCCTGAGTTTGTGGCCTCAAGTGGAACGGACACCGAGATGCTCTGACTCGAAGTAAGGCCGGATATCCCTGCAGTGAATTGAAAACAGGCTCGTCTTGCATCTCCCAAGACGTCGGGATGTTTGAATCCCCTGTGGAGACAACAGAGAAAGACCTAGTTCTCCGCCTCTTCGAGACCGGAGGCCTCACATCCTTTGAAAACTCGAGAGGTCCGCGGAGATCAATGCTTCCAAAGGAGACGATGCCTGACTCTTCTTGAAAATGGATAGGAGTCCCAGGATCCCTGTGGCACGTGGAAAGGGACCCTGGGTCTCCCGCCTCACGTGGAGACTCGTCCCAATTGCCATGCCGAGAATCGAGGAGAATCCCGAGGTGTCCCTCGCACCTAGGAAGGAGTCCTGACGTCGCCGAACAAACACGTGTCTGCAAATGCCCTCCCCGTCGTAACTCGAGAATATAACCCAGGTTCCGGCCGCAACTTGAGAAAAACCATGAGACATCCCCCTTGCCGCGAGATGAGGCCCGATTCCCCTGCACTGCGTGCAGAGCAATTCCGTGTTCCACATCAAACTTCAAAGGAGCCTTGATTTCCTTGATGGCACTCCAGAGAAAACCCAAAGTCACTGTCTCTAGTCTAGACGGATCCTGAGGTCACTGGAGCAACACGAAAGGGCTCCGTGGACCCCAAATCATCTTGAGATGTGAGCTTAGCCCCTGGCTTCGGCTCAAGAGGAATACCAACTTTCCACAAGCACCTCAAGAGGAGGCTTCTCTCAGCTACAGGTATGTGAGAAGGACCCTGAGTTTGTGGCCTCAAGTGGAATGGACACTGAGATGCTCTGACTCGAATTAAGGCCGGATATCCCTGCAGTGAATTGAATGCAGGCTCGTCTTGCATCTCCCAAGACGAAGGGATGTCTGAATCCCCTGTGGAGACCACAGAGAAAGTCCTAGTCCACCGCCTCATCGCAACGGGAGGCCTCACATCCTTTGAAAACTCGAGATGTCTGCGGAGATCAATGCTTCCTAAGGAGACGATGTCTGACTCCTCTTGAAAATGGATAGGAGTCCCAGGATCCCTGTGGCACGTGGGAAGGGAACCTGGGTCTCCCGCCTCACGTGGAGACGCGTCCCAATGGCCATGCCAAGACTCGAGGAGAATCCCGAGGTTTCCCTCGCACCTAGGCAGGAGTCCTGACGTCGGTGAACAAACACCTGTCTGGAAGGGCCCTCCCCGTCGTAACTCGAGAATATACCCCAGGTTCCGGCCGCAACTCGAGAAAAACCATGAGACTTCCCGCTCACCGCGAGATGAGGCCCGATTCCCCTGCCCTGCGTGCAGAGCAATTCCGTGTTCGACATCAAAAGTGAAAGGAGCCTTGATTTCCTTGATGGCACTCCAGAGAAAACCCAAGATCACTGTCTCAAGTCTAGAGGGATCCTGAGGTCACTGGAGCCACACGAAAGGGCTCCTTGGACCCCAAATCAACACGAGATGAGATCTTAGTCCCTGGCTTCGACTCAAGAGGAATACCAAGTTTGCACAAGGACCTCAAGAGGAGGCTTCTCTCAGCTACAGGTATGTGAGAGGGACCCTGAGTTTGTGGTCTCAAGTGGAATGGACACCGAGATGCTCTGACTCGAAGTAAGGCCGGATATCCCTGCAATGAATTGAATGCAGGCTCGTCTTGCATCTCCCAAGACGAAGGGATGTCTGAATCCCCTGTGGCAACCACAGAGAAAGACCTAGTCCTTCGCCTCATCGCGACCGGAGGCCTCACATCCTTTGAGAACTTGAGAGGTCTGCGGAGATCAATGCTTCTAAAGGAGACGATGCCTGACTCCTCTTGAAAATGGATAGGAGTCCCAGGATCCCTGTGGCACGTGGAAAGTGACCCTGGGTCTCCCGCCTCACTGGGAGACGCTTGCCAATTGCCATGCCAAGAGTCGACGAGAATCCCGAGCTGTCCCTCGCACCTAGGCAGGAGTCCTGACGTCGCTGAACAAACACGTGTCTGGAAGGGCCCTCCCCGTCGTAACTCGAGAATATACCCCAGGTTCCGACCGCAACTCGAGAAAAACCATGAGATTTCCCCTTCACCGGGAGATGAGGCCCGATTCCCCTGCACTGCGTGCAGAGCAATTCCGTGTTCCACATCAAACGTGAAAGGAGCCTTGATTTCCTTGATGGCACTCCAGAGAAAACCCAAGATCACTGTCTCAAGTCTAGAGGGATCCTGAGGTCACTGGAGCAACAGGAAAAGGCTCCGTGAACCCCAAATCAACTCGAGATGAGAGCTTAGTCCCTGGCTTCGACTCAAGATGAATACCAACTTTCCACAAGCACCTCAAGAGGAGGCTTCTCTCAGCTACAGGTATGTGAGAGGGACCCTGAGTTTGTGGCCTCAATTGGAATGGACACCGAGATGGTCTGACTCGAAGTAAGGCTGGATATCCCTGCAGTGAATTGAATCCAGGCTCGTCTTGCATCTCCCAAGATGAAGGGATGTCTGAATCCCCTGTGGAGACCACAGAGAAAGTCCTAGTCCTCCGCCTCAAAGCGACCGGAGGCCTCACATCCTTTGAAAACTCGAGAGGTCCGCGGAGATCAATGCTTCCAAATGAGACAATGCCTGACTCCTCTTGAAAATAGATAGGAGTCCCAGGATCCCTGTGGCACGTGGAAATTGACACTGGGTCTCCCGACTCATGTGGAGACGCGTCCCAATTGCCATGCCAAGACTCGAGGAGAATCCGGAGGTGTCCCTCACACCTAGGCAGGAGTCCTGATGTCGCTGAAGAAACACGTGTATGGAAGGGCCCTCCCCGTCGTAACTCGAGAATATACCCCAGGTTCCGACCACAACTCGAGAAAAACCATGATACTTCCCCCTCGCCGCGAGATGAGGCCCGATTCCCCTGCACTGCGTGCAGAGCTATTCCGTGTTCCACATCAAACGTAAATGGAGCCTTGATTTCCTTGATGGCACTCCAGAGAAAACCCAAGATCACTGTCTCAAGTCTAGAGGGATCCTGAGGTCACTGGAGCAACACGAAAGGGCTCCGTGTACCCCAAATCAACTCGTGATGTGAGCCTAGTCCCTGGCTTCGACTCAAGAGTAATACCAACTTTCCAAAAGCACTTCAAGAGGAGGCTTCTCTCAGCTACATGTATGTGAGAGGGACCCTGAGTTTGTGGCCTCAATTGGAATGGACACCGAGATGCTCTGACTCGAAGTAAGGCCGGATATCCCTTCAGTGAATTGAATGCAGGCTCGTCTTGCATCTCCCAAGACGAAGGGATGTCTGAATCCCCTGTGGAGACCACAGAGAAAGTCCTAGTCCTCCGCCTCATCGCGACCGTACGCCTCACATCCTTTGAAAACTCGAGAGGTCCGCGGAGGTCAATGCTTCCAAAGGAGACAATGCCTGACTCCTCTTGAAAATGGATAGGAGTCCAAGGATCCATGTGGCACGTGGAAAGGTTCCCTGGGTCTCCCGCCTCACGTGGAAACGCGTCCCAATTGCCATGCCAAGACTCGAGGAGTATCCCGAGGTGTCCCTAGCACCTAGGCAGGAGTCCTGACGTCGCTGAACAGACACGTGTCTGGAAGGGCCCTCCCCGTCGTAACTCGAGAATATACCCCAGGTTCCGGCCGCAACTCGAGAAAAACCATGAGACTTGCCCCTCGACGCGAGATGAGGCCCAATTCCCCTGCACTGCGTGCAGAGCAATTCCGTGTTCCACATCAAACATGATAGGAGCCTCGATTTCCTTGACGGCACTCCAGAGAAAACCCAAGATCACTGTCTCAAGTCTAGAGGGATCCTGAGGTCACTGGAGCCACACGAAAGGGCTCCTTGGACCCCAAATCAACTCGAGATGAGATCTTAGTCCCTGGCATCGACTCAAGAGGAATACCAAGTTTGCACAAGCACCTCAAGAGGAGGCTTCTCTCAGCTACAGGTATGTGAGAGGGACCCTGAGTTTGTGGCCTCAAGTGGAATGGAAACAGAGATGCTCTGACTCGAAGTAAGGCCGGATATCCCTGCAGTGAATTGAATGCAGGCTTGTCTTGCATCTCCCAAGACCAAGGGATGTCTGAATCCCCTGTGGAGACCACAGAGAAAGACCTAGTCCTCCGCCTCATCGCGACCGGAGGCCTCACATCCTTTGAGAACTTGAGAGGTCTGCGGAGATCCATGCTTCTAAAGGAGACGATGCCTGACTCCTCTTGAAAATGGATAGGAGTCCCAGGATCCCTGTGGCACGTGGAAAGGGACCCTGGGTCTCCCGCCTCACGTGGAGACGCGTGCCAATTGCCATGCCAAGACTCGAGGAGAATCCCGAGGTGTCCCTCGCACCTAGGCAGGAGTCCTGACATCGCTGAACAGACACGTGTCTGGAAGGGCCCTCACCGTCGTAACTCGAGAATATACCCCAGGTTCCGGCCGCAACTCGAGAAAAACCATGAGATTTCCCCTTCACCGGGAGGTGAGGCCCGATTCCCCTGCACTGCGTGCAGAGCAATTCCGTGTTCCACATCAAACGTGAAAGGAGCCTTGATTTCCTTGATGGCACTCCAGAGAAAACCCAAGATCACTGTCTAAAGTCTAGAGGGATCCTGAGGTCACTGGAGCAACACGAAAGAGCTCTGTGGACCCCAAATCAACTCGAGATGAGAGCTTAGTCCCTGGCTTCGACTCAAGAGGAATACCAACTTTCCACAAGCCCCTCAAGAGGAGCCTTCTCTCAGCTACAAGTATGTGAGAGGGACCCTGAGTTTGTGGCCTCAAGTGGAATGGACACCGAGATGCTCTGACTCGAAGTTAGGCCAGATATCCCTGCATTTAATTGAATGTAGGCTCGTCCTGCATCTCCCAAGACGAAGGGTTGCCTGAATCCCCTGTGGAGACAACAGATAAAGACCTAGTTCTCCGCCTCATCGTGACCGGAGGCCTCACATCCTTTGAAAACTCGAGAGGTCTGCGGAGATAAATTCTTCCAAAGGAGACGATGCCTGACTCCTCTTGAAAATGGATAGGAGTCCCAGGATCGCTGTGGCACGTGGAAAGGGACCCTGGGTCTCCCGCCTCACGTGGAGACGCGTCCCAATTGCCATGCCAAGACTCGAGGAGAATCCCGAGGTGTCCCTCGCACCTAGGCAGGAGTCCTGACGTCGCTGTACAAACACGTGTCTGGAAGGGCCCTCCCCGTCGTAACTCGAGAATACACCCCAGGTTCCGGCCGCAACTCGAGAAAAACCATGAGACTTCCCCTCGCCGCGAGATGAGGCCCGATTCCCCTGCAATGCATGCAGAGCAATTCCGTGTTCCACATCAAACGTGAACGGAGCCTTGATTTCCTTGATGGTACTCCAGAGAAAACCCAAGATCACTGTCTCAAGTCTAGAGGGATCCTGAGGTCACTGGAGCAACATGAAAGGGCTCCGTGGACCGAAAATCAACTAGAGATGAGAGCTTAGTCCCTGGCTTCGCCTCAAGTGGAATACCAACTTTCCACAAGCACCTCAAGAGGAGGCTTCTCTCAGCTACAGGTATGTGAGAGGGACCCTGAGTTTGTGGCCTCAAGTGGAATGGACACCGAGATGCTCTGACTCGAAGTAAGGCCGGATATCCCTGCAGTGAATTGAATGCAGGCTCGTCTTGCATCTCCCAAGACGAAGGGATGTCTGAATCCCCTGTGGACATCACAGAGAAAGAACTAGTCCTCCGCCTCAAAGCGACCGGAGGCCTCACATCCTTTGAAAACTCGAGAGGTCCGCGGAGATCAATGCTTCCAAAGGAGACAATGCCTGACTCCTCTTGAAAATAGATAGGAGTCCCAGGATCCCTGTGGCACGTGGAAATTGACACTGGGTCTCCCGCCTCATGTGGAGACGCGTCCCAATTGCCATGCCAAGACTCGAGGAGAATCCGGAGGTGTCCCTCACACCTAGGCAGGAGTCCTGATGTCGCTGAACAAACACGTGTCTGGAAGGGCCCTTCACATCGTAACTCGAGAATATACCCCAGGTTCCGGCCACAACTCGAGAAAAAACATGAGACTTCCCCATCGCCGCGAGATGAGGCCCGATTCCCCTGCACTGCGTGCAGAGCAATTCCGTGTTCCACATCAAAGTAAACGGAGCCTTTATTTCCTTGATGGCACTCCAGAGAAAACCCAAGATCACTGTCTCAAGTCTAGAGGGATCCTGAGGTCACTGGAGCAACATGAAAGGGCTCCGTGGACCCCAAATCAACTCGTGATGAGAGCCTAGTCCCTGGCTTTGACTCAAGAGTAATACCAACTTTCCACAAGCACTTCAAGAGGAGGCTTCTCTCAGCTACATGTATGTGAGAGGAACCCTGAGTTTGCGGCCTCAAGTGGAATGGACACCGAGATGCTCTGACTCGAAGTAAGGCCGGATATCCCTTCAGTGAATTGAATGCAGGCTCGTCTTGCATCTCCCAAGACGAAGGGATGTCTGAATCCCCTGTGGAGACCACAGAGAAAGTCCTAGTCCGCCGCCTCATGGCGACCATCGGCCTCACATCCTTTGAAAACTCGAGAGGTCCACGGAGATCAATGCTTCCAAAGGAGACAATGCCTGACTTCTCTTGAAAATGGATAGGAGTCCCAGGATCCCTGTGGCACGTGGAAAGGTTCCCTGGGTCTCCCGCCTCTCATGGAGACGCGTCCCAATTGCCATGCCAAGACTCGAGGAGAATCCCGAGGTGACCCTGGCACCTAGGCAGGAGTGCTGACGTCGCAGATCAAACACGTGTCTGGAAGGGCCCTCCCCGTCGTAACTCGAGAATATACCCCATGTTCCGGCCGCCACTCGAGAAAAACCATGAGATTTCCCCCTCGCCGCGAGATGAGGCCCGATTCCCCTGCACTGCGTGCAGAGCAATTCCGTGGTCCACATCAAGCCTGAAAGGAGCCTTGATTTCCTTGATGGCACTCCAGAGAAAACCCAAGATCACTGTCTCAAGTCTAGAGGGATCCTGAGGTCACTGGAGCAACACTAAAGGGCTCCGTGGACCCCAAATCAACTCGAGATGAGAGCTTAGTCCCTGGATTCGACTCAAGAGGAATACCAAGTTTCCACAAGCACTTCAAGAGGAGCCTTCTCTCAGCTACAGGTATGTGAGAGGGACCCTGAGTTTGTGGCCTCAAGTGGAATGGACACCGAGATGCTCTGACTCGAAGTAAGGCCGGATATCCCTGCAGTGAATTGAATGCAGGCACGTCTTGCATCTCCCAAGATGAAGGGATGTCTGAATCCCCAGTGGAGACCACAGAGAAAGACCGAGTTCTCCACCTCTTCACGACTGGAGGCCTCATATCCTTTGAAAACTCGAGACGTCCGCGGAGATCAATGCTTCCAAAGGAGACGATGCCTGACTCCTCTTGAAAATGGATAGGAGTCCCAGGATCCCTGTGGCACGTGGAAAGGGACACTGGGTCTCCCGCCCTACGTGGAGACGCGTCCCAATTGCCATGCCAAGACTCGAGGAAAATCCCGACGTGTCCCTCGCACCTAGGAAGGAGTCCTGACGTCGCTGAACAAACACCTTTCTGGAAGGGCCCTCCCCGTCGTAACTCGAGAATATACCCCATGTTCCGGCCGCAACTCGAGAAAAACCATGAGATTTCCCCCTCGCCGCGAGATTAGGCCCGATTCCACTGCACTGCGTGCAGAGCAATTCCGTGGTCCACATCAAACGTGAAAGGAGCCTTGATTTCCTTGATGGCACTCCAGAGAAAACCCAAGATCACGGTCTCAAGTCTAGAGGGATCCTGAGGTCACTGGAGCAACACGAAAGGGCTCCGTGGACCCCAAATCAACTCGAGATGAGAGCTTAGTCCCTGGCTTCGACTCAAGAGGAATACCAACTTTCCACAAGCACCTCAAGAGGTGGCTTCTCTCAGCTACAGGTATGTGAGAGGGACCCTAGTTTGTGGCCTCATGTGGAATGGACACCGAGATGCTCTGACTCGAAGTAAGGCCGGATATCCCTGCAGTGAATTGATTTCAGGCTCGTCTTGCATCTCCCAAGACGAAGGGATGTCTGAATCCCCTGTGGAGACCAGAGAGAAAGACCTAGTCCTCCGCCTCAACGCGACAGGAGGCCTCACATCCTGTGAAAACACGAGAGGTCCGCGGAGATCAATGCTTCCAAAGGAGACGATGCCTGACTCCTCTTGAAAATGGATAGGAGTCCCAGGATCCCTGTGGCACGTGGATAGGTACCCTGGGTCTCCCGCCTCACGTGGAGACGCGTCCCAATTGCCATGCCAAAACTCGAGGAGAATCCCGAGGTGTCCCTCGCACCTAGGCAGGAGTCCTGACGTCGCTGAACAAACACGTGTCTGGAAGGGCCCTCCCCGTCGTAACTCGAGAATATACCCCAGGTTTCGGCCGCAACTCGAGAAAAACCATGAGACTTCCCCCTCGCCGCGAGATGAGGCCCGATTCCCCTGCACTGCGTGCAGAGCAATTCCGTGTTCCACATCAAACGTGAAAGGAGCCTTGATTTCCTTGATGGCACTCCAGAGAAAACCCAAGATCACTGTCTCAAGTCTAGAGGGATCCTGAGGTCACTGGAGCGCAACGAAAGGGCTCCGTGGACCCAAATCAACTCGAGATGAGAGCTTAGTCCCTGGCTTCGACTCAAGAGGAATACCAACTTTCCACAAGCACCTCAAGAGAAGGCTTCTCTCAGCTACAGTTATGTGAGAGGGACCCTGAGTTTGTGGCCTCTAGTGGAATGGACACCGATGTGCTCTGACTCGAAGTAAGGCCGGATATCCCTGCAGTGAATTGAATGCAGGCTTGTCTTGCATCTCCCAAGACGAAGGGATGTCTGAATCCCCTGAGGAGACCACAGAGGAAGACCTAGTTCTCCGCCTCATCGCGACCGGAGGCCACACATCCTTTAAAATTCGAGAGGTCCGCGGAGATCAATGCTTCCAAAGGAGATGATGCCTGACTCCTCTTGAAAATGGATTGGAGTCCCAGGATCCCTGTGGCACGAGGAAAGGGACCCTGGGTCTCGCGCCTCACGTGGAGTCGCGTCCCAATTGCCATGCCAAGACTCGAGGAGAATGCCGAGGTGTCCCTCGCACCTAGGCCGGAGTCCTGACGTCGCTGAACAAACACGTGTCTGGAAGGGCCCTCCCCGTCGTAACTCGAGAATATACCCCAGGTTCCGGCCGCAACTCGAGAAAAACCATGAGACTTCCCCCTCGCCGCGAGATGAGGCCCGATTCCCCTGCATTGCCTGCAGAGCAATTCCGTGTTCCACATCAAACGTGAAAGGAGCCTTGATTTCCCTGATGCCACTCCAGAGAAAACCCAAGATCACTGTCTCAAGTCTAGAGGGATCCTGAGGTCACTGGAGCAACACGAAAGGGCTCCATGGACCCCAAATCAACTCGAGATGAGAGCTTAGTCCCTGGCTTCGACTCAAGAGGAATACCAAGTTTCCACAAGCACCTCAAGAGGATACTTCTCTCAGCTACACTTATGTGAGAGGTACCCTTAGTTTGTGGCCTCAAGTGGAATGGACACCGAGATGCTCTGACTCGAAGTAAGGCCGGATATCCCTGCAGTGAATTGAATGCAAGCTCATATTGCATCTCCCAAGACGAAGGGATGTCTGAATCCCCTGTGGAGACCACAGAGAAAGACCTAGTCCTCCGCGTCAACGCGAACGGAGGCCTCACATCCTTTGAAAACTCGAGAGGTCCGCGGAGATCAATGCTTCCAAAGGAGACGATGCCTGACTCCTCTTGCAAATGGATAGGAGTCCCAGGATCCCTGTGGCACGTGGAAAGGGACGCTGGGTCTCCCGCCTCACGTGGAGACGCGTCGCAATTGCCATGCCAAGACTGGAGGAGGATCCTGAGCTGTTCCTCGCACCTAGGCAGGAGTCCTGACGTCGCTGAACAAACACGTGTATGGAAGGGCCCTCCCCGTCATAACTCGAGAATGTACCCCAGGTTCCAGCCGCAACTCGAGAAAAACCATGAGACTTCCCCCTCGCCAAGACATGAGGCCCGATTCCCCTGCACTGCGTGCAGAGCAATTTCGTGTTCCACATCAAACGTGAAAGGAGCCTTGATTTCCTTGATGGCACTCCAGAGAAAACCCAAGATCACTGTCTCAAGTCTAGAGGGATCCTGAGGTTACTGGAGCAACTCGAAAGGGCTCCGTGGACCCCAAATCAACTCGAGATGAGAGCTTAGTCCCTGGCTTCGACTCAAAAGGAATACCAACTTCCCACAAGCACCTCAAGAGGAGGCTTCTCTCAGCTACAGGTATGTGAGAGGGACCCTGAGTTTGTGGCCTCAAGTGGAATGGACACCGAGATGCTCTGACTCGAAGTAAGGTCAGATATCGCTGCAGTGAATTGATTGCAGCCTCGTCTTGCATCTCCCAAGACGAAGGGATGTCTGAATCCCCTGTGGAGACCACAGAGAAAGACCTAGTCCTCCGCCTCAACGCCACCGGAGGCCTCACATCCTTTGAAAATTTGAGAGGTCCGCGGAGATCAATGCTTCCAAAGGAGACGATGCCTGACTCCTCTTGAAAATGGATCGGAGTCCCAGGATCCCTTTGGCACGTGGAAAGGGACCCTGGGTCTCCCGCCTCACGTGGAGACGCGTCCCAATTGCCATGCCAAGACTCGTGTAGAATCCCCAGGTGTCCCTCGCACCTAGGCAGGAGTCCTGACGTCGCTGAACAAACACGTGTCTGGAAGGGCCCTTCCCGTCGTAACTCGAGAATTTACCCCAGGTTCCGGCCGCAACTCGAGAAAAACCATGAGACTTCCCCCTCGTCGCGAGATGAGGCCCGATTTCCCTGCACTGCGTGCAGAGCAATTCCGTGTTCCACATCAAACGTGAAAGGAACCTTGATTTCCTTGATGGCACTCCAGAGAAAACCCAAGATCACTGTCTCAAGTCTAGAGGGATCCTGAGGTCACTGTAGCAACACGAAAGGGCTCCGTGGACCCCAAATCCACTCGAGATGAGAGCTTAGACCCTGGCTTCGACTCAAGAGGAATACCAACTTTCCACAAGCACCTCAAGAGGAGGCTTCTCTCAGCTACAGGTATGTGAGAGGGCCCCTGAGTTTGTGGCCTCAAGTGGAATGGACACCGAGATGCTCTGACTCGAAGTAAGGCCGGATATCCCTGCAGTGAATTGAAAGCAGGCTCGTGGGTTGAATGCCCCAACCAAAAGACAAAGATTGGCTGAATGGATACAAAATCAAGACCCCTATATATGCTGTCTACAAGAGACCCACCTCAAAACAAGAGACACATACAGACTAAAAGTGAAGGGCTGGAAAAAAGTATTTCATGCAAACGGAGACCAAAAGAAAGCAGGAGTCGCAATACTCATATCAGATAAAATAGACTTTCAAATAAAGTAAGTGAAAAGAGACAAAGAAGGACACTACATAATGATCAAAGGATCAATCCAAAAAGAAGATATAACAATTATAAATATATATGCACCCAACATAGGAGCACCGCAATATGTACGGCAAACGCTAAAGAGTATGAAAGAGGAAATTAATAGTAACACAATAATAGTGGGAGACTTTAATACCCCACTCACAACTATGGATAGATCAACTAAACAGAAAATTAACAAGGAAACACAAACCTTAAATGACACAATGGACCAGCTAGACCTAATTGATATCTATAGGACATTTCACCCCAAAACAATCAACTTCACCTTTTTCTCAAGTGCACACGGAACATTCTCCAGAATAGATCACATCCTGGGCCATAAATCTGGTCTTGGAAAATTCAAAAAAATTGAAATCATTCCAGTCATCTTTTCTGACCACAGTGCAGTAAGATTACATCTCAATTACAGGGAAAAAATTGTTAAAACTTCAAACATATGGAGGCTAAATAACACGCTTCTGAATAACCAACAAATCATAGAAGAAATAAAAAAAGAAATCAAAATATGTATAGAAATGAATGAAAATGAAAACACAACAACCCAAAACCTATGGGACACTGTAAAAGCAGTGCTAAGGGGAAGGTTCATAGCATTACAGGCTTACATCAAGAAACAGGAAAAAAACCAATTAAATAACCTAACTCTACACCTAAAGCAATTAGAGAAGGAAGAAATGAAGAACCCCAGAGTTAGCAGAAGGAAAGAAATCTTAAAAATCAGGGCAGAAATAAATGCAAAAGAAACTAAAGAGACCATAGCAAAAATCAACAAAGCTAAAAGCTGGTTTTTTGAAAAAATAAACAAAATTGACAAACCATTAGCAAGACTCATTAAGAAACAAAGAGAGAAAAACCAAATTAACAAAATTAGAAATGAAAATGGAGAGATCACAACAGACAACACTGAAATACAAAGGATCATAAGAGACTACTACCAGCAGCTCTATGCCAATAAAATGGACAACTTGGATGAAATGGACAAATTCTTAGAAAAGTATAACTTTCCAAAACTGAACCAGGAAGAAATAGAAGATCTTAACAGACCCATCACAAGCAAGGAAATCGAAACTGTCATCAAAAATCTTCCAGCAAACAAAAGCCCAGGACCAGATGGCTTCACAGCTGAATTCTACCAAAAATTTAGAGAAGAGCTAACACCTATCTTACTCAAACTCTTCCAGAAAATTGCAGAAGAAGGTAAGCTTCCAAACTCATTCTATGAGGCCACCATCACCCTAATTCCAAAACCAGACAAAGATGCCACAAAAAAAGAAAACTACAGGCCAATATCACTGATGAACATAGATGCAAAAATCCTTAACAAAATTCTAGCAAACAGAATCCAACAACATATTAAAAAAATCATACACCATGACCAAGTGGGCTTTATCCCAGGAATGCAAGGATTCTTTAATATCCGCAAATCAATCAATGTAATACACCACATTAACAAATTGAAAGATAAAAACCATATGATTATCTCAATAGATGCAGAGAAAGCCTTTGACAAAATTCAACACTCATTTATGATTAAAACTCTCCAAAAAGCAGGAATAGAAGGAACATACCTCAACATAATAAAAGCTATATATGACAAACCCACAGCAAGCATCACCCTCAATGGTGAAAAATTGAAGGCATTTCCCCTGAAATCAGGAACAAGACAAGGGTGCCCACTCTCACCACTACTATTCAACATAGTGTTGGAAGTGCTGGCCACAGCAATCAGAGCAGAAAAAGAAGTAAAAGGAATCCAGATAGGAAAAGAAGAAGTAAAACTCTCACTGTTTGCAGATGACATGATCCTCTACATAGAAAACCCTAAAGATTCTACCAGAAAATTACTAGAGCTAATCAATGAATATAGTAAAGTTGCAGGATATAAAATTAACACACAGAAATCCCTTGCATTCCTATATACTAACAATGAAAAAACAGACAGAGAAATTAAGGAAACAATACCATTCACCATTGCAACAAAAAGAATAAAATACTTAGGAGTATATCTACCTAAAGAAACAAAGGACCTATACATAGAAAACTATAAAACACTGATGAAAGAAATCAAAGAGGACACAAACAGATGGAGAAACATACCGTGTTCATGGATTGGAAGAATTAATATTGTCAAAATGGCTATTCTACCCAAAGCAGTCTATAGATTCAATGCAATCCCTATCAAGCTACCAACGGTATTTTTCACAGAAGTAGACCAAAGAATTTCACAATTTGTATGGAAATACAAAAAACCTCGAATAGCCAAAGTAATCTTGAGAAAGAAGAATGGAACTGGAGGAATCAACCTGCCTGACTTCAGACTCTACTACAAAGCCACAGTCATCAAGACAGTATGGTACTGGCACAAAGACAGAAATATAGATCAATGGAACAGAATAGAAAGCCCAGAGATAAATCCACGAACCTATGGACACCTTATTTTTGACAAAGGAGGCAAGGATATACAATGGAAAAAAGACAACCTCTTTAACAAGTGGTGCTGGGAAAACTGGTCAACCACTTGTAAAAGAATGAAACTAGAACACTTTCTAACACCATACACAAAAATAAACTCAAAATGGATTAAAGATCTAAATGTAAGACCAGAAACTATAAAACTCCTAGAGGAGAACATAGGCAAAACACTCTCCGACATAAATCAAAGCAAGATCCTCTATGACCCACCTCCCAGAATATTGGAAATAAAAGCAAAACTAAACAAATGGGACCTAATGAAACTTAAAAGCTTTTGCACTACAAAGGAAACTATAAGTAAGGTGAAAAGACAGCCCTCAGATTGGGAGAAAATAATATCAAATGAAGAAACAGACAAAGGATTAATCTCAAAAATATACAAGCAACTCCTGCAGCTCAATTCCAGAAAAATAAATGACCCAATCAAAAAATGGGCCAAAGAACTAAACAGACATTTCTCCAAAGAAGACATACAGATGGCTAACAAACACATGAAAAGATGCTCAACATCACTCATTATTAGAGAAATGCAAATCAAAACCACAATGAGGTCCCATTACACGCCAGTCAGGATGGCTGCTATCCAAAAGTCTACAAGCAATAAATGCTGGAGAGGGTGTGGAGAAAAGGGAACCCTCTTACACTGTTGGTGGGAATGCAAACTAGTACAGCCGCTATGGAAAACAGTGTGGAGATTTCTTAAAAAACTGGAAATAGAACTGCCATATGACCCAGCAATCCCACTTCTGGGCATACACACTGAGGAAACCAGATCTGAAAGAGACACGTGCACCCCAATGTTCATCGCAGCACTGTTTATAATAGCCAGGACATGGAAGCAACCTAGATGCCCATCAGCAGATGAATGGATAAGGAAGCTGTGGTACATATACACCATGGAATATTACTCAGCCATTAAAAAGAATTCATTTGAACCAGTCCTAATGAGATGGATGAAGCTGGAGCCCATTATACAGAGTGAAGTAAGCCAGAAAGATAAAGAACATTACAGCATACTGACACATGTATATGGAATTTAGAAAGGTGATAACAATAACCCTATATGCAGAACAGAAAAAGAGACACAGAAACACAGAACAGACTTTTGAACTTTGTGGGAGAATGTGAGGGTGGGATATTTGAAAAGAACAGCATGGATACTATCTAAGGTGAAACAGATCACCAGCCCAGGTGGGATGCACGAGACAAGTGCTCGGGCCTGGTGCACTGGGAAGACCCAGAGGAATCGGGTGGAGAGGGAGGTGGGAGGGGGGATCGGGATTGGGAATACATGTAAATCCATGGCTGATTCATATCAATGTATGACAAAACCCACTGGGAAAAAAAATAATAATAATAAAAATTAAAAAAGAAAAAAAGAAAGAAAAAAAAAAAAAAAGAAAGCAGGCTCATCTTGCATCTCCCAAGACAAAGGGATGTCTGAATCCCCTGTGGAGACCACAGAGAAAGACCTAGTCCTCACCCTCAATGCGACCGGAGGCCTCACATCCTTTGAAAACTCGAGAGGTCCGCGGAGATCAATGCTTCCAAAGGAGACGATGCCTGACTCCTCTTGAAAATGGATAGGAGTCTCAGGATCCCTGTGGCACGTGGAAAGGGACGCTGAGTCTCCCGCCTCACGTGGAGACGCGTCCCAATTGCCATGCCAAGACTCGAGGAGAATCCCGAGGTGTCCCTCGCACCTAGGCAGGAGTCCTGACGTCGCTGAACAAACACGTGTCTGGAAGGGCCCTCCCCGTCGTAACTCGAGATGAGAGCTTAGTCCCTGGCTTCGACTCAAGAGGAATGCCAACTTTCCACAAGCACCTCAAGAGGAGGCTTCTCTCAGCTACAGGTATGTGAGAGGGACCCTGAGTTTGTGGCCTCAACTGGAATGGACACCGAGATGCTATGACTCGAAGTAAGGCCGGATATCCCTGCAGTGAATTGAATGCAGGCTCGTCTTGCATCTCCCAAGACGAAGGGTTGCCTGAATCCCCTGTGGAGACCACAGAGAAAGACCTAGGCATCCGCCTCATCGAGACCGGAGGCCTCACATCATTTGAGAACTCGAGAGGTCCGCGGAGATCAATGCTTCCAAAGGAGACGATGCCTGGCTATTCTTGAAAATGGATAGGAGTCCCAGGATCCCTGTGGCACGTGGAAAGGGACCCTGGGTCTCCCGCCTCACGTGGAGACGCGTCCCAATTGCCATGCCAAGACTCGAGGAGAATCCCGAGGTGTCCCTCGCACCCAGGCAGGAGTCCTGACGTCGCTGAACAAACACGTGTCTGGAACGGTCCTCCCCGTCGGAACTAGAGAATATACTCCAGCTTCCGGCCGCAACTCGAGAAAAACCATGAGACTTCCCCCTCACCGCGAGATGAGGCCCGATTCCCCTCCACTGCGTGCAGAGCAATTCCGTGTTCCACATCAAACGTGAAAGGACCCTTGATTTCCTTGATGGCACTCCAGGGAAAATCCAAGATCACTGTCTCAAGTCTAGAGGGATCCTGAGGTCACTGGAGCAACAAGAAAGGGCTCCGTGGACCCCAGATCTACTCGAGATGAGAGCTTAGTCCCTGGCTTCGAATCAAGAGGAATACCAACTTTCCACAAGCACCTCAAGAGGAGGCTTCTCTCAGCTACAGGTATGTGAGAGGGACCCTTAGTTTGTGGCCTCAATTGGAATGGACACCTAGATGCTCTGACTCAAAAAAGGCCGGATATCCCAATAGTGAATTGAATGCAGGCTGGTCTTGCATCTCCCAAGATGAAGGGATGTCTGAATCCCCTGTGGAGACCACAGAGAAAGACCTAGTCCTCCGCCTCTTCGAGACCGGAGGCATCACATCCTTTGAAAACTCGAGAGGTCTGCGGAGGTCAATGCTTCCAAAGGAGACGATGCCTGACTCTTCTTGAAAATGGATAGGAGTCCCAGGATCCCTGTGGCACGTGGAAAGGGACCCTGGGTCTCCCGCCTCACGTGGAGACACGTCCCAATTGCCATGCCAAACTCGAGGAGAATCCCGAGGTGTCCCTCGCACCTAGGCAGGAGTCCTGACGTCGCTGAACAAACACGTGTCTGGAAGGGCCCTCCCCGTCGTAACTCGAGAATATACCCCAGGTTCCGGCCGCAACTCGAGAAAAACCATGAGACTTCCCCCTCGCTGCGAGATGAGGCCCGATTCCCCTGCACTGCGTGCAGAGCAATTCCGTGTTCGACATCAAACGTGAAAGGAGCGTTGATTTCCTTGAGGGCACTCCAGAGAAAACCCAAGATCACTGTCTCAAGTCTAGAGGGATCCTGAGGTCACTGGAGCAACACAAAATTTCTCCGTGGACCCCAAATCAACTCGAGATGAGAGCTTAGTCCCTGGCATCGAATCAAGAGGAATACCAACTTTCCACAAGCACCTCAAGAGGAGGCTTCTCTCAGCTACAGGTATGTGAGAGGGACCCAGAGTTTGTGGCCTCAAGTGGAATGGACACCGAGATGCTCTGACTCGAAGTAAGGCCGGATATCCCTGCAGTGAGTTGAATGCAGGCTCGTCTTGCATCTCCCAAGACGAAGGGATGTCTGAATCCGCTGTGGAGACCACAGAGAAAGACCGAGTTCTCCGCCTCATCGCGACCAGAGGCCTCACATCCTTTGAAAAATCGAGAGGTCTGCGCAGATCAATGCTTACAAAGGAGACGATGCCTGACTCCTCTTGAAAATGGATAGGAGTCCCAGGATCTCTGTGGCACGTGGAAAGGGACCCTGGGTCTCCCGCCTCACGTGGAGACGCGTCCCAATTGCCATGCCAAGACTCGAGGAGAATCCCGAGGTGTCCCTCGCACCTAGGCAGGAGTTCTGACGTCGCTGAACAAACACGTGTCTGGAAGGGCCCTCCCCGTCGTAACTCGAGAATACACCCCAGGTTCCGGCCGCAACTCGAGAAAAACAATGAGACTTCCCCCTCGCCGCGAGATGAGGCCCGATTCCCCTGCACTGCGTGTAGAGCAATTCCGTGTTCCACATCAAACGTGAAAGGAGCCTTGATTTCCTTGATGGCACTCCAGAGAAAACCCAAGATCACTGTCTCAAGTCTAGAGGGATCCTGAGGTCACTGTAGCAACAAGAAAGGGCTCCGTGGACGCCAAATCTACTCGAGATGAGAGCTTAGTCCTTGGCTTCGACTCAAGAGGAATACCAACTTTTCACAAGCACCTCAAGAGGAGGCTTCTCTACGCTACAGGTATGTGAGAGGGACCCTGAGTTTGTGGCCTCAAGTGGAATGGACACCGAGATGCTCTGACTCGAATTAAGGCCGGATATCCCTGCAGTGATTTGAATGCAGGCTAGTCTTGCATCTACCAAGACGAAGGGATGTCTGAATCCCCTGTGGAGACGACAGAGAAAGACTTAGTCCTCCACCTCATTGCGACCGGAGACATCACATCCTTTGAAAAATCGAGAGGTCTGCGCAGATCAATGCTTCCAAAGGAGACGATGCCCGACTCCTCTTGAAAATGGATAGGAGTCCCAGGATCCCTGTGGCACGTGGAAAGGGACCCTGGGTCTCCTGCCTCACGTGGAGACGCATCCCAATTGACATGCCAAGACTCGAGGAGAATCCCGATTTCTCCCTCGAACCTAGGCAGGAGTCCTGACGTCACTGAACAAACACGTGTCTGGAAGGGGCCTCCCCGTCGTAACTCGAGAATATACCCCAGGTTCCGGCCGCAACTCGAGAAAAACCATGAGACTTCCCCCTCGCCACGAGATTTGGCCCGATTCCCCTGCCCTGCGTGCAGAGCAATTCCGTATTCCACATCAAAAGTGAAAGGAGGCTTGATTTCCTTGATGGCACTCCAGAGAAAACCCAAGATCACTGTCTCTAGTCTAGAGGGATCCTGAGGTCACTGTAGCAACACGAAAGGGCTCCGTGGACCCCAGATCAACTCGAGATGAGAGCTTAGTCCCTGGCTTAGACTCAAGAGGAATACCAACTTTCCACAAGCACCTCAAGAGGAGGCTTCTCTCAGCTACAGGTATGTGAGAGGGCCCCTGAGTTTGTGGCCTCAAGTGGAATGGACACCGAGATGCTCTGACTCGAAGTAAGGCGGGATATCCCTGCAGTGAATTGAATGCAGGCTCGTCTTGTATCTCCCAAGACGAAGGGTTGCCTGAATACCCTGTGGACACCACAGAGAAAGACCTAGTCCTCCGCCTCAACGCGAACGGAGGCCTCACATCCTTTGAAAACTCGAGAGGTCCGCGGAGATCAATGCTTCCAAAGGAGAAGATGCCTGACTCCTCTTGAAAATGGATAGGAGTCCCAGGATCCCTGTGGCACGTGGAAAGGGAACCTGGGTCTCCCGCCTCACGTGGAGACGCGTCGCAATTGCCAAGCCAAGACTCGAGGAGAATACCGAGGTGTCCCTCGCACTTAGGCAGGAGTCCTGACGTCGCTGAACAAACACGTGTCTGGAAGGGCCCTCCCCGTCGTAACTCAAGAATATACCTAAGGTTCCAGCCGCAACTCGAGAAAAACCATGAGACTTCCCCCTCGCCGCGAGATGAGGCCAGATTCCCCTGCACTGCGTGCAGAGCAATTGCATGTTCCACATCAAACGAGAAAGGACCCTTGATTTCCTTGATGGCACTCCAGAGAAAACCCAAGATCACTGGCTCAAGTCTAGAGGGATCCTGAGGTCACTGGAGCAACACGAAAGGGATCTGTGGACCCCAAATCAACTCGAGATGAGAGCTTAGTCCCTGGCTTCGACTCACGAGGAATACCAACTTTCCACAGGCACCTCAAGAGGAGGCTTCTCTCAGCTACAGGTATGTGAGAGGGACCCTGAGTTTGTGGCCTCAAGTGGAATGGACACCGAGATGCTCTGACTCAAAGTAAGACCGGATATCCCTGCAGTGAATTGAATGCAGGCTCGTCTTGCATCTCCCAAGACGAAGGGATGTCTGAATCCCCTGTGGAGACTACAGAGAAAGACCTAGTCCTCCGCCTCATCGCGACCGGAGGCCTCACATCCTTTGAAAACTCGAGAGGTCCGCGGAGATCAATGCTTCCTAAGGAGACAATTCCTGACTCCTCTTGAAAATGGATAGGAGTCCCAGGATCCCTGTGGCACGTTGGAAGGGACCACGGGTTTCCGGCCTCACGTGGAGACACGTCCCAATTGCCATGCCAAAACTCGAGGAGAATCCTGAGGTGTCCCTCGCACCTAAGCAGGAGTCCTGATGTCGCTGAACAAACACGTGTCTGGAAGGGCCCTCCCCGTCGTAACTCGAGAATATACCACAGTTTCCGGCCGCAACTCGAGAAAAACCATGAGACTTCCCCCTCGCTGCGAGATGAGGCCCGATTCCCCTGCACTGCGTGCAGAGCAATTCCGTGTTCCACATCAAACGTGAAAGGAGCCTTGATTTCCTTGATGGCACTCCAGAGAAAACCCAAGATCACTGTCTCAAGTCTAGAGGGATCCTGAGGTCACTGGAGCAACACGAAAGAGCTCTGTGGACCCCAAATCAACTCGAGATGATAGCATAGTCCCTGGCTTCGACTCAAGAGGAACACCAACTTTCCACAAGCACCTCAAGAGGAGGCTTCTCTCAGCTACAGGTATGTGAGAGGGACCCTGAGTTTGTGGCCTCAAGTGGAATGGACACCGAGATGCTCTGACTCGAAGTAAGGCCGGATATCCCTTCAGTGAATTGAATGCAGGCTCGTCTTGCATCTCCCAAGACAAAGGGATGTCTGAATCCCCTGTGGAGACCACAGAGAAAGTCCTAATCCTCCGCCTCATCGCGACCGTACGCCTCACATCCTTTGAAAACTCGAGAGGTCTGTGGAGATCAATGCTTCCAAAGGAGACAATGCCTGACTCCTATTGAAAATGGATAGGAGTCCCAGGATCCCTGTGGCACGTGGAAAGGTTCCCTGGGTCTCCCGCCTCACGTGGAGACGCGACCCAATTGCCATGCCAAGACTCGAGGAGTATCCCGAGGTGTCCCTCGCACCTAGGCAGGAGTCCTGACGTCGCTGAACAAACACGTGTCTGGAAGGGCCCTCCCCGTCGTAACTCGAGAATATACCCCAGGTTCCGGCCGCAACTCGAGAAAAACAATGAGACTTGCCCCTCGACGCGAGATGAGGCCGAATTCCCCTGCACTGCGTGCAGAGCAATTCCGTGTTCCACATCAAACGTGAAAGGAGCCTTGATTTCCTTGATGGCACTCCAGAGAAAACCCAAGATCACTGTCTCAAGTCTAGAGGGATCCTGAGGTCACTGGAGCAACACGAAAGAGCTCTGTGGACCCCAAATCAACTCGAGATGAGAGCTTAGTCCCTGGCTTCGACTCAAGAGGAATACCAACTTTCCACAAGCCCCTCAAGAGGAGCCTTCTCTCAGCTACAAGTATGTGAGAGGGACCCTGAGTTTGTGGCCTCAAGTGGAATGGACACCGAGATGCTCTGACTCGAAGTTAGGCCAGATATCCCTGCATTTAATTGAATGTAGGCTCGTCCTGCATCTCCCAAGACGAAGGGTTGCCTGAATCCCCTGTGGAGACAACAGATAAAGACATAGTTCTCCGCCTCATCGCGACCGGAGGCCTCACATCCTTTGAAAACTCGAGAGGTCTGCGGAGATAAATGCTTCCAAAGGAGACGATGCCTGACTCCTCTTGAAAATGGATAGGAGTCCCAGGATCCCTGTGGCACGTGGAAAGGGACCCTGGGTCTCCCGCCTCACGTGGAGACGCGTCCCAATTGCCATGCCAAGACTCGAGGAGAATCCCGAGGTGTCCCTCGCACCTAGGCAGGAGTCCTGACGTCGCTGAACAAACACGTGTCTGGAAGGGCCCTCCCCGTCGTAACTCGAGAATATACCCCAGGTTCCGGCCGCAACTCGAGAAAAACCATGAGACTTCCCCTCGCCGCAAGATGAGGCCCGATTCCCCTGCAATGCATGCAGAGCAATTCCGTGTTCCACATCAAACGTGAACGGAGCCTTGATTTCCTTGATGGTACTCCAGAGAAAACCCAAGATCACTGTCTCAAGTCTAGAGGGATCCTGAGGTCACTGGAGCAACATGAAAGGGCTCCGTGGACCGAAAATCAACTAGAGATGAGAGCTTAGTCCCTGGCTTCGCCTCAAGTGGAATACCAACTTTCCACAAGCACCTCAAGAGGAGGCTTCTCTCAGCTACAGGTATGTGAGAGGGCCCCTGAGTTTGTGGCCTCAAGTGGAATGGACACCGAGATGCTCTGACTCGAAGTAAGACCGAATATCCCTGAAGTGAATTGAATGCAGGCTCGTCTTGCATCTCCCAAGACGAAGGGATGTCTGAATCCCCTGTGGAGACCACAGAGAAAGAACTAGTCCTCTGCCTCAAAGCGACCGGAGGCCTCACATCCTTTGAAAATTCGAGAGGTCCGCGGAGATCAATGCTTCCAAAGGAAACAATGCCTGACTCCTCTTGAAAATAGATAGGAGTCCCAGGATCCCTGTGGCACGTGGAAATTGACACTGGGTCTCCCGACTCATGTGGAGACGCGTCCCAATTGCCATGCCAAGACTCGAGGAGAATCCGGAGGTGTCCCTCACACCTAGGCAGGAGCCCTGATGTCGCTGAACAAACACGTGTCTGGAAGGGCCCTTCACATCGTAACTCGAGAATATACCCCAGGTTCCGGCCACAACTCGAGAAAAACCATGAGACTTCCCCATCGCCGCGAGATGAGGCCTGATTCCCCTGCACTGCGTGCAGAGCAATTCCGTGTTCCACATCAAAGTAAACGGAGCCTTTATTTCCTTGATGGCACTCCAGAGAAAACCCAAGATCACTGTCTCAAGTCTAGAGGGATCCTGAGGTCACTGGAGCAACATGAAAGGGCTCCGTGGACCCCAAATCAACTCGTGATGAGAGCCTAGTCCCTGGCTTTGACTCAAGAGTAATACCAACTTTCTACAAGCACTTCAAGAGGAGGCTTCTCTCAGCTACATGTATGTGAGAGGAACCCTGAGTTTGCGGCCTCAAGTGGAATGGACACCGAGATGCTCTGACTCGAAGTAAGGCCGGATATCCCTTCAGTGAATTGAATGCAGGCTCGTCTTGCATCTCCCAAGACGAAGGGATGTCTGAATCCCCTGTGGAGACCACAGAGAAAGTCATAGTCCGCCGCCTCATGGCGACCATAGGCCTCACATCCTTTGAAAACTCGAGAGGTCCACGGAGATCAATGCTTCCAAAGGAGACAATGCCTGACTTCTCTTGAAAATGGATAGGAGTCCCAGGATCCCTGTGGCACGTGGAAAGGTTCCCTGGGTCTCCCGCCTCACGTGGAGACGCGTCCCAATTGCCATGCCAAGACTCGAGGAGAATCCCGAGGTGTCCCTCGCACCTAGGCAGGAGTCCTGACGTCGCTGAACAAACACGTGTCTGGAAGGGCCCTCCCCGTCGTAACTCGAGAATATACCCCAGGTTCCGGCCGCAACTCGAGAAAAATCATGAGACTTCCCCATCGCCGAGAGATGAGGCCCGAATCCCCTGCACTGGGTGCAGAGCAATTCCGTGTTCCACATCAAACGTGAAAGGAGCCTTGATTTCCTTGATGGCACTCCAGAGAAAACCCAAGATCACTGGCTCAAGTCTAGAGGGATCCTGAGGTCACTGGAGCAACACGAAAGGGATCTGTGGACCCCAAATCAACTCGAGATGAGAGCTTAGTCCCTGGCTTCGACTCAAGAGGAATACCAACTTTCCACAAGCACCTCAAGAGGAGGCTTCTCTCAGCTACAGGTATGTGAGAGGGACCCTGAGTTTGTGGCCTGAAGTGGAATGGACACCGAGATGCTCTGACTCGAAGTAAGGCCTGATATCCCTGCAGTGAATTGAATGTAGGTTTGTCTTGCATCTCCCAAGACGAAGGGATGTCTGAATCCCCTGAGGAGACCACAGAGAAAGAACTAGTTCTCCGCCTCATCGCGACCGGAGGCCTCACATCCTTTGAAAACTCGAGAGGTACGCGGAGATCAATGCTTCCAAAGGTGAAGATGCTTGACTCCTCTTGAAAATGGATACGAGTCCCAGGATCACTGTGGTACATGGAAAGGGACACTGGGTATCCAGCCTCACGGGGAGACGCGTCCCAATTGCCATTCCAAGACTCGAGGAGAATCCCGAGGTGTCCCTCGCACCTAGGCAGGAGTCATGACATCGCTGAACAAACACGTGTCTGGAAGGGCCCTCCCCATCGTAACTCGAGAATATACCCCAGGTTCCGGCCGCAACTCGAGAAAAACCATGAGACTTCCCCCTTGCCGCGAGATGAGGCCCGATTCCCCTGCACTGCGTGCAGAGCAATTCAGTGTTCCACATCAAACGTGAAAGGAGAATTGATTTCCTTGATGGCACTCCAGAGAAAACCCAAGATCACTGGCTCAAGTCTATAGGGATCCTGAGGTCACTGGAGCAACACGAAAGGGCTCCGTGGAACCCAAATCAACTTTAGATGCGAGCTTAGTCCCTTGCTTCGACTCAAGAGGAATACCAACTTTAGACAAGCACCTCAAGAGGAGGCTTCTCTCAGCTACAGGTATGTGAGAGGGATCCTGAGTTGCTGGCCTCAAGTGGAATGGACACCGAGATGCTCTGACTCGAACTAAGGATGGATATCCCTGCAGTGAATTGAATGCAGGCTCGTCTTGCATCTCCCAAGACGAAGGGATGTCTGAATCCCCTGTGGAGACCACAGAGAAGACCGAGTCCTCCGCTTCATCGCGACCGGAGGCCTCACATCCTTTGAAAACTGGAGAGGTCCGCGGAGATCAATGCTTCCAAAGGAGACGATGCCTGACTCCTCTTGCAAATGGATAGGAGTCCCAGGATCCCTGTGGCACGTGGAAAGGGACCCTGGGTCTCCCGCCTCACGTGGAGACGCGTCCCAATTGCCATGCCAAGACTCGAGGAGAATCCTAAGGTGTCCCTCGCACCTAGGCAGGAGTCCTGACGTCGCTGAACAAACACGTGTCTGGAAGGGCCCTCCCCATCCTAACTCGAGAATATACCCCAGGTTCCGGCCGCAACCCGAGAAAAACCATGAGACTTCCCCCTCGCCGCGAGATGAGGCCCGATTCCCCTGCACTGCGTGCAAAGCAATTCCGTGTTCCACATCAAACGTGAAAGGACCCTTGATTTCCTTGATGGCACTCCAGAGAAAACCCAAGATCACTGTCTCAAGTCTAGAGGGATCCTGAGATCACTGGAGCAACACGAAAGGGCTCCGTGGACCCCAAATCAACTCGAGATGAGAGCTTAGTCCCTGGCTTCGACTCAAGAGGAATACCAACTTTCCACAAGCACCTCAAGAGGAGGCTTCTCTCAGCTACAGGTATGTGAGAGGGATCCTGAGTTGCTGGCCTCAAGTGGAATGGACACCGAGATGCTCTGACTCGATATAAGGCTGGATATCCCTGCAGTGAATTGAATGCAGGCTCGTCTTGCATCTCCCAAGACGAAGGGATGTCTGAATCCCCTGTAGAAACCACAGATAAAGACCTAGTTCTCCGCCTCATCGCGAACGGAGGCCTCACATCCTTTGAAAACTCGAGAGGTCCTTGCAGATCAATGCTTCCAAAGGAGACGATGCCTGACTCCTCTTGAAAATGGATAGGAGTCCCAGGATCGCTGTGGCACGTGGAAAGGGACACTGGGTCTCCCGCCTCACGTGGAGACGCGTCCCAATTGCCATGCCAAGACTGGAGGAGAATCCCGACGTGTCACTCGCACCTAGGAAGGAGTCCTGACGTCGCTGAACGAACACGTTTCTGGAAGGGCCCTCCCCGTCGTAACTCGAGAATATACCACAGTTTCCGGCCGCAACTCGAGAAAAACCATGAGACTTCCCCCTCGCCGCGAGATGAGGCCCGATTCCCCTGCACTGCGTGCAGAGCAATTCCGTGTTCCACATCAAACGTGAAAGGAGCCTTGATTTCCTTGATGGCCCTCCAGTGAAAACCCAAGATCACTGTCTCATGTCTAGAGGGATCCTGAGGTCACTGGAGCAACACGAAAGGGCTCCGTGGACCCCAAATCAACTCGAGATGAGAGCTTAGTCCCTGGCTTCGACTCAAGAGGAATACCAACTTTCCACAAGCACCTCAAGAGGAGGCTTCTCTCAGCTACAGGTATGTGAGAGGGACCCTGAGTTTGTGGCCTCAAGTGGAATGGACACCGAGATGCTCTGACTCGAAGTAAGGCCGGATATCCCTGCAGTGAAATGAATGCAGGCTCGTCTTGCATCTCCCAAGACGAAGGGTTGTCTGAATCCCCTGTGGAGACCACAGAGAAAGACCTAGTCCTCCGCCACAATGTGAACGGAGGCCTCACATCCTTTGAAAACTCGAAAGGTCCACGGAGATCAATGCTTCCAAAGGAGACGATGCCTGACTCCTCTTGAAAATGGATAGGAGTCCCAGGATCCCTGAGGAACGTGTAAAGGGACCCTGGGTCTCCCGCCTCACGTGGAGACGCGTCCCAATTGCCATGCCAACACTCGAGGAGAATCCCGAGGTGTCCCTCGCACCTAGGCAGGAGTGCTGACGTCGCTGAACAAACACGTGTCTGGAAGGGCCCTGCCCGTCGTAACTCGAGAATATACCAAAGGTTCCCGCCGCAACTCGAGAAAAACCATGAGACTTCCCCCTCGCCGTGAGATGAGGCCCGATTCCCCTGCACTGCATGCAGAGCAATTCCGTGTTCCACATCAAGCCTGAAAGGAGCCTTGATTTCCTTGATGGCACTCCAGAGAAAACCCAGGTTCACTGTCTCAAGTCTACAGGGATCCTGAGGTCACTGGAGCAACAAGAAAGGGCTCCGTGGACCCCAAATCAACTCGAGATGAGAGCTTAGTCCCTGGCTTCGACTCAAGAGGAATACCAACTTTCAACAAGCACCTCAAGAGGAGACTTCTCTCAGCTACAGGTATGTGAGAGGGACCCTGAGTTTGTGGCCTCAAGTGGAATGGACACCGAGATGCTCTGACTCGAAGTACGGCCAGATATCCCTGCAGTGAATTGAAAGCAGGCTCATCTTGCATCTCCCAAGACGAAGGGATGTCTGAATCCCCTGTGGAGACCACAGAGTAAGATCTAGTCCTCCGCCTCATCGCGACCGGAGGCCTCACATCCTTTGAAAACGCGAGAGGTACGCGGAGATCAATGCTTCCAAAGGAGACGATGCCTGACTCCTCTTGAAAATGGATAGGAGTCCCAGGATCCCTGTGGCACGTTGGAAAGGACCCTGGGTCTCCCGCCTCACGTGGAGACGCATCCCAATTGCCATGCCAAGACTCGAGGAGAATCCTGAGGTGTCCCTCGCACCTAGGCAGCAGTCCTGACGTCGCTGAACAAACACGTGTCTGGAAGGGCCCTCCCCGTCGTAACTCGAGAATATACCCCAGGTTCCGGCCGCAACTCGAGAAAAACAATGAGACTTCCCCCTCGCCGCGAGATGAGGCCCGATTCCCCTGCACTGCGTGCAGAGCAATTCCGTGTTCCACATCAAACGTGAAAGGAGCCTTGATTTCCTTGATGGCACTCCAGAGAAAACCCAAGATCACTGTCTCAAGTCTAGAGGGATCCTGAGGTCATTGGAGCAACATGAAAGGGCTCCCTGGACCTCATATCAACTCGAGATGAGAGCTTAGTCCCTGGCTTCGACTCAAGAGGAATACCAACTTTCCACAAGCACCTCAAGAGGAGGCTTCTCTCAGCTACAGGTATGTGAGAGGGACCCTCATTTTGTTGCCTCAAGTGGAATGGACACAGAGATGCTCTGATTCGATGTAAGGCCGGATATCCCTGCAGTGAATTGAATGCAGGCTCGTCTTGCATCTCCCAAGACGAAGGGATGTCTGAATCCCCTGTAGAGACCACAGAGAAAGACCTAATTCTCCGCCTCATCGCGACAGGAGGCCTCACATCCTTTGAAAACTCGAGAGGTCCGCGGAGATCAATGCTTCCAAAGGAGACGATGCCTGACTCCTCTTGAAAGTGGATAGGAGTCTCAGGATCCCTGTGGCACGTGGGAAGGGACACTAGGTCTCCCGCCTCACATGGAGACGCGTCCCAATTGCCATGCCAAGACTCGAGGAGAATCCCGAGGTGTCCCTCGCACCTAGGCAGGATTCCTGACGTCGCTGAACAAACACGTGTCTGGAACGGCCCTCCCCGTCGTAACTCCAGAATCTACAACAGGTTCCGGCCGCAACTCGAGAAAAACCATGAGACTTCCCCCTCGCCGCGAGATGAGGCCCGATTCCCCTGCACTGCGTGCAGAGCAATTCCGTGTTCCACATCAAACGTGAAAGGAGCCTTGATTTCCTTGATGGCACTCCAGAGAAAACCCAAGATCACTGGCTCAAGTCTATAGGGATCCTGTGGTCACTGGAGCAACACGAAAGGGCTCCTTGGAACCCAAATCAACTTGAGATGCGAGCTTAGTCCCTGGCTTCGACTCAAGAGGAATACCAACTTTAGACAAGCACCTCAAGAGGAGGCTTCTCTCAGCTACAGGTATGTGAGAGGGACCCTGAGTTTGTGGCCTCAAGTGGAATGGACACCGAGATGCTCTGACTCGAACTAAGGCTGGATATCCCTGCAGTGAATTGAATGCAGGTTCGTCTTGCATCTCCCAAGACGAAGGGATGTCTGAGGCCCCTGTGGAGACCACAGAGAAGACCTAGTCCTCCGCTTCATCGCGACCGGAGGCCTCACATCCTTTGATAAATGGAAAGGTCCGCGGAGATCAATGCTTCCAAAGGAGAAGACGCCTGACTCCTCTTGAAAATGGATAGGAGTCACAGGATCCCTGTGGCACGTGGAAAGGGACCCGGGGTCTCCCGCCTCACGTGGAGACGCGTCCCAATTGCCATGCCAAGACTCGAGGAGAATCCCGAGGTGTCCCTCGCACCTAGGCAGGAGTCATGACATCGCTGAACAAACACGTGTCTGGAAGGGCCCTCCCCATCGTAACTCGAGAATATACCCCAGGTTCCGGCCGCATCTCGAGAAAAACCATGAGACTTCCCCCTCGCCGCGAGATGAGGCCCGATTCCCCTGCCCTGCGTGCAGAGCAATTCCGTGTTCCACATCAAACGTGAAAGGAGCCTTCATTTCCTTGATGGCACTCCAGAGAAAACCCAAGGTCACTGTCTCAAGTCTAGAGGGATCCTGAGGTCACTGGAGCAACACGGAAGGGCTCCGGGGACCACAAATCAACTCGAGATCAGAGCTTAGTCCCTGGCTTCGACTCAAGAGGAATACCAACTTTCCACAAGCACCTCAAGAGGAGACTTCTCTCAGCTACACGTATGTGAGAGGGACCCTGAGTGTGTGGCCTCAATTGGAATGGACGCCGAGATGCTCTGACTCGAAGTAAGACCGGATATCCCTGCAGTGAATTGAATGCAGGCTCGTCTTGCATCTCCCAAGACGAAAGGATGTCTGAATCCCCTGTGGAGACCACAGAGAAAGACCTAGTCCTCCGCCTCATCGTGACTGGAGGCTTCACATCCTTTGAAACCTCGAGAGGTCTGCGGAGATCAATGCTTCCAAAGGAGACGATGCCTGACTCCTCTTGAAAATGGATAGGAGTCCCAGGATCCCTGTGGCACGTGGGAAGGGACCCTGGGTCTCCCGCCTCACGTGGAGACGCGTCCCAATTGCCATGCCAAGACTCGAGGAGAATCCCGAGGTGTCCCTCGCACCTAGGCAGGAGTCCTGACGTCGCTGAACAAACACGTGTCTGGAAGGGCCCTCCCCATTGTAACTCGAGAATATACCCCAGGTTCCGGCCGCAACTCGAGAAAAACCATGAGACTTCCCCCTCGCCGCGACATGAGGCCCGATTCCCCTGCACTGCGTGCAGAGCAATTCCGTGTTCCACATCAAACGTGAAAGGAGCCTTGATTTCCTTGATGGCACTCCAGAGAAAACCCAAGATCACTGTCTCAAGTCTAGAGGGATCCTGAGGTCACTGTAGCAACACGAAAGGGCTCCGTGGACCCCAAATCAGCTCGAGATGAAAGGTTAATCCCTGGCTCAACTCAAGAGGAATCCCAACTTTCCACAAGCACCTCAAGAGGAGGCTTCTCTCAGCTACAGGAATGTAAGAGGGACCCTGAGTTTGTGGCCTCAAGTGGAATGGACACCGAGATGCTCTGACTCGAAGTAAGGCCGATATCCCAGCAGTGAATTGCATGCAGGCTCGTCTTGCATCTCCCAAGACGAAGGGATGTCTGAATCCCCTGTGGACACCACAGAGAAAGACCTAGTTCTCCGCCTCATCGCGACCGGAGGCCTCACATCCTTTGAAACCTCGAGAGGTCCGCGCAGATGAGTGCTTCCAAAGGAGACGATGCCTGACTCCTCTTGAAAATGGATAAGAGTCCCAGGATCCCTTTGGCACGTGGAAAGGGACCCTGGGTCTCCCGCCTCATGTGGAGACGCGTCCCAATTGCCATGCCAAGACTTTAGGAGAATCCGAAGGTGTCCCTCGCACCTATCACGTGTCTGGAATGGCCCTCCATGTCGTAACTCGAGAATATACCCCAGGTTCGTCCGTAACTCGAGAAAAACCATGAGACTTCCCCCTCGCCGCGAGATGAGGCCCGATTCCCCTGCACTGCGTGCAGAGCAATTCCGTATTCCACATAAAAAGTGAAAGGAGCCTTGATTTCCTTGATGGCACTCCAGAGAAAACCCAAGATCACTGTCTCAAGTCTAGAGGGATCCTGAGGTCACTGGAGCAACATGAAAGGGCTTCGAGGACCCCAAATCAACTCGAGATGAGAGCTTAGTCCCTGGCTTCGACTCAAGAGGAATACCAACTTTCCACAAGCACCTCAAGAGGAGGCTTCTCTCAGCTACAGGTATGTGAGAGGGACCCTGAGTTTGTGGCCTCAAGTGCAATGGGCACCGAGATGCTCTGACTCGAAGTAAGGCCGGATATCCCTGCAGTGAATTGAAAGCAGGCTCGTCTTGCATCTCCCAAGATGAAGGGATGTCTGAATCCCCTGTGGAGACAACAGAAAAGGACCTAGTTCTCCGCCTCATCGAGACCGGAGACATCACATCCTTTGAAAACTCGAGAGGTCCGCGGAGATCAATGCTTCCAAAGGAGACGATGCCTGACTCCTCTTGAAAATGGATAGGAGTCCCAGGATCCCTGTGGCACGTGGAAAGGGACCCTGGGTCTCCCGCCTCATGTGGAGACGCGTCCCAATTGCCATGCCAAGACTCGAGGAGAATCCCGTGGTGTCCATCGCACCTAGGCAGGAGTCCTGACGTCGCTGAACAAACACGTGTCTGGAAGGGTCTTCCCAATCGTATCTCGAGAATATACCCCAGGTTCCGGCCGCAAATCGATAAAAACCATGAGATTTCCCCCTCGCCGCGAGTTGGGGCCCGATTCCCCTGCACTGCATGCAGAGCAATTCCGTGTTCCACATTAAACGTGAAACGAGCCTTGATTTCCCTGATGCCACTCCAGAGAAAACCCAAGATCACTGTCTCAAGTCTAGAGGGATCCTGAGGTCACTGGAGCAACACGAAAGGGCTCCATGGACCCCAAATCAACTCGAGATGAGAGCTTAGTCCCTGGCTTCGACTCAAGAGGAATACCAACTTTCCACAAGCACCTCAAGAGGAGGCTTCTCTCAGCTACACTTATGTGAGAGGTACCCTGAGTTTGTGGCCTCAAGTGGAATGGAAACCGAGATGCTCTGACACGAAGTAAGGCCGGATATCCCTGCAGTGAATTGAATGCAAGCTCATCTTGCATCTCCCAAGACGAAGGGATGTCTGAATCCCCTGTGGAGACCACAGAGAAAGACCTAGTTCTCCGCCTCATCGCGACCGGAGGCCTCACATCCTTTGAAAACTCGAGAGGTCCGCGGAGATCAATGCTTCCAAAGGAGACGATGCCTGACTCCTCTTGAAAATGGTCAGGAGTCCTAGGATCCCTGTCCACATGGACGGGGACTCTGGGTCTCCCGCTTCTCGTGGAGACGCGTCCCAATGGCCATGCCAAGACTCGCGGAGAATCCCGAGGTGTCCCTCGCACCTAGGCAGGAGTCCTGACGTCGCTGAACAAACACGTGTCTGGAAGGGCCCTCCACGTCGTAACTCGAGAATATACCCCAGGTTCCGGCCGCAACTCGAGAAAACCCATGAGACTTCCCCCTCGCCGCGAGATGAGGCCCGATTCCCCTGCACTGCGTGCAGAGCAATTCCGTGTTCCACATCAAACGTGAAAGGAGCCTTGATTTCCTTGATTGCACTCCAGAGAAAACCCAAGATCACTCTCTCAAGTCTAGAGGGATCCTGAGGTCACTGGAGCAACACGAAAGGGCTCCGTGGACCACAAATCAACTCGAGATGAGAGCTTAGTCCCTGGCTTCGACTCAATAGGAATACCAACTTTCCACAAGCACCTCAAGAGGAGGCTTCTCTCAGCTACAGGTAGGTGAGAGGGACCCTGAGTTTGTGGCCTCAAATCGAATGGACCCCGAGATGCTCTGACTCGAAATAAGGCCGGATATCCCTGCAGTGAATTGAATGCAGGCTCTTCTTGCATCTCCCAAGACGAAGGGATGTCTGAATCCCCTGTGGAGACCACAGAGAAAGACATAGTCCTCCGCCTCAACGCGAACGGAGGCCTCACATCCTTTTAAAACTCGAGAGGTCCGTGGAGATCAATGCTTCCAAAGGAGACGATGCCTGACTCCTCTTGAAAATGGATAGGAGTCCCAGGATCCCTGTGGCACGTGGAAAGGGACCCTGGGTCTCCCGCCTCACGTGGAGATGCGTCCCAATTGCCATGCCAAGACTCGAGGAGAATCCCGAGGTGTCCCGCGCACCTAGGCAGGAGTCCTGACCTCGCTGAACAAACACGTGTCTGGAATGGCCCTCCCCGTCGTAACTGGAGAATATACCCCAGGTTCCGGCCGCAACTTGTGAAAAACCATGAGACTTCCCCCTCGCCGCGAGATGAGGCCCGATTCACCTGCACTGCGTGCAGAGCAATTCCGTGTTCCACATCAAACGTGAAAGGAGCCTTGATTTCCTTGATGGCACTCCAGCGAAAACCCAAGATCACTGTCTCAAGTCTAGAGGGATCCTGAGGTCACTGGAGCAACACGAAAGGGCTCCGTTGACCCCAAATCAACTCGAGATGAGAGCTTAGTCCCTGGCTTCAACTCAAGAGGAATACCAACTTTCCACAAGCACCTCAAGAGGAAGCTTCTCTCAGCTACAGGTGAGTGAGAGGGACCCTGAGTTTGTTGCCTGAAATCGAATGGACACCGAGATGCTCTGACTCGAAATAAGGCCGGATATCCCTGCAGTGAATTGAATGCAGGCTCGTCTTGCATCTCCCAAGACGAAGGGATGTCTGAATACCCTGTGGAGACCACAGAGAAAGAACTAGTCCTCCGCGTCAACGCGAACGGAGGCCTCACATCCTTTGAAAACTCGAGAGGTCCGCGGAGATCAATGCTTCCAAAGGAGACGATGCCTGACTCCTCTTGCAAATGGAAAGGAGTCCCAGGATCCCTGTGGCACGTGGAAAGGGACGCTGGGTCCCGCGCCACACGTGGAGACGCGTCCCAATTGCCATGCCAACACTCGAGGAGAATCCTGAGCTGTCCCTCGCACCTAGGCAGGAGTCCTGACGTCGCTGAACAAACACGTGTATGGAAGGGCCCTCCCCGTCGTAACTCGAGAATATACCACAGGTTCCGGCCGCAACTCGAGAAATACCATGAGACTTCCCCCTCGCCGCGAGATGAGGCCCGATTCCCCTGCCCTGCGTGCAGAGCAATTCCCTATTCCACATCAAACGAGAAAGGAGCCTTGATTTCCTTGATGGCACTCCAGAGAAAACCCAAGTTCACTGTCTCAAGTCTAGAGGGATCCTGAGGTCACTGGAGCAACACGAAAGGGCTCCATGGACCACAAATCAACTCGAGATGAGAGCTTAGTCCCTGGCTTCGACTCAAGAGGAATGCCAACTTTCCACAAGCACCTCAAGAGGAGGCTTCTCTCAGCTACAGGTATGTGAGAGGGACCCTTAGTTTGTGGCCTCAACTGGAATGGACACCTAGATGCTCTGACTCAAAAAAGGCCGGATATCCCAATAGTGAATTGAATGCAGGCTCGTCTTGCATCTCCCAAGATGAAGGGATGTCTGAATCCCCTGTGGAGACCACAGAGTAAGACCTAGTCCTCGGCCTCTTCGAGACCGGAGGCATCACATCCTTTGAAAACTCGAGAGGTCTGCGGAGGTCAATGCTTCCAAAGGAGACGATGCCTGACTCTTCTTGAAAATGGATAGGAGTCCCAGGATCCCTGTGGCACGTGGAAAGGGACCCTGGGTCTCCCGCCTCACGTGGAGACACGTCCCAATTGCCATGCCAAACTCGAGGAGAATCCCGAGGTGTCCCTCGCACCTAGGCAGGAGTCCAGACGTCGCTGAACAAACACGTGTCTGGAAGGGCCCTCCCCGTCGTAACTCGAGAATATACCCCAGGTTCCGGCCGCAACTCGAGAAAAACCATGAGACTTCCCCCTCGCCGCGAGATGAGGCCCGATTCCCCTGCACTGCATGCAGAGCAATTCCGTGTTCGACATCAGACGTGAAAGGAGCCTTGATTTCCTTGATGGCACTCCAGAGAAAACCCAAGATCACTGTCTCAAGTCTAGAGGGATCCTGAGGTCACTGGAGCAACACAAAATTTCTCCGTGGACCACAAATCAACTCGAGATGAGAGCTTAGTCCCTGGCATCGAATCAAGAGGAATACCAACTTTCCACAAGCACCTCAAGAGGAGGCTTCTCTCAGCTACAGGTATGTGAGAGGGACCCAGAGTTTGTGGCCTCAAGTGGAATGGACACCGAGATGCTCTGACTCAAAGTAAGGCCGGATATCCCTGCAGTGAATTGAATGCAGGCTCGTCTTGCATCTCCCAAGACGAAGGGATGTCTGAATCCGCTGTGGAGACCACAGAGAAAGACTTAGTCCTCCGCCTCATCGCGACCGGAGGCCTCACATCCTTTGAAAAATCGAGAGGTCTGCGCAGATCAATGCTTACAAAGGAGACGATGCCTGACTCCTCTTGAAAATGGATAGGAGTCCCAGGATCTCTGTGGCACGTGGAAAGGGACCCTGGGTCTCCCGCCTCACGTGTAGACGCGTCCCAATTGCCATGCCAAGACTCGAGGAGAATCCCGAGGTGTCCCTCGCACCTAGGCAGGAGTCCTGACGTCGCTGAACAAACACGTGTCTGGAAGGGCCCTCCCCGTCGTAACTCGAGAATACACCCCAGGTTCCGGCCGCAACTCGAGAAAAACCATGAGACTTACCCCTCGCCGCGAGATGAGGCCCGATTCCCCTGCACTGTGTGTAGAGCAATTCCCTGTTCCACATCAAACGTGAAAGGAGCCTTGATTTCCTTGATGGCACTCCAGAGAAAACCCAAGATCACTGTCTCAAGTCTAGAGGGATCCTGAGGTCACTGTAGCAACAAGAAAGGGCTCCGTGGACGCCAAATCTACTCGAGATGAGAGCTTAGTCCGTGGCTTCGACTCAAGAGGAATACCAACTTTTCACAAGCACCTCAAGAGGAGGCTTCTCTACGCTACAGGTATGTGAGAGGGACCCTGAGTTTGTGGCCTCAAGTGGAATGGACACCGAGATGCTCTGACTCGAATTAAGGCCGGATATCCCTGCAGTGATTTGAATGCAGGCTCGTCTTGCATCTCCCAAGACGAAGGGATGTCTGAATCCCCTGTGGAGACGACAGTGAAAGACTTAGTCCTCCACCTCATTGCGACCGGAGACATCACATCCTTTGAAAAATCGAGAGGTCTGCGCAGATCAATGCTTACAAAGGAGACGATGCCTGACTCCTCTTGAAAATGGATAGGAGTCCCAGGATCCCTGTGGCACGTGGAAAGGGACCCTGGGTCTCCCGCCTCATGTGGAGACGCGTCCCAATTGCCATGCCAAGACTCGAGGAGAATCCCGTGGTGTCCATCGCACCTAGGCAGGAGTCCTGACGTCGCTGAACAAACACGTGTCTGGAAGGGTCTTCCCAATCGTATCTCGAGAATATACCCCAGGTTCCGGCCGCAAATCGATAAAAACCATGAGATTTCCCCCTCGCCGCGAGTTGGGGCCCGATTCCCCTGCACTGCATGCAGAGCAATTCCGTGTTCCACATTAAACGTGAAACGAGCCTTGATTTCCCTGATGCCACTCCAGAGAAAACCCAAGATCACTGTCTCAAGTCTAGAGGGATCCTGAGGTCACTGGAGCAACACGAAAGGGCTCCATGGACCCCAAATCAACTCGAGATGAGAGCTTAGTCCCTGGCTTCGACTCAAGAGGAATACCAACTTTCCACAAGCACCTCAAGAGGAGGCTTCTCTCAGCTACACTTATGTGAGAGGTACCCTGAGTTTGTGGCCTCAAGTGGAATGGAAACCGAGATGCTCTGACTCGAAGTAAGGCCGGATATCCCTGCAGTGAATTGAATGCAAGCTCATCTTGCATCTCCCAAGACGAAGGGATGTCTGAATCCCCTGTGGAGACCACAGAGAAAGACCTAGTTCTCCGCCTCATCGCGACCGGAGGCCTCACATCCTTTGAAAACTCGAGAGGTCCGCGGAGATCAATGCTTCCAAAGGAGACGATGCCTGACTCCTCTTGAAAATGGTCAGGAGTCCTAGGATCCCTGTCCACATGGACGGGGACTCTGGGTCTCCCGCTTCTCGTGGAGACGCGTCCCAATGGCCATGCCAAGACTCGCGGAGAATCCCGAGGTGTCCCTCGCACCTAGGCAGGAGTCCTGACGTCGCTGAACAAACACGTGTCTGGAAGGGCCCTCCACGTCGTAACTCGAGAATATACCCCAGGTTCCGGCCGCAACTCGAGAAAACCCATGAGACTTCCCCCTCGCCGCGAGATGAGGCCCGATTCCCCTGCACTGCGTGCAGAGCAATTCCGTGTTCCACATCAAACGTGAAAGGAGCCTTGATTTCCTTGATTGCACTCCAGAGAAAACCCAAGATCACTCTCTCAAGTCTAGAGGGATCCTGAGGTCACTGGAGCAACACGTAAGGGCTCCGTGGACCACAAATCAACTCGAGATGAGAGCTTAGTCCCTGGCTTCGACTCAATAGGAATACCAACTTTCCACAAGCACCTCAAGAGGAGGCTTCTCTCAGCTACAGGTAGGTGAGAGGGACCCTGAGTTTGTGGCCTCAAATCGAATGGACCCCGAGATGCTCTGACTCGAAATAAGGCCGGATATCCCTGCAGTGAATTGAATGCAGGCTCTTCTTGCATCTCCCAAGACGAAGGGATGTCTGAATCCCCTGTGGAGACCACAGAGAAAGACATAGTCCTCCGCCTCAACGCGAACGGAGGCCTCACATCCTTTTAAAACTCGAGAGGTCCGTGGAGATCAATGCTTCCAAAGGAGACGATGCCTGACTCCTCTTGAAAATGGATAGGAGTCCCAGGATCCCTGTGGCACGTGGAAAGGGACCCTGGGTCTCCCGCCTCACGTGGAGATGCGTCCCAATTGCCATGCCAAGACTCGAGGAGAATCCCGAGGTGTCCCGCGCACCTAGGCAGGAGTCCTGACCTCGCTGAACAAACACGTGTCTGGAATGGCCCTCCCCGTCGTAACTGGAGAATATACCCCAGGTTCCGGCCGCAACTTGTGAAAAACCATGAGACTTCCCCCTCGCCGCGAGATGAGGCCCGATTCACCTGCACTGCGTGCAGAGCAATTCCGTGTTCCACATCAAACGTGAAAGGAGCCTTGATTTCCTTGATGGCACTCCAGCGAAAACCCAAGATCACTGTCTCAAGTCTAGAGGGATCCTGAGGTCACTGGAGCAACACGAAAGGGCTCCGTTGACCCCAAATCAACTCGAGATGAGAGCTTAGTCCCTGGCTTCAACTCAAGAGGAATACCAACTTTCCACAAGCACCTCAAGAGGAAGCTTCTCTCAGCTACAGGTGAGTGAGAGGGACCCTGAGTTTGTTGCCTGAAATCGAATGGACACCGAGATGCTCTGACTCGAAATAAGGCCGGATATCCCTGCAGTGAATTGAATGCAGGCTCGTCTTGCATCTCCCAAGACGAAGGGATGTCTGAATACCCTGTGGAGACCACAGAGAAAGAACTAGTCCTCCGCGTCAACGCGAACGGAGGCCTCACATCCTTTGAAAACTCGAGAGGTCCGCGGAGATCAATGCTTCCAAAGGAGACGATGCCTGACTCCTCTTGCAAATGGAAAGGAGTCCCAGGATCCCTGTGGCACGTGGAAAGGGACGCTGGGTCCCGCGCCACACGTGGAGACGCGTCCCAATTGCCATGCCAACACTCGAGGAGAATCCTGAGCTGTCCCTCGCACCTAGGCAGGAGTCCTGACGTCGCTGAACAAACACGTGTATGGAAGGGCCCTCCCCGTCGTAACTCGAGAATATACCACAGGTTCCGGCCGCAACTCGAGAAATACCATGAGACTTCCCCCTCGCCGCGAGATGAGGCCCGATTCCCCTGCCCTGCGTGCAGAGCAATTCCCTATTCCACATCAAACGAGAAAGGAGCCTTGATTTCCTTGATGGCACTCCAGAGAAAACCCAAGTTCACTGTCTCAAGTCTAGAGGGATCCTGAGGTCACTGGAGCAACACGAAAGGGCTCCGTGGACCACAAATCAACTCGAGATGAGAGCTTAGTCCCTGGCTTCGACTCAAGAGGAATGCCAACTTTCCACAAGCACCTCAAGAGGAGGCTTCTCTCAGCTACAGGTATGTGAGAGGGACCCTTAGTTTGTGGCCTCAACTGGAATGGACACCTAGATGCTCTGACTCAAAAAAGGCCGGATATCCCAATAGTGAATTGAATGCAGGCTCGTCTTGCATCTCCCAAGATGAAGGGATGTCTGAATCCCCTGTGGAGACCACAGAGTAAGACCTAGTCCTCGGCCTCTTCGAGACCGGAGGCATCACATCCTTTGAAAACTCGAGAGGTCTGCGGAGGTCAATGCTTCCAAAGGAGACGATGCCTGACTCTTCTTGAAAATGGATAGGAGTCCCAGGATCCCTGTGGCACGTGGAAAGGGACCCTGGGTCTCCCGCCTCACGTGGAGACACGTCCCAATTGCCATGCCAAACTCGAGGAGAATCCCGAGGTGTCCCTCGCACCTAGGCAGGAGTCCAGACGTCGCTGAACAAACACGTGTCTGGAAGGGCCCTCCCCGTCGTAACTCGAGAATATACCCCAGGTTCCGGCCGCAACTCGAGAAAAACCATGAGACTTCCCCCTCGCCGCGAGATGAGGCCCGATTCCCCTGCACTGCATGCAGAGCAATTCCGTGTTCGACATCAGACGTGAAAGGAGCCTTGATTTCCTTGATGGCACTCCAGAGAAAACCCAAGATCACTGTCTCAAGTCTAGAGGGATCCTGAGGTCACTGGAGCAACACAAAATTTCTCCGTGGACCACAAATCAACTCGAGATGAGAGCTTAGTCCCTGGCATCGAATCAAGAGGAATACCAACTTTCCACAAGCACCTCAAGAGGAGGCTTCTCTCAGCTACAGGTATGTGAGAGGGACCCAGAGTTTGTGGCCTCAAGTGGAATGGACACCGAGATGCTCTGACTCGAAGAAAGGCCGGATATCCCTGCAGTGAATTGAATGCAGGCTCGTCTTGCATCTCCCAAGACGAAGGGATGTCTGAATCCGCTGTGGAGACCACAGAGAAAGACTTAGTCCTCCGCCTCATCGCGACCGGAGGCCTCACATCCTTTGAAAAATCGAGAGGTCTGCGCAGATCAATGCTTACAAAGGAGACGATGCCTGACTCCTCTTGAAAATGGATAGGAGTCCCAGGATCTCTGTGGCACGTGGAAAGGGACCCTGGGTCTCCCGCCTCACGTGTAGACGCGTCCCAATTGCCATGCCAAGACTCGAGGAGAATCCCGAGGTGTCCCTCGCACCTAGGCAGGAGTCCTGACGTCGCTGAACAAACACGTGTCTGGAAGGGCCCTCCCCGTCGTAACTCGAGAATACACCCCAGGTTCCGGCCGCAACTCGAGAAAAACCATGAGACTTACCCCTCGCCGCGAGATGAGGCCCGATTCCCCTGCACTGCGTGTAGAGCAATTCCCTGTTCCACATCAAACGTGAAAGGAGCCTTGATTTCCTTGATGGCACTCCAGAGAAAACCCAAGATCACTGTCTCAAGTCTAGAGGGATCCTGAGGTCACTGTAGCAACAAGAAAGGGCTCCGTGGACGCCAAATCTACTCGAGATGAGAGCTTAGTCCGTGGCTTCGACTCAAGAGGAATACCAACTTTTCACAAGCACCTCAAGAGGAGGCTTCTCTACGCTACAGGTATGTGAGAGGGACCCTGAGTTTGTGGCCTCAAGTGGAATGGACACCGAGATGCTCTGACTCGAATTAAGGCCGGATATCCCTGCAGTGATTTGAATGCAGGCTCGTCTTGCATCTCCCAAGACGAAGGGATGTCTGAATCCCCTGTGGAGACGACAGTGAAAGACTTAGTCCTCCACCTCATTGCGACCGGAGACATCACATCCTTTGAAAAATCGAGAGGTCTGCGCAGATCAATGCTTACAAAGGAGACAATGCCTGACTCTTCTTGAAAACGGATAGGAGTCCCAGGATCTCTGTCGCACGTGGAAACGGACCCTGGGTCTCCCGCGTAACGTGGAGACGCGTCCCAATTGCCATGCCAAGAGTCGAGGAGAATCCCGAGGTGTCCCTCGCACCTAGGCAGGAGTCCTGACGTCGCTGAACAAACACGTGTCTGGAAGGTCCCTCCCCGTCGTAACTTGAGAATATACCTAAGGTTCTGGCCGCACTCGAGAAAAACCATGAGACTTCCCCCTCGCCGCAACATGAGGCCCGATTCCCCTGTACTGCGTGCAGAGCAATTCCGTGTTCCACATCAAACGTGAAAGGAGCCTTGATTTCCTTGATGGCACTCCAGAGAAAACCCAAAATCACTGTCTCAAGTCTAGAGGGATCCTGAGGTCACTGGACCAACACAAAAGGGCTCCGTGGACCCCAAATCAACTCGAGATGAGATCTTAGTCCCTGGCTTTGACTCAAGTGGAATACCAACTTTCCACAAGCACCTCAAGAGGAGGCTTCTCTCAGCTAAAGGTACGTGAGAGGGACCCTGAGTTTGTGGCCTCAAGTGGAATGGACACCGAGATGCTCTGACTCGAAGTAAGGCCGGATATCCCTGCAGTGAATTGAATGCAGGCTCGTCTTGCATCTCCCAAGAAGAAGGGATGTCTGAATCCCCTGTGGAGACGATACAGAAAGAAGTAGTCCTCAGCCTCATCGCGTCCGGAGGCCTCACATCCTTTGAAAACTCGAGAGGACTGCAGAGATCAATGCGTCCAAAGGAGACGATGCCTGACTCCTCCTGAAAATGGATAGGAGTCCCAGGATCCCTGTCTCACGTGGAAAGGGACCCTGGGTCTCCCGCGTAACATGGAGACGCGTCCCAGTTGCCATGCCAAGACTCGAGGAGAATCCCGACGTGTCCCTCGCACCTAGGCAGGAGTCCTGACACCGCTGAACAAACACGTGTCTCGAAAAGGCCCTCCCCGTCGTAACTCGGGAATATACCCCAGGTTCCGGCCGCAACTCGAGAAATACCATGAGACTTCCCCCTCGCCGCGAGATGAGGCCCGATTCCCCTGCACTGCGTGCAGAGCAATTCCGTGTTCCACATCAAACGTGAAAGGAGCCTTGATTTCCTTGATGGCACTCCAGAGAAAACTGAAGATCACTGTCTCAAGTCTAGAGGGATCCTGAGGTCCCTGTAGCAACATGAAAGGGCTCCGAGGACCCCAAATCAACTCGAGATGAGAGCTTAGTCCCTCGCTTGGACTCAAGAGGAATACCAACTTTCCACAAGCACCTCAAGAGGAGGCTTCTCTTAGCTACAGGTATGTGAGAGGGACCCTGAGTTTGTGGCCTCAAGTTGAATGGACACCGAGATGCTCTGACTCGAAGTAAGGCCGGATATCCCTGCAGTGAATTGAATGCAGGCTCGTCTTCCATCTCCCAAGACGAAGGGATGTCTGAATCCCCTGTGGAGACCACAGAGAAAGACCTAGTCCTCCGCCACATCGCGAGCGGAGGCCTCACATCCTTTGAAAACTCGAGAGGTCTGCGGAGATCAATGCTTCCAAAGGAGACGATGCCTGACTCTTCTTGAAAATGGATAGCAGTCCCAGGATCCCTGTGGCACGTGGAAAGGGACAATGGTTCTCCTGCCTCACGTGGAGACGCGTCCCAATTGACATGCCAAGACTCGACTAGAAACCCGAGGTATCCCTCGAACCTAGGCAGGAGTCCTGACGTCGCTGAACAAACACGTGTCTGGAAGGGCCCTCCCCGTCGTTACTCGAGAATATACCCCAGGTTCCGGCCGCAACTTGAGAAAAACCATGAGAAATCCCCCTTGCCGCGAGATGAGGCCCGATTCCCCTGCACTGCGTGCAGAGCAATTCCGTGTTCCACATCAAACTTGAAAGGAGCCTTGATTTCCTTGATGGCACTCCAGAGAAAACCCAAGATCACTGTCTCAAGTCTAGAGGGATCCTGAGGTAACTGGGGCAACAAGAAAGGTCTCCGTGTAACCCAAATCAACTCGAGATGAGAGCTTAGTCCCTGGCTTCTACTCAAGAGGACTACCAACTTTCCACAAGCACCTCAAGAGGAGGCTTCTCTCAGCTACAGGTATGTGAGAGGGACCCTGAATTTGTGGCTTCAAGTGGAATGGACACCGAGATGCTCTGACTCGAAATAAGGCCGGATATCCCTGCAGTGAATTGAATGCAGGCTCGTCATGCATCTCCCAAGACGAAGGGTTGTCTGAATCCCCTGTGGAGACCACAGAGAAAGACCTAGTCCTCCGCCTCAACGCGACCTGAGGCCTCACATCCTTTGAAAACTCGAGAGGTCCACGGAGATCAATGCTTCCAAAGGAGACGATGCCTGACTCCTCTTGAAAATGGATAGGAGTCCCAGGATCCCTGTGGCACGTGGAAAGGGACCCTGGGTCTCCCGCCTCACGTGGAGACGCGTCCCAATTGCCATGCCAAGACTCGAGGAGAATCCCGAGGTTTCCCTCTCCCCTAGGCAGGAGTCCTGACGTCGCTGAACAAACACGTGTCTGGAAGGGCCCTCCCCATTGTAACTCGAGAATATACCCCAGGTTCCGGCCGCAACTCGAGAAAAACCATGAGATTTTCCCCCGCCGCGAGTTGAGGCCCGATTCCCCTGCACTGCATGCAGGGCAATTCCGTGTTCCACATCAAACGTGAAAGGAGCCTTGATTTCCTTGATGGCACTCCAGAGAAAACCCAAGATCACTGTCTCAAGTCTAGAGGGATCCTGAGGTCACTGGAGCAACACGAAATTTCCCCTTGGACCCCAAATCAACTCGAGATGAGAGCTTAGTCCCTGGCTTCGACTCACGAGGTATACCAACTTGCCATAAGCACCTCAAGAGGAGGCTTCTCTCAGCTACAGGTGTGTGAGAGGGACCCTGAGTTTGTGGCCTCAAGTGGAATGGACACAGAGATGCTCTGACTCGAAGTAACGCCGGATATCCCTGCAGTGAATTGAATGCAGGCTCGTCTTGCATCTCCCAAGACGAAGGGATGTCTGAATCCCCTGTGGAGATCTGAGAGAAAGACCGACTTCTCGGCCTCATCGCGACCGGAGGCCTCACATCCTTTGAAAACTCGAGAGGTCCGCGGAGATCAATGTTTCCAAAGGAGACGATGCCTAACTCCTCTTGAAAATGGATAGGAGTCCCAGGATCCCTGTGGCACGTGGAAAGGGACCCTGGGTCTCCCGCCTCACGTGGAGACGCGTCCCAATTGCCATGCCAAGACTCGAGGAGAATCCCGAGGTGTCCCTCGCACCTAGGCAGGAGTCCTGACGTCGCTGAACAAACACGTGTCTGGAAGGGCCCTCCCCGTCGTAACTCGAGAATATATCCCAGGTTCCGACCGCAACTCGAGAAAAACCATGAGACTTCCCCCTCGCCGCGAGATGAGGCCTGATTCCCCTGCACTGCGTGCAGAGCAATTCCGTGTTCCACATCAAACGTGAAAGGAGCCTTGATTTCCTTGATGGCACTCCAGAGAAAACCCAAGATCACTGTCTCAAGTCTAGAGGGATCCTGAGGTCACTGGAGCAACAAGAAAGGGCTCCGTGGACCCCAGATCTACTCGAGATGAGAGCTTAGTCCCTGGCTTCGAATCAAGAGGAATACCAACCTTCCACAAGCACCTCAAGAGGAGGCTTCTCTCAGCTACAGGTATGTGAGAGGGACCCTTCGTTTGTGGCCTCAATTGGAATGGACACCTAGATGCTCTGACTCAAAAAAGGCCGGATATCCCAATAGTGAATTGAATGCAGGCTCGTCTTGCATCTCCCAAGATGAAGGGATGTCTGAATCCCCTGTGGAGACCACAGAGAAAGACCTAGTCCTCGGCCTCTTCGAGACCGGAGGCATCACATCCTTTGAAAACTCGAGAGGTCTGCGGAGGTCAATGCTTCCAAAGGAGACGATGCCTGACTCTTCTTGAAAATGGATAGGAGTCCCAGGATCCCTGTGGCACGTGGAAAGGGACCCTGGGTCTCCCGCCTCACGTGGAGACACGTCCCAATTGCCATGCCAAACTCGAGGAGAATCCCGAGGTGTCCCTCGCACCTAGGCAGGAGTCCTGACGTCGCTGAACAAACACGTGTCTGGAAGGGCCCTCCCCGTCGTAACTCGAGAATATACCCCAGGTTCCGGCCGCAACTTGAGAAAAACCATGAGACTTCCCCCTTCGCCGCGAGATGAGGCCCGATTCCCCTGCACTGCGTGCAGAGCAATTCCGTGTTCCACATCAAACGTGAAAGGAGCCTTGATTTCCTTGATGGCACTCCAGAGAAAACCCAAGATCACTGTCTCAAGTCTAGAGGGATCCTGAGGTCACTGTAGCAACAAGAAAGGGCTCCGTGGACGCCAAATCTACTCGAGATGAGAGCTTAGTCCCTGGCTTCGACTCAAGAGGAATACCAACTTTTCACAAGCACCTCAAGAGGAGGCTTCTCTACGCTACAGGTATGTGAGAGGGACCCTGAGTTTGTGGCCTCAAGTGGAATGGACACCGAGATGCTCTGACTCGAATTAAGGCCGGATATCCCTGCAGTGATTTGAATGCAGGCTCGTCTTGCATCTACCAAGACGAAGGGATGTCTGAATCCCCTGTGGAGACGACAGAGAAAGACTTAGTCCTCCACCTCATTGCGACCGGAGACATCACATCCTTTGAAAAATCGAGAGGTCTGCGCAGATCAATGCTTACAAAGGAGACGATGCCTGACTCTTCTTGAAAACGGATAGGAGTCCCAGGATCTCTGTGGCACGTGGAAACGGACCCTGGGTCTCCCGCGTAACGTGGAGACGCGTCCCAATTGCCATGCCAAGACTCGAGGAGAATCCCGAGTTGTCCCTCGCACCTAGGCAGGAGTCCTGACGTCGCTGAACAAACACGTGTCTGGAAGGTCCCTCCCCGTCTTAACTCGAGAATATACCTAAGGTTCTGGCCGCAACTCGAGAAAAACCATGAGACTTCCCCCTCGCCGCGACATGAGGCCCGATTCCCCTGCACTGCGTGCAGAGCAATTCCGTGTTCCACATCAAACGTGAAAGGAGCCTTGATTTCCTTGATGGCACTCCAGAGAAAACCCAAGATCACTGTCTCAAGTCTAGAGGGATCCTGAGGTCACTGAAGCAACACGAAATTTCCCCTTGGACCCCAAATCAACTCGAGATGAAAGCTTAGTCCCTGACTTCGACTCAAGAGGAATACCAACTTTGCACAAGCACCTCAAGAGGAGGCTTCTCTCAGCTTCAGGTATGTGACAGGGACCCTGAGTTGCTGACCTCAAATGGAATGGACACCGAGATGGTCTGACTCAAAGTAAGGCCGGATATCCCTGCAGTGAATTGAATGCAGGCTCGTCTTGAATCTCCCAAGACAAAGGGATGTCTGAATCCCGTGCGGAGACCACAGAGAAAGACCTAGTCCTCCGTTTCATCGCAACAGGAGGCCTCACATCCTTTGAAAAGACGAGAGGCCCACAGAGATCAATGCTTCCAAAGGAGACGATGCCTGACTCTTCTTGAAAATGGATAGGAGTCCCAGGATCCCTGTGGCACGTGGAAAGGGACCCCGGATCTCCCGCCTCACGTGGAGACCCGTCCAAATTGCCATGCCAAGACTCGAGGAGAATCCTGAGGTGTCCCTCGCACCTAGGCAGGAGTCCTGACGTCGCTGAACAAACACGTGTCTGGAAGGTCCCTCGCCATCGTAACTCGAGAATATACCCCAGGTTCTGTCCGCAATTCGAGAAAAACCATGAGATTTCCCACTCGCCGCGAGTTGAGGCCCGATTCCCCTGCACTGCATACAGAGCAATTCCGTGTTCCACATGAAACGTGAAAGGACCCTTGATTTCCTTGATGGCACTCCAGAGAAAACCCAACATCACTGTCTCAAGTCTAGAGGGATCCTGAGGTCACTGGACCAACAGGAAAGGGCTCCATGGACCCCAAATCAACTCGAGATGAGAGCTTAGTCCCTGGCTTAGACTCAAGAGGAATACCAACTTTCCACAAGCACCTCAAGAGGAGGCTTCTCTCAGCTACAGGTATGTGAGAGGGCCCCTGAGTTGTGGCCTCAAGTGGAATGGACACCGAGATGCTCTGACTCGAAGTAAGGCCGGATATCCCTGCAGTGAATTGAATGCAGGCTCGTCTTGCATCTCCCAAGACGAAGGGATGTCTGAATCCCCTGTGGAGACGATACAGAAAGAAGTAGTCCTCAGCCTCATCGCGTCCGGAGGCCTCACATCCTTTGAAAACTCGAGAGGTCTGCAGAGATCAATGCTTCCAAAGGAGACGATGCCTGACTCCTCCTGAAAATGGATAGGATTCCCAGGATCCCTGTGGCACGTGGAAAGGGACCCTGGGTCTCCCGCCTCACGTGGAGACGCGTCCCAATTGCCATGCCAAGACTCGAGGAGAATCCCGAGGTGTCCCTCGCACCTAGGCAGGAGTCCTGACGTCGCTGAACAAACACGTGTCTGGAACGGCCCTCCCCGTCGTAACTCGAGAATATACCCCAGGTTCCGGCCGCAACTCGAGAAATACCATGAGACTTCCCCCTCGCCGCGAGATGAGGCCCGATTCCCCTGCCCTGCGTGCAGAGCAATTCCGTGTTCCACATCAAACGTGAAAGGAGCCTTGATTTCCTTGATGGCACTCCAGAGAAAACCCAAGTTAACTGTCTCAAGTCTAGAGGGATCCTGAGGTCACTGGAGCAACACGAAAGGGCTCCGTGGACCACAAATCAACTCGAGATGAGAGCTTAGTCCCTGGCTTAGACTCAAGAGGAATGCCAACTTTTCACAAGCACCTCAAGAGGAGGCTTCTCTCAGCTACAGTTATGTTAGAGGGACCCTGAGTTTGTGGCCTCAACTGGAATGGACACCGAGATGCTATGATTCGAATTAAGGCCGGATATCCCTGCAGTGAATTGAATGCAGGCTCGTCTTGCATCTCCCAAGACGAAGGGATGTCTGAATCCGCTGTGGAGACCACAGAGAAAGACTTAGTCCTCCGCCTCATCGCGACCGGAGGCCTCACATCCTTTGAAAAATCGAGAGGTCTGCGCAGATCAATGCTTACAAAGGAGATGATGCCTGACTCCTCTTGAAAATGGATAGGAGTCCCAGGATCACTGTGGCACGTGGAAAGGGACACTGGGTCTCCCGCCTCACGTGTAGACGCGTCCCAATTGCCATGCCAAGACTCGAGGAGAATCCCGAGGTGTCCCTCGCACCTAGGCAGGAGTCCTGACGTCGCTGAACAAACACGTGTCTGGAAGGGCCCTCCCCGTCGTAACTCGAGAATACACCCCAGGTTCCGGCCGCAACTCGAGAAAAACCATGAGACTTCCCCCTCGCCGCGAGATGAGGCCCGATTCCCCTGCACTGCGTGTAGAGCAATTCCGTGTTCCACATCAAACGTGAAAGGAGCCTTGATTTCCTTGATGGCACTCCAGAGAAAACCCAAGATCACTGTCTCAAGTCTAGAGGGATCCTGAGGTCACTGTAGCAACAAGAAAGGGCTCCGTGGACGCCAAATCTACTCGAGATGAGAGCTTAGTCCGTGGCTTCGACTCAAGAGGAATACCAACTTTTCACAAGCACCTCAAGAGGAGGCTTCTCTACGCTACAGGTATGTGAGAGGGACCCTGAGTTTGTGGCCTCAAGTGGAATGGACACCGAGATGCTCTGACTCGAATTAAGGCCGGATATCCCTGCAGTGATTTGAATGCAGGCTCGTCTTGCATCTCCCAAGACGAAGGGATGTCTGAATCCCCTGTGGAGACGACAGTGAAAGACTTAGTCCTCCACCTCATTGCGACCGGAGACATCACATCCTTTGAAAAATCGAGAGGTCTGCGCAGATCAATGCTTACAAAGGAGACGATGCCTGACTCTTCTTGAAAACAGATAGGAGTCCCAGGATCTCTGTGGCACGTGGAAACGGACCCTGGGTCTCCCGCGTAACGTGGAGACGCGTCCCAATTGCCATGCCAAGAGTCGAGGAGAATCCCGAGGTGTCCCTCGCACCTAGGCAGGAGTCCTGACGTCGCTGAACAAACACGTGTCTGGAAAGTCCCTCCCCGTCGTAACTCGAGAATATACCTAAGGTTCTGGCCGCAACTCGAGAAAAACCATGAGACTTCCCCCTCGCCGCAACATGAGGCCCGATTCCCCTGCACTGCGTGCAGAGCAATTCCGTGTTCCACATCAAACGTGAAAGGAGCCTTGATTTCCTTGATGGCACTCCAGAGAAAACCCAAGATCACTGTCTCAAGTCTAGAGGGATCCTGAGGTCACTGAAGCAACACGAAATTTCCCCTTGGACCCCAAATCAACTCGAGATGAAAGCTTAGTCCCTGACTTCGACTCAAGAGGAATACCAACTTTGCACAAGCACCTCAAGAGGAGGCTTCTCTCAGCTACAGTTATGTGACAGGGACCCTGAGTTGCTGACCTCAAATGGAATGGACACCGAGATGGTCTGACTCAAAGTAAGGCCGGATATCCCTGCAGTGAATTGAATGCAGGCTCGTCTTGAATCTCCCAAGACAAAGGGATGTCTGAATCCCGTGCGGAGACCACAGAGAAAGACCTAGTCCTCCGTTTCATCGCAACAGGAGGCCTCACATCCTTTGAAAAGTCGAGAGGTCCACAGAGATCAATGCTTCCAAAGGAGACGATGCCTGACTCTTCTTGAAAATGGATAGGAGTCCCAGGATCCCTGTGGCACGTGGAAAGGGACCCCGGATCTCCCGCCTCACGTGGAGACCCGTCCAAATTGCCATGCCAAGACTCGAGGAGAATCCTGAGGTGTCCCTCGCACCTAGGCAGGAGTCCTGACGTCGCTGAACAAACACGTGTCTGGAAGGGACCTCGCCATCGTAACTCGAGAATATACCCCAGGTTCTGTCCGCAACTCGAGAAAAACCATGAGATTTCCCACTCGCCGCGAGTTGAGGCCCGATTCCCCTGCACTGCATGCAGAGCAATTCCGTGTTCCACATCAAACGTGAAAGGACCCTTGATTTCCTTGATGGCACTCCAGAGAAAACCCAAGATCACTGTCTCAAGTCTAGAGGGATCCTGAGGTCACTGGACCAACAGGAAAGGGCTCCATGGACCCCAAATCAACTCGAGATGAGAGCTTAGTCCCTGGCTTAGACTCAAGAGGAATACCAACTTTCCACAAGCACCTCAAGAGGAGGCTTCTCTCAGCTACAGGTATGTGAGAGGGCCCCTGAGTTGTGGCCTCAAGTCGAATGGACACCGAGATGCTCTGACTCGAAGTAAGGCCGGATATCCCTGCATTGAATTGAATGCAGGCTCGTCTTGCATCTCCCAAGACGAAGGGATGTCTGAATGCCCTGTGGAGACCACAGAGAAAGACCTAGTTCTCCGCCTCCTCGCGACCGGAGGCCTCACATCCTTTGAAAACTCGAGAGGTAGGCGGAGATCAATGCTTCCAAAGGAGACGATGCCTGACTCCTCTTGAAAATGGATAGGAGTCCCAGAAACCCTGTGGCAAGTGGAAAGCGACCCTGGGTCTCCCGCCTCACATGGAGACGCGTCCCAATTGCCATGCCAAGACACGAGGAGAATCCCGAGGTGTCCCTCGCACCTAGGCAGGAGTCCTGACGTCGCTGAACAAACACGTGTCTGGAAGAGCCCTCCCCGTCGTAACTCGAGAATATACCCCAGGTTCCGGCCGCAACTCGAGAAAAACCATGAGACTTCCCCCTCGCCGCGAGATGAGGCCCGATTTCCCTGCACTGCGTGCAGAGCAATTCCGTGTTCCACATCAAACATGATAGGAGCCTTGATTTCCTTGATGGCACTCCAGAGAAAAGCCAAGATCACTGTCTCAAGTCTAGAGGGATCCTGAGGTCAAGAGAGCAACACGAAATTTCCCCTTGGACCCCAAATCAACTCGAGATGAGAGCTTAATCCCTGGCTTCGACTCAAGAGGAATACCAACTTTCCATAAGCACATCAAGAGGAGGCTTCTCTCAGCTACAGGTATGTGAGAGGGACTCTGAGTTTGTGGCCTCAAGTGGAATGGACACCGAGATGCTCTGACTCGAAGTAAGGCCGGATATCCCTGCAGTGAATTGAATGCAGGCTCGTCTTGCATCTCCCAAGACGAAGGGATGTCTTAATCCCCTGTGGAGACCTCAGAGAAATACCGACTTCTCCGCCTCATAGCGACCGGAGGCCTCACATCCTTTGAAAACTCGAGAGGTCCGCGGGGATCAGTGCTCCCAAAGGAACCGATGCCTGAATCCTCTTGAAAATGGATAGGAGTCCCAGGATCCCTGTGGCACGTGTAAAGGGACCCTGGGTCTCCCACCTCATGTGGAGACGCGTCCAAATTACCATGCCAAGACTCGAGGAGAATCCCAAGGTGTCCCTCGCACCTAGGCAGGAGTCCTGATGTCGCTGAACAAACACGTGTCTGGAAGGGACCTCCCCGTCGTAACTCGAGAATATACCTCAGGTTCCGGCCGCAACTCGAGAAAAACCATGAGATTTCCCCCTCGCCACGAGTTGAGGCCCGATTCCCCTGCACTGAATGCAGAGCAATTCCGTGTTCCACATCAAACGTGAAAGGAGCCTTGATTTCCTTGATGGCACTCCAGAGAAAACCCAAGATCACTGTCTCAAGTCTAGAGGCATCCTGAAGTCACTGGACGAACAGGAAAGGGCTTCGTCGACCCCAAATCAACTCGAGATGAGAGCTTAGACCCTGGATTAGACTCAAGAGGAATACCAACTTTCCACAAGCACCTCAAGAGGAGGTTTCTCTCAGCTACACGTATATTTGAGGGTCCCTGAGTTTGTGGCCTCAAGTGGAATGGACACCGAGATGCTCTGACTCGAAGTAAGGCCGGATATCACTGCAGTGAATTGAATGCAGGCTCGTCTTGTATCTCCCAAGACGAAGGGATGTCTGAATCCCCTGTGGAGACAACAGAGAAAGAGCTAGTCACACGCCTCATCGTGACCGGAGGCCTCACATCCTTTGAAAGTTCGAGAGGTCCGCCGAGATCAATGCTTCCAAAGGAGACGATGCCTGACTCTTCTTGAAAATGGATAGGAGTCTCAGGATCCCTGTGGCACGGGGAAAGGGACCCTGGGTTTCCCGCCTCACGTGGAGACACATCCCAATTGCCATGCCAAGACTCGAGGAGAATCCCGAGGTGTCCCTCGCACCTAGGCAGTAGTCCTGACGTCGCTGAACAAACACGTGTCTGGAAGGGCCCTCCCCGTCGTAACTCGAGAATATAACCCAGGTTCTGGCCACAACTCGAGAAACACCTTGAGACTTCCCCCTCGCCGCGAGATGAGCCCCGATTCCCCTGCACTGCGTGCAGAACAATTCCGTGTTCCACATTAAACGTGAAAGGAGCCTTGATTTCCTTGATGGCACTCCAGAGAAAACCCAAGATCACTGTCTCAAGTCTAGAGGGATCCTGAGGTCACTGCAGCAACAGGAAATTTCCCCTTGGACCCCAAATCAACTCGAGATGAGAGCTTAGTCCCTGGATTCGACTCAAGAGGAATACCAACTTTCCATAAGCATCTCAAGAGGAGGATTCTCTCAGCTACAGGTATGTGAGAGGGACCCTGAGTTTGTGGCCTCAAGTGGAATGGATACCGAGATGCTCTGACTGGACGTAAGGCCGGATATCCCTGCAGTGAATTGAATGCAGGCTCGTCTTGCATCTCCCAAGACGAAGGGATGTCTGAATCCCCTGTGGAGCCCACAAGAAAGACCTAGTTCTCCGCCTCATCGCGTCCGGAGGCCTTAAATCCTTTGAAAACTCGATAGGTCCGCGGAGATCAATGCTTCCAAAGGAGACGATGCCTAACTCCTCTTGAAAATGGATAGGAGTCCCAGGATCCCTGTTGCACATGGAAAGGGACACTGGGTCTCCCGCCTCACGTGGAGACGCGTCCCAATTGCCGTGCCAAGACTCGAGGAGAATCCCGAGTTTCCCTCGCACCTAGGCTGGAGTGCTGACGTCGCTGAACAAACACGTGTCTGGAAGGGCCCTCCCCGTCGCAACTCGAGAATATACCCCAGGTTCCAGCCGCAACTCGAGAAAAACCATGAGACTTCCCCCTCGCCGCGAGATGAGGCCCAATTCACCTGCACTGCGTGCAGAGCAATTTCGTGTTCCACATCAAACGTGAAAGGAGCCTTGATTTCCTTGATGGCACTCCAGAGAAACCCAAGATCACTGTCTCATGTCTAGAGGGAACCTGAGGTCACTGGAGCAACACCAAAAGGCTCCGTGGACCCCAAATCAACTCGTGATGAGAGATTAGTCCCTGGCTTCGACTCAGGAGGAATACCAACTTTCCACAAGCACCTCAAGAGGAGGCTTCTCTCAGCTACAGGTATGTGAGAGGGTCCCTGAGTTTGTGCCCTCAAGTGGAATGGACACCGAGATGCTCTGACTCGAAGTAAGGCCGGATATCCCTGCAGTGGATTGAATGCAGGCTCGTCTTGCATCTCCCAAGACGAAGGGATGTCTGAATCCCCTGTGGAGACCACAGAGACAGACCTATCCTCCGCCTCATCGCGACCATAGGCCTCATATATTTTGAAAACTTGAGAAGTCTGCAGAGATCAATGCTTCCAAAGGAGACGATGCCCGACTCCTCTTGAAAATGGATAGGAGTCCCAGGATCCCTGTGGCACGTGGAAAGGGACCCTGGGTCTCCCGCCTCACGTGGAGACGCGTCCCAATTGCCATGCCAAGACTCGAGGAGAATCCCGAGGTGTCCCTCGCACCTAGGCAGGAGTCCTGACGTCGCAGAACAAACACGTGTCTGGAAGGGCCCTCCCCGTCGTAACTCGAGAATATACCCCAGGTTCGGGCCGCAACTCGAGAAAAACCATGAGAGTTCCCCCTCGCCGCGAGATGAGGCCCGATTCCCCTGCAGTGCATGCAGAGCAATTCCGTGTTCCACATCAAACGTGAAAGGAGCCTTGATTTCCTTGATGGCACTCCAGAGAAAACCCAAGATCACTGTCTCATGTCTAGAGGGATCCTGAGGTGACTGGACCAACAGGAAAGGGCTCCGTGGACCCCAAATCAACTCGACATGAGAGCTTAGTCCCTGGCTTAGACTCAAGAAGAATACCAACTTTCCACAAGCACCTCAAGAGGAGGCTTCTCTCAGCTACAGGTATATTTGAGGGACCCCGAGTTTGTGGCCTCAAGTGGAATGGACACCGAGATGCTCTGTCTCGAAGTAAGGCCGGATATCCCTGCAGTGAATTGAATGCAGGCTCGTCTTGCATCTCCCAAGACGAAGGGGTGTCTGAATCCCCTGTGGAGACCACAAAGAAAGACCTATCCTCCGCCTCATCGCGACCGTATGCCTCATATATTTTCAAAACTCGAGAGGTCTGCGGAGATCAATGCTTCCAAAGGAGACGATGCCCGACTCCTCTTGAAAATGGATAGGAGTCCCAGGATCCCTGTGGCACGTGGAAAAGGACACTGGGTCTCCCGCCTCACGTGGAGACACATCCCAATTGCCATGCCAAGGAGATTCCCGAGGTGTCCCTAGCACCTAGGCAGGAGTCCTGACGTCGCTGAACAAACAAGTGTCTGGAAGGGCCCTGCCCGTCGTAACTCGAGAATATACCCCAGGTTCCGGCCGCAACTCGAGAAAAACCATGAGACTTCGCCCTCGCCGCGAGATGAGGCCCGATTCCCCTGCCCTGCGTGCAGAGCAATTCCGTGTTCCACATCAAAAGTGAAAGGAGCCTTGATTTCCTTGATGGCACTCCAGAGAAAACCCAAGATCACTGTCTCTAGTCTAGAGGGTTCCTGAGGTCACTGTAGCAACACGAAAGGGCTCCGTGGACCCCAAATCAACTCGAGATGAGAGCTTAGTCCCTGGCTTCGACTCAAGAGGAATACCAACTTTCCACAAGCACCTGAAGAGGAGGCTTCTCGCAGCCAAAGGTTTGTGAGAGGGCCCCTGAGTTTTTGGCCTCAAGTGGAATGGACACCGAGATGCTCTGACTCGAAGTAAGGCCGAATATCCCTGCAGTGAATTGAATGCAGGCTCGTCTTGCATCTCCCAAGACGAAGGGATGTCTGAATCCCCTGTGGAGACGACAGAGAAAGACCTAGTCCTCCGCCTCATCGAGACCGGAGGCATCACATCCTTTCAAAATTCTAGAGGTATGCGGAGATCAATGCTTCCAAAGGAGACGATGCCTGACTCTTCTTGAAAATGGATAGGAGTCCCAGGATCCCTGTGGCACGTGGAAAGGGACCCTGGGTCTCCTGCCTCACTTGGAGACGCATCCCAATTGCCATGCCAAAACTCGAGAAGAATCCCGAGGTGTCCCTCGCACCTAGGCAGGAGTCCTTACGTCGCTGAACAAACACGTGTCTGGAAGGGCCCTCCCCGTCGTAACTCGAGAATATACCCCAGGTTCCGGCCGCAACTCGAGAAAAACCATGAGACTTCCCCCTCGCCGCGAGATGAGGCCCGATTCCCCTGCACTGCGTGCAGAGCAATTCCGTGTTCCACATCAAACATGAAAGGAGCCTTCATTCCTTGATGGAACTCCAGAGAAAACCCAAGATCACTGTCTCAACTCTAGAGGGATCCTGAGGTCACTGGAGCAACACGAAAGGGCTCCGTGGACCCCATTTCAACTCGAGATGAGAGCTTAGTCCCTGGCTTCTACTCAAGAGGAATACCAACTTTCCACAAGCACCTCAAGAGGAGGCTTCTCTCAGCTACAGGTATGTGAGAGGAACCCTGAGTTTGTGGCCTCAAGTGGATTGGACACCGAGATGCTCTGACTCGAAGTAAGGCCGGATATCCATGCAGTGAATTGAATGCAGGCTCGTCTTGCATCTCCCAAGACGAAGGGTTGTCTGAATCCCCTGTGGAGACCACAGAGAAAGACCTATCCTCCGCCTCATCGCGACCGTATGCCTCATATATTTTCAAAACTCGAGAGGTCTGCGGAGATCAATGCTTCCAAAGGAGACGATGCCCGACTCCTCTTGAAAATGGATAGGAGTCCCAGGATCCCTGTGGCACGTGGAAAAGGACACTGGGTCTCCCGCCTCACGTGGAGACGCAACCCAATTGCCATGCCAAGGAGATTCCCGAGGTGTCCCTCGCACCTAGGCAGGAGTCCTGACGTCGCTGAACAAACACGTGTCTGGAAGGGCCCTGCCCGTCGTAACTCGAGAATATACCCCAGGTTCCCGCCGCAACTCGAGGAAAACCATGAGACTTCCCCCTCGCCGCGAGATGAGGCCCGATTCCCCTGCCCTGCGTGCAGAGCAATTCGGTATTCCACATCAAAAGTGAAAGGAGCCTTGATTTCCTTGATGGCACTCCAGAGAAAACCCAAGATCACTGTCTCAAGTCTAGAGGGATCCTGAGGTCACTGGAGCAACACGAAAGTTCTCCGTGGACCCAAAATCAACTCGAGATGAGAGCTTAGTCCCTGGCTTCGACTCAAGAGGAATACCAACTTTCCACAAGCAGCTCAAGAGGAGGCTTCTCTCAGCTAGATGTATGTGAGAGGGACCCTGAGTTTGTGGCCTCAAGTGGAATGGACACCGAGATGCTCTGACTCGAAGTAAGGCCGGATATCCCTGAAGTGAATTGAATGCAGGCTCGTCTTGCATCTCCCAAGACGAAGGGATGTCTGAATCCGCTGTGGAGACCACAGAGAAAGACCTAGTCCTCCACCTCATCGCGACCGGAGGCCTCACATCCTTTGAAAACACGAGACGTCCGCGGAGATCAATGCTTCCAAAGGAGAAGATGCCTGACTCCCCTTGAAAATGGATAGGAGTCCCAGGATCCTTGTGGCACGTGGAAAGGGACCCTGGGTCTCCCGCCTCACGTGGAGACGCGTCCCAATTGCCATGCCAAGACTCGAGGAGAATCCCGAGGTGTCCCTCGCACCTAGGCAGGAGTCCTGACGTCGCTGAACAAACACGTGTCTGGAAGGGCCCTCCCCGTCGTAACTCGAGAATATACCCCAGGTTCCGGCCGCAACTCGAGAAAAACCATGAGATTTCCCCCTCGCTGCGAGTTGAGGCCCGATTCCCCTGCACTGCGTGCATAGCAATTCCGTGTTCCACATCAAACGTGAAAGGAGCCTTGATTTCCTTGATGGCACTCCAGAGAAAACCCAAGAACACTGTCTCAAGTCTAGAGGGATCCTGAGGTCACAGGAGCAACACGAAAGGGCTCCGTGGACCCCAAATCAACTCGAGATGAGAGCTTAGTCCCTGGCTTCGACTCAAGAGGAATACCAACTTTCCACAAGCACCTCAAGAGGAGGCTTCTCTCAGCTAAAGGTATGTGAGAGGGACCCTGAGTTTGTGGCCTCAAGTGCAATGGACACCGAGATACTCTGACTCGAAGTAAGGCCGGATATCCCTGCAGTGAATTGAATGCAGGCTCGTCTTGCATCTCCCAAGATGAAGGGATGTCTGAATCCCCTGAGAGACCACAGAGAAAGACCTAGTTCTCCGCCTCATTGCGACCGGAGGCCTCACATCCTTTGAAAATTCGAGAGGTCCGCGGAGATCAATGCTTCCCAAGGAGACGATGCCTGACTCTTCTTGAAAATGGATAGGAGTCCCAGGATCCCTGTGGAACGTGGAAAGGGACACTGGGTCTCCCGCCTCACATGGAGACGCGTCCCAATTGCCATGCCAAGACTCTAGGAGAATCCCGTGGTGTCCCTCGCACCTAGGCAGGAGTCCTGACGTCGCTGAACAAACACGTGTCTGGAAGGGCCCTCCGCGTCGTAACTCGAGAATATACCCCAGGTTCCGGCCGCTACTTAGAAAAACCATGAGACATCCTCCTTGCCGCGAGATGACGCCCAATTTCCCTGCACTGCGTGCAGAGCAATTCCGTGTTCCACATCAAACGTGAAAGGAGCCTTGATTTCCTTGATGGCACTCCAGAGAAAACCCAAGATCACTGTCTCAAGTCTAGAGGGATCCTGAGGTCACTGGAGCAACACGAAAGGGCTCCGTGGACCCCAAATCACCTCGAGATGAGAGCTTAGTCCCTGGCTTTGACTCAAGAGGAATACCAACTTTCCACACGCATCTGAAGAGGAGGCTTCTCTCAACCACAGGTATGTGAGAAGGACCCTGAGTTTGTGGCCTCAAGTGGAATGGACACCGAGATGCTCTGACTCGAAGTAAGGCCGGATATCCCTGCAGTGAATTGAATGCAGGCTCGTCTTGCATCTCCCAAGTCGAAGGGATGTCTGAATCCCCTGTGGAGACCACAGAGAAAGACCTAGTCCTCCGCCTCAACGCGACCGGCGGCCTCACATCTTTGAAAACTCGAGAGGTCCGCAGAGATCAATGCTTCCAAAGGAGACGATGCCTGACTCTACGTGAAAATGGATAGGAGTCCCAGGATCACTGTGGCACGTGGAAAGGGACCCTGGGTCTCCCGCCTCACGTGGAGACGCGTCCCAATTGCCATGCCAAGACTCGAGGAGAATCCCGAGGTGTCCCTCGCACCTAGGCAGGAGTCTTGACGTCGCTGAACATACACGTGTCTGGAAGGGCCCTCCCCGTCGTAACTCGAGAATATACGCCAGGTTCCGGCCGCAACTTGAGAAAAACAATGAGACATCCCCCTTGCCACGAGATGAGGCCCGATTCCCCTGCACTGCGTGCAGAGCAATTCCGTGTTCCACATCAAACGTGAAAGGAGCCTACATTTCCTTGATGGCACTCCAGAGAAAACCCAAGATCACTGTCTCAAGTCTAGAGGGATCCTGAGGTCACTGTACCAACACGAAAGGTCTCCGTGGACCCTAAATCAACTCGGGATGAGAGCTTAGTCCCTGGCTTCGACTCATGAGGAATACCAACTTTCCACAAGCACCTCAAGAGGAGGCTTCTCTCAGCTACAGGTATATGAGAGGGACCCTGAATTTGTGGCCTCAAGTGGAATGGACACCGAGATGCTCTGACTCGAAGTAAGGCCGGATATCCTTGCAGTGAATTGAATGCAGGCTCGTCTTGCATCTCCCAAGACGAAGGGATGTCTGAATCCCCTGTGGAGACCACAGAGAAAGACCTAGTCCACCGCCTCATCGCGACCGGAGGCCTCACATCGTTTGAAAACTCGAGAGGTCTGCGGAGATCAATGCTTCCAAAGGAGACGATGCCTGACTCCTCTTGAAAATGGATAGAAGTCCCAGGATCACTGTGGCACGTGGAAAGGGACCCTTGGTCTCCCGCCTCACGTGGAGACGCGTCCCAATTGCCATTCCACGACTCGAGGAGAATCCCGAGGTGTCCCTCGCACCTAGGCAGGAGTCCTGACGTCGATGAACAAACACGTGTCTGGAAGGGCCCTCCCCATCGTAACTCGAGAATATACCCCAGGTTCCGGCCGCAATTCGAGAAAAACCATGAGACTTCCCCCTCGCCGCGAGATGAGGCCGGATTCCCCTGTACTGGATGTAGAGCAATTCTGTGTTCCACATCAAACGTGAAAGGAGCCTTGATTTCCTTGATGGCACTCCAGAGAAAACGCAAGAACACTGTCTCAAGTCTAGAGGGATCCTGAGGTCACTGTAGCAACACGAAAGAGCTCCATGGACCCCAAATCAACTTGAGATGACAGCTTAGCCCCTGGCTTTGACTCGAGAGGAATACCAACTTTCCACAAGCACCTCAAGAGGCGGCTTCTCTCAGCTACAGGTATGTGTGAGGGACCCTAAGTTTGTGGCCTAAAGTGGAATGGAAACCGAGATGCTCTGACTCGAAGTAAGGCCGGATATCCCTGCAGTGAATTGAATGCAGGCTCGTCTTGCATCTCCCAAGACGAAGGGAAGTCTGAATCCCCTGTGGAGACCACAGAGAAAGACCTAGTTCTCCGCCTCATCGAGACCGGAGGCCTCACATCCTTTGAAAACTCGAGAGGTCCGCGGAGATCAATGCTCCCATAGGAGACGATGCCTGACTACTCTTGAAAATGGATAGGAGTCCCAGGATACCTGTGGCACGTGGAAAGGGACCCTGGGTCTCCCGCCTCACGTGGAGACGCGTCCCAATGGCCATGCCAAGACTCGAGGAGAATCCCGAAGTGTCCCTCGCACTTAGGCAGGAGTCCTGACTTCGCTGAACAAACACGTGTCTGGAAGGGCCCCCCCTCATCGTAACTCGAACATATACCCCAGGTTCTGTGCACAAGTGGCGAAAAACCATGAGACTTCCCCCTCGCCGCGAGATGAGGCCCGATTCCCCTGTATTGCGTGCAGCGCAATTCCGTGTTCCACATCAAACGTGAAAGGTGCCTTGATTTCCTTGATGTCACTCTAGAGAAAACAAAAGATCACTGTCTCAAGTCTAGAGGGATCCTGAGGTCACTGGAGCAACATGAAAGGTCTCCGTGGACCCCAAATCTACTCGAGATGAGAGCTTAGTCCCTGGCTTCGACTCAAGAGGAATACCAACTTTCCACAAGCACCTCAAGAGGAGGCTTCTCTCAGCTACAGGTATGTGAGAGGGACCCTGAGTTTGTGGCCTCAAGTGGAATGGAAACCGAGATGCTCTGACTGGAAGTAAGGCCGGATATTCCTGAAGTGAATTGGATGCAGGCTCGTCTTGCATCTCCCAAGACGAAGGGATGTCTGAATCCCCTGTGGAGACCACAGAGAAAGACCTAGTTCTCCGCATCATCGCGACCGGAGGCCTCACATCTTTTGAAAACTCGAGAGGTCCGTGGAGATCAATGCTTCCAAAGGAGACGATGCCTGACTCCTCTTGAAAATGGATAGGAGTCCCAGGACCCTGTGGCACGTGAAAAGGAACACTGGGCCTCCCGCCTCACATGGAGACGCATCCCAATTGCCATGCGAAACCTCGGGGAGAATCCCGAGGTGTCCATCGCACCTAGGCAGGAGTTCTGACGTCACTGAACAAACACGTGTCTGGAAGGGCCCCCGCCCCGTCATAACTCGAGAATATACCCCAGGTTCCGGCCGCAACTCGAAAAAAACCATGAGACTTCCCCCTCGCTGCGAGAGGAGGCCCGATTCCCCTGCACTGCGTGCATAGCAATTCCGAGTTCCACATCAAACGTGAAAGGAGCCTTGATTTCCTTGATGGCACTCCAGAGAAAACCCAAGATCACTGTCTCAAGTCTAGAGGGATACTGAGGACACTGTAGCAACACGAAAGGGCTCCGTGGACCCCAAATCAACTCGAGATGAGAGCTTAGTCCCTGGCTTCGACTCAAGAGGAATACCAACTTCCCACAAGCACCTGAAGGGGAGGCTTCTCTCAGCTACAGGTATGTGAGAGGGACCCTGAGTTTGTGGCCTCAAGTGGAATGGACACCGAGATGCTCTGACTCGAAGTAAGGCCGGATATCCCTGCAGTGAATGGAATGCAGGCTCGTCTTGAATCTCCCAAGACGAAGGGATGTCTGAATCCCCTGTGGAGACCACAGAGAAAGACCTAGTTCTCTGCCTCATCGCGACCGGAGGCCTCACATCCTTTGAAAACTCGAGAGGTCTGCGGAGATCAATGCTTCCGAAGGAGACGATGCCTGACTCCTCTTGAAAATGCATAGGAGTACCAGGATCCCTGTGGCACGTGGAAAGGGAAGCTGGGTCTCCCGCCTCACGTGGAGATGCGTCCCAATTGCCATGCCAATACTCGAGGAGAATCCCGAGGTGTCCCTCGCACCTAGGCAGGAGTCCTGACGTCGCTGAACAAACACGTGTCTGGAAGGGCCCTCCCCGTCGTAACTCGAGAATATACCCCAGGTTCCGGCCGCAACTCGAGAAAAACCATGAGACTTCCCCCTCGCCGCGAGATGAGGCCCGATTCCCCTGCACTGCGTGCAGAGCAATTCCGTGTTCCACATCAAACTTGAAAGGAGCCTTGATTTCCTTGATGGCACTCCAGAGAGTATCCAAGATCACTGTCTCAAGTCTAGAGGGATCCTGACGTCACTGTAGCAAAACGAAAGGGCTCCGTGGACACCAAATCAACTCGAGATGAGAGCTTAGTCCCTCGCTTCGACTCAAGAGGAATACCAACTTTCCACAGCACCTCAAGAGGAGGCTTCTCTCAGCTACAGGTATGTGAGAGGTATCCTGAGTTGGTGGACTCAATTGGAATGGACACCGAGATGCTCGGACTCGAACGAAGGCCGGATATCCCTGCAGTGAATTGAAGGCAGGCTCGTCTTGCATCTCGCAAGACGAAGGGATGTCTGAATCCCCTGTGGAGACCACAGAGAAAGACCTAGTTCTGGCCACATCGCGACCGGAGGCCTCACATCCTTTGAAAACTCGAGAGGTCTGCGGAGATCAATGCTTCCAAAGGAGACGATGCCTGACTCTTCTTGAAAATGGATAGGAGTCCCAGGATCCCTGTGGCACGTGGAAATGGACCCTGGGTCTCCCACCTCACGTGGAGACGCATCCCAATTGCCATGCCAGGATTCGAGGAGAATCTCGAGGTGTCCCTCACACCTAGGCAGGAGTTCTCACGTTGCTGAAGAAACACGTGTCTGGAAGGGCCCTCCCCGTCGTAACTCGAGAATATACCCCAGGTTCCGGCTGCAACTCGAGAAAAACCATGAGACTTCCCCCTCGCCGCAAGATGAGGCCCGATTCCCCTGCACTGCATGCAGAGCAATTCCGTGTTCCACATCAAACGTGAAAGGAGCCTTGATTTCCTTGATGGCACTCCAGAGAAAACAGAAGATCACTGTCTCAAGTCTAGAGGGATCCTGAGGTCTCTGTAGCAATAAAAATGGCTAAGTGGACCCCAAATCAACTCGAGATGAGAGCTTAGTCCCTGGCTTCGACTCAAGAGGAATACCAATTTCCACAAGCACCTCAGGAGGAGGCTTCTCTCAGCTACAGGTATGTGAGAGGGACCCTGAGTTTGTGGCCTCAAGTGGAATGGACACCGAGATGCTCTGACTCGAAGTAAGGCCGGATATCCCTGCAGTGAATTGAATGCAGGCTTGTCTTGCATCTCCCAAGACGAAGGGATGTCTGAATCCCCTGTGGACATCACAGAGAAAGACCTAGTCCTCCGCCTCAACGCGACCGGAGGCCTCACATCCTTTGAAAACTCGAGAGGTGTGCGGAGATCAATGCTTCCAAAGGAGACGATGCCTGACTCCTCTTGAAAATGGATAGGAGTCCCAGGATCCCTGTGGCACGTGGAAAGGGACCCTGGGTCTCCCGCCTCACGTGGAGACGCGTCCCAATTGCCATGCCAAGACTCGAGGAGAATCCGAGGAGTCCCTCGCACCTAGGCAGGAGTCCTGACGACGCTGAACAAACACGTGTCTGGAAGGGCCCTCCCCGTCGTAACTCGAGAATATACCCCAGGTTCCGGCCGCAACTCGAGAAAAACCATGAGACTTCCCCCTCGCGGCGAGATGAGGCCCGATTCCCCTGCACTGCGTGCAGAGCAATTCCGTGTTCCACATCAAACGTGAAAGGAGCCTTGATTTCCTTGATGGCACTCCAGAGAAAACCCAAAGTCACTGTCTCTAGTCTAGAGGGATCCTGAGGTCACTGTTGCAAAAAGAAAGGTCTCCGTGGACTCCAAATCAACTTGAGATGAGAGCTTAGTCCCTGGCTTCGACTCAAGAGGAATAGCAACTTTCCACAAGCACCTCAAGAGGAGGCTTCTCTCAGCTACAGGTATGTGAGAGGGACCCTGAGTTTGTGGCCTCAAGTGGAATGGACACCGAGATGCTCTGACTCGGGGTAAGGGCGGATATCCCTGCAGTGAATTGAATGAAGGCTCGTCTTGCATTTCCCAAGACGAAGTAATGTCTGAATCCCCTGTGGAGACCACAGAGAAAGACCTAGTTCTCCGCCTCATCGCGACCTGAGGCCTCACATCCTTTGAAAACCTGAGAGGTCCGGGGAGATCAATGCTTCCAAAGGAGACGATGCCTGACTCCTCTTGAAAATGGATCGGGGTCCCAGAATCCCTGTGGCACGTGGAAAGGGACCCTGGGTCTCCCGCCTCACGTGGAGACGCGTCCCAATTGCCATGCCAAAACTCGAGGAGAATCCCCAGGTGTCCCTCGCACCTAGTCCCGAGTCCTGACGTCGCTGAACAAACACGTGTCTGGAAGGGCCCTCCCCATTGTAACTCGAGAATATAAACCAGGTTCCGGCCGCAACTCGAGAAAAACCATGAGACTTCCCCCTCGCCGCGAGATGAGGCCCGATTCCCCTGCACTGCGTGCAGAGTAATTCCGTGTTCCACCTCAACCGTGAAAGAAGCCTTGATTTCCTTAATGGCACTCCAAAGAAAACCCAAGATCACTGTCTCAAGTCTAGAGGGATCCTGAGGTCACTGTTGCAAAAAGAAAGGTCTCCGTGGACTCCAAATCAACTTGAGATGAGAGCTTAGTCCCTGGCTTCGACTCAAGAGGAATACCAACTTTCCACAAGCACCTGAAGAGGAGGCTTCTCTCAGCAACAGGTATGTGAGACGGACCCTGAGTTTGTGGCCTCAAGTGGAATGGACACCGAGATGCTCTGACTCGAAGTAAGGCCGGATATCCCTGCAGTGAATTGAATGCAGGCTTGTCTTGCATCTCCCAAGACGAAGGGATGTCTGAATCCCCTGTGGAGACCACAGAAAAAGACCTAGTCCTCCGCCTCAACGCGACCGGAGGCCTCACATCCTTTGAAAACTCGAGAGGTCCGCGGAGATCAATGCTTCCAAAGGAGACAATGCCTGACGCCTCTTGAAAATAGATAGGAGTCCCAGGATCCCTGTGGCACGGGGAAAGGTTCACTGGTTCTCCCGTCTCACGTGGAGACACGTCCCAATTGCCATGCCAAGACTCGAGGAGAATCCCGAAGTGTCCTTCGCACCTAGGCAGGAGTCCTGACGTCGCTGAACAAACACGTGTCTGGAACGGCCCTCCCGGCGTAACTCGAGAATATACCCCAGGTTCCGGCCGCAACTCGAGAAAAACCATAGGACTTCCCCCTCGCCGCGAGATGAGGCCCGATTCCCCTGCACTGCGTGCAGAGCAATTCCGTGTTCCACATGAAACGTGAAAGGAGCCTTGATTTCCTTGATGGCACTCCAGAGAAAACCCAAGATCACTGTCTCAAGTCTAGAGGGATCCTGAGGTCACTGGAGCAACACGAAAGGGCTCCGTGGACCCCAAATCAACTCGAGATGAGAGCTTAGTCCCTGGCTTCAACTCAAGTGGAATACCAACTTTCCACAAGCACCTCAAGAGGAGGCATGTCTCAGCTACAGGTATGTGAGAGGGACCCTGAGTTTGTGGCCTCAAGTGGAATGGACACCGAGATGCTCTGACTCGAAATAAGGCGGAATATCTTTGCAGTGATTTGAATGCAGGCTCGTCTTGCATCTCCCAAGACAAAGGGATGTATGAATCCCCGGTGGAGACCACAGAGAAAGACCTAGTCCTCCGCCTCAACGCGACCGGAGGCCTCTCATCCTTTGAAAACTCGAGAGGTATGCGGAGATCAATGCTTCCAAAGGAGACGATGCCTGACACCTCTTGAAAATAGATAGGAGTCCCAGGATCCCTGTGGCATGTGGAAAGGGACCCTTGGTCTCCCGCCTCACGTGGAGATGCGTCCCAATTGCCATGCCAAGACTCGAGGAGAATCCCGAGGTGTCCCTCGCACCTAGGCAGGAGTCCTGACGTCGCTGAACAAACACGTGTCTGGAAGGGCCCTCCCCGTCGTAACTCGAGAATATAAATCAGGTTCCGGCCGCAACTCGAGGAAAAAATATGAGACTTCCCCCTCACCGCGAGATGAGGCCCGATGCCCCTGCACTGCGTGCAGAGCAATTCCGTGTTCCACTTCAAACATGAAAGGAGCCTTGATTTCGTTGATGGCACTCCAGAGAAAACCCAAGATCACGGTCTCTAGTCTAGAGGGGTCCTGAGGTCACTGGAGCAACACGAAAGGGCTCCGTGGACCCCAAATCAACTCGAGATGAGAGCTTAGTCCCTGGCTTCGAGTCAAGAGGAATACCAACTTTCCACAATTCCTCAAGAGGAGGCTTCTCTCAGCTACATGTATGTTAGGGGGACCCTGAGTTTGTGGCCTCAAGTGGAATGGACACCGAGATGCTCTGACTCGAAGTAAGGCCGGATATCCCTGCAGTGAATTGAATGCCAGCTCGTCTTGAATCTCCCAAGACGAAGGGATGTCTGAATCCCCTGTGGAGACGACAGAGAAAGACCTAGTCCTCCGCCTCATCGCGACCGGAGGCCTAACATCCTTTGAAAACTCGAGAGGTCCGAGGAGATCAGTGCTTCCAAAGGAGACGATGCCTGACTCATCTTGAAAATGGATAGGAGTCCCAGAATCCCTGTGGCACGTGGAAAGGGACCCTAGGTCTCCCGAATCACGTGGAGATGCGTCCCAATTGTCATGCCAAGACTCAAGGAGAATACCGAGGTGTCCCTCGCACCTAGGCAGGAGTCCTGACCTCGCTGAACAATCACGGGTTTGGAAGGGCTCTTCCAGTCGTAACTCGAGAATATACCCCATGTTTCGGCCGCAATTCGAGAAAAACCATGAGACTTCCCCCTCGCCCACGAGATGAGGGCCTATTCCCCTGCACTGCGTGCAGAGCAATTCCGTGTTCCACATCAAACATTAGAGGAGCCTTGATTTCCTTGAAGGCACTCCAGAGAAAACCCAAGATCACTGTCTCATGTCTAGAGGGATCCTGAGGTCACTGGAGAAACACGAAAGGGCTCCGTGGACCCCAAATCAACTCGAGATGAGAGCTTATTCCCTGGCTTTGACTCAAGAGGAATACCAACTTTCCACAAGCACCTCAAGAGGAGGCTTCTCTCAGCTACAGGTATGTGAGAGGGACCCTGAGTTTGTGGCCTCAAGTGGAATGGACACCGAGAGGCTCTGACTCGAAGTAAGGCCAGATATCCCTGCAGTGAATTGAATGCAGGCTCGTCTTGCATCTCCCAAGCGAAGGGATGTCTGAATCCCCTGTGGAGACCACAGAGAAAGACCTAGTTCTCCGCCTCATCGCGACCGGAAGCTTCACATCCTTTGAAAACTCGAGAGGTCCGCGGAGATCAATGCTTCCAAAGGAGACGATGCCTGACTCCTCTTGAAAATGGATAGGAGTCCCAGGATTCCTGTGGCACGTGGAAAGGGACCCTGGGTCTCCCGACTCACGTGGAGACACGTCCCAATTGCCATGCCAAGACTCGAGGAGAATCCCGAGGTGTCCTTGCACCTAGGCAGGAGACCTGACGTCGCTGAACAAACACGTGTCTGGAAGGGCCCTCCCCTTCGTAACTGGAGAATATACCCCAGGTTTCGGCCGCAATTCGAGAAAAACCATGAGACTTCCCCCTCGCCCACGAAATGAGGGCCGATTCCCCTGCACTGCGTGCAGAGCAGTTCCGTGTTCCACATCAAACTTGAAAAGATCCTTGATTTCTTTGAAGGCACTCCAGAGAAAACCCAAGATCACTGTCTCACGTCTAGAGGGATCCTGAGGTCACTGTAGCAATGCGAAAGGGCTCCGTGGACCCCAAATCATCTCGAGATGGGAGCTTAGTCCCTGGCTTCGACTCAAGAGGAATACCAACTTTCCACAAGCATCTCAAGAGTAGGCTTCTCTCAGCTACAGGTATGTGAGAGGGACCCTGAGTTTGTGGCCTCAAGTGGAATGGACACCAAGATGCTCTGACTCGAAGTAAGGCCGGATATCCCTGCAGTGAATTAAATGCAGGCTCGTCTTGCATCTCCCTAGAAGAAGGGATGTCTGAATCCCCTGTGGAGACCACAGAGAAAGACCTAGTTCTCCGCCTCATCGCGACCGGAGGCTTCACATTCTTTGAAAACTCGAGAGGTCCATGTAGATCAATGCTTCCAAAGGAGACGATGCCTGACTCCTCTTGAAAATGGATAGGAGTCCCAGGATCCCTGTGGCACGTGGAAAGGGACCCTGGGTCTCCCGCCTCACGTGGAGACGCGTCCCAATTGCCATGCCAAGACTCGTGGAGAATCCCGAAGTGTCCCTCGCACGTAGGCAGGAGTCCTGACGTCGCTGAACAAACACGTGTTTGGAAGGGCCCTCCCCGCGTAACTCGAGAATATACCCCAGGTTCCGGCCACAACTCGAGAAAAACCATGAGACTTCCCCCTCGCCGCGACATGAGGCCCGATTCCCCTGCACTGCGTGCAGAGCAATTCCGTGTTCCACATCAAACGTGAAAGGAGCCTTGATTTCCTTGATGGCACTCCAGAGAAAACCCAAGATCACTGTCTCAAGTCTAGAGGGATCCTGAGGTCACTGGAGCAACACGAAAGGGCTCCGGGGACCCCAAATCTACTCGAGATGAGAGCTTAGTCCCTGGCTTCGACTCAAGAGGAATACCAACTTTCCACAAGCCCCTCAAGAGGAGGCTTCTCTCAGCTACAGGTATGTGAGAGGGACACTGAGTTTGTGGACTCAAGTAGAATGGACACCGAGATGCTCTGACTCGAAGTAAGGCCGGATATCCCTGCAGTGAATTGAATGCAGGCTCGTCTTGCATCTCCCAAGACAAAGGGATGTCTGAATCCCCTGTGGAGACCACAGAGAAAGACCTAGTTCTCAGCCTCATGGCGACCGGAGGCCTCACATCCTTTGAAAACTCGAGAGGTCCGCGGAGATCAATGCTTCCAAAGGAGACGATGCCTGACTCCTCTTGAAAATGGATAGGATTCCCAGGATCCCTGTCCACATGGACGGGGACCCTGGGTCTCCCGCTTCACGTGAACACGCGTCCCAATTGCCATGCCAAGACTCGAGGAGAATCCCGAGGTGTCCCTCGCACCTAGGCAGGAGTCCTGACGTCGCTGAACAAACACATGTCTGCAAGGGTCCTCCCCGTCGTAACTCGAGAATATACCCCAGGTTCCGGCCGCAACTCGAGAAAAACCATGAGACTTCCCCCTCGCCGCGAGATGAGGCCCGATTCCCCTGCACGGCGTGCAGAGCAATTCCGTGTTCCACATCAAACGTGAAAGGAGCCTTGATTTCCTTGATCGCACTCCAGAGAATACCCAAAGTCACTGTCTCAAGTCTAGAGGGATCCTGAGGTCACTGGAGCAACACGAAAGGGCTCCGTGGACCCCAAATAAACTCGAGATGAGAGCTTATTCCCTGGCTTCGACTCAAGTGGAATACCAACTTTCCACAAGCACCTCAAGAGGAGGCTTCTCTCAGCTACAGGTATGTGAGAGGGACCCTGAGTTTGTGGCCTCAAGTGGAATGGACACCGAGATGCTCTGACTCGAAGTAAGGCCAGATATCCCTGCAGTGAATTGAATGCAGGCTCGTCTTGCATCTTCCAAGACGGAGGGATGTCTGAATCCCCTGTGGAGACCACAGAGAAAGACCTAGTCCTCCGCCTCATCGCGACCGGAGGCCTCACATCCTTTGACAACTCGAGAGTTCCACGGAGATCAATGCTTCCAAAGGAGACGATGCCTGACTCCTCTTGAAAATGGATAGGAGTCCCAGGATCCCTGTGGCACGTGGAAAGGGACCCTGGGTCTTCCGCCTCACGTGGAGACGCGTCCCAATTGCCATGCCAAGACTCGTGGAGAATCTCGAAGTGTCCCTCGCACCTAGGCAGGAGTCCTGACGTCGCTGAACAAACACGTGTCTGGAAGGGCCCTCCCCGCGTAACTCGAGAATATACCCCAGGTTCCGGCCACAACTCGAGAAAAACCATGAGACTTCCCCCTCGCCGCGACATGAGGCCCGATTCCCCTGCACGGCGTGCAGAGCAATTCCGTGTTCCACATCAAACGTGAAAGGATCTTTGATTTCCTTGATGGCACTCCAGAGAAAACCCAAAGTCACTGTCTCAAGTCTAGAGCGATCCTGAGGCCACTGTAGCAGCATGAAAGGGGTCCGTGGACCCCAAATCAACTCGAGATGAGAGCTTAGTCCCTGGCTTCGACTCAAGAGGAATACCAAATTTCCACAAGCACCTCAAGAGGAGGCTTCTCTCAGCTACAGGTATGTGAGGCGGACCCTGAGTTTGTGGACTCAAGTAGAATGGACACCGAGATGCTCTGACTCGAAGTAAGGCCGGATATCCCTGCAGTGAATTGAATGCAGGCTCGTCTTGCATCTCCCAAAATGAAGGGATGTCTGAATCCCCTGTGGAGACCACAGAGAAAGACCTAGTTCTCAGCCTCATGGCGACCGGAGGCCTCACATCCTTTGAAAACTCGAGAGGTCCGCGGAGATCAATGCTTCCAAAGGAGACGATGCCTGACTCCTCTTGAAAATGGATAGGAGTCCCAGTATCCCTGTCCACATGGACGGGGACTCTGGGTCTCCCGCTTCACGTGAACACGCGTCCCAATTGCCATGCCAAGACTCGAGGAGAATCCCGAGGTGTCCCTCGCACCTAGGCAGGAGTCCTGACGTCGCTGAACAAACACGTGTCTGGAAGTGCCCTCCCCGTCGTAACTGGAGAATATACCCCAGGTTCTGCCCGCAACTCGAAAAAAACCATGAGACTTCCTGCTCGCCAGGAGATTAGGCCCGATTCCCCTGCACTGCGTGCAGAGCAATTCTGTGTTCCACATCAAACGTGAAAGGAGCCTTGATTTCCTTGAGGGCACTCCAGAGAAAACCCAAGATCACTGTCTCAAGTCTAGGGGGATCCTGAGGTCACTGGAGCAACAAGAAAGGGCTCCGTGGACCCCAAATCAACTCGAGATGAGAGCTTAGTCCTTGGCTTCGACTCAAGAGGAATACCAACTTTCCACAAGCACCTGAAGAGGAGGCTTCTCTCAGCTACAGGTATGTGAGAGGGACCCTGAGTTTGTGGCCTCAAGTGTAATGAACACCGAGATGCTCTGACTCGAAGTAAGGCCGGATATCCCTGCAGTGAAGTTAATTCAGGCTCGTCTTGCATCTCCCAAGACGAAGGGATGTCTGAATCCCCTGTGGAGACCACAGAGAAAGACCTAGTTCTCCGCCTCATCGCGACCGGAGGCCTCACATCCTTTGAAAACTCGAGCGCTCCACGGAGATCAATGCCTCCAAAGGAGACGATGCCTGACTCCTCTTGAAAATGGATAGGAGTCCCAGGATCCCTGTGGCACGTGGAAAGGGACCCTGGGTCTCCCGCCTCACGTGGAGACGAGTCCCAATTGCCATGCCAAGACTCAAGGAGAATCCCGAGGTGTCCCTCGCACCTAGGCCGGAGTCCTGACGTCGCTGAATAAACACGTGTCTGGAAGGGCCTTCCCCGTCGTAACTCGAGAATACACCCCAGGTACCGGCCGCAACTCGAGAAAAACCATAGGACTTACCCCTTCGGGGCGAGATGAGGCCCGATTCCCCTGCACTGCGTGCAGAGCAATTCCGTGTTCCACATCAAACGTGAAAGGAGCCTTGATTTCCTTGATGGCACTCCAGAGAAAACCCAAGATCACTGTCTCAAGTCTAGAGGGATCCTGAGGTCACTGGAGCAACACGAAAGGGCTCCGTGGACCCCAAATCAACTCGAGATGAGAGCTTAGTCCCTGGCTTCACTCAAGTGGAATACCAACTTTCCACAAGCACATCAAGAGGAGGCTTCTCTCAGCTACAGGTATGTGAGAGGGACCCTGAGTTTGTGGCCTCAAGTGGAATGGACACCGAGATGTTCTGACTCGAAGTAAGGCCGGATATCCCTGCAGTGAATTGAATGCAGGCTCGTCTTCCATCTCCCAAGACGAAGGGATGTCTGAATCCCCTGTGGAGACCACAGAGAAAAACCTAGTTCTCCGCCTCATCGCGACCGGAGGCCTCACATCCTTTGAAAACTCGAGCGCTCCACGGAGATCAATGCCTCCAAAGGAGACGATGCCTGACTCCTCTTGAAAATGGATAGGAGTCCCAGGATCCCTGTGGCACGTGGAAAGGGAACCTGGGTCTCCCGCTTCACGTGGAGACGCGTCCCAATTGCCATGCGAAGACACGAGGAGAATCCCGAGGTGTCCCTCGCACCTAGGCAGAAGTCTAGAAGACGTTGAACAGACACGTGTCCGGAAGGGCCCTCCCCGTCGTAACTCGATAATATACCCCAGGTTCCGGCCGCAACTCAAGAAAAACCATGAGACTTCCCCCTCTCCGCGAGATGAGGCCCGATCCCCTGCACTGCGTGCAGAGCAATTCCGTGTTCCCCATCAAACGTGAAAGGAGCCTTGATTTCCTTGATGGCACTCCAGAGAAAACCAAAAGTCACTGTCTCAAGTCTAGAGGGATCCTGAGGAAACTGTAGCAACATGAAAGGGCTCGGTGGACCCCAAATCAACTCGAGATGAGAGCTTAGTCCCTGGCTTCGACTCAAGAGGAATACCAAGTTTCCACAAGCACCTCAAGAGGAGGCTTCTCTCAGCTAAATATATGTGAGAGGAACCCTAGGTTTGTGGCCTCAATTGGAATGGACACCGAGATGCTCTGACTCGAAGTAAGGCCGGATATGCCTGCAGTGAGTTGAATGCAAGCTCGTCTTGCATCTCCCAATACGAAGGGATGTCTGAATCCCCTGTGGAGACCACAGAGAAAGACCTAGTTCTCCGCCTCATTGCGACCGGAGGCCTCACATCCTTTGAAAACTCGAGAGGTCGGCGGAAATCAATGCTTCCAAAGGAGAAGATGCCTGCCTCCTCCTGAAAATGGTTAGGAGTCCCAGGATCCCTGTACACATGGACGGAGACCCTGGGTCTCCCGCTTCAGGTGGAGACGCGTCCCAATTGCCCTGCCAAGACTCGAGGAGAATCCCGAGGTGTCCTTCGCACCTAGGCAGGAGTCCTGACGTCGCTGAACAAACACGTGTCTGGAAGGGCCCTCCCCGTCGTAACTGGAGAATATACCCCAGGTTCCGCCCGCAACTAGAGAAAAACCATGAGACTTCCTGCTCGCCGCGAGATTAGGCCCGATTCCCCTGCACTGCGTGCAGAGCAATTCTGTGTTCCACATCAAACGTGAAAGGAGCCTTGATTTCCTTGATGGCACTCCAGAGAAAACCCAAGATCACTGTCTCAAGTCTAGAGGGATCCTGAGGCCACTGTAGCAGCATGAAAGGGGTCCGTGGACCCCAAATCAACTCGAGATGAGAGCTTAGTCCCTGGCTTCGACTCAAGAGGAATACCAAATTTCCACAAGCACCTCAAGAGGAGGCTTCTCTCAGCTACAGGTATGTGAGGCGGACCCTGAGTTTGTGGACTCAAGTAGAATGGACACCGAGATGCTCTGACTCGAAGTAAGGCCGGATATCCCTGCAGTGAATTGAATGCAGGCTCGTCTTGCATCTCCCAAAATGAAGGGATGTCTGAATCCCCTGTGGAGACCACAGAGAAAGACCTAGTTCTCAGCCTCATGGCGACCGGAGGCCTCACATCCTTTGAAAACTCGAGAGGTCCGCGGAGATCAATGCTTCCAAAGGAGACGATGCCTGACTCCTCTTGAAAATGGATAGGAGTCCCAGTATCCCTGTCCACATGGACGGGGACTCTGGGTCTCCCGCTTCACGTGAACACGCGTCCCAATTGCCATGCCAAGACTCGAGGAGAATCCCGAGGTGTCCCTCGCACCTAGGCAGGAGTCCTGACGTCGCTGAACAAACACGTGTCTGGAAGTGCCCTCCCCGTCGTAACTGGAGAATATACCCCAGGTTCTGCCCGCAACTCGAAAAAAACCATGAGACTTCCTGCTCGCCAGGAGATTAGGCCCGATTCCCCTGCACTGCGTGCAGAGCAATTCTGTGTTCCACATCAAACGTGAAAGGAGCCTTGATTTCCTTGATGGCACTCCAGAGAAAACCCAAGATCACTGTCTCAAGTCTAGGGGGATCCTGAGGTCACTGGAGCAACAAGAAAGGGCTCCGTGGACCCCAAATCAACTCGAGATGAGAGCTTAGTCCTTGGCTTCGACTCAAGAGGAATACCAACTTTCCACAAGCACCTGAAGAGGAGGCTTCTCTCAGCTACAGGTATGTGAGAGGGACCCTGAGTTTGTGGCCTCAAGTGTAATGAACACCGAGATGCTCTGACTAGAAGTAAGGCCGGATATCCCTGCAGTGAAGTTAATTCAGGCTCGTCTTGCATCTCCCAAGACGAAGGGATGTCTGAATCCCCTGTGGAGACCACAGAGAAAGACCTAGTTCTCCGCCTCATCGCGACCGGAGGCCTCACATCCTTTGAAAACTCGAGCGCTCCACGGAGATCAATGCCTCCAAAGGAGACGATGCCTGACTCCTCTTGAAAATGGATAGGAGTCCCAGGATCCCTGTGGCACGTGGAAAGGGACCCTGGGTCTCCCGCCTCACGTGGAGACGAGTCCCAATTGCCATGCCAAGACTCAAGGAGAATCCCGAGGTGTCCCTCGCACCTAGGCCGGAGTCCTGACGTCGCTGAATAAACACGTGTCTGGAAGGGCCTTCCCCGTCGTAACTCGAGAATACACCCCAGGTACCGGCCGCAACTCGAGAAAAACCATAGGACTTACCCCTTCGGGGCGAGATGAGGCCCGATTCCCCTGCACTGCGTGCAGAGCAATTCCGTGTTCCACATCAAACGTGAAAGGAGCCTTGATTTCCTTGATGGCACTCCAGAGAAAACCCAAGATCACTGTCTCAAGTCTAGAGGGATCCTGAGGTCACTGGAGCAACACGAAAGGGCTCCGTGGACCCCAAATCAACTCGAGATGAGAGCTTAGTCCCTGGCTTCACTCAAGTGGAATACCAACTTTCCACAAGCACCTCAAGAGGAGGCTTCTCTCAGCTACAGGTATGTGAGAGGGACCCTGAGTTTGTGGCCTCAAGTGGAATGGACACCGAGATGTTCTGACTCGAAGTAAGGCCGGATATCCCTGCAGTGAATTGAATGCAGGCTCGTCTTCCATCTCCCAAGACGAAGGGATGTCTGAATCCCCTGTGGAGACCACAGAGAAAAACCTAGTTCTCCGCCTCATCGCGACCGGAGGCCTCACATCCTTTGAAAACTCGAGAGGTCTGCGGAGATCAATGCTTCCAAAGGAGACGATGCCTGACTCCTCTTGAAAATGGATAGGAGTCCCAGGATCCCTGTGGCACGTGGAAAGGGAACCTGGGTCTCCCGCTTCACGTGGAGACGCGTCCCAATTGCCATGCGAAGACACGAGGAGAATCCCGAGGTGTCCCTCGCACCTAGGCAGAAGTCTAGAAGACGTTGAACAGACACGTGTCCGGAAGGGCCCTCCCCGTCGTAACTCGATAATATACCCCAGGTTCCGGCCGCAACTCAAGAAAAACCATGAGACTTCCCCCTCTCCGCGAGATGAGGCCCGATCCCCTGCACTGCGTGCAGAGCAATTCCGTGTTCCCCATCAAACGTGAAAGGAGCCTTGATTTCCTTGATGGCACTCCAGAGAAAACCAAAAGTCACTGTCTCAAGTCTAGAGGGATCCTGAGGAAACTGTAGCAACATGAAAGGGCTCGGTGGACCCCAAATCAACTCGAGATGAGAGCTTAGTCCCTGGCTTCGACTCAAGAGGAATACCAAGTTTCCACAAGCACCTCAAGAGGAGGCTTCTCTCAGCTAAATATATGTGAGAGGAACCCTAGGTTTGTGGCCTCAATTGGAATGGACACCGAGATGCTCTGACTCGAAGTAAGGCCGGATATGCCTGCAGTGAGTTGAATGCAAGCTCGTCTTGCATCTCCCAATACGAAGGGATGTCTGAATCCCCTGTGGAGACCACAGAGAAAGACCTAGTTCTCCGCCTCATTGCGACCGGAGGCCTCACATCCTTTGAAAACTCGAGAGGTCGGCGGAAATCAATGCTTCCAAAGGAGAAGATGCCTGCCTCCTCCTGAAAATGGTTAGGAGTCCCAGGATCCCTGTACACATGGACGGAGACCCTGGGTCTCCCGCTTCAGGTGGAGACGCGTCCCAATTGCCCTGCCAAGACTCGAGGAGAATCCCGAGGTGTCCTTCGCACCTAGGCAGGAGTCCTGACGTCGCTGAACAAACACGTGTCTGGAAGGGCCCTCCCCGTCGTAACTGGAGAATATACCCCAGGTTCCGCCCGCAACTAGAGAAAAACCATGAGACTTCCTGCTCGCCGCGAGATTAGGCCCGATTCCCCTGCACTGCGTGCAGAGCAATTCTGTGTTCCACATCAAACGTGAAAGGAGCCTTGATTTCCTTGATGGCACTCCAGAGAAAACCCAAGATCACTGTCTCAAGTCTAGAGGGATCCTGAGGTCACTGGAGCAACACGAAAGGGCTCCGTGTACCCCAAATCAACTCGAGATGAGAGCTTAGTCCCTGGCTTCGACTCAAGAGGAATACCAACTTTCCACAAGCACCTGAAGAGGAGGCTTCTCGCAGCCAAAGGTTTGTGAGAGGGCCCCTGAGTTTTTGGCCTCAAGTGGAATGGACACCGAGATGCTCTGACTCGAAGTAAGGCCGAATATCCCTGCAGTGAATTGAATGCAGGCTCGTCTTGCATCTCCCAAGACGAAGGGATGTCTGAATCCCCTGTGGAGACCACAGAGAAAAACCTAGTTCTCCGCCTCATCGCGACCGGAGGCCTCACATCCTTTGAAAACTCGAGAGGTCTGCGGAGATCAATGCTTCCAAAGGAGACGATGCCTGACTCCTCTTGAAAATGGATAGGAGTCCCAGGATCCCTGTGGCACGTGGAAAGGGAACCTGGGTCTCCCGCTTCACGTGGAGACGCGTCCCAATTGCCATGCGAAGACACGAGGAGAATCCCGAGGTGTCCCTCGCACCTAGGCAGGAGTCCAGAAGACGTTGAACAGACACGTGTCCGGAAGGGCCCTCCCCGTCGTAACTCGATAATATACCCCAGGTTCCGGCCGCAACTCAAGAAAAACCATGAGACTTCCCCCTCTCCGCGAGATGAGGCACGATCCCCTGCACTGCGTGCAGAGCAATTCCGTGTTCCCCATCAAACGTGAAAGGAGCCTTGATTTCCTTGATGGCACTCCAGAGAAAACCAAAAGTCACTGTCTCAAGTCTAGAGGGATCCTGAGGAAACTGTAGCAACATGAAAGGGCTCGGTGGACCCCAAATCAACTCGAGATGAGAGCTTAGTCCCTGGCTTCGACTCAAGAGGAATACCAAGTTTCCACAAGCACCTCAAGAGGAGGCTTCTCTCAGCTACATATATGTGAGAGGAACCCTAGGTTTGTGGCCTCAATTGGAATGGACACCGAGATGCTCTGACTCGAAGTAAGGCCGGATATGCCTGCAGTGAGTTGAATGCAAGCTCGTCTTGCATCTCCCAATACGAAGGGATGTCTGAATCCCCAGTGGAGACCACAGAGAAAGACCTAGTTCTCCGCCTCATTGCGACCGGAGGCCTCACATCCTTTGAAAACTCGAGAGGTCGGCGGAAATCAATGCTTCCAAAGGAGAAGATGCCTGACTCCTCCTGAAAATGGTTAGGAGTCCCAGGATCCCTCTACACATGGACGGAGACCCTGGGTCTCCCGCTTCAGGTGGAGACGCGTCCCAATTGCCATGCCAAGACTCGAGGAGAATCCCGAGGTGTCCTTCGCACCTAGGCAGGAGTCCTGACGTCGCTGAACAAACACGTGTCTGGAAGGGCCCTCCCCGTCGTAACTCGAGAATATACCCCAGGTTTCGCCCGCAACTAGAGAAAAACCATGAGACTTCCTGTTCGCCGCGAGATTAGGCCCGATTCCCCTGCACTGCGTGCAGAGCAATTCCGTGTTCCACATCAAACGTGAAATTAGACTTGATTTCCTTGATGGCACTCCAGAGAAAACCCAAGATCACTGTCTCAAGTCTAGGGGGATCCTGAGGTCACTGGAGCAACACGAAAGGGCTCCATGGATCCCAAATCAACTCGAGATGAGAGCTTAGTCCTTGGCTTCGACTCAAGAGGAATACCAACTTTCCACAAGCACCTGAAGAGGAGGCTTCTCTCAGCTACAGGTATGTGAGAGGGACCCTGAGTTTGTGGCCTCAAGTGTAATGGACACCGAGATGCTCTGACTCAAAGTAAGGCCGGATATCCCTGCAGTGAATTGACTGCAGGCTCGTCTTGCATCTCCCAAGACTAAGGGATGTCTGAATCCCCTGTGGAGGCCACAGAGAAAGACCTAGTCGTCCGCCTCATCGCGCCGGAGGCCTCATATCCTTTGAAAACTCGAGAGGTCCGCGGAGATCAATGCTTCCAAAGGAGACGATGCCTGACTCCTCTTGAAAATGGATAGCAGTCCCAGGATCCCTGTGGCACGTGGAAAGGGACCCTGGGTCTCCCGCCTCACGTGGAGACGCGTCCCAATTGCCATGCCAAGACTCGAGGAGAATCCCGAGATGTCCCTCCCACCTAGGCAGGAGTCCTGATGTCGCTGAACAAACACGTGTCTGCAAATGCCCTCCCCGTCGTAACTCGAGAATATACCCCAGGTTCCGGCCGCAACTGGAGAAAAACCATGAGACTTCACCCTCGTCGCGAGATGAGGCCCGATTCCCCTACACTGCGTGCAGAGCAATTCCGTGTTCCACATCAAACGTGAAAGGAGCCTTGATTTCCTTGATGGCACTCCAGAGAATACCCAAGATCACTGTCTCAAGTCTAGAGGGATCCTGAGGTCACTGGAGCAACACGAAAGGGCTCCGGGGACCCCAAATCTACTCGAGATGAGAGCTTAGTCCCTGGCTTCGACTCAAGAGGAATACCAACTTTCCACAACCCCCTCAAGAGGAGGCTTCTCTCAGCTACAGGTATGTGAGAGGGACACTGAGTTTGTGGACTCAAGTAGAATGGACACCGAGATGCTCTGACTCGAAGTAAGGCCGGATATCCCTGCAGTGAATTGAATGCAGGCTCGTCTTGCATCTCCCAAGACGAAGGGATGTCTGAATCCCCTGTGGAGACCACAGAGAAAGACCTAGTTCTCAGCCTCATGGCGACTGGAGGCCTCACATCCTTTGAAAATTCGAGAGGTCCGCGGAGATCAATGCTTCCAAATGAGACGATGCCTGACTCCTCTTGAAAATGGATAGGAGTCCCAGGATCCCTGTGGCACGTGGAAAGGGACCCTGGGTCTCCCGCCTCACGTGGAGACGCGTCCCAATTGCCATGCCAAGACTCGTGGAGAATCTCGAAGTGTCCCTCGCACCTAGGCAGGAGTCCTGATGTCGCTGAACAAACACGTGTCTGGAAGGGCCCTCCCCGCGTAACTCGAGAATATACCCCAGGTTCCGGCCACAACTCGAGAAAAACCATGAGACTTCCCCCTCTCCGCGACATGAGGCCCGATTCCCCTGCACGGCGTGCAGAGCAATTCCGTGTTCCACATCAAACGTGAAAGGAGCCTTGATTTCCTTGATGGCACTCCAGAGAAAACCCAAGATCACTGTCTCAAGTCTAGGGGGATCCTGAGGTCACTGGAGCAACAAGAAAGGGCTCCGTGGACCCCAAATCAACTCGAGATGAGAGCTTAGTCCTTGGCTTCGACTCAAGAGGAATACCAACTTTCCACAAGCACCTGAAGAGGAGGCTTCTCTCAGCTACAGGTATGTGAGAGGGACCCTGAGTTTGTGGCCTCAAGTGTAATGAACACCGAGATGCTCTGACTTGAAGTAAGGCCGGATATCCCTGCAGTGAAGTTAATTCAGGCTCGTCTTGCATCTCCCAAGACGAAGGGATGTCTGAATCCCCTGTGGAGACCACAGAGAAAGACCTAGTTCTCCGCCTCATCGCGACCGGAGGCCTCACATCCTTTGAAAATTCGAGCGCTCCACGGAGATCAATGCCTCCAAAGGAGACGATGCCTGACTCCTCTTGAAAATGGATAGGAGTCCCAGGATCCCTGTGGCACGTGGAAAGGGACCCTGGGTCTCCCGCCTCACGTGGAGACGCGTCCCAATTGACATGCCAAGACTCGAGGAGAATCCCGAGGTGTCCCTCGCACCTAGGCCGGAGTCCTGACGTCGCTGAATAAACACGTGTCTGGAAGGGCCTTCCCCGTCGTAACTCGAGAATACACCCAAGGTTCCGGCCGCAACTCGAGAAAAACCATAGGATTTACCCCTCGCCGCGAGATGAGGCCCGATTCCCCTGCACTGCGTGCAGAGCAATTCCGTGTTCCACATGAAATGTGAAAGGAGCCTTGATTTCCTTGATGGCACTCCAGAGAAAACCCAAGATCACTGTCTCAAGTCTAGAGGGATCCTGAGGAAACTGTAGCAACATGAAAGGGCTTGGTGGACCCCAAATCAACTCGAGATGAGAGCTTAGTCCCTGGCTTTGACTCAAGAGGAATACCAAGTTTCCACAAGCACCTCAAGAGGAGGCTTCTCTCAGCTACATGTATGTGAGAGGAACCCTAGGTTTGTGGCCTCAATTGGAATGGACACCGAGATGCTCTGACTCGAAGTAAGGCCGGATATGCCTGCAGTGAGTTGAATGTAAGCTCGTCTTGCATCTCCCAATACGAAGGAATGTCTGAATCCCCTGTGGAGACCACAGAGAAAGACCTAGTTCTCCGCCTCATTGCGACCGGAGGCCTCACATCCTTTGAAAACTCGAGAGTCGGCGGAAATCAATGCTTCCAAAGGAGAAGATGCCTGACTCCTCCTGAAAATGGTTAGGAGTCCCAGGATCCCTGTACACATGGACGGAGACCCTGGGTCTCCCGCTTCAGGTGGAGACGCGTCCCAATTGCCATGCCAAGACTCGAGGAGAATCCCGAGGTGTCCTTCGCACCTAGGCAGGAGTCCTGACGTCGCTGAACAAATACATGTCTGGACGCGCAATCCCCGTCGTAACTCGAGAATATACCCCAGCTTCCGGCTGCAACTCGAGAAAAACCATGAGACTTCCGCCTCTCCTCGAGATGAGGCCCGATTCCCCTGCACTGCGTGCAGAGCAATTCCGTGTTCCACCTCAAACGTGAAAGGAGCCTTGATTTCCTTGATGGCACTCTAGAGAAAACACAAGATCACTGTCTCAAGTCTAGAGGGATCCCGAGGTCACTGTAGCAACACGAAAGGGCTCCGTGGACCCCAAATCAACTCGAGATGAGAGCTTAGTCCGTGGCTTCGACACAAGGGGAATACCTTCTTCCCACAAGCACCTCAAGAGGAGGCTTCTCTCAGCTACAGGTATGTGAGAGGGACCCTGTGTTTGTGGCCTCAAGTGGAATGGACACCGAGATGCTCTCATTTGAAGTAAGGCCGGATATCCCTGCAGTGAATTGAATGCAGGCTCGTCTTGCGTCTCCCAAGACGAAGGGATGTCTGAATCCCCTATGGAGACCACAGAGAAAGACCTAGTTCTCTGCCTCATCGCGACAGGAGGCCTCACATCCTTTGAAAACTCGAGAGGTCCGCGGAGATCAATGCTTCCAAAGGAGATGATGCCTGACTCCTCTTGAAAATGGATAGGAGTCCCAGGGTCCCTGTGATACGTGGAATGTGACCCTGGGTCTCCCGCCTCACGTGGAGACGCGTCCCAATTGCCATGCCAAGACTCGAGGAGAATCCCGAGGTGTCAATCGCACCTAGGCAGGAGTCCTGACGTCGCTGAACAAACACGTGTCTGATAGGGCCCTCCCCGTCGTAATTCGAGAATATACCCCAGGTTCCAGCCGTAACTCGAGAAAAACCATGAGACTTCCCCTTCCCCGCGAGATGAGGCCCGATTCCCCTGCACTGCGTGCAGAGCATTTCCGTGTTCCACATCAAACGTGAAAGGAGCCTTGATTTCCTTGATGGCACTCCAGAGAAAACCCAATATCACTGTTTCAAGTCTAGAGGGATCCTGAGGTCACTGTAGCAACATGAAAGGGCTCCGTGGACCCCAAATCAACTCGAGATGAGTGCTTAGTCCCTGGCTTCGACAAAAGGGGAATACCAACTTCCTACAAGCACCTCAACAGGAGGCTTCTCTCAGCTCCAGATATGTGAGAGGGACCCGTAGTTTGTGGTCTCAAGTGGAATGGACACCGAGATGCTCTGACTCGAAGTAAGGCCGGATATCCCTGCAGTGAATTGAATGCAGGCTCGTCTTGCATCTCCCAAAACGAAGGGATGTCTGAATCCCCTGTGGAGACCACAGAGAAAGACCTTGTTCTCCGCCTCATCGCGACCGGAGGCCTCACATTCTTTGAAAACTCGAGAGGTCCGTGGAGATCAATGCTTCCAAAGGAGACGATGCCTGACTCCTCTTGAAAATGGATAGGAGTCCCAGGATCCCTGTGGCACGTGGAAAGGGACTCTGGGTCTCCCGCCTCACGTGGAGACGCGTCCCAATTGCCATGCCAAGACTCGAGGAGAATCCCGAGGTGTCCCTCGCACCTAGGCAGGAGTCCTGACGTCGCTGGACAAACACGTGTCTGGAAGGGCCCTCCCCGTCGTAACTCGAGAATATACCCCAGGTTCCGGCCGCAACTCGAGAAAAAGCATGAGACTTCCCCCTCGCCGCGAGATGAGGCCCGATTCCCTTGCACTGCGTGCAGAGCAATTCCGTGTTCGACATCAAACGTGAAAGGAGCCTTGATTTCCTTGATGGCACTCCAGAGAACACCCAAGATCACTGTCTCAAGTCTAGAGGGATCCTGAGGTCACTGGAGCAACACGAAAGGGCTCCGTGGACCCCAAATCAACTCGAGATGAGAGCTTAGTCCCTGGCTTCGACTCAAGAGGAATGCCAACTTTCCACAAGCACCTCAAGAGGAGGCTTCTCTCAGCTACAGGTATGTGAGAGAGACCCTGAGTCCTTAAGTGGAATGGACACCGAGATGCTCTGACTCGAAGTAAGGCCGGATATCCCTGCAGTGAATTGAATGCAGGCTCGTCTTGCATCTCCCAAGACGAAGATTTGTCTGAATCCCCTGTGGAGACCACAGAGAAAGACTTAGTCCTCCGCCTCCTCGCGACCGGAGGCCTCATATCCTTTGAAAACTCGAGAGGTCCGCTGAGATCAATACTTCCGAAGGAGACGATGCCTGACTACTCTTGAAAATGGATAGGAGTCCCAGGATATCTGTGGCACGTGGAAAGGGAACCCGGGTCTCCCGCCTCGCGTGGAGACGCGTCCCAATTGCCATGCCAAGACTCGAGGAGAATACCGAGGTGTCCCTCGCACCTAGGCAGGAGTCCTGACGTCGCTGAACCAACACGTGTCTGGAAGGGCCCTCCCCGTCGTAACTCGAGAATATACGCCAGGTTCCGGCCACAACTCGAGAAAAAACATGAGACTTCCCCCTCGCTGCGACATGAGGCCCGATTTCCCTGCACTGTGTGCAGAGCAATTCCGTGTTCCACGTCAAACGTGAAAGGAGACTTGATTTCCTTGATGGCACTGCAGAGAAAACCCAAAATCACTGTCTCAAGTCGAGGGGGATCCTGAGGTCACTGGAGCAACACGAAAGGGCTCCGTGCACCCCAAATCAACTCGAGATGATAGCTTAGTCCCTGGCTTCGAGTCAAGAGGAATACCAACTTTCCACAAGCACCTCAAGAGGAGGCTTCTCTCAGCTACAGGTATGTGAGAGGGACCCTGAGTTTGTGGCCTCAAGTGGAATGGACATCGAGATGCTCTGACTCGAAGAAAGGCCGGATATCCCTGCAGTGAATTGGATGCAGGCTCGTCTTGCATCTCCCAAGACGAAGGGATGTCTGAATCCCCTATGGAGACCACAGAGAAAGACCTAATTCTCCGCCTCATCGCGACCGGAGGCCTCACATCCTTTGAAAACTCGAGAGGTCCGCGGAGATCAATGCTTCCAAAGGAGACGATGCCTGACTCCTCTTGAAAATGGATAGGAGTCCCAGGATCCCTGTGGCACGTTGAAAGGGACCCTGGGTCTCCCGCCTCACGTGGAGACGCGTCCCAATTGACATGCCAAGACTTGAGGAGAATCCTGAGGTGTCCCTCGCACCTAGGCAGGAGTCCTAACGTCGCTGAAGAAACAGGTGTCTGGAAGGGCCCTCCCCGTCGTAACTCGAGAATATACCCCAGGTTCCGGCCGCAACTCGAGAAAAACCATGAGACTTCCGCCTCGCCGCGAGATGAGACGCGATTCCCCTGCACTGCGTGCAGAGCAATTCCGTGTTCCACATCAAACGTGAAAGGAGCCTTGATTTCCTTGATGGCACTCCAGAGAAAACCCAAGATCACTGTCTCAAGTCTAGAGGGATCCTGAGTTCACTGGAGCAACACGAAAGGGCTCCGGGGACCCCAAATCTACTCGAGATGAGAGCTTAGTCCCTGGCTTCGACTCAAGAGGAATACCAACTTTCCACAAGCACCTCAAGAGGAGGCTTCTCTCAGCTAAAGGTATGTGAGAGGGACCCTGAGTTTGTGGCCTCAAGTCGAATGGACACCGAGATGCTCTGACTCAAATTAAGACCGGATATCCCAACAGTGAATTGAATGCAGGCGCGTCTTGCATCTCCCAAGACGAAGGGATGTCTGAATCCCCTGTGGAGACGACAGAGAAAGACCTAGTTCTCTGCCTCATTGCGACAGGAGGCCTCACATCCTTTGAAAACTCGAGAGGTCCGCGGAGATCAATGCTTCCAAAGGAGATGATGCCTGACTCCTCTTGAAAATGGATAGGAGTCCCAGGGTCCCTGTGATACGTGGAATGTGACCCTGGGTCTCCCGCCTCACGTGGAGACGCGTCCCAATTGCCATGCCAAGACTCGAGGAGAATCCCGAGGTGTCAATCGCACCTAGGCAGGAGTCCTGACGTCGCTGAACAAACACGTGTCTGATAGGGCCCTCCCCGTCGTAATTCGAGAATATACCCCAGGTTCCAGCCGTAACTCGAGAAAAACCATGAGACTTCCCCTTCCCCGCGAGATGAGGCCCGATTCCCCTGCACTGCGTGCAGAGCATTTCCGTGTTCCACATCAAACGTGAAAGGAGCCTTGATTTCCTTGATGGCACTCCAGAGAAAACCCAATATCACTGTTTCAAGTCTAGAGGGATCCTGAGGTCACTGTAGCAACATGAAAGGGCTCCGTGGACCCCAAATCAACTCGAGATGAGTGCTTAGTCCCTGGCTTCGACAAAAGGGGAATACCAACTTCCTACAAGCACCTCAACAGGAGGCTTCTCTCAGCTCCAGATATGTGAGAGGGACCCGTAGTTTGTGGTCTCAAGTGGAATGGACACCGAGATGCTCTGACTCGAAGTAAGGCCGGATATCCCTGCAGTGAATTGAATGCAGGCTCGTCTTGCATCTCCCAAAACGAAGGGATGTCTGAATCCCCTGTGGAGACCACAGAGAAAGACCTTGTTCTCCGCCTCATCGCGACCGGAGGCCTCACATTCTTTGAAAACTCGAGAGGTCCGCGGAGATCAATGCTTCCAAAGGAGACGATGCCTGACTCCTCTTGAAAATGGATAGGAGTCCCAGGATCCCTGTGGCACGTGGAAAGGGACTCTGGGTCTCCCGCCTCACGTGGAGACGCGTCCCAATTGCCATGCCAAGACTCGAGGAGAATCCCGAGGTGTCCCTCGCACCTAGGCAGGAGTCCTGACGTTGCTGGACAAACACGTGTCTGGAAGGGCCCTCCCCGTCGTAACTCGAGAATATACCCCAGGTTCCGGCCGCAACTCGAGAAAAAGCATGAGACTTCCCCCTCGCCGCGAGATGAGGCCCGATTCCCTTGCACTGCGTGCAGAGCAATTCCGTGTTCGACATCAAACGTGAAAGGAGCCTTGATTTCCTTGATGGCACTCCAGAGAAAACCCAAGATCACTGTCTCAAGTCTAGAGGGATCCTGAGGTCACTGGAGCAACACGAAAGGGCTCCGTGGACCCCAAATCAACTCGAGATGAGAGCTTAGTCCCTGGCTTCGACTCAAGAGGAATGCCAACTTTCCACAAGCACCTCAAGAGGAGGCTTCTCTCAGCTACAGGTATGTGAGAGAGACCCTGAGTTTGTGGCCTTAAGTGGAATGGACACCGAGATGCTCTGATTCGAAGTAAGGCCGGATATCCCTGCAGTGAATTGAATGCAGGCTCGTCTTGCATCTCCCAAGACGAAGATTTGTCTGAATCCCCTGTGGAGACCACAGAGAAAGACCTAGTCCTCCGCCTCCTCGCGACCGGAGGCCTCATATCCTTTGAAAACTCGAGAGGTCCGCTGAGATCAATACTTCCGAAGGAGTCGATGCCTGACTACTCTTGAAAATGGATAGGAGTCCCAGGATATCTGTGGCACGTGGAAAGGGAACCCGGGTCTCCCGCCTCGCGTGGAGACGCGTCCCAATTGCCATGCCAAGACTCGAGGAGAATACCGAGGTGTCCCTCGCACCTAGGCAGGAGTCCTGACGTCGCTGAACCAACACGTGTCTGGAAGGGCCCTCCCCGTCGTAACTCGAGAATATACGCCAGGTTCCGGCCACAACTCGAGAAAAAACATGAGACTTCCCCCTCGCTGCGACATGAGGCCCGATTTCCCTGCACTGTGTGCAGAGCAATTCCGTGTTCCACGTCAAACGTGAAAGGAGACTTGATTTCCTTGATGGCACTGCAGAGAAAACCCAAAATCACTGTCTCAAGTCGAGGGGGATCCTGAGGTCACTGGAGCAACACGAAAGGGCTCCGTGCACCCCAAATCAACTCGAGATGATAGCTTAGTCCCTGGCTTCGAGTCAAGAGGAATACCAACTTTCCACAAGCACCTCAAGAGGAGGCTTCTCTCAGCTACAGGTATGTGAGAGGGACCCTGAGTTTGTGGCCTCAAGTGGAATGGACATCGAGATGCTCTGACTCGAAGAAAGGCCGGATATCCCTGCAGTGAATTGGATGCAGGCTCGTCTTGCATCTCCCAAGACGAAGGGATGTCTGAATCCCCTATGGAGACCACAGAGAAAGACCTAATTCTCCGCCTCATCGCGACCGGAGGCCTCACATCCTTTGAAAACTCGAGAGGTCCGCGGAGATCAATGCTTCCAAAGGAGACGATGCCTGACTCCTCTTGAAAATGGATAGGAGTCCCAGGATCCCTATGGCACGTTGAAAGGGACCCTGGGTCTCCCGCCTCACGTGGAGACGCGTCCCAATTGACATGCCAAGACTCGAGGAGAATCCCGAGGTGTCCCTCGCACCTAGGCAGGAGTCCTAACGTCGCTGAAGAAACAGGTGTCTGGAAGGGCCCTCCCCGTCGTAACTCGAGAATATACCCCAGGTTCCGGCCGCAACTCGAGAAAAACCATGAGACTTCCGCCTCGCCGCGAGATGAGACGCGATTCCCCTGCACTGCGTGCAGAGCAATTCCGTGTTCCACATCAAACGTGAAAGGAGCCTTGATTTCCTTGATGGCACTCCAGAGAAAACCCAAGATCACTGTCTCAAGTCTAGAGGGATCCTGAGTTCACTGGAGCAACACGAAAGGGCTCCGGGGACCCCAAATCTACTCGAGATGAGAGCTTAGTCCCTGGCTTCGACTCAAGAGGAATACCAACTTTCCACAAGCACCTCAAGAGGAGGCTTCTCTCAGCTACAGGTATGTGAGAGGGACCCTGAGTTTGTGGCCTCAAGTCGAATGGACACCGAGATGCTCTGAATCAAATTAAGACCGGATATCCCAACAGTGAATTGAATGCAGGCGCGTCTTGCATCTCCCAAGACGAAGGGATGTCTGAATCCCCTGTGGAGACGACAGAGAAAGACCTAGTCCTCCGCCTCATCGCGACCGGAGGCATCACATCCTATGAAAAATCGAGAGGTCTGCGGAGATCAATGCTTCCAAAGGAGATGATGCCTGATTCCTCTTGAAAATGGATAGGAGTCCCAGGATCCCTGTGGGACGTGGAAAGGGACCCTGGGTCTCCCGCCTCACGTGGAGACGCGTCCCAATTGCCATGCCAAGACTCGAGGAGAATACCGAGGTGTCCCTCGCACCTAGGCAGGAGTCCTGACGTCGCTGAACAAACACGTGTCTGGAAAGGCCCTCCCCGTCGTAACTCGAGAATATACCCCAGGTTCCGGCCGCAACTCGAGAAAAACCATGAGACTTCCCGCTCACCGCGAGATGAGACGCGATTCCCTGCACTGCGTGCAGAGCAATTCCGTGTTCCACATCCAACTTGAAAGGAGACTTGATTTCCTTGATGGCACTCCAGAGAAAACCCAAAATCACTGTTTCAAGTCTAGAGGGATCCTGAGGTCACTGGAGCAACACGAAAGGGCTCCGTGGACCCCAAATCAACTCGAGATGAGAGCTTAGTCCCTGGCTTCGACTCAAGAGGAATGCCAACTTTCCACAAGCACCTCAAGAGGAGGCTTCTCTCAGCTACATGTATGTGAGAGAGACCCTGAGTTTGTGGCCTCAAGTGGAATGGACACCGAGATGCTCTGACTCGAAGTAAGGCCGGATATCCCTGCAGTGAATTGAATGCAGGCTCGTCTTTCATCTCCCAAGACGAAGGGTTGTCTGAATCCCCTGTGGAGACCACAGAGAAAGACCTATTCCTCCGCCTCCCCGCGACCGGAGGCCTCATATCCTTTGAAAACTCGAGAGGTCCGCTGAGATCAATACTTCCGAAGGAGACGATGCCTGACTACTCTTGAAAATGGATAGGAGTCCCAGGACATCTGTGGCACGTGGAAAGGGACCCCGGGTCTCCCGCCTCGCGTGGAGACGCGTCCAAATTGCCATGCCAAGACTCGAGAAGAATCCCGAGGTGTCTCTCGCACCTAGGCAGGAGTCCTGACGTCGCTGGACAAACACGTGTCTGGAAGGGCCCTCCCCGTCGTAACTCGAGAATATACCCCAGGTTCCGTCCACAACTCGAGAAAAACCATGAGACTTCCCCCTCGCTGCGACATGAGGCCCGATTCCCCTGCACTGCGTGCAGAGCAATTCCGTGTTCCACATCAAACCTGAAAGGAGACTTGATTACCTTGATGGCACTGCAGAGAAAACCCAAAATCACTGTCTCAAGTCGAGAGGGATCCTGAGGTCACTGGAGCAACACGAAAGGGCTCCGTGCACCCCAAATCAACTCGAGATGATAGCTTAGTCCCTGGCTTCGAGTCAAGAGGAATACCAACTTTCCACAAGCACCTCAAGAGGAGGCTTCTCTCAGCTACAGGTATGTGAGAGGGACCCTGAGTTTGTGGCCTCAAGTGGAATGGACACCGAGATGCTCTGACTCGAAGAAAGGCTGGATATCCCTGCAGTGAATTGAATGCAGGCTCGTCTTGCATCTCCCAAGACGAAGGGATGTCTGAATCCCCTATGGAGACCACAGAGAAAGAACTAATTTTCCGCCTCATCGCGACCGGAGGCCTCACATCCTTTGAAAACTCGAGAGGTCCGCGGAGATCAATGCTTCCAATGGAGACGATGCCTGACTCCTCTTGAAAATGGATAGGAGTCCAAGGAACCCTGTGGCACGTGGAAAGGGACCCTGGGTCTCCCGCCTCACGTGGAGACGCGTCCCAATTGCCATGCCAAAACTCGAGGAGAATCCCGAGGTGTCCCTCGCACCTAGGCAGGAGTCCTGACGTCGCTGAACAAACACGTGTCTGGAAGGGCCCTCCCCGTCGTAACTCGAGAATATACCCCAGGTTCCGGCCGCAACTCGAGAAAAACCATGAGACTTCCCCCTCGCTGTGAGATGAGGTCCGATTCCCCTGCACTGAGTGCAGAGCAATTCCGTGTTCCACATCAAACGTGAAAGGAGCCTTGATTTCCTTGATGGCACTCCAGAGAAAACCCAAGATCACTGTCTCAAGTCTAGAGGGATCCTGAGGTCACTGGAGCAACACGAAAGGGCTCCGTGGACCCCAAATCAACTCGAGATGAGAGCTTAGTCCCTGGCTTCAACTCAAGTGGAATACCAACTTTCCACAAGCACCTGAAGAGGAGACTTCTCTCAGGTACAGGTATGTGAGAGAGACCCTGAGTTTGTGGCCTCAAGTCGAATGGACACCGAGATGCTCTGACTCGAAGTAAGGCCGGATATCCCTGCAGTGAATTGAATGCAGGCTCGTCTTGCATCTCCCAAGACGAAGGGATGTCTGAATCCCCTGTGGAGACCACAGAGAAAGACCTAGTTCTCCGCCTCATCGCGACCGGAGGCCACACATCCTTTGAAAATTCGAGAGGTCCGCGGAGATCAATGCTTCCAAAGGAGACGATGCCTCACTCCTCTTGCAAATGGATAGGAGTCCCAGGATCCCTGTGGCACGTGGAAAGGGACCATGGGTCACCCCCCTCACGTGGAGATGCGTCCCAATTGCCATGCCAAGACTCGAGGAGAATCCCGAGGTGTCCTTCGCACCTAGGCAGGAGTCCTGACGTCGCTGAACAAACACGTGTCTGGAAGGGCCCTCCCCGTCGTAACTCGAGAATATACCCCAGGTTCCGGCCGCAACTCGAGAAAAACCATGAGACTTCCCCTTCGTCGTGAGATGAGGCCCGATTCCCCTGCACTGCGTGCAGAGCAATTCCATGTTCCACATCAAACGTGAAAGGAGCCTTGATTATCTTGATGGCACTCCAGAGAAAACCCAAGATCACTGTCTCAAGTCTAGAGGGATCCTGAGGTCACTGGAGCAACACGAAAGGACTCCGTGGACCCCAAATCAACTCGAGATGAGAGCTTAATCCCTGGCTTCGACTCAAGAGGAATACCAACTTTGAACAAGCACGTCAAGAGGAGGCTTCTCTCAGCTACAGGTAGGTGAGAGGGACCCTGAGTTTGTGGCCTCAAGTCGAATGGAAACCGAGATGCTCTGACTCGAAGTAAGGCCGGATATCCCTGCAGTGAAGTGAATGCAGGCTCGTCTTGCATCTCCCAAGACGAAGGGATGTCTGAATCCCCTGTGGAGACCACAGAGAAAGACCTAGTCCTCCCCCTCAATGCGACCGGAGGCCTCACATCCTTTGAAAACTCGAGAGGTCCGCGGAGATCAATGCTTCCAAAGGAGACGATGCCTGACTCCTCTCGAAAATGGATAGGAGTCCCAGGATCCCTGTGGCACGTGGAAAGGGACCCTGGGTCTCCCGCCTCACGTGGAGACGCGTCCCAATTGCCATGCCAAGACTCGAGGAGAATCCGAGGAGTCCCTCGCACCTAGGCAGGAGTCCTGACGACGCTGAACAAACACGTGTCTGGAAGGGCCCTCCCCGTCGTAACTCGAGAATATACCCCAGGTTCCGGCCGCAACTCGAGAAAAACCATGAGACTTCCCCCTCGCGGCGAGATGAGGCCCGATTCCCCTGCACTGCGTGCAGAGCAATTCCGTGTTCCACATCAAACGTGAAAGGAGCCTTGATTTCCTTGAGGGCACTCCAGAGAAAACAAAAAGTCACTGTCTCAAGTCTAGAGGGATCCTGAGGCCACTGTAGCAGCATGAAAGGGATCCGTGGAGCCCAAATCAACTCGAGTTGAGAGCTTAGTCCCTGGCTTCAACTCAAGTGGAATACAAACTTTTCACAAGCACCTCAAGAGGAGGCTTCTCTCAGCTACAGGTATGTGAGAGGGACCCTGAGTTTGTGGCCTCAAGTGGAATGGACACCGAGATGCTCTGACTCGAAGTAAGGCCGGATATCCCTTCAGTGAATTGAATGCAGGCTCGTCTTGCATCTCCCAAGACGAAGGGATGTCTGAATCCCCTGTGGAGACCACAGAGAAAGACCTAGTTCTCCGCCTCATCGCGACCGGAGGCCTCACATCCTTTGAAAACTCGAGAGGTCCGCGGAGATCAATGCTTCCAAAGGAGACGATGCCTTACTCCTCTTGAAAATGGATAGGAGTACCAGGATCCCTGTGGCACGTGGAAAGGGACCCTTGGTCTCCCGCTTCACGTGGACACGCATCCCAATTGCCATGCCAAGACTCGAGGAGAATCCCGAGGTGTCCCTCGCACCTAGGCAGGAGTCCTGACGTCGCTGAACAACACGTGTCTGGAAGGGCCCTCCCCGTCGTAACTCGAGATGAGAGCTTAGTCCCTGGCTTCGACTCAAGAGGAATGCCAACTTTCCACAAGCACCTCAAGAGGAGGCTTCTCTCAGCTACAGGTATGTGAGAGGGCCCCTGAGTTTGTGGCCTCAAGTGGAATGGACACCGAGATGCTCTGACTCGAAGTAAGGCCGGATATCCCTGCAGTGAATTGAATGCAGGCTCGTCTTGCATCTCCCAAGACGAAGGGATGTCTGAATCCCCTGTGGAGACCACAGAGAAAGACCTAGTCCTCTGTCTCATCGCGACCGGAGGCCTCACATCCTTTGAAAACTCGAGAGGTCTGCAGAGATCAATGCTTCTAAAGGAGATGATGCCCGACTCGTCTTGAAAATGGATAGGAGTCCCAGGATCCCTGTGGCACGTGGAAAGGGACCCTGGGTCTCCTTCCTCACGTGGAGACGCGTCCCAATTGCCATGCCAAGACTCGAGGAGAATCCCGAGGTGTCCCTCGCACCTAGGCAGGAGTCCTGAGGTCGCTGAACAAACACGTATCTGGAAGGGCCCTCCCCGTCGTAACTCGAGAATATACCCCAGGTTCCGGCCGCAACTCGAGAAAAACCATGAGACTTCCGCCTCGCCGCGAGATGAGGCCCGATTCCCCTGCACTGCGTGCAGAGCAATTCCGTGTTCCACATCAAACGTGAAAGGAGCCTTGATTTCCTTTATGGCACTCTAGAGAAAACCCAAGATCACTGTCTCAAGTCTAGAGGGATCCTGAGGTCACTGGAGCAACAGGAAATTTCCCCTTGGACCCCAAATCAACTCGAGATGAGAGCTTAGTCCCTGGATTCGCCTCAAGAGGAATACCAACTTTCCACAAGCACCTCAAGAGAAGGATTCTCTCAGCTACAGGTATGTGAGAAGGACCCTGAGTTTGTGGCCTGAAGTGGAATGGACACCGAGATGCTCTGACTCGAAGTAAGGCCGGATATCCCTGCAGTGAATTGAATGCAGGCTCGTCTTTCATCTCCCAAGACGAAGGGATGTCTGAATGCCCTGTGGAGACCACAGAGATAGACCTAGTTCTCCGCCTTCTCGCGACCGGAGGCCTCACATCCTTTGAAAACTCGAGAGGTGGGCGGAGATCAATGCTTCCAAAGGAGACGATGCCTGACTCCTCTTGAAAATGGATAGGAGTCCCAGAAACCCTGTGGCACGTGGAAAGCGACCCTGGGTCTCCCGCCTCACATGGAGACGCGTCCCAATTGCCATGCCAAGACTCGAGGAGAATCCCGAGGTGTCCCTCGCACCTAGGCAGGAGTCTTGACGTCGCTGAACAAACACGTGTCTGGAAGAGCCCTCCCCGTCGTAACTCGAGAATATACCCCAGGTTCCGGCCGCACCTCGAGAAAAACCATGAGACTTCCCCCTCGCCGCGAGATGAGGCCCGATTTCCCTGCACTGCGTGCAGAGCAATTCCGTGTTCCACATCAAACATGATAGGAGCCTTGATTTCCTTGATGGCACTCCAGAGAAAACCCAAGATCACTGTCTCAAGTCTAGAGGGATCCTGAGGTCACTGGAGCAACATGAAAGGGCTCCGGGGACCCAAAATCAACTCGAGATTACAGCTTATTCCCTGGCTTCGACTCAAGAGGAATACCAAGTTTCCACAAGCACCTCAAGAGGAGGCTTCTCTCAGCTACAGGTATGTGAGAGGGACCCTGAGTTTGTGGCCTCAACTGGAAAGGACACCGAGATGCTCTGACTCGAAGTAAGGCTGGATATCCCTGCAGTGAATTGAATGCAGGCTGTCTTGCATCTCCCAAGACGAAGGGATGTCTGAATCCCCTGTGGAGACCACAGAGAATGTCCTAGTCTTCCGCCTCAACGCGACCGGAGGCCTCACATCCTTTGAAAACTCGAGATGTCTGCGCAGATCAATGCTTCCAAAGGAGACGATGCCTGACTCCTCTTGAAAATGGATAGGAGTCCCAGGATCCCTGTGGCACGTGGAAAGGGACCCTGGGTCTCCCGCCTCACGTGGAGACGCGTCCCAATTGCCATGCCAAAACTCGAGGAGAATCCCGAGGTGTCCCTCGCACCTAAGCAGGAGTCCGAAGTCGCTGAACAAACACGTGTCTGGAAGGGCCCTCCCCGTCGTAACTCGAGAATATACCCCAGTTTCCGGCCGCAACTCGAGAAAAACCATGAGATTTCCCCCTCGCCGCGAGTTGAGGCCCGATTCCCCTGCACTGCATGCAGAGCAATTCCGTGTTCCACATCAAACGTGAAAGGAGCCTTGATTTCCTTGATGGCACTCCAGAGAAAACCCAAGATCACTGTCTCAAGTCTAGAGGGATCCTGAGGTCACTGGAGCAACACGAAATTTCCCCTTGGACCCCAAATCAACTCGAGATGAGAGCTTAATCCCTGGCTTCGACTCAAGAGGAATACCAACTTTCCATAAGCACATCATGAGGAGGCTTCTCTCAGCTACAGGTATGTGAGAGGACTCTGAGTTTGTGGCCTCAAGTGGAATGGACACCGAGATGCTCTGACTCGAAGTAAGGCCGGGTATCCCTGCAGTGAATTGAATGCAGGCTCGTCTTGCATCTCCCAAGATGAAGGGATGTCTGAATCCCCTGTGGAGACCACAGAGAAAGACCTAATTCTCCGCCTCATCGCGACCGGAGGCCTCACATCCTTTGAAAACTCGAGAGGTCCGCGGAGATCAATGCTTCCAAAGGAGACGATGCCTGACTCCTCTTGAAAATGGATAGGAGTCCCAGGATCCCTGTGGCATATGGAAAGGGACCCTGGGTCTCCCGCCTCATGTGGAGACGCGTCCAAACTACCATGCCAAGACTCGAGGAGAATCCCGAGGTGTCCCTCGCACCTAGGCCGGAGTCCTGATGTCGCTGAACAAACACGTGTCTGGAAGGGACCTCCCCGTCGTAACTCGAGAATATACCCCAGGTTCCGGCCGCAACTCGAGAAAAACCATGAGATTTCCCCCTCGCCACGAGTTGAGGCCCGATTCCCCTGCACTGAATGCAGAGCAATTCCGTGTTCCACATCAAACGTGAAAGGAGCCTTGATTTCCTTGATGGCACTCCAGAGAAAACCCAAGATCACTGTCTCAAGTCTAGAGGCATCCTGAAGTCACTGGACGAACAGGAAAGGGCTTCATGGACCCCAAATCAACTCGAGATGAGTGCTTAGACCCTGGCTTAGACTCAAGAGGTATACCAACTTTCCACAAGGACCTCAAGAGGAGGTTTCTCTCAGCTACACGTATATTTGAGGGACCCTGAGTTTGTGGCCTCAAGTGGAATGGACACCGAGATGCTCTGACTCGAAGTAAGGCCGGATATCACTGCAGTGAATTGAATGCAGGCTCGTCTTGCATCTCCCAAGACGAAGGGATGTCTGAATCCCCTGTGGAGACAACAGAGAAAGAACTAGTCACCCGCCTCATCGTGACCGGAGGCCTCACATCCCTTGAAAATTCGAGAGGTCCGCCGAGATCAGTGCTTCCAAAGGAGACGATGCCTGACTCTTCTTGAAAATGGATAGGAGTCTCAGGATCCCTGTGGCACTGGGAAAGGGACCCTGGGTCTCCCGCCTCACGTGGAGACGCGTCCCAATTGCCATGACAAGACTCGAGGAGAATTCCGAGGTGTCCCTCGCACCTAGGCAGTAGTCCTGACGTCGCTGAACAAACACGTGTCTGGAAGGGCCCTCCCCGTCGTAACTCGAGAATATAACCCAGGTTCTGGCCACAACTCGAGAAACACCATGAGACTTCCTCCTCGCCGCGAGATGAGCCCCGATTCCCCTGCACTGCGTGCAGAACAATTCCGTGTTCCACATTAAACGTGAAAGGAGACTTGATTTCCTTGATGGCACTCCAGAGAAAACCCAAGATCACTGTCTCAAGTCTAGAGGGATCCTGAGGTCACTGGAGCAACACCAAAAGGCTCCGGGGACCCCAAATCAACTCGTGATGAGAGCTTAGTCCCTGGCTTCGACTCAAGAGGAATACCAACTTTCCACAAGCACCTCAAGAGGAGGCTTCTCTCAGCTACAGGTATGTGAGAGGGACCCTGAGTTTGTGGCGTCAAGTGGAATGGACACCGAGATGCTCTGACTCGAAGTAAGTCCGGATATCCCTGCAGTGAATTGAATGCAGGCTCATCTTACATCTCCCAAGACGAAGGGATGTCTGAATCCCCTGTGCAGACCACAGAGAAAGAACTAGTTCCCCGCCTCATCGAGACCGGAGGTCTCACATCCTTTGAAAACTCGAGAGGTCCGCCGAGATCAATGCTTCCAAAGGAGACGATGCCTGACTCTTCTTGAAAATGGATAGGAGTCCCCGGAATCCTGTGGCACGTGGAAAGGGACCCTGGGTATCCCGCGTCACGTGGAGACGCGTCCCAATTGCCATGCCAAGACTCGAGGAGAATCCCGAGGTGTCCCTCGCACCTAGGCAGGAGTCCTGACGTCACTGAACAAACACGTGTCTGGAAGGGCCCTCCTCGTCGTAACTCGAGAATATACCCCTGGTTCCGGCCGCAACTCCAGAAAAACCATGAGACTTCCCCCTCGCCGCGAGATGAGGCCTGATTCCCCTGCACTGCGTGCAGAGCAATTCCGTGTTCCACATCAAACGTGAAAGGAGCCTTGATTTCCTTGATGGCACTCCAGAGAAAACCCAAGATCACTGTCTCAAGTCTAGAGGGATCCTGATGTCACTGGAGCAACACGAAAGGGCTCCGTGGACCCCAAATCAACTCGAGATGAGAGCTTAGTCCCTGGCTTCGACTCAAGAGGAATACCAACTTTTCACAAGCAGCTCAAGAGGAGGCTTCTCTCAGCTACAGGTAAGTGAGAGGGACCCTGAGTTTGTGGCCTCAAGTGGAATGGACACCGAGATGCTCTGACTCGAAGTAAGGCCGGATATCCCTGCAGTGAATTGAATGCAGGATCGTCTTGCATCTCCCAAGACGAAGGGATGTCTGAATCCCCTGTGGAGACCACAGAGAAAGACCTAGTTCTCCGCCTCATCGCGACCGGAGGCCTCACATCCTTTGAAACCTCAAGAGGTCTGCGGAGATCAATGCTTCCAAAGGAGACGATGCCTTACTCCTCTTGAAAATGGATAGGAGTCCCAGGATCCCTGTGGCACGTGGAAAGGGACCCTGGGTCTCCCGCCTCACGTGGAGACGCGTCCCAATTGCCATGCCAAGACTAGAGGAGAATCCCGAGGTGTCCCTCGCCCCTAGTCAGGAGTCCTGACGTCGCTGAACAAACACGTGTCTGGAAGGGCCCTCCCCGTGGTAACTCGAGAATGTACCCCAGGTTCCGGCCGCAACTCGAGAAAAACCATGAGACTTCCCCCTCGCCGCGAGATGAGGCCCGATTCCCCTGCACTGCGTGCAGAGCAATTCCGTGTTCCACATCAAACGTGAAAGGAGCCTTGATTTCCTTGATGGCACTCCAGAGAAAACCCAAAATCACTGTCTCAAGTCTAGAGGGATCCTGAGGTCACTGGAGCAACACGAAAGGGCTCCGTGGACCCCAGATCAACTAGAGATGAGAGCTTAGACCCTGGCTTCGACTCAAGAGGAATACCCACTTTTCACAAGCACCTCAAGACGAGGCTTCTCTCAGCTACAGGTATGTGAGAGGGACCCTGAGTTTGTGGCCTCAAGTGGAATGGACACCGAGATGCTCTGATTCGAAGTAAGGCCGAATATCCCTGCAGTGAATTGAATGCAGGCTCATCTTGCATCTCCCAAGACGAAGGATTGTCTGAATCCCCTGTGGAGACCACAGAGAAAGACCTAGTCCTCCGCCTCATCGCGACCGGAGGCCTCACATCCTTTGAAAACTCGAGAGGTCCGCGGAGATCAATGCTTCCAAAGGAGACGATGCCTGACTCCTTTTGAAAATGGATAGGAGTCCCAGGATCCCTGTGGCACGTGGAAAGGGACCCTGGGTCTCCCGCCTCACGTGGAGACGCGTCCCAATTGCCATGCCAAGACTCGAGGAGAATCCCGAGGTGTCCCTCGCACCTAGGCAGGAGTCTTGACGTCGCTGAACGAACACGTGTCTGGAAGGGCCCTCCCCGTCGTAACTCGAGAATATACCCCAGGTTCCAGCCGCAACTCGAGAAAAACCATGAGACTTCCCCCTCGCCATGAGATGAGGCCCGATTCCCCTGCACTGGTTGCAGAGCAATTTCGTGTTCCACATCAAACATGAAAGGAGCCTTGATTTCCTTGATGGCACGCCAGAGAAAACCCAAGATCACTGTCTCAAGTCTAGAGGGATCCTGAGGTCACTGGAGCAACACGAAAGGGCTCCATGGACCCCAAATCAACTCGAGATGAGAGCTTAGTCCCTGGCTTCGACTCAAGAGGAATAAAAACTTTTCACAAGCACTTCAAGTGGAGGCTTCTCTCAGCTACAGGTATGTGAGAGGGACCCTGAGTTTGTGGCCTCAAGTGGAATGGACACCGAGATGCTCTGACTGGAAGTAAGGCCGGATATCCCTGCAGTGAATTGAATGCAGGCTCGTCTTGCATCTCCCAAGACGAAGGGATGTCTGAATCCCCTGTGGAGACCACAGAGAAAGACCTAGTCCTCCGCCTCATCAAGGCCGGAGGCCTCACATCCTTTGAAAACTCGAGAGGTCTGCGGAGATCAATGCTTCCAAAGGAGACGATGCCTGACTCTTCTTGAAAATGGATAGGAGTCCCACGATCCCTGTGGCACGTTGAAAGGGACCCTGGGTCTCCCGGCTCCCGTGGAGACGCGTCCCCATTGCCATGCCAAGACTCGAGGAGAATCCCGAGGTGTCCCTCGCACCTAGGCAGGAGTCCTGACGTCGCTGAACAAACACGTGTCTGGAAGGGCCCTCCCCGTGGTAACTCGAGAATATACCCGAGGTTCCGGCTGCAACTCGAGAAAAACCATGAGACTTCCCCCTCGCTGCGAGATGAGGCCCGATTCCCCTGCACTGCGTGCAGAGCAATTCCGTGTTCCACATCAAACGTGAAAGGAGCCTTGATTTCCTTGATGGCACTCCAGAGAAAACCCAAGATCACTGTCTCAAGTCTAGAGCGATCCTGAGGTCACTGGAGCAACACGAAAGGGCTCCGTGGACCCCAAATCAACTCTAGATGAGAGCTTAGTCCCTGGCTTCGACTCAAGAGGAATACCAACTGTCCACAAGCACCTCAAGAGGAGGCTTCTCTCAGCTACAGGTATGTGAGAGGGACCCTGAGTTTGTGGCCTCAAGTGGAATGGACACCGAGATGCTCTGACTCGAAGTAAGGCCGGATATCCCTGCAGTGAATTGAATGCAGGCTCGTCTTGCATCTCCCAAGAGGAAGGGATGTCTGAATCCCCTGTGGAGACCACAGAGAAAGACCTAATTCTCTGCCTCATAGCGACCGGGGGCCTCACATCCTTTGAAAATTCGTGAGGTCTGCGGAGATCAATGCTTACAAAGGAGACGATGCCTGACTCCTCTTGAAAATGGATAGGAGTCCCAGGATCCCTGTGGAACGTGGAAAGGGACACTTGGTCTCCCGCCTCACGTGGAGACGCTTCCCCATTGCCATGCCAAGACTCGAGGAGAATCCCGAGGTGTCCCTCGCACCTAGGCAGGAGTCCTGACGTCGCTGAACAAACACGTGTCTGGAAGGGCCCTCCCCGTCGTAACTCGAGAATATACCCCAAGTTCCGGCCGCAACTCGAGTAAAACCATGAGACTTCCCCCTCGCCGCGAGATGAGGCCCGATTCCCCTGCACTGCGTGCAGAGCAATTCCGTGTCCCACATTAAACGTGAAACGAGCCTTGATTTCCTTGCTGGCACTCCAGAGACAACCCAAGATCACTGTCTCAAGTCTAGAGGGATCTTGAGGTCACTGGAGCAACACGAAAGGACTCCGTGGACACCAGATCAACTCGAGATGAGAGCTTAGTCCCTTGCTTCGACACAAGAGGAATACCAACTTTCCATAATTCCCTCAAGAGGAGGCTTCTCTCAGCTACAGGTATGTGAGAGGGACCCTGAATTTGTGGCCTCAAGTGTAATGGACAACGTGATGCTCTGACTCGAAGTAAGGCCGGATATCCCTGCAGTGAATTGAATGCAGGCTCGTCTTGCATCTCTCAAGATGAAGGGATGTCTGAATCCCGTGTGGAGATGACAGAGAAAGACTTGTCCTCCGCTTCATCGCTACCGGAGGCCTCACATCCTTTGAAAACTCGAGAGGTCCGCGGAGATCAATGCTTCCAAAGGAGACAATGCCTGACTCCTCTTGAAAATGGATAGGAGTCCCAGGATCCCTGTGGCACGTGGAAAGGGACCCTGGGTCTCCCGCCTTAAGTGGAGACGCGTCCCAATTGCCATGCCAAGACTCGAGGAGAATCCCGAGGTGTCCCTCGCACCTAGGCAGGAGTCTTGACGTCGCTGAACAAACACGTGTCTGGAAGGTCCCTCCCCGTCGGAACGCGAGAATATACCCCAGGTTCCGGCCGCAACTCGAGAAAAACCATGAGACTTCCCCCTCGCCCCGAGATGAGGCCCGATTCCCCTGCATTGCGTGCAGAGCAATTCCGTGTTCCACATCAAACGTGAAAGGAGCCTCGATTTCCTTGATGGCACTCCAGAGAAAACCCAAGATCACTGTCTTAAGTCTAGAGGGATCCTGAGGTCACTGGAGCATACGAAAGTGCTCCGTGGACCACAAATCAACTCGAGATGAGAGCTTAGTCCTTGGCTTTGACTCAAGAGGAATACCAACTTTCCACAAGCACCTCAAGAGGAGGCTTCTCTCAGCTACAGGTATGTGAGAGGTACCCTGAGTTTGTGGCCTCAAATGGAATGGACACCGAGATGCTCTGACTCGAAGTAAGGCCGGATATCCCTGCAGTGAATTGAATGCAGGCTCGTCTTGCATCTCCCAAGACGAAGGGATATCTGAATCCCCTGTGAAGACCACAGAGAAAGACCGAGTTCTCCGCCTCATCGCGACCGGAGGCCTCACATCCTTTGAAAACTCGAGAGGTCCGCGGAGATCAATGCTTCCAAAGCAGACGATGCCTGACTCCTCTTGAAAATGGATAGGAGTCCCAGGATCCCTGTGGCACGTGGAAAGGGACCCTGGGTCTCCCGCCTCACGTGGAGACGCGTCCCAATTGCCATGCCAAGACTCGAGGAGAATCCCGAGGTGTCCCTCGCACCTAGGCAGGAGTCCTGACGTCGCTGAACAAACACGTGTCTGGAAGGGCCCTCCCCGTCGTAACTCGAGAATATACCCCAGGTTCCGGCCGCAACTCGAGAAAAACCATGAGACTTCCCGCTCGCCGCGAGATGAGACCCGATTCCCCTGCACTGCGTGTAGAGCAATTCCGTGTTCCACATCAAACGTAAACGGAGCCTTGATTTCCTTGATGGCACTGCAGAGAAAACCCAAGATCACTGTCTCAAGTCTAGAGGGATCCTGAGGTTACTGGAGCAACATGAAAGGGCTCCATGGACCCCAAATAAACTAGTGGTGAGAGCCTAGTCCCTGGCTTCGACTCAAGAGGAATACCAACTTTCCACAAGCACTTCAAGAGGAGGCTTCTCTCAGCAACTTGTATGTGAGAGGGACCCTGAGTTTGTGGCCTCAAGTGGAATGGACACCGAAATGCTCTGACTCGAAGTAAGGCCAGATATCCCTTCAGTGAATTGAATGCAGGCTCATCTTGCATCTCCCAAGACGAAGGGATGTCTGAATCCCCTGTGGAGACCACAGAGAAAGACCTAGTTCTCTGCCTCATCGCGAGCGGAGGCCTCATATATTTTCAAAACTCGAGAGGTCTGCGGAGATCAATGCTTCCAAAGGAGATGATGCCCGACTCCTCTTGAAAATGGGTAGGAGTCCCAGGATCCCTGTGGCACGTGGAAAAGGACACTGGGTCTCCCGCCTCACGTGGAGACGCCTCCCAATTGCCATGCCAAGGAGATTACCAAGGTGTCCCTAGCACCTAGGCAGGAGTCCTGACGTCGCTGAACAAACACGTGTCTGGAAGGGCCCTGCCCGTGGTAACTCGAGAATATACCCCAGGTTCCGGCGGCAACTCAGGAAAAACCATGAGACTTCCCCCTCGCCGCGAGATGAGGCCCGATTCCCCTGCCCTGCGTGCAGAGCAATTCCGTGTTCCACATCAAAAGTGAAAGGAGCCTTGGTTTTCTTGATGGCACTCCAGAGAAAACCCAAGATCACTGTCTCTAGTCTAGAGGGTTCCTGAGGTCACTGTAGCAACACGAAAGAGCTCCGTGGACCCCAAATCAACTCGAGATGAGAGCTTAGTCCCTGGCTTCGACTCAAGAGGAATACCAACTTTCCACAAGCACCTGAAGAGGAGGCTTCTCGCAGCCAAAGCTATGTGAGAGGGCCCCTGAGTTTGTGGCCTCAAGTGGAATGGACACCGAGATGCTCTGACTCGAAGTAAGGCCGAATATCCCTGCAGTGAATTGAATGCAGGCTCGTCTTGCATCTCCCAAGACGAAGGGATGTCTGAATCCCCTGTGGAGACGACAGAGAAAGACCTAGTCCTCCGCCTCATCGAGACCGGAGGCATCACATCCTTTCAAAATTCTAGAGGTATGCGGAGATCAATGCTTCCAAAGAAGACGATGCCTGACTCTTCTTGAAAATGGATAGGAGTCCCAGGATCCCTGTGGCACGTGGAAAGGGAACCTGGGTCTCCTGCCTCACTTGGAGACGCATCCCAATTGCCATGCCAAGACTCGAGAAGAATCCCCAGGTGTCCCTCGCACCTAGGCAGGAGTCCTGACGTCGCTGAACAAACACGTGTCTGGAAGGGCCCTCCCCGTCGTAACTCGAGAATATACCCCAGGTTCCGGCCGCAACTCGAGTAAAACCATGAGACTTCCCCTTCGCCGCGAGATGAGGCCCGAATCCCCTGCACTGCGTGCAGAGCAATTCCGTGTTCCACATCAAACGTGAAAGGAGCCTTGATTTCCTTGATGGCACTCCAGAGAAAACCCAAGATCACTGTCTCAAGTCTAGAGGGATCCTGAGGTCACTGGAGCAACACAAAAGGGCTCCGTGATCCCCAAATCAACTCGAGATGAGAGCTTAGTCCCTGGCTTCGACTCAAGAGGAATACCAACTTTCGAAGCACCTCAATAGGAGGCTTCTCTCTGCTACAGGTATGTGAGAGGGACCCTGAATTTGTGGCCTCAAGTGGAATATACACCGAGATGCTCTGATTCGAAGTAAGGCCGGATATCCCTGCAGTGAATTGAATGCAGGCTCGTCTTGCATCTCCCAAGACGAACGCATGTCTGAATCCCCTGTGGAGACCACAGAGAAAGACCTAGTTCTCCAGCTCTTTGCGACCGGAGGCCTCACATCCTTTGAAAACACGAGAGGTCCGCAGAGATCAATGCTTCCAAAGGTGAAGATGCTTGACTCCTCTTGAAAATGGATACGAGTCCCAGGATCACTGTGGTACATGGAAAGGGACACTGGGTATCCAGCCTCACGGGGAGACGCGTCCCAATTGCCATTCCAAGACTCGAGGAGAATCCCGAGGTGTCCCTCGCCCCTAGGCAGGAGTCCTGACGTCGCTGAACAAACACGTGTCTGGAAGGGCCCTCCCCATCGTAACTCGAGAATATACCCCAGGTTCCGGCCACAACTCGAGAAAAACCATGAGACTTCCCCCTTGCCGCGAGATGAGGCCCGATTCCCCTGCACTGCGTGAAGGGCAATTCAGTGTTCCACATCAAACGTGAAAGGAGCCTTGATTTCCTTGATGGCACTCCAGAGAAAACCCAAGATCACTGGCTCAAGTCTATAGGGATCCTGAGGTCACTGGAGCAACACGAAAGGGCTCCGTGGAACCCAAATCAACTTGAGATGTGAGCTTAGTCCCTGGCTTCGACTCAAGAGGAATACCAACTTTAGACAAGCACCTCAAGAGGAGGCTTCTCTCAGCTACAGGTATGTGAGAGGGACCCTGAGTTTGTGGCCTCAAGTGGAATGGACACCGAGATGCTCTGACTCGAACTAAGGCTGGATATCCCTGCAGGGAATTGAATGCAGGTTCGTCTTGCATCTCCCAAGACGAAGGGATGTCTGAATCCCCTGTGGAGACCAAAGAGAAGACCGAGTCCTCCGCTTCATCGCGACCGGAGGCCTCACATCCTTTGAAATCTGGAGAGGTCTGCGGAGATCAATGCTTCCAAAGGAGAAGATGCCTGACTCCTCTTGAAAATGGATAGGAGTCACAGCATCCCTGTGGCACGTGGAAAGGGACCCGGGGTCTCCCGCCTCACGTGGAGACGCGTCCCAATTGCCATGCCAAGACTCGAGGAGAATCCCGAGGTGTCCCTCGCACCTAGGCAGGAGTCATGACATCGCTGAACAAACACGTGTCTGGAAGGGCCCTCCCCATCGTAACTCGAGAATATACCCCAAGGTTCCGGCCACAACTCGAGAAAAACCATGAGACTTCCCCGTCGCCCCGAGATGAGACCCGATTCCCCTGCACTGCGTGCAGAGCAATTTCGTGTTCCACATCAAACGTGAAAGGAGCCTTGATTTCCTTGATGGCACTCCAGAGAAAACCCAAGATCACTGTCTCAAGTCTAGAGGGATCCTGAGGTCACTGGAGCAACACGAAAGGGCTCCGTGGACCCCAAATCAACTCGAGATGAGAGCTTAGTCCCTGGCTTCGACTCAAGAGGAATACCAACTTTCCACAAGCACCTCAAGAGGAGGCTTCTCTCAGCTACAGGTATGTGAGAGGGCCCCTGAGTTTGTGGCATCAAGTGGAATGGACACCGAGATGCTGTGACTCGAAGTAAGGCCGGATATCCCTGCAGTGAATTGAATTCAGGCTCATCTTGCATCTCCCAAGACGAAGGGATGTCTGAATCCCCTATGGAGACCACAGAGAAAGAACTAATTCTCCGCCTCATCGCGACCGGAGGCCTCACACCCTTTGAAAACTCGAGAGGTCCGCGGAGATCAATGCTTCCAAAGGAGACGATGCCTGAGTCCTCTTGAAAATGGATAGGAGTCCCAGGATCCCTGTGGCACGTGGAAAGGGACTCTGGGTCTCCCGCCTCACGTGGAGACGCGTCCCAATTGCCATGCCAAGACTCGAGGAGAATCCTAAGGTGTCCCTCGCACCTAGGCAGGAGTCCTGACGTCGCTGAACAAACACGTGTCTGGAAGGGCCCTCCCCATCCTAACTCGAAAATATACCCCAGGTTCCGGCCGCAACCCGAGAAAAACCATGAGACTTCCCCCTCGCCGCGAGATGAGGCCCGATTCCCCTGCACTGCGTGCAAAGCAATCCCGTGTTCCACATCAAACGTGAAAGGACCCTTGATTTCCTTGATGGCACTCCAGAGAAAACCCAAGATCACTGTCTCAAGTCTAGAGGGATCCTGAGATCACTGGAGCAACACGAAAGGGCTCCGTGGACCCCAAATTAACTCGAGATGAGAGCTTAGTCCCTGGCTTCGACTCAAGAGGAATACCAACTTTCCACAAGCACCTCAAGAGGAGGCTTCTCTCAGCTACATGTATGTGAGAGGGACCCTGAGTTTGTGACCTCAAGTGGAATGGACACCGAGATGCTGTGACTCGAAGTAAGGCCGGATATCTCTGCAGTGAATTGAATGCAGGCTCGTCTTGCTTCTGCCAAGACGAAGGGTTGTCTGAATCCCCTGTGGAGACCACAGAGAAAGACCTAGTCCTCCGCCACAATGTGAACGGAGGCCTCACATCCTTTGAAAATTCGAGAGGTCCGCGGAGATAAATGCTTCCAAAGGAGACGATGCCTGACTCCTCTCGAAAATGGATAGGAGTCCCAGGATCCCTGTGGCACGTGGAAGGGGACCCTGGGTCTCCCGCCTCACGTGGATACGCGTCCCAATTGCCATGCCAAGACTCGAGGAGAAACCCGAGGTGTCCCTCGCACCTAGGCAGGAGTCCAGACATCGCTGAACAAACACGTGTCTGGAAGGGCCCTCCCCGTCGTAACTCGAGAATATCCCCCAGGTTCCTGCCGCAACTCGAGAAAAACAATGAGACTTCCCCCTCGCCGCTGGATGAGGCCCCATTACCCTGCACTGCGTGCAGAGCAATTCCGTGTTCCACATCAAACGTGAAAGGAGCCTTGATTTCCTTGATGGCACTCCAGAGAAAACCCAAGATCACTGTCTCAAGTCTAGAGGGATCCTGAGGTCACTGTAGCAACACGAAAGGGCTCCGTGGACGGCAAATCAACTCGAGATGAGAGCTTAGTCCCTGGCTTCGACTCAAGAGGAATACCAACTTTCCACAAGCACCTCAAGAGGAGGCTTCTCTCAGCTACAGGTATGTGAGAGGGCCCCTGAGTTTGTGGCCTCAAGTGGAATGGACACCGAGATGCTCTGACTCGAAGTAAGGCCGGATATCCCTGCAGTGAATTGGATGTAGGCTCGTCTTGCATCTCCCAAGACGAAGGGATGTCTGAATCCCCTGTGGAGACCACAGAGAAAGACCTAATTCTCCGCCTCATCGTGAGCGGAGGCCCACATCCTTTGAACACTCGAAAGGTCCTCGGAGATCAATGCTTCCAAAGGAGACGATGCCTGACTCCTCTTGAAAATGGATAGGAGTCCCAGGATCACTGTGGCACGTGGAAAGGGACCCTGGGTCTCTCGCCTCACGTGGAGACGCGTCCCAGTTGCCATGCCAAGACTCGAGGAGAATCCCGAGGTGTCCCTCGCACCTAGGCAGGAGTCCTGACGTCGCTGAACAAACACCTGTCTGGAAGGGCCCTCCCCGTCGTTACTCGAGAATATACCCCAGGTTCGGGCCGCAACTCGAGAAAAAACATGAGATTTCCCCCTCGCCGCGAGATGACGCCCGATTCCCCTGCACTGCATGCAGAGCAATTCCGTGTTCCACATCAAACGTGAAAGGAGCCTTGATTTCCTTGATGGCACTCCACAGAAAAACCAAGATCACTGTCTCAAGTCTAGAGGGATCCTGAGGTCACTGGACCAACAGGAAAGGGCTTTGTGGACCCCAAATCAACTCGAGATGAGAGCTTAGACCCTGGCTTAGACTCAAGAGGAATACCAACTTTCCACAAGGACCTCAAGGGGAGGCTTCTCTCAGCTACAGGTATATTTGAGGGACCCTGAGTTTGTGGCCTCAAGTGGAATGGACACCGAGATGCTCTGACTCGAAGTAAGGCCGGATATCCCTGCAGTGAATTGAATGCAGGCTCGTCTTGCATCTCCCAAGACGCAGGGATGTCTGAATCCCCTGTGGAGACCACAGAGAAAGACCTAATTCTCCGCCTCATAGCGACTGGGGGCCTCACATTCTTTGAAAACTCGAGAGGTCCGCCGAGATCAATGCTTCCAAAGGAGACGATGCCTGACTCCTCTTGAAAATGGATAGGAGTCCCAGGATCCCTGTGGCACGTGGCAAGGGACCCTGGGTCTCCCACCTCACGTGGAGACGCGTCCCAATTGCCATGCCAAGACTCGAGGAGAATCCCGAGGTGTCCCTAGCACCTAGGTAGGAGTCCTGACGTCGCTGAACAAACACGTGTCTGGAAGGGCCCTCCCCGTCGTAACTCGAGAATATACCCCAGGTTCCGGCCGCAACTCGAGAAAAACCATGAGACTTCCCCCTCGCCGCGAGATGAGGCCTGATTCCCCTGCACTGTGTGCAGAGCAATTCCGTGTTCCACATCAAACGTGAAAGGAGCCTTGATTTCCTTGATGGCACTCCAGAGAAAACCCAAGATCACTGTCTCAAGTCTAGAGGGATCCTGAGGTCACTGGACCAACAGGAAAGGGCTCCGTGGACCCCAAATCAACTCGAGATGAGAGCTTAGTCCCTGGCTTCGACTCAAGAGGAATACCAACTTTTCACAAGCAGCTCAAGAGGAGGCTTCTCAGCTACAGGTAAGTGAGAGGGACCCTGAGTTTGTGGCCTCAAGTGGAATGGACACCGAGATGTTCTGACTCGAAGTAAGGCTGGATATCCCTGCAGTGAATTGAATGCAGGCTCGTCTTGCATCTCCCAAGACGAAGGGATGTCTGAATCCCCTGTGGAGACCACAGAGAAAGACCTAGTTCTCCGCCTCATCGCGACCGGAGGCCTCACATCCTTTGAAACCTCAAGAGGTCCGCGGAGATCAATGCTTCCAAAGGAGACGATGCCTGACTCTTCTTGAAAATGGATAGGAGTCCCAGGATCCCTGTGGCACGTGGAAAGGGACCCTGGGTCTCCCGCCTCACGTGGAGACGCGACCCAATTGCCATGCCAAGACTCGTGGAGAATCCCGAGGTGTCCCTCGCACCTAGGCAGGAGTCCGACATCGCTGAACAAACAGGTGTCTGGAAGGGCCCTCCCCGTCGTAACTCGAGAATATACCCCAGGTTCCGGACGCAACTCGAGAAAAACCATGAGACTTCCCCCTCGCCGCGAGATGAGGCCCGATTCCCCTGCACTGCATGTAGAGCAATTCCGTGTTCCACATCAAACGTGAAAGGAGCCTTGATTTCCTTGATGGCACTCCAGAGAAAACCCAAGATCACTGTCTCAAGTCTAGAGGGATGCTGAGGTCACTGGAGCAACAGGAAAGGGCTCCGTCAACCCCAAATCAACTTGACATGAGAGCTTAGGCCCTGGCTCGACTCAAGAGGAATATCAAATTTCCATAAGCACCTCAAGAGCAGGCTTCTCTCAGCTACAGGTATGTGACAGGGACCCTGAGTTTGTGGCCTCAAGTGGAATGGACACCGAGATGCTCTGACTCGAAGTAAGGCCGGATATCCCTGCAGTGAATTGCATGCAGGCTCGTCTTACATCTCCCAAGACGAAGGGATGTCTGAATCCCCTGTGGAAACCACAGAGAAAGACCTAATTCTCCGCCTCATAGCGACCGGGGGCCTCACATCCTTTGAAAATTCGAGAGGTCCGCGGAGATCAATGCTTCCAAAGGAGACGATGCCTGACTCCTCTTGAAAATGGATAGGAGACCCAGGATCCCTGTGGCACGTGGAAAGGGAGCCTGGGTCTCCCGGCTCCCGTGGAGACGCGTCCCAATTGCCATGCCAAGCCTCGAGGAGAATCCCGAGGTGTCCCTCGCACCTAGGCAGGAGTCCTGACGTCGCTGAACAAACAAGTGTCTGGAAGGGCCCTCCCCGTCGTAACTCGAGAATATACCCGAGGTTCCGGCCGCAACTCGTGAAAAACAATGAGACTTGCCCCTCGCCGCCAGATGAGGCCCGATTCCCCTGCACTGCGTGCAGAGCAATTCCGTGTTCCACATCAAACGTGAAAGGAGCCTTGATTTCCTTGATGTCACTCCAGAGAAAACCCAAGATCACTGTCTCAAGTCTAGAGCGATCCTGAGGTGACTGGAGCAACACGAAAGGGCTCCGTGCACCCCAAATCAACTTTAGATGAGAGCTTAGTCCCTGGCTTCGACTCAAGAGGAATACCAACTTTCCACAAGCACCTCAAGAGGAGGCTTCTCCCAGCTACAGGTATGTGAGAGGGACCCTGAGTTTGTGGCCTCAAGTGGAATGGACACCGAGATGCTCTGACTCGAAGTAAGGCCGGATATCCCTGCAGTGAATTGAATGCAGGCTCGTCTTGCATCTGCATAGACGAAGGGATGTCTGAATCCCCTGTGGAGACCACAGAGAATGACCTAGTCCTCCGCCTCATCAAGACCGGAGGCCTCACATCCTTTGAAAACTCGAGAGGTCTGCGGAGATCAATGCTTCCAAAGGAGACGATGCTTGACTCTTCTTGAAAATGGATAGGAGTCCCACGATCCCTGTGGCACGTGGAAAGGGACCCTGGGTCTCCGGCCTCACGTGGAGACGTGTCCCAATTGCCATGCCAAGACTCGAGGAGAATCCCGAGGTGTCCCTCGCCCCTAGGCAGGAGTCCTGACGTCGCTGAACAAACACGTGTCTGGAAGGGCCCTCCCCGTCGTAACTCGAGAATATACCCCAGGTTCCGTCCGCAACTCGAGAAAAACCATGAGATTTCCCCCTCGCCGCGAGTTGAGGCCCGATTCCCCTGCACTGCGTGCAGAGCAATTCCGTGTTCCACATCAAACGTGAAAGGAGCCTTGACTTCCTTGATGGCACTCCAGAGAAAACCCAAAATCACTGTCTCAAGTCTAGAGGGATGCTGAGGTCACTGGAACAACACGAAATTTCCCCTTGGACCCCAAATCAACTCGAAATGAGAGCTTAATCCCTGGCTTCGACTCAAGAGGAATACCAACTTTCCATAAGCCCCTCAAGAGGAGGCTTCTCTCAGCTACAGGTATGTGAGAGGGACCCTGAGTTTGTGGCCTCAAGTGGAATGGACACCGAGGTGCTCTGACTCGAAGTAAGGCCAAATATCCCTGCAGTGAATTGAATGCAGGCTCGTCTTGCATCTCCCAATACGAAGGGATTTCTGAATCCCCTGTGGAGACCTCAGAGAAAGACCGACATCTCCGCCTCATCGCGACCGGAGGCCTCACATCCTTTGAAAACTCGAGAGGTCCACGGAGATCAATGCTTCCAAAGGAGACGATGCCTGACTCCTCTTGAAAATGGATAGGAGTCCCAGGATGCCTGTGGCACGTGGAAAGGGACCCTGGGTCTCCCGCCTCACGTGGAGACGCGTCCAAATTGCCATGCCAAGACTCGAGGAGAATCCCGAGGTGTCCCTCGCACCTAGGCAGGAGTCCCGATGTCGCTGAACATACACGTGTCTGGAAGGGCCCTCCCCGTCGTAACTCGAGAATATACCCCAGGTTCCGGCAGCAACTCGAGAAAAACCATGAGACTTCCCCCTCACCGTGAGATGAGGCCCGATTCCCCTGCACTGAATGCAGAGCAATTCCGTGTTCCACATCAAACGTGAAAGGAGCCTTGATTTCCTTGATGGCACTCCAGAGAAAACCCAAGATCACTGTCTCAAGTCTAGAGGGATCCTGAAGTCACTGGACCAACAGGAAAGGGCTTCGTGGACCCCAAATCAACTCGAGATGAGAGCTTAGACCCTGGCTTAGACTCAAGAGGAATACCAACTTTCCACAAGGACCTCAAGAGGAGGTTTCTCTCAGCTACACGTATATTTGAGGGACCCTGATTTTGTGGCCTCAAGTGGAATGGACACCGAGATGCTCTGACTCGAAGTAAGGCCGGATATCCCTGCAGTGAATTGAATGCAGGCTCGTCTTGCATCTCCCAAGACGAAGGGATGTCTGAATCCCCTTTGGAGACCACAGAGAAAGACCTAATTCTCCGCCTCATAGCGACCGGGGGCCTCACATCCTTTGAAAATTCGAGAGGTCCGCGGAGATCAATGCTTCCAAAGGAGACGATGCCTGACTCCTCTTGAAAATGGATAGGAGTCTCAGGATCCCTAGGGCACGTGGAAAGCGACCCTGGGTCTCCCGCCTCACGTGGACACTCTTCCCCATTGCCATGCCAAGACTCGAGGAGAATCCCGAGGTGTCCCTCGCACCTAGGCAGGAGTCCTGACGTTGCTGAACAAACACGTGTCTGGAAGGGCCCTCCCCGTCGTAACTCGAGAATATACCCCAGGTTCCGGCCGCAACTCGAGAAAAACCATGAGACTTCCCCCTCGCCGCGAGATGAGGCCCGATTCCCCTGCACTGCGTGCAGAGCAATTCCGTGTTCCACATCAAACGTGAAAGGAGCCTTGATTTCCTTGATGGCACTCCAGAGAAAACCCAAGATCACTGTCTCAAGTCTAGAGGGATCCTGAGGTCACTTGAGCAACACGAAAGTGCTCCGTGGACCCCAAATCAACTCGAGATGAGAGCTTAGACCCTGGCTTCGACTCAAGAGGAATACCCACTTTTCACAAGCACCTCAGGAGGAGGCTTCTCTCAGCTACAGGTATGTGAGAGGGACCCTGAGTTTGTGGCCTCAAGTGGAATGGACACCGAGATGCTCTGACTCGAAGTAAGGCCGGATATCCCTGCAGTGAATTGAATGCAGGCTCGTCTTGCATCTCCCAAGACGAAGGGATGTCTGAATCCCCTGTGGAGACCAGAGAGAAAGACCTAGATCTCCGCCTCATCGCGACCGGAGGCCTCACATCCTTTGAAAACTCAAGAGGTCCGCGGAGATCAATGCTTCCAAATGAGACGATGCCTGATTCCTCTTGAAAATGGATAGGAGTCCCAGGATCCCTGTGGCACGTGGAAAGGGACCTGGGTCTCACGCCTCACGTGGAGACGCGTCCCAATTGCCATGCCAAGACTCGAGGAGAATCCCGAGGTGTCCCTCGCCCCTAGGCAGGAGTCCTGACGTCGCTGAACAAACACGTGTCTGGAAGGGGCCTCCCCGTCGTAACTCGAGAATATACCCCAGGTTCCGGCCGCAACTCGAGAAAAACCATGAGATTTCCCCCTCGCCGCAAGTTGAGGCCCGATTCCTCTGCACTGCATGCAGAGGAATTCCGTGTTCCACATCAAAAGTGAAAGGAGCCTTGATTTCCTTGATGGCACTCCAGAGAAAACCCAAGATCACGGTCTCAAGTACAGACGGATCCTGACGTCACTGGAGCAATACGAAATTTCCCCTTGGACCCCAAATCAACTCGAGATGAGAGCTTAGTCCCTGGCTTCGACTCAAGAGGAATACCAACTTTTCACAAGCAGCTCAAGAGGAGGCTTCTCTCAGCTACAGGTAAGTGAGAGGGACACTGAGTTTGTGGCCGCAAGTGGAATGGACACCGAGATGCTCTGACTCGAAGTGAGGCCGGATATCCCTGCAGTGAATTGAATGCAGGCACGTCTTGCATCTCCCAAGACGAAGGGATGTCAGAATCCCCTGTGGAGACCACAGAGAAAGACCTAGTTCTCCGCCTCATCGCGACCGGAGGCCTCACATCCTTTGAAAACTCAAGAGGTCCGCGGAGATCAATGCTTCCAAATGAGACGATGCCTGACGCCTCTTGAAAATGGATAGGAGTCCCAGGATCCCTGTGGCACGTGGAAAGGGACCCTGGGTCTCCCGCCTCACGTGGAGACGCGTCCCAATTGCCATGCCAAGACTCGATGAGAATACCGAGGTGTCCCTCTCCCCTAGGCAGGAGTCCTGACGTCGCTGAACAAACACGTGTCTGGAAGGGCCCTCCCCGTCGTAACTCGAGAATATACCCCAGGTTCCGGCCGCAACTTGAGAAAAACCATGAGATTTCCCCCTCGCCGCGAGTTGAGGCCCGATTCCCCTGCACTGCATGCAGAGCAATTCCGTGTTCCACATCAAACGTGAAAGGAGCCTTGATTTCCTTGATGGCACTCCAGAGAAAACCCAAGATCACTGTCTCAAGTATAGAGGGATCCTGACGTCACTGGAGCAACACGAAATTTCCCCTTGGACCCCAAATCAACTCAAGATGAGAGCTTAGACCCTGGCTTCGACTCAAGAGGAATACCAACTTTCCATAAGCACCTCAAGAGGAGGCTTCTCTCACCTACAGGTATGTGAGAGGGACCCTGAGTTTGTGGCTTCAAGTGGAATGGACACCGAGATGCTCTGACTCGAAGTAAGGCCGGATATCCCTGCAGTGAATTGAATGCAGGCTCGTCTTGCATCTCCCAAGACGAAGGGATGTCTGAATCCCCTGTGGAGACTACAGAGAAAGACCTAGTCCTCCGCCTCATCGCGACCGGAGGCCTCACATCCTTTGAAAATTCGAGAGGCCCACGGAGATCAATGCATCCAAAGGAGACGATGCCTGACTCCTCTTGAAAATGGATAGAAGTCCCAGGATCCCTGTGGCACGTGGAAAGGGACCCTGGGTCTCCCGCCTCACGTGGAGACGCGTCCCAATTGCCATGCCAAGACTCGATGAGAATCCCGAGGTGTACCTCGCCCCTAGGCAGGAGTCCTGACGTCGCTGAACAAACACGTGTCTGGAACGGCCCTGCCCATCGTAACTCGAGAATATACCCCAGGTTCCGGCCGCAACTCGAGAAAAACCATGAGACTTCCCCCTCGCCGCGAGATGAGGCCCGATTCCCCTGCAATGCGTGCAGAGCAATTCCGTGTTCCACATCAAACGTGAAAGGAGCCTTGATTTCCTTGATGGCACTCCAGAGAAAACCCAAGATCACTGTCTCAAGTCTAGAGGGATCCTGAGGTCACTGGAGCAACACAAAAGGGCTCCGTGGACCCCAGATCTACTCGAGATGAGAGCTTAGTCCCTGGCTTCGAATCAAGAGGAATACCAACTTTCCACAAGCACCTCAAGAGGAGGCTTCTCTCAGCTACAGGTATGTGAGAGGGACCCTGAGTTTGTGGCCTCAATTGGAATGGACACCGAGATGCTCTGACTGAAAAAAGGACGGATATCCCAATAGTGAATTGAATGCAGGCTCGTCTTGCATCTCCCAAGACGAAGGGATGTCTGAATCCCCTGTGGAGACCACAAAAAAAGAATTAGTTCTCCGCCTCATCGCGACCGGAGGCCTCACATCCTTTGAAAACTCGAGACGTCCGCGGAGATCAATGCTTCCAAAGGAGACGATGCCTGACTCCTCTTGCAAATGGATAGGAGTCCCAGGATCCCTGTCGCACGTTATAAGGGACCCTGGGTCTCCCGCCTCACGTGGAGACGCGTCCCAATTGCCATGCCAAGACTCGAGGAGAATCCCGAGGTGTCCCTCGCACCTAGGCAGGAGTCCTGACGTCGCTGAACAAACACGTGTCTGGAAGGGTCCTCCCCGTCGTAACTCGAGATTATACCACAGGTTACGGCCGCAACTCGAGAAAAACCATGAGACTTCCCCCTCGCCGCGAGAAGAGTCCCGATTCCCCTGCACTGCGTGCAGAGCAAATCCGTGTTCCACATCAAACGTGAAAGGAGCCTTGATTTCCTTGATGGCACTCCAGAGAAAACCCAAGATCACTGTCTCAAGTCTAGAGGGTTCCTGAGGTCACTGGAGCAACAAGAAAGGGCTCCGTGGACCCCAAATCAACTCGAGATGAGAGCTTAGTCCCTGGCTTCGACTCAAGAGGAATACCAACTTTCCACAAGCACCTCAAGAGGAGGCTTCTCTCAGCTACAGGTATGTGAGAGGGACCCTGAGTTTGTGGCCTCAAGTGGAATGGACACCGAGATGCTCTGACTCGAAGTAAGGCCGGATATCCCTGCAGTGAATTGAATGCAGGCTCGTCTTGCATCTCCCAAGACGAAGGGATGTCTGAATCCCCTGTGGAGGCCACAGAGAAAGACCTAGTCCTCCCCCTCATCGAGACCGGAGGCCTCACATCCTTTGAAAACTCGAGAGGTCCGCGGAGATCAATGCTTCCAAAGGAGACGATGGCTGACTCCTCTTGAAAATGGATAGGAGTCCCAGGATCCCTGTGGCACGTGGAAAGGGACCCTGGGTCTCCCGCCTCACGTGGAGACGCGTCCCAATTGCCATGCCAAGACTCGAGGAGAATCCCGAGGTGTCCCTCGCACCTAGGCAGGAGTCCTGACGTCGCTGAACAAACACGTTCTGGAAGGGCCCTCCCCGTCGTAACTCGAGAATATACCCCAGGTTCCGGCCGCAACTCGAGAAAAACCATGAGACTTCCCCCTCGCCGCGAGATGAGGCCAGATTCCCCTGCACTGCATGCAGAGCAATTCCGTGTTCCACATCAAACGTGAAAGGAGCCTTGATTTCCTCGATGGCACACCAGAGAAAACCCAAGATCCCTGTCTCACGTCTAGAAGGATCCTGAGGTCACTGGAGCAACACGAAAGGGCTCCCTGGACCCCAAATTAACTCGAGATGAGAGCTTAGTCCCTGGCTTTGACTCAAGAGGAATACCAACTTTCCACAAGCACCTCAAGAGGAGGTTTCTCTCAGCTACAGGTATGTGAGAGGGACCCTGATTTTGTGGCCTCAAGTGGAATGGACACCGAGATGCTCTGACTCGAAGTAAGGCCGGATATTCCTGCAGTGAATTGAATGCAGGCTCGTCTTGCATCTCCCAAGACGAAGGGATGTCTGAATCCCATGTGGAGACCACAGAGAAGACCTAGTTCTCCACCTCTTCACGACTGGAGGCCTCACATCCTTTGAAAACTCGAGAGGTCCGCGGAGATCAATGCTTCCAAAGGAGACAATGCCTGACTCCTCTTGAAAATAGATAGGAGTCCCAGGATCCCTGTGGCACGTGGAAATTGACACTGGGTCTCCCGCCTCATGTGGAGACGCGTCCCAATTGCCATGCCAAGACTCGAGGAGAATCCGGAGGTGTCCCTTACACCTAGGCAGGAGTCCTGATGTCGCTGAACAAACACGTGTCTGGAAGGGCCCTTCACATCGTAACTCGAGAATATACCCCAGGTTCCGGCCACAACTCGAGAAAAAACATGAGACTTCCCCATCGCCGCGAGATGAGGCCCGATTCCCCTGCACTGCGTGCAGAGCAATTCCGTGTTCCACATCAAAGTAAACGGAGCCTTTATTTCCTTGATGGCACTCCAGAGAAAACCCAAGATCACTGTCTCAAGTCTAGAGGGATCCTGAGGTCACTGGAGCAACATGAAAGGGCTCCCTGGACCCCAAATCAACTCGTGATGAGAGCCTAGTCCCTGGCTTTGACTCAAGAGTAATACCAACTTTCCACAAGCACTTCAAGAGGAGGCTTCTCTCAGCTACATGTATGTGAGAGGAACCCTGAGTTTGCGGCCTCAAGTGGAATGGACACCGAGATGCTTTGACTCGAAGTAAGGCCGGATATCCCTTCAGTGAATTGAATGCAGGCTCGTCTTGCATCTCCCAAGACGAAGGGATGTCTGAATCCCCTGTGGAGACCACAGAGAAAGTCCTAGTCCGCCGCCTCATGGCGACCATCGGCCTCACATCCTTTGAAAACTCGAGAGGTCCACGGAGATCAATGCTTCCAAAGGAGACAATGCCTGACTTCTCTTGAAAATGGATAGGAGTCCCAGGATCCCTGTGGCACGTGGAAAGGTTCCCTGGGTCTCCCGCCTCTCATGGAGACGCGTCCCAATTGCCATGCCAAGACTCGAGGAGAATCCCGAGGTGACCCTGGCACCTAGGCAGGAGTGCTGACGTCGCAGATCAAACACGTGTCTGGAAGGGCCCTCCCCGTCGTAACTCGAGAATATACCCCAGGTTCCGGCCGCCACTCGAGAAAAACCATGAGATTTCCCCCTCGCCGCGAGATGAGGCCCGATTCCCCTGCACTGCGTGCAGAGCAATTCCGTGGTCCACATCAAGCCTGAAAGGAGCCTTGATTTCCTTGATGGCACTCCAGAGAAAACCCAAGATCACTGTCTCAAGTCTAGAGGGATCCTGAGGTCACTGGAGCAACACTAAAGGGCTCCGTGGACCCCAAATCAACTCGAGATGAGAGCTTAGTCCCTGGATTCGACTCAAGAGGAATACCAAGTTTCCACAAGCACTTCAAGAGGAGCCTTCTCTCAGCTACAGGTATGTGAGAGGGACCCTGAGTTTGTGGCCTCAAGTGGAATGGGCACCGAGATGCTCTGACTCGAAGTAAGGCCGGATATCCCTGCAGTGAATTGAATGCAGGCACGTCTTGCATCTCCCAAGATGAAGGGATGTCTGAATCCCCAGTGGAGACCACAGAGAAAGACCGAGTTCTCCACCTCTTCACGACTGGAGGCCTCATATCCTTTGAAAACTCGAGACGTCCGCGGAGATCAATGCTTCCAAAGGAGACGATGCCTGAATCCTCTTGAAAATGGATAGGAGTCCCAGGATCCCTGTGGCACGTGGAAAGGGACACTGGGTCTCCCGCCTTACGTGGAGACGCGTCCCAATTGCCATGCCAAGACTCGAGGAGAATCCCGACGTGTCCCTCGCACCTAGGAAGGAGTCCTGACGTCGCTGAACAAACACCTTTCTGGAAGGGACCTCCCCGTCGTAACTCGAGAATATACCCCATGTTCCGGCCGCAACTCGAGAAAAACCATGAGATTTCCCCTCGCCGCGAGATTAGGCCCGATTCCACTGCACTGCGTGCAGAGCAATTCCGTGGTCCACATCAAGCCTGAAAGGAGCCTTGATTTCCTTGATGGCACTCCAGAGAAAACCCAAGATCACTGTCTCAAGTCTAGAGGGATCCTGAGGTCACTGGAGCAACACGAAAGGGCTCCGTGGACCCCAAATCAACTCGAGATGAGAGCTTAGTCCCTGGCTTCGACTCAAGAGGAATACCAACTTTCCACAAGCACCTCAAGAGGTGGCTTCTCTCAGCTACAGGTATGTGAGAGGGACCCTAGTTTGTGGCCTCATGTGGAATGGACACCGAGATGCTCTGACTCGAAGTAAGGCCGGATATCCCTGCAGTGAATTGAATTCAGGCTCGACTTGCATCTCCCAAGACGAAGGGATGTCTGAATCCCCTGTGGAGACCAGAGAGAAAGACCTAGTCCTCCGCCTCAACGCGACAGGAGGCCTCACATCCTGTGAAAACACGAGAGGTCCGTGGAGATCAATGCTTCCAAAGGAGACGATGCCTGACTCCTCTTGAAATGGATAGGAGTCCCAGGATCCCTGTGGCACGTGGATAGGTACCCTGGGTCTCCCGCCTCACGTGGAGACGCGTCCCAATTGCCATGCCAAAACTCAAGGAGAATCCCGAGGTGTCCCTCGCACCTAGGCAGGAGTCCTGACGTCGCTGAAGAAACACGTGTTTGGAAGGGTCCTCCCCGTTGTACCTCGAGAATATACCACAGGTTCCGGCCGCAACTCGAGAAAAACCATGAGACTTCCCCCTCGCCGCGAGATGAGGCCCGATTCCCCTGCACTGCGTGCAGAGCAATTCCGTGTTCCACATCAAACGTGAAAGGAGCCTTGATTTCCTTGATGGCACTCCAGAGAAAACCCAAGATCACTGTCTCAAGTCTAGAGGGATCCTGAGGTCACTGGAGCAAAACGAAAGGGCTCCGTGGACCCAAATCAACTCGAGATGAGAGCTTAGTCCCTGGCTTCGACTCAAGAGGAATACCAACTTTCCACAAGCACCTCAAGAGGCGGCTTCTCTCAGCTACAGGTATGTGAGAGGGACCCTGAGTTTGTGGTCTCAAATGGAATGGACACCGAGATGCTCTGACTCGAAGTAAGGCCGGATATCCCTGCGGTGAATTTAATGCAGGCTCGTCCTGCATCTCCCAAGACGAAGGGATGTCTGAATCCCCTGTGGAGACCACAGAGAAAGACCTAGTCCTCCGCTTCAACGTGACCGGAGACCTCACATCCTTTGAAATTTCGAGAGGTCCGCGGAGATCAATGCTTCCAAAGGAGACGATTCCTGACTCCTCTTGAAAATGGATAGGAGTCCCAGGATCCCTGTGGCACGTGGAAAGGGACCCTGGGTCTCCCGCCTCATGTGGAGACACGTCCCAATTGCCATGCCAAGACTCGAGGAGAATCCCGAGGTGTCCCTCGCACCTAGGCAGGAGTCCTGACGTCGCTGAACAAACACGTGTCTGGAAGGGCCCTCCCCGTCGTAACTCGAGAATATACCCCAGGTTTCGGCCGCAACTCGAGAAAAACCATGAGACTTCCCCCTCGCCGCGAGATGAGGCCCGATTCCCCTGCACTGCGTGCAGAGCAATTCCGTGTTCCACATCAAACGTGAAAGGAGCCTTGATTTCCTTGATGGCACTCCAGAGAAAACCCAAGATCACTGTCTCAAGTCTAGAGGGATCCTGAGGTCACTGGAGCAAAACGAAAGGGCTCCGTGGACCCAAATCAACTCGAGATGAGAGCTTAGTCCCTGGCTTCGACTCAAGAGGAATACCAACTTTCCACAAGCACCTCAAGAGGAGGCTTCTCTCAGCTACAGGTATGTGAGAGGGACCCTGAGTTTGTGGCCTCTAGTGGAATGGACACCGATGTGCTCTGACTCGAAGTAAGGCCGGATATCCCTGCAGTGAATTGAATGCAGGCTTGTCTTGCATCTCCCAAGACGAAGGGATGTCTGAATCCCCTGAGGAGACCACAGAGGAAGACCTAGTTCTCCGCCTCATCGCGACCGGAGGCCACACATCCTTTAAAATTCGAGAGGTCCGCGGAGATCAATGCTTCCAAAGGAGACGATGCCTGACTCCTCTTGAAAATGGATTGGAGTCCCAGGATCCCTGTGGCACGAGGAAAGGGACCCTGGGTCTCGCGCCTCACGTGGAGTCGCGTCCCAATTGCCATGCCAAGACTCGAGGAGAATGCCGAGGTGTCCCTCGCACCTAGGCCGGAGTCCTGACGTCGCTGAACAAACACGTGTCTGGAAGGGCCCTCCCCGTCGTAACTCGAGAATATACCCCAGGTTCCGGCCGCAACTCGAGAAAAACCATGAGACTTCCCCCTCGCCGCGAGATGAGGCCCGATTCCCCTGCCTTGCCTGCAGAGCAATTCCGTGTTCCACATCAAACGTGAAAGGAGCCTTGATTTCCCTGATGCCACTCCAGAGAAAACCCAAGATCACTGTCTCAAGTCTAGAGGGATCCTGAGGTCACTGGAGCAACACGAAAGGGCTCCATGGACCCCAAATCAACTCGAGATGAGAGCTTAGTCCCTGGCTTCGACTCAAGAGGAATACCAAGTTTCCACAAGCACCTCAAGAGGATACTTCTCTCAGCTACACTTATGTGAGAGGTACCCTTAGTTTGTGGCCTCAAGTGGAATGGACACCGAGATGCTCTGACTCGAAGTAAGGCCGGATATCCCTGCAGTGAATTGAATGCAAGCTCATATTGCATCTCCCAAGACGAAGGGATGTCTGAATCCCTTGTGGAGACCACAGAGAAAGACCTAGTCCTCCGCGTCAACGCGAACGGAGGCCTCACATCCTTTGAAAACTCGAGAGGTCCGCGGAGATCAATGCTTCCAAAGGAGACGATGCCTGACTCCTCTTGCAAATGGATAGGAGTCCCAGGATCCCTGTGGCACGTGGAAAGGGACGCTGGGTCTCCCGCCTCACGTGGAGACGCGTCCCAATTGCCATGCCAAGACTGGAGGAGGATCCTGAGCTGTCCCTCGCACCTAGGCAGGAGTCCTGACGTCGCTGAACAAACACGTGTATGGAAGGGCCCTCCCCGTCATAACTCGAGAATGTACCCCAGGTTCCAGCCGCAACTCGAGAAAAACCATGAGACTTCCCCCTCGCCGAGACATGAGGCCCGATTCCCCTGCACTGCGTGCAGAGCAATTTCGTGTTCCACATCAAACGTGAAAGGAGCCTTGATTTCCTTGATGGCACTCCAGAGAAAACCCAAGATCACTGTCTCAAGTCTAGAGGGATCCTGAGGTTACTGGAGCAACTCGAAAGGGCTCCGTGGACCCCAAATCAACTCGAGATGAGAGCTTAGTCCCTGGCTTCGACTCAAAAGGAATACCAACTTCCCACAAGCACCTCAAGAGGAGGCTTCTCTCAGCTACAGGTATGTGAGAGGGACCCTGAGTTTGTGGCCTCAAGTGGAATGGACACCGAGATGCTCTGACTCGAAGTAAGGTCAGATATCGCTGCAGTGAATTGATTGCAGCCTCGTCTTGCATCTCCCAAGACGAAGGGATGTCTGAATCCCCTGTGGAGACCACAGAGAAAGACCTAGTCCTCCGCCTCAACGCCACCGGAGGCCTCACATCCTTTGAAAATTTGAGAGGTCCGCGGAGATCACTGCTTCCAAAGGAGACGATGCCTGACTCCTCTTGAAAATGGATCGGAGTCCCAGGATCCCTTTGGCACGTGGAAAGGGACCCTGGGTCTCCCGCCTCACGTGGAGACGCGTCCCAATTGCCATGCCAAGACTCGTGTAGAATCCCCAGGTGTCCCTCGCACCTAGGCAGGAGTCCTGACGTCGCTGAACAAACACGTGTCTGGAAGGGCCCTTCCCGTCGTAACTCGAGAATATACCCCAGGTTCCGGCCGCAACTCGAGAAAAACCATGAGACTTCCCCCTCGTCGCGAGATGAGGCCCGATTTCCCTGCACTGCGTGCAGAGCAATTCCGTGTTCCACATCAAACGTGAAAGGAACCTTGATTTCCTTGATGGCACTCCAGAGAAAACCCAAGATCACTGTCTCAAGTCTAGAGGGATCCTGAGGTCACTGGAGCAACACGAAAGGGCTCCATGGACCCCAAATCAACTCGAGATGAGAGCTTAGTCCCTGGCTTCGACTCAAGAGGAATACCAAGTTTCCACAAGCACCTCAAGAGGATACTTCTCTCAGCTACACTTATGTGAGAGGTACCCTTAGTTTGTGGCCTCAAGTGGAATGGACACCGAGATGCTCTGACTCGAAGTAAGGCCGGATATCCCTGCAGTGAATTGAATGCAAGCTCATATTGCATCTCCCAAGACGAAGGGATGTCTGAATCCCCTGTGGAGACCACAGAGAAAGACCTAGTCCTCCGCGTCAACGCGAACGGAGGCCTCACATCCTTTGAAAACTCGAGAGGTCCGCGGAGATCAATGCTTCCAAAGGAGACGATGCCTGACTCCTCTTGCAAATGGATAGGAGTCCCAGGATCCCTGTGGCACGTGGAAAGGGACGCTGGGTCTCCCGCCTCACGTGGAGACGCGTCCCAATTGCCATGCCAAGACTGGAGGAGGATCCTGAGCTGTCCCTCGCACCTAGGCAGGAGTCCTGACGTCGCTGAACAAACACGTGTATGGAAGGGCCCTCCCCGTCATAACTCGAGAATGTACCCCAGGTTCCAGCCGCAACTCGAGAAAAACCATGAGACTTCCCCCTCGCCGAGACATGAGGCCCGATTCCCCTGCACTGCGTGCAGAGCAATTTCGTGTTCCACATCAAACGTGAAAGGAGCCTTGATTTCCTTGATGGCACTCCAGAGAAAACCCAAGATCACTGTCTCAAGTCTAGAGGGATCCTGAGGTTACTGGAGCAACTCGAAAGGGCTCCGTGGACCCCAAATCAACTCGAGATGAGAGCTTAGTCCCTGGCTTCGACTCAAAAGGAATACCAACTTCCCACAAGCACCTCAAGAGGAGGCTTCTCTCAGCTACAGGTATGTGAGAGGGACCCTGAGTTTGTGGCCTCAAGTGGAATGGACACCGAGATGCTCTGACTCGAAGTAAGGTCAGATATCGCTGCAGTGAATTGATTGCAGCCTCGTCTTGCATCTCCCAAGACGAAGGGATGTCTGAATCCCCTGTGGAGACCACAGAGAAAGACCTAGTCCTCCGCCTCAACGCCACCGGAGGCCTCACATCCTTTGAAAATTTGAGAGGTCCGCGGAGATCACTGCTTCCAAAGGAGACGATGCCTGACTCCTCTTGAAAATGGATCGGAGTCCCAGGATCCCTTTGGCACGTGGAAAGGGACCCTGGGTCTCCCGCCTCACGTGGAGACGCGTCCCAATTGCCATGCCAAGACTCGTGTAGAATCCCCAGGTGTCCCTCGCACCTAGGCAGGAGTCCTGACGTCGCTGAACAAACACGTGTCTGGAAGGGCCCTTCCCGTCGTAACTCGAGAATATACCCCAGGTTCCGGCCGCAACTCGAGAAAAACCATGAGACTTCCCCCTCGTCGCGAGATGAGGCCCGATTTCCCTGCACTGCGTGCAGAGCAATTCCGTGTTCCACATCAAACGTGAAAGGAACCTTGATTTCCTTGATGGCACTCCAGAGAAAACCCAAGATCACTGTCTCAAGTCTAGAGGGATCCTGAGGTCACTGGAGCAACACGAAAGGGCTCCATGGACCCCAAATCAACTCGAGATGAGAGCTTAGTCCCTGGCTTCGACTCAAGAGGAATACCAAGTTTCCACAAGCACCTCAAGAGGATACTTCTCTCAGCTACACTTATGTGAGAGGTACCCTTAGTTTGTGGCCTCAAGTGGAATGGACACCGAGATGCTCTGACTCGAAGTAAGGCCGGATATCCCTGAAGTGAATTGAATGCAAGCTCATATTGCATCTCCCAAGACGAAGGGATGTCTGAATCCCCTGTGGAGACCACAGAGAAAGACCTAGTCCTCCGCGTCAACGCGAACGGAGGCCTCACATCCTTTGAAAACTCGAGAGGTCTGCGGAGATCAATGCTTCCAAAGGAGACGATGCCTGACTCCTCTTGCAAATGGATAGGAGTCCCAGGATCCCTGTGGCACGTGGAAAGGGACGCTGGGTCTCCCGCCTCACGTGGAGACGCGTCCCAATTGCCATGCCAAGACTGGAGGAGGATCCTGAGCTGTCCATCGCACCTAGGCAGGAGTCCTGACGTCGCTGAACAAACACGTGTATGGAAGGGCCCTCCCCGTCATAACTCGAGAATGTACCCCAGGTTCCAGCCGCAACTCGAGAAAAACCATGAGACTTCCCCCTCGCCGCGAGATGAGGCCCGATTCCCCTGCACTGCGTGCAGAGCAATTTCGTGTTCCACATCAAACGTGAAAGGAGCCTTGATTTCCTTGATGGCACTCCAGAGAAAACCCAAGATCACTGTCTCAAGTCTAGAGGGATCCTGAGGTTACTGGAGCAACTCGAAAGGGCTCCGTGGACCCCAAATCAACTCGAGATGAGAGCTTAGTCCCTGGCTTCGACTCAAAAGGAATACCAACTTCCCACAAGCACCTCAAGAGGAGGCTTCTCTCAGCTACAGGTATGTGAGATGGACCCTGAGTTTGTGGCCTCAAGTGGAATGGACACCGAGATGCTCTGACTCGAAGTAAGGTCAGATATCGCTGCAGTGAATTGATTGCAGCCTCGTCTTGCATCTCCCAAGATGAAGGGATGTCTGAATCCCCTGTGGAGACCACAGAGAAAGACCTAGTCCTCCGCCTCAACGCCACCGGAGGCCTCACATCCTTTGAAAATTTGAGAGGTCCGCGGAGATCAATGCTTCCAAAGGAGACGATGCCTGACTCCTCTTGAAAATGGATCGGAGTCCCAGGATCCCTTTGGCACGTGGAAAGGGACCCTGGGTCTCCCGCCTCACGTGGAGACGCGTCCCAATTGCCATGCCAAGACTCGTGTAGAATCCCCAGGTGTCCCTCGCACCTAGGCAGGAGTCCTGACGTCGCTGAACAAACACGTGTCTGGAAGGGCCCTTCCCGTCGTAACTCGAGAATTTACCCCAGGTTCCGGCCGCAACTCGAGAAAAACCATGAGACTTCCCCCTCGTCGCGAGATGAGGCCCGATTTCCCTGCACTGCGTGCAGAGCAATTCCGTGTTCCACATCAAACGTGAAAGGAACCTTGATTTCCTTGATGGCACTCCAGAGAAAACCCAAGATCACTGTCTCAAGTCTAGAGGGATCCTGAGGTCACTGTAGCAACACGAAAGGGCTCCGTGGACCCCAAATCCACTCGAGATGAGAGCTTAGACCCTGGCTTCGACTCAAGAGGAATACCAACTTTCCACAAGCACCTCAAGAGGAGGCTTCTCTCAGCTACAGGTATGTGAGAGGGCCCCTGAGTTTGTGGCCTCAAGTGGAATGGACACCGAGATGCTCTGACTCGAAGTAAGGCCGGATATCCCTGCAGTGAATTGAAAGCAGGCTCGTGGGTTGAATGCCCCAACCAAAAGACAAAGATTGGCTGAATGGATACAAAATCAAGACCCCTATATATGCTGTCTACAAGAGACCCACCTCAAAACAAGAGACACATACAGACTAAAAGTGAAGGGCTGGAAAAAAGTATTTCATGCAAACGGAGACCAAAAGAAAGCAGGAGTCGCAATACTCATATCAGATAAAATAGACTTTCAAATAAAGTAAGTGAAAAGAGACAAAGAAGGACACTACATAATGATCAAAGGATCAATCCAAAAAGAAGATATAACAATTATAAATATATATGCACCCAACATAGGAGCACCGCAATATGTACGGCAAACGCTAAAGAGTATGAAAGAGGAAATTAATAGTAACACAATAATAGTGGGAGACTTTAATACCCCACTCACAACTATGGATAGATCAACTAAACAGAAAATTAACAAGGAAACACAAACCTTAAATGACACAATGGACCAGCTAGACCTAATTGATATCTATAGGACATTTCACCCCAAAACAATCAACTTCACCTTTTTCTCAAGTGCACACGGAACATTCTCCAGAATAGATCACATCCTGGGCCATAAATCTGGTCTTGGAAAATTCAAAAAAATTGAAATCATTCCAGTCATCTTTTCTGACCACAGTGCAGTAAGATTACATCTCAATTACAGGGAAAAAATTGTTAAAACTTCAAACATATTGAGGCTAAATAACACGCTTCTGAATAACCAACAAATCATAGAAGAAATAAAAAAAGAAATCAAAATATGTATAGAAATGAATGAAAATGAAAACACAACAACCCAAAACCTATGGGACACTGTAAAAGCAGTGCTAAGGGGAAGGTTCATAGCATTACAGGCTTACATCAAGAAACAGGAAAAAAACCAATTAAATAACCTAACTCTACACCTAAAGCAATTAGAGAAGGAAGAAATGAAGAACCCCAGAGTTAGCAGAAGGAAAGAAATCTTAAAAATCAGGGCAGAAATAAATGCAAAAGAAACTAAAGAGACCATAGCAAAAATCAACAAAGCTAAAAGCTGGTTTTTTGAAAAAATAAACAAAATTGACAAACCATTAGCAAGACTCATTAAGAAACAAAGAGAGAAAAACCAAATTAACAAAATTAGAAATGAAAATGGAGAGATCACAACAGACAACACTGAAATACAAAGGATCATAAGAGACTACTACCAGCAGCTCTATGCCAATAAAATGGACAACTTGGATGAAATGGACAAATTCTTAGAAAAGTATAACTTTCCAAAACTGAACCAGGAAGAAATAGAAGATCTTAACAGACCCATCACAAGCAAGGAAATCGAAACTGTCATCAAAAATCTTCCAGCAAACAAAAGCCCAGGACCAGATGGCTTCACAGCTGAATTCTACCAAAAATTTAGAGAAGAGCTAACACCTATCTTACTCAAACTCTTCCAGAAAATTGCAGAAGAAGGTAAGCTTCCAAACTCATTCTATGAGGCCACCATCACCCTAATTCCAAAACCAGACAAAGATGCCACAAAAAAAGAAAACTACAGGCCAATATCACTGATGAACATAGATGCAAAAATCCTTAACAAAATTCTAGCAAACAGAATCCAACAACATATTAAAAAAATCATACACCATGACCAAGTGGGCTTTATCCCAGGAATGCAAGGATTCTTTAATATCCGCAAATCAATCAATGTAATACACCACATTAACAAATTGAAAGATAAAAACCATATGATTATCTCAATAGATGCAGAGAAAGCCTTTGACAAAATTCAACACTCATTTATGATTAAAACTCTCCAAAAAGCAGGAATAGAAGGAACATACCTCAACATAATAAAAGCTATATATGACAAACCCACAGCAAGCATCACCCTCAATGGTGAAAAATTGAAGGCATTTCCCCTGAAATCAGGAACAAGACAAGGGTGCCCACTCTCACCACTACTATTCAACATAGTGTTGGAAGTGCTGGCCACAGCAATCAGAGCAGAAAAAGAAGTAAAAGGAATCCAGATAGGAAAAGAAGAAGTAAAACTCTCACTGTTTGCAGATGACATGATCCTCTACATAGAAAACCCTAAAGATTCTACCAGAAAATTACTAGAGCTAATCAATGAATATAGTAAAGTTGCAGGATATAAAATTAACACACAGAAATCCCTTGCATTCCTATATACTAACAATGAAAAAACAGACAGAGAAATTAAGGAAACAATACCATTCACCATTGCAACAAAAAGAATAAAATACTTAGGAGTATATCTACCTAAAGAACCAAAGGACCTATACATAGAAAACTATAAAACACTGATGAAAGAAATCAAAGAGGACACAAACAGATGGAGAAACATACCGTGTTCATGGATTGGAAGAATTAATATTGTCAAAATGGCTATTCTACCCAAAGCAGTCTATAGATTCAATGCAATCCCTATCAAGCTACCAACGGTATTTTTCACAGAAGTAGACCAAAGAATTTCACAATTTGTATGGAAATACAAAAAACCTCGAATAGCCAAAGTAATCTTGAGAAAGAAGAATGGAACTGGAGGAATCAACCTGCCTGACTTCAGACTCTACTACAAAGCCACAGTCATCAAGACAGTATGGTACTGGCACAAAGACAGAAATATAGATCAATGGAACAGAATAGAAAGCCCAGAGATAAATCCACGAACCTATGGACACCTTATTTTTGACAAAGGAGGCAAGGATATACAATGGAAAAAAGACAACCTCTTTAACAAGTGGTGCTGGGAAAACTGGTCAACCACTTGTAAAAGAATGAAACTAGAACACTTTCTAACAGCATACACAAAAATAAACTCAAAATGGATTAAAGATCTAAATGTAAGACCAGAAACTATAAAACTCCTAGAGGAGAACATAGGCAAAACACTCTCCGACATAAATCAAAGCAAGATCCTCTATGACCCACCTCCCAGAATATTGGAAATAAAAGCAAAACTAAACAAATGGGACCTAATGAAACTTAAAAGCTTTTGCACTACAAAGGAAACTATAAGTAAGGTGAAAAGACAGCCCTCAGATTGGGAGAAAATAATATCAAATGAAGAAACAGACAAAGGATTAATCTCAAAAATATACAAGCAACTCCTGCAGCTCAATTCCAGAAAAATAAATGACCCAATCAAAAAATGGGCCAAAGAACTAAACAGACATTTCTCCAAAGAAGACATACAGATGGCTAACAAACACATGAAAAGATGCTCAACATCACTCATTATTAGAGAAATGCAAATCAAAACCACAATGAGGTCCCATTACACGCCAGTCAGGATGGCTGCTATCCAAAAGTCTACAAGCAATAAATGCTGGAGAGGGTGTGGAGAAAAGGGAACCCTCTTACACTGTTGGTGGGAATGCAAACTAGTACAGCCGCTATGGAAAACAGTGTGGAGATTTCTTAAAAAACTGGAAATAGAACTGCCATATGACCCAGCAATCCCACTTCTGGGCATACACACTGAGGAAACCAGATCTGAAAGAGACACGTGCACCCCAATGTTCATCGCAGCACTGTTTATAATAGCCAGGACATGGAAGCAACCTAGATGCCCATCAGCAGATGAATGGATAAGGAAGCTGTGGTACATATACACCATGGAATATTACTCAGCCATTAAAAAGAATTCATTTGAACCAGTCCTAATGAGATGGATGAAGCTGGAGCCCATTATACAGAGTGAAGTAAGCCAGAAAGATAAAGAACATTACAGCATACTGACACATGTATATGGAATTTAGAAAGGTGATAACAATAACCCTATATGCAGAACAGAAAAAGAGACACAGAAACACAGAACAGACTTTTGAACTTTGTGGGAGAATGTGAGGGTGGGATATTTGAAAAGAACAGCATGGATACTATCTAAGGTGAAACAGATCACCAGCCCAGGTGGGATGCACGAGACAAGTGCTCGGGCCTGGTGCACTGGGAAGACCCAGAGGAATCGGGTGGAGAGGGAGGTGGGAGGGGGGATCGGGATTGGGAATACATGTAAATCCATGGCTGATTCATATCAATGTATGACAAAACCCACTGGGAAAAAAAATAATAATAATAAAAATTAAAAAAGAAAAAAAGAAAGAAAAAAAAAAAAAAGAAAGCAGGCTCATCTTGCATCTCCCAAGACAAAGGGATGTCTGAATCCCCTGTGGAGACCACAGAGAAAGACCTAGTCCTCACCCTCAATGCGACCGGAGGCCTCACATCCTTTGAAAACTCGAGAGGTCCGCGGAGATCAATGCTTCCAAAGGAGACGATGCCTGACTCCTCTTGAAAATGGATAGGAGTCTCAGGATCCCTGTGGCACGTGGAAAGGGACGCTGGGTCTCCCGCCTCACGTGGAGACGCGTCCCAATTGCCATGCCAAGACTCGAGGAGAATCCCGAGGTGTCCCTCGCACCTAGGCAGGAGTCCTGACGTCGCTGAACAAACACGTGTCTGGAAGGGCCCTCCCCGTCGTAACTCGAGATGAGAGCTTAGTCCCTGGCTTCGACTCAAGAGGAATGCCAACTTTCCACAAGCACCTCAAGAGGAGGCTTCTCTCAGCTACAGGTATGTGAGAGGGCCCCTGAGTTTGTGGCCTCAAGTGGAATGGACACCGAGATGCTCTGACTCGAAGTAAGGCCGCATATCCCTGCAGTGAATTGAATGCAGGCTCGTCTTGCATCTCCCAAGACGAAGGGATGTCTGAATCCCCTGTGGAGACCACAGAGAAAGACCTAGTCCTCCGTCTCATCGCGACCGGAGGCCTCACATCCTTTGAAAACTCGAGAGGTCTGCAGAGATCAATGCTTCTAAAGGAGACGATGCCCGAATCGTCTTGAAAATGGATAGGAGTCCCAGGATCCCTGTGGCACGTGGAAAGGGACCCTGGGTCTCCTGCCTCACGTGGAGACGCGTCCCAATTGCCATGCCAAGACTCGAGGAGAATCCCGAGGTGTCCCTCGCACCTAGGCAGGAGTCCTGAGGTCGCTGAACAAACACGTGTCTGGAAGGGCCCTCCCCGTCGTAACTCGAGAATATACCCCAGCTTCCGGCCGCAACTCGAGAAAAACCATGAGACTTCCCCCTCGCCGCGAGATGAGGCCCGATTCCCCTGCACTGCGTGCAGAGCAATTCCGTGTTCCACATCAAAATTGAAAGGAGCCTTGATTTCCTTGATGGCACTCCAGAGAAAACCCAAGATCACTGTCTCTAGTCTAGAGGGATCCTGAGGTCACTGTAGCAACACGAAAGGGCTCCGTGGACCCCAAATCAACTCGAGATGAGAGCTTAGTCCCTGTCTTCGACTCAAGAGGAATGCCAACTTTCCACAAGCACCTCAAGAGGAGGCTTCTCTCAGCTACAGGTATGTGAGAGGGCCCCTGAGTTTGTGGCCTCAAGTGGAATGGACACCGAGATGCTCTGACTCGAAGTAAGGCCGGATATCCCTGCAGTGAATTGAATGCAGGCTCGTCTTGCATCTCCCAAGACGAAGGGTTGTAGGAATCCTCTGTGGAGACGACAGAGAAAGACCTAGTCCCCAACCTCAACACAACCGGAGGCCTCATATACTTGAAAACTCCAGAGGTCCGCGGAGATCAATACTTCCGAAGGAGACGATGCCTGACTCCTCTTGAAAATGGATAGGAGTCCCAGGATCCCTGTGGCACGTGGAAAGGGACCCTGGGTCTCCCGCCTCACGTGGAGACGCGTCCCAATTGCCATGCCAAGACTCGAGGAGAATCCCGAGGTGTCCCTCGCACCTAGGCAGGAGTCCTGACGTCGCTGAACAAACACGTGTCTCGAAGGGCCCTTCCCGTCGTAACTCGAGAATATACCCCAGGTTCCGGCCGCAACTCGAGAAAAACCATGAGATTTCCCACTCTCCGCGAGTTGAGGCCCGATTACCCTGCACCGCATGCAGAGCAATTCCGTGTTCCACATCAAACGTGAAAGGACCCTTGATTTCCTTGATGGCACTCCAGTGAAAACCCAAGATCACTGTCACAAGACTAGAGGGATCCTGAGGTCACTGGACCAACAGGAAAGGGCTCCATGGACCCCAAATCAACTCGAGATGAGAGCTTAGTCCCTGGCTTAGACTCAAGAGGAATGCCAACTTTCCACAAGCACCTCAAGAGGAGGCTTCTCTCAGCTACAGGTATGTGAGAGCGACCCTGAGTTTGTGGCCTCAAGTGGAATGGACACCGAGATGCTCTGACTCGAAGTAAGGCCGGATATCCCTGCAGTGAATTGAATGCAGGCTCGTCTTGCATCTCCCAAGACGAAGGGATGTCTGAATCCCCTGTGGAGACCACAGAGAAAGACCTAGTCCTCCGTCTCATCGCGACCGGAGGCCTCACATCCTTTGAAAACTCGAGAGGTCTGCAGAGATCAATGCTTCCAAAGGAGACGATGCCCGACTCCTCTTGAAAATGGATAGGAGTCCCAGGATCCCTGTGGCACGTGTAAAGGGACCCTGGTTCTCCTGCCTCACGTGGAGACGCATCCCAATTGCCATGCCAAGACTCGAGGAGAATCCCGAGGTGTCCCTCGCACCTAGGCAGGAGTCCTGACGTCGCTGAACAAACACGTGTCTGGAAGGGGCCTCCCCGTCGTAACTCGAGAATATACACCAGGTTCCGGCCGCAACTCGAGAAAAACCATGAGACTTCCCCCTCGCCGCGAGATTAGGCCCGATTCCCCTGCCCTGCGTGCAGAGCAATTCCGAATTCCACATCAAAAGTGAAAGGAGCATTGATTTCCTTGATGGCACTCCAGAGAAAACCCAAGATCACTGTCTCTAGTCTAGAGGGATCCTGAGGTCACTGTAGCAACACGAAAGGGCTCCGTGGACCGCAAATCAACTCGAGATGAGAGCTTAGTCCCTGGCTTTGACTCAAGAGGAATACCAACTTTCCACAAGAACCTCAAGAGGAGGCTTCTCTCAGCTACAGGTATGTGAGAGGGACCCTGAGTTTGTGGCCTCAATTGGAATGGACACCTAGATGCTCTGACCAAAAAAGGCCGGATATCCCTGCAGTGAATTGAATGCAGGCTTGTCTTGCATCTCCCAAGATGAAGGGATGTCTGAATCCCCTGTGGAGACCACAGAGAAAGACCTAGTCCTCCGCCTTATCGAGACCGGAGGCATCACATCCTTTGAAAACTCGAGAGGTCTGCGCAGATCAATGCTTACAAAGGAGACGATGCCTGACTCTTCTTGAAAATGGATAGGAGTCCCAGGATCCCTGTCTCACGTGGAAAGGGACCCTGGGTCTCCCGCCTCACGTGGAGACGCGTCCCAATTGCCATGCCAAGACTCGAGGAGAATCCCGAGGTGTCCCTCGCACCTAGGCAGGAGTCCTGACGTCGCTGAACAAACACGTGTCTGGAAGGGCCCTCCCCGTCGTAACTCGAGAATATACCCCAGGTTCCGGCCGCAACTCGAGAAAAACCATGAGACTTCCCCCTCGCCGCGAGATGAAGCCCGATTCCCCTGCACTGCGTGCAGAGCAATTCCATGTTCCATATCAAACGTGAAAGGAGCCTTGATTTCCTTGATGGCACTCCAGAGAAAACCCAAGATCACGGTCTCAAGTCTAGAGGGATCCTGAGGTCACTGGAGCAACACGAAAGGGCTCCGTGATCCCCAAATCAACTCGAGATGAGAGCTTAGTCCCTGGCTTCGACTCAAGAGGAATACCAACTTTCGAAGCACCTCAAGAGGAGGCTTCTCTCTGCTACAGGTATGTGAGAGGGACCCTGAATTTGTGGCCTCAAGTGGAATATACACCGAGATGCTCTGATTCGAAGTAAGGCCGGATATCCCTGCAGTGAATTGAATGCAGGCTCGTCTTGCATCTCCCAAGACGAACGCATGTCTGAATCCCCTGTGGAGACCACAGAGAAAGACCTAGTTCTCCAGCTCTTTGCGGCCGGAGGCCTCACATCCTTTGAAAACACGAGAGGTCCGCAGAGATCAATGCTTCCAAAGGTGAAGATGCTTGACTCCTCTTGAAAATGGATACGAGTCCCAGGATCACTGTGGTACATGGAAAGGGACACTGGGTATCCAGCCTCACGGGGAGACGCCTCCCAATTGCCATTCCAAGACTCGAGGAGAATCCCGAGGTGTCCCTCGCACCTAGGCAGGAGTCATGACATCGCTGAACAAACACGTGTCTGGAAGGGCCCTCCCCATCGTAACTCGAGAATATACCCCAGGTTCCGGCCGCAACTCGAGAAAAACCATGAGACTTCCCCCTTGCCGCGAGATGAGGCCCGATTCCCCTGCACTGCGTGCAGAGCAATTCAGTGTTCCACATCAAACGTGAAAGGAGAATTGATTTCCTTGATGGCACTCCAGAGAAAACCCAAGATCACTGGCTCAAGTCTATAGGGATCCTGAGGTCACTGGAGCAACACGAAAGGGCTCCGTGGAACCCAAATCAACTTTAGATGCGAGCTTAGTCCCTTGCTTCGACTCAAGAGGAATACCAACTTTAGACAAGCACCTCAAGAGGAGGCTTCTCTCAGCTACAGGTATGTGAGAGGGCCCCTGAGTTTGTGGCCTCAAGTGGAATGGACACCGAGATGCTCTGACTCGAACTAAGGCTGGATATCCCTGCAGGGAATTGAATGCAGGTTCGTCTTGCATCTCCCAAGACGAAGGGATGTCTGAATCCCCTGTGGAGACCACAGAGAAGACCGAGTCCTCCGCTTCATCGCGACCGGAGGCCTCACATCCTTTGAAAACTGGAGAGGTCCGCGGAGATCAATGCTTCCAAAGGAGAAGATGCCTGACTCCTCTTGAAAATGGATAGGAGTCACAGCATTCCTGTGGCACGTGGAAAGGGACCCGTGGTCTCCCGCCTCACGTGGAGACGCGTCCCAATTGCCATGCCAAGACTCGAGGAGAATCCCGAGGTGTCCCTCGCACCTAGGCAGGAGTCATGACATCGCTGAACAAACACGTGTCTGGAAGGGCCCTCCCCATCGTAACTCGAGAATATACCCCAGGTTCCGGCCACAACTCGAGAAAAACCATGAGACTTCCCCGTCGCCCCGAGATGAGACCCGATTCCCCTGCACTGCGTGCAGAGCAATTGCGTGTTCCACATCAAACTTGAAAGGAGCCTTGATTTCCTTGATGGCACTCCAGAGAAAACCCAAGATCACTGTCTCAAGTCTAGAGGGATCCTGAGGTCACTGGAGCAACACGAAAGGGCTCCGTGGACCCCAAATCAACTCGAGATGAGAGCTTAGTCCCTGGCTTCGACTCAAGAGGAATACCAACTTTCCACAAGCACCTCAAGAGGAGGCTTCTCTCAGCTACAGGTATGTGAGAGGGCCCCTGAGTTTGTGGCCTCAAGTGGAATGGACACCGAGATGCTCTGACTCGAAGTAAGGCCGGATATCCCTGCAGTGAATTGAATGCAGGCTCATCTTGCATCTCCCAAGACGAAGGGATGTCTGAATCCCCTGTGGAGACGACATAGAAAGAACTAGTTCTCCGCCTCATCGCGACCGGAGGCCTCACACCCTTTGAAAACTCGAGAGGTTCGCGGAGATCAATGCTTCCAAAGGAGACGATGCCTGACTCCTCTTGCAAATGGATAGGAGTCCCAGGATCCCTGTGGCACGTGGAAAGGGACCCTGGGTCTCCCGCCTCACGTGGAGACGCGTCCCAATTGCCATGCCAAGACTCGAGGAGAATCCTAAGGTGTCCCTCGCACCTAGGCAGGAGTCCTGACGTCGCTGAACAAACACGTGTCTGGAAGGGCCCTCCCCATCCTAACTCGAGAATATACCCCAGGTTCCGGCCGCAACCCGAGAAAAACCATGAGACTTCCCCCTCGCCGCGAGATGAGGCCCGATTCCCCTGCATTGCGTGCAAAGCAATCCCGTGTTCCACATCAAACGTGAAAGGACCCTTGATTTCCTTGATGGCACTCCAGAGAAAACCCAAGATCACTGTCTCAAGTCTAGAGGGATCCTGAGATCACTGGAGCAACACGAAAGGGCTGCGTGGACCCCAAATCAACTCGAGATGAGAGCTTAGTCTCTGGCTTCGACTCAAGAGGAATACCAACTTTCCACAAGCACCTCAAGAGGAGGCTTCTCTCAGCTACAGGTATGTGAGAGGGACCCTGAGTTTGTGGCCTCAAGTGGAATGGACAACGAGATGTTCTGACTCGAGGTAAGGCCGGATATCTCTGCAGTGAATTGAATGCAGGCTCGTCTTGCTTTTGCCAAGACGAAAGGTTGTCTGAATCCCCTGTGGAGACCACAGAGAAAGACCTAGTCCTCCGCCACAATGTGAACGGAGGCCTCACATCCTTTGAAAACTCGAGAGGTCCACGGAGATCAATGCTTCCAAAGGAGACGATGCCTGACTAATCTTGAAAATGGATAGGAGTCCCAGGATCCCTGTGGAACGTGTAAAGGGACACTGGGTCTCCCGCCTCACGTGGAGACTCGTCCCAATTGCCATGCCAAAACTTGAGGAGAATCCCGAGGTGTCCCTCGCACCTAGGCAGGAGTCCTGACGTCGCTGAGCAAACACGTTTCTGGACGGGCCCTGCCCGTCGTAACTCGAGAATATACCAAAGGTTCCGGCCGCAACTCGAGAAAAACCATGAGACTTCCCCCTCGCCGTGAGATGAGGCCCGATTCCCCTGCACTGCGTGCAGAGCAATTCCGTGTTCCACATCAAGCCTGAAAGGAGCCTTGATTTCCTTGATGGCACTCCAGAGAAAACCCAGGTTCACTGTTTCAAGTCTACAGGGATCCTGAGGTCACTGGAGCAACAAGAAAAGGCTCCGTGGACCCCAAATCAACTCGAGATGAGAGCTTAGTCCCTGGCTTCGACTCAAGAGGAATACCAACTTTCCACAAGCACCTCAAGAGGAGGCTTCTCTCAGCTACAGGTATGTGAGAGGGACCCTGAGTTTGTGGCCTCAAGTGGAATGGACACCGAGATGCTCTGACTTGAAGTAAGGCCAGATATCCCTGCAGTGAATTGAATGCAGGCTCGTCTTGCATCTCCCAAGACGAAGGGATGTCTGAATCCCCTGTGGAGACCACAGAGAAAGACCTAGTGCTCCGCCTCATCGCAACCGGAGGCCTCACATCCTTTGAAAACTCGAGAGGTCCGCGGAGATCAATGCTTCCAAAGGAGACGATGTCTGACTCCTCTTGCAAATGGATAGGAGGCGCAGGATCCCTTTGGCACGTGGAAAGGAACCCTGGGTCTCCCGCCTCACGTGGAGACGCGTCCCAATTGCCATGCCAAGACTCGAGGAGAATCCCGAGGTGTCCATCCCACCTAGGCAGGAGTCCTGACGTCGCTGAACAAACACGTGTCTGGAAGGGCCCTCCCTGTCGTAACTCGAGAATATACCCCAGGTTCCGGCCGCAACTCGAGAAAAACCATGAGACTTCCCCGTCGCCCCGAGATGAGGCCCGATTCCCCTGCACTGCGTGCAGAGCAATTCCGTGTTCCACATCAAACGTGAAAGGAGCCTTGATTTCCTTGATGGCACTCCAGAGAAAACTCAAGATCACTGTCTCAAGTCTAGAGGGATCCTGAAGTCACTGGAGCAACACGAACGGGCTCCGTGGACCCCAAATCAACTCAAGATGAGAGCTTAGTCCCTGGCTTCGACTCAAGAGGAATACCAAATTTCCACAAGCACCTCAAGAGGAGGCTTCTCTCAGCTACAGGTTTTGAGAGGGACCCGGAGTTTGTGGCCTCAAGTGGAATGGACACCGAGATGCTCTGACTCGAAGTAAGGCCGGATATCCCTGCAGTGAATTGAATGCAGGCTCGTCTTGCATCTCCCAAGACAAAGGGATGTCTGAATCCCCTGGGGAGACCAAAGAGAAAGACCTAATCCTCCGCCTCAACGCGATCGGAGGCCTCACATCCTTTGAAAACTCGAGAGGTCCACGGAGATCAATGCTTCCAAAGCAGACGATGCCTGACTCCTCTTGAAAATGGATAGGAGTACCAGGATCCCTGTGGCACGTGGAATGGGAACCTGGGTCTCCCGCCTCACGTGGAGACGCGTCCCAATTGCCATGCCAAGACTCGAGGAGAATCCTGACGTGTCCCTCGCACCTAGGCAGGAGTCCTGACGTCGCTGAACAAACACGTGTCTGGATGGGCCCTCCCCGTCGTAACTCGAGAATATACCCCAGGTTCAAGCCGCAACTCGAGAAAAACCATGAGACTTCCCCATCGCCCCGAGATGAGGCCCGATTCCACTGCACTGCGTGCAGAGCAATTCCGTGTTCCACATCAAACGTGAAAGGAGCTTTGATTTCTTTGATGGAACTCCGGAGAAAACCCAAGATCAGTGTCTCAAGTCTAGAGGGGTACTGAGGTCACTGGAGCAACAAGAAAGGGCTCCGTGGACCCCAAATCAACTCGAGATGAGAGCTTAGTCCCTGTCTTCGACTCAAGAGGAATACCAACTTTCCACAAGCACCTCAAGAGGAGGCTTCTCTCAGCTACAAGTAGGTGAGAAGGACCCTGAGTTTGTGGCCTCAAGTGGAATGGACACCGTATGCTCTGACTCGAAGTAAGGCCGGATATCCCTGCAGTGAATTGAATGCAGGCTCGTCTTTCATCTCCCAAGATGAAGGGATGTCTGAATCCCCAGTGGAGACCACAGAGAAAGACCGAGTTCTCCACCTCTTCACGACTGGAGGCCTCATATCCTTTGAAAACTCGAGACGTCCGCGGAGATCAATGCTTCCAAAGGAGACGATGCCTGACTCCTCTTGAAAATGGATAGGAGTCCCAGGATCCCTGTGGCACGTGGAAAGGGACCCTGGGTCTCCCGCCACAGGTGGAGACGCGTCCCAATTGCCATGCCAAGACTCGAGGAGAATCCCGAGGTGTCCCTCGCACCTAGGCAGGAGTCCTGACGTCGCTGAACAAACACGTGGCTGGAAGGGCCCTCCACGTCGTAACTCGAGAATATACCCCAGGTTCCGGCCGCAACTCGAGAAAAACCAGGAGACATCCCACTCACCGCGAGATGAGGCCTGATTCCCCTGCACTGCGTGCAGAGCAATTCCGTGTTCCACATCAAACGTGAAAGGAGCCTTGATTTCCTTGATGGCACTCCAGAGAAAACTCAAGATCACTGTCTCAAGTCTAGAGGGATCCTGAGGTCACTGGACCAACAGGAAAGGGCTTTGTGGACCCCATATCAACTCGAGATGAGAGATTAGTCCCTGGCTTCGACTCAAGAGGAATACCAACTTTCCACAAGCACCTCAAGAGGAGGCTTCTCTCAGCTACAGGTATGTGAGAGGGATCCTGAGTTGCTGGCCTCAAGTGGAATGGACACCGAGATGCTCTGACTCGATGTAAGGCTGGATATCCCTGCAGTGAATTGAATGCAGGCTCGTCTTGCATCTCCCAAGACGAAGGGATGTCTGAATCCCCTGTAGAAACCACAGATAAAGACCTAGTTCTCCGCCTCATCGAGAACGGAGGCCTCACATCCTTTGAAAACTCGAGAGGTCCGTGGAGATCAATGCTTCCAAAGGAGACGATGCCTGACTCCTCTTGAAAATGGATAGGAGTCCCAGGATCGCTGTGGCACGTGGAAAGGGACACTGGGTCTCCCGCCTCACGTGGAGACGCGTCCCAATTGCCATGCCAAGACTGGAGGAGAATCCCGACGTGTCCCTCGCACCTAGGAAGGAGTCCTGACGTCGCTGAACGAACACGTTTCTGGAAGGGCCCTCCCCGTCGTAACTCGAGAATATACCACAGTTTCCGGCCGCAACTCGAGAAAAACCATGAGACTTCCCCCTCGCCGCTAGATGAGGCCCGATTCCCCTGCACTGCGTGCAGAGCAATTCCGTGTTCCACATCAAACGTGAAAGGAGCCTTGATTTCCTTGATGGCCCTCCAGTGAAAACCCAAGATCACTGTCTCAAGTCTAGAGGGATCCTGAGGTCACTGGAGCAACACGAAAGGGCTCCGTGGACCCCATATCAACTCGAGATGAGAGCTTAGTCCCTGGCTTCGACTCAAGAGGAATACCAACTTTCCACAAGCACCTCAAGAGGAGGCTTCTCTCAGCTACAGGTATGTGAGAGGGACCCTGAGTTTGTGGCCTCAAGTGGAATGGACACCGAGATGCTCTGACTCGAAGTAAGGCCGGATATCCCTGCAGTGAAATGAATGCAGGCTCGTCTTGCATCTCCCAAGACGAAGGGTTGTCTGAATCCCCTGTGGAGACCACAGAGAAAGACCTAGTCCTCCGCCACGATGTGAACGGAGGCCTCACATCCTTTGAAAACTCGAGAGGTCCACGGAGATCAATGCTTCCAAAGGAGACGATGCCTGACTCCTCTTGAAAATGGATAGGAGTCCCAGGATCCCTGTGGAACGTGTAAAGGGACCCTGGGTCTCCCGCCTCACGTGGAGACGCGTCCCAATTGCCATGCCAACACTCGAGGAGAATCCCGAGGTGTCCCTCGCACCTAGGCAGGAGTCCTGACGTCGCTGAACAAACACGTGTCTGGAAGGGCCCTGCCCGTCGTAACTCGAGAATATACCAAAGGTTCCCGCCGCAACTCGAGAAAAACCATGAGACTTCCCCCTCGCCGTGAGATGAGGCCCGATTCCCCTGCACTGCGTGCAGAGCAATTCCGTGTTCCACATCAAGCCTGAAAGGAGCCTTGATTTCCTTGATGGCACTCCAGAGAAAACCCAGGTTCACTGTCTCAAGTCTACAGGGATCCTGAGGTCACTGGAGCAACAAGAAAGGGCTCCGTGGACCCCAAATCAACTCGAGATGAGAGCTTAGTCCCTGGCTTCGACTCAAGAGGAATACCAACTTTCCACAAGCACCTCAAGAGGAGGCTTCTCTCAGCTACAGGTATGTGAGAGGGACCCTGAGTTTGTGGCCTCAAGTGGAATGGACACCGAGATGCTCTGACTTGAAGTAAGGCCAGATATCCCTGCAGTGAATTGAATGCAGGCTCGTCTTGCATCTCCCAAGACGAAGGGATGTCTGAATCCCCTGTGGAGACCACAGAGAAAGACCTAGTGCTCCGCCTCATCGCAACCGGAGGCCTCACATCCTTTGAAAACTCGAGAGGTCCGCGGAGATCAATGCTTCCAAAGGAGACGATGTCTGACTCCTCTTGCAAATGGATAGGAGACGCAGGATCCCTTTGGCACGTGGAAAGGAACCCTGGGTCTCCCGCCTCACGTGGAGACGCGTCCCAATTGCCATGCCAAGACTCGAGGAGAATCCCGAGGTGTCTATCCCACCTAGGCAGGAGTCCTGACGTCGCTGAACAAACACGTGTCTGGAAGGGCCCTCCCTGTCGTAACTCGAGAATATACCCCAGGTTCCGGCCGCAACTCGAGAAAAACCATGAGACTTCCCCGTCGCCCCGAGATGAGGCCCGATTCCCCTGCACTGCGTGCAGAGCAATTCCGTGTTCCACATCAAACGTGAAAGGAGCCTTGATTTCCTTGATGGCACTCCAGAGAAAACTCAAGATCACTGTCTCAAGTCTAGAGGGATCCTGAAGTCACTGGAGCAACACGAACGGGCTCCGTGGACCCCAAATCAACTCGAGATGAGAGCTTAGTCCCTGGCTTCGACTCAAGAGGAATACCAACTTTCCACAAGCACCTCAAGAGGAGGCTTCTCTCAGCTACAGGTTTTGAGAGGGACCCGGAGTTTGTGGCCTCAAGTGGAATGGACACCGAGATGCTCTGACTCGAAGTAAGGCCGGATATCCCTGCAGTGAAGTGAATGCAGGCTCGTCTTGCATCTCCCAAGACGAAGGGTTGTCTGAATCCCCTGTGGAGACCACAGAGAAAGACCTAGTCCTCCGCCTCAACGCGACCGGAGGCCTCACATCCTTTGAAAACTCGAGAGGTCCGCGGAGATCAATACTTCCGAAGGAGACGATGCCTGACTCCTGTTGAAAATGGATAGGAGTCCCAGGATCCCTGTGGCACGTGGAATGGGACCCTGGGTCTCCCGCCTCACGTGGAGACGCGTCCCAATTGCCATGCCAAGACTCGAGGAGAATCCTGAGGTGTCCCTCGCACCTAGGCAGGAGTCCTGACGTCGCTGAACAAACACGTGTCTGGAAGGGCCCTCCCCGTCGTAACTCGAGAATATACCCCAGGTTCAAGCCGCAACTCGAGAAAAACCATGAGACTTCCCCATCGCCCCGAGATGAGGCCCGATTCCACTGCACTGCGTGCAGAGCAATTCCGTGTTCCACATCAAACGTGAAAGGAGCCTTGATTTCCTTGATGGAACTCCGGAGAAAACCCAAGATCAGTGTCTCATGTCTAGAGGGGTCCTGAGGTCACTGGAGCAACACGAAAGGGCTCCGTGGACCCCAAATCAACTCGAGATGAGAGCTTAGTCCCTGTCTTCGACTCAAGAGGAATACCAACTTTCCACAAGCACCTCAAGAGGAGGCTTCTCTCAGCTACAAGTATGTGAGAAGTACCCTGAGTTTGTGGCCTCAAGTGGAATGGACACCGTATGCTCTGACTCGAAGTAAGGCCGGATATCCCTGAAGTGAATTGAATGCAGGCTCGTCTTTCATCTCCCAAGATGAAGGGATGTCTGAATCCCCAGTGGAGACCACAGAGAAAGACCGAGTTCTCCACCTCTTCACGACTGGAGGCCTCATATCCTTTGAAAACTCGAGACGTCCGCGGAGATCAATGCTTCCAAAGGAGACGATGCCTGACTCCTCTTGAAAATGGATAGGAGTCCCAGGATCCCTGTGGCACGTGGAAAGGGACCCTGGGTCTACCGCCACAGGTGGAGACGCGTCCCAATTGCCATGCCAAGACTCGAGGAGAATCCCGAGGTGTCCCTCGCACCTAGGCAGGAGTCCTGACGTCGCTGAACAAACACGTGGCTGGAAGGGCCCTCCACGTCGTAACTCGAGAATATACCCCAGGTTCCGGCCGCAACTCGAGAAAAACCATGAGACATCCCACTCACCGCGAGATGAGGCCTGATTCCCCTGCACTGCGTGCAGAGCAATTCCGTGTTCCACATCAAACGTGAAAGGAGCCTTGATTTCCTTGATGGCACTCCAGAGAAAACCCAAGATCACTGTCTCAAGTCTAGAGGGATCCTGAGGTCACTGGACCAACAGGAAAGGGCTTTGTGGACCCCATATCAACTCGAGATGAGAGCTTAGTCCCTGGCTTCGACTCAAGAGGAATACCAACTTTCCACAAGCACCTCAAGAGGAGGCTTCTCTCAGCTACAGGTATGTGAGAGGGATCCTGAGTTGCTGGCCTCAAGTGGAATGGACACCGAGATGCTCTGACTCGATGTAAGGCTGGATATCCCTGCAGTGAATTGAATGTAGGCTCGTCTTGCATCTCCCAAGACGAAGGGATGTCTGAATCCCCTGTAGAAACCACAGATAAAGACCTAGTTCTCCGCCTCATCGCGAACGGAGGCCTCACATCCTTTGAAAACTCGAGAGGTCCGTGGAGATCAATGCTTCCAAAGGAGACGATGCCTGACTCCTCTTGAAAATGGATAGGAGTCCCAGGATCGCTGTGGCACGTGGAAAGGGACACTGGGTCTCCCGCCTCACGTGGAGACGCGTCCCAATTGCCATGCCAAGACTGGAGGAGAATCCCGACGTGTCCCTCGCACCTAGGAAGGAGTCCTGACGTCGCTGAACGAACACGTTTCTGGAAGGGCCCTCCCCGTCGTAACTCGAGAATATACCACAGTTTCCGGCCGCAACTCGAGAAAAACCATGAGACTTCCCCCTCGCCGCGAGATGAGGCCCGATTCCCCTGCACTGCGTGCAGAGCAATTCCGTGTTCCACATCAAACGTGAAAGGAGCCTTGATTTCCTTAATGGCCCTCCAGTGAAAACCCAAGATCACTGTCTCAAGTCTAGAGGGATCCTGAGGTCACTGGAGCAACACGAAAGGGCTCCGTGGACCCCATATCAACTCGAGATGAGAGCTTAGTCCCTGGCTTCGACTCAAGAGGAATACCAACTTTCCACAAGCACCTCAAGAGGAGGCTTCTCTCAGCTACAGGTATGTGAGAGGGACCCTGAGTTTGTGGCCTCAAGTGGAATGGACACCGAGATGCTCTGACTCGAAGTAAGGCCGGATATCCCTGCAGTGAAATGAATGCAGGCTCGTCTTGCATCTCCCAAGATGAAGGGTTGTCTGAATCCCCTGTGGAGAACACAGAGAAAGACCTAGTCCTCCGCCACAATGTGAACGGAGGCCTCACATCCTTTGAAAACTCGAGAGGTCCACGGAGATCAATGCTTCCAAAGGAGACGATGCCTGACTCCTCTAGAAAATGGATAGGAGTCCCAGGATCCCTGTGGAACGTGTAAAGGGACCCTCGGTCTCCCGCCTCACGTGGAGACGCGTCCCAATTTCCATGCCAACACTCGAGGAGAATCCCGAGGTGTCCCTCGCACCTAGGCAGGAGTCCTGACGTCGCTGAACAAACACGTGTCTGGAAGGGCCCTGCCCGTCGTAACTCGAGAATATACCAAAGGTTCCCGCCGCAACTCGATAAAAACCATGAGACTTCCCCCTCGCCGTGAGATGAGGCCCGATTCCCCTGCACTGCGTGCAGAGCAATTCCGTGTTCCACATCAAGCCTGAAAGGAGCCTTGATTTCCTTGATGGCACTCCAGAGAAAACCCAGGTTCACTGTCTCAAGTCTACAGGGATCCTGAGGTCACTGGAGCAACAAGAAAGGGCTCCGTGGACCCCAAATCAACTCGAGATGAGAGCTTAGTCCCTGTCTTCGACTCAAGAGGAATACCAACTTTCAACAAGCACCTCAAAAGGAGACTTCTCTCAGCTACAGGTATGTGAGAGGGACCCTGAGTTTGTGGCCTCAAGTGGAATGGACACCGAGATGCTCTGACTTGAAGTAAGGCCAGATATCCCTGCAGTGAATTGAAAGCAGGCTCATCTTGCATCTCCCAAGACGAAGGGATGTCTGAATCCCCTGTGGAGACCACAGAGTAAGATCTAGTCCTCCGCCTCATCGCGACCGGAGGCCTCACATCCTTTGAAAACGCGAGAGATACGCGGAGATCAATGCTTCCAAAGGAAACGATGCCTGACTCCTCTTGAAAATGGATAGGAGTCCCAGGATCCCTGTGGCACGTTGGAAGGGACCCTGGGTCTCCCGCCTCACGTGGAGACGCGTCCCAATTGCCATGCCAAGACTCGAGGAGAATCCTGAGGTGTCCCTCGCACCTAGGCAGGAGTCCTGACGTCGCTGAACAAACACGTGTCTGGAAGGGCCCTCCCCGTCGTAACTCGAGAATATACCCCAGGTTCCGGCCGCAACTCGAGAAAAACAATGAGACTTCCCCCTCGCCGCGAGATGAGGCCCGATTCCCCTACACTGCGTGCAGAGCAATTCCGTGTTCCACATCAAACGTGAAAGGAGCCTTGATTTCCTTGATGGCACTCCAGAGAAAACCCAAGATCAATGGCTCAAGTCTAGAGGGATCCTGAGGTCACTGGAGCAACACGAAAGGGCTCCGTGGACCCCAAATTAACTCGAGATGAGAGCTTAGTCCCTGGCTTCGACTCAAGAGGAATACCAACTTTCCACAAGTACCTCAAGAGGAGGCTTCTCTCAGCTACAGGTATGTGAGAGGGACCCTGAGTTTGTGGCCTCAAGTGGAATGGACACCGAGATGCTCTGACTCCACGTAAGGCCGGATATCCCTGCAGTGAATTGAATGCAGGCTCGTCATCCATCTCCCAAGATGAAGGGAAGTCTGAATCCCCTTTGGAGAACACAGAGAAGACCGAGTTCTCCACCTCTTCACGACTGGAGGCCTCATATCCTTTGAAAACTCGAGACGTCCGCGGAGATCAATGCTTCCAAAGGAGACGATGCCTGACTCCTCTTGAAAATGGATAGGAGTCCCAGGATCCCTGTGGCACGTGGAAAGGGACCCTGAGTCTCCCGCCTCACGTGGAGACGCGTCCCAATTGCCATGCCAAGGCTCGAGGAGAATCCCGAGGTGTCCCTCGCACCTAGGCAGGAGTCCTGACGTCGCTGAACAAACACGTGTCTGGAAGGGCCCTCCCCGTCGTAACTCGAGAATATACCCCAGGTTCCGGCCGCAACTCGAGGAAAACCATGAGACTTCCCCCTCGCCGCGAGATGAGGCCCGATTCCGCTGCACTGCGTGCAGAGCAATTCCGTGTTCCACATCAAACGTGACAGGAGCCTTGATTTCCTTGATGGCACTCCAGAGAAAACCCAAGATCACTGTCTCAAGTCTAGAGGGATCCTGAGGTCATTGGAGCAACATGAAAGGGCTCCCTGGACCTGATATCAACTCGAGATGAGAGCTTAGTCCCTGGCTTCGACTCAAGAGGAATACCAACTTTCCACAAGCACCTCAAGAGGAGGCTTCTCTCAGCTACAGGTGTGTGAGAGGGACCCTCATTTTGTTGCCTCAAGTGGAATGGACACAGAGATGCTCTGACTCGATGTAAGGCCGGATATCCCTGCAGTGAATTGAATGCAGGCTCGTCTTGCATCTGCCAAGACGAAGGGATGTCTGAATCCCCTGTAGAGACCACAGAGAAAGACCTAATTCTCCGCCTCATCGCGACAGGAGGCCTCACATCCTTTGAAAACTCGAGAGGTCCGCGGAGATCAATGCTTCCAAAGGAAACGATGCCTGACTCCTCTTGAAAATGGATAGGAGTCCCAGGATCCCTGTGGCACGAGGCAAGGGACCCTGGGTCTCCCGCCTCACGTGGAGACGCGTCCCAATTGCCATGCCAAGACTCGAGGAGAATCCCGAGGTGTCCCTCGCACCTAGGCAGGAGTCCTGACGTCGCTGAACAAACACGTGTCTGGAAGGGCTCTCCCCGTCGTAACTCGGGAATATACCCCAGGTTCCGGCCGCAACTCGAGAAAAACCATGAGACTTCCCCCTCGCCGCGATAAGAGGCCCGATTTCCCTGCACTGGGTGCAGAGCAATTCCGTGTTCTACATCAAACTTGAAAGGAGCCTTGATTTCCTTGATGGCACTCCAGAGAATACCCACAATCACTGTCTCAAGTCTATAGGGATACTGACGTCACTGGAGCAACACGAAAGGGCTCCGTGGATCACAAGTCAACTCGAGATGAGAGCTTAGTCCTTGGCTTCGACTCAAGAGGAACACCAACTTTAAACAAGCACCTCAAGAGGAGGCTTCTCTCAGCTACAGGTATGTGAGAGGGACCATGATTTTGTGGCCTCAAGTGGAATGGACACCGAGATGCTCTGACTCGATGTAAGGCCGGATATCCCTGCAGTGAATTGAATGCAGGCTCCTCTTGCATCTCCCAAGACGAAGGTTTGTCTCAATCCCCTGTGGATACCACAGAGAAAGACCTAGTCCTCCGCCTCAACGCGAACGGAGGCCTCACATCCTTTGAAAACTCGGGAGGTCCGCGGAGATCAATGCTTCCAAAGGAGACGATGCCTGACTCCTCTTGAAAATGGATAGGAGTCCCAGGATCCCTGTGGCACGTGGGAAGGGACCCTGGGTCTCCCGCCTCATGTGGAGACGCGTACCAATTGCCATGCCAAGACTCGAGGAGAATCCCGAGGTGTCCCTCGCACCTAGACAGGAGTCCTGACGTCGCTGAACAAACACCTGTCTGGAAGGGCCCTCCCCGTCGTACCTCGAGAATATACCACAGGTTCCGGCCGCAACTCCAGAAAAACCATGAGACTTCCCCCTCGCCCCGAGATGAGGCCCGATTCCCCTGCACTGCGTGCAGAGCAATTCCGTGTTCCACATCAAACGTGAAATGAGCCTTGATTTCCTTGATGGCACTCCAGAGAAAACCCAAGATCACTGTCTCAAGTCTAGAGGGATCCTGAGGTCACTGGAGCAACACGAAAGGGCTCCGTGGACCCCATATCAACTCAAGATGAGAGCTTAGTCCCTGGCTTCGACTCAAGAGGAATACCAACTTTCCACAAGCACCACAAGAGGAGGCTTCTCTCAGCTACAGGTATGTGAGAGGGACTCTGAGTTTGTGGCCTCAAGTGGAATGGACACCGAGATGCTCTGACTCGAAGTAAGGCCGGATATCCCTGCAGTGAATTGAATGCAGATTCGTCTTGCATCTTCCAAGACGAAGGGATGTCTGAATCCCCTGTGGAGACCAGAGAGAAAGAACTAGTTCTCCGCCTCATCGCGACAGGAGGCCTCACATCCTTTGAAAACTCGAGAGGTCCGCGGAGATCAATGTTTCCAAAGGAGACGATGCCTGACTCCTCTTGAAAATGGATAGGAGTCCCAGGATCCCTGTGGCACGTGGAAAGGGACACTGGGTCTCCCGCCTCACGTGGAGACGCGTCCCAATTGCATTGCCAAGACTCGTGGAGAATTCCGAAGTGTCCCTCGCACCTAGGCAGGAGTCCTGACGTCGCTGAACAAACACGTGTCTGGAAGGGCCCTCCCCATCGTAACACAAGAATATACCCCTGGTTCCGGCCGCAACTCGAGAAAAACCATGAGACTTCCCCCTCGCCGCGAGATGAGGCCCGATTCCCCGGCACTGCGTGCAGAGCAATTCCGTGTTCCACATCAAACGTGAAAGGAGCCTTGATTTCCTTGATGGCATTCCAGAGAAAACCCAAGATCACTGTCTCAAGTCTAGAGGGATCCTGAGGTCACTGGAGCAACACGAAAAGGCTTTGTGGACCCAAAATCAACTCGAGATGAGAGCTTAGTCCCTGGCTTCGACTCAAGAGGAATACCAACTTTCCACAAGCACCTCAAGAAGAGGCTTCTCTCAGGTACAGGTATGTGAGAGGGACCCTGAGTTTGTGTCCTCAAGTGGAATGGACACCGAGATGCTCTGACTCGAAGTAAGGCCGGATATCCCTGCAGTGAATTGAATGCAGGCTCGTCTTGCATCTCCAAAGACGAAGGGATGACTGAATCCTCTGTGGAGACCACAGAGAAAGACCTAGTCCTCCCCCTCAACGCGAACGGAGGGCTCACATCCTTTGAAAACTCGAGAGGTCCGAGGAGATCAATGCTTCCCAAGGAGACGATGCCTGACTCCTCTTGAAAGTGGATAGGAGTCTCAGGATCCCTGTGGCACGTGGGAAGGGACACTGGGTCTCCCGCCTCACGTGGAGACGCGTCCCAATTGCCATGCCAAGACTCGAGGAGAATCCCGAGGTGTCCCTCGCACCTAGGCAGGATTCCTGACGTCGCTGAACAAACACGTGTCTGGAACGGCCCTCCCCGTCGTAACTCCAGAATATACAACAGGTTCCGGCCGCAACTCGAGAAAAACCATGAGACTTCCCCCTCGCCGCGAGATGAGGCCCGATTCCCCTGCACTGCGTGCAGAGCAATTCCGTGTTCCACATCAAACGTGAAAGGAGCCTTGATTTCCTTGATGGCACTCCAGAGAAAACCCAAGATCACTGGCTCAAGTCTATAGGGATCCTGTGGTCACTGGAGCAACACGAAAGGGCTCCTTGGAAGCCAAATCAACTTGAGATGCGAGCTTAGTCCCTGTCTTCGACTCAAGAGGAATACCAACTTTAGACAAGCACCTCAAGAGGAGGCTTCTCTCAGCTACAGGTATGTGAGAGGGACCCTGAGTTTGTGGCCTCAAGTGGAATGGACACCGAGATGCTCTGACTCGAACTAAGGCTGGATATCCCTGCAGTGAATTGAATGCAGGTTCGTCTTGCATCTCCCAAGACGAAGGGATGTCTGAGTCCCCTGTGGAGACCACAGAGAAGACCTAGTCCTCCGCTTCATCGCGACCGGAGGCCTCACATCCTTTGATAACTGGAAAGGTCCGCGGAGATCAATGCTTCCAAAGTAGAAGATGCCTGACTCCTCTTGAAAATGGATAGGAGTCACAGGATCCCTGTGGCACGTGGAAAGGGACCCGGGGTCTCCCGCCTCACGTGGAGACGCGTCCCAATTGCCATGCCAAGACTCGAGGAGAATCCCGAGGTGTCCCTCGCACCTAGGCAGGAGTCATGACATCGCTGAACAAACACGTGTCTGGAAGGGCCCTCCCCATCGTAACTAGAGAATATACCCCAGGTTCCGGCCGCAACTCGAGAAAAACCATGAGACTTCCCCGTCGCCCCGAGATGAGGCCCGATTCCCCTGCACTGCGTGCAGAGCAATTGCGTGTTCCACATCAAACGTGAAAGGAGCCTTGATTTCCTTGATGGCACTCCAGAGAAAACCCAAGATCACTGTCTCAAGTCTAGAGGGATCATGAGGTCACTGGAGCAACACGAAAGGGCTCCGTGGACCCCAAATCAAATCGAGATGAGAGCTTAGTCCCTGGCTTCGACTCAAGAGGAATACCAACTTTCCAGAAGCACCTCAAGAGGAGGCTTCTCTCAGCTACAGGTATGTGAGAGGGCCCCTGAGTTTGTGGCCTCAAGTGGAATGGACACCGAGATGCTCTGACTCGAAGTAAGGCCGGATATCCCTGCAGTGAATTGAATGCAGGCTCATCTTGCATCTCCCAAGACGAAGGGATGTCTGAATCCCCTGTGGAGACGATAGAGAAAGAACTAGTTCTCCGCCTCATCGCGACCGGAGGCCTCACACCCTTTGAAAACTCGAGAGGTCCGCGGAGATCAATGCTTCCAAAGGAGACGATGCCTGACTCCTCTTGCAAATGGATAGGAGTTCCAGGATCCCTGTGGCACGAGGAAAGGGACCCTGGGTCTCCCGCCTCACGTGGAGACGCGTCCAAATTGCCATGCCAAGACTCGAGGAGAATCCCAAGGTGTCCCTCGCACCTAGGCAGGAGTCCTGACGTCGCTGAACAAACACGTGTCTGGAAGGGCCCTCCCCATCCTAACTCGAGAATATACCCCAGGTTCCGGCCGCAACCCGAGAAAAACTATGAGACTTCCGCCTCGCCGCGAGATTAGGCCTGATTTCCTTGCACTGCGTGCAGAGCAATTCCGTGTTCCACATCAAACGTGAAAGGAGCCTTGATTTCCTTGATGGCACTCCAGAGAAAACCCAAGATCACTGTCTCAAGTCTAGAGGGATCCTGTGGTCACTGGAGCAACAGGAAAGGGCTCCGTGAACCCCAAATCAACTCGAGATGAGAGCTTAGTCCCTGGCTTCGACTCAAGAGGAATACCAACTTTCCACAAGCACCTCAAGAGGAGGCTTCTCTCAGCTAAAGGTATGTGAGAGGGACCCTGAGTTTGTGGCCTCAAGTGGAATGGACACCGAGATGCTCTGACTCGAAGTAAGACCGGATATCCCTGCAGTGAATTGAATGCAGGCTCGTCTTGCATCTCCCAAGACGAAGGGATGTCTGAATCCCCTGTGGAGACCACAGAGAAAGTCCTAGCGCTCCGCCTCATCGTGACCGTACGCCTCACATCCTTTGAAAACTCGAGAGGTCTGCGGAGATCAATGCTTCCAAAGGAGACAATGCCTGACTCCTCTTGAAAATGGATAGGAGTCCCAGGATCCCTGTGGCACGTGGAAAGGTTCCCTGGGTCTCCCGCCTCACGTGGAGACGCGTCCCAATTGCCATGCCAAGACTCGAGGAGTATCCCGAGGTGTCCCTCGCACCTAGGCAGGAGTCCTGACGTCGCTGAACAAACACGTGTCTGGAAGGGCCCTCCCCGTCGTAACTCGAGAATATAACCCAGGTTCCTGCCGCAACTCGAGAAAAACCATGAGACTTCCCCCTCGCCGCGACATGAGGCCCGATTCCCCTGCACTGCGTGCACAGCAATTCCGTGTTCCACATCAAACATGATAGGAGCCTTGATTTCATTGATGGCACTCCAGAGAAAACCCAAGATCACTATCTCAAGTCTAGAGGGATCCTGAGGTCACTGGAGCAACACGAAAGGGCTCCTTGGACCCCAAATCAACTCGAGATGAGAGCTTAGTTCCTGGCTTCGACTCAAGAGGAATACCAACTTTCCACAAGCACCTCAAGAGGAGGCTTCTCTCAGCTACAGGTATGTGAGAGGGACCCTGAGTTTGTGGCCTCAAGTGGAATGGACACCGAGATGCTCTGACTCGAAGTAAGGCCGGATATCCCTGCAGTGAATTGAATGCAGGCTCGTCTTGCATCTCCAAAGACGAAGGGATTTCTGAAACCCCTGTGGAGACCACAGCGAAAGACCTAGTCCTCCGCCTCATCGCGACCGGAGGCCTCACATCCTTTGAAAACTCGAGAGGTCTGCGGAGATCAATGCTTCCAAAGGAGACGATGCCTGACTCCTCTTGAAAATGGATAGGAGTCCCAGGATCCCTGTGGCACGTGGGAAGGGACGCTGGGTCTCCCGCCTCACGTGGAGACGCGTCCCAATTGCCATGTCAAGACTCGAGGAAAATACCGAGGTGTCCCTCGCACCTAGGCAGGAGTGCTGATGTCGACGAACAAACAGGTGTCTGGAAGGGCCCTCCCCGTCCTAACTCGAAAATATACCCCAGGTTCCGGCCGCAACTCGAGAAAACCTATGAGACTTCCCTCTCCCCGCGAGATGAGGCCTGATTCCCCGGCACTGCGTACAGAGCAATTCCGTGTTCCACATCAAACTTGAGAGGAGCCTTGATTTCCTTGATGGCACTCCAGAGAAAACCCAAGATCACTGTCTCAAGTCTAGAGGGATCCTGAGGTCACTGTGGCAACAAGAAAGGGCTCCGTGGACCCCAAATCAACTCGAGATGATAGCTTAGTCCCTGGCTTCGACCCAAGAGGAATACCAACTTTCCACAAGCACCTCAAGAGGAGGCTTCTCTCACCTACAGGTATGTGAGAGGGACCCTGAGTTTGTGGCCTCAAGTGGAATGGACACCGAGATGCTCTGCCTCAAAGTAAGGCCGGATATCCCTGCAGTGAATTGAATGCAGGCTCGTCTTGCATCTCCCAAGACGAAGGGATGTCTGAATCCACTGTGGAGACGACAGAGAAAGAACTAGTTGTCCGCCTCATCGCGACCGGAGGCCTCACACCCTTTGAAAACTCGAGAGGTCCGCGGAGATCAATGCTTCCAAAGGAGACGATGCCTGACTCCTCTTGCAAATGGATAGGAGTCCCAGGATCCCTGTGGCACGTGGAAAGGGACCCTGGGTCTCCCGCCTCACGTGGAGACTCGTCCCAATTGCCATGCCAAGACTCGAGGAGTATCCCGAGGTGTCCCTCGCACCTAGGCAGGAGTCCTGACGTCGCTGAACAAACACGTGTCTGGAAGGGCCCTCCCCGTCGTAACTCGAGAATATACCCCAGGTTCCGGCCGCAACTCGAGAAAAACCATGAGACTTGCCCCTCGACGCGAGATGAGGCCCAATTCCCCTGCACTGCGTGCAGAGCAATTCCGTGTTCCACATCAAACGTGAAAGGAGCCTTGATTTCCTTGATGGCACTCCAGAGAAAACCCAAGATCACTGTCTCAAGTCTAAAGGGATCCTGAGGTCACTGGAGCAACACGAAAGGGCTCTGTGGACCCCAAATCAACTCGAGATGAGAGCTTAGTCCCTGGCTTCATCTCAAGAGGAATACCAACTTTCCACAAGCCCCTCAAGAGGAGCCTTCTCTCAGCTACAAGTATGTGAGAGGGACCCTGAGTTTGTGGCCTCAAGTGGAATGGACACCGAGATGCTCTGACTCGAAGTTAGGCCAGATATCCCTGCATTGAATTGAATGTAGGCTCGTCTTGCATCTCCCAAGACGAAGGGTTCCCTGAATCCCCTGTGGAGACAACAGATAAAGACCTAGTTCTCCGCCTCATCGCGACCGGAGGCCTCACATCCTTTGAAACCTCGAGAGGTCCGCGGAGATCAATGCTTCCAAAGGAGACGATGCCTGACTCCTCTTGTAAATGGATGGGGGTCCCAGGATCCCTGTAGCACGTGGAAAGGGAACCTGGGTCTCCCGCCTCACGTGGAGACGCGTCCCAATTGCCATGCCAAGACTCGAGGTGAATCTCGAGGTGTCCCTCGCACCTAGGCAGGAGTCCTGACGTCGCTGAACAAACGCGTGTCTGGAAGGGCCCTCCCCGTCGTAACTCGAGAATATACCCCAGGTTCCGGCCGCAACTCGAGAAAAACCATGAGACTTCCCCCTTGCCGCGAGAAGAGGCCCGATTCCCCTGCACTGCGTGCAGAGCAATTCCGTGTTCCACATCAAAAGTGAAAGGAGCCTTCATTTACTAGATGGCATTCCAGAGAAATCCAAGATCACTGTCTCAAGTCTAGAGGGATCCTGACGTCACTGGAGCAGCACGAAAGGGCTCCGTGGACCCCAAATCAACTCGAGATGAGATCTTAGTCCCTGGATTCGACTCAGAAGAATACCAACTTTCCACAAGCACCTCAAGAGGAGGCTTCTCTCAGCTACAGGTATGTGAGAGGGACCCTGAGTTTGTGGCCTCAAGTGGAATGGACACCGAGATGCTCAAACTCGAAATAAGGCCGGATATCCCTGCAGTGAATTGAATACAGGCTAATCTTGCATCTCCCAAGACGAAGGGATGTCTGAATCCCCTGTGAAGACCACAGAGAAAGACCTAGTCCTCCGCCTCATCGCGACTGGAGGCCTCACACCCTTTGAAATCTCCAGACGTCCGCGGAGATCAATGCTTCCAAAGGAGACGATGCCTGACTCCTCTTGCAAATGGATAGGAGTCCCAGGATCCCTGTGGCACGTGGGAAGGGACGCTGGGTCTCCCGCCTCACGTGGAGACGCGTCCCAATTGCCATGTCAAGACTCGAGGAAAATACCGAGGTGTCCCTCGCACCTAGGCAGGAGTGCTGATGTCGACGAACAAACAGGTGTCTGGAAGGGCCCTCCCCGTCGTAACTCGAGAATATACCCCAGGTTCCGGCCGCAACTCGAGAAAAACCATGAGACTTCCCCCTCACCGTGAGATGAGGCCCGATTCCCCTGCACTGCATGCAGAGCAATTCCGTGTTCCACATCAAACGTGAAAGGAGCCTTGATTTCCTCGATGGCAATCCAGAGAAAACCCAAGATGACTGTCTCTAGTCTAGAGGGATCCTGAGGTCACTGGAGCAACACGAAAGGGCTCCCTGGACCCCAAATTAACTCGAGATGAGAGCTTAGTCCCTGGCTTCGACTCAAGAGGAATATCAACTTTCCACAAGCACCTCAAGAGGAGACTTCTCTCAGCTACAGGTATGTGACAGGGACCCTGAGTTTGTGGCCTCAAGTGGAATGGACACCGAGATGCTCTGACTCGAAGTAAGGCCGGATATTCCTGCAGTGAATTGAATGCAGGCTCGTCTTGCATCTCCCAAGACGAAGGGATGTCTGAATCCCCTGTGGAGACCACAGAGAAGACCTAGTTCTCCACCTCTTCACGACTGGAGGCCTCACATCCTTTGAAAACTCAAGACGTCCGCGGAAATCAATGCTTCCAAAGGATACGATGCCTGACTCCTCTTGAAAATGGATAGGAGTCCCAGGAAACTTGTGGCACGTGGAAAGGGAACCTGGGTCTCCCGCCTCACATGGAGACACGTCCCAATTGCCATGTCAAGACTCGAGGAAAATACCGAGGTGTCCCTCGCACCTAGGCAGGAGTGCTGATGTCGACGAACAAACAGGTGTCTGGAAGGGCCCTCCCCGTCCTAACTCGAAAATATACCCCAGGTTCCGGCCGCAACTCGAGAAAACCTATGAGACTTCCCTCTCCCCGCGAGATGAGGCCTGATTCCCCGGCACTGCGTACAGAGCAATTCCGTGTTCCACATCAAACTTGAGAGGAGACTTGATTTCCTTGATGGCACTCCAGAGAAAACCCAAGATCACTGTCTCAAGTCTAGAGGGATCCTGAGGTCACTGTGGCAACAAGAAAGGGCTCCGTGGACCCCAAATCAACTCGAGATGACAGCTTAGTCCCTGGCTTCGACCCAAGAGGAATACCAACTTTCCAGAAGCACATCAAGAGGAGGCTTCTCTCACCTACAGGTATGTGAGAGGGACCCTGAGTTTGTGGCCTCAAGTGGAATGGACCCGAGATGCTCTGCCTCAAAGTAAGGCCGGATATCCCTGCAGTGAATTGAATGCAGGCTCGTCTTGCATCTCCCAAGACGAAGGGATGTCTGAATCCACTGTGGAGACGACAGAGAAAGAACTAGTTGTCCGCCTCATCGCGACCGGAGGCCTCACACCCTTTGAAAACTCGAGAGGTCCGCGGAGATCAATGCTTCCAAAGGAGACGATGCCTGACTCCTCTTGCAAATGGATAGGAGTCCCAGGATCCCTCTGGCACGTGGAAAGGGACCCTGGGTCTCCCGCCTCACGTGGAGACTCGTCCCAATTGCCATGCCAAGACTCGAGGAGTATCCCGAGGTGTCCCTCGCACCTAGGCAGGAGTCCTGACGTCGCTGAACAAACACGTGTCTGGAAGGGCCCTCCCCGTCGTAACTCGAGAATATACCCCAGGTTCCGGCCGCATCTCGAGAAAAACCATGAGACTTCCCCCTCGTCGCGAGATGAGGCCCGATTCCCCTGCCCTGCGTGCAGAGCAATTCCGTGTTCCACATCAAACGTGAAAGGAGCCTTCATTTCCTTGATGGCACTCCAGAGAAAACCCAAGATCACTGTCTCAAGTCTAGAGGGATCCTGAGGTCACCGGAGCAACACGAAAGGGCTCCGGGGACCACAAATCAACTCGAGATGAGAGCTTAGTCCCTGGCTTCAACTCAAGAGGAATACCAACTTTCCACAAGCACCTCAAGAGGAGACTTCTCTCAGCTACACGTATGTAAGAGGGACCCTGAGTGTGTGGCCTCAAGTGGAATGGACACCGAGATGCTCTGACTCGAAGTAAGACCGGATATCCCTGCAGTGAATTGAATGCAGGCTCGTCTTGCATCTCCCAAGACGAAAGGATGTCTGAATCCCCTGTGGAGACCACAGAGAAAGACCTAGTCCTCCGCCTCATCGCGACTGGAGGCCTCACATCCTTTGAAACCTCGAGAGGTCTGCGGAGATCAATGCTTCCAAAGGAGACGATGCCTGACTCCTCTTGAAAATGGATAGGAGTCCCAGGATCCCTGTGGCACGTGGGAAGGGACCCTGGGTCTCCCGCCTCACGTGGAGACGCGTCCCAATTGCCATGCCAAGACTCGAGGAGAATCCCGAGGTGTCCCTTGCACCTAGGCAGGAGTCCTGACGTCGCTGAACAAACACGTGTCTGGAAGGGCCCTCCCCGTCGTAACTCGAGAATATACCCCAGGTTCCGGCCGCAACTCGAGAAAAACCATGAGACTTCCCCCTCGCCGCGACATGAGGCCCGATTCCCCTGCACTGCGTGCAGAGCAATTCCGTGTTCCACATCAAACGTGAAAGGAGCCTTGATTTCCTTGATGGCACTCCAGAGAAAACCCAAGATCACTGTCTCAAGTCTAGAGGGATCCTGAGGTCACTGTAGCAACACGAAATGGCTCCGTGGACCCCAAATCAGCTCGAGATGAAAGGTTAATCCCTGGCTCAACTCAAGAGGAATCCCAACTTTCCACAAGCACCTCAAGAGGAGGCTTCTCTCAGCTACAGGAATGTAAGAGGGACCCTGAGTTTGTGGCCTGAAGTGGAATGGACACCGAGATGCTCTGACTCGAAGTAAGGCCGATATCCCAGCAGTGAATTGCATGCAGGCTCGTCTTGCATCTCCCAAGAGGAAGGGATGTCTGAATCCCCCGTGGACACCACAGAGAAAGACCTAGTTCTCCGCCTCATCGCGACCGGAGGCCTCACATCCTTTGAAACCTCGAGAGGTCCGCGCAGATGAGTGCTTCCAAAGGAGACGATGCCTGAATCCTCTTGAAAATGGATAAGAGTCCCAGGATCCCTTTGGCACGTGGAAAGGGACACTGGGTCTCCCGCCTCATGTGGAGACGCGTCCCAATTGCCATGCCAAGACTTTAGGAGAATCCGAAGGTGTCCCTCGCACCTATCACGTGTCTGGAATGGCCCTCCATGTCGTAACTCGAGAATATACCCCAGGTTCGGCCGTAACTCGAGAAAAACCATGAGACTTCCCCCTCGCCGCGAGATGAGGCCCGATTCCCCTGCACTGCGTGCAGAGCAATTCCGTATTCCACATAAAAAGTGAAAGGAGCCTTGATTTCCTTGATGGCACTCCAGAGAAAACCCAAGATCACTGTCTCAAGTCTAGAGGGATCCTGAGGTCACTGGAGCAACACGAAAGGGCTTCGTGGACCCCAAATCAACTCGAGATGACAGCTTAGTCCCTGGCTTAGACTCAAGAGGAATACCAACTTTCCACAAGCACCTCAAGAGGAGGCTTCTCTCAGCTACAGGTATGTGAGAGGGACCCTGAGTTTGTGGCCTCAAGTGCAATGGGCACCGAGATGCTCTGACTCGAAGTAAGGCCGGATATCCCTGCAGTGAATTGAAAGCAGGCTCGTCTTGCATCTCCCAAGACGAAGGGATGTCTGAATCCCCTGTGGAGACAACAGAAAAGGACCTAGTTCTCCGCCTCATCGAGACCGGAGACATCACATCCTTTGAAAACTCGAGAGTTCCGCGGAGATCAATGCTTCCAAAGGAGACGATGCCTGACTCCTCTTGAAAATGGATAGGAGTCCCAGGATCCCTGTGGCACGTGGAAAGGGACCCTGGGTCTCCCGCCTCATGTGGAGACGCGTCCCAATTGCCATGCCAAGACTCGAGGAGAATCCCGTGGTGTCCCTCGCACCTAGGCAGGAGTCCTGACGTCGCTGAACAAACACGTGTCTGGAAGGGTCTTCCCAATCGTATCTCGAGAATATACCCCAGGTTCCGGCCGCAAATCGATAAAAACCATGAGATTTCCCCCTCGCCGCGAGTTGGGGCCCGATTCCCCTGCACTGCATGCAGAGCAATTCCGTGTTCCACATTAAACGTGAAACGAGCCTTGATTTCCCTGATGCCACTCCAGAGAAAACCCAAGATCACTGTCTCAAGTCTAGAGGGATCCTGAGGTCACTGGAGCAACACGAAAGGGCTCCATGGACCCCAAATCAACTCGAGATGAGAGCTTAGTCCCTGGCTTCGACTCAAGAGGAATACCAACTTTCCACAAGCACCTCAAGAGGAGGCTTCTCTCAGCTACACTTATGTGAGAGGTACCCTGAGTTTGTGGCCTCAAGTGGAATGGAAACCGAGATGCTCTGACTCGAAGTAAGGCCGGATATCCCTGCAGTGAATTGAATGCAAGCTCATCTTGCATCTCCCAAGACGAAGGGATGTCTGAATCCCCTGTGGAGACCACAGAGAAAGACCTAGTTCTCCGCCTCATCGCGACCGGAGGCCTCACATCCTTTGAAAACTCGAGAGGTCCGCGGAGATCAATACTTCCAAAGGAGACGATGCCTGACTCCTCTTGAAAATGGTTAGGAATCCTAGGATCCCTGTCCACATGGACGGGGACTCTGGATCTCCCGCTTCTCGTGGAGACGCGTCCCAATTGCCATGCCAATACTCGCGGAGAATCCCGAGGTGTCCCTCGCACCTAGGCAGGAGTCCTGACGTCGCTGAACAAACACGTGTCTGGAAGGGCCCTCCACGTCGTAACTCGAGAATATACCCCAGGTTCCGGCCGCAACTCGAGAAAACCCATGAGACTTCCCCCTCGCCGCGAGATGAGGCCCGATTCCCCTGCACTGCGAGCAGAGCAATTCCGTGTTCCACATCAAACGTGAAAGGAGCCTTGATTTCCTTGATTGCACTCCAGAGAAAACCCAAGATCACTCTCTCAAGTCTAGAGGGATCCTGAGGTCACTGGAGCAACACGAAAGGGCTCCGTGGACCAAAAATCAACTCGAGATGAGAGCTTAGTCCCTGGCTTCGACTCAATAGGAATACCAACTTTCCACAAGCACCTCAAGAGGAGCCTTCTCTCAGCTACAAGTATGTGAGAGGGACCCTGAGTTTGTGGCCTCAAGTGGAATGGACACCGAGATGCTCTGACTCGAAGTTAGGCCAGATATCCCTGCATTGAATTGAATGTAGGCTCGTCTTGCATCTCCCAAGACGAAGGGTTGCCTGAATCCCCTGTGGAGACAACAGATAAAGACCTAGTTCTCCGCCTCATCGCGACCGGAGGCCTCACATCCTTTGAAACCTCGAGAGGTCCGCGGAGATCAATGCTTCCAAAGGAGACGATGCCTGACTCCTCTTGTAAATGGATGGGGGTCCCAGGATCCCTGTAGCACGTGGAAAGGGAACCTGGGTCTCCCGCCTCACGTGGAGACGCGTCCCAATTGCCATGCCAAGACTCGAGGTGAATCTCGAGGTGTCCCTCGCACCTAGGCAGGAGTCCTGACGTCGCTGAACAAACGCGTGTCTGGAAGGGCCCTCCCCGTCGTAACTCGAGAATATACCCCAGGTTCCGGCCGCAACTCGAGAAAAACCATGAGACTTCCCCCTTGCCGCGAGAAGAGGCCCGATTCCCCTGCACTGCGTGCAGAGCAATTCCGTGTTCCACATCAAAAGTGAAAGGAGCCTTCATTTACTAGATGGCATTCCAGAGAAATCCAAGATCACTGTCTCAAGTCTAGAGGGATCCTGACGTCACTGGAGCAGCACGAAAGGGCTCCGTGGACCCCAAATCAACTCGAGATGAGATCTTAGTCCCTGGATTCGACTCAGAAGAATACCAACTTTCCACAAGCACCTCAAGAGGAGGCTTCTCTCAGCTACAGGTATGTGAGAGGGACCCTGAGTTTGTGGCCTCAAGTGGAATGGACACCGAGATGCTCAAACTCGAAATAAGGCCGGATATCCCTGCAGTGAATTGAATACAGGCTAATCTTGCATCTCCCAAGACGAAGGGATGTCTGAATCCCCTGTGAAGACCACAGAGAAAGACCTAGTCCTCCGCCTCATCGCGACTGGAGGCCTCACACCCTTTGAAAACTCCAGACGTCCGCGGAGATCAATGCTTCCAAAGGAGACGATGCCTGACTCCTCTTGCAAATGGATAGGAGTCCCAGGATCCCTGTGGCACGTGGAAAGGGACCCTGGGTCTCCCGCCTCACGTGGAGACTCGTCCCAATTGCCATGCCAAGACTCGAGGAGTATCCCGAGGTGTCCCTCGCACCTAGGCAGGAGTCCTGACGTCGCTGAACAAACACGTGTCTGGAAGGGCCCTCCCCGTCGTAACTCGAGAATATACCCCAGGTTCCGGCCGCATCTCGACAAAAACCATGAGACTTCCCCCTCGTCGCGAGATGAGGCCCGATTCCCCTGCCCTGCGTGCAGAGCAATTCCGTGTTCCACATCAAACGTGAAAGGAGCCTTCATTTCCTTGATGGCACTCCAGAGAAAACCCAAGATCACTGTCTCAAGTCTAGAGGGATCCTGAGGTCACCGGAGCAACACGGAAGGGCTCCGGGGACCACAAATCAACTCGAGATGAGAGCTTAGTCCCTGGCTTCGACTCAAGAGGAATACCAACTTTCCACAAGCACCTCAAGAGGAGACTTCTCTCAGCTACACGTATGTAAGAGGGACCCTGAGTGTGTGGCCTCAAGTGGAATGGAAACAGAGATGCTCTGACTCGAAGTAAGACCGGATATCCCTGCAGTGAATTGAATGCAGGCTCGTCTTGCATCTCCCAAGACGAAAGGATGTCTGAATCCCCTGTGGAGACCACAGAGAAAGACCTAGTCCTCCGCCTCATCGCGACTGGAGGCCTCACATCCTTTGAAACATCGAGAGGTCTGCGGAGATCAATGCTTCCAAAGGAGACGATGCCTGACTCCTCTTGAAAATGGATAGGAGTCCCAGGATCCCTGTGGCACGTGGGAAGGGACACTGGGTCTCCCGCCTCACGTGGAGGCGCGTCCCAATTGCCATGCCAAGACTCGAGGAGAATCCCGAGGTGTCCCTCGCACCTAGGCAGGAGTCCTGACGTCGCTGAACAAACACGTGTCTGGAAGGGCCCTCCCCGTCGTAACTCGAGAATATACCCCAGGTTCCGGCCGCAACTCGAGAAAAACCATGAGACTTCCCCCTCGCCGCGACATGAGGCCCGATTCCCCTGCACTGCGTGCAGAGCAATTCCGTGTTCCACATCAAACGTGAAAGGAGCCTTGATTTCCTTGATGGCACTCCAGAGAAAACCCAAGATCACTGTCTCAAGTCTAGAGGGATCCTGAGGTCACTGTAGCAACACGAAAGGGCTCCGTGGACCCCAAATCAGCTCGAGATGAAAGGTTAATCCCTGGCTCAACTCAAGAGGAATCCCAACTTTCCACAAGCACCTCAAGAGGAGGCTTCTCTCAGCTACAGGAATGTAAGAGGGACCCTGAGTTTGTGGCCTGAAGTGGAATGGACACCGAGATGCTCTGACTCGAAGTAAGGCCGATATCCCAGCAGTGAATTGCATGCAGGCTCGTCTTGCATCTCCCAAGAGGAAGGGATGTCTGAATCCCCTGTGGACACCACAGAGAAAGACCTAGTTCTCCGCCTCATCGCGACCGGAGGCCTCACATCCTTTGAAACCTCGAGAGGTCCGCGCAGATGAGTGCTTCCAAAGGAGACGATGCCTGAATCCTCTTGAAAATGGATAAGAGTCCCAGGATCCCTTTGGCACGTGGAAAGGGACACTGGGTCTCCCGCCTCATGTGGAGACGCGTCCCAATTGCCATGCCAAGACTTTAGGAGAATCCGAAGGTGTCCCTCGCACCTATCACGTGTCTGGAATGGCCCTCCATGTCGTAACTCGAGAATATACCCCAGGTTCGGCCGTAACTCGAGAAAAACCATGAGACTTCCCCCTCGCCGCGAGATGAGGCCCGATTCCCCTGCACTGCGTGCAGAGCAATTCCGTATTCCACATAAAAAGTGAAAGGAGCCTTGATTTCCTTGATGGCACTCCAGAGAAAACCCAAGATCACTGTCTCAAGTCTAGAGGGATCCTGAGGTCACTGGAGCAACACGAAAGGGCTTCGTGGACCCCAAATCAACTCGAGATGAGAGCTTAGTCCCTGGCTTCGACTCAAGTGGAATACCAACTTTCCACAAGCACCTCAAGAGGAGGCTTCTCTCAGCTACAGGTATGTGAGAGGGACCCTGAGTTTGTGGCCTCAAGTGCAATGGGCACCGAGATGCTCTGACTCGAAGTAAGGCCGGATATCCCTGCAGTGAATTGAAAGCAGGCTCGTCTTGCATCTCCCAAGACGAAGGGATGTCTGAATCCCCTGTGGAGACAACAGAAAAGGACCTAGTTCTCCGCCTCATCGAGACCGGAGACATCACATCCTTTGAAAACTCGAGAGTTCCGCGGAGATCAATGCTTCCAAAGGAAACGATGCCTGATTCCTCTTGAAAATGGATAGGAGTCCCAGGATCCCTGTGGCACGTGGAAAGGGACCCTGGGTCTCCCGCCTCATGTGGAGACGCGTCCCAATTGCCATGCCAAGACTCGAGGAGAATCCCGTGGTGTCCCTCGCACCTAGGCAGGAGTCCTGACGTCGCTGAACAAACACGTGTCTGGAAGGGTCTTCCCAATCGTATCTCGAGAATATACCCCAGGTTCCGGCCGCAAATCGATAAAAACCATGAGATTTCCCCCTCGCCGCGAGTTGGGGCCCGATTCCCCTGCACTGCATGCAGAGCAATTTCGTGTTCCACATTAAACGTGAAACGAGCCTTGATTTCCCTGATGCCACTCCAGAGAAAACCCAAGATCACTGTCTCAAGTCTAGAGGGATCCTGAGGTCACTGGAGCAACACGAAAGGGCTCCATGGACCCCAAATCAACTCGAGATGAGAGCTTAGTCCCTGGCTTCGACTCAAGAGGAATACCAACTTTCCACAAGCACCTCAAGAGGAGGCTTCTCTCAGCTACACTTATGTGAGAGGTACCCTGAGTTTGTGGCCTCAAGTGGAATGGAAACCGAGATGCTCTGACTCGAAGTAAGGCCGGATATCCCTGCAGTGAATTGAATGCAAGCTCATCTTGCATCTCCCAAGACGAAGGGATGTCTGAATCCCCTGTGGAGACCACAGAGAAAGACCTAGTTCTCCGCCTCATCGCGACCGGAGGCCTCACATCCTTTGAAAACTCGAGAGGTCCGCGGAGATCAATACTTCCAAAGGAGACGATGCCTGACTCCTCTTGAAAATGGTTAGGAGTCCTAGGATCCCTGTCCACATGGACGGGGACTCTGGGTCTCCCGCTTCTCGTGGAGACGCGTCCCAATTGCCATGCCAATACTCGCGGAGAATCCCGAGGTGTCCCTCGCACCTAGGCAGGAGTCCTGACGTCGCTGAACAAACACGTGTCTGGAAGGGCCCTCCACGTCGTAACTCGAGAATATACCCCAGGTTCCGGCCGCAACTCGAGAAAACCCATGAGACTTCCCCCTCGCCGCGAGATGAGGCCCGATTCCCCTGCACTGCGAGCAGAGCAATTCCGTGTTCCACATCAAACGTGAAAGGAGCCTTGATTTCCTTGATTGCACTCCAGAGAAAACCCAAGATCACTCTCTCAAGTCTAGAGGGATCCTGAGGTCACTGGAGCAACACGAAAGGGCTCCGTGGACCACAAATCAACTCGAGATGAGAGCTTAGTCCCTGGCTTCGACTCAATAGGAATACCAACTTTCCACAAGCACCTCAAGAGGAGGCTTCTCTCAGCTACAGGTAGGTGAGAGGGACCCTGAGTTTGTGGCCTCAAATCGAATGGACCCCGAGATGCTCTGACTCGAAATAAGGCCGGATATCCCTGCAGTGAATTGAATGCAGGCTCGTCTTGCATCTCCCAAGACGAAGGGATGTCTGAATCCCCTGTGGAGACCACAGAGAAAGACATAGTCCTCCGCCTCAACGTGAACGGAGGCCTCACATCCTTTTAAAACTCGAGAGGTCCGTGGAGATCAATGCTTCCAAAGGAGACGATGCCTGACTCCTCTTGAAAATGGATAGGAGTCCCAGGATCCCTGTGGCACGTGGAAAGGGACCCTGGGTCTCCCGCCTCACGTGGAGACGCGTCCCAATTGCCATGCCAAGACTCGAGGAGAATCCCGAGGTGTCCCTCGCACCTAGGCAGGAGTCCTGACGTCGCTGAACAAACACGTGTCTGGAAGGGCCCTCCCCGTCGTAACTCGAGAATATACCCCAGGTTCCGGCCGCAACTCGAGAAAAACCATGAGACTTCCCCCTCGTCGCGAGATGAGGCCCGATTTCCCTGCACTGCGTGCAGAGCAATTCCGTGTTCCACATCAAACGTGAAAGGAACCTTGATTTCCTTGATGGCACTCCAGAGAAAACCCAAGATCACTGTCTCAAGTCTAGAGGGATCCTGAGGTCACTGGAGCAACACGAAAGGGCTCCGTGGACCCCAAATCAACTCGAGATGAGAGCTTAGTCCCTGGCTTCAACTCAAGAGGAATACCAACTTTCCACAAGCACCACAAGAGGAGGCTTCTCTCAGCTACAGGTATGTGAGAGGGCCCCTGAGTTTGTGGCCTCAAGTGGAATGGACACCGAGATGCTCTGACTCAAAGTAAGGCCGGATATCCCTGCAGTGAATTGAAAGCAGGCTCGTGGGTTGAATGCCCCAACCAAAAGACAAAGATTGGCTGAATGCATACAAAATCAAGACCCCTATATATGCTGTCTACAAGAGACCCACCTCAAAACAAGAGACACATACAGACTAAAAGTGAAGGGCTGGAAAAAAGTATTTCATGCAAACGGAGACCAAAAGAAAGCAGGAGTCGCAATACTCATATCAGATAAAATAGAGTTTCAAATAAAGTAAGTGAAAAGAGACAAAGAAGGACACTACATAATGATCAAAGGATCAATCAAAAAAGAAGATATAACAATTATAAATATATATGCACCCAACATAGGAGCACCGCAATATGTACGGCAAACGCTAAAGAGTATGAAAGAGGAAATTAATAGTAACACAATAATAGTGGGAGACTTTAATACCCCACTCACAACTATGGATAGATCAACTAAACAGAAAATTAACAAGGAAACACAAACCTTAAATGACACAATGGACCAGCTAGACCTAATTGATATCTATAGGACATTTCACCCCAAAACAATCAACTTCACCTTTTTCTCAAGTGCACACGGAACATTCTCCAGAATAGATCACATCCTGGGCCATAAATCTGGTCTTGGAAAATTCAAAAAAATTGAAATCATTCCAGTCATCTTTTCTGACCACAGTGCAGTAAGATTACATCTCAATTACAGGGAAAAAATTGTTAAAACTTCAAACATATTGAGGCTAAATAACACGCTTCTGAATAACCAACAAATCATAGAAGAAATAAAAAAAGAAATCAAAATATGTATAGAAATGAATGAAAATGAAAACACAACAACCCAAAACCTATGGGACACTGTAAAAGCAGTGCTAAGGGGAAGGTTCATAGCATTACAGGCTTACATCAAGAAACAGGAAAAAAACCAATTAAATAACCTAACTCTACACCTAAAGCAATTAGAGAAGGAAGAAATGAAGAACCCCAGAGTTAGCAGAAGGAAAGAAATCTTAAAAATCAGGGCAGAAATAAATGCAAAAGAAACTAAAGAGACCATAGCAAAAATCAACAAAGCTAAAAGCTGGTTTTTTGAAAAAATAAACAAAATTGACAAACCATTAGCAAGACTCATTAAGAAACAAAGAGAGAAAAACCAAATTAACAAAATTAGAAATGAAAATGGAGAGATCACAACAGACAACACTGAAATACAAAGGATCATAAGAGACTACTACCAGCAGCTCTATGCCAATAAAATGGACAACTTGGATGAAATGGACAAATTCTTAGAAAAGTATAACTTTCCAAAACTGAACCAGGAAGAAATAGAAGATCTTAACAGACCCATCACAAGCAAGGAAATCGAAACTGTCATCAAAAATCTTCCAGCAAACAAAAGCCCAGGACCAGATGGCTTCACAGCTGAATTCTACCAAAAATTTAGAGAAGAGCTAACACCTATCTTACTCAAACTCTTCCAGAAAATTGCAGAAGAAGGTAAGCTTCCAAACTCATTCTATGAGGCCACCATCACCCTAATTCCAAAACCAGACAAAGATGCCACAAAAAAAGAAAACTACAGGCCAATATCACTGATGAACATAGATGCAAAAATCCTTAACAAAATTCTAGCAAACAGAATCCAACAACATATTAAAAAAATCATACACCATGACCAAGTGGGCTTTATCCCAGGAATGCAAGGATTCTTTAATATCCGCAAATCAATCAATGTAATACACCACATTAACAAATTGAAAGATAAAAACCATATGATTATCTCAATAGATGCAGAGAAAGCCTTTGACAAAATTCAACACTCATTTATGATTAAAACTCTCCAAAAAGCAGGAATAGAAGGAACATACCTCAACATAATAAAAGCTATATATGACAAACCCACAGCAAGCATCACCCTCAATGGTGAAAAATTGAAGGCATTTCCCCTGAAATCAGGAACAAGACAAGGGTGCCCACTCTCACCACTACTATTCAACATAGTGTTGGAAGTGCTGGCCACAGCAATCAGAGCAGAAAAAGAAGTAAAAGGAATCCAGATAGGAAAAGAAGAAGTAAAACTCTCACTGTTTGCAGATGACATGATCCTCTACATAGAAAACCCTAAAGATTCTACCAGAAAATTACTAGAGCTAATCAATGAATATAGTAAAGTTGCAGGATATAAAATTAACACACAGAAATCCCTTGCATTCCTATATACTAACAATGAAAAAACAGACAGAGAAATTAAGGAAACAATACCATTCACCATTGCAACAAAAAGAATAAAATACTTAGGAGTATATCTACCTAAAGAAACAAAGGACCTATACATAGAAAACTATAAAACACTGATGAAAGAAATCAAAGAGGACACAAACAGATGGAGAAACATACCGTGTTCATGGATTGGAAGAATTAATATTGTCAAAATGGCTATTCTACCCAAAGCAGTCTATAGATTCAATGCAATCCCTATCAAGCTACCAACGGTATTTTTCACAGAAGTAGACCAAAGAATTTCACAATTTGTATGGAAATACAAAAAACCTCGAATAGCCAAAGTAATCTTGAGAAAGAAGAATGGAACTGGAGGAATCAACCTGCCTGACTTCAGACTCTACTACAAAGCCACAGTCATCAAGACAGTATGGTACTGGCACAAAGACAGAAATATAGATCAATGGAACAGAATAGAAAGCCCAGAGATAAATCCACGAACCTATGGACACCTTATTTTTGACAAAGGAGGCAAGGATATACAATGGAAAAAAGACAACCTCTTTAACAAGTGGTGCTGGGAAAACTGGTCAACCACTTGTAAAAGAATGAAACTAGAACACTTTCTAACAGCATACACAAAAATAAACTCAAAATGGATTAAAGATCTAAATGTAAGACCAGAAACTATAAAACTCCTAGAGGAGAACATAGGCAAAACACTCTCCGACATAAATCAAAGCAAGATCCTCTATGACCCACCTCCCAGAATATTGGAAATAAAAGCAAAACTAAACAAATGGGACCTAATGAAACTTAAAAGCTTTTGCACTACAAAGGAAACTATAAGTAAGGTGAAAAGACAGCCCTCAGATTGGGAGAAAATAATATCAAATGAAGAAACAGACAAAGGATTAATCTCAAAAATATACAAGCAACTCCTGCAGCTCAATTCCAGAAAAATAAATGACCCAATCAAAAAATGGGCCAAAGAACTAAACAGACATTTCTCCAAAGAAGACATACAGATGGCTAACAAACACATGAAAAGATGCTCAACATCACTCATTATTAGAGAAATGCAAATCAAAACCACAATGAGGTCCCATTACACGCCAGTCAGGATGGCTGCTATCCAAAAGTCTACAAGCAATAAATGCTGGAGAGGGTGTGGAGAAAAGGGAACCCTCTTACACTGTTGGTGGGAATGCAAACTAGTACAGCCGCTATGGAAAACAGTGTGGAGATTTCTTAAAAAACTGGAAATAGAACTGCCATATGACCCAGCAATCCCACTTCTGGGCATACACACTGAGGAAACCAGATCTGAAAGAGACACGTGCACCCCAATGTTCATCGCAGCACTGTTTATAATAGCCAGGACATGGAAGCAACCTAGATGCCCATCAGCAGATGAATGGATAAGGAAGCTGTGGTACATATACACCATGGAATATTTCTCAGCCATTAAAAAGAATTCATTTGAACCAGTCCTAATGAGATGGATGAAGCTGGAGCCCATTATACAGAGTGAAGTAAGCCAGAAAGATAAAGAACATTACAGCATACTGACACATGTATATGGAATTTAGAAAGGTGATAACAATAACCCTATATGCAGAACAGAAAAAGAGACACAGAAACACAGAACAGACTTTTGAACTTTGTGGGAGAATGTGAGGGTGGGATATTTGAAAAGAACAGCATGTATACTATCTAAGGTGAAACAGATCACCAGCCCAGGTGGGATGCACGAGACAAGTGCTCGGGCCTGGTGCACTGGGAAGACCCAGAGGAATCGGGTGGAGAGGGAGGTGGGAGGGGGGATCGGGATTGGGAATACATGTAAATCCATGGCTGATTCATATCAATGTATGACAAAACCCACTGGGAAAAAAAACAATAATAATAAAAATTAAAAAAGAAAAAAAGAAAGAAAAAAAAAAAAAAGAAAGCAGGCTCATCTTGCATCTCCCAAGACAAAGGGATGTCTGAATCCCCTGTGGAGACCACAGAGAAAGACCTAGTCCTCACCCTCAATGCGACCGGAGGCCTCACATCCTTTGAAAACTCGAGAGGTCCGCGGAGATCAATGCTTCCAAAGGAGACGATGCCTGACTCCTCTTGAAAATGGATAGGAGTCTCAGGATCCCTGTGGCACGTGGAAAGGGACGCTGGGTCTCCCGCCTCACGTGGAGACGCGTCCCAATTGCCATGCCAAGACTCGAGGAGAATCCCGAGGTGTCCCTCGCACCTAGGCAGGAGTCCTGACGTCGCTGAACAAACACGTGTCTGGAAGGGCCCTCCCCGTCGTAACTCGAGATGAGAGCTTAGTCCCTGGCTTCGACTCAAGAGGAATGCCAACTTTCCACAAGCACCTCAAGAGGAGGCTTCTCTCAGCTACAGGTATGTGAGAGGGCCCCTGAGTTTGTGGCCTCAAGTGGAATGGACACCGAGATGCTCTGACTCGAAGTAAGGCCGGATATCCCTGCAGTGAATTGAATGCAGGCTCGTCTTGCATCTCCCAAGACGAAGGGATGTCTGAATCCCCTGTGGAGACCACAGAGAAAGACCTAGTCCTCCGTCTCATCGCGACCGGAGGCCTCACATCCTTTGAAAACTCGAGAGGTCTGCAGAGATCAATGCTTCTAAAGGAGACGATGCCCGACTCGTCTTGAAAATGGATAGGAGTCCCAGGATCCCTGTGGCACGTGGAAAGGGACCCTGGGTCTCCTGCCTCACGTGGAGACGCGTCCCAATTGCCATGCCAAGACTCGAGGAGAATCCCGAGGTGTCCCTCGCACCTAGGCAGGAGTCCTGAGGTCGCTGAACAAACACGTGTCTGGAAGGGCCCTCCCCGTCGTAACTCGAGAATATACCCCAGGTTCCGGCCGCAACTCGAGAAAAACCATGAGACTTCCCCCTCGCCGCGAGATGAGGCCCGATTCCCCTGCACTGCGTGCAGAGCAATTCCGTGTTCCACATCAAAATTGAAAGGAGCCTTGATTTCCTTGATGGCACTCCAGAAAACCCAAGATCACTGTCTCTAGTCTAGAGGGATCCTGAGGTCACTGGAGCAACACGAAAGGGCTCCGTGGACCCCAAATCAACTCGAGATGAGAGCTTAGTCCCTGTCTTCGACTCAAGAGGAATACCAACTTTCCACAAGCACCTCAAGAGGAGGCTTCTCTCAGCTACAGGTATGTGAGAGGGCCCCTGAGTTTGTGGCCTCAAGTGGAATGGACACCGAGATGCTCTGACTCGAATTAAGGCCGGATATCCCTGCAGTGAATTGAAATCAGGCTCGTCTTGCATCTCCCAAGACGAAGGGATGTCTGAATCCGCTGTGGAGACGACAGAGAAAGACCTCGTCCTCCGCCTCATCGCGACCGGAGGCCTCACATCCTTTGAAAATTCGAGAGGTATGCGGAGATCAATGCTTCCAAAGGAGACGATGCCTGACTCCTCTTGAAAATGGATAGGAGTCCCAGGATCCCTGTGGCACATGGAAAGGGACCCTGGGTCTCCCGCCTCACGTGGAGACGCGTCCCAATTGCCATGCCAAGACTCGAGGAGAATCCCGAGGAGTCCCTCGCACCTAGGCAGGAGTCCTGACGTCGCTGAACAAACACGTGTCTGGAAGGGCCCTCCCCGACGTAACTCGAGAATATACCCCAGGTTCCGGCCCCAACTCGAGAAAAACCATGAGACTTCCCCCTCACGGCGAGAGTAGGCCCGATTCCCCTGCACTGCGTGCAGAGCAATTCCGTGTTCCACATCAAACGTGAAAGGATCCTTGATTTCCTTGATGGCACTCCAGAGAAAACCCAAGATCACTGTCTCAAGTCTAGAGGGATCCTGAGGTCACTGTCGCAACATGAAAGGGCTTCGTGGACCCCAAATCAACTCGAGATGAGAGCTTAGTCCCTGGCTTCGACTCAAGAAGAACACCAACTTTCCACAAGCACCTCAAGAGGAGGCTTCTCTCAGCTACAGGTATGTGAGAGGGACCCTGAGTTTCTGGCCTCAAGTAGAATGGACAGCGAGATGCTCTGACTCGAAGTAAGGCCGGATATCCCTGCAGTGAATTGAATACAGGCTCGTCTTGCATCTCCCTTGTCGAAGGGATGTCTGAATCCCCTGTGGAGACCACAGAGAAAGACCTAGTTCTCCACCTCATCGCGACCGGAGGTCTCACGTCCTTTGAAAACTCGAGAGGTCGGCGGAGATCAATGCTTCCAAAGGAGACGATGCCTGAGTCCTCTTGAAAATGGATAGGAGTCCCTGGATCACTGTGGCACTTGGAAAGGGACCCTGGGTCTCCCGCCTCACGTGGAGACGCATCCCAATGGCCATGCCAAGACTCGAGGAGAATCCCGAGGTGTCCCTCGCACCTAGGCAGAAGTTCTGACGTCACTGAAGAAACACGTGTCTGGAAGGGCACTACCCGTCGTAACTCGAGAATATACCCCAGGTTCCGGACGCAACTCGAGAAAAACCATGAGACTTCCCCCTCGCCGCGAGATGAGGCCCGATTCCCATGCACTGCGTGCAGAGCAATTCCGTGTTCCACATCAAACATGAAAGGAGCCTTGATTTCCTTGATGGCACTCCAGAGAACACCCAAGATCACTGTCTCAAGTCTAGAGGGATCCTGAGGTCACTGTAGCAGCACGAAAGGGCTCCGTGGACCCCAAATCAACTCGAGATGATAGCTTCTTCCCTGGCTTCGACTCCAGAGGAATACCCACTTTCCACAAGCACCTCAAGAGGAGGCTTCTCTCAGCTACAGGTATGTGAGAGGGACCCTGAGTTTGTGGCCTCAAGTGGAATGGACACCGAGATGCTCTGACTCGAAGGAAGGCCGGATATCCCTGCAGTGAGTTGAATGCAGGCTTGTCTTGCATCTCCTAAGACGAAGGGATGTCTGAATCCCCTGTGGAGACCACAGAGAAAGACCTAGTTCTCGGCCTCATCGCGACCGGAAGCCTCACGTCCTTAGAAAACTCGAGAGGTCCCGGGAGATCAATGCTTCCAAAGGAGACGATGGCTGACTCCTCTTGAAAATGGATAGGAGTCCCAGGATCCCTGTGGCACGTTGAAAGGGAGCCTGGGTCTCCCGCCTCACGTGGAGACGCGTCCCAATGGACAAGCAAATACTCGAGGAGAATCCCGAGGTGTCCCTCACACCTAGGCAGGAGTCCTGACGTCGCTGAAGAATCACGTGTCTGGAAGGGACCTCCCCGTCGTAACTCGAGAATATACCCCAGGTTCCGGCCGCAACTCGAGAAAAACAATGAGACTTCCCACTCGAAACGAGATGAGGCCCGATTCCCCTGCACTGCATGCAGAGCAATTCCGTGTTCCACATCAAACGTGAAAGGAGCCTTGATTTCCTTGATGGCACTCCAGAGAAAACCCAAAGTCACTGTCTCAAGTCTAGAGGGATCCTGAGGTCAGTGAAGCAACACGAAAAGGCTCCGTGGACCCCAAATCAACTCGAGATGAGAGCTTAGTTTGTGGCTTCGACTCAAGAGGAATACCAACTTTCAACAAGCACTTCAAGAGGAGGCTTCTCTCAGCTACAGGTATGTGAGAGGGACCCTGAGTGTGTGGCTTCAATTGTAATGGACACCGACATGCTCTCACTCGAAGTAAGGCCGGATATCCCTGCAGTGAATTGAATGCAGGCTCATCTTGCATCTCCCAAGACGAAGGGATGTCTGAATCCCGTGTGGAGACCACAGAGAAAGACCTAGTCCTCCGCCTCATCGCGACCGGAGGCCTCACATCCTTTGAAAACTCGAGAGGTCCGCGGAGATCAATGCTTCCAAAGGAGACGATGCCTGACTCCTCTTGAAAATGTATATGAGTCCCAGGTTCCCTGTCCACGTGGAAAGGGACGCTGTGTCTCCCGCCTCAAGTGGAGACGCGTCCCAATTGCCATGCCAAGACTCGAGGGGAATCCCGAGGTGTCCCTCGCACCCAGGCAGGAGTCCTGAAGTCGCTGAACAAACACTTGTCTGGAAGGGCCCTCTCCGTCGTAACTCGAGAAAATACCCCAGGTTCCGGCCGCAACTCGAGAAAAACCATGAGACTTCCCCCTCGCCGCGAGATGAGGCCCGATTCCCCTGCACTGCGTGCAGAGCAATTCCGTGTTCCACATCAAACGTGAAAGGAGCCTTGATTTCCTGGATGGCACTCCAGAGAAAACCCAAGATCACTGTCTCAAGTCTAGAGGGATCCTGAGGTCACTGGAGCAACCCGAAAGGGCTCTGTGGACTCCAAATGAAGTCGAGATGAGAGCTTAGTCCCTGGCTTCAACTCAAGAGGAATACCAACTTTCCACAAGCACCTCAAGAGGAGGCTTCTCTCAGCTACAGGTATGTGAGAGTGACCCTGAGTTTGTGGCCTCAAGTGGAATGGACACCGAGATGCTCTGACTCGAAGTAAGGCCGGATATCCCTGCAGTGAATTGAATGCAGGCTCGTCTTGAATCTCCCAAGACGAAGGGATGTCTGAATCCCCTGTGGAGACCACAGAGAAAGACCTAGTTCTCTGCCTCATCGCAACCGGAGTTCTCACATCCTTTGAAAACTCGAGAGGTCCGCGGAGATCAATGCTTCCTAGGTAGATGATGCCTGACTCCTCTTGAAAATGGATAGGAGTCCCAGGAACCCTGTGGCACGCGGAAAGGGACCCTGGGTCTGCCGCCTCACGTGGAGACGCGTCCCAATTGCCATGCCAAGATTCGAGGAGAATTCCGAGGTTTCCCTCGCACCTAGACAAGAGTCCTGACATCGCGGAACAAACACGTGTCTGGAAAGGCCCTCCCCGTCGTAACTCGAGAATATACCCCAGGTTCCGGCCGCAACTCAAGAAAAACAATGAGACTTCCCCCTCGCCACGAGATGAGGCCCGATTCCCCTGCACTGCATGCAGAGCAATTCCGTGTTCCACATCAAACGTGAAAGGAGCCTTGATTTCCTTGATGGCACTCCAGAGAAAACCCGAAGTCACTCTCTCAAGTCTAGAGGGATCCTGAGGTCAGTGAAGCAACACGAAAAGGCTCCATGGACCCCAAATCAACTCGAGATGAGAGCTTAGTTTCTGGCTTCGACACAAGAGGAATACCAACTTTCAACAAGCACTTCAAGAGAAGGCTTCTCTCAGCTACAGGTATGTGAAAGGGACCCTGAGTTTGTGGCCTCAAGTGTAATGGACACCGACATGCTCTGACTCGAAGTAAGGCCGGATATCCCTGCAGTGAATTGAATGCAAGCTCGTCTTGCATCTCCCAAGACGAAGGGATGTCTGAATCCCCTGTGGAGACCACAGAGAAAGACCTTGTTATCCACCTCATCGCAACCGGAGTTCTCACATCCTTTGAAAACTCGAGAGGTCCGTTGAGATCAATGCTTCCAAAGGAGACCATGCCTGACTCCTCTTGAAAATGGATAGGAGTCCCAGGATCCCTGTGGCACGTGGAAAGCGACCCTGGGTCTCCCGCCTCACGTGGAGATGCGTCCCAATTGCCATGCCAAGACTCGAGGAGAATCCCGAGGTGTCCCTCGTACCTAGGCAGGAGTCCTGACGTCACTGAACAAACACGTGTCTGGAAGGGCCCTCCCCGTCGTAACTCGAGATATACCCCAGGATCCGGCCGCAACTCGAGAAAAACCATGAGACTTCCCTCTCGCCGCGAGATGAGGCCCGATTCCCCTGCACTGTGTGCAGAGCAATTCCGTGTTCCACATCAAACGTGAAAGGAGGCTAGATTTCCTTAATGGCACTCCAGAGAAAACCCAATAACACTGTCTCAAGTCTAGAGGGATCCTGAGGTCACTGGAGAAACACGAAAGGGCTCCGTGGACCCCAAATCAACTCGAGATGAGAGCTTAGTCCCTGGCTTCGACTCAAGAGGAATACCAACTTTCCACAATCACCTCAAGAGGAGGCTTCTCTCAGCTACAGGTATGTGAGAGGGACCCTGAGTTTGTGGCCTCAAGTGGAAAGGACACCGAAATGCTCTGACTTGAAGTAAGGCCAGATATCCCTGCAGTGAATTGAATGCAGGATCGTCTTGCATCTCCCAAGACAAAGGGATGTCTGAATCCCCTGTGGAGACCACAGAGAAAGACCTAGTTCTCCGCCTCATCGCGACTGGAGGCCTCACATCCTTTGAAAACTCGAGAGGTCCACGGAGATCAATGCTTCCAAAGGAGACGATGCCTGACTCCTCTTGAAAAAGGATAGGAGGCCCAGGATCCCTGAGGCACGTGGAAAGGGACCCTGGGTCTCCCGCCTCACGTGGAGACGCGTACAAATTGCCATGCCAAGACTCGAGGAGAATCCCGAGGTGTCCCTGACACCTAGGCAGGAGTCCTGACGTCGCTGAACAAACACGTGTCTGGAAGGGACCTCCCCCTCGTAACTCGAGAATATACCCCAGGTTCCGGCCCCAACTAGAGAAAAACCATGAGACTTCCCCCTCGCCGCGAGATGAGGCCCGATTCCCCTGCCCTGCATGCAGAGCAATTCCGTATTCCACATCTAAAGTGAAAGGAGCCTTGATTTCCTTGATGGCACTCCAGAGAAACCCAAGATCACTGTCTCTAGTCTAGAGGGATCCTGAGGTCACTGTAGCAACACGAAAGGTCTCCAGGGACCCCAAATCAACACGAGATGAGAGCTTAGTCCCTGGCTTCGAGTCAAGAGGAATACCAACTTTCCACAAGCACCTGAAGAGGAGGCTTCTCGCTGCAACAGGTATGTGAGAGGGACCCTGAGTTTGTGGCCTGAAGTGGAATGGACACCGAGATGCTCTGACTCGAAGTAAGGCCGGATATCCCTGCAGTGAATTGAATGCAGGCTCGTCTTGCATCTCCCCAGACGAAGGGATGTATGAATCCCCTGTGCAGACGACAGAAAAAGACCTAGTCCTCCGCCTCATCGAGACCGGAGGCATCACATCCTTTGAAAACTCGAGAGGTCCGCGGAGATCAATGCTTCCAAAGGAGACGATGCCTGACTCTTCTTGAAAATGGATAGGAGTCCCAGGATACCTGTGGCACGTGGAAAGGGACCCTGGGTCTCCCGCCTCACGTGGAGACGCATCCCAATTGCCATGCCAAGACTCGAGGAGAACCCCGAGGTGTCCCTCGCACCTAGGCAGGAGTCCTGACGTCGCTGACCAAACACGTGTCTGGAAGGGCCCTCCCCGTCGTAACTCGAGAATATACCCCAGGTTCCGGCCGCAACTCGAGAAAATGCATGAGACTTCCCCCTCGCCGTTGGATGAGGCCCGATTCCACTGCACTGCGTGCAGAGCAATTCCGTGTTCTATATCAAACGTGAAAGGAGCCTTGATTTCCTTGATGGCACTCCAGAGAAAACCCAAGATCACTGTCTCAAGTCTAGAGGGATCCTGAGGTCACTGGAGCAACACGAAAGGGCTCCGTGGACCCCAAATCAACTCGAGATGAGAGCTTAGACCCTTTCTTCGACTCAAGGGGAATACCAACTTTCCACAAGCACCTCAAAAGGAGGCTTCTCTCAGCTACAGGTATGTGAGAGGGACCCTGAGTTTGTGGCCTCAAGTGGAATGGGCACCGAGATGCTCTGACTCGAAGTAAGGCCAGATATCCCTGCAGTGAATTGAATGCAGGCTCGTCTTGCATCTCGCAAGACTAAGGGATGTCTGAATCCCCTGTGGAGACCACAGAGAAAGACCGAGTTCTCTGCCTCATCTCGACCGGAGGCCTCACATCCTTTGAAAACTCGAGAGGTCCGCGAAGATCAATGCTTCCAAAGGAGACGATGCCTGACTCCTCTTGAAAATGGATAGGAGTCCCAGGATCCCTGTGGGACGTGGAAAGGGACCCTGCGTCTCCCGTTCACGTGGAGACGCGTCCCAATTGCCATGCCAAGACTCGAGGAGAGTCCCGAGGTGTCCCTCCCACCTAGGCAGGAGTCCTGACGTCGCTGAACAAACACGTGTCTGGAAGGGGACTCCCCGTCGTAACTCGAGAATATACCCCAGGTTCCGGCCGCAACTCGAGAAATACCATGAGACTTCCCCCTCGCCGCGAGATGAGGCCCGATTCCCCTGCCCTGCGTGCAGAGCAATTCCCTATTCCACATCAAACGAGAAAGGAGCCTTGATTTCCTTGATGGCACTCCAGAGAAAACCCAAGTTCACTGTCTCAAGTCTAGAGGGATCCTGAGGTAACTGGAGCAACACGAAAGGGCTCCGTGGACCACAAATCAACTCGAGATGAGAGCTTAGTCCCTGGCTTCGACTCAAGAGGAATGCCAACTTTCCACAAGCACCTCAAGAGGAGGCTTCTCTCAGCTACAGGTATGTTAGAGGGACCCTGAGTTTGTGGCCTCAAGTGGAATGGACACCGAGATGCTCTGACTCGAAGTAAGGCCGGATATCCCTGCAGTGAATTGAATGCAGGCTCGTCTTGCATCTCCCAAGACGAAGGGATGTCTGAATCCGCTGTGGAGACCACAGAGAAAGACTTAGTCCTCCGCCTCATCGCGACCGGAGGCCTCACATCCTTTGAAAAATCGAGAGGTCTGCGCAGATCAATGCTTACAAAGGAGACGATGCCTGACTCCTCTTGAAAATGGATAGGAGTCCCAGGATCCCTGAGGCACGTGGAAAGGGACCCTGGGTCTCCCGCCTCACGTGGAGACGCGTCCCAATGGCCATGCCAAGACTCGAGGAGAATCCCGAGGTGTCCCTCACACCTAGGCAGGAGTCCTGACGTCGCTGAACAAACACGTGTCTGGAAGGGCCCTCCCCGTCGTAACTCGAGAATATACCCCAGGTTCCGGCCCCAACTCGAGAAAAACCATGAGACTTCCCCCTCACGGCGAGAGTAGGCCCGATTCCCCTGCACTGCGTGCAGAGCAATTCCGTGTTCCACATCAAACGTGAAAGGATCCTTGATTTCCTTGATGGCACTCCAGAGAAAACCCAAGATCACTGTCTCAAGTCTAGAGGGATCCTGAGGTCACTGTCGCAACATGAAAGGGCTTCGTGGACCCCAAATCAACTCGAGATGAGAGCTTAGTCCCTGGCTTCGACTCAAGAAGAATACCAACTTTCCACAAGCACCTCAAGAGGAGGCTTCTCTCAGCTACAGGTATGTGAGAGGGACCCTGAGTTTCTGGCCTCAAGTAGAATGGACAGCGAGATGCTCTGACTCGAAGTAAGGCCGGATATCCCTGCAGTGAATTGAATACAGGCTCGTCTTGCATCTCCCTTGTCGAAGGGATGTCTGAATCCCCTGTGGAGACCACAGAGAAAGACCTAGTTCTCCACCTCATCGCGACCGGAGGTCTCACGTCCTTTGAAAACTCGAGAGGTCGGCGGAGATCAATGCTTCCAAAGGAGACGATGCCTGAGTCCTCTTGAAAATGGATAGGAGTCCCTGGATCACTGTGGCACTTGGAAAGGGACCCTGGGTCTCCCGCCTCACGTGGAGACGCATCCCAATGGCCATGCCAAGACTCGAGGAGAATCCCGAGGTGTCCCTCGCACCTAGGCAGAAGTTCTGACGTCACTGAAGAAACACGTGTCTGGAAGGGCACTACCCGTCGTAACTCGAGAATATACCCCAGGTTCCGGACGCAACTCGAGAAAAACCATGAGACTTCCCCCTCGCCGCGAGATGAGGCCCGATTCCCATGCACTGCGTGCAGAGCAATTCCGTGTTCCACATCAAACATGAAAGGAGCCTTGATTTCCTTGATGGCACTCCAGAGAACACCCAAGATCACTGTCTCAAGTCTAGAGGGATCCTGAGGTCACTGTAGCAGCACGAAAGGGCTCCGTGGACCCCAAATCAACTCGAGATGATAGCTTCTTCCCTGGCTTCGACTCCAGAGGAATACCCACTTTCCACAAGCACCTCAAGAGGAGGCTTCTCTCAGCTACAGGTATGTGAGAGGGATCCTGAGTTTGTGGCCTCAAGTGGAATGGACACCGAGATGCTCTGACTCGAAGTAAGGCCGGATATCCCTGCAGTGAATTGAATACAGGCTCGTCTTGCATCTCCCTTGTCGAAGGGATGTCTGAATCCCCTGTGGAGACCACAGAGAAAGACCTAGTTCTCCACCTCATCGCGACCGGAGGTCTCACGTCCTTTGAAAACTCGAGAGGTCCGCGGAGATCAATGCTTCCAAAGGAGACGATGCCTGACTCCTCTTGAAAATGGATAGGAGTCCCGGGATCCCTGTGGCACGTGGAAAGGGACCCTGGGTCTCCCGCCTCACGTGGAGACGCGTCCCAATGGCCATGCCAAGACTCGAGGGGAATCCCGAGGTGTCCCTCGCACCTAGGCAGGAGTCCTGACGTCGCTGAAGAAACACGTGTCTGGAAGGGCACTCCCCGTCGTAACTCGAGAATATACCCCAGGTTCCGGCCACAACTCGAGAAAAACCATGAGACTTCCCCCTCGCCGCGAGATGAGGCCCGATTCCCCTGCACTGCGTGCAGAGCAATGCCGTGTTCCACATCAAACATGAAAGGAGCCTTGATTTCCTTAATGGCACTCCAGAGAACACCCAAAATCACTGTCTCAAGTCTAGAGGGATCCTGAGGTCACTGGAGCAACAAGAAAGGGCTCCGTGGACCCCAAATCAACTCGAGATGAGAGCTTCGTCCCAGGCTTCGACTCAAGAGGAATACCCACTTTCCACAAGCACCTCAAGAGGAGGCTTCTCTCAGCTACAGGTATGTGAGAGGGACCCTGAGTTTGTGGCCTCAAGTGGAATGGACACCGAGATGCTCTGACTCGAAGGAAGGCCGGATATCCCTGCAGTGAGTTGAATGCAGGCTTGTCTTGCATCTCCTAAGACGAAGGGATGTCTGAATCCCCTGTGGAGACCACAGAGAAAGACCTAGTTCTCGGCCTCATCGCGACCGGAAGCCTCACGTCCTTAGAAAACTCGAGAGGTCCCGGGAGATCAATGCTTCCAAAGGAGACGATGGCTGACTCCTCTTGAAAATGGATAGGAGTCCCAGGATCCCTGTGGCACGTTGAAAGGGAGCCTGGGTCTCCCGCCTCACGTGGAGACGCGTCCCAATGGACAAGCAAATACTCGAGGAGAATCCCGAGGTGTCCCTCACACCTAGGCAGGAGTCCTGACGTCGCTGAAGAATCACGTGTCTGGAAGGGACCTCCCCGACGTAACTCGAGAATATACCCCAGGTTCCGGCCGCAACTCGAGAAAAACAATGAGACTTCCCACTCGAAACGAGATGAGGCCCGATTCCCCTGCACTGCATGCAGAGCAATTCCGTGTTCCACATCAAACGTGAAAGGAGCCTTGATTTCCTTGATGGCACTCCAGAGAAAACCCAAAGTCACTGTCTCAAGTCTAGAGGGATCCTGAGGTCAGTGAAGCAACACGAAAAGGCTCCGTGGACCCCAAATCAACTCGAGATGAGAGCTTAGTTTGTGGCTTCGACTCAAGAGGAATACCAACTTTCAACAAGCACTTCAAGAGGAGGCTTCTCTCAGCTACAGGTATGTGAGAGGGACCCTGAGTGTGTGGCTTCAATTGTAATGGACACCGACATGCTCTGACTCGAAGTAAGGCCGGATATCCCTGCAGTGAATTGAATGCAGGCTCATCTTGCATCTCCCAAGACGAAGGGATGTCTGAATCCCGTGTGGAGACCACAGAGAAAGACCTAGTCCTCCGCCTCATCGCGACCGGAGGCCTCACATCCTTTGAAAACTCGAGAGGTCCGCGGAGATCAATGCTTCCAAAGGAGACGATGCCTGACTCCTCTTGAAAATGTATATGAGTCCCAGGTTCCCTGTCCACGTGGAAAGGGACGCTGTGTCTCCCGCCTCAAGTGGAGACGCGTCCCAATTGCCATGCCAAGACTCGAGGGGAATCCCGAGGTGTCCCTCGCACCCAGGCAGGAGTCCTGAAGTCGCTGAACAAACACTTGTCTGGAAGGGCCCTCTCCGTCGTAACTCGAGAAAATACCCCAGGTTCCGGCCGCAACTCGAGAAAAACCATGAGACTTCCCCCTCGCCGCGAGATGAGGCCCGATTCCCCTGCACTGCGTGCAGAGCAATTCCGTGTTCCACATCAAACGTGAAAGGAGCCTTGATTTCCTGGATGGCACTCCAGAGAAAACCCAAGATCACTGTCTCAAGTCTAGAGGGATCCTGAGGTCACTGGAGCAACCCGAAAGGGCTCTGTGGACTCCAAATGAAGTCGAGATGAGAGCTTAGTCCCTGGCTTCAACTCAAGAGGAATACCAACTTTCCACAAGCACCTCAAGAGGAGGCTTCTCTCAGCTACAGGTATGTGAGAGTGACCCTGAGTTTGTGGCCTCAAGTGGAATGGACACCGAGATGCTCTGACTCGAAGTAAGGCCGGATATCCCTGCAGTGAATTGAATGCAGGCTCGTCTTGAATCTCCCAAGACGAAGGGATGTCTGAATCCCCTGTGGAGACCACAGAGAAAGACCTAGTTCTCTGCCTCATCGCAACCGGAGTTCTCACATCCTTTGAAAACTCGAGAGGTCCGCGGAGATCAATGCTTCCTAGGTAGATGATGCCTGACTCCTCTTGAAAATGGATAGGAGTCCCAGGAACCCTGTGGCACGCGGAAAGGGACCCTGGGTCTGCCGCCTCACGTGGAGACGCGTCCCAATTGCCATGCCAAGATTCGAGGAGAATTCCGAGGTTTCCCTCGCACCTAGACAAGAGTCCTGACATCGCGGAACAAACACGTGTCTGGAAAGGCCCTCCCCGTCGTAACTCGAGAATATACCCCAGGTTCCGGCCGCAACTCAAGAAAAACAATGAGACTTCCCCCTCGCCACGAGATGAGGCCCGATTCCCCTGCACTGCATGCAGAGCAATTCCGTGTTCCACATCAAACGTGAAAGGAGCCTTGATTTCCTTGATGGCACTCCAGAGAAAACCCGAAGTCACTCTCTCAAGTCTAGAGGGATCCTGAGGTCAGTGAAGCAACACGAAAAGGCTCCATGGACCCCAAATCAACTCGAGATGAGAGCTTAGTTTCTGGCTTCGACACAAGAGGAATACCAACTTTCAACAAGCACTTCAAGAGAAGGCTTCTCTCAGCTACAGGTATGTGAAAGGGACCCTGAGTTTGTGGCCTCAAGTGTAATGGACACCGACATGCTCTGACTCGAAGTAAGGCCGGATATCCCTGCAGTGAATTGAATGCAAGCTCGTCTTGCATCTCCCAAGACGAAGGGATGTCTGAATCCCCTGTGGAGACCACAGAGAAAGACCTTGTTATCCACCTCATCGCAACCGGAGTTCTCACATCCTTTGAAAACTCGAGAGGTCCGTTGAGATCAATGCTTCCAAAGGAGACCATGCCTGACTCCTCTTGAAAATGGATAGGAGTCCCAGGATCCCTGTGGCACGTGGAAAGCGACCCTGGGTCTCCCGCCTCACGTGGAGATGCGTCCCAATTGCCATGCCAAGACTCGAGGAGAATCCCGAGGTGTCCCTCGTACCTAGGCAGGAGTCCTGACGTCACTGAACAAACACGTGTCTGGAAGGGCCCTCCCCGTCGTAACTCGAGATATACCCCAGGATCCGGCCGCAACTCGAGAAAAACCATGAGACTTCCCTCTCGCCGCGAGATGAGGCCCGATTCCCCTGCACTGTGTGCAGAGCAATTCCGTGTTCCACATCAAACGTGAAAGGAGGCTAGATTTCCTTAATGGCACTCCAGAGAAAACCCAATAACACTGTCTCAAGTCTAGAGGGATCCTGAGGTCACTGGAGAAACACGAAAGGGCTCCGTGGACCCCAAATCAACTCGAGATGAGAGCTTAGTCCCTGGCTTCGACTCAAGAGGAATACCAACTTTCCACAATCACCTCAAGAGGAGGCTTCTCTCAGCTACAGGTATGTGAGAGGGACCCTGAGTTTGTGGCCTCAAGTGGAAAGGACACCGAAATGCTCTGACTTGAAGTAAGGCCAGATATCCCTGCAGTGAATTGAATGCAGGATCGTCTTGCATCTCCCAAGACAAAGGGATGTCTGAATCCCCTGTGGAGACCACAGAGAAAGACCTAGTTCTCCGCCTCATCACGACTGGAGGCCTCACATCCTTTGAAAACTCGAGAGGTCCACGGAGATCAATGCTTCCAAAGGAGACGATGCCTGACTCCTCTTGAAAAAGGATAGGAGGCCCAGGATCCCTGAGGCACGTGGAAAGGGACCCTGGGTCTCCCGCCTCACGTGGAGACGCGTACAAATTGCCATGCCAAGACTCGAGGAGAATCCCGAGGTGTCCCTGACACCTAGGCAGGAGTCCTGACGTCGCTGAACAAACACGTGTCTGTAAGGGACCTCCCCCTCGTAACTCGAGAATATACCCCAGGTTCCGGCCCCAACTAGAGAAAAACCATGAGACTTCCCCCTCGCCGCGAGATGAGGCCCGATTCCCCTGCCCTGCATGCAGAGCAATTCCGTATTCCACATCTAAAGTGAAAGGAGCCTTGATTTCCTTAATGGCACTCCAGAGAAACCCAAGATCACTGTCTCTAGTCTAGAGGGATCCTGAGGTCACTGTAGCAACACGAAAGGTCTCCAGGGACCCCAAATCAACACGAGATGAGAGCTTAGTCCCTGGCTTCGAGTCAAGAGGAATACCAACTTTCCACAAGCACCTGAAGAGGAGGCTTCTCGCTGCAACAGGTATGTGAGAGGGACCCTGAGTTTGTGGCCTGAAGTGGAATGGACACCGAGATGCTCTGACTCGAAGTAAGGCCGGATATCCCTGCAGTGAATTGAATGCAGGCTCGTCTTGCATCTCCCCAGACGAAGGGATGTATGAATCCCCTGTGCAGACGACAGAAAAAGACCTAGTCCTCCGCCTCATCGAGACCGGAGGCATCACATCCTTTGAAAACTCGAGAGGTCCGCGGAGATCAATGCTTCCAAAGGAGACGATGCCTGACTCTTCTTGAAAATGGATAGGAGTCCCAGGATACCTGTGGCACGTGGAAAGGGACCCTGGGTCTCCCGCCTCACGTGGAGACGCATCCCAATTGCCATGCCAAGACTCGAGGAGAACCCCGAGGTGTCCCTCGCACCTAGGCAGGAGTCCTGACGTCGCTGACCAAACACGTGTCTGGAAGGGCCCTCCCCGTCGTACCTCGAGAATATACCCCAGGTTCCGGCCGCAACTCGAGAAAATGCATGAGACTTCCCCTCGCCGTTGGATGAGGCCCGATTCCACTGCACTGCGTGCAGAGCAATTCCGTGTTCTATATCAAACGTGAAAGGAGCCTTGATTTCCTTGATGGCACTCCAGAGAAAACCCAAGATCACTGTCTCAAGTCTAGAGGGATCCTGAGGTCACTGGAGCAACACGAAAGGGCTCCGTGGACCCCAAATCAACTCGAGATGAGAGCTTAGACCCTTTCTTCGACTCAAGGGGAATACCAACTTTCCACAAGCACCTCAAAAGGAGGCTTCTCTCAGCTACAGGTATGTGAGAGGGACCCTGAGTTTGTGGCCTCAAGTGGAATGGGCACCGAGATGCTCTGACTCGAAGTAAGGCCAGATATCCCTGCAGTGAATTGAATGCAGGCTCGTCTTGCATCTCGCAAGACTAAGGGATGTCTGAATCCCCTGTGGAGACCACAGAGAAAGACCGAGTTCTCTGCCTCATCTCGACCGGAGGCCTCACATCCTTTGAAAACTCGAGAGGTCCGCGGAGATCAATGCTTCCAAAGGAGACGATGCCTGACTCCTCTTGAAAATGGATAGGAGTCCCAGGATCCCTGTGGGACGTGGAAAGGGACCCTGCGTCTCCCGTTCACGTGGAGACGCGTCCCAATTGCCATGCCAAGACTCGATGAGAATCCCGAGGTGTCCCTCGCACCTAGGCAGGAGTCCTGACGTCGCTGAACAAACACGTGTTTGGAAGGGCCCTCCCCGTCGTAACTCGAGAATATACCCCAGGTTCCGGCCGCAACTCGAGAAAAACCATGAGAATTCCCCCTTGCCACGAGGTGAGGCCCGATTCCCCTGCACTGCATGCAGAGCAATTCCGTGTTCCACATCAAACGTGAAAGGAGCCTTGATTTCCTTGATGGCATTCCAGAGAAAACCCAAGATCACTGTCTAGAGTCCAGAGGGATCCTGAGGTCACTGGAGCAACACAAAATGGCTCCGTGGACCTCAAATCAACTCGAGATGAGAGCTTAGTCCCTGGCTTCGACTCAAGGGGAATACCAACTTTCCACAAGCACCTCAAGAGGAGGCTTCTCTCAGCTACAGGTATGTGAGAGAGACCCTGAGTTTGTGGCCTCAAATGGAATGGACACCGAGATGCCCTGACTCGAAGTAAGGCCGGATATCCCTGCAGTGAATTGAATGCAGGCTCGTCTTGCATCTCCCAAGACAAAGGGATGTCTGAATCCCCTGTGGAGACCACAGAGAAAGACCTAGTCCTCCGCCTCAACATGACCGGAGGCCTCACATCCTTTGAAAACTCGAGAGGACGCGGAGATCAATGCTTCCAAAGGAGATGATGCCTGACTCCTCTTGAAAATGGATAGGAGTCCCAGGATCACTGTGGCACGTGGAAAGGGACCCTGGGTCTCCCGCCTCACGTGGAGACACGTCCCAATTGCCATCGCAAGACTCGAGGAGAATCCGGAGGTGTCCCTCGCACCTAGGCAGGAGTCCTGACGTCGCTGAACAAACACGTGTCTGGAAGGGCCCTCCCCGTCGTAACTCGAGAATATACCCCAGGTTCCAGCCGCAACTCGAGAAAAACCATGAGACTTCCCCCTCCCCGCGAGATGAGGCCCGATTCCCCTGCACTGCGTGCAGACCAATTCCGTGTTCCACATCAAACGTGAAAGGAGCCTTGATTTCCTTAATGGCACTCCAGAGAAATCCCAAGATCACTGCTTCAAGTCTAGAGGGATCCTGAGGTCACTGTAGCAACACGAAAGGGCTCCGTGGACCCCAAATTAACTCGAGATGAGAGCTTAGTCCCTGGCTTCGACTCAAGAGGAATACCAACTTTCCACAAGCACCTCAAGAGGAGTCTTCTCTCAGCTACAGGTATGTGAGAGGGACCCTGAATTTGTGGCCTCAAGTGGAATGGACACCGAGATGCTCTGACTCGAAGTAAGGCCGGATATCCCTGCAGTGAATTGAATGCAGGCTCGTCTTGCATCTCCCAAGACAAAGGGATGTCTGAATCCGCTGTGGAGACCACAGAGAAAGACCTAGTCCTCCGCCTCATCGCGACCGGAGGCCTCACATCCTTTGAAAACTCGAGAGGTCCGCGGAGATCAATGCTTCCAAAGGACACGATGCCTGACTCCTCTTGAAAATGGATAGGAGTCCCAGGATCCCAGTGGCACTTGGAAAGGGACCCTGGGTCTCCCGCCTCACGTGGAGACGCATCTCAATTGCCATGCCAAGACTGGAGGAGAATCCCGAGTTGTCCCTCGCACCTAGGCAGGAGTCCGGACGTCGCTGAACAAACAAGTGTCTGGAAGGGCCCTCCCCGTCGTAACTCGAGAATATACCCCAGGTTCCGGCCGCAACTCGAGAAAAACCATGAGACTTCCCCCTCGCCGCGAGATGAGGCCCGATTCCCCTGCACTGCGTGCAGAGCAATTCCGTGTTCCACATCAAACGTGAAAGGAGCCTTGATTTCCTTGATGGCACTCCAGAGAAAACCCAAGATCACTGTCTCAAGTCTAGAGGGATCCTGAGGTAACTGTAGCAACACGAAAGGGCTCCGTGGACCCCAAATCAACTCGAGATGAGAGCTTAGTCCCTGGCTTCGACTCAAGAGGAATACCAACTTTCCACAAGCACCTCAAGAGGAGGCTACTCTCAGCTAATGGTATGTGAGAGGGACCCTGAGTTTGTGGCCTCAATTTGAATGGACACCGAGATGCTCTGACTCGAAGTAAGGCCGGATATCCCTGCAGTGAATTGAATGCAGGCTCGTCTTGCATCTCCCAAGACGAAGGGATGTCTGAATCCCCTGTGGAGATGACAGAAAAAGACCGAGTTCACCGCCTCATCGCGAGCGGAGGCCTCACATCCTTTGAAAACTCGAGAGGTCCGCGGAGATCAATGCTTCCAAAGGAGACGATGCCTGACTCCTCTTGAAAATGGATAGGAGTCCCAGGATCCCTGTGGCACGTGGATAGGGACACTGGGTCTCCCGCCTCACTTGGAGACGCCTCCCAATTGCCATGCCAAGACTCGAGGAGAATCCCGAGGTGTCCCTCACTCCTAGGCAGGAGTCCTGACGTCGCTGAACAAACACGTGTCTGGAAGGGCCCTCCCCGACGTAACTCGAGAATATACCCCAGGTTCCAGCCGCAACTCGAGAAAAACCATGAGACTTCCCCCTCGCCCCGACATGAGGCCCGATTCCCCTGAAATGCGTGCAGAGCAATTCCGTGTTCCACATCAAACTTGAAAGGAGCCTTGATTTCCTGAATGGCACTCCAGAGAAAACCCAAGATCACTGTCTCAAGTCTAGAGGGATCCTGAGGTAACTGTAGCAACACGAAAGGGCTCCGTGGACCCCAAATCAACTCGAGATGAGAGCTTAGTCCCTGGCTTCGACTCAAGAGGAATACCAACTTTCCACAAGCACCGCAAGAGGAGGCTTCTCTCAGCTACAAGTATGTCAGAGGGACCCTGAGTTTGTGGCCTCAAGTGGAATGGACACCGAGATGCTCTGACTCGAAGTAAGGCCGGATATCCCTGCAGTGAATTGAATGCAGGCTCGTCTTGCATCTCCCAAGACGAAGGGTTGTCTGAATCCCCTGTGGAGACCACAGAGAAAGACCTAGTCCTCCGACTCAACGCGACCGGAGGCCTCACATCCTTTGAAAACTCGAGAGGTCCGCGGAGATCAATACTTCCGAAGGAGACGATGCCTGACTCCTGTTGAAAATGGATAGGAGTCCCAGGATCCCTGTGGCACGTGGAAAGGGACCCTGGGTCTCCCGCCTCACGTGGAGACGCGTCCCCATTGCCATGCCAAGACTCGAGGAGAATCCCGAGGTGTCCCTCGCACCTAGGCAGGAGTCCTGACGTCGCTGAACAAACACGTGTCTGGAAGGGCCCTCCCCGTCGTAACTCGAGAATATACCACAGGTTCCGGCCGCAACTCGAGAAAAACCTTGAGACTTCCCCCTTGCCACGAGGTGAGGCCCGATTCCCATGCACTGCATGCAGAGCAATTCCGTGTTCCACATCAAACATGAAAGGAGCCTTGATTTCCTTGATGGCACTCCAGAGAAAACCCAAGATCACTGTCTAGAGTCTAGAGGGATCCTGAGGTCACTGTAGCAACACGAAAGGGCTCCGTGGACCTCAAATCAACTCGAGATGAGAGCTTAGTCCCTGGCTTCGACTCAAGGGGAATACCAACTTTCCACAAGCACCTCAAGAGGAGGCTTCTCTCAGCTACAGGTATGTGAGAGAGACCGTGAGATTGTGGCCTCACGTGGAATGGACACGGAGATGCTATGACTCGAAGTAAGGCCGGATATCCCTGCAGTGAATTGAATGCAGGCTCGTCTTGCATCTCCGAAGACGAAGGGATCTCTGAATCCCCTGTGGAGACGACAGAGAAAGACCTAGTCCTCCACCGCATCCCGACCGCAGGCCTCACATCCTTTGAAAATTCGAGAGGTCCGCGGAGATCAATACTTCCCAAGGAGACGATGGCTGACTCCTCTTGAAAATGGATAGGAGTCCCAGCATGCCTGTGGCACGTGGAAAGGGAGCCTGGGTCTCCCGCATAACGTGGAGACGCGTCCCAATTGCCATGCCAAGACTCGAGGAGAATCCCGAGGTGTCCCTCGCACCTAGGCAGGAGTCCTGACGTCGCTGAACAAACAGGTGTCTGGAAGGGCCCTCCCCGTCGTAACTCGAGAATATACCCCAGGTTCCGGCCGCAACTTGAGATAAACCATGAGACTTCCCCCTCGCAGCGAGATGAGGTCCGATTCCCCTGCACTGCGTGCAGAGCAATTCCGTGTTCCACATCAAACGTGAAAGGAGCCTTGATTTCCTTGATGGCACTCCAGAGAAAACCCAAGGTCACTGTCTCAAGTCTAGAGGGATCCTGAGGTCACTGGATCAACACGAAAGGGCTCCGTGGACCCCAAATCAAGTCGAGATGAGAGCTTAGTCCCTGGCTTCGACTCAAGAGGAATACCAACATTCCACAAGCACCGCAAGAGGAGGCTTCTCTCAGCAAAAGGTATGTGAGAGGGACCCTGAGTTTGTGGCCTCAAGTGGAATGGACAGCGAGATGCTTTGACTTCGAAGTAAGGCCGGATATCCCTGCAGTGAATTGAATGCAGGCTCGTCTTGCATCTCCCAAGACGAAGGGTTGTCTGAATCCCCTGTGGAGACCACAGAGAAAGACCTAGTCCTCCACCTCAACGCAACCGGAGGCCTCACATCGTTTGAAACCTCGAGAGGTCCGTGTAGATCAGTACTCCCGAAGGAGAAGATGCCTGACTCCTCTTGAAAAAGGATAGGAGGCCCAGGATCCCTGTGGCACGTGGAAAGGGACCCTGGGTCTCCCGCCTCACGTGGAGACGCGTCCCCATTGCCATGCCAAGACTCGAGGAGAATTCCGAGGTGTCCCTCGCACCTAGGCAGGAGTCCTGACGTCGCTGAACAAACACGTGTCTGGAAGGGCCCTCCCCGTCGTAACTCGAGAATATACCCCAGGTTCCGGCCGCAACTCGAGAAAAACCATGAGACTTCCCCCACGCCGCGAGATGAGGCCCGATTCCCCTGCACTGCGTGGAGAGCAATTCCGTGTTCCACATCAAACGTGAAACGAGCCTTGATTTCCTTGGTGGCACTCCCGAGAAAACCCAAGATCACTGTCTCAAGCCTAGAGGGATCCTGAGGTCACTGGACCAACAGTAAAGGGCTACGTGGACCCCAAATCAACTCGAGATGAGAGCTTAGTCCCTGGCTTCGACTCAAGAGGAATACCAACTTTCCACAAGCACCTCAAGAGGAGGCTTCTCTCAGCTACAGGTATGTGAGAGGGATCCTGAGTTTGTGGCCTCAAGTCGAATGGACACCGAGATGCTCTGACTCGAAGTAAGGCCGGATATCCCTGCAGTGAATTGAATGCAGGCTCGTCTTGCATCTCCCAAGACGAAGGGATGTCTGAATCCCCTGTGGAGACCACAGAGAAAGACCTAGTTCTCCGCCTCATAACGAATGGAGGCCTCACATCCTTTGAAAACTCGAGAGGTCCTCGGAGATCAATGCTTCCAAAGGGGACGATGCCTGACTCCTCTTGAAAATGGATAGGAGTCCCAGGATCCCTGTGGCACGTGGAAAGGGACACTGGGTCTCCCGCCTCACGTGGAGACGCGTCCCAATTGCCATGCCAAGACTCGAGGAGAAACCCGCGGTATCCCTCGCACCTATGCAGGCGTCCTGACGTCGCTGAACAAACACTTGTCTGGAAGGACCCTCCCCGTCGTAACTCGAGAATATACCCAAGGTTCCTGGCCGCAACTCGAGAAAAACCATGAGACTTCCCCCTCGCCGTGAGATTAGTCCCGATTCCCCTGCATTGCGTGCAGAGCAATTCCGTGTTCCATATCAAACGTGAAAGGAGCCTTGATTTCCTTGATGGCACTCCAGAGAAAACCCAAGATCACTGTCTCAAGTCTAGAGGGATCCTGAGGTCACTGGAGCAACACGAAAGGGCTCAGTGGACCACAAATCAACTCGAGATGAGAGCTTAGTCCCTGACTTCGACTCAAGAGGAATGCCAACTATCCACAAGCCCTTCAAGAAGAGGCTTCTCTCAGCTACAGGTATGTGAGAGGGACCCTGAGTTTGTGGCCTCAAGTGAAATGGACACCGAGATGCTCTGACTCGAAGTAAGGCCGGATATCCCTGCAGTGAATTGAATGCAGGCTCGTCTTGCATCTCCCAAGACGAAGGGATGTCTGAATCCCCTGTGGAGACCACAGAGAAAGACCTAGTTCTCCGCCTCATTGCGAACGGAGGCCTCACAACCTTTGAAAATTCGAGAGGTCCGCGGAGATCAATGCTTCCAAAGGAGACGATTCCTGACTCCTCTTGAAAATGGATAGGAGTCCCAGGATAGCTGTGGCACGTGGAAAGGGACCCTGGGTCTCCCGCCTAATGTGTAGTCACGGCCCATTTGCTATGCCAAGACTCGAGGAGTACCCCGAGATTTCCCTTGCACCTAGGCAGGCGTCTTGACTTCGCTGAACAAACACGTTTCTGGAAGGGCCCTCCCCGTCGTAACTCGATAGTATAACCCAGGTTCCGGCCGTAACTCGAGAAAAACCATGAGACTTCCCCCTCGCCGCGAGATGAGGCCCGATTCCCCTGCACTGCGTGCAGAGCCATACCGTGTTCCACATCAAACGTGAAAGGAGCCTTGATTCCCTTGACGGCACTCCAGAGAAAACCCAAGATCACTGTCTCAAGTCTAGAGGGATCCTGAGGTCTCTGAAGCAACACGAAAGCTATCCGTGGACCCCAAATCCACTCGAGATAAGAGCTTAGTACCTTGCTTCGAATCAAGAGGAATACCAACTTTCCACAAGCACCTCAAGAGGAGGCTTCTCTCAGCTACAGCTATGTGAGAGGGACCCTGAGTTTGTGGCCTCAATTGGAATGGACAGCGAGATGCTCTGACTCGAAGTAAGGCCGGATATCCCTGCAGTGAATTGAATGCAGGCTCGTCTTGCATCTCCCAAGACGAAGGGATGTCTAAATCCCCTCTGAAGACCACAGAGAAAGACCTAGTTTTCCGCCTCATCGCGACCGGAGGCCTCACATCCTTTGAAAACTCGAGAGGTTCGTGGAGATCAATGCTTCCAAAGGAGACGATGCCTGACTCTTCTTGAAAATGGATAGGAGTCCCAGGATCACTGTGGCACGTGGAAAGGGACCCTGGGTCTCCCGCCTCACGTGGAGACGCGTCCCAATTGCCATGCCAAGACTCGAGGAGAATCCCGAGGTGTCCCTCGCACCTAGGCAGGAGTCCTGACGTCGCTGAACAAACACGTGTCTGGAAGGGCCCTCCCCGACGTAACTCGAGAATAAACCCCACGTTCCGGCTGCAACTCGATAAAAGCCATGAGACTTTGCCCTCGCCGCGAGATGAGGCCCGATTCCACTGCACTGCATGCAGAGCAATTCCGTGTTCCACATCAAACGTGAAAGGAGCCTTGATTTTCTTGATGGCACTCCAGAGAAAACCCAAGATCACTGTCTCAAGTCTAGAGGGATTCTGAGGTCTCTGTAGCAACACGAAAGGTATCCGTGGACCCCAAATCCACTCGAGATAAGAGCTTAGTCCCTGGCTTCGAATCAAGAGGAATACCAACTTTCCACAAGCACCTCAAGAGGAGGCTTCTCTCAGCTACAGGCAAGTGAGAGGGACCCTGAGTTTGTGGCTTCAAGTGGAATGGACACCGAGATGCTCTGACTCGAAGTAAGGCCGGATATCCCTGCAGTGAATTGAATGCAGGCTCGTCTTGCATCTCCCAAGACGAAGGGATGTCTGAATCCCCTCTGGAGACCACAAAGAAAGACCTAGTCCTCCGCCTCATCGCGACCGGAGACCTCACATACTTTGAAAACTCGAGAGGTCTGCGGAGATCAATGCTTCCAAAGGAGACCATGCCTGACTCTTCTTGAAAATGGATAGGAGATCCAGGATGCCTGTGGCACGTGGAAAGGGACGCTGGGTCTCCCGCTTCACGTGGAGACGCGTCCCAATTGCCATGCCAAGACTCGAGGAGAATCCCGAGTTGTCCCTCGCACCTAGGCAGGAGTCCTGACGTCGCTGAACAAACACGTGTCTGGAAGGGCCCTCCCCGTCGTAACTCGAGAATATACCCCAGGTTCCGGCCTCAACTCGAGAAAAACCATGAGACTTCCCCCTCAATGCGAGATGAGGCCCGATTCCCCTGCAATGCGTGCAGAGCAATTCCGTGTTCCACATCAAACGTGAAAGGAGCCTTGATTTCCTTGATGGCACTCCAGAGAAAACCCAAGATCACTGTCTCAAGTCTAGAGGGATCCTGAGGTCACTGGAGTAACACGAAATTTCTCCGTGGACCCCAAATCAACTGGAGATGAGAGCTTAGTCCCTGGCTTCGACTCAAGAGGAATACCAACTTTCCACAAGCAGTTCAAGAGGAGGCTTCTCTCAGCTACAGGTATGTGAGAGGGACCCTGAGTTTGTGGCCTCAAGTGGAATGGACATCGAGATGCTCTGACTCGAAGTAAGGCCGGATATCCCTGCAGTGAATTGAATGCAGGCTCGTCTTGCATCTCCCAAGACGAATGGATGTCTGAATCCCCTGTGGAGACCACAGAGAAAGACCTAGTCCTCCGCCTCATCGCGACCGGAGGCCTCACATCGTTTGAAAACTCGAGAGGTCCACGGAGATCAATGCTTCCAAAGGAGACGATGCCTGACTCCTCTTGAAAATGGATAGGAGTCCCAGGATCCCTGTGGCACGTGGAAAGGGACCCTGGGTCTCCCGCCTCACGTGGAGACGCGTCCCAATTGCCATGCCAAGACTCGAGGAGAATCCCGAGGTGTCCCTCGCACCTAGGCAGGAGTCCTGACGTCGCTCAACAAACACGTGTCTGGAAGGGCCCTCCCCGTTGTAACTCGAGAATATACCCCAGGATCCGGCCGCAACTCGAGAAAAACCATGAGACTTCCCCCTCGCCGCGAGATGAGGCCCGATTCCCCTGAACTGCGTGCAGAGCAATTCCGTGTTCCACATCAAACGTGAAAGGAGCCTTGATTTCCTTGATGATACTGCAGAGAAATCACAAGATCACTGTCTCAAGTCTAGCGGGATACTGAGGTCACTGGAGCAACAAGAAAGGGCTCCGTGCACCCCAAATAAACTCGAGATGAGACCTTAGTCCCTGGCTTCGACACAAGAGGAATACCAACTTTTCACAAGCACCTCAAGAGGAGGCTTCTCTCAGCTACAGGTATGTGAGAGGGACCCTGAGTATGTGGCCTCAAGTGGAATGGACACCGAGATGCTCTGACTCGAAGTAAGGCCGGATATCCCTGCAGTGAATTGAATGCAGCCTCGTCTTGCATCTCCCAAGACGAAGGGATGTGTGAATCCCCTGTGGAGACAACAGAGAAAGACCTAATTCTCCGCCTCATCGCGACCTGTGGCCTCACATCGTTTGAAACTCGAGAGGTCCACGGAGATCAATGCTTCCAAAGGAGACGATGCCTGACTTCCCTTGAAAATGGATAGGAGTCCCAGGATCCCTGTGGCACGTGGAAAGGGACCCTGGGTCTCCCGCCTCACGTGGAGAAGCGTCCCCATTGCCATGCCAAGACTCGAGGAGAATCCCGAGGTGTCCCTCGCACCTAGGCAGGAGTCCTGACGTCGCTGAACAAACACGTGTCTGGAAGGGCCCTCCCCGTCGTAACTCGAGAATATACCCCAGGTACCGGCCTCAACTCGAGAAAAACCATGAGACTTCCCCCTCGCTGCGAGATGAGGCCCGATTCCCCTGCACTGCGTGCAGAGCAATTCCGTGTACCACATCAAACGTGAAAGGAGCCTTGATTTCCTTGATGGCACTGCAGAGAAAACGAAGGTCACTGTCTCAAGTCTAGAGGGATCCTGAGGTCACTGGAGCAACACGAAAGGGCTCCGTGGACCCCAAATAAACTCGAGATGAGAGCTTAGTCCCTGGCTTCGACTCAAGAGGAATACCAACTTTTCACAAGCACCTCAAGAGGAGGCTTCTCTCAGCTACAGGTATGTGAGAGGGACCCTGAGTTTGTGGCCTCAAGTGGAATGGACACTGAGATGGTCTGACTCGAAGTAAGGCCGGATATCCCTGCAGTGAATTGAATGCAGGCTCGTCTTGCATCTACATAGACGAAGGGATGTCTGAATCCCCTGTGGAGACCACAGAGAAAGACCTAGTCCGCAGCCTCATCAAGACCGGAGGCCTCACATCCTTTGAAAACTCGAGAGGTCTGCGGAGATCAATGCTTCCAAAGGAGACGATGCCTGACTCTTCTTGAAAATGGATAGAAGTTCCAGGATCCCTGTGGCACGTTTAAAGGGACCCTGGGTCTCCCGGCTCCCGTGGAGAAGCGTCCCAATTGCCATGCCAAGACTCGAGGAGAATCCCGAGGTGTCCCCCGCACCTAGGCAGGAGTCCGACGTCGCTGAACAAACACGTGTCTGGAAAGGCCCTCCCCATCGTAACTCGAGAATATACCCCAGGTTCCAGCCGCAACTCGAGAAAAACCATGAGACTTCCCCCTCGCCGCGAGATGAGGCCCGATTCCCCTGCACTGCGTGCAGAGCAATTCCGTGTTCCACATCAAACGTGAAAGGAGCCTTGATTTCCTTGATGGCACTCCAGAGAAAACCCAAGATCACTGTCTCAAGTCTAGAGGGATCCTGAGGTCACTGGAGCAACACGAAAGGGCTCCGTGCACCCCAAATCAACTCGAGATGAGAGCTTAGTCCCTGGCTTCGACTCAAGAGGAATACCAACTTTCCATAAGCACCTCAAGAGGAGGCTTCTCTCAGCTACAGGTATGTGAGAGGGACCCTGAGTTTGTGGCCTCAAGTGGAATGGACATCGAGATGCTCTGACTCGAAGTAAGGCCGGATATCCCTGCAGTGAATTGAATGCAGGCTCGTCTTGCATCTCCCAAGACGAATGGATGTCTGAATCCCCTGTGGAGACCACAGAGAAAGACCTAGTCCTCCGCCTCATCGCGACCGGAGGCCTCACATCCTTTTAAAACTCGAGAGGTCCGCGGAGATCAATGCTTCCAAAGGAGACGATGCCTGACTCCTCTTGAAAATGGATAGGAGTCCCAGGATCACTGTGGCACGTGGAAAGGGACCCTGGGTCTCCCGCCTCACGTGGAGACGCGTCCCAATTGCCATGCCAAGACTCGAGGAGAATCCCGAGGTGTCCCTTGCACCTAGGCAGGATTCCGGACGTCGCTGAACAAACACGTGTCTGGAAGGGCCCTCCCCGTCGTAACTCGAGAATATACCCCAGGTTCCGGCCGCAACTCGAGAAAAACCATGAGACTTCACCCTCGCCGCGAAATGAGGCCCGATTCCCCTGCACTGCGTGCAGAGCAATTCCGTGTTCCACATCAAACGTGAAAGGAACCTTGATTTCCTTGATGGCACTCCAGAGAAAACCCAAGATCACTGTCTCAAGTCTAGAGGGATCCTGAGGTCACTGGAGGAACACGAAATTTCTCTGCGGACCCCAAATCAACTCGAGATGAGAGCTTAGTCCCTGGCTTTGACTCAAGAGGAATACCAACTTTCCACAAGCACCTAAAGAGGAAGCTTCTCTCAGCTACAGGTATGTGAGAGGGACCCTGAGTTTGTGGCCTCAAGTGGAATGGACACCAAGATGCTCTGACTCGAAGTAAGGCCGGATATCCCAATAGTGAATTGAATGCAGGCTCGTCTTGCATCTCCCAAGATGAAGGGATGTCTGAATTTTCTGTGGAGACGACAGAGAAAGACCTAGTCCTCTGCCTCATCGAGACCGGAGGCATCACATCCTTTGAAAACTCGAGAGGTCTGCGGAGGTCAATGTTTCCAAAGGAGACGATGCCTGACTCTTCTTGAAAATGGATAGGAGTCCCAGGATCCCTGTGGCACGTGGAAAGGGACCCTGGGTCTCCCGCCTCAGGTGGAGACACGTCCCAATTGCCATGCCAAGACTCGAGGAGAATCCCGAGGTGTCCCTCGCACCTAGGCATGAGTCCTGACGTCGCTCAACAAACACGTGTCTGGAAGGGCCCTTTCCGTTGTAACTCGAGAATATACCCCAGAATCCGGCCGCAACTCGAGAAAAACCATGAGACTTCCCCCTCGCCGCGAGATGAGGCCCGATTCCCCTGCACTGCGTGCAGAGCAATTCCGTGTTCCACATCAAACGTGAAAGGAGCCTTGATTTCCTTGATGGTACTGCAGAGAAATCCTAAGATCACTGTCTCAAGTCTAGCGGGATCCTGAGGTCACTGGAGCAACAAGAAAGGGCTCCGTGCACCCCAAATAAACTCGAGATGAGACCTTAGTCCCTGGCTTTGACTCAAGAGGAATACCAACTTTTCACAAGCACCTCAAGAGGAGGCTTCTCTCTGCTACAGGTATGTGAGAGGGACCCTGATTATGTGGCCTCAAGTGGAATGGACACCGAGATGCTCTGACTCGAAGTAAGGCCGGATATCCCTGCAGTGAATTGAATGCAGCCTCGTCTTGCATCTCCCAAGACGAAGGGATGTCTGAATCCCCTGTGGAGACAACAGAGAAAGACCTAATTCTCCGCCTCATCGCGACCTGTGGCCTCACATCGTTTGAAACTCGAGAGGTCCACGGAGATCAATGCTTCCAAAGGAGATGATGCCTGACTCCTCTTGGAAATGGATAGGAGTCCCAGGATCCCTGTGGCACGTGGAAAGGGACCCTGGGTCTCCCGCCTCACGTGGAGAAGCGTCCCCATTGCCATGCCAAGACTCGAGGAGAATCCCGAGGTGTCCCTCGCACCTAGGCAGGAGTCCTGACGTCGCTGAACAAACACGTGTCTGGAAGGGCCCTCCCCGTCGTAACTCGAGAATATACCCCAGGTTCCGGCCTCAACTCGAGAAAAACCATGAGACTTCCCCCTCGCTGCGAGATGAGGCCCGATTCCCCTGCACTGCGTGCAGAGGAATTCCGTGTTGCACATCAAACGTGAAAGGAGCCTTGATTTCCTTGATGGCACTGCAGAGAAAACGAAGGTCACTGTCTCAAGTCTAGAGGGATCCTGAGGTCACTGGAGCAACACGAAAGGGCTCCGTGGACCCCAAATAAACTCGAGATGAGAGCTTAGTCCCTGGCTTCGACTCAAGAGGAATACCAACTTTTCACAAGCACCTCAAGAGGAGGCTTTTCTCAGCTACAGGTATGTGAGAGGGACCCTGAGTTTGTGGCCTTAAGTGGAATGGACACTGAGATGCTCTGACTCGAAGTAAGGCCGGATATCCCTGCAGTGAATTGAATGCAGGCTCGTCTTGCATCTCCATAGACGAAGGGATGTCTGCATCCCCTGTGGAGACCACAGAGAAAGACCTAGTCCGCAGCCTCATCAAGACCGGAGGCCTCACATCCTTTGAAAACTCGAGAGGTCTGCGGAGATCAATGCTTCCAAAGGAGACGATGCCTGACTCTTCTTGAAAATGGATAGAAGTTCCAGGATCCCTGTGGCACGTTTAAAGGGACCCTGGGTCTCCCGGCTCCCGTGGAGACGCGTCCCAATTGCCATGCCAAGACTCGAGGAGAATCCCGAGGTGTCCCCCGCACCTAGGCAGGAGTCCGACGTCGCTGAACAAACACGTGTCTGGAAAGGCTCTCCCCATCGTAACTCGAGAATATACCCCAGGTTCCAGCCGCAACTCGAGAAAAACCATGAGACTTCCCCCTCGCCGCGAGATGAGGCCCGATTCCCCTGCACTGCGTGCAGAGCAATTCCGTGTTCCACATCAAACGTGAAAGGAGCCTTGATTTCCTTGATGGCACTCCAGAGAAAACCCAAGATCACTGTCTCAAGTCTAGAGGGATCCTGAGGTCACTGGAGCAACAGGAAAGGGCTCCGTGCACCCCAAATCAACTCGAGATGAGAGCTTAGTCCCTGGCTTCGACTCAAGAGGAATACCAACTTTCCATAAGCACCTCAAGAGGAGGCTTCTCTCAGCTACAGTTATGTGAGAGGGACCCTGAGTTGCTGGCCTCAAGTGGAATGGACACTGAGATGGTCTGACTCGAAGTAAGGCCGGATATCCTTGCAGTGATTTAATGCAGGCTCGTCTTGCATTTCCCAAGACGAAGGGATGTCTGAATCCCCTGTGGAGACCACAGAGAAAGACCTAGTCCTCCACTCATCGCGACCGGAGGCCTCACATCCTTTGAAAACTCGAGAGGTCTGCGGAGATCAATGCTTCCAAAGGAGCCGATGCCTGACTCCTCTTGAAAATGGATAGGAGTCCCAGGATCCCTGTGGCACGTGGAAAGGGACCCTGGGTCTCCGGCCTCACGTGGAGTCGCGTCCCCATTGCCATGCCAAGACTCGAGGAGAATCCCGAGGTGTCCCTCGCACCTAGGCAGGAGTCCTGACGTCGCTGAACAAACACGTGTCTGGAAGGGCCCACCCCGACGTAACTCGAGAATATACCCCAGGTTCCAGCCGCAACTGGAGAAAAACCATGAGACTTCCCCCTCGCCGCGAGATGAGGCCCGATTCCCCTGCACTGCGTGCAGAGCAATTCCGTGTTCCACATCAAACGTGAAAGGAGCCTTGATTTCCTTGATGGCACTCCAGAGAAAACCCAAGATCCCTGCCTCAAGTCTAGAGGGATCCTGAGGTCACTGGAGCAACACGAAAGGGCTCCGTGCACCCCAAATCAACTCGAGATGAGAGCTTAGTCCCTGGCTTCGAGTCAAGAGGAATACCAACTTTCCACAAGCACCTCAAGAGGAGGCTTCTCTCAGCTACAGGTATGTGAGAGGGACCCTGAGTTTATGGCCTCAAGTCGAATGGACACCGAGATGGTCTGAATCGAAGTAAGGTCGGATATCCTTGCAGTGAATTGAATGCTGGCTCGTCTTGCATCTCCCAAGATGAAGGGATGTCTGAATCCCCTGTGCAGACCACAGAGAAAGACCTAATTCTCCGCCTCATCGCGACCGGAGGCCTCACATCCTTTGAAAACTCGAGAGGTCCGCGGACATCAATGCTTCCAAAGGAGACGATGCCTGACTCCTCTTGAAAATGGATAGGAGTCCCAGGATCCCTGTGGCACGTGGAAAAGGACCCTGGGTCTCCCGCCTCACGTGGAGACGCGTCCCCATTGCCATCCCAAGACTCGAGGAGAATCCCGAGGTGTCCCTCGCACCTAGGCAGGAGTCCTGACGTCGCTGAACAAACACGTGTCTGGAAGGGCCTTCCCCGACGTAACTCGAGAATATACCCCAGGTTCCGGCCACAACTCGAGAAAAACCATGAGACTTCCCCCTCGCCGCGAGATGAGGCCCGATTCCCCTGCACTGCGTGCAGAGCAATTCCGTGTTCCACATCAAACGTGAAAGGAGCCTTGATTTCCCTGATGGCACTCCAGAAAAAACCCAAAATCACTGTCTCAAGTCTAGAGGGATCCTGAGGTCACTGGAGCAACACGAAAGGGCTCCGTGGACCCCAAATCAACTCGAGATGAGAGCTTAGTCCCTGGCTTCGACTCAAGAGGAATACCAACTTTCCACAAGCACCTCAAGAGGAGGCTTCTCTCAGCTACAGGTATGTGAGAGGGACCCTGAGTTTGTGGCCTCAAGTGGAATGGACACAGAGATGCTCTGACTAGAAGTAAGGCCGGATATCCCTGCAGTGAATTGAATGCAGGCTCGTCTTGCATCTCCCAAGACGAAGGGATGTCTGAATCCGCAGTGGAGACCACAGAGAAAGACCTAGTCCTCCGCCTCATCGAGACCCGAGGCAGCACATCCTTTGAAAACTCGAGAAGTCTGCGGAGGACAATGCTTCCAAAGGAGACGATGCCTGACTCCTCTTGAAAATGGATAGGAGTCCCAGGATGCCTGTGGCACGTGGAAAGGGACCCTGGGGCTCCTGCCTCACATGGAGACGCGTTCCAATTGCCATGCCAAGACTCGAGGAGAATCCCGAGGTGTCCCTCGCACCTAGGCAGGAGTCCTGACGTCGCTGAACAAACACGTGTCTGCAAGGGCCCTCCCCGTCGTAACTCGAGAATATACCCCAGGTTCCAGCCGCAACTCGAGAAAAACCATGAGACTTCCCCCTCGCCGCGAGGTGAGGCCCGATTCCCCTGCACTGCGTGCAGAGCAATTCCGTGTTCCACATCAAACTGGAAAGGAACCTTGATTTCCTTGATGGCACTCCAGAGAAAACCCAAAGTCACTGTCTCAAGTCTAGAGGGATCCTGAGGCCACTGTAACAGCATGAAATGGCTCCGTGGACCCCAAATCAACTCGAGATGAGAGCTTAGTCCCTTGCTTCGACTTAAGAGGAATACCAACTTTCCACAAGCACCTCAAGAGGAGGCTTCTCTCAGCTACAGGTATGTGAGAGGGACCCTGAGTTTGTGGCCTCAAGTGGAATGGACACCGAGATGCTCTGACTCGAAGTAAGGCCGGATATCCCTGCAGTGAATTGAATGCAGGCTCGTCTTGCATCTCCCAAGACGAAGGGATGTCTGAATTCCCTGTGGAGACGACAGAGAAAGACCTAGTCCTCCGCCTCATCGAGACCGGAGGCCTCACATCCTTTGAAAACTCGAGAGGTCTGCGGAGGTCAATGCTTCCAAAGGAGACGATGCCTGACTCTTCTTGAAAATGGATAGGAGTCCCAGGATCCCTGTGGCACGTGGAAAGGGACCCTGGGTCTCCCTCCTCAGGTGGAGACGCGTCCCAATTGCCATGCCAAGACTCGAGGAGAATCCCGAGGTGTCGCTCGCACCTAGGCAGGAGTCCTGACGTCGCTGAACAAACACGTGTCTGGAAGGGCCCTCCCCGTCGTAACTCGAGAATATACCCCAGGTTCCGGCCGCAACTCGAGAGAAACCATGAGACTTCCCCCTCGCTGCGAGATGAGGCCCGATTCCCCTGCATTGCATGCACAGCAATTCCGTGTTGCACATCAAACGTGAAAGGAGCCTTGATTTCCTTGATGGCACTCCAGAGAAAACCCAAGATCACTGTCTCAAGTGTAGAGGGATCCTGAGGTCACTGTAGCAACACGAAAGGGATCCGTGGAACCCAAATCAACTCGAGATGAGAGCTTAGTCCCTGGCTTCGACTCAAGAGGAATACCAACTTTCCACAACCACCTCAAGAGGGGGCTTCTCTCAGCAACAGGTATGTGAGAGGGACCCTGAGTTTGTGGCCTCAAGTGGAATGGACACCGAGATGCTCTGACTCGAAGTAAGGCCGGATATCCCTGCAGTGAATTGAATGCAAGCTCGTCTTGCATCTCCCAAGACGAAGGGATGTCTGAATCCCCTGTGGAGACCACAGAGAAAGACCTAGTCCTCAGCCTCATCGCGACCGGAGGCCTCACATCCTTTGAAAACTCGAGAGGTACATGGAGATCAATGCTTCGAAAGGAGACGATGCCTGACTCCTCTTGAAAATGGATAGGAGTCCCAGGATCCCTGTGGCACGTGGAAAGGGACACTGGGTCTCCCGCCTCACGTGGAGACGCGTCCCACTTGCCATGACAAGACTCGAGGAGAATCCCGAGGTGTCCCTCGCACCTAGGCAGGTGTCCTGACGTCGCTGAACAAACACGTGTCTGGAAGGGCCCTCCCCGTTGTAACTCGAGAATATACCCCAGGTTCTGGCCGCAACTCGAGAAAAACCATGAGACTTCCCCCTCGCCGCGAGATGAGGCCCGATTCCCCTGCACTGCGTGCAGAGCAATTCCGTGTTCCACATCAAACGTGAACGGAGCCTTGATTTCGTTGATGGCACTCCAGAGAAAACCCAAGATCACTTTCTCAAGTCTAGAGGGATCCTGAGGTCACTGGAGCAACACGAAAGGGCTCCGTGGACCCCAAATCAACTCGAGATGAGATCTTAGTCCCTGGCTTCGACTCAAGAGGAATACCAACTTTCCACAAGCACCTCAAGAGGAGGCTTCTCTCAGCTACAGGTTTGTGAGAGGGACCCTGAGTTTGTGGCCTCAAGTGCAGTGGACACCGAGATGCTCTGACTCGAAGTAAGGCCGGATATCCCTGCATTGAATTGAATGCAGGCTCGTCTTGCATCTCCCAAGTCGAAGGGATGTCTGAATCCCCTGTGGAGACCACAGAGAATGACCTAGTCCTCTGCCTCAACGCGACCGGAGGCCTCACATCCTTTGAAAATTCGAGAGGTCTGCCGATATCAATGTTTCCAAAGGAGACGATGCCTGACTCCTCTTGAAAATGGATAGGAGTCCCAGGATCCCTGTGGCACGTGGAAACGGATCCTGGGTCTCCCGCCTCACGTGGAGACGCGTCCCAATTGCCATGCCAAGACTCGAAGAGAATCCCGAGGTGTCCCTCGCACCTAGGCAGGAGTCCTGACGTCGCTGAACAAACACGTGTCTGGAAGGGCCCTCCCCGTCGTAACTCGAGAATATACCCCAGGTTCCGGCCGCACCTCGAGAAAAACCATGAGACTTCCCCCTCGCCGCGACATGAGCCCCGATTCCCCTGCACTGCGTGCAGAGCAATTCCGTGTTCCACATCAAACGTGAAAGGAGCCTTGATTTCCTTGATGGCACTCCAGAGAAAACCCAAGATCACTGTCTCAAGTCTAGAGGGATCCTGACGTAACTGGAGCAACACGAAAGGGCTCCGTGGACCCCAAATCAACTCGAGATGAGAGCTTAGTCCCTGGCTTCGACTCAAGAGGAATACCAACTTTTCACAAACACCTCAAGAGGAGGCTTCTCTCAGCTACAAGTATGTGAGAGGGACCCTGTGTTTGTGGTCTCAAGTGTAATGGACACCGAGATGCTCTGACTCGAAGTAAGGCCGGATATCCCTGCAGTGAATTGAATACAGGCTCATCTTGCATCTCCATAGACGAAGGGATGTCTGCATCCCCTGTGGAGACCACAGAGAAAGACCTAGTCCTCCGCCTCATCAAGACCGGAGGCCTCACATCCTTTGAAAACTCGAGAGGTCTGCGGAGATCAATGCTTCCAAAGGAGACGATGCCTGACTCCTCTTGAAAATGGATAGGAGTCCCAGGATCCCTGTGGCATGTGGAAAGGGACCCTGGGTCTCCCGGCTCCCGTGGAGACGCATCCCAATTGCCATGCCAAGACTCGAGGAGAATCCCGAGGTGTCCCTCGCACCTAGGCAGGAGTCCAACGTCGCTGAACAAACACGTGTCTGGAAGGGCCCTCCCCGTCGTAACTCGAGAATATACACCAGGTTCCGGCCAAAACTCGAGAAAAACCATGAGACTTCCCCCTCGCCGCGAGATGAGGCCCGATTCCCCTGCACTGCGTGCAGAGCAAATCCGTGTTCCACATCAAACGTGAAAGGAGCCTTGATTTCCTTGATGGCACTCCAGAGAAAACCCAAGATCACTGTCTCTAGTCTAGAGGGATCCTGAGGTCACTGGAGCAACACGAAAGGGCTCCGTGGACCCCAAATCAACTCGAGATGAGAGCTTAGTCCCTGGCTTCGACTCAAGAGGAATACCAACTTTCCACAAGCACCTTAAGAGGAGGCTTCTCTCAGCTACAGGTATGTGAGAGGGACCCTGAATTTGTGGCCTCAAGTGGAATGGACACCGAGATGCTCTGACTCGAAGTAAGGCCGGATATCCCTGCATTGAATTGAATGCAGGCTCGTCTTGCATCTCCCAAGAAGAAGGGTTGTCTGAACCCCTGTGGAGACCACAGAGAAAAACCTAGTCCTCCGCCTCAACGCGATCCGAGGCCTCACATCCTTTGAAAACTCGAGAGGTCCGCGGAGATCAATGCTTCCAAAGGAGACGATTCCTGACTCCTCTTGAAAATGGATAGGAGTCCCAGGATCCCTGTGGCACGTGGAAACGGATCCTGGGTCTCATGCCTCACGTGGAGACGGGTCCCAATTGCCATGCCAAGACTCGAGGAGAATCCCGAGGTGTCCCTCGCACCTAGGCAGGAGTCCTGACTTCGCTCAAAAAACACGTGTCTGGAAGGGCCCTCCCCGTCGTAACTCGAGAATATACCCCAGGTTCCGGCCGCACCTCGAGAAAAACCATGAGACTTCCCCCTCGCCGCGACATGAGGCCCGATTCCCCTGCACTGCGTGCAGAGCAATTCCGTGTTCCACATCAAACGTGAAAGGAGCCTTGATTTCCTTGATGGCACTCCAGAGAAAACCCAAGATCACTGTCTCAAGTCTAGAGGGATCCTGAGGTAACTGGAGCAACAAGAAAGGGCTTCGTGGACCCCAAATCAACTCGAGATGAGAGCTTAGTCCCTGGCTTCGAACTAAGAGGAATACCAACTTTCCACAAGCACCTCAAGAGGAGGCTTCTCTCAGCTACAAGTATGTGAGAGGGACCCTGTGTTTGTGGTCTCAAGTGGAATGGACACCGAGATGCTCTGACTCGAAGTAAGGCCGGATATCCCTGCAGTGAATTGAATGCAGGCTCGTCTTGCATCTCCATAGACGAAGGGATGTCTGCATCCCCTGTGGAGACCACAGAGAAAGACCTAGTCCTCCGCATCATCAAGACCGGAGGCCTCACATCCTTTGAAAACTCGAGAGGTCTGCGGAGATCAATGTTTCCAAAGGAGACGATGCCTGACTCCTCTTGAAAATGGATAGGAGTCCCAGGATCCCTGTGGCACGTGGAAACGGATCCTGGGTCTCCCGCCTCACGTGGAGACGCGTCCCAATTGCCATGCCAAGACTCGAGGAGAATCCCGAGGTGTCCCTCGCACCTAGGCAGGAGTCCTGACGTCGCTGAACAAACACGTGTCTGGAAGGGCCCTCCCCGTCGTAACTCGAGAATATACCCCAGGTTCCGGCCGCACCTCGAGAAAAACCATGAGACTTCCCCCTCGCCGCGACATGAGCCCCGATTCCCCTGCACTGCGTGCAGAGCAATTCCGTGTTCCACATCAAACGTGAAAGGAGCCTTGATTTCCTTGATGGCACTCCAGAGAAAACCCAAGATCACTGTCTCAAGTCTAGAGGGATCCTGACGTAACTGGAGCAACACGAAAGGGCTCCGTGGACCCCAAATCAACTCGAGATGAGAGCTTAGTCCCTGGCTTCGACTCAAGAGGAATACCAACTTTTCACAAACACCTCAAGAGGAGGCTTCTCTCAGCTACAAGTATGTGAGAGGGACCCTGTGTTTGTGGTCTCAAGTGTAATGGACACCGAGATGCTCTGACTCGAAGTAAGGCCGGATATCCCTGCAGTGAATTGAATACAGGCTCATCTTGCATCTCCATAGACGAAGGGATGTCTGCATCCCCTGTGGAGACCACAGAGAAAGACCTAGTCCTCCGCCTCATCAAGACCGGAGGCCTCACATCCTTTGAAAACTCGAGAGGTCTGCGGAGATCAATGCTTCCAAAGGAGACGATGCCTGACTCCTCTTGAAAATGGATAGGAGTCCCAGGATCCCTGTGGCATGTGGAAAGGGACCCTGGGTCTCCCGGCTCCCGTGGAGACGCATCCCAATTGCCATGCCAAGACTCGAGGAGAATCCCGAGGTGTCCCTCGCACCTAGGCAGGAGTCCAACGTCGCTGAACAAAAACGTGTCTGGAAGGGCCCTCCCCGTCGTAACTCGAGAATATACACCAGGTTCCGGCCAAAACTCGAGAAAAACCATGAGACTTCCCCCTCGCCGCGAGATGAGGCCCGATTCCCCTGCACTGCGTGCAGAGCAAATCCGTGTTCCACATCAAACGTGAAAGGAGCCTTGATTTCCTTGATGGCACTCCAGAGAAAACCCAAGATCACTGTCTCTAGTCTAGAGGGATCCTGAGGTCACTGGAGCAACACGAAAGGGCTCCGTGGACCCCAAATCAACTCGAGATGAGAGCTTAGTCCCTGGCTTCGACTCAAGAGGAATACCAACTTTCCACAAGCACCTTAAGAGGAGGCTTCTCTCAGCTACAGGTATGTGAGAGGGACCCTGAATTTGTGGCCTCAAGTGGAATGGACACCGAGATGCTCTGACTCGAAGTAAGGCCGGATATCCCTGCATTGAATTGAATGCAGGCTCGTCTTGCATCTCCCAAGAAGAAGGGTTGTCTGAACCCCTGTGGAGACCACAGAGAAAAACCTAGTCCTCCGCCTCAACGCGATCCGAGGCCTCACATCCTTTGAAAACTCGAGAGGTCCGCGGAGATCAATGCTTCCAAAGGAGACGATTCCTGACTCCTCTTGAAAATGGATAGGAGTCCCAGGATCCCTGTGGCACGTGGAAACGGATCCTGGGTCTCACGCCTCACGTGGAGACGGGTCCCAATTGCCATGCCAAGACTCGAGGAGAATCCCGAGGTGTCCCTCGCACCTAGGCAGGAGTCCTGACGTCGCTCAAAAAACACGTGTCTGGAAGGGCCCTCCCCGTCGTAACTCGAGAATATACCCCAGGTTCCGGCCGCACCTCGAGAAAAACCATGAGACTTCCCCCTCGCCGCGACATGAGGCCCGATTCCCCTGCACTGCGTGCAGAGCAATTCCGTGTTCCACATCAAACGTGAAAGGAGCCTTGATTTCCTTGATGGCACTCCAGAGAAAACCCAAGATCACTGTCTCAAGTCTAGAGGGATCCTGAGGTAACTGGAGCAACAAGAAAGGGCTTCGTGGACCCCAAATCAACTCGAGATGAGAGCTTAGTCCCTGGCTTCGAACTAAGAGGAATACCAACTTTCCACAAGCACCTCAAGAGGAGGCTTCTCTCAGCTACAAGTATGTGAGAGGGACCCTGTGTTTGTGGTCTCAAGTGGAATGGACACCGAGATGCTCTGACTCGAAGTAAGGCCGGATATCCCTGCAGTGAATTGAATGCAGGCTCGTCTTGCATCTCCATAGACGAAGGGATGTCTGCATCCCCTGTGGAGACCACAGAGAAAGACCTAGTCCTCCGCATCATCAAGACCGGAGGCCTCACATCCTTTGAAAACTCGAGAGGTCTGCGGAGATCAATGTTTCCAAAGGAGACGATGCCTGACTCCTCTTGAAAATGGATAGGAGTCCCAGGATCCCTGTGGCACGTGGAAACGGATCCTGGGTCTCCCGCCTCACGTGGAGACGCGTCCCAATTGCCATGCCAAGACTCGAGGAGAATCCCGAGGTGTCCCTCGCACCTAGGCAGGAGTCCTGACGTCGCTGAACAAACACGTGTCTGGAAGGGCCCTCCCCGTCGTAACTCGAGAATATACCCCAGGTTCCGGCCGCACCTCGAGAAAAACCATGAGACTTCCCCCTCGCCGCGACATGAGCCCCGATTCCCCTGCACTGCGTGCAGAGCAATTCCGTGTTCCACATCAAACGTGAAAGGAGCCTTGATTTCCTTGATGGCACTCCAGAGAAAACCCAAGATCACTGTCTCAAGTCTAGAGGGATCCTGACGTAACTGGAGCAACACGAAAGGGCTCCGTGGACCCCAAATCAACTCGAGATGAGAGCTTAGTCCCTGGCTTCGACTCAAGAGGAATACCAACTTTTCACAAACACCTCAAGAGGAGGCTTCTCTCAGCTACAAGTATGTGAGAGGGACCCTGTGTTTGTGGTCTCAAGTGTAATGGACACCGAGATGCTCTGACTCGAAGTAAGGCCGGATATCCCTGCAGTGAATTGAATACAGGCTCATCTTGCATCTCCATAGACGAAGGGATGTCTGCATCCCCTGTGGAGACCACAGAGAAAGACCTAGTCCTCCGCCTCATCAAGACCGGAGGCCTCACATCCTTTGAAAACTCGAGAGGTCTGCGGAGATCAATGCTTCCAAAGGAGACGATGCCTGACTCCTCTTGAAAATGGATAGGAGTCCCAGGATCCCTGTGGCATGTGGAAAGGGACCCTGGGTCTCCCGGCTCCCGTGGAGACGCATCCCAATTGCCATGCCAAGACTCGAGGAGAATCCCGAGGTGTCCCTCGCACCTAGGCAGGAGTCCAACGTCGCTGAACAAACACGTGTCTGGAAGGGCCCTCCCCGTCGTAACTCGAGAATATACACCAGGTTCCGGCCAAAACTCGAGAAAAACCATGAGACTTCCCCCTCGCCGCGAGATGAGGCCCGATTCCCCTGCACTGCGTGCAGAGCAAATCCGTGTTCCACATCAAACGTGAAAGGAGCCTTGATTTCCTTGATGGCACTCCAGAGAAAACCCAAGATCACTGTCTCTAGTCTAGAGGGATCCTGAGGTCACTGGAGCAACACGAAAGGGCTCCGTGGACCCCAAATCAACTCGAGATGAGAGCTTAGTCCCTGGCTTCGACTCAAGAGGAATACCAACTTTCCACAAGCACCTTAAGAGGAGGCTTCTCTCAGCTACAGGTATGTGAGAGGGACCCTGAATTTGTGGCCTCAAGTGGAATGGACACCGAGATGCTCTGACTCGAAGTAAGGCCGGATATCCCTGCATTGAATTGAATGCAGGCTCGTCTTGCATCTCCCAAGAAGAAGGGTTGTCTGAACCCCTGTGGAGACCACAGAGAAAAACCTAGTCCTCCGCCTCAACGCGATCCGAGGCCTCACATCCTTTGAAAACTCGAGAGGTCCGCGGAGATCAATGCTTCCAAAGGAGACGATTCCTGACTCCTCTTGAAAATGGATAGGAGTCCCAGGATCCCTGTGGCACGTGGAAACGGATCCTGGGTCTCACGCCTCACGTGGAGACGGGTCCCAATTGCCATGCCAAGACTCGAGGAGAATCCCGAGGTGTCCCTCGCACCTAGGCAGGAGTCCTGACGTCGCTCAAAAAACACGTGTCTGGAAGGGCCCTCCCCGTCGTAACTCGAGAATATACCCCAGGTTCCGGCCGCACCTCGAGAAAAACCATGAGACTTCCCCCTCGCCGCGACATGAGGCCCGATTCCCCTGCACTGCGTGCAGAGCAATTCCGTGTTCCACATCAAACGTGAAAGGAGCCTTGATTTCCTTGATGGCACTCCAGAGAAAACCCAAGATCACTGTCTCAAGTCTAGAGGGATCCTGAGGTAACTGGAGCAACAAGAAAGGGCTTCGTGGACCCCAAATCAACTCGAGATGAGAGCTTAGTCCCTGGCTTCGAACTAAGAGGAATACCAACTTTCCACAAGCACCTCAAGAGGAGGCTTCTCTCAGCTACAAGTATGTGAGAGGGACCCTGTGTTTGTGGTCTCAAGTGGAATGGACACCGAGATGCTCTGACTCGAAGTAAGGCCGGATATCCCTGCAGTGAATTGAATGCAGGCTCGTCTTGCATCTCCATAGACGAAGGGATGTCTGCATCCCCTGTGGAGACCACAGAGAAAGACCTAGTCCTCCGCATCATCAAGACCGGAGGCCTCACATCCTTTGAAAACTCGAGAGGTCTGCGGAGATCAATGCTTCCAAAGGAGACGATGCCTGGCTCTTCTTGAAAATGGATAGGAGTCCCAGGATCCCTGTGGCACGTTGAAAGGGACCCTGGGTCTCCCGGCTCCCGTGGAGACGCGTCCCAATTGCCATGCCAAGACTCGAGGAGAATCCCGAGGTGTCCCTCGCACCTAGGCAGGAGTCCAACGTCGCTGAACAAACACGTGTCTGGAAGGGCCCTCCCCGTCGTAACTCGAGAATATACACCAGGTTCCGGCCGAAACTCGAGAAAAACCATGAGACTTCCCCCTCGCCGTGAGATGAGGCCCGACTCCCCTGCACTGCGTGCAGAGCAAATCCGTGTTCCACATCAAACGAGAAAGGAGCCTTGATTTCCTTGATGGCACTCCAGAGAAAACCCAAGATCACTGTCTCAAGTCTAGAGGGATCCTGAGGTCACTGGAGCAACACGAAAGGGCTCCATGGACACCAAATCAACACGAGATGAGAGCTTAGTCCCTGGCTTCGACTCAAGAGGAATACCAACTTTCCACAAGCACCTTAAGAGGAGGCTTCTCTCAGCTACAGGTATGTGAGAGGGACCCTGAATTTGTGGCCTCAAGTGGAATGGACACCGAGATGCTCTGACTCGAAGTAAGGCCGGATATCCCTGCATTGAATTGAATGCAGGCTCGTCTTGCATCTCCCAAGAAGAAGGGTTGTCTGAACCCCTGTGGAGACCACAGAGAAAAACCTAGTCCTCCGCCTCAACGCGATCCGAGGCCTCACATCCTTTGAAAACTCGAGAGGTCCGCGGAGATCAATGCTTCCAAAGGAGACGATGCCTGACTCCTCTTGAAAATGGATAGGAGTCCCAGGATCCCTGTGGCACGTGGAAACGGAACCTGGGTCTCACGCCTCACGTGGAGACGCGTCCCAATTGCCATGCCAAGACTCGAGGAGAATCCCGAGGTGTCCCTCGCACCTAGGCAGGAGTCCTGACGTCGCTCAAAAAACACGTGTCTGGAAGGGCCCTCCCCATCGTAACTCGAGAATATACCCCAGGTTCCGGCTGCAACTCGAGAAAAACTATGAGACTTCCCCCTCGCCGCGACATGAGCCCCGATTCCCCTACACTGCATGCAGAGCAATTCCGTGTTCCAAATCATACGTGAAAGGAGCCTAGATTTCCTTGATGGCACTCCAGAGAAAACCCAAGATCACTGTCTCAAGTCTAGAGGGATCCTGAGGTGTCTGGAGCAACACGAAAGGGCTCCGTGGACCCCAAATCAACTCGAGATGAGAGCTTAGTCCCTGGCTTCGACTCAAGAGGAATACCAACTTTTCACAAACACCTCAAGAGGAGGCTTCTCTCAGCTACAGGTAAGTGAGAGGGACCCTTAGTTTTTAGCCTCAAGTGGAATGGACACCGAGATGCTCTGACTCGAAGTAAGGCCGGATATCCCAACAGTGAATTGAATACAGGCTCATCTTGCATCTCCCAAGACGAAGGTATGTCTGAATCCCCTGTGGAGACCACAGAGAAAGACCTAGTCCTCCGCCTCATCGCTACCGGAGGCCTCACATCCTTTGAAAACTCGAGAGGTCTGCGAAGGTCAATGCTTCCAAAGGAGACGATGCCTGACTCCTCTTGAAAATGGATAGGAGTCCCAGGATCCCTGTGGCATGTGGAAAGGGACACTGGGTCTCCCGCCTCACGTGGAGACGCGTCCCAATTGCCATGCCAAGACTCGAGGAGAATCCCGAGGTGTCCCTCGCACCTAGGCAGGAGTCCTGATGTCGCTGAACAAACACGTGCCTGGAAGGGCCCTCCCCGTCGTAACTCGAGAATATACCGCAGGTTCCGGCCGCAACTCGAGAAAAACCATGAGACTTCCCCCTCGCCGCGAGATGAGGCCCGATTCCCCTGCACTGCGTGCAGAGCAATTCCGTGTTCCACATCAAACGTGAAAGGAGCCTTGATTTCCTTGATGGCACTCCAGAGAAAACCCAAGATCACTGTCTCAAGTCTAGAGGGATCCTGAGGTCACTGGAGCAACACGAAATTTCTCCGTGGACCCCAAATCAACTCGAGATGAGAGCTTAGTCCCTGGCTTCGACTCAAGAGGAATACCAACTTTCCACACGCACCTGAAGAGGAGGCTTCTCTCAGCTACAGGTATGTGAGAGGGACCCTGAGTTTGTGGCCTCAAGTGGAATGGACACCGAGATGCTCTGACTCGAAGTAAGGCCGGATATCCCTGCAGTGAATTGAATGCAGGCTCGTCTTGCATCTCCCAAGACAAAGGGATGTCTGAATCCCCTGTGGAGACCACAGAGAAAGACCTCATTCTCCGCCTCTTCGCGACCTGAGGCCTCACATCCTTTGAAAACTCGAGAGGTCCGCGGAGATCAATGCTTCCAAAGGAGACGATGCCTGACTCCTCTTGAAAATGGATAGGAGTCCCAGGATCCCTGTGGCACGTGGAAAGGGACCCTGGGTCTCCCAACTCATGTGGAGACGCTTCCCAAATGCCATGCTAAGACTCGAGGAGAATCCCGAGGTGTCCCTCGCACCTAGGCAGGAGTCCTGACGTCGCTGAACAAACACGTGTCTGGAAGGGCCCTCCCCGTCATAACTCGAGAATATACTCCAGGTTCCGGCCACAACTCGAGAAAAACCATAGGACTTCCCCCTCGCCGCAAGATGAGGCCCGATTCCCCTGCACTGCGTGCAGAGCAATTCCGTGTTCCACATGAAACGTGAAAGGATCCTTGATTTCCTTGATGGCACTCCAGAGAAAACCCAAGATCACTGTCTCAAGTCTAGAGGGATCGTGAGGTCACTGGAGCAACACAAAAGGGCTCCGTGGACACCAAATCAACACGAGATGAGAGTTTAGTCCCTGGCTTCGACTCAAGAGGAATACCAAGTTTCCACAAGCACCTCAAGAGGAGGCTTCTCCCAGCTACACGGATGTGAGAGGTACCCTGAGTTTGTGGCCTCAAGTGGAATGGACACCGAGATGCTCTGACTCGAAGTAAGGCCGGATATCCCTGCAGTGAATTGAATGCAGGCTCGTCTTGCATCTCCCAAGACGAAGGGATGTGTCAATCCCCTGTGGCGACCACAGAGAAAGACCTAGTTCTCAGCCTCATGGCGACCGGAGGCCTCACATCCTTTGAAAATTCGAGAGGTCCGCGGAGATCATTGCTTCCAAAGGAGAAGATGCCTGCCTCCTCTTGAAAATGGATAGGAGTCCCTGGATCCCTGTGGCACGTGGAAAGGGACCCTGGGTCTCCCGCCTCACGTCGAGACGCGTCCCCATTGCCATGCCAAGACTCGAGGAGAATCCCGAGGTGTCCCTCGCACCTAGGCAGGAGTCCTGACCTCGCTGAACAAACACGTGTCTGGAAGGGCCCTCCCCGTCGTAACTCGAGAATATACCCCAGGTTCCGGCCTCAACTCGAGAAAAACCATGAGACTTCCCCCTCTCTGCGAGATGAGGCCCGATTCCCCTGCACTGCGTGCAGAGCAATTCCGTGTTCCACATCAAACGTGAAAGGAGCCTTGATTTCCTTGATGTCACTTCAGAGAAAACCCAAGATCACTGTCTCAAGTCTAGAGGGATCCTGAGGTCACTGGAGGAACACGAAATTTCTCTGCGGACCCCAAATCAACTCGAGATGAGAGCTTACTCCCTGGCTTCGACTCAAGTGGAACACCAACTTTCCACAAGCACCTAAAGAGGAGCCTTCTCTCAGCTACAGGTATGTGAGAGGGACCCTGAGTTTGTGGCCTCAAGTGGAATGGACACAGAGATGCTCTGACTAGAAATAAGGCCGGATATCCCTGCAGTGAATTGAATGCAGGCTCGTCTTGCATCTCCCAAGACGAAGGGATGTCTGAATCCCCTCTGGAGACCACAGAGAAAGACCTAATCCTCCGCCTCATCGTGACCGGAGGCCTCACAGCCTTTCAAAACTCGAGAGGTCTGCAGAGATCAATGCTTCCAAAGGAGACCATGCCTGACTCCTCTTGAAAATGGATAGGAGTGCCAGGATCACTGTGGCACGTGGAAAGGAACACTGGGTCTCCCGCATCACGTGGAGACGCGTCCCAATTGCCATGCCAAGACTCGAGGAGAATCCCGAGGTGTCCCTTGCACCTAGGCAGGAGTCCTGACGTCGCTGAACAAACACGTGTCTGGAAGGGCCCTCCCCATCGTAACTTGAGAATATACCCCAGGTTCCGGCCGCAACTCGAGAAAAACAATGAGACTTCCCACTCGCCGCGAGATGAGGCCCGATTCCACTGCACTGCGTGCAGAGCAATTCCGTATTCCACATCAAAAATGAAAGGAGCCTTGATTTCCTTGATGGCACTCCAGAGAAAACCCAAGATCACTGTCTCAAGTCTAGGGGGATCCTGAGGTCATTGGAGCAACACGAAAGGGCTATGTGGACCCCAAATCAACTCGAGATGAGAGCTTAGTCCCTGGCTTCGACTCAAGAGGAATAACAACTTTCCACAAGCACCTCAAGAGGAGGCTTCTCTCAGCTACAAGTATGTGAGAGGGCCCCTGAGTTTGTGGCCTCAAGTGGAATGGACTCCGAGATGCTCTGACTCGAAGTAACGCCGGATATCCCTGCAGTGAATTGAATGCAGGCTCTTCTTGCATCTCCCAAGACGAAGGGATGTCTGAATCCCCTGTGGAGACCACAGAGAAAGACCTAATTCTCCACCTCATCGCGAGCGGAGGCCTCACATCCTTTGAAAACTCGAGAGGTCCGTGGAGATCAATGCTTCCAAAGGAGACGATGACTGACTCCTCTTGAAAATGGATAGGAGTCGCAGGATCCCTGTGGCACTTGGAAAGGGACCCTGGGTCTCCCGCCTCACGTGGAGACGCGTCCCAATTGCCATGCCAAGACTCGAGGAGAATCCCGAGGTGTCCCTCGCACCTAGGCAGGAGTCCTGACATCGCTGAACAAACACATGTCTGGAAGGTCCCTCCACGTCGTAACTCGAGCATATAACCCAGGTTCCGGCCGCAACTCGAGAAAATCCATGAGCCTTCCCCCTCGCCGCGAGATGAGGCCCGATTCCCCTGCACTGCGTGCAGAGCAATTCCGTGTTCCACATCAAACGTGAAAGGAGCCTTGATTTCCTTGATGGCACTCTAGAGAATACCCAAAAACATGACAAGGTGTGAAAAATACGAAGAGCAGACAAGGTGTGAAAAATTCCAGGAGCATGACGAGATGTGAAAAATTCGTGGAGCATGAAAAAGTCTGAAAAATACGAGGAGCATGACAAGTGTGAAAAATATGAGGAGCATGGAAAGGTGTGAAAAATACGAGGAGCTTGTAAAGGTCTGCAAAATACGAGGAGCATGAAATGGTGCGAAAAATACGAAGAGCGTGAAAAGTTGTGAAAAATATGAAGAGTGTGAAAAGGACTGAAAAATACGAGGAGCATGAAAAGGTCTGAAAAATACGAGGAGCATAAAAATGTGTGAAAAATACGAGGAGCATGAAAAGGTGTGAAAAATAGGAAGAAAATGAATAGGTCTGAAAAATACGAGAAGCATGACAAGGTGTGAAAAACACGTGCAGCATGACAAGATGTGAACACTACGAGGAGCATGAAAAAGTCTGAAAAATTCGAGGAGCATGACAAGGTGTGAAAAATATGAGGAGCATGAAAGTGTCTGAAAAATGAGAGGAGCATGAAAACGTGTGAAAAATACGAGGAGCATGGAAATGTCGGACAAAATTGAGGAGCATGAGAAGATCTGAAAAACATGAGAGCCTTAAAAGGTGTGAAGATTCGAGGAGCAGGATAAGGTGAGAAAAATACAAGGAGCATGAAAAGGTCTGAAAAATACGAGGAGCAATAAAAGGTGTGAGAAATTCGAGGAGCAAGAAAAGGTGAGAAATATACGAGGAGCATGAAAAGGTCTGAAAATTATGAGGAGCATGACAGGTGTTAAAAACACGAGGAGCATGAAAAGGTGTGAAAAATACGAAGAGCATGAAAAGGTCTGAAAAATATGAGGAGCATGAAAAGGTGTAAAAAATATGAAGAGCGTGAAAAGGTGTGAAAAATACGAGGAGCATGACAAGGTGTGAAAATTACGAGGAGCATAAAAAGGTGTGAAAAATTCGAGTAGCAGGAAAAGGTGTGAAAAATACGAGGAGCATGAAAAGTTCTGAAAAATACAAGGAGCATGACAGGTGTGAAAAATACGAGGAGCATGAAAAAGTCTGAAAAATACGATGAGCATAAAAAGTTGTCAAAAATACGAAGAGAGTGAAAAGGTGTGAAAAATATGAAGAGCGTGAAAAGGTTTGAAATATTCGAGGAGCATGAAAATGTCTGGAAAATACGAGGAGCATGAAAAGATGTGAAAAATACGAAGAGCAGGAAAAGGTGTGAAAAATATGAAGAGCATGAAAAGCTTTGAAAAATACGAGGAGCATGACAAGGTGTGAAAAATACGAGGAGCATGAAATGGTGTGAACATTTCGAAGAGCAGGTAAGGTGTGAGAAATATGAGGAGCATGAAAAGGTGTGAAATATACGAGGAGCATGACAAGGTGTGAAAAATACGAAGAGCAGGAAAAGGTGTGAAAAATATGAAGAGCATGAAAAGCTTTGAAAAATACGAGGAGCATGACAAGGTGTGAAAAATACGAGGAGCATGAAAAGGTGTGAAAAATATGAAGAGCATGAAAAGGTGGGAAAAAGATGAGGAGCATGACAAGCTGTGAAAATTTCGAGGAGCATGTAAAGGTCTGAAAAATACGAGGAGCATTAAAACGTGTGAAAAACACGAGGAGCAAGAAAAGGTGTGAAAAATACGAGGATCATGACAAGGTGTGAAAAATATGAGGAGCATGACAAGTTGAGAAAAATACGAGGAGCATGACAAGGTGTGAAAAGTAGGAGGAGCATGAAAATGGCTGAAAAATATGACGAGCATGACAAGGTGTGAAAAATATGAGGAACATGAAAAGGTGTGAAAAATATGAAGAGCATGAAAAGGTGTGAAAAATACGAGGAGGATGAAGAGGTCTGAAATATACGAGGAGCATGAAACGGTGTGAAATATTCGAGGAGCATGAAAGGTGTGATAAATACGAAGAGCGTGAAAACGTGTGAAAAATAGGAAGAGCATGAAAAGGTCTGAAAATTACAAGGAGCATGAAAAGGTTTCAAAAATACGAAGAGCGCGAACAGGTGTGAAAAATATGAAGAGCGTGAAAAGGTTTGAAAAATTCGAGGAGCATGAAAAGGTGTGAAAAATATGAGGAGCTAGAAAAGGTGTGAAAAATTCGAGGAGCAGGAAAAGTTCTGAAATATACGAGGAGCATGAAAACGTGGGAAAAATCCAAGGAGCAGGAAAAGGTGTGAAAAATACGAGGAGCACGGAAAGGTGTAAAAAATTCAAAGACCAGGAAGAGGTGTGTAAAATACGAGGAGCATGAAAAGGTGTCAAAACTACGAAGAGCGTGAAAACGTGTGAAAAAAATGAAGAGCTTGAAAAGGTCTGAAAAATAGGAGCAAGAAAAGGTATGAAAAATATTAGGAGCAGGAAAAGGTGTGAAAAATACGAGGAGCAGGAAAAGGTGTGAAAAATTCGAGGAGCAAAAAAGGTGTGAAAAATACAAGGAGTATTGAAAAGGTCTGAAAAACATGAGGAGCATGAAAAGGTGTGAAAAATACGAGGACCATGAAAATGTCTGAAAAATACGAGGAGCATGAAAAGGAGTGAAAAATACGAGGAGCATGAAAAGGTGTGAAAAATAGGAGGAGGATGAAAAGTTGTGAGAAATTCAAAGAGCAGGAAAAGGTATGAAAAACACGAGGAGCATGAAAAGTTCTGTAAAATACGAGGAGCATGAAACAGTGCGATAAATATGAGGAGCATGACAGGGTGTGAAAAATACGAGGGGGATGAAATGGTGTGAAAAATTCCAAGAGCAGGAAAAGGTGTGAAAAATACGAAGAGCAAGAAAATGTGTGAAAAATACAAGGATCATTACATGGTGTGAAAAATACGAGGAGCATGACAAGGTGTGAAAAATAGGAAGAGCATGAAAAGGTGTGAAATATACGAGGAGCATGAAAAGGTGTCAAAAATACGGAGAGCGTGAAAAGGTGTGAAAAATATGAAGAGCGTGAAAAGGTGTGAAAATTCGAGGAGCATGAAAAGGTCTGAAAAATACGAGGAGCATGAAAAGGTGTGAAAAATCCGAGTGGCAGGAAAAGGTGTGAAAAATACGAGGAGCTTGAAAAGATCTGAAAAATACGAGGAGCATGAAAAGGGCTGAAAAATATGCGGAGCATGAAAAGGTCTGAAAAATATGCGGAGCATGAAAAGGTGTGAAAAATACGAAGAGCATGGAAAGGTGTGAAAAATTTAAAGAACAGGAAAAGGTGTGAAAAAAATGAGGAGCATGAAAAGGTGTGAAAAATACGAGAACAGCAAAAGGTGTGAAAAATACGAAGAGCATGGAAAGGTGTGAAAAATTCAAAGAACAGGAAAAGATGTGAAAAAAATGAGGAGCATGAAAAGGTGTGAAAAATTCGAAGAGTAGGAAAAGGTGTGAAAAATACGAGGAGAATGAAAAGGTGTGAAAAATGCGAAGAGCGTGAAAAGATGTGAAAAATACGAGTGGCATTAAAAGGTGTGAAAATCACGAGAGCAGGAAAAGGTGAAAAATACGAGAAGCATGGAAAGATGTGAAAAATTCAAAGAACAGGAAAAGGTGTGAAAAATACGAGGAGCACGAAAAGGTCTGACAAATACCAGGAGCATGACAAGGTGTGAAAAATACGAGGAGCATGAAAAGGTCTGAAAAATACGAGGAGCAGGACAAGGTTTGAAAAATATGAAGAGAATGAAAAGGTCTGAAAAATACGATGACCATGAAAAGTTGTGAAAAATACGAGGAGAATGAAATGGTGTGAAAAATAGGAAGAACAGGAATAGGTCTGAAAAATATGAGGAGCATGAAAAGGTGTGAAAAATACGACAGCAGGAAAAGGTGTGAAAAATACGAGGAGCATAGAAAGGTGTGAAAAATTCAAAGACCAGGAAAAGGTGTGAAAAATACGAGGAGCATGAAAAGGTGCCAAATATATGAAGTGCGTGAAAAGGTGTGAAAAATATGAAGAGCGTGAAAAGGTCTGAAAAATACGAGGAGCATGACATCGTGTGAAAAATACGAGGAGCATGAAAATGTGTCAAAAATACGAAGAGTGTGAAAAGGTGTGAAAAGTACGAGGAGCATGAAAATGTGTGAAAAATACGAGGATCAGGAAAAGGTGTGAAAAATACGAGGAGGATGAAAAGGTGAAAAACACGAGGAGCATGACAAGGTGTGAAAAAAACGAGGAGCATGAAAAACCTTGAAAAATACGAGGAGCATGACAAGGTTTGAAAATATGAAGAGCATGAAAAGGTCTGAAAAATACGAGGAGCATGAAAATGTGTGAAAAATACGAGGAGCATGACAAGGTGTGAAAAATAGGAAGAGCATGAAAAGGTGTGAAATATACGAGGAGCATGAAAAGGTGTCAAAAATACGGAGAGCGTGAAAAGGTGTGAAAAATATGAAGAGCGTGAAAAGGTGTGAAAATTCGAGGAGCATGAAAAGATCTGAAAAATACGAGCATGAAAAGGTCTGAAAAATATGCGGAGCATGAAAAGGTCTGAAAAATATGCAGAGCATGAAAAGGTGTGAAAAATACGAGAACAGGAAAAGGTGTGAAAATTACGAGGAGCATGAAAAGGTGTGAAAAATCCGAGTGGCAGGAAAAGGTGTGAAAAATACGAGGAGCTTGAAAAGATCTGAAAAATACGAGCATGAAAATGTCTGAAAAATATGCAGAGCATGAAAAGGTGTGAAAAATACGAGAACAGGAAAAGGTGTGAAAATTACGAGGAGCATGAAAAGGTGTGAAAAATTCGAAGAGTAGGAAAAGGTGTGAAAAATACGAGGAGAATGAAAAGGTGTGAAAAATGCGAAGAGCGTGAAAAGATGTGAAAAATACGAGTGGCATTAAAAGGTGTGAAAATCACGAGAGCAGGAAAAGGTGAAAAATACGAGAAGCATGGAAAGATGTGAAAAATTCAAAGAACAGGAAAAGGTGTGAAAAATACGAGGAGCACGAAAAGGTCTGACAAATACGAGGAGCAGGACAAGGTTTGAAAAATATGAAGAGAATGAAAAGGTCTGAAAAATACGAGGAGCATGAAAAGTTGTGAAAAATACGACAGCAGGAAAGGGTGTGAAAAATACGAGGAGCATAGATAGGTGTGAAAAATTCAAAGACCAGGAAAAGGTGTGAAAAATACGAGGAGCATGAAAAGGTGCCAAATATATGAAGTGCGTGAAAAGGTGTGAAAAATATGAAGAGCGTGAAAAGGTCTGAAAAATACGAGGAGCATGAAAAGGTCTGAAAAATATGAGGAGCATGAAACGGTGTGAAAAATTCGAAAAGCAGGAAAAGATGTGAAAAATACGAGCAGCAGGAAAAGGGGTGAAAAATACGAGGAGCAAGAAAAGATGTGAAAAATACGAGGGGGAGGAAAAATTTCGAGGAGCAAAAAAGGTGTTTAAATTACAAGGAGCATTGAAAAGGTCTGAAAAATTCGAGGAGCATGACATCGTGTGAAAAATACGAGGAGCATGAAAATGTGTCAAAAATACGAAGAGTGTGAAAAGGTGTGAAAAGTACGAGGAGCATGAAAATGTGTGAAAAATTCGAAGAGTAGGAAAAGGTGTGAGAAATACGAAAAGAATGAAAAGGTGTGAAACATAAGAAGAGAGTGAAAAGGTGTGAAAAATACGAGGAGCATGAAAAGTTGTCAAAAATTCAAAGAGCAGGAAAAGTTGTAAAAAATCGAGGAGCATGGAAAGGTGTGAAAAATACGAAAGCAGGAAAAAGTGACAAATACGAGGAGCATGGAAAGGTGTGAAAAATTCAAAGACCAGGAAAAGGTGTGAAAAACACAAGGAGCATGAAAAGGTGTAAAACATCCGAGGATCAGGAAAAGGTGTGAAAAATACGAGGAGGATGAAAAGGTGAAAAATACGAGGAGCATGACAAGGTGTGAAAAATACAAGGAGCATGAAAAGCCTTGAAAAATACGAGGAGCATGACAAGGTTTGAAAATATGAAGAGCATGAAAAGGTCTGAAAAATACGAGGAGCATGACAAGGTGTGAAAAATACGAGGAGCATTGAAAGGTGTAAAAAATACGAGGAGCATTGCAAGGTGTGAAAAATTCAAAGGCCAGGAAAAGGTGTGAAAAACACATGGAGCATGAAAAGGTGTAAAAAATCCGAGGATCAGGAAAAGGTGTGAAAAATACGAGGAGCATTGAAAGGTGTGAAAAATACGAGGAGCATGAAAAGGCGTGAAAATACGAGGAGCAAGAAAAGGTGTGAAAAATACAAGGAGCATGAAAAGGTGTGAAAAATACAAGGAGCATGAAAAGGTGTGAAAAATATGAGGAGCTAGAAAAGGTGTGAAAAATACGAGGATCAGTAAAAGTTCTGAAATATACGAGGAGTATGAAAACGTGTGAAAAATCCGAGAAGCAGGAAAAGGTGTGAAAAATATGAGAGGCATGGAAAGGTGTGAAAAATTCAAAGACCATGAAAAGGTGTGAAAAATACGAGGAGCATGAAAAGGTATCAAAAATATGAAGAGCGTGAAAAAGTGTGAAAAATATGAAGAGCTTGAAAAGGTCTGAAAAATACAAGGAGCATGAAAAGGTTTCAAAAATATGAAGAGCGTGAACAGGTGTGAAAAATAAGAAGAGCGTGAAAAGCTCTGAAAAATTCGAGGAGCATGAAAAGGTGTGAAAAATATGAGGAGCCAGAAAAGGTGTGAAAAATACGAGGATCAGTAAAAGTTCTGAAATATATGAGGAGTATGAAAACGTGTGAAAAAACCGAGGAGCAGGAAAAGGTGTGAAAATTACGAGGAGCATGGAAAGGTGTGAAAAATTCATAGACCATGAAAAGGTGTGAAAAATACGAGGAGCATGAAAAGGTGTCAAAAATACGAACAGCGTGAAAAGGTGTGAAAAATATCAAGAGCTTGAAAAGGTCTGAAAAATACGAGAAGGATGAAAAGGTCTGAAAAATACGAGGAGAATGAAACGATGTGAAAAATTCGAAGCGCAGGAAAAGGTGTGAAAAATAAGAGGAGCATGACAACGTGTGAAAAATACGAAGAGCAGGAAAAGGCGTGAAAAACACGAGGAGCATGAAAATTTCTGAAAAATACGAGGAGCATGAAACGGTGTGATAAATAAGAGGAGCATGACAGGGTATGAAAAATACGAGGAGGATGAAAAGGTGTGAAAATTTCAAAGAGCAGGAAAAGGTGTGAAAAATACGAGGAGGATGAAAAGGTGTGAAAAATCCGAGGAGCATTACATGGTGTGAAAAATACGAGGAGCATGACAAGGTGTGAAAAATAGGAAGAGCATGAAAAGGTGTGAAATATACGAGGAGCATGAAAAGGTCTGAAAAATACGAGGAGCATGAAAAGGTGTCAAAAATACGGAGAGCGTGAAAAGGTGTGAAAAATATGAAGAGCGTGAAAAGGTCTGAAAAATACAAGGAGCATGAAAAGGTGTGAAAAATACAAGGAGCATGACATGGTGTGAAAAATACGAGGAGCATGACAAGGTGGGAAAATTGGAAGAACATGAAAAGGTGTGAAATATACGAGGAGCATGAAATGGTCTGAAAAATACGAGGAGTAGGACAAGGTGTCAAAAATACGAGGAGCATGAACAGGTCTGAAAAATACGAGGAGCATGAAAAGGTCTGAAAAATTCGAGGAGCATGAAGTGTTGTGTAAAATACGAGAACAGGAAAAGGTGTGAAAAATACGAAGAGCATGGAAAGGTGTTAAAAATTCAAAGAACAGGAAAAGGTGTGAAAAATACGAGGAGCATGAAAAGGTGTCAAAAATACGAGAGCAGGAAAAGGTGACAAATACGAGGAGCATGGAAAGGTGTGAAAAATTCAAAGAACAGGAAAAGGTGTGAAAAATACGAGGAGCATGTAAAGGTATGACAAATACGAGGAGCATGACAAGGTGTGAAAAATACGAGGAGCATGAAAAGCCTTGATATATACGAGGGGCATGAAAAGGTTTGAAAAATATGAAGAGCATGGAAAGGTCTGAAAAATACGAGGAGCATTAAAAGGTGTGAAAAATACGAAGAGCGTGAAAAGTTGTGAAAAATATGAGGAGCATGAAAAGGTGTGAAAAATTTGAAGAGCGTGAAAAGGTCTGAAAAATTTGAGGAGCACGAAAAGGTCTGAAAAATATGAGGAGCATGAAAAGTTTTCAAAAATATGAAGAGCATGAACAGGTGTGAAAAATATGAAGAGTGTGAAAAGGTCTGAAAAATACGAGGAGCATGAAAAGATTTCAAAAATACGAAGAGCGTGAACAGATGTGAAAATTATGAGGACCATGACAAGGTGTGAAAAATACGAGGAGCAGGAAAAGGCGTGAAAAACACGAGGAGCATGAAAATTTCTGAAAAATACGAGGAGCATGAAATGGTGTGATAAATAGGAGGAGAATGACACGGTGTGAAAAATACGAGGAGGATGAATAGGTGTGAAAAAACTCGAAGAGCAGGAAAAGGTGTGAAAAATACAAGGAGCATGAAAAGATGTGAAAAATCCGAGGAGCATTACATGGTGTGAAAAATACGAGGAGCATGACAAGGTGTGAAAAATAGGAAGATCATGAAAAGGTGTGAAATATACGAGGAGCATGACAGGGTGTGAAAAATACGAGGAGCATGAAACGGTGTGAAAAATTCGATGAGCATGAAAAGGTGTGAAAAATTCAAAGAGCAGGAAAACGTGTGAAAAATACGAGAAGGAAAAGGAGTGAAAAATACAAGGAGAATGAAAAGGTGTAAAAAATATGAAGGTCAAGAAAAGGTGTGAAAAATATGAAGAGAAAGAAAAGGTGTGAAAAATTCGAAGAGCAGGAAAAGGTGTGAAAAATACGAGGAGAATGAACAGGTGTGAAAAATTCAAAGAGCAGGAAAAGGTGTGAAAATTACGAGGAACATGGAAAGGTGTGAAAAATACGAGGAGCATGACAAGGTGTGTAAAAATGAGGACCATGACAAGGTGTGAAAAATGTGAAGAGCATGAAAAATGTGAAAAATATGAGGAGCCTGAAAAGGTCTGAAAAATACGAGGAGCATGAAAAGGACTGAAAAATACGAGGAGCATGAAAAGGTGAGAAAAATACGAGGAGAATGAAAAGGTCTGAAAAATATGAAGAGCATGAAAAGGTCTGAAAAATACGAGGAGCATGACAAGGTGTGAAAAATACGAGGAGCATGAAAAGTCAGAAAATTATGAAGAGCATGAAAAGGTCTGAAAAATACGAGGAGCATGACAAGGTGTGTAAAATACAAAGAGCATGAAAAGGTGTGAAAAATATGAATAGCATGAAAGATCTGAAAAATAAGAGGAGCATGAAAAGGTCTGAAAAATAAGAGGAGCCTGAAAAGGTGTGAAAAATTCCAACAGCAGGAAAACGCCTGAAAAATATGAGGTGCGGGAAAAGGTGTGAAAAATATGAGGAGCATGAAAAGGTCTGAAAAATACGAGGAGCATGAAAAGGTGTGAAAAATTCGAAGAGCAGGAAAACGTGTGAAAAATACGAGAGCAGGAAAAGGTGTGAAAAATACGAGGAGAATGAACAGGTGTGAAAAATTCGAGGAGCAGGCAACGGTGTGAAAAATACGAGGAGAATGAACAGTTGTGAAAAATTCGAAGAGCAGGAAAAGGTGTCAAAAATACGAAGAGCATCAAAAGGTGTGAAATATATGAAGAGCGTGAAAAGGTCTGAAAAATACGAATGGCATGAAAAGGTGTGAAAAATACAAGGAGCATGAAAAGGTCGGAAATTTATGAAGAGCATGAAAAGGTCTGAAAAATACGAGGAGCACGACAAGGTGTGAAAAATACAAAGAGCATGTAAAGGTGTGCAAAATATGAATAGCATGAATGATCTGAAAAATACGAGGAGCATGAAAAGGTCTGAAAAATAAAAGGAGCCTGAAAAGGTGTGAAAAATTCAAACAGCAGGAAAACGCCTGAAAAACACGAGGTGCGGGAAAAGGTGTGAAAAATATGAGGAGCATGAAAAGGTCTGAAACACGAGGAGCATGAAAAGGTGTGAAAAATATGAGGAGCATGAAAAGGTCTGAAAAATACGCAGAGCATGAAAAGGTGTGAAAAATTCGAAGAGCAGGAAAACGTGTGAGAAATACGAGAGCAGGAAAAGGTGTGAAAAATACGAGGAGAATGAACAGGTGTGAAAAATTCGAGGAGCAGGCAAAGGTGTGAAAAATACAAGGAGAATGAACAGGTGTGAAAAATTCGAAGAGCAGGAAAAGGTGTGAAAAATACGAGGAGCATGAAAAAGTGTCAAAAATACGAGGAGCAGGAAAAGGTGTGAAAAATACGAGGAGCGTGAAAAAGTGTCAAAAATACGAGGAGCATGAGGAGGTGTATAAAATATGAGAAGTATGAAAAGGTCTGAAAAATACGAGGAGAATAAAGGTTGTGAAAAATACAAAGAGCATGAAAAGGTCTGAAAAATAACAGAAGCATGAAACGTTGTGAAAAATATGAGGAGCATTAAAAGGTGTGAAATATACGAGGAGCATGACATGGTGTGAAAAATATGAGGAGCAAGACAAGGGGGAAAATTGGAAGAGCATGAAAAGGTGTGAAATATTCGAAGAGCAGGAAATGGTGTGAAAAATACGAGAAGCAGGAAAAGGTGTGAATAATACAAGGAGCATGAAAAGGTCTGAAAAATATGAGGAGCATGAAAAGGTGTGAAATATTCGAAGAGCAGGAAAAGGTGTGAAAAATATGAAGAGCATGAAAAGGTGTGAAATATTCGAAGAGCAGGAAAAGGTGTGAAAAATATGAAGAGCATGAAAAGGTGTGAAAAATTCGAAGAGCAGGAAAAGGTGTGAAAAATACGAGGAGAATGAACAGGTGTGAAAAATTCGAAGAGCAGGAAAAGGTGTGAAATTTACGAGGAGCATGGAAAGGTCTGATAAATAAGAGGAGCCTGAAAAGGTGTGAAAAATATGAAGAGCTTTAAAAGGTGTCAAAAATGAAAGGAGCATGAAACGGTTGAAAAATAGGAGGAGCATGAAGTGGTGTTGAAAAACATGAAGAGCCTGAAAATTTGTGAAATATATGAAGAGCTTTAAAAGGTGTCAAAAATATGAGGAGCATGAAACGGTCTGAAAAATACAAGGAACATGAACCGGTGTTGAAAAACATGAAGAGCCTGAAAATGTGTGAAAAATATGAAGAGCTTCAAAAGGTGTCAAAAATATGAGGAGCATGAAACGGTCTGAAAAATACAAGGAACATGAACCGGTGTTGAAAAACATGAAGAGCCTGAAAAGGGGTGAAAAATATGAAGAGCTTCTAAACGTGTCAAAAATATGTGGAGCACGAAACGGTCTGAAAAATAGGAGGAACATGAAGCGGTGTTCAAAAATATGAAGATCCAGAAAATGTGTGAAAAATATGGAGATCTTCAAAAGGTGTCAAAAATATGAGGAGCATGATACGGTCTGAAAAATTAGGACGAGCATGAAGCCGTGTTGAAAAACATGAAGAGTCTGAAAAGGTGTGAATAATATGAAGAGCTTCAAAAGGTGTCAAAATATGTGGAGCACGAAACGGTCTGAAAAATAGGAGGAGCATGAAGCAGTGTTGAAAAATATGAAGAGCCTGAAAAGATGTGAATAATATGGAGAGCTTCAAAAGGTGTGAAAAATATGAGGAGCATGAAACGGTCTGAAAAACAGGAGGAGCATGAAGCAGTGTTGAAAAACATGAAGAGCCTGAAAACGTGTGAAAAATATGAAGATTTTCAAAAACTGGGCAAAACATTAGGAGCATGAAACGGTCTGAAAAATAAGAGGGGCATGAAGTGATGTTCAAAAACATGAAGAGCCTGAAAAGGTGTGAAAAATATGAAGAGCTTCAAAATTTTGGAAAAAATATGAGGAGCATGAAACGATCTGAAAAACAGGTGTAGCATGAAGCGGTGTTCAAAAACATGAAGAGCCTGAAAATTTGTGAAAATTATGAAGAGCTTCAAAAGGTGTCAAAAATGAGAGGAGCAAGAAACGGTCTGAAAAATAGGAGGAGCATGAAGTGTGCTGAAAAACAAGAAGAGCCTGAAAAGGTGTGAAATATATGAAGAGCTTCAAAATGTGTCAAAAATATGAGGAGCATGAAACGGTCTGAAAAATAGGAGGAGCATGAAGCGGTGTTGAAAAACATGAAGAGCCTGAAAAAGTGTGAAAAATATGAAGAGCTTCAAAAGGTGTGAAATATATGAGGAGCATGAAACGGTCTGAAAAATAGGAGGAACATGAATCTGTGTTCAAAAACATGAAGAGCCTGAAGTCGTGTGAAAAATATGAAGAGCTTCAAAAGGTGTGAAAAATATGAAAAACTTCCAAAGGTGTCAAAAATGAGAGGATCATGAAACGGTCTGAAAAATAGGAGGAGCATGAAGTGGTGTTGAAAAACATGAAGATCCTGAAAAGGTGTGAAAAATATGAAAAGCTTCAAAAAGTGTCAAAAATATGAGGAGCATGAAACGGTCTGAAAAATAGGAGGAGCATGAAACAGTGTTGAAAACATGAAGAGCCTGAAAAGGTGTGAAAAATATGAAGAGCTTCAAAAGGTGTCAAAAATATGAAGAGTATGAAACGGTCTGAAAAATAGGAGGAGCATGAAGTGGTGTTGAAAAATATGAAGAGCCTGTAAAGGTATGAAAAATACGAAGAGCTTCAAAAGGTGTCTAAAATATGGGGAACATGAAACAGTCTGAAAAATAGGAGGAGCATGAAACGGTGTTCAAACAGATGAAGAGCCTGAAAAGGTGTGAAAAATATGAAGAGCTTCAAAAGGTGACAAAAATATGAGGATCATGAAACGTTCTGAAAAATAGGAGGAGCATGAAACCTTCTGACAGATAGGAGGAGCATGAAACGCTGTTGAAAACTTGAAGAGCCTGAAAAGGTGTGAAAAATATGAAGAGCTTCAAAAGGTGTCAAAAATATGAGGAGCATGAAACGGTTTGAAAAATATGAGGAGCATGAAATGGTGTTGAAATCATGAAGAGCGTGAAAATGTGTCAAAAATATGAAGAGTTTCAAATGGTGTCAAAAACATGAGGAGCATACAACGGTGTTGAAAACATGAAGTGTCTAAAAAGCTGTGAAAAACCTAAAGAGCCTGAAAATGTGTGGAAAATATGAGGAGCCTGAAAAGGTCTGAAAAAGAGGAGGAGCAAGAAGTGGTGTTGAAATATATGAAGAGCCTGAAAAGATGTGAAAAATATGAAGAGCTTCAAAAGGTGTCAAAAATATGAGGAGCATCAAACGTTCTGGAAAATAGGAGGAGCATGAAACGGTGTTCAAATACATGAACAGCCTGAAAAGTTGTGAGATATATGAAGAGATTGAAAACGTGTCAAAAATATGAGGAGCATGAAACGGTCTGAAAAATATTAGGAGCATGAAATGGTGTTCAAAAACATGAAGAGCCTGAAAACGTGTGAAAAATATGAAGAGCTTCAAAAGGTTTCAAAAATATGAGGAGCATGAAACGGTCTGATTAATAGGAGGAGCATGAAGTGGTGTTGAAAAACATGAAGAGACTGAAAATGTGTGAAAAATATGAAGAGCTTCCAAAGGTGTCAAATATATGAGGAGCATGAAACGGTCTGAAAATTAGGAGAAACATGAAGTGGTGTTGATAAAAATGAAGAGCCTGAAAAGGTGTGAAAAATATGAAGAGCTTCAAAATGTGTCAAAAATATGAGGAGCATGAAACGGTGTTGAAAACATGAAGAGCCTGAAAAGGTGTGAAAAATATGAAGAGCTTCAAAAGGTGTCAAAAATATGTGGAGCATGAAACGGTCTGAAAAATAGGAGGCGGCTCAAGCGGTTGTGAAAATCATGAAGAGCCTGAAAAGGTGTGAAAAATATGAAGAGCTTCCACAGGTGTGAAAAACATGAGGAGCAGGCAATGGTCTGAAAAATAGGAGGAGCATGAAGCGGTATTCAAAAACATGAAGAGGGAGGAGCCACGATGGCGGAGGATTAGGACGGGGAGACCACTTTCTCTCCTACAGATTCATCAAAAGAATAACTGAACGAAGAGCAAACTTCGCAAAACAACTTCTGATCGCTAGCTGAGGTCATCAGGTGCCCAGAAAAGCAGCCCATTGTCTTTGAAAGGATGTAGGACAAAATATAAAAGATAAAAAGTCAGAGGAATCGGGTGGAGAGGGAGGTGGGAGTGGGGATCGGGATTGGGAATACATGTAAATCCATGTCTGATTCATATCAATGTATGACAAAACCCACTGGAAAAAAATAATAATAAAAATTAAAAAAAATTAAAAAAAGATAAAAAGTGAGGCAGAAGAGCTAAGGACGGAGATCCGGCCCGGGAGCTCTTAGGCGGCATTGCTTGGGGTAGGGTCCGGGCCTGAGTGCCCTGAGGACAATTGGAGGGAGCTTCTGTGAGTTGCCAACTTGAACTGTGGGAGACCGAAAGAGAGAGAGTAAATTAACCGGCCCGAACACACTGCCGGCCGTTCGCAGAACAAAGAGACCGAGAGGGTCCAGAGAGGAGCTCGCAGGCTGCGGACCGGCCCAGCCCCGCTGGAGGCAGGAGGCAGGGGGGAGGGGAAGGTCGCGGCGAGACACAGGGCGCAGGCACCCGACAGGCGCAGGCAGGGACTGGGGCTGGGGACGCGGAGGGCAGAAGGCGCGTGCACCCGACTGGCGCCAGCAGAAACTGAGACTGGGTCCGCGGAAGGGAGTGGGCGTGCCACACCTGGGGAGAGTGCGCCCACCAAGCCCCTGGCTGCCTGGACCGCTCTGACGGGGAAGGCACAGAGAGCAGGCGCAGCTTTTCCTTCTGCGCTTTTGTGGAACACCCGAGGGCTGGAACCTCGCGCAGCGTGGGGCGCGCTCCATATAGAACAGCCGGGAGCCTGAGCAGCGCAGACGGAGAGAGCAGCGTCAGCCCCTCCGGGCAGCCCCAGCCCACCCCCGTGGCGCAAGCCTGTCCCCACAGCGCCAGCCTCTCCCGGCAGCGCAAGCCCCTCCCCGCAGAGCTACGGAACTAGCTACCTGAATAAGGGTCCACCTCCACCCGCCTGTGTCAGGGCGGAAAAAAGGTTCTGAAGAGACCGGCAAACAGAAGCCAAATAAACAAAGGGTACAGCTTCAGAAGGGACTGGTGCAACAGATTAAAATCCCTCTAGGAAACATTGACTACACCGGAGGAGCCTGTAGATATCGAGAAGCGTAAGCTGGAACGAGGAGCTATCTGAAACTGAGCCGAACCCACACTGACTGCAACAGCTCGAGAGAAACTCCTAGATATAATTTTACTTTTTTCTCTTTTTTTTCTTTATTTTTTAAATTTTTTTCTTTTTTTTTCTTTTTTATTTTTTCTCTTTTATTTTCCTTTAAAATCCCCTATTACTCCCCCATTAATCCTTAACTTTCATTACCATAGACTTTTATGATTTTTTAATTAGGGGGAAAGAAAAAAATTTTTTTTTTCTTTTATTTTTCTTTTTCTTTCTTTTTTTTCCTTTTTTTCTTTCCTTTTTCTCTTCTATTTTCTATTTTTCTTTTTCTCTTATTTCTTTTAAAGTCCTCTACTACTCCTCTACTACTCCTTAATTTTCATTTTCAATACACTATAACCTTACAAAAAAAAAAAAAAAGAAGAGAAGCCCTATTTTTAACCAAAGATTATTCTCTCCCAATCTTGACTCTCTGTTTTCTACCTCAGAACACCTCTATTTCCTCCTTTCCCCTTCTCTTCCCAATCCAATTCTGTGAATCTTTGTAGGTGACTGGGCTACGGAGAACACTCTGGGAACAGACAGCTGCGTAGATCTGTCTCTCTCCTCTTGAGTCCCCCTTTTTCTCCTCCTGTTCATCTCTATCTCCCTCCTCCCTCTCCTCTTCTTCATGTGACTCTGTGAACCTCTCTGGGTGTCCCTAACGGGGGAGAATCTTTTAGCCATTAACCTAGAAGTTTTCTTATCAGGGCTGTATAGTTGGAGAAGTCCTGAGAATACAGGAAGAATAAAACTGAAATCCAGAGGCAGGAGACTTAAGCCCAAAACCTGAGAACACCAGAAAACTCCTGACTACATGGAACTTTAAGTAATAAGTGACTGTCCAAAAGCCTCCATACCTACACTGAAACCAACCACCACCCAAGAGCCAATAAGTTTTAGAGCAAGACATACCACGCAAATTCTCCAGCAACGCAGGAACATAGCCCTGAACATCAACATACAGGCTGCCCAAGGTCACACCTAACACATAGACCCATCTCAAAACTCATTACTGGGCACTCCATTGCTCTCCAAAGAGAAGAAATCAAGTTCCACGCACCAGAACACTGACGCAAGCTTCCCTAACCAGGAAATCTTTTCAAGCCAATCGTCTAACCCCACCCACTGGGTTAATCCTCCACAACAAAAAGGAACCACAGACCTCCAGAATACAGAAAGCCCACTCCAGATACAGCAATCTAAACAAGATGAAAAGGCAAAGAAATACCCAACAGGTAAAGGAACATGAAAAATGCCCACCAAGTCAAACAAAAGAGGAGGAGATAGGGAATCTACCTGAAAAAGAATTTAGAATAATGATAATAAAAATGATCCAAAATCTTGAAAACAAAATGGAGTTACAGATAAATAGCCTGGAAACAAAGATTGAAAAGATTCAAGAACTGTTTAATAAAGACCTAGAAGAAATAAAAAAGAGTCAATTAAAAATGAATAATGCAATGAATGAGATAAAAAACACTTTGGAGGGAACCAAGAGTAGAATAACGGAGGCAGAAGATAGGATAAGTGAGGTAGAAGATAAAATGTTGGAAATAAATGAAGCAGAGAGGAAAAAAGAAAAAAGGATCAAAAGAAATGAGGACAACCTCAGGGACCTCTGGGACACTGTGAAACACCCCAACATTCGAATCATAGGAGTTCCAGAAGAAGAAAACAAAAAGAAAGGCCATGAGAAAATACTCGAGGAGATAATAGATGAAAACTTCCCTAAAATGGGGAAGGAAATAGCCACCCAAGTCCAAGAAACCCAGAGAGTCCCAAACAGGATAGACCCAAGGCAAAACACCCCAAGACACATATTAATCAAATTAACAAAGATCAAACACAAAGAACAAATATTAAAAGCAGCAAGGGAGAAACAACAAATAACACACAAAGGGATTCCCATAAGGATAACAGCTGATCTATCAATAGAAACCCTCCAGGCCAGAAGGGAATGGCAGGACGTACTGAAAGTAATGAAAGAGAATAACCTACAACCTAGATTACTGTATCCAGCAAGGATCTCATTCAGATATGAAGGAGAATTCAAAAGCTTTACAGATAACCAAAAGCTGAGAGAATTCAGCACCACCAAACCAGCTCTTCAACAAATGCTAAAGGATCTTCTCTAGACAGGAAATGCAGAAAGGTTGTATAAACGTGAACCCAAAACAACAAAGTAAATGGCAACGGGAACACACCTATCAATAATTACCCTAAATGTAAATAGGTTGAATGCCCCAACCAAAAGACAAAGATTGGCTGAATGGATACAAAAACAAGACCCCTATATATGCTGTCTACAAGAAACCCACCTCAAAACAAGAGACACATACAGACTAAAAGTGAAGGGCTGGAAAAAAGTATTTCATGCAAACGGAGACCAAAAGAAAGCAGGAGTCGCAATACTCATATCAGATAAAATAGACTTTCAAATAAAGGATGTGAAAAGAGACAAAGAAGGACACTACATAATGATCAAAGGATCAATCAAAGAAGAAGATATAACAATTATAAATATATATGCACCCAACATAGGAGCACCGCAATATGTACGGCAAACGCTAATGAGTATGAAAGAGGAAATTAATAGTAACACAATAATAGTGGGAGACTTTAATACCCCACTCACAACTATGGATAGATCAACTAAACAGAAAATTAACAAGGAAACACAAACCTTAAATGACACAATGGACCAGCTAGACCTAATTGATATCTATAGGACATTTCACCCCAAAACAATCAACTTCACCTTTTTCTCAAGTGCACACGGAACCTTCTCCAGAATAGATCACATCCTGGGCCATAAATCTGGTCTTGGAAAATTCAAAAAAATTGAAATCATTCCAGTCATCTTTTCTGACCACAGTGCAGTAAGATTAGATCTCAATTACAGGGAAAAAATTGTTAAAACTTCAAACATATGGAGGCTAAATAACACGCTTCTAAATAACCAACAAATCATAGAAGAAATCAAAAAAGAAATCAAAATATGTATAGAAATGAATGAAAATGAAAACACAACAACCCGAAACCTATGGGACACTGTAAAAGCAGTGCTAAGGGGAAGGTTCATAGCATTACAGGCTTACATCAAGAAACAAGAAAAAAAACAAATAAATAACCTAACTCTACAACTAAAGCAATTAGAGAAGGAAGAAATGAAGAACCCCAGAGTTAGCAGAAGGAAAGAAATATTAAAAATCAGGGCAGAAATAAATGCAAAAGAAACTAAAGAGACCATAGCAAAAATCAACAAAGCTAAAAGCTGTTTTTTTGAAAAAATAAACAAAATTGACAAACCATTAGCAAGACTCATTAAGAAACAAAGAGAGAAGAACCAAATTAACAAAATTAGAAATGAAAATGGAGAGATCACGACAGACAACAATGAAATACAAAGGATCATAAGAGACTACTACCAGCAGCTCTATGCCAATAAAATGGACAACTTGGATGAAATGGACAAATTCTTAGAAAAGTATAACTTTCCAAAACTGAACCAGGAAGAAATAGAAGATCTTAACAGACCCATCACAAGCAAGGAAATCGAAACTGTCATCAAAAATCTTCCAGCAAACAAAAGCCCAGGACCAGATGGCTTCACAGCTGAATTCTACCAAAAATTTAGAGAAGAGCTAACACCTATCTTACTCAAACTCTTCCAGAAAATTGCAGAAGAAGGTAAGCTTCCAAACTCATTCTAAGAGGCCACCATCACCCTAATTCCAAAACCAGACAAAGATGCCACAAAAAAAGAAAATTACAGGCCAATATCACTGATGAACATAGATGCAAAAATCCTTAACAAAATTCTAGCAAACAGAATCCAACAACATATTAAAAAAATCATACACCATGACCAAGTGGGCTTTATCCCAGGAATGCAAGGATTCTTTAATATCCGCAAATCAATCAATGTAATACGCCACATTAACAAATTGAAAGATAAAAACCATATGATTATCTCAATAGATGCAGAGAAAGCCTTTGACAAAATCCAACACTCATTTATGATTAAAACTCTCCAAAAAGCAGGAATAGAAGGAACATACCTCAACATAATAAAAGCTATATATGACAAACCCACAGCAAGCATCACCCTCAATGGTGAAAAATTGAAGGCATTTCCCCTGAAATCAGGAACAAGACAAGGGTGCCCACTCTCACCACTACTATTCAACATAGTGTTGGAAGTTCTGGCCACAGCAATCAGAGCAGAAAAAGAAGTAGAAGGAATCCAGATAGGAAAAGAAGAAGTAAAACTCTCACTGTTTGCAGATGACATGATCCTCTACATAGAAAACCCTAAAGACTCTACCAGAAAATTACTAGAGCTAATCAATGAATATAGTAAAGTTGCAGGATATAAAAGTAACACACAGAAATCCCTTGCATTCCTATATACTAACAATGAAAAAACAGAAAGAGAAATTAAGGAAACAATACCATTCACCATTGCAACAAAAAGAATAAAATACTTAAGAGTATATCTACCTAAAGAAACAAAAGACCTATACATAGAAAACTATAAAACACTGATGAAAGAAATCAAAGAGGACACAAACAGATGGAGAAACATACCGTGTTCATGGATTGGAAGAATTAATATTGTCAAAATGGCTATTCTACCCAAAGCAGTCTACAGATTCAATGCAATCCCTATCAAGCTACCAATGGTATTTTTCACAGAACTAGACCAAAGAATTTCACAATTTGTATGGAAATACAAAAAACCTTGAATAGCCAAAGTAATCTTGAGAAAGAAGAATGGAGCTGGAGGAATCAACCTGCCTGACTTCAGACTCTACTACAAAGCCACAGTCATCAAGACAGTATGGTACTGGCACAAAGACGGAAATATAGATCAATGGAACAGAATAGAAAGCCCAGAGATAAATCCACGAACCTATGGACACCTTATCTTTGACAAAGGAGGCAAGGATATACAATGGAAAAACGACAACCTCTTTAACAAGTGGTGCTGGGAAAACTGGTCAACCACTTGTAAAAGAATGAAACTAGAACACTTTCTAACACCATACACAAAAATAAATTCAAAATGGATTAAAGATATAAATGTAAGACCAGAAACTATAAAACTCCTAGAGGAGAACATAGGCAAAACACTCTCTGACATAAATCACAGCAAGATCCTCTATGACCCACCTCCCAGATTATTGGAAATAAAACCAAAACTAAACAAATGGGACCTAATGAAACTTAAAAGCTTTTGCACTACAAAGGAAAATACAAGTAAGGTGAAAAGACAGCCCTCAGATTGGGAGAAAATAATAGCAAATGAAGAAACAGACAAAGGATTAATCTCAAAAATATACAAGCAACTCCTGCAGCTCAATTCCAGAAAAATAAATGACCCAATCAAAAAATGGGCCAAAGAACTAAACAGACATTTCTCCAAAGAAGACATACAGATGGCTAACAAACACATGAAAAGATGCTCAACATCACTCATTATTAGAGAAATGCAAATCAAAACCACAATGAGGTACCATTACACGCCAGTCAGGATGGCTGCTATCCAAAAGTCTACAAGCAATAAATGCTGGAGAGGGTGTGGAGAAAAGGGAACCCTCTTACACTGTTGGTGGGAATGCAAACTAGTACAGCCACTATGGAAAACAGTGTGGAGATTTCTTAAAAAACTGGAAATAGAACGGCCATATGACCCAGCAATCCCACTTCTGGGCATACACACTGAGGAAACCAGATCTGAAAGAGACACGTGCACCCCTATGTTCATCGCAGCACTGTTTATAATAGCCAGGACATGGAAGCAACCTAGATGCCCATCAGCAGATGAATGGATAAGGAAGCCGTGGTACATATACATCATGGAATATTACTCAGCCATTAAAAAGAATTCATTTGAACCAGTCCTAATGAGATGGATGAAGCTGGAGCCCATTATACAGAGTGAAGTAAGCCAGAAAGATAAAGAGCATTTCAGCATACTGACACATGTATATGGAATTTAGAAAGGTGATAACGATAACCCTATATGCAGAACAGTAAAAGAGACACAGAAATACAGAACAGACTTTTGAACTTTGTGGGAGAATGTGAGGGTGGGATATTTCAAAAGAACAGCATGTATACTATCTATGGTGAAACAGATCACCAGCCCAGGTGGGATGCACGAGACAAGTGCTCCGGCCTGGTGCACTGGGAAGACCCAGAGGAATCGGGTGGAGAGGGAGGAGGGACGGTGGATCGGGATTGGGAATACATGTAAATCCAAGGCTGATTCATATCAATGTATGACAAAACACACTGGAAAAAAAAAAATAATAATAATAATAAAAAAGAAAAATGAATAAATAAATAAATAAAACTATTTCTGTTTTATAAAAGTCAGGTAACTAGTCTAAATGTCAATGTATATAGACATAAAGTAATAAAACATCAAAATGAATATGTAAACAAATACACGTGGGAAATAATTGCAAATGGGCAGGTGAGGGAGTAGGATTTCTTGTGCAACAGTGATTTTTGATTAGTTGTATAAGAGGTAAGCAATTATATCTTCCCCACTGCTATCTTGTCTTTCTGTCAAGAACTAAAATGTAAGAAATACCATCCTATTCTCAGGATAAAAAGAAATTCAGGGAAAAATGACAAGGTCTGAGTATATTGTTTTATCAGATTTAGCCAACCATTTTCTGTGCATCATAGCAAGGATTCTGTCTGGAGTGATATAAGTGATTGCTTCTGAATAATTACAACACTAATAAAACTTCTATAGGTTGTTAAAAAAATATGAAGAGCCTAAAAAGGTGTGAAAATATGAAGAGATTCAAAAGGTATCAAAAACATGAGGAGCATGAAACGGTCTGAAAAATAGGAGGAGCATGAAGCGGTGTTAAAAAACATGAAGAGCCTGAAAAGGTGAGAAAAATATGAAGAGCTTCAAAAGGTGTCAAAAATAAGTGGAGCATGAAACGGTCTGAAAAATAGGAGGAGGCTAAAGCGGCTGTGAAAATCATGAAGAGCCTGAAAAGGTGTGAAATATATGACGAGCTTAAAAGGTGACAAAAATATGAGGATCATGAAACGGTCTGAAAAATAGGAGGAGCATGAAGCAGGGTTGAAAAACATGAAGAGCCTGAAAAGCTGTGAAAAATATGAAGAGCTTCAAAAGGTGTCAAAAATATGTGGAGCATGAAACGGTCTGATAAATAGGAGGAGGCTCAAGTGGTTGTGAAAAACATGAAGAGCCTGAAAAGGTGTGAAATATATGACGAGCTTAAAAGGTGTCAAAAACATGAGGAACATTAAACGGTCTGAAAAATAGGAGGAGCATGAAGCGGGATTGAAAAACATGAAGAGCCTGAAAAGGTGTGAAAAATATGAAGAGCTTCAAAAGGTGTCAAAAATATGACGAGCATGAAACGGTCTGAAAACTAGGAGGAACATGAAGTGATGTTGAAAAACACGAAGAGCCTGAAAAGGTGTCAAAAATATGAAGAGTTTGAAAAGGTGTCAAAAACATGAGGAGCATACAATCGTGTTGAAAACATGAAGAGCCTGAAAAGCTGTGAAAAACATAAAGAGCCTGAAAAGGTGTGAAAAATATGAGGAGACTGAAACAGTCTGAAAAATATGAGGAGCATGAAGTGGTGTTGAAATACATGAAGAGCCTGAAAAGGTGTGAAAAATATGAAGACCTTCAAAAGGTGTCAAAAATATGAGGAGCATGAAAAGGTCTGAAAAAAATGAGGAGCATGAAGTGGTGTTGAAATACATGAAGAGCCTGAAAAGGTATGAAATATATGAAGAGCTTCAAAACGTGTCAAAAATATGAGGAGCATGAAACGGTCTGAAAAATATTAGGAGCATGAAACGGTGTTCAAAAACATGAAGAGCCTGAAAAGGTGTGAAAAATATGAAGAGCTTCAAAAGGTGTCAAAATATGAGGAGCATGAAACGGTCTGAATAATACGTTGAGCATGAAATGGTGTTGAAAAACACGAAGAGCCTGAAAAATAGTGAAATATATGACGAACTTCAGTCGGTGTCAAAAATATGAGGAGCATGAAACGGTCTGAAAAATAGGAGGAGAATGATGCGGTGTTGAAAAACATGAAGAGACTGAAAAGGTGTGAAAAATATGAAGACCCTGAAAAGGTGTGAAAAATATGACGGGCATGAAACGGTCAGAAAAATAGGAGGAGCATGAAGTGGTGTTGAAATACATGAAAGCCCGAAATGTTGTGAAATATATGAAGAACTTCAAAAGGTGTCAAAAATATGAGGAGCATGAAACGGTCTGAAAAATAGAAGAAGCATGAAGTGGTGTTGAAAAACATGAAGAGCCTGAAAATGTGTGAAAAACATGAAGAGTTTCAAAAGGTGTCAAAAATATGAGGAGCATGAAACAGTTTGAAAAATAGGAGGAGCATGAAGTGGTGTTGAAAAACATGAAGAGTCTGAAATTGTGTTAAAAATATGAAGAGCTTCAAAAGGTGTCAAAAATAGGAGGAGCATGAAACAGTTTGAAAAATATGAGGAGCATGAAATGGTGTTGAAATCATGAAGAGCCTGACAACGTGTCAAAAATATGAAGAGTTTCAAAAGGTGTGAAAAACATGAGAACCATAAAACGGTCTGAAAAATATTAGGAGCATGAAACCGTGTTCAAAAACATGAAGAGCCTGAAAAGGTGTGAAAAATATGAAGAGCTGCAAAAGGTTTCAAAAATATGAGGAGCATGAAACGGTCTGAATAATAGGAGGAGCATGAAGTGGTGTTGAAAAACATGAAGAGACTGAAAATGTGTGAAAAATATGAAGAGCTTCAAAAGGTGTCAAAAATATGAGGAGCATGAAACGGTCTGAAAAATAGGAGAAACATAAAGTGGTGTTGAAAAACATGAAGAGCCTGAAAAGGTGTCAAAAATATGAAGAGATTCAAAAGGTGTGAAAAATATGAAGAGCTTCAAAAGGTGTCAAAAATATGAGGAACATTAAACGGTCTGAAAAATAGGAGGAGCATGAAGTGGTGTTGAAAAACATGAAGAGCCTGAAAAGGTGGCAAAAATATGAAGAGTTTCAAAAGGTGTCAAAAACATGAGGAGCATACAACCGTGTTGAAAACATGAAGAGCCTGAAAAGCTGTGAAAAACATGAAGAGCCTGAAAAGATGTGAAAAATATGAGGAGACTGAAACGGTCTGAAAAATAGGAGGAGCATGACGTGGTGTTGAAATACATGAAGAGTCTGAAAAGGTGTGAAAAATATGAATAGCTTCAGAAGTTGTCAAAAATATGAGGAGCATAAGACGGTCTGAAAAATATTAGGAGCATGAAACGGTGTTCAAAAACATGAAGAGCCTGAAAAGGTTTGAAAAATATGAAAAGCTTCAAAAGGTGTCAAAAATATGAGGAGCATGAAACGGTCTGAATAATAGGAGGAGCATGAAGCGGTGTTGAAAAATATGAAGAGCCTGAAAAGGTGTGAAATATATGACGAGCTTTAATCGGTGTCAAAAATATGAGGAGCATGAAACGGTGTTGAAAATATGAAGAGCATGAAAAGGTATGAAAAATATGAAGAGCTTCAAAAGGTGTCAAAAATATGAGGAGCATGAAAAAGTTTGAAAAATATGAGGAGCATGAAATGGTGTTGAAATCGTGAAGAGTCTGAAAAGGTGTCAAAAATATGAAGAGCTTCAAAAGGTGTCAAAAATATGAGGAGTATCAAACGGTCTGAAAAATAGGAGGAGCATTAAACGGTGTGAAGACATGAAGAGCCTGAAAATGTGTGAAAAACATGAAGAGTTTCAAAAGGTGTCAAAAATATGAGGATCATGAAACGGTCTGAATAATAGGAGGAGCATGAAGTGGTGTTGAAAAACATGAAGAGTCTGAAAATGTGAGAAAAATATGAAGAGCTTCAAAAGGTGTCAAAAATATGAGGAGCATGAAACAGTTTGAAAAATATGAGGAGCATGAAATGGTGTTGAAATCATGAAGAGCCTGAAAACGTGTCAAAAATATGAAGAGTTTCAAAAGGTGTCAAAAACATGAGGAGCATAAAACGGTGTTGAAAACATGAAGAGTGTGAAAAACTGTGAAAAACATAAAGACCCTGAAAAGGTGTGAAAAAGATGAGGAGCCTGAAACGGTCTGAAAAAGAGGAGGAGCATGAAGTGGTGTTGAAATATATGAAGATCCTGAAAAGGTGTGAAAAATATGAAGAGCTTCAAAAGGTGTCAAAAATATGAGGAACATCAAACGTTCTGAAAAATAGGAGGAGCATGAAACCTTGTTGTAATACATGAAGAGCCTGAAAAGGTGTGAAATATATGAAGAGCTGTAAAACGTGTCAAAAATATGAGGAGCATGAAATGGTCTGAAAAATATTATGAGCATGAAACGGTGTTCAAATACATGAAGAGCCTGAAAAGGTGTGAAAAAAATGAAGAGTTTCAAAAGGTTTCAAAAATATGAGGAGCATGAAATGGTCTGAATAATAGGAGGAGCATGAAGTGCTATTGAAAAACATGAAAAATTGAAAAGGTGTGAAAATTATGAAGAGCTTCAAAAGGTGTCAAATATATGAGGAGCATGAAACGGTCTGAAAATTAGGAGGAGCATGCAGTGGTGTTGAAAAACATGAAGAGCCTGAAAAGGTGTGAAAAAAATGAAGAGCTTCAAAAGGTTTCAAAAATATGAGGAGCATGAAACGGTCTGAATAATAGGAGGAGCATGAACTGGTGTTGAAAAACATGAAGAAATTGAAAAGGTGTGAAAATTATGAAGAGCTTCAAAAGGTGTCAAATATATGAGGAGCATGAAATGGTCTGAAAATTAGGAGGAGCATGATGTGGTGTTGAAAAACATGAAGACCCTGGAAAGGTGTGAAATATATGACGAGCTTCAAACAGTTTCAAATATATGAGGAACATGAAACCGTTTGAAAAATAGGAGGAGCATCAAGCGGTGTTGAAAAACATGAAGAGCCTGAAAAGGTGTGAAAAATATGAAGAGCTTCAAAAGGTGTCAAAAATATGAGGAGCATGAAACGATGTTGAAAATATGAAGAGCATGAAAGGGTGTGAAAAATATGAAGAGCTTCAAAAGGTGTCAAAAATATGGGGAACATGAAGCTTTCTGTAAAATAGGAGGAGCATGAAGTGGTGTTGAAAAACATGAAGAGCCTGAAAAGGTGTGAAAAATATGAAGAGCTTCAAAACGTGTCAAAAATATGAGGAGCATGAAACGGTCTGGAAAATAGGAGGAGCATGAAGCGGGGTTGAAAAACATGAAGAGCCTGAAAAGGTGTGAAAAATATGAAGAGCTTCAAAAGGTGTCAAAAATATGAGGAGCATGAAACGGTCTGAAAAATAGGAGGAACATGAAGTGGTGTTGAAAAACATGAAGAGCCTGAAAAGGTGTCAAAAATATGAAGAGTTTCAAAAGGTGTCAAAAACATGAGGAGCATACAACTATGTTTAAAACATGAAGAGCCTGAAAAGCTGTGAAAAACATGAAGAGCCTCAAAAGGTGTGAAAAATATGAGGAGCCTGAAACGGTCTGAAAAATAGGAGGAGCATGAAGTGGTGTTGAAATACATGAAGAGGCTGAAAAGGTGTGAAAAATATGAAGAGCATCAAAAGGTGTGAAAAATATGAAGAGCTTCAAAAGTTGTCAAAAATATGGGGAGCATGAAACTTTCAGAAAAAAAGAAGGAGCATGAAGTGGTGTTGAAAGACATGAAGAGCCTTAAAAGGTGTTAGAAACATGAAGAGCTACAAAACGTGTGAAAAATATGAGGAGGATGAAAAGTTCTGAAAAATAGGAGGAGCATGAAGTGGTGTCCAGTAAAATGAAGAGATTGAAAATGTGTGAAAAACATGAAGAGCTTCAAAAGGTGTCAAAAATATGAGGAGCATGGAACGGTCTGAAAAATAGGAGGAGCATGAAATGGTGTTGAAAAACATGAGGAGCATGATACGGTCTGAAAAATCGGCGGAGCATGAAACGGTGTCGAAAAACATGAAGAGGCTGAAAAGGTGTGAAAAATATGAAGAGTTTCAAAAGGTGTCAAAAATATGAGGAGCAAGAAACGGTCTGAAAAATAGGAGGAGCATGAAGCAGTGTTCAGAAACATGAAGAGCCTGAAAAGGTGTGAAAAATATTAAGAGCTTCAAAAGGTGTGAAAAATATGAGGAGCATGAAACGGTCTGAAAAATAGGAGGAGCATGAAACGGTGTTGAAAAACATGAAGAGCATGAAAAGGTTTGAAAAATATGCAGAGCTTAAAAGCTGTCAAAAATATGTGGAGCATGAAACGTACTGAAAAATAGGAGGAGAATGAAACGGTGTTCAAAAACATGAAGAGCCTGAAAAGTTGTGAAAAATATAAGAGCTTAAAAAGTTGTCAAATATATGAGGAGCATGAAACGGTCTGAAAGTTAGGAGGAGCATGAAAAGGTGTTGAAAAACATGAAAAGCCTGATAAGGTGTCAAATATATGAAGAGCTTCATAAGGTTTGAAAAATATGAAGAGCTTCAAAATGTTTCAAAAATATGAGGAGCATGAAACGGTCTGAAAAATAGGAGGAGCATCAAACGGTGTTGAAAAACATGAAGAGCCTGAAAAGGTGTGAAAAATATGAAGAGCTTCAAAAGGTGTTAAAAATATGAGGAGCATGAAACGGTCTGATACATAGGAGGAGCATGAAGTGCAGTTGAAAACCATGAAGAGCCTGAAAAAGTGTGAAAAATATGAATAGATTCAAAAAGTGTGAAAAATATGAAGAGCTTCAAAAGGTGTCAAATATATGAGGAGCATGAAACGGTCTAAAAAATAGGAGAAGCATGAAACGGTGTTCAATAACACGAAGGCTGAAATGGTGTGAAAAATATGAAGAGCTTCAAAAGGAGTGAAAAATATGAGGAGTTTGAAACAGTATGAAAAATAGGAGAAGCATGAAACGGTGTTCAAAAACATGAAGCATGAAATTGTGTGAAAAATATGAAGAGCTTCAAAAGGTGTGAAAAATATGAGGAGAATGAAACGGTCTGAAAATAGGAGGAGCATGAATGGGTGTTGAAAAACATGAAGAGCCTGAAAAGGTGTGAAAGATACGAAGAGTTTCAAAACGTGTCAAAAATATGAGGAGCATGAAACGGTCTCAAAAATAGGAGGAGCATGAAACGGTGTTCAAACACATGAAGAGCCTGAAAAGGAGTGAAATATATGAAGAGCTTCAAAATGGGGCAAACATATGAGGAGGAAGAAACCGTCAAATAAAGAGGATGAGCATAAAGCAGGGTTCAAAATATGTAGAGCCTGAAAAAGTGTGAAATATATGAAGAGCTTCAAAATTGTCAAAAATATGAGGAGCATGAAACGGTATGAAATATAGGAGAAACATGAAACGGTGTTCAAAAACATGAAGCCTGAAATGGTGTGAAAAATATTAAGAGCTTCAAAAGGTGTGAAAAATAAGAGGAGCATGAAATTGTCTGAAAAAGAGGAGGAGCAAGAAACGGTGTTGAAAAACATGAAGAGCCTGCAAAGGTGTGAAAAATATGAAGAACTTCAAAACGTGTCAAAAATATGAGGAGCATGAAACGGTCTGAAAAATAGGAGGAGCATGAGGTGGTGTTGAAAATCATGAGAGACTGAAAAGGTGTGAAAAATATGAAGAGCTTCAAAAGGTGTCAAAAATATGAGGAGCATGAAACGGTCTGAAAAATAGGAGGAGCATTAAGCGGTGTTCAAAAACATGAAGAGCCTGAAAAGGTGTGAAAAGTATGAAGAGCTTGAAAAGGTGTCAAAATATGAGGAGCATGAAACGGTCTGAAAAATATGAGGAGCATTAAGCGGTGTTGAAAAACATGAAGAGCCTGAAAAAGTGTGAAAAGTATGAAGAGCTTCTAAGGTGTCAAAAATATGAGGAGCATGAAAAGTTCTGAAAAATAGGAGGAGCAAGAAACAGTGTTCAAAAACATGAAAAGCCTGAAAAGGTGTGAAAAATATGAAGAGGTTCAAAAGGTGTCAAAAATATGAGGAGCATGAAACGGTCTGAAAAATAGGAGCAAGTAGCGGTGTTGAAAAACATGAAGAGCCTGAAAATATGTAAAAAATATGAAGAGCTTCAAAAAGTGTCAAAAATATGAGAAGCATGAAACGGTCAGAAAAAGAGGAGGAGCATGAAGTGGTGTTGAAAAACATGAAGAGCCTGAAAAGTTGTGAAAAATATGAAGAGCTTCAAAAGTTGTCAAAAATATGAGGAGCATGAAACGGTCTGAAAAATAGGAGGAGCATGAAAAGGTGTTGAAAAACATGAAAAGACTGATAAGGTGTCAAATATATGAAGAGCTTCATAAGGTGTGAAAAATATGAAGCTTCAAAATGTTTCAACAATATGTGGAGCATGAAACGGTCTGAAAAATAGGAGGAGGATGAAGCGGTGTTGAAAACCATGAAGAGCCTGAAAAGATGTGAAAAATATGAAGAGCTTCAACAGGTGTCAAAAATATAAGGAACATGAAACGGTCTGAAAAATAGGAGCAAGAAGCGGTGTTGAAAAACATGAAGAGCCTGAAAATATGTAAAAGATATGAAGAGCTCAAAAGGTGTCAAAAATATGAGGAGCATGAAACGGTCTGAGAAAGAGAAGGAGCATGAAGTGGTGTTGAAAAACATGAAGAGCCTGAAAATTTGTGAGAAATATGAAGAGCTTCAAAAGTTGTCAAATATATGAGGAGCATGAAACGGTCTGAAAAATAGGAGGAGCATGAAAAGGTGTTGAAAAACATGAAAAGCCTGATAAGGTGTCAAATATATGAAGAGCTTCATAAGGTTTGAAAAATATGAAGAGATTCAAAAGGTGTTAAAAATATGAGGAGCATGAAACGGTCTGATAAATAGGAGGAGCATGAAGTGCTGTTGAAAACCATGAAGAGCCTGAAAAAGTGTGAATAATATGAAGAGCTTCAAAAAGTGTGAAAAATATGAAGAGCTTCAAAAGGTGTCAAAACTATGAGGAGCATGAAACGGTCTGAAAAATAGGAGGAGCATGAAGCGGTGTTGAAAAAAATGAAGAGTCTGAAAAGGTGTGAAAAATATGAATAGCTTCAAAAGGTGTCAAAAATATGAGGAGCATGAAACGGTCTGAAAAAGAGAAGGAGCATGAAGTGGTGTTGAAAAACATGAAGAGCCTGAAAAGTTGTGAGAAATATGAAGAGCTTCAAAAGTTGTCAAATATGAGGAGCATGAAACGGTCTGAAAAATAGGAGGAGCATGAAAAGGTGCTGAAAAACATGAAAAGCCTGATAAGGTGTCAAATATATGAAGAGCTTCATAAGGTTTGAAAAATATGAAGAGCTTCAAAACGTTTCAAAAATACGAGGAGCATGAAACGGTCTGAAAAATAGGAGGAGCATGAAACGGTGTTGAAAAACATGAAGAGCCTGAAAAGTTGTGAAAAATATGAAGAGCTTCAAAAAGTGTGAAAAATATGAAGAGCTTCAAAAGGTGTCAATAATATGAGGAGCATGAAACGGTCTGAAAAAGAGGAGAGGCGTGAAGCGGTGTTCAAAAACATGAAGAGCCTGAAAAGGTGTGAAAAATATGAAGAGGTTCAAAAGATATCAAAAATATGAGGAACATGAAACGGTCTGAAAAATAGGAGGAGCATGAAGTGGTGTTCAGAAACATGAAGAGCCTGAAAAGGTGTGAAAATTATGAGGAGCATGAAACAGTCTGACAAATAGGAGGAGCATGAAATGGTGTTGAAAACAAGAAGAGCCTGAAAAGGTGTGAAAAATATGCAGAGCTTCAAAAGGTGTGAAAAATATGAGGAGTTTGAAACAGTATGAAAAATAGGAGAAGCATGAAACAGTGTTCAAAAACATGAAGCCTGAAATTGTGTGAAAAATATGAAGAGCTTCAAAAGGTTTGAAAAATATGAGGAGCATGAAACGGTCTGAAAAATAGGAGGATCATGAATGGGTGTTGACAAACATGAAGAGCCTGAAAAAGTGTGAAAGTTACGAAGAGCTTCAAAACGTGTCAAAAATATGAGGAGCCTGAAATGGTCTCAAAAATAGGAGGAGCATGAAACGGTGTTCAAACACATGAAGAGCCTGAAAAGGAGTGAAATATATGAAGAGCTTCAAAATGGGGCAAACATATGAGGAAGAAGAAACCGTCAAATAAAGAGGATGAGCATGAAGCAGTGTTCAAAACATGTAGAGCCTGAAAAAGTGTGAAATATATGAAGAGCTTCAAAATTGTCAAAAATATGAGGAGCATGAAAAGGTATGAAATATAGGAGAAACATGAAACAGTGTTCAAAAACAAGAAGCTTGAAATGGTGTGAAAACTATTAAGAGCTTCAAAAAGTGTGAAAAATATGAGGAGCATGAAATGGTCTGAAAAATAGGAGGAGCAAGAAACGGTGTTCAAAAACATGAAGAGCCTGAAAAGGTGTGAAAAGTATGAAGAGCTTGAAAAGGTGTCAAAATATGAGGAGCATGAAACGGTCTGAAAAATATGAGGAGCATTAAGCGGTGTTGAAAAACATGAAGAGCCTGAAAAAGTGTGAAAAGTATGAAGAGCTTCAAAAGTTGTCAAAAATATGAGGATCATGAAAAGTTCTGAAAAACAGGAGGAGCAAGAAACAGTGTTCAAAAACATGAAAAGCCTGAAAAGGTGTGAAAAATATGAAGAGGTTCAAAAGGTGTCAAAAATATGAGGAGCATGAAACGGTCTGAAAAATAGGAGCAAGTAGCGATGTTGAAAAACATGAAGAGCCTGAAAATATGTAAAAAATATGAAGAGCTTCAAAAGTTTTCAAAAATAGGAGGAGCATGAAAAGGTGTTGAAAAACATGAAAAGCCTGATAAGGTGTCAAATATATGAAGAGCTTCATAAGGTGTGAAAAATATGAAGAGCTTCAAAATGATTCAAAAATATGTGGAGCATGAAACGGTCTGAAAAATAGGAGGAGGATGAAGCGGTGTTGAAAAACATGAAGAGCCTGAAAAGATGTGAAAAATATTAAGAGCTTCAACAGGTGTCAAAAATATAAGGAGCATGAAACGGTCTGAAAAATAGGAGCAAGTAGCGGTGTTGAAAAACATGAAGAGCCTGAAAATATGAAAAAGATATGAAGAGCTCAAAAGGTGTCAAAAATATGAGGAGCATGAAACGGTCTGAAAAAGAGAAGGAGCATGAAGTGGTGTTGAAAAACATGAAGAGCCTGAAAAGTTGTGAGAAATATGAAGAGCTTCAAAAGTTGTCAAATATATGAGGAGCATGAAACGGTCTGAAAAATAGGAGGAGCATGAAAAGATGTTGAAAAACATGAAAAGCCTGATAAGGTGTCAAATATATGAAGAGCTTCATAAGGTTTGAAAAATATCAAGAGCTTCAAAATGTTTCAAAAATATGAGGAGCATGGAACGGTCTGAAAAATAGGAGGAGCATGAAACGGTGTTGAAAAACATGAAGAGCCTGAAAAGGTGTGAAAAATATGAAGAGCTTCAAAAGGTGTTAAAAATATGAGGAGCATGAAACGATCTGATAAATAGGAGGAGCATGAAGTGCTGTTGAAAACCATGAAGAGCCTGAAAAAGTGTGAAAAATATGAAGAGCTTGAAAAAGTGAGAAATATATGAAGAGCTTCAAAAGGTGTCAAAAATATGAGGAGCATGAATCGGTCTGAAAAAGAGGAGGAGCGTGAAGGTGTGTTCAAAAACATGAAGAGCCTGAAAAGGTGTGAAAAATATGAATAGGTTAAAAAGATGTCAAAAATATGAGGAACATGAAACGGTCTGAAAAATAGGAGGAGCATGAAGTGGTGTTCAGAAACATGAAGAGCCTGAAAAGGTGTGAAAATTATGAGGAGCATGAAACAGTCTGACAAATAAGAGGAGCATGAAACGGTGTTGAAAACAAGAAGAGCCTGAAAAGGTGTGAAAAATATGAAGAGCTTCAAAAGGTGTGAAAAATATGAGAAGCATGAAACGGTCTTAAAATTAGGAGTAGCATGAAGTGCTGTTGAAAAACATGACGAGCCTGAAAACGTGTGAAAAATATGAAGAGCTTTAAAAGGTGTCGAAAATACTAAGAGCATGAAACATTCTGAAAAACGGGAGGATCATGAAACGGTGTTGAAAAACATGAAGAGCCTGAAAAGGTGTGAAAAATATGTAGAGTTTCAAAAGGTGTCAAAAATATGAGGAGCATGAAACGGTCTGAAAAACAGGAGGAGAATGAAGTGCTGTTGAAAAACATGAAGAGCCTGAAAACATGTGAAAAGTATGAAGAGTTTCAAAAGGTGTCAAAAATATGAGGAGCATGAAACGGTCTGAAAATTAGGAGGAGAATGAAACGGTTTTCAAAAACATGAAGAGCCTGAAAAGGTGTAAAAAATATGAAGAGCTTCAAAATATGTCAAAATTACGAGTCGTTTGAAACGGACTGAAAAATAGGAGAAGCATGAAACGGTGTTCAAAAACATGAAGCCTGAAAATGTGTGGAAAATATGAAGAGCTTCAAAAGGTGTGAAAAATTGAGGAGCATGAAACGGTCTGAAAAATAGGAGCATGCAGCAGTGTTGAAAATAATGAAGAGTCTGAAAAGGTGTGTAAAATATGAAGAGCTTCAAAAAGTGTCAAATATATGAAGAGCCTGAAACGGTCTGAAAAAGAGGAGGAGCATGAATCGGTGTTGAAAAATATGAAGAGCCTGAAAAGGTGTGAAAAACATGAAAAGCTTCAAAAGTTGTTATAAATATGAAGAGCTTCAAAAAGTGTCAGAAATATATGGAGAATGAAACTGTCTGAAAAATAGGAGGAGCTTGAAGCGATGTTCAAAAACATGAAGAGCCTGAAAAGGTGTGAAAAAAAAGAAGAATTTCAAAAGGTGTCAAAAATATGAGGAGCAGGAAACAGTCTGAAAATAGGAGGAGCTTGAAACGGTGTAGAAAAACCAGAAGAGCATGAAAAGGTGTGAAAAATATGAAGAGCTTCAAAGGTGTAAAACTTATGAGGAGCATGAAACAATCTGAAAATAGGAGGAGAATGAAACCGTGTTCCAAAACGAGAAGAGCATTAAAAGGTGCGAAAAATATGAAGAGCTTCAAAAGGTTTCAAAAAGAGGAGTAGCATGAAACGGTGTTCAAATCATGAAGAGCCTGAAAAGGTGTGAAAAATATGAAGAGCTTCAAAAGGTGTGAAAAATATGAAGAGCTTCAAAAGGTGTGAAAAATATGAGGAGCATGAAATGGTCTGAAAAATAGGAGGAGCATGAAGTGGTGTTAAAAAACATGAAGAACAGTAAAAGGTATAAAAAATATATAGAGCTTCAAAAGGTTTGAAAAATATGAGGAGCATGAAACGGTCTGAAAAATAGAAGGAGCATGAAGCAGTGTTGAAAAAAAATGAAGAGCCTGAAAAGGTGTGAAATATATGAAGAGCTTCAAAAGGTGTAAAAAATATGAGGAGCATGAAACAGTCTGAAAATTAGGAGGAGCATGAAACGGTGTTTAAAAACATAAAGAGCATGAAAAGTTTTGAAAAAAAAGGAAGAGGTTAAAAGATGTCAAAAATATGAGGAGAATGAAACGATCTGAAAAATAGGAGGAGCATGAAACTGTGTTCAAAAACATGAAGAGCGTGAAAAGGTGTGAAAAATATGAAGGGCTTCAAAACGTGTCAAAAATATGTGAAGCATGATACGGTCTGAAAAATAGGAGGAACATGAAACGGTTATCAAAAACATGAAGAGCCTGAAAATGTGTGAAAAACATGAAGAGCTTCAAAATGTGTCAAAAATATGAGGAGCATGAAACGGTCTGAAAAATAGGAGGAGCATGAAGCGGTGTTGAAAAACATGAATAGCCTGAAAAGGTGTGAAATATATGAAGAGCTTCAAAGGTGTCAAAAATATGAGGAGAATGAAACGTCTGAAAAATAGGAGGAGCATGAGGTGGTGTTGAAAAACATGAAGAGCCTGAAAAGGTGTGACATATATGAAGAGCTTCAAAAGGTGTCAAAAATATAAGGAGCATGAAACGGACCGAAAAATAGGAGGAGCATGAAAAGGTGTTGGAAAACATAAAGAGACTGAAAAGTTGTGAAAAATATGAAGAGCTTCAAAAGGTGTGAAAAATATGAAGAGCTTCAAAAGGTTCAAAAATATGAGGAGCATGAAACGATCCGAAAAATAGGAGGAGCATGAAACGGTGTTCAAAAACATGAAGAGCCTGAAAATGTGTGAAAAATATTAAGAGTTTCAAAAGGTGTGAAAAATATGAGGAGCATGAAGCGGTGTTCAAGAACATGAAGAGCCTGAAAAGGTGTGAAAAATATGAAGAGCTTCAAAAAGTGTGAAAAATATGAGGAGCATGAAACTGTTTGAAAAATAGAAGGAGCATGAAGCGGTGTTCAAAAACATGAAGAGCCTGAAAATGTGTGAAAAATATGAAGAGCTTCAAAAGTTGTCATAATATGAGGAGCATGAAACGGTCTCAAAAATAGGAGGAGCATGAAACGGTGTTCAAAAACATGAAGAGCCTGAAAAGGTGTGAAAAATATGAAGAGCTTCAAAAGGTGTCAAAAATATGAGGAGCATGAAACGGTCCGAAAAATAGGAGGAGCATGAAAAGGTGTTGGAAAACATGAAGAGCATGAAACGGTGTGAAAAATATGAAGAGCTTCAAAAGGTGTGAAACATACGAAGAGCTTCAAAAGGTGTCAAAAATATGAGGAGCATGAAACGGTCTGAAAAATAGGAGGAGCATGAAAAGGTGTTGGAAAACATGAAGAGCCTGAAAATGTGTGAAAAATATAAAGAGCTTCAAAAGGTGTGAAAAATATGAGGAGCATGAAAATGTCTCACAAATACGAGGAGCATGAAGTGGTGTTGAAAATCATGAAGAGACTGAAAAGGTGTGAAATATATTTAGAGCTTCAAAATGTGTCAAATATATGAGGAGCATGAAACGGTCTGAAAAATAAGAGGAGCATGAAGTGGTTTTGAAAAAGATGAAGAGACCGAAAATTTTTGAAAAACATGAAGTGCTAGACAAGGTGTTAAAAATATGAAGAGCTTCAAAAGGTGTTAAATATATGAAGAGCTTCAAAAGGTTCAAAAATATGAGGAGCATGAAACGGTCTGAAAAATAGAAGGAGCATGTAACTGTGTTGAAACACATGAAGAGCATGAAGGTGTGAAATATATGAAAACCATCAAAAGGTGTCAAATATATGAGGAGCATGAAAATGTCTCAAATATAGGAGGAGCATGAAGCGGTGATCAAAAACATGAAGGGCCTGAAAATGTGTGAAATATATGAAGAGCTTCAAAATGTGTGAAAACTATGAGGAGCATGAAACGGTCTGAAAAATAGGAGGAGCATGAAGCGGTGTTGAAAAACATGAAGAGCCCACAAAGGTGTGAAAAATATGAAGAGCTTCAAAAGGTGTGAAATATATGAAGAGCTTCAAAAGGTGTCAAAAATATGACGAACATGAAACGGTCTGAAAAATAGGAGGAGCAGGAAGCGGTGTTTAAAAACATGAAGAGCCTGAAAAGCTGTGAAAATTATGAAGAGCTTCAAAATGTGTCAAAAATATGAGGAGCAAAGAAAGGTCTGAAAATTAGGAGGAGCATGAAAGGATGTTCAAAAACATGAAGAGCCTGAAAAGGTGTGAAAAATATGAAGAGAATCAAAAGGCGTCAAAAATATGAGGAGCATTAAACCGTCTGAAAAATAGGAGCATGAAGCGGTGTTGAAAATAATGAAGAGTCTGAAAAGGTGTGTAAAATATGAAGAGCTTCAAAAAGTGTCAAATATATGAAGAGCATGAAACGGTCTGAAAAAGAGGAGGAGCATGAATCGGTGTTGAAAAATATGAAGAGCCTGAAAAGGTTTGAAAAATATGAAGAGCTTCAAAAGGTGTGAAATATATGAAGAGCTTCAAAAGGTGTCAAAAATATGACGAACATGAAATGGTCTGAAAAATAGTAAGAGCATGAAGCGGTGTTGAAAAACATGAAGAGCCTGAAAAGGTGTGAAATATATGAAGAGCTTCAAAAGGTGTAAAAAATATGAGGAGCATGAAACAGTCTGAAAATTAGGAGGAGCATGAAACGGTGTTGAAAAACATGAAGAGCCTGAAAAGGTTTGAAAAATATGAAGAGCTTCAAAAGGTGTCAAGAATATGAGGAGCATGAAACGGTCTGAAAAATAGGAGCATGAAGCGGTGTTGAAAATAATGAAGAGTCTGAAAAGGTGTGTAAAATATGAAGAGCTTCAAAAAGTGTCAAATATATGAAGAGCATGAAACGGTCTGAAAAAGAGGAGGAGCATGAATCGGTGTTGAAAAATATGAAGAGCCTGAAAAGGTTTGAAAAATATGAAGAGCTTCAAAAGGTGTGAAATATATGAAGAGCTTCAAAAGGTGTCAAAAATATGACGAACATGAAACGGTCTGAAAAATAGTAAGAGCATGAAGCGGTGTTCAAAAACATGAAGAGCCTGAAAAGGTGTGAAATATATGAAGAGCTTCAAAAGGTGTAAAAAATATGAGGAGCATGAAACAGTCTGAAAATTAGGAGGAGCATGAAACGGTGTTGAAAAACATGAAGAGCCTGAAAAGGTTTGAAAAATATGAAGAGCTTCAAAAGGTGTCAAGAATATGAGGAGCATGAAACGGTCTGAAAAATAGGAGGAGCATGAAACGGTGTTCAAAAACATGAAGAGCCTGAAAAAGTTTGAAAAATATGAAGCGCTTCAAAAGGTGTCAAAAATATGTAGAGCTTCAAAAGGTGTCAAAATTATGAGGAGCATGTAACGGTCTGAAAAATAGGAGGAGCTTGAAACGGTGTTCAAAAACATGAAGAGCCTGAAAATGTGTGAAAAATACAAAGAGTTTCAAAAGGTGTGAAAAATATGAGGAGCATGAAACGGTGCTCAAAACTTGAAGATACTGAAAAGGTGTGAAAAATATGAAGAGATTCAAAAGATGTGAAAAATATGAGGAGCATGAAAGGGTCTGAAAAATTGGAGGAGCATGAAGAGGTCTTCAAAAACATGAAGAGCCAGAAAAGGTGTGAAAAATATGAAGAGCTTCAAAAGGTGTTCAAAAATTTGAGGAGCATGAAACGGTCTGAAAAATATGAGGAGCATGAAACGGTGTCCATAAACATGAAGAGCCTGAAAAGGTGTGAAAATTATGAAGAGCTTCAAAAGGTGTCAAAAATATGAAGAGCTTCAATAGGTGTCAAAAACATGAGGAGCATGAAACCATCTGAAAATAGGGGGAGCGTGAAACGGTGTTGAAAAACAAGAAGAGCTTGAAAAGGTGTGAAATATATGAAGAGCTGCAAAAAGTGTCAAAAATATGAAGAGCATGAAACAGTTTCAAAAACAGGAGGAGCATGAAGCGGTGTTCAAAAACATGAAGAGCCTGAAATGGTGTGTAATATATGAAGAGCTTCAAAAGGTGTCAAAAATATGAGGAGTATGAAACGGTCTGAAACATAGGAGGAGCATGAAGCAGTGTTCAAAAACATGAAGAGCCTGAAAAGGTGTGAAAAATATGAAGAGCTTCAAAAGTTGTCATAAATTGAGGAGCATGAAACGTTCTCAAAAATAGGAGGGGCATGAAACGGTGTTCAAAAACATGAAGAGCTTGAAAAGGTGTGAAAAATATGAAGAGCATGAAACGGTCTGAAAAATAGGTGGAGAATGAAGCGGTGTTCAAAAACATGAAGAGCCTGATAAGGTGTGAAATAAATGAAGAGCTTCAAAAATGTGGAAAATATGAGGAGCATGAAACGTTCTGAAAAATAGAAGGAGCATGAAGCAGTGTTTGAAAACATGAAGAGACTGAAAAGGTGTGAAATATATGAAGAGCTTCAAAAGGTGTGAAAAATATGAGTAACAAGAAACGGTCTGAAAGATAGGTGGAGCATGAAACTGTGTTGAAAACATGAAGAGCCTGAAAAGGTGTGAAAAATATGAGGAGATTCAAAACGTGTCAAAACTATGAGGAGCATGAAACTGTCTGAAAAATAGGAGGAGCATGAAGCGGTGTTGAAAAACCTGAAGAGCCCGCAAACGTGTGAAAAATATGAAGAGCTTCAAAAGTTGTGAAATATATGAAGAGCTTCAAAAGGTGTCAAAAATATGAGGAGCATGAAACAGTCTGATAAATAGGAGGACCATGAAGCATTGTTGAATAACATGAAGAGCCTGAAAAGGTGTGAAAAATATGAACAGCTTCAAAAGGTGTCAAAAATATGAGGAGCATGAAACCGTGTTCAAAAACATGAAGAGCCTGAAAAGGTGTGAAAACATGAAGAGCTTCAAAAGGTGGTAAAAATTGAGGAGCATGATACGGACTGAAAAATAGGAGGAGCAATAAGCGGTGTTGAAAAACCTGAAGAGCCTGAAAACGTGTGAAAAACATGAAGAGATTCAAAAGGTGTGAAATATATGAGGTACATGAAACGGTCTGAAAAATATGAGCAGCATGAAGCGGTGTTGAAAAAAATGAAGAGCCTGAAAAGGTGTGAAAAATATGAAGAGCTTCAAAAGGTGTCAAAAGTATGAGGAGCATGAAACCGTCTGAAATATAAGAGGAGCATGAAGTGGTGTTGAAAAACATGAAGAGCCTGCAAAGGTGTGAAAAATATGAAGAGCATGAAACGGTCTGAAAAATAGGTGGAGAATGAAGCGGTGTTCAAAAACATGAAGAGCCTGATAAGGTGTGAAATAAATGAAGAGCTTCAAAAATGTGGAAAATATGAGGAGCATGAAACGTTCTGAAAAATAGAAGGAGCATGAAGCAGTGTTGAAAAACATGAAGAGCCTGAAAAGGTGTGAAATATATGAAGAGCTTCAAAAGGTGTAAAAAATACGAGGAGCATGAAACAGTCTGAAAAATAGGAGGAGCATGAAACGGTGTTCAAAAACATGAAGAGCCTGAAAAGGTGTGAAAAATATGAACGGCTTCAAAACGTGTCAAAAATATGAGGAGCATGATATGGTCTGAAAAATAGGAGGAACATGAAACGGTTATCAAAAACATGAAGAGCATGAAAATGTGTGAAAAACATGAAGAGCTTCAAAATGTGTCAAAAATATGAGGAGCATGAAACGGTCTGAAAAATAGGAGGAGCATGAAGCAGTGTTGAAAAACATGAATAGGCTGAAAAGGTGTGAAATATATGAAGAGCTTCAAAGGTGTCAAAAATATGAGGAGAATGAAACGTCTGAAAAATAGGAGGAGCATGAGGTGGTGTTGAAAAACATGAAGAGCCTGAAAATGTGTGAAATATATGAAGAGCTTCAAAAGGTGTCAAAAATATGAGGAGCATGACAGTCTGAAAATAGGAGGAGCAAAAAACGGTGTTGAAAAACATGAAGAGCATGAAAAGGTGTGAAAAATATGAAGAGCTTCAAAAGGAGTAAAAAATATGAGGAGCATGTAACAATCGGAAAATAGGAGAAGCATGAAACGGTGTTCAAAAACAAGAAGAGCATGAAAAGGTCTGAAAAATATGAAGAGCTTCAAAAGGTTTCAAAAATAGGAGTAGCATGAAACGGTGTTCAAAAACATGAAGAGCCTGAAAAGTTGTGAAAAATATGAACAGCTTCAAAATGTGTAAAAAAGATGAGAAGCATGAAACAGTCTAAAAAATAAGAGGCGCATGAAACGCTGTTGAAAAACATGAAGAGCATGAAAAGGTGTGAAAAATATGAAGAGCTTCAAAAGGAGTAAAAAATATGAGGAGCATGTAACAATCGGAAAATAGGAGAAGCATGAAACGGTGTTCAAAAACAAGAAGAGCATGAAAAGGTCTGAAAAATATGAAGAGCTTCAAAAGGTTTCAAAAATAGGAGTAGCATGAAACGGTGTTCAAAAACATGAAGAGCCTGAAAAGTTGTGAAAAATATGAACAGCTTCAAAATGTGTAAAAAAGATGAGAAGCATGAAACAGTCTAAAAAATAAGAGGCGCATGAAACGCTGTTGAAAAACATGAAGAGCATGAAAAGGTGTGAAAAATATGAAAAGCTTCAAAAGGTGTGAAAAATTTGAAAAGCTTCAAAACGTGTCAAATATATATGGAGAATGTAACAATCTGAAAAATAGGAGGAGCATGAAAAGCTGTTCAAAAACATGAAGAGCCTGAAAAGGTGTGAAATATATGAAGAGCTTCAAAAGGTGTCAAAAATATGAAGAGCATGAAACGGTCTGAAAATAGGAGGAGAATGAAACGGTGTTGAAAAATATTAAGAGCATGAAAAGGTGCGAAAAATATGAAGAGCTTCAAAAGGTGTCAAAAATATGAGGAGCATGAACCGGCCTGAAAAATAGGAGGAGCATGAAGCTGTGTTCAAAAACTTGAAGAGCCTGAAAATGTGTATAAAATATGAAGAGCTTTAAAAGGTGTGAAAAATATGAGGAGCATGAATCGGTCTGAAAAATAGGAGGACCATGAAGCGGTATTGAAAACGTGAAGAGCCTGAAAAGGAGTGAAAAATATGCAGCGCTTCAAAAAGTGTGAAAAATATGAGGAGCATGAAACGGTAGGAAAAATAGGAGGAGCATGAAGTGGTGTTCAAAAACATGAAGAGCACTAAAAGGTGTGTAAAATATGAAGAGCTTCAAAAGGTGTCAAAAATATGAGGAGCATGAAACGGTCTGAAAAATAGGACGAGCATGAACCGGTGTTCAAAAACATGAAGAGCCTGAAAATGTGTGAAAAATATGAAGAGCTTCAAAAGGTGTCAAAAATATGAGGACATGAAAGCTGTGTTCAAAAACATGAAGAGAATGAAAAGGTGTGAAATATATGAAGAGCTTCAAAAGGTGTCAAAAATATGAGGAGCATGAAACTGTCTGAAAAATAGGAGGAGCATGAAGCGGTGTTGAAAAACATGAAGAGCCTGAAATGGTGTGAATTATATGAAGAGCTTCAAAAGGTGGCAAAAATATGAGGAGCATGAAACGGTCTGGAAAATAGGAGGAGCATGAAGTGGTGTTGAAAAACATGAAGAACAGGAAAAGGTATAACAAATATATAGAGCTTCAAAAGGTTTGAAAAATATGAGGAGCATGAAACGGTCTGAAAAATAGGAGGAGCATGAAGCGGTGTTGAAAAACATGAATAGCCTGAAAAGGTGTGAAATATAAGAAGAGCTTCAAAGGTGTCAAAAATATGAGGAGAATGAAACGTCTGAAAAATTGGAGGAGCATGAGGTGGTGTTGAAAAACATGAAGAGCCTGAAAACGTGTGACATATATGAAGAGCTTCAAAAGGTGTCAAAAATATGAGGAGCATGAAACGGTCTGAAAAATAGGAGGAGCATGAAAGGGTGTTCAAAAACATGAAGAGCCTGAACAGGTGTGAAAAATAGGAGGAGCATGAAGCGGTTGTTAAAAACATGAAGAGCCTTGAAAAGGTGTGAAATATATGAAGAGCTTCAAACGGTGTCGAAAATATGAGGAGCATGAAACTGTCTGAAAAATAGGAGGAGCATGAAGCGGTGTTGAAAAACATGAAGAGCCTGAAATGGTGTGAAAAATATGAAGAGCTTCAAAAGGTGGCAAAAATATGAGGAGCATGTAACGGTCTGGAAAATAGGAGGAGCATGAAGTGGTGTTGAAAAACATGAAGAACAGGAAAAGGTATAACAAATATATAGAGCTTCAAAAGGTTTGAAAAATATGAGGAGCACGAAACGGTCTGAAAAATAGAAGGAGCATGAAGCGGTGTTGAAAAACATGAAGAGCCTGAAAAGGTGTGAAATATATGAAGAGCTTCAAAAGGTGTAAAAAATATGAGGAGCATGAAGCAGTCTGAAAATTAGGAGGAGCATGAAACGGTGTTGAAAAACATAAAGAGCATGAAAAGGTTTGAAAAATATGAAGAGGTTAAAAGATGTCAAAAATATGAGGAGAATGAATCGGTCTGAAAAATAGGAGGAGCATGAAACGGTGTTCAAAAACATGAAGAGCCTGAAAAGGTGTGAAAAATATGAAGGGCTTCAAAACGTGTCAAAAATATGAGGAGCATGATACGGTCTGAAAAATAGGAGGAACATGAAATGGTTATCAGATACATGAAGAGCCTAAAATGTGTGAAAAACATGAAGAGCTTCAAAATGTGTCAAAAATATGAGGAGATTGAAACGGTCTGAAAAATAGGAGGAGCATGAAGCGGTGTTGAAAAACATGAAGAGCCTGAAAAGGTGTGAAATATATGAAGAGCTTCAAAGGTGTCAAAATTATGAGGAGAATGAAACGTCTGAAAAATAGGAGGAGCATGAGGTGGTGTTGAAAATCATGAAGAGCCTGAAAAGGTGTGAAATATATGAAGAGCTTCAAAAGGTGTCAAAAATATGAGGAGCATGAAACGGTCTGAAAAATAGGAGAAGCATGAAACGGTGTTGAAAACATGAAGAGCATGAAAAGGTATGAAAAGTATGAAGAGCTAGAAAAGGTGTCAGAAATATGAGGAGCATGAAACGGTCTGAAAAATAGGAGGAGCATGACACGGTGTTGAAAACATGAAGAGCCTGAAAAGGTGTGAAAATTATGAGGAGCTTCAAAATGTGTCAAAAATATGAGGAGTAATGAAAGGTCTGAAAAATAGGAGGAGCAAGAAAGGATGTTCAAAAAAATGAAGAGCCTGAAAAGGTGTGAAAAATATGAAGAGAATCAAAAGGCGTCAAAAATATGAGGAGCATTAAACGGTCTGAAAAATAGGAGCATGCAGCAGTGTTGAAAATAATGAAGAGTCTGAAAAGGTGTGTAAAATATGAAGAGCTTCAAAAAGTGTCAAATATATGAAGAGCCTGAAACGGTCTGAAAAAGAGGAGGAGCATGAATCGGTGTTGAAAAATATGAAGAGCCTGAAAAGGTGTGAAAAACATGAAAAGCTTCAAAAGTTGTTAAAAATATGAAGAGCTTCAAAAAGTGTCAGAAATATATGGAGAATGAAACAGTCTGAAAAATAGGAGGAGCTTCAAGCGATGTTCAAAAACATGAAGAGCCTGAAAAGGTGTGAAAAATATGAAGAACTTCAAAAGGTGTCAAAAATATGAGGAGCATGAAACAGTCTGAAAATAGGAGGAGCTTGAAACGGTGTAGAAAAACCCGAAGAGCATGAAAAGGTGTGAAAAATATGAAGAGCTTCAAAAGGTGTAAAAATTATGAGGAGCTTGAAACAATCTGAAAATAGGAGGAGAATGAAACCCTGTTCAAAAAAGAGAAGAGCATTAAAAGGTGCGGAAAATATGAAGAGCTTCAAAAGGTTTCAAAAAGAGGAGTAGCATGAAACGGTGTTCAAAAACATGAAGAGCCTGAAAAGGTGTGAAAAATATGAAGAGCTTCAAAAGGTGTCAAAAATATGAGGAGCATGAAAGAGTCTGAAAAATAAGAGGAGCATGAAACGGTGTTGAAAAATATGAAGAGCCTGAAAAGGTGTGAACAATATGAAGAGCTTGAAAACGTGTCAAAAATATGAAGAAAATGAAACGGTCTGAAAAATAGGAGGAGCATGAATCGGTGTTGAAAAATATGAAGAGCCTGAAAAGGTGTGAAAAATATGAAAAGCTTCAAAACGTGTCAAAAGTATATGGAGAATGAAACAGTCTGAAACATAGGAGGAGCATGAAGCGCTTTTCAAAAACATGAAGAGCATGAAAAGGTGTGAAAATTATGAAAAGCTTCAAAAGGTGTCAAAAATATGAGGAGCATGACAGTCTGAAAATAGGAGGAGCAAAAAACGGTGTTGAAAAACATGAAGAGCATGAAAAGGTGTGAAACAAATGAAGAGCTTCAAAAGAAGTAAAAAATATGAGGAGCATGAAACAATCTGAAAATAGGAGAAGCATGAAACGGTGTTCAAAAACAAAAAGAGCATGAAAAGCTCTGAAAAATATGAAGAGCTTCAAAAGGTGTCACAAATATGAGGAGCATGAAACAGTCTGAAAAATAAGAGGCGCATGAAACGGTGTTGAAAAAAATGAAGAGCATGAAAAGGTGTGAAAAATATGAAAAGCTTCAAAACGTGTCAAAAATATGAGGAGCATGTAACGGTGTTCAAAAACATGAAGAGCCTGAAAAGGTGTGAAAAATATGAAGAGTTGTAAAGTGTCAAAAATATGAGGAGCATGAAACGGCCTGAAAAATAGGAAGAGCATGAAGCTGTGTTCAAAAACTTGAAGAGCCTGAAAATGTGTAAAAAATATGAAGAACTTTAAAAGGTGTGAAAAATATGAGGAGCATGAAACGGTCTGAAAAATAGGAGGACCTTGAAGCGGTATTGAAATCATGAAGAGCGTGAAAAGGAGTGAAAAATATGAAGCGCTTAAAAAGGTTTCAAAAATAGGAGAAGCATGAAACGGTGTTCAAAAACATGAGGAGCATGAAAAGGTGTGAAAAATATGAAGAGCTTCAAAAGGTGTGAAAAATTTGAGGACCATGAAACGGTGATCTAAAACATGAAGAGCCTGAAAAGGTGTGAAAAATATGAAGATCTTCAAAAGGTATCAAAAATATGAGGAGCATGAACCGGTGTTCAAAAACATGAAGAGCCTGAAAAGGTGTGAAAAATATGAAGAGCTTCAAAAGGTGTGAAAAATATGAAGAGCTTCAAAAGGTGTGAAATAAATGAAGAGCTTCAAAAATGTGGAAAATATGAGGAGCATGAAACGTTCTGAAAAATAGAAGGAGCATGAAGCAGTGTTTGAAAACATGAAGAGACTGAAAAGGTGTGAAATATATGAAGAGCTTCAAAAGGTGTGAAAAATATGAGTAACAAGAAACGGTCTGAAAAATAGGTGGAGCATGAAACTGTGTTGAAAACATGAAGAGCCTGAAAAGGTGTGAAAAATATGAGGAGATTCAAAACGTGTCAAAACTATGAGGAGCATGAAACTGTCTGAAAAATAGGAGGAGCATGAAGCGGTGTTGAAAAACCTGAAGAGCCCGCAAAAGTGTGAAAAATATGAAGAGCTTCAAAAGTTGTGAAATATATGAAGAGCTTCAAAAGGTGTCAAAAGTATGAGGAGCATGAAACCGTCTGAAATATAAGAGGAGCATGAAGTGGTGTTGAAAAACATGAAGAGCCTGCAAAGGTGTGAAAAATATGAAGAGCATGAAACGGTCTGAAAAATAGGTGGAGAATGAAGCGGTGTTCAAAAACATGAAGAGCCTGATAAGGTGTGAAATAAATGAAGAGCTTCAAAAATGTGGAAAATATGAGGAGCATGAAACGTTCCGAAAAATAGAAGGAGCATGAAGCAGTGTTGAAAAACATGAAGAGCCTGAAAAGGTGTGAAATATATGAAGAGCTTCAAAAGGTGTAAAAAATAAGAGGAGCATGAAACAGTCTGAAAAATAGGAGGAGCATGAAACGTTGTTCAAAAACATGAAGAGCCTTAAAAGGTGTGAAAAATATGAACGGCTTCAAAACGTGTCAAAAATATGAGGAGCATGATACGGTCTGAAAAATAGGAGGAACATGAAACAGTTATCAAAAACATGAAGAGCATGAAAATGTGTGAAAAACATGAAGAGCTTCAAAATGTGTCAAAAATATGAGGAGCATGAAACGGTCTGAAAAATAGGAGGAGCATGAAGCAGTGTTGAAAAACATGAATAGGCTGAAAAGGTGTGAAATATATGAAGAGCTTCAAAGGTGTCAAAAATATGAGGAGAATGAAACGTCTGAAAAATAGGAGGAGCATGAGGTGGTGTTGAAAAACATGAAGAGCCTGAAAATGTGTGAAATATATGAAGAGCTTCAAAAGGTGTCAAAAATATGAGGAGCATGACAGTCTGAAAATAGGAGGAGCAAAAAACGGTGTTGAAAAACATGAAGAGCATGAAAAGGTGTGAAAAATATGAAGAGCTTCAAAAGGAGTAAAAAATATGAGGAGCATGTAACAATCGGAAAATAGGAGAAGCATGAAACGGTGTTCAAAAACAAGAAGAGCATGAAAAGGTCTGAAAAATATGAAGAGCTTCAAAAGGTTTCAAAAATAGGAGTAGCATGAAACGGTGTTCAAAAACATGAAGAGCCTGAAAAGTTGTGAAAAATATGAACAGCTTCAAAATGTGTAAAAAAGATGAGAAGCATGAAACAGTCTAAAAAATAAGAGGAGCATGAAACGCTGTTGAAAAACATGAAGAGCATGAAAAGGTGTGAAAAATATGAAAAGCTTCAAAAGGTGTGAAAAATTTGAAAAGCTTCAAAACGTGTCAAATATATATGGAGAATGTAACAATCTGAAAAATAGGAGGAGCATGAAACGCTGTTCAAAAACATGAAGAGCCTGAAAAGGTGTGAAATATATGAAGAGCTTCAAAAGGTGTCAAAAATATGAAGAGCATGAAACGGTCTGAAAATAGGAGGAGAATGAAACGGTGTTGAAAAATATTAAGAGCATGAAAAGGTGCGAAAAATATGAAGAGCTTCAAAAGGTGTCAAAAATATGAGGAGCATGAAACAGTCTGAAAAATAAGAGGAGCATGAAACGGTGTTGAAAAACATGAAGAGTCTGAAAAGGTGTGAAAAATATGAAAAGTTACAAAAGGTGTCAAAAATATGAGGAGCATGTAACGGTGTTCAAAAACATGAAGAGCCTGAAAAGGTGTGAAAAATATGAAGAGCTTGTAAAGTGTCAAAACTATGAGGAGCATGAACCGGCCTGAAAATTAGGAGGAGCATGAAGCTGTGTTCAAAAACTTGAAGAGCCTGAAAATGTGTATAAAATATGAAGAGCTTTAAAAGGTGTGAAAAATATGAGGAGCATGAATCGGTCTGAAAAATAGGAGGACCATGAAGCGGTATTGAAAACGTGAAGAGCCTGAAAAGGAGTGAAAAATATGCAGCGCTTCAAAAAGTGTGAAAAATATGAGGAGCATGAAACGGTAGGAAAAATAGGAGGAGCATGAAGTGGTGTTCAAAAACATGAAGAGCACTAAAAGGTGTGTAAAATATGAAGAGCTTCAAAAGGTGTCAAAAATATGAGGAGCATGAAACGGTCTGAAAAATAGGACGAGCATGAACCGGTGTTCAAAAACATGAAGAGCCTGAAAATGTGTGAAAAATATGAAGAGCTTCAAAAGGTGTCAAAAATATGAGGACATGAAAGCTGTGTTCAAAAACATGAAGAGAATGAAAAGGTGTGAAATATATGAAGAGCTTCAAAAGGTGTCAAAAATATGAGGAGCATGAAACTGTCTGAAAAATAGGAGGAGCATGAAGCGGTGTTGAAAAACATGAAGAGCCTGAAATGGTGTGAATTATATGAAGAGCTTCAAAAGGTGGCAAAAATATGAGGAGCATGAAACGGTCTGGAAAATAGGAGGAGCATGAAGTGGTGTTGAAAAACATGAAGAACAGGAAAAGGTATAACAAATATATAGAGCTGCAAAAGGTTTGAAAAATATGAGGAGCATGAAACGGTCTGAAAAATAGGAGGAGCATGAAGCGGTGTTGAAAAACATGAATAGCCTGAAAAGGTGTGAAATATAAGAAGAGCTTCAAAGGTGTCAAAAATATGAGGAGAATGAAACGTCTGAAAAATTGGAGGAGCATGAGGTGGTGTTGAAAAACATGAAGAGCCTGAAAACGTGTGACATATATGAAGAGCTTCAAAAGGTGTCAAAAATATGAGGAGCATGAAACGGTCTGAAAAATAGGAGGAGCATGAAAGGGTGTTCAAAAACATGAAGAGCCTGAACAGGTGTGAAAAATAGGAGGAGCATGAAGCGGTTGTTAAAAACATGAAGAGCCTTGAAAAGGTGTGAAATATATGAAGAGCTTCAAACGGTGTCGAAAATATGAGGAGCATGAAACTGTCTGAAAAATAGGAGGAGCATGAAGCGGTGTTGAAAAACATGAAGAGCCTGAAATGGTGTGAAAAATATGAAGAGCTTCAAAAGGTGGCAAAAATATGAGGAGCATGTAACGGTCTGGAAAATAGGAGGAGCATGAAGTGGTGTTGAAAAACATGAAGAACAGGAAAAGGTATAACAAATATATAGAGCTTCAAAAGGTTTGAAAAATATGAGGAGCACGAAACGGTCTGAAAAATAGAAGGAGCATGAAGCGGTGTTGAAAAACATGAAGAGCCTGAAAAGGTGTGAAATATATGAAGAGCTTCAAAAGGTGTAAAAAATATGAGGAGCATGAAGCAGTCTGAAAATTAGGAGGAGCATGAAACGGTGTTGAAAAACATAAAGAGCATGAAAAGGTTTGAAAAATATGAAGAGGTTAAAAGATGTCAAAAATATGAGGAGAATGAATCGGTCTGAAAAATAGGAGGAGCATGAAACGGTGTTCAAAAACATGAAGAGCCTGAAAAGGTGTGAAAAATATGAAGGGCTTCAAAACGTGTCAAAAATATGAGGAGCATGATACGGTCTGAAAAATAGGAGGAACATGAAACGGTTATCAGATACATGAAGAGCCTAAAATGTGTGAAAAACATGAAGAGCTTCAAAATGTGTCAAAAATATGAGGAGATTGAAACGGTCTGAAAAATAGGAGGAGCATGAAGCGGTGTTGAAAAACATGAAGAGCCTGAAAAGGTGTGAAATATATGAAGAGCTTCAAAGGTGTCAAAATTATGAGGAGAATGAAACGTCTGAAAAATAGGAGGAGCATGAGGTGGTGTTGAAAATCATGAAGAGCCTGAAAAGGTGTGACATATATGAAGAGCTTCAAAAGGTGTCAAAAATATGAGGAGCATGAAACAGTCTGAAAAATAGGAGGAGCATTAAGCGTTGTTGAAAAACATGAAGAGCCTGAAATGGTGTGAATTATATGAAGAGCTTCAAAAGGTGTCAAAAATATGAGGAGCATGAAACTGTCTGAAAAATAGGAGGAGCACGACACGGTGTTGAAAACATGAAGAGCCTGAAAAGGTGTGAAAATTATGAGGAGCTTCAAAATGTGTCAAAAATATGAGGAGCAATGAAAGGTCTGAAAAATAGGAGGAGCAAGAAAGGATGTTCAAAAAAATGAAGAGCCTGAAAAGGTGTGAAAAATATGAAGAGAATCAAAAGGCGTCAAAAATATGAGTAGCATTAAACGGTCTGAAACATAGGAGCATGCAGCAGTGTTGAAAATAATGAAGAGTCTGAAAAGGTGTGTAAAATATGAAGAGCTTCAAAAAGTGTCAAATATATGAAGAGCCTGAAACGGTCTGAAAAAGAGGAGGAGCATGAATCGGTGTTGAAAAATATGAAGAGCCTGAAAAGGTGTGAAAAACATGAAAAGCTTCAAAAGTTGTTAAAAATATGAAGAGCTTCAAAAAGTGTCAGAAATATATGGAGAATGAAACAGTCTGAAAAATAGGAGGAGCTTCAAGCGATGTTCAAAAACATGAAGAGCCTGAAAAGGTGTGAAAAATATGAAGAACTTCAAAAGGTGTCAAAAATATGAGGAGCATGAAACAGTCTGAAAATAGGAGGAGCTTGAAACGGTGTAGAAAAACCCGAAGAGCATGAAAAGGTGTGAAAAATATGAAGAGCTTCAAAAGGTGTAAAAATTATGAGGAGCTTGAAACAATCTGAAAATAGGAGGAGAATGAAACCCTGTTCAAAAAAGAGAAGAGTATTAAAAGGTGCGGAAAATATGAAGAGCTTCAAAAGGTTTCAAAAAGAGGAGTAGCATGAAACGGTGTTCAAAAACATGAAGAGCCTGAAAAGGTGTGAAAAATATGAAGAGCTTCAAAAGGTGTCAAAAATATGAGGAGCATGAAAGAGTCTGAAAAATAAGAGGAGCATGAAACGGTGTTGAAAAATATGAAGAGCCTGAAAAGGTGTGAACAATATGAAGAACTTCAAAACGTGTCAAAAATATGAAGAAAATGAAACGGTCTGAAAAATAGGAGGAGCATGAATCGGTGTTGAAAAATATGAAGAGCCTGAAAAGGTGTGAAAAATATGAAAAGCTTCAAAACGTGTCAAAAGTATATGGAGAATGAAACAGTCTGAAACATAGGAGGAGCATGAAGCGCTTTTCAAAAACATGAAGAGCATGAAAAGGTGTGAAAAACATGAAGAGCTTCAAAAGGTGTCAAAAATATGAGGAGCATGTAACGGTGTTCAAAAACATGAAGAGCCTGAAAAGGTGTGAAAAATATGAAGAGCTTGTAAAGTGTCAAAAATATGAGGAGCATGAAACGGTCTGAAAAATAGGAGGACCTTGAAGCGGTATTGAAATCATGAAGAGCGTGAAAAGGAGTGAAAAATATGAAGCGCTTAAAAAGGTTTCAAAAATAGGAGAAGCATGAAACGGTGTTCAAAAACATGAGGAGCATGAAAAGGTGTGAAAAATATGAAGAGCTTCAAAAGGTGTGAAAAATTTGAGGACCATGAAACGGTGATCTAAAACATGAAGAGCCTGAAAAGGTGTGAAAAATATGAAGATCTTCAAAAGGTATCAAAAATATGAGGAGCATGAACCGGTGTTCAAAAACATGAAGAGCCTGAAAAGGTGTGAAAAATATGAAGAGCTTCAAAAGGTGTGAAAAATATGAAGAGCTTCAAAAGGTGTGAAAAATATGAGGAGAATGAAACGTCTGAAAACTAGGAGGAGCATGAGGTGGTGTTGAAAAACATGAAGAGCCTGAAAAGGTCTGAAAAATATGAAGAGCTTCAAAAGGTGTCAAAAATATGAAGAGCTTCAAAAGGTGTCAAAAATATGAGGAGAATGAAACGTCTGAAAAATAGGAGGAGCATGAGGTGGTGTTGAAAAACATGAAGAGCCTGAAAAGGTGTGAATTATATGAAGAGCTTCAAAAGGTGTCAAAAATATGAGGAGCATGAAACTGTCTGAAAAATAGGAGGAGCATGAAGTGGTGTTGAAAAACATGAAGAACAGGAAAAGGTATAAAAAATATATAGAGCTTCAAAAGGTTTGAAAAATATGAGGAGCATGAAACGGTCTGAAAAATAGAAGGAGCAGCAAGCAGTGTTGAAAAACATGAAGAGCCTGAAAAGGTGTGAAATATATGAAGAGCTTCAAAAGGTGTAAAAAATATGAGGAGCATGAAACAGTCTGAAAATTAGGAGGAGCATGAAACGGTGTTTAAAAACATAAAGAGCATGAAAAGTTTTGAAAAATATGAAGAGGTTACAAGATGTCAAAAATAAGAGGAGAATGAAACGGTCTGAAAATAGGAGGAGCATGAAGCGGTGTTCAAAAACATGAAGAGCCTGAAAATGTGTGAAAAACATGAAGAGCTTCAAAGGTGTCAAAAATATGAGGAGAATGAAACGTCTGAAAAATAGGAGGAGCATGAGGTGGTGTTGAAAAACATGAAGAGCCTGAAAAGGTGTGAAATATATGAAGAGCTTCAAAAGGTGTCAAAAATATGAGGAGCATGAAACAGTCTGAAAAATAAGAGGAGCATGAAACGGTGTTCAAAAACATGAAGAGCCTGAACAGGTGTGAAAAATATGAAGAGCTTCAAGACGTGTCAAAAATATGAGGAGCATGAAACGGTCTGAAAAATAGGAGGAGCAAGAAGTGGTCTTGCAAAACATGAAGAGACTGAAAAGGTGTGAAAAATATGAAGAGTTTCAAAAGGTGTCAAAAATATGAGGAGCATGAAACGGGCTGAAAAATAGGAGAAGCATTAAACGGTGTTGAAAACATGAAGAGCCTGAAAAGGTGTGAAAAGTATGAAGAGGTTCAAAAGGTGTCAAAAATATGAGGAGCATGAAACGGTCTGAAAAATAGGAGGAGCAAGAAGTGGTCTTGCAAAACATGAAGAGACTGAAAAGGTGTGAAAAATATGAAGAGGTTCAAAAGGTGTCAAAAATATGAGGAGCATGAAACGGGCTGAAATATAGGAGAAGCATGAAACGGTGTTGAAAACATGAAGAGCCTGAAAAGGTGTGAAAATTATGAAGAGCTTCAAAATGTGTCAAAAATATGAGGAGCAATGAAAGGTCTGAAAAATAGAAGGAGCATGAAAGGATGTTCAAAAACATGAAGAGCCTGAAAAGGTGTGAAAAATATGAAGAGAATCAAAAGGCGTCAAAAATATGAGGAGCATTAAACGGTCTGAAAAATAGGAGCATGAAGTGGTGTTGAAAATAATGAAGAGTCTGAAAAGGTGTGTAAAATATGAAGAGATTCAAGACGTGTCAAAAATATGAGGAGCATGAAACCGTCTGAAAAATAGGAGGAGCAAGAAGTGGTCTTGCAAAACATGAAGAGACTGAAAAGGTGTGAAAAATAAGAAGAGCTTCAAAAGGTGTGAAAAATATGAGGAGCATGAAACGGTCTAAAAAATACGAGGAGTATGAAGCGGTGTTCAAAAACATTAAGAGCCTGAAAAGGTCTGAAAAATATGAAGAGCTTCAAAAGGTGTCAAAAATATGAGGAGAATGAAACGTCTGAAAAATAGGAGAGGCATGAGGTGGTGTTGAAATACATGAATAACCTGAAAAGGTGTGAAAAATATGAAGAGCTTCAAAAGGTGTCAAAAATATGAGGAGCATGAAACTGTCTGAAAAATAGGAGGAGCATGAAAGGGTGTTCAAAAACATAAAGAGCATGAAAAGTTTTGAAAAATATGAAGAGGTTACAAGATGTCAAAAATATGAGGAGAATGAAACTGTCTGAAAAATAGGAGGAGCACGAAGCGGTGTTGAAAAACCTGAAGAGCCCGCAAACGTGTGAAAAATATGAAGAGCTTCAAAAGTTGTGAAATATATGAAGAGCTTCAAAAGGTGTCAAAAATATGAGGAGCATGAAACAGTCTGATAAATAGGAGGACCATGAAGCATTGTTGAATAACATGAAGAGGCTGAAAAGGTGTGAAAAATATGAACAGCTTCAAAAGGTGTCAAAAATATGAGGAGCATGAAATGGTGTTCAAAAACATGAAGAGCCTGAAAAGGTGTGAAAACATGAAGAGCTTCAAAAGGTGGTAAAATTTGAGGAGCACGATACGGAATGAAAAATAGGAGGAGCATGAAACGGTGTTGAAAAACCTGAAGAGCCTGAAAACGTGTGAAAAACATGAAGAGATTCAAAAGGTGTGAAATATATGAGGTACATGAAACGGACTGAAAAATATGAGCAGCATGATGCAGTGTTGAAAAAAATGAAGAGCCTGAAAAAGTGTGAAAAATATGAAGAGCTTCAAAAGGTGTCAAAAATATGAGGAGCATGAAACCGTCTGAAATATAAGAGGAGCATGAAGTGGTGTTGAAAAACATGAAGAGCCTGCAAAGGTGTGAAAAATATGAAGAGCATGAAACGGTCTGAAAAATAGGTGGAGAATGAAGCGGTGTTCAAAAACATGAAGGGCCTGATAAGCTGTGAAATAAATGAAGAGCTTCAAAAATGTGAAAAATATGAGGAGCATGAAACGTTCTGAAAAATAGGAGGAGCATGAAGCGGTGTTGAAAAACATGAAGAGGTTCAAAAGGTGTGAAAAATATGAAGAGCTTCAAAAGGTGTGAAACATATGAGGAGTATGAAACGTTCTGAAAAATAGGAGGAGAATGAAGTGGTGTTGAAAAACATGAAGAGCCTGCAAAGGTGTGAAAAATATGAAGAGCTTCAAAAGGTGTGAAAAATATGTGGAGCATGAAACGGTCTGAAAAATAGGAGGAGCATGAAGCATTGTTGAAAAACATGAAGAGCCTGAAAAGGTGTGAAAAACATGAGGAGCTTGAAACGGTCTGAAAAATAGCTGGAGCATGAAGCGGTGTTGAAAAACATGAAGAGCCTGAACAGGTGTGAAATATATGAAGAGCTTAAAAGGTGTCAAAAATATGAGGAGCATGAAACAGTCTAAAAAATAGGAGGAGAATGAAGCGGTGTTGAAAAACTTGAAGAGCCTGAAAAGGTGTGAAAAATAAGAGGAACTTCAAAAGGTGTGAAAAATATGTGGAGCATGAAACGGTCTGAAAAATAGGAGGAGCATGAAGCGGTGGTGAAAAACATGAAGAGCCTGAAAAGGTGTGAAAAATATGAAGAGCTTCAAAAGGTGTCAAAAATATGAGGAGCATGAAACGGTCTGAAAAATTGGGGGAGCCTGAAGCGGTCTTGAAAGACATGAACAACCTGAAAAGGTGTGAAAAATATGAAGAGCTTCAAAAGGTATAAAAAATATATGGAGAATGAAAAGGTCTCAAAATAGGAGGAGCATGAAGCGGTGTTGAAAACCATGAAGAGCCTGAAAACGTGTGAAATATATGAAGAGCTTCAAAAGGTGTCAAAAACATGAGCAGCATGAAACGGTCTGAAAAATTGGAGGAGCATGAAGCTGTGTTTAAAAACTTGAAGAGCCTGAAAAGGTGTGAAAAATATGAAGAGCTTCAAAAGGTGTCAAATATATGAGGAGCATGAAACGGTCTGAAAAATAGGAGGAGCATGAAATGGTGTTCAAAAACATGAAGACCGTGAAAAGGTGTGAAAAATATTAGGAGCATGAAACGGTCTGAAAAAAAAGTGGAGCATGAAGCGGTGTTGAAAAACATGAAGAGGCTGAAAAGGTGTGAAATATATGAAGAGCTTCAAAAGGTGTCAAAAATTTAGGAGCATGAAACACTCTGAAAAATATGAGGAACATGAAGCGGTGTTTAAAAACATGAAGAGCCTCAAAAGGTGTGAAATATATGAAGAGATTCAAAAGGTGTCAAAAATATGAGGAGCATGAAACGCTCTGAAAAATAGGAGCAGCATGAAGCTGTGTTGAAAAACATGAAGAGCCTGCAAAGGTGTTAAAAAAATGAAGAGCTTCAATAGGTGTGAAAAATATGAGGAGCAAGACACGGTCTGAAAAATAGGAGGAGCATGAGGCGGTGTTGAAAAACATGAAGAGCCTCAAAAGGTGTGAAATATATGAGGAGCAGGAAACGGTCTGAACAATAGGAGGAGCAAGAAGCGGTGTTTAAAAACATGAAGAGCCTGAAAAGGTGTGAAAAATATTAGGAGCATGAAATGGTCTGAAAAATAGGTGGAGCATGAAGCGGTGTTTAAAAACATGAAGAGCCTGAAAAGGTGTGAAATATATGAAGAGCTTCAAATGGTGTCAAAAGTATGAGGAGCATGAAACGGTCTGAAAAATTGGAGGAGCATGAAGCAGTATTGAAAGACATGAAGACCCTGAAAAGGTGTGAAAAATATGATCAGCTTCAAAAGGTGTGAAAAATATGCGGAGCATGAAACGGTCTGAAAAATAGCAGACGCATGAAGCGGTGTTGGAAAATATGAACAGCCTGAAAAGGTGTGAAATATATGAAGAACTTCAAAAGGTTTCAAAAATATGAGGAACATGAAACGGTCTGAAAAATATGAGGAGCATGAAGCAGTGTTGAAAAGCATGAAGAGCCTGAAATGGTTTGAAAAATATGAAGAGCTTCAAAAGGTGTCAAAAATATGAGGAGCATGAAACGGTCTGAATAAAAGGAGGAGCATGAAACGATGCTCAAAAACATGAAGAGCCTGAAAAGGTGGAAAAATATGAAGAGCTTCAAAAGGTGTCAAAAATATGAGGAGCATGAAACGGTCTGAAAAATAGGAGGAGCATGAAACGGTGTACAAAAACATGAAGAGCCTGAAAAAGTGTGAAAAATATGAAGAGTATCAAAACGTGTCAAAAAAATGAGGAGCATGAAACGGTCTGAAAAGTAGTAGGCTCATGAAGCGGTGTTTAAAAACATAAAGAGCCTGAAAAAGTGTGAAAAATATGAAGAGCTTCAAAAGGTGTCAAAAATATGAGGAGCATAAAACGGTCTGAAAATAGGAGGAGCATGAAACGGTGTTGAAAAGTATGAAGAGCCTGAAAAGGTGTGAAAAATATGGAGAGCTTCAAAATGTGTCAAAAATATGAGGAGCATGAAACGGCCTGAAAAATAGGAGGAGCATGAAGTGGTGTCAAAAACATGAAGAGCCTGAAATGGTGTGAAAATAAGAAGAGATTCAAAAGGTGTGAAAAATGTGAGGAGAATGATACGGTCTGAAAAAAAGGAGGAGCATGAAGCGGTGTTGAAATACATGAAGAGCCTGAAAAGATGTGAAAAACATGAAGAGCTTCAAAAGGTGTCAAAAATATGAGGAGCATGAAACGGCCTGAAAAATAGGAGGAGCATGAAGCGGTGTTGAAAGACGTGAAGAGCATGAAAAGGTGTGAAATATATGAAGAGCTTCAAAAAATGTCAAAATATGAGGAGCATGAAAGGGTCTGAAATATAGGAGGAGCATGAAATGGTGTTGAGAAACATGAAAAGCCTGAAAATTTGTGAAAAATATGAGGAGCATGATACGGTGTGAGAAAAAGGAGAAGCAGGAAGAGGTGTTGAAAAAACTGAAGAACAGGAAAAGGTGAGAAATATATGAAGAGCTTCAAAAAGTGTGAAAAATATGTGGAGCATGAAACGGTCTGAAAAATAGGACGAGCATTAAACGGTGTTCAAAAACATGAAGAGCCTTAAAATGTGTGAAAAATATGAAGAGCTTCAAAAGGTGTGAAAAATATGAGGAGCAAGAAGCAGTGTTCAAAAACATGAAGACCTTGAAAAGGTGTGAAAAATATGAACAGCTTCAAAAGGAGTGAAAAATAGGAGCATAAAGCATTGTTAAAAACATAAAGAGCCTGAAAAGGTGTGAAATATATGAAGAGCTTCAAAAGGTGTCAAAAATATGAGGAGCATGAAACAGTCTGAAAATAGGAGGAGCATGAAACGGTGTTGAAAAGCATGAAGAGCCTGAAAAGGTGTGAAAAATATGAAGAGCTTCAAAGTTGTCAAAAATATGAGGAGCATGAAACGGTCCAAAAAATAGGAGGAGAGTGAAGAGGTGTTGAAAAACCTGAGGAGCTTGAAAACGTGTGAAAAATCTGAAGAGCTTCAACCGGTGTCAACATTATGCGGAGCATGAATCGGTCTGAAAAATAGGAGGCGCATGAAGCGGTGTTGAAAAACTTGAAGAGTCTGAAGAGGTGTGAAAAATATGAAGAGCTTCAAAAGGTGTCAAATATATGAAGAGCTTCAAAATGTGTCAAAAATATGAGGAGCATGAAACGGTCTGAAAAATAGGAGGAGTATGAAAAGGTGTTGAAAAACATGAAGAGCATGAAAAGTTGTGAAAATCATGAAGAGCTTCAAAAGGTGTCAAATATATGAGGAGCATGAAACGGTTTGAAAAATAGGAGGAACATGAAGCAGTGTTGAAAAACATGAAGAGCCTGAAAAGGTGTGATAATCATGAAGAGCTTCAAAAGGTGTCAAAAATATGAGGAGAATAAAACGGTCTGAAAAATAGTAGGAGCATGAAGCGGTATTGTAAATCATGAAGAGCCTGAAAAGGTGTGAAAAATATGAAGAGTTTCAAAAGGTGTCAAAAATATGAGGAGCATGAAAACGTCTGAAAAATAGGAAGAGCATGAAGTGGTGTCAAAAACATTAAGAGTCTGAAAAGGTGTGAAAATAAGAAGAGATTCAAAAAGTGTTAAATATTTGAGGAGCATGAAACGGTCTGAAAAATAGGAGGAGCATGAAGCGGTGTTGAAAAACATAAAGAGCCTGAAAAGGTGTGTAATATATGAAGAGCTTCAAAAGGTGTGAAAAACATGAAGAGCTTCAAAAGGTGTCAAAAATATGAGGAGCATGAAACGGCCTGAAAAATAGGAGGAGCATGAAACATTGTTTCAAAACGTGAAGAGCATGAAAAGGTTTGAAATATATGAAGAGCTTCAAAAGGTGTGAAAAATATGAGGAGCATGAAGCAGTGTTCAAAAATATGAAGAGCCTGAAAAGGTGTGAAATATATGAAGAGCTTCAAAAGGTGTCAAATATATGAGGAGCATGAAACAGTCTGAAAATAGGGGCAGCATTAAACGATGTTGAAAAGCATAAAGAGCCTGAAAAGGTGTGAAAAATATGGAGAGCTTCAAAAGGTGTGAAAAATATGTGGAGCAGGAAACAATCTGAAATATAGGAGGAGCACGAAGTGGTGTTGAAAAACTTGAAGCGCCTGAAAATGTGTGAAAAATGTGAAGAGATTCAAAAGGTGTGAAAAATATGAGAAACATGAAACTGTCTGAAAAATAGGAGGAGCATGAAGCGGTGTTCAAAAATATGAAGAGCCTGACAAGGTGTGAAAAATATGAGGAGCATGAAACTGTCTGAAAAATAGGTGGAGTATGAAGCGGTGTTCAAAAACATGAAGAGCCTGACTGGTGTGAAAAATATGAAGAGCTTCAAAAAGTGTGAAAAATATGAGGAGCATGAAACGGTCTGAAAAATAGGAGGAGCATTAAACGGAGTTCAAAAACATGAAGAGCATGAAATGTTTAAAATATATGAAGAGCTTCAAAAGGTGTGAAAAATATGAATAGCATGATGCAGTGTTGAAAAACTTGAAGAGCCTGAAAAGATGTGAAAAACATGAAGAGCTTCAAAAGGTGATAAAATATGAGGAGCATGAAACGTCCTGAAAAATACGAAAGCATGAAACGGTGTTGAAATATGTGAAGAGCATGAAAAGGTGTGAAATATATGAAGAGCTTCAAAAAATTTCAAAATATGAGGAGCATGAAATGGTCTGAAATATAGGAAGAGCATGAAATGATGTTGAAAAACATGAAGAGCTTGCAAAGCTGTGAAAAATATGAAGAGCTTCAAAAGTTGTGAAAAATATGAGAAGCATGAAACGGCCTGAAATATAGGAGGTGCATGAAGCGGTGTTCAAAAACATGAAGAGCCTGAAAAGGTGTGAAAAATATGAGGAGCATGATACGATCTGAAAAATAGGAGAAGCAGGAAGAGGTGTTGAAAAACCTGAAGAACAGGAAAAGGTGAGAAATATATGAAGAGCTTCAAAAAGTGTGAAAAATATGAGGAGCATGAAACGGTCTGAAAAATAGGAGGTGCATGAAACCGTGTTGAAAAACCTGAAGAACAGGAAAAGGTGAGAAAAATATGAAGAGCTTCAAAAAGTGTGAAAAATATGAGGAGCATGAAACGGTCTGAAAAATAGGACGAGCATTAAACGGTGTTCAAAAACATGAAGAGCCTTAAAATGTGTGAAAAATATGAAGACCTTCAAAATGTGTGAAAAACATGAGGAGCAAGAAGCAGTGTTCAAAAACATGAAGACCTTGAAAAGGTGTGAAAAATATGAAGAGCTTCAAAAGGAGTGAAAAATAGTAGCATGAAGCGTTGTTCAAAACCATAAAGAGCCTGAAAAGGTGTGAAATATATGAAGAGCTTCAAAAGGTGTCAAAAATGTGAGGAGCATGAAACAGTCTGAAAAATAGGAGGAGCTGAAATGGTGTTGAAAAGCATGAAGAGCCTGAAAAGGTGTGAAAAATATGAATAGCTTCAAAGGTGTCAAAAATATGCGGAGCGTGAATCTGTCTGAAAAATAGGAGGCTCATGAAGTGGTGTTGAAAAACTTGAAGAGTCTGAAGAGGTGTGAAAAATATAAAGAGCTTCAAAAAGTGTGAAAAATATGAGGAGCATGAAACGGTCTGAAAAATAGGAGGAGCATTAAACGGTGTTCAAAATAATGAAGAGCCTGAAATGTTTGAAAAATATGACGAGCTTCAAAAGGTGTGAAAAATATGAGGAGCATGAAGCGGTGTTCAAGAATATGAAGAGCCTGAAAAAGTGTGAAATATATGAAGAGCTTCAAAAGGTTTCAAAATATGAGGAGCATGAAACAGTCTGAAAAACAGGAGGAGCTTGAAATGCGGTTGAAAAACATGAAGAGCATGAAAAGGTGTGAAAAATATGAAGAGCTTCAAAAAGTGTCAAAAATATGAGGAGCATAAAACGGTCTGAAATTAGGAGGAGCAGGAAGTGGTGTTGAAAAGCATGAAGAGCCTGAAAAGGTGTGAAAAATATGAAGAGCTTCAAACCGGGTGAAAAATATGAGGAGCATGAAGCGGTGTTCAAAAACATAAAGAGCCTGAAAAGGTGTGAAATATATGAAGAGCTTCAAAAGGTGTCAAAAATATGTGGAGCATGAAACGGTCCGAAAAATAGGAGGAGAATGATGCGGTGTTGAAAAACATGAAGAGAATGAAAAGGTGTGAAAAATATGAAGAGCTTCAAAACATATCAAAAATATGAGGAGCAAGAAGCAGTGTTCAAAAACATGAATACCTTGAAAAGGTGTCAAAAATATGAAGAGCTTCAAAACATGTCAAAAATATGAGGAGCATGAAACGTTGTGAAAAATAGGAGGAGCATGAAAAGGTGTTGAAAAACATGAAGAGCCTGAAAAGGTGTGAAAAACATGAAGAGCCTCGAAAAGTGTGAAAAATATGAGATGCATGAAATGGTCTGAAAAATAGGAGGAGCATGAAAAGTTGTTGAAAAACATGAAGAGTCTGAAAAGGTGTGAAAAATATGAAGAGTTTCAAAAGGTGTCAAAAATATGAGGAGCATAAAACGGTCTGAAAATAGGAGGAGCATGAAACAGTGTTAAAAAGCATGAAGATCCTGAAAAGGTGTGAAAAATATGGAGAGCTTCAAAATGTGTCAAAAATATGAGGAGCATGAAACGGCCTGAAAAATAGGAGGAGCATGAAGTGGTGTCAAAACATGAAGAGCCTGAAGAGGTGTGAAAATAAGAAGAGATTCAAAAGGTGTCAAATATTTGAGGATTATGAAACGGTCTGAAAAATAGGAGGAGCATGAAGCGGTGTTGAAAAACATGAAGAGCCTGAAAAGGTGTGAAATATATGAAGAGCTGCAAAAGGTGTGAAAAATATGAGGAACATGATACGGTCTGAAAAAAAGGAGGAGCATGAGCGGTGTTGAAAAACATGAAGAGACTGAAAAGTTGTGAAAAACATGAAGAGTTTCAAAAGGTGTCAAAAATATGAGGAGCATGAAACAGCCTGAAAAATAGGAGGAGCATGAAGCGGTGTTGAAATATGTGAAGAGCATGAAAAGGTGTGAAATATATGAAGAGCTTCAAAAAATGTCAAAATATGAGGAGCATGAAACGGTCTGAAAAATAGGAGGAGCATTAAACGGTGTTCAAAATAATGAAGAGCCTGAAATGTTTGAAAAATATGAAGAGCTTCAAAAGGTGTGAAAAATATGAGGAGCATGAAGCGGTGTTCAAGAATATGAAGAGTCTGAAAAAGTGTGAAATATATGAAGAGCTTCAAAAGGTTTCAAAATATGAGGAGCATGAAACAGTCTGAAAAACAGGAGGAGCTTGAAATGCGGTTGAAAAACATGAAGAGCATGAAAAGGTGTGAAAAATATGAAGAGCTTCAAAAGGTGTCAAAAATATGAGGAGAATAAAACGGTCTGAAAATAGGAGGAGCATGAAGTGGTGTTGAAAAGCATGAAGAGCCTGAAAAGGTGTGAAAAATATGAAGAGCTTCAAACCGGGTGAAAAATAGGAGGAGCATGAAGCGGTGTTCAAAAACATAAAGAGCCTGAAAAGGTGTGAAATATATGAAGAGCTTCAAAAGGTGTCAAAAATATGAGGAGCATGAAACGGTCTGAAAAATAGGAGGTGCATGAAACCATGTTGAAAAACCTGAAGAACAGGAAAAGATGAGAAATATATGAAGAGCTTCAAAAAGTGTGAAAAATATGAGGAGCATGAAACGGTCTGAAAAATAGGACGAGCATTAAACGCTGTTCAAAAACATGAAGAGCCTTAAAATGTGTGAAAAATATGAAGAGCTTCAAAAGGTGTGAAAAATATGAGGAGGAAGAAGCAGTGTTCAAAAACATGAATACCTTGAAAAGGTGTGAAAAATATGAAGAGCTTCAAAATGTGTCAAAAATATGAGAAACATGAAACCGTCTGAAAAATAGGAGGAGCATGAAAAGGTGTTGAAAAACATGAAGAGCTTGAAAAGGTGTGAAATATATGAATAGGTTCAAAAGGTGTCAAAATATGAGGAGCATGAAAGGGTCCGAAAAATAAGAGGAGAACGAAGCAGTTTTGAAAAACCTGAAGAGCTTGAAAAGCTGTGAAAAATATGAAGAGCTTCAAACGGTGTCAAAATTATGCGGAGCATGAATCGGTCTGAAAAATAGGAGACGCATGAAGCGGTGTTGAAAAACATAAAGAGCCTGAAAAGGTGTGAAATATATGAAGAGCTTAAAAAGGTGTGAAAAATATGAGGAGAATGATACGGTCTGAAAAAAAGGAGGAGCATGAGCGGTGTTGAAAAAAATGAAAAGCCTGCAAAGGTGTGAAAAACATGAAGAGCTTCAAAAGGTGTCAAATATATGAGGAGCATGAAACGGCCTGAAAAATAGGAGGAGCATGAAGCCGTGTTCAAAAACATAAAGAGCATGAAAAGGTGTGATATATATTAAGAGCTTCAAAAGGTGTCAAAATTATGAGGAGCATGAAACGGTCTGAAATATAGCAGGAGCATGAAATGGTGTTGAAAAACATGAAGAGCCTGCAAATGTGTGAAAAATATGAAGAGCTTAAAAACGTGTGAAATATATGAGGAGCATGAAGCGGTTTTCTAAAACATGAAGAGCTTGAAAAGGTGTGAAATATATAAAGAGCTTCAAACCGGGTAAAAATAGGAGGAGCATGAAGCGGTGTTCAAAAATATGAAGAGCCTGAAAAGGTGTGAAATATATGAAGAGCTTCAAAAGGTGTCAAAATATGAGGAGCATGAAACAGTCTGAAAATAGGAGGAGCATGAAACGGTGTTGAAAAGCATGAAGTGCCTGAAAAGGTGTGAAAAACATGAAGAGCTTCAAAAGGTGTCAAAAATATGAGGAGAATGAAACAGTCTGAAAATAGGAGGAGCATGAAACGGTGTTGAAAAGCATGAAGAGCCTGAAAAGGTGTGAAAAACATGAAGAGCGTCAAAAGGTGTGAAAAGTATGAAGAGCTTCAAAAGGTGTCAAAAATATGAGGAGCATGAAACTGTCTGAAAAATAGGAGGAGCATGAAAAGGTGTTGAAAAACATGAAGAGCCTGAAAAGGTGTGAAATATATGAAGAGGTTCAAAAGGTGACAAAAATATGAGGAGCATGAAACAGCCTGAAAAATAGGAGGAGCATGAAGCGTTGTTGAAAAACATGAAGATCCTGAAAAAGTGTGAAATATATGAAGAGCTTCAAACGGTGTCAGAAATATGAGGAGCATGAAACGGCCTGAAAAATAGGAGGAGCATGAAGTGGTGTCAAAGACATGAAGAGCCTGAAATGGTGAGAAAATAAGAAGAGATTCAAAAGGTGTGAAAAATATGAGGAGAATGATACGGTCTGAAAAAAAGGAGGAGCATGAAGCGGTTTTGAAAAACATGAAGAGCCTGAAAAGATGTGAAAAACATGAAGAGCTTCAAAAGGTGTCAAAAATATGAGGAGCATGAAACGGCCTGAAAAATAGGAGGAGCATGAAGCGGTGTTGAAAGACGTGAAGAGCATGAAAAGGTGTGAAAAATATGAAGAACTTCAAAAGGTGTCAAAAATATGAGGAGCATGAAACAGTCTGAAAATAGAGGGAGCATGAAACGGTGTTGAAAAGCATGAAGAGCCTGAAAAGGTGTGAAAAATATGAAGAGCTTCAAAAGGTGTCAAAAATATGAGGAGAATGAAACAGTCTGAAAATAGGAGGAGCATGAAACGGTGTTGAAAAGCATGAAGAGCCTGAAAAGGTGTGAAAAACATGAAGAGCGTCAAAAGGTGTGAAAAGTATGAAGAGCTTCAAAAGGTGTCAAAAATATGAGGAGCATGAAACTGTCTGAAAAATAGGAGGAGCATGAAAAGGTGTTGAAAAACATGAAGAGCCTGAAAAGGTGTGAAATATATGAAGAGGTTCAAAAGGTGACAAAAATATGAGGAGCATGAAACAGCCTGAAAAATAGGAGGAGCATGAAGCGTTGTTGAAAAACATGAAGATCCTGAAAAAGTGTGAAATATATGAAGAGCTTCAAACGGTGTCAGAAATATGAGGAGCATGAAACGGCCTGAAAAATAGGAGGAGCATGAAGTGGTGTCAAAGACATGAAGAGCCTGAAATGGTGAGAAAATAAGAAGAGATTCAAAAGGTGTGAAAAATATGAGGAGAATGATACGGTCTGAAAAAAAGGAGGAGCACGAAGCGGTGTTGAAAAACATGAAGAGCCTGAAAAGATGTGAAAAACATGAAGAGCTTCAAAAGGTGTCAAAAATATGAGGAGCATGAAACGGCCTGAAAAAAGGAGGAGCATGAAGCGGTGTTGAAATACGTGAAGAGCATGAAAAGGTGTGAAATATATGAAGAGCTTCAAAAAATGTCAAAATATGAGGAGCATGAAACGGTCTGAAATATACGAGGAGCATGAATTGGTGTTGAGAAACATCAAGAGCTTGCAAAGCTGTGAAAAATATGATGAGCTTCAAAAGGTGTGAAATACATGAGGAGCTTGAAACGGCCTGAAAAATAGGAGGTGCATGAAGCGGTGTTCAAAAACATGAAAAGCCTGAAAAGGTGTGAAAAATATGAGGAGCATGATACGGTCTGAGAAATAGGAGAAGCAGGAAGAGGTGTTGAAAAACCTGAAGAACAGGAAAAGGTGAGAAATATATGAAGAGCTTTAAAAAGTGTGAAAAATATGAGGAGCATGAAACGGTCTGAAAAATAGGAGGTGCATGAAACCGTGTTGAAAAACCTGAAGAACAGGAAAAGGTGAGAAATATATGAAGAGCTTCAAAAAGTGTGAAAAATATGAGGAGCATGAAACGGTCTGAAAAATAGGACGAGCATTAAACGGTGTTCAAAAACATGAAGAGACTTAAAATGTGTGAAAAATATGAAGAGCTTCAAAAGGTGTGAAAAATATGAGGAGCAAGAAGCAGTGTTCAAAAACATGAATACCTTGGAAAGGTGTGAAAAATATGAAAAGCTTCAAAAGGAGTGAAAAATAGGAGCATGAAGCATTGTTCAAAAACATAAAGAGCCTGAAAAGGTGTGAAATATATGAAGAGCTTCAAAAGGTGTCAAAAATATGAGGAGCATGAAACAGTCTGAAAATAGGAGAAGCATGAAACGGTGGTGAAAAGCATGAAGAACCTGAAAAGGTGTGAAAAATATAAAGAGCTTCAAAGGCGTCAAAAATATGAGGAGCATGAAACGGTCCAGAAAATAGGAGGAGAATGAAGAGGTGTTGAAAAACCTGAGGAGCTTGAAAACGTGTGAAAAATCTGAAGAGCTTCAACCGGTGTCAAAATTATGCGGAGCATGAATCGGTCTGAAAAATAGTAGGCGCATGAAGCGGTGTTGAAAAATTTGAAGAGTCTGAAGTGGTCTGAAAAATATGAAGATCTTCAAAAGGTGTCAAATATATGAAGAGCTTCAAAATGTGTCAAAAATATGAGGAGCATGAAACGGTGTGAAAAATAGGAGGAGCATGAAAAGGTGTTGAAAAACATGAAGAGCATGAAAAGTTGTGAAATTCATGAAGAGCTTCAAAAGGTGTCAAAAATATGAGGAGCATGAAACGGTTTGAAAAATAGGAGGAACATGAAGCTGTGTTGAAAAACATGAAGAGCCTGAAAAGGTGTGATATTCATGAAGAGCTTCAAAAGGTGTCAAAAATATGAGGAGAATAAAACGGTCTGAAAATTAGCAGGAGCATGAAGCGGTATTGTAAAACTGAAGAGCCTGAAAAGTTGTGAAAAATATGAAGAGCTTCAAAACATGTGAAAAATATGTGGAGCAGGCAACAATCTGAAATATAGGAGGAGCATGAAGTGGTGTTGAAAAACTTGAAGCGCCTGAAAATGTGTGAAAAATATGAAGAGCTTCAAATGGTGTCAAAAATATGAGGAGCATGAAACAGTCTGAAAATAGGAGGAGCATAAAGCGGTGTTGAAAAGCATGAAGAGCCTGAAAAGGTGTGAAAAACATGAAGAGCGTCAAAAGGTGTGAAAAGTATGAAGAGCTTCAAAAGGTGTCAAAAATATGAGGAGCATGAAACGTCCTGAAAAATAGGAGGAGCATTAAACGGTGTTCAAAAATATGAAGAGCCTGAAAATGTTTGAAAAATATGAAGAGCTTAAAAAGGTGTGAAAAATATGAGGAGCATGAAGCGGTGTTCAAAAATATGAAGAGCCTGAAAAGGTGTGAAATATATGAAGAGCTTCAAAAGGTGTCAAAAATATGAGGAGCATGAAACAGTCTGAAAATAGGAGGAGCATGAAACGGTGTTGAAAAGCATGAAGAGCCTGAAAAGGTGTGAAAAACATGAAGAGCGTCAAAAGGTGTGAAAAGTATGAAGAGCTTCAAAAGGTGTCAAAAATATGAGGAGCATGAAACGTCCTGAAAAATAGGAAGAGCATTAAACGGTGTTCAAAAATATGAAGAGCCTGAAAATGTTTGAAAAATATGAAGAGCTTAAAAAGGTGTGAAAAATATGAGGAGCATGAAGCGGTGTTCAAAAATATGAAGAGCCTGAAAACGTGTGAAATATATGAAGAGCTTCAAAAGGTTTCAAAATATGAGGAGCATGAAACGGTCTGAAATATAGGAGGAGCATGAAATGGTGTTGAAAAACATGAAGAGCTTGCAAAGCTGTGAAAAATATGAAGAGCTTCAAAAGGTGTGAAAAATATGAGGAGCATGAAACGGTCTGAAATATAGGAGGAGCATGAAATGGTGTTGAAAAACATGAATAGCTTGCAAAGCTGTGAAAAATATGAAGAGCTTCAAAAGGTGTGAAATATATGAGAAGCATGAAACGGCCTGAAAAATAGGAGGTGCATGAAGCGGTGTTCAAAAACATGAAAAGCCTGAAAAGGTGAGAAAAATATGAGGAGCATGATACGATCTGAAAAATAGGAGAAGCAGGAAGAGGTGTTGAAAAACCTGAAGAACAGGAAAAGGTGAGAAATATATGAAAGAGTTTCAAAAAGTGTGAAAAATATGAGGAGCATGAAACGGTCTGAAAAATAGGACATACATGAAACCGTGTTGAAAAACCTGAAGAACAGGAAAAGGTGAGAAATATATGAAAGAGCTTAAAAAGGTGTCAAAAATATGAGGAGCATGAAACGGTCTGAAAAATACGAGGAGAATGATGCGGTGTTGAAAAATATGAAGAGACCGAAAAGGTGTGAAAAATATGAAGAGCTTCAACCGGTGTCAAAATTATGTGGAGCATGAAACGGTCTGAAAAATAGGAGGAGCATGAAACGGTTTTCAAAAACATGAAGAGCCTGAAAAGGTGTGAAAAATATAAAGAGCTTCAGAACGTGTCAAAAATATGAGGAGCATGAAATGGTCTGAAAAATAGGAGGAACATGAAATGGTGTTGAAAAATATGAGGAGCATGAATCCGTCTGAAAAATAGGAGGAGCATGACGCGGTTTTGAAAAACATGAAGAGCCTGAAAAGGTGTGAAACATATGAAGAGCTTCAAAACGTGCCAAATATATGAGGAGCATGAAACGGTCTGAAAACAGGAGGAGCATGAAACGGTGTTGAAAAGCATGAAGAGCCTGAAAAGGTGTGAAAAATATGAAGAGCTTCAAAAGGTGTCAAAAATATGAGGAGCATGAAACGGTCCAAAAAATAGGAGGAGAATGAAGCGCTGTTGAAAAACCTGAGGAGCTTGAAAACGTGTGAAAAATATGAAGAGTTTCAAAAGGTGTGAAAAATATGAGGAACATGAAGCGGTGTTCAAAAAAATGAAGAGCTTGAAAAGGTGTGAAATATATGAAGAGCTTCAAAAGGTGTGAAAAATAAGAGGAGCATGAAACGGTGTTCAAAAACTTGAAGAACTTGAAAATGTGTGAAATATATGAAGAGCTTCAAAAGGTGTCAAAAATATGAGGAGCATGAAACAGTCTGAAAATACGAGGTGCATGAAACGGTGTTGAAAATCATGAAGAGCATGAAAAGGTGTGAAAAATATGAAGAGTTTCAAAAGGTGTCAAAAATATGAGGAGCTTGATCAGGAGTTCAAAAACATGAAGAGCATGAAAAGGTGTAAAAAAATATGAAGAGCTTCAAAAGGTGTCAAATATATGAGGAGCATGAAACGGTCTGAAAAATAAGTGGAGCATTAGGCGGTGTTCAAAAACATGAAGAGCCTGAAAGGTGTGAAAAATATGAAGAGCTTCAAAGGGTGTGAAAAATATGAAGAGCTTCAAAAGGTGTCAAAAATATGAGGAGCTTGAAAAGGTGTTCAAAAACATGAAGAGCTTCAAAGGGTGTGAAAAATATGAAGAGCTTCCAAAGGTGTCAAAAATATGAGGAGCTTGAAAAGCTGTTCAAAAACATGAAGAGCATGAAAAGGTGTGAAAAATATGAAGAACTTCAAAAGGTGTCAAAAATATGAGGAGCAAGAAACGGTCTGATACATAGGAGGAGCATGAACCAGTGTTCAAAAACATGAAGAGCCTGAAAAGGTTTGAAAAATATGAAGAGCTCCAAAAGTTGTCAAAATATGAGGAGTATGAAACGGTCTGAAAAATAGGAGGAGCATGAAGCGTTGTTCAAAAACATGATCAGCTTGAAAAGGTGTGAAATATATGAACAGCTTCAAAAGATGTGAAAAATAGGTGGAGCATAAAGCGGTGTTCAAAAATATGAAGAACTTGAAAAAAAGTGAAATATATGAAGAGCTTCAATAGGTGTGAAAAATAGGAGGAGCTTGAAGTGTTGTTCAAAAACATGAAGAACCTGAAAAGGCGTGACATATATGAAGAGCTTCAAAAGGTGTCAAAAATATGAGGAGCATGAATCAGTCTGAAAATAGGAGGAGCATGAAACGGTGTTGAAAAACATGAAGAACAGAAAAAGGAGTGAAAAATATGATGAGTTTCAAAGGTGTGAAAAAATGAGGAACGTGAAGCGGTGTTCAAAAACATGAAGAGCTTCAAAAGGTGTGAAATATATGAAGAGCTTCAAAAGGTGTGAAAAAAAGGAGGAGCATGAAGCGGTGTTCAAACACATGAAGAGCTTGAAAATGTGTGAAATATATGAAGAGCTTCAATACGTGTGAAAAATTGGAGGAGCATGAAGCGTTGTTCACAAACATGAAGAACTTGAAAAGATGTGAAATATATGAAGAGCTTCAAAAGGTGTCAAAAATATGAAGAGCATGAAACAGTCTGACAATAGGAGGAGCATGAAACGGTGTTGAAAAACATGAAGAGCATGAAAAGGTGTGAAAAATATGAAGAGCTTCAAAAGGTGTCAAAAATATGAGGAGTTTGAATAGGTGTTCAAAAACATGAAGAACATGAAAAGGTGTGAAAAATTTGAAGAGCTTCAAAATGTGTCAAAAATACGAGGAGCATGAAACAGTCTGAAAAATAGGAGGAGCATGAAGTGGTGTTGAAAAACATGAAGAGATTGAAAAGGTGTGAAAAATATGAAGAGCTTCCAAAGGTGTCAAAAATATGAGGAGCATGAAATGGTCTGAAAAATAGGAGGAGCATGAAAAGGTGTTGAAAAACATGAAGAGCTTGAAAAGGTGTGAAATATATGAAGAGTTCCAAAATGTGTAAAAAATATGAGGAGCATGAAACGGTCTGAAAAATAGGAGGAGCATGAAGCAGTGTTTAAAAACATGAAGGGCCTGAAAAGGTGTGAAATATATGAAGAGCTTCAAAAGGTGTCAAAGATATGTGGAGCATGAAACAGTCTGAAAAATAGGAGGAGAATGAAGCGGTATTGAAAAACTTGAAGACTTTGAAAACGTGTGAAATATATGAAGAGCTTCAAATGGTGTTAAAAATATGAGGATCATGAATCGGTCTGAAAAAAAGAGTATGAAGCGGTGTTGAAAAACATGAAGAGTCTGAAAAGGTGTGAAAAATATGAAGAGCTTCAAAAGGTGTCAGAAATATGAGGAGCATGAAACGGGCTGAAAAATAGGAGGTGCATGAAACGGTGTTGAAAAACCTGAAGAACAGGAAAAGGAGAGAAATATATGAAGAGCTTCAAAAAGTGTGAAAAATATGAGGAGCATGAAACGGTCTGAAAAATAGGACGAGCATTAAACGGTGTTCAAAAACATGAAGAGCCTGAAAAGGTGTGAAAAATATGAAGAGCTTCAAAAGGTGTGAAAAATATGAGGAGCAAGAAGCGGTGTTCAAAAACATGAAGACCTTGAAAAGGTGTGAAAAATATGAAGAGCTTCAAAAGGAGTGAAAAATAGGAGCATGAAGCGTTGTTCAAAAACATAAAGAGCCTGAAAAGGTGTGAAATATATAAAGAGCTTCAAAAGGCGTCAAAAATATGAGGAGCATGAAACAGTCTGAAAAAAAGGAGGAGCTGAAATGGTGTTGAAAAACATGAAGAGCATGAAAAGGTGTGAAAAATATGAAGAGCTTCAAAAGGTGTCAAAAATATGAGGAGCATGAAACAGTCTGAAAATAGGAGGAGCATGAAACGGTGTTGAAAAGCATGAAGAGCCTGAAAAGGTGTGAAAAATATGAAGAGCTTCAAAAAATGTCAAAAATATGAGGAGAATGAAACGGTCCAAAAAATAGGAGGAGAAGGAAGCGGTGTTGAAAAACCTGAGGAGCTTGAAAACGTGTGAAAAATATGAAGAGCTTCCACCGGTGTCAAAATTATGCGGAGCATGAATCGGTCTGAAAAATAGGAGGCGCATGAAGTGGTGTTGAAAAACTTGAAGAGTCTGAAGAGGTGTGAAAAATATGAAGAGCTTCAAAAGGTGTCAAATATATGAAGAGCTTCAAAATGTGTCAAAAATATGAGTAACATGAAACGGTCTGAAAAATAGGAGGAGCATGAAAAGGCGTTGAAAAACATGAAGAGCATGAAAAGTTGTGAAAATCATGAAAAGCTTCAAAAGGTGTCAAAAATATGAGGAGCATGAAACGGTCTGAAAAATAGGAGGAACTTGAAGCGGTGTTGAAAAACATGAAGAGCCTGAAAAGGTGTGATAATCATGGAGAGCTTCAAAAGGTGTCAAAAATATGAGGAGAATAAAACGGTCTGAAACATAGCAGGAGCATGAAGCGGTGTTGTAAAACATGAAGCGCCTGAAATGTGTGAAAAATTTGAAGAGCTTCAAAAGGTGTCAAAAATATTAGGAGCAAGAAACGGTCTGAAAAATTGGAGGAGCATGAAGCTGGGTTGGAAAACATGAAGAGCCTGAAAAGGTGTGAAATATATGAAGAGCTTCAAAAGGTGTCAAAAATATGAGGAGCATGAAACGGTCCAAAAAATAGGAGGAGAATGAAGCGGTGTTGAAAAACCTGAGGAGCTTGAAAACGTGTGAAAATTATGAAGAGCTTCAACCGGTGTCAAAATTATGTGGAGCATGAATCGGTCTGAAAAATAGGAGGCGCATGAAGCGGTGTTGAAAAAATGAAGAGCCTGAAGAGGTGTGAAAAATTTGAAGAGCTTCAAAAGGTGTCAAAAATATGAAGAGCTTCAAAATATGTCAAAAGTATGAGGAGCATGAAACGGTCTGAAAAATAGGAGGAGCATGAAAAGGTGTTGAAAAACAGGAAGAGCATGAAAAGGTGTGAAAAATATGAAGAGTTTCAAAAGGTGTCAAAAATATGAGAAGAATGAAACGGTCTGAGACATAGGAGGAGCATGAGGCAGGGTTCAAAAACATGAAGAGCCTGAAAAGGTGTCAAAAAAAAGAAGAGTTTCAAAAGTTGTCAAAAATATGAGGAGCATGAAACTGTCTGAAAAATAGGAGGATCATGAAGCGGTGTTGAAAAGCATGAAGAGCCTGAAAAGGTGTGAAATATATGAAGAGCTTCAAAAAGTGTGAAAAATAGGAGGAGCATGAAGCCGTGTTCAAAAACATGAAGAGCCTGAAAAGGTGTGAAATATATGAAGAGCTTCAAAATGTGTCAAAAATATGAGGAGCATGAAACAGTATGAAAAATAGGAGGAGCTTGAAATGATGTTGAAAAACATGAAGAGCATGAAAAGATGTGAAAAATATGAAGAGCTTCAAAAGGTGTGAAAAATAGGCGGAGCATGAAGCGGTGTTGAAAAACATGAAGAGCCTGAAAAGGTGTGAAATATATGAAGAGATTCAAAACGTGTCAAAAATATGAGGAGCATGAAACATTCTGAAAAATAGTAGGAGCATGAAGTGCTGTTGAAAAACATGAAGGTCCTGAAAAGGTGTGAAAATCATGAAGAGCTTCAAAAGGTTCAAATATATGAGGAGCATGAAACGGTCTGAAAAATAGGAGGAACATGATGCGGTGTTGAAAAACATGAAGAGCCTGAAAAGGTGTGATAATCATGAAGAGCTTCAAAAGGTGTCAAAAATATGAGGAGAATAAAACGGTCTGAAAAATAGCAGGAGCATGAAGCGGTGTTCAAAAACATGAAGAGCCTGAAAAGTTGTGAAAAATATGAAGAGCTTCAAAAGGTGTGAAAAATATGTGGAGCAGGAAACAATCTGAAATATAGGAGGAGCATGAAGTGGTGTTGAAAAACTTGAAGCGCCAGAAAATGTGTGAAAAATATGAAGAGCTTCAAAAGGTGTCAAAAATATGAGGAGCATGAAACTTTCTGAAAAATAGGAGGAGCATGAAGTGGTGTTGAAAAACATGAAGAGCCTGAAAAGGTGTGAAAAATATGAAGAGCTTCAAAAGTTGTCAAAAATATGAGGATCATGAAACGGTCTGAAAAATAGGAGCAGCATGAAGCGGTGTTGAAAAACATGAAGAACAGGAAAAGGAGTGAAAAATATGATGAGCTTCAAAATGTGTGAAAAATATGAGGAACATGAAGCGGTGTTCAAAAAAATGAAGAGCTTGAAAAGGTGTGAAATATATGAAGAGCTTCAAAAGGTGTGAAAAATAAGAGGAGCATGAAACGGTGTTCAAAAACTTGAAGAACTTGAAAATGTGTGAAATATATGAAGAGCTTCAAAAGGTGTCAAAAATATGAGGAGCATGAAACAGTCTGAAAATACGAGGTGCATGAAACGGTGTTGAAAATCATGAAGAGCATGAAAAGGTGTGAAAAATATGAAGAGTTTCAAAAGGTGTCAAAAATATGAGGAGCTTGATCAGGAGTTCAAAAACATGAAGAGCATGAAAAGGTGTAAAAAAATATGAAGAGCTTCAAAAGGTGTCATATATATGAGGAGCATGAAACGGTCTGAAAAATAAGTGGAGCATTAGGCGGTGTTCAAAAACATGAAGAGCCTGAAAGGTGTGAAAAATATGAAGAGCTTCAAAGGGTGTGAAAAATATGAAGAGCTTCAAAAGGTGTCAAAAATATGAGGAGCTTGAAAAGGTGTTCAAAAACATGAAGAGCTTCAAAGGGTGTGAAAAATATGAAGAGCTTCCAAAGGTGTCAAAAATATGAGGAGCTTGAAAAGCTGTTCAAAAACATGAAGAGCATGAAAAGGTGTGAAAAATATGAAGAACTTCAAAAGGTGTCAAAAATATGAGGAGCAAGAAACGGTCTGATACATAGGAGGAGCATGAACCAGTGTTCAAAAACATGAAGAGCCTGAAAAGGTTTGAAAAATATGAAGAGCTCCAAAAGTTGTCAAAATATGAGGAGTATGAAACGGTCTGAAAAATAGGAGGAGCATGAAGCGTTGTTCAAAAACATGATCAGCTTGAAAAGGTGTGAAATATATGAACAGCTTCAAAAGATGTGAAAAATAGGTGGAGCATAAAGCGGTGTTCAAAAATATGAAGAACTTGAAAAAAAGTGAAATATATGAAGAGCTTCAATAGGTGTGAAAAATAGGAGGAGCTTGAAGTGTTGTTCAAAAACATGAAGAACCTGAAAAGGCGTGACATATATGAAGAGCTTCAAAAGGTGTCAAAAATATGAGGAGCATGAATCAGTCTGAAAACAGGAGGAGCATGAAACGGTGTTGAAAAACATGAAGAACAGAAAAAGGAGTGAAAAATATGATGAGTTTCAAAAGGTGTGAAAAAATGAGGAAAGTGAAGCGGTGTTCAAAAACATGAAGAGCTTCAAAAGGTGTGAAATATATGAAGAGCTTCAAAAGGTGTGAAAAAAAGGAGGAGCATGAAGCGGTGTTCAAAAACATGAAGAGCTTGAAAATGTGTGAAATATATGAAGAGCTTCAATACGTGTGAAAAATTGGAGGAGCATGAAGCGTTGTTCACAAACATGAAGAACTTGAAAAGATGTGAAATATATGAAGAGCTTCAAAAGGTGTCAAAAATATGAAGAGCATGAAACAGTCTGACAATAGGAGGAGCATGAAACGGTGTTGAAAAACATGAAGAGCATGAAAAGGTGTGAAAAATATGAAGAGCTTCAAAAGGTGTCAAAAATATGAGGAGTTTGAATAGGTGTTCAAAAACATGAAGAACATGAAAAGGTGTGAAAAATTTGAAGAGCTTCAAAATGTGTCAAAAATACGAGGAGCATGAAACAGTCTGAAAAATAGGAGGAGCATGAAGTGGTGTTGAAAAACATGAAGAGATTGAAAAGGTGTGAAAAATATGAAGAGCTTCCAAAGGTGTCAAAAATATGAGGAGATGAAACGGTCTGAAAAATAGGAGTAGCATGAAATGGTGTTCAAAAACATGAAGAGCGAGAAAATTTGTGAAAAACATTAAGAGCTTCAAAAGGTGTCAAATGTATGAGGAGCATGAAACGGTCTGAAAAATAGGTGGAGCATGAAACGGTGTTGAAAAACATGAGGAGCCTGAAAAGGTGTGAAAAATATGAGGAGCTTCAAAAGATGTTAAAAATATGAGGAGCATTAAACATTCTGAAAAATAGGAGGAGCATGAAGTGGTGTTGAAAAACATGAAGAGATTCAAAAGGTGTGAAAAACATGAAGAGCTTAAAAAGGTGTCAAAAATATGAGGAGCATGAAACGGTCTGAAAAATAAGAGGAGCATGAAGTTGTGTTGAAAAACAAGAAGACCCTGAAAAGGTGTGAAAAATATGAAGAGCTTCAAAAGGTGTCAAAAACATGAGGAGCATGAAACGGTCTGAAAAATAGGAGGAGCCTGAAACAGTGTTCAAAAAGATGAAGAGCCTGAAAATGTGTGAAAAATATGAAGAGCTTCAAAAGGTGTCAAAAATATGAGGAGCATGAAACGGTCTGAAAAATAGGAGGAGCATGAAGCGGTGTTTAGAAACATGAAGAGCCTGAAAAGGTGTGAAAAATATGAAGAGCTCAAAAGATGTCAAAAATATGAGAAGCATGAAACAGTCTGAAAAATAGAGGCACATGAAACGGTCATCAAAAAGAGGAAGAGACTGAAAAGGTGTGAAAAATATGAATAGCTTCAAAATGTGTCAAAAATATGAGGAGTATTAAACGGTCTGAAAAACAGGAGGAGCATGAAGCGGTTTTCAAAATCATGGAGAGCCTGAAAAGTTTGAAAAATATGAGGAGCTTCAAAAGGTGTGAAAAATATGAGGAAAATGAAACAGTGTGAAAATAAGAGGACCATGAAACGGTTTTGAAAAAGATGAAGAGCATGAAAAGGTGTGAAAAATATGAAGAGCTTCAAAAGGCGTCAAAAATATGAGAAGCATGAAATGGTCTGAATAATAGAGGGAGTATGAAGAGGTGTTGAAAAACATGAAGAGCCTTAAAAGGTGTGAAAAATATGAAGAGCTTCCAAAGGTGTCAAAAATGAGATGAGCATGAAACGGTCTGAAAAATAGGTGGAGCATGAAGCATTGTTGAAAAACATGAAGAGCCTGAAAAGGTGTGAAAAATATGAAGAGCTTCAAAATGTGTGAAAAAAAGAAGAGCTTCAAAATGTATCAAAAAAGAGATGAGCATGAAACGGTCTGAAAAATAGAAGGAGCATGTAGTGGTGTTGAAAACCATGAAGAGCCTGAAAAGGTGTGAAATATATGAAGAGCTTTAATAGGTGTCAAAAATATGAGGACCATGAAACGGTCTGAAAAAGAGTAGGAGAATGAAGCGGTGTTGAAAAACATGCAGAGCCAAAAAAAGGTGTGTCAAATATAAAGAGCTTCAAAATGTGTCAATAATATGAGGAGCATGAATCGGTCTGAAAAATAGGAGGAGCATGAAACGGTGTTGAAAAACATGAAGAGCATGAAAAGGTGTGAAAAATAGGAAGAGCTTCAAAAGGTGTCAAAAACATGAATAGCATGAAACGGTCTGAAAAATAGAAGGGGCATGAAGCGGTGTTCAAAAACCTGAAAAGCCTGAAAAGGTGTGAAAAATATGAAGAGCTTCAAAAGGTGTGTAAAATAAGAGGAGCATGAAACGGTATCTAAAATAGGAGGAGCATGAAGTGGTGTTCAAAAACATGAAGAGCCTGAAAAGGTGTGAAATATATGAAGAGCTTCAAAATGTGTCAAAAATATGAGGAGGATGAAACGGTCTGAAAAACAGGAGGAGCATGAAGCGGTGTTGAGAAACATGAAGTGCCTGAAAAGGTATGAAAAATATAAAGAGCTTCAAAAGGTGTCAAAAATATGGGAGGGATGAAAAGGTCTGAGAAATAGGAGCAGCATGAAGTGGTGTTGAAAAACATGAAGAGCCTGAAAAGGTGTGAAAAATATGAAGAGCTTCAAAAGTTGTGAAATACATGAGGAGCAGGAAACGGTCTGAAAAATAGGAGGATCATGAAGCAGTGTTGAAAAACATGAAGAGCCCGAAAAGGTGTGAAAAATATGAATAGTCTCAAAAGTTGTGAAATACATGAGGAGAATGAAACGGTCTGGAAAATAGGAGGATCATGAAGCGAAGTTGAAAAACATGAAGTGCCTGAAAAGGTGTGAAAAATATGAAGAGCTTCAAAAGGTGTCAAGAATATGAGGAGCATGAAACGGTTTGAAAAATAGGAGGAGCATGAAACGGTGTTCAAAAACATGAAGAGCCTGAAAAGGTGTGCAAAATATGAAGAGCTTCAAAAGGTGTCAAAATTATGAGGAGCATGAAACGGTCTGAAATATAGGAGGAGCATGAAGTGGTGTTGGAAACCAGGAAGAGCCTGAAAAGGTGTGAAAAATTTGAAGAGCTTCAAAAGGTGTGAAAAATATGAGGAACATGAAACTGTCTGAAAAATAGGAGGAGCATGAAGCGGTGTTGAAAAACATGAAGAGCTTGAAAAGGTGTGAAAAATATGAAGAGCTTCAAATGGTGTCAAAAATAAGAGGAACATGAAACGGTCTGAAAAAAAGGAGAAGCATGAAGCGTTGTTGAAAAACATGAAGAGCCTGAAAAGGTGTGAAAAATATGAAGAGCTTCAAAAGGTGTCAAAAATAAGAGGAACATGAAACGGTCTGAAAAAAAGGAGAAGCATGAAGCGGTGTTGAAAAACATGATGAGCCTGAAAAGGTGTGTAATATATGAAGAGGTTCGAAAGGTGTCACATATATGAGGAGCATGAAACGGTCTGAAAAATAGGAGGAGCATGAAGCGGTGTTGAAAAATATGAAGAGCCTGAAAAGGTGTGAAATATATGAAGAGCTTCAATAGGTGTGAAAAAATGGAGGAGTATGAAGCGGTGTTGAAAAACATGAAGAGCCTGAGAAGGTGTGAAAAATATGAAGAGCTTCAAAAGCTGTCAAAAATAAGAGGAGCATGAAACAGTCTCAAAAATAGGAGGAGCATGAAACGGTGTTCAAAAATATGAAGAGCCTAAAAAGGTGTGAAATATATGAAGAGCTTCGAAAGGTGTCACAAATATGAGGAGCATGAAACGGTCTGAAAAAGAGTAGGAGCATGAAGCGGTGTTGAAAAACATGCAGAGCCAAAAAAAGGTGTGTCAAATATAAAGAGCTTCAAAAGGGGTCAATAATATGAGGAGCATGAATCGGTCTGAAAAATAGGAGGAGCATGAAACGGTGTTGAAAAACCTGAAGAGCCTGAAAAGGTGTGAAAAATATGAAGAGCTTCAAAGGTGTGAAAAATAAGAGGAGCATGAAACGGTATCTAAAATAGGAGGAGCATGAAGTGGTGTTCAAAAACATGAAGAGCCTGAAAAGGTGTGAAATATATGAAGAGCTTCAAAATGTGTCAAAAATATGAGGAGCATGAAACGGTCTGGAAAACAGGAGGAGCATGAAGCGGTGTTGAGAAACATGAAGAGCCTGAAAAGGTATGAAAAATATGAAGAGCTTCAAAAGGTGTGAAAAATATGAGGCACATGAAACGTTCTGAAAAACAGTAGGAGCATGAAGTGGAGTTGAAAAACATGAAGAGCCTGAAAAGGTGTCCAGAATATGAAGAGCTTCAAAAGGTGTCAAAATTATGAGGAGCATGAAACGGTCTGAAATATAGGAGGAGCATGAAGTGGTGTTGGAAACCAGGAAGAGCCTGAAAAGGTGTGAAAAATTTGAAGAGCTTCAAAAGGTGTGAAAAATATGAGGAACATGAAACTGTCTGAAAAATAGGAGGAGCATGAAGCGGTGTTGAAAAACATGAAGAGCTTGAAAAGGTGTGAAAAATATGAAGAGCTTCAAAATGTGTGAAAAATATGAGGAGCAAGAAACGGACTAAAAAATAGAAGGAGCATGAAGCGGTGTTGAAAAATATGAAGAGCCTGAAAAGGTGTGAAAAATATGAAAAGCTTCAAAAGCTGTCAAATATATGAGGAGCATGAAACGGTCTGAAAAATAGGAGGAGCATGAAGCGGTGTTGAAAAACATGAAGAGCCTGAAAAGGTGTGAAATATAAGAAGAGCTTCAAAAGGTGTCAAAAATATGAGGAGCATGAAACGGTCTGAAAAATAGGAGGAGCATGAAGCGGTGTTGAAAAACATGAAGAGCCTGAAAAGGTGTGAACCATATCAAGAGCTTACAAAGGTGTCAAAAATATGAGGAGCATGAAACGGTCTGAAAAATAGGAGGAGCATGAAGCGATGTTGAAAAACATGAACAGTCTGAAAAGGTGTGAAAAATATGAAGAGCTTCAAGGGGTCAGAAATATGAGGAGCATGAAACGGTCTGAAAAATAGGAGGAGCATGAAGCGGTGTTGAAAAACAGGAAGAGCCTGAAAAGGTGTGAAAAATATGAAGATTTTCAAAAGGTGTGAAAAATATGAAGAGCTTCAAAAGCTGTCAAAAATATGAGGAGCATGGAAAGGTCTGAAAAATAGGAGGAGTATGAAGCCGTATTAAAAAAAATGAAGAGCCTGAAAGGTGTGGAAAATATGAACAGCTTTAAACGGCGTCAAAATATGAGGAATCATGAAACTTTCTGAAAAATAGGAGGAGCATGAAACGGTGTTCAAAAACATGAAGAGCCTGAAAAGGTTTGAAAAATATGAAGAGCTTCAGAACGTGGGAAAATTTGAGGAGCATGTAACGGTCTAAAAATTAGGAGCAGCATGAAGCCGTGGTCAAAAACATGAAGAGCCTGAAAAGGTGTGAAAAATATGAAGAGCTTGAAAAGGCGTCAAAAATATGAGGAGCATGAAACGCTCTGAAAATTAGGAGGAGAATGAAGCCGTGTTCAAAAATATGAAGAGCCTCAAAAGGTGTGAAAATATGAAGAGCTTCAAAAAGTGTGAAAAATATGAGGAGCATGAAATAGTCTGAAAATAGGAGGAGCATGAAACGGTGTTGAAAAACGTGAGCAGCATGAAACACTCTGAAAAATAGGAGGAGCATGAAATGGTGTTGAAAATCATGAAGAGCCTGAAAAGATTTGAAAAATATGAAGAGCTTCAAAAGGTGTCAAAAATATGAGGAGCATGAAACGGTCTGAAAAATAGGAGGAGCATGAAGCGGTGTTGAAAAACATGAAGAGCCTGAAAAGGTGTGAAAAATATGAAGAGCTTCAAAAGGGGTCAAAAATATGAGGAACATGAAACGGTATGAAAAATAGGAGGAGCATGAAGCAGTGTTCAAAACTTGAAGCCTGAAAAGGTGTGAAAAATATGAAGAGCTTCAAAAGGTGTCAAAAATATGAGGAGCATGAAACGGTCTGAAAAATAGGAGGAGCATCATGTGTTGTTGAAAAACATGAAGAGCCTGAAAACGTGTGAAATATATGAAGAGCTTCAAAAGGTGTCAAAAATATGAGGAGCATGAAACGGGCTGAAAAATAGGAGGAGCATGAAGCAGTGTTGAAAAACATGAAGAGCCTGAAAAGGTGTGAAAAATATGAAGGGCTTCAAACAGTGTCAAAGATACGAGGAGCATGAAACGGTCTGAAAAATAGGAGGAGGATCAAGCGGTGTTGAAAAACATGAAGAGACTGAAAAGGTGTGAAAAATATGAAGACATTCAAAAGGTGTGAAAACTATGAAGAGCTTCAAAAGGTGTCAAAAATATGAGGAGCATGAAACGGTATGAAAAATAGGAGGAGCATGAACCGGTCTTCAAAAACATGAAGAGCCTGAAAAGGTATGAAAAATATGAAGAGCTTCAAAATGTGTCAAAAATATGAGGAGCATGAACGGTCTGAAAATTAGGAGTAGCATGAATCAGCGTTGAAAAACATGAAGAGCCTTAAAAGGTGTGAAAAATATGAAGAGCTTCAAAAAGTGTGAAAAATAAGAGGAGCATAAAATGGTCTGAAAATAGGAGGAGCATGAAACGGTGTTGAAAAACGTGAGGAGCATGAAACGCTCTGAAAAATAGGAGGAGCATGAAACGGTGTTGAAAATCATGAAGAGCCTGAAGAGGTGTGAAAAATATGAAGAGCTTCAAAAGGTGTCAAAAATATGAGGAGCATGAAACGGTCTGAAAAATAGGAGGAGCATGAAGCGGTGTTGAAAAACATGAAGAGCCTTAAAAGGTGTGAAAAATATGAAGAGCTTCAAAAAGTGTAAAAATATGACGAGCATGAAACGGTCTGAAAAATAAGAGGATCATGAAGCGGTGTTGAAAAAAATGAAGCCTGACATGGTGTGAAAAATATGAAGAGCTTGAAAAGGTGTAAAATATATGAGGAGCATGAAACGGTCTGAAAAATAGGAGGAGCATGAAACGGTGTTCAAAAACATGAAGAGCCTGAAAAGGTGTGAAAAATAAGAAGAGCTTCAAAAGGTGTGAAAAATAGGAGGAGCATGAAGCTGTGTTCAAAAACTTGAAGGTAAGGAAAGTTGTGAAAAATATGAAGAGCTTAAAAAGGTGTGAAAAATAGGAGGAGCATGAAGTGGTGTTGAAAACATGAAGAGACAGAAAAGGTGTGAAAAATATGAAGAGTTTCAAAAGGTGTCAAAATATGAGGAGCATGAAACTTTCTGAAAAATAGGAGGAGCATGAAGTGATGTTCAAAAACATGAAGAGCTCGAAATGGTGTGAAAAATATGAAGAGCTTCAAAAAAAGTCAAAAATATGAGGAGCATGAAACTGTCTGAAAAATAGGAGCAGTGTGAAATGGTATTGAAAAACATGAAGAGCATGAAAAGGTGTGAAAAATACGAAGAGCTTCAAAAGGTGTCAAAAATATGAGGAGCATGTAACGGTCTGAAAAACAGGAGGAGCATGAAACGGTGTTGAAAAACGTGAGGAGCATGAAACGCTCTGAAAAATAGGAGGAGCATCAAACGGTGTTGAAAAACATGAAGAGCCTGAAAAAGTGTGAAATATATGAAGAGCTTCAAAAGGTGTGACATATATGAGGAGCATGAAACGGTCTAAAATTTATGAGGAGCATGAAGCCATGTTCAAAAAATGAAGAGCCTGAAAATGTGTGAATAATATGAAGAGCTTCAAAGGGTGTCAAAATATGATGAGCATGAAACGGTCTGAAAAATAGGAGGAGCATGAAACGGGCTTCAAAAACATGAAGAGCCTGAAAAGGTATGAAAAAAATGAAGAGCTTCAAAATGGTTCAAAAATATGAGGAGCATGAACGGTCTGAAAATTAGGAGTAGCATGAATCAGCGTTGAAAAACATGAAGAGCCTGAAAAGGTGAGAAAAATATGAAGACCTTCAAAAGGTGTGAAAAATTCGAGGAGCTGGGAACGGTCTGAAAAATAGGAGGAGGATGAAGCGCTGTTGATAAACATGAAGAGCAAGAAAAGGTGTGAAAAATATGAAGAGCTTCAAAAGGTGGGAAAAATATGAGGAGCATGAAGCGGTGTTCAAAAACATGAAGAGCATGAAAATGTTTGAAAAATATAAAGAGCTTCAAAAGGTGTGAAAAACAGGAGGAGCATGAAGCGGTGTTCCAAAACTTGAAGATATTGAAAAGATGTGAAAAATATGAAGAGCTTCAAACGGTTTTAAAAATATAAGGAGCATGAAGCGGTCTGAAAACTAGGAGTAGCATGAAGCAGTCTTCCAAAACATGAAGAACCTGAAAAGGTATGAAAAATATGAGGAGGTTCAAAATGTGTCAAAAATATGAGGAGCATGAACGGTCTGAAAATTAGGAGTAGCATGATTGAGCGTTGAAAAACATGAAGAGCCTGAAAAGGTGTGAAAAATATGAAGAGATTCAAAAGGTGTGAAAAATATGAAGAGCTTCAAAAGGTGTCAAAATATGACGAGCATGAAACGGTCTGAAAAATAGGAGGAGCATGAAACGGTCTTCAAAAACATGAAGAGCCTGAAAAGATATGAAAAATATGAAGAGCTTCAAAATGTGTCAAAAATATGAGGTGCATGAACGGTCTGAAAATTAGGAGTAGCATGAAAAAGCGTTGAAAAATATGAAGAGCCTGAAAAGGTGTGAAAAATATGAAGATCTTTAAAAGGTGTCAAAAAGATGAGGAGCATGAAACGGTTTGAAAAATAGGAGGAGCATGAAACGGTGTTCAAAAACATGAAGAGCCTGAAAAGGTGTGAAAAATGTGAAGAGATTCAAAAGGTGTCAAAAATAGGAGGAGCATGAAGCAGTGTACAAAAACTTGAAGATACTGAAAAGGTGTGAAAAATAAGAAGAGCTTCAAAGGTGTCAAAAATATGAGGAGCATGAAACGGTCTGAAAAATAGGAGGAGCATGAAACGGTGTTAAAAAACATGAAGAGCCTGAAAAGGTTTGAAAAATTAGAAGAGCTTCAGAAGGTGGGAAAATTTGAGGAGCATGAAACGGTCTAAAAATTAGAAGGAGCATGAAGCCGTTTTCAAAAACATGAAGAGCCTGAAAAGGTGTAAAAAATATGAAGAGCCTGAAAAGGCGTCAAAAATATGAAGAGCATGAAACGGTCTGAAATTTAGGAGGATCATGAAGCCGTGTTCAAAAACATGAGGAGCCTCAAAAAGTGTGAAAAATATGAAGAGCTTCAAAAAGTGTGAAAAATAAGAGGAGTATGAAATGGTCTGAAAATAGGAGGAGCATGAAACGCTCTGAAAAATAGGAGGAGCATGAAACGGTGTTGAAAAACATGAAGAGCCTGAAGAGGTGTGAAAAATATGAAGAGCTTCAAAAGGTGTCAAAAATATGAGCAGCATGAAACGGTCTGAAAAATAGGAGGAGCATGAAGCGGTGTTGAAAAACATGATGAGCCTGAAAAGGTGTGAATAATATGAAGAGATTCTAAATGTGTCAAAAATATGAGGAGCATGAAACGGTATGAAATATAGGAAGAGCATGAAGCGGTGTTCAAAACATGAAGCCTGAAAAGGTGTGAAAAATATGAAGACCTTCAAAAGGTGTGAAAAATATGAGGAGCGTGAAACGGTCGGAAAAATAGGAGGAGGACGAAGCGGTGTTCAAAAACATGAAGAGCCTGAAAAGGTGTGAAAAATATGAAGAGATTCAAAAGGTGTCAAAAATATGAGGAGCATGAAACGGTCTGAAAAATAGGAGGAGCATCAAGCGGTGTTGAAAAACATGAAGAGCCTGAAAAGGTGTGAAAAATATGAAGAGCTTCAAAAAGTGTAAAAATATGACGAGCATGAAACGGTCTGAAAAATAGGAGGAGCATGAAGCGGTGTTGAAAAACATGAAGCCTGACATGGTGTGAAAAATATGAAGAGCTTCAAAAGGTGTAAAATATATGAGGAGCATGAAAAGGTCTGAAAAATAGGAGGAGCATGAAACGGTGTTGAAAAACATGAAGAGCCTGAAAAAGTGTGAAATATACGAAGAGCTTCAAAAAGTGTGAAATATATGAGGAGAATGAAACGGTCTAAAAATTAGGAGGAGCATGAAGCCGTGTTCAAAAACATGAAGAGCCAGAAAAGGTGTGAAAAATATGAAGAGATTCAAAAGGTGTCAAAATATGACAAGCATGAAAGGGTCTGAAAAATAGGAGGAGCATGAAACGGTCTTCAAAAATATGAAGTGCCTGAAACGGTGTGAAATATTTGAAGAGCTTCAAAAGTTGTCAAAATTATGAGGGGCATGAACGGTCTGAAAAATAGGAGGAGCATAAAACGGTCTTTAAAAACCTGAGGAGCCTGAAAAGGTGTGAAAAATATGAAGAGCTTCAAAACGTGTCAAAAATATGAGGAGCATGAACGGTCTAAATATTAGGAGTAGCATGAATCAGTGTTGAAAAACATGAAGAGCCAGAAAAGGTGTGAAAAATATGAAGAGATTCAAAAGGTGTGTAATATATGAAGAGCTTCAAAAGGTAAAAAAAATATGAGGAGCATGAAACGTTCTGAAAAATAGGAGGCGCATGAAATGGCGTTGAAACATGAAGAACCTGAAAAGGTGAGAAAAGTATGAAGACCTTCAAAAGGTGTGAACAATATGAGGAGCAGGTAACGGTCTGAAAAATAGGAGGAGGATGAAGCGGTCTTGATAAACATGAAGAGCATGAAAATGTGTGAAAAATATGAAGAGCTTCAAAAGGTGGGAAAAATATGAGGAGCATGAAGCAGTGTTCAAAAACTTGAAGAGCTTGAAAAGGTTTGAAAAATATGAAGAGCTTCAAAAGGTGTGAAAAGTAGGAGGAGCATGAAGCGGTGTTCCAAAACTTGAAGATATTGAAAAGATGTGAAAAATATGAAGAGCTTCAAAAGGTGTTAAAAATATGAGGAGCATGAAACGGTCTGAAAAATAGGAGGAGCATGAAGCGGTCTTCAAAAACATGAAGAGCCTGAAAAGGTGTGAAAAATATGAAGAGCTTCAAAAGGTGTCAAAATTAGGAGGAGCATGAAGCGGTGTTGAAAAACATGAAGACCCTGAAAAAGTGTGAAATATATGAAGAGCTTCAAAAGGTGTCAAATATATTAGGACCATGAAACGGTCTAAAAATTAGGAGGAGCATGAATCCATGTTCAAAAACATGAAGAGCCTGAAAAGCTGTGAAAAATATGAAGAGCTTCAAAAGGCGTCAAAAATATGAGGAGCAAGAAACGGTCTAAAAAATAGGAGGAGCATGAAACGGTGTTGAAAAACATGAAGATCATGAAAAGGTGCGAAAAATATGAAGAGCTTCAAAAGGTGTGAAAAATGTGAAGAATTTCAAAAGGTGTCAAAAATATGAGGAGCATGAACGGTCTGAAAAATAGGAGGAGCAAAATCAGTGTTGAAAATCATGAAGAGCCTGAAAAGGTGTGAAAAATATGAAGAGATTCAAAAGGTGTGAAAAATATGAAGAGCTTCAAAAGGTGTCAAAAATATGAGGAGCATGAAAACATCTGAAAAATAAGGGGAGCATGAAACCGTGTTGAAAAACATGAAAAACATTAAAAGGTTTGGAAAATATGAAGAGTTTCAAAAGGTTTGAAAAATATGAGGAGCATGAAACGGTCTGAAAAATAGGAGGAGCATGAAATGGTGTTGAAAAAATGAAGAGCATGAATAGGTGTGAAAAATATGAAGAGTTTCAAAAGGTGTCAAAATATGAGGAGCATGAAACTTTCTGAAAAATAGGAGGAGCATGAACTGATGTTCAAAAACATGAAGAGCTCGAAATGGTGTGAAAAATATGAAGAGCTTCAAAAAATGTCCAAAATATGAGGAGCATGACACTGTCTGAAAAATAGGAGCAGTGTGAAACGGTATTGAAAAACATGAAGAGCATGAAAAGGTGTGAAAAATACGAAGAGCTTCAAAAGGTGTCAAAAATATGAGGAGCATGTAACGGTCTGAAAAACAGGAGGAGCATGAAACGGTGTTGAAAAACGCGAGGAGCATGAAACGCTCTGAAATATAGGAGGAGCATGAAACGGTGTTGAAAAACATGAAGAGCCTGAAAAAGTGTGAAATATATGAAGAGCTTCAAAAGGTGTGACATATATGAGGAGCATGAAACGGTCTAAAATTTATGAGGAGCATGAAGCCATGTTCAAAAACATGAAGAGCCTGAAAATGTGTGAATAATATGAAGAGCTTCAAAAGGTGTCAAAATATGATGAGCATGAAACGGTCTGAAAAATAGGAGGAGCATGAAACGGGCTGGGGGGATGAAGCGCTGCTGATAAACATGAAGAGCAAGAAAATGTTTGAAAAATATAAAGAGCTTCAAAAGGTGTGAAAAACAGGAGGAGCATGAAGCGGTGTTCCAAAACTTGAAGATACTGAAAAGATGTGAAAAATATGAAGAGCTTCAAACGGTTTTAAAAATATAAGGAGCATGAAACGGTCTGAAAACTAGGAGGAGCATGAAGCGGTCTTCCAAAACATGAAGAACCTGAAAAGGTATGAAAAATATGAGGAGGTTCAAAATGTGTCAAAAATATGATGAGCATGAACGGTCTGAAAATTAGGAGTAGCATGATTGAGCGTTGAAAAACATGAAGAGCCTGAAAAGGTGTGAAAAATATGAAGAGATTCAAAAGGTGTGAAAAATATGAAGAGCTTCAAAAGGTGTCAAAATATGACGAGCATGAAATGGTCTGAAAAATAGGAGGAGCATGAAACGGTCTTCAAAAACATGAAGAGCCTGAAAAGATATGAAAAATATGAAGAGCTTCAAAATGTGTCAAAAATATGAGGTGCATGAATGGTCTGAAAATTAGGAGTAGCATGAAAAAGCGTTGAAAAACATGAAGAGCCTGAAAAGGTGTGAAAAATATGAAGATCTTTAAAATGTGTCAAAAAGATGAGGAGCATGAAACGGTTTGAAAAATAGGAGGAGCATGAAACGGTGTTCAAAAACATGAAGAGCCTGAAAAGGTGTGAAAAATGTGAAGAGATTCAAAAGGTTTCAAAAATAGGAGGAGCATGAAGCAGTGTACAAAAACTTGAAGACACTGAAAAGGTGTGAAAAATAAGAAGAGCTTCAAAGGTGTCAAAAATATGAGGAGCATGAAACGGTCTGAAAAATAGGAGGAGCATGAAACGGTGTTAAAAAACATGAAGAGCCTGAAAAGGTTTGAAAAATAAGAAGAGCTTCAGAAGGTGGGAAAATTTGAGGAGCATGAAACGGTCTAAAAATTAGAAGGAGCATGAAGCCGTTTTCAAAAACATGAAGAGCCTGAAAAGGTGTAAAAAATATGAAGAGCCTGAAAAGGCGTCAAAAATATGAGGAGCATGAAACGGTCTGAAATTTAGGAGGAGCATGAAGCCGTGTTCAAAAACCTGAGGAGCCTCAAAAAGTGTGAAAAATATGAAGAGCTTCAAAAAGTGTGAAAAAAAAGAGGAGCATGAAATGGTCTGAAAATAGGAGGAGCATGAAACGGTGTTGAAAAACGTGAGGAGCATGAAACGCTCTGAAAAATAGGAGGAGCATGAAACAGTGTTGAAAAACATGAAGAGCCTGATAAGGTGTGAAAAATATGAAGAGATTCAAAAGGTGTCAAATATAGGAGGAGCATGAAGCGGTGTTCAAAAACTTGAAGATACTGAAAAGGTGTGAAAAATAAGAAGAGCTTCAAAAGGTGTCAAAAATATGAGGAGCATGAAATGGTCTGAAAATTAGGAGGAGCATGAATCCGTGTTCAAAAACTTGAAGAGCCTCAAAAGGTGTGAAAAGTATGAAGAGCTTCAAAAACTGTGAAAAATATGAGGAGCATGAAATGGTCTGAAAATAGGAGGAGCATGAAACGGTGTTGAAAAACGTGAGGAGCATGAAACGGTCTGAAAAATAGGAGGAGCATGAAAAGGTGTCGAAAGACATGAAGAACCTGAAAAGTTTTGAAAAATAAGAGGAGCTTCAGAAGGTGGGAAAATTTGAGGAGCATGAAACGGTCTAAAAATTAGGAGGAGCATGAAGCCGTATTCAAAAACATGAGGAGACTGAAAAGGTGTGAAAAATATGAAGAACTTGAAAAGGCGTCAAAAATATGAGGAGCATGAAACGGTCTGAAAATTAGGAGGAGCATGAAGCCGTATTCAAAAACATGAGGAGACTGAAAAGGTGTGAAAAATATGAAGAGCTTCAAAAACTGTGAAAAATATGAGGAGCATGAAATGGTCTGAAAATAGGAGGAGCATGAAACGGTGTTGAAAAACGTGAGGAGCATGAAACGGTCTGAAAAATAGGAGGAGCATGAAACGGTCTTCAAAAACATAAAGTGCCTGAAAAGGTGTGAACTATTTGAAGAGCTTCAAAAGTTGTCAAAATTATGAGGAGCATGAACGGTCTAAAAATAGGAGGAGCATGAAACGGTGTTGAAAAACATGAAGAGCCTGAGAAGGTGTGAAAAATATTAAGAGCTTCAAAAGGTGTCAAAAGTATGAGGAGCATGAAACTGTAAGAAAAATAGGAGGAGCATGAAGCGGTGTTCAAAACTTGAAGCCAGAAAAGGTGTGAAAAATATGAAGAGCTTCAAAAGGTGTGAAAAATATGAGGAGCATGAAACGGTCTGAAAAATAGGAGCAGGATGAAGCGGTGTTCAAAAACATGAAGAGCCTGAAAAGGTGTGAAAAATATGAAGAGCTTCAAAAGGTGTCAAAAATATGAGCAGCATGAAACGGTCTGAAAAATAGGAGGAGCATGAAGCGGTGTTGAAAAACATGAAGAGCCTGAAAAGGTGTGAATAATATGAAGAGATTCTAAATGTGTCAAAAATATGAGGAGCATGAAACGGTATGAAATATAGGAAGAGCATGAAGCGGTGTTCAAAACATGAAGCCTGAAAAGGTGTGAAAAATATGAAGACCTTCAAAAGGTGTGAAAAATATGAGGAGCGTGAAACGGTCGGAAAAATAGGAGGAGGACGAAGCGGTGTTCAAAAACATGAAGAGCCTGAAAAGGTGTGAAAAATATAAAGAGATTCAAAAGGTGTCAAAAATATGAGGAGCATGAAACGGTCTGAAAAATAGGAGGAGCATCAAGCGGTGTTGAAAAACATGAAGAGCCTGAAAAGGTGTGAAAAATATGAAGAGCTTCAAAAAGTGTAAAAATATGACGAGCATGAAACGGTCTGAAAAATAGGAGGAGCATGAAGCGGTGTTGAAAAACATAAAGCCTGACATGGTGTGAAAAATATGAAGAGCTTGAAAAGGTGTAAAATATATGAGGAGCATGAAAAGGTCTGAAAAATAGGAGGAGCATGAAACGGTGTTGAAAAACATGAAGAGCCTGAAAAAGTGTGAAATATATGAAGAGCTTCAAAAAGTGTGAAATATATGAGGAGAATGAAACGGTCTAAAAATTAGGAGGAGCATGAAGCCGAGTTCAAAAACATGAAGAGCCAGAAAAGGTGTGAAAAATATGAAGAGATTCAAAAGGTGTCAAAATATGACAAGCATGAAAGGGTCTGAAAAATAGGAGGAGCATGAAACGGTCTTCAAACATATGAAGTGCCTGAAACGGTGTGAAATATTTGAAGAGCTTCAAAAGTTGTCAAAATTATGAGGGGCATGAACGGTCTGAAAAATAGGAGGAGCATGAAACGGTCTTCAAAAACCTGAGGAGCCTGAAAAGGTGTGAAAAATATGAAAAGCTTCAAAACGTGTCAAAAATATGAGGAGCATGAACGGTCTGAATATTAGGAGTAGCATGAATCAGTGTTGAAAAACATGAAGAGCCAGAAAAGGTGTGAAAAATATGAAGAGATTCAAAAGGTGTGTAATATATGAAGAGCTTCAAAAGGTAAAAAAAATATGAGCAGCATGAAACGGTCTGAAAAATAGGAGGAGGATGAAGCGGTCTTGATAAACATGAAGAGCATGAAAATGTGTAAAAAATATGAAGAGCTTCAAAAGGTGGGAAAAATATGAGGAGCATGAAGCAGTGTTCAAAAACTTGAAGAGCTTGAAAAGGTTTGAAAAATATGAATAGCTTCAAAAGGTGTGAAAAATAGGAGGAGCATGAAGCGGTGTTCCAAAACTTGAAGATATTGAAAAGATGTGAAAAATATGAAGAGCTTCAAAAGGTGTTAAAAATATGAGGAGCATGAAACGGTCTGAAAAATAGGAGGAGCATGAAGCGGTCTTCAAAAACATGAAGAGCCTGAAAAGGTGTGAAAAATATGAAGAACTTCAAAAGGTGTCAAGAATATGAGGAGCATGAAACGGTCTGAAAAATAGGAGGAGCATGAAACGGTGTTCAAAAACATGAAGAGCCTGAAAAGGTGTGAAAAATATGAAGAGCTTCAAAAGGTGTCAAAAATATGAGGAGCATGAAACGGTTTAAAAAATAGGAGGAGCATGAAACGGTGTTCAAAAACATGCAGAGCCTGAAAAGGTGTGAAAAATATGAAGAGATTCAAAAGGTGTCAAAATTAGGAGGAGCATGAAGCGGTGTTGAAAAACATGAAGAGCCTGAAAAAGTGTGAAATATATGAAGAGCTTCAAAAGGTGTCAAATATATTAGGACCATGAAACGGTCTAAAAATTAGGAGGAGCATGAATCCATGTTCAAAAACCTGAAGAGCCTGAAAAGCTGTGAAAAAAAAGAAGAGCTTCAAAAGGCGTCAAAAATATGAGGAGCAAGAAACGGTCTAAAAAATAGGAGGAGCATGAAACGATGTTGAAAAACATGAAGATCATGAAAAGGTGCGAAAAATATGAAGAGCTTCAAAAGGTGTGAAAAATGTGAAGAATTTCAAAAGGTGTCAAAAATATGAGGAGCATGAACGGTCTGAAAAATAGGAGGAGCAAAATCAGTGTTGAAAATTATGAAGAGCCTGAAAAGGTGTGAAAAATATGAAGAGATTCAAAAGGTGTGAAAAATATGAAGAGCTTCAAAAGGTGTCAAAAATATGAGGAGCATGAAAACATCTGAAAAATAAGGGGAGCATGAAACCGTGTTGAAAAACATGAAAAACATTAAAAGGTTTGGAAAATATGAAGAGTTTCAAAAGGTTTGAAAAATATGAGGAGCATGAAACGGTCTGAAAAATAGGAGGAGCATGAAATGGTGTTGAAAAAATGAAGAGCATGAATAGGTGTGAAAAATATGAAGAGTTTCAAAAGGTGTCAAAATATGAGGAGCATGAAACTTTCTGAAAAATAGGAGGAGCATGAACTGATGTTCAAAAACATGAAGAGCTCGAAATGGTGTGAAAAATATGAAGAGCTTCAAAAAATGTCCAAAATATGAGGAGCATGACACTGTCTGAAAAATAGGAGCAGTGTGAAACGGTATTGAAAAACATGAAGAGCATGAAAAGGTGTGAAAAATACGAAGAGCTTCAAAAGGTGTCAAAAATATGAGGAGCATGTAACGGTCTGAAAAACAGGAGGAGCATGAAACGGTGTTGAAAAACGCGAGGAGCATGAAACGCTCTGAAATATAGGAGGAGCATGAAACGGTGTTGAAAAACATGAAGAGCCTGAAAAAGTGTGAAATATATGAAGAGCTTCAAAAGGTGTGACATATATGAGGAGCATGAAACGGTCTAAAATTTATGAGGAGCATGAAGCCATGTTCAAAAACATGAAGAGCCTGAAAATGTGTGAATAATATGAAGAGCTTCAAAAGGTGTCAAAATATGATGAGCATGAAACGGTCTGAAAAATAGGAGGAGCATGAAACGGGCTGGGGGGATGAAGCGCTGTTGATAAACATGAAGAGCAAGAAAATGTTTGAAAAATATAAAGAGCTTCAAAAGGTGTGAAAAACAGGAGGAGCATGAAGCGGTGTTCCAAAACTTGAAGATACTGAAAAGATGTGAAAAATATGAAGAGCTTCAAACGGTTTTAAAAATATAAGGAGCATGAAACGGTCTGAAAACTAGGAGGAGCATGAAGCGGTCTTCCAAAACATGAAGAACCTGAAAAGGTATGAAAAATATGAGGAGGTTCAAAATGTGTCAAAAATATGATGAGCATGAACGGTCTGAAAATTAGGAGTAGCATGATTGAGCGTTGAAAAACATGAAGAGCCTGAAAAGGTGTGAAAAATATGAAGAGATTCAAAAGGTGTGAAAAATATGAAGAGCTTCAAAAGGTGTCAAAATATGACGAGCATGAAATGGTCTGAAAAATAGGAGGAGCATGAAACGGTCTTCAAAAACATGAAGAGCCTGAAAAGATATGAAAAATATGAAGAGCTTCAAAATGTGTCAAAAATATGAGGTGCATGAATGGTCTGAAAATTAGGAGTAGCATGAAAAAGCGTTGAAAAACATGAAGAGCCTGAAAAGGTGTGAAAAATATGAAGATCTTTAAAATGTGTCAAAAAGATGAGGAGCATGAAACGGTTTGAAAAATAGGAGGAGCATGAAACGGTGTTCAAAAACATGAAGAGCCTGAAAAGGTGTGAAAAATGTGAAGAGATTCAAAAGGTTTCAAAAATAGGAGGAGCATGAAGCAGTGTACAAAAACTTGAAGACACTGAAAAGGTGTGAAAAATAAGAAGAGCTTCAAAGGTGTCAAAAATATGAGGAGCATGAAACGGTCTGAAAAATAGGAGGAGCATGAAACGGTGTTAAAAAACATGAAGAGCCTGAAAAGGTTTCAAAAATAAGAAGAGCTTCAGAAGGTGGGAAAATTTGAGGAGCATGAAACGGTCTAAAAATTAGAAGGAGCATGAAGCCGTTTTCAAAAACATGAAGAGCCTGAAAAGGTGTAAAAAATATGAAGAGCCTGAAAAGGCGTCAAAAATATGAGGAGCATGAAACGGTCTGAAATTTAGGAGGAGCATGAAGCCGTGTTCAAAAACATGAGGAGCCTCAAAAAGTGTGAAAAATATGAAGAGCTTCAAAAAGTGTGAAAAAAAAGAGGAGCATGAAATGGTCTGAAAATAGGAGGAGCATGAAACGGTGTTGAAAAACGTGAGGAGCATGAAACGCTCTGAAAAATAGGAGGAGCATGAAACAGTGTTGAAAAACATGAAGAGCCTGATAAGGTGTGAAAAATATGAAGAGATTCAAAAGGTGTCAAATATAGGAGGAGCATGAAGCGGTGTTCAAAAACTTGAAGATACTGAAAAGGTGTGAAAAATAAGAAGAGCTTCAAAAGGTGTCAAAAATATGAGGAGCATGAAATGGTCTGAAAATTAGGAGGAGCATGAATCCGTGTTCAAAAACTTGAAGAGCCTCAAAAGGTGTGAAAAGTATGAAGAGCTTCAAAAACTGTGAAAAATATGAGGAGCATGAAATGGTCTGAAAATAGGAGGAGCATGAAACGGTGTTGAAAAACGTGAGGAGCATGAAACGGTCTGAAAAATAGGAGGAGCATGAAAAGGTGTCGAAAGACATGAAGAACCTGAAAAGTTTTGAAAAATAAGAGGAGCTTCAGAAGGTGGGAAAATTTGAGGAGCATGAAACGGTCTAAAAATTAGGAGGAGCATGAAGCCGTATTCAAAAACATGAGGAGACTGAAAAGGTGTGAAAAATATGAAGAACTTGAAAAGGCGTCAAAAATATGAGGAGCATGAAACGGTCTGAAAATTAGGAGGAGCATGAATCCGTGTTCAAAAACTTGAAGAGCCTCAAAAGGTGTGAAAAATATGAAGAGCTTCAAAAACTGTGAAAAATATGAGGAGCATGAAATGGTCTGAAAATAGGAGGAGCATGAAACGGTGTTGAAAAACGTGAGGAGCATGAAACGGTCTGAAAAATAGGAGGAGCATGAAACGGTCTTCAAAAACATGAAGTGCCTGAAAAGGTGTGAACTATTTGAAGAGCTTCAAAAGTTGTCAAAATTATGAGGAGCATGAACGGTCTAAAAATAGGAGGAGCATGAAACGGTGTTGAAAAACATGAAGAGCCTGAGAAGGTGTGAAAAATATTAAGAGCTTCAAAAGGTGTCAAAAGTATGAGGAGCATGAAACTGTAAGAAAAATAGGAGGAGCATGAAGCGGTGTTCAAAACTTGAAGCCAGAAAAGGTGTGAAAAATATGAAGAGCTTCAAAAGGTGTGAAAAATATGAGGAGCATGAAACGGTCTGAAAAATAGGAGCAGGATGAAGCGGTGTTCAAAAACATGAAGAGCCTGAAAAGGTGTGAAAAATATGAAGAGCTTCAAAAGGTGTCAAAAATATGAGCAGCATGAAACGGTCTGAAAAATAGGAGGAGCATGAAGCGGTGTTGAAAAACATGAAGAGCCTGAAAAGGTGTGAATAATATGAAGAGATTCTAAATGTGTCAAAAATATGAGGAGCATGAAACGGTATGAAATATAGGAAGAGCATGAAGCGGTGTTCAAAACATGAAGCCTGAAAAGGTGTGAAAAATATGAAGACCTTCAAAAGGTGTGAAAAATATGAGGAGCGTGAAACGGTCGGAAAAATAGGAGGAGGACGAAGCGGTGTTCAAAAACATGAAGAGCCTGAAAAGGTGTGAAAAATATGAAGAGATTCAAAAGGTGTCAAAAATATGAGGAGCATGAAACGGTCTGAAAAATAGGAGGAGCATCAAGCGGTGTTGAAAAACATGAAGAGCCTGAAAAGGTGTGAAAAATATGAAGAGCTTCAAAAAGTGTAAAAATATGACGAGCATGAAACGGTCTGAAAAATAGGAGGAGCATGAAGCGGTGTTGAAAAACATAAAGCCTGACATGGTGTGAAAAATATGAAGAGCTTGAAAAGGTGTAAAATATATGAGGAGCATGAAAAGGTCTGAAAAATAGGAGGAGCATGAAACGGTGTTGAAAAACATGAAGAGCCTGAAAAAGTGTGAAATATATGAAGAGCTTCAAAAAGTGTGAAATATATGAGGAGAATGAAACGGTCTAAAAATTAGGAGGAGCATGAAGCCGAGTTCAAAAACATGAAGAGCCAGAAAAGGTGTGAAAAATATGAAGAGATTCAAAAGGTGTCAAAATATGACAAGCATGAAAGGGTCTGAAAAATAGGAGGAGCATGAAACGGTCTTCAAACATATGAAGTGCCTGAAACGGTGTGAAATATTTGAAGAGCTTCAAAAGTTGTCAAAATTATGAGGGGCATGAACGGTCTGAAAAATAGGAGGAGCATGAAACGGTCTTCAAAAACCTGAGGAGCCTGAAAAGGTGTGAAAAATATGAAAAGCTTCAAAACGTGTCAAAAATATGAGGAGCATGAACGGTCTGAATATTAGGAGTAGCATGAATCAGTGTTGAAAAACATGAAGAGCCAGAAAAGGTGTGAAAAATATGAAGAGATTCAAAAGGTGTGTAATATATGAAGAGCTTCAAAAGGTAAAAAAAATATGAGCAGCATGAAACGGTCTGAAAAATAGGAGGAGGATGAAGCGGTCTTGATAAACATGAAGAGCATGAAAATGTGTAAAAAATATGAAGAGCTTCAAAAGGTGGGAAAAATATGAGGAGCATGAAGCAGTGTTCAAAAACTTGAAGAGCTTGAAAAGGTTTGAAAAATATGAATAGCTTCAAAAGGTGTGAAAAATAGGAGGAGCATGAAGCGGTGTTCCAAAACTTGAAGATATTGAAAAGATGTGAAAAATATGAAGAGCTTCAAAAGGTGTTAAAAATATGAGGAGCATGAAACGGTCTGAAAAATAGGAGGAGCATGAAGCGGTCTTCAAAAACATGAAGAGCCTGAAAAGGTGTGAAAAATATGAAGAACTTCAAAAGGTGTCAAGAATATGAGGAGCATGAAACGGTCTGAAAAATAGGAGGAGCATGAAACGGTGTTCAAAAACATGAAGAGCCTGAAAAGGTGTGAAAAATATGAAGAGCTTCAAAAGGTGTCAAAAATATGAGGAGCATGAAACGGTTTAAAAAATAGGAGGAGCATGAAACGGTGTTCAAAAACATGCAGAGCCTGAAAAGGTGTGAAAAATATGAAGAGATTCAAAAGGTGTCAAAATTAGGAGGAGCATGAAGCGGTGTTGAAAAACATGAAGAGCCTGAAAAAGTGTGAAATATATGAAGAGCTTCAAAAGGTGTCAAATATATTAGGACCATGAAACGGTCTAAAAATTAGGAGGAGCATGAATCCATGTTCAAAAACCTGAAGAGCCTGAAAAGCTGTGAAAAAAAAGAAGAGCTTCAAAAGGCGTCAAAAATATGAGGAGCAAGAAACGGTCTAAAAAATAGGAGGAGCATGAAACGATGTTGAAAAACATGAAGATCATGAAAAGGTGTGAAAAATATGAAGAGCTTCAAAAGGTGTGAAAAATGTGAAGAATTTCAAAAGGTGTCAAAAATATGAGGAGCATGAACGGTCTGAAAAATAGGAGGAGCAAAATCAGTGTTGAAAATTATGAAGAGCCTGAAAAGGTGTGAAAAATATGAAGAGATTCAAAAGGTGTGAAAAATATGAAGAGCTTCAAAAGGTGTCAAAAATATGAGGAGCATGAAAACATCTGAAAAATAAGGGGAGCATGAAACCGTGTTGAAAAACATGAAAAACATTAAAAGGTTTGGAAAATATGAAGAGTTTCAAAAGGTTTGAAAAATATGAGGAGCATGAAACGGTCTGAAAAATAGGAGGAGCATGAAATGGTGTTGAAAAAATGAAGAGCATGAATAGGTGTGAAAAATATGAAGAGTTTCAAAAGGTGTCAAAATATGAGGAGCATGAAACTTTCTGAAAAATAGGAGGAGCATGAACTGATGTTCAAAAACATGAAGAGCTCGAAATGGTGTGAAAAATATGAAGAGCTTCAAAAAATGTCCAAAATATGAGGAGCATGACACTGTCTGAAAAATAGGAGCAGTGTGAAACGGTATTGAAAAACATGAAGAGCATGAAAAGGTGTGAAAAATACGAAGAGCTTCAAAAGGTGTCAAAAATATGAGGAGCATGTAACGGTCTGAAAAACAGGAGGAGCATGAAACGGTGTCGAAAAACGTGAGGAGCATGAAACGCTCTGAAAAATAGGAGGAGCATGAAACGGTGTTGAAAAACATGAAGAGCCTGAAAAAGTGTGAAATATATGAAGAGCTTCAAAAGGTGTGACATATATGAGGAGCATGAAACGGTCTAAAATTTATGAGGAGCATGAAGCCATGTTCAAAAACATGAAGAGCCTGAAAATGTGTGAATAATATGAAGAGCTTCAAAAGGTGTCAAAATATGATGAGCATGAAACGGTCTGAAAAATAGGAGGAGCATGAAACGGGCTGGGGGGATGAAGCGCTGTTGATAAACATGAAGAGCAAGAAAATGTTTGAAAAATATAAAGAGCTTCAAAAGGTGTGAAAAACAGGAGGAGCATGAAGCGGTGTCCCAAAACTTGAAGATACTGAAAAGATGTGAAAAATATGAAGAGCTTCAAACGGTTTTAAAAATATAAGGAGCATGAAACGGTCTAAAAACTAGGAGGAGCATGAAGCGGTCTTCCAAAACATGAAGAACCTGAAAAGGTATGAAAAATATGAGGAGCTTCAAAATGTGTAAAAACATGAGGAGCATGAACGGTCTGAAAATTAGGAGTAGCATGATTGAGCGTTGAAAAACATGAAGAGCCTGAAAAGGTATGAAAAATATGAAGAGATTCAAAAGGTGTGAAAAATATGAAGAGCTTCAAAAGGTGTCAAAATATGACGAGCATGAAACGGTCTGAAAAATAGGAGGAGCATGAAACGGTCTTCAAAAACATGAAGAGCCTGAAAAGATATGAAAAATATGAAGAGCTTCAAAATGTGTCAAAAATATGAGGTGCATGAACGGTCTGAAAATTAGCAGTAGCATGAAAAAGCGTTGAAAAACATGAAGAGCCTGAAAAGGTGTGAAAAATATGAAGATCTTTAAAAGGTGTCAAAAAGATGAGGAGCATGAAACGGTTTGAAAAATAGGAGGAGCATGAAACGGTGTTCAAAAACATGAAGAGCCTGAAAAGGTGTGAAAAATGTGAAGAGATTCAAAAGGTGTCAAAAATAGGAGGAGCATGAAGCAGTGTACAAAAACTTGAAGACACTGAAAAGGTGTGAAAAATAAGAAGAGCTTCAAAGCTGTCAAAAATATGAGGAGCATGAAACGGTCTGAAAAATAGGAGGAGCATGAAACGGTGTTAAAAAACATGAAGAGCCTGAAAAGGTTTCAAAAATAAGAAGAGCTTCAGAAGGTGGGAAAATTTGAGGAGCATGAAACGGTCTAAAAATTAGAAGGAGCATGAAGCCGTTTTCAAAAACATGAAGAGCCTGAAAAGGTGTAAAAAATATGAAGAGCCTGAAAAGGCGTCAAAAATATGAGGAGCATGAAACGGTCTGAAATTTAGGAGGAGCATGAAGCCGTGTTCAAAAACATGAGGAGCCTCAAAAAGTGTGAAAAATATGAAGAGCTTCAAAAAGTGTGAAAAAAAAGAGGAGCATGAAATAGTCTGAAAATAGGAGGAGCATGAAACGGTGTTGAAAAACGTGAGGAGCATGAAACGCTCTGAAAAATAGGAGGAGCATGAAACAGTGTTGAAAAACATGAAGAGCCTGATAAGGTGTGAAAAATATGAAGAGATTCAAAAGGTGTCAAATATAGGAGGAGCATGAAGCGGTGTTCAAAAACTTGAAGATACTGAAAAGGTGTGAAAAATAAGAAGAGCTTCAAAAGGTGTCAAAAATATGAGGAGCATGAAATGGTCTGAAAATTAGGAGGAGCATGAATCCGTGTTCAAAAACTTGAAGAGCCTCAAAAGGTGTGAAAAGTATGAAGAGCTTCAAAAACTGTGAAAAATATGAGGAGCATGAAATGGTCTGAAAATAGAAGGAGCATGAAACGGTGTTGAAAAACGTGAGGAGCATGAAACGGTCTGAAAAATAGGAGGAGCATGAAAAGGTGTCGAAAGACATGAAGAACCTGAAAAGTTTTGAAAAATAAGAGGAGCTTCAGAAGGTGGGAAAATTTGAGGAGCATGAAACGGTCTAAAAATTAGGAGGAGCATGAAGCCGTGTTCAAAAACATGAGGAGACTGAAAAGGTGTGAAAAATATGAAGAACTTGAAAAGGCGTCAAAAATATGAGGAGCATGAAACGGTCTGAAAATTAGGAGGAGCATGAATCCGTGTTCAAAAACTTGAAGAGCCTCAAAAGGTGTGAAAAATATGAAGAGCTTCAAAAACTGTGAAAAATATGAGGAGCATGAAATGGTCTGAAAATAGGAGGAGCATGAAACGGTGTTGAAAAACGTGAGGAGCATGAAACGGTCTGAAAAATAGGAGGAGCATGAAACGGTCTTCAAAAACATGAAGTGCCTGAGAAGGTGTGAACTATTTGAAGAGCTTCAAAAGTTGTCAAAAATATGAGGAGCATGAAACTGTAAGAAAAATAGGAGGAGCATGAAGCGGTGTTCAAAACTTGAAGCCAGAAAAGGTGTGAAAAATATGAAGAGCTTCAAAAGGTGTGAAAAATATGAGGAGCATGAAACGGTCTGAAAAATAGGAGCAGGATGAAGCGGTGTTCAAAAACATGAAGAGCCTGAAAATGTTTGAAAAATAAGAAGAGATTCAAAAGGTGTGAAATATATGAGGAGCATGAAACGGTCTGAAAAATAGGAGGAGGATCAAGCGCTGTTGAAAAACATGAAGAGCCTGAAAAGGTGTGAAAAATATGAAGAGCTTCAAAAGGTGTCAAAATATGACGAGCATGAAACGGTCTGAAAATAGGAGGAGCAAGAAACGGTTTTGAAAAACATGAAGCCTGAAATGGTGTGAAAAATATGAAGAGCTTCAAAAGGTGTGAAATATATGAGGAGCACAAAACGGTCTGAAAAATCGGAGGAGGATGAAACGGTGTTGAAAAACTTGAAGAGCCTGTAAAGGTGTGAAAAATATGAAGAGCTTAAAAAGGTGGGAAAAATATGAGAAGCATGAAGCGTTGTTCAAAAACATGAAGTGCTTGAAAAGTTTTGAAAAATAGGAAGAGCTTCAAAAGTTGTGAAAAATAGGAGGAGCATGATGCGGTGTTCAAAACTTGAAGATAATGAAAAGATGTGAAAATTATGAAGACCTTCAAAAGGTGTCAAAAATATGAGGAGCATGAAACAGTCTGAAAAATAGGAGGAGGATGAAGCGGTCTTCAAAAACATGAAGAGCCTCAAAAAGTGTGGAAAATATGAAGAGCTTCAAAAGGTGTGAAAAATGTGAGGAGCATGAAACGGTGTTCAAAAACTAAAAGATACTAAAAAGGTGTGAAAAATATGAAGAGCTTCAAATGGTGTCAAAAATATGAGGAGCATGAAACGGGCTGAAAAATAGCAGGAGCATGAACTGATCTTGAAAAACATGAAGAGCCAGAAAAGGTGTGAAAAAATGAAGAGCTTCAAAAGTTGTGAAAAATATGAAGAACTTCAAAAAGTGTAGAAAATATGAGGAGCATGAAACGGTCTGAAAAATAGGAGGAGCATGAAAAGGTGTTGAAAAACATGAAGAGCTTGAAAAGGTGTGAAATATATGAAGAGCTTCAAAAGGTGTCAAAAATATGAGGAGCATGAATGGTCTGAAAATTAGGAGTAGCATGATTCAGTGTTGAAAAACATGAAGAGCCTGAAAAGGTGTGAAAAATATGAAGATCTTCAAAAGGTGTCAAAAATAGGAGGAGCATGAAGAAGTGTTCAAAAACTTGAAGATACTGAAAAGGTGTGAAAAATAAGGAGAGCTTCAAAAGGTGTGAAAAATAGGAGGAGCATGAAGCTGTGTTCAAAAACTTGAAGATACAGAAAAGTTGTGAAAAATATGAAGAGCTTAAAAAGGTGTGAAAAATAGGAGGAGCATGAAGTGGTGTTGAAAACATGAAGAGACAGAAAAGCTGTGAAAAATATGAAGAGTTTCAAAAGGTGTCAAAATATGAGGAGCATGAAACTTTCTGAAAAATAGGAGGAGCATGAAGTGATGTTCAAAAACATGAAGAGCTCGAAATGGTGTGAAAAATATGAAGAGCTTCAAAAAATGTCAAAAATATGAGGAGCATGAAGCAGTGTTCAAAAACTTGAAGGTACTGAAAAGGTGTGAAAAATAAGGAGAGCTTCAAAAGGTGTGAAAAATAGGAGGAGCATGAAGCTGTGTTCAAAAACTTGAAGATACAGAATAGTTGTGAAAAATATGAAGAGCTTAAAAAGGTGTGAAAAATAGGAGGAGCATGAAGTGGTGTTGAAAACATGAAGAGACAGAAAATGTGTGAAAAATATGAAGAGCTTCAAAAAATGTCAAAAATATGAGGAGCATGAAACTGTCTGAAAAATAGGAGCAGTGTGAAACGGTATTGAAAAACATGAAGAGCATGAAAAGGTGTGAAAAATACGAAGAGCTTCAAAAGGTGTCAAAAATATGAGGAGCATGTAACGGTCTGAAAAATAGGAGGAGCATGAAACGGGCTTCAAAAACATGAAGAGCCTGAAAAGGTATGAAAAAAATGAAGAGCTTCAAAATGGTTCAAAAATATGAGGAGCATGAACGGTCTGAAAATTAGGAGTAGCATGAATCAGCGTTGAAAAACATGAAGAGCCTGAAAAGGTGAGAAAAATATGAAGACCTTCAAAAGGTGTGAAAAATTTGAGGAGCTGGGAACGGTCTGAAAAATAGGAGGAGGATGAAGCGCTGTTGATAAACATGAAGAGCAAGAAAAGGTGTGAAAAATATGAAGAGCTTCAAAAGGTGGGAAAAATATGAGGAGCATGAAGCGGTGTTCAAAATCATGAAGAGCATGAAAATGTTTGAAAAATATAAAGAGCTTCAAAAGGTGTGAAAAACAGGAGGAGCATGAAGCGGTGTTCCAAAACTTGAAGATATTGAAAAGATGTGAAAAATATGAAGAGCTTCAAACGGTTTTAAAAATATAAGGAGCATGAAACGGTCTGAAAACTAGGAGGAGCATGAAGCGGTCTTCCAAAACATGAAGAACCTGAAAAGGTATGAAAAATATGAGGAGCTTCAAAATGTGTCAAAAATATGAGGAGCATGAACGGTCTGAAAATTAGGAGTAGCATGATTGAGCGTTGAAAAACATGAAGAGCCTGAAAAGGTGTGAAAAATATGAAGAGATTCAAAAGGTGTGAAAAATATGAAGAGCTTCAAAAGGTGTCAAAATATGACGAGCATGAAACGGTCTGAAAAATAGGAGGAGCATGAAACGGTCTTCAAAAACATGAAGAGCCTGAAAAGATATGAAAAATATGAAGAGCTTCAAAATGTGTCAAAAATATGAGGTGCATGAACGGTCTGAAAATTAGGAGTAGCATGAAAAAGCGTTGAAAAACATGAAGAGCCTGAAAAGGTGTGAAAAATATGAAGATCTTTAAAAGGTGTCAAAAAGATGAGGAGCATGAAACGGTTTGAAAAATAGGAGGAGCATGAAACGGTGTTCAAAAACATGAAGTGCCTGAAAAGGTGTGAAAAATGTGAAGAGATTCAAAAGGTGTCAAAAATAGGAGGAGCATGAAGCAGTGTACAAAAACTTGAAGATACTGAAAAGGTGTGAAAAATAAGAAGAGCTTCAAAGGTGTCAAAAATATGAGGAGCATGAAACGGTCTGAAAAATAGGAGGAGCATGAAACGGTGTTAAAAAACATGAAGAGCCTGAAAAGGTTTGAAAAATTAGAAGAGCTTCAGAAGGTGGGAAAATTTGAGGAGCATGAAACGGTCTCAAAATTAGAAGGAGCATGAAGCCGTTTTCAAAAACATGAAGAGCCTGAAAAGGTGTAAAAAATATGAAGAGCCTGAAAAGGCGTCAAAAATATGAGGAGCATGAAACGGTCTGAAATTTAGGAGGAGCATGAAGCCGTGTTCAAAAACATGAGGAGCCTCAAAAAGTGTGAAAAATATGAAGAGCTTCAAAAAGTGTGAAAAATAAGAGGAGCATGAAATGGTCTGAAAATAGGAGGAGCATGAAACGGTGTTGAAAAACGTGAGGAGCATGAAACGCTCTGAAAAATAGGAGGAGCATGAAACGGTGTTGAAAAACATGAAGAGCCTGAAGAGGTGTGAAAAATATGAAGAGCTTCAAAAGGTGTCAAAAATATGAGCAGCATGAAACGGTCTGAAAAATAGGAGGAGCATGAAGCGGTGTTGAAAAACATGAAGAGCCTGAAAAGGTGTGAATAATATGAAGAGATTCTAAATGTGTCAAAAATAGGAGGAGCATGAAACGGTATGAAATATAGGAAGAGCATGAAGCGGTGTTCAAAACATGAAGCCTGAAAAGGTGTGAAAAATATGAAGACCTTCAAAAGGTGTGAAAAATATGAGGAGCGTGAAACGGTCGGAAAAATAGGAGGAGGACGAAGCGGTGTTCAAAAACATGAAGAGCCTGAAAAGGTGAGAAAAATATGAAGAGATTCAAAAGGTGTCAAAAATATGAGGAGCATGAAACGGTCTGAAAAATAGGAGGAGCATCAAGCGGTGTTGAAAAACATGAAGAGCCTGAAAAGGTGTGAAAAATATGAAGAGCTTCAAAAAGTGTAAAAATATGATGAGCATGAAACGGTCTGAAAAATAGGAGGAGCATGAAGCGGTGTTGAAAAACATAAAGCCTGACATGGTGTGAAAAATATGAAGAGCTTGAAAAGGTGTAAAATATATGAGGAGCATGAAAAGGTCTGAAAAATAGGAGGAGCATGAAACGGTGTTGAAAAACATGAAGAGCCTGAAAAAGTGTGAAATATATGAAGAGCTTCAAAAAGTGTGAAATATATGAGGAGAATGAAACGGTCTAAAAATTAGGAGGAGCATGAAGCCGAGTTCAAAAACATGAAGAGCCAGAAAAGGTGTGAAAAATATGAAGAGATTCAAAAGGTGTCAAAATATGACAAGCATGAAAGGGTCTGAAAAATAGGAGGAGCATGAAACGGTCTTCAAACATATGAAGTGCCTGAAACGGTGTGAAATATTTGAAGAGCTTCAAAAGTTGTCAAAATTATGAGGGGCATGAACGGTCTGAAAAATAGGAGGAGCATGAAACGGTCTTCAAAAACCTGAGGAGCCTGAAAAGGTGTGAAAAATATGAAAAGCTTCAAAACGTGTCAAAAATATGAGGAGCATGAACGGTCTGAATATTAGGAGTAGCATGAATCAGTGTTGAAAAACATGAAGAGCCAGAAAAGGTGTGAAAAATATGAAGAGATTCAAAAGGTGTGTAATATATGAAGAGCTTCAAAAGGTAAAAAAAATATGAGCAGCATGAAACGGTCTGAAAAATAGGAGGAGGATGAAGCGGTCTTGATAAACATGAAGAGCATGAAAATGTGTAAAAAATATGAAGAGCTTCAAAAGGTGGGAAAAATATGAGGAGCATGAAGCAGTGTTCAAAAACTTGAAGAGCTTGAAAAGGTTTGAAAAATATGAATAGCTTCAAAAGGTGTGAAAAATAGGAGGAGCATGAAGCGGTGTTCCAAAACTTGAAGATATTGAAAAGATGTGAAAAATATGAAGAGCTTCAAAAGGTGTTAAAAATATGAGGAGCATGAAACGGTCTGAAAAATAGGAGGAGCATGAAGCGGTCTTCAAAAACATGAAGAGCCTGAAAAGGTGTGAAAAATATGAAGAACTTCAAAAGGTGTCAAGAATATGAGGAGCATGAAACGGTCTGAAAAATAGGAGGAGCATGAAACGGTGTTCAAAAACATGCAGAGCCTGAAAAGGTGTGAAAAATATGAAGAGATTCAAAAGGTGTCAAAATTAGGAGGAGCATGAAGCGGTGTTGAAAAACATGAAGAGCCTGAAAAAGTGTGAAATATATGAAGAGCTTCAAAAGGTGTCAAATATATTAGGACCATGAAACGGTCTAAAAATTAGGAGGAGCATGAATCCATGTTCAAAAACCTGAAGAGCCTGAAAAGCTGTGAAAAAAAAGAAGAGCTTCAAAAGGCGTCAAAAATATGAGGAGCAAGAAACGGTCTAAAAAATAGGAGGAGCATGAAACGATGTTGAAAAACATGAAGATCATGAAAAGGTGCGAAAAATATGAAGAGCTTCAAAAGGTGTGAAAAATGTGAAGAATTTCAAAAGGTGTCAAAAATATGAGGAGCATGAACGGTCTGAAAAATAGGAGGAGCAAAATCAGTGTTGAAAATTATGAAGAGCCTGAAAAGGTGTGAAAAATATGAAGAGATTCAAAAGGTGTGAAAAATATGAAGAGCTTCAAAAGGTGTCAAAAATATGAGGAGCATGAAAACATCTGAAAAATAAGGGGAGCATGAAACCGTGTTGAAAAACATGAAAAACATTAAAAGGTTTGGAAAATATGAAGAGTTTCAAAAGGTTTGAAAAATATGAGGAGCATGAAACGGTCTGAAAAATAGGAGGAGCATGAAATGGTGTTGAAAAAATGAAGAGCATGAATAGGTGTGAAAAATATGAAGAGTTTCAAAAGGTGTCAAAATATGAGGAGCATGAAACTTTCTGAAAAATAGGAGGAGCATGAAGTGATGTTCAAAAACATGAAGAGCTCGAAATGGTGTGAAAAATATGAAGAGCTTCAAAAAATGTCAAAAATATGAGGAGCATGAAACTGTCTGAAAAATAGGAGCAGTGTGAAACGGTATTGAAAAACATGAAGAGCATGAAAAGGTGTGAAAAATACGAAGAGCTTCAAAAGGTGTCAAAAATATGAGGAGCATGTAACGGTCTGAAAAACAGGAGGAGCATGAAACGGTGTCGAAAAACGTGAGGAGCATGAAACTCTCTGAAAAATAGGAGGAGCATGAAACGGTGTTGAAAAACATGAAGTGCCTGAAAAAGTGTGAAATATATGAAGAGCTTCATAAGGTGTGACATATATGAGGAGCATGAAACGGTCTAAAATTTATGAGGAGCATGAAGCCATGTTCAAAAACATGAAGAGCCTGAAAATGTGTGAATAATATGAAGAGCTTCAAAAGGTGTCAAAATATGATGAGCATGAAACGGTCTGAAAAATAGGAGGAGCATGAAACGGGCTGGGGGGATGAAGCGCTGTTGATAAACATGAAGAGCAAGAAAATGTTTGAAAAATATAAAGAGCTTCAAAAGGTGTGAAAAACAGGAGGAGCATGAAGCGGTGTCCCAAAACTTGAAGATACTGAAAAGATGTGAAAAATATGAAGAGCTTCAAACGGTTTTAAAAATATAAGGAGCATGAAACGGTCTAAAAACTAGGAGGAGCATGAAGCGGTCTTCCAAAACATGAAGAACCTGAAAAGGTATGAAAAATATGAGGAGCTTCAAAATGTGTAAAAACATGAGGAGCATGAACGGTCTGAAAATTAGGAGTAGCATGATTGAGCGTTGAAAAACATGAAGAGCCTGAAAAGGTATGAAAAATATGAAGAGATTCAAAAGGTGTGAAAAATATGAAGAGCTTCAAAAGGTGTCAAAATATGACGAGCATGAAACGGTCTGAAAAATAGGAGGAGCATGAAACGGTCTTCAAAAATATGAAGAGCCTGAAAAGATATGAAAAATATGAAGAGCTTCAAAATGTGTCAAAAATATGAGGTGCATGAACGGTCTGAAAATTAGCAGTAGCATGAAAAAGCGTTGAAAAACATGAAGAGCCTGAAAAGGTGTGAAAAATATGAAGATCTTTAAAAGGTGTCAAAAAGATGAGGAGCATGAAACGGTTTGAAAAATAGGAGGAGCATGAAACGGTGTTCAAAAACATGAAGAGCCTGAAAAGGTGTGAAAAATGTGAAGAGATTCAAAAGGTGTCAAAAATAGGAGGAGCATGAAGCAGTGTACAAAAACTTGAAGACACTGAAAAGGTGTGAAAAATAAGAAGAGCTTCAAAGCTGTCAAAAATATGAGGAGCATGAAACGGTCTGAAAAATAGGAGGAGCATGAAACGGTGTTAAAAAACATGAAGAGCCTGAAAAGGTTTCAAAAATAAGAAGAGCTTCAGAAGGTGGGAAAATTTGAGGAGCATGAAACGGTCTAAAAATTAGAAGGAGCATGAAGCCGTTTTCAAAAACATGAAGAGCCTGAAAAGGTGTAAAAAATATGAAGAGCCTGAAAAGGCGTCAAAAATATGAGGAGCATGAAACGGTCTGAAATTTAGGAGGAGCATGAAGCCGTGTTCAAAAACATGAGGAGCCTCAAAAAGTGTGAAAAATATGAAGAGCTTCAAAAAGTGTGAAAAAAAAGAGGAGCATGAAATAGTCTGAAAATAGGAGGAGCATGAAACGGTGTTGAAAAACGTGAGGAGCATGAAACGCTCTGAAAAATAGGAGGAGCATGAAACAGTGTTGAAAAACATGAAGAGCCTGATAAGGTGTGAAAAATATGAAGAGATTCAAAAGGTGTCAAATATAGGAGGAGCATGAAGCGGTGTTCAAAAACTTGAAGATACTGAAAAGGTGTGAAAAATAAGAAGAGCTTCAAAAGGTGTCAAAAATATGAGGAGCATGAAATGGTCTGAAAATTAGGAGGAGCATGAATCCGTGTTCAAAAACTTGAAGAGCCTCAAAAGGTGTGAAAAGTATGAAGAGCTTCAAAAACTGTGAAAAATATGAGGAGCATGAATGGTCTGAAAATAGAAGGAGCATGAAACGGTGTTGAAAAACGTGAGGAGCATGAAACGGTCTGAAAAATAGGAGGAGCATGAAAAGGTGTCGAAAGACATGAAGAACCTGAAAAGTTTTGAAAAATAAGAGGAGCTTCAGAAGGTGGGAAAATTTGAGGAGCATGAAACGGTCTAAAAATTAGGAGGAGCATGAAGCCGTGTTCAAAAACATGAGGAGACTGAAAAGGTGTGAAAAATATGAAGAACTTGAAAAGGCGTCAAAAATATGAGGAGCATGAAACGGTCTGAAAATTAGGAGGAGCATGAATCCGTGTTCAAAAACTTGAAGAGCCTCAAAAGGTGTGAAAAATATGAAGAGCTTCAAAAACTGTGAAAAATATGAGGAGCATGAAATGGTCTGAAAATAGGAGGAGCATGAAACGGTGTTGAAAAACGTGAGGAGCATGAAACGGTCTGAAAAATAGGAGGAGCATGAAACGGTCTTCAAAAACATGAAGTGCCTGAGAAGGTGTGAACTATTTGAAGAGCTTCAAAAGTTGTCAAAAATATGAGGAGCATGAAACTGTAAGAAAAATAGGAGGAGCATGAAGCGGTGTTCAAAACTTGAAGCCAGAAAAGGTGTGAAAAATATGAAGAGCTTCAAAAGGTGTGAAAAATATGAGGAGCATGAAACGGTCTGAAAAATAGGAGCAGGATGAAGCGGTGTTCAAAAACATGAAGAGCCTGAAAATGTTTGAAAAATAAGAAGAGATTCAAAAGGTGTGAAATATATGAGGAGCATGAAACGGTCTGAAAAATAGGAGGAGGATCAAGCGCTGTTGAAAAACATGAAGAGCCTGAAAAGGTGTGAAAAATATGAAGAGCTTCAAAAGGTGTCAAAATATGACGAGCATGAAACGGTCTGAAAATAGGAGGAGCAAGAAGCGGTTTTGAAAAACATGAAGCCTGAAATGGTGTGAAAAATATGAAGAGCTTCAAAAGGTGTGAAATATATGAGGAGCACAAAACGGTCTGAAAAATCGGAGGAGGATGAAACGGTGTTGAAAAACTTGAAGAGCCTGTAAAGGTGTGAAAAATATGAAGAGCTTAAAAAGGTGGGAAAAATATGAGAAGCATGAAGCGTTGTTCAAAAACATGAAGTGCTTGAAAAGTTTTGAAAAATAGGAAGAGCTTCAAAAGTTGTGAAAAATAGGAGGAGCATGATGCGGTGTTCAAAACTTGAAGATAATGAAAAGATGTGAAAATTATGAAGACCTTCAAAAGGTGTCAAAAATATGAGGAGCATGAAACAGTCTGAAAAATAGGAGGAGGATGAAGCGGTCTTCAAAAACATGAAGAGCCTCAAAAAGTGTGGAAAATATGAAGAGCTTCAAAAGGTGTGAAAAATGTGAGGAGCATGAAACGGTGTTCAAAAACTAAAAGATACTAAAAAGGTGTGAAAAATATGAAGAGCTTCAAATGGTGTCAAAAATATGAGGAGCATGAAACGGGCTGAAAAATAGCAGGAGCATGAACTGATCTTGAAAAACATGAAGAGCCAGAAAAGGTGTGAAAAAATGAAGAGCTTCAAAAGTTGTGAAAAATATGAAGAACTTCAAAAAGTGTAGAAAATATGAGGAGCATGAAACGGTCTGAAAAATAGGAGGAGCATGAAAAGGTGTTGAAAAACATGAAGAGCTTGAAAAGGTGTGAAATATATGAAGAGCTTCAAAAGGTGTCAAAAATATGAGGAGCATGAATGGTCTGAAAATTAGGAGTAGCATGATTCAGTGTTGAAAAACATGAAGAGCCTGAAAAGGTGTGAAAAATATGAAGATCTTCAAAAGGTGTCAAAAATAGGAGGAGCATGAAGAAGTGTTCAAAAACTTGAAGATACTGAAAAGGTGTGAAAAATAAGGAGAGCTTCAAAAGGTGTGAAAAATAGGAGGAGCATGAAGCTGTGTTCAAAAACTTGAAGATACAGAAAAGTTGTGAAAAATATGAAGAGCTTAAAAAGGTGTGAAAAATAGGAGGAGCATGAAGTGGTGTTGAAAACATGAAGAGACAGAAAAGCTGTGAAAAATATGAAGAGTTTCAAAAGGTGTCAAAATATGAGGAGCATGAAACTTTCTGAAAAATAGGAGGAGCATGAAGTGATGTTCAAAAACATGAAGAGCTCGAAATGGTGTGAAAAATATGAAGAGCTTCAAAAAATGTCAAAAATATGAGGAGCATGAAGCAGTGTTCAAAAACTTGAAGATACTGAAAAGGTGTGAAAAATAAGGAGAGCTTCAAAAGGTGTGAAAAATAGGAGGAGCATGAAGCTGTGTTCAAAAACTTGAAGATACAGAATAGTTGTGAAAAATATGAAGAGCTTAAAAATGTGTGAAAAATAGGAGGAGCATGAAGTGGTGTTGAAAACATGAAGAGACAGAAAATGTGTGAAAAATATGAAGAGCTTCAAAAAATGTCAAAAATGTGAGGAGCATGAAACTGTCTGAAAAATAGGAGCAGTGTGAAACGGTATTGAAAAACATGAAGAGCATGAAAAGGTGTGAAAAATACGAAGAGCTTCAAAAGGTGTCAAAAATATGAGGAGCATGTAATGGTCTGAAAAATAGGAGGAGCATGAAACGGGCTTCAAAAACATGAAGAGCCTGAAAAGGTATGAAAAAAATGAAGAGCTTCAAAATGGTTCAAAAATATGAGGAGCATGAACGGTCTGAAAATTAGGAGTAGCATGAATCAGCGTTGAAAAACATGAAGAGCCTGAAAAGGTGAGAAAAATATGAAGACCTTCAAAAGGTGTGAAAAATTTGAGGAGCTGGGAACGGTCTGAAAAATAGGAGGAGGATGAAGCGCTGTTGATAAACATGAAGAGCAAGAAAAGGTGTGAAAAATATGAAGAGCTTCAAAAGGTGGGAAAAATATGAGGAGCATGAAGCGGTGTTCAAAATCATGAAGAGCATGAAAATGTTTGAAAAATATAAAGAGCTTCAAAAGGTGTGAAAAACAGGAGGAGCATGAAGCGGTGTTCCAAAACTTGAAGATATTGAAAAGATGTGAAAAATATGAAGAGCTTCAAACGGTTTTAAAAATATAAGGAGCATGAAACGGTCTGAAAACTAGGAGGAGCATGAAGCGGTCTTCCAAAACATGAAGAACCTGAAAAGGTATGAAAAATATGAGGAGCTTCAAAATGTGTCAAAAATATGAGGAGCATGAACGGTCTGAAAATTAGGAGTAGCATGATTGAGCGTTGAAAAACATGAAGAGCCTGAAAAGGTGTGAAAAATATGAAGAGATTCAAAAGGTGTGAAAAATATGAAGAGCTTCAAAAGGTTTCAAAATATGACGAGCATGAAACGGTCTGAAAAATAGGAGGAGCATGAAACGGTCTTCAAAAACATGAAGAGCCTGAAAAGATATGAAAAATATGAAGAGCTTCAAAATGTGTCAAAAATATGAGGTGCATGAACGGTCTGAAAATTAGGAGTAGCATGAAAAAGCGTTGAAAAACATGAAGAGCCTGAAAAGGTGTGAAAAATATGAAGATCTTTAAAAGGTGTCAAAAAGATGAGGAGCATGAAACGGTTTGAAAAATAGGAGGAGCATGAAACGGTGTTCAAAAACATGAAGTGCCTGAAAAGGTGTGAAAAATGTGAAGAGATTCAAAAGGTGTCAAAAATAGGAGGAGCATGAAGCAGTGTACAAAAACTTGAAGATACTGAAAAGGTGTGAAAAATAAGAAGAGCTTCAAAGGTGTCAAAAATATGAGGAGCATGAAACGGTCTGAAAAATAGGAGGAGCATGAAACGGTGTTAAAAAACATGAAGAGCCTGAAAAGGTTTGAAAAATTAGAAGAGCTTCAGAAGGTGGGAAAATTTGAGGAGCATGAAACGGTCTCAAAATTAGAAGGAGCATGAAGCCGTTTTCAAAAACATGAAGAGCCTGAAAAGGTGTAAAAAATATGAAGAGCCTGAAAAGGCGTCAAAAATATGAGGAGCATGAAACGGTCTGAAATTTAGGAGGAGCATGAAGCCGTGTTCAAAAACATGAGGAGCCTCAAAAAGTGTGAAAAATATGAAGAGCTTCAAAAAGTGTGAAAAATAAGAGGAGCATGAAATGGTCTGAAAATAGGAGGAGCATGAAACGGTGTTGAAAAACGTGAGGAGCATGAAACGCTCTGAAAAATAGGAGGAGCATGAAACGGTGTTGAAAAACATGAAGAGCCTGAAGAGGTGTGAAAAATATGAAGAGCTTCAAAAGGTGTCAAAAATATGAGCAGCATGAAACGGTCTGAAAAATAGGAGGAGCATGAAGCGGTGTTGAAAAACATGAAGAGCCTGAAAAGGTGTGAATAATATGAAGAGATTCTAAATGTGTCAAAAATAGGAGGAGCATGAAACGGTATGAAATATAGGAAGAGCATGAAGCGGTGTTCAAAACATGAAGCCTGAAAAGGTGTGAAAAATATGAAGACCTTCAAAAGGTGTGAAAAATATGAGGAGCGTGAAACGGTCGGAAAAATAGGAGGAGGACGAAGCGGTGTTCAAAAACATGAAGAGCCTGAAAAGGTGTGAAAAATATGAAGAGATTCAAAAGGTGTCAAAAATATGAGGAGCATGAAACAGTCTGAAAAATAGGAGGAGAATCAAGCGGTGTTGAAAAACATGAAGAGCCTGAAAAGGTGTGAAAAATATGAAGAGCTTCAAAAAGTGTAAAAATATGACGAGCATGAAACGGTCTGAAAAATAGGAGAAGCAAGAAGCAGTGTTGAAAAACATGAAGCCTGACATGGTGTGAAAAATATGAAGAGCTTGAAAAGGTGTAAAATATATGAGGAGCATGAAAAAGTCTGAAAAATAGGAGGAGCATGAAACGGTGTTGAAAAGCATGAAGAGCCTGAAGAAGTGTGAAATATATGAAGAGCTTCAAAAAGTGTGAAATATATGAGGAGAATGAAACGGTCTAAAAATTAGGAGGAGCATGAATCCGTGTTCAAAAACATGAAGAGCCAGAAAAGGTGTGAAAAATATGAAGAGATTCAAAAGGTGTCAAAATATGACAAGCATGAAAGGGTCTGAAAAACAGGAGGGCATGAAACGGTCTTCAAAAATATGAAGTGCCTGAAACGGTGTGAAATATTTGAAGAGCTTCAAAAGTTGTCAAAATTATGAGGGGCATGAACGGTCTGAAAAATAGGAGGAGCATGAAACGGTCTTCAAAAACCTGAGGAGCCTGAAAAGGTGTGAAAAATATGAAGAGCTTCAAAACGTGTCAAAAATATGAGGAGCATGAACGATCTGAATATTAGGAGTAGTGTGAATCAGTGTTGAAAAATATGAAGAGCCAGAAAAGGTGTGAAAAATATGAAGAGATTCAAAAGGTGTGTAATATATGAAGAGCTTAAAAAGGTAAAAAAAAATATGAGGAGCATGAAACGTTCTGAAAAATAGGAGGCGCATGAAATGGCGTTGAAACATGAAGAACCTGAAAAGGTGAGAAAAATATGAAGACCTTCAAAAGGTGTGAACAATATGAGGAGCAGGTAACGGTCTGAAAAATAGGAGGAGGATGAAGCGGTCTTGATAAACATGAAGAGCATGAAAATGTGTGAAAAATATGAAGAGCTTCAAAAGGTGGGAAAAATATGAGGAGCATGAAGCAGTGTTCAAAAACTTGAAGAGCTTGAAAAGGTTTGAAAAATATGAAGAGCTTCAAAAGGTGTGAAAAATAGGAGGAGCATGAAGCGTTCTTCAAAAACATGAAGAGCCTGAAAATGTGTGAAAAATATGAAGAGCTTCAAAAGGTGTCAAGAATATGAGGAGCATGAAATGGTTTGAAAAATAGGAGGAGCATGAAACGGTGTTCAAAAACATGAAGAGCCTGAAAAGGTGTGAAAAATATGAAGAGATTCAAAAGGTGTCAAAATTAGGAGGAGCATGAAGCGGTGTTGAAAAACATGAAGAGCCTGAAAAAGTGTGAAATATATGAAGAGCTTCAAAAGGTGTCAAATATATTAGGACCATGAAACGGTCTAAAAATTAGGAGGAGCATGAATCCATGTTCAAAAACATGAAGAGCCTGAAAAGCTGTGAAAAATATGAAGAGCTTCAAAAGGCGTCAAAAATATGAGGAGCAAGAAACGGTCTGAAAAATAGGAGGAGCATGAAACGGTGTTGAAAAACATGAAGATCATGAAAAGGTGTGAAAAATATGAAGAGCTTTAAAAGGTGTGAAATGTAGGAGGAGCATGAAGCGGTGTTCAAAAACTTGAAGACACTGAAAAGGTGTGAAATATATGAAGATCTTCAAAAAGTGTGAAAAATATGAGGAGCATGAAGCAGTGTTCAAAAACATGAAGATCTTGAAAAGGTGTGAAGACTATGAAGAACTTCAAAAGGTGTCAAAAATATGAGGTGTATGAAACGGTCTGAAAAATAGGAGGAGCATGAAACGGTGTTGAAAAACATGAAGAGCCTGAAAGGGTGTGAAAAATATGAAGAGATTCAAAAGGTGTGAAAAATATGAGGAGCGTGAAACGGTGTTGAAAAACATGAAGCCTGAAATGGTGTGAAAAATATGAAGAGCTTCAAAATGTGTCAAAAATATGAGGAGCATGAAACGGTGTTGAAAAACATGAAGAGCCTGAAACGGTGTGAAAAATATGAAGAGATTCAAAAGGTGTGAAAAATATGAGGAGCGTGAAACGGTGTTGAAAAACATGAAGCCTGAAATGGTGTGAAAAATATGAAGAGCTTCAAAATGTGTCAAAAATATGAGGAGCATGAAACGGTGTTGAAAAACATGAAGAGCCTGAAAAGGTGTGAAAAATATGAAGAGCTTCAAAATGTGTCAAAAATATGAGGAGCATGAAACGGTGTTGAAAAACATGAAGAGCCTGAAAAGGTGTGAAAAATATGAAGAGCTTCAAAATGTGTCAAAAATATGAGGAGCATGAACGGTCTGAAAATAAGGAGTAGCATGAATCAGTGTTGAAAAACATGAAGAGCCTGAAAGGGTGTGAAAAATAAGAAGAGATTCAAAAGGTGTGAAAAATATGAAGAGCTTCAAAAGGTGAAAAAAATATGAGGAGCATGAAACGTTCTGAAAAATAGGAGGCGCATGAAACGGTGTTGAAACATGAAGAACCTGAAAAGGTAAGAAAAATATGAAGACCTTCAAAAGGTGTGAAAAATATGAGGAGCAGGAAACGGTCTGAAAAATAGGAGGAGGATGAAGCGGTCTTGATAAACATGAAAAGCAAGAAAAGGTGTGAAAAATATGAAGAGCTTCAAAAGGTGGGAAAAATATGAGGAGCATGAAGTGGTGTTCAAAAACATGAAGAGCTTGAAAAGGTTTGAAAAATATGAAGAGCTTCAAAAGGTGTGAAAAATAGGAGGAGCATGAAGCGGTGTTCCAATATTGAAGATATTGAAAAGCTGTGAAAAATATGAAGAGCTTCAAAAGGTGTTAAAAATATGAGGAGCATGAAACGGTCTGAAAAATAGGAGGAGCATGAAGCGGTCTTCAAAAACATGAAGAGCCTGAAAAGGTGTGAAAAATATGAAGAGCTTCAAAAGGTGTCAAAAATATGAGGAGCATGAAACGGTTTGAAAAATAGGAGAAGCATGAAACGGTGTTCAAAAACATGAAGAGCCTGATAAGGTGTGAAAAATATGAAGAGATTCAAAAGGTGTCAAATATAGGAGGAGCATGAAGCGGTGTTGAAAAACGTGAGGAGCATGAAACGGTCTGAAAAATAGGAGGAGCATGAAAAGGTGTCGAAAGACATGAAGAACCTGAAAAGTTTTGAAAAATAAGAGGAGCTTCAGAAGGTGGGAAAATTTGACGAGCATGAAACGGTCTAAAAATTAGGAGGAGCATGAAGCTGTGTTCAAAAACATGAGGAGACTGAAAAGGTGTGAAAAATATGAAGAACTTGAAAAGGCGTCAAAAATATGAGGAGCATGAAACGGTCTGAAAATTAGGAGGAGCATGAATCCGTGTTCAAAAACTTGAAGAGCCTCAAAAGGTGTGAAAAATATGAAGAGCTTCAAAAACTGTGAAAAATATGAGGAGCCTGAAATGGTCTGAAAATAGGAGGAGCATGAAACGGTGTTGAAAAATGTGAGGAGCATGAAACGGTCTGAAAAATAGGAGGAGCATGAAACGGTCTTCAAAAACATGAAGTGCCTGAAAAGGTGTGAACTATTTGAAGAGCTTCAAAAGTTGTCAAAAATATGAGGAGCATGAACGGTCTAAAAATAGGAGGAGCATGAAACGGTGTTGAAAAACATGAAGAGCCTGAGAAGGTGTGAAAATTATGAAGAGCTTCGAAAGGTGTCAAAAATATGAGGAGCAAGAAACTGTAAGAAAAATAGGAGGAGCATGAAGCGGTGTTCAAAACTTGAAGCCAGAAAAGGTGTGAAAAATATGAAGAGCTTCAAAAGGTGTGAAAAATATGAGGAGCATGAAACGGTCTGAAAAATAGGAGCAGGATGAAGCGGTGTTCAAAAACATGAAGAGCCTGAAAATGTTTGAAAAATAAGAAGAGATTCAAAAGGTGTGAAATATATGAGGAGCATGAAACGGTCTGAAAAATAGGAGGAGGATCAAGCGGTGTTGAAAAACATGAAGAGCCTGAAAAGGTGTGAAAAATATGAAGAGCTTCAAAAGGTGTGAAAAATATGAGGAGCATGAAACGGTCTGAAAAATAGGAGCAGGATGAAGCGGTGTTCAAAAACATGAAGAGCCTGAAAATGTTTGAAAAATAAGAAGAGATTCAAAAGGTGTGAAATATATGAGGAGCATGAAACGGTCTGAAAAATAGGAGGAGGATCAAGCGGTGTTGAAAAACATGAAGAGCCTGAAAAGGTGTGAAAAATATGAAGAGCTTCAAAAGGTGTCAAAATATGACGAGCATGAAACGGTCTGAAAATAGGAGGAGCAAGAAGCGGTTTTGAAAAACATGAAGCCTGAAAAGGTGTGAAAAATATGAAGAGCTTCAAAAGGTGTGAAAAATATGAGGAGCATGAAACGGGCTGAAAAATAGCAGGAGCATGAACCGATCTTGAAAAACATGAAGACCCAGAAAAGGTGTGAAAAAATGAAGAGCTTCAAAAGTTGTGAAAAATATGAAGAACTTCAAAAAGTGTAGAAAATATGAGGAGCATGAAACGGTCTGAAAAATAGGAGGAGCATGAAAAGGTGTTGAAAAACATGAAGAGCTTGAAAAGGTGTGAAATATATGAAGAGCTTCAAAAGGTGTCAAAAATATGAGGAGCATGAATGGTCTGAAAATTAGGAGTAGCATGATTCAGTGTTGAAAAACATGAAGAGCCTGAAAAGGTGTGAAAATTATGAAGATTTTCAAAAGGTGTCAAAAATAGGAGGAGCATGAAGCAGTGTTCAAAAACTTGAAGATACTGAAAAGTTGTGAAAAATAAGAAGAGCTTCAAAAGGTGTGAAAAATAGGAGGAGCATGAAGCTGTGTTCAAAAACTTGAAGATGCATAAAAGTTGTGAAAAATATGAAGAGCTTAAAAAGGTGTGAAAAATAGGAGGAGCATGAAGTGGTGTTGAAAACATGAAGAGACAGAAAAGGTGTGAAAAATATGAAGAGTTTCAAAAGGTGTCAAAATATGAGGAGCATGAAACTTTCTGAAAAATAGGAGGAGCATGAAGTGATGTTCAAATACATGAAGAGCTCGAAATGGTGTGAAAAATATGAAGAGCTTCAAAATATGTCAAAAATATGAGGAGCATGAAACTGTCTGAAAAATAGGAGCAGTGTGAAACGGTATTGAAAAACATGAAGAGCATGAAAAGGTGTGAAAAATATGAAGAGATTCAAAAGGTGTGAAAAATATGAAGAGCTTCAAAAGGTGTCAAAATATGACGAGCATGAAACGGTCTGAAAAATAGGAGGAGCATGAAACGGTCTTCAAAAACATGAAGAGCCTGAAAAGATATGAAAAATATGAAGAGCTTCAAAATGGTTCAAAAATATGAGGAGCATGAACGGTCTGAAAATTAGGAGTAGCATGAATCAGCGTTGAAAAACATGAAGAGCCTGAAAAGGTGAGAAAAATATGAAGACCTTCAAAAGGTGTGAAAAATTTGAGGAGCTGGGAACGGTCTGAAAAATAGGAGGAGGATGAAGCGCTGTTGATAAACATGAAGAGCAAGAAAAGGTGTGAAAAATATGAAGAGCTTCAAAAGGTGGGAAAAATATGAGGAGCATGAAGCGGTGTTCAAAAACATGAAGAGCATGAAAATGTTTGAAAAATATAAAGAGCTTCAAAAGGTGTGAAAAACAGGAGGAGCATGAAGCGGTGTTCCAAAACTTGAAGATATTGAAAAGATGTGAAAAATATGAAGAGCTTCAAACGGTTTTAAAAATATAAGGAGCATGAAACGGTCTGAAAACTAGGAGGAGCATGAAGCGGTCTTCCAAAACATGAAGAACCTGAAAAGGTACGAAAAATATGAGGAGGTTCAAAATGTGTCAAAAATATGATGAGCATGAACGGTCTGAAAATTAGGAGTAGCATGATTGAGCGTTGAAAAACATGAAGAGCCTGAAAAGGTGTGAAAAATATGAAGAGATTCAAAAGGTGTGAAAAATATGAAGAGCTTCAAAAGGTGTCAAAATACGACGAGCATGAAACGGTCTGAAAAATAGGAGGAGCATGAAACGGTCTTCAAAAACATGAAGAGCCTGAAAAGATATGAAAAATATGAAGAGCTTCAAAATGTGTCAAAAATATAGGTGCATGAACGGTCTGAACATTAGGAGTAGCATGAAAAAGCGTTGAAAAACATGAAGAGCCTGAAAAGGTGTGAAAAATATGAAGATCTTTAAAAGGTGTCAAAAAGATGAGGAGCATGAAACAGTTTGAAAAATAGGAGGAGCATGAAACGGTGTTCAAAAACATGAAGAGCCTGAAAAGGTGTGAAAAATGTGAAGAGATTCAAAAGGTGTCAAAAATAGGAGGAGCATGAAGCAGTGTACAAAAACTTGAAGATACTGAAAAGATGTGAAAAATAAGAAGAGCTTCAAAGGTGTCAAAAATATGAGGAGCATGAAACGGTCTGAAAAATAGGAGGAGCATGAAACGGTGTTAAAAAACATGAAGAGCCTGAAAAGGTTTGAAAAATTAGAAGAGCTTCAGAAGGTGGGAAAATTTGAGGAGCATGAAACGGTCTCAAAATTAGAAGGAGCATGAAGCCGTTTTCAAAAACATGAAGAGCCTGAAAAGGTGTAAAAAATATGAAGAGCCTGAAAAGGCGTCAAAAATATGAGGAGCATGAAACGGTCTGAAATTTAGGAGGAGCATGAAGCCGTGTTCAAAAACATGAGGAGCCTCAAAAAGTGTGAAAAATATGAAGAGCTTCAAAAAGTGTGAAAAATAAGAGGAGCATGAAATGGTCTGAAAATAGGTGGAGCATGAAACGGTGTTGAAAAACCTGAGGAGCATGAAACGCTCTGAAAAATAGGAGGAGCATGAAACGGTGTTGAAAAACATGAAGAGCCTGAAGAGGTGTGAAAAATATGAAGAGCTTCAAAAGGTGTCAAAAATATGAGCAGCATGAAACGGTCTGAAAAATAGGAGGAGCATGAAGCGGTGTTGAAAAACATGAAGAGCCTGAAAAGGTGTGAATAATATGAAGAGATTCTAAATGTGTCAAAAATATGAGGAGCATGAAACGGTATGAAATATAGGAAGAGCATGAAGCGGTGTTCAAAACATGAAGCCTGAAAAGGTGTGAAAAATATGAAGACTTTCAAAAGGTGTGAAAAATATGAGGAGCGTGAAACGGTCGGAAAAATAGGAGGAGGACGAAGCGGTGTTCAAAAACATGAAGAGCCTGAAAAGGTGTGAAAAATATGAAGAGATTCAAAAGGTGTCAAAAACATGAGGAGCATGAAACGGTCTGAAAAATAGGAGGAGCATGAAGCGGTGTTGAAAAACATGAAGCCTGACATGGTGTGAAAAATATGAAGAGCTTGAAAAGGTGTAAAATATATGAGGAGCATGAAAAGGTCTGAAAAATAGGAGGAGCACGAAACGGTGTTGAAAAGCATGAAGAGCCTGAAAAAGTGTGAAATATATGAAGAGCTTCAAAAAGTGTGAAATATATGAGGAGAATGAAACGGTCTAAAAATTAGGAGGAGCATGAATCCGTGTTCAAAAACATGAAGAGCCAGAAAAGGTGTGAAAAATATGAAGAGATTCAAAAGGTGTCAAAATATGACAAGCATGAAAGGGTCTGAAAAACAGGAGGAGCATGAAACGGTCTTCAAAAATATGAAGTGCCTGAAACAGTGTGAAATATTTGAAGAGCTTCAAAAGTTGTCAAAATTATGAGGGGCATTAACGGTCTGAAAAATAGGAGGAGCATGAAACGGTCTTCAAAAACCTGAGGAGCCTGGAAAGGTGTGAAAAATATGAAGAGCTTCAAAACGTGTCAAAAATATGAGGAGCATGAACGGTCTGAATATTAGGAGTAGCGTGAATCAGTGTTGAAAAATATGAAGAGCCAGAAAAGGTGTGAAAAATATGAAGAGATTCAAAAAGTGTGTAATATATGAAGAGCTTAAAAAGGTAAAAAAAATATGAGGAGCATGAAACGTTCTGAAAAATAGGAGGCGCATGAAATGGCGTTGAAACATGAAGAACCTGAAAAGGTGAGAAAAATATGAAGACCTTCAAAAGGTGTGAACAATATGAGGAGCAGGTAACGGTCTGAAAAATAGGAGGAGGATGAAGCGGTCTTGATAAACATGAAGAGCATGAAAATGTGTGAAAAATATGAAGAGCTTCAAAAGGTGGGAAAAATATGAGGAGCATGAAGCAGTGTTCAAAAACTTGAAGAGCTTGAAAAGGTTTGAAAAATATGAAGAGCTTCAAAAGGTGTGAAAAATAGGAGGAGCATGAAGCGGTGTTCCAAAACTTGAAGATATTGAAAAGATGTGAAAAAAATGAAGAGCTTCAAAAGGTGTTAAAAATATGAAGAGCATGAAACGGTCTGAAAAATAGGAGGAGCATGAAGCGGTCTTCAAAAACATGAAGAGCCTGAAAATGTGTGAAAAATATGAAGAGCTTCAAAAGGTGTCAAGAATATGAGGAGCATGAAACGGTTTGAAAAATAGGAGGAGCATGAAACGGTGTTCAAAAACATGAAGAGCCTGAAAAGGTGTGAAAAATATGAAGAGATTCAAAAGGTGTCAAAATTAGGAGGAGCATGAAGCGGTGTTGAAAAACATGAAGAGCCTGAAAAAGTGTGAAATATATGAAGAGCTTCAAAAGGTGTCAAATATATTAGGACCATGAAACGGTCTAAAAATTAGGAGGAGCATGAATCCATGTTCAAAAACATGAAGAGCCTGAAAAGCTGTGAAAAATATGAAGAGCTTCAAAAGGCGTCAAAAATATGAGGAGCAAGAAACGGTCTGAAAAATAGGAGGAGCATGAAACGGTGTTGAAAAACATGAAGAACATGAAAAGGTGTGAAAAATATGAAGAGCTTTAAAAGGTGTGAAATGTAGGAGGAGCATGAAGCGGTGTTCAAAAACTTGAAGACACTGAAAAGGTGTGAAATATATGAAGATCTTCAAAAAATGTGAAAAATATGAGGAGCATGAAGCAGTGTTCAAAAACATGAAGATCTTGAAAAGGTGTGAAGACTATAAAGAACTTCAAAAGGTGTCAAAGTATGAGCAGCATGAAACGGTCTGAAAAATAGGAGGAGCATGAAGCGGTGTTGAAAAACATGAAGAGCCTGAAAAGGTGTGAATAATATGAAGAGATTCTAAATGTGTCAAAAATATGAGGAGCATGAAACGGTATGAAATATAGGAAGAGCATGAAGCGGTGTTCAAAACATGAAGCCTGAAAAGGTGTGAAAAATATGAAGACCTTCAAAAGGTGTGAAAAATATGAGGAGCGTGAAACGATCGGAAAAATAGGAGGAGGACGAAGCGGTGTTCAAAAACATGAAGAGCCTGAAAAGGTGTGAAAAATATGAAGAGATTCAAAAGGTGTCAAAAATATGAGGAGCATGAAACGGTCTGAAAAATAGGAGGAGCATGAAGCGGTGTTGAAAAACATGAAGCCTGACATGGTGTGAAAAATATGAAGAGCTTGAAAAGGTGTAAAATATATGAGGAGCATGAAAAGGTCTGAAAAATAGGAGGAGCATGAAACGGTGTTGAAAAGCATGAAGAGCCTGAAAAAGTGTGAAATATATGAAGAGCTTCAAAAAGTGTGAAATATATGAGGAGAATGAAACTGTCTAAAAATTAGGAGGAGCATGAAGCCGTGTTCAAAAACATGAAGAGCCAGAAAACGTGTGAAAAACATGAAGAGATTCAAAAGGTGTCAAAATATGACAAGCATGAAAGGGTCTGAAAAACAGGAGGAGCATGAAACGGTCTTCAAAAATATGAAGTGCCTGAAACGGTGTGAAATATTTGAAGAGCTTCAAAAGTTGTCAAAATTATGAGGGGCATGAACGGTCTGAAAAATATGAGGAGCATGAAACGGTCTTCAAAAACCTGAGGAGCCTGAAAAGGTGTGAAAAATATGAAGAGCTTCAAAACGTGTCAAAAATATGAGGAGCATGAACGGTCTGAATATTAGGAGTAGCATGAATCAGTGTTGAAAAACATGAAGAGCCAGAAAAGGTGTGAAAAATATGAAGAGATTCAAAAGGTGTGTAATATATGAAGAGCTTCAAAAGGTAAAAAAAAATATGAGGAGCATGAAACGTTCTGAAAAATAGGAGGCGCATGAAATGGCGTTGAAACATGAAGAACCTGAAAAGGTGAGAAAAATATGAAGACCTTCAAAAGGTGTGAACAATATGAGGAGCAGGTAACGGTCTGAAAAATAGGAGGAGGATGAAGCGGTCTTGATAAACATGAAGAGCATGAAAATGTGTGAAAAATATGAAGAGCTTCAAAAGGTGGGAAAAATATGAGGAGCATGAAGCAGTGTTCAAAAACTTGAAGAGCTTGAAAAGATTTGAAAAATATGAAGAGCTTCAAAAGGTGTGAAAAATAGGAGGAGCATGAAGCGTTCTTCAAAAACATGAAGAGCCTGAAAATGTGTGAAAAATATGAAGAGCTTCAAAAGGTGTCAAGAATATGAGGAGCATGAAATGGTTTGAAAAATAGGAGGAGCATGAAACGGTCTTCAAAAACATGAAGAGCCTGAAAATGTGTGAAAAATATGAAGAGCTTCAAAAGGTGTTAAAAATATGAAGAGCATGAAACGGTCTGAAAAATAGGAGGAGCATGAAGCGGTCTTCAAAAACATGAAGAGCCTGAAAATGTGTGAAAAATATGAAGAGCTTCAAAAGGTGTCAAGAATATGAGGAGCATGAAATGGTTTGAAAAATAGGAGGAGCATGAAACGGTGTTCAAAAACATGAAGAGCCTGAAAAGGTGTGAAAAATATGAAGAGATTCAAAAGGTGTCAAAATTAGGAGGAGCATGAAGCGGTGTTGAAAAACATGAAGAGCCTGAAAAAGTGTGAAATATATGAAGAGCTTCAAAAGGTGTCAAATATATTAGGACCATGAAACGGTCTAAAAATTAGGAGGAGCATGAATCCATGTTCAAAAACATGAAGAGCCTGAAAAGCTGTGAAAAATATGAAGAGCTTCAAAAGGCGTCAAAAATATGAGGAGCAAGAAACGGTCTGAAAAATAGGAGGAGCATGAAACGGTGTTGAAAAAAATGAAGAACATGAAAAGGTGTGAAAAATATGAAGAGCTTTAAAAGGTGTGAAATGTAGGAGGAGCATGAAGCGGTGTTCAAAAACTTGAAGACACTGAAAAGGTGTGAAATATATGAAGATCTTCAAAAAATGTGAAAAATATGAGGAGCATGAAGCAGTGTTCAAAAACATGAAGATCTTGAAAAGGTGTGAAGACTATGAAGAACTTCAAAAGGTGTCAAAATATGAGGTGTATGAAACGGTCTGAAAAATAGGAGGAGCATGAAACGGTCTTCAAAAACATGAAGTGCCTGAAAAGGTGCGAAAAATATGAAGAGCTTCAAAAGGTGTGAAAAATGTGAAGAATTTCAAAAGGTGTCAAAAATATGAGGAGCATGAACGGTCTGAAAAATAGGAGGAGCAAAATCAGTGTTGAAAATCATGAAGAGCCTGAAAAGGTGTGAAAAATATGAAGAGATTCAAAAGGTGTGAAAAATATGAAGAGCTTCAAAAGGTGTCAAAAATATGAGGAGCATGAAAACATCTGAAAAATAAGGGGAGCATGAAACCGTGTTGAAAAACATGAAAAACATTAAAAGGTTTGGAAAATATGAAGAGTTTCAAAAGGTTTGAAAAATATGAGGAGCATGAAACGGTCTGAAATAGGAGGAGCATGAAATGGTGTTGAAAAAATGAAGAGCATGAATAGGTGTGAAAAATATGAAGAGTTTCAAAAGGTGTCAAAATATGAGGAGCATGAAACTTTCTGAAAAATAGGAGGAGCATGAAGTGATGTTCAAAAACATGAAGAGCTCGAAATGGTGTGAAAAATATGAAGAGCTTAAAAAAATGTCAAAAATATGAGGAGCATGAAACTGTCTGAAAAATAGGAGCAGTGTGAAATGGTATTGAAAAACATGAAGAGCATGAAAAGGTGTGAAAAATACGAAGAGCTTCAAAAGGTGTCAAAAATATGAGGAGCATGTAACGGTCTGAAAAACAGGAGGAGCATGAAACGGTGTTGAAAAACGTGAGGAGCATGAAACGCTCTGAAAAATAGGAGCATGAAACGGTGTTGAAAAACATGAAGAGCCTGAAAAAGTGTGAAATATATGAAGAGCTTCAAAAGGTGTGACATATATGAGGAGCATGAAACGGTCTAAAATTTATGAGGAGCATGAAGCCATGTTCAAAAACATGAAGAGCCTGAAAATGTGTGAATAATATGAAGAGCTTCAAAAAATGTCAAAAATATGAGGAGCATGAAACTGTCTGAAAAATAGGAGCAGTGTGAAACGGTATTGAAAAACATGAAGAGCATGAAAAGGTGTGAAAAATACGACTAGCTTCAAAAGGTGTCAAAAATATGAGGAGCATGTAACGGTCTGAAAATTAGGAGTAGCATGAATCAGCGTTGAAAAACATGAAGAGCCTGAAAAGTTGAGAAAAATATGAAGACCTTCAAAAGGTGTGAAAAATTTGAGGAGCTGGGAACGGTCTGAAAAATAGGAGGAGGATGAAGCGCTGTTGATAAACATGAAGAGCAAGAAAAGGTGTGAAAAATATGAAGAGCTTCAAAAGGTGTGAAAAACAGGAGGAGCATGAAGCGGTGTTCCAAAACTTGAAGATATTGAAAAGATGTGAAAAATATGAAGAGCTTCAAACGGTTTTAAAAATATAAGGAGCATGAAACGGTCTGAAAACTAGGAGGAGCATGAAGCGGTCTTAAAAAACATGAAGAACCTGAAAAGGTATGAAAAATATGAGGAGCTTCAAAATGTGTCAAAAATATGAGGAGCATGAACGGTCTGAAAATTAGGAGTAGCATGATTGAGCGTTGAAAAACATGAAGAGCCTGAAAAGGTGTGAAAAATATGAAGAGATTCAAAAGGTGTGAAAAATATGAAGAGCTTCAAAAGGTGTCAAAATATGACGAGCATGAAACGGTCTGAAAAATAGGAGGAGCATGAAACGGTCTTCAAAAACATGAAGAGCCTGAAAAGATATGAAAAATATGAAGAGCTTCAAAATGTGTCAAAAATATGAGGTGCATGAACGGTCTGAAAATTAGGAGTAGCATGAAAAAGCGTTGAAAAACATGAAGAGCCTGAAAAGGTGTGAAAAATATGAAGATCTTTAAAAGGTGTCAAAAAGATGAGGAGCATGAAACGGTTTGAAAAATAGGAGGAGCATGAAACGGTGTTCAAAAACATGAAGTGCCTGAAAAGGTGTGAAAAATGTGAAGAGATTCAAAAGGTGTCAAAAATAGGAGGAGCATGAAGCAGTGTACAAAAACTTGAAGATACTGAAAAGGTGTGAAAAATAAGAAGAGCTTCAAAGGTGTCAAAAATATGAGGAGCATGAAACGGTCTGAAAAATAGGAGGAGCATGAAACGGTGTTAAAAAACATGAAGAGCCTGAAAAGGTTTGAAAAATTAGAAGAGCTTCAGAAGGTGGGAAAATTTGAGGAGCATGAAACGGTCTCAAAATTAGAAGGAGCATGAAGCCGTTTTCAAAAACATGAAGAGCCTGAAAAGGTGTAAAAAATATGAAGAGCCTGAAAAGGCGTCAAAAATATGAGGAGCATGAAACGGTCTGAAATTTAGGAGGAGCATGAAGCCGTGTTCAAAACATGAGGAGCCTCAAAAAGTGTGAAAAATATGAAGAGCTTCAAAAAGTGTGAAAAATAAGAGGAGCATGAAATGGTCTGAAAATAGGAGGAGCATGAAACGGTGTTGAAAAACGTGAGGAGCATGAAACGCTCTGAAAAATAGGAGGAGCATGAAACGGTGTTGAAAAACATGAAGAGCCTGAAGAGGTGTGAAAAATATGAAGAGCTTCAAAAGGTGTCAAAAATATGAGCAGCATGAAACGGTCTGAAAAATAGGAGGAGCATGAAGCGGTGTTGAAAAACATGAAGAGCCTGAAAAGGTGTGAATAATATGAAGAGATTCTAAATGTGTCAAAAATAGGAGGAGCATGAAACGGTATGAAATATAGGAAGAGCATGAAGCGGTGTTCAAAACATGAAGCCTGAAAAGGTGTGAAAAATATGAAGACCTTCAAAAGGTGTGAAAAATATGAGGAGCGTGAAACGGTCGGAAAAATAGGAGGAGGACGAAGCGGTGTTCAAAAACATGAAGAGCCTGAAAAGGTGTGAAAAATATGAAGAGATTCAAAAGGTGTCAAAAATATGAGGAGCATGAAACAGTCTGAAAAATAGGAGGAGAATCAAGCGGTGTTGAAAAACATGAAGCCTGACATGGTGTGAAAAATATGAAGAGCTTGAAAAGGTGTAAAATATATGAGGAGCATGAAAAGGTCTGAAAAATAGGAGGAGCATGAAACGGTGTTGAAAAGCATGAAGAGCCTGAAAAAGTGTGAAATATATGAAGAGCTTCAAAAAGTGTGAAATATATGAGGAGAATGAAACGGTCTAAAAATTAGGAGGAGCATGAAGCCGTGTTCAAAAACATGAAGAGCCAGAAAAGGTGTGAAAAATATGAAGAGCTTCAAAAAGTGTAAAAATATGAGGAGCATGAAACGGTCTGAAAAATAGGAGAAGCATGAAGCGGTGTTGAAAAACATGAAGCCTGACATGGTGTGAAAAATATGAAGAGCTTGAAAAGGTGTAAAATATATGAGGAGCATGAAAAGGTCTGAAAAATAGGAGGAGCATGAAACGGTGTTGAAAAGCATGAAGAGCCTGAAAAAGTGTGAAATATATGAAGAGCTTCAAAAAGTGTGAAATATATGAGGAGAATGAAACGGTCTAAAAATTAGGAGGAGCATGAAGCCGTGTTCAAAAACATGAAGAGCCAGAAAAGGTGTGAAAAATATGAAGAGATTCAAAAGGTGTCAAAATATGACAAGCATGAAAGGGTCTGAAAAACAGGAGGAGCATGAAACGGTCTTCAAAAATATGAAGTGCCTGAAACGGTGTGAAATATTTGAAGAGCTTCAAAAGTTGTCAAAATTATGAGGGGCATGAACGGTCTGAAAAATATGAGGAGCATGAAACGGTCTTCAAAAACCTGAGGAGCCTGAAAAGGTGTGAAAAATATGAAGAGCTTCAAAACGTGTCAAAAATATGAGGAGCATGAACGGTCTGAATATTAGGAGTAGCGTGAATCAGTGTTGAAAAATATGAAGAGCCAGAAAAGGTGTGAAAAATATGAAGAGATTCAAAAGGTGTGTAATATATGAAGAGCTTAAAAAGGTAAAAAAAAATATGAGGAGCATGAAACGTTCTGAAAAATAGGAGGCGCATGAAATGGCGTTGAAACATGAAGAACCTGAAAAGGTGAGAAAAATATGAAGACCTTCAAAAGGTGTGAACAATATGAGGAGCAGGTAACGGTCTGAAAAATAGGAGGAGGATGAAGCGGTCTTGATAAACATGAAGAGCATGAAAATGTGTGAAAAATATGAAGAGCTTCAAAAGGTGGGAAAAATATGAGGAGCATGAAGCAGTGTTCAAAAACTTGAAGAGCTTGAAAAGGTTTGAAAAATATGAAGAGCTTCAAAAGGTGTGAAAAATAGGAGGAGCATGAAGCGTTCTTCAAAAACATGAAGAGCCTGAAAATGTGTGAAAAATATGAAGAGCTTCAAAAGGTGTCAAGAATATGAGGAGCATGAAATGGTTTGAAAAATAGGAGGAGCATGAAACGGTGTTCAAAAACATGAAGAGCCTGAAAAGGTGTGAAAAATATGAAGAGATTCAAAAGGTGTCAAAATTAGGAGGAGCATGAAGCGGTGTTGAAAAACATGAAGAGCCTGAAAAAGTGTGAAATATATGAAGAGCTTCAAAAGGTGTCAAATATATTAGGACCATGAAACGGTCTAAAAATTAGGAGGAGCATGAATCCATGTTCAAAAACATGAAGAGCCTGAAAAGCTGTGAAAAATATGAAGAGCTTCAAAAGGCGTCAAAAATATGAGGAGCAAGAAACGGTCTGAAAAATAGGAGGAGCATGAAACGGTGTTGAAAAACATGAAGATCATGAAAAGGTGTGAAAAATATGAAGAGCTTTAAAAGGTGTGAAATGTAGGAGGAGCATGAAGCGGTGTTCAAAAACTTGAAGACACTGAAAAGGTGTGAAATATATGAAGATCTTCAAAAAGTTTGAAAAATATGAGGAGCATGAAGCAGTGTTCAAAAACATGAAGATCTTGAAAAGGTGTGAAGACTATGAAGAACTTCAAAAGGTGTCAAAAATATGAGGTGTATGAAATGGTCTGAAAAATAGGAGGAGCATGAAACGGTCTTCAAAAACATGAAGTGCCTGAAAAGGTGCGAAAAATATGAAGAGCTTCAAAAGGTGTGAAAAATGTGAAGAATTTCAAAAGGTGTCAAAAATATGAGGAGCCTGAACGGTCTGAAAAATAGGAGCAAAATCAGTGTAGAAAATCATGAAGAGCCTGAAAAGGTGTGAAAAACATGAAGAGATTCAAAAGGTGTGAAAAATATGAAGAGCTTCAAAAGGTGTCAAAAATATGAGGAGCATGAAAACATCTGAAAAATAAGGGGAGCATGAAACCGTGTTGAAAAACATGAAAAACATTAAAAGGTTTGGAAAATATGAAGAGTTTCAAAAGGTTTGAAAAATATGAGGAGCATGAAACGGTCTGAAAAATAGGAGGAGCATGAAATGGTGTTGAAAAAATGAAGAGCATGAATAGGTGTGAAAAATATGAAGAGTTTCAAAAGGTGTCAAAATATGAGGAGCATGAAAGTTTCTGAAAAATAGGAGGAGCATGAAGTGATGTTCAAAAACATGAAGAGCTTGAAATGGTGTGAAAAATATGAAGAGCTTAAAAAAATGTCAAAAATATGAGGAGCATGAAACTGTCTGAAAAATAGGAGCAGTGTGAAACGGTATTGAAAAACATGAAGAGCATGAAAAGGTGTGAAAAATACGAAGAGCTTCAAAGGTGTCAAAAGTATGAGGAGCATGTAACGGTCTGAAAAACAGGAGGAGCATGAAACGTTGTCGAAAAACGTGAGGAGCATGAAACGCTCTGAAAAATAGGAGGAGCATGAAACGGTGTTGAAAAACATGAAGAGCCTGAAAAAGTGTGAAATATATGAAGAGCTTCAAAAGGTGTGACATATATGAGGAGCATGAAACGGTCTAAAATTTATGAGGAGCATGAAGCCATGTTCAAAAACATGAAGAGCCTGAAAATGTGTGAATAATATGAAGAGCTTCAAAAGGTGTCAAAATATGATGAGCATGAAACGGTCTGAAAAATAGGAGGAGCATGAAACGGGCTGGGGGGATGAAGCGCTGTTGATAAACATGAAGAGCAAGAAAATGTTTGAAAAATATAAAGAGCTTCAAAAGGTGTGAAAAACAGGAGGAGCATGAAGCGGTGTTCCAAAACTTGAAGATATTGAAAAGATGTGAAAAATATGAAGAGCTTCAAACGGTTTTAAAAATATAAGGAGCATGAAACGGTCTGAAAACTAGGAGGAGCAAGAAGCGGTCTTCCAAAACATGAAGAACCTGAAAAGGTATGAAAAATATGAGGAGCTTCAAAATGTGTCAAAAATATGAGGAGCATGAACGGTCTGAAAATTAGGAGAAAGCATGATTGAGCGTTGAAAAACATGAAGAGCCTGAAAAGGTGTGAAAAATATGAAGAGATTCAAAAGGTGTGAAAAATATGAAGAGCTTCTAAAGGTGTCAAAATATGACGAGCATGAAACGGTCTGAAAAATAGGAGGAGCATGAAACGGTCTTCAAAAACATGAAGAGCCTGAAAAGATATGAAAAATATGAAGAGCTTCAAAATGTGTCAAAAATATGAGGTGCATGAACGGTCTGAAAATTAGGAGTAGCATGAAAAAGCGTTGAAAAACATGAAGAGCCTGAAAAGGTGTGAAAAATATGAAGATCTTTAAAAGGTGTCAAAAAGATGAGGAGCATGAAACGGTTTGAAAAATAGGAGGAGCATGAAACGGTGTTCAAAAACATGAAGAGCCTGAAAAGGTGTGAAAAATGTGAAGAGATTCAAAAGGTGTCAAATATAGGAGGAGCATGAAGCAGTGTACAAAAACTTGAAGACACTGAAAAGGTGTGAAAAATAAGAAGAGCTTCAAAGGTGTCAAAAATATGAGGAGCATGAAACGGTCTGAAAAATAGGAGGAGCATGAAACGGTGTTAAAAAACATGAAGAGCCTGAAAAGGTTTGAAAAATTAGAAGAGCTTCAGAAGGTGGGAAAATTTGAGGAGCATGAAACGGTCTCAAAATTAGAAGGAGCATGAAGCCGTTTTCAAAAACATGAAGAGCCTGAAAAGGTGTAAAAAATATGAAGAGCCTGAAAAGGCGTCAAAAATATGAGGAGCATGAAACGGTCTGAAATTTAGGAGGAGCATGAAGCCGTGTTCAAAAACATGAGGAGCCTCAAAAAGTGTGAAAAATATGAAGAGCTTCAAAAAGTGTGAAAAATAAGAGGAGCATGAAATGGTCTGAAAATAGGAGGAGCATGAAACGGTGTTGAAAAACGTGAGGAGCATGAAACGCTCTGAAAAATAGGAGGAGCATGAAACGGTGTTGAAAAACATGAAGAGCCTGAAGAGGTGTGAAAAATATGAAGAGCTTCAAAAGGTGTCAAAAATATGAGCAGCATGAAACGGTCTGAAAAATAGGAGGAGCATGAAGCGGTGTTGAAAAACATGAAGAACCTGAAAAGGTGTGAATAATATGAAGAGATTCTAAATGTGTCAAAAATAGGAGGAGCATGAAACGGTATGAAATATAGGAAGAGCATGAAGCGGTGTTCAAAACATGAAGCCTGAAAAGGTGTGAAAAATATGAAGACCTTCAAAAGGTGTGAAAAATATGAGGAGCGTGAAACGGTCGGAAAAATAGGAGGAGGACGAAGCGGTGTTCAAAAACATGAAGAGCCTGAAAAGGTGTGAAAAATATGAAGAGATTCAAAAGGTGTCAAAAATATGAGGAGCATGAAACAGTCTGAAAAATAGGAGGAGAATCAAGCGGTGTTGAAAAACATGAAGAGCCTGAAAAGGTGTGAAAAATATGAAGAGCTTCAAAAAGTGTAAAAATATGAGGAGCATGAAACGGTCTGAAAAATAGGAGAAGCATGAAGCGGTGTTGAAAAACATGAAGCCTGACATGGTGTGAAAAATATGAAGAGCTTGAAAAGGTGTAAAATATATGAGGAGCATGAAAAGGTCTGAAAAATAGGAGGAGCATGAAACGGTCTGAAAAATAGGAGGAGCATGAAACGGTGTTCAAAAAGTTGAAGACACTGAAAAGGTGTGAAATATATGAAGAGCTTCAAAAGGTGTGAAAAATATGAGGAGCATGAAGCGGTGTTCAAAAACATGAAGAGCTTGAAAAGGTGTAAAAAATATGAAGAGCTTCAAAAGGTGTCAAAAATATGAGGAGCATGATACGGTCTGAAAACTAGGAGGAGCATGAACCGGTGTTCAAAAACATGAAGAGCCTGAAAAGGTGTGAAAAATATGAAGAGCTTCAAAAGGTGTCAAAAATATGAGGAGCCTGAAACGGTCGAAAAATAGGAGGAGCATGAAACGGTGTTAAAATACGTGTACAGCCTGAAAAGCTGTGAAAAATATGAAGAGATTCAAAAGGTGTGAAAAATATGACGAGCTTCAAAGGGTGTCAAAAATATGAGGAGCATGAAACCATCTGAAAAATAGTGGGAGCATGAAACCGTGTTGAGAAACATGAAGAACATGAAAAGGTGTGGAAAATATGAAGAGCTTCAAAAGGTTTGAAAATTATGAGGATCATGAAACGGTCTGAAAAATAGGAGGAGCATGAAATGGTGTTGAAAAAATGAAGAGCATGAATAGGTGTGAAAAATATGAAGAGCCTCAAAAGGTGTGAAAAATATGAGGAGCGTGAAATGGTGTGAAAAATAGGAACAGCAAGAAGTGGTGTGGAAAAGAGCCTGAAAAGTTGTGAAAAATATGAACAGCTTCAAAAGGTGTCAAAATATGAGGAGCATGAAACATTCTGAAAAATAGGAGCAGTATGAAACGGTATTGAAAATATGAAGAGCATGAAAAGGTGTGAAAAATATGAAGAGCTTCAAAAAGTGTGAAAAATATGAGGAGCACGAAATGGTGTGAAAATACCAGGAGCATGAAACGGTGTTGAAAAACGTGAGGAGCATGAAACGGTCTGTAAAATAGGAGGAGCATGAAGCGGTTTTAAAAACTAGAAGTGCCTGAAAAGGTGTGAAATATTTGAAGAGCTTCAAAAGGTGTTAAATATATGAGGAGCATGAAACGTTCTGAAAAATAGGAGTAGCATGAATCAGTGTTGAAAAATATGAAGAGCCTGAAAAGGTGTGAAAAATATGAAGAGCCTGAAAAGGAGTGAAAAATATGAAGAGATTCAAAAGCTGTGCAAAATATAAGAGCTTCAAAAGGTGTCAAAAATATGAGGAGCATGAAACGGTCTGAAAAATAGGAGGAGCATGAAACGGTGTTGAAAAACTTGAAGAGCCTGAAAAGGTGTGAAAAATATGAAGAGCTTCAAAAGGTGGGAAAAATATGAGGAGCATGAAGCGTTGTTCAAAAACATGAAGTGCTTGAAAAGTTTTGAAAAATAGGAAGAGTTTCAAAAGGTGTGAAAAATAGGAGGAGCATGAAGCGGTGTTCAAAACTTGAAGATACTGAAAAGATGTGAAAAATATGAAGACCTTCAAAGGGTTTCAAAATATGAGGAGCATGAAACATTCTGAAAAATAGGAGCAGTATGAAACGGTATTGAAAATATGAAGAGCATGAAAAGGTGTGAAAAATATGAAGAGCTTCAAAAGTGTGAAAAATATGAGGAGCACGAAATGATGTGAAAATACCAGGAGCATGAAACGGTGTTGAAAAACGTGAGGAGCATGAAACGGTCTGTAAAATAGGAGGAGCATGAGCGGTTTTAAAAACTAGAAGTGCCTGAAAAGGTGTGAAATATTTGAAGAGCTTCAAAAGGTGTTAAATATATGAGGAGCATGAAACGTTCTGAAAAATAGGAGTAGCATGAATCAGTGTTGAAAAATATGAAGAGCCTGAAAAGGTGTGAAAAATATGAAGAGCCTGAAAAGGAGTGAAAAATATGAAGAGATTCAAAAGCTGTGCAAAATATAAGAGCTTCAAAAGGTGGGAAAAATATGAGGAGCATGAAACGATCCGAAAAATAGGAGGAGCATGAAGCGGTGTTGAGAAACATGAAGAGCCTGAAAAGGTATGAAAAATATGAAGAGCTTCAAAAGGTGTCAAAAATATGAGGAGCATGAAACGGTCTGAAAAATAGGAGGAGCATGAAACGGTGTTGAAAAACATGAGGAGCATGAAACGGTCTGAAAAAAAGGAGGAGCAAGAAATGGTTTTCAAAAACATGAAGATCCTGAAAACGTGTGAAAAATGATAAGAGCTTCAAAAGGTGTCAATAAATGAGGAGCATGAAACGGTCGAAAAATAGGAGGAGCATGAAGCGGTGTTGAAAAACATGAAGAACCTGAAAAGGCGTGAAAAATATGAAGAGCTTCAAAAGGTGTCAAAAATAAGAGGAGCATGAAACGATATGAAAAATAGGAGGAGTATGAAGCGGTGTTCAGAAATATGAAGAGCCTGCAAAGGTGTGAAAAATATGAAGAGCTTCAAAAGGTGTCAAAAATATGAGGAGCATGAACGGTCTGAAAAATAGGAGGAGCATGAATCTGTCTTCAAAAACATGAAGAGCCTGAAAAGGTGTGAAAAACATGAAGAGCTTCAAATGTGTCAAAAATATGAGGAGCATGAAACGGTCTGAGAAACAGGAGGAGCATGAAACGGTCTTGAAAAACATAAAGAGCATGAAAAGGTTTGAAAAATATGGAGAACTTCAAAAGTTGTGAAAAATTTGAGGAGCATGAAACGGTCTGAAAAATAGGAGGAGCATGAAACGGTGTTGAAAAACATAAAGAGCCTGAAAAGGTGTGAAAAATTTGAAGAGCTTCAAAAGGTCTGAAAAATATGAGGAGCATGAAACGGTCTGAAAAATAGGAGCAGGATGAAGCTGTGTTCAAAAATATGAAGAGCCTGAAAAGGTGTGAAAAATATGAAGAGCTTGAAAAGGTGTCAAAAATATGAAGAGCTTCAATAGGTGTCAAAAATATGAGGAGCATGAAACTTTCTGAAAGACAGGAGAATCATGAAGTGTTATTTAAAAACATGAAGAGCCTGAAAAGGTGTGAAAAATATGAAGACCTTCAAAAGGCGTCAAAAAATGAGGAGCATGAAATGGTCTGAAAAACAGGAGGAGCATGAAACGGTCTTGAAAAACATGAAGATCATGAAAAGGTGTGAAAAATATGAAGAGCTTCAATAGGTGTCAAAAATAGGAGCAGCATGAAACGGTGTTCAAAAACTTGAAGAGCCTGAAAAGGTGTGAAAAATTTTCTGAGCTTCAAAATGTGTCAAAAATAGGAGTAGCATGAAACGGTGTTGAAAAACATAAAGAGCCTGAAAAGGTGTGAAAAATTTGAAGAGCTTCAAAAGGTGTGGAAAATATGAGGAGCATGAAACGTTCTGAAAAATAGGAGGAGGATGAAGCGGTGTTCAAAAACATGAAGAGCCTGAAAAGGTGTGAAAAATATGAAGAGCTTCAAAAGGTGTCAAAAATATGAGGAGCATGAAACGGTCTGAAAAATTGGAGGAGCATCAAGCGGTGTTGAAAAACATGAAGAGCCTGAAAAGGTGTGAAAAATATGAAGAGCTTCAAAAGGTGTCAAAAATATGAGGAGCATGAAACGATCTGAAAAATAGGAGGAGCATGAATCGGTGTTGAAAAACATGAAGCCTGATATGGTGTGAAAAATATGAAGAGCTTTCAAAGATGTCCAAAATATGAGGAGCATGAAACGGTCTGAAAAATAGGAGGAGCATGAAACGGTGTTCAAAAAGTTGAAGACACTGAAAAGGTGTGAAATATATGAAGAGCTTCAAAAGGTGTGAAAAATATGAGGAGCATGAAGCGGTGTTCAAAAACATGAAGAGCTTGAAAAGGTGTAAAAAATATGAAGAGCTTCAAATGTGTCAAAAATATGAGGAGCATGATACGGTCTGAAAACTAGGAGGAGCATGAACCGGTGTTCAAAAACATGAAGAGCCTGAAAAGGTGTGAAAAATATGAAGAGCTTCAAAAGGTGTCAAAAATATGAGGAGCCTGAAACGGTCGAAAAATAGGAGGAGCATGAAACGGTGTTAAAATACGTGTACAGCCTGAAAAGCTGTGAAAAATATGAAGAGATTCAAAAGGTGTGAAAAATATGACGAGCTTCAAAGGGTGTCAAAAATATGAGGAGCATGAAACCATCTGAAAAATAGTGGGAGCATGAAACCGTGTTGAGAAACATGAAGAACATGAAAAGGTGTGGAAAATATGAAGAGCTTCAAAAGGTTTGAAAATTATGAGGATCATGAAACGGTCTGAAAAATAGGAGGAGCATGAAATGGTGTTGAAAAAATGAAGAGCATGAATAGGTGTGAAAAATATGAAGAGCCTCAAAAGGTGTGAAAAATATGAGGAGCGTGAAATGGTGTGAAAAATAGGAACAGCAAGAAGTGGTGTGGAAAAGAGCCTGAAAAGTTGTGAAAAATATGAACAGCTTCAAAAGGTGTCAAAATATGAGGAGCATGAAACATTCTGAAAAATAGGAGCAGTATGAAACGGTATTGAAAATATGAAGAGCATGAAAAGGTGTGAAAAATATGAAGAGCTTCAAAAAGTGTGAAAAATATGAGGAGCACGAAATGGTGTGAAAATACCAGGAGCATGAAACGGTGTTGAAAAACGTGAGGAGCATGAAACGGTCTGTAAAATAGGAGGAGCATGAAGCGGTTTTAAAAACTAGAAGTGCCTGAAAAGGTGTGAAATATTTGAAGAGCTTCAAAAGGTGTTAAATATATGAGGAGCATGAAACGTTCTGAAAAATAGGAGTAGCATGAATCAGTGTTGAAAAATATGAAGAGCCTGAAAAGGTGTGAAAAATATGAAGAGCCTGAAAAGGAGTGAAAAATATGAAGAGATTCAAAAGCTGTGCAAAATATAAGAGCTTCAAAAGGTGTCAAAAATATGAGGAGCATGAAACGGTCTGAAAAATAGGAGGAGCATGAAACGGTGTTGAAAAACTTGAAGAGCCTGAAAAGGTGTGAAAAATATGAAGAGCTTCAAAAGGTGGGAAAAATATGAGGAGCATGAAGCGTTGTTCAAAAACATGAAGTGCTTGAAAAGTTTTGAAAAATAGGAAGAGTTTCAAAAGGTGTGAAAAATAGGAGGAGCATGAAGCGGTGTTCAAAACTTGAAGATACTGAAAAGATGTGAAAAATATGAAGACCTTCAAAAGGTGTCAAAATATGAGGAGCATGAAACATTCTGAAAAATAGGAGCAGTATGAAACGGTATTGAAAATATGAAGAGCATGAAAAGGTGTGAAAAATATGAAGAGCTTCAAAAAGTGTGAAAAATATGAGGAGCACGAAATGATGTGAAAATACCAGGAGCATGAAACGGTGTTGAAAAACGTGAGGAGCATGAAACGTTCTGTAAAATAGGAGGAGCATGAAGCGGTTTTAAAAACTAGAAGTGCCTGAAAAGGTGTGAAATATTTGAAGAGCTTCAAAAGGTGTTAAATATATGAGGAGCATGAAACGTTCTGAAAAATAGGAGTAGCATGAATCAGTGTTGAAAAATATGAAGAGCCTGAAAAGGTGTGAAAAATATGAAGAGCCTGAAAAGGAGTGAAAAATATGAAGAGATTCAAAAGCTGTGCAAAATATAAGAGCTTCAAAAGGTGGGAAAAATATGAGGAGCATGAAACGGTCTGAAAAATAGGAGGAGCATGAAACGGTGTTGAAAAACTTGAAGAGCCTGAAAAGGTGTGAAAAATATGAAGAGCTTCAAAAGGTGGGAAAAATATGAGGAGCATGAAGCGTTGTTCAAAAACATGAAGTGCTTGAAAAGTTTTGAAAAATAGGAAGAGCTTCAAAAGGTGTGAAAAATAGGAGGAGCATGAAGCGGTGTTCAAAACTTGAAGATACTGAAAAGATGTGAAAATATGAAGACTTTCAAAAGGTGTCAAAAATATGAGGAGCATGAAACGGTCTGAAAAATAGGAGGAGGATGAAGCGGTCTTCAAAAACATGAAGAGCCTCAAAAAGTGTGAAAAATATGAAGAGCTTCAAAAGGTGTCAAAAATGTGAGGAGCATGAAACGGTGTTCAAAAACATGAAGAGCCTGAAAAGGTATGAAAAATATGAAGAGTTTCAAAAGGTGTCAAAAATAGGAGGACAATGAAGCAGGGATCAAAATCTTGAAGATACTGAAAAGGTGTGAAAAATAAGAAGAGCTTCAAAAGGTGTCAAAAATATGAGGAGCATGAAACGGTCTGAAAAATTGGAGGAGTGTGAAACAGTGTTGAAAAACATGAAGAGCCTAAAAATGTGTGAAAAATATGAAGAGCTTCAAAATGTGTGAAAAATATGAGGAGCATGAAGCGGTGTTAAAAAACATGAAGAGCTTGAAAAGGTGTCAAAAATATGAAGAGTTTCAAATGTGTGAAAAATAGGAGGAGCATGAAGCGGTGTTCAAAAACTTGAATATACAGAACAGGTGTGAAAAATAGGAAGAGCTTCAAAAGGTGTCAAAAATATGAGGAGCATGAAACGGTCGGAAAAATAGGAGGAGCATGAATCCGTCGTCAAAAACAAAAGGAGCCTGAAAAGGTGTGAAAAATATGAAGAGCTTCAAAACGTGTCAAAAATATGAGGAGCATGAAACGGTCTGAAAAACAGGAGGAGCATGAAACGGTCTTGAAAAACATGAAGATCATGAAAAGGTGTGAAAAATATGAAGAGCTTCAAAAGGAGTCAAAAATAGGAGTAGCATGAAACGGTGTTCAAAACCTTGAAGAGCCTGAAAAGGTGTGAAAAATATGAAGAGCTTCAAAAGGTGTCAAAAATATGAGGAGCATGAAACGATCCGAAAAATAGGAGGAGCATGAAGCGGTGTTGAGAAACATGAAGAGCCTGAAAAGGTATGAAAAATATGAAGAGCTTCAAAAGGTGTCAAAAATAGGAGTAGCATGAAACGGTCTGAAAAATAGGAGGAGCATGAAACGGTGTTGAAAAACATGAGGAGCATGAAACGGTCTGAAAAAAAGAAGGAGCAAGAAATGGTTTTCAAAAACATGAAGATCCTGAAAACGTGTGAAAAATAATAAGAGCTTCAAAAGGTGTCAATAAATGAGGAGCATGAAACGGTCGAAAAATAGGAGGAGCATGAAACGGTGTTGAAAAACATGAAGAGCCTGAAAAGGTGTCAAAAATATGAAGAGCTTCAAAAGGTGTCAAAAATATGAGGAGCATGAAACGGTCTGAAAAAGAGGATGAGCATGAAGCGATGTTGAAAAATTTGAAGAGCCTGAAAAGGTGTGAAAAATATGAAGAGCTTCAAAAGGTGTCAAAAATATGAGGAGCATGAAACGGTCTGAAAAAGAGGAGGAGCATGAAGCGGTGTTGAAAAACTTGAAGAGCCTGAAAAGCTGTGAAAAATATGAAGAGCTTCAAAAGGTGTCAAAAATATGGTGAGCATGAACCGGTCTAAAAAACAGGAGGAGCTTGAAGCGGTGTTGAAAAATATGAAGAGCCTGAAAAGGTGTGAAAAATATGAAGAGCTTCAAAACGTGTCAAAAATATGAGGAGTGTGAAACTGTGTTGAAAACATGAAGAGCATGAAAAGGTGTGAAAAATATGAAGAGCTTCAATAGGGATCAAAAATATGAGGAGCATGAAACGGTCGGAAATATATGAGGAGCATGAAACGGTCTGAAAAATATGAGGAGAATGAAACCGTCTGAAAAATAGACGGAGCATCAAGCGGTGTTGAAAAGCAAGAAGAGCATGAAAAGGTGTTGAATAACATGAAGAGCATGAAAAGGTTTGAAAAATATGAAGAGCTTCAAAATGTGTCAAAATATGAGGAGCATGAAACGGTCTGAAAAATATGAGGAGCATGAAACATCTGAAAAATAGGAGGAGCATGAAGCGGTGTTGAAAAGCATGAAGAGCATGAAAAGGTGTGAAAAATATGAAGAGCTTCAAAAGGGGTCAAATATATGCGAAGCATGAAATGCTCTGAAATATAGGAAGAGCATGAAACGGTCTGAAATATAGGAGGAGCATGAAGCAGTGTTGAAAAACATGAAGAGCCTGAAAAGTTGTGAAAAATATGAAGAGCTTCAAAACGTGTCAAAAATATGAGGAGTGTGAAACTGTGTTGAAAAACATGAAGAGAATGAAAAGGTGTGCAAAATATGAAGAGCTTCAAAACGTGTCAAAAATATGAGGAGCATGAAACGGTCTGAAAAATAGGAGGAGCATGAAACGGTGTTGAAAAACATGAAGAGCCTGAAAAGGTGTCAAAAATATGAAGAGCTTCAAAAGGTGTCAAAAATATGAGGAGCATGAAACGGTCTGAAAAAGAGGATGAGCATGAAGCGATTTTGAAAAATTTGAAGAGCCTGAAAAGGTGTGAAAAATATGAAGAGCTTCAAAAGGTGTCAAAAATATGAGGAGCATGAAACGGTCTGAAAAAGAGGAGGAGCATGAAGCGGTGTTGAAAAACTTGAAGAGCCTGAAAAGCTGTGAAAAATATGAAGAGCTTCAAAAGGTGTCAAAAATATGGTGAGCATGAACCGGTCTAAAAAATAGGAGGAGCTTGAAGCGGTGTTGAAAAATATGAAGAGCCTGAAAAGGTGTGAAAAATATGAAGAGCTTCAAAACGTGTCAAAAATATGAGGAGTGTGAAACTGTGTTGAAAACATGAAGAGCATGAAAAGGTGTGAAAAATATGAAGAGCTCCAATAGGGATCAAAAATATGAGGAGCATGAAACGGTCGGAAATATATGAGGAGCATGAAACGGTCTGAAAAATATGAGGAGAATGAAACCGTCTGAAAAATAGACGGAGCATCAAGCGGTGTTGAAAAGCATGAAGAGCATGAAAAGGTGTTGAATAACATGAAGAGCATGAAAAGGTTTGAAAAATATGAAGAGCTTCAAAAGGTGTCAAAATATGAGGAGCATGAAACGGTCCGAAAAATATGAGGAGCATGAAACATCTGAAAAATAGGAGGAGCATGAAGCGGTGTTGAAAAGCATGAAGAGCATGAAAAGGTGTGAAAAATATGAAGAGCTTCAAAAGGGGTCAAATATATGCGAAGCATGAAATGCTCTGAAATATAGGAAGAGCATGAAACGGTCTGAAATATAGGAGGAGCATGAAGCAGTGTTGAAAAACATGAAGAGCCTGAAAAGTTGTGAAAAATATGAAGAGCTTCAAAACGTGTCAAAAATATGAGGAGTGTGAAACTGTGTTGAAAAACATGAAGAGAATGAAAAGGTGTGCAAAATATGAAGAGCTTCAAAATCTGTCAAAAATAGGAGGAGCATGAAACGGTCTGAAAAGTAAGAGGAACATGAAACGGTGTGGAAATACATGCAGAGCTTCAAAATGTGTCAAAAATATGAGGAGCATGAAACGGTCTGTAAAATATGAGGAGCATGAAACGGTCTGAAAAATAGGACGATCGTGAAACGTTGTTGAAAAACATGAAGTGCATGAAAAGGTTTTAAAAATATGAAGAGCTTCAAAACGTGTCAAAAATATGAGGAACATGAAACTATCTGAAAAATAGGAGGAGCATGTAATGGTGTTGAAAAACATGAAGAGCATGAAAAAGTGTGAAAAATATGAAGAGTTTCAAAAGGGGTCAAAAATATGAGGAGCATGAAACGGTCTGAAATATAGGAGGACCATGAAACGGTCTGAAAAATAGGAGTAGCATGAAGCGGCGTTGAAAAACATGAAGAGCCTGAAAAAGTGTGAAATATATGAAGAGCTTAAAAGGTATCAAAATATGAGGAACATAAAACTGTCTGAAAAATAGGAGGAGCATGAGCGGTGTTGGAAAACATGAAGAGCCAGAAAAGGTGTTGAATTTCATGAAGAGCATGAAAAGATGTGAAAAATATAAAGATCTTCAAAACGTGTCAAAAATATGACGAGTGTGAAACTGTGTTGAAAAACATGAAGAGAATGAAAAGGTGTGAAAAATATGAATATCTACAAAAGGTGTCAAAAATATGAGAAGCATGAAATGGTCTGAAAAATATGAGGAGCATGAAACGGTGTTGAAAAACATGAAGAGCATGAAAATGTGTGAAAATTATGAAGAGCTTCAAAAGCTGTCAAAAATATGAGGAGCATGAAACGGTCTGAAAAGTAAGAGGAGCATGAAACGGTGTGGAAAAACATGAAAAGTTTCAAAAGGTGTCAAAAATACAAGGAGCATGAAACGGTCTGAAAAATATGAGGAGCATGTAACGGTCGGAAAAATAGGACGAGCATGAAACGGTATTGAAAAACATGAAGTGCATGAAAAGGTTTTAAAAATATGAAGAGCTTCAAAACGTGTCAAAAATATGAGGAACATGAAACTATCTGAAAAATAGGAGGAGCATGAAGTGGTGTTGAAAAGCATGAAGAGTCTGAAAAGTTGTGAAATATAAGAAAAGTTTCAAAAGTTGTCAAAAATATGAGTAGGATGAAACGGTTTGAAAAATAGGAGCAGCATGAAGCGGTGTTGAAAAACGTGAAGAGCCTGAAAAGGTGTGAAAAATATGAAGAGCTTAAAAGGTGTCAAAAATATGAGGAGCATGAAATGATCTGAAAAATAGGAAGAGCATGAAACGGTGTTCAAAAACATGAAGAGCCTGAAAGGTGTGAAAAATATGAAGGGCTTCAAAACGTGTCATAAATATGAGGAGCATGAAACGGTCTGAAAAATAGGAGGAGCATGAAGCACTGTTGAAAAACATGAAGAGCTTGAAAAGGTGTGAAAAATATGAAGTGCTTCAAAAGCTTTGAAAAATATGAAGAGCTTCAAAAGGTGTCAAAAATATGAGGAGCATGAACCAGTCTGAAAAATAGGAGGAGCATGAAACGGTGTTGAAAAACATGAAGAGCCTGAAAAGGTGTGAAAAATAAGAAGAGCTTCAAAAGTTGTCAAAAAAATGAGGAGCATGAAATGGTCTGAAAAATAGGAGGAGCATGAAGCGGTGTTCAAAAACATGAAGAGCCTGAAAAGGTGTGAAAAATATGAAGAGCTTCAAAAGGTGTCAAAAATATGAGGAGCATGAAAGAGTCTGAAAAATAAGAGGAGCATGAAACGGTGTTGAAAAACATGAAGAGCCTGAAAAGGCGTGAAAAACATGAAGAGCTTCAAAATGTGTCAAAAATTTGAGGAGCATGAAATGGTCTGAAAAATAGGAGGAGCATGAAGCGGTGTTCAAAAACATGAAGAGCCTGAAAAGGTGTGAAAAATATGAAGAGTTTCAAAAGGTGTGAAAAATATGAAGAGCATGAAACGGTCTGAAATATAGGAGGAGAATGAAGCGGTGATGAAAAGAATGAAGAACCTGAAAAGGTGTGAAAAATATGAAGAGCTTCAAAAGTTGTCAAAAATATGAGGAGCATGAAACGATCTGAAAATAGGAGGAGCATGAAGCGGAGTTGAAAAGAATGAAGAACCTGAAAAGGTGTGAAAAATATGAAGAGCTTCAAAAGTTGTCAAAAAAATGAGGAGCATGAAACGGTCTGAAAAATAAGAGGAACATGAAACAGTGTTGAAAAACATGAAGAGCCTGAAAAGGCGTGAAAAACATGAAGAGCCTCAAAATGTGTCAAAAATTTGAGGAGCATGAAATGGTCTGAAAAATAGGAGGAGCATGAAGCGGTGTTCAAAAACATGAAGAGCCTGAAAAGGTGTGAAAAATATGAAGAGTTTCAAAAGGTGTGAAAAATATGAGGAGCATGAAACGGTCTGAAATATAGGAGGAGAATGAAGCGGTGTTGAAAACATGAAGAGCCTGAAAAGAAGTAAAAAATATGAAGAGGTTCGAAAGGTGTGAAAAATATGAGGAGCATGAAAAGATCTGAAAAATAGGAGGAACATGAAGAGGTGTTGAAATACATGAAGAGCCTGAAAACGTGTGAAAAATATGAAGAGCTTCAAAAGGTTGAAAAATATGAAGAGCTGCAAAAGGTGTGAAAAATGTAGGAGAATGAAACGGTCTGAAAAATAGGAGGAGCTTGAAACGGTGTTGAAAATATGAAGAGCGTGAAAAGGTGTGAAAAATATGAAGAATTTCACAAGGTGTGAAATGTATGAGGAGCATGAAACGGTCCTAAAAATAGGAGGAGCATGAAGCGGTGTTGAAAAACATGAAGAGCCTGAAAACGTGTGAAAAACATGAAGAGCCTGAAAAGGTTTGAAAAATATGAAGAGCTTCAAAAGGTGTTAAAAATATGAAGAGCTTCTAAAGGTGTCAAAAATATGAGGAGCAAGAAACGGTCTGAAAAATAGGAGGAGCATGAAACAGTGTTGAAAAACATGAAGAGCCTGAAAAGGTGTGAAAAATATGAAGAGCTTCAAAAGGTGTCAAAAAGATGAGAAGCATGAAATGGTCTGAGAAACAGGAGAAGCATGAAGCGGTGTTCAAAACATGAAGCCTGAAAAGGTGTGAAAAATATGAAGAGCCTCAAAAGGTGTCAAGAATATGAGGAGCATGAAACGGTCTGAAAAATAGGAGGAGCATCAAGCGGTGTTGAAAAACATGAAGAGCCTGAAAAGGTGTGAAATATATGAAGAGGTTTTAAAGGTGTCAAAAATATGAGGAGCATGAAACGGTCTGAAAAAGAGAAAGAGCATGAAGCGTGTTGAATAACATGAAGAGCCTGAAAAAGTGTGAAAAATATGAAGAGCTTCAAAAGGAGTGGAAAATATGAAGAGCTTCAAAAGGTATCAAAATTATGAAGAGCATGAAAAGGTCTGAAAAATAGGAGGAGCATTAAAGAGTGTTGAAAAACATGAAGAGCCTGAAAAGGTGTGAAAAATATGAAGAGCTTCAAAAGGTGTCAAAAATATGAGGAGCATGAAACGGTCTGAAAAATAGGAGGAACATGAAACGATGCACAAAAATATGAAGAGACTGAAAAGGTATGAAAAATATGAAGAGCTTCAAATGCTGTCAAAAATATGAGGAGCATGAAACGTTCTGAAAAATAGGAGGAGCATGAAGTGATGTTGAAAACATGAAGAGCCTGAAAAGGTGTGAAAAATATAAAGAGCTTCAAAAGGTGTGAAAAATATGAAGAGCTTCAAAAGGTGTGAACAATATGAGGAGCATGAAACTGTCTGAAAAATAGGAGGAGCAAGAAGCGGTTTTGAAAAACATGAAGAGCCTGAAAAGGTGTAAAAAATATGAAGGGCTTCAAAAGGTGTCAAAAATATGAGGAGCATTAAACGGTCTGAAATACAGGAGGATCACGAAGAGGTATTGAAAAACATGAAGAGCCTGAAAAGGAGTGAAAAATATGAAGAGCTTCAAAAGGTGTGAAAAATATGAGGAGCATGAAAAGGTCTGAAAAATAGGAGGAGCAAGAAGCGGTTTTGAAAAACATGAAGAGCCTGAAAAGGTGTAAAAAATATGAAGGGCTTCAAAAGGTGTCAAAAATATGAGGAGCATTAAACGGTCTGAAATACAGGAGGATCACGAAGCGGTATTGAAAAACATGAAGAGCCTGAAAAGGAGTGAAAAATATGAAGAGCTTCAAAAAGTGTCAAAAATATGAGGAGCATGAAACGGTCTCAAAAATAGGAGGAGCATGAAGCGGTGTTGAAAAACATGAAGAGCCTGAAAAGGTGTGAAAATTATGAAGACCTTCAAAAGGTGTAAATAATAAGAGGTGCATGAAACAGTCTGAAAAATAGGAGGAGTATGAAACGGTCTGAAAAATAGGAGGAGCATGAAGCGGTGTTGAAAAACATGAAGAGACTGAAAAGGTGTGAAAAATATGAAGGGCTTCAAAAGGTGTCAAAGATACGAGGAGCATGAAACAGTCTGAAAAATATGAGGAGAATGAAACGGTGTTCAAAAATATGAAGAGTTTGAAAAGGGGTGAAAAATATGAAGAGCTTCCAAAGGAGTCAAAAATATGAGGACCATGAAACGTTCTGAAAAATAGGAGGAACATGAAGCGGAGTTCAAAAACATGAAGAGCCTGAAAAGGTGTGAAAAATATGAGAGCTTCCAAAGGAGTCAAAAATATGAGGAGCATGAAAAGGTCTGAAAAATAGGAGGAGCATGAAACGGTGTTCAAAAACTTGAAGAGCCTGAAAAGTTGTGAAAAATACGAAGAGCTTCAAAAGGGGTCAAAAATATGAGGAGCATGAAACGGTCTGAAAAATAGGAGGAGAATGAAACGGTGTTCAAAACTTGAAGAGCCTGAAAAGTTGTGAAAAATATGAAGAGCTTCAAAACGTGTCAAAAATATGAGGTGTATGAAACGGTCTGAAAAATAGGAGGAGCATGAAGCGGTGTTCAAAAACAGGAAGAGCCTGAAAAGGTGTGAAAAATATGAAGAGCTTCAAAAGGTGTCTAAAATATGAGGAGCATGAGACGGTCTAAAAAATGGGAGTAGCAGAAGCAGTGTTCAAAAACTTGGAGAGCCTAAAAAGGTGTGAAAAATATGAAGAACTTCAAAAGGTGTCAATAATAAGAGGTTCGTGAAACAGTCTGAAAAATAGGAGGAGCATGAAACGGTCTGAAAAATAGGAGGAGCATGAAGCGCTGATGAAATACATGAAGAGCCTGAAAAGGTGTTACAAATATAAAGAGCTTAAAAAGGTGTCAATAATATGAGGAGCATGAAACGGTCTGAAAAACCGGAGGAACATGAAACGGTGTTGAAAAACATGAAGAGCATGAAAAGCTGTTAAAAATAGGAAGAGCTTCAAAAGGTGTAAAAAATGAGATGAGCATGAAACGGTCTGAAATACAGGAGGAGCATGAAGTGGTGTTCAAAAACATGAAGAGCCTGAAAAGGTGTGAAAAATATGAAGACCTTCAAAAGGTGTGAAATATATGAGGATCATGAAACGGGCTGAATAATAGGAGGAGCATGAAGCGTTGTTCAAAGACATGAAGAGCCTGTAAAGTTGTGAACAATATTAAGAGCTTCAAAAGGTGTCAAAAATATGAGGAGCACGAAGCGGTCTGAAAAATAAGAGGAGCATGAAATGGTGTTCAAATACATGAAGATATTGAAAATGTGTGAAAAATATGAGGAGCTTCAAAAGGTGTGAAATACATGAGAAGAATGAAATGGTCTGAAATATCGGAGGAGCATGAAGCTGTGCTCAAAAACATGAAGAGCCTGAAAAGGTGTGAAAAATATGAGGAGCTTCAAAAGGTGTGAAAAATATAAGGAGCATGAAAAGGTCTGAAAAATAGGAGGAGCATGAAGCGGTGTTCAAAAATATGAAGAGCCTGAAAACGTGTGAAAAATATGAAGAGCTTCAAAAGGTGTGAAATACATGAGGAGAATGAAATGGTCTGAAAAAGAGGAGGAGCATGAAGCTGTGCTCAAAAACATGAAGAGCATGAAAAGCTGTGAAAAATATGAAGAGCTTCAAAAGGAGTCAAAAATATGAGGAGCATGAAACTGTCTGAAAAATAGGAGGAGCATGAAGCGGTGTTGAAAAACATGAAGAGCCTGAAAAGGTGTGAAAAAAATGAAGAGCTTCCAAAATTGTCAAAAATAGGAGGAGCATGAAACGGTCTGAAAAAAAGGAGGAGCAGGAAACCGTCTGAAAATAGGAGGAGCATGAAACGGTGTTGAAAAACATGAAGAGCCTGAAAAGGTGTGAAAAATAGGGGAGCTTCAAAAGTTATCAAAAATATGAGGAGCATAAAAATGTCTGAAAAATAGGAGGAGCATGAGGCGGTGTTGAAAAACATGAAGAGCCTGAAAAGGTGTGAAAAATATGAAGAGCTTCAAAAGGTGTCAAAAATATGAGTAGCATGAAACAGTCTGAAAAATAGGAGGAGCATGAAGTGACGTTGAAAAACATGAAGAGCCTGAAAAGGTGTGAAAAATATGAAGAGCTTCAAAAGGTGTGAAAAATATGAGGAGCATTAATCGGTCTGAAATATAGGAGGAGCATGAAGTGCTGTTGAAAAACGTGAAGAGCCTGAAAAGGTGTGAAAAATATGAAGAGCTTCAAAAGGTGTGAAATACATGAGGAGGATGAAACGGTCTGACAAATTGGAGGAGCATGAAGTGGTGTTGAAAAACATGAAGAGCCTGAAAAAGTGTGAAAAATATGAAGAGCTTCAAAAGGTGTCAAAAATATGAGGAACATGAAACGGTCTGAAAAATAGGAGGAGCATGAAGCGATGTTCAAAACATAAAGAGCCTGAATAGGTTTGAAAAATATGAAGAGCTTCAGAAGGTGTGAAAAATATGAAGAGCTTCAAAATGTGTCAAAAATTCGAGGAGCATAACACGGTCTGAAAAATAGGAGGAGCATGAAGCGATGTTGAAAACATGACGAGCCTGAAAAGGTGTGAAAAATATGAAGAGCTTCAACAGGTTTGAACAATATTAGGTGCATGAACCGGTGTTCAAAAACTTGAAGAGACTGAAAAGGTGTGAAAAATATGAAGAGCTTCAAAAGGTGTCAAAACTATGAGGAGAATGATATGGTCTGAAATATAGGAGGAGCATGAAGTGGTGTTCAAAACAAGAGGAGCCTGAAAAGGTGTGAAAAATATGAAGAGCTTCAAAACGTGTGAAAATATGAAGAGCTTCAAAAGGTATCAAATATAGGAGTAGCATGAAACGGTGTTCAAAAACATGAATAGCCTGAAAAGTTGTGAAAAATATGAAGAGCTTCAAAACGTGTGAAAATATAAAGATCTTCAAAAGATGTGAAAAATATGAGGAGCATGAAACGGTCTGAAAAACAGGAGGAGCATGAAACGGTGTTCAAAAACATGAAGAGCCAGAAAAGGTGTGAAAAATATGAAGAGTTTCAAAAGATTTCAAAATTATGAGGAGCATGACACGGTCTGAAACAGAGGAGGAGCATGAAGCAGTGTTGAAAAACATGAAGAGCCTGAAAAGGTGTGAAAAATATTAGGAGCATGAAACTGTCTGAAAAATAGGTGGAGCATGAAGCGGTGTTCAAAAACATGAAGAGCCTGATAGGGTGTGAAAAATATGAAGAGCTTCAAAAGGTGTCAATTATATGAGGAGCCTGAAACCGTCTGAAACAGAGGAGGAGCATGAAGCAGTGTTCAAAAACATGAAGAGCCTGAAAACGTGTGAAAAATATGAAGAGCTTCAAAAGGTGTGAAAAATATGAAGACCTTCAAAAGGTGTCAAAAATGAGATGAGCAAGAAACGGTCTGAAAAATAGGAGAAGCATGATGCGGTGTTGAAAAACATGAAGAGCCTGAAAATGTGTGAAATATATGAAGAGCTTCAAAAGGTGTCAAAAAAATGAGGAGCATGAAACGGTCTGAAAAATAGGAGGAGCATGAAGCAGTGTTGAAAAACATGAAGACTGAAAAAGTGTGAAAAATATGAAGAGCTTCAAAAGGTGTGAAAAATATGAGGACCATGAAACTGTCTGAAAAATAGGAGGAGCAAAAAGCGGTGTTGAAAACATGCAGAGTCTGAAAAGCTGTGAAAAATATGAAGAGCGTCAAAAGGTGTGAAAAATCTGAGGAGCATCAAATGGTCTGAAAAATAGGAGGCACATGAAGTGGTGTTGAAATCATGAAGAGCCTGAAAAGGTGTGAAAAATATGAAGAGCCCCAAAAGGTGTGAAAATTATGAGGAGCACGAAACCGTCTGAAAAATAGGAGGATTATGAAGCGGTGTTGAAAAACATGAAAAGCCTGAAAACGTGTGAAAAATATGAAGAGCGTCAAAAGGTGTGAAAATTATTAAGAGCATGAAACGGTCTGAAAAATAGGAGGATTATGAAGCGGTGTTGAAAAACATGAAGAGCCTGAAAATGTGTGAAAAATATGAAGAGCTTCAAAATTTGTGATATACATGAGGAGGTTGAAACAGTCTGAAAAATAGGAGGAGCACGAAGCGGAGTTGAAATCATGAAGAGCCTGAAAACGTGTGAAAAATATGAAGAGCTTCAAAAGGTGTCAAAAATGAGATGAGCATGAAACGGTCTGAATAATAGGAGGAACATGAAGTGGTGTTGAAAAACATGAAGAGCCTGAAAATGTGTGAAAAATATGAAGAGCTTCAAAAGGTGTCAAAAATATGAAGAGCATGAAACGGTCTGAAAAATAGGAGGAGCATGAAGTGGTGTTGTAAAACATGAAGAGCCGGAAAAAGTGTGAAAAATATGAAGAACTTCAAAAGGTGTGAAATACATGAGGAGGATGAATCGGTCTGAAAAACAGGAGGAGCATGAAGCGGTGTTCAAAAACATGAAGAGCCTGAAAAGGTGTGAAAAATATGAAGAGCGTCAAAACGTGTGAAAATTATGAGGAGCACGAAACCGTCTGAAAAATAGGAGGATCATGAAGCGGTGTTGAAAAACATGAAGAGCCTGAAATAGTGTGAAAAATATGAAGAGCTTCAAAATTTGTGAAATACATGAGGAGCTTGAAACAGTCTGAAAAACAGGAGAAGCATGAAGCGGTGTTGAAAATCATGAAGAGCCTGAAAACGTTTGAAAAATATGAAGAGCTTCAAAATTTGTGAAATACTTGAGAAGCCTGAAACGGGCTGAAAAACAGGAGGAGAATTTATCGGTGTTGAACAACATGAAAAGCATGAACACGGGTGAAAAATATGAAGAGCTTCAAAAGGTGTGAAAAATATGAAGAGCTTCAAAAGGTGTCAAAAATGAGATGAGCATGAAACGGTCTGAATAATAGGAGGAACATGAAGTGGTGTTGAAAATCATGAAGAGCCTGAAAAGGTGTGAAATATATGAAGAGCTTCAAAAGGTGTCAAAAATATGAGAAGCAGGAAACGGTCTGAAAATTAGTAGGAGCATGAAATGGTGTTAAAAACCCTGAAGAGCCTAGAAAGGTGTGAAAAATATAAAGAGCTTCAAAAGGTGTGAAATGCATGAGGAGAATTAAACGATCTGAAAAATAGGAGGAGCATGTAGCGGTGTTCAAAATCATGAAGAGCCTGAAATGGTGTGAAAAATATGAAGAGCTTCAAAAGGTGTGAAAATTATGAGGAGGATGAATCGGTCTGAAAAATAGGAGGAGCATGAAGCGGTGTTCAAAAACATGAAGAGCCTGAAAAAGAGTGAAAAATATGTAGAGATTCAAAAGGTGTGAAAAATATGAAGAGCTTCAAAAGGTGTCAAAAATGAGATGAGCATGAAACGATCTGAAAAATAGGAGGAGCATGAAGCGGTGTTGAAAATCATGAAGAGCCTGAAAACGTGTGAAAAATATGAAGAGCTTCAAAAGGTGTGAAATATATGAAGAGTTTCAAAAGGTGTCAAAAATATGAGGAGCATGAAATGGTCTGCAAAATAGGAGGAGCATGAAGCGGTGTTGAAAAACATGAAGAGGTTCAAAAGGTGTTAAATATATGAAGAGTTTCAAAAGGTGTCAAAAATATGAGGAGCATGAAACGGTCTGAAAGATAGGAGAAGCATGAAGTGGTGTTGAAAAACATGAAGAGCCTGAAAAGGTGTGAAACATATGAAGAGCTTCAAAAGTTGTGAAATACATGAGGAGAATGAATCGGTCTGAAAAATAGGAGGAGCATGAAGCGGTGTTCAAAAACATGAAGAGCCTGAGAAGGTGTGAAATATATGAAGAGCTTCAAAAGGTGTCAAAAATATGAGGAGCATGAAACGTTCTGAAAAATAGTAGGAAAATGAAATGGGGTTCAAAACCCTGAAGAGCCTAAAAAGGTGTGAAAAATATAAAGAGCTTCAAAAGGTGTGAAAAGCCTGAGGAGCATTAAACGGTCTGAAAAATAGGAGGAGCATGAAGCGTTGATGAAAAACATGAAGAGCCTGAAAATGTGTGAAAAATATGAACAGCTTCAAAAGTTGTCAAAAATATGAGGAGCATGAACGGTCTGAAAAATAGGAGGAGCATGAAGCGGTCTTGAAAACATTACGAGCCTGAAACGGTGTGAAAAATATGAAGAGCTTCAAAATTTGTGAAATACATGAGGAGCTTGAAACGGGCTGAACAACAGGAGGAGCATGAAGCGGTGTTGAAAAACATGAAGAGCCTGAAAAGGTGTGAAAAATATGAAGAGCTTCAAAAGGCGTGAAAAATATGAGGACCATGAAACGGTGTGAAAAATAGGAGGAGCAAGATGCGGTGTTGAAAAACATGAAGAGCCTGAAAAGTTGTGAAAAATATGAAGAGCTTCAAAAGGTGTCAAAAATGATATGAGCATGAAACGGTCTGAAAAATAGGAGGAGCATGAAGTGGTGTTGAAAATCATGAAGAGCTTGAAAAGGTGTGAAAAATATGAAGAGCTTCAAAAGGTGTCAAAAATATGAGTAGCATGAAACAGTCTGAAAAATATAAGGAGCATGAAGTGATGTTGAAAAACATGAAGAGTCTGAAAAGGTGTGAAAAATATGAAGAGCTTCAAAAGGCGTGAAAAATATGAGGACCATGAAACGGTGTGGAAAATAGGAGGAGCAAGATGCGGTGTTGAAAAACGTGAAGAGTTTGAAAAGGTATGAAAAATATGAAGAGCATCAAAAGGTTTAAAAAATATGAGGAGCATGAAACGGTCGGAATAAAGGAGGAGCATGAAGTGGTGTTGAAAAACATGAAGAGCCTGAAAAGGTGTGAAAAATATGAAGAGCTTGAAAAGGTGTGAAATATATGAAGAGCTTCAAAAGGTGTCAAAAATGAGATGAGCATGAAACGATCTGAAAAACAGGAGGAGCATGAATTGGTGTTGAAAAACATGAAGAGCCTGAAAATGTGTGAAAAATATGAAGAGCTTCAAAATTTGTGAAATACATGAGGAGCTTGAAAAGGTCTGAAAAACAGGAGGAGCATGAAGCGGTGTTGAAAATCATGAAGAACCTGAAAACGTGTGAAAAATATGAAGAGCTTCAAAAGGTGTCAAAAATGAGATGAGCATGAAACGGTCTGAATAATAGGAGGAACATGAAGTGGTTTTGAAAAACATGAAGAGCCTGAAAAGGTGTGCAATATATGAAGAGCTTCAAAAGGTGTCAAAAATATGAGGAGCATGAAACGGTCTGAAAAATAATAGGAGCATGAAACTGTGTTAAAAAACCTGAAGAGCCTAAAAAGTTTTGAAAAATATAAAGAACTTCAAAAGGTGTGAAATGCATGAGGAGAATTAAACGGTCTGAAAAATAGGAGGAGCATGAAGCGGTGTTGAAAAACATGAAGAGCCTAAAACGTGTGAAAAATATGAAGAGCTTCAAAAGGTGTGAAATATATGAAGAGTTTCAAAAGGTGTCAAAAATGAGATGAGCATGAAACGGTCTGAGAAATAGGAGGAGCATGAAGCGGTGTTGAAAAACATGAAGAGCCTGAAATGGTGTGAAAAATATGAAGAGCTTCAAAAGGTGTGAAATATATGAAGAGTTTCAAAAGGTGTCCAAAATATAAGGAGCGTGAAACGGTCTGAAAAATAGGAGGAGCATGAAACGGTGTTCAAAAATATGAAGAGTTTCAAAAGTGTGAAAAATATGAGGAGCATTAATCGGTCTGAAAAAAAGGAGGAGCATGAAACGGTGTTCAAAAATATGAAGAGCTTCAAAAGGTTTCAAAAATATGAAGAGTATGAAAAAGTCTGAAAAATAGGAGGAGCATGAAGTGTTGTTGTAAAACATGAAGAGCCTGAAAGGTGTGAAATATATGAAGAGCTTCAAAAGGTGTGAAAAATATGAGGAGCATGAAGTGGTGTTGAAAAATATGAAGAGCCTGAAAAAGTGTGAAAAATGTGTAGAGCTTCAAAAGGTGTGAAATACATGAGGAGGATGAATCGGTCTGAAAAACAGGAGGAGCATGAAGCGGTGTTCAAAAACATGAAGAGCCTGAAAAGGTGTGAAATATATGAAGAGCTTCAAAAGGTGTCAAAAATATGAGGAGCATGAAAAGGTCTGAAAAATAGGAGGAGCATGAAGTGTTGTTGTAAAACATGAAGAGCCTGAAAGGTGTGAAATATATGAAGAGCTTCAAAAGGTGTGAAATACATGAGGAGCATGTAACGGTCTGAAAAATAGGAGGAGCATGAAGTGGTGTTGAAAAACTTGAAGAGCCTGAAAAGGTGTGAAAAATATGAAGAGCTTCAAGAGGTGTGAAATTCATGAGGAGAATGAATCGGTCTTAAAAATAGGAGGAGCATGAGCGGTGTTCAAAAACATGAAGAGCCTGAGAAGGTGTGAAATATATGAAGAGCTTCAAAAGGTGTCAAAAATATGAGGAGCATGAAACATTCTGAAAAATAGTAGGAAAATGAAATGGGGTTCAAAACCCTGAAGAGCCTAAAAAGGTGTGAAAAATATAAACAGCTTCAAAAGGTGTGAAACGCCTGAGGAGCATGAAACGGTCTGAAAAATAGGAGGAGCATGAAGCGTTGATGAAAAACATGAAGAGCCTGAAAATGTGTGAAAAATATGAAGAGCTTCAAAAGTTGTCAAAAATATGAGGAGCATGAACGGTCTGAAAAATAGGAGGAGCATGAAGCGGTCTTGAAAACCTTACGAGCCTGAAACGGTGTGAAAAATATGAAGAGCTTCAAAATGTTTCAAAAATATGAGGAGTATGAACGGTCTGAAAAATAGGAGGAGCATGAAGCGGTGTTGAAAACATGAAGAGCTTCAAAAATGTGAAAAATAAGAAGAGCTTCAAAAGGTGTCAAAAATATGAAGAGCATGAAACGGTCCGAAAAATAGGGGGAGCATGAAGTGGTGTTGAAAAACATGAAGAGCCTGAAAAGGTGTGAAAATTATGAAGAGGCATTAAAATGTGTCAAATATATGAGGAGCCTGAAAAGGTCTGAAAAATAGTAGGAGCATGAAACGGTGTTCAAAAACATGAAGAGCCTGAAAGGTGTGAAATATATGAAGAGCTTCAAAAGGTGTGAAATACATGAGGAGCATGTAACGGTCTGAAAAATAGGAGGAGCATGAAGTGGTGATGAAAAACTTGAAGAGCCTGAAAAGGTGTGAAAAATATGAAGAGCTTCAAAAGATGTGAAATTCATTAGGAGGATGAATCGGTCTGAACAACAGAGGAGCATGAAGCGGTGTTGAAAAACTTGAAGAGCCTGAAAAGGTGTGAAAAATATGAAGAGCTTCAAAAGATGTGAAATTCATGAGGAGGATGAATCAGTCTGAACAACAGGAGGAGCATGAAGTGGTGTTGAAAAACTTGAAGAGCCTGAAAAGGTGTGAAAATTATGAAGAGCTTCAAAAGGTGTCAAAAATATGAGGGGCATCAAACGGTCTAAAAATTAGGAGCAGCAGGAAGTGGTGTTGAAAAACATGAAGATCCTGAAAAGGTGTGAAAAATATGAAGAGATTCAAAAGGTGTGAAAAATGAAAGAAGCAAGAAAAGGTCTGAAAATTAGGAGGAGCATGAAGTGGTGTTGAAAAACATGAAGAGCCTGAACAGGTGCGAAATATATGAAGAGCATCAAAAGGTGTCAAAAATATTTGGAGCATGAAACAGTCTGAAAAATAGGAGGAGCATGGAGCGTTGTTGAAAAACATGAAGAGCCTGAAAAGGTGTGAAAAATATTAAGGGCTTCAAAAGGTGTCAAAGATCCGAGGAGCATGAAACGGTCTGAAAAATAGTAGGAGAATGCAACGGTGTTCAAAAACATGAAGAGTTTGAAAAGGTGTGAAAAATATGAAGAGCTTCAAAAGGAGTCAAAAATATGAGGACCATGAAACGGTCTGAAAAATAGGAGGAGCATGAAACGGTGTTCAAAAACATGAAGAGCCTGAAAAGGTGTGAAAAATATGAAGAGCTTCAAAAGGAGTCAAAAATATGAGGACCATGAAACGGTCTGAAAAATAGGAGGAACATGAAGCGGAGTTCAAAAACATGAAGAGCCTGGAAAGGTGTGAAAAATATGAAGAGCTTCAAAAGGTGTTAAAAATATGAGGTGCATGAAACGGTCTGAAAAATAGAAGGAACATGAATCGGTGATGGAAAACATGAAGAGCCTGAAAAGGTGTGAAATATATGAAGAGCTTCAAAAGCTGCGAAAAATGAGACGAGCATGAAAAGGGCTGAAAAATAGGAGGAGCATGAAGCGGTGTTGAAAAACATGAAGAGCCTGAAACGGTGTGAAAAATATGCAGAGATTCAAAAGGTGTCTAAAACATGAGGAGCATCAAACGGTCTGAAAAATAGGAGGAGCATGAACTGGTGTTGAAAAACATGAAGATCCTGAAAAGGTGTGAAAAATATGAAGAGCTTCAAAAGGTGTCAAAAATATGAGGAACATTAACCGGTCTGAAATATAGGAGGATCATGAAGCGGTGTTGAAAAATATGAAGAGACTGAAAAGGTGTGAAAAATATGAAGGGCTTCAAAATGTGTAAAATAAATGAGGAGCATGAAACCGTCTGAAAAATAAGAGGAGCATGAAACGGTGTTCAGAAACATGAAGATCCTGAAAAGGTGTGAAAATATGAAGAGCTTCATAAGTTGTCAAAAATATGAGGAGCACGAAACCATCTGAAAAATAGGAGGATCATGAAGCGGTGTTGAAAAACATGAAGAGCCTGAAAGGTGTCAAAAATATGAAGAGCTTCAAAAGGTGTCAAAAATATGAGGTGCATGAAACGTTCTGAAAAATAAGAGGAGCATAATACGGTGTTGAAAAACATGAAGAGCCTGAAAAGGTGTGAAAAATATGAAGAGAATCAAAACTTGTCAAAATATGGGAAGCCTGAAACCTTCTGAAAAATAGGAGGAGCATGAAACGGTGTTGAAAAACATGAAGAGCCTGAAAAGGTGTTAAAAATATGAAGGGCTTCAAAAGGTGTCAAATATACGAGGAGCATGAAATGGTCTGAAGAACTGAGGAGAATAAAAAGGTGTTCAAAAACATGAAGAGTCTGAAAAGGTGTGAAAAATATGAAGAGCTTCAAAAGGAGTCAAAAATATGAGGACCATGAAACGGTCTGAAAAATAGGAGGAGCATGAAATGGTGTTCAAAACTTGAAGAGCCTGAAAAGTTGTGAAAAATATGAAGAGCTTCAAAACGTGTCAAAAATATGAGGTGCATGAAACGGTCTGAAAAATAGAAGGAACATGAATCGGTGTTGGAAAACATGAAGAGCCTGAAAAGGTGTGAAATATATGAAGAGCTTCAAAAGTTGCGAAAAATGAGACGAGCATGAAAAGGGCTGAAAAATAGGAGGAGCATGAAGCGGTGTTGAAAAACATGAAGAGCCTGAAACGGTGTGAAAAATATGCAGAGATTCAAAAGGTGTCTAAAACATGAGGAGCATCAAACGGTCTGAAAAATAGGAGGAGCATGAACTGGTGTTGAAAAACATGAAGATCCTGAAAAGGTGTGAAAAATATGAAGAGCTTCAAAAGGTGTCAAAAATATGAGGAACATTAACCGGTCTGAAATATAGGAGGATCATGAAGCGGTGTTGAAAAATATGAAGAGACTGAAAAGGTGTGAAAAATATGAAGGGCTTCAAAATGTGTAAAATAAATGAGGAGCATGAAACCGTCTGAAAAATAAGAGGAGCATGAAACGGTGTTCAGAAACATGAAGATCCTGAAAAGGTGTGAAAATATGAAGAGCTTCATAAGTTGTCAAAAATATGAGGAGCACGAAACCATCTGAAAAATAGGAGGATCATGAAGCGGTGTTGAAAAACATGAAGAGCCTGAAAGGTGTCAAAAATATGAAGAGCTTCAAAAGGTGTCAAAAATATGAGGTGCATGAAACGTTCTGAAAAATAAGAGGAGCATAATACGGTGTTGAAAAACATGAAGAGCCTGAAAAGGTGTGAAAAATATGAAGAGAATCAAAACTTGTCAAAATATGGGAAGCCTGAAACCTTCTGAAAAATAGGAGGAGCATGAAACGGTGTTGAAAAACATGAAGAGCCTGAAAAGGTGTGAAAAATATGAAGGGCTTCAAAAGGTGTCAAATATACGAGGAGCAAGAAATGGTCTGAAGAATTGAGGAGAATAAAAAGGTGTTCAAAAACATGAAGAGTCTGAAAAGGTGTGAAAAATATGAAGAGCTTCAAAAGGAGTCAAAAATATGAGGACCATGAAACGGTCTGAAAAATAGGAGGAGCATGAAATGGTGTTCAAAAACATGAAGAGCCTGAAAAGGTGTGAAAAATATGAAGAGCTTCAAAAGATGTGAAAAATATGAGGAGCATGAAACGGTCTGAAAAATAGGAGGAGCATGACGCGGAGTTCAAAAACATGAAGAGCCTGAAAAGGTGTGAAAAATATGAAGAGCTTCAAATGGTGTTAAAAATATGAGGGGCATGAAACGGCCTGAAAAATAGGAGGAGCATGAAACTGTGTTCAAAAACTTGAAGAGCGTGAAAAGTTGTGAAAAATATGAAGAGCTTAAAACCGTGTCATTTTATGAGGAGCATGAAACGGTCTGAAAAACTGGAGGAGCATGAAGCTTTGTTGAAAAACATGAAGAGCCAGAAAAGGTTTAAAAAATATGAAGAGCTTCAAAATATGTGAAAAATATGAAGAGCTACAAAACGTGTCAAAATATGAGGAGCATGAAAAGTTCTCAAAAATAGGAGGAGCATGAAGCCGTGTTGAAAAAATGGAAGAGCCTGAGAAGGTGTGAAAAATATGAAGAGCTTCAAAACGTGTCAAAATTAGGGGAGCAAGAAACGGTTTGAAAATATGAGGAGCATGAAACGGTGTTCAAAAACATGAAGAGCCTGAAAAGCTGTGAAAAATATGAAGAGTTTCAAAAGGAGTCAAAAATATGAGGAGCATGAAACGGTCTGAAAGATAGGAGGATCATGAAACGGTGTTCAAAAACATGAAGAGCCTGAAAATGTGTGAAAATTATGAAGAGCTTCAAAAGGTGTGAAAATATGAGGAGCATGAAGTGGTGTTCAAAAACATGAAGAGCTTGAAAAGGTGTGAAATATACAAAGAGCTTCAAAAGGTGTGAAAAATAGGAGGAGCATGAAGCGGTGTTCAAAAACATGAAGAGCCTGAAAAGGTGTGAAATATATGAAGAGCTTCAAAATGTGTCAAACGTATGAGGAGCATGAAACAATCTGAAAATAGGAGGAGGATGAAACGGTGTTGAAAAACATGAAGAGCATGAAAAGGTGTGAAAAATACGAAGAGTTTCAAAAGGAATCAAAAATATGAGGAGCATGAAACAGTCTGAAAAATAGGAGGCACATGGAGCGTTGTTGAAAAATTACAAGAGCTTGAAAAGGTGTGAAAAATATGAAGAGCTTCAAAAGGTGTCAAAAATATGATGAGCATGAAACGGTCTGAAAAATAGGAGGAGCATGAAACAGTGTTCAAAAACATGAAGAGCCTGAAAAGGTGTGAAAAATATGAAGAGCTTCAAAAGGTGTCAAAAATAAGAGGAGCAAGAAACGGTCTGAACAATAGGAGGAGCATGAAGTGTTGTTGAAAAACATGAAGAGCCTGAAAAGGTGTTAAATATATGAAGAGCTCCAATCGGTGTAAAAAATATCACGAGCATTAAACGGTCTGAAAAATAGGAGGAGCATGAAACAGTGTTCAAAAACATGAAGAGCCTGAAAAGGTGTGAAAAATATGAAGAGCTTCAAAAGGTGTCAAAAATATGAGAAGCATGAAACGGTCTGAAAAATAGGAGGATCATAAAGCGGTGTTGAAGAACATGAAGAGCCTGAAAAGGTGTGAAAAATATGAAGAGCTTCAAAAGGTGTGAAAAAAATGAAGAGCTTAAAAGGTGTGAAAATTATGAATAGCACGAAACGGTCTGAAAAATAGGAGGATCATGAAGCGGTGTTCAAAAACATGAAGAGCCTAAAAAGGTGTGGAAAATATGAAGAGCTTAAAAGGTGTGAAAATTGTGAATAGCACGAAACGGTCTGAAAAATAGGAGGATCATGAAGCGGTGTTGAAAAACATGAAGAGCCTGAAAATGTGTGAAAAATATGAAGGGCTTCAAAAGGTGTCAAAAATATGAAGAGCATGAAACGGTCTGAAAAATAGGAGGATCATAAAGCGGTGTTGAAGAACATGAAGAGCCTGAAAAGGTGTGAAAAATATGAAGAGCTTCAAAAGGTGTGAAAAAAATGAAGAGCATAAAAGGTGTGAAAATTATGAATAGCACGAAACGGTCTGAAAAATAGGAGGATCATGAAGCGGTGTTCAAAAACATGAAGAGCCTAAAAAGGTGTGGAAAATATGAAGAGCTTAAAAGGTGTGAAAATTGTGAATAGCACGAAACGGTCTGAAAAATAGGAGGATCATGAAGCGGTGTTGAAAAACATGAAGAGCCTAAAAAGTGTGAAAAATATGAAGAGCTTCAAAATTTGTGAAATACATGAGGAGCTTGAAACGGGCTGAAAAACAGGAGGAGCATGAAACGGTGTTGAAAAACATGAAGAGCCTGAAAAGGTGTGAAAAATATGAAGAGCTTCAAAAGGTGTCAAAAATGATATGAGCATGAAACGGTCTGAAAAATAGGAGGAGCATGAAGTGGTGTTGAAAATCATGAAGAGCCTGAAAAGGTGTGAAAAATATGATGAGCTTCAAAAGGCGTGAAAAATATGAGGACCATGAAACGGTCTGAAAAATAGGAGGAGCAATATGCGGTGTTGAAAAACGTGAAGAGTTTGAAAAGGTATGAAAAATATGAAGAGCATCAAAAGGTTTAAAAATTATGAGGAGCATGAAACGGTCGGAATAAAAGAGGAGCATGAAGTGGTGTTGAAAAACATGAAGAGCCTGAAAAGGTGTGAAAAATATGAAGAGCTTGAAAAGGTGTGAAATATATGAAGAGCTTCAAAAGGTGTCAAAAATGAGATGAGCATGAAACGATCTGAAAAACAGGAGGAGCATGAAGTGGTGTTGAAAAACATGAAGAGCCTGAAAATGTGTGAAAAATATGAAGAGCTTGAATAGGTGTGAAAATTATGAGGAGCACGAAACCATTTGAAAAATAGGAGGATCATGAAGGGGTGTTGAAAAATATGAAGAGCCTGAAAATGTGTGAAAAATATGAAGAGCTTCAAAATTTGTGAAATACATGAGGAGCTTGAAAAGGTCTGAAAAACAGGAGGAGCATGAAGCGGTGTTGAAAATAATGAAGAGCCTGAAAACGTGTGAAAAATATGAAGAGCTTCAAAAGGTGTCAAAAATGAGATGAGCATGAAACGGTCTGAAAAATAGGAGGAGCATGAAGCGTTGTTGAAAAACATGAAGAGCCTGAAATGGTGTGAAAAATATGAAGAGCTTCAAAAGGTGTGAAATATATGAAGAGTTTCAAAAGGTGTCCAAAATATAAGGAGCGTGAAACGGTCTGAAAAATAGGAGGAGCATGAAACGGTGTTCAAAAATATGAAGAGTTTCAAAAGTGTGAAAAATATGAGGAGCATTAATCGGTCTGAAAAAAAGGAGGAGCATGAAACGGTGTTCAAAAATATGAAGAGCTTCAAAATGTGTCAAAAATATGAAGAGCTACAAAAGGAGTCAAAAATGTGAGGAGCATGAAAAGGTCTGAAAAATAGGAGGAGAATGAAGCGATGTTGAAAAACATGAAGAGCCTGAAAAGGTGTGAAAAACATGAAGAGCCTGCCAAGTTGTGAAATATATGAAGAGGTTCAAAAGGTGTCAAAAATATGAGGAGCATGAAACGGTCTGAAAAATAGGAGGAGAATGAAGCGGTGTTGAAAAACATGAAGAGCCTGAAATGAGTGAAATATATGAAGAGTTTCAAAAGGTGTCAAAAATATGAGGAGCATGAAACGGTCTGAAAAATAGGAAGAGCATGAAATGGTGTTCAAAATCATAAAGAGACTGAAAACGTGTGAAAAATATGAAGAGCTTAAAAAGGTGTGAAAAAAATGAGGAGCATGAAACGGTGTGAAAAAAAGGAGGAGCATGAAACGGTGTGAAAAATAGGAGGAGCATGAAAGGTGTTGAAAAACATGAAGAGCCTGAAAATGTGTGAAAAATATGAAGAGCTTCAAAAGGTGTGAAAAATATGAAGAGCTTCAAAAAGTGTAAAATATATGAGGAGCATGAAACGGTATGAAAAATAGGAGGAGCATGAAAGATGTTGAAATACATTAAGAGATTGAAATGGTGTGAAAAATATGAAGAGCTTCAAAAGGTGTGAAAAATATGAAGAGCTTCAAAAGGTGTGAAAAATATGAGGAGCATGAAGTGGTGTTGAAAATTATGAAGAGCCTGAAAAGAGTGAAATATATGAAGAGTTTCGAAAGGTGTCAAAAGTATGAGGAGCTTGAAATGGTGTTCAAAAACATGAAGAGCCTGAGAAGGTGTGAAAACTATGAAGAGCTTCAAAAGGTGTCAAAAGTATGAGGAGCATGAAACGGTCTGAAAAACAGGAGGAGCATGAAACGGTGTTGAAAAACATGAAGAGCCTGAAAAGAGTGAAATATATGAAGAGTTTCAAAAGGTGTCAAAAGTATGAGGAGCTTGAAAAGGTGTTGAAAAACATGAAGAGCCTGAGAAGGTGTGAAAACTATGAAGAGCTTCAAAAGGTGTCAAAAGTATGAGGAGCTTGAAAAGGTGTTGAAAAACATGAAGAGCCTGAGAAGGTGTGAAAACTATGAAGAGCTTCAAAAGGTGTCAAAAGTATGAGGAGCATGAAACGGTCTGAAAAACAGGAGGAGCATGAAACGGTGTTGAAAAACATGAAGAGCCTGAGAAGGTGTGAAAACTATGAAGAGCTTCAAAAGGTGTCAAAAGTATGAGGAGCTTGAAAAGGTGTTCAAAAACATGAAGAGCCTGAGAAGGTGTGAAAACTATGAAGAGCTTCAAAAGGTGTCAAAAGTATGAGGAGCTTGAAAAGGTGTTCAAAAACATGAAGAGCCTGAGAAGGTGTGAAAACTATGAAGAGCTTCAAAAGGTGTCAAAATTATGAGGAGCTTGAAAAGGTGTTCAAAAACATGAAGAGCCTGAGAAGGTGTGAAAACTATGAAGAGCTTCAATAGGTGTCAAAAATGTGAGGAGCTTGAAAAGGTGTTCAAAAACGTGACGAGCCTGAGAAGGTGTTAAATATATGAAGAGCTTCAAAAGGTGTCAAAAGTATGAGGAGCTTGAAAAGGTGTTGAAAAACATGAAGAGCCTGAAAAGGTGTGAAAACTATGAAGAGCTTCAAAAGGTGTCAAAACTATGAGGAGCTTGAAAGGGTGTTCAAAAACATGAAGAGCCTGAGAAGGTGTGCAAAATATGAAGAGCTTAAAAAGGTGTCTAAAATATGACGAGCTTAAAAAGGTGTTCAAAAACATGAAGAGCATGAAAATGTCTGAAAAATATGAAGAGCTTAAAAGGTGTCAAAAATACGAGGAGCATGAAACGGTCTGAAAAATAGGAGGAGCATGAAGTTGTGTTGAAAAATATGAAGAGGCTGAAAAGGTGTGCAAAATATGAAGAGCTTCAAAAGGTGTCAAAAATATGAGGAGCATGAAATGGCCTGACAAATAGGAGGAGCATGAAGTGGTGTTGAAAAACATGAAGAGCCTGAAAAGATGTGAAAAATATGAAGAGTTTCAAAAGGTGTCAAAAATATGAGGAGCATGAAACGGCCTGAAAAAAATGAGGAGCATGAAATGGTGTTCAAAAACTTGAAGAGACTGAAAATGTGTGAAAAATATGAAGAGCTTCAAAAGATGTGAAAAATATGAGGAGCATGAAACGGTCTGAAAAATAGAAGTAGCATGAAACGGTGTTGAAAAATATGAAGAGCCTGAAAAGGTGTGAAATATATGAAGAGGTTCAAAAGGTGTCAAAAATATGAGGAGCATGAAACGGTCTGAGAAATAGGAGGAGAATGAAGCGGTGTTGAAAAACATGAAGAGCCTGAAATGAGTGAAATATATGAAGAGTTTCAAAAGGTGTCAAAAATATGAGGAGCATGAAACGGTCTGAAAAATAGGAGGAGCATGAAGCGGTGTTGAAAAACATGAAGAGCCTGAAAAGGTGTGAAAACTATGAAGAGCTTCAAAAGGTGTCAAAATTATGAGGAGCTTGAAAAGCTGTTCAAAAACATGAAAAGCCTGGAAGGTGTGAAAAATATGAAGAGCTTAAAAAGGTGTCAAAAATATGGGAATCATGAAACGGTGTAAAAAATAGGAGGAGCATGAAGCGGTGTTCAAAATCATGAAGAGCCTGAAAAGGTGTGAAAAATATGCAGGGTTTCAAAAGGTGTAAAATATATGAGGCCCATGAAACGGACTGAAAAATAAGAGGAGCATGAAACGGTGTTCAGAAACATGAAGAGCCTGAAGGAGTGAAAAATATGAAGAGCTTCCAAAAGTGTGAAATACAAGAGGAACACGAAAAGGTCAGAAAAATAGGAGGAGCATGAAGCGGTGTTGAAAAACATGAAGAGCCTGAAAAGGAGTGAAAAATATGAAGAGCTTCAAAAGGTGTCAAAAATATGAGGAGCATGAAACCGTCTGAACAATAGGGGGAGCATGAAGCGGCGTTCAAAAACATGAAGAGCCTGAAAAGATGTGAAAAATATGAAGAGCTTCAAAAGGTGTCAAAAATATGAGGAGCATGAAACCGTCTGAAAAATAGGGGGAGCATGAAGCGGTGTTCAAAAACATGAAGAGCCTGAAAAGATGTGAAAAATATGAAGAGCTTCAAAACGTGTCAAAAATATGAGGAGCATGAAACCGTCTGAAAAATAGGAGGAGAATGAAGCGATGTTGAAAAACATGAAGAGCCTGAAAAGGTGTGAAATATATAAAGAGCTTCAAAACGTGTCAAAAATATGAGGAGTGTGAAACTGTGTTGAAAAACATGACGAGCATGAAAAGGTGTGAAAAATATGAAGACCTTCAAAATGTGTCAAAAATAGGAGGAGCATGAAATGGCCTGAAAAATATGAGGAGCATGAAGTGGTGTTGTGAAACATGAAGAGCCTGAAAAGGTGTGAAAAATATGAAGAGTTTCAAAAGGTGTCAAAAATATGAGGAGCATGAAACGGACTGAAAAAAAGGAGGAGCATGAAATGGTGTTCAAAAACTTGAAGAGGCTGAAAATGTGTGAAAAATATGAAGAGCTTCAAAAGATGTGAAAAATATGAGGAGCATGAAACGGTCTGAAAAATAGAAGTAGCATGAAACGGTGTTGAAAAATATGAAGAGCCTGAAAAGGTGTGAAATATATGAAGAGGTTCAAAAGGTGTCAAAAATATGAGGAGCATGAAACGGTCTGAAAAATAGGAGGAGAATGAAGCGGTGTTGAAAAACATGAAGAGCCTGAAATGAGTGAAATATATGAAGAGTTTCAAAAGGTGTCAAAAATATGAGGAGCATGAAACGGTCTGAAAAATAGGAAGAGCATGAAATGGTGTTCAAAATCATAAAGAGACTGAAAACGTGTGAAAAATATGAAGAGCTTAAAAAGGTGTGAAAAAAATGAGGAGCATGAAACGGTGTGAAAAAAAGGAGGAGCATGAAACGGTGTGAAAAATAGGAGGAGCATGAAGCGGTGTTCAAAAACATGAAGAGCCTGAAATGGTGTGAAAAATATGAAGAGCTTCAAAAGGTGTGAAAATTATGAGGAGCACGAAACGGTCTGAAAATTAGGAGGATCTTGAAGCGGTGTTGAAAATCATGAAGAGACTGAAAAAGTGTGAAAAATATGTAGAGCTTCAAAAGGTGTGAAAAATATGAAGAGCTTCAAAAGGTGTCAAAAATGAGATGAGCATGAAACGATCTGAAAAATAGGAGGAGCATGAAGCGGTGTTGAAAATCATGAGGAGCCTGTAAACGTGTGAAAAATATGAAGAGCTTCAAAAGGTGTGAATTATATGAAGAGTTTCAAAAGGTGTCAAAAATATGAGGAGCGTGAAACGGTCTGCAAAATAGGAGGAGCATGAAGCGGTGTTGAAAAACATGAAGAGCCTTAAAAGGTGTGAAAAATATGAAGAGGTTCAAAAGGTGTTAAATATATGAAGAGTTTCAAAAGGTGTCAAAAATATGAGGAGCATGAAACGGTCTGAAAGATAGGATGAGCATGAAGTGGTGATGAAAAACATGAAGAGCCTGAAAAGGTGTGAAAAATATGAAGAGCTTCAAAAGTTGTGAAATACATGAGGAGAATGAATCGGTCTGAAAAATAGGAGGAGCATGAAGACGTGTTCAAAAACATGAAGAGCCTGAGAAGGTGTGAAATATATGAAGAGCTTCAAAAGGTGTCAAAAATATGAGGAGCATGAAACATTCTGAAAAATAGTAGGAAAATGAAATGGGGTTCAAAACCCTGAAGAGCCTAAAAAGGTGTGAAAAATATAAAGAGCTTCAAAAGGTGTGAAACGCCTGAGGAGCATTAAACGGTCTGAAAAATAGGAGGAGCATGAAGCGTTGATGAAAAACATGAAGAGCCTGAAAATGTGTGAAAAATATGAACAGCTTCAAAAGTTGTCAAAAATATGAGGAGCATGAACGGTATGAAAAATAGGAGGAGCATGAAACGGTGTTCAAAAATATGAAGAGCTTCAAAAGGTGTCAAAAATATGAAGCGTATGAAAAAGTCTGAAAAATAGGAGGAGCATGAAGTGTTGCTGTAAAACATGAAGAGCCTGAAAGGTGTGAAATATATGAAGAGCTTCAAAAGGTGTGAAAAATATGAGGAGCATGAAGTGGTGTTGAAAAATATGAAGAGCCTGAAAAAGTGTGAAAAATGTGTAGAGCTTCAAAAGGTGTGAAATACATGAGGAGGATGAATCGGTCTGAAAAACAGGAGGAACATGAAGCGGTGTTCAAAAACATGAAGAGCCTGAAAAGGTGTGAAATATATGAAGAGCTTCAAAAGGTGTCAAAAATATGAGGAGCATGAAAAGGTCTGAAAAATAGGAGGAGCATGAAGTGTTGTTGTAAAACATGAAGAGCCTGAAAGGTGTGAAATATATGAAGAGCTTCAAAAGGTGTGAAATACATGAGGAGCATGTAACGGTCTGAAAAATAGGAGGAGCATGAAGTGGTGTTGAAAAACTTGAAGAGCCTGAAAAGGTGTGAAAAATATGAAGAGCTTCAAAAGGTGTGAAGTTCATGAGGAGGATGAATCGGTCTGAAAAATAGGAGGAGCATGAAGCGGTGTTCAAAAACATGAAGAGCCGGAAATGGTGTGAAAAATATGAAGAGCTTCAAAAGGTGTGAAAAATATGAGGAGTTTCAAAAGGTGTCAAAAATGAGATGAGCATGAAACGATCTGAAAAATAGGAGGAGCATGAAGCGGTGTTGAAAATCATGAAGAGCCTGAAAGGTGTGAAATATATGAAGAGCTTCAAAAGGTATGAAAATTATGAGGAGCACGAAACCGTCTGAAAATTAGGAGGATCTTGAAGCGGTGTTGAAAATCATGAAGAGCCTGAAAAAGTGTGAAAAATATGTAGAGCTTCAAAAGGTGTGAAAAATATGAAGAGCTTCAAAAGTTGTCAAAAATATGAGGAGCATGAACGGTCTGAAAAATAGGAGGAGCATGAAGCGGTCTTGAAAACATTACGAGCCTGAAACGCTGTGAAAAATGTGAAGAGCTTCAAAATGTTTCAAAAATATGAGGAGTATGAACGGTCTGAAAAATAGGAGGAGCATGAAGCGGTGTTGAAAACATGAAGAGCTTCAAAAGTGTGAAAAATATGAAGAGCTTCAAACGGTGTCAAAAATATGAAGAGCATGCAACGGTCCGAAAAATAGGAGGAGCATGAAGTGGTGTTGAAAAACATGAAGAGCCTGAAAAGGTGTGAAAATTATGAAGAGGCATTAAAATGTGTCAAATATATGAGGAGCCTGAAAAGGTCTGAAAAATAGTAGGAGCATGAAACGGTGTTCAAAAACATGAAGAGCCTGAAAAGGTGTGAAATATATGAAGAGCTTCAAAAGGTGTTAAATACATGAGGAGCATGTAACGGTCTGAAAAATAGGAGGAGCATGAAGTGGTGTTGAAAAACTTGAAGAGCCTGAAAAGGTGTGAAAAATATGAAGAGCTTCAAAAGATGTGAAATTCCTTAGGAGGATGAATCGGTCTGAACAACAGGAGGAGCATGAAGCGGTGTTGAAAAACTTGAAGAGCCTGAAAAGGTGTGAAAAATATGAAGAGCTTCAAAAGATGTGAAATTCATGAGGAGGATGAATCGGTCTGAACAACAGGAGGAGCATGAAGCGGTGTTCAAAAACATGAATAGTCTGAAAAGGTGTGAAAAATATGAAGAGCTTCAAAAGGTGAGAAAATTATGAGGAGCACGAAACCGTCTGAAAAATAGGAGGATCATGAAGCAGTGTTGAAAAACATGAAGAGCCTGAAAAGGTCTGAAATATATGAAGAGCTTCAAAAGGTGTCTAAAATATGATGAGCATGAAACGGTCTGAAAAATAGGAGGAGCATGATGCGGTGTTGAAAAACATGACGAGCCTGAAATGGTGTCAAAAATATGCAGAGCTTCAAAAGGTGTCTAAAACATGAGGAGCATGAAAAGGTCTGAAAAATATGAGGAGGATGAAGTGGTGTTGAAAAACATGAAGAGCCTGAAAAGGTGTGAAATATATGAAGAGCTTCAAAAGGAGTCAAAAATATGAGGAGCATGAAACGGTGTGAAAAATAGGAGGAGCATGAAGAGGTTTTGAAAAACATGAGGAGCCTGAAAAGGTGTCAAAAATATGAAGGGCTTCAAAAGGTGTCAAAAATATGAGGAGCATTAAATGGTCTGAAATATAGGAGGATCACGATGCGGTGTTGAAAAATATGAAGAGCCTGAAAAGGAGTGAAAAATATGAAGAGCTTCAAAAGGTGAGAAAATTATGAGGAGCACGAAACCGTCTGAAAAATAGGAGGATCATGAAGCGGTGTTGAAAAACATGAAGAGCCTGAAAATTTGTGAAAAATATGAAGAGCTTCAAAATTTGTGAAATACATGGGGAGCTTGTAACGGTCTGAATACAGGAGGAGCATGAAGCGGTGTTGAAAATCATGAAGAGCCTGAAAACGTGTGAAAAATATGAAGAGCTTCAAAAGAAGTCAAAAATGAGATGAGCATGAAACGGTCTGAGAAATATGAGGAGCATGTAGTGGTGTTGAAAACCATCAAGAGCCTGAAAAGGTGTTAAATAAATGAAGAGCTTCAAAAGGTGTGAAAAATATGAAGAGCTTGAAAAGGTGTCAAAAATATGAAGAGCATGAAACGGTCCGAAAAATAGGGGGAGCATGAAGTGGTGTTGAAAAACATGAAGAGCCTGAAAAGGTGTGAAAATTATGAAGAGGCATTAAAATGTGTCAAATATATGAGGAGCCTGAAAAGGTCTGAAAAATAGTAGGAGCATGAAACGGTGTTCAAAAACATGAAGAGCCTGAAAAGGTGTGAAAAATATGAAGAGCTTCAAAAAGTGTCAAATTTATGAGGAGCATGAAACGGTATGAAAAATAGGAGGAGCATGAATCGGTGTTCAAAAACGTGAATAGCCTGAAAAGGTGTGAAAAATATGAAGAGCTTCAAAAGGTGAGAAAATTATGAGGAGCACGAAACCGTCTGAAAAATAGGAGGATCATGAAGCGGTGTTGAAAAACATGAAGAGCCTGAAAATTTGTGAAAAATATGAAGAGCTTCAAAATTTGTGAAATACATGGGGAGCTTGTAACGGTCTGAAAACAGGAGGAGCATGAAGCGGTGTTGAAAATCATGAAGAGCCTGAAAACGTGTGAAAAATATGAAGAGCTTCAAAAGGTGTCAAAAATGAGATGAGCATGAAACGGTCTGAGAAATATGAGGAGCATGTAGTGGTGTTGAAAACCATCAAGAGCCTGAAAAGGTGTTAAATAAATGAAGAGCTTCAAAAGGTGTGAAAAATATGAAGAGCTTCAAAAGGTGTCAAGAAAGAGATGAGCATGAAACGGTCTGAGAAATAGGAGGAGCATGTAGTGGTGTTGAAAACCATGAAGAGCCTGAATAGGTGTGAAATATATGAAGAGCTTTAAAAGGTGTCAAAAAAATGAGGAGCATGAAACGTTCTGAAAAATAGTAGGAGCATGAAAGGTGTTGAAAAACATGAAGAGCCTGAAAATGTGTGAAAAATATGAAGAGCTTCAAAAGGTGTGAAAAATATGAAGAGCTTCAAAAAGTGTAAAATATATGAGGAGCATGAAACGGTATGAAAAATAGGAGGAGCATGAAAGATGTTGAAATACATGAAGAGATTGAAATGGTGTGAAAAATATGAAGAGCTTCAAAAGGTGTGAAAAATATGAAGAGCTTCAAAAGGTGTGAAAAATATGAGGAGCATGAAGTGGTGTTCAAAAACATGTAGAGCTTGAAAAGGTGTGAAATATACGAAGAGCTTCAAAAGGTGTGAAAAATACGAGGAGCATGAAGTGGTGTTGAAAAATATGAAGAGCCTGAAAAGAGTGAAATATATGAAGAGCTTCAAAAGGTGTCAAAAATATGAGGAGCATGAAACGGTCTGAAAAACAGGAGGAGCATGAAACGGTGTTGAAAAACATGAAGAGCCTGAAAAGAGTGAAAACTATGAAGAGCTTCAAAAGGTGTCAAAAGTATGAGGAGCTTGAAAAGGTGTTCAAAAACATGAAGAGCCTGAGAAGGTGTGAAAACTATGAAAAGATTCAATAGGTGTCAAAAGTATGAGGAGCTTGAAAAGGTGTTCAAAACATGAAGAGCCTGAGTAGTTGTGAAATATATGAAGAGCTTCAATAGGTGTCAAAAGTATGAGGAGCTTGAAAAGGTGTTCAAAAACATGAAGAGCCTTAAAAGGTGTGAAAACTATGAAGAGCTTCAAAAGGTGTCAAAAGTATGAGGTGCTTGAAAAGGTGTGCAAAAACATGAAGAGCCTGAGAAGGTGTGCAAAATATGAAGAGCTTAAAAAGGTGTTCAAAAACATGAAGAGCATGAAATGTCTGAAAAATATGAAGAGCTTAAAAGGTGTCAAAAATACGAGGAGCATGAAACGGTCTGAAAAATAGGAGGAGCATGAAGTTGTGTTGAAAAATATGAAGAGGCTGAAAAGGTGTGCAAAATATGAAGAGCTTCAAAAGGTGTCAAAAATATGAGGAGCATGAAATGGCCTGAAAAATAGGAGGAGCATGAAGTGGTGTTGGAAAACATGAAGAGCCTGAAAAGATGTGAAAAATATGAAGAGTTTCAAAAGGTGTCAAAAATATGAGGAGCATGAAACGGCCTGAAAAAAAGGAGGAGCATGAAATGGTGTTCAAAAACTTGAAGAGACAGAAAATGTGTGAAAAATATGAAGAGCTTCAAAAGATGTGAAAAATATGAGGAGCATGAAACGGTCTGAAAAATAGAAGTAGCATGAAACGGTGTTGAAAAATATGAAGAGCCTGAAAAGGTGTGAAATATATGAAGAGGTTCAAAAGGTGTCAAAAATATGAGGAGCATGAAACGGTCTGAAAAATAGGAGGAGAATGAAGCTTTGTTGAAAAACATGAAGAGCCAGAAAAGGTTTAAAAAATATGAAGAGCTTCAAAATATGTGAAAAATATGAAGAGCTTCAAAAGGTGTCAAAAATATGAGGAGCATGAAAAGTTCTCAAAAATAGGAGGAGCATGAAGCCGTGTTGAAAAAATGGAAGAGCCTGAGAAGGTGTGAAAAATATGAAGAGCTTCAAAAGGTGTGAAAAATATGAAGAGCTTCAAAACGTGACAAAATGAGATGAGCATGAAACGGTCTGAAAAAAAGGAGGAGCATGAAGCGGTGTGAAAAACATGAAGAGTCTGAAAAGGTGTGAAATATACGAATAGCTTCAAAAGGTGTCAAATATATGAGGAGCATGAAACGGTCTGAAAAATAGGAGGATCATGAAGCGGTGTTGAAGAACATGAATAGCCAGAAAAGGTGTGAAAAATATGAAGAGCTACAAAAGGTGTGAAAAATATGAGGAGCATAAAACGGTCTGAAAAATAGGAGGAGCATGAAGCTGTTTTCAAAAACATGAAGAGCCTGAAAAGTAGTGAAAAATATGAAGAGCTTCAAAAGGTGTTAAAAGTATGAGAAGCATGAAACAGACTGAAAAATAGGAGGAGCATGAAGCGGTGTAGGAAAACATGAAGAGCGTGCAAAGGTGTGAAAAATATGAAAAGCTTGAAAAGGTGCGAAAACTATGAGGAGCATGAAATGGTGTGAAACATAGGAGGAGCTTGAAGCGGTGTTGAAAAACATGAAGAGCCTGAAAACGTGTGAAAAATAAGAAGAGCTTCAAAAGGTGTCAAAAATGAGATGAGCATGAAACGGTCTGAAAAATAGGAGGAGCATGAAGTGGTGTTGAAAAACATGAGGGGCCTGAAAAGGTGGGAAAAATATGAAGAGCTTCAAAAGGTTTGAAATACATGAGGAGCATGAAACGGTCTGAGAAATAGGAGGAGCATGAGGCGGTGTTTAACAACATGAAGAGCCTGACAAGGTGTGAAAAATATGAAAAGCTTCAAAAGGTGTAAAAACATGAGGAGCATGAAACGGTCTTAAAAATAGGAGGAGCATGAAGCGTTGTTGAAAAACATGAAGAGTCTGAAAATGTCTGAAAAATATCAAGAGCTTCAAAAGGTGTCAAAAATATGAGGAACATGAAACGGTCTGAAAAATAGGAGGAGCATGAAGTGGTGTTGAAAAACATGAAGAGCCTGAAAAGGTGTGAAAAATATGAAGAGCTTCAAAAGGTGTGAAATACATGAGATGATGAATCGGTCTGCAAAATAGGAGGAGCATGAACCAATGTTCAAAAACATGAAGAGCCTGAAAAGGTGTGAAAAATATGAAGAGCTTCAAAAGGTGTGAAAATTATGAGGAGCAAGAAACGGTCTGAAAAATAGACGGATCATGAAGCGGTGTTGAAAAACATGAAGAACCTGAAAATGTGTGAAAAATATGAAGGGCTTCAAAATTTGTGAAATACATGAGGAGCTTGAAACGGTCTGAAAAACATGAGGAGCATGAAGCGGTGTAGAAAAACATGAAGAGCGTGAAAAGGTGTGAAAAATATGAAAAGCTTGAAAAGGTGCGAAAACTATGAGGAGCATGAAACGGTGTGAAACATAGGAGGAGCTTGAAGCGGTGTTGAAAAATATGAAGAGTCTGAAAAGATGTGAAAAATATGAAGAGCTTGAAAAGTTGTGAAAAATATGAGGAGCATTAATCGGTCTGAAAAATAGGAGGAGCATGAAGCGGTGTTGAAGAACATGAAGAGCCTGAAAAGGTGTGAAATATATGAAGAGCTTCAAAAGGTGTCAAAAATATGAGGAGCATGAAACGGTCTGAAAAATAGGAGGATCATGAAGCGGTGTTGAAGAACATGAAGAGCCTGAAAAGGTGTGAAATATACGAATAGCTTCAAAAGGTGTCAAATATATGAGGAGCATGAAACGGTCTGAAAAATAGGAGGATCATGAAGCGGTGTTGAAGAACATGAATAGCCAGAAAAGGTGTGAAAAATATGAACAGCTACAAAAGGTGTGAAAAATATGAGGAGCATAAAACGGTCTGAAAAATAGGAGGAGCATGAAGCTGTTTTCAAAAACATGAAGAGCCTGAAAAGTAGTGAAAAATATGAAGAGCTTCAAAAGGTGTTAAAAGTATGAGAAGCATGAAACAGACTGAAAAATAGGAGGAGCATGAAGCGGTGTAGGAAAACATGAAGAGCGTGAAAAGGTGTGAAAAATATGAAAAGCTTGAAAAGTTGCGAAAACTGTGAGGAGCATGAAATGGTTTGAAACATAGGAGGAGCTTGAAGCGGTGTTGAAAAACATGAAGAGTCTGAAAACGTGTGAAAAATAAGAAGAGCTTCAAAAGGTGTCAAAAATGAGATGAGCATGAAACGGTCTGAAAAATAGGAGGAGCATGAAGTGGTGTTGAAAAACATGAGGGGCCTGAAAAGGTGTGAAAAATATGAAGAGCTTCAAAAGGTTTGAAATACATGAGGAGCATGAAACGGTCTGAGAAATAGGAGGAGCATGAGGCGGTGTTTAACAACATGAAGAGCCTGACAAGGTGTGAAAAATATGAAAAGCTTCAAAAGGTGTAAAAAAATGAGGAGCATGAAATGGTCTGAAAAATAGGAGGAGCATGAAGCATTGTTGATAAACATGAAGAGTCTGAAAATGTCTGAAAAATATGAAGAGCTTCAAAAGGTGTCAAAAATAAGAGGAGCATGAAACGGTCTGAAAAATAGGGGAGTATGAAACGGTGTTCAAAAACATAAAGAGCCTGAAAAGCTGTGAAAAATATGAAGAGCTTCAAAAGGAGTGAAATACTTGAGGAACATGAAACGGTCTGAAAAATAGGAGGAGCATGAAGCTGTGTTGAAAAACCTGAAGAGCCTGAAAAGGTGTGAAAAATATGAAAAGCTTGAAAAGGTGCGAAAACTATGAGGAGCATGTAACGGTGTGAACAATAGGAGGAGCTTGAAGCGGTGTTGAAAAATATGAAGAGTCTGAAAGGTGTGAAAAATATGAAGAGCTTCAAATGGTGTCAAACATATGAGGAGCATGAAATGGTCTGAAAAATAGGAGGAGCATGAAGTGGTGTTGAAAAACATGAAGAGCCTGAATAGGTGTGAAAAATATGAAGAGCTTCAAAAGGTATGAAAAATATGAAGAGCATTAATCGGTCTGAAAAATAGGAGGAGCATGAAGCGGTGTTGAAAAAAATGAAGAGCCTGAAAAAGTGTGAAAATTATGAAGAGCTTCAAAAGATGTGAAATTCATGAGGAGGATGAATCGGTCTGAACAACAGGAGGAGCATGAAGTGGTGTTGAAAAACTTGAAGAGCCTGAAAAGGTGTGAAAATTATGAAGAGCTTCAAAAGATGTGAAATTCATGAGGAGGATGAATCGGTCTGAAAAATAGGAGGAGCATGAAGCAGTGTTCAAAAACATGAAGAGACTGAAATGGTGTGAAAAATATGAAGTGCTTCAAAAGGTGTGAAAATTATGAGGAGCACGAAACGGTCTGAAAATTAGGAGGATCTTGAAGCGGTGTTGAAAATCATGAAGAGCCTGAAAAGGTGTGAAAAATATGAAGAGCTTCAAAAGTTGTGAAAAATATGAGGGGCATGAAACGGTCGGAAAAATAGGAGGAGCATGAAGTGGTGTTGAAAAACATGAAGAGCCTGAAAAGGTGTGAAAAATATGAAGAGCTTCAAAAGGTGTGAAATATATGAGGAGGATGAATCAGTCTGAACAACAGGAGGAGCATGAAGCGGTGTTCAAAAACATGAATAGCCTGAAAAGTTGTGAAAAATATGAAGAGCTTCAAAAGGTGAGAAAATTATGAGGAGCACGAAACCGTCTGAAAAATAGGAGGATCATGAAGCGGTGTTGAAAAACATGAAGAGCCTGAAAAGGTCTGAAATATATGAAGAGCTTCAAAAGGTGTCTAAAATATGATGAGCATGAAACGGTCTGAAAAATAGGAGGAGCATGATGCGGTGTTGAAAAACATGACGAGCCTGAAATGGTGTGAAAAATATGCAGAGCTTCAAAAGGTGTCTAAAACATGAGGAGCATGAAAAGGTCTGAAAAATATGAGGAGCATGAAGTGGTGTTGAAAAACATGAAGAGCCTGAAAAGGTGTGAAATATATGAAGAGCTTCAAAAGGAGTCAAAAATATGAGGAGCATGAAACGGTGTGAAAAATAGGAGGAGCATGAAGCGGTTTTGAAAAACATGAGGAGCCTGAAAAGGTGTCAAAAATATGAAGGGCTTCAAAAGGTGTCAAAAATATGAGGAGCATTAAACGGTCTGAAATATAGGAGGATCACGATGCGGTGTTGAAAAATATGAAGAGCCTGAAAAGGAGTGAAAAATATGAAGAGCTTCAAAAAGTGTCAAATTTATGAGGAGCATGAAACGGTATGAAAATTAGGAGGAGCATGAAGCGGTGTTCAAAAACATGAATAGCCTGAAAAGGTGTGAAAAATATGAAGAGCTTCAAAAGGTGAGAAAATTATGAGGAGCACGAAACCGTCTGAAAAATAGGAGGAGCATGAAGCGGTGTTCAAAAACATGAAGAGCCTGAAATGGTGTGAAAAATATGCAGGGTTTCAAAAGGTGTAAAATATATGAGGCCCATGAAACGGACTGAAAAATAAGAGGAGCATGAAACGGTGTTCAGAAACATGAAGGTCCTGAAGGTGTGAAAAATATGAAGAGCTTCCAAAGGTGTGAAATACAAGAGGAACACGAAAAGGTCAGAAAAATAGGAGGAGCATGAAGCGGTGTTGAAAAACATGAAGAGCCTGAAAAGGAGTGAAAAATATGAAGAGCTTCAAAAGGTGTCAAAAATATGAGGAGCATGAAACCGTCTGAACAATAGGGGGAGCATGAAGCGGTGTTCAAAAACATGAAGAGCCTGAAAAGATGTGAAAAATATGAAGAGCTTCAAAAGGTGTCAAAAATATGAGGAGCATGAAACTGTCTGAAAATTAGGGGGAGCATGAAGCAGTGTTCAAAAATATGAAGAGCCTGAAAAGGTGTGAAAAATATGCAGGGTTTCAAAAGGTGTAAAATATATGAGGCGCATGAAACGGACTGAAAAATAAGAGGAGCATGAAACGGTGTTCAGAAACATGAAGAGCCTGAAGGTGTGAAAAATATGAACAGCTTCAAAAGGTGTGAAATACAAGAGGAACATGAAAAGGTCAGAAAAATAGGAGGAGCATGAAGCGGTGTTGAAAAACATGAAGAGCCTGAAAAGGAGTGAAAAATATGAAGAGCTACAAAAGGTGTCAAAAATATGAGGAGCATGAAACCGTCTGAAAAATAGGGGGAGAATGAAGCGGTGTTCAAAAACATGAAGAGCCTGACAAGGTGTGAAAAATATGAAAAGCTTCAAAAGGTGTAAAAAAATGAGGAGCATGAAACGGTCTGAAAAATAGGAGGAGCATGAAGCATTGTTGAAAAACATGAAGAGTCTGAAAATGTCTGAAAAATATGAAGAGCTTCAACAGGTGTCAAAAATAAGAGGAGCATGAAACGGTCTGAAAAATAGGGGAGTATGAAACGGTGTTCAAAAACATAAAGAGCCTGAAAAGCTGTGAAAAATATGAAGAGCTTCAAAAGGAGTGAAATACTTGAGGAACATGAAACGGTCTGAAAAATAGGAGGAGCATGAAGCTGTGTTGAAAAACCTGAAGAGCCTGAAAAGGTGTGAAAAATATGAAAAGCTTGAAAAGGTGCGAAAACTATGAGGAGCATGTAACGGTGTGAACAATAGGAGGAGCTTGAAGCGGTGTTGAAAAATATGAAGAGTCTGAAAGGTGTGAAAAATATGAAGAGCTTCAAATGGTGTCAAACATATGAGGAGCATGAAATGGTCTGAAAAATAGGAGGAGCATGAAGTGGTGTTGAAAAACATGAAGAGCCTGAATAGGTGTGAAAAATATGAAGAGCTTCAAAAGGTATGAAAAATATGAAGAGCATTAATCGGTCTGAAAAATAGGAGGAGCATGAAGCGGTGTTGAAAAAAATGAAGAGCCTGAAAAGGTGTGAAAATTATGAAGAGCTTCAAAAGATGTGAAATTCATGAGGAGGATGAATCGGTCTGAACAACAGGAGGAGCATGAAGTGGTGTTGAAAAACTTGAAGAGCCTGAAAAGGTGTGAAAATTATGAAGAGCTTCAAAAGATGTGAAATTCATGAGGAGGATGAATCGGTCTGAAAAATAGGAGGAGCATGAAGCAGTGTTCAAAAACATGAAGAGACTGAAATGGTGTGAAAAATATGAAGTGCTTCAAAAGGTGTGAAAATTATGAGGAGCACGAAACGGTCTGAAAATTAGGAGGATCTTGAAGCAGTGTTGAAAATCATGAAGAGCCTGAAAAGGTGTGAAAAATATGAAGAGCTTCAAAAGTTGTGAAAAATATGAGGGGCATGAAACGGTCGGAAAAATAGGAGGAGCATGAAGTGGTGTTGAAAAACATGAAGAGCCTGAAAAGGTGTGAAAAATATGAAGAGCTTCAAAAGGTGTGAAATACATGAGGAGGATGAATCGGTCTGAACAACAGGAGGAGCATGAAGCGGTGTTCAAAAACATGAAAGCCTGAAAAGTTGTGAAAAATATGAAGAGCTTCAAAAGGTGAGAAAATTATGAGGAGCACGAAACCGTCTGAAAAATAGGAGGATCATGAAGCGGTGTTGAAAAACATGAAGAGCCTGAAAAGGTCTGAAATATATGAAGAGCTTCAAAAGGTGTCTAAAATATGATGAGCATGAAACGGTCTGAAAAATAGGAGGAGCATGATGCGGTGTTGAAAAACATGACGAGCCTGAAATGGTGTGAAAAATATGCAGAGCTTCAAAAGGTGTCTAAAACATGAGGAGCATGAAAAGGTCTGAAAAATATGAGGAGCATGAAGTGGTGTTGAAAAACATGAAGAGCCTGAAAAGGTGTGAAATATATGAAGAGCTTCAAAAGGAGTCAAAAATATGAGGAGCATGAAACGGTGTGAAAAATAGGAGGAGCATGAAGCGGTTTTGAAAAACATGAGGAGCCTGAAAAGGTGTCAAAAATATGAAGGGCTTCAAAAGGTGTCAAAAATATGAGGAGCATTAAACGGTCTGAAATATAGGAGGATCACGATGCGGTGTTGAAAAATATGAAGAGCCTGAAAAGGAGTGAAAAATATGAAGAGCTTCAAAAAGTGTCAAATTTATGAGGAGCATGAAACGGTATGAAAATTAGGAGGAGCATGAAGCGGTGTTCAAAAACATGAATAGCCTGAAAAGGTGTGAAAAATATGAAGAGCTTCAAAAGGTGAGAAAATTATGAGGAGCACGAAACCGTCTGAAAAATAGGAGGAGCATGAAGCGGTGTTCAAAAACATGAAGAGCCTGAAATGGTGTGAAAAATATGCAGGGTTTCAAAAGGTGTAAAATATATGAGGCCCATGAAACGGACTGAAAAATAAGAGGAGCATGAAACGGTGTTCAGAAACATGAAGATCCTGAAGGTGTGAAAAATATGAAGAGCTTCCAAAGGTGTGAAATACAAGAGGAACACGAAAAGGTCAGAAAAATAGGAGGAGCATGAAGCGGTGTTGAAAAACATGAAGAGCCTGAAAAGGAGTGAAAAATATGAAGAGCTTCAAAAGGTGTCAAAAATATGAGGAGCATGAAACCGTCTGAACAATAGGGGGAGCATGAAGCGGTGTTCAAAAACATGAAGAGCCTGAAAAGATGTGAAAAATATGAAGAGCTTCAAAAGGTGTCAAAAATATGAGGAGCATGAAACTGTCTGAAAATTAGGGGGAGCATGAAGCAGTGTTCAAAAATATGAAGAGCCTGAAAAGGTGTGAAAAATATGCAGGGTTTCAAAAGGTGTAAAATATATGAGGCGCATGAAACGGACTGAAAAATAAGAGGAGCATGAAACGGTGTTCAGAAACATGAAGAGCCTGAAGGTGTGAAAAATATGAACAGCTTCAAAAGGTGTGAAATACAAGAGGAACATGAAAAGGTCAGAAAAATAGGAGGAGCATGAAGCGGTGTTGAAAAACATGAAGAGCCTGAAAAGGAGTGAAAAATATGAAGAGCTACAAAAGGTGTCAAAAATATGAGGAGCATGAAACCGTCTGAAAAATAGGGGGAGAATGAAGCGGTGTTCAAAAACATGAAGAGCCTGACAAGGTGTGAAAAATATGAAAAGCTTCAAAAGGTGTAAAAAAATGAGGAGCATGAAACGGTCTGAAAAATAGGAGGAGCATGAAGCATTGTTGAAAAACATGAAGAGTCTGAAAATGTCTGAAAAATATGAAGAGCTTCAACAGGTGTCAAAAATAAGAGGAGCATGAAACGGTCTGAAAAATAGGGGAGTATGAAACGGTGTTCAAAAACATAAAGAGCCTGAAAAGCTGTGAAAAATATGAAGAGCTTCAAAAGGAGTGAAATACTTGAGGAACATGAAACGGTCTGAAAAATAGGAGGAGCATGAAGCTGTGTTGAAAAACCTGAAGAGCCTGAAAAGGTGTGAAAAATATGAAAAGCTTGAAAAGGTGCGAAAACTATGAGGAGCATGTAACGGTGTGAACAATAGGAGGAGCTTGAAGCGGTGTTGAAAAATATGAAGAGTCTGAAAGGTGTGAAAAATATGAAGAGCTTCAAATGGTGTCAAACATATGAGGAGCATGAAATGGTCTGAAAAATAGGAGGAGCATGAAGTGGTGTTGAAAAACATGAAGAGCCTGAATAGGTGTGAAAAATATGAAGAGCTTCAAAAGGTATGAAAAATATGAAGAGCATTAATCGGTCTGAAAAATAGGAGGAGCATGAAGCGGTGTTGAAAAAAATGAAGAGCCTGAAAAGGTGTGAAAATTATGAAGAGCTTCAAAAGATGTGAAATTCATGAGGAGGATGAATCGGTCTGAACAACAGGAGGAGCATGAAGTGGTGTTGAAAAACATGAAGAGCCTGAAAAGGTGTGAAAAATATGAAGAGCTTCAAAAGGTGTGAAATACATGAGGAGGATGAATCGGTCTGAACAACAGGAGGAGCATGAAGCGGTGTTCAAAAACATGAAAGCCTGAAAAGTTGTGAAAAATATGAAGAGCTTCAAAAGGTGAGAAAATTATGAGGAGCACGAAACCGTCTGAAAAATAGGAGGATCATGAAGCGGTGTTGAAAAACATGAAGAGCCTGAAAAGGTCTGAAATATATGAAGAGCTTCAAAAGGTGTCTAAAATATGATGAGCATGAAACGGTCTGAAAAATAGGAGGAGCATGATGCGGTGTTGAAAAACATGACGAGCCTGAAATGGTGTGAAAAATATGCAGAGCTTCAAAAGGTGTCTAAAACATGAGGAGCATGAAAAGGTCTGAAAAATATGAGGAGCATGAAGTGGTGTTGAAAAACATGAAGAGCCTGAAAAGGTGTGAAATATATGAAGAGCTTCAAAAGGAGTCAAAAATATGAGGAGCATGAAACGGTGTGAAAAATAGGAGGAGCATGAAGCGGTTTTGAAAAACATGAGGAGCCTGAAAAGGTGTCAAAAATATGAAGGGCTTCAAAAGGTGTCAAAAATATGAGGAGCATTAAACGGTCTGAAATATAGGAGGATCACGATGCGGTGTTGAAAAATATGAAGAGCCTGAAAAGGAGTGAAAAATATGAAGAGCTTCAAAAAGTGTCAAATTTATGAGGAGCATGAAACGGTATGAAAATTAGGAGGAGCATGAAGCGGTGTTCAAAAACATGAATAGCCTGAAAAGGTGTGAAAAATATGAAGAGCTTCAAAAGGTGAGAAAATTATGAGGAGCACGAAACCGTCTGAAAAATAGGAGGAGCATGAAGCGGTGTTCAAAAACATGAAGAGCCTGAAATGGTGTGAAAAATATGCAGGGTTTCAAAAGGTGTAAAATATATGAGGCCCATGAAACGGACTGAAAAATAAGAGGAGCATGAAACGGTGTTCAGAAACATGAAGATCCTGAAGGTGTGAAAAATATGAAGAGCTTCCAAAGGTGTGAAATACAAGAGGAACACGAAAAGGTCAGAAAAATAGGAGGAGCATGAAGCGGTGTTGAAAAACATGAAGAGCCTGAAAAGGAGTGAAAAATATGAAGAGCTTCAAAAGGTGTCAAAAATATGAGGAGCATGAAACCGTCTGAACAATAGGGGGAGCATGAAGCGGTGTTCAAAAACATGAAGAGCCTGAAAAGATGTGAAAAATATGAAGAGCTTCAAAAGGTGTCAAAAATATGAGGAGCATGAAACTGTCTGAAAATTAGGGGGAGCATGAAGCAGTGTTCAAAAATATGAAGAGCCTGAAAAGGTGTGAAAAATATGCAGGGTTTCAAAAGGTGTAAAATATATGAGGCGCATGAAACGGACTGAAAAATAAGAGGAGCATGAAACGGTGTTCAGAAACATGAAGAGCCTGAAGGTGTGAAAAATATGAACAGCTTCAAAAGGTGTGAAATACAAGAGGAACATGAAAAGGTCAGAAAAATAGGAGGAGCATGAAGCGGTGTTGAAAAACATGAAGAGCCTGAAAAGGAGTGAAAAATATGAAGAGCTACAAAAGGTGTCAAAAATATGAGGAGCATGAAACCGTCTGAAAAATAGGGGGAGAATGAAGCGGTGTTCAAAAACATGAAGAGCCTGACAAGGTGTGAAAAATATGAAAAGCTTCAAAAGGTGTAAAAAAATGAGGAGCATGAAACGGTCTGAAAAATAGGAGGAGCATGAAGCATTGTTGAAAAACATGAAGAGTCTGAAAATGTCTGAAAAATATGAAGAGCTTCAACAGGTGTCAAAAATAAGAGGAGCATGAAACGGTCTGAAAAATAGGGGAGTATGAAACGGTGTTCAAAAACATAAAGAGCCTGAAAAGCTGTGAAAAATATGAAGAGCTTCAAAAGGAGTGAAATACTTGAGGAACATGAAACGGTCTGAAAAATAGGAGGAGCATGAAGCTGTGTTGAAAAACCTGAAGAGCCTGAAAAGGTGTGAAAAATATGAAAAGCTTGAAAAGGTGCGAAAACTATGAGGAGCATGTAACGGTGTGAACAATAGGAGGAGCTTGAAGCGGTGTTGAAAAATATGAAGAGTCTGAAAGGTGTGAAAAATATGAAGAGCTTCAAATGGTGTCAAACATATGAGGAGCATGAAATGGTCTGAAAAATAGGAGGAGCATGAAGTGGTGTTGAAAAACATGAAGAGCCTGAATAGGTGTGAAAAATATGAAGAGCTTCAAAAGGTATGAAAAATATGAAGAGCATGAATCGGTCTGAAAAATAGGAGGAGCATGAAGCGGTGTTGAAAAAAATGAAGAGCCTGAAAAAGTGTGAAAATTATGAAGAGCTTCAAAAGATGTGAAATTCATGAGGAGGATGAATCGGTCTGAACAACAGGAGGAGCATGAAGTGGTGTTGAAAAACTTGAAGAGCCTGAAAAGGTGTGAAAATTATGAAGAGCTTCAAAAGATGTGAAATTCATGAGGAGGATGAATCGGTCTGAAAAATAGGAGGAGCATGAAGCAGTGTTCAAAAACATGAAGAGACTGAAATGGTGTGAAAAATATGAAGTGCTTCAAAAGGTGTGAAAATTATGAGGAGCACGAAACGGTCTGAAAATTAGGAGGATCTTGAAGCGGTGTTGAAAATCATGAAGAGCCTGAAAAGGTGTGAAAAATATGAAGAGCTTCAAAAGTTGTGAAAAATATGAGGGGCATGAAACGGTCGGAAAAATAGGAGGAGCATGAAGTGGTGTTGAAAAACATGAAGAGCCTGAAAAGGTGTGAAAAATATGAAGAGCTTCAAAAGGTGTGAAATACATGAGGAGGATGAATCAGTCTGAACAACAGGAGGAGCATGAAGCGGTGTTCAAAAACATGAATAGCCTGAAAAGTTGTGAAAAATATGAAGAGCTTCAAAAGGTGAGAAAATTATGAGGAGCACGAAACCGTCTGAAAAATAGGAGGATCATGAAGCGGTGTTGAAAAACATGAAGAGCCTGAAAAGGTCTGAAATATATGAAGAGCTTCAAAAGGTGTCTAAAATATGATGAGCATGAAACGGTCTGAAAAATAGGAGGAGCATGATGCGGTGTTGAAAAACATGACGAGCCTGAAATGGTGTGAAAAATATGCAGAGCTTCAAAAGGTGTCTAAAACATGAGGAGCATGAAAAGGTCTGAAAAATATGAGGAGCATGAAGTGGTGTTGAAAAACATGAAGAGCCTGAAAAGGTGTGAAATATATGAAGAGCTTCAAAAGGAGTCAAAAATATGAGGAGCATGAAACGGTGTGAAAAATAGGAGGAGCATGAAGCGGTTTTGAAAAACATGAGGAGCCTGAAAAGGTGTCAAAAATATGAAGGGCTTCAAAAGGTGTCAAAAATATGAGGAGCATTAAACGGTCTGAAATATAGGAGGATCACGATGCGGTGTTGAAAAATATGAAGAGCCTGAAAAGGAGTGAAAAATATGAAGAGCTTCAAAAAGTGTCAAATTTATGAGGAGCATGAAACGGTATGAAAATTAGGAGGAGCATGAAGCGGTGTTCAAAAACATGAATAGCCTGAAAAGGTGTGAAAAATATGAAGAGCTTCAAAAGGTGAGAAAATTATGAGGAGCACGAAACCGTCTGAAAAATAGGAGGAGCATGAAGCGGTGTTCAAAAACATGAAGAGCCTGAAATGGTGTGAAAAATATGCAGGGTTTCAAAAGGTGTAAAATATATGAGGCCCATGAAACGGACTGAAAAATAAGAGGAGCATGAAACGGTGTTCAGAAACATGAAGGTCCTGAAGGTGTGAAAAATATGAAGAGCTTCCAAAGGTGTGAAATACAAGAGGAACACGAAAAGGTCAGAAAAATAGGAGGAGCATGAAGCGGTGTTGAAAAACATGAAGAGCCTGAAAAGGAGTGAAAAATATGAAGAGCTTCAAAAGGTGTCAAAAATATGAGGAGCATGAAACTGTCTGAAAATTAGGGGGAGCATGAAGCAGTGTTCAAAAATATGAAGAGCCTGAAAAGGTGTGAAAAATATGCAGGGTTTCAAAAGGTGTAAAATATATGAGGCGCATGAAACGGACTGAAAAATAAGAGGAGCATGAAACGGTGTTCAGAAACATGAAGAGCCTGAAGGTGTGAAAAATATGAACAGCTTCAAAAGGTGTGAAATACAAGAGGAACATGAAAAGGTCAGAAAAATAGGAGGAGCATGAAGCGGTGTTGAAAAACATGAAGAGCCTGAAAAGGAGTGAAAAATATGAAGAGCTACAAAAGGTGTCAAAAATATGAGGAGCATGAAACCGTCTGAAAAATAGGGGGAGAATGAAGCGGTGTTCAAAAACATGAAGAGCCTGACAAGGTGTGAAAAATATGAAGAGCTTCAAAAGGTGTCAAAAATATGAGGAGCATCAAACGGTCTGAAAAATAGGAGGAGCATGAACTGGTGTTGAAAAACATGAAGATCCTGAAAAGGTGTGAAAAATATGAAGAGCTTCAAAAGCTGTCAAAAATATGAGGAACATTAACCGGTCTGAAATATAGGAGGATCATGAAGCGGTGTTGAAAAATATGAAGAGACTGAAAAGGTGTGAAAAATATGAAGGGCTTCAAAATGTGTAAAATAAATGAGGAGCATGAAACGGTCTGAAAAATAAGAGGAGCATGAAACGGTGTTCAGAAACATGAAGATCCTGAAAAGGTGTGAAAATATGAAGAGCTTCATAAGTTGTCAAAAATATGAGGAGCACGAAACCATCTGAAAAATAGGAGGATCATGAAGCGGTGTTGAAAAACATGAAGAGCCTGAAAGGTGTCAAAAATATGAAGAGCTACAAAACGTGTCAAAAATATGAGGTGCATGAAACGTTCTGAAAAATGAGAGGAGCATAATACGGTGTTGAAAAACATGAAGAGCCTGAAAAGGTGTGAAAAATATGAAGAGATTCAAAACTTGTCAAAATATGGGAAGCCTGAAACCTTCTGAAAAATAGGAGGAGCATGAAACGGCGGTGAAAAACATGAAGAGCCTGAAAAGGTGTGAAAAATATGAAGGGCTTCAAAAGGTGTCAAATATACGAGGAGCATGAAATGGTCTGAAGAATAGGAGGAGAATAAAAAGGTGTTCAAAAACATGAAGAGTCTGAAAAGGTGTGAAAAATATGAAGAGCTTCAAAAGGAGTCAAAAATATGAGGACCATGAAACGGTCTGAAAAATAGGAGGAGCATGAAATGGTGTTCAAAAACATGAAGAGCCTGAAAAGGTGTGAAAAATATGAAGAGCTTCAAAAGGTGTGAAAAATATGAGGAGCATGAAACGGTCTGAAAAATAGGAGGAGCATGAAATGGTGTTCAAAAACATGAAGAGCCTGAAAAGGAGTGAAAAATATGAAGAGCTTCAAAAGGAGTCAAAAACATGAGGGCCATGAAACGGTCTGAAAAATAGCAGGAACATGACGCGGAGTTCAAAAACATGAAGAGCCTGAAAAGGTGTGAAAAATATGAAGAGCTTCAAAAGGTGTTAAAAATATGAGGGGCATGAAACGGTCTGAAAAATAGGAGGAGCATGAAACTGTGTTCAAAAACTTGAAGAGCGTGAAAAGTTGTGAAAAATATGAAGAGCTTAAAAACATGTCATTTTATGAGGAGCATGAAACGGTCTGAAAAACTGGAGGAGCATGAAGCTTTGTTGAAAAACATGAAGAGCCAGAAAAGGTTTAAAAAATATGAAGAGCTTCAAAATATGTGAAAAATATGAAGAGCTACAAAACGTGTCAAAAATATGAGGAGCATGAAAAGTTCTGAAAAATAGTAGGAGCATGAAGCCGTGTTGAAAAAATGGAAGAGCCTGAGAAGGTGTGAAAAATATGAAGAGCTTCAAAACGTGTCAAAATTAGAGGAGCAAGAAACGGTTTGAAAATATGAGGAGCATGAAACGGTGTTCAAAAACATGAAGAGCCTGAAAAGCTGTGAAAAATATGAAGAGTTTCCAAAGGAGTCAAAAATATGAGGAGCAAGAAACGGTCTGAAATATAGGAGGATCATGAAACGGTGTTCAAAAACATGAAGAGCCTGAAAATGTGTGAAAATTATGAAGAGCTTCAAAAGGTGTGAAAATATGAGGAGCATGAAGTGGTGTTCAAAAACATGAAGAGCTTGAAAAGGTGTGAAATATACGAAGAGCTTCAAAAGGTGTGAAAAATAGGAGGAGCATGAAGCGGTGTTCAAAAACATGAAGAGCCTGAAAAGGTGTGAAATATATGAAGAGCTTCAAAATGTGTCAAACGTATGAGGAGAATGAAACAGTCTGAAAATAGGAGGAGGATGAAACGGTGTTGAAAAACATGAAGAGCATGGAAAGGTGTGAAAAATATGAAGAGTTTCAAAAGGAGTCAAAAATATGAGGAACATGAAACAGTCTGAAAAATAGGAGGCACATGGAGCGTTGTTGAAAAATTACAAGAGCTTGAAAAGGTGTGAAAAATATGAAGAGCTTCAAAAGGTGTCAAAATATGAGGAGCATGAAACGGTCTGAAAAATAGGAGGAGCATGAAGCGGTGTTGCAAAAATGGAAGAGCCTGAAAAGGTGTGAAAAATATGAAGAGCTTCAAAAGGTGTCAAAATATGAGGAGAATGAAACGGTCTGAAAAATAGGAGGAGCATGAAACAGTGTTCAAAAACATGAAGAGCCTGAAAAGGTGTGAAAAATATGAAGAGCTTCAAAAGGTGTCAAAAATAAGAGGAGCAAAAGACGGTCTGAACAATAGGAGGAGCATGAAGTAGTGTTGAAAAACATGAAGAGCCTGAAAAGGTGTTAAATATATGAAGAGCTCCAATTGGTGTAAAAAATATCACGAGCATTAAACGGTCTGAAAAATAGGAGGAGCATGAAACAGTGTTCAAAATCATGAAGAGCCTGAAAAGGTGTGAAAAATATGAAGAGCTTCAAAACGTGTCAAAAATATGAGGAGCATGAAACGGTCTCAAAAATTGGAGGAGCATGAAGTGGTGTTCAAAAACATGAAGAGCCAGAAAAAGTGTGAAATATATGAATCGCTTCAAAATGTGTGAAATATATGAAGAGCTTCAAAAGGTGTCAAATATATGAGGAGCATGAAACGGTATGAAAAATAGGAGGAGCATGAAAGGTTTTGAAAAACATGAAGAGCCTAAAATGGTGTGCAAAATATGAAGAGCTTCAAAAGGTGTGAAAAATATGAAGAGCTTCAAAAGGTGTCAAATATATGAGGAGCATGAAACGGTATGAAAAATAGGAGGAGCATGAAAGGTGTTGAACAATATAAAGAGCCTGAAAAGGTGTGAACAATATGAAGAGCTTCAAAATTTGAGAAAAATATGAAGAGCTCCAAAGGTTGTCAAATATATGAGAGGCATGAAATGGTCTGCAAAACAGGAGCATGAAACGGTTATGAAAAACATGAAGAGCCTGAAAAGATGTGAGACTATGAAGAGGTTCAAAATGTGTCAAAAATAGGAGGAGCATGAAACGGTCTGAAAAATAGGAGGAGCATGAAACGGTGTTGAAAAACATGAAGAGTCTGTAAAGGTGTGAAAAATATGAAGAGCTTCAAAATGTGTGAAAAATATGAGGAGCATGAAGCGGTCTGAAATATAGGAGGAGCATGAAACGGTGTTGAAAAACATGAAGAGCATGAAAAGGTGTCAAAAATATGAAGAGCTACAAAAGGAGTCAAAAATGTGAGGAGCATGAAAAGGTCTGAAAAATAGGAGGAGAATGAAGCGATGTTGAAAAACATGAAGAGCCTGAAAAGGTGTGAAATATATGAAGAGCTTCAAAACGTGTCAAAAATATGAGGAGTGTGAAACTGTGTTGAAAAACATGACGAGCATGAAAAGGTGTGAAAAATATGAAGACCTTCAAAATGTGTCAAAAATAGGAGGAGCATGAAATGGCCTGAAAAATAGGAGGAGCATGAAGTGGTGTTCAAAAACTTGAAGAGGCTGAAAATGTGTGAAAAATATGAAGAGCTTCAAAAGGTGTCAAAAGTATGAGGAGCTTGAAAAGGTGTTCAAAAACATGAAGAGCCTGAGAAGGTGTGAAAACTATGAAGAGCTTCAATAGGTGTCAAAAGTATGAGGAGCTTGAAAAGGTGTTCAAAAACATGAAGAGCCTGAGGAGGTGTGAAATATATGAAGAGCTTCAATAGGTGTCAAAAGTATGAGGAGCTTGAAAAGGTGTTCAAAAACATGAAGAGCCTGAGAAGGTGTGCAAAATATGAAGAGCTTAAAAAGGTGTTCAAAAACATGAAGAGCATGAAATGTCTGAAAAATATGAAGAGCTTAAAAGGTGTCAAAAATACGAGGAGCATGAAACGGTCTGAAAAATAGGAGGAGCATGAAGTTGTGTTGAAAAATATGAAGAGGCTGAAAAGGTGTGCAAAATATGAAGAGCTTCAAAAGGTGTCAAAAATATGAGGAGCATGAAATGGCCTGAAAAATAGGAGGAGCATGAAGTGGTGTTGAAAAACATGAAGAGCCTGAAAAGATGTGAAAAATATGAAGAGTTTCAAAAGGTGTCAAAAATATGAGGAGCATGAAACGGCCTGAAAAAAAGGAGGAGCATGAAATGGTGTTCAAAAGCTTGAAGAGACTGAAAATTTGTGAAAAATATGAAGAGCTTCAAAAGATGTGAAAAATATGAGGAGCATGAAACGGTCTGAAAAATAGAAGTAGCATGAAACGGTGTTGAAAAATATGAAGAGCCTGAAAAGGTGTGAAATATATGAAGAGGTTCAAAAGGTGTCAAAAATATGAGGAGCATGAAACGGTCTGAAAAATAGGAGGAGAATGAAGCTTTGTTGAAAAACATGAAGAGCCAGAAAAGGTTTAAAAAATATGAAGAGCTTCAAAATATGTGAAAAATATGAAGAGCTTCAAAAGGTGTCAAAAATATGAGGAGCATGAAAAGTTCTCAAAAATAGGAGGAGCATGAAGCCGTGTTGAAAAAATGGAAGAGCCTGAGAAGGTGTGAAAAATATGAAGAGCTTCAAAAGGTGTGAAAATATGAAGAGCTTCAAAAGGTGACAAAATGAGATGAGCATGAAACGGTCTGAAAAAAAGGAGGAGCATGAAGCGATGTGAAAAACATGAAGAGTCTGAAAAGGTGTGAAAATTATGAAGAGCTTCAAAAGGTGTCAAAAATATGAGGAGCATGAAACGGTCTGAAAAATAGGAGGAGCATGAAGTGGTGTTGAAAAACATGAGGAGCCTGAAAAGGTGTGAAAAATATGAAGAGCTTCAAAAGGTTTGAAATACATGAGGAGCATGAAACGGTCTGAGAAATAGGAGGAGCATGAGGCGGTGTTTAACAACATGAAGAGCCTGAAAAGGTGTGAAAAATATGAAAAGCTTCAAAAGGTGTAAAAACATGAGGAGCATGAAACGGTCTTAAAAATAGGAGGAGCATGAAGCGTTGTTGAAAAACATGAAGAGTCTGAAAATGTCTGAAAAATATCAAGAGCTTCAAAAGGTGTCAAAAATATGAGGAACATGAAACGGTCTGAAAAATAGGAGGAGCATGAAGTGGTGTTGAAAAACATGAAGAGCCTGAAAAGGTGTGAAAAATATGAAGAGCTTCAAAAGGTGTGAAATACATGAGATGATGAATCGGTCTGCAAAATAGGAGGAGCATGAACCAATGTTCAAAAACATGAAGAGCCTGAAAAGGAGTGAAAAATATGAAGAGCTTCAAAAGGTGTGAAAATTATGAGGAGCAAGAAACGGTCTGAAAAATAGACGGATCATGAAGCGGTGTTGAAAAACATGAAGAGCCTGAAAATGTGTGAAAAATATGAAGGGCTTCAAAATTTGTGAAATACATGAGGAGCTTGAAACGGTCTGAAAAACATGAGGAGCATGAAGCGGTGTAGAAAAACATGAAGAGCGTGAAAAGGTGTGAAAAATATGAAAAGCTTGAAAAGGTGCGAAAACTATGAGGAGCATGAAACGGTGTGAAACATAGGAGGAGCTTGAAGCGGTGTTGAAAAATATGAAGAGTCTGAAAAGATGTGAAAAATATGAAGAGCTTGAAAAGTTGTGAAAAATATGAGGAGCATTAATCGGTCTGAAAAATAGGAGGAGCATGAAGCGGTGTTGAAAAACCTGAAGAGCCTGAAAAGGTGTGAAATATATGAAGAGCTTCAAAAGGTGTCAAAAATATGAGGAGCATGAAACGGTCTGAAAAATACGAGAAGCATGAAGAGGTGTTGAAAAACATGAAGAGCCTGAAAAGGTGTGAAATATACGAATAGCTTCAAAAGGTGTCAAATATATGAGGAGCATGAAACGGTCTGAAAAATAGGAGGATCATGAAGCGGTGTTGAAGAACATGAATAGCCAGAAAAGGTGTGAAAAATATGAAGAGCTACAAAAGGTGTGAAAAATATGAGGAGCATAAAACGGTCTGAAAAATAGGAGGAGCATGAAGCTGTTTTCAAAAACATGAAGAGCCTGAAAAGTAGTGAAAAATATGAAGAGCTTCAAAAGGTGTTAAAAGTATGAGAAGCATGAAACAGACTGAAAAATAGGAGGAGCATGAAGCGGTGTAGGAAAACATGAAGAGCGTGCAAAGGTGTGAAAAATATGAAAAGCTTGAAAAGGTGCGAAAACTATGAGGAGCATGAAATGGTGTGAAACATAGGAGGAGCTTGAAGCGGTGTTGAAAAACATGAAGAGCCTGAAAACGTGTGAAAAATAAGAAGAGCTTCAAAAGGTGTCAAAAATGAGATGAGCATGAAACGGTCTGAAAAATAGGAGGAGCATGAAGTGGTGTTGAAAAACATGAGGGGCCTGAAAAGGTGTGAAAAATATGAAGAGCTTCAAAAGGTTTGAAATACATGAGGAGCATGAAACGGTCTGAGAAATAGGAGGAGCATGAGGCGGTGTTTAACAACATGAAGAGCCTGACAAGGTGTGAAAAATATGAAAAGCTTCAAAAGGTGTAAAAACATGAGGAGCATGAAACGGTCTTAAAAATAGGAGGAGCATGAAGCGTTGTTGAAAAACATGAAGAGTCTGAAAATGTCTGAAAAATATCAAGAGCTTCAAAAGGTGTCAAAAATATGAGGAACATGAAACGGTCTGAAAAATAGGAGGAGCATGAAGTGGTGTTGAAAAACATGAAGAGCCTGAAAAGGTGTGAAAAATATGAAGAGCTTCAAAAGGTGTGAAATACATGAGATGATGAATCGGTCTGCAAAATAGGAGGAGCATGAACCAATGTTCAAAAACATGAAGAGCCTGAAAAGGTGTGAAAAATATGAAAAGCTTGAAAAGGTGCAAAAACTATGAGGAGCATGAAACGGTGTGAAACATAGGAGGAGCTTGAAGCGGTGTTGAAAAATATGAAGAGTCTGAAAAGATGTGAAAAATATGAAGAGCTTCAAAAGGTGTCAAAAATAAGAGGAGCATGAAACGGTCTGAAAAATAGGGGAGTATGAAACGGTGTTCAAAAACATAAAGAGCCTGAAAAGCTGTGAAAAATATGAAGAGCTTCAAAAGGAGTGAAATACTTGAGGAACATGAAACGGTCTGAAAAATAGGAGGAGCATGAAGCTGTGTTGAAAAACCTGAAGAGCCTGAAAAGGTGTGAAAAATATGAAAAGCTTGAAAAGGTGCGAAAACTATGAGGAGCATGTAACGGTGTGAACAATAGGAGGAGCTTGAAGCGGTGTTGAAAAATATGAAGAGTCTGAAAGATGTGAAAAATATGAAGAGCTTCTAATGGTGTCAAACATATGAGGAGCATGAAATGGTCTGAAAAATAGGAGGAGCATGAAGTGGTGTTGAAAAACATGAAGAGCCTGAATAGGTGTGAAAAATATGAAGAGCTTCAAAAGGTGTGAAAAATATGAAGAGCATTAATCGGTCTGAAAAATAGGAGGAGCATGAAGCGGTGTTGAAAAAAATGAAGAGCCTGAAAAGGTGTGAAATATATGAAGAGCTTCAAAAGGTGTCAAAAATATGAGGAGAATGAAACAGTCTGAAAAATACGAGAAGCATGAAGAGGTGTTGAAAAATATGAAGAGCCTGAAAAGGTGTGAAATATACGAATAGCTTCAAAAGGTGTCAAATATATGAGGAGCATGAAACGTTCTGAAAAATAGGAGGATCATGAAGCGGTGTTGAAGAACATGAATAGCCTGAAAATGTGTGAAAAATATGAAGAGCTACAAAAGGTGTCAAAAATATGAGGAGCATGAAACGGTCTGAAAAATAGGAGGAACATGAAACGGTGTGGAAAATCATGAAGAGCCTGAAAAAGTTTGAAAAATATGAAGAGCTTCAAAAGGTGTAAAAAATATGAAGAGCTTCAAACGGTGTAAAAAGTGAGAGAGGCATAAAACGGTCTGAAAAATAGGAGTAGCATGAAACAGTGTTGAAAACATGAAGAGCCTGTGTGCGTCACGTGGGAATCACGTGTGAAACACGTGTGCGTCACGTGTGAATCACGTGTGTGTCACGTGGCAATCACGTGTCAGTCACGTGTGCATCACGTGGGAATCACGTGTGAGTCACGTGTAAGTCACGTGTGAATCACGTGGAATCACGTGTGAAACACGTGTGCATCACGTGGGAACCACGTGTGCATCACGTGTGTTTCACATGGCAATCACGTGTCAATCACGTGTGCATCACGTGGGAATCACATGCGAGTCACTTGTGCCTCACGTGGGAATCACGTGTCAGTCACGTGTGCATCACGTGGTATCAATGTGAAACACGTGTGCGACACGTGGGGATCACGTGTCAGTCACGTGTGCGTCACGTGTGAATCACGTGTGCATCACGTGGGAATCATGTGGGAAGCAAGTGTGCATCAAGTGGGTATCACGTGTGAGTCACGTATGCATCACGTGGGAATCAAGTGTGAATCACGTGTGCATCACGTGGAAATCACGTGTCACTCACGTGTGCCTCTCGTGGGATTCACGTGTGAGTCACGTGTGCAATACGTGGAAATCACGTGTGAATCACGTGTGCGTCACGTAGGAATCACGTGTGAAACACGTCGTAACTCGAGATGAGAGGTTCGTCCCTGGCTTTGACTCAAGCGGAATACCAACTTTCCACAAGAACCTCAAGAGGAGGCTTTTCTCAGCTACAGGTATGTGAGAGGGACCCTGAGTTTGTGGCCTCTAGTGGAATGGACACCGAGATGCTCTGACTCCAAGTAAGGCTGGATATCCCTGCAGTGAATTGAATGCAGGCTCATCTTGCATCTCCCGAGACGAAGGGATGTCTGAATCCCCGGTGGAGACCACAGAGAAAGACCTAGTTCTCCGCCTCATCGCGACCGGAGGCCTCACATCCTTTGAAAACTCGAGAGGTCCGCGGAGATCAATGCTTCCAAAGGAGACGATGCCTGACTACTCTTGAAAATGGATAGGAGTCCCAGGATCCCTGTGGCACGTGGAAAGGGACCCTGAGTCTCCCGCCTCACGTGGAGACGCGTCCCAATTGCCATGCCAAGACTCGAGGAGAATCCCGAGGTGCCCCTCGCACCTAGGCAGGAGTCCTGACGTCGCTGAACAAACACGTGTCTGGAAGGGCCCTCCCCGTTGTAACTCGAGAATATACCCCAGGTTCCGGCCGCAACCCGAGAAAAACCAGGAGCCTTCCCCCTCGCCGCCAGATGAGGCCCGATTCCAATGCACTGCGTGCAGAGCAATTCCGTGTTCCACATCAAACGTGAAAGGAGCCTTGATTTCCTTGATGGCACTCCAGAGAAACCCCAAGATCACTGTCTCAAGTCTAGAGGGAACCTGAGGTCACTGTAGCAACACGAAAGGGCTCCGTGGACCCCAAATCAACTCGAGATGAGAGCTTCGTTCCTGTCTTCGACTCAAGAGGAATACCAACTTTCCACAAGCACCTCAAGAGGAGGCTTCTCTCAGCTACAGGTATGTGAGAGGGACCCTGGTTTGTGGCCTCAAGTGGAATGGACACCGAGATGCTCTGACTCGAATTAAGGCCGGATATCCCTGCAGTGAATTGAATGCAGGCTCGTCTTGCATCTCCCAAGATGAAGGGATGTCTGAATCACCTGTGGAGACCACAGAGAAAGACCTAGTTCTCCGCCTCATCGCGACCGGAGGCCTCACATCCTTTGAAAACTCGAGAGGTCCGCGGAGATCAATGCTTCCAAAAGAGACGATGCCTGACTCCTCTTGAAAATGAATAGGAGTCCCAGGATCCCTGTAGCACGTGGAAAGGGGTCCTGAGTCTCCCGCCTCACGTGGATACGCGTCCCAATTCCCATGCCAAGACTCGAGGAGAATCCCGAGGTGTCCGTCGCACCTAGGCGGGGTCCTGATGTCACTGAAGAAACACGTGTCTGGAAGGGCCCTTCCCGTCGTAACTCGAGAATATACCCCAGGTTCCGGCCGCAACTCGAGAAAAACCATGAGACTTCCCCCTCCCCGCGAGATGGGGCCCGATTCCCCTTCACTGTGTGCAGAGCAATTCCGTGTTCCTCATTAAACATGAAAGGTGCCTTGATTTCCTTTATGGCACTCCAGAGAAAACCCAAGATCACTGTCTCAAGTCTAGAGGGATGCTGAGGTCACTGTACCAACAGGAAAAGGCTCTGTGAACCCCAAATCAACTCGAGATGAGAGCTTATTCCCTGGCTTCGACTCAAGAGAAATACCAACTTTTCAGAAGCACCTCAAGAGGATTCTTCTCTCAGCTACAGGTATGTGAGAGGGACCCTGAGTTTGTGGCCTCAAGTGGAATGGACACCGAGATGCTCTGACTAAAAGTAAGGCCGGATATCCCTGCAGTGAATTGAATGCAGACTCGTCTTGCATCTCCGAAGATGAAGAGATGTCTGAATCCCCTGTGGACACCATAGAGATAGACCTAGTTCTCCGGCTCATCGCGACCGGAGGCCTCACATCCTTTGAAAACTCGAGAGGTCCGCGGAGATCAATGCTTCCAAAGGAGACCATGCCTGACTCCTCTTGAAAATGGATAGGAGTCCCAGGATCCCTGTAGCAAGTGGAAAGGGGCCCTGAGTCTCCCGCCTCACGTGGAGACGCGTCCCAATTCCCATGCCAAGACTCGAGGAGAATCCCGAGGTGTCCCTCGCACCTAGGCAGGAGTCCTGACGTCGCTGAGGAAACACGTGTCTGGAAGGGCCCTCCCCGTCGTAACTCGAGAATATACCCCTGGTTCCAGCCGCAACTCGAGAAAAACCATGAGCCTTCCCCCTCACCGCGAGTTGAGGCCCGATTCCCCTGCACTGCGTGCAGAGCAATTCCGTGTTCCACATCAAACGTGAAAGGAGCCTTGATTTCCTTGATGGCACTCCAGAGAAACCCCAAGATCACTGTCTCAAGTCTAGAGGGATCCTGAGGTCACTGTAGCAACACAAAAGGGCTCCGTGGACCCCAAATCAACTCGAGATGAGAGCTTAGTCCCGGGCTTCGATTCAAGAGGAATACCAACTTTCCACAAGCACCTCATGAGGAGGCTTCTCTCAGCTACAGGTATGTGAGAGCGACCCTGAGTTTGTGGCCTCAAGTGGAATGGACACCGAGATGATCCGACTCGAAGTAAAGCCGGATATCAATGCAGTGAATTGAATGCAGGCTCGTCTTGCATCTCCCCAGACGAAGGGATGTCTGAATCCCCTGTGGAGACCACAGAGAAAGACCTAGTTGTCCGCCTCATCGCGACCGGAAGCTTCATATCCTTTGAAAACTCGAGAGGTCCGCGGAGATCAATGCTTCCAAAGGAGACGATGCCTGACTCCTCTTGAAAATGGATAGGAGTCCCAGAATACCTGTGGCACGTGGAAAGGGACCCTGAGTCTACCGCCTCACTTGCAGACGCGTCCCAATTGCCATGCCAAGCGTGGAGGAGAATCCCGAGGTGTGCCTCACACCTAGGCAGGAGTCCTGACGTCGCTGAACAAACATGTGTCTGGAAGGGCCCTCCCCGTAATAACTCGAGGATATACCCCAGGTTCCGGCCGCAACTCGAGAAAAACCATGAGACTTCCCCCTGTCCGCGAAGTGTGGCCCGATTCCCCTGCAATGCGTGCAGAGCAATTCCGTGTTCCACATCAAACGTGAAAGGAGCCTTGATTTCCTTGATGGCACTCCAGAGAAAACCCAAGATCACTGTCTCACGTCTAGAGGGATCCTGAGGTCACTGTAGCAACACGAAAGGTCTCCGTGGACCACAAATCAACTCGAGATGAGAGCTTAGTCCCTTTTTTCGACTCAAGAGGAATACCAACTTTCCACAAGCACTTCAAGAGGAGGCTTCTCTCAGATACACGCATGTGAGAGGGACCCTGAGTTTGTGGCCTCAAGTGGAATGGACACCAAGATGCTCTGACTCGAAGTAAGGCCCGATATCCCTGCACTGAATTGAATGCAGGCTGGTATTGCATCTCCCAAGACGAAGGGATGTCTGAATGCCCTGTGGAGACCACAGAGAAAGACCTTGTTCTCTGCCTCATCGCGACCGGAGGCCTCACATATTTGAAACCTCGAGAGGTCCGCGGAGATCAATGCTTCCATAGGAGACGATGCCTGACTCCTCTTGAAAATGGATATAGGTTCCAGGATCCCTGTGACACGTGGAAAGGGACCCTGGGTCTCCAGCCTCACGTGGAGACGCGTCCCAATTGCCATGCCAAGACTCGAGGAGAATCCCGAGGTGTCCCTCGCACCTAGGCAGGAGTCCTGACGTCGCTGAACAAACACGTGTCTGGAAGGGCCCTCCCCGTCGTAACTCGAGAATATAAACCAGGTTCCGGCCGGAACTCTAGAAAAACCATGAGACTTCTCCCTCGCCGCGAGATGAGGCCCGATTCCCCTGCACTGCGTGCAGAGCAATTCCGTGTTCCACATCAAACGTGAAAGGAGCCTTGATTTCCTTGTTTGCACTACAGAGCAAACCCAAGATCACTGTCTCAAGTCTAGAGGGATCCTGAGGTCACTCTAGCAACACGAAAGGGCTCCGTGGACCCCAAATCAACTCGAGATGAGAGCTTAGTCCCTGGCTTCGACTCAAGAGGAATACCAAGTTTCCACAAGCACCTCAAGAGGAGGCTTCTCTCAGCTACAGATATGTGAGAGGGACCCTGATTTTGTGGCCTCAAGTGGAATGGACACCGAGATGCTCTGACTCGAAGTAAGGCCGGATATCCCTGCAGTGAATTGAATGCAGGCTCGTCTTGCATCTCCCAAGACGAAGGGATCTCTGAATCCCCTGTAGAGACCACAGAGAAAGACCTAGTTCTCCGCCTCATCGCGAGCGGAGGCCTCACATCCTTTGAAAACTCGAGAGGTCCGCGGAGATCAATGTTTCCAAAGGAGAAGATGCCTGACTCCTCTTGAAAATGGAAGGAAGTCTAAGGATCCCTGTGGAACGTGGAAAGGGACACTGCGTCTCCCGCCTCACGTGGAGACGCGTCCCAATTGCCATGCCAAGACTCGAGGAGAATAGGGCGGTGTCCCTCGCACCTAGGCTGTAGTCCTGACGTCGCTGAACAAACACGTGTCTGGAAGGGCCCTCCCCGTCGTAACTCGAGAATATACCCCAGGTTCCGGCCGCAACTCGAGAAAAACCATGAGACTTCCCCCGCGCCGCGAGATGAGGCCCGATTCCCCTGCACTGCGTGCAGAGCAATTCCGTGTTCCACATCAAACGTGAAAGGAGCCTTGATTTCCTTGATGGCACTCCAGAGAAAACCCAAGATCACTGTCTCAAGTCTAGAGGGATCCTGAGGTTACTGGAGCAACACGAAAGGACTCCGTGGACCCCAAATCTCCTCGAGATGAGAGCTTAGTCCCTGGCTTTGACTCAAGAGGAATACCAAGTTTCCACAAGCACCTCAAGAGGAGGCTTCTCTCAGCTACAGGTATGTGAGAGGGACCCTGAATTTGTGGCCTCAAGTGGAATGGACACCGAGATGCTCTGACTCGAAGTAAGGCTGGACATCCCTGCAGTGAATTGAATGCAGGCTCGTCTTGCATCTCCCAAGATAAAGGGATGTCTGAATCCCCTGTGGAGACCACAGAGAAAGACCTAGTTCTCCGCCTCATGGCGACCGGAGGCCTCACATCCTTTGAAAACTCTAGAGGTCCACAGAGATCAATGCTTCCAAAGGAGACGATTCCTGACTCCTCTTGAAAATGGATAGGAGTCCCAGGATACCTGTGGCACGTGGAAAGGGACACTGGGTCTCCCTCCTCACGTGGAGACGCGTCGCAATTGCCATGCCAAGACTCGAGGAGAATCCCGAGGTGTCCCTCGCACCTAGGCAGGAGTCCTGACGTCGCTGAACAAACACGTGTCTGGAAAGGCCCTCCCCGTCGTAACTCAAGAATATACCCCAGGTGTCGGCCACAACTCGAGAAAAACCATGAGACTTTCCCCTCGCCGCGAGATTAGGCCCGATTCCCCTGCACTGCGTGCAGAGAAATTCCGTGATCCACATCAAACATGAAAGGAGGCTTGATTTCCTTGATGGCACTCCAGAGAAAAATCAAGATCACTGTGTCAAGTCCAGAGGGATCCTGAGGTCACTGGAGAAACACGAAAGGGCTCCGTGGACCCCAAATCAACTCGAGATGAGAGCTTAGTCCCTGGCTTCGACTCAAGAGGAATACCAACTTTCCACAAGCACCTCAAGAGGAGGCTCCTCTCAGCTACAGGTATTTGAGAGGGACCCTGAGTTTGTGGCCGCAACTGAAAAGGACACCAAAATGCTCTGACTCGAAGTAAGGCCAGATGTCCCTGCAGTGAATTGAATGCAGGCTCGTCTTCCATCTCCCAAGACGAAGGGATGTCTGAATCCCCTGTGGAGACCACAGAGAAAGACCAAGTTCTCCACCTCATGGCGACCGGAGGCCTCACAAACTTTGAAAATTCGAGAGGTCCGTGGAGATCAATGCTACCAAAGGAGACGAGGCCTGACTCCTCTGGAAAATGGATAGGCGGCCCAGGATCCCTGTGGCACGTGGAAAGGGACGCTGGGTCTCCGGCCTCACGTGGGGTCTCGTCCCAACTGCCATGCCAAGACTCGAGGAGTATCCCGAGGTGTCCCTCACACCAAGGCAGGAGTCCTAACATCGAAGAACAAGCACGTGTCTTGAAGGGCCCTCCCCGTTGTAATTCGAGAATATACCCCAGGTTCCGGCCGCAACTCGAGAAAAACCATGAGACTTTCCCCTCGCCGCGAGATGAGGCCCGATTCCCCTGCACTGCATGCAGAGCAATTCCGTGTTCCACATCAAACGTGAAAGGAGCCTTGATTTCCTTGATGGCACTCCAGAGAAAAAGCAAGATCACTGTCTCAAGTCTAAAGGGATCCTGAGGTCAATGTAGAAACACGAAAGGGCTCTGTGGACCCCAAATCAACTCGAGATGAGAGCTTAGTCCCTGGCTTCGACTCAAGAGGAATACCAACTTTCCACAAGCACGTCAAGAGGAGGCTTCTCTCACCTACAAGTTTGTGAGAGAGACCCTGAGTTTGTGGCCTCAAGTGGAATGGACACCGAATTGCTCTGACTCGAAGTAAGGCCGTATATCCCTGCAGTGAATTGAATGCAGGCTTGTCTTGCATCTTCCAAGACGAAGGGATGTCTGAATCCCCTGTGGAGACCACAGAGAAAGACCTAGTTCTCCAGCTCATTACGACCGGAGGCCTCACATCCTTTGAAAACTCGAGAGGTCCGCGGAGATCAATGCTTCCAAAGGAGAAGATGCTTGACTCCTCTTGAAAATGGATACGAGTCCCAGGATCCCTGAGGTACATGGAAAGGTACCCTGGGTATCCAGCCTCAGGGCGAGACGCGTCCCAATTGCCATGCCAAGACTCGAGGAGAATCCCGAGGTGTCCCTCGCACCTAGGCAGGAGTCCTGACGTCGCTGAACAAACACGTGTCTGGAAGGGCCCTCCCCGTCGTAACTCAAGAATATACCCCAGATTCCGGCCGCAACTCGAGAAAAACCATGAGACTTCCCCCTCGCCGCGAGATGAGGCCCGATTCCCCTGCACTGCGTGCAGAGCAATTCCGTGTTCCACATCAAACAAGAAAGGAGACTTGATTTCCTTGATGGCACTCCAGAGCAAACCCAAGATCACTGTCTCAAGACTAGAGGGATCCTGAGGTCACTGGAGCAACACGAAAGGGCTCCGTGGACCCCAAATCAACTCGAGATGAGAGCTTAGTCCCTGGCTTCGACTAAAGAGGAATACCAACTTTCCACAAGCACCTCAAGAGGAGGCTTCTCTCAGCTACAGGTATGTGAGAGGGACCCTGAGTTTGTGGCCTCAAGTGGAATGGACACCGAGATGCTCTGACTCGAAGTAAGGCCGGATATCCCTGCAGTGAATAGAATGCAGGCTCGTCTTGCATCTCCCAAGACGAAGGGTTGTCTGAACCCCCTGTGGAGACCACAGAGAAAGACCTAGTCCTAAGCCTCAACGCGAACGGCGGCCTCACATCCTTTGAAAACTCGAGCGGTCCGCGGAGATCAATGCTTCCAAATGAGACGATGCCTGACTCCTCTTGAAATTGGATAGGAGTCCCAGGATCCCTGTGGCACGTGGAAAGGGACCCTGGGTCTCCCGCCTCACGTGGAGACGCGTCCCAATTGCCATGCCAGGACTCGAGGAGAATCCCGAGGTGTCCCTCGCACCTAGGCAGGAGTCCTGACGTCGCTGAACAAACACGTGTCTGGAAGGGCCCTCCCCGTTGTAACTCGAGGATTTAAATCAGATTCCGGCCGCAACTCGAGAAAAAATATGAGACTTCCCCCTCGCCGCGAGAAGAGCCCCGATTCCCCTGCACTGCGTGCAGAGCAATTCCGTGTTCCACATCAAACGTGAAAGGAGCCTTGATTTCCTTGATGGCACTCCAGAGAAAACCCAAGATCACTTTCTCAAGTCCAGAGGGATCCTGAGGTCCCTGTAGCAACACGAAATGGCTCCGTGGACCCAAAATCAACTCGAGATGAGAGCTTAGTCCCTGGCTTCGACTCAAGAGGAATACCAACTTTCCACAATCACCTCAAGAGGAGGCTCCTCTCAGCTACAGGTATTTGAGAGGGACCCTGAGTTTGTGGCCGCAACTGAAAAGGACACCAAAATGCTCTGACTCGAAGTAAGGCCAGATGTCCCTGCAGTGAATTGAATGCAGGCTCGTCTTCCATCTCCCAAGACGAAGGGATGTCTGAATCCCCTGTGGAGACCACAGAGAAAGACCAAGTTCTCCACCTCATGGCGACCGGAGGCCTCACAAACTTTGAAAATTCGAGAGGTCCGTGGAGATCAATGCTACCAAAGGAGACGAGGCCTGACTCCTCTGGATAATGGATAGGCGGCCCAGGATCCCTGTGGCACGTGGAAAGGGACGCTGGGTCTCCGGCCTCACGTGGAGTCGCGTCCCAACTGCCATGCCAAGACTCGAGGAGAATCCCGAGGTGTCCCTCACACCAAGGCAGGAGTCCTAACATCGAAGAACAAGCACGTGTCTTGAAGGGCCCTCCCCGTTGTAATTCGAGAATATACCCCAGGTTCCGGCCGCAACTCGAGAAAAACCATGAGACTTTCCCCTCGCCGCGAGATGAGGCCCGATTCCCCTGCACTGCGGGCAGAGCAATTCCGTGTTCCACATCAAACGTGAAAGGAGCCTTGATTTCCTTGATGGCACTCCAGAGAAAAAGCAAGATCACTGTCTCAAGTCTAAAGGGATCCTGAGGTCAATGTAGAAACACGAAAGGGCTCTGTGGACCCCAAATCAACTCGAGATGAGAGCTTAGTCCCTGGCTTCGACTCAAGAGGAATACCAACTTTCCACAAGCACGTCAAGAGGAGGCTTCTCTCACCTACAAGTTTGTGAGAGAGACCCTGAGTTTGTGGCCTCAAGTGGAATGGACACCGAATTGCTCTGACTCGAAGTAAGGCCGTATATCCCTGCAGTGAAGTGAATGCAGGCTCGTCTTGCATCTCCCAAGACGAAGGGATCTCTGAATCCCCAGTGGAGACCACAGAAAAAAACCTAGTCCACCGCCTCAACGCAACCGGAGGCCTCATATCCTTTGAAAACTCGAGAGGTCCGCAGAGATCAATACTTCCGAAGGAGATGATGCCTGACTCCTCTTGAAAATGGAAAGGAGTCCCAGGATCCCTGTGGCACGTGGAAAGGGACCCTGGGTCTCCCGCCTCACGTGGAGACGCGTCCCAATTGCCATGCCAAGACTCGAGGAGAATCCCGAGGTGTCCCTCGCACCTAGGCAGGAGTCCTGACGTCGCTGAACAAACACGTGTCTGGAAGGGCCCTCCCCGTCGGAACTCGAGAATATACCCCAGGTTCCGGCCGCAACTCGAGAAAAACCATGAGACTTCCCCCTCGCCGGGAGATGAGGCCCGATTCCCCTGCACTGCGTGCAGAGCAATTCGGTTATCCATATCAAATGTGAAAGGAGCCTTGATTTCCTTGATGGCACTCCAGAGAAAACCCAAGATCACTGTCTCAACTCTAGAGGGATCCTGAGGTCACTGGAGCAACATGAAAGGGCTCTGTGGACCCCAAATCAACTCGAGATGAGAGCTTAGTCCCTGGCTTCGACTCAAGAGGAATACCAACTTTCCACAAGCACCTCAAAAGGAAGTTTCTCTCAGCTACAGGTATGTGATAGGTACCCTGAGTGTGTGGCCTCAAGTGGAAAGGACACCGAGATGCTCTGACTCGAAATAAGGCCGGATATCCCTGCAGTGAATTGAATGCAGGCTCGTCTTGCATCTCCCACGATGAAGGCATGTCTGAATCCCCTGTGGAGACCACAGAGGAAGACCTAGTTTTCCACCTCATCGCGACCAGAGGCCTCACATCCTTTGAAAACTCGAGAGGTCCGCGGAGATCAATGCTTCCCAAGGAGACGATGCTTGACTCCTATTGAAAATGGATAGGAGTCCCAGGATCCCTGTGGCACGTGGAAAGGGACCCTGGGTCTCCCGCCTCACGTGGAGACGCGTCCCAATTGCCATGCCAAGACTCGAGGAGAATCCCGAGGTGTCCCTCGCACCTAGACAGGAGTCCTGACGTCGCTGAACAAACACGTGTCTGGAAGGGCCCTCCCCGTCGTAACTCGAGAATATACCCCAGGTTCCGGCCGCAACTTGAGAAAAACCATGAGACATCCCCCTGGCCGCGAGATGAGGCCCGATTCCCCTGCACTGCGTGCAGAGCAATTCCGTGTTCCACATCAAACTTGAAAGGAGCCTTGATTTCCTTGATGGCAGTCCAGAGAAAACCCAAGATCACTGTCTCAAGTCTAGAGGGATCATGAGGTCACTCGAGCAACAGGAAAAGCCTCCGTGCACCCCAAATCAACTCGAGATGAGAGCTTAGTCCCTGGCTTCGACTCAAGAGGAATACCAACTTTCCACAAGCACCTCAAGAGGACGCTTCTCTCAGCTACAGGTATGTGAGAGGGACCCTGAATTTGTGGCCTCAAGTGTAATGGACACCGAGATGCTCTGACTCGAAGTAAGGCCGGATATCCCTGCAGTGAATTGAATGCAGGCTCGTCTTGCATCTCCCAAGACGAAGGGATGTCTGAATCCCCTGTGGAGACGACAGAGAAAGACCTAGTCCTCCGCCTCATCGCGACCGGCCGCCTCACATCCTTTGAAAACTCGAGAGATCTGCGGAGATCAATGCTTCCAAAGAGACGTTGCCTGACTCCTCTTGAAAATGGATAGGAGTCCCAGGATCCCTGTGGCACGTGGAAAGGGACCCTGGGGTCTCCCGCCTCACGTGGAGACGCATCCCAATTGCCTTGTCAAGACTCGAGGAGAATCCCGAGGTTTCCCTCTCACCTAGGCAGGAGTTCTGACGTCGCTGAACAAACACGTGTCTGGAAGGGCCCTCCCCGTCGTAACTCGAGAATATACCCCAGGTTCCGGCCGCAACTCGAAAAAAACCATGAGACTTCCCCCTCGCCGCGAGATGAGGACCTATTCCCATGCACTGCGTGCAGAGCAATTCCGTGTTCCACATAAAACGTGAAAGGAGCCTTGATTTCCTTGATGGCACTCCAGAGAAAACCCAAGATCACTGTCTCAAGTCTAGAGGGATCCTGAGGTCACTGGAGCAACACGAAAGACCTCCGTGGACCCCAAATCAACTCGAGATGAGAGCTTAGTCCCTGGCTTCGACTCAAGAGTTATACCAACTTTCCACATGCACCTCAACAGGAGGCTTCTCTCAGCTACAGGTATGTGAGAGGGACCCTGAGTTTGTGGCCTCAAGTGGAATGGACACCGAGATGCTCTGACTCGAATTAAGGCCGGATATCCCTGCAGTGAATTGAAGGCAGGCTCGTCTTGCATCTCCCAAGACGAAGGGTTGTCTGAATCCCCTGTGGAGACCACAGAGAAAGACCTAGTCCTGCGCCTCAATGCGACTGGAGGCCTCACATCCTTAGAAAACTCGAGAGGTCCGCGGAGATCAATGCTTCCAAAGGAGACGATGCCTGACTCTTCTTGAAAATGGATAGGAGTCCCAGGATCCCTGTGGCACGTGGAAAGGGACCCTGGGTCTCCCGCCTCACGTGGAGACGCGTCCCAATTGCCATGCCAAGACTCGAGGAGAATCCCGAGGTGTCCCTCGCACCTAGGCAGGAGTCCTGACGTCGCTGAACAAACACGTGTCTGGAAGGGCCCTCCCCGTCGTAACTCGAGAATATACCCCAGGTTCGGGCCGCAACTCGAGAAAAACCATGAGACTTCCCCCTCGCTGTGAGATAAGGCCCGATTCCCCTGCCCTGCGTGCAGAGCAATTCCGTATTCCACATCAAAAGTGAAAGGAGACTTGATTTCCTTGATGGCACTCGAGAGAAAACCCAAGATCACTGTCTCAAGTCTAGAGGGATCCTGAGGTCACTGTACCAAAACGAAGGGCTCCGTGGACCCCAAATCAACTCGAGATGAGAGCTTAGTCCCTGGCTTCGACTCAAGAGGAATACCAACTTTCCACAAGCACCTCAAGAGGAGGCTTCTCTCAGCTACAGGTAAGTGAGAGGGCCCCTGAGTTTGTGGCCTCAAGTGGAATTGACCCCGAGATGCTCTGACTCGAAGTAAGGCCGGATATCCCTGCAGTGAATTGAATGCAGGCTCGTCTTGCATCTCCCAAGACGAAGGGATGTCTGAATCCCCTGTGGAGACCTCAGAGAAAGACCTAGTCCTCCGCCTCATCGTGACCGGAGGCCTCACATCCTTTGAAAACTCGAGAGGTCTGCAGAGATCAATGCTTCCAAAGGAGACGATGCCTGACTCCTCTTGAAAATGGATAGGAGTCCCAGGATCCCTGTGGCACGTGGAAAGGGACCCTGGGTCTCCCGCCTCACGTGGAGACGCGTCGCAATTGCCATGCCAAGACTCAAGGAGAATCCCGAGGTGTCCCTCGCACCTGGGCAGGAGTCCTGACATCGCTGAACAAACACGTGTCTGGAAGGGCCCACCCCTTCGTAACTCGAGAATATACCCCAGGTTCCGGCCGCAACTCGAGAAAAACCATGAGACTTCCCCCTCGCCGCGTCATGAGGCCCGATTCTCCTGCAATGCGTGCAAAGCAATTCCGTGTTCCACATCAAACGTGAAAGGAGCCTTGATTTCCTTGATGGCACTCCAGAGAAAACCCACGATCACTGTCTCAAGTCTAGAGGGATCCTGACGTCACTGGAGCAACACGAAAGTTCTCCGTGGACCCCAAATCAACTCGAGATGAGAGATTAGTCCCTTGCTTCAACTCAAGAGGAATACAAACTTCCCACAAGCCCCTCAAGAGGAGGCGTCTCTCAGCTACAGGTATGTGAGAGGGACCCTGAGTTTGTGGCATCAAGTGGAATGGACACCGAGATGCTCTGACTCGAAGTAAGGCCGGATATCCCTGCAGTGAATTGAATGCAGGCTCATCTTGCATCTCCCAAGATGAAGGGATGTCTGAATCCCCTGTGCAGAACACAGAGAAAGACCTAGTCCACCGCCTCAACGCGACCGGAGGCCTCACATCCTTTGAAAACTCGAGAGGTCCGCGGAGATCAATGCTTCCAAAGGAGACGATGCCTGACTCCTCTTGAAAATGGATAGGAGTCCCAGGATCCCTGTGGCACGTGGAAAGGGACACTGGGTCTCCCGCCTCACGTGGAGACGCGTCCCAATTGCCATGCCAAGACTCGAGGAGAATCCCGAGGTGTCCCTCGCACCTAGGCAGGAGTCCTGACGTCGCTGAACAAACACGTGTCTGGAAGGGCCCTCCCCGTCGTAACTCGAGAATATACCCCAGGTTCGGGCCGCAACTCGAGAAAAACCATGAGACTTCCCCCTCGCCGTGAGATGAGGCCCGATTTCCCTGCACTGCGTGCAGAGCAATTCCGAGTTCCACATCAAACGTGAAAGGAGCCTTGATTTCCTTGATGGCACTCCAGAGATAACCCAAGATCACTATCTCAAGTCTAGAGGGATCCTGAGGTCACTGGAGCAACACGAAATTTCTCCGTGGACCCCAAATCAACTCGATATGAGAGCTTAGTCCCTGGCTTCGACTTAAGAGGAATACCAACTTTCCACAAGCACCTCAAGAGGAGGCTTCTCTCAGCTACAGGTATGTGAGAGGGACCCTGAGTTTGTGGCCTCAAGTGGAATGGACACTGAGATGCTCTGACTCGAAGTAAGGCCGGATATCCCTGCAGTGAATTGAATGCAGGCTCGTCTTGCATCTCCCAAGACGAAGGGATGTTTGAATCCCCTGTGGAGACCACAGAGAAAGACAAAGTTCTCCGCCGCATCGCCACCTCAGGCCTCACATCCTTTGAAAACTCGAGAGGTCCGCGGAGATCAATGCTTCCAAAGGAGACGATGCTTGACTCCTCTTGAAAATGGATAGGAGGCCCAGGATCCCTGTGGCACGTGGAAAGGGACCCTGGGTCTCACGCCTCACGTGGAGACGCGTCCCAATTGCCATGCCAGGACTTGAGGAGAATCCCGAGGTGTCCCTCGCACCTGGGCAGGAGTCCTGACGTCGCTGAACAAACACGTGTCTGGAAGGGCCGACCCCGTCGTAACTCGAGAATATACCCCAGGTTCCGGCCGCAACTCGAGAAAAACCATGAGACTTCCCCCTCGCTGCGTGATGAGGCCCGATTCTCCTGCAATGCGTGCAGAGCAATTCCGTGTTCCACATCAAACGTGAAAGGAGCCTTGATTTCCTTGATGGCACTCCAGAGAAAACCCACGATCACTGTCTCAAGTCTAGAGGGATCCTGACGTCACTGGAGTAACACGAAAGGTCTCCGTGGACCCCAAATCAACTCGAGATGAGAGATTAGTCCCTGGATTCAACTCAAGAGGAATACAAACTTTCCATTAGCCCCTCAAGAAGAGGCGTCTCTCAGCTACAGGTATGTGAGAGTGACCCTGAGTTTGTGGCATCAAGTGGAATGGACCCCGAGATGCTCTGACTCGAAGTAAGGCCGGATATCCCTGCAGTGAATTGAATGCAGGCTCGTCTTGCATCTCCCAAGACGAAGGGATGTCTGAATCCCCTGTGGAGACCTCAGAGAAAGACCTAGTCCTCCGCCTCATCGTGACCGGAGGCCTCACATCCTTTGAAAACTCGAGAGGTCTGCAGAAATCAATGCTTCCAAAGGAGACGATGCCTGACTCCTCTTGAAAATGGATAGGAGTCCCAGGATCCCTGTGGCACGTGGAAAGGGACCCTGGGTCTCCCGCCTCACGTGGAGACGCGTCGCAATTGCCATGCCAAGACTCAAGGAGAATCCCGAGGTGTCCCTCGCACCTGGGCAGGAGTCCTGACATCGCTGAACAAACACGTGTCTGGAAGGGCCCACCCCTTCGTAACTCGAGAATATACCCCAGGTTCCGGCCGCAACTCGAGAAAAACCATGAGACTTCCCCCTCGCCGCGTCATGAGGCCCGATTCTCCTGCAATGCGTGCAAAGCAATTCCGTGTTCCACATCAAACGTGAAAGGAGCCTTGATTTCCTTGATGGCACTCCAGAGAAAACCCACGATCACTGTCTCAAGTCTAGAGGGATCCTGACGTCACTGGAGCAACACGAAAGTTCTCCGTGGACCCCAAATCAACTCGAGATGAGAGATTAGTCCCTTGCTTCAACTCAAGAGGAATACAAACTTCCCACAAGCCCCTCAAGAGGAGGCGTCTCTCAGCTACAGGTATGTGAGAGGGACCCTGAGTTTGTGGCATCAAGTGGAATGGACACCGAGATGCTCTGACTCGAAGTAAGGCCGGATATCCCTGCAGTGAATTGAATGCAGGCTCATCTTGCATCTCCCAAGATGAAGGGATGTCTGAATCCCCTGTGCAGAACACAGAGAAAGACCTAGTCCACCGCCTCAACGTGACCGGAGGCCTCACATCCTTTGAAAACTCGAGAGGTCCGCGGAGATCAATGCTTCCAAAGGAGACGATGCCTGACTCCTCTTGAAAATGGATAGGAGTCCCAGGATCCCTGTGGCACGTGGAAAGGGACACTGGGTCTCCCGCCTCACGTGGAGAAGCGTCCCAATTGCCATGCCAAGACTCGAGGAGAATCCCGAGGTGTCCCTCGCACCTAGGCAGGAGTCCTGACGTCGCTGAACAAACACGTGTCTGGAAGGGCCCTCCCCGTCGTAACTCGAGAATATACCCCAGGTTCGGGCCGCAACTCGAGAAAAACCATGAGACTTCCCCCTCGCCGTGAGATGAGGCCCGATTCCCCTGCACTGCGTGCAGAGCAATTCCGAGTTCCACATCAAACGTGAAAGGAGCCTTGATTTCCTTGATGGCACTCCAGAGATAACCCAAGATCACTATCTCAAGTCTAGAGGGATCCTGAGGTCACTGGAGCAACATGAAATTTCTCCGTGGACCCCAAATCAACTCGAGATGAGAGCTTAGTCCCTGGCTTCGACTTAAGAGGAATACCAACTTTCCACAAGCACCTCAAGAGGAGGCTTCTCTCAGCTACAGGTATGTGAGAGGGACCCTGAGTTTGTGACCTCAAGTGGAATGGACACTGAGATGCTCTGACTCGAAGTAAGGCCGGATATCCCTGCAGTGAATTGAATGCAGGCTCGTCTTGCATCTCCCAAGACGAAGGGATGTTTGAATCCCCTGTGGAGACCACAGAGAAAGACATAGTTCTCCGCCGCATCGCCACCTCAGGCCTCACATCCTTTGAAAACTCGAGAGGTCCGCGGAGATCAATGCTTCCAAAGGAGACGATGCCTGACTCCTCTTGAAAATGGATAGGAGTCCCAGGATCCCTGTGGCACGTGGAAAGGGACCCTGGGTCTCACGCCTCACGTGGAGACGCGTCCCAATTGCCATGCCAGGACTTGAGGAGAATCCCGAGGTGTCCCTCGCACCTGGGCAGGAGTCCTGACGTCGCTGAACAAACACGTGTCTGGAAGGGCCCACCCCGTCGTAACTCGAGAATATACCCCAGGTTCCGGCCGCAACTCGAGAAAAACCATGAGACTTCCCCCTCGCCGCGTGATGAGGCCCGATTCTCCTGCAATGCGTGCAGAGCAATTCCGTGTTCCACATCAAACGTGAAAGGAGCCTTGATTTCCTTGATGGCACACCAGAGAAAACCCACGATCACTGTCTCAAGTCTAGAGGGATCCTGACGTCACTGGAGCAACACGAAAGGTCTCCGTGGACCCCAAATCAACTCGAGATGAGAGATTAGTCCCTGGATTCAACTCAAGAGGAATACAAACTTTCCATTAGCCCCTCAAGAGGAGGCGTCTCTCAGCTACAGGTATGTGAGAGGGACCCTGAGTTTGTGGCATCAAGTGGAATGGACCCCGAGATGCTCTGACTCGAAGTAAGGCCGGATGTCCCTGCAGTGAATTGAATGCAGGCTCATCTTGCCTCTCCCACGACGAAGGGATGTCTGAAACCCCTGTGAAGCCCACAGAGAAAGATCTAGTTCTACTCCTCATCGCGACCGGAGGCCTCACGTCCTTTGAAAACTCGAGAGGTCCGCGGAGATCAATGCTTCCAAAGGAGACGATGCCTGACTCCTCTTGAAAATGGATAGGAGTCCCAGGATCCCTGTGGCACGTGGAAAGGGACACTGGGTCTCCCGCCTCACGTGGAGACGCGTCCAAATTGCCATGCCAAGACTCGAGGAGAATCCCGAGGTGTCCCTCGCACCTAGGCAGGAGTCCTGACGTCGCTGAACAAACACGTGTCTGGAAGGGCCCTCCCCGTCAGAACTCGAGAATATACCCCAGGTTCCGGCCGCAACTCGAGAGACACCATGAGACTTCCCACTCGCCGCGAGATGAGGCCCGATTCCCCTGCCCTGCGTGCAGAGCAATTCCGTATTCCACATCAAAAGTGAAAGGAGCCTTGATTTCCTTGATGGCACTCCAGAGAAAACCAAAGATCACTGTCTCAAGTCTAGAGGGATCCTGAGGTCACTGTAGAAACATGAAAGGGCTCCGTGGACCCCAAATCAACTCGAGATGAGAGCTTAGTCCCTGGCTTCGACTCAAGAGGAATACCAACTTTCCACAATCACCTCAAGAGGAGGCTTCTCTCAGCTACAGGTAAGTGAGAGGGCCCCTGAGTTTGTGGCCTCAAGTGGAATGCACACGGAGATGCTCTGACTCGAAGTAAGGCCGGATATCCCTGCAGTGAATTGAATGCAGGCTCGTCTTGCATCTACCAAGACGAAGGGATGTCTGAATCCCCTGTGGAGACCACAGAGAAAGACCTTGTCCACCGCCTCAATGCGACCGGAGGCCTCACATCCTTTGAAAACTCGAGAGGTCCGCGGAGATCAATGCTTCCAAAGGAGACGATGCCTGACTCTTCTTGAAAATGGATAGGAGTCCCAGGATCACTGTGGCACGTGGAAAGGGACCCTGGGTCTCCCACCTCACGTGGAGACGCGTCCCAATTGCCATGCCAAGACTCAAGGAGAATCCCGAGATGTCCCTAGCACCTAGGCAGGAGTCCTGACGTCGCTGAACAAACACGTGTCTGGAAGGGCCCTCCCCGTCGGAACTCGAGAATATACCCCAGGTTCGGGCCGGAACTCGAGAAAAACCATGAGACTTCCACCTTGCGGCGAGATGAGGCCCGATTCCCCTGCACTGAGTGCAGAGCAATTCCATGTTCCACATCAAACGGGAAAGGAGCCTTGATGTCCTTGATGGCACTCCAGAGAAAACCCAAGATCACTGTCTCAACTCTAGAGGGATCCTGAGGTCACTGTAGCAACATGAAAGGGCTCTGTGGACCCCAAGTCAACTCGAGATGAGAGCTTAGTCCCTGGCTTCGACTCAAGAGGAATACCAACTTTCCACAAGCACCCCAAAAGGAAGTTTCTCTCAGCTACAGGTATGTGATAGGTACCCTGAGTTTGTGGCCTCAAGTGGAAAGGACACCGAGATGCTCTGACTCGAAATAAGGCCGGATATCCCTGCAGTGAATTGAATGCAGGCTCGTCTTGCATCTCCCAAGATGAAGGCATGTCTGAATCCCCTGTGGAGACCACAGAGGAAGACCTAGTTTTCCACCTCATCGCGACCAGAGGCCTCACATCCTTTGAAAACTCGAGAGGTCCGCGGAGATCAATGCTTCCCAAGGAGACGATGCTTGACTCCTATTGAAAATGGATAGGAGTCCCAGGATCCCTGTGGCACGTGGAAAGGGAACCTGGGTCTCCCGCCTCACGTGGAGACGCGTCCCAATTGCCATGCCAAGACTCGAGGAGAATCCCGAGGTGTCCCTCGCACCTAGGCAGGAGTCCTGACGTCGGTGAACAAACACGTGTCTGGAAGGGCCCTCCCCGTCGTAACTCGAGAATATACCCGAGGCTCCTGCCGCAACTCGTGAAAAACCATGAGACTTCCACCTCGCCGCGAGATGAGGCCCGATTCCCCGGCCCTGCGTGCAGAGCCATTCCGTATTCCACATCAAAAATGAAAGGAGCCTTGATTTCCTTGATGGCACTCCGAGAAAACGCAAGATCACTGTCTCAAGTCTAGAGGGATCCTGAGGTCAATGGAGCAACATGAAAGTGCTCCGTGGACCCCAAATCAACTCGAAATGAGAGCTTAGTCCCTGGCTTCGACTCAAGAGGAATACCAACTTTCCACAAGCACCTCAAGAGGAGGCTTCTCTCAGCTACAGGTATGTGAGAGGGCAACTGAGTTTGTGGCCTCAAATGGAATGGACACCGAGATGCTCTGACTCGAAGTAAGGCCGGATATCCCTGCAGTGAATTGAATGCAGGCTCGTCTTGCATCTCCCAAGACGAAGGGATGTCTGAATCTCCTGTGGAGACCACAGAGAAAGACCTAGTTCTCCGCCTCATCGCGAGCGGAGGCCTCACATCCTTTGAAAACTCGAGAGGTCCGCAGAGATCAATGCTTCCAAAGGAGACGATGCCTGACTCCTCTTGAAAATGGATAGGAGTCCCAGGATCCCTGTGGCACGTGGAAAGGGACACTGGGTCTCCCGCCTCACATGGACACGCGTCCCAATTGCCATGCCAAGACTCGAGGAGAATCCCGAGGTGTCCCTCGCACCTAGGCAGGGGTCCTGACGTCGCTGAACAAACACGTGTCTGGAAGGGCCCTCCCCGTCGTAACTCGAGAATATACCCCAGGTTCCGGCCGCAACTCGAGAAAAACCATGAGACTTCCCCCTCGCCGCGAGATGAGGCCCGATTCCCCTGCACTGCTTGCAGAGCAATTCCGTGTTCCACATCAAACGTGAAAGGAGCCTTGATTTCCTTGATGGGACTCCAGAGAAAACCCAAGATCACTGTCTCAAGTCTAGAGGGATCCTGAGGTCACTGGACCAAAAGGAAAGGGATCTGTGGACCCCAAATCAACTCGAGATGAGAGCTTAGTCCCTGGCTTAGACTCAAGAGGAATACCAACTTTCCACAAGCACCTCAAGAAGAGGCTTCTCTCAGTTACAGGTATATTTTAGGGACCCCGAGTGTGTGGCTTCAAGTGGAATGGACACCGAGATGCTCTGACTCGAAGTAAGGCCGGATATCCCTGCAGTGAATTGAATGCAGGCTCGTCTTGCATCTCCCAAGACGAAGGGATGTCTGAATCCCCTGTGGAGACCACAGAGAAAGACCTAGTTCTCCGCCTCATCGCGACCGGAGTCCTCACATCCTTTGAAAACTCGAGAGGTCTGCAGAGATCAATGCTTCCAAAGGAGACGATGCCCGACTCCTCTTGAAAATGGATAGGAGTCCCAGGATCCCTGTGGCACGTGGAAAGGGACCCTGGGTCTCTCGCTTCACGTGGAGACGCATCCCAATTGCCATGCCAAGACTCGAGGATAATCCCGAGGTGTCCCTCGCTCCTAGGCAGGAGTCCTGACGTCGCTGAACAAACACGTGTCTGGAAGGGCCCTCCCCGTCGTAACTCGAGAATATACCCCAGGTTCCGGCCGCAACTCGAGAAAAAGCATGAGACTTCCCCCTCGCCGCGAGATGAGGCCCGATTCCCCTGCACTGTGTGCAGAGCAATTCCGTGTTCCTCATCAAACGTGAAAGGAGCCTTGATTTCCTTGATGGCACTTCAGAGAAAACCAAAGATCACTGTCTCAAGCCCAGAGGGATCCTGAGGTCACTGGAAGAATAGGAAAGGGCTCCGTGGACCCCAAATCAACTCGAGATGAGAGCTTAGTCCCTGGCTTCGACTCAAGAGGAATACCAACCTTCCACAAGCACCGGAAGAGTAGGCTTCTCGCAGCCACATGTATGTGAGAGGGACCCTGAGTTGTGGCCTCAAGTGGAATGGACACCGAGATGGTCTGACTCGAAGTAAGGCCGGATATCCCTGCAGTGAATTGAATGCAGGCTCGTCTTGCATCTCCCAAGACAAAGGGATGTCTGAATCCCCTGTGGAGACCACAGAGAAAGACCTAGTCCTCCGCCTCATCGAGACCGGATGCATCACATCCTTTGAAAACTCGAGAGGTCCGCGGAGATCAATGCTTCCAAAGGAGACGATGCCTGACTCCTCTTGAAAATGGATAGGAGTCCCAGGATCCCTGTGGCACGTGGAAAGGGACACTGGGTCTCCCGCCTCACGTGGAGATGCGTCCCAATTGCCATGCCAAGATTCGAGGAGAATCCCGAGGTGTCCCTCGCACCTAGGCAGGAGTCCAGACGTCGCTGAACAAACACGTGTCTGCAGGGGCCCTCCCCGTCGTAACTCGAGAATATACCCCAGGTTCCGGCCGCAACTCGAGAAAAACCATGAGACTTCCCCCTCGCCGCGAGATGAGGCCCGATTCCCCTGCACTGCGTGCAGAGCAATTCCGTGTTCCACATCAAACGTGAAAGGAGCCTTGATTTCCTTGATGGCACTCCAGATAAAACCCAAGATCACTGTCTCAAGTCTAGAGGGATCCTGACGTCACTGGAGCAACACGAAAGGGCTCCGTGTACCCCAAATCAACTCGAGATGAGAGCTTAGTACATGGCTTCGACTCAAGGGGAATACCAACTTTCCAAGAGCACCTCAAGCGGAGGCTTCTCTAAGCTACAGGTATGTGAGAGGGACCCTGAGTTTGTGGCCTCAAGTGGAATGGACACCGAGATGCTCTGACTCGAAGTCAGGCCTGATATCCCTGCAGTGAATTGAATGCAGGCTCGTCTTGCATCTCCAAGACGAAGGGATGTCTGAATCCCCTGTGAAGAAGACAGAGAAAGACCTAATCCTCCGCCTCATCGCGAACGGAGGCCTCACATTCTTTGAAAACTCGAGCGGTCCGCGCAGACAATGCTTCCAAAGGAGACGATTCCTGACTCCTCTTGAAAATGGATAGGAGTCCCAGGATCCCTGTGGCACGTGGAAAGGGACCCTGGGTCTCCCGCCTCACGTGGAGATGCGCCAAATTGCCATGCCAAGACTCGAGGAGAATCCCGAGGTGTCCCTCGCACCTAGGCAGGAGTCCTGACGTCGCTGAACAAACACGTGTCTGGAAGGGCCCACCCCGTCGTAACTCGAGAATATACCCCAGGTTCCGGCCGCAACTCGAGAAAAACCATGAGACTTCCCACTCGCCGCGAAATGAGGCCCGATTCCCCTGCACTGCATGCAGAGCAATTCCGTGTTCCACATCAAACCTGAAAGGAGCCTTGATTTCCTTGATGGCACTCCAGAGAACACCCAAGATCACTGTCTCCAGTCTAGAGGGATCCTGAGGTCACTGGAGCAACATGAAAGTGCTCTGTGGACCCCAAATCAACTCGAGATGAGATCTTCGTCCCTGGCTTCGACTCAAGAGGAAAACCCACTTTCCATAAGCACCTCAAGAGGAGGCTTCTCTCAGCTACAGGTATGTGAGAGGGACCCTGAGTTTGTGGCCTCAAGTGGAATGGACACCGAGATGCTCTGACTCGAAGGAAGGCCGGATATCCCTGCAGTGAATTGAATGCAGGCTCGTCTTGCCTCTCCCACGACGGAGGGATGTCTGAAACCCCTGTGAAGCCCACAGAGAAAGATCTAGTTCTACTCCTCATCGCGACCGGAGGCCTCACGTCCTTTGAAAACTCGAGAGGTCCGCGGAGATCAATGCTTCCAAAGGAGACGATGCCTGACTCCTCTTGAAAATGGATAGGAGTCCCAGGATCCCTGTGGCACGTGGAAAGGGACACTGGGTCTCCCGCCTCACGTGGAGACGCGTCCAAATTGCCATGCCAAGACTCGAGGAGAATCCCGAGGTGTCCCTCGCACCTAGGCAGGAGTCCTGACGTCGCTGAACAAACACGTGTCTGGAAGGGCCCTCCCCGTCAGAACTCGAGAATATACCCCAGGTTCCGGCCGCAACTCGAGAGACACCATGAGACTTCCCACTCGCCGCGAGATGAGGCCCGATTCCCCTGCCCTGCGTGCAGAGCAATTCCGTATTCCACATCAAAAGTGAAAGGAGCCTTGATTTCCTTGATGGCACTCCAGAGAAAACCAAAGAACACTGTCTCAAGTCTAGAGGGATCCTGAGGTCACTGTAGAAACATGAAAGGGCTCCGTGGACCCCAAATCAACTCGAGATGAGAGCTTAGTCCCTGGCTTCGACTCAAGAGGAATACCAACTTTCCACAATCACCTCAAGAGGAGGCTTCTCTCAGCTACAGGTAAGTGAGAGGGCCCCTGAGTTTGTGGCCTCAAGTGGAATGCACACCGAGATGCTCTGACTGGAAGTAAGGCCGGATATCCCTGCAGTGAATTGAATGCAGGCTCGTCTTGCATCTACCAAGACGAAGGGATGTCTGAATCCCCTGTGGAGACCACAGAGAAAGACCTAGTCCACCGCCTCAATGCGACCGGAGGCCTCACATCCTTTGAAAACTCGAGAGGTCCGCGGAGATCAATGCTTCCAAAGGAGACGATGCCTGACTCTTCTTGAAAATGGATAGGAGTCCCAGGATCACTGTGGCACGTGGAAAGGGACCCTGGGTCTCCCACCTCACGTGGAGACGCGTCCCAATTGCCATGCCAAGACTCAAGGAGAATCCCGAGATGTCCCTAGCACCTAGGCAGGAGTCCTGACGTCGCTGAACAAACACGTGTCTGGAAGGGCCCTCCCCGTCGGAACTCGAGAATATACCCCAGGTTCGGGCCGGAACTCGAGAAAAACCATGAGACTTCCACCTCGCGGCGAGATGAGGCCCGATTCCCCTGCACTGCGTGCAGAGCAATTCCATGTTCCACATCAAACGGGAAAGGAGCCTTGATGTCCTTGATGGCACTCCAGAGAAAACCCAAGATCACTGTCTCAACTCTAGAGGGATCCTGAGGTCACTGTAGCAACATGAAAGGGCTCTGTGGACCCCAAGTCAACTCGAGATGAGAGCTTAGTCCCTGGCTTCGACTCAAGAGGAATACCAACTTTCCACAAGCACCCCAAAAGGAAGTTTCTCTCAGCTACAGGTATGTGATAGGTACCCTGAGTTTGTGGCCTCAAGTGGAAAGGACACCGAGATGCTCTGACTCGAAATAAGGCCGGATATCCCTGCAGTGAATTGAATGCAGGCTCGTCTTGCATCTCCCAAGATGAAGGCATGTCTGAATCCCCTGTGGAGACCACAGAGGAAGACCTAGTTTTCCACCTCATCGCGACCAGAGGCCTCACATCCTTTGAAAACTCGAGAGGTCCGCGGAGATCAATGCTTCCCAAGGAAACGATGCTTGACTCCTATTGAAAATGGATAGGAGTCCCAGGATCCCTGTGGCACGTGGAAAGGGACCTTGGGTCTCCCGCCTCACGTGGAGACGCGTCCCAATTGCCATGCCAAGACTCGAGGAGAATCCCGAGGTGTCCCTCGCACCTAGGCAGGAGTCCTGACGTCGCTGAACAAACATGTGTCTGGAAGGGCCCTCCCCGTCGGAACTCGAGAATATACCCCAGGTTCCGGCCGCTACTCGAGAAAAACCATGAGACTTCCCCCTCGCCGCGAGATGAGGCCCGATTCCCCTGCACTGCGTGCAGAGCAATTCCGTGTTCCACATCAAACATGAAAGGAGCCTTGATTTCCTTGATGGCACTCCAGAGAAAACCCAAGATCACTGTCTCAAGTCTAGAGGGACCCTGAGGTCACTGGCGCAACACGAAAGGGCTCCGTGGACCCCAAATAAACTCGAGATGAGAGCTTAGTGCCTGGCTTCGACTCAAGAGGAATACCAACTTTCCACAAGCACCTCAAGAGGAGGCTTCTCTCAGCTACAGGTAGGTGAGAGGGACCCTGAGTTTGTGGCCTCAAATCGAATGGACACCGAGATGCTCTGACTCGAAGTAAGGCCGGATATCCCGGCAATGAATTGAATGCAGGCTCGTCTTGCATCTCCCAAGACGAAGGGATGTCTGAATACTCTGGGGAGACCACAGAGAAACACCTAGTTCTCCGCCTCATCGCGACCGGAGGCCTCACGTCCTTTGAAAACTCGAGAGGTCCGCGGAGATCAATGCTTCCAAAGGAGACGATGCCTGACTCCTCTTGAAAATGGATAGGAGTCCCAGGATCTCTGTGGCACGTGGAAAGGGACCCTGGGTCTCCCGCCTCACGTGGAGACGCGTCCCAATTGCCATGCCAAGACTCGAGGAGAATCATGAGGTGTCCCTCGTACTTAGGCATGAGTCCTGACGTCGCTGAACAAACACGTGTCTGGAAGGGCCCTCCCCGTCGTAACTCGAGAATATACCCCAGGTACCGGCCGCAAATCGAGAAAAACCATGAGACTTCCCCCTCGCCGCGAGATGAGGCCCGATTCCGCTGCACTGCGTGCAGAGCAATTCCGTATTCCACATCAAACATGAAAGGAGACTTGATTTCCTTGATGGCACTCCAGAGAACACCCAAGATCACTGTCTCAAGTCTAGAGGGATCCTGAGGTCACTGGACCAACACGAAAGGGCTCCGTGGACCCCAAATTGACTCAAGGTGAGAGCTTCGTCCCTGGCTTCGACTCAAGAGGAATACCCACTTTCCACAAGCACCTCAAGAGGAGGCTTCTCTCAGCTACAGGTATGTAAGAGGGACCCTGAGTTTGTGGCCTAAAGTGGAATGGACACCGAGATGCTCAGACTCGAAGGAAGGCCGGATATCCCAGCAGTGAATTGAATGCAGGCTCGTCTTGCATCTCCCACGACGAAGGGATGACTGAATCCCCTGTGGAGACCACAGAGAAAGACCTAGTTTTCCGCCTCATCGCGACCGGAGGCCTCACGACCTTTGAAAACTCGAGAGGTCCGCGGAGATCAATGCTTCCAAAGGAGATGATGCCTGACTCCTCTTGAAAATGGATAGGAGTCCCAGGATCCCTGTGGCACGTGGAAAGGGACACTTGGTCTCCCGGCTCACGTGGAGACGCGTCCCAATGGCCATGCCAAGACTCTAGGAGAATCCCGAGGTGTCCCTCGTACCTAGGCAGGAGTCCTGACGTCGCTGAACAAACACGTGTCTGGAAGGGCCCTCCCCGACGTAACTCGAGAATATACCCCAGGTTCCGGCCGCAACTCGAGAAAAACCATGAGACTTCCCCCTCGCCGCAAGATGAGGCCCGATTCCCCTACACTGCGTGCAGAGCAATTCCGTGTTCCACATCAAACATGAAAGGAGCCTTGATTTCCTTGATGGCACTCCAGAGATAACCCAGGATCACTGTCTCAAGTCTAGAGGGATCCTGAGGTCACTGTAGCAACAAGAAAGGGCTCCGTGGACCCCAAATCAACTCGAGATGAGAGCTTCCTCCCTGGCTTCGACTCAAGAGGGAATACCCACTTTCCATAAGCACCTCAAGAGGAGGCTTCTCTCAGCTACAGGTATGTGAGAGGGACCCTGAGTTTGTGGCCTCAAGTGGAATGGACACCGAGATGCTCTGACTCGAAGGAAGCCCGGATATCCTTGCAGTGAATTGAATGCAGGCTCGTCTTGCATCTCCCACGACGAAGGGATGTCTGAATCCCCTGTGGAGCCCACAGAGAAAGACCTAGTTCTCCACCTCATCGCGACCGGAGGCCTCACGTCCTTTGAAAACTCGAGAGGTCCGCGGAGATCAATGCTTCCAAAGGAGAAGATGCCTGACTCCTCTTGAAAATGGATAGGAGTCCCAGGATCCCTGTGGCATGTGGAAAGATACCCTGGGTCTCCCGCCTCACGTGGAGACGCGTCCGAATGGCCATGCCAAGACTCGAGGAGAATCATGAGGTGTCCCTCATACTTAGGCATGAGTCCTGACGTCGCTGAACAAACACGTGTCTGGAAGGGCCCTCCCCGTCGTAACTCGAGAATATACCCCAGGTTCCGGCCGCAAATCGAGAAAAACCATGAGACTTCCCCCTCGCCGCGAGATGAGGCCCGATTCCGCTGCACTGCGTGCAGAGCAATTCCGTGTTCCACATCAAACATGAAAGGAGACTTGATTTCCTTGATGGCACTCCAGAGAACACCCAAGATCACTGTCTCAAGTCTAGAGGGATCCTGTGGTCACTGTAGCAACACGAAAGGGCTCCGTGGACCCCAAATCAACTCGAGATGAGAGCTTCGTCCCTGGCTTCGACTCAAGAGGAATACCCACTTTCCACAAGCACCTCAAGAGGAGGCTTCTCTCAGCTACAGGTATGTAAGAGGGACCCTGAGTTTGTGGCCTCAAGTGGAATGGACACCGAGATGCTCAGACTCGAAGGAAGGCCGGATATCCCAGCAGTGAATTGAATGCAGGCTCGTCTTGCATCTCCCACGACGAAGGGATGACTGAATCCCCTGTGGATACCACAGAGAAAGACCTAGTTCTCCTCCTCATCGCGACCGGAGGCCTCACGTCCTTTGAAAACTCGAGAGGTCCGCGGAGATCAATGCTTCCAAAGGAGACGATGCCTGACTCCTCTTGAAAATGGATAGGAGTCCCAGGATCCCTGTGGCACGTGGAAAGGGACCCTGGGTCTCCTGCCTCACGTGGAGACGCGTCCCAATGGCCATGCCAAGACTCGAGGAGAATCCCGAGGTGTCCCTCGCACCTAGGCAGGAGTCCTGACGTCGCTGAAGAAACACGTGTCTGGAAGGGCCCTCCCCGACGTAACTCGAGAATATACCCCAGGTTCCGGCCGCAACTCGAGAAAAACCATGAGACTTCCCCCTCGCCGAGAGATGAGGCCCGATTCCCCTCCACTGCGTGCAGAGCAATTCCGTGTTCCACATCAAACATGAAAGGAGCCTTGATTTCCTTGATGGCACTCCAGAGAACACCCAAGATCACTGTCTCAAGTCTAGAGGGATCCTGAGGTCACTGTAGCAACACGAAAGTGCTCCGTGGACCCCAAATCAACTCGATATGAGAGCTTCGTCCCTGGCTTCGACTCAAGAGGAATACCCACTTTCCACAAGCACCTCAAGAGAAGGCTTCTCTCAGCTACAGGTATGTGAGACGGACCCTGAATTTGTGGCCTAAAGTGGAATGGATACCGAGATGCTCTGACTCGAAGGAAGGCCGGATATTCCGGCAGTGAATTGAATGCAGTCTCGTCTTGCATCTCCCACGAAGAAGGGATGTCTGAATCCCCAGTGGAGACCACAGAGAAAGACCTAGTTCTCCGCCTCATCGCGACCGGAGACCTCACGTCCTTTGAAAACTCGAGAGGTCCGCGGAGATCAATGCTTCCAAAGTAGACGATACCTGACTCCTCTTGAAAATGGATAGGAGTCCCAGGATCCCTGTGGCACGTGGAAAGGGACCCTGGGTCTCCCGCCTCACGTGGAGACGCATCCCAATGGCCATGCCAAGACTCGAGGAGAATCCCGAGGTGTCCCTCGCACCTAGGCTGGAGTCCTGACTTCGCTGAACAAACACGTGTCTGGAAGGGCCCTCCCCGTTGTAACTCGAGAATATACCCCAGGTTTCGGCCGCAACTCGAGAAAAACCATGAGACTTCCCCCTCGCCGCGAGATGAGGCCGGATTACCCCGCACTGTGTGCAGAGAAATTCCGTGTTCCACAACAAACATGAAAGGAGCCTTGATTTCCTTGATGGCACTCCAGAGAACACCCAAGATCACTGTCTCAAGTCTAGAGGGATCCTGAGGTCACTGTAGCAACACGAAAGGGCTCCGGGGACCCCAAATCAACTCGAGATGAGAGCTTAGTCCCTGGCTTCGACTCAAGAGGAATACCCACTTTCCACAAGCACCTCAAGAGGAGGCTTCTCTCAGATACAGGTATGTGAGAGGGACCCTGAGTTTGTGGCCTCAAGTGGAATGGACACCGTGATGCTCTGACTCGAAGGAAGGCCGGAAATCCCTGCAGTGATTTGAATGCAGGCTCGTCTTGCATCTCCCACGACGAAGGGATGTCTGAATCCACTGTGGAGACCACAGAGAAAGACCTAGTTCTCCGCCTCATCGCGACCGGAGGCCTCACGTCCTTTGAAAACTCGAGAGGTCCGCGGAGATCAATGCTTCCAAAGGAGAGGATGCCTGACTCCTCTTGAAAATGGATAGGAGTCCCAGGATCCCTGTGGACGGTGGAAAGGGACCCTGGGTCTACCGCCTCACGTGGAGACGCGTCCCAATTGCCATGCCAAGACTTGTGGAGAATCCCGAGGTGTCCCTCGAACCTAGGCAGGAGTCTGACGTCGCTGAAGAAACACGTGTCTGGAAGGGCCCTCCCCGTCGTTACTCGAGAATATTCCCCATGTTCACGCCGAAACTCGAGAAAAACCATGAGACTTCCCCCTCGCCGCGAGATGAGGCCCGATTCCCCGGCACTGCGTGCAGAGGAATTCCGTGTTACACATCAAACATGAAAGGAGCCTTGATTTCCTTGATGGCACTCCACAGAACACCCAAGATCACTGTCTCAAGTCTAGAGGGATCCTGAGTTCAATGTAGCAACACGAAAGTGCTCCGTGGACCCCAAATCAACTCGAGATGAGAGCTTCGTCCCTGGCTTCGACTCAAGGGGAATACCCACGTTCCACAACACCTAAAGAGGAGTCTTCTCTCAGCTACAGGTATGTGAGAGGGACCCTGAGTGTGTGGCCTCAAGTGGAATGGACACCGAGATGCTCTTACTCGGAAGAAGGCCGGATATCCGTGCAGTGAATTGAATGCAGGCTCGTCTTGCATCTCCCACGATGAAGGGATGTCTCAATCTCCTGTGGAGACCACAGAGAAAGACCTAGTTCTCCGCCTCATCGCGACCGGAGGCCTCACATCCTTTGAAAATTCGAGAGGTCCGTGGAAATCAATGCTTCCAACGGAGACGATGCCTGACTCCTCTTGAAAATGGATAGGAGTCCCAGGATCCCTGTGGCACGTGGAAAGGGACCCTGGGTTTCCCGCCTCACGTGGAGACGCATCCCAATGGCCATGCCAAGACTCGAGGAGAATCCCGAGTTGTCCCTCACACCAAGGCAGGAGTCCTGACGTCGCTGAAGAAACACGTGTCTGGAAGGGCCCTCCCGTCGTAACTCGAGAATATAACCCAGGTTCCGGCCGCAACTCGAGAAAAACCATGAGACTTCCCCCTCGCCGCGAGATGAGGCCCGATTCCCCTGCACTGCATGCAGAGCAATTCCGGGTTCCACATCAAACCAGAAAGGAGCCTTGATTTCCTTGATGGCACTCCAGACAACACCCAAGATCACTGTCTCAAGTCTAGAGGGATCCTGAGGTCACTGTAGCAACACGAAAGGGCTCCGTGGACCCCAAATCAACTCGAGATGAGAGATTCGTCCCTGGCTTCGACTCAAGTGGAATACCCACTTTCCACAAGCACCTCAAGAGGAGGCTTCCCTCAGCTACAGGTATGTGAGACGGACCCTGAATTTGTGGCCTAAAGTGGAATGGACACCGAGATGCTCTGACTCGAAGGAAGGCCGGATATTCCGGCAGTGAATTGAATGCAGTCTCGTCTTGCATCTCCCACGAAGAAGGGATGTCTGAATCCCCAGTGGAGACCACAGAGAAAGACCTAGTTCTCCGCCTCATCGCGACCGGAGACCTCACGTCCTTTGAAAACTCGAGAGGTCCGCGGAGATCAATGCTTCCAAAGTCGACGATACCTGACTCCTCTTGAAAATGGATAGGAGTCCCAGGATCCCTGTGGCACGTGGAAAGGGACCCTGGGTCTCCCGCCTCACGTGGAGACGCATCCCAATGGCCATGCCAAGACTCGAGGAGAATCCCGAGGTGTCCCTCGCACCTAGGCAGGAGTCCTGACGTCGCTGAACAAACATGTGTTTGGAAGGGCCCTCCCCGTCGTAACTCGAGAATATACCCCAGGTTCCGGCCGAAACTCGAGAAAAACCATGAGACTTCCACCTCGCCGCGAGATGAGGCCCGATTCCCCTGCACACCATGCAGAGCAATTCCGTGTTCCACATCAAACATGAAAGGAGATTTGATTTCCTTGATGGCACTCCAGAGTACACCCAAGATAACTGTCTCAAGTCTAGAGGGATCCTGAAGTCACTGTAGCATCACGAAAGGGCTCCGTAGACCCCAAATCAACTCTAGATGAGAGCTTCATCCCTGGCTTCAACTCAAGTGGAATACCTACTTTCCACAAGCACCTCAAGAGGAGGCTTCTCTCAGCTACAGGTATGTGAGAGGGACCCTGAGTTTGTGGCCTCAAGTGGAATGGACACCGAGATGCTCTGACTTGAAGGAAGGCCGGATATCCCTGCAGTGAATTGAATGCAGGCTCGTCTTGCATCTCACACGACGAAGGGATGTCTGAATCCCCTATGGAGACCACAGAGAAAGACCTAGTTCTCCGCCTCATCGCGACCGGAGGACTCACGTCCTTCGAAAACTCGAGACGTCCGAGGAGATCAATGCTTCCAATGGAGACGATGCCTGACTCCTCTTCAAAATGGATAATAGTCCGAGGATCCCTGTGGCACGTGGAAAGGGACCCTGGGTCTCCCGCCTCACGTGGAGACGCGTCCCAATGGCCATGCCAAGACTCGAGGAGAATCCCGAGGTGTCCCTCGCACCTAGGCAGGAGTCCTGACTTCGCTGAACAAACACGTGTCTGGAAGGGCCCTCCCCGTTGTAACTCGAGAATATACCCCAGGTTTCGGCCGCAACTCGAGAAAAACCATGAGACTTCACCCTCGCCGCGAGATGAGGCCGGATTACCCCGCACTGTGTGCAGAGAAATTCCGTGTTCCACAACAAACATGAAAGGAGCCTTGATTTCCTTGATGGCACTCCAGAGAACACCCAAGATCACTGTCTCAAGTCTAGAGGGATCCTGAGGTCACTGTAGCAACACGAAAGGGCTCCGTGGACCCCAAATCAACTCGAGATGAGAGCTTCGTCCCTGGCTTCGACTCAAGAGGAATACCCACTTTCCACAAGCACCTCAAGAGGAGGCTTCTCTCAGATACAGGTATGTGAGAGGGACCCTGAGTTTGTGGCCTCAAGTGGAATGGACACCGTGATGCTCTGACTCGAAGGAAGGCCGGAAATCCCTGCAGTGATTTGAATGCAGGCTCGTCTTGCATCTCCCACGACGAAGGGATGTCTGAATCCACTGTGGAGACCACAGAGAAAGACCTAGTTATCCGCCTCATCGCGACCGGAGGCCTCACGTCCTTTGAAAACTCGAGAGGTCCGCGGAGATCAATGCTTCCAAAGGAGAGGATGCCTGACTCCTCTTGAAAATGGATAGGAGTCCCAGGATCCCTGTGGACGGTGGAAAGGGACCCTGGGTCTCCCGCCTCACGTGGAGACGCGTCCCAATTGCCATGCCAAGACTTGTGGAGAATCCCGAGGTGTCCCTCGAACCTAGGCAGGAGTCTGACGTCGCTGAAGAAACACGTGTCTGGAAGGGCCCTCCCCGTCGTTACTCGAGAATATTCCCCATGTTCACGCCGAAACTCGAGAAAAACCATGAGACTTCCCCCTCGCCGCGAGATGAGGCCCGATTCCCCGGCACTGCGTGCAGAGGAATTCCGTGTTACACATCAAACATGAAAGGAGCCTTGATTTCCTTGATGGCACTCCACAGAACACCCAAGATCACTGTCTCAAGTCTAGAGGGATCCTGAGTTCAATGTAGCAACACGAAAGTGCTCCGTGGACCCCAAATCAACTCGAGATGAGAGCTTCGTCCCTGGCTTCGACTCAAGAGGAATACCCTCGTTCCACAACACCTAAAGAGGAGTCTTCTCTCAGCTACAGGTATGTGAGAGGGACCCTGAGTGTGTGGCCTCAAGTGGAATGGACACCGAGATGCTCTTACTCGGAAGAAGGCCGGATATCCGTGCAGTGAATTGAATGCAGGCTCGTCTTGCATCTCCCACGATGAAGGGATGTCTCAATCTCCTGTGGAGACCACAGAGAAAGACCTAGTTCTCCGCCTCATCGCGACCGGAGGCCTCACATCCTTTGAAAATTCGAGAGGTCCGTGGAAATCAATGCTTCCAACGGAGACGATGCCTGACTCCTCTTGAAAATGGATAGGAGTCCCAGGATCCCTGTGGCACGTGGAAAGGGACCCTGGGTTTCCCGCCTCACGTGGAGACGCATCCCAATGGCCATGCCAAGACTCGAGGAGAATCCCGAGTTGTCCCTCACACCTAGGCAGGAGTCCTGACTTCGCTGAAGAAACACGTGTCTGGAAGGGCCCTCCCGTCGTAACTCGAGAATATAACCCAGGTTCCGGCCGCAACTCGAGAAAAACCATGAGACTTCCCCCTCGCCGCGAGATGAGGCCCGATTCCCCTGCACTGCATGCAGAGCAATTCCGAGTTCCACATCAAACCAGAAAGGAGCCTTGATTTCCTTGATGGCACTCCAGACAACACCCAAGATCACTGTCTCAAGTCTAGAGGGATCCTGAGGTCACTGTAGCAACACGAAAGGGCTCCGTGGACCCCAAATCAACTCGAGATGAGAGATTCGTCCCTGGCTTCGACTCAAGTGGAATACCCACTTTCCACAAGCACCTCAAGAGGAGGCTTCCCTCAGCTACAGGTATGTGAGAGGGACCCTGAGTTTGTGGCCTCAAGTGGAATGGACACCGTGATGCTCTGACTCGAAGGAAGGCCGGAAATCCCTGCAGTGAATTGAATGCAGGCTCGTCTTGCATCTCCCACGACGAAGGGATGTCTGAATCCACTGTGGAGACCACAGAGAAAGACCTAGTTCTCCGCCTCATCGCGACCGGACGCCTCACCTCCTTTGAAAACTCGAGAGGTCCGCGGAGTCAATGCTTCCAAAGGAGAGGATGCCTGACTCCTCTTGAAAATGGATAGGAGTCCCAGGATCCCTGTGGCCGGTGGAAAGGGACCCTGGGTCTACCGCCTCACGTGGAGACGCGTCCCAATTGCCATGCCAAGACTTGTGGAGAATCCCGAGGTGTCCCTCGAACCTAGGCAGGAGTCCTGACGTCGCTGAACAAACACGTGTCTGGAAGGGCCCTCCCCGTCGTGACTCGAGAATATTCCCCATGTTCACGCCGAAACTCGAGAAAAAACATGAGACTTCCCCCTCGCCGCGAGATGAGGCCCGATTCCCCGGCACTGCGTGCAGAGCAATTCCGTGTTACACATCAAACATGAAAGGAGCCTTGATTTCCTTGATGGCACTCCACAGAACACCCAAGATCACTGTCTCAAGTCTAGAGGGATCCTGAGTTCAATGTAGCAACACGAAAGTGCTCCGTGGACCCCAAATCAACTCGAGATGAGAGCTTCGTCCCTGGCTTCGAATCAAGAGGAATACCCACGTTCCACAACACCTAAAGAGGAGTCTTCTCTCAGCTACAGGTATGTGAGAGGGACCCTGAGTGTGTGGCCTCAAGTGGAATGGACACCGAGATGCTCTTACTCGGAAGAAGGCCGGATATCCCTGCAGTGAATTGAATGCAGGCTCGTCTTGCATCTCCCACGATGAAGGGATGTCTGAATCTCCTGTGGAGACCACAGAGAAAGACCTAGTTCTCCGCCTCATCGCGACCGGAGGCCTCACGTCCTTTGAAAACTCGAGAGGTCCGTGGAAATCAATGCATCCAACGGAGACGATGCCTGACTCCTCTTGAAAATGGATAGGAGTCCCAGGATCCCTGTGGCACGTGGAAAGGGACCCTGGGTTTCCCGCCTCACGTGGAGACGCATCCCAATGGCCATGCCAAGACTCGAGGAGAATCCCGAGTTGTCCCTCACACCAAGGCAGGAGTCCTGACATCGCTGAAGAAACACGTGTCTGGAAGGGCCCTCCCGTCGTAACTCGAGAATATAACCCAGGTTCCGGCCGCAACTCGAGAAAAACCATGAGACTTCCCCCTCGCCGCGAGATGAGGCCCGATTCCCCTGCACTGCATGCAGAGCAATTCCGTGTTCCACATCAAACCAGAAAGGAGCCTTGATTTCCTTGATGGCACTCCAGACAACACCCAAGATCACTGTCTCAAGTCTAGAGGGATCCTCAGGTCACTGTAGCAACACGAAAGGGCTCCGTGGACCCCAAATCAACTCGAGATGAGAGATTCGTATCTGGCTTCGACTCAAGTGGAATACCCACTTTCCACAAGCACCTCAAGAGGAGGCTTCCCTCAGCTACAGGTATGTGAGAGGGACCCTGAGTTTGTGGCCTCAAGTGGAATGGACACCGTTATGCTCTGACTCAAAGGAAGGCCGGATATCCCGGCAGTGAATTGAATGCAGGCTCGTCTTGCATCTCCCAAGACGAAGGGATGTTTGAATCCCCTGTGGAGACCACAGAGAAAGACCTAGTTCTCCGCCTCATCGCGACCGGAGGCCTCACGTGCTTTGAAAACTTGAGAGGTCCGCGGAGATCAATGCTTCCAAAGGAGACGATGCCTGACTCCTCTTGAAAATTTATAGGAGTCCCAGGATCCCTGTGGCACGTGGAAAGGGACCCTGGGTCTCCCGCCTCTCGTGGAGAAGCGTCCCAATGGCCATGCCAAGACTCGAGTAGAATCCCGAGCTGTCCCTCGCACCTAGGCAGGAGTCGTGACGTCGCTGAACAAACACGTGTCTGGAAGGGCCCTCCAGATCGTAACTCAAGAATATACCCCAGGTTCCGGCCGCAACTCGAGAAAAACCATGAGACTTCCCCCTCGCCGCGAGATGAGGCCCGATTCCCCTGCACTGCGTGCCGAGCAATTCCGTGTTCCACATCAAACATGAAAGGAGCCCTGATTTCCTTGATGGCACTCCAGAGAAAACCCAAGATGACTGTCTCAAGTCTAGAGGGATCCCGGGGTCACTGTAGCAACATGAAAGGGCTCCGTGGACCCCAAATCAACTCGTGATGACAGCTTCGTCCCTGGCTTCGACTCAAGAGGAATACCCACTTTCCACAAGCACCTCAAGAGGAGGCCTCTCTCAGCTACAGGTATGTGAGAGGGACCCTGAGTTTGTGGCCTCAAGTGGAATGGACACCGAGATGCTCTGACTCGAAGGAAGGCCGGATGTCCCTGCAGTGAATTGAATACAGGGTCGTCTTGCATCTCCCACGACGAAGGGATGTCTGAATCCCCTGTGGAGGCCACAGAGAAAGACCTAGTTCTCCGCCTCATCGCGACCGGAGGCCTCACCACCTTTGAAAACTCGAGAGGTCCGCGGAGATCAATGCCTCCAAAGGAGACGATGCCTGACTCCTCTTGAAAATGGATAGGAGTCACAGGATCCCTGTGGCACGTGGAAAGTGACCCTGGGTATCCCGCCTCACGTGGAGATGCGTCCCTATGGCCATGCCAAGACTCGAGGAGAATCCCGAGGTATCCCTCGCACCTAGGCAGGAGTCCTGACGTTGCTGGACAAACACGTGTCTGGAAGGGGCCTCCCTGTCGTAACTCGAGAATATAACCCAGGTTCCGGCCGGAACTCGAGAAAAACCATGAGACTTCCCCCTCGCCGAGAGATGAGGCCCGATTCCCCTGCACTGCGTGCAGAGCAATTCCGTGTTCCACATCAAACATGAAAGAGCCTTGATTTCCTTGATGGCACTCCAGAGAACACCCAAGATCACTGTCTCAAGTCTAGAGGGATCCTGAGGTCACTGTAGCAACACGAAACGGATCCGTGGACCCCAAATCAACTCGAGATGACTGCTTCGTCCCTTGCTTCGACTCAAGAGGAATTCCCACTTTCCACAAGCACCTCAAGAGGAGGCTTCTCTCAGCTACAGGTATGTGAGTGGGACCCTGAGTTTGTGGCCTCAAATGGAATGGACACCGAGATGCTCTGACTCAGAGGAAGGCCGGATATCCCGGCAGTGAATTGAATGCAGGCTCGTCTTGCATCTGCCCCGAGGAAGGTATGTCTGAATCCCCTGTGGAGCCCACAGAGAAAGACCTAGTTCTCCGCCTCATCGCGACCGGAGGCCTCACGGCCTTTGAAAAATCGAGAGGTCCGCGGAGATCAATGCTTCCAAAGGAGACGATGCCTGACTCCTCTTTAAATGGATAGGAGTCCCAGGATCCCTGTCCACGTCGAAAGGGACCCTGGGTCTCCCGCCTCACGTGGAGACGCGTCCCAATGGCCATGCCAAGACTCGAGGAGAATCCCGAGGTGTCCCTCGCACCTAGGCAGGAGTCCTGATGTCGCTGAAGAAACACGTGTCTGGAAGGGCCCTCCCCGTCGTAACTCGAGAATATACCCCAGGTTCCGGCCGCAACTCGAGAAAAACCATGAGACTTCCCCCTCGCCGCGAGATGAGGCCCGATTCCCCTGCACTGCGTGCAGAGCAATTCCGTGTTACACATCAAACATGAAAGGAGCCTTGATTTCCTTGATGGCACTCCAGAGAACACCCAAGATCACTGTCTCAAGTCTAGAGGGATCCTGAGGTCACTGTAGCAAAACGAAAGAGCTGCGTGGACACCAAATCAACTCGAGATGAGAGCTTCTTCCCTAGCTTCGACTCAAGAGGAATACCCACTTTCCACAAGCACCTCAAGAGGAGGCTTCTCTCAGCTACAGGTATGTGAGAGGGACCCTGAGTTTGTGGCCTCAAGTGGAATGGACACCGAGATGCTCTGACTCGAAGGAAGGCCGGATATCCCTGCAGTGAATTGAATGCAGGCTCGTCTTGCATCTCCCACGACGAAGTGATGTCTGAATCCCTTGTGGAGACCACAGAGAAAGACCTAGTTCTCTGCCTCATCGCGACCGGAGGCCTCACCTCCTTTGAAACCTCGAGAGGTCCGCGGAGATCAATGCTTCCAAAGGAGACTATGCCTGACTCCTCTTGAAAATGGATAGGAGTCCCAGGATCACTGTGGCACGTGGAAAGGGACCCTGGGTCTCCCGCCTCACGTGGAGACGCGTCCCAATGGCCATGCCAAGACTCGAGGAGAATCCCGAGGTGTCCCTCGAACCTAGGCAGGAGTCGTGATGTCGCTGAAGAAACACGTGTCTGGAAGGGCCCTCCCCGTCGTAACTCGAGAATATACCCCAGGTTCCGCCCGCAACTCGAGAAAAACCATGAGACTTCCCCCTCGCCGCGAGATGAGGCCCGATTCCCATGCACTGCGTGCAGAGCAATTCCGTGTTCCACATCAAACGTGAAAGGAGCCTTGATTTCTTTGATGGCACTCCAGAGAAAACCCAAGATCACTCTCTCAAGTCTAGAGGGATCCTGAGGTCACTGGAGCAACACGAAAGGGCTCCGTGGACCCCAAATCAACTCGAGATGAGAACTTAGTCCCTGGCTTCGACTCAAGAGGAATACCAACTTTCCACAACCATATCAAGAGGAGGCTTCTCTCTCCTAAATGTATGTGAAAGCGACCCTGATTTTGTGGCCTCAAGTGGAATGGACACCGAGATGCTCTGACTCGAAGTGAGGCCGGATATCCCTGCAGTGAATTGAATGCAGGCTCGTCTTGCATCTCCCAAGACGAAGGGATGTCTGAATCCCCTGTGGAGACCACAGAGAAACACCTTGTTATCCACCTCATGGCGACCGGAGGCCTCACGTCCTTTGAAAACTCGAGAGGTCCGCGGAGATCAATGCTTCCAAAGGAGACGATGCCTGACTCCTCTTGAAAATGGATAGGAGTCCCAGGATCCCTGTGGCACGTGGAAAGGGACCCTGGGTCTCCCGCCTCACGTGGAGACGCGTCCCAATGGCCATGCCAAGACTCGAGGAGAATCCCGAGGTGTCCCTCGCACCTAGGCAGAAGTCCTGACGTCGCTGAAGAAACACATGTCTGGAAGGGCCCTCCCCGTCGTAACTCGAGAATATACCCCAGGTTGCAGCCGCAACTCGAGAAAAACCATGAGACTTCCCCCTCGCCGCGAGGTGAGGCCCGATTCCCCTGCACTGTGTGCAGAGCAATTCCGTGTTCCACATCAAACATGAAAGGACCCTTGATATCCTTAATGGCACTCCAGAGAACACCCAAGATCACTGTCTCAAGTCTAGAGGGATCCTGAGGTCACTGTAGCAAAACGAAAGAGCTGCGTGGACACCAAATCAACTCGAGATGAGAGCTTCTTCCCTAGTTTCGACTCAAGAGGAATACCCACTTTCCACAAGCACCTCAAGAGGAGGCTTCTCTCAGCTACAGGTATGTGAGAGGGACCCTGAGTTTGTGGCCTCAAGTGGAATGGACACCGAGATGCTCTGACTCGAAGGAAGGCCGGATATCCCTGCAGTGAATTGAATGCAGGCTCGTCTTGCATCTCCCACGACGAAGTGATGTCTGAATCCCTTGTGGAGACCACAGAGAAAGACCTAGTTCTCTGCCTCATCGCGACCGGAGGCCTCACCTCCTTTGAAAGCTCGAGAGGTCCGCGGAGATCAATGCTTCCAAAGGAGACTATGCCTGACTCCTCTTGAAAATGGATAGGAGTCCCAGGATCACTGTGGCACGTGGAAAGGGACCCTGGGTCTCCCGCCTCACGTGGAGACGCGTCCCAATGGCCATGCCAAGACTCGAGGAGAATCCCGAGGTGTCCCTCGCACCTAGGCATGAGTCCTGATGTCGCTGAAGAAACACGTGTCTGGAAGGGCCCTCCCCGTCGTAACTCGAGAATATACCCCAGGTTCCGCCTGCAACTCGAGAAAAACCATGAGACTTCCCCCTCGCCGCGAGATGAGGCCCGATTCCCATGCACTGCGTGCAGAGCAATTCCGTGTTCCACATCAAACATGAAAGGAGCCTTGATTTCCTTGATGGCACTCCAGAGAACACCCAAGATCACTGTCTCAAGTCTAGAGGGATCCTGAGGTCACTGTAGCAACACAAAAGGGCTCCGTGGACCCCAAATCAATTCGAGATGAGAGCTTCGTCCCTGGCTTCGACTCAAGAGGAATACCCACTTTCCACAAGCACCTCAAGAGGAGGCTTCTCTCAGCTACATGTATGTGAGAGAGACCCTGAGTTTGTGGCCTCAAGTGGAATGGACACCGAGATGCTCTGACTCGAAGTAAGGCCGGATATCCCTGCAGTGAATTGAATGCAGGCTCGTCTTGCATCTCGCAAGACGAAGGGATGTCTGAATCCCCTGTGGAGACCACAGAGAAAGACCTAGTTCTCCGCCTCATCGTGACTGGAGGCCTCACGTCCTTTGAAAACTCGAGAGGTCCCCGGAGACGAATGCTTCCAAAGGAGACGATGCCTGACTCCTCTAGAAAGTGGATAGGAGTCCCAGGATCCCTGTGGCACGTGGAAAGGGACCCTGGGTCTCCCGCCTCACGTGGAGACGCGTCCCAATGGCCATGCCAAGACTCGAGGAGAATCCCGAGGTGTCCCTCGCACCTAGGCAGGAGTCCTGACATCGCTGAACAAACACGTGTCTGTAAGGGCCCTCCCCGTCGTAACTCGAGAATATACCCCAGGTTCCGGCCGCAACTTGAGAAAAACCATGAGACTTCCCCCTCGCCGCGAGATGAGGCCCGATACCCCTGCCCTGCTTGCAGAGCAATTCCGTGTTCCACATCAAACATGAAAGGAGCCTTGATTTCCTTGATGGCACTCCAGAGAACACCCAAGATCACTGTCTCAAGTCTAGAGGGATCCTGAGGTCACTGTAGCAACACGAAAGGGCTCCATGGACCCCAAATCAACTCGAGATGAGAGATTTGTCCCTGGCTTCAACTCAAGAGGAATACCAACTTTCCACAAGCACGTCAGGAGAAGGCTACTCTCAGCTACAGGTATGTGAGAGGGACCCTGAGTTTGTGGCCTCAAGTGAAATGGACACCGAGATGCTCTGACTCGAAGGAAGGCCGGATATCCCTGCAGTGAATTGAAAGCAGGCACTTCTTGCATCTCCCACGACGAAGGGATGTCTGAATCCCCTGTGGAGACCACAGAGAAAGACCTAGTTCTCCGCCTCATCGCGACCAGAGGCCTCACGTCCTTTGAAAACTCGAGAGGTCCGCGGAGATCAATGCTTCCAAAGGAGACGATGCCTGAGTCCTCTTGAAAATGGATAGGAGTCCCAGGATCCCTGTGGCACTTGGAAAGGGACCCTGGGTCTCTCGCCTCACGTAGAGACGCGTCCCAATGGCCATGCCAAGACTCGAGGAGAATCCCGACGTGTCCCTCCCACCTAGGCAGGAGTCCTGACGTCACTGAACAAACACGTGTCTGGAAGGGCCCTCCTCGTTGTATTTCGAGAATATACCCCAGGTTCCGGCCCCAACTCGAGAAAAACCATGAGACTTTCCCCTCGCCGCGAGATGAGGCCCGATTCCCCTGCACTGCGTGCAGAGCAATTCCGTGTTCCACATCAAACATGAAAGGAGCCTTGATTTCCTTGATGGCACTCCAGAGATAACCCAAGATCACTGTCTCAAGTATAGAGGGATCCTGAGGTCACTGTAGCAACAGGAAATGGCTCCGTGGACCCCAAATCAACTCGAGATGACAGCTTCGTCCCTGGCTTCGACTCAAGAGGAATACCCACTTTCCACAAGCACCTCAAGAGGAGGCTTCTCTCAGCTACAGGTATGTGAGAGGGACCCTGAGTTTGTGGCCTCAAGTGGAATGGACACCGAGATGCTCTGACTCAGAGGAAGGCCGGATATATCCGGCAGTGAATTGAATGCAGGCTCGTCTTGCATCTCCCACGACGAAGGGATGTCTGAATCCCCTGTGGAGACCACAGAGAAAGACCTTGTTATCCACCTCATCGCGACCGGAGGCCTGACATCCTTTGAAAACTCAAGAGGTCCGCTGAAATCAATGCTTCCAAAGGAGACGATGCCTGACTCCTCTTGAAAATGGATAGGAGTCCCAGGATCCCTGTGGCACTTGGAAAGGGACCCTGGGTCTCCCGCCTCACGTGGAGACGCGTCCCAATTGCCATGCCAAGACTCGAGGAGAATCCCGAGATGTCCCTCGCACCTAGGCAGGAGTCCTGACGTCGCGGAACAAACACGTGTCTGGAAGGGCCCTCCCCGTCGTAACTCGAGATATACCCCAGGTTCCGGCCGCAACTCGAGAAAAACCATGAGACTTCCCCCTCGCCGCGAGATGAGGCCCGTTTCCCCTGCACTGCGTGCAGAGCAATTCCGTGTTCCACATCAAACGTGAAAGGAGCCTTGATTTCCTTAATGGCACTCCAGAGAAAACCCAATAACACTGTCTCAAATCTAGAGGGTTCCTGAGGTCACTGGAGCAACCCGAAAGGGCACTGTGGACTCCAAATGAAGTCGAGATGAGAGCTTAGTCCCTGGCTTCGACTCAAGAGGAATACCAACTTTCCACAAGCACCTCAAGAGGAGGCTTCTCTCAGCTACAGGTATGTGAGAGGGACCCTGAGTTTGTTGCCTCAAGTGGAATGGACACCGAGATGCTCTGACTCGAAAGAAGGACGGATATCCCTGCAGTGAATTGAATGCAGGCTCGTATTGCATCTCCCAAGACGAAGGGATGTCTGAATCCCCTGTGGAGACCACAGAGAAAGACCTAGTTCTCCACCTCATCGGGACCGGAGGCCTCACATCCTTTGAAAACTCGAGAGGTCCGCGGAGATCAATGCTTCCAAAGGAGACGATGCCTGACTCCTCTTGAAAATGGATAGGAGTCCCAGGATCCCTGTGGCACGTGGAAAGGGACCCTGGGTCTCCCGCCTCACGTGGAGACGCGTCCCAATTGCCATGCCAAGACTCGAGGAGAATCCCGAGGTGTCCCTCGCACTTAGGCAGGAGTCCTGACGTCGTTGAACAAACACGTGTCTCGAAGCTCTCTCCCGGCCTTACTCGAGAATATACCCCAGGTTCCGGCCGCAAGTCGAGAAAAACCATGAGATTTCCCCCTCGCCGCGAGATGAGGCCGGATTCCCCTGCACTGCGTGCAGAGCAATTCCGTGTTCCACATCAAACGTGAAAGGAGCCTTGATTTCCTTGATGGCACTCCAGAGAAAACCCAAGATCACTGTCTCAAGTCTAGAGGGATCCTGAGGTCACTGGATGAACACGAAAGGGCTCCGTGGACCCCAAATCAACTCGAGATGAGAGCTTAGTCCCTGGCTTCGACTCAAGAGGAATACCAACTTTCCACAAGCGCCTCAAGACTAGGCTTCTCTCAGCTACAGGTATGTGAGAGGGACCCTGAGTTTTTGGCCTCAAGTGGAATGGACACCGAGATGTTGTGACTCGAAGTAAGGTCGGATATCCCTGCAGTGAATTGAATTCAGGCTCGACTTGCATCTCCCAAGACGAAGGGATGTCTGAATCCCCTGTGGAGACCACAGAGAAAGACCTAGTCCTCCCCTCATCCCGACCGGAGGCCTCACATCCTTTGAAAACTCGAGAGGTCTGCGGAGATCAATGCTTCCAAAGGAGACGATGCCTGACTCCTCTTGAAAATGGATAGGAGTCCCAGGATCCCTGTGGCACGTGGAAAGGGACCCTGGGTCTCCCGCCTCACGTGGAGACGCGTCCCAATTGCCATGCCAAGACTCGAGGAGAATCCCGAGGTTTCCCTCACACCTAGGCAGGAGTCCTGACGTCGCTGAACAAACACGTGTGTGGAAGGGCCCTCCGCGTCGTAACTCGAGAATATATCCCAGGTTCCAGCCGCAACTCGAGAAAAACCATGAGACTTCCCCCTCGCCGCGAGATGAGGCCCGATTCCCCTGCATTGCGTGCAGAGCAATTCCGTGTTCCACATCAAACGTGAAAGGAGCCTTGATTTCCTTGATGGCACTCCAGAGAAAACCCAAGATTACTGTCTTAAGTCTAGAGGGATCCTGAGGTCACTGGAGCAACACGAAAGGGCTCCGTGGACCCCAAATCAACTCGAGAGGAGAGCTTTGTCCCTGGCTTCGACTCAAGAGGAATACCAAATTTCCACAAGCACCTCAAGAGGAGGCTTCTCTCAGCTACAGGTGTGTCAGAGGGACCCTGAGTTTGTGGCCTCAAGTGGAATGGACACCGAGATGCTCTGACTCGAAGTGAGGCCGGATATCCCTGCAGTGAATTGAATGCAGGCTCGTCTTGCATCTCCCAAGACGAAGGGATGTCTGAATCCCCTGTGGAGACCACAGAGAAACACCTTGTTATCCACCTCATGGCGACCGGAGGCCTCACGTCCTTTGAAAACTCGAGAGGTCCGCGGAGATCAATGCTTCCAAAGGAGACGATGCCTGACTCCTCTTGAAAATGGATAGGAGTCCCAGGATCCCTGTGGCACGTGGAAAGGGACCCTGGGTCTCCCGCCTCACGTGGAGACACGTCCCAATGGCCATGCCAAGACTCGAGGAGAATCCCGAGGTGTCCCTCGCACCTAGGCAGAAGTCCTGACGTCGCTGAAGAAACACATGTCTGGAAGGGCCCTCCCCGTCGTAACTCGAGAATATACCCCAGGTTGCAGCCGCAACTCGAGAAAAACCATGAGACTTCCCCCTCGCCGCGAGGTGAGGCCCGATTCCCCTGCACTGGGTGCAGCGCAATTCCGTGTTCCCCATCAAACATGAAAGGACCCTTGATATCCTTAATGGCACTCCAGAGAACACCCAAGATCACTGTCTCAAGTCTAGAGGGATCCTGAGGTCACTGTAGCAAAACGAAAGAGCTGCGTGGACACCAAATCAACTCGAGATGAGAGCTTCTTCCCTAGCTTCGACTCAAGAGGAATACCCACTTTCCACAAGCACCTCAAGAGGAGGCTTCTCTCAGCTACAGGTATGTGAGAGGGACCCTGAGTTTGTGGCCTCAAGTGGAATGGACACCGAGATGCTCTGACTCGAAGGAAGGCCGGATATCCCTGCAGTGAATTGAATGCAGGCTCGTCTTGCATCTCCCACGACGAAGTGATGTCTGAATCCCTTGTGGAGACCACAGAGAAAGACCTAGTTCTCTGCCTCATCGCGACCGGAGGCCTCACCTCCTTTGAAACCTCGAGAGGTCCGCGGAGATCAATGCTTCCAAAGGAGACTATGCCTGACTCCTCTTGAAAATGGATAGGAGTCCCAGGATCACTGTGGCACGTGGAAAGGGACACTGGGTCTCCCTCCTCACGTGGAGACGCGTCCCAATGGCCATGCCAAGACTCGAGGAGAATCCCGAGGTGTCCCTCGCAACTAGGCAGGAGTCCTGACATCGCTGAACAAACACGTGTCTGTAAGGGCCCTCCCCGTCGTAACTCGAGAATATACCCCAGGTTCCGGCCGCAACTTGAGAAAAACCATGAGACTTCCCCCTCGCCGCGAGATGAGGCCCGATACCCCTGCCCTGCGTGCAGAGAAATTCCGTGATCCACATCAAACATGAAAGGAGCCTTGATTTCCTTGATGGCACTCCAGAGAACACCCAAGATCACTGTCTCAAGTCTAGAGGGATCCTGAGGTCACTGTAGCAACACGAAAGGGCTCCATGGACCCCAAATCAACTCGAGATGAGAGATTCGTCCCTGGCTTCAACTCAAGAGGAATACCCACTTTCCACAAGCACGTCAGGAGAAGGCTACTCTCAGCTACAGATATGTGAGAGGGACCCTGAGTTTGTGGCCTCAAGTGAAATGGACACCGAGATGCTCTGACTCGAAGGAAGGCCGGATATCCCTGCAGTGAATTGAAAGCAGGCACTTCTTGCATCTCCCACGATGAAGAGATGTCTGAATCCCCTGTGGAGACCACAGAGAAAGACCTATTTCTCCACCTCATCGCGACCGGAGGCCTCAAGTCCTTTGAAAACTCGAGAGGTCCGCGGAGATCAATGCTTCCAAAGGAGACGATGCCTGACTCCTCTTGAAAATGGATAGGAGTCCCAGGATCCCTGTGGCACGTGGAAAGCGACGCTGGGTCTCCCGCCTCACGTGGAGACGCGTCCCAATGGCCATGCCAAGACTCGAGGAGAATCCCGAGGTGTCCCTGGCACCTAGGAAGGAATCCTTTCGTCGCTGAAGAAACACGTGTCTGGAAGGGCCCTCCCCGTCGTAACTCGAGTATATACCCCAGGTTCCGGCCGCAACTCGAGAAAAACCATGAGACTTCCCCCTCACCGCGAGATGAGGCCCGATTCCCCTGCACTGCGTGCAGAGCAATTCCGTGTTCCACATCAAACATGAAAGGATCCTTGATTTCCTTAATGGCACTCCAGAGAACACCCAAGATCACTGTCTCAATCTAGAGCGATCCTGAGGTCACTGTACCAACACGAAAGGGCTCCGTGAACCCCAAATCAACTCGAGATGAGAGCTTCTTCCCTAGCTTCGACTCAAGAGGAATACCCACTTTCCACAAGCACCTCAAGAGGAGGCTTCTCTCAGCTACAAGTATGTGAGAGGGACCCTGAGTTTGTGGCCTCAAGTAGAATGGACACCGAGATGCTCTGACTCGAAGGAAGGCCGGATATCCGTGCAGTGAATTGAATGCAGGCTCGTCTTGCATCTCCCACGACGAAGGGATGTCTGAATCCCTTGTGGAGACCACAGAGAAAGACCTAGTTCTCTGCCTCATCGCGACCGGAGGCCTCACCTCCTTTGAAACCTCGAGAGGTCTGCGGAGATCAATGCTTCCAAAGGAGACTATGCCTGACTCCTCTTGAAAATGGATAGGAGTCCCAGGATCACTGTGGCACGTGGAAAGGGACCCTGGGTCTCCCGCCTCACGTGGAGACGCATCCCAATGGCCATGCCAAGACTCGAGGAGAATCCCGAGGTGTCCCTCGCACCTAGGCAGAAGTCCTGACGTCGCTGAAGAAACACGTGTCTGGAAGGGCCCTCCCCGTCGTAACTCGAGAATATACCCCAGGTTCCGCCCGCAACTCGAGAAAAACCATGAGACTTCCCCCTCGCCGCGAGATGAGGCCCGATTCCCATGCACTGCGAGCAGAGCAATTCCGTGTTCCACATCAAACATGAAAGGAGCCTTGATTTCCTTGATGGCACTCCAGAGAAACCCAAGATCACTGTCTCAAGTCTAGAGGGATCCTGAGGTCACTGTAGCAAGACGAAAGGGCTCCATGGACCCCAAATCAACTCGAGATGAGAGATTCGTCCCTGGCTTCGACTCAAGAGGAATACCCACTTTCCACAAGCACGTCAGGAGGAGGCTACTCTCAGCTACAGGTATGTGAGAGGGACCCTGAGTTTGTGGCCTCAAGTGGAATGGACACCGAGATGCTCTGACTCGAAGGAAGGCCGGATATCCGTGCAGTGAATTGAATGCAGGCTCGTCTTGCATCTCCCAAGACGAAGGGATGTCTGAATCCCCTGTGGAGACCACAGAGAAAGACCTAGGTCTCCGCCTCATCGTGCCCGGAGGCCTCACGTCCTTTGAAAACTCGAGAGGTCCGCGGAGATCAATGCTTCCAAAGGAGACGATGCCTGACTCCTCTTGAAGATGGATAGGAGTCCCAGGATCCCTGTGGCACTTGGAAAGGGACCCTGGGTCTCCTGCCTCACGTGGAGACGCGTCACAATGGCCATGCCAAGACTCGAGGAGAATCCCGATGTGTTCCTCGCACCTAGGCAGGAGTCCTGATGTCGCTGAACAAACACGTGTCTGGAAGGGCCCTCCCCGTCGTAACTCGAGAATATACCCCAGGTTCCGGCCGCAACTCGAGAAAAACCATGAGACTTCCCCCTCGCCGCGAGGTGAGGCCCGATTCCCCTGCACTGCGTGCAGAGCAATTCCGTGTTCCACATCAAACATGAAAGGAGCCTTGATTTCCTTGATGGCACTCCAGAGAACACCCAAGATCACTGTCTCAAGTCTAGAGGGATCCTGAGGTCACTGTAGCAACACAAAAGGGCTCCGTGAACCCCAAATCAACTCGAGATGAGAGCTTCTTCCCTAGCTTCGACTCAAGAGGAATACCCACTTTCCACAAGCACCTCAAGAGGAGGCTTCTCTCAGCTACAGGTATGTGAGAGGGACCCTGAGTTTGTGGACTCAAGTGGAATGGACACCGAGATGCTCTGACTCGAAGGAAGGCCGAATATCCCTGCAGTGAACTGAATGCAGGCTCGTCTTGCATCTCCCACGACGAAGGGATGTCTGAATCCCTTGTGGAGACCACAGAGAAAGACCTAGTTCTCTGCCTCATCGCGACCGGAGGCCTCACGTGCTTTGAAAACTTGAGAGGTCCGCGGAGATCAATGCTTCCAAAGGAGACGATGCCTGACTCCTCTTGAAAATTTATAGGAGTCCCAGGATCCCTGTGGCACGTGGAAAGGCAACCTGGGTCTCCCGCCTCTCGTGGAGAAGCGTCCCAATGGCCATGCCAAGACTCGAGTAGAATCCCGAGCTGTCCCTCGCACCTAGGCAGGAGTCGTGACGTCGCTGAACAAACACGTGTCTGGAAGGGCCCTCCAGATCGTAACTCAAGAATATACCCCAGGTTCCGGCCGCAACTCGAGAAAAACCATGAGACTTCCCCCTCGCCGCGAGATGAGGCCCGATTCCCCTGCACTTCGTACAGAGCAATTCCGTGTTCCACATCAAACATGAAAGAGCCTTGATTTCCTTGATGGCACTCCAGAGAACACCCAAGATCACTGTCTCAAGTCTAAAGGGATCCTGAGGTCACTGTAGCAACACGAAACGGCTCCGTGGACCACAAATCAACTCGAGATGACAGCTTCGTCCCTGGCTTCGACTCAAGAGGAATACCCACTTTCCACAATCACCTCAAAAGGAGGCTTCTCTCAGCTATAGGTATGTGAGAGGGACCCTGAGTGTGTGGCCTCAAGTGGAATGGACACCGAGATGATCTGATTCGATGGAAGACTGGATATCCCTGCAGTGAATTGAATGCAGGCTCGTCTTGCATCTCCCACGATGAAGGGATGTCTGAATCCCCTGTGGAGACCACAGAGAAAGACCTAGTTCTCCGCCTCATCGCGACCGGAGGCCTCACATCCTTTGAAAAATCCAGAGGTCCGCGGAGATCAATGCTTCCAACGGAGACGATGCCTGACTCCTCTTTAAATGGATAGGAGTCCCAGGATCCCTGTGGCACGTGGAAAGGGACCCTGGGTCTCCCGGCTCACGTGGAGACGCGTCGAATGGCCTTGCCAAGACTCGAGGAGAATCCCGAGGTGTCCCTCGCACCTAGGCAGGAGTCCTGACGTCGCTGAACACAAACGTGTCTGGAAGGGCCCTCCCCGTTGTAACTCGAGAATATACCACAGGTTCCGGCCGCAACTCGAGAAAAACAATGAGACTTCCCCCTCGCCGAGAGATGAGGTCCGATTCCACTGCACTGCGTTCAGAGCAATTCCGTGTTCCACATCAAACATGAAAGGAGCCCTGATTTCCTTGATGGCACTCCAGAGAACACCCAAGATGACTGTCTCAAGTCTAGAGGGATCCCGGGGTCACTGTAGCAACATGAAAGGGCTCCGTGGACCCCAAATCAACTCGTGATGACAGCTTCGTCCCTGGCTTCGACTCAAGAGGAATACCCACTTTCCACAAGCACCTCAAGAGGAGACCTCTCTCAGCTACAGGTATGTGAGAGGGACCCTGAGTTTGTGGCCTCAAGTGGAATGGACACCGAGATGCTCTGACTCGAAGGAAGGCCGGATATCCCTGCAGTGAATTGAATACAGGCTCGTCTTGCATCTCCCACGACGAAGGGATGTCTGAATCCCCTGTGGAGGCCACAGAGAAAGACCTAGTTCTCCGCCTCATCGCGACCGGAGGCCTCACCTCCTTTGAAAACTCGAGAGGTCCGCGGAGATCAATGCTTCCAAAGGAGACGATGCCTGACTCCTCTTGAAAATGGATAGGAGTCCCAGGATCCCTGTGGCACGTGGAAAGTGACCCTGGGTATCCCGCCTCACGTGGAGATGCGTCCCTATGGCCATGCCAAGACTCGAGGAGAATCCCGAGGTGTCCCTCGCACCTAGGCAGGAGTCCTGACGTTGCTGGACAAACACGTGTCTGGAAGGGGCCTCCCTGTCGTAACTCGAGAATATAACCCAGGTTCCGGCCGGAACTCGAGAAAAACCATGAGACTTCCCCCTCGCCGAGAGATGAGGCCCGATTCCCCTGCACTGCGTGCAGAGCAATTCCGTGTTCCACATCAAACATGAAAGAGCCTTGATTTCCTTGATGGCACTCCAGAGAACACCCAAGATCACTGTCTCAAGTCTAGAGGGATCCTGAGGTCACTGTAGCAACACGAAACGGCTCCGTGGACCCCAAATCAACTCGAGATGACTGCTTCGTCCCTGGCTTCGACTCAAGAGGAATTCCCATTTTCCACAAGCACCTCAAGAGGAGGCTTCTCTCAGCTACAGGTATGTGAGAGGGACCCTGAGTTTGTGGCCTCAAGTGGAATGGACTCCGAGATGCTCTGACTCAGAGGCAGGCCAGATATCCCGGCAGTGAATTGAATGCAGGCTCGTCTTGCATCTCCCCCGAGGAAGGGATGTCTGAATCCCCTGTGGAGCCCACAGAGAAAGACCAGTTCTCCACCTCATTGAGACCGGAGCCCTCACATCCTTTGAAAACTCGAGAGGTCCGCGGAGATCAATGCTTCCAAAGGAGACGATGCCTGAATTCTCTTGAAAATGGATAGGAGTCCCAGGATCCCTGTGGCACGTGGAAAGGGACCCTGGGTCTCCCGCCTCACGTGGAGACGCGTCCAAATGGCCATGCCAAGACTCGAGGAGAATCCCGAGATGTCCCTCGCACATAGGCAGGAGTCCTGACGTCGCTGAAGATACACGTGTCTGGAAGGGCCCTCCCCGTCGTAATTCGAGAATATACCCCAGGTTCCGGCCGCAACTCGAGAAAAACCATGAGAATTCCCCCTCGCCGCGAGATAAGGCCCGATTCCCCTGCACTGCATGCAGAGCAATTCCGTGTTCCACATCAAACATGAAAGGAGCCTTGATTTCCTTGATGGCACTCCAGAGAACACCCAAGATCACTGTCTCAAGTCTACAGGGATCCTCAGGTCACTGTAGCAACACGAAAGGGCTCCGTGGACTCCAAATTAATTCGAGATGAGAGCTTCGTCCCTGGCTTCGACTCAAGTGGAATACCCACTTTCCATAAGCACCTCAAGAGGAGGCTTCTCTCAGCTACAGGTATGTGAGAGGGACCCTGAGTTTGTGGCCTCAAGTGAAATGGACACCGAGATGCTCGGACTCGAAGTAAGGCCGGATATCCCGGCAGTGAATTGAATGCAGGCTCGTCTTGCATCTCCCACGACGAAGGGATGTCTGAATACTCTGGGGAGACCACAGAGAAACACCTAGTTCTCCGCCTCATCGCGACCGGAGGCCTCACGTCCTTTGAAAACTCGAGAGGTCCGCGGAGATCAATGCTTCCAAAGGAGACGATGCCTGACTCCTCTTGAAAATGGATAGGAGTCCCAGGATCTCTGTGGCACGTGGAAAGGGACCCTGGGTCTCCCGCCTCACGTGGAGACGCGTCCCAATGGCCATGCCAAGACTCGAGGAGAATCATGAGGTGTCCCTCGTACTTAGGCATGAGTCCTGACGTCGCTGAACAAACACGTGTCTGGAAGGGCCCTCCCCGTCGTAACTCGAGAATATACCCCAGGTGCCGGCCGCAAATCGAGAAAAACCATGAGACTTCCCCCTCGCCGCGAGATGAGGCCCGATTCCCCTGCACTGCGTGCAGAGCAATTCCGTGTTCCACATCAAACATGAAAGGAGCTTTGATTTCCTTGATGGCACTCCAGAGTACACCCAAGATCACTGTCTCAAGTCTAGAGGGATCCTGAAGTCACTGTAGCATCACGAAAGGGCTCCGTGGACCCCAAATCAACTCTAGATGAGAGCTTCATCCCTGGCTTCAACTCAAGTGGAATACCTACTTTCCACAAGCACCTCAAGAGGAGGCTTCTCTCAGCTACAGGTATGTGAGAGGGACCCTGAGTTTGTGGCCTCAAGTGGAATGGACACCGAGATGCTCTGACTTGAAGGAAGGCCGGATATCCCTGCAGTGAATTGAATGCAGGCTCGTCTTGCATCTCACACGACGAAGGGATGTCTGAATCCCCTGTGGAGACCACAGAGAAAGACCTAGTTCTCCGCCTCATCGCGACCGGAGGACTCACGTCCTTCGAAAACTCGAGAGGTCCGAGGAGATCAATGCTTCCAATGGAGACGATGCCTGACTCCTCTTCAAAATGGATAATAGTCCGAGGATCCCTGTGGCACGTGGAAAGGGACCCTGGGTCTCCCGCCTCACGTGGAGACGCGTCCCAATGGCCATGACAAGACTTGTGGAGAATCCCGAGGTGTCCCTCGAACCTAGGCAGGAGTCCTGACGTCGCTGAACAAACACGTGTCTGGAAGGGCCCTCCCCGTCGTTACTCGAGAATATTCCCCATGTTCACGCCGAAACTCGAGAAAAAACATGAGACTTCCCCCTCGCCGCGAGATGAGGCCCGATTCCCCGGCACTGCGTGCAGAGCAATTCCGTGTTACACATCAAACATGAAAGGAGCCTTGATTTCCTTGATGGCACTCCACAGAACACCCAAGATCACTGTCTCAAGTCTAGAGGGATCCTGAGTTCAATGTAGCAACACGAAAGTGCTCCGTGGACCCCAAATCAACTCGAGATGAGAGCTTCGTCCCTGGCTTCGAATCAAGAGGAATACCCACGTTCCACAACACCTAAAGAGGAGTCTTCTCTCAGCTACAGGTATGTGAGAGGGACCCTGAGTGTGTGGCCTCAAGTGGAATGGACACCGAGATGCTCTTACTCGGAAGAAGGCCGGATATCCCTGCAGTGAATTGAATGCAGGCTCGTCTTGCATCTCCCACGATGAAGGGATGTCTGAATCTCCTGTGGAGACCACAGAGAAAGACCTAGTTCTCCGCCTCATCGCGACCGGAGGCCTCACGTCCTTTGAAAACTCGAGAGGTCCGTGGAAATCAATGCATCCAACGGAGACGATGCCTGACTCCTCTTGAAAATGGATAGGAGTCCCAGGATCCCTGTGGCACGTGGAAAGGGACCCTGGGTTTCCCGCCTCACGTGGAGACGCATCCCAATGGCCATGCCAAGACTCGAGGAGAATCCCGAGTTGTCCCTCACACCAAGGCAGGAGTCCTGACATCGCTGAAGAAACACGTGTCTGGAAGGGCCCTCCCGTCGTAACTCGAGAATATAACCCAGGTTCCGGCCGCAACTCGAGAAAAACCATGAGACTTCCCCCTCGCCGCGAGATGAGGCCCGATTCCCCTGCACTGCATGCAGAGCAATTCCGTGTTCCACATCAAACCAGAAAGGAGCCTTGATTTCCTTGATGGCACTCCAGACAACACCCAAGATCACTGTCTCAAGTCTAGAGGGATCCTCAGGTCACTGTAGCAACACGAAAGGGCTCCGTGGACCCCAAATCAACTAGAGATGAGAGCTTAGTTTCTGGCTTCGACACAAGAGGAATACCAACTTTCAACAAGCACTTCAAGAGGAGGCTTCTCTCAGCTACAGGTATGTGAGAGGGACCCTGAGTTTGTGGCCTCAAATGTAATGGACACCGATATGCTCTGACTAGAAGTAAGGCCGGATATCCCTGCAGTGAATTGAATGTAGGCTCGTCTTGAATCTCCCAAGACGAAGGGATGTCTGAATCCCCTGTGGAGACCACAGAGAAAAACCTAGTCCTCCGCCTCATCGCGACCGGAGGCCTCACATCCTTTGAAAACTCGAGAAGTCCGCGGAGATCAATGCTTCCAAAGGAGATGATGCCTGACTCCTCTTGAAAATGTATATGAGTCCCAGGTTCCCTGTCCACGTGGAAAGGGACCCTGTGTCTCCCACCTCACGTGGAGACGCGTCCCAATGGCCATGCCAAGACTCGAGGAGAATCCCGAGGTGTCCCTCGCACCCAGGCAGGAGTCCTGAAGTCGCTGAACAAACACGTGTCTGGAAGGGCCCTCCCCGTCGTAACTCGAGAATATACCCCAGGTTCCGGCCGCAACTCGAGAAAAACCATGAGACTTCCCCCTCGCCGCGAGATGAGGCCCGATTCCCCTGCACTGCGTGCAGAGCAATTCCGTGATCCACATCAAACGTGAAAGGAGCCTTGATTTCCTGGATGGCACTCCAGAGAAAACCCAAGATCACTGTCTCAAGTCTAGAGGGATCCTGAGGTCACTGGAGCAACACGAAAGGGCTCCGTGGACCCCAGATCAACTCGCGATGAGAGCTTTGTCCCTGGCTTCGACTAAAGAGGAATACCAACTTTCCACAAGCACCTCAAGAGGAGGCTTCTCTCAGCTACAGGTATGTGAGAGGGACCCTGAGTTTGTGGCCTCAAGTGGAATGGACACCGAGATGCTCTGACTCGAAGTAAGGCCGGATATCCCTGCAGTGAATTGAATGCAGGCTCGTCCTGCATCTCCCAAGACGAAGGGATGTCTGAATCCCCTGTGGCGACCACAGAGAAAGACCTAGTCCTCTGCCTCATCGCGACTGGAGGCCTCACATCCTTTGAAAACTCGAGAGGTCCGCGGAGATCAATGCTTCCAAGGGAGATGATGCCTGACTCCTCTTGAAAATGGATAGGAGTCCCAGGATCCCTGTGGCACGTGGAAAGGGACCCTGGGTCTCCCGCCTCACGTGGAGACGCGTCCCAATTGCCATGCAAAGACTCGAGGCGAATCCCGAGGTTTCCCTCGCACCTAGACAAGCGTCCTGACATCGCGGAACAAACATGTGTCTGGAAGGGCCCTCCCCGTCGTAAATCGAGAATATATTCCAGCTTCCGGCCGCAACTCGAGAAAAACCATGAGGCTTCCCCCTCGCCGGGAGATGAGGCCCGATTCCCCTGCACTGCGTGCAGAGCAATTCCGTGTTCCACATCAAACGTGAAAGGAGCCTTGATTTCCTTGATGGCACTCCAAAGAAAACCCAAGATCACTGTCTCAAGTCTAGAGTGATCCTGAGGTCACTGGAGCAACACGAAAGTGCTCCCTGGACCCCAAATCAACTCGAGATGAGAGCTTAGTCCCTGGCTTCGACTCAAGAGGAATACCAACTTTCCACAAGCACCTCAAGTGGAGGCTTCTCTCAGCTACAGGTATGTGAGAACGACCCTGAGTTTTTGGCCTCAAGTGGAATACAGACCGAGATGCTCTGACTCGAAGGAAGGCCGGATATCCCTGCAGTGAATTGAATGCAGGCTCGTATTGCATCTCCCAAGACGAAGGGATATCTGAATCCCCTGTGGAGACCACAGAGAAGGACCTAGTCCTCCGCTTCATCGCGACTGGAGGCCTCACATCCTTTGAAAACTCGAGAGGTCCGCGGAGATCAATGCTTCCAAAGGAGACGATGCCTGAGTCCTCTTGAAAATGGATAGGTGTCCCAGGATCCCTGTGGCACTTGGAAAGGGACCCTGGGTCTCCCGCCTCACGTGGAGACGCGTCCCAAATGCCATGCCAAGACTCGAGGAGAATCCCGAGATGTCCCTCGCACCTAGGCCGGAGTCCTGACGTCGCTGAACAAACACGTGTCTGGAAGGGCCCTCCCCGTCGTAACTCGAGAATATATTCCAGCTTCCGGCCGCAACTCGAGAAAAACCATGAGACTTCCCCCTCGTCGCGAGATGAGGCCCGATTCCCCTGCACTGCGTGCAGAGCAATTCCGTGTTCCACATCAAACGTGAAAGGAGCCTTGATTTCCTTGATGGCACTCCAGAGAAAACCCAAGATTTCTGTCTCAAGTCTAGAGGGATCCTGAGGTCAGTAAAGCAACACGAAAAGGCTCCGTGGACCCCAAATCAACTCGAGATGAGAGCTTAGTCCCTGGCTTCGACTCAAGAGGAATACCAACTTTCCACATGCACCTCAAGAGGAGGCTTCTCTCAGCTAAAGGTATGTGAAAGCGACCCTGATTTTGTGGCCTCAAGTGGAATTTACACCGAGATGCTCTGACTCGAAGTGAGGCCGGATATCCCTGCAGTGAATTGAATGCAAGCTCGTCTTGCATCTCCCAAGACGAAGGGATGTCTGAATCCCCTGTGGAGACCACAGAGAAAGACCTTGTTATCCACCTCATCGCGACCGGAGGCCTCACATCCTTTGAAAACTCAAGAGGTCCACTGAGATGAATGCTTCCAAAGGAGAGGATGCCTGACTCCTCTTGAAAATGGATAGGAGTCCCAGGATCCCTGTGGCACGTGGAAAGGGACCCTGGGTCTCCCGCCTCACGTGGAGACGCGTCCCAATTGCCATGCCAAGACTCGAGGAGAATCCCGAGGTGTCCCTCGCACCTAGGCAGGAGTCCTGACGTCGTTGAACAAACACGTGTCTCGAAGGGCCCTCCCGGCCTTACTCGAGAATATACTGCAGGTTCCGGCCGCAAGTCGAGAAAAACCATGAGATTTCCCCCTCGCCGCGAGATGAGGCCCGATTCCCCTGCACTGCATGCAGAGCAATTCCGTGTTCCACATCAAACGTGAAAGGAGCCTTGATTTCCTTCATGGCACTCCAGAGAAAACCCAAGATCACTGTCTCAAGTCTAGAGGGATCCTGAGGTCACTGGATCAACACGAAAGGGCTCCGTGGACCCCAAATCAACTCGAGATGAGAGCTTAGTCCCTGGCTTCGACTCAAGAGGAATACCAACTTTCCACAAGCGCCTCAAGACTAGGCTTCTCTCAGCTACAGGTATGTGAGAGGGACCCTGAGTTTTTGGCCTCAAGTGGAATGGACACCGAGATGTTCTGACTCGAAGTCAGGCCGGATATCCCTGCAGTGAATTGAATGCAGGCTCGTATTGCATCTCCCAAGACGAAGGGATGTCTGAATCCCCTGTGGAGACCACAGAGAAAGAACTAGTCCTCCGCTTCATCGCGACCGGAGGCCTCACATCCTTTGAAAACTCGAGAGGTCCGCGGAGATCAATGCTTCCAAAGGAGACGATGCCTGACTCCTCTTGAAAACGGATAGGAGTCCCAGGATCCCTGTGGCACGTGGAAAAGGACCCTGGGTCTCCCGCCTCACGTGGAGACGCGTCCCAATTGCCATGCCAAGACTCGAGGAGAATCCCGAGGTGTCCCTCGCACCTAGGCCGGAGTCCTGACGTCGCTGAACGAACACGTGTCTGGAAGGGCCCTCCCCTTCGTAACTCGAGAATATACCCCAGGTTCCGGTCGCAACTCGAGAAAAACAATGAGACTTCCCCCTCGCCGTGAGATGAGGCCGATTCCCCTGCACTGCGTGCAGAGCAATTCCGTGTTCCACATCAAACGTGAAAGGAGCCTTGATTTCTTTGATGGCACTCCAGAGAAAACCCAAGATCACTCTCTCAAGTCTAGAGGGATCCTGAGGTCACTGGAGCAACACGAAAGGGCTCCGTGGACCCCAAATCAACTCGAGATGAGAACTTAGTCCCTGGCTTCGACTCAAGAGGAATACCAACTTTCCACAAGCATCTCAAGAGGAGGCTTCTCTCTGCTAAATGTATGTGAAAGCGACCCTGATTTTGTGGCCTCAAGTGGAATGGACACCGAGATGCTCTGACTCGAAGTGAGGCCGGATATCCCTGCAGTGAATTGAATGCAGGCTCGTCTTGCATCTCCCAAGACGAAGGGATGTCTGAATCCCCTGTGGAGACCACAGAGAAACACCTTGTTATCCACCTCATGGCGACCGGAGGCCTCACGTCCTTTGAAAACTCGAGAGGTCCGCGGAGATCAATGCTTCCAAAGGAGACGATGCCTGACTCCTCTTGAAAATGGATAGGAGTCCCAGGATCCCTGTGGCACGTGGAAAGGGACCCTGGGTCTCCCGCCTCACGTGGAGACGCGTCCCAATGGCCATGCCAAGACTCGAGGAGAATCCCGAGGTGTCCCTCGCACCTAGGCAGAAGTCCTGACGTCGCTGAAGAAACACATGTCTGGAAGGGCCCTCCCCGTCGTAACTCGAGAATATACCCCAGGTTGCAGCCGCAACTCGAGAAAAACCATGAGACTTCCCCCTCGCCGCGAGGTGAGGCCCGATTCCCCTGCACTGGGTGCAGAGCAATTCCGTGTTCCACATCAAACATGAAAGGACCCTTGATATCCTTAATGGCACTCCAGAGAACACCCAAGATCACTGTCTCAAGTCTAGAGGGATCCTGAGGTCACTGTAGCAAAACGAAAGAGCTGCGTGGACACCAAATCAACTCGAGATGAGAGCTTCTTCCCTAGCTTCGACTCAAGAGGAATACCCACTTTCCACAAGCACCTCAAGAGGAGGCTTCTCTCAGCTACAGGTATGTGAGAGGGACCCTGAGTTTGTGGCCTCAAGTGGAATGGACACCGAGATGCTCTGACTCGAAGGAAGGCCGGATATCCCTGCAGTGAATTGAATGCAGGCTCGTCTTGCATCTCCCACGACGAAGTGATGTCTGAATCCCTTGTGGAGACCACAGAGAAAGACCTAGTTCTCTGCCTCATCGCGACCGGAGGCCTCACCTCCTTTGAAAGCTCGAGAGGTCCGCGGAGATCAATGCTTCCAAAGGAGACTATGCCTGACTCCTCTTGAAAATGGATAGGAGTCCCAGGATCACTGTGGCACGTGGAAAGGGACCCTGGGTCTCCCGCCTCACGTGGAGACGCGTCCCAATGGCCATGCCAAGACTCGAGGAGAATCCCGAGGTGTCCCTCGCACCTAGGCATGAGTCCTGATGTCGCTGAAGAAACACGTGTCTGGAAGGGCCCTCCCCGTCGTAACTCGAGAATATACCCCAGGTTCCGCCTGCAACTCGAGAAAAACCATGAGACTTCCCCCTCGCCGCGAGATGAGGCCCGATTCCCATGCACTGCGTGCAGAGCAATTCCGTGTTCCACATCAAACATGAAAGGAGCCTTGATTTCCTTGATGGCACTCCAGAGAACACCCAAGATCACTGTCTCAAGTCTAGAGGGATCCTGAGGTCACTGTAGCAACACAAAAGGGCTCCGTGGACCCCAAATCAATTCGAGATGAGAGCTTCGTCCCTGGCTTCGACTCAAGAGGAATACCCACTTTCCACAAGCACCTCAAGAGGAGGCTTCTCTCAGCTACATGTATGTGAGAGAGACCCTGAGTTTGTGGCCTCAAGTGGAATGGACACCGAGATGCTCTGACTCGAAGTAAGGCCGGATATCCCTGCAGTGAATTGAATGCAGGCTCGTCTTGCATCTCGCAAGACGAAGGGATGTCTGAATCCCCTGTGGAGACCACAGAGAAAGACCTAGTTCTCCGCCTCATCGTGACTGGAGGCCTCACGTCCTTTGAAAACTCGAGAGGTCCCCGGAGACCAATGCTTCCAAAGGAGACGATGCCTGACTCCTCTAGAAAATGGATAGGAGTCCCAGGATCCCTGTGGCACGTGGAAAGGGACCCTGGGTCTCCCGCCTCACGTGGAGACGCGTCCCAATGGCCATGCCAAGACTCGAGGAGAATCCCGAGGTGTCCCTCGCACCTAGGCAGGAGTCCTGACATCGCTGAACAAACACGTGTCTGTAAGGGCCCTCCCCGTCGTAACTCGAGAATATACCCCAGGTTCCGGCCGCAACTTGAGAAAAACCATGAGACTTCCCCCTCGCCGCGAGATGAGGCCCGATACCCCTGCCCTGCTTGCAGAGCAATTCCGTGTTCCACATCAAACATGAAAGGAGCCTTGATTTCTTGATGGCACTCCAGAGAACACCCAAGATCACTGTCTCAAGTTTAGAGGGATCCTGAGGTCACTGTAGCAACATGAAAGGGCTCCATGGACCCCAAATCAACTCGAGATGAGAGATTTGTCCCTGGCTTCAACTCAAGAGGAATACCAACTTTCCACAAGCACGTCAGGAGAAGGCTACTCTCAGCTACAGGTATGTGAGAGGGACCCTGAGTTTGTGGCCTCAAGTGAAATGGACACCGAGATGCTCTGACTCGAAGGAAGGCCGGATATCCCTGCAGTGAATTGAAAGCAGGCACTTCTTGCATCTCCCACGACGAAGGGATGTCTGAATCCCCTGTGGAGACCACAGAGAAAGACCTAGTTCTCCGCCTCATCGCGACCAGAGGCCTCACGTCCTTTGAAAACTCGAGAGGTCCGCGGAGATCAATGCTTCCAAAGGAGACGATGCCTGAGTCCTCTTGAAAATGGATAGGAGTCCCAGGATCCCTGTGGCACTTGGAAAGGGACCCTGGGTCTCTCGCCTCACGTAGAGACGCGTCCCAATGGCCATGCCAAGACTCGAGGAGAATCCCGACGTGTCCCTCCCACCTAGGCAGGAGTCCTGACGTCACTGAACAAACACGTGTCTGGAAGGGCCCTCCTCGTTGTATTTCGAGAATATACCCCAGGTTCCGGCCGCAACTCGAGAAAAACCATGAGACTTTCCCCTCGCCGCGAGATGAGGCCCGATTCCCCTGCACTGCGTGCAGAGCAATTCCGTGTTCCACATCAAACATGAAAGGAGCCTTGATTTCCTTGATGGCACAGCAGAGAACACCCAAGATCACTGTCTCAAGTCTAGAGGGATCCTGAGGTCACTGTAGCAACACGAAATGGGTCTGTGGACCCCAAATCAACTCGAGATGACAGCTTCGTCCCTGGCTTCGACTCAAGAGGAATACCCACTTTCCACAAGCACCTCAAGAGGAGGCTTCTCTCAGCTACAGGTATGTGAGAGGGACCCTGAGTTTGTGGCCTCAAGTGGAATGGACACCGAGATGCTCTGACTCAGAGGAAGGCCGGATATATCCGGCAGTGAATTGAATGCAGGCTCGTCTTGCATCTCCCACGACGAAGGGATGTCTGAATCCCCTGTGGAGACCACAGAGAAAGACCTTGTTATCCACCTCATCGCGACCGGAGGCCTCACATCCTTTGAAAACTCAAGAGGTCCGCTGAGATCAATGCTTCCAAAGGAGACGATGCCTGACTCCTCTTGAAAATGGATAGGAGTCCCAGGATCCCTGTGGCACTTGGAAAGGGACCCTGGGTCTCCCGCCTCACGTGGAGACGCGTCCCAATTGCCATGCCAAGACTCGAGGAGAATCCCGAGATGTCCCTCGCACCTAGGCAGGAGTCCTGACGTCGCGGAACAAACACGTGTCTGGAAGGGCCCTCCCCGTCGTAACTCGAGATATACCCCAGGTTCCGGCCGCAACTCGAGAAAAACCATGAGACTTCCCCCTCGCCGCGAGATGAGGCCCGTTTCCCCTGCACTGCGTGCAGAGCAATTCCGTGTTCCACATCAAACGTGAAAGGAGCCTTGATTTCCTTAATGGCACTCCAGAGAAAACCCAATAACACTGTCTCAAATCTAGAGGGTTCCTGAGGTCACTGGAGCAACCCGAAAGGGCACTGTGGACTCCAAATGAAGTCGAGATGAGAGCTTAGTCCCTGGCTTCGACTCAAGAGGAATACCAACTTTCCACAAGCACCTCAAGAGGAGGCTTCTCTCAGCTACAGGTATGTGAGAGGGACCCTGAGTTTGTTGCCTCAAGTGGAATGGACACCGAGATGCTCTGACTCGAAAGAAGGACGGATATCCCTGCAGTGAATTGAATGCAGGCTCGTATTGCATCTCCCAAGACGAAGGGATGTCTGAATCCCCTGTGGAGACCACAGAGAAAGACCTAGTTCTCCACCTCATCGGGACCGGAGGCCTCACATCCTTTGAAAACTCGAGAGGTCCGCGGAGATCAATGCTTCCAAAGGAGACGATGCCTGACTCCTCTTGAAAATGGATAGGAGTCCCAGGATCCCTGTGGCACGTGGAAAGGGACCCTGGGTCTCCCGCCTCACGTGGAGACGCGTCCCAATTGCCATGCCAAGACTCGAGGAGAATCCCGAGGTGTCCCTCGCACCTAGGCAGGAGTCCTGACGTCGTTGAACAAACACGTGTCTCGAAGCTCTCTGCCGGCCTTACTCGAGAATATACCCCAGGTTCCGGCCGCAAGTCGAGAAAAACCATGAGATTTCCCCCTCGCCGCGAGATGAGGCCGGATTCCCCTGCACTGCGTGCAGAGCAATTCCGTGTTCCACATCAAACTTGAAAGGAGCCTTGATTTCCTTGATGGCACTCCAGAGAAAACCCAAGATCACTGTCTCAAGTCTAGAGGGATCCTGAGGTCACTGGATGAACACGAAAGGGCTCCGTGGACCCCAAATCAACTCGAGAGGAGAGCTTTGTCCCTGGCTTCGACTCAAGAGGAATACCAAATTTCCACAAGCACCTCAAGAGGAGGCTTCTCTCAGCTACAGGTATGTCAGAGGGACCCTGAGTTTGTGGCCTCAAGTGGAATGGACACCGAGATGCTCTGACTCGAAGTCAGGCCGGATATCCCTGCAGTGAATTGAATTCAGGCTCGACTTGCATCTCCCAAGACGAAGGGATGTCTGAATCCCCTGTGGAGACCACAGAGAAAGACCTAGTCCTCCCCTCATCCCGACCGGAGGCCTCACATCCTTTGAAAACTCGAGAGGTCTGCGGAGATCAATGCTTCCAAAGGAGACGATGCCTGACTCCTCTTGAAAATGGATAGGAGTCCCAGGATCCCTGTGGCACGTGGAAAGGGACCCTGGGTCTCCCGCCTCACGTGGAGACGCGTCCCAATTGCCATGCCAAGACTCGAGGAGAATCCCGAGGTTTCCCTCACACCTAGGCAGGAGTCCTGACGTCGCTGAACAAACACGTGTGTGGAAGGGCCCTCCGCGTCGTAACTCGAGAATATATCCCAGGTTCCAGCCGCAACTCGAGAAAAACCATGAGACTTCCCCCTCGCCGCGAGATGAGGCCCGATTCCCCTGCATTGCGTGCAGAGCAATTCCGTGTTCCACATCAAACGTGAAAGGAGCCTTGATTTCCTTGATGGCACTCCAGAGAAAACCCAAGATTACTGTCTTAAGTCTAGAGGGATCCTGAGGTCACTGGAGCAACACGAAAGGGCTCCGTGGACCCCAAATCAACTCGAGAGGAGAGCTTTGTCCCTGGCTTCGACTCAAGAGGAATACCAAATTTCCACAAGCACCTCAAGAGGAGGCTTCTCTCAGCTACAGGTGTGTCAGAGGGACCCTGAGTTTGTGGCCTCAAGTGGAATGGACACCGAGATGCTCTGACTCGAAGTCAGGCCGGATATCCCTGCAGTGAATTGAATGCAGGCTCGTATTGCATCTCCCAAGACGAAGGGATGTCTGAATCCCCTGTGGAGACCACAGAGAAAGAACTAGTCCTCCGCTTCATCGCGACCGGAGGCCTCACATCCTTTGAAAACTCGAGAGGGCCGCGGAGATCAATGCTTCCAAAGGAGACGATGCCTGACTCCTCTTGAAAACGGATAGGAGTCCCAGGATCCCTGTGGCACGTGGAAAGGGACCCTGGGTCTCCCGCCTCACGTGGAGACGCGTCCCAATTGCCATGCCAAGACTCGAGGAGAATCCCGAGGTGTCCCTCGCACCTAGGCCGGAGTCCTGACGTCGCTGAACGAACACGTGTCTGGAAGGGCCCTCCCCTTCGTAACTCGAGAATATACCCCAGGTTCCGGTCGCAACTCGAGAAAAACAATGAGACTTCCCCCTCGCCGCGAGATGAGGCCGATTCCCCTGCACTGCGTGCAGAGCAATTCCGTGTTCCACATCAAACGTGAAAGGAGCCTTGATTTCTTTGATGGCACTCCAGAGAAAACCCAAGATCACTCTCTCAAGTCTAGAGGGATCCTGAGGTCACTGGAGCAACACGAAAGGGCTCCGTGGACCCCAAATCAACTCGAGATGAGAACTTAGTCCCTGGCTTCGACTCAAGAGGAATACCAACTTTCCACAACCATCTCAAGAGGAGGCTTCTCTCTGCTAAATGTATGTGAAAGCGACCCTGATTTTGTGGCCTCAAGTGGAATGGACACCGAGATGCTCTGACTCGAAGTGAGGCCGGATATCCCTGCAGTGAATTGAATGCAGGCTCGTCTTGCATCTCCCAAGACGAAGGGATGTCTGAATCCCCTGTGGAGACCACAGAGAAACACCTTGTTATCCACCTCATGGCGACCGGAGGCCTCACGTCCTTTGAAAACTCGAGAGGTCCGCGGAGATCAATGCTTCCAAAGGAGACGATGCCTGACTCCTCTTGAAAATGGATAGGAGTCCCAGGATCCCTGTGGCACGTGGAAAGGGACCCTGGGTCTCCCGCCTCACGTGGAGACACGTCCCAATGGCCATGCCAAGACTCGAGGAGAATCCCGAGGTGTCCCTCGCACCTAGGCAGAAGTCCTGACGTCGCTGAAGAAACACATGTCTGGAAGGGCCCTCCCCATCGTAACTCGAGAATATACCCCAGGTTGCAGCCGCAACTCGAGAAAAACCATGAGACTTCCCCCTCGCCGCGAGGTGAGGCCCGATTCCCCTGCACTGGGTGCAGCGCAATTCCGTGTTCCCCATCAAACATGAAAGGACCCTTGATATCCTTAATGGCACTCCAGAGAACACCCAAGATCACTGTCTCAAGTCTAGAGGGATCCTGAGGTCACTGTAGCAAAACGAAAGAGCTGCGTGGACACCAAATCAACTCGAGATGAGAGCTTCTTCCCTAGCTTCGACTCAAGAGGAATACCCACTTTCCACAAGCACCTCAAGAGGAGGCTTCTCTCAGCTACAGGTATGTGAGAGGGACCCTGAGTTTGTGGCCTCAAGTGGAATGGACACCGAGATGCTCTGACTCGAAGGAAGGCCGGATATCCCTGCAGTGAATTGAATGCAGGCTCGTCTTGCATCTCCCACGACGAAGTGATGTCTGAATCCCTTGTGGAGACCACAGAGAAAGACCTAGTTCTCTGCCTCATCGCGACCGGAGGCCTCACCTCCTTTGAAACCTCGAGAGGTCCGCGGAGATCAATGCTTCCAAAGGAGACTATGCCTGACTCCTCTTGAAAATGGATAGGAGTCCCAGGATCACTGTGGCACGTGGAAAGGGACACTGGGTCTCCCTCCTCACGTGGAGACGCGTCCCAATGGCCATGCCAAGACTCGAGGAGAATCCCGAGGTGTCCCTCGCAACTAGGCAGGAGTCCTGACATCGCTGAACAAACACGTGTCTGTAAGGGCCCTCCCCGTCGTAACTCGAGAATATACCCCAGGTTCCGGCCGCAACTTGAGAAAAACCATGAGACTTCCCCCTCGCCGCGAGATGAGGCCCGATACCCCTGCCCTGCGTGCAGAGAAATTCCGTGATCCACATCAAACATGAAAGGAGCCTTGATTTCCTTGATGGCACTCCAGAGAACACCCAAGATCACTGTCTCAAGTCTAGAGGGATCCTGAGGTCACTGTAGCAACACGAAAGGGCTCCATGGACCCCAAATCAACTCGAGATGAGAGATTCGTCCCTGGCTTCAACTCAAGAGGAATACCCACTTTCCACAAGCACGTCAGGAGAAGGCTACTCTCAGCTACAGATATGTGAGAGGGACCCTGAGTTTGTGGCCTCAAGTGAAATGGACACCGAGATGCTCTGACTCGAAGGAAGGCCGGATATCCCTGCAGTGAATTGAAAGCAGGCACTTCTTGCATCTCCCACGATGAAGGGATGTCTGAATCCCCTGTGGAGACCACAGAGAAAGACCTATTTCTCCACCTCATCGCGACCGGAGGCCTCAAGTCCTTTGAAAACTCGAGAGGTCCGCGGAGATCAATGCTTCCAAAGGAGACGATGCCTGACTCCTCTTGAAAATGGATAGGAGTCCCAGGATCCCTGTGGCACGTGGAAAGCGACGCTGGGTCTCCCGCCTCACGTGGAGACGCGTCCCAATGGCCATGCCAAGACTCGAGGAGAATCCCGAGGTGTCCCTGGCACCTAGGAAGGAATCCTTTCGTCGCTGAAGAAACACGTGTCTGGAAGGGCCCTCCCCGTCGTAACTCGAGTATATACCCCAGGTTCCGGCCGCAACTCGAGAAAAACCATGAGACTTCCCCCTCACCGCGAGATGAGGCCCGATTCCCCTGCACTGCGTGCAGAGCAATTCCGTGTTCCACATCAAACATGAAAGGATCCTTGATTTCCTTAATGGCACTCCAGAGAACACCCAAGATCACTGTCTCAATCTAGAGCGATCCTGAGGTCACTGTACCAACACGAAAGGGCTCCGTGAACCCCAAATCAACTCGAGATGAGAGCTTCTTCCCTAGCTTCGACTCAAGAGGAATACCCACTTTCCACAAGCACCTCAAGAGGAGGCTTCTCTCAGCTACAAGTATGTGAGAGGGACCCTGAGTTTGTGGCCTCAAGTAGAATGGACACCGAGATGCTCTGACTCGAAGGAAGGCCGGATATCCGTGCAGTGAATTGAATGCAGGCTCGTCTTGCATCTCCCACGACGAAGGGATGTCTGAATCCCTTGTGGAGACCACAGAGAAAGACCTAGTTCTCTGCCTCATCGCGACCGGAGGCCTCACCTCCTTTGAAACCTCGAGAGGTCTGCGGAGATCAATGCTTCCAAAGGAGACTATGCCTGACTCCTCTTGAAAATGGATAGGAGTCCCAGGATCACTGTGGCACGTGGAAAGGGACCCTGGGTCTCCCGCCTCACGTGGAGACGCATCCCAATGGCCATGCCAAGACTCGAGGAGAATCCCGAGGTGTCCCTCGCACCTAGGCAGAAGTCCTGACGTCGCTGAAGAAACACGTGTCTGGAAGGGCCCTCCCCGTCGTAACTCGAGAATATACCCCAGGTTCCGCCCGCAACTCGAGAAAAACCATGAGACTTCCCCCTCGCCGCGAGATGAGGCCCGATTCCCATGCACTGCGAGCAGAGCAATTCCGTGTTCCACATCAAACATGAAAGGAGCCTTGATTTCCTTGATGGCACTCCAGAGAAACCCAAGATCACTGTCTCAAGTCTAGAGGGATCCTGAGGTCACTGTAGCAAGACGAAAGGGCTCCATGGACCCCAAATCAACTCGAGATGAGAGATTCGTCCCTGGCTTCGACTCAAGAGGAATACCCACTTTCCACAAGCACGTCAGGAGGAGGCTACTCTCAGCTACAGGTATGTGAGAGGGACCCTGAGTTTGTGGCCTCAAGTGGAATGGACACCGAGATGCTCTGACTCGAAGGAAGGCCGGATATCCGTGCAGTGAATTGAATGCAGGCTCGTCTTGCATCTCCCAAGACGAAGGGATGTCTGAATCCCCTGTGGAGACCACAGAGAAAGACCTAGGTCTCCGCCTCATCGTGCCCGGAGGCCTCACGTCCTTTGAAAACTCGAGAGGTCCGCGGAGATCAATGCTTCCAAAGGAGACGATGCCTGACTCCTCTTGAAGATGGATAGGAGTCCCAGGATCCCTGTGGCACTTGGAAAGGGACCCTGGGTCTCCTGCCTCACGTGGAGACGCGTCACAATGGCCATGCCAAGACTCGAGGAGAATCCCGATGTGTTCCTCGCACCTAGGCAGGAGTCCTGATGTCGCTGAACAAACACGTGTCTGGAAGGGCCCTCCCCGTCGTAACTCGAGAATATACCCCAGGTTCCGGCCGCAACTCGAGAAAAACCATGAGACTTCCCCCTCGCCGCGAGGTGAGGCCCGATTCCCCTGCACTGCGTGCAGAGCAATTCCGTGTTCCACATCAAACATGAAAGGAGCCTTGATTTCCTTGATGGCACTCCAGAGAACACCCAAGATCACTGTCTCAAGTCTAGAGGGATCCTGAGGTCACTGTAGCAACACAAAAGGGCTCCGTGAACCCCAAATCAACTCGAGATGAGAGCTTCGTCCCTGGCTTCGACTCAAGAGGAATACCCACTTTCCACAATCACCTCAAAAGGAGGCTTCTCTCAGCTACAGGTATGTGAGAGGGACCCTGAGTGTGTGGCCTCAAGTGGAATGGACACCGAGATGATCTGATTCGATGGAAGACCGGATATCCCTGCAGTGAATTGAATGCAGGCTCGTCTTGCATCTCCCACGATGAAGGGATGTCTGAATCCCCTGTGGAGACCACAGAGAAAGACCTAGTTCTCCGCCTCATCGCGACCGGAGGCCTCACATCCTTTGAAAAATCCAGAGGTCCGCGGAGATCAATGCTTCCAACGGAGACGATGCCTGACTCCTCTTTAAATGGATAGGAGTCCCAGGATCCCTGTGGCACGTGGAAAGGGACCCTGGGTCTCCCGGCTCACGTGGAGACGCGTCCCAATGGCCTTGCCAAGACTCGAGGAGAATCCCGAGGTGTCCCTCGCACCTAGGCAGGAGTCCTGACGTCGCTGAACACAAACGTGTCTGGAAGGGCCCTCCCCGTCATAACTCGAGAATATACCACAGGTTCCGGCCGCAACTCGAGAAAAACAATGAGACTTCCCCCTCGCCGAGAGATGAGGTCCGATTCCACTGCACTGCGTTCAGAGCAATTCCGTGTTCCACATCAAACATGAAAGGAGCCCTGATTTCCTTGATGGCACTCCAGAGAACACCCAAGATGACTGTCTCAAGTCTAGAGGGATCCCGGGGTCACTGTAGCAACATGAAAGGGCTCCGTGGACCCCAAATCAACTCGTGATGACAGCTTCGTCCCTGGCTTCGACTCAAGAGGAATACCCACTTTCCACAAGCACCTCAAGAGGAGGCCTCTCTCAGCTACAGGTATGTGAGAGGGACCCTGAGTTTGTGGCCTCAAGTGGAATGGACACCGAGATGCTCTGACTCGAAGGAAGGCCGGATATCCCTGCAGTGAATTGAATACAGGCTCGTCTTGCATCTCCCACGACGAAGGGATGTCTGAATCCCCTGTGGAGGCCACAGAGAAAGACCTAGTTCTCCGCCTCATCGCGACCGGAGGCCTCACCTCCTTTGAAAACTCGAGAGGTCCGCGGAGATCAATGCTTCCAAAGGAGACGATGCCTGACTCCTCTTGAAAATGGATAGGAGTCCCAGGATCCCTGTGGCACGTGGAAAGTGACCCTGGGTATCCCGCCTCACGTGGAGATGCGTCCCTATGGCCATGCCAAGACTCGAGGAGAATCCCGAGGTGTCCCTCGCACCTAGGCAGGAGTCCTGACGTTGCTGGACAAACACGTGTCTGGAAGGGGCCTCCCTGTCGTAACTCGAGAATATAACCCAGGTTCCGGCCGGAACTCGAGAAAAACCATGAGACTTCCCCCTCGCCGAGAGATGAGGCCCGATTCCCCTGCACTGCGTGCAGAGCAATTCCGTGTTCCACATCAAACATGAAAGAGCCTTGATTTCCTTGATGGCACTCCAGAGAACACCCAAGATCACTGTCTCAAGTCTAGAGGGATCCTGAGGTCACTGTAGCAACACGAAACGGCTCCGTGGACCCCAAATCAACTCGAGATGACTGCTTCGTCCCTGGCTTCGACTCAAGAGGAATTCCCATTTTCCACAAGCACCTCAAGAGGAGGCTTCTCTCAGCTACAGGTATGTGAGAGGGACCCTGAGTTTGTGGCCTCAAGTGGAATGGACTCCGAGATGCTCTGACTCAGAGGCAGGCCAGATATCCCGGCAGTGAATTGAATGCAGGCTCGTCTTGCATCTCCCCCGAGGAAGGGATGTCTGAATCCCCTGTGGAGCCCACAGAGAAAGACCAGTTCTCCACCTCATTGAGACCGGAGCCCTCACATCCTTTGAAAACTCGAGAGGTCCGCGGAGATCAATGCTTCCAAAGGAGACGATGCCTGAATTCTCTTGAAAATGGATAGGAGTCCCAGGATCCCTGTGGCACGTGGAAAGGGACCCTGGGTCTCCCGCCTCACGTGGAGACGCGTCCAAATGGCCATGCCAAGACTCGAGGAGAATCCCGAGATGTCCCTCGCACATAGGCAGGAGTCCTGACGTCACTGAAGATACACGTGTCTGGAAGGGCCCTCCCCGTCGTAATTCGAGAATATACCCCAGGTTCCGGCCGCAACTCGAGAAAAACCATGAGAATTCCCCCTCGCCGCGAGATAAGGCCCGATTCCCCTGCACTGCGTGCAGAGCAATTCCGTGTTCCACATCAAACATGAAAGGAGCCTTGATTTCCTTGATGGCACTCCAGAGAACACCCAAGATCACTGTCTCAAGTCTAGAGGGATCCTCAGGTCACTGTAGCAACACGAAAGGGCTCCGTGGACTCCAAATTAATTCGAGATGAGAGCTTCGTCCCTGGCTTCGACTCAAGTGGAATACCCACTTTCCATAAGCACCTCAAGAGGAGGCTTCTCTCAGCTACAGGTATGTGAGAGGGACCCTGAGTTTGTGGCCTCAAGTGAAATGGACACCGAGATGCTCGGACTCGAAGTAAGGCCGGATATCCCGGCAGTGAATTGAATGCAGGCTCGTCTTGCATCTCCCACGACGAAGGGATGTCTGAATACTCTGGGGAGACCACAGAGAAACACCTAGTTCTCCGCCTCATCGCGACCGGAGGCCTCACGTCCTTTGAAAACTCGAGAGGTCCGCGGAGATCAATGCTTCCAAAGGAGACGATGCCTGACTCCTCTTGAAAATGGATAGGAGTCCCAGGATCTCTGTGGCACGTGGAAAGGGACCCTGGGTCTCCCGCCTCACGTGGAGACGCGTCCCAATGGCCATGCCAAGACTCGAGGAGAATCATGAGGTGTCCCTCGTACTTAGGCATGAGTCCTGACGTCGCTGAACAAACACGTGTCTGGAAGGGCCCTCCCCGTCGTAACTCGAGAATATACCCCAGGTGCCGGCCGCAAATCGAGAAAAACCATGAGACTTCCCCCTCGCCGCGAGATGAGGCCCGATTCCCCTGCACTGCGTGCAGAGCAATTCCGTGTTCCACATCAAACATGAAAGGAGCTTTGATTTCCTTGATGGCACTCCAGAGTACACCCAAGATCACTGTCTCAAGTCTAGAGGGATCCTGAAGTCACTGTAGCATCACGAAAGGGCTCCGTGGACCCCAAATCAACTCTAGATGAGAGCTTCATCCCTGGCTTCAACTCAAGTGGAATACCTACTTTCCACAAGCACCTCAAGAGGAGGCTTCTCTCAGCTACAGGTATGTGAGAGGGACCCTGAGTTTGTGGCCTCAAGTGGAATGGACACCGAGATGCTCTGACTTGAAGGAAGGCCGGATATCCCTGCAGTGAATTGAATGCAGGCTCGTCTTGCATCTCACACGACGAAGGGATGTCTGAATCCCCTGTGGAGACCACAGAGAAAGACCTAGTTCTCCGCCTCATCGCGACCGGAGGACTCACGTCCTTCGAAAACTCGAGAGGTCCGAGGAGATCAATGCTTCCAATGGAGACGATGCCTGACTCCTCTTCAAAATGGATAATAGTCCGAGGATCCCTGTGGCACGTGGAAAGGGACCCTGGGTCTCCCGCCTCACGTGGAGACGCGTCCCAATGGCCATGCCAAGACTCGAGGAGAATTCCGAGGTGTCCCTCGCACCTAGGCAGGAGTCCTGACTTCGCTGAACAAACACGTGTCTGGAAGGGCTCTCCCCGTTGTAACTCGAGAATATACCCCAGGTTTCGGCCGCAACTCGAGAAAAACCATGAGACTTCCCCCTCGCCTCGAGATGAGGCCGGATTACCCCGCACTGTGTGCAGAGAAATTCCGTGTTCCACATCAAACATGAAAGGAGCCTTGATTTCCTTGATGGCACTCCAGAGAACACCCAAGATCACTGTCTCAAGTCTAGAGGGATCCTGAGGTCACTGTAGCAACACGAAAGGGCACCGTGGACCCCAAATCAACTCGAGATGAGAGCTTCGTCCCTGGATTCGACTCAAGAGGAATACCCACTTTCCACAAGCACCTCAAGAGGAGGCTTCTCTCAGCTACAGGTATGTGAGAGGGACCCTGAGTTTGTGGCCTCAAGTGGAATGGACACCGTGATGCTCTGACTCGAAGGAAGGCCGGAAATCCCTGCAGTGAATTGAATGCAGGCTCGTCTTGCATCTCCCACGACGAAGGGATGTCTGAATCCACTGTGGAGACCACAGAGAAAGACCTAGTTCTCCGCCTCATCGCGACCGGAGGCCTCACCTCCTTTGAAAACTCGAGAGGTCCGCGGAGATCAATGCTTCCAAAGGAGAGGATGCCTGACTCCTCTTGAAAATGGATAGGAGTCCCAGGATCCCTGTGGCCGGTGGAAAGGGACCCTGGGTCTACCGCCTCACGTGGAGACGCGTCCCAATTGCCATGCCAAGACTTGTGGAGAATCCCGAGGTGTCCCTCGAACCTAGGCAGGAGTCCTGACGTCGCTGAACAAACACGTGTCTGGAAGGGCCCTCCCCGTCGTTACTCGAGAATATTCCCCATGTTCACGCCGAAACTCGAGAAAAAACATGAGACTTCCCCCTCGCCGCGAGATGAGGCCCGATTCCCCGGCACTGCGTGCAGAGCAATTCCGTGTTACACATCAAACATGAAAGGAGCCTTGATTTCCTTGATGGCACTCCACAGAACACCCAAGATCACTGTCTCAAGTCTAGAGGGATCCTGAGTTCAATGTAGCAACACGAAAGTGCTCCGTGGACCCCAAATCAACTCGAGATGAGAGCTTCGTCCCTGGCTTCGAATCAAGAGGAATACCCACGTTCCACAACACCTAAAGAGGAGTCTTCTCTCAGCTACAGGTATGTGAGAGGGACCCTGAGTGTGTGGCCTCAAGTGGAATGGACACCGAGATGCTCTTACTCGGAAGAAGGCCGGATATCCCTGCAGTGAATTGAATGCAGGCTCGTCTTGCATCTCCCACGATGAAGGGATGTCTGAATCTCCTGTGGAGACCACAGAGAAAGACCTAGTTCTCCGCCTCATCGCGACCGGAGGCCTCACGTCCTTTGAAAACTCGAGAGGTCCGTGGAAATCAATGCATCCAACGGAGACGATGCCTGACTCCTCTTGAAAATGGATAGGAGTCCCAGGATCCCTGTGGCACGTGGAAAGGGACCCTGGGTTTCCCGCCTCACGTGGAGACGCATCCCAATGGCCATGCCAAGACTCGAGGAGAATCCCGAGTTGTCCCTCACACCAAGGCAGGAGTCCTGACATCGCTGAAGAAACACGTGTCTGGAAGGGCCCTCCCGTCGTAACTCGAGAATATAACCCAGGTTCCGGCCGCAACTCGAGAAAAACCATGAGACTTCCCCCTCGCCGCGAGATGAGGCCCGATTCCCCTACACTGCATGCAGAGCAATTCCGTGTTCCACATCAAACCAGAAAGGAGCCTTGATTTCCTTGATGGCACTCCAGACAACACCCAAGATCACTGTCTCAAGTCTAGAGGGATCCTCAGGTCACTGTAGCAACACGAAAGGGCTCCGTGGACCCCAAATCAACTAGAGATGAGAGCTTAGTTTCTGGCTTCGACACAAGAGGAATACCAACTTTCAACAAGCACTTCAAGAGGAGGCTTCTCTCAGCTACAGGTATGTGAGAGGGACCCTGAGTTTGTGGCCTCAAGTGTAATGGACACCGATATGCTCTGACTAGAAGTAAGGCCGGATATCCCTGCAGTGAATTGAATGTAGGCTCGTCTTGAATCTCCCAAGACGAAGGGATGTCTGAATCCCCTGTGGAGACCACAGAGAAAAACCTAGTCCTCCGCCTCATCGCGACCGGAGGCCTCACATCCTTTGAAAACTCGAGAAGTCCGCGGAGATCAATGCTTCCAAAGGAGACGATGCCTGACTCCTCTTGAAAATGTATATGAGTCCCAGGTTCCCTGTCCACGTGGAAAGGGACCCTGTGTCTCCCACCTCACGTGGAGACGCGTCCCAATGGCCATGCCAAGACTCGAGGAGAATCCCGAGGTGTCCCTCGCACCCAGGCAGGAGTCCTGAAGTCGCTGAACAAACACGTGTCTGGAAGGGCCCTCCCCGTCGTAACTCGAGAATATACCCCAGGTTCCGGCCGCAACTCGAGAAAAACCATGAGACTTCCCCCTCGCCGCGAGATGAGGCCCGATTCCCCTGCACTGCGTGCAGAGCAATTCCGTGATCCACATCAAACGTGAAAGGAGCCTTGATTTCCTGGATGGCACTCCAGAGAAAACCCAAGATCACTGTCTCAAGTCTAGAGGGATCCTGAGGTCACTGGAGCAACACGAAAGGGCTCCGTGGACCCCAGATCAACTCGCGATGAGAGCTTTGTCCCTGGCTTCGACTCAAGAGGAATACCAACTTTCCACAAGCACCTCAAGAGGAGGCTTCTCTCAGCTACAGGTATGTGAGAGGGACCCTGAGTTTGTGGCCTCAAGTGGAATGGACACCGAGATGCTCTGACTCGAAGTAAGGCCGGATATCCCTGCAGTGAATTGAATGCAGGCTCGTCCTGCATCTCCCAAGACGAAGGGATGTCTGAATCCCCTGTGGCGACCACAGAGAAAGACCTAGTCCTCTGCCTCATCGCGACTGGAGGCCTCACATTCTTTGAAAACTCGAGAGGTCCGCGGAGATCAATGCTTCCAAGGGAGATGATGCCTGACTCCTCTTGAAAATGGATAGGAGTCCCAGGATCCCTGTGGCACGTGGAAAGGGACCCTGGGTCTCCCGCCTCACGTGGAGACGCGTCCCAATTGCCATGCAAAGACTCGAGGCGAATCCCGAGGTTTCCCTCGCACCTAGACAAGCGTCCTGACATCGCGGAACAAACATGTGTCTGGAAGGGCCCTCCCCGTCGTAAATCGAGAATATATTCCAGCTTCCGGCCGCAACTCGAGAAAAACCATGAGGCTTCCCCCTCGCCGGGAGATGAGGCCCGATTCCCCTGCACTGCGTGCAGAGCAATTCCGTGTTCCACATCAAACGTGAAAGGAGCCTTGATTTCCTTGATGGCACTCCAAAGAAAACCCAAGATCACTGTCTCAAGTCTAGAGTGATCCTGAGGTCACTGGAGCAACACGAAAGTGCTCCCTGGACCCCAAATCAACTCGAGATGAGAGCTTAGTCCCTGGCTTCGACTCAAGAGGAATACCAACTTTCCACAAGCACCTCAAGTGGAGGCTTCTCTCAGCTACAGGTATGTGAGAACGACCCTGAGTTTTTGGCCTCAAGTGGAATACAGACCGAGATGCTCTGACTCGAAGGAAGGCCGGATATCCCTGCAGTGAATTGAATGCAGGCTCGTATTGCATCTCCCAAGACGAAGGGATATCTGAATCCCCTGTGGAGACCACAGAGAAGGACCTAGTCCTCCGCTTCATCGCGACTGGAGGCCTCACATCCTTTGAAAACTCGAGAGGTCCGCGGAGATCAATGCTTCCAAAGGAGACGATGCCTGAGTCCTCTTGAAAATGGATAGGTGTCCCAGGATCCCTGTGGCACTTGGAAAGGGACCCTGGGTCTCCCGCCTCACGTGGAGACGCGTCCCAAATGCCATGCCAAGACTCGAGGAGAATCCCGAGATGTCCCTCGCACCTAGGCCGGAGTCCTGACGTCGCTGAACAAACACGTGTCTGGAAGGGCCCTCCCCGTCGTAACTCGAGAATATATTCCAGCTTCCGGCCGCAACTCGAGAAAAACCATGAGACTTCCCCCTCGTCGCGAGATGAGGCCCGATTCCCCTGCACTGCGTGCAGAGCAATTCCGTGTTCCACATCAAACGTGAAAGGAGCCTTGATTTCCTTGATGGCACTCCAGAGAAAACCCAAGATTTCTGTCTCAAGTCTAGAGGGATCCTGAGGTCAGTAAAGCAACACGAAAAGGCTCCGTGGACCCCAAATCAACTCGAGATGAGAGCTTAGTCCCTGGCTTCGACTCAAGAGGAATACCAACTTTCCACAAGCACCTCAAGAGGAGGCTTCTCTCAGCTAAAGGTATGTGAAAGCGACCCTGATTTTGTGGCCTCAAGTGGAATTTACACCGAGATGCTCTGACTCGAAGTGAGGCCGGATATCCCTGCAGTGAATTGAATGCAAGCTCGTCTTGCATCTCCCAAGACGAAGGGATGTCTGAATCCCCTGTGGAGACCACAGAGAAAGACCTTGTTATCCACCTCATCGCGACCGGAGGCCTCACATCCTTTGAAAACTCAAGAGGTCCACTGAGATCAATGCTTCCAAAGGAGACGATGCCTGACTCCTCTTGAAAATGGATAGGAGTCCCAGGATCCCTGTGGCACGTGGAAAGGGACCCTGGGTCTCCCGCCTCACGTGGAGACGCGTCCCAATTGCCATGCCAAGACTCGAGGAGAATCCCGAGGTGTCCCTCGCACCTAGGCAGGAGTCCTGACGTCGTTGAACAAACACGTGTCTCGAAGGGCCCTCCCGGCCTTACTCGAGAATATACTGCAGGTTCCGGCCGCAAGTCGAGAAAAACCATGAGATTTCCCCCTCGCCGCGAGATGAGGCCCGATTCCCCTGCACTGCATGCAGAGCAATTCCGTGTTCCACATCAAACGTGAAAGGAGCCTTGATTTCCTTCATGGCACTCCAGAGAAAACCCAAGATCACTGTCTCAAGTCTAGAGGGATCCTGAGGTCACTGGATCAACACGAAAGGGCTCCGTGGACCCCAAATCAACTCGAGATGAGAGCTTAGTCCCTGGCTTCGACTCAAGAGGAATACCAACTTTCCACAAGCGCCTCAAGACTAGGCTTCTCTCAGCTACAGGTATGTGAGAGGGACCCTGAGTTTTTGGCCTCAAGTGGAATGGACACCGAGATGTTCTGACTCGAAGTCAGGCCGGATATCCCTGCAGTGAATTGAATGCAGGCTCGTATTGCATCTCCCAAGACGAAGGGATGTCTGAATCCCCTGTGGAGACCACAGAGAAAGAACTAGTCCTCCGCTTCATCGCGACCGGAGGCCTCACATCCTTTGAAAACTCGAGAGGTCCGCGGAGATCAATGCTTCCAAAGGAGACGATGCCTGACTCCTCTTGAAAACGGATAGGAGTCCCAGGATCCCTGTGGCACGTGGAAAAGGACCCTGGGTCTCCCGCCTCACGTGGAGACGCGTCCCAATTGCCATGCCAAGACTCGAGGAGAATCCCGAGGTGTCCCTCGCACCTAGGCCGGAGTCCTGACGTCGCTGAACGAACACGTGTCTGGAAGGGCCCTCCCCTTCGTAACTCGAGAATATACCCCAGGTTCCGGTCGCAACTCGAGAAAAACAATGAGACTTCCCCCTCGCCGTGAGATGAGGCCGATTCCCCTGCACTGCGTGCAGAGCAATTCCGTGTTCCACATCAAACGTGAAAGGAGCCTTGATTTCTTTGATGGCACTCCAGAGAAAACCCAAGATCACTCTCTCAAGTCTAGAGGGATCCTGAGGTCACTGGAGCAACACGAAAGGGCTCCGTGGACCCCAAATCAACTCGAGATGAGAACTTAGTCCCTGGCTTCGACTCAAGAGGAATACCAACTTTCCACAAGCATCTCAAGAGGAGGCTTCTCTCTGCTAAATGTATGTGAAAGCGACCCTGATTTTGTGGCCTCAAGTGGAATGGACACCGAGATGCTCTGACTCGAAGTGAGGCCGGATATCCCTGCAGTGAATTGAATGCAGGCTCGTCTTGCATCTCCCAAGACGAAGGGATGTCTGAATCCCCTGTGGAGACCACAGAGAAACACCTTGTTATCCACCTCATGGCGACCGGAGGCCTCACGTCCTTTGAAAACTCGAGAGGTCCGCGGAGATCAATGCTTCCAAAGGAGACGATGCCTGACTCCTCTTGAAAATGGATAGGAGTCCCAGGATCCCTGTGGCACGTGGAAAGGGACCCTGGGTCTCCCGCCTCACGTGGAGACGCGTCCCAATGGCCATGCCAAGACTCGAGGAGAATCCCGAGGTGTCCCTCGCACCTAGGCATGAGTCCTGATGTCGCTGAAGAAACACGTGTCTGGAAGGGCCCTCCCCGTCGTAACTCGAGAATATACCCCAGGTTCCGCCTGCAACTCGAGAAAAACCATGAGACTTCCCCCTCGCCGCGAGATGAGGCCCGATTCCCATGCACTGCGTGCAGAGCAATTCCGTGTTCCACATCAAACATGAAAGGAGCCTTGATTTCCTTGATGGCACTCCAGAGAACACCCAAGATCACTGTCTCAAGTCTAGAGGGATCCTGAGGTCACTGTAGCAACACAAAAGGGCTCCGTGGACCCCAAATCAATTCGAGATGAGAGCTTCGTCCCTGGCTTCGACTCAAGAGGAATACCCACTTTCCACAAGCACCTCAAGAGGAGGCTTCTCTCAGCTACATGTATGTGAGAGAGACCCTGAGTTTGTGGCCTCAAGTGGAATGGACACCGAGATGCTCTGACTCGAAGTAAGGCCGGATATCCCTGCAGTGAATTGAATGCAGGCTCGTCTTGCATCTCGCAAGACGAAGGGATGTCTGAATCCCCTGTGGAGACCACAGAGAAAGACCTAGTTCTCCGCCTCATCGTGACTGGAGGCCTCACATCCTTTGAAAACTCGAGAGGTCCCCGGAGACCAATGCTTCCAAAGGAGACGATGCCTGACTCCTCTAGAAAATGGATAGGAGTCCCAGGATCCCTGTGGCACGTGGAAAGGGACCCTGGGTCTCCCGCCTCACGTGGAGACGCGTCCCAATGGCCATGCCAAGACTCGAGGAGAATCCCGAGGTGTCCCTCGCACCTAGGCAGGAGTCCTGACATCGCTGAACAAACACGTGTCTGTAAGGGCCCTCCCCGTCGTAACTCGAGAATATACCCCAGGTTCCGGCCGCAACTTGAGAAAAACCATGAGACTTCCCCCTCGCCGCGAGATGAGGCCCGATACCCCTGCCCTGCTTGCAGAGCAATTCCGTGTTCCACATCAAACATGAAAGGAGCCTTGATTTCTTGATGGCACTCCAGAGAACACCCAAGATCACTGTCTCAAGTTTAGAGGGATCCTGAGGTCACTGTAGCAACATGAAAGGGCTCCATGGACCCCAAATCAACTCGAGATGAGAGATTTGTCCCTGGCTTCAACTCAAGAGGAATACCAACTTTCCACAAGCACGTCAGGAGAAGGCTACTCTCAGCTACAGGTATGTGAGAGGGACCCTGAGTTTGTGGCCTCAAGTGAAATGGACACCGAGATGCTCTGACTCGAAGGAAGGCCGGATATCCCTGCAGTGAATTGAAAGCAGGCACTTCTTGCATCTCCCACGACGAAGGGATGTCTGAATCCCCTGTGGAGACCACAGAGAAAGACCTAGTTCTCCGCCTCATCGCGACCAGAGGCCTCACGTCCTTTGAAAACTCGAGAGGTCCGCGGAGATCAATGCTTCCAAAGGAGACGATGCCTGAGTCCTCTTGAAAATGGATAGGAGTCCCAGGATCCCTGTGGCACTTGGAAAGGGACCCTGGGTCTCTCGCCTCACGTAGAGACGCGTCCCAATGGCCATGCCAAGACTCGAGGAGAATCCCGACGTGTCCCTCCCACCTAGGCAGGAGTCCTGACGTCACTGAACAAACACGTGTCTGGAAGGGCCCTCCTCGTTGTATTTCGAGAATATACCCCAGGTTCCGGCCGCAACTCGAGAAAAACCATGAGACTTTCCCCTCGCCGCGAGATGAGGCCCGATTCCCCTGCACTGCGTGCAGAGCAATTCCGTGTTCCACATCAAACATGAAAGGAGCCTTGATTTCCTTGATGGCACAGCAGAGAACACCCAAGATCACTGTCTCAAGTCTAGAGGGATCCTGAGGTCACTGTAGCAACACGAAATGGGTCCGTGGACCCCAAATCAACTCGAGATGACAGCTTCGTCCCTGGCTTCGACTCAAGAGGAATACCCACTGTCCACAAGCACCTCAAGAGGAGGCTTCTCTCAGCTACAGGTATGTGAGAGGGACCCTGAGTTTGTGGCCTCAAGTGGAATGGACACCGAGATGCTCTGACTCAGAGGAAGGCCGGATATATCCGGCAGTGAATTGAATGCAGGCTCGTCTTGCATCTCCCACGACGAAGGGATGTCTGAATCCCCTGTGGAGACCACAGAGAAAGACCTTGTTATCCACCTCATCGCGACCGGAGGCCTCACATCCTTTGAAAACTCAAGAGGTCCGCTGAGATCAATGCTTCCAAAGGAGACGATGCCTGACTCCTCTTGAAAATGGATAGGAGTCCCAGGATCCCTGTGGCACTTGGAAAGGGACCCTGGGTCTCCCGCCTCACGTGGAGACGCGTCCCAATTGCCATGCCAAGACTCGAGGAGAATCCCGAGATGTCCCTCGCACCTAGGCAGGAGTCCTGACGTCGCGGAACAAACACGTGTCTGGAAGGGCCCTCCCCGTCGTAACTCGAGATATATCCCAGGTTCCGGCCGCAACTCGAGAAAAACCATGAGACTTCCCCCTCGCCGCGAGATGAGGCCCGTTTCCCCTGCACTGCGTGCAGAGCAATTCCGTGTTCCACATCAAACGTGAAAGGAGCCTTGATTTCCTTAATGGCACTCCAGAGAAAACCCAATAACACTGTCTCAAATCTAGAGGGTTCCTGAGGTCACTGGAGCAACCCGAAAGGGCACTGTGGACTCCAAATGAAGTCGAGATGAGAGCTTAGTCCCTGGCTTCGACTCAAGAGGAATACCAACTTTCCACAAGCACCTCAAGAGGAGGCTTCTCTCAGCTACAGGTATGTGAGAGGGACCCTGAGTTTGTTGCCTCAAGTGGAATGGACACCGAGATGCTCTGACTCGAAAGAAGGACGGATATCCCTGCAGTGAATTGAATGCAGGCTCGTATTGCATCTCCCAAGACGAAGGGATGTCTGAATCCCCTGTGGAGACCACAGAGAAAGACCTAGTTCTCCACCTCATCGGGACCGGAGGCCTCACATCCTTTGAAAACTCGAGAGGTCCGCGGAGATCAATGCTTCCAAAGGAGACGATGCCTGACTCCTCTTGAAAATGGATAGGAGTCCCAGGATCCCTGTGGCACGTGGAAAGGGACCCTGGGTCTCCCGCCTCACGTGGAGACGCGTCCCAATTGCCATGCCAAGACTCGAGGAGAATCCCGAGGTGTCCCTCGCACCTAGGCAGGAGTCCTGACGTCGTTGAACAAACACGTGTCTCGAAGCTCTCTGCCGGCCTTACTCGAGAATATACCCCAGGTTCCGGCCGCAAGTCGAGAAAAACCATGAGATTTCCCCCTCGCCGCGAGATGAGGCCGGATTCCCCTGCACTGCGTGCAGAGCAATTCCGTGTTCCACATCAAACTTGAAAGGAGCCTTGATTTCCTTGATGGCACTCCAGAGAAAACCCAAGATCACTGTCTCAAGTCTAGAGGGATCCTGAGGTCACTGGATGAACACGAAAGGGCTCCGTGGACCCCAAATCAACTCGAGAGGAGAGCTTTGTCCCTGGCTTCGACTCAAGAGGAATACCAAATTTCCACAAGCACCTCAAGAGGAGGCTTCTCTCAGCTACAGGTATGTCAGAGGGACCCTGAGTTTGTGGCCTCAAGTGGAATGGACACCGAGATGCTCTGACTCGAAGTCAGGCCGGATATCCCTGCAGTGAATTGAATTCAGGCTCGACTTGCATCTCCCAAGACGAAGGGATGTCTGAATCCCCTGTGGAGACCACAGAGAAAGACCTAGTCCTCCCCTCATCCCGACCGGAGGCCTCACATCCTTTGAAAACTCGAGAGGTCTGCGGAGATCAATGCTTCCAAAGGAGACGATGCCTGACTCCTCTTGAAAATGGATAGGAGTCCCAGGATCCCTGTGGCACGTGGAAAGGGACCCTGGGTCTCCCGCCTCACGTGGAGACGCGTCCCAATTGCCATGCCAAGACTCGAGGAGAATCCCGAGGTTTCCCTCACACCTAGGCAGGAGTCCTGACGTCGCTGAACAAACACGTGTGTGGAAGGGCCCTCCGCGTCGTAACTCGAGAATATATCCCAGGTTCCAGCCGCAACTCTAGAAAAACCATGAGACTTCCCCCTCGCCGCGAGATGAGGCCCGATTCCCCTGCATTGCGTGCAGAGCAATTCCGTGTTCCACATCAAACGTGAAAGGAGCCTTGATTTCCTTGATGGCACTCCAGAGAAAACCCAAGATTACTGTCTTAAGTCTAGAGGGATCCTGAGGTCACTGGAGCAACACGAAAGGGCTCCGTGGACCCCAAATCAACTCGAGAGGAGAGCTTTGTCCCTGGCTTCGACTCAAGAGGAATACCAAATTTCCACAAGCACCTCAAGAGGAGGCTTCTCTCAGCTACAGGTATGTCAGAGGGACCCTGAGTTTGTGGCCTCAAGTGGAATGGACACCGAGATGCTCTGACTCGAAGTCAGGCCGGATATCCCTGCAGTGAATTGAATGCAGGCTCGTTTTGCATCTCCCAAGACGAAGGGATGTCTGAATCCCCTGTGGAGACCACAGAGAAAGAACTAGTCCTCCGCTTCATCACGACCGGAGGCCTCACATCCTTTGAAAACTCGAGAGGGCCGCGGAGATCAATGCTTCCAAAGGAGACGATGCCTGACTCCTCTTGAAAATGGATAGGAGTCCCAGGATCCCTGTGGCACGTGGAAAGGGACCCTGGGTCTCCCGCCTCACGTGGAGACGCGTCCCAATTGCCATGCCAAGACTCGAGGAGAATCCCGAGGTGTCCCTCGCACCTAGGCCGGAGTCCTGACGTCGCTGAACGAACACGTGTCTGGAAGGGCCCTCCCCTTCGTAACTCGAGAATATACCCCAGGTTCCGGTCGCAACTCGAGAAAAACAATGAGACTTCCCCCTCGCCGCGAGATGAGGCCGATTCCCCTGCACTGCGTGCAGAGCAATTCCGTGTTCCACATCAAACGTGAAAGGAGCCTTGATTTCTTTGATGGCACTCCAGAGAAAACCCAAGATCACTCTCTCAAGTCTAGAGGGATCCTGAGGTCACTGGAGCAACACGAAAGGGCTCCGTGGACCCCAAATCAACTCGAGATGAGAACTTAGTCCCTGGCTTCGACTCAAGAGGAATACCAACTTTCCACAACCATCTCAAGAGGAGGCTTCTCTCTGCTAAATGTATGTGAAAGCGACCCTGATTTTGTGGCCTCAAGTGGAATGGACACCGAGATGCTCTGACTCGAAGTGAGGCCGGATATCCCTGCAGTGAATTGAATGCAGGCTCGTCTTGCATCTCCCAAGACGAAGGGATGTCTGAATCCCCTGTGGAGACCACAGAGAAACACCTTGTTATCCACCTCATGGCGACCGGAGGCCTCACGTCCTTTGAAAACTCGAGAGGTCCGCGGAGATCAATGCTTCCAAAGGAGACGATGCCTGACTCCTCTTGAAAATGGATAGGAGTCCCAGGATCCCTGTGGCACGTGGAAAGCGACGCTGGGTCTCCCGCCTCACGTGGAGACGCGTCCCAATGGCCATGCCAAGACTCGAGGAGAATCCCGAGGTGTCCCTGGCACCTAGGCAGGAGTCCTGACGTCGTTGAAGAAACACGTGTCTGGAAGGGCCCTCCCCGTCTTAACTCGAGTATATACCCCAGGTTCCGGCCGCAACTCGAGAAAAACCATGAGACTTCCCCCTCGCCGCGAGATGAGGCCCGATTCCCCTGCACTGCGTGCAGAGCAATTCCGTGTTCCACATCAAACATGAAAGGATCCTTGATTTCCTTAATGGCACTCCAGAGAACACCCAAGATCACTGTCTCAATCTCGAGCGATCCTGAGGTCACTGTACCAACACGGAAGGGCTCCGTGAACCCCAAATCAACTCGAGATGAGAGCTTCTTCCCTAGCTTCGACTCAAGAGGAATACCCACTTTCCACAAGCACCTCAAGAGGAGGCTTCTCTCAGCTACAAGTATGTGAGAGGGACCCTGAGTTTGTGGCCTCATGTGGAATGGACACCGAGATGCTCTGACTCGAAGGAACGCCGGATATCCGTGCAGTGAATTGAATGCAGGCTCGTCTTGCATCTCCCACGACGAAGGGATGTCTGAATCCCTTGTGGAGACCACAGAGAAAGACCTAGTTCTCTGCCTCATCGCGACCGGAGGCCTCACCTCCTTTGAAACCTCGAGAGGTCTGCGGAGATCAATGCTTCCAAAGGGGACTATGCCTGACTCCTCTTGAAAATGAATAGGAGTCCCAGGATCACTGTGGCACGTGGAAAGGGACCCTGGGTCTCCCGCCTCACGGGGAGACGCATCCCAATGGCCATGCCAAGACTCGAGGAGAATCCCGAGGTGTCCCTCGCACCTAGGCAGAAGTCCTGACGTCGCTGAAGAAACACGTGTCTGGAAGGGCCCTCCCCGTCGTAACTCGAGAATATACCCCAGGTCCCGCCCGCAACTCGAGAAAAACCATGAGACTTCCCCCTCGCCGCGAGATGAGGCCCGATTCCCATGCACTGCGAGCAGAGCAATTCCGTGTTCCACATCAAACATGAAAGGAGCCTTAATTTCCTTGATGGCACTCCAGAGAACACCCAAGATCACTGTTTCAAGTCTAGAGGGATCCTGAGGTCACTGTAGCAAAACAAAAATGCTCCGTGGACCCCAAATCAATTCGAGACGAGAGCTTCGTCCCTGGCTTCGACTCAAGAGGAATACCCACTTTCCACAAGCACCTCAAGAGGACGCCTCTCTCAGCTACATGTATGTGAGAGGGACCCTGAGTTTGTGGCCTCAAGTGGAATGGACACCGAGATGCTCTGACTCGAAGGAAGGCCGGATATCCCTGCAGTGAATTGAATGCAGGCTCTTCTTGCATCTCCCACGACGAAGGGATGTCTGAATCCCCTGTGGAGACCACAGAGAAAGACCTAGTTCTCCGCCTCATCGTGACTGGAGGCCTCACGTCCTTTGAAAACTCGAGAGGTCCTCGGAGACCAATGCTTCCAAAGGAGACGATGCCTGACTCCTCTAGAAAATGGATAGGAGTCCCAGGATCCCTGTGGCACGTGGAAAGCGACCCTGGGTCTCCCGCCTCACGTGGAGACGCGTCCCAATGGCCATGCCAAGACTCGAGGAGAATCCCGAGTTGTCCCTCGCACCTAGGCAGGAGTCCTGACATCGCTGAACAAACACGTGTCTGGAAGGGCCCTCCCCATCGTTACTCGAGAATATACCCCAGGTTCCGGCCGCAACTCGAGAAAAACCATGAGACTTCCCCCTCGCCACGAGATGAGGCCTGATTCCCCTGCACTGCGTGCAGAGCAATTCCGTGTTCCACATCAAACATGAAAGGAGCCTTGATTTCCTTGATGGCACTCCAGAGAAACCCAAGATCACTGTCTCAAGTCTAGAGGGATCCTGAGGTCACTGTAGCAAGACGAAAGGGATCCATGGACCCCAAATCAACTCGAGATGAGAGATTCGTCCCTGGCTTCGACTCAAGAGGAATACCCACTTTCCACAAGCACGTCAGGAGGAGGCTACTCTCAGCTACAGGTATGTGAGAGGGACCCTGAGTTTGTGGCCTCAAGTGGAATGGACACCGAGATGCTCTGACTCGAAGGAAGGCCGGATATCCGTGCAGTGAATTGAATGCAGGCTCGTCTTGCATCTCCCAAGACGAAGGGATGTCTGAATCCCCTGTGGAGACCACAGAGAAAGACATAGGTCTCCGCCTCATCGTGCCCGGAGGCCTCACGTCCTTTGAAAACTCGAGAGGTCCGCGGAGATCAATGCTTCCAAAGGAGACGATGCCTGACTCCTCTTGAAGATGGATAGGAGTCCCAGGATCCCTGTGGCACGTGGAAAGGGACCCTGGGTCTCCTGCCTCACGTGGAGACGCGTCACAATGGCCATGCCAAGACTCGAGGAGAATCCCGAGGTGTCCCTCGCACCTAGGCAGGAGTCCTGATGTCGCTGAACAATCACGTGTCTGGACGGGCCCTCCCCGTCGTAACTCGAGAATATACCCCAGGTTCCGGCCGCAACTCGAGAAAAACCATGAGACTTCCCCCTCGCCACGAGATGAGGCCCGATTCCCCTGCACTGCGTGCAGAGCAATTCCGTGTTCCACATCAAACATGAAAGGAGCCTTGATTTCCTAATGGCACTCCAGAGAACACCCAAGATCACTGTCTCAATCTAGAGGGATCCTGAGGTCACTGTAGCAACACGAAAGGGCTCCGTGAACCCCAAATCAACTCGAGATGAGAGCTTCTTCCCTAGCTTCGACTAAAGAGGAATACCCACTTTCCACAAGCACCTCAAGAGGAGCCTCTCTCAGCTACAGGTATGTGAGAGGGACCCTTAGTTTGTGGCCTCAAGTGGAATGAACACCGAGATGCTCTGACTCGAAGTAAGGCCGGATATCCCTGCAGTGAATTGAATGCAGGCTACTCTTGCATCTCCCACGACGAAGGGATGTCTGAATCTCTTGTGGAGACCACAGAGAAAGGCCTAGTTCTCTGCCTCATCGCGACCGGAGGCCTCACGTCCTTTGAAACCTCGAGAGGTCGGCGGAGATCAATGCTTCCAAAGGAGACGATGCCTGACTCGTCTTGAAAATGGATAGGAGTCCCAGGATCCCTGTGGCACGTGGAAAGGGAACCTGGGTCTCCCGCCTCACGTGGAGACACGTCCCAATGGCCATGCCAAGACTCGAGGAGAATCCCGAGGTGTCCCTCGCACCTAGGCAGGAGTCCTGATGTCGCTGAACAAACACGTGTCTGGAAGGGCCCTCCCCGTCGTAACTCGAGAATATACTAGAGGTTCCGGCCGCAACTCGAGAAAAACCATGAGACTTCCGCCTCGCCGCGAGATGAGGCCCGATTCCCCTGCACTGCGTGCAGAGCAATTCCGTGTTCCACATCAAACATGAAAGGAGCCTTGATTTCCTTGATGGCACTCCAGAGAACACCCAAGATCACTGTCTCCAATGTAGAGGGATCTTGAGGTCACTGTAGCAACAAGAAAGGGCTCCGTGGACCCCAAATCAACTCGAGATGAGAGCTTCGTCCCTGGCTTCGACTCAAGAGGAATACCCACTTTCCACAAGCACCTCAAGAGGAGGCTTCTCTCAGCTACAGGTATGTGAGAGGGACCCTGAGTTTGTGGCCTCAAGTGGAATGGACACCGACATGCTCTGACTCGAAGGAAGGCCGGATATCCGTGCAGTGAATTGAATGCAGGCTCGTCTTGCATCTCCCACGACGAAGGGATGTCTGAATCCCTTGTGGAGACCACAGAGAAAGACCTAGTTCTCTGCCTCATCGCGACCGGAGGCCTCACCTCCTTTGAAACCTCGAGAGGTCTGCGGAGATCAATTCTTCCAAAGGAGACTATGCCTGACTCCTCTTGAAAATGAATAGGAGTCCCAGGATCACTGTGGCACGTGGAAAGGGACCCTGGGTCTCCCGCCTCACGGGGAGACGCCTCCCAATGGCCATGCCAAGACTCGAGGAGAATCCCGAGGTGTCCCTCGCACCTAGGCAGACGTCCTGACGTCGCTGAAGAAACACGTGTCTGGAAGGGCCCTCCCCGTCGTAACTCGAGAATATACCCCAGGTTCCGCCCACAACTCGAGAAAAACCATGAGACTTCCCCCTAGCCGCGAGATGAGGCTCGATTCCCATGCACTGCGAGCAGAGCAATTCCGTGTTCCACATCAAACATGAAAGGAGCCTTAATTTCCTTGATGGCACTCCAGAGAACACCCAAGATCACTGTTTCCAATGTAGAGGGATCTTGAGGTCACTGTAGCAACAAGAAAGGGCTCCGTGGACCCCAAATCAACTCGAGATGAGAGCTTCGTCCCTGGCTTCGACTCAAGAGGAATACCCACTTTCCACAAGCACCTCAAGAGGAGGCTTCTCTCAGCTACAGGTATGTGAGAGGGACCCTGAGTTTGTGGCCTCAAGTGGAATGGACACCGAGATGCTCTGACTCGAAGGAAGGCCGGATATCCCTGCAGTGAATTGAATGCAGGCTCTTCTTGCATCTCCCACGACGAAGGGATGTCTGAATCCCCTGTGGAGACCACAGAGAAAGACCTAGTTCTCCGTCTCATCGTGACTGGAGGCCTCACGTCCTTTGAAAACTCGAGAGGTCCTCGGAGACCAATGCTTCCAAAGGAGACGATGCCTGACTCCTCTAGAAAATGGATAGGAGTCCCAGGATCCCTGTGGCACGTGGAAAGCGACCCTGGGTCTCCCGCCTCACGTGGAGACACGTCCCAATGGCCATGCCAAGACTCGAGGAGAATCCCGAGTTGTCCCTCGCACCTAGGCAGGAGTCCTGACATCGCTGAACAAACACGTGTCTGGAAGGGCCCTCCCCATCGTTACTCGAGAATATACCCCAGGTTCCGGCCGCAACTCGAGAAAAACCATGAGACTTCCCCCTCGCCACGAGATGAGGCCTGATTCCCCTGCACTGCGTGCAGAGCAATTCCGTGTTCCACATCAAACATGAAAGGAGCCTTGATTTCCTTGATGGCACTCCAGAGAAACCCAAGATCACTGTCTCAAGTCTAGAGGGATCCTGAGGTCACTGTAGCAAGACGAAAGGGCTCCATGGACCCCAAATCAACTCGAGATGAGAGATTCGTCCCTGGCTTCGACTCAAGAGGAATACCCACTTTCCACAAGCACGTCAGGAGGAGGCTACTCTCAGCTACAGGTATGTGAGAGGGACCCTGAGTTTGTGGCCTCAAGTGGAATGGACACCGAGATGCTCTGACTCGAAGGAAGGCCGGATATCCCTGCAGTGAATTGAATGCAGGCTCGTCTTGCATCTCCCAAGACGAAGGGATGTCTGAATCCCCTGTGGAGACCACAGAGAAAGACATAGGTCTCCGCCTCATCGTGCCCGGAGGCCTCACGTCCTTTGAAAACTCGAGAGGTCCGCGGAGATCAATGCTTCCAAAGGAGACGATGCCTGACTCCTCTTGAAGATGGATAGGAGTCCCAGGATCCCTGTGGCACGTGGAAAGGGACCCTGGGTCTCCTGCCTCACGTGGAGACGCGTCACAATGGCCATGCCAAGACTCGAGGAGAATCCCGAGGTATCCCTCGCACCTAGGCAGGAGTCCTGATGTCGCTGAACAATCACGTGTCTGGACGGGCCCTCCCCGTCGTAACTCGAGAATATACCCCAGGTTCCGGCCGCAACTCGAGAAAAACCATGAGACTTCCCCCTCGCCACGAGATGAGGCCCGATTCCCCTGCACTGCGTGCAGAGCAATTCCGTGTTCCACATCAAACATGAAAGGAGCCTTGATTTCCTAATGGCACTCCAGAGAACACCCAAGATCACTGTCTCAATCTAGAGGGATCCTGAGGTCACTGTAGCAACAGGAAAGGGCTCCGTGAACCCCAAATCAACTCGAGATGAGAGCTTCTTCCCTAGCTTCGACTAAAGAGGAATACCCACTTTCCACAAACACCTCAAGAGGAGGCTCTCTCAGCTACAGGTATGTGAGAGGGACCCTTAGTTTGTGGCCTCAAGTGGAATGAACACCGAGATGCTCTGACTCGAAGTAAGGCCGGATATCCCTGCAGTGAATTGAATGCAGTCTCCTCTTGCATCTCCCACGACGAAGGGATGTCTGAATCTCTTGTGGAGACCACAGAGAAAGGCCTAGTTCTCTGCCTCATCGCGACCGGAGGCCTCACGTCCTTTGAAACCTCGAGAGGTCGGCGGAGATCAATGCTTCCAAAGGAGACGATGCCTGACTCGTCTTGAAAATGGATAGGAGTCCCAGGATCCCTGTGGCACGTGGAAAGGGAACCTGGGTCTCCCGCCTCACGTGGAGACACGTCCCAATGGCCATGCCAAGACTCGAGGAGAATCCCGAGGTGTCCCTCGCACCTAGGCAGGAGTCCTGATGTCGCTGAACAAACACGTGTCTGGAAGGGCCCTCCCCGTCGTAACTCGAGAATATACTAGAGGTTCCGGCCGCAACTCGAGAAAAACCATGAGACTTCCGCCTCGCCGCGAGATGAGGCCCGATTCCCCTGCACTGCGTGCAGAGCAATTCCGTGTTCCACATCAAACATGAAAGGAGCCTTGATTTCCTTGATGGCACTCCAGAGAACACCCAAGATCACTGTCTCCAATGTAGAGGGATCTTGAGGTCACTGTAGCAACAAGAAAGGGCTCCGTGGACCCCAAATCAACTCGAGATTAGAGCTTCGTCCCTGGCTTCGACTCAAGAGGAATACCCACTTTCCACAAGCACCTCAAGAGGAGGCTTCTCTCAGCTACAGGTATGTGAGAGGGACCCTGAGTTTGTGGCCTCAAGTGGAATGGACACCGACATGCTCTGACTCGAAGGAAGGCCGGATATCCGTGCAGTGAATTGAATGCAGGCTCGTCTTGCATCTCCCACGACGAAGGGATGTCTGAATCCCTTGTGGAGACCACAGAGAAAGACCTAGTTCTCTGCCTCATCGCGACCGGAGGCCTCACCTCCTTTGAAACCTCGAGAGGTCTGCGGAGATCAATTCTTCCAAAGGAGACTATGCCTGACTCCTCTTGAAAATGAATAGGAGTCCCAGGATCACTGTGGCACGTGGAAAGGGACCCTGGGTCTCCCGCCTCACGAGGAGACGCATCCCAATGGCCATGCCAAGACTCGAGGAGAATCCCGAGGTGTCCCTCGCACCTAGGCAGACGTCCTGACGTCGCTGAAGAAACACGTGTCTGGAAGGGCCCTCCCCGTCGTAACTCGAGAATATACCCCAGGTTCCGCCCACAACTCGAGAAAAACCATGAGACTTCCCCCTCGCCGCGAGATGAGGCTCGATTCCCATGCACTGCGAGCAGAGCAATTCCGTGTTCCACATCAAACATGAAAGGAGCCTTAATTTCCTTGATGGCACTCCAGAGAACACCCAAGATCACTGTTTCAAGTCTAGAGGGATCCTGAGGTCACTGTAGCAAAACAAAAATGCTCCGTGGACCCCAAATCAATTCGAGACGAGAGCTTCGTCCCTGGCTTCGACTCAAGAGGAATACCCACTTTCCACAAGCACCTCAAGAGGAGGCCTCTCTCAGCTACATGTATGTGAGAGGGACCCTGAGTTTGTGGCCTCAAGTGGAATGGACACCGAGATGCTCTGACTCGAAGGAAGGCCGGATATCCCTGCAGTGAATTGAATGCAGGCTCTTCTTGCATCTTCCACGACGAAGGGATGTCTGAATCCCCTGTGGAGACCACAGAGAAAGACCTAGTTCTCCGCCTCATCGTGACTGGAGGCCTCACATCTTTGAAAACTCGAGAGGTCCTCGGAGACCAATGCTTCCAAAGGAGACGATGCCTGACTCCTCTAGAAAATGGATAGGAGTCCCAGGATCCCTGTGGCACGTGGAAAGCGACCCTGGGTCTCCCGCCTCACGTGGAGACGCGTCCCAATGGCCATGCCAAGACTCGAGGAGAATCCCGAGGTGTCCCTCGCACCTAGGCAGGAGTCCTGACATCGCTGAACAAACACGTGTCTGGAAGGGCCCTCCCCGTCGTTACTCGAGAATATACCCCATGTTCCGGCCGCAACTCGAGAAAAACCATGAGACTTCCCCCTCGCCACGAGATGAGGCCTGATTCCCATGCACTGCATGCAGAGCAATTCCGTGTTCCACATCAAACATGAAAGGAGCCTTGATTTCCTTGATGGCACTCCAGAGAAACCCAAGATCACTGTCTCAAGTCTAGAGGGATCCTGAGGTCACTGTAGCAAGACGAAAGGGCTCCATGGACCCCAAATCAACTCGAGATGAGAGCTTCTTCCCTAGCTTCGACTCAAGAGGAATACCCACTTTCCACAAGCACCTCAAGAGGAGGCTTCTCTCAGCTACAGGTATGTGAGAGGGACCCTGAGTTTGTGGCCTCAAGTGGAATGGACACCGAGATGCTCTGACTCGAAGGAACGCCGGATATCCCTGCAGTGAATTGAATGCAGGCTCGTCTTGCATCTCCCACGACGAAGGGATGTCTGAATCCCTTGTGGAGACCACAGAGAAAGACCTAGTTTTCCGCCTCATCGCGACCGGAGGCCTCACGTCCTTTGAAACCTCGAGAGGTCAGTGGAGATCAATGCTTCCCAAGGAGACGATGCCTGACTCCTCTTGCAAATGGATAGGAGTCCCAGGATCCCTGTGGCACGTGGAAAGGGAACCTGGGTCTCCCGCCTCACGTGGAGACACGTCCCAATGGCCATGCCAAGACTCGAGGAGAATCACGAGGTGTCCCTTGCACCTAGGCAGGAGTCCTGACGTCGCTGAAGAAACACGTGTCTGGAAGGGCCCTCCCCGTCGTAACTCGAGAATATACCACAGGTTCCGCCCGCAACTCAAGAAAAACCATGAGACTTCCCCCGTCGCCGCGAGATGAGGCCCGATTCCCCTGCACTGCGTGCAGAGCAATTCCGTGTTCCACATCAAACATGAAAGGAGCCTTGATTTCCTTGATGGCACTCCAGAGAACACCCAAGATCACTGTCTCAAGTCTAGAGGGATCCTGAGGTCACTGTAGCAACACGAAAGGGCTCCCTGGACCCCAAATCAACTCGAGATGAGAGCCACGTCCCTGGTTTCGACTCAAGACCAATACCCACTTTCCACAAGCACCTCAAGAGGAGGCTTCTCTCAGCTACAGGAATGTGAGAGGGACCCTTAGTTTGTGGCCTCAAGTGGAATGGACACCGAGATTCTCTGACTCGAAGGAAGGCCGGATATCCCTGCAGTGAATTGAATGCAGGCTCGTCTTGCATCTCCCACGACGAAGGGATGTCTGAATCACCTGTGGAGACCACAGAGAAAGACCTAGTTCTCCGCCTCATCGCGAACGGAAGCCTCACGTCCTTTGAAAACTCGAGAGGTCGGCGGAGATAAATGTTTCCAAAGGAGACGATGCCTGACTCCTCTTGCAAATGGATAGGAGTCCCAGGATCCCTGTGGCACGTTGAAAGGGAACCTGGGTCTCCCGCCTCACGTGGAGACACGTCCCAATTGCCATGCCAACACTCGAGGAGAATCCCGAGGTGTCCCTCGCACCTAGGCAGGAGTCCTGACGTCGCTGAACAAACACGTGTCTTGAAGGGCCCTCCCCGTCGTAACTCGAGAATATACCCCAGGTTCCGGCCGCAACTCGAGAAAAACCATGAGACTTCCCCCTCGCCGCGAGATGAGGCCCGATTCCCCTGCAGTGCATGCAGAGCAATTCCGTGTTCCACATCAAACATGAAAGGAGTCTTGATTTCCTTGATGGCACTCCAGAGAACACCCAAGATCACTGTCTCAAGTCCAGAGGGATCCTGAGGTCACTGCAGCAACACGAAAGGGCTCCGTGGACCCCATATCAACTCGAGATGAGAGCTTCGTCCCTGGCTTCGACTCAAGAGGAATACCCACGTTCCACAAGCACCTCAAGAGGAGGCTTCTCTCAGCTACAGGTATGTGAGAGGGACCCTGAATTTGTAGCCTCAAGTGGAATGGACACCGAGATGCTCTGACTTGGAGGAAGGCCGGATATCCCTGCAGTGAATTGAATGCAGGCTCCTCTTGCATCTCCCACGACGAAGGGATGTCTGAATACCCTGTGGAGATCACAGAAAAAGACCTAGTTCTCCGCCTCATCGCGACCGGGGGCCTCACGTCCTTTGAAAACTCGAGAGGTCCGACGAGATCAATGCTTCCAACGGAGACGATGCCTGACTCCTCTTGAAAATGGATAGGAGTGCCAGGATCCCTGTGGCACGTGGAAAGGGACCGTGGGTCTCCCGCCTCACGTGGAGACGTGTCCCAATGGCCATGCCAAGCCTCGAGGAGAATTCCGAGGTGTCCCTCACACCTAGGCAGGAGTCCTGACGTCGCTGAACAAATACGTGTCTGGAAGGGCCCTCCCCATCGTAATTCGAGAATATATCCCAGGTTCCGGCCGCAACTCGAGAAAAACCATGAGATTTCCCCCTCCCGCGAGATGAGGCCCGATTCCCCTGCACTGCGTGCAGAGCCATTCCGTGTTCTGCATCAAACATGAAAGGAGCCTTGATTTCCATGATGGCACTCCAGAGAACACCCAAGACACTGTCTCAAGTCTAGAAGGATCCTGAGGTCACTGTAACAACATGAAAGGTCTCCGTGGACCCCAAATCAACTCGAGATGAGAGCTTCGTCCCTGGCTTCGACTGAAGAAAAATACCCACTTTCCACAAGCACCTCAAGAGGAGGCTTCTCTCAGCTACAGGTATGTGAGAGGGACCCTGAGTTTGTGGCCTCAAGTGGAATGGACACCGAGATGCTCTGACTCGAAGGAAGGCCGGATATCCGTGCAGTGAATTGAATGCAGGCTCGTCTTGCATCTCCCACGATGAAGGGATTTCTGAATCCCCTGTGGAGACCACAGAGAAAGACCTAGTTCTCCGCCTCATCGCGACCGGAGGCCTCACGTCCTTTGAAAACTCGAGAGGTCGGCGGAGATAAATGTTTCCAAAGGAGACGATGCCTGACTCCTCTTCAAAATGGATAGGAGTACCAGGATCCCTGTGGCACGTGGAAAGGGACCCTGGGTCTCCCGCCTCACGTGGAGACGCGTCCCAATGGCCATGCCAAGACTCGAGGAGAATCCCGAGGTGTCCCTCGCACCTAGGCAGGAGTCCTGACGTCGCTGAACAAACACGTGTCTGGAAGGGCCCTCCCCGTCGTAACTCGAGAATATACCCCAGGTTCCGGCCGCAACTCGACAAAAACCATGAGACTTCCCCCTCACCGCGAGATGAGGCCCGATTCCCCTGCACTGCGTGCAGAGCAATTCCGTGTTCCACATCAAACATGAAAGGAGCCTTGATTTCCCTGATGGCACTCCAGAGAAAACCCAAGATTACTGTCTCAAGTCTAGAGGGATCCTGAGGTCACTGTAGCAACACGAAAGGGCTCCTTGGACCCCAAATCAACTCGAGATGAGAGCTTCGTCCCTGGCTTCGACTCAAGAGGAATGCCCACTTTCCACAAGCACCTCAAGAGGAGGCTTCTCTCAGCTACAGGTATGTGAGACGGACCCTGAGTTTGTGGCCTCAAGTGGAATGGACACCGAAATGCTCTGATTCGAAGGAAGGCCGGATATCCCGGCAGTGAATTGAAAGAAGGCTCCTCTTGCATTTCCCACGACGAAGGGATGTCTGAATTCCATGTGGAGACCACAGAGAAAGACCTAGTTCTCGGCCTCATCGCGACCGGAGGCCTCTAGTCCTTTGAAAACTCGAGAGGTCGGCGGAGATCAATGCTTCAAAAGGAGACGATGCCTGACTCCTCTTGAAAATGGATATGAGTCCCAGGATCCCTGTGGCACGTGGAAAGGGACCGTGGGTCTCCCGCCTCACGTGGAGACGCGTCCCAATGGCCATGCCAAGACTCGAGGAGAATCCCGAGGTGTCCCTCGCACCTAGGCAGGAGTCCTGACGTCGCTGAACAAACACGTGTCTGGAAGGGCCCTCCCCGTCGTAACTCGAGAATATACTAGAGGTTCCGGCCGCAACTCCAGAAAAACCATGAGACTTCTGCCTCGCCGCGAGATGAGGCCCGATTCCCCTGCACTGCGTGCAGAGCAATTCCGTGTTCCACATCAAACATGAAAGGAGCGTTGATTTCCTTGATGGCACTCAAGAGAACACCCAAGATCACTGTCTCAAATGTAGAGGGATCCTGAGGTCACTGTAGCAACAAGAAAGGGCTGCGTGGACAACAAATCAACTCGAGATGAGAGCTTCGTCCCTGGCTTCGACTCAAGAGGAATACCCACTTTCCACAAGCACCACAAGAGGAGGCTTCTCTCAGCTACAGGTATGTGAGAGGGACCCTGAGTTTGTGGCCTCAAGTGGAATGGACACCGAGATGCTCTGACTCGAAGGAAGGCCGGATATCCCTGCAGTGAATTGAATGCAGGCTCGTCTTGCATCTCCCACGATGAAGGGATTTCTGAATCCCTTGTGGAGACCACAGAGAAAGACCTAGTTCTCCGCCTCATCGCGACCGGAGGCCTCACGTCCTTTGAAAACTCGAGAGGTCGGCGGAGATCAATGCTTCCAATGGAGACGATGCCTGACCAGTCTTGAAAATGGATAGGAGTCCCAGGATCCCTGTGGCACGTGGAAAGGGAACCTGGGTCTCCCGCCTCACGTGGAGACACGTCCCAATGGCCATGCCAAGACTCGAGGAGAATCCCGAGGTGTCCCTCGCACGTAGGCAGGAGTCCTGACGTCGCTGAAGAAACACGTGTCTGGAAGGGCCCTCCCCGTCGTAACTCGAGAATATACCCCAGGTTCCGGCCGCAACTCGAGAAAAACCATGAGACTTCCCCCTCGCCGCGAGATGAGGCCCGATTCCCCTGCACTGTGAGCACAGCAATTCCGTGTTCCACATCAAACATGAAAGGAGCCTTGATTTCCTTGATGGCACTCCAGAGAACACCCAAGATCACTGTCTCAAGTCTAGAGGGATCCTGAGGTCTCTGTAGCAACACGAAAGGGCTCCCTGTACCCGAAATCAACCCGAGATGAGAGCTTCGTCCCTGGCTTCAACTCAAGAGGAACACCCACTTTCCACAAGCATCTCAAGAGGAGGCTTCTCTCAGCTACAGGTATGTGAGAGGGACCCTGAGTTTGTGGCCTCAAGTGGAATGGACACCGAGATGCTCTGACTCGAAGGAAGGCCGGATATCCGTGCAGTGAATTGAATGCAGGCTCGTCTTGCATCTCCCAAGAAGAAGGGATGTCTGAATCCCCTGTGGAGACCACAGAGAAAGACCTAGGTCTCCGCCTCATCGTGCCCGGAGGCCTCACGTCCTTTGAAAACTCGAGAGGTCCGCGGAGATCAATGCTTCCAAAGGAGACGATGCCTGACTCCTCTTGAAGATGGATAGGAGTCCCAGGATCCCTGTGGCACGTGGAAAGGGACCCTGGGTCTCCTGCCTCACGTGGAGACGCGTCCCAATGGCCATGCCTAGACTCGAGGAGAATCCCGAGGTGTCCCTCGCACCTAGGCAGGAGTCCTGACGTCGCTGAAGAAACACGTGTCTGGAAGGGCCCTCCCCGTCGTAACTCGAGAATATACCCCAGGTTCCGGCCGCAACTCGAGAAAAACCATGAGACTTCCCCCTCGCCGCGAGATGAGGCCCGATTCCCCTGCACTGCGTGCTGAGCAATTCCGTGTTCCACATCAAACATGAAAGGAGCCTTGATTTCCTAATGGCACTCCAGAGAACACCCAAGATCACTGTCTCAATCTAGAGGGATCCTGAGGTCACTGCAGCAACACGAAAGGGCTCCGTGGACCCCATATCAACTCGAGATGAGAGCTTTGTCCCTGGCTTCGACTCAAGAGGAATACCCACGTTCCACAAGCACCTCAAGAGGAGGCTTCTCTCAGCTACAGGTATGTGAGAGGGACCCTGAATTTGTAGCCTCAAGTGGAATGGACACCGAGATGCTCTGACTATGAGGAAGGCCGGATATCCCTGCAGTGAATTGAATGCAGGGTCGTCTTGCATCTCCCACGACGAAGGGATGTCTGAATCCCCTGTGGAGACCACAGAGAAAGACCTAGGTCTCCGCCTCATCGTGCCCGGAGGCCTCACGTCCTTTGAAAACTCGAGAGGTCCGCGGAGATCAATGCTTCCAAAGGAGACGATGCCTGACTCCTCTTGAAGATGGATAGGAGTCCCAGGATCCCTGTGGCACGTGGAAAGGGACCCTGGGTCTCCTGCCTCACGTGGAGACGCGTCCCAATGGCCATGCCAAGACTCGAGGAGAATCCCGAGGTGTCCCTCGCACCTAGGCAGGAGTCCTGACGTCGCTGAACAAACACGTTCTGGAAGGGCCCTCCCCGTCGTAACTCGAGAATATACCCCAGGTTCCGGCCGCAACTCGAGAAAAACCATGAGACTTCCCCCTCGCCGCGAGGTGAGGCCCGATTCCCCTGCACTGCGTGCAGAGCAATTCCGTGTTCCACATCAAACATGAAAGGAGCCTTGATTTCCTTGATGGCAGTCCAGAGAACACCCAAGATCACTGTCTCAAGTCTAGAGGGATCCTGAGGTCACTGTAGCAACACAAAAGGGCTCCGTGAACCCCAAATCAACTCGAGATGAGAGCTTCTTCCCTAGCTTCGACTCAAGAGGAATACCCACTTTCCACAAGCACCTCAAGAGGAGGCTTCACTCAGCTACAGGTATGTGAGAGGGACCCTGAATTTGTGGACTCAAGTGGAATGGACACCGAGATGCTCTGACTCGAAGGAAGGCCGGATATCCCGGCAGTGAATTGAATGCAGGCTCCTCTTGCATCTCCCACGACGAAGGGGTTTCTGAATTCCATGTGGAGACCACAGAGAAAGACCTAGTTCTCCGCCTCATCGCGACCGGAGGCCTCACGTCCTTTGAAACATCGAGAGGTCCGTGGAGATCAATGATTCCCAAGGAGACGATGCCTGACTCCTCTTGTAAATGGATAGGAGTCCCAGGATCCCTGTGGCACGTGGAAAGGGAACCTGGGTCTCCCGCCTCACGTGGAGACACGTCCCAATGGCCATGCCAAGACTCGAGGAGAATCACGAGGTGTCCCTCGCACCTAGGCAGGAGTCCTGACGTCGCTGAACAAACACGTGTCTGGAAGGGCCCTCCCCGTCGTAACTCGAGAATATACCCCAGGTTCCGGCCGCAACTCGAGAAAAACCATGAGACTTCCCCCTCGCCGCGAGATGAGGCCCGATTCCCCTGCACTGCGAGCAGAGCAATTCCGTGTTCCACATCAAACATGAAAGGAGCCTTGATTTCCTTGATGGCACTCCAGAGAACACCCAAGATCACTGTCTCAAGTCTAGAGGGATCCTGAGGTCTCTGTAGCAACACGAAATTGCTCCCTGTACCCCAAATCAACCTGAGATGAGAGCTTCGTCCCTGGCTTCAACTCAAGAGGAATACCCACTTTCCACAAGCATCTCAAGAGGAGGCTTCTCTCAGCTACAGGTATGTGAGAGGGACCCTGAGTTTGTGGCCTCAAGTGGAATGGACACCGAGATGCTCTGACTCGAAGGAAGGCCGGATATCCCGGCAGTGAATTGAATGCAGGCTCCTCTTGCATCTCCCACGACGAAGGGATGTCTGAATTCCATGTGGAGACCACAGAGAAAGACCTAGTTCTCCGCCTCATCGCGACCGGAGGCCTCACGTCCTTTGAAAACTCGAGAGGTCGGCGGAGATCAATGCTTCCAAAGGAGACGATGCCTGACTCCTCTTGAAAATGGATAGGAGTCCCCGGATCCCTGTGGCACGTGGAAAGGGACCGTGGGTCCCCCGCCTCACGTGGAGACGCGTCCCAATGGCCATGCCAAGACTCGAGGAGAATCCCGAGGTGTCCCTCGCACCTAGGCAGGAGTCCTGATGTCGCTGAACAAACACGTGTCTGGAAAGGCCCTCCCCGTCGTAACTCGAGAATATACTAGAGGTTCCGGCCGCAACTCGAGAAAAACCATGAGACTTCCGCCTCGCCGCGAGATGAGGCCCGATTCCCCTGCACTGCGTGCAGAGCAATTCCGTGTTCCACATCAAACATGAAAGGAGCCTTGATTTCCTTGATGGCACTCCAGAGAACACCCAAGATCACTGTCTCAAATGTAGAGGGATCTTGAGGTCACTGTAGCAACAAGAAAGGGCTCCGTGGACCCCAAATCAACTCGAGATGAGAGCTTCGTCCCTGGCTTCGACTCTAGAGGAATACCCACTTTCCACAAGCACCTCAAGAGGAGGCTTCTCTCAGCTACAGGTATGTGAGAGGGACCCTGAGTTTGTGGCCTCAAGTGGAATGGACACCGAGATGCTCTGACTCGAAGGAAGGGCGGATATCCCTGCAGTGAATTGAATGCAGGCTCGTCTTGCATCTCCCACGATGAAGGGATTTCTGAATCCCCTGTGGAGACCACAGAGAAAGACCTAGTTCTCCGCCTCATCGCGACCGGAGGCCTCACGTCCTTTGAAAACTCGAGAGGTCAGCGGAGATAAATGCTTCCAAAGGAGACGATGCCTGACTCCTCTTCAAAATGGATAGGAGTCCCAGGATCCCTGTGGCACGTGGAAAGGGACCCTGGGTCTCCCGCCTCACGTGAAGACGCGTCCCAATGGCCATGCCAAGACTCGAGGAGCATCCCGAGGTGTCCCTCGCACCTAGGCAGGAGTCCTGACGTCGCTGAACAAACACGTGTCTGGAAGGGCCCTCCCCGTCGTAACTCGAGAATATACCCCAGGTTCCGGCCGCAACTCGACAAAAACCATGAGACTTCCCCCTCACCGCGAGATGAGGCCCGATTCCCCTGCACTGCGTGCAGAGCAATTCCGTGTTCCACATCAAACATGAAAGGAGCCTTGATTTCCTTGATGGCACTCCAGAGAACACCCAAGATCACTGTCTCAAGTCTAGAGGGATCCTCAGGTCACTGTAGCAATACGAAAGGGCTCCGTGGACCCCAAATCAACTCGAGATGAGAGCTTCGTCCATGAGTTCGACTCCAGAGGAATACCCACTTTAAACAAGCACCTCAAGAGGAGGCTTCTCTCAACTACAGGTATGTGAGAGGGACTCTGAATTTGTGGCGTCAAGTGGAATGAACACCGAGAAGCTCTGCCTGGAAGGAAGGCCGGATATCCCGGCAGGGAACTGAATGCAGGCTCGTCGTGCATCTCCAACGATGAAGGGATGTCTGAATCCCCTGTGGAGACCACAGAGAAAGACCTAGTTCTCCGCCTCATCGCGACCGGAAGCCTCACGTCCTTGAAAAATCGAGAGGTCCGCGGAGATCAATACTTCCAAAGGAGACGATGCCTGACTCCTCTTGAAAATGGATAGGAGTCCCAGGATCCCTGTGGCACTTGGAAAGGGACCCTGGGTCTCCCGCCTCACGGGGAGACGCGTCCCAATGGCCATGACAAGACTCGAGGAGAATCCCGAGGTGTCCTTCGCACCTAGGCAGGAGTCCTGACGTCGCTGAAAAAACACGTGTCTGGAAGGGCCCTCCCCGTCGTAACTCGAGAATATACCCCAGGTTCCGGACGCAACTCGAGAAAAACCATGAGACTTCCCCCTCGCCGCGAGATGAGGCCCGATTCCCCTGCACTGCATGCAGAGCAATTCCATGCTCCACATCAAACATGAAAGAGCCTTGATTTCCTTGATGGCACTCCAGAGAAGACCCAAGATCAATGTTTCAAGTCCAGACGGATCCTGAGGTCACTGCAGCAACACGAAAGGGCTCCGTGGATCCCAAATCAACTCGAGATGAGAGCTTCGTCCCTGGCTTCGACTCAAGAGGAATACCCACGTTCCACAAGCACCTCAAGAGGAGGCTTCTCTCAGCTACAGGTATGAGAGGGGGACCCTGAGTTTGTGACCTCAAGTGGAATGGACACTGAGATGCTCTGACTCGAAGGAAGGCCGGATATTCCTGCAGTGAATTGAATGCAGGCTCGTCTTGCATCTCCCACGACGAAGGGATGTCTGAGTTCCCTGTGGAGATCACAGAGAAAGACCTAGTTCTCCGCCTCATCGGGACCGGAGGCCTCACATCCTTTGAAAACTCGAGAGGTCCGACTAGATCAATGCTTCCAACGGAGACGATGCCTGACTCCTCTTGAAAATGGATAGGAGTCCCGGGATCCCTGTGGCACGTCGAAAGGGACCCTGGGTCTCCCGCCTCACGTGGAGACGCGTCCCAATGGCCATGCCAAGACTCGAGGAGAATCACGAGGTGTCCCTCGCACCTAGGCAGGAGTCCTGATGTCACTGAACAAACACGTGTCTGGAAGGGCCCTCCCTGTCGTAACTCGAGAATATACCCCAGGTTCCGGTCGCAACTCGAGAAAAACCATGAGACTTCCCCCTCGCTGCGAGATGAGGCCCGATTCCCCTGCACTGCGTTCCGACCAATTCCGTGTTCCACATCAAACATGAAAGGAGCCTTGATTTCCTTGATGGCACTCCAGAGAACCCCCAAGATCACTGTCTCAAGTCCAGAGGGATCCTGAGGTCACTGTAGCAAAATTAAAGAGCTCCGTGGACACCAAATCAACTCGAGATGAGAGCTTCGTCCCTGGCTTCGACTCAAGAGGAATACCCACTTTCCACAAGCACCTCAAGAGGAGGCTTCTCTCAGATACAGGTATGTGAGTGGGACCCTGAGTTTGTGGCCTCAAGTGGAATGGACACCGAGATGCTCTGACTCGAAGGAAGGCCGGATATCCCTGCAGTGAATTGAATGCAGGCTCGTCTTGCATCTCCCACAACGAAGAAATGCCTGAATCCCCTGTGGAGACCACAGAGAAAGACCTAGTTCTCCACCTCATCGCGACCAGAGGCCTCACATCCTTTGAAAACTCGAGAGGTCCGTGAAGATCAAGGCTTCCAAAGGAGAGGATGCCTGACTCCTCTTGAAAATGGATAGGAGTCCCAGGATCCCTGTGGCACGTGGAAAGGGACCGTGGGTCTCCCGCCTCACGTGGAGACGCGTCCCAATCGCCATGCCAAGACTCGAGGAGAATCCCGAGGTGTCCCTCGCACCTAGGCAGGAGTCCTGACGTTGCTGAACAAACACGTGTCTGGAAGGGCCCTCCCCATCGTAACTCGAGAATATATCCCAGGTCCGGCCGCAACTCGAGAAAAACAATGAGATTTCCCCCTCGCCGCGAGATGAGGCCCGATACCCCTGCACTGCGTGCAGAGCCATTCCGTGTTCCGCATCAAACATGAAAGGAGCCTTGATTTCCATGATGGCACTCCAGAGAACACCCAAGACACTGTCTCATGTCTAGAAGGATCCTGAGGTCACTGGAGCAACATGAAAGGGCTCCGTGGACCCCAAATCAACTCGAGATGAGAGCTTCGTCCCTGGCTTCGACTCAAGAGGAATACCCACTTTCCACAAGCACCTCAAGAGGAGGCTTCTCTCAGCTACAGGTATGTGAGAGGGACCCTGAGTTTGTGGCCTCAAGTGGAATGGACACTGAGATGCTGTGACTCGAAGGAAGGCCGGATATCCCTGCAGTGAATTGAATGCAGGCTCTTCTTGCATCTCCCACGATGAAGGGATGTCTGAATCCCCTGTGGAGACCACAGAGAAAGAGCTAGTTCTCCACCTCTTCGCGACCGGAGGCCTCACGTCCTTTGAAAACTCCAAAGGTCCGCCAAGATCAATGCTTCCATAGGAGACGGTGCCTGATTCCTCTTGAAAATGGATAGTAGTCCCAGGATCCCTGTGGCACGTGGAAAGGGACCCTGGGTCTCGCACCTCACGTGGAAACGCGTCCCAATGGCCATGCCAAGACTCGAGAAGAATCCGGAGGTGTCCCTGCACCTAGGCAGGAGTCCTGAGGTCGCTGAGCTAACACGTGTCTTTAAGGGGCCTGCCCGTCGTAACTCGAGAATATACCCCAGGTTCCGGCCGCAACTCGAGAAAAACCATGAGACTTCCCACTCACCGCAAGATGAGGCCCAATTCCCCTGCACTGCATGCAGAGCACTTCCTTGTTCCACATCAAACATGAAACGAGCCTTGATTTCCTTGATGGCACTCCAGAGAACACCCAAGATCACTGTCTCAAGTCTAGAGGGATCCTGAGCTCACTGTAGCAACACGAAAGGGCTCCGTGGACACCAAATCAACTCGAGATGAGAGCTTCGTCCCTGGCTTCGACTCAAGAGGAAAACCCACTTTCCACAAGCACCTCAAGAGGAGGCTTCTCTTAGCTACAGGTATGTGAGTGGGACCCTGAGTTTGTGGCCTCAAGTGGAATGGACACCGAGATGCTCTGACTCGAAGGAAGGCCGGATATCCCTGCAGTGAATTGAATGCAGGCTCGTCTTGCATCTCCCACGACGAAGGGATGTCTGAATCCCCTGTGGAGACCACCAAGAAAGACCTAGTTCTCCGCCTCATCGCGACCGGAGGCCTCACGTCCTTTGAAAACTCGAGAGGTCGGCGGAGATAAATGCTTCCAAAGGAGACGATGCCTGACTCCTCTTCAAAATGGATAGGAGTCCCAGGATCCCTGTGGCACGTGGAAAGGGACCCTGGGTCTCCGGCCTCACGTGGAGACGCGTCCCAATGGCCATGCCAAGACTCGAGGAGAATCCCGAGGTGTCCCTGGCACCTAGGCGGGAATCCTGACGTTGCTGAACAAACACGTGTCTGGAAGGGCCCTCCCCGTCGTAACTCGAGAATATACCCCAGGTTCCGGCCGCAACTCGAGAAAAACCATGAGACTTCCACCTCGCCACGAGATGAGGCCAGATTCCCCTGCACTGCGTGCAGAGCAATTCCGTGTTCCACATCAAACGTGAAAGGGCCTTGATTTCCTTGATGGCACTCCAGAGAAAACCCAATATCACTGTGTCAAGTCTAGAGGGTTCCTGAGGTCACTGTAGCAACAAGAAAAGGTTCCGTGGACCCCAAATCAACTCGAGATGACAGCTTAGTCCCTGGCTTCGACTCAAGAGGAATTCCAACTTTCCACAAGCACCTCAAGAGGAGGCTTCTCTCAGCTACAGGTATGTGACAGGGACCCTGAGTTTGTGGCCTCATGTGGAATGGACAACGAGATGCACTGATTCGAACTAAGCCCGGATATCCCTGCAGTGAATTGAATGCAGGCTCGTCCTACATCTCCCAAGACGAAGGGATGTCTGAATCCCCTGTGGAGACCGCAGAGAAAGACCTAGTTCTCCGCCTCATCGCGACTGGAGGCCTCACATCCTTTGAAAACTCGAGAGGTCTGCGGAGATCAATGCTTCCAAAGGAGACGATGCCTGACTCCTCTTGAAAAAGGATAGGAGTCCCAGGATCCCTGTGGCACGTGGAAAGGGACCCTGGGTCTCCCGCCTCACGTGGAGACGCGTCCCAATGGCCATGCCAAGACTTGAGGAGAATCCCGAAGTGTCCCTCGCACCTAGGCAGGAGTCCTGACGTCGCTGAACAAACACGTGTCTGGAAGGGCCCTCGCCGTTGAAACTCGAGAATATATCCCAGGTTCCGGCCGCAACTCGAGAAAAATCATGCGACTTCACCTCGCCGCAATATGAGGCCCGATTCCCCTGCACTGCATGCAGAGCAATTCCGTGTTCCACATCAAACATGAAAGGAGCCTTGATTTCCTTGATGGCACTCCAGAGATAACCCAAGATCACTGTCTCAAGTATAGAGGGATCCTGAGGTCAATGGAGCAACAAGAAAGGGCTCCGGGAACCCCAAATCAACTCGAGATAAGAGCTTAGTCCCTGCCTTCAACTCAAGGGGAATAGCAACTTTCCACAAACACGTCAAGAGGAGGCTTCTCTCAGCTACAGGAATGTGAGAGGGACCCTGAGTTTGTGGCCTCAAGTGCAATGGACACCGAGATGCTCTGACTCGAAGTAAGGACAGATATCCCTGCAGTGAATTGAATGCAGGTTCGTCTTGCATCTCCCAAAATGAATGGGATGTCTGAATCCCCTCTGGAGACCACAGAGAAAGACCTAGTTCTCGCCACATCGCGACCGGAGGCCTCATATCCTTTGAAAACTCGAGAGGTCCGCGGAGATCAATGCTTCCAAAGGAGACGATGCCTGACTCCTCTTGAAAATGGATAGGAGTCCCAGGATCCCTGTGGCACTTGGAAAGGGACCCTGGGTCTCCCGCCTCACGGGGAGACGCGTCCCAATGGCCATGACAAGACTCGAGGAGAATCCCGAGGTGTCCTTCGCACCAAGGCAGGAGTCCTGACGTCGCTGAAAAAACACGTGTCTGGAAGGGCCCTCCCCGTCGTAACTCGAGAATATACCCCAGGTTCCGGACGCAACTCGAGAAAAACCATGAGACTTCCCCCTCGCCGCGAGATGAGGCCCGATTCCCCTGCACTGCATGCAGAGCAATTCCGTGCTCCACATCAAACATGAAAGAGCCTTGATTTCCTTGATGGCACTCCAGAGAAGACCCAAGATCAATGTCTCAAGTCCAGACGGATCCTGAGGTCACTGCAGCAACACGAAAGGGCTCCGTGGATCCCAAATCAACTCGAGATGAGAGCTTCGTCCCTGGCTTCGACTCAAGAGGAATACCCACGTTCCACAAGCACCTCAAGAGGAGGCTTCTCTCAGCTACAGGTATGAGAGGGGGACCCTGAGTTTGTGACCTCAAGTGGAATGGACACTGAGATGCTCTGACTCGAAGGAAGGCCGGATATTCCTGCAGTGAATTGAATGCAGGCTCGTCTTGCATCTCCCACGACGAAGGGATGTCTGAGTTCCCTGTGGAGATCACAGAGAAAGACCTAGTTCTCCGCCTCATCGGGACCGGAGGCCTCACATCCTTTGAAAACTCGAGAGGTCCGACTAGATCAATGCTTCCAACGGAGACGATGCCTGACTCCTCTTGAAAATGGATAGGAGTCCCGGGATCCCTGTGGCACGTCGAAAGGGACCCTGGGTCTCCCGCCTCACGTGGAGACGCGTCCCAATGGCCATGCCAAGACTCGAGGAGAATCACGAGGTGTCCCTCGCACCTAGGCAGGAGTCCTGATGTCACTGAACAAACACGTGTCTGGAAGGGCCCTCCCTGTCGTAACTCGAGAATATACCCCAGGTTCCGGTCGCAACTCGAGAAAAACCATGAGACTTCCCCCTCGCTGCGAGATGAGGCCCGATTCCCCTGCACTGCGTTCCGACCAATTCCGTGTTCCACATCAAACATGAAAGGAGCCTTGATTTCCTTGATGGCACTCCAGAGAACCCCCAAGATCACTGTCTCAAGTCCAGAGGGATCCTGAGGTCACTGTAGCAAAATTAAAGAGCTCCGTGGACACCAAATCAACTCGAGATGAGAGCTTCGTCCCTGGCTTCGACTCAAGAGGAATACCCACTTTCCACAAGCACCTCAAGAGGAGGCTTCTCTCAGATACAGGTATGTGAGAGGGACCCTGAGTTTGTGGCCTCAAGTGGAATGGACACCGAGATGCTCTGACTCGAAGGAAGGCCGGATATCCCTGCAGTGAATTGAATGCAGGCTCGTCTTGCATCTCCCACAACGAAGAAATGCCTGAATCCCCTGTGGAGACCACAGAGAAAGACCTAGTTCTCCACCTCATCGCGACCAGAGGCCTCACATCCTTTGAAAACTCGAGAGGTCCGTGAAGATCAAGGCTTCCAAAGGAGAGGATGCCTGACTCCTCTTGAAAATGGATAGGAGTCCCAGGATCCCTGTGGCACGTGGAAAGGGACCGTGGGTCTCCCGCCTCACGTGGAGACGCGTCCCAATCGCCATGCCAAGACTCGAGGAGAATCCCGAGGTGTCCCTCGCACCTAGGCAGGAGTCCTGACGTTGCTGAACAAACACGTGTCTGGAAGGGCCCTCCCCATCGTAACTCGAGAATATATCCCAGGTCCGGCCGCAACTCGAGAAAAACAATGAGATTTCCCCCTCGCCGCGAGATGAGGCCCGATACCCCTGCACTGCGTGCAGAGCCATTCCGTGTTCCGCATCAAACATGAAAGGAGCCTTGATTTCCATGATGGCACTCCAGAGAACACCCAAGACACTGTCTCATGTCTAGAAGGATCCTGAGGTCACTGGAGCAACATGAAAGGGCTCCGTGGACCCCAAATCAACTCGAGATGAGAGCTTCGTCCCTGGCTTCGACTCAAGAGGAATACCCACTTTCCACAAGCACCTCAAGAGGAGGCTTCTCTCAGCTACAGGTATGTGAGAGGGACCCTGAGTTTGTGGCCTCAAGTGGAATGGACACTGAGATGCTGTGACTCGAAGGAAGGCCGGATATCCCTGCAGTGAATTGAATGCAGGCTCTTCTTGCATCTCCCACGATGAAGGGATGTCTGAATCCCCTGTGGAGACCACAGAGAAAGAGCTAGTTCTCCACCTCTTCGCGACCGGAGGCCTCACGTCCTTTGAAAACTCCAAAGGTCCGCCAAGATCAATGCTTCCATAGGAGACGGTGCCTGATTCCTCTTGAAAATGGATAGTAGTCCCAGGATCCCTGTGGCACGTGGAAAGGGACCCTGGGTCTCGCACCTCACGTGGAGACGCGTCCCAATGGCCATGCCAAGACTCGAGAAGAATCCGGAGGTGTCCCTGCACCTAGGCAGGAGTCCTGAGGTCGCTGAGCTAACACGTGTCTTTAAGGGGCCTGCCCGTCGTAACTCGAGAATATACCCCAGGTTCCGGCCGCAACTCGAGAAAAACCATGAGACTTCCCACTCACCGCAAGATGAGGCCCAATTCCCCTGCACTGCGTGCAGAGCACTTCCTTGTTCCACATCAAACATGAAACGAGCCTTGATTTCCTTGATGGCACTCCAGAGAACACCCAAGATCACTGTCTCAAGTCTAGAGGGATCCTGAGCTCACTGTAGCAACACGAAAGGGCTCCGTGGACACCAAATCAACTCGAGATGAGAGCTTCGTCCCTGGCTTCGACTCAAGAGGAAAACCCACTTTCCACAAGCACCTCAAGAGGAGGCTTCTCTTAGCTACAGGTATGTGAGTGGGACCCTGAGTTTGTGGCCTCAAGTGGAATGGACACCGAGATGCTCTGACTCGAAGGAAGGCCGGATATCCCTGCAGTGAATTGAATGCAGGCTCGTCTTGCATCTCCCACGACGAAGGGATGTCTGAATCCCCTGTGGAGACCACCAAGAAAGACCTAGTTCTCCGCCTCATCGCGACCGGAGGCCTCACGTCCTTTGAAAACTCGAGAGGTCGGCGGAGATAAATGCTTCCAAAGGAGACGATGCCTGACTCCTCTTCAAAATGGATAGGAGTCCCAGGATCCCTGTGGCACGTGGAAAGGGACCCTGGGTCTCCGGCCTCACGTGGAGACGCGTCCCAATGGCCATGCCAAGACTCGAGGAGAATCCCGAGGTGTCCCTGGCACCTAGGCGGGAATCCTGACGTTGCTGAACAAACACGTGTCTGGAAGGGCCCTCCCCGTCGTAACTCGAGAATATACCCCAGGTTCCGGCCGCAACTCGAGAAAAACCATGAGACTTCCACCTCGCCACGAGATGAGGCCAGATTCCCCTGCACTGCGTGCAGAGCAATTCCGTGTTCCACATCAAACGTGAAAGGGCCTTGATTTCCTTGATGGCACTCCAGAGAAAACCCAATATCACTGTGTCAAGTCTAGAGGGTTCCTGAGGTCACTGTAGCAACAAGAAAAGGTTCCGTGGACCCCAAATCAACTCGAGATGAGAGCTTAGTCCCTGGCTTCGACTCAAGAGGAATTCCAACTTTCCACAAGCACCTCAAGAGGAGGCTTCTCTCAGCTACAGGTATGTGACAGGGACCCTGAGTTTGTGGCCTCATGTGGAATGGACAACGAGATGCACTGATTCGAACTAAGCCCGGATATCCCTGCAGTGAATTGAATGCAGGCTCGTCCTACATCTCCCAAGACGAAGGGATGTCTGAATCCCCTGTGGAGACCGCAGAGAAAGACCTAGTTCTCCGCCTCATCGCGACTGGAGGCCTCACATCCTTTGAAAACTCGAGAGGTCTGCGGAGATCAATGCTTCCAAAGGAGACGATGCCTGACTCCTCTTGAAAAAGGATAGGAGTCCCAGGATCCCTGTGGCACGTGGAAAGGGACCCTGGGTCTCCCGCCTCACGTGGAGACGCGTCCCAATGGCCATGCCAAGACTCGAGGAGAATCCCGAAGTGTCCCTCGCACCTAGGCAGGAGTCCTGACGTCGCTGAACAAACACGTGTCTGGAAGGGCCCTCGCCGTTGAAACTCGAGAATATATCCCAGGTTCCGGCCGCAACTCGAGAAAAATCATGCGACTTCACCTCGCCGCAATATGAGGCCCGATTCCCCTGCACTGCATGCAGAGCAATTCCGTGTTCCACATCAAACATGAAAGGAGCCTTGATTTCCTTGATGGCACTCCAGAGATAACCCAAGATCACTGTCTCAAGTATAGAGGGATCCTGAGGTCAATGGAGCAACAAGAAAGGGCTCCGGGAACCCCAAATCAACTCGAGATAAGAGCTTAGTCCCTGCCTTCAACTCAAGGGGAATAGCAACTTTCCACAAACACGTCAAGAGGAGGCTTCTCTCAGCTACAGGAATGTGAGAGGGACCCTGAGTTTGTGGCCTCAAGTGCAATGGACACCGAGATGCTCTGACTCGAAGTAAGGACAGATATCCCTGCAGTGAATTGAATGCAGGTTCGTCTTGCATCTCCCAAAATGAATGGGATGTCTGAATCCCCTCTGGAGACCACAGAGAAAGACCTAGTTCTCGCCACATCGCGACCGGAGGCCTCATATCCTTTGAAAACTCGAGAGGTCCGCGGAGATCAATGCTTCCAAAGGAGACGATGCCTGACTCCTCTTGAAAATGGATAGGAGTCCCAGAACCCTGTGTCACGTGGAAAGGGACACTGGGTCTACTGCCTCACCTGGAGACGCATCCCAATTGCCATGCGAAACCTCGGGGAGAATCCCGAGGTGTCCATCGCACCTAGGCAGGAGTTCTGACGTCGCTGAACAAACACGTATCTGGAAGGGCCCCCCCCGTCATAACTCGAGAATAGACCCCAGGTTCCGGCCGCAACTCGAGAAAAACCATGAGACTTCCCCCTCGCCGCGAGATGAGGCCCGATTCCCCTGCACTGCGTGCAGAGCAATTCCGTGTTCCAGATCAAACCTGAAAGGAGCCTTGATTTCCTTGATGGCACTCCAGAGAAAACCCAAGATCACTGTCTCAAGTCTAGAGGGATCCTGAGGACACTGGAGCAACTCGAAACGGCTCCGTGGACACCAAATCAACTCGAGATGAGAGCTTCGTCCCTGGATTCGACTCAAGAGGAATACCCACTTTCCACAAGCACCTCAAGAAGAGGCTTCTCTTAGCTTCAGGTATGTGAGTGGGACCCTGAGTTTGTGGCCTCAAGTGGAATGGACAACGAGATGCTCTGACTCGAAGGAAGGCCGGATATCCCTGCAGTGAATTGAATGCAGGCTCGTCTTGCATCTCCCACGACGAAGGGATGTCTGAATCCCCTGTGGAGACCACCAAGAAAGACCTAGTTCTCCGCCTCATCGCGACCGGAGGCCTCACGTCCTTTGAAAACTCGAGAGGTCGGCGGAGATAAATGCTTCCAAAGGAGACGATGCCTGACTCCTCTTCAAAATGGATAGGAGTCCCAGGATCCCTGTGGCACGTGGAAAGGGACCCTGGGTCTCCCGCCTCACGTGGAGACGCGTCCCAATGGCCATGCCAAGACTCGAGGAGAATCCCGAGGTGTCCCTGGCACCTAGGCGGGAATCCTGACGTTGCTGAAAAAACACGTGTCTGGAAGGGCCCTCCCCGACGTAACTCGAGAATATACCCCAGGTTCCGGCCGCAACTCGAGAAAAACCATGAGACTTCCACCTCGCCACGAGATGAGGCCAGATTCCCCTGCACTGCGTGCAGAGCAATTCCGTGTTCCACATCAAACATGAAAGGAGCCTTGATTTCCTTGATGGCACTCCAGAGAACACCCAAGATCACTGTCTCAAGTCTAGAGGGATCCTGAGGTCACTGTAGCAACACGAAAGGGCTCCGTGGACCCCAAATCAACTCGAGATGAGAGCTTAGTCCCTGGCTTCGACTCAAGAGGAATACCCACTTTCCACAAGCACCTCAAGAGGAGGCTTCTCTCAGCTACAGGTATGTGAGAGGGACTATGAGTTTGTGGCGTCAAGTGGAATGAACACCGAGAAGCTCTGCCTCGAAGGAAGGCCGGATATTCCGGCAGGGAATTGAATGCAGGCTCGTCGTGCATCTCCCGTGGCGAAGGGATGTCTGAATCCCCTGTGGAGATCACAGAGAAAGACGTAGTTCTCCGCCTCATCGCGACCGGAGGCCTCACGTCCTTTGAAAACTCGAGAGGTCCGACGAGATCAATGCTTCCAACGGAGACGATGCCTGACTCCTCTTGAAAATGGATAGGAGTCCCAGGATCCCTGTGGCACGTGGAAAGGGACCCTGGGTCTCCCGCCTCACGTGGAGACGCGTCCCAATTGCCATGCCAAGACTCGAGGAGAATCCCGAGGTGTCCCTTGCACCTAGGCAGGAGTCCTGACGTCGCTGAACAAACACGTGTCTGGAAGGGCCCTCCCCGTCGTAACTCGAGAATATACCCCAGGTTCCGGCCGCAACTCGAGAAAAACCATGAGACTTCCCACTCACCGCAAGATGAGGCCCAATTCCCCTGCACTGCATGCAGAGCACTTCCTTGTTCCACATCAAACATGAAACGAGCCTTGATTTCCTTGATGGCACTCCAGAGAACACCCAAGATCACTGTCTCAAGTCTAGAGGGATCCTGAGCTCACTGTAGCAACACGAAAGGGCTCCGTGGACACCAAATCAACTCGAGATGAGAGCTTCGTCCCTGGCTTCGACTCAAGAGGAAAACCCACTTTCCACAAGCACCTCAAGAGGAGGCTTCTCTTAGCTACAGGTATGTGAGTGGGACCCTGAGTTTGTGGCCTCAAGTGGAATGGACACCGAGATGCTCTGACTCGAAGGAAGGCCGGATATCCCTGCAGTGAATTGAATGCAGGCTCGTCTTGCATCTCCCACGACGAAGGGATGTCTGAATCCCCTGTGGAGACCACCAAGAAAGACCTAGTTCTCCGCCTCATCGCGACCGGAGGCCTCACGTCCTTTGAAAACTCGAGAGGTCGGCGGAGATAAATGCTTCCAAAGGAGACGATGCCTGACTCCTCTTCAAAATGGATAGGAGTCCCAGGATCCCTGTGGCACGTGGAAAGGGACCCTGGGTCTCCGGCCTCACGTGGAGACGCGTCCCAATGGCCATGCCAAGACTCGAGGAGAATCCCGAGGTGTCCCTGGCACCTAGGCGGGAATCCTGACGTTGCTGAACAAACACGTGTCTGGAAGGGCCCTCCCCGTCGTAACTCGAGAATATACCCCAGGTTCCGGCCGCAACTCGAGAAAAACCATGAGACTTCCACCTCGCCACGAGATGAGGCCAGATTCCCCTGCACTGCGTGCAGAGCAATTCCGTGTTCCACATCAAACGTGAAAGGGCCTTGATTTCCTTGATGGCACTCCAGAGAAAACCCAATATCACTGTGTCAAGTCTAGAGGGTTCCTGAGGTCACTGTAGCAACAAGAAAAGGTTCCGTGGACCCCAAATCAACTCGAGATGACAGCTTAGTCCCTGGCTTCGACTCAAGAGGAATTCCAACTTTCCACAAGCACCTCAAGAGGAGGCTTCTCTCAGCTACAGGTATGTGACAGGGACCCTGAGTTTGTGGCCTCATGTGGAATGGACAACGAGATGCACTGATTCGAACTAAGCCCGGATATCCCTGCAGTGAATTGAATGCAGGCTCGTCCTACATCTCCCAAGACGAAGGGATGTCTGAATCCCCTGTGGAGACCGCAGAGAAAGACCTAGTTCTCCGCCTCATCGCGACTGGAGGCCTCACATCCTTTGAAAACTCGAGAGGTCTGCGGAGATCAATGCTTCCAAAGGAGACGATGCCTGACTCCTCTTGAAAAAGGATAGGAGTCCCAGGATCCCTGTGGCACGTGGAAAGGGACCCTGGGTCTCCCGCCTCACGTGGAGACGCGTCCCAATGGCCATGCCAAGACTTGAGGAGAATCCCGAAGTGTCCCTCGCACCTAGGCAGGAGTCCTGACGTCGCTGAACAAACACGTGTCTGGAAGGGCCCTCGCCGTTGAAACTCGAGAATATATCCCAGGTTCCGGCCGCAACTCGAGAAAAATCATGCGACTTCACCTCGCCGCAATATGAGGCCCGATTCCCCTGCACTGCATGCAGAGCAATTCCGTGTTCCACATCAAACATGAAAGGAGCCTTGATTTCCTTGATGGCACTCCAGAGATAACCCAAGATCACTGTCTCAAGTATAGAGGGATCCTGAGGTCAATGGAGCAACAAGAAAGGGCTCCGGGAACCCCAAATCAACTCGAGATAAGAGCTTAGTCCCTGCCTTCAACTCAAGGGGAATAGCAACTTTCCACAAACACGTCAAGAGGAGGCTTCTCTCAGCTACAGGAATGTGAGAGGGACCCTGAGTTTGTGGCCTCAAGTGCAATGGACACCGAGATGCTCTGACTCGAAGTAAGGACAGATATCCCTGCAGTGAATTGAATGCAGGTTCGTCTTGCATCTCCCAAAATGAATGGGATGTCTGAATCCCCTCTGGAGACCACAGAGAAAGACCTAGTTCTCGCCACATCGCGACCGGAGGCCTCATATCCTTTGAAAACTCGAGAGGTCCGCGGAGATCAATGCTTCCAAAGGAGACGATGCCTGACTCCTCTTGAAAATGGATAGGAGTCCCAGGATCCCTGTGGCACTTGGAAAGGGACCCTGGGTCTCCCGCCTCACGGGGAGACGCGTCCCAATGGCCATGACAAGACTCGAGGAGAATCCCGAGGTGTCCTTCGCACCAAGGCAGGAGTCCTGACGTCGCTGAAAAAACACGTGTCTGGAAGGGCCCTCCCCGTCGTAACTCGAGAATATACCCCAGGTTCCGGACGCAACTCGAGAAAAACCATGAGACTTCCCCCTCGCCGCGAGATGAGGCCCGATTCCCCTGCACTGCATGCAGAGCAATTCCGTGCTCCACATCAAACATGAAAGAGCCTTGATTTCCTTGATGGCACTCCAGAGAAGACCCAAGATCAATGTCTCAAGTCCAGACGGATCCTGAGGTCACTGCAGCAACACGAAAGGGCTCCGTGGATCCCAAATCAACTCGAGATGAGAGCTTCGTCCCTGGCTTCGACTCAAGAGGAATACCCACGTTCCACAAGCACCTCAAGAGGAGGCTTCTCTCAGCTACAGGTATGAGAGGGGGACCCTGAGTTTGTGACCTCAAGTGGAATGGACACTGAGATGCTCTGACTCGAAGGAAGGCCGGATATTCCTGCAGTGAATTGAATGCAGGCTCGTCTTGCATCTCCCACGACGAAGGGATGTCTGAGTTCCCTGTGGAGATCACAGAGAAAGACCTAGTTCTCCGCCTCATCGGGACCGGAGGCCTCACATCCTTTGAAAACTCGAGAGGTCCGACTAGATCAATGCTTCCAACGGAGACGATGCCTGACTCCTCTTGAAAATGGATAGGAGTCCCGGGATCCCTGTGGCACGTCGAAAGGGACCCTGGGTCTCCCGCCTCACGTGGAGACGCGTCCCAATGGCCATGCCAAGACTCGAGGAGAATCACGAGGTGTCCCTCGCACCTAGGCAGGAGTCCTGATGTCACTGAACAAACACGTGTCTGGAAGGGCCCTCCCTGTCGTAACTCGAGAATATACCCCAGGTTCCGGTCGCAACTCGAGAAAAACCATGAGACTTCCCCCTCGCTGCGAGATGAGGCCCGATTCCCCTGCACTGCGTTCCGACCAATTCCGTGTTCCACATCAAACATGAAAGGAGCCTTGATTTCCTTGATGGCACTCCAGAGAACCCCCAAGATCACTGTCTCAAGTCCAGAGGGATCCTGAGGTCACTGTAGCAAAATTAAAGAGCTCCGTGGACACCAAATCAACTCGAGATGAGAGCTTCGTCCCTGGCTTCGACTCAAGAGGAATACCCACTTTCCACAAGCACCTCAAGAGGAGGCTTCTCTCAGATACAGGTATGTGAGAGGGACCCTGAGTTTGTGGCCTCAAGTGGAATGGACACCGAGATGCTCTGACTCGAAGGAAGGCCGGATATCCCTGCAGTGAATTGAATGCAGGCTCGTCTTGCATCTCCCACAACGAAGAAATGCCTGAATCCCCTGTGGAGACCACAGAGAAAGACCTAGTTCTCCACCTCATCGCGACCAGAGGCCTCACATCCTTTGAAAACTCGAGAGGTCCGTGAAGATCAAGGCTTCCAAAGGAGAGGATGCCTGACTCCTCTTGAAAATGGATAGGAGTCCCAGGATCCCTGTGGCACGTGGAAAGGGACCGTGGGTCTCCCGCCTCACGTGGAGACGCGTCCCAATCGCCATGCCAAGACTCGAGGAGAATCCCGAGGTGTCCCTCGCACCTAGGCAGGAGTCCTGACGTTGCTGAACAAACACGTGTCTGGAAGGGCCCTCCCCATCGTAACTCGAGAATATATCCCAGGTCCGGCCGCAACTCGAGAAAAACAATGAGATTTCCCCCTCGCCGCGAGATGAGGCCCGATACCCCTGCACTGCGTGCAGAGCCATTCCGTGTTCCGCATCAAACATGAAAGGAGCCTTGATTTCCATGATGGCACTCCAGAGAACACCCAAGACACTGTCTCATGTCTAGAAGGATCCTGAGGTCACTGGAGCAACATGAAAGGGCTCCGTGGACCCCAAATCAACTCGAGATGAGAGCTTCGTCCCTGGCTTCGACTCAAGAGGAATACCCACTTTCCACAAGCACCTCAAGAGGAGGCTTCTCTCAGCTACAGGTATGTGAGAGGGACCCTGAGTTTGTGGCCTCAAGTGGAATGGACACTGAGATGCTGTGACTCGAAGGAAGGCCGGATATCCCTGCAGTGAATTGAATGCAGGCTCTTCTTGCATCTCCCACGATGAAGGGATGTCTGAATCCCCTGTGGAGACCACAGAGAAAGAGCTAGTTCTCCACCTCTTCGCGACCGGAGGCCTCACGTCCTTTGAAAACTCCAAAGGTCCGCCAAGATCAATGCTTCCATAGGAGACGGTGCCTGATTCCTCTTGAAAATGGATAGTAGTCCCAGGATCCCTGTGGCACGTGGAAAGGGACCCTGGGTCTCGCACCTCACGTGGAGACGCGTCCCAATGGCCATGCCAAGACTCGAGAAGAATCCGGAGGTGTCCCTGCACCTAGGCAGGAGTCCTGAGGTCGCTGAGCTAACACGTGTCTTTAAGGGGCCTGCCCGTCGTAACTCGAGAATATACCCCAGGTTCCGGCCGCAACTCGAGAAAAACCATGAGACTTCCCACTCACCGCAAGATGAGGCCCAATTCCCCTGCACTGCGTGCAGAGCACTTCCTTGTTCCACATCAAACATGAAACGAGCCTTGATTTCCTTGATGGCACTCCAGAGAACACCCAAGATCACTGTCTCAAGTCTAGAGGGATCCTGAGCTCACTGTAGCAACACGAAAGGGCTCCGTGGACACCAAATCAACTCGAGATGAGAGCTTCGTCCCTGGCTTCGACTCAAGAGGAAAACCCACTTTCCACAAGCACCTCAAGAGGAGGCTTCTCTTAGCTACAGGTATGTGAGTGGGACCCTGAGTTTGTGGCCTCAAGTGGAATGGACACCGAGATGCTCTGACTCGAAGGAAGGCCGGATATCCCTGCAGTGAATTGAATGCAGGCTCGTCTTGCATCTCCCACGACGAAGGGATGTCTGAATCCCCTGTGGAGACCACCAAGAAAGACCTAGTTCTCCGCCTCATCGCGACCGGAGGCCTCACGTCCTTTGAAAACTCGAGAGGTCGGCGGAGATAAATGCTTCCAAAGGAGACGATGCCTGACTCCTCTTCAAAATGGATAGGAGTCCCAGGATCCCTGTGGCACGTGGAAAGGGACCCTGGGTCTCCGGCCTCACGTGGAGACGCGTCCCAATGGCCATGCCAAGACTCGAGGAGAATCCCGAGGTGTCCCTGGCACCTAGGCGGGAATCCTGACGTTGCTGAACAAACACGTGTCTGGAAGGGCCCTCCCCGTCGTAACTCGAGAATATACCCCAGGTTCCGGCCGCAACTCGAGAAAAACCATGAGACTTCCACCTCGCCACGAGATGAGGCCAGATTCCCCTGCACTGCGTGCAGAGCAATTCCGTGTTCCACATCAAACGTGAAAGGGCCTTGATTTCCTTGATGGCACTCCAGAGAAAACCCAATATCACTGTGTCAAGTCTAGAGGGTTCCTGAGGTCACTGTAGCAACAAGAAAAGGTTCCGTGGACCCCAAATCAACTCGAGATGAGAGCTTAGTCCCTGGCTTCGACTCAAGAGGAATTCCAACTTTCCACAAGCACCTCAAGAGGAGGCTTCTCTCAGCTACAGGTATGTGACAGGGACCCTGAGTTTGTGGCCTCATGTGGAATGGACAACGAGATGCACTGATTCGAACTAAGCCCGGATATCCCTGCAGTGAATTGAATGCAGGCTCGTCCTACATCTCCCAAGACGAAGGGATGTCTGAATCCCCTGTGGAGACCGCAGAGAAAGACCTAGTTCTCCGCCTCATCGCGACTGGAGGCCTCACATCCTTTGAAAACTCGAGAGGTCTGCGGAGATCAATGCTTCCAAAGGAGACGATGCCTGACTCCTCTTGAAAAAGGATAGGAGTCCCAGGATCCCTGTGGCACGTGGAAAGGGACCCTGGGTCTCCCGCCTCACGTGGAGACGCGTCCCAATGGCCATGCCAAGACTCGAGGAGAATCCCGAAGTGTCCCTCGCACCTAGGCAGGAGTCCTGACGTCGCTGAACAAACACGTGTCTGGAAGGGCCCTCGCCGTTGAAACTCGAGAATATATCCCAGGTTCCGGCCGCAACTCGAGAAAAATCATGCGACTTCACCTCGCCGCAATATGAGGCCCGATTCCCCTGCACTGCATGCAGAGCAATTCCGTGTTCCACATCAAACATGAAAGGAGCCTTGATTTCCTTGATGGCACTCCAGAGATAACCCAAGATCACTGTCTCAAGTATAGAGGGATCCTGAGGTCAATGGAGCAACAAGAAAGGGCTCCGGGAACCCCAAATCAACTCGAGATAAGAGCTTAGTCCCTGCCTTCAACTCAAGGGGAATAGCAACTTTCCACAAACACGTCAAGAGGAGGCTTCTCTCAGCTACAGGAATGTGAGAGGGACCCTGAGTTTGTGGCCTCAAGTGCAATGGACACCGAGATGCTCTGACTCGAAGTAAGGACAGATATCCCTGCAGTGAATTGAATGCAGGTTCGTCTTGCATCTCCCAAAATGAATGGGATGTCTGAATCCCCTCTGGAGACCACAGAGAAAGACCTAGTTCTCGCCACATCGCGACCGGAGGCCTCATATCCTTTGAAAACTCGAGAGGTCCGCGGAGATCAATGCTTCCAAAGGAGACGATGCCTGACTCCTCTTGAAAATGGATAGGAGTCCCAGAACCCTGTGTCACGTGGAAAGGGACACTGGGTCTACTGCCTCACCTGGAGACGCATCCCAATTGCCATGCGAAACCTCGGGGAGAATCCCGAGGTGTCCATCGCACCTAGGCAGGAGTTCTGACGTCGCTGAACAAACACGTATCTGGAAGGGCCCCCCCCGTCATAACTCGAGAATAGACCCCAGGTTCCGGCCGCAACTCGAGAAAAACCATGAGACTTCCCCCTCGCCGCGAGATGAGGCCCGATTCCCCTGCACTGCGTGCAGAGCAATTCCGTGTTCCAGATCAAACCTGAAAGGAGCCTTGATTTCCTTGATGGCACTCCAGAGAAAACCCAAGATCACTGTCTCAAGTCTAGAGGGATCCTGAGGACACTGGAGCAACTCGAAACGGCTCCGTGGACACCAAATCAACTCGAGATGAGAGCTTCGTCCCTGGATTCGACTCAAGAGGAATACCCACTTTCCACAAGCACCTCAAGAAGAGGCTTCTCTTAGCTTCAGGTATGTGAGTGGGACCCTGAGTTTGTGGCCTCAAGTGGAATGGACACCGAGATGCTCTGACTCGAAGGAAGGCCGGATATCCCTGCAGTGAATTGAATGCAGGCTCGTCTTGCATCTCCCACGACGAAGGGATGTCTGAATCCCCTGTGGAGACCACCAAGAAAGACCTAGTTCTCCGCCTCATCGCGACCGGAGGCCTCACGTCCTTTGAAAACTCGAGAGGTCGGCGGAGATAAATGCTTCCAAAGGAGACGATGCCTGACTCCTCTTCAAAATGGATAGGAGTCCCAGGATCCCTGTGGCACGTGGAAAGGGACCCTGGGTCTCCCGCCTCACGTGGAGACGCGTCCCAATGGCCATGCCAAGACTCGAGGAGAATCCCGAGGTGTCCCTGGCACCTAGGCGGGAATCCTGACGTTGCTGAAAAAACACGTGTCTGGAAGGGCCCTCCCCGACGTAACTCGAGAATATACCCCAGGTTCCGGCCGCAACTCGAGAAAAACCATGAGACTTCCACCTCGCCACGAGATGAGGCCAGATTCCCCTGCACTGCGTGCAGAGCAATTCCGTGTTCCACATCAAACATGAAAGGAGCCTTGATTTCCTTGATGGCACTCCAGAGAACACCCAAGATCACTGTCTCAAGTCTAGAGGGATCCTGAGGTCACTGTAGCAACACGAAAGGGCTCCGTGGACCCCAAATCAACTCGAGATGAGAGCTTAGTCCCTGGCTTCGACTCAAGAGGAATACCCACTTTCCACAAGCACCTCAAGAGGAGGCTTCTCTCAGCTACAGGTATGTGAGAGGGACTATGAGTTTGTGGCGTCAAGTGGAATGAACACCGAGAAGCTCTGCCTCGAAGGAAGGCCGGATATTCCGGCAGGGAATTGAATGCAGGCTCGTCGTGCATCTCCCGTGGCGAAGGGATGTCTGAATCCCCTGTGGAGATCACAGAGAAAGACGTAGTTCTCCGCCTCATCGCGACCGGAGGCCTCACGTCCTTTGAAAACTCGAGAGGTCCGACGAGATCAATGCTTCCAACGGGGACGATGCCTGACTCCTCTTGAAAATGGATAGGAGTCCCAGGATCCCTGTGGCACGTGGAAAGGGACCCTGGGTCTCCCGCCTCACGTGGAGACGCGTCCCAATTGCCATGCCAAGACTCGAGGAGAATCCCGAGGTGTCCCTTGCACCTAGGCAGGAGTCCTGACGTCGCTGAACAAACACGTGTCTGGAAGGGCCCTCCCCGTCGTAACTCGAGAATATACCCCAGGTTCCGGACGCAACTCGAGAAAAACCATGAGACTTCCCCCTCGCCGCGAGATGAGGCCCGATTCCCCTTCACTGAGTGCAGAGCAATTCCGTGTTCCACATCAAACGTGAAATTAGCCTTGATCTCCTTGATGGCACTCCAGAGAAAACCCAAGATCACTGTTTCAAGTCTAGAGGGATCCTGAGGTCACTGGAGTAACAAGAAAGGGCTCCGTGGACCCCAAATCAACTCGTGATGAGTGCTTAGTCCTGGCTTCTACTCAAGAGGAATACCAACTTTCTGCAAGCACTTCAAGAGGAGGCTTCTCTCAGCTACATGTATGTGAGAGGGACCCTGAGTTTGTGGCCTCAAGTGGAATGGGCACTGAGATGCTCTGACTCGAAGTTAGGCCGGATATCAATGCAGTGAATTGAATGCAGGCTCGTCTTGCATCTCCCAATACGAAGGGATGTCTGAATCCCCTGTGGAGACCACAGAGAAAGACCTAGTCCTCCGCCTCAACGCGACCGGAGGCCTCACATCCCTTGAAAACTCGAGAGGTCCGCGGAGATCAATGCTTCCAAAGGAGACGATGCCTGACGCCTCTAGAAAATAGATAGTAGTCCCAGGATCCCTGTGGCACGTGGAAAGGTACCCTGGTTATCCCGCCTCACGTGGAGACGCGTCCCAATTGCCATGCCAAGACTCGAGGAGAATCCTGAGGTGTCCCTCGCACCTAGGCAGGAGTCCTGACGTCGCTGAACAAACACGTGTCTGGAAGGGCCCTCCCCGTCGTAACTCGAGAATATAAATCAGGTTCCGGCCGCAACTCGAGAAAAACCATGAGACTTCCCCCTCGCCGCGAGATGAGGCTAGATTTCCCTGCACTGCGTGCAGAGCAATTCCGTGTTCCATATCAAACGTGAAAGGAGCCTTGATTTCCTTTATGGCACTCCAGAGAAAACCCAAGATCACTGTCTCAAGTCTAGAGGGATCCTGAGGTCACTGGAGCAACACGAAAGGGCTCCGTGCACCCCAAATCAACTCGAGATGAGAGCTTAGTCCGCGGATTCGACTCAAGAGGAATACCAACTTTCCACAAGCACCTCAAGAGGAGGCTTCTCTCAGCTACAGGTATGTTAGAGGGACCCTGAGTTTGTGGCCTCAAGTAGAATGGACACCGAGATGCTCTGACTCGAAGTAAGGCCGGATATCCTTGCAGTGAATTGAATGCAGGCTCGTCGTGCATCTCCCAAGACGAAGGGATGTCTGAATCCCCTGTGGAGACCACAGAGAAAGACCTAGTTCTCCGCCTCAACGCGACCGGAGGCCTCACATCCTTTGAAAACTCGAGAGGTGCGCGGAGATCAATGCTTCCAAAGGAGACGATGCCAGACTCCTCTTGAAAATGGATAGGAGACCCAGGATCCCTATGGCACGTGGAAAGGGACCCTGGGTCTCCCGCCTCACGTGGAAACCCGTCCCAATTGCCATGCCAAGACTCGAGGAGAATCCCGAGGTGTCCCTCGCACCTAGGCAGGAGTCCTGACGTTGCTGAACTTACAAGTGTCTCTAAGGTCCCTCGCCGTCGTAACTCGAGAATATACCCCAGGTTCCGGCCGCAACTCGACAAAAACCATGAGACTTCCCCCTCGCAGCGAGATGAGGCCCGATTCCCCTGCACTGCATACAGAGCAATTCCGTGTTCCACATCAAACGTGAAAGGAGCCTTGATTTCCTTGATGGCACTCAAGAGAAAACCCAAGATCACTGTCTCAAGTTTGGAGGGATCCTGAGGTCACTGGAGCAACACGAAAGGGCTCCATGGACCCCAAATCAACTCGAATGAGAGCTTAGTCGCTGGTTTCGACTCAAGAGGAATACCAACTTTCCACAAGCACCTCAAGAGGAGGCTTCTCTCAGCTACAGGTATGTGAGAGGGACCCTGAGTTTTTGGCCTCAAGTGAAATGGACACCGAGATGCTCGGACTCGAAGTAAGGCCGGATATCCCTGCAGTGAATTGAACGCAGGCTCGTCTTGCATCTCCCAAGACGAAGGGATGTCTGAATCCCCTGTGGAGACCACGGAGAAAGACCGAGTTCTCCGCCTCATCGCGACCGGAGGCCTCACATCCTTTAAAAACTCGAGAGGTAAGCGGAGATCAATGCTTCCAAAGGAGACGATGCATGACTCCTCTTGAAAATGGATAGGAGTCCCAGGATCCCTGTGGCACGTGGAAAGGGACCCTGGGTCTCCCGCCTCAAGTGGAGACGCGTCCAAATTGCCATGCCAAGACTCGAGGAGAATCCCGAGGTGTCCCTCGCACCTAGGCAGGAGTCCTCACGTCGCTGAACAAACCCGTGTCTGGAAGGGCCCTACCCGTCGTAACTCGAGAATATACCCCAGGTTCCGGCCGCAACTCGAGAAAAACCATGAGACTTCCCCCTCGCCGCGAGATGAGGCCCGATTCCCCTGCACTGCGTGCAGAGCAATTCCGTATTCCACATCAAAAATGAAAGGAGCCTTGATTTCCTTGATGGCACTCCAGAGAAAACCCAAGATCACTGTCTCAAGTCTAGAGGGATCCTGAGGTCACTGGAGCAACACGAAAGGGCTCCGTGGACCCCAAATCAACTCGAGATGAGAGTTTAGTCCCTGGCTTCGACTCAAGAGGAATACCAATTTCCACAAGCACCTCAAGAGGAGGCTTCTCTCAGCTAGAGGTATGTGATACGGACCCTAAGTTTGTGGCCTCAATTGGAATGGACACCGAGATGCTCTGACTCGAAGTAAGGCGGGATATCCCTGCAGTGAATTGAATGCAGGCTCTTCTTGCATCTCCCAAGACGAAGGGTTGTCTGAATACCCTGTGGACACCACAGAGAAAGACCTAGTCCTCCAACTCATCGCGAACGGAGGCCTCACATCCTTTGAAAACTCGAGAGGTACACGGAGATCAATGCTTCCAAAGGAGACGATGCCTGACTCCTCTTGAAAATGGATAGGAGTTCCAGGATCCCTGTGGCACGTTATAAGGGACCCTGGGTCTCCTGCCTCACGTGGAGACGCGTCCCAATTGCCATGCCAAGACTCGAGGAGAATCCCGAGTTGTCCCACGCACCTAGGCAGGAGTCCTGACGTCGCTGAACAAACACGTGTCCGGAAGGGCCCTCCCCGTCGTAACTCGAGAATATACCCCAGGTTCCGGCCGCAACTCGAGAAAAACCATGAGACTTCCCCCTCGCCGCGAGATGAGGCCCGATTCCCCTGCACTGCATGCAGAGCAATTCTGTGTTCCACATCAAACGTGAAAGGAGCCTTGATTTCCTTGATGGCACTCCAGAGAAAACCCAAGATCACTGTGTCAAGTCTAGAGGGACCCTGTGGTCACTGTAGCAACACGAAAGGGCTCCGTGGACCCCAAATCAACTCGAGATGAGAGCTTAGTCCCTGGCTTCGACTCAAGAGGAATACCAACTTTCCACAAGCACCTCAAGAGGAGGCTTCTCTCAGCTACAGGTATGTGAGATGGACCCTGAGTTTGTGGCCTCAAGTGGAATGGACACCGAGATGCTCTGACTCGAAGTAAGGCCGGATATCCCTGCAGTGAATTGAATGCAGGCTCATCTTGCATCTCCCAAGACGAAGGGATGTCTGAATCCCCTGTGGAGACCACAGAGAAAGACCGAGTTCTCCGCCTCATCGCGACCGGTGGCCTCACATCCTTTGAAAACTCGAGAGGTGGGCGGAGATCAATGCTTCCAAAGGAGACGATGCCTGACTCCTCTTGAAAATGGATAGGAGTCCCAGGATCCCTGTGGCACGTGGAAAGGGACACTGGGTCTCCCGCCTCATGTGGAGACGCGTCCAAATTGCCATGCCAAGACTCGAGGAGAATCCCGAGGTGTCCCTCGCACCTAGGCAGGAGTCCTGACGTCGCTGAACAAACACGTGTCTGGAAGGGCCCTCCCCGTCGTAACTCGAGAATATACCCCAGGTTCTGGCCGCAATCGAGAAAAACCATGAGATTTACCCCTCGCCACGAGTTGAGGCCTGATTCCCCTGCACTGCATGCAGAGCAATTAAGTGTTCCACATCAAACGTGAAAGGAGCCTTGATTACCTTGATGGGACTCCAGTGAAAACCAAAGATCACTGTCTCAAGTCTAGAGGGAACCTGAGGTCACTGGACCAACAGGAAAGGGCTCCGTGGACCCCAAATCAACTCGAGATGAGAGCTTGATCCCTGGCTTAGACTCAAGAGGAATACCAACTTTCCACAAGCACCTCAAGAGGAGGCTTCTCTCAGCTACATGTATATTTGATTGACCCTGAGTTTGTGGCCTCAAGTGGAATGGACACCGAGATGCTCTGACTCGAAGTAAGGCCGGATATCCCTGCAGTGAATAGAATGCAGGCTCGTCTTGCATCTCCCAAGACGAAGGGTTGTCTGAATCCCCTGTGGAGACCACAGAAAAAGACCTAGTCCTCCGCCTCATCGAGACCGGAGGCCTCACATCCTTTGAAAACTCGAGAGGTGGGCGGAGATCAGTGCTTCCAAAGGAGACGATGCCTGACTCCTCTTGAAAATGGATAGGAGTCCCAGGATCCCTGTGGCACGTGGAAAGGGACCCTGGGTCTCCCGCCTCAGATGGAGACGGGTCCAAATTGCCATGCCAAGACTCGAGGAGAATCCCGAGGTGTCCCTCGCACCTAGGCAGGAGTCCTGACGTCGCTGAACAAACACGTGTCTGGAAGGGCCCTCCCCGTCGTAACTCGAGAATATACCCCAGGTTCCGGCCGAAACTCGAGAAAAACCATGAGATTTCCCCCTCGCCGCGAGTTCAGGCCCGATCTCTGCACTGCATGCAGAGCAATTCCGTGTTCCACATCAAACGTGAAAGGAGCCTTGATTTCCTTGATGGCACTCCAGAGAAAACCCAAGATCACTGTCTCAAGTCTAGAGGGATCCTGAGGTCACTGTACCAACAGGAAAGGACTCCGTGTACCGCAAATCAACTCGAGATGAGAGCTTAGTCCCTGGCTTCGACTCAAGAGGAATGCCAACTTTCCACAAGCACCTCAGGAGGAGGCTTCTCTCAGCTACAGGTATGTGAGAGGGACCCTGAGTTTGTGGCCTCAAGTGGAATGGACACCGAGATGCTCTGACTCGAAATAAGGCCGGATATCCCTGCAGTGAATTGAATGCAGGCTCGTCTTGCATCTCCCAAGACGAAGGGATGTCTGAATCCCCTGTGGAGACCACAGAGAAAGACCTAGTCCTCCGCCTCCTCGCGACAGGAGGCCTCATATCCGTTGAAAACTCGAGAGGTCCGCTGAGATCAATACTTCCGAAGGAGACGATGCCTGACTCCTCTTGAAAATGGATAGGAGTCCCAGGATATCTGTGGCACGTGGAAAGGAACCCTGGGTCTCCCGCCTCACGTGGAGACGCGTCCCAATTCCAATGCAAAGACTCGAGGAGAATCCCGAGGTGTCCCTCGCACCTAGGCAGGGGTCCTGACGTCGCTGAACAAACACGTGTCTGGAAGGGCCCTCCCCGTCGTAACTCGAGAATATAACCCAGGTTACGGCCGCAACTCGAGAAAAACCATGAGACTTCCCCCTAGCCGCGACATGAGGCCCGATTCCCCTGCACTGCGTGCAGAGCAATTCCGTGTTCCACATCAAACGTGAAAGGAGCCTTGATTTCCTTAATGGCACTACAGAGAAAACCCAAGATCACTGTCTCAAGTCTAGAGGGATCCTGACGTCACTGGAGCAACACGAAAGGGCTCCGTGGACCCCAAATCAACTCGAGATGAGAGCATAGTCCCTGGCTTCGACTCAAGAGGAATACGTAGTTTCCACAAGCACCTGAAGAGGAGGCTTCTCTCAGCTACAGGTATTTGAGAGGGACCCTGAGTTTGTGGCCTCAAGTGGAATGGACACCGAGATGCTCTGACTCGAAGTAAGGCCGGATATCCCTGCAGTGAATTGAATGCAGGCTCGTCTTGCATCTCCCAAGAAGAAGGGATGTCTGAATCCCCAGTGGAGACCACAGAGAAAGACCTAGTCCTCCGCCTCAACGCGACCGGAGGCCTCACATCCTTTGAAAACTCGAGAGGTCCGCGGAGATCAATGCTTCCAAAGGAGACGATGCCTGACTCCTCTTGAAAATGGATAGGAGTCCCAGGATCCCTGTGGCACGTGGAAAGGGAAACTTGGTCTCCCGCCTCACGTGGAGACACGTCCCAATTGCCATGCCAAGACTCGAGGAGAATCCCGAGGTGTCCCTCGCACCTAGGCAGAAGTCCTGACGTCGCTGAACAAACACGTGTCTGGAAGGGCCCTCCCCGTCGTAACTCGAGAATATACCCCAGGTTCCGGCCGCAACTCGAGAAAAACCATGAGACTTCCCCCTCGCCGCGAGATGATGCCCGATTCCTCTGTGCTGCGTGCAGAGCAATTCCGTGTTCCACATCAAACGTGATAGGAGCCTTGATTTCGTTGATGGCACTCCAGAGAAAACCAAAGATCACTGTCTCAAGTCTAGAGGGATCCTGAGGTCACTGGAGCAACACGAAAGGGCTGCGTGGTCCCCAAATCAACTCGAGATGATACCTTAGTCCGTGGCTTCGACTCAAGAGGAATACGAAGTTTCCACAAGCACCTGAAGAGGAGGCTTCTCTCAGCTACAGGTATGTGAGAGGGACCCTGAGTTTGTGGCCTCAAGTGGAATGGACACCGAGATGCTCTGACTCGAAATAAGGAGGGATATCTTTGCAGTGAATTGAATGCAGGCTCGTCTTGCATCTTCCAATACGAAGGGATGTCTGAATCCCCAGTGGAGACCACAGAGAAAGACCTAGTCCTCCGCCTCAACGCGACCGGAGGCCTCACATCCTTTGAAAACTCGAGAGTTCCGCGGAGATCAATGCTTCCAAAGGAGACGATGCCTGACTCCTCTTGAAAATGGATAGGAGTCCCAGGATCCCTGTGGCACGTGGAAAGGGACCCTGGGTCTCCCGCCTCACGTGGAGACGCGTCCCAATTGCCATGCCAAGACTCGAGGAGAATCCCGAAGTGTCCCTCGCACCTGGGCAGGAGTCCTGACGTCGCTGAACAAACACGTGTCTGGAAAGGCCCTCCCCATCGTAACTCGAGAATATACCCCATGTTCCGGCCGCAACTCGAGAAAAACCATGAGACCTCCCCCTCTCCGCGAGCTGAGGCCCCATTCCCCTGCACTGCATGCAGAGCAATTCCGTGTTCCACATCAAACGGGAAAGGAGCCTTGATTTCCTTGATGGCACTCCAGAGAAAACCCAAGATCACTGTCTCAAGTCTAGAGGGATCCTGAGGTCACTGGAGCAACACGAAAGGGCTCCGTGGACCCCAAATCAACTCGAGATGAGAGCTTTGTCCCTGGCTTCGACTCAAGACGAATACCAACTTTCAACAAGCACCTCACGAGGAGGCTTGTCTCAGCTACAGGTATGAGAGAGGGACCCTGAGTTTGTGGCCTCAAGTGGAATGGACACCGAGATGCTCTGACTCGAAGTAAGGCCGGATATCCCTGCAGTGAATTGAATGCAGGCTCGTCTTGCATCTCCCAAGAAGAAGGGATGTCTGAATCCCCTGTGGAGACCACAGAGAAAGACCTAGTCCTCCGCCTCAACGCGACCGGAGGCCTCACATCCTTTGAAAACTCGAGAGGTCCGGGGAGATCAATGCTTCCAAAGGAGACGATGCCTGACTCCTCTTGAAAATGGATAGGAGTCCCAGGATCCCCGTCCACATGGACGGGGACCCTGGGACTCCCGCTTCACGTGAACACGCGTCCCAATTGCCATGCCAAGACTCGAGGAGAATCCCGAGGTGTCCCTCGAACCTAGGCAGGAGTCCTGACGTCGCTGAACAAACACGTGTCTGGAAGGTCCCTCCCCATCGTACCTCGAGAATATACCCCAGGTTCCGGCCGCAACTCGAGAAAAACCATGAGACTTCCCCCTCGCCGCGAGATGAGGCCCGATTCCCCTGCACTGTGTGCAGAGCAATTCCGTGATCCACATGAAACATGAAAGGAGCCTTGATTTCCTTGATGGCACTCCATAGAAAAAGCAAGATCACTGTCTCAAGTCTAGAGGGATCCTGAGGTCACTGGAACAACACGAAAGGGCTCCATGGACACCAAATCAAGTCGAGATGAGAGCTTAGTCCCTGGCTTCTACTCAAGAGGAATACCAACTTTCCACAAGCACCTGAAGAGGAGGCTTCTCTCAGCTACAGGTATGTGATAGGACCCTGAGTTTGTGGCCTCAAGTGGAATGGACACTGAGATGCTCTGACTCGAAGTAAGGCCGGATATCCCTGCAGTGAATTGAATGCAGGCTCGTCTTGCATCTCCCAAGACGAAGGGATGTCTGAATCCCCTGTGGAGACGACAGAGAAAGACCTAGTCCTCCGCCTCATCGCGACTGGAGGCCTCACATCCTTTGAAAACTCAGGAGGTCTGCGGAGATCAATGCTTCCAAAGGAGACGATGCCTGACTCCTACTGAATATGGATAGGAGTCCCAGGATCCCTGTGGCACGTGGAAAGGGAACCTGGGTCTCCCGCCTCACGTGGAGACGCGTCCCAATTGCCATGCCAAGACTCGAGGAGAATCCTGAGGTGTCCCTCGCACCTAGGCCGGAGTCCTGACGTCGCTGAACAAACACGTGTCTGGAAGGGCCCTCCCCGTCGTAACTCGAGAATATACCCCAGGTTCCGGCCGCAACTGGAGAAAAACCATGAGACTTCCCCCTCGCCGAGAGATGAGGCCCGATACCCTAGAACTGCGTGCAGAGCAATTCCGTGTGAAACAACAAACGTGAAAGGAGCCTTGATTTCCTTGATGGCACTCCAGAGAAAACCCAAGATCACTGTCTCAAGTCTAGAGGGATCCTGAGGTCACTGGAGCAACACGAAAGGGCTCCGTGGACCCCAAATCAACTCGAGATGAGAGCTTAGTCCCTGGCTTCGACTCAAGAGGAATACCAACTTTCCACAAGCACCTCAACAGGAGGCTTCTCTCAGCAACAGGTATGTGAGACGGACCCTGAGTTTGTGGCCTCAAGTGGAATGGACACCGAGATGCTCTGACTCGAAGTAAGGCCGGATATCCCTGCAGTGAATTGAATGCAGGCTTGTCTTGCATCTCCCAAGATGAAGGGATGTCTTAATCCCCTGTGGAGACCACAGAGAAAGACCTAGTCCTCCGCCTCAAAGCGACCGGAGGCCTCACATCCTTTGAAAACTCGAGAGGTCCGCGGAGATCAATGCTTCCAAAGGAGACGATGCCTCACTCCTCTTGAAAGTGGATAGGAGTCCCAGGATCCCTGTGGCACGTGGAAAGGGACCCTGGGTCTCCCACCTCACGTGGAGACGTGTCCCAATTGCCATGCCAAGACTCGAGGAGAATTCCGAGGTGTCCCTCGCACCTAGGCCGGAGTCCTGACGTCGCTGAACAAACACGTGTCTGGAAGGGCCCTCCCCGTCTTAACTCGAGAATATACCCCAGGTTCCGGCCACAACTCGAGAAAAACCATGAGACTTCCCCCTCGCCGCGAGATGAGACCCGATTCCCCTGCACTGCGTGCAGAGCAATTCCGTGTTCCACATCAAACGTGAAAGGAGCCTTGATTTCCTTGATGGCACTCCAGAGAACACCCAAGATCACTGTTTCAAGTCTAGAGGGATCCTGAGGTCACTGGAGCAACATGAAAGGGCTCCGTGGACCCCAAATCAACTCGAGATGAGAGCTTAGTCCCTGGCTTCGACTCAAGAGGAATAGTAACTTTCCACAAGCCCCTCAAGAGGAGGCTTCTCTCAGCTACAGGTATGTGAGAGGGACCCTGAGTTTGTGGCCTCAAGTAGAATGGACACCGAGATGCTCTGACTCGAAGTAAGGCCGGATATCCCTGCGGTGAATTGAATGCAGGGTCGTCTTCCATCTCCCAAGACGAAGGGATGTCTGAATCCCCTGTGGAGACCACAGAGAAAGACCTAGTTCTCAGCCTCATGGCGACCGGAGGCCTCACATCCTTTGAAAACTCGAGAGGTCCGCGGAGATCAATGCTTCCAAAGGAGACGATGCCTGACTCCTCTTGAAAATGGATAGGAGTCCCAGGATCCCTGTCCACATGGACGGGGACCCTGGGTCTCCCGCTTCACGTGAACACGCGTCCCAATTGCCATGCCAAGACTCGAGGAGAATCCCGAGGTTTCCCTCGAACCTAGGCAGGAGTCCTGACGTCGCTGAACAAACATGTGTATGGAAGGGCCCTCCCCGTCGTAACTCGAGAATATACCCCAGGTTCCGCCCGCAACTCGAGAAAAACCATGAGACTTACCCCTCGCCACCAGATGAGGCCCGATTCCCCTGCACTGCGTGCAGAGCAATTCTGTGTTCCACATCAAACGTGAAAGGAGCCTTGATTTCCTTGATGGCACTCCAGAGAAAACCCCAGATCACTGTCTCAAGTCTAGAGGGATCCTGAGGTCACTGTAGCAACACGAAAGGGCTCCGTGGACCCCAAATCAAATCGAGATGAGAGCTTAGTCCCTGGCTTCGACTAAAGAGGAATACCAACTTTCCACAAGCACCTCAAGAGGAGGCTTCTCTCAGCTACAGGTATGTGAGAGGGCCCCTGAGTTTGTGGCCTCAAGTGGAATGGACACCGAGATGCTCTGACTCGAAGTAAGGCCGGATATCCCTGCAGTGAATTGAATGCAGGCTCGTCTTGCATCTCCCAAGACGAAGGGCTGTCTGAATCCCCTGTGGAGACCACAGAGAAAGACCTAGTTCTCCGCCTCATCGCGAGCTGAGGCCTCACATCCTTTGAAAACTCGAGAGGTCCGCGGAGATCAATGCTTCCAAAGGAGACGATGCCTGACTCCTCTTGAAAATGGATAGGAGTCCAAGGAACACTGTGGCACGTGGAAAGGGACCCTGGGTCTCCCGCCTCACGTGGAGACGCATCCCAATTGCCATGCCAAGACTCGAGGAGAATCCCGAGGTGTCCCTCGCACCTAGGCAGGAGTCCTGACGTCGCTGAACAAACACGTGTCTGGAAGGGCCCTCCCCATCGTAACTCGAGAATATATCCCAGGTTCCGGCCGCAACTCGAGAAAAACCATGAGACTTCCCCCTCGCTGCGAGATGAGGACCGATTCCCCTGCACTGAGTGCAGAGCAATTCCGTGTTCCACATCAAACGAGAAAGGAGCCTTGATTTCCTTGATGGCACTCCAGGGAAAACCCAAGATCACTGTCTCAAGTCTAGAGGGATCCTGAGGTCACTGGAGCAACACGAAAGGGCTCCGTGGACCCCAAATCAACTCGAGATGAGAGCTTAGTCCCTGGCTTCTACTCAAGAGGAATACCAACTTTCCTCAAGCACCTCAAGAGGAGGCTTCTCTCAGCTACAGGTATGTGAGAGGGAGCCTGAGTTTGTGGCCTCAAGTGAAATGGACACCGAGATGCTCTGACTCGAAGTAAGGCCGGATATTCCAACAGTGAATTGAATGAAGGCTCGTCTTGCATCTCCCAAGACGAAGGGATGTCTGAATCCACTGTGGAGACGACAGAGAAAGTACTAGTCCGCCGCCTCATCGCGAACGGAGGCCTCACATCCTTTGAAAACTCGAGAGGTCTGTGGAGATCAACTCTTCCATAGGAGATGATGCCTGACTCCTCTTGAAAATGGATAGGAGTCCCAGGATCCCTGTGGCACGTGGAAAGGGACCATTGGTCTCCCGCCTCACTTGGAGACGCGTCCCAATTGCCATGCCAAGACTCGAGGAGAATCCCGAGGTGTCCCTCGCACCTAGGCAGGAGTCCTAACGTCGCTGAACAAACACGTGCCTGGAAGGTCCCTCCCCGTCGTAACTCGAGAATATACGCCAGGTTCCGGCCGCAACTCGAGAAAAACCATGAGACTTCCCCCTCGCCGCGAGATGAGACGCGATTCCCCTGCACTGCGTGCAGAGCAATTCCGTGTTCCACATCAAACGTGAAAGGAGACTTGATTTCCTTGATGGCACTCCAGAGAAAACCCAAGACCACTGTCTCAAATCTAGAGGGATCCTGAGGTCATTGGAGCAAAACGAAAGGGCTCCAGGGACCCCAAATCTACTCGAGATGAGAGCTTAGTCCATGGCTTCGACTCAAGAGGAATACCAACTTTCCACAAGCACCTCAAGAGGAGGCTTCTCTCAGCTACAGGTATGTGAGAGGGACCCTGAGTTTGTGGCCTCAAGTCGAATGGACACCGAGATGCTCTGACTCGAATTAAGACAGGATATCCCAACAGTGAATTGAATGCAGGCGCGTCTTGCATCTCCCAAGACGAAGGGATGTCTGAATCCCCTGTGGAGACAACAGAGAAAGACCTAGTCCTCCGCCTCAAAGCGACCGGAGGGCTCACATCCTTTGAAAACTCGAGAGGTCCGCGGAGATCAATGCTTCCAAAGGAGACGATGCCTGACTCCTCTTGAAAATGGATAGGAGTCCCAGGATCCCCGTCCACATGGACGGGGATCCTGGGACTCCCGCTTCACGTGAACACGCGTCCCAATTGCCATGCAAAGACTCGAGGAGAATCCCGAGGTGTCCCTCGAACCTAGGCAGGAGTCCTGACGTCGCTGAACAAACACGTGTCTGGAAGGTCCCTCCCCGTCGTACCTCGAGAATATACCCCAGGTTCCGGCCGCAACTCGAGAAAAACCATGAGACTTCCCCTTCGCCGCGAGATGAGGCCTGATTCCCCTGCACTGTGTGCAGAGCAATTCCGTGATCCACATGAAACATGAAAGGAGCCTTGATTTCCTTGATGGCACTCCATAGAAAAAGCAAGATCACTGTCTCAAGTCTAGAGGGATCCTGAGGTCACTGGAACAACACGAAAGGGCTCCATGGACACCAAATCAAGTCGAGATGAGAGCTTAGTCCCTGGCTTCGACTCAAGAGGAATACCAACTTTCCACAAGCACCTGAAGAGGAGGCTTCTCTCAGCTACAGGTATGTGATAGGACCCTGAGTTGTGGCCTCAAGTGGAATGGACACTGAGATGCTCTGACTCGAAGTAAGGCCGGATATCCCTGCAGTGAATTGAATGCAGGCTCGTCTTGCATCTCCCAAGACGAAGGGATGTCTGAATCCCCTGTGGAGACGACAGAGAAAGACCTAGTCCTACGCCTCATCGCGACCGGAGGCCTCACATCCTTTGAAAACTCAGGAGGTCTGCGGAGATCAATGCTTCCAAAGGAGACGATGCCTGACTCCTACTGAATATGGATAGGAGTCCCAGGATCCCTGTGGCACGTGGAAAGGGAACCTGGGTCTCCCGCCTCACGTTGAGACGCGTCCCAATTGCCATGCCAAGACTTGAGGAGAATCCCGAGGTGTCCCTCGCACCTAGGCAGGAGTCCTAACGTCGCTGAACAAACACGTGTCTGGAAGGGCCCTCCCCGTCGTAACTCGAGAATATACCCCAGGTTCCGGCCGCAACTGGAGAAAAACCATGAGACTTCCCCCTCGCCGAGAGATGAGGCCCGATACCCTAGCACTGCGTGCAGAGCAATTCCGTGTTAAACAACAAACGTGAAAGGAGCCTTGATTTCCTTGATGGCACTTCAGAAAAAACCCAAGATCACTGTCTCAAGTCTAGAGGGATCCTGAGGTCACTGGAGCAACACGAAAGGGCTCCGTGGACCCCAAATCAACTCGAGATGAGAGCTTAGTCCCTGGCTTCGACTCAAGAGGAATACCAAGTTTCCACAAGCACCTCAACAGGAGGCTTCTCTCAGCAACAGGTATGTGAGACGGACCCTGAGTTTGTGGCCTCAAGTGGAATGGACACGGAGATGCTCTGACTCGAAGTAAGGCCGGATATCCCTGCAGTGAATTAAATGCAGGCTTGTCTTGCATCTCCCAAGATGAAGGGATGTCTTAATCCCCTGTGGAGACCAGAGAGAAAGACCTAGTCCTCCGCCTCAAAGCGACCGGAGGCCTCACATCCTTTGAAAACTCGAGAGGTCTGCGGAGATCAATGCTTCCAAAGGAGACGATGCCTCACTCCTCTTGAAAGTGGATAGGAGTCCCAGGATCCCTGAGGCACGTGGAAAGGGACCCTGGGTCTCCCACCTCACGTGGAGACGTGTCCCAATTGCCATGCCAAGACTCGAGGAGAATTCCGAGGTGTCCCTCGCACCTAGGCCGGAGTCCTGACGTCGCTGAACAAACACGTGTCTGGAAGGGCCCTCCCCGTCTTAACTCGAGAATATACCCCAGGTTCCGGCCGCAACTCGAGAAAAACCATGAGACTTCCCCCTCGCCGCGAGATGAGACAAGATTCCCCTGCACTGCGTGCAGAGCAATTCCGTGTTCCACATCAAACGTGAAAGGAGCCTTGATTTCCTTGATGGCACTCCAGAGAAAAACCCAAGATCACTGTTTCAAGTCTAGAGGGATCCTGAGGTCACTGGAGCAACACGAAAGGGCTCCGGGGACCCCAAATCAACTCGAGATGAGAGCTTAGTCCCTGGCTTCGACTCAAGAGGAATACCAACTTTCCACAAGCACCTCAAGAGGAGGCTTCTCTCAGCTACAGGTATGTGAGAGGGACCCTGAGTTTGTGGCCTCAAGTAGAATGGACACCGAGATGCTCTGACTCGAAGTAAGGCCGGATATCCCTGCAGTGAATTGAATGCAGGCACGTCTTGCATCTCCCAAGACGAAGGGATGTCTGAATCCCCTGTGGAGACCACAGAGAAAGACCTAGTTCTCAGCCTCATGGCGACCGGAGGCCTCACATACTTTGAAAACTCGAGAGGTCCGCGGAGATCAATGCTTCCAAAGGAGACGATGCCTGATTCCTCTTGAAAATGGATAGGAGTCCCAGGATCCCTGTCCACATGGACGGGGACCCTGGGTCTCCCGCTTCACGTGAACACGCGTCCCAATTGCCATGCCAAGACTCGAGGAGAATCCCGAGGTGTCCCTCGAACCTAGGCAGGAGTCCTGACGTCGCTGAACAAACACGTGTATGGAAGGGCCCTCCCCGTCGTAACTCGAGAATATACCCCAGGTTCCGGCCGCAACTCGAGAAAAACCATGAGACTTACCCCTCGCCACCAGATGAGGCCCGATTCCCCTGCACTGCGTGCAGAGCAATTCTGTGTTCCACATCAAACATGAAAGGAGCCTTGATTTCCTTGATGGCACTCCAGAGAAAACCCCAGATCACTGTCTCAAGTCTAGAGGGATCCTGAGGTCACTGTAGCAACACGAAAGGGCTCCGTGGACCCCAAATCAAATCAAGATGAGAGCTTAGTTCCTGGCTTCTACTCAAGAGGAATACCAACTTTCCACAAGCACCTCAAGAGGAGGCTTCTCTCAGCTACAGGTATGTGAGAGGGACCCTGAGTTTGTGGCCTCAAGTCGAATGGACACCGAAATGCTCTGACTCGAAGTAAGGCCGGATATCCCTTCAGTGAATTGAATGCAGGCTCGTCTTGCATCTCCCAAGACGAAGGGATGTCTGAATCCGCTGTCGAGTCCACAGAGAAAGACCTAGTCCTCCGCCTCATCGCGACCGGAGGCCTCACATCCTTTGAAAACTCGAGAGGTCCGCGGAGATCAATGCTTCCAAAGGAGACGATGCCTGACTCCTCTTGAAAATGGATAGGAGTCCAAGGAACACTGTGGCACGTGGAAAGGGACCCTGGGTCTCCCGCCTCACGTGGAGACGCATCCCAATTGCCATGCCAAGACTCGAGGAGAATCCCGAGGTGTCCCTCGCACCTAGGCAGGAGTCCTGACGTCGCTGAACAAACACGTGTCTGGAAGGGCCCTCCCCATCGTAACTCGAGAATATACCCCAGGTTCCGGCCGCAACTCGAGAAAAACCATGAGACTTCCCCCTCGCTGCGAGATGAGGTCCGATTCCCCTGCACTGAGTGCAGAGCAATTCCGTGTTCCACATCAAACGAGAAAGGAGCCTTGATTTCCTTGATGGCACTCCAGGGAAAACCCAAGATCACTGTCTCAAGTCTAGAGGGATCCTGAGGTCACTGGAGCAACACGAAAGGGCTCCGGGGACCGCAAATCTACTCGAGATGAGGGCTTAGTCCCTGGCTTCGACTCAAGAGGAATACCAACTTTCCACAAGCACCTCAAGAGGAGGCTTCTCTCAGCTACAGGTATGTGAGAGGGACAATGAGTTTGTGGCCTCAAGTCGAATGGACACCGAGATGCTCTGACTCGAATTAAGACAGAATATCCCAACAGTGAATTGAATGCAGGCGCGTCTTGCATCTCCCAAGACGAAGGGTTGTCTGAATCCCCTGTGGAGACCACAGAGAAAGACCTAGTTCTCTGCCTATCGCGACCGGAGGCCTCACATCCCTTGAAAACTAGAGAGGTCCGCGGAGATCAATGCTTCCAAAGGAAACGAAGCCTGACTCCTCTTGAAAATGGATAGGAGTCCCAGGATCCCTGTGGCACGTGGAAAGGGACCCTGGGTCTCCAGCCTCACGGGGAGACGCGTCCCAATTGCCATGCCAAGACTCGAGGAGAATCCCGAGGTGTCCCTCGCACCTAGGCAGGAGTCCTGACGTCGCTGAAAAAACACGCGACCTGAAGGGCCCTCCCCATCGTAACTCGAGAATATACCCCAGGTTCCGGCCGCAACTCGACAAAAACCATGAGACTTCCCCGTCGCCGCGAAATGAGGCCCGATTCCCCTGCACTGTGTGCACAGCAATTCCGTGTTCCACAACAAACGTGAAAGGAGGCTTGATATCCTTGATGGCACTCCAGAGAAAAAGCAAGATCACTGTGTCAAGTCTAGAGGGATCCTGAGGTCACTGTAGCAATACGAAAGGGCCCCGTGGACCCCAAATCAACTCGAGATGAGAGCTTAGCCCCGGGCTTCGACTCAAGAGGAATACCAAATTTCCACAAGCACCTGAAGAGGAGGCTTCTCTCAGCTACAAGTATGTGAGAGGGACTCTGAGTTTGTGGCCTCAGGTGGAATAGACACCGAGATGCTCTGACTCGAATTTAGGCCGGATATCCCTGCAGTAAATTGAATGCAGGCTCGTCTTCAATCTCCCAAGACGAAGGGATGTCTGAATTCCCTGTGGAGACCACAGAGAAAGACCTAGTTCTCCGCCTCATCGCGACCGTAGGCCTCACATTCTTTGAAAACTCGAGAGGTCCGCGGAGATCAATGCTTCCAAAGGAGACGATGCCTTACTCCTCTTGAAAATGGATAGGAGTACCAGGATCCCTGTGGCACGTGGAAAGGGACCCTTGGTCTCCCGCTTCACGTGGAGACGCATCCCAATTGCCATGCCAAGACTCGAGGAGAATCCCGAGGTGTCCCTCGCACCTATGCAGGAGTCCTGATGTCGCTGAACAAACACGTGTCTGTAAGGGCCCTCCCCGTCATAACTCGAGAATATACCCCAGGATCCGGCCGCAACTCGAGAAAAACCATGAGACTTCCCCCTCGCCGCGAGATGAGGCCCGATTCCCCTGCACTGCGTGCAGAGCAATTCCGTGTTCCACATCAAACGTGAAAGGAGCCTTGATTTATTTGATGGCACTCCAGAGAAAACCCAAAGTCACTGTCTCAAGTCTAGAGGGATCCTGAGGTCACTGTAGCAGCATGAAACGGCTCCGTGGACCCCAAATCAACTCGAGATGAGAGCTTAGTCCCTGGCTTCGACCAAAGGGGAATACCAACTTTCCACAAGCACCAGAAGAGGACGCTTCTCTCAGCTACAGGTATGTGAGAGGGACCCTGAGTTTGTGGCCTCAAGTGAAATGGACACCGAGATGCTCTGACTCGAAGGAAGGCCGGATATCCCTGCAGTGAATTGAAAGCAGGCACTTCTTGCATCTCCCACGATGAAGAGATGTCTGAATCCCCTGTGGAGACCACAGAGAAAGACCTATTTCTCCACCTCATCGCGACCGGAGGCCTCAAGTCCTTTGAAAACTCGAGAGGTCCGCGGAGATCAATGCTTCCAAAGGAGACGATGCCTGACTCCTCTTGAAAATGGATAGGAGTCCCAGGATCCCTGTGGCACGTGGAAAGCGACGCTGGGTCTCCCGCCTCACGTGGAGACGCGTCCCAATGGCCATGCCAAGACTCGAGGAGAATCCCGAGGTGTCCCTGGCACCTAGGAAGGAATCCTTTCGTCGCTGAAGAAACACGTGTCTGGAAGGGCCCTCCCCGTCGTAACTCGAGTATATACCCCAGGTTCCGGCCGCAACTCGAGAAAAACCATGAGACTTCCCCCTCACCGCGAGATGAGGCCCGATTCCCCTGCACTGCGTGCAGAGCAATTCCGTGTTCCACATCAAACATGAAAGGATCCTTGATTTCCTTAATGGCACTCCAGAGAACACCCAAGATCACTGTCTCAATCTAGAGCGATCCTGAGGTCACTGTACCAACACGAAAGGGCTCCGTGAACCCCAAATCAACTCGAGATGAGAGCTTCTTCCCTAGCTTCGACTCAAGAGGAATACCCACTTTCCACAAGCACCTCAAGAGGAGGCTTCTCTCAGCTACAAGTATGTGAGAGGGACCCTGAGTTTGTGGCCTCAAGTAGAATGGACACCGAGATGCTCTGACTCGAAGGAAGGCCGGATATCCGTGCAGTGAATTGAATGCAGGCTCGTCTTGCATCTCCCACGACGAAGGGATGTCTGAATCCCTTGTGGAGACCACAGAGAAAGACCTAGTTCTCTGCCTCATCGCGACCGGAGGCCTCACCTCCTTTGAAACCTCGAGAGGTCTGCGGAGATCAATGCTTCCAAAGGAGACTATGCCTGACTCCTCTTGAAAATGGATAGGAGTCCCAGGATCACTGTGGCACGTGGAAAGGGACCCTGGGTCTCCCGCCTCACGTGGAGACGCATCCCAATGGCCATGCCAAGACTCGAGGAGAATCCCGAGGTGTCCCTCGCACCTAGGCAGAAGTCCTGACGTCGCTGAAGAAACACGTGTCTGGAAGGGCCCTCCCCGTCGTAACTCGAGAATATACCCCAGGTTCCGCCCGCAACTCGAGAAAAACCATGAGACTTCCCCCTCGCCGCGAGATGAGGCCCGATTCCCATGCACTGCGAGCAGAGCAATTCCGTGTTCCACATCAAACATGAAAGGAGCCTTGATTTCCTTGATGGCACTCCAGAGAAACCCAAGATCACTGTCTCAAGTCTAGAGGGATCCTGAGGTCACTGTAGCAAGACGAAAGGGCTCCATGGACCCCAAATCAACTCGAGATGAGAGATTCGTCCCTGGCTTCGACTCAAGAGGAATACCCACTTTCCACAAGCACGTCAGGAGGAGGCTACTCTCAGCTACAGGTATGTGAGAGGGACCCTGAGTTTGTGGCCTCAAGTGGAATGGACTCCGAGATGCTCTGACTCAGAGGCAGGCCAGATATCCCGGCAGTGAATTGAATGCAGGCTCGTCTTGCATCTCCCCCGAGGAAGGGATGTCTGAATCCCCTGTGGAGCCCACAGAGAAAGACCAGTTCTCCACCTCATTGAGACCGGAGCCCTCACATCCTTTGAAAACTCGAGAGGTCCGCGGAGATCAATGCTTCCAAAGGAGACGATGCCTGAATTCTCTTGAAAATGGATAGGAGTCCCAGGATCCCTGTGGCACGTGGAAAGGGACCCTGGGTCTCCCGCCTCACGTGGAGACGCGTCCAAATGGCCATGCCAAGACTCGAGGAGAATCCCGAGATGTCCCTCGCACATAGGCAGGAGTCCTGACGTCGCTGAAGATACACGTGTCTGGAAGGGCCCTCCCCGTCGTAATTCGAGAATATACCCCAGGTTCCGGCCGCAACTCGAGAAAAACCATGAGAATTCCCCCTCGCCGCGAGATAAGGCCCGATTCCCCTGCACTGCATGCAGAGCAATTCCGTGTTCCACATCAAACATGAAAGGAGCCTTGATTTCCTTGATGGCACTCCAGAGAACACCCAAGATCACTGTCTCAAGTCTACAGGGATCCTCAGGTCACTGTAGCAACACGAAAGGGCTCCGTGGACTCCAAATTAATTCGAGATGAGAGCTTCGTCCCTGGCTTCGACTCAAGTGGAATACCCACTTTCCATAAGCACCTCAAGAGGAGGCTTCTCTCAGCTACAGGTATGTGAGAGGGACCCTGAGTTTGTGGCCTCAAGTGAAATGGACACCGAGATGCTCGGACTCGAAGTAAGGCCGGATATCCCGGCAGTGAATTGAATGCAGGCTCGTCTTGCATCTCCCACGACGAAGGGATGTCTGAATACTCTGGGGAGACCACAGAGAAACACCTAGTTCTCCGCCTCATCGCGACCGGAGGCCTCACGTCCTTTGAAAACTCGAGAGGTCCGCGGAGATCAATGCTTCCAAAGGAGACGATGCCTGACTCCTCTTGAAAATGGATAGGAGTCCCAGGATCTCTGTGGCACGTGGAAAGGGACCCTGGGTCTCCCGCCTCACGTGGAGACGCGTCCCAATGGCCATGCCAAGACTCGAGGAGAATCATGAGGTGTCCCTCGTACTTAGGCATGAGTCCTGACGTCGCTGAACAAACACGTGTCTGGAAGGGCCCTCCCCGTCGTAACTCGAGAATATACCCCAGGTGCCGGCCGCAAATCGAGAAAAACCATGAGACTTCCCCCTCGCCGCGAGATGAGGCCCGATTCCCCTGCACTGCGTGCAGAGCAATTCCGTGTTCCACATCAAACATGAAAGGAGCTTTGATTTCCTTGATGGCACTCCAGAGTACACCCAAGATCACTGTCTCAAGTCTAGAGGGATCCTGAAGTCACTGTAGCATCACGAAAGGGCTCCGTGGACCCCAAATCAACTCTAGATGAGAGCTTCATCCCTGGCTTCAACTCAAGTGGAATACCTACTTTCCACAAGCACCTCAAGAGGAGGCTTCTCTCAGCTACAGGTATGTGAGAGGGACCCTGAGTTTGTGGCCTCAAGTGGAATGGACACCGAGATGCTCTGATTTGAAGGAAGGCCGGATATCCCTGCAGTGAATTGAATGCAGGCTCGTCTTGCATCTCACACGACGAAGGGATGTCTGAATCCCCTGTGGAGACCACAGAGAAAGACCTAGTTCTCCGCCTCATCGCGACCGGAGGACTCACGTCCTTCGAAAACTCGAGAGGTCCGAGGAGATCAATGCTTCCAATGGAGACGATGCCTGACTCCTCTTCAAAATGGATAATAGTCCGAGGATCCCTGTGGCACGTGGAAAGGGACCCTGGGTCTCCCGCCTCACGTGGAGACGCGTCCCAATGGCCATGACAAGACTTGTGGAGAATCCCGAGGTGTCCCTCGAACCTAGGCAGGAGTCCTGACGTCGCTGAACAAACACGTGTCTGGAAGGGCCCTCCCCGTCGTTACTCGAGAATATTCCCCATGTTCACGCCGAAACTCGAGAAAAAACATGAGACTTCCCCCTCGCCGCGAGATGAGGCCCGATTCCCCGGCACTGCGTGCAGAGCAATTCCGTGTTACACATCAAACATGAAAGGAGCCTTGATTTCCTTGATGGCACTCCACAGAACACCCAAGATCACTGTCTCAAGTCTAGAGGGATCCTGAGTTCAATGTAGCAACACGAAAGTGCTCCGTGGACCCCAAATCAACTCGAGATGAGAGCTTCGTCCCTGGCTTCGAATCAAGAGGAATACCCACGTTCCACAACACCTAAAGAGGAGTCTTCTCTCAGCTACAGGTATGTGAGAGGGACCCTGAGTGTGTGGCCTCAAGTGGAATGGACACCGAGATGCTCTTACTCGGAAGAAGGCCGGATATCCCTGCAGTGAATTGAATGCAGGCTCGTCTTGCATCTCCCACGATGAAGGGATGTCTGAATCTCCTGTGGAGACCACAGAGAAAGACCTAGTTCTCCGCCTCATCGCGACCGGAGGCCTCACGTCCTTTGAAAACTCGAGAGGTCCATGGAAATCAATGCATCCAACGGAGACGATGCCTGACTCCTCTTGAAAATGGATAGGAGTCCCAGGATCCCTGTGGCACGTGGAAAGGGACCCTGGGTTTCCCGCCTCACGTGGAGACGCATCCCAATGGCCATGCCAAGACTCGAGGAGAATCCCGAGTTGTCCCTCACACCAAGGCAGGAGTCCTGACATCGCTGAAGAAACACGTGTCTGGAAGGGCCCTCCCGTCGTAACTCGAGAATATAACCCAGGTTCCGGCCGCAACTCGAGAAAAACCATGAGACTTCCCCCTCGCCGCGAGATGAGGCCCGATTCCCCTGCACTGCATGCAGAGCAATTCCGTGTTCCACATCAAACCAGAAAGGAGCCTTGATTTCCTTGATGGCACTCCAGACAACACCCAAGATCACTGTCTCAAGTCTAGAGGGATCCTCAGGTCACTGTAGCAACACGAAAGGGCTCCGTGGACCCCAAATCAACTAGAGATGAGAGCTTAGTTTCTGGCTTCGACACAAGAGGAATACCAACTTTCAACAAGCACTTCAAGAGGAGGCTTCTCTCAGCTACAGGTATGTGAGAGGGACCCTGAGTTTGTGGCCTCAAATGTAATGGACACCGATATGCTCTGACTAGAAGTAAGGCCGGATATCCCTGCAGTGAATTGAATGTAGGCTCGTCTTGAATCTCCCAAGACGAAGGGATGTCTGAATCCCCTGTGGAGACCACAGAGAAAAACCTAGTCCTCCGCCTCATCGCGACCGGAGGCCTCACATCCTTTGAAAACTCGAGAAGTCCGCGGAGATCAATGCTTCCAAAGGAGACGATGCCTGACTCCTCTTGAAAATGTATATGAGTCCCAGGTTCCCTGTCCACGTGGAAAGGGACCCTGTGTCTCCCACCTCACGTGGAGACGCGTCCCAATGGCCATGCCAAGACTCGAGGAGAATCCCGAGGTGTCCCTCGCACCCAGGCAGGAGTCCTGAAGTCGCTGAACAAACACGTGTCTGGAAGGGCCCTCCCCGTCGTAACTCGAGAATATACCCCAGGTTCCGGCCGCAACTCGAGAAAAACCATGAGACTTCCCCCTCGCCGCGAGATGAGGCCCGATTCCCCTGCACTGCGTGCAGAGCAATTCCGTGATCCACATCAAACGTGAAAGGAGCCTTGATTTCCTGGATGGCACTCCAGAGAAAACCCAAGATCACTGTCTCAAGTCTAGAGGGATCCTGAGGTCACTGGAGCAACACGAAAGGGCTCCGTGGACCCCAGATCAACTCGCGATGAGAGCTTTGTCCCTGGCTTCGACTCAAGAGGAATACCAACTTTCCACAAGCACCTCAAGAGGAGGCTTCTCTCAGCTACAGGTATGTGAGAGGGACCCTGAGTTTGTGGCCTCAAGTGGAATGGACACCGAGATGCTCTGACTCGAAGTAAGGCCGGATATCCCTGCAGTGAATTGAATGCAGGCTCGTCCTGCATCTCCCAAGACGAAGGGATGTCTGAATCCCCTGTGGCGACCACAGAGAAAGACCTAGTCCTCTGCCTCATCGCGACTGGAGGCCTCACATCCTTTGAAAACTCGAGAGGTCCGCGGAGATCAATGCTTCCAAGGGAGATGATGCCTGACTCCTCTTGAAAATGGATAGGAGTCCCAGGATCCCTGTGGCACGTGGAAAGGGACCCTGGGTCTCCCGCCTCACGTGGAGACGCGTCCCAATTGCCATGCAAAGACTCGAGGCGAATCCCGAGGTTTCCCTCGCACCTAGACAAGCGTCCTGACATCGCGGAACAAACATGTGTCTGGAAGGGCCCTCCCCGTCGTAAATCGAGAATATATTCCAGCTTCCGGCCGCAACTCGAGAAAAACCATGAGGCTTCCCCCTCGCCGGGAGATGAGGCCCGATTCCCCTGCACTGCGTGCAGAGCAATTCCGTGTTCCACATCAAACGTGAAAGGAGCCTTGATTTCCTTGATGGCACTCCAAAGAAAACCCAAGATCACTGTCTCAAGTCTAGAGTGATCCTGAGGTCACTGGAGCAACACGAAAGTGCTCCCTGGACCCCAAATCAACTCGAGATGAGAGCTTAGTCCCTGGCTTCGACTCAAGAGGAATACCAACTTTCCACAAGCACCTCAAGTGGAGGCTTCTCTCAGCTACAGGTATGTGAGAACGACCCTGAGTTTTTGGCCTCAAGTGGAATACAGACCGAGATGCTCTGACTCGAAGGAAGGCCGGATATCCCTGCAGTGAATTGAATGCAGGCTCGTATTGCATCTCACACGACGAAGGGATGTCTGAATCCCCTGTGGAGACCACAGAGAAGGACCTAGTCCTCCGCTTCATCGCGACTGGAGGCCTCACATCCTTTGAAAACTCGAGAGGTCCGCGGAGATCAATGCTTCCAAAGGAGACGATGCCTGAGTCCTCTTGAAAATGGATAGGTGTCCCAGGATCCCTGTGGCACTTGGAAAGGGACCCTGGGTCTCCCGCCTCACGTGGAGACGCGTCCCAAATGCCATGCCAAGACTCGAGGAGAATCCCGAGATGTCCCTCGCACCTAGGCCGGAGTCCTGACGTCGCTGAACAAACACGTGTCTGGAAGGGCCCTCCCCGTCGTAACTCGAGAATATATTCCAGCTTCCGGCCGCAACTCGAGAAAAACCATGAGACTTCCCCCTCGTCGCGAGATGAGGCCCGATTCCCCTGCACTGCGTGCAGAGCAATTCCGTGTTCCACATCAAACGTGAAAGGAGCCTTGATTTCCTTGATGGCACTCCAGAGAAAACCCAAGATTTCTGTCTCAAGTCTAGAGGGATCCTGAGGTCAGTAAAGCAACACGAAAAGGCTCCGTGGACCCCAAATCAACTCGAGATGAGAGCTTAGTCCCTGGCTTCAACTCAAGAGGAATACCAACTTTCCACAAGCACCTCAAGAGGAGGCTTCTCTCAGCTAAAGGTATGTGAAAGCGACCCTGATTTTGTGGCCTCAAGTGGAATTTACACCGAGATGCTCTGACTCGAAGTGAGGCCGGATATCCCTGCAGTGAATTGAATGCAAGCTCGTCTTGCATCTCCCAAGACGAAGGGATGTCTGAATCCCCTGTGGAGACCACAGAGAAAGACCTTGTTATCCACCTCATCGCGACCGGAGGCCTCACATCCTTTGAAAACTCAAGAGGTCCACTGAGATGAATGCTTCCAAAGGAGACGATGCCTGACTCCTCTTGAAAATGGATAGGAGTCCCAGGATCCCTGTGGCACGTGGAAAGGGACCCTGGGTCTCCCGCCTCACGTGGAGACGCGTCCCAATTGCCATGCCAAGACTCGAGGAGAATCCCGAGGTGTCCCTCGCACCTAGGCAGGAGTCCTGACGTCGTTGAACAAACACGTGTCTCGAAGGGCCCTCCCGGCCTTACTCGAGAATATACTGCAGGTTCCGGCCGCAAGTCGAGAAAAACCATGAGATTTCCCCCTCGCCGCGAGATGAGGCCCGATTCCCCTGCACTGCATGCAGAGCAATTCCGTGTTCCACATCAAACGTGAAAGGAGCCTTGATTTCCTTCATGGCACTCCAGAGAAAACCCAAGATCACTGTCTCAAGTCTAGAGGGATCCTGAGGTCACTGGATCAACACGAAAGGGCTCCGTGGACCCCAAATCAACTCGAGATGAGAGCTTAGTCCCTGGCTTCGACTCAAGAGGAATACCAACTTTCCACAAGCGCCTCAAGACTAGGCTTCTCTCAGCTACAGGTATGTGAGAGGGACCCTGAGTTTTTGGCCTCAAGTGGAATGGACACCGAGATGTTCTGACTCGAAGTCAGGCCGGATATCCCTGCAGTGAATTGAATGCAGGCTCGTATTGCATCTCCCAAGACGAAGGGATGTCTGAATCCCCTGTGGAGACCACAGAGAAAGAACTAGTCCTCCGCTTCATCGCGACCGGAGGCCTCACATCCTTTGAAAACTCGAGAGGTCCGCGGAGATCAATGCTTCCAAAGGAGACGATGCCTGACTCCTCTTGAAAACGGATAGGAGTCCCAGGATCCCTGTGGCACGTGGAAAAGGACCCTGGGTCTCCCGCCTCACGTGGAGACGCGTCCCAATTGCCATGCCAAGACTCGAGGAGAATCCCGAGGTGTCCCTCGCACCTAGGCCGGAGTCCTGACGTCGCTGAACGAACACGTGTCTGGAAGGGCCCTCCCCTTCGTAACTCGAGAATATACCCCAGGTTCCGGTCGCAACTCGAGAAAAACAATGAGACTTCCCCCTCGCCGTGAGATGAGGCCGATTCCCCTGCACTGCGTGCAGAGCAATTCCGTGTTCCACATCAAACGTGAAAGGAGCCTTGATTTCTTTGATGGCACTCCAGAGAAAACCCAAGATCACTCTCTCAAGTCTAGAGGGATCCTGAGGTCACTGGAGCAACACGAAAGGGCTCCGTGGACCCCAAATCAACTCGAGATGAGAACTTAGTCCCTGGCTTCGACTCAAGAGGAATACCAACTTTCCACAAGCATCTCAAGAGGAGGCTTCTCTCTGCTAAATGTATGTGAAAGCGACCCTGATTTTGTGGCCTCAAGTGGAATGGACACCGAGATGCTCTGACTCGAAGTGAGGCCGGATATCCCTGCAGTGAATTGAATGCAGGCTCGTCTTGCATCTCCCAAGACGAAGGGATGTCTGAATCCCCTGTGGAGACCACAGAGAAACACCTTGTTATCCACCTCATGGCGACCGGAGGCCTCACGTCCTTTGAAAACTCGAGAGGTCCGCGGAGATCAATGCTTCCAAAGGAGACGATGCCTGACTCCTCTTGAAAATGGATAGGAGTCCCAGGATCCCTGTGGCACGTGGAAAGGGACCCTGGGTCTCCCGCCTCACGTGGAGACGCGTCCCAATGGCCATGCCAAGACTCGAGGAGAATCCCGAGGTGTCCCTCGCACCTAGGCAGAAGTCCTGACGTCGCTGAAGAAACACATGTCTGGAAGGGCCCTCCCCGTCGTAACTCGAGAATATACCCCAGGTTGCAGCCGCAACTCGAGAAAAACCATGAGACTTCCCCCTCGCCGCGAGGTGAGGCCCGATTCCCCTGCACTGGGTGCAGAGCAATTCCGTGTTCCACATCAAACATGAAAGGACCCTTGATATCCTTAATGGCACTCCAGAGAACACCCAAGATCACTGTCTCAAGTCTAGAGGGATCCTGAGGTCACTGTAGCAAAACGAAAGAGCTGCGTGGACACCAAATCAACTCGAGATGAGAGCTTCTTCCCTAGCTTCGACTCAAGAGGAATACCCACTTTCCACAAGCACCTCAAGAGGAGGCTTCTCTCAGCTACAGGTATGTGAGAGGGACCCTGAGTTTGTGGCCTCAAGTGGAATGGACACCGAGATGCTCTGACTCGAAGGAAGGCCGGATATCCCTGCAGTGAATTGAATGCAGGCTCGTCTTGCATCTCCCACGACGAAGTGATGTCTGAATCCCTTGTGGAGACCACAGAGAAAGACCTAGTTCTCTGCCTCATCGCGACCGGAGGCCTCACCTCCTTTGAAAGCTCGAGAGGTCCGCGGAGATCAATGCTTCCAAAGGAGACTATGCCTGACTCCTCTTGAAAATGGATAGGAGTCCCAGGATCACTGTGGCACGTGGAAAGGGACCCTGGGTCTCCCGCCTCACGTGGAGACGCGTCCCAATGGCCATGCCAAGACTCGAGGAGAATCCCGAGGTGTCCCTCGCACCTAGGCATGAGTCCTGATGTCGCTGAAGAAACACGTGTCTGGAAGGGCCCTCCCCGTCGTAACTCGAGAATATACCCCAGGTTCCGCCTGCAACTCGAGAAAAACCATGAGACTTCCCCCTCGCCGCGAGATGAGGCCCGATTCCCATGCACTGCGTGCAGAGCAATTCCGTGTTCCACATCAAACATGAAAGGAGCCTTGATTTCCTTGATGGCACTCCAGAGAACACCCAAGATCACTGTCTCAAGTCTAGAGGGATCCTGAGGTCACTGTAGCAACACAAAAGGGCTCCGTGGACCCCAAATCAATTCGAGATGAGAGCTTCGTCCCTGGCTTCGACTCAAGAGGAATACCCACTTTCCACAAGCACCTCAAGAGGAGGCTTCTCTCAGCTACATGTATGTGAGAGAGACCCTGAGTTTGTGGCCTCAAGTGGAATGGACACCGAGATGCTCTGACTCGAAGTAAGGCCGGATATCCCTGCAGTGAATTGAATGCAGGCTCGTCTTGCATCTCGCAAGACGAAGGGATGTCTGAATCCCCTGTGGAGACCACAGAGAAAGACCTAGTTCTCCGCCTCATCGTGACTGGAGGCCTCACGTCCTTTGAAAACTCGAGAGGTCCCCGGAGACCAATGCTTCCAAAGGAGACGATGCCTGACTCCTCTAGAAAATGGATAGGAGTCCCAGGATCCCTGTGGCACGTGGAAAGGGACCCTGGGTCTCCCGCCTCACGTGGAGACGCGTCCCAATGGCCATGCCAAGACTCGAGGAGAATCCCGAGGTGTCCCTCGCACCTAGGCAGGAGTCCTGACATCGCTGAACAAACACGTGTCTGTAAGGGCCCTCCCCGTCGTAACTCGAGAATATACCCCAGGTTCCGGCCGCAACTTGAGAAAAACCATGAGACTTCCCCCTCGCCGCGAGATGAGGCCCGATACCCCTGCCCTGCTTGCAGAGCAATTCCGTGTTCCACATCAAACATGAAAGGAGCCTTGATTTCTTGATGGCACTCCAGAGAACACCCAAGATCACTGTCTCAAGTTTAGAGGGATCCTGAGGTCACTGTAGCAACATGAAAGGGCTCCATGGACCCCAAATCAACTCGAGATGAGAGATTTGTCCCTGGCTTCAACTCAAGAGGAATACCAACTTTCCACAAGCACGTCAGGAGAAGGCTACTCTCAGCTACAGGTATGTGAGAGGGACCCTGAGTTTGTGGCCTCAAGTGAAATGGACACCGAGATGCTCTGACTCGAAGGAAGGCCGGATATCCCTGCAGTGAATTGAAAGCAGGCACTTCTTGCATCTCCCACGACGAAGGGATGTCTGAATCCCCTGTGGAGACCACAGAGAAAGACCTAGTTCTCCGCCTCATCGCGACCAGAGGCCTCACGTCCTTTGAAAACTCGAGAGGTCCGCGGAGATCAATGCTTCCAAAGGAGACGATGCCTGAGTCCTCTTGAAAATGGATAGGAGTCCCAGGATCCCTGTGGCACTTGGAAAGGGACCCTGGGTCTCTCGCCTCACGTAGAGACGCGTCCCAATGGCCATGCCAAGACTCGAGGAGAATCCCGACGTGTCCCTCCCACCTAGGCAGGAGTCCTGACGTCACTGAACAAACACGTGTCTGGAAGGGCCCTCCTCGTTGTATTTCGAGAATATACCCCAGGTTCCGGCCGCAACTCGAGAAAAACCATGAGACTTTCCCCTCGCCGCGAGATGAGGCCCGATTCCCCTGCACTGCGTGCAGAGCAATTCCGTGTTCCACATCAAACATGAAAGGAGCCTTGATTTCCTTGATGGCACAGCAGAGAACACCCAAGATCACTGTCTCAAGTCTAGAGGGATCCTGAGGTCACTGTAGCAACACGAAATGGGTCTGTGGACCCCAAATCAACTCGAGATGACAGCTTCGTCCCTGGCTTCGACTCAAGAGGAATACCCACTTTCCACAAGCACCTCAAGAGGAGGCTTCTCTCAGCTACAGGTATGTGAGAGGGACCCTGAGTTTGTGGCCTCAAGTGGAATGGACACCGAGATGCTCTGACTCAGAGGAAGGCCGGATATATCCGGCAGTGAATTGAATGCAGGCTCGTCTTGCATCTCCCACGACGAAGGGATGTCTGAATCCCCTGTGGAGACCACAGAGAAAGACCTTGTTATCCACCTCATCGCGACCGGAGGCCTCACATCCTTTGAAAACTCAAGAGGTCCGCTGAGATCAATGCTTCCAAAGGAGACGATGCCTGACTCCTCTTGAAAATGGATAGGAGTCCCAGGATCCCTGTGGCACTTGGAAAGGGACCCTGGGTCTCCCGCCTCACGTGGAGACGCGTCCCAATTGCCATGCCAAGACTCGAGGAGAATCCCGAGATGTCCCTCGCACCTAGGCAGGAGTCCTGACGTCGCGGAACAAACACGTGTCTGGAAGGGCCCTCCCCGTCGTAACTCGAGATATACCCCAGGTTCCGGCCGCAACTCGAGAAAAACCATGAGACTTCCCCCTCGCCGCGAGATGAGGCCCGTTTCCCCTGCACTGCGTGCAGAGCAATTCCGTGTTCCACATCAAACGTGAAAGGAGCCTTGATTTCCTTAATGGCACTCCAGAGAAAACCCAATAACACTGTCTCAAATCTAGAGGGTTCCTGAGGTCACTGGAGCAACCCGAAAGGGCACTGTGGACTCCAAATGAAGTCGAGATGAGAGCTTAGTCCCTGGCTTCGACTCAAGAGGAATACCAACTTTCCACAAGCACCTCAAGAGGAGGCTTCTCTCAGCTACAGGTATGTGAGAGGGACCCTGAGTTTGTTGCCTCAAGTGGAATGGACACCGAGATGCTCTGACTCGAAAGAAGGACGGATATCCCTGCAGTGAATTGAATGCAGGCTCGTATTGCATCTCCCAAGACGAAGGGATGTCTGAATCCCCTGTGGAGACCACAGAGAAAGACCTAGTTCTCCACCTCATCGGGACCGGAGGCCTCACATCCTTTGAAAACTCGAGAGGTCCGCGGAGATCAATGCTTCCAAAGGAGACGATGCCTGACTCCTCTTGAAAATGGATAGGAGTCCCAGGATCCCTGTGGCACGTGGAAAGGGACCCTGGGTCTCCCGCCTCACGTGGAGACGCGTCCCAATTGCCATGCCAAGACTCGAGGAGAATCCCGAGGTGTCCCTCGCACCTAGGCAGGAGTCCTGACGTCGTTGAACAAACACGTGTCTCGAAGCTCTCTGCCGGCCTTACTCGAGAATATACCCCAGGTTCCGGCCGCAAGTCGAGAAAAACCATGAGATTTCCCCCTCGCCGCGAGATGAGGCCGGATTCCCCTGCACTGCGTGCAGAGCAATTCCGTGTTCCACATCAAACTTGAAAGGAGCCTTGATTTCCTTGATGGCACTCCAGAGAAAACCCAAGATCACTGTCTCAAGTCTAGAGGGATCCTGAGGTCACTGGATGAACACGAAAGGGCTCCGTGGACCCCAAATCAACTCGAGAGGAGAGCTTTGTCCCTGGCTTCGACTCAAGAGGGATACCAAATTTCCACAAGCACCTCAAGAGGAGGCTTCTCTCAGCTACAGGTATGTCAGAGGGACCCTGAGTTTGTGGCCTCAAGTGGAATGGACACCGAGATGCTCTGACTCGAAGTCAGGCCGGATATCCCTGCAGTGAATTGAATTCAGGCTCGACTTGCATCTCCCAAGACGAAGGGATGTCTGAATCCCCTGTGGAGACCACAGAGAAAGACCTAGTCCTCCCCTCATCCCGACCGGAGGCCTCACATCCTTTGAAAACTCGAGAGGTCTGCGGAGATCAATGCTTCCAAAGGAGACGATGCCTGACTCCTCTTGAAAATGGATAGGAGTCCCAGGATCCCTGTGGCACGTGGAAAGGGACCCTGGGTCTCCCGCCTCACGTGGAGACGCGTCCCAATTGCCATGCCAAGACTCGAGGAGAATCCCGAGGTTTCCCTCACACCTAGGCAGGAGTCCTGACGTCGCTGAACAAACACGTGTGTGGAAGGGCCCTCCGCGTCGTAACTCGAGAATATATCCCAGGTTCCAGCCGCAACTCGAGAAAAACCATGAGACTTCCCCCTCGCCGCGAGATGAGGCCCGATTCCCCTGCATTGCGTGCAGAGCAATTCCGTGTTCCACATCAAACGTGAAAGGAGCCTTGATTTCCTTGATGGCACTCCAGAGAAAACCCAAGATTACTGTCTTAAGTCTAGAGGGATCCTGAGGTCACTGGAGCAACACGAAAGGGCTCCGTGGACCCCAAATCAACTCGAGAGGAGAGCTTTGTCCCTGGCTTCGACTCAAGAGGAATACCAAATTTCCACAAGCACCTCAAGAGGAGGCTTCTCTCAGCTACAGGTGTGTCAGAGGGACCCTGAGTTTGTGGCCTCAAGTGGAATGGACACCGAGATGCTCTGACTCGAAGTCAGGCCGGATATCCCTGCAGTGAATTGAATGCAGGCTCGTATTGCATCTCCCAAGACGAAGGGATGTCTGAATCCCCTGTGGAGACCACAGAGAAAGAACTAGTCCTCCGCTTCATCGCGACCGGAGGCCTCACATCCTTTGAAAACTCGAGAGGGCCGCGGAGATCAATGCTTCCAAAGGAGACGATGCCTGACTCCTCTTGAAAACGGATAGGAGTCCCAGGATCCCTGTGGCACGTGGAAAGGGACCCTGGGTCTCCCGCCTCACGTGGAGACGCGTCCCAATTGCCATGCCAAGACTCGAGGAGAATCCCGAGGTGTCCCTCGCACCTAGGCCGGAGTCCTGACGTCGCTGAACGAACACGTGTCTGGAAGGGCCCTCCCCTTCGTAACTCGAGAATATACCCCAGGTTCCGGTCGCAACTCGAGAAAAACAATGAGACTTCCCCCTCGCCGCGAGATGAGGCCGATTCCCCTGCACTGCGTGCAGAGCAATTCCGTGTTCCACATCAAACGTGAAAGGAGCCTTGATTTCTTTGATGGCACTCCAGAGAAAACCCAAGATCACTCTCTCAAGTCTAGAGGGATCCTGAGGTCACTGGAGCAACACGAAAGGGCTCCGTGGACCCCAAATCAACTCGAGATGAGAACTTAGTCCCTGGCTTCGACTCAAGAGGAATACCAACTTTCCACAACCATCTCAAGAGGAGGCTTCTCTCTGCTAAATGTATGTGAAAGCGACCCTGATTTTGTGGCCTCAAGTGGAATGGACACCGAGATGCTCTGACTCGAAGTGAGGCCGGATATCCCTGCAGTGAATTGAATGCAGGCTCGTCTTGCATCTCCCAAGACGAAGGGATGTCTGAATCCCCTGTGGAGACCACAGAGAAACACCTTGTTATCCACCTCATGGCGACCGGAGGCCTCACGTCCTTTGAAAACTCGAGAGGTCCGCGGAGATCAATGCTTCCAAAGGAGACGATGCCTGACTCCTCTTGAAAATGGATAGGAGTCCCAGGATCCCTGTGGCACGTGGAAAGGGACCCTGGGTCTCCCGCCTCACGTGGAGACACGTCCCAATGGCCATGCCAAGACTCGAGGAGAATCCCGAGGTGTCCCTCGCACCTAGGCAGAAGTCCTGACGTCGCTGAAGAAACACATGTCTGGAAGGGCCCTCCCCATCGTAACTCGAGAATATACCCCAGGTTGCAGCCGCAACTCGAGAAAAACCATGAGACTTCCCCCTCGCCGCGAGGTGAGGCCCGATTCCCCTGCACTGGGTGCAGCGCAATTCCGTGTTCCCCATCAAACATGAAAGGAACCTTGATATCCTTAATGGCACTCCAGAGAACACCCAAGATCACTGTCTCAAGTCTAGAGGGATCCTGAGGTCACTGTAGCAAAACGAAAGAGCTGCGTGGACACCAAATCAACTCGAGATGAGAGCTTCTTCCCTAGCTTCGACTCAAGAGGAATACCCACTTTCCACAAGCACCTCAAGAGGAGGCTTCTCTCAGCTACAGGTATGTGAGAGGGACCCTGAGTTTGTGGCCTCAAGTGGAATGGACACCGAGATGCTCTGACTCGAAGGAAGGCCGGATATCCCTGCAGTGAATTGAATGCAGGCTCGTCTTGCATCTCCCACGACGAAGTGATGTCTGAATCCCTTGTGGAGACCACAGAGAAAGACCTAGTTCTCTGCCTCATCGCGACCGGAGGCCTCACCTCCTTTGAAACCTCGAGAGGTCCGCGGAGATCAATGCTTCCAAAGGAGACTATGCCTGACTCCTCTTGAAAATGGATAGGAGTCCCAGGATCACTGTGGCACGTGGAAAGGGACACTGGGTCTCCCTCCTCACGTGGAGACGCGTCCCAATGGCCATGCCAAGACTCGAGGAGAATCCCGAGGTGTCCCTCGCAACTAGGCAGGAGTCCTGACATCGCTGAACAAACACGTGTCTGTAAGGGCCCTCCCCGTCGTAACTCGAGAATATACCCCAGGTTCCGGCCGCAACTTGAGAAAAACCATGAGACTTCCCCCTCGCCGCGAGATGAGGCCCGATACCCCTGCCCTGCGTGCAGAGAAATTCCGTGATCCACATCAAACATGAAAGGAGCCTTGATTTCCTTGATGGCACTCCAGAGAACACCCAAGATCACTGTCTCAAGTCTAGAGGGATCCTGAGGTCACTGTAGCAACACGAAAGGGCTCCATGGACCCCAAATCAACTCGAGATGAGAGATTCGTCCCTGGCTTCAACTCAAGAGGAATACCCACTTTCCACAAGCACGTCAGGAGAAGGCTACTCTCAGCTACAGATATGTGAGAGGGACCCTGAGTTTGTGGCCTCAAGTGAAATGGACACCGAGATGCTCTGACTCGAAGGAAGGCCGGATATCCCTGCAGTGAATTGAAAGCAGGCACTTCTTGCATCTCCCACGATGAAGGGATGTCTGAATCCCCTGTGGAGACCACAGAGAAAGACCTATTTCTCCACCTCATCGCGACCGGAGGCCTCAAGTCCTTTGAAAACTCGAGAGGTCCGCGGAGATCAATGCTTCCAAAGGAGACGATGCCTGACTCCTCTTGAAAATGGATAGGAGTCCCAGGATCCCTGTGGCACGTGGAAAGCGACGCTGGGTCTCCCGCCTCACGTGGAGACGCGTCCCAATGGCCATGCCAAGACTCGAGGAGAATCCCGATGTGTTCCTCGCACCTAGGCAGGAGTCCTGATGTCGCTGAACAAACACGTGTCTGGAAGGGCCCTCCCCGTCGTAACTCGAGAATATACCCCAGGTTCCGGCCGCAACTCGAGAAAAACCATGAGACTTCCCCCTCGCCGCGAGGTGAGGCCCGATTCCCCTGCACTGCGTGCAGAGCAATTCCGTGTTCCACATCAAACATGAAAGGAGCCTTGATTTCCTTGATGGCACTCCAGAGAACACCCAAGATCACTGTCTCAAGTCTAGAGGGATCCTGAGGTCACTGTAGCAACACAAAAGGGCTCCGTGAACCCCAAATCAACTCGAGATGAGAGCTTCTTCCCTAGCTTCGACTCAAGAGGAATACCCACTTTCCACAAGCACCTCAAGAGGAGGCTTCTCTCAGCTACAGGTATGTGAGAGGGACCCTGAGTTTGTGGACTCAAGTGGAATGGACACCGAGATGCTCTGACTCGAAGGAAGGCCGAATATCCCTGCAGTGAACTGAATGCAGGCTCGTCTTGCATCTCCCACGACGAAGGGATGTCTGAATCCCTTGTGGAGACCACAGAGAAAGACCTAGTTCTCTGCCTCATCGCGACCGGAGGCCTCACGTGCTTTGAAAACTTGAGAGGTCCGCGGAGATCAATGCTTCCAAAGGAGACGATGCCTGATTCCTCTTGAAAATTTATAGGAGTCCCAGGATCCCTGTGGCACGTGGAAAGGCAACCTGGGTCTCCCGCCTCTCGTGGAGAAGCGTCCCAATGGCCATGCCAAGACTCGAGTAGAATCCCGAGCTGTCCCTCGCACCTAGGCAGGAGTCGTGACGTCGCTGAACAAACACGTGTCTGGAAGGGCCCTCCAGATCGTAACTCAAGAATATACCCCAGGTTCCGGCCGCAACTCGAGAAAAACCATGAGACTTCCCCCTCGCCGCGAGATGAGGCCCGATTCCCCTGCACTTCGTACAGAGCAATTCCGTGTTCCACATCAAACATGAAAGAGCCTTGATTTCCTTGATGGCACTCCAGAGAACACCCAAGATCACTGTCTCAAGTCTAAAGGGATCCTGAGGTCACTGTAGCAACACGAAACGGCTCCGTGGACCACAAATCAACTCGAGATGACAGCTTCGTCCCTGGCTTCGACTCAAGAGGAATACCCACTTTCCACAATCACCTCAAAAGGAGGCTTCTCTCAGCTATAGGTATGTGAGAGGGACCCTGAGTGTGTGGCCTCAAGTGGAATGGACACCGAGATGATCTGATTCGATGGAAGACCGGATATCCCTGCAGTGAATTGAATGCAGGCTCGTCTTGCATCTCCCACGATGAAGGGATGTCTGAATCCCCTGTGGAGACCACAGAGAAAGACCTAGTTCTCCGCCTCATCGCGACCGGAGGCCTCACATCCTTTGAAAAATCCAGAGGTCCGCGGAGATCAATGCTTCCAACGGAGACGATGCCTGACTCCTCTTTAAATGGATAGGAGTCCCAGGATCCCTGTGGCACGTGGAAAGGGACCCTGGGTCTCCCGGCTCACGTGGAGACGCGTCCCAATGGCCTTGCCAAGACTCGAGGAGAATCCCGAGGTGTCCCTCGCACCTAGGCAGGAGTCCTGACGTCGCTGAACACAAACGTGTCTGGAAGGGCCCTCCCCGTCATAACTCGAGAATATACCACAGGTTCCGGCCGCAACTCGAGAAAAACAATGAGACTTCCCCCTCGCCGAGAGATGAGGTCCGATTCCACTGCACTGCGTTCAGAGCAATTCCGTGTTCCACATCAAACATGAAAGGAGCCCTGATTTCCTTGATGGCACTCCAGAGAACACCCAAGATGACTGTCTCAAGTCTAGAGGGATCCCGGGGTCACTGTAGCAACATGAAAGGGCTCCGTGGACCCCAAATCAACTCGTGATGACAGCTTCGTCCCTGGCTTCGACTCAAGAGGAATACCCACTTTCCACAAGCACCTCAAGAGGAGGCCTCTCTCAGCTACAGGTATGTGAGAGGGACCCTGAGTTTGTGGCCTCAAGTGGAATGGACACCGAGATGCTCTGACTCGAAGGAAGGCCGGATATCCCTGCAGTGAATTGAATACAGGCTCGTCTTGCATCTCCCACGACGAAGGGATGTCTGAATCCCCTGTGGAGGCCACAGAGAAAGACCTAGTTCTCCGCCTCATCGCGACCGGAGGCCTCACCTCCTTTGAAAACTCGAGAGGTCCGCGGAGATCAATGCTTCCAAAGGAGACGATGCCTGACTCCTCTTGAAAATGGATAGGAGTCCCAGGATCCCTGTGGCACGTGGAAAGTGACCCTGGGTATCCCGCCTCACGTGGAGATGCGTCCCTATGGCCATGCCAAGACTCGAGGAGAATCCCGAGGTGTCCCTCGCACCTAGGCAGGAGTCCTGACGTTGCTGGACAAACACGTGTCTGGAAGGGGCCTCCCTGTCGTAACTCGAGAATATAACCCAGGTTCCGGCCGGAACTCGAGAAAAACCATGAGACTTCCCCCTCGCCGAGAGATGAGGCCCGATTCCCCTGCACTGCGTGCAGAGCAATTCCGTGTTCCACATCAAACATGAAAGAGCCTTGATTTCCTTGATGGCACTCCAGAGAACACCCAAGATCACTGTCTCAAGTCTAGAGGGATCCTGAGGTCACTGTAGCAACACGAAACGGCTCCGTGGACCCCAAATCAACTCGAGATGACTGCTTCGTCCCTGGCTTCGACTCAAGAGGAATTCCCATTTTCCACAAGCACCTCAAGAGGAGGCTTCTCTCAGCTACAGGTATGTGAGAGGGACCCTGAGTTTGTGGCCTCAAGTGGAATGGACTCCGAGATGCTCTGACTCAGAGGCAGGCCAGATATCCCGGCAGTGAATTGAATGCAGGCTCGTCTTGCATCTCCCCCGAGGAAGGGATGTCTGAATCCCCTGTGGAGCCCACAGAGAAAGACCAGTTCTCCACCTCATTGAGACCGGAGCCCTCACATCCTTTGAAAACTCGAGAGGTCCGCGGAGATCAATGCTTCCAAAGGAGACGATGCCTGAATTCTCTTGAAAATGGATAGGAGTCCCAGGATCCCTGTGGCACGTGGAAAGGGACCCTGGGTCTCCCGCCTCACGTGGAGACGCGTCCAAATGGCCATGCCAAGCCTCGAGGAGAATCCCGAGATGTCCCTCGCACATAGGCAGGAGTCCTGACGTCGCTGAAGATACACGTGTCTGGAAGGGCCCTCCCCGTCGTAATTCGAGAATATACCCCAGGTTCCGGCCGCAACTCGAGAAAAACCATGAGAATTCCCCCTCGCCGCGAGATAAGGCCCGATTCCCCTGCACTGCATGCAGAGCAATTCCGTGTTCCACATCAAACATGAAAGGAGCCTTGATTTCCTTGATGGCACTCCAGAGAACACCCAAGATAACTGTCTCAAGTCTAGAGGGATCCTCAGGTCACTGTAGCAACACGAAAGGGCTCCGTGGACTCCAAATTAATTCGAGATGAGAGCTTCGTCCCTGGCTTCGACTCAAGTGGAATACCCACTTTCCATAAGCACCTCAAGAGGAGGCTTCTCTCAGCTACAGGTATGTGAGAGGGACCCTGAGTTTGTGGCCTCAAGTGAAATGGACACCGAGATGCTCGGACTCGAAGTAAGGCCGGATATCCCGGCAGTGAATTGAATGCAGGCTCGTCTTGCATCTCCCACGACGAAGGGATGTCTGAATACTCTGGGGAGACCACAGAGAAACACCTAGTTCTCCGCCTCATCGCGACCGGAGGCCTCACGTCCTTTGAAAACTCGAGAGGTCCGCGGAGATCAATGCTTCCAAAGGAGACGATGCCTGACTCCTCTTGAAAATGGATAGGAGTCCCAGGATCTCTGTGGCACGTGGAAAGGGACCCTGGGTCTCCCGCCTCACGTGGAGACGCGTCCCAATGGCCATGCCAAGACTCGAGGAGAATCATGAGGTGTCCCTCGTACTTAGGCATGAGTCCTGACGTCGCTGAACAAACACGTGTCTGGAAGGGCCCTCCCCGTCGTAACTCGAGAATATACCCCAGGTGCCGGCCGCAAATCGAGAAAAACCATGAGACTTCCCCCTCGCCGCGAGATGAGGCCCGATTCCCCTGCACTGCGTGCAGAGCAATTCCGTGTTCCACATCAAACATGAAAGGAGCTTTGATTTCCTTGATGGCACTCCAGAGTACACCCAAGATCACTGTCTCAAGTCTAGAGGGATCCTGAAGTCACTGTAGCATCACGAAAGGGCTCCGTGGACCCCAAATCAACTCTAGATGAGAGCTTCATCCCTGGCTTCAACTCAAGTGGAATACCTACTTTCCACAAGCACCTCAAGAGGAGGCTTCTCTCAGCTACAGGTATGTGAGAGGGACCCTGAGTTTGTGGCCTCAAGTGGAATGGACACCGAGATGCTCTGACTTGAAGGAAGGCCGGATATCCCTGCAGTGAATTGAATGCAGGCTCGTCTTGCATCTCACACGACGAAGGGATGTCTGAATCCCCTGTGGAGACCACAGAGAAAGACCTAGTTCTCCGCCTCATCGCGACCGGAGGACTCACGTCCTTCGAAAACTCGAGAGGTCCGAGGAGATCAATGCTTCCAATGGAGACGATGCCTGACTCCTCTTCAAAATGGATAATAGTCCGAGGATCCCTGTGGCACGTGGAAAGGGACCCTGGGTCTCCCGCCTCACGTGGAGACGCGTCCCAATGGCCATGCCAAGACTCGAGGAGAATTCCGAGGTGTCCCTCGCACCTAGGCAGGAGTCCTGACTTCGCTGAACAAACACGTGTCTGGAAGGGCTCTCCCCGTTGTAACTCGAGAATATACCCCAGGTTTCGGCCGCAACTCGAGAAAAACCATGAGACTTCCCCCTCGCCGCGAGATGAGGCCGGATTACCCCGCACTGTGTGCAGAGAAATTCCGTGTTCCACATCAAACATGAAAGGAGCCTTGATTTCCTTGATGGCACTCCAGAGAACACCCAAGATCACTGTCTCAAGTCTAGAGGGATCCTGAGGTCACTGTAGCAACACGAAAGGGCACCGTGGACCCCAAATCAACTCGAGATGAGAGCTTCGTCCCTGGATTCGACTCAAGAGGAATACCCACTTTCCACAAGCACCTCAAGAGGAGGCTTCTCTCAGCTACAGGTATGTGAGAGGGACCCTGAGTTTGTGGCCTCAAGTGGAATGGACACCGTGATGCTCTGACTCGAAGGAAGGCCGGAAATCCCTGCAGTGAATTGAATGCAGGCTCGTCTTGCATCTCCCACGACGAAGGGATGTCTGAATCCACTGTGGAGACCACAGAGAAAGACCTAGTTCTCCGCCTCATCGCGACCGGAGGCCTCACCTCCTTTGAAAACTCGAGAGGTCCGCGGAGATCAATGCTTCCAAAGGAGAGGATGCCTGACTCCTCTTGAAAATGGATAGGAGTCCCAGGATCCCTGTGGCCGGTGGAAAGGGACCCTGGGTCTACCGCCTCACGTGGAGACGCGTCCCAATTGCCATGCCAAGACTTGTGGAGAATCCCGAGGTGTCCCTCGAACCTAGGCAGGAGTCCTGACGTCGCTGAACAAACACGTGTCTGGAAGGGCCCTCCCCGTCGTTACTCGAGAATATTCCCCATGTTCACGCCGAAACTCGAGAAAAAACATGAGACTTCCCCCTCGCCGCGAGATGAGGCCCGATTCCCCGGCACTGCGTGCAGAGCAATTCCGTGTTACACATCAAACATGAAAGGAGCCTTGATTTCCTTGATGGCACTCCACAGAACACCCAAGATCACTGTCTCAAGTCTAGAGGGATCCTGAGTTCAATGTAGCAACACGAAAGTGCTCCGTGGACCCCAAATCAACTCGAGATGAGAGCTTCGTCCCTGGCTTCGAATCAAGAGGAATACCCACGTTCCACAACACCTAAAGAGGAGTCTTCTCTCAGCTACAGGTATGTGAGAGGGACCCTGAGTGTGTGGCCTCAAGTGGAATGGACACCGAGATGCTCTTACTCGGAAGAAGGCCGGATATCCCTGCAGTGAATTGAATGCAGGCTCGTCTTGCATCTCCCACGATGAAGGGATGTCTGAATCTCCTGTGGAGACCACAGAGAAAGACCTAGTTCTCCGCCTCATCGCGACCGGAGGCCTCACGTCCTTTGAAAACTCGAGAGGTCCGTGGAAATCAATGCATCCAACGGAGACGATGCCTGACTCCTCTTGAAAATGGATAGGAGTCCCAGGATCCCTGTGGCACGTGGAAAGTGACCCTGGGTTTCCCGCCTCACGTGGAGACGCATCCCAATGGCCATGCCAAGACTCGAGGAGAATCCCGAGTTGTCCCTCACACCAAGGCAGGAGTCCTGACATCGCTGAAGAAACACGTGTCTGGAAGGGCCCTCCCGTCGTAACTCGAGAATATAACCCAGGTTCCGGCCACAACTCGAGAAAAACCATGAGACTTCCCCCTCGCCGCGAGATGAGGCCCGATTCCCCTGCACTGCATGCAGAGCAATTCCGTGTTCCACATCAAACCAGAAAGGAGCCTTGATTTCCTTGATGGCACTCCAGACAACACCCAAGATCACTGTCTCAAGTCTAGAGGGATCCTCAGGTCACTGTAGCAACACGAAAGGGCTCCGTGGACCCCAAATCAACTAGAGATGAGAGCTTAGTTTCTGGCTTCGACACAAGAGGAATACCAACTTTCAACAAGCACTTCAAGAGGAGGCTTCTCTCAGCTACAGGTATGTGAGAGGGACCCTGAGTTTGTGGCCTCAAGTGTAATGGACACCGATATGCTCTGACTAGAAGTAAGGCCGGATATCCCTGCAGTGAATTGAATGTAGGCTCGTCTTGAATCTCCCAAGACGAAGGGATGTCTGAATCCCCTGTGGAGACCACAGAGAAAAACCTAGTCCTCCGCCTCATCGCGACCGGAGGCCTCACATCCTTTGAAAACTCGAGAAGTCCGCGGAGATCAATGCTTCCAAAGGAGACGATGCCTGACTCCTCTTGAAAATGTATATGAGTCCCAGGTTCCCTGTCCACGTGGAAAGGGACCCTGTGTCTCCCACCTCACGTGGAGACGCGTCCCAATGGCCATGCCAAGACTCGAGGAGAATCCCGAGGTGTCCCTCGCACCCAGGCAGGAGTCCTGAAGTCGCTGAACAAACACGTGTCTGGAAGGGCCCTCCCCGTCGTAACTCGAGAATATACCCCAGGTTCCGGCCGCAACTCGAGAAAAACCATGAGACTTCCCCCTCGCCGCGAGATGAGGCCCGATTCCCCTGCACTGCGTGCAGAGCAATTCCGTGATCCACATCAAACGTGAAAGGAGCCTTGATTTCCTGGATGGCACTCCAGAGAAAACCCAAGATCACTGTCTCAAGTCTAGAGGGATCCTGAGGTCACTGGAGCAACACGAAAGGGCTCCGTGGACCCCAGATCAACTCGCGATGAGAGCTTTGTCCCTGGCTTCGACTCAAGAGGAATACCAACTTTCCACAAGCACCTCAAGAGGAGGCTTCTCTCAGCTACAGGTATGTGAGAGGGACCCTGAGTTTGTGGCCTCAAGTGGAATGGACACCGAGATGCTCTGACTCGAAGTAAGGCCGGATATCCCTGCAGTGAATTGAATGCAGGCTCGTCCTGCATCTCCCAAGACGAAGGGATGTCTGAATCCCCTGTGGCGACCACAGAGAAAGACCTAGTCCTCTGCCTCATCGCGACTGGAGGCCTCACATTCTTTGAAAACTCGAGAGGTCCGCGGAGATCAATGCTTCCAAGGGAGATGATGCCTGACTCCTCTTGAAAATGGATAGGAGTCCCAGGATCCCTGTGGCACGTGGAAAGGGACCCTGGGTCTCCCGCCTCACGTGGAGACGCGTCCCAATTGCCATGCAAAGACTCGAGGCGAATCCCGAGGTTTCCCTCGCACCTAGACAAGCGTCCTGACATCGCGGAACAAACATGTGTCTGGAAGGGCCCTCCCCGTCGTAAATCGAGAATATATTCCAGCTTCCGGCCGCAACTCGAGAAAAACCATGAGGCTTCCCCCTCGCCGGGAGATGAGGCCCGATTCCCCTGCACTGCGTGCAGAGCAATTCCGTGTTCCACATCAAACGTGAAAGGAGCCTTGATTTCCTTGATGGCACTCCAAAGAAAACCCAAGATCACTGTCTCAAGTCTAGAGTGATCCTGAGGTCACTGGAGCAACACGAAAGTGCTCCCTGGACCCCAAATCAACTCGAGATGAGAGCTTAGTCCCTGGCTTCGACTCAAGAGGAATACCAACTTTCCACAAGCACCTCAAGTGGAGGCTTCTCTCAGCTACAGGTATGTGAGAACGACCCTGAGTTTTTGGCCTCAAGTGGAATACAGACCGAGATGCTCTGACTCGAAGGAAGGCCGGATATCCCTGCAGTGAATTGAATGCAGGCTCGTATTGCATCTCCCAAGACGAAGGGATATCTGAATCCCCTGTGGAGACCACAGAGAAGGACCTAGTCCTCCGCTTCATCGCGACTGGAGGCCTCACATCCTTTGAAAACTCGAGAGGTCCGCGGAGATCAATGCTTCCAAAGGAGACGATGCCTGAGTCCTCTTGAAAATGGATAGGTGTCCCAGGATCCCTGTGGCACTTGGAAAGGGACCCTGGGTCTCCCGCCTCACGTGGAGACGCGTCCCAAATGCCATGCCAAGACTCGAGGAGAATCCCGAGATGTCCCTCGCACCTAGGCCGGAGTCCTGACGTCGCTGAACAAACACGTGTCTGGAAGGGCCCTCCCCGTCGTAACTCGAGAATATATTCCAGCTTCCGGCCGCAACTCGAGAAAAACCATGAGACTTCCCCCTCGTCGCGAGATGAGGCCCGATTCCCCTGCACTGCGTGCAGAGCAATTCCGTGTTCCACATCAAACGTGAAAGGAGCCTTGATTTCCTTGATGGCACTCCAGAGAAAACCCAAGATTTCTGTCTCAAGTCTAGAGGGATCCTGAGGTCAGTAAAGCAACACGAAAAGGCTCCGTGGACCCCAAATCAACTCGAGATGAGAGCTTAGTCCCTGGCTTCGACTCAAGAGGAATACCAACTTTCCACAAGCACCTCAAGAGGAGGCTTCTCTCAGCTAAAGGTATGTGAAAGCGACCCTGATTTTGTGGCCTCAAGTGGAATTTACACCGAGATGCTCTGACTCGAAGTGAGGCCGGATATCCCTGCAGTGAATTGAATGCAAGCTCGTCTTGCATCTCCCAAGACGAAGGGATGTCTGAATCCCCTGTGGAGACCACAGAGAAAGACCTTGTTATCCACCTCATCGCGACCGGAGGCCTCACATCCTTTGAAAACTCAAGAGGTCCACTGAGATCAATGCTTCCAAAGGAGACGATGCCTGACTCCTCTTGAAAATGGATAGGAGTCCCAGGATCCCTGTGGCACGTGGAAAGGGACCCTGGGTCTCCCGCCTCACGTGGAGACGCGTCCCAATTGCCATGCCAAGACTCGAGGAGAATCCCGAGGTGTCCCTCGCACCTAGGCAGGAGTCCTGACGTCGTTAAACAAACACGTGTCTCGAAGGGCCCTCCCGGCCTTACTCGAGAATATACTGCAGGTTCCGGCCGCAAGTCGAGAAAAACCATGAGATTTCCCCCTCGCCGCGAGATGAGGCCCCATTCCCCTGCACTGCATGCAGAGCAATTCCGTGTTCCACATCAAACGTGAAAGGAGCCTTGATTTCCTTCATGGCACTCCAGAGAAAACCCAAGATCACTGTCTCAAGTCTAGAGGGATCCTGAGGTCACTGGATCAACACGAAAGGGCTCCGTGGACCCCAAATCAACTCGAGATGAGAGCTTAGTCCCTGGCTTCGACTCAAGAGGAATACCAACTTTCCACAAGCGCCTCAAGACTAGGCTTCTCTCAGCTACAGGTATGTGAGAGGGACCCTGAGTTTTTGGCCTCAAGTGGAATGGACACCGAGATGTTCTGACTCGAAGTCAGGCCGGATATCCCTGCAGTGAATTGAATGCAGGCTCGTATTGCATCTCCCAAGACGAAGGGATGTCTGAATCCCCTGTGGAGACCACAGAGAAAGAACTAGTCCTCCGCTTCATCGCGACCGGAGGCCTCACATCCTTTGAAAACTCGAGAGGTCCGCGGAGATCAATGCTTCCAAAGGAGACGATGCCTGACTCCTCTTGAAAACGGATAGGAGTCCCAGGATCCCTGTGGCACGTGGAAAAGGACCCTGGGTCTCCCGCCTCACGTGGAGACGCGTCCCAATTGCCATGCCAAGACTCGAGGAGAATCCCGAGGTGTCCCTCGCACCTAGGCCGGAGTCCTGACGTCGCTGAACGAACACGTGTCTGGAAGGGCCCTCCCCTTCGTAACTCGAGAATATACCCCAGGTTCCGGTCGCAACTCGAGAAAAACAATGAGACTTCCCCCTCGCCGTGAGATGAGGCCGATTCCCCTGCACTGCGTGCAGAGCAATTCCGTGTTCCACATCAAACGTGAAAGGAGCCTTGATTTCTTTGCTGGCACTCCAGAGAAAACCCAAGATCACTCTCTCAAGTCTAGAGGGATCCTGAGGTCACTGGAGCAACACGAAAGGGCTCCGTGGACCCCAAATCAACTCGAGATGAGAACTTAGTCCCTGGCTTCGACTCAAGAGGAATACCAACTTTCCACAAGCATCTCAAGAGGAGGCTTCTCTCTGCTAAATGTATGTGAAAGCGACCCTGATTTTGTGGCCTCAAGTGGAATGGACACCGAGATGCTCTGACTCGAAGTGAGGCCGGATATCCCTGCAGTGAATTGAATGCAGGCTCGTCTTGCATCTCCCAAGACGAAGGGATGTCTGAATCACCTGTGGAGACCACAGAGAAACACCTTGTTATCCACCTCATGGCGACCGGAGGCCTCACGTCCTTTGAAAACTCGAGAGGTCCGCGGAGATCAATGCTTCCAAAGGAGACGATGCCTGACTCCTCTTGAAAATGGATAGGAGTCCCAGGATCCCTGTGGCACGTGGAAAGGGACCCTGGGTCTCCCGCCTCACGTGGAGACGCGTCCCAATGGCCATGCCAAGACTCGAGGAGAATCCCGAGGTGTCCCTCGCACCTAGGCAGAAGTCCTGACGTCGCTGAAGAAACACATGTCTGGAAGGGCCCTCCCCGTCGTAACTCGAGAATATACCCCAGGTTGCAGCCGCAACTCGAGAAAAACCATGAGACTTCCCCCTCGCCGCGAGGTGAGGCCCGATTCCCCTGCACTGGGTGCAGAGCAATTCCGTGTTCCACATCAAACATGAAAGGACCCTTGATATCCTTAATGGCACTCCAGAGAACACCCAAGATCACTGTCTCAAGTCTAGAGGGATCCTGAGGTCACTGTAGCAAAACGAAAGAGCTGCGTGGACACCAAATCAACTCGAGATGAGAGCTTCTTCCCTAGCTTCGACTCAAGAGGAATACCCACTTTCCACAAGCACCTCAAGAGGAGGCTTCTCTCAGCTACAGGTATGTGAGAGGGACCCTGAGTTTGTGGCCTCAAGTGGAATGGACACCGAGATGCTCTGACTCGAAGGAAGGCCGGATATCCCTGCAGTGAATTGAATGCAGGCTCGTCTTGCATCTCCCACGACGAAGTGATGTCTGAATCCCTTGTGGAGACCACAGAGAAAGACCTAGTTCTCTGCCTCATCGCGACCGGAGGCCTCACCTCCTTTGAAAGCTCGAGAGGTCCGCGGAGATCAATGCTTCCAAAGGAGACTATGCCTGACTCCTCTTGAAAATGGATAGGAGTCCCAGGATCACTGTGGCACGTGGAAAGGGACCCTGGGTCTCCCGCCTCACGTGGAGACGCGTCCCAATGGCCATGCCAAGACTCGAGGAGAATCCCGAGGTGTCCCTCGCACCTAGGCATGAGTCCTGATGTCGCTGAAGAAACACGTGTCTGGAAGGGCCCTCCCCGTCGTAACTCGAGAATATACCCCAGGTTCCGCCTGCAACTCGAGAAAAACCATGAGACTTCCCCCTCGCCGCGAGATGAGGCCCGATTCCCATGCACTGCGTGCAGAGCAATTCCGTGTTCCACATCAAACATGAAAGGAGCCTTGATTTCCTTGATGGCACTCCAGAGAACACCCAAGATCACTGTCTCAAGTCTAGAGGGATCCTGAGGTCACTGTAGCAACACAAAAGGGCTCCGTGGACCCCAAATCAATTCGAGATGAGAGCTTCGTCCCTGGCTTCGACTCAAGAGGAATACCCACTTTCCACAAGCACCTCAAGAGGAGGCTTCTCTCAGCTACATGTATGTGAGAGAGACCCTGAGTTTGTGGCCTCAAGTGGAATGGACACCGAGATGCTCTGACTCGAAGTAAGGCCGGATATCCCTGCAGTGAATTGAATGCAGGCTCGTCTTGCATCTCGCAAGACGAAGGGATGTCTGAATCCCCTGTGGAGACCACAGAGAAAGACCTAGTTCTCCGCCTCATCGTGACTGGAGGCCTCACATCCTTTGAAAACTCGAGAGGTCCCCGGAGACCAATGCTTCCAAAGGAGACGATGCCTGACTCCTCTAGAAAATGGATAGGAGTCCCAGGATCCCTGTGGCACGTGGAAAGGGACCCTGGGTCTCCCGCCTCACGTGGAGACGCGTCCCAATGGCCATGCCAAGACTCGAGGAGAATCCCGAGGTGTCCCTCGCACCTAGGCAGGAGTCCTGACATCGCTGAACAAACACGTGTCTGTAAGGGCCCTCCCCGTCGTAACTCGAGAATATACCCCAGGTTCCGGCCGCAACTTGAGAAAAACCATGAGACTTCCCCCTCGCCGCGAGATGAGGCCCGATACCCCTGCCCTGCTTGCAGAGCAATTCCGTGTTCCACATCAAACATGAAAGGAGCCTTGATTTCTTGATGGCACTCCAGAGAACACCCAAGATCACTGTCTCAAGTTTAGAGGGATCCTGAGGTCACTGTAGCAACATGAAAGGGCTCCATGGACCCCAAATCAACTCGAGATGAGAGATTTGTCCCTGGCTTCAACTCAAGAGGAATACCAACTTTCCACAAGCACGTCAGGAGAAGGCTACTCTCAGCTACAGGTATGTGAGAGGGACCCTGAGTTTGTGGCCTCAAGTGAAATGGACACCGAGATGCTCTGACTCGAAGGAAGGCCGGATATCCCTGCAGTGAATTGAAAGCAGGCACTTCTTGCATCTCCCACGACGAAGGGATGTCTGAATCCCCTGTGGAGACCACAGAGAAAGACCTAGTTCTCCGCCTCATCGCGACCAGAGGCCTCACGTCCTTTGAAAACTCGAGAGGTCCGCGGAGATCAATGCTTCCAAAGGAGACGATGCCTGAGTCCTCTTGAAAATGGATAGGAGTCCCAGGATCCCTGTGGCACTTGGAAAGGGACCCTGGGTCTCTCGCCTCACGTAGAGACGCGTCCCAATGGCCATGCCAAGACTCGAGGAGAATCCCGACGTGTCCCTCCCACCTAGGCAGGAGTCCTGACGTCACTGAACAAACACGTGTCTGGAAGGGCCCTCCTCGTTGTATTTCGAGAATATACCCCAGGTTCCGGCCGCAACTCGAGAAAAACCATGAGACTTTCCCCTCGCCGCGAGATGAGGCCCGATTCCCCTGCACTGCGTGCAGAGCAATTCCGTGTTCCACATCAAACATGAAAGGAGCCTTGATTTCCTTGATGGCACAGCAGAGAACACCCAAGATCACTGTCTCAAGTCTAGAGGGATCCTGAGGTCACTGTAGCAACACGAAATGGGTCCGTGGACCCCAAATCAACTCGAGATGACAGCTTCGTCCCTGGCTTCGACTCAAGAGGAATACCCACTGTCCACAAGCACCTCAAGAGGAGGCTTCTCTCAGCTACAGGTATGTGAGAGGGACCCTGAGTTTGTGGCCTCAAGTGGAATGGACACCGAGATGCTCTGACTCAGAGGAAGGCCGGATATATCCGGCAGTGAATTGAATGCAGGCTCGTCTTGCATCTCCCACGACGAAGGGATGTCTGAATCCCCTGTGGAGACCACAGAGAAAGACCTTGTTATCCACCTCATCGCGACCGGAGGCCTCACATCCTTTGAAAACTCAAGAGGTCCGCTGAGATCAATGCTTCCAAAGGAGACGATGCCTGACTCCTCTTGAAAATGGATAGGAGTCCCAGGATCCCTGTGGCACTTGGAAAGGGACCCTGGGTCTCCCGCCTCACGTGGAGACGCGTCCCAATTGCCATGCCAAGACTCGAGGAGAATCCCGAGATGTCCCTCGCACCTAGGCAGGAGTCCTGACGTCGCGGAACAAACACGTGTCTGGAAGGGCCCTCCCCGTCGTAACTCGAGATATACCCCAGGTTCTGGCCGCAACTCGAGAAAAACCATGAGACTTCCCCCTCGCCGCGAGATGAGGCCCGTTTCCCCTGCACTGCGTGCAGAGCAATTCCGTGTTCCACATCAAACGTGAAAGGAGCCTTGATTTCCTTAATGGCACTCCAGAGAAAACCCAATAACACTGTCTCAAATCTAGAGGGTTCCTGAGGTCACTGGAGCAACCCGAAAGGGCACTGTGGACTCCAAATGAAGTCGAGATGAGAGCTTAGTCCCTGGCTTCGACTCAAGAGGAATACCAACTTTCCACAAGCACCTCAAGAGGAGGCTTCTCTCAGCTACAGGTATGTGAGAGGGACCCTGAGTTTGTTGCCTCAAGTGGAATGGACACCGAGATGCTCTGACTCGAAAGAAGGACGGATATCCCTGCAGTGAATTGAATGCAGGCTCGTATTGCATCTCCCAAGACGAAGGGATGTCTGAATCCCCTGTGGAGACCACAGAGAAAGACCTAGTTCTCCACCTCATCGGGACCGGAGGCCTCACATCCTTTGAAAACTCGAGAGGTCCGCGGAGATCAATGCTTCCAAAGGAGACGATGCCTGACTCCTCTTGAAAATGGATAGGAGTCCCAGGATCCCTGTGGCACGTGGAAAGGGACCCTGGGTCTCCCGCCTCACGTGGAGACGCGTCCCAATTGCCATGCCAAGACTCGAGGAGAATCCCGAGGTGTCCCTCGCACCTAGGCAGGAGTCCTGACGTCGTTGAACAAACACGTGTCTCGAAGCTCTCTGCCGGCCTTACTCGAGAATATACCCCAGGTTCCGGCCGCAAGTCGAGAAAAACCATGAGATTTCCCCCTCGCCGCGAGATGAGGCCGGATTCCCCTGCACTGCGTGCAGAGCAATTCCGTGTTCCACATCAAACTTGAAAGGAGCCTTGATTTCCTTGATGGCACTCCAGAGAAAACCCAAGATCACTGTCTCAAGTCTAGAGGGATCCTGAGGTCACTGGATGAACACGAAAGGGCTCCGTGGACCCCAAATCAACTCGAGAGGAGAGCTTTGTCCCTGGCTTCGACTCAAGAGGAATACCAAATTTCCACAAGCACCTCAAGAGGAGGCTTCTCTCAGCTACAGGTATGTCAGAGGGACCCTGAGTTTGTGGCCTCAAGTGGAATGGACACCGAGATGCTCTGACTCGAAGTCAGGCCGGATATCCCTGCAGTGAATTGAATTCAGGCTCGACTTGCATCTCCCAAGACGAAGGGATGTCTGAATCCCCTGTGGAGACCACAGAGAAAGACCTAGTCCTCCCCTCATCCCGACCGGAGGCCTCACATCCTTTGAAAACTCGAGAGGTCTGCGGAGATCAATGCTTCCAAAGGAGACGATGCCTGACTCCTCTTGAAAATGGATAGGAGTCCCAGGATCCCTGTGGCACGTGGAAAGGGACCCTGGGTCTCCCGCCTCACGTGGAGACGCGTCCCAATTGCCATGCCAAGACTCGAGGAGAATCCCGAGGTTTCCCTCACACCTAGGCAGGAGTCCTGACGTCGCTGAACAAACACGTGTGTGGAAGGGCCCTCCGCGTCGTAACTCGAGAATATATCCCAGGTTCCAGCCGCAACTCTAGAAAAACCATGAGACTTCCCCCTCGCCGCGAGATGAGGCCCGATTCCCCTGCATTGCGTGCAGAGCAATTCCGTGTTCCACATCAAACGTGAAAGGAGCCTTGATTTCCTTGATGGCACTCCAGAGAAAACCCAAGATTACTGTCTTAAGTCTAGAGGGATCCTGAGGTCACTGGAGCAACACGAAAGGGCTCCGTGGACCCCAAATCAACTCGAGAGGAGAGCTTTGTCCCTGGCTTCGACTCAAGAGGAATACCAAATTTCCACAAGCACCTCAAGAGGAGGCTTCTCTCAGCTACAGGTATGTCAGAGGGACCCTGAGTTTGTGGCCTCAAGTGGAATGGACACCGAGATGCTCTGACTCGAAATCAGGCCGGATATCCCTGCAGTGAATTGAATGCAGGCTCGTTTTGCATCTCCCAAGACGAAGGGATGTCTGAATCCCCTGTGGAGACCACAGAGAAAGAACTAGTCCTCCGCTTCATCACGACCGGAGGCCTCACATCCTTTGAAAACTCGAGAGGGCCGCGGAGATCAATGCTTCCAAAGGAGACGATGCCTGACTCCTCTTGAAAATGGATAGGAGTCCCAGGATCCCTGTGGCACGTGGAAAGGGACCCTGGGTCTCCCGCCTCACGTGGAGACGCGTCCCAATTGCCATGCCAAGACTCGAGGAGAATCCCGAGGTGTCCCTCGCACCTAGGCCGGAGTCCTGACGTCGCTGAACGAACACGTGTCTGGAAGGGCCCTCCCCTTCGTAACTCGAGAATATACCCCAGGTTCCGGTCGCAACTCGAGAAAAACAATGAGACTTCCCCCTCGCCGCGAGATGAGGCCGATTCCCCTGCACTGCGTGCAGAGCAATTCCGTGTTCCACATCAAACGTGAAAGGAGCCTTGATTTCTTTGATGGCACTCCAGAGAAAACCCAAGATCACTCTCTCAAGTCTAGAGGGATCCTGAGGTCACTGGAGCAACACGAAAGGGCTCCGTGGACCCCAAATCAACTCGAGATGAGAACTTAGTCCCTGGCTTCGACTCAAGAGGAATACCAACTTTCCACAACCATCTCAAGAGGAGGCTTCTCTCTGCTAAATGTATGTGAAAGCGACCCTGATTTTGTGGCCTCAAGTGGAATGGACACCGAGATGCTCTGACTCGAAGTGAGGCCGGATATCCCTGCAGTGAATTGAATGCAGGCTCGTCTTGCATCTCCCAAGACGAAGGGATGTCTGAATCCCCTGTGGAGACCACAGAGAAACACCTTGTTATCCACCTCATGGCGACCGGAGGCCTCACGTCCTTTGAAAACTCGAGAGGTCCGCGGAGATCAATGCTTCCAAAGGAGACGATGCCTGACTCCTCTTGAAAATGGATAGGAGTCCCAGGATCCCTGTGGCACGTGGAAAGGGACCCTGGGTCTCCCGCCTCACGTGGAGACGCGTCCCAATGGCCATGCCAAGACTCGAGGAGAATCCCGAGGTGTCCCTCGCACCTAGGCAGAAGTCCTGACGTCGCTGAAGAAACACATGTCTGGAAGGGCCCTCCCCGTCGTAACTCGAGAATATACCCCAGGTTGCAGCCGCAACTCGAGAAAAACCATGAGACTTCCCCCTCGCCGCGAGGTGAGGCCCGATTCCCCTGCCCTGCGTGCAGAGCAATTCCGTGTTCCACATCAAACATGAAAGGAGCCTTGATTTCCTTGATGGCACTCCAGAGAACACCCAAGATCACTGTCTCAAGTCTAGAGGGATCCTGAGGTCACTGTAGCAAAACGAAAGAGCTGCGTGGACACCAAATCAACTCGAGATGAGAGCTTCTTCCCTAGCTTCGACTCAAGAGGAATACCCACTTTCCACAAGCACCTCAAGAGGAGGCTTCTCTCAGCTACAGGTATGTGAGAGGGACCCTGAGTTTGTGGCCTCAAGTGGAATGGACACCGAGATGCTCTGACTCGAAGGAAGGCCGGATATCCCTGCAGTGAATTGAATGCAGGCTCGTCTTGCATCTCCCACGACGAAGGGATGTCTGAATCCCTTGTGGAGACCACAGAGAAAGACCTAGTTCTCTGCCTCATCGCGACCGGAGGCCTCACCTCCTTTGAAACCTCGAGAGGTCCGCGGAGATCAATGCTTCCAAAGGAGACGATGCCTGACTCCTCTTGAAAATGGATAGGAGTCCCAGGATCACTGTGGCACGTGGAAAGGGACACTGGGTCTCCCTCCTCACGTGGAGACGCGTCCCAATGGCCATGCCAAGACTCGAGGAGAATCCCGAGGTGTCCCTCGCACCTAGGCAGGAGTCCTGACATCGCTGAACAAACACGTGTCTGTAAGGGCCCTCCCCGTCGTAACTCGAGAATATACCCCAGGTTCCGGCCGCAACTTGAGAAAAACCATGAGACTTCCCCCTCGCCGCGAGATGAGGCCCGATACCCCTGCCCTGCGTGCAGAGCAATTCCGTGTTCCACATCAAACATGAAAGGAGCCTTGATTTCCTTGATGGCACTCCAGAGAACACCCAAGATCACTGTCTCAAGTCTAGAGGGATCCTGAGGTCACTGTAGCAACACGAAAGGGCTCCATGGACCCCAAATCAACTCGAGATGAGAGATTCGTCCCTGGCTTCAACTCAAGAGGAATACCCACTTTCCACAAGCACGTCAGGAGAAGGCTACTCTCAGCTACAGATATGTGAGAGGGACCCTGGGTTTGTGGCCTCAAGTGAAATGGACACCGAGATGCTCTGACTCGTAGGAAGGCCGGATATCCCTGCAGTGAATTGAAAGCAGGCACTTCTTGCATCTCCCACGATGAAGGGATGTCTGAATCCCCTGTGGAGACCACAGAGAAAGACCTATTTCTCCACCTCATCGCGACCGGAGGCCTCAAGTCCTTTGAAAACTCGAGAGGTCCGCGGAGATCAATGCTTCCAAAGGAGACGATGCCTGACTCCTCTTGAAAATGGATAGGAGTCCCAGGATCCCTGTGGCACGTGGAAAGCGACGCTGGGTCTCCCGCCTCACGTGGAGACGCGTCCCAATGGCCATGCCAAGACTCGAGGAGAATCCCGAGGTGTCCCTGGCACCTAGGAAGGAATCCTGACGTCGCTGAAGAAACACGTGTCTGGAAGGGCCCTCCCCGTCGTAACTCGAGTATATACCCCAGGTTCCGGCCGCAACTCGAGAAAAACCATGAGACTTCCCCCTCACCGCGAGATGAGGCCCGATTCCCCTGCACTGCGTGCAGAGCAATTCCGTGTTCCACATCAAACATGAAAGGATCCTTGATTTCCTTAATGGCACTCCAGAGAACACCCAAGATCACTGTCTCAATCTAGAGCGATCCTGAGGTCACTGTACCAACACGAAAGGGCTCCGTGAACCCCAAATCAACTCGAGATGAGAGCTTCTTCCCTAGCTTCGACTCAAGAGGAATACCCACTTTCCACAAGCACCTCAAGAGGAGGCTTCTCTCAGCTACAAGTATGTGAGAGGGACCCTGAGTTTGTGGCCTCAAGTAGAATGGACACCGAGATGCTCTGACTCGAAGGAAGGCCGGATATCCGTGCAGTGAATTGAATGCAGGCTCGTCTTGCATCTCCCACGACGACGGGATGTCTGAATCCCTTGTGGAGACCACAGAGAAAGACCTAGTTCTCTGCCTCATCGCGACCGGAGGCCTCACCTCCTTTGAAACCTCGAGAGGTCTGCGGAGATCAATGCTTCCAAAGGAGACTATGCCTGACTCCTCTTGAAAATGGATAGGAGTCCCAGGATCACTGTGGCACGTGGAAAGGGACCATGGGTCTCCCGCCTCACGTGGAGACGCATCCCAATGGCCATGCCAAGACTCGAGGAGAATCCCGAGGTGTCCCTCGCACCTAGGCAGAAGTCCTGACGTCGCTGAAGAAACACGTGTCTGGAAGGGCCCTCCCCGTCGTAACTCGAGAATATACCCCAGGTTCCGCCCGCAACTCGAGAAAAACCATGAGACTTCCCCCTCGCCGCGAGATGAGGCCCGATTCCCATGCACTGCGAGCAGAGCAATTCCGTGTTCCACATCAAACATGAAAGGAGCCTTGATTTCCTTGATGGCACTCCAGAGAAACCCAAGATCACTGTCTCAAGTCTAGAGGGATCCTGAGGTCACCGTAGCAAGACGAAAGGGCTCCATGGACCCCAAATCAACTCGAGATGAGAGATTCGTCCCTGGCTTCGACTCAAGAGGAATACCCACTTTCCACAAGCACGTCAGGAGGAGGCTACTCTCAGCTACAGGTATGTGAGAGGGACCCTGAGTTTGTGGCCTCAAGTGGAATGGACACCGAGATGCTCTGACTCGAAGGAAGGCCAGATATCCGTGCAGTGAATTGAATGCAGGCTCGTCTTGCATCTCCCAAGACGAAGGGATGTCTGAATCCCCTGTGGAGACCACAGAGAAAGACCTAGGTCTCCGCCTCATCGTGCCCGGAGGCCTCACGTCCTTTGAAAACTCGAGAGGTCCGCGGAGATCAATGCTTCCAAAGGAGACGATGCCTGACTCCTCTTGAAGATGGATAGGAGTCCCAGGATCCCTGTGGCACTTGGAAAGGGACCCTGGGTCTCCTGCCTCACGTGGAGACGCGTCACAATGGCCATGCCAAGACTCGAGGAGAATCCCGAGGTGTTCCTCGCACCTAGGCAGGAGTCCGGACGTCGCTGAAGAAACACGTGTCTGGAAGGGCCCTCCCCGTCGTAACTCGAGAATATACCCCAGGTTCCGGCCGCAACTAGAGAAAAACCATGAGACTTCCCCCTCGCCACGAGATGAGGCCCGATTCCCCTGCACTGCGTGCAGAGCAATTCCGTGTTCCACATCAAACATGAAAGGAGCCTTGATTTCCTAATGGCACTCCAGAGAACACCCAAGATCACTGTCTCAATCTAGAGGGATCCTGAGGTCACTGTAGCAACACGAAAGGGCTCCGTGAACCCCAAATCAACTCGAGATGAGAGCTTCTTCCCTAGCTTCGACTAAAGAGGAATACCCACTTTCCACAAGCACCTCAAGAGGAGGCTCTCTCAGCTACAGGTATGTGAGTGGGACCCTGAGTTTGTGGCCTCAAGTGGAATGAACACCGAGATGCTCTGACTCGAAGTGAGGCCGGATATCCCTGCAGTGAATTGAATGCAGGCTCGTCTTGCATCTCCCAAGACGAAGGGATGTCTGAATCCCCTGTGTAGACCACAGAGAAACACCTTGTTATCCACCTCATGGCGACCGGAGGCCTCACGTCCTTTGAAAACTCGAGAGGTCCGCGGAGATCAATGCTTCCAAAGGAGACGATGCCTGACTCCTCTTGAAAATGGATAGGAGTCCCAGGATCCCTGTGGCACGTGGAAAGGGACCCTGGGTCTCCCGCCTCACGTGGAGACGCGTCCCAATGGCCATGCCAAGACTCGAGGAGAATCCTGAGGTGTCCCTCGCACCTAGGCAGAAGTCCTGACGTCGCTGAAGAAACACATGTCTGGAAGGGCCCTCCCCGTCGTAACTCGAGAATATACAACAGGTTGCAGCCGCAACTCGAGAAAAACCATGAGACTTCCCCCTCGCCGCGAGGTGAGGCCCGATTCCCCTGCACTGGGTGCAGAGCAATTCCGTGTTCCAAATCAAACATGAAAGGACCCTTGATATCCTTAATGGCACTCCAGAGAACACCCAAGATCACTGTCTCAAGTCTAGAGGGATCCTGAGGTCACTGTAGCAAAACGAAAGAGCTGCGTGGACACCAAATCAACTCGAGATGAGAGCTTCTTCCCTAGCTTCGACTCAAGAGGAATACCCACTTTCCACAAGCACCTCAAGAGGAAGCGTCTCTCAGCTACAGGTATGTGAGAGGGACCCTGAGTTTGTGGCCTCAAGTGGAATGGACACCGAGATGCTCTGACTCGAAGGAAGGCCGGATATCCCTGCAGTGAATTGAATGCAGGCTCGTCTTGCATCTCCCACGACGAAGTGATGTCTGAATCCCTTGTGGAGACCACAGAGAAAGACCTAGTTCTCTGCCTCATCGCGACCGGAGGCCTCACCTCCTTTGAAACCTCGAGAGGTCCGCGGAGATCAATGCTTCCAAAGGAGACTATGCCTGACTCCTCTTGAAAATGGATAGGAGTACCAGGATCACTGTGGCACGTGGAAAGGGACCCTGGGTCTCCCGCCTCACGTGGAGACGCGTCCCAATGGCCATGCCAAGACTCGAGGAGAATCCCGAGGTGTCCCTCGCACCTAGGCAGGAGTCCTGACATCGCTGAACAAACACGTGTCTGTAAGGGCCCTCCCCGTCGTAACTCGAGAATATACCCCAGGATCCGGCCGCAACTTGAGAAAAACCATGAGACTTCCCCCTCGCCGCGAGATGAGGCCCGATACCCCTGCCCTGCGTGCAGAGCAATTCCGTGTTCCACATCAAACATGAAAGGAGCCTTGATTTCCTTGATGGCACTCCAGAAAACACCCAAGATCACTGTCTCAAGTCTAGAGGGATCCTGAGGTCACTGTAGCAACACGAAAGGGCTCCATGGACCCCAAATCAACTCGAGATGAGAGATTCGTCCCTGGCTTCAACTCAAGAGGAATACCCAATTTCCACAAGCACGTCAGGAGAAGGCTTCTCTCAGCTACAGATATGTGAGAGGGACCCTGAGTTTGTGGCCTCAAGTGAAATGGACACCGAGATGCTCTGACTCAAAGGAAGGCCGGATATCCCTGCAGTGAATTGAAAGCAGGCACTTCTTGCATCTCCCACGACGAAGGGATGTCTGAATCCCCTGTGGAGACCACAGAGAAAGACCTAGTTCTCCGCCTCATCGCGACCAGAGGCCTCACGTCCTTTGAAAACTCGAGAGGTCCGCGGAGATCAATGCTTCCAAAGGAGACGATGCCTGACTCCTCTTGAAAATGGATAGGAGACCCAGGATCCCTGTGGCACTTGGAAAGGGACCCTGGGTCTCTCGCCTCACGTAGAGACGCGTCCCAATGGCCATGCCAAGACTCGAGGAGAATCCCGACGTGTCCCTCCCACCTAGGCAGGAGTCCTGATGTCACTGAACAAACACGTGTCTGGAAGGGCCCTCCTCGTTGTATTTCGAGAATATACCCCAGGTTCCGGCCGCAACTCGAGAAAAACCATGAGACTTTCCCCTCGCCGCGAGATGAGGCCCGATTCCCCTGCACTGCGTGCAGAGCAATTCCGTGTTCCACATCAAACATGAAAGGAGCCTTGATTTCCTTGATGGCACTCCAGAGAACACCCAAGATCACTGTCTCAAGTCTAGAGGGATCCTGAGTTCACTGTAGCAACACGAAAGGGCTCCCTGGACCCCAAATCAACTCGAGATGAGAGCCACGTCCCTGGCTTCGACTCAAGACGAAACCCACTTTCCACAAGCACCTCAAGAGGAGGTTTCTTTCAGCTGCAGGTATGTGAGAGTGACCCTGAGTTTGTGGCCTGAGGTGGAATGGACAACGAGATGCTCTGACTCGAAGGAAGGCCAGATATCCCTGCAGTGAATTGAATGCAGGCTCGTCTTGCATCTCCCACGACGAAGGGATGTCTGAATCCCCTGTGGAGACCACAGAGAAAGACCTATTTCTCCACCTCATCGTGACAGGAGGCCTCAAGTCCTTTGAAAACTCGAGAGGTCTGCAGAGATCAATGCTTCCAAAGGAGACGATGCCTGACTCCTCTTGAAAATGGATAGGAGTCCCAGGATCCCTGTGGCACGTGGAAAGCGACGCTGGGTCTCCCGCCTCACGTGGAGACGCGTCCCAATGGCCATGCCAAGACTCGAGGAGAATCCCGAGGTGTCCCTGGCACCTAGGCAGGAGTCCTGACGTCGTTGAAGAAACACGTGTCTGGAAGGGCCCTCCCCGTCTTAACTCGAGTATATACCCCAGGTTCCGGCCGCAACTCGAGAAAAACCATGAGACTTCCCCCTCGCCGCGAGATGAGGCCCGATTCCCCTGCACTGCGTGCAGAGCAATTCCGTGTTCCACATCAAACATGAAAGGATCCTTGATTTCCTTAATGGCACTCCAGAGAACACCCAAGATCACTGTCTCAATCTCGAGCGATCCTGAGGTCACTGTACCAACACGGAAGGGCTCCGTGAACCCCAAATCAACTCGAGATGAGAGCTTCTTCCCTAGCTTCGACTCAAGAGGAATACCCACTTTCCACAAGCACCTCAAGAGGAGGCTTCTCTCAGCTACAAGTATGTGAGAGGGACCCTGAGTTTGTGGCCTCATGTGGAATGGACACCGAGATGCTCTGACTCGAAGGAACGCCGGATATCCGTGCAGTGAATTGAATGCAGGCTCGTCTTGCATCTCCCACGACGAAGGGATGTCTGAATCCCTTGTGGAGACCACAGAGAAAGACCTAGTTCTCTGCCTCATCGCGACCGGAGGCCTCACCTCCTTTGAAACCTCGAGAGGTCTGCGGAGATCAATGCTTCCAAAGGGGACTATGCCTGACTCCTCTTGAAAATGAATAGGAGTCCCAGGATCACTGTGGCACGTGGAAAGGGACCCTGGGTCTCCCGCCTCACGGGGAGACGCATCCCAATGGCCATGCCAAGACTCGAGGAGAATCCCGAGGTGTCCCTCGCACCTAGGCAGAAGTCCTGACGTCGCTGAAGAAACACGTGTCTGGAAGGGCCCTCCCCGTCGTAACTCGAGAATATACCCCAGGTCCCGCCCGCAACTCGAGAAAAACCATGGGACTTCCCCCTCGCCGCGAGATGAGGCCCGATTCCCATGCACTGCGAGCAGAGCAATTCCGTGTTCCACATCAAACATGAAAGGAGCCTTAATTTCCTTGATGGCACTCCAGAGAACACCCAAGATCACTGTTTCAAGTCTAGAGGGATCCTGAGGTCACTGTAGCAAAACAAAAATGCTCCGTGGACCCCAAATCAATTCGAGACGAGAGCTTCGTCCCTGGCTTCGACTCAAGAGGAATACCCACTTTCCACAAGCACCTCAAGAGGACGCCTCTCTCAGCTACATGTATGTGAGAGGGACCCTGAGTTTGTGGCCTCAAGTGGAATGGACACCGAGATGCTCTGACTCGAAGGAAGGCCGGATATCCCTGCAGTGAATTGAATGCAGGCTCTTCTTGCATCTCCCACGACGAAGGGATGTCTGAATCCCCTGTGGAGACCACAGAGAAAGACCTAGTTCTCCGCCTCATCGTGACTGGAGGCCTCACGTCCTTTGAAAACTCGAGAGGTCCTCGGAGACCAATGCTTCCAAAGGAGACGATGCCTGACTCCTCTAGAAAATGGATAGGAGTCCCAGGATCCCTGTGGCACGTGGAAAGCGACCCTGGGTCTCCCGCCTCACGTGGAGACGCGTCCCAATGGCCATGCCAAGACTCGAGGAGAATCCCGAGTTGTCCCTCGCACCTAGGCAGGAGTCCTGACATCGCTGAACAAACACGTGTCTGGAAGGGCCCTCCCCATCGTTACTCGAGAATATACCCCAGGTTCCGGCCGCAACTCGAGAAAAACCATGAGACTTCCCCCTCGCCACGAGATGAGGCCTGATTCCCCTGCACTGCGTGCAGAGCAATTCCGTGTTCCACATCAAACATGAAAGGAGCCTTGATTTCCTTGATGGCACTCCAGAGAAACCCAAGATCACTGTCTCAAGTCTAGAGGGATCCTGAGGTCACTGTAGCAAGACGAAAGGGATCCATGGACCCCAAATCAACTCGAGATGAGAGATTCGTCCCTGGCTTCGACTCAAGAGGAATACCCACTTTCCACAAGCACGTCAGGAGGAGGCTACTCTCAGCTACAGGTATGTGAGAGGGACCCTGAGTTTGTGGCCTCAAGTGGAATGGACACCGAGATGCTCTGACTCGAAGGAAGGCCGGATATCCGTGCAGTGAATTGAATGCAGGCTCGTCTTGCATCTCCCAAGACGAAGGGATGTCTGAATCCCCTGTGGAGACCACAGAGAAAGACATAGGTCTCCGCCTCATCGTGCCCGGAGGCCTCACGTCCTTTGAAAACTCGAGAGGTCCGCGGAGATCAATGCTTCCAAAGGAGACGATGCCTGACTCCTCTTGAAGATGGATAGGAGTCCCAGGATCCCTGTGGCACGTGGAAAGGGACCCTGGGTCTCCTGCCTCACGTGGAGACGCGTCACAATGGCCATGCCAAGACTCGAGGAGAATCCCGAGGTGTCCCTCGCACCTAGGCAGGAGTCCTGATGTCGCTGAACAATCACGTGTCTGGACGGGCCCTCCCCGTCGTAACTCGAGAATATACCCCAGGTTCCGGCCGCAACTCGAGAAAAACCATGAGACTTCCCCCTCGCCACGAGATGAGGCCCGATTCCCCTGCACTGCGTGCAGAGCAATTCCGTGTTCCACATCAAACATGAAAGGAGCCTTGATTTCCTAATGGCACTCCAGAGAACACCCAAGATCACTGTCTCAATCTAGAGGGATCCTGAGGTCACTGTAGCAACAGGAAAGGGCTCCGTGAACCCCAAATCAACTCGAGATGAGAGCTTCTTCCCTAGCTTCGACTAAAGAGGAATACCCACTTTCCACAAGCACCTCAAGAGGAGCCTCTCTCAGCTACAGGTATGTGAGAGGGACCCTTAGTTTGTGGCCTCAAGTGGAATGAACACCGAGATGCTCTGACTCGAAGTAAGGCCGGATATCCCTGCAGTGAATTGAATGCAGGCTACTCTTGCATCTCCCACGACGAAGGGATGTCTGAATCTCTTGTGGAGACCACAGAGAAAGGCCTAGTTCTCTGCCTCATCGCGACCGGAGGCCTCACGTCCTTTGAAACCTCGAGAGGTCGGCGGAGATCAATGCTTCCAAAGGAGACGATGCCTGACTCGTCTTGAAAATGGATAGGAGTCCCAGGATCCCTGTGGCACGTGGAAAGGGAACCTGGGTCTCCCGCCTCACGTGGAGACACGTCCCAATGGCCATGCCAAGACTCGAGGAGAATCCCGAGGTGTCCCTCGCACCTAGGCAGGAGTCCTGATGTCGCTGAACAAACACGTGTCTGGAAGGGCCCTCCCCGTCGTAACTCGAGAATATACTAGAGGTTCCGGCCGCAACTCGAGAAAAACCATGAGACTTCCGCCTCGCCGCGAGATGAGGCCCGATTCCCCTGCACTGCGTGCAGAGCAATTCCGTGTTCCACATCAAACATGAAAGGAGCCTTGATTTCCTTGATGGCACTCCAGAGAACACCCAAGATCACTGTCTCCAATGTAGAGGGATCTTGAGGTCACTGTAGCAACAAGAAAGGGCTCCGTGGACCCCAAATCAACTCGAGATGAGAGCTTCGTCCCTGGCTTCGACTCAAGAGGAATACCCACTTTCCACAAGCACCTCAAGAGGAGGCTTCTCTCAGCTACAGGTATGTGAGAGGGACCCTGAGTTTGTGGCCTCAAGTGGAATGGACACCGACATGCTCTGACTCGAAGGAAGGCCGGATATCCGTGCAGTGAATTGAATGCAGGCTCGTCTTGCATCTCCCACGACGAAGGGATGTCTGAATCCCTTGTGGAGACCACAGAGAAAGACCTAGTTCTCTGCCTCATCGCGACCGGAGGCCTCACCTCCTTTGAAACCTCGAGAGGTCTGCGGAGATCAATTCTTCCAAAGGAGACTATGCCTGACTCCTCTTGAAAATGAATAGGAGTCCCAGGATCACTGTGGCACGTGGAAAGGGACCCTGGGTCTCCCGCCTCACGGGGAGACGCCTCCCAATGGCCATGCCAAGACTCGAGGAGAATCCCGAGGTGTCCCTCGCACCTAGGCAGACGTCCTGACGTCGCTGAAGAAACACGTGTCTGGAAGGGCCCTCCCCGTCGTAACTCGAGAATATACCCCAGGTTCCGCCCACAACTCGAGAAAAACCATGAGACTTCCCCCTAGCCGCGAGATGAGGCTCGATTCCCATGCACTGCGAGCAGAGCAATTCCGTGTTCCACATCAAACATGAAAGGAGCCTTAATTTCCTTGATGGCACTCCAGAGAACACCCAAGATCACTGTCTCCAATGTAGAGGGATCTTGAGGTCACTGTAGCAACAAGAAAGGGCTCCGTGGACCCCAAATCAACTCGAGATGAGAGCTTCGTCCCTGGCTTCGACTCAAGAGGAATACCCACTTTCCACAAGCACCTCAAGAGGAGGCTTCTCTCAGCTACAGGTATGTGAGAGGGACCCTGAGTTTGTGGCCTCAAGTGGAATGGACACCGAGATGCTCTGACTCGAAGGAAGGCCGGATATCCCTGCAGTGAATTGAATGCAGGCTCTTCTTGCATCTCCCACGACGAAGGGATGTCTGAATCCCCTGTGGAGACCACAGAGAAAGACCTAGTTCTCCGTCTCATCGTGACTGGAGGCCTCACGTCCTTTGAAAACTCGAGAGGTCCTCGGAGACCAATGCTTCCAAAGGAGACGATGCCTGACTCCTCTAGAAAATGGATAGGAGTCCCAGGATCCCTGTGGCACGTGGAAAGCGACCCTGGGTCTCCCGCCTCACGTGGAGACACGTCCCAATGGCCATGCCAAGACTCGAGGAGAATCCCGAGTTGTCCCTCGCACCTAGGCAGGAGTCCTGACATCGCTGAACAAACACGTGTCTGGAAGGGCCCTCCCCATCGTTACTCGAGAATATACCCCAGGTTCCGGCCGCAACTCGAGAAAAACCATGAGACTTCCCCCTCGCCACGAGATGAGGCCTGATTCCCCTGCACTGCGTGCAGAGCAATTCCGTGTTCCACATCAAACATGAAAGGAGCCTTGATTTCCTTGATGGCACTCCAGAGAAACCCAAGATCACTGTCTCAAGTCTAGAGGGATCCTGAGGTCACTGTAGCAAGACGAAAGGGCTCCATGGACCCCAAATCAACTCGAGATGAGAGATTCGTCCCTGGCTTCGACTCAAGAGGAATACCCACTTTCCACAAGCACGTCAGGAGGAGGCTACTCTCAGCTACAGGTATGTGAGAGGGACCCTGAGTTTGTGGCCTCAAGTGGAATGGACACCGAGATGCTCTGACTCGAAGGAAGGCCGGATATCCCTGCAGTGAATTGAATGCAGGCTCGTCTTGCATCTCCCAAGACGAAGGGATGTCTGAATCCCCTGTGGAGACCACAGAGAAAGACATAGGTCTCCGCCTCATCGTGCCCGGAGGCCTCACGTCCTTTGAAAACTCGAGAGGTCCGCGGAGATCAATGCTTCCAAAGGAGACGATGCCTGACTCCTCTTGAAGATGGATAGGAGTCCCAGGATCCCTGTGGCACGTGGAAAGGGACCCTGGGTCTCCTGCCTCACGTGGAGACGCGTCACAATGGCCATGCCAAGACTCGAGGAGAATCCCGAGGTATCCCTCGCACCTAGGCAGGAGTCCTGATGTCGCTGAACAATCACGTGTCTGGACGGGCCCTCCCCGTCGTAACTCGAGAATATACCCCAGGTTCCGGCCGCAACTCGAGAAAAACCATGAGACTTCCCCCTCGCCACGAGATGAGGCCCGATTCCCCTGCACTGCGTGCAGAGCAATTCCGTGTTCCACATCAAACATGAAAGGAGCCTTGATTTCCTAATGGCACTCCAGAGAACACCCAAGATCACTGTCTCAATCTAGAGGGATCCTGAGGTCACTGTAGCAACAGGAAAGGGCTCCGTGAACCCCAAATCAACTCGAGATGAGAGCTTCTTCCCTAGCTTCGACTAAAGAGGAATACCCACTTTCCACAAACACCTCAAGAGGAGGCTCTCTCAGCTACAGGTATGTGAGAGGGACCCTTAGTTTGTGGCCTCAAGTGGAATGAACACCGAGATGCTCTGACTCGAAGTAAGGCCGGATATCCCTGCAGTGAATTGAATGCAGGCTCCTCTTGCATCTCCCACGACGAAGGGATGTCTGAATCTCTTGTGGAGACCACAGAGAAAGGCCTAGTTCTCTGCCTCATCGCGACCGGAGGCCTCACGTCCTTTGAAACCTCGAGAGGTCGGCGGAGATCAATGCTTCCAAAGGAGACGATGCCTGACTCGTCTTGAAAATGGATAGGAGTCCCAGGATCCCTGTGGCACGTGGAAAGGGAACCTGGGTCTCCCGCCTCACGTGGAGACACGTCCCAATGGCCATGCCAAGACTCGAGGAGAATCCCGAGGTGTCCCTCGCACCTAGGCAGGAGTCCTGATGTCGCTGAACAAACACGTGTCTGGAAGGGCCCTCCCCGTCGTAACTCGAGAATATACTAGAGGTTCCGGCCGCAACTCGAGAAAAACCATGAGACTTCCGCCTCGCCGCGAGATGAGGCCCGATTCCCCTGCACTGCGTGCAGAGCAATTCCGTGTTCCACATCAAACATGAAAGGAGCCTTGATTTCCTTGATGGCACTCCAGAGAACACCCAAGATCACTGTCTCCAATGTAGAGGGATCTTGAGGTCACTGTAGCAACAAGAAAGGGCTCCGTGGACCCCAAATCAACTCGAGATTAGAGCTTCGTCCCTGGCTTCGACTCAAGAGGAATACCCACTTTCCACAAGCACCTCAAGAGGAGGCTTCTCTCAGCTACAGGTATGTGAGAGGGACCCTGAGTTTGTGGCCTCAAGTGGAATGGACACCGACATGCTCTGACTCGAAGGAAGGCCGGATATCCGTGCAGTGAATTGAATGCAGGCTCGTCTTGCATCTCCCACGACGAAGGGATGTCTGAATCCCTTGTGGAGACCACAGAGAAAGACCTAGTTCTCTGCCTCATCGCGACCGGAGGCCTCACCTCCTTTGAAACCTCGAGAGGTCTGCGGAGATCAATTCTTCCAAAGGAGACTATGCCTGACTCCTCTTGAAAATGAATAGGAGTCCCAGGATCACTGTGGCACGTGGAAAGGGACCCTGGGTCTCCCGCCTCACGAGGAGACGCATCCCAATGGCCATGCCAAGACTCGAGGAGAATCCCGAGGTGTCCCTCGCACCTAGGCAGACGTCCTGACGTCGCTGAAGAAACACGTGTCTGGAAGGGCCCTCCCCGTCGTAACTCGAGAATATACCCCAGGTTCCGCCCACAACTCGAGAAAAACCATGAGACTTCCCCCTCGCCGCGAGATGAGGCTCGATTCCCATGCACTGCGAGCAGAGCAATTCCGTGTTCCACATCAAACATGAAAGGAGCCTTAATTTCCTTGATGGCACTCCAGAGAACACCCAAGATCACTGTTTCAAGTCTAGAGGGATCCTGAGGTCACTGTAGCAAAACAAAAATGCTCCGTGGACCCCAAATCAATTCGAAACGAGAGCTTCGTCCCTGGCTTCGACTCAAGAGGAATACCCACTTTCCACAAGCACCTCAAGAGGAGGCCTCTCTCAGCTACATGTATGTGAGAGGGACCCTGAGTTTGTGGCCTCAAGTGGAATGGACACCGAGATGCTCTGACTCGAAGGAAGGCCGGATATCCCTGCAGTGAATTGAATGCAGGCTCTTCTTGCATCTTCCACGACGAAGGGATGTCTGAATCCCCTGTGGAGACCACAGAGAAAGACCTAGTTCTCCGCCTCATCGTGACTGGAGGCCTCACATCTTTGAAAACTCGAGAGGTCCTCGGAGACCAATGCTTCCAAAGGAGACGATGCCTGACTCCTCTAGAAAATGGATAGGAGTCCCAGGATCCCTGTGGCACGTGGAAAGCGACCCTGGGTCTCCCGCCTCACGTGGAGACGCGTCCCAATGGCCATGCCAAGACTCGAGGAGAATCCCGAGGTGTCCCTCGCACCTAGGCAGGAGTCCTGACATCGCTGAACAAACACGTGTCTGGAAGGGCCCTCCCCGTCGTTACTCGAGAATATACCCCATGTTCCGGCCGCAACTCGAGAAAAACCATGAGACTTCCCCCTCGCCACGAGATGAGGCCTGATTCCCATGCACTGCATGCAGAGCAATTCCGTGTTCCACATCAAACATGAAAGGAGCCTTGATTTCCTTGATGGCACTCCAGAGAAACCCAAGATCACTGTCTCAAGTCTAGAGGGATCCTGAGGTCACTGTAGCAAGACGAAAGGGCTCCATGGACCCCAAATCAACTCGAGATGAGAGCTTCTTCCCTAGCTTCGACTCAAGAGGAATACCCACTTTCCACAAGCACCTCAAGAGGAGGCTTCTCTCAGCTACAGGTATGTGAGAGGGACCCTGAGTTTGTGGCCTCAAGTGGAATGGACACCGAGATGCTCTGACTCGAAGGAACGCCGGATATCCCTGCAATGAATTGAATGCAGGCTCGTCTTGCATCTCCCACGACGAAGGGATGTCTGAATCCCTTGTGGAGACCACAGAGAAAGACCTAGTTTTCCGCCTCATCGCGACCGGAGGCCTCACGTCCTTTGAAACCTCGAGAGGTCAGTGGAGATCAATGCTTCCCAAGGAGACGATGCCTGACTCCTCTTGCAAATGGATAGGAGTCCCAGAATCCCTGTGGCACGTGGAAAGGGAACCTGGGTCTCCCGCCTCACGTGGAGACACGTCCCAATGGCCATGCCAAGACTCGAGGAGAATCACGAGGTGTCCCTTGCACCTAGGCAGGAGTCCTGACGTCGCTGAAGAAACACGTGTCTGGAAGGGCCCTCCCCGTCGTAACTCGAGAATATACCACAGGTTCCGCCCGCAACTCAAGAAAAACCATGAGACTTCCCCCGTCGCCGCGAGATGAGGCCCGATTCCCCTGCACTGCGTGCAGAGCAATTCCGTGTTCCACATCAAACATGAAAGGAGCCTTGATTTCCTTGATGGCACTCCAGAGAACACCCAAGATCACTGTCTCAAGTCTAGAGGGATCCTGAGGTCACTGTAGCAACACGAAAGGGCTCCCTGGACCCCAAATCAACTCGAGATGAGAGCCACGTCCCTGGTTTCGACTCAAGACCAATACCCACTTTCCACAAGCACCTCAAGAGGAGGCTTCTCTCAGCTACAGGAATGTGAGAGGGACCCTTAGTTTGTGGCCTCAAGTGGAATGGACACCGAGATTCTCTGACTCGAAGGAAGGCCGGATATCCCTGCAGTGAATTGAATGCAGGCTCGTCTTGCATCTCCCACGACGAAGGGATGTCTGAATCACCTGTGGAGACCACAGAGAAAGACCTAGTTCTCCGCCTCATCGCGAACGGAAGCCTCACGTCCTTTGAAAACTCGAGAGGTCGGCGGAGATAAATGTTTCCAAAGGAGACGATGCCTGACTCCTCTTGCAAATGGATAGGAGTCCCAGGATCCCTGTGGCACGTTGAAAGGGAACCTGGGTCTCCCGCCTCACGTGGAGACACGTCCCAATTGCCATGCCAACACTCGAGGAGAATCCCGAGGTGTCCCTCGCACCTAGGCAGGAGTCCTGACGTCGCTGAACAAACACGTGTCTTGAAGGGCCCTCCCCGTCGTAACTCGAGAATATACCCCAGGTTCCGGCCGCAACTCGAGAAAAACCATGAGACTTCCCCCTCGCCGCGAGATGAGGCCCGATTCCCCTGCAGTGCATGCAGAGCAATTCCGTGTTCCACATCAAACATGAAAGGAGTCTTGATTTCCTTGATGGCACTCCAGAGAACACCCAAGATCACTGTCTCAAGTCCAGAGGGATCCTGAGGTCACTGCAGCAACACGAAAGGGCTCCGTGGACCCCATATCAACTCGAGATGAGAGCTTCGTCCCTGGCTTCGACTCAAGAGGAATACCCACGTTCCACAAGCACCTCAAGAGGAGGCTTCTCTCAGCTACAGGTATGTGAGAGGGACCCTGAATTTGTAGCCTCAAGTGGAATGGACACCGAGATGCTCTGACTTGGAGGAAGGCCGGATATCCCTGCAGTGAATTGAATGCAGGCTCCTCTTGCATCTCCCACGACGAAGGGATGTCTGAATACCCTGTGGAGATCACAGAAAAAGACCTAGTTCTCCGCCTCATCGCGACCGGGGGCCTCACGTCCTTTGAAAACTCGAGAGGTCCGACGAGATCAATGCTTCCAACGGAGACGATGCCTGACTCCTCTTGAAAATGGATAGGAGTGCCAGGATCCCTGTGGCACGTGGAAAGGGACCGTGGGTCTCCCGCCTCACGTGGAGACGCGTCCCAATGGCCATGCCAAGCCTCGAGGAGAATTCCGAGGTGTCCCTCACACCTAGGCAGGAGTCCTGACGTCGCTGAACAAATACGTGTCTGGAAGGGCCCTCCCCATCGTAATTCGAGAATATATCCCAGGTTCCGGCCGCAACTCGAGAAAAACCATGAGATTTCCCCCTCCCGCGAGATGAGGCCCGATTCCCCTGCACTGCGTGCAGAGCCATTCCGTGTTCTGCATCAAACATGAAAGGAGCCTTGATTTCCATGATGGCACTCCAGAGAACACCCAAGACACTGTCTCAAGTCTAGAAGGATCCTGAGGTCACTGTAACAACATGAAAGGTCTCCGTGGACCCCAAATCAACTCGAGATGAGAGCTTCGTCCCTGGCTTCGACTGAAGAAAAATACCCACTTTCCACAAGCACCTCAAGAGGAGGCTTCTCTCAGCTACAGGTATGTGAGAGGGACCCTGAGTTTGTGGCCTCAAGTGGAATGGACACCGAGATGCTCTGACTCGAAGGAAGGCCGGATATCCGTGCAGTGAATTGAATGCAGGCTCGTCTTGCATCTCCCACGATGAAGGGATTTCTGAATCCCCTGTGGAGACCACAGAGAAAGACCTAGTTCTCCGCCTCATCGCGACCGGAGGCCTCACGTCCTTTGAAAACTCGAGAGGTCGGCGGAGATAAATGTTTCCAAAGGAGACGATGCCTGACTCCTCTTCAAAATGGATAGGAGTCCCAGGATCCCTGTGGCACGTGGAAAGGGACCCTGGGTCTCCCGCCTCACGTGGAGACGCGTCCCAATGGCCATGCCAAGACTCGAGGAGAATCCCGAGGTGTCCCTCGCACCTAGGCAGGAGTCCTGACGTCGCTGAACAAACACGTGTCTGGAAGGGCCCTCCCCGTCGTAACTCGAGAATATACCCCAGGTTCCGGCCGCAACTCGACAAAAACCATGAGACTTCCCCCTCACCGCGAGATGAGGCCCGATTCCCCTGCACTGCGTGCAGAGCAATTCCGTGTTCCACATCAAACATGAAAGGAGCCTTGATTTCCCTGATGGCACTCCAGAGAAAACCCAAGATTACTGTCTCAAGTCTAGAGGGATCCTGAGGTCACTGTAGCAACACGAAAGGGCTCCTTGGACCCCAAATCAACTCGAGATGAGAGCTTCGTCCCTGGCTTCGACTCAAGAGGAATACCCACTTTCCACAAGCACCTCAAGAGGAGGCTTCTCTCAGCTACAGGTATGTGAGACGGACCCTGAGTTTGTGGCCTCAAGTGGAATGGACACCGAAATGCTCTGATTCGAAGGAAGGCCGGATATCCCGGCAGTGAATTGAAAGAAGGCTCCTCTTGCATTTCCCACGACGAAGGGATGTCTGAATTCCATGTGGAGACCACAGAGAAAGACCTAGTTCTCGGCCTCATCGCGACCGGAGGCCTCTAGTCCTTTGAAAACTCGAGAGGTCGGCGGAGATCAATGCTTCAAAAGGAGACGATGCCTGACTCCTCTTGAAAATGGATATGAGTCCCAGGATCCCTGTGGCACGTGGAAAGGGACCGTGGGTCTCCCGCCTCACGTGGAGACGCGTCCCAATGGCCATGCCAAGACTCGAGGAGAATCCCGAGGTGTCCCTCGCACCTAGGCAGGAGTCCTGACGTCGCTGAACAAACACGTGTCTGGAAGGGCCCTCCCCGTCGTAACTCGAGAATATACTAGAGGTTCCGGCCGCAACTCCAGAAAAACCATGAGACTTCTGCCTCGCCGCGAGATGAGGCCCGATTCCCCTGCACTGCGTGCAGAGCAATTCCGTGTTCCACATCAAACATGAAAGGAGCGTTGATTTCCTTGATGGCACTCAAGAGAACACCCAAGATCACTGTCTCAAATGTAGAGGGATCCTGAGGTCACTGTAGCAACAAGAAAGGGCTGCGTGGACAACAAATCAACTCGAGATGAGAGCTTCGTCCCTGGCTTCGACTCAAGAGGAATACCCACTTTCCACAAGCACCACAAGAGGAGGCTTCTCTCAGCTACAGGTATGTGAGAGGGACCCTGAGTTTGTGGCCTCAAGTGGAATGGACACCGAGATGCTCTGACTCGAAGGAAGGCCGGATATCCCTGCAGTGAATTGAATGCAGGCTCGTCTTGCATCTCCCACGATGAAGGGATTTCTGAATCCCTTGTGGAGACCACAGAGAAAGACCTAGTTCTCCGCCTCATCGCGACCGGAGGCCTCACGTCCTTTGAAAACTCGAGAGGTCGGCGGAGATCAATGCTTCCAATGGAGACGATGCCTGACCAGTCTTGAAAATGGATAGGAGTCCCAGGATCCCTGTGGCACGTGGAAAGGGAACCTGGGTCTCCCGCCTCACGTGGAGACACGTCCCAATGGCCATGCCAAGACTCGAGGAGAATCCCGAGGTGTCCCTCGCACGTAGGCAGGAGTCCTGACGTCGCTGAAGAAACACGTGTCTGGAAGGGCCCTCCCCGTCGTAACTCGAGAATATACCCCAGGTTCCGGCCGCAACTCGAGAAAAACCATGATACTTCCCCCTCGCCGCGAGATGAGGCCCGATTCCCCTGCACTGTGAGCACAGCAATTCCGTGTTCCACATCAAACATGAAAGGAGCCTTGATTTCCTTGATGGCACTCCAGAGAACACCCAAGATCACTGTCTCAAGTCTAGAGGGATCCTGAGGTCTCTGTAGCAACACGAAAGGGCTCCCTGTACCCGAAATCAACCCGAGATGAGAGCTTCGTCCCTGGCTTCAACTCAAGAGGAATACCCACTTTCCACAAGCATCTCAAGAGGAGGCTTCTCTCAGCTACAGGTATGTGAGAGGGACCCTGAGTTTGTGGCCTCAAGTGGAATGGACACCGAGATGCTCTGACTCGAAGGAAGGCCGGATATCCGTGCAGTGAATTGAATGCAGGCTCGTCTTGCATCTCCCAAGAAGAAGGGATGTCTGAATCCCCTGTGGAGACCACAGAGAAAGACCTAGGTCTCCGCCTCATCGTGCCCGGAGGCCTCACGTCCTTTGAAAACTCGAGAGGTCCGCGGAGATCAATGCTTCCAAAGGAGACGATGCCTGACTCCTCTTGAAGATGGATAGGAGTCCCAGGATCCCTGTGGCACGTGGAAAGGGACCCTGGGTCTCCTGCCTCACGTGGAGACGCGTCCCAATGGCCATGCCTAGACTCGAGGAGAATCCCGAGGTGTCCCTCGCACCTAGGCAGGAGTCCTGACGTCGCTGAAGAAACACGTGTCTGGAAGGGCCCTCCCCGTCGTAACTCGAGAATATACCCCAGGTTCCGGCCGCAACTCGAGAAAAACCATGAGACTTCCCCCTCGCCGCGAGATGAGGCCCGATTCCCCTGCACTGCGTGCTGAGCAATTCCGTGTTCCACATCAAACATGAAAGGAGCCTTGATTTCCTTGATGGCACTCCAGAGAACACCCAAGATCACTGTCTCAAATGTAGAGGGATCTTGAGGTCACTGTAGCAACAAGAAAGGGCTCCGTGGACCCCAAATCAACTCGAGATGAGAGCTTCGTCCCTGGCTTCGACTCTAGAGGAATACCCACTTTCCACAAGCACCTCAAGAGGAGGCTTCTCTCAGCTACAGGTATGTGAGAGGGACCCTGAGTTTGTGGCCTCAAGTGGAATGGACACCGAGATGCTCTGACTCGAAGGAAGGGCGGATATCCCTGCAGTGAATTGAATGCAGGCTCGTCTTGCATCTCCCACGATGAAGGGATTTCTGAATCCCCTGTGGAGACCACAGAGAAAGACCTAGTTCTCCGCCTCATCGCGACCGGAGGCCTCACGTCCTTTGAAAACTCGAGAGGTCAGCGGAGATAAATGCTTCCAAAGGAGACGATGCCTGACTCCTCTTCAAAATGGATAGGAGTCCCAGGATCCCTGTGGCACGTGGAAAGGGATCCTGGGTCTCCCGCCTCACGTGAAGACGCGTCCCAATGGCCATGCCAAGACTCGAGGAGCATCCCGAGGTGTCCCTCGCACCTAGGCAGGAGTCCTGACGTCGCTGAACAAACACGTGTCTGGAAGGGCCCTCCCCGTCGTAACTCGAGAATATACCCCAGGTTCCGGCCGCAACTCGACAAAAACCATGAGACTTCCCCCTCACCGCGAGATGAGGCCCGATTCCCCTGCACTGCGTGCAGAGCAATTCCGTGTTCCACATCAAACATGAAAGGAGCCTTGATTTCCTTGATGGCACTCCAGAGAACACCCAAGATCACTGTCTCAAGTCTAGAGGGATCCTCAGGTCACTGTAGCAATACGAAAGGGCTCCGTGGACCCCAAATCAACTCGAGATGAGAGCTTCGTCCATGAGTTCGACTCCAGAGGAATACCCACTTTAAACAAGCACCTCAAGAGGAGGCTTCTCTCAACTACAGGTATGTGAGAGGGACTCTGAATTTGTGGCGTCAAGTGGAATGAACACCGAGAAGCTCTGCCTGGAAGGAAGGCCGGATATCCCGGCAGGGAACTGAATGCAGGCTCGTCGTGCATCTCCAACGATGAAGGGATGTCTGAATCCCCTGTGGAGACCACAGAGAAAGACCTAGTTCTCCGCCTCATCGCGACCGGAAGCCTCACGTCCTTGAAAAATCGAGAGGTCCGCGGAGATCAATACTTCCAAAGGAGACGATGCCTGACTCCTCTTGAAAATGGATAGGAGTCCCAGGATCCCTGTGGCACTTGGAAAGGGACCCTGGGTCTCCCGCCTCACGGGGAGACGCGTCCCAATGGCCATGACAAGACTCGAGGAGAATCCCGAGGTGTCCTTCGCACCTAGGCAGGAGTCCTGACGTCGCTGAAAAAACACGTGTCTGGAAGGGCCCTCCCCGTCGTAACTCGAGAATATACCCCAGGTTCCGGACGCAACTCGAGAAAAACCATGAGACTTCCCCCTCGCCGCGAGATGAGGCCCGATTCCCCTGCACTGCATGCAGAGCAATTCCGTGCTCCACATCAAACATGAAAGAGCCTTGATTTCCTTGATGGCACTCCAGAGAAGACCCAAGATCAATGTCTCAAGTCCAGACGGATCCTGAGGTCACTGCAGCAACACGAAAGGGCTCCGTGGATCCCAAATCAACTCGAGATGAGAGCTTCGTCCCTGGCTTCGACTCAAGAGGAATACCCACGTTCCACAAGCACCTCAAGAGGAGGCTTCTCTCAGCTACAGGTATGAGAGGGGGACCCTGAGTTTGTGACCTCAAGTGGAATGGACACTGAGATGCTCTGACTCGAAGGAAGGCCGGATATTCCTGCAGTGAATTGAATGCAGGCTCGTCTTGCATCTCCCACGACGAAGGGATGTCTGAGTTCCCTGTGGAGATCACAGAGAAAGACCTAGTTCTCCGCCTCATCGGGACCGGAGGCCTCACATCCTTTGAAAACTCGAGAGGTCCGACTAGATCAATGCTTCCAACGGAGACGATGCCTGACTCCTCTTGAAAATGGATAGGAGTCCCGGGATCCCTGTGGCACGTCGAAAGGGACCCTGGGTCTCCCGCCTCACGTGGAGACGCGTCCCAATGGCCATGCCAAGACTCGAGGAGAATCACGAGGTGTCCCTCGCACCTAGGCAGGAGTCCTGATGTCACTGAACAAACACGTGTCTGGAAGGGCCCTCCCTGTCGTAACTCGAGAATATACCCCAGGTTCCGGTCGCAACTCGAGAAAAACCATGAGACTTCCCCCTCGCTGCGAGATGAGGCCCGATTCCCCTGCACTGCGTTCCGACCAATTCCGTGTTCCACATCAAACATGAAAGGAGCCTTGATTTCCTTGATGGCACTCCAGAGAACCCCCAAGATCACTGTCTCAAGTCCAGAGGGATCCTGAGGTCACTGTAGCAAAATTAAAGAGCTCCGTGGACACCAAATCAACTCGAGATGAGAGCTTCGTCCCTGGCTTCGACTCAAGAGGAATACCCACTTTCCACAAGCACCTCAAGAGGAGGCTTCTCTCAGATACAGGTATGTGAGTGGGACCCTGAGTTTGTGGCCTCAAGTGGAATGGACACCGAGATGCTCTGACTCGAAGGAAGGCCGGATATCCCTGCAGTGAATTGAATGCAGGCTCGTCTTGCATCTCCCACAACGAAGAAATGCCTGAATCCCCTGTGGAGACCACAGAGAAAGACCTAGTTCTCCACCTCATCGCGACCAGAGGCCTCACATCCTTTGAAAACTCGAGAGGTCCGTGAAGATCAAGGCTTCCAAAGGAGAGGATGCCTGACTCCTCTTGAAAATGGATAGGAGTCCCAGGATCCCTGTGGCACGTGGAAAGGGACCGTGGGTCTCCCGCCTCACGTGGAGACGCGTCCCAATCGCCATGCCAAGACTCGAGGAGAATCCCGAGGTGTCCCTCGCACCTAGGCAGGAGTCCTGACGTTGCTGAACAAACACGTGTCTGGAAGGGCCCTCCCCATCGTAACTCGAGAATATATCCCAGGTCCGGCCGCAACTCGAGAAAAACAATGAGATTTCCCCCTCGCCGCGAGATGAGGCCCGATACCCCTGCACTGCGTGCAGAGCCATTCCGTGTTCCGCATCAAACATGAAAGGAGCCTTGATTTCCATGATGGCACTCCAGAGAACACCCAAGACACTGTCTCATGTCTAGAAGGATCCTGAGGTCACTGGAGCAACATGAAAGGGCTCCGTGGACCCCAAATCAACTCGAGATGAGAGCTTCGTCCCTGGCTTCGACTCAAGAGGAATACCCACTTTCCACAAGCACCTCAAGAGGAGGCTTCTCTCAGCTACAGGTATGTGAGAGGGACCCTGAGTTTGTGGCCTCAAGTGGAATGGACACTGAGATGCTGTGACTCGAAGGAAGGCCGGATATCCCTGCAGTGAATTGAATGCAGGCTCTTCTTGCATCTCCCACGATGAAGGGATGTCTGAATCCCCTGTGGAGACCACAGAGAAAGAGCTAGTTCTCCACCTCTTCGCGACCGGAGGCCTCACGTCCTTTGAAAATTCCAAAGGTCCGCCAAGATCAATGCTTCCATAGGAGACGGTGCCTGATTCCTCTTGAAAATGGATAGTAGTCCCAGGATCCCTGTGGCACGTGGAAAGGGACCCTGGGTCTCGCACCTCACGTGGAGACGCGTCCCAATGGCCATGCCAAGACTCGAGAAGAATCCGGAGGTGTCCCTGCACCTAGGCAGGAGTCCTGAGGTCGCTGAGCTAACACGTGTCTTTAAGGGGCCTGCCCGTCGTAACTCGAGAATATACCCCAGGTTCCGGCCGCAACTCGAGAAAAACCATGAGACTTCCCACTCACCGCAAGATGAGGCCCAATTCCCCTGCACTGCGTGCAGAGCACTTCCTTGTTCCACATCAAACATGAAACGAGCCTTGATTTCCTTGATGGCACTCCAGAGAACACCCAAGATCACTGTCTCAAGTCTAGAGGGATCCTGAGCTCACTGTAGCAACACGAAAGGGCTCCGTGGACACCAAATCAACTCGAGATGAGAGCTTCGTCCCTGGCTTCGACTCAAGAGGAAAACCCACTTTCCACAAGCACCTCAAGAGGAGGCTTCTCTTAGCTACAGGTATGTGAGTGGGACCCTGAGTTTGTGGCCTCAAGTGGAATGGACACCGAGATGCTCTGACTCGAAGGAAGGCCGGATATCCCTGCAGTGAATTGAATGCAGGCTCGTCTTGCATCTCCCACGACGAAGGGATGTCTGAATCCCCTGTGGAGACCACCAAGAAAGACCTAGTTCTCCGCCTCATCGCGACCGGAGGCCTCACGTCCTTTGAAAACTCGAGAGGTCGGCGGAGATAAATGCTTCCAAAGGAGACGATGCCTGACTCCTCTTCAAAATGGATAGGAGTCCCAGGATCCCTGTGGCACGTGGAAAGGGACCCTGGGTCTCCGGCCTCACGTGGAGACGCGTCCCAATGGCCATGCCAAGACTCGAGGAGAATCCCGAGGTGTCCCTGGCACCTAGGCGGGAATCCTGACGTTGCTGAACAAACACGTGTCTGGAAGGGCCCTCCCCGTCGTAACTCGAGAATATACCCCAGGTTCCGGCCGCAACTCGAGAAAAACCATGAGACTTCCACCTCGCCACGAGATGAGGCCAGATTCCCCTGCACTGCGTGCAGAGCAATTCCGTGTTCCACATCAAACGTGAAAGGGCCTTGATTTCCTTGATGGCACTCCAGAGAAAACCCAATATCACTGTGTCAAGTCTAGAGGGTTCCTGAGGTCACTGTAGCAACAAGAAAAGGTTCCGTGGACCCCAAATCAACTCGAGATGACAGCTTAGTCCCTGGCTTCGACTCAAGAGGAATTCCAACTTTCCACAAGCACCTCAAGAGGAGGCTTCTCTCAGCTACAGGTATGTGACAGGGACCCTGAGTTTGTGGCCTCATGTGGAATGGACAACGAGATGCACTGATTCGAACTAAGCCCGGATATCCCTGCAGTGAATTGAATGCAGGCTCGTCCTACATCTCCCAAGACGAAGGGATGTCTGAATCCCCTGTGGAGACCGCAGAGAAAGACCTAGTTCTCCGCCTCATCGCGACTGGAGGCCTCACATCCTTTGAAAACTCGAGAGGTCTGCGGAGATCAATGCTTCCAAAGGAGACGATGCCTGACTCCTCTTGAAAAAGGATAGGAGTCCCAGGATCCCTGTGGCACGTGGAAAGGGACCCTGGGTCTCCCGCCTCACGTGGAGACGCGTCCCAATGGCCATGCCAAGACTCGAGGAGAATCCCGAAGTGTCCCTCGCACCTAGGCAGGAGTCCTGACGTCGCTGAACAAACACGTGTCTGGAAGGGCCCTCGCCGTTGAAACTCGAGAATATATCCCAGGTTCCGGCCGCAACTCGAGAAAAATCATGCGACTTCACCTCGCCGCAATATGAGGCCCGATTCCCCTGCACTGCATGCAGAGCAATTCCGTGTTCCACATCAAACATGAAAGGAGCCTTGATTTCCTTGATGGCACTCCAGAGATAACCCAAGATCACTGTCTCAAGTATAGAGGGATCCTGAGGTCAATGGAGCAACAAGAAAGGGCTCCGGGAACCCCAAATCAACTCGAGATAAGAGCTGAGTCCCTGCCTTCAACTCAAGGGGAATAGCAACTTTCCACAAACACGTCAAGAGGAGGCTTCTCTCAGCTACAGGAATGTGAGAGGGACCCTGAGTTTGTGGCCTCAAGTGCAATGGACACCGAGATGCTCTGACTCGAAGTAAGGACAGATATCCCTGCAGTGAATTGAATGCAGGTTCGTCTTGCATCTCCCAAAATGAATGGGATGTCTGAATCCCCTCTGGAGACCACAGAGAAAGACCTAGTTCTCGCCACATCGCGACCGGAGGCCTCATATCCTTTGAAAACTCGAGAGGTCCGCGGAGATCAATGCTTCCAAAGGAGACGATGCCTGACTCCTCTTGAAAATGGATAGGAGTCCCAGGATCCCTGTGGCACTTGGAAAGGGACCCTGGGTCTCCCGCCTCACGGGGAGACGCGTCCCAATGGCCATGACAAGACTCGAGGAGAATCCCGAGGTGTCCTTCGCACCTAGGCAGGAGTCCTGACGTCGCTGAAAAAACACGTGTCTGGAAGGGCCCTCCCCGTCGTAACTCGAGAATATACCCCAGGTTCCGGACGCAACTCGAGAAAAACCATGAGACTTCCCCCTCGCCGCGAGATGAGGCCCGATTCCCCTGCACTGCATGCAGAGCAATTCCGTGCTCCACATCAAACATGAAAGAGCCTTGATTTCCTTGATGGCACTCCAGAGAAGACCCAAGATCAATGTCTCAAGTCCAGACGGATCCTGAGGTCACTGCAGCAACACGAAAGGGCTCCGTGGATCCCAAATCAACTCGAGATGAGAGCTTCGTCCCTGGCTTCGACTCAAGAGGAATACCCACGTTCCACAAGCACCTCAAGAGGAGGCTTCTCTCAGCTACAGGTATGAGAGGGGGACCCTGAGTTTGTGACCTCAAGTGGAATGGACACTGAGATGCTCTGACTCGAAGGAAGGCCGGATATTCCTGCAGTGAATTGAATGCAGGCTCGTCTTGCATCTCCCACGACGAAGGGATGTCTGAGTTCCCTGTGGAGATCACAGAGAAAGACCTAGTTCTCCGCCTCATCGGGACCGGAGGCCTCACATCCTTTGAAAACTCGAGAGGTCCGACTAGATCAATGCTTCCAACGGAGACGATGCCTGACTCCTCTTGAAAATGGATAGGAGTCCCGGGATCCCTGTGGCACGTCGAAAGGGACCCTGGGTCTCCTGCCTCACGTGGAGACGCGTCCCAATGGCCATGCCAAGACTCGAGGAGAATCACGAGGTGTCCCTCGCACCTAGGCAGGAGTCCTGATGTCACTGAACAAACACGTGTCTGGAAGGGCCCTCCCTGTCGTAACTCGAGAATATACCCCAGGTTCCGGTCGCAACTCGAGAAAAACCATGAGACTTCCCCCTCGCTGCGAGATGAGGCCCGATTCCCCTGCACTGCGTTCCGACCAATTCCGTGTTCCACATCAAACATGAAAGGAGCCTTGATTTCCTTGATGGCACTCCAGAGAACCCCCAAGATCACTGTCTCAAGTCCAGAGGGATCCTGAGGTCACTGTAGCAAAATTAAAGAGCTCCGTGGACACCAAATCAACTCGAGATGAGAGCTTCGTCCCTGGCTTCGACTCAAGAGGAATACCCACTTTCCACAAGCACCTCAAGAGGAGGCTTCTCTCAGATACAGGTATGTGAGAGGGACCCTGAGTTTGTGGCCTCAAGTGGAATGGACACCGAGATGCTCTGACTCGAAGGAAGGCCGGATATCCCTGCAGTGAATTGAATGCAGGCTCGTCTTGCATCTCCCACAACGAAGAAATGCCTGAATCCCCTGTGGAGACCACAGAGAAAGACCTAGTTCTCCACCTCATCGCGACCAGAGGCCTCACATCCTTTGAAAACTCGAGAGGTCCGTGAAGATCAAGGCTTCCAAAGGAGAGGATGCCTGACTCCTCTTGAAAATGGATAGGAGTCCCAGGATCCCTGTGGCACGTGGAAAGGGACCGTGGGTCTCCCGCCTCACGTGGAGACGCGTCCCAATCGCCATGCCAAGACTCGAGGAGAATCCCGAGGTGTCCCTCGCACCTAGGCAGGAGTCCTGACGTTGCTGAACAAACACGTGTCTGGAAGGGCCCTCCCCATCGTAACTCGAGAATATATCCCAGGTCCGGCCGCAACTCGAGAAAAACAATGAGATTTCCCCCTCGCCGCGAGATGAGGCCCGATACCCCTGCACTGCGTGCAGAGCCATTCCGTGTTCCGCATCAAACATGAAAGGAGCCTTGATTTCCATGATGGCACTCCAGAGAACACCCAAGACACTGTCTCATGTCTAGAAGGATCCTGAGGTCACTGGAGCAACATGAAAGGGCTCCGTGGACCCCAAATCAACTCGAGATGAGAGCTTCGTCCCTGGCTTCGACTCAAGAGGAATACCCACTTTCCACAAGCACCTCAAGAGGAGGCTTCTCTCAGCTACAGGTATGTGAGAGGGACCCTGAGTTTGTGGCCTCAAGTGGAATGGACACTGAGATGCTGTGACTCGAAGGAAGGCCGGATATCCCTGCAGTGAATTGAATGCAGGCTCTTCTTGCATCTCCCACGATGAAGGGATGTCTGAATCCCCTGTGGAGACCACAGAGAAAGAGCTAGTTCTCCACCTCTTCGCGACCGGAGGCCTCACGTCCTTTGAAAACTCCAAAGGTCCGCCAAGATCAATGCTTCCATAGGAGACGGTGCCTGATTCCTCTTGAAAATGGATAGTAGTCCCAGGATCCCTGTGGCACGTGGAAAGGGACCCTGGGTCTCGCACCTCACGTGGAGACGCGTCCCAATGGCCATGCCAAGACTCGAGAAGAATCCGGAGGTGTCCCTGCACCTAGGCAGGAGTCCTGAGGTCGCTGAGCTAACACGTGTCTTTAAGGGGCCTGCCCGTCGTAACTCGAGAATATACCCCAGGTTCCGGCCGCAACTCGAGAAAAACCATGAGACTTCCCACTCACCGCAAGATGAGGCCCAATTCCCCTGCACTGCGTGCAGAGCACTTCCTTGTTCCACATCAAACATGAAACGAGCCTTGATTTCCTTGATGGCACTCCAGAGAACACCCAAGATCACTGTCTCAAGTCTAGAGGGATCCTGAGCTCACTGTAGCAACACGAAAGGGCTCCGTGGACACCAAATCAACTCGAGATGAGAGCTTCGTCCCTGGCTTCGACTCAAGAGGAAAACCCACTTTCCACAAGCACCTCAAGAGGAGGCTTCTCTTAGCTACAGGTATGTGAGTGGGACCCTGAGTTTGTGGCCTCAAGTGGAATGGACACCGAGATGCTCTGACTCGAAGGAAGGCCGGATATCCCTGCAGTGAATTGAATGCAGGCTCGTCTTGCATCTCCCACGACGAAGGGATGTCTGAATCCCCTGTGGAGACCACCAAGAAAGACCTAGTTCTCCGCCTCATCGCGACCGGAGGCCTCACGTCCTTTGAAAACTCGAGAGGTCGGCGGAGATAAATGCTTCCAAAGGAGACGATGCCTGACTCCTCTTCAAAATGGATAGGAGTCCCAGGATCCCTGTGGCACGTGGAAAGGGACCCTGGGTCTCCGGCCTCACGTGGAGACGCGTCCCAATGGCCATGCCAAGACTCGAGGAGAATCCCGAGGTGTCCCTGGCACCTAGGCGGGAATCCTGACGTTGCTGAACAAACACGTGTCTGGAAGGGCCCTCCCCGTCGTAACTCGAGAATATACCCCAGGTTCCGGCCGCAACTCGAGAAAAACCATGAGACTTCCACCTCGCCACGAGATGAGGCCAGATTCCCCTGCACTGCGTGCAGAGCAATTCCGTGTTCCACATCAAACGTGAAAGGGCCTTGATTTCCTTGATGGCACTCCAGAGAAAACCCAATATCACTGTGTCAAGTCTAGAGGGTTCCTGAGGTCACTGTAGCAACAAGAAAAGGTTCCGTGGACCCCAAATCAACTCGAGATGAGAGCTTAGTCCCTGGCTTCGACTCAAGAGGAATTCCAACTTTCCACAAGCACCTCAAGAGGAGGCTTCTCTCAGCTACAGGTATGTGACAGGGACCCTGAGTTTGTGGCCTCATGTGGAATGGACAACGAGATGCACTGATTCGAACTAAGCCCGGATATCCCTGCAGTGAATTGAATGCAGGCTCGTCCTACATCTCCCAAGACGAAGGGATGTCTGAATCCCCTGTGGAGACCGCAGAGAAAGACCTAGTTCTCCGCCTCATCGCGACTGGAGGCCTCACATCCTTTGAAAACTCGAGAGGTCTGCGGAGATCAATGCTTCCAAAGGAGACGATGCCTGACTCCTCTTGAAAAAGGATAGGAGTCCCAGGATCCCTGTGGCACGTGGAAAGGGACCCTGGGTCTCCCGCCTCACGTGGAGACGCGTCCCAATGGCCATGCCAAGACTCGAGGAGAATCCCGAAGTGTCCCTCGCACCTAGGCAGGAGTCCTGACGTCGCTGAACAAACACGTGTCTGGAAGGGCCCTCGCCGTTGAAACTCGAGAATATATCCCAGGTTCCGGCCGCAACTCGAGAAAAATCATGCGACTTCACCTCGCCGCAATATGAGGCCCGATTCCCCTGCACTGCATGCAGAGCAATTCCGTGTTCCACATCAAACATGAAAGGAGCCTTGATTTCCTTGATGGCACTCCAGAGATAACCCAAGATCACTGTCTCAAGTATAGAGGGATCCTGAGGTCAATGGAGCAACAAGAAAGGGCTCCGGGAACCCCAAATCAACTCGAGATAAGAGCTTAGTCCCTGCCTTCAACTCAAGGGGAATAGCAACTTTCCACAAACACGTCAAGAGGAGGCTTCTCTCAGCTACAGGAATGTGAGAGGGACCCTGAGTTTGTGGCCTCAAGTGCAATGGACACCGAGATGCTCTGACTCGAAGTAAGGACAGATATCCCTGCAGTGAATTGAATGCAGGTTCGTCTTGCATCTCCCAAAATGAATGGGATGTCTGAATCCCCTCTGGAGACCACAGAGAAAGACCTAGTTCTCGCCACATCGCGACCGGAGGCCTCATATCCTTTGAAAACTCGAGAGGTCCGCGGAGATCAATGCTTCCAAAGGAGACGATGCCTGACTCCTCTTGAAAATGGATAGGAGTCCCAGAACCCTGTGTCACGTGGAAAGGGACACTGGGTCTACTGCCTCACCTGGAGACGCATCCCAATTGCCATGCGAAACCTCGGGGAGAATCCCGAGGTGTCCATCGCACCTAGGCAGGAGTTCTGACGTCGCTGAACAAACACGTATCTGGAAGGGCCCCCCCCGTCATAACTCGAGAATAGACCCCAGGTTCCGGCCGCAACTCGAGAAAAACCATGAGACTTCCCCCTCGCCGCGAGATGAGGCCCGATTCCCCTGCACTGCGTGCAGAGCAATTCCGTGTTCCAGATCAAACCTGAAAGGAGCCTTGATTTCCTTGATGGCACTCCAGAGAAAACCCAAGATCACTGTCTCAAGTCTAGAGGGATCCTGAGGACACTGGAGCAACTCGAAACGGCTCCGTGGACACCAAATCAACTCGAGATGAGAGCTTCGTCCCTGGATTCGACTCAAGAGGAATACCCACTTTCCACAAGCACCTCAAGAAGAGGCTTCTCTTAGCTTCAGGTATGTGAGTGGGACCCTGAGTTTGTGGCCTCAAGTGGAATGGACACCGAGATGCTCTGACTCGAAGGAAGGCCGGATATCCCTGCAGTGAATTGAATGCAGGCTCGTCTTGCATCTCCCACGACGAAGGGATGTCTGAATCCCCTGTGGAGACCACCAAGAAAGACCTAGTTCTCCGCCTCATCGCGACCGGAGGCCTCACGTCCTTTGAAAACTCGAGAGGTCGGCGGAGATAAATGCTTCCAAAGGAGACGATGCCTGACTCCTCTTCAAAATGGATAGGAGTCCCAGGATCCCTGTGGCACGTGGAAAGGGACCCTGGGTCTCCCGCCTCACGTGGAGACGCGTCCCAATGGCCATGCCAAGACTCGAGGAGAATCCCGAGGTGTCCCTGGCACCTAGGCGGGAATCCTGACGTTGCTGAAAAAACACGTGTCTGGAAGGGCCCTCCCCGACGTAACTCGAGAATATACCCCAGGTTCCGGCCGCAACTCGAGAAAAACCATGAGACTTCCACCTCGCCACGAGATGAGGCCAGATTCCCCTGCACTGCGTGCAGAGCAATTCCGTGTTCCACATCAAACATGAAAGGAGCCTTGATTTCCTTGATGGCACTCCAGAGAACACCCAAGATCACTGTCTCAAGTCTAGAGGGATCCTGAGGTCACTGTAGCAACACGAAAGGGCTCCGTGGACCCCAAATCAACTCGAGATGAGAGCTTAGTCCCTGGCTTCGACTCAAGAGGAATACCCACTTTCCACAAGCACCTCAAGAGGAGGCTTCTCTCAGCTACAGGTATGTGAGAGGGACTATGAGTTTGTGGCGTCAAGTGGAATGAACACCGAGAAGCTCTGCCTCGAAGGAAGGCCGGATATTCCGGCAGGGAATTGAATGCAGGCTCGTCGTGCATCTCCCGTGGCGAAGGGATGTCTGAATCCCCTGTGGAGATCACAGAGAAAGACGTAGTTCTCCGCCTCATCGCGACCGGAGGCCTCACGTCCTTTGAAAACTCGAGAGGTCCGACGAGATCAATGCTTCCAACGGAGACGATGCCTGACTCCTCTTGAAAATGGATAGGAGTCCCAGGATCCCTGTGGCACGTGGAAAGGGACCCTGGGTCTCCCGCCTCACGTGGAGACGCGTCCCAATTGCCATGCCAAGACTCGAGGAGAATCCCGAGGTGTCCCTTGCACCTAGGCAGGAGTCCTGACGTCGCTGAACAAACACGTGTCTGGAAGGGCCCTCCCCGTCGTAACTCGAGAATATACCCCAGGTTCCGGACGCAACTCGAGAAAAACCATGAGACTTCCCCCTCGCCGCGAGATGAGGCCCGATTCCCCTTCACTGAGTGCAGAGCAATTCCGTGTTCCACATCAAACGTGAAATTAGCCTTGATCTCCTTGATGGCACTCCAGAGAAAACCCAAGATCACTGTCTCAAGTCTAGAGGGATCCTGAGGTCACTGGAGTAACAAGAAAGGGCTCCGTGGACCCCAAATCAACTCGTGATGAGTGCTTAGTCCTGGCTTCTACTCAAGAGGAATACCAACTTTCTGCAAGCACTTCAAGAGGAGGCTTCTCTCAGCTACATGTATGTGAGAGGGACCCTGAGTTTGTGGCCTCAAGTGGAATGGGCACTGAGATGCTCTGACTCGAAGTTAGGCCGGATATCAATGCAGTGAATTGAATGCAGGCTCGTCTTGCATCTCCCAATACGAAGGGATGTCTGAATCCCCTGTGGAGACCACAGAGAAAGACCTAGTCCTCCGCCTCAACGCGACCGGAGGCCTCACATCCCTTGAAAACTCGAGAGGTCCGCGGAGATCAATGCTTCCAAAGGAGACGATGCCTGACGCCTCTAGAAAATAGATAGTAGTCCCAGGATCCCTGTGGCACGTGGAAAGGTACCCTGGTTATCCCGCCTCACGTGGAGACGCGTCCCAATTGCCATGCCAAGACTCGAGGAGAATCCTGAGGTGTCCCTCGCACCTAGGCAGGAGTCCTGACGTCGCTGAACAAACACGTGTCTGGAAGGGCCCTCCCCGTCGTAACTCGAGAATATAAATCAGGTTCTGGCCGCAACTCGAGAAAAACCATGAGACTTCCCCCTCGCCGCGAGATGAGGCTAGATTTCCCTGCACTGCGTGCAGAGCAATTCCGTGTTCCATATCAAACGTGAAAGGAGCCTTGATTTCCTTTATGGCACTCCAGAGAAAACCCAAGATCACTGTCTCAAGTCTAGAGGGATCCTGAGGTCACTGGAGCAACACGAAAGGGCTCCGTGCACCCCAAATCAACTCGAGATGAGAGCTTAGTCCGCGGATTCGACTCAAGAGGAATACCAACTTTCCACAAGCACCTCAAGAGGAGGCTTCTCTCAGCTACAGGTATGTTAGAGGGACCCTGAGTTTGTGGCCTCAAGTAGAATGGACACCGAGATGCTCTGACTCGAAGTAAGGCCGGATATCCTTGCAGTGAATTGAATGCAGGCTCGTCGTGCATCTCCCAAGACGAAGGGATGTCTGAATCCCCTGTGGAGACCACAGAGAAAGACCTAGTTCTCCGCCTCAACGCGACCGGAGGCCTCACATCCTTTGAAAACTCGAGAGGTGCGCGGAGATCAATGCTTCCAAAGGAGACGATGCCAGACTCCTCTTGAAAATGGATAGGAGACCTAGGATCCCTATGGCACGTGGAAAGGGACCCTGGGTCTCCCGCCTCACGTGGAAACCCGTCCCAATTGCCATGCCAAGACTCGAGGAGAATCCCGAGGTGTCCCTCGCACCTAGGCAGGAGTCCTGACGTTGCTGAACTTACAAGTGTCTCTAAGGTCCCTCGCCGTCGTAACTCGAGAATATACCCCAGGTTCCGGCCGCAACTCGACAAAAACCATGAGACTTCCCCCTCGCAGCGAGATGAGGCCCGATTCCCCTGCACTGCATACAGAGCAATTCCGTGTTCCACATCAAACGTGAAAGGAGCCTTGATTTCCTTGATGGCACTCAAGAGAAAACCCAAGATCACTGTCTCAAGTTTGGAGGGATCCTGAGGTCACTGGAGCAACACGAAAGGGCTCCATGGACCCCAAATCAACTCGAATGAGAGCTTAGTCGCTGGTTTCGACTCAAGAGGAATACCAACTTTCCACAAGCACCTCAAGAGGAGGCTTCTCTCAGCTACAGGTATGTGAGAGGGACCCTGAGTTTTTGGCCTCAAGTGAAATGGACACCGAGATGCTCGGACTCGAAGTAAGGCCGGATATCCCTGCAGTGAATTGAACGCAGGCTCGTCTTGCATCTCCCAAGACGAAGGGATGTCTGAATCCCCTGTGGAGACCACGGAGAAAGACCGAGTTCTCCGCCTCATCGCGACCGGAGGCCTCACATCCTTTAAAAACTCGAGAGGTAAGCGGAGATCAATGCTTCCAAAGGAGACGATGCATGACTCCTCTTGAAAATGGATAGGAGTCCCAGGATCCCTGTGGCACGTGGAAAGGGACCCTGGGTCTCCCGCCTCAAGTGGAGACGCGTCCAAATTGCCATGCCAAGACTCGAGGAGAATCCCGAGGTGTCCCTCGCACCTAGGCAGGAGTCCTCACGTCGCTGAACAAACCCGTGTCTGGAAGGGCCCTACCCGTCGTAACTCGAGAATATACCCCAGGTTCCGGCCGCAACTCGAGAAAAACCATGAGACTTCCCCCTCGCCGCGAGATGAGGCCCGATTCCCCTGCACTGCGTGCAGAGCAATTCCGTATTCCACATCAAAAATGAAAGGAGCCTTGATTTCCTTGATGGCACTCCAGAGAAAACCCAAGATCACTGTCTCAAGTCTAGAGGGATCCTGAGGTCACTGGAGCAACACGAAAGGGCTCCGTGGACCCCAAATCAACTCGAGATGAGAGTTTAGTCCCTGGCTTCGACTCAAGAGGAATACCAATTTCCACAAGCACCTCAAGAGGAGGCTTCTCTCAGCTAGAGGTATGTGATACGGACCCTAAGTTTGTGGCCTCAATTGGAATGGACACCGAGATGCTCTGACTCGAAGTAAGGCGGGATATCCCTGCAGTGAATTGAATGCAGGCTCGTCTTGCATCTCCCAAGACGAAGGGTTGTCTGAATACCCTGTGGACACCACAGAGAAAGACCTAGTCCTCCAACTCATCGCGAACGGAGGCCTCACATCCTTTGAAAACTCGAGAGGTACACGGAGATCAATGCTTCCAAAGGAGACGATGCCTGACTCCTCTTGAAAATGGATAGGAGTCCCAGGATCCCTGTGGCACGTTATAAGGGACCCTGGGTCTCCTGCCTCACGTGGAGACGCGTCCCAATTGCCATGCCAAGACTCGAGGAGAATCCCGAGTTGTCCCACGCACCTAGGCAGGAGTCCTGACGTCGCTGAACAAACACGTGTCCGGAAGGGCCCTCCCCGTCGTAACTCGAGAATATACCCCAGGTTCCGGCCGCAACTCGAGAAAAACCATGAGACTTCCCCCTCGCCGCGAGATGAGGCCCGATTCCCCTGCACTGCATGCAGAGCAATTCTGTGTTCCACATCAAACGTGAAAGGAGCCTTGATTTCCTTGATGGCACTCCAGAGAAAACCCAAGATCACTGTGTCAAGTCTAGAGGGACCCTGTGGTCACTGTAGCAACACGAAAGGGCTCCGTGGACCCCAAATCAACTCGAGATGAGAGCTTAGTCCCTGGCTTCGACTCAAGAGGAATACCAACTTTCCACAAGCACCTCAAGAGGAGGCTTCTCTCAGCTACAGGTATGTGAGATGGACCCTGAGTTTGTGGCCTCAAGTGGAATGGACACCGAGATGCTCTGACTCGAAGTAAGGCCGGATATCCCTGCAGTGAATTGAATGCAGGCTCATCTTGCATCTCCCAAGACGAAGGGATGTCTGAATCCCCTGTGGAGACCACAGAGAAAGACCGAGTTCTCCGCCTCATCGCGACCGGTGGCCTCACATCCTTTGAAAACTCGAGAGGTGGGCGGAGATCAATGCTTCCAAAGGAGACGATGCCTGACTCCTCTTGAAAATGGATAGGAGTCCCAGGATCCCTGTGGCACGTGGAAAGGGACACTGGGTCTCCCGCCTCATGTGGAGACGCGTCCAAATTGCCATGCCAAGACTCGAGGAGAATCCCGAGGTGTCCCTCGCACCTAGGCAGGAGTCCTGACGTCGCTGAACAAACACGTGTCTGGAAGGGCCCTCCCCGTCGTAACTCGAGAATATACCCCAGGTTCTGGCCGCAATCGAGAAAAACCATGAGATTTACCCCTCGCCACGAGTTGAGGCCTGATTCCCCTGCACTGCATGCAGAGCAATTAAGTGTTCCACATCAAACGTGAAAGGAGCCTTGATTACCTTGATGGGACTCCAGTGAAAACCAAAGATCACTGTCTCAAGTCTAGAGGGAACCTGAGGTCACTGGACCAACAGGAAAGGGCTCCGTGGACCCCAAATCAACTCGAGATGAGAGCTTGATCCCTGGCTTAGACTCAAGAGGAATACCAACTTTCCACAAGCACCTCAAGAGGAGGCTTCTCTCAGCTACATGTATATTTGATTGACCCTGAGTTTGTGGCCTCAAGTGGAATGGACACCGAGATGCTCTGACTCGAAGTAAGGCCGGATATCCCTGCAGTGAATAGAATGCAGGCTCGTCTTGCATCTCCCAAGACGAAGGGTTGTCTGAATCCCCTGTGGAGACCACAGAAAAAGACCTAGTCCTCCGCCTCATCGAGACCGGAGGCCTCACATCCTTTGAAAACTCGAGAGGTGGGCGGAGATCAGTGCTTCCAAAGGAGACGATGCCTGACTCCTCTTGAAAATGGATAGGAGTCCCAGGATCCCTGTGGCACGTGGAAAGGGACCCTGGGTCTCCCGCCTCAGATGGAGACGGGTCCAAATTGCCATGCCAAGACTCGAGGAGAATCCCGAGGTGTCCCTCGCACCTAGGCAGGAGTCCTGACGTCGCTGAACAAACACGTGTCTGGAAGGGCCCTCCCCGTCGTAACTCGAGAATATACCCCAGGTTCCGGCCGAAACTCGAGAAAAACCATGAGATTTCCCCCTCGCCGCGAGTTCAGGCCCGATCTCTGCACTGCATGCAGAGCAATTCCGTGTTCCACATCAAACGTGAAAGGAGCCTTGATTTCCTTGATGGCACTCCAGAGAAAACCCAAGATCACTGTCTCAAGTCTAGAGGGATCCTGAGGTCACTGTACCAACAGGAAAGGACTCCGTGTACCGCAAATCAACTCGAGATGAGAGCTTAGTCCCTGGCTTCGACTCAAGAGGAATGCCAACTTTCCACAAGCACCTCAGGAGGAGGCTTCTCTCAGCTACAGGTATGTGAGAGGGACCCTGAGTTTGTGGCCTCAAGTGGAATGGACACCGAGATGCTCTGACTCGAAATAAGGCCGGATATCCCTGCAGTGAATTGAATGCAGGCTCGTCTTGCATCTCCCAAGACGAAGGGATGTCTGAATCCCCTGTGGAGACCACAGAGAAAGACCTAGTCCTCCGCCTCCTCGCGACAGGAGGCCTCATATCCGTTGAAAACTCGAGAGGTCCGCTGAGATCAATACTTCCGAAGGAGACGATGCCTGACTCCTCTTGAAAATGGATAGGAGTCCCAGGATATCTGTGGCACGTGGAAAGGAACCCTGGGTCTCCCGCCTCACGTGGAGACGCGTCCCAATTCCAATGCAAAGACTCGAGGAGAATCCCGAGGTGTCCCTCGCACCTAGGCAGGGGTCCTGACGTCGCTGAACAAACACGTGTCTGGAAGGGCCCTCCCCGTCGTAACTCGAGAATATAACCCAGGTTACGGCCGCAACTCGAGAAAAACCATGAGACTTCCCCCTAGCCGCGACATGAGGCCCGATTCCCCTGCACTGCGTGCAGAGCAATTCCGTGTTCCACATCAAACGTGAAAGGAGCCTTGATTTCCTTAATGGCACTACAGAGAAAACCCAAGATCACTGTCTCAAGTCTAGAGGGATCCTGACGTCACTGGAGCAACACGAAAGGGCTCCGTGGACCCCAAATCAACTCGAGATGAGAGCATAGTCCCTGGCTTCGACTCAAGAGGAATACGTAGTTTCCACAAGCACCTGAAGAGGAGGCTTCTCTCAGCTACAGGTATTTGAGAGGGACCCTGAGTTTGTGGCCTCAAGTGGAATGGACACCGAGATGCTCTGACTCGAAGTAAGGCCGGATATCCCTGCAGTGAATTGAATGCAGGCTCGTCTTGCATCTCCCAAGAAGAAGGGATGTCTGAATCCCCAGTGGAGACCACAGAGAAAGACCTAGTCCTCCGCCTCAACGCGACCGGAGGCCTCACATCCTTTGAAAACTCGAGAGGTCCGCGGAGATCAATGCTTCCAAAGGAGACGATGCCTGACTCCTCTTGAAAATGGATAGGAGTCCCAGGATCCCTGTGGCACGTGGAAAGGGAAACTTGGTCTCCCGCCTCACGTGGAGACACGTCCCAATTGCCATGCCAAGACTCGAGGAGAATCCCGAGGTGTCCCTCGCACCTAGGCAGAAGTCCTGACGTCGCTGAACAAACACGTGTCTGGAAGGGCCCTCCCCGTCGTAACTCGAGAATATACCCCAGGTTCCGGCCGCAACTCGAGAAAAACCATGAGACTTCCCCCTCGCCGCGAGATGATGCCCGATTCCTCTGTGCTGCGTGCAGAGCAATTCCGTGTTCCACATCAAACGTGATAGGAGCCTTGATTTCGTTGATGGCACTCCAGAGAAAACCAAAGATCACTGTCTCAAGTCTAGAGGGATCCTGAGGTCACTGGAGCAACACGAAAGGGCTGCGTGGTCCCCAAATCAACTCGAGATGATACCTTAGTCCGTGGCTTCGACTCAAGAGGAATACGAAGTTTCCACAAGCACCTGAAGAGGAGGCTTCTCTCAGCTACAGGTATGTGAGAGGGACCCTGAGTTTGTGGCCTCAAGTGGAATGGACACCGAGATGCTCTGACTCGAAATAAGGAGGGATATCTTTGCAGTGAATTGAATGCAGGCTCGTCTTGCATCTTCCAATACGAAGGGATGTCTGAATCCCCAGTGGAGACCACAGAGAAAGACCTAGTCCTCCGCCTCAACGCGACCGGAGGCCTCACATCCTTTGAAAACTCGAGAGTTCCGCGGAGATCAATGCTTCCAAAGGAGACGATGCCTGACTCCTCTTGAAAATGGATAGGAGTCCCAGGATCCCTGTGGCACGTGGAAAGGGACCCTGGGTCTCCCGCCTCACGTGGAGACGCGTCCCAATTGCCATGCCAAGACTCGAGGAGAATCCCGAAGTGTCCCTCGCACCTGGGCAGGAGTCCTGACGTCGCTGAACAAACACGTGTCTGGAAAGGCCCTCCCCATCGTAACTCGAGAATATACCCCATGTTCCGGCCGCAACTCGAGAAAAACCATGAGACCTCCCCCTCTCCGCGAGCTGAGGCCCCATTCCCCTGCACTGCATGCAGAGCAATTCCGTGTTCCACATCAAACGGGAAAGGAGCCTTGATTTCCTTGATGGCACTCCAGAGAAAACCCAAGATCACTGTCTCAAGTCTAGAGGGATCCTGAGGTCACTGGAGCAACACGAAAGGGCTCCGTGGACCCCAAATCAACTCGAGATGAGAGCTTTGTCCCTGGCTTCGACTCAAGACGAATACCAACTTTCAACAAGCACCTCACGAGGAGGCTTGTCTCAGCTACAGGTATGAGAGAGGGACCCTGAGTTTGTGGCCTCAAGTGGAATGGACACCGAGATGCTCTGACTCGAAGTAAGGCCGGATATCCCTGCAGTGAATTGAATGCAGGCTCGTCTTGCATCTCCCAAGAAGAAGGGATGTCTGAATCCCCTGTGGAGACCACAGAGAAAGACCTAGTCCTCCGCCTCAACGCGACCGGAGGCCTCACATCCTTTGAAAACTCGAGAGGTCCGGGGAGATCAATGCTTCCAAAGGAGACGATGCCTGACTCCTCTTGAAAATGGATAGGAGTCCCAGGATCCCCGTCCACATGGACGGGGACCCTGGGACTCCCGCTTCACGTGAACACGCGTCCCAATTGCCATGCCAAGACTCGAGGAGAATCCCGAGGTGTCCCTCGAACCTAGGCAGGAGTCCTGACGTCGCTGAACAAACACGTGTCTGGAAGGTCCCTCCCCATCGTACCTCGAGAATATACCCCAGGTTCCGGCCGCAACTCGAGAAAAACCATGAGACTTCCCCCTCGCCGCGAGATGAGGCCCGATTCCCCTGCACTGTGTGCAGAGCAATTCCGTGATCCACATGAAACATGAAAGGAGCCTTGATTTCCTTGATGGCACTCCATAGAAAAAGCAAGATCACTGTCTCAAGTCTAGAGGGATCCTGAGGTCACTGGAACAACACGAAAGGGCTCCATGGACACCAAATCAAGTCGAGATGAGAGCTTAGTCCCTGGCTTCTACTCAAGAGGAATACCAACTTTCCACAAGCACCTGAAGAGGAGGCTTCTCTCAGCTACAGGTATGTGATAGGACCCTGAGTTTGTGGCCTCAAGTGGAATGGACACTGAGATGCTCTGACTCGAAGTAAGGCCGGATATCCCTGCAGTGAATTGAATGCAGGCTCGTCTTGCATCTCCCAAGACGAAGGGATGTCTGAATCCCCTGTGGAGACGACAGAGAAAGACCTAGTCCTCCGCCTCATCGCGACTGGAGGCCTCACATCCTTTGAAAACTCAGGAGGTCTGCGGAGATCAATGCTTCCAAAGGAGACGATGCCTGACTCCTACTGAATATGGATAGGAGTCCCAGGATCCCTGTGGCACGTGGAAAGGGAACCTGGGTCTCCCGCCTCACGTGGAGACGCGTCCCAATTGCCATGCCAAGACTCGAGGAGAATCCCGAGGTGTCCCTCGCACCTAGGCCGGAGTCCTGACGTCGCTGAACAAACACGTGTCTGGAAGGGCCCTCCCCGTCGTAACTCGAGAATATACCCCAGGTTCCGGCCGCAACTGGAGAAAAACCATGAGACTTCCCCCTCGCCGAGAGATGAGGCCCGATACCCTAGAACTGCGTGCAGAGCAATTCCGTGTGAAACAACAAACGTGAAAGGAGCCTTGATTTCCTTGATGGCACTCCAGAGAAAACCCAAGATCACTGTCTCAAGTCTAGAGGGATCCTGAGGTCACTGGAGCAACACGAAAGGGCTCCGTGGACCCCAAATCAACTCGAGATGAGAGCTTAGTCCCTGGCTTCGACTCAAGAGGAATACCAACTTTCCACAAGCACCTCAACAGGAGGCTTCTCTCAGCAACAGGTATGTGAGACGGACCCTGAGTTTGTGGCCTCAAGTGGAATGGACACCGAGATGCTCTGACTCGAAGTAAGGCCGGATATCCCTGCAGTGAATTGAATGCAGGCTTGTCTTGCATCTCCCAAGATGAAGGGATGTCTTAATCCCCTGTGGAGACCACAGAGAAAGACCTAGTCCTCCGCCTCAAAGCGACCGGAGGCCTCACATCCTTTGAAAACTCGAGAGGTCCGCGGAGATCAATGCTTCCAAAGGAGACGATGCCTCACTCCTCTTGAAAGTGGATAGGAGTCCCAGGATCCCTGTGGCACGTGGAAAGGGACCCTGGGTCTCCCACCTCACGTGGAGACGTGTCCCAATTGCCATGCCAAGACTCGAGGAGAATTCCGAGGTGTCCCTCGCACCTAGGCCGGAGTCCTGACGTCGCTGAACAAACACGTGTCTGGAAGGGCCCTCCCCGTCTTAACTCGAGAATATACCCCAGGTTCCGGCCACAACTCGAGAAAAACCATGAGACTTCCCCCTCGCCGCGAGATGAGACCCGATTCCCCTGCACTGCGTGCAGAGCAATTCCGTGTTCCACATCAAACGTGAAAGGAGCCTTGATTTCCTTGATGGCACTCCAGAGAAAACCCAAGATCACTGTTTCAAGTCTAGAGGGATCCTGAGGTCACTGGAGCAACATGAAAGGGCTCCGTGGACCCCAAATCAACTCGAGATGAGAGCTTAGTCCCTGGCTTCGACTCAAGAGGAATAGTAACTTTCCACAAGCCCCTCAAGAGGAGGCTTCTCTCAGCTACAGGTATGTGAGAGGGACCCTGAGTTTGTGGCCTCAAGTAGAATGGACACCGAGATGCTCTGACTCGAAGTAAGGCCGGATATCCCTGCGGTGAATTGAATGCAGGGTCGTCTTCCATCTCCCAAGACGAAGGGATGTCTGAATCCCCTGTGGAGACCACAGAGAAAGACCTAGTTCTCAGCCTCATGGCGACCGGAGGCCTCACATCCTTTGAAAACTCGAGAGGTCCGCGGAGATCAATGCTTCCAAAGGAGACGATGCCTGACTCCTCTTGAAAATGGATAGGAGTCCCAGGATCCCTGTCCACATGGACGGGGACCCTGGGTCTCCCGCTTCACGTGAACACGCGTCCCAATTGCCATGCCAAGACTCGAGGAGAATCCCGAGGTTTCCCTCGAACCTAGGCAGGAGTCCTGACGTCGCTGAACAAACACGTGTATGGAAGGGCCCTCCCCGTCGTAACTCGAGAATATACCCCAGTTTCCGGCCGCAACTCGAGAAAAACCATGAGACTTACCCCTCGCCACCAGATGAGGCCCGATTCCCCTGCACTGCGTGCAGAGCAATTCTGTGTTCCACATCAAACGTGAAAGGAGCCTTGATTTCCTTGATGGCACTCCAGAGAAAACCCCAGATCACTGTCTCAAGTCTAGAGGGATCCTGAGGTCACTGTAGCAACACGAAAGGGCTCCGTGGACCCCAAATCAAATCGAGATGAGAGCTTAGTCCCTGGCTTCGACTAAAGAGGAATACCAACTTTCCACAAGCACCTCAAGAGGAGGCTTCTCTCAGCTACAGGTATGTGAGAGGGCCCCTGAGTTTGTGGCCTCAAGTGGAATGGACACCGAGATGCTCTGACTCGAAGTAAGGCCGGATATCCCTGCAGTGAATTGAATGCAGGCTCGTCTTGCATCTCCCAAGACGAAGGGCTGTCTGAATCCCCTGTGGAGACCACAGAGAAAGACCTAAATCTCCGCCTCATCGCGAGCTGAGGCCTCACATCCTTTGAAAACTCGAGAGGTCCGCGGAGATCAATGCTTCCAAAGGAGACGATGCCTGACTCCTCTTGAAAATGGATAGGAGTCCAAGGAACACTGTGGCACGTGGAAAGGGACCCTGGGTCTCCCGCCTCACGTGGAGACGCATCCCAATTGCCATGCCAAGACTCGAGGAGAATCCCGAGGTGTCCCTCGCACCTAGGCAGGAGTCCTGACGTCGCTGAACAAACACGTGTCTGGAAGGGCCCTCCCCATCGTAACTCGAGAATATATCCCAGGTTCCGGCCGCAACTCGAGAAAAACCATGAGACTTCCCCCTCGCTGCGAGATGAGGACCGATTCCCCTGCACTGAGTGCAGAGCAATTCCGTGTTCCACATCAAACGAGAAAGGAGCCTTGATTTCCTTGATGGCACTCCAGGGAAAACCCAAGATCACTGTCTCAAGTCTAGAGGGATCCTGAGGTCACTGGAGCAACACGAAAGGGCTCCGTGGACCCCAAATCAACTCGAGATGAGAGCTTAGTCCCTGGCTTCTACTCAAGAGGAATACCAACTTTCCTCAAGCACCTCAAGAGGAGGCTTCTCTCAGCTACAGGTATGTGAGAGGGAGCCTGAGTTTGTGGCCTCAAGTGAAATGGACACCGAGATGCTCTGACTCGAAGTAAGGCCGGATATTCCAACAGTGAATTGAATGAAGGCTCGTCTTGCATCTCCCAAGACGAAGGGATGTCTGAATCCACTGTGGAGACGACAGAGAAAGTACTAGTCCGCCGCCTCATCGCGAACGGAGGCCTCACATCCTTTGAAAACTCGAGAGGTCTGTGGAGATCAACTCTTCCATAGGAGATGATGCCTGACTCCTCTTGAAAATGGATAGGAGTCCCAGGATCCCTGTGGCACGTGGAAAGGGACCATTGGTCTCCCGCCTCACTTGGAGACGCGTCCCAATTGCCATGCCAAGACTCGAGGAGAATCCCGAGGTGTCCCTCGCACCTAGGCAGGAGTCCTAACGTCGCTGAACAAACACGTGCCTGGAAGGTCCCTCCCCGTCGTAACTCGAGAATATACGCCAGGTTCCGGCCGCAACTCGAGAAAAACCATGAGACTTCCCCCTCGCCGCGAGATGAGACGCGATTCCCCTGCACTGCGTGCAGAGCAATTCCGTGTTCCACATCAAACGTGAAAGGAGACTTGATTTCCTTGATGGCACTCCAGAGAAAACCCAAGATCACTGACTCAAATCTAGAGGGATCCTGAGGTCATTGGAGCAACACGAAAGGGCTCCAGGGACCCCAAATCTACTCGAGATGAGAGCTTAGTCCATGGCTTCGACTCAAGAGGAATACCAACTTTCCACAAGCACCTCAAGAGGAGGCTTCTCTCAGCTACAGGTATGTGAGAGGGACCCTGAGTTTGTGGCCTCAAGTCGAATGGACACCGAGATGCTCTGACTCGAATTAAGACAGGATATCCCAACAGTGAATTGAATGCAGGCGCGTCTTGCATCTCCCAAGACGAAGGGATGTCTGAATCCCCTGTGGAGACAACAGAGAAAGACCTAGTCCTCCGCCTCAAAGCGACCGGAGGGCTCACATCCTTTGAAAACTCGAGAGGTCCGCGGAGATCAATGCTTCCAAAGGAGACGATGCCTGACTCCTCTTGAAAATGGATAGGAGTCCCAGGATCCCCGTCCACATGGACGGGGATCCTGGGACTCCCGCTTCACGTGAACACGCGTCCCAATTGCCATGCAAAGACTCGAGGAGAATCCCGAGGTGTCCCTCGAACCTAGGCAGGAGTCCTGACGTCGCTGAACAAACACGTGTCTGGAAGGTCCCTCCCCGTCGTACCTCGAGAATATACCACAGGTTCCGGCCGCAACTCGAGAAAAACCATGAGACTTCCCCTTCGCCGCGAGATGAGGCCTGATTCCCCTGCACTGTGTGCAGAGCAATTCCGTGATCCACATGAAACATGAAAGGAGCCTTGATTTCCTTGATGGCACTCCATAGAAAAAGCAAGATCACTGTCTCAAGTCTAGAGGGATCCTGAGGTCACTGGAACAACACGAAAGGGCTCCATGGACACCAAATCAAGTCGAGATGAGAGCTTAGTCCCTGGCTTCGACTCAAGAGGAATACCAACTTTCCACAAGCACCTGAAGAGGAGGCTTCTCTCAGCTACAGGTATGTGATAGGACCCTGAGTTGTGGCCTCAAGTGGAATGGACACTGAGATGCTCTGACTCGAAGTAAGGCCGGATATCCCTGCAGTGAATTGAATGCAGGCTCGTCTTGCATCTCCCAAGACGAAGGGATGTCTGAATCCCCTGTGGAGACGACAGAGAAAGACCTAGTCCTACGCCTCATCGCGACCGGAGGCCTCACATCCTTTGAAAACTCAGGAGGTCTGCGGAGATCAATGCTTCCAAAGGAGACGATGCCTGACTCCTACTGAATATGGATAGGAGTCCCAGGATCCCTGTGGCACGTGGAAAGGGAACCTGGGTCTCCCGCCTCACGTTGAGACGCGTCCCAATTGCCATGCCAAGACTTGAGGAGAATCCCGAGGTGTCCCTCGCACCTAGGCAGGAGTCCTGACGTCGCTGAACAAACACGTGTCTGGAAGGGCCCTCCCCGTCGTAACTCGAGAATATACCCCAGGTTCCGGCCGCAACTGGAGAAAAACCATGAGACTTCCCCCTCGCCGAGAGATGAGGCCCGATACCCTAGCACTGCGTGCAGAGCAATTCCGTGTTAAACAACAAACGTGAAAGGAGCCTTGATTTCCTTGATGGCACTTCAGAAAAAACCCAAGATCACTGTCTCAAGTCTAGAGGGATCCTGAGGTCACTGGAGCAACACGAAAGGGCTCCGTGGACCCCAAATCAACTCGAGATGAGAGCTTAGTCCCTGGCTTCGACTCAAGAGGAATACCAAGTTTCCACAAGCACCTCAACAGGAGGCTTCTCTCAGCAACAGGTATGTGAGACGGACCCTGAGTTTGTGGCCTCAAGTGGAATGGACACGGAGATGCTCTGACTCGAAGTAAGGCCGGATATCCCTGCAGTGAATTAAATGCAGGCTTGTCTTGCATCTCCCAAGATGAAGGGATGTCTTAATCCCCTGTGGAGACCAGAGAGAAAGACCTAGTCCTCCGCCTCAAAGCGACCGGAGGCCTCACATCCTTTGAAAACTCGAGAGGTCTGCGGAGATCAATGCTTCCAAAGGAGACGATGCCTCACTCCTCTTGAAAGTGGATAGGAGTCCCAGGATCCCTGAGGCACGTGGAAAGGGACCCTGGGTCTCCCACCTCACGTGGAGACGTGTCCCAATTGCCATGCCAAGACTCGAGGAGAATCCCGAGGTGTCCCTCGCACCTAGGCCGGAGTCCTGACGTCGCTGAACAAACACGTGTCTGGAAGGGCCCTCCCCGTCTTAACTCGAGAATATACCCCAGGTTCCGGCCGCAACTCGAGAAAAACCATGAGACTTCCCCCTCGCCGCGAGATGAGACAAGATTCCCCTGCACTGCGTGCAGAGCAATTCCGTGTTCCACATCAAACGTGAAAGGAGCCTTGATTTCCTTGATGGCACTCCAGAGAAAAACCCAAGATCACTGTTTCAAGTCTAGAGGGATCCTGAGGTCACTGGAGCAACACGAAAGGGCTCCGGGGACCCCAAATCAACTCGAGATGAGAGCTTAGTCCCTGGCTTCGACTCAAGAGGAATACCAACTTTCCACAAGCACCTCAAGAGGAGGCTTCTCTCAGCTACAGGTATGTGAGAGGGACCCTGAGTTTGTGGCCTCAAGTAGAATGGACACCGAGATGCTCTGACTCGAAGTAAGGCCGGATATCCCTGCAGTGAATTGAATGCAGGCACGTCTTGCATCTCCCAAGACGAAGGGATGTCTGAATCCCCTGTGGAGACCACAGAGAAAGACCTAGTTCTCAGCCTCATGGCGACCGGAGGCCTCACATACTTTGAAAACTCGAGAGGTCCGCGGAGATCAATGCTTCCAAAGGAGACGATGCCTGATTCCTCTTGAAAATGGATAGGAGTCCCAGGATCCCTGTCCACATGGACGGGGACCCTGGGTCTCCCGCTTCACGTGAACACGCGTCCCAATTGCCATGCCAAGACTCGAGGAGAATCCCGAGGTGTCCCTCGAACCTAGGCAGGAGTCCTGACGTCGCTGAACAAACACGTGTATGGAAGGGCCCTCCCCGTCGTAACTCGAGAATATACCCCAGGTTCCGGCCGCAACTCGAGAAAAACCATGAGACTTACCCCTCGCCACCAGATGAGGCCCGATTCCCCTGCACTGCGTGCAGAGCAATTCTGTGTTCCACATCAAACATGAAAGGAGCCTTGATTTCCTTGATGGCACTCCAGAGAAAACCCCAGATCACTGTCTCAAGTCTAGAGGGATCCTGAGGTCACTGTAGCAACACGAAAGGGCTCCGTGGACCCCAAATCAAATCAAGATGAGAGCTTAGTTCCTGGCTTCTACTCAAGAGGAATACCAACTTTCCACAAGCACCTCAAGAGGAGGCTTCTCTCAGCTACAGGTATGTGAGAGGGACCCTGAGTTTGTGGCCTCAAGTCGAATGGACACCGAAATGCTCTGACTCGAAGTAAGGCCGGATATCCCTTCAGTGAATTGAATGCAGGCTCGTCTTGCATCTCCCAAGACGAAGGGATGTCTGAATCCGCTGTGGAGTCCACAGAGAAAGACCTAGTCCTCCGCCTCATCGCGACCGGAGGCCTCACATCCTTTGAAAACTCGAGAGGTCCGCGGAGATCAATGCTTCCAAAGGAGACGATGCCTGACTCCTCTTGAAAATGGATAGGAGTCCAAGGAACACTGTGGCACGTGGAAAGGGACCCTGGGTCTCCCGCCTCACGTGGAGACGCATCCCAATTGCCATGCCAAGACTCGAGGAGAATCCCGAGGTGTCCCTCGCACCTAGGCAGGAGTCCTGACGTCGCTGAACAAACACGTGTCTGGAAGGGCCCTCCCCATCGTAACTCGAGAATATACCCCAGGTTCCGGCCGCAACTCGAGAAAAACCATGAGACTTCCCCCTCGCTGCGAGATGAGGTCCGATTCCCCTGCACTGAGTGCAGAGCAATTCCGTGTTCCACATCAAACGAGAAAGGAGCCTTGATTTCCTTGATGGCACTCCAGGGAAAACCCAAGATCACTGTCTCAAGTCTAGAGGGATCCTGAGGTCACTGGAGCAACACGAAAGGGCTCCGGGGACCGCAAATCTACTCGAGATGAGGGCTTAGTCCCTGGCTTCGACTCAAGAGGAATACCAACTTTCCACAAGCACCTCAAGAGGAGGCTTCTCTCAGCTACAGGTATGTGAGAGGGACAATGAGTTTGTGGCCTCAAGTCGAATGGACACCGAGATGCTCTGACTCGAATTAAGACAGAATATCCCAACAGTGAATTGAATGCAGGCGCGTCTTGCATCTCCCAAGACGAAGGGTTGTCTGAATCCCCTGTGGAGACCACAGAGAAAGACCTAGTTCTCTGCCTATCGCGACCGGAGGCCTCACATCCCTTGAAAACTAGAGAGGTCCGCGGAGATCAATGCTTCCAAAGGAAACGAAGCCTGACTCCTCTTGAAAATGGATAGGAGTCCCAGGATCCCTGTGGCACGTGGAAAGGGACCCTGGGTCTCCAGCCTCACGGGGAGACGCGTCCCAATTGCCATGCCAAGACTCGAGGAGAATCCCGAGGTGTCCCTCGCACCTAGGCAGGAGTCCTGACGTCGCTGAAAAAACACGCGACCTGAAGGGCCCTCCCCATCGTAACTCGAGAATATACCCCAGGTTCCGGCCGCAACTCGACAAAAACCATGAGACTTCCCCGTCGCCGCGAAATGAGGCCCGATTCCCCTGCACTGTGTGCACAGCAATTCCGTGTTCCACAACAAACGTGAAAGGAGGCTTGATATCCTTGATGGCACTCCAGAGAAAAAGCAAGATCACTGTGTCAAGTCTAGAGGGATCCTGAGGTCACTGTAGCAATACGAAAGGGCCCCGTGGACCCCAAATCAACTCGAGATGAGAGCTTAGCCCCGGGCTTCGACTCAAGAGGAATACCAAATTTCCACAAGCACCTGAAGAGGAGGCTTCTCTCAGCTACAAGTATGTGAGAGGGACTCTGAGTTTGTGGCCTCAGGTGGAATAGACACCGAGATGCTCTGACTCGAATTTAGGCCGGATATCCCTGCAGTAAATTGAATGCAGGCTCGTCTTCAATCTCCCAAGACGAAGGGATGTCTGAATTCCCTGTGGAGACCACAGAGAAAGACCTAGTTCTCCGCCTCATCGCGACCGTAGGCCTCACATTCTTTGAAAACTCGAGAGGTCCGCGGAGATCAATGCTTCCAAAGGAGACGATGCCTTACTCCTCTTGAAAATGGATAGGAGTACCAGGATCCCTGTGGCACGTGGAAAGGGACCCTTGGTCTCCCGCTTCACGTGGAGACGCATCCCAATTGCCATGCCAAGACTCGAGGAGAATCCCGAGGTGTCCCTCGCACCTATGCAGGAGTCCTGATGTCGCTGAACAAACACGTGTCTGTAAGGGCCCTCCCCGTCATAACTCGAGAATATACCCCAGGATCCGGCCGCAACTCGAGAAAAACCATGAGACTTCCCCCTCGCCGCGAGATGAGGCCCGATTCCCCTGCACTGCGTGCAGAGCAATTCCGTGTTCCACATCAAACGTGAAAGGAGCCTTGATTTATTTGATGGCACTCCAGAGAAAACCCAAAGTCACTGTCTCAAGTCTAGAGGGATCCTGAGGTCACTGTAGCAGCATGAAACGGCTCCGTGGACCCCAAATCAACTCGAGATGAGAGCTTAGTCCCTGGCTTCGACCAAAGGGGAATACCAACTTTCCACAAGCACCAGAAGAGGACGCTTCTCTCAGCTACAGGTATGTGAGAGGGACCCTGAGTTTGTGGCCTCAAGTGGAATGGACACCGAGATGCTCTGACTCGAAGTCAGGCCGGATATCCCTGCAGTGAAGTGAATGCTGGCTCGTCTTGCATCTCCCAAGACAAAGGGATGTCTGAATCCCCTGTGGAGACCACAGAGAAAGACCTAGTTCTCCGCCTCATCGCGACCGGAGGCCTCACATCCTTTGAAAACTCGAGAGGTCCGCGGAGATCAATGCTTCCAAAGGAGACGATGCCTGACTCCTCTTGAAAATGGATAGGAGTCCCAGGATACCTGTGGCACGTGGAAAGGGACACTGGGTCTCCCGCCTCACGTGGAGACGCATCAGAATTGCCATGCCAAGACCCGAGGAGAATTCCAAGGTGTCCCTCGCACCTAGGCCGGAGTCCTGACGTCGCTGAACAAACACGTGTCTGGAAGGGCCCTCCCCGTCGTAACTCGAGAATATACCCCAGGTTCCGGCCGCAACTCGAGAAAAACCATGAGACTTCCCCCTCGCCGCGAGATGAGGCCCGATTCCCCTGCACTGCGTGCAGAGCAATTGGGTGTTCCACATCAAACGTGAAAGGAGCCTTGATTTCCTTGATGGCACTCCAGAGAAAATCCAAGATCACTGTCTCAAGTCTAGAGGGATCCTGAGGTCACTGTAGCAACACAAAAGGGCTCCGTGGACACCAAATCTACTTGAGATGGGAGCTTCGTCCCAGGCTTCAACTCAAGAGGAATGCCAAATTTCCACAAGCACCTATAGGAGGCTTCTCTCAGCTACAGGTATGTGAGAGGGACCCTGAGTTTGTGGCCTCAAGTGGAATGGACACCGAGATGCTCTGACTCGAAGTAAGGATGGATATCCCTGCAGTGAATTGAATGCAGGCTCGTCTTGCATCTCCCAAGACGAAGGGATGTCTGAATCCACTGTGGAGACAACAGACAAAGACCTAGTTCTCCGCCTCATCGCGACCGGAGGCCTCACATCCTTTGAAAACTCGAGAGGTCCGCGGAGATCAATGCTTCCAAACGAGACGATGCCTGACTCCTCTGGAAAATGGATAGGAGTCCCAGGAACCCTGTGGCACGTGGAAAGGGATCCTGGGTCTCACGCCTCACGTGGAGACGCGTCCCAATTGCCATGCCAAGACTCGAGGAGAATCCCGAAGTGTCCCTCGCACCTAGGCAGGAGTCCTGACGTCGCTGAACAAACACGTGTCTGGAAGGGCCCTCCCCGTCGTAACTCAAGAATATACCACAGGTTCCGGCCGCAACTCGAGAAAAACCATGAGACTTGCCCCTCGCCGCGAGATGAGGCCAGATTCCCCGGCACTGCGTGCAGAGCAATTCCGTGTTCCACATCAAACGAGAAAGGAGCCTTGATTTCCTTGATGGCACTCCAGAGAAAACCCAAGATCACTGTCTCAAGTCTAGAGGGATCCTGAGGTCATTGGAGCAACACGAAAGGACTCCCTGTACCCCAAATCATCTCGAGATGAGAGCTTAGTCCCTGGCTTCGACTCAAGAGGAATACCAACTTTCCACAAGCACCTCAAGAGGAGGCTTCTCTCAGCTACAAGTATGTGAGAGTTACCCTGAGTTTGTGGCCTCAAGTGGAATGGACACCTTGATGCTCTGACTCGAATTAAGGCCAGATATCCCTGCAGTGAATTGAATGCAGTCTCGTCTTGCATCTCCCAAGACGAAGGGCTGTCTGAATCCCCTGTGGATACCACAGATAAAGAACTAGTTCTCCGCCTCATCGCGACCGGAGGCCTCACATCCTTTGAAAACTCGAGAGGTCCGCGGAGATCAATGCTTCCAAAGGAGACGATGCCTGACTCCTCTTGAAAATGGATAGGAGTCCCAGGATCCCTGTGGCACGTGGAAAGGGACCCTGGGTCTCCCGCCTCACGTGGAAACCCGTCCCAATTGCCATGCCAAGACTCGAGGAGAATCCCGAGGTGTCCCTCGCACCTAGGCAGGAGTCCTGACGTCGCTGAACAAACACGTGTCTGGAAGGGCCCTCCCCGTCGTAACTCGAGAATATATCCCGGGTTCCGGCCGCAACTCGAGAAAAACCATGAGACTTCCCCCTCGCCACGAGATGAGGCCCGATTCACCTGCAATGTGTGCAGAGCAATTCCGTGTTCCACATCAAACGTGAAAGGAGCCTTGATTTCCTTGATGGCACTCCAGAGAAAACCCAAGATCACTGTCTCAAGTCTAGAGGGATCCTGAGGTCACTGTAGCAACACGAAAGGGCTCCGTGGACCCCAAATCAACTCGAGATGAGAGCTTAGTCCCTGGCTTCGACTCAAGAGGAATACCAACTTTCCACAAGCACCTCAAGAGGAGGCTTCTCTCAGCTACAGGTATGTGAGAGGGACCCTGAGTTTGTGGCCTCAAGTGCAATGGACACCGAGATGCTCTGACTCGAAGTAAGGCCGGATATCCCTGCAGTGAATTGAATGCAGGCTCGTCTTGCATCTCCCAAGACGAAGGGATGTCTGAATCCCATGTGGAGACCACAGAGAAAGACCTAGTCCTCCGCCTCATCGCGACCGGAGGCCTCACATCCTTTGAAAACTCGAGAGGTCCGCGGAGATCAATGCTTCCAAAGGAGACGATGCCTGACTCCTCTTGAAAATGGATAGAAGTCCCAGGATCCCTGTGGCACGTGGAAAGGGACCCTGGGTCTCCCGCCTCCCGTGGAGACGCGTCCCAGTTGCCATGACAAGACTCGAGGAGAATCCCGAGGTGTCCCTCGCACCTAGGCAGGAGTCCTGACGTCGCTGAACAAACACGTGTCTGGAAGGGCCCTCCCCGTCGTAACTCGAGAATATACCCCAGGTTCCGGCCGCAACTCGAAAAAAACAATGAGACTTCCCCCTCGCCGCGAGATGAGGTCCGATTCCCCTGCACTGCGTGCAGAGCAATTCCGTGTTCCACAACAAACGTGAAAGGAGGCTTGATTTCCTTGATGGCACTCCAGAGAAAACCCAAGATCACGGTCTCAAGTCTAGAGGGATCCTGAGGTCACTGGAGCAACAAAAAGGGCTCCGTGGACCCTAAATCAACTCGAGATGAGAGCTTAGTCCCTAGCTTCGACTCAAGAGGAATACCAACTTTCCACAAGCACCTCAAGCGGAGGCTTTTCTCAGCTACAGGTATGTGAGAGGGACCCTGAGTTTGTGGCCCCAATTGGAATGGACACCAAGATGCTCTGATTTGAAGTAAGGCCGTATATCCCTGCAGTGAATTGAATGCAGGCTCGTCTTGCATCTCCCAAGACGAAGGGATGTCTGAATCCCCTGTGGAGACCACAGAGAAAGACCTAGTCCTCCACCTCAACGCGACCAGAGGCCTCACATCCTTTGAAAATTCGAGAGGTCCGCGGAGATCAATGCTTCCAAAGGAGAAGATGCCTGACTCCTCTTGAAAATGGATAGGAGTCCCAGGATCCCTGTGGCACGTGGAAAGGGACCCTGGGTCTCCCGCCTCACGTGGAGACGCGTCCCAATTGCCATGCCAAGACTCGAGGAGAATCCCGAGGTGTCCCTCGCACCTAGGCAGGATTCCTGACGTCGCTGAACAAACACGTGTCTGGAAGGGCACTCCCCGTCGTAATTCGAGAATATACCCCAGGTTCCGGCCGCAACTCGAGAAAAACCATGAGACTTCCCCACGCCGCTGGATGAGTCCCGATTCCCCTGCACTGCGTGCAGAGCAATTCCGTGTTCCACATCAAACGTGAAAGGAGACTTGATTTCCTTGATGGCACTCCAGAGAAAACCCAAGATCACTGTCTCAAGTCTAGAGGGATCCTGAGGTCACTGGAGCAACACGAAAGGGCTCCGTGGAGCCCAAATCAACTCGAGATGAGAGCTTAGACCCTGGCTTCGACTCAAGAGGAATACCAACTTTCCAAAAGCACCTGAAGAGGAGGCTTCTCGCAGCCACAGGTATGGGAGAGGGACCCTGAGTTTGTGGCCTCAAGTGGAATGGACACGGAGATGCTCTGACTCGAAGTAAGGCCGGATATCCCTGCAGTGAATTGAATGCAGGCTCGTCTTGCATCTCCCAAGACGAAGGGATTTCTGAATCCCCTGTGGATACCACAGAGAAAGACCTAGTCCTCCGCCTCATCGTGACCGGAGGCCTCACATCCTTTGAAAACTCGAGAGGTCTGCAGACATCAATGCTTCCAAAGGAGACGATGCCTGACTCCTCTTGAAAATGGATAGGAGTCCCAGGATCACTGTGGCACGTGGAAAGGGACACTGGGTCTCACGCCTCACGTGGAGACGCGTCCCAATTGCCATGCCAAGACTCGAGGAGAATCCCGAGTTGTCCCTCGCACCTAGGCATGAGTCCTGACGTCGCTGAACAAACACGTGTCTGGAAGGGCCCTCCCCGTCGTAACTCGAGAATATACCCCAGGTTCCGGCCGCAACTCGAGAAAAACCATGAGACTTCCCCATCGCCGCGAGATGAGGCCCGATTCCCCTGCCCTGCGTGCAGAGCAATTCAGTATTCCACATCAAAAATTAAAGGAGCCTTGATTTCCTTGATGGCACTCCAGAGAAAACCCAAGATCACTGTCTCAAGTCTAGAGGGATCCTGAGGTCACTGGAGCAACACGAAAGGACTCCGTGGACCCCAAATCAACTCGAGATGAGAGATTAGTCCCTGGCTTCAACTCAAGAGGAATACGAACTTTCCACAAGCCCCTCAAGAGGAGGCTACTCTCAGCTACAGGTATGTGAGAGGGACCCTGAGTTTGTGGCCTCAAGTGGAAGGGACACCGAGATGCTCTGACTCGAAGTAAGGCCGGATATCCCTGCAGTGAATTGAAAGCAGGCTCATCTTGCATCTCCAAAGACGAAGGGATGTCTGAATCCCTTGTGCAGAACACAGAGAAAGACCTAGTCCTCCGCCTCATCGTGACCGAGGCCTCATATCCTTTGAAAACTCGAGAGGTCCTCGGAGATCAATGCTTCCAAAGGAGACGATGCCTGACTCCTCTTGAAAATGTTTAGCAGTCCCAGGATCACTGTCCACATGGACGGGGACCCTGCGTATCCCGCTTCACGTGGAGACGCGTGCCAATTGCCATGCCAAGTCTCGAGGAGAATCCCGAGGTGTCCCTCGCACCTAGACAGGAGTCCTGACATCGCTGAACAAACACGTGTCTGGAAGGGCCCTCCCCATCGTAACTCGAGAATATACCCCAGGTTCCGGCCGCAACTCGAGAAAAACCATGAGACTTCCCCCTCGCCGCGAGATGAGGCCCGATTCCCCTGCACTGCGTGCAGAGCAATTCCGAGTTCCACATCAAACGTGAAAGGAGCCTTGATTTCCTTGATGGCACTCCAGAGAAAACCCAAGATCACTGTCTCAAGTCTAGAGGGATCCTGAGGTCACTGGAGCAACACGAAAGGGCTCCGTGGACCCCAAATCAACTCGAGATGAGAGCTTAGTCCCTGGCTTCGACTCAAGAGGAATAGCAACTTTCCACAAGCACCTCAAGAGGAGGCTTCTCTCAGCTACAGGTATGAGAGAGGGACCCTGAGTTTGTGGCCTCAAGTGGAATGGACACCGAGATGCTCTGACTCGAAGTAAGGCCGGATATCCCTGCAGTGGATTGAATGCAGGCTCGTCTTGCATCTCCCAAGCCGAAGGGATGTCTGAATCCCCTGTGGAGACCACAGAGAAAGACCTAGTCCTCCACCTCAACGCAACCGGAGGCCTCATATCCTTTGAAAACTCGAGAGTTCCGCGGAGATCAATGCTTCAGAAGGAGACGATGCCTGACTCCTCTTGAAAATGGATAGGAGTCCCAGGATCCCTGTGGCACGTGGAAAGGGACCCTGGGTCTCCCGCCTCACGTGGAGACGCGTCCCAATTGCCATGCCAAGACTCGAGGAGAATCCCGAGGTTTCCCTCGCACCTAGGCAGGAGTCCTGACGTCGCTGAACAAACACGTGTCTGGAAGGGCCCTCCCCGTCGTAACTCGAGAATATACCCCAGGTTCGGGCCGCAACTCGAGAAAAACCTTGAGACTTCCCCCTCGCCGCGAGATGAGGCCCGATTCCCCTGCAATGCGTGCAGAGCAATTCCGTGTTCCACATAAAACGTAAAAGGAGCCTTGATGTCCTTGATGGCACTCCAGAGAAAACCCAAGATCACTGTCTCAAGTTTAGAGGGATCCTGAGGTCACTGGAGCAACACGAAAGGGCTCCGTGGACCCCAAATCAACTCGAGATGAGAGCTTAGTCCCTGGCTTCGACTCAAGTGGATACCAACTTTCCACAAGCACCTCAAGAGGAGGCTTCTCTCAGCTACAGGTATGTGAGAGGGACCCTGAGTTTGTGGCCTCAAGTGGAATGGACACCGAGATGCTCTGACTCGAAGTAAGGCCGGATATCCCTGCAGTGAATTGAATGCAGGCTCGTCTTGCATGTCCCAAGACGAAGGGTTGTCTGAATCCCCTGTGGAGACCACAGAGAAAGACCTAGTTCTCCGCCTCATCGAGACCGGAGGCCTCACATTCTTTGAAAACTCGAGAGGTCCACGGAGATCAATGCTTCCAAAGGAGAAGATGCCTGACTCTTCTTGAAAATGGATAGGAGTCCCAGGATCCCTGTGGCACGTGGAAAGGTACCCTGGGTTTCCCGCCTCACGTGGAGATGCGTCCCAATTGCCATGCCAAGACTCGGGGAGAATCCCGAGGTGTCCCTCGCACCTAGGCAGGAGTCCTCACGTCGCTGAACAAACACATGTCTGAAAGGGCCCTCCCCGTCGTAACTCGAGAATATACCCCAGGTTCCGGCCGCAACTCGAGAAAAACCATGAGACTTCCCCCTCCCCGCGAGATGAGGCCCGATTCCCCTGCACTGCGTGCAGACCAATTCCGTGTTCCACATCAAAAGTGAAAGGAGCCTTGATTTCCTTGATGGCACTCCAGAGAAAACGCAAGATCACTGTTTCAAGTCTAGAGGGATCCTGAGGTCACTGTAGCAACACGAAAGGGCTCCGTGGACCCCAAATCAACTCGAGATGAGAGCTTAGTCCCTGGCTTCGACTCAAGAGCAATACCAACTTTACACAAGCCCCTCAAGTGGAGGCTACTCTCAGCTAATGGTATGTGAGAGGGACCCTGAGTTTGTCGCCTCAAGTGGAATGGACACCGAGATGCTCTGACTCGAAGTAAGGCCAGATATCCCTGCAGTGATTTGAATGCAGGCTCGTCTTCCATCTCCCAAGACGAAGCGTTTTCTGAATCCCCTGTGGAGACCACAGAGAAAGACCTAGTCCGCCACCTCAACGCAACCGGAGGCCTCATATCCTTTGAAAACTCGAAAGGACCTCGGAGATCAATATCCGAAGGAGACGATGCCTGACGCCTCTTGAAAATGGATAGGAGTCCCAGGATCCCTGTGGCACGTGGAAAGGGACCCTGGGTCTCACGCCTCACGTGGAGACGCGTCCCCATTGCCATGCCAAGACTCGAGGAGAATCCCGAGGTGTCCCTCGCACCTAGGCAGGAGTCCTGACGTCGCTGAACAAACACGTGTCTGGAAGGGCCCTCCCCGTCGTAACTCGAGAATATACCCCAGGTTCCGGCCGCAACTCGAGAAAAAACATGAGATTTCCCCCTCGCCGCGAGTTGAGGCCCGATTCCCCTGCACTGCATGCAGCAATTCTGTGTTCCACATCAAACGTGAAAGGAGCCTTGATTTCCTTGATGGCATTCCAGAGAAAACCCAAGATCACTGTCTCAAGTCTAGAGGGATCCTGAGGTCACTGGAGCAACACGAAAGGGCTCCGTGGACCCCAAATAAACTCGAGATGAGAGCTTAGTCCCTGGCTTTGACTCAAGAGGAATACCAACTTTCCACAAGCACCTCAAGAGGAGGCTTCTCTCAGCTACAGGTATGTGAGAGGGACCCTGAGTTTCTGGCCTCAAGTGCAATGGACACCGAGATGCTCTGACTCGAAGTAAGGCCGGATATCCCTGCAGTGAATTGAATGCAGGCTCGTCTTGCATCTCCCAAGACGAAGGGATGTCTGAATCCCCTGTGGAGACCACAGAGAAAGACCTAATTTTCCGCCTCATCGCGACCGGTGGCCTCACATCATTTGAAAATTCGAGAGGTCCGCGCAGATCAATGCTTCCAAAGGAGACGATGCCTGACTCCTCTTGCAAATGGATAGGAGTCCCAGGATCCCTGTGGCACGTGGAAATGGACCCTGGGTCTCCCGCCTCACGTGGAGACGCGTCCCAATTGCCATGCCAAGACTCGAGGAGAATCCCGAGGTGTCCCTCGCACCTAGGCAGGAGTCCTGACGTCGCTGAACAAACCTGTGTCTGGAAGGGCCCTCCCCGTCGTAACTCGAGAATATACCCCAGGTTCCGGCCGCAACTCGAGAAAAACCATGAGACTTCCCCCTCGCCGCTGGATGAGGCCCGATTCCCCTGCACAGCGTGCAGAGCAATTCCGTGTTACACTTCAAACGTGAAAGGAGCCTTGATTTCCTTGATGGCACTCCAGAGAAAGCCCAAGATCACTGTCTCAAGTCTAGAGGGATCCTGAGGTCACGGGAGCAACACGAAAGGGCTCCGTGGACCCCAAATCAACTCGAGATGAGAGCTTAGTCCCTGGCTTCGACTCAAGAGGAATACCAACTTTCCACAAGCACCTCAAGAGGAGGCTTCTCTCAGCTACAGGTATGTGAGAGGGCCCCTGAGTTTGTGGCCTCAAGTGGAATGGACACCGAGATGCTCTGACTCAAAGTAAGGCCGGATATCCCTGCAGTGAATTGAATGCAGGCTCGTCTTGCATCTCCCAAGACGAAGGGATGTCTAAATCCCCTGTGGAGACCACAGAGAAAGACCGAGTTCTCCGCCTCATCGCGACCGGAGGCCTCACATCCTTTGAAAACTCGAGCGGTCCGCGGAGATCAATGCTTCCAAAGGAGACGATGCCTGACTCCTCTTGAAAATGGATAGGAGTCCCTGGATCCATGTGGCACGTGGAAAGGGACCCTGGGTCTCCCGCCTCACATGGAGACGGGTCCAAATTGCCATGCCAAGAATCGAGGAGAATCCCGAGGTGTCCCTCTCACCTAGGCAGGAGTCCTGAGGTCGCTGAACAAACACGTGTCTGGAAGGGCCCTCCCCGTCGTAACTCGAGAATATACCCCAGGTTCCGGCCGCAACTCGAGAAAAACCATGAGACTGCCCCCTCGCCGCAAGATGAGGCCTTATTCCCCTGCACTGCGTGCAGAACAATTCCGTGTTCCACATCAAACGTGAAAGGAGCCTTGATTTCCTTGATGGCACTCCAGAGAAAACCCAAGATCACTGTCTCAAGTCTAGAGGGATCCTGAGGTCTCTGGAGCAACACGAAAGGGCTCCATGGACCCCAAATCAACTCGAGATGAGAGCTTAGTCCCTGGCTTCGACTCAAGAGGAATACCAACTTTCCACAAGCACCTCAAGAGGAGGCTGCTCTCAGCTACAGGTATGTGAGAGGGCCCCTGAGTTTGTGGCCTCAAGTGGAATGGACACCGAGATGCTCTGAGTCGAAGTAAGGATGGATATCCCTGCAGTGAATTGAATTCCGGCTCGTCTTGCATCTCCCAAGACGAAGGGATGTCTGAATCCCCTGTGGAGACCACAGAGAAAGACCGAGTTCTCCGCCTCATCGCGACCGGAGGCCTCACATCCTTTGAAAACTCGAGAGGTCCGCGGAGATCAATGCTTCCAAAGGAGACGATGGCTGACTCCTCTTGAAAAAGGATAGGAGTCCCAGCATCCCTGTGGCCCGTGGAAAGGGACCCTGGGTCTCACGCCTCACGTGGAGACGGGTCCAAATTGCCATGCCAAGACTCGAGGAGAATCCCGAGGTGTCCCTCGCACCTAAGCAGGAGTCCTGACGTCGCTGAACAAACACGTGTCTGGAAGGGCCCTCCCCGTTGTACTTCGAGAATATACCCCAGGATCAGGCCGCAACTCGTGAAAAACCATGAGATTTCCCCCTCGCCGCGAGTTGAGGCGCGATTCCCCTGCACTGCATGCAGAGCAATTCCGTGTTCCACATCAAACGTGAAAGTAGCTTTGATTTCCTTAATGGCACTCCAGAAAAAACCCAAGATCACTGTCTCAAGTCTAGAGGGATCCTGAGGTCACTGGAGCAACACGAAAGGGCTCCGTGGACCCCAAATCAACTCGAGATGAGAGCTTAGTCCCTAGCTTCAACTCAAGAGGAATACCAATTTTCCACAAGCACCTCAAGAGGAGGCTTCTCTCAGCTACAGGTATGTGAGAGGGACCCTGAGTTTGTGGCCTCAAGTGGAATGGACACCGAGATGCTCTGACTCGAAGTAAGGCCGGATATCCCTGCAGTGAATTGAATGCAGGCTCGTCTTGCATGTCCCAAGATGAAGGGTTGTCTGAATCCCCTGTGGAGACCACAGAGAAAGACCTAGTTCTCCGCCTCATCGAGACCGGAGGCCTCACATTCTTTGAAAACTCGAGAGGTCCACGGAGATCAATGCTTCCAAAGGAGAAGATGCCTGACTCTTCTTGAAAATGGATAGGAGTCCCAGGATCCCTGTGGCACGTGGAAAGGTACCCTGGGTTTCCCGCCTCACGTGGAGACGCGTCCCAATTGCCATGCCAAGACTCGGGGAGAATCCCGAGGTGTCCCTCGCACCTAGGCAGGAGTCATCACGTCGCTGAACAAACACATGTCTGAAAGGGCCCTCCCCGTCGTAACTCGAGAATATACCCCAGGTTCCGGCCGCAACTCGAGAAAAACCATGAGACTTCCCCCTCCCCGCGAGATGAGGCCCGATTCCCCTGCACTGCGTGCAGACCAATTCCGTGTTCCACATCAAAAGTGAAAGGAGCCTTGATTTCCTTGATGGCACTCCAGAGAAAACGCAAGATCACTGTTTCAAGTCTAGAGGGATCCTGAGGTCACTGTAGCAACACGAAAGGGCTCCGTGGACCCCAAATCAACTCGAGATGAGAGCTTAGTCCCTGGCTTCGACTCAAGAGCAATACCAACTTTACACAAGCCCCTCAAGTGGAGGCTACTCTCAGCTAATGGTATGTGAGAGGGACCCTGAGTTTGTCGCCTCAAGTGGAATGGACACCGAGATGCTCTGACTCGAAGTAAGGCCAGATATCCCTGCAGTGATTTGAATGCAGGCTCGTCTTCCATCTCCCAAGACGAAGGGTTTTCTGAATCCCCTGTGGAGACCACAGAGAAAGACCTAGTCCGCCACCTCAACGCAACCGGAGGCCTCATATCCTTTGAAAACTCGAAAGGACCTCGGAGATCAATATCCGAAGGAGACGATGCCTGACGCCTCTTGAAAATGGATAGGAGTCCCAGGATCCCTGTGGCACGTGGAAAGGGACCCTGGGTCTCACGCCTCACGTGGAGACGCGTCCCCATTGCCATGCCAAGACTCGAGGAGAATCCCGAGGTGTCCCTCGCACCTAGGCAGGAGTCCTGACGTCGCTGAACAAACACGTGTCTGGAAGGGCCCTCCCCGTCGTAACTCGAGAATATACCCCAGGTTCCGGCCGCAACTCGAGAAAAAACATGAGATTTCCCCCTCGCCGCGAGTTGAGGCCCGATTCCCCTGCACTGCATGCAGCAATTCTGTGTTCCACATCAAACGTGAAAGGAGCCTTGATTTCCTTGATGGCATTCCAGAGAAAACCCAAGATCACTGTCTCAAGTCTAGAGGGATCCTGAGGTCACTGGAGCAACACGAAAGGGCTCCGTGGACCCCAAATAAACTCGAGATGAGAGCTTAGTCCCTGGCTTTGACTCAAGAGGAATACCAACTTTCCACAAGCACCTCAAGAGGAGGCTTCTCTCAGCTACAGGTATGTGAGAGGGACCCTGAGTTTCTGGCCTCAAGTGCAATGGACACCGAGATGCTCTGACTCGAAGTAAGGCCGGATATCCCTGCAGTGAATTGAATGCAGGCTCGTCTTGCATCTCCCAAGACGAAGGGATGTCTGAATCCCCTGTGGAGACCACAGAGAAAGACCTAATTTTCCGCCTCATCGCGACCGGTGGCCTCACATCATTTGAAAATTCGAGAGGTCCGCGCAGATCAATGCTTCCAAAGGAGACGATGCCTGACTCCTCTTGCAAATGGATAGGAGTCCCAGGATCCCTGTGGCACGTGGAAATGGACCCTGGGTCTCCCGCCTCACGTGGAGACGCGTCCCAATTGCCATGCCAAGACTCGAGGAGAATCCCGAGGTGTCCCTCGCACCTAGGCAGGAGTCCTGACGTCGCTGAACAAACCTGTGTCTGGAAGGTCCCTCACCGTCGTAACTCGAGAATATACCCCAGGTTCCGGCCGCAACTCGAGAAAAACCATGAGACTTCCCCCTCGCCGCTGGATGAGGCCCGATTCCCCTGCACAGCATGCAGAGCAATTCCGTGTTACACTTCAAACGTGAAAGGAGCCTTGATTTCCTTGATGGCACTCCAGAGAAAGCCCAAGATCACTGTCTCAAGTCTAGAGGGATCCTGAGGTCACGGGAGCAACACGAAAGGGCTCCGTGGACCCCAAATCAACTCGAGATGAGAGCTTAGTCCCTGGCTTCGACTCAAGAGGAATACCAACTTTCCACAAGCACCTCAAGAGGAGGCTTCTCTCAGCTACAGGTATGTGAGAGGGCCCCTGAGTTTGTGGCCTCAAGTGGAATGGACACCGAGATGCTCTGACTCAAAGTAAGGCCGGATATCCCTGCAGTGAATTGAATGCAGGCTCGTCTTGCATCTCCCAAGACGAAGGGATGTCTAAATCCCCTGTGGAGACCACAGAGAAAGACCGAGTTCTCCGCCTCATCGCGACCGGAGGCCTCACATCCTTTGAAAACTCGAGCGGTCCGCGGAGATCAATGCTTCCAAAGGAGACGATGCCTGACTCCTCTTGAAAATGGATAGGAGTCCCTGGATCCATGTGGCACGTGGAAAGGGACCCTGGGTCTCCCGCCTCACATGGAGACGGGTCCAAATTGCCATGCCAAGAATCGAGGAGAATCCCGAGGTGTCCCTCTCACCTAGGCAGGAGTCCTGAGGTCGCTGAACAAACACGTGTCTGGAAGGGCCCTCCCCGTCGTAACTCGAGAATATACCCCAGGTTCCGGCCGCAACTCGAGAAAAACCATGAGACTGCCCCCTCGCCGCAAGATGAGGCCGGATTCCCCTGCACTGCGTGCAGAACAATTCCGTGTTCCACATCAAACGTGAAAGGAGCCTTGATTTCCTTGATGGCACTCCAGAGAAAACCCAAGATCACTGTCTCAAGTCTAGAGGGATCCTGAGGTCTCTGGAGCAACACGAAAGGGCTCCATGGACCCCAAATCAACTCGAGATGAGAGCTTAGTCCCTGGCTTCGACTCAAGAGGAATACCAACTTTCCACAAGCACCTCAAGAGGAGGCTGCTCTCAGCTACAGGTATGTGAGAGGGCCCCTGAGTTTGTGGCCTCAAGTGGAATGGACACCGAGATGCTCTGAGTCGAAGTAAGGATGGATATCCCTGCAGTGAATTGAATTCCGGCTCGTCTTGCATCTCCCAAGACGAAGGGATGTCTGAATCCCCTGTGGAGACCACAGAGAAAGACCGAGTTCTCCGCCTCATCGTGACCGGAGGCCTCACATCCTTTGAAAACTCGAGAGGTCCGCGGAGATCAATGCTTCCAAAGGAGACGATGGCTGACTCCTCTTGAAAAAGGATAGGAGTCCCAGCATCCCTGTGGCCCGTGGAAAGGGACCCTGGGTCTCACGCCTCACGTGGAGACGGGTCCAAATTGCCATGCCAAGACTCGAGGAGAATCCCGAGGTGTCCCTCGCACCTAAGCAGGAGTCCTGACGTCGCTGAACAAACACGTGTCTGGAAGGGCCCTCCCCGTTGTACTTCGAGAATATACCCCAGGATCAGGCCGCAACTCGTGAAAAACCATGAGATTTCCCCCTCGCCGCGAGTTGAGGCGCGATTCCCCTGCACTGCATGCAGAGCAATTCCGTGTTCCACATCAAACGTGAAAGTAGCTTTGATTTCCTTAATGGCACTCCAGAAAAAACCCAAGATCACTGTCTCAAGTCTAGAGGGATCCTGAGGTCACTGGAGCAACACGAAAGGGCTCCGTGGACCCCAAATCAACTCGAGATGAGAGCTTAGTCCCTAGCTTCAACTCAAGAGGAATACCAATTTTCCACAAGCACCTCAAGAGGAGGCTTCTCTCAGCTACAGGTATGTGAGAGGGACCCTGAGTTTGTGGCCTCAAGTGGAATGGACACCGAGATGCTCTGACTCGAAGTAAGGCCGGATATCCCTGCAGTGAATTGAATGCAGGCTCGTCTTGCATCTCCCAAGACGAAGGGATGTCTGAATCCCCTGTGGAGACCACAGAGAAAGACCTAATTTTCCACCTCATCGCGACCGGTGGCCTCACATCATTTGAAAATTCGAGAGGTCCGCGCAGATCAATGCTTCCAAAGGAGACGATGCCTGACTCCTCTTGCAAATGGATAGGAGTCCCAGGATCCCTGTGGCACGTGGAAATGGACCCTGGGTCTCCCGCCTCACGTGGAGACGCGTCCCAATTGCCATGCCAAGACTCGAGGAGAATCCCGAGGTGTCCCTCGCACCTAGGCAGGAGTCCTGACGTCGCTGAACAAACCTGTGTCTGGAAGGGCCCTCCCCGTCGTAACTCGAGAATATACCCCAGGTTCCGGCCGCAACTCGAGAAAAACCATGAGACTTCCCCCTCGCCGCTGGATGAGGCCCGATTCCCCTGCACAGCGTGCAGAGCAATTCCGTGTTACACTTCAAACGTGAAAGGAGCCTTGATTTCCTTGCTGGCACTCCAGAGAAAGCCCAAGATCACTGTCTCAAGTCTAGAGGGATCCTGAGGTCACGGGAGCAACACGAAAGGGCTCCGTGGACCCCAAATCAACTCGAGATGAGAGCTTAGTCCCTGGCTTCGACTCAAGAGGAATACCAACTTTCCACAAGCACCTCAAGAGGAGGCTTCTCTCAGCTACAGGTATGTGAGAGGGCCCCTGAGTTTGTGGCCTCAAGTGGAATGGACACCGAGATGCTCTGACTCAAAGTAAGGCCGGATATCCCTGCAGTGAATTGAATGCAGGCTCGTCTTGCATCTCCCAAGACGAAGGGATGTCTAAATCCCCTGTGGAGACCACAGAGAAAGACCGAGTTCTCCGCCTCATCGCGACCGGAGGCCTCATATCCTTTGAAAACTCGAGAGGTCCGTGGAGATCAATGCTTCCAAAGGAGACGATGCATGACTCCTCTTGAAAATGGATAGGAGTCCCAGGATCCCTGTGGCACGCGGAAAGGGACCCTGGGTCTCACGCCTCAAGGGGAGACGCATCCAAATTGCCATGCCAAGACTCGAGGAGAATCCCGAGGTGTCCCTCGCACCTAGGCAGGAGTCCTGACGTCGCTGAACAAACCTGTGTCTGGAAGGGCCCTCCCCGTCGTAACTCGAGAATAGACCCCAGGTTCCGGCGGCAACTCGAGAAAAACCATGAGACTTCCCCTCGCCGCTGGATGAAGCCGGATTCCCCTGCACTGCCTGCAGAGCAATTCCGTGTTCCACATCAAACGTGAAAGGAGCCTTGATTTCCTTGATGGCACTCCAGAGAAAACCCAAGATCACTGTCTCAAGTCTAGAGGGATCCTGAGGTCACTGGAGCAACACGAAAGGGCTCCGTGGACCCCAAATAAACTCGAGATGAGAGCTTAGTCCCTGGCTTCGACTCAAGAGGAATACCAACTTTCCACAAGCACCTCAAGAGGAGGCTTCTCGCAGCCACAGGTATGTGAGACGGACACTGAGTTTGTGGCCTCAAGTGGAATGGACACCGAGATGCTCTGACTCGAAGTAAGGCCGGATATCCCTGCAGTGAATTGAATGCAGGCTCGTCTTGCATGTCCCAAGACGAAGGGTTGTCTGAATCCCCTGTGGAGACCACAGAGAAAGACCTAGTTCTCCGCCTCATCGAGACCGGAGGCCTCACATTCTTCGAAAACTCGAGAGGTCCACGGAGATCAATGCTTCCAAAGGAGAAGATGCCTGACTCTTCTTGAAAATGGATAGGAGTCCCAGGATCCCTGTGGCACGTGGAAAGGTACCCTGGGTTTCCCGCCTCACGTGGAGACGCGTCCCAATTGCCATGCCAAGACTCGGGGAGAATCCCGAGGTGTCCCTCGCACCTAGGCAGGAGTCCTCACGTCGCTGAACAAACACATGTCTGAAAGGGCCCTCCCCGTCGTAACTCGAGAATATACCCCAGGTTCCGGCCGCAACTCGAGAAAAACCATGAGACTTCCCCCTCCCCGCGAGATGAGGCCCGATTCCCCTGCACTGCGTGCAGACCAATTCCGTGTTCCACATCAAAAGTGAAAGGAGCCTTGATTTCCTTGATGGCACTCCAGAGAAAACGCAAGATCACTGTTTCAAGTCTAGAGGGATCCTGAGGTCACTGTAGCAACACGAAAGGGCTCCGTGGACCCCAAATCAACTCGAGATGAGAGCTTAGTCCCTGGCTTCGACTCAAGAGCAATACCAACTTTACACAAGCCCCTCAAGTGGAGGCTACTCTCAGCTAATGGTATGTGAGAGGGACCCTGAGTTTGTCGCCTCAAGTGGAATGGACACCGAGATGCTCTGACTCGAAGTAAGGCCAGATATCCCTGCAGTGATTTGAATGCAGGCTCGTCTTCCATCTCCCAAGACGAAGGGTTTTCTGAATCCCCTGTGGAGACCACAGAGAAAGACCTAGTCCGCCACCTCAACGCAACCGGAGGCCTCATATCCTTTGAAAACTCGAAAGGACCTCGGAGATCAATATCCGAAGGAGACGATGCCTGACGCCTCTTGAAAATGGATAGGAGTCCCAGGATCCCTGTGGCACGTGGAAAGGGACCCTGGGTCTCACGCCTCACGTGGAGACGCGTCCCCATTGCCATGCCAAGACTCGAGGAGAATCCCGAGGTGTCCCTCGCACTTAGGCAGGAGTCCTGACGTCGCTGAACAAACACGTGTCTGGAAGGGCCCTCCCCGTCGTAACTCGAGAATATACCCCAGGTTCCGGCCGCAACTCGAGAAAAAACATGAGATTTCCCCCTCGCCGCGAGTTGAGGCTCGATTCCCCTGCACTGCATGCAGCAATTCTGTGTTCCACATCAAACGTGAAAGGAGCCTTGATTTCCTTGATGGCATTCCAGAGAAAACCCAAGATCACTGTCTCAAGTCTAGAGGGATCCTGAGGTCACTGGAGCAACACGAAAGGGCTCCGTGGACCCCAAATAAACTCGAGATGAGAGCTTAGTCCCTGGCTTTGACTCAAGAGGAATACCAACTTTCCACAAGCACCTCAAGAGGAGGCTTCTCTCAGCTACAGGTATGTGAGAGGGACCCTGAGTTTCTGGCCTCAAGTGCAATGGACACCGAGATGCTCTGACTCGAAGTAAGGCCGGATATCCCTGCAGTGAATTGAATGCAGGCTCGTCTTGCATCTCCCAAGACGAAGGGATGTCTGAATCCCCTGAGGAGACCACAGAGAAAGACCTAATTTTCCGCCTCATCGCGACCGGTGGACTCACATCATTTGAAAATTCGAGAGGTCCGCGCAGATCAATGCTTCCAAAGGAGACGATGCCTGACTCCTCTTGCAAATGGATAGGAGTCCCAGGATCCCTGTGGCACGTGGAAATGGACCCTGGGTCTCCCGCCTCACGTGGAGACGCGTCCCAATTGCCATGCCAAGACTCGAGGAGAATCCCGAGGTGTCCCTCGCACCTAGGCAGGAGTCCTGACGTCGCTGAACAAACCTGTGTCTGGAAGGGCCCTCCCCGTCGTAACTCGAGAATATACCCCAGGTTCCGGCCGCAACTCGAGAAAAACCATGAGACTTCCCCCTCGCCGCTGGATGAGGCCCGATTCCCCTGCACAGCGTGCAGAGCAATTCCGTGTTACACTTCAAACGTGAAAGGAGCCTTGATTTCCTTGATGGCACTCCAGAGAAAGCCCAAGATCACTGTCTCAAGTCTAGAGGGATCCTGAGGTCACGGGAGCAACATGAAAGGGCTCCGTGGACCCCAAATCAACTCGAGATGAGAGCTTAGTCCCTGGCTTCGACTCAAGAGGAATACCAACTTTCCACAAGCACCTCAAGAGGAGGCTTCTCTCAGCTACAGGTATGTGAGAGGGCCCCTGAGTTTGTGGCCTCAAGTGGAATGGACACCGAGATGCTCTGACTCAAAGTAAGGCCGGATATCCCTGCAGTGAATTGAATGCAGGCTCGTCTTGCATCTCCCAAGACGAAGGGATGTCTAAATCCCCTGTGGAGACCACAGAGAAAGACCGAGTTCTCCGCCTCATCGCGACCGGAGGCCTCATATCCTTTGAAAACTCGAGAGGTCCGTGGAGATCAATGCTTCCAAAGGAGACGATGCATGACTCCTCTTGAAAATGGATAGGAGTCCCAGGATCCCTGTGGCACGCGGAAAGGGACCCTGGGTCTCACGCCTCAAGGGGAGACGCGTCCAAATTGCCATGCCAAGACTCGAGGAGAATCCCGAGGTGTCCCTCGCACCTAGGCAGGAGTCCTGACGTCGCTGAACAAACCTGTGTCTGGAAGGGCCCTCCCCGTCGTAACTCGAGAATAGACCCCAGGTTCCGGCGGCAACTCGAGAAAAACCATGAGACTTCCCCTCGCCGCTGGATGAAGCCGGATTCCCCTGCACTGCGTGCAGAGCAATTCCGTGTTCCACATCAAACGTGAAAGGAGCCTTGATTTCCTTGATGGCACTCCAGAGAAAACCCAAGATCACTGTCTCAAGTCTAGAGGGATCCTGAGGTCACTGGAGCAACACGAAAGGGCTCCGTGGACCCCAAATCAACTCGAGATGAGAGCTTAGTCCCTGGCTTCGACTCAAGAGGAATACCAACTTTCCACAAGCACCTCAAGAGGAGGCTTCTCGCAGCAACAGGTATGTGAGACGGACACTGAGTTTGTGGCCTCAAGTGGAATGGACACCGAGATGCTCTGACTCGAAGTAAGGCCGGATATCCCTGCAGTGAATTGAATGCAGGCTCGTCTTGCATCTCCCAAGACGAAGGGACGTCTGAATCCCCTGTGGAGACGACAGAGAAAGACCTAATCCTCCGCCTCATCGAGAAGGGAGGCATCACATCCTTTGAAAACTCGAGAGGTCTGCGGAGATCAATGCTTCCAAAGGAGACGATGCCTGACTCTTCTTGAAAATGGATAGGAGTCCCAGGATCCCTGTGGCACGTGGAAAGGGACCCTGGGTCTCCCGCCTCACGTAGAGACGCGTCCCCATTGCCATGCCAAGACTCGAGGAGAATACCGAGGTGTCCCTCGCACCTAGGCAGGAGTCCTCACGTCGCTGAACAAACCCGTGTCTGGAAGGGCCCTCCCCGTCGTAACTCGAGAATATACCCCAGGTTCCGGCCGCAACTCGAGAAAAACCATGAGACTTCCCCTCCCGGCGAGATGAGGCCCGATTCCCCTGCACTGAGTGCAGAGCAATTCCGTGTTCCACTTCAAACGTGAAAGGAGCCTTGATTTCCTTGATGGCACTCCAGAGAAAGCCCAAGATCACTGTTTCAAGACTAGAGGGATCCTGAGGTCACTGTAGCAACAAGAAAGGGATCCGTGGACCCAAAATCAACTCGAGATGAGAACTTAGTCCCTGGCTTCGACTCAAGAGGAATACCAACTTTCCACAATCACCTCAAGAGGAGGCTTCTCTCAGCTACAGGTATGTCAGAGGGACCCTGAGTTTGTGGCCTCAAGTGGAATGGACACCGAGATGCTCTGACTCGACGTAAGGCCGGATATCCCTGCAGTGAATTGAATACAGGCTTGTCTTGCATCTCCCAAGACGAAGGGATGTCTGAATCCCCTGTGGAGACCACAGAGAAAGACCTAATTTTCCGCCTCATCGCGACCGGTGGCCTCACATCCTTTGAAAATTCGAGAGGTCCACGGAGAACAATGCTTCCAAAGGAGACGATGCCTGACTCCTCTTGAAAATGGATAGGAGTCCCAGGATCCCTGTGGCACGTGGAAAGGGACCCTGGGTCTCCCGCCTCACGTGGAGACGCGTCCCAATTGCCATGCCAAGACTCGAGGAGAGTCCCGAGGTGTCCCTCGCACCTAGGCAGCAGTCCTCACGTCGCTGAACAAACCCGAGTCTGGAACGGCCCTCCCCGTCGTAACGCGAGAATAAACCCCAGGTTCCGGCCGCAACTCGAGAAAAACCATGAGACTTCCCCCTCGTCGCGAGATGAGGCCCGATTCCCCTGCACTGAGTGCAGATCAATTCTGTGTTCCACATCAAACGTGAAAGGAGCCTTGATTTACTTGATGGCACCCCAGAAAAACCCAAGATCACTGTCTCAAGTCTAGAGGGATCCTGAGGTCACTGTAGCAACACGAAAGGGCTCCATGGACCTGAAATCAACTCGAGATGAGAGCTTAGTCCCTGGCTTTGACTCAAGAGGAATACCAACTTTCCACAAGCACCTCAAGAGGAGGCTTCTCTCAGCTACAGGTATGTTAGAGGGACCCTGAGTTTGTGGCCTCAAGTGGAATGCACACCGAGATGCTCTGACTCGAAGTAAGGCCGGATATGCCTGCAGTGAATTGAATGCAGGCTCGTCTTGCATCTCCGAAGACGAAGGGATGTCTGAATCCCCTGTGGAGACCACAGAGAAAGACCTACTCCTCCGCCTCAACGCGACCGGAGGCCTCACATCCTTTTAAAACTCGAGAGGTCCGCGGAGATCAATGCTTCCAAAGGGGACGATTCCTGACTCCTCTTGAAAATGGATAGGAGTCCCAGGATCCCTGTGGCACGTGGAAAGGGACCCCGGGTCTCCCGCCTCACGTGGAGACGCGTCCGAATTGCCATGCCAGGACTCGAGGAGAATCCCGAGGTGTCCCTCGCACCTAGGCAGGAGTCCTGACGTCGCTGAGCAAACACGTGTCTGGAAGGGCCCTCCCCGTCGTAACTCGAGAATATACCCCAGGTTCCGGCCGCAACTCGAGAAAAACCATGAGACTACCCCCTCGCCGCTGGATGAGGCCCGATTCCCCTGCACTGCGTGCAGAGCAATTCCGTGTTCCACATCAAACGTGAAAGGATCCTTGATTTCCTTGATGGCACTCCAGAGAAAACCCAAGATCACTGTTTCAAGTCTAGAGGGATCCTGAGGTCACTGTAGCAACACGAAAAGGATCCGTGGACCCCAAATCAACTCGCGATGAGAGCTTAGTCCCTGGCTTTCACTCAAGAGGAATACCAACTTTCCACAAGCACCTCAAGAGGAGGCTTCTCTCACCTACAGGTATGTGAGAGGGACCCTGAGTTTGTGGCCTCAAGTGGAATGGACACCGAGATGCTCTGACTCGAAGTAAGGCCAGATATCCCTGCAGTGATTTGAATGCAGGCACGTCTTGCATCTCCCAAGACGAAGGGTTGTCTGAATCCCCTGTGGAGACCACAAAGAAAGACCTAGTCCTCCACCTCAACGCAACCGGAGGCCTCATATCCTTTGAAAACTCGAAAGGACCTCGGAGATCAATATCCGAAGGAGACGATGCCTGACTCTTCTTGAAAAGGATAGGAGTCCCAGGATCCCTGTGGCACGTGGAAAGGGACCCTGGGTCTCCCGCCTCACGTGGATACGCGTCCCAATTGCCATGCGAAGACTCGAGGAGAATCCCGAGGTTTCCCTCGCACCTAGGCAGGAGTCCTGACGTCGCTGAACAAACACGTGTCTGGAAGGGCCCTCCCCGTCGTAACTCGAGAATATACCCAAGGTTCCGGCCACAACTCGAGAAAAACCATGAGACTTCCGCCTCGCCGCGAGATGAGACCCGATTCCCCTGCACTGCGTGCAGAGCAATTCCGTGTTCCACATCAAACGTGAAAGGAGCCTTGATTTCCTTGATGGCACTCCAGAGAAAACGCAAGATCACTGTTTCAAGTCTAGAGGGATCCTGAGGTCACTGTAGCAACACGAAAGGGCTCCGTGGACCCCAAATCAACTCGAGATGACAGCTTAGTCCCTGGCTTCAACTCAAGTGGAATACCAACTTTCCACAAGCACCTCAAGAGGAGGCTTCTCTCAGCTACAGGTATGTGAGAGGGACCCTGAGTTTGTGGCCTCAAGTGGAATGGACACCGAGATGCTCTGACTCGAAGTAAGGCCAGATATCCCTGCAGTGATTTGAATGCAGGCTCGTCTTGCATCTCCTAAGACGAAAGGATGTCTTAATCCCCTGTGGAGACCACAGAGAAAGACCGAGTTCTCCGCCTCATCGCGACCGGAGGCCTCACATCCTTTGAAAACTCGAGAGGTCCGCGGAGATCAATGCTTCCAAAGGAGACGATGCATGACTCCTCTTGAAAATGGATAGGAGTCCCAGGATCCCTGTGGCACGTGAAAAGGGACCCTGGGTCTCCCGCCTCAAGGGGAGACGCGTCCAAATTGCCATGCCAAGACTCGAGGAGAATCCCGAGGTGTCCCTCGCACCTAGGCAGGAGTCCTGACGTCGCTGAACAAACCTGTGTCTGGAAGGGCCCTCCCCGTCGTAACTCGAGAATATACCCCAGTTTCCGGCCGCAACTCGAGAAAAACCATGAGACTTCCCCCTCGCCGTTGGATGAAGCCGGATTCCCCTGCACTGCGTGCAGAGCAATTCCGTGTTACACATCAAACGTGAAAGGAGGCTTGATTTCCTTGATGGCACTCCAGAGAAAACCCAAGATCACTGTCTCAAGTCTAGAGGGATCCTGAGGTCACTGGAGCAACACGAAAGGGCTCCGTGGACCCCAAATCAACTCGAGATGAGAGCTTAGGCCCTGGCTTCGACTCAAGAGGAATACCAACTTTCCACAAGCACCTCAAGAGGAGGCTACTCTCAGCTAATGGTATGTGAGAGGACCCTGAGTTTGTCACCTCAAGGGGAATGGACACCGAGATGCTGTGACTCGAATTAAGGCCAGATATCCCTGCAGTGATTTGAATGCAGGCTCATCTTGCATCTCCCAAGACGAAAGGATGTCTTAATCCCCTGTGGAGACCACAGAGAAAGACCCAGTACTCCGCCTCATCGCGACCGGAGGCCTCACATCATTTGAAAACTCGAGAGGTCCGCGGAGATCAATGCTTCCAAAGGAGACGATGCCTGACGCCTCTTGAAAATGGATAGGAGTCCCAGGATCCCTGTGGCACGTGGAAAGGGACCCTGGGTCTCACGCCTCACGTGGAGACGCGTCCCCATTGCCATGCCAAGACTCGAGGAGAATCCCGAGGTGTCCCTCGCACCTAGGCAGGAGTCCTGACGTCGCTGAACAAACACGTGTCTGGAAGGGCTCTCCCCGTCGTAACTCGAGAATATACCCCAGGTTCCGGCCGCAACTCGAGAAAAAACATGAGATTTCCCTCTCGCCGCGAGTTGAGGCCCGATTCCCCTGCACTGCATGCAGCAATTCTGTGTTCCACATCAAACGTGAAAGGAGCCTTGATTTCCTTGATGGCATTCCAGAGAAAACCCAAGATCACTGTCTCAAGTCTAGAGGGATCCTGAGGTCACTGGAGCAACACGAAAGGGCTCCGTGGACCCCAAATAAACTCGAGATGAGAGCTTAGGCCCTGGCTTTGACTCAAGAGGAATACCAACTTTCCACAAGCACCTCAAGAGGAGGTTTCTCTCAGCTACAGGTATGTGAGAGGGACCCTCAGTTTCTGGCCTCAAGTGCAATGGACACCGAGATGCTCTGACTCGAAGTAAGGCCGGATATCCCTGCAGTGAATTGAATGCAGGCTCGTCTTGCATCTCCCAAGACGAAGGGATGTCTGAATCCCCTGTGGAGACCACAGAGAAAGACCTAATTTTCCGCCTCATCGCGACCGGTGGCCTCACATCCATTGAAAATTCGAGAGGTCCGCGCAGATCAATGCTTCCAAAGGAGACGATGCCTGACTCCTCTTGCAAATGGATAGGAGTCCCAGGATCCCTGTGGCACGTGGAAATGGACCCTGGGTCTCCCGCCTCACGTGGAGACGCGTCCCAATTGCCATGCCAAGACTCGAGGAGAATCCCGAGGTGTCCCTCGCACCTAGGCAGGAGTCCTGACGTCGCTGAACAAACCTGTGTCTGGAAGGGCCCTCCCCGTTGTAACTCGAGAATATACCCCAGGTTCCGGCCGCAACTCGAGAAAAACCATGAGACTTCCCCCTCGCCGCTGGATGAGGCCCGATTCCCCTGCACAGCGTGCAGAGCAATTCCGTGTTACACTTCAAACGTGAAAGGAGCCTTGATTTCCTTGATGGCACTCCAGAGAAAGCCCAAGATCACTGTCTCAAGTCTAGAGGGATCCTGAGGTCACTGGAGCAACACGAAAGGGCTCCGTGGACCCCAAATCAACTCGAGATGAGAGCTTAGTCCCTGGCTTCGACTCAAGAGGAATACCAACTTTCCACAAGCACCTCAAGAGGAGGCTTCTCTCAGCTACAGGTATGTTAGAGGGCCCCTGAGTTTGTGGCCTCAAGTGGAATGGACACCGAGATGCTCTGACTCAAAGTAAGGCCAGATATCCCTGCAGTGAATTGAATGCAGGCTCGTCTTGCATCTCCCAAGACGAAGGGATGTCTGAATCCCCTGTGGAGACCACAGAGAAAGACCGAGTTCTCCGCCTCATCGCGACCGGAGGCCTCACATCCTTTGAAAACTCGAGAGGTCCGCGGAGATCAATGCTTCCAAAGGAGACGATGCATGACTCCTCTTGAAAATGGATAGGAGTCCCAGGATCCCTGTGGCACGTGGAAAGGGACCCTGGTTCTCCTGCCTCAAGGGGAGACGCGTCCAAATTGCCATGCCAAGACTCGAGGAGAATCCCGAGGTGTCCCTCGCACCTAGGCAGGAGTCCTGACGTCGCTGAACAAACCTGTGTCTGGAAGGGCCCTCCCCGTCGTAACTCGAGAATATACCCCAGGTTCCGGCCGCAACTCGAGAAAAACCATGAGACTTCCCCCTCGCCGTTGGATGAAGCCGGATTCCCCTGCACTGCGTGCAGAGCAATTCCGTGTTCCACATCAAACGTGAAAGGAGGCTTGATTTCCTTGATGGCACTCCAGAGAAAACCCAAGATCACTGTCTCAAGTCTAGAGGGATCCTGAGGTCACTGGAGCAACACGAAAGGGCTCCGTGGACCCCAAATCAACTCGAGATGAGAGCTTAGGCCCTGGCTTCGACTCAAGAGGAATACCAACTTTCCACAAGCACCTCAAGAGGAGGCTTCTCTCAGCCACAGGTATGTGAGACGGACACTGAGTTTGTGGCCTCAAGTGGAATGGACACCGAGATGCTCTGACTCGAAGTAAGGCCGGATATCCCTGCAGTGAATTGAATGCAGGCTCGTCTTGCATCTCCCAAGATGAAGGGACGTCTGAATCCCCTGTGGAGACGACAGAGAAAGACCTAATCCTCCGCCTCATCGAGAAGGGAGGCATCACAACCTTTGAAAACTCGAGAGGTCTGCGGAGATCAATGCTTCCAAAGGAGACGATGCCTGACTCTTCTTGAAAATGGATAGGAGTCCCAGGATCCCTGTGGCACGTGGAAAGGGACCCTGGGTCTCCCGCCTCACGTAGAGACGCGTCCCCATTGCCATGCCAAGACTCGAGGAGAATACCGAGGTGTCCCTCGCACCTAGGCAGGAGTCCTCACGTCGCTGAACAAACCCGTGTCTGGAAGGGCCCTCCCAGTCGTAACTCGAGAATATACCCCAGGTTCCGGCCGCAACTCGAGAAAAACCATGAGACTTCCCCTCCCCGCGAGATGAGGCCCGATTCCCCTGCACTGCGTGCAGAGCAACTCCGTGTTCCACTTCAAACGTGAAAGGAGCCTTGATTTCCTTGATGGCACTCCAGAGAAAACCCAAGATCACTGTTTCAAGTCTAGAGGGATCCTGAGTTCACTGTAGCAACACGAAAGGGATCCATGGACCACAAATCAACTCGAGATGAGAGCTTAGTCCCTGGCTTCGACTCAAGAGGAATACCAACTTTCCACAATCACCTCAAGAGGAGGCTTCTCTCAGCTACAGGTATGTCAGAGGGACCCTGAGTTTGTGGCCTCAAGTGGAATGGACACCGAGATGCTCTGACTCGAAGTAAGGCCGGATATCCCTGCAGTGAATTGAATGCAGGCTTGTCTTGCATCTCCCAAGACGAAGGGATGTCTGAATCCCCTGTGGAGACCACAGAGAAAGACCTAATTTTCCGCCTCATCGCGACCGGTGGCCTCACATCCTTTGAAAATTCGAGAGGTCCACGGAGAACAATGCTTCCAAAGGAGACGATGCCTGACTCCTCTTGAAAATGGATAGGAGTCCCAGGATCCCTGTGGCACGTGGAAAGGGACCCTGGGTCTCCCGCCTCACGTGGAGACGCGTCCCAATTGCCATGCCAAGACTCGAGGAGAATCCCGAGGTGTCCCTCGCACCTAGGCAGGGGTCCTCACGTCGCTGAACAAACCCGAGTCTGGAACGGCCCTCCCCGTCGTAACGCGAGAATAAACCCCAGGTTCCGGCCGCAACTCGAGAAAAACCATGAGACTTCCCCCTCGTCGCGAGATGAGGCCCGATTCCCCTGCACTGTGTGCAGAGCAATTCCGTGTTCCACATCAAACGTGAAAGGAGCCTTGATTTACTTGATGGCACCCCAGAGAAAACCCAAGATCACTGTCTCAAGTCTAGAGGGATCCTGAGGTCACTGTAGCAACACGAAAGGGCTCCATGGACCCCAAATCAACTCGAGATGAGAGCTTAGTCCCTGGCTTCGACTCAAGAGGAATACCAACTTTCCACAAGCACCTCAAGAGGAGGCTTCTCTCAGCTACAGGTATGTCAGAGGGACCCTGAGTTTGTGGCCTCAAGTGGAATGGACACCGAGATGCTCTGACTCGAATTAAGGCCGGATATCCCTGCAGTGAATTGAATGCAGGCTCGTCTTGCATCTCCCAAGACGAAGGGTTGTCTGAATCCCCTGTGGAGCCCACAGAGAAAGACCTAGTCCTCGGCCTCAACGCGACCGGAGGCCTCACATCCTTTGAAAACTCGAGAGGTCCGCGGAGATCAATACTTCCGAAGGAGACGATGCCTGACTCCTCTTGAGAATGGATAGGAGTCCCAGGATCCCTGTGGCACGTGGAAAGGGACCCTGGGTCTCCCGCCTCACGTGGAGACGCGTCCCAATTGCCATGCCAAGACTCGAGGAGAATCCCGAGGTGTCCCTCACACCTAGGCAGGAGTCCTGACGTCGCTGAACAAACAAGTGTCTGGAAGGGACCTCCCCGTCGTAACTCGAGAATATACCCCAGGTTCCAGCTGCAACTCGAGAAAAACCATGAGATTTCCCCCTTGCCGCGAGTTGAGGCCCGATTCCCCTGCACTGCGTGCAGAGCAATTCCGTGTTCCACTTCAAACGTGAAAGGAGCCTTGATTTCCTTGATGGCACTAAAGAGAAAACCCAAGATCACTGTCTCAAGTCTAGAGGGATCCTGAGGTCACTGGAGCAACATGAAAGGGCTCCGTGGACACCATATCAACTCGAGATGAGAGCTTAGTCCCTGGCTTCGACTCAAGAGGAATACCAACTTTCCACAAGCACCTCAAGAGGAGGCTTCTCGCAGCTAATGGTATGTGAGAGGGAACCTGAGTTTGTGGCCTCAAGTGCAATGGACACCGAGATGCTCTGACTCGATGTAAGGCTGGATATCCCTGCAGTGAATTGAATGCAGGCTCGTCTTGCATCTCCCAAGACGAAGGGATGTCTGAATCCCCTGTGGAGACCACAGAGAAAGACCTAGTCCTCCGCCTCATCGTGACCGGAGGCCTCACATCCTTTGAAAACTCGAGAGGTCTGCAGAGATCAATGCTTCCAAAGGGGACGATGCCTGACTCCTCTTGAAAATGGATAAGAGTCCCAGGATCACTGTGGCACGTGGAAAGGGACCCTGGGTCTCCCGCCTCACGTGGAGACGCGTCCCAATTGCCATGCCAAGACTCGAGGAGAATCCCGAGTTGTCCCTCGCACCTAGGCCGGAGTCCTGACGTCTCTGAACAAACCCGTGTCTGGAAGGGCCCTCCCCGTCGTAACTCGAGAATATACCCCAGGTTCCGGCCGCAACTCGAGAAAAACCATGAGATTTCCCCCTCGCCGCGAGTTGAGGCCCGATTCCCCTGCACTGCGTGCAGAGCAATTCCGTGTTCCACATCAAACGTGAAAGGAGCCTTGATTTCCTTGATGGCACTCCAGAGAAAACCCAAGATCACTGTCTCAAGTCTAGAGGGATCCTGAGGTCACTGGAGCAACATGAAAGGGCTCCATATAACCCAAATAACCTCGAGATGAGAACTTAGTCCCTGGCTTAGACTCAAGAGGAATACCAACTTTCCACAAGCACCTCAAGAGGAGGCTGCTCTCAGCTACAGGTATGTGAGAGGGACCCTGAGTTTGTGGCCTCAAGTGGAATGGACACCGAGATGCTCTGACTCGAAGTAAGGCCGGATATCCCTGCAGTGAATTGAATGCAGGCTCGTCTTGCATCTCCCAAGACGAAGGGATGTCTGAATCCCCTGTGGAGACCACAGAGAAAGACCTAGTCCTCCGCCTCATCGTGACCGGAGGCCTCACATCCTTTGAAAACTCGAGAGGTCTGCAGAGATCAATGCTTCCAAAGAGACGATGCCTGACTCCTCTTGAAAATGGATAGGAGTCCCAGGATCCCTGTGGCACGTGGAAAGGGACCCTGGGTCTCCCGCCTCACGTGGAGACGCGTCCCAATTGCCATGCCAAGACTTGAGGAGAATCCCGAGGTGTCCCTCGCACCTAGGCAGGAGTCCTGACGTCGCTGAACAAAGACGTGTCTGGAAGGGCCCTCCCCGTCGTACCTCGAGAATATACCCCAGGTTCCGGCCGCCACTCGAGAAAAACCATGAGACTTCCCCCTCGCCGCGAGATGAGGCCCGATTCCCCTGCAATGCGTGCAGAGCAATTCCGTGTTCCACATCAAACGTGAAAGGAGCCTTGATTTCCTTGATGGCACTCCAGAGAAAACCCAAGATCACTGTCTCAAGTCTAGAGGGATCCTGAGGTCACTGGAGCAACACGAAAGGGCTCCGTGGATGCCAAATCAACTCGAGATGAGAGCTTAGACACTGGCTTCGACTCAAGAGGAATACCAACTTTCCACAAGAACCTCAAGAGGAGGCTTCTCTCAGCTACAGTTATGTTAGAGGGACCCTGAGTTTGTGACCTCAAGTGGAATGGACACCGAGATGCTCTGACTCGAACTAAGGCCGGATATCCCTTCAGTGAATTGAATGCAGGCGCGTCTTGCATCTCCCAAGACGAAGGGTTGTCTGAATACCCTGTGGAGACCACAGAGAAAGACCTAGTCCTCCGCCTCATCGCGACCGGAGGCCTCACATCCTTTGAAAACTCGAGAGGTCCGCGGAGATTAATACTTCCGAAGGAGACGATGCCTGACTCCTCTTGAAAATGGATAGGAGTCCCAGGATCCCTGTGGCACGTGGAACGGGACCCTGGGTCTCCGGCCTCACATGGAGATGCGTCCCAATTGCCATGCCAAGACTCGAGGAGAATCCCGAGGTGTCCCTCGCACCTAGGCAGGAGTCCTGACGTCGCTGAACAAACACGTGTCTGGAAGGGCCCTCCCCGTCGTAACTCGAGAATATATACCAGGTTCCGGCCGCAATTCGAGAAAAACCATGAGATTTCCCCCTCGCCGTGAGTTGAATCCCGATTCCCCTGCACTGCGTGCAGAGCAATTCCGGGTTCCACATCAAACGTGAAAGGAGCCTTGATTTCCTTGATGGCACTCCAGAGAAAACCCAAGATCACTGTCTCAAGTCTAGAGGGATCCTGAGGTCACTGTAGCAACATGAAAGGGCTCCATATAACCCAAATCAACTCGAGATGAGAACTTAGTCCCTGGCTTAGACTCAAGAGGAATACCACTTTCCACAAGCACCTCAAGAGGAGGCTTCTCTCAGCTACAAGTAGGTGAGAGGGACCCTGAGTTTGTGGCCTCAAGTCGAATGGACACCGAGATGCTCTGACTCGAAGTAAGGCCGGATATCCCTGCAATGAAGTGAATGCAGGCTCGTCTTGCATCTCCCAAGATGAAGGGATGTCTGAATCCCCTGTGGAGACCACAGAGAAAGACCTAGTCCTCCGCCTCATCGCGACCGGAGGCCTCACATCCTTTGAAAACTCGAGAGGTCCGTGGAGATCAATGCTTCCAAAGGAGACGATGCCTGACTCCTCTTGAAAATGGATAGGAGTCCCAGGATCCCTGTGGCACGTGGAAAGGGACACTGGGTCTCCCGCCTCACGTGGAGACGCGTACCAATTGCCATGCCAAGACTCGAGGTGAATCCCGAGGTGTCCCTCGCACCTAGGCAGGAGTCCTGACGTCGCTGAACAAACACGTGTCTGGAAGGGCCCTCCCCGTCTTAACTCGAGAATACACCCCAGGTTCCAGCCGCAACTCGAGAAAAATCATGAGACTTCGCCCTCGCCGCGAGATGAGGCCCGATTCCCCTGCACTGCGTGCAGAGTAATTCCGTATTCCACATCAAACGTGAAAGGAGCCTTGATTTCCTTGATGCCACTCCAGAGAAAACCCAAAGTCACTGTCTCAAGTCTAGAGGGATCCTGAGGTCACTGGAGCAACAGAAAGGGCTCCGATGTCCCCAAATCAACTCGAGATGAGAGCTTAGTCCCTGGCTTCGACTCAAGAGGAATACCAACTTTCCACAAGCACTTCAAGAGGAGGCTTCTCTCAGCTATATGTATGTGAGAGGGAACCTGAGTTTGTGGCCTCAAGTGGAATGGACACCGAGATGCTCTGACTCGAAATAAGGCCGGATATCCCTGCAGTGAATTGAATGCAGGCTCGTCTTCCATCTCCCAAGACGAAGGGATGTCTGAATCCCCTGTGGAGGCCAGAGAGAAAAACCTAGTCCTCCGCCTCAACGCGACCGGAGGCCTCACATCCTTTGAAATCTCGAGAGGTCCGGGGAGATCAATGCTTCCAAAGGAGACGATGCCTGACTCCTCTTGAAAATGGATAGGAGTCCCAGGATCCCTGTGGCACGTGGAAAGGGAACCTGGGTCTCCCGCCTCACGTGGAGACGCGTCCGAATTGCCATGCCAAGACTCAAGGAGAATCCCGAGGTTTCCCTCGCACCTAGGCAGGAGTCCTGACGTCGCTGAACAAACACGTGTCTGGAAGGGCCCTCCCCGTCGTAACTCGAGAATATACCCCAGGTTCCGGCTGCAACTCGAGAAAAACCATGAGAATTCCCCCTCGCCGCGAGATGAGGCCCGATTCCCCTGCACTGCGAGCAGAGCAATTCCGTGTTCCACATCAAACGTGAAAGGAGCCTTGATTTCCTTGATGGCACTCCAGAGAAAACCCAAAGTCACTGTCTCAAGTCTAGAGGGATCCTGAGGTCACTGTAGCAGCACGAAAGGGCTCCGTGGAACCCAAATCAACTCGAGCTGAGAGCTTAGTCCCTGGCTTCGACTCAAGAGGAATACCAACTTTCCACAAGCACCTCAAGAGGAGGCTTCTCTCAGCTACAGGTATGTGAGAGGGACCCTGAGATTGTGGCCTCAAGTGGAATGGACACTGAGAAGCTCTGACTCGAAGTCAGGCCGGATATCCCTGCAGTGAATTGAATGCAGGCTCGTCTTGCATCTCCCAAGACGAAGGGATATCGGAATCCCCTGTGGAGACCACAGAGAAAGACCTAGTTGACCGGCTCATCGTGACCGGAGGCCTCATATCCTTTGAAAACTCGAGAGGTCCACACAGATCAATGCTTCCAAAGGAGACGATGCCTGACTCCTCTTGAAAATGGATAGGAGTCCCAGGATCCCTGTGGCACGTGGAAATGGACACTTGGTCTCCCGCCTCACGTGGAGACGCGTCCCAATTGCCATGCCAAGACTCGAGGAGAATCCCGAGGTGTCCCTCGCACCTAGGCAGGAGTCCTGACGTCGCTGAGCAAACACGTGTCTGGAAGGGCCCTCCCCGTCGTAACTCGAGAATATACTCCAGGTTCCTCCCGCTACTCGAGAAAAACCATGAGACTTCCCCCTCGCCGCGAGATGATGCCCGATTCCCATGCACTGCCTGCAGAGCAATTCCGTGTTCCATATCAAACGTGAAAGGAGCCTTGATTTCCTTGATGGCACTCCAGAGAAAACCCAAGATCACTGTCTCAAGTCTAGAGGGATCCTGAGGTCACTGGAGCAACACGAAAGAGGTCCGAGGACCCCAAATCAACTCGAGATGAGAGCTTAGTCCCTGGCTTCGACTCAAGAGGAATACCAACTTTCCACAAGCACCTGAAGAGGAGGCTTTTCTCAGCTACAGGTATGTGAGAGGGACCCTGAGTTTGTGACCTCAAGTGGAATGGACACCGAGATGCTCTGACTCGACGTAAGGCGGGATATCTTTGCGTGAATTGAATGTAGGCTCTTCTTGCGTCTCCCAAGACGATGGGATGTCTGAATCCCCAGTGGAGAGGACAGAGAAAGACCTAGTCCTCCGCCTCAACGCGACCGGAGGCCTCACATCCTTTGAAATCTCGAGAGGTCCGGGGAGATCAATGCTTCCAAAGGAGACGATGCCTGACTCCTCTTGAAAATGGATAGGAGTCCCAGGATCCCTGTGGCACGTGGAAAGGGACCCTGGGTCTCCCGCCTCACGTGGAGATGCGTCCCAATTGCCATGCCAAGACTCGAGGAGAATCCCGAGGTTTCCCTCGCACCTAGGCAGGAGTCCTGACGTCGCTGAACAAACACGTGTCTGGAAGGGCCCTCCCCATCGTAACTCGAGAATATACCCCAGGTTCCGGCCGCAACTCGAGAAAAACCATGAGACTTCCCCCTCGCCGCGAGATGAGGCCCGATTCCTCTGCACTGCGTGCAGAGAAATTCCGTGTTCCACATCAAACGTGAAAGGAGCCTTGATTTCCTTGATGGCACTCCAGAGAAAACCTAAAGTCACTGTCTCAAGTCTAGAGGGATCCTGAGGTCACTGTAGCAGCATGAAAGGGCTCCGTGGACCCCAAATCAACTCGAGATGAGAGCTTAGTCCCTGGCTTCGACTCAAGAGGAATACCAACTTTCCACAAGCACCTCAAGAGGAGGCTTCTCTCAGCTACAGGTATGTGAGAGGGCCCCTGAGTTTGTGGCCTCAAGTGGAATGGACACCGAGATGCTCTGACTCGAGGTAAGGCCGGATAACCCTGCAGTGAATTGAATGCAGGCTCGTCTTGCATCTCCCAAGACGAAGGGATGTCTGAATACCCTGTGGAGCCCACAGAGAAAGACCTAGTCCTCCGCCTCAACGCGACCGGAGGCCTCACATCCTTTGAAAACTCGAGAGGTCCACAGAGATCAATGCTTCCAAAGGAGACGATGCCTGACTCCTCTTGAAAATGGATAGGAGTACCAGGATCCCTGTGGCACGTGGAAAGGGACCCTGGGTCTCCCGCCTCACGTGGAGACGCGTCCCAATTGCCATGCCAAGACTCGAGGAGAATCCCGAGGTGTCCCTCGCACCTGGGCAGGAGTCCTGACGTCACTGAACAAACACGTGTCTGGAAGGGCCCTCCCCGTCGTAACTCGAGAATATACCCCAGGTTCCGGCCGCAACTCGAGAAAAACCATGAGATTTCCCCCTCGCCGCGAGTTGAGACCCGATTCCCCTGCACTGCGTGCAGAGCAATTCCGTGTTCCACTTCAAACTTGACAGGAGCCTTGATTTCCTTGAAGGCACTCCAGAGAAAACCCAAGATCACTGTCTCAAGTCTAGAGGGATCCTGAGGTCTCTGGAGCAACACGAAAGGGCTCCGTGGACCCCAAATCAACTCGAGGTGAGAGCTTAGTCCCTGGCTTAGACTCAAGAGGAATACCACTTTCCACAAGCACCTCAAGAGGAGGCTTCTCTCAGCTACAAGTAGGTGAGAGGGACCCTGAGTTTGTGGCCTCAAGTCGAATGGACACCGAGATGCTCTGACTCGAAGTAAGGCCGGATATCCCTGCAATGAAGTGAATGCAGGCTCGTCTTGCATCTCCCAAGATGAAGGGATGTCTGAATCCCCTGTGGAGACCACAGAGAAAGACCTAGTCCTCCGCCTCATCGCGACCGGAGGCCTCACATCCTTTGAAAACTCGAGAGGTCCGTGGAGATCAATGCTTCCAAAGGAGACGATGCCTGACTCCTCTTGAAAATGGATAGGAGTCCCAGGATCCCTGTGGCACGTGGAAAGGGACACTGGGTCTCCCGCCTCACGTGGAGACACGTCCCAATTGCCATGCCAAGACTCGAGGAGAATCCCGAGGTGTTCCTCGCACCTAGGCAGGAGTCCTGACGTCGCTGAACAAACACGTGTCTGGAAGGGCCCTCCCCATCGTAACTCGAGAATATACCCCAGGTTCCGGCCGCAACTCGAGAAAAACCATGAGACTTCCCCCTCGCCGCGAGATGAGGGCCGATTCCTCTGCACTGCGTGCAGAGAAATTCCGTGTTCCACATCAAACGTGAAAGGAGCCTTGATTTCCTTGATGGCACTCCAGAGAAAACCTAAAGTCACTGTCTCAAGTCTAGAGGGATCCTGAGGTCACTGTAGCAGCATGAAAGGGCTCCGTGGACCCCAAATCAACTCGAGATGAGAGCTTAGTCCCTGGCTTCGACTCAAGAGGAATACCAACTTTCCACAAGCACCTCAAGAAGAGGCTTCTCTCAGCTACAGGTATGTGAGAGGGCCCCTGAGTTTGTGGCCTCAAGTGGAATGGACACCGAGATGCTCTGACTCGAGGTAAGGCCGGATAACCCTGCAGTGAATTGAATGCAGGCTCGTCTTGCATCTCCCAAGACGAAGGGATGTCTGAATACCCTGTGGAGCCCACAGAGAAAGACCTAGGCCTCCGCCTCAACGCGACCGGAGGCCTCACATCCTTTGAAAACTCGAGAGGTCCACGGAGATCAATGCTTCCAAAGGAGACGATGCCTGACTCCTCTTGAAAATGGATAGGAGTACCAGGATCCCTGTGGCACGTGGAAAGGGACCCTGGGTCTCCCGCCTCACGTGGAGACGCGTCCCAATTGCCATGCCAAGACTCGAGGAGAATCCCGAGGTGTCCCTCGCACCTAGGCAGGAGTCCTGACGTCAGTGAACAAACACGTGTCTGGAAGGGCCCTCCCCGTCGTAACTCGAAAATATACCCCAGGTTCCGGCCGCAACTCGAGAAAAACCATGAGATTTCCCCCTCGCCGCGAGTTGAGACCCGATTCCCCTGCACTGCGTGCAGAGCAATTCCGTGTTCCACTTCAAACTTGAAAGGAGCCTTGATTTCCTTGATGGCACTCCAGAGAAAACCCAAGATCACTGTCTCAAGTCTAGAGGGATCCTGAGGTCTCTGGAGCAACACGAAAGGGCTCCGTGGACCCCAAATCAACTCGAGGTGAGAGCTTAGTCCCTGGCTTAGACTCAAGAGGAATACCACTTTCCACAAGCACCTCAAGAGGAGGCTTCTCTCAGCTACAAGTAGGTGAGAGGGACCCTGAGTTTGTGGCCTCAAGTCGAATGGACACCGAGATGCTCTGACTCGAAGTAAGGCCGGATATCCCTGCAATGAAGTGAATGCAGGCTCGTCTTGCATCTCCCAAGATGAAGGGATGTCTGAATCCCCTGTGGAGACCACAGAGAAAGACCTAGTCCTCCGCCTCATCGCGACCGGAGGCCTCACATCCTTTGAAAACTCGACAGGTCTGCGGAGGTCAATGATTCCAAAGGAGACGATGCCTGACTCCTCTTGAAAATGGATAGGAGTCCCAGGATCCCTGTGGCACGCGGAAAGGGACCCTGGGTCTCCCGCCTCACGTGGAGACGCGTCCCAATTGCCATGCCACGACTCGAGGGGAATCCCGAGGTGTCCCTCGCACCTAGGCAGGAGTCCTGACGTCGCTGAACAAACACGTGTCTGGAAGGTCCCTCCCCGTCGTACCTCGAGAATATACCCCAGGTTCCGGCCGCAACTCGAGAAAAACCATGAGACTTCCCCCTCGCCGCGAGATGAGGCCCGATTCCCCTGCACTGTGTGCAGAGCAATTCCGTATTCCACATCAAACGTGAAAGGAGCCTTGATTTCCTTGATGCCACTCCAGAGAAAACCCAAAGTCACTGTCTCAAGTCTAGAGGGATCCTGAGGTCACTGGAGCAACAGAAAGGGCTCCGTGGACCGCAAATCAACTCGAGATGAGAGCTCAGTCCCTGGCTTCGACTCAAGAGGAATACCAACTTTCCACAAGCACCTCAAGAGGAGGCTTCTCTCAGCTACAGGTATGTGAGAGGGACCCTGAGTTTGTGGCCTCAAGTGGAATGGACACCGAGATGCTCTGACTCGTAGTAAGGCCGTATATACCTGCAGTGAATTGTATGCAGGCTCCTCTTGCATCTCCCAAGACGAAGGGATGACTTAATCCCCTGGGGAGACCACAGAGAAAGACCTAGTTCTCCTCCTCATCGAGACCGGAGGCCTCACATCCTTTGAAAACTCGAGAGGTCCGCGGAGATCAATGCTTCCAAAGGAGACGATGCCTGACTCCTCTTGAAAATGGATAGGAGTCCCAGGATCCCTGTGGCACGAGGAAAGGGACCCTTGGTCTCCCGCCTCACGTGGAGACGCGTCCCAATTGCCATGCCAAGACTTGAGGAGAATCCCGAGGTGTCCCTCGCACCTAGGCAGGAGTCCTGACGTCGCTGAACAAACACGTGTCTGGAAGGGCCCTCCCCGTTGTAACTCGAGAATATACCCCAGGTTCCGGCCGCAACTGGAGAAAAAACCATGAGACTTCACCCTCGCCGCTGGATGAGGCCCGATACCCTAGCACTGCGTGCAGAGCAATTCCGTGTTCCACAACAAACGTGAAAGGAGCCTTGATTTCCTTGATGGCACTCCAGAGAAAACCCAAGATCACTGTCTCAAGTCTAGAGGGATCCTGAGGTCACTGGAGCAACACGAAAGGGGTCCGTGGACCCCAAATCAACTCGAGATGAGAGCTTAGTCCCTGGCTTCGACTCAAGAGGAATACCAACTTTCCACAAGCACCTCAACAGGAGGCTTCTCTCAGCAACAGTTATGTGAGAGGGACCCTGATTTTGTGGCCTCAAGTGGAATGGACACCGAGATGCTCTGACTCGAAGTAAGGCCATATGTCCCTGCAGTGAATTGAATGCAGGCTCGTCTTGCATCTCCCAAGATGAAGGGATGTCTTAATCCCCTGTGGAGACCACAGAGAAAGACCTAGTCCTCCGCCTCAAAGCGACCGGAGGCCTCACATCCTTTGAAAACTCGAGAGGTCCGCGGAGATCAATGCTTCCAAAGGAGACGATGCCTGACTCCTCTTGAAAGTGGATAGGAGTCCCAGGATCCCTGTGGCACATGGAAAGGGACCCTGAGTCTCCCACCTCACGTGGAGACGTGTCCCAATTGCCATGCCAAGACTCGAGGAGAATTCCGAGGTATCCCTCGCACCTAGGCCGGAGTCCTGACGTCGCTGAACAAACACGTGTATGGACGGGAACTCCCCGTCGTAACTCCAGAATATACCCCAGGTTCCGGCCGCAACTCGAGAAAAACCATGAGACCTCCCCCTGGCCGCGAGCTGAGGCCCCATTCCCCTGCACTGCATGCAGAGCAATTCCGTGTTCCACATCAAACGTGAAAGGAGCCTTGATTTCCTTGATGGCACTCCAGAGAAAACCCAAGATCACTGTCTCAAGTCTAGAGGGATCCTGAGGTCACTGGAGCAACACGAAAGGGCTCCGGGGACCCCAAATCTACTCGAGATGAGAGCTTAGTCCCTGGCTTCGACTCAAGAGGAATACCAACTTTCCACAAGCCCCTCAAGAGGAGGCTTCTCTCAGCTACAGGTATGTGAGAGGGACCCTGAGTTTGTGGCCTCAAGTAGAATGGACACCGAGATGCTCTGACTCGAAGTAAGGCCGGATATCCCTGCAGTGAATTGAAAGCAGGCTAATCTTGCATCTCCCAAGACGAAGGGATGTCTGAATCCCCTGTGGAGACCACAGAGAAAGATCTAGTTCTCAGCCTCATGGCGACCGGAGGCCTCACATCCTTTGAAAATCGAGAAGTCCGCGGAGATCAATGCTTCCAAAAAGACGATGCCTGACTCCTCTTGAAAATGGATAGGAGTACCAGGATCCCTGTGGCACGTGGAAGTGGACCCTGGGTCTCCCGCCTCACGTGGAGACGCGTCCCAATGGCCATGCCAAGACTCGAGGAGAATCCCGAGGTGTCCCTCGCACCTAGGCAGGAGTCCTGACGTCGCTGTACAAACACGTGTCTGGAAGGGCCCCCCCCCCCCGTCGTAACTCGAAAATATACCCCAGTTTCCGGGCACAAGTGGCGAAAAACCATGAGACTTCCCCCTCGCCGCGAGATGAGGCCCGATTCCCCTGCACTGCGTGCAGAGCAATTCCGTGTTCCACATCAAGCCTGAAAGTAGCCTCGATTTCCTTGATGGCATTCCAGAGAAAACCCAAAGTCACTGTCTCAAGTCTAGAGGGATCCTGAGGCCACTGTACCAGCATGAAAGGACTCCGTGGACCCCAAATCAACTCGAGATAAGAGCTTAGTCCCTGGCTTCGACTTAAGAGGAATGCCAACTTTCCACAAGCACCTCAAGAGGAGGCTTCTCTCAGCTACAGGTATGTGAGAGGGACCTTAGTTTGTGGCCTCAAGTGGAATGGACACCGAGATGCTCTGACTCGAAGTAAGGCCGGATATCCCTGCAGTGAATTGAATGCAGGCTCGTCTTGCATCTCCCAAGACGAAGGGATGTCTGAATCCCCTGTGGAGACCACAGAGAAAGACCTAGTCCGCCTCCTCATCGCGAACGGAGGCCTCACATCCTTTGAAAACTCGAGAGATCTGCGGAGATCAATGCTTCCAAAGGAGACTTTGCCTGACTCCTCTTGAAAATGGATAAGAGTCCCAGGATCCCTGTGACACGTGAAAAGGGACCCTGGGTCCCCCGTCTCACGTGGAGACGCGTCCCAATTGCCATGCCAAGACTCGAGGAGAATCCCGAGGTGTCCCTCGCACCTAGGCAGGAGTCCTGACGTCGCTGAACAAACACGTGTCTGGAAGGGCCCTCCCCGTCGTAACTCGAGAATATACCCCAGGTTCGGTCCGCTACTCGAGAAAAACCATGAGACTTCCCCTTCGCCGCGAGATGAGGCCCGATTCCCCTGCACTGCGTGCAGGGCAATTCCGTGTTCCACATCCAACGTGAAAGGAGACTTGATTTCCTTGATTTTGCTACAGAGAAAACCCAAGATAACTGTCTCAAATCTAGAGGGAACCTGAGGTCACTGTCGCAACACGAAAGGGCTCAGTGGACCCCAAATCAACTCGAGATGAGAGCTTAGTCCCTGGCTTCGACTCAAGAGGAATACCAACTTTCCACAAGCACCTCAAGAGGAGGCTTCTCTCAGCTACAAGTATGTGAGAGGGACCCTGAGTTTGTGGCCTCAAGTGGAATGGACACCCAAATACTCTGACTCGAAGTAAGGCCGGATATCCCTGCAGTGAATTGAATGCAGGCTCGTCTTGCATCTCCCAAGATGAAGGGATGTCTGAATCCCCTGTGAAGACCTCAGAGAAAGACCTAGTTCTCCGCCACATCGCGACAGGAGGCCTCACATCCTTTGAAAACTCGAGAGGTCCGCGGAGATCAATGCTTCCAAAGGAGACGATGCTTGACTCCTCTTGAAAATATATAGGAGTGCCAGGATCCCTGTGGCACGTTATAAGGGACCCTGGGTCTCCCGCCTCACGTGGAGACGCGGCCCAATTGCCATGTCAAGACTCGAGGAGAATCCCGAGGTGTCCCTCGCACCTAGGCAGGAGTCCTGACGTCGCTGAACAAACACGTCTCTGGAAGGACCCTCCCCGTCGTAACTCGAGAATATACCACAGGTTCCGGCCGCAACTCGAGAAAAACCATTAGACTTCCCCCTCGCCGCGAGATGAGGCCCGATTCCCCTGCACTGCGTGCAGAGCAATTCCGTGTTCCACATCAAACGTGAAAGGAGCCTTGATTTCCTTCATGGCACTCCAGGGAAAACCCAAGATCACTGTCTCAAGTCTAGAGGGATCCTGAGGTCACTGGAGCAAAACGAAAGGGCTCCGTGGACCCCAAGTCAACTCGAGATGAGAGCTTAGTCCTTGGCTTCGACTCAAGAGGAACACCAACTTTCCACAAGCACCTCAAGAGGAGGCTTCTCTCAGCTACAGGTATGTGAAAGGGACCCTGAGTTTGTGGCCTCAAGTGGAATGGACACCGAGATGCTCTGACTTGAAGTAAGGCCGGATATCCCTGCAGTGAATTGAATGCAGGCTCGTCTTGCATCTCCCAAGACGAAGGGATGTCTGAATCCCCTGTGGAGACGACGAGAAAGACCTACTCCTCCACCTCAACGCGAACGGAGGCCTCACATCCATTGAAAACTCGAGAGGTCTCCGGAGATCAATGCTTCCAAAGGAGACAATGCCTGACTCCTCTTGAAAATGGATAGGAGTCCTAGGATCCCTGTGGGACGTGGAAAGGGACCCTGGGTCCCCCGCCTCACGTGGAGACGCGTCCCAAATGCCATGCCAAGACTCGAGGAGAATCCCGAGGTGTCCCTCGCACCTAGGCAGGAGTCCTGACGTCGCTGAACAAACACGTGTCTGGAAGGGCCCTCCCCGTCGTAACTCGAGAATATTCCCCACGTTCCAGCCGCAACTTGAGAAAAACCATGAGACTTCCCCTCACCGCGAGATGAGGCCCGATTCCCCTGCACTGCGTGCAGAGCAATTCCGTGTTCCACATTAAACGTGAAAGGAGCCTTAATTTCCTTGATGGCACTCCAGAGAAAACCCAAGATCACTGTCTCAAGTCTAGAGGGATCCTGAGGTCATTGGAGCAACACGAAAGGGCTCCGTGGACCCCAAATCAACTCGAGATGAGAGCTTAGTCCCTAACTTCGACTCAAGAGGAATACCAACTTTCCACAAGCACCTTAAGAGGAGGCTTCTCTCAGCTACAGGTATGTGAGAGGGACCATTGGTTTGTGGCCTCAAGTGGAATGGACACCGAGATGCTCTGACTTGAAGTAAGGCCAGATATCCCTGCAGTGAATTGAATGCAGGCTCGTCTTGCATCTCCCAAGATGAAGGGATGTCTGAATCCCCTGTGGAGACAAAAGAGGAAGACCTAGTCCTCCGCCTCATCGCGACCAGAGGCCTCACATCCTTTGAAAATTCGAGAGGTCCGCGGAGATCAATGCTTCCAAAGGAGACGATGCCTGACTCCTCTTGAAAATGGATAGGAGTCCCAGGATCCCTGTCGCACGTGGAAAGGGACCCTGGGTCCCCGCCTCACGTGGAGACGCGTCCCAATTGCCATGCCAAGACTCGAGGAGAATCCAGAGGTTCCCTCGCACCTAGACACGAGTCCTGACGTCGCTGAATAAACACGTGTATGGAAGGGCCCTCCCCGTCGTAACTCGAGAATATACCCCAGGTTCCTGCCGCAACTAGAGAAAAACAATGAGACTTCCCCCTCGCCGCGAGATGAGGCCCTTTTTCACTGCACTGTGTGCAGAGCAATTCCGTATCCCATATCAAACTTGAAATGAGGCTTGATTTCCTTGATGGCACTCCAGAGAAAACCCAAGATCACTATCTCAAGTCTAGAGGGATCCTGAGGTCACTGTAGCAAGACGAAAGGGCTCCGTGGACCCCAAATCAACTCGAGATGAGAGCTTAGTCCCTGGCTTCGACTCAAGAGGAACAGCAACTTTCCACAAGCACCTCAAGAGGAGGCTTCTCTCAGCTACAGGTATGTGAGTGGGACCCTGAGTTTGTGGCCTCAAGTGGAATGAACACCGAGATGCTCAGACTCGAAGTAAGGCCGGATATCCCTGCAGTGAATTGAATGCAGGCTCGTCATGCATCTCCAAGACGAAGGGATGTCTGCATCCCCTGTGGAGACCAGAGAGAAAGACCTAGTTCTCCGCCTCATCGCGACCGGAGGCCTCACATCCTTTGAAAACTCGAGAGGTCCGCGGAGATCAATGCTTCCAAAGGAGACGATGCCTGACTCCTCTTGCAAATGGATAGGAGTCCCAGGATCCCTGTGGCACGTGGAAAGGGACACTGGGTCTCCCGCCTCACGTGGAGACGCGTCCCAATTGCCATGCCAAGACTCGAGGAGAATCCCGAGGTGTCCCTCCCACCTAGACAGGAGTCCTGACGTCGCTGAACAAACACGTGTCTGGAAGGGCCCTCCCCGTCGTAACTCGAGAATATACCCCAGGTTCCGGCCGCAACTCGAGAAAAAACAGGAGACTTCCCACTTGCCGCGAGATGAAGCCCGATTCCCCTGCACTGCGTGCAGAGCAATTCCGTGTTCCACATCAAACGTGAAAGGAGCCTTGATTTCCTTGATGGCACTCCAGAGAAAACCCAAGATCACTGTCTCAAGTCTAGAGGGATCCTGAGGTCACTGGAGCAACACGAAAGGGCTCCGTGGACCCCAAATCAACTCGAGATGAGAGCTTAGTCTCTGGCTTCGACTCAAGAGGAATACCAACTCTCCAAAAGCACCTCAAGAGGAGGCTTCTCTCAGCTACAGGTATGTGAGAGGCACCCTGAGCTTGTGGCTGCAAGTGAAATGGACACCGAGATGCTCTGACTCGAAGTAAGGCCGGATATCCCTGCAGTTAATTGAGTGCAGGCTCGTCTTGCATCTCCCAAGACGAAGGTATGTCTGAATCCCCTGTGGAGACAACAGAGATAGACCTAGTTCTCCGCCTCATCGCGACCGGAGGCCTCGCATCCTTTGAAAACTCGAGAGGTCCGCGGAGATCAATGTTTCCAAATTAGACGATGCCTGACTCCTCTTCAAAATGGATAGGAGTCCCAGGATGCCTGTGGCACGTGGAAAGGGACACTGGGTCTCCCGCCTCACGTGGAGACGCGGCCCAATTGCCATGCCAAGACTCGAGGAGAATCCAGAGTTTTCCCTCGCACCTAGGCAGGAGTCCTGACGTCGCTGAACAAACACGTGTCTGGAAGGGCCATCCTCGATGTAACTCGAGAATATACCCCAGGTTCCGGCCGCAACTCGAGAAAAACCATGAGACTTCCCCCTCGCCAGGAGATGAGTCCCGATTCTGCTGCACTGCGTGCAGAGCAATTCCGTATCCCACATCAAACGTGAAAAGAGCCTTGATTTCCTTGATGGCAATCCAGAGAAAACCCAAGATCACTGTCTCAAGTCTAGAGGGATCCTGAGGTCACTGGAGCAACACGAAAGGGCTCCGAGGACCCCAAATCAACTCGAGATGTGAGCTTAGTCCCTGGCTTCGACTCAAGAGGAATATCAACTTTCCACAAGCACCTCAAGAGGAGGCTTCTCTCAGCTACAGGTATGAGAGAGGGACCCTGAATTTGTGGCCTCAAGTGGAATGAACAACGAGATGCTCTGACTCGAAGTAAGGCCGGATATCCCTGCAGTGAATTGAATGCAGGATCGTCTTGCATCTCCAAGACGAAGGGATGTCTGAATCCCCTGTTGAGACCAGAGAGAAAGACCTAGTTCTCCGCCTCATCGCGACTGGAGGCCTCACATCCTTTGAAAACTCGAGAGGTCCGCGGAGATCAATGCTTCCAAAGGAGACGATGCCTGACTCCTCTTGCAAATGGATCGGAGTCCCAGGATCCCTGTGGCACGTGGAAAGGGACCCTGGGTCTCCCGCCTCACGTGGAGACGCGTCCCAATTGCCATGCCAAGACTCGAGGAGAATCCCGAGGTTTCCCTCGCACCTAGGCAGGAGACCTGACGTCGCTGAACAAACACGTGTCTGGAAGGGCCCTCCCCATCGTAACTCGAGAATATACCCCAGGTTCCGGCTGCAACTCGAATAAAACCATGAGACTTCCCCCTCGCCGCGAGATGAGGCCCGATTCCCCTGCACTGCGTGCAGAGCAATTCCGTGTTCCACATCAAACTTGAAAGGAGCCTTGATTGCCTTGATGGCACTCCAGAGAAAACCCAAGATCACTTTCTCAAGTCTAGAGGGATCCTGAGGTCACTGGAGCAACTCGAAAGGGCTCCGTGGACCCCAAATCAACTCGAGATGAGAGCTTAGTCCCTGGCTTCGACTCAAGAGGAATACCAACTTTCCACAAGCACCTCAAGAGGAGGCTTCTCTCAGCTACAGGTATGTGAGAGGGAACCTGAGTTTGTGGCCTCAAGTGAAATGGACACCGAGATGCTCTGACTCGAAGTAAGGCCGGATATCCCTGCAGTGAATTGAATGCAGGCTCGTCTTGCATCTCCCAAGACGAAGGGATGTCTGAATCCCCTGTGGAGACCTCAGAGAAAGACCGAGTTCTCCGCCTCATCGCGACCGGAAGCCTCACATCCTTTGAAAACTCGAGAGGTCCTTGGAGATCAATGCTTCCAAAGGAGACGATGCCTGACTACTCTTGAAAATGGATAGGAGTCCCAGGATCCGTGTGGCACGTCGAAAGGGACCCTGGGTCTCCCGCCTCACGTGGAGACGCGTCCCAATTGCCATGCCAAGACTCGAGGAGAATCCCGAGGTGTCCCTCGCACCTAGGCAAAATTCCTGACGTCGCTGAACAAACACGTGTCTAGAAGGGACCTCCCCGTCGTAACTCGAGAATATACCCCAGGTTCCGGCCGCAACTCGAGAAAAACCATGAGATTTCCCCCTCGCCGCCAGATGAGGCCCGATTCCCCTGCACTGCGTGCAGTACAATTCCGTGTTCCACATCAAACGTGAAAGGAGCCTTGATTTCCTTGATGGCACTCCAGAGAAAACCCAAGATCACTGTCTCAAGTCTAGAGGGATCCTGAGGTCACTGGAGCAACACGAAATTTCCCCTAAGACCCCAAATCAACTCGAGATGAGAGCTTAGTCCTTGGCTTCGACTCAAGTGGAATACCAACTTTCCACAAGCACCTCAAGAGGAGGCTTCTCTCAGCTACAGGTATGTGAGAGGGACCCTGAGTTTGTGGCCTCAAGTGGAATGGACACCGAGATGCTCTGACTCGAAGTAAGGCCGGATATCCCAATAGTGAATAGAATGCAGGCTCGTCTTGCATCTCCCAAGATGAAGGGATGTCTGAATCCCCTGTGGAGACGACAGAGAAAGACCTAGTCCTCCGCCTCATCGCGACCGGAGACATCACATCCTATGAAAAATCGAGAGGTCTGCGGAGATCAATGCTTCCAAAGGAGACGATGCCTGACTCCTCTTGAAAATGGATAGGAGTCCCAGGATCCATCTGGCACGTGGAAAGGGACACTGGGTCTCCCGCCTCACGTGGAGACGCGTCCCAATTGCCATGCCAAGCCTTGGGGAGATACCGAGGTGTCCATCGAAGGTAGGCATTGGTTCTGACGTCGCTGAACAAACACGTGTCTGGAAGGGCCCTCCCCGTCGTAACTCGAGAATATACCCCAGGTTACGGCCGCAACTCGAGAAAAACCATGAGACTGCCCCCTCGCTGCGAGATGAGTCCCGATTCCCCTATACTGCGTGCAGAGCAATTCCGTGTTCCACATCAAATGTGAACGGAGCCTTGATTTCCTTGATGGCACTCCAGAGAAAACCCAAGATCACTGTCTCAAGTCTAGAGGGATCCTGAGGTCACTGGAGCAACACGAAAGGGCTCCGTGGACCCCAAATCAACTCGAGATGAGAGCTTAGTCCCTGGCTTCAACTAAAGAGGAATACCAACTTTTCACCAGCACCTCAAGAGGAGGCTTCTCTCAGCTACAGGTATGTGAGAGGGCCCCTGAGTTTGTGGCCTCAAGTGGAATGGACACTGAGATGCTCTGACTCGAAGTAAGGCCTGATATCCCAACAGTGAATTGAATGCAGGCCTGTCTTGCATCTCCCAAGACGAAGGGATGTCTGAATCCCCTGTGGAGACCACAGAGAAAGACCTAGTTCTCCGCCTCATCGCGACCGCAGTCCTCACATCCTTTGAAACCTCGAGAGATCCACGGATATCAATGCTTCCAAAGGAGACGATGCCTGACTCCTCTTGAAAATGGATAGGAGTCCCTAGATCCCTGTGGTACGTGGAAAGGGACCCTGGGTCTCCCGCCTCATGTGGAGAAGCGTCCCAATTGCCATGCCAACACTCGAGGAGAATCCCGAGGTGTCCCTCGCACCTAGGCAGGAGTCCTGACGTCGCTGAACAAACACGTGTCTGGAAGGGCCCTCCCGGTCGTAACTCGAGAATATACCCCAGGTTCCGGCCGCAACTCGAGAAAAACCATGAGACATCCCCCTCGCCGCGAGATGTGGTCCGGTTCCCCTGCACAGCGTGCAGAGCAATTCCGTGTTCCACATCAAACGTGAAAGGAGCCTTGATTTCCTTGATGGCACTCCAGAGAAAACCCAAGATCACTGTCTCAAGTCTAGAGGGATCCTGAGGTCACTGTAGCAACAGGAAAGGGCTCCGTGGACCCTAAATCAACTCGAGATGAGAACTTAGTCCCTGGCTTCGACTCAATGGTCATACCAACTTTCCACAAGCACATCAAGAGGAGGCTTCTCTCAGCTACAAGTTTGTGAGAGGGACCCTGAGTTTGTGGCCTCAAGTGGAATTGACATGGAGATGCTCTGACTCGAAGTAAGGCCAGATATCCCTGCAGTGAATTGAATGCAGGCTCGCCTTGCATCTCCCAAGACGAAGGGATGTCTGAATCCCCTGTGGAGACTACAGAGAAAGACCTAGTTCTCCGCCTCATCGCGACCGGAGGCCTCACATCCTTTGAAAAACCGAGAGGTCCGCGGAGATCAATGCTTCCAAAGGAGACTATGCCTGACTCCTCTTGAAAATGGATAGGAGTCCCAGGATCCCTGTGGCACGTGGAAAGGGACCCTGAGTCTCCTGCCTCAAGTGGAGACGCCTCTCAATTGCCATGCCAAGACTCGAGGAGAATCCCGAGGTGTCCATCCCACCTAGGCAGGAGTGCTGACGTCGCTGAACAAACACGTGTCTGGAAGGGCCCTCCCCGTAGTAACTCGAGAATATACCCCAGGTTCCGGCCGCAACTCGAGAAAAACCATGAGAATTCCCCCTCGCCCCGAGATGAGGCCCGATTCCCCTGCACAGCGTGCAGAGCAATTCCGTGTTCCACATCAAACGTGAAAGGAGCCTTGATTTCCTTGATGGCACCTCAGAGAAAACCCAAGATCACTGTCTCAAGTCTAGAGGGATCCTGAGGTCACTGGAGCAACAGGAAATGGCTCCGTGGACCCCAAATCAACTCGAGATGAGAGCTTAGTCCCTGGCTTCGACTCAAGAGGAATACCAACTTTCCACAAGCACCTCAAGAGGAGGCTTCTCTCAGCTACAGGTATGTGAGAGGGACCCTGAGTTTGTGGCCTCAAGTGGAATGGACACCGAGATGCTCTGACTCGAAGTAAGGCCGGATATCCCTGCAGTGAATTGAATGCAGGCTCGTCTTGCATCTCCCAAGACGAAGGGATGTCTGAATCCCCTGTGGAGACAACAGAGAAGGAACTAGTTCTCTGCCTCATCGCGACCGGAGGCCTCACATCCTTTGAAAACTCGAGAGGTCCGCGGAGATCAATACTTCCAAAGGAGACGATGCCTGACTCCTCTTGAAAATGAATAGGAATCCCAGGATCCTGTGGCACGTGGAAAGAGACACTGGGTCTACCGCCTCATGTGGAGACGCGTCCCAATTGCCATGCCAAGCGTCGGGGAGAATACCGAGTTGTCCATCGAACCTAGGCCTGGGTTTTGACGTCGATGAGCAAAGGCGTGTCTCGAAGGGCACCCCAGTCGTAACTCGAGCATATACCCCAGATTCCGGCCGCAACTCGAGAAAAACCATGAGACTTCCCCCTCGCCCCGAGATGAGGCCCGATTCCGTGCACTGCGTGCAGAGCAATTCCGTGTCCACATCAAATGTGAACGGAGCCTTGATTTCCTTGATGGCACTCCAGAGAAACCCCAAGATCACTGTCTCAAGTCTAGAGGGATCCTGAGGTCACTGGAGCAACACGAAAGGGCTCCGGGGAAACCAAGTAAACTCGAGATGAGAGCTTAGTCCCTGGCTTCGATTCAAGAGGAATACCAACTTTCCACAAGCACCTCAAGAGGAGGTTTCTCTCAGCTACAGGTATGTGAGAGGGACCCTGAGTTTTTGGCCTCAAGTGGAATGGACACGGGGATGCTCGGACTCGAAGTAAGGCCGGATATCTCTGCAGTGAATTGAAAGCAGGCTCGTCTTTCATCTCCCAAGATGAAGGGATGTCTGAATCCCCTGTGGAGACCACAGAGAAAGAACTATTTCTCCACCTCATCGCGACCAAAGGCCTCACATCCTTTGAAAATTCTAGAGGTCCGCGGAGATCAATGCTTCCAAAGGAGACGATGCCTGACTCCTCTTGAAAATAGATAGGAGTCCCAGGATCCCTGTGGCACGTGGAAAGGGACCCTAGGTCTCCCGCCTCACGTGGAGACGCGTCCCAATTGCCATGCCAAGCCTCGGGGAGATACCGAGGTGTCGACCGAACGTCGGCATTGGTTCTGACGTCGCTGAACAAACACGTGTCTGGAAGGGCCCTCCCCGTCGTAACTCGAGAATATACCCCAGGTTCCGGCCGCAACTCGAGAAAAACCATGAGACTGCCCCCTCGCTGCGAGATGAGGCCCGATTCCCCTACACTGCGTGCAGAGGAATTCCATGTTCCCCATCAAATGTGAACGGAGCCTTGATGTCCTTGATGGCACTCCAGAGAAAACCCAAGATCACTGTCTCAAGTCTAGAGGGATCCTGAGGTCACTGGAGCAACACGAAAGGGCTCCGTGGACTCCAAATCAACTCGAGATGAGAGCTTAGTCCCTTGCTTCAACTAGAGAGGAATACCAACTTTCCACCAGCACCTCAAGAGGAGGCTTCTCTCAGCTACAGGTATCTGAGAGAAACCCTGAGTTTGTGGCCTCAAGTGGAATGGACACTGAGATGCTCTGACTCGAAGTAAGGCCGGATATCCCAACAGTGAATTGAATGCAGGCTCGTCTTGCATCTCCCAAGACGAAGGGATGTCTGAATTTCCTGTGGAGACCACAGAGAAAGACCTAGTTCTCCGCCTCATCGCGACCGGAGGCCTCACATCCTTTGAAAACTCGAGAGATCCACGGATATCAATGCTTCCAAAGGAGACGATGCCTGACTCCTCTTGAAAATGGATAGGAGTCCCAGGATCCCTGTGGCACGTGGAAAGGGACCCTGGGTCTCCCGCCTCATGTGGAGACGCGTCCCAATTGCCATGCCAAGACTCGAGGAGAATCCCGAGGTGTCCCTCGCACCTAGGCAGGAGTCCTGACGTCGCTAAACAAACACGTGTCTGGAAGGGCCCTCCCGGTCGTAACTCGAGAATATACCCCAGGTTCCGGCCGCACCTCGAGAAAAACCATGAGACTTCCTCCTCGCCGCGATATGAGGCCTGAATCCCCTGCACTGCGTGCAGAGCAATTCCGTGTTCCCCATCAAACGTGAAAGGAGCCTTGATTTCCTTGATGGCACTCCAGAGAAAACCCAAGATCACTGTCTCAAGTCTAGAGGGATCCTGAGGTCACTGGAGCAACACGAATGGGCTCAGTGGACCCCAAATCAACTCGAGATGAGAGCTTAGTCCCTGGCTTCGACTCAAGAGGAATACCAACTTTCCACAAGCACCTCAAGACGAGGCTTCTCTCAGCTACAGGTATGGGAGAGGGACCCTGAGTTTGTGGCCTCAAGTGGAATGGACACCGAGATACTCTGACTCGAAGTAAGGGCGGATATCCCTGCAGTGAATTGAATGCAGGCTCGTCTTGCATCTCCCAAGACGAAGGGATGTCTGAATCCCCTGTGGAGTCTACAGAGAAAGACCTAGTTCTCCGCCTCATCGCGGCCAGAGGCCTCACATCCTCTGAAAAGTCTAGAGGTCCGCGGAGATCAATGCTTCCAAAGGAGACAATGCCTGACTCCTCTTGAAAATGGATAGGAGTTCCAGGACTCCTGTGGAACTTGGAAAGGGACCCTTGGTCTCCCGCCTCACGTGGAGACGCGTCCCAATTGCCATGCCAAGACTCAAAGAGAATACCGATGTTCCCCTATAACCTAGGCAGGAGTCCTGACGTCGCTGAACAAACACGTGTCTGGAAGGGCCCTTCCCTTATAACTCGAGAATATACCCCAGGGTCCGTCCGCAACTCAAGAAAAACCATGAGACTTCCCCCTCGCCCCGAGATGAGGCCCGATTCCGTACACTGCGTGCAGAGCAATACTGTGTTCCACATCAAATGTGAACAGAGCCTTGATTTCCTTGATGGCACTCCAGAGACAACCCAAGATCACTGTCTCAAGTCTAGAGCGATCCTGAGGTAACTGGAGCAATAAGAAAATGCTCCGTGGACCCCAAATCAACTCGAGATGAGAGCTTAGTCCCTGGCTTCGACTCAAGAGGAATACCAACTTTCCACAAGCACCTCAAGAGGAGGCTTCTCTCAGCTACAGGTATGTGAGAGGGAAACTGAGGTTCTGGCCTCAAGTGGAATGGACACCGAGATGCTCTGACTCGAAGTAAGGCCGGATATCCCTGCAGTGAATTGAATGCAGGCTCGTCTTGCATCTCCCAAGACGAAGGGATGTCTGAATCCCCTGTGGAGACAACAGAGAAGGAACTAGTTCTCTGCCTCATCGCGACCGGAGGCCTCACATCCTTTGAAAACTCGAAGGGTCCGCGGAGATCAATACTTCCAAAGGAGACGATGCCTGACTCCTCTTGAAAATGAATAGGAATCCCAGGATCCTGTGGCACGTGGAAAGAGACACTGGGTCTACCGCCTCATGTGGAGACGCGTCCCAATTGCCATGCCAAGCGTCGGGGAGAATACCGAGTTGTCCATCGAACCTAGGCCTGGGTTTTGACGTCGATGAGCAAAGGCGTGTCTCGAAGGGCACCCCAGTCGTAACTCGAGCATATACCCCAGATTCCGGCCGCAACTCGAGAAAAACCTTGAGACTTCCCCCTCGCCCCGAGATGAGGCCCGATTCCGTGCACTGCGTGCAGAGCAATTCCGTGTCCACATCAAATGTGAACGGAGCCTTGATTTCCTTGATGGCACTCCAGAGAAACCCCAAGATCACTGTCTCAAGTCTAGAGGGATCCTGAGGTCACTGGAGCAACACGAAAGGGCTCCGGGGAAACCAAGTAAACTCGAGATGAGAGCTTAGTCCCTGGCTTCGATTCAAGAGGAATACCAACTTTCCACAAGCACCTCAAGAGGAGGTTTCTCTCAGCTACAGGTATGTGAGAGGGACCCTGAGTTTTTGGCCTCAAGTGGAATGGACACGGGGATGCTCGGACTCGAAGTAAGGCCGGATATCTCTGCAGTGAATTGAAAGCAGGCTCGTCTTTCATCTCCCAAGATGAAGGGATGTCTGAATCCCCTGTGGAGACCACAGAGAAAGAACTATTTCTCCACCTCATCGCGACCAAAGGCCTCACATCCTTTGAAAATTCTAGAGGTCCGCGGAGATCAATGCTTCCAAAGGAGACGATGCCTGACTCCTCTTGAAAATAGATAGGAGTCCCAGGATCCCTGTGGCACGTGGAAAGGGACCCTAGGTCTCCCGCCTCACGTGGAGACGCGTCCCAATTGCCATGCCAAGCCTCGGGGAGATACCGAGGTGTCCACCGAACGTAGGCATTGGTTCTGACGTCGCTGAACAAACACGTGTCTGGAAGGGCCCTCCCCGTCGTAACTCGAGAATATACCCCAGGTTCCGGCAGGAACTCGAGAAAAACCATGAGACTGCCCCCTCGCTGCGAGATGAGGCCCGATTCCCCTGCACAGCGTGCAGAGCAATTCCGTGTTCCACATCAAATGTGAACGGAGCCTTGATTTCCTTGATGGCACTCCAGAGAAAACCCAAGATCACTGTCTCAATTCTAGAGGGATCCTGAGGACACTGTAGCAACACGAAAGGGCTCCGTGGACCCCAAATCAAATCGAGATGAGAGCTTAGTCCCTGGCTTCGACTCAAGAGGAACACCAACTTTCCGCAAGCACTTCAAGAGGAGGCTTCTCTCAGCTACAGGTATGTGAGTGGGACCCTGAGTTTGTGGCCTTAAGTGGAATGAACACCGAGATGCTCAGTCTCGAAGTAAGGCCGGATATCCCTGCAGTGAATTGAGTGCAGGCTCGTCTTGCATCTCCAAGACGAAGGGATGTTTCCATCCCCTGTTGGGATCAGAGAGAAAGACCTAGTTCTCCGCCTCATCGCGACCGGAGGCCTCACATACTTTGAAAACTCGAGAGGTCCGCGGAGATCAATGCTTCCAAAGGAGACGATGCCTGACTCCTCTTGCAAATGGATAGGAGTCCCAGGATCCCTGTGGCACGTGGAAAGGGACCCTGGGTCTCCCGCCTCACGTGGAGACGTGTCCCAATTGCCATGCCAAGACTCGAGGAGAATCCCGAGGTGTCCCTCGCACCTAGACAGGAATCCTGACGTCGCTGAACAAACACGTGTCTGGAAGGGCCCTCCCCGTCGTAACTCGAGAATATACCCCAGGTTCCGGCCGCAACTCGAGAAAAACCAGGAGACTTCCCCCTTGCCGCGAGATGAAGCCCGATTCCCCTGCACTGCGTGCAGAGCAATTCCGTGTTCCACATCAAACGTGAAAGGAGCCTTGATTTCCTTGATGGCACTCCAGAGAAAACCCAAGATCACTGTCTCAAGTCTAGAGGGATCCTGAGGTCACTGGAGCAACACGAAAGGGCTCCGTGGACCCCAAATCAACTCGAGATGAGAGCTTAGTCCCTGACTTCGACTCAAGAGGAATACCAACTTTCCAAAAGCACCTCAAGAGGAGGCTTCTCTCAGCTACAGGTATGTGAGAGGCACCCTGAGCTTGTGGCTGCAAGTGAAATGGACACCGAGATGCTCTGACTCGAAGTAAGGCCGGATATCCCTGCAGTTAATTGAGTGCAGGCTCGTCTTGCATCTCCCAAGATGAAGGGATGTCTGAATCCCCTGTGGAGGCCACAGAGATAGACCTAGTTCTCCGCCTCATCGCGACCGGAGGCCTCCCATCCTTTGAAAACTCGAGAGGTCCGCGGAGATCAATGCTTCCAAAGGAGACGATGCCTGACTCCTCTTGAAAATGGATAGGAGTCCCAGGATCCCTGTGGCACGTGGAAAGGGACCCTGGGTCTCCCGCCTCACGTGGAGTCGCGTCCCAATTTCCATGCCAATACTCGAGGAGAATCCCGAGGTGTCCCTCGCACCTAGGCAGGAGTCCTGACGTCGAGGAACAAACACTTGTCCGGACGGGCCCTCCCCGTCGTAACTCGAGAATATACCACAGGTTCCGGCCGCAACTTAAGAAAAACCATGAGACTTCCCCCTCGTCGCGAGACGAGGCCCGATTCCCCTGCACTGCGTGCAGAGCAATTCCGTGTTCCACATCAAACGTGAAAGGAGCCTTGATTTCCTTGATGGCACTCCAGAGAAAACCCAAGATCACTGTCTCAAGTCTAGAGGGATCCTGAGGTCACTGGAGCAACACGAAAGGGCTCCGTGGACCCCAAATCAACTCGAGATGAGAGCTTAGTCCCTGGCTTCGACTCAAGAGGAATACCAACTTTACACAAGCACCTCAAGAGGAGGCTTCTCTCAGCTACAGGTATGTGAGAGGGACCCTGAGTTTGTGGCCTCCAGTGGAATGGACACCGAGATACTCTGACTCGAAGTAAGGCCGGATATCCCTGCAGTGAATTGAATGCAGGCTCGTCTTGCATCTCCCAAGACAAAGGGATGATTTATTCCCCTGTGGAGACCACAGAGAAAGACCTAGTCGTCCAACTCAACGCGACCGGAGGCCTCACATCCTTTGAAAACTCGAGAGGTCCGCGGAGATAAATGCTTCCAAAGGAGACGATGCCTGCCTCCTCTTGAAAATGGATAGGAGTCCCAGGATCCCTGTGGCACGTGGAAAGGGAACCTGGGTCTCCCGCCTCACGTGGAGACGCGTCCCAATTGCCATGCCAAGACTCGAGGAGAATCCCGAGGTGTCCCTCGCACCTAGGCAGGAGTCCGGACGTCGCTGAACAAACACGTGTCTGGAAGGGCCCTCCCCGTCGTAACTCGAGAATATACCCCAGGTTCCGGCCGCAACTCGAGAAAAACCATGAGACTTCCCCCTCGCCGCGAGATGAGGCCTGATTCCCCAGCATTTCGTGCAGAGCAATTCCGTGTTCCACATCAAACGTGAAAGGATCCTTGATTTCCTTGATGGCACTCCAGAGAAAACCCAAGATCACTGTCTCAAATCTAGAGGGATCCTGAGGTCACTGGAGCAACACGAAAGGGCTCCTTGGACCCCAAATCAACTTGAGATGAGAGCTTTTCCCTGGCTTCGACTCAAGAGGAATACCAACTTTCCACAAGCACCTCAAGAAGAGGCTTCTCTCAGCTACAGGTATGTGAGAGGGACCCTGAGTTTGTGTCCTCAAGTGGAATGGACACCGAGATGCTCTGACTCGAAGTAAGGCCGGATATCCCTGCAGTGAATTGAATGCAGGCTCGTCTTGCATCTCCCAAGATGAAGGGATGTCTGAATCAACATTGAAGACGACAGAGAAAGACCAAGTTCTCCCCTCATCGCGAACTGAGGCCTCACATCCTTTGAAAACTCAAGAGGTCCGCGGAGATCAATGCTTCCAAAGGAGACGATGCCTGACTCCTCTTGAAAATGGATAGGAGTCCCAGTATCCCTGTGGCACGTGGAAAGGGACCCTGGGTCTCCCGCCTCACGTGGAGACGCGTCCCAATTGCCATGCCAAGACTCGAGGAGAATCCCGAGGTGTCCCTCGCACCTAGGCAGGAGCCTGACGTCGCTGAACAAACACGTGTCTGGAAGGGCCCTCCCCGTCATAACTCGAGAATATACCCCAGGTTCCGGCCGCAACTCGAGAAAATCCATGAGACTTCCCCCTCGCCGTGAGATGAGGCCCGATTTCCCTACACTGCGTGCAGAGCAATTCCGTGTTCCACATCAAACGTGAAAGGAGCCTTGACTTCCTTGATGGCACTCCAGAGAGTATCCAAGATCACTGTCTCAAGTCTAGGGGGATCCTGAGGTCACTGGAGCAACATGAAAGGGCTCCGTGGACCCCAAATCAACTCGAGATGAGAGCTTAGTCCCTGGCTTCGAATCAAGAGGAATACCAACTTTCCACAAGCACCTCAAGAGGAGGCTTCTCTCAGCTACAGGTATGTGAGAGGGACCCTGAGTTTGTGGCCTCAAGTGGAATGGACACCGAGATGCTCTGACTCGAAGTAAGGCCGGATATCCCTGCAGTGAATTGAATGCAGGCTCTTATTGCATCTCCCAAGACGAAGGGATGTCTGAATCCCATGTGGAGACCACAGAGAAAGACGGAGTTCTCCGCCTCATCGCGACCGGAGGCCTCACATCCTTTGAAAGGTATGTGGATATCAATGCTTCCAAAGGAGACGATGCCTGACTCCTCTTGAAAATGGATAGGAGTCCCACGATCCCTGTGTCACGTGGAAAGGGACCCTGGGTCTCCCGCCTCACGTGGAGACGCGTCCCAATTGCCATGCCAAGACTCGAGGAGAATCCCGAGGTGTCCGTCGCACCTAGACAGGAGTCCTGACGTCGCTGAACAAACACGTGTATGGAAGGGCCCTCCCCGTTGTAACTCGGGAATATACCCCATTTTCCGGCCGCAACTCGAGAAAAACCATGAGACTTCCCCCTCGCCGCGAGATGAGGCCCGATTCCCCTGCACTGCGTGCAGAGCAATTCCGTGTTCCACATTAAACGTGAAAGGAGCCTTGATTTCCTTGATGGCACTCCAGAGAAAACCCAAGATCACTGTCTCAAGTCTAGAGGGATCCTGAGGTCACTGGAGCAACCAGAAAGGGCTCCGTGGACCCCAAATCAACTCGAGATGAGAGCTTAGTCCCTGGCTTCGACTCAAGAGGAATATCAACTTTTCACAAGCAACTCAAGAGGAGGCTTCTCTCAGCTATAGGTATGTGAGTGGGACCCTGATTATGTGGCCTCAAGTGGAATGGACACCGAGATGCTCTGACTCGATGTAAGGCCGGATATCCCTGCAGTGAATTGAATGCAGGATCGTCTTGCATCTCCCAAGACGAAGGGATTTCTGAATCCCCTGTGGAGACCACAGAGAAAGTACTAGTCCTCCGCCTCATCGCGACCGGAGGCCTCACATCCTTTGAAAACTCGAGAGGTCTGCAGAGATCAATGCTTCCAAAGGAGACGATGCCTGACTCCTCTTGAAAATGGATAGGAGTCCCAGGATCCCTGTGGCATGTGGAAAGGGAACCTGGGTCTCCCGCTTCACGTGGAGACGCGGCCCAAATGCCATGCCAAGACTCGAGAAGAATCCCGAGGTGTCCCTCACACCTAGGCAGGAGTCCTGACGTCGCTGAACAAACACGTGTCTGGAAGGGCCCTCCCCGTCGTAACTCGAGAATATACCCCAGGTTCCGGCCGCAACTCGAGAAAAACCATGAGACTTCCCCCTCGCCGCGAGATGAGGCCCGATTCCCCTGCACTGCCTGCAGAGCAATTCCGTGTTCCACATCAAGCGTGAAAGGAGCCTTGATTTCCTTGATGGCACTCCAGAGAAAACCCAAGATCACTGTCTCAAGTCTAGAGAGATTCTGAGGTCACTGGAGCAACAAGTAAGGGCTCCGTGAACCCCAAATAAACTCTAGATGAGAGCTTAGTCCCTGGCTTCGACTCAAGAGGAATACCAACTTTTCACAAGCACCTCAAGAGGAGGCTTCTCTCAGCTACAGGTATGTGAGAGGGACCCTGAGTTTGTGGCCTCAAGTGGAATGAACACCGAGATGCTCAGTCTCGAAGTAAGGCCGGATATCCCTGCAGTGAATTGAGTGCAGGCTCGTCTTGCATCTCCAAGACGAAGGGATGTTTCCATCCCCTGTGGGGATCAGAGAGAAAGACCTAGTTCTCCGCCTCATCGCGACCGGAGGCCTCACATACTTTGAAAACTCGAGAGGTCCGCGGAGATCAATGCTTCCAAAGGAGACGATGCCTGACTCCTCTTGCAAATGGATAGGAGTCCCAGGATCCCTGTGGCACGTGGAAAGGGACCCTGGGTCTCCCGCCTCACGTGGAGACGTGTCCCAATTGCCATGCCAAGACTCGAGGAGAATCCCGAGGTGTCCCTCGCACCTAGGCAGGAGTCCTGACGTCGCTGAACAAACACGTGTCTGGAAGGGCCCTCCCCGTCGTAACTCGAGAATATACCCCAGGTTCCGGCCGCAACTCGAGAAAAACCAGGAGACTTCCCCCTTGCCGCGAGATGAAGCCCGATTCCCCTGCACTGCGTGCAGAGCAATTCCGTGTTCCACATCAAACGTGAAAGGAGCCTTGATTTCCTTGATGGCACTCCAGAGAAAACCCAAGATCACTGTCTCAAGTCTAGAGGGATCCTGAGGTCACTGGAGCAACACGAAAGGGCTCCGTGGACCCCAAATCAACTCGAGATGAGAGCTTAGTCCCTGACTTCGACTCAAGAGGAATACCAACTTTCCAAAAGCACCTCAAGAGGAGGCTTCTCTCAGCTACAGGTATGTGAGAGGCACCCTGAGCTTGTGGCTGCAAGTGAAATGGACACCGAGATGCTCTGACTTGAAGTAAGGCCGGATATCCCTGCAGTTAATTGAGTGCAGGCTCGTCTTGCATCTCCCAAGATGAAGGGATGTCTGAATCCCCTGTGGAGACCACAGAGATAGACCTAGTTCTCCGCCTCATCGCGACCGGAGGCCTCCCATCCTTTGAAAACTCGAGAGGTCCGCGGAGATCAATGCTTCCAAAGGAGACGATGCCTGACTCCTCTTGAAAATGGATATGAGTCCCAGGATCCCTGTGGCACGTGGAAAGGGACCCTGGGTCTCCCGCCTCACGTGGAGACGCGTCCCAATTGCCATGCCAAGACTCGAGGAGACTCCCGAGGTGTACCTCGCACCTAGGCAGGAGTCCTGACGTCGCTGAACAAACACGTGTCTGGAAGGGCCCTCCTCGTCATAACTCGAGAATATACCCCAGGTTCCGGCCGCAACTCGAGAAAATCCATGAGACTTCCCCCTTGCCGTGAGATGAGGCCCGATTTCCCTGCACTGCGTGCAGAGCAATTCCGTGTTCCACCTCAAACGTGAAAGGAGCCTTGACTTCCTTGATGGCACTCCAGAGAGTATCCAAGATCACTGTCTCAAGTCTAGGGGGATCCTGAGGTCACTGGAGCAACATGAAAGGGCTCCGTGGACCCCAAATCAACTCGAGATGAGAGCTTAGTCCCTGGCTTTGAATCAAGAGGAATACCAACTTTCCACAAGCACCTCAAGAGGAGGCTTCTCTCAGCTACAGGTATGTGAGAGGGACCCTGAGTTTGTGGCCTCAAGTGGAATGGACACCGAGATGCTCTGACTCGAAGTAAGGCCGGATATCCCTGCAGTGAATTGAATGCAGGCTCGTATTGCATCTCCCAAGACGAAGGGATGTCTGAATCCCATGTGGAGACCACAGAGAAAGACGGAGTTCTCCGCCTCATCGCGACCGGAGGCCTCACATCCTTTGAAAACCGCGAAGATCAATGCTTCCAAAGGAGACGATGCCTGACTACTTTTGAAAATGGATAGGAGTCTCAGGATCCCTTTGGCACGTGGAAAGAGACACTGGGTCTTCCGCCTCACGTGGAGACCCGTCCCAATTGCCATGCCAAGACTCGACGAATATCCCGAGGTGTCCCTCGCACCTAGGCAGGAGTCCTGACTTCGCTGAACAAACACGTGTCTTGAAGGGCCCTCCCCGTAGTAACTTTAGTGTGTACCCCAGGTTCCGGCAACAACTCGAGAAAAACCATGAGACTTCCCCCTCGCTGCGAGATGAGGCCCGATTCCCCTGCACAGCGTGCAGAGCAATTCCGTGTTCCACATCAAACGTGAAAGGAGCCTTGATTTCCTTGATGGCACTCCAGAGAAAACCCAAGATCACTGTCTTAATTCTAGAGGGATCCTGAGGTCACTGTAGCAACACGAAAGGGCTCCGTGGACCCCAAATCAACTCGAGATGAGAGCTTAGTCCCTGGATTCGACTCAAGAGGAACAACAACTTTCCACAAGCACTTCAAGAGGAGGCTTCTCTCAGCTACAGGTATGTGAGTGGGACCCTGAGTTTGTGGCCTTAAGTGGAATGAACACCGAGATGCTCAGTCTCGAAGTAAGGCCGGATATCCCTGCAGTGAATTGAGTGCAGGCTCGTCTTGCATCTCCAAGACGAAGGGATGATTCCATCCCCTGTGGAGACCACAGAGAAAGACCTAGTCGTCAAACTCAACGCGACCGGAGGCCTCACATCCTTTGAAAACTCGAGAGGTCCGCGGAGATCAATGCTTCCAAAGGAGACGATGCCTGCCTCCTCTTGAAAATGGATAGGAGTCCCAGGATCCCTGTGGCACGTGGAAAGGGAACCTGGGTCTCCCGCCTCACGTGGAGACGCGTCCCAATTGCCATGCCAAGACTCGAGGAGAATCCCGAGGTGTCCCTCGCACCTAGGCAGGAGTCCTGACGTCGCTGAACAAACACGTGTCTGGAAGGGCCCTCCCCGTCGTAACTCGAGAATATACCCCAGGTTCCGGCCGCAACTCGAGAAAAACCAGGAGACTTCCCCCTCGCCGCGAGATGAGGCCTGATTCCCCAGCATTGCGTGCAGAGCAATTCTGTGTTCCACATCAAACGGGAAAGGATCCTTGATTTCCTTGATGGCACTCCAGAGAAAACCCAAGATCACTGTCTCAAGTCTAGAGGGATCCTGAGGTCACTGGAGCAACACGAAAGGGCTCCGTGGACCCCAAATCAACTTGAGATGAGAGCTTTTCCCTGGCTTCGACTCAAGAGGAATACCAACTTTCCACAAGCACCTCAAGAGGAGGCTTCTCTCAGCTACAGGTATGTGAGAGGGACCCTGAGTTTGTGGCCTCAAGTGGAATGGACACCGAGATGCTCTGACTCGAAGTAAGGCCGGATATCCCTGCAGTGAATTGAATGCAGGCTCGTCTTGCATCTCCCAAGACGAAGGGATGTCTGAATCCCCTGTGGAGACCACAGAGAAAGACCTAGTTCTCCGCCTCATCGCGACCGGAGGCCTCACATCCTTTGAAAACTCGAGAGGTCCGCGCAGAACAAAGCTTCCAAAGGAGACGATGCCTGACTCCTCTTGAAAATGGATAGGAGTCCCAGGATCCCTGTGGCACGTGGAAAGGGACCCTGGGTCTCCCGCCTCACGTGGAGACGCGTCCCAATTGCCATGCCAAGACTCGAGGAGAATCCCAAGGTGTCCCTCGCACCTAGGCAGGAGTCCTGACGTCGCTGAACAAACACGTGTCTGGAAGGGCCCTCCCCGTCGTAACTCGAGAATATACCCCACGTTCCGGCCGCAACTCGAGAAAAAATATGAGACTTCCCCCGTCGCCGCGAGATGAGGCCAGATTCCCCTGCACTGCGTGCAGAGCAATTCCGTGTTCCACATCAAACGTGAAAGGAGCCTTGATTTCCTTGATGGCACTCCAGAGAAAACCCAAGATCACTGTCTCAAGTCTAGAGGGATCCTGAGGTCACTGGAGCAACACGAAAGGGCTCCGTGGACCCCAAATCAACTCGAGATGAGATCTTAGTCCCTGGCTTCGACTCAAGAGGAATACCAACTTTCCACAAGCACCTCAAGAGGAGGCTTCTCTCAGCTACAGGTATGTGAGAGGGACCCTGAGTTTGTGGCCTCAAGTGGAATGGACACCGAGATGCTCTGACTAGAAGTAAGGCCGGATATCCCTGCAGTGAATTGAATGCAGGCTCATCTTGCATCTCCCAAGATGAAGGGATGTCTGAATCCCCTGTGGAGACCAAAGAGAAAGACCTAGTCCTCCGCCTCATCGCAACCGGAGGCCTCACACCCTTTGAAAACTCGAGAGGTCCGCGGAGATCAATGCTTCCAAAGGAGACGATGCCTGACTCCTCTTGCAAATGGATAGGAGTCCCAGGATCCCTGTGGCACGTGAAAAGGGACCCTGGGTCTCCCACCTCACGTGGAGACACGTCCCAATTGCCATGCCAAGACTCGAGGAGAATCCCGAGGTGTCCCTCGCACCTAGGCAGGAGTCCTGACGTCGCTGAACAAACACGTGTCTGGAAGGGCCCTCCCCGTCGTAACTCGAGAATATACCCCAGGTTCCGGCCACAACTCGAGAAAAACCATGAGACTTCCCCCTCGCCGCGAGATGAGGCCCGATTCCCCTGCACTGCGTGCAGAGCAATTCCGTGTTCCACATCAAACGTGAAAGGAGCCTTGATTTCCTTGATGGCACTCCAGAGAAAACCCAAGATCACTGTCTCAAGTCTAGAGGGATCCTGAGGTCACTGGAGCAACACGAAAGGGCTCCGTGGACCCCAAATCAACTCGAGATGAGAGCTTAGTCCCTGGCTTCGACTCAAGAGGAATACCAACTTTCCACAAGCACCTCAAGAGGAGGCTTCTCTCAGCTACAGGTATGTGAGAGGGACCCTGAGTTTGTGGCCTCAATTGGAATGGATACCGAGATGCTCTGACTCGAAGTAGGGCCGGATATCCCTACAGTGAATTGAATGCAGGCTCGTCTTGCATCTCCCAAGACGAAGGGATGTCTGAATCCCCTGTGGAGACCACAGAGAAAGATCTAGTCCTCCGCTTCATCGCGACCGGAGGCCTCACATCCTTTGAAAACTCGAGAGGTCCGCGGAGATCAATGCTTCCAAAGGAGACGATGCCTGACTCCTCTTGAAAATGGATAGGAGTCGCAGGATCCCTGTGGCACGTGGAAAGGGACTCTGGGTCTCCCGCCTCACGTGGAGACGCGTCCCAATTGCCATGCCAAGACTCGAGGAGAATCCCGAGGTGTCCCTCGCACCTAGGCAGGAGTACTGACGTCGCTGAACAAACACGTGTCTGGAAGGGCCCTCCCCGTCGTAACTCGAGAATATACCCCAGGTTCCGGCCACAACTCGAGAAAAACCATGAGACTTCCCCCTCGCCGCGGGATGAGGCCCGATTCCCCTGCACTGCGTGCAGAGCAATTCCGTGTTCCACATCAAACGTGAAAGGAGCCTTGATTTCCTTGATGCCACTCCAGAGAAAACTCAAGATCACTGTCTCAAGTCTAGAAGGATCCTTAGGTCACTTTAGCAACACGAAAGGGCTCAGTGGACCCCAAATCAACTCGAGATGAGAGCTTAGTCCCTGGCTTCGACTCAAGAGGAATACCAGCTTTCCACAAGCACCTCAAGAGGAGGCTTCTCTCAGCTACAGGTATGTGAGAGGGACCCTGAGTTTGTGGCCTCAAGTGCAATGGACACCGAGATGCTCTGACTCGAAATAAGGCCGGTTATCCCTGCAGTGAATTGAATGCAGGCTCGTCTTGCATCTCCCAAGGCGAAGGGATGTCTGAATCCCCTGTGGAGACCACAGAGAAAGACCTAGTTCTCCGCCTCATCGCGACCGGAGGCCTCACATCCTTTGAAAACTCGAGAGATCCGCGGAGATCAATGCTTCCAAAGGCGACGATGCCTGACTCCTCACGAAAATGGATAGGAGTCCCAGGATCCCTGTGGCACGTGGAAAGGGACACTGGGTCTCCCGCCTCACGTGGAGACACGTCCCAATTGCCATGCCAAGACTCGAGGAGAATCCGGAGGTGTCCTTCGCACCTAGGCAGGAATCCTAACGTCGCTGAACAAACACGTGTCTGGAAGGGCCCTCCCCGTCGTAACTCGAGAATATACACCAGGTTCCGGCCACAACTCGAGAAAAACCATGAAACTTCCCCCTCGCCACGAGATGAGGCCCGATTCCCTTGCAATGAGTGCAGAGCAATTCCGTGTTCCACATCAAACGTGAAAGAAGCATTGATTTACTTGACGGCACTCCAGAGAAAACCCAAGATCACTCTCTCAAGTCTAGAGGGATCCTGAGGTTACTGGACCAACACGAAAGGGCTCCATGGACCCGAAATCAACTCGAGATGAGAGCTTAGTCCCTGGCTTCGACTCAAGAGGAATACCAACTTTCCACAAGCACCTCAAGAGGAGGCTTCTCTCAGCTACAGGTATATTTGAGGGACCCTGAGTTTGTGGCCTCAAGTGGAATGGACACTGAGATGCTCTGACTCGAAGTGAGGCCGGATATCCCTGCAGTGAATTGAATGCAGGCTCGTCTTGCATCTCCCAAGACGAAGGGTTGTCTGAATCCCCTGTGGAGACCACAGAGAAAGACCTAGTCCTCCACCTCAATGCAACCGGAGGCCTCATATTCTTTGAAAACTCGAGAGGTCCGCGGAGATCAATACTTCCGAAGGAGACGATGCCTGATTCTTCTTCAAAATGGATAGGAGTCCCAGGATCCCTGTGGCACGTGGAAAGGGACACTGGGTCTCCCGCCTCAGGTGGAGACGCATCCCAATTGCCATGCCAAGACTCGAGGACAATCCCGAGGTGTCCCTGGCACATAGGCAGGAGTCCTGACGTCGCTGAACAAACACATGTCTGGAAGGGCCCTCCCCGTCGTAACTCGAGAATATACCCCAGGTTCCGGCCGGAACTCGAGAAAAACCATGAGACATCCCCCTTGCCGCGAGAAGAGGCCCGATTCCCCTGCACTGCGTGCAGAGCAATTCCGTGTTCCACATCAAACGTGAAAGGAGCCTTGATTTCCTTGATGGCACTCCAGAGAAAACCCAAGATCACTGTCTCAAGTCTAGAGGGATCCTGAGGTCACTGGAGCAACATGAAAGGGCTCCGTGGACCCCAAATCAACTCGAGATGAGAGCTTATTCCCTGGCTTCGACTCAAGCGGAATACCACCTTTCCACAAGCACCTCAAGAGAAGGCTTCTCTCAGCTACAGGTATGTGAGAGGGACCCTGAGTTTGTGGCCTCAAGTGGAATGGACACCGAGATGCTCTGACTCGAAGTAAGGCCGGATATCCCTGCAGTGAATTGAATGCAGGCTCGTCTTGCATCTCCCAAGAAGAAGGGATGTCTGAATCCCCTGTGGAGACCACAGAGAAAGACCGAGTTCTCCGCCTCATCGCGACCGGAGGCCTCACATACTTTGAAAACTCGAGAGGTCCGCGGAGATCAGTGCTTCCAAAGGAGACGATGCCTGACTCCTCTTGAAAATGGATAGGAGTCCCAGGATCCCTGTGGCACGTGGAAAGGGACCCTGGGTCTCCCGCCTCACGTGGAGACGCGTCCAAATTGCCATGCCAAGACTCGAGGACCATCCCGAGGTGTCCCTGGCACCTAGGCAGGAGTCCTGACGTCGCTGAACAAACACGTGTCTGGAAGGGCCCTCCCCGTCGTAACTCGAGAATATACCCCAGGTTCGGGCCGCAACTCGAGAAAAACCATGAGATTTCCCCCTCGCCGCGAGTTGAGGCCCGATTCCCCTGCACTGCATGCAGAGCAATTCCGTGTTCCACATCAAACGTCAAAGGAGCCTTGATTTCCTTGATGGCACTCCAGAAAAAACCCAAGATCACTGTCTCAAGTCTAGAGGGATCCTGAGGTCACTGGACCAAAAGGAAAGGGCTCCGTGGACCCCAAATCAACTCGAGATGAGAGCTTATTCCCTGGCTTCGACTCAAGAGGAATACCAACTTTCCACAAGCACCTCAAGAGGAGGCTTCTCTCAGCTACAGGTATGTGAGAGGAACCCTGAGTTTGTGGCCTCAAGTGGAATGGACACCGAGATGCTCTGACTCGAAGTGAGGCCGGATATCCCTGCAGTGAATTGAATGCAGGCTCGTCTTGCATCTCCCAAGACGAAGGGTTGTCTGAATCCCCTGTGGAGACCACAGAGAAAGACCGAGTTCTCCGCCTCATTGCGACCGGAGGCCTCACATCCTTTGAAAACTCAAGAGGTCCGCGGAGATCAATGCTTCCAAAGGAGACGATGATTGACTCCTCTTGAAAATGGATAGGAGTCCCAGGATCCCTGTGGCACGTGGAAAGGGACCCTGGGTCTCCCGCCTCACGTGGAGACGCATCCCAATTGCCATGCCAAGACTCGAGGGGAATCCCGAGGTGTCCCTGGCACCTAGGCAGGAGTCCTGACGTCGCTGAACAAACACGTGTCTGGAAGGGCCCTCCCCATCGTAACTCGAGAGTATACCCCAGGTTCCGGCCGCAACTCCAGAAAAACCATGAGACATCTCCCTTGTCGCGAGATGAGGCCTGATTCCCCTGCACTGCATGCAGAGAATATCCGTGTTCCACATCAAACGTGAAAGGAGCCTTGATTTCCTTGATGGCACTCCAGAGAAAACCCAAGATCACTGTCTCAAGTCTAGAGGGATCCTGAGGTCACTGGAGCAACACAAAAGGGCCCCATGGACCCCAAATTAACTCGAGATGAGAGCTTAGTCCCTGGCTTCGACTCAAGAGGAAGACGAACTTTCCACAAGCATCTCAACAGGAGGCTTCTCTCAGCTACAGGTATGTGAGAGGGACCCTGAGTTTGTGGCCTGAAGCGGAATGGACACCGAGATGCTCTGACTCGAAGTAAGGCCGGATATCCCTGCAGTGAATTGAATGCAGGCTCGTCTTGCATCTCCCAAAATGAAGGGATGTCTGAATCCCATGTGGAGACCACAGAGAAAGACCGAGTTCTCCGCCTCATCGCGACTGGAGGCCTCACATCCTTTGAAAACTCGAGAGGTTCGGGGAGATCAATGCTTCCAAAGGAGACGATGCCTGACTCCTCTTGAAAATGGATAGGAGTCCCAGGATCACTGTGGCACGTGGAAAGGGACCCTGGGTCTCCCGCCTCACGTGGAGACGCGTCCCAATTGCCATGCCAAGGCTCGAAGAGAATCCCGAGGTGTCCCTCGCACTTAGGCAGGAGTCCTGACGTCGCTGGAAAAACACGTGTCTAGAAGGGCCCTCCCCATCGTAACTCGAGAATATACCACAGGTTCGGGCTACAACTCGAGAAAAACCATGAGCCTTCCCCCTCGCCGCAAGATGAGGCCTGATTCCCCTGCACTGCATGCAGAGAATATCCGTGTTCCACATCAAACGTGAAAGGAGCCTTGATTTCCTTGATGGCACTCCAGAGAAACCCCAAGATCACTGTCTCAAGTCGAGAGGTATCCTGAGGTCACTGTAGCAAAACGAAAGGGCTCCGTGGACTCCAAATCAACTCGAGATGAGAGCTTCGTTCCTGGCTTCGACTCAAGAGGAATACCAACTTTCCACAAGCACTTCAAGAGGAGCCTTCTCTCAGCTACATGTATGTGAGAGGGTCCGTGAGTTTGTGGCCTCAAGCGGAATGGACACCGAGATGCTCTGACTCGAATTATGGCCGGATATACCTGCAGTAAATTGAATGAAGTCTCGTCTTGCATCTCCCAAGACGAAGGGATGTCTGAATCCCCTGTGGAGACCACAGAGAAAGACCTAGTTCTCCGCCTCATCCCGACCGGAGGCGTCACATCCATTGAAAACTCGAGTGGTCCGCGGAGATCAATGCTTCCAAAGGATACGATGACTGACTCCGCTTGAAAATGGATAGGAGTCCCAGGATCCCTGTGGCACGTGGAAAGGAACCCTGGGTCTCCCACCTCACGAGGAGACGCGTCCCAATTGCAATGCAAAGACTCGAGGAGAATCCCGAGGTGTCCCTCGCACCTAGGCACTAGTCCTGACGTCGCTGAACAAACACGTGTCTGGAAGGGCCCTCCCCGTCGTAACTCGAGAATATACCCCAGGTTCTGGCCGCAACTCCAGAAAAATCATGAGTCTTCCCCCTCGCCGCGAGATGAGGCCCGATTCCCCTGAACTGCGTGCAGAGCAATTCTGTGTTCCACATCAAACGTGAAAGGAGCCTTGATTTCCTTGATGGCACTCCAGAGAAACCCCAAGATCACTGTCTCAAGTCTAGAGGGATCCTGAGGTCACTGTAGCAACACGAAAGTGCTCCGTGGACCCCAAATCAACTCGAGATGAGATCTTCGTCCCTGGCTTCGAATCAAGAGGAATACCAACTTTCCACAAGCACTTCAAGAGGAGACTTCTCTCAGCTACATGTATGTGAGACGGTCCCTGAGTTTGTGGCCTCAAGCGGAATGGACACCGAGATGCTCTGACTCGAAGTATGGCCGGATATCCCTGCAGTAAATTGAATGAAGTCTCGTCTAGCATCTCCCAAGACGAAGGGATGTCTGAATCCCCTGTGGAGACCACAGAGAAAGACCTAGTTCTCCCTCTCATGGCGACCGGAGGCATCACATCCTTTGAAAACTCGAGAGGTCCGCGGAGATCAATGCTTCCTAAGGAGACGATGCCTGACTCCTCTTGAAAACGGATAGGAGTCCCAGAATCCCTGTGGCACGTGGAAAGGGACCCTGGCTCTTCCGCCTCACTGGAGACGCGTCCCAATTGCCATGCCAAGGCTCAAGGAGAATCCCGAGGTGTCCCTCGCACCTAGGCAGGAGTCCTGACGTCGCTGAACAAACACGTGTCTGGGAGGGCCCTCCCCATCGTAACTCGAGAATATACCCCAGGTTCGGGCTGCAACTCGAGAAAAACCATGAGACTTCCCCCTCGCCGCAAGATGAGGCCCGATTCCCCTGCACTGCGTGCAGAGAAATTCCTTGTTCCACATCAAACGTGAAAGGAGCCTTGATTTCCTTGATGGCACTCCAGAGAAACCCCAAGATCACTGTCTCAAGTCTAGAGGGATCCTGAGGTCACTGTAGCAACCCGAAAGTGCTCCGTGGACCCCAAATCAACTCGAGATGAGAGCTTCGTCCCTGGCTTCGACTCAAGAGGAATAACAACTTTCCACAAGCACTTCAAGAGGAGGCTTCTCTCAGCTACAGGTATGTGAGAGGGACCCTGAGTTTGTAGCCTCAAGTGGAATGGACACCGAGATGCTCTAACTCGAATTAAGGCCGGATATCCCTGCAGTGAATTGAATGCAGGTTCGTCTTGCATCTCCCAAGACGAAGGGTTGTCTGAATCCCCTGTGGAGACCACAGAGAAAGACCTCGTTCTCCACCTCATCGAGACCGGAGGCCTCACATCCTTTGCAAACTGGAGAGGTCCGCGGAGATCAATGCTTCCAAAGGAGACGATGCCTGACTCCTCTTGAAAATGGATAGGAGTCCCAGGATGCCTGTGGCACGTGGAAAGGGACCCTTGGTCTCCCGCCTCACGTGGAGACGCATCCCAATTGCCATGCCAAGACTCGAGGAGAATCCCAAGGTGTCCCTCGCACCTAGGCAGGAGTCCTGACGTCGCTGAACAAACACGTGTCTGGAAGGGCCCTCCCCGTCATAACTCGAGAATATACACCAGTTTCGGGCCGCAACTCGAGAAAAACCATGAGATTTACCCCTCGCCGCGTGTTGAGGCCCGATTCCCCTGCACTGCATGCAGAGCAATTCCGTGTTCCACATCAAACGTGAAAGGAGCCTTGATTTCCTTGATGGCACTCCAGAGAAAACCCAAGATCACTGTCTCAAGTCTAGAGGGATCCTGAGGTCACTGGACCAACAGGAAAGGGCTCCGTGGACCCCAAATCAACTCGAGATGAGAGCTTAGTCCCTGGCTTCGACTCAAGAGGAATACGAACATTCCACAAGCACCTCAAGAGGAGGCTTCTCTCAGCTACAGGTATATTTGAGGGACCCTGAGTTTGTGGCCTCAAGTGGAATGGACACCGAGATGCTCTGACTCGAAGTAAGGCCGGATATCCCTGCAGTTAATTGAGTGCAGGCTCGTCTTGCATATCCCAAGACTTAGGGTTGTGTGAATCCGCTGTGGAGATGACAGAGAAAGACCTCGTTCTCCGCCTCATCGAGAACGGAGGCCTCACATTCTTTGAAAACTGGAGAGGTCCGCGGAGATCAATGCTTCCAAAGGAGACGATGCCTGACTGCTCTTGAAAATGGATAGGAGTCCAAGGATCCCTGTGGCACGAGGAAAGGGACCCTGGGTCTCCCACCTCATGTGGAGACGCGTCCAAATTGTCATGCCAAGACTCGAGGAGAATCACGAGGTGTCCCTCACACCTAGGCAGAGGTCCTGACGTCGCTGAACAAACACGTGTCTGGAAGGGCCCTCCCCGTCGTAACTCGAGAATATACCCCAGGTTCCAGCCGCAACTCGAGAAAAACCATGAGCCTTCCCCCTTGCCGCGAGATGAGGCCCGATTCCCCTGCACTGCGTGCAGAGCAATTCCGTGTTCCACATCAAACGTGAAAGGAGCCTTGATTTCCTTGATGGCACCCCAGAGAAAACCCAAGATCACTGTCTCAAGTCTAGAGGGATCCTGAGGTCACTGGAGCAACACGAAAGGGCTCCGTGGACCCCAAATCAACTCGAGATGAGAGCTTAGTCCCTGGTTTCGACTCAAGAGCAATACCAACTTTCCACAAGCACCTCAAGAGGAGGCTTCTCTCAGCTACAGGTATGTGAGAGGGACACTGAATTTGTGACCTCAAGTGGAATGGACACCGAGATGCTCTGAATCGAAGTAAGGCCGGATATCCCTGCAGTGAATTGAATGCAGGCTCGTCTTGCATCTCGCAAGACGAAGGGATGTCTGAATCCCCTGTGGAGACCACAGAGAAAGACCTAGTCCTCCGCCTCATCGCGACCGGAGGCCTCACATCCTTTGAAAACTCGAGAGGTCCGCGGAGATCAATGCTTCCAAAGGAGACGATGCCTGACTCCTCTTGAAAATGGATAGGAGTCCCAGGATCCCTGTGGCACGTGGAAAGGGACCCTGAGTCTCCCGCCTCACGTGGAGACGCGTCCCAATTGCCATGCCAAGACTCGAGGAGAATCCCGTGGTGTCCCTCGCACCTAGGCAAGAATCCTGACGTCGCTGAACAAACACGTGTCTGGAAGGGCCCTCCCCGTCGTAACTCGAGAATATACCCCAGGTTCGGGCCGCAACTCGAGAAAAACCTTGAGATTTCCCCCTCGCCGCGAGTTGAGGCCCGATTCCCCTGCACTGCATGCAGAGCAATTCCGTGTTCCACATCAAACGTGAAAGGATCCTTGATTTCCTTGATGGCACTCCAGAGAAAACCCAAGATCACTGTCTCAAGTCTAGAGGGATCCTGAGGTCACTGGAGCAACACGAAAGGGCTCCGTGGACCCCAAATCAACTCGAGATGAGAGCTTAGTCCCTGGCTTCGACTCAAGAGGAATACCAACTTTCCACAAGCACCTCAAGAGGAGGCTTCTCTCAGCTACAGGTATATTTGAGGGACCCTGAGTTTGTGGCCTCAAGTGGAATGGACACCGAGATGCTCTGACTCGAAGTGAGGCCGGATATCCCTGCAGTGAATTGAATGCAGGCTCGTCTTGAATCTCGCAAGACGAAGGGTTGTCTGAATCCCCTGTGGAGACCACAGAGAAAGACCTAGTCCTCCACCTCAATGCAACCGGAGGCCTCATATCCTTTGAAAACTCGAGAGGTCCGCGGAGATCAATACTTCCGAAGGAGACGATGCCTGATTCTTCTTGAAAATGGATAGGAGTCCCAGGATCCCTGTGGCACGTGGAAAGGGACACTGGGTCTCCCGCCTCAGGTGGAGACGCGTCCCAATTGCCATGCCAAGACTCGAGGACAATCCCGAGGTGTCCCTGGCACATAGGCCGGAGTCCTGACGTCGCTGAACAAACACATGTCTGGAAGGGCCCTCCCCGTCGTAACTCGAGAATATACCCCAGGTTCCGGCCGGAACTCGAGAAAAACCATGAGACATCCCCCTTGCCGCGAGATGAGGCCCGATTCCCCTGCACTGCGTGCAGAGCAATTCCGTGTTCCACATCAAACGTGAAAGGAGCCTTGATTTCCTTGATGGCACTCCAGAGAAAACCCAAGATCACTGTCTCAAGTCTAGAGGGATCCTGAGGTCACTGGAGCAACACGAAAGGGCTCCGTGGACCCCAAATCAACTCGAGATGAGAGTTTATTCCCTGGCTTCGACTCAAGCGGAATACCACCTTTCAACAAGCACCTCAAGAGAAGGCTTCTCTCAGCTACAGGTGTGTGAGAGGGACCTGAGTTTGTGGCCCCAAGTGGAATGGACACCGAGATGCTCTGACTCGAAGTAAGGCCGGATATCCCTGCAGTGAATTGAATGCAGGCTCGTCTTGCATCTCCCAAGATGAAGGGATGTCTGAATCCCATGTGGAGACCACAGAGAAAGACCGAGTTCTCCGCCTCATTGCGACCGGAGGCCTCACATCCTTTGAAAACTCAAGAGGTCCGCGGAGATCAATGCTTCCAAAGGAGACGATGATTGACTGCTCTTGAAAATGGATAGGAGTCCCAGGATCCCTGTGGCACGTGGAAAGGGACCCTGGGTCTCCTGCCTCACGTGGAGACGCATCCCAATTGCCATGCCAAGACTCGAGGGGAATCCCGAGGTGTCCCTCGCACCTAGGCAGGAGTCCTGACGTCGCTGAACAAACACGTGTCTGGAAGGGCCCTCCCCGTCGTAACTCGAGAATATACCCCAGGTTCCGGCCGCAACTAGAAAAACCATGAGACATCTCCCTTGTCGCGAGATGAGGCCCGATTCCCCTGCACTGCGTGCAGAGAAATTCCGTGTTCCACATCAAACGTGAAAGGAGCCTTGATTTCCTTGATGGCACTCCGGAGAAACCCCAAGATCACTGTCTCAAGTCGAGAGGGATCCTGAGGTCACTGTAGCAACACGAAAGGGGTCCGTGGACTACAAATCAACTCGACATGAGAGCTTCGTCCCTGGCTTCGACTCAAGAGGAATACCAACTTTCCACGAGCACCTCAAGAGGAGGCTTCTCTCAGCTAAAGGTATGTGAGAGGGAACCTGTGTTTGTGGCCTCAAGTGGAATGGACACCGAGATGCTCTGACTCGAAATAAGGCCGGACATCCCTGCAGTGAATTGAATGCAGGCTCGTTTTGCATCTCCCAAGACGAAGGGATGTCTGAATCCCCTGTGGAGACCACAGACAAAGACTTAGTTCTCCGCCTCATCGCGACCGGAGGCCTCACATCCTTTGAAAACTCGAGAGGTCCGAGGAGATCAATGCTTGTAAAGGAGACGATGCCTGACTCCTCTTCAAAATGGATAGGAGTCCAAGAATCCCTGTAGCACGTGGAAAGGGACCCTGGGTCTCCCGCCTCACGTGGAGACGCGTCCCAATTGCCATGCCAAGACTCGAGGAGAATCCCGAGGTGTCCCTCGCACCTAGGCAGGAGTCCTGACTTCGCTGAACAAACACGTGTCTGGAAGGGCCCTCCCCATCGTAACTCGAGAATATAAACCAGGTTCCGGCCGCAACTCGAGAAATTCCATGAGACCTACCCCTCGCGGCTAGATGAGGCCCGATTACCCTGCACTGCGTGCAGAGCAATTCCGTGTTCCACATCAAACGTGAAAGGAGCCTTGATTTCCTTGATGGCACTCCAGAGAAAACCCAAGATCACTGTCTCAAGTCTAGAGGGATCCTGAGGTGACTGGAGCAACACGAAAGGGCTCTGTGGACCCCAAATCAACTCGAGATGAGAGCTTAGTCCCTGGCTTCGACTCAAGAGGAATACCAAATTTCCACAAGCACCTCAAGAGGAGGCTTCTCTCAGCTGAATGTATATGAGTGGGACCCTGAGTTTGTGGCCTCAAGTGGAATGGACACCGAGATGCTCTGACTCGAAGTAAAGCCGGATATGCCTGCAGTGAATTGAATGCAGGCTCGTCTTGCATCTCCAAAGACGAAAAGATGTCTGAATCCCCTGTGGAGACCACAGAGAAAGACCTAGTTCTCCGCCTCATCACGACCGGAGGCCTCAGATCCTTTGAAAACTCGAGAGGTGCGTGGAGATAAATGCTTCCAAAGGGGACGATGCCTGACTCCTCTTGAAAATGGATAGGAATCCAAGAATCCTTGTGGCACGTGGAACGGGACCCTGGGTCTCCCGCCTCACGTGGAGACTTGTCCTAATTGTCATGCCAAGACTCGAGGAGAATCCCGAGGTGTCCCTCGCACCTAGGCAGGAGTCCTGACCTCGCTGAACAAACACGTGTCTGGAAAGGCCCTCCCCGTCGTAACTCGAAAATATACCCCAGGTTCCGGCCGCAACTCGAGAAACATCATGAGACTTCCCCCTCGCCGAGAGATGAGGCCCGATTCCCCTGCACTGCGTGCAGAGCAATTCTGTGTTCCACATCAAAAGTGAAAGGAGCCTTGATTTCCTTGATGGCACTCCAGAGAAAACCCAAGATCACTGTCACAAGTCTAGAGGGATCCTGAGGTCACTAGAGCAACACGAAAGGGCTCCGTGGACCCCAAATCAACTCGAGATGAGAGCTTTTCCTTGGCTTCGACTCAAGAGGAATACCAACTTTCCACAAGCACCTCAAGAGTAGGCTTCTCTCAGCTACAGGTATGTGAGAAGGACCCTGAGTTTGTGGCCTCAAGGGGAATGGACACCGAGATGCTCTGACTCGAATTAAGGCCGGATATCACTGCAGTGAATTGAATGCAGGCTCGTCTTGCATCTCCCAAGACGAAGGGATGTCTGAATCCCCTGTGGAGACCACAGAGAAAGACCTAGTCCTCCGCCTCAACGCCAACGGAGGCCTCACATCCTTTAAAAACTCGAGAGGTCTGCGGAGATCAATGCTTGCAAAGGAGACGATGCCTGACTCCTCTTGAAAATGGATAGGATTCCCAGGATCCCTGTGGCACGTGGAAAGGGACCCTTGGTCTCCCGCCTCACGTGGAGACGCGTCCCAATGGCAATGCCAAGACTCGAGGAGAATCCCGAGGTGTCCCTTGCACCTAGGCAGGAGTCCTGACGTCGCTGAACAAACACGTGTCTCGAAGGGCCCTCCCCGTTGTAACTCGAGAGTATACCCCAGGTTCCGGCCGCAACTCGAGAAAAACCATGAGACTTCCCCCTCGCCGAGAGATGAGGCCCGATTCCCCTTCACTGCGTGCAGAGCAATTCCGTGTTCCACATCAAACATGATAGGAGCCTTGATTTCCTTGATGGCACTCCAGAGAAAACCCAAGATCACTGTCTCAAGTCTAGAGGGATCCTGAGGTCACTGTAGCAACACGAAAGGGCTCCGTGGACCCCAAATCAACTGGAGATGAGATCTTAGTCTCTGGCTTCGACTCAAGAGGAAGACCAACTTTCCACAAGCACCTCAAGAGTAGGCTTCTCTCAGCTACAGGTATGTGAGAGGGACCCTGAGTTTGTGGCCTCAAGTGGAAGGGACACCGAGATGCTCTGACTCGAAGTAAGGCCGGATATCCCTGCAGTGAATTGAATGCAGGCCCGTCTTGCATCTCCCAAGACGAAGGGATGTCTGAGTCCCCTGTGGAGACCACACAGAAAGACCTAGTACTACGCCTCAACGCGAACGGAGGCCTCACATGCTTTGAAAACTCGAGAGGTCCGCGGAGATAAATGCTTCCAAACGAGACGATGCCTGACTCGTCTTGAAAATGGATAGGAGTCCCAGGATCCCTGTGGCACATGGAAAGGGACACTGGGTCTCGCGCCTCACGTGGAGACGCGTCCCAATTGCCATGCCAAGACTCGAGGAGAATCCCGAGGTGTCCCTCGCACCTAGACAGGAGTCCTGACGTCGCTGAACAAACACGTGTATGGAAGGTCCCTCCCCTTCGTAACTCGGGAATATACCCCAGGTTCCGGCCGCAACTCGAGAAAAACCATGAGACTTCCCCCTCGCGGCGAGATGAGGCCCGATTCCCCTGCACTGTGTTCAGAGCAATTCCGGGTTCCACATCAAACGTGAAAGAAGCCTGATTATCTTGATCGCACTCCAGAGAAAACCCAGGTTCACTCTCTCAAGTCTAGAGGGATCCTGAGGTCACTGGAGCAACACGAAAGGGCTCCGTGGAACCCAAATCAACTCGAGATGAGAGCTTAGTCCCTGCCTCGACTCAAGAGGAATACCAACTTTCCACAAGCACATCAAGAGGAGGCTTCTCTCAGCTACAGGTATGTGAGAGGGACCCTGAGTTTGTGGCCTCAAGTGGAATGGACACCGAGATGCTCTGACTCGAAGTAAGGCCGGATATCCCTGCAGTGAATTGAATGCAGGCTCGTCTTGCATCTCCCAAGACGAAGGGATGTCTGAATCCCCTGTGGAGACCACAGAGAAAGACCTAGTCCTCCGCCTCAACGCCAACGGAGGCCTCACATCCTTTGAAAACTCGAGAGGTCCGCGGAGATCAATGCTTCCAAAGGAGACGATGCCTGACTCCTCTTGAAAGTGGATAGGAGTCCCAGGATCCCTGTGGCACGTGGAAAGGGACCCTGGGTCTCCCGCCTCACGTGGAGACGCGTCCCAATTGCCATGCCAAGACTCGAGGAGAATCCCGAGGTGTCCCTCGCACCTAGGCAGGGGTCCTGACGTCGCTGAACAAACACGTGTCTGGAAGTGCCCTCCCCGTCGTAACTCGAGAATATACCCCAGGTTCCGGCCGCAACTCGAGAAAAACCATGAGACTTCCCCCTCGCCGCGAGTTGAGGCCCGATTCCCCTGCACTGCGTGCAGAGCAATTCCGTGTTCCACATCAAACATGAAAGGAGCCTTGATTTCCTTGATGGCACTCCAGAGAAAACCCAAGATCACTGTCTCAAGTCTAGAGGGATCCTGAGGTCACTGGAGCAACACGAAAGGGCTGCCTGGTCCCCAAATCAACCCGAGATGAGAGCTTAGTCTCTGGCTTCGCCTCAAGAGGAATACCAACTTTCCACAAGCACCTCAAGAGGAGGCTTCTCTCAGCAACAGGTATGTGAGAGGGCCCCTGAGTTTGTGGCCTCAAGTGGAATGGACGCCGAGATGCTCTGACTCGATTAAGACCAGATATCCCTAAAGTGAATTGAATGCAGGCTCGTCTTGCGTCTCCCAAGACGAAGGGATGTCTGAATCCCCTGTGGAGACCACAGAGAAAGACCTAGTCCTCCGCCTCATCGCGACCGGAGACCTCACATCCTTTGAAAACTCGAGAGCTTGGGGAGATCAATGCTTCCAAAGGAGACGATGCCTGACTCCTCTTGAAAATGGATAGGAGTCCCAGGATCTCTGTGGCACGTGGGAAGGGACCCTGGGTCTCCCGCCTCACGTGGAGACGCGTCCCAATTGCCATGCCCAGACTCGACGAGAATCCCGAGGTTTCCCTCGCACCTAGGCAGGAGTCCTGACGTCGCTGAACAAACACGTGTCTGGAAGGGCCCTCCCCGTCGTAACTCGAGAATATACCCCAGGTTCCGGCCACAACTCGAGAAGAGCCATGAGACTTTCACCTCGCCGCGAGATGAGGCCCGATTCCCCTGCACTGCATGCAGAGCAATTCCGTGTTCCACATCAAACGTGAAAGGAGCCTTGATTTCCTTGATGGCACTCCAGAGAAAACCCAAGATCACTGTCTCAAGTCTAGACGGATCCCGAGGTCAATGGAGCAACACGAAAGGGCTCCGTGGACACCAAATCAACTCGAGATGAGAGCTTAGTCCCTGGCTTCGACTCAAGAGGCATACCAACTTTCCACAAGCACCTCAACGGGATGCTTCTCTCAGCTACAGGTATGTGAGAGGGACCCTGAGTTTGTGGCCTCAGGTGGAATGGACACCGAGATGCTCTGACTCGAAGTAAGGCCGGATATCCCTGCAGTGAATTGAAAGCAGGCTCGTCTTGAATCTCCCAAGACGAAGGGATGTCTGAATCCCCTGTGGAGTCCACAGAGAAAGACCTAGTTCTCCGCCTCATCGCGACCGGAGGCCTCACATCGTTTGAAAACTCGAGAGGTCCGCGGAGATCAATAATTCCAAAGGAGACGATGCCTGACTCCTCTTGAAAATGGTTAGGAGTCCCAAGATGCCTGTGGCACGTGGAAAGAGTCCCTGGGTCTCCCGCCTCACGTGGAGACGCGTCCCAATTGCCATGCCAAGACTCGAGGAGAATACAGAGGTGTCCCTCGCACCTAGGCAGGAGTCCTGACGTCGCTGAACAAACACGTGTCTGGAAGGGCCCTCCCCGACGTAACTCGAGAATATACCCCAGGTTCCGGCCGCAACTAGAGAAAAACCGTGAGACTTCCCCCTCGCCAGGAGATGAGTCCCGATTCCGCTACACTGCGTGCAGAGCAATTCCGTATCCCACATCAAACGTGAAAAGAGCCTTGATTTCCTTGATGGCACTCCAGAGAAAACCCAAGATCACTGTCTCAAGTCTAGAGGGATCCTGAGGTCACTGTATCAACACGAAAGGTCTGTGCAGACCCAAATCATATCGAGATGAGAGGTTAGTCCCTGGCATCGATTCAAGAGGAATACCAACTTTCCACAAGAACCTCAGGGGAGGCTTCTCTCAGCTACAGGTATGTGAGAGCGACCCTGAGTTTGTGGCCTCAAGTGGAATGGACACCGAGATGCTCTGACTCGAAGTAAGGCCGGATATCCCTGCAGTGATTTGAATGCAGGCTCGGCTTGCATCTCCCAAGACAAAGGGATGTCTGCATCCCCTGTGGAGACCAGAGAGAAAGACCTAGTTCTCCGCCTCATCGCGACCAGAGGCCTCACAGCCTTTGAAAATTCGAGAGGTCCGCGGAGATCAATGCTTCCAAAGGAGACGATGCCTGACTCTTCTTGAAAATGGATAGGAGTCCCAGGATCCCTGTGGCACGTGGAAAGGGACACTGGGTCTTCCGCCTCACGTGGAGATGCGTCCCAATTTCCATGCCAAGACTGGAGGAGAATCCCGAGGTGTCCCTCTCACCTAGGCAGGAGTCCTGACGTCGCTGAACAAATACGTGTCTGGAAGGGCCCTCCCCGTCGTGACTCGAGAATATACCCCAGGTTCTGGCCACAACTCGAGAGAAACCATGAGACTTAGCCCTCGCCGCGAGATGAGGCCCGATTCCCCTGCACTGCGTGCAGCACAATTCCGTGATCGAGATGAAACGTGAAAGGAGCCTTGATTTCCTTGATGGCACTCCAGAGAAAACCCAAGATCACTGTCTCAAGTCTAGAGGGATCCCGAGGTCACTGGAGCAACACGAAAGGGCTCCGTGGACACCAAATCAACTCGAGATGAGAGCTTAGTCCCTGGCTTCGACTCAAGAGGCATACCAACTTTCCACAAGCACCTCAAGGGGATGCTTCTCTCAGCTACAGGTATGTGAGAGGGACCCTGAGTTTGTGGCCTCAGGTGGAATGGACACCGAGATGCTCTGACTCGAAGTAAGGCCGGATATCCCTGCAGTGAATTGAAAGCAGGCTCGTCTTGAATCTCCCAAGACGAAGGGATGTCTGAATCCCCTGTGGAGTCCACAGAGAAAGACCTAGTTCTCCGCCTCATCGCGACCGGAGGCCTCACATCGTTTGAAAACTCGAGAGGTCCGCGGAGATCAATGCTTCCAAAGGAGACGATGCCTGACTCCTCTTGAAAATGGTTAGGAGTCCCAAGATGCCTGTGGCACGTGGAAAGTGACCCTGGGTCTCCCGCCTCACGTGGAGACGCGTCCCAATTGCCATGCCAAGACTCGAGGAGAATACAGAGGTGTCCCTCGCACCTAGGCAGGAGTCCTGACGTCGCTGAACAAACACGTGTCTGGAAGGGCCCTCCCCGACGTAACTCGAGAATATACCCCAGGTTCCGGCCGCAACTAGAGAAAAACCGTGAGACTTCCCCCTCGCCAGGAGATGAGTCCCGATTCCGCTACACTGCGTGCAGAGCAATTCCATATCCCACATCAAACGTGAAAAGAGCCTTGATTTCCTTGATGGCACTCCAGAGAAAACCCAAGATCACTGTCTCAAGTCTAGAGGGATCCTGAGGTCACTGTATCAACACGAAAGGTCTGTGCAGACCCAAATCATATCGAGATGAGAGGTTAGTCCCTGGCATCGATTCAAGAGGAATACCAACTTTCCATAAGAACCTCAGGGGAGGCTTCTCTCAGCTACAGGTATGTGAGAGCGACCCTGAGTTTGTGGCCTCAAGTGGAATGGACACCGAGATGCTCTGACTCGAAGTAAGGCCGGATATCCCTGCAGAGATTTGAATGCAGGCTCGGCTTGCATCTCCCAAGACAAAGGGATGTCTGCATCCCCTGTGGAGACCAGAGAGAAAGACCTAGTTCTCCGCCTCATCGCGACCAGAGGCCTCACATCCTTTGAAAATTCGAGAGGTCCGCGGAGATCAATGCTTCCAAAGGAGACGATGCCTGACTCCTCTTGAAAATGGATAGGAGTCCAAGGATCCATGTGGCATGTGGAAAGGGACGCTGGGTCTCCCGCCTCACGTGGAGACGCGTCCCAATTGCCATGCCAAGACTCGAGGAGAATCCCGAGGTGTCCCTCGCACCTAGGCAGGAGTCCTGACGTTGCTGAACAAATAAATATCTGGAATTGCCCTCCCAGTCGTAACTCGAGGATATACCCCAGGTTCCGGCCGCAAATCGAGAAAAACCATGAGACTTCCCCCTCACGGCGAGATGAGGCCCGATTCCAATGCAATGTGTGCAGAGCAATTCCGTGTTCCACATCAAACGTGAAAGGAGCCTTGATTTTCTTGATGGCACTCCAGAGAAAACCCAAGATCACTGGCTCAAGTCTAGAGGGATCCTGAGGTCACTGGAGCAACACGAAATGGCTCCGTGGACCCCAAATCAACTCAAGATGAGAGCTTAGTCCCTGGCTTCGACTCAAGAGGAATACCAACTTTCCACAATCACCTCAAGAGGAGGCTTCTCTCAGCTACAGGTATGTGAGAGTGACCCTGAGTTTGTGGCCTCAAGTGGAATGGACACCGAGATGCTCTGACTCGAATTAAGGCCGGATATCCCTGCAGTGAATTGAATGCAGGCTCGTCTTGCATTTCCCCAGACGAAGGGATGTCTGAATCCCCTGTGGAAACGACAGAGGAAGACTTAATTCTCCACCTCATCGCGACCGGAGTCCTCACATCCTTTGAAAACTCGAGAGGTCCGCGGAGATCAATGCTTCCAAAGGAGACGATGCCTGACTCCTCTTGAAAATGGATAGGAGACCCAGGAGCCGTGTGGCACGTGGAAAGGGACACTGGGTCTCCCGCCTCACGTGGAGACGCGTCCCAATTGCCATGCCAAGACTCGAGGAGAATCCCGAGGTGTCCTCGCACCTAGGCAGGAGTCCTGACGTTGCTGAACAAACACGTGTTTGGAAGTGCCCTCCCCGTCGTAACTCGAGAATATACCCCAGGTTCCGGCCGCAACTGGAGAAAAACCGTGAGACTTCCACATCGGCGCGAAATGAGGCCCGATTCCCCTGCACTGCATACAGAGCAATTCCGTGTTCCACATCAAACGTGAAAGGAGCCTTGATTTCCTTGATGGCACTCCAGAGAAAACCCAAGATCACTGTCTCAAGTCTAGAGGGTTCCTGAGGTCACTGGAGCAACAGGAAAGGGCTCCGTGGACCCCAAATCAACTCGAGATAAGAGCTTAGTCCCTGGCTTCGACTCAAGTGGAATACCAACTTTCCACAAGCACCTCAGGAGGAGGCTTCTCTCAGCTACAGGTATGTGAGAGGGACCCTGAGTTTGTGGCCTCAAGTCGAATGGACACCGAGATGCTCTGACTCGAAGTAAGGCCAGATATCCCTGCAGTGAATTAAATGCAGGCTCGTCTTCCATCTCCCAAGACGAAGGGATGTCTGAATCCCTTGTGGAGACCACAGAGAAAGACCTAGTTCTCCGCCTCATCGAGACCGGAGGCCTCACATACTTTGAAAACTCGAGAGGTCCGTGGAGATCAATGCTTCCAAAGAGACGATGCCTGACTCCCCTCGAAAATGGATAGGAGTCCCAGGATCACTGTGGCACGTGAAAAGGGAACCTGGGTCTCCCGCCTCATGAAAGACGCGTCCCAAATGCCATGCCAAGACTTTAGGAGAATCCGAAGGTGTCCCTCGCACCTATCACGTGTCTGGAAGGGTCCTCCATGTCGTAACTCGAGAATATACTCCAGGTTCCCGCCGCAACTCGAGAAAAACCATGAGACTTCCCCCTCTTCGCGAGATGAGGCCCGATTCCCCTGCACGGCGTGCAGAGCAATTCCGTGTTACACATCAAACGTGAGAGGAGCCTTGATTTCCTTGGTGGCACTCCAGAGAAAACACAAGATCACTGTCTCAAGTCTAGAGGGATCCTGAGGTCACTGGAGCAACACGAAAGGGCTCCGTGGATACCAAATCAACTCGAGATGAGAGCTTAGTCCCTGGCTTCGACTCAAGAGGAATATCAACTTTCCACAAGCACCTCAAGAGGAGGCTTCTCTCAGCTACAGGTATGTGAGCGGGACCCTGAGTTAGTGGCCTCAAGTGGAATGGACAACGAGATGCTCTGACTCGAAGTAAGGCCGGATATCCTTGCAGTGAATTGAATGCAGGCTCATCTTGCATCTCCCAAGACGAAGGGATGTCTGAATCCCCTGTGGAGACCACAGAGAAAGACCTAGTTTTCCGCCTCATCGCGACAGGAGGCCTCACATCCTTTGAAAACTCGAGACTTCCGCGGAGACCAATGCTTCCAAAGGAGAGGATGTCTGACTCCTCTTGAAAATGGATAGGAGTCCCAGGATCCCTGTGGCACGTCGAAAGGGACCCTGGGTTTCCCGCCTCACGTGGAGACACGTCCCAATTGCCATGCCAAGACTCGAGGAGAATCCCGAGGTGTCCCTCGCACCTAGGCAGGAGTCCTGACGTCGCTGAACAAACACGTGTCTGGAAGGGCCCTCCCCGTCGTAACTCGAGAATATACCCCAGGTTCCGGCCGCAACTAGAGAAAAACCATGAGACTTCCCACTCGCCGCGAGATGAGGCCCGATTCCCCTGCACTGCGTGCAGAGCAATTCCGTATCCCACATCAAACGTGAAAGGAGCCTTGATTTCCTTGATGGCACTCCAGACAAAACAAAAGATCACTGTCTCAAGTCTAGAGGGATCCTGAGGTCACTGGAGCAACACGAAAGGGCTCCGTGGACCCCAAATCTACTCGAGATGAGAACTTAGTCCCTGGCTTCGACTCAAGAGGAATTCCAACTTTCCACAAGCACCTCAAGAGGAGTCTTCTCTCAGCCACAGGTATGTGACAGGGACACTGAGTTTGTGGCCTCATGTGGAATAGACAACGAGATGCACTGATTCGAAGTAAGGCCGGATATCCCTGCAGTGAATTGAATGCAGGCTCGTCTTGCATCTCCCAAGACGAAGGGATGTCTGAATCCCCTGTGGAGACCACAGAGAAAGACCTAGTTCTCCGACTCATCCCGACCGGAGGCTCACATCCTTTGAAAACTCGAGAGGTTCGCGGAGATCAATGCTTCCAAAGGAGACGATGCCTGACTCCTCTTGAAAATGGATAGGAGTCCCAGGATCCCTGTGGCACGTAGAAAGGGACCCTGGGTCTCCCGCCTCACGTGGAGACGCGTCCCAATTGCCATGCCAAGACTCGAGGAGAATCCCGAGGTGTCCCTCGAACCTAGGCCCGAGTCCTGACGTCGCTGAACTAACACGTGTCTGGAAGGGCCCTCCCCGTCGTAACTCGAGAATATATCCCAGGTTCCGGCCGCAACTCGAGAAAAACCATGAGATTTCCCCGTCGCCGCGAGATGTGGCCCGATTCCCCTGCACAGCGTGCAGAGCAATTCCGTGTTCCACATCAAACTTGAAAGGAGCCTTGATTTCCTTGATGGCACTTCAGAGAAAACCCAAGATCACTGTCTCAATTCTAGAGGGATCCTGAGGTCACTGAAGCAACAGGAAAGGGCTCCGTGGACCCCAAATCAACTCGAGATGAGAGCTTAGTCCCTGGCTTCGACTCAAGAGTCATACCAACTTTCCACAAGCACCTCAAGAGGAGCCTTCTCTCAGCTATAAGTATGTGAGAGGGACCCTGTGTTTGTGGCCTCAAGTGGAATGGACACGGAGATGCTCTGACTCGAAGTAAGGCCGGATATCCCTGCAGTGAATTGAATGCAGGCTCGCCTTGCATCTCCCAAGACGAAGGGATGTCTGAATCCCCTGTGGAGACCACAGAGAAAGACCTAGTCCTCCGCCTCATAGCGACCGGAGGCCTCATATCCTTTGAAAACTCGAGAGGTCCGCGGAGATCAATGCTTCCAAAGGAGAAGATGCCTGACTCCTCTTGAAAATGGATAGGAGTCCCAGGATCCCTGTGGCACGTGGAAAGGGACACTGGGTCTTCCGCCTCACGTGGAGTTGCGTCCCAATTGCCATGCCAAGACTCGAGGAGAATCCCGAGGTGTCCCTCGCACCTAGGCAGGAGTCCTGACGTCGCTGAACAAACACGTGTCTGGAAGGGCCCTCCCCGTCGTAACTCCAGAATATACCCCAGGTTCCGGCCGCAACTCGAGAAAAACCATGAGACTGCCCCCTAGCCGCGAGATGAGTTCCGATTCCCCTGCACTGCGTGCAGAGCAATTCCGTGTTCCACATCAAACCTGAAAGGAGCCTTGATTTCCTTGGTGGCACTCCAAAGAAAACCCAAGATCACTGTCTGAAGTCTAGAGGGATCCTGAGATCACTGGAGCAACACCAAAGGTCTGGGTGGACCCCAAATCAACTCGAGATGAGAGCTTACTCCCTGGCTTCGACTCAAGAAGAATACCAACTTTCCACAAGCACCTCAAGAGGAGGCTTCTCTCAGCTACAGGTATGTGAGAGGGACCCTGAATGTGTGGCCTAAAGTGGAATGGACACCGAGATGCTCTGACTCGAAGTAAGGCCGGATATCCCTTCAGTGAATTGAATGCCGGCTGGTCTTGAATCTCCCAAGTCGAAGGGATGTCTGAATCCCCTGTGGAGACCACAGAGAAAGACCTAGTTCTCCGCCTCATCGCGAACGGAGGCCTCACATCCTTTGAAAACTCGAGAGGTCCGCGGAGATCAATGCTTCCAAAGGAGACGATGCCTGACTCCTCTTGAAAATGGTTAGGAGTCCCAGGATCTGTGTGGCACGTGGAAAGGGACACTGGGTCTCCCGACTCACGTGGAGAGGCGTCCCAATTGCCATGCCAAGACTCGAGGAGAATCCCGAAGTGTCCCTCGCACCTAGGCAGGAGTCCTGACATCGCTGAACAAACACGTGTCTGGAAGGGCCCTCCCTATCGTAACTCGAGAATATACCTCAGGTTCCGGCCGCAACTCGAGAAAAACCATGAGACTTCCCACTCGCCGCGAGATGAGGCCCGATTCCCCTGCACTGCGTGCAGAGCAGTTCCGTGTTCCACATCAAACGTGAAAGGAGCCTTGATTTCCTTGATGGCACTCCAGAGAAAACCCAAGATCACTGTCTCAAGTCTAGAGGGATCCTGAGGTCACTGGAGCAACACGAAAGGGCTATGTGGACCCCAAATCAACTCGAGATGAGAGCTTAGTCCCTGGCTTCGACTCAAGAGGAATACCAACTTTCCACAAGCACCTCAAGAGGAGGCTTCTCTCAGCTACCGGTATGCGAGAGGGACCCTGAGTGTGTGGCCTCAAGTGGAATGGACACCGAGATGCTCTGACTCGAACTAAGGCTGGATATCCTTGCAGTGAATTGAATGCAGGCTCGTCTTGCATCTCCCAAGACGAAGGGATGTCTGAATCCCCTGTGGAGACCACAGAGAAAGACCTAGTCCTCCGCCTCATGGCGACCGGAGGCCTCACATCCTTTGAAAACTCGAGAGGTCCGCGGAGATCAATGCTTCCAAAGGAGACGATGCCTGACTCCTCTTGAAAATGGATAGGAGTCCCAGGATCCCTGTGGCAAGTGCAAAGGGACCCTGGATCTCCCGCCTCATGTGGAGACGCGACCCAAATGCCATTCCAAGACTCGAGGAGAATCCCGAGTTGTCCCTTGCACCTAGGCAGGAGTCCTGACGTCGCTGAACAAACACGTGTCTGGAAGGGCCCTCCCCATCGTAACTCGCGAATATACCCCAGGTTCCGGCCGCAAATCGAGAAAAACCATGAGACTTCCCCCTCGCCACGAGATGAGGCCCGATTCCCCTACACTGCATGCAGAGCAATTCCGTGTTCCACATCAAACGAGAAAGGAGCCTTGATTTCCTTGATGCCACTCCAGAGAAAACCCAAGATCACTGGCTCAAGTCTAGAGGGATCCTGAGGTCACTGGAGCAACAAAGAAGGGCTCCGTGGACCCCAAATCAACTCGAGATGAGAGCTTAGTCCCTGGCTTCGACTCAAGAGGAATACCAACTTTCCACAAGCACCTCAAGAGGAGGCTTCTCTCAGCTACAGGTATGTGAGAGGGACCCTGAGTAAGTGGCCTCAAGTGGAATGGACACCGAGATGTTCTGACTCGACATAAGGCCAGATATCCCTGCAGTGAATTGAATGCCGGCTAGTCTTGCATCTCCCTAGACGAAGGGATGTCTAAAACCCTGTGGAGACCACAGAGAAAGACCTTGTTCTCCGACTCATCGCGACCGGAGGCCTCACATCCCTTGAAAACTCGAGAGGTCCGCGGAGATCAATGCTTCCAAAGGAGACATTGCCTGACTCCTCTTGAAAATGGATAGGAGTCCCAGGATCCCTGTGGCACGTGGAAAGGGATCCTGGGTCTCCCGCCTCACGTGGAGACGCGTCCCAATTGCCATGCCAAGACTCGAGGAGAATCCCGAGGTGTCCCTCGCACCTAGGCAGGAGTCCTGACGTCGCTGAACGAACACGTGTCTGGAAGGGCCCTCCCCGTCGTAACTCGAGAATATACCCCAGGTTCCGGCCGCAACTCGAGAAAAACCATGAGACTTCCCCCTCGCCGCGAGATGAGGGCCTATTTTCCTGCACTGCGTGCAGAGCGACTCTGTGTTCCACATCAAACGTGAAAGGAGCCTTAATTTCCTTGATGGCCCTCCAGAGAAAACCCAAGATCACTGGCTCTAGTCTAGAGGGATCCTGAGGTCACTGGAGCAACACGAAAGGGCTCTGTGGACCCCAAATCAACTCGAGATGAGAGCTTAGTCCCTGGCTTCGACTCAAGAGGAATACCAACTTTCCACAAGCACCTCAAAAGGAGGCTTCTCTCAGCTACAAGTATATGAGAGGGACCCTGAGTTTGTGGCCTCAAGTGGAATGGACACCGAGATGCTCTGACTCGAAGTAAGGCCGGATATCCCTGCAGTGAATTGAATGCAGGCTCGCCTTGCATCTCCCAAGACGAAGGGTTGTCTGAATCCCCTGTGGAGACCACAGAGAAAGACCTAGTCCTCCGCCTCATCCCGACCGGAGGCCTCACATCCTTTGAAAACTCGAGAGGTCCGCGGAGATCAATGCTTCCAAAGGAGACGATGCCTGACTCCTCTTGAAAATGGATAGGAGTCCCAGGATCCCTGCGGCATGTGGAAAGGGAACATGGGTCTCCCGCCTCACGTGGAGACGCGTCCCAATTGCCATGCCAAGACTCGAGGAGAATCCCGAGGTGTCCCTCGCACCTAGGCAGGAGTCCTGACGTCACTGAACGAACACGTGTCTGGAAGGGCCCTCCCCGTCGCAACTCGAGAAAATACCCCAGGTTCCAGCCGCAACTCGAGAAAAACCATGAGAGTTCCCCCTCGCCGCGAGATGAGGCACTATTTTCCTGCACTGCGTGCAGAGCAACTCCGTGTTCCACATCAAACGTGAAAGGAGCCTTGATTTCCTTGATGGCACTCTAGAGAAAACCCAAGATCACTGTCTCAAGTCTAGAGGGATCCTGAGGTCACTGTAGCAATACGAAAGGGCTCTGTGGACCCCAAATCAACTCGAGATGAGAACTTAGTCCCTGGCTTCGACTCAAGAGGAATACCAACTTTCCACAAGCACCTCAAGAGGAGGCTTCTCTCAGCTACAGGTATGTGAGAGGAACCCTGAGTTTGTGGCCTCAAGTGGAATGGACACCGAGATGCTCTGACTCGAAGTAAGCCCGGATATCCCTGCAGTGAATTGAATGCAGGCTCGTCTTGCATCTCCCAAGACGAAGGGATGTCTGAATCCCCTGTGGAGACCACAGAGAAAGACCTAGTCCTCCGCCTCATCGAGACCGGAGGCCTCACATCCTTTCAAAACTCGAGAGGTCCCTGGAGATCAATGCTTTCAAAGGAGACGATGCCTGACTCCTCTTGAAAATGGATAGGAGTCCCAGGAACCCTGTGGCACGTGGAAAGGGACCCTGGGTCTCCCGCCTCACGTGGAGATGCGTGCCAATTGCCATGCCAAGACTCGAGGAGAATCCCAAGGTGTCCCTCGCACCTAGGCAGGAGTCCTGACGTCGCTGAGCAAACACGTGTCTGATAGGGCCCTCCCCGTCGTAACTCGAGAATATACCCCAGGTTCCGGCCGCAACTCGAGAAAAACCATGAGACTTCCCCCTCGCCGCGAGATGAGGCCCGATTCCCTTGCACTGTGTGCAGAGCAATTCCGTGTTCCACATCAAACGTGAAAGGAGCCTTGATTTCCTTGATGGCACTCCAGAGAAAACCCAAGATCACTGTCTCAAGTCTAGAGGGATCCTGAGGTCACTGGAGTAACACGAAAGGGCTCCGTGGAACCGAAATCAACTCGAGATGAGAGCTTAGTCCCTGGCTTCGACTCAAGAGGAATACCAACTTTCCACAAGCACCTCAAGAGGAGGCTTCTCTCAGCTACAGGTATGTGAGAGGGACCCTGAATTTGTGGCCTCAAGTGGAATGGACACCGAGATGCTCTGACTCGAAGTAAGGCCGGATATCCCTGCAGTGAATTGAATGCAGGCTCGCCTTGCATCTTCCAAGACGAAGGATTGTCTGAATCCCCTGTGGAGACCACAGAGAAAGACCTAGTTCTCCGCCTCATCGCGACCGGAGGCCTCACATCCTTTGAAAACTCGAGAGGTCCGCGGAGATCAATGCTTCCAAAGGAGACGAGGCCTGACTCCTCTTGAAAATGGATAGGAGTCCCAGGATCCCTGCGGCATGTGGAAAGGGACACTGGGTCTCCCGCCTCACGTGGAGACGCGTCCCAATTGCCATGCCAAGACTCGTGGAGAATCCCGAGGTGTCCCTCGCACCTAGGCAGGAGTGCTGACATCGCTGAACAAACACGTGTCTGGAAGGGCCCTCCCCATCGTAACTCGCGAATATACCCCAGGTTCCGGCCGCAAATCGAGAAAAACCATGAGACTTCCCCCTCGCCACGAGATGAGGCCCGATTCCCCTGCACTGCATGCAGAGCAATTCCGTGTTCCACATCAAACGAGAAAGGAGCCTTGATTTCCTTGATGCCACTCCAGAGAAAACCCAAGATCACTGGCTCAAGTCTAGAGGGATCCTGAGGTCACTGGAGCAACAAAGAAGGGCTCCGTGGACCCCAAATCAACTCGAGATGAGAGCTTAGTCCCTGGCTTCGACTCAAGAGGAATACCAACTTTCCACAAGCACCTCAAGAGGAGGCTTCTCTCAGCTACAGGTATGTGAGAGGGACCCTGAGTTTGTGGCCTCAAGTGGAATGGACCCCGAGATGATCTGACTTGAAGTAAGGCCGGATATCCCTGCAGTGAATTGAATGCAGGCTCGTCTTCCATCTCCCAAGACGAAGGAATGTCTGAATCCCTGTGGAGACCACAGAGAAAGACCTAGTCCTCCGCCTCAATGCGACCGGAGGCCTCACATCCTTTGAAAACTCGAGAGGTCCGCGGAGATCAATGCTTCCAAAGGAGATGATGCCTGACTCCTCTTGCAAATGGATAGGAGTCCCAGGATCCTTGTGGCACGTGGAAAGGGACCCTGGGTCTCCCGCCTCACGTGGAGACGCGTCCCAATTGCCATGCCAAGACTCGAGGAGAATCCCGAGGTGTCCCTCGCACCTGGGCAGGAGTCCTGACGTCGCTGAACAAACACGTGTCTGGAAGGGCCCTCCCCGTCGTAACTCGAGAATATACCCCAGGTTCCGGCCGCAACTCGAGAAAAACCATGAGACTTCCCCCTCGCAGCGAGATGAGGCCCGATTCCCCTGCACTGCGTGCAGAGCAATTCCGTGTTCCACATCAAACATGAAAGGAGCCTTGATTTCCTTGATGGCACTCCAGAGAAACCCAAGATCACTGTCTCAAGTCTAGAGGGATCCTGAGGTCACTGGAGCAACACGAAAGGGCTCCGTGGACCCCAAATCAACTCGAGATGAGAGCTTAGTCCCTGGCTTCGACTCAAGAGGAATACCAACTTTCCACAAGCACCTCAAGAGGAGGCTTCTCTCAGCAACAGGTATGTGAGAGGGACCCTGAGTTTGTGGCCTCAATTGTAATGGACACCGAGATGCTCTGACTCGAAGTAAGGCCGGATATGCCTGCAGTGAAATGAATGCAGGCTCGTCTTGCATCTCCCAAGACGAAGGGTTGTCTGAATCCCCTGTGGAGACCACAGAGAAAGACCTAGTCCTCCGCCTCAACCCGACCGGAGGCCTCACATCCTTTGAAAACTCGAGAGGTCTGCGGAGATCAATGCTTTCAAAGGAGACGATGCCTGACTCCTCTTGAAAATGGATGGGAGTCCCAGGATCCCCGCCTCACGTGGAGACGCGTCCCAATTGCCATGCCAAGCCTCGGGGAGAATACCGAGTTGTCCATCGAACCTAGGCCTGGGTTTTGACGTCGATGAGCAAAGGCGTGTCTGGAAGGGCACCCCAGTCGTAACTCGAGCATATACCCCAGATTCCGGCCGCAACTCGAGAAAAACCATGAGACTTCCCCCTCGCCGTGAGATGAGGCCCGATTCCCCTGCACTGCGTGCAGAGCAATTCCGTGTTCCACATCAAACGTGAAAGGAGCCTTAATTTCCTTGATGGCACTCCAGAGAAAACCCAAGATCACTGTCTCACGTCTAGAGGGATCCTGGCGTCACTGTAGCAACACAAAAGGGCTCCCTGGAGCCCAAGTCAACTCGAGATGAGAGTTTAGTCCCTGGCTTCGTCTCAAGAGGAATACCAACTTTCCACAAGCACCTCAAGGGGAGGCTTCTCCCAGCTACAGGTATCTGAGAGGGACCCTGAGTTTGTGGCCTCAAGTGGAATGGACACCGAGATGCTCTGTCTCAAAGTAAGGCCAGATATCCCTGCAGTGAATTGAATGCAGGCTCGTCTTGCATCTCCCAAGACGAAGGGATGTCTGAATCCCCTGTGGAGACGACAGAGAAAGAACTAGTTCTCCGCCTCATTGCGACCAGAGGCGTCACATCCTTTGAAAGCTCCAGAGGTCGGCGGAGATCAATGCTTCCCAAGGAGACGATGCCTGACTCCTCTTGAAAATGGATAGGAGTCCCAGGATCCCTGTGGCACGTGGAAAGGGAAACTGTGTCTCCCGCCTCACGTGGAGACGCGTCCCAATTGCCATGCCAAGACTCGAGGAGAATCCCGAGGTGTCCCTCGCACCTAGGCAGGAGTCCTGACGTCGCTGAACAAACACGCGTCTGAAAGGGCCCTCCCCTTCGTAACTCGAGAATATACCCCAGGTTCCGGCCGCAACACGAGAAATACCATGAGACTTCCCCCTCGCCGCGAGATGAGTCCCGATTCCTCTGCACTGCGTGCAGAGCAATTCCATGTTCCACATCAAACGAGAAAGGAGCCTTGATTTCCTTGATGGCACTCCAGAGAAAACCCAAGATCACTATCTCAAGTCTAGAGGGATCCTGAGGTCACTGGAGCAACACGAAAGGGCTCCGGGGACCCCAAATCAACTCGAGATGAGAGCTTAGTCCCTGGCTTCGACTCAAGAGGAATACCAACTTTCCACAAGCACCTCAAGAGGAGGCTTCGCTCAGCTACAGGTATGTGAGAGGGACCCTGAGTTTGTGGCCTCAAGTGGAATGGACCCCGAGATGCTCTGACTCGAAGTAAGGCCGGATATCCCTGCAGTGAATTGAATGCAGGCTCGTCTTGCATCTCGCAAGACTAAGGGATGTCTGAATCCCCTGTGGAGATCACAGAGAAAGACCTAGTCCTCCGCCTCAACGCGACCGGAGGCCTCACATCCTTTGAAAACTCGAGAGGTCCGCGGAGATCAATGCTTCCAAAGGAGACGATGCCTGACTCCTCTTGAAAATGGATAGGAGTCCCAGGATCCCTGTGGCACGTGGAAAGGGAAACTGTGTCTCCCGCCTCACGTGGAGACGCGTCCCAATTGCCATGCCAAGACTCGAGGAGAATCCCGAGGTGTCCCTCGCACCTAGGCAGGAGTCCTGACGTCGCTGAACAAACACGCGTCTGGAAGGGCCCTCCCCGTCGTAACTCGAGAATATACCCCAGGTTCCGCCCGCAACTGGAGAAAAACCATGAGACTTCCCCCTCGCCGCTAGATGAGGCCCGATTCACCTGCACTGCGTGCAGAGCAATTCCGTGTTCCACATCAAACGTGAAAGGAACCTTGATTTCCTTGATGGCACTCCAGAGAAAACCCAAGATCACTGTCTCAAGTCTAGAGGGATCCTGACGTCACTGGAGCAACAAGAAAGGCTCCGTGGACCCCAAATCAACTCGAGATGAGAGCTTAGTCACTGGCTTCGACTCAAGAGGAATACCAATTTTCCACAAGCACCTCAAGAGGAGGCTTCTCTCAGCTACAGGTATGTGAGAGGGACCCTGAGTTTGTGGCCTCAAGTGGAATGGACACCGAGATGCTCTGACTCGAAGTAAGGCTGGATATCCCTGCAGTGAATTGAATGCAGGCTCGTCTTGCATCTCCCAAGACGAAGGGATGTCTGAATCCCCTGTGGAAACCACAGAGAAAGACATAGTCCTCCGCCTCATCGCGACCGAAGGCCTGACATCCTTTGAAAACTCGAGAGGTCCGCGGAGATCAATGCTTCCAAAGGAGACGATGCCTGACTCTTCTTGAAAATGGATAGGAGTCCCAGGATCCCTGTGGCACGTGGAAAGGGACCCTGGGTCTCCCGCCTCACGAGGAGACGCGTCTCAATTGTCATGCCAAGAGTCGAGGAGAATCCAGAAATGTCCCTCGCACCTATGCCGGAGTCCTGACGTCGCTGAACAAACATGTCTCTGGAAGGGCCCTCCCCGTCGTAACTCGAGAATATACCCCAGGATCCGGCCGCAACTCGAGAAAAACCATGAGACTTCTCCCTCGCCGCGAGATGAGGCCCGATTCCCCTGCACTGTGTGCAGAGCAATACCGCGTTCCACATCAAACGTGAAAGGAGCCTTGATTTCCTTGATGGCACTCCAGAGAAAACCCAAGATCACTGTCTCATGTCTAGAGGGATCCTGAGGTCACTGGAGCAAAACGAAAGGGCTCCGTGGAAACCAAATCAACTCGAGATGAGAGCTTATTCCCTTGCTTCGACTCAAGAGGAATACCAACTTTCCACAAGCACCTCAAGAGGAGGCTTCTCTCAGCTACAGGTATGTGAGAAGGACCCTGAGTTTGTGGCCTCAAGTGGAATGGACACCGAGATGCTCTGACTCGAAGTAAGGCCAGATATCCCTGCACTGTAGTGAATGCAGGCTCGTCTTGCATCTCCCAAGAAGAAGGGATGTCTGAATCCCCTGTGTAGACCACAGAGAAAGACCTAGTCCTCCGCCTCAACGCGACCGGAGGCCTCACATCCTTTTAAAAATCGAGAGGTCCGCGGAGATCAATGCTTCCAAAGGAGACGATGCCTGACTCCTCTTGAAAATGGATAGGAGTCCCAGGATCCCTGTGGCACGTGGAAAGGGACCCTAGGTCTCCCGCCTCACGTGGAGACGCGTCCCAATTGCCATGCCAAGCCTCGGGGAGATACCGAGGTGTCCATCGAACGTAGGCATTGGTTCTGACGTCGCTGAACAAACACGTGTCTGGAAGGGCCCTCCCCGTCGTAACTCGAGAATATACCCCAGGTTCCGGCCGCAACTCGAGAAAAACCATGAGACTGCCCCCTCGCTGCGAGATGAGTCCCGATTCCCCTACACTGCGTGCAGAGGAATTCCGTGTTCCACATCAAATGTGAACGGAGCCTTGATTTCCTTGATGGCACTCCAGAGAAAACCCAAGATCCCTGTCTCAAGTCTAGAGGGATCCTGAGGTCACTGGAGCAACACGAAAGGGCTCCGTGGACCCCAAATCAACTCGAGATGAGAGCTTAGTCCCTGGCTTCAACTAAAGAGGAATACCAACTTTCCATCAGCACCTCAAGAGGAGGCTTCTCTCAGCTACATGTATCTGAGAGAAACCCTGAGTGTGTGGCCTCAAGTGGAATGGACACTGAGATGCTCTGACTCGAAGTAAGGCTGGATATCCCAACAGTGAATTGAATGCAGGCTGGTCTTGCATCTCCCAAGACGAAGGGATGTCTGAATCCCCTGTGGAGACCACAGAGAAAGACCTAGTTCTCCGCCTCATCGTGACTGCAGTCCTCACATCCTTTGAAAACTCGAGAGATCCGCGGAGATCAATGCTTCCAAAGGAGACGATGCCTGACTCCTCTTGAAAATGGATAGGAGTCCCTAGATCCCTGTGGCACGTGGAAAGGGACCCTGGGTCTCCCGCCTCATGTGGAGACGCGTCCCAATTGCCATGCCAAGACTCGAGGAGAATCCCGAGGTGTCCCTCGCACCTAGGCAGGAGTCCTGACGTCGCTGAACAAACACGTGTCTGGAAGGGCCCTCCCGGTCGTAACTCGAGAATATACCCCAGGTTCCGGCCGCACCTCGAGAAAAACCATGAGACTTCCTCCTCGCCGCGATATGAGGCCTGATTCCCCTGCACTGCGTGCAGAGCAATTCCGTGTTCCACATCAAACGTGAAAGGAGCCTTGATTTCCTTGATGGCACTCCAGAGAAAACCCAAGATCACTGTCTCAAGTCTAGAGGGATCCTGAGGTCACTGGAGCAACACGAAAGGGCTCCGTGGACCCCAAATCAACTCGAGATGAGAGCTTTTCCCTGGCTTCGACTCAAGAGGAATACCAACTTTCCACAAGCACCTCAAGAGGAGGCTTCTCTCAGCTACAGGTATGTGAGAGGGACCCTGAGTTTGTGGCCTCAAGTGGAATGGACACCGAGATGCTCTGACTCGAAGTAAGGCCGGATATCCCTGCAGTGAATTGAATGCAGGCTCGTCTTGCATCTCCCAAGACGAAGGGATGTCTGAATCCCCTGTGGAGACCACAGAGAAAGACCTAGTTCTCGGCCTCATCGCGACCGGATGCCTCACATCCTTTGAAAACTCGAGAGGTCCACGCAGAACAAAGCTTCCAAAGGAGACGATGCCTGACTCCTCTTGAAAATGGATAGGAATCCCAGGATCCCTGTGGCACGTGGAAAGGGACCCTGGGTCTCCCGCCTCACGTGGAGACGCGTCCCAATTGCCATGCCAAGACTCGAGGAGAATACCGAGGTGTCCCTCGCACCTAGGCAGGAGTCCTGACGTCGCTGAACAAACACGTGTCTGGAAGGGCCCTCCCCGTCGTAACTCGAGAATATTCCCCAGGTTCCAGCCGCTTCTCGAGAAAAACCATGAGACTTCCCCCTCGCCGCGAGATGAGGCCCGATTCCCCTGCACTGCGTGCAGAGCAATTCCGTGTTCCACATCAGACGTTAAACTAGACTTGATTTCCTTGATGGCACTCCAAAGAAAACCCAAGATCACTGTCTCAAGTCTAGAGGGATCCTGAGGTCACTGTAGCAACACGAAAGGGCTCCGTGGACCCCAAATCAACTCGAGATGAGAGCTTCGTCCCTGGCTTCTACTCTAGAGGAATACCAACTTTCCACAAGCACCTCAAGAGGAGGCTTCTCTGAGATAAAGGTATGTGAGAGAAACCCTGAGTTTGTGGCCTCAAGTGCAATGGACACTGTGATGCTCTGACTCGAAGTAAGGCCGGATATCCCTGCTGTGAATTGAATGCAGGCTCGTCTTGCATCTCCCAAGACCAAGGGATGTCTGAATCCACTGTGGAGACCACAGAGAAAACCTAGTTCTCCGCCTCATCGCGACCGGAGGCCTCTAATCCTTTGAAAACTCGAGAGGTCCACGGAGATCAAGGCTTCCAAAGGAGACGATGCCTGACTCCTCTTGAAAATGGACAGGAGTCCCAGGATCCCTGTGGCACGTGGAAAGGGAACCTGGGTCTCCCGCCTCACGTGGAGACGCGTCCCAATTGCCATGCCAAGACTCGAGGAGAATCCCGAGGTGTCCCTCGCACCTAGGCAGGAGTCCTCACGTCGCTGAACAAACACGTGTCTGGAAGGGTCCTCCCCGTCGCAACTCGAGAATATACCCCAGGTTCCGGCGCAACTCGAGAAAAACCATGAGCCTTACCCCTCGCCGCGAGATGAGGCCCAATTCCCCTGCACTGCCTGCAGAGCAATTCCGTGTTCCACATCAAACGTGAAAGGAGCCTTGATTTCCTTGATGGCACTCCAGAGAAAACCCAAGATCACTGTCTCAAGTCTAGAGGGATCCTGAGGTCACTGGAGCAACACGAAAGGGCTCCGTGGACCCCAAATCAACTCGAGATGAGAGCTTAGTCCCTGGCTCCGACTCAAGAGGAATATCAACTTTTCACAAGCACCTCAAGAGGAGGCTTCTCTCAGCTACAGGTATGTGAGAGGGACCCTGATTATGTGGCCTCAATTGGAATGGACACCGAGATGCTCTGACTCGATGTAAGGCCGGATATCCCTGCAGTGAATTGAATGAAGGCTCGTCTTGCATCTCCCAAGACGAAGGGATTTCTGAATCCCCTGTGGAGACGACAGAGAAAGTACTAGTCCTCCGCCTCATCGCGACCGGAGGCCTCACATCCTTTGAAAACTCGAGAGGTCTGCAGAGATCAATACTTCCAAAGGAGACGATGCCTGACTCCTCTTGAAAATGGATAGGAGTCCCAGGATCCCTGTGGCACGTGGAAAGGGAACCTGGGTCTCCCGCTTCACGTGGAGACGCGGCCCAAATGCCATGCCAAGACTCGAGGAGAATCCCGAGGTGTCCCTCACACCTAGGCAGGAGTCCTGACGTCGCTGAACAAACACGTGTCTGGAAGGGCCCTCCCCGTCGTAAGTCGAGAATATACCCCAGGTTCCGGCCGCAACTCGAGAAAAACCATGAGACTTCCCCTTCGCCGCGAGATGAGGCCCGATTCCCCTGCACTGCCTGCAGAGCAATTCCATGTTCCACATCAAGCGTGAAAGGAGCCTTGATTTCCTTGATGGCACTTCAGAGAAAACCCAAGATCACTGTCTCAAGTCTAGAGAGATTCTGAGGTCACTGGAGCAACAAGTAAGGGCTCCGTGGACCCCAAATCAACTCGAGATGAGAGCTTAGTCCCTGGCTTCGACTCAAGAGGAATACCAACTTTTCACAAGCACCTCAAGAGGAGGCTTCTCTCAGCTACAGGTATGTGAGAGGAACCCTGAATTTGTGGCCTCAAGTGGAATGGACACCGAGATGCTCTGACTCGAAGTAAGGCCGGATATCCCTGCAGTGAATTGAATGCAGGCTCGTCTTGCATCTCCCAAGACGAAGGGATGTCTGAATCCCCTGTGGAGACCACAGAGAAAGACCTAGTCCTCTGACTCAACGCGACCGGAGGCCTCACATCCTTTGAAAACTCGAGAGGTGTGCGGAGATCAATGCTTAGAAAGGAGACGATGCCTGACTCCTCTAGAATATAGATAGGAGTCCCAGGATCCCTGTGGCACGTTGAAAGGGACTCTGGGTCTCCCGCCTCACGTGGAGACGCGTCCCTATTGCCATGCCAAGACTCGAGGAGAATCCCGAGGTGTCCCTCGCACCTAGGCAGGAGTCCTGACGTCGCTGAACAAACACGTGTCTGGAAGGGCCCTCCCCGTCGTAAGTCGAGAATATACCCCAGGTTCCGGCCGCAACTCGAGAAAAACCATGAGACTTCCCCCTCGCCGCGGGAAGAAGCCCGATTGCCCTACACTGCGTGCAGAGCAATTCCGTGTTCCACATCAAACGAGAAAGGAGCCTTGATTTCCTTGATGGCACTCCAGAGAAAACCCAAGATCACTGTCTCATGTCTAGAGGGATCCTGAGGTCACTGGAGCAACACGAAAGGGCTCCGTGGACCCCAAATCAACTCGAGATGAGAGCTTAGTCCCTGGCTTCGACTCAAGAGGAATACCAACTTTCCACAAGCACCTCAAGAGGAGGCTTCTCTCATCTACAAGTATGTGAGAGGGACCCTGAGTTTGTGGCCTCAAGTGGAATGGACACGGAGATGCTCTGACTCGAAGTAAGGCCGGATATCCCTGCAGTGAATGGAATGCAGGCTCATCTTGCATCTCCCAAGACGAAGGGATGTCTGAATCCCCTTTAGAGACGACAGAGAAAGACCTAGTCCTCCGCCTCATCGCAACCGGAGGCCTCACATCCTTTGAGAACTTGAGAGGTCTGCTGAGATTAATGCTTCCAAAGGAGACGATGCCTGACTCCTCTTGAAAATGGATTGGAGTCCCAGGATCCCTGTGGCACGTGGAAAGGGATGCTGGGTCTCCCGCCTCACGTGGAGACGCGTGCCAATTGCCATGCCAAGACTCGAGGAGAATCCCGAGGTGTCCCTCGCACCTAGGCAGGAGTCCTGACATCAATGAACAAACACGTGTCTGGAAGGGCCCTCCCCGTCGTAACTCGAGAATATACCCCAGGTTCCGGCCGCAACTCGAGAAAAACCATGAGATTTCCCCTTCACCGCAAGATGAGGCCCGATTCCCCTGCATTGCGTGCAGAGCAATTCCGTGTTCCACATCAAACGTGAAAGGAGCCTTGATTTCCTTGATGGCACTCCAGAGAAAACCCAATTTCACTGTCTCAAGTCTAGAGGGATCCTGAGGTCACTGGAGCTACAGGAAAGGGCTCCGTGGACCCCAAATCAACTCGAGATGAGAGCTTAGTCCCTGGCTTCGACTCAAGAGGAATACCAACTTTCCACAAGCACCTCAAGAGGAGGCTTCTCTCAGCTACAGGTATGTGAGAGGGACCCTGAGTTTGTGGCCTCAAGTGGAATGGACACCGAGATGCTCTGACTCGAAGTAAGGCCATATATCCCTGCAGTGAAATGAATGCAGGCTCGTCTTGCATCTCCCAAGACGAAGGGATGTCTGAATCCCCTGTGGAGACCACAGAGAAAGACCTAATTCTCCGCCTCATCGCGACCGGAGGCCTCACATCCTTTGAAAACTCGAGAGGTCCGCGGAGATCAATGGTTCCAAAGGAGACGATGCCGGACTCCTCTTGAAAATGGATAGGAGTCCCAGGATCCCTGTGGCACGTGGAAAGGGACCCTGGGTCTCCCGCCTCACGTGGAGACGGGTCCCAATTGCCATGCCAAGACTCGAGGAAAATCCCGAGGTGTCCCTCGCACCTAGGCAGGAGTCCTGACGTCGCTGAACAAACATGTGTCTGGAAGGGCCCTCCCCGTCGTAACTCGAGAATATACCCCAAGTTCCGGCCGCAACTCGAGAAAAACCATGAGACTTCCCCCTCGCCGGGAGATGAGGCCCGATTCCCCTGCAATGCGTGCAGAGCAATTCCGTGTTCCACATCAAACGTGAAAGGAGCCTTGATTTCCTTGATGGCACTCCAGAGAAAACCCAAGATCACTGTCTCAAGTCTAGAGGGATCCTGAGGTCACTGGAGCAACACGAAAGGGCTCCGTGGACCCCAAATCAACTCGAGATGAGAGATTATTCCCTGGCTTCAACTCAAGAGAAATACGAACTTTCCACAAGCACTTCAAGAGGAGGCTTCTCTCAGCTACAGATATGTGAGAGGGACCCTGAGTTTGTGGCATCAAGTGGAATGGACACCGAGATGCTCTGACTCAAAGTAATGCCGGATATCCCTGCAGTGATTTGAATGCAGGCTCATCTTGCATCTCCCAAGACGAAGGGATGTCAGAATCCACTGTGCAGAACACAGAGAAACACCTAGTCCTCCACCTCAACGCGACCGGAGGCCTCACATCCTTTGAAAACACGAGAGTTCCGCGGAGATCAATGCTTCCAAAGGAGACGATGCCTGACTCCTCTTGAAAATGGATAGGAGTCCCAGGATCCCTGTGGCACGTGGAAAGGGACCCTGGGTCTCCCGCCTCACGTGGAGACGTGTCCCAATTGCCATGCCAAGACTCGAGGAGAATCCCGAGGTGTCCCTCGCACCTAGGCAGGAGTCCTGACGTCGCTGAACAAACACGTGTCTGGAAGGGCCCTCCCCGTCGTAACTCGAGAATATACCCCAGGTTCCGGCCGCAACTCGAGAAAAACCATGAGACTTCCCCCTCGCCGTGAGATGAGGCCCGATTCCCCTGGACTGTATGCAGAGCAATTCTGTGTTCCACATCAAACGTGAAAGGAGCCTTGATTTCCTTGATGGCACTCCAGAGAAAACCCAAGATCACTGTCTAAAGTCTAGAGGGATCCTGAGGTCACTGGAGCAACACGAAAGGGCTCCTTGGACCCTAAATCAACTCGAGATGAGAGCTTAGTCCCTGGCTTCTACTCAAGAGGAATACCAACTTTCCACAGGCACGTTAAGAGGAGGGTTCTCTAAGCCACAAGTATGTGAGAAGGACCCTGAGTTTGTGGCCTCAAGTGGAATGAACACCGAGATGCTCTGACTCGAAGTAAGGCCGGATATCCCTGCAGTGAATTGAATGCAGGCTCGTCTTGCATCTCCCAAGACGAAGGGATGTCTGAATCCCCTGTGGAGACCACAGAGAAAGACCTAGTTCTCGGCCTCATCGCGACCGGATGCCTCACATCCTTTGAAAACTCGAGAGGTCCACGCAGAACAAAGCTTCCAAAGGAGACGATGCCTGACTCCTCTTGAAAATGGATAGGAGTCCCAGGATCCCTGTGGCACGTGGAAAGGGACCCTAGGTCTCCCGCCTCACGTGGAGACGCGTCCCAATTGCCATGCCAAGCCTCGGGGAGATACCGAGGTGTCCATCGAACGTAGGCATTGGTTCTGACGTCGCTGAACAAACACGTGTCTGGAAGGGCCCTCCCCGTCGTAACTCGAGAATATACCCCAGGTTCCGGCCGCAACTCGAGAAAAACCATGAGACTGCCCCCTCGCTGCGAGATGAGTCCCGATTCCCCTACACTGCGTGCAGAGGAATTCCGTGTTCCACATCAAATGTGAACGGAGCCTTGATTTCCTTGATGGCACTCCAGAGAAAACCCAAGATCCCTGTCTCAAGTCTAGAGGGATCCTGAGGTCACTGGAGCAACACGAAAGGGCTCCGTGGACCCCAAATCAACTCGAGATGAGAGCTTAGTCCCTGGCTTCAACTAAAGAGGAATACCAACTTTCCATCAGCACCTCAAGAGGAGGCTTCTCTCAGCTACATGTATCTGAGAGAAACCCTGAGTGTGTGGCCTCAAGTGGAATGGACACTGAGATGCTCTGACTCGAAGTAAGGCTGGATATCCCAACAGTGAATTGAATGCAGGCTGGTCTTGCATCTCCCAAGACGAAGGGATGTCTGAATCCCCTGTGGAGACCACAGAGAAAGACCTAGTTCTCCGCCTCATCGTGACTGCAGTCCTCACATCCTTTGAAAACTCGAGAGATCCGCGGAGATCAATGCTTCCAAAGGAGACGATGCCTGACTCCTCTTGAAAATGGATAGGAGTCCCTAGATCCCTGTGGCACGTGGAAAGGGACCCTGGGTCTCCCGCCTCATGTGGAGACGCGTCCCAATTGCCATGCCAAGACTCGAGGAGAATCCCGAGGTGTCCCTCGCACCTAGGCAGGAGTCCTGACGTCGCTGAACAAACACGTGTCTGGAAGGGCCCTCCCGGTCGTAACTCGAGAATATACCCCAGGTTCCGGCCGCACCTCGAGAAAAACCATGAGACTTCCTCCTCGCCGCGATATGAGGCCTGATTCCCCTGCACTGCGTGCAGAGCAATTCCGTGTTCCACATCAAACGTGAAAGGAGCCTTGATTTCCTTGATGGCACTCCAGAGAAAACCCAAGATCACTGTCTCAAGTCTAGAGGGATCCTGAGGTCACTGGAGCAACACGAAAGGGCTCCGTGGACCCCAAATCAACTCGAGATGAGAGCTTTTCCCTGGCTTCGACTCAAGAGGAATACCAACTTTCCACAAGCACCTCAAGAGGAGGCTTCTCTCAGCTACAGGTATGTGAGAGGGACCCTGAGTTTGTGGCCTCAAGTGGAATGGACACCGAGATGCTCTGACTCGAAGTAAGGCCGGATATCCCTGCAGTGAATTGAATGCAGGCTCGTCTTGCATCTCCCAAGACGAAGGGATGTCTGAATCCCCTGTGGAGACCACAGAGAAAGACCTAGTTCTCGGCCTCATCGCGACCGGATGCCTCACATCCTTTGAAAACTCGAGAGGTCCACGCAGAACAAAGCTTCCAAAGGAGACGATGCCTGACTCCTCTTGAAAATGGATAGGAATCCCAGGATCCCTGTGGCACGTGGAAAGGGACCCTGGGTCTCCCGCCTCACGTGGAGACGCGTCCCAATTGCCATGCCAAGACTCGAGGAGAATACCGAGGTGTCCCTCGCACCTAGGCAGGAGTCCTGACGTCGCTGAACAAACACGTGTCTGGAAGGGCCCTCCCCGTCGTAACTCGAGAATATTCCCCAGGTTCCAGCCGCTTCTCGAGAAAAACCATGAGACTTCCCCCTCGCCGCGAGATGAGGCCCGATTCCCCTGCACTGCGTGCAGAGCAATTCCGTGTTCCACATCAGACGTTAAACTAGACTTGATTTCCTTGATGGCACTCCAAAGAAAACCCAAGATCACTGTCTCAAGTCTAGAGGGATCCTGAGGTCACTGTAGCAACACGAAAGGGCTCCGTGGACCCCAAATCAACTCGAGATGAGAGCTTCGTCCCTGGCTTCTACTCTAGAGGAATACCAACTTTCCACAAGCACCTCAAGAGGAGGCTTCTCTGAGATAAAGGTATGTGAGAGAAACCCTGAGTTTGTGGCCTCAAGTGCAATGGACACTGTGATGCTCTGACTCGAAGTAAGGCCGGATATCCCTGCTGTGAATTGAATGCAGGCTCGTCTTGCATCTCCCAAGACCAAGGGATGTCTGAATCCACTGTGGAGACCACAGAGAAAACCTAGTTCTCCGCCTCATCGCGACCGGAGGCCTCTAATCCTTTGAAAACTCGAGAGGTCCACGGAGATCAAGGCTTCCAAAGGAGACGATGCCTGACTCCTCTTGAAAATGGACAGGAGTCCCAGGATCCCTGTGGCACGTGGAAAGGGAACCTGGGTCTCCCGCCTCACGTGGAGACGCGTCCCAATTGCCATGCCAAGACTCGAGGAGAATCCCGAGGTGTCCCTCGCACCTAGGCAGGAGTCCTCACGTCGCTGAACAAACACGTGTCTGGAAGGGTCCTCCCCGTCGCAACTCGAGAATATACCCCAGGTTCCGGCGCAACTCGAGAAAAACCATGAGCCTTACCCCTCGCCGCGAGATGAGGCCCAATTCCCCTGCACTGCCTGCAGAGCAATTCCGTGTTCCACATCAAACGTGAAAGGAGCCTTGATTTCCTTGATGGCACTCCAGAGAAAACCCAAGATCACTGTCTCAAGTCTAGAGGGATCCTGAGGTCACTGGAGCAACACGAAAGGGCTCCGTGGACCCCAAATCAACTCGAGATGAGAGCTTAGTCCCTGGCTCCGACTCAAGAGGAATATCAACTTTTCACAAGCACCTCAAGAGGAGGCTTCTCTCAGCTACAGGTATGTGAGAGGGACCCTGATTATGTGGCCTCAATTGGAATGGACACCGAGATGCTCTGACTCGATGTAAGGCCGGATATCCCTGCAGTGAATTGAATGAAGGCTCGTCTTGCATCTCCCAAGACGAAGGGATTTCTGAATCCCCTGTGGAGACGACAGAGAAAGTACTAGTCCTCCGCCTCATCGCGACCGGAGGCCTCACATCCTTTGAAAACTCGAGAGGTCTGCAGAGATCAATACTTCCAAAGGAGACGATGCCTGACTCCTCTTGAAAATGGATAGGAGTCCCAGGATCCCTGTGGCACGTGGAAAGGGAACCTGGGTCTCCCGCTTCACGTGGAGACGCGGCCCAAATGCCATGCCAAGACTCGAGGAGAATCCCGAGGTGTCCCTCACACCTAGGCAGGAGTCCTGACGTCGCTGAACAAACACGTGTCTGGAAGGGCCCTCCCCGTCGTAAGTCGAGAATATACCCCAGGTTCCGGCCGCAACTCGAGAAAAACCATGAGACTTCCCCTTCGCCGCGAGATGAGGCCCGATTCCCCTGCACTGCCTGCAGAGCAATTCCATGTTCCACATCAAGCGTGAAAGGAGCCTTGATTTCCTTGATGGCACTTCAGAGAAAACCCAAGATCACTGTCTCAAGTCTAGAGAGATTCTGAGGTCACTGGAGCAACAAGTAAGGGCTCCGTGGACCCCAAATCAACTCGAGATGAGAGCTTAGTCCCTGGCTTCGACTCAAGAGGAATACCAACTTTTCACAAGCACCTCAAGAGGAGGCTTCTCTCAGCTACAGGTATGTGAGAGGAACCCTGAATTTGTGGCCTCAAGTGGAATGGACACCGAGATGCTCTGACTCGAAGTAAGGCCGGATATCCCTGCAGTGAATTGAATGCAGGCTCGTCTTGCATCTCCCAAGACGAAGGGATGTCTGAATCCCCTGTGGAGACCACAGAGAAAGACCTAGTCCTCTGACTCAACGCGACCGGAGGCCTCACATCCTTTGAAAACTCGAGAGGTGTGCGGAGATCAATGCTTAGAAAGGAGACGATGCCTGACTCCTCTAGAATATAGATAGGAGTCCCAGGATCCCTGTGGCACGTTGAAAGGGACTCTGGGTCTCCCGCCTCACGTGGAGACGCGTCCCTATTGCCATGCCAAGACTCGAGGAGAATCCCGAGGTGTCCCTCGCACCTAGGCAGGAGTCCTGACGTCGCTGAACAAACACGTGTCTGGAAGGGCCCTCCCCGTCGTAAGTCGAGAATATACCCCAGGTTCCGGCCGCAACTCGAGAAAAACCATGAGACTTCCCCCTCGCCGCGGGAAGAAGCCCGATTGCCCTACACTGCGTGCAGAGCAATTCCGTGTTCCACATCAAACGAGAAAGGAGCCTTGATTTCCTTGATGGCACTCCAGAGAAAACCCAAGATCACTGTCTCATGTCTAGAGGGATCCTGAGGTCACTGGAGCAACACGAAAGGGCTCCGTGGACCCCAAATCAACTCGAGATGAGAGCTTAGTCCCTGGCTTCGACTCAAGAGGAATACCAACTTTCCACAAGCACCTCAAGAGGAGGCTTCTCTCATCTACAAGTATGTGAGAGGGACCCTGAGTTTGTGGCCTCAAGTGGAATGGACACGGAGATGCTCTGACTCGAAGTAAGGCCGGATATCCCTGCAGTGAATGGAATGCAGGCTCATCTTGCATCTCCCAAGACGAAGGGATGTCTGAATCCCCTTTAGAGACGACAGAGAAAGACCTAGTCCTCCGCCTCATCGCAACCGGAGGCCTCACATCCTTTGAGAACTTGAGAGGTCTGCTGAGATTAATGCTTCCAAAGGAGACGATGCCTGACTCCTCTTGAAAATGGATTGGAGTCCCAGGATCCCTGTGGCACGTGGAAAGGGATGCTGGGTCTCCCGCCTCACGTGGAGACGCGTGCCAATTGCCATGCCAAGACTCGAGGAGAATCCCGAGGTGTCCCTCGCACCTAGGCAGGAGTCCTGACATCAATGAACAAACACGTGTCTGGAAGGGCCCTCCCCGTCGTAACTCGAGAATATACCCCAGGTTCCGGCCGCAACTCGAGAAAAACCATGAGATTTCCCCTTCACCGCAAGATGAGGCCCGATTCCCCTGCATTGCGTGCAGAGCAATTCCGTGTTCCACATCAAACGTGAAAGGAGCCTTGATTTCCTTGATGGCACTCCAGAGAAAACCCAATTTCACTGTCTCAAGTCTAGAGGGATCCTGAGGTCACTGGAGCTACAGGAAAGGGCTCCGTGGACCCCAAATCAACTCGAGATGAGAGCTTAGTCCCTGGCTTCGACTCAAGAGGAATACCAACTTTCCACAAGCACCTCAAGAGGAGGCTTCTCTCAGCTACAGGTATGTGAGAGGGACCCTGAGTTTGTGGCCTCAAGTGGAATGGACACCGAGATGCTCTGACTCGAAGTAAGGCCATATATCCCTGCAGTGAAATGAATGCAGGCTCGTCTTGCATCTCCCAAGACGAAGGGATGTCTGAATCCCCTGTGGAGACCACAGAGAAAGACCTAATTCTCCGCCTCATCGCGACCGGAGGCCTCACATCCTTTGAAAACTCGAGAGGTCCGCGGAGATCAATGGTTCCAAAGGAGACGATGCCGGACTCCTCTTGAAAATGGATAGGAGTCCCAGGATCCCTGTGGCACGTGGAAAGGGACCCTGGGTCTCCCGCCTCACGTGGAGACGGGTCCCAATTGCCATGCCAAGACTCGAGGAAAATCCCGAGGTGTCCCTCGCACCTAGGCAGGAGTCCTGACGTCGCTGAACAAACATGTGTCTGGAAGGGCCCTCCCCGTCGTAACTCGAGAATATACCCCAAGTTCCGGCCGCAACTCGAGAAAAACCATGAGACTTCCCCCTCGCCGGGAGATGAGGCCCGATTCCCCTGCAATGCGTGCAGAGCAATTCCGTGTTCCACATCAAACGTGAAAGGAGCCTTGATTTCCTTGATGGCACTCCAGAGAAAACCCAAGATCACTGTCTCAAGTCTAGAGGGATCCTGAGGTCACTGGAGCAACACGAAAGGGCTCCGTGGACCCCAAATCAACTCGAGATGAGAGATTATTCCCTGGCTTCAACTCAAGAGAAATACGAACTTTCCACAAGCACTTCAAGAGGAGGCTTCTCTCAGCTACAGATATGTGAGAGGGACCCTGAGTTTGTGGCATCAAGTGGAATGGACACCGAGATGCTCTGACTCAAAGTAATGCCGGATATCCCTGCAGTGATTTGAATGCAGGCTCATCTTGCATCTCCCAAGACGAAGGGATGTCAGAATCCACTGTGCAGAACACAGAGAAACACCTAGTCCTCCACCTCAACGCGACCGGAGGCCTCACATCCTTTGAAAACACGAGAGTTCCGCGGAGATCAATGCTTCCAAAGGAGACGATGCCTGACTCCTCTTGAAAATGGATAGGAGTCCCAGGATCCCTGTGGCACGTGGAAAGGGACCCTGGGTCTCCCGCCTCACGTGGAGACGTGTCCCAATTGCCATGCCAAGACTCGAGGAGAATCCCGAGGTGTCCCTCGCACCTAGGCAGGAGTCCTGACGTCGCTGAACAAACACGTGTCTGGAAGGGCCCTCCCCGTCGTAACTCGAGAATATACCCCAGGTTCCGGCCGCAACTCGAGAAAAACCATGAGACTTCCCCCTCGCCGTGAGATGAGGCCCGATTCCCCTGGACTGTATGCAGAGCAATTCTGTGTTCCACATCAAACGTGAAAGGAGCCTTGATTTCCTTGATGGCACTCCAGAGAAAACCCAAGATCACTGTCTAAAGTCTAGAGGGATCCTGAGGTCACTGGAGCAACACGAAAGGGCTCCTTGGACCCTAAATCAACTCGAGATGAGAGCTTAGTCCCTGGCTTCTACTCAAGAGGAATACCAACTTTCCACAGGCACGTTAAGAGGAGGGTTCTCTAAGCCACAAGTATGTGAGAAGGACCCTGAGTTTGTGGCCTCAAGTGGAATGAACACCGAGATGCTCTGACTCGAAGTAAGGCCGGATATCCCTGCAGTGAATTGAATGCAGGCTCGTCTTGCATCTCCCAAGACGAAGGGATGTCTGAATCCCCTGTGGAGACCACAGAGAAAGACCTAGTTCTCGGCCTCATCGCGACCGGATGCCTCACATCCTTTGAAAACTCGAGAGGTCCACGCAGAACAAAGCTTCCAAAGGAGACGATGCCTGACTCCTCTTGAAAATGGATAGGAATCCCAGGATCCCTGTGGCACGTGGAAAGGGACCCTGGGTCTCCCGCCTTACGTGGAGACGCGTCCCAATTGCCATGCCAAGACTCGAGGAGAATCCCGAGGTGTCCCTCGCACCTAGGCAGGAGTCCTGACGTCGCTGAACAAACACGTGTCTGGAAGGGCCCTCCCCGTCGTAACTCGAGAATATTCCCCAGGTTCCAGCCGCTTCTCGAGAAAAACCATGAGACTTCCCCCTCGCCGCGAAATGAGGCCCGATTCCCCTGCACTGCATGCAGAGCAATTCAGTGTTCCACATCAGACGTTAAACTAGACTCGATTTCCTTGATGGCACTCCAGAGAAAACCCAAAATCACTGTCTCAAGTCTAGAGGGATCCTGAGGTCACTGGAGCAACACGAAAGGGCTCCTTGGACCCTAAATCAACTCGAGATGAGAGCTTAGTCTCTGGCTTCGACTCAAGAGGAATACCAACTTTCCACAGGCACGTTAAGAGGAGGGTTCTCTAAGCCACAGGTATGTGAGAAGGACCCTGAGTTTGTGGCCTCAAGTGGAATGGACACTGAGATGCTCTGACTTGAAGTAAGGCCGGATATCCCTGCAGTGAATTGAATGCAGGCTCGTCTTGCATCTCCCAAGAAGAAGGGATGTCTGAATCCCCTGTGGCGACCACAGAGAAAGACCGAGTTCTCCGGCTCAACGCGATCGCAGGCCTCACATCGTTTGAAAACTCAAGAGGTCCGCGGAGATCAGTGCTTCCAAAGGAGACGATGCCTAACTCCTCTTGAAAATGGATAGGAGTCCCAGGATCCCTGTGGCTCGTGGAAAGGGACCCTGGGTCTCACGCCTCATGTGGAGACGCGTCCCAATTGCCACGCCAAGACTCGAGGAGAATCACGAGGTGTCCCTCGCACCTAGGCAGTAGTCCTGACGTCGCTGAACAAACACATGTCTGGAAGGGCCCTCCCAGTCGTTACTCGAGAATATACCCCAGGTTCTGGTCGCAACTCGAGAAAAACCATGAGATTTCCCCCTCGCCGCGAGTTGAGGTACGAATCCCCTGCACTGCATTCAGAGCAATTCCGTGTTCCACATCAAACGTGAAAGGAGCCTTGATTTCCTTGATGGCACTCCAGAGAAAACCCAAGATCACTGTCTCAAGTCTAGAGGGATCCTGAGGTCACTGGACCAACTGGAAAGAGCTCCATGGACCCCAAATCAACTCGAGATGAGAGCTTAGTCCGTGGCTTCGACTCAAGAGGAATACCAACTTTCCACAAGCACCTCAAGAGGAGGCTGCTCTCAGCTACAGGTATATTTGAGGGACCCTGAGTTTGTGGCCTCAAGTGGAATGGACACCGAGATGCTCTGACTCGATGTGAGACCGGATATCCCTCCAGTGAATTGAATGCAGGCTCGTCTTGCATCTCCCAAGACGAAGGGATGTATGAATCCCCTGAGGAGACCAGAGAGAAAGACCTAGTTCTCCGCCTCATCGCAACCGGAGGCCTCACATCCTTTGAAAACTCGAGAGGTCTGCAGAGATCAATGCTTCCAAAGGAGACGATGCCTGACTCCTCTTGAAAATGGATAGGAGTCCCAGGATCCCTGTCCACGTGGAAGGGGACCCTGGGTCTCCCGCTTCACCTGGAGACGCGTCCCAATTGCCATGCCAAGACTCGAGGAGAATCATGAGGTGTCCTTCGCACCTAGGCAGGAGTCCTGACTTCGCTGAACAAACACGTGTCTGGAAGTGCCCTCCCCGTCGTAACTCGAGAATATACCCCATGTTCTGGCTGCAACTCGAGAAAAACCATGAGACTTCCCCCTCGCCGCGAGATGAGGCCCGATTGCCCTGCACTGCGTGCGGAACAATTCCGTGTTCCACATCAAACGTGAAAGGATCCTTGATTTACTTGATGGCATTCCAGAGAAAACCCAAGATCACTGTCTCAAGTCTAGAGGGATCCTGAGGTCACTGTAGCAACACGAAAGGGCTCCGTGCACCCCAAATCACCTCGAGATGAGACCTTAGTCCATGGATTCGACTCAAGAGGAATACCAACTTAACACAAGCACCTCAAGAGGAGGCTTCTCTCAGCTACAGGTATGTGAGAGGGACCCTGAGTTTGTGGCCTCAAGTGGAATGGACACCGAGATGCTCTGACTCGAAGTAAGGCCGGATATCCCTGCAGTGAATTGAATGCAGGCTCGTCTTGCATCTCCGAAGACGAAGGGATGTCTGAATCCCCTGTGGAGACCACAGAGAAAGACCTAGTTCTCGCCACATTGCGACCGGAATACTCACATCCTTTGAAAACTCGAGAGGTCCACGGAGATCAATGCTTCCAAAGGAGACGATGCCTGACTCCTCTTGAAAATGGATAGGAGTCCCAGGATCCCTGTGGCACGTGGAAAGGGATCCTGGGTCTCCTGCCTCACGTGGAGCCGCGTCCCAATTGCCATGCCAAGACTCGAGGAGAATCCCGAGGTGTCCCTCGCACCTAGGCAGGAGTTCTGACGTCGCTGAACAAACACGTGTCTGGAAGGGCCCTCCCCGTCGTAACTCGAGAATATACCCCAGGTTCCAGCCGCAACTCGAGAAAAACCATGAGACTTCCCCCTCGCCGCGAGATGAGGCCCGATTCCCCTGCACTGTGTGCAGAGCAATTCCGTGTTCCACATCAAACATGAAAGGAGCCTTGATTTCCTTGATGGCACTCCAGAGAAAACCCAAGATCACTGTCTCAAGTCTAGAGGGATCCTGAGGTCACTGTATCAACACGAAAGGGCTCCGTGGAGCCCAAATCAACTCGAGATGAGAGCTTAGTCCCTGGCTTCGACTCAAGAGGAATACCAACTTTCCACAAGCACCTCAAGAGGAGGCTTCTCTCAGCTACAGGTATGTGAGAGGGACCCGGAGTTTGTGGCCTCAAGTGGAATGGACACCGAGATGCTCTGACTCGAAGTAAGGCCGCATATCCCTGCAGTGAATTGAAAGCAGGCTTGCCTTTCATCTCCCAAGACGAAGGGATCTCTGAATCCCTTCTGGAGACTACAGAGAAAGAACTAGTTCTCCGCCTCTTCGCGACCGGAGGCCTCACATCCTTTGAAAATTCGAGAGGTCCGCGGATATCAATGCTTCCAAAGGAGACAATGCCTGACTCCTCTTGAAAATGGATAGGAGTCCCAGGATCCTGTGGCACGTGGAAAGGGACCCTGGGTCTCCCGCCTCACGTGGAGACGCTTCCCAATTGCCATGCCAAGATTCGAGGAGAATACCGAGGTGTCCCTCGCACCTAGGCAGGAGTCCTGACTTCGCTGAACAAACACGTGTCTGGAAGTGCCCTCCCCGTCGTAACTCGAGAATATACCCCATGTTCTGGTTGCAACTCGAGAAAAACCATGAGACTTCCCCCTCGCCGCGAGATGAGGCCCGATTGCCCTGCACTGCGTGCGGAACAATTCCGTGTTCCACATCAAACGTGAAAGGATCCTTGATTTACTTGATGCATTCCAGAGAAAACCCAAGATCACTGTTTCAAGTCTAGAGGGATCCTGAGGTCACTGTAGCAACACGAAAGGGCTCCGTGCACCCCAAATCACCTCGAGATGAGACCTTAGTCCATGGATTCGACTCAAGAGGAATATCAACTTAACACAAGCACCTCAAAAGGAGGCTTCTCTCAGCTACAGGTATGTGAGAGGGACCCTGAGTTTGTGGCCTCAAGTGGAATGGACACCGAGATGCTCTGACTCGAAGTAAGGCCGGATATCCCTGCAGTGAATTGAATGCAGGCTCGTCTTGCATCTCCGAAGACGAAGGGATGTCTGAATCCCCTGTGGAGACCACAGAGAAAGACCTAGTTCTCGCCACATTGCGACCGGAATACTCACATCCTTTGAAAACTCGAGAGGTCCACGGAGATCAATGCTTCCAAAGGAGACGATGCCTAACTCCTCTTGAAAATGGATAGGAGTCCCAGGATCCCTGTGGCACGTGGAAAGGGATCCTGGGTCTCCTGCCTCACGTGGAGCCGCGTCCCAATTGCCATGCCAAGACTCGAGGAGAATCCCGAGGTGTCCCTCGCACCTAGGCAGGAGTTCTGACGTCGCTGAACAAACACGAGTCTGGAAGGGCCCTCCCCGTCGTAACTCGAGAATATACCCCAGGTTCCAGCCGCAACTCGAGAAAAACCATGAGACTTCCCCCTCGCCGCGAGATGAGGCCCGATTCCCCTGCACTGTGTGCAGAGCAATTCCGTGTTCCACATCAAACATGAAAGGAGCCTTGATTTCCTTGATGGCACTCCAGAGAAAACCCAAGATCACTGTCTCAAGTCTAGAGGGATCCTGAGGTCACTGTAGCAACACGAAAGGGCTCCGTGGACCCCAAATCACCTCGAGATGAGACCTTAGTCCATGGATTCGACTCAAGAGGAATACCAACTTAACACAAGCACCTCAAGAGGAGGCTTCTCTCAGCTACAGGTATGTGAGAGGGACCCTGAGTTTGTGGCCTCAAGTGGAATGGACACCTTGATGCTCTGACTCGAAGTAAGGCTGGATATCCCTGCAGTGAATTGAAAGCAGGCTCGTCTTGCATCTCCCAAGACGAAGGGATGTCTGAATCCCCTGTGGAGACCACAGAAAAAGAAATAGTTCTCCGCCTCATCGCGACCGGAGGCCTCACATCCTTTGAAAACTCGAGAGGTCCGCGGAGATCAATGCTTCCAAAGGAGACGATTCCTGACTCCTCTTGAAAATGGATAGGAGTCCCAGGATCCCTGTGGCACGTGGAAAGGGACCCTGGCTCTCCCGCCTCAAGTGGAGACGCGTCCCCATTGCCATGCCAAGACTCGAGGGGAACCCCGAGGTGTCCTCGCACCTAGGCAGGAGTCCTGACGTCGCTGAACAAACACGTGTCTGGAAGGGCCCTCCCCGTCGTAACTCGAGAATATACGCCAGGTTCCGGCCGCAACTCGAGAAAAACCATGAGACTTCCCCCTCGCCACGAGAAGAGCCCCAATTCCCCTGCACTGCGTGCAGAGCAATTCCGTGTTCCACATCAAACGTGAAAGGAGCCTTGATTTCCTTGATGGCACTCCAGAGAAAACCCAAGATCACTGTCTCAAGGGTAGAGGGATCCTGAGGTCACTGGAGCAACACGAAAGGGCTCCGTGGACCCCAAATCAACTGGAGATGAGAGCTTAGTCCCTGGCTTCGAATCAAGTGGAATACCAACCTTCCACAAGCACCTCAAGAGAAGGCTTCTCTCAGCTACAGGTATGTGAGAGAGACCCTGAGGTTGTGGCGTCAAGTGGAATGGACACCGAGATGCTCTGACTCGAAGTAAGGCTGGATATCCCTGCAGTGAATTGAATGCAGGCTCGTCTTGCATCTCCCAAGACGAAGGGATGTCTGAATAACCTGTGGAGACCACAGAGAAAGACCTAGTTCTCCGCCTCATCGCGACCGGAGGCCACATATCCTTTGAAAATTCGAGAGGTCTGCGAAGATCAATGCTTCCAAAGGAGACGATGCCTGACTCTTCTTGAAAATGGATAGGAGTCCCAGGATCCCTGTGGCACGTGGAAAGGGACCCTGGGTCTCCCGCCTCACGTGGAGACGCGTCCCAAATGCCATGCCAATACTCGAGAAGAATCCCGAGGTGTCCCTCGCACCTAGGCAGGAGTCTTGACGTCGCTGAACAAACACGTGTCTGGAAGGGCCCTCCCCGTCGTAACTCGATAATATACCCCAGGTTCCGGCCGCAACTCGAGAAAAACCATGAGACTTCCCCCTCGCCGCGAGATGAGGCCCGATTCCCCTGCACTGCGTGCAGAGCAATTCCGTGTTCCACATCAAACGTGAAAGGAGCCTTGATTTCCTTGATGGCACTCCAGAGAAAACCCAAGATTACTGTCTCAAGTCTAGAGGGATCCTGAGGTCACTGGAGCAACACGAAATTTCTCCGTGGACCCCAAATCAACTCGAGATGAGAGCTTAGTCCCTGGCTTCGACTCAAGAGGAATACCAACTTGCCACAAGCACCTCAAGAGGAGGCTTCTCTCAGCTACAGGTATGTGAGAGGGACCCTGAGTTTGTGGCCTCAAGTGGAATGGACACCGAGATGCTCTGACTCGAAGTAAGGCCGGATATCCCTGCAGTGAAGTGAATGCAGGCTCGTCTTGAATCTCCCAAGACGAAGGGATGTATGAATCCCCTGTGGAGACCAGAGAGAAAGACCTAGTTCTCCGCCTCATCGCGACCGGAGGCCTCACATCCTTTGAAAACTCGAGAGGTCTGCAGAGATCAATGCTTCCAAAGGAGACGATGCCTGACTCCTCTTGAAAATGGATAGGAGTCCCAGGAACCCTTTGGCACGTGGAAAGGGACCCTGTGTCTCCCGCTTCACGTGGAGACGCGTCCCAATTGCCATGCCAAGACTCGAGGAGAATCATGAGGTGTCCTTCGCACCTAGGCAGGAGTCCTGACGTCGCTGAACAAACACGTGTCTGGAAGGGCCCTCCCCGTCGTAACTCGATAATATACCCCAGGTTCCGGCCGCAACTCGAGAAAAACCATGAGACTTCCCCCTCGCCGCGAGATGAGGCCCGATTCCCCTGCACTGCGTGCAGAGCAATTCCGTGTTCCACATCAAACGTGAAAGGAGCCTTGATTTCCTTGATGGCACTCCAGAGAAAACCCAAGATCACTGTCTCAAGTCTAGAGGGATCCTGAGGTCACTGGAGCAACACGAAATTTGTCCGTGGACCCCAAATCAACTCGAGATGAGAGCTTAGTCCCTGGCTTCGACTCAAGAGGAATACAAACTTGCCACAAGCACCTCAAGAGGAGGCTTCTCTCAGCTACAGGTATGTGAGAGGGACCCTGAGTTTGTAGCCTCAAGTGGAATGGACACCGAGATGCTCTGACTCGAAGTAAGGCCGGATATCCCTGCAGTGAAGTGAATGCAGGCTCGTCTTGAATCTCCCAAGACGAAGGGATGTATGAATCCCCTGAGGAGACCAGAGAGAAAGACCTAGTTCTCCGCCTCATCGCAACCGGAGGCCTCACATCCTTTGAAAACTCGAGAGGTCTGCAGAGATCAATGCTTCCAAAGGAGACGATGCCTGACTCCTCTTGAAAATGGATAGGAGTCCCAGGATCCCTGTCCACGTGGAAGGGGACCCTGGGTCTCCCGCTTCACCTGGAGACGCGTCCCAATTGCCATGCCAAGACTCGAGGAGAATCATGAGGTGTCCTTCGCACCTAGGCAGGAGTCCTGACTTCGCTGAACAAACACGTGTCTGGAAGTGCCCTCCCCGTCGTAACTCGAGAATATACCCCAGGTTCCAGCCGCAACTCGAGAAAAACCATGAGACTTCCCCCTCGCCGCGAGATGAGGCCCGATTCCCCTGCACTGTGTGCAGAGCAATTCCGTGTTCCACATCAAACATGAAAGGAGCCTTGATTTCCTTGATGGCACTCCAGAGAAAACCCAAGATCACTGTCTCAAGTCTAGAGGGATCCTGAGGTCACTGTATCAACACGAAAGGGCTCTGTGGAGCCCAAATCAACTCGAGATGAGAGCTTAGTCCCTGGCTTCGACTCAAGAGGAATACCAACTTTCCACAAGCACCTCAAGAGGAGGCTTCTCTCAGCTACAGGTATGTGAGAGGGACCCGGAGTTTGTGGCCTCAAGTGGAATGGACACCGAGATGCTCTGACTCGAAGTAAGGCCGCATATCCCTGCAGTGAATTGAAAGCAGGCTTGCCTTTCATCTCCCAAGACGAAGGGATCTCTGAATCCCTTCTGGAGACAACAGAGAAAGAACTAGTTCTCCGCCTCTTCGCGACCGGAGGCCTCACATCCTTTGAAAATTCGAGAGGTCCGCGGATATCAATGCTTCCAAAGGAGACAATGCCTGACTCCTCTTGAAAATGGATAGGAGTCCCAGGATCCTGTGGCACGTGGAAAGGGACCCTGGGTCTCCCGCCTCACGTGGAGACGCTTCCCAATTGCCATGCCAAGATTCGAGGAGAATACCGAGGTGTCCCTCGCACCTAGGCAGGAGTCCTGACTTCGCTGAACAAACACGTGTCTGGAAGTGCCCTCCCCGTCGTAACTCGAGAATATACCCCATGTTCTGGCTGCAACTCGAGAAAAACCATGAGACTTCCCCCTCGCCGCGAGATGAGGCCCGATTGCCCTGCACTGCGTGCGGAACAATTCCGTGTTCCACATCAAACGTGAAAGGATCCTTGATTTACTTGATGGCATTCCAGAGAAAACCCAAGATCACTGTCTCAAGTCTAGAGGGATCCTGAGGTCACTGTAGCAACACGAAAGGGCTCCGTGCACCCCAAATCACCTCGAGATGAGACCTTAGTCCATGGATTCGACTCAAGAGGAATACCAACTTAACACAAGCACCTCAAAAGGAGGCTTCTCTCAGCTACAGGTATGTGAGAGGGACCCTGAGTTTGTGGCCTCAAGTGGAATGGACACCGAGATGCTCTGACTCGAAGTAAGGCCGGATATCCCTGCAGTGAATTGAATGCAGGCTCGTCTTGCATCTCCGAAGACGAAGGGATGTCTGAATCCCCTGTGGAGACCACAGAGAAAGACCTAGTTCTCGCCACATTGCGACCGGAATACTCACATCCTTTGAAAACTCGAGAGGTCCACGGAGATCAATGCTTCCAAAGGAGACGATGCCTGACTCCTCTTGAAAATGGATAGGAGTCCCAGGATCCCTGTGGCACGTGGAAAGGGATCCTGGGTCTCCTGCCTCACGTGGAGCCGCGTCCCAATTGCCATGCCAAGACTCGAGGAGAATCCCGAGGTGTCCCTCGCACCTAGGCAGGAGTTCTGACGTTGCTGAACAAACACGTGTCTGGAAGGGCCCTCCCCGTCGTAACTCGAGAATATACCCCAGGTTCCAGCCGCAACTCGAGAAAAACCATGAGACTTCCCCCTCGCCGCGAGATGAGGCCCGATTCCCCTGCACTGCTTGGAGAGCAATTCTGTGTTCCCCATCAAACGTGAAAGGAGCCTTGATTTCCTTGATGGCACTCCAGAGAAAACCGAAGATCACTGTCTCAAGTCTAGAGGGATCCTGAGGTCACTGTAGCAACAAGAAAGGGCTCCGTGGACCCAAAATCAACTCGAGATGAGAGCTTAGTCCCTGGCTTCGAGTCAAGAGGAATACCAACTTTCCACAAGCATCTCAAGAGGAGGCTTCTCTCAGCTACAGGTATGTGAGAGGGACCCTGAGTTTGTGGCCTCCAGTGGAATGGACACCGAGAGGCTCTGACTCGAAGTAAGGCCGGATATCCCTGCAGTGAATGGAAAGCAGGCTCGTCTTGCATCTCCCAAGACGAAGGGATGTCTGAATCCCCTGTGGATACCACAGAGAAAGACCTAGTTCTCCGCCTGATCGCGACCGGAGGCCTCATATCCTTTGAAAATTCGAGAGGTCTGCGAAGATCAATGCTTCCAAAGGAGACGATGCCTGACTCTTCTTGAAAATGGATAGGAGTCCCAGGATCCCTGTGGCACGTGGAATGGGACCCTGGGTCTCCCGCCTCACGTGGAGACGCGTCCCAAATGCCATGCCAATACTCGAGGAGAATCCCGAGTTGTCCCTCGCACCTAGGCAGGAGTCCTGACGTCGCTGAACAAACACGTGTCTGGAAGGGCCCTACCCGTCGTAACTCGATAATATACCCCAGGTTCCGGCCGCAACTCGAGGAAAACCATGAGACTTCCCCTTCGCCGCGAGATGTGGCCCGATTCCCCTGCACTGCGTGCAGAGCAATTCCGTGTTCCACATCAAACGTGAAAGGAGCCTTGATTTCCTTGATGGCACTCCAGAGAAAACCCAAGATCACTGTCTCAAGTCTATAGGGATCCTGAGGTCACTGGAGCAACACGAAATGGCTCCATGGACCCCGAATCAACTCGAGATGAGAGCTTAGTCCCTGGCTTCGACTCAAGAGGAATACCAACTTTCCACAAGACCCTCAAGAGGAGGCTTCTCTCAGCTACAGGTATGTGAGAGGGACCCTGAGTTTGTGGCCTCAAGTGGAATGGACACCGAGATGCTCTGACTCGAAGTAAGGCCGGATATCCCTGCAGTGAATTGAATGCAGGCTTGTCTTGAATCTCCCAAGACGAAGGGATGTATGAATCCCCTGTGGAGACCACAGAGAAAGACCTAGTTCTCCGCCTCTTCGCGACCGGAGTCCTCACATCCTTTGAAAACTCGAGAGGTCTGCAGAGATCAATGCTTCCAAAGGAGACGATGCCTGACTCCTCTTGAAAATGGATAGGAGTCCCAAGATCCCTGTCCACGTGGAAGGGGACCCTGGGTCTCCCGCCTCACGTGGAGACGCGTCCCAATTGCCATGCCAAGACTCGAGGAGAATCCCGAGTTGTCCCTGGCAGCTAGGCAGGAGTCCTGACGTTGCTGAACAAACACGTGTCTGGAAGGGCCCTCCCCGTCGTAACTCGAGAATATACCCCAGGTTTCGGCCGCAACTAGAGAAAAACCATGAGACTTCCCCCTCGACGCGAGATGAAGCCCGATTCCCCTGCACTGCGTGCAGAGCAATTCCGTGTTCCACATCAAACGAGAAAGGAGCCTTGATTTCCTTGATGGCACTCCAGAGAAAACCCAATATCACTGTCTCAAGGCTAGAGGCATCCTGAGGTCACTGGAGCAACACGAAAGGGCTCCGTGGACCCCAAATCAACTGGAGATGAGAGCTTAGTCCCTGGCTTCGAATCAAGAGGAATACCAATCTTCCACAAGCACCTCAAGAGAAGGCTTCTCTCAGCTACAGGTATGTGAGAGGGACCCTGAGGTTGTGGCCTCAAGTGGAATGGACACCGAGATGCTCTGACTCGAAGTAAGGCCGGATATCCCTGCAGTGAATTGAATGCAGGCTCGTCTTGCATCTCCCAAGACGAAGGGATGTCTGAATCCCCTGTGGAGACCACAGAGAAAGACCTAGTTCTCCGCCTCATCGCGAACGGAGGCCTCATATCCTTTGAAAATTCGAGAGGTCTGCGAAGATCAATGCTTCCAAAGGAGACGATGCCTGACTCTTCTTGAAAATGGATAGGAATCCCAAGGTCCCTGAGGCACGTGGAAAGGGAACCTGAGTCTCCCGCCTCACGTGGAGACGCGTCCCAAATGCCATGCCAATACTCAAGGAGAATCCCGAGGTGTCCCTCGGACCTAGGCAGGAGTCCTGACGTCGCTGAACAAACACGTGTCTGGAAGGGCCCTCCCCGTCGTAACTCGAGAATATACCCCAGGTTCCGGCCGCAACACGAGAAAAACCGTGAGACTTCCCCCTCGCCGCGAGATGAGGCCCGATTCCCCTGCACTGCCTGCAAAGCAATTCCGTGTTCCACATCAAACGTGAAAGGAGCCTTGATTTCCTTGATGGCACTCCAGAGAAAACCCAAGATCACTGTCTCATGTCTAGAGGGATCTTGAGGTCACTGGAGCAACACGAAAGGGCTCCGTGGACCCCAAATCAACTCGAGATGAGAGCTTAGTCCCTGGCTTCGACTCAAGAGGAATATTAACTTTCCAGAAGCCCCTCAAGAGGAGGCTTCTCTCAGCTACAGGTATGTGAGAGGGACCCTGAGTTTGTGGCCTCAAGTGGAATGGACACAGAGATGCTCTGACTCGAAGTAAGGCCGGATATCCATGCAGTGAATTGAATGCAGCCTCGTCTTGCATCTCCCAAGACGAAGGGATGTCTGAATCCCCTGTGGAGACGACAGAGAAAGACCTAGTCCTCCGCCTCATCGCGACAGGAGGCCTCACATCCTTTCAAAACTCGAGAGATCCGCGGAGATCAATGCTTCCAAAGGAGAGGATGCCTGACTCTTCTTGAAAATGGATAGGAGTCCCAGGATCCCTGTGGCACGTGGAAAGGGACCCTGGGTGTCCCGCCTCACATGGAGACGCGTCCCAATTGCCATGCCAAGAATCGAGGAGAATCCCGAGGTGTCCCTCGCACCTAGGCAGGAGTCCTGACGTCGCTGAACAAACACGTGTCTGGAAGGGCCCTCCCCGTCGTAACTCGAGAATATACCCCAGGTTCCGGCCGCAACTCGGGAAAAACCATGAGACTTCCCCCTCGCCGCGAGATGAGGCCCGATTCCCCTGCACTGCGTGCAGAGCAATTCCATGTTCCACATCAAACGTGAAAGGAGCCTTGATTTCCTTGATGGCACTCCAGAGAAAACCCAAGATCACTGTCTCAAGTCTAGAGCGATCATGAGGTCACTGGAGCAACATGAAAGGGCTCCGTGCACCCCAAATCAACTCGAGATGAGAGCTTAGTCCCTGGCTTCGACTGAAGAGGAATACTAACTTTCCACAAGCACCTCAAGAGGAGGCTTCTCTCAGGTACAGCTACGTGAGAGGGACCCTGAGTTTGGGGCCTCAAGTGGAATGGACACCGAGATTCTCTGACTCGAATTAAGGCAGGATATCCCTGCAGTGAATTGAATGCAGGCTCGTCTTGCATCTCCCAAGACGAAGGGATGTCTGAATCCCCTGTGGAGACCACAGAGAAAGACCTAGTCCTCCGCCTCAACACGACCGGAGGCCTCACATCCTTTGAAAACTCGAGAGGTCCGCGGAGATCAATGCTTCCAAAGGAGACGATGCCTGACTCCTCTTGAAAATGGATAGGAGTCCCAGGATCCCTGTGCCACGTGGAAAGGGACACTGGGTCTCCCGCCTCACGTGGAGACGCGTCCCAATTGCCATGCCAAGATTCGAGGAGAATGCCGAGGTGTCCCTCGCACCTAGGCAGGAGTCCTGACGTCGCTGAACAAACACGTGTCAGGAAGAGCCCTCCCGGTCGTAACTCGAGAATATACCCCTGGTTCCGCCCGAAACTCGAGAAAAACGATGAGACTTCCCCCTCGCCGCGAGCTGAGGCCCGATTCCGCTGCACTGCGTGCAGAGCAATTCCGTGTTCCACATCAAACGTGAAAGGAGCCTTGATTTCCTTGATGGCACTCCAGAGAAAACCCAAGATCACTGTCTCAAGTCTAGAGGGATCCTGAGGTCACTGTAGCAACACGAAAGGGCTCCGTGGACCCCAAATCAACTCGAGATGAGAGCTTAGTCCCTGGCTTCGACTCAAGAGGAATACCAACTATCCACAAGCCCCTGAAGAGTTGGCTTCTCTCAGCCACAGGTATGTGAGAAGGACCCTGAGTTTGTGGCCTCAAGTGGAATGGACACCGAGATGCTCTGACTCGAAGTAAGGCCGGATATCCCTGCAGTGAATTGAATGCAGGCTCGTCTTGCATCTCCGAAGACGAAGGGATGTCTGAATCCCCTGTGGAGACCACAGAGAAAGACCTAGTTCTCCGCCTCATCGCGACCGGAGGCCTCACACCCTTTGAAAACTCGAGAGGTCCGCGGAGATCAATGCTTCCAAAGGAGACGATGCCTGACTCCTCTTGAAAATGGATAGGAGTCCCAGGATCCCTGTGACACGTGGAAAGGGACCCTGGGTCTCACGCCTCACTTGGGGACGCGTCCCAATTGCCATGCCAAGACTCGAGGAGAATCCCGAGGTGTCCCTCGCACCTAGGCATGAGTCCTGACGTCGCTGAACAAACACGTGTCTGGAAGGGCCCTCGCCGTCGTAACTCGAGAATATACCACAGGTTCCGGCCGCATCTCGAGAAAAACCATGAGACTTCTTCTTGCCACAACATGAGGCCCGATTCCCCTGCACTGCGTGCAGAGCAATTCCGTGTTCCACATCAAACGTGAAAGGAGCCTTGATTTCCTTGATGGCACTCCAGAGAAAACCCAAGATCACTGTCTCAAGTATAGAGGGATCCTGAGGTCACTGTAGCAACACGAAAGGGCTCCGTGGAACCCAAATCAACTCGAGATGAAAGCTCAGTCCCTGGCTTCGACTCAAGAGGAATACCAACTTTCCACAAGCACGTCAAGAGGAGGCTTCTCTCAGCTACAGGTATGTGAGAGGGACCATGAGTTTCTGGCCTCAAGTGGAATGGACACCGAGATGCTCTGACTCGAAGTAAGGACAGATATCCCTGCAGTGAATTGGATGCAGGCTCCTCTTCCATCTCCCAAGACGAAGGGATGTCTGAATCAACTGTGGAGACAACAGAGAAAGACCTAGTTCTCGCCACATCGCGACAGGAGGCCTCACATCCTTTGAAAACTCGAGAGGTCCGAGGAGATCAATGCTTATAAAGGAAACGATGCCTGACTCCTCTTGAAAATGGATAGGATTCCCAGGACCCTGTGGCACGTGGAAAGGGACACTGGGTCTCCCGCCTCACCTGGAGACGCGTCCCAATTGCCATGCCAAGCCGCGGGGAGAATACCGAGGTGTCCATCGAACCTAGGCATGGGTCTGACGTCGCTGAACAAACACGTGTCTGGAAGGGAAACCCCCGTTGTAACTCGAGAATATACCCCAGGTTCCGGCCGCAACTCGAGAAAAACCATGAGACTTCCCCCTCGCCATGAGATGAGGCCCGATTCCCCTGCACTGCGTTCAGAGCAATTCCGTGTTCCACATCAAACGTGAAAGGAGCCTTGATTTCCTTGATGGCACTCCAGAGAAAACCCAAGATCACTGTCTCAAGTCTAGAGGGATCCTGAGGTCACTGTATCAACACGAAAGGGCTCCGTGGACCCCAAATCAACTCGAGATGAGAGCTTAGTCCCTGGCTTCGACTCAAGAGGAATACCAACTTTCCACAAGCACCTCAAGAGGAGGCTTCTCTCAGCTACAGGTATGTGAGAGGGACCCGGAGTTTGTGGCCTCAAGTGGAATGGACACCGAGATGCTCTGACTCGAAGTAAGGCCGCATATCCCTGCAGTGAATTGAAAGCAGGCTTGCCTTTCATCTCCCAAGACGAAGGGATCTCTGAATCCCTTCTGGAGACCACAGAGAAAGAACTAGTTCTCCGCCTCTTCGCGACCGGAGGCCTCACATCCTTTGAAAATTCGAGAGGTCCGCGGATATCAATGCTTCCAAAGGAGACAATGCCTGACTCCTCTTGAAAATGGATAGGAGTCCCAGGATCCCTGTGGCACGTGGAAAGGGACCCTGGGTCTCCCGCCTCACGTGGAGACGCATCCCAATTGCCAGGCCAAGACTCGAGGACATTCCCGAGGTGTCCCTCGCACCTAGGCAGGAGTCCTGACGTCGCTGAACAAACACGTGTCTGGAAGTGCCCTCCCCGTCGTAACTCGAGAATATACCCCAGGTTCTGGCTGCAACTCGAGAAAAACCATGAGACTTCCCCCTCGCCGCGAGATGAGGCCCGATTACCCTGCACTGCGTGCAGAGTAATTCCGTGTTCCACATCAAACGTGAAAGGAGCCTTGATTTCCTTGATGGCACTCCAGAAAGAACCCAAGATCACTGTCTCAAGTCTAGAGGGATCCTGAGGTCACTGTAGCAACACGAAAGGGCTCCGTGGAACCCAAATCAACTCGAGATGAAAGCTCAGTCCCTGGCTTCGACTCAAGAGGAATACCAACTTTCCACAAGCACCTCAAGAGGAGGCTTCTCTCAGCTACAGGTATGTGAGAGGGACCCTGAGTTTGTGGCCTCAAGTGGAATGGACACCTTGATGCTCTGACTCGAAGTAAGGCCGGATATCCCTGCAGTGAATTGAAAGCAGGCTCGTCTTGCATCTCCCAAGACGAAGGGATGTCTGAATCCCCTGTGGAGACCAGAGAAAAAGAAATAGTTCTCCGCCTCATCGCGACCGGAGGCCTCACATCCTTTGAAAACTCGAGAGGTCCGCGGAGATCAATGCTTCCAAAGGAGACGATGCCTGACTCTTCTTGAAAATGGATAGGAGTCCCAGGATCCCTGTGGCACGTGGAAAGGGACACTCGGTCTCCCGCCTCACATGGAGACGCGTCCAAATTGCCATGCCAAGACTCGAGGAGAATGCCGAGGTGTCCCTCGCACCTAGGCCGAGTCCTGACGTCGCTGAACAAACACGTGTCTGGAAGGGCCCTCCCCGTCGTAACTCGAGAATATACCCCAGGGTCCGTCCGCAACTCGAGAAAAACCATGAGACTTCCCATTCGCCCCGAGATGAGGCCCGATACCGTGCACTGCGTGCAGAGCAATTCCGTGTTCCACATCAAATGTGAACGGAGCTTTGATTTCCTTGATGGCACTCCAGAGAAAACCCAAGATCACTGTCTCAAGTCTAGAGGAATCCTGAGGTAACTGGAGCAACACCAAAATGCTCCATGGACCCCAAATCAACTCGAGATGAGAGCTTAGTCCCTGGCTTCAACTCAAGGGGAATACCAACTTTCAACAAGCACGTCAAGAGGAGGCTTCTCTCAGCTACAGGTAGGTGAGAGGGACCCTGAGTTTGAGGCCTCAAGTGGAATGGAAACCGAGAATCTCTGACTCGAAGTAAGGCCAGATATCCCTGCAGTGAAGTGAATGCAGGCTCGTCTTGCATCTCCCAAGAAGAAGGGATGTCTGAATCCCCTGTGGAGGCCACAGAGAAAGACCTAGTTCTCCGCCTCATCGCGACCGGAGGCCTCACATCCTTTGAAAACTCGAGAGGTCCGCGGAGATCAATGTTTCCAAAGGAGACGATGCCTGACTCCTCTTGAAAATGGATAGGAGTCCCAGGATCCCTGTGGCACGTGGAAAGGGACCCTGGGTCTCCCGCCTCACGTGGAGACCCGTCCCAATTGCCATGCCAAGACTCGAGGAGAATCCCGAGGTGTCCCTCGCACCTAGGCCCGAGTCCTGGCGTCGCTGAACAAACACATGTCTGGAAGGGCTCTCCCCGTCGTAACTCAAGAATATACCCCAGGGTCCGTCCGCAACTCGAGAAAAACCATGAGACTTCCCCCTCGCCGCGATATGAGGCCTGATTCCCCTGCACTGCGTACAGAGCAATTCCGTGTTCCACATCAAACGTGAAAGGAGCCTTGATTTCCTTGATGGCACTCTAGAGAAAACCCAAGATCACAGACTCAAGTCTAGAGGGATCCTGAGGTCAGTGTAGCAACACGAACGGGCTCTGCAGACCCAAATCAACTCGAGATGTGAGGTTAGTCCCTGGCTTCGACTCAAGAGGAATACCAACTTTCCATAAGCACCTCAGGGGAGGCTTCTCTCAGCTACAGGTATGTGAGAGGGACCCTGAGATTGTGGCCTCAAGTGGAATGAACACCGAGATGCTCTGACTCAAAGTAAGGACGGATATCCCTGCAGTGAATTGAATGCAGGCTCGTCTTGCATCTCCAAGACGAAGGGATGTCTGCATCCCCTGTGGAGACCAGAGAGAAAGACCTAGTTCTCCGCCTCATCGCTGACGGAGGCCTCACATCCTTTGAAAACTCGAGAGGTGTGCGGAGATCAATGCTTAGAAAGGAGACGATGCCTGACTCCTCTTGAAAATGGATAGGAGTCCCAGGATCCATGTGGCACGTGGAAAGGGACCCTGGGTCTCCCGCCTCACGTGGAGACGCGTCCCAATTGCCATGCCAAGACTCGAGGAGAATCCCGAGGTGTCCCTCGCACCTAGGCAGGAGTCCTGACGTCGCTGAACAAACACGTGTCTGGAAGGGCCCTCCCCGTCGTAACTCGAGAATATACCGCAGGTTCCGGCCGCAACTCGAGAAAAACCATGCGACTTCCCCCTCGCCGCGAGATGAGGCCCGATTTACCTGTGCTGCATGCAGAGCAATTCCGTGTTCCACATCAAACGTGAAAGGATCCTTGATTTCCTTGATGGCATTCCAGACAAACCCCAAGATCACTGTCTCAAGTCTAGAGGGATCCTGAGGTCACTGGAGCAACACGAAAGGGCTCGGTGGACCCCAAATCAACTCGAGATGAGAGCTTAGTCCCTGGCTTCGACTCAAGAGGAATACCAACTTTCCACAAGCACCTCAAGAGGAGGCTTCTCTCAGCTATAGGTATGTGAGAGGGACCCTGAGTTTGTGGCCTCAAGTGGAATGGACAACGAGTTGCTCTGAATTGAAGTAAGGCCGGATATCCCTGCAGTGAATTGAATGCAGGCTCGTCTTGCATCTCCCAAGACGAAGGGATGTCTGCATCCCCTGTGGAGACCACAGAGAAAGACCTAGTTCTCCGCCTCATCGCGACCGGAGGCCTCACATCCTTTGAAAACTCGAGAGGTCCGCGGAGATCAATGCTTCCAAAGGAGACGATGCCTGACTCCTCTTGAAAATGGATAGGAGTCCCAGGATCCCTGTGGCACGTGGAAAGGGACACTGGGTCTCCCGCCTCACGTGGAGACGCGTCCCAATTGCCATGCCAAGACTCGAGGAGAATCCCGAGGTGTCCCTCGCATCTAGACAGGAGTCCTGACGTCGCTGAACAAACACGTGTCTGGAAGGGCCCTCCCCGTCGTAACTCGAGAATACACCCCAGGTTCCGGCCGCAACTCGAGAAAAAACAGGAGACTTCCCCCTTGCCGCGAGATGAAGCCCGATTCCCCTGCACTGCGTGCAGAGCAATTCCGTGTTCCACATCAAACGTGAAAGGAGCCTTGATTTCCTTGATGGCACTCCAGAGAAAACCCAAGATCACTGTCTCAAGTCTAGAGGGATCCTGAGGTCACTGGAGCAACACGAAAGGGCTCCGTGGACCCCAAATCAACTCGAGATGAGAGCTTAGTCCCTGGCTTCGACTCAAGAGGAATACCAACTCTCCAAAAGGACCTCAAGAGGAGGCTTCTCTCAGCTGCAGGTATGTGAGAGGCACCCTGAGCTTGTGGCTGCAAGTGAAATGGACACCGAGATGCTCTGACTCGAAGTAAGGCCGGATATCCCTGCAGTGAATTGAATGCAGGCTCGTCTTGCATCTCCCAAGACGACGGGATGTCTGATACCCCTGTCGAGACCACAGAGAAAGACCTAGTCCTCCGCCTCATCGCGACCGGAGGCCTCACATCCTTTGAAAACTCGAGAGGTCCGCGGAGATCAATGCTTCCAAAGGAGACGATGCTTGACTCCTCTTGAAAATGGATAGGAGTCCCAGGATCCCTGTGGCACGTTATAAGGGACCCTAGGTCTCCCGCCTCACGTGGAGACGCGGCCCAATTGCCATGTCAAGACTCGAGGAGAATCCCGAGGTGTCCCTCGCACCTAGGCAGGAGTCCTGACGTCGCTGAACAAACACGTCTCTGGAAGGGCCCTCCCCGTCGTAACTCGAGAATATACCCCCGGTTCCGGCCGCAACTCGAGAAAAACCATTAGACTTCCCCCTCGCCGCGAGATGAGGCCCGATTCCCCTGCACTGCGTGCAGAGCAATTCCGTGTTCCACATCAAACGTGAAAGGAGCCTTGATTTCCTTCATGGCACTCCAGGGAAAACCCAAGATCACTGTCTCAAGTCTAGAGGGATCCTGAGGTCACTGGAGCAAAACGAAAGGGCTCCGTGGACCCCAAGTCAACTCGAGATGAGAGCTTAGTCCTTGGCTTCGACTCAAGAGGAACACCAACTTTCCACAAGCACCTCAAGAGGAGGCTGCTCTCAGCTACAGGTATGTGAGAGGGACCCTGAGTTTGTGGCCTCAAGTGGAATGGACACAGAGATGCTCTGACTTGAAGTAAGGCCGGATATCCCTGCAGTGAATTGAATGCAGGCTCGTCTTGCATCTCCCAAGACGAAGGGATGTCTGAATCCCCTGTGGAGACCACAGAGAAAGACCTACTCCTCCACCTCAACGCGACCGGAGGCCTCACATCCATTGAAAACTCGAGAGGTCTGCGGAGATCAATGCTTCCAAAGGAGACAATGCCTGACTCCTCTTGAAAATGGATAGGAGTCCTAGGATCCCTGTGGGACGTGGAAAGGGACCCTGGGTCCCCCGCCTCACGTGGAGACGCGTCCCAATTGCAATGCCAAGACTCGAGGAGAATCCCGAGGTGTCTCTCGCACCTAGGCAGGAGTCCTGACGTCGCTGAACAAACACGTGTCTGGAAGGGCCCTCCCCGTCGTAACTCGAGAATATACCCGAGGTTCCGGCCGCAACGAGAGAAAAAATATGAGACTTCCCACTCGCCGCGAGATGAGGCCCGATTCCCCTGCACTGCGTGCAGAGCAATTCCGTATCCCACATCAAACGTGAAAGGAGCCTTGATTTCCTTGATGGCACTCCAGACAAAACAAAAGATCACTGTCTCAAGTCTAGAGGGATCCTGAGGTCACTGTAGAAATACGAAAGGGCTCCGTGGACCCCAAATCAACTCGAGATGAGAACTTAGTCCCTGGCTTCGACTCAAGAGGAATACCAACTTTCCACAAGCACCTCAAGAGAAGGCTTCTCTCAGCTACAGGTATGTGAGAGGGACCCTGAGTTTGTGGCCTCAAGTGGAATGGACACCGAGATGCTCTGACTCGAAGTAAGCCCGGATATCCCTGCAGTGAATTGAATGCAGGCTCGTCTTGCATCTCCCAAGACGATGGGATGTCTGAATCCCCTGTGGAGACCACAGAGAAAGACCTAGTCCTCCGCCTCATCGAGACCGGAGGCCTCACATCCTTTGAAAACTCGAGAGCTCTGCGGAGATCAATGCTTCCAAAGGAGACGATGCCTGACTCCTCTTTAAAATGGATAGGAGTCCCAGGATCCCTGTGGCACGTGGAAAGGGACCCTGGGTCTCCCGCCTCACGTGGAGACGCGTCCCAATTGCCATGCCAAGACTCGAGGAGAATCCCGAGGTGTCCCTCGCACCTAGGCAGGAGTCCTGACGTCGCTGAACAAACACGTGTCTGGAAGGGCCCTCCCCGTCGTAACTCGAGAATATATCCCAGGTTCCGGCCGCAACTCGAGAAAAACCATGAGACTTCCCCCTCGCCGCTAGATGGGGCCCGATTCCACTGCACTGCTTGCAGAGCAATTCCGTGTTCCACATCAAACGTGAAAGGAGCCTTGATTTCCTTGATGGCACTACAGAGAAAACCCTAGATCACTGTCTCAAGTCTAGAGGTATCCTGAGGTCACTGGAGCAACACGAAAGATCTCCGTGGAACCCAAATCAACTCGAGATGAGAGCTTAGTCCCTGGCTTCGACTCAAGAGGAATACCAACTTTTCACAAGCACCTCAAGAGGAGGCTTCTCTCAGCTACAGGTATGTGAGAGGGACCCTGAGTTTGTGGCCTCAAGTGGAATGGACCCCGAGATGATCTCACTTGAATTAAGGCCGGATATCCCTGCAGTGAATTGAATGCAGGCTCGTCTTCCATCTCCAAAGACGAAGTGATGTCTGAATCCCCTGTGGAGACCACAGAGAAAGACCTAGTCCTCCGCCTCAATGCGTCCGGAGGCCTCACATCCTTTGAAAACTCGAGAGGTCCGCGGAGATCAATGCTTCCAAAGGAGACAATGCCTGACTCCTCTTGAAAATGGATAGCAGTCCCAGGATCCCTGTGGCACGTGGAAAGGGACCCTGGGTCTCCCGCCTCACGTGGAGACGCGTCCCAATTGCCATGCCAAGACTCGAGGAGAATCCCGAGGTGTCCCTCGCACCTAGGCAGGAGTCCTGACGTCGCTGAACAAACACGTGTCTGGAAGGGCCCTCCCCGTCGTAACTCGAGAATATATCCCAGGTTCCGGCCGCAACTCGAGAAAAACCATGAGACTTCCCCCTCGCCGCTAGATGGGGCCCGATTCCACTGCACTGCTTGCAGAGCAATTCCGTGTTCCACATCAAACGTGAAAGGAGCCTTGATTTCCTTGATGGCACACCAGAGAAAACCCTAGATCACTGTCTCAAGTCTAGAGGTATCCTGAGGTCACTGGAGCAACACGAAAGATCTCCGTGGAACCCAAATCAACTCGAGATGAGAGCTTAGTCCCTGGCTTCGACTCAAGAGGAATACCAACTTTCCACAAGCACCTCAAGAGGAGGCTTCTCTCAGCTACAGGTATGTGAGAGGGACCCTGAGTTTGTGGCCTCAAGTGGAATGGACACCGAGATGCTCTGACTCGAAGTAAGGCCGGATATCCCTGCAGTGAATGAATGCAGGCTCGTCTTGCATCTCCCAAGACGAAGGGATGTCTGAAACCCCTGTGGAGAACACAGAGAAAGACCTAGTCCTCCGCTTCATCGCAATCGGAGGCCTCACATCCTTTGAATACTCGAGAGGTCCGCGGAGATCAATGTTTCCAAAGGAGACGATGCCTGACTCCTCTTGAAAATGGATAGGAGTCCCAGGATCCCTGTGGCACGTGGAAAGGGACCCTGGGTCTCCCGCCTCACGTGGAGACGCGTCCCAATTGCCATGCCAAGACTCGAGGAGAATCCCGAGGTGTCCCTCGCACCTAGGCAGGAGTCCTGACGTCGCTGAACAAACACGTGTCTGGAAGGGCCCTCCCGGTCGTAACTCAAGAATACACCCCAGGTTCCGGCCGCAACTCGAGAAAAACCATGAGACTTCCCCCTCGCCGCGAGATGAGGCCCGATTCCCCTGCACTGCGTGCAGAGCAATTCCGTGTTCCACATCAAACGTGAAAGGAGCCTTGATTTCTTGATGGCACTCCAGAGAAAACCCAAGATCACTGTCTCAATTCTAGAGGGATCCTGAGGTCACTGGAGCAAAAGGAAAGGGCTCCGGGGAACCCAAATCAACTCGAGATGAGAGCTTAGTCCCTGGCTTCGACTCAAGAGGAATACCAACTTTCCACAAGCACCTCAAGAAGAGGCTTCTCTCAGCTACATGTATGTGAGAGGGACCCTGAGTTTGTGGCCTCAAGTGGAATGGACACCGAGATGCTGTGACTCGAAGTAAGGCCGGATATCCCTGCAGTGAATTGAATGCAGGCTCGTCTTGCATCTCCCAAGACGAAGGGATGTCTGAATCCCCTGTGGAGACCACAGAGAAAGACCTAGTCCTCCGCCTCAACGCGACAGGAGGCCTGACATCCTTTGAGAACTCGAGAGGTCTGCGGAGATCAATGCTTCCAAAGGAGACGATGCCTGACTCCTCTTTAAAATGGATAGGAGTCCCAGGATCCCTGTGGCACGTGGAAAGGGACCCTGGGTCTCCCGCCTCACGTGGAGCCGCATCCCAATTGCCATGCCAAGACTCGAGGAGAATCCCGAGGTGTCCCTCGCACCTAGGCAGGAGTCCTGACGTCGCTGAACAAACACGTGTCTGGAAGGGCCCTCCCCGTCGTAACTCGAGAATATATCCCAGGTTCCGGCCGCAACTCGAGAAAAACCATGAGACTTCCCCCTCGCCGCTAGATGGGGCCCGATTCCACTACACTGCTTGCAGAGCAATTCCATGTTCCACATCAAACGTGAATGGAGCCTTGATTTCCTTGATGGAACACCAGAGAAAACCCTAGATCACTGTCTCAAGTCGAGAGGGATCCTGAGGTCACTGTAGCAACCCGAAAGGGCTCCGTGGACCCCAAATCAACTCGAGATGAGAGCTTCGTCCCTGGCTTCGACTCAAGAGGAATAACAACTTTCCACAAGCACTTCAAGAGGAGGCTTCTCTCAGCTACAGGTATGTGAGAGGGACCCTGAGTTTGTGGCCTCAAGTGGAATGGACACCGAGATGCTCTAACTCGAATTAAGGCCGGATATCCCTGCAGTGAATTGAATGCAGGTTCGTCTTGCATCTCCCAAGACGAAGGGTTGTCTGAATCCCCTGTGGAGACCACAGAGAAAGACCTCGTTCTCCGCCTCATCGAGACCGGAGGCCTCACATTCTTTGCAAACTGGAGAGGTCCGCGGAGATCAATGCTTCCAAAGGAGACGATGCCTGACTCCTCTTGAAAATGGATAGGAGTCCCAGGATCCCTGTGGCACGTGGAAAGGGACCCTGGGTCTCCCGCCTCACGTGGAGACGCATCCCAATTGCCATGCCAAGACTCGAGGAGAATCCCGAGGTGTCCCTCGCACCTAGGCAGGAGTCCTGACGTCGCTGAACAAACACGTGTCTGGAAGGGCCCTCCCCGTCATAACTCGAGAATATACACCAGTTTCGGGCCGCAACTCGAGAAAAACCATGAGATTTCCCCCTCGCCGCGTGTTGAGGCCCGATTCCCCTGCACTGCATGCAGAGCAATTCCGTGTTCCACATCAAACGTGAAAGGAGCCTTGATTTCCTTGATGGCACTCCAGAGAAAACCCAAGATCACTGTCTCAAGTCTAGAGGGATCCTGAGGTCACTGGACCAACAGGAAAGGGCTCCGTGGACCCCAAATCAACTCGAGATGAGAGCTTAGTCCCTGGCTTCGACTCAAGAGGAATACGAACATTCCACAAGCACCTCAAGAGGAGGCTTCTCTCAGCTACAGGTATATTTGAGGGACCCTGAGTTTGTGGCCTCAAGTGGAATGGACACCGAGATGCTCTGACTCGAAGTGAGGCCGGATATCCCTGCAGTGAATTGAATGCAGGCTCGTCTTTCATATCCCAAGACTTAGGGTTGTCTGAATCCGCTGTGGAGATGACAGAGAAAGACCTCGTTCTCCGCCTCATCGAGAACGGAGGCCTCACATTCTTTGAAAACTGGAGAGGTCCGCGGAGATCAATGCTTGCAAAGGAGACGATGCCTGACTGCTCTTGAAAATGGATAGGAGTCCAAGGATCCCTGTGGTACGAGGAAAGGGACCCTGGGTCTCCCACCTCACGTGGAGACGCGTCCAAATTGCCATGCCAAGACTCGAGGAGAATCCCGAGGTGTCCCTCGCACCTAGGCAGAGGTCCTGACGTCGCTGAACAAACACGTGTCTGGAAGGGCCTTCCCCGTCGTAACTCGAGAATATAACCCAGGTTCCAGCCGCAACTCGAGAAAAACCATGAGCCTTCCCCCTTGCCGCGAGATGAGGCCCGATTCCCCTGCACTGCGTGCAGAGCAATTCCGTGTTCCACATCAAACGTGAAAGGAGCCTTGATTTCCTTGATGGCACTCCAGAGAAAACCCAAGATCACTGTCTCAAGTCTAGAGGGATCCTGAGGTCACTGGAGCAACACGAAAGGGCTCCGTGGACCCCAAATCAACTCGAGATGAGAGCTTAGTCCCTGGTTTCGACTCACGAGCAATACCAACTTTCCACAAGCACCTCAAGAGGAGGCTTCTCTCAGCTACAGGTATGTGAGAGGGACACTGAATTTGTGACCTCAAGTGGAATGGACACCGAGATGCTCTGAATCGAAGTAAGGCCGGATATCCCTGCAGTGAATTGAATGCAGGCTCGTCTTGCATCTCGCAAGACGAAGGGATGTCTGAATCCCCTGTGGAGACCACAGAGAAAGACCTAGTCCTCCGCCTCATCGCGACCGGAGGCCTCACATCCTTTGAAAACTCGAGAGGTCCGCGGAGATCAATGCTTCCAAAGGAGACGATGCCTGACTCCTCTTGAAAATGGATAGGAGTCCCAGGATCCCTGTGGCACGTGGAAAGGGACCCTGAGTCTCCCGCCTCACGTGGAGACGCGTCCCAATTGCCATGCCAAGACTCGAGGAGAATCCCGAGGTGTCCTTCGCACCTAGGCAGGAATCCTGACGTCGCTGAACAAACACGTGTCTGGAAGGGCCCTCCCCGTCGTAACTCGAGAATATACCCCAGGTTCGGGCCGCAACTCGAGAAAAACCTTGAGATTTCCCCCTCGCCGCGAGTTGAGGCCCGATTCCCCTGCACTGCATGCAGAGCAATTCCGTGTTCCACATCAAACGTGAAAGGATCCTTGATTTCCTTGATGGCACTCCAGAGAAAACCCAAGATCACTGTCTCAAGTCTAGAGGGATCCTGAGGTCACTGGAGCAACACGAAAGGGCTCCGTGGACCCCAAATCAACTCGAGATGAGAGCTTAGTCCCTGGCTTCGACTCAAGAGGAATACCAACTTTCCACAAGCACCTCAAGAGGAGGCTTCTCTCAGCTATAGGTATGTGAGAGGGACCCTGAGTTTGTGGCCTCAAGTGGAATGGACACCGAGATGCTCTGACTCGAAGTAAGGCCGGATATCCCTGCAGTGAATTGAATGCAGGCTCTTATTGCATCTCCCAAGACGAAGGGATGTCTGAATCCCATGTGGAGACCACAGAGAAAGACGGAGTTCTCCGCCTCATCGCGACCGGAGGCCTCACATCCTTTGAAAGGTATGTGGATATCAATGCTTCCAAAGGAGACGATGCCTGACTCCTCTTGAAAATGGATAGGAGTCCCACGATCCCTGTGTCACGTGGAAAGGGACCCTGGGTCTCCCGCCTCACGTGGAGACGCGTCCCAATTGCCATGCCAAGACTCGAGGAGAATCCCGAGGTGTCCGTCGCACCTAGACAGGAGTCCTGACGTCGCTGAACAAACACGTGTATGGAAGGGCCCTCCCCGTTGTAACTCGGGAATATACCCCATTTTCCGGCCGCAACTCGAGAAAAACCATGAGACTTCCCCCTCGCCGCGAGATGAGGCCCGATTCCCCTGCACTGCGTGCAGAGCAATTCCGTGTTCCACATTAAACGTGAAAGGAGCCTTGATTTCCTTGATGGCACTCCAGAGAAAACCCAAGATCACTGTCTCAAGTCTAGAGGGATCCTGAGGTCACTGGAGCAACCAGAAAGGGCTCCGTGGACCCCAAATCAACTCGAGATGAGAGCTTAGTCCCTGGCTTCGACTCAAGAGGAATATCAACTTTTCACAAGCAACTCAAGAGGAGGCTTCTCTCAGCTACAGGTATGTGAGTGGGACCCTGATTATGTGGCCTCAAGTGGAATGGACACCGAGATGCTCTGACTCGATGTAAGGCCGGATATCCCTGCAGTGAATTGAATGCAGGATCGTCTTGCATCTCCCAAGACGAAGGGATTTCTGAATCCCCTGTGGAGACCACAGAGAAAGTACTAGTCCTCCGCCTCATCGCGACCGGAGGCCTCACATCCTTTGAAAACTCGAGAGGTCTGCAGAGATCAATGCTTCCAAAGGAGACGATGCCTGACTCCTCTTGAAAATGGATAGGAGTCCCAGGATCCCTGTGGCATGTGGAAAGGGAACCTGGGTCTCCCGCTTCACGTGGAGACGCGGCCCAAATGCCATGCCAAGACTCGAGAAGAATCCCGAGGTGTCCCTCACACCTAGGCAGGAGTCCTGACGTCGCTGAACAAACACGTGTCTGGAAGGGCCCTCCCCGTCGTAACTCGAGAATATACCCCAGGTTCCGGCCGCAACTCGAGAAAAACCATGAGACTTCCCCCTCGCCGCGAGATGAGGCCCGATTCCCCTGCACTGCCTGCAGAGCAATTCCGTGTTCCACATCAAGCGTGAAAGGAGCCTTGATTTCCTTGATGGCACTCCAGAGAAAACCCAAGATCACTGTCTCAAGTCTAGAGAGATTCTGAGGTCACTGGAGCAACAAGTAAGGGCTCCGTGAACCCCAAATAAACTCTAGATGAGAGCTTAGTCCCTGGCTTCGACTCAAGAGGAATACCAACTTTTCACAAGCACCTCAAGAGGAGGCTTCTCTCAGCTACAGGTATGTGAGAGGGACCCTGAGTTTGTGGCCTCAAGTGGAATGAACACCGAGATGCTCAGTCTCGAAGTAAGGCCGGATATCCCTGCAGTGAATTGAGTGCAGGCTCGTCTTGCATCTCCAAGACGAAGGGATGTTTCCATCCCCTGTGGGGATCAGAGAGAAAGACCTAGTTCTCCGCCTCATCGCGACCGGAGGCCTCACATACTTTGAAAACTCGAGAGGTCCGCGGAGATCAATGCTTCCAAAGGAGACGATGCCTGACTCCTCTTGCAAATGGATAGGAGTCCCAGGATCCCTGTGGCACGTGGAAAGGGACCCTGGGTCTCCCGCCTCACGTGGAGACGTGTCCCAATTGCCATGCCAAGACTCGAGGAGAATCCCGAGGTGTCCCTCGCACCTAGGCAGGAGTCCTGACGTCGCTGAACAAACACGTGTCTGGAAGGGCCCTCCCCGTCGTAACTCGAGAATATACCCCAGGTTCCGGCCGCAACTCGAGAAAAACCAGGAGACTTCCCCCTTGCCGCGAGATGAAGCCCGATTCCCCTGCACTGCGTGCAGAGCAATTCCGTGTTCCACATCAAACGTGAAAGGAGCCTTGATTTCCTTGATGGCACTCCAGAGAAAACCCAAGATCACTGTCTCAAGTCTAGAGGGATCCTGAGGTCACTGGAGCAACACGAAAGGGCTCCGTGGACCCCAAATCAACTCGAGATGAGAGCTTAGTCCCTGACTTCGACTCAAGAGGAATACCAACTTTCCAAAAGCACCTCAAGAGGAGGCTTCTCTCAGCTACAGGTATGTGAGAGGCACCCTGAGCTTGTGGCTGCAAGTGAAATGGACACCGAGATGCTCTGACTTGAAGTAAGGCCGGATATCCCTGCAGTTAATTGAGTGCAGGCTCGTCTTGCATCTCCCAAGATGAAGGGATGTCTGAATCCCCTGTGGAGACCACAGAGATAGACCTAGTTCTCCGCCTCATCGCGACCGGAGGCCTCCCATCCTTTGAAAACTCGAGAGGTCCGCGGAGATCAATGCTTCCAAAGGAGACGATGCCTGACTCCTCTTGAAAATGGATATGAGTCCCAGGATCCCTGTGGCACGTGGAAAGGGACCCTGGGTCTCCCGCCTCACGTGGAGACGCGTCCCAATTGCCATGCCAAGACTCGAGGAGACTCCCGAGGTGTACCTCGCACCTAGGCAGGAGTCCTGACGTCGCTGAACAAACACGTGTCTGGAAGGGCCCTCCTCGTCATAACTCGAGAATATACCCCAGGTTCCGGCCGCAACTCGAGAAAATCCATGAGACTTCCCCCTTGCCGTGAGATGAGGCCCGATTTCCCTGCACTGCGTGCAGAGCAATTCCGTGTTCCACCTCAAACGTGAAAGGAGCCTTGACTTCCTTGATGGCACTCCAGAGAGTATCCAAGATCACTGTCTCAAGTCTAGGGGGATCCTGAGGTCACTGGAGCAACATGAAAGGGCTCCGTGGACCCCAAATCAACTCGAGATGAGAGCTTAGTCCCTGGCTTTGAATCAAGAGGAATACCAACTTTCCACAAGCACCTCAAGAGGAGGCTTCTCTCAGCTACAGGTATGTGAGAGGGACCCTGAGTTTGTGGCCTCAAGTGGAATGGACACCGAGATGCTCTGACTCGAAGTAAGGCCGGATATCCCTGCAGTGAATTGAATGCAGGCTCGTATTGCATCTCCCAAGACGAAGGGATGTCTGAATCCCATGTGGAGACCACAGAGAAAGACGGAGTTCTCCGCCTCATCGCGACCGGAGGCCTCACATCCTTTGAAAACCGCGAAGATCAATGCTTCCAAAGGAGACGATGCCTGACTACTTTTGAAAATGGATAGGAGTCTCAGGATCCCTTTGGCACGTGGAAAGAGACACTGGGTCTTCCGCCTCACGTGGAGACCCGTCCCAATTGCCATGCCAAGACTCGACGAATATCCCGAGGTGTCCCTCGCACCTAGGCAGGAGTCCTGACTTCGCTGAACAAACACGTGTCTTGAAGGGCCCTCCCCGTAGTAACTTTAGTGTGTACCCCAGGTTCCGGCAACAACTCGAGAAAAACCATGAGACTTCCCCCTCGCTGCGAGATGAGGCCCGATTCCCCTGCACAGCGTGCAGAGCAATTCCGTGTTCCACATCAAACGTGAAAGGAGCCTTGATTTCCTTGATGGCACTCCAGAGAAAACCCAAGATCACTGTCTTAATTCTAGAGGGATCCTGAGGTCACTGTAGCAACACGAAAGGGCTCCGTGGACCCCAAATCAACTCGAGATGAGAGCTTAGTCCCTGGATTCGACTCAAGAGGAACACCAACTTTCCACAAGCACTTCAAGAGGAGGCTTCTCTCAGCTACAGGTATGTGAGTGGGACCCTGAGTTTGTGGCCTTAAGTGGAATGAACACCGAGATGCTCAGTCTCGAAGTAAGGCCGGATATCCCTGCAGTGAATTGAGTGCAGGCTCGTCTTGCATCTCCAAGACGAAGGGATGATTCCATCCCCTGTGGAGACCACAGAGAAAGACCTAGTCGTCAAACTCAACGCGACCGGAGGCCTCACATCCTTTGAAAACTCGAGAGGTCCGCGGAGATCAATGCTTCCAAAGGAGACGATGCCTGCCTCCTCTTGAAAATGGATAGGAGTCCCAGGATCCCTGTGGCACGTGGAAAGGGAACCTGGGTCTCCCGCCTCACGTGGAGACGCGTCCCAATTGCCATGCCAAGACTCGAGGAGAATCCCGAGGTGTCCCTCGCACCTAGGCAGGAGTCCTGACGTCGCTGAACAAACACGTGTCTGGAAGGGCCCTCCCCGTCGTAACTCGAGAATATACCCCAGGTTCCGGCCGCAACTCGAGAAAAACCAGGAGACTTCCCCCTCGCCGCGAGATGAGGCCTGATTCCCCAGCATTGCGTGCAGAGCAATTCTGTGTTCCACATCAAACGGGAAAGGATCCTTGATTTCCTTGATGGCACTCCAGAGAAAACCCAAGATCACTGTCTCAAGTCTAGAGGGATCCTGAGGTCACTGGAGCAACACGAAAGGGCTCCGTGGACCCCAAATCAACTTGAGATGAGAGCTTTTCCCTGGCTTCGACTCAAGAGGAATACCAACTTTCCACAAGCACCTCAAGAGGAGGCTTCTCTCAGCTACAGGTATGTGAGAGGGACCCTGAGTTTGTGGCCTCAAGTGGAATGGACACCGAGATGCTCTGACTCGAAGTAAGGCCGGATATCCCTGCAGTGAATTGAATGCAGGCTCGTCTTGCATCTCCCAAGACGAAGGGATGTCTGAATCCCCTGTGGAGACCACAGAGAAAGACCTAGTTCTCCGCCTCATCGCGACCGGAGGCCTCACATCCTTTGAAAACTCGAGAGGTCCGCGCAGAACAAAGCTTCCAAAGGAGACGATGCCTGACTCCTCTTGAAAATGGATAGGAGTCCCAGGATCCCTGTGGCACGTGGAAAGGGACCCTGGGTCTCCCGCCTCACGTGGAGACGCGTCCCAATTGCCATGCCAAGACTCGAGGAGAATCCCAAGGTGTCCCTCGCACCTAGGCAGGAGTCCTGACGTCGCTGAACAAACACGTGTCTGGAAGGGCCCTCCCCGTCGTAACTCGAGAATATACCCCACGTTCCGGCCGCAACTCGAGAAAAAATATGAGACTTCCCCCGTCGCCGCGAGATGAGGCCAGATTCCCCTGCACTGCGTGCAGAGCAATTCCGTGTTCCACATCAAACGTGAAAGGAGCCTTGATTTCCTTGATGGCACTCCAGAGAAAACCCAAGATCACTGTCTCAAGTCTAGAGGGATCCTGAGGTCACTGGAGCAACACGAAAGGGCTCCGTGGACCCCAAATCAACTCGAGATGAGATCTTAGTCCCTGGCTTCGACTCAAGAGGAATACCAACTTTCCACAAGCACCTCAAGAGGAGGCTTCTCTCAGCTACAGGTATGTGAGAGGGACCCTGAGTTTGTGGCCTCAAGTGGAATGGACACCGAGATGCTCTGACTAGAAGTAAGGCCGGATATCCCTGCAGTGAATTGAATGCAGGCTCATCTTGCATCTCCCAAGATGAAGGGATGTCTGAATCCCCTGTGGAGACCAAAGAGAAAGACCTAGTCCTCCGCCTCATCGCAACCGGAGGCCTCACACCCTTTGAAAACTCGAGAGGTCCGCGGAGATCAATGCTTCCAAAGGAGACGATGCCTGACTCCTCTTGCAAATGGATAGGAGTCCCAGGATCCCTGTGGCACGTGAAAAGGGACCCTGGGTCTCCCACCTCACGTGGAGACACGTCCCAATTGCCATGCCAAGACTCGAGGAGAATCCCGAGGTGTCCCTCGCACCTAGGCAGGAGTCCTGACGTCGCTGAACAAACACGTGTCTGGAAGGGCCCTCCCCGTCGTAACTCGAGAATATACCCCAGGTTCCGGCCACAACTCGAGAAAAACCATGAGACTTCCCCCTCGCCGCGAGATGAGGCCCGATTCCCCTGCACTGCGTGCAGAGCAATTCCGTGTTCCACATCAAACGTGAAAGGAGCCTTGATTTCCTTGATGGCACTCCAGAGAAAACCCAAGATCACTGTCTCAAGTCTAGAGGGATCCTGAGGTCACTGGAGCAACACGAAAGGGCTCCGTGGACCCCAAATCAACTCGAGATGAGAGCTTAGTCCCTGGCTTCGACTCAAGAGGAATACCAACTTTCCACAAGCACCTCAAGAGGAGGCTTCTCTCAGCTACAGGTATGTGAGAGGGACCCTGAGTTTGTGGCCTCAATTGGAATGGATACCGAGATGCTCTGACTCGAAGTAGGGCCGGATATCCCTACAGTGAATTGAATGCAGGCTCGTCTTGCATCTCCCAAGACGAAGGGATGTCTGAATCCCCTGTGGAGACCACAGAGAAAGATCTAGTCCTCCGCTTCATCGCGACCGGAGGCCTCACATCCTTTGAAAACTCGAGAGGTCCGCGGAGATCAATGCTTCCAAAGGAGACGATGCCTGACTCCTCTTGAAAATGGATAGGAGTCGCAGGATCCCTGTGGCACGTGGAAAGGGACTCTGGGTCTCCCGCCTCACGTGGAGACGCGTCCCAATTGCCATGCCAAGACTCGAGGAGAATCCCGAGGTGTCCCTCGCACCTAGGCAGGAGTACTGACGTCGCTGAACAAACACGTGTCTGGAAGGGCCCTCCCCGTCGTAACTCGAGAATATACCCCAGGTTCCGGCCACAACTCGAGAAAAACCATGAGACTTCCCCCTCGCCGCGGGATGAGGCCCGATTCCCCTGCACTGCGTGCAGAGCAATTCCGTGTTCCACATCAAACGTGAAAGGAGCCTTGATTTCCTTGATGCCACTCCAGAGAAAACTCAAGATCACTGTCTCAAGTCTAGAAGGATCCTGAGGTCACTTTAGCAACACGAAAGGGCTCAGTGGACCCCAAATCAACTCGAGATGAGAGCTTAGTCCCTGGCTTCGACTCAAGAGGAATACCAGCTTTCCACAAGCACCTCAAGAGGAGGCTTCTCTCAGCTACAGGTATGTGAGAGGGACCCTGAGTTTGTGGCCTCAAGTGCAATGGACACCGAGATGCTCTGACTCGAAGTAAGGCCGGTTATCCCTGCAGTGAATTGAATGCAGGCTCGTCTTGCATCTCCCAAGGCGAAGGGATGTCTGAATCCCCTGTGGAGACCACAGAGAAAGACCTAGTTCTCCGCCTCATCGCGACCGGAGGCCTCACATCCTTTGAAAACTCGAGAGATCCGCGGAGATCAATGCTTCCAAAGGCGACGATGCCTGACTCCTCACGAAAATGGATAGGAGTCCCAGGATCCCTGTGGCACGTGGAAAGGGACACTGGGTCTCCCGCCTCACGTGGAGACACGTCCCAATTGCCATGCCAAGACTCGAGGAGAATCCGGAGGTGTCCTTCGCACCTAGGCAGGAATCCTAACGTCGCTGAACAAACACGTGTCTGGAAGGGCCCTCCCCGTCGTAACTCGAGAATATACACCAGGTTCCGGCCACAACTCGAGAAAAACCATGAAACTTCCCCCTCGCCACGAGATGAGGCCCGATTCCCTTGCAATGAGTGCAGAGCAATTCCGTGTTCCACATCAAACGTGAAAGAAGCATTGATTTACTTGACGGCACTCCAGAGAAAACCCAAGATCACTCTCTCAAGTCTAGAGGGATCCTGAGGTTACTGGACCAACACGAAAGGGCTCCATGGACCCGAAATCAACTCGAGATGAGAGCTTAGTCCCTGGCTTCGACTCAAGAGGAATACCAACTTTCCACAAGCACCTCAAGAGGAGGCTTCTCTCAGCTACAGGTATATTTGAGGGACCCTGAGTTTGTGGCCTCAAGTGGAATGGACACTGAGATGCTCTGACTCGAAGTGAGGCCGGATATCCCTGCAGTGAATTGAATGCAGGCTCGTCTTGCATCTCCCAAGACGAAGGGTTGTCTGAATCCCCTGTGGAGACCACAGAGAAAGACCTAGTCCTCCACCTCAATGCAACCGGAGGCCTCATATTCTTTGAAAACTCGAGAGGTCCGCGGAGATCAATACTTCCGAAGGAGACGATGCCTGATTCTTCTTCAAAATGGATAGGAGTCCCAGGATCCCTGTGGCACGTGGAAAGGGACACTGGGTCTCCCGCCTCAGGTGGAGACGCATCCCAATTGCCATGCCAAGACTCGAGGACAATCCCGAGGTGTCCCTGGCACATAGGCAGGAGTCCTGACGTCGCTGAACAAACACATGTCTGGAAGGGCCCTCCCCGTCGTAACTCGAGAATATACCCCAGGTTCCGGCCGGAACTCGAGAAAAACCATGAGACATCCCCCTTGCCGCGAGAAGAGGCCCGATTCCCCTGCACTGCGTGCAGAGCAATTCCGTGTTCCACATCAAACGTGAAAGGAGCCTTGATTTCCTTGATGGCACTCCAGAGAAAACCCAAGATCACTGTCTCAAGTCTAGAGGGATCCTGAGGTCACTGGAGCAACATGAAAGGGCTCCGTGGACCCCAAATCAACTCGAGATGAGAGCTTATTCCCTGGCTTCGACTCAAGCGGAATACCACCTTTCCACAAGCACCTCAAGAGAAGGCTTCTCTCAGCTACAGGTATGTGAGAGGGACCCTGAGTTTGTGGCCTCAAGTGGAATGGACACCGAGATGCTCTGACTCGAAGTAAGGCCGGATATCCCTGCAGTGAATTGAATGCAGGCTCGTCTTGCATCTCCCAAGAAGAAGGGATGTCTGAATCCCCTGTGGAGACCACAGAGAAAGACCGAGTTCTCCGCCTCATCGCGACCGGAGGCCTCACATACTTTGAAAACTCGAGAGGTCCGCGGAGATCAGTGCTTCCAAAGGAGACGATGCCTGACTCCTCTTGAAAATGGATAGGAGTCCCAGGATCCCTGTGGCACGTGGAAAGGGACCCTGGGTCTCCCGCCTCACGTGGAGACGCGTCCAAATTGCCATGCCAAGACTCGAGGACCATCCCGAGGTGTCCCTGGCACCTAGGCAGGAGTCCTGACGTCGCTGAACAAACACGTGTCTGGAAGGGCCCTCCCCGTCGTAACTCGAGAATATACCCCAGGTTCGGGCCGCAACTCGAGAAAAACCATGAGATTTCCCCCTCGCCGCGAGTTGAGGCCCGATTCCCCTGCACTGCATGCAGAGCAATTCCGTGTTCCACATCAAACGTCAAAGGAGCCTTGATTTCCTTGATGGCACTCCAGAAAAAACCCAAGATCACTGTCTCAAGTCTAGAGGGATCCTGAGGTCACTGGACCAAAAGGAAAGGGCTCCGTGGACCCCAAATCAACTCGAGATGAGAGCTTATTCCCTGGCTTCGACTCAAGAGGAATACCAACTTTCCACAAGCACCTCAAGAGGAGGCTTCTCTCAGCTACAGGTATGTGAGAGGAACCCTGAGTTTGTGGCCTCAAGTGGAATGGACACCGAGATGCTCTGACTCGAAGTGAGGCCGGATATCCCTGCAGTGAATTGAATGCAGGCTCGTCTTGCATCTCCCAAGACGAAGGGTTGTCTGAATCCCCTGTGGAGACCACAGAGAAAGACCGAGTTCTCCGCCTCATTGCGACCGGAGGCCTCACATCCTTTGAAAACTCAAGAGGTCCGCGGAGATCAATGCTTCCAAAGGAGACGATGATTGACTCCTCTTGAAAATGGATAGGAGTCCCAGGATCCCTGTGGCACGTGGAAAGGGACCCTGGGTCTCCCGCCTCACGTGGAGACGCATCCCAATTGCCATGCCAAGACTCGAGGGGAATCCCGAGGTGTCCCTGGCACCTAGGCAGGAGTCCTGACGTCGCTGAACAAACACGTGTCTGGAAGGGCCCTCCCCATCGTAACTCGAGAGTATACCCCAGGTTCCGGCCGCAACTCCAGAAAAACCATGAGACATCTCCCTTGTCGCGAGATGAGGCCTGATTCCCCTGCACTGCATGCAGAGAATATCCGTGTTCCACATCAAACGTGAAAGGAGCCTTGATTTCCTTGATGGCACTCCAGAGAAAACCCAAGATCACTGTCTCAAGTCTAGAGGGATCCTGAGGTCACTGGAGCAACACAAAAGGGCCCCATGGACCCCAAATTAACTCGAGATGAGAGCTTAGTCCCTGGCTTCGACTCAAGAGGAAGACGAACTTTCCACAAGCATCTCAACAGGAGGCTTCTCTCAGCTACAGGTATGTGAGAGGGACCCTGAGTTTGTGGCCTGAAGCGGAATGGACACCGATATGCTCTGACTCGAAGTAAGGCCGGATATCCCTGCAGTGAATTGAATGCAGGCTCGTCTTGCATCTCCCAAAATGAAGGGATGTCTGAATCCCATGTGGAGACCACAGAGAAAGACCGAGTTCTCCGCCTCATCGCGACTGGAGGCCTCACATCCTTTGAAAACTCGAGAGGTTCGGGGAGATCAATGCTTCCAAAGGAGACGATGCCTGACTCCTCTTGAAAATGGATAGGAGTCCCAGGATCACTGTGGCACGTGGAAAGGGACCCTGGGTCTCCCGCCTCACGTGGAGACGCGTCCCAATTGCCATGCCAAGGCTCGAAGAGAATCCCGAGGTGTCCCTCGCACTTAGGCAGGAGTCCTGACGTCGCTGGAAAAACACGTGTCTAGAAGGGCCCTCCCCATCGTAACTCGAGAATATACCACAGGTTCGGGCTACAACTCGAGAAAAACCATGAGCCTTCCCCCTCGCCGCAAGATGAGGCCTGATTCCCCTGCACTGCATGCAGAGAATATCCGTGTTCCACATCAAACGTGAAAGGAGCCTTGATTTCCTTGATGGCACTCCAGAGAAACCCCAAGATCACTGTCTCAAGTCGAGAGGTATCCTGAGGTCACTGTAGCAAAACGAAAGGGCTCCGTGGACTCCAAATCAACTCGAGATGAGAGCTTCGTTCCTGGCTTCGACTCAAGAGGAATACCAACTTTCCACAAGCACTTCAAGAGGAGCCTTCTCTCAGCTACATGTATGTGAGAGGGTCCGTGAGTTTGTGGCCTCAAGCGGAATGGACACCGAGATGCTCTGACTCGAATTATGGCCGGATATACCTGCAGTAAATTGAATGAAGTCTCGTCTTGCATCTCCCAAGACGAAGGGATGTCTGAATCCCCTGTGGAGACCACAGAGAAAGACCTAGTTCTCCGCCTCATCCCGACCGGAGGCGTCACATCCATTGAAAACTCGAGTGGTCCGCGGAGATCAATGCTTCCAAAGGATACGATGACTGACTCCGCTTGAAAATGGATAGGAGTCCCAGGATCCCTGTGGCACGTGGAAAGGAACCCTGGGTCTCCCACCTCACGAGGAGACGCGTCCCAATTGCAATGCAAAGACTCGAGGAGAATCCCGAGGTGTCCCTCGCACCTAGGCACTAGTCCTGACGTCGCTGAACAAACACGTGTCTGGAAGGGCCCTCCCCGTCGTAACTCGAGAATATACCCCAGGTTCTGGCCGCAACTCCAGAAAAATCATGAGTCTTCCCCCTCGCCGCGAGATGAGGCCCGATTCCCCTGAACTGCGTGCAGAGCAATTCTGTGTTCCACATCAAACGTGAAAGGAGCCTTGATTTCCTTGATGGCACTCCAGAGAAACCCCAAGATCACTGTCTCAAGTCTAGAGGGATCCTGAGGTCACTGTAGCAACACGAAAGTGCTCCGTGGACCCCAAATCAACTCGAGATGAGATCTTCGTCCCTGGCTTCGAATCAAGAGGAATACCAACTTTCCACAAGCACTTCAAGAGGAGACTTCTCTCAGCTACATGTATGTGAGACGGTCCCTGAGTTTGTGGCCTCAAGCGGAATGGACACCGAGATGCTCTGACTCGAAGTATGGCCGGATATCCCTGCAGTAAATTGAATGAAGTCTCGTCTAGCATCTCCCAAGACGAAGGGATGTCTGAATCCCCTGTGGAGACCACAGAGAAAGACCTAGTTCTCCCTCTCATGGCGACCGGAGGCATCACATCCTTTGAAAACTCGAGAGGTCCGCGGAGATCAATGCTTCCTAAGGAGACGATGCCTGACTCCTCTTGAAAACGGATAGGAGTCCCAGAATCCCTGTGGCACGTGGAAAGGGACCCTGGCTCTTCCGCCTCACTGGAGACGCGTCCCAATTGCCATGCCAAGGCTCAAGGAGAATCCCGAGGTGTCCCTCGCACCTAGGCAGGAGTCCTGACGTCGCTGAACAAACACGTGTCTGGGAGGGCCCTCCCCATCGTAACTCGAGAATATACCCCAGGTTCGGGCTGCAACTCGAGAAAAACCATGAGACTTCCCCCTCGCCGCAAGATGAGGCCCGATTCCCCTGCACTGCGTGCAGAGAAATTCCTTGTTCCACATCAAACGTGAAAGGAGCCTTGATTTCCTTGATGGCACTCCAGAGAAACCCCAAGATCACTGTCTCAAGTCTAGAGGGATCCTGAGGTCACTGTAGCAACCCGAAAGTGCTCCGTGGACCCCAAATCAACTCGAGATGAGAGCTTCGTCCCTGGCTTCGACTCAAGAGGAATAACAACTTTCCACAAGCACTTCAAGAGGAGGCTTCTCTCAGCTACAGGTATGTGAGAGGGACCCTGAGTTTGTAGCCTCAAGTGGAATGGACACCGAGATGCTCTAACTCGAATTAAGGCCGGATATCCCTGCAGTGAATTGAATGCAGGTTCGTCTTGCATCTCCCAAGACGAAGGGTTGTCTGAATCCCCTGTGGAGACCACAGAGAAAGACCTCGTTCTCCACCTCATCGAGACCGGAGGCCTCACATCCTTTGCAAACTGGAGAGGTCCGCGGAGATCAATGCTTCCAAAGGAGACGATGCCTGACTCCTCTTGAAAATGGATAGGAGTCCCAGGATCCCTGTGGCACGTGGAAAGGGACCCTTGGTCTCCCGCCTCACGTGGAGACGCATCCCAATTGCCATGCCAAGACTCGAGGAGAATCCCAAGGTGTCCCTCGCACCTAGGCAGGAGTCCTGACGTCGCTGAACAAACACGTGTCTGGAAGGGCCCTCCCCGTCATAACTCGAGAATATACACCAGTTTCGGGCCGCAACTCGAGAAAAACCATGAGATTTCCCCCTCGCCGCGTGTTGAGGCCCGATTCCCCTGCACTGCATGCAGAGCAATTCCGTGTTCCACATCAAACGTGAAAGGAGCCTTGATTTCCTTGATGGCACTCCAGAGAAAACCCAAGATCACTGTCTCAAGTCTAGAGGGATCCTGAGGTCACTGGACCAACAGGAAAGGGCTCCGTGGACCCCAAATCAACTCGAGATGAGAGCTTAGTCCCTGGCTTCGACTCAAGAGGAATACGAACATTCCACAAGCACCTCAAGAGGAGGCTTCTCTCAGCTACAGGTATATTTGAGGGACCCTGAGTTTGTGGCCTCAAGTGGAATGGACACCGAGATGCTCTGACTCGAAGTAAGGCCGGATATCCCTGCAGTTAATTGAGTGCAGGCTCGTCTTGCATATCCCAAGACTTAGGGTTGTGTGAATCCGCTGTGGAGATGACAGAGAAAGACCTCGTTCTCCGCCTCATCGAGAACGGAGGCCTCACATTCTTTGAAAACTGGAGAGGTCCGCGGAGATCAATGCTTCCAAAGGAGACGATGCCTGACTGCTCTTGAAAATGGATAGGAGTCCAAGGATCCCTGTGGCACGAGGAAAGGGACCCTGGGTCTCCCACCTCATGTGGAGACGCGTCCAAATTGTCATGCCAAGACTCGAGGAGAATCACGAGGTGTCCCTCACACCTAGGCAGAGGTCCTGACGTCGCTGAACAAACACGTGTCTGGAAGGGCCCTCCCCGTCGTAACTCGAGAATATACCCCAGGTTCCAGCCGCAACTCGAGAAAAACCATGAGCCTTCCCCCTTGCCGCGAGATGAGGCCCGATTCCCCTGCACTGCGTGCAGAGCAATTCCGTGTTCCACATCAAACGTGAAAGGAGCCTTGATTTCCTTGATGGCACCCCAGAGAAAACCCAAGATCACTGTCTCAAGTCTAGAGGGATCCTGAGGTCACTGGAGCAACACGAAAGGGCTCCGTGGACCCCAAATCAACTCGAGATGAGAGCTTAGTCCCTGGTTTCGACTCAAGAGCAATACCAACTTTCCACAAGCACCTCAAGAGGAGGCTTCTCTCAGCTACAGGTATGTGAGAGGGACACTGAATTTGTGACCTCAAGTGGAATGGACACCGAGATGCTCTGAATCGAAGTAAGGCCGGATATCCCTGCAGTGAATTGAATGCAGGCTCGTCTTGCATCTCGCAAGACGAAGGGATGTCTGAATCCCCTGTGGAGACCACAGAGAAAGACCTAGTCCTCCGCCTCATCGCGACCGGAGGCCTCACATCCTTTGAAAACTCGAGAGGTCCGCGGAGATCAATGCTTCCAAAGGAGACGATGCCTGACTCCTCTTGAAAATGGATAGGAGTCCCAGGATCCCTGTGGCACGTGGAAAGGGACCCTGAGTCTCCCGCCTCACGTGGAGACGCGTCCCAATTGCCATGCCAAGACTCGAGGAGAATCCCGTGGTGTCCCTCGCACCTAGGCAAGAATCCTGACGTCGCTGAACAAACACGTGTCTGGAAGGGCCCTCCCCGTCGTAACTCGAGAATATACCCCAGGTTCGGGCCGCAACTCGAGAAAAACCTTGAGATTTCGCCCTCGCCGCGAGTTGAGGCCCGATTCCCCTGCACTGCATGCAGAGCAATTCCGTGTTCCACATCAAACGTGAAAGGATCCTTGATTTCCTTGATGGCACTCCAGAGAAAACCCAAGATCACTGTCTCAAGTCTAGAGGGATCCTGAGGTCACTGGAGCAACACGAAAGGGCTCCGTGGACCCCAAATCAACTCGAGATGAGAGCTTAGTCCCTGGCTTCGACTCAAGAGGAATACCAACTTTCCACAAGCACCTCAAGAGGAGGCTTCTCTCAGCTACAGGTATATTTGAGGGACCCTGAGTTTGTGGCCTCAAGTGGAATGGACACCGAGATGCTCTGACTCGAAGTGAGGCCGGATATCCCTGCAGTGAATTGAATGCAGGCTCGTCTTGAATCTCGCAAGACGAAGGGTTGTCTGAATCCCCTGTGGAGACCACAGAGAAAGACCTAGTCCTCCACCTCAATGCAACCGGAGGCCTCATATCCTTTGAAAACTCGAGAGGTCCGCGGAGATCAATACTTCCGAAGGAGACGATGCCTGATTCTTCTTGAAAATGGATAGGAGTCCCAGGATCCCTGTGGCACGTGGAAAGGGACACTGGGTCTCCCGCCTCAGGTGGAGACGCGTCCCAATTGCCATGCCAAGACTCGAGGACAATCCCGAGGTGTCCCTGGCACATAGGCCGGAGTCCTGACGTCGCTGAACAAACACATGTCTGGAAGGGCCCTCCCCGTCGTAACTCGAGAATATACCCCAGGTTCCGGCCGGAACTCGAGAAAAACCATGAGACATCCCCCTTGCCGCGAGATGAGGCCCGATTCCCCTGCACTGCGTGCAGAGCAATTCCGTGTTCCACATCAAACGTGAAAGGAGCCTTGATTTCCTTGATGGCACTCCAGAGAAAACCCAAGATCACTGTCTCAAGTCTAGAGGGATCCTGAGGTCACTGGAGCAACACGAAAGGGCTCCGTGGACCCCAAATCAACTCGAGATGAGAGTTTATTCCCTGGCTTCGACTCAAGCGGAATACCACCTTTCAACAAGCACCTCAAGAGAAGGCTTCTCTCAGCTACAGGTGTGTGAGAGGGACCTGAGTTTGTGGCCCCAAGTGGAATGGACACCGAGATGCTCTGACTCGAAGTAAGGCCGGATATCCCTGCAGTGAATTGAATGCAGGCTCGTCTTGCATCTCCCAAGATGAAGGGATGTCTGAATCCCATGTGGAGACCACAGAGAAAGACCGAGTTCTCCGCCTCATTGCGACCGGAGGCCTCACATCCTTTGAAAACTCAAGAGGTCCGCGGAGATCAATGCTTCCAAAGGAGACGATGATTGACTGCTCTTGAAAATGGATAGGAGTCCCAGGATCCCTGTGGCACGTGGAAAGGGACCCTGGGTCTCCTGCCTCACGTGGAGACGCATCCCAATTGCCATGCCAAGACTCGAGGGGAATCCCGAGGTGTCCCTCGCACCTAGGCAGGAGTCCTGACGTCGCTGAACAAACACGTGTCTGGAAGGGCCCTCCCCGTCGTAACTCGAGAATATACCCCAGGTTCCGGCCGCAACTAGAAAAACCATGAGACATCTCCCTTGTCGCGAGATGAGGCCCGATTCCCCTGCACTGCGTGCAGAGAAATTCCGTGTTCCACATCAAACGTGAAAGGAGCCTTGATTTCCTTGATGGCACTCCGGAGAAACCCCAAGATCACTGTCTCAAGTCGAGAGGGATCCTGAGGTCACTGTAGCAACACGAAAGGGGTCCGTGGACTACAAATCAACTCGACATGAGAGCTTCGTCCCTGGCTTCGACTCAAGAGGAATACCAACTTTCCACGAGCACCTCAAGAGGAGGCTTCTCTCAGCTAAAGGTATGTGAGAGGGAACCTGTGTTTGTGGCCTCAAGTGGAATGGACACCGAGATGCTCTGACTCGAAATAAGGCCGGACATCCCTGCAGTGAATTGAATGCAGGCTCGTTTTGCATCTCCCAAGACGAAGGGATGTCTGAATCCCCTGTGGAGACCACAGACAAAGACTTAGTTCTCCGCCTCATCGCGACCGGAGGCCTCACATCCTTTGAAAACTCGAGAGGTCCGAGGAGATCAATGCTTGTAAAGGAGACGATGCCTGACTCCTCTTCAAAATGGATAGGAGTCCAAGAATCCCTGTAGCACGTGGAAAGGGACCCTGGGTCTCCCGCCTCACGTGGAGACGCGTCCCAATTGCCATGCCAAGACTCGAGGAGAATCCCGAGGTGTCCCTCGCACCTAGGCAGGAGTCCTGACTTCGCTGAACAAACACGTGTCTGGAAGGGCCCTCCCCATCGTAACTCGAGAATATAAACCAGGTTCCGGCCGCAACTCGAGAAATTCCATGAGACCTACCCCTCGCGGCTAGATGAGGCCCGATTACCCTGCACTGCGTGCAGAGCAATTCCGTGTTCCACATCAAACGTGAAAGGAGCCTTGATTTCCTTGATGGCACTCCAGAGAAAACCCAAGATCACTGTCTCAAGTCTAGAGGGATCCTGAGGTGACTGGAGCAACACGAAAGGGCTCTGTGGACCCCAAATCAACTCGAGATGAGAGCTTAGTCCCTGGCTTCGACTCAAGAGGAATACCAAATTTCCACAAGCACCTCAAGAGGAGGCTTCTCTCAGCTGAATGTATATGAGTGGGACCCTGAGTTTGTGGCCTCAAGTGGAATGGACACCGAGATGCTCTGACTCGAAGTAAAGCCGGATATGCCTGCAGTGAATTGAATGCAGGCTCGTCTTGCATCTCCAAAGACGAAAAGATGTCTGAATCCCCTGTGGAGACCACAGAGAAAGACCTAGTTCTCCGCCTCATCACGACCGGAGGCCTCAGATCCTTTGAAAACTCGAGAGGTGCGTGGAGATAAATGCTTCCAAAGGGGACGATGCCTGACTCCTCTTGAAAATGGATAGGAATCCAAGAATCCTTGTGGCACGTGGAACGGGACCCTGGGTCTCCCGCCTCACGTGGAGACTTGTCCTAATTGTCATGCCAAGACTCGAGGAGAATCCCGAAGTGTCCCTCGCACCTAGGCAGGAGTCCTGACCTCGCTGAACAAACACGTGTCTGGAAAGGCCCTCCCCGTCGTAACTCGAAAATATACCCCAGGTTCCGGCCGCAACTCGAGAAACATCATGAGACTTCCCCCTCGCCGAGAGATGAGGCCCGATTCCCCTGCACTGCGTGCAGAGCAATTCTGTGTTCCACATCAAAAGTGAAAGGAGCCTTGATTTCCTTGATGGCACTCCAGAGAAAACCCAAGATCACTGTCACAAGTCTAGAGGGATCCTGAGGTCACTAGAGCAACACGAAAGGGCTCCGTGGACCCCAAATCAACTCGAGATGAGAGCTTTTCCTTGGCTTCGACTCAAGAGGAATACCAACTTTCCACAAGCACCTCAAGAGTAGGCTTCTCTCAGCTACAGGTATGTGAGAAGGACCCTGAGTTTGTGGCCTCAAGGGGAATGGACACCGAGATGCTCTGACTCGAATTAAGGCCGGATATCACTGCAGTGAATTGAATGCAGGCTCGTCTTGCATCTCCCAAGACGAAGGGATGTCTGAATCCCCTGTGGAGACCACAGAGAAAGACCTAGTCCTCCGCCTCAACGCCAACGGAGGCCTCACATCCTTTAAAAACTCGAGAGGTCTGCGGAGATCAATGCTTGCAAAGGAGACGATGCCTGACTCCTCTTGAAAATGGATAGGATTCCCAGGATCCCTGTGGCACGTGGAAAGGGACCCTTGGTCTCCCGCCTCACGTGGAGACGCGTCCCAATGGCAATGCCAAGACTCGAGGAGAATCCCGAGGTGTCCCTTGCACCTAGGCAGGAGTCCTGACGTCGCTGAACAAACACGTGTCTCGAAGGGCCCTCCCCGTTGTAACTCGAGAGTATACCCCAGGTTCCGGCCGCAACTCGAGAAAAACCATGAGACTTCCCCCTCGCCGAGAGATGAGGCCCGATTCCCCTTCACTGCGTGCAGAGCAATTCCGTGTTCCACATCAAACATGATAGGAGCCTTGATTTCCTTGATGGCACTCCAGAGAAAACCCAAGATCACTGTCTCAAGTCTAGAGGGATCCTGAGGTCACTGTAGCAACACGAAAGGGCTCCGTGGACCCCAAATCAACTGGAGATGAGATCTTAGTCTCTGGCTTCGACTCAAGAGGAAGACCAACTTTCCACAAGCACCTCAAGAGTAGGCTTCTCTCAGCTACAGGTATGTGAGAGGGACCCTGAGTTTGTGGCCTCAAGTGGAAGGGACACCGAGATGCTCTGACTCGAAGTAAGGCCGGATATCCCTGCAGTGAATTGAATGCAGGCCCGTCTTGCATCTCCCAAGACGAAGGGATGTCTGAGTCCCCTGTGGAGACCACACAGAAAGACCTAGTACTACGCCTCAACGCGAACGGAGGCCTCACATGCTTTGAAAACTCGAGAGGTCCGCGGAGATAAATGCTTCCAAACGAGACGATGCCTGACTCGTCTTGAAAATGGATAGGAGTCCCAGGATCCCTGTGGCACATGGAAAGGGACACTGGGTCTCGCGCCTCACGTGGAGACGCGTCCCAATTGCCATGCCAAGACTCGAGGAGAATCCCGAGGTGTCCCTCGCACCTAGACAGGAGTCCTGACGTCGCTGAACAAACACGTGTATGGAAGGTCCCTCCCCTTCGTAACTCGGGAATATACCCCAGGTTCCGGCCGCAACTCGAGAAAAACCATGAGACTTCCCCCTCGCGGCGAGATGAGGCCCGATTCCCCTGCACTGTGTTCAGAGCAATTCCGGGTTCCACATCAAACGTGAAAGAAGCCTGATTATCTTGATCGCACTCCAGAGAAAACCCAGGTTCACTCTCTCAAGTCTAGAGGGATCCTGAGGTCACTGGAGCAACACGAAAGGGCTCCGTGGAACCCAAATCAACTCGAGATGAGAGCTTAGTCCCTGCCTCGACTCAAGAGGAATACCAACTTTCCACAAGCACATCAAGAGGAGGCTTCTCTCAGCTACAGGTATGTGAGAGGGACCCTGAGTTTGTGGCCTCAAGTGGAATGGACACCGAGATGCTCTGACTCGAAGTAAGGCCGGATATCCCTGCAGTGAATTGAATGCAGGCTCGTCTTGCATCTCCCAAGACGAAGGGATGTCTGAATCCCCTGTGGAGACCACAGAGAAAGACCTAGTCCTCCGCCTCAACGCCAACGGAGGCCTCACATCCTTTGAAAACTCGAGAGGTCCGCGGAGATCAATGCTTCCAAAGGAGACGATGCCTGACTCCTCTTGAAAGTGGATAGGAGTCCCAGGATCCCTGTGGCACGTGGAAAGGGACCCTGGGTCTCCCGCCTCACGTGGAGACGCGTCCCAATTGCCATGCCAAGACTCGAGGAGAATCCCGAGGTGTCCCTCGCACCTAGGCAGGGGTCCTGACGTCGCTGAACAAACACGTGTCTGGAAGTGCCCTCCCCGTCGTAACTCGAGAATATACCCCAGGTTCCGGCCGCAACTCGAGAAAAACCATGAGACTTCCCCCTCGCCGCGAGTTGAGGCCCGATTCCCCTGCACTGCGTGCAGAGCAATTCCGTGTTCCACATCAAACATGAAAGGAGCCTTGATTTCCTTGATGGCACTCCAGAGAAAACCCAAGATCACTGTCTCAAGTCTAGAGGGATCCTGAGGTCACTGGAGCAACACGAAAGGGCTGCCTGGTCCCCAAATCAACCCGAGATGAGAGCTTAGTCTCTGGCTTCGCCTCAAGAGGAATACCAACTTTCCACAAGCACCTCAAGAGGAGGCTTCTCTCAGCAACAGGTATGTGAGAGGGCCCCTGAGTTTGTGGCCTCAAGTGGAATGGACGCCGAGATGCTCTGACTCGATTAAGACCAGATATCCCTAAAGTGAATTGAATGCAGGCTCGTCTTGCGTCTCCCAAGACGAAGGGATGTCTGAATCCCCTGTGGAGACCACAGAGAAAGACCTAGTCCTCCGCCTCATCGCGACCGGAGACCTCACATCCTTTGAAAACTCGAGAGCTTGGGGAGATCAATGCTTCCAAAGGAGACGATGCCTGACTCCTCTTGAAAATGGATAGGAGTCCCAGGATCTCTGTGGCACGTGGGAAGGGACCCTGGGTCTCCCGCCTCACGTGGAGACGCGTCCCAATTGCCATGCCCAGACTCGACGAGAATCCCGAGGTTTCCCTCGCACCTAGGCAGGAGTCCTGACGTCGCTGAACAAACACGTGTCTGGAAGGGCCCTCCCCGTCGTAACTCGAGAATATACCCCAGGTTCCGGCCACAACTCGAGAAGAGCCATGAGACTTTCACCTCGCCGCGAGATGAGGCCCGATTCCCCTGCACTGCATGCAGAGCAATTCCGTGTTCCACATCAAACGTGAAAGGAGCCTTGATTTCCTTGATGGCACTCCAGAGAAAACCCAAGATCACTGTCTCAAGTCTAGACGGATCCCGAGGTCAATGGAGCAACACGAAAGGGCTCCGTGGACACCAAATCAACTCGAGATGAGAGCTTAGTCCCTGGCTTCGACTCAAGAGGCATACCAACTTTCCACAAGCACCTCAACGGGATGCTTCTCTCAGCTACAGGTATGTGAGAGGGACCCTGAGTTTGTGGCCTCAGGTGGAATGGACACCGAGATGCTCTGACTCGAAGTAAGGCCGGATATCCCTGCAGTGAATTGAAAGCAGGCTCGTCTTGAATCTCCCAAGACGAAGGGATGTCTGAATCCCCTGTGGAGTCCACAGAGAAAGACCTAGTTCTCCGCCTCATCGCGACCGGAGGCCTCACATCGTTTGAAAACTCGAGAGGTCCGCGGAGATCAATAATTCCAAAGGAGACGATGCCTGACTCCTCTTGAAAATGGTTAGGAGTCCCAAGATGCCTGTGGCACGTGGAAAGAGTCCCTGGGTCTCCCGCCTCACGTGGAGACGCGTCCCAATTGCCATGCCAAGACTCGAGGAGAATACAGAGGTGTCCCTCGCACCTAGGCAGGAGTCCTGACGTCGCTGAACAAACACGTGTCTGGAAGGGCCCTCCCCGACGTAACTCGAGAATATACCCCAGGTTCCGGCCGCAACTAGAGAAAAACCGTGAGACTTCCCCCTCGCCAGGAGATGAGTCCCGATTCCGCTACACTGCGTGCAGAGCAATTCCGTATCCCACATCAAACGTGAAAAGAGCCTTGATTTCCTTGATGGCACTCCAGAGAAAACCCAAGATCACTGTCTCAAGTCTAGAGGGATCCTGAGGTCACTGTATCAACACGAAAGGTCTGTGCAGACCCAAATCATATCGAGATGAGAGGTTAGTCCCTGGCATCGATTCAAGAGGAATACCAACTTTCCACAAGAACCTCAGGGGAGGCTTCTCTCAGCTACAGGTATGTGAGAGCGACCCTGAGTTTGTGGCCTCAAGTGGAATGGACACCGAGATGCTCTGACTCGAAGTAAGGCCGGATATCCCTGCAGTGATTTGAATGCAGGCTCGGCTTGCATCTCCCAAGACAAAGGGATGTCTGCATCCCCTGTGGAGACCAGAGAGAAAGACCTAGTTCTCCGCCTCATCGCGACCAGAGGCCTCACAGCCTTTGAAAATTCGAGAGGTCCGCGGAGATCAATGCTTCCAAAGGAGACGATGCCTGACTCTTCTTGAAAATGGATAGGAGTCCCAGGATCCCTGTGGCACGTGGAAAGGGACACTGGGTCTTCCGCCTCACGTGGAGATGCGTCCCAATTTCCATGCCAAGACTGGAGGAGAATCCCGAGGTGTCCCTCTCACCTAGGCAGGAGTCCTGACGTCGCTGAACAAATACGTGTCTGGAAGGGCCCTCCCCGTCGTGACTCGAGAATATACCCCAGGTTCTGGCCACAACTCGAGAGAAACCATGAGACTTAGCCCTCGCCGCGAGATGAGGCCCGATTCCCCTGCACTGCGTGCAGCACAATTCCGTGATCGAGATGAAACGTGAAAGGAGCCTTGATTTCCTTGATGGCACTCCAGAGAAAACCCAAGATCACTGTCTCAAGTCTAGAGGGATCCCGAGGTCACTGGAGCAACACGAAAGGGCTCCGTGGACACCAAATCAACTCGAGATGAGAGCTTAGTCCCTGGCTTCGACTCAAGAGGCATACCAACTTTCCACAAGCACCTCAAGGGGATGCTTCTCTCAGCTACAGGTATGTGAGAGGGACCCTGAGTTTGTGGCCTCAGGTGGAATGGACACCGAGATGCTCTGACTCGAAGTAAGGCCGGATATCCCTGCAGTGAATTGAAAGCAGGCTCGTCTTGAATCTCCCAAGACGAAGGGATGTCTGAATCCCCTGTGGAGTCCACAGAGAAAGACCTAGTTCTCCGCCTCATCGCGACCGGAGGCCTCACATCGTTTGAAAACTCGAGAGGTCCGCGGAGATCAATGCTTCCAAAGGAGACGATGCCTGACTCCTCTTGAAAATGGTTAGGAGTCCCAAGATGCCTGTGGCACGTGGAAAGTGACCCTGGGTCTCCCGCCTCACGTGGAGACGCGTCCCAATTGCCATGCCAAGACTCGAGGAGAATACAGAGGTGTCCCTCGCACCTAGGCAGGAGTCCTGACGTCGCTGAACAAACACGTGTCTGGAAGGGCCCTCCCCGACGTAACTCGAGAATATACCCCAGGTTCCGGCCGCAACTAGAGAAAAACCGTGAGACTTCCCCCTCGCCAGGAGATGAGTCCCGATTCCGCTACACTGCGTGCAGAGCAATTCCATATCCCACATCAAACGTGAAAAGAGCCTTGATTTCCTTGATGGCACTCCAGAGAAAACCCAAGATCACTGTCTCAAGTCTAGAGGGATCCTGAGGTCACTGTATCAACACGAAAGGTCTGTGCAGACCCAAATCATATCGAGATGAGAGGTTAGTCCCTGGCATCGATTCAAGAGGAATACCAACTTTCCATAAGAACCTCAGGGGAGGCTTCTCTCAGCTACAGGTATGTGAGAGCGACCCTGAGTTTGTGGCCTCAAGTGGAATGGACACCGAGATGCTCTGACTCGAAGTAAGGCCGGATATCCCTGCAGAGATTTGAATGCAGGCTCGGCTTGCATCTCCCAAGACAAAGGGATGTCTGCATCCCCTGTGGAGACCAGAGAGAAAGACCTAGTTCTCCGCCTCATCGCGACCAGAGGCCTCACATCCTTTGAAAATTCGAGAGGTCCGCGGAGATCAATGCTTCCAAAGGAGACGATGCCTGACTCCTCTTGAAAATGGATAGGAGTCCAAGGATCCATGTGGCATGTGGAAAGGGACGCTGGGTCTCCCGCCTCACGTGGAGACGCGTCCCAATTGCCATGCCAAGACTCGAGGAGAATCCCGAGGTGTCCCTCGCACCTAGGCAGGAGTCCTGACGTTGCTGAACAAATAAATATCTGGAATTGCCCTCCCAGTCGTAACTCGAGGATATACCCCAGGTTCCGGCCGCAAATCGAGAAAAACCATGAGACTTCCCCCTCACGGCGAGATGAGGCCCGATTCCAATGCAATGTGTGCAGAGCAATTCCGTGTTCCACATCAAACGTGAAAGGAGCCTTGATTTTCTTGATGGCACTCCAGAGAAAACCCAAGATCACTGGCTCAAGTCTAGAGGGATCCTGAGGTCACTGGAGCAACACGAAATGGCTCCGTGGACCCCAAATCAACTCAAGATGAGAGCTTAGTCCCTGGCTTCGACTCAAGAGGAATACCAACTTTCCACAATCACCTCAAGAGGAGGCTTCTCTCAGCTACAGGTATGTGAGAGTGACCCTGAGTTTGTGGCCTCAAGTGGAATGGACACCGAGATGCTCTGACTCGAATTAAGGCCGGATATCCCTGCAGTGAATTGAATGCAGGCTCGTCTTGCATTTCCCCAGACGAAGGGATGTCTGAATCCCCTGTGGAAACGACAGAGGAAGACTTAATTCTCCACCTCATCGCGACCGGAGTCCTCACATCCTTTGAAAACTCGAGAGGTCCGCGGAGATCAATGCTTCCAAAGGAGACGATGCCTGACTCCTCTTGAAAATGGATAGGAGACCCAGGAGCCGTGTGGCACGTGGAAAGGGACACTGGGTCTCCCGCCTCACGTGGAGACGCGTCCCAATTGCCATGCCAAGACTCGAGGAGAATCCCGAGGTGTCCTCGCACCTAGGCAGGAGTCCTGACGTTGCTGAACAAACACGTGTTTGGAAGTGCCCTCCCCGTCGTAACTCGAGAATATACCCCAGGTTCCGGCCGCAACTGGAGAAAAACCGTGAGACTTCCACATCGGCGCGAAATGAGGCCCGATTCCCCTGCACTGCATACAGAGCAATTCCGTGTTCCACATCAAACGTGAAAGGAGCCTTGATTTCCTTGATGGCACTCCAGAGAAAACCCAAGATCACTGTCTCAAGTCTAGAGGGTTCCTGAGGTCACTGGAGCAACAGGAAAGGGCTCCGTGGACCCCAAATCAACTCGAGATAAGAGCTTAGTCCCTGGCTTCGACTCAAGTGGAATACCAACTTTCCACAAGCACCTCAGGAGGAGGCTTCTCTCAGCTACAGGTATGTGAGAGGGACCCTGAGTTTGTGGCCTCAAGTCGAATGGACACCGAGATGCTCTGACTCGAAGTAAGGCCAGATATCCCTGCAGTGAATTAAATGCAGGCTCGTCTTCCATCTCCCAAGACGAAGGGATGTCTGAATCCCTTGTGGAGACCACAGAGAAAGACCTAGTTCTCCGCCTCATCGAGACCGGAGGCCTCACATACTTTGAAAACTCGAGAGGTCCGTGGAGATCAATGCTTCCAAAGAGACGATGCCTGACTCCCCTCGAAAATGGATAGGAGTCCCAGGATCACTGTGGCACGTGAAAAGGGAACCTGGGTCTCCCGCCTCATGAAAGACGCGTCCCAAATGCCAGGCCAAGACTTTAGGAGAATCCGAAGGTGTCCCTCGCACCTATCACGTGTCTGGAAGGGTCCTCCATGTCGTAACTCGAGAATATACTCCAGGTTCCCGCCGCAACTCGAGAAAAACCATGAGACTTCCCCCTCTTCGCGAGATGAGGCCCGATTCCCCTGCACGGCGTGCAGAGCAATTCCGTGTTACACATCAAACGTGAGAGGAGCCTTGATTTCCTTGGTGGCACTCCAGAGAAAACACAAGATCACTGTCTCAAGTCTAGAGGGATCCTGAGGTCACTGGAGCAACACGAAAGGGCTCCGTGGATACCAAATCAACTCGAGATGAGAGCTTAGTCCCTGGCTTCGACTCAAGAGGAATATCAACTTTCCACAAGCACCTCAAGAGGAGGCTTCTCTCAGCTACAGGTATGTGAGCGGGACCCTGAGTTAGTGGCCTCAAGTGGAATGGACAACGAGATGCTCTGACTCGAAGTAAGGCCGGATATCCTTGCAGTGAATTGAATGCAGGCTCATCTTGCATCTCCCAAGACGAAGGGATGTCTGAATCCCCTGTGGAGACCACAGAGAAAGACCTAGTTTTCCGCCTCATCGCGACAGGAGGCCTCACATCCTTTGAAAACTCGAGACTTCCGCGGAGACCAATGCTTCCAAAGGAGAGGATGTCTGACTCCTCTTGAAAATGGATAGGAGTCCCAGGATCCCTGTGGCACGTCGAAAGGGACCCTGGGTTTCCCGCCTCACGTGGAGACACGTCCCAATTGCCATGCCAAGACTCGAGGAGAATCCCGAGGTGTCCCTCGCACCTAGGCAGGAGTCCTGACGTCGCTGAACAAACACGTGTCTGGAAGGGCCCTCCCCGTCGTAACTCGAGAATATACCCCAGGTTCCGGCCGCAACTAGAGAAAAACCATGAGACTTCCCACTCGCCGCGAGATGAGGCCCGATTCCCCTGCACTGCGTGCAGAGCAATTCCGTATCCCACATCAAACGTGAAAGGAGCCTTGATTTCCTTGATGGCACTCCAGACAAAACAAAAGATCACTGTCTCAAGTCTAGAGGGATCCTGAGGTCACTGGAGCAACACGAAAGGGCTCCGTGGACCCCAAATCTACTCGAGATGAGAACTTAGTCCCTGGCTTCGACTCAAGAGGAATTCCAACTTTCCACAAGCACCTCAAGAGGAGTCTTCTCTCAGCCACAGGTATGTGACAGGGACACTGAGTTTGTGGCCTCATGTGGAATAGACAACGAGATGCACTGATTCGAAGTAAGGCCGGATATCCCTGCAGTGAATTGAATGCAGGCTCGTCTTGCATCTCCCAAGACGAAGGGATGTCTGAATCCCCTGTGGAGACCACAGAGAAAGACCTAGTTCTCCGACTCATCCCGACCGGAGGCTCACATCCTTTGAAAACTCGAGAGGTTCGCGGAGATCAATGCTTCCAAAGGAGACGATGCCTGACTCCTCTTGAAAATGGATAGGAGTCCCAGGATCCCTGTGGCACGTAGAAAGGGACCCTGGGTCTCCCGCCTCACGTGGAGACGCGTCCCAATTGCCATGCCAAGACTCGAGGAGAATCCCGAGGTGTCCCTCGAACCTAGGCCCGAGTCCTGACGTCGCTGAACTAACACGTGTCTGGAAGGGCCCTCCCCGTCGTAACTCGAGAATATATCCCAGGTTCCGGCCGCAACTCGAGAAAAACCATGAGATTTCCCCGTCGCCGCGAGATGTGGCCCGATTCCCCTGCACAGCGTGCAGAGCAATTCCGTGTTCCACATCAAACTTGAAAGGAGCCTTGATTTCCTTGATGGCACTTCAGAGAAAACCCAAGATCACTGTCTCAATTCTAGAGGGATCCTGAGGTCACTGAAGCAACAGGAAAGGGCTCCGTGGACCCCAAATCAACTCGAGATGAGAGCTTAGTCCCTGGCTTCGACTCAAGAGTCATACCAACTTTCCACAAGCACCTCAAGAGGAGCCTTCTCTCAGCTATAAGTATGTGAGAGGGACCCTGTGTTTGTGGCCTCAAGTGGAATGGACACGGAGATGCTCTGACTCGAAGTAAGGCCGGATATCCCTGCAGTGAATTGAATGCAGGCTCGCCTTGCATCTCCCAAGACGAAGGGATGTCTGAATCCCCTGTGGAGACCACAGAGAAAGACCTAGTCCTCCGCCTCATAGCGACCGGAGGCCTCATATCCTTTGAAAACTCGAGAGGTCCGCGGAGATCAATGCTTCCAAAGGAGAAGATGCCTGACTCCTCTTGAAAATGGATAGGAGTCCCAGGATCCCTGTGGCACGTGGAAAGGGACACTGGGTCTTCCGCCTCACGTGGAGTTGCGTCCCAATTGCCATGCCAAGACTCGAGGAGAATCCCGAGGTGTCCCTCGCACCTAGGCAGGAGTCCTGACGTCGCTGAACAAACACGTGTCTGGAAGGGCCCTCCCCGTCGTAACTCCAGAATATACCCCAGGTTCCGGCCGCAACTCGAGAAAAACCATGAGACTGCCCCCTAGCCGCGAGATGAGTTCCGATTCCCCTGCACTGCGTGCAGAGCAATTCCGTGTTCCACATCAAACCTGAAAGGAGCCTTGATTTCCTTGGTGGCACTCCAAAGAAAACCCAAGATCACTGTCTGAAGTCTAGAGGGATCCTGAGATCACTGGAGCAACACCAAAGGTCTGGGTGGACCCCAAATCAACTCGAGATGAGAGCTTACTCCCTGGCTTCGACTCAAGAAGAATACCAACTTTCCACAAGCACCTCAAGAGGAGGCTTCTCTCAGCTACAGGTATGTGAGAGGGACCCTGAATGTGTGGCCTAAAGTGGAATGGACACCGAGATGCTCTGACTCGAAGTAAGGCCGGATATCCCTTCAGTGAATTGAATGCCGGCTGGTCTTGAATCTCCCAAGTCGAAGGGATGTCTGAATCCCCTGTGGAGACCACAGAGAAAGACCTAGTTCTCCGCCTCATCGCGAACGGAGGCCTCACATCCTTTGAAAACTCGAGAGGTCCGCGGAGATCAATGCTTCCAAAGGAGACGATGCCTGACTCCTCTTGAAAATGGTTAGGAGTCCCAGGATCTGTGTGGCACGTGGAAAGGGACACTGGGTCTCCCGACTCACGTGGAGAGGCGTCCCAATTGCCATGCCAAGACTCGAGGAGAATCCCGAAGTGTCCCTCGCACCTAGGCAGGAGTCCTGACATCGCTGAACAAACACGTGTCTCGAAGGGCCCTCCCTATCGTAACTCGAGAATATACCTCAGGTTCCGGCCGCAACTCGAGAAAAACCATGAGACTTCCCACTCGCCGCGAGATGAGGCCCGATTCCCCTGCACTGCGTGCAGAGCAGTTCCGTGTTCCACATCAAACGTGAAAGGAGCCTTGATTTCCTTGATGGCACTCCAGAGAAAACCCAAGATCACTGTCTCAAGTCTAGAGGGATCCTGAGGTCACTGGAGCAACACGAAAGGGCTATGTGGACCCCAAATCAACTCGAGATGAGAGCTTAGTCCCTGGCTTCGACTCAAGAGGAATACCAACTTTCCACAAGCACCTCAAGAGGAGGCTTCTCTCAGCTACCGGTATGCGAGAGGGACCCTGAGTGTGTGGCCTCAAGTGGAATGGACACCGAGATGCTCTGACTCGAACTAAGGCTGGATATCCTTGCAGTGAATTGAATGCAGGCTCGTCTTGCATCTCCCAAGACGAAGGGATGTCTGAATCCCCTGTGGAGACCACAGAGAAAGACCTAGTCCTCCGCCTCATCCCGACCGGAGGCCTCACATCCTTTGAAAACTCGAGAGGTCCGCGGAGATCAATGCTTCCAAAGGAGACGATGCCTGACTCCTCTTGAAAATGGATAGGAGTCCCAGGATCCCTGTGGCAAGTGCAAAGGGACCCTGGATCTCCCGCCTCATGTGGAGACGCGACCCAAATGCCATTCCAAGACTCGAGGAGAATCCCGAGTTGTCCCTTGCACCTAGGCAGGAGTCCTGACGTCGCTGAACAAACACGTGTCTGGAAGGGCCCTCCCCATCGTAACTCGCGAATATACCCCAGGTTCCGGCCGCAAATCGAGAAAAACCATGAGACTTCCCCCTCGCCACGAGATGAGGCCCGATTCCCCTACACTGCATGCAGAGCAATTCCGTGTTCCACATCAAACGAGAAAGGAGCCTTGATTTCCTTGATGCCACTCCAGAGAAAACCCAAGATCACTGGCTCAAGTCTAGAGGGATCCTGAGGTCACTGGAGCAACAAAGAAGGGCTCCGTGGACCCCAAATCAACTCGAGATGAGAGCTTAGTCCCTGGCTTCGACTCAAGAGGAATACCAACTTTCCACAAGCACCTCAAGAGGAGGCTTCTCTCAGCTACAGGTATGTGAGAGGGACCCTGAGTAAGTGGCCTCAAGTGGAATGGACACCGAGATGTTCTGACTCGACATAAGGCCAGATATCCCTGCAGTGAATTGAATGCCGGCTAGTCTTGCATCTCCCTAGACGAAGGGATGTCTAAAACCCTGTGGAGACCACAGAGAAAGACCTTGTTCTCCGACTCATCGCGACCGGAGGCCTCACATCCCTTGAAAACTCGAGAGGTCCGCGGAGATCAATGCTTCCAAAGGAGACATTGCCTGACTCCTCTTGAAAATGGATAGGAGTCCCAGGATCCCTGTGGCACGTGGAAAGGGATCCTGGGTCTCCCGCCTCACGTGGAGACGCGTCCCAATTGCCATGCCAAGACTCGAGGAGAATCCCGAGGTGTCCCTCGCACCTAGGCAGGAGTCCTGACGTCGCTGAACGAACACGTGTCTGGAAGGGCCCTCCCCGTCGTAACTCGAGAATATACCCCAGGTTCCGGCCGCAACTCGAGAAAAACCATGAGACTTCCCCCTCGCCGCGAGATGAGGGCCTATTTTCCTGCACTGCGTGCAGAGCGACTCTGTGTTCCACATCAAACGTGAAAGGAGCCTTAATTTCCTTGATGGCCCTCCAGAGAAAACCCAAGATCACTGGCTCTAGTCTAGAGGGATCCTGAGGTCACTGGAGCAACACGAAAGGGCTCTGTGGACCCCAAATCAACTCGAGATGAGAGCTTAGTCCCTGGCTTCGACTCAAGAGGAATACCAACTTTCCACAAGCACCTCAAAAGGAGGCTTCTCTCAGCTACAAGTATATGAGAGGGACCCTGAGTTTGTGGCCTCAAGTGGAATGGACACCGAGATGCTCTGACTCGAAGTAAGGCCGGATATCCCTGCAGTGAATTGAATGCAGGCTCGCCTTGCATCTCCCAAGACGAAGGGTTGTCTGAATCCCCTGTGGAGACCACAGAGAAAGACCTAGTCCTCCGCCTCATCCCGACCGGAGGCCTCACATCCTTTGAAAACTCGAGAGGTCCGCGGAGATCAATGCTTCCAAAGGAGACGATGCCTGACTCCTCTTGAAAATGGATAGGAGTCCCAGGATCCCTGCGGCATGTGGAAAGGGAACATGGGTCTCCCGCCTCACGTGGAGACGCGTCCCAATTGCCATGCCAAGACTCGAGGAGAATCCCGAGGTGTCCCTCGCACCTAGGCAGGAGTCCTGACGTCACTGAACGAACACGTGTCTGGAAGGGCCCTCCCCGTCGCAACTCGAGAAAATACCCCAGGTTCCAGCCGCAACTCGAGAAAAACCATGAGAGTTCCCCCTCGCCGCGAGATGAGGCACTATTTTCCTGCACTGCGTGCAGAGCAACTCCGTGTTCCACATCAAACGTGAAAGGAGCCTTGATTTCCTTGATGGCACTCTAGAGAAAACCCAAGATCACTGTCTCAAGTCTAGAGGGATCCTGAGGTCACTGTAGCAATACGAAAGGGCTCTGTGGACCCCAAATCAACTCGAGATGAGAACTTAGTCCCTGGCTTCGACTCAAGAGGAATACCAACTTTCCACAAGCACCTCAAGAGGAGGCTTCTCTCAGCTACAGGTATGTGAGAGGAACCCTGAGTTTGTGGCCTCAAGTGGAATGGACACCGAGATGCTCTGACTCGAAGTAAGCCCGGATATCCCTGCAGTGAATTGAATGCAGGCTCGTCTTGCATCTCCCAAGACGAAGGGATGTCTGAATCCCCTGTGGAGACCACAGAGAAAGACCTAGTCCTCCGCCTCATCGAGACCGGAGGCCTCACATCCTTTCAAAACTCGAGAGGTCCCTGGAGATCAATGCTTTCAAAGGAGACGATGCCTGACTCCTCTTGAAAATGGATAGGAGTCCCAGGAACCCTGTGGCACGTGGAAAGGGACCCTGGGTCTCCCGCCTCACGTGGAGATGCGTGCCAATTGCCATGCCAAGACTCGAGGAGAATCCCAAGGTGTCCCTCGCACCTAGGCAGGAGTCCTGACGTCGCTGAGCAAACACGTGTCTGATAGGGCCCTCCCCGTCGTAACTCGAGAATATACCCCAGGTTCCGGCCGCAACTCGAGAAAAACCATGAGACTTCCCCCTCGCCGCGAGATGAGGCCCGATTCCCTTGCACTGTGTGCAGAGCAATTCCGTGTTCCACATCAAACGTGAAAGGAGCCTTGATTTCCTTGATGGCACTCCAGAGAAAACCCAAGATCACTGTCTCAAGTCTAGAGGGATCCTGAGGTCACTGGAGTAACACGAAAGGGCTCCGTGGAACCGAAATCAACTCGAGATGAGAGCTTAGTCCCTGGCTTCGACTCAAGAGGAATACCAACTTTCCACAAGCACCTCAAGAGGAGGCTTCTCTCAGCTACAGGTATGTGAGAGGGACCCTGAATTTGTGGCCTCAAGTGGAATGGACACCGAGATGCTCTGACTCGAAGTAAGGCCGGATATCCCTGCAGTGAATTGAATGCAGGCTCGCCTTGCATCTTCCAAGACGAAGGATTGTCTGAATCCCCTGTGGAGACCACAGAGAAAGACCTAGTTCTCCGCCTCATCGCGACCGGAGGCCTCACATCCTTTGAAAACTCGAGAGGTCCGCGGAGATCAATGCTTCCAAAGGAGACGAGGCCTGACTCCTCTTGAAAATGGATAGGAGTCCCAGGATCCCTGCGGCATGTGGAAAGGGACACTGGGTCTCCCGCCTCACGTGGAGACGCGTCCCAATTGCCATGCCAAGACTCGTGGAGAATCCCGAGGTGTCCCTCGCACCTAGGCAGGAGTGCTGACGTCGCTGAACAAACACGTGTCTGGAAGGGCCCTCCCCATCGTAACTCGCGAATATACCCCAGGTTCCGGCCGCAAATCGAGAAAAACCATGAGACTTCCCCCTCGCCACGAGATGAGGCCCGATTCCCCTGCACTGCATGCAGAGCAATTCCGTGTTCCACATCAAACGAGAAAGGAGCCTTGATTTCCTTGATGCCACTCCAGAGAAAACCCAAGATCACTGGCTCAAGTCTAGAGGGATCCTGAGGTCACTGGAGCAACAAAGAAGGGCTCCGTGGACCCCAAATCAACTCGAGATGAGAGCTTAGTCCCTGGCTTCGACTCAAGAGGAATACCAACTTTCCACAAGCACCTCAAGAGGAGGCTTCTCTCAGCTACAGGTATGTGAGAGGGACCCTGAGTTTGTGGCCTCAAGTGGAATGGACCCCGAGATGATCTGACTTGAAGTAAGGCCGGATATCCCTGCAGTGAATTGAATGCAGGCTCGTCTTCCATCTCCCAAGACGAAGGAATGTCTGAATCCCTGTGGAGACCACAGAGAAAGACCTAGTCCTCCGCCTCAATGCGACCGGAGGCCTCACATCCTTTGAAAACTCGAGAGGTCCGCGGAGATCAATGCTTCCAAAGGAGATGATGCCTGACTCCTCTTGCAAATGGATAGGAGTCCCAGGATCCTTGTGGCACGTGGAAAGGGACCCTGGGTCTCCCGCCTCACGTGGAGACGTGTCCCAATTGCCATGCCAAGACTCGAGGAGAATCCCGAGGTGTCCCTCGCACCTGGGCAGGAGTCCTGACGTCGCTGAACAAACACGTGTCTGGAAGGGCCCTCCCCGTCGTAACTCGAGAATATACCCCAGGTTCCGGCCGCAACTCGAGAAAAACCATGAGACTTCCCCCTCGCAGCGAGATGAGGCCCGATTCCCCTGCACTGCGTGCAGAGCAATTCCGTGTTCCACATCAAACATGAAAGGAGCCTTGATTTCCTTGATGGCACTCCAGAGAAACCCAAGATCACTGTCTCAAGTCTAGAGGGATCCTGAGGTCACTGGAGCAACACGAAAGGGCTCCGTGGACCCCAAATCAACTCGAGATGAGAGCTTAGTCCCTGGCTTCGACTCAAGAGGAATACCAACTTTCCACAAGCACCTCAAGAGGAGGCTTCTCTCAGCAACAGGTATGTGAGAGGGACCCTGAGTTTGTGGCCTCAATTGTAATGGACACCGAGATGCTCTGACTCGAAGTAAGGCCGGATATGCCTGCAGTGAAATGAATGCAGGCTCGTCTTGCATCTCCCAAGACGAAGGGTTGTCTGAATCCCCTGTGGAGACCACAGAGAAAGACCTAGTCCTCCGCCTCAACCCGACCGGAGGCCTCACATCCTTTGAAAACTCGAGAGGTCTGCGGAGATCAATGCTTTCAAAGGAGACGATGCCTGACTCCTCTTGAAAATGGATGGGAGTCCCAGGATCCCCGCCTCACGTGGAGACGCGTCCCAATTGCCATGCCAAGCCTCGGGGAGAATACCGAGTTGTCCATCGAACCTAGGCCTGGGTTTTGACGTCGATGAGCAAAGGCGTGTCTGGAAGGGCACCCCAGTCGTAACTCGAGCATATACCCCAGATTCCGGCCGCAACTCGAGAAAAACCATGAGACTTCCCCCTCGCCGTGAGATGAGGCCCGATTCCCCTGCACTGCGTGCAGAGCAATTCCGTGTTCCACATCAAACGTGAAAGGAGCCTTAATTTCCTTGATGGCACTCCAGAGAAAACCCAAGATCACTGTCTCACGTCTAGAGGGATCCTGGCGTCACTGTAGCAACACAAAAGGGCTCCCTGGAGCCCAAGTCAACTCGAGATGAGAGTTTAGTCCCTGGCTTCGTCTCAAGAGGAATACCAACTTTCCACAAGCACCTCAAGGGGAGGCTTCTCCCAGCTACAGGTATCTGAGAGGGACCCTGAGTTTGTGGCCTCAAGTGGAATGGACACCGAGATGCTCTGTCTCAAAGTAAGGCCAGATATCCCTGCAGTGAATTGAATGCAGGCTCGTCTTGCATCTCCCAAGACGAAGGGATGTCTGAATCCCCTGTGGAGACGACAGAGAAAGAACTAGTTCTCCGCCTCATTGCGACCAGAGGCGTCACATCCTTTGAAAGCTCCAGAGGTCGGCGGAGATCAATGCTTCCCAAGGAGACGATGCCTGACTCCTCTTGAAAATGGATAGGAGTCCCAGGATCCCTGTGGCACGTGGAAAGGGAAACTGTGTCTCCCGCCTCACGTGGAGACGCGTCCCAATTGCCATGCCAAGACTCGAGGAGAATCCCGAGGTGTCCCTCGCACCTAGGCAGGAGTCCTGACGTCGCTGAACAAACACGCGTCTGAAAGGGCCCTCCCCTTCGTAACTCGAGAATATACCCCAGGTTCCGGCCGCAACACGAGAAATACCATGAGACTTCCCCCTCGCCGCGAGATGAGTCCCGATTCCTCTGCACTGCGTGCAGAGCAATTCCATGTTCCACATCAAACGAGAAAGGAGCCTTGATTTCCTTGATGGCACTCCAGAGAAAACCCAAGATCACTATCTCAAGTCTAGAGGGATCCTGAGGTCACTGGAGCAACACGAAAGGGCTCCGGGGACCCCAAATCAACTCGAGATGAGAGCTTAGTCCCTGGCTTCGACTCAAGAGGAATACCAACTTTCCACAAGCACCTCAAGAGGAGGCTTCGCTCAGCTACAGGTATGTGAGAGGGACCCTGAGTTTGTGGCCTCAAGTGGAATGGACCCCGAGATGCTCTGACTCGAAGTAAGGCCGGATATCCCTGCAGTGAATTGAATGCAGGCTCGTCTTGCATCTCGCAAGACTAAGGGATGTCTGAATCCCCTGTGGAGATCACAGAGAAAGACCTAGTCCTCCGCCTCAACGCGACCGGAGGCCTCACATCCTTTGAAAACTCGAGAGGTCCGCGGAGATCAATGCTTCCAAAGGAGACGATGCCTGACTCCTCTTGAAAATGGATAGGAGTCCCAGGATCCCTGTGGCACGTGGAAAGGGAAACTGTGTCTCCCGCCTCACGTGGAGACGCGTCCCAATTGCCATGCCAAGACTCGAGGAGAATCCCGAGGTGTCCCTCGCACCTAGGCAGGAGTCCTGACGTCGCTGAACAAACACGCGTCTGGAAGGGCCCTCCCCGTCGTAACTCGAGAATATACCCCAGGTTCCGCCCGCAACTGGAGAAAAACCATGAGACTTCCCCCTCGCCGCTAGATGAGGCCCGATTCACCTGCACTGCGTGCAGAGCAATTCCGTGTTCCACATCAAACGTGAAAGGAACCTTGATTTCCTTGATGGCACTCCAGAGAAAACCCAAGATCACTGTCTCAAGTCTAGAGGGATCCTGACGTCACTGGAGCAACAAGAAAGGCTCCGTGGACCCCAAATCAACTCGAGATGAGAGCTTAGTCACTGGCTTCGACTCAAGAGGAATACCAATTTTCCACAAGCACCTCAAGAGGAGGCTTCTCTCAGCTACAGGTATGTGAGAGGGACCCTGAGTTTGTGGCCTCAAGTGGAATGGACACCGAGATGCTCTGACTCGAAGTAAGGCTGGATATCCCTGCAGTGAATTGAATGCAGGCTCGTCTTGCATCTCCCAAGACGAAGGGATGTCTGAATCCCCTGTGGAAACCACAGAGAAAGACATAGTCCTCCGCCTCATCGCGACTGAAGGCCTGACATCCTTTGAAAACTCGAGAGGTCCGCGGAGATCAATGCTTCCAAAGGAGACGATGCCTGACTCTTCTTGAAAATGGATAGGAGTCCCAGGATCCCTGTGGCACGTGGAAAGGGACCCTGGGTCTCCCGCCTCACGAGGAGACGCGTCTCAATTGTCATGCCAAGAGTCGAGGAGAATCCAGAAATGTCCCTCGCACCTATGCCGGAGTCCTGACGTCGCTGAACAAACATGTCTCTGGAAGGGCCCTCCCCGTCGTAACTCGAGAATATACCCCAGGATCCGGCCGCAACTCGAGAAAAACCATGAGACTTCTCCCTCGCCGCGAGATGAGGCCCGATTCCCCTGCACTGTGTGCAGAGCAATACCGCGTTCCACATCAAACGTGAAAGGAGCCTTGATTTCCTTGATGGCACTCCAGAGAAAACCCAAGATCACTGTCTCATGTCTAGAGGGATCCTGAGGTCACTGGAGCAAAACGAAAGGGCTCCGTGGAAACCAAATCAACTCGAGATGAGAGCTTATTCCCTTGCTTCGACTCAAGAGGAATACCAACTTTCCACAAGCACCTCAAGAGGAGGCTTCTCTCAGCTACAGGTATGTGAGAAGGACCCTGAGTTTGTGGCCTCAAGTGGAATGGACACCGAGATGCTCTGACTCGAAGTAAGGCCAGATATCCCTGCACTGTAGTGAATGCAGGCTCGTCTTGCATCTCCCAAGAAGAAGGGATGTCTGAATCCCCTGTGTAGACCACAGAGAAAGACCTAGTCCTCCGCCTCAACGCGACCGGAGGCCTCACATCCTTTTAAAAATCGAGAGGTCCGCGGAGATCAATGCTTCCAAAGGAGACGATGCCTGACTCCTCTTGAAAATGGATAGGAGTCCCAGGATCCCTGTGGCACGTGGAAAGGGACCCTAGGTCTCCCGCCTCACGTGGAGACGCGTCCCAATTGCCATGCCAAGCCTCGGGGAGATACCGAGGTGTCCATCGAACGTAGGCATTGGTTCTGACGTCGCTGAACAAACACGTGTCTGGAAGGGCCCTCCCCGTCGTAACTCGAGAATATACCCCAGGTTCCGGCCGCAACTCGAGAAAAACCATGAGACTGCCCCCTCGCTGCGAGATGAGTCCCGATTCCCCTACACTGCGTGCAGAGGAATTCCGTGTTCCACATCAAATGTGAACGGAGCCTTGATTTCCTTGATGGCACTCCAGAGAAAACCCAAGATCCCTGTCTCAAGTCTAGAGGGATCCTGAGGTCACTGGAGCAACACGAAAGGGCTCCGTGGACCCCAAATCAACTCGAGATGAGAGCTTAGTCCCTGGCTTCAACTAAAGAGGAATACCAACTTTCCATCAGCACCTCAAGAGGAGGCTTCTCTCAGCTACATGTATCTGAGAGAAACCCTGAGTGTGTGGCCTCAAGTGGAATGGACACTGAGATGCTCTGACTCGAAGTAAGGCTGGATATCCCAACAGTGAATTGAATGCAGGCTGGTCTTGCATCTCCCAAGACGAAGGGATGTCTGAATCCCCTGTGGAGACCACAGAGAAAGACCTAGTTCTCCGCCTCATCGTGACTGCAGTCCTCACATCCTTTGAAAACTCGAGAGATCCGCGGAGATCAATGCTTCCAAAGGAGACGATGCCTGACTCCTCTTGAAAATGGATAGGAGTCCCTAGATCCCTGTGGCACGTGGAAAGGGACCCTGGGTCTCCCGCCTCATGTGGAGACGCGTCCCAATTGCCATGCCAAGACTCGAGGAGAATCCCGAGGTGTCCCTCGCACCTAGGCAGGAGTCCTGACGTCGCTGAACAAACACGTGTCTGGAAGGGCCCTCCCGGTCGTAACTCGAGAATATACCCCAGGTTCCGGCCGCACCTCGAGAAAAACCATGAGACTTCCTCCTCGCCGCGATATGAGGCCTGATTCCCCTGCACTGCGTGCAGAGCAATTCCGTGTTCCACATCAAACGTGAAAGGAGCCTTGATTTCCTTGATGGCACTCCAGAGAAAACCCAAGATCACTGTCTCAAGTCTAGAGGGATCCTGAGGTCACTGGAGCAACACGAAAGGGCTCCGTGGACCCCAAATCAACTCGAGATGAGAGCTTTTCCCTGGCTTCGACTCAAGAGGAATACCAACTTTCCACAAGCACCTCAAGAGGAGGCTTCTCTCAGCTACAGGTATGTGAGAGGGACCCTGAGTTTGTGGCCTCAAGTGGAATGGACACCGAGATGCTCTGACTCGAAGTAAGGCCGGATATCCCTGCAGTGAATTGAATGCAGGCTCGTCTTGCATCTCCCAAGACGAAGGGATGTCTGAATCCCCTGTGGAGACCACAGAGAAAGACCTAGTTCTCGGCCTCATCGCGACCGGATGCCTCACATCCTTTGAAAACTCGAGAGGTCCACGCAGAACAAAGCTTCCAAAGGAGACGATGCCTGACTCCTCTTGAAAATGGATAGGAATCCCAGGATCCCTGTGGCACGTGGAAAGGGACCCTGGGTCTCCCGCCTCACGTGGAGACGCGTCCCAATTGCCATGCCAAGACTCGAGGAGAATACCGAGGTGTCCCTCGCACCTAGGCAGGAGTCCTGACGTCGCTGAACAAACACGTGTCTGGAAGGGCCCTCCCCGTCGTAACTCGAGAATATTCCCCAGGTTCCAGCCGCTTCTCGAGAAAAACCATGAGACTTCCCCCTCGCCGCGAGATGAGGCCCGATTCCCCTGCACTGCGTGCAGAGCAATTCCGTGTTCCACATCAGACGTTAAACTAGACTTGATTTCCTTGATGGCACTCCAAAGAAAACCCAAGATCACTGTCTCAAGTCTAGAGGGATCCTGAGGTCACTGTAGCAACACGAAAGGGCTCCGTGGACCCCAAATCAACTCGAGATGAGAGCTTCGTCCCTGGCTTCTACTCTAGAGGAATACCAACTTTCCACAAGCACCTCAAGAGGAGGCTTCTCTGAGATAAAGGTATGTGAGAGAAACCCTGAGTTTGTGGCCTCAAGTGCAATGGACACTGTGATGCTCTGACTCGAAGTAAGGCCGGATATCCCTGCTGTGAATTGAATGCAGGCTCGTCTTGCATCTCCCAAGACCAAGGGATGTCTGAATCCACTGTGGAGACCACAGAGAAAACCTAGTTCTCCGCCTCATCGCGACCGGAGGCCTCTAATCCTTTGAAAACTCGAGAGGTCCACGGAGATCAAGGCTTCCAAAGGAGACGATGCCTGACTCCTCTTGAAAATGGACAGGAGTCCCAGGATCCCTGTGGCACGTGGAAAGGGAACCTGGGTCTCCCGCCTCACGTGGAGACGCGTCCCAATTGCCATGCCAAGACTCGAGGAGAATCCCGAGGTGTCCCTCGCACCTAGGCAGGAGTCCTCACGTCGCTGAACAAACACGTGTCTGGAAGGGTCCTCCCCGTCGCAACTCGAGAATATACCCCAGGTTCCGGCGCAACTCGAGAAAAACCATGAGCCTTACCCCTCGCCGCGAGATGAGGCCCAATTCCCCTGCACTGCCTGCAGAGCAATTCCGTGTTCCACATCAAACGTGAAAGGAGCCTTGATTTCCTTGATGGCACTCCAGAGAAAACCCAAGATCACTGTCTCAAGTCTAGAGGGATCCTGAGGTCACTGGAGCAACACGAAAGGGCTCCGTGGACCCCAAATCAACTCGAGATGAGAGCTTAGTCCCTGGCTCCGACTCAAGAGGAATATCAACTTTTCACAAGCACCTCAAGAGGAGGCTTCTCTCAGCTACAGGTATGTGAGAGGGACCCTGATTATGTGGCCTCAATTGGAATGGACACCGAGATGCTCTGACTCGATGTAAGGCCGGATATCCCTGCAGTGAATTGAATGAAGGCTCGTCTTGCATCTCCCAAGACGAAGGGATTTCTGAATCCCCTGTGGAGACGACAGAGAAAGTACTAGTCCTCCGCCTCATCGCGACCGGAGGCCTCACATCCTTTGAAAACTCGAGAGGTCTGCAGAGATCAATACTTCCAAAGGAGACGATGCCTGACTCCTCTTGAAAATGGATAGGAGTCCCAGGATCCCTGTGGCACGTGGAAAGGGAACCTGGGTCTCCCGCTTCACGTGGAGACGCGGCCCAAATGCCATGCCAAGACTCGAGGAGAATCCCGAGGTGTCCCTCGCACCTAGGCAGGAGTCCTGACGTCGCTGAACAAACACGTGTCTGGAAGGGCCCTCCCCGTCGTAAGTCGAGAATATACCCCAGGTTCCGGCCGCAACTCGAGAAAAACCATGAGACTTCCCCCTCGCCGCGGGAAGAAGCCCGATTGCCCTACACTGCGTGCAGAGCAATTCCGTGTTCCACATCAAACGAGAAAGGAGCCTTGATTTCCTTGATGGCACTCCAGAGAAAACCCAAGATCACTGTCTCATGTCTAGAGGGATCCTGAGGTCACTGGAGCAACACGAAAGGGCTCCGTGGACCCCAAATCAACTCGAGATGAGAGCTTAGTCCCTGGCTTCGACTCAAGAGGAATACCAACTTTCCACAAGCACCTCAAGAGGAGGCTTCTCTCATCTACAAGTATGTGAGAGGGACCCTGAGTTTGTGGCCTCAAGTGGAATGGACACGGAGATGCTCTGACTCGAAGTAAGGCCGGATATCCCTGCAGTGAATGGAATGCAGGCTCATCTTGCATCTCCCAAGACGAAGGGATGTCTGAATCCCCTTTAGAGACGACAGAGAAAGACCTAGTCCTCCGCCTCATCGCAACCGGAGGCCTCACATCCTTTGAGAACTTGAGAGGTCTGCTGAGATTAATGCTTCCAAAGGAGACGATGCCTGACTCCTCTTGAAAATGGATTGGAGTCCCAGGATCCCTGTGGCACGTGGAAAGGGATGCTGGGTCTCCCGCCTCACGTGGAGACGCGTGCCAATTGCCATGCCAAGACTCGAGGAGAATCCCGAGGTGTCCCTCGCACCTAGGCAGGAGTCCTGACATCAATGAACAAACACGTGTCTGGAAGGGCCCTCCCCGTCGTAACTCGAGAATATACCCCAGGTTCCGGCCGCAACTCGAGAAAAACCATGAGATTTCCCCTTCACCGCAAGATGAGGCCCGATTCCCCTGCATTGCCTGCAGAGCAATTCCGTGTTCCACATCAAACGTGAAAGGAGCCTTGATTTCCTTGATGGCACTCCAGAGAAAACCCAATTTCACTGTCTCAAGTCTAGAGGGATCCTGAGGTCACTGGAGCTACAGGAAAGGGCTCCGTGGACCCCAAATCAACTCGAGATGAGAGCTTAGTCCCTGGCTTCGACTCAAGAGGAATACCAACTTTCCACAAGCACCTCAAGAGGAGGCTTCTCTCAGCTACAGGTATGTGAGAGGGACCCTGAGTTTGTGGCCTCAAGTGGAATGGACACCGAGATGCTCTGACTCGAAGTAAGGCCATATATCCCTGCAGTGAAATGAATGCAGGCTCGTCTTGCATCTCCCAAGACGAAGGGATGTCTGAATCCCCTGTGGAGACCACAGAGAAAGACCTAATTCTCCGCCTCATCGCGACCGGAGGCCTCACATCCTTTGAAAACTCGAGAGGTCCGCGGAGATCAATGGTTCCAAAGGAGACGATGCCGGACTCCTCTTGAAAATGGATAGGAGTCCCAGGATCCCTGTGGCACGTGGAAAGGGACCCTGGGTCTCCCGCCTCACGTGGAGACGGGTCCCAATTGCCATGCCAAGACTCGAGGAAAATCCCGAGGTGTCCCTCGCACCTAGGCAGGAGTCCTGACGTCGCTGAACAAACATGTGTCTGGAAGGGCCCTCCCCGTCGTAACTCGAGAATATACCCCAAGTTCCGGCCGCAACTCGAGAAAAACCATGAGACTTCCCCCTCGCCGGGAGATGAGGCCCGATTCCCCTGCAATGCGTGCAGAGCAATTCCGTGTTCCACATCAAACGTGAAAGGAGCCTTGATTTCCTTGATGGCACTCCAGAGAAAACCCAAGATCACTGTCTCAAGTCTAGAGGGATCCTGAGGTCACTGGAGCAACACGAAAGGGCTCCGTGGACCCCAAATCAACTCGAGATGAGAGATTATTCCCTGGCTTCAACTCAAGAGAAATACGAACTTTCCACAAGCACTTCAAGAGGAGGCTTCTCTCAGCTACAGATATGTGAGAGGGACCCTGAGTTTGTGGCATCAAGTGGAATGGACACCGAGATGCTCTGACTCAAAGTAATGCCGGATATCCCTGCAGTGATTTGAATGCAGGCTCATCTTGCATCTCCCAAGACGAAGGGATGTCAGAATCCACTGTGCAGAACACAGAGAAACACCTAGTCCTCCACCTCAACGCGACCGGAGGCCTCACATCCTTTGAAAACACGAGAGTTCCGCGGAGATCAATGCTTCCAAAGGAGACGATGCCTGACTCCTCTTGAAAATGGATAGGAGTCCCAGGATCCCTGTGGCACGTGGAAAGGGACCCTGGGTCTCCCGCCTCACGTGGAGACGTGTCCCAATTGCCATGCCAAGACTCGAGGAGAATCCCGAGGTGTCCCTCGCACCTAGGCAGGAGTCCTGACGTCGCTGAACAAACACGTGTCTGGAAGGGCCCTCCCCGTCGTAACTCGAGAATATACCCCAGGTTCCGGCCGCAACTCGAGAAAAACCATGAGACTTCCCCCTCGCCGTGAGATGAGGCCCGATTCCCCTGGACTGTATGCAGAGCAATTCTGTGTTCCACATCAAACGTGAAAGGAGCCTTGATTTCCTTGATGGCACTCCAGAGAAAACCCAAGATCACTGTCTAAAGTCTAGAGGGATCCTGAGGTCACTGGAGCAACACGAAAGGGCTCCTTGGACCCTAAATCAACTCGAGATGAGAGCTTAGTCCCTGGCTTCTACTCAAGAGGAATACCAACTTTCCACAGGCACGTTAAGAGGAGGGTTCTCTAAGCCACAAGTATGTGAGAAGGACCCTGAGTTTGTGGCCTCAAGTGGAATGAACACCGAGATGCTCTGACTCGAAGTAAGGCCGGATATCCCTGCAGTGAATTGAATGCAGGCTCGTCTTGCATCTCCCAAGACGAAGGGATGTCTGAATCCCCTGTGGAGACCACAGAGAAAGACCTAGTTCTCGGCCTCATCGCGACCGGATGCCTCACATCCTTTGAAAACTCGAGAGGTCCACGCAGAACAAAGCTTCCAAAGGAGACGATGCCTGACTCCTCTTGAAAATGGATAGGAGTCCCAGGATCCCTGTGGCACGTGGAAAGGGACCCTAGGTCTCCCGCCTCACGTGGAGACGCGTCCCAATTGCCATGCCAAGCCTCGGGGAGATACCGAGGTGTCCATCGAACGTAGGCATTGGTTCTGACGTCGCTGAACAAACACGTGTCTGTAAGGGCCCTCCCCGTCGTAACTCGAGAATATACCCCAGGTTCCGGCCGCAACTCGAGAAAAACCATGAGACTGCCCCCTCGCTGCGAGATGAGTCCCGATTCCCCTACACTGCGTGCAGAGGAATTCCGTGTTCCACATCAAATGTGAACGGAGCCTTGATTTCCTTGATGGCACTCCAGAGAAAACCCAAGATCCCTGTCTCAAGTCTAGAGGGATCCTGAGGTCACTGGAGCAACACGAAAGGGCTCCGTGGACCCCAAATCAACTCGAGATGAGAGCTTAGTCCCTGGCTTCAACTAAAGAGGAATACCAACTTTCCATCAGCACCTCAAGAGGAGGCTTCTCTCAGCTACATGTATCTGAGAGAAACCCTGAGTGTGTGGCCTCAAGTGGAATGGACACTGAGATGCTCTGACTCGAAGTAAGGCTGGATATCCCAACAGTGAATTGAATGCAGGCTGGTCTTGCATCTCCCAAGACGAAGGGATGTCTGAATCCCCTGTGGAGACCACAGAGAAAGACCTAGTTCTCCGCCTCATCGTGACTGCAGTCCTCACATCCTTTGAAAACTCGAGAGATCCGCGGAGATCAATGCTTCCAAAGGAGACGATGCCTGACTCCTCTTGAAAATGGATAGGAGTCCCTAGATCCCTGTGGCACGTGGAAAGGGACCCTGGGTCTCCCGCCTCATGTGGAGACGCGTCCCAATTGCCATGCCAAGACTCGAGGAGAATCCCGAGGTGTCCCTCGCACCTAGGCAGGAGTCCTGACGTCGCTGAACAAACACGTGTCTGGAAGGGCCCTCCCGGTCGTAACTCGAGAATATACCCCAGGTTCCGGCCGCACCTCGAGAAAAACCATGAGACTTCCTCCTCGCCGCGATATGAGGCCTGATTCCCCTGCACTGCGTGCAGAGCAATTCCGTGTTCCACATCAAACGTGAAAGGAGCCTTGATTTCCTTGATGGCACTCCAGAGAAAACCCAAGATCACTGTCTCAAGTCTAGAGGGATCCTGAGGTCACTGGAGCAACACGAAAGGGCTCCGTGGACCCCAAATCAACTCGAGATGAGAGCTTTTCCCTGGCTTCGACTCAAGAGGAATACCAACTTTCCACAAGCACCTCAAGAGGAGGCTTCTCTCAGCTACAGGTATGTGAGAGGGACCCTGAGTTTGTGGCCTCAAGTGGAATGGACACCGAGATGCTCTGACTCGAAGTAAGGCCGGATATCCCTGCAGTGAATTGAATGCAGGCTCGTCTTGCATCTCCCAAGACGAAGGGATGTCTGAATCCCCTGTGGAGACCACAGAGAAAGACCTAGTTCTCGGCCTCATCGCGACCGGATGCCTCACATCCTTTGAAAACTCGAGAGGTCCACGCAGAACAAAGCTTCCAAAGGAGACGATGCCTGACTCCTCTTGAAAATGGATAGGAATCCCAGGATCCCTGTGGCACGTGGAAAGGGACCCTGGGTCTCCCGCCTCACGTGGAGACGCGTCCCAATTGCCATGCCAAGACTCGAGGAGAATACCGAGGTGTCCCTCGCACCTAGGCAGGAGTCCTGACGTCGCTGAACAAACACGTGTCTGGAAGGGCCCTCCCCGTCGTAACTCGAGAATATTCCCCAGGTTCCAGCCGCTTCTCGAGAAAAACCATGAGACTTCCCCCTCGCCGCGAGATGAGGCCCGATTCCCCTGCACTGCGTGCAGAGCAATTCCGTGTTCCACATCAGACGTTAAACTAGACTTGATTTCCTTGATGGCACTCCAAAGAAAACCCAAGATCACTGTCTCAAGTCTAGAGGGATCCTGAGGTCACTGTAGCAACACGAAAGGGCTCCGTGGACCCCAAATCAACTCGAGATGAGAGCTTCGTCCCTGGCTTCTACTCTAGAGGAATACCAACTTTCCACAAGCACCTCAAGAGGAGGCTTCTCTGAGATAAAGGTATGTGAGAGAAACCCTGAGTTTGTGGCCTCAAGTGCAATGGACACTGTGATGCTCTGACTCGAAGTAAGGCCGGATATCCCTGCTGTGAATTGAATGCAGGCTCGTCTTGCATCTCCCAAGACCAAGGGATGTCTGAATCCACTGTGGAGACCACAGAGAAAACCTAGTTCTCCGCCTCATCGCGACCGGAGGCCTCTAATCCTTTGAAAACTCGAGAGGTCCACGGAGATCAAGGCTTCCAAAGGAGACGATGCCTGACTCCTCTTGAAAATGGACAGGAGTCCCAGGATCCCTGTGGCACGTGGAAAGGGAACCTGGGTCTCCCGCCTCACGTGGAGACGCGTCCCAATTGCCATGCCAAGACTCGAGGAGAATCCCGAGGTGTCCCTCGCACCTAGGCAGGAGTCCTCACGTCGCTGAACAAACACGTGTCTGGAAGGGTCCTCCCCGTCGCAACTCGAGAATATACCCCAGGTTCCGGCGCAACTCGAGAAAAACCATGAGCCTTACCCCTCGCCGCGAGATGAGGCCCAATTCCCCTGCACTGCCTGCAGAGCAATTCCGTGTTCCACATCAAACGTGAAAGGAGCCTTGATTTCCTTGATGGCACTCCAGAGAAAACCCAAGATCACTGTCTCAAGTCTAGAGGGATCCTGAGGTCACTGGAGCAACACGAAAGGGCTCCGTGGACCCCAAATCAACTCGAGATGAGAGCTTAGTCCCTGGCTCCGACTCAAGAGGAATATCAACTTTTCACAAGCACCTCAAGAGGAGGCTTCTCTCAGCTACAGGTATGTGAGAGGGACCCTGATTATGTGGCCTCAATTGGAATGGACACCGAGATGCTCTGACTCGATGTAAGGCCGGATATCCCTGCAGTGAATTGAATGAAGGCTCGTCTTGCATCTCCCAAGACGAAGGGATTTCTGAATCCCCTGTGGAGACGACAGAGAAAGTACTAGTCCTCCGCCTCATCGCGACCGGAGGCCTCACATCCTTTGAAAACTCGAGAGGTCTGCAGAGATCAATACTTCCAAAGGAGACGATGCCTGACTCCTCTTGAAAATGGATAGGAGTCCCAGGATCCCTGTGGCACGTGGAAAGGGAACCTGGGTCTCCCGCTTCACGTGGAGACGCGGCCCAAATGCCATGCCAAGACTCGAGGAGAATCCCGAGGTGTCCCTCACACCTAGGCAGGAGTCCTGACGTCGCTGAACAAACACGTGTCTGGAAGGGCCCTCCCCGTCGTAAGTCGAGAATATACCCCAGGTTCCGGCCGCAACTCGAGAAAAACCATGAGACTTCCCCTTCGCCGCGAGATGAGGCCCGATTCCCCTGCACTGCCTGCAGAGCAATTCCATGTTCCACATCAAGCGTGAAAGGAGCCTTGATTTCCTTGATGGCACTTCAGAGAAAACCCAAGATCACTGTCTCAAGTCTAGAGAGATTCTGAGGTCACTGGAGCAACAAGTAAGGGCTCCGTGGACCCCAAATCAACTCGAGATGAGAGCTTAGTCCCTGGCTTCGACTCAAGAGGAATACCAACTTGCCACAAGCACCTCAAGAGGAGGCTTCTCTCAGCTACAGGTATGTGAGAGGGACCCTGAGTTTGTGGCCTCAAGTGGAATGGACACCGAGATGCTCTGACTCGAAGTAAGGCCGGATATCCCTGCAGTGAAGTGAATGCAGGCTCGTCTTAAATCTCCCAAGACGAAGGGATGTATGAATCCCCTGTGGAGACCAGAGAGAAAGACCTAGTTCTCCGCCTCATCGCGACCGGAGTCCTCACATCCTTTGAAAACTCGAGAGGTCTGCAGAGATCAATGCTTCCAAAGGAGACGATGCCTGACTCCTCTTGAAAATGGATAGGAGTCCCAGGATCCCTTTGGCACGTGGAAAGGGACCCTGTGTCTCCCGCTTCACGTGGAGACGCGTCCCAATTGCCATGCCAAGACTCGAGGAGAATCATGAGGTGTCCTTCGCACCTAGGCAGGAGTCCTGACGTCGCTGAACAAACACGTGTCTGGAAGGGCCCTCCCCGTCGTAACTCGATAATATACCCCAGGTTCCGGCCGCAACTCGAGAAAAACCATGAGACTTCCCCCTCGCCGCGAGATGAGGCCCGATTCCCCTGCACTGCGTGCAGAGCAATTCCGTGTTCCACATCAAACGTGAAAGGAGCCTTGATTTCCTTGATGGTACTCCAGAGAAAACCCAAGATCACTGTCTCAAGTCTAGAGGGATCCTGAGGTCACTGGAGCAACACGAAATTTGTCCGTGGACCCCAAATCAACTCGAGATGAGAGCTTAGTCCCTGGCTTCGACTCAAGAGGAATACAAACTTGCCACAAGCACCTCAAGAGGAGGCTTCTCTCAGCTACAGGTATGTGAGAGGGACCCTGAGTTTGTAGCCTCAAGTGGAATGGACACCGAGATGCTCTGACTCGAAGTAAGGCCGGATATCCCTGCAGTGAAGTGAATGCAGGCTCGTCTTGAATCTCCCAAGACGAAGGGATGTATGAATCCCCTGAGGAGACCAGAGAGAAAGACCTAGTTCTCCGCCTCATCGCAACCGGAGGCCTCACATCCTTTGAAAACTCGAGAGGTCTGCAGAGATCAATGCTTCCAAAGGAGACGATGCCTGACTCCTCTTGAAAATGGATAGGAGTCCCAGGATCCCTGTCCACGTGGAAGGGGACCCTGGGTCTCCCGCTTCACCTGGAGACGCGTCCCAATTGCCATGCCAAGACTCGAGGAGAATCATGAGGTGTCCTTCGCACCTAGGCAGGAGTCCTGACTTCGCTGAACAAACACGTGTCTGGAAGTGCCCTCCCCGTCGTAACTCGAGAATATACCCCATGTTCTGGCTGCAACTCGAGAAAAACCATGAGACTTCCCCCTCGCCGCGAGATGAGGCCCGATTGCCCTGCACTGCGTGCGGAACAATTCCGTGTTCCACATCAAACGTGAAAGGATCCTTGATTTACTTGATGGCATTCCAGAGAAAACCCAAGATCACTGTCTCAAGTCTAGAGGGATCCTGAGGTCACTGTAGCAACACGAAAGGGCTCCGTGCACCCCAAATCACCTCGAGATGAGACCTTAGTCCATGGATTCGACTCAAGAGGAATACCAACTTAACACAAGCACCTCAAGAGGAGGCTTCTCTCAGCTACAGGTATGTGAGAGGGACCCTGAGTTTGTGGCCTCAAGTGGAATGGACACCGAGATGCTCTGACTCGAAGTAAGGCCGGATATCCCTGCAGTGAATTGAATGCAGGCTCGTCTTGCATCTCCGAAGACGAAGGGATGTCTGAATCCCCTGTGGAGACCACAGAGAAAGACCTAGTTCTCGCCACATTGCGACCGGAATACTCACATCCTTTGAAAACTCGAGAGGTCCACGGAGATCAATGCTTCCAAAGGAGACGATGCCTGACTCCTCTTGAAAATGGATAGGAGTCCCAGGATCCCTGTGGCACGTGGAAAGGGATCCTGGGTCTCCTGCCTCACGTGGAGCCGCGTCCCAATTGCCATGCCAAGACTCGAGGAGAATCCCGAGGTGTCCCTCGCACCTAGGCAGGAGTTCTGACGTCGCTGAACAAACACGTGTCTGGAAGGGCCCTCCCCGTCGTAACTCGAGAATATACCCCAGGTTCCAGCCGCAACTCGAGAAAAACCATGAGACTTCCCCCTCGCCGCGAGATGAGGCCCGATTCCCCTGCACTGTGTGCAGAGCAATTCCGTGTTCCACATCAAACATGAAAGGAGCCTTGATTTCCTTGATGGCACTCCAGAGAAAACCCAAGATCACTGTCTCAAGTCTAGAGGGATCCTGAGGTCACTGTATCAACACGAAAGGGCTCCGTGGAGCCCAAATCAACTCGAGATGAGAGCTTAGTCCCTGGCTTCGACTCAAGAGGAATACCAACTTTCCACAAGCACCTCAAGAGGAGGCTTCTCTCAGCTACAGGTATGTGAGAGGGACCCGGAGTTTGTGGCCTCAAGTGGAATGGACACCGAGATGCTCTGACTCGAAGTAAGGCCGCATATCCCTGCAGTGAATTGAAAGCAGGCTTGCCTTTCATCTCCCAAGACGAAGGGATCTCTGAATCCCTTCTGGAGACTACAGAGAAAGAACTAGTTCTCCGCCTCTTCGCGACCGGAGGCCTCACATCCTTTGAAAATTCGAGAGGTCCGCGGATATCAATGCTTCCAAAGGAGACAATGCCTGACTCCTCTTGAAAATGGATAGGAGTCCCAGGATCCTGTGGCACGTGGAAAGGGACCCTGGGTCTCCCGCCTCACGTGGAGACGCTTCCCAATTGCCATGCCAAGATTCGAGGAGAATACCGAGGTGTCCCTCGCACCTAGGCAGGAGTCCTGACTTCGCTGAACAAACACGTGTCTGGAAGTGCCCTCCCCGTCGTAACTCGAGAATATACCCCATGTTCTGGTTGCAACTCGAGAAAAACCATGAGACTTCCCCCTCGCCGCGAGATGAGGCCCGATTGCCCTGCACTGCGTGCGGAACAATTCCGTGTTCCACATCAAACGTGAAAGGATCCTTGATTTACTTGATGCATTCCAGAGAAAACCCAAGATCACTGTTTCAAGTCTAGAGGGATCCTGAGGTCACTGTAGCAACACGAAAGGGCTCCGTGCACCCCAAATCACCTCGAGATGAGACCTTAGTCCATGGATTCGACTCAAGAGGAATACCAACTTAACACAAGCACCTCAAAAGGAGGCTTCTCTCAGCTACAGGTATGTGAGAGGGACCCTGAGTTTGTGGCCTCAAGTGGAATGGACACCGAGATGCTCTGACTCGAAGTAAGGCCGGATATCCCTGCAGTGAATTGAATGCAGGCTCGTCTTGCATCTCCGAAGACGAAGGGATGTCTGAATCCCCTGTGGAGACCACAGAGAAAGACCTAGTTCTCGCCACATTGCGACCGGAATACTCACATCCTTTGAAAACTCGAGAGGTCCACGGAGATCAATGCTTCCAAAGGAGACGATGCCTAACTCCTCTTGAAAATGGATAGGAGTCCCAGGATCCCTGTGGCACGTGGAAAGGGATCCTGGGTCTCCTGCCTCACGTGGAGCCGCGTCCCAATTGCCATGCCAAGACTCGAGGAGAATCCCGAGGTGTCCCTCGCACCTAGGCAGGAGTTCTGACGTCGCTGAACAAACACGAGTCTGGAAGGGCCCTCCCCGTCGTAACTCGAGAATATACCCCAGGTTCCAGCCGCAACTCGAGAAAAACCATGAGACTTCCCCCTCGCCGCGAGATGAGGCCCGATTCCCCTGCACTGTGTGCAGAGCAATTCCGTGTTCCACATCAAACATGAAAGGAGCCTTGATTTCCTTGATGGCACTCCAGAGAAAACCCAAGATCACTGTCTCAAGTCTAGAGGGATCCTGAGGTCACTGTAGCAACACGAAAGGGCTCCGTGGACCCCAAATCACCTCGAGATGAGACCTTAGTCCATGGATTCGACTCAAGAGGAATACCAACTTAACACAAGCACCTCAAGAGGAGGCTTCTCTCAGCTACAGGTATGTGAGAGGGACCCTGAGTTTGTGGCCTCAAGTGGAATGGACACCTTGATGCTCTGACTCGAAGTAAGGCTGGATATCCCTGCAGTGAATTGAAAGCAGGCTCGTCTTGCATCTCCCAAGACGAAGGGATGTCTGAATCCCCTGTGGAGACCACAGAAAAAGAAATAGTTCTCCGCCTCATCGCGACCGGAGGCCTCACATCCTTTGAAAACTCGAGAGGTCCGCGGAGATCAATGCTTCCAAAGGAGACGATTCCTGACTCCTCTTGAAAATGGATAGGAGTCCCAGGATCCCTGTGGCACGTGGAAAGGGACCCTGGCTCTCCCGCCTCAAGTGGAGACGCGTCCCCATTGCCATGCCAAGACTCGAGGGGAACCCCGAGGTGTCCTCGCACCTAGGCAGGAGTCCTGACGTCGCTGAACAAACACGTGTCTGGAAGGGCCCTCCCCGTCGTAACTCGAGAATATACGCCAGGTTCCGGCCGCAACTCGAGAAAAACCATGAGACTTCCCCCTCGCCACGAGAAGAGCCCCAATTCCCCTGCACTGCGTGCAGAGCAATTCCGTGTTCCACATCAAACGTGAAAGGAGCCTTGATTTCCTTGATGGCACTCCAGAGAAAACCCAAGATCACTGTCTCAAGGGTAGAGGGATCCTGAGGTCACTGGAGCAACACGAAAGGGCTCCGTGGACCCCAAATCAACTGGAGATGAGAGCTTAGTCCCTGGCTTCGAATCAAGTGGAATACCAACCTTCCACAAGCACCTCAAGAGAAGGCTTCTCTCAGCTACAGGTATGTGAGAGAGACCCTGAGGTTGTGGCGTCAAGTGGAATGGACACCGAGATGCTCTGACTCGAAGTAAGGCTGGATATCCCTGCAGTGAATTGAATGCAGGCTCGTCTTGCATCTCCCAAGACGAAGGGATGTCTGAATAACCTGTGGAGACCACAGAGAAAGACCTAGTTCTCCGCCTCATCGCGACCGGAGGCCACATATCCTTTGAAAATTCGAGAGGTCTGCGAAGATCAATGCTTCCAAAGGAGACGATGCCTGACTCTTCTTGAAAATGGATAGGAGTCCCAGGATCCCTGTGGCACGTGGAAAGGGACCCTGGGTCTCCCGCCTCACGTGGAGACGCGTCCCAAATGCCATGCCAATACTCGAGAAGAATCCCGAGGTGTCCCTCGCACCTAGGCAGGAGTCTTGACGTCGCTGAACAAACACGTGTCTGGAAGGGCCCTCCCCGTCGTAACTCGATAATATACCCCAGGTTCCGGCCGCAACTCGAGAAAAACCATGAGACTTCCCCCTCGCCGCGAGATGAGGCCCGATTCCCCTGCACTGCGTGCAGAGCAATTCCGTGTTCCACATCAAACGTGAAAGGAGCCTTGATTTCCTTGATGGCACTCCAGAGAAAACCCAAGATTACTGTCTCAAGTCTAGAGGGATCCTGAGGTCACTGGAGCAACACGAAATTTCTCCGTGGACCCCAAATCAACTCGAGATGAGAGCTTAGTCCCTGGCTTCGACTCAAGAGGAATACCAACTTGCCACAAGCACCTCAAGAGGAGGCTTCTCTCAGCTACAGGTATGTGAGAGGGACCCTGAGTTTGTGGCCTCAAGTGGAATGGACACCGAGATGCTCTGACTCGAAGTAAGGCCGGATATCCCTGCAGTGAAGTGAATGCAGGCTCGTCTTGAATCTCCCAAGACGAAGGGATGTATGAATCCCCTGTGGAGACCAGAGAGAAAGACCTAGTTCTCCGCCTCATCGCGACCGGAGGCCTCACATCCTTTGAAAACTCGAGAGGTCTGCAGAGATCAATGCTTCCAAAGGAGACGATGCCTGACTCCTCTTGAAAATGGATAGGAGTCCCAGGAACCCTTTGGCACGTGGAAAGGGACCCTGTGTCTCCCGCTTCACGTGGAGACGCGTCCCAATTGCCATGCCAAGACTCGAGGAGAATCATGAGGTGTCCTTCGCACCTAGGCAGGAGTCCTGACGTCGCTGAACAAACACGTGTCTGGAAGGGCCCTCCCCGTCGTAACTCGATAATATACCCCAGGTTCCGGCCGCAACTCGAGAAAAACCATGAGACTTCCCCCTCGCCGCGAGATGAGGCCCGATTCCCCTGCACTGCGTGCAGAGCAATTCCGTGTTCCACATCAAACGTGAAAGGAGCCTTGATTTCCTTGATGGCACTCCAGAGAAAACCCAAGATCACTGTCTCAAGTCTAGAGGGATCCTGAGGTCACTGGAGCAACACGAAATTTGTCCGTGGACCCCAAATCAACTCGAGATGAGAGCTTAGTCCCTGGCTTCGACTCAAGAGGAATACAAACTTGCCACAAGCACCTCAAGAGGAGGCTTCTCTCAGCTACAGGTATGTGAGAGGGACCCTGAGTTTGTAGCCTCAAGTGGAATGGACACCGAGATGCTCTGACTCGAAGTAAGGCCGGATATCCCTGCAGTGAAGTGAATGCAGGCTCGTCTTGAATCTCCCAAGACGAAGGGATGTATGAATCCCCTGAGGAGACCAGAGAGAAAGACCTAGTTCTCCGCCTCATCGCAACCGGAGGCCTCACATCCTTTGAAAACTCGAGAGGTCTGCAGAGATCAATGCTTCCAAAGGAGACGATGCCTGACTCCTCTTGAAAATGGATAGGAGTCCCAGGATCCCTGTCCACGTGGAAGGGGACCCTGGGTCTCCCGCTTCACCTGGAGACGCGTCCCAATTGCCATGCCAAGACTCGAGGAGAATCATGAGGTGTCCTTCGCACCTAGGCAGGAGTCCTGACTTCGCTGAACAAACACGTGTCTGGAAGTGCCCTCCCCGTCGTAACTCGAGAATATACCCCATGTTCTGGCTGCAACTCGAGAAAAACCATGAGACTTCCCCCTCGCCGCGAGATGAGGCCCGATTGCCCTGCACTGCGTGCGGAACAATTCCGTGTTCCACATCAAACGTGAAAGGATCCTTGATTTACTTGATGGCATTCCAGAGAAAACCAAAGATCACTGTCTCAAGTCTAGAGGGATCCTGAGGTCACTGTACCAACACGAAAGGGCTCCGTGCACCCCAAATCACCTCGAGATGAGACCTTAGTCCATGGATTCGACTCAAGAGGAATACCAACTTAACACAAGCACCTCAAGAGGAGGCTTCTCTCAGCTACAGGTATGTGAGAGGGACCCTGAGTTTGTGGCCTCAAGTGGAATGGACACCGAGATGCTCTGACTCGAAGTAAGGCCGGATATCCCTGCAGTGAATTGAATGCAGGCTCGTCTTGCATCTCCGAAGACGAAGGGATGTCTGAATCCCCTGTGGAGACCACAGAGAAAGACCTAGTTCTCGCCACATTGCGACCGGAATACTCACATCCTTTGAAAACTCGAGAGGTCCACGGAGATCAATGCTTCCAAAGGAGACGATGCCTGACTCCTCTTGAAAATGGATAGGAGTCCCAGGATCCCTGTGGCACGTGGAAAGGGATCCTGGGTCTCCTGCCTCACGTGGAGCCGCGTCCCAATTGCCATGCCAAGACTCGAGGAGAATCCCGAGGTGTCCCTCGCACCTAGGCAGGAGTTCTGACGTCGCTGAACAAACACGTGTCTGGAAGGGCCCTCCCCGTCGTAACTCGAGAATATACCCCAGGTTCCAGCCGCAACTCGAGAAAAACCATGAGACTTCCCCCTCGCCGCGAGATGAGGCCCGATTCCCCTGCACTGTGTGCAGAGCAATTCCGTGTTCCACATCAAACATGAAAGGAGCCTTGATTTCCTTGATGGCACTCCAGAGAAAACCCAAGATCACTGTCTCAAGTCTAGAGGGATCCTGAGGTCACTGTATCAACACGAAAGGGCTCTGTGGAGCCCAAATCAACTCGAGATGAGAGCTTAGTCCCTGGCTTCGACTCAAGAGGAATACCAACTTTCCACAAGCACCTCAAGAGGAGGCTTCTCTCAGCTACAGGTATGTGAGAGGGACCCGGAGTTTGTGGCCTCAAGTGGAATGGACACCGAGATGCTCTGACTCGAAGTAAGGCCGCATATCCCTGCAGTGAATTGAAAGCAGGCTTGCCTTTCATCTCCCAAGACGAAGGGATCTCTGAATCCCTTCTGGAGACAACAGAGAAAGAACTAGTTCTCCGCCTCTTCGCGACCGGAGGCCTCACATCCTTTGAAAATTCGAGAGGTCCGCGGATATCAATGCTTCCAAAGGAGACAATGCCTGACTCCTCTTGAAAATGGATAGGAGTCCCAGGATCCTGTGGCACGTGGAAAGGGACCCTGGGTCTCCCGCCTCACGTGGAGACGCTTCCCAATTGCCATGCCAAGATTCGAGGAGAATACCGAGGTGTCCCTCGCACCTAGGCAGGAGTCCTGACTTCGCTGAACAAACACGTGTCTGGAAGTGCCCTCCCCGTCGTAACTCGAGAATATACCCCATGTTCTGGCTGCAACTCGAGAAAAACCATGAGACTTCCCCCTCGCCGCGAGATGAGGCCCGATTGCCCTGCACTGCGTGCGGAACAATTCCGTGTTCCACATCAAACGTGAAAGGATCCTTGATTTACTTGATGGCATTCCAGAGAAAACCCAAGATCACTGTCTCAAGTCTAGAGGGATCCTGAGGTCACTGTAGCAACACGAAAGGGCTCCGTGCACCCCAAATCACCTCGAGATGAGACCTTAGTCCATGGATTCGACTCAAGAGGAATACCAACTTAACACAAGCACCTCAAAAGGAGGCTTCTCTCAGCTACAGGTATGTGAGAGGGACCCTGAGTTTGTGGCCTCAAGTGGAATGGACACCGAGATGCTCTGACTCGAAGTAAGGCCGGATATCCCTGCAGTGAATTGAATGCAGGCTCGTCTTGCATCTCCGAAGACGAAGGGATGTCTGAATCCCCTGTGGAGACCACAGAGAAAGACCTAGTTCTCGCCACATTGCGACCGGAATACTCACATCCTTTGAAAACTCGAGAGGTCCACGGAGATCAATGCTTCCAAAGGAGACGATGCCTGACTCCTCTTGAAAATGGATAGGAGTCCCAGGATCCCTGTGGCACGTGGAAAGGGATCCTGGGTCTCCTGCCTCACGTGGAGCCGCGTCCCAATTGCCATGCCAAGACTCGAGGAGAATCCCGAGGTGTCCCTCGCACCTAGGCAGGAGTTCTGACGTTGCTGAACAAACACGTGTCTGGAAGGGCCCTCCCCGTCGTAACTCGAGAATATACCCCAGGTTCCAGCCGCAACTCGAGAAAAACCATGAGACTTCCCCCTCGCCGCGAGATGAGGCCCGATTCCCCTGCACTGCTTGGAGAGCAATTCTGTGTTCCCCATCAAACGTGAAAGGAGCCTTGATTTCCTTGATGGCACTCCAGAGAAAACCGAAGATCACTGTCTCAAGTCTAGAGGGATCCTGAGGTCACTGTAGCAACAAGAAAGGGCTCCGTGGACCCAAAATCAACTCGAGATGAGAGCTTAGTCCCTGGCTTCGAGTCAAGAGGAATACCAACTTTCCACAAGCATCTCAAGAGGAGGCTTCTCTCAGCTACAGGTATGTGAGAGGGACCCTGAGTTTGTGGCCTCCAGTGGAATGGACACCGAGAGGCTCTGACTCGAAGTAAGGCCGGATATCCCTGCAGTGAATGGAAAGCAGGCTCGTCTTGCATCTCCCAAGACGAAGGGATGTCTGAATCCCCTGTGGATACCACAGAGAAAGACCTAGTTCTCCGCCTGATCGCGACCGGAGGCCTCATATCCTTTGAAAATTCGAGAGGTCTGCGAAGATCAATGCTTCCAAAGGAGACGATGCCTGACTCTTCTTGAAAATGGATAGGAGTCCCAGGATCCCTGTGGCACGTGGAATGGGACCCTGGGTCTCCCGCCTCACGTGGAGACGCGTCCCAAATGCCATGCCAATACTCGAGGAGAATCCCGAGTTGTCCCTCGCACCTAGGCAGGAGTCCTGACGTCGCTGAACAAACACGTGTCTGGAAGGGCCCTACCCGTCGTAACTCGATAATATACCCCAGGTTCCGGCCGCAACTCGAGGAAAACCATGAGACTTCCCCTTCGCCGCGAGATGTGGCCCGATTCCCCTGCACTGCGTGCAGAGCAATTCCGTGTTCCACATCAAACGTGAAAGGAGCCTTGATTTCCTTGATGGCACTCCAGAGAAAACCCAAGATCACTGTCTCAAGTCTATAGGGATCCTGAGGTCACTGGAGCAACACGAAATGGCTCCATGGACCCCGAATCAACTCGAGATGAGAGCTTAGTCCCTGGCTTCGACTCAAGAGGAATACCAACTTTCCACAAGCCCCTCAAGAGGAGGCTTCTCTCAGCTACAGGTATGTGAGAGGGACCCTGAGTTTGTGGCCTCAAGTGGAATGGACACCGAGATGCTCTGACTCGAAGTAAGGCCGGATATCCCTGCAGTGAATTGAATGCAGGCTTGTCTTGAATCTCCCAAGACGAAGGGATGTATGAATCCCCTGTGGAGACCACAGAGAAAGACCTAGTTCTCCGCCTCTTCGCGACCGGAGTCCTCACATCCTTTGAAAACTCGAGAGGTCTGCAGAGATCAATGCTTCCAAAGGAGACGATGCCTGACTCCTCTTGAAAATGGATAGGAGTCCCAAGATCCCTGTCCACGTGGAAGGGGACCCTGGGTCTCCCGCCTCACGTGGAGACGCGTCCCAATTGCCATGCCAAGACTCGAGGAGAATCCCGAGTTGTCCCTGGCAGCTAGGCAGGAGTCCTGACGTCGCTGAACAAACACGTGTCTGGAAGGGCCCTCCCCGTCGTAACTCGAGAATATACCCCAGGTTTCGGCCGCAACTAGAGAAAAACCATGAGACTTCCCCCTCGACGCGAGATGAAGCCCGATTCCCCTGCACTGCGTGCAGAGCAATTCCGTGTTCCACATCAAACGAGAAAGGAGCCTTGATTTCCTTGATGGCACTCCAGAGAAAACCCAATATCACTGTCTCAAGGCTAGAGGCATCCTGAGGTCACTGGAGCAACACGAAAGGGCTCCGTGGACCCCAAATCAACTGGAGATGAGAGCTTAGTCCCTGGCTTCGAATCAAGAGGAATACCAATCTTCCACAAGCACCTCAAGAGAAGGCTTCTCTCAGCTACAGGTATGTGAGAGGGACCCTGAGGTTGTGGCCTCAAGTGGAATGGACACCGAGATGCTCTGACTCGAAGTAAGGCCGGATATCCCTGCAGTGAATTGAATGCAGGCTCGTCTTGCATCTCCCAAGACGAAGGGATGTCTGAATCCCCTGTGGAGACCACAGAGAAAGACCTAGTTCTCCGCCTCATCGCGAACGGAGGCCTCATATCCTTTGAAAATTCGAGAGGTCTGCGAAGATCAATGCTTCCAAAGGAGACGATGCCTGACTCTTCTTGAAAATGGATAGGAATCCCAAGGTCCCTGAGGCACGTGGAAAGGGAACCTGAGTCTCCCGCCTCACGTGGAGACGCGTCCCAAATGCCATGCCAATACTCAAGGAGAATCCCGAGGTGTCCCTCGGACCTAGGCAGGAGTCCTGACGTCGCTGAACAAACACGTGTCTGGAAGGGCCCTCCCCGTCGTAACTCGAGAATATACCCCAGGTTCCGGCCGCAACACGAGAAAAACCGTGAGACTTCCCCCTCGCCGCGAGATGAGGCCCGATTCCCCTGCACTGCCTGCAAAGCAATTCCGTGTTCCACATCAAACGTGAAAGGAGCCTTGATTTCCTTGATGGCACTCCAGAGAAAACCCAAGATCACTGTCTCATGTCTAGAGGGATCTTGAGGTCACTGGAGCAACACGAAAGGGCTCCGTGGACCCCAAATCAACTCGAGATGAGAGCTTAGTCCCTGGCTTCGACTCAAGAGGAATATTAACTTTCCAGAAGCCCCTCAAGAGGAGGCTTCTCTCAGCTACAGGTATGTGAGAGGGACCCTGAGTTTGTGGCCTCAAGTGGAATGGACACAGAGATGCTCTGACTCGAAGTAAGGCCGGATATCCATGCAGTGAATTGAATGCAGCCTCGTCTTGCATCTCCCAAGACGAAGGGATGTCTGAATCCCCTGTGGAGACGACAGAGAAAGACCTAGTCCTCCGCCTCATCGCGACAGGAGGCCTCACATCCTTTCAAAACTCGAGAGATCCGCGGAGATCAATGCTTCCAAAGGAGAGGATGCCTGACTCTTCTTGAAAATGGATAGGAGTCCCAGGATCCCTGTGGCACGTGGAAAGGGACCCTGGGTGTCCCGCCTCACATGGAGACGCGTCCCAATTGCCATGCCAAGAATCGAGGAGAATCCCGAGGTGTCCCTCGCACCTAGGCAGGAGTCCTGACGTCGCTGAACAAACACGTGTCTGGAAGGGCCCTCCCCGTCGTAACTCGAGAATATACCCCAGGTTCCGGCCGCAACTCGGGAAAAACCATGAGACTTCCCCCTCGCCGCGAGATGAGGCCCGATTCCCCTGCACTGCGTGCAGAGCAATTCCATGTTCCACATCAAACGTGAAAGGAGCCTTGATTTCCTTGATGGCACTCCAGAGAAAACCCAAGATCACTGTCTCAAGTCTAGAGCGATCATGAGGTCACTGGAGCAACATGAAAGGGCTCCGTGCACCCCAAATCAACTCGAGATGAGAGCTTAGTCCCTGGCTTCGACTGAAGAGGAATACTAACTTTCCACAAGCACCTCAAGAGGAGGCTTCTCTCAGGTACAGCTACGTGAGAGGGACCCTGAGTTTGGGGCCTCAAGTGGAATGGACACCGAGATTCTCTGACTCGAATTAAGGCAGGATATCCCTGCAGTGAATTGAATGCAGGCTCGTCTTGCATCTCCCAAGACGAAGGGATGTCTGAATCCCCTGTGGAGACCACAGAGAAAGACCTAGTCCTCCGCCTCAACACGACCGGAGGCCTCACATCCTTCGAAAACTCGAGAGGTCCGCGGAGATCAATGCTTCCAAAGGAGACGATGCCTGACTCCTCTTGAAAATGGATAGGAGTCCCAGGATCCCTGTGCCACGTGGAAAGGGACACTGGGTCTCCCGCCTCACGTGGAGACGCGTCCCAATTGCCATGCCAAGATTCGAGGAGAATGCCGAGGTGTCCCTCGCACCTAGGCAGGAGTCCTGACGTCGCTGAACAAACACGTGTCAGGAAGAGCCCTCCCGGTCGTAACTCGAGAATATACCCCTGGTTCCGCCCGAAACTCGAGAAAAACGATGAGACTTCCCCCTCGCCGCGAGCTGAGGCCCGATTCCGCTGCACTGCGTGCAGAGCAATTCCGTGTTCCACATCAAACGTGAAAGGAGCCTTGATTTCCTTGATGGCACTCCAGAGAAAACCCAAGATCACTGTCTCAAGTCTAGAGGGATCCTGAGGTCACTGTAGCAACACGAAAGGGCTCCGTGGACCCCAAATCAACTCGAGATGAGAGCTTAGTCCCTGGCTTCGACTCAAGAGGAATACCAACTATCCACAAGCCCCTGAAGAGTTGGCTTCTCTCAGCCACAGGTATGTGAGAAGGACCCTGAGTTTGTGGCCTCAAGTGGAATGGACACCGAGATGCTCTGACTCGAAGTAAGGCCGGATATCCCTGCAGTGAATTGAATGCAGGCTCGTCTTGCATCTCCGAAGACGAAGGGATGTCTGAATCCCCTGTGGAGACCACAGAGAAAGACCTAGTTCTCCGCCTCATCGCGACCGGAGGCCTCACACCCTTTGAAAACTCGAGAGGTCCGCGGAGATCAATGCTTCCAAAGGAGACGATGCCTGACTCCTCTTGAAAATGGATAGGAGTCCCAGGATCCCTGTGACACGTGGAAAGGGACCCTGGGTCTCACGCCTCACTTGGGGACGCGTCCCAATTGCCATGCCAAGACTCGAGGAGAATCCCGAGGTGTCCCTCGCACCTAGGCATGAGTCCTGACGTCGCTGAACAAACACGTGTCTGGAAGGGCCCTCGCCGTCGTAACTCGAGAATATACCACAGGTTCCGGCCGCATCTCGAGAAAAACCATGAGACTTCTTCTTGCCACAACATGAGGCCCGATTCCCCTGCACTGCGTGCAGAGCAATTCCGTGTTCCACATCAAACGTGAAAGGAGCCTTGATTTCCTTGATGGCACTCCAGAGAAAACCCAAGATCACTGTCTCAAGTATAGAGGGATCCTGAGGTCACTGTAGCAACACGAAAGGGCTCCGTGGAACCCAAATCAACTCGAGATGAAAGCTCAGTCCCTGGCTTCGACTCAAGAGGAATACCAACTTTCCACAAGCACGTCAAGAGGAGGCTTCTCTCAGCTACAGGTATGTGAGAGGGACCATGAGTTTCTGGCCTCAAGTGGAATGGACACCGAGATGCTCTGACTCGAAGTAAGGACAGATATCCCTGCAGTGAATTGGATGCAGGCTCCTCTTCCATCTCCCAAGACGAAGGGATGTCTGAATCAACTGTGGAGACAACAGAGAAAGACCTAGTTCTCGCCACATCGCGACAGGAGGCCTCACATCCTTTGAAAACTCGAGAGGTCCGAGGAGATCAATGCTTATAAAGGAAACGATGCCTGACTCCTCTTGAAAATGGATAGGATTCCCAGGACCCTGTGGCACGTGGAAAGGGACACTGGGTCTCCCGCCTCACCTGGAGACGCGTCCCAATTGCCATGCCAAGCCGCGGGGAGAATACCGAGGTGTCCATCGAACCTAGGCATGGGTCTGACGTCGCTGAACAAACACGTGTCTGGAAGGGAAACCCCCGTTGTAACTCGAGAATATACCCCAGGTTCCGGCCGCAACTCGAGAAAAACCATGAGACTTCCCCCTCGCCATGAGATGAGGCCCGATTCCCCTGCACTGCGTTCAGAGCAATTCCGTGTTCCACATCAAACGTGAAAGGAGCCTTGATTTCCTTGATGGCACTCCAGAGAAAACCCAAGATCACTGTCTCAAGTCTAGAGGGATCCTGAGGTCACTGTATCAACACGAAAGGGCTCCGTGGACCCCAAATCAACTCGAGATGAGAGCTTAGTCCCTGGCTTCGACTCAAGAGGAATACCAACTTTCCACAAGCACCTCAAGAGGAGGCTTCTCTCAGCTACAGGTATGTGAGAGGGACCCGGAGTTTGTGGCCTCAAGTGGAATGGACACCGAGATGCTCTGACTCGAAGTAAGGCCGCATATCCCTGCAGTGAATTGAAAGCAGGCTTGCCTTTCATCTCCCAAGACGAAGGGATCTCTGAATCCCTTCTGGAGACCACAGAGAAAGAACTAGTTCTCCGCCTCTTCGCGACCGGAGGCCTCACATCCTTTGAAAATTCGAGAGGTCCGCGGATATCAATGCTTCCAAAGGAGACAATGCCTGACTCCTCTTGAAAATGGATAGGAGTCCCAGGATCCCTGTGGCACGTCGAAAGGGACCCTGGGTCTCCCGCCTCACGTGGAGACGCATCCCAATTGCCAGGCCAAGACTCGAGGACATTCCCGAGGTGTCCCTCGCACCTAGGCAGGAGTCCTGACGTCGCTGAACAAACACGTGTCTGGAAGTGCCCTCCCCGTCGTAACTCGAGAATATACCCCAGGTTCTGGCTGCAACTCGAGAAAAACCATGAGACTTCCCCCTCGCCGCGAGATGAGGCCCGATTACCCTGCACTGCGTGCAGAGTAATTCCGTGTTCCACATCAAACGTGAAAGGAGCCTTGATTTCCTTGATGGCACTCCAGAAAGAACCCAAGATCACTGTCTCAAGTCTAGAGGGATCCTGAGGTCACTGTAGCAACACGAAAGGGCTCCGTGGAACCCAAATCAACTCGAGATGAAAGCTCAGTCCCTGGCTTCGACTCAAGAGGAATACCAACTTTCCACAAGCACCTCAAGAGGAGGCTTCTCTCAGCTACAGGTATGTGAGAGGGACCCTGAGTTTGTGGCCTCAAGTGGAATGGACACCTTGATGCTCTGACTCGAAGTAAGGCCGGATATCCCTGCAGTGAATTGAAAGCAGGCTCGTCTTGCATCTCCCAAGACGAAGGGATGTCTGAATCCCCTGTGGAGACCAGAGAAAAAGAAATAGTTCTCCGCCTCATCGCGACCGGAGGCCTCACATCCTTTGAAAACTCGAGAGGTCCGCGGAGATCAATGCTTCCAAAGGAGACGATGCCTGACTCTTCTTGAAAATGGATAGGAGTCCCAGGATCCCTGTGGCACGTGGAAAGGGACACTCGGTCTCCCGCCTCACATGGAGACGCGTCCAAATTGCCATGCCAAGACTCGAGGAGAATGCCGAGGTGTCCCTCGCACCTAGGCCGAGTCCTGACGTCGCTGAACAAACACGTGTCTGGAAGGGCCCTCCCCGTCGTAACTCGAGAATATACCCCAGGGTCCGTCCGCAACTCGAGAAAAACCATGAGACTTCCCATTCGCCCCGAGATGAGGCCCGATACCGTGCACTGCGTGCAGAGCAATTCCGTGTTCCACATCAAATGTGAACGGAGCTTTGATTTCCTTGATGGCACTCCAGAGAAAACCCAAGATCACTGTCTCAAGTCTAGAGGAATCCTGAGGTAACTGGAGCAACACCAAAATGCTCCATGGACCCCAAATCAACTCGAGATGAGAGCTTAGTCCCTGGCTTCAACTCAAGGGGAATACCAACTTTCAACAAGCACGTCAAGAGGAGGCTTCTCTCAGCTACAGGTAGGTGAGAGGGACCCTGAGTTTGAGGCCTCAAGTGGAATGGAAACCGAGAATCTCTGACTCGAAGTAAGGCCAGATATCCCTGCAGTGAAGTGAATGCAGGCTCGTCTTGCATCTCCCAAGAAGAAGGGATGTCTGAATCCCCTGTGGAGGCCACAGAGAAAGACCTAGTTCTCCGCCTCATCGCGACCGGAGGCCTCACATCCTTTGAAAACTCGAGAGGTCCGCGGAGATCAATGTTTCCAAAGGAGACGATGCCTGACTCCTCTTGAAAATGGATAGGAGTCCCAGGATCCCTGTGGCACGTGGAAAGGGACCCTGGGTCTCCCGCCTCACGTGGAGACCCGTCCCAATTGCCATGCCAAGACTCGAGGAGAATCCCGAGGTGTCCCTCGCACCTAGGCCCGAGTCCTGGCGTCGCTGAACAAACACATGTCTGGAAGGGCTCTCCCCGTCGTAACTCAAGAATATACCCCAGGGTCCGTCCGCAACTCGAGAAAAACCATGAGACTTCCCCCTCGCCGCGATATGAGGCCTGATTCCCCTGCACTGCGTACAGAGCAATTCCGTGTTCCACATCAAACGTGAAAGGAGCCTTGATTTCCTTGATGGCACTCTAGAGAAAACCCAAGATCACAGACTCAAGTCTAGAGGGATCCTGAGGTCACTGTAGCAACACGAACGGGCTCTGCAGACCCAAATCAACTCGAGATGTGAGGTTAGTCCCTGGCTTCGACTCAAGAGGAATACCAACTTTCCATAAGCACCTCAGGGGAGGCTTCTCTCAGCTACAGGTATGTGAGAGGGACCCTGAGATTGTGGCCTCAAGTGGAATGAACACCGAGATGCTCTGACTCAAAGTAAGGACGGATATCCCTGCAGTGAATTGAATGCAGGCTCGTCTTGCATCTCCAAGACGAAGGGATGTCTGCATCCCCTGTGGAGACCAGAGAGAAAGACCTAGTTCTCCGCCTCATCGCTGACGGAGGCCTCACATCCTTTGAAAACTCGAGAGGTGTGCGGAGATCAATGCTTAGAAAGGAGACGATGCCTGACTCCTCTTGAAAATGGATAGGAGTCCCAGGATCCATGTGGCACGTGGAAAGGGACCCTGGGTCTCCCGCCTCACGTGGAGACGCGTCCCAATTGCCATGCCAAGACTCGAGGAGAATCCCGAGGTGTCCCTCGCACCTAGGCAGGAGTCCTGACGTCGCTGAACAAACACGTGTCTGGAAGGGCCCTCCCCGTCGTAACTCGAGAATATACCGCAGGTTCCGGCCGCAACTCGAGAAAAACCATGCGACTTCCCCCTCGCCGCGAGATGAGGCCCGATTTACCTGTGCTGCATGCAGAGCAATTCCGTGTTCCACATCAAACGTGAAAGGATCCTTGATTTCCTTGATGGCATTCCAGACAAACCCCAAGATCACTGTCTCAAGTCTAGAGGGATCCTGAGGTCACTGGAGCAACACGAAAGGGCTCGGTGGACCCCAAATCAACTCGAGATGAGAGCTTAGTCCCTGGCTTCGACTCAAGAGGAATACCAACTTTCCACAAGCACCTCAAGAGGAGGCTTCTCTCAGCTATAGGTATGTGAGAGGGACCCTGAGTTTGTGGCCTCAAGTGGAATGGACAACGAGTTGCTCTGAATTGAAGTAAGGCCGGATATCCCTGCAGTGAATTGAATGCAGGCTCGTCTTGCATCTCCCAAGACGAAGGGATGTCTGCATCCCCTGTGGAGACCACAGAGAAAGACCTAGTTCTCCGCCTCATCGCGACCGGAGGCCTCACATCCTTTGAAAACTCGAGAGGTCCGCGGAGATCAATGCTTCCAAAGGAGACGATGCCTGACTCCTCTTGAAAATGGATAGGAGTCCCAGGATCCCTGTGGCACGTGGAAAGGGACACTGGGTCTCCCGCCTCACGTGGAGACGCGTCCCAATTGCCATGCCAAGACTCGAGGAGAATCCCGAGGTGTCCCTCGCATCTAGACAGGAGTCCTGACGTCGCTGAACAAACACGTGTCTGGAAGGGCCCTCCCCGTCGTAACTCGAGAATACACCCCAGGTTCCGGCCGCAACTCGAGAAAAAACAGGAGACTTCCCCCTTGCCGCGAGATGAAGCCCGATTCCCCTGCACTGCGTGCAGAGCAATTCCGTGTTCCACATCAAACGTGAAAGGAGCCTTGATTTCCTTGATGGCACTCCAGAGAAAACCCAAGATCACTGTCTCAAGTCTAGAGGGATCCTGAGGTCACTGGAGCAACACGAAAGGGCTCCGTGGACCCCAAATCAACTCGAGATGAGAGCTTAGTCCCTGGCTTCGACTCAAGAGGAATACCAACTCTCCAAAAGGACCTCAAGAGGAGGCTTCTCTCAGCTGCAGGTATGTGAGAGGCACCCTGAGCTTGTGGCTGCAAGTGAAATGGACACCGAGATGCTCTGACTCGAAGTAAGGCCGGATATCCCTGCAGTGAATTGAATGCAGGCTCGTCTTGCATCTCCCAAGACGACGGGATGTCTGATACCCCTGTCGAGACCACAGAGAAAGACCTAGTCCTCCGCCTCATCGCGACCGGAGGCCTCACATCCTTTGAAAACTCGAGAGGTCCGCGGAGATCAATGCTTCCAAAGGAGACGATGCTTGACTCCTCTTGAAAATGGATAGGAGTCCCAGGATCCCTGTGGCACGTTATAAGGGACCCTAGGTCTCCCGCCTCACGTGGAGACGCGGCCCAATTGCCATGTCAAGACTCGAGGAGAATCCCGAGGTGTCCCTCGCACCTAGGCAGGAGTCCTGACGTCGCTGAACAAACACGTCTCTGGAAGGGCCCTCCCCGTCGTAACTCGAGAATATACCCCCGGTTCCGGCCGCAACTCGAGAAAAACCATTAGACTTCCCCCTCGCCGCGAGATGAGGCCCGATTCCCCTGCACTGCGTGCAGAGCAATTCCGTGTTCCACATCAAACGTGAAAGGAGCCTTGATTTCCTTCATGGCACTCCAGGGAAAACCCAAGATCACTGTCTCAAGTCTAGAGGGATCCTGAGGTCACTGGAGCAAAACGAAAGGGCTCCGTGGACCCCAAGTCAACTCGAGATGAGAGCTTAGTCCTTGGCTTCGACTCAAGAGGAACACCAACTTTCCACAAGCACCTCAAGAGGAGGCTGCTCTCAGCTACAGGTATGTGAGAGGGACCCTGAGTTTGTGGCCTCAAGTGGAATGGACACAGAGATGCTCTGACTTGAAGTAAGGCCGGATATCCCTGCAGTGAATTGAATGCAGGCTCGTCTTGCATCTCCCAAGACGAAGGGATGTCTGAATCCCCTGTGGAGACCACAGAGAAAGACCTACTCCTCCACCTCAACGCGACCGGAGGCCTCACATCCATTGAAAACTCGAGAGGTCTGCGGAGATCAATGCTTCCAAAGGAGACAATGCCTGACTCCTCTTGAAAATGGATAGGAGTCCTAGGATCCCTGTGGGACGTGGAAAGGGACCCTGGGTCCCCCGCCTCACGTGGAGACGCGTCCCAATTGCAATGCCAAGACTCGAGGAGAATCCCGAGGTGTCTCTCGCACCTAGGCAGGAGTCCTGACGTCGCTGAACAAACACGTGTCTGGAAGGGCCCTCCCCGTCGTAACTCGAGAATATACCCGAGGTTCCGGCCGCAACGAGAGAAAAAATATGAGACTTCCCACTCGCCGCGAGATGAGGCCCGATTCCCCTGCACTGCGTGTAGAGCAATTCCGTATCCCACATCAAACGTGAAAGGAGCCTTGATTTCCTTGATGGCACTCCAGACAAAACAAAAGATCACTGTCTCAAGTCTAGAGGGATCCTGAGGTCACTGTAGAAATACGAAAGGGCTCCGTGGACCCCAAATCAACTCGAGATGAGAACTTAGTCCCTGGCTTCGACTCAAGAGGAATACCAACTTTCCACAAGCACCTCAAGAGAAGGCTTCTCTCAGCTACAGGTATGTGAGAGGGACCCTGAGTTTGTGGCCTCAAGTGGAATGGACACCGAGATGCTCTGACTCGAAGTAAGCCCGGATATCCCTGCAGTGAATTGAATGCAGGCTCGTCTTGCATCTCCCAAGACGATGGGATGTCTGAATCCCCTGTGGAGACCACAGAGAAAGACCTAGTCCTCCGCCTCATCGAGACCGGAGGCCTCACATCCTTTGAAAACTCGAGAGCTCTGCGGAGATCAATGCTTCCAAAGGAGACGATGCCTGACTCCTCTTTAAAATGGATAGGAGTCCCAGGATCCCTGTGGCACGTGGAAAGGGACCCTGGGTCTCCCGCCTCACGTGGAGACGCGTCCCAATTGCCATGCCAAGACTCGAGGAGAATCCCGAGGTGTCCCTCGCACCTAGGCAGGAGTCCTGACGTCGCTGAACAAACACGTGTCTGGAAGGGCCCTCCCCGTCGTAACTCGAGAATATATCCCAGGTTCCGGCCGCAACTCGAGAAAAACCATGAGACTTCCCCCTCGCCGCTAGATGGGGCCCGATTCCACTGCACTGCTTGCAGAGCAATTCCGTGTTCCACATCAAACGTGAAAGGAGCCTTGATTTCCTTGATGGCACTACAGAGAAAACCCTAGATCACTGTCTCAAGTCTAGAGGTATCCTGAGGTCACTGGAGCAACACGAAAGATCTCCGTGGAACCCAAATCAACTCGAGATGAGAGCTTAGTCCCTGGCTTCGACTCAAGAGGAATACCAACTTTTCACAAGCACCTCAAGAGGAGGCTTCTCTCAGCTACAGGTATGTGAGAGGGACCCTGAGTTTGTGGCCTCAAGTGGAATGGACCCCGAGATGATCTCACTTGAATTAAGGCCGGATATCCCTGCAGTGAATTGAATGCAGGCTCGTCTTCCATCTCCAAAGACGAAGTGATGTCTGAATCCCCTGTGGAGACCACAGAGAAAGACCTAGTCCTCCGCCTCAATGCGTCCGGAGGCCTCACATCCTTTGAAAACTCGAGAGGTCCGCGGAGATCAATGCTTCCAAAGGAGACAATGCCTGACTCCTCTTGAAAATGGATAGCAGTCCCAGGATCCCTGTGGCACGTGGAAAGGGACCCTGGGTCTCCCGCCTCACGTGGAGACGCGTCCCAATTGCCATGCCAAGACTCGAGGAGAATCCCGAGGTGTCCCTCGCACCTAGGCAGGAGTCCTGACGTCGCTGAACAAACACGTGTCTGGAAGGGCCCTCCCCGTCGTAACTCGAGAATATATCCCAGGTTCCGGCCGCAACTCGAGAAAAACCATGAGACTTCCCCCTCGCCGCTAGATGGGGCCCGATTCCACTGCACTGCTTGCAGAGCAATTCCGTGTTCCACATCAAACGTGAAAGGAGCCTTGATTTCCTTGATGGCACACCAGAGAAAACCCTAGATCACTGTCTCAAGTCTAGAGGTATCCTGAGGTCACTGGAGCAACACGAAAGATCTCCGTGGAACCCAAATCAACTCGAGATGAGAGCTTAGTCCCTGGCTTCGACTCAAGAGGAATACCAACTTTCCACAAGCACCTCAAGAGGAGGCTTCTCTCAGCTACAGGTATGTGAGAGGGACCCTGAGTTTGTGGCCTCAAGTGGAATGGACACCGAGATGCTCTGACTCGAAGTAAGGCCGGATATCCCTGCAGTGAATGAATGCAGGCTCGTCTTGCATCTCCCAAGACGAAGGGATGTCTGAAACCCCTGTGGAGAACACAGAGAAAGACCTAGTCCTCCGCTTCATCGCAATCGGAGGCCTCACATCCTTTGAATACTCGAGAGGTCCGCGGAGATCAATGTTTCCAAAGGAGACGATGCCTGACTCCTCTTGAAAATGGATAGGAGTCCCAGGATCCCTGTGGCACGTGGAAAGGGACCCTGGGTCTCCCGCCTCACGTGGAGACGCGTCCCAATTGCCATGCCAAGACTCGAGGAGAATCCCGAGGTGTCCCTCGCACCTAGGCAGGAGTCCTGACGTCGCTGAACAAACACGTGTCTGGAAGGGCCCTCCCGGTCGTAACTCAAGAATACACCCCAGGTTCCGGCCGCAACTCGAGAAAAACCATGAGACTTCCCCCTCGCCGCGAGATGAGGCCCGATTCCCCTGCACTGCGTGCAGAGCAATTCCGTGTTCCACATCAAACGTGAAAGGAGCCTTGATTTCTTGATGGCACTCCAGAGAAAACCCAAGATCACTGTCTCAATTCTAGAGGGATCCTGAGGTCACTGGAGCAAAAGGAAAGGGCTCCGGGGAACCCAAATCAACTCGAGATGAGAGCTTAGTCCCTGGCTTCGACTCAAGAGGAATACCAACTTTCCACAAGCACCTCAAGAAGAGGCTTCTCTCAGCTACATGTATGTGAGAGGGACCCTGAGTTTGTGGCCTCAAGTGGAATGGACACCGAGATGCTGTGACTCGAAGTAAGGCCGGATATCCCTGCAGTGAATTGAATGCAGGCTCGTCTTGCATCTCCCAAGACGAAGGGATGTCTGAATCCCCTGTGGAGACCACAGAGAAAGACCTAGTCCTCCGCCTCAACGCGACAGGAGGCCTGACATCCTTTGAGAACTCGAGAGGTCTGCGGAGATCAATGCTTCCAAAGGAGACGATGCCTGACTCCTCTTTAAAATGGATAGGAGTCCCAGGATCCCTGTGGCACGTGGAAAGGGACCCTGGGTCTCCCGCCTCACGTGGAGCCGCATCCCAATTGCCATGCCAAGACTCGAGGAGAATCCCGAGGTGTCCCTCGCACCTAGGCAGGAGTCCTGACGTCGCTGAACAAACACGTGTCTGGAAGGGCCCTCCCCGTCGTAACTCGAGAATATATCCCAGGTTCCGGCCGCAACTCGAGAAAAACCATGAGACTTCCCCCTCGCCGCTAGATGGGGCCCGATTCCACTACACTGCTTGCAGAGCAATTCCATGTTCCACATCAAACGTGAATGGAGCCTTGATTTCCTTGATGGAACACCAGAGAAAACCCTAGATCACTGTCTCAAGTCGAGAGGGATCCTGAGGTCACTGTAGCAACCCGAAAGGGCTCCGTGGACCCCAAATCAACTCGAGATGAGAGCTTCGTCCCTGGCTTCGACTCAAGAGGAATAACAACTTTCCACAAGCACTTCAAGAGGAGGCTTCTCTCAGCTACAGGTATGTGAGAGGGACCCTGAGTTTGTGGCCTCAAGTGGAATGGACACCGAGATGCTCTAACTCGAATTAAGGCCGGATATCCCTGCAGTGAATTGAATGCAGGTTCGTCTTGCATCTCCCAAGACGAAGGGTTGTCTGAATCCCCTGTGGAGACCACAGAGAAAGACCTCGTTCTCCGCCTCATCGAGACCGGAGGCCTCACATTCTTTGCAAACTGGAGAGGTCCGCGGAGATCAATGCTTCCAAAGGAGACGATGCCTGACTCCTCTTGAAAATGGATAGGAGTCCCAGGATCCCTGTGGCACGTGGAAAGGGACCCTGGGTCTCCCGCCTCACGTGGAGACGCATCCCAATTGCCATGCCAAGACTCGAGGAGAATCCCGAGGTGTCCCTCGCACCTAGGCAGGAGTCCTGACGTCGCTGAACAAACACGTGTCTGGAAGGGCCCTCCCCGTCATAACTCGAGAATATACACCAGTTTCGGGCCGCAACTCGAGAAAAACCATGAGATTTCCCCCTCGCCGCGTGTTGAGGCCCGATTCCCCTGCACTGCATGCAGAGCAATTCCGTGTTCCACATCAAACGTGAAAGGAGCCTTGATTTCCTTGATGGCACTCCAGAGAAAACCCAAGATCACTGTCTCAAGTCTAGAGGGATCCTGAGGTCACTGGACCAACAGGAAAGGGCTCCGTGGACCCCAAATCAACTCGAGATGAGAGCTTAGTCCCTGGCTTCGACTCAAGAGGAATACGAACATTCCACAAGCACCTCAAGAGGAGGCTTCTCTCAGCTACAGGTATATTTGAGGGACCCTGAGTTTGTGGCCTCAAGTGGAATGGACACCGAGATGCTCTGACTCGAAGTGAGGCCGGATATCCCTGCAGTGAATTGAATGCAGGCTCGTCTTTCATATCCCAAGACTTAGGGTTGTCTGAATCCGCTGTGGAGATGACAGAGAAAGACCTCGTTCTCCGCCTCATCGAGAACGGAGGCCTCACATTCTTTGAAAACTGGAGAGGTCCGCGGAGATCAATGCTTGCAAAGGAGACGATGCCTGACTGCTCTTGAAAATGGATAGGAGTCCAAGGATCCCTGTGGTACGAGGAAAGGGACCCTGGGTCTCCCACCTCACGTGGAGACGCGTCCAAATTGCCATGCCAAGACTCGAGGAGAATCCCGAGGTGTCCCTCGCACCTAGGCAGAGGTCCTGACGTCGCTGAACAAACACGTGTCTGGAAGGGCCTTCCCCGTCGTAACTCGAGAATATAACCCAGGTTCCAGCCGCAACTCGAGAAAAACCATGAGCCTTCCCCCTTGCCGCGAGATGAGGCCCGATTCCCCTGCACTGCGTGCAGAGCAATTCCGTGTTCCACATCAAACGTGAAAGGAGCCTTGATTTCCTTGATGGCACTCCAGAGAAAACCCAAGATCACTGTCTCAAGTCTAGAGGGATCCTGAGGTCACTGGAGCAACACGAAAGGGCTCCGTGGACCCCAAATCAACTCGAGATGAGAGCTTAGTCCCTGGTTTCGACTCACGAGCAATACCAACTTTCCACAAGCACCTCAAGAGGAGGCTTCTCTCAGCTACAGGTATGTGAGAGGGACACTGAATTTGTGACCTCAAGTGGAATGGACACCGAGATGCTCTGAATCGAAGTAAGGCCGGATATCCCTGCAGTGAATTGAATGCAGGCTCGTCTTGCATCTCGCAAGACGAAGGGATGTCTGAATCCCCTGTGGAGACCACAGAGAAAGACCTAGTCCTCCGCCTCATCGCGACCGGAGGCCTCACATCCTTTGAAAACTCGAGAGGTCCGCGGAGATCAATGCTTCCAAAGGAGACGATGCCTGACTCCTCTTGAAAATGGATAGGAGTCCCAGGATCCCTGTGGCACGTGGAAAGGGACCCTGAGTCTCCCGCCTCACGTGGAGACGCGTCCCAATTGCCATGCCAAGACTCGAGGAGAATCCCGAGGTGTCCTTCGCACCTAGGCAGGAATCCTGACGTCGCTGAACAAACACGTGTCTGGAAGGGCCCTCCCCGTCGTAACTCGAGAATATACCCCAGGTTCGGGCCGCAACTCGAGAAAAACCTTGAGATTTCCCCCTCGCCGCGAGTTGAGGCCCGATTCCCCTGCACTGCATGCAGAGCAATTCCGTGTTCCACATCAAACGTGAAAGGATCCTTGATTTCCTTGATGGCACTCCAGAGAAAACCCAAGATCACTGTCTCAAGTCTAGAGGGATCCTGAGGTCACTGGAGCAACACGAAAGGGCTCCGTGGACCCCAAATCAACTCGAGATGAGAGCTTAGTCCCTGGCTTCGACTCAAGAGGAATACCAACTTTCCACAAGCACCTCAAGAGGAGGCTTCTCTCAGCTACAGGTATATTTGAGGGACCCTGAGTTTGTGGCCTCAAGTGGAATGGACACCGAGATGCTCTGACTCGAAGTGAGGCCGGATATCCCTGCAGTGAATTGAATGCAGGCTCGTCTTGCATCTCCCAAGACGAAGGGTTGTCTGAATCCCCTGTGGAGACCACAGAGAAAGACCTAGTCCTCCACCTCAATGCAACCGGAGGCCTCATATCCTTTGAAAACTCGAGAGGTCCGCGGAGATCAATACTTCCGAAGGAGACGATGCCTGATTCTTCTTGAAAATGGATAGGAGTCCCAGGATCCCTGTGGCACGTGGAAAGGGACACTGGGTCTCCCGCCTCAGGTGGAGACGCGTCCGAATTGCCATGCCAAGACTCGAGGACAATCCCGAGGTGTCCCTGGCACATAGGCAGGAGTCCTGACGTCGCTGAACAAACACATGTCTGGAAGGGCCCTCCCCGTCGTAACTCGAGAATATACCCCAGGTTCCGGCCGGAACTCGAGAAAAACCATGAGACATCCCCCTTGCCGCGAGATGAGGCCCGATTCCCCTGCACTGCGTGCAGAGCAATTCCGTGTTCCACATCAAACGTGAAAGGAGCCTTGATTTCCTTGATGGCACTCCAGAGAAAACCCAAGATCACTGTCTCAAGTCTAGAGGGATCCTGAGGTCACTGGAGCAACACGAAAGGGCTCCGTGGACCCCAAATCAACTCGAGATGAGAGTTTATTCCCTGGCTTCGACTCAAGCGGAATACCACCTTTCAACAAGCACCTCAAGAGAAGGCTTCTCTCAGCTACAGGTGTGTGAGAGGGACCCTGAGTTTGTGGCCCCAAGTGGAATGGACACCGAGATGCTCTGACTCGAAGTAAGGCCGGATATCCCTGCAGTGAATTGAATGCAGGCTCGTCTTGCATCTCCCAAGATGAAGGGATGTCTGAATCCCATGTGGAGACCACAGAGAAAGACCGAGTTCTCCGCCTCATTGCGACCGGAGGCCTCACATCCTTTGAAAACTCAAGAGGTCCGCGGAGATCAATGCTTCCAAAGGAGACGATGCCTGACTCCTCTTGAAAATGGATAGGAGTCCCAGGATCCCTGTGGCACGTGGAAAGGGACCCTGGGTCTTGCGCCTCACTGGAGACGCGTCCCAATTGCCATGCCAAGGCTCAAGGAGAATCCCGAGGTGTCCGTCGCAGCTAGGCAGGAGTCCTGACGTCGCTGAACAAACACGTGTCTGGAAGGGCCCTCCCCATCGTAACTCGAGAATATACCCCAGGTTCGGGCTGCAACTCGAGAAAAACCATGAGCCTTCCCAGTCGCCGCAAGATGAGGCCCGATTCCCCTGCACTGCGTGCAGAGAAATTCCGTGTTCCACATCAAACGTGAAAGAAGCCTTGATTTCCTTGATGGCACTCCGGAGAAACCCCAAGATCACTGTCTCAAGTCGAGAGGGATCCTGAGGTCACTGTAGCAACACGAAAGGGGTCCGTGGACTCCAAATCAACTCGAGATGAGAGCTTCGTCCCTGGCTTCGACTCAAGAGGAATACCAACTTTCCACGAGCACCTCAAGAGGAGGCTTCTCTCAGCTAAAGGTATGTGAGAGGGAACCTGTGTTTGTGGCCTCAAGTAGAATGGACACCGAGATGCTCTGACTCGAAGTAAGGCCGGACATCCCTGCAGTGAATTGAATGCAGGCTCGTTTTGCATCTCCCAAGACGAAGGGATGTCTGAATCCCCTGTGGAGACCACAGACAAAGACTTAGTTCTCCGCCTCATCGCGACCGGAGGCCTCACATCCTTTGAAAACTCGAGAGGTCCGCGGAGATCAATGCTTGAAAAGGAGACGATGCCTGACTCCTCTTCAAAATGGATAGGAGTCCAAGAATCCCTGTGGCACGTGGAAAGGGACCCTGGGTCTCCCGCCTCACGTGGAGACGCGTCCCAATTGCCATGCCAAGACTCGAGGAGAATCCCGAGGTGTCCCTCGCACCTAGGCAGGAGTCCTGACCTCGCTGAACAAACATGTGTCTGGAAAGGCCCTCCCCGTCGTAACTCGAAAATATACCCCAGGTTCCGGCCGCAACTCGAGAAACATCATGAGACTTCCCCCTCGCCGAGAGATGAGGCCCGATTCCCCTGCACTGCGTGCAGAGCAATTCTGTGTTCCACATCAAAAGTGAAAGGAGCCTTGATTTCCTTGATGGCACTCCAGAGAAATCCCAAGATCACTGTCACAAGTCTAGAGGGATCCTGAGGTCACTAGAGCAACACGAAAGGGCTCCGTGGACCCCAAATCAACTCGAGATGAGAGCTTTTCCTTGGCTTCGACTCAAGAGGAATACCAACTTTCCACAAGCACCTCAAGAGTAGGCTTCTCTCAGCTACAGGTATGTGAGAAGGACCCTGAGTTTGTGGCCTCAAGTGGAATGGACACCGAGATGCTCTGACTCGAATTAAGGCCGGATATCACTGCAGTGAATTGAATGCAGGCTCGTCTTGCATCTCCCAAGACGAAGGGATGTCTGAATCCCCTGTGGAGACCACAGAGAAAGACCTAGTCCTCCGCCTCAACGCCAACGGAGGCCTCACATCCTTTAAAAACTCGAGAGGTCTGCGGAGATCAATGCTTGCAAAGGAGACGATGCCTGACTCCTCTTGAAAATGGATAGGATTCCCAGGATCCCTGTGGCACGTGGAAAGGGACCCTTGGTCTCCCGCCTCACGTGGAGACGCGTCCCAATGGCAATGCCAAGACTCGAGGAGAATCCCGAGCTGTCCCTTGCACCTAGGCAGGAGTCCTCACGTCGCTGAACAAACACGTGTCTCGAAGGGCCCTCCCCGTTGTAACTCGAGAATATACCCCAGGTTCCGGCCGCAACTCGAGAAAAACCATGAGACTTCCCCCTCGCCGAGAGATGAGGCCCGATTCCCCTGCACTGCATGCAGAGCAATTCCGTGTTCCACATCAAACGTGAAAGGAGCCTTGATTTCCTTGATGGCACTCCAGAGAAAACCCAAGATCACTGTCTCAAGTCTAGAGGGATCCTGAGGTCACTGTAGCAACACGAAAGGGCTCCGTGGACCCCAAATCAACTGGAGATGAGATCTTAGTCTCTGGCTTCGACTCAAGAGGAATACCAACTTTCCACAAGCACCTCAAGAGTAGGCTTCTCTCAGCTACAGGTATGTGAGAGGGACCCTGAGTTTGTGGCCTCAAGTGGAAGGGACACCGAGATGCTCTGACTCGAAGTAAGGCCGGATATCCCTGCAGTGAATTGAATGCAGGCTCGTCTTGCATCTCCCAAGACGAAGGGATGTCTGAATCCCCTGTGGAGACCACAGAGAAAGACCTAGTCCTCCGCCTCAACGCCAACGGAGGCCTCACATCCTTTGAAAACTCGAGAAGTCCGAGGAGATCAATGCTTCCAAAGGAGACGATGCCTGACTCCTCTTGAAAGTGGATAGGAGTCCCAGGATCCCTGTGGCACGTTGAAAGGGACCCTGGGTCTCCCGCCTCACGTGGAGACGCGTCCCAATTGCCATGCCAAGACTCGAGGAGAATCCCGAGGTGTCCCTCGCACCTAGGCAGGAGTCCTGACGTCGCTGAACAAACACGTGTCTGGAAGTGCCCTCCCCGTCGTAACTCGAGAATATACCCCAGGTTCCGGCCGCAACTCGAGAAAAACCATGAGACTTCCCCCTCGCCGCGAGTTGAGGCCCGATTCCCCTGCACTGCGTGCAGAGCAATTCCGTGTTCCACATCAAACATGAAAGGAGCCTTGATTTCCTTGATGGCACTCCAGAGAAAACCCAAGATCACTGTCTCAAGTCTAGAGGGATCCTGAGGTCACTGGAGCAACACGAAAGGGCTGCCTGGTCCCCAAATCAACCCGAGATGAGAGCTTAGTCCCTGGCTTCGCCTCAAGAGGAATACCAACTTTCCACAAGCACCTCAAGAGGAGGCTTCTCTCAGCTACAGGTATGTGAGAGGGACCCTGAGTTTGTGGCCTCAAGTGGAATGGACAACGAGATGCTCTGTCTCAAAGTAAGGCCGGATATCCCTGCAGTGAATTGAATGCAGGCTCGTCTTGCATTTCGCAAGACGAAGGGATGTCTGCATCCCCTGTGGAGACCACAGAGAAAGGCCTAGTTCTCCGCCTCATCGCGACCGGAGGCCTCACATCCATTGAAAACTCGAGAGGTGCCCGGAGATCAATGCTTCCAAAGGAGACGATGCCTGACTCCTCTTGAAAATGTATAGGGGTCCCAGGATCCCTGTGGCAGGTGGAAATGGACCCTGGGTCTCCCGCCTCACGTGGACGCGTCCAATTGCCATGCCAAGACTCGAGGAGAATCCAGAGGTGTCCCTCGCACCTAGGCAGGAGTCCTGACGTCGCTGAACAAACACGTGTCTGGAAGGGCCCTCCCCGTCGTAACTCGAGAATATACCCCAGGTTCCGGCCGCAACTGGAGAAAAACCATGCGACTTCCCCATCGCCGCGAGATGAGGCCCGATTTCCCTGCGCTGCATGCAGAGCAATTGCGTGTTCCACATCAAACGTGAAAGGAGCCTTGATTTCCTTGATGGCACTCCAGGGAAAACCCAAGATAACTTTCTCAAGTCTAGAGGGATCCTGAGGTCTCTGTAGCAACACAAAATGGCTCCGTGGACCCCAAATCAACTCGAGATGAGAGCTTAGTCCCTGGCTTCGACTCAAGAGGAATACCAACTTTCCACAAGCACCTTAAGAGGAGGCTTCTCTCAGCTATAGGTATGTGAGAGGGACCCTGAGTTTTTGGCCTCAAGTGGAATGGACACCGAGATGCTCTGACTCGAAGTTAGGCCGGATATCCCTGCAGTGAATTGAATGCAGGCTCATCTTGCATCTCCCAAGACGAAGGGATGTCTGCATCCCCTGTGGAGACCACAGAGAAAGACCTAGTTCTCCGCCTCATCGCGACCGGAGGCCTCATATCATTTGAAAACTCGAGAGGTCCGCGGAGAACAATGCTTCCAAAGGAGAAGATGCCTGACTCGTCTTGAAAATGGATAGGATTCCCAAGATCCCTGTGGCACGGGGACAGGGACCCTGGGTCTCCCGCCTCACGTGGAGACACGTCCCTGTTGCCATGCCCAGACTCGACGAGAATCCCGAGGTTTCCCTCGCACCTAGGCAGGAGTCCTGACGTCGCTGAACAAACACGTGTCTGGAAGGGCCCTCCCCGTCGTAACTCGAGAATATACCCCAGGTTCCGGCCACAACTCGAGAAGAGCCATGAGACTTTCACCTCGCCGGGAGATGAGGCCCGATTCCCCTGCACTGCATGCAGAGCAATTCCGTGTTCCACATCAAACGTGAAAGGAGCCTTGATTTCCTTGATGGCACTCCAGAGAAAACCCAAGATCACTGTCTCAAGTCTAGAGGGATCCTGAGGTCACTGTATCAACACGAAAGGTCTGTGCAGACCCAAATCATATCGAGATGAGAGGTTAGTCCCTGGCATCGATTCAAGAGGAATACCAACTTTCCACAAGAACCTCAGGGGAGGCTTCTCTCAGCTACAGGTATGTGAGAGCGACCCTGAGTTTGTGGCCTCAAGTGGAATGGACACCGAGATGCTCTGACTCGAAGTAAGGCCGGATATCCCTGCAGTGATTTGAATGCTGGCTCGGCTTGCATCTCCCAAGACAAAGGGATGTCTGCATCCCCTGTGGAGACCAGAGAGAAAGACCTAGTTCTCCGCCTCATCGCGAACAGAGGCCTCACATCCTTTGAAAATTCGAGAGGTCCGCGGAGATCAATGCTTCCAAAGGAGACGATGCCTGACTCCTCTTGAAAATGGATAGGAGTCCAAGGATCCATGTGGCATGTGGAAAGGGACGCTGGGTCTCCCGCCTCACGTGGAGACGCGTCCCAATTGCCATGCCAAGACTCGAGGAGAATCCCGAGGTGTCCCTCGCACCTAGGCAGGAGTCCTGACGTTGCTGAACAAATAAATATCTGGAATTGCCCTCCCAGTCGTAACTCGAGGATATACCCCAGGTTCCGGCCGCAAATCGAGAAAAACCATGAGACTTCCCCCTCACGGCGAGATGAGGCCCGATTCGAATGCAATGTGTGCAGAGCAATTCCGTGTTCCACATCAAACGTGAAAGGAGCCTTGATTTTCTTGATGGCACTCCAGAGAAAACCCAAGATCACTGGCTCAAGTCTAGAGGGATGCTGAGGTCACTGGAGCAACACGAAATGGCTCCGTGGACCCCAAATCAACTCAAGATGAGAGCTTAGTCCCTGGCTTCGACTCAAGAGGAATACCAACTTTCCACAAACACCTCAAGAGGAGGCTTCTCTCAGCTACATGTATGTGAGAGGGCCCCTGAGTTTGTGGCCTCAAGTGGAATGGACACCGAGATGCTCTGACTCGATTAAGACCAGATATCCCTAAAGTGAATTGAATGCAGGCTCGTCTTGCGTCTCCCAAGACGAAGGGATGTCTGAATCCCCTGTGGAGACCACAGAGAAAGACCTAGTCCTCCGCCTCATCGCGACCGGAGACCTCACATCCTTTGAAAACTCGAGAGCTTGGGGAGATCAATGCTTCCAAAGGAGACGATGCCTGACTCCTCTTGAAAATGGATAGGAGTCCCAGGATCTCTGTGGCACGTGGGAAGAGACCCTGGGTCTCCCGCCTCACGTGGAGACGCGTCCCAATTGCCATGCCAAGACTCGAGGAGAATCCCGAGGTGTCCCTCGCACCTAGGCAGGAGTCCTGACGTCGTTGAACAAACACGTGTCTGGAAGGGCCCCCCCCCCCCGTCGTAACTCGAAAATATACCCCAGGTTCTGGGCACAAGTGGCGAAAAACCATGAGACTTCCCCCTCGCCGCGAGATGAGGCCCGATTCCCCTGCACTGCGTGCAGAGCAATTCCTTGTTCCACATCAGACGTTAAACTAGACTTGATTTCCTTGATGGCTCTCCAAAGAAAACCCAAGATCACTGTCTCAAGTCTAGAGGGATCCTGAGGTCACTGTATCAACACGAAAGGGCTCCGTGGACCCCAAATCAACTCGAGATGAGAGCTTCGTCCCTGGCTTCTACTCTAGAGGAATACCAACTTTCCACAAGCACCTCAAGAGGAGACTTCTCTGAGATACAGGTATGTGAGAGAAACCCTGAGTTTGTGGCCTCAAGTGCAATGGACACTGTGATGCTCTGACTCGAAGGAAGGCCGGATATCCCTGCTGTGAATTGAATGCAGGCTCGTCTTGCATCTCCCAAGACGAAGGGATGTCTGAATCCACTGTGGAGACCACAGAGAAAACCTAGTTCTCCGCCTCATCGCGACCGGAGGCCTCTAATCCTTTGAAAACTCGAGAGGTCCGCGGAGATCAATGCTTCCAAATGAGACGATGCCTGACTCCTCTTGAAAATGGATAGGAGTCCCAGGATCCCTGTGGCACGTGGAAAGGGACCCTGGGTCTCCCGCCTCACGTGGAGACGTGTCCCAATTGCCATTCCAAGACTCGAGGAGAATCCCGAGTTGTCCCTCGCACCTAGTCAGGAGTCCTGACGTCGCTGAACAAACACGTGTCTGGAAGGGCCCTCCCCGTCGTAACTCCAGAATATACCCCAGGTTCCGGCCGCAACTCGAGAAAAACCATGAGACTTCCCCCTCGCGGCAAGATGAGGCCCGATTCCCCTGCACTGCGAGCAAAGCAATTGCGTGTTCCACATCAAACGAGAAAGGAGCCTTGATTACCTTGATGGCACTCCAGAGAAAACCCAAATCACTGTCTCAATTCTAGAGGGATCCTGAGGTCACTGTAGCAACACGAAAGGGCTTCGTGTGCCGCAAACAACTCGAGATGAGAGCTTCGTCCCTGCCTTCGACTCAAGAGGAATACCAACTTTCCACAAGCACCTCAAGAGGAGGCTTCTGTCACCTTCAGGTATGTGAGAGGGACCCTGAGTTTGTGGCCTCAAGTGGAATGGACACCCAGATGCTCTGACTCGAAGTAAGGCCGGATATCCCTGCAGTGAATTGAATCCAGGCTCGTCTTGCATCTCCCAAGATGAAGGGATGTCTGAATCCCCTGTGGAGACCACAGAGAAAGATCTAGTCCTCCGCTTCATCGCGACCGGAGGCCTCACATCCTTTGAAAACTCGAGAGGTCCGCGGAGATCAATGCTTCCAAAGGAGACGATGCCTGACTCCTCTTGAAAATGGATAGGAGTCCCAGGATCCCTGTGGCACGTGGAAAGGGACCCTGGGTCTCCCGCCTCACGTGGAGACGCGTCCCAATTGCCATGCCAAGACTCGAGGAGAATCCCGAGGTGTCCCTCGCACCTAGGCAGGAGTCCTGACGTCGCTGAACAAACACGTGTCAGGAAGGGCCCTCCCCGTCTTAACTCGAGAATATACCCCAGGTCCGGCCGCAACTCGAGAAAAATCATGAGACTTCCCCCTCGCCACGAGATGAGGCCCGATTCCCCTGCACTGCATGCAGAGCAATTCCGTGTTCCACATCAAACGTGAAAGGAGCCTTGATTTCCTTGATGGCACTCCAGAGAAAACCCAAGATCACTGTCTCAAGTCTAGAGGGATCCTGAGGTCACTGTAGCAACACGAAAGGGCTCCGTGGACCCCAAATCAACTCGAGATGAGAGCTTACTCCCTGGCTTCGACTCAAGAGGAATACCAACTTTCCACAAGCACCTCAAGAGGAGGCTTCTCTCAGCTACAGGTATGTGAGAGGTACCCTGAGTTTGTGGCCTCAAGTGGAATGGACACAGAGATGCTCTGACTCGAAGTAAGGCCGGATATCCCTGCAGTGAATTGAATGCAGGCTCGTCTTGCATCTCCCAAGACGAAGGGATGTCTGAATGCCCTGTGGAGACCACAGAGAAAGACCTAGTCCTCCGCCTCTTCGCGACCGGAGGCCTCACATCCTTTGAAAACTCGAGCGGTCCGCGCAGATCAATGCTTCCAAAGGAGACGATGCCTGACTCCTCTTGAAAATGGATAGGAGTCCCAGGATCCCTGTGGCACTTGGAAAGGGACCCTGGGTCTCCCTCCTCACGTGGAGACGCGTCCCAATTGCCATGCCAAGACTCGAGGAGAATTCCGAGGTGTCCCTCGCACCTAGGCAGGAGTCCTGACGTAGCTGAACAAACACGTATCTGGAAGGGCCCTCCCCGTCTTAACTCGAGAATATACCCCAGGTTCCAGCCGCAACTCGAGAAAAACCATGAGACTTCCCCCTCGCAGCGAGATGAGGCCCGATTCCCCTGCACTGCGTGCAGAGCAATTCCGTGTTCCACATCAAACGTGAAAGGAGACTTGATTTCCTTGATGGCACTCCAGAGAAAACCCAAGATCACTGTCTCAAGTCTAGAGGGATCCTGAGGTCACTGGAGCAACACGAAAGGGCTCCGTGGACCCCAAATAAACTCGAGATGAGAGCTTAGTCCCTGGCTTCGACTCAAGAGGAAAACCAACTTTTTACAAGCACCTTAAGAGGAGTCTTCTCTCAGCTACAGGTATGTGAGAGGGACCCTGAGTATCTGGCCTCAAGTGGAATGGACACCGAGATGCTCTGACTCGAAGTAAGGTCGTATATCCCTGCAGTGAATTGAATGCAGGCTCGTCTTGCATCTCCCAAGACGAAGGGTTGTCTGAATCCCCTGTGGAGACGACAGAGAAAGACCGAGTTCTCCGCCTCATCGGGACCGGCGGCCTCACATCCTTTGAAAACTCGAGAGGTCTGCGGAGATCAATGCTTCCAAAGGAGACGATGCCTGGCTCTTCTTGAAAATGGATAGGAGTCCCAGGATCACTGTGGCACGTGGAAAGGGACCCTGGGTCTCCCGCCTCACGTGGAGACGCGTCCCAATTGCCATGCCAAGACTCGAGGAGAATCCCGAGGTGTCCCTCGCACCTAGGCAGGAGTCCTGACGTCGCTTAACAAACACGTGTCTGGAAGGGCCCTCCCCGTCGTAACTCGAGAATATACCCCAGGTTCCGGCCGCAACTCGAGAAAAACCATGAGACTTCCCCCTCGCCGCTGGATGAGGCCCGATTCCCCTGCACTGCGTGCAGAGCAATTCCGTGTTCCACATCAAACCTGAAAGGAGCCTTGATTTCCTTGATGGCACTCCAGAGAAAACCCAAGATCACTGTCTCAAGTCGAGAGGGATCCTGAGGTCACTGGAGCAACACGAAAGGGCTCCGTGGGCCCCAAATCAACTCGAGATGAGAGCTTAGTCCCTGGCTTCGACTCAAGAGGAATACCAACTTTACACCAGCCCCTCAAGAGGAGGCTACTCTCAGCTAATGGTATGTGAGAGGGACCCTGAGTTTGTCGCCTCAAGTGGAATGGACACCGAGATGCTCTGACTCGAAGTAAGGCCAGATATCCCTGCAGTGATTTGAATGCAGGCTGGTCTTGCATCTCCGAAGACGAAGGGTTGTCTGAATCCCCTGTGGAGACCACAGAGAAAGACCTAGTCCTCCACCTCAACGCAACCGGAGGCCTCATATCCTTTAAAAACTCGAGAGGACCTCGGAGATCAATACTTCCGAAGGAGACGATGCCTGACTCCTCTTGAAAATGGATAGGAGGCCCAGGATCCCTGTGGCACGTGGAAAGGGACCCTGGGTCTCCCGCCTCACGTGGAGACGCGTCCCTATTGCCATGCCAAGCCTCGAGGAGAATCCCGAGGTGTCCCTCGCACCTAGGCAGGATTCCTGACGTCGCTTAACAAACACGTGTCTGGAAGTCCCTCCCCGTCGAAACTCGAGAATATACCCTAGGTTCCGGCCGCAAATCGAGAAAAACCATGAGACTTCCCCCTCGCCGCTGGATGAGGCCCGATTCCCCTGCACTGCGTGCAGAGCAATTCCGTGTTCCACATCAAACGTGAAAGGAGCCTTGAATTCCTTGATGGCACTCCAGAGAAAACCCAAGATCACTGTCTCAAGTCTGGAGGGATCCTGAGGTCACTGGAGCAAAACGAAAGGGCTCCGTGGACCCCAAATCAACTCGAGATGAGAGCTTAGTCCCTGGCTTCCACTCAAGAGGAATACCAACTTTCCACAAGCACCTGAAGAGGAGGCTTCTCGCAGCCACAGGTATGTGAGAGGGACCCTGAGTTTGTGGCCTCAAGTGGAATGGACACCGAGATGCTCTGACTCGAAGTAAGGCCACATATCCCTGCAGTGAATTGAATGCAGGCTCGTCTTGCATCTCCCAAGACGAAGGGATGTCTGAATTCCCTGTGGAGACGACAGAGAAAGACCTAGTCCTCTGCCTCATCGAGACGGGAGGCATCACATCCTTTGAAAACTCGAGAGGTCTGCGGAGATCAATGCTTCTAAAGGAGACGATGCCTGACTCCTCTTGAAAATGGATAGGAGTCCCAGGATCCCTGTGGCACGTGGAAAGGGACCCTGGGTCTCCCGCCTCACGTGGAGACGCGTCCCACTTGCCATGCCAAGACTCGAGGAGAATCCCGAGGTGTCCCTCGCACCTAGGCAGGAGTCCTGATCGCTGAACAAACACGTGTCTGGAAGGGCCCTCCCCGTCGTAACTCGAGAATATACCCCAGGTTCCGGCCGCAACTCGAGAAAAACCATGAGATTTCCCCCTCGCCGCGAGTTGAGGCCCGTTTCCCCTGCACTGCATGCAGAGCAATTCCGTGTTCCACATCAAACCTGAAAGGAGCCTTGATTTCCTTGATGGCACTCCAGAGAAAACCCAAGATCACTGTCTCAAGTCTAGAGGGATCCTGAGGTCACTGGAGCAACACGAAATTTCCCCTTGGACCCCAAATCAACTCGAGATGAGAGCTTAGTCCCTGGCTTCGACTCAAGTGGAATACCAACTTTCCATAAGCACCTCAAGAGGAGGCTTCTCTCATCTACAGGTATGTGAGAGGGACCTTGAGTTTGTGGCCTCAAGTCGAATGGACACCGAGATGCTCTGACTCGAAGTAAGGCCGGATATCCCTGCAGTGAATTGAATGCAGGCTCGTCTTGCATCTCCCAAGACGAAGGGATGTCTGAATCCCCTGTGGAGACCTCAGAGAAAGACCTAGTCCTCCGCCTCATTGCGACCGGAGGCCTCACATCATTTGAAAACTCGAGAGGTCCGCGGAGATCAATGCTTCCAAAGGAGCCGATGCCTGAATCCTCTTGAAAATGGATAGGAGTCCCAGGAAATCTGTGGCACGTGGAAAGGAACCCTGGGTCTCCCGCCTCACGTGGAGACGCGTCCAAATTGCCATGCCAAGACTCAAGGAGAATCCCCAGGTGTCCCTCGCACCTAGGCAGGAGTCCTGACATCGCTGAACAAACACATGTCTGGAAGGGCCCTCCCCGTCGTAACTCGAGAATATACACCAGGTTCCGGCCGCAACTCAAGAAAAACCATGAGATTTCCCCCTCGCCGCGAGTTTAGGCCCGATTCCCCTGCACTGAATGCAGAGCAATTCCGTGTTCCACATCAAACGTGAAAGGAGCCTTGATTTCCTTGATGGCACTCCAGAGAAAACCCAAGATCACTGTCTCAAGTCTAGAGGGATCCTGAAGTCACTGGACCAACAGGAAAGGGCTTCGCGGACCCCAAATCAACTCGAGATGAGAGCTTAGACCCTGGCTTAGACTCAAGAAGAATACCAACTTTCCACAAGGACCTCAAGAGGAGGCTTCTCTCAGCTACATGTATATTTGAGGGACCCTGAGTTTGTGGCCTCAAGTGGAATGGACACCGAGATACTCTGACTCGAAGTAAGGCCGGATATCCCTGCAGTGAATTGAATGCAGGCTCGTCTTGCATCTCCCAAGACGAAGGGTTGTCTGAATCCCCTGTGGAGACCATAGAGTAAGACCTAGTCCTCCGCCTCAACGCGACTGAAGGCCTCACATCCTTTGAAAACCCAAGAGGTCCGCAGAGATCAATGCTTCCAAAGGAGACGATGCCTGACTCCTCTTGAAAATGCATAGGAGTCCCAGGATCCCTGTGGCACGTAGAAAAGGACCCTGGGTCTCCCCCCTCACTTGGAGACGCGTCCCAATTGCCATGCAAAGACTCGAGGAGAATCCCGAGGTGTCCCTCGCCCCTAGTCAGGAATCCTGATGTCGCTGAACAAACACGTGTCTGGAAGGGCCCTCCCCGTCGTAACTCGAGAATATACCCCAGGTTCCGGCCGCAACTCGAGAAAAACCATGAGACTTCCCACTCGCCGCGAGATGAGGCCCGATTCCCCTGCACTGCGTGCAGAGCAATTCCTGAGCAGCGCAGACGGAGAGAGCAGCGCCAGCCCCTCCCCGCAGCGCCAGCCCGTCCCCGCAGCACAAGCCCCTCCCCCCGGAGCGACGGAACTAGCTACCTGAATAAGAGTCCACCTCCGCCCGCCTGTGTCAGGGCGGAAATGAGGCTCTGAAGAGACCGGCAAACAGAAGCCAAATAAACAAAGGGAACCGCTTCAGAAGGGACTGGTGCAACAGATTAAAATCCCTCTAGGAAACATTGACTACACTGGAGGAGCCTGTAGATATCGAGAAGCGTAAGCTGGAACGAGGAGCTATCTGAAACTGAGCCGAACCCACACTGACCGCAACAGCTCCAGAGAAACTCGTAGATATAATTTTACTTTTTTCTCTTTTTTTAATTTTTTTTTCTTTTTTTCTTTTTTCTTTTTTATTTTTTCTCTTTTATTTTCCTTTAAAATCCCCTATTACTCCCCCATTACTCCTTAACTTTCATTTCCATAGACTTTTACGATTTTTTAATTAGGGGGAAAAAAAAATTTTTTTTTCCTTTTTTTTTTTCTTTTTTTCCTGTTTTTTTTCTTTTTCTTTCTTTTTTTTTCTTTTTTTTCTTTCCTTTTTCTCTTCTATTTTCTATTTTTCTTTTTCTCTTATTTCGTTTAAATTCCTCTAGTACTCCTCTACTACTCCTTAATTTTCATTTTCAATGCACTATAACCTTACAAAAAAAAAAAAAAGAAGAAGAGAAGCCCTATTTTTAAACTGAAGATTATTCTCTCCCAATCTTGACTCTCTGTTTTCTACCTCAGAACACCTCTATTTCCTCCTTTCCCCTTCTCTTCCCAATCCAATTCTGTGAATCTTTGTAGGTGACTGGGCTACGGAGAACACTCTGGGAACAGACAGCTGTGTAGATCTGTCTCTCTCCTCTTGAGTCCCCCTTTTTCTCCTCCTGTTCATCTCTATCTCCCTCCTCCCTCTCCTCTTCTTCATGTGACTCTGTGAACCTCTCTGGGTGTCCCTAACGGGGGAGAATCTTTTAGCCATTAACCTAGAAGTTTTCTTATCAGGGCTGCATAGTTGGAGAAGTCCTGAGACTACAGGAAGAATAAAACTGAAATCCAGAGGCAGGAGACTTAAGCCCAAAACCTGAGAACACCAGAAAACTCCTGACTACAAGGAACTTTAAGTGATAAGTGACTGTCCAAAAGCCTCCATACCTACACTGAAACCAACTACCACACAAGAGCCAATAAGTTTTAGAGCAAGACATACCACGCAAATTCTCCAGCAACGCAGGAACATAGCCCTGAACATCAACATACAGGCTGCCCAAGGTCACACCTAACACATAGACCCATCTCAAAACTCATTACTGGGCACTCCATTGCTTTCCAAAGAGAAGAAATCAAGTTCCACACACCAGAACACTGATGCAAGCTTCCCTAACCAGGAAACCTTGACAAGCCAATCGTCTAACCCCATCCACTGGGTTAATCCTCCACAACAAAAAGGAACCACAGACCTCCAGAATACAGAAAGCCCACTCCAGATACAGCAATCTAAACAAGATGAAAAGGCAAAGAAATACCCAACAGGTAAAGGAACATGAAAAATGCCCACCAAGTCAAACAAAAGAGGAGGAGATAGGGAATCTACCTGAAAAAGAATTTAGAATAATGATAATAAAAATGATCCAAAATCTTGAAAACAAAATGGAGTTACAGATAAATAGCCTGGAAACAAAGATTGAAAAGATTCAAGAACTGTTTAATAAAGACCTAGAAGAAATAAAAAAGAGTCAATTACAAATGAATAATGCAATGAATGAGATCAAAAACACTTTGGAGGGAACCAAGAGTAGAATAACGGAGGCAGAAGATAGGATAAGTGAGGTAGAAGATAAAATGGTGGAAATAAATGAAGCAGAGAGGAAAAAAGAAAAAAGGATCAAAAGAAATGAGGACAACCTCAGGGACCTCTGGGACACTGTGAAACGCCCCAACATTCGAATCATAGGAGTTCCAGAAGAAGAAGACAAAAAGAAGGGCCATGAGAAAATACTCGAGGAGATAATAGCTGAAAACTTCCCTAAAATGGGGAAGGAAATAGCCACCCAAATCCAAGAAACCCAGAGAGTCCCAAACAGGATAAACCCAAGGCGAAACACCCCAAGACACATATTAATCAAATTAACAAAGATCAAACACAAAGAACAAATATTAAAAGCAGCAAGGGAAAAACAACAAATAACACACAAAGGGATTCCCATAAGGATAACAGCTGATCTATCAATAGAAACCCTCCAGGCCAGAAGGGAATGGCAGGACGTACTGAAAGTAATGAAAGAGAATAACCTACAACCTAGATTACTGTATCCAGCAAGGATCTCATTCAGATATGAAGGAGAATTCAAAAGCTTTACAGATAAGCAAAAGCTGAGAGAATTCAGCACCACCAAACCAGCTCTTCAACAAATGCTAAAGGATCTTCTCTAGACAGGAAATGCAGAAAGGTTTTATAAATGTGAACCCAAAACAACAAAGTAAATGGCAACGGGAACACACCTATCAATAATTACCCTAAATGTAAATGGGTTGAATGCCCCAACCAAAAGACAAAGATTGGCTGAATGGATACAAAAACAAGACCCCTATATATGCTGTCTACAAGAGACCCACCTCAAAACAAGAGACACATACAGACTAAAAGTGAAGGGCTGGAAAAAAATATTTCATGCAAACGGAGACCAAAAGAAAGCAGGAGTCGCAATACTCATATCAGATAAAATAGACTTTCAAATAAAGGAAGTGAAAAGAGACAAAGAAGGACACTACATAATGATCAAAGGATCAATCAAAAAAGAAGATATAACAATTATAAATATATATGCACCCAACATAGGAGCACCGCAATATGTACGGCAAACGCTAACAAGTATGAAAGAGGAAATTAATAGTAACACAATAATAGTGGGAGACTTTAATACCCCACTCACAACTATGGATAGATCAACTAAACAGAAAATTAACAAGGAAACACAAACCTTAAATGACACAATGGACCAGCTAGACCTAATTGATATCTATAGGACATTTCACCCCAAAACAATCAACTTCACCTTTTTCTCAAGTGCACACGGAACATTCTCCAGAATAGATCACATCCTGGGCCATAAATCTGGTCTTGGAAAATTCAAAAAAATTGAAATCATTCCAGTCATCTTTTCTGACCACAGTGCAGTAAGATTAGATCTCAATTACAGGGAAAAAATTGTTAAAACTTCAAACATATGGAGGCTAAATAACACGCTTCTGAATAACCAACAAATCAAGAAGAAGAAATCAAAAAAGAAATCAAAATATGTATAGAAATGAATGAAAATGAAAACACAACAACCCAAAACCTATGGGACACTGTAAAAGCAGTGCTAAGGGGAAGGTTCATAGCATTACAGGCTTACATCAAGAAACAGGAAAAAAACCAATTAAATAACCTAACTCTACACCTAAAGCAATTAGAGAAGGAAGAAATGAAGAACCCCAGAGTTAGCAGAAGGAAAGAAATCTTAAAAATCAGGGCAGAAATAAATGCAAAAGAAACTAAAGAGACCATAGCAAAAATCAACAAAGCTAAAAGCTGGTTTTTTGAAAAAATAAACAAAATTGACAAACCATTAGCAAGACTCATTAAGAAACAAAGAGAGAAAAACCAAATTAACAAAATTAGAAATGAAAATGGAGAGATCACAACAGACAACACTGAAATACAAAGGATCATAAGAGACTACTACCAGCAGCTCTATGCCAATAAAATGGACAACTTGGATGAAATGGACAAATTCTTAGAAAAGTATAACTTTCCAAAACTGAACCAGGAAGAAATAGAAGATCTTAACAGACCCATCACAAGCAAGGAAATCGAAACTGTCATCAAAAATCTTCCAGCAAACAAAAGCCCAGGACCAGATGGCTTCACAGCTGAATTCTACCAAAAATTTAGAGAAGAGCTAACACCTATCTTACTCAAACTCTTCCAGAAAATTGCAGAAGAAGGTAAGCTTCCAAACTCATTCTATGAGGCCACCATCACCCTAATTCCAAAACCAGACAAAGATGCCACAAAAAAAGAAAACTACAGGCCAATATCACTGATGAACATAGATGCAAAAATCCTTAACAAAATTCTAGCAAACAGAATCCAACAACATATTAAAAAAATCATACACCATGACCAAGTGGGCTTTATCCCAGGAATGCAAGGATTCTTTAATATCCACAAATCAATCAATGTAATACACCACATTAACAAATTGAAAGATAAAAACCATATGATTATCTCAATAGATGCAGAGAAAGCCTTTGACAAAATTCAACACTCATTTATGATTAAAACTCTCCAAAAAGCAGGAATAGAAGGAACATACCTCAACATAATAAAAGCTATATATGACAAACCCACAGCAAGCATCACCCTCAATGGTGAAATATTGAAGGCATTTCCCCTGAAATCAGGAACAAGACAAGGGTGCCCACTCTCACCACTACTATTCAACATAGTGTTGGAAGTGCTGGCCACAGCAATCAGAGCAGAAAAAGAAGTAAAAGGAATCCAGATAGGAAAAGAAGAAGTAAAACTCTCACTGTTTGCAGATGACATGATCCTCTACATAGAAAACCCTAAAGATTCTACCAGAAAATTACTAGAGCTAATCAATGAATATAGTAAAGTTGCAGGATATAAAATTAACACACAGAAATCCCTTGCATTCCTATATACTAACAATGAAAAAACAGACAGAGAAATTAAGGAAACAATACCATTCACCATTGCAACAAAAAGAATAAAATACTTAGGAGTATATCTACCTAAAGAAACAAAGGACCTATACATAGAAAACTATAAAACACTGATGAAAGAAATCAAAGAGGACACAAACAGATGGAGAAACATACCGTGTTCATGGATTGGAAGAATTAATATTGTCAAAATGGCTATTCTACCCAAAGCAGTCTATAGATTCAATGCAATCCCTATCAAGCTACCAACGGTATTTTTCACAGAACTAGACCAAAGAATTTCACAATTTGTATGGAAATACAAAAAACCTCGAATAGCCAAAGTAATCTTGAGAAAGAAGAATGGAACTGGAGGAATCAACCTGCCTGACTTCAGACTCTACTACAAAGCCACAGTCATCAAGACAGTATGGTACTGGCACAAAGACAGAAATATAGATCAATGGAACAGAATAGAAAGCCCAGAGATAAATCCACGAACCTATGGACACCTTATCTTTGACAAAGGAGGCAAGGATATACAATGGAAAAAAGACAACCGCTTTAACAAGTGGTGCTGGGAAAACTGGTCAACCACTTGTAAAAGAATGAAACTAGAACACTTTCTAACACCATACACAAAAATAAACTCAAAATGGATTAAAGATCTAAATGTAAGACCAGAAACTATAAAACTCCTAGAGGAGAACATAGGCAAAACACTCTCCGACATAAATCAAAGCAAGATCCTCTATGACCCACCTCCCAGAATATTGGAAATAAAAGCAAAACTAAACAAATGGGACCTAATGAAACTTAAAAGCTTTTGCACTACAAAGGAAACTATAAGTAAGATGAAAAGACAGCCCTCAGATTGGGAGAAAATAATAGCAAATGAAGAAACAGACAAAGGACTAATCTCAAAAATATACAAGCAACTCCTGCAGCTCAATTCCAGAAAAATAAATGATCCAATCAAAAAATGGGCCAAAGAACTAAACAGACATTTCTCCAAGGAAGACATACAGATGGCTAACAAACACATGAAAAGATGCTCAACATCACTCATTATTAGAGAAATGCAAATCAAAACCACAATGAGGTACCATTACACGCCAGTCAGGATGGCTGCTATCCAAAAGTCTACAAGCAATAAATGCTGGAGAGGGTGTGGAGAAAAGGGAACCCTCTTACACTGTTGGTGGGAATGCAAACTAGTACAGCCGCTATGGAAAACAGTGTGGAGATTTCTTAAAAAACTGGACATAGAACTGCCATATGACCCAGCAATCCCACTTCTGGGCATACACACTGAGGAAACCAGATCTGAAAGAGACACGTGCACCCCAATGTTCATTGCAGCACTGTTTATAATAGCCAGGACATGGAAGCAACCTAGATGCCCATCAGCAGATGAATGGATAAGGAAGCTGTGGTACATATATACCATGGAATATTACTCAGCCATTAAAAAGAATTCATTTGAACCAGTCCTAATGAGATGGATGAAGCTGGAGCCCCTTATACAGAGTGAAGTAAGCCAGAAAGATAAAGAACATTACAGCATACTGACACATGTATATGGAATTTAGAAAGGTGATAACGATAACCCTATATGCAGAACAGAAAAAGAGACACAGAAATACAGAACAGACTTTTGAACTTTGTGGGAGAATGTGAGGGTGGGATATTTCAAAAGAACAGCATGTATACTATCTATGGTGAAACAGATCACCAGCCCAGGTGGGATGCACGAGACAAGTGCTCCGGCCTGGTGCACTGGGAAGACCCAGAGGAATCGGGTGGAGAGGGAGGTGGGAGGGGGGATCGGGATTGGGAATACATGTAAATCCATGGCTGATTCATATCAATGTATGGCAAAACCCACTGGAAAAAAAAATAATAATAAAGAAAATTAAAAAAAAAATTAAAAAAAAAAAAATAAATAAATAAAATGGATAGGAGTCCCAGGATCCCTGTGGCACGTGGAAAGGGACCCTGGGTCTCCTGCCCCACGTGGAGACGCGTCCCAATTGCCATGCCAAGACCCGAGGAGAATCCCGAGGTGTCCCTCGCACCTAGGCAGGAGTCCTGACGTCGCTGAACAAACAAGTGTCGGGAAGGGCCCTCCCCGTCGTAACTCGAGAACATACCCCAGGTTCCGGACGCAATTCGAGAAAAACCATGAGACTTCCCCCTCGCCGCGAGATGAGGCCCGATTCCGCTGCACTGCGTGAGGAGCAATTCCGTGTTCCACATCAAACGTGAAAGGAGCCTTGATTTCCTTGATGGCACTCCAGAGAAAACCCAAGATCACTGTCTCAAGTCTAGAGGGATCCTGAGGTCACTGGAGCAAAAGAAAAGGGCTCCGTGGACCCCAAATCAACTCGAGATGAGAGCTTAGTCCCTGGCTTCGACTCAAGAGGACTACCAACTTTCCACAAGCACCTTAAGAGGAGGCTTCTCTCAGCTACAGGTATGTGAGAGGGACCCTGAATTTGTGGCCTCAAGTGGAATGGACACCGAGATGCTCTGACTCAAAGTATGGCTGGATATTCCTGCAGTGAATTGAATGCAGGCTCGTCTTGCATCTCCCAAGACGACGGGATGTCTGAATCCCCTGTAGAGACCACAGAGAAAGACCTAGTCCTCTGCCTCATCGCGACCGGAGGCCTCACATCCTTTGAAAACTCGAGAGGTCCCCAGAGATCAATGCTTCCAAAGGAGACGATGCCTGACTCCTCTTGAAAATGGATAGGAGTCCCAGGATCCCTGTGGCACGTGGAAAGGGACCCTGGGTCTCCCGTCTCACGTGGAGACGCGTCCCAATTGCCATGCTAAGACTCCAGGAGAATCCCGAGGTGTCCCTCGCCCCTAGGCAGGAGTCCTGACGTCGCTGAACAAACACGTGTCTGGAAGGGCCCTCCCCGTCGTAACTCGAGAATATACCCCAGGTTCCGTCCGCAACTCGAGAAAAACCATGAGATTTCCCCCTCGCCGCGAGTTGAGGCCCGATTCCCCTGCACTGCGTGCAGAGCAATTCCGTGTTCCACATCAAACGTGAAAGGAGCCTTGATTTCCTTGATGTCACTCCAGAGAAAACCCAAGATCACTGTCTCAAGTCTAGAGGGATGCTGAGGTCACTGGAGCAACACGAAATTTCCCCTTGGACCCCAAATCAACTCGAGATGAGAGCTTAGTCCCTGGCTTCGACTCAAGAGGAATAGAAACTTTCCATAAGCCCCTCAAGAGGAGGCTTCTCTCAGCTACAGGTATGTGAGAGGGACCCTGAGTTTGTGGCCTCAAGTGGAATGGACACCAAGATGCTCTGACTCGAAGTAAGGCCGGATATCCCTGCAGTGAATTGAATGCAGGCTCGTCTTGCATCTCCCAAGACGAAGGGATGTCTCAATCCCTTTTGGAGACCACAGAGAAAGACCTAATTCTCCGCCTCATAGCGACCGGGGGCCTCACATCCTTTGAAAATTCGAGAGGTCCGTGGAGATCAATGCTTCCAAAGGGGAGGATGCCTGACTCCTCTTGAAAATGGATAGGAGTCCCAGGATCCCTGTGGCACGTGGAAAGGGACCCTGGGTCTCCCGCCTCACGTGGAGACGCTTCCCCATTGCCATGCCAAGACTCGAGGAGAATCCCGAGGTGTCCCTCGCACCTAGGCAGGAGTCCTGTCGTCGCTGAACAGACACGTGTCTGGAAGGGCCCTCCCCGTCGTAACTCGAGAATATACCCCAGGTTCCGGCCGCAACTCGAGAACAACCATGAGACTTCCCTCTCGCCGCGAGATGAGGCCCGATTCCCCTGCACTGCGTGCAGAGCAATTCCGTGTTCCACATCAAACGTGAAAGGAGCCTTGATTTCCTTGATGGTACTCCAGAGAAAACCCAAGATCACTGTCTCAAGTCTAGAGGGATCCTGAGGTCACTGGAGCAACACGAAATTTCTCCGTGGACCCCAAATCAACTCGAGATGAGAGCTTAGTCCCTGGCTTCGACTCAAGAGGAATACCAACTTTCCACAAGCACCTCAAGAGGAGGCTTCTCTCAGTTACAGGTATGTGAGAGGGACCCTGAGTTTGTGGCCTCAAGTGGAATGGACACCAAGATGCTCTGACTCGAAGTAAGACCGGATATCCCTGCAGTGAATTGAATGCAGGCTCGTCTTGTATCTCCCAAGACGAAGGGATGTCTGAATCACCTGTGGAGATCACAGAGAAAGACCTAGTTCTCCGCCTCATCGCGACCGGAGGCCTCACATCCTTTGAAAAGTCGAGAGGTCCGCGGAGATCAATGCTTTCAAAGGAGACGATGCCTGACTCCTCTTGAAAATGGATAGGAGTCCCAGGATCCCTGTGGCACGTGGAAAGGGACCCTGGGTCTCCCACCTGACATGGAGTCGCGTCCAAATTGCCATGCCAAGACTCGAGGGGAATCCCGAGGTGTCCCTCGCACCTAAGCAGGAGTCCTGACGTCGCTGAACAAACACGTGTCTGGAAGGGCCCTCCCCGTCGTAACTCGAGAATATACCCCAGGTTCCGGCCGCAACTCGAGAAAAACCATGAGACTTCCCCCTCGCCGCAAGTTGAGGCCCGATTCCCCTGCACTGCATGCAGAGCAATTCCGTGTTCCACATCAAACGTGAAAGGAGCCTTGATTTCCTTGATGGCACTCCAGAGAAAACCCAAGATCACTGTCTCAAGTCTAGAGGGATCCTGAGGTCACTGGAGCAACACGAAAGGGCTCCGTGGACCCCAAATCAATTCGAGATGAGAGCTTAGTCCCTGGCTTCGACTCAAGAGGAATACCAAATTTCCACAAGCACCTCAAGAGGAGGCTTCTCTCAGCTACAGGAATGTGAGAGGGACACTGAGTTTGTGGCCTCAAGTGGAATGGTCACCGAGATACTCTGACTCGAAGTAAGGCCGGATATCCCTGCAGTGAATTGAATGCAGGCTCGTCTTGCATCTCCCAAGACGAAGGGATGTCTGAATCACCTGTGGAGTCCACAGAGAAAGACCTAGTTCTCTGCCTCATCGAGACCGGAGGCCTCACATCCTTTGAAAACTCGAGATGTCAGCGGAGATCAATGCTTCCAAAGGAGACCATGCCTGACTCCTCTTGAAAATGGATAGGAGTCCCAGGATCCCTGTGGCACGTGGAAAGAGACCCTGGGTCTCCCGCCTCACGTGGAGACGCGTCCCAATTGCCATGCCAAGACTCGAGGAGAATCCCGAGGTGTCCCTCACACCTAGGCCGGAGTCCTGACGTCGCTGAACAAACACGTGTCTGGAAGGGCCCTCCCCGTCGTAACTCGAGAATATATCCCAGGTTCCGGCCGCAACTCGAGAAAAACCATGAGACTTCCCCCTCGCTGCGAGATGAGGCCCTATTCCCCTGCACTGCGTGCAGAGCAATTCCGTGTTCCACATCAAACAAGAAAGGAGCCTTGATTTCCTTGATGACACTCCAGAGAAAACCCAAGATCACTGTCTCAAGTCTAGAGGAATCCTGAGGTCACTGTAGCAACAGGAAAGGGCTCTGTGGACCCCAAATCAACTCGAGATGAGATCTTAGACCCTGGCTTCAACTGAAGAGGAATACCAACTTTCCACAAGCACCTCAAGAGAAGGATTCTCTCAGCTACAGTTATGTGAGAGGGACCCTCAGTTTGTGGCCTCAAGTGGAATGGACATCGAGATGCTCTGACTCGAAGTAAGGCCGGATATCCCTGCAGTGAATTGAAGGCAGGCTCGTCTTGCATCTCCCAAGACGAAGGGATGTCTGAATCCCCTGTGGAGACCACAGAGAAAGACCTAGTTCTCCGCCTCATCGCGACCGGAGGCGTCACATCCTTTGAAAACTCGAGAGGTCCGCGGAGATCAATGCTTCCAAAGGAGACGATGCCTGACTCCTCTTGAAAATGGATAGGAGTCCCAGGATCCCTGTGGCACGTGGAAAGGGACCCTGGGTCTCCCGCCTCACGTGGAGACGCGTCCCAATTGCCATGCCAAGACTCGAGGAGAATCCCGAGGTGTCCCTCGCACCTAGGCAGGAGTCCTGACGTCGCTGAACAAACACGTGTCTGGAAGGGCCCTCCCCGTCTTTACTCGAGAATATACCCCAGGTTCCGGCCGCAACTCGAGAAAAACCATGAGACTTCCCCCTCGCCGCAAGATGAGGTCGGAATCCCCTGCACTGCGTGCAGAGCAATTCCGTGTTCCACATCAAACGTGAAAGGAGCCTTGATTTCCTTGATGACACTCCAGTGAAAACCAAAGATCACTGTCTCAAGTCTAGAGGGATCCTGAGGTGACTGGAGCAACACCAAAGGTCTCCGTGAACCCCAAATCTACTCGAGATGAGAGCTTAGTCCCTGGCTTCGACTCAAGAGGAATACCAAGTTTCCACAAGCACCTCAAGAGGAGGGTTCTCTCAGCCACAGGTATGTGAGAAGAACCCTGAGTTTGTGGCCTCAAGTGGAATGGACACCGAGATGCTCTGACTCGAAGTAAGGCCGGATATCCCTACAGTGAATTGAATGCAGGCTCGTCTTGAATCTCCCAAGACGAAGGGATGTCTGAATCCCCTGTGGAGACCTCAGAGAAAGACCGACTTCTCCGCCTCATCGCGACCGGAGGCCTCACATCCTTTGAAAACTCGAGAGTTCCGCCGAGATCAATGCTTCCAACGGAGACAATGCCTGACTCCTCTTGAAAACGGATAGGAGTCCCAGGATCCCTGTGGCACGTGGAAAGGGACACTGGGTCTCCCGCCTCACGTGGAGACGCGTCCAAATTACCATGCCAAGACTCGAGGAGAATCCCGAGGTGTCCCTCGCAACTAATCAGGAGTCCTGATGTCGCTGAACAAACACGTGTCTGGAAGGGCCCTTCCCGTCGTAACTCGAAAATATACCCCAGGTTCCGGCCGCAACTCTAGAAAAACCATGAGATTTCCCCCTCGCCGCGAGTTGAGGCCCGATTCCCCTGCACTGAATGCAGAGCAATTCCGTGTTCCACATCAAACGTGAAAGGAGCCTTGATTTCCTTGATGGCACTCCAGAGGAAACCCAAGATCACTGTCTCAAGTCTAGAGGGATGCTGAGGTCACTGGAGGAACACGAAATTTCCCCTTGGACCCCAAATCAAATCGAGATGAGAGCTTAGTCCCTGGCTTCGACTCAAGAGGAATACCAACTTTCCATAAGCACCTCAAGAGGAGGCTTCTCTCAGCTACAGGTATGTGAGAGGGACCCTGAGTTTGTGGCCTCAAGTGGAATGGACACCGAGATGCTCTGACTCGAAGTAAGGCCGGATATCCCTGCAGTGAATTGAATGCAGGCTCGTCTTGCATCTCCCAAGACGAAGGGATGTCTGAATCCCCTGTGGAGACCACAGAGAAAGACCTCATTTTCCGCCTAATCGCGAACGGAGGCCTCACATCTTTTGAAAACTCGAGAGGTCTGCGGAGATCAATGCTTCCAAAGGAGACGATGCCTGACTCCTCTTGAAAATGGATAGGAGTCCCACGATCACTGTGGCACGTTGAAAGGGACCCTGGGTCTCCCGGCTCCCGTGGAGACGCGTCCCAATTGCCTTGCCAAGACTCGAGGAGAGTCCCGCTGTGTCCCTCGCACCTAGGCAGGAGTCCTGACGTCGCTGAACAAACACATGTCTGGAAGGGCAATCCCCGTCGTAACTCGAGAATGTACCCCAGGTTCAGGCCGCAACTCGAGAAAAACCATGAGACTTCCGCTTATCCTCGAAATGAGGCCCGATTTCCCTGCACTGTGTGCAGAGCAATTCCGTGTTCCACATCAAACGTGAAAGGAGCCTTGATTTCCTTGATGGCAATCGAGAGAAAACCCAAGATCACTGTCTCAAGTCTAGAGGGATCCTGAGGTGACTGTAGCAACACGAATGGGCTCAGAGGAGCCCAAATCAACTCGAGATGAGAGCTTCGTCCCTGGCTTAGACTCAGGAGGAATACCAACTTTCCATAAGCACCTCAAGAGGAGGCTTCTCTCAGCTACACGTATGTGAGAGGGACCCTGAGTTTGTGGCCTCAAGTGCAATGGACACCGAGATGCTCTGACTCGGAGTAACGCCGGATATCCCTGCAGTGAATTGAATGCAGGCTCGTCTTGTATCTCCCAAGACGAAGGGATGTCTGAATCCCCTGTGGAGACCACAGAGAAAGACCTAGTTCTCCGCCTCATCGGGACCGGAAGCCTCACATCCTATGAAAACTCGAGAGGTCCGCGGAGATCAATGCTTCCAAAGGAGACGATGCCTGACTCCTCTTGAAAATGGATAGGAGTCCCAGGATCACTGTGGCACGTGGAAAGGGGCCCTGGGTCTCCCGCCTCACGTGGAGACGCGTCCAAATTGCCATGCCAAGACTCGAGGAGAATCCCGAGGTGTCCCTCGCACCTAGGCAGGAGTCCTTACGTCGCTGAACAAACACGTGTCTGGAAGGGCCCTTCCCGTCGTAACTCGAGAATATACCCCAGGTTCCGGCCGCAACTCGGGAAAAACCATGAGCCTTCCCCCTCGCCGCGAGATGAGGCCCGATTCCCCTGCACTGCGTGCAGAGCAATTCCGTGTTCCACATCAAACGTGAAAGGAGCCTTGATTTCCTTGATGGCACTTCAGAGAAAACCCAAGATCACTGTCTCAAGTCTAGAGGGATCCTGAGGTCACTGTAGCAACGCGAATGGGCTCCGTGGACCCCAAATCAACTCGAGATGACAGCTTCGTCCCTAGCTTCGACTCAAGAGGAATACCAACTTTCCACAAGCACCTCAAGAGGAGGCATCTCTCAGCTAAATGATGTGAGAGGGACCCTGATTTTGTGGCCTCAAGTGAAAAGGACACCGAGATGCTCTGACTCGAAGTTAGGCCGGATATCCCTGCAGTGAATTGAATGCAGGCTCGTCTTGCACCTCCCAAGATGAAGGGATGTCTGAATCCCCTGTGGAGACCACAGAGAAAGACCTAATTCTCCGCCTCATCGCGACCGCAGGCCTCACATCCTTTGAAAACTCGAGAGGTCCGCAGAGATCAATGTTTCCAAAGGAGATGATGCCTGACTTCTCTTGAAAATGGATAGGAGTCCCAGGTTCCCTGTGGCACGTGGAAAGGGACCCTGGGTCTCTAGCCTCACGTGGAGACGCGTCCCAACTGCCATGCCAAGGCTCAAGGAGAATCCCGAGTTGTTCCTCGCACCTAGGCAGGAGTCCTGACTTCGCTGAAGAAACACGTGTCTGGAAGGGCCCTCCCCTTCGTAACTTGAGAATATACCCCAGGTTCCGGCCGCAACTCGAGAAAAACCATGAGACTTCCCCCTTGACGCGAGATGAGGCCCGATTCCCCTGCACTGCGTGCAGAGCAATTCCGTGTTCCACATCAAACGTGAAAGGAGCCTTGATTTCCTTGATGGCACTCCAGAGAAAACCCAAGATCAGTGTCTCAAGTCTAGAGGGATCCTGAGGTCACTGGAGCAACAAGAAATTTCCCCTTGGACCCCAAATCAACTCGACATGAGAGCTTAGTCCCTGGCTTCGACTCAAGAGGAATACCAACTTTCCATAAGCACCTCAAGAGGAGGCTTCTCTCAGCTACAGGTGTGTGAGAGGGACCCTGAGTTTGTGGCCTCAAGTGGAATGGACACCGAGATGCTCTGACTCGAAGTAAGGCCGGATATCCCTGCAGTGAATTGAATGCAGGCTCGTCTTGCATCTCCCAAGACGAAGGGATGTCTGAATCCCCTGTGGAGACCTCAGAGAAAGACCGACTTCTCCGCCTCATTTCCCCCAGAGGCCTCACATCCTTTGAAAACTCGAGAGGTCCGCGGAGATCAATGCTTCCAAAGGAGACGATGCCTGACTCCTCTTGAAAATGGATAGGAGTCCCAGGATCCCTGTGGCACGTGGAAAGGGACCCTGGGTCTCCCGCCTCACGTGGAGACGCGTCCCAATTGCCATGCCAAGACTCGAGGAGAATCCCGAGGTGTCCCTCGCACCTAGGCAGGAGTCCTGACGTCGCTGAACAAACACGTGTCTGGAAGGGCCCTCCCCGTCTTTACTCGAGAATATACCCCAGGTTCCGGCCGCAACTCGAGAAAAACCATGAGACTTCCCCCTCGCCGCAAGATGAGGTCGGAATCCCCTGCACTGCGTGCAGAGCAATTCCGTGTTCCACATCAAACGTGAAAGGAGCCTTGATTTCCTTGATGACACTCCAGTGAAAACCAAAGATCACTGTCTCAAGTCTAGAGGGATCCTGAGGTGACTGGAGCAACACCAAAGGTCTCCGTGAACCCCAAATCTACTCGAGATGAGAGCTTAGTCCCTGGCTTCGACTCAAGAGGAATACCAAGTTTCCACAAGCACCTCAAGAGGAGGGTTCTCTCAGCCACAGGTATGTGAGAAGAACCCTGAGTTTGTGGCCTCAAGTGGAATGGACACCGAGATGCTCTGACTCGAAGTAAGGCCGGATATCCCTACAGTGAATTGAATGCAGGCTCGTCTTGAATCTCCCAAGACGAAGGGATGTCTGAATCCCCTGTGGAGACCTCAGAGAAAGACCGACTTCTCCGCCTCATCGCGACCGGAGGCCTCACATCCTTTGAAAACTCGAGAGTTCCGCCGAGATCAATGCTTCCAACGGAGACAATGCCTGACTCCTCTTGAAAACGGATAGGAGTCCCAGGATCCCTGTGGCACGTGGAAAGGGACACTGGGTCTCCCGCCTCACGTGGAGACGCGTCCAAATTACCATGCCAAGACTCGAGGAGAATCCCGAGGTGTCCCTCGCAACTAATCAGGAGTCCTGATGTCGCTGAACAAACACGTGTCTGGAAGGGCCCTTCCCGTCGTAACTCGAAAATATACCCCAGGTTCCGGCCGCAACTCTAGAAAAACCATGAGATTTCCCCCTCGCCGCGAGTTGAGGCCCGATTCCCCTGCACTGAATGCAGAGCAATTCCGTGTTCCACATCAAACGTGAAAGGAGCCTTGATTTCCTTGATGGCACTCCAGAGGAAACCCAAGATCACTGTCTCAAGTCTAGAGGGATGCTGAGGTCACTGGAGGAACACGAAATTTCCCCTTGGACCCCAAATCAAATCGAGATGAGAGCTTAGTCCCTGGCTTCGACTCAAGAGGAATACCAACTTTCCATAAGCACCTCAAGAGGAGGCTTCTCTCAGCTACAGGTATGTGAGAGGGACCCTGAGTTTGTGGCCTCAAGTGGAATGGACACCGAGATGCTCTGACTCGAAGTAAGGCCGGATATCCCTGCAGTGAATTGAATGCAGGCTCGTCTTGCATCTCCCAAGACGAAGGGATGTCTGAATCCCCTGTGGAGACCACAGAGAAAGACCTCATTTTCCGCCTAATCGCGAACGGAGGCCTCACATCTTTTGAAAACTCGAGAGGTCTGCGGAGATCAATGCTTCCAAAGGAGACGATGCCTGACTCCTCTTGAAAATGGATAGGAGTCCCACGATCACTGTGGCACGTTGAAAGGGACCCTGGGTCTCCCGGCTCCCGTGGAGACGCGTCCCAATTGCCTTGCCAAGACTCGAGGAGAGTCCCGCTGTGTCCCTCGCACCTAGGCAGGAGTCCTGACGTCGCTGAACAAACACATGTCTGGAAGGGCAATCCCCGTCGTAACTCGAGAATGTACCCCAGGTTCAGGCCGCAACTCGAGAAAAACCATGAGACTTCCGCTTATCCTCGAAATGAGGCCCGATTTCCCTGCACTGTGTGCAGAGCAATTCCGTGTTCCACATCAAACGTGAAAGGAGCCTTGATTTCCTTGATGGCAATCGAGAGAAAACCCAAGATCACTGTCTCAAGTCTAGAGGGATCCTGAGGTGACTGTAGCAACACGAATGGGCTCAGAGGAGCCCAAATCAACTCGAGATGAGAGCTTCGTCCCTGGCTTAGACTCAGGAGGAATACCAACTTTCCATAAGCACCTCAAGAGGAGGCTTCTCTCAGCTACACGTATGTGAGAGGGACCCTGAGTTTGTGGCCTCAAGTGCAATGGACACCGAGATGCTCTGACTCGGAGTAACGCCGGATATCCCTGCAGTGAATTGAATGCAGGCTCGTCTTGTATCTCCCAAGACGAAGGGATGTCTGAATCCCCTGTGGAGACCACAGAGAAAGACCTAGTTCTCCGCCTCATCGGGACCGGAAGCCTCACATCCTATGAAAACTCGAGAGGTCCGCGGAGATCAATGCTTCCAAAGGAGACGATGCCTGACTCCTCTTGAAAATGGATAGGAGTCCCAGGATCACTGTGGCACGTGGAAAGGGGCCCTGGGTCTCCCGCCTCACGTGGAGACGCGTCCAAATTGCCATGCCAAGACTCGAGGAGAATCCCGAGGTGTCCCTCGCACCTAGGCAGGAGTCCTTACGTCGCTGAACAAACACGTGTCTGGAAGGGCCCTTCCCGTCGTAACTCGAGAATATACCCCAGGTTCCGGCCGCAACTCGGGAAAAACCATGAGCCTTCCCCCTCGCCGCGAGATGAGGCCCGATTCCCCTGCACTGCGTGCAGAGCAATTCCGTGTTCCACATCAAACGTGAAAGGAGCCTTGATTTCCTTGATGGCACTTCAGAGAAAACCCAAGATCACTGTCTCAAGTCTAGAGGGATCCTGAGGTCACTGTAGCAACGCGAATGGGCTCCGTGGACCCCAAATCAACTCGAGATGACAGCTTCGTCCCTAGCTTCGACTCAAGAGGAATACCAACTTTCCACAAGCACCTCAAGAGGAGGCATCTCTCAGCTAAATGATGTGAGAGGGACCCTGATTTTGTGGCCTCAAGTGAAAAGGACACCGAGATGCTCTGACTCGAAGTTAGGCCGGATATCCCTGCAGTGAATTGAATGCAGGCTCGTCTTGCACCTCCCAAGATGAAGGGATGTCTGAATCCCCTGTGGAGACCACAGAGAAAGACCTAATTCTCCGCCTCATCGCGACCGCAGGCCTCACATCCTTTGAAAACTCGAGAGGTCCGCAGAGATCAATGTTTCCAAAGGAGATGATGCCTGACTTCTCTTGAAAATGGATAGGAGTCCCAGGTTCCCTGTGGCACGTGGAAAGGGACCCTGGGTCTCTAGCCTCACGTGGAGACGCGTCCCAACTGCCATGCCAAGGCTCAAGGAGAATCCCGAGTTGTTCCTCGCACCTAGGCAGGAGTCCTGACTTCGCTGAAGAAACACGTGTCTGGAAGGGCCCTCCCCTTCGTAACTTGAGAATATACCCCAGGTTCCGGCCGCAACTCGAGAAAAACCATGAGACTTCCCCCTTGACGCGAGATGAGGCCCGATTCCCCTGCACTGCGTGCAGAGCAATTCCGTGTTCCACATCAAACGTGAAAGGAGCCTTGATTTCCTTGATGGCACTCCAGAGAAAACCCAAGATCAGTGTCTCAAGTCTAGAGGGATCCTGAGGTCACTGGAGCAACAAGAAATTTCCCCTTGGACCCCAAATCAACTCGACATGAGAGCTTAGTCCCTGGCTTCGACTCAAGAGGAATACCAACTTTCCATAAGCACCTCAAGAGGAGGCTTCTCTCAGCTACAGGTGTGTGAGAGGGACCCTGAGTTTGTGGCCTCAAGTGGAATGGACACCGAGATGCTCTGACTCGAAGTAAGGCCGGATATCCCTGCAGTGAATTGAATGCAGGCTCGTCTTGCATCTCCCAAGACGAAGGGATGTCTGAATCCCCTGTGGAGACCTCAGAGAAAGACCGACTTCTCCGCCTCATTTCCCCCAGAGGCCTCACATCCTTTGAAAACTCGAGAGGTCCGCGGAGATCAATGCTTCCAAAGGAGACGATGCCTGACTCCTCTTGAAAATGGATAGGAGTCCCAGGATCCCTGTGGCACGTGGAAAGGGACCCTGGGTCTCCCGCCTCACGTGGAGACGCGTCCCAATTGCCATGCCAAGACTCGAGGAGAATCCCGAGGTGTCCCTCGCACCTAGGCAGGAGTCCTGACGTCGCTGAACAAACACGTGTCTGGAAGGGCCCTCCCCGTCTTTACTCGAGAATATACCCCAGGTTCCGGCCGCAACTCGAGAAAAACCATGAGACTTCCCCCTCGCCGCAAGATGAGGTCGGAATCCCCTGCACTGCGTGCAGAGCAATTCCGTGTTCCACATCAAACGTGAAAGGAGCCTTGATTTCCTTGATGACACTCCAGTGAAAACCAAAGATCACTGTCTCAAGTCTAGAGGGATCCTGAGGTGACTGGAGCAACACCAAAGGTCTCCGTGAACCCCAAATCTACTCGAGATGAGAGCTTAGTCCCTGGCTTCGACTCAAGAGGAATACCAAGTTTCCACAAGCACCTCAAGAGGAGGGTTCTCTCAGCCACAGGTATGTGAGAAGAACCCTGAGTTTGTGGCCTCAAGTGGAATGGACACCGAGATGCTCTGACTCGAAGTAAGGCCGGATATCCCTACAGTGAATTGAATGCAGGCTCGTCTTGAATCTCCCAAGACGAAGGGATGTCTGAATCCCCTGTGGAGACCTCAGAGAAAGACCGACTTCTCCGCCTCATCGCGACCGGAGGCCTCACATCCTTTGAAAACTCGAGAGTTCCGCCGAGATCAATGCTTCCAACGGAGACAATGCCTGACTCCTCTTGAAAACGGATAGGAGTCCCAGGATCCCTGTGGCACGTGGAAAGGGACACTGGGTCTCCCGCCTCACGTGGAGACGCGTCCAAATTACCATGCCAAGACTCGAGGAGAATCCCGAGGTGTCCCTCGCAACTAATCAGGAGTCCTGATGTCGCTGAACAAACACGTGTCTGGAAGGGCCCTTCCCGTCGTAACTCGAAAATATACCCCAGGTTCCGGCCGCAACTCTAGAAAAACCATGAGATTTCCCCCTCGCCGCGAGTTGAGGCCCGATTCCCCTGCACTGAATGCAGAGCAATTCCGTGTTCCACATCAAACGTGAAAGGAGCCTTGATTTCCTTGATGGCACTCCAGAGGAAACCCAAGATCACTGTCTCAAGTCTAGAGGGATGCTGAGGTCACTGGAGGAACACGAAATTTCCCCTTGGACCCCAAATCAAATCGAGATGAGAGCTTAGTCCCTGGCTTCGACTCAAGAGGAATACCAACTTTCCATAAGCACCTCAAGAGGAGGCTTCTCTCAGCTACAGGTATGTGAGAGGGACCCTGAGTTTGTGGCCTCAAGTGGAATGGACACCGAGATGCTCTGACTCGAAGTAAGGCCGGATATCCCTGCAGTGAATTGAATGCAGGCTCGTCTTGCATCTCCCAAGACGAAGGGATGTCTGAATCCCCTGTGGAGACCACAGAGAAAGACCTCATTTTCCGCCTAATCGCGAACGGAGGCCTCACATCTTTTGAAAACTCGAGAGGTCTGCGGAGATCAATGCTTCCAAAGGAGACGATGCCTGACTCCTCTTGAAAATGGATAGGAGTCCCACGATCACTGTGGCACGTTGAAAGGGACCCTGGGTCTCCCGGCTCCCGTGGAGACGCGTCCCAATTGCCTTGCCAAGACTCGAGGAGAGTCCCGCTGTGTCCCTCGCACCTAGGCAGGAGTCCTGACGTCGCTGAACAAACACATGTCTGGAAGGGCAATCCCCGTCGTAACTCGAGAATGTACCCCAGGTTCAGGCCGCAACTCGAGAAAAACCATGAGACTTCCGCTTATCCTCGAAATGAGGCCCGATTTCCCTGCACTGTGTGCAGAGCAATTCCGTGTTCCACATCAAACGTGAAAGGAGCCTTGATTTCCTTGATGGCAATCGAGAGAAAACCCAAGATCACTGTCTCAAGTCTAGAGGGATCCTGAGGTGACTGTAGCAACACGAATGGGCTCAGAGGAGCCCAAATCAACTCGAGATGAGAGCTTCGTCCCTGGCTTAGACTCAGGAGGAATACCAACTTTCCATAAGCACCTCAAGAGGAGGCTTCTCTCAGCTACACGTATGTGAGAGGGACCCTGAGTTTGTGGCCTCAAGTGCAATGGACACCGAGATGCTCTGACTCGGAGTAACGCCGGATATCCCTGCAGTGAATTGAATGCAGGCTCGTCTTGTATCTCCCAAGACGAAGGGATGTCTGAATCCCCTGTGGAGACCACAGAGAAAGACCTAGTTCTCCGCCTCATCGGGACCGGAAGCCTCACATCCTATGAAAACTCGAGAGGTCCGCGGAGATCAATGCTTCCAAAGGAGACGATGCCTGACTCCTCTTGAAAATGGATAGGAGTCCCAGGATCACTGTGGCACGTGGAAAGGGGCCCTGGGTCTCCCGCCTCACGTGGAGACGCGTCCAAATTGCCATGCCAAGACTCGAGGAGAATCCCGAGGTGTCCCTCGCACCTAGGCAGGAGTCCTTACGTCGCTGAACAAACACGTGTCTGGAAGGGCCCTTCCCGTCGTAACTCGAGAATATACCCCAGGTTCCGGCCGCAACTCGGGAAAAACCATGAGCCTTCCCCCTCGCCGCGAGATGAGGCCCGATTCCCCTGCACTGCGTGCAGAGCAATTCCGTGTTCCACATCAAACGTGAAAGGAGCCTTGATTTCCTTGATGGCACTTCAGAGAAAACCCAAGATCACTGTCTCAAGTCTAGAGGGATCCTGAGGTCACTGTAGCAACGCGAATGGGCTCCGTGGACCCCAAATCAACTCGAGATGACAGCTTCGTCCCTAGCTTCGACTCAAGAGGAATACCAACTTTCCACAAGCACCTCAAGAGGAGGCATCTCTCAGCTAAATGATGTGAGAGGGACCCTGATTTTGTGGCCTCAAGTGAAAAGGACACCGAGATGCTCTGACTCGAAGTTAGGCCGGATATCCCTGCAGTGAATTGAATGCAGGCTCGTCTTGCACCTCCCAAGATGAAGGGATGTCTGAATCCCCTGTGGAGACCACAGAGAAAGACCTAATTCTCCGCCTCATCGCGACCGCAGGCCTCACATCCTTTGAAAACTCGAGAGGTCCGCAGAGATCAATGTTTCCAAAGGAGATGATGCCTGACTTCTCTTGAAAATGGATAGGAGTCCCAGGTTCCCTGTGGCACGTGGAAAGGGACCCTGGGTCTCCAGCCTCACGTGGAGACGCGTCCCAACTGCCATGCCAAGGCTCAAGGAGAATCCCGAGTTGTTCCTCGCACCTAGGCAGGAGTCCTGACTTCGCTGAAGAAACACGTGTCTGGAAGGGCCCTCCCCTTCGTAACTTGAGAATATACCCCAGGTTCCGGCCGCAACTCGAGAAAAACCATGAGACTTCCCCCTTGACGCGAGATGAGGCCCGATTCCCCTGCACTGCGTGCAGAGCAATTCCGTGTTCCACATCAAACGTGAAAGGAGCCTTGATTTCCTTGATGGCACTCCAGAGAAAACCCAAGATCAGTGTCTCAAGTCTAGAGGGATCCTGAGGTCACTGGAGCAACAAGAAATTTCCCCTTGGACCCCAAATCAACTCGACATGAGAGCTTAGTCCCTGGCTTCGACTCAAGAGGAATACCAACTTTCCATAAGCACCTCAAGAGGAGGCTTCTCTCAGCTACAGGTGTGTGAGAGGGACCCTGAGTTTGTGGCCTCAAGTGGAATGGACACCGAGATGCTCTGACTCGAAGTAAGGCCGGATATCCCTGCAGTGAATTGAATGCAGGCTCGTCTTGCATCTCCCAAGACGAAGGGATGTCTGAATCCCCTGTGGAGACCTCAGAGAAAGACCGACTTCTCCGCCTCATTTCCCCCAGAGGCCTCACATCCTTTGAAAACTCGAGAGGTCCGCGGAGATCAATGCTTCCAAAGGAGACGATGCCTGACTCCTCTTGAAAATGGATAGGAGTCCCAGGATCCCTGTGGCACGTGGAAAGGGACCCTGGGTCTCCCGCCTCACGTGGAGACGCGTCCCAATTGCCATGCCGAGACTCGAGGAGAATTCCGAGGTGTCCCTCGCACCTAGGCAGGAGTCCTGACGTCGCTGAACAAACACGTGTCTGGAAGGGCCCTCCCCGTCGTAACTCGAGAATATACCCCAGGTTCCGGCCGCAACTCGAGAAAAACCAAGAGACTTCCCCCTCGCCGCGAGATGAGGCCCGATTCCCCTGCACTGCGTGCAGAGCAATTCCGTGTTCCACATCAAACGTGAAAGGAGCCTGATTTCCTTAATGGCACCCCAGAGAAAACCCAAGATCACTGTCTCAAGTCTAAAGGGATCCTGAAGTCACTGGACCAACAGGAAAGGGCTTCGTGGACCCCAAATCAACTCGAGATGAGAGCTTAGTCCCTGACTTAGACTCAAGAGGAATACCAACTTTCCACAAGGACCTCAAGAGGAGGTTTCTCTCAGCTACATGTATATTTGAGGGACCCTGAGTTTGTGGCCTCAAGTGGAATGGACACCGAGATGCTCTGACTCGAAGTAAGGCCGAATATCCCTGCAGTGAATTGAGTGCAGGATCGTCTTGCATCTCCCAAGACGAAGGGATGTCTGAATCCCCTGTGGAGACCACCGAGAAAGACCTAATTCTCCGCCTAATAGCGACCGGGGGCCTCACATCCTTTGAAAACTCGAGAGGTCCGCGGAGATCAATGCTTCCAAAGGAGACGATGCCTGACTCCTCTTGAAAAAGGATAGGAGTCCCAGGATCCCTGTGGCATGTGGAAAGGGACCCTGGGTCTCCCGCCTCACGTGGAGACGCGTCCCAAATTCCATGTAAAGACTCGAGGAGACCCCGAGGTGTCCCTCGCACCTAGGCAGGAGTCCTGACGTCGCTGAACAAACAGGTGTCTGGAAGGGCCCTCCCCGTCGTAACTCGAGAATATACCCCAGGTTCCGGCCGCAACTCGAGAAAGACCATGAGACTTCCCCCTCGCCGCGAGATGAGGCGCGATTCCCCTGCACTGCGTGCAGAGCAATTCTGTCTTCCATATCAAACGTGAAAGGAGCCTTGATTTCCTTGATGGCACTCAAGAGAAAACCCATGATCACTATTTCAAGTCTAGAGGGATCCTGAGGTCACTGGCGCAACAAGAAAGGCTCCGTGGACCCCAAATCAACTCAAGATGAGAGCTTAGTCCCTGGCTTCGACTCAAGAGGAATACCAGGTTTCCACAAGCACCTCAAGAGGAGGCTTCTCTCATCTAGAGGTATGTGAGAAGGACCCTGAGTGTGTGGCCTGAAGTGGAATGGACACCGAGATGCTCTGACTCGAAGTAAGGCCAGATATCCCTGCAGTGAATTGAATGCAGGCTCGTCTTGCATCTCCCAAGACGAAGGGATGTCTGAATCCCCTGTGGAGACTAAAGAGAAAGACCTGGTCCTCCGCCTCAACACGAACGGAGGCCTCACATCCTTTGAAAACTCGAGAGGTCCGTGGAGATCAATGCTTCCAAAGGAGACGATGGCTGACTCCAATTGAAAATGGATCGGAGTCCCAGAATCTCTATGGCACGTGGAAAGGGACCCTGGATCTCCCGCCTCAGGTGGAGACGAGTCCCAATTGCCATGCCAAGACTCGAGGAGAATCCCGAGGTGTCCCTCACACCTAGGCAGGAGTCCTGAGGTCGCTGAACAAACACGTGTCTGGAAGGGCCCTCCCCGTCGTAACTCGAGAATATACCCCAGGTTCCGGCCACAACTCGAGAAAAACCATGAGATTTCCCCCTCGGCGCGAGTTGAGGCCCGATTCCAATGCAATGCATGCAGAGCAATTCCGTGTTCCACATCAAACGTGAAAGGAGCCTTGATTTCCTTGATGGCTCTCCAGAGAAAACCCAAGATCACTGTATCAAGTCCAGAGGGATCCTGAAGTCACTGGAGCAACACGAAAGCGCTCCGTGGACCCCAAATCAACTCGAGATGAGAGCTTAGTCCCTGGCTTCGACTCAAGAGGAATACCAATTTTCCACAAGCACCTCAAGAGGAGGCTTCTCTCAGCTACAGGTATGTCAGAGGGACCCTGAGTTTGAGGCCTCAAGTGGAACGGACACCGAGATGCTCTGACTTGAATTAAGGCCGGATATCCCTGCAGTGATTTGAATGCAGGCTCGTCTTGCATCTCCCAAGACAAAGGGATGTCTGAATCCCCTGTAGAGACCACATAGAAAGACCTAGTCCTCCGCCTCACCGCGACCGGAGGCCTCATATCCTTTGAAAACTCGAGAGGCCGTGGAGATCAATGCTTCCAAAGGAGACGATGCCTGACTCCTCTTGTAAATGGATGGGAGTCCAAGGATCCCTGTAGCACTTGGAAAGGGAACCTGGGTCTCCCGCCTCACGTGGAGACGCGTCCCAATTGCCATGCCAAGACTCGAGGAGAATCCCAAGGTGTCCCTCGCACCTAGGCAGGAGTCCTGACGTCGCAGAACAAACACGTGTACGGAAGGGCCCTCCCCGACGGAACTCGAGAATATACCCCAGGTTCCGGTCGCAACTCGAGAAAAACCATGACACTTCCCCCTCGCCGCGAGATGAGGCCCGATTCCCCTGCACTGCGTGCAGAGCAATTCCGTGTTCCACATCAAACGTGAAAGGAGCCTCGATTTCCTGGATGGCACTCCAGAGAAAACCCAAGATCACTGTCTCAAGTCTAGAGGGATCCTGAGGTCACTGGAGCAACACGAAAGGGCTCCGTGGACCCCAAATCAACTCGAGATGAGAGCTTAGTCCCCGGCTTCGACTTAAGAGGAATACCAACTTTCCACAAGCACCTCAAGAGGAGGCTTCTCTCAGCTACAGGTATGTGAGACGGACCCTGAGTTTGTGGCCTCAAGTGGAATGGACACCGAGATGCTCTGACTCGAAGTAAGGCCGTATATTCCTGCAGTGAATTGAATGCAGGCTCGTCTTGCATCTCCCAAGACGAAGGGATCTCTGAATCCCCTGTGGAGACGACAGAGAAAGACCTAGTCCTCCACCTCATCGCGACCGCAGGCCTCACATCCTTTGAAACCTCGAGAGGTCCGCAGAGATCAATGCTTCCAAAGGAGACGATGCCTGACTCCTCTTGAAAATGGATAGAAGTCCCAGGATCCCTGTGGCACGTGGAAAGGGACCCTGGGTCTCCCGCCTCACGTGGAGATGCTTTCCAATTGCCATGCCAAGACTCGAGGAGAATCCCGAGGTGTCCCTGGGACCAAGGCAGGAGTCCTGACGTTGCTGAACAAACACGTGTCTGGAAGGGCCCTCCCCGTCGTAACTCGAGAATATACCCCAGGTTCCGGCCGCAACTCGAGAAAAACCATGAGACTTCCCCCTTGCCGCGAAATGAGACCCGATTCCCCTGCACTGCATGCAGAGCAATTCCGTGTTCCACATCAAACGTGAAAGGAGCCTTGATTTCCTTGATGGCACTCTAGAGAAAACCCAAGATCACTGTCTAGAGTCTAGAGGGGTCCTGAGGTCACTGGAGCAACACGAAAGGGATCCGTGGACCTCAAATCAACTCGAGATGAGAGCTTAGTCCCTGGCTTCGACTCAAGGGGAATACCAACTTTCCACAAGCACCTCCAGAGGAGGCTTCTCTCAGCTACAGGTATGTGAGAGAGACCCTGAGTTTGTGGCCTCAAGTGGAATGGACACCGAGATGCTCTGACTCGAAGTAAGGCCCGATATCCCTGCAGTGAATTGAATGCAGGCTCGTCTTGCATCTCCCAAGACGAAGGGATGTCTGAATCACCTGTGGAGACCACAGAGAAAGACCTAGTCCTCCGCCTCACCGCGACCGGAGGCCTCATATCCTTTGAAAACTCGAGAGGCCGTGGAGATCAATGCTTCCAAAGGAGACGATGCCTGACTCCTCTTGAAAATGGATAGGAGTCCCAGGATCCCTGTGGCACATGGAAAGGGACCCTGGGTCTCCCTCCTCACGTGGAGATGCTTTCCAATTGCCATGGCAAGACTCGAGGAGAATCCCGAGGTGTCCCTCGCACCTAGGCAGGAGTCCTGACGTCGCTGAACAAACACGTGTCTGGAAGGGCCCTCCCCGTCGTAACTCGAGAATATACCCCAGGTTCCGGCCGCAACTCGAGAAAAACCATGAGACTTCCCCCTCGCCGTGAGATGAGGCCCGATTCCCCTGCAATGCATGCAGAGCAATTCCGTGTTCCACATCAAACGTGAAGGGAGCCTTGATTTCCTTGATGGCCCTCCAGAGAATACGCATGATCACTGTCTCAAATCTAGCGGGATCCTGAGGTCACTGGAGCAACACGAAAGGGCTCCGTGGACCCCAAATCAACTCGAGATGGGAGCTTAGTCCCTGGCTTCGACTCAAGAGGAATACCAACTTTCCACAAGCACCTCAAGAGGAGGCTTCTCTCAGCTACAGGTATGTGAGAGAGACCCTGAGTTTGTGGCCTCAAGTGGAATGGACACCGAGATGCTCTGACTCGAAGTAAGGCCGGATATCCCTGCAGTGAATTGAATGTAGGCTCGTCTTGCATCTCCCAAGATGAAGGGATGTCTGAATCCCCTGTGGAGACCACAGAGAAAGACCTATTCCTCCGCCTCATCGAGACCGGAGGCCTCACATCCTTTGAAAACTCGAGAGGTCCGCGGAGATCAATGCTTCCAAAGGAGACGATGCCTGACTCCTCTTGTAAATTGATGGGAGTCCCAGGATCCCTGTAGCACGTGAAATGGTAACCTGGGTCTCCCGCCTCACGTGGAGACGCGTCCCAATTTCCATGCCAAGACTCGAGGAGAATCCCGAGGTGTCCCTCGCACCTAGGCAGGAGTCCTGACGTCGCTGAACAAACACGTGTCTGGAAGGGCCCTCCTCATCGTAACTCGAGAATATGCCCCAGGTTCCGGCCGCAACTCGAGAAAAACCATGAGACTTCCCCCTCGCCGCGAGTTGAGGCCCGATTCCCCTGCACCGCATGCAGAGCAATTCCGTTTTCCACATCAAACATGAAAGGAGCCTTGATTTCCTTGATGGCACTCCAGAGAAAACCCAAGATCACTGTCTCAAGTCTAGAGGGATCCTGCGGTCATTGGAGCAACAGGAAAGGGCTCCGTGGACCCCAAATCAACTCGAGATGAGACCTTAGTCCCTGGCTTCGACTCAAGGGGAATACCCACTTTCCACAAGCACCTCAAGAGGAGGCTTCTCTCAGCTACAGGTATGTGAGAGAGACCCTGAGTTTGTGGCCTCCAGTGGAATGGAACAGAGATGCTCTGACTCGAAGTAAGGCCGGATATCCCTGCAGTGAATTGAAGGCAGGCTTGTCTTGCATCTCCCAAGACGAAGGGATGTCTGAATCCCCTCTGGAGACCACAGACAAAGACCTAGTCCTCCGCCTCAACGCGATCGGAGGCCTCACATCCTTTGAAAACTCGAGAGGCCGTGGAGATCAATGCTTCCAAAGGAGACGATGCCTGACTCCTCTTGAAAATGGATAGGAGTCCCAGGATCCCTGTGGCATGTGTAAAGGGACGCTGGGTCTCCCGCCTCACGTGGAGACGCGTCCAAATTGCCATGCCAAGACTGGAGGAGAATCCCGAGGTGTCCCTCGCACCTAGGCAGGAGTCCTGACGTCGCTGAACAAACACGTGTCTGGAAGGGCCCTCCCCGTCGGAACTCGAGAATATACCCCAGGTTCCGGCCGCAACTCGAGAAAAACCATGAGATTCCCCCCTCGCCGCGAGATGAGGCCCGATTCCCCTGCACTGCATGCAGAGCAATTCCGTGTTCCACATCAAACGTGAAGGGAGCCTTGATTTCCTTGATGGCACTCCAGAGAATACCCAAGATTACTGTCTCAAGTCTAGCGGGATCCTGAGGTCACTGGAGCAACATGAAAGGGCTCCGTGGACCCCAAATCAACTCGAGATGAGAGCTTAGTCCCTGGCTTCGACTCAAGAGGAATACCAACTTTCCACAAGCACCTCAAGAGGAGGCTTCTCTCAGCTACAGGTATGTGAGAGGGACCCTGAGTTTGTGGCCTCAAGTGGAATGGACACCGAGATGCTCTGAATCAAAGTAAGGCCGGATATCCCTGCAGTGAATTGAATGCAGGCTCGTCTTGCATCTCCCAAGACGAAGGGTTGTCTGTATCCCCTGTGGAGACCACAGAGAATGACCTAGTCCTCCGCCTCAACGGGAACGGAGGCCTCACATCCTTTGAAAACTCGAGAGGTCCGCGGAGATCAATGCTTCCAAAGGAGATGATACCTGACTCCTCTTGAAAATGGATAGGAGTCCCAGGATCCCTGTGGCACGTGGAAAGGGACCCTGGGTCTCGCCCCTCACGTGGAGCCGCGTCCCAATTGCCATGCCAAGACTCGAGGAGAATCCCGAGGTGTCCCTCGCACCTAGGCAGGAGTCCTGACGTCGCTGAACAAACACGTGTCTGGAAGGGCCCTCCTCATCGTAACTCGAGAATATGCCCCAGGTTCCGGCCGCAACTCGAGAAAAACCATGAGACTTCCCCCTCGCCGCGAGTTGAGGCCCGATTCCCCTGCACCGCATGCAGAGCAATTCCGTTTTCCACATCAAACATGAAAGGAGCCTTGATTTCCTTGATGGCACTCCAGAGAAAACCCAAGATCACTGTCTCAAGTCTAGAGGGATCCTGCGGTCATTGGAGCAACACGAAAGGGCTCCGTGGACCCCAAATCAACTCGAGATGAGACCTTAGTCCCTGGCTTCGACTCAAGGGGAATACCCACTTTCCACAAGCACCTCAAGAGGAGGCTTCTCTCAGCTACAGGTATGTGAGAGAGACCCTGAGTTTCTGGCCTCAAGTGGAATGGACACAGAGATGCTCTGACTCGAAGTAAGGCCGGCTATCCCTGCAGTGAATTGAAGGCAGGCTCGTCTTGCATCTCCCAAGACGAAGGGATGTCTGAATCCCCTCTGGAGACCACAGACAAAGAACTAGTCCTCCGCCTCAACGCGACCGGAGGCCTCACATCCTTTGAAAACTCGAGAGGCCGTGGAGATCAATGCTTCCAAAGGAGACGATGCCTGACTCCTCTTGAAAATGGATAGGAGTCCCAGGATCCCTGTGGCATGTGTAAAGGGACGCTGGGTCTCCCGCCTCACGTGGAGACGCGTCCAAATTGCCATGCCAAGACTGGAGGAGAATCCCGAGGTGTCCCTCGCACCTAGGCAGGAGTCCTGACGTCGCTGAACAAACACGTGTCTGGAAGGGCCCTCCCCGTCGGAACTCGAGAATATACCCCAGGTTCCGGCCGCAACTCGAGAAAAACCATGAGATTCCCCCCTCGCCGCGAGATGAGGCCCGATTCCCCTGCACTGCATGCAGAGCAATTCCGTGTTCCACATCAAACGTGAAGGGAGCCTTGATTTCCTTGATGGCACTCCAGAGAATACCCAAGATTACTGTCTCAAGTCTAGCGGGATCCTGAGGTCACTGGAGCAACATGAAAGGGCTCCGTGGACCCCAAATCAACTCGAGATGAGAGCTTAGTCCCTGGCTTCGACTCAAGAGGAATACCAACTTTCCACAAGCACCTCAAGAGGAGGCTTCTCTCAGCTACAGGTATGTGAGAGGGACCCTGAGTTTGTGGCCTCAAGTGGAATGGACACCGAGATGCTCTGAATCAAAGTAAGGCCGGATATCCCTGCAGTGAATTGAATGCAGGCTCGTCTTGCATCTCCCAAGACGAAGGGTTGTCTGTATCCCCTGTGGAGACCACAGAGAATGACCTAGTCCTCCGCCTCAACGGGAACGGAGGCCTCACATCCTTTGAAAACTCGAGAGGTCCGCGGAGATCAATGCTTCCAAAGGAGATGATGCCTGACTCCTCTTGAAAATGGATAGGAGTCCCAGGATCCCTGTGGCACGTGGAAAGGGACCCTGGGTCTCGCCCCTCACGTGGAGCCGCGTCCCAATTGCCATGCCAAGACTCGAGGAGAATCCCGAGGTGTCCCTCGCACCTAGGCAGGAGTCCTGACGTCGCTGAACAAACACGTGTCTGGAAGGGCCCTCCTCATCGTAACTCGAGAATATGCCCCAGGTTCCGGCCGCAACTCGAGAAAAACCATGAGACTTCCCCCTCGCCGCGAGTTGAGGCCCGATTCCCCTGCACCGCATGCAGAGCAATTCCGTTTTCCACATCAAACATGAAAGGAGCCTTGATTTCCTTGATGGCACTCCAGAGAAAACCCAAGATCACTGTCTCAAGTCTAGAGGGATCCTGCGGTCATTGGAGCAACACGAAAGGGCTCCGTGGACCCCAAATCAACTCGAGATGAGACCTTAGTCCCTGGCTTCGACTCAAGGGGAATACCCACTTTCCACAAGCACCTCAAGAGGAGGCTTCTCTCAGCTACAGGTATGTGAGAGAGACCCTGAGTTTCTGGCCTCAAGTGGAATGGACACAGAGATGCTCTGACTCGAAGTAAGGCCGGCTATCCCTGCAGTGAATTGAAGGCAGGCTCGTCTTGCATCTCCCAAGACGAAGGGATGTCTGAATCCCCTCTGGAGACCACAGACAAAGACCTAGTCCTCCGCCTCAACGCGACCGGAGGCCTCACATCCTTTGAAAACTCGAGAGGCCGTGGAGATCAATGCTTCCAAAGGAGACGATGCCTGACTCCTCTTGAAAATGGATAGGAGTCCCAGGATCCCTGTGGCACGTGTAAAGGGACGCTGGGTCTCCCGCCTCACGTGGAGACGCGTCCAAATTGCCATGCCAAGACTCGAGGAGAATCCCGAGGTGTACCTCGCACCTAGGCAGGAGTCATGACGTCGCTGAATAAACACGTGTCTGGAAAGGCCCTCCCCGTCGTAACTCGAGAATATGCCCCAGGTTCCGGCCGCAACTCGAGAAAAACCATGAGACTTCCACCTCGCCGTGAGATGAGGCCCGATTCCCCTGCACTGCGTGCAGAGCAATTCCGTGTTCCACATCAAACGAGAAAGGAGCCTTGATTTCCTTGATGGCACTCCAGAGGAAACCCAAGATCACTGTCTCAAGTCTAGAGGGATCCTGAGGTCACTGGAGCAACACGAAAAGTCTCCGTGGACCGCAAATCAACTCGAGATGAGAGCTTAGTCCCTGGCTTCGACTCAAGAGGAATACCAACTTTCGACAAGCACCTCAAGAGGAGGCTTCGCTCAGCTACAGGTATGTGAGAGGGACCCTGAGTTTGTGGCCTCAAGTGGAATGCACACCGAGATGCTCTGACTCGAACTAAGGCCGGATATCCCTGTAGTGAATTGAATGCAGGCTCGTCCTGCATCTCCCAAGACGAAGGGATGTCTGAATCCGCTGTGGAGACCACAGAGAAAGACCTAGTCCTCCGCCTCAACGCGAACGGAGGCCTCACATCCTTTGAAAACTCGAGAGGTCCGCGGAGATCAATGCTTCCAAAGGAGACGATGCCTGACTCCTCTTGAAAATGGATAGGAGTCCCAGGATCCCTGTGGCACGTGGAAAGGGACCCTTGATCTCCCGCCTCACGTGGAGACGCGTCCCAATTGCCATGCCAAGACTCGAGGAGAATCCCGAGGTGTCCCTCGCACCTAGGCAGGAGTCCTGACGTCGCTGAACAAACACGTGTCTGGAAGGGCCCTCCTCATCGTAACTCGAGAATATGCCCCAGGTTCCGGCCGCAACTCGAGAAAAACCATGAGACTTCCCCCTCGCCGCGAGTTGAGGCCCGATTCCCCTGCACCGCATGCAGAGCAATTCCGTTTTCCACATCAAACATGAAAGGAGCCTTGATTTCCTTGATGGCACTCCAGAGAAAACCCAAGATCACTGTCTCAAGTCTAGAGGGATCCTGCGGTCATTGGAGCAACACGAAAGGGCTCCGTGGACCCCAAATCAACTCGAGATGAGACCTTAGTCCCTGGCTTCGACTCAAGGGGAATACCCACTTTCCACAAGCACCTCAAGAGGAGGCTTCTCTCAGCTACAGGTATGTGAGAGAGACCCTGAGTTTCTGGCCTCAAGTGGAATGGACACAGAGATGCTCTGACTCGAAGTAAGGCCGGCTATCCCTGCAGTGAATTGAAGGCAGGCTCGTCTTGCATCTCCCAAGACGAAGGGATGTCTGAATCCCCTCTGGAGACCACAGACAAAGACCTAGTCCTCCGCCTCAACGCGACCGGAGGCCTCACATCCTTTGAAAACTCGAGAGGCCGTGGAGATCAATGCTTCCAAAGGAGACGATGCCTGACTCCTCTTGAAAATGGATAGGAGTCCCAGGATCCCTGTGGCACGTGTAAAGGGACGCTGGGTCTCCCGCCTCACGTGGAGACGCGTCCAAATTGCCATGCCAAGACTCGAGGAGAATCCCGAGGTGTCCCTCGCACCTAGGCAGGAGTCCTGACGTCGCTGAACAAACACGTGTCTGGAAGGGCCCTCCACGTCGGAACTCGAGAATATACCCCAGGTTCCGGCCACAACTCAAGAAAAACCATGAGACTCCCCCCTCGCCGCGAGATGAGGCCCGATTCCCCTGCACTGCATGCAGAGCAATTCCGTGTTCCACATCAAACGTGAAGGGAGCCTTGATTTCCTTGATGGCACTCCAGAGAATACCCAAGATTACTGTCTCAAGTCTAGCGGGATCCTGAGGTCACTGGAGCAACACGAAAGGGCTCCGTGGACCCCAAATCAACTCGAGATGAGAGCTTAGTCCCTGGCTTCGACTCAAGAGGAATACCAACTTTCCACAAGCACCTCAAGAGGAGGCTTCTCTCAGCTACAGGTATGTGAGAGGGACCCTGAGTTTGTGGCCTCAAGTGGAATGGACACCGAGATGCTCTGAATCAAAGTAAGGCCGGATATCCCTGCAGTGAATTGAATGCAGGCTCGTCTTGCATCTCCCAAGACGAAGGGTTGTCTGTATCCCCTGTGGAGACCACAGAGAAAGACCTAGTCCTCCGCCTCAAAGGGAACGGAGGCCTCACATCCTTTGAAAACTCGAGAGGTCCGCGGAGATCAATGCTTCCAAAGGAGATGATGCCTGACTCCTCTTGAAAATGGATAGGAGTCCCAGGATCCCTGTGGCACGTGGAAAGGGACCCTGGGTCTCGCCCCTCACGTGGAGACGCGTCCAAATTGCCATGCCAAGCCTCGAGGAGAATCCCGAGGTGTCCCTCGCACCTAGGCAGGAGTCCTGACGTCGCTGAACAAACACGTGTCTGGAAGGGCCCTCCCCGTCGGAACTCGAGAATATACCCCAGGTTCCGGCCGCAACTCTAGAAAAACCATGAGACTTCCCCGTCACCGCAAGATGAGGCCCGATTCCCCTGCACTGCATGCAGAGCAATTCCGTGTTCCACATCAAACGTGATAGAAGCCTTGATTTCCTTGATGGCACTCCAGAGAAAACCCAAGATCACTGTCTCAAGTCTAGAGGGATCCTGGGGTCACTGGAGCAACACGAAAGGGCTCCGTGGACCACAAATGAACTCGAGATGAGAGCTTAGTCTATGGCTTCGACTCAAGAGGAATACCAACTTTCCACAAGCACCTCAAGAGGAGGCTTCTCTCAGCTACAGGTATGTGAGAGGGAACCTGAGTTTGTGGCCTCAAGTGGAATGGACACCGAGATGCTCTGACTCGAAGTAAGGCCGGATATCCCTGCAGTGAATTGAATGCAGGCTCGTCTTGCATCTCCCAAGACAAAGGGATGTCTGAATACCCTGTGGAAACCACAGAGAAAGACCTAGTCCTACGCCTCTACGCGAACGGAGGCCTCACATCCTTTGAAAACTCGAGAGGTCTGCGGAGATCAATGCTTCCAAGGAGACGATGCCTGACTCCTCTTGAAAATGGATAGGAGTCCCAGGATCCCTGTGGCACGTGGAAAGGGACCCTGGGTCTCCCGCCTCACGTGGAGACGCGTCCCAATTGCCATGCCAAGACTCGAGGAGAATCCCGAGGTGTCCCTCGCACCTAGGCAGGTGTCCTGACGTTGCTGAACAAACACGTGTCTGCAAGGGCCCTCCCCGTCGTAACTGGAAAATATACCCCAGGTTCCGGCCGGAACTCAAGAAAAACCATGAGACTTCCCCCTCGCCGCGAGATGAGGCCCGATTCCCCTGCACTGCATGCAGAGCAATTCCGTGTTCCACATCAAACGTGAAAGGAGCCTTGATTTCCTTGATGGCACTTCAGAGAAAACCCAAGATCACTGTCTCAAATCTAGAGGGATCCTGAGGTCACTGGAGCAACACGAAAGGGCTCCGTGGACCCCAAATCAACTCGAGATGAGAGCTTAGTCACTGGCTTCGACTCAAGAGGAATACCAAGTTTCCACAAGCATCTCAAGAGGAGACTTCCCTCAGCTACAGGTATGTGAGAGGGACCCTGAGTTTGTGGCCTCAAGTGGAATGGACACCGAGATTCTCTGACTCAAAGTAAGGCCGGATATCCATGCAGTGAATTGAATGCAGGCTCGTCTTGCATCTCCCAAGATGAAGGGTTGTCTGAATCCCCTGTGGAGACCACAGAGAAAGACCTAGTCCTCCGCCTCAACGCGAACGGAGGCCTCACATCGTTTGAAAACTCGAGAGGTCCGCAGAGATCAATACTTCCAAAGGAGACGATGCCTGAGGCCTCTTGAAAATGTATAGGAGTCCCAGGATCCCTGTGGCACGTGGAAATGGACCCTGGGTCTCCCGACTCAGGTGGAGACGCGTCCCAATTGCCATGCCAAGACTCGAGGAGAATCCCGAGGTGTACCTCGCACCTAGGCAGGAGTCATGACGTCGCTGAATAAACACGTGTCTGGAAAGGCCCTCCCCGTCGTAACTCGAGAATATACCCCAGGTTCCGGCCGCAACTCGAGAAAAACCATGAGACTTCCACCTCGCCGTGAGATGAGGCCCGATTCCCCTGCACTGCGTGCAGAGCAATTCCGTGTTCCACATCAAACGAGAAAGGAGCCTTGATTTCCTTGATGGCACTCCAGAGGAAACCCAAGATCACTGTCTCAAGTCTAGAGGGATCCTGAGGTCACTGGCGCAACACAAAAAGTCTCCGTGGACCGCAAATCAACTCGAGATGAGAGCTTAGTCCCTGGCTTCGACTCAAGAGGAATACCAACTTTCGACAAGCACCTCAAGAGGAGGCTTCGCTCAGCTACAGGTATGTGAGAGGGACCCTGAGTTTGTGGCCTCAAGTGGAATGCACACCGAGATGCTCTGACTCGAACTAAGGCCGGATATCCCTGCAGTGAATTGAATGCAGGCTCGTCCTGCATCTCCCAAGACGAAGGGATGTCTGAATCCCCTGTGGAGACCACAGAGAAAGACCTAGTCCTCCGCCTCAACGCGAACGGAGGCCTCACATCCTTTGAAAACTCGAGAGGTCCGCGGAGATCAATGCTTCCAAAGGAGACGATGCCTGACTCCTCTTGAAAATGGATAGGAGTCCGAGGATCCCTGTGGCACGTGGAAAGGGACCCTGGGTCTCCCGCCTCACGTGGAGACGCGTCCCAATTGCCATGCCAAGACTCGAGGAGAATCCCGAGGTGTCCCTCGCACCTAGGCAGGTGTCCTGACGTCGCTGAACAAACACGTGTCTGGAAGGGCCCTCCCCGTCGTAACTCGAAAATATACCCCAGGTTCCGGCCGGAACTCAAGAAAAACCATGAGACTTCCCCCTCGCCGCGAGATGAGGCCCGATTCCCCTGCACTGCGTGCAGAGCAATTCCGTGTTCCACATCAAACGTGAAAGGAGCCTTGATTTCCTTGATGGCACTTCAGAGAAAACCCAAGATCACTGTCTCAAATCTAGAGGGATCCTGAGGTCACTGGAGCAACACGAAAGGGCTCCGTGGACCCCAAATCAACTCGAGATGAGAGCTTAGTCCCTGGCTTCGACTCAAGAGGAATACCAAGTTTCCAAAAGCAACTCAAGAGGAGACTTCCCTCAGCTACACGTATGTGAGAGGGACCCTGAGTTTGTGGCCTCAAGTGGAATGGACACCGAGATTCTCTGACTCAAAGTAAGGCCGGATATCCCTGCAGTGAATTGAATGCAGGCTCGTCTTGCATCTCCCAAGATGAAGGGTTGTCTGAATCCCCTGTGGAGACCACAGAGAAAGACCTAGTCCTCCGCCTCAACGCGAACGGAGGCCTCACATCCTTTGAAAACTCGAGAGGTCCGCGGAGATCAATACTTCCAAAGGAGACGATGCCTGAGGCCTCTTGAAAATGTATAGGAGTCCCAGGATCCCTGTGGCACGTGGAAATGGACCCTGGGTCTCCCGACTCAGGTGGAGACGCGTCCCAATTGCCATGCCAAGACTCGAGGAGAATCCCGAGGTGTACCTCGTACCTAGGCAGGAGTCATGACGTCGCTGAATAAACACGTGTCTGGAAAGGCCCTCCCCGTCGTAACTCGAGAATATACCCCAGGTTCCGGCCGCAACTCGAGAAAAACCATGAGACTTCCACCTCGCCGTGAGATGAGGCCCGATTCCCCTGCACTGCGTGCAGAGCAATTCCGTGTTCCACATCAAACGAGAAAGGAGCCTTGATTTCCTTGATGGCACTCCAGAGGAAACCCAAGATCACTGTCTCAAGTCTAGAGGGATCCTGAGGTCACTGGCGCAACACGAAAAGACTCCGTGGACTGCAAATCAACTCGAGATGAAAGCTTAGTCCCTGGCTTCGACTCAAGAGGAATACCAACTTTCGACAAGCACCTCAAGAGGAGGCTTCGCTCAGCTACAGGTATGTGAGAGGGACCCTGAATTTGTGGCCTCAAGTGGAATGCACACCGAGATGCTCTGACTCGAACTAAGGCCGGATATCCCTGCAGTGAATTGAATGCAGGCTCGTCCTGCATCTCCCAAGACGAAGGGATGTCTGAATCCCCTGTGGAGACCACAGAGAAAGACCTAGTCCTCCGCCTCAACGCGAACGGAGGCCTCACATCCTTTGAAAACTCGAGAGGTCCGCGGAGATCAATGCTTCCAAAGGAGACGATGCCTGACTCCTCTTGAAAATGGATAGGAGTCCCAGGATCCCTGTGGCACGTGGAAGGGGACCCTTGATCTCCCGCCTCACGTGGAGACGCGTCCCAATTGCCATGCCAAGACTCGAGGAGAATCCCGAGGTGTCCCTGGCACCTAGGCAGGAGTCCTGACGTCGCTGAACAAACACGTGTCTGGATGGGCCCTTCCCGACGTAACTCGAGAACATACACCAGGTTCCGGACGCAACTCGAGAAAAACCATGAGACTTCCCCCTCGACGCGAGATGAGGCCCGATTCCCCTGCACTGCATGCAGAGCAATTCCGTGTTCCACATCAAACGTGAAAGGAGCCTTGATTTCCTTGATGGCACTCCAGAGAAAACCCAAGATCACTGTCTAGAGTCTAGAGGGATCCTGACGTCACTGGAGCAACACGAAAGGGATCCGTGGACCTCAAATCAACTCGAGATGAGAGCTTAGTCCCTGGCTTCGATTAAAGGGGAATACAAACTTTCCACAAGCACCTCAAGAGGAGGCTTCTCTCAGCTACAGGTATGTGAGAGAGACCCTGAGTTTGTGGCCTCAAGTGGAATGGACACCGAGATGCTCTGACTCGAAGTAAGGCCGGATATCCCTGCAGTGAATTGAATGCAGGCTCGTCTTGCATCTCCCAAGACGAAGGGATGTCTGAATCCCCTGTGGAGACCACAGAGAAAGACCTAGTCCTCCGCCTCAACGCGACCGGAGGCCTCATATCCTTTGAAAACTCGAGAGGTCCGCGGAGATCAATGCTTCCAAAGGAGACGATGCCTGACTCCTCTTGAAAATGGATAGGAGTCCCAGGATCACTGTGGCACGTGGAAAGGGACCCTGGGTCTCCCGCCTCACTTGGAGACGCGTCCCAATTGCCATGCCAAGACTCGAGGAGAATACCGAGGTGTCCCTCGCACCTAGGCAGGAGTCCTGACATCGCTGAACAAACACGTGTCTGGAAGGGCTCTCCCCGTCGTAACTCGAGAATATACCCCAGGTTCCGGCCGCAACTCGAGAAACACCATGAGACTTGCCCCTCGCCACTGGATGAGGCCCGATTCCCCTGCACTGCATGCAGAGCAATTCCGTGTTAAACATCAAACGTGAACGGAGCCTTGATTTCCTTGATGGCCCTCCAGAGAAACCCAAGATCACTGTCTCAAGTCTAGAGGGATCCTGAGGTCACTGGAGCGGCACGAAAGGGCTCCGTGGACCCCAAATCAACTCTAGATGAGAGCTTAGTCCCTGGCTTCGACTCAGGAGGAATACCAACCTTCCACAAGCACCTCAAGAGGAGGCTTCTCTCAGCTACAGGTATGTGAGAGGGACCCTGAGTTTGTGGCCTCAAGTGGAATGGACACCGAGATGCTCTGACTTGAAGTAAGGCCGGATATCCCAGCAGTGATTTGAATGCAGGCTCGTCTTGCATCTCCCAAGACGAAGGGTTGCCTGAATCTCCTGTGGAGACCACAGAGAAAGACCTAGTCCTCCGCTTCAACGCGAACGGAGGCCTCACATTCTTTGAAAACTCGAGAGGTCTGCGGAGATCAATGCTTCCAAAGGAGACGATGCCTGATGCCTCTTGAAAATGGATAGGAGTCCCAGGATCCCTGTGGCACGTGGAAAGGGAAACTGGGTCTCCCGCCTCAGGTGGAGACGCGTCCCAATTGCCATGCCAAGACTCGAGGAGAATCCCGAGGTGTCCCTCGCACCTAGGCAGGAGTCATGACGTCGCTGAATAAACACGTGTCTGGAAGAGCACTCCCCGTCATAACTCGAGAATATACCTCAGGTTCCGGCCGCAACTCGAGAAAAACCATGAGACTTCCAGCTCGCCGTGAGATGAGGCCCGATTCCCCTGCACTGCGTGCAGAGCAATTCCGTGTTCCACATCAAACGAGAAAGGATCCTTGATTTCCTTGATGGCACTCCAGAGGAAACCCAAGATCACTGTCTCAAGTCTAGAGGGTTCCTGAGGTCACTGGCGCAGCACGAAATGTCTCCGTGGACCCCAAATCAACTCGAGATGAGAGCTTAGTCCCTGGCTTCGACTCAAGAGGAATACCAACTTTCCACAAGCACCTCAAGAGGAGGCTTCGCTCAGCTACAGGTATGTGAGAGGGACCCTGAGTTTGTGGCCTCAAGTGGAATGCACACCGAGATGCTCTGACTCGAACTAAGGCCGGATATCCCTGCAGTGAATTGAATGTAGGCTCGTCCTGCATCTCCCAAGACGAAGGGATGTCTGAATCCCCTGTGGAGACCACAGAGAAAGACCTATTCCTCCGCCTCATCGAGTCCGGAGGCCTCACATCCTTTGAAAACTCGAGAGGTCCGCGGAGATCAAAGCTTCCAAAGGAGACGATGCCTGACTCCTCTTGAAAATGGATAGGAGTCCCAGGATCCCTGTGGCACGTGGAAAGGACCCTGGGTCTCCCGCCTCACGTGGAGACGCGTCCCAATTGCCATGCCAAAACTCGAGGATAATCCCGAGGTGTCCCTCGCACCTAGGCAAGAGTCCTGACGTCGCTGAACAAACACGTGTCTGGAAGGTCCCTCCCCGTCGTTACTCGAGAATATACCCCAGGTTCCGGCCGCAACTTGAGAAAAACCATGAGACTTCCCCCTCGCCTCGAGATGAGGCCCGATTCCCCTGCACTGCGTGCAGAGCAATTCCGTGTTAGACATCAAACGTGAAACGAGCCTTGATTTCCTTGATGGCCCTCCAGAGAAAACCCAAGATCACTGTCTCAAGTCTAGAGGGATCCTGAGGTCACTGGAGCAACACGAAAGGGCTCCGTGGACCCCAAATCAACTCGAGATGAGAGCTTAGTCCCTGGCTTCGACTCAAGAGGAATACCAACTTTCCACAAGCACCTCAAGAGGAGGCTTCTCTCAGCTACAGGTATGTGAGAGGGACCCTGAGTTTGTGGCCTCAAGTGGAATGGACACCGAGATGCTCTGATTCGAAGTAAGGCCGGATATTCCCACAGTGAATTGAATGCAGGCTCGTCTTACATCTCCCAAGACTAAGGGATCTCTGAATCCCCTGTGGAGACGACAGAGAAAGACCTAGTCCTCCACCTCATCGCGACCGCAGGCCTCACATCCTTTGAAACCTCGAGAGGTCCGCAGAGATCAATGCTTCCAAAGGAGGCGATGTCTGACTCCTCTTGAAAATGGATAGGAGTCCCAGGATCCCTGTGGCACGTGGAAAGGGACACTGGGTCTCACGCCTCACGTGGAGATGCGTCCCAATTGTCATGCCAAGACTCGAGGAGAATCCCGAGGTGTCCCTGGGACCTAGGCAGGAGTCCTGACGTCGTTGAACAAACACGTGTCTGGAAGGGCCCTCCCCGTCGTAACTCGAGAATATACCCCAGGTTCCGGCCGCAATTCGAGAAAAACCATGAGACTTCCCCCTTGCCGTGAAATGAGACCCGATTCCCCTGCACTGCATGCAGAGCAATTCCGTGTTCCACATCAAACATGAAAGGAGCCTTGATTTCCTTGATGGCACTCCAGAGAAAACCCAAGATCACTGTCTAGAGTCTAGAGGGATCCTGAGGTCACTGGAGCAACACGAAAGGGATCCGTGGACCTCAAATCAACTCGAGATGAGAGCTTAGTCCCTGGCTTCGACTCAAGGGGAATACCAACTTTCCACAAGCACCTCAAGAGGAGGCTTCTCTCAGCTACAGGTATGTGAGAGAGACCCTGAGTTTGTGGCTTCAAGTGGAATGGACACCGAGATGCTCTGACTCGAAGTAAGGCCGGATATCCCTGCAGTGAATTGAATGCAGGCTCGTCTTGCATCTCCTAAGACGAAGGGATGTCTGAATCACCTGTGGAGACCACAGAGAAAGACCTAGTCCTCCGCCTCAACGCGACCGGAGGCCTCACATCCTTTGAAAACTCGAGAGGCCGTCGGGATCAATGCTTCCAAAGGAGACGATGCCTGACTCCTCTTGAAAATGGATAGGAGTCCCAGGATCCCTGTGGCACGTGGAAAGGGACCCTGGGTCTCCCGCCTCACTTGGAGACGCGTCCCAATTGCCATGGCAAGACTCGAGGAGAATCCCGAGGTGTCCCTCGCACCTAGGCAGGAGTCCTGACGTCGCTGAACAAACACGTGTCTGGAAGGGCCCTCCCCGTCGGAACTCGAGAATATACCCCAGGTTCCGGCCGCAACTTGAGAAAAACCATGAGACTTCCCCCTCTCCGCGAGATGAGGCCCGATTCCCCTGCACTGCATGCAGAGCAATTCCGTGTTCCACATCAAACGTGAAGGGAGCCTTGATTTCCTTGATGGCCCTCCAGAGAATACCCAAGATCACTGTCTCAAGTCTAGCGGGATCCTGAGGTCACTGGAGCAACACGAAAGGGCTCCGTGGACCCAAAATCAACTCGAGATGAGAGCTTAGTCCCTGGCTTCGACTCAAGAGGAATACCAACTTTCCACAAGCACCTCAAGAGGAGGCTTCTCTCAGCTACCGGTCTGTGAGAGGGACCCTGAGTTTGTGGCCTCAAGTGGAATGGACACCGAGATGCTCTGACTCGAAGTAAGGCCGGATATCCCTGCAGTGAATTGAATGCAGGCTCGTCTTGCATCTCCCAAGATGAAGGGATGTCTGAATCCCCTGTGGAGACCACAGAGAAAGACCTAGTCCTCCGCCTCATCGAGACCGGAGGCCTCACATCCTTTGAAAACTCGAGAGGTCCGCGGAGATCAATGCTTCCAAAGGAGACGATGCCTGACTCCTCTTGAAAATCGGGATTGGGAATACATGTAAATCCATGGCTGATTCATATCAATGTATGACAAAACCCACTGGAAAAAAAAAATAATAATTAAAAAAAAGAAAAAAAAAAGAAAGAAAATGGATAGCAGTCCCAGATCCCTGTGGCACGTGGAAAGGGAGCCTGGGTCTCCCGCCTCACGTGGAGACGCGTCCAAATTGCCATGCCAAGACTCGTGGAGAATCCCGAGGTGTCCCTCGCACCTAGGCAGGAATCCTGACGTCGCTGAACAAACACGTGTCTGGAAGGGCCCTCCCCGTCGTAACTCGAAAATATACCCCAGGTTCCGGCCGCAACTCGAGAAAAACCATGAGATTTCCCCCTCGCCGCGAGTTGAGGCCCGATTCCTCTGCACTGAATGCAGAGCAATTCCGTGTTCCACATCAAACGTGAAAGGAGCCTTGATTTCCTTGATGGCACTCCAGAGAAAACCCAAGATCACTGTTTCAAGTCTAGAGGGATCCTGAGGTCACTGGACCACCAGGAAAGGGCTTCGTGGACCCCAAATCAACTCGAGATGAGAGCTTAGACCCTGGCTTAGACTCAAGAGGAATACCAACTTTCCACAAGGACCTGAAGAGGAGGCTTCTCTCAGCTACAGGTATATTTGAGGGACCATGAGTTTGTGGCCTCAAGTGGAATGGACACCGAGATGCTCTGACTCGAAATAAGGCCGGATATCCCTGCAGTGAATTGAATGCAGGCTCGTCTTGCATCTCCCAAGACGAAGGGATGTCCGAATCCCCTGTGGAGACCACAGAGAAAGACCTAATTCTCCGCCTCATAGCGACCGGGGGCCTCACATCCTTTGAAAACTCGAGAGGTCCGCGGAGATCAATGCTTCCAAAGGAGACGATGCCTGACTCGTCTTGAAAATGGATAGGAGTCCCAGGATCACTGTGGCACGTGGAAAGGGACCCTTGGTCTCCCGCCTCACGTGGAGACGCGTCCCAATTGCCATGCCAAGACTCGAGGAGAATCCCGAGGTGTCCCTCGCACCTAGGCAGGAGTCCTGACGTCGCTGAACAAACACGTGTCTGGAAGGGCCCTCCCCGTCGTAACTCGAGAATATACCCCAGGTTCCGTCCGCAACTCGAGAAAAACCATGAGATTTCCCCGTCGCCGCGAGTTGAGGCCCGATTCCCCTGGACTGCGTGCAGAGCAATTCCGTGTTCCACATCAAACGTGAAAGGAGCCTTGATATCCTTGAAGGCACTCCAGAGAAAACCCAAGATCACTGTCTCAGCTCTAGAGGGATGCTGAGGTCACTGGAGCAACACGAAATTTCCCCTTGGACCCCAAATCAACTCGAGATGAGAGCTTAGTCCTTGGCTTCGACTCAAGAGGAATACCAATTTTCCATAAGCACCTCAAGAGGAGGCTTCTCTCAGCTACAGGTATGTGAGAGGGACCCTGAGTGTGTGGCCTCAAGTGGAATGGACACCGAGATGCTCTGACTCGAAGTAAGGCCGGATATCCCTGCAGTGAATTGAATGCAGGCTTGTCTTGCATCTCCCAAGACGAAGGGATGTCTGAATCCCCTGTGGAGACCACAGAGAAAGACCTAGTCCTCCGCCTCAACGCGACCGGAGGCCTCACGTCCTTTGAAAACTCGAGAGGTCCGCGGAGATCAATGCTTCCAAAGGAGACAATGCCTGACTCCTCTTGAAAATGGATAGGAGTCCCAGGATCCCTGTGGCACGTGGAAAGGGACCCTGGGTCTCCCGCCTCACGTGGAGACGCGTCCCAATTGCCATGCCAAGACTCGAGGAGAATCCCGAGGTGTCCCTCGCACCTAGGCAGGAGTCCTGACGTCGCTGAACAAACACGTGTCTGGAAGGGCAATCCCCGTAGTAACTAGAGAATATACCCCAGGTTCCGGCCGCAACTCGAGAAAAACCATGAGACTTCCCCCTCGCCGCGAGTTGAGGCCCGATTCCCCTGCACTGAATGCAGAGCAATTCCGTGTTCCACATCAAACGTGAAAGGAGCCTTGATTTCCTTGATGGCACTCCAGAGAAAACCCAAGATAACTGTCTCAAGTCTAGAGGGATCCTGAGGTCACTGGACCACCAGGAAAGGGCTGCGTGGACCCCAAATCAACTCGAGATGAGAGCTTAGACCCTGGCTTAGACTCAAGAGGAATACCAACTTTCCACAAGGACCTGAAGAGGAGGCTTCTCTCAGCTACAGGTATATTTGAGGGACCCTGAGTTTGTGGCCTCAAGTGGAATGGACACCGAGATGCTCTGACTCGAAATAAGGCCGGATATCCCTGCAGTGAATTGAATGCAGGCTCGTCTTGCATCTCCCAAGACGAAGGGATGTCTGAATCCCCTGTGGAGACCACAGAGAAAGACCTAATTCTCTGCCTCATAGCGACCGGCGGCCTCACATCCTTTGAAAACTCGAGAGGTCCGCGGAGATCAATGCTTCCAAAGGAGACGATGCCTGACTCCTCTTGAAAATGGATAGGAGTCCCAGGATCCCTGTGGCACGTGGAAAGGGACACTGGGTCTCCCGCCTCACGTGGAGACGCGTCAAAATTGCCATGCCAAGACTCGAGGAGAATCCCGAGGTGTCCCTCGCACCTAGGCAGGAGTCCTGACGTCGCTGAACAAACACGTGTCTGGAAGGGCCCTCCCCGTCGTAACTCGAGAATATACCCCAGGTTCCAGCCGCAACTCGAGAAAAACCATGAGACTTCCCCCTCGCCGCGAGATGAGGCCTGATTCCCCTGCACTGCGTGCAGAGCAATTCCGTGTTCCACATCAAACGTGAAAGGAGCCTTGATTTCCTTGATGGCACTCCAGAGAAAACCCAAGATCACTGTCTCAAGTCTAGAGGGATCCTGAGGTCACTGGAGCAACACGAAAGGGCTCCGTGGACCCCAAATCAACTCGAGATGAGAGCTTAGTCCCTGGCTTCGACTCAAGAGGAATACCAACTTTTCACAAGCAGCTCAAGAGGAGACTTCTCTCAGCTACAGGTAAGTGAGAGGGACCCTGAGTTTGTGGCCTCAAGTGGAATGGACACCGAGATGCTCTGACTCGAAGTAAGGCCGGATATCCCTGCAGTGAATTGAATGCAGGCTCGTCTTGCATCTCCCAAGACGAAGGGATGTCTGAATCCTCTGTGGAGACCACAGAGAAAGACCTAGTTCTCCGCCTCATCGCGACCGGAGGCCTCACATCCTTTGAAACCTCAAGAGGTCCGCAGAGATCAATGCTTCCAAAGGAGACGATGCCTCACTCCTCTTGAAAATGGATAGGAGTCCCAGGATCCCTGTGGCACGTGGAAAGGGACCCTGGGTCTCCCGCGTCACGTGGAGACGCGTCCAAATTACCATGCGAAGACTCGAGGAGAATCCCGAGGTGTCCCTCGCACCTAGGCAGGAGTCCTGATGTCGCTGAACAAACATGTGTCTGGAAGGGCCCTCCCTGTCCTAACTCGAGAATATACCCCAGGTTCCGGCCGCAACTCGAGAAAAACCATGAGATTTCCCCCTCGCCGCGAGATGAGGCCCGATTCCCCTGCACTGAATGCAGAGCAATTCCGTGTTCCACATCAAACGTGAAAGGAGCCTTGATTTCCTTGATGGCACTCCAGAGAAAACCCAAGATCACTGTCTCTAGTCTAGAGGGATCCTGAAGTCACTGGACCAACAAGAAAGGGCTTCGTTGACCACAAATCAACTCGAGATGAGAGCTTAGACCCTGGCTTAGACTCTAGAGGAATACCCACTTTTCACAAGCACCTCAAGACGAGGCTTCTCTCAGCTACAGGTATGTGAGAGGGACCCTGAGTTTGTGGCCTCAAGTGGAATGGACACCGAGATGCTCTGACTCGAAGTAAGGCTGGATATCCCTGCATGAATTGAATGCAGGCTCGTCTTGCATCTCCCAAGACGAAGGGTTGTCTGAATCCCCTGTGGAGACCACAGAGTAAGACCTAGTCCTCCGCCTCAACGCGACCGGAGGCCTCACATCCTTTGAAAACCCAAGAGGTCCGCGGAGATCAATGCTTCCAAAGGAGACGATGCCTGACTCCTCTTGAAAATGGATAGGAGTACCAGAATCCCTGTGGCACGTGGAAAGGGACACTGGCTCTCCCGCCTCACGTGGAGACGCGTCCCAATTGCCATGCCAAGACTCGAGGAGAATCCCGAGGTGTCCCTCGCACGTAGGCAGGAGTCCTGACGTCGCTGAACAAACACGTGTCTGGAAGGTCCCTCCCCGTCGTAACTCGAGAATATACCCCAGGTTCCGGCCGCAACTCGAGAAAAACCATGAGATTTCCCCCTCGCCGCGAGATGAGGTCCGATTCCCCTGCACTGCATGCAGAGCAATTCCGTGGTCCACATCAAACGTGAAAGGAGCCTTGCTTTCCTTGATGGCACTACAGAGAAAACCCAAGATCACTGGATCAAGTCTAGAGGGATCCTGAGGTCACTGGAGCAACACGAAAGGGCTCCGTTAACCCCAAATCTACTCGAGATGAGAGCTTAGTCCCTGGCGTCAAATCAAGAGGAATACCAACTTTCCACAAGCACCTCAAGAGGAGGCTTCTCTAAGCTACAGGTAAGTGAGAGGGACCCTGAGTTTGTGCCCGCAAGTGGAATGAACACCGAGATGCTCTGACTCGAAGTAAGGCCGGATATCCCTGCAGTGAATTGAATGCAGGCTCGTCTTGCATCTCCCAAGACGAAGGGATGTCTGAATCGACTGTGGAGGCCACAGAGAAAGACCTAGTCCTCCGCCTCATCGCGACCGGAGGCCTCACATCCTTTGAAAACTCGAGAGGTCTGCGGAGATCAATGCTTCCAAAGGAGACGATGCCTGACTCCTCTTGAAAATGGATAGGAGTCCCAGGATCCCTGTGGCATGTGGAAGGGACCCTGGGTCTCCCGCCTCACGTGGAGACGCGTCCCAATTGCCATGCCAAGACTCGAGGAGAATCCCGACGTGTCCCTCGCACCTGGGCACGAGTCCTGACATCGCTGAACAAACACATGTCTGGAAGGGCCCGCCCCGTCGTAACTCGAGAATATACCCCAGGTTCCCGCCGCAACTCGAGAAAAACCATGAGACTTCCCCCTCGCGGCGAGATGAGGCCCGATTCACCTGCATTGCGTGCAGAGCAATTCCGTGTTCCACATCAAACGTGAAAGGAGCCTTGATTTCCTTGTTGGCACTCCAGAGAAAACCCAAGATCACTGTCTCAAGTCTAGAGGGATCCTGAGGTCACTGGAGCAACACGAAAGGGCTCCGTGGACCCCAGATCAACTCGAGATGAGAGCTTAGACCCTGGCTTCGACTCAAGAGGAATACCCACTTTTCATAAGCACCTCAAGACGAGGCTTCTCTCAGCTACAGGTATGTGAGAGGGACCCTGAGTTTGTGGCCTCAAGTGGAATGGACACCGAGATGCTCTGACTCGAAGTAAGGCCGGATATCCCTGCAGTGAATTGAATGCAGGCTCGTCTTGCATCTCCAAAGACGAAGGATTGTTTGAATCCCCTGTGGAGACCACAGAGAAAGACCTAGTCCTCCGCCTCAACGCGACCGGAAGCCTCACATCCTTTGAAAACTCGAGAGGTCCGCGGAGATCAATGCTTCCAAAGGAGACGATGCCTGACTCCTTTTGAAAATGGATAGGAGTCCCAGGATCCCTGGGGCACGTGGAAAGGGACCCTGGGTCTCCCGCCTCACGTGGAGACGCGTCCCAATTGCCATGCCAAGACTCGAGGAGAATCCCGAGGTGTCCTTCGCACCTAGGCAGGAGTCCTGATGTCCCTGAACAAACACGTGTCTGGAAGGGCCCTCCCCGTCGTAACTCGAGAATATACCCCAGGTTCCGGCCGCAACTCGAGTAAAACCATGAGACTTCCCCCTCGCCGCGAGATGAGGCCCGATTCCCCAGCAAAGCGTGCAGAGCAATTCCGTGTTCCACATCAAACGTGAAAGTAGCCTTGATTTCCTTGATGGCACTCCAGAGAAAACCTAAGATCACTGTCTCAAGTCTAGAGGGATCCTGAGGTCACTGGAGCAACACGAAACGGCTCCGTGGACCCCAAATAAACTCGAGATGAGAGCTTAGTCCCTGGCTTCGACTCAAGAGGAATACCAACTTTTCACAAGCACCTCAAGAGGAGGCTTCTCTCAGCTACAGGTATGTGAGAGGGACCCTGAGTTTGTGGCCTCAAGTGGAATGGACACGGAGATGCTCTGACTCGAAGTAAGGCCAGATATCCCTGCAGTGAATTGAATGCAGGCTCGTCTTGCATCTCCCAAGACGAAGGGATGTCTGAATCCCCTGTGGAGACTACAGAGAAAGACCTAGTCCTCCACCTCATCAAGACCGGAGCCCTCACATCCTTTGAAAACTCGAGAGGTCCCCGGAGATCAATGCTTCCAAAGGAGACGATGCCGTACTCCTCTTGAAAATGGATAGGAGTCCCAGGATCACTGTGCCACGTGGAAAGGGACCCTGGGTCTCCCGACTCACGTGGAGACACGTCCCAATTGCCATGCCAAGACTCGAGGAGAATCCCGAGGTGTCCCTCGCACCTAGGCAGGAGACCTGACGTCGCTGAACAAACACGTGTCTGGAAGGGCCCTCCCCGTCGTAACTGGAGAATATACCCCAGGTTTCGGCCGCAATTCGAGAAAAACCATGAGACTTCCCCCTCGCCCACGAAATGAGGGCCGATTCCCCTGCACTGCGTGCAGAGCAGTTCCGTGTTCCACATCAAACTTGAAAAGATCCTTGATTTTTTTGAAGGCACTCCAGAGAAAACCCAAGATCACTGTCTCACGTCTAGAGGGATCCTGAGGTCACTGTAGCAATACGAAAGGGCTCCGTGGACCCCAAATCATCTCGAGATGGGAGCTTAGTCCCTGGCTTCGACTCAAGAGGAATACGAACTTTCCACAAGCCCCTCAAGAGGAGGCTTCTCTCAGCTACAGGTATGTGAGAGGGACCCTGAGTTTGTGGCCTCAAGTGGAATGGACACCAAGATGCTCTGACTCGAAGTAAGGCCGGATATCCCTGCAGTGAATTAACGGCAGGCTCGTCTTGCATCTCCGAAGAAGAAGGGATGTCTGAATCCCCTGTGGAGACCAAAGAGAAAGACCTAGTCCTCCGCCTCATCGCGACCGGAGGCCTCACATCCTTTGAAAACTCGAGAGGTCCAAGGAGATCAATGCTTCCAAAGGAGACGATGCCTGACTCCTCTTGAAAATGGATAGGAGTCCCAGGATATCTGTGGCACGTGGAAAGGAACCCTGGGTCTCCCGCCTCACGTGGAGACGCGTCACAATTGCCATGCCAAGACTCGAGGAGAATCCCAAGGTGTCCCTCGCACCGAGGCAGGAGTCCGACGTCGCTGAACAAACACGTGTCTGGAAGGGCCCTCCCCGTCGGAACTCGAGAATATACCCCAGGTTCCGGCCGCAACTCGAGAAAAACCATGAGACTTCCCCCTCGCCGCGAGATGAGGCCCGATTCCCCCGCACTGCGTGCAGAGAAATTCCGTGTTCCACATCAATCGTGAAAGGAGCCTTGATTTCCTTGATGGCACTCCAGAGAAAACCCAAGATCACTTTCTCAAGTCTAGAGGGATCCTGAGGTGACTGGAGCAACACGAAAGGTCTCCGTGGACCCCAAATCAACTCGAGATGAGAGCTTAGTCCCTGGCTTCGACTCAAGAGGAATACGAACTTTCCACAAGCACCTCAAGAGGAGGCTTCTCTCAGCTACAGGTATGTGAGAGGGACCCTGAGTTTGTGGCCTCAAGTGGAATGGACACCGAGATGCTCTGACTCGAAGTAAGACCGGATATCCCTGCAGTGAATTGAATGCAGGCTCATCTTGCATCTCCCAAAACGAAGGGATGTCTGAATCCCCTGTGGAGACCACAGAGAAAGACCTATTCCTCCGCCTCATCGCGACCGGAGACCTCACATCCTTTGAAAACTCGAGAGGTCTGCGGAGATCAATGCTTCCAAAGGAGACGATGCCTGACTCCTCTTGAAAATGGATAGGAGTCCCAGGATCCCTGTGGCATGTGGAAGGGACCCTGGGTCTCCCGCCTCACGTGGAGACGCGTCCCAATTGCCATGCCAAGACTCGAGGAGAATCCCGATGTATCCCTCGCACCTGGGCACGAGTCCTGACATCGCTGAACAAACACGTGTCTGGAAGGGCCCGCCCCATCGTAACTCGAGAATATACCCCAGGTTCCCGCCGCAACTCGAGAAAAACCATGAGACTTCCCCCTCGCGGCGAGATGAGGCCCGATTCACCTGCATTGCGTGCAGAGCAATTCCGTGTTCCAAATCAAACGTGAAAGGAGCCTTGATTTCCTTGTTGGCACTCCAGAGAAAACCCAAGATCACTGTCTCAAGTCTAGAGGGATCCTGAGGTCACTGGAGCAACACGAAAGAGCTCCGTGGACCCCAATTCAACTCGAGATGAGAGCTTAGTCCCTGGCATCGACTCAAGAGGAATACCAACTTTCCACAAGCACCTCAAGTGGAGGCTTCTCTCAGCAACAGGTATTTGAGAGGGACCCTGAGTTTGTGGCCTCAAGTGAAATGGACACCGAGATGCTCTGACTCGAAGTAAGGCCGGATATCCCTGCAGTGAATTGAATGCAGGCTCGTCTTGCATCTCCCAAGACGAAGGGATGTCTGAATCCCCTGTGGAGACCACAGAGAAAGACCTAGTCCTCCGCCTCAACGCGACCGGAGGCCTCACATCCTTTGAAAACTCGAGAGGTCTGCGGAGATCAATGCTTCCAAAGGATACGATGCCTGACTCCTCTTGAAAATGGATAGGAGTCCCAGCATCCATGTGGCACGTGGAAAGGGACCCTGGGTCTCCCGCCTCACGTGGATATGCGTCCCAATTGCCATGCCAAGACTCGAGGAGAATCCCGAGGTGTCCCTCGCACCTAGGCCGGAGTCCTGACGTCGCTGAACAAACACGTGTCTGGAAGGGCCCTCCCCGTCGTAACTCGAGAATATAAATTAGGTTCCGGCCGCAACTCGAGAAAAAATATGAGACTTCCCCCTCGCTGCGAAATGAGGCCCGATTTTCCTGCACTGCGTGCAGAGCAATTCCGTGTTCCACATCAAACGTGAAAGGAGCCTTGATTTCCTTGATGGCACTCCAGAGAAAACCCAAGATCACTGTCTCAAGTCTAGAGGGATCCTGAGGTCACTGGAGCAACACGAAAGGGCTCCGTGGACCCCAAATCAACTCGAGATGAGAGCTTAGTCCCTGGCTTCGACTCAAGAGGAATACCAACTTTCCACAAGCACCTCAAGAGGAGGCTTCTCTCAGCTACAGGTATGTGAGAGGGACCCTGAGTTTGTGGCCTCAAGTGGAATGGACACCGAGATGCTCTGACTTGAAGTAAGGCCGGATATCCCTGCAGTGAATTGAATGCAGGCTCGTCTTGCATCTCCCAATACGAAGGGATCTCTGAATCCCCTGTGGAGACCACAGAAAAAGACCTAGTCCTCCGCCTCAACGCGAACGGAGGCCTCACATCCTTTGAAAACTCGAGAGGTCTGCGCAGATCAGTGCTTCCAAAGGAGACGATGCCTGACTCCTCTTGCAAATGGATAGAAGTCCCAGGATCCCTGTGGCACATGGAAAGGGACCCTGGGTCTCCCGCCTCAGGTGGAGACGATCCCAATTGCCATGCCAAGCCTCGAGGAGAATCCCGAGGTGTCCCTCGCACCTAGGCAGGAGTCCTGACATCGCTGAACAAACACGTGTCTGGAAGGGCACTCCCCGTCATAACTCGAGAATATACCCCAATTTCCGACCGGAACTCAAGAAAAACCATGAGACTTCCCCTTCGCCGCGAGATGAGGCCCGATTCCCCTGCACTGCGTTCAGAGCAATTCCGTGTTCCACATCAAACGTGAAAGGAGCCTTGATTTCCTTGATGGCACTCCAGAGAAAACCCAAGATCACTGTCTCAAGGCTAGAGGGATCCTGAAGTAACTGGAGCAACACGAAAGGGCTCCGTGGACCCCAAATCAACTCGAGATGAGAGCTTAGTCCCTGGCTTCGACTCAAGAGGAATACCAACTTTCCCCAAGCACCTCAAGAAGAGGCTTCTCCAGCTACAGGTATGTGAGAGGGACCCTGAGTTTGTGGCCTCAAGTGGAATGGACACCGAGATGCTCTGACTCGAAGTAAGGCCGGATATCCCTGCAGTGAATTGAATGCAGGCTCGTCTTGCATCTCCCACGATGAAAGGATGTCTGAATCCCCTGTGGAGACCACAGAGAAAGACCTAGTTCTCCGCCTCATCGCGACCGGAGGTCTCACATCCTTTGAAAACTCGAGAGGTCCGCGCAGAACAATGCTTCCAAAGGAGACGATGCCTGACTCCTCTTGAAAATGGATAGGAGTCCCAGGATCCCTGTGGCACGTGGAAAGGGACCCTGGGTCTCCCGCCTCACGTGGAGACGAGTCCCAATTGCCATGCCAAGACTCGAGGAGAATCCCGAGGTGTCCCTCGCACCTAGGCAGGAGTCCTGACGTCGCTGAACAAACACGTGTCTGGAAGGGCCCTCCCCGTCGTAACTCGAGAATATAAATCAGGTTCCGGCAGCAACTCGAGAAAAAATATGAGACTTCCCCCTCGCCACGAAATGAGGCCCGATTCCCCTGCACTGCGTGCAGAGTAATTCCGTGTTCCACATCAAACGTGAAAGGAGCCTTGATTTCCTTGATGGCACTCCAGAGAAAACCCAAGATCACTGTCTCAAGTCTAGAGGGATCCTGAGGTCACTGGAGCAACACGAAAGGGCTCCGTGGACCCCAAATCAACTCGAGATGAGAGCTTAGTCCCTGGCTTCGACTCAAGAGGAATACCAACTTTCCACAAGCACCTCAAGAGGAGGCTTTTCTCAGCTACAGGTATGTGAGAGGGACCCTGAGTTTGTGGCCTCCAGTGGAATGGACACCGAGATGCTCTGACTCGAAATAAGGCCGGATATCCCTGCAGTGAATTGAATGCAGGCTCGTCTTGCATCTCCCAAGACGAAGGGATGTCTGAATCCCCTGTGGAGACCACAGAGAAAGACCTAGTCCTCCGCCTCATCGCGACCTGTGGCCTCACATCCTTTGACAACTCGAGAGGTCCACGGAGATCAATGCTTCCAAAGGAGACGATGCCTGACTCCTCTTGAAAATGGATAGGAGTCCCAGGATCCCTGTGGCACGTGGAAAGGGACCCTGGGTCTCCCGCCTCACGTGGAGCCGCGTCCCAATTGCCATACCAAGACTCGTGGAGAATCCCGAAGTGTCCCTCGCACCTAGGCAGGAGTCCTGACGTCGCTGAACATACACGTGTCTGGAAGGGCCCTCCCCGTCGTAACACGAGAATATACCCCAGGTTCCGGCCACAACTCGAGAAAAACCATGAGACTTCCCCCTCGCCGCGACATGAGGCCCGATTCCCCTGCACTGCGCGCAGAGCAATTCCATGTTCCACATCAAACGTGAAAGGAGCCTTGATTTCCTTGATGGCACTCCAGAGAAAAACCAAAGTCACTGTCTCAAGTCTAGAGGGATCCTGAGGCCACTGTAGCAGCATGAAAGGGGTCCGTGGACCCCAAATCAACTCGAGATGAGAGCTTAGTCCCTGGCTTCGACTCAACAGGTATACCAACTTTCCCCAAGCACCTCAAGGGGAGGCTTCTCCAGCTACAGGTATGTGAGAGGGACCCTGAGTTTGTGGCCTCAAGTGGAATGGACACCGAGATGCTCTGACTCGAAGTAAGGCCGGATATCCCTGCAGTGAATTGAATGCAGGCTCCTCTTGCATCTCCCAAGACGAAGGGATGTCTGAATCCCCTGTGGAGACCACAGAGAAAGACCTAGTTCTCCGCCTCATCGCGACCGGAGGCCTCACATCCTTTGAAAACTCGAGAGGTCCGCGCAGAACAATGCTTCCAAAGGAGACGATGCCTGACTCTTCTTGAAAATGGATAGGAGTCCCAGGATCCCTGTGGCACGTGGAAAGGGACCCTGGGTCTCCCGCCTCACGTGGATATGCGTCCCAATTGCCATGCCAAGACTCGAGGAGAATCCCGAGGTGTCCCTCGCACCTAGGCCGGAGTCCTGACGTCGCTGAACAAACACGTGTCTGGAAGGGCCCTCCCCGTCGTAACTCGAGAATATAAATTAGGTTCCGGCAGCAACTCGAGAAAAAATATGAGACTTCCCCCTCGCTGCGAAATGAGGCCCGATTTTCCTGCACTGCGTGCAGAGCAATTCCGTGTTCCACATCAAACGTGAAAGGAGCCTTGATTTCCTTGATGGCACTCCAGAGAAAACCCAAGATCACTGTCTCAAGTCTAGAGGGATCCTGAGGTCACTGGAGCAACACGAAAGGGCTCCGTGGACCCCAAATCAACTCGAGATGAGAGCTTAGTCCCTGGCTTCGACTCAAGAGGAATACCAACTTTCCACAAGCACCTCAAGAGGAGGCTTCTCTCAGCTACAGGTATGTGAGAGGGACCCTGAGTTTGTGGCCTCAAGTGGAATGGACACCGAGATGCTCTGACTTGAAGTAAGGCCGGATATCCCTGCAGTGAATTGAATGCAGGCTCGTCTTGCATCTCCCAATACGAAGGGATCTCTGAATCCCCTGTGGAGACCACAGAAAAAGACCTAGTCCTCTGCCTCAACGCGAACGGAGGCCTCACATCCTTTGAAAACTCGAGAGGTCTGCGCAGATCAATGCTTCCAAAGGAGACGATGCCTGACTCCTCTTGCAAATGGATAGAAGTCCCAGGATCCCTGTGGCACGTGGAAAGGGACCCTGGGTCTCCCGCCTCAGGTGGAGACGCGTCCCAATGGCCATGCCAAGACTCGAGGAGAATCCCGAGGTGTCCCTCGCACCTAGGCAGGAGTCCTGACATCGCTGAACAAACACGTGTCTGGAAGGGCCCTCCCCGTCATAACTCGAGAATATACCCCAATTTCCGACCGGAACTCAAGAAAAACCATGAGACTTCCCCTTCTCCGCGAGATGAGGCCCGATTCCCCTGCACTGCGTTCAGAGCAATTCCGTGTTCCACATCAAACGTGAAAGGAGCCTTGATTTCCTTGATGGCACTCCAGAGAAAACCCAAGATCACTGTCTCAAGGCTAGAGGGATCCTGAAGTAACTGGAGCAACACGAAAGGGCTCCGTGGACCCCAAATCAACTCGAGATGAGAGCTTAGTCCCTGGCTTCGACTCAAGAGGAATACCAACTTTCCCCAAGCACCTCAAGAGGAGGCTTCTCCAGCTACAGGTATGTGAGAGGGACCCTGAGTTTGTGGCCTCAAGTGGAATGGACACCGAGATGCTCTGACTCGAAGTAAGGCCGGATATCCCTGCAGTGAATTGAATGCAGGCTCGTCTTGCATCTCCCACGATGAAGGGATGTCTGAATCCCCTGTGGAGACCACAGAGAAAGACCTAGTTCTCCGCCTCATCGCGACCGGAGGCCTCACATCCTTTGAAAACTCGAGAGGTCCGCGCAGAACAATGCTTCCAAAGGAGACGATGCCTGACTCCTCTTGAAAATGGATAGGAGTCCCAGGATCCCTGTGGCACGTGGAAAGGGACCCTGGGTCTCCCGCCTCACGTGGAGACGAGTCCCAATTGCCATGCCAAGACTCGAGGAGAATCCCGAGGTGTCCCTCGCACCTAGGCAGGAGTCCTGACGTCGCTGAACAAACACGTGTCTGGAAGGGCCCTCCCCGTCGTAACTCGAGAATATAAATCAGGTTCCGGCAGCAACTCGAGAAAAAATATGAGACTTCCCCCTCGCCACGAAATGAGGCCCGATTCCCCTGCACTGCGTGCAGAGCAATTCCGTGTTCCACATCAAACGTGAAAGGAGCCTTGATTTCCTTGATGGCACTCCAGAGAAAACCCAAGATCACTGTCTCAAGGCTAGAGGGATCCTGAAGTAACTGGAGCAACACGAAAGGGCTCCGTGGACCCCAAATCAACTCGAGATGAGAGCTTAGTCCCTGGCTTCGACTCAAGAGGAATACCAACTTTCCCCAAGCACCTCAAGAGGAGGCTTCTCCAGCTACAGGTATGTGAGAGGGACCCTGAGTTTGTGGCCTCAAGTGGAATGGACACCGAGATGCTCTGACTCGAAGTAAGGCCGGATATCCCTGCAGTGAATTGAATGCAGGCTCGTCTTGCATCTCCCACGATGAAAGGATGTCTGAATCCCCTGTGGAGACCACAGAGAAAGACCTAGTTCTCCGCCTCATCGCGACCGGAGGCCTCACATCCTTTGAAAACTCGAGAGGTCCGCGCAGAACAATGCTTCCAAAGGAGACGATGCCTGACTCCTCTTGAAAATGGATAGGAGTCCCAGGATCCCTGTGGCACGTGGAAAGGGACCCTGGGTCTCCCGCCTCACGTGGAGACGAGTCCCAATTGCCATGCCAAGACTCGAGGAGAATCCCGAGGTGTCCCTCGCACCTAGGCAGGAGTCCTGACGTCGCTGAACAAACACGTGTCTGGAAGGGCCCTCCCCGTCGTAACTCGAGAATATAAATCAGGTTCCGGCAGCAACTCGAGAAAAAATATGAGACTTCCCCCTCGCCACGAAATGAGGCCCGATTCCCCTGCACTGCGTGCAGAGTAATTCCGTGTTCCACATCAAACGTGAAAGGAGCCTTGATTTCCTTGATGGCACTCCAGAGAAAACCCAAGATCACTGTCTCAAGTCTAGAGGGATCCTGAGGTCACTGGAGCAACACGAAAGGGCTCCGTGGACCCCAAATCAACTCGAGATGAGAGCTTAGTCCCTGGCTTCGACTCAAGAGGAATACCAACTTTCCACAAGCACCTCAAGAGGAGGCTTTTCTCAGCTACAGGTATGTGAGAGGGACCCTGAGTTTGTGGCCTCCAGTGGAATGGACACCGAGATGCTCTGACTCGAAATAAGGCCGGATATCCCTGCAGTGAATTGAATGCAGGCTCGTCTTGCATCTCCCAAGACGAAGGGATGTCTGAATCCCCTGTGGAGACCACAGAGAAAGACCTAGTCCTCCGCCTCATCGCGACCTGTGGCCTCACATCCTTTGACAACTCGAGAGGTCCACGGAGATCAATGCTTCCAAAGGAGACGATGCCTGACTCCTCTTGAAAATGGATAGGAGTCCCAGGATCCCTGTGGCACGTGGAAAGGGACCCTGGGTCTCCCGCCTCACGTGGAGCCGCGTCCCAATTGCCATACCAAGACTCGTGGAGAATCCCGAAGTGTCCCTCGCACCTAGGCAGGAGTCCTGACGTCGCTGAACAAACACGTGTCTGGAAGGGCCCTCCCCATCGTAACACGAGAATATACCCCAGGTTCCGGCCACAACTCGAGAAAAACCATGAGACTTCCCCCTCGCCGCGACATGAGGCCCGATTCCCCTGCACTGCGCGCAGAGCAATTCCATGTTCCACATCAAACGTGAAAGGAGCCTTGATTTCCTTGATGGCACTCCAGAGAAAAACCAAAGTCACTGTCTCAAGTCTAGAGGGATCCTGAGGCCACTGTAGCAGCATGAAAGGGGTCCGTGGACCCCAAATCAACTCGAGATGAGAGCTTAGTCCCTGGCTTCGACTCAACAGGTATACCAACTTTCCCCAAGCACCTCAAGAGGAGGCTTCTCCAGCTACAGGTATGTGAGAGGGACCCTGAGTTTGTGGCCTCAAGTGGAATGGACACCGAGATGCTCTGACTCGAAGTAAGGCCGGATATCCCTGCAGTGAATTGAATGCAGGCTCGTCTTGCATCTCCCAAGACGAAGGGATGTCTGAATCCCCTGTGGAGACCACAGAGAAAGACCTAGTTCTCCGCCTCATCGCGACCGGAGGCCTCACATCCTTTGAAAACTCGAGAGGTCCGCGCAGAACAATGCTTCCAAAGGAGACGATGCCTGACTCTTCTTGAAAATGGATAGGAGTCCCAGGATCCCTGTGGCACGTGGAAAGGGACCCTGGGTCTCCCGCCTCACGTGGATATGCGTCCCAATTGCCATGCCAAGACTCGAGGAGAATCCCGAGGTGTCCCTCGCACCTAGGCCGGAGTCCTGACGTCGCTGAACAAACACGTGTCTGGAAGGGCCCTCCCCGTCGTAACTCGAGAATATAAATTAGGTTCCGGCAGCAACTCGAGAAAAAATATGAGACTTCCCCCTCGCTGCGAAATGAGGCCCGATTCCCCTGCACTGCGTGCAGAGCAATTCCGTGTTCCACATCAAACGTGAAAGGAGCCTTGATTTCCTTGATGGCACTCCAGAGAAAACCCAAGATCACTGTCTCAAGTCTAGAGGGATCCTGAGGTCACTGGAGCAACACGAAAGGGCTCCGTGGACCCCAAATCAACTCGAGATGAGAGCTTAGTCCCTGGCTTCGACTCAAGAGGAATACCAACTTTCCACAAGCACCTCAAGAGGAGGCTTCTCTCAGCTACAGGTATGTGAGAGGGACCCTGAGTTTGTGGCCTCAAGTGGAATGGACACCGAGATGCTCTGACTTGAAGTAAGGCCGGATATCCCTGCAGTGAATTGAATGCAGGCTCGTCTTGCATCTCCCAATACGAAGGGATCTCTGAATCCCCTGTGGAGACCACAGAAAAAGACCTAGTCCTCCGCCTCAACGCGAACGGAGGCCTCACATCCTTTGAAAACTCGAGAGGTCTGCGCAGATCAATGCTTCCAAAGGAGACGATGCCTGACTCCTCTTGCAAATGGATAGAAGTCCCAGGATCCCTGTGGCACGTGGAAAGGGACCCTGGGTCTCCCGCCTCAGGTGGAGACGCGTCCCAGTGGCCATGCCAAGACTCGAGGAGAATCCCGAGGTGTCCCTCGCACCTAGGCAGGAGTCCTGACATCGCTGAACAAACACGTGTCTGGAAGGGCCCTCCCCGTCATAACTCGAGAATATACCCCAATTTCCGACCGGAACTCAAGAAAAACCATGAGACTTCCCCTTCGCCGCGAGATGAGGCCCGATTCCCCTGCACTGCGTTCAGAGCAATTCCGTGTTCCACATCAAACGTGAAAGGAGCCTTGATTTCCTTGATGGCACTCCAGAGAAAACCCAAGATCACTGTCTCAAGGCTAGAGGGATCCTGAAGTAACTGGAGCAACACGAAAGGGCTCCGTGGACCCCAAATCAACTCGAGATGAGAGCTTAGTCCCTGGCTTCGACTCAAGAGGAATACCAACTTTCCCCAAGCACCTCAAGAGGAGGCTTCTCCAGCTACAGGTATGTGAGAGGGACCCTGAGTTTGTGGCCTCAAGTGGAATGGACACCGAGATGCTCTGACTCGAAGTAAGGCCGGATATCCCTGCAGTGAATTGAATGCAGGCTCGTCTTGCATCTCCCACGATGAAGGGATGTCTGAATCCCCTGTGGAGACCACAGAGAAAGACCTAGTTCTCCGCCTCATCGCGACCGGAGGCCTCACATCCTTTGAAAACTCGAGAGGTCCGCGCAGAACAATGCTTCCAAAGGAGACGATGCCTGACTCCTCTTGAAAATGGATAGGAGTCCCAGGATCCCTGTGGCACGTGGAAAGGGACCCTGGGTCTCCCGCCTCACGTGGAGACGAGTCCCAATTGCCATGCCAAGACTCGAGGAGAATCCCGAGGTGTCCCTCGCACCTAGGCAGGAGTCCTGACGTCGCTGAACAAACACGTGTCTGGAAGGGCCCTCCCCGTCGTAACTCGAGAATATAAATCAGGTTCCGGCAGCAACTCGAGAAAAAATATGAGACTTCCCCCTCGCCACGAAATGAGGCCCGATTCCCCTGCACTGCGTGCAGAGTAATTCCGTGTTCCACATCAAACGTGAAAGGAGCCTTGATTTCCTTGATGGCACTCCAGAGAAAACCCAAGATCACTGTCTCAAGTCTAGAGGGATCCTGAGGTCACTGGAGCAACACGAAAGGGCTCCGTGGACCCCAAATCAACTCGAGATGAGAGCTTAGTCCCTGGCTTCGACTCAAGAGGAATACCAACTTTCCACAAGCACCTCAAGAGGAGGCTTTTCTCAGCTACAGGTATGTGAGAGGGACCCTGAGTTTGTGGCCTCCAGTGGAATGGACACCGAGATGCTCTTACTCGAAATAAGGCCGGATATCCCTGCAGTGAATTGAATGCAGGCTCCTCTTGCATCTCCCAAGACGAAGGGATCTCTGAATCCCCTGTGGAGACCACAGAGAAAGACCTAGTTCTCCGCCTCATTGAGACAGGAGGCCTCACATCCTTTGAAAACTCGAGAGGTCCGCGGAGATCAATGCTTCCAAAGGAGACGATGCCTGACTCCTCTTGAAAATGGATAGGAGTCCCAGGATCCCTGTGGCACGTGGAAATGGAACCTGGGTCTCCCGCCTCAGGTGGAGACGTGTCCCAATTGCCATGCCAAGACTCGAGGAGAATCTCGAGGTTTTCCTCGCACCTAGGCAGGAGTCGTGACGTTGCTGAACAAACACGTGTCTGGAAGGGCCCTCCCCGTCGTAACTCGAGAATATACCCCAGGTTCCGGCCGGAACTCAAAAAAAACCATGAGACTTCCCCCTCGCCGCGAGATGAGGCCCGATTCCCCTGCACTGCGTGCAGAGCAATTCCGTGTTCCACATTAAACGTGAAAGGAGCCTTGATTTCCTTCATGGCACTCCAGAGAAAACCCAAGATCACTGTCTCAAGGCTAGAGGGATCCTGAGGTCACTGGAGCAACACGAAAGGGCTCCGTGGACCCCAAATCAACTCGAGATGAGAGCTTAGTCCCTGGCTTCGACTCAAGAGGAATACCAACTTTCCCCAAGCACCTCAAGAGGAGGCTTCTCTCAGCTACAGGTATGTGAGAGGGACCCTGAGTTTGTGGCCTCAAGTGGAATGGACACCGAGATGCTCTGACTTGAAGTAAGGCCGGATATCCCTGCAGTGAATTGAATGCAGGCTCGTCTTGCATCTCCCACGATGAAGGGATGTCTGAATCCCCTGTGGAGACCACAGAGAAAGACCTAGTTCTCCGCCTCATCGCGACCGGAGGCCTCACATCCTTTGAAAACTCGAGAGGTCCGCGCAGAACAATGCTTCCAAAGGAGACGATGCCTGACTCCTCTTGAAAATGGATAGGAGTCCCAGGATCCCTGTGGCACGTGGAAAGGGACCCTGGGTCTCCCGCCTCACGTGGAGACGAGTCCCAATTGCCATGCCAAGACTCGAGGAGAATCCCGAGGTGTCCCTCGCACCTAGGCAGGAGTCCTGACGTCGCTGAACAAACACGTGTCTGGAAGGGCCCTCCCCGTCGTAACTCGAGAATATAAATCAGGTTCCGGCAGCAACTCGAGAAAAAATATGAGACTTCCCCCTGGCCACGAAATGAGGCTCGATTCCCCTGCACTGCGTGCAGAGTAATTCCGTGTTCCACATCAAACGTGAAAGGAGCCTTGATTTCCTTGATGGCACTCCAGAGAAAACCCAAGATCACTGTCTCAAGTCTAGAGGGATCCTGAGGTCACTGGAGCAACACGAAAGGGCTCCGTGGACCCCAAATCAACTCGAGATGAGAGCTTAGTCCCTGGCTTCGACTCAAGAGGAATACCAACTTTCCACAAGCACCTCAAGAGGAGGCTTTTCTCAGCTACAGGTATGTGAGAGGGACCCTGAGTTTGTGGCCTCCAGTGGAATGGACACCGAGATGCTCTGACTCGAAATAAGGCCGGATATCCCTGCAGTGAATTGAATGCAGGCTCCTCTTGCATCTCCCAAGACGAAGGGATCTCTGAATCCCCTGTGGAGACCACAGAGAAAGACCTAGTTCTCCGCCTCATTGAGACAGGAGGCCTCACATCCTTTGAAAACTCGAGAGGTCCGCGGAGATCAATGCTTCCAAAGGAGACGATGCCTGACTCCTCTTGAAAATGGATAGGAGTCCCAGGATCCCTGTGGCACGTGGAAAGGGAACCTGGGTCTCCCGCCTCAGGTGGAGACGCGTCCCAATTGCCATGCCAAGACTCGAGGAGAATCTCGAGGTTTTCCTCGCACCTAGGCAGGAGTCGTGACGTTGCTGAACAAACACGTGTCTGGAAGGGCCCTCCCCGTCGTAACTCGAGAATATACCCCAGGTTCCGGCCGGAACTCAAAAAAAACCATGAGACTTCCCCCTCGCCGCGAGATGAGGCCCGATTCCCCTGCACTGCGTGCAGAGCAATTCCGTGTTCCACATTAAACGTGAAAGGAGCCTTGATTTCCTTCATGGCACTCCAGAGAAAACCCAAGATCACTGTCTCAATTCTAGAGGGATCCTGAGGTCACTGGAGCAACACGAAAGTGCTCCGTGAACCCCAAATCAACTCGAGATGAGAGCTTAGTCCTTGGCTTCGCCTCAAGAGGAATACCAACTTTCCACAAGCACCTCAAGAGGAGGCATCTCTCAGCTACAGGTATGTGAGAGGGACCCTGAGTTTGTGGCCTCAATTGGAATGAACACCGAGATGCTCTGACTCGAAGTAAGGCCGGATATCCCTGCAATGAATTGAATGCAGGCTCGTCTTGCATCTCCCAAGACGAAGGGTTGTCTAAATCCCCTGTGGAGACCACAGAGAAAGACCTAGTCCTCCGCCTCAACGCGAACGGAGGCCTCACATCCTTTGAAAACTCGAGAGGTCCGCGGAGATCAAGGCTTCCAAAGGAGACGATGCCTGACTCCTCTTGAAAATGGATAGGAGTCCCAGGATCCCTGTGGCATGTGGAAAGGGACCCTGGGTCTCCCGCCTCAGGTGGAGACGCGTCCCAATTGCCATGCCAAGACTCGAGGAGAATCCCGAGGAGTCCCTCGCACCTAGGCAAGAGTCCTGACGTCGCTGAACAAACACGTGTCTGGAAGGGCCCTCCCCGTCGTAACTCGAGAATATACCCCAGGTTCCGGCAGGAACTCAAGAAAAACCATGAGACTTCCCCCTCGCCGCGAGATGAGGCCCGATTGCCCTGCACTGCGTGCAGAGCAATTCCGTGTTCCACATCAAATGTGAAAGGAGCCTTGATTTCCTTGGTGGCACTCCAGAGAAAACCCACGATCACTGTTTCAAGTCTAGAGGGATCCTGAAGTAACTGGAGTAACACGAAAGGGCTCCGTGGACCCCAAATTAACTCAAGATGAGAGCTTAGTCCCTGGCTTCGACTCAAGAGGAATACCAACTTTCCACAAGCACCTCAAGAGGAGGCTTCTCCAGCTACAGGTATGTGAGAGGGACCCTGAGTTTGTGGCCTCAAGTGGAATGGACACCGAGATGCTCTGACTCGAAGTAAGGCCGGATATCCCTGCAGTGAATTGAATGCAGGCTCCTCTTGCATCTCCCAACACGAAGGGATGTCTGAATCCCCTGTGAAGACCACAGAGAAAGACCTAGTTCTCCGCCTCATCACGACCGGAGGCCTCACATCCTTTGAAAACTCGAGAGGTCCGCGCAGAACAATGCTTCCAAAGGAGACGATGCCTGACTCCTCTTGAAAATGGATAGGAGTCCCAGGATCCCTGTGGCACGTGGAAAGGGACCCTGGGTCTCCCGCCTCACGTGGAGACGCGTCCCAATTGCCATGCCAAGACTCGAGGAGAATCCCGAGGTGTCCTTCGCACCTAGGCAGGAGTCCTGACGTCGCTGAACAAACACGTGTCTGGAAGGGCCCTCCCCGTCGTAACTCGAGCATATACCTCAGGTTCCGGCCGCAACTCGAGAAAAAATATGAGACTTCCCCCTCGCCACGAAATGAGGCCCGATTCCCCTGCACTGCGTGCAGAGCAATTCCGTGTTCCACATCAAACGTGAAAGGAGCCTTGATTTCCTTGATGGCACTCCAGAGAAAACCCAAGATCACTGTCTCAAGTCTAGAGGGATCCTGAGGTCACTGGAGCAACACGAAAGGGCTCCGTGGACCCCAAATCAACTCGAGATGAGAGCTTAGTCCCTGGCTTCGACTCAAGAGGAATACCAACTTTCCACAAGCACCTCAAGAGGAGGCTTCTCTCAGCTACAGGTATGTGAGAGGGACCCTGAGTTTGTGGCCTCAAGTGGAATGGACACCGAGATGCTCTGACTTGAAGTAAGGCCGGATATCCCTGCAGTGAATTGAATGCAGGCTCGTCTTGCATCTCCCACGATGAAGGGATGTCTGAATCCCCTGTGGAGTCCACAGAGAAAGACCTAGTTCTCCGCCTCATCGCGACCGGAGGCCTCACATCCTTTGAAAACTCGAGAGGTCCGCGCAGAACAATGCTTCCAAAGGAGACGATGCCTGACTCCTCTTGAAAATGGATAGGAGTCCCAGGATCCCTGTGGCACGTGGAAAGGGACCCTGGGTCTCCCGCCTCACGTGGAGACGAGTCCCAATTGCCATGCCAAGACTCGAGGAGAATCCCGAGGTGTCCCTCGCACCTAGGCAGGAGTCCTGACGTCGCTGAACAAACACGTGTCTGGAAGGGCCCTCCCCGTCGTAACTCGAGAATATAAATCAGGTTCCGGCAGCAACTCGAGAAAAAATATGAGACTTCCCCCTGGCCACGAAATGAGGCTCGATTCCCCTGCACTGCGTGCAGAGTAATTCCGTGTTCCACATCAAACGTGAAAGGAGCCTTGATTTCCTTGATGGCACTCCAGAGAAAACCCAAGATCACTGTCTCAAGTCTAGAGGGATCCTGAGGTCACTGGAGCAACACGAAAGGGCTCCGTGGACCCCAAATCAACTCGAGATGAGAGCTTAGTCCCTGGCTTCGACTCAAGAGGAATACCAACTTTCCACAAGCACCTCAAGAGGAGGCTTTTCTCAGCTACAGGTATGTGAGAGGGACCCTGAGTTTGTGGCCTCCAGTGGAATGGACACCGAGAGGCTCTGACTCGAAATAAGGCCGGATATCCCTGCAGTGAATTGAATGCAGGCTCCTCTTGCATCTCCCAAGACGAAGGGATCTCTGAATCCCCTGTGGAGACCACAGAGAAAGACCTAGTTCTCCGCCTCATTGAGACAGGAGGCCTCACATCCTTTGAAAACTCGAGAGGTCCGCGGAGATCAATGCTTCCAAAGGAGACGATGCCTGACTCCTCTTGAAAATGGATAGGAGTCCCAGGATCCCTGTGGCACGTGGAAAGGGAACCTGGGTCTCCCGCCTCAGGTGGAGACGCGTCCCAATTGCCATGCCAAGACTCGAGGAGAATCTCGAGGTTTTCCTCGCACCTAGGCAGGAGTCGTGACGTTGCTGAACAAACACGTGTCTGGAAGGGCCCTCCCCGTCGTAACTCGAGAATATACCCCAGGTTCCGGCCGGAACTCAAAAAAAACCATGAGACTTCCCCCTCGCCGCGAGATGAGGCCCGATTCCCCTGCACTGCGTGCAGAGCAATTCCGTGTTCCACATTAAACGTGAAAGGAGCCTTGATTTCCTTCATGGCACTCCAGAGAAAACCCAAGATCACTGTCTCAATTCTAGAGGGATCCTGAGGTCACTGGAGCAACACGAAAGTGCTCCGTGGACCCCAAATCAACTCGAGATGAGAGCTTAGTCCTTGGCTTCGCCTCAAGAGGAATACCAACTTTCCACAAGCACCTCAAGAGGAGGCATCTCTCAGCTACAGGTATGTGAGAGGGACCCTGAGTTTGTGGCCTCAATTGGAATGAACACCGAGATGCTCTGACTCGAAGTAAGGCCGGATATCCCTGCAATGAATTGAATGCAGGCTCGTCTTGCATCTCCCAAGACGAAGGGTTGTCTAAATCCCCTGTGGAGACCACAGAGAAAGACCTAGTCCTCCGCCTCAACGCGAACGGAGGCCTCACATCCTTTGAAAACTCGAGAGGTCCGCGGAGATCAAGGCTTCCAAAGGAGACGATGCCTGACTCCTCTTGAAAATGGATAGGAGTCCCAGGATCCCTGTGGCATGTGGAAAGGGACCCTGGGTCTCCCGCCTCAGGTGGAGACGCGTCCCAATTGCCATGCCAAGACTCGAGGAGAATCCCGAGGAGTCCCTCGCACCTAGGCAAGAGTCCTGACGTCGCTGAACAAACACGTGTCTGGAAGGGCCCTCCCCGTCGTAACTCGAGAATATACCCCAGGTTCCGGCAGGAACTCAAGAAAAACCATGAGACTTCCCCCTCGCCGCGAGATGAGGCCCGATTGCCCTGCACTGCGTGCAGAGCAATTCCGTGTTCCACATCAAATGTGAAAGGAGCCTTGATTTCCTTGGTGGCACTCCAGAGAAAACCCAAGATCACTGTTTCAAGTCTAGAGGGATCCTGAAGTAACTGGAGTAACACGAAAGGGCTCCGTGGACCCCAAATTAACTCAAGATGAGAGCTTAGTCCCTGGCTTCGACTCAAGAGGAATACCAACTTTCCACAAGCACCTCAAGAGGAGGCTTCTCCAGCTACAGGTATGTGAGAGGGACCCTGAGTTTGTGGCCTCAAGTGGAATGGACACCGAGATGCTCTGACTCGAAGTAAGGCCGGATATCCCTGCAGTGAATTGAATGCAGGCTCCTCTTGCATCTCCCAACACGAAGGGATGTCTGAATCCCCTGTGAAGACCACAGAGAAAGACCTAGTTCTCCGCCTCATCACGACCGGAGGCCTCACATCCTTTGAAAACTCGAGAGGTCCGCGTAGAACAATGCTTCCAAAGGAGACGATGCCTGACTCCTCTTGAAAATGGATAGGAGTCCCAGGATCCCTGTGGCACGTGGAAAGGGACCCTGGGTCTCCCGCCTCACGTGGAGACGCGTCCCAATTGCCATGCCAAGACTCGAGGAGAATACCAAGGTGTCCTTCGCACCTAGGCAGGAGTCCTGACGTCGCTGAACAAACACGTGTCTGGAAGGGCCCTCCCCGTCGTAACTCGAGAATATAAATCAGGTTCCGGCCGCAACTCGAGAAAAAATATGAGACTTCCCCCTCGCCACGAAATGAGGCCCGATTCCCCTGCACTGCGTGCAGAGCAATTCCGTGTTCCACATCAAACGTGAAAGGAGCCTTGATTTCCTTGATGGCACTCCAGAGAAAACCCAAGATCACTGTCTCAAGTCTAGAGGGATCCTGAGGTCACTGGAGCAACACGAAAGGGCTCCGTGGACCCCAAATCAACTCGAGATGAGAGCTTAGTCCCTGGCTTCGACTCAAGAGGAATACCAACTTTCCACAAGCACCTCAAGAGGAGGCTTCTCTCAGCTACAGGTATGTGAGAGGGACCCTGAGTTTGTGGCCTCAAGTGTAATGGACACCGAGACGCTCTGACTTGAAGTAAGGCCGGATATCACTGCAGTGAATTGAATGCAGGCTCGTCTTGCATCTCCCAATACGAAGGGATCTCTGAATCCCCTGTGGAGACCACAGAGAAAGACCTAGTTCTCCGCCTCATCGAGATAGGAGGCCTCACATCCTTTGAAAACTCGAGAGGTCTGCGGAGATCAATGCTTCCAAAGGAGACGATGCCTGACTCCTCTTGAAAATGGATAGGATTCCCAGGATCCCTGTGGCACGCGGAAAGGGACACTGGGTCTCGCGCCTCACGTGGAGACGCGTCCCAATTGCCATGCCAAGAATCGAGGAGAATCCCGAGGTGTCCCTCGCACCTAGGCAGGAGTCCTGACGTCGCTGAACAAACACGTGTCTGGAAGGGCCCTCCCCGTCGTAACTCGAGAATATACCCCAGGTTCCGGCCGCAACTCGAGAAAAACCATGAAACTTCCCCCTCGCCGCAAGATGAGGCCCGATTCACCTGCACTGCGTGCAGAGCAATTCCGTGTTCCACATCAAACGTGAAAGGAGCCTTGATTTCCTTGATGGCACTCCAGAGAAAAGCCAAGATCACTGTCTCAAGGCTAGAGGGATCCTGAGGTCACTGGAGCAACACGAAAAGTCTCCGTGGACCCAAAATCAACTCGAGATGAGAGCTTAGTCCCTGGCTTCGACTCAAGAGGAATACCAACTTTCCACAAGCACCTCAAGAGGAGGCTTCTCCAGCTACAGGTATGTGAGAGGGACCCTGAGTTTGTGGCCTCAATTGGAATGAACACCGAGATGCTCTGACTCGAAGTAAGGCCGGATATCCCTGCAATGAATTGAATGCAGGCTCGTCTTGCATCTCCCAAGACGAAGGGTTGTCTAAATCCCCTGTGGAGACCACAGAGAAAGACCTAGTCCTCCGCCTCAACGCGAACGGAGGCCTCACATCCTTTGAAAACTCGAGAGGTCCGCGGAGATCAAGGCTTCCAAAGGAGACGATGCCTGACTCCTCTTGAAAATGGATAGGAGTCCCAGGATCCCTGTGGCATGTGGAAAGGGACCCTGGGTCTCCCGCCTCAGGTGGAGACGCGTCCCAATTGCCATGCCAAGACTCGAGGAGAATCCCGAGGAGTCCCTCGCACCTAGGCAAGAGTCCTGACGTCGCTGAACAAACACGTGTCTGGAAGGGCCCTCCCCGTCGTAACTCGAGAATATACCCCAGGTTCCGGCAGGAACTCAAGAAAAACCATGAGACTTCCCCCTCGCCGCGAGATGAGGCCCGATTGCCCTGCACTGCGTGCAGAGCAATTCCGTGTTCCACATCAAATGTGAAAGGAGCCTTGATTTCCTTGGTGGCACTCCAGAGAAAACCCAAGATCACTGTTTCAAGTCTAGAGGGATCCTGAAGTAACTGGAGTAACACGAAAGGGCTCCGTGGACCCCAAATTAACTCAAGATGAGAGCTTAGTCCCTGGCTTCGACTCAAGAGGAATACCAACTTTCCACAAGCACCTCAAGAGGAGGCTTCTCCAGCTACAGGTATGTGAGAGGGACCCTGAGTTTGTGGCCTCAAGTGGAATGGACACCGAGATGCTCTGACTCGAAGTAAGGCCGGATATCCCTGCAGTGAATTGAATGCAGGCTCCTCTTGCATCTCCCAACACGAAGGGATGTCTGAATCCCCTGTGAAGACCACAGAGAAAGACCTAGTTCTCCGCCTCATCACGACCGGAGGCCTCACATCCTTTGAAAACTCGAGAGGTCCGCGTAGAACAATGCTTCCAAAGGAGACGATGCCTGACTCCTCTTGAAAATGGATAGGAGTCCCAGGATCCCTGTGGCACGTGGAAAGGGACCCTGGGTCTCCCGCCTCACGTGGAGACGCGTCCCAATTGCCATGCCAAGACTCGAGGAGAATACCGAGGTGTCCTTCGCACCTAGGCAGGAGTCCTGACGTCGCTGAACAAACACGTGTCTGGAAGGGCCCTCCCCGTCGTAACTCGAGAATATAAATCAGGTTCCGGCCGCAACTCGAGAAAAAATATGAGACTTCCCCCTCGCCACGAAATGAGGCCCGATTCCCCTGCACTGCGTGCAGAGCAATTCCGTGTTCCACATCAAACGTGAAAGGAGCCTTGATTTCCTTGATGGCACTCCAGAGAAAACCCAAGATCACTGTCTCAAGTCTAGAGGGATCCTGAGGTCACTGGAGCAACACGAAAGGGCTCCGTGGACCCCAAATCAACTCGAGATGAGAGCTTAGTCCCTGGCTTCGACTCAAGAGGAATACCAACTTTCCACAAGCACCTCAAGAGGAGGCTTCTCTCAGCTACAGGTATGTGAGAGGGACCCTGAGTTTGTGGCCTCAAGTGTAATGGACACCGAGACGCTCTGACTTGAAGTAAGGCCGGATATCACTGCAGTGAATTGAATGCAGGCTCGTCTTGCATCTCCCAATACGAAGTGATCTCTGAATCCCCTGTGGAGACCACAGAGAAAGACCTAGTTCTCCGCCTCATCGAGATAGGAGGCCTCACATCCTTTGAAAACTCGAGAGGTCTGCGGAGATCAATGCTTCCAAAGGAGACGATGCCTGACTCCTCTTGAAAATGGATAGGATTCCCAGGATCCCTGTGGCACGCGGAAAGGGACACTGGGTCTCGCGCCTCACGTGGAGACGCGTCCCAATTGCCATGCCAAGAATCGAGGAGAATCCCGAGGTGTCCCTCGCACCTAGGCAGGAGTCCTGACGTCGCTGAACAAACACGTGTCTGGAAGGGCCCTCCCCGTCGTAACTCGAGAATATACCCCAGGTTCCGGCCGCAACTCGAGAAAAACCATGAAACTTCCCCCTCGCCGCAAGATGAGGCCCGATTCACCTGCACTGCGTGCAGAGCAATTCCGTGTTCCACATCAAACGTGAAAGGAGCCTTGATTTCCTTGATGGCACTCCAGAGAAAAGCCAAGATCACTGTCTCAAGGCTAGAGGGATCCTGAGGTCACTGGAGCAACACGAAAAGTCTCCGTGGACCCAAAATCAACTCGAGATGAGAGCTTAGTCCCTGGCTTCGACTCAAGAGGAATACCAACTTTCCACAAGCACCTCAAGAGGAGGCTTCTCCAGCTACAGGTATGTGAGAGGGTCCCTGAGTATGTGGCCTCAAGTGGAATGGACACCGAGATGCTCTGACTCGAAGTAAGGCTGGACATCCCTACAGTGAATTGAATGCAGGCTCGTCTTGCATCTCCCAAGATGAAGGGATGTCTGAATCCCCTGTGGAGACCACAGAGAAAGACCTAGTTCTCCGCCTCATCGCGACCGGAGGCCTCACATCCTTTGAAAACTCGAGAGGTCCGCGGAGATCAATGCTTCCAAAGGAGACGATGCCTGACTCCTCCTGAAAATGGATAGGAGTCCCAGGATCCCTGTGGCATGTGGAAAGGGACCCTGGGTCTCCCGCCTCACATGGAGACGCGTCCCAATTGCCATGCCAAGACTCGAGGAGAATCCCGAGGTGTCCCTCGCACCTAGGCAGGAGTCCTGACGTCGCTGAACAAACACGTGTCTGGAAGGGCCCTCCCCATCGTAACTCGAGAATATACCCCAGGTTCCGGCAGGAACTCAAGAAAAACCATGAGACTTCCCCCTCGCCGCGAGATGAGGCCCCATTCACCTGCACTGCGTGCAGAGCAATTCCGTGTTCCACATCAAACGTGAAAGGAGCCTTGATTTCCTTGATGGCACTCCAGAGAAAACCCAAGATCACTGTCTCAAGTCTAGAGGGATCCTGAGGTCACTGGAGCAACACGAAAGGGCTCCGTAGACCCCTAATCAACTCGAGATGAGAGCTTAGTCCTTGGCTTCAACTCAAGAGGAATACCAACTTTCCACAAGCACTTCAAGAGGAGGCTTCTCTCAGCTACAGGTATGTGAGAGGGACCCTGAGTTTGTGGCCTCAAATGGAATGGACACCGAGATGCTCTGACTCGAAGTAAGGCCGGATATCCCTGCAATGAATTGAATGCAGGCTCCTCTTGCATCTCCCAAGAAGAAGGGTTCTCTGAATCCCCTGTGGAGAACACAGAGAAAGACCTAGTCCTCCGCCTCAACGCGAACAGAGGCCTCACATCCTTTGAAAACTCGAGAGGTCCGTGGAGATCAATGCTTCCAAAGGAGACGATGCCTGACTCCTCTTGAAAATGGATAGGAGTCCCAGGATCACTGTGGCACTTGGAAAGGGACCCTGGGTCTCCCGCCTCACGTGGAGACGCATACCAATGGCCATGCCAAGACTCGAGGAGATTCCCGAGGTGTCCCACGCACCGAGGCAAGAGTCCTGTCGTCCCTGAACAAACAAGTGTCTGGAAGGGCCCTCCCCGTCGTAACTCGAGAATATACCCCAGGTTCCGGCCGTAACTCGAGAGAATCCATGAGACTTCCCCCTCGCCGCGAGATGAGGCCCAATTCCCCTGCACTGCGTGCAGAGCAATTCCGTGTTCCACATCAAACGTGAAAGGACACTTGATTTCCTTGATGGAACTCCAGAGAAAACCCAAGATCACTGTCTCAAGTCTAGAGGGATCCTGAGGTCACTGAAGCAACACGAAAGGGCTCCGACCCCAAATCAACTCGAGATGAGAGCTTAGTCCCTGGCTTCGACTCAAGAGGAATACCACCTTTTCACAAGCACCTGAAGAGGAGGCTTCTCTCAGCTACAGGTATGTGAGAGTGACCCTGAGTTTGTGGTCTCAAGTGGAATGGACACCGAGATGCTCTGACTCGAAGTAAGGCCGGATATCCCTGCAGTGAATTGAATGCAGGCTCGTCTTGCATCTCCCAAAACGAAGGGATGTCTGAATCCCCTGTGGAGACAACAGAGAAAGACCTAGTCCTCCGCCTCATCGCGACCGGAGATATCACATCCTTTGAAAAATCGAGAGGTCCGCGGAGATCAATGCTTCCAAAAGAGACGATGCCTGACGCCTCTTGAAAATAGATAGGAGTCCCAGGATCCCTGTGGCACGTGGAAAGGGACCCTGGGTCTCCCGCCTCACGTGGAGACGCGTCCCAATTGCCATGCCAAGACTCGAGGAGAATCCCGAGGTGTCCTTCGCACCTAGGCAGGAGTCCTGACGTCGCTGAACAAACACGTGTCTGGAAGGGCCCTCCCCGTTGTAACTCGAGAATATACCCCAGGTTCCGGCCGCAACTCGAGAAAAACCATAGGACTTCCCGCTCGCCGCGAGATGAGGCCCGATTCCCCTGCACTGCGTGCAGAGCAATTCCGTGTTCCACAGCAAACGTGAAAGGAGCCTTGATTTCCTTGATGGCACTCCAGAGAAAACCCAAGATCACTGTCTCAAGTCTAGAGGGATCCTGAGGTCACTGGAGCAACAAGAAAGGCCTCCGTGGACCCCAAATCAACTCGAGATGAGAGCTTATTCCTTGGCCTCGACTCAAGAGGAATACCAACTTTCCACAAGCACCTCAAGAGGAGGCTTCTCTCAGCTACAGGTATGTGAGAGGGACCCTGAGTTTGTGGCCTCAAGTGGAATGGACACCGAGATGCTCTGACTCGAAGTAAGGCCAGATATCCCTGCAGTGAATTGAATGCAGGCTCGTCTTGCATCTCCCAAGACAAACGGATGTCTGAATCCGCTGTCGAGACGACAGAGAAAGACCTAGTCCTCCGCCTCATCGCGACCGGAGGCCTCACATCCTTTGAAAACTCGAGAGGTCTGTGGAGATCAATTCTTCCAAAGCAGACGATGCCTGACTCCTCTTGAAAATGGATAGGAGTTCCAAGATCCCTGTGGCACGTGGAAAGGGACCCTGGGTCTCCCGCCTCACGTGGAGACGCGTCCCAATTGCCATGCCAAGACCCGAGGAGAATCCCGAGGTGTCCCTCGCACCTGGGCAGGTGTCCTAACGTCGCTGTACAAACACGTGTCTGGAAGGGCCCTCCCCGTCATAACTCGAGAATATACCCCAGGTTCCGGCCGCAACTCGAGAAAAACCATGAGACTTCCCCCTCGCCGCGAGATGAGACCCGATTCCCTTGCACTGCGTGCAGAGCTATACCGTGTTCCACATCAAACGTGAAAGGACCCTTGATTTCCTTGATGGCACTCCAGAGACAACCCAAGATCACTGTCTCAAGTCTAGAGGGATCCTGAGGTCACTGGAGCAACACGAAAGGGCTCCGGGGACCCCAAATCTACTCGAGATGAGAGCTTACTCCCTGGCTTCGACTCAAGAGGAATACCAACTTTCCACAAGCACCTCAAGAGGAGGCTTCTCTCAGCTACAGGTATGTGAGAGGGACCCTGAGTTTGTGGCCTCAAGTCGAATGGACACCGAGATGTTCTGACTCGAATTAAGACCGGATATCCCAACAGTGAATTGAATGCAGGCTCGTCTTGCATCTCCCAAGACGAAGGGATGTCTGAATCCCATGTGGAGACGACAGAGAAAGACCTAGTCCTCCGCCTCATCGCGACCGGAGACATCACATCCTATGAAAAATCGAGAGGTCTGCGGAGATCAATGCTTCCAAAGGAGACAATGCCTGATTCCTCTTGAAAATGGATAGGAGTCCCACGATCTCTGTGGCACGTGGAAAGGGACCCTGGGTCTCCCACCTTACGTGGAGACGCATCCCAATTGCCATGCCAAGATTCGAGGAGAATCCCGAGGTGTCTCTCGCACCTAGGCAGGAGTCCTGACGTCGCTGAACAAACACGTGACTGGAAGGGCCCTCCCCGTCGTAACTCGAGAATATACCACAGGTTCCGGCCGCAACTCGAGAAAAACCATGAGACTTCCCCCTCGATGCGACATGAGGCCCGATTATCCAGGACTGCGTGCAGAGCAATTCCGTGTTCCACATAAAACGTGAAAGGAGACTTGATTTCCTAGATGGCACTCCAGAGAAAACCCAAGATGACTGTCTCAAGTCTAGAGGGAACCTGAGGTCACTGTAGCAACACGAAAGGGCTCCGTGGACCCCAAATCAACTCGAGATGAGAGCTTAGTCCCTGGTTTCGACTCAAGAGGAATGCCAACTTTCCACAAGCACCTCAAGAGGAGGCTTCTCTCAGCTACAGGTATGTGAGAGGGATCTTGAGTTTTTTGCCTCAAGTGGAATGGACACCGAGATGCTCTGACTCGAAGTAAGGCCGGATATCCCTGCAGTGAATTGAATGCAGGCTCGTCTTGCATCTCCCAAGACGAAGGGATGTCTGAATCCCCTGTGGAGACCACAGAGAAAGACCTAGTCCTGCGCCGCAGCCCGACCGGAGGCCTCACATCCTTTGAGAACTCGAGAGGTCCACGGAGATCAATGCTTCCAAAGGAGAAGATGCTTGATTCCTCTTAAAAAGGATACGAGACCCAGGATCCCTGTGGCACACGGAAAGGGACCCTGTTATCCAGCCTCACGTGGAGACACGTCCCAATTGCCATGCCAAGACTCGAGGAGAATCCCGAGGTGTCCATCGCACCTAGGCAGGAGTCCTGACGTCGCTGAACAAACACGTGTCCGGAAGGGCCCTCCCCGTCGTAACTCAAGAATATACCCCAGTTTCCGGCCGCAACTCGAGAAAAACCATGAGACTTCCCCCTCGCCGCGAGATGAGACCCGATTACCCTGCATTCTGTGCAGAGCAATTCCGTGTTCCACATCAAACATGAAAGGAGGCTTGATTTCCTTGATGGCTCTCCAGAGAAAAAGCAAGACCACTGTGTCAAGTCTAGAGGGATCCTGAGGTCACTGGAGAAACACAATAGGGCTCCGTGGACCCAAATCAACTCGAGATGAGAGCTTAGTCCCTGGCTTCCACTCAAGAGGAATACCATCTTTCCACAAGCACCTCAAGAGGAGGCTTCTCTCAGCTACAGGTATGTGAGAGGGACCCTGAGTTTGTGGCCTCAAGTGGAATGGACACCGAGATGCTCTGACTCGAAGTAAGGCCGGATATCCCTGCAGTGAATTGAATGCAGGCTCGTCTTGCATCTCCCAATACGAAGGGATGTCTGAACCCCTGTGGAGACCACAGAGAAAGACCTAGTTCTCTGCCTCATCGCGACCGGAGGACTCACATCCTTTGAAAACTCGAGAGGTCCACGGAGATCAATGCTTCCAAAGGAGACGATGCCTGACTCCTCTTGAAAATGGATAGGAGTCCCAGGATCCCTTTGGAACGTGGAAACGGACCCTGGGTCTCCCGCCTCACGTGGAGACGCATCCCAATTGCCATGCCAAGACTCGAGAAGAATCCCGAGGAGTCCCTCGCACATAGGCAGGAGTCCTGACTTCGCTGAAAACACACGCGTCCTGAAGGGCCCTCACCGTCGTAACTCGAGAATATACCCCAGATTCCGGCCCAACTCGAGAAAAACCATGAGACTTCCCCCTCGCCGCGAGATGAGGCCCGAATCCCCTGCACTGCGTGCAGAGCAATTCCGTGTTCCACATCAAACGTGAAAGGAGCCTTGATTTCCTTGATGGCCCTCAAGAGAAAACCCAAGATCACTGTCTCAAGTCTAGAGGGATCCTGAGGTCACTGGAGAAACATGAAAGGGCTCCGTGGACTCCAAATCAACTCGAGATGAGAGCTTAGTCCCTGGCTTCGACTCAAGATGAATACCAACTTTCCACAAGCACCTCAAGAGGAGGCTTCTCTCAGCAACAGGTATGTGAGAGGGACCCTGAGTTTGTGGCCTCAAGTGGAATGGACACCGAGATGCTCTGACTCGAAGTAAGGCCGGATATCCCTGCAGTGAATTGAATGCAGGCTCGTCTTGCATCTCCCAAGACGAAGGGATGTCTGAATCCCCTGTGGAGACCACAGAGAAAGACCTAGTCCTCCGCCTCAACGCGAACGGAGGCCTCACATCCTTTGAAAACTCGAGAGGTCCACGGAGATCAATGCTTCCAAAGGAGACGATGCCTGACTCCTCTTGAAAATGGATAGGAGTCCCAGGATCCCTGTGGCACGTGGAAAGGGACCCTGTGTCTCCCGCCTCACATGGAGATGCGTCCCAATTGCCATGCCAATACTCGTGGAGAATCCCGAGTTGTCCCTCGCACCTAGGCAGGAGTCCTGACGTCGCTGAACAAACACGTGTATGGAAGGGCCCTCCCCGTCGTAACTCGAGAATATACCACAGGTTCCGGCCGCAACTCGAGAAAAACCATGAGACTTCCCCCTCGCCGCGAGATGAGGCCCCATTCCCCTGCACTGCGTGGAGAGTAATTCCGTGTTCCACATCAAACGTGAAAGGAGCCTTGATTTCCTTGATGGCACTCCAGAGAAAACCCAAGATCACTGTCTCAAGTCTAGAGGGATCCTGAGGTCACTGGAGCAACACGAAAGGGCTCCGTGGACCCCAAATCAACTCGAGATGAGAGCTTAGTCCCTGGCTTCGACTCAAGAGGAATACCAACTTTTCACAAGCACCTCAAGAGGACGCTTCTCTCAGCTACAGGTATGTGAGAGGGACCCTGAGTTTTTGGCCTCAAGTGGAATGGACACCGAGATGCTCTGACTCAACTAAGGCCGGATATCCCTGCAGTGAATTGAATGCAGGCTCGTCTTGCATCTTCCAAGACGAAGGGATGTCTGAATCCCCTGTGGAGACCACAGAGCAAGACCTAGTCCTGCGCCGCAGGGCGACCGGAGGCCTCACATCCTTTGAGAACTCGAGAGGTCTGCGGAGATCAATGCTTCCAAAGGAGACGATGCCTGACTCCTCTTGAAAATGGATAGGAGTCCCAGGATCCCTGTGGCACGTGGAAAGGGACCCTGGGTCTCCCTCCTCACGTGGAGACGCGTCCCAATTGCCATACCAAGACTCGAGGAGAATCCCGAGGTGTCCCTCGCACCTAGGCAGGAGTCCTGACGTCGCTGAAAAAACTCGTGTCTGGAAGGGCCCTCCCCGTCGTAACTCGAGAATATACCCCAGGTTCCGACCGCAACTCGAGAAAAACCATGAGACTTCCCCCTGGCCGCGAGATGAGGCCCGATTCCCCTGCACTGCGTGCAGAGCAATTCCGTGTTCCACATCAAACGTGAAAGGAGCCTTGATTTCCTTGATGGCACTCCAGAGAAAACCCAAGATCACTGTCTCAAGTATTGAGGGATCCTGAGGTCACTGGAGCAACACAAAAGGGCTCCGTGGACCCCAAATCATCTCGAGATGAGAGCTTAGTCCCTGGCTTCGACTCAAGAGGAATACCAACCTTCCACATGCACCTCAAGCGGAGGCTTCTCTAAGCTACAGGTATGTGAGAGGGACCCTGAGTTTGTGGCCTCAAGTGGAATGGACACCGAGATGCTCTGACTCAAAGTAAGGCCGGATATCCCTGCAGTGAATTGAATGCAGGCTCGTCTTGCATCTCCCAAGACGAAGGGATGTCTGAATCTCCTGAGGAGACCACAGAGAAAGACCTAGTTCTCCGCCTCATCGCGACCGGAGGCCTCACATCCTTTGAAAACTCGAGGGGTCCACGGAGATCAATGCTTCCAAAGCAGACGATGCCTGACTGTTCTTGAAAATGGATAGGAGTCCCAGGATCCCTGTGGCACGTGGAAAGGGACCCTGGGTCTCCCGCCTCACGTGGAGACGCGTCCCAATTGCCATGCCAAGACTCGAGGAGAATCCCGAGGTGTCCCTCGCACCTAGGCAGGAGTCCTGACGTCGCTGCACAAACACGTGTCTGGAAGGGCCCTCCACGTCGTAACTCGAGAATATACCCCAGGTTCCAGCCGCAACTCGAGCAAAACCATGAGACTTCCCCCTCGCCGCGAGATGAGGCCCGATTTCCCTGCACTGTGTGCAGAGCAATTCCGTGATCCACATGAAACATGAAAGGAGGCTTGATTTCCTTGATGGCACTCCAGAGAAAAGGCAAGATCACTGTCTCAAGTCTAGAGGGATCCTGAGGTCACTGTAGAAACGCGAAATGGGTCCGTGGACCCCAAATCAACTCGAGATGAGAGCTTAGTCCCTGGCTTCGACTCAAGAGGAATACCAACTTTCCACAAGCACCTCAAGAGGAGGCTTCTCTCAGCTACAGGTATGTGAGAGGGACCCTGAGTTTGTGGCCTCAAGTGGAATGGACACCGAAATGCTCTGACTCGAAGTAAGGCCAGATATCCCTGCAGTGAATTGAATGCAGGCTCGTCTTGCATCTTCCAATATGAAGGGATGTCTGAACCCCTGTGGAGACCACAGAGAAAGACCTAGTTCTCCGCCTCGTCGGGACCGGAGGCCTGACATCCTTTGAAAACTCGAGAGGTCCGCGCAGATCAATGCTTCCAAAGGAGACGATGCCTGACTCCTCTTGAAAATGGATAGGAGTCCCAGGATCCCTGTGGCACGTGGAAACGGACCCTGGGTCTCACGCCTCAAGGGGAGACGCGTCCCAATTGCCATGCCAAGACTCGAGAAGAATCCCGAGGAGTCCCTCGCACATAGGCAGGAGTCCTGACGTCGCTGAAAAAACACGCGTCCTGAAGGGCCCTCCCCGTCGTAACTCAAGAATATACCCCAGGTTCCGGCCGCAACTCGAGAAAAACCATGAGACTTCCCCCTCGCCGCGAGATGAGGCCCGATTCCCCTGCATTCTGTGCAGAGCAATTCCGTGTTCCACATCAAACATGAAAGGAGGCTTGATTTCCTTGATGGCACTCCAGAGAAAAATCAAGACCACTGTGTCAAGTCTAGAGGGATCCTGAGGTCACTGGAGAAACACAATAGGGCTCCGTGGACCCAAATCAACTCGAGATGAGTGCTTAGTCCCTGGCTTCCACTCAAGAGGAGTACCAACTTTCCACAAGCACCTCAAGAGGAGGCTTCTCTCAGCTACAGGTATGTGAGAGGGACCCTGAGTTTGTGGCCTCAAGTGGAATGGACACCGAGATGCTCTGACTCGAAGTAAGGCCGGATATCCCTGCAGTGAATTGAATGCAGGCTCGTCTTGCATCTCCCAAGACGAAGGGATGTCTGAATCCCCTGTGGAGACCACAGACAAAGACCTAGTTCTCCCCCTCATCGCAACCAGAGGCCTCACATCCTTTGAAAACTCGAGAGGTCCATGGAGATCAATGCTTCCAAAGGAGACGATGCCTGACTCCTCTTGAAAATGCATCGGATTCCCAGGATCCCTGTGGCACGTGGAAAGGGAACCTGGGTCTCCCGCCTCACGTGGAGACGCGTCCCAATTGCCATGCAAAGACTCGAGGAGAATCCCGAGGTGTCCCTCGCACCTAGGCAGTAGTGCTGACGTCCCTGAACAAACACGTGTCTGGAAGGGCCCTCCCCGACGTAACTCGAGAATATACCCCAGGTTCCGGCCGCAACTCGAGAAAAACCATGAGACTTCCCCCTCGCCGTGAGATGAGGCCCGGAACCCCTTCACTGCATGCAGAGCAATTGCGTTTTCCACATCAAACGTGAAAGGAGCCTTGATTTCCTTGATGGCACTCCAGAGAAAACCCAAGATCACTGTCTCAAGTCTAGAGGGATCCTGAGGTCACTGTAACAACACGAAAGGGCTCCGTAGACCCAAATCAACTCGAGATGAGCGCTTAGTCCCTTGCTTCGACTCAAGAGGAATACCAAGTTTCCACAAGCCCCTCAAGAGGAGGCTTCTCTCAGCTACAGGTATGTGAGAGGGACCCTGAGTTTGTGGCCTCAAGTGGAATGGACACCGAGATGCTCTGACTCGAAGTAAGGCAGTATATGCCTGCAGTGAATGGAATACAGGCTCGTCTTGCATCTCCCAAGACAACGGGATGTCTGATTCCCCTGTAGAGACCACAGAGAAAGACCTAGTCGTCCAAATCAACGCGACCGGAGCCCTCACATCCTTTGAAAACTCGAGAGGTCCGCAGAGATCAATGCTTCCAAAGGAGACGATGCCTGACTCCTCTTGAAAATGGATAGGAGTCCCAGGATCCCTGTGGCACGTGGAAAGGGACCCTGGGTCTCCCGCATCACGTGGAGACACGTCCCAATTGCCATGCCAAGACTCGAGGAGAATCCCGAGGTGTCCCTCGCACCTAAGCAGGAGTCCTGACGTCGCTGAACAAACACGTGTCTGGAAGGGCCCTCCCCATCGTAACTCGAGAATATACCCCAGGTTCCGGCCGCAACACGAGAAAAACCATGAGACTTCTCCCTCGTCGCGAGATGAGGCCCGATTCCCCTGCATTGCGTGCAGAGCAATTCCGTGTTCCACATCAAACGTGAAAGGAGCCTTGATTTCCTTGATGGCACTCCAGAGAAAACCCAAGATCACTGTCTCAAGTCTAGAGGGATCCTGAGGTCACTGGAACAACACGAAAGGGCTCCGTGGACCCCAAATCAACTCGAGATGAGAGCTTAGTCCCTGGCTTCGACTCAAGAGGAATACCAACTTTCCACAAGCACCTCAAGAGGAGGCTTCTCTCAGCTCCAGGTAGGTGAGAGGGACCCTGAGTTTGTGGCCTCAAATCGAATGGACACCGAGATGCTCTGACTCGAAATAAGGCCGGATATCCCTGCAGTGAATTGAATGCAGGCTCGTCTTGCATCTCCCAAGATGAAGGGATGTCTGAATCCCCTGTGGAGACCAAAGAGAAAGACCTAGTCCTCCGCCTCAACGCGAACGGAGGCCTCACATCCTTTTAAACTCGAGAGGTCCGCGGAGATCAATGCTTCCAAAGGAGACGATGCCTGACTCCTCTTGAAAATGGATAGGAGTCCCAGGATCCCTGTGGCACATGGAAAGGGACCCTGGGTCTCCCGCCTCACGTGGAGATGCGTCCCAATTGCAATGCCAAGATTCGAGGAGAATCCCGAGGTGTCCCTCACACCTAGGCAGGAGTGCTGACGTTGCTGAACAAACACGTGTTTGGAAGGGCCCTCCCCGTCGTAACTCGAGAATATACCCCAGGTTCCGGCCGCAACTCGAGAAAAACCATGAGACTTCCCCCTCGCCGCGAGATGAGGCCCGATTCCCCTGCACTGCGTGCAGAGCAATTCCGTGTTCCACATCAAACGTGAAAGGAGCCTTGATTTCCTTGATGGCACTCCAGAGAAAACCCAAGATCACTGTCTCAAGTCTAGAGGGATCCTGAGGTCACTGGAGCAACACGAAAGGGCTCCGTGAAACCCAAATCAACTCGAGATGAGAGCTTAGTCCCTGGCTTCGACTCAAGAGGAATACCAACTTTCCACAAGCACCTCAAGAGGAGGCTTCTCTCAGCTCCAGGTAGGTGAGAGGGACCCTGAGTTTGTGGCCTCAAATCGAATGGACACCGAGATGCTCTGACTCGAAATAAGGCCGGATATCCCTGCAGTGAATTGAATGCAGGCTCGTCTTGCATCTCCCAAGATGAAGGGATGTCTGAATCCCCTGTGGAGACCAAAGAGAAAGACCTAGTCCTCCGCCTCAACGCGAACGGAGGCCTCACATCCTTTTAAAACTCGAGAGGTCCGCGGAGATCAATGCTTCCAAAGGAGACGATGCCTGACTCCTCTTGAAAATGGATAGGAGTCCCAGGATACCTGTGGCACATGGAAAGGGACCCTGGGTCTCCCGCCTCACGTGGAGATGCGTCCCAATTGCAATGCCAAGACTCGAGGAGAATCCCGAGGTGTCCCTCACACCTAGGCAGGAGTGCTGACGTTGCTGAACAAACACGTGTTTGGAAGGGCCCTCCCCGTCGTAACTCGAGAATATACCCCAGGTTCCGGCCGCAACTCGAGAAAAACCATGAGACTTCCCCCTCGCCGCGAGATGAGGCCCGATTCCCCTGCACTGCGTGCAGAGCAATTCCGTGTTCCACATCAAACGTGAAAGGAGCCTTGATTTCCTTGATGGCACTCCAGAGAAAACCCAAGATCACTGTCTCAAGTCTAGAGGGATCCTGAGGTCACTGGACCAACACGAAAGGGCTCCGTGGAACCCAAATCAACTCGAGATGAGAGCTTAGTCCCTGGCTTCGACTCAAGAGGAATACCAACTTTCGACAAGCACCTCAAGAGGAGGCTTCTCTCAGCTACAGGTAGGTGAGAGGGACCCTGAGTTTGTGGCCTCAAATCGAATGGACACCGAGATGCTCTGACTCGAAATAAGGCCGGATATCCCTGCAGTGAATTGAATGCAGGCTCGTCTTGCATCTCCCAAGATGAAGGGATGTCTGAATCCCCTGTGGAGACCACAGAGAAAGACCTAGTCCTCCGCCTCAACGCGAACGGAGGCCTCACATCCTTTGAAAACGCGAGAGGTCCGCGGAGATCAATGCTTTCAAAGGAGACGATGCCTGACTCCTCTTGAAAATTGATAGGAGTCCCAGGATCCCTGTGGCACGTGGAAAGGGACCCTGGGTCTCCCGCCTCAGGTGGAGACGCGTCCCAATTGCCATGCCAAGACTCGAGGAGAATCCCGAGGTGTCCCTCGCACCTAGGCAGGAGTCCTGACAACGCTGAACAAACACGTGTCTGGAAGGGCCCTCCCCGTCATAACTCGAGAATATACCCAAAATTCCGGCCGGAACTCAAGAAAAACCATGAGACTTCCCCCTCGCCGCGAGATGAGGCCCGATTCCCCTGCACTGCGTTCAGAGCAATTCCGTGTTCCACATCAAACGTGAAAGGAGCCTTGATTTCCTTGATGGCACTCCAGAGAAAACCCAAGATCACTGTCTCAAGTCTAGAGGGATCCTGAAGTCACTGGAGCAACACGAAAGGGCTCCGTTGACCCCAAATCAACTCGAGATGAGAGCTTAGTCCCTGGCTTCGACTCAAGAGGAATACCAACTTTCCACAAGCACCTCAAGAGGAGGCTTCTCTCAGCTACAGGTAGGTGAGAGGGACCCTGAGTTTGTGGCCTCAAATCGAATGGACACCGAGATGCTCTGACTCGAAATAAGGCCGGATATCCCTGCAGTGAATTGAATGCAGGCTCGTCTTGCATCTCCAAGATGAAGGGATGTCTGAATCCCCTGTGGAGACCACAGAGAAAGACCTAGTCCTCCGCCTCAACGCGAACGGAGGCCTCACATCCTTTTAAAACTCGAGAGGTCCGCGGAGATCAATGCTTCCAAAGGAGACGATGCCTGACTCCTCTTGAAAATGGATAGGAGTCCCAGGATCCCTGTGGCACATGGAAAGGGACCCTGGGTCTCCCGCCTCACGTGGAGATGCGTCCCAATTGCAATGCCAAGACTCGAGGAGAATCCCGATGTGTCCCTCACACCTAGGCAGGAGTGCTGACATCGCTGAACAAACACGTGTTTGGAAGGGCCCTCCCCGTCGTAACTCGAGAATATACCCCAGGTTCCGGCCGCAACTCGAGAAAAACCATGAGACTTCCCCCTCGCCGCGAGATGAGGCCCGATTCCCCTGCACTGCGTGCAGAGCAATTCCGTGTTCCACATCAAACGTGAAAGGAGCCTTGATTTCCTTGATGGCACTCCAGAGAAAACCCAAGATCACTGTCTCAAGTCTAGAGGGATCCTGAGGTCACGGTAGCAACACGAAAGGGCTCCGTGGACCCCAAATCAACTCGAGATGAGAGCTTAGTCCCTGGCTTCGACTCAAGAGGAATACCAACTTTCCACAAGCACCTCAAAAGGAGGCTTCTCTCAGCTACAGGTATGTGAGAGGGACCCTGAGTTTGTGGCCTCAAGTGGAATGGACACCGAGATGCTCTGACTCGAAGTAAGGACGGATATCCCTGCAGTGAATTGAATGCAGGCTCGTCTTGCATCTCCCATGACGAAGGGTTGTCTGAATCCCCTGTTGAGACCACAGAGAAAGACCTAGTCCTCCGCCTCATCGCGACCGGAGGCCTCATATCCTTTGAAAACTCGAGAGGTCCGCTGAGATCAATACTTCCGAAGGAGACGATGCCTGACTCCTCTTGAAAATGGATAGGAGTCCCAGGATATCTGTGGCACGTGGAAAGGGACCCCGGATCTCCCGCCTCGCGTGGAGACGCGTCCAAATTGCCATGCCAAGACTCGAGGAGAATCCCGAGGTAACCCTCGTACCTAGGCAGGAGTCCTGACGTCGCTGAACAAACACGTGTCTGGAAGGGCCCTCCCCGTCGTAACTCGAGAATATACCCCAGGTTCCGGCCGCAACTCGAGAAAAACCATGAGACTTCCCCCTCGCTGCGACATGAGGCCCGATTCCCCTGCACTGCGTGCAGAGCAATTCCGTGTTCCACATCAAACGTGAAAGGAGCCTTGATTTCCTTGATGGCACTCCAGAGAAAACCCAAAATCACTGTCTCAAGTCTAGAGGGAACCTGAGGTCACTGGAGCAACACGAAAGGGCTCCGTGGACCCCAAATAAACACGAGATGAGAGCTTATTCCCTGGCTTCGACTCAAGTGGAATACCAACTATCCACAAGCACCTCAAGAGGAGGCTTCTCTCAGCTACAGGTATGTGAGAGGGACCCTGAGTTTGTGGCCTCAAGTGGAATGGACACCGAGATGCTCTGACTCGAAGTAAGGCCGGATATCCCTGCAGTGAATTGAATGCAGGCTCGTCTTGCATCTCCCAAGACGAAGGGATGTCTGAATCCCCTGTGGAGACCACAGAGAAAGACCTAGTCCTCCGCCTCATCGCGACCGGTGGCCTCACATCCTTTGACAACTCGAGAGGTCCACGGAGATCAATGCTTCCAAAGGAGACGATGCCTGACTCCTCTTGAAAATGGATAGGAGTCCCAGGATCCCTGTGGCACGTGGAAAGGGACCCTGGGTCTCCCGCCTCACGTGGAGCCGCGTCCCAATTGCCATGCCAAGACTCGTGGAGAATCCCGAAGTGTCCCTCGCACCTAGGCAGGAGTCCTGACGTCGCTGAACAAACACGTGTCTGGAAGGGCCCTCCCCGTCGTAACACGAGAATATACCCCAGGTTCCGGCCACAACTCGAGAAAAACCATGAGACTTCCCCCTCGCCGCGACATGAGGCCCGATTCCCCTGCACTGCGCGCAGAGCAATTCCATGTTCCACATCAAACGTGAAAGGAGCCTTGATTTCCTTGATGGCACTCCAGAGAAAACCCAAGATCACTGTCTCAAGTCTAGAGGGATCCTGAGGTCACTGGAGCAACACGAAAGGGCTCCGTGGACCCCAAATCAACTCGAGATGAGAGCTTAGTCCCTGGCTTCGACTCAAGAGGAATACCAACTTTCCACAAGCACCTCAAGAGGAGGCTTCTCTCAGCTACAGGTATGTGAGAGGGACCCTGAGTTTGTGGCTTCAAGTGGAATGGACACCGAGATGCTCTGACTTGAAGTAAGGCCGGATATCCCTGCAGTGAATTGAATGCAGGCTCGTCTTGCATCTCCGAATACGAAGGGATCTCTGAATCCCCTGTGGAGACCACAGAAAAAGACCTAGTCCTCCGCCTCAAGGCGAACGGAGGCCTCACATCCTTTGAAAACTCGAGAGGTCTGCGCAGATCAATGCTTCCAAAGGAGACGATGCCTGACTCCTCTTGCAAATGGATAGAAGTCCCAGGATCCCTGTGGCACGTGGAAAGGGACCCTGGGTCTCCCGCCTCAGGTGGAGACGCGTCCCAATTGCCATGCCAAGACTCGAGGAGAATCCCGAGGTGTCCCTCGCACCTAGGCAGGAGTCCTGACATCGCTGAACAAACACGTGTCTGGAAGGGCCCTCCCCGTCATAACTCGAGAATATACCCCAATTTCCGACCGGAACTCAAGAAAAACCATGAGACTTCCCCTTCGCCGCGAGATGAGGCCCGATTCCCCTGCACTGCGTTCAGAGCAATTCCGTGTTCCACATCAAACGTGAAAGGAGCCTTGATTTCCTTGATGGCACTCCAGAGAAAACCCAAGATCACTGTCTCAAGGCTAGAGGGATCCTGAAGTAACTGGAGCAACACGAAAGGGCTCCGTGGACCCCAAATCAACTCGAGATGAGAGCTTAGTCCCTGGCTTCGACTCAAGAGGAATACCAACTTTCCCCAAGCACCTCAAGAGGAGGCTTCTCCAGCTACACGTATGTGAGAGGGACCCTGAGTTTGTGGCCTCAAGTGGAATGGACACCGAGATGCTCTGACTCGAAGTAAGGCCGGATATCCCTGCAGTGAATTGAATGCAGGCTCGTCTTGCATCTCCCAAGACGAAGGGATGTCTGAATCCCCTGTGGAGACCACAGAGAAAGACCTAGTTCTCCGCCTCATCGCGACCAGAGGCCTCACATCCTTTGAAAACTCGAGAGGTCCGCGGAGATCAATGCTTCCAAAGGAGACAATGCCTGACTCCTCTTTAATATGGATAGGAGACCCAGGATCCCTGTCGCACGTGGAAAGGGACCCTGGGTCTCCCGCCTCACGTTTAGACGCGTCCCAATTGCCATGCCAAGACTCGAGGAGAATCCCGAGGTGTCCCTCGCACCTAGGCAGGATTCCTGATGTCGCTGAACAAACACGTGTCTGGAAGGGCCCTCCCCGTCGTAACTCGAGAATATACCCCAGGTTCCGGCCGCAACTCGAGAAAAACCATGAGACTTCCCCCTCGCCGCGACATGAGGCCCGATTCCCCTGCACTGCGTGCAGAGCAATTCCGTGTTCCATATCAAACGTGAAAGGAGCCTTGATTTCCTTGATGGCACTCCAGAGAAAACCCAAGATCACTGCCTCAAGTCTAGACGGATCCTGAGGTCACTGGAGCAACACGAAAGGTCTCCGAGGACCCCAAATCAACTCGAGATGAGAGCTTAGTCCCTGGCTTCGACTCAAGAGGAATACCAACTTTCCACAAGCACCTGAAGAGGAGGCTTCTCTCAGCCACAGGTATGTGAGAGGGACCCTGAGTTTGTGGCCTCAAGTGGAATGGACACCGAGATGCTCTGACTCGAAGTAAGGCGGGATATCCCTGCAGTGAATTGAATGCAGGCTCGTCTTGCATCTCCCAAGACGAAGGGATGTCTGAATCCCCTGTGGAGACCACAGAGAAAGACCTAGTCCTCCGCCTCAACGCGAACGGAGGCCTCACATCCTTTGAAAACTCGAGAGGTCCACGGAGATCAATGCTTCCAAAGGAGACGATGCCTGACTCCTCTTGAAAATGGATAGGAGTCCCAGGATCCCTGTGGCACGTGGAAAGGGACCCTGTGTCTCCCGCCTCACATGGAGATGCGTCCCAATTGCCATGCCAATACTCGTGGAGAATCCCGAGTTGTCCCTCGCACCTAGGCAGGAGTCCTGACGTCGCTGAACAAACACGTGTATGGAAGGGCCCTCCCCGTCGTAACTCGAGAATATACCACAGGTTCCGGCCGCAACTCGAGAAAAACCATGAGACTTCCCCCTCGCCGCGAGATGAGGCCCCATTCCCCTGCACTGCGTGGAGAGTAATTCCGTGTTCCACATCAAACGTGAAAGGAGCCTTGATTTCCTTGATGGCACTCCAGAGAAAACCCAAGATCACTGTCTCAAGTCTAGAGGGATCCTGAGGTCACTGGAGCAACACGAAAGGGCTCCGTGGACCCCAAATCAACTCGAGATGAGAGCTTAGTCCCTGGCTTCGACTCAAGAGGAATACCAACTTTTCACAAGCACCTCAAGAGGACGCTTCTCTCAGCTACAGGTATGTGAGAGGGACCCTGAGTTTTTGGCCTCAAGTGGAATGGACACCGAGATGCTCTGACTCAACTAAGGCCGGATATCCCTGCAGTGAATTGAATGCAGGCTCGTCTTGCATCTTCCAAGACGAAGGGATGTCTGAATCCCCTGTGGAGACCACAGAGCAAGACCTAGTCCTGCGCCGCAGGGCAACCGGAGGCCTCACATCCTTTGAGAACTCGAGAGGTCTGCGGAGATCAATGCTTCCAAAGGAGACGATGCCTGACTCCTCTTGAAAATGGATAGGAGTCCCAGGATCCCTGTGGCACGTGGAAAGAGACCCTGGGTGTCCCTCCTCACGTGGAGACGCGTCCCAATGGCCATACCAAGACTCGAGGAGAATCCCGAGGTGTCCCTCGCACCTAGGCAGGAGTCCTGACGTCGCTGAAAAAACTCGTGTCTGGAAGGGCCCTCCCCGTCGTAACTCGAGAATATACCCCAGGTTCCGACCGCAACTCGAGAAAAACCATGAGACTTCCCCCTGGCCGCGAGATGAGGCCCGATTCCCCTGCACTGCGTGCAGAGCAATTCCGTGTTCCACATCAAACGTGAAAGGAGCCTTGATTTCCTTGATGGCACTCCAGAGAAAACCCAAGATCACTGTCTCAAGTCTAGAGGGATCCTGAGGTCACTGGAGCAACACAAAAGGGCTCCGTGGACCCCAAATCATCTCGAGATGAGAGCTTAGTCCCTGGCTTCGACTCAAGAGGAATACCAACCTTCCACAAGCACCTCAAGCGGAGGCTTCTCTAAGCTACAGGTATGTGAGAGGGACCCTGAGTTTGTGGCCTCAAGTGGAATGGACACCGAGATGCTCTGACTCAAAGTAAGGCCGGATATCCCTGCAGTTAATTGAATGCAGGCTCGTCTTGCATCTCCCAAGACGAAGGGATGTCTGAATCTCCTGAGGAGACCACAGAGAAAGACCTAGTTCTCCGCCTCATCGCGACCGGAGGCCTCACATCCTTTGAAAACTCGAGGGGTCCACGGAGATCAATGCTTCCAAAGCAGACGATGCCTGACTGTTCTTGAAAATGGATAGGAGTCCCAGGATCCCTGTGGCACGTGGAAAGGGACCCTGGGTCTCCCGCCTCACGTGGAGACGCGTCCCAATTGCCATGCCAAGACTCAAGGAGAATCCCGAGGTGTCCCTCGCACCTAGGCAGGAGTCCTGACGTCGCTGCACAAACACGTGTCTGGAAGGGCCCTCCACGTCGTAACTCGAGAATATACCCCAGGTTCCAGCCGCAACTCGAGCAAAACCATGAGACTTCCCCCTCGCCGCGAGATGAGGCCCGATTTCCCTGCACTGTGTGCAGAGCAATTCCGTGATCCACATGAAACATGAAAGGAGGCTTGATTTCCTTGATGGCACTCCAGAGAAAAGGCAAGATCACTGTCTCAAGTCTAGAGGGATCCTGAGGTCACTGTAGAAACGCGAAATGGCTCCGTGGACCCCAAATCAACTCGAGATGAGAGCTTAGTCCCTGGCTTCGACTCAAGAGGAATACCAACTTTCCACAAGCACCTCAAGAGGAGGCTTCTCTCAGCTACAGGTATGTGAGAGGGACCCTGAGTTTGTGGCCTCAAGTGGAATGGACACCGAAATGCTCTGACTCGAAGTAAGGCCAGATATCCCTGCAGTGAATTGAATGCAGGCTCGTCTTGCATCTTCCAATATGAAGGGATGTCTGAACCCCTGTGGAGACCACAGAGAAAGACCTAGTTCTCTGCCTCGTCGGGACCGGAGGCCTGACATCCTTTGAAAACTCGAGAGGTCCGCGCAGATCAATGCTTCCAAAGGAGACGATGCCTGACTCCTCTTGAAAATGGATAGGAGTCCCAGGATCCCTGTGGCACGTGGAAACGGACCCTGGGTCTCACGCCTCAAGGGGAGACGCGTCCCAATTGCCATGCCAAGACTCGAGAAGAATCCCGAGGAGTCCCTCGCACATAGGCAGGAGTCCTGACGTCGCTGAAAAAACACGCGTCCTGAAGGGCCCTCCCCGTCGTAACTCAAGAATATACCCCAGGTTCCGGCCGCAACTCGAGAAAAACCATGAGACTTCCCCCTCGCCGCGAGATGAGGCCCGATTCCCCTGCATTCTGTGCAGAGCAATTCCGTGTTCCACATCAAACATGAAAGGAGGCTTGATTTCCTTGATGGCACTCCAGAGAAAAATCAAGACCACTGTGTCAAGTCTAGAGGGATCCTGAGGTCACTGGAGAAACACAATAGGGCTCCGTGGACCCAAATCAACTCGAGATGAGTGCTTAGTCCCTGGCTTCCACTCAAGAGGAGTACCAACTTTCCACAAGCACCTCAAGAGGAGGCTTCTCTCAGCTACAGGTATGTGAGAGGGACCCTGAGTTTGTGGCCTCAAGTGGAATGGACACCGAGATGCTCTGACTCGAAGTAAGGCCGGATATCCCTGCAGTGAATTGAATGCAGGCTCGTCTTGCATCTCCCAAGACGAAGGGATGTCTGAATCCCCTGTGGAGACCACAGAGAAAGACCTAGTTCTCCCCCTCATCGCAACCAGAGGCCTCACATCCTTTGAAAACTCGAGAGGTCCATGGAGATCAATGCTTCCAAAGGAGACGATGCCTGACTCCTCTTGAAAATGCATCGGATTCCCAGATTCCCTGTGGCACGTGGAAAGGGAACCTGGGTCTCCCGCCTCACGTGGAGACGCGTCCCAATTGCCATGCAAAGACTCGAGGAGAATCCCGAGGTGTCCCTCGCACCTAGGCAGTAGTGCTGACGTCCCTGAACAAACACGTGTCTGGAAGGGCCCTCCCCGACGTAACTCGAGAATATACCCCAGGTTCCGGCCGCAACTCGAGAAAAACCATGAGACTTCCCCCTCGCCATGAGATGAGGCCCGGAACCCCTTCACTGCATGCAGAGCAATTGCGTTTTCCACATCAAACGTGAAAGGAGCCTTGATTTCCTTGATGGCACTCCAGAGAAAACCCAAGATCACTGTCTCAAGTCTAGAGGGATCCTGAGGTCACTGTAACAACACGAAAGGGCTCCGTAGACCCAAATCAACTCGAGATGAGCGCTTAGTCCCTTGCTTCGACTCAAGAGGAATACCAAGTTTCCACAAGCCCCTCAAGAGGAGGCTTCTCTCAGCTACAGGTATGTGAGAGGGACCCTGAGTTTGTGGCCTCAAGTGGAATGGACACCGAGATGCTCTGACTCGAAGTAAGGCAGTATATGCCTGCAGTGAATGGAATACAGGCTCGTCTTGCATCTCCCAAGACAACGGGATGTCTGATTCCCCTGTAGAGACCACAGAGAAAGACCTAGTCGTCCAAATCAACGCGACCGGAGCCCTCACATCCTTTGAAAACTCGAGAGGTCCGCGGAGATCAATGCTTCCAAAGGAGACGATGCCTGACTCCTCTTGAAAATGGATAGGAGTCCCAGGATCCCTGTGGCACGTGGAAAGGGACCCTGGGTCTCCCGCATCACGTGGAGACACGTCCCAATTGCCATGCCAAGACTCGAGGAGAATCCCGAGGTGTCCCTCGCACCTAAGCAGGAGTCCTGACGTCGCTGAACAAACACGTGTCTGGAAGGGCCCTCCCCATCGTAACTCGAGAATATACCCCAGGTTCCGGCCGCAACACGAGAAAAACCATGAGACTTCTCCCTCGTCGCGAGATGAGGCCCTATTCCCCTGCATTGCGTGCCGAGCAATTCCGTGTTCCACATCAAACGTGAAAGGAGCCTTGATTTCCTTGATGGCACTCCAGAGAAAACCCAAGATCACTGTCTCAAGTCTAGAGGGATCCTGAGGTCACTGGAACAACACGAAAGGGCTCCGTGGACCCCAAATCACCTCGAGATGAGAGCTTAGTCCCTGGCTTCGACTCAAGAGGAATACCAACTTTCCACAAGCACCTCAAGAGGAGGCTTCTCTCAGCTACAGGTAGGTGAGAGGGACCCTGAGTTTGTGGCCTCAAATCGAATGGACACCGAGATGCTCTGACTCGAAATAAGGCCGGATATCCCTGCAGTGAATTGAATGCAGGCTCGTCTTGCATCTCCCAAGATGAAGGGATGTCTGAATCCCCTGTGGAGACCAAAGAGAAAGACCTAGTCCTCCGCCTCAACGCGAACGGAGGCCTCACATCCTTTTAAAACTCGAGAGGTCCGCGGAGATCAATGCTTCCAAAGGAGACGATGCCTGACTCCTCTTGAAAATGGATAGGAGTCCCAGGATCCCTGTGGCACATGGAAAGGGACCCTGGGTCTCCCGCCTCACGTGGAGATGCGTCCCAATTGCAATGCCAAGATTCGAGGAGAATCCCGAGGTGTCCCTCACACCTAGGCAGGAGTGCTGACGTTGCTGAACAAACACGTGTTTGGAAGGGCCCTCCCCGTCGTAACTCGAGAATATACCCCAGGTTCCGGCCGCAACTCGAGAAAAACCATGAGACTTCCCCCTCGCCGCGAGATGAGGCCCGATTCCCCTGCACTGCGTGCAGAGCAATTCCGTGTTCCACATCAAACGTGAAAGGAGCCTTGATTTCCTTGATGGCACTCCAGAGAAAACCCAAGATCACTGTCTCAAGTCTAGAGGGATCCTGAGGTCACTGGAGCAACACGAAAGGGCTCCGTGAAACCCAAATCAACTCGAGATGAGAGCTTAGTCCCTGGCTTCGACTCAAGAGGAATACCAACTTTCCACAAGCACCTCAAGAGGAGGCTTCTCTCAGCTCCAGGTAGGTGAGAGGGACCCTGAGTTTGTGGCCTCAAATCGAATGGACACCGAGATGCTCTGACTCGAAATAAGGCCGGATATCCCTGCAGTGAATTGAATGCAGGCTCGTCTTGCATCTCCCAAGATGAAGGGATGTCTGAATCCCCTGTGGAGACCAAAGAGAAAGACCTAGTCCTCCGCCTCAACGCGAACGGAGGCCTCACATCCTTTTAAAACTCGAGAGGTCCGCGGAGATCAATGCTTCCAAAGGAGACGATGCCTGACTCCTCTTGAAAATGGATAGGAGTCCCAGGATCCCTGTGGCACATGGAAAGGGACCCTGGGTCTCCCGCCTCACGTGGAGATGCGTCCCAATTGCAATGCCAAGACTCGAGGAGAATCCCGAGGTGTCCCTCACACCTAGGCAGGAGTGCTGACGTTGCTGAACAAACACGTGTTTGGAAGGGCCCTCCCCGTCGTAACTCGAGAATATACCCCAGGTTCCGGCCGCAACTCGAGAAAAACCATGAGACTTCCCCCTCGCCGCGAGATGAGGCCCGATTCCCCTGCACTGCGTGCAGAGCAATTCCGTGTTCCACATCAAACGTGAAAGGAGCCTTGATTTCCTTGATGGCACTCCAGAGAAAACCCAAGATCACTGTCTCAAGTCTAGAGGGATCCTGAGGTCACTGGAGCAACACGAAAGGGCTCCGTGGAACCCAAATCAACTCGAGATGAGAGCTTAGTCCCTGGCTTCGACTCAAGAGGAATACCAACTTTCGACAAGCACCTCAAGAGGAGGCTTCTCTCAGCTACAGGTAGGTGAGAGGGACCCTGAGTTTGTGGCCTCAAATCGAATGGACACCGAGATGCTCTGACTCGAAATAAGGCCGGATATCCCTGCAGTGAATTGAATGCAGGCTCGTCTTGCATCTCCCAAGATGAAGGGATGTCTGAATCCCCTGTGGAGACCACAGAGAAAGACCTAGTCCTCCGCCTCAACGCGAACGGAGGCCTCACATCCTTTGAAAACGCGAGAGGTCCGCGGAGATCAATGCTTTCAAAGGAGACGATGCCTGACTCCTCTTGAAAATTGATAGGAGTCCCAGGATCCCTGTGGCACGTGGAAAGGGACCCTGGGTCTCCCGCCTCAGGTGGAGACGCGTCCCAATTGCCATGCCAAGACTCGAGGAGAATCCCGAGGTGTCCCTCGCACCTAGGCAGGAGTCCTGACATCGCTGAACAAACACGTGTCTGGAAGGGCCCTCCCCGTCATAACTCGAGAATATACCCAAAATTCCGGCCGGAACTCAAGAAAAACCATGAGACTTCCCCCTCGCCGCGAGATGAGGCCCGATTCCCCTGCACTGCGTTCAGAGCAATTCCGTGTTCCACATCAAACGTGAAAGGAGCCTTGATTTCCTTGATGGCACTCCAGAGAAAACCCAAGATCACTGTCTCAAGTCTAGAGGGATCCTGAAGTCACTGGAGCAACACGAAAGGGCTCCGTTGACCCCAAATCAACTCGAGATGAGAGCTTAGTCCCTGGCTTCGACTCAAGAGGAATACCAACTTTCCACAAGCACCTCAAGAGGAGGCTTCTCTCAGCTACAGGTAGGTGAGAGGGACCCTGAGTTTGTGGCCTCAAATCGAATGGACACCGAGATGCTCTGACTCGAAATAAGGCCGGATATCCCTGCAGTGAATTGAATGCAGGCTCGTCTTGCATCTCCAAGATGAAGGGATGTCTGAATCCCCTGTGGAGACCAAAGAGAAAGACCTAGTCCTCCGCCTCAACGCGAACGGAGGCCTCACATCCTTTTAAAACTCGAGAGGTCCGCGGAGATCAATGCTTCCAAAGGAGACGATGCCTGACTCCTCTTGAAAATGGATAGGAGTCCCAGGATCCCTGTGGCACATGGAAAGGGACCCTGGGTCTCCCGCCTCACGTGGAGATGCGTCCCAATTGCAATGCCAAGACTCGAGGAGAATCCCGATGTGTCCCTCACACCTAGGCAGGAGTGCTGACATCGCTGAACAAACACGTGTTTGGAAGGGCCCTCCCCGTCGTAACTCGAGAATATACCCCAGGTTCCGGCCGCAACTCGAGAAAAACCATGAGACTTCCCCCTCGCCGCGAGATGAGGCCCGATTCCCCTGCACTGCGTGCAGAGCAATTCCGTGTTCCACATCAAACGTGAAAGGAGCCTTGATTTCCTTGATGGCACTCCAGAGAAAACCCAAGATCACTGTCTCAAGTCTAGAGGGATCCTGAGGTCACGGTAGCAACACGAAAGGGCTCCGTGGACCCCAAATCAACTCGAGATGAGAGCTTAGTCCCTGGCTTCGACTCAAGAGGAATACCAACTTTCCACAAGCACCTCAAAAGGAGGCTTCTCTCAGCTACAGGTATGTGAGAGGGACCCTGAGTTTGTGGCCTCAAGTGGAATGGACACCGAGATGCTCTGACTCGAAGTAAGGACGGATATCCCTGCAGTGAATTGAATGCAGGCTCGTCTTGCATCTCCCAAGACGAAGGGTTGTCTGAATCCCCTGTTGAGACCACAGAGAAAGACCTAGTCCTCCGCCTCATCGCGACCGGAGGCCTCATATCCTTTGAAAACTCGAGAGGTCCGCTGAGATCAATACTTCCGAAGGAGACGATGCCTGACTCCTCTTGAAAATGGATAGGAGTCCCAGGATATCTGTGGCACGTGGAAAGGGACCCCGGATCTCCCGCCTCGCGTGGAGACGCGTCCAAATTGCCATGCCAAGACTCGAGGAGAATCCCGAGGTAACCCTCGTACCTAGGCAGGAGTCCTGACGTCGCTGAACAAACACGTGTCTGGAAGGGCCCTCCCCGTCGTAACTCGAGAATATACCCCAGGTTCCGGCCGCAACTCGAGAAAAACCATGAGACTTCCCCCTCGCTGCGACATGAGGCCCGATTCCCCTGCACTGCGTGCAGAGCAATTCCGTGTTCCACATCAAACGTGAAAGGAGCCTTGATTTCCTTGATGGCACTCCAGAGAAAACCCAAAATCACTGTCTCAAGTCTAGAGGGAACCTGAGGTCACTGGAGCAACACGAAAGGGCTCCGTGGACCCCAAATAAACACGAGATGAGAGCTTATTCCCTGGCTTCGACTCAAGTGGAATACCAACTATCCACAAGCACCTCAAGAGGAGGCTTCTCTCAGCTACAGGTATGTGAGAGGGACCCTGAGTTTGTGGCCTCAAGTGGAATGGACACCGAGATGCTCTGACTCGAAGTAAGGCCGGATATCCCTGCAGTGAATTGAATGCAGGCTCGTCTTGCATCTCCCAAGACGAAGGGATGTCTGAATCCCCTGTGGAGACCACAGAGAAAGACCTAGTCCTCCGCCTCATCGCGACCGGTGGCCTCACATCCTTTGACAACTCGAGAGGTCCACGGAGATCAATGCTTCCAAAGGAGACGATGCCTGACTCCTCTTGAAAATGGATAGGAGTCCCAGGATCCCTGTGGCACGTGGAAAGGGACCCTGGGTCTCCCGCCTCACGTGGAGCCGCGTCCCAATTGCCATGCCAAGACTCGTGGAGAATCCCGAAGTGTCCCTCGCACCTAGGCAGGAGTCCTGACGTCGCTGAACAAACACGTGTCTGGAAGGGCCCTCCCCGTCGTAACACGAGAATATACCCCAGGTTCCGGCCACAACTCGAGAAAAACCATGAGACTTCCCCCTCGCCGCGACATGAGGCCCGATTCCCCTGCACTGCGCGCAGAGCAATTCCATGTTCCACATCAAACGTGAAAGGAGCCTTGATTTCCTTGATGGCACTCCAGAGAAAACCCAAGATCACTGTCTCAAGTCTAGAGGGATCCTGAGGTCACTGGAGCAACACGAAAGGGCTCCGTGGACCCCAAATCAACTCGAGATGAGAGCTTAGTCCCTGGCTTCGACTCAAGAGGAATACCAACTTTCCACAAGCACCTCAAGAGGAGGCTTCTCTCAGCTACAGGTATGTGAGAGGGACCCTGAGTTTGTGGCTTCAAGTGGAATGGACACCGAGATGCTCTGACTTGAAGTAAGGCCGGATATCCCTGCAGTGAATTGAATGCAGGCTCGTCTTGCATCTCCGAATACGAAGGGATCTCTGAATCCCCTGTGGAGACCACAGAAAAAGACCTAGTCCTCCGCCTCAAGGCGAACGGAGGCCTCACATCCTTTGAAAACTCGAGAGGTCTGCGCAGATCAATGCTTCCAAAGGAGACGATGCCTGACTCCTCTTGCAAATGGATAGAAGTCCCAGGATCCCTGTGGCACGTGGAAAGGGACCCTGGGTCTCCCGCCTCAGGTGGAGACGCGTCCCAATTGCCATGCCAAGACTCGAGGAGAATCCCGAGGTGTCCCTCGCACCTAGGCAGGAGTCCTGACATCGCTGAACAAACACGTGTCTGGAAGGGCCCTCCCCGTCATAACTCGAGAATATACCCCAATTTCCGACCGGAACTCAAGAAAAACCATGAGACTTCCCCTTCGCCGCGAGATGAGGCCCGATTCCCCTGCACTGCGTTCAGAGCAATTCCGTGTTCCACATCAAACGTGAAAGGAGCCTTGATTTCCTTGATGGCACTCCAGAGAAAACCCAAGATCACTGTCTCAAGGCTAGAGGGATCCTGAAGTAACTGGAGCAACACGAAAGGGCTCCGTGGACCCCAAATCAACTCGAGATGAGAGCTTAGTCCCTGGCTTCGACTCAAGAGGAATACCAACTTTCCCCAAGCACCTCAAGAGGAGGCTTCTCCAGCTACACGTATGTGAGAGGGACCCTGAGTTTGTGGCCTCAAGTGGAATGGACACCGAGATGCTCTGACTCGAAGTAAGGCCGGATATCCCTGCAGTGAATTGAATGCAGGCTCGTCTTGCATCTCCCACGATGAAGGGATGTCTGAATCCCCTGTGGAGACCACAGAGAAAGACCTAGTTCTCCGCCTCATCGCGACCGGAGGCCTCACATCCTTTGAAAACTCGAGAGGTCCGCGCAGAACAATGCTTCCAAAGGAGACGATGCCTGACTCCTCTTGAAAATGGATAGGAGTCCCAGGATCCCTGTGGCACGTGGAAAGGGACCCTGGGTCTCCCGCCTCACGTGGAGACGAGTCCCAATTGCCATGCCAAGACTCGAGGAGAATCCCGAGGTGTCCCTCGCACCTAGGCAGGAGTCCTGACGTCGCTGAACAAACACGTGTCTGGAAGGGCCCTCCCCGTCGTAACTCGAGAATATAAATCAGGTTCCGGCAGCAACTCGAGAAAAAATATGAGACTTCCCCCTCGCCACGAAATGAGGCCCGATTCCCCTGCACTGCGTGCAGAGTAATTCCGTGTTCCACATCAAACGTGAAAGGAGCCTTGATTTCCTTGATGGCACTCCAGAGAAAACCCAAGATAACTGTCTCAAGTCTAGAGGGATCCTGAGGTCACTGGAGCAACACGAAAGGGCTCTGAGGACCCCAAATCAACTCGTGATGAGAGCTTAGTCCCTGGCTTCGACTCAAGAGGAACACCAACTTTCCACAAGCACCTCAAGAGGAGGCTTCTCTCAGCTACAGGTATATCAGAGGGACCCTGAGTTTGTGGCCTCAAGTGGAATGGACACCGAGATGCTCTTACTCGAAGTAAGGCCGGATATCCCTGCAGTGAATTGAATGCAGGCTCGTCTTGCATCTCCCAAGACGAAGGGATGTCTGAATCCCCTGTGGAGACCACAGAGAAAGACCTAGTTCTCCGCCTCATCGCGACCAGAGGCCTCACATCCTTTGAAAACTCGAGAGGTCCGCGGAGATCAATGCTTCCAAAGGAGACAATGCCTGACTCCTCTTTAATATGGATAGGAGACCCAGGATCCCTGTCGCACGTGGAAAGGGACCCTGGGTCTCCCGCCTCACGTTTAGACGCGTCCCAATTGCCATGCCAAGACTCGAGGAGAATCCCGAGGTGTCCCTCGCACCTAGGCAGGATTCCTGATGTCGCTGAACAAACACGTGTCTGGAAGGGCCCTCCCCGTCGTAACTCGAGAATATACCCCAGGTTCCGGCCGCAACTCGAGAAAAACCATGAGACTTCCCCCTCGCCGCGACATGAGGCCCGATTCCCCTGCACTGCGTGCAGAGCAATTCCGTGTTCCATATCAAACGTGAAAGGAGCCTTGATTTCCTTGATGGCACTCCAGAGAAAACCCAAGATCACTGCCTCAAGTCTAGACGGATCCTGAGGTCACTGGAGCAACACGAAAGGTCTCCGAGGACCCCAAATCAACTCGAGATGAGAGCTTAGTCCCTGGCTTCGACTCAAGAGGAATACCAACTTTCCACAAGCACCTGAAGAGGAGGCTTCTCTCAGCCACAGGTATGTGAGAGGGACCCTGAGTTTGTGGCCTCAAGTGGAATGGACACCGAGATGCTCTGACTCGAAGTAAGGCGGGATATCCCTGCAGTGAATTGAATGCAGGCTCGTCTTGCATCTCCCAAGACGAAGGGATGTCTGAATCCCCTGTGGAGACCACAGAGAAAGACCTAGTCCTCCGCCTCAACGCGAACGGAGGCCTCACATCCTTTGAAAACTCGAGAGGTCCACGGAGATCAATGCTTCCAAAGGAGACGATGCCTGACTCCTCTTGAAAATGGATAGGAGTCCCAGGATCCCTGTGGCACGTGGAAAGGGACCCTGTGTCTCCCGCCTCACATGGAGAAGCGTCCCAATTGCCATGCCAATACTCGTGGAGAATCCCGAGTTGTCCCTCGCACCTAGGCAGGAGTCCTGACGTCGCTGAACAAACACGTGTATGGAAGGGCCCTCCCCGTCGTAACTCGAGAATATACCACAGGTTCCGGCCGCAACTCGAGAAAAACCATGAGACTTCCCCCTCGCCGCGAGATGAGGCCCCATTCCCCTGCACTGCGTGGAGAGTAATTCCGTGTTCCACATCAAACGTGAAAGGAGCCTTGATTTCCTTGATGGCACTCCAGAGAAAACCCAAGATCACTGTCTCAAGTCTAGAGGGATCCTGAGGTCACTGGAGCAACACGAAAGGGCTCCGTGGACCCCAAATCAACTCGAGATGAGAGCTTAGTCCCTGGCTTCGACTCAAGAGGAATACCAACTTTTCACAAGCACCTCAAGAGGACGCTTCTCTCAGCTACAGGTATGTGAGAGGGACCCTGAGTTTTTGGCCTCAAGTGGAATGGACACCGAGATGCTCTGACTCAACTAAGGCCGGATATCCCTGCAGTGAATTGAATGCAGGCTCGTCTTGCATCTTCCAAGACGAAGGGATGTCTGAATCCCCTGTGGAGACCACAGAGCAAGACCTAGTCCTGCGCCGCAGGGCGACCGGAGGCCTCACATCCTTTGAGAACTCGAGAGGTCTGCGGAGATCAATGCTTCCAAAGGAGACGATGCCTGACTCCTCTTGAAAATGGATAGGAGTCCCAGGATCCCTGTGGCACGTGGAAAGGGACCCTGGGTGTCCCTCCTCACGTGGAGACGCGTCCCAATGGCCATAACAAGACTCGAGGAGAATCCCGAGGTGTCCCTCGCACCTAGGCAGGAGTCCTGACGTCGCTGAAAAAACTCGTGTCTGGAAGGGCCCTCCCCGTCGTAACTCGAGAATATACCCCAGGTTCCGACCGCAACTCGAGAAAAACCATGAGACTTCCCCCTGGCCGCGAGATGAGGCCCGATTCCCCTGCACTGCGTGCAGAGCAATTCCGTGTTCCACATTAAACGTGAAAGGAGCCTTGATTTCCTTGATGGCACTCCAGAGAAAACCCAAGATCACTGTCTCAAGTCTAGAGGGATCCTGAGGTCACTGGAGCAACACAAAAGGGCTCCGTGGACCCCAAATCATCTCGAGATGAGAGCTTAGTCCCTGGCTTCGACTCAAGAGGAATACCAACCTTCCACAAGCACCTCAAGCGGAGGCTTCTCTAAGCTACAGGTATGTGAGAGGGACCCTGAGTTTGTGGCCTCAAGTGGAATGGACACCGAGATGCTCTGACTCAAAGTAAGGCCGGATATCCCTGCAGTTAATTGAATGCAGGCTCGTCTTGCATCTCCCAAGACGAAGGGATGTCTGAATCTCCTGAGGAGACCACAGAGAAAGACCTAGTTCTCCGCCTCATCGCGACCGGAGGCCTCACATCCTTTGAAAACTCGAGGGGTCCACGGAGATCAATGCTTCCAAAGCAGACGATGCCTGACTGTTCTTGAAAATGGATAGGAGTCCCAGGATCCCTGTGGCACGTGGAAAGGGACCCTGGGTCTCCCGCCTCACGTGGAGACGCGTCCCAATTGCCATGCCAAGACTCAAGGAGAATCCCGAGGTGTCCCTCGCACCTAGGCAGGAGTCCTGACGTCGCTGCACAAACACGTGTCTGGAAGGGCCCTCCACGTCGTAACTCGAGAATATACCCCAGGTTCCAGCCGCAACTCGAGCAAAACCATGAGACTTCCCCCTCGCCGCGAGATGAGGCCCGATTTCCCTGCACTGTGTGCAGAGCAATTCCGTGATCCACATGAAACATGAAAGGAGGCTTGATTTCCTTGATGGCACTCCAGAGAAAAGGCAAGATCACTGTCTCAAGTCTAGAGGGATCCTGAGGTCACTGTAGAAACGCGAAATGGCTCCGTGGACCCCAAATCAACTCGAGATGAGAGCTTAGTCCCTGGCTTCGACTCAAGAGGAACACCAACTTTCCACAAGCACCTCAAGAGGAGGCTTCTCTCAGCTACAGGTATATCAGAGGGACCCTGAGTTTGTGGCCTCAAGTGGAATGGACACCGAGATGCTCTTACTCGAAGTAAGGCCGGATATCCCTGCAGTGAATTGAATGCAGGCTCGTCTTGCATCTCCCAAGACGAAGGGATGTCTGAATCCCCTGTGGAGACCACAGAGAAAGACCTAGTTCTCCGCCTCATCGCGACCAGAGGCCTCACATCCTTTGAAAACTCGAGAGGTCCGCGGAGATCAATGCTTCCAAAGGAGACAATGCCTGACTCCTCTTTAATATGGATAGGAGACCCAGGATCCCTGTCGCACGTGGAAAGGGACCCTGGGTCTCCCGCCTCACGTTTAGACGCGTCCCAATTGCCATGCCAAGACTCGAGGAGAATCCCGAGGTGTCCCTCGCACCTAGGCAGGATTCCTGATGTCGCTGAACAAACACGTGTCTGGAAGGGCCCTCCCCGTCGTAACTCGAGAATATACCCCAGGTTCCGGCCGCAACTCGAGAAAAACCATGAGACTTCCCCCTCGCCGCGACATGAGGCCCGATTCCCCTGCACTGCGTGCAGAGCAATTCCGTGTTCCATATCAAACGTGAAAGGAGCCTTGATTTCCTTGATGGCACTCCAGAGAAAACCCAAGATCACTGCCTCAAGTCTAGACGGATCCTGAGGTCACTGGAGCAACACGAAAGGTCTCCGAGGACCCCAAATCAACTCGAGATGAGAGCTTAGTCCCTGGCTTCGACTCAAGAGGAATACCAACTTTCCACAAGCACCTGAAGAGGAGGCTTCTCTCAGCCACAGGTATGTGAGAGGGACCCTGAGTTTGTGGCCTCAAGTGGAATGGACACCGAGATGCTCTGACTCGAAGTAAGGCGGGATATCCCTGCAGTGAATTGAATGCAGGCTCGTCTTGCATCTCCCAAGACGAAGGGATGTCTGAATCCCCTGTGGAGACCACAGAGAAAGACCTAGTCCTCCGCCTCAACGCGAACGGAGGCCTCACATCCTTTGAAAACTCGAGAGGTCCACGGAGATCAATGCTTCCAAAGGAGACGATGCCTGACTCCTCTTGAAAATGGATAGGAGTCCCAGGATCCCTGTGGCACGTGGAAAGGGACCCTGTGTCTCCCGCCTCACATGGAGATGCGTCCCAATTGCCATGCCAATACTCGTGGAGAATCCCGAGTTGTCCCTCGCACCTAGGCAGGAGTCCTGACGTCGCTGAACAAACACGTGTATGGAAGGGCCCTCCCCGTCGTAACTCGAGAATATACCACAGGTTCCGGCCGCAACTCGAGAAAAACCATGAGACTTCCCCCTCGCCGCGAGATGAGGCCCCATTCCCCTGCACTGCGTGGAGAGTAATTCCGTGTTCCACATCAAACGTGAAAGGAGCCTTGATTTCCTTGATGGCACTCCAGAGAAAACCCAAGATCACTGTCTCAAGTCTAGAGGGATCCTGAGGTCACTGGAGCAACACGAAAGGGCTCCGTGGACCCCAAATCAACTCGAGATGAGAGCTTAGTCCCTGGCTTCGACTCAAGAGGAATACCAACTTTTCACAAGCACCTCAAGAGGACGCTTCTCTCAGCTACAGGTATGTGAGAGGGACCCTGAGTTTTTGGCCTCAAGTGGAATGGACACCGAGATGCTCTGACTCAACTAAGGCCGGATATCCCTGCAGTGAATTGAATGCAGGCTCGTCTTGCATCTTCCAAGACGAAGGGATGTCTGAATCCCCTGTGGAGACCACAGAGCAAGACCTAGTCCTGCGCCGCAGGGCGACCGGAGGCCTCACATCCTTTGAGAACTCGAGAGGTCTGCGGAGATCAATGCTTCCAAAGGAGACGATGCCTGACTCCTCTTGAAAATGGATAGGAGTCCCAGGATCCCTGTGGCACGTGGAAAGGGACCCTGGGTGTCCCTCCTCACGTGGAGACGCGTCCCAATGGCCATAACAAGACTCGAGGAGAATCCCGAGGTGTCCCTCGCACCTAGGCAGGAGTCCTGACGTCGCTGAAAAAACTCGTGTCTGGAAGGGCCCTCCCCGTCGTAACTCGAGAATATACCCCAGGTTCCGACCGCAACTCGAGAAAAACCATGAGACTTCCCCCTGGCCGCGAGATGAGGCCCGATTCCCCTGCACTTCGTGCAGAGCAATTCCGTGTTCCACATCAAACGTGAAAGGAGCCTTGATTTCCTTGATGGCACTCCAGAGAAAACCCAAGATCACTGTCTCAAGTCTAGAGGGATCCTGAGGTCACTGGAGCAACACAAAAGGGCTCCGTGGACCCCAAATCATCTCGAGATGAGAGCTTAGTCCCTGGCTTCGACTCAAGAGGAATACCAACCTTCCACAAGCACCTCAAGCGGAGGCTTCTCTAAGCTACAGGTATGTGAGAGGGACCCTGAGTTTGTGGCCTCAAGTGGAATGGACACCGAGATGCTCTGACTCAAAGTAAGGCCGGATATCCCTGCAGTTAATTGAATGCAGGCTCGTCTTGCATCTCCCAAGACGAAGGGATGTCTGAATCTCCTGAGGAGACCACAGAGAAAGACCTAGTTCTCCGCCTCATCGCGACCGGAGGCCTCACATCCTTTGAAAACTCGAGGGGTCCACGGAGATCAATGCTTCCAAAGCAGACGATGCCTGACTGTTCTTGAAAATGGATAGGAGTCCCAGGATCCCTGTGGCACGTGGAAAGGGACCCTGGGTCTCCCGCCTCACGTGGAGACGCGTCCCAATTGCCATGCCAAGACTCAAGGAGAATCCCGAGGTGTCCCTCGCACCTAGGCAGGAGTCCTGACGTCGCTGCACAAACACGTGTCTGGAAGGGCCCTCCACGTCGTAACTCGAGAATATACCCCAGGTTCCAGCCGCAACTCGAGCAAAACCATGAGACTTCCCCCTCGCCGCGAGATGAGGCCCGATTTCCCTGCACTGTGTGCAGAGCAATTCCGTGATCCACATGAAACATGAAAGGAGGCTTGATTTCCTTGATGGCACTCCAGAGAAAAGGCAAGATCACTGTCTCAAGTCTAGAGGGATCCTGAGGTCACTGTAGAAACGCGAAATGGCTCCGTGGACCCCAAATCAACTCGAGATGAGAGCTTAGTCCCTGGCTTCGACTCAAGAGGAATACCAACTTTCCACAAGCACCTCAAGAGGAGGCTTCTCTCAGCTACAGGTATGTGAGAGGGACCCTGAGTTTGTGGCCTCAAGTGGAATGGACACCGAAATGCTCTGACTCGAAGTAAGGCCAGATATCCCTGCAGTGAATTGAATGCAGGCTCGTCTTGCATCTTCCAATATGAAGGGATGTCTGAACCCCTGTGGAGACCACAGAGAAAGACCTAGTTCTCTGCCTCGTCGGGACCGGAGGCCTGACATCCTTTGAAAACTCGAGAGGTCCGCGCAGATCAATGCTTCCAAAGGAGACGATGCCTGACTCCTCTTGAAAATGGATAGGAGTCCCAGGATCCCTGTGGCACGTGGAAACGGACCCTGGGTCTCACGCCTCAAGGGGAGACGCGTCCCAATTGCCATGCCAAGACTCGAGAAGAATCCCGAGGAGTCCCTCGCACATAGGCAGGAGTCCTGACGTCGCTGAAAAAACACGCGTCCTGAAGGGCCCTCCCCGTCGTAACTCAAGAATATACCCCAGGTTCCGGCCGCAACTCGAGAAAAACCATGAGACTTCCCCCTCGCCGCGAGATGAGGCCCGATTCCCCTGCATTCTGTGCAGAGCAATTCCGTGTTCCACATCAAACATGAAAGGAGGCTTGATTTCCTTGATGGCACTCCAGAGAAAAATCAAGACCACTGTGTCAAGTCTAGAGGGATCCTGAGGTCACTGGAGAAACACAATAGGGCTCCGTGGACCCAAATCAACTCGAGATGAGTGCTTAGTCCCTGGCTTCCACTCAAGAGGAGTACCAACTTTCCACAAGCACCTCAAGAGGAGGCTTCTCTCAGCTACAGGTATGTGAGAGGGACCCTGAGTTTGTGGCCTCAAGTGGAATGGACACCGAGATGCTCTGACTCGAAGTAAGGCCGGATATCCCTGCAGTGAATTGAATGCAGGCTCGTCTTGCATCTCCCAAGACGAAGGGATGTCTGAATCCCCTGTGGAGACCACAGAGAAAGACCTAGTTCTCCCCCTCATCGCAACCAGAGGCCTCACATCCTTTGAAAACTCGAGAGGTCCATGGAGATCAATGCTTCCAAAGGAGACGATGCCTGACTCCTCTTGAAAATGCATCGGATTCCCAGGATCCCTGTGGCACGTGGAAAGGGAACCTGGGTCTCCCGCCTCACGTGGAGACGCGTCCCAATTGCCATGCAAAGACTCGAGGAGAATCCCGAGGTGTCCCTCGCACCTAGGCAGTAGTGCTGACGTCCCTGAACAAACACGTGTCTGGAAGGGCCCTCCCCGACGTAACTCGAGAATATACCCCAGGTTCCGGCCGCAACTCGAGAAAAACCATGAGACTTCCCCCTCGCCATGAGATGAGGCCCGGAACCCCTTCACTGCATGCAGAGCAATTGCGTTTTCCACATCAAACGTGAAAGGAGCCTTGATTTCCTTGATGGCACTCCAGAGAAAACCCAAGATCACTGTCTCAAGTCTAGAGGGATCCTGAGGTCACTGTAACAACACGAAAGGGCTCCGTAGACCCAAATCAACTCGAGATGAGCGCTTAGTCCCTTGCTTCGACTCAAGAGGAATACCAAGTTTCCACAAGCCCCTCAAGAGGAGGCTTCTCTCAGCTACAGGTATGTGAGAGGGACCCTGAGTTTGTGGCCTCAAGTGGAATGGACACCGAGATGCTCTGACTCGAAGTAAGGCAGTATATGCCTGCAGTGAATGGAATACAGGCTCGTCTTGCATCTCCCAAGACAACGGGATGTCTGATTCCCCTGTAGAGACCACAGAGAAAGACCTAGTCGTCCAAATCAACGCGACCGGAGCCCTCACATCCTTTGAAAACTCGAGAGGTCCGCGGAGATCAATGCTTCCAAAGGAGACGATGCCTGACTCCTCTTGAAAATGGATAGGAGTCCCAGGATCCCTGTGGCACGTGGAAAGGGACCCTGGGTCTCCCGCATCACGTGGAGACACGTCCCAATTGCCATGCCAAGACTCGAGGAGAATCCCGAGGTGTCCCTCGCACCTAAGCAGGAGTCCTGACGTCGCTGAACAAACACGTGTCTGGAAGGGCCCTCCCCATCGTAACTCGAGAATATACCCCAGGTTCCGGCCGCAACACGAGAAAAACCATGAGACTTCTCCCTCGTCGCGAGATGAGGCCCGATTCCCCTGCATTGCGTGCCGAGCAATTCCGTGTTCCACATCAAACGTGAAAGGAGCCTTGATTTCCTTGATGGCACTCCAGAGAAAACCCAAGATCACTGTCTCAAGTCTAGAGGGATCCTGAGGTCACTGGAACAACACGAAAGGGCTCCGTGGACCCCAAATCACCTCGAGATGAGAGCTTAGTCCCTGGCTTCGACTCAAGAGGAATACCAACTTTCCACAAGCACCTCAAGAGGAGGCTTCTCTCAGCTCCAGGTAGGTGAGAGGGACCCTGAGTTTGTGGCCTCAAATCGAATGGACACCGAGATGCTCTGACTCGAAATAAGGCCGGATATCCCTGCAGTGAATTGAATGCAGGCTCGTCTTGCATCTCCCAAGATGAAGGGATGTCTGAATCCCCTGTGGAGACCAAAGAGAAAGACCTAGTCCTCCGCCTCAACGCGAACGGAGGCCTCACATCCTTTTAAAACTCGAGAGGTCCGCGGAGATCAATGCTTCCAAAGGAGACGATGCCTGACTCCTCTTGAAAATGGATAGGAGTCCCAGGATCCCTGTGGCACATGGAAAGGGACCCTGGGTCTCCCGCCTCACGTGGAGATGCGTCCCAATTGCAATGCCAAGACTCGAGGAGAATCCCGAGGTGTCCCTCACACCTAGGCAGGAGTGCTGACGTTGCTGAACAAACACGTGTTTGGAAGGGCCCTCCCCGTCGTAACTCGAGAATATACCCCAGGTTCCGGCCGCAACTCGAGAAAAACCATGAGACTTCCCCCTCGCCGCGAGATGAGGCCCGATTCCCCTGCACTGCGTGCAGAGCAATTCCGTGTTCCACATCAAACGTGAAAGGAGCCTTGATTTCCTTGATGGCACTCCAGAGAAAACCCAAGATCACTGTCTCAAGTCTAGAGGGATCCTGAGGTCACTGGAGCAACACGAAAGGGCTCCGTGGAACCCAAATCAACTCGAGATGAGAGCTTAGTCCCTGGCTTCGACTCAAGAGGAATACCAACTTTCCACAAGCACCTCAAGAGGAGGCTTCTCTCAGCTACAGGTAGGTGAGAGGGACCCTGAGTTTGTGGCCTCAAATCGAATGGACACCGAGATGCTCTGACTCGAAATAAGGCCGGATATCCCTGCAGTGAATTGAATGCAGGCTCGTCTTGCATCTCCCAAGATGAAGGGATGTCTGAATCCCCTGTGGAGACCACAGAGAAAGACCTAGTCCTCCGCCTCAACGCGAACGGAGGCCTCACATCCTTTGAAAACGCGAGAGGTCCGCGGAGATCAATGCTTTCAAAGGAGACGATGCCTGACTCCTCTTGAAAATTGATAGGAGTCCCAGGATCCCTGTGGCACGTGGAAAGGGACCCTGGGTCTCCCGCCTCAGGTGGAGACGCGTCCCAATTGCCATGCCAAGACTCGAGGAGAATCCCGAGGTGTCCCTCGCACCTAGGCAGGAGTCCTGACATCGCTGAACAAACACGTGTCTGGAAGGGCCCTCCCCGTCATAACTCGAGAATATACCCAAAATTCCGGCCGGAACTCAAGAAAAACCATGAGACTTCCCCCTCGCCGCGAGATGAGGCCCGATTCCCCTGCACTGCGTTCAGAGCAATTCCGTGTTCCACATCAAACGTGAAAGGAGCCTTGATTTCCTTGATGGCACTCCAGAGAAAACCCAAGATCACTGTCTCAAGTCTAGAGGGATCCTGAAGTCACTGGAGCAACACGAAAGGGCTCCGTTGACCCCAAATCAACTCGAGATGAGAGCTTAGTCCCTGGCTTCGACTCAAGAGGAATACCAACTTTCCACAAGCACCTCAAGAGGAGGCTTCTCTCAGCTACAGGTAGGTGAGAGGGATCCTGAGTTTGTGGCCTCAAATCGAATGGACACCGAGATGCTCTGACTCAAAATAAGGCCGGATATCCCTGCAGTGAATTGAATGCAGGCTCGTCTTGCATCTCCAAGATGAAGGGATGTCTGAATCCCCTGTGGAGACCAAAGAGAAAGACCTAGTCCTCCGCCTCAACGCGAACGGAGGCCTCACATCCTTTTAAAACTCGAGAGGTCCGCGGAGATCAATGCTTCCAAAGGAGACGATGCCTGACTCCTCTTGAAAATGGATAGGAGTCCCAGGATCCCTGTGGCACATGGAAAGGGACCCTGGGTCTCCCGCCTCACGTGGAGATGCGTCCCAATTGCAATGCCAAGACTCGAGGAGAATCCCGATGTGTCCCTCACACCTAGGCAGGAGTGCTGACATCGCTGAACAAACACGTGTTTGGAAGGGCCCTCCCCGTCGTAACTCGAGAATATACCCCAGGTTCCGGCCGCAACTCGAGAAAAACCATGAGACTTCCCCCTCGCCGCGAGATGAGGCCCGATTCCCCTGCACTGCGTGCAGAGCAATTCCGTGTTCCACATCAAACGTGAAAGGAGCCTTGATTTCCTTGATGGCACTCCAGAGAAAACCCAAGATCACTGTCTCAAGTCTAGAGGGATCCTGAGGTCACGGTAGCAACACGAAAGGGCTCCGTGGACCCCAAATCAACTCGAGATGAGAGCTTAGTCCCTGGCTTCGACTCAAGAGGAATACCAACTTTCCACAAGCACCTCAAAAGGAGGCTTCTCTCAGCTACAGGTATGTGAGAGGGACCCTGAGTTTGTGGCCTCAAGTGGAATGGACACCGAGATGCTCTGACTCGAAGTAAGGACGGATATCCCTGCAGTGAATTGAATGCAGGCTCGTCTTGCATCTCCCAAGACGAAGGGTTGTCTGAATCCCCTGTTGAGACCACAGAGAAAGACCTAGTCCTCCGCCTCATCGCGACCGGAGGCCTCATATCCTTTGAAAACTCGAGAGGTCCGCTGAGATCAATGCTTCCAAAGGAGACGATGCCTGCCTCCTCTTGAAAATGGATAGGAGTCCCAGGATCCCTGTGGCACGTGGAAAGGGACCCCGGATCTCCCGCCTCGCGTGGAGACGCGTCCAAATTGCCATGCCAAGACTCGAGGAGAATCCCGAGGTAACCCTCGTACCTAGGCAGGAGTCCTGACGTCGCTGAACAAACACGTGTCTGGAAGGGCCCTCCCCGTCGTAACTCGAGAATATACCCCAGGTTCCGGCCGCAACTCGAGAAAAACCATGAGACTTCCCCCTCGCTGCGACATGAGGCCCGATTCCCCTGCACTGCGTGCAGAGCAATTCCGTGTTCCACATCAAACGTGAAAGGAGCCTTGATGTCCTTGATGGCACTCCAGAGAAAACCCAAAATCACTGTCTCAAGTCTAGAGGGAACCTGAGGTCACTGGAGCAACACGAAAGGGCTCCGTGGACCCCAAATAAACACGAGATGAGAGCTTATTCCCTGGCTTCGACTCAAGTGGAATACCAACTATCCACAAGCACCTCAAGAGGAGGCTTCTCTCAGCTACAGGTATGTGAGAGGGACCCTGAGTTTGTGGCCTCAAGTGGAATGGACACCGAGATGCTCTGACTCGAAGTAAGGCCGGATATCCCTGCAGTGAATTGAATGCAGGCTCGTCTTGCATCTCCCAAGACGAAGGGATGTCTGAATCCCCTGTGGAGACCACAGAGAAAGACCTAGTCCTCCGCCTCATCGCGACCGGTGGCCTCACATCCTTTGACAACTCGAGAGGTCCACGGAGATCAATACTTCCAAAGGAGACGATGCCTGACTCCTCTTGAAAATGGATAGGAGTCCCAGGATCCCTGTGGCACGTGGAAAGGGACCCTGGGTCTCCCGCCTCACGTGGAGCCGCGTCCCAATTGCCATGCCAAGACTCGTGGAGAATCCCGAAGTGTCCCTCGCACCTAGGCAGGAGTCCTGACGTCGCTGAACAAACACGTGTCTGGAAGGGCCCTCCCCGTCGTAACACGAGAATATACCCCAGGTTCCGGCCACAACTCGAGAAAAACCATGAGACTTCCCCCTCGCCGCGACATGAGGCCCGATTCCCCTGCACTGCGCGCAGAGCAATTCCATGTTCCACATCAAACGTGAAAGGAGCCTTGATTTCCTTGATGGCACTCCAGAGAAAACCCAAGATCACTGTCTCAAGTCTAGAGGGATCCTGAGGTCACTGGAGCAACACGAAAGGGCTCCGTGGACCCCAAATCAACTCGAGATGAGAGCTTAGTCCCTGGCTTCGACTCAAGAGGAATACCAACTTTCCACAAGCACCTCAAGAGGAGGCTTCTCTCAGCTACAGGTATGTGAGAGGGACCCTGAGTTTGTGGCCTCAAGTGGAATGGACACCGAGATGCTCTGACTTGAAGTAAGGCCGGATATCCCTGCAGTGAATTGAATGCAGGCTCGTCTTGCATCTCCCAATACGAAAGGATCTCTGAATCCCCTGTGGAGACCACAGAAAAAGACCTAGTCCTCCGCCTCAACGCGAACGGAGGCCTCACATCCTTTGAAAACTCGAGAGGTCTGCGCAGATCAATGCTTCCAAAGGAGACGATGCCTGACTCCTCTTGCAAATGGATAGAAGTCCCAGGATCCCTGTGGCACGTGGAAAGGGACCCTGGGTCTCCCGCCTCAGGTGGAGATGCGTCCCAATTGCCATGCCAAGACTCGAGGAGAATCCCGAGGTGTCCCTCGCACCTAGGCAGGAGTCCTGACATCGCTGAACAAACACGTGTCTGGAAGGGCCCTCCCCGTCATAACTCGAGAATATACCCCAATTTCCGACCGGAACTCAAGAAAAACCATGAGACTTCCCCTTCGCCGCGAGATGAGGCCCGATTCCCCTGCACTGCGTTCAGAGCAATTCCGTGTTCCACATCAAACGTGAAAGGAGCCTTGATTTCCTTGATGGCACTCCAGAGAAAACCCAAGATCACTGTCTCAAGGCTAGAGGGATCCTGAAGTAACTGGAGCAAGACGAAAGGGCTCCGTGGACCCCAAATCAACTCGAGATGAGAGCTTAGTCCCTGGCTTCGACTCAAGAGGAATACCAACTTTCCCCAAGCACCTCAAGAGGAGGCTTCTCCAGCTACAGGTATGTGAGAGGGACCCTGAGTTTTAGGCCTCAAGTGGAATGGACACCGAGATGCTCTGACTCGAAGTAAGGCCGGATATCCCTGCAGTGAATTGAATGCAGGCTCGTCTTGCATCTCCCACGATGAAGGGATGTCTGAATCCCCTGTGGAGACCACAGAGAAAGACCTAGTTCTCAGCCTCATGGCGACCGGAGGCCTCACATCCTTTGAAAACTCGAGAGGTCCGCGCAGAACAATGCTTCCAAAGGAGACGATGCCTGACTCCTCTTGAAAATGGATAGGAGTCCCAGGATCCCTGTGGCACGTGGAAAGGGACCCTGGGTCTCCCGCCTCACGTGGAGACGAGTCCCAATTGCCATGCCAAGACTCGAGGAGAATCCCGAGGTGTCCCTCGCACCTAGGCAGGAGTCCTGACGTCGCTGAACAAACACGTGTCTGGAAGGGCCCTCCCCGTCGTAACTCGAGAATATAAATCAGGTTCCGGCAGCAACTCGAGAAAAAATATCAGACTTCCCCCGCGCCACGAAATGAGGCCCGATTCCCCTGCACTGCGTGCAGAGTAATTCCGTGTTCCACATCAAACGTGAAAGGAGCCGTCATTTCCTTGATGGCTCTCCAGAGAAATCCCAAGATCACTGTCTCAAGTCTAGAGGGATCCTGAGGTCACTGGAGCAACACGAAAGGGCTCTGTGGACCCCAAATCAACTCGAGATGAGAGCTTAGTCCCTGGCTTCGACTCAAGAGGAATACCAACTTTCCACAAGCACCTCAAGAGGAGGCTTTTCTCAGCTACAGGTATGTGAGAGGGACCCTGAGTTTGTGGCCTCCAGTGGAATGGACACCGAGATGCTCTGACTCGAAATAAGGCCGGATATCCCTGCAGTGAATTGAATGCAGGCTCCTCTTGCATCTCCCAAGACGAAGGGATCTCTGAATCCCCTGTGGAGACCACAGAGAAAGACCTAGTTCTCCGCCTCATTGAGACAGGAGGCCTCACATCCTTTGAAAACTCGAGAGGTCCGCGGAGATCAATGCTTCCAAAGGAGACGATGCCTGACTCCTCTTGAAAATGGATAGGAGTCCCAGGATCCCTGTGGCACGTGGAAAGGGAACCTGGGTCTCCCGCCTCAGGTGGAGACGCGTCCCAATTGCCATGCCAAGACTCGAGGAGAATCTCGAGGTTTTCCTCGCACCTAGGCAGGAGTCGTGACGTTGCTGAACAAACACGTGTCTGGAAGGGCCCTCCCCGTCGTAACTCGAGAATATACCCCAGGTTCCGGCCGGAACTCAAAAAAAACCATGAGACTTCCCCCTCGCCGCGAGATGAGGCCCGATTCCCCTGCACTGCGTGCAGAGCAATTCCGTGTTCCACATTAAACGTGAAAGGAGCCTTGATTTCCTTCATGGCACTCCAGAGAAAACCCAAGATCACTGTCTCAATTCTAGAGGGATCCTGAGGTCACTGGAGCAACACGAAAGTGCTCCGTGGACCCCAAATCAACTCGAGATGAGAGCTTAGTCCTTGGCTTCGCCTCAAGAGGAATACCAACTTTCCACAAGCACCTCAAGAGGAGGCATCTCTCAGCTACAGGTATGTGAGAGGGACCCTGAGTTTGTGGCCTCAAGTGGAATGAACACCGAGATGCTCTGACTCGAAGTAAGGCCGGATATCCCTGCAATGAATTGAATGCAGGCTCGTCTTGCATCTCCCAAGACGAAGGGTTGTCTGAATCCCCTGTGGAGACCACAGAGAAAGACCTAGTCCTCCGCCTCAACGCGAACGGAGGCCTCACATCCTTTGAAAACTCGAGAGGTCCGCGGAGATCAAGGCTTCCAAAGGAGACGATGCTTGACTCCTCTTGAAAATGGATAGGAGTCCCAGGATCCCTGTGGCATGTGGAAAGGGACCCTGGGTCTCCCGCCTCAGGTGGAGACGTGTCCCAATTGCCATGCCAAGACTCGAGGAGAATCCCGAGGAGTCCCTCGCACCTAGGCAAGAGTCCTGACGTCGCTGAACAAACACGTGTCTGGAAGGGCCCTCCCCGTCGTAACTCGAGAATATACCCCAGGTTCCGGCAGGAACTCAAGAAAAACCATGAGACTTCCCCCTCGCCGCGAGATGAGGCCCGATTGCCCTGCACTGCGTGCAGAGCAATTCCGTGTTCCACATCAAATGTGAAAGGAGCCTTGATTTCCTTGATGGCACTCCAGAGAAAACCCAAGATCACTGTTTCAAGTCTAGAGGGATCCTGAAGTAACTGGAGTAACACGAAAGGGCTCCGTGGACCCCAAATTAACTCAAGATGAGAGCTTAGTCCCTGGCTTCGACTCAAGAGGAATACCAACTTTCCCCAAGCACCTCAAGAGGAGGCTTCTCCAGCTACAGGTATGTGAGAGGGACCCTGAGTTTGTGGCCTCAAGTGGAATGGACACCGAGATGCTCTGACTCGAAGTAAGGCCGGATATCCCTGCAGTGAATTGAATGCAGGCTCCTCTTGCATCTCCGAACACGAAGGGATGTCTGAATCCCCTGTGAAGACCACAGAGAAAGACCTAGTTCTCCGCCTCATCACGACCGGAGGCCTCACATCCTTTGAAAACTCGAGAGGTCCGCGCAGAACAATGCTTCCAAAGGAGACGATGCCTGACTCCTCTTGAAAATGGATAGGAGTCCCAGGATCCCTGTGGCACGTGGAAAGGGACCCTGGGTCTCCCGCCTCACGTGGAGACGCGTCCCAATTGCCATGCCAAGACTCGAGGAGAATCCCGAGGTGTCCTTCGCACCTAGGCAGGAGTCCTGACGTCGCTGAACAAACACGTGTCTGGAAGGGCCCTCCCCGTCGTAACTCGAGAATATAAATCAGGTTCCGGCCGCAACTCGAGAAAAAATATGAGACTTCCCCCTCGCCACGAAATGAGGCCCGATTCCCCTGCACTGCGTGCAGAGCAATTCCGTGTTCCACATCAAACGTGAAAGGAGCCTTGATTTCCTTGATGGCACTCCAGAGAAAACCCAAGATCACTGTCTCAAGTCTAGAGGGATCCTGAGGTCACTGGAGCAACACGAAAGGGCTCCGTGGACCCCAAATCAACTCGAGATGAGAGCTTAGTCCCTGGCTTCGACTCAAGAGGAATACCAACTTTCCACAAGCACCTCAAGAGGAGGCTTCTCTCAGCTACAGGTATGTGAGAGGGACCCTGAGTTTGTGGCCTCAAGTGGAATGGACACCGAGATGCTCTGACTCGAAGTAAGGCCGGATATCCCTGCAGTGAATTGAATGCAGGCTCGTCTTGCATCTCCCAAGACGAAGGGATGTCTGAATCCCCTGTGGAGACCACAGAGAAAGACCTAGTTCTCCGCCTCATCGCGATCGGAGGCCTCACATCCTTTGAAAACTCGAGAGGTCCGCGCAGAACAATGCTTCCAAAGGAGACGATGCCTGACTCTTCTTGAAAATGGATAGGAGTCCCAGGATCCCTGTGGCACGTGGAAAGGGACCCTGGGTCTCCCGCCTCACGTGGATATGCGTCCCAATTGCCATGCCAAGACTCGAGGAGAATCCCGAGGTGTCCCTCGCACCTAGGCCGGAGTCCTGTCGTCGCTGAACAAACACGTGTCTGGAAGGGCCCTCCCCGTCGTAACTCGAGAATATAAATTAGGTTCCGGCCGCAACTCGAGAAAAAATATGAGACTTCCCCCTCGCTGCGAAATGAGGCCCGATTTTCCTGCACTGCGTGCAGAGCAATTCCGTGTTCCACATCAAACGTGAAAGGACACTTGATTTCCTTGATGGAACTCCAGAGAAAACCCAAGATCACTGTCTCAAGTCTAGAGGGATCCTGAGGTCACTGAAGCAACACGAAAGGGCTCCGACCCCAAATCAACTCGAGATGAGAGCTTAGTCCCTGGCTTCGACTCAAGAGGAATACCACCTTTTCACAAGCACCTGAAGAGGAGGCTTCTCTCAGCTACAGGTATGTGAGAGTGACCCTGAGTTTGTGGTCTCAAGTGGAATGGACACCGAGATGCTCTGACTCGAAGTAAGGCCGGATATCCCTGCAGTGAATTGAATGCAGGCTCGTCTTGCATCTCCCAACACGAAGGGATGTCTGAATCCCCTGTGGAGACAACAGAGAAAGACCTAGTCCTCCGCCTCATCGCGACCGGAGATATCACATCCTTTGAAAAATCGAGAGGTCCGCGGAGATCAATGCTTCCAAAAGAGACGATGCCTGACGCCTCTTGAAAATAGATAGGAGTCCCAGGATCCCTGTGGCACGTGAAAAGGGACCGTGGGTCTCCCGCCTCACGTGGAGACGCGTCCCAATTGCCATGCCAAGACTCGAGGAGAATCCCGAGGTGTCCTTCGCACCTAGGCAGGAGTCCTGACGTCGCTGAACAAACACGTGTCTGGAAGGGCCCTCCCCGTCGTAACTCGAGAATATACCCCAGGTTCCGGCCGCAACTCGAGAAAAACCATGAGACTTCCCCCTCGCTGCGACATGAGGCCCGATTCCCCTGCACTGCGTGCAGAGCAATTCCGTGTTCCACATCAAACGTGAAAGGAGACTTGATTTCCTTGATGGCACTGCAGAGAAAACCCAAAATCACTGTCTCAAGTCGAGAGGGATCCTGAGGTCACTGGAGCAACACGAAAGGGCTTCGTGCACCCCAAATCAACTCGAGATGGTAGCTTAGTCCCTGGCTTCGAGACAAGAGGAATACCAACTTTCCACAAGCACCTCAAGAGGAGGCTTCTCTCAGCTACAGGTATGTGAGAGGGACCCTGAGTTTGTGGAATCAAGTGGAATGGACACCGAGATGCTCTGACTCGAAGTAAGGCCGGATATCCCTGCAGTGAATTGAATGCAGGCTCCTCTTGCATCTCCCAAGACGAAGGGATGTCTGAATCCCCTGTGGAGACCACAGAGAAAGACCTAGTTCTCAGCCTCATGGCGACCGGAGGCCTCACATCCTTTGAAAACTCGAGCGGTCCGTGGAGATGAATGCTTCCAAAGGACACGATGCCTGACTCCTCTTGAAAATGGATAGGAGGCCCAGGATCCCTGTCCACATGGACGGGGACTCTGGGTCTCCCGCTTCACGTGAGCACGCGTCCCAATTGCCATGCCAAGCCTCGAGGAGAATCCCGAGGTGTCCCTCGCACCTAGGCAGGAGTCCTGATGTCGCTGAACAAACACGTGTCTGGAAGGGCCCTCCCCGTCGTAACTCGAGAATATACCCCAGGTTCCGGCCGCAACTCGAGAAAAACCATAGGACTTCCCGCTCGCCGCGAGATGAGGCCCGATTCCCCTGCACTGCGTGCAGAGCAATTCCGTGTTCCACATCAAACGTGAAAGGAGCCTTGATTTCCTTGATGGCACTCCAGAGAAAACCCAAGATCACTGTCTCAAGTCTAGAGGGATCCTGAGGTCACTGGAGCAACAAGAAAGGGCTCCGTGGACCCCAAATCAACTCGAGATGAGAGCTTATTCCTTGGCCTCGACTCAAGAGGAATACCAACTTTCCACAAGCACCTCAAGAGGAGGCTTCTCTCAGCTACAGGTATGTGAGAGGGACCCTGAGTTTGTGGCCTCAAGTGGAATGGACACCGAGATGCTCTGACTCGAAGTAAGGCCGGATATCCCTGCAGTGAATTGAATGCAGGCTCGTCTTGCATCTCCCAAGACGAAGGGTTGTCTGAATCCCCTGTGGAGACCACAGAGAAAGACCTAGTCCTCCGCCTCATTGCGACCAGAGGCCTCATATCCTTTGAAAATTCGAGAGGTCCGCTGAGATAAATACTTCCGAAGGAGACGATGCCTGACTCCTCTTGAAAATGGATAGGAGTCCCAGGATATCTGTGGCACGTGGAAAGGGACCCCGGATCTCCCGCCTCGCGTGGAGACGCGTCCAAATTGCCATGCCAAGACTCGAGGAGAATCCCGAGGTAACCCTCGTACCTAGGCAGGAGTCCTGACGTCGCTGAACAATCACGTGTCTGGAAGGGCCCTCCCCGTCGTAACTCGAGAATATACCCCAGGTTCCGGCCGCAACTCGAGAAAAACCATGAGACTTCCCCCTCGCTGCGACATGAGGCCCGATTCCCCTGCACTGCGTGCAGAGCAATTCCGTGTTCCACATCAAACGTGAAAGGAGACTTGATTTCCTTGATGGCACTGCAGAGAAAACCCAAAATCACTGTCTCAAGTCGAGAGGGATCCTGAGGTCACTGGAGCAACACGAAAGGGCTTCGTGCACCCCAAATCAACTCGAGATGGTAGCTTAGTCCCTGGCTTCGAGACAAGAGGAATACCAACTTTCCACAAGCACCTCAAGAGGAGGCTTCTCTCAGCTACAGGTATGTGAGAGGGACCCTGAGTTTGTGGAATCAAGTGGAATGGACACCGAGATGCTCTGACTCGAAGTAAGGCCGGATATCCCTGCAGTGAATTGAATGCAGGCTCCTCTTGCATCTCCCAAGACGAAGGGATGTCTGAATCCCCTGTGGAGACCACAGAGAAAGACCTAGTTCTCAGCCTCATGGCGACCGGAGGCCTCACATCCTTTGAAAACTCGAGCGGTACGTGGAGATGAATGCTTCCAAAGGACACGATGCCTGACTCCTCTTGAAAATGGATAGGAGGCCCAGGATCCCTGTCCACATGGACGGGGACTCTGGGTCTCCCGCTTCACGTGAGCACGCGTCCCAATTGCCATGCCAAGCCTCGAGGAGAATCCCGAGGTGTCCCTCGCACCTAGGCAGGAGTCCTGATGTCGCTGAACAAACACGTGTCTGGAAGGGCCCTCCCCGTCGTAACTCGAGAATATACCCCAGGTTCCGGCCCCAACTCGAGAAAAACCATGAGACTTCCCCCTCGCTGTGACATGAGGCCCGATTCCCCTGCACTGCGTGCAGAGCAATTCCGTGTTCCACATCAAACGTGAAATGAGACTTGATTTCCTTGATGGCACTGCAGAGAAAACCCAAAATGACTGTCTCAAGTCTAGAGGGATCCTGAGGTCACTGGAGCAACACGAAAGGGCTCTGAGGACCCCAAATCAACTCGTGATGAGAGCTTAGTCCCTGGCTTCGACTCAAGAGGAACACCAACTTTCCACAAGCACCTCAAGAGGAGGCTTCTCTCAGCTACAGGTATGTCAGAGGGACCCTGAGTTTGTGGCCTCAAGTGGAATGGACACCGAGATGCTCTTACTCGAAGTAAGGCCGGATATCCCTGCAGTGAATTGAATGCAGGCTCGTCTTGCATCTCCCAAGACGAAGGGATGTCTGAATCCCCTGTGGAGACCACAGAGAAAGACCTAGTTCTCCGCCTCATCGCGACCAGAGGCCTCACATCCTTTGAAAACTCGAGAGGTCCGCGGAGATCAATGCTTCCAAAGGAGACAATGCCTGACTCCTCTTTAATATGGATAGGAGACCCAGGATCCCTGTCGCACGTGGAAAGGGACCCTGGGTCTCCCGCCTCACGTGGAGACGCGTCCCAATTGCCATGCCAAGACTCGAGGAGAATCCCGAGGTGTCCCTCGCACCTAGGCAGGATTCCTGATGTCGCTGAACAAACACGTGTCTGGAAGGGCCCTCCCCGTCGTAACTCGAGAATATACCCCAGGTTCCGGCCGCAACTCGAGAAAAACCATGAGACTTCCCCCTCGCCGCGACATGAGGCCCGATTCCCCTGCACTGCGTGCAGAGCAATTCCGTGTTCCATATCAAACGTGAAAGGAGCCTTGATTTCCTTGATGGCACTCCAGAGAAAACCCAAGATCACTGCCTCAAGTCTAGACGGATCCTGAGGTCACTGGAGCAACACGAAAGGTCTCCGAGGACCCCAAATCAACTCGAGATGAGAGCTTAGTCCCTGGCTTCGACTCAAGAGGAATACCAACTTTCCACAAGCACCTGAAGAGGAGGCTTCTCTCAGCTACAGGTATGTGAGAGGGACCCTGAGTTTGTGGCCTCAAGTGGAATGGACACCGAGATGCTCTGACTCGAAGTAAGGCGGGATATCTTTGCCGTGAATTGAATGCAGGCTCTTCTTGCGTTTCCCAAGACGATCGGATTTCTGAATCCCCAGTGGAGACCACAGAGAAAGACCTAGTCCTCCGCCTCAACGCGACCGGAGGCCTCACATCCTTTGAAAACTCGAGAGGTCCGCGGAGATCAAAGCTTCCAAAGGAGACGATGCCTGACTCCTCTTGAAAATGGATAGGAGTCCCAGGATCCCTGTGGCACGTGGAAAGGGACCCTGGGTCTCCCGCTTCACGTGGAGACGCGTCCCAATTACCATGAAAAGACTCGAGGAGAATCCCGAGGAGTCCCTCACACCTAGGCAGGAGTCCTGACGTCGCTGAACAAACACGTGTCTGGAAGGGCCCTCCCCGTCATAACTCGAGAATATACCCCAGGTTCCGGCCGCAACTCGAGAAAAACCATAGGACTTCCCCCTCGCCGCGAGATGAGGCCTGATTACCCTGCACTGCGTGCAGAGCAATTCCGTGTTCCACATGAAACGTGAAAGGAGCCTTGATTTCCTTGATGGCACTCCAGAGAAAACCCAAGATCACTGTCTCAAGTCTAGAGGGATCCTGAGGTCACTGGAGCAACACGAAAGGGCTCCGTGGACCCCAAATCAACTCGAGATGAGAGCTTAGTCCTTGGCTTCGACTCAAGAGGAATACCAACTTTCCACAAGCACCACAAGAACAGGCTTCTCTCAGCTACAGGTATGTGAGAGGGACCCTGAGTTTGTGGCCTCAAGTGGAATGGACACCGAGATGCTCTGACTCGAAGTAAGGCCGGATATCCCTGCAGTGAATTGAATGCAGGCTCGTCTTGCATCTCCCAAGACGAAGGGTTGTCTGAATCCCCTGTGGAGACCACAGAGAAAGACCTAGTCCTCCGCCTCAACGCGAACGGAGGCCTCACATCCTTTGAAAACTGGAGAGGTCCACGGAGATCAATGCTTCCAAAGGAGACGATGCCTGACTCCTCTTGAAAATGGATAGGAGTCTCAGGATCCCTGTGGCACGTGGAAAGGGACCCTGGGTCTCCCCCCTCACGTGGAGACGCGTCCCATTTGCCATGCCAAGACGCGAGGAGAATCCCGAGGAGTCCCTCGCACCTAGGCAGGAGTCCTGACGTCGCTGGACAAACACGTGTCTGCAAATGCCCTCCCCGTCCTAACTCGAGAATATACCTCAGGTTACGGCCGAAAGTCGAGAAAAACCATGAGACTTCCCCCTCGCCGCGAGATGAGGCCCGATTCCCCAGCACTGCATGCAGAGCAATTCCGTGTTCCACATCAAACGTGAAAGGAGCCTTGATTTCCTTGATGGAAATCCAGAGAAAACCCAAGATCACTGTCTCAAGTCTAGAGGGATCCTGAGGTCACTGAAACAACACAAAAGAGCTCCGTGGACCCCAAATAAACTCGAGATGAGAGCTTAGTCCCTGGCTTCGATTCAAGAGGAATACCAACTTTCCCCAAGCACCTCAAGAGGAGGCTTCTCCAGCTACAGGTATGTGAGAGGGACCCTGAGTTTGTGGCCTCAAGTGGAATGGACACCGAGATGCTCTGACTCGAAGAAAGGCAGGATATCCCTGCAGTGAATTGAATGCAGGCTCGTCTTGCATCTCCCAAGACGACGGGATGTCTGAATCCCCTGTGGAGACCACAGAGAAAGAACTAATTCTCCGCCTCATCGCGACCGGAGGCCTGACATCCTTTGAAAACTCGAGAGGTCCGCGGAGATCAATGCTTCCAAAGGAGACGATGCCTGACTCCTCTTGAAAATGGATAGGAGTCCCAGGAACCCTGTGGCACGTGGAAAGGGACGCTGGGTCTCCCGCCTCACGTGGAGACGCGTCCCAATTGCCATGCCAAGACTCGAGGAGAATCCCGAGGTGTCCCTCTCACCTAGGGAGGAGTCCTTACATCGCTGAACAAACACGTGTCTGGAAGGGCCCTCCCCGTCGTAACTCGAGAATATACCCCAGGTTCCGGCCGCAACTCGAGAAAAACCATGAGACTTCCCCCTCGCCGCAAGATGAGGCCCGATTCCCCTGCACTGCGTGCAGAGCAATTCCGTGTTCCACATCAAACGTGAAAGGAGCCTTGATTTCCTTGATGGCACTCCAGAGAAAAACCAAAGTCACTGTCTCAAGTCTAGAGGGATCCTGAGGCCACTGTAGCAGCATGAAAGTGGTCCGTGGACCCCAAATCAACTCGAGATGAGAGCTTAGTCCCTGGCTTCGACTCAAGAGGAATACCAACTTTCCACAAGCACCTCCAGAGGAGGCTTCTCTCAGCTACAGGTATGTGAGAGGGACCCTGATTTTGTGGCCTCAAGTAGAATGGACACCGAGATGCTCTGACTCGAAGTAAGGCCGGATATCCCTGCAGTGAATTGAATGCAGGCTCGTCTTGCATCTCCCAAGATGAAGGGATGTCTGAATCCCCTGTGGAGACCACAGAGAAAGACCTAGTTCTCAGCCTCATGGCGACCGGAGGCCTCACATCCTTTGAAAACTCGAGCGGTCCGCCGAGATCAATGCTTCCAAAGGAGACGATGCCTGACTCCTCTTGAAAATGGATAGGAGTCCCAGGATCCCTGTCCACATGGACGGGGACTGTGGGTCTCCCGCTTCACGTGAGCACGCGTCCCAATTGCCATGCCAAGCCTCGAGGAGAATCCCGAGGTGTCCCTCGCACCTAGGCATGAGTCCTGACGTCGCTGAACAAACACGTGTCTGGAAGGGCCCTCCCCGTCGTAACTCAAGAATATACCCCAGGTTCCGGCCGCAACTCGAGAAAAACCATGAGACTTCCCCCTCGTCGCGAGATGAGGCCCGATTCCCCTACACTGCGTGCAGAGCAATTCCGTGTTCCACATCAAACGAGAAAGGAGCCTTGATTTCCTTGATGGCACTCCAGAGAAAACCCAAGATCACTGTCTCAAGTCTAGAGGGATCCTGAGGTCACTGGAGCAACACGAAAGGGCTCCGTGGACCCCAAATCAACTCGAGATGAGAGCTTAGTCCCTGGCTTCGACTCAAGAGGAATACCAACTTTCCACAAGCACCTCAAGAGGAGGCTTCTGTCAGCTACAGGTATGTGAGAGGGACCCTGATTTTGTGGCCTCAAGTGGAATGGACACCGAGATGCTCTGACTCGAAGTAAGGCCGTATATTCCTGCAGTGAATTGAATGCAGGCTCGTCTTGCATCTCCCAAGATGAAGGGATGTCTGAATCCCCTGTGGAGACCACAGAGAAAGACCTAGTTCTCCAGCTCATCGCGACCGAGGGCTCAAATCCTTCGAAAACTCGAGAGGTCCGCGGAGATAAATGCTTCCAAAGGAGAAGATGCTTGACTCCTCTTGAAAATGGATACGAGTCCCAGGATCCCTGTGGTACATGGAAAGAGACTCTGGGTATCCAGCCTCACGGGGAGACGTGTCCCAATAGCCATGCCAAGACTTGAGGAGAATCCCGAGGTGTCCCTCGCAACTAGGCAGGGGTTTTGACGTCGCTGAACAAACACGTGTCTGGAAGGGCCCTCCCCGTCGTAACTCAAGAATATACCCCAGGTTCCAGCCGCAACTCGAGAAAAACCATGAGGCTTCCCCCTCGCCGCGAGATCAGGCCCGATTCCCCTGCACTGCGTGCAGAGCAATTCCGTGTTCAAAATCAAACAAGAAAGGAGCCTTGATTTCATTGATGGCACTCCAGAGAAAAACCAAAATCACTGTCTCAAGTCTAGAGGGATCCTGAGTTCACTGTAGCAACACGAAAGGGCTCCGTGGACCCCAAATCAACTCGAGATGAGAGCTTAGTCCCTGGCTTCGACTCAAGAGGAATACCAACTTTCCACAAGCACTTCAAGAGGAGGCTTCTCTCAGCTAGAGGTATGTGAGAGGGACCCGGAGTTTGTGGCCTCAAGTGGAATGGACACCGAGATGCTCTGACTCGAAGTAACGCCAGATATCCCTGCAGTGAATTGGATGCAGGCTCGTCTTGCATCTCCCAAGACAAATGGATGTCTGAATCCCCTGTGGAGACCACAGAGAAAGACCTAGTTCTCATCCTCTTCGGGACCAGAGGCCTGACATCCTTTGAAAACTCGAGAGGTCTGCGGAGATCAATGCTTCCAAAGGAGACGATGCCTGACTCCTCTTGAAAATGGATAGGAGTCCCAGGATCCCTGTGGCACGTGGAAAGGGACGCTGGGTCTCCAGCCTCACGGGGAGACGCGTCCCAATTGCCATGCCAAGACTCGAGGAGAATCCCGAGGAGTCCCTCGCACCTAGGCAGGAGTCCTGACGTCGCTGAAAAAACATGCGACCTGAAGGGCCCTCCCCATCTTAACTCGAGAATATACCCCAGGTTCCGGCCGCAACTCGAGAAAAACCATGAGACTTCCCCCTCGCCGCGAGATGAGGCCCGATTCCCCTGCACTGCGTGCAGAGCAATTCCGTGTTCCACATCAAACGTGAAAGGAGCCTTTATTTCCTTGATGGCACTCCAGAGAAAACCCAAGATCACTGTCTCAAGTTTAGAGGGATCCTGAGGTCACTGGAGCAACACGAAAGGGCTCCGTGGACCCCAAATCATCTCGAGATGAGAGCTTAGTCCCTGGCTTCGACTCAAGAGGAATACCAACTTTCCACAAGCACCTCAAGAGGAGGCTTCTCTCAGCTACTGCTAGGTGAGAGGGACCCTGAGTTTGTGGCCTCAAGTGGAATGGACACCGAGATGCTCTGACTCGAAGTAAGGCCGGATATCCCTGCAGTGCATTGAATGCAGGCTCGTCTTGCATCTCCCAAGACGAAGGGATGTCTGAATCCCCTGTGGAGACCACAGAGAAAGACCTAGTTATCCGCCTCATCGCAACCGGAGGCCTCACATCCTTTGAAAACTCGAGAGGTCCGCTGAGATCAATGCTTCCAAAGGAGACGATGCCTGACTCCTCTTGAAAATGGATACGAGTCCCAGGATCCCTGTGGCACGTGGAAAGGGACCCTGGGTCTCCCGCTTCACGTGGAGACGCGTCCCAATTGCAATGCCAAGACTCGAGGAGAATCCCGAGGTGTCCCTCGCACCTAAGCAGGAGTCCTGAGGTCGCTGAACAAACACGTGTCTGGAAGGGCCCTCCCCGTCGTAACTCGAGAATATACCCCAGGTTCCGGCCGCAACTCGAGAAAAACCAAGAGACTATCCCCTCGCCGTGAGATGAGGCCCGATTCCCCTGCACTGCATGCAGAGCAATTCCGTGTTCCACATCAAAGGTGAAAGGAGCCTTGATTTCCTTGATGGCACTGCAGAGAAAACCCAAGATCACTGTCTCAAGTCTAGAGGGATCCTGAGGTCACTGGAGCAACACGAAAGGGCTCGGTGAACCCCAAATCAACTCGAGATGAGAGCTTAGTCCCTAGCTTCGACTCAAGAGGAATACCAACTTTCCACAAGCACCTCAAGGGGAGGCTTCTCTCAGCTACAGGTATGTGAGAGGGACCCTGAGTTTGTGGCCTCAAGTTGAATGGACACCGAGATGCTCTGACTCGAAGTAAGGCTGGATATCCCTGCAGTGAATTGAATGCAGGCTCGTCTTGCATCTCCCAAGACGAAGGGATGTCTGAATCCCCTGTGGAGACCACAGAGAAAGACCTAGTCCTCCGCCTCAACGCGACCGGAGGCCTCACATCCTTTGAAAACTCGAGAGGCCGGCGGAGATCAATGCTTCCAAAGGAGACGATGCCTGACTCCTCTTGAAAATGGATAGGATTCCCAGGATCCCTGTGGCACGTGGAAAGGGACCCTGGGTCTCCCGCCTCACGTGGAGACGCATCCCAATTGCCATGCCAAGACTCGAGGAGAATCCCGAGGTGTCCCTCGCACCGAGGCAGGAGTCCTGACGTCGCTGAACAAACACGTGTCTGGAAGGGCCCTCCCCGTCGTAACTCGAGAATATACCCCAGGTTCCGGCCGCAACTCGAGAAAAACAAAGAGACTATCCCCTCGCCGCGAGATGAGGCCCGATTCCCCTGCACTGCATGCAGAGCAATTCCGTGTTCCACATCAAAGGTGAAAGGAGCCTTGATTTCCTTTATGGCACTCCAGAGAAAACCCAAGATCACTGTCTCAAGTCTAGAGGGATCCTGAGGTCACTGGAGCAACACGAAAGGGCTCGGTGAACCCCAAATCAACTCGAGATGAGAGCTTATTCCCAGGCTTCGACTCAAGAGGAATAACAACTTTCCACAAGCACCTCAAGAGGAGGCTTCTCTCAGCTACAGGTATGTGAGAGGAACCCTGAGTTTGTGGCCTCAAGTGGACTGGACACCGAGAGGCTCTGACTGGAAATAAGGCCGGATATCCCTGCAGTGAATTGAATGCAGGCTCGTCTTGCATCTCCCAAGACGAAGGGATGTCTGAATCCCCTGTGGAGACCACAGAGAAAGACCTAGTCCTCCGCCTCATCGCGACCGGAGGCCTCACATCCTTTGAAAATTCGAGAGGTCTGCGGAGATCAATGCTTCCAAAGGAGACGATGCCTGACTCCTCTTGAAAATGGATAGGAGTCCCAGGATCCCTGTGGCACGTGGAAAGGGACCCTGGGTCCCCAGCCTCATGTGGAGACGCGTCCCAATTGCAATGCCAAGACTCGAGGAGAATCCCGAGGTGTCCCTCGCACCTAAGCAGGAGTCCTGACGTCGCTGAACAAACACGTGTCTGGAAGGGCCCTCCCCGTCGTAACTCGAGAATATACCCCAGGTTACGGCCGTAACTCGAGGAATACCATGAGACTTCCCCCTAGCCGCGAGATGAGGGCCGATCACCTGCACTGCATGCAGAGCAATTCCGTGTTCCACATCAAACGTGAAAGGAGCCTTGATTTCCCTGATGGCACACCAGAGAAAACCCAAGATCACTGTCTCAAGTCTAGAGGGATCCTGAGGTCACTGGAGCAATACGAAAGGGCTCCGTGGACCCCAAATCAACTGGAAATGAGAGCTTAGTCCATGGCTTCGACTCAAGAGGAATACCAACTTTCCACAAGCACCTCAAGGGGAGGCTTCTCTCAGCTACAGGTATGTGAGAGGGACCCTGAGTTTTTGGCCTCAAGTGGAATGTACACCGAGATGCTCTGACTCGAAGTAAGGCTGGATATCCCTGCAGTGAATTGAATGCAGCCTCGTCTTGCATCTCCCAAGACGAAGGGATGTCTGAATCCACTATGGAGACCACAGAGAAAGACCTAGTCCTCCGCCTCAACGCGACCGGAGGCCTCACATCCTTTGAAAACTCGAGAGGCCGGCGGAGATCAATGCTTCCAAAGGAGACGATGCCTGACTCCTCTTGAAAATGGATAGGAGTCCCAGGATCCCTGTGGCACGTGGAAAGGGACCCTGGGTCTCCCGCCTCACGTGGAGCCGCGTCCCAATTGCCATGCCAAGACTCGAGGAGAATCCCGAGGTGTCCCTCGCACCTAGGCAGGAGTCCTGACGTCGCTGAACAAACACGTGTATGGAAGGGCCCTCCCCGTCGTAACTCGAGAATATAACCCAGGTTCCGGCCGCAACTCGAGAAAAACCATGAGACTATCCCCTCGCCGCGAGATGAGGCCCGATACACCTGCACTGCATGCAGAGCAATTCCGTGTTCCACCTCAAAGTTGAAAGGAGCCTTGATTTCCTTGATGGCACTCCAGAGAAAACCCAAGATCACTGTCTCAAGTCTAGAGGGATCCTGAGGTCACTGGAGCAACACGAAAGGGCTCCGTGGAACCCAAATCAACTCGAGATGAGAGCTTAGTCCCTGGCTTCGACTCAAGAGGAATACCAACTTTCCACAAGCACCTCAAGAGGAGGCTTCTCTCAGCTACTGGTATGTGAGAGGGACCATGAGTTTGTGGCCTCAAGTGGAATGGACACCGAGATGCTCTGACTCGAAGTAAGGACGGACATCCCTACCGTGAATTGAATGCAGGCTCGTCTTGCATCTCCCAAGACGAAGGGATGCCTGAATCACCTGTGGAGACCACAGAGAAAGACCTAGTTCTCCGCCTCAACGCGAACGGAGGCCTCACATCCTTTGAAAACTCGAGAGGTCTGCGGAGATCAATGCTTCCAAAGGAGACGATGCCTGACTCCTCTTGAAAATGGATAGGAGTCCCAGGATCCCGGTGACACGTGGAAAGACCCTGGGTCTCCCGCCTCACGTGGAGACGCGTCCCAATTGCCATGCCAAGACTCGAAGAGAATCCCGGGGTGTCCCTCGCACCTAGGCAGGAGTCCTGACGTCGCTGAACAAAAACGTGTCTGGTATGGCCCTCCCCGTCGTAACTCGAGAATATACCCCAGGGTCCGTCCGCAACTGGAGAAAAAACATGAGACTTCCCCCTCGCCGCGAGATGAGGCCCGATTCCCCTGCACTGCGTGCAGAGCAATTCCATGTTCCACCTCAAACGTGAAAGGAGCCTTGATTTCCTTGATGGCACTCCAGAGAAAACCCAAGATCACTGTCTCAAGTCTAGAGGGATCCTGAGGTCACTGGAGCAACAGGAAAGGGCTCCGTGGATCCCAAATCAACTCGAGATGAGAGCTTAGTCCCTGGCTTCGACTCAAGAGGAATACCAACTTTCCACAAGCACCTCAAGAGGAGGCTTCTCTCAGCTACAGGTATGTGAGAGGGACCCTGAGTTTGTGGCCTCAAGTGGAATGGACACCGAGATGCTCTGACTCGAAGTAAGGCCGGATATCCCTGCAGTGAATTGAATGCAGGCTCGTCTTGCATCTCCCAAGACGAAGGGATGACTGAATCCCCTCTGGAGACCACAGAGAAAGACCTAGTCCTCCGCCTCATCGCGACAGGAGGCCTCACATCCTTGGAAAACTCGAGAGGTCCCCGGAGATCAATGCTTCCAAAGGAGACGATGCCTGACTCCTCTTGAAAATGGATAGAAGCCCCAGGATCCCTGTGGCACATGAAAAGGGACCCTGGGTTTCCCGCCTCACGTGGAGACGCGTCTCAATTGCCATGCCAAGACTCGAGGAGAATCCCGAGGTGTCCCTCGCACCTAGGCAGGAGTCCTGACGTCGATGAACAAACACGTGTCAGGAAGGGCCCTCCCCGTCGTAACTCGAGAATATACCCCAGGTTCCGGCCGCAACTCGAGAAAAACCATGAGACTTCCCCCTCGCCGCGAGACGAGGCCCGATTCCCCTGCAGTGCGTGCAGAGCAATTCCGTGTTCCAAATCAAACGTGAAAGGAGCCTTGATTTCCTTGATGGTACTCCAGAGAAAACCCAAGATCACTGTCTGAAGTCTAGAGTGATCCTGAGGTCACTGGAGCAACACGAAAGGGGTCCGTGGACCCCAAATCATCTCGTGATGAGAGCTTAGTCACTGGCTCGACTCAAGAGGAATACCAACTTTCCACAAGCACCTCAAGAGGAGGCTTCTCTCAGCTACTGGTATGTGAGAGGGACCCTGAGTTTGTGGCCTCAAGTGGAATGGACACCGAGATGCTCTGACTCGAAGTAAGACCGGTTTTCCCTGCAGTGAATTGAATGCAGGCTCGTCTTGCATCTCCCAAGACGAAGGGATGACTGAATCCCCTTGGAGACAACAGAGAAAGACCTAGTTCTCCGCCTCAACGCGAACTGAGTACTCACATCCTTTGAAAACTCGAGAGGTCCGCTGAGATCAATGCTTCCAAAGGAGACGATGCCTGACTCCTCTTGAAAATGGATAGGAGTCCCAGGATCCCTGTGGCACGTGGAAAGGGACCCTGGGTCTCGCGCATCATGTGGAGACGCGTCCCAATTGCCATGTCAAGACTCGAGGAGAATCCCGAGGTATCCCTCGCTCCTAGGCAGGAGTCCTGACGTCGCTGAACAAACACGTGTCTGGAAGGGCCCGCCCCGTCGTAACTCGAGAATATACCCCAGGTTCCGGCCGCAACTCGAGAAAAACCATGAGACTTCCCCATCGCCGCGAGATGAGGCCCGATTCCCCTGCACTGCGTGTAGAGCATTCCATGTTCCACCTCAAACGTGAAAGGAGCCTTGATTTCCTTGATGGCACTCCAGAGAAAACCCAAGATCACTGTCTCAAGTCTAGAGGGATCCTGAGGTCACTGGAGCAACACGAAAGGGCTCCGTGGACCCCAAATCAACTCGAGATGAGAGCTTAGTCCCTGGCTTCGACTCAAGAGGAATACCAACTTTCCACAAGCACCTCAAGAGGAGGCTTCTCTCAGCTACAGGTATGTGAGAGGGCCCCTGAGTTTGTGGCCTCAAGTGGAATGGACACCGAGATGCTCTGACTCGAAGTAAGGCCGAATATCCCTGCAGTGAATTGAATGCAGGCTCGTCTTGCATCTCCCAAGACGAAGGGATGTTTGAATCCCCTCTGGAGACCACAGAGAAAGACCTAGTCCTCCGCCTCATCGCGACCGGAGGCCTCACATCCTTGGAAAACTCGAGAGGTTCCCGGAGATCAATGCTTCCAAAGGAGACGATGCCTGATTCCTCTTGAAATGGATAGGAGCCCCAGGATCCCTGTGGCACGTGAAAAGGGACCCTGGGTCTCCCGCCTCACGTGGAGACGCGTCTCAATTGCCATGCCAAGACTCGAACAGAATCCCGAGGTGTCCCTCGCACCTAGGCAGGAGTCCTGACGTCGATGGACAAACACATGTCAGGAAGGGCCCTCCCCGTCGTAACTCGAGAATATACCCCAGGTTGCGGCCGCAACTCGAGAAAAACCATGAGACTTCCCCCTCGCCGCGAGATGAGGCCCGATTCCCCTGCACTGCGTGCAGAGCAATTCCGTGTTCTAAATCAAACGTGAAAGGAGCCTTGATTTCCTTGATGGCCCTCCAGAGAAAACCCAAGATCACTGTCTCAAGTCTAGAGGGATCCTGAGGTCACTGGAGCAACACGAAAGGGCTCCGTGGACCCCAAATCATCTCGAAATGAGAGCTTAGTCCCTGGCTTCGACTCAAGAGGAATACCAACTTTCCACAAGCACCTCAAGAGGAGGCTTCTCTCAGCTACTGGTATGTGAGAGGGACCCTGAGTTTGTGGCCTCAAGTGGAATGGACACCGAGATGCTCTGACTTGAAATATGGCCGGATATCCCTGCAGTGAATTGAAAGCAGGCTCGTCTTGCATCTCCCAAGACGAAGGGATGTCTGAATCCCCTGTGGAGACCACAGAGAAAGACCTAGTTCTCCGCCTCAACGCGAACGGAGTACTCACATCTTTGAAAACTCGAGAGGTCCGCTGAGATCAATGCTTCGAAAGGAGACGATGCCTTACTCCTCTTGAAAATGGATACGAGTCCCAGGATCCCTGTGGCACGTGGAAAGGGACACTGGGTCTCCCGCCTCACGTGGAGACGCGTCCCAATTGCCATGCCAAGACTCGAGGAGAATCCCGAGGTGTCCCTCGCACCTAGGCAGGAGTCCTGACTTCGCTGAACAAACACGTGTATCGAAGGGACCTCCCCGTCGTAACTCGAGAATATACCCCAGGTTCCGGCCGCAACTCGAGAAAAACCAAGAGACTATCCCCTCGCCGCGAGATGAGGCCCGATTCCCCTGCACTGCATGCAGAGCAATTCTGTGTTCCACATCAAAGGTGAAAGGAGCCTTGATTTCCTTGATGGCACTCCAGAGAAAACCCAAGATCACTGGCTCAAGTCTAGAGGGATCCTGAGGTCACTGGAGCAACACGAAAGGGCTCGGGGAACGCCAAATCAACTCGAGATGAGAGCTTAGTCCCTGGCTTCGACTCAAGAGGAATACCAACTTTCCACAAGCACCTCAAGGGGAGGCTTCTCTCAGCAACAGGTATGTGAGAGGGACCCTGAGTTTGTGGCCTCAAGTGGAATGGACACCGAGATGCTCTGACTCGAAGTAAGGCTGGATATCCCTGCAGTGAATTGGAAGCAGGCTCGTCTTGCATCTCCCAAGACGAAGGGCTGTCTGAATCCCCTGTGGAGACCACAGAGAAAGACCTAGTCCTCCGCCTCAAAGCGACCAGAGGCCTCACATCCTTTGAAAACTCGAGAGGCCGGCGGAGATCAATGCTTCCAAAGGAGACGATGCGTGACTCCTCTTGAAAATGGATAGGAGTCCCAGGATCCCTGTGGCACGTGGAAAGGGACCCTGGGTCTCCCGCCTCACGTGGAGACGCGTCCCAATTGCCATGCCAAGACTCGAGGAGAATCCCGAGGTGTCCCTCGCACCTAGGCAGGAGTCCTGACGTCGCTGAACAAACACGTGTCTGGAAGGGCCCTGCCCGTCATAACTCGAGAATATAACACAGGTTCCAGGCGCGACTCGAGAAAAACCATGAGAATTCCACCTTGCCGCGAGATGAGGCTCGATTCCCCTGCACTGCGTCCAGAGCAATTCCGTGTTCCACATCAAACGTGAAAGGAGCCTTGATTTCCTTGATGGCACTCCAGAGAAAACCCAAGATCACTGTCTCAAGTCTAGAGGGATCCTGAGGTCACTGGAGCAACACGAAAGGGCTCCGTGGACCCCAAATCAACTCGAGATGAGAGCTTAGTCCCTGGCTTCGACTCAAGAGGAATACCAACTTTCCACAAGCACCTCAAGAGGAGGCTTCTCTCAGCTACAGGTATGTGAGAGGGACCCTGAGTTTGTGGCCTCAAGTGGAATGGACACCGAGATGCTCTGACTCGAAGTAAGGCCGGATATCGCTGCAGTGAATTGAATGCAGGTTCGTCTTGCATCTCCCAAGACGAAGGGATGTCTGAATCCCCTGTGGAGACCACAGAGAAAGACCTAGTCCTCCGCCTCATCGCGACCGGAGGGCTCACATCCTTTGAAAACTCGAGAGGTCCACGGAGACCAATGCTTCCAAAGGAGACGATGCCTGACTCCTCTTGAAAATGGTTAGTAGTCCCAGGATCCCTGTCCACATGGACGGGGACCCTGGGTCTCCCGCTTCACGTGGAGACGCGTGCCAATTGCAATGCCAAGACTCGAGGAGAATCCCGAGGTGTCCATCGCACCTAGGCAGGAGTCCTGACGTCGCTGAACAAACACGTGTCTGGAAGGGCCCTCCACATCGTAACTCGAGAATATACCCAAGGGTCCGGTCGCAACTCGAGAAAAACCATGAGACTTCCCCCTCGCCGCGAGATGAGACCCGATTCCCCTGCACTGCGTGCAGAGCAATTCCGTGTTCCACATCAAACGTGAAAGGAGCCTTGATTTCCTTGATGGCACTCCAGAGAAACCCCAAGATCACTGTCTCAAGTCTAGAGGGATCCTGAGGTCACTGGAGAAACACGTAAGGGCTCCGGGGACCCCACATCAACTCGAGAAGAGAGCTTAGTCCCTGGCTTCGACTCAAGTGGAATATCAACTTTCCACAAGCACCTCAAGTGGAGGCTTCTCTCAGCTACATGTAGGTGAGAGGGACCCTGAGTTTGTGGCCTCAAGTGGAATGGACACCGAGATGCTCTGATTCGAAGTAAGGCCGGATATCCCTGCAGTGAAGTGAATGCAGGCTCGTCTTGCATCTCCCAAGACGAAGGGATGACTGAATCCCCTGTGGAGACCACAGAGAAAGACCTAGTCCTCCGCCTCATCGCGACCGGAGGCCTCACATCCTTTGAAAACTTGAGAGGTCCGCGGAGATCAATGCTTCCAAAGGAGACGATGCCTGACTCCTCTTGAAAATGGATAGGAGTACCAGGATCCCTGTGGCACGTGGAAAGGAACGCTGGGTCTCCCGCCTCACGTGGAGACGCGTCCCAATTGCCATGCCAAGACTCGAGGAGAATCCTGAGGTGTCCCTCACACCTAGGCAGGAGTGCTAACGTCGCTGAACAAACACGTGTCTGGAAGGACCCTCCCCGTCGTGACTCGAGAATATGACCCAGGTTCAGGCCACAACTAGAGAAAAACCATGAGACTTCCCCCTCGCCGCGAAATGAGGCCCGATTCCCCTGCACTGCGTGCAGAGCAATTCCGTGTTCCACATCAAACATGAAAGGAGCCTTGATGTCGTTGATGGCACTCCAGAGAAAACCCAAGATCACTGTCTCAATTCTAGAGGGATCCTGAGGTCACTGGAGCAACACGAAAGGGCTCGGTGAACCCCAAATCAACTCGAGATGAGAGCTTAGTCCCTGGCTTCGACTCAAGAGGAATACCAACTTTCCACAAGCACCTCAAGGGGAGGCTTCTCTCAGCTACTGGTATGTGAGAGGGACCCTGAGTTTGTGGCCTCAAGTGGAATGGACACCGAGATGCTCTGACTCGAAATATGACCGGATATCCCTGCAGTGAATTGAAAGCAGGCTCGTCTTGCATCTCCCAAGACGAAGGGATGTCTGAATCCCCTGTGGAGACCACAGAGAAAGACCTAGTTCTCCACCTCAACACGAACGGAGTACTCACATCCTTTGAAAACTCGAGAGGTCCGCTGAGATCAATGCTTCCAAAGGAGACGATGCCTGACTCCTCTTGAAAATGGATACGAGTCCCAGGATCCCTGTGGCACGTGGAAAGGGACCCTGGGTCTCCTGCCTCACGTGGAGACGCGTCCCAATTGCCATGCCAAGACTCGAGGAGAATCCCGAGGTGTCCCTCGCACCTAGGCAGGAGTCCTGACGTCGCTGAACAAACACGTGTCTGGAAGGGCCCTCCCCCTCGTAACTCGAGAATATACCCCAGGTTCCGGCCGCAACTCGAGAAAAACCAAGAGACTATCCCCTCGCCGTGAGATGAGGCCCGATTCCCCTGCACTGCATGCAGAGCAATTCCGTGTTCCACATCAAAGGTGAAAGGAGCCTTGATTTCCTTGATGGCACTCCAGAGAAAACCCAAGATCACTGTCTCAAGTCTAGAGGGATCCTGAGGTCACTGGAGCAACACGAAAGGGCTCGGTGAACCCCAAATCAACTCGAGATGAGAGCTTAGTCCCTGGCTTCGACTCAAGAGGTATACCAACTTTCCACAAGCACCTCAAGGGGAGGCTTCTCTCAGCTACAGGTATGTGAGAGGGACCCTGAGTTTGTGGCCTCAAGTGGAATGGACACCGAGATGCTCTGAGTCGAAGTAAGGCTGGATATCCCTGCAGTGAATTGAATGTTGGCTCGTCTTGCATCTCCCAAGACGAAGGGATGTCTGAATCCCCTGTGGAGACCACAGAGAAAGACCTAGTTCTCCGCCTCAACGCGAACGGAGTACTCACATCCTTTGAAAACTCGAGAGGTCCGCTGAGATCAATGCTTCCAAAGGAGACGATGCCTGACTCCTCTTGAAAATGGATACGAGTCCCAGGATCCCTGTGGCACGTGGAAAGGGACCCTGGGTCTCCCGCCTCACGTGGAGACGCGTCCCAATTGCCATGCCAAGACTCGAGGAGAATCCCGAGGTGTCCCTCTCACCTAGGCAGAAGTCCTGACTTCGCTGAACAAACACGTGTATCGAAGGGCCTTCCCCATCGTAACTCGAGAATATACCCCAGGGTCCGGCCGCAACTCGAGAAAACCATGAGACTTCCCCCTCGCCGCGAGATGAGGCCCGATTCCCCTGCACTGCGTGCAGAGCAATTCCGTGTTCCACATCAAACGTGAAAGGAGCCTTGATTTCCTTGATGGCACTCCAGAGAAAACCCAAGATCACTGTCTCAAGTCTAGAGGGATCGTGAGGTCACTGCAGCAACACGAAAGAGCTCCGTGGACCCCAAATCAACTCGAGATGAGAGCTTAGTCCCTGGCTTCGACTCAAGTGGAATACCAACTTTTCACAAGCACCTCAAGAGGAGGCTTCTCTCAGCTTGAGGTATGTGAGAGGGACCCTGAGTTTGTGGCCTCAAGTGGAATGGACACCGAGATGCTCTGACTTGAAGTAAGGCCGGATATCCCTGCAGTGAATTGAATGCAGGCTCGTCTTGTATCTCCCAAGAAGAAGGGATGTCTGAATCCCCTGTGGAGACCACAGAGAAAGACCTAGTCCTCCGCCTCAACGCGACCGGAGGCCTCACATCCTTTGAAATATCGAGAGGTCCGCGGAGATCAATGCTTCCAATGGAGATGATGCCTGACTCCTCTTGCAAATGGATAGGAGTCCCATGTTCCCTGTGGCACGTGGAAAGGGACCCTGTGTCTCGTGCCTCACGTGGAGATGCGTCCCAATTGCCATGCCAAGACTCGAGAAGAATCCTGAGGTGTCCGTCGCACCTAGGCAGGAGTCCTAACGTCGCTGAACAAACACGTGTATGGAAGGGCCCTGCCCGTCATAACTCGAGAATATAACACAGGTTCCAGGCGCGACTCGAGAAAAACCATGAGAATTCTACCTCGACGCGAGATGAGGCTCGATTCCCCTGCACTGTGTGCAGAGCAATTCCGTGTTCCACATCAAACGTGAAAGGAGCCTTGATTTCCTTGATGGCACTCCAGAGAAAACCCAAGATCACTGTCTCAAGTCTAGAGGGATCCTGAGGTCACTGGAGCAACACGAAAGGGCTCCGTGGACCCCAAATCAACTCGAGATGAGAGCTTAGTCCCTGGCTTCCACTCAAGAGGAATACCAACTTTCCACAAGCACCTCAAGAGGAGGCTTCTCTCAGCTACAGGTATGTGAGAGGGACCCTGAGTTTGTGGCCTCAAGTGGAATGGACACCGAGATGCTCTGACTCGAAGTAAGGCCGGATATCGCTGCAGTGAATTGAATGCAGGTTCGTCTTGCATCTCCCAAGACGAAGGGATGTCTGAATCCCCTGTGGAGACCACAGAGAAAGACCTAGTCCTCCGCCTCATCGCGACCGGAGGGCTCACATCCTTTGAAAACTCGAGAGGTCCGCGGAGACCAATGCTTCCAAAGGAGACGATGCCTGACTCCTCTTGAAAATGGTTAGAAGTCCCAGGATCCCTGTCCACATGGACGGGGACCCTGGGTCTCCCGCTTCACGTGGAGACGCGTGCCAATTGCAATGCCAAGACTCGAAGAGAATACCGAGGTGTCCATCGCACCTAGGCAGGAGTCCTGACGTCGCTGAACAAACACGTGTCTGGAAGGGCCCTCCACATCGTAACTCGAGAATATACCCAAGGGTCCGGTCGCAACTCGAGAAAAACCATGAGACTTCCCCCTCGCCGCGAGATGAGACCCGATTCCCCTGCACTGCGTGCAGAGCAATTCCGTGTTCCACATCAAACGTGAAAGGAGCCTTGATTTCCTTGATGGCACTCCAGAGAAAACCCAAGATCACTGTCTCAAGTCTAGAGGGATCCTGAGGTCACTGGAGCAACACGAAAGGGCTCCGTGGACCCAAAATCAACTCGAGATGAGAGCTTAGTCCCTGGCTTTGACTCAAGGGGAATGCCAACTTTCCACAAGCACCTCAAGAGGAGGCTTCTCTCAGCTACAGGTATGTGAGAGGGACCCTGAGTTTGTGGCCTCAAGTGGAATGGACACCGAGATGCTCTAACTCGAAGTAAGGCCGGATATCCCTGCAGTGAATTGAATGCAGGCTCGTCTTGCATCTCCCAAGACGAAGGGGTGTCTGAATCCCCTGTGGAGACCACAGAGAAAGACCTAGTCCTCCGCCTCAACGCGACCGGAGGCCTCACATCCTTTGAAAACTCGAGAGTTCTGCAGAGATCAATGCTTCCAAAGGAGAAGATGCCTGAATTTTCTTGAAAATGGATAGGAGTCCCAGGATCCCTGTGGCACGTGGAAAGGGACCCTGGGTCTCCCGCCTCACGTGGAGACGCGTCCCAATTGCCATGCCAAGACTCGAGGAGAATCCCGAGGTGTCCCTCGCACCTAGGCAGGAGTCCTGACGTCGCTGAACAAACACGTGTCTGGAAGGGCCCTCCCCGTCGAACTCGAGAATATAAATCAGGTTCCGGCCGCAACTCGAGAAAAAATATGAGACTTCCCCCTCGCCACGAAATGAGGCCCGATTCCCCTGCATTGCGTGTAGAGTAATTCCGTGTTCCACATCAAACGTGAAAGGAGCTTTGATTTCCTTGATGGCACTCCAGAGAAAATCCAAGATCACTGTCTCAAGTCTAGAGGGATCCTGAGGTCACTGGAGCAACACGAAAGGGCTCCGAGGACCCCAAATCAACTCGAGATGAGAGCTTAGTCCCTGGCTTCGACTCAAGAGGAATACCAACTTTCCACAAGCACCTCAAGAGGAGGCTTCTCCAGCTACAGGTATGTGAGAGGGACCCTGAGTTTGTGGCCTCAAGTGCAATGGACACCGAGATGCTCTGACTCGAAGTAAGGCCGGATATCCCTGCAGTGAATTGAATGCAGGCTGGTCTTGCATCTCCCAACACGAAGGGATGTCTGAATCCCCTGTGAAGACCACAGAGAAAGACCTAGTTCTCCGCCTCATCACGACCGGAGGCCTCACATCCTTTGAAAACTCGAGAGGTCCGCGCAGAACAATGCTTCCAAAGGAGACGATGCCTGACTCCTCTTGAAAATGGATAGGAGTCCCAGGATCCCTGTGGCACGTGGAAAGGGACCCTGGGTCTCCCGCCTCACGTGGAGACGCGTCCCAATTGCCATGCCAAGACTCGAGGAGAATCCCGAGGTGTCCCTCGCACCTAGGCAGGATTCCTGACGTCGCTGAACAAACACGTGTCTGGAAGGGCCCTCCCCGTCGTAACTCGAGAATATAAATCAGGTTCCGGCCGCAACTCGAGAAAAAATATGAGACTTCCCCCTCGCCACGAAATGAGGGCCGATTCCCCTGCACTGCGTGCAGAGCAACTCCGTGTTCCACATCAAACGTGAAAGGAGCCTTGATTTCCTTGATGGCACTCCAGAGAAAACCCAAGATCACTGTCTCAAGTCTTGAGGGATCCTGAGGTCACTGGAGCAACACGAAAGGGCTCCGTGGACCCCAAATCAACTCTAGATGAGAGCTTAGTCCCTGGCTTCGACTCAAGAGGAATACCAACTTTCCACAAGCACCTCAAGAGGAGGCTTTTCTCAGCTACAGGTATGTGAGAGGGACCCTGAGTTTGTGGCCTCAAATGGAATGGACACCGAGATGCTCTGACTCGAAGTAAGGCCGGATATCCCTGCAATGAATTGAATGCAGGCTCCTCTTGCATCTCCCAAGAAGAAGGATTCTCTGAATCCCCTGTGGAGAACACAGAGAAAGACCTAGTCCTCCGCCTCAACGCGAACAGAGGCCTCACATCCTTTGAAAATTCGAGAGGTCCGCGGAGATCAATGCTTCCCAAGGAGACGATGCCTGACTCCTCTTGAAAATGGATAGGAGTCCCAGGATCACTGTGGCATTTGGAAAGGGACCCTGGGTCTCCCGCCTCACGTGGAGACGCATCCCAATGGCCATGCCAAGACTCGAGGAGATTCCCGAGGTGTCCCTCGCACCTAGGCAGGAGTCCTGACGTCGCTGAACAAACACGTGTCTGGAACGGCCCTCCGCGTCGTAACTCGAGAATATACCGCAGGTTCCGGCCGCAACTCGAGAAAAACCATGAGACTTCCCCCTCGCCGCGAGATGAGGCCCGATTCCCCTGCACTGCGTGCAGAGCAATTCCGTGTTCCACATCAAACGTGAAAGGAGCCTTGATTTCCTTGATGGCACTCCAGAGAAAACCCAAGATCACTGTCTCAAGTCTTGAGGGATCCTGAGGTCACTGGAGCAACACGAAAGGGCTCCGTGGACCCCAAATCTACTCGAGATGAGAGCTTAGTCCCTGGCTTCGACTCAAGAGGAATACCAACTTTCCACAAGCACCTCAAAAGGAGGCTTCTCTCAGCTACAGGTAGGTGAGAGGGACCCTGAGTTTGTGGCCTCAAGTGGAATGGACACCGAGATGCTCTGACTCGAAGTAAGGCCGGATATCCCTGCAGTGAATTGAATGCAGGCTCGTCTTGCATCTCCCAAGACGAAGGGATGTCTGAATCCCCTGAGGAGACCACAGAGAAAGACCTAGTTCTCCGCCTCATCGCGACCGGAGGCCTCACATCCTTTGAAAATTCGAGAGGTCCGCGGAGATCAATGCTTCCAAAGGAGACGATGCCTGACTCCTCTTGAAAATGGATAGGAGTCCCAGGATCCCTGTGGCACTTGGAAAGGGACCCTGGGTCTCCCGCCTCACGTGGAGACGCATCCCAATGGCCATGCCAAGACTCGAGGAGATTCCCGAGGTGTCCCACGCACCTAGGCAAGAGTCCTGTCATCCCTGAACAAACACGTGTCTGGAAGGGCCCTCCCCGTCGTAACTCGAGAATATACCCCAGGTTCCGGCAGCAACTCGAGAGAAACCATGAGACTTCCCCCTCACCGTGAGATGAGGCCCAATTCCCCTGCACTGTGTGCAGAGCAATTCCATGTTCCACATCAAAAGTGAAAGGAGCCTTGATTTCCTTGATGACACTCCAGAGAAAACCCAAGATCACTGTCTCAAGTCTAGAGGGATCCTGAGGTAACTGGAGCAACACGAAAGGGCTCCGTGGACCCCAAATCAACTCGAGATGAGAGCTTAGTCCTTGGCTTCGACTCAAGAGGAATACCAACTTTCCACAAGCACCTCCTGAGGAGGCTTCTCTAAGCTACAGGTATGTGAGAGGGACCCTGAGTTTGTGGCCTCAATTGGAATGGACACCGAGATGCTCTGACTCGAAGTAAGGCCGGATATCCCTGCAGTGAATGGAATGCAGGCTCGTCTTGCATCTTCCAAGACGAAGGGATGCCTGAATCCCCTGTGGAGACCACAGAGAAAGACCTAGTTCTCCGCCTCATCGCGACCGGAGGCCTCACATCCTTTGAAAACACTAGAGAGTCCGAGGAGATCAATGCTTCCAAAGGAGACGATGCCTGACTCCTCTTGAAAATGGATAGGAGTCCCAGGATCCCTGTGGCACGTGGAAAGGGACCCTGGTTCTCCCGCCTCATGTGGAGTCGCGTCCCAATTGCCATGCCAAGACTCGAGGAGAATCCCGAGGTGTCCCTCGAACCTAGGCAGGAGTCCTGACGTCGCTGCACAAACACGTGTCTGAAAGGGCCTTCCCCGTCGTAACTCGAGAATATACACCAGGTTTCGGCCGCAACTCGAGAAAAACCATGAGACTTCCCCCTCGCCGCGAGATGAGGCCCGATTCCCCTGCACTGCGTGCAGAGCAATTCCGTGTTCCACATCAAACGTGAAAGGAGCCTTGATTTCCTTGATTGCACTCCAGAGAAAACCCAAGATCACTGTCTCAAGTCTAGAGGGATCCTGAGGTCACTGGAGCAACACGGAAGGGCTCCGTGGACCCCAAATCAACTCGAGATGAAAGCTTAGTCCCTGGCTTCGACTCAAGAGGAATACCAAGTTTCCAAAAGCACCTGAAGAAGAGGCTTCTCTCAGCTACACTTATGTGAGAGGTACCCTGAGTTTGTGGCCTCAAGTGGAATGGACAGCGAGATGCTCTGATTCCAAGTAAGGCCGGATATCCCTGCAGTGAATTGAATGCCAGCTCGTCTTGCATCTCCCAAGACGAAGGGATGTCTGAATCCCCTGTGGAGACCACAGAGAAAGACCTAGTCCTCCGCCTCATCGCGACCGGAGGACTCACATCCTTTGAAACTCCAGAGGTCCATGGAGATCAATGCTTCCAAAGGAGAAGATGCCTGACTCTTCTTGAAAATGGATAGGAGTAACAGGATCCCTGTGGCACGTGGAAAGGGACCCTGGGTCTCCCGCCTCAGGTGGAGACGCGTCCCAATTGCCATGCCAAGACTCGAGGAGAATCCCGAGGTGTCCCTCGCACCTAGGCAGGAGTCCTGACGTCGCTGAACAAACACGTGTCTGGAAGGGCCCTCCCCGTCGTAACTCGACAATATACCCCAGGTTCCGGCCGCAACTCGAGAAAAACCATGAGACTTCCCCCTCGCCGCGAGATGAGGCCCGATTCCCCTGCACTGCGTGCAAAGCAATTCCGTGTTCCATATCAAACGTGAAAGGAGCCTTGATTTCCTTGATGGCACTCCAGAGAATACCCAAGTTCACTGTCTCAAGTCTAGAGGGATCCTGAGGTCACTGGAGCAACACGAAAGGGCTCCGTGGACCCCAAATCAACTCGAGATGAGAGCTTAGTCCCTGGCTTCGACTCAAGAGGAATACCAACTTTCCACAAGCACCTCAAGAGGAGGCTTCAATCAGCTACAGGTATGTGAGAGGGACCCTGAGTTTGTGGCCTCAAGTGCAATGGACACCGAGATGCTCTGACTCGAAGTAAGGCCAGATATCCCTGCAGTGAATTGAATGCAGGCTCGTCTTCCATCTCCCAAGACGAAGGGATGTCTGAATCCCCTGTGGAGACCACAGAGAAAGACCTAGTTCTCCCCCTCATCGCGACCGGAGTCCTCATTTCCTTTGAAAACTGGAGAGGTCCACGGAGATCAATGCTTCAAAAGGAGACGATGCCTGACTCCTCTTAAAAATGGATAGGAGTCCCAGGATCCCTGTGGCACGTGGAAAGGGACTCTGGGTCTCCCGCCTCACATGGAGACACGTCCCAATTGCCATGCCAAGACTCGTGGAGAATCCCGAAGTGTCCCTCGCACCTAGGCAGGAGTCCTGACGTCGCTGAACAAACACGTGTCTGGAAGGGCCCTCCCCGTCGTAACTCGAGAATATACCCCAGGTTCCGGCCGCAACTTGAGAAAAACCATGAGACATCCCCCTTGCCGCGAGATGAGACCCGATTCCCCTGCACTGCGTGCAGAGCAATTCCGTGTTCCACATCAAACCTGAAAGGAGCCTTGATTTCCTTGATGGCACTCCAGAAACAACCCAAGATCACTGTCTCAAGTCTAGAGGGATCCTGAGGTCACTGGAGCAACACGAAAGTGCTCCGTGGACCCCAAATCAACTCGAGATGAGAGCTTAGTCCCTGGCTTCGACTCAAGAGGAATACCAACTTTCCACAAGCACCTGAAGAGGAGGCTTCTCTCAACTACAGGTATGTGAGAGGGCCGCTGAGTTTGTGGCCTCAAGTGGAATGGACACCGAGATGCTCTGACTCGAAGTAAGGCCGGATATCCCTGCAGTGAATTGAATGCAGGCTCGTCTTGCATCTCCCAAGACGAAGGGATGTCTGAATCCCCTGTGGAGACGACAGAGAAAGTACTAGTCCTCCGCCTCATCGCGACCGGAGGCCTCACATCCTTTGAAAACTCGAGAGTTCTGCAGAGATCAATGCTTCCAAAGGAGCCGATGCCTGAATTTTCTTGAAAATTGATAGGAGTCCCAGGATCCCTGTCCACATGGACGGGGACCCTGGGTCTCCCGCTTCACGTTGAGACGCGTCCCAGTTGAAATGCCAAGACTCGAGGAGAATACCGAGGTGTCCCTCGCATCTTGGCAGGAGTCCTGACGTCGCTGAACAAACACGTGTCTGGAAGGGCCCTCCCCGTCATAACTCGAGAATATACCCCAGGTTCCGGCCGCAACTCGAGAAAAACCATAGGACTTCCCCCTCGCCGCGAGATGAGGCCTGATTACCCTGCACTGTGTGCAGAGCAATTCCGTGTTCCACATGAAACGTGAAAGGAGCCTTGATTTCCTTGATGGCACTCCAGAGAAAACCCAAGATCACTGTCTCAAGTCTAGAGGGATCCTGAGGTCACTGGAGCAACACGAAAGCGCTCCGTGGACCCCAAATCAACTCGAGATGAGAGCTTAGTCCTTGGCTTCGACTCAAGAGGAAGACCAACTTTCCAGAAGCACTACAAGAACAGGCTTCTCTCAGCTACAGGTATGTGAGAGGGACCCTGAGTTTGTGGCCTCAAGTGGAATGGACACCGAGATGCTCTGACTCGAAGTAAGGCCGGATATCCCTGCAGTGAATTGAATGCAGGCTCGTCTTGCATCTCCCAAGATGAAGGGTTGTCTGAATCCCCTGTGGAGGCCACAGAGAAAGACCTAGTTCACAGCCTCATCGCGACCGGAGGCCTCACATCCTTTGAAAACTCGAGAGGTCCGCGCAGAACAATGCTTCCAAAGGAGACGATGCCTGACTCCTCTTGAAAATGGATAGGCGTCCCAGGATCCTTGTGGCACGTGGAAAGGGACACTGGGTCTCCCGTCTCACGTGGAGATGCGTCCCAATTGCCATTGCAAGACTCGAGGAGAATCCCGAGGTGTCCCTCGCACCTAGGCAGGAGTCCTGACGTCGCTGAACAAACACGTGTCTGGAAGGGCCCTCCCCATCGTAACTCGAGAATATACCCCAGGTTCCGGCCGCAACTCGAGAAAAACCATGAGACTTCCCCCTCGCCGCGAGATGAGGCCTGATTACCCTGCACTGCGTGCAGAGCAATTCCGTGTTCCACATCAAACGTGAAAGGAGCCTTGATTTCCTTGATGGCACTCCAGAGAAAACCCAAGATCACTGTCTCAAGTCTAGAGGGATCCTGAGGTCACTGGAGCAACACGAAAGGGCTCCGTGGACCCCAAATCAACTCGAGATGAGAGCTTAGTCCTTGGCTTCGACTCAAGAGGAATACCAACTTTCCACAAGCACCACAAGAACAGGCTTCTCTCAGCTACAGGTATGTGAGAAGGACCCTGAGTTTGTGGGCTCAAGTGGAATGGACACCGAGATGCTCTGACTCGAAGTAAGGCCGGATATCCCTGCAGTGAATTGAATGCAGGCTCGTCTTGCATCTCCCAAGACGAAGGGTTGTCTGAATCCCCTGTGGAGACCACAGAGAAAGACCTAGTCCTCCGCCTCAACGCGAACGGAGGCCTCACATCCTTTGAAAACTGGAGAGGTCCACGGAGATCAATGCTTCCAAAGGAGACGATGCCTGACTCCTCTTGAAAATGGATAGGAGTCCCAGGATCCCTGTGGCACGTGGAAAGGGACCCTGGGTCTCCTGCCTCACGTGGAGACGCGTCCCATTTGCCATGCCAAGACTCGAGGAGAATCCCGAGGAGTCCCTCGCACCTAGGCAGGAGCCTGACGTCGCTGGACAAACACGTGTCTGCAAATGCCCTACCCGTCCTAACTCGAGAATATACCTCAGGTTACGACCGAAAGTCGAGAAAAACCATGAGACTTCCCCCTCGCCGCGAGATGAGCCCCGATTCCCCGGCACTGCATGCTGAACAATTCCGTGTTCCACATCAAACGTGAAAGGAGCCTTGATTTCCTTGATGGCACTCCAGAGAAAAACCAAAGTCACTGTCTCAAGTCTAGAGGGATCCTGAGGCAACTGTAGCAGCATGAAAGTGGTCCGTGGACCCCAAATCAACTCGAGATGAGAGCTTAGTCCCTGGCTTCGACTCAAGAGGAATACCAACTTTCCACAAGCACCTCAAGAGGAGGCTTCTCTCAGCTACAGGTATGTGAGAGGGACCCTGATTTTGTGGCCTCAAGTAGAATGGACACCGAGATGCTCTGACTCGAAGTAAGGCCGGATATCCCTGCAGTGAATTGAATGCAGGCTCGTCTTGCATCTCCCAAGATGAAGGGATGTCTGAATCCCCTGTGGAGACCACAGAGAAAGACCTAGTTCTCAGCCTCATGGCGACCGGAGGCCTCACATCCTTTGAAAACTCGAGCGGTCCGCGGAGATCAATGCTTCCAAAGGAGACGATGCCTGACTCCTCTTGAAAATGGATAGGAGTCCCAGGATCCCTGTCCACATGGACGGGGACTCTGGGTCTCCCGCTTCACGTGAGCACGCGTCCCAATTGCCATGCCAAGCCTCGAGGAGAATCCCGAGGTGTCCCTCGCACCTAGGCATGAGTCCTGACGTCGCTGAACAAACACGTGTCTGGAAGGGCCCTCCCCGTCGTAACTCAAGAATATACCCCAGGTTCCGGCCGCAACTCGAGAAAAACCATGAGACTTCCCCCTCGTCGTGAAATGAGGCCCGATTCCCCTACACTGCGTGCAGAGCAATTCCGTGTTCCACATCAAACGTGAAAGGAGCCTTGATTTCCTTGATGGCACTCCAGAGAAAACCCAAGATCACTGTCTCAAGTCTAGAGGGATCCTGAGGTCACTGGAGCAACACGAAAGGGCTCCGTGGACCCCAAATCAACTCGAGATGAGAGCTTAGTCCCTGGCTTCGACTCAAGAGGAATACCAACTTTTCACAAGCACCTCAAGAGGAGGCTTCTCTCAGCTACAGGTATGTGAGAGGGACCCTGAGTTTGTGGCCTCAAGTGGAATGGACACCGAGATGCTCTGACTCGAAGTAAGGCCGGATATCCCAACAGTGAATTGAATGCAGGCTCGTCTTGCATCTCCCAAGACGAAGGGATGTCTGAATCCACTGTGGAGACGACAGAGAAAGTACTAGTTCTCCGTCTCTTCGCGACCGGATGCCTCACATCCTTTGAAAACTCGAGAGGTCTGTGGAGATCAAATATTCCAAAGCAGACGATGCCTGACTCCTCTTGAAAATGGATAGGAGTTCCAAGATCCCTGTGGCACGTGGAAAGGGACCCTGCGTCTCCCGCCTCACGTGGAGACGCGTCCCAATTGCCATGCCAAGACTCGAGGAGAATCCCGAGGTGTCCCTCGCACCTAGGCAGGTGTCCTAACGTCGCTGAACAAACACGTGTCTGGAAGGGCCCTCCCCGTCATAACTCGAGAATATACCCCAGGTTCCGGCCGCAACTCGAGAAAAACCATGAGACTTCCCCCTCGCCGCGAGATGAGACCCGATTCCCTTGCACTGCGTGCAGAGCTATTCCGTGTTCCACATCAAACGTGAAAGGACCCTTGATTTCCTTGATGGCACTCCAGAGACAACCCAAGATCACTGTCTCAAGTCTAGAGGGATCCTGAGGTCACTGGAGCAACACGAAAGGGCTCCGGGGACCCCAAATCTACTCGAGATGAGAGCTTACTCCCTGGCTTCGACTCAAGAGGAATACCAACTTTCCACAAGCACCTCATGAGGAGGCTTCTCTCAGCTACAGGTATGTGAGAGGGACCCTGAGTTTGTGGCCTCAAGTCGAATGGACACCGAGATGTTCTGACTCGAATTAAGACCGGATATCCCAACAGTGAATTGAATGCAGGCTCGTCTTGCATCTCCGAAGACGAAGGGATGTCTGAATCCCATGTGGAGACGACAGAGAAAGACCTAGTCCTCCGCCTCATCGCGACTGGAGACATCACATCCTATGAAAAATCGAGAGGTCTGCGGAGATCAATGCTTCCAAAGGAGACAATGCCTGATTCCTCTTGAAAATGGATAGGAGTCCCACGATCCCTGTGGCACGTGGAAAGGGACCCTGGGTCTCCCACCTCACGTGGAGACGCATCCCAATTGCCATGCCAAGATTCGAGGAGAATCCCGAGGTGTCTCTCGCACCTAGGCAGGAGTCCTGACGTCGCTGAACAAACACGTGACTGGAAGGGCCCTCCCCGTCGTAACTCGAGAATATACCACAGGTTCCGGACGCAACTCGAGAAAAACCATGAGACTTCCCCCTCGCCGCGACATGAGGCCCGATTATCCAGGACTGCGTGCAGAGCAATTCCGTGTTCCACATCAAACGTGAAAGGAGACTTGATTTCCTTGATGGCACTGCAGAGAAAACCCAAAATCACTGTCTCAAGTCGAGAGGGATCCTGAGGTCACTGGAGCAACACGAAAGGGCTCCGTGCACCCCAAATCAACTCGAGATGGTAGCTTAGTCCCTGGCTTCGAGACAAGAGGAATACCAACTTTCCACAAGCACCTCAAGAGGAGGCTTCTCTCAGCTACAGGTATGTGAGAGGGACCCTGAGTTGCTGTCCTCAAGTGGAATGGACACCGAGATGCTCTGACTCGAAGAAAGGCCGGATATCCCTGCAGTGAATTGAATGCAGGCTCGTCTTGCATCTCCCAAGAGGACGGGATGTCTGAATCCCCTGTGGAGACCACAGAGAAAGAACTAATTCTCCGCCTCATCGCGACCGGAGGCCTCACATCCTTTGAAAACTCGAGAGGTCCGCGGAGATCAATGCTTCCAAAGGAGACGATGCCTGACTCCTCTTGAAAATGGATAGGAGTCCCAGGAACCCTGTGGCACGTGGAAAGGGACGCTGGGTCTCCCGCCTCACGTGGAGATGCGTCCCAATTGCCATGCCAAGACTCGAGGAGAATCCCGAGGTGTCCCTCTCACCTAGGCAGGAGTCCTGACGTCGCTGAACAAACACGTGTCTGGAAGGGCCCTCCCCATCGTAACTCGAGAATATATCCCAGGTTCCGGCCGCAACTCGAGAAAAACCGTGAGACTTCCCCCTCGCTGCGAGATGAGGCCCGATTCCCCTGCACTGCGTGCAGAGCAATTCCGTGTTCCACATCAAACGTGAAAGGAGCCTTGATTTCCTTGATCGCACTCCAGAGAATACCAAAAGTCACTGTCTCAAGTCTAGAGGGAACCTGAGGTCACTGGAGCAACACGAAAGGGCTCCGTGGACCCCAAATAAACTCGAGGTGAGAGCTTATTCCCTGGCTTCGACTCAAGTGGAATACCAACTATCCACAAGCACCTCAAGAGGAGGCTTCTCTCAGCTACATGTATGTGAGAGGGCCCCTGAGTTTGTGGCCTCAAGTGGAATGGACACCGAGATGCTCTGACTCGAAGTAAGGCCGGATATCCCTGCAGTGAATTGATTGCAGGCTCGTCTTGCATCTCCCAAGACGAAGGGATGTCTGAATCCCCTGTGGAGACCACAGAGAAAGACCTAGTCCTCCGCCTCATCGCGACCGGAGGCCTGACATTCTTTGAAAATTCGAGAGGTCCGCGGAGATCAATGCTTCCAAAGGAGACGATGCCTGACTCCTCTTGAAAATGGATAGGAGTCCCAGGAACCCTGTGGCACGTGGAAAGGGACGCTGGGTCTCCCGCCTCACGTGGAGACGCGTCCCAATTGCCATGCCAAGACTCGAGGAGAATCCCGAGGTGTCCCCCGCACCTAGGCAGGAGTCCTGACGTCGCTGAACAAACACGTGTCTGGAAGGGCCCTCCCCATCGTAACTCGAGAATATACCCCAGGTTCCGGCCGCAACTCGAGAAAAACCATGAGACTTCCCACTCGCCGCGAGATGAGGCCCGATTCCCCTGCACTGCGTGCAGAGCAATTCCGTGTTCCACATCAAACGTGAAAGGAGCCTTGATTTCCTTGATGGCACTCCAGAGAAAAAACAAAGTCACTGTCTCAAGTCTAGAGGGATCCTGAGGCAACTGTAGCAGCACGAAAGGGCTCTGTGGACCCCAAATCAACTCGAGATGAGAGCTTAGTCCCTGGCTTCAACTTAAGAGGAAAACCAACTTTCCACAAGCACCTCAAGAGGAGGCTTCTCTCAGCTACATTTATGTGAGAGGGACCCTGAGTTTGTGGCCTCAAGTGGAATGGACACCGACATGCTCTGACTGGAAGTAAGGCCGGATATCCCTGCAGTGAATTGAATGCAGGCTTCTCTTGCATCTCCCAAGAAGAAGGGATGTCTCAATCCCCTGTGGAGACCACAGAGAAAGACCTAGTCCTCCGCCTCATTGCGACCGGAGGCCTCACATCCTTTGAAAACTCGAGAGGTCCGCGGAGATCAATGCTTCCAAAGGAGACAATGCCTGATTCCTCTTGAATATGGATAGGAGTCCCAGGATCCGTATGGCACGTGAATAGGGACCCTGGGTCTCCCGCCTCACGTGGAGACGCGTCCCAATTGCCATGCCAAGACTCGAGGAGAATCCCGAGGTGTCCCTCGCACATAGGCAGGAGTCCTGACGTCGCTGAACAAACACGTGTCTGGAAGGGCCCTCCCCGTCGTAACTCGAGAATATACCCCAGGTTCCGACCGCAACTCGAGAAAAACCATGAGACTTCCCCCTCGCCGCGAGATGAGGCCCGATTCCCCTGCACTGCGTGCAGAGCAATTCCGTGTTCCACATCAAACGTGAAAGGAGCCTTGATTTCCTTGATGGCACTCCAGACAAAACCCAAGATCACTGTCTCAAGTCTAGAGGGATCCTGAGGTCACTGGAGCAACTCGAAAGGGCTCCGTGGAACGCAAATCAACTCGAGATGAGAGCTTAGTCCCTGGCTTCGACTCTAGAGGAAAATCAACTTTCCACAAGCACCTCAAGACGAGGCTTCTGTCAGCTACAGGTATGTGAGAGGGACCATGAGTTTGTGGCCTCAAGTGGAATGGACACCGAGATTCTCTGACTCGAAGTAAGGCCGGATATCCCTGCAGTGAATTGAATGCAGGCTCGTCTTGCATCTCCCAAGACGAAGGGATGTCTGAATCCCCTGTGGAGAGCACAGAGAAAGACCTAATTCTCCGCCTCATCGCGAGCGGAGGCCTCACATCCTTTAAAAACTCGAGAGGTCCGCGGAATCAATGCTTCCAAAGGAGACGATGCCTGACTCCTCTTGAAAATGGATAGGAGTCCAGGATCCCTGTGGCACGTGGAAAGGGACCCTGGGTCTCCCGCCTCACGTGGAGACGCATCCCAATTGCCATGCCAAGACTCGAGGAGAATCTCGAGGTGTCTCTCGCACCTAGGCAGGAGTCCTGACGTCGCTCAACAAACACGTGACTGGAAGGGCCCTCCCCGTCGTAACTCGAGAATATACCCCAGGTTCCGGCCGCAACTCGAGAAAAACCATGAGACTTCCCCCTCGCTGCGCGATGAGGTCCGATTCCCCTGCACTGAGTGCAGAGCAATTCCGTGTTCCACATCAAACGTGAGAGGAGCCTTGATTTCCTTGATGGCACTCCAGAGAAAACCCAAGATCTCTGTCTCAAGTCTAGAGGGATCCTGAGGTCACTGGAGCAAAACGAAAGGGCTCCGTGGACCCCAAATCAACTCGAGATGAGAGCTTAGTCCCTGGCTTCGACTCAAGAGGAATACCAACTTTTCACAAGCACCTCAAGAGGAGGCTTCTCTCAGCTACAGGTATGTGAGAGGGACCCTGAGTTTGTGGCCTCAAGTGGAATGGACACCGAGATGCTCTGACTCGAAGTAAGGCCGGATATCCCAACAGTGAATTGAATGCAGGCTCGTCTTGCATCTCCCAAGATGAAGGGATGTCTGAATCCACTGTGGAGACGACAGAGAAAGTACTAGTTCTCCGTCTCTTCGCGACCGGAGGCCTCACATCCTTTGAAAACTCGAGAGGTCTGTGGAGATCAATTCTTCCAAAGCAGACGATGCCTGACTCCTCTTGAAAATGGATAGGAGTTCCAGGATCCCTGTGGCACGTGGAAAGGGACCCTGCGTCTCCCGCCTCACGTGGAGACGCGTCCCAATTGCCATGCCAAGACTCGAGGAGAATCCCGAGGTGTCCCTCGCACCTAGGCAGGTGTCCTAACGTCGCTGAACAAACACGTGTCTGGAAGGGCCCTCCCCGTCATAACTCGAGAATATACCCCAGGTTCCGGCCGCAACGCGAGAAAATCCATGAGACTTCCCCCTCGCCGCGAGATGAGACCCGATTCCCCTGCACTGCGTGCAGAGCAATTCCGTGTTCCACATCAAACGTGAAAGGAGCCTTGATTTCCTTGATGGCACTCCAGAGACAATCAAGATCACTGTCTCAAGTCTAGAGGGATCCTGAGGTCACTGGAGCAACACGAAAGGGCTCCGGGGACCCCAAATCTACTCGAGATGAGAGCTTACTCCCTGGCTTCGACTCAAGAGGAATACCAACTTTCCACAAGCCCCTCAAGAGGAGGCTTCTCTCAGCTACAGGTATGTGAGAGGGACCCTGAGTTTGTGGCCTCAAGTAGAATGGACACCGAGATGCTCTGACTCGAAGTAAGGCCGGATATCCCTGCAGTGAATTGAATGCAGGCTCGTCTTGCATCTCCCAAGATGAAGGGATGTCTGAATCCCCTGTGGAGACCACAGAGAAATACCTAGTTCTCAGCCTCATGGCGACCGGAGGCCTCACATCCTTTGAAAACTCGAGCGGTCCGTGGAGATGAATGCTTCCAAAGGAGACGATGCCTGACTCCTCTTGAAAATGGATAGGAGTCCCAGGAACCCTGTGGCACGTGGAAAGGGACGCTGGGTCTCCCGCCTCACGTGGAGACGCGTCCCAATTGCCATGCCAAGACTCGAGGAGAATCCCGAGGTGTCCCCCGCACCTAGGCAGGAGTCCTGACGTCGCTGAACAAACACGTGTCTGGAAGGGCCCTCCCCATCGTAACTCGAGAATATACCCCAGGTTCCGGCCGCAACTCGAGAAAAACCATGAGACTTCCCACTCGCCGCGAGATGAGGCCCGATTCCCCTGCACTGCGTGCAGAGCAATTCCGTGTTCCACATCAAACGTGAAAGGAGCCTTGATTTCCTTGATGGCACTCCAGAGAAAACACAAAGTCACTGTCTCAAGTCTAGAGGGATCCTGAGGCAACTGTAGCAGCACGAAAGGGCTCTGTGGACCCCAAATCAACTCGAGATGAGAGCTTAGTCCCTGGCTTCGACTTAAGAGGAAAACCAACTTTCCACATGCACCTCAAGAGGAGGCTTCTCTCAGCTACATTTATGTGAGAGGGACCCTGAGTTTGTGGCCTCAAGTGGAATGGACACCGACATGCTCTGACTGGAAGTAAGGCCGGATATCCCTGCAGTGAATTGAATGCAGGCTTCTCTTGCATCTCCCAAGAAGAAGGGATGTCTCAATCCCCTGTGGAGACCACAGAGAAAGACCTAGTCCTCCGCCTCATTGCGACCGGAGGCCTCACATCCTTTGAAAACTCGAGAGGTCCGCGGAGATCAATGCTTCCAAAGGAGACAATGCCTGATTCCTCGTGAATATGGATAGGAGTCCCAGGATCCGTATGGCACGTGAATAGGGACCCTGTGTCTCCCGCCTCACGTGGAGACGCGTCCCAATTGCCATGCCAAGACTCGAGGAGAATCCCGAGGTGTCCCTCGCACATAGGCAGGAGTCCTGACGTCGCTGAACAAACACGTGTCTGGAAGGGCCCTCCCCGTCGTAACTCGAGAATATACCCCAGGTTCCGACCGCAACTCGAGAAAAACCATGAGACTTCCCCCTCGCCGCGAGATGAGACCCGATTCCCTTGCACTGCGTGCAGAGCTATTCCGTGTTCCACATCAAACGTGAAAGGACCCTTGATTTCCTTGATGGCACTCCAGAGACAACCCAAGATCACTGTCTCAAGTCTAGAGGGATCCTGAGGTCACTGGAGCAACACGAAAGGGCTCCGGGGACCCCAAATCTACTCGAGATGAGAGCTTACTCCCTGGCTTCGACTCAAGAGGAATACCAACTTTCCACAAGCACCTCATGAGGAGGCTTCTCTCAGCTACAGGTATGTGAGAGGGACCCTGAGTTTGTGGCCTCAAGTCGAATGGACACCGAGATGTTCTGACTCGAATTAAGACCGGATATCCCAACAGTGAATTGAATGCAGGCTCGTCTTGCATCTCCGAAGACGAAGGGATGTCTGAATCCCATGTGGAGACGACAGAGAAAGACCTAGTCCTCCGCCTCATCGCGACTGGAGACATCACATCCTATGAAAAATCGAGAGGTCTGCGGAGATCAATGCTTCCAAAGGAGACAATGCCTGATTCCTCTTGAAAATGGATAGGAGTCCCACGATCCCTGTGGCACGTGGAAAGGGACCCTGGGTCTCCCACCTCACGTGGAGACGCATCCCAATTGCCATGCCAAGATTCGAGGAGAATCCCGAGGTGTCTCTCGCACCTAGGCAGGAGTCCTGACGTCGCTGAACAAACACGTGACTGGAAGGGCCCTCCCCGTCGTAACTCGAGAATATACCACAGGTTCCGGACGCAACTCGAGAAAAACCATGAGACTTCCCCCTCGCCGCGACATGAGGCCCGATTATCCAGGACTGCGTGCAGAGCAATTCCGTGTTCCACATCAAACGTGAAAGGAGACTTGATTTCCTTGATGGCACTGCAGAGAAAACCCAAAATCACTGTCTCAAGTCGAGAGGGATCCTGAGGTCACTGGAGCAACACGAAAGGGCTCCGTGCACCCCAAATCAACTCGAGATGGTAGCTTAGTCCCTGGCTTCGAGACAAGAGGAATACCAACTTTCCACAAGCACCTCAAGAGGAGGCTTCTCTGAGCTACAGGTATGTGAGAGGGACCCTGAGTTGCTGTCCTCAAGTGGAATGGACACCGAGATGCTCTGACTCGAAGAAAGGCCGGATATCCCTGCAGTGAATTGAATGCAGGCTCGTCTTGCATCTCCCAAGAGGACGGGATGTCTGAATCCCCTGTGGAGACCACAGAGAAAGAACTAATTCTCCGCCTCAACGCGACCGGAGGCCTCACATCCTTTGAAAACTCGAGAGGTCCGCGGAGATCAATGCTTCCAAAGGAGACGATGCCTGACTCCTCTTGAAAATGGATAGGAGTCCCAGGAACCCTGTGGCACGTGGAAAGGGACGCTGGGTCTCCCGCCTCACGTGGAGATGCGTCCCAATTGCCATGCCAAGACTCGAGGAGAATCCCGAGGTGTCCCTCTCACCTAGGCAGGAGTCCTGACGTCGCTGAACAAACACGTGTCTGGAAGGGCCCTCCCCATCGTAACTCGAGAATATATCCCAGGTTCCGGCCGCAACTCGAGAAAAACCGTGAGACGTCCCCCTCGCTGCGAGATGAGGCCCGATTCCCCTGCACTGCGTGCAGAGCAATTCCGTGTTCCACATCAAACGTGAAAGGAGCCTTGATTTCCTTGATCGCACTCCAGAGAATACCAAAAGTCACTGTCTCAAGTCTAGAGGGAACCTGAGGTCACTGGAGCAACACGAAAGGGCTCCGTGGACCCCAAATAAACTCGAGGTGAGAGCTTATTCCCTGGCTTCGACTCAAGTGGAATACCAACTATCCACAAGCACCTCAAGAGGAGGCTTCTCTCAGCTACATGTATGTGAGAGGGCCCCTGAGTTTGTGGCCTCAAGTGGAATGGACACCGAGATGCTCTGACTCGAAGTAAGGCCGGATATCCCTGCAGTGAATTGATTGCAGGCTCGTCTTGCATCTCCCAAGACGAAGGGATGTCTGAATCCCCTGTGGAGACCACAGAGAAAGACCTAGTCCTCCGCCTCATCGCGACCGGAGGCCTGACATTCTTTGAAAATTCGAGAGGTCCGCGGAGATCAATGCTTCCAAAGGAGACGATGCCTGACTCCTCTTGAAAATGGATAGGAGTCCCAGGAACCCTGTGGCACGTGGAAAGGGACGCTGGGTCTCCCGCCTCACGTGGAGACGCGTCCCAATTGCCATGCCAAGACTCGAGGAGAATCCCGAGGTGTCCCCCGCACCTAGGCAGGAGTCCTGACGTCGCTGAACAAACACGTGTCTGGAAGGGCCCTCCCCATCGTAACTCGAGAATATACCCCAGGTTCCGGCCGCAACTCGAGAAAAACCATGAGACTTCCCACTCGCCGCGAGATGAGGCCCGATTCCCCTGCACTGCGTGCAGAGCAATTCCGTGTTCCACATCAAACGTGAAAGGAGCCTTGATTTGCTTGATGGCACTCCAGAGAAAACACAAAGTCACTGTCTCAAGTCTAGAGGGATCCTGAGGCAACTGTAGCAGCACGAAAGGGCTCTGTGGACCCCAAATCAACTCGAGATGAGAGCTTAGTCCCTGGCTTCAACTTAAGAGGAAAACCAACTTTCCACAAGCACCTCAAGAGGAGGCTTCTCTCAGCTACATTTATGTGAGAGGGACCCTGAGTTTGTGGCCTCAAGTGGAATGGACACCGACATGCTCTGACTGGAAGTAAGGCCGGATATCCCTGCAGTGAATTGAATGCAGGCTTCTCTTGCATCTCCCAAGAAGAAGGGATGTCTCAATCCCCTGTGGAGACCACAGAGAAAGACCTAGTCCTCCGCCTCATTGCGACCGGAGGCCTCACATCCTTTGAAAACTCGAGAGGTCCGCGGAGATCAATGCTTCCAAAGGAGACAATGCCTGATTCCTCTTGAATATGGATAGGAGTCCCAGGATCCGTATGGCACGTGAATAGGGACCCTGGGTCTCCCGCCTCACGTGGAGACGCGTCCCAATTGCCATGCCAAGACTCGAGGAGAATCCCGAGGTGTCCCTCGCACATAGGCAGGAGTCCTGACGTCGCTGAACAAACACGTGTCTGGAAGGGCCCTCCCCGTCGTAACTCGAGAATATACCCCAGGTTCCGACCGCAACTCGAGAAAAACCATGAGAATTCCCCCTCGCCGCGAGATGAGGCCCGATTCCCCTGCACTGCGTGCAGAGCAATTCCGTGTTCCACATCAAACGTGAAAGGAGCCTTGATTTCCTTGATGGCACTCCAGACAAAACCCAAGATCACTGTCTCAAGTCTAGAGGGATCCTGAGGTCACTGGAGCAACACGAAAGGGCTCCGTGGAACGCAAATCAACTCGAGATGAGAGCTTAGTCCCTGGCTTCGACTCAAGAGGAAAACCAACTTTCCACAAGCACCTCAAGACGAGGCTTCTGTCAGCTACAGGTATGTGAGAGGGACCATGAGTTTGTGGCCTCAAGTGGAATGGACACCGAGATGCTCTGACTCGAAGTAAGGCCGGATATCCCTGCAGTGAATTGAATGCAGGCTCGTCTTGCATCTCCCAAGACGAAGGGATGTCTGAATCCCCTGTGGAGAGCACAGAGAAAGACCTAATTCTCCGCCTCATCGCGAGCGGAGGCCTCACATCCTTTAAAAACTCGAGAGGTCCGCGGAATCAATGCTTCCAAAGGAGACGATGCCTGACTCCTCTTGAAAATGGATAGGAGTCCAGGATCCCTGTGGCACGTGGAAAGGGACCCTGGGTCTCCCGCCTCACGTGGAGACGCATCCCAATTGCCATGCCAAGACTCGAGGAGAATCTCGAGGTGTCTCTCGCACCTAGGCAGGAGTCCTGACGTCACTCAACAAACACGTGACTGGAAGGGCCCTCCCCGTCGTAACTCGAGAATATACACCAGGTTCCGGCCGCAACTCGAGAAAAACCATGAGACTTCCCCCTCGCTGCGCGATGAGGTCCGATTCCCCTGCACTGAGTGCAGAGCAATTCCGTGTTCCACATCAAACGTGAGAGGAGCCTTGATTTCCTTGATGGCACTCCAGAGAAAACCCAAGATCTCTGTCTCAAGTCTAGAGGGATCCTGAGGTCACTGGAGCAACACGAAAGGGCTCCGTGGACCCCAAATCAACTCGAGATGAGAGCTTAGTCCCTGGCTTCGACTCAAGAGGAATACCAACTTTTCACAAGCACCTCAAGAGGAGGCTTCTCTCAGCTACAGGTATGTGAGAGGGACCCTGAGTTTGTGGCCTCAAGTGGAATGGACACCGAGATGCTCTGACTCGAAGTAAGGCCGGATATCCCAACAGTGAATTGAATGCAGGCTCGTCTTGCATCTCCCAAGATGAAGGGATGTCTGAATCCACTGTGGAGACGACAGAGAAAGTACTAGTTCTCCGTCTCTTCGCGACCGGAGGCCTCACATCCTTTGAAAACTCGAGAGGTCTGTGGAGATCAATTCTTCCAAAGCAGACGATGCCTGACTCCTCTTGAAAATGGATAGGAGTTCCAGGATCCCTGTGGCACGTGGAAAGGGACCCTGCGTCTCCCGCCTCACGTGGAGACGCGTCCCAATTGCCATGCCAAGACTCGAGGAGAATCCCGAGGTGTCCCTCGCACCTAGGCAGGTGTCCTAACGTCGCTGAACAAACACGTGTCTGGAAGGGCCCTCCCCGTCATAACTCGAGAATATACCCCAGGTTCCGGCCGCAACGCGAGAAAAACCATGAGACTTCCCCCTCGCCGCGAGATGAGACCCGATTCCCCTGCACTGCGTGCAGAGCAATTCCGTGTTCCACATCAAACGTGAAAGGAGCCTTGATTTCCTTGATGGCACTCCAGAGACAATCAAGATCACTGTCTCAAGTCTAGAGGGATCCTGAGGTCACTGGAGCAACACGAAAGGGCTCCGGGGACCCCAAATCTACTCGAGATGAGAGCTTACTCCCTGGCTTCGACTCAAGAGGAATACCAACTTTCCACAAGCCCCTCAAGAGGAGGCTTCTCTCAGCTACAGGTATGTGAGAGGGACCCTGAGTTTGTGGCCTCAAGTAGAATGGACACCGAGATGCTCTGACTCGAAGTAAGGCCGGATATCCCTGCAGTGAATTGAATGCAGGCTCGTCTTGCATCTCCCAAGATGAAGGGATGTCTGAATCCCCTGTGGAGACCACAGAGAAAGACCTAGTTCTCAGCCTCATGGCGACCGGAGGCCTCACATCCTTTGAAAACTCGAGCGGTCCGTGGAGATGAATGCTTCCAAAGGAGACGATGCCTGACTCCTCTTGAAAATGGATAGGAGTCCCAGGAACCCTGTGGCACGTGGAAAGGGACGCTGGGTCTCCCGCCTCACGTGGAGACGCGTCCCAATTGCCATGCCAAGACTCGAGGAGAATCCCGAGGTGTCCCCCGCACCTAGGCAGGAGTCCTGACGTCGCTGAACAAACACGTGTCTGGAAGGGCCCTCCCCATCGTAACTCGAGAATATACCCCAGGTTCCGGCCGCAACTCGAGAAAAACCATGAGACTTCCCACTCGCCGCGAGATGAGGCCCGATTCCCCTGCACTGCGTGCAGAGCAATTCCGTGTTCCACATCAAACGTGAAAGGAGCCTTGATTTCCTTGATGGCACTCCAGAGAAAACACAAAGTCACTGTCTCAAGTCTAGAGGGATCCTGAGGCAACTGTAGCAGCACGAAAGGGCTCTGTGGACCCCAAATCAACTCGAGATGAGAGCTTAGTCCCTGGCTTCGACTTAAGAGGAAAACCAACTTTCCACATGCACCTCAAGAGGAGGCTTCTCTCAGCTACATTTATGTGAGAGGGACCCTGAGTTTGTGGCCTCAAGTGGAATGGACACGGACATGCTCTGACTGGAAGTAAGGCCGGATATCCCTGCAGTGAATTGAATGCAGGCTTCTCTTGCATCTCCCAAGAAGAAGGGATGTCTCAATCCCCTGTGGAGACCACAGAGAAAGACCTAGTCCTCCGCCTCATTGCGACCGGAGGCCTCACATCCTTTGAAAACTCGAGAGGTCCGCGGAGATCAATGCTTCCAAAGGAGACAATGCCTGATTCCTCGTGAATATGGATAGGAGTCCCAGGATCCGTATGGCACGTGAATAGGGACCCTGTGTCTCCCGCCTCACGTGGAGACGCGTCCCAATTGCCATGCCAAGACTCGAGGAGAATCCCGAGGTGTCCCTCGCACATAGGCAGGAGTCCTGACGTCGCTGAACAAACACGTGTCTGGAAGGGCCCTCCCCGTCGTAACTCGAGAATATACCCCAGGTTCCGACCGCAACTCGAGAAAAACCATGAGACTTCCCCCTCGCCGCGAGATGAGGCCCGATTCCCCTGCACTGCGTGCAGAGCAATTCCGTGTTCCACATCAAACGTGAAAGGAGCCTTGATTTCCTTGATGGCACTCCAGACAAAACCCAAGATCACTGTCTCAAGTCTAGAGGGATCCTGAGGTCACTGGAGCAACACGAAAGGGCTCCGTGGAACGCAAATCAACTCGAGATGAGAGCTTAGTCCCTGGCTTCGACTCAAGAGGAAAACCAACTTTCCACAAGCACCTCAAGAGGAGGCTTCTGTCAGCTACAGGTATGTGAGAGGGACCCTGAGTTTGTGGCCTCAAGTGGAATGGACACCGAGATGCTCTGACTCGAAGTAAGGCCGGATATCCCTGCAGTGAATTGAATGCAGGCTCGTCTTGCATCTCCCAAGACGAAGGGATGTCTGAATCCCCTGTGGAGACCACAGAGAAAGACCTAATTCTCCGCCTCATCACGAGCGGAGGCCTCACATCCTTTAAAAACTCGAGAGGTCCGCGGAATCAATGCTTCCAAAGGAGACGATGCCTGACTCCTCTTGAAAATGGATAGGAGTCCAGGATCCCTGTGGCACGTGGAAAGGGACCCTGGGTCTCCCGCCTCACGTGGAGACGCATCCCAATTGCCATGCCAAGACTCGAGGAGAATCTCGAGGTGTCTCTCGCACCTAGGCAGGAATCCTGACGTCGCTCAACAAACACGTGACTGGAAGGGCCCTCCCCGTCGTAACTCGAGAATATACCCCAGGTTCCGGCCGCAACTCGAGAAAAACCATGAGACTTCCCCCTCGCTGCGAGATGAGGTCCGATTCCCCTGCACTGAGTGCAGAGCAATTCCGTGTGCCACATCAAACGTAAAAGGAGCCTTGATTTCCTTGATGGCACTCCAGAGAAAACCCAAGATCTCTGTCTCAAGTCTAGAGGGATCCTGAGGTCACTGGAGCAACACGAAAGGGCTCCGTGGACCCCAAATCAACTCGAGATGAGAGCTTAGTCCCTGGCTTCGACTCAAGAGGAATACCAACTTTTCACAAGCACCTCAAGAGGAGGCTTCTCTCAGCTACAGGTATGTGAGAGGGACCCTGAGTTTGTGGCCTCAAGTGGAATGGACACCGAGATGCTCTGACTCGAAGTAAGGCCGGATATCCCAACAGTGAATTGAATGCAGGCTCGTCTTGCATCTCCCAAGACGAAGGGATGTCTGAATCCACTGTGGAGACGACAGAGAAAGTACTAGTTCTCCGTCTCTTCGCGACCGGAGGCCTCACATCCTTTGAAAACTCGAGAGGTCTGTGGAGATCAATTCTTCCAAAGCAGACGATGCCTGACTCCTCTTGAAAATGGATAGGAGTTCCAGGATCCCTGTGGCACGTGGAAAGGGACCCTGCGTCTCCCGCCTCACGTGGAGACGCGTCCCATTTGCCATGCCAAGACTCGAGGAGAATCCCGAGGTGTCCCTCGCACCTAGGCAGGTGTCCTAACGTCGCTGAACAAACACGTGTCTGGAAGGGCCCTCCCCGTCATAACTCGAGAATATACCCCAGGTTCCGGCCGCAACGCGAGAAAAACCATGAGACTTCCCCCTCGCCGCGAGAGGAGACCCGATTCCCCTGCACTGCGTGCAGAGCAATTCCGTGTTCCACATCAATCGTGAAAGGAGCCTTGATTTCCTTGATGGCACTCCAGAGACAACCCAAGATCACTGTCTCAAGTCTAGAGGGATTCTGAGGTCACTGGAGCAACACGAAAGGGCTCCGGGGACCCCAAATCTACTCGAGATGAGAGCTTACTCCCTGGCTTCGACTCAAGAGGAATACCAACTTTCCACAAGCACCTCAAGAGGAGGCTTCTCTCAGCTACAGGTATGTGAGAGGGACCCTGAGTTTGTGGCCTAAAGTCGAATGGACACCGAGATGTTCTGACTCGAATTAAGACCGGATATCCCAACAGTGAATTGAATGCAGGCTCGGCTTGCATCTCCCAAGACGAAGGGATGTCTGAATTACCTGTGGAGACGACAGAGAAAGACCTAGTCCTCCGCCTCATCGCGACCGGAGACATCACATCCTATGAAAAATCGAGAGGTCTGCGGAGATCAATGCTTCCAAAGGAGATGATGCCTGATTCCTCTTGAAAATGGACAGGAGTCCCAGGATCCCTGTGGCACGTGGAAAGGGACCCTGGGTCTCCCACCTCACGTGGAGACGCATCCCAATTGCCATGCCAAGACTCGAGGAGAATCCCGAGGTGTCTCTCGCACCTAGGCAGGAGTCCTGACGTCGCTGAACAAACACGTGACTGGAAGGGCCCTCCCCGTCGTAACTCGAGAATATACCCCAGGTTCCGGACGCAACTCGAGAAAAACCATGAGACTTCCCCCTCGCCGCGACATGAGGCCCGATTATCCTGGACTGCGTGCAGAGCAATTCCGTGTTCCACATAAAACGTGAAAGGAGACTTGATTTCCTAGATGGCACTCCAGAGAAAACCCAAGATGACTGTCTCAAGTCTAGAGGGAACCTGAGGTCACTGTAGCAACACGAAAGGGCTCCGTGCACCCCAAATCAACTCGAGATGAGAGCTTAGTCCCAGGCTTCAACTCAAGAGGAATACCAACTTTCCACAAGCACCTCAAGAGGAGGCTTCTCTCAGCTACAGGTATGTGAGAGGGACCCTGAGTTTGTGGCCTCAAGTAGAATGGACACCGAGATGCTCTGACTCGAAGTAAGGCCGGATATCCCTGCAGTGAATTGAATGCAGGCTCGTCTTGCATCTCCCAAGATGAAGGGATGTCTGAATCCCCTGTGGAGACCACAGAGAAAGACCTAGTTCTCAGCCTCATGGCGACCGGAGGCCTCACATCCTTTGAAAACTCGAGCGGTCCGTGGAGATGAATGCTTCCAAAGGAGACGATGCCTGACTCCTCTTGAAAATGGATAGGAGTCCCAGGATCCCTGTCCACATGGACGGGGACTCTGGGTCTCCCGCTTCACGTGAGCACGCGTCCCAATTGCCATGCCAAGCCTCGAGGAGAATCCCGAGGTGTCCCTCGCACCTAGGCAGGAGTCCTGATGTCGCTGAACAAACACGTGTCTGGAAGGGCCCGCCCCGTCGTAACTCGAGAATATACCCCAGGTTCCGGCCGCAACTCGAGAAAAACCATGAGACTTCCCCCTCGCTGTGACATGAGGCCCGATTCCCCTGCACTGCGTGCAGAGCAATTTCGTGTTCCACATCAAACGTGAAATGAGACTTGATTTCCTTGATGGCACTGCAGAGAAAACCCAAAATCACTGTCTCAAGTCGAGAGGGATCCTGAGGTCACTGGAGCAACAGGAAAGGGCTCCGTGCACCCCAAATCAACTCGAGATGAGAGCTTAGTCCCTGGCTTCGAGTCAAGAGGAATACCAACTCTCCACAAGCACCTCAAGAGGAGGCTTCTCTCAGCTACAGGTATGTGAGAGGGACCCTGAGTTTGTGGCCTCAAGTGGAATGGACACCGAGATGCTCTGACTCGAAGTAAGGCCGGATATCCCTGCAGTGAATTGAATGCAGGCTCGTCTTGCATCTCCCAAGACGAAGGGATGTCTGAATCCCCTGTGGAGACCACAGAGAAAGACCTAGTCCTCCGCCTCATCGCGACCGGTGGCCTCACATCCTTTGACAACTCGAGAGGTCCACGGAGATCAATGCTTCCAAAGGAGACGATGCCTGACTCCTCTTGAAAATGGATAGGAGTCCCAGGATCCCTGTGGCACGTGGAAAGGGACCCTGGGTCTCCCGCATCACGTGGAGCCGCGTCCCAATTGCCATGCCAAGACTCGTGGAGAATCCCGAAGTGTCCCTCGCACCTAGGCAGGAGTCCTGACGTCGCTGAACAAACACGTGTCTGGAAGGGCCCTCCCCGTCGTAACTCGAGAATATACCCCAGGTTCCGGCCACAACTCGAGAAAAACCATGAGACTTCCCCCTCGCAGCGACATGAGGCCTGATTCCCCTGCACTGCGTGCAGAGCAATTCCATGTTTCACATCAAACGTGAAAGGAGCCTTGATTTTCTTGATGGCACTCCAGAGAAAAACCAAAGTCACTGTCTCAAGTCTAGAGGGATCCTGGGGCCACTGTAGCAGCATGAAAGGGGTCCGTGGACCACAAATCAACTCGAGATGAGAGCTTAGTCCCAGGCTTCAACTCAAGAGGAATACCAACTTTCCACAAGCACCTCAAGAGGAGGCTTCTCTCAGCTACAGGTATGTGAGAGGGACCCTGAGTTTGTGGCCTCAAGTAGAATGGACACCGAGATGCTCTGACTCGAAGTAAGGCCGGATATCCCTGCAGTGAATTGAATGCAGGCTCGTCTTGCATCTCCCAAGATGAAGGGATGTCTGAATCCCCTGTGGAGACCACAGAGAAAGACCTAGTTCTCAGCCTCATGGCGACCGGAGGCCTCACATCCTTTGAAAACTCGAGCGGTCCGTGGAGATGAATGCTTCCAAAGGAGACGATGCCTGACTCCTCTTGAAAATGGATAGGAGTCCCAGGATCCCTGTCCACATGGACGGGGACTCTGGGTCTCCCGCTTCACGTGAGCACGCGTCCCAATTGCCATGCCAAGCCTCGAGGAGAATCCCGAGGTGTCCCTCGCACCTAGGCAGGAGTCCTGATGTCGCTGAACAAACACGTGTCTGGAAGGGCCCGCCCCGTCGTAACTCGAGAATATACCCCAGGTTCCGGCCGCAACTCGAGAAAAACCATGAGACTTCCCCCTCGCTGTGACATGAGGCCCGATTCCCCTGCACTGCGTGCAGAGCAATTTCGTGTTCCACATCAAACGTGAAATGAGACTTGATTTCCTTGATGGCACTGCAGAGAAAACCCAAAATCACTGTCTCAAGTCGAGAGGGATCCTGAGGTCACTGGAGCAACAGGAAAGGGCTCCGTGCACCCCAAATCAACTCGAGATGAGAGCTTAGTCCCTGGCTTCGAGTCAAGAGGAATACCAACTCTCCACAAGCACCTCAAGAGGAGGCTTCTCTCAGCTACAGGTATGTGAGAGGGACCCTGAGTTTGTGGCCTCAAGTGGAATGGACACCGAGATGCTCTGACTCGAGGTAAGGCCGGATATCCCTTCAGTGAATTGAATGCAGGCTCGTCTTTCATCTCCATAGACGAAGAGATGTCTGAATCCCCTGTGGAGACCACAGAGAAAGACCTAGTCCTCCGCCTCATCATGACTGGAGCCTCACATCCTTTGAAAACTCGAGAGGTCTGTGGAGATCAATGCTTCCAAAGGAGACGATGCCTGACTCTTCTTGAAAATGGATAGGAGTCCCAGGATCCCTGTGTCACGTGGAAAGGGACTCTGGGTCTCCCGCCTCACGTGGAGACGCCTCCCAATTGCCATGCCAAGACTCGAGGAGAATCCCGAGGTGTCCCCCGCACCTAGGCAGGAGTCCTGACGTCGCTGAACAAACACGTGTCTGGAAGGGACCTCCCCGTCGTAACTCGAGAATATACCCCAGGTTCCGGCCGCAACTCGAGAAAAACCATGAGACTTCCCCCTCGCCGCGACATGAGGCCCCATTCCCCTGCACTGCGTGCAGAGCAATTCCGTGTTCCACATCAAACGTGAAAGGAGCCTTGATTTCCTTGATGGCACTGCAGAGAAAACCCAAAATCACTGTCTCAAGTCGAGAGGGATCCTGAGGTCACTGGAGCAACACGAAAGGGCTCCGTGCACCCCAAATCAACTCGAGATGGTAGCTTAGACCCTGGCTTCGAGACAAGAGGAATACCAACTTTCCACAAGCACCTCAAGAGGAGGCTTCTCTCAGCTACAGGTATGTGAGAGGGACCCTGAGTTGCTGGCCTCAAGTGGAATGGACACCGAGATGCTCTGACTCGAAGAAAGGCCGGATATCCCTGCAGTGAATTGAATGCAGGCTCGTCTTGCATCTCCCAAGACGACGGGATGTCTGAATCCCCTGTGGAGACCACAGAGAAAGAACTAATTCTCCGCATCATCGCGACCGGAGGCCTGACATCCTTTGAAAACTCGAGAGGTCTGCGGAGATCAATGCTTCCAAAGGAGACGAAGCCTGACTGCTCTTGAAAATGGACAGGAGTCCCAGGAACCCTGTGGCACGTGGAAAGGGACGCTGGGTCTCCCGCCTCACGTGGAGACGAGTCCCAATTGCCATGCCAAGACTCGAGGAGAATCCCGAGGTGTCCCTCTAACCTAGGCAGGAGTCCTGACGTCGCTGAACAAACACGTGTCTGGAAGGGCCCTCCCCATCGTAACTCGAGAATATACCCCAGGTTCCGGCCGCAACTCGAGAAAAACCGTGAGACTTCCCCCTCGCTGTGAAATGAGGCCCGATTCCCCTGCACTGCGTGCAGAGCAATTCCGTGTTCCACATCAAACGTGAAAGGAGCCTTGATTTCCTTGATCGCACTCCAGAGAATACCAAAAGTCACTGTCTCAAGTCTAGAGGGAACCTGAGGTCACTGGACCAACACGAAAGGGCTCCATGGACCCCAAATAAACTCGAGATGAGAGCTTAGTCCCTGGCTTCGACTCTAGAGGAATACCAACTTTCCACAAGCACCTCAAGAGGAGGCTTCTCTCAGCTACAGGTATGTGAGAGGGACCCTGAGTTTGTGGCCTCAAGTGGAATGGACACCGAGATGCTCTGACTCGAAGTAAGGCCGGATATCCCTTCAGTGAATTGAATGCAGGCTCGTCTTTCATCTCCATAGACGAAGAGATGTCTGAATCCCCTGTGGAGACCACAGAGAAAGACCTAGTTCTCCGCCTCTTTGGGTCCAGAGGCCTCATATCCTTTGAAAACTCGAGAGGTCCGCGGAGGTCAATGCTTCCAAAGGAGACGATGCCTGACTCCTCTTGAAAATGGATAGGAGTCCCAGGATCCCTGTGGCACGTGGAAAGGGACCCTGGGTCTCCCGCCTCACGTGGAGATGCGTCCCAATTTCCATGCCAAGACTCGAGGAGAATCCCGAGGTGTCCCTCGCACCTAGGCAGGAGTCCTGACGTCGCTGAACAAACACGTGTCTGGAAGGGCCCTCCCCGTCGTAACTCGAGAATATACCCCAGGTTCTGGCCGCAACTCGAGAAAAACCATGAGACTTCCCCCTCGCCGCGACATGAGGCCCGATTCCCCTGCACTGCGTGCAGAGCAATTCCATGTTCCACATCAAACGTGAAAGGAGCATTGATTTCCTGGATGGCACTCCAGAGAAAAACCAAAGTCACTGTCTCAAGTCTAGAGGGATCCTGAGGCCACTGTAGCAGCATGAAAGGGGTCCGTGGACCCCAAATCAACTCGAGATGAGAGCTTAGTCCCAGGCTTCAACTCAAGAGGAATACCAACTTTCCACAAGCACCTCAAGAGGAGGCTTCTCTCAGCTACAGGTATGTGAGAGGGACCCTGAGTTTGTGGCCTCAAGTAGAATGGACACCGAGATGCTCTGACTCGAAGTAAGGCCGGATATCCCTGCAGTGAATTGAATGCAGGCTCGTCTTGCATCTCCCAAGATGAAGCGATGTCTGAATCCCCTGTGGAGACCACAGAGAAAGACCTAGTTCTCAGCCTCATGGCGACCGGAGGCCTCACATCCTTTGAAAACTCGAGCGGTCCGTGGAGATCAATGTTTCCAAAGGAGACGATGCCTGACTCCTCTTGAAAATGGATAGGAGTCCCAGGATCCCTGTCCACATGGACGGGGACTCTGGGTCTCCCGCTTCACGTGAGCACGCATCCCAATTGCCATGCCAAGCCTCGAGGAGAATCCCGAGGTGTCCCTCGCACCTAGGCAGGAGTCCTGATGTCGCTGAACAAACACGTGTCTGGAAGGGCCCTCCCCGTCGTAACTCGAGAATATACCCCAGGTTCCGGCCGCAACTCGAGAAAAACCATGAGACTTCCCCCTCGCTGTGACATGAGGACCGATTCCCCTGCACTGCGTGCAAAGCAATTCCGTGTTCCACATCAAACGGGAAATGAGACTTGATTTCCTTGATGGCACTGCAGAGAAAACCCAAAATCACTGTCTCAAGTCGAGAGGGATCCTGAGGTCACTGGAGCAACAGGAAAGGGCTCCGTGCACCACAAATCAACTCGAGATGAGAGCTTAGTCCCTGGCTTCGAGTCAAGAGGAATACCAACTTTCCACAAGCACCTCCAGAGGAGGCTTCTCTCAGCTACAGGTATGTGAGAGGGACCCTGAGTTTGTGGCCTCAAGTGGAATGGACACCGAGATGCTCTGACTCGAGGTAAGGCCAGATATCCCTTCAGTGAATTGAATGCAGGCTCGTCTTTCATCTCCATAGACGAAGAGATGTCTGAATCCCCTGTGGAGACCACAGAGAAAGACCTAGTTCTCCGCCTCTTTGGGACCAGAGGCCTCATATCCTTTGAAAACTCGAGAGGTCCGCGGAGGTCAATGCTTCCAAAGGAGACGATGCCTGACTCCTCTTGAAAATGGATAGGAGTCCGAGGATCCCTTTGGCACGTGGAAAGGGACCCTGGGTCTCCCGCCTCACGTGGAGATGCGTCCCAATTTCCATGCCAAGACTCGAGGACAATCCCGAGGTGTCCCTCGCACCTAGGCAGGAGTCCTGACGTCGCTGAACAAACACGTGTCTGGAAGGGCCCTCCCCGTCGTAACTCGAGAATATACCATAGGTTCCGGCCGCAACTCGAGAAAAACCATGAGACTTCCCCCTCGCCGCGACATGAGGCCCGATTATCCTGGACTGCATGCAGAGCAATTCCGTGTTCCACATCAAACGTGAAAGGAGACTTGATTTCCTTGATGGCACTGCAGAGAAAACCCAAAATCACTGTCTCAAGTCGAGAGGGATCCTGAGGTCACTGGAGCAACACGAAAGGGCTCCGTGCACCCCAAATCAACTCGAGATGGTAGTTTAGTCCCTGGCTTCGAGACAAGAGGAATACCAACTTTCCATAAGCACCTCAAGAGGAGGCTTCTCTCAGCTACAGGTATGTGAGAGGGACCCTGAGTTGCTGGCCTCAAGTGGAATGGACACCGAGATGCTCTGACTCGAAGAAAGGCCGGATATCCCTGCAGTGAATTGAATGCAGGCTCGTCTTGCATCTCCCAAGACGACGGGATGTCTGAATCCCCTGTGGAGACCACAGAGAAAGAACTAATTCTCCGCCTCATCTCGACCTGAGGCCTGACATCCTTTGAAAACTCGAGAGGTCCGCGGAGATCAATGCTTCCAAAGGAGACGATGCCTGACTCCTCTTGAAAATGGACAGGAGTCCCAGGAACCCTGTGGCACGTGGAAAGGGACGCTGGGTCTCCCGCCTCACGTGGAGACGCGTCCCAATTGCCATGCCAAGACTCGAGGAGAATCCCGAGGTGTCCCTCTCACCTAGGCAGGAGTCCTGACGTCGCTGAACAAACACGTGTCTGGAAGGGCCCTCCCCATCGTAACTCGAGAATATACCCCAGGTTCCGGCCGCAGCTCGAGAAAAACCGTGAGACTTCCCCCTCGCTGCGAGATGAGGCCCGATTCCCCTGCACTGCGTACAGAGCAATTCCGTGTTCCACATCAAACGTGAAAGGAGCCTTGATTTCCTTGATCGCACTCCAGAGAATACCAAAAGTCACTGTCTCAAGTCTAGAGGGAACCTGAGGTCACTGGAGCAACACGAAAGGGCTCCATGGACCCCAAATAAACTCGAGATGAGAGCTTATTCCCTGGCTTCGACTCAAGTGGAATGCCAACTATCCACAAGCACCTCAAGAGGAGGCTTCTCTCAGCTACAGGTATGTGAGAGGGACCCTGAGTTTGTGGCCTCAAGTGGAATGGACACCGAGATGCTCTGACTCGAAGTAAGGCCGGATATCCCTGCAGTGAATTGAATGCAGGCTCGTCTTGCATCTCCCAAGACGAAGGGATGTCTGAATCCCCTGTGGAGACCACAGAGAAAGACCTAGTCCTCCGCCTCATCGCGACCGGTGGCCTCACATCCTTTGACAACTCGAGAGGTCCACGGAGATCAATGCTTCCAAAGGAGACGATGCCTGACTCGTCTTGAAAATGGATAGGAGTCCCAGGATCCCTGTGGCACGTGGAAAGGGACCCTGGGTCTCCCGCCTCACGTGGAGCCGCGTCCCAATTGCCATGCCAAGACTCGTGGAGAATCCCGAAGTGTCCCTCGCACCTAAGCAGGAGTCCTGACGTCGCTGAACAAACACGTGTCTGGAAGGGCCCTCCCCGTCGTAACTCGAGAATATACCCCAGGTTCCGGCCGCAACTCGAGAAAAACAATGAGACTTCCCCCTCGCCGCGAGATGAGGCCCGATTCCCTGCACTGCGTGCAGAGCAATTCCATGTTCCACATCAAACGTGAAAGGAGCCTTGATTTCCTTGATGGCACTCCAGAGAAAAACCAAAGTCACTGTCTCAAGTCTAGAGGGATCCTGAGGCCACTGTAGCAGCATGAAAGGGGTCCGTGGACCCCAAATCAACTCGAGATGAGAGCTTAGTCCCAGGCTTCGACTCAAGAGGAATACCAACTTTCCAGAAGCACCTCAAGAGGAGGCTTCTCTCAGCTACAGGTATGTGAGAGGGACCCTGAGTTTGTGGCCTCAAGTAGAATGGACACCGAGATGCTCTGACTCGAAGTAAGGCCGGATATCCCTGCAGTGAATTGAATGCAGGCTCGTCTTGCATCTCCCAAGATGAAGGGATGTCTGAATCCCCTGTGGAGACCACAGAGAAAGACCTAGTTCTCAGCCTCATGGCGACCGGAGGCCTCACATCCTTTGAAAACTCGAGCGGTCCGTGGAGATCAATGCTTCCAAAGGAGACGATGCCTGACTCCTCTTGAAAATGGATAGGAGTCCCAGGATCCCTGTCCACATGGACGGGGACTCTGGGTCTCCCGCTTCACGTGAGCACGCGTCCCAATTGCCATGCCAAGCCTCGAGGAGAATCCCGAGGTGTCCCTCGCACCTAGGCAGGAGTCCTGATGTCGCTGAACAAACACGTGTCTGGAAGGGCCCTTCCCGTCGTAACTCGAGAATATACCCCAGGTTCCGGCCGCAACTCGAGAAAAACCATGAGACTTCCCCCTCGCTGTGACATGAGGCCCGATTCCCCTGCACTGCGTGCAGAGCAATTCCGTGTTCCACATCAAACGTGAAATGAGACTTGATTTGCTTGATGGCACTGCAGAGAAAACCCAAAATCACTGTCTCAAGTCGAGAGGGATCCTGAGGTCACTGGAGCAACAGGAAAGGGCTCCGTGCACCCCAAATCAACTCGAGATGAGAGCTTAGTCCCTGGCTTCGACTCAAGAGGAATACCAACTTTCCACAAGCACCTCAAGAGGAGGCTTCTCTCAGCTACAGGTATGTGAGAGGGACCCTGAGTTTGTGGCCTCAAGTGGAATGGACACCGAGATGCTCTGACTCGAGGTAAGGCCGGATATCCCTGCAGTGAATTGAATGCAGGCTCGTCTTTCATCTCCATAGAAGAAGAGATGTCTGAATCCCCTGTGGAGAGCACAGAGAAAGACCTAGTCCTCCGCCTCATCATGACTGGAGCCTCACATCCTTTGAAAACTCGAGAGGTCTGTGGAGATCAATGCTTCCAAAGGAGACGATGCCTGACTCTTCTTGAAAATGGATAGGAGTCCCAGAATCCCTGTGGCACGTGGAAAGGGACTCTGGGTCTCCCGCCTCACTTGGAGACGCGTCCCAATTGCCATGCCAAGACTCGAGGAGAATCCCGAGGTGTCCCTAGCACATAGGCAGGAGTCCTGACGTCGCTGAACAAACACGTGTCTGGAAGGGCCCTCCCCATCATAACTCGAGAATATACCCCAGGTTCCGGCCGCAACTCGAGAAAAACCATGAGACTTCCCCCTCGCCGCGAGATGAGGCCCGATTCCCCTGCACTGCGTGCAGAGCAATTCCGTGTTCCACATCAAACGAGAAAGGAGCCTTGATTTCCTTGATGGCACTCTAGAGAAAACCCAAGATCACTGTCTCAAGTCTAGAGGGATCCTGAGGTCACTGGAGCAACACGAAAGGGCTCCGTGGAACGCAAATCAACTCGAGATGAGAGCTTAGTCCCTGGCTTCGTCTAAAGAGGAAAACCAACTTTCCACAAGCACCTCAAGAGGAGGCTTCTCTCAGCTACAGGTATGTGAGAGGGCCCCTGAGTTTGTGGCCTCAAGTGGAATGGACACCGAGATGCTCTGACTCGAAGTAAGGCCGGATATCCCTGCAGTGAATTGATTGCAGGCTCGTCTTGCATCTCCCAAGACGAAGGGATGTCTGAATCCCCTTTGGAGACCACAGAGAAAGACCTAATTCTCCGCCTCATCGCGAGCGGAGGCCTCACATCCTTTAAAAACTCGAGAGGTCCGCGGAGGTCAATGCTTCCAAAGGAGACGATGCCTGACTCCTCTTGAAAATGGTTAGGAGTCCCAAGATCCCTGTCCACATGGACGGGGACCCTGGGTCTCCCGCTTCACGTGGAGACGCGTCCCAATTGCCATGCCAAGACTCGAGGAGAATCCCGAGCTGTCCCTCGCACCTAGGCAGGAGTCCTGACGTCGCTGAACAAACACGTGTCTGGAAGGGCCCTCCCCGTCGTAACTCGAGAATATACCCCAGGTTCCGGCCGCAACTCGAGAAAAACAATGAGATTTCCCCCTGGTCGCGAGATGAGCCCCGATTCCCCTGCACTGCGCGCAGAGCAATTCCGTGTTCCACATCAAACGTGAAAGGAGCCTTGATTTCCTTGATGGCACTCCAGAGAAAACCCTAGATCACTGTCTCAAGTCTAGAGGGATCCTGAGGTCACTGGAGCAACACAAAGGGCTCCGTGGATCCCAAATCAACTCGAGATGAGAGCTTAGTCCCTGGCTTCGACTCAAGAGGAATACGAACTTTCCACAAGCCCCTCAAGAGGAGGCTTCTCTCAGCTACAGGTATGTGAGAGGGACCCTGAGTTTGTGGCCTCAAGTAGAATGGACACCGAGATGCCCTGACTCGAAGTAAGGCCGGATATCCCTGCAGTGAATTGAATGCAGGCTCGTCTTGCATCTCCCAAGATGAAGGGATGTCTGAATCCCCTGTGGAGACCACAGAGAAAGACCTAGTTCTCAGCCTCATGGCGACCGGAGGCCTCACATCCTTTGAAAACTCGAGAGGTCCGCAGAGAACAATGCTTCCAAAGGAGACGATGCCTGACTCCTCTTGAAAATGAATAGGAGTCCCAGGATCCCTGTCCACATGGACGGGGACACTGGGTCTCCCGCTTCACGTGAACACGCGTCCCAATAGCCATGCCAAGACTCGAGGAGAATTCCGAGGTGTCCCTCGCACCTAGGCAGGAGTCCTGACGTCGCTGCACAAACACGTGTCTGCAAGGGACCTCCCCGTCATAACTCGAGAATGTACCCCAGGTTCCGGCCGCAACTAGAGAAAAACCATGAGACTTACACCTCGCCGCCAGATGAGGCCCTATTCCCCTGCACTGCGTGCAGAGCAATTCCGTGTTCCACATCAAACGTGAAAGGAGCCTTGATTTCCTTGATGGCACTCCAGAGAAAACCCAAGATCACTGTCTCAAGTCTAGAGGGATCCTGAGGTCACTGTAGCAACACGAAAGGGCTCCGTGGACCCCAAATCAACTAGAAATGAGAGCTTTGTCCATGGCTTCGACTCAAAAGGAAAACCAACTTTCCACAAGCACCTCAAGAGGAGGCTTCTCTCAGCTACAGGTATGTGAGAGGGACCCTGAGTTTGTGGCCTCAAGTGGAATGGACACCGAGAGGCTCTGACTGGAAGTAAGGCCGGATATCCCTGCAGTGAATTGAATGCAGGCTCGTCTTGCATTTCCCAAGATGAAGGGATGTCTGAATCCCCTGTGGAGACCACAGAGAAAGACCTAGTCCTCCGCCTCATCGCGACCGGAGGCCTCACATCCTTTGAAAACTCGAGAGGTCTGCGGAAATCAATGCTTCCAAAGGAGACAATGCCTGAGTCCTCTTGAAAAAGGATACGAGTCCCAGGATCCCTGTGGCACCTGGAAAGGGACACTGGGTCTCCCGCCTCACGTGGAGACGCATCCCAATTGCCATGCCAAGACTCAAGGAGAATCCCGAGGTGTCCCTCGCACCTAGGCAGGAGTCCAGACGTCGCTGAACAAACACGTGTCTGGAAGGGCCCTCCCCGTCGTAACTCGAGAATATACCCCAGGTTCCGGCCGCAACTCGAGAAAAACCATGAGACTTCCCCCTCGCCGCGAGATGAGGCCCGATTCACCTGAACTGCATGCAGAGAAATTCCGTGTTCCAAATCAAACGGGAAAGGAGCCTTGATTTCCTTGATGGCACTCCAGAGAAAACCCAAGATCACTGTCTCAAGTCTAGAAGGATCCTGAGGTCACTGGAGCAACACGAAAGGGCTCCGTGGACCCCAAATCAACTCGAGATGAGAGCTTAGTCCCTGGCTTCGACTCAAGAGGAATACCAACTTTCCACAAGCACCTCAAGGGGAGGCTTCTCTCAGCTACAGGTATGTGAGAGGGACCCTGAGTTTGTGGCCTCAAGTGGAATGGACACCGAGATCCTCTGACTGGAAGTAAGGCCGGATATCCCTGCAGTGAATTGAATGCAGGCTCGTGTTACATCTCACAAGACGAAGGGATGTCTGAATCCCCTCTGGAGACCACAGAGAAAGACCTAGTCCTCCGCCTCATCGCGACCGGAGGCCTCACATCCTTAGAAAATTCGAGAGGTCCCCGGAGATCAATGCTTCCAAAGGAGACGATGCCTGACTCCTCTTGAAAATGGATAGGAGCCCCAGGATCCCTGTGGCACGTGAAAAGGGACCCTGGGTCTCCCGCCTCACGTGGAGACGCGTCTCAATTGCCATGCCAAGACTCGAGGAGAATCCTGAGGTGTCCCTCGCACCTATGCAGGAGTCCTGACGTCGATGAACAAACACGTGTCAGGAAGGGCCCTCCCCGTCGTAACTCGAGAATATACCCCAGCTTCAGGCCGCAACTCGAGAAAAACCATGAGATTTCCCCTCGCCGCGAGATGAGGCCCGATTCCCCTGCACTGCGTGCAGAGCAATTCCGTGTTCCACATCAAACGTGAAAGGAGCCTTTATTTCCTTGATGGCACTCCAGAGAAAACCCAAGATCACTGTCTCAAGTCTAGAGGGATCCTGAGGTCACTGGAGCAACACGAAAGGGCTCCGTGGACCCCAAATCATCTCGAGATGAGAGCTTAGTCCCTGGCTTCGACTCAAGAGGAATACCAACTTTCCACAAGCACCTCAAGGGGAGGCTTCTCTCAGCTACTGCTAGGTGAGAGGGACCCTGAGTTTGTGGCCTCAAGTGGAATGGACACCGAGATGCTCTGACTCGAAGTAAGGCCGGATATCCCTGCAGTGATTTGAATGCAGGCTCGTCTTGCATCTCCCAAGACGAAGGGATGTCTGAATCCCCTGTGGAGACCACAGAGAAAGACCTAGTTATCTGCCTCATCGCAACCGGAGGCCTCACATCCTTTGAAAACTCGAGAGGTCCGCTGAGATCAATGCTTCCAAAGGAGACGATGCCTGACTCCTCTTGAAAATGGATACGAGTCCCAGGATCCCTGTGGCACGTGGAAAGGGACCCTGGGTCTCCCGCCTCACGTGGAGACGCGTCCCAATTGCCATGCCAAGACTCGAGGAGAATCCCGAGGTGTCCCTCGCACCTAGGCAGTAGTCCTGACGTCGCTGAACAAACACGTGTCTGGAAGGGCCCTCCCCGTCGTAACTCGAGAATATACCCCAGGTTCCGGCCGCAACTCGAGAAAAACCAAGAGACTATCCCCTCGCCGCGAGATGAGGCCCGATTCCCCTGCACTGCATGCAGAGCAATTCCGTGTTCCACATCAAAGGTGAAAGGAGCCTTGATTTCCTTTATGGCACTCCAGAGAAAACCCAAGATCACTGTCTCAAGTCTAGAGGGATCCTGAGGTCACTGGAGCAACACGAAAGGGCTCGGTGAACCCCAAATCAACTCGAGATGAGAGCTTAGTCCCTGGCTTCGACTCAAGAGGAATACCAACTTTCCACAAGCACCTCAAGGGGAGGCTTCTCTCAGCTACAGGTATGTGAGAGGGACCCTGAGTTTGTGGCCTCAAGTGGAATGGACACCGAGATGCTCTGACTCGAAGTAAGGCTGGATATCCCTGCAGTGAATTGAATGCAGGCTCGTCTTGCATCTCCCAAGACGAAGGGATGTCTGAATCCCCTGTGGAGACCACAGAGAAAGACCTAGTCCTCCGCCTCAAGGCGACCGGAGGCCTCACATCCTTTGAAAACTCGAGAGGCCGGCGGAGATCAATGCTTCCAAAGGAGACGATGCCTGACTCCTCTTGAAAATGGATAGGATTCCCAGGATCCCTGTGGCAGTTGGAAAGGGACCCTGGGTCTCCCGCCTCACGTGGAGACGCGTCCCAATTGCCATGCCAAGACTCGAGGAGAATCCCGAGGTGTCCCTCGCACCTAGGCAGGAGTCCTGACGTCGCTGAACAAACACGTGTCTGGAAGGGCCCTCCCCGTCGTAACTCGAGAATATACCCCAGGTTCCGGCCGCAACTCGAGAAAAACCAAGAGACTATCCCCTCGCCGCGAGATGAGGCCCGATTCCCCTGCACTGCATGCAGAGCAATTCCGTGTTCCACATCAAAGGTGAAAGGAGCCTTGATTTCCTTTATGGCACTCCAGAGAAAACCCAAGATCACTGTCTCAAGTCTAGAGGGATCCTGAGGTCACTGGAGCAACACGAAAGGGCTCGGTGAACCCCAAATCAACTCGAGATGAGAGCTTAGTCCCTGGCTTCGACTCAAGAGGAATACCAACTTTCCACAAGCACCTCAAGAGGAGGCTTCTCTCAGCTACAGGTATGTGAGAGGAACCCTGAGTTTGTGGCCTCAAGTGGACTGGACACCGAGATGCTCTGACTGGAAATAAGGCCGGATATCCCTGCAGTGAATTGAATGCATGCTCGTCTTGCATCTCCCAAGACGAAGGGATGTCTGATCCCCTGTGGAGACCACAGAGAAAGACCTAGTCCTCCGCCTCATCGCGACCGGAGGCCTCACATCTTTTGAAAATTCGAGAGGTCTGCGGAGATCAATGTTTCCAAAGGAGACGATGCCTGACTCCTCTTGAAAATGGATAGGAGTCCCAGGATCCCTGTGGCACGTGGAAAGGGACCCTGGGTCTCCGGCCTCACTTGGAGACGCGTCCCAATTGCAATGCCAAGACTCGAGGAGAATCCCGAGGTGTCCCTCGCACCTAAGCAGGAGTCCTGACGTCGCTGAACAAACACGTGTCTGGAAGGGCCCTCCTCGTCGTAACTCGAGAATATACCCCAGGTTACGGCCGCAACTCGAGGAATACCATGAGACTTCCCCCTAGCCGCGAGATGAGGGCCGATTCACCTGCACTGCATGCAGAGCAATTCCGTGTTCCACATCAAACTTGAAAGGAGCCTTGATTTCCCTGATGGCACACCAGAGAAAACCCAAGATCACTGTCTCAAGTCTAGAGGGATCCTGAGGTCACTGGAGCAACAAGAAAGGGCTCCGTGGACCCCAAATCAACTGGAAATGAGAGCTTAGTCCATGGCTTCGACTCAAGAGGAATACCAACTTTCCACAAGCACCTCAAGGGGAGGCTTCTCTCAGCTACAGGTATGTGAGAGGGACCCTGAGTTTTTGGCCTCAAGTGGAATGTACACCGAGATGCTCTGACTCGAAGTAAGGCTGGATATCCCTGCAGTGAATTGAATGCAGGCTCGTCTTGCATCTCCCAAGACGAAGGGATGTCTGAATCCACTGTGGAGACCACAGAGAAAGACCTAGTCCTCCGCCTCAACGCGACCGGAGGCCTCACATCCTTTGAAAACTCGAGAGGCCGGCGGAGATCAATGCTTCCAAAGGAGACGATGCCTGACTCCTCTTGAAAATGGATAGGAGTCCCAGGATCCCTGTGGCACGTGGAAAGGGACCCTGGGTCTCCCGCCTCACGTGGAGACGCGTCCCAATTGCCATGCCAAGACTCGAGGAGAATCCCGAGGTGTCCCTCGCTCCTAGGCAGGAGTCCTGACGTCGCTGAACAAACACGTGTATGGAAGGGCCCTCCCCGTCGTAACTCGAGAATATACCCCAGGTTCCGGCCGCAACTCGAGAAATACCATGAGACTATCCCCTCGCCGCGAGATGAGGCCCGATACCCCTGCACTGCATGCAGAGCAATTCCGTGTTCCACCTCAAAGGTGAAAGGAGCCTTGATTTCCTTGATGGCACTCCAGAGAAAACCCAAGATCACTGTCTCAAGTCTAGAGGGATCCTGAGGTCACTGGAGCAACACGAAAGGGATCCGTGGACCCCAAATCAACTCGAGATGAGAGCTTAGTAGCTGGCTTCGACTCAAGAGGAATACCAACTTTCCACAAGCACCTCAAGAGGAGGCAACTGTCAGCTACAGGTATGTGTGAGGGACCATGAGTTTGTGGCCTCAAGTGGAATGGACACTGAGATGCTCTGACTCGAAGGAAGGCCGGATATCCCTGCAGTGAATTGAATGCAAGCTCGTCTTGCATCTCCCACGACGAAGGGATGTCTGAATCCCCTGTGGAGACCACAGAGAAAGACCTAGTTCTCTGCCTCATCGCGACCGGAGGCCTCACGTCCTTTGAAACCTCGAGAGGTCCGCGGAGATCAATACTTCCAAAGGAGACGATGCCTGAGTCCTCTTGAAAATGGATAGGAGTCCCAGGATCCCTGTGGCACGTGGAAAGGGACCCTGGGTCTCCCGCCTCACGTGGAGACGCGTCCCAATGGCCATGCCAAGACTCGAGGAGAATCCCGAGGTGTCCCTCGCACCTAGGCAGGAGTCCTGACGTCGCTGAAGAAACACGTGTCTGGAAGGGCCCTCCCCGTCGTAACTCGAGAATATACCCCAGGTTCCGGCCGCAACTCGAGAGAAACCATGAGACTTTCCTCTCGCCGCGAGATGAGGCCCGATTCCTCTGCACTGCGTGCAGAGCAATTCCGTGTTCCACATCAAACATGAAAGGAGCCTTTATTTCCTTGATGGCACTCCAGAGAACACCCAAGATAACTGTCTCAAGTCTAGAGGGATCCTGAGGTCACTGTAGCAACACGAAAAGGCTCCGTGGACCCCAAATCAACTCGAGATGAGAGATTCCTCCCTGGCTTCGAATCAAGAGGAATACCCACTTTCCACAAGCACCTCAAGAGGAGGCTTCTCTCAGCTACAGGTATGTGAGAGGGACCCTGAGTTTGTGGCCTCAAGTGGAATGGACACTGAGATGCTCTGACTCGAAGGAACGGCGGATAACCCTGCAGTGAATTGAAACCAGGCTCTTCTTGCATCTCCCACGACGAAGGGATGTCTGAATCCCCTGTGGAGACCATAGAGAAAGACCTAGTTCTCCACCTCATCGCGACCGGAGGCCTCACGTCCTTTGAAACCTCGAGAGGTCCGCGGAGTTCAATGCTTCCAAAGGAGACGATGTCTGACTCCTCTTGAAAATGGATAGGAGTCCCAGGATCCCTGTGGCACGTGGAAAGGGACCCTGGGTCTCCCGCCTCACGTGGAGACGCGTCCCAATGGCCATGCCAAGACTCGAGGAGAATCCCGATGTGTCCCTCGCACCTAGGCAGGAGTCCTGACATCGCTGAAGAAACACGTGTCTGGAAGAGCCCTCCCCGTCGTAACTCGAGAATATACCCCAGGTTCCGGCCGCAACTCGAGAAAAACCATGAGACTTACCCCTCGCCGCGAGATGAGGCTCGATTTCCCTGCACTGCCTGCAGAGCAATTCCGTGTTCCACATCAAGCCTGAAAGGAGCCTTGATTTCCTTGATGCCACTCCAGAGAAAACCCAAAGTCACAGTCTCAAGTCTAGAGGGATCCTGTGGACACTGGAGCAAAACGAAAGGACTCCGTGGACCCCAAATCAACTCGAGATGAGAGCTTAGTCCTTGGCCTCGACTCAAGAGGAACACCAACTTTCCACAAGCACCTCAAGAGGAGGCTTCTCTCAGCTACAGGTATGTGAGAGGGCCCCTGAGTTTGTTTCCTCAAGTGGAATGGACACCGAGATGCTCTGACTCAAAGTAAGGCCGGATATCCCTGCAGTGAATTCAATGCAGGCTCGTCTTGCATCTCCCAAGACGAAGGGATGTCTGAATCCCCTGTGGAGGCCACAGAGAAAGACCTAGTTCTCCGCCTCATCGCGACCGGAGTCCTCACATCCTTTGAAAACTCGAGAGGTCCGCGGAGATCAATGCTTCCAAAGGAGACGATGCCTGACTCCTCTTGAAAATGGATAGGAGTCCCAGGATCCCTGTGGCACGTGGAAAGGGACCCTGGGTCTCCCGCATCACGTGGAGACGCGTCCCAATGGCCATGCCAAGACTCGAGGAGAATCCCGATGTGTCCCTCGCACCTAGGCAGGAGTCCTGACATCGCTGAAGAAACACGTGTCTGGAAGGTCCCTCCCCATCGTAATTCGAGAATATACCTCACCTTACGGCCGCAACTCGAGAAAAACCATGAGACTTCCCCCTCGCCGCGAGATGAGGCCCGATTCCCCTGCACTGCGTGCAGAGCAATTCCGTGTTCCTCATCAAACGTGAAAGGAGCCTTGATTTCCTTGATGGCACTCCAGGGAAAACCGAAGATCACTGTCTCAAGTCTAGAGGGATCCTGAGGTCACTGGAGCAACACAAAAGGGCTCCGTGGACCCCAAGTCAACTCGAGATGAGAGCTTAGTCCTTGGTTTCGACTCAAGAGGAACACCAACTTTCCACAAGCACCTCAAGAGGAGGCTTCTCTCAGCTACAGGTATGTGAGAGGGACCATGAGTTTGTGGCCTCAATGGAATGGACACCGAGATGCTCTGACTCGAAGTAAGGCCGGATATCCCTGCAGTGAATTGAATGCAGGCTTGTCTTGCATCTCCCACGACGAAGGGATGTCTGAATCCCCTGTGGAGACCACAGAGAAAGACCTAGTCCTCAGCCTCACCGCGAACAGAGGCCTCACAGCCTTTGAAAACTCGAGAGGTCCGCGGAGATCAATGCTTCCAAAGGAGACGATCCCTGACTCCGCTTGAAAATTGATAGGAGTCCCAGGATCCCTGTGCACGTGGAAAGGGACTCTGGGTCTCCCGCCTCACGTGGAGACGCGTCCCAATTGGCATGCCAAGACTCGAGGAGAATACCGAGGTGTCCCTCGCACCTAGGCAGAAGTCCTGACGTCGCTGAACAAACACGTGTCTGGAAGAGCCCTCCCCGTCGTAACTCGAGAATATACCCCAGGTTCCGGCCGCAACTCGAGAAAAACCATGAGACTTACCCCTCGCCGCGAGATTAGGCTCGATTTCCCTGCACTGCGTGCAGAGCAATTCCGTGTTCCACATCAAGCCTGAAAGGAGCCTTGATTTCCTTGATGCCACTCCAGAGAAAACCCAAAGTCACAGTCTCAAGTCTAGAGGGATCCTGTGGACACTGGAGCAAAACGAAAGGACTCCGTGGACCCCAAATCAACTCGAGATGAGAGCTTAGTCACTGGCTTCAACTCAAGAGGAATACCAAGTTTCCACAAGCACCTCAAGAGGAGGCTTGTCTCAGCTACATGTATGTGAGAGGTACCCTGAGTTTGTGGCCTCAAGTGGAATGGACACTGAGATGCTCTGACTCGAAGTAAGGCCGGATATCCCTGCAGTGAATTGAATGCAAGCTCGTCTTGCATCTCCCAAGACGACGGGATGTCTGAATCCCCTGTGGAGACCACAGAGAAAGACCTAGTTCCCCGCCTCATCGCGACCCGAGGCCTCACATCCTTTGAAACCTCGAGAGGTCCGCAGAGATCAATGCTTCGAAAGGAGATGATGCCTGACTCCTCTTAAAAATGGTTAGGAGTCCCAGGATCCCTGTCCACATGGACAGGGATTCTGGGTCTCCCGCTTCACGTGGAGACGCGTACCAATTGCCATGCCAAGACTCGAGGAGAATCCCGAGGTGTCCCTCGCACCTAGGCAGGAGTCCTGACGTCGCTGAAAAAACAGGTGTCTGGAAGGGCCCTCCCCGTCGTAACTCGAGAATATACCCCAGGTTCCGGCCGAAACTCGAGAAAAACAATGAGACTTCCCCCTCGCCGTGAGATGAGGCCCGATTCCCCTGCACTGCCTGCAGAGCAATTCGGTGTTCCACATCACACGTGAAAGGAGCCTTGATTTCCTTGATGGCACTCCAGAGAAAACCCAAGATCACTGTCTCAAGTCTAGAGGGATCCTGAGGTCACTGTAGCAACAAGAAAGGGCTCCGTGGACCCCAAATCAACTCGAGATAAGAGCTTAGTCCCTCACTTCGACTCATGAGGAATACCAACTTTCCACAAACACCTCAAGAGGAGGCTTCTCTCAGCTACAGGTATGTGAGAGGGACCCTGAGTTTGTGGCCTCAAGTGGAATGGACACCGAGATGCTCTGACTCGAAGTAAGGCCGGATATCCCTGCAGTGAATTGAATGCAGGCTCGTCTTGCATCTCCCAAGCGAAGGGATGTCTGCATTCCTTTGTGGAGACCACAGAGAAAGACCTAGTTCCCCGCCTCATCGCGACCGGAGGCCTCACATCCTTTGAAAACTCGAGAGGTCCGCGGAGATCAATGCTTCCAAAGGAGACGATGCTTGACTCCTCTTGAAAATTGTAAGGAGTCCCAGGATCCCTGTGGCACGTGGAACGGGACCCTGGGTCTCCCGCCTCACGTGGAGACGCGTCCCAATTGCCATGCCAAGACTCGAGGAGAATCCCGAGGTGTCCCTCGCACCTAGGCAAGAGTCCTGACGTCGCTTAAAAAACACGTGTCTGGAAGGGCCCTCCCCATCGTAACTCGAGAATATACCCCAGGTTCCGGCCGCAACTCGCGAAAAACCATGAGACTTCCCCTCGCCGCGAGATGAGGCCCGATTCCCCTGCACTGCGTGCAGAGCAATTCCGTGTTCCACATCAAACGGGAAAGGAGCCTTGATTTCCTTGATGGCACTTCAGAGAACACCCAAGATCACTGTCTCAAGTCTAGAGGGATCCTGAGGTCACTGTAGCAACACGAAAGGGCTCCGTGGACCCCAAATCAACTCGAGATTAGAGCTTAGTCCCTGGCTTCGACTCAAGAGGAATACCAACTTTCCACAAGCACCTCAAGAGGAGGCTTCTCTCAGCTACAGGTATGTGAGAGGGACCCTGAGTTTGTGGCCTCAAGTGGAATGGACACCGAGATGCTCTGACTCGAAGTAAGGCCGGATATCACTGCAGTGAATTGAATGCAGGCTCGTCTTGCATCTCCCAAGACGAAGGGATGTCTGAATCCCCTGTGGAGACAACAGAGAAAGACCTAGTCTCCGCCTCATCCCGACTGGAGGCCTCACATCCTTTGAAAACTCTAGAGGTCTGCGGAGATCAATGCTTCCAAAGGAGACGATGCCTGACTCCGCTTGAAAATTGATAGGAGTCCCAGGATCCCTGTGGCATGTGGAAAGGGTCCCTGGGTCTCCCGCCTCACGTGGAGACGCGTCCCAATTGCCATGCCAAGACTCGAGGAGAATCCAGAGGTGTCCCTCGCACCTAGGCAGGAGTCCTGACATCGCTGAACAAACACGTGTCTGGAAGGGCCCTCCCCGTCGTAACTAGAGAATATACCCCAGGTTCCGGCCGCAACTCGAGAAAAACCATGAGACTTCCCCCTCGCGGCGAGATGAGGCTCGATTTCCCTGCACTGCATGCAAAGCAATTCCGTGTTCCACATCAAGCCTGAAAGGAGCCTTGATTTCCTTGATGGCACTTCAGAGAAAACCCAAGATCACTGTCTCAAGTCTAGAGGGATCCTGAGGTCACTGGAGCAACACGAAAAGCCTCCGTGGACCCCAAATCAACTCAAGATGAGAGCTTAGTCCTGGCTTCGACTCAAGAGGAATACCAACTTTCCATAAGCACCTCAAAAGGAGGCTTCTCTCAGCAACAGGTATGTGAGAGGGACCCTGAGTTTGTGGCCTCAAGTGGAATGGACACCGAGATGCTCTGACTCGAAGTAAGGCCGGATATCCCTGCAGTGAATTGAATGCAGGCTCGTCTTGCATCTCCCAAGACGAAGGGATGTCTGAATCCCCTGTGGAGACCACAGAGAAAGACCTAGTTCCCCGCCTCATCGCGACCGGAGGCCTCACATCCTTTGAAAACTCGAGAGGTCCGCGGAGATCAATGCTTCCAAAGGAGACGATGCCTGACTCCTCTTGAAAATGGATAGGAGTCCCAGGATCCCTCTGGCACGTAGAAAGGGACCCTGGGTCTCCCGCCTCACGTGGAGATGCGTCCCAATTGCCAGGCCAATACTCGAGGAGAATCCCGAGGTGTCCCTCGCACCTAGGCAGGAGTCCTGACGTCGCTGAACAAACACGTGTCTGGAAGGGCCCTCCCCGTCGTAACTCGAGAATATACCCCAGGTTCCGGCCGCAACTCGAGAAAAACCATGAGACTTCCCCCTCGCCGCGAGATGAGGCCCGATTCCCCTGCACTGCGTGCAGAGCAATTCCGTGTTCCACATCAAACGTGAAAGGAGCCTTGATTTCCTTAATGGCACTTCAGAGAAAACCCAAGATCACTGTCTCAAGTCTAGAGGGATCCTGAGGTCACTGGAGCAACACGAAAAGCCTCCGTGGAACGTAAATCAACTCAAGATGAGAGCTTAGTCCCTGGCTTCGACTCAAGAGGAATACCAACTTTACATAAGCACCTCAAGAGGAGGCTTCTCTCAGCAACAGGTATGTGAGAGGGACCCTGAGTTTGTGGCCTCAAGTGGAATGGACACCGAGATGCTCTGACTCGAAGTAAGGCCGGATATCCCTGCAGTGAATTGAATGCAGGCTCGTCTTGCATCTCCCAAGACGAAGGGATGTCTGAATCCCATGTGGAGACCACAGAGAAAGACCTAGTTCCCCGCCTCATCGCGACCGGAGGCCTCACATCCTTTGAAAACTCGAGAGGTCCGCGGAGATCAATGCTTCCAAAGGAGACGATGCCTGACTCCTCTTGAAAATGGATAGGAGTCCCAGGATCCCTGTGGCACGTGGAAAGGGACCCTGGGTCTCCCGCCTCAAGTGGAGACGCGTCCCAATGGCCAAGCCAAGACTCGAGGAGAATCCCGAGGTGTCCCTCGCACCTAGGCAGGAGTCCTGACGTCGCTGAACAAACACGTGTCTGGAAGGTCCCTCCCCGTCGTAACTCGAGAATATACTCCAGGTTCCGGCCGCAACTCGAGAAAAACCATGAGATTTCCCCCTCGCGGCGAGATGAGGCCCGATTCCCATGCACTGCGTGCAGAGCAATTCCGTGTTCCACATCAAACATGAAAGGAGCCTTGATTTCCTTACTGGCACTCCAGAGAACACCCAAGATCACTGTCTCAATCTAGAGGGATCCTGAGGTCACTGTAGCAACACGAAAGGGCTCCGTGAACCTCAAATCAACTCGAGATGAGAGCTTCTTCCCTAGCTTCGACTCAAGAGGAATACCCACTTTCCACAAGCACCTCAAGAGGAGGCTTCTCTCAGCTACAGGTATGTGAGAGGGACCCTGAGTTTGTGGCCTCAAGTGGAATGTACACCGAGATGCTCTGACTCGAAGGAAGGCCGGATATCCCTGCAGTGAATTGAATGCAGGCTCGTCTTGCATCTCCCACGTCGAAGGGATGTCTGAATCCATTGTGGAGACCACAGAGAAAGACCTAGTTCTCTGCCTCATCGCGACCGGAGGCCTCACGTCCTTTGAAACCTCGAGAGGTCTGCGGAGATCAATGCTTCCAAAGGAGACGATGCCTGACTCCTCTTGAAAATGGATAGGAGTCCCAGGATCCCTGTGGCACGTGGAAAGGGACACTTGGTCTCCCGCCTCACGTGGAGACACGTCCCAATGGACATGCCAAGACTCGAGGAGAATCCCGAGGTGTCCCTCGCACCTAGGCAGGAGTCCTGACGTCCCTGAACAAACACGTGTCTGGAAGGGCCCTCCCCGTCGTAACTCGAGAATATACCCCAGGTTCCGGCCGCAACTCGAGAAAAACCATGAGACTTCCCCCTCGCCGCGAGATGAAGCCCGATTCCCCTGCACTGCGTGCAGGACAATTCCGTGTTCCACATCAAACATGAAAGGAGCCTTGATTTCCTTGATGGCACTCCAGAGAACACCCAAGATCACTGTCTTAAGTCTAGAGGGATCCTGAGGTCTGTGTAGCAACACGAAAGGGCTCCCTGGACCCCAAATCAACCCGAGATGAGAGCTTCGTCCCTGGCTTCAACTCAAGAGGAATACTCACTTTCCAAAAGCACCTCAAGAGGAGGCTTCTCTCAGCTACAGGTATGTGAGAGCGACCCTGAATTTGTGGCCTCAAGTGGAATGGACACCGAGATGCTCTGACTCGAAGGAAGGCCGGATATCCCTGCAGTGAATTGAATGCAGGCTCGTCTTGCATCTACCACGACGAAGGGATGTCTGAATCCCCTGTGGAGACCACAGAGAAAGACCTAGTTCTCCCCCTCATCGCGCCCGGAGGCCTCACATTCTTTGAAAACTCGAGAGGTCCGCGGAGATCAATGCTTCCAAAGGAGACGATGCCTGACTCCTCTTGAAAATGGATAGGAGACCCAGGATCCCTGTGGCACGTATAAAGGGACACGGGGTCTCCCGCCTCACGTGGAGACGCGTCCCAATGGCCATGCCAAGACTCCAGGAGAATCCCGAGGTGTCCCTCGCACCTAGGCAGGAGTCCTGACGACGCTGAACAAACACGTGTCTGGAAGGGCCCTCCCCGTCGTAACTCGAGAATATACCCCAGGGTCCGCCCGCAACTTGAGAAAAACCATGAGACTTCCCCCTCGCCGCGAGATTAGGCCCGATTCCCATGCACTGCGTGCAGAGCAATTCCGTGTTCCACATCAAACATGAAAGGAGCCTTGATTTCCTTAATGGCACTCCAGAGAACACCCAAGATCACTGTCTCAATCTGGAGGGATCCTGAGGTAACTGTAGCAACACGAAAGGGCTCCGTGAACCTCAAATCAACTCGAGATGAGAGCTTCTTCCCTAGCTTCGACTCAAGAGGTATACCCACTTTCCACAAGCACCTCAAGAGGAGGCTTCTCTCAGCTACAGGTATGTGAGAGGGACCCTGAGTTTGTGGCCTCAAGTGGAATGTACACCGAGATGCTCTGACTCGAACGAAGGCCAGATATCCCTGCAGTGAATTGAATGCAGGCTCGTCTTGCATCTCCCACGTCGAAGGGATGTCTGAATCCCTTGTGGAGACCACAGAGAAAGACCTAGTTCTCTGCCTCATCGCGACCGGAGGCCTCACGTCCTTTGAAACCTCGAGAGGTCCGCGGAGATCAATGCTTCCAAAGGAGACGATGCCTTACTCCTCTTGAAAATGGATAGGAGTCCCAGGATCCCTGTGGCACGTGGAAAGGGACCCTGGGTCTCCCGCCTCACGTGGAGACACGTCCCAATGGCCATGCCAAGACTCGAGGAGAATCCCGAGGTGTCCCTCGCACCTAGGCAGGAGTCCTGAAGTCGCTGAACAAACACGTGTCTGGAAGGGCCCTTCCCGTCGTAACTCGAGAATATAACCCAGGTTCCACCCGCAACTCGAGAAAAACCATGAGACTTCCCCCTCGCCGCGAGATGAGGCCCGATTCACCTGCACTGCGTGCAGAGCAATTCCGTGTTCCACATCAAACATGAAAGGAGCCTTGAATCCTTGATGGCACTCCAGAGAACACCCAAGATCACTGTCTCAAGTCTAGAGGGATCCTGAGGTCACTGTAGCAAAATAAAACATCTCCGTGGACCCCAAATCAACTCGATATGAGAGCTTCGTCCCTGGCTTCGACTCAAGAGGAATACCCACTTTCCACAAGCACCTCAAGAGGAGGCTTCTCTCAGCTACAGGTATGTGAGAGGGACCCTGAGTTGTGTCCTCAAGTGGAATGGACACCGAGATGCTCTGACTCGAAGGAAGGCCGGATATCCCTGCAGTGAATTGAATGCAGGCTCGTCTTGCATCTCCCACGACGAAGGGATGTCTGAATTCCCTGTGGAGACCACAGAAAAATACCTAGTTCTCCAGCTCATCGCGACCGGAGGCCTCACGTCCTTTGAAAACTCGAGAGGTCCGCGGAGATCAATGCTTCCAAAGGAGACGATGCCTGACTCCTCTTGAAAATGGATAGGAATCCCAGGATCCCTGTGGCACGTGGAAAGGGACCCTGGGTCTCCCGCCTCACTTGGAGATGCGTCCCAATGGCCATGCCAAGACTCCAGTAGAATCCCGAGGTGTCCCTCACACCTAGGCAGGAGTCCTGACGTCGCTGAACCAACACGTGTCTGGAAGGGCCCTCCCCGTCGTAACTCGAGAATATACCGCAGGTTCCGGCCGCAACTTGAGAAAAACCATGAGACTTCCCCCTCGCCGCGAGATGAGGCCCGATTCCCATGCACTGCGTGCAGAGCAATTCCGTGTTCCACATCAAACATGAAAGGAGCCTTGATTTCCTTAATGGCACTCCAGAGAACACCCAAGATCACTGTCTCAATCTAGAGGGATCCTGAGGTCACTGTAGCAACACGAAAGGGCTCCGTGAACCTCAAATCAACTCGAGATGAGAGCTTCTTCCCTAGCTTCGACTCAAGAGGAATACCCACTTTCCACAAGCACCTCAAGAGGAGGCTTCTCTCAGCTACAGGTATGTGTGAGGGACCCTGAGTTTGTGGCCTCAAATGGAATGGACACCGAGATGCTCTGACTCGAAGGAAGGCCGAATATCCCTGCAGTGAATTAAATGCAGGCTCGTCTTGCATCTCCCACGTCGAAGGGATGTCTGAATCCCTTGTGGAGACCACAGAGAAAGACCTAGTTCTCTGCCTCATCGCGACCGGAGGCCTCACGTCCTTTGAAACCTCGAGAGGTCCACGGAGATCAATGCTTCCAAAAGAGACGATGCCTGACTCCTCTTGAAAATGGATAGGAGTCCCAGGATCCCTGTGGCACGTGGAAAGGGACCCTGGGTCTCCCGCCTCACGTGGAGACACGTCCCAATGGCCATGCCAAGACTCGAGGAGAATCCCAAGGTGTCCCTCGCACCTAGGCAGGAGTCCTGACGTCGCTGAACAAACACGTGTCTGGAAGGGCCCTCCCCGTCGTAACTCGAGAATATACCCCAGGTTCCGGCCGCAACTCGAGAAAAACCATGAGACTTCCCCCTTGCCGCGAGATGAGGCCCGATTCCCCTGCACTGCGTGCAGAGCAATTCCGTGTTCCACAGCAAACTTGAAAGGAGCCTTGATTTCCTTAATGGCACTCCAGAGAACACCCAAGATCACTGTTTCAAGTCTAGAGGGATCCTGAGGTCATTGTAGCAACACGAAAGGGCTCCGTGGACGCCAAATCAACTCGAGATGAGAGCTTCGTCCCAGGCTTCGACTCAAGAGGAATACGCACTTTCCACAAGCACCTCAAGAGGAGGCTTCTTTCAGCTACAGGTATGTGAGAGGGACCCTGAGTTTGTGGCCTCAAGTGGAATGGACACCGAGATGCTCTGACTCGAAGTAAGGCCGGATATCCCTGCAGTGAATTGAATGCAGGCTCGTCTTGCATCTCCCACGACGAAGGAATGTCTGAATCCCCTGTGGAGACCACAGAGAAAGACCTAGTTCTCCCCCTCATCGCGCCCGGAGGCCTCACATCCTTTGAAAACTCGAGAGGTCCGCGGAGATCAATGCTTCCAAAGGAGACGATGCCTGACTCCTCTTGAAAATGGATAGGAGTCCCAGGATCCCTGTGGCACGTGGAAAGCGACCCTGGGTCTCCCGCCTCACGTGGAGACGCGTCCCAATGGCCATGCCAAGACTCGAGGAGAATCCCGAGGTGTCCCTCACACCTAGGCAGGAGTCCTGACATCGCTGAACAAACACGTGTCTGGAAGGGCCCTCCCCGTCGTAACTCGAGAATATACCGCAGGTTCCGGCCGCAACTCGAGAAAAACCATGAGACTTCCCCCTCGCCGCGAGATGAGGCCCGATTCCCCTGAACTGCGTGCAGAGCAATGCCGTGTTCCACATCAAACATGAGAGGATCCTTGATTTCCTTAATGGCACTCCAGAGAACACCCAAGATCACTGTCTCAAGTCTAGAGGGATCCTGAGGTCACTGTAGCAACACGAAAGGGCTCCGTGGACCCCAAATCAACTCGAGATGATAGCTTCTTCCCTGGCTCCGACTCAAGAGGAATACCCACTTTCCACAAGCACCTCAAGAGGAGGCTTCTCTCAGCTACAGGTATGTGAGAGGGACCCTGAGTTTGTGGCCTCAAGTGGAATGGACAACGAGATGCTCTGACTCGAAGGAAGGCCGGATATCCGTGCAGTGAATTGCATGCAGGCTAGTCTTGCATCTCCCACGACGAAGGGATGTCTGAATCCCCTGTGGAGACCACAGAGAAAGACCTAGTTCTCCGCCTCATCGTGACCGGAGGCCTCACGTCCTTTGAAAACTCGAGAGGTCCGCAGAGATCAATGCTTCCAAAGGAGACGATGCCTGACTCCTCTTGAAAATGGATAGGAGTCCCAGGATCCCTGTGGCACGTGGAAAGGGACCCTTGGTCTCCCGCCTCACGTGGAGACGCGTCCCAATGGACATTCCAAGACTCGAGGAGAATCCCGAGGTGTCCCTGGCACCTAGGCAGGAGTCCTGACGTCCCTGAACAAACACGTGTCTGGAAGGGCCCTCCCCGTCGTAACTCGAGAATATACCCCAGGTTCCGGCCGCAACTCGAGAAAAACCATGAGACTTCCCCCTCGCTGCGACATGAGGCCCGATTCCCCTGAACTGCGTGCAGAGCAATTCCGTGTTCCACATCAAACATGAAAGGAGCCTTGATTTCCTTAATGGCACTCCAGAGAACACCCAAGATCACTGTCTCAATCTAGAGGGATCCTGAGGTCACTGTAGCAACAAGAAAGGGCTCCGTGAACCTCAAATCAACTCGAGATGAGAGCTTCTTCCCTAGCTTCGACTCAAGAGGAATACCCACTTTCCACAAGCACCTCAAGAGGAGGCTTCTCTCAGCTACAGGTATGTGTGAGGGACCCTGAGTTTGTGGCCTCAAATGGAATGGACACCGAGATGCTCTGACTCGAAGGAAGGCCGAATATCCCTGCAGTGAATTAAATGCAGGCTCGTCTTGCATCTCCCACGTCGAAGGGATGTCTGAATCCCTTGTGGAGACCACAGAGAAAGACCTAGTTCTCTGCCTCATCGCGACCGGAGGCCTCACATCCTTTGAAAATTCGAGAGGTCCGCGGAGATCAATGCTTCCAAAGGAGACGATGCCTGACTCCTCTTGAAAATGGATAGAAGTCCCAGGATCCCTGTGGCACGTGGAAAGGGACACTGGGTCTCCAGCCTCACGTGGAGACGCGTCCCAATGGCCATGCCAAGACTCGAGGAGAATCCCGAGGTGTCCCTCGCACCTAGGCAGGAGTCCTGACGTCGCTGAACAAACACGTGTCTGGAAGGGCCCTCCCCGTTATAACTCGAGAATATAACCCAGGTTCCAGCCGCAACTCGAGAAAAACCATGCGACTTCCCCCTCGCCGCGAGATGAGGCCCGATTCCCATGCACTGCGTGCAGAGCAATTCCGTGTTCCACATCAAACATGAAAGGAGCCTTGATTTCCTTAATGGCACTCCAGAGAACACCCAAGATCACTGTCTCAATCTAGAGGGATCCTGAGGTCACTGTAGCAACACGAAAGGGCTCCGTGAACCTCAAATCAACTCGAGATGAGAGCTTCTTCCCTAGCTTCGACTCAAGAGGAATACCCACTTTCCACAAGAACCTCAAGGGGAGGCTTCTCTCAGCTAAAGGTATGTGAGAGGGACCCTGAGTTTGTGGCCTCAAGTGGAATGTACACCGAGATGCTCTGACTCGAAGGAAGGCCGGATATCCCTGCAGTGAATTGAATGCAGGCTCGTCTTGCATCTCCCACGACGAAGGGATGTCTGAATCCCCTGTGGAGACCACAGATAAAGACCTAGTTCTCCACCTCATCGCGACCGGAGGCCTCACGTCCTTTGAAAACTCGAGAGGTCCGCGGAGATCAATGCTTCCAAAGGAGACGATGCCTGACTCCTATTGAAAATGGATAGGAGCCCCAGGATCCCTGTGGCACGTGGAAAGCGACCCTGGGTCTCCCACCTCACGTGGAGACGCGTCCCAATGGCCATGCCAAGACTCGAGGAGAATCCCGAGGTGTCCCTCGCACCTAGGCAGGAGTCCTGACGTCGCTGAACAAACACGTGTCTGGAAGGTCCCTCCCCGTCGTAACTCGAGAATATACCCCAGGTTCCGCCCGCAACTCGAGAAAAACCATGAGACTTCCCCTTCGCCGCGAGATGAATCCCGATTCCCCTGCACTGCGTGCAGAGCAATTCCATGTTCCTCATCAAACATGAAAGGAGCCTTGATTTCCTTGATGGCACTCCAGAGAACACCCAAGATCACTGTATCAAGTCTAGAGGGATCCTGAGGTCACTGTAGCAACACGAAAGGGTTCCATGGACCCCAAATCAACTCGAGATGAGAGCTTCTTCCCTGGCTTCGACTCAAGAGGAATACCCACTTTCCACAAGCACCTCAAGAGGAGGCTTCTCTCAGCTACAGGTATGTGAGAGGGACCCTGAGATTGTGGCCTCAAGTGGAATGGACAACGAGATGCTCTGACTCGAAGGAAGGCCGGATATCCGTGCAGTGAATTGCATGCAGGCTCGTCTTGCATCTCCCACGACGAAGGGATGTCTGAATCCCCTGTGGAGACCACAGAGAAAGACCTAGTTCTCCGCCTCATAGCGACCGGAGGCCTCACATCCTTTGAAAACTCGAGAGGTCCACGGAGATCAATGCTTCCAAAGGAGACGATGCCTGACTCCTCTTGAAAATGGATAGGAGTACCAGGATCCCTGTGGCACGTGGAAAGGGACCCTGGGTCTCCCGCTTCACGTGGAGACGCGTCCCAATTGCCATGCCAAGACTCGAGGAGAATCCAGAGGTGTCCCTCGCACCTAGGAGGGGTCCTGACGTCGCGGAACAAACACTTGTCTGGAAGGGCCCTCCCCGTTGTAAATCGAGAATATACCCCAGGTTCCAGCCGCAACTCGAGAAAAACAATGAGACTTCCCCCTCGCCGCGAGATGAGGCCCGATTCCCCTGCACTGCGTGCAGAGCAATTCCGTGTTCCACATCAAACGTGAAAGGAGCCTTGATTTCCTTGATGGCACTCCAGAGAAAACCAAAAGTCACTGTGTCAAGTCTAGAGGGATCCTGAGGCCACTGTAGCAGCATGAAAGGGCTCCGGGGACCCCAAATCAACTCGAGATGAGAGCTTAGTCCCTGGCTTCGACTCAAGAGGAATACCAACTTTCCACAATCACCTCAAGAGGAGGCTTCTCTCAGCTACAGGTATATTTGAGGGACCCTGAGTTTGTGGCCTCAAGTGGAATGGACACCGAGATGCTCTGACTCGAAGTAAGGCTGGATATCCCTGCAGTGAATTGAATGCAGGCTCGTCTTGCATCTCCCAAGACGAAGGGATGTCTGAATCCCCTGTGGAGACCACAGAGAAAGACCTAGTCCTCCGCCTCATCGCGACCAGAGGCCTCACATCCTTTGAAAACTCGAGAGGTCTGCAGAGATCAATGCTTCCAAAGGAGACGATGCCTGACACCTCTAGAAAATGGATAGGAGTCCCAGGATCCCTGTGGCACGTGGAAAGGGACCCTGGGTCTCCCGCCTCACGTGGAGACGCATCCCAATAGCCATGCCAAGACTCGAGGAGAATCCCGAGGTGTCCCTCGCACCTAGGCAGGAGTCCTGACGTCGCTGAACAAACACGTGTCTGGAAGGGCCCTCCCCGTCGTAACTCCAGAATATACCCAAGGTTCCGGCCGCAACTCGAGAAAAACCATGAGACTTCCCCCTCGCCGCGAGATGAAGCCCGATTGCCCTGCCCTGCGTGCAGAGCAATTCCGTGTTCCACATCAAAAGTGAAAGGAGCCTTGATTTCCTTGATGGCACTCCAGAGAAAACCCAAGATCACTGTCTCAAGTCTAGAGGGATCCTGAGGTCACTGGAGCAACACGAAAGGGCTCCGTGGACCCCAAATCAACTCGAGATGAGAGCTTAGTCCCTGCCTTCGAGTCAAGAGGAATACCAACTTTCCACAAGCACCTCAAGAGGAGGCTTCTCTCAGCTACAGGTATGTGAGAAGGACCCTGAGTTTGTGGCCTCAAGTGGAATGGACACCGAGATGCTCTGACTCGAAATAAGGCCGGATATCCCTGCAGTGAATTGAATGCAGGCTCGTCTTGCATCTCCCAAGACGAAGGGATGTCTGAATCCCCTGTGGAGACCACAGAGAAAGACCTAGTCCTCCACCTCAACGCAACCGGAGGCCTCATATCCTTTGAAAACTCGAGAGGTCCGCAGAGATCAATATTTCTGAAGGAGACGATGCCTGATTCCTCTTGAAAATGGATAGGAGTCCCAGGATCCCTGTGGCACGTGGAAAGGGACCCTGGGTCTCCCGCCTCACGTGGAGACGAGTCCCAATTGCCATGCCAAGACTCGAGGAGAATCCCGAGGTGTCCCTCGCACCTAGGCAGGAATCCTGACGTCGCTGAACAAACACGTGTCTGGAAGGGCCCTCCCCGTCGTAACTCGAGAATATACCCCAGGTTCCGGCCGCAACTCGAGAAAAACCATGAGACTTCCCCCTCGCCGCGAGATGAGGCCCGATTCCCCTGCCCTGCGTGCAGAGCAATTCCGTTTTCCACATCAAACGTGAAAGGAGCCTTGATTTCCTTGATGGCACTCCAGAGAAAACCCAAGTTCACTGTCTCAAGTCTAGAGGGATCCTGAGGTCACTGGACCAACAGGAAAGGGCTCCGTGGACCCCAAATCAACTCGAGATGAGAGCTTAGTCCCTGGCTTAGACTCAAGCGGAATACCAACTTTCCACAAGCACCTCATGAGGAGGCTTCTCTCAGCTACAGCTATGTGAGAGGGACCCTGAGTTTGTGGCCTCAAGTGGAATGGACACCGAAATGCTCTGACTCGAAGTAAGGCCGGATATCCCTGCAGTGAATTGAATGCAGGCTCGTCTTGCATCTCGCAAGACGAAGGGATGTCTGAATCCGCTGTGGAGACCACAGAGAAAGACCTAGTTCTCCGCTTCATGGCGACCGGAGCCCTCACATCCTTTGAAAACTCGAGAGGTCCGCGGAGATCAATGCTTCCAAAGGAGACGATGCCTGACTCCTCTTGAAAATGGATAGGAGTCCCAGGATCCCTGTGGCACGTGGAAAGGGAACCTGGGTCTCCCGCCTCACGTGGAGACGCGTCCAAATTGCCATACCAAGACTCGAGGAGAATCCCGAGGTGTCCCTCGCACCTAGGGAGGAGTCCTGATGTCGCTGAACAAACACGTGTCTGGAAGGGCCCTCCCCGTCGTAACTCGAGAATATACCCCAGGTTCCGGCCGCAACTCGAGAAAAACCATGAGATTTCCCCCTCGCCGCGAGTTGAGGCCCGATTCCCCTGCACTGCATGCAGAGCAATTCCGTGTTCCACATCAAACGTGAAAGGAGCCTTGATTTCCTTGATGGCACTCCAGATAAAACCCAAGATCACTGTCTCAAGTCTAGAGGGATCCTGAGGTCACTGGACCAACAGGAAAGGGCTCTGTGGACCCCAAATCAACTCGAGATGACAGCTTAGTCCCTGGATTAGACTCAAGAGGAATACCAACTTTCCACAAGCACCTCAAGAGGAGGCTTCTCTCAGCTACAGGTATATTTGAGGGACCCCGAGTTTGTGGCCTCAAGTGGAATGGACACCGAGATGCTCTGACTCGAAGTAAGGCCAGATATCCCTGCAGTGAATTGAATGCAGGGTCGTCTTGCATCTCCCAAGACGAAGGGATGTCTGAATCCCCTGTGGAGACCACAGAGAAAGACCTAGTCCTCCGCCTGATCGCGACCGGAGGCCTCACATCCTTTGAAAACTCGAGAGGTCTGCAGAGATCAATGCTTCCAAAGGAGACGATGCCCGAATCCTCTTGAAAATGGATAGGAGTCCCAGGATCCCTGTGGCACGTGGAAAGGGACCCTGGGTCTCCCGCCTCACGTGGATACGCGTCCCAATTGCCATGCCAAGACTCGAGGAGAATCCCGAGGTGTCCCTCGCACCTAGGCAGGAGTCCTGACGTCGCTGAACAAACACGTGTCTGGAAGAGCCCTCCCCGTAGTAACTGCAGAATATACACTAGGTTCCGGCCGCAACTCGAGAAAAACCATGAGACTTCCCCCTCGCCCCGAGATGAGGCCCGATTCCCCTGCCCTGCGTGCAGAGCAATTCCTTGTTCCACATCAAAAGTGAAAGGAGCCTTGATTTCCTTGATGGCACTCCAGAGAAAACCCAAGATCACTGTCTCAAGTCTAGAGGGATCCTGAGGTCACTGGATCAACACGAAAGGGCTCCGTGGACCCCAAATCAACTCGAGATGAGAGCTTAGTCCCAGCCTTCGAGTCAAGAGGAATACCAACTTTCCACAAGCACCTCAGGAGGAGGCTTCTCTCAGCTACAGGAATGTGAGAGGGACCCTGAGTTTGTGGCCTCAAGTGGAATGGACACCGAGATGCTCTGACTCGAAGTAAGGCCGGATATCCCTGCAGTGAATTGAATGCAGGCTCGTCTTGCATCTCCCAAGACGAAGGGATGTCTGAATCCGCTGTGGAGACCACAGAGAAAGACCTAGTTCTCCGCTTCATGGCGACCGGAGCCCTCACATCCTTTGAAAACTCGAGAGGTCCGCGGAGATCAATGCTTCCAAAGGAGACGATGCCTGACTCCTCTTGAAAATGGATTGGAGTCCCAGGATCCCTGTGGCACGTGGAAAGGGACCCTGGGTCTCCCGCCTCACGTGGAGACGCGTCCAAATTGCCATGCCAAGACTCGAGGAGAATCCCGAGGTGTTCCTCGCACCTAGGCAGGAGTCCTGACGTCGCTGAACAAACACGTGTCTGGAAGGGCCCTCCCCGTCGTAACTCGAGAATATACCCCAGGTTCCGGCCGCAACTCGAGAAATACCATGAGATTTCCCCCTCGCCGCGAGTTGAGGCCCGATTCCCCTGCACTGCATGCAGAGCAATTCCGTGTTCCACATCAAACGTGAAAGGAGCCTTGATTTCCTTGATGGAACTCCAGAGAAAACCCAAGATCACTGTCTCAAGTCTAGAGGGATCCTGAGGTCACTGGAGCAACACGAAAGGGCTCCGTGGACCCCAAATCAACTCGAGATGAGAGCTTAGTCCCTGCCTTCGAGTCAAGAGGAATACCAACTTTCCACAAGCACCTCAAGAGGAGGCTTCTCTCAGCTACAGGTATGTGAGAAGGACCCTGAGTTTGTGGCCTCAAGTGGAATGGACACCGAGATGCTCTGACTCGAAATAAGGCCAGATATCCCTGCAGTGAATTGAATGCAGGCTCGTCTTGCATCTCCCAAGACGAAGGGATGTCTGAATCCCCTGTGGAGACCACAGAGAAAGACCTAGTCCTCCACCTCAACGCACCCGGAGGCCTCATATCCTTTGAAAACTCGAGAGGTCCGCAGAGATCAATATTTCTGAAGGAGACGATGCCTGATTCCTCTTGAAAATGGATAGGAGTCCCAGGATCCCTGTGGCACGTGGAAAGGGACCCTGGGTCTCCCGCCTCACGTGGAGACGAGTCCCAATTGCCATGCCAAGACTCGAGGAGAATCCCGAGGTGTCCCTCGCACCTAGGCAGGAATCCTGACGTCGCTGAACAAACACGTGTCTGGAAGGGCCCTCCCCGTCGTAACTCGAGAATATACCCCAGGTTCCGGCCGCAACTCGAGAAAAACCATGAGACTTCCCCCTCGCCGCGAGATGAGGCCCGATTCCCCTGCCCTGCGTGCAGAGCAATTCCGTTTTCCACATCAAACGTGAAAGGAGCCTTGATTTCCTTGATGGCACTCCAGAGAAAACCCAAGTTCACTGTCTCAAGTCTAGAGGGATCCTTAGGTCACTGGACAAACAGGAAAGGGCTCCGTGGACCCCAAATCAACTCGAGATGAGAGCTTAGTCCCTGGCTTAGACTCAAGAGGAATACCAACTTTCCACAAGCACCTCATGAGGAGGCTTCTGTCAGCTACAGGTATGTGAGAGGGACCCTGAGTTTGTGGCCTCAAGTGGAATGGACACCGAGATGCTCTGACTCGAAGTAAGGCCGGATATCCCTGCAGTGAATTGAATGCAGGCTCGTCTTGCATCTCCCAAGACGAAGGGATGTCTGAATCCGCTGTGGAGACCACAGAGAAAGACCTAGTTCTCCGCTTCATGGCGACCGGAGCCCTCACATCCTTTGAAAACTCGAGAGGTCCGCGGAGATCAATGCTTCCAAAGGAGACGATGCCTGACTCCTCTTGAAAATGGATAGGAGTCCCAGGATCCCTGTGGCACGTGGAAAGGGACCCTGGGTCTCCCGCCTCACGTGGAGACGCGTCCAAATTGCCATGCCAAGACTCGAGGAGAATCCGGAGGTGTCCCTTGTACCTAGGCAGGAGTCCTGACGTCGCTGAACAAACACGTGTCTGGAAGGGCCCTCCCCGTCGTAACTCGAGAATATACCCCAGGTTCCGGCCGCAACTCGAGAAAAACCATGAGATTTCCCCCTCGCCGCGAGTTGAGGCCCGATTCCCCTTCACTGCATGCAGAGCAATTCCGTGTTCCACATCAAACGTGAAAGGAGCCTTGATTTCCTTGATGGCACTCCAGAGAAAACCCAAGATCACTGTCTCAAGTCTAGAGGGATCCTGAGGTCACTGGACCAACAGGAAAGGGCTCCGTGGACCCCAAATCAACTCGAGATGACAGCTTAGTCCCTGGATTAGACTCAAGAGGAATACCAACTTTCCACAAGCACCTCAAGAGGAGGCTTCTCTCAGCTACAGGTATATTTGAGGGACCCCGAGTTTGTGGCCTCAAGTGGAATGGACACCGAGATGCTCTGACTCGAAGTAAGGCCAGATATCCCTGCAGTGAATTGAATGCAGGGTCGTCTTGCATCTCCCAAGACGAAGGGATGTCTGAATCCCCTGTGGAGTCCACAGAGAAAGACCTAGTCCTCCGCCTGATCGCGACCGGAGGCCTCACATCCTTTGAAAACTCGAGAGGTCTGCAGAGATCAATGCTTCCAAAGGAGACGATGCCCGACTCCTCTTGAAAATGGATAGGAGTCTCAGGATCCCTGTGGCACGTGGAAAGGGACCCTGGGTCTCACGCCTCACGTGGAGACGCGTCCCAATTGCCATGTCAAGACTCGAGGAGAATCCCGAGGTGTCCCTCGCACCTAGGCAGGAGTCCTGACGTCGCTGAACAAACACGTGTCTGGAAGAGCCCTCCCCGTAGTAACTGCAGAATATACACTAGGTTCCGGCCGCAACTCGAGAAAAACCATGAGACTTCCCCCTCGCCCCGAGATGAGGCCCGATTCCCCTGCCCTTCGTGCAGAGCAATTCCTTGTTCCACATCAAAAGTGAAAGGAGCCTTGATTTCCTTGATGGCACTCCAGAGAAAACCCAAGATCACTGTCTCAAGTCTAGAGGGATCCTGAGGTCACTGGATCAACACGAAAGGGCTCCGTGGACCCCAAATCAACTCGAGATGAGAGCTTAGTCCCTGGCTTCGAGTCAAGAGGAATACCAACTTTCCACAAGCACCTCAGGAGGAGGCTTCTCTCAGCTACAGGAATGTGAGAGGGTCCCTGAGTCTGTGGCCTCAAGTGGAATGGACACCGAGATGCTCTGACTCGAAATAAGGCCGGATATCCCTGCAGTGAATTGAATCCAGGCTCGTCTTGTATCTCCCAAGACGAAGGGATGTCTGAATGCCCTGTGGAGACCACAGAGAAAGACCTAGTCCTCCACCTCAACGCAACCGGAGGCCTCATATCCTTTGAAAACTCGAGAGGTCCGCGGAGATCAATACTTCCGAAGGAGACGATGCCTGACTCCTCTTGAAAATGGATAGGAGTCCCAGGATCCCTGTGGCACGTGGAAAGGGACCCTGGGTCTCCCGCCTCACGTGGAGACGCGTCCCAATTGCCAGGCCAAGACTCGAGGAGAATCCCGAGGTGTCCCTCGCACCTAGGCAGGAGTCCTGACGTCGCTGAACAAACACGTGTCTGGAAGGGCCCTCCCCGTCGTAACTCGAGAATATACCCGAGGTTTCGGCCGCAACTCGAGAAAAACCATGAGACTTCCCCCTCGCCGCTGGATGAGGCCCGATTCCCCTGCACTGCGTGCAGAGCAATTCTGTTTTCCACATCAAACGTGAAAGGAGCCTTGATTTCCTTGATGGCACTCCAGAGAAAACCCAAGTTCACTGTCTCAAGTCTAGAAGGATCCTGAGGTCACTGGAGCAACACGAAAGGGCTCTGTGGACCCCAACTCAACTCGAGATGAGAGCTTAGTCCCTGGCTTCGACTCAAGAGGAATACCAACTTTCCACAAGCACCTCAAGAGGAGGCTACTCTCATGTACAGGTATGTGAGAGGGACCCTGAGTTTGTGGCCTCAAGTGGAATGGACACCGAGATGCTCTGACTCGAAGTAAGGCTGGATATCCCTGCAGTGAATTGAATGCAGGCTCGTCTTGCATGTCCCAAGACGAAGAGTTGTCTGAATCCCCTGTGGAGACCACAGAGAAAGATCTCGTTCTCCGCCTCATCGAGACCGGAGGCCTCACATCCTTTGAAAACTCGAGAGGTCCGCGGAGATCAATGCTTCCAAAGGAGAAGATGCCTGACTCTTCTTGAAAATGGATAGGAGTCCCAGGATCCCTGTGGCAAGTGGAAAGGGACCCTGGGTCTCCCGCCTCACATGGAGACGGGTCCCAATTGCCATGCCAAGACTCGAGGAGAATCCCGAGGTGTCCCTCGCACCTAGGCAGGAGTCCTGACGTCGCTGAACAACACGTGTCTGGAAGGGCGCTCCCTGTCGTTACTCGAGAATATACCCCAGGTTTCGTCCGCAACTTGAGAAAAACCATGAGACATCCCCTTTGCCGCGAGATGAGGCCCGATTCCCCTACACTGCGTGCAGAGCAATTCCGTGTTCCACATCAAACGTGAAAGGACCCTTGATTTCCTTGATGGCACTCCAGAGAAAACCCAAGATCACTGTCTCAAGTCTAGAGGGATCCTGAGGTCACTGGAGCAACACGAAAGAACTCCGTGGACCCCAAATCAACTGGAGATGAGAGTTTAGTCCCTGGCTTCGACTCAAGAGGAATACCAACTTTCCACAAGCACCTCAAGAGGATGCTTCTCTTAGCTACAGGTACGTGAGAGTGACCATGAGTTTGTGGCCTCAAGTGGAATGGACACCGAGATGCTCTGACTCGAAGGTAGGCCGGATATCCCTACAGTGAATTGAATGCAGGCTCGTCTTGCATCTCCCAAGACGAAGGGATGTCTGAATACGCTGTGGAGACCACAGAGAAAGACCGAGTTCTCCGCCTCATGGCGACCGGAGGCCTCACATCCTTTGAAAACTCGAGAGGTCCGCGGAGATCAATGCTTCCAAAGGAGACGATGCCTGACTCCTCTTGAAAATGGATAGGAGTCCCAGGATCCCTGTGGCACGTGGAAAGGGACCCTGGGTCTCCCGCCTCACGTGGAGATGCGTCCCAATTGCCATGCCAAGACTCGAGGAGAATCCCGAGGTGTCCCTCGCCCCTAGGCAGGAGTCTTGACGTCGCTGAACAAACACGTGTCTGGAAGGGCCCTCCCCGTCGTAACTCGAGAATATACCCCAGGTTCGGGCCGCAACTCGAGAAAAAACATGAGATTTCCCCCTCGCCGCGAGATGAGGCCTGATTCCCCTGCACTGCATGCAGAGCAATTCCGAGTTCCACATCAAACGTGAAAGGAGCCTTGATTTCCTTGATGGCACTCCAGAGAAAACCCAAGATAACTGTCTCAAGTCTAGAGGTATCCTGAGGTCACTGGACCAACAGGAAAGGGTTCCGTGGACCCCAAATCAACTCGAGATGAGAGCATAGTCCCTGGCTTAGACTCAAGAGGAATACCAACTTTCCACAAGCACCTCAAGAGGAGGCTTCTCTCACCTACAGGTATATTTGAGGGACCCCGAGTTTGTGGCCTCAAGTGGAATGGACACCGAGATGCTCTGACTCGAAATAAGGCCGGATATCCCTGCAGTGAATTGAATGCAGGCTCGTCTTCCATCTCCCAAGACGAAGGGATGTCTGAATCCCCTGTGGAGACCACAAGGAAAGACCTAGTCCTCCACCTCAACGCAACCGGAGGCCTCATATCCTTTGAAAACTCGAGAGGTCCGCGGAGATCAATATTTCCGAAGGAGACGATGCCTGACTCCTCTTGAAAATGGATAGGAGTCCCAGGATCCCTGTGGCACGTGGAAAGGGACACTGGGTCTCCCGCCTCACGTGGAGACGCGTCCCAATGGCCATGCCAAGACTCGAGGAGAATCCCGAGGTGTCCCTCGCACCTAGGCAGGAGTCCTGACGTCACTGAACAAACACGTGTCTGGAAGGGCCCTCCCCGTCGTAACTCGAGAATATACCCCAGGTTTCGGCCGCAACTTGAGAAAAACCATGAGACATCCCCTTTGCCGCGAGATGAGGCCCGATTCCCCTGCACTGCGTGCAGAGCAATTCCGTGTTCCACATCAAACGTGAAAGGAGCCTTGATTTCCTTGATGGCACTCCAGAGAAAACCCAAGATCACTGTCTCAAGTCTAGAGGGATCCTGAGGTCACTGGAGCAACACGAAAGGGCTCCATGGACCCCAAATTAACTCGAGATGAGAGCTTAGTCCCTGGCTTCGACTCAAGAGGAATACCAACTTTCCACAAGCACCTCAAGAGGAGGCTTCTCTCAGCTACAGGTATGTGAGAGGGACCCTGAGTTTGTGGCCTCAAGTGGAATGGACACCGAGATGCTCTGACTCGAAGTAAGGCCGGATATTCCTGCAGTGAATTGAATGCAGGCTCGTCTTGAATCTCCCAAGACGAAGGGATGTCTTAATCCGCTGTGGAGACCACAGAGAAAGACCGAGTTCTCCGCCTCATGGCGACCGAGGCCTCACATCCTTTGAAAACTCGAGAGGTCCGCGGAGATCAATGCTTCCAAAGGAGACGATGCCTGACTCCTCTTGAAAATGGATAGGAGTCCCAGGATCCCTGTGGCACGTGGAAAGGGACCCTGGGTCTCCCGCCTCACGTGGAGACGCGTCCCAATTGCCATGCCAAGACTCGAGGAGAATCCCGAGGTGTCCCTCGCACCTAGGCAGGAGTCCTGACGTCGCTGAACAAACACGTGTCTGGAAGGGCCCTCCCCGTCGTAACTCGACAATATACCCCAGGTTCCGGCCGCAACTCGAGAAAAACCATGAGATTTCCCCCTCGCCGCGAGTTGAGGCCCTATTCCCCTGGACTGCATGCAGAGCAATTCTGTGTTCCACATCAAACGTGAAAGGAGCCTTGATTTCCTTGATGGCACTCCAGAGAAAACCCAAGATCACTGTCTCAAGTCTAGAGGGATCCTGAGGTCACTGGACCAACAGGAAAGGGCTCCGTGGACCCCAAATCAACTCGAGATGAGAGCTTAGTCCCTGGCTTAGACTCAAGAGGAATACCAACTTTCCACAAGCACCTCAAGAGGAGGCTTCTCTCAGCTACAGGTATATTTGAGGGACCCCGAGTTTGTGGCCTCAAGTGGAATGGACACCGAGATGCTCTGAATCGAAGTAAGGCCAGATATCCTGGCAGTGAATTGAATGCAGGCTCGTCTTGCATCTCCCAAGACAAATGGATGTCTGAATCCCCTGTGGAGACCACAGAGAAAGACTTAGTCCTCCGCCTCATCGCGACCGGAGGCCTCACATCCTTTGAAAACTCGAGAGTTCTGCAGAGATCAATGCTTCCAAAGGAGACGATGCCCGACTCCTCTTGAAAATGGATAGGAGTCCCAGGATCCCTGTGGCACGTGGAAAGGGACCCTGGGTCTCCCGCCTCATGTGGAGACGCATCCCAATTGCCATGCCAATACTCGATGAGAATCCCGAGGTGTCCCTCGCACCTAGGCAGGAGTTCTGACGTCGCTGAACAAACACGTGTCTGGAAGGGCCCTCCCCGTTGTAACTCCAGAATATACCCGAGGTTCCGGCAGCAACTCGAGAAAAACCATGAGACTTCCCCCTCGCCGCGAGATGAGGCCCGATTCCCCTGCCCTGCGTGCAGAGCAATTCCTTGTTCCACATCAAAAGTGAAAGGAGCCTTGATTTCCTTGATGGCACTCCAGAGAAAACCCAAGATCACTGTCTCAAGTCTAGAGGGATCCTGAGGTCACTGGAGCAACACGAAAGGGCTCCATGGACCCCAAATCAACTCGAGATGAGAGCTTAGTCCCTGGCTTCGAGTCAAGAGGAATATCAACTTTCCACAAGCACCTCAGGAGGAGGCTTCTCTCAGCTACATGTATGTGAGAGGGACCCTGAGTTTGTGGCCTCAAGTGGAATGGACACCGAGATGCTCTGACTCGAAATAAGGCTGGATATCCCTGCAGTGAATTGAATCCAGGCTCGTCTTGCATCTCCCAAGACGAAGGGATGTCTGAATGCCCTGTGGAGACCACAGAGAAAGACCTAGTCCTCTACCTCAACGCAACCGGAGGCCTCATATCCTTTGAAAACTCGAGAGGTCCGCGGAGATCAATACTTCCGAAGGAGACGATGCCTGACTCCTCTTGAAAATGGATAGGAGTCCCAGGATCCCTGTGGCACGTGGAAAGGGACCCTGGGTCTCCCGCCTCACGTGGAGACGCGTCCCAATTGCCATGCCAAGACTCGAGGAGAATTCCGAGTTGTCCCTCGCACCTAGGCAGGAGTCCTGACGTCGCTGAACAAACACGTGTCTGGAAGGGCCCTCCCCGTCGTAACTCGAGAATATACCCCAGGTTCCGGCCGCAACTCGAGAAAACCATGAGACTTCCCCTTTGCCACGAGTTGAGGCCCCATTCCCCTGCACTGCGTGCAGAGCAATTCCGTGTTCCACATCAAACGTGAAAGGAGCCTTGATTTCCTTGATGGCACTCCAGAGAAAACCCATGATCACTGTCTCAAGTCTAGAGGGATCCTGAGGTCACTGGAGCAACACGAAAGAGCTCCGTGGACCCCAAATCAACTCGAGATGAGAGCTTAGTCCCTGGCTTCGACTCAAGAGGAATACCAACTTTCCACAAGCACCTCAAGAGGAGGCTTCTCTCAGCTACAGGTACGTGAGAGGGACACTGAGTTTGTGGCCTCAAGTGGAATGGACACCGAGATGCTCTGACTCGAAGTAAGGCCGGATATCCCTGCAGTGAATTGAATGCAGGCTCGTCTTGCATCTCCCAAGACGAAGGGATGTCTGAATACGCTGTGGAGACCACAGAGAAAGACCGAGTTCTCCGCCTCATGGCGACCGGAGCCCTCACATCCTTTGAAAACTCGAGAGGTCCGCGGAGATCAATGCTTCCAATGGAGACGATGCCTGACTCCTCTTGAAAATGGATAGGAGTCCCAGGATCCCTGTGACACGTGGAAAGGGACACTGGGTCTCCCGACTCACGTGGAGATGCGTCCCAATTGCCATGCCAAGACTCGAGGAGAATCCCGAGGTGTCCCTCGCACCTAGGCAGGAGTCCTGTCGTCGCTGAACAAACACGTGTCTGGAAGGGCCCTCCCCGTCGTAACTCGAGAATATACCCCAGGTTCCGGCCGCAACTCGTGAAAAACCATGAGATTTCCCACTCGCCGCGAGTTGAGGCCCGATTCCCCTGCACTGCATGCAGAGCAATTCGTGTTCCACATCAAACGTAAAAGGAGCCTTGATTTCCTTGATGGCACTCCAGAGAAAACCCAAGATCACTGTCTCAAGTCTAGAGGGATCCTGAGGTCACTGGACCTACAGGAAAGGGCTCCATGGACCCCAAATCAACTCGAGATGAGAGCTTAGTCCCTGGCTTCGACTCAAGAGGAATACCAACTTTCCACAAGCACCTCAAGAGGAGGCTTCTCTCAGCTACATGTATGTGAGAGGGACCCTGATTTTGTGGCCTGAAGTGGAATGGACACCGAGATGCTCTGACTCGAAATAAGGCCGGATATCCCTGCAGTGAATTGAATGCAGGCTCGTCTTGCATCTCCCAAGACGAAGGGTTGTCTGAATCCCCTGTGGAGACCACAGAGAAAGACCTCGTTCTCCGCCTCATCGAGACCGGAGGCCTCACATCCTTTGAAAACTCGAGAGGTCCGCGGAGATCAATGCTTCCAAAGGAGACAATGCCTGTCTCCTCTTGAAAATGGATAGGAGTCCCAGGATCCCTGTGGCACGTGGAAAGGGACACTGTGTCTCACGCCTCACGTGGAGACGCGTCCCAATTGCCAAGCCAAGACTCGAGGAGAATCCCGAGGTGTCCCTCGCACCTAGGGAGGAGTCCTGTCGTCGCTGAACAAACACGTGTCTGGAAGGGCCCTACCCGTCGTAACTCGAGAATATACCCCAGGTTCGGGCCGCAACTCGAGAAAAACCATGAGATTTCCTCCTCGCCGCGAGTTGAGGCCCGATTCCCCTGCACTGCATGCAGAGCAATTCTGTGTTCCACATCAAACGTGAAAGGAGCCTTGATTTCCTTGATGGCACTCCAGAGAAAACCCAAGATCGCTGTCTCAAGTCTAGAGGGATCCTGAGGTAACAGGAGCAACACGAAAGGGTTCCGTGGACCCCAAATCAACTCGAGATGAGAGCTTAGTCCCTGGCTTCGAGTCAAGAGGAATACCAACTTTCCACAAGCACCTCAAGAGGAGGCTTCTCTCAGCTACAGTTATGTGAGAGGGACCCTGAGTTAGTGGCCTCAAGTGGAATGGACACCGAGATGCTCTGACTCGAAATAAGGCCGGATATCCCTGCAGTGAATTGAATCCAGGCTCGTCTTGCATCTCCCAAGATGAAGGGATGTCTGAATGCCCTGTGGAGACCACAGAGAAAGACCTAGTCCTCCACCTCAACGCAACCGGAGGCCTCATATCCTTTGAAAACTCGAGAGGTTCGCGGAGATCAATGCTTCCAAAGGAGACGATGCCTGCCTCCTCTTGAAAATGGATAGGAGTCCCAGGATCCCTGTGGCACGTGGAAAGGGACCCTGGGTCTCCCTCCTCACGTGGAGACGCGTCCAAATTGCCATGCCAAGACTCGAGGAGAATCCCGAGGTGTCCCTCGCACCTAGGCAGGAGTCGTGACGTCGCTGAAAAAACACGTGTCTGGAAGGGCCCTCCCCATCGTAACTCGAGAATATACCCCAGGTTGGGGCCGCAACTCGAGAAAAACCAAGAGATTTCCCCCACGCCGCGAGTTGATGCCCGATTCCCCTGCACTGCATGCAGAGCAATTCCGTGTTCCACATCAAACGTGAAAGGAGCCTTGATTTCCTTGATGGCACTCCAGAGAAAACCCAAGATCACTGTCTCAAGTCTAGAGGGATCCTGAGGTCACTCGACCAACAGGAAAGGTCTCCGTGGACCCCAAATCAAATCGAGATGAGAGCTTAGTCCCTGGCTTAGACTCAAGAGGAATACCAACTTTCCACAAGCACCTCAAGAGGAGGCTTCTCTCAGCTACAGGTATGTGAGAGGGACCCTGAGTTTTTGGCCTCAAGTGGAATGGACAGCGAGATGCTCTGACTCGAAGTAAGGCCGGATATCCCTGCAGTGAATTGAATGCAGGCTCGTCTTGCATCTCCCAAGACGAAGGGATGTCTGAATCCCCTGTGGAGACCACAGAGAAAGACCTAGTCCTCCGCCTCATGGCGACCGGAGCCCTCACATCCTTTGAAAACTCTAGAGTTCCGCGGAGATCAATGCTTCCAAAGGAGAAGATGCCTGACTCCTCTTCAAAATGGATAGGAGTCCCAGGATCACTGTGGTACGTGGAAAGGGACCCTGGGTCTCCCGCCTCACGTGGAGACGCGTCCCAATTGCCATGCCAAGACTCGAGGAGAATCCCGAGGTGTCCCTCGCACCTAGGCAGGTGTCCTGACGTCGCTGGACAAACACGTGTCTGGAAGGGCCCTCCCCGTCGTAACTCGAGAATATACCCCAGGTTCGGGCCGCAACTCGAGAAAAACCATGAGATTTCCCCCTCGCCGCGAGTTGAGGCCCGATTCCCCTGCACTGCATGCAGAGCAATTCCGTGTTAAACATCAAACGTAAAAGGAGCCTTGATTTCCTTGATGGCACTCCAGAGAAAACCCAAGATCACTGTCTCAAGTCTAGAGGGATCCTGAGGTCACTGGACCAACAGGAAAGGGCTCCATGGACCCCAAATCAACTCGAGATGAGAGCTTAGTCCCTGGCTTCGACTCAAGTGGAATACCAACTTTCCACAAGCACCTCAAGAGGAGGCTTCTCTCAGCTACATGTATGTGAGAGGGACCCTGAGTTTGTGGCCTCAAGTGGAATGGACACCGCGATGCTCTGACTCGAAGTAAGGCCGGATATCCCTGCAGGGAATTGAATGCAGGCTCGTCCTGCATCTCCCCAGACGAAGGGATGTCTGAATCCCCTGTGGACACCACGGAGAAAGACCTTGTTCTCCCCCTCATCGCGACCGGAGGCCTCACATCATTTGAAAACTCGAGAGGTCTGCGGAGATCAATGCTTCCAAAGGAGACGATGCCTGACTCCTCTTGAAAATGGATAGGAGTCCCAGGTCACTGTGGCACGTGGAAAGGGACACTAGGTCTCCCGCCTCATGTGGAGACGCGTCCCAATTGCCATGCCAAGACTCAAGGAGAATCCTGACGTGTCCCTAGCACCTAGGCAGGAGTCCTGACGTCGCTGAACAAACACATGTTTGGAAGGGCCCTCCCCATCGTAACTCGAGAATATACCCCAGGTTCGGTCCGCAAATCGAGAAAAATCATGAGACTTCCCCCTCGCCGCGAGATGAGGCCCGATTTCCCTGCACTGAGTGCAGAGCAATTCCGTGTTCCACATCAAACGTGAAAGGAGCCTTGATTTCCTTGATGGCACTCCAGAGAAAACCCAAGAATACTGTCTCAAGTCTAGAGGGATCCTGAGGTCACTGGAGCAACACGAAAGGGCTCCGTGGACCCCAAATCTACTCGAGATGAGAGCTTAGTCCCTGACTTCGACTCAAGAGGAATACCAACTTTCCACAAGCACCTCAAGAGGAGGCTTCTCTCAGCTACAGGTATGTGAGAGGGACCCTGAGTTTGTGGCCTCAAGTGGAATGGACACCGAGATGCTCTGACTCGAAGTAAGGCAGGATATCCCTGCAGTGAATTGAATGCAGGCTCGTCTTGCATCTCCCAAGACGAAGGGATGTCTGAATCCCCTGTGGAGACGACAGAGAAAGAACTAGTCCTCCTCCTCATCGCGTCCGGAGGACTCACATCCTTAGAAAACTCGAGAGGTCTGCCTGGATCAATGCTTCCAAAGGAGACGATCCCTGACTCCTCTTGAAAATGGATAGGAGTCCCAGGATCCCGGTGGCACGTGGAAAGGGACCCTGGGTCTCCCGCCTCACGTGGAGACGCGTCCCAATTGCCATGCCAAGACTCGAGGAGAATCCCGAGGTGTCCCTCGCACCGAGGCAGGAGTCCTGACGTCGCTGAAAAAACACGTGTCTGGAAGGGCCCTCCCCGTCGTAACTCGAGAATATACCCCAGGTTCCGGCCGCAACTCGAGAAAAACCATGAGACTTCCCCCTCCCCGCGAGATGAGGCCCGATTCCCCTGCACTGCGTGCAGAGCAATTCCGTGTTCCACATCAAAAGTGAAAGGAGCCTTGATTTCCTTGATGGCACTCCAGAGTAAACCCAAGATCACTGTCTCAAGTCTAGAGGGATCCAGATGTCTCTGGAGCAACACGAAAAGGTTCCGTGTACCCCAAATCAACTCGAGATGATATCTTAGTCCCTGGCTTCGACTCAAGAGGAATACCAACTTTCCACAAGCACCTCAAGAGGAGGCTTCTCTCAGCTACAGGTATGTGAGAGGAACCCTGAGTTTGTGGCCTCAAGTGCAATGGACACCGAGATGCTCTGACTCGAAGGAAGGCCGGATATCCCTGCAGCGAATTGAATGCAGGCCCGTCTTGCATCTCCCAAGACGAAGGGATGTCTGAATCAACTGTAGAGACCAAAGAGAAAGACCTAATCCTCCGCCTCATCGTGACCGGAGGCCTCACATCTTTTGAAAAATCGAGAGGTCTGCAGAGATCAATGCTTCCAAAGGAGACGATGCCTGACTCTTCTTGAAAATGGATAGGAGTCCCAGGATTCCTGTGGCACGTGGAAAGGGACACTGGGTCTCCCGCCTCAGGTGTAGACACATCCCAATTGCCATGCCAAGACTCGAGGAGAATCCCGAGGTGTCCCTCGCACTTAGGCAGGAGTCCTGACGTCGCTGAAAAAACACGTGTCTGAAAGGGCCCTCCCCGTCGTAACTCGAGAATATACCCCATGTTCCGGCCGCAACTCGTGAAAAACCATGAGATTTCCCCCTCCCCGCGAGTTGAGGCACGATTCCCCTGCACTGCATGCAGAGCAATTCCGTGTTCCACATCAAACGTGAAAGGAGCCTTCATTTCCTTGATGGCACTCCAGAGAAAACCCAAGATCACTGTCTCAAGTCTAGAGGGATCCTGAGGTCACTGGAGCAACACGAAAGGGCTCCGTGGACCCCAAATCAACTCGAGATGAGAGCTTAGTCCCTGGCTTCGACTCAAGAGGAATACCAACTTTCCACAAGCACCTCAAGAGGAGGCTTCTCTCAGCTACAGGTATGTGAGAGGGACCCTGAGTTTGTGACATCAAGTGGAATGGACACCGAGATGCTCTGACTCGAAGTAAGGCCGGATATCCTTGCATTGAATTGAATGCAGGCTCGTATTGCATCTCCCAAGACGAAGGGATGTCTGAATCCCCTGTGGAGACCACAGAGAAAGACCGAGTTCTCCGCCTCATCGCGACCAGAGGCCTCACATCCTTTGAAAACTCGAGAGGTCCGCGGAGATCAGTGCTTCCAAAGGAGACCATGCCTGACTCCTCTTGAAAATGGATAGGAGTCCCAGGAACCCTGTGGCAAGTGGAAAGGGACACTGGATCTCCCGCCTCACGTGGAGACGCGTCCCAATTGCCATGCCAAGACTCGAGGAGAATCCCGAGGTGTCCCTCGCACCTAGGCAGGATTCCTGACGTCGCTGAAGAAACACGTGTCTGGAAGGGCCCTCCCCGTCGTAACTCGAGAATATACCCCAGTTTCCGGCCGCAACTCGAGAAAAACCATGAGATTTCCCCCTCGCCGCGAGTTGAGGCCCGATTCCCCTGCACTGCATGCAGAGCAATTCCGTGTTCCACATCAAACGTGAAAGGAGCCTTGATTTCCTTGATGGCACTCCAGAGAAAACCCAAGATCACTGTCTCAAGTCTAGAGGGATCCTGAGGTCACTGGAGCAACAGCAAAGGGCTCCGTGGACCTGAAATCAACTCGAGATGAGAGCTTAGTCCCTGGCTTCGACTCAAGAGGAATACCAACTTTCCACAAGCACCTCAAGAGGAGGCTTCTCTCAGCTACAGGTATGTGAGAGGGACCCTGAGTTTGTGGCCTCAAGTCGAATGGACACCGAGATGCTCAGACTCAAAGTAAGGCCGGATATCCCTGCAGTGAATTGAATGCAGGCTCGTCTTGCATCTCCCAAGATGAAGGGTTGTCTGAATCCCTTGTGGAAACGAAAGAGAAAGACCTAGTCCTCCATCTCAACGCAACCGGAAGCCTCATATCCTTTGAAAACTCGAGAGATCCGCGGAGATCAATGCTTCCAAAGGACACGATGCCCGACTCCTCTTGAAAATGGATAGGAGTCCCAGGATCCCTGTGGCACGTGGAAAGGGACACTGGGTCTCCCGCCTCACGTGGAGACGCGTCCCAATTGCCATGCCAAGACTCCAGGAGAATCCCGAGGTATCCCTCGCACCTAGGCAGGAGTCCTGACGTCGCTGAACAAACACGTGTCTGGCAGGGCCCTCCCCGTCTTAACTCGAGAATATACCCCAGGTTCCGGCCGCAACTCGAGAAAAACCATGAGACTTCCCCCTCGCCGAGACATGAGGCCCGATTCCCCTGCACTGCATGCAGAGCAATTCCGTGTTCCACATCAAACTTGAAAGGAGCCTTGATTTTCTTGATGGCACTCCAGGGAAAACTCAAGATCACTGTCTCTATTCTAGAGGGATCCTCAGGTCACTGTAACAATATGAAAGGGCTTGGTGGACCCCAAATCAACTCGAGATGAGAGCTTAGTCCCTGCCTGCGACACAAGAGGAGTACCAACTTTCCACAAGCACCTCAAGAGGAGACTTCTCTCAGCTATAGGTATGTGAGAGGGACCCTGAGTGTGTGGCCTAAAGTGGAATGGACACCGAGATGCTCTGACTCGAAGTAAGGCCGGATATCCCTGCAGGGAATTGAATGTAGGCTCGTCTTGCATCTCCCAAGACGAAGGGATGTCTGAATCCCCTGTGGAGACCACATAGAAAGAACTAGGCTCCGCCTCATCGCGAATGGAGGCCTCACATCCTTTGAAAACTCTAGAGGTCCGCGGAGATCAATGCTTCCAAAGGAGACGATGCCTGACTCCGCTTTAAATTGATAGGTGTCCCAGGATCCCTGTGGCACGTGGAAAGGGAAACTGGGTCTCCCGCCTCACGTGGAGACGGGTCCCAATTGCCATGCCAAGACTCGAGGAGAATCCAGAGGTGTCCCTCGCACCTAGGCAGAAGTCGTGACGTCGCTGAACAAACACGTGTCTGGCAGGGCCCTCCCCGTCGTAACTCGAGAATATACCCCAGGTCCGCCCGCAACTCGAGAAAAACCATGAGACTTCCCCCTCGCCATGAGATGAGGCCCGATTCCCCTGCACTGCGTGCAGAGCAATTCCGTGTTCCACATCAAACCTGAAAGGAGCCTTGATTTCTTTGATGGCACTCCAGAGAAAACCCAAGATCACTGTCTCAAGTCTAGAGGGATCCTGAGGTGACTGTAACAACATAAAAGGGCTCCGTGGACCCCAAATCAACTCGACATGAGAGCTTAGTCCCTGGATTCGACTCAAGAGGAATACTAGCTTTCCACAAGCAGCTCAAGAGGAGGCCTCTTTCAGCTATATGTATGTGAGAGGGACCCTGAGTTTGTGGCCTCAAGTGGAATGGACACCGAGATGCTCTGACTCGATGTAAGGCCGGATATCCCAGCAGTGAATTGAATGCAGGCTCGTCTTGCATCTCGCAAGACCAAGGGAGGTCTGATTCCCCTGTGGAAACTACAGAGAAAGACCTAGTTCTCCGCCTCATCGCCACCGGAAGCCTCACATCCTTTGAAAACTCGAGAGGTCCGCGGAGATCAATGCTTCCAAAGGAGACGATGCCTGACTCCTCTTGAAAATGGATAGGAGTCCCAGGATCCCTGTGGCACGTGGAAAGGGACCCTGGGTCTCCCGCTTCACGTGGAGACGCGTCCCAATTGCCATGCCAAGACTCGAGGAGAATCCCGAGGTGTCCCTCGCACCTAGGCCCGAGTCCTGACGTCGCTGAATAAACACGTGTCTGGAAGGGCCCTCCCCGTCGTAACTCGAGAATATACCCCAGGTTCCGGCCGCAACTCGAGAAAAACCATGAGACTTCCCCCTCGCTGCGAGATGAGGTCCGATTCCCCTGCACTGCGTGCAGAGCAATTCCGTGTTCCACATCAAACGGGAAAGGAGCCTTGATTTCCTTGATGGCTCTCCAGAGAAAACCCAAGATCACTGTCTCAAGTCTACAGGGATTCTGAGGTCACTGAAGAAACACAATAGGCCTCCGTGGACCCCAAATCAACTCGAGATGAGAGCTTAGTCCCTGGCTTCGACTCAAGAGGAATACCAACTTTCCACAAGCACCTCAAGAGGAGGCTTCTCCCAGCTACAGGTATGTGAGAGGTACCCTGAGTTTGTGGCCTCAAGTGGAATGGACCCCGAGATGCTCTGACTCGAAGTAAGACCCGATATCCCTGCAGTGAATGGAATGCAGGCTCGTCTTGCATCTCCCAAGACGAAGGGATGTCTGAATTTTATATGGAGACCACAGAGAAAGACCGAGTTCTCCGCCTCATCGTGACCCGAGACCTCACATCCTTTGAAAACTCGAGGGGTCAGCGGAGATCAATGCTTCCAAAGGAGACGATGCCTGACTCCTCTTGAAAATGGATAGGAGTCCCAGGATCCCTGTGGCACGTGGAAAGGGACACTGGGTCTCCCGCCTCACGTGGAGACGCGTCCCAATTGCCATGCCCAGACTCGAGGAGCATCCCAAGGTGTCCCTCGCACCTAGGCAGGAGTCCTGACGTCGCTGAAAAATCAGTATCTTTAAGGGCCCTCCCCGTCATAACTCGAAAATATACCCGAGGTTCCGGCCCCAACTCGAGAAAAACCATGAGACTTCCCCCTCGCCGCGAGATGAGGCCCGATTCCCCTGCACTGCGTGCAGAGCAATTCCGTGTTCCACATCGAACGTGAAAGGAGCCTTGATTTCCTTGATGGCACTCCAGAGAAAACCCAAGATCACTGTCTCAAGTCTAGAGGGATCCTGAGGTCACTGGGGCAACACGAAAGGGCTGCGTGGACCCCAAATCAACTCGAGATGAGAGCTTAGTCCCTGGCTTCAACTCAAGAGGAATACCAAGTTTCCAAAAGCACCTCAAGAGGAGGCTTCTCTCAGCTACAGGTATGTGAGAGGGACCCTGAGTTTGTGGCCTCAATTGGAATGGACACCGAGATGCTCTGAGTCGAAGTAAGGCTGGATATCCCTGCAGTGAATTGAATGCAGGCTCGTCTTGCATCTCCCAAGACGAAGGGATGACTGAATCACCTGTGGAGACCACAGAGAAAGACCTAGTTCTCCGCCTCAACGCGACCGGAGGCCTCACATCCTTTGAAAACTCAAGAGGTCCGCGGAGATCAATGCTTCCAAAGGAGACCATGCCTGACTCCTCTTGAAAATGGATAGGAGTTCGAGGATCCCTGTGGCACGTGGAAAGGGACCCTGGGTCTCCCGCTTCAGGTGGAGACGCGTCCCAATTGCCATGCTAAGACTCGAGGAGAATCCCGAGGTGTCCCTCGCACCTAGGCAGGAGTCCTGACATCGCTGAACAAACACGTGTCTGGCAGGGCCCTCCCCATCGTAACTCGAGAATATACCCCAGGTTCCGGCCGCAACTCGAGAAAAACCATGAGACTTCCCCCTCGCCGCGAGATGAGGCCCGATTCCCCTGCACTGCGTGCAGAGCAATTCCGTGTTCCTCATCAAACGTGAAAGGAGCCTTGATTTCCTTGATGGCACTCCAGAGAAAACCCAAGATCACTGTCTCAAGTCTAGAGAGATCCTGAGGTCACTGTGGCAACAGGAAAGGGCTCCATGGAAACCAAATCAACTCGAGATGAGAGATTAGTCACTGGCTTCGACTCAAGAGGAATACCAACTTTCCACAAGCACCTCAAGAGGAGGCTTCTCTCAGCTACAGGTATGTGAGAGGGACCCTGAATTTGTGGCCTCAAGTGGAATGGACACCGAGATGCTCTGACTCGAAGTAAGGCCGGATATCCCTGCAGTGAATTGAATGCAGGCTCATCTTGCATCTCCCAAGACGAAGGGATGTCTGCATCCCCTGTAGAGACCACAGAGATAGACCTAGTTCTCCGCCTCATCGCGACCGGAGGCCTCACATCCTTTGAAAACTCGAGAGGTCCACGGAGATCAATGTTTCCAAATTAGACGATGCCTGACTCCTCTTGAAAATGGATAGGAGTCCCAGGATCCCTGTGGCACGTGGAAAGGGACCCTGGGTCTCCCGCCTCACGTGGAGACGCGTCCCAATTGCCATGCCAAGACTCGAGGAGAATCCCGAGGTTTCCCTCGCACCTAGGCAGGAGTCCTGACGTCGCTGAACAAACACGTGTCTGGAAGCGCCCTCCCAGTCGTAACTCGAGAATATACCCGAGGTTCCAGCAGCAACTAGAGAAAAACCATGAGACTTCGCCCTCGCCGCGAGATGAGGCCCGATTCCGTGCACTGCGTGAAGAGCAATTCCGTGTTCCACATCAAACGTGAAAGGAGCCTTGATTTCCTTGATGGCACTCCAGAGAAAACCCAAGATCACTGTCTCTATTCTAGAGGGATCCTCAGGTCACTGTAGCAATACGAAAGGGCTTGGTGGACCCCAAATCAACTCGAGATGAGAGCTTAGTCCCTGCCTGCGACACAAGAGGAGTACCAACTTTCCACAAGCACCTCAAGAGGAGACTTCTCTCAGCTACTGGTATGTGAGAGGGACCCTGAGTGTGTGGCCTCAAGTGGAATGGACACCGACATGCTCTGACTCGAAGTAAGGCCGGATATCCCTGCAGGGAATTGAATGTAGGCTCGTCTTGCATCTCCCAAGACGAAGGGATGTCTGAATCCCCTGTGGAGACCACATAGAAAGAACTAAGCTCCGTCTCATCGCGAATGGAGGCCTCACATCCTTTGAAAACTCTAGAGGTCCGCGGAGATCAATGCTTCCAAAGGAGACGATGCCTGACTCCGCTTTAAATTGATAGGTGTCCCAGGATCCCTGTGCCACGTGGAAAGGGAAACTGGGTCTCCCGCCTCACGTGGAGACGCGTCCCAATTGCCATGCCAAGACTCGAGGAGAATCCAGAGGTGTCCCTCGCACCTAGGCAGAAGTCCTGACGTCGCTGAACAAACACGTTCCTGGAAGGGCCCTCCCCGTCGTAATTCGAGAATATACCCCAGGTCCGCCCGCAACTCGAGAAAAACCATGAGACTTCCCCCTCGCCATGAGATGAGGCCCGATTCCCCTGCACTGCGTGCAGAGCAATTCCGTGTTCCACATTAAACCTGAAAGGAGCCTTGATTTCTTTGATGGCACTCCAGAGAAAACCCAAGATCACTGTCTCAAGTCTAGAGGGATCCTGAGGTCACTGTAACAACATAAAACGGCTCCGTGGACCCCAAATCAACTCGACATGAGAGCTTAGTCCCTGGATTCGACTCAAGAGGAATACTAGCTTTCCACAAGCAGCTCAAGAGTAGGCCTCTCTCAGCTATATGTATGTGAGAGGGACCCTGAGTTTGTGGCCTCAAGTGGAATGGACACCGAGATTCTCTGACTCGAAGTTAGGCCGGATATCCCAGCAGTGAATTGAATGCAGGCTCGTCTTGCATCTCGCAAGACCAAGGGAGGTCTGATTCCCCTGTGGAAACCACAGAGAAAGACCTAGTTCTCCGCCTCATCGCCACCGGAGGCCTCACATCCTTTGAAAACTCGAGAGGTCCGCGGAGATCAATGCTTCCAAAGGAGACGATGCCTGACTCCTCTTGAAAATGGATCGGAGTCCCAGGATCCGTGTAGCACGTGGAAAGGGACCCTGGGTCTCCCGCTTCACGTGGAGACGCGTCCCAATTGCCATGCCAAGACTCGAGGAGAATCCCGAGGTGTCCCTCGCACCTAGGCCCGAGTCCTGACGTCGCTGAACAAACACGTGTCTGGAAGGGCCCTCCCCGTCGTAACTCGAGAATATACCCCAGGTTCCGGCCGCAACACGAGAAAAACCATGAGACTTCCCCCTCGCTGCGAGATGAGGCCCGATTCCCCTGCACTGCGTGCAGAGCAATTCCGTGTTCCACATCAAACGGGAAAGGAGCCTTGATTTCCTTGATGGCTCTCCAGAGAAAACCCAAGATCACTGTCTCAAGTCTAGAGGGATTCTGAGGTCACTGAAGGAACACAATAGGCCTCCGTGGACCCCAAATCAACTCGAGATGAGAGCTTAGTCCCTGGCTTCGACTCAAGAGGAATACCAACTTTCCACAAGCACCTCAAGAGGAGGCTTCTCCCAGCTACAGGTATGTGAGAGGTACCCTGAGTTTGTGGCCTCAAGTGGAATGGACCCCGAGATGCTCTGACTCGAAGTAAGGCCCGATATCCCTGCAGTGAATTGAATGCAGGCTCGTCTTGCATCTCCCAAGATGAAGGGATGTCTGAATCCCCTGTGGAGACCACAGAGAAAGACCTAGTTCTCAGCCTCATGGCGACCGGAGGCCTCACATCCTTTGAAAACTCGAGAGGTCCGCGGAGATCAATGCTTCCAAAGGAGACGATGCCTGACTCCTCTTGAAAATGGATAGGAGTCCCAGGATATCTGTGGCACGTGGAAAGGGACCCTGCGTCTCCCGCCTCACGTGGAGACGCGTCCCAATTGCCATGCCAAGACTCGAGGAGAATCCCGAGGTGTCCCTTGCACCTAGGCAGGATTCCTGACGTCGCTGAACAAACACGTGTCTGGAAGGGCCCTCCCCGTTGTAACTCGGGCATATACCTCAGGTTCCGGCCGCAACTCGAGAAAAACCATGAGACTTCCCCCTCGCCGCGAGATGAGGCCCGATTCCCCTGCACTGCGTGCAGAGCAATTCCGTGTTCCACATCAAACGTGAAAGGAGCCTTGATTTCCTTGATGGCACTCCAGAGAAAACCCAAGATCACTGTCTCAAGTCTAGAGGGATCCTGAGGTCACTGGAGCAACACGAAAGGTCTCCGTGGACCCCAAATCAACTGGAGATGATAGCTTAGTCCCTGGCTTCGACTCAAGAGGAATACCAACTTTCCACAAGCACCTCAAGAGGAGGCTTCTCTAAGCTACAGGTATGTGAGAGGGACCCTGAGTTTGTGGCCTCAAGTGGAATGGACACCGAAATGCTCTGACTCGAAGTAAGGCCGGATATCCCTGCAATGAATTGAATGCAGGCTCGTCTTGCATCTCCCAAGACGAAGGGATGTCTGAAGCCCCTGAGGAGACCACAGAGAAAGACCTAGTTCTCCGCCTCATCGCGACAGGAGGCCTCACATCCTTTGAAAATTCGAGAGGTCCGCGGAGATCAATGCTTAAAAAGGAGATGATGCCTGACTCCTCTTGAAAATGGATAGGAGTCCCAGGATCCCGGTGGCACGTGGAAAGGGACCCTGGGTCTCCCGCCTCACGTGGAGACGCATCCCAATTGCCATGCCAAGACTCGAGGAGATTCCCGAGGTGTCCCTCGCACCTAGGCAGGAGTCCTGTCGTCGCTGAACAAACACGTGTCTGGAAGGGCCCTCCCCATCGTAACTCGAGAATATACCCCAGGTTCCGGCCGCAACTCGAGAGAAACCATGAGACTTCCCCCTCGCCGCGAGATGAGGCCCGATTCCCCTGCACTGCATGTAGAGCAATTCCGTGTTCCACATCAAACGTGAAAGGAGCCTTGATTTCCTTGATGGCACTCCAGAGAAAACCCAAGATCACGGTCTCAAGTCTAGAGGGATCCTGAGGTCACTGGAGCAACACGAAAGGGCCTCGTGGACCCGAAATCAACTCGAGATGAGAGCTTAGTCCTTGGCTTCGACTCAAGAGGAATACCAACTTTCCACAAGCACCTCAAGAGGAGGCTTCTCTAAGCTAAAGGTATGTGAGAGGGACCCTGAGTTTGTGGCCTCAAGTGGAATGGACACCGTGATGCTCTGACTCGAAGTAAGGCCGGATATCCCTGCAGTGAATTGAATGCAGGCTCGTCTTGCATCTCCCAAGACGAAGGGATGTCTGAATCCCCTGTGGAGACCACAGAGAAAGACCTAGTCCTCCGCTTCAACGCGACCGGAGGCCTCACATCCTTTGAAAACTCGAGAGGTCCACGGAGATCAATGCTTAAAAAGGAGACGATGCCTGACTCCTCTTGAAAATGGATAGGAGTCCCAGGATCCCTGTGGCACGTGGAAAGGGACCCTGCGTCTCCCGCCTCACGTGGAGACGCGTCCCAATTGCCATGCCAAGACTCGAGGAGAATCCCGAGTTGTCCCTCGCACCTAGGCAGGAGTCCTGACGTCGCTGAACAAACACGTGTCTGGAAGGGCCCTCCCCGTCGTAACTCGAGAATATACCCCAGGTTCCGGCCGCAACTCGACAAAAACCATGAGATTTCCCCCTCGCCGCGAGATGAGGCCCGATTCCCCTGCACTGCGTGCAGAGCAATTCCGTGTTCCACATCAAACGTGAAAGGAGCCTTGATTTCCTTGATGGCACTCCAGAGAAAACCCAAGATCACTGTGTCAAGTCCATTGGGTTCCTGAGGTCACTGGAGCAACAAGAAAGGGCTCCGTGGACCCCAAATCAACTCGAGATGAGAGCTTAGTCCCTGGCTTCGACTCAAGAGGAATACCAAGTTTCCACAAGCACCTCAAGAGGAGGCTTCTCTCAGCTACATGTAGGTGAGAGGGACCCTGAATGTGTGGCCTCAAGTGGAATGGACACCGAGATGCTCTGACTCGAAATAAGGCCGGATATCCCTTCAGTGAATTGAATGCCGGCTCGTCTTGAATCTCCCAAGACGAAGGGATGTCTGAATCCCCTGTGGAGACCACAGAGAAAGACCTAGTTCTCCGCCTCATCGCGACCTGAGGCCTCACATCCTTTGAAAACTCGAGAGGTCTGCGCAGATCAATGCTTCCAAAGGAGACGATGCCTGACTCTTCTTGAAAATGGATAGGAGTCCCAGGATCCCTGTGGCACGTGGAAAGGGACACTGGGTCTCCCGCCTCACGTGGAGACGCGTCCCAATTGCCATGCCAAGACTCGAGGAGAATACCGAGGTTTCCCTCGCACCTAGGCAGGAGTCCTGACGTCGCTGAACAAACACGTGTCTGGAAGGGCCCTCCCCGTCATAACTCGAGAACATAGCCCAGGTTCCGACCGCAACTTGAGAAAAACCATGAGACATCCCCCTTGCCGCGAGAAGAATCCCGATTCCCCTGCACTGCGTGCAGAGCAATTCCGTGTTAGACATCAAACGAGAAAAAAGCCTTGATTTCCTTGATGGCACTCCAGAGAATCCCAAGATCACTGTCTCAAGTCTAGAGGGATCCTGAGGTCACTGTAGCAACACGAAAGGTCTCCGTGGACCCCAAATCAACTCGAGATGAGAGCTTAGTCCCTGGCTTCGACTCAAGAGGAATACCAATTTTCCACAAGCACCTCAAGAGGAGGCTTCTCTCAGCTACAGGTATGTGAGAGGGACCCTGAGTTTGTGGCCTCAAGTGGAATGGACACCGAGATGCTCTGACTCGAAGTAAGGCCGGATATCCCTGCAGTGAATTGAATCCAGGCTCGTCTTGCATCTCCCAAGAAGAAGGGATGTCTGAATCCCCTGTGGAGACCACAGAGAAAGACCTAGTTCTCCTCCTCATCGCAACCGGAGGCCTCACATCCTTTGAAAACTCGAGAGGTCCACGGAGATCAATGCTTCCCAAGGAGACGATGCCTGAGTCCTTTTGAAAATTGATAGGAGTCCCAGGATCCCTGTGGCACGTGTAAAGGGACTCTGGGTCTCCCGCCTCACGTGGAGACGAGTCCCAATTTCCATGCCAAGACTCGAGGAGAATCCCGAGGTGTCCCTCGCAACTAGGCAGGAGGCCTGACGTCGCTGAACAAACACATGTCTGGAAGGGCCCTCCCCGTCGGAACTCGAGAATATACCCCAGGTTCCGGCCCCAACACGAGAAAAACCATGAGACTTCCCCCTCGCCGCGAGATGAGTCCCGATTCCTCTGCACTGCCTGCAGAGCAATTACGTATCCCACAACAAACGTGAAAAGAGCCTTGATTTCCTTGATGGCACTTCAGAGAAAACCCAAGAATACTGTCTCAAGTCTAGAGGGATCCTGCGGTAACTGGAGCAAAATGAAAATGCTCCGTGGACCACAAATCATCTCGAGATGAGAGCTTAGTCTCTGGCTTCGACTCAAGAGGAATACCAACTTTCCACAAGCACCTCAAAAGGAGGCTTCTCTCAGCTACAGGTATGTGATAGGGACCCTGAGTTTGTGGCCTCATGTGGAATGGACACCGAGATGCTCTGACTCGAAGTAAGGCCGGATATCCCTGCAGTGAATTGAATGCAGGCTCCTCTTGCATCTCCCAAGACGAAGGGATGTCTGAATCCCCTGTGGAGACCACAGAGAAAGACCTAGTTCTCCGCCTCATCGCGACCGGAAGCCTCACATCCTTTGAAAACTCGAGAGGTCCGCGGAGATCAATGCTTCCAAAGGAGACGATGCCTGACTCCTCTTGAAAATGGATAGGAGTCCCAGGATCCCTGTGGCACGTGGAAAGGGACCCTGGGTCTCCCGCCTCACGTGGAGACGCGTCCCAATTGCCATGCCAAGACTCGAGGAGAATCCCGAGGTGTCCCTCGCACCTAGGCAGGAGTCCTGACATCGCTGAACAAACACGTGTCTGGAAGGGCCCTCACCGTCATAACTCGAGCATATACCTCAGGTTCCGGCCGCAACTCGAGAAAAACCATGAGACTTCCCCCTCGCCGCGAGATGAGGCCCGATTCCCCTGCACTGCGTGCAGAGCAATTCCGTGTTCCACATCAAACTTGAAAGGAGCCTTGATTTCCTTGATGGCACTCCAGAGAAAATCCAAGATAACTGTCTCAAGTCTAGAGGGATCCTGAGGTCACTGGAGCAACACGAAAGGGCTCCGTGGACCCCAAATCAACTGGAGATGATAGCTTAGTCCCTGGCTTCGACTCAAGAGGAATACCAACTTTCCACAAGCACCTCAAGAGGAGGCTTCTCTAAGCTACAGGTATGTGAGAGGGACCCTGAGTTTGTGGCCTCAAGTGGAATGGACACCGAGATGCTCTGACTCGAAGTAAGGCCGGATATCCCTGCAGTGAATTGAATGCAGGCTCGTCTTGCATCTCCCAAGACGAAGGGATGTCTGAATCCCCTGAGGAGACCACAGAGAAAGACCTACTTCTCCGCCTCATCGCGACCGGAGGCCTCACATCCTTTGAAAATTCGAGAGGTCCGCGGAGATCAATGCTTAAAAAGGAGACGATGCCTGACTCCACTTGAAAATGGATAGGAGTCCCAGGATCCCTGTGGCACGTGGAAAGGGACCCTGGGTCTCCCGCCTCACGTGGAGACGCATCCCAATTGCCATGCCAAGACTCGAGGAGATTCCCGAGGTGTCCCTCGCACCTAGGCAGGAGTCCTGTCGTCGCTGAACAAACACGTGTCTGGAAGGGCCCTCCCCGTCGTAACTCGAGAATATACCCCAGGTTCCGGCCGCAACTCGACAAAAACCATGAGATTTCCCCCTCGCCGCGAGATGAGGCCCGATTCCCCTGCACTGCGTGCAGAGCAATTCCGTGCTCCACATCAAACGTGAAAGGAGCCTTGATTTCCTTGATGGCACTCCAGAGAAAACCCAAGATCACTGTGTCAAGTCCATTGGGTTCCTGAGGTCACTGGAGCAACAAGAAAGGGCTCCGTGGACCCCAAATCAACTCGAGATGAGAGCTTAGTCCCTGGCTTCGACTCAAGAGGAATACCAAGTTTCCACAAGCACCTCAAGAGGAGGCTTCTCTCAGATACATGTATGTGAGAGGGACCCTGAATGTGTGGCCTCAAGTGCAATGGACACCGAGATGCTCTGACTCGTAATAAGGCCGGATATCCCTTCAGTGAATTGAATGCCGGCTCGTCTTGAATCTCCCAAGACGAAGGGATGTCTGAATCCCCTGTGGAGACCACAGAGAAAGACCTAGTTCTCCGCCTCATCGCGACCTGAGGCCTCACATCCTTTGAAAACTCGAGAGGTCTGCGCAGATCAATGCTTCCAAAGGAGACGATGCCTGACTCTTCTTGAAAATGGATAGGAGTCCCAGGATCCCTGTGGTACGTGGAAAGGGACACTGGGTCTCCCGCCTCACGTGGAGACGCGTCCCAATTGCCATGCCAAGACTCGAGGAGAATACTGAGGTTTCCCTCGCACCTAGGCAGGAGTCCTGACGTCGCTGAACAAACACGTGTCTGGAAGGGCCCTCCCCGTCATAACTCGAGAACATAGCCCAGGTTCCGACCGCAACTTGAGAAAAACCATGAGACATCCCCCTTGCCGCGAGAAGAGTCCCGATTCCAATGCACTGCGTGCAGAGCAATTCCGTGTTAGACATCAAACGAGCAAAAAGCCTTGATTTCCTTGATGGCACTCCAGAGAATCCCAAGATCACTGTCTCAAGTCTAGAGGGATCCTGAGGTCACTGTAGCAACACGAAAGGTCTCCGTGGACCCCAAATCAACTCGAGATGAGAGCTTAGTCCCTGGCTTCGACTCAAGAGGAATACCAATTTTCCACAAGCACCTCAAGAGGAGGCTTCTCTCAGCTACAGGTATGTGAGAGGGACCCTGAGTTTGTGGCCTCAAGTGGAATGGACACCGAGATGCTCTGACTCGAAGTAAGGCCGGATATCCCTGCAGTGAATTGAATCCAGGCTCGTCTTGCATCTCCCAAGAAGAAGGGATGTCTGAATCCCCTGTGGAGACCACAGAGAAAGACCTAGTTCTCCTCCTCATCGCAACCGGAGGCCTCACATCCTTTGAAACTCGAGAGGTCCACGGAGATCAATGCTTCCCAAGGAGACGATGCCTGAGTCCTTTTGAAAATTGATAGGAGTCCCAGGATCCCTGTGGCACGTGTAAAGGGACTCTGGGTCTCCCGCCTCACGTGGAGACGAGTCCCAATTTCCATGCCAAGACTCGAGGAGAATCCCGAGGTGTCCCTCGCAATTAGGCAGGAGGCCTGACGTCGCTGAACAAACACATGTCTGGAAGGGCCCTCCCCGTCGGAACTCGAGAATATACCCCAGGTTCCGGCCCCAACACGAGAAAAACCATGAGACTTCCCCCTCGCCGCGAGATGAGTCCCGATTCCTCTGCACTGCCTGCAGAGCAATTACGTATCCCACAACAAACGTGAAAAGAGCCTTGATTTCCTTGATGGCACTTCAGAGAAAACCCAAGAATACTGTCTCAAGTCTAGAGGGATCCTGCGGTAACTGGAGCAAAATGAAAATGCTCCGTGGACCCCAAATCAACTCGAGATGAGAGCTTAGTCCCTGGCTTCGACTCAAGAGGAATGCCAACTTTCCACAAGCACCTCAAGAGGAGGCTTCTCTCAGCTACAGGTATGTGAGAGGGACCCTGAGTTTGTGGCCTCAAGTGGAATGGACACCGAGATGCTCTGACTCGAAGTAAGGCCGGATATCCCTGCAGTGAATTGAATGCAGGCTCGTCTTGCATCTCCCAAGACGAAGGGTTGTCTGAATCCCCTGTGGAGACCACAGAGAAAGACCTAGTCCTCCGCCTCATCGCGACCGGAGGCCTCACATCCTTTGAAAACTCGAGAGGTCCGCTGAGATTAATACTTCCGAAGGAGACGATGCCTGACTCCTCTTGAAAATGGATAGGAGTCCCAGCATATCTGTGGCACGTGGAAAGGGACACCGGATCTCCCGCCTCGCGTGGAGACGCGTCCAAATTGCCATGTCAAGACTCGAGGAGAATCCCGAGGTAACCCTCGTACCTAGGCAGGAGTCCTGACGTCGCTGAACAAACACGTGTCCGGAAGGGCCCTCCCCGTCGTAACTCGAGAATATAACCCAGGTTCCGGCCGCAACTCGAGAAAAACCATTAGACGTTCCCCTCGCTGCGACATGAGGCCCGATTCCCCTGCACTGCGTGCAGAGCAATTCCGTGTTCCACATCAAACGGGAAAGGAGCCTTGATTTCCTTGATGGCACTGCAGAGAAAACCCAAAATCACTGTCTCAAGTCGAGAGGGATCCTGAGGTCACTGGAGCAACACGAAAGGGCTCCGTGCACCCCAAATCAACTCGAGAAGGTAGCTTAGTCCCTGGCTTCGAGTCAAGAGGAATACCAACTTTCCACAAGCACCTCAAGAGGAGGCTTCTCTAAGCTACAGGTATGTGAGAGGGACCCTGAGTTGCTGGCCTCAAGTGGAATGGACACCGAGATGCTCTGACTCGAAGAAAGGCAGGATATCCCTGCAGTGAATTGAATGCAGGCTCGTCTTGCATCTCCCAAGACGACGGGATGTCTGAATCCCCTGTGGAGACCACAGAGAAAGAACTAATTCTCCGCCTCATCGCGACCGGAGGCCTGACATCCTTTGAAAACTCGAGAGGTCCGCGGAGATCAATGCTTCCAAAGGAGACGATGCCTGACTCCTCTTGAAAATGGATAGGAGTCCCAGGAACCCTGTGGCACGTGGAAAGGGACGCTGGGTCTCCCGCCTCACGTGGAGACGCGTCCCAATTGCCATGCCAAGACTCGAGGAGAATCCCGAGGTGTCCCTCGCACCTAGGCAGGAGTCCTTACATCGCCGAACAAACACGTGTCTGGAAGGGCCCTCCCCATTGTAACTCGAGAATATACCCCAGGTTCCGGCCGCAACTCGAGAAAAACCATGAGACTTCCCCCTCGCCGCGAGATGAGGCCCGATTCCCCTGCACTGCGTGCAGAGCAATTCCGTGTTCCACATCAAACGTGAAAGGAGACTTGATTTCCTTGATGGCACTGCAGAGAAAACCCAAAATCACTGTCTCAAGTCGAGAGGGATCCTGAAGTCACTGGAGCAACACGAAAGGGCTCCGTGCACCCCAAATCAACTCGAGATGGTAGCTTAGTCCCTGGCTTCGAGACAAGAGGAATACCAACTTTCCACAAGCACCTCAAGAGGAGGCTTCTCTCAGCTACAGGTATGTGAGAGGGACCCTGAGTTTGTGGCCTCAAGTGGAATGGACACCGAGATGCTCTGACTCGAAGTAAGGCCGGATATGCCTGCAGTGAATTGAATGCAGGCTCGTCTTGCATCTCCCAAGACGAAGGGATGTCTGAATCCCCTGTGGAGACCACAGAGAAAGACCTAGTCCTCCGCCTCATCGCGACCGGTGGCCTCACATCCTTTGACAACTCGAGAGGTCCACGGAGATCAATGCTTCCAAAGGAGATGATGCCTGACTCCTCTTGAAAATGGATAGGAGTCCCAGGATCCCTGTGGCACGTGGAAAGGGACCCTGGGTCTCCCGCCTCACGTGGAGCCGCGTCCCAATTGCCATGCCAAGACTCGTGGAGAATCCCGAAGTGTCCCTCGCACCTAGGCAGGAGTCCTGACGTCGCTGAACAAACACGTGTCTGGAAGGGCCCTCCCCGTCGTAACTCGAGAATATACCCCAGGTTCCGGCCACAACTCGAGAAAAACCATGAGACTTCCCCCTCGCCGCGACATGAGGCCGGATTCCCCTGCACTGCGTGCAGAGCAATTCCGTGTTCCACATCAAACGTGAAAGGAGCCTTGATTTCCTTGATGGCACTCCAGAGAAAAACCAAAGTCACTGTCTCAAGTCTAGAGGGATCCTGAGGCCACTGTAGCAGCATGAAAGGGGTCCGTGGACCCCAAATCAACTCGAGATGAGAGCTTAGTCCCAGGCTTCGACTCAAGAGGAATACCAACTTTCCACAAGCACCTCAAGAGGAGGCTTCTCTCAGCTACAGATATGTGAGAGGGACCCTGAGTTTGTGGCCTCAAGTAGAATGGACACCGAGATGCTCTGACTCGAAGTAAGTCCGGATATCCCTGCAGTGAATTGAATGCAGGCTCGTCTTGCATCTCCCAAGATGAAGGGATGTCTGAATCCCCTGTGGATACCACAGAGAAAGACCTAGTTCTCAGCCTCATGGCGACCGGAGGCCTCACATCCTTTGAAAACTCGAGCGGTCCGTGGAGATCAATGCTTCCAAAGGAGACGATGCCTGACTCCTCTTGAAAATGGATAGGAGTCCCAGGATCCCTGTCCACATGGACGGGGACTCTGGGTCTCCCGCTTCACGTGAGCACGCGTCCCAATTGCCATGCCAAGCCTCGAGGAGAATCCCGAGGTGTCCCTCGCACCTAGGCAGGAGTCCTGATGTCGCTGAACAAACACGTGTCTGGAAGGGCCCTCCCCGTCGTAACTCGAGAATATACCCCAGGTTCCGGCCGCAACTCGAGAAAAACCATGAGACTTCCCCCTCGCTGTGACATGAGGCCCGATTCCCCTGCACTGCGTGCGGAGCAATTCCGTGTTCCACATCAAACGTGAAATGAGACTTGATTTCCTTGATGGCACTGCAGAGAAAACCCAAAATCACTGTCTCAAGTCGAGAGGGATCCTGAGGTCACTGGAGCAACAGGAAAGGGCTCCGTGCACCCCAAATCAACTCGAGATGAGAGCTTAGTACCTGGCTTCGAGTCAAGAGGCTTTCCACAAGCACCTCAAGAGGAGGCTTCTCTCAGCTACAGGTATGTGAGAGGGACCCTGAGTTTGTGGCCTCAAGTGGAATGGACACCGAGATGCTCTGACTCGAGGTAAGGCCGGATATCCCTGCAGTGAATTGAATGCAGGCTCTTCTTGCATCCCCCAAGATGAAGGGATGTCTGAATCCCCTGTGGAGACCACAGAGAAAGAACTAATTCTCTGCCTCATCGCGACCGGAGGCCTGACATCCTTTGAAAACTTGAGAGGTCCGCGGAGATCAATGCTTCCAAAGGAGACGATGCCTGACTCCTCTTGAAAATGGATAGGAGTCCCAGGAACCCTGCGGCACTTGGAAAGGGGTCCTGGGTCTCCCGCCTCACGTGGAGACCCGTCCCAATTGCCATGGCAAGACTCGAGGAGAATCCCGAGGTGTCCCTCTCACCTAGGCAGGAGTCCTGACGTCGCTGAACAAACACGTGTCTGGAAGGGCCTTCCCCATCGTAACTCGAGAATATTCCCCAGGTTCTGGCCGCAACTCGAGAAAAACCGTGAGACTTCCCCCTCGCTGCGAGATGAGGTCCGATTCCCCTGCACTGCGTGCAGAGCAATTCCGTGTTCCACATCAAACGTGAAAGGAGCCTTGATTTCCTTGATGGCACTCCAGAGAAAACCCAAGATCACTGTCTCAAGTCTAGAGGGATCCTGAGGTCACTGGAGCAACACGATAAGGCTCCGTGGACCCCAAATCAACTCGAGATGAGAGCTTAGTCCCTGGCTTCGACTCAAGAGGAATACCAACTTTTCACAAGCACCTCAAGAGGAGGCTTCTGTCAGCTACAGGTATGTGAGAGGGACCCTGAGTTTGTGGCCTCAAGTGGAATGGACTCCGAGATGCTCTGACTTGAAGTAAGGCCGGATATCCCAACAGTGAATTGAATGCAGGCTCGTCTTGCATCTCCCAAGACGAAGGGATGTCTGAATCCCCTGTGGAGACCACAGAGAAAGACCTAGTCCTCCGCCTCATCGCGACCGGAGGCCTCACATCCTTTGACAACGCGAGAGGTCTGTGGAGATCAACTTTTCCAAAGCAGACGATGCCTGACTCCTCTTGAAAAAGGATAGGAGTCCCAGGATCCCTGTGGCACCTGGAAAGGGACCCTGGGTCTCCCGTCTCACGTGGAGACGAGACCCAATTCCCATGCCAAGACTCGAGGAGAATCCCGAGGTGTCCCTCGCACCTAGGCCGGAGTCCTGACGTCGCTGAATAATCACGTGTCTGGAAGGGCCCTCCCCGTCGTAACTCGAGAATACACCCCAGGTTCCGGCCGCAACTCGAGAAAAACCATATGATTTCCCCCTCGCCGCGAGATGAGGCCCGATTCCCCTGCACTGCGTGCAGAGCAATTCCGTGTTCCACATCAAACGCGAAAGGAGCCTTGATTTCCTTGATGGCACTCCAGAGAAAACCCAAGATCACTGTCTCAAGTCTAGAGGGATCCTGAGGTCACTGGAGCAACACGAAAGGGCTCCGTGGACCCCAAATCAACTCGAGATGAGAGCTTAGTCCCTGGCTTCGACTCAAGAGGAATACGAACTTTCCACAAGCCCCTCAAGAGAAGGCTTCTCTCAGCTACAGGTATGTGAGAGGGACCCTGAGTTTGTTGCCTCAAGTAGAATGGACACCGAGATGCTCTGACTCGAAGTAAGACCGGATATCCCTGCAGTGAATTGAATGCAGGCTCGTCTTGCATCTCCCAAGATGAAGGGATGTCTGAATCCCCTGTGGAGACCACAGAGAAAGACCTAGTTCTCAGCCTCATGGCGACCGGAGGCCTCACATCCTTTGAAAACTCGAGAGGTCCGCAGACATCAATGCTTCCAAAGGAGACGATGCCTGACTCCTCTTGAAAATGAATAGGAGTCCCAGGATCCCTGTCCACATGGACGGGGACACTGGGTCTCCCGCTTCACGTGAACACGCGTCCCAATAGCCATGCCAAGACTCGAGGAGTATTCCGAGGTGTCCCTCGCACCTAGGCAGGAGTCCTGACGTCGCTGAACAAACACGTGTCTGCAAGGGACCTCCCCGTCGTAACTCGAGAATATACCTCAGGTTCCGGCCGCAACTCGAGAAAAACCATGAGACTAACCACTCGCAGCCAGATGAGGCCCTATTCCCCTGCACTGCGTGCAGAGCAATTCCGTGTTCCACATCAAACGTGAAAGGAGCCTTGATTTCCTTGATGGCACTCCAGAGAAAACCCAAGATCACTGTCTCAAGTCTAGAGGGATCCTGAGGTCACTGTAGTAACACGAAAGGGCTTCGTGGAACCCAAATCAACTCGAGATGAGAGCTTAGTCCCTGGCTTCGACTCAAGAGGTATACCAACTTTCCACAAGCACCTCAAGAGGAGGCTTCTCTCAGCTACAGGTATGTGAGAGGGACCCTGAGTTTGTGGCCTCAACTGGAATGGACACCGAGATGCTCTGACTCAAAGTAAGGCCGGATATCCCTGCAGTGAATTGAATGCAGGCTCGACTTCCATCTCCCAAGACGAAGGGATGTATGAATCACCTGTGGAGACCACAGAGAAAGACCTAATCCTCCGCCTCAACGCGACCGGAGGCCTGACATCCTTTGAAACTCGAGAGGTCCCCGGAGATCAATGCTTCCAAAGGAGACGATGCCTGACTCCTCCTGAAAATGGATAGGAGTCCCAGGATCCCTGTGGCACGTGGAAAGGGACACTGGGTCTCCCGCTTCACGTGGAGACGCGTCCCAATTGCCATGCCAAGACTCGAGGAGAATCGCGAGGTGTCCCTCGCACCTAGGCAGGAGTCCTGACGACGCTGAATAAACACGTGTCCGGAAGGGCCCTCCCCGTCGTAACTCGAGAATATACCCAAGGTTCCGGCTGCAACTCGAGAAAAACCATATGACTTCCCCCTCGCCGCGAGATGAGGCCCGATTCCACTGCACTGCGTGCAGAGCAATTCCGTGTTCCACATCAAACGTGAAAGGAGCCTTGATTTCCTTGATGGCACTCCAGAAAAAACCCAAAGTCACTGTTTCAAGTCTAGAGGGATCCTGAGGTCACTGGAGCAACACGAAAGGGCTCCGTGGACCACAAATCAACTCGAGATGAGAGCTTAGTCCCTGGCTTCGACTCAAGAGGAATACCAACTTTCCACAAGCACCTCAAGAGGAGGCTTCTCTCAGCTACATGTATGTGAGAGGAACCCTGAGTTTGTGGCCTCAAGTGGAATGGACACCGAGATGCTCTGACTTGAAGTAAGGCCAGATATGCCAGCAGTGAGTTGAATGCAAACTCGTCTTGCATCTCCCAAGACGAAGGGATGTCTGAATCCCCTGTGGAGACCACAGAGAAAGACCTAGTTCTCCGCCTCATCGAGACCGGAGGCTTCACATCCTTTGAAAACTCGAGAGGTCTGCGGAAATCAATGCTTCCATAGGAGACGATGCCTGACTCCTCTTGAAAATGGTTAGGAGTCCCAAGATCCCTGTCCACATGGACGGGGACCCTGGGTCTCCCGCTTCACGTGGAGACGCGTCCCAGTTGCCATGCCAAGACTCGAGGAGAATCCCGAGCTGTCCCTCGCACCTAGGCAGGAGTCCTGACGTAGCTGAACAAACACGTGTCTGGAAGGGCCCTCCCCCTCGTAACTCGAGAATATACCCCAGGTTCCGGCCGCAACTCGAGAAAAACAATGAGATTTCCCCCTCGTCGCGAGATGAGCCCCGATTCCCCTGCACTGCGCGCAGAGCAATTCCGTGTTCCACATCAAACGTGAAAGGAGCCTTGATTTCCTTGATGGCACTCCAGAGAAAACCCTAGATCACTGTCTCAAGTCTAGAGGGATCCTGAGGTCACTGGAGCAACACGAAAGGGCTCCGTGGACCCCAAATCAACTCGAGATGAGAGCTTAGTCCCTGGCTTCGACTCAAGAGGTATACCAACTTTCCACAAGCACCTCAAGAGGAGGCTTCTCTCAGCTACAGGTAGGTGAGAGGGACCCTGAGTTTGTGGCCTCAAGTGGAATGGACACCGAGATGCTCTGACTCGAAGTAAGGCCGGATATCCCTGCAGTGAATTGAATGCAGGCTCGTCTTGCATCTCCCAAGTCGACGGGATTTCTGAATCCCCTTTGGAGACCACAGAGAAAGACCGAGTTCTCAGCCTCATGGCGACCGGAGGCCTCACATCCTTTGAAAACTCGAGAGGTCCGCGGAGATCAATGCTTCCAAAGGAGACGATGCCTGACGCCTCTTGAAAATAGATAGGAGTCCCAGGATCCCTGTGGCAAGTGGAAAGGTAGCCTGGTTCTCCCGCCTCACGTGGAGACGCGTCCCAATTGCCATGCCAAGACTCGAGGCGAATCCCGAGGTGTCCCTCGCACCTAGGCAGGAGTCCTGACGTCGCTGAACAAACACGTGTCTGGAAGGGCCCTCCCCCTCGTAACTCGAGAATATACCCCAGGTTCCGGCCGCAACTCGAGAAAAACAATGAGATTTCCCCCTCGTCTCGAGATGAGCCCCGATTCCCCTGCACTGCGTGCAGAGCAATTCCGTGTTACACATCAAACGTGAAAGGAGCGTTGATTTCCTTGATGGCACTCCAGAGAAAACCCAAGATCACTGTCTCAAGTCTAGAGGGATCCTGAGGTCACTGGAGCAACACGAAAGGGCTCCGTGGACCCCAAATCAACTCGAGATGAGAGCTTAGTCCCTGGCTTCGACTCAAGAGGAATACCAACTTTCCACAAGCACCTCAAGAGGAGGCTTCTCTCAGCTACAGGTAGGTGAGAGGGACCCTGAGTTTGTGCCCTCAAGTAGAATGGACACCGAGATGCTCTGACTCGAAGTAACGCCGGATATCCCTGCAGTGAATTGAATGCAGGCTCGTCTTGCATCTCCCAAGATGAAGGGATGTCTGAATCCCCTGTGGAGACCACAGAGAAAGACCTAGTTCTCAGCCTCATGGCGACCGGAGGCCTCACATCCTTTGAAAACTCGAGAGGTCCGCAGAGATCAATGCTTCCAAAGGAGACGATGCCTGACTCCTCTTGAAAATGAATAGGAGTCCCAGGATCACTGTCCACATGGACGGGGACACTGGGTCTCCCACTTCACGTGAACACGCGTCCCAATAGCCATGCCAAGACTCGAGGAGAATTCCGAGGTGTCCCTCGCACCTAGGCAGGAGTCCTGACGTCGCTGAACAAACACGTGTCTGCAAGGGACCTCCCCGTCGTAACTCGAGAATATACACCAGGTTCCGGCCGCAACTCGAGAAAAACCATGAGACTTACCACTCGCCGCCAGATGAGGCCCTATTCCCCTGCACTGCGTGCAGAGAAATTCCGTGTTCCACATCAAACATGAAAGGAGCCTTGATTTCCTTGATGGCACTCCAGAGAAAACCCAAGATCGCTGTCTCAAGTCTAGAGGGATCCTGAGGTCACTGTAGCAACACGAAAGGGCTTCGTGGAACCCAAATCAACTCGAGATGAGAGCTTAGTCCCTGGCTTCGACTCAAGAGGTATACCAACTTTCCACAAGCACCTCAAGAGGAGGCTTCTCTCAGCTACAGGTATGTGAGAGGGACCCTGAGTTTGTGGCCTCAACTGGAATGGACACCGAGATGCTCTGACTCAAAGTAAGGCCGGATATCCCTGCAGTGAATTGAATGCAGGCTCGTCGTCCATCTCCCAAGACGAAGGGATGTATGAATCACCTCTGGAGACCACAGAGAAAGACCTAATCCTCCGCCTCAACGCGACCGGAGGACTGACATCCTTTGAAAACTCGAGAGGTCCCCGGAGATCAATGCTTCCAAAGGAGACGATGCCTGACTCCTCCTGAAAATGGATAGGAGTCCCAGGATCCCTGTGGCACGTGGAAAGGGACCCTGGGTCTCCCGCTTCACGTGGAGACGCGTCCCAATTGCCATGCCAAGACTCGAGGAGAATCCCGAGGTGTCCCTCGCACCTAGGCAGGAGTCCTGCCGACGCTGAATAAACACGTGTCCGGAAGGGCCCTCCCCGTCGTAACTCGAGAATATACCCAAGGTTCCGGCTGCAACTCGAGAAAAACCATATGACTTCCCCCTCGCCGCGAGATGAGGCCCGATTCCACTGCACTGCGTGCAGAGCAATTCCGTGTTCCACATCAAACGTGAAAGGAGCCTTGATTTCCTTGATGGCACTCCAGAAAAAACCCAAAGTCACTGTTTCAAGTCTAGAGGGATCCTGAGGTCACTGGAGCAACACGAAAGGGCTCCGTGGACCACAAATCAACTCGAGATGAGAGCTTAGTCCCTGGCTTCGACTCAAGAGGAATACCAACTTTCCACAAACACCTCAAGAGGAGGCTTCTCAGCTACATGTATGTGAGAGGAACCCTGAGTTTGTGGCCTCAAGTGGAATGGACACCGAGATGCTCTGACTTGAAGTAAGGCCAGATATGCCAGCAGTGAGTTGAATGCAAACTCGTCTTGCATCTCCCAAGACGAAGGGATGTCTGAATCCCCTGTGGAGACCACAGAGAAAGACCTAGTTCTCCGCCTCATCGAGACCGGAGGCTTCACATCCTTTGAAAACTCGAGAGGTCTGCGGAAATCAATGCTTCCATAGGAGACGATGCCTGACTCCTCTTGAAAATGGTTAGGAGTCCCAAGATCCCTGTCCACATGGACGGGGACCCTGGGTCTCCCGCTTCACGTGGAGACGCGTCCCAGTTGCCATGCCAAGACTCGAGGAGAATCCCAAGCTGTCCCTCGCACCTAGGCAGGAGTCCTGACGTAGCTGAACAAACACGTGTCTGGAAGGGCCCTCCCCCTCGTAACTCGAGAATATACCCCAGGTTCCGGCCGCAACTCGAGAAAAACAATGAGATTTCTCCCTCGTCGCGAGATGAGCCCCGATTCCCCTGCACTGCGCGCAGAGCAATTCCGTGTTCCACATCAAACGTGAAAGGAGCCTTGATTTCCTTGATGGCACTCCAGAGAAAACCCTAGATCACTGTCTCAAGTCTAGAGGGATCCTGAGGTCACTGGAGCAACACGAAAGGGCTCCGTGGACCCCACATCAACTCGAGATGAGAGCTTAGTCCCTGGCTTAGACTCAAGAGGAATACCAACTTTCCACAAGCCCCTCAAGAGGAGGCTTCTCTCAGCTACAGGTATGTGAGAGGGACCCTGAGTTTGTGGCCTCAAGTAGAATGGACACCGAGATGCCCTGACTCGAAGTAAGGCCGGATATCCCTGCAGTGAATTGAATGCAGGCTCGTCTTGCATCTCCCAAGATGAAGGGATGTCTGAATCCCCTGTGGAGACCACAGAGAAAGACCTAGTTCTCAGCCTCATGGCGACCGGAGGCCTCACATCCTTTGAAAACTCGAGAGGTCCGCAGAGATCAATGCTTCCAAAGGAGACGATGCCTGACTCCTCTTGAAAATGAATAGGAGTCCCAGGATCCCTGTCCACATGGACGGGGACACTGGGTCTCCCGCTTCACGTGAACACGCGCCCAATTGCCATGCCAAGACTCGAGGAGAATCCCGAGGTGTCCCTCGCACCTAGGCAGGAGTCCTGACGTCGCTGAACAAACACGTGTCTGGAAGGGCCCTCCCTGTCGTAACTCGAGAGTATACCCCAGGTTCCGGCCGCAACTGGAGAAAAACCATGAGACTTCCCCCTCGCCGCGAGATGAGGCCCGATTCCCCTGCACTGCATGCAGAGCAATTCCTGTTCCACATCAAAAGTGAAAGGAGCCTTGATTTCCTTGATGGCACTCCAGAGAAAACCCAAGATCACTGTCTCAAGTCTAGAGGGATCCTGAGGTCACTGGACCAACAGGAAAAGGCTCCGTGGTCCCCAAATCAACTCTAGATGAGAGCTTAGTCCCTGGCTTAGACTCAAGAGGAATACCAACTTTCCACAGGCACCTCAAGAGGAGGCTTCTCTCAGCTACAGGTATATTTGAGGGACCCCGAGTTTGTGGCCTCAAGTGGAATGGACACCGAGATGCTCTGACTCGAAGTAAGGCTGGATATGCCTGCAGTGAATTGAATGCAGGCTCGGCTTGCATCTCCCAAGACGAAGGGATGTCTGAATCCCCTGTGGAGACCACAGAGAAAGACCTAGTCCTCCGCCTCATCGGGACCGGAGGCCTCACATCCTTTGAAAACTCGAGAGGTCTGCAGAGATCAATGCTTCCAAAGGAGACGATGCCCGACTCCTCTTGAAAATGGATAGGAGTCCCAGGATCCCTGTGGCACGTGGAAAGGGACCCTGGGTCTCCCGCCTCACGTGGAGACGCATCCCAATTGCCATGCCAAGACTCGAGGAGAAACCCGAGGTGTCCCTCGCACCTAGGCAGCAGTCCTGACGTCGCTGAACAAACACGTGTCTGGAAGGGACCTCCCCGTCGCAAATCCAGAATATACCCCAGGTTCCGGCCGCAACTCGAGAAAAACCATGAGATTTCCCCCTCGCCGCGAGTTGAGGCCCGATCCCCTGCACTGCATGCAGAGCAATTCCGTGTTCCACATCAAACGTGAAAGGAGCCTTGATTTCCTTGATGGCACTCCAGAGAAAACAGAAGATCACTGTTTCAAGTCTAGAGGGATCCTGAGGTCACTGGAGCAACACGAAAGGGCTCCGTGGACCCCAAATCAACTCGAGATGAGAGCTTAGTCCCTGGCTTCGACTCAAGAGGAATACCAACTTTCCACAAGCACCTCAAGAGGAGGCTTCTCTCAGCTACAGGTATGTGAGAGGGCCCCTGAGTTTGTGTCCTCAAATGAAATGGACACCGAGATGCTCTGACTGGAAGTAAGGTCGGATATCCCTGCAGTGAATTGAATGCAGGCTCGACTTGCATCTCCCAAGACGAAGGGATGTCTGAATCCCCTGTGGAGACCACAGAGAAAGACCTAATTCTCAGCCTCATCGCGACCGGAGGCCTCACATCCTTTGAAAACGTGAGAGGTCCGCGGAGATCAATGCTTCCAAAGGAGACGATGCCTGACTCCTCTTGAAAATAGATAGGAGTCCCAGGATCCCTGTGGCACGTGGAAAGGGACACTGGGTCTCCCGCCTCACGTGGAGACGCGTTCCAATTGCCATGCCAAGACTCCAGGAGAATCCCGAGGTGTCCCTCGCACCTCGGCAGGAGTCCTGACGTCGCTGAACAAACACGTGTCTGGAAGGGCCCTCCCCGTCGTAACTCGAGAATATACCCCAGGTTCCGGCCGCAACTCGAGAAAAACCATGAGATTTCCCCCTCGCCGCGAGTTGAGGCCCGATTCCCCTGCACTGCATGCAGAGCAGTTCCGTGTTCCACATCAAACGTGAAAGGAGCCTTGATTTCCTAGATGGCACTCCAGAGAAAACCCAAGATCACTGTCTCAAGTCTAGAGGGATCCTCAGGTCACTGGAGCAACACGAAAGGTCTCCGTGGACCCCAAATCAACTCGAGATGAGAGCTTAGTCCCTGGCTTCGACTCAAGAGGAATACCAACTTTCCAGAAGCACCTCAAGAGGAGGCTTCTCTCAGCTACAGGTATGTGAGAGGACCCTGTGTTTGTGGCCTCAAGTGCAATGGACACCGAGATTCTCTGACTCGAAGTAAGGCCGGATATCCCTGCAGTGAATTGAATGCAGGCTCGTCTTGCATCTCCCAAGACGAGGGGATGTCTGAATCCCATGTGGAGACCACAGAGAAAGACCTAGTCCTCCGCCTCATCGCGACCGGAGGCCTCACATCCTTTGAAAACTCGAGAGGTCCGCGGAGATCAATGCTTCCAAAGGAGACAATGCCTGACTCCTCTTGAAAATAGATAGGAGTCCCAGGATCCCTGTGGCACGTGGAAAGGGACACTGGGTCTCCCGCCTCACGTGGAGACGTGTCCCAATTGCCATGCCAAGACTCCAGGATAATCCCGAGGTGTCCCTCGCACCTAGGCAGGAGTCCTGACGTCGCTGAACAAACACGTGTCTGGAAGGGCCCTCCCCGTCGTAACTCGAGAATATACCCCAGGTTCCGGCCGCAACTCGAGAAAAAACATGAGACTTCCCCCTCGCTGCGAGATGAGGCCCGATTCCCTTGCCCTGCGTGCAGAGCAATTCCGTGTTCCACATCAAACGTGAAAGGAGCCTTGATTTCCTTGATGGCACTCCAGAGAAAACCCAGGATCACTGTCTCAAGTCTAGAGGGATCCTGAGGTCACCGGAGCAACACGAAAGGGCTCCGTGGACCCCAAATCAACTCGAGATGAGAGCTTAGTACCTGGCTTCGACTCAAGAGGAATACCAACTTTCCACAAGCACCTCAAGAGGAGGGTTCTCTCAGCCACAGGTATGTGAGAAGGACCCTGAGTTTGTGGCCTCAAATCGAATGGACACTGAGATGCTCTGACTCGAACTAAGGCCAGATATCCCTGCAGTGAATTGAATGCAGGCTCGTCTTGCATCTCCCAAGACGAAGCGATGTGTGAATCCCCTGTGGAGACCACAGAGAAAGACCTAGTTCTCCGCCTCATTACGACCGGAGTCCTCACATCCTTGGAAAACTCAAGAGGTCCGCGGAGATCAATGCTTCCAAAGGAGACGATGCCTGACTCCTCTTGAAAATGGATAGGAGACCCAGGATCCCTGTGGCACGTGGAAAGGGAACCTGGGTCTCCCGCCTAAGGTGGAGAAGCATCCCAATTGCCATGCCAAGACTCGAGGAGAATCCCGAGGTGTCCCTCGCACCTAGGCAGGAGTCCTGACGTCGCTGAACAAACACGTGTCTGGAAGGGCCCTCCCCGTCGTAACTCGAGAATATACCCCAGGTTCCGGCCGCAACTTGAGAAAACCATGAGACTTCTCCCTAGCCTCGAGATGAGGCCCGATTCCCCTGCACTGCGTGCACAGCAATTCCGTGTTCCACATCAAACTTGAAAGGAGCCTTGATTTCCTTGATGGCACTCCGGAGAAAACCCAAGATCACTGTCCTAAGTCTAGAGGGATCCTGAGGTCACTGGAGCAACACGAAAGGGCTCCGTGGACCCCAAGTCAACTCGAGATGAGAGCTTAGTCCCTGGCTTCGACTCAAGAGGAATACCAACTTTCCACAAGCACCTCAAGAGGAGGCTTCTCTCAGCTACAGGTATGTGAGAGGAACCCTGAGTTTGTGGCATCAAGTGGAATGGACACCGAGATGCTCTGACTCGAAGTAAGGCCGGATATCCCTGCAGTGAATTGAATGCAGGCTCGTCTTGCATCTCCCAAGACGAAGGTATGTCTGAATCCCCTGTGCAGAACACAGAGAAAGACCTAGTTCTCCGGCTCAACGCAAACGGATGCCTCACATCCTTTGAAAACTCAAGAGGTCCGCGGAGATCAATGCTTCCAAAGGAGACGATGCCTGACTCCTCTTGAAAATTGATAGGAGTACCACGATCCCTGCGGCACGTGGAAAGGGACCCTGGGTCTCCCGCCTCACGTGGAGACGCGTCCCAATTGCCATGCCAATACTCGAGGAGAATCCCGAAGTTTCCCTCTCACCTAGGCGGGGGTCCTGACGGCGCTGAACAAAAACGTGTCTGGAAGGGCCCTCCCTGTCGTAACTCGAGTATATACCCCAGGTTCCGGCCGCAACTCGAGAAAAACCATGAGACTTTCCCCTCGCCGCGAGATGAGGCCCGATTCCCCTGCACTGCGTGCAGAGCAATTCCGTGTTCCACATCAAACGTGAAAGGAGCCTTGACTTCCTTGATGGCACTTCAGAGAAAACCCAAGATCACTGTCTCTAGTCTAGAGGGATCCTGACGTCACTGGAGCAACATGAAAGGGCTCCGGGGACCCCAAATCAACTCGAGATGAGAGCTTAGTCCCTGGCTTCGACTCAAGATGAATACCAACTTTCCACAAGCACCTCAAGAGGAGGCTTCTCTCAGCTACAGGTATGAGAGAGGGACCCTGAGTGTGTGGCCTAAAGTGGAATGGACACCGAGATGCTCTGACTCGAAGTAAGGCCGGATATCCCTGCAGTGAATTGAATGCAGGCTTGTCTTGCATCTCCCAAGACGAAGGGATGTCTGAATCCCCTGTGGAGACCACAGAGAAAGACCTAATTTTCCGCCTCATCGCGACCGGAGGCCTCACATCCTTTGAAAACTCAAGAGGTCCGCGGAGATCAATGCTTCCAAAGGAGACGATGCCTGACTCCTCTTGAAAATGGATAGGAGTCCCAGGATCCCTGTGGTACGTGGAAAGGGACACTGGGTCTCCCGCCTCACGTGGAGACGCGTCCCAATTGCCATGCCAAGACTCGAGGTGAATCCCGAGGTGTCCCTCGCACCTAGGCAGGAGTCCTGACGTCGCTGAACAAACACGTGTCTGGAAGGGCCCTCCCCGTCGTAACTCGAGAATATACCCCTGGTTCCGGCCGCAACTCGAGAAAAACCATGACACTTCCCCCTCGCAGTGAGATGAGGCCCGATTCCCCTGCACTGCGTGCAGAGCAATTCCGTGTTCCACATCAAACGTGAAAGGAGCCTTGATTTCCTTGATGGAACTCCAGAGAAAACCCAAAATCACAGTCTCAAGTCTAGAGGGATCCTGAGGTCACTGGAGCAACACGAAAGGGCTCCGTGGACCCCAAATCAACTCGAGATGAGAGCTTAGTCCCTGGCTTCGACTCAAAAGGAATACCAACTTTTCACTAGCACCTCAAGAGGAGGCTTCTCTCAGCTATAGGTATGTGAGAGGGACCCTGAGTTTGTGGCCTCAAGTGGAAAGGACACCGAGATGCTCTGACTCGAAGTAAGGCCGGATATCCCAACAGTGAATTGAATGCAGGCTCGTCTTGCATCTCCCAAGACGAAGGGATGTCTGAATCCCCTGTGGAGACAACAGAGAAAGACCTAGTCCTCCGCCTCATCGCGACCGGAAGCCTCACATCCTTTGAAAACTCGAGAGGTCTGCGGAAATCAATGCTTCCAAAGGAGACGATGCCTGACTCTTCTTGAAAATGGATAGGAGTCCCAGGATCACTGTGGCACGTGTAAAGGGACCCTGGTTCTCCCGACTCACGTGGAGACGCGTCCCAATTGCCATGCCAAGACTCGAGGAGAATCCCAAAGTGTCCCTCGCACCTAGGCAGGAGTCCTGAAGTGGCTGAACAAACACGTGTCTGGAAGGGCCCTCCCCGTCGTAACTCGAGAATATACCCCAGGTTCCGGCCGCAACTCGAGAAAAACCATGACACTTCCCCCTCGCCGCGAGATGAGGCCCGATTTCCCTGCACTGCGTGCAGAGCAATTCCGTGTTCCACATCGAACGGGAAAGGAGCCTTGATTTCCTTGATGGCACTCCAGAGAAAACCCAAGATCACTGTCTCAAGTCTAGAGGGATCCTGAGGTCACTGGAGCAACACGAAATTTCTCCGTGGACCCCAAATCAACTCGAGATGAGAGCTTAGTCCCTGGCTTCACCTCAAGAGGAATACCAACTTTCCACAAGCACCTCAAGAGGAGGCTTCTCTCAGCTACAGTTATGTGAGAGGGACCCTGAGTTTGTGGCCTCAAGTGGAATGGACACCGAGATGCTCTGACTCGAAGTAAGGCCGGATATCTCTGTAGTGAATTGAATGCAGGCTCGCCTTGCATCTCCCAAGACGAAGGGATGTCTGAATCCCCTGTGGAGACCACAGAGAAAGACCTAATTTTCCGCCTCATCGCGACAGGAGGCCTCACATCCTTTGAAAATTCGAGAGGTCCGCGGAGATCAATGCTTCCAAAGGAGACGCTGCCTGACTCCTCTTGAAAATTGATAGGAGTCCCACGATCCCTGTGGCACGTGGAAAGGGACCCTGGGTCTCCCGCCTCACGTGGAGACGCGTCCCAATTGCCATGCCAAGACTCGAGGAGAATCCCGATGTGTCCCTCGCACCGAGGCAGGAGTTCTGATGTCGCTGAACAAACACGTGTCTGGAAGTGCCCTCCCCGTGGTAACTCGAGAATATACCCCAGGTTCTGGCCGCAACTCGAGAAAAACCATGAAACTTCCCCCTCGCCGCTGGAAGAGGCCCGATTCCCCTGCACTGCGTTCAGACCAATTCCGTGTTCCACATCAAATGTGAAAGGAGCCTTGATTTCCTTGATGGCACTCCAGAGAAAACCCAAGATCACTGTCTCAAGTCTAGAGGGATCCTGATGTCACTGGAGCAACACGAAAGGGCTCCGTGGGCAACAAATCAACTCGAGATGAGAGCTTAGTCCCTGGCTTCGACTCAAGAGGAATACCAACTTTTCACAAGCACCTCAAGAGAAGGCTTCTCTCAGCTACAGGTACGTGAGACGGACCCTGAGTTTGTGGCCTCAAGTGGAATGGACACCGAGATGCTCTGACTCGAAGTAAGGCCGGATATCCCTGCAGTGAATTGAATGCAGGCTCGTCTTGCATCTCCCACGACGAAGGGATGTCTGAATCCCCTGTGGAGATGACAGAGAAAGACCGAGTACTCCGCCTCATCGCGAGCGGAGGCCTCACATCCTTTGAAAACTCGAGAGGTCCGCGGAGATCAACGCTTCCAAAGGAGACGATGCCTGACTCCTCTTGAAAATGGATAGGAGTCCCAGGATCCCTGTGGAACGTGGAAAGGGACACTGGGACTCCCGCCTCACGTGGAGATGCCTCCCAATAGCCATGCCAAGACTCGAGGATTATCCTGAGGTGTTCCTCGCTCCTAGGCAGGAGTCCTGACGTCGCTGAACAAACACGTGTCTGGAAGGGCCCTCCCCGTCCTAACTCGAGAATATACCCCAGGTTCCGGCCGCAACTCGAGAAAAACCATGAGACTCCCCCTCGCCGCAACATGATGCCCGTTTCCCCTGGACTGCGTGCAGAGCAATTCCGTGTTCCACATCAAACGTGAAAGGAGCCTTGATTTCCTTGATGGCACTCCAGAGAAAACCCAAGATCACTGTCTCAAGTCTAGAGGGATCCTGAGGTCACTGGAGCAACACGGAAGGGCTCCGTGGACCCCAAATCAACTCGAGATGAGAGCTTAGTCCCTGGCTTCGACTGAAGAGGAATACCAACTTTCCACAAGCACCTAAAGAGGAGGCTTCTCTCAGCTACATGTATGTGAGAGGGACCCTGAGTTTGTGGCCTCAAGTGGAATGGACACCGAGATGCTCTGACTCGAACTAAGGCCGGATATCCCTGCAGTGAATTGAATGCAGGCTCGTCTTGCATCTCCCAAGACGAAGGTATGTCTGAATCCCCTGTGCAGAACACAGAGAAAGACCTAGTTCTCCGGCTCAACGCGAACGGATGCCTCACATCCTTTGAAAACTCAAGAGGTCCGCGGAGATCAATGCTTCCAAAGGAGACGATGCCTGACTCCTCTTGAAAATTGATAGGAGTACCACGATCCCTGCGGCACGTGGAAAGGGACCCTGGGTCTCCCGCCTCACGTGGAGACGCGTCCCAATTGCCATGCCAATACTCGAGGAGAATCCCGAAGTTTCCCTCTCACCTAGGCGGGGGTCCTGACGGCGCTGAACAAAAACGTGTCTGGAAGGGCCCTCCCTGTCGTAACTCGAGTATATACCCCAGGTTCCGGCCGCAACTCGAGAAAAACCATGAGACTTTCCCCTCGCCGCGAGATGAGGCCCGATTCCCCTGCACTGCGTGCAGAGCAATTCCGTGTTCCACATCAAACGTGAAAGGAGCCTTGACTTCCTTGATGGCACTTCAGAGAAAACCCAAGATCACTGTCTCTAGTCTAGAGGGATCCTGACGTCACTGGAGCAACATGAAAGGGCTCCGTGGACCCCAAATCAACTCGAGATGAGAGCTTAGTCCCTGGCTTCGACTCAAGATGAATACCAACTTTCCAAAAGCACCTCAAGAGGAGGCTTCTCTCAGCTACTGGTATGAGAGAGGGACCCTGAGTTTGTGGCCTCAAGTGGAATGGACACCGAGATGCTCTGACTCGAAGTAAGGCCGGATATCCCTGCAGTGAATTGAATGCAGGCTCGTCTTGTATCTCCCAAGACGAAGGGATGTCTGAATCCCCTGTGGAGACCACAGAGAAAGACCTAATTTTCCGCCTCATCGCGACCGGAGGCCTCACATCCTTTGAAAACTCAAGAGGTCCGCGGAGATCAATGCTTCCAAAGGAGACGATGCCTGACTCCTCTTGAAAATGGATAGGAGTCCCAGGATCCCTGTGGCACGTGGAAAGGGACACTGGGTCTCCCGCCTCACGTGGAGACGCGTCCCAATTGCCATGCCAAGACTCGAGGTGAATCCCGAGGTGTCCCTCGCACCTAGGCAGGAGTCCTGACGTCGCTGAACAAACACGTGTCTGGAAGGGCCCTCCCCGTCGTAACTCGAGAATATACCCCAGGTTCCGGCCGCAACTCGAGAAAAACCATGACACTTCCCCCTCGCAGTGAGATGAGGCCCGATTCCCCTGCACTGCGTGCAGAGCAATTCCGTGTTCCACATCAAACGTGAAAGGAGCCTTGATTTCCTTGATGGAACTCCAGAGAAAACCCAAAATCACAGTCTCAAGTCTAGAGGGATCCTGAGGTCACTGGAGCAACACGAAAGGGCTCCGTGGACCCCAAATCAACTCGAGATGAGAGCTTAGTCCCTGGCTTCGACTCAAAAGGAATACCAACTTTTCACTAGCACCTCAAGAGGAGGCTTCTCTCAGCTACAGGTATGTGAGAGGGACCCTGAGTTTGTGGCCTCAAGTGGAAAGGACACCGAGATGCTCTGACTCGAAGTAAGGCCGGATATCCCAACAGTGAATTGAATGCAGGCTCGTCTTGCATCTCCCAAGACGAAGGGATGTCTGAATCCCCTGTGGAGACAACAGAGAAAGACCTAGTCCTCCGCCTCATCGCGACCGGAAGCCTCACATCCTTTGAAAACTCGAGAGGTCTGCGGAAATCAATGCTTCCAAAGGAGACGATGCCTGACTCTTCTTGAAAATGGATAGGAGTCCCAGGATCACTGTGGCACGTGTAAAAGGACCCTGGTTCTCCCGACTCACGTGGAGACGCGTCCCAATTGCCATGCCAAGACTCGAGGAGAATCCCAAAGTGTCCCTCGCACCTAGGCAGGAGTCCTGAAGTGGCTGAACAAACACGTGTCTGGAAGGGCCCTCCCCGTCGTAACTCGAGAATATACCCCAGGTTCCGGCCGCAACTCGAGAAAAACCATGACACTTCCCCCTCGCCGCGAGATGAGGCCCGATTTCCCTGCACTGCGTGCAGAGCAATTCCGTGTTCCACATCGAACGGGAAAGGAGCCTTGATTTCCTTGATGGCACTCCAGAGAAAACCCAAGATCACTGTCTCAAGTCTAGAGGGATCCTGAGGTCACTGGAGCAACACGAAATTTCTCCGTGGACCCCAAATCAACTCGAGATGAGAGCTTAGTCCCTGGCTTCACCTCAAGAGGAATACCAACTTTCCACAAGCACCTCAAGAGGAGGCTTCTCTCAGCTACAGTTATGTGAGAGGGACCCTGAGTTTGTGGCCTCAAGTGGAATGGACACCGAGATGCTCTGACTCGAAGTAAGGCCGGATATCTCTGTAGTGAATTGAATGCAGGCTCGCCTTGCATCTCCCAAGACGAAGGGATGTCTGAATCCCCTGTGGAGACCACAGAGAAAGACCTAATTTTCCGCCTCATCGCGACAGGAGGCCTCACATCCTTTGAAAATTCGAGAGGTCCGCGGAGATCAATGCTTCCAAAGGAGACGCTGCCTGACTCCTCTTGAAAATTGATAGGAGTCCCACGATCCCTGTGGCACGTGGAAAGGGACCCTGGGTCTCCCGCCTCACGTGGAGACGCGTCCCAATTGCCATGCCAAGACTCGAGGAGAATCCCGAGGTGTCCCTCGCACCGAGGCAGGAGTTCTGATGTCGCTGAACAAACACGTGTCTGGAAGTGCCCTCCCCGTGGTAACTCGAGAATATACCCCAGGTTCCGGCCGCAACTCGAGAAAAACCATGAAACTTCCCCCTCGCCGCTGGAAGAGGCCCGATTCCCCTGCACTGCGTTCAGACCAATTCCGTGTTCCACATCAAATGTGAAAGGAGCCTTGATTTCCTTGATGGCACTCCAGAGAAAACCCAAGATCACTGTCTCAAGTCTAGAGGGATCCTGATGTCACTGGAGCAACACGAAAGGGCTCCGTGGGCAACAAATCAACTCGAGATGAGAGCTTAGTCCTTGGCTTCGACTCAAGAGGAATACCAACTTTCCACAAGCACCTCAAGAGAAGGCTTCTCTCAGCTACAGGTACGTGAGAGGGACCCTGAGTTTGTGGCCTCAAGTGGAATGGACACCGAGATGCTCTGACTCGAAGTAAGGCCAGATATCCCTGCAGTGAATTGAATGCAGGCTCGTCTTGCATCTCCCACGACGAAGGGATGTCTGAATCCCCTGTGGAGATGACAGAGAAAGACCGAGTACTCCGCCTCATCGCGAGCGGAGGCCTCACATCCTTTGAAAACTCGAGAGGTCCGCGGAGATCAACGCTTTCAAAGGAGACGATGCCTGACTCCTCTTGAAAATGGATAGGAGTCCCAGGATCCCTGTGGAACGTGGAAAGGGACACTGGGACTCCCGCCTCACGTGGAGATGCCTCCCAATAGCCATGCCAAGACTCGAGGATTATCCTGAGGTGTTCCTCGCTCCTAGGCAGGAGTCCTGACGTCGCTGAACAAACACGTGTCTGGAAGGGCCCTCCCCGTCGTAACTCGAGAATATAAATTAGGTTCCGGCCGCAACTCGAGAAAAAATATGAGACTTCCCCCTCGCTGCGAAATGAGGCCCGATTTTCCTGCACTGCGTGCAGAGCAATTCCGTGTTCCACATCAAACGTGAAAGGAGCCTTGATTTTCTTGATGGCACTCCAGAGAAAACCCAAGATCACTGTCTCAAGTCTAGAGGGATCCTGAGGTCACTGGAGCAACACGAAAGGGCTCCGTGGACCCCAAATCAACTCGAGATGAGAGCTTAGTCCCTGGCTTCGACTCAACAGGAATACCAACTTTGCCCAAGCACCTCAAGAGGAGGCTTCTCCAGCTACAGGTATGTGAGAGGGACCCTGAGTTTGTGGCCTCAAGTGGAATGGACACCGAGATGCTCTGACTCGAAGTAAGGCCGGATATCCCTGCAGTGAATTGAATGCAGGCTCCTCTTGCATCTCCCAAGACGAATGGATGTCTGAATCCCCTGTGGAGACCACAGAGAAAGACCTAGTTCTCCGCCTCATTGAGACAGGAGGCCTCACATCCTTTGAAAACTCGAGAGGTCCGCGGAGATCAATGCTTCCAAAGGAGACGATGCCTGACTCCTCTTGAAAATGGATAGGAGTCCCAGGATCCCTGTGGCACGTGGAAAGGGACCCTGGGTCTCCTGCCTCACGTGGAGACGCGTCCCAATTGCCATGCCAAGATTCGAGGAGAATCCCGAGGTATCCCTCGCACCTAGGCAGGAGTCCTGACGTCGCTGAACAAACACGTGTCTGGAAGGGCCCTCCCCGTCGTAACTCGAGAATATACCCCAGGTTCCGGCCGCAACTCAAGAAAAACCATGAGACTTCCCCCTCACCGCGAGATGAGGCCCGATTCCCCTGCACTGCGTTCAGAGCAATTCCGTGTTCCACATCAAACGTGAAAGGAGCCTTGATTTCCTTCATGGCACTCCAGAGAAAACCCAAGATCACTGTCTCAAGTCTAGAGGGATCCTGAGGTCACTGGAGCAACACGAAAGAGCTCCATGGACCCCAAATCAACTCGAGATGAGAGCTAGGTCCTTGGCTTCGACTCAAGAGGAATACCAGCTTTCCACAAGCACCTCAAGAGGAGGCTTCTCTCAGCTACAGGTATGTGAGAGGGACCCTGAGTTTGTGGCCTCAAGTGGAATGGCACCGAGATGCTCTGACTCGAAGTAAGGCCGGATATCCCTGCAGTGAATTGAATGCAGGCTCGTCTTGCATCTCCCAAGATGAAGGGATGTCTGAATCCCCTGTGGAGACCACAGAGAAAGACCTAGTCCTCCGCCTCATTGCGACCTGAGGCCTCACATCCTTTGAAAACTCGAGAGGTCCCCGGAGATCAATCCTTCCAAGGGAGACGATGCCTGACTCCTCTTGAAAATGGATAGGAGTCCCAGGATCCCTGTGGCACGTCGAAAGTTACCCTGGGTCTCCCGCCTCACGTGGAGACGCGTCCCAATTGCGATGCCAAGACTCGAGGAGAATCCCGAGGTGTCCCTCGCACCTAGGCAGGAGTCCTGACGTCGCTGAACAAACACGTGTCTGGAAGGGCCCTCCCCGTCGTAACTCGAGAATATACCCCAGGTTCCAGCCGGAACTCAAGAAAAACCATGAAACTTCCCCCTCGCCGCGAGATGAGGCCCGATTCCCCTGCACTGCGTGCAGAGCAATTCCGTGTTCCACATCAAACGTGAAAGGAGCCTTGATTTCCTTGATGGCACTCCAGAGAAAACCCAAGATCACTGTCTCAAGTCTAGAGGGATCCTGAGGTCACTGGAGCAACACGAAAGGGCTCCGTAGACCCCAAATCAACTCGAGATGAGAGCTTAGTCCTTGGCTTCGACTCAAGAGGAATACCAACTTTCCACAAGCACTTCAAGAGGAGGCTTCTCTCAGCTACAGGTATGTGAGAGGGACCCTGAGTTTGTGGCCTCAAATGGAATGGACACCGAGATGCTATGACTCGAAGTAAGGCCGGATATCCCTGCAGTGAATTGAATGCAGGCTCGTCTTGCATCTCCCAAGACGACGGGATGTCTGAATCCCCTGTGGAGACCACAGAGAAAGAACTAATTCTCCGCCTCATCGCGACCGGAGGCCTGACATCCTTTGAAAACTCGAGAGGTCCGCAGAGATCAATGCTTCCAAAGGAGACGATGCCTGACTCCTCTTGAAAATGGATAGGAGTCCCAGGAACCCTGTGGCACGTGGAAAGGGACGCTGGGTCTCCCGCCTCACGTGGAGAGGCGTCCCAATTGCCATGCCAAGACTCGAGGAGAATCCCGAGGTGTCCCTCTCAACTAGGCAGGAGTCCTTACATCGCTGAACAAACACGTGTCTGGAAGGGCCCTCCCCATCGTAACTCGAGAATATACCCCAGGTTCCGGCCGCAACTCGAGAAAAACCATGAGACTTCCCCCTCGCCGCGAGATGAGACCCGATTCCCCTGCACTGCGTGCAGAGCAATTCCGTGTTCCACATCAAACGTGAAAGGAGCCTTGATTTCCTTGATGGCACTCCAGAGAAAACCCAAAGTCACTGTCTCAAGTCTAGAGGGATCCTGAGGCCACTGTAGCAGCATGAAAGGGGCCCGTGGACCCCAAATCAACTCGAGATGAGAGCTTAGTCCTTTGCTTCGACTCAAGAGGAATACCAACTTTCCACAAGCACCTCAAGAGGAGGCTTCTCTCAGCTACAGGTATGTGAGAGGGACCCTGAATTTGTGGCCTCAAGTAGAATGGACACCGAGATGCTCTGACTCGAAGTAAGGCCGGCTATCCCTGCAGTGAATTGAATGCAGGCTCGTCTTGCATCTCCCAAGATGAAGGGATGTCTGAATCCCCTGTGGAGACCACAGAGAAAGACCTAGTTCTCAGCCTCATGGCGACCGGAGGCCTCACATCCTTTGAAAACTCGAGAGGTCCGCGGAGATCAATGCTTCCAAAGGAGACGATGCCTGACTCCTCTTGAAAATGGATAGGAGTCCCAGGATATCTATGGCACGTGGAAAGGGACCCTGCGTCTCCCGCCTCACGTGGAGACGCGTCCCAATTGCCATGCCAAGACTCGAGGAGAATCCCGAGGTGTCCCTTGCACCTAGGCAGGATTCCTGACGTCGCTGAACAAACACGTGTCTGGAAGGGCCCTCCCCGTCATAACTCGAGAATATACCCCAGGTTCCGGCCGCAACTCGAGAAAAACCATGAGACTTCCCCCTCGCCGCGAGATGAGGCCCGATTCCCCTGCACTGCGTCCAGAGCAATTCCGTGTTCCACATCAAACGTGAAAGGAGCCTTGATTTCCTTGATGGCACTCCAGAGACAACCCAAGATCACTGTCTCAAGTCTAGAGGGATCCTGAGGTCACTGGAGCAACACGAAAGGGCTCCGGTGACCCCAAATCTACTCGAGATGTGAGCTTACTCCCTGGCTTCGACTCAAGAGGAATACCAACTTTCCACAAGCACCTCAAGAGGAGGCTTCTCTCAGCTACAGGTATGTGAGAGGAACCCTGAGTTTGTGGCCTCAAGTCGAATGGACACCGAGATGTTCTGACTCGAATTAAGACCGGATATCCCAACACTGAATTGAATGCAGGCTCATCTTGCATCTCCCAAGACGAAGGGATGTCTGAATCCCCTGTGGAGACGACAGTGAAAGACCTAGTCCTCCGCCTCATCGCGACCGGAGACATCACATCCTATGAAAAATCGAGAGGTCTGCGGAGATCAATGCTTCCAAAGGAGACGATGCCTGATTCCTCTTGAAAATGGATAGGAGTCCCAGGATCCCTGTGGCACGTCGAAAGGGACCCTGGGTCCCCGCCTCACGTGGAGACGCGTCCCAATTGCCATGCCAAGACTCAAGGAGAATTCCGAGGTGTCCCTCGCACCTAGGCAGGAGTCCTGACGTCGCTGAACAAACATGTGTCTGGAAGGGCCCTCCCCATCGTAACTCGAGAATATACCCCAGGTTCCAGCCGGAACTCAAGAAAAACCATGAAACTTCCCCCTCGCCGCGAGATGAGGCCCGATTCCCCTGCACTGCGTGCAGAGCAATTCCGTGTTCCACATCAAACGTGAAAGGAGCCTTGATTTCCTTGATGGAACTCCAGAGAAAACCCAAGATCACTGTCTCAAGTCTAGAGGGATCCTGAGGTCACTGGAGCAACACGAAAGGGCTCCGTAGACCCCAAATCAACACGAGATGAGAGCTTAGTCCTTGGCTTCAACTCAAGAGGAATACCAACTTTCCACAAGCACTTCAAGAGGAGGCTTCTCTCAGCTACAGGTATGTGAGAGGGACCCTGAGTTTGTGGTCTCAAATGGAATGGACACCGAGATGCTATGACTCGAAGAAAGGCCGGATATCCCTGCAGTGAATTGAATGCAGGCTCGTCTGGCATCTCCCAAGACGACGGGATGTCTGAATCCCCTGTGGAGACCACAGAGAAAGAACTAATTCTCCGCCTCATCGCGACCGGAGGCCTGACATCCTTTGAAAACTCGAGAGGTCCGCGGAGATCAATGCTTCCAAAGGAGACGATGCCTGACTCCTCTTGAAAATGGATAGGAGTCCCAGGAACCCTGTGGCACGTGGAAAGGGACGCTGGGTCTCCCGCCTCACGTGGAGACGCGTCCCAATTGCCATGCCAAGACTCGAGGAGAATCCCGAGGTGTCTCTCGCACCTAGGCAGGAGTCCTGACGTCGCTGAACAAACACGTGACTGGAAGGGCCCTCCCCGTCGTAACTCGAGAATATACCCCAGGTTCCGGCCGCAACTCGAGAAAAACCATGAGACTTCCCCCTCGCCGCGACATGAGGCCCGATTATCCTGGACTGCGTGCAGAGCAATTCCGTGTTCCACATCAAACGTGAAAGGAGCCTTGATTTCCTAGATGGCACTCCAGAGAAAACCCAAGATGACTGTCTCAAGTCTAGAGGGAACCTGAGTTCACTGTAGCAACACGAAAGGCCTCCGTGGACCCCAAATCAACTCGAGATGAGAGCTTAGTCCCTGGCTTCGACTCAAGAGGAATACCAACTTTCCACAAGCACTTCAAGAGGAGGCTTCTCTCAGCTAGAGGTATGTGAGAGGGACCCGGAGTTTGTGGCCTCAAGTGGAATGGACACCGAGATGCTCTGACTCGAAGTAAGGCCAGATATCCCTGCAGTGAATTGGATGCAGGCTCGTCTTGCATCTCCCAAGACAAATGGATGTCTGAATCCCCTGTGGAGACCACAGAGAAAGACCTAGTTCTCATCCTCTTCGGGACCGGAGGCCTGACATCCTTTGAAAACTCGAGAGGTCTGCGGAGATCAATGCTTCCAAAGGAGACGATGCCTGACTCCTCTTGAAAATGGATAGGAATCCCAGGATTCCTGTGGCACGTGGAAAGGGACGCTGGGTCTCCAGCCTCACGGGGAGACGCGTCCCAATTGCCATGCCAAGACTCGAGGAGAATCCCGAGGAGTCCCTCGCACCTAGGCAGGAGTCCTGACTTCGCTGAAAAAACATGCGACCTGAAGGGCCCTCCCCATCTTAACTCGAGAATATACCCCAGGTTCCGGCCGCAACTCGAGAAAAACCATGAGACTTCCAACTCGCCGAGAGATGAGGCACGATTCCCATGCACTGCGTGCAGAGAAATTCCGTGTTCCACATCAAACGTGAAAGGAGCCTTGATTTCCTTGATGGCACTCCAGAGAAAACCCAAGATCAATGTATCAAGTCTAGAGGGATCCTGAGGTCACTGGAGCAACACGAAAGGGCTCCGTGGACCCAAATCAACTCGAGATGAGAGCTTAGTCCCTGGCGTCGACTTAAGAGGAATACCAACTTTCCACAAGGACTTCAAGAGGAGGCTTCTCTCAGCTACAGGTATGTGAGAGGGACCATGAGTTTGTGGCCTCAAGTGGAATGGACACTGAGATGCTCTGACTTGAAGTAAGGCCGGATATCCCTGCAGTGAATTGAATGCAGGCTCATCTTGCATCTCCCAAGACGAAGGGATGTCTGAATCCCCTGTGGAGACGACAGAGAAAGACCTAGTCCTCCGCCTCATCGCGACCGGAGGCCTCACATCCTTTGAAAACTCGAGAGGTCTGTGGAGATCAATGCTTCCAAAGGAGACGATGCCTGACTCCTCTTGAAAGTGGATAGGAGTCCCAGGATCCCTGTGGCACGTGGTAAGGGAACCTGGGTCTCCCGCCTCACGTGGAGACGTGTCCCAATTGCAATGCCAAGACTCGAGGAGAATCCGGAGGTGTCCCTCGCACCTAAGCAGGAGTCCTGAGGTCGCTGAACAAACACGTGTCTGGAAGGGCCCTCCCCGTCGTAACTCGAGAATATACCCCAGGTTCCGGCCGCAACTCGAGGAATACCATGAGACTTCCCCCTAGCCGCGAGATGAGGGCCGATTCACCTGCACTGCATGCAGAGCAATTCCGTGTTCCACATCAAACGTGAAAGGAGCCTTGATTTCCTTGATGGCACTCCAGAGAAAACCCATGTTCACTGTCTCAAGTCTAGAGGGATCCTGAGGTCACTGGAGCAATACGAAAGGTCTCCGTGGACCCCAAATCAACTAGAAATGAGAGCTTTGTCCATGGCTTCGATTCAAGAGGAATACCAACTTTCCACAAGCACCTCAAGAGGAGGCTTCTCTCAGCTACAGGTATGTGAGAGGGACACTGAGTTTGTGGCCTCAAGTGGAATGGACACCGAGAGGCTCTGACTGGAAGTAAGGCCGGATATCCCTGCAGTGAATTGAATGCAGGCTCGTCTTGCATTTCCCAAGATGAAGGGATGTCTGAATCCCCTGTGGAGACCACAGAGAAAGACCTAGTTCTCCGCCTCATCGCGACCGGAGGCCTCACATCCTTGGAAAACTCGAGAGGTCCCCGGAGATCAATGCTTCCAAAGGAGACGATGCCTGACTCCTCTTGAAAATGGATAGGAGCCCCAGGATCCCTGTGGCACGTGAACAGGGACCCTGGGTCTCCCGCCTCACGTGGAGACGCGTCTCAATTGCCATGCCAAGACTCGAGGAGAATCCTGAGGTGTCCCTCCCACCTATGGAGGAGTCCTGACGTCGATGAACAAACACGTGTCAGGAAGGGCCCTCCCCGTCGTAACTCGAGAATATACCCCAGGTTCCGGCCGCAACTCGAGAAAAACCATGAGACTTCCCCCTCGCCGCGAGATGAGGCCCGATTCCCCTGCACTGCGTGCAGAGCAATTCCGTGTTCCACATCAAACGTGAAAGGAGCCTTTATTTCCTTGATGGCACTGCAGAGAAAACCCAAGATCACTGTCTCAAGTTTAGAGGGATCCTGAGGTCACTGGAGCAACACGAAAGGGCTCCGTGGACCCCAAATCATCTCGAGATGAGAGCTTAGTCCCTGGCTTCGACTCAAGAGGAATGCCAACTTTCCACAAGCACCTCAAGAGGAGGCTTCTCTCAGCTACTGCTAGGTGAGAGGGACCCTGAGTTTGTGGCCTCAAGTGGAATGGACACCGAGAGGCTCTGACTGGAAGTAAGGCCGGATATCCCTGCAGTGAATTGAATGTAGGCTCGTCTTGCATCTCCCAAGACGAAGGGATGTCTGAATCCCCTGTGGAGACCACAGAGAAAGACCTAGTTATCCGCCTCATCGCAACCGGAGGCCTCACATCCTTTGAAAACTCGAGAGGTCCGCTGAGATCAATGCTTCCAAAGGAGACGATGCCTGACTCCTCTTGAAAATGGATACGAGTCCCAGGATCCCTGTGGCACGTGGAAAGGGACCCTGGGTCTCCCGCTTCACGTGGAGACGCGTCCCAATTGCCATGCCAAGACTCGAGGAGAATCCCGAGGTGTCCCTCGCTCCTAGGCAGAGTCCTGACGTCGCTGAACAAACACGTGTCTGGAAGGGCCCTCCCCGTCGTAACTCGAGAATATACCCCAGGTTCCGGCCGCAATTCGAGGAATACCATGAGACTTCCCCCTACCCGCGAGATGAGGGCCGATTCACCTGCACTGCATGCAGAGCAATTCCGTGTTCCACATCAAACGTGAAAGGAGCCTTGATTTCCTTGATGGCACTCCAGAGAAAACCCGAGATCAATGTATCAAGTCTAGAGGGATCCTGAGGTCACTGGAGCAACACGAAATGGCTCCGTAGACCCAAGTCAACTCGAGATGAGAGCTTAGTCCCTGGCTTCGACTCAAGAGAAATACCAACTTTCCACAAGCACCTCAAGGGGAGGCTTCTCTCAGCTACTGGTATGTGAGAGGGACCCTGAGTTTGTGGCCTCAAGTGGAATGGTCACTGAGATGCTCTTACTTGAAGTAAGGCCGGATATCCCTGCAGTGAATTGAATGCAGGCTCATCTTGCATCTCCCAAGACGAAGGGATGTCTGAAACCCCTGTGGAGACGACAGAGAAAGACCTAGTCCTCCGCCTCATCACGACCGGAGGCCTCACATCCTTTGAAAACTCGAGAGGTCTGTGGAGATCAATGCTTCCAAAGGAGACGATGCCTGACTCCTCTTGAAAGTGGATAGGAGTCCCAGGATCCCTGTGGCACGTGGAAAGGTACACTGGGTCTCCCGCCTCACGTGGAGACGCGTCCCAATTGCAATGCCAAGACTCGAGGAGAATCCCGAGGTGTCCCTCGCACCTAAGCAGGAGTCCTGAGGTCGCTGAACAAACACGTGTCTGGAAGGGCCCTCCCCGTCGTAACTCGAGAATATACCCCAGGTTCCGACCGCAACTCGAGGAATACCATGAGACTTCCCCCTACCCGCGAGATGAGGGCCGATTCACCTGCACTGCATGCAGAGGAATTCCGTGTTCCACATCAAACGTGAAAGGAGCCTTGATTTCCTTGATGGCACTCCAGAGAAAACCCAAGATCAATGTATCAAGTCTAGAGGGATCCTGAGGTCACTGGAGCAACACGAAAGGGCTCCGTGGACCCAAATCAACTCGAGATGAGAGCTTAGTCCCTGGCTTCGACTCAAGAGGAATACCAACTTTCCACAAGGACTTCAAGAGGAGGCTTCTCTCAGCTACAGGTATGTGAGAGGGACCATGAGTTTGTGGCGGCCTCAAGTGGAATGGACACTGAGATGTTCTGACTTGAATTAAGGCCGGATATCCCTGCAGTGAATTGAATGCAGGCTCATCTTGCATCTCCCAAGACGAAGGGATGTCTGAATCCCCTGTGGACATGACAGAGAAAGACCTAGTCCTCCGCCTCATCGCGACCGGAGGCCTCACATCCTTTGAAAACTCGAGAGGTCTGTGGAGATCAATGCTTCCAAAGGAGACGATGCCTGACTCCTCTTGAAAGTGGATAGGAGTCCCAGGATCCCTGTGGCACGTGGAAAGGACCCTGGGTCTCCCGCCTCACGTGGAGATGCGTCCCAATTGCAATGCCAAGACTCGAGGAGAATCCCGAGGTGTCCCTCGCACCTAAGCAGGAGTCCTGAGGTCGCTGAACAAACACGTGTCTGGAAGGGCCCTCCCCGTCGTAACTCGAGAATATACCCCAGGTTCCGGCCGCAACTCGAGGAATACCATGAGACTTCCCCCTACCCGTGAGATGAGGGCCGATTCACCTGCACTGCATGCAGAGCAATTCCGTGTTCCACATCAAACATGAAAGGAGCCTTGATTTCCTTGATGGCACTCCAGAGAAAACCCAAGATCACTGTCTCAAGTCTAGAGGGATCCTGAGGTCACTGGAGCAATACGAAAGGGCTCCGTGGACCCCAAATCAACTAGAAATGAGAGCTTTGTCCATGGCTTCGACTCAAGAGGAATACCAACTTTCCACAAGCACCTCAAGAGGAGGCTTCTCTCAGCTACAGGTATGTGAGAGGGACCCTGAGTTTGTGGCCTCAAGTGGACTGGACACCGAGATGCTCTGACTGGAAATAAGGCCGGATATCCCTGCAGTGAATTGAATGCAGGCTCGTCTTGCATCTCCCAAGATGAAGGGATGTCTGAATCCCCTGTGGAGACCACAGAGAAAGACCTAGTCCTCCGCCTCATCGCGACCGGAGGCCTCACATCCTTTGAAAACTCGAGAGGTCTGCGGAGATCAATGCTTCCAAAGGAGACGATGCCTGACTCCTCTTGAAAATGGATAGGAGTCCCAGGATCCCTGTGGCACGTGGAAAGGGACTCTGGGTCCCCAGCCTCACGTGGAGACGCGTCCCAATTGCAATGCCAAGACTCGAGGAGAATCCCTAGGTGTCCCTCGCACCTAGGCAGGAGTCCTGACGTCGCTGAACAAACACGTGTCTGGAAGGGCCCTCCCCGTCGTAACTCGAGAATATACCCCAGATTCCGGCCGCAACTTGAGAAAAACCATGAGACATCCCCCTTGCCGTGAGATGAGCCCCGATTCCCCTGCACTGCTTGCAGAGCAATTCCGTGTTCCACATCAAACTTGAAAGGAGCCTTGATTTCCTTGATGGCACTCCAGAGAAAACCCAAGATCACTGTCTCTAGTCGAGAGGGATCCTGAGGTCACTGGAGCAACACGAAAGGGCTCCGTGGACCCCAAATCAACTCGAGATGAGAGCTTAGTCCCTGTCTTCGACTCAAGAGGAATACCAACTTTCCACAAGCACCTCAAGAGGAGGCTTCTCTCAGCTACAGGTATATTTGAGGGACCCTGAGTTTGTGGCCTCAAGTGGAATGGACACCGAGATGCTCTGACTTGAAGTAAGGCCTGATATCCCACCAGTGAATTGAATGCAGGCTCGTCTTGCATCTCCCAGTACGAAGGGATGTCTGAATACCCTCTGGGGACGACAGAGAAAGACCTAGTCCTCCTCATCATCGCGACCGGAGACCTCACATCCTTTGGAAACTTGAGAGGTCTGCGGAGATCAATGCTTCCAAAGGAGACGATGCCTGATTCCTCTTGAAAATGGATAGGAGTCCCAGGATCCTTGTGGCACGTGGAAAGGGACGCTGGGTCTCCCGCCTCACGTGGAGACGCGTCCCAATTGCCATGCCAAGACTCGAGGAGAATCCCGAGGTGTCCCTCGCACCTAGGCAGGAGTCCTGACGTCGCTGAACAAACACGTGTATGGAAGGGTCCTCCCCGTCGTAACTCGAGAATATACCCCAGGTTCCGGCCGCAACTCGAGAAAAACCAAGAGACTATCCCCTCGTCGCGAGATGAGGCCCGATTCCCCTGCACTGCATGCAGAGCAATTCCGTGTTCCACATCAAAGGTGAAAGGAGCCTTGATTTCCTTTATGGCACACCAGAGAAAACCCAAGATCACTGTCTCAATTCTAGAGGGATCCTGAGGTCACTGGAGCAACACGAAAGGGCTCGGTGAACCCCAAATCAACTCGAGATGAGAGCTTAGTCCCTAGCTTCGACTCAAGAGGAATACCAACTTTCCACAAGCACCTCAAGGGGAGGCTTCTCTCAGCTACTGGTATGTGAGAGGGACCCTGAGTTTGTGGCCTCAAGTGGAATGGACACCGAGATGCTCTGACTCGAAATATGGCCGGATATCCCTGCAGTGAATTGAAAGCAGGCTCGTCTTGCATCTCCCAAGACGAAGGGATTTCTGAATCCCCTGTGGAAACCACAGAGAAAGACCTAGTTCTCCGCCTCAACGCGAACGGAGTACTCACATTCTTTGAAAACTCGAGAGGTCCGCTGAGATCAATGCTTCCAAAGGAGACGATGCCTGACTCCTCTTGAAAATGGATAGGAGTCCCAGGATCCCTGTGGCACGTTGAAAGGGACCCTGGGTCTCCCGCCTCACGTGGAGACGCGTCCCAATTGCCATGCCAAGACTCGAGGAGAATCCCGAGGTGTCCCTCGCACCTAGGCAGGAGTCCTGACGTCGCTGAACAAACACGTGTCTGGAAGGGCCCTCCCCGTCGTAACTCGAGAATATACCCCAGGTTCCGGCCGCAACTCGAGAAAAACCAAGAGACTATCCCCTCGTCGCGAGATGAGGCCCGATTCCCCTGGACTGCGTGCAGAGCAATTCCATGTTCCACATCCAACATGAAAGGAGCCTTGATTTCCTTGTTGGCACTCCAGAGAAAACCGAAGATCACTGTCTCAAGTCTAGAGGGATCCTGAGGTCACTGTAGCAACAAGAAAGGGCTCCGTGGAACCCAAATCAACTCGAGATGAAGCTTAGTCCCTGGCTTCGACTCAAGAGGAATACCAACTTTCCACAAGCACTTCAAGAGGGGGCTTCTCTCAGCTACAGGTAGGTGAGAGGGACCCTGAGTTTGTGGCCTCAAGTCGAATGGACACCGAGATGCTCTGACTCGAAGTAAGGCACAATATCCCTGCAGTGAATTGAATGCAGGCTCGTCTTCCATCTCCCAAGACGAAGGGATGTCTGAATCCCCTGTGGAGACGACAGAGAAAGACCTGGTCCTCCGCCTCAACACGACCGGAGGCCTCACATCCTTTGAAAACTCGAGAGGTCTGTGAAAATCAATGCTTCCAAAGGAGACGATGCCTGACTCTTCTTGAAAATGGATAGGAGTAACAGGATCCCTGTGGCACGTGGAAAGGGACCCTGGGTCTCCGGCCTCACGTGGAGACGCGTCCCAATTGCCATGCCAAAACTCGAGGAGAATCCCAAAGTGTCCCTCGCACCTAGACAGGAATCCTGACGTCGCTGAACATACACGTGTCTGGAAGGGCCCTCCCCGTCGTATCTCGAGAATATACCCCAGGTTCCGGCCGCAACTCGAGAAAAACCATGAGACTTCCCCCTCGCCGAGACATGAGGCCCGATTCCCCTGGACTGCGTGCAGAGCAATTCCGTGTTCCACATCAAACGTGAAAGGAGCCTTGATTTCCTTGATGGCACTCCAGAGAAAACCCAAGATCACTGTCTCAAGTCTAGAGGGATCCTGATGTCACTGGAGCAACACGAAAGGGCTCTGTGGGCAACAAATCAACTCGAGATGAGAGCTTAGTCCCTGGCTTCGACTCAAGAGGAATACCAACTTTCCACAAGCACCTCAAGAGAAGGCTTCTCTCAGCTACAGGTACGTGAGAGGGACCCTGAGTTTGTGGCCTCAAGTGGAATGGACACCGAGATGCTCTGACTCGAAGTAAGGCCGGATATCCCTGCAGTGAATTGAATGAAGGCTCGTCTTGCATCTCCCACGACGAAGGGATGTCTGAATCCCCTGTGGAGATGACAGAGAAAGACCGAGTACTCCGCCTCATCGCGAGCGGAGGCCTCACATCCTTTGAAAACTCGAGAGGTCCGCGGAGATCAACGCTTCCAAAGGAGACGATGCCTGACTCCTCTTGAAAATGGATAGGAGTCCCAGGATCCCTGTGGAAAGTGGAAAGGGACCCTGGGACTCCCGCCTCACGTGGAGATGCCTGCCAATAGCCATGCCAAGACTCGAGGAGAATCCTGAGGTGTTCTTCACTCCTAGGCAGGAGTCCTGACGTCGCTGAACAAACACGTGTCTGGAAGGGCCCTCCCCGTCCTAACTCGAGAATATACCCCAGGTTCCGGCCGCAACTCGAGAAAAACCATGAGACTTCCCCCTCGCCGCAACATGATGCCCGATTCCCCTGGATTGCGTGCAGAGCAATTCCGTGTTCCACATCAAACGTGAAAGGAGTCTTGATTTCCTTGATGGCACTCCAGAGAAAACCCAAGATCACTGTCTCAAGTCTAGAGGGATCCTGAGGTCACTGGAGCAACACGAAAGGGATCCGTGGACCCCAAATCAACTAGAGATGAGAGCTTAGTCCCTGGCTTCGACTCAAGAGGAATACCAACTTTACACAAGCACCTCAAGAGGAGGCTTCTCTCAGCTACAGGTATGTGAGAGGGACCCTGAGTTTGTGGCCTCAAGTGCAATGGACACCGAGATGCTCTGACTCGACGTAAGGCCGGATATCCCTTCAGTGAATTGAATGCAGGCTCGTCTTGCATCTCCCAAGATGAAGGGATGTCTGAATCCCCTGTGGAGACAACAGAGTAAGACCTAATTCTCCGTCTCATCGCCAGCGGAGGCCTCACATCCTTTGAAAACTCGAGAGGTCCGCGGAGATCAATGCTTCCAAAGGAGACGATGCCTGACTCCTCTTGAAAATGGATAGGAGTCCCAGGATCCCTGTGGCACGTTGAAAGGGACCCTGGGTCTCCCGCCTCACGTGGAGACGCGTCCCAATTGCCATGCCAAGACTCGTGGAGAATCCCGAAGTGTCAACCGCTCCTAGGCAGGAGTCCTGACGTCGCTGAACAAACACGTGTCTGGAAGGGCCCTCCCCGGCGTAACTCGAGAATATACCCCAGGTTCCGGCCGCAACTCGAGAAAAACCAAGAGACATCCCCCTCGCCGCGAGATAAGGCCCGATTCCCCTGCAATGCGTGCAGAGCAATTCCGTGTTCCACATCAAACGTGAAAGGAGCCTTGATTTCCTTCATGGCACTCCAGAGAAAACCCAAGATCACTGTCTCAAGTCTATAGGGATCCTGAGGTCACTGGAGCAACACGAAAGGGCTCCGTGGACCCCAAATCAACTCGAGATGAGAACCAAGTCCCTGGCTTTGACGCAAGAGGAATACCAACTTTCCACAAGCACCTCAAGAGGAGGCTTCTCTCAGCTACAGGTATGTGAGAGGGACCCTGAGTTTGTGGCCTCAAGTCGAATGGACACCGAGATGCTCTGACTCGAAGTAAGGCACAATATCCCTGCAGTGAATTGAATGCAGGCTCGTCTTCCATCTCCCAAGACGAAGGGATGTCTGAATCCCCTGTGGAGACGACAGAGAAAGACCTGGTCCTCCGCCTCAACACGACCGGAGGAATCACATCCTTTTAAAACTCGAGAGGTCTGTGGAAATCAATGCTTCCAAAGGAGACGATGCCTGACTCTTCTTGAAAATGGATAGGAGTTCCAGGATCCCTGTGGCACGTGCAAAGGGACCCTGGGTCTCCCGCCTCACGTGGAGACGCGTCCCAATTGCCATGCCAAGACTCGAGGAGAATCCCGAAGTGTCCCTCGCACCTAGGCAGGAGTCCTGACATCCCTGAACAAACACATGTCTGGAAGGGCCCTCCCCGTCCTAACTCGAGAATATACCCCAGGTTCCTGCTGCAACTCGAGAAAAACCATGAGACTTCCCCCTCGCCATGAGATGAGGCCCGATTCCCCTGCACTGCGTGCAGAGCAATTCCGTGTTCCACATCAAACGTGAAAGGAGCCTTGATTTCCTTGATGGCACTCCAGAGAAAACCGAAGATCACTTTCTCAAGTCTAGAGGGATCCTGAGGTCACTGTAGCAACACGAAAGGGCTCCGTGGAACACAAATCAACTCGAGATGAGAGCTTAGTCCCTGGCTTCGACTCAAGAGGAATACCAACTTTCCATAAGCACCTCATGAGGAGTCTTCTCTCAGCTACAGGTATGTCAGAGGGACCCTGAATTTGTGGCCTCAAGTGTAATGGACACCGAGATGCTCTGACTCGAATTAAGGCCGGATATCCCTGCAGTGAATTGAATGCAGGCTCGTCTTGCATCTCCCAAGACGAAGGGATGTCTGAATCCCCTGTGGAGACGACAGAGAAAGAACTAGTCCTCCGCCTCATCGCGACCGGAGGCCTCACATCATTTGAAAACTCGAGAGGTCTGCGGAGATCAATGCTTCCCAAGGAGACGAGGCCTGACTTCTCTTTAAAATGGATAGGAGTCCCAGGATCCCTGTGGCACGTGGAAAGGGACACTGGGTCTCCCGCCTCACGTGGAGATGCCTCCCAATTGCCATGCCAAGACTCGAGGAGAATCCCGAGGTGTCCCTCGCACCTAGGCAGGAGTCCTGACGTCGCTGAACAAACACGTGTCTGGAAGGGCCCTCCCCGTCATAACTCGAGATTATACCCCAGGTTCTGGCCGCAACTCGAGAAAAACCATGAGACTTCCCCCTCGCCGCGAGATGAGGCCCGATTCCCATGAACTGCATGCAGAGCAATTCCGTGTTCCACATCAAACGTGAAAGGAGCCTTGATTTCCTTGATGGCACTCTAGAGAAAACCCAAGATCACTGTCTCAAGTCTAGAGGGATCCTGAGGTCTCTGAAGCAACACGAAAGGTCTGCGTGGACCCCAAATCAACTCGAGATGAGAGCTTAGTCCCTGGTTTCGACTCAAGAGGAATACCAACTTTTCACAAGCACCTCAAGAGGATGCTTCTCTCAGCTACAGGTATGTGAGAGGGACCCTGAGTTTGTGGCCTCAAGTGGAATGGACACCGAGATGCTCTGACTCGAAGTAAGGCTGGATATCCCAACAGTGAATTGAATGCAGGCTCGTCTTGCATCTCCCAAGACGAAGGGATGTCTGAATCCCCTGTGGAGACAACAGAGAAAGACCTAGTCCTCCGCCTCATCGCGACCGGAGACATCACATCCTTTGAAAACTCGAGAGGTCTGCGGAGATCAATGCTTCCAAAGGAGACGATGCCTACTCCTCTTGAAAATGGATAGGAGTCGCAGGGTCCCTGTGATACGTGGAATGTGACCCTGGGTCTCCCGCCTCACATGGAGACGCGTCCCAATTGCCATGCCAAGACTCGTGGAGAATCCCGAAGTGTCAACCGCTCCTAGGCAGGAGTCCTGACGTCGCTGAACAAACACGTGTCTGGAAGTGCCCTCCCCGGCGTAACTCGAGAATATACCCCAGGTTCCGGACGCAACTCGAGAAAAACCAAGAGACATCCCCCTCGCCGCGAGATAAGGCCCGATTCCCCTGCAATGCGTGCAGAGCAATTCCGTGTTCCACATCAAACGTGAAAGGAGCCTTGATTTCCTTCATGGCACTCCAGAGAAAACCCAAGATCACTGTCTCAAGTCTATAGGGATCCTGAGGTCACTGGAGCAACACGAAAGGGCTCCGTGGACCCCAAATCAACTCGAGATGAGAACCAAGTCCCTGGCTTTGACGCAAGAGGAATACCAACTTTCCACAAGCACCTCAAGAGGAGGCTTCTCTCAGCTACAGGTATGTGAGAGGGACCCTGAGTTTGTGGCCTCAAGTCGAATGGACACCGAGATGCTCTGACTCGAAGTAAGGCACAATATCCCTGCAGTGAATTGAATGCAGGCTCGTCTTCCATCTCCCAAGACGAAGGGATGTCTGAATCCCCTGTGGAGACGACAGAGAAAGACCTGGTCCTCCGCCTCAACACGACCGGAGGAATCACATCCTTTTAAAACTCGAGAGGTCTGTGGAAATCAATGCTTCCAAAGGAGACGATGCCTGACTCTTCTTGAAAATGGATAGGAGTTCCAGGATCCCTGTGGCACGTGCAAAGGGACCCTGGGTCTCCCGCCTCACGTGGAGACGCGTCCCAATTGCCATGCCAAGACTCGAGGAGAATCCCGAAGTGTCCCTCGCACCTAGGCAGGAGTCCTGACATCCCTGAACAAACACATGTCTGGAAGGGCCCTCCCCGTCCTAACTCGAGAATATACCCCAGGTTCCTGCTGCAACTCGAGAAAAACCATGAGACTTCCCCCTCGCCATGAGATGAGGCCCGATTCCCCTGCACTGCGTGCAGAGCAATTCCGTGTTCCACATCAAACGTGAAAGGAGCCTTGATTTCCTTGATGGCACTCCAGAGAAAACCGAAGATCACTTTCTCAAGTCTAGAGGGATCCTGAGGTCACTGTAGCAACACGAAAGGGCTCCGTGGAACACAAATCAACTCGAGATGAGAGCTTAGTCCCTGGCTTCGACTCAAGAGGAATACCAACTTTTCACAAGCACCTCAAGAGGAGGCTTCTCTCAGCTACAGGTATGTGAGAGGGACCCTGAGTTTGTGGCCTCAAGTGGAATGGACACCGAGATGCTCTGACTCGAAGTAAGGCCGGATATCTCTGCAATGAATTGAATGCAGGCTCGTCTTGCATCTCCCAAGACGAAGGGATGTCTGAATCCCCTGTGGAGATGACAGAGAAAGACCGAGTTCTCCGCCTCATCGCGAGCGGAGGCCTCACATCCTTTGAAAACTCGAGAGGTCCGCGGAGATCAATGCTTCCAAAGGAGACGATGCCTGACTCCTCTTGAAAATGGATAGGAGTCCCAGGATCCCTGTGGAACGTGGAAAGGGACCCTGGGTCTCCGCCTCACGTGGAGATGCCTCCCAATTGCCATGCCAAGAATCGAGGAGAATCCCGAGGTGTCCCTCGCACCTAGGCAGGAGTCCTGACGTCGCGGAACAAACACTTGTCTGGAAGGGCCCTCCCCGTCGTAACTCGAGAATATACCCCAGGTTCCGGCCGCAACTCGAGAAAAACCATGAGACTTCCCCCTCGCCGCAAGATGAGGCCCGATTCCCCTGCACTGTTTGCAGAGCAATTCCGTGTTCCACATCAAACGGGAAAGGAGCCTTGATTTCCTTGATGGCACTCTAGAGAAAACCCAAGATCACTGTCTCAAGTCTAGAGGGATCCTGAGGTCACTGGAGCAACACGAAAGGGCTCCGAGGACCCCAAATCAACTCGAGATGAGAGTTTAGTCCCTGGCTTCGACTCAACTGGAATACCAACTTTCCACAAGCACCTGAAGAGGAGGCTTCTCTCAGCTACAGGTATGTGAGAGGGACCCTGAGTTTGTGGCCTCAAGTGGAATGGACACCGAGATGCTCTGACTCGAAGTAAGGCCGGATATCCCTGCAGTGAATTGAATGCAGGCTCGTCTTGCATCTCCCAAGACGAAGGGATGTCTGAATCCCCTGTGGAGACCACAGAGAAAGACCTAGTTCTCCGCCTCATCGCGACCGGAGGCCTCACATCGTTTGAAAACTCGAGAGGTCCGGGGAGATCAATGCTTCCAAAGGAGACGATGCCTGACTCCTCTTGAAAATGGATAGGAGTCCCAGGATCCCTGTGGCACGTGGAAAGGGACCCTGGGTCTCCCCCCTCACGTGGAGACGCGTCCCAATTGTCATGCCAAGACTCGAGGAGAATCCCGAGGTGTCCCTAGCACCTAGGCAGGAGTCCTGACGTCGCTGAACAAACACGTGTCTGGAAGGGCCCTCCCCGTCGTAACTCGAGATTATAGCCCAGGGTCTGGCCACAACTCCAGAAAAACCATGAGACTTCCCCCTCGCCGCGAGATGAGGCCCGATTCCCCTGCACTGCGTGCAGAGCAATTCCGTGTTCCACATCAAACGGGAAAGGAGCCTTGATTTCCTTGATGGCACTCCAGAGAAAACCCAAAATCACTGTCTCAAGTCTAGAGGGATCCTGAGGTCACTGGAGCAACACGAAAGGGCTCCGTGGACCCCAAATCAACTCGAGATGAGAGCTTAGTCCCTGGCTTCGACTCAAGAGGAATACCAACTTTCCACAAGCACCTCAAGAGGAGGCTTCTCTCAGCTACAGGTATGTGAGAGGGACCCTGAGTTTGTGGCCTCAAGTGGAATGGACACCGAGATGCTCTGACTCGAAGTAAGGCAGGATATCTCTGCAGTGAATTGAATGCAGGCTCGTCTTGCATCTCCCAAGACGAAGGGTTGTCTGAATCCCCTGTGGAGACCACAGAGAAAGGCCTTCCTCCACCTCAATGCACCGGAGGCCTCATATCCTTTAGAAACTCGAGAGGTCTGCGGAGATCAGTACCTCCGAAGCAGACGATGCCTGACTCCTCTTGAAAATGGATAGGAGTCCTAGGATCCCTGTGGCACGTGGAAAGGGACCCTGGGTCTCCCGCCTCACGTGGAGACACGTCCCAATTGCCATGAAAAGACTCGAGGAGAATCCCGAGGTGTCCCTCGCACCTAGGCAGGAGTCCTGACGTCGCTGAACAAACACGTGTCTGGAAGGGCCCTCCCCATCGTAACTCGAGAATATACCCCAGGTTCCGGCCGCAACTCGAGAAAAACCATGAGACTTCCCCCTCGCCGCGAGATGAGGCCCGATTCCCCTGCCCTGCGTGCAGAACTATTCCGTTTTTCACATCAAACGTGAAAGGAACCTTGATTTCCTTGATGGCACTCCAGAGAAAACCCAAGTTCACTGTCTCAAGTGTAGAGGGATCATGAGGTCACTGGAGCAACACGAAAGGGCTCCGTGGACCACAAATCAACTCGAGATGAGAGCTTAGTCCCTGGCTTCGACTCAAGAGGAATACCAACTTTCCACAAGCACCTCAAGAGGAGGCTTCTCTCACCTACAGGTATGTGAGAGGGCCCCTGAGTTTGTTGCCTCAAGTGGAATGGACACCGAGATGCTCTGACTCGAAGTAAGGCCGGATATCTCTGCAATGAATTGAATGCAGGCTCGTCTTGCATCTCCCAAGACGAAGGGATGTCTGAATCCCCTGTGGAGATGACAGAGAAAGACCGAGTTCTCCGCCTCATCGCGAGCGGAGGCCTCACATCCTTTGAAAACTCGAGAGGTCCGCGGAGATCAATGCTTCCAAAGGAGACGATGCCTGACTCCTCTTGAAAATGGATAGGAGTCCCAGGATCCCTGTGGAACATGGAAAGGGACCCTGGGTCTCCGCCTCACGTGGAGATGCCTCCCAATTGCCATGCCAAGAATCGAGGAGAATCCCGAGGTGTCCCTCGCACCTAGGCAGGAGTCCTGACGTCGCGGAACAAACACTTGTCTGGAAGGGCCCTCCCCGTCGTAACTCGAGAATATACCCCAGGTTCCGGCCGCAACTCGAGAAAAACCATGAGACTTCCCCCTCGCCGAGACATGAGGCCAGATTCCCCTGGACTGCTTGCAGAGGAATTCCGTGTTGCACATCAAACGTGAAAGGAGCCTTGATTTCCTTGATGGCACTCCAGAGAAAACCCAAGATCACTGTCTCAAGTCTAGAGGGATCCTGAGGTCTCTGAAGCAACACGAAAGGTCTGCGTGGACCCCAAATCAACTCGAGATGAGAGCTTAGTCCCTGGCTTCGACTCAAGAGGAATACCAACTTTCCACAAGCACCTCAAGAGGAGGCTTCTCTCAGCTACAGGTATGTGAGAGGGACCCTGAGTTTGTGGCCTCAAGTTGAATGGACACCGAGATGCTCTGACTTGAAGTAAGGCCGGATATCCCTGCAGTGAATTGAAAGCAGGCTTTTCTTGTATCTCCCAAGAAGAAGGGATGTCTGAATCCCCTTTGGAGACCACAGAGAAAGACCTAGTTCTCCGCCTCATCGCGACCAGAGGCCTCACATCCTTTGAAAACTCGAGAGGTCCGCGGAGATCAATGCTTCCAAAGGAGACGATGCCTGACTCCTCTTGAAAATGGATAGGAGTCCCAGGATCCCTGTGGCACGTGGAAAGGGCCCCGGGTCTCCCGCCTCACGTGGAGACGCGTCCCAATTGCCATGCCAAGACTCGAGGAGAATCCCGAGGTGTCCTCGCACCAAGGCAGGAGTCCTGACGTCGCTGAACAAACACGTGTCTGGAAGGATCCTCCCAATCGTAACTCGAGAATATACCCCAGGTTCCGGCCGCAAATCGAGAAAAACCATGAGATTACCCCCTCGCCGCGAGTTGAGGCCCGATTCCCCTGCACTGCATGCAGAGCAATTCCGTGTTCCACATCAAACGTGAAAGGAGCCTTGATTTCCTTGATGGCACTCCAGAGAAAACCCAAGTTCACTGTCTCAAGTGTAGAGGGATCCTGAGGTCACTGGAGCAACACGAAAGGGCTCCGTGGACCACAAATCAACTCGAGATGAGAGCTTAGTCCCTGGCTTCGACTCAAGAGGAATACCAACTTTCCACAAGCACATCAAGAGGAGGCTTCTCTCAGCTACAGGTATGTGAGAGGGACCCTGAGTTTGTGGCCTCAAGTGGAATGGACACCGAGATGCTCTGACTCGAAGTAAGGCAGGATATCTCTGCAGTGAATTGAATGCAGGCTCGTCTTGCATCTCCCAAGACGAAGGGTTGTCTGAATCCCCTGTGGAGACCACAGAGAAAGGCCTTCCTCCACCTCAATGCAACCGGAGGCCTCATATCCTTTGGAAACTCGAGAGGTCTGCGGAGATCAGTACCTCCGAAGGGGACGATGCCTGACTCCTCTTGAAAATGGATAGGAGTCCTAGGATCCCTGTGGCACGTGGAAAGGGACCCTGGGTCTCCCGCCTCACGTGGAGACACGTCCCAATTGCCATGCCAAGACTCGAGGAGAATCCCGAGGTGTCCCTCGCACCTAGGCAGGAGTCCTGACGTCGCTGAACAAACACGTGTCTGGAAGGGCCCTCCCCGTCGTAACTCGAGAATATACCCCAGGTTCCGGCCGCAACTCGAGAAAAACCATGAGACTTCCCCCTCGCCGCGAGATGAGGCCCGATTCCCCTGCCCTGCGTGCAGAACTATTCCGTTTTCCACATCAAACGTGAAAGGAACCTTGATTTCCTTGATGGCACTCCAGAGAAAACCCAAGTTCACTGTCTCAAGTGTAGAGGGATCCTGAGGTCACTGGAGCAACACGAAAGGGCTCCGTGGACCACAAATCAACTCGAGATGAGATCTTAGTCCCTGGCTTCGACTCAAGAGAAATACCAACTTTCCACAAGCAACTCAAGAGGAGGCTTCTCTCACCTACAGGTATGTGAGAGGGCCCCTGAGTTTGTTGCCTCAAGTGGAATGGACACCGAGATGCTCTGACTCGAAGTAAGGCCGGATATCTCTGCAATGAATTGAATGCAGGCTCGTCTTGCATCTCCCAAGACGAAGGGATGTCTGAATCCCCTGTGGAGATGACAGAGAAAGACCGAGTTCTCCGCCACATCGCGAGCGGAGGCCTCACATCCTTTGAAAACTCGAGAGGTCCGCGGAGATCAATGCTTCCAAAGGAGACGATGCCTGATTCCTCTTGAAAATGGATAGGAGTCCCAGGATCCCTGTGGCACGTGGAAAGGGACCCTGGGTCTCCGCCTCACGTGGAGATGCCTCCCAATTGCCATGCCAAGAATCGAGAAGAATCCCGAGGTGTCCCTCGCACCTAGGCAGGAGTCCTGACGTCGCAGAACAAACACTTCTCTGGAAGGGCCCTCCCCGTCGTAACTCGAGAATATACCCCAGATTCCGGCCGCAACTCGAGAAAAACCATGAGACTTCCCCCTCGCCGCGACATGAGGCCAGATTCCCCTGGACTGCGTGCGGAGGAATTCCGTGTTGCACATCAAACGTGAAAGGAGCCTTGATTTCCTTGATGGCACTCCAGAGAAAACCCAAGATCACTGTCTCAAGTCTAGAGGGATCCTGAGGCCACTGTAGGAGCATGAAAGGGCTCCGTGGACCCCAAATCAACTCGAGATGAGAGCTTAGTCCCTGGCTTCGACTCAAGAGGAATACCAACTTTCCACAAGCACCTCAAGAGGAGGCTTCTCTCAGCTACAGGTATGTGAGAGGGACCCTGAGTTTGTGGCCTCAAGTGGAATGGACACCGAGATGCTCTGACTCGAAGTAAGGCCGGATATCCCTGCAGTGAATTGAATGCAGGCTCGTCTTGCATCTCCCAAGACGAAGGGATGTCTGAATCCCCTGTGGTGACCACAGAGAAAGACCTAGTCCTCCGCCTCATCGCGACCGGTGGCCTTACATCCTTTGACAACTCGAGAGGTCCACGGAGATCAATTCTTCCAAAGGAGACGATGCCTGACTCCTCTTGAAAATGGATAGGAGTCCCAGGATCCCTGTGGCACGTGGAAAGGGACACTGGGTCTCCCGCCTCACGTGGAGCCGCGTCCCAATTGCCATGCCAAGACTCGTGGAGAATCCCGAAGTGTCCCTCGCACCTAGGCAGGAGTCCTGACGTCGCTGAACAAACACGTGTCTGGAAGGGCCCTCCCCGTCGTAACTCGAGAATATACCCCAGGTTCCGGCCACAACTCGAGAAAAACCGTGAAACTTCCCCCTCGCCGCGAGATGAGGCCCGATTCCCCTGAACTGCGTGCAGAGCAATTCCATGTTCCACATCAAACGTGAAAGGAGCCTTGATTTCCTGGATGGCACTCCAGAGAAAAACCAAAGTCACTGTCTCAAGTCTAGAGTGATCCTGAGGCCACTGTAGCAGCATGAAAGGGGTCCGTGGACCCCAAATCAACTCGAGATGAGAGCTTAGTCCCAGGCTTCAACTCAAGAGGAATACCAATTTTCCACAAGCACCTCAAGAGGAGGCTTCTCTCAGCTACAGGTATGTGAGAGGGACCCTGAGTTTGTGGCCTCAAGTAGAATGGACACCGAGATGCTCTGACTCGAAGTAAGGCCGGATATCCCTGCAGTGAATTGAATGCAGGCTCGTCTTTCATCTCCATAGACGAAGAGATGTCTGAATCCCCTGTGGAGACCACAGAGAAAGACCTAGTCCTCCGCCTCATCATGACTGGAGCCTCACATCCTTTGAAAACTCGAGAGGTCTGTGGAGATCAATGCTTCCAAAGGAGACGATGCCTGACTCTTCTTGAAAATGGATAGGAGTCCCAGGATCCCTGTGGCACGTGGAAAGGGACCCTGGGTCTCCCGCCTCACGTGGAGACCTGTCCCAATTGCCATGCCAAGACTCGAGGAGAATCCCGAGGTGTCCCTCGCACCTAAGCAGGAGTCCTGACGTCGCTGAACAAACACGTGTCTGGAACGGCCCTCCCCGTCGTAACTCGAGAATATACCACAGGTTCCGGCTGCAACTCGAGAAAAACCATGAGACTTCCCCCTCGCCGCAAGATGAGGCCCGATTCCCGTGCACTGTTTGCAGAGCAATTCCGTGTTCCACATCAAACGGGAAAGGAGCCTTGATTTCCTTGATGGCACTCTAAAGAAAACCCAAGATCACTGTCTCAAGTCTAGAGGGATCCTGAGGTCACTGGAGCAACACGAAAGGGCTCCGAGGACCCCAAATCAACTCGAGATGAGAGTTTAGTCCCTGGCTTCGACTCAACTGGAATACCAACTTTCCACAAGCACCTCAAGAGGAGGCTTCTCTCAGCTACAGGTATGTGAGAGGGACCCTGAGTTTGTGGCCTCAAGTGGAATGGACACCGAGATGCTCTGACTCGAAGTAAGGCCGGATATCCCTGCAGTGAATTGAATGCAGGCTCGTCTTGCATCTCCCAAGACGAAGGGATGTCTGAATCCCCTGTGGAGACCACAGAGAAAGACCTAGTTCTCCGCCTCATCGCGACCGGAGGCCTCACATCTTTTGAAAACTCGAGAGGTCCGGGGAGATCAATGCTTCCAAAGGAGACGATGCCTGACTCCTCTTGAAAATGGATAGGAGTCCCAGGATCCCTGTGGCACGTGGAAAGGGACCCTGGGTCTCCCCCCTCACGTGGAGACGCGTCCCAATTGTCATGCCAAGACTCGAGGAGAATCCCGAAGTGTCCCTAGCACCTAGGCAGGAGTCCTGACGTCGCTGAACAAACACGTGTCTGGAAGGGCCCTCCCCGTCGTAACTCGAGATTATAGCCCAGGGTCCGGCCACAACTCCAGAAAAACCATGAGACTTCCCCCTCGCCGCGAGATGAGGCCCGATTCCCCTGCACTGCGTGCAGAGCAATTCCGTGTTCCACATCAAACGGGAAAGGAGCCTTGATTTCCTTGATGGCACTCCAGAGAAAACCCAAAATCACTGTCTCAAGTCTAGAGGGATCCTGAGGTCACTGGAGCAACACGAAAGGGCTCCGTGGACCCCAAATCAACTCGAGATGAGAGCTTAGTCCCTGGCTTCGACTCAACTGGGATACCAACTTTCCACAAGCACCTCAAGAGGAGGCTTCTCTCAGCTACAGGTATGTGAGAGCGACCCTGAGTTTGTGGCCTCAAGTGGAATGGACACCGACATGCTCTGACTTGATGTAAGGCCTGATATCCCTGCAGTGAATTGAATGCAGGCTTGTCTTGCATCTCCCAAGATGAAGGGATGTCTGAATCCCCTGTGGAGACCACAGAGAAAGACATAGTTCTCCGCCTCATCGCCACCTCAGGCCTCACATCCTTTGAAAACTCGAGAGGTCCGCGGAGATCAATGCTTCCAAAGGAGATGATGCCTGAATTCTCTTGAAAATGGATAGGAGTCCCAGGATACCTGTGGCACGTGGAATGGGACCCTGGGTCTGGCGCCTCACGTGGAGCCGCATTCCAATTGCCATGCCAAGACTCGAGGAGAATCCCGAGGTGTCCCTCGCACCTAGGCAAAAGTCCTGATGTCGCTGAACAAACACGTGTCTGGAAGGGCCCTCCCCGTCGTAACTCGAGAATATACCCCAGGTTCCGGCCGCAACTCGAGAAAAACCATGAGACTTCCCGCTCGCCGCGAGATGAGGCCCGATTCCCCTGTACTGCGTGCAGAGCAATTCCGTGTTCCACATCAAACCTGAAAGGAGATTTGATTTCCTTGATGGCCCTCCAGAGAAAACCCAAGATCACTGTCTCAAGTCTAGAGGGATCCTGAGGTCACTGGAGCAACACGAAAGCGCTCCGTGGACCCCAAATCAACTCGAGATGAGAGCTTAGTCCCTGGCTTTGCTCACGAGGAATACCAACTTTCCACAAGCACCTCAAGAGGAAGCTTCTCTCAGCTACAGGTATGTGAGAGGGACCCTGAGTTTTTGGTCTCAAGTGGAATGGACACCGAGATGCTCTGACTCGAAGTAAGGCTGGATATGCCTGCAGTGAATTGAATGCTGGCTCGTCTTGCATCTCTCACGATGAAGGGATGTCTGAATTCCCTGTGGAGACCGCAGAGAAAGACCTAGTTCTCCACCTGTTCGCGACCGGAGGCCTAACGTCCTTCGAAAATTCGAGAGGTCCCCGGAGATCAAAGCTTGCAAAGGAGACGATGCCTGACTCCTCTTGAAAATGGATAGGAGTCCCAGGATCCCTGTGGCACGTGGAAAGGGTCCCTGGGTCTCCCGCCTCACGTGGAAACCCGTCCCAATGGCCATGCCAAGACTCGAGGAGAATCCCGAGGTTTCCCTCGCACCTAGGCAGGAGTCCTGACATCGCTGAACAAACACGTGTCTGGAAAGGCCCTCCCAGTCGTAACTCGAGAATATACCCCAGGTTCCGGCCGCAACTCGAGAAAAAGCATGCGACTTCCCGTCGCCACGAGATGAGGCCTGATTCCCCTGCACTGCGGGCAGAGCAATTCCGTGTTCCACATCAAACGTAAAAGGAGCCTTGATTTCCTTGATGGCACTCCAGAGAACACCCAAGATCACTATCTCAAGTCTAGAGGGATCCTGAGGTTACTGTAGCAACACTAACGGGCTCCGTGGACCCCAAACCAAGTCGAGATGAGAGCTTCTTCCCTGGCTTCGACTCAAGAGGAATACTCACTTTCCAGAAGTACCTCAAGAGGAGGCTTCTCTCAGCTACAGGTATGAGAGAGGGACCCTGAGTTTGTGGCCTCAAGTGGAATGGACACCGAGATGCTCTGACTCGAAGTAAGTCAGGATATCCCTGCAGTGAATTGAATGCTGGCTCCTCTTGCATCTCCCAAGACGAAGGGATGTCTGAATCCCCACAGGAGACCACAGAGAATGACCTATTTCTACGCCTCATCGCGACAGGAGGGCTCACGTCCTTTGAAAACTCGAGACGTCCGCGGAGATCAATGCTTACAAAGGAGACGATGCCTGAGTCCTCTTGAAAATGGATAGGAGTCCCAGGATCCCTGTGGCACTTGGAAAGGGACCCTGGGTCTCCCGCCTCACGTGGAGACGCGTCCCAATGGCCATGCCAAGACTCGAGGAGAATCCCGACGTGTCCCCCGCACCTAGGCAGGAGTCCTGATGTCCCTGAACAAACACGTGTCTGGAAGGGCCCTCCCCGTCGAAACGCGAGAATATACCACAGGTTCCGGCCGCAACTTGAGAAAAACCATGAGACTTTCCCCTCGCCGCGAGATGAGGCCCGATTCCCCTGCACTGCGTGCAGAGCAATTCCGTGTTCCACATCAAACATGAAAGGAGCCTTGATTTCCTTGATGGCACTCCAGAGAACACCCAAGATCACTGTCTCAAGTCTAGAGCGATCCTGAGGTCACTGTAGCAACAAGAAAGAGCTCCCTGGACCGCAAATCAACTCGAGATGAGAGCCACGTCCCTGGCTTCAGCTCAAGAGGAATACCCACTTTCCACAAGCACCTCAAGAGGAGGTTTCTCTCAGCTACAGGTATGTGAGAGCGACCCTGAGTTTGTGGCCTCAAGTGGAATGGACACCGAGATGCTCTGACTCGAAGGAAGGCCGGATATCCGTGCAGTGAATTGAATGCAGGCTCGTCTTGCATCTCCCACGACGAAGGGATGTCTGAATCCCCTGTGGAGACCACAGAGAAAGACCTAGTTCTCCACCTCATCGCGACCGGAGGCCTCACATCCTTTGAAAACTCGAGAGGTCCGCGGAGATCAATGCTTCCAAAGGAGACGATGCCTGACTCCTCTTGAAAATGGATAGGAGTCCCAGGATCCCTGTGGCACGTGTAAAGGGACCCTGGGTCTCCCGCCTCACGTGGAGACGCGTCTCAATGGCCATGCCAAGACTCGAGGAGCATCCCGAGGTGTCCCTCGCACCTAGGCAGGAGTCCTGACGTCGCTGAAGAAACACGTGTCTGGAAGGGCCCTCCCCGTCGTAACTCGAGAATATACCCCAGGTTCCGGCCGCAACTCGAGAAAAACCATGAGACTTCCCCCTCGCCACGAGATGAGGCCCGATTCCCATGCACTGCGTGCAGAGCAATGCCGTGTTCCATATTAAACATGAAAGGAGCCTTTATTTCCTTAATGGCACTCCAGAGAACACCCAAGATCACTGTCTCATGTCTAGAGGTATACTGAGGTCACTGTAGCAAGACGAAAGGGCTCCGTGGAACCCAAATCAACTCGAGATGATAGCTTCTTCCCTGGCTTCGACTCAAGAGGAATACCCACTTTCCACAAGCACCTCAAGAGGAGGCTTCTCTCAGCTACAGGTATGTGAGAGGGACCCTGAGTTTGTGGCCTCAAGTGGAATGGACACCGAGATGCTCTGACTCGAAGGAAGGCCGGATATCCGTGCAGTGAATTGAATGCAGACTCGTCTTGCATCTCCCACGACGAAGGGATGTCTGAATCCCCTGTGGAGACCACAGAGAAAGACCTAGTTCTCCGCCTCATCGCGACCGGAGGCCTCACGTCCTTTGAAAACTCGAGAGGTCCGCGGAGATCAATGCTTCCAAAGGAGACGATGCCTCACTCCTCTTGAAAATGGATAGGAGTCCCAGGATCCCTGTGGCACGTGGAAAGGGACACTGGGTCTCCCGCCTCACGTGGAGACGCGTCCCAATGGCCATGCCAAGACTCGAGGAGAATCCCGAAGTGTCCCTCGCACCTAGGCAGGAGTCCTGACGTCGCTGAACAAACACGTGTCTGGAAGGGCCCTCCCCGTCGTAACTCGAGAATATACCACAGGTTCCGGCCGCAACTCGAGAAAAACCATGAGACTTCCCCCTCGCCGCAAGATGAGGCCCGATTCCCCTGCACTGTTTGCAGAGCAATTCCGTATTCCACATCAAACGGGAAAGGAGCCTTGATTTCCTTGATGGCACTCTAGAGAAAACCCAAGATCACTGTCTCAAGTCTAGAGGGATCCTGAGGTCACTGGAGCAACACGAAAGGGCTCCGAGGACCCCAAATCAACTCGAGATGAGAGTTTAGTCCCTGGCTTCGACTCAACTGGAATACCAACTTTCCACAAGCACCTCAAGAGGAGGCTTCTCTCAGCTACAGGTATGTGAGAGGGACCCTGAGTTTGTGGCCTCAAGTGGAATGGACACCGAGATGCTCTGACTCGAAGTAAGGCCGGATATCCCTGCAGTGAATTGAATGCAGGCTCGTCTTGCATCTCCCAAGACGAAGGGATGTCTGAATCCCCTGTGGAGACCACAGAGAAAGACCTAGTTCTCCGCCTCATCGCGACCGGAGGCCTCACATCGTTTGAAACCCCGAGAGGTCCGCGAAGATCAATGCTTCCAAAGGAGACGATGCCTAACTCCTCTTGAAAATGGATAGGAGTCCCAGGATCCCTGTGGCACGTGGAAAGGGACCCTGGGTCTCCCCCCTCACGTGGAGACTCGTCCCAATTGTCATGCCAAGACTCGAGGAGAATCCCGAGGTGTCCCTCGCACCTAGGCAGGAGTCCTGACATCGCTGAACAAACACGTGTCTGGAAAGGCCCTCCCAGTCGTAACTCGAGAATATACCCCAGGTTCCGGCCGCAACTCGAGAAAAAGCATGCGACTTCCCGTCGCCACGAGATGAGGCCTGATTCCCCTGCACTGCGGGCAGAGCAATTCCGTGTTCCACATCAAACGTAAAAGGAGCCTTGATTTCCTTGATGGCACTCCAGAGAACACCCAAGATCACTATCTCAAGTCTAGAGGGATCCTGAGGTTACTGTAGCAACACTAACGGGCTCCGTGGACCCCAAACCAAGTCGAGATGAGAGCTTCTTCCCTGGCTTCGACTCAAGAGGAATACTCACTTTCCAGAAGTACCTCAAGAGGAGGCTTCTCTCAGCTACAGGTATGAGAGAGGGACCCTGAGTTTGTGGCCTCAAGTGGAATGGACACCGAGATGCTCTGACTCGAAGTAAGTCAGGATATCCCTGCAGTGAATTGAATGCAGGCTCCTCTTGCATCTCCCAAGACGAAGGGATGTCTGAATCCCCACTGGAGACCACAGAGAAAGACCTATTTCTACGCCTCATCGCGACAGGAGGCCTCACGTCCTTTGAAAACTCGAGACGTCCGCGGAGATCAATGCTTACAAAGGAGACGATGCCTGAGTCCTCTTGAAAATGGATAGGAGTCCCAGGATCCCTGTGGCACTTGGAAGGGGACCCTGGGTCTCCCGCCTCACGTGGAGACGCGTCCCAATGGCCATGCCAAGACTCGAGGAGAATCCCGACGTGTCCCCCGCACCTAGGCAGGAGTCCTGATGTCCCTGAACAAACACGTGTCTGGAAGGGCCCTCCCCGTCGAAACGCGAGAATATACCCCAGGTTCCGGCCGCAACTCGAGAAAAACCATGAGACTTCCCCCTCGCCGCGAGATGAGGCCCGATTCCCATGCACTGCGTGCAGAGCAATGCCGTGTTCCACATCAAACATGAAAGGAGCCTTGATTTCCTTAATGGCACTCCAGAGAACACCCAAGATCACTGTCTCAATCTAGAGGGATCCTGAGGACACTGTAGCAACACGAATGGGCTGCGTGAACCCCAAATCAACTCGAGATGAGAGCTTCTTCCCTAGCTTCGACTCAAGAGGAATACCCACTTTCCACAAGCAGCTCAAGAGGAGGCTTCTCTCAGCTAAAGGTATGTGAGAGGGACCCTGAGTTTGTGGCCTCAAGAGGAATGGACACCGAGATGATCTGACTCGAAGGAAGGCCGGATATCCCTGCAGGGAATTGAATGCAGGCTCGTCTTGCATCTCCCACGAAGAAGGGATGTCTGAATCCCCTGTGGAGACCACAGAGAAAGACCTAGTTCTCCACCTCATCGCGCCCGGAGGCCTCACGTCCTTTGAAAACTCGAGAGTTCCGCGGAGATCAATGCTTCCAAAGGAGACGATGCCTGACTCCTCTTGAAAATGGATAGGAGTCCCAGGATCCCTGTGGCACGTGGAAAGGGACACTATGTCTCCCGCCTCACGTGGAGACCTGTCCCAATGGCCATGCCAAGACTCGAGGAGAATCCCAAGGTGTCCCTTGCACCTAGGCAGGAGTCCTGACATCGCTGAACAAACACGTGTCTGGAAGGGCCCGCCCCGTCGTAACTCGAGAATATACCCAAGGTTCCGGCCGCAACTCGAGAAAAACCATGAGAATTTCCCCTCGCCGCGAGATGAGGCCCGATTCCCCTGCACTGCGTGCAGAGCAATTCCGTGTTCCACATCAAACATGAAAGGAGCCTTGATTTCCTTGATGGCACTCCAGAGACACCCAAGATCACTGTCTCAAGTCTAGAGGGATCCTGAGGTCACTGTAGCAACACGAAAGGGCTCCATGGACCCCAAATCAACTCGAGATGAGAGCTTCGTCCCTGGCTTCGACTCAAGAGGAATACCTACTTTCCACAAGCCCCTCAGGAGGAGGCTACTCTCAGCTACAGGTATGTGAGAGGGACCCTGAGTTTGTGGCCTCAAGTGGAATGGACACCGAGATGCTCTGACTGGAAGGAAGGCCGGATATCCCTACAGTGAATTGAATGCAGGCTCGCCTTGCATCTCCCACGACGAAGGGATGTCTGAATCCCCTGTGGAGACCACAGAGAAACACCTAGTTCTCCGCCTCATCGCGACCGGAGGCCTCACGTCCTTTGAAAACTCGAGAGGTCTGCGGAGATCAATGCTTCCAAAGGAGACGATGCCTGAGTCCTCTTGAAAATGGATAGGAGTCCCAGGATCCCTGTGGCACGTGGAAAGGGACCCTGGGTCTCCCGCCTCACCTGGAGACGCGTCCCAATGGCCATGCCAAGACTCGAGGAGAATCCCGAGGTGTCCCTCGCACCTAGGCAGGAGTCCTGTCGTCGCTGAACAAACACGTGTCTGGAAGGGCCCTCCCCGTCGTAACTCGAGAATATACCCCAGGTTCCGGCCGCAACTCGAGAAAAACCATGAGACTTCCCCCTCGCCGCGAGATGAGGCCCGATTCCCCTGCACTGCGTGCAGAGCAATTCCGTGTTCCACATCAAACATGAAAGGAGCCTTGATTTCCTTAACGGCACTCCAGAGAACACCCAAGATCCCTGTCTCAATCTAGAGGGATCCTGAGGTCACTGTAGCAACACAAAAGGGCTCCGTGAACCCCCATTCAACTCGAGATGAGAGCTTCTTCCCTAGCTTCGACTCAAGAGGAATACCCACTTTCCACAAGCACCTCAAGAGGAGGCTTCTCTCAGCTACAGGTATGTGAGAGTGACCCTGAGTTTGTGGCCTCAAGTGGAATGGACACCGAGAAGCTCTGACTCGAAGGAAGGCCGGATATCCCTGCAGTGAATTGAATGCAGGCTCGTCTTGCATCTCCCACGATGGAGGGATGTCTGAATCCCTTGTGGAGACCACAGAGAAAGACCTCTGCCTCATTGCGACCGGAGGCCTCGCGTCCTTTGAAACCTCGAGAGGTCTGCGGAGACCAATGCTTCCAATGGAGACGATGCCTGAGTCCTCTTGAAAATGGATAGGAGTCCCAGGATCCCTGTGGCACGTGGAAAGGGACCCTGGGTCTCCCGCCTCACGTGGAGACGCGTCTCAATGGCCATGCCAAGACTCGAGGAGAATCCCGAGGTGTCCCTTGCACCTAGGCAGGAGTCCTGACATCGCTGAACAAACACGTGTCTGGAAGGGCCCTCCCCATCGTAACTCGAGAATATACCCCAGGTTCCGGCCGCAACTCGAGAAAAACCATGAGACTTTCCCCTCGCCGCGAGATGAGGCCCGATTCCCCTGCACTGCGTGCAGAGCAATTCCGTGTTCCACATCAAACATGAAAGGAGCCTTGATTTCCTTAATGGCACTCCAGAGAACACCCAAGATCACTGTCTCAAGTCTAGAGGGATCCTGAGGTCACTGTAGCAACACGAAAGGGCTCCATGGACCCCAAATCAATTCGAGATGATAGCTTCTTCCCTGGCTTCGACTCAAGAGGAATACCCACTTTCCACAAGCACCTCAAGAGGAGGCTTCTCTCAGCTACAGGTATGTGAGAGGGACCCTGAGTTTGTGGCCTCAAGTGGAATGGACACCGAGATGCTCTGACACGAAGGAAGGCCGGATATCCGTGCAGTGAATTGAATGCAGGCTCGTCTTGCATCTCCCACGACGAAGGGATGTCTGAATCCCCTGTGGAGACCACAGAGAAAGACCTAGTTCTCCGCCTCATCGCGACCGGAGGCCTCACGTCCTTTGACAAATCGAGAGGTCCGCGGAGATCAATGCTTCCAAAGGAGACGATGCCTGACTCCTCTTGAAAATGGATAGGAGTCCCAGGATCCCTGTGGCACGTGGAAAGGGACACTGGGTCTCCCGCCTCACATGGAGACGCGTCCCAATGGCCATGCCAAGACTCGAGGAGAATCCCGAGGTGTTCCTCGCACCAAGGCAGGAGTCCTGACGTCGCTGAACAAACACGTGTCTGGAAGGGCCCTCCCCGTCGTAACTCGAGAATATACGCCAGGTTCCGCCCGCAACTCGAGAGAAACCATGAGACTTCCCCCTCGCCGCGAGATGAGGCCCGATTCCCCTGCACTGCGTGCAGAGCAATGCCGTGTTCCACATCAAACATGAAAGGAGCCTTTATTTCCTTAATGGCACTCCAGAGAACACCCAAGATCACTGTCTCAAGTCTAGAGGGATCCTGACGTCACTGTAGCAACATGAAAGGGCTCCGTGGACCCCAAATCAACTCGAGATGATAGCTTCTTCCCTGGCTTCGACTCAAGAGGAATACCCACTTTCCACAAGCACCTCAAGAGGAGCCTTCTCTCAGGTACAGGTATGTGAGAGGGACCCTGAGTTTGTGGCCTCAAGTGGAATGGACACCGAGATGCTCTGACTCGAAGGAAGGCCGGATATCCCTGCAGTGAATTGAATGCAGGCTCGTCTTGCATCTCCCACGACGACGGGATGTCTGAATCCCCTGTGGAGACCACAGAGAACGACCTAGTTCTCCGCCTCATCGCGACCGGAGGCCTCACCTCCTTTGAAAACTCGAGAGGTCCGCAGAGATCAATGCTTCCAAAGGAGACGATGCCTGACTCCTCTTGAAAATGGATAGGAGTCCCAGGATCCGTGTGGCACGTGGAAAGGGACACTGGGACTCCCGCCTCACGTGGAGACGCGTCCCAATGGCCATGCCAAGACTCGAGGAGAATCCCGAGGTATCCCTCACACCTAGGCAGGAGTCCTGACATCGCTGAACAAACACGTGTCTGGAAGGGCCCTCCCCATCGTAACTCGAGAATATACCCCAGGTTCCGGCCGCAACTCGAGAAAAACCATGAGACTTTCCCCTCGCCGCGAGATGAGGCCCGATTCCCCTGCACTGCGTGCAGAGCAATTCCGTGTTCCACATCAAACATGAAAGGAGCCTTGATTTCCTTAATGGCACTCCAGAGAACTCCCAAGATCACTGTCTCAAGTCTAGAGGGATCCTGAGGTCACTGTAGCAACACGAAAGGGCTCCATGGACCCCAAATCAATTCGAGATGATAGCTTCTTCCCTGGCTTCGACTCAAGAGGAATACCCACTTTCCACAAGCACCTCAAGAGGAGGCTTCTCTCAGCTACAGGTATGTGAGAGGGACCCTGAGTTTGTGGCCTCAAGTGGAATGGACACCGAGATGCTCTGACACGAAGGAAGGCCGGATATCCGTGCAGTGAATTGAATGCAGGCTCGTCTTGCATCTCCCACGACGAAGGGATGTCTGAATCCCCTGTGGAGACCACAGAGAAAGACCTAGTTCTCCGCCTCATCGCGACCGGAGGCCTCACGTCCTTTGACAAATCGAGAGGTCCGCGGAGATCAATGCTTCCAAAGGAGACGATGCCTGACTCCTCTTGAAAATGGATAGGAGTCCCAGGATCCCTGTGGCACGTGGAAAGGGACACTGGGTCTCCCGCCTCACATGGAGACGCGTCCCAATGGCCATGCCAAGACTCGAGGAGAATCCCGAGGTGTTCCTCGCACCAAGGCAGGAGTCCTGACGTCGCTGAACAAACACGTGTCTGGAAGGGCCCTCCCCGTCGTAACTCGAGAATATACGCCAGGTTCCGCCCGCAACTCGAGAGAAACCATGAGACTTCCCCCTCGCCGCGAGATGAGGCCCGATTCCCCTGCACTGCGTGCAGAGCAATGCCGTGTTCCACATCAAACATGAAAGGAGCCTTTATTTCCTTAATGGCACTCCAGAGAACACCCAAGATCACTGTCTCAAGTCTAGAGGGATCCTGACGTCACTGTAGCAACATGAAAGGGCTCCGTGGACCCCAAATCAACTCGAGATGATAGCTTCTTCCCTGGCTTCGACTCAAGAGGAATACCCACTTTCCACAAGCACCTCAAGAGGAGCCTTCTCTCAGGTACAGGTATGTGAGAGGGACCCTGAGTTTGTGGCCTCAAGTGGAATGGACACCGAGATGCTCTGACTCGAAGGAAGGCCGGATATCCCTGCAGTGAATTGAATGCAGGCTCGTCTTGCATCTCCCACGACGAAGGGATGTCTGAATCCCCTGTGGAGACCACAGAGAACGACCTAGTTCTCCGCCTCATCGCGACCGGAGGCCTCACCTCCTTTGAAAACTCGAGAGGTCCGCAGAGATCAATGCTTCCAAAGGAGACGATGCCTGACTCCTCTTGAAAATGGATAGGAGTCCCAGGATCCGTGTGGCACGTGGAAAGGGACACTGGGACTCCCGCCTCACGTGGAGACGCGTCCCAATGGCCATGCCAAGACTCGAGGAGAATCCCGAGGTATCCCTCGCACCTAGGCAGGAGTCCTGACATCGCTGAACAAACACGCTTTTGGAAGGGCCCTCCCCGTCGTAACTCGAGAATATACCCCAGGTTCCGGCCGCAACTCGAGAAAAACCATGAGACTTCCCCCTCGCCTCGAGATGAGGCCCGATTCCTCTGCACTGCGTGCAGACCAATTCCGTGTTCCACATCAAACATGAAAAGAGCCTTGATTTCCTTAATGGCATCCAGAGAAAACCCAAGATAACTGTCTCAAGTCTAGAGGGATCCTGAGGTCACTGTAGCAACACGAAAAAGCTCCGTAGACCCCAAATCAACTCGAGATGATAGCTTCTTCCCTGGCTTCGACTCAAGAGGAATACCCACTTTCCACAAGCACCTCAAGAGGAGGCTTCTCTCAGCTACAGGTATGTGAGAGGGACCCTGAGTTTGTGGCCTCAAGTGGAATGGACACCGAGATGCTCTGACTCGAGGAAGGCCGGATATCGGTGCAGTGAATTGAATGCAGGCCCGTCTTGCATCTCCCACGACGAAGGGATGTCTGAATCCCCTGTGCAGACCACAGAGAAACACCTAGTTCTCCGCCTCATCGTGACCGGAGGCCTCACGTCCTTTGACAAATCGAGAGGTCCGCGGAGATCAATGCTTCCAAAGGAGACGATGCCTGACTCCTCTTGAAAATGGATAGGAGTCCCAGGATCCCTGTGGCACGTGGAAAGGGACCCTGGGTCTCCCGCCTCACGTGGAGACGCGTCCCAATGGCCATGCCAAGACTCGAGGAGAATCCCGAGGTGTCCCTCGCACCTAGGCAGGAGTCGTGACGTCCCTGAACAAACACGTGTCTGGAAGGGCCCTCCCCGTCGTTACTCGAGAATATAGCCCAGGTTCCGGCCGCAACTCGAGAAAGACCATGAGACATCCAACTCGCCGCGAGATGAGGCCCGATTCCCCTGCACTGCGTGCAGAGCAATTCCGTGTTCCACATCAAACATGAAAGGAGCCTTGATTTCCTTGATGGCACTCCAGAGAACACCCAAGATCACTGTCTCAAGTCTAGAGGGATCCTGAGGTCTCTGTAGCAACACGAAAGGGCTCCCTGGACCCCAAATCAACCCGAAATGAGAGCTTCGTCCCTGGCTTCAACTCAAGAGGAATACTCACTTTCCACAAGCACCTCAAGAGGAGGCTTCTCTCAGCTACAGGTATGTGAGAGGGACCCTGAGTTTGTGGCCTCAAGTGGAATGGACACCGAGATGCTCTGACTCGAAGTAAGGCCGGATATCCCTGCAATGAATTGAATGCAGGCTCGTTTGCATCTGCCAAGACGAAGGGATGTCTGAATCCCCTGTGGAGACCACAGAGAAAGACCTAGTTCTGCGCCTCATCGCGACCAGAAGCCTCACGTCCTTTGAAAACTCGAGAGGTCCGCGGAAATCAATGCTTCCAAAGGAGACGATGCCTGACTCCTCTAGAAAATGGATAGGAGTCCCAGGATCCCTGTGGCACGTGGAAAGGGACCCTGGGTCTCCCGCCTCACGTGGAGACGCGTCCCAATGGCCATGCCAAGACTCGAGGAGAATCCCGAGCTGTCCCTCGCACCTAGGCAGGAGTCCTGACGTCGCTGAAGAAACACGTGTCTGGAAGGGCCCTCCCCGTCGTAACTCGAGAATATACCTAAGGTTCCGGCCGCAACTCGAGAAAAACCATGAGACTTCCCCCTCGTCGCGAGATGAGGCCCGATTCCCCTGCATTGCGTGCAGAGCAATTCCGTGTTCCACATCAAACGTGAAAGGAGCATTGATTTCCTTGATGCCACTCCAGAGAAAACCCAAAGTAACTGTCACAAGTCTAGAGGGATCCTGAGGTCACTGGAGCAACAGGAAAGGGCTCCGTGGACCCCAAATCAACTCGAGATGAGAGCTTAGTCCCTGGCTTCGACTCAAGAGGAATACCAAGTTTCCACAAGCACCTCAAGAGGAGGCTTCTCTCAGCTACACTTATGTGAGAGGTACCCTGAGTTTGTGGCCTCAAGTGGAATGGACACCGAGATGCTCTGACTCGAAGTAAGGCCGGATATCCCTGCAGTGAATTGAATGCAGGCTCGTCTTGCATCTCCCAAGACGAAGGGATGTCTGAATCCCCTGTGGAGACCACAGAGAAAGACCTAGTTCCCCGCCTTTTCGCGACCGGAGACCTCACATCCTTTGAAAACTCCAGAGGTCCGCGGAGATCAATGCTTCCAAAGGAGACGATGCCTGACTCCTCTTGAAAATGGTTAGGAGTCCTAGGATCCCTATCCACATGGACGGGGACTCTGGGTCTCCCGCTTCATGTGGAGACGTGTCCCAATTGCCATGCCAAGACTCGAGGAGTATCCCGAGGTGTCCCTCGCACCTAGGCAGGAGTCCTGACGTGGCTGAACAAACACGTGTCTGGAAGGGCCCTCCCCGTCGTAACTCGAGAATATACCTAAGGTTCCGGCCGCAACTCGAGAAAAACCATGAGACTTCCCCCTCGTCGCGAGATGAGGCCCGATTCCCCTGCATTGCGTGCAGAGCAATTCCGTGTTCCACATCAAACGTGAAAGGAGCATTGATTTCCTTGATGGCACTCCAGAGAAAACCCAAGATCACTGTCTCAAGTCTAGAGGGATCCTGAGGTCACTGGAGCAACACGAAAGGGCTCTGTGGACCCCAAATCAACTCGAGATGAGAGCTTAGTCCCTGGCTTCGACTCAAGAGGAATACCAACTTTCCACAAGCACCTCAAGAGGAGGCTTCTCTCAGCTACAGGTAGGTGAGAGGGACCCTGAGTTTGTGGCCTCAAGTGGAATGGACACCGAGATGCTCTGACTCGAAGTAAGGCCGAATATCCCTGCAGTGAAGTGAATGCAGGCTCGTCTTGCATCTCCCAAGACGAAGGTATGTCTGAATCCCCTGTGGAGACCACAGAGAAAGACCTAGTCCTCCGCCTCATCGCGACCGGAGGCCTCACATCCTTTGAAAACTCGAGAGGTCCGCGGAGATCAATGCTTCCAAAAGAGACGATGCCTGACTCCTCTTGAAAATGGATAGGAGTTCCAGGATCCCTGTGGCACGTGGAAAGGGACCCTGGGTCTCCCGCCTCTCGTGGAGACGCGTCCCAATTGCAATGCAAAGACTCGAGGAGAATCCCGAGGTGTCCCTCGCACCTAGGCCGGAGTCCTGACGTCGCTGAACAAACACGTGTCTGGCAGGGCCCTCCCCGTCGTAACTCGAGAATATACCACAGGTTCCGGCCGCAACTCGAGAAAAACCATGAGACTTCCCCCTCGCCGCGAGATGAGGCCCGATTCCCCTGCACTGCGTGCAGAGCAATTCCGTGTTCCACATCAAACGTGAAAGGAGCCTTGATTTCCTTGATGGCACTCCAGAGAAAACCCAAGATCACTGTCTCAAGTCTAGAGGGATCCTGAGGTCACTGGAGCAACACGAAAGGGCTCCGTGGACCCCAAATCAACTCGAGATGAGAGCTTAGTCCCTGGCTTCGACTCAAGAGGAATACCAAGTTTCCACAAGCCACTCAAGAGGAGGCTTCTCTCAGCTACACTTATGTGAGAGGTACCCTGAGTTTGTGGCCTCAAGTGGAATGGACACCGAGATGCTCTGACTCGAAGTAAGGCCGGATATCCCTGCAGTGAATTGAATGCAGGCTCGTCTTGCATCTCCCAAGACGAAGGGATGTCTGAATCCCCTGTGGAGACCACAGAGAAAGACCTCGTTCCCCGCCTTTTCGCGACCGGAGACCTCACATCCTTTGAAAACTCCAGAGGTAGGCGGAGATCAATGCTTCCAAAGGAGACGATGCCTGACTCCTCTTGAAAATGGTTAGGAGTCCTAGGATCCCTATCCACATGGACGGGGACTCTGGGTCTCCCGCTTCATGTGGAGACGTGTCCCAATTGCCATGTCAAGACTCGAGGAGTATCCCGAGGTGTCCCTCGCTCCTAGGCAGGAGTCCTGACGTAGCTGAACAAACACGTGTCTGGAAGGGCCCTCCCCGTCGTAACTCGAGAATATACCCCAGGTTCCGGCCTCAACTCGAGAAAAACCATGAGACTTCCCCCTCGTCGCGAGATGAGGCCCGATTCCCCTGCATTGCATGCAGAGCAATTCCGTGTTCCACATCAAACGTGAAAGGAGCCTTGATTTCCTTGATGGCACTCCAGAGAAAACCCAAGATCACTGTCTCAAGTTTAGAGGGATCCTGAGGTCACTGGAGCAACACGAAAGGGCTCCGTGGACCCCAAATCACCTCGAGATGAGAGCTGAGTCCCTGGCTTCGACTCAAGAGGAATACCAACTTTCCACAAGCACCTCAAGTGGAGGCTTCCCTCAGCTACAGGTAGGTGAGAGGGACCCTGAGTTTGTGGCCTCAAATCGAATGGACACCGAGATGCTCTGACTCGAAATAAGGCCGGATATCCCTGCAGTGAATTGAATGCAGGCTCGTCTTGCATCTCCCAAGACGAAGGGATGTCTGAATCCCCTGTGGAGTCGACAGAGAAAGAACTAGTTCTCCGCCTCATCGCGACTGGAGGCCTCACATACTTTGAAAACTCGAGAGGTGCGCGGAGATCAATGCTTCCAAAGGAGACGATGCCTGACTCCTCTTGAAAATGGATAGGAGTCCCAGGATCCCTGTGGCACGTGGAAAGGGACTCTGGGTCTCCCGCCTCACGGGGAGATGCGTCCCAATTGCCATGCCAAGACTCGAGGAGAATCCCGAGGTGTCCCTCGCACCTAGGCAGGAGTGCTGACGTCGCTGAACAAACACGTGTTTGGAAGGGCCCTCCCCGTCGTAACTCTAGAATATACCCCAGTTTCCGGCCGCAACTCGAGAAAAACCATGAGACTTCCCCCTCGCCGCGAGATGAGGCCCGATTCCCCTGCACTGCGTGCAGAGCAATTCCGTGTTCCACATCAAACGTGAAAGGAGCCTTGATTTCCTTGATGGCACTCCAGAGAAAACGCAAGATCACTGTCTCAAGTCTAGAGGGATCCTGAGGTCACTGGAGCAACACTAAAGGGCTCCGTGGACCCCAAATCAACTCGAGATGAGAGCTTAGTCCCTGGCTTCGACTCAAGAGGAATACCAACTTTCCACAAGCACCTCAAGAGGAGTCTTCTCTCAGCTACAGGTAGGTGAGAGGGACCCTGAGTTTGTGGCCTCAAGTGGAATGGACACCGAGATGCTCTGACTCGAAGTAAGGCCGAATATCCCTGCAGTGAAGTGAATGCAGGCTAGTCTTGCATCTCCCAAGACGAAGGTATGTCTGAATCCACTGTGGAGACCACAGAGAAAGACCTAGTCCTCCGCCTCATCGCGACCGGAGGCCTCACATCCTTTGAAACCTCGAGAGGTCCGCGGAGATCAATGCTTCCAAAGGAGACGATGCCTGACTCCTCTTGAAAATGGATAGGAGTCCCAGGATCCCTGTGGAACGTGGAAAGGGACACTGGGTCTCCCACCTCACGAGGAGACGCGTCCCAATTGCAATGCCAAGACTCGAGGAGAATCCCGAGGTGTCCCTCGCACCTAGGCCGGAGTCCTGACGTCGCTGAACAAACACGTGTCTGGAAGTGCCCTCCCCGTCGTAACTCGAGAATATACCCCAGGTTCCGGCCGCAACTCGAGAAAAACCATGAGACTTCCCCCTCGCCGCGAGATGAGGCCCGATTCCCCTGCACTGCGTGCAGAGCAATTCCGTGTTCCACATCAAACGTGAAAGGAGCCTTGATTTCCTTGATGGCACTCCAGAGAAAACCCAAGATCACTGTCTCAAGGCTAGAGGGATCCTGAGGTCACTGTAGCAACACGAAAGGGCTCCGTCGACCCCAAATCAACTCGAGATGAGAGCTTAGGCCCTGGCTTCGACTCAAGAGGAATACCAACTTTCCACAAGCACCTCAAGAGGAGGCTTCTCTCAGCTACAGGTATGTGAGAGGGACCCTGAGTTTGTGGCCTCAACTGAAAAGGACACCGAAATGCTCTGACTCGAAGTAAGGCCAGATATCCCTGCAGTGAATTGAATGCAGGCTCGTCTTGCATCTCCCAATACGAAGGGATGTCTGAACCCCCGTGGAGACCACAGAGAAAGACCTAGTTCTCCGCCTCATCGCGACCGGAGGCCTCACATCCTTTGAAAATTCGAGAGGTCCGCGGAGATCAATGTTTCCAAAGGAGAAGATGCTTGACTCCTCTTAAAATGGATACGAGACCCAGGATCCCTGTGGCACACGGAAAGGGACCCTGGGTCTCCCGCCTCAGGTGGAGACGCGTCCCAATTACCATGCCAAGACTCGAGGAGAATCCCGAGGTGTCCCTCGCACCTAGGCAGGAGTCCTGACGTCGCTGAACAAACACGTGTCTGGAAGGGCCCTCCCCGTCGTAACTCGAGAATATACCCCAGGTCCCGGCCGCAACTCAAGAAAAACCATGAGACTTCCCCCTCGCCGCGAGATGAGGCCCGATTCCCCTGCACTGCGTGCAGAGCAATTCCGTGTTCCACATCAAATGTGAAAGGAGCCTTGATTTCCTTGATGGCACTCCAGAGAAAACCCAAGATCACTGGCTCAAGTCTAGAGGGATCCTGAGGTCACTGGAGCAACACGAAAAGGCTCCGTGGACCCAAAATCAACTCGAGATGAGAGCTTAGTCCCTGGCTTCGACTCAAGAGGAATACCAACTTTTCCCAAGCACCTCAAGAGGAGGCTTCTCCAGCTACAGGTATGTGAGAGGGACCCTGAGTTTGTGGCCTCAAGTGGAATGGACACCGAGATGCTCTGACTCGAAGTAAGGCTGGATATCCCTGCAGTGAATTGAATGCAGGCTCGTCTTGCATCTCCCAAGACGAAGGGATGTCTGAATCCCCTGTGGAGACCACAGAGAAAGACCTAGTTCTCCGCCTCATCGCGACCGGAGGCCTAACATCCTTTGAAAACTCGAGAGGTCCGCGCAGAACAATGCTTCCAAAGGAGACGATGCCTGACTCCTCTTGAAAATGGATAGGAGTCCCAGGATCCCTGTGGAACGTGGAAAGGGACCATGGGTCTCCCGCCTCACGTGGAGACGCGTCCCAATTGCCATGCCAAGACTCGAGGAGAATCCCGAGGTGTCCCTCGCACCTAGGCAGGAGTCCTGATGTCGCTGAACAAACACGTGTCTGGAAGGGCCCTCCCCGTCGTAACTCGAGAATATAAATCAGGTTCAGGCCGCAACTCGAGAAAAAATATGAGACTTCCCCCTCGCCACGAAATGAGGCCCGATTCCCCTGCACTGCGTGCAGAGCAATTCCGTGTTCCACATCAAACGTGAAAGGAGCCTTCATTTCCTTGATGGCACTCTAGAGAAAACCCAAGATCACTGTCTCAAGTCTAGAGGGATCCTGAGGTCACTGGAGCAACACGAAAGGGCTCCGTAGACCCCAAATCAACTCGAGATGAGAGCTTAGTCCCTGGCTTCGACTCAAGAGGAATACCAACTTTCCACAAGCACCTCAAGTGGAGGCTTCCCTCAGCTACAGGTAGGTGAGAGGGACCCTGAGTTTGTGGCCTCAAATCGAATGGACACCGAGATGCTCTGACTCGAAATAAGGCCGGATATCCCTGCAGTGAATTGAATGCAGGCTCGTCTTGCATCTCCCAAGACGAAGGGATGTCTGAATCCCCTGTGGAGTCGACAGAGAAAGAACTAGTTCTCCGCCTCATCGCGACTGGAGGCCTCACATACTTTGAAAACTCGAGAGGTGCGCGGAGATCAATGCTTCCAAAGGAGACGATGCCTGACTCCTCTTGAAAATGGATAGGAGTCCCAGGATCCCTGTGGCACGTGGAAAGGGACTCTGGGTCTCCCGCCTCACGTGGAGATGCGTCCCAATTGCCATGCCAAGACTCGAGGAGAATCCCGAGGTGTCCCTCGCACCTAGGCAGGAGTGCTGACGTCGCTGAACAAACACGTGTTTGGAAGGGCCCTCCCCGTCGTAACTCTAGAATATACCCCAGGTTCCGGCCGCAACTCGAGAAAAACCATGAGACTTCCCCCTCGCCGCGAGATGAGGCCCGATTCCCCTGCACTGCGTGCAGAGCAATTCCGTGTTCCACATCAAACGTGAAAGGAGCCTTGATTTCCTTGATGGCACTCCAGAGAAAACGCAAGATCACTGTCTCAAGTCTAGAGGGATCCTGAGGTCACTGGAGCAACACTAAAGGGCTCCGTGGACCCCAAATCAACTCGAGATGAGAGCTTAGTCCCTGGCTTCGACTCAAGAGGAATACCAACTTTCCACAAGCACCTCAAGAGGAGTCTTCTCTCAGCTACAGGTAGGTGAGAGGGACCCTGAGTTTGTGGCCTCAAGTGGAATGGACACCGAGATGCTCTGACTCGAAGTAAGGCCGAATATCCCTGCAGTGAAGTGAATGCAGGCTAGTCTTGCATCTCCCAAGACGAAGGTATGTCTGAATCCACTGTGGAGACCACAGAGAAAGACCTAGTCCTCCGCTTCATCGCGACCGGAGGCCTCACATCCTTTGAAACCTCGAGAGGTCCGCGGAGATCAATGCTTCCAAAGGAGACGATGCCTGACTCCTCTTGAAAATGGATAGGAGTCCCAGGATCCCTGTGGAACGTGGAAAGGGACACTGGGTCTCCCACCTCACGAGGAGACGCGTCCCAATTGCAATGCCAAGACTCGAGGAGAATCCCGAGGTGTCCCTCGCACCTAGGCCGGAGTCCTGACGTCGCTGAACAAACACGTGTCTGGAAGTGCCCTCCCCGTCGTAACTCGAGAATATACCCCAGGTTCCGGCCGCAACTCGAGAAAAACCATGAGACTTCCCCCTCGCTGCGAGATGAGGCCCGATTCCCCTGCACTGCGTGCAGAGCAATTCCGTGTTCCACATCAAACGTGAAAGGAGCCTTGATTTCCTTGATGGCACTCCAGAGAAAACCCAAGATCACTGTCTCAAGGCTAGAGGGATCCTGAGGTCACTGTAGCAACACGAAAGGGCTCCGTCGACCCCAAATCAACTCGAGATGAGAGCTTAGGCCCTGGCTTCGACTCAAGAGGAATACCAACTTTCCACAAGCACCTCAAGAGGAGGCTTCTCTCAGCTACAGGTATGTGAGAGGGACCCTGAGTTTGTGGCCTCAACTGAAAAGGACACCGAAATGCTCTGACTCGAAGTAAGGCCAGATATCCCTGCAGTGAATTGAATGCAGGCTCGTCTTGCATCTCCCAATACGAAGGGATGTCTGAACCCCCGTGGAGACCACAGAGAAAGACCTAGTTCTCCGCCTCATCGCGACCGGAGGCCTCACATCCTTTGAAAATTCGAGAGGTCCGCGGAGATCAATGTTTCCAAAGGAGAAGATGCTTGACTCCTCTTAAAATGGATACGAGACCCAGGATCCCTGTGGCACACGGAAAGGGACCCTGGGTCTCCCGCCTCAGGTGGAGACGCGTCCCAATTACCATGCCAAGACTCGAGGAGAATCCCGAGGTGTCCCTCGCACCTAGGCAGGAGTCCTGACGTCGCTGAACAAACACGTGTCTGGAAGGGCCCTCCCCGTCGTAACTCGAGAATATACCCCAGGTCCCGGCCGCAACTCAAGAAAAACCATGAGACTTCCCCCTCGCCGCGAGATGAGGCCCGATTCCCCTGCACTGCGTGCAGAGCAATTCCGTGTTCCACATCAAATGTGAAAGGAGCCTTGATTTCCTTGATGGCACTCCAGAGAAAACCCAAGATCACTGGCTCAAGTCTAGAGGGATCCTGAGGTCACTGGAGCAACACGAAAAGGCTCCGTGGACCCAAAATCAACTCGAGATGAGAGCTTAGTCCCTGGCTTCGACTCAAGAGGAATACCAACTTTTCCCAAGCACCTCAAGAGGAGGCTTCTCCAGCTACAGGTATGTGAGAGGGACCCTGAGTTTGTGGCCTCAAGTGGAATGGACACCGAGATGCTCTGACTCGAAGTAAGGCTGGATATCCCTGCAGTGAATTGAATGCAGGCTCGTCTTGCATCTCCCAAGACGAAGGGATGTCTGAATCCCCTGTGGAGACCACAGAGAAAGACCTAGTTCTCCGCCTCATCGCGACCGGAGGCCTAACATCCTTTGAAAACTCGAGAGGTCCGCGCAGAACAATGCTTCCAAAGGAGACGATGCCTGACTCCTCTTGAAAATGGATAGGAGTCCCAGGATCCCTGTGGAACGTGGAAAGGGACCATGGGTCTCCCGCCTCACGTGGAGACGCGTCCCAATTGCCATGCCAAGACTCGAGGAGAATCCCGAGGTGTCCCTCGCACCTAGGCAGGAGTCCTGATGTCGCTGAACAAACACGTGTCTGGAAGGGCCCTCCCCGTCGTAACTCGAGAATATAAATCAGGTTCAGGCCGCAACTCGAGAAAAAATATGAGACTTCCCCCTCGCCACGAAATGAGGCCCGATTCCCCTGCACTGCGTGCAGAGCAATTCCGTGTTCCACATCAAACGTGAAAGGAGCCTTCATTTCCTTGATGGCACTCTAGAGAAAACCCAAGATCACTGTCTCAAGTCTAGAGGGATCCTGAGGTCACTGGAGCAACACGAAAGGGCTCCGTAGACCCCAAATCAACTCGAGATGAGAGCTTAGTCCCTGGCTTCGACTCAAGAGGAATACCAACTTTCCACAAGCACCTCAAGTGGAGGCTTTTCTCAGCTACAAGTATGTGAGAGGGACCCTGAGTTTGTGGCCTCAAGTGGAATGGACACCGAGATGCTCTGACTTGAAGTAAGGCCGGATATCACTGCAGTGAATTGAATGCAGGCTCGTCTTGCATCTCCCAAGACGAAGGGATCTCTGATACCCTGTGGAGACCTCAGAGAAAGACCTAGTTCTCCGCCTCATCGAGACAGGAGGCCTCACATCCTTTGAAAACTCAAGAGGTCCGCGGAGATCAATGCTTCCAAAGGAGACGATGCCTGACTCCTCCTGAAAATGGATAGGTGTCCCAGGATCCCTGTGGCACGTGGAAAGGGACCCTGGGTCTCCCGCCTCACGTGGAGACGCGTCCCAATTGCCATGCCAAGACTCGAGGAGAATCCCGAGGTGTCCCTCGCACCTAGGCAGGAGTCCTGACGTCGCTGAACGAACACGTGTCTGGAAGGGCCCTCCCCGTCGTAACTCGAGAATATACCCCAGGTTCCGGCAGGAACTCAAGAAAAACCATGAGACTTCCCCCTCGCCGCGAGATGAGGCCCGATTATCCTGGACTGCATGCAGAGCAATTCCGTGTTCCACATCAAACGTGAAAGGAGCCTTGATTTCCTTGATGGCACTCCAGAGAAAACCCAAGATCACTGTCTCAAGTCTAGAGGGATCCTGAGGTCACTGGAGCAACACGAAAGGGCTCCGTGGACCCCAAATCAACTCGAGATGAGAGCTTAGTTCTGGGCTTCGACTCAAGAGGAATACCAACTTTCCACAAGCACCTCAAGAGGAGGCTTCTCTCAGCTACAGGTATGAGAGAGGGACCCTGAGTTTGTGGCCTCAAGTGGAATGGACACCTTGATGCTCTGACTCGAAGTAAGGCCGGATATCCCTGCAGTGAATTGAATGCAGGCTCGTCTTGCATCTCCCAAGACGAAGGGATGTCTGAATCCCCTGTGGAGACCACAGAGAAAGACCTAATTCTCCAGCTCATCGCGACCGGAGGCCTCACATCCTTTGAAAACTCGAGAGGTCCGCGGAGCTCAATGCTTCCATAGGAGACGATGCCTGACTCCTCTTGAAAATGGATAGGAGTCCCAGGATCCCTGTGACACGTGGAAAGGGACCCTAGGTCTCCCGCCTCACGTGGAGACGCATCCCAATTGCAATGCCAAGACTCGAGGAGAATTCCGAGGTGTCCCTCGCACCTAGGCAGGAGTCCTGAAGTCGCTGAACAAACACGTGTCTGGAAGGGCCCTCCCCGTCGTAACTCGAGAATATACCCCAGGTTCCGGCCGCAACTCGAGAAAAACCATGCGACTTCCCCCTCGCCGTGAGATGAGGCCCTATTTCCCTGCGCTCTGTGTAGAGCAATTCCGTGTTCCACATCAAACATGAAAGGAGGCTTGATTTCCTTGATGGCACTCCAGAGAAAAAGCAAGATCACTCTCTCAAGTCTAAAGGGATCCTGAGGTCACTGTAGAAACACGATAGGGCTCCGTGGACCCCAAATCAACTCGAGATGAGAGCTTAGTCCCTGGCTTCGACTCAAGAGGAATACCAGCTTTCCACAAGCACCTCAAGAGGAGGCTTCTCTCAGCTACAGGTATGTGAGAGGGACCCTGATTTTGTGGCCTCAAGTGGAATGGACTCCGAGATGCTCTGACTCGAAGTAAGGCCGTATATTCCTGCAGTGAATTGAATGCAGGCTCATCTTGCATCTCCCAAGATGAAGGGATGTCTGAATCCCCTGTGGAGACCACAGAGAAAGACCTAGTTCTCCAGCTCATCGCGACCGAGGGCTCACATCCTTTGAAAACTCGAGAGGTCCGCGGAGATAAATGCTTCCAAAGGAGAAGATGCTTGACTCCTCTTGAAAATGGATACGAGTCCCAGGATCCCTGTGGTACATGGAAAGGGACTCTGGGTATCCAGCCTCACGGGGAGACGTGTCCCAATTGCCATGCCAAGACTCGAGGAGAATCCCGAGGTGTCCCTCGCACCTAGGCAGGAGTCCTGACGTCGCTGAACAAACACGTGTCTGGAAGGGCCCTCCCCGTCGTAACTCGAGAATATACCCCAGGTTCCGGCAGGAACTCAAGAAAAACCATGAGACTTCCCCCTCGCCGCGAGATGAGGCCCGATTATCCTGGACTGCATGCAGAGCAATTCCGTGTTCCACATCAAACGTGAAAGGAGCCTTGATTTCCTTGATGGCACTCCAGAGAAAACCCAAGATCACTGTCTCAAGTCTAGAGGGATCCTGAGGTCACTGGAGCAACACGAAAGGGCTCCGTGGACCCCAAATCAACTCGAGATGAGAGCTTAGTTCTGGGCTTCGACTCAAGAGGAATACCAACTTTCCACAAGCACCTCAAGAGGAGGCTTCTCTCAGCTACAGGTATGAGAGAGGGACCCTGAGTTTGTGGCCTCAAGTGGAATGGACACCTTGATGCTCTGACTCGAAGTAAGGCCGGATATCCCTGCAGTGAATTGAATGCAGGCTCGTCTTGCATCTCCCAAGACGAAGGGATGTCTGAATCCCCTGTGGAGACCACAGAGAAAGACCTAATTCTCCAGCTCATCGCGACCGGAGGCCTCACATCCTTTGAAAACTCGAGAGGTCCGCGGAGCTCAATGCTTCCATAGGAGACGATGCCTGACTCTTCTTGAAAATGGATAGGAGTCCCAGGATCCCTGTGACACGTGGAAAGGGACCCTGGGTCTCCCGCCTCCCGTGGAGACGCATCCCAATTGCCATGCCAAGACTCGAGGAGAATTCCGAGGTGTCCCTCGCACCTAGGCAGGAGTCCTGAAGTCGCTGAACAAACACGTGTCTGGAAGGGCCCTCCCCGTCGTAACTCGAGAATATACCCCAGGTTCCGGCCGCAACTCGAGAAAAACCATGCGACTTCCCCCTCGCCGTGAGATGAGGCCCTATTTCCCTGCGCTCTGTGTAGAGCAATTCCGTGTTCCACATCAAACATGAAAGGAGGCTTGATTTCCTTGATGGCACTCCAGAGAAAAAGCAAGATCACTCTCTCAAGTCTAAAGGGATCCTGAGGTCACTGTAGAAACACGATAGGGCTCCGTGGACCACAAATCAACTCGAGATGAGAGCTTAGTCCCTGGCTTCGACTCAAGAGGAATACCAGCTTTCCACAAGCACCTCAAGAGGAGGCTTCTCTCAGCTACAGGTATGTGAGAGGGACCCTGATTTTGTGGCCTCAAGTGGAATGGACTCCGAGATGCTCTGACTCGAAGTAAGGCCGTATATTCCTGCAGTGAATTGAATGCAGGCTCATCTTGCATCTCCCAAGATGAAGGGATGTCTGAATCCCCTGTGGAGACCACAGAGAAAGACCTAGTTCTCCAGCTCATCGCGACCGAGGGCTCACATCCTTTGAAAACTCGAGAGGTCCGCGGAGATAAATGCTTCCAAAGGAGAAGATGCTTGACTCCTCTTGAAAATGGATACGAGTCCCAGGATCCCTGTGGTACATGGAAAGGGACTCTGGGTATCCAGCCTCACGGGGAGACGTGTCCCAATTGCCATGCCAAGACTTGAGGAGAATCCCGAGGGGTCCCTCGCAACTAGGCAGGGGTCTTGACGTCGCTGAACAAACACGTGTCTGGAAGGGCCCTCCCCGTCGTAACTCAAGAATATACCCCAGGTTCCAGCCGCAACTCGAGAAAAACCATGAGGCTTCCCCCTCGCCGCGAGATCAGGCCCCATTCCCCTGCACTGCGTGCAGAGCAATTCCGTGTTCAAAATCAAACAAGAAAGGAGCCTTGATTTCATTGATGGCACTCCAGAGAAAAACCAAAATCACTGTCTCAAGTCTAGAGGGATCCTTCGTTCACTGTAGCAACACGAAAGGGCTCTGTGGACCCCAAATCAACTCGAGATGAGAGCTTAGTCCCTGGCTTCGACTCAAGAGGAATACCAACTTTCCACAAGCACTTCAAGAGGAGGCTTCTCTCAGCTAGAGGTATGTGAGAGGGACCCGGAGTTTGTGGCCTCAAGTGGAATGGACACCGAGATGCTCTGACTCGAAGTAAGGCCGGATATCCCTGCAGTGAATTGGATGCAGGCTCGTCTTGCATCTCCCAAGACAAATGGATGTCTGAATCCCCTGTGGAGACCACAGAGAAAGACCTAGTTTTCATCCTCTTCGGGACCGGAGGCCTGACATCCTTTGAAAACTCGAGAGGTCTGCGGAGATCAATGCTTCAAAAGGAGACGATGCCTGACTCCTCTTGAAAATGGATAGGAGTCCCAGGATCCCTGTGGCACGTGGAAAGGGACTCTGGGTCTCCAGCCTCACGGGGAGACGCGTCCCAATTGCCATGCCAAGACTCGAGGAGAATCCCGAGGAGTCCCTCGCACCTAGGCAGGAGTCCTGACGTCGCTGAAAAAACATGCGACCTGAAGGGCCCTCCCCATCTTAACTCGAGAATATACCCCAGGTTCCGGCCGCAACTCGAGAAAAACCATGAGACTTCCAACTCGCCGAGAGATGAGGCACGATTCCCATGCACTGCGTGCAGAGAAATTCCGTGTTCCACATCAAACGTGAAAGGAGCCTTGATTTCCTTGATGGCACTCCAGAGAAAACCCAAGATCAATGTATCAAGTCTAGAGGGATCCTGAGGTCACTGGAGCAACACGAAAGGGCTCCGTGGACCCAAATCAACTCGAGATGAGAGCTTAGTCCCTGGCTTCGACTCAAGAGGAATACCAACTTTCCACAAGGACTTCAAGAGGAGGCTTCTCTCAGCTACAGGTATGTGAGAGGGACCATGAGTTTGTGGCCTCAAGTGGAATGGACACTGAGATGCTCTGACTTGAAGTAAGGCCGGATATCCCTGCAGTGAATTGAATGCCGGCTCATCTTGCATCTCCCAAGACGAAGGGATGTCTGAACCCCTGTGGAGACGACAGAGAAAGACCTAGTCCTCCGCCTCATCGCGACCGGAGGCCTCACATCCTTTGAAAACTCGAGAGGTCTGTGGAGATCAATGCTTCCAAAGGAGACGATGCCCGACTCCTCTTGAAAATGGATAGGAGTCCCAGGATCCCTGTGGCACGTGGAAAGGGACCCTGGGTCTCCCGCCTCACCTGGAGACGCGTCCCAATTGCCATGCCAAGACTCGAAGAGAATCCCGAGGTGTCCCTCGCACCTAGGCAGGAGTCCTGACGTCGCTGAACAACCACGTGTCAGGAAGGGCCCTCCCCGTCGTAACTCGAGAATATACCCCAGGTTCCGGCCGCAACTCGAGAAAAACCATGAGACTTCCCCCTCGCCGCGAGATGAGGCCCGATTCCCCTGCACTGCGTGCAGAGCAATTCCGTGTTCCACATCAAACGTGAAAGGAGCCTTGATTTCCTTGATGGCACTCCAGAGAAAACCCAAGATCACTGTCTCAAGGCTAGAGGGATCCTGAGGTCACTGTAGCAACACGAAAGGGCTCCGTCGACCCCAAATCAACTCGAGATGAGAGCTTAGGCCCTGGCTTCGACTCAAGAGGAATACCAACTTTCCACAAGCACCTCAAGAGGAGGCTTCTCTCAGCTACAGGTATGTGAGAGGGACCCTGAGTTTGTGGCCTCAACTGAAAAGGACACCGAAATGCTCTGACTCGAAGTAAGGCCAGATATCCCTGCAGTGAATTGAATGCAGGCTCGTCTTGCATCTCCCAATACGAAGGGATGTCTGAACCCCCGTGGAGACCACAGAGAAAGACCTAGTTCTCCGCCTCATCGCGACCGGAGGCCTCACATCCTTTGAAAATTCGAGAGGTCCGCGGAGATCAATGTTTCCAAAGGAGAAGATGCTTGACTCCTCTTAAAATGGATACGAGACCCAGGATCCCTGTGGCACACGGAAAGGGACCCTGGGTCTCCCGCCTCAGGTGGAGACGCGTCCCAATTACCATGCCAAGACTCGAGGAGAATCCCGAGGTGTCCCTCGCACCTAGGCAGGAGTCCTGACGTCGCTGAACAAACACGTGTCTGGAAGGGCCCTCCCCGTCGTAACTCGAGAATATACCCCAGGTCCCGGCCGCAACTCAAGAAAAACCATGAGACTTCCCCCTCGCCGCGAGATGAGGCCCGATTCCCCTGCACTGCGTGCAGAGCAATTCCGTGTTCCACATCAAATGTGAAAGGAGCCTTGATTTCCTTGATGGCACTCCAGAGAAAACCCAAGATCACTGGCTCAAGTCTAGAGGGATCCTGAGGTCACTGGAGCAACACGAAAAGGCTCCGTGGACCCCAAATCAACTCGAGATGAGAGCTTAGTCCCTGGTTTCGACTCAAGAGGAATACCAACTTTTCCCAAGCACCTCAAGAGGAGGCTTCTCCAGCTACAGGTATGTGAGAGGGACCCTGAGTTTGTGGCCTCAAGTGGAATGGACACCGAGATGCTCTGACTCGAAGTAAGGCTGGATATCCCTGCAGTGAATTGAATGCAGGCTCGTCTTGCATCTCCCAAGACGAAGGGATGTCTGAATCCCCTGTGGAGACCACAGAGAAAGACCTAGTTCTCCGCCTCATCGCGACCGGAGGCCTAACATCCTTTGAAAACTCGAGAGGTCCGCGCAGAACAATGCTTCCAAAGGAGACGATGCCTGACTCCTCTTGAAAATGGATAGGAGTCCCAGGATCCCTGTGGAACGTGGAAAGGGACCATGGGTCTCCCGCCTCACGTGGAGACGCGTCCCAATTGCCATGCCAAGACTCGAGGAGAATCCCGAGGTGTCCCTCGCACCTAGGCAGGAGTCCTGATGTCGCTGAACAAACACGTGTCTGGAAGGGCCCTCCCCGTCGTAACTCGAGAATATAAATCAGGTTCAGGCCGCAACTCGAGAAAAAATATGAGACTTCCCCCTCGCCACGAAATGAGGCCCGATTCCCCTGCACTGCGTGCAGAGCAATTCCGTGTTCCACATCAAACGTGAAAGGAGCCTTCATTTCCTTGATGGCACTCTAGAGAAAACCCAAGATCACTGTCTCAAGTCTAGAGGGATCCTGAGGTCACTGGAGCAACACGAAAGGGCTCCGTAGACCCCAAATCAACTCGAGATGAGAGCTTAGTCCCTGGCTTCGACTCAAGAGGAATACCAACTTTCCACAAGCACCTCAAGTGGAGGCTTTTCTCAGCTACAGGTATGTGAGAGGGACCCTGAGTTTGTGGCCTCAAGTGGAATGGACACCGAGATGCTCTGACTTGAAGTAAGGCCGGATATCACTGCAGTGAATTGAATGCAGGCTCGTCTTGCATCTCCCACGACGAAGGGATGTCTGAATCCCCTGTGGAGACCACAGAGAAAGAACTAGTTCTCCACCTCATCGCGACCGGAGGCCTCACATCCTTTGAAAACTCGAGAGGTCCGCGGAGATCAATGCTTCCAAAGGAGACGATGCCTGACTCCTCTTGAAAATGGATAGGAGTCCCAGGATCCCTGTGGCACGTGTAAAGGGACCCTGGGTCTCCCGCCTCACGTGGAGACGCGTCTCAATGGCCATGCCAAGACTCGAGGAGCATCCCGAGGTGTCCCTCGCACCTAGGCAGGAGTCCTGACGTCGCTGAAGAAACACGTGTCTGGAAGGGCCCTCCCCGTCGTAACTCGAGAATATACCCCAGGTTCCGGCCGCAACTCGAGAAAAACCATGAGACTTCGCCCTCGCCACGAGATGAGGCCCGATTCCCCTGGACTAGCGTGCAGAGCAATGCCGTGTTCCACATTAAACATGAAAGGAGCCTTTATTTCCTTAATGGCACTCCAGAGAACACCCAAGATCACTGTCTCAAGTCTAGAGGTATACTGAGGTCACTGTAGCAAGACGAAAGGGCTCCGTGGAACCCAAATCAACTCGAGATGATAGCTTCTTCCCTGGCTTCAACTCAAGAGGAATACCCACTTTCCACAAGCACCTCAAGAGGAGGCTTCTCTCAGCTACAGGTATGTGAGAGGGACCCTGAGTTGGTGGCCTCAAATGGAATGGACACCGAGATGCTCTGACTCGAAGGAAGGCCGGATATCCGTGCAGTGAATTGAATGCAGGCTCGTCTTGCATCTCCCACGACGAAGGGTTGTCTGAATCCCCTGTGGAGACCACAGAGAAAGACCTAGTTCTCCGCCTCATCACGACCGGAGGCCTCACGTCCTTTGAAAACTCGAGAGGTCCGCGGAGATCAATGCTTCCAAAGGAGACGATGCCTGACTCCTCTTGAAAATGGATAGGAGTCCCAGGATCCCTGTGGCACATGGAAAGGGACCCTGGGTCTCCCGCCTCACCTGGAGACGCGTCCCAATGGCCATGACAAGAATCGAGGAGAATCCCGAGGTGTCCCTCGCACCTAGGCAGGAGTCCTGACGTCGCTGAACAAACACGTGTCTGGAAGGGCCCTCCCCGTCGTAACTCGAGAATATACCCCAGGTTCCGGCCGCAACTCGAGAAAAACCATGAGACTTCCCCCTCGCCGCGAGATGAGGCCCGATTCCCCTGCACTGCGTGCAGAGCAATTCCGTGTTCCACATCAAACATGAAAGGAGCCTTGATTTTCTTAACGGCACTCCAGAGAACACCCAAGATCCCTGTCTCAATCTAGAGGGATCCTGAGGTCACTGTAGCAACACAAAAGGGCTCCGTGAACCCCAAATCAACTCGAGATGAGAGCTTCTTCCCTAGCTTCGACTCAAGAGGAATACCCACTTTCCACAAGCACCTCAAGAGGAGGCTTCTCTCAGCTACAGGTATGTGAGAGTGACCCTGAGATTGTGGCCTCAAGTGGAATGGACACCGTGATGCTCTGACTCGAAGGAAGGCCGGATATCCCTGCAGTGAAATGAATGCAGGCTCGTCTTGCATCTCCCACGACGGAGGGATGTCTGAATCCCTTGTGGAGACCACAGAGAAAGACCTAGTTCTCCACCTCATCGCGCCCGGAGGCCTCACGTCCTTTCAAAACTCGAGAGGTCCGCGGAGATCAATGCTTCCAAAGGAGACAATGCCTGACTCCTCTTGAAAATGGATAGGAGTCCCAGGATCCCTGTGGCACGTGGAAAGGGACACTATGTCTCCCGCCTCACGTGGAGACCCGTCCCAATGGCCATGCCAAGACTCGAGGAAAATCCCAAGTTGTCCCTCGCACCTAGGCAGGAGTCCTGACGTCGCTGAACAAACACGTGTCTGGAAGGGCAACTCCCCGTCGTAACTCGAGAATATACCCCAGGTTCCGGCCGCAACTCGAGAAAAACCATGAGACTTCCCCCTCGCCGCGAGATGAGGCCCGATTCCCCTGGACTAGCGTGCAGAGCAATTCCGTGCTCCACATCAAACATGAAAGGAGCCTTGATTTCCTTGATGGCACTCCAGAGAACACCCAAGATCACTGTCTGAAGTCTAGAGGGATCCTGAGGTCACTGTAGCAACACAAAAGGGCTCCGTGGACCCCAAATCAACTCGAGATGAGAGCCACATCCCTGGCTTCGACTCAAGAGGAATACCCACTTTCCACAATCACCTCAGGAGGAGGCTACTCTCAGCTACAAGTATGTGAGTGGGACCCTGAGTTTGTGGCCTCAAGTGGAACGGACACGGAGATGCTCTGACTCGAAGGAAGGCCGGATATCCCTGCAGTGAATTGAATGCAGGCTCGTCTTGCATCTCCCACGACGAAGGGATGTCTGAATCTCCTGTGGAGACCACAGAGAAACACCTAGTTCTCCGCCTCATCGCGACCGGAGGCCTCACGTCCTTTGAAAACTCGAGAGGTCTGCGGAGATCAATGCTTCCAAAGGAGACGATGCCTGAGTCCTCTTGAAAATGGATAGGAGTCCCAGGATCCCTGTGGCACGTGGAAAGGGACCCTGGGTCTCCCGCCTCACCTGGAGACGCGTCCCAATGGCCATGCCAAGACTCGAGGAGAATCCCGAGGTGTCCCTCGCACCTAGGCAGGAGTCCTGTCGTCGCTGAACAAACACGTGTCTGGAAGGGCCCTCCCCGTCGTAACTCGAGAATATACCCCAGGTTCCGGCCGCAACTCGAGAAAAACCATGAGACTTCCCCCTCGCCGCGAGATGAGGCCCGATTCCCCTGCACTGCGTGCAGAGCAATTCCGTGTTCCACATCAAACATGAAAGGAGCCTTGATTTCCTTAACGGCACTCCAGAGAACACCCAAGATCCCTCTCTCAATCTAGAGGGATCCTGAGGTCACTGTAGCAACACAAAAGGGCTCCGTGAACCCCAAATCAACTCGAGATGAGAGCTTCTTCCCTAGCTTCGACTCAAGAGGAATACCCACTTTCCACAAGCACCTCAAGAGGAGGCTTCTCTCAGCTACAGGTATGTGAGAGTGACCCTGAGTTTGTGGCCTCAAGTGGAATGGACACCGAGATGCTCTGACTCGAAGTAAGGCCGGATATCCCTGCAGTGAATTGAATGCAGGCTCGTCTTGCATCTCCCACGACGGAGGGATGTCTGAATCCCTTGTGGAGACCACAGAGAAAGACCTCTGCCTCATTGCGACCGGAGGCCTCGCGTCCTTTGAAACCTCGAGAGGTCCGCGGAGATCAATGCTTCCAAAGGAGATGATGCCTGAGTCCTCTTGAAAATGGATAGGAGTCCCAGGATCCCTGTGGCACGTGGAAAGGGACCCTGGGTCTCCCGCCTCACGTGGAGACGCGTCCCAATGGCCATGCCAAGACTCGAGGAGAATCCCGAGGTGTCCCTCGCACCTAGGCAGGAGTCCTGACGTCGCTGAAGAAACACGTGTCTGGAAGGGCCCTCCCCGTCGTAACTCGAGAATATACCCCAGGTTCCGGCCGCAACTCGAGAAAAACCATGAGACTTCCCCCTCGCCGCGAGATGAGGCCCGATTCCCCTGTACTGCGTGCAGAGCAATTCCGTGTTCCAAATCAAACATGAAAGGAGCCTTGATTTCCTTGATGGCACTCCAGAGAACACCCAAGATCTCTGTCTGAAGTCTAGAGGGATCCTGAGGTCACTGTAGCAACACAAAAGGGCTCCGTGGACCCCAAATCAACTCGAGATGAGAGCCACGTCCCTGGGGTCGACTCAAGAGGAATACCCACTTTCCACAAGCACCTCAAGAGGAGGCTTCTCTCAGCTACAGGTATGTGAGAGGGACCCTGAGTTTGTGACCTCAAGTGGAATGGACACCGAGATGCTCTGACTCGAAGGAAGGACGGATATCCCTGCAGTGAATTGAATGCAGGCTCGTCTTGCATCTCCCACGACGGAGGGATGTCTGCATCCCTTGTGGAGAACACAGAGAAAGACCTAGTTCTCTGCCTCATCACGACCGGAGGCCTCACGTTTTTTGAAAACTCGAGAGGTCCGCGGAGATCAATGCTTCCAAAGGAGACGATGCCTGACTCCTCTTGAAAATGGATAGGAGTCCCAGGATCCCTGTGGCACGTGGAAAGGGACCCTGGGTCTCCCGCCTCACGTGGAGACGCGTCCCAATTGCCATGACAAGACTCGAGGAGAATCCCGAGGTGTCCCTCGCACCTAAGCAGGAGTCCTGACGTCGCTGAACAAACACGTGTCTGGAAGGGCCCTCCCCGTCGTAACTCGAGAATATACCCCAGGTTCCGGCCGCAACTCGAGAAAAACCATGAGACTTCCCCCTCGCCGCGAGATGAGGCCCGATTCCCCTGCACTGCGTGCAGAGCAATTCCGTATTCCACATCAAACATGAAAGGAGTTTGATTTCCTTAATGGCACTCCAGAGAACACCCAAGATCACTGTCTCAATCTAGAGGGATCCTGAGGTCACTGTAGCAACACGAATGGGCTGCGTGAACCCCAAATCAACTCGAGATGAGAGCTTCTTCCCTAGCTTCGACTCAAGAGGAATACCCACTATTCACAAGCACCTCAAGAGGAGGCTTCTCTCAGCTAAAGGTATGTGAGAGGGACCCTGAGATTGTGGCCTCAAGTGGAATGGACACCGAGATGATCTGACTCGAAGGAAGGCCGGATATCCCTGCAGTGAATTGAATGCAGGCTCGTCTTGCATCTCCCACGACGAAGGGATGTCTGAATCCCATGTGGAGACCACAGAGAAAGACCTAGTTCTCCACCTCATCGTGACCGGAGGCCTCACGTCCTTTGAAAACTCGAGAGTTCCGCGGAGATCAATGCTTCCAAAGGAGACGATGCCTGACTCCTCTTGAAAATGGATAGGAGTCCCAGGATCCCTGTGGCACGTGGAAAGGGACACTAGGTCTTCCGCCTCACGTGGAGACCCGTCCCAAAGGCCATGCCAAGACTCGAGGAGAATCCCAAGGTGTCCCTCGCACCTAGGCAGGAGTCCTGAAGTCGCTGAACAAACACGTGTCTGGAAGGGCCCTCCCCGTCGTAACTCGAGAATATACCCCAGGTTCCGGCCGCAACTCGAGAAAAACCATGAGACTTCCCCCTCGCCGCGAGATGAGGCCCGATTCCCCTGGACTGCGTGCAGAGCAATTCCGTGTTCCACATCAAACATGAAAGGAGCCTTGATTTCCTTGATGGCACTCCAGAGAACACCCAAGATCACTGTCTCAAGTCTAGAGGGATCCTGAGGTCACTGTAGCAACACAAAAGGGCTCCGTGGACCCCAAATCAACTCGAGATGAGAGCCACATCCCTGGCTTCGACTCAAGAGGAATACCCATTTTCCACAATCACCTCAGGAGGAGGCTTCTCTCAGCTACAGGTATGTGAGAGGGACCCTGAGTTTGTGGCCTCAAGTGGAACGGACACGGAGATGCTCTGACTGGAAGGAAGGCCGGATATCCCTGCAGTGAATTGAATGCAGGCTCGGCTTGCATCTATCACGCCGAAGGGATGTCTGAATCCCCTGTGGAGACCACAGAGAAACACCTAGTTCTCCGACTCATCGCGACCGGAGGCCTCACGTCCTTTGAAAACTCGAGAGGTCTGCGGAGATCAATGCTTCCAATGGAGACGATGCCTGAGTCCTCTTGAAAATGGATAGGAGTCCCAGGATCCCTGTGGCACGTGGAAAGGGACCCTGGGTCTCCCGCCTCACGTGGAGACGCGTCTCAATGGCCATGCCAAGACTCGAGGAGAATCCCGAGGTGTCCCTTGCACCTAGGCAGGAGTCCTGACATCGCTGAACAAACACGTGTCTGGAAGGGCCCTCCCCGTCGTAACTCGAGAATATACCCCAGGTTCCGGCCGCAACTCGAGAAAAACCATGAGACTTCCCCCTTGCCTCGAGATGAGGCCCGATTCCCCTGCACTGCGTGCAGAGCAATTCCGTATTCCACATCAAACATGAAAGGAGTTTGATTTCCTTAATGGCACTCCAGAGAACACCCAAGATCACTGTCTCAATCTAGAGGGATCCTGAGGTCACTGTAGCAACACGAATGGGCTGCGTGAACCCCAAATCAACTCGAGATGAGAGCTTCTTCCCTAGCTTCGACTCAAGAGGAATACCCACTATTCACAAGCACCTCAAGAGGAGGCTTCTCTCAGCTAAAGGTATGTGAGAGGGACCCTGAGATTGTGGCCTCAAGTGGAATGGACACCGAGATTATCTGACTCGAAGGAAGGCCGGATATCCCTGCAGTGAATTGAATGCAGGCTCGTCTTGCATCTCCCACGACGAAGGGATGTCTGAATCCCATGTGGAGACCACAGAGAAAGACCTAGTTCTCCACCTCATCGTGACCGGAGTCCTCACGTCCTTTGAAAACTCGAGAGTTCCGCGGAGATCAATGCTTCCAAAGGAGACGATGCCTGACTCCTCTTGAAAATGGATAGGAGTCCCAGGATCCCTGTGGCACGTGGAAAGGGACACTAGGTCTCCCGCCTCACGTGGAGACCCGTCCCAAAGGCCATGCCAAGACTCGAGGAGAATCCCAAGGTGTCCCTCGCATCCAGGCAGGAGTCCTGACGTCGCTGAACAAACACGTGTCTGGAAGGGCCCTCCCCGTCGTAACTCGAGAATATACCCCAGGTTCCGGCCGCAACTCGAGAAAAACCATGAGACTTCCCCCTCGCCGCGAGATGAGGCCCGATTCCCCTGCACTGCGTGCAGAGCAATTCCGTGTTCCACATCAAACATGAAAGGAGCCTTGATTTCCTTAATGGCACTCCAGAGAACACCCAAGATCACTGTCTCAAGTCTAGAGGGATCCTGAGGTCACTGTAGCAACACGAAAGGGCTCCATGGACCCCAGATCAATTCGAGATGATAGCTTCTTCCCTGGCTTCGACTCAAGAGGAATATCCACTTTCCACAAGCAACTCAAGAGGAGGCTTCTCTCAGCTACAGGTATGTGAGAGGGACCCTGAGTTTGTGGCCTCAAGTGGAATGGACACCGAGATGCTCTGACACGAAGGAAGGCCGGATATCCGTGCAGTGAATTGAATGCAGGCTCGTCTTGCATCTCCCACGACGAAGGGATGTCTGAATCCCCTGTGGAGGCCACAGAGAAAGACCTAGTTCTCCTCCTCATTGCGACCGGAGGCCTCACGTCCTTTGAAAACTCGAGAGGTCCGCGGAGATCAATGCTTCCAAAGGAGACGATGCCTGAATCCTCTTGAAAATGGATAGGAGTCCCAGGATCCCTGTGGCACGTGGAAAGGGACCCTGGGTCTCCCGCCTCACGTGGAGACGCGTCCCAATGGCCATGCCAAGACTCGAGGAGAATCCCGAGGTGTCCCTCGCACCTAGGCAGGAGTCCTGACGTCGCTGAACAAACACGTGTCTGGAAGGGCCCTCCCCGTCGTTACTCGAGAATATACCCCAGGTTCCGGCCGCAACTCGAGAAAAACCATGAGACTTTCCCCTCGCCGCGAGATGAGGACCGATTCCCCTGCACTGCGTGCAGAGCAATTCCGTGTTCCACATCAAACATGAAAGGAGCCTTGATTTCCTTAATGGCACTCCAGAGAACACCCAAGATCACTGTCTCAAGTCTAGAGGGATCCTGAGTTCACTGTAGCAACACGAAAGGGCTCCATGGACCCCAAATCAATTCGAGATGATAGCTTCTTCCCTGGCTTCGACTCAAGAGGAATACCCACTTTCCACAAGCACCTCAAGAGGAGGCTTCTCTCAGCTACAGGTATGTGAGAGGGACCCTGAGTTTGTGTCCTCAAGTGGAATGGACACGGAGATGCTCTGACACGAAGGAAGGCCGGATATCCGTGCAGTGAATTGAATGCAGGCTCGTCTTGCATCTCCCACGACGAAGGGATGTCTGAAACCCCTGTGGAGACCACAGAGAAAGACCTAGTTCTCCTCCTCATTGCGACCGGAGGCCTCACGTCCTTTGAAAACTCGAGAGGTCCGCGGAGATCAATGCGTCCAAAGGAGACGATGCATGACTCGTCTTGAAAATGGATAGGAGTCCCAGGATCCCTGTGGCACGTGGAAAGGGACCCTGGGTCTCCCGCCTCACGTGGAGACGCGTCCCAATGGCCATGCCAAGACTCGAGGAGAATCCCGAGGTGTTCCTCGCACCTAGGCAGGAGTCCTGACGTCGCTGAACAAACACGTGTCTGGAAGGGCCCTCCCCGTCGTAACTCGAGAATATACCCAAGGTTCCGCCCGCAACTCGAGAGAAACCATGAGACTTCCCCCTCGCCGCGAGATGAGGCCCGATTCCCATGCACTGCGTGCAGAGCAATGCCGTGTTCCACATCAAACATGAAAGGAGCCTTTATTTCCTTAATGGCACTCCAGAGAACACCCAAGATCACTGTCTCAAGTCTAGAGGGATCCTGAGGTCACTGTAGCAACATGAAAGGGCTCCGTGGACCCCAAATCAACTCGAGATGATAGCTTCTTCCCTGGCTTCGACTCAAGAGGAATACCCAGTTTCCAAAAGCACCTCAAGAGGAGCCTTCTCTCAGGTACAGGTATGTGAGAGGGACCCTGAGTTTGTGGCCTCAAGTGGAATGGACACCGAGATGCTCTGACTCGAAGGAAGGCCGGATATCCCTGCAGTGAATTGAATGCAGGCTCGTCTTGCATCTCCCACGACGAAGGGATGTCTGAATCCCCTGTGGAGACCACAGAGAAAGACCTAGTTCTCCGCCTCATCGCGACCGGAGGCCTCACGTCCTTTGAAAACTCGAGAGGTCCGCGGAGGTCAATGCTTCCAAAGGAGACGATGCCTGACTCCTCTTGAAAATGGATAGGAGTCCCAGGATCCGTGTGGCACGTGGAAAGGGACACTGGGACTCCCGCCTCACGTGGAGACGCGTCCCAATGGCCATGCCAAGACTCGAGGAGAATCCCGAGGTATCCCTCGCACCTAGGCAGGAGTCCTGACGTCGCTGAACAAACACTCTTTTGGAAGGGCCCTCCCCGTCGTAACTCGAGAATATACCCCAGGTTCCGGCCGCAACTCGAGAAAAACCATGAGACTTCCCCCTCGCCTCGAGATGAGGCCCGATTCCTCTGCACTGCGTGCAGACCAATTCCGTGTTCCACATCAAACATGAAAAGAGCCTTGATTTCCTTAATGGCATCCAGAGAAAACCCAAGATAACTGTCTCAAGTCTAGAGGGATCCTGAGGTCACTGTAGCAACACGAAAAAGCTCCGTAGACCCCAAATCAACTCGAGATGATAGCTTCTTCCCTGGCTTCGACTCAAGAGGAATACCCACTTTCCACAAGCACCTCAAGAGGAGGCTTCTCTCAGCTACAGGTATGTGAGAGGGACCCTGACTTTGTGGCCTCAAGTGGAATGGACACCGATATGCTCTGACTCGAGGAAGGCCGGATATCGGTGCAGTGAATTGAATGCAGGCTCGTCTTGCATCTCCCACGACGAAGGGATGTCTGAATCCCCTGGGCAGACCACAGAGAAACACCTAGTTCTCCGCCTCATCGTGACCGGAGGCCTCACGTCCTTTGACAAATCGAGAGGTCCGCGGAGATCAATGCTTCCAAAGGAGACGATGCCTGACTCCTCTTGAAAATGGATAGGAGTCCCAGGATCCCTGTGGCACGTGGAAAGGGACCCAGGGTCTCCCGCCTCACGTGGAGACGCGTCCCAATGGCCATGCCAAGACTCGAGGAGAATCCCGAGGTGTCCTTCGCACCTAGGCAGGAGTCGTGACGTCCCTGAACAAACACGTGTCTGGAAGGGCCCTCCCCGTCGTTACTCGAGAATATAGCCCAGGTTCCGGCCGCAACTCGAGAAAAACCATGAGACATCCAACTCGCCGCGAGATGAGGCCCGATTCCCCTGCACTGCGTGCAGAGCAATTCCGTGTTCCACATCAAACATGAAAGGAGCCTTGATTTCCTTGATGGCACTCCAGAGAACAACCAAGATCACTGTCTGAAGTCTAGAGGGATCCTGAGGTCTCTGTAGCAACACGAAAGGGCTCCCTGGACCCCAAATCAACCCGAAATGAGAGCTTCGTCCCTGGCTTCAACTCAAGAGGAATACTCACTTTCCACAAGCACCTCAAGAGGAGGCTTCTCTCAGCTACAGGTATGTGAGAGGGACCCTGAGTTTGTGGCCTCAAGTGGAATGGACACCGAGATGCTCTGACTCGAAGTAAGGCCGGATATCCCTGCAGTGAATTGAATGCAGGCTCGTTTGCATCTGCCAAGACGAAGGGATGTCTGAATCCCCTGTGGAGACCACAGAGAAAGACCTAGTTCTCCGCCTCATCGCGACCAGAAGCCTCACGTCCTTTGAAAACTCGAGAGGTCCGCGGAGATCAATGCTTCCAAACGAGACGATGCCTGACTCCGCTTGAAAATGAATAGGAGTCCCAGGATCCCTGTGCCACGTGGAAAGGGAACCTGGTTATCCCGCTTCACGTAGAGACGCATCCCAATGGCCATGACAAGACTCGCGGAGAATCCCGTGGTGTCCCTCGCACCTAGGCAGGAGTCCTGATGTCCTGAACAAACACGTGTCTGGAAGGGCCCTCCCCGTCGTAACTCGAGAATATACACCAGGTTCCGGCCGCAACTCGAGAAAAACCATGAGACTTCCCCCTCGCCGCGAGATGAGGCCCGATTCCCCTGCACTGCGTGCAGAGCAATTCCGTGTTCCACATCAAACATGAAAGGAGCCTTGATTTCCTTGATGGCACTCCAGAGAACACGCAAGATCACTGTCTCAAGTCTAGAGGGATCCTGAGGTCACTGTAGCAACACGAAAGGGCTCCATGGACCCCAAATCAACTCGAGATGAGAGCTTCTTCCCTAGCTTCGACTCAAGAGGAATACCCACTTTCCACAAGCACCTCAAGAGGAGGCTTCTCTCAGCTACAGGTATGTGAGAGGGACCCTGAGTTTGTGGCCTCAAGTGGAATGGACACCGAGATGCTCTGACTCGAAGGAAGGCCGGATATCCCTGCAGTGAATTGAATGCAGGCTCGTCATGCAAATCCAACGACGAAGGGATGTCTGAATCCCCTGTGGAGACCACAGAGAAAGACCTAGTCCTCCCCCTCATCGTGACCGGAGGCCTCACGTCCTTTGAAAACTCGAGAAGTCCGCTGAGATCAATGCTTCCAAAGGAGACGATGCCTGACTCCTCTAGAAAATGGATAGGAGTCCCAGGATCCCTGTGGAACGTGGAAAGCGACCCTGGGTCTCCCGCCTCACGTGGAGACGCGTCCCAATGGCCATGCCAAGACTCGAGGAGAATCCCGAGCTGTCCCTCGCACCTAGGCAGGAGTCCTGTCGTCGCTGAAGAAACACGTGTCTGGAAGGGCCCTCCCCGTCGTAACTCGAGAATATACACCAGGTTCCGGCCGCAACTCGAGAAAAACCATGAGAATTCCCCCTCGCCGCGAGATGAGGCCGATTCCCCTGCACTGCGTGCAGAGCAATTCCGTGTTCCACATCAAACATGAAAGGAGCCTTTATTTCCTTAAAGGCACTCCAGAGAACACTCAAGATCACTGTCTCAAGTCTAGAGGGCTCCTGAGGTCACTGTAGCAACACGAAAGGGCTCCTTGGACCCCAAATCAACTCGAGATGAGAGCTTAGTCCCTGGCTTCGACTCAAGAGGAATACCAACTTTCCACAAGCACCTCAAGAGGAGGCTTCTCTCAGCTACAGGTATGTGAGAGGGACCCTGAGTTTGTGGCCTCAAGTGGAATGGACACCGAGATGCTCTGACTCGAAGTAAGGCCGGATATCCCTGCAGTGAATTGAATGCAGGCTCATCCTGCATCTCCCAAGACGAAGGGATGTCTGAATCCCCTGTGGAGACCACAGAGAAAGACCTAGTCCTCCGCCTCAACGCGACCGGAGGCTTCACATCCTTTGAAAACTCGAGAGGTCCGCAGAGATCAATGCTTCCAAAGGAGACGATGCCTGACTCCTCTTGAAAATGGATAGGAGTCCCAGGATCCCTGTGGCACGTGGAAAGGGACACTGGGTCTCTCGCCTCACGTGGAAACGCATCCCAATTGCCATGCCAAGACTCGAGGAGATTCCCGAGGTGTCCCTAGCACCTAGGCAGGAGTCCTGACGTGGCTGAACAAAGACGTGTCTTGAAGGGCCCTCCCCGTCGTAACTCGAGAATATACCCCAGGTTCCGGCCGCAACTAGAGAAAAACCATGAGACTTCCCCCTCGTCGCGAGATGAGGCCCGATTCCACTGCATTGCGTGCAGAGCAATTCCGTGTTCCACATCAAACGTGAAAGGAGCCTTGATTGCCTTGATGGCACTCCAGAGAAAACCCAAGATCACTGTCTCAAGTCTAGAGGGATCCTGAGGTCACTGGAGCAACACGAAAGGGCTCCGTGGACCCCAAATCACCTCGAGATGAGAGCTTAGTCCCTGTCTTCGACTCAAGAGGAATACCAACTTTCCACAAGCACCACAAGAGGAGGCTTCTCTCAGCTACATATAGGTGAGAGGGACCCTGAGTTTGTGGCCTCAAATCGAAAGGACACCGAGATGCTCTGACTCGAAGTAAGGCTGGATATCCCTGCAGTGAATTGAATGCAGGCTCGTCTTGCATCTCCCAAGATGAAGGGATGTCTGAATCCCCTGTGGAGACCAGAGAGAAAGACCTAGTCCTCCGCCTCAACGCGAACGGAGGCCTCACATCCTTTTAAAACTCGAGAGGTCCGCGGAGATCAATGCTTCCAAAGGAGACGATGCCTGACTCCTCTTGAAAATGGATAGGAGTCCCAGGATCCCTGTGGCACGTGGAAAGGGTCCCTGGGTCTCCCGCCTCACGTGGAGATGCCTCCCAATTGTCATGCCAAGAATCGAGGAGAATCCCGAGGTGTCCCTCGCACCTAGGCAGGAGTCCTGACGTCGCTGAACAAACACGTGTCTGGAAGGGCCCTCCCCGTCGTAACTCGAGAATATACCCCAGGTTCCGCCCGCAACTCGAGAAAAACCATGAGACTTCCCCCTCGCCGCGAGATGAGGCCCGATTCCCCTGCACTGCGTGCAGAGCAATTCTGTGTTCTACATCAAACGTGAAAGGAGCCTTGATTTCCTTGATGGCACTCCAGAGAAAACCCAAGATCACTGTCTCAAGTCTAGAGGGATCCTGATGTCACAGGAGCAACACGAAATTTCTGCGTGGACCCCAAATCAACTTGAGATGAGAGCTTAGTCCCTGGCTTCGACTCAAGAGGAATACCAACTTTGCACAAGCACCTCAAGAGGAGGCTTCTCTCAGCTACAGGTATGTGAGAGGGACCCTGAGTTTGTGGCCTCAAGTGGAATGGACACCGAGATGCTCTGACTCGAAGTAAGGCCGGATATCCCTGCAGTGAATTGAATGCAGGCTCGTCTTGCATTTCCCAAGACGAAGGGATGTCTGAATCCCCTGTGGAGACCACAGAGAAAGACCTAGTTCTCCGCCTCATCGCGACCGGAGGCCTCACATCCTTTGAAAACTCGAGTGGTCCGGGGAGATCAATGCTTCCAAAGGAGACGATGCCTGACTCCTCTTGAAATGGTTAGAATTCCCAGGATCCCTGTCCACATGTACGGGGACCCTGGGTCTCCCGCTTCACGTGGAGACGCGAGCCAATTGCCATGCCAAGGCTCGAGGAGAATCCCGAGGTGTCCCTCGCACCTAGGCAGGAGTCCTGACGTCGCTGAACAAACACGTGTCTGGAAGGGCCCTCCCCATCCTAACTCGAGAATATACCCCAGGGTCCGGCCGCAACTCGAGAAAAACCATGAGACTTCCCCCTCGCCACGAGATGAGGCCCGATTCCCCTGCACTGCGTGCAGACCAATTCCGTGTTCCATATCAAACAGGAAAGGAGCCTTGATTTCCTTGATGGCACTCCAGAGAAAACCCAAGATCACTGTCTCAAGTCTAGAGGGATCCTGAGGTCACTGGAGCAACACGAAAGGGCTCCGTGGACCCCAAATCAACTCGAGATGAGAGCTTAGTCCCTGGCTTCGACTCAAGAGGAATACCAACTTTCCACAAGCACCTCAAGAGGAGGCTTCTCTCAGCTACAGGTATGTGAGAGGGACCCTGAGTTTGTGGCCTCAAGTGGAATGGACACCGAGATGCTCTGACTCGAAGTAAGGCCGGATATCCCTGCAGTGAATTGAATGCAGGCTCGTCTTGCATCTCCCAAGACGAAGGGATGTCTGAATCCCCTGTGGAGACCACAGAGAAAGACCTAGTCCTCCGCCTCATTGCGACCGGAGGCCTCACATCCTTTGAAAACTCGAGAGGTCTTCGGAGATCAATGCTTCCAAAGGAGTCGATGCCTGACTCTTCTTGAAAATGGATAGGAGTCCCAGAATCCCTGTGGCACGTGCAATGGGACCCTGGGTCTCCCGCCTCACGTGGAGACGCGTCCCAATTGCCATGACAAGACTCGAGGAGAATCCCGAATTGTCCCTCGCACCTAGGCAGGAGTCCTGACGTCGCTGAACAAACACGTGTCTGGAAGGGCCCTCCCCGTTGTAACTCGAGAATATACCCCAGGTTCCGGCCGCAACTCGAGAAAAACCATGAGACTTCCCCCTCGCCGCGAGATGAGGCCCGGTTCCCCTGGACTGCGTGCAGAGCAATTCCGTGTTCCACATCAAACATGAAAGGAGCCTTGATTTCCTTGATGGCACTCCAGAGAACACCCAAGATCACTGTCTGAAGTCTAGAGGGATCCTGAGGTCACTGTAGCAACACAAAAGGGCTCCGTGGACCCCAACTCAACTCGAGATGAGAGCTTAGTCCCTGGCTTCGACTCAAGTGGAATACCAACTTTTCACAAGCACCTCAAGAGGAGGCTTCTCTCAGCTTGAGGTATGTGAGAGGGACCCTGAGTTTGTGGCCTCAAGTGGAATGGACACCGAGATGCTCTGACTTGAAGTAAGTCCGGATATCCCTGCAGTGAATTGAATGCAGGCTCGTCTTGTATCTCCCAAGAAGAAGGGATGTCTGAATCCCCTGTGGAGACCACAGAGAAAGACCTAGTCCTCCGCCTCAACGCGACCGGAGGCCTCACATCCTTTGAAATATCGAGAGGTCCGCGGAGATCAATGCTTCCAATGGAGATGATGCCTGACTCCTCTTGCAAATGGATAGGAGTCCCAGGTTCCCTGTGGCACGTGGAAAGGGACCCTGTGTCTCGTGCCTCACGTGGAGATGCGTCCCAATTGCCATGCCAAGACTCGAGAAGAATCCTGAGGTGTCCGTCGCACCTAGGCAGGAGTCCTAACGTCGCTGAACAAACACGTGTATGGAAGGGCCCTGCCCGTCATAACTCGAGAATATAACACAGGTTCCAGGCGCGACTCGAGAAAAACCATGAGAATTCCACCTCGACGCGAGATGAGGCTCGATTCCCCTGCACTGTGTGCAGAGCAATTCCGTGTTCCACATCAAACGTGAAAGGAGCCTTGATTTCCTTGATGGCACTCCATAGAAAACCGAAGATCAGTGTCTCAAGTCTAGAGGGATCCTGAGGTCACTGGAGCAACACGAAAGGGCTCCGTGGACCCCAAATCAACTCGAGATGAGAGCTTAGTCCCTGGCTTCGACTCAAGAGGAATACCAACTTTCCACAAGCACCTCAAGAGGAGGCTTCTCTCAGCTACAGGTATGTGAGAGGGACCCTGAGTTTGTGGCCTCAAGTGGAATGGACACCGAGATGCTCTGACTCGAAGTAAGGCCGGATATCGCTGCAGTGAATTGAATGCAGGTTCGTCTTGCATCTCCCAAGACGAAGGGATGTCTGAATCCCCTGTGGAGACCACAGAGAAAGACCTAGTCCTCCGCCTCATCGCGACCGGAGGGCTCACATCCTTTGAAAACTCGAGAGGTCCGCGGAGACCAATGCTTCCAAAGGAGACGATGTCTGACTCCTCTTGAAAATGGTTAGAAGTCCCAGGATCCCTGTCCACATGGACGGGGACCCTGGGTCTCCCGCTTCACGTGGAGACGCGTGCCAATTGCAATGCGAAGACTCGAGGAGAATCCCGAGGTGTCCATCGCACCTAGGCAGGAGTCCTAACGTCGCTGAACAAACACGTGTCTGGAAGGGCCCTCCACATCGTAACTCGAGAATATACCCAAGGGTCCGGTCGCAACTCGAGAAAAACCATGAGACTTCCCCCTCGCCGCGAGATGAGACCCGATTCCCCTGCACTGCGTGCAGAGCAATTCCGTGTTCCACATCAAACGTGAAAGGAGCCTTGATTTCCTTGATGGCACTCCAGAGAAACCCCAAGATCACTGTCTCAAGTCTAGAGGGATCCTGAGGTCACTGGCGAAACACGTAAGGGCTCCGGGGACCCCACATCAACTCGAGATGAGAGCTTAGTCCCTGGCTTCGACTCAAGTGGAATATCAACTTTCCACAAGCACCCCAAGTGGAGGCTTCTCTCAGCTACATGTAGGTGAGAGGGACCCTGAGTTTGTGGCCTCAAGTGGAATGGACACCGAGATGCTCTGATTCGAAGTAAGGCCGGATATCCCTGCAGTGAAGTGAATGCAGGCACGTCTTGCATCTCCCAAGACGAAGGGATGACTGAATCCCCTGTGGAGACCACAGAGAAAGACCTAGTCCTCCGCCTCATCGCGACCGGAAGCCTCACGTCCTTTGAAAACTTGAGAGGTCCGCGGAGATCAATGCTTCCAAAGGAGACGATGCCTGACTCCTCTTGAAAATGGATAGGAGTCCCAGGATCCCTGTGGCACGTGGAAAGGAACCCTGGGTCTCCCGCCTCACGTGGAGACGCGTCCCAATTGCCATGCCAAGACTCGAGGAGAATCCTGAGGTGTACCTCACACCTAGGCAGGAGTGCTAACGTCGCTGAACAAACACGTGTCTGGAAGGACCCTCCCCGTCGTGACTCGAAAATATGACCCAGGTTCAGGCCACAACTCGAGAAAAACCATGAGACTTCCCCCTCGCCGCGAAATGAGGCCCGATTCCCCTGCACTGCGTGCAGAGCAATTCCGTGTTCCACATCAAACATGAAAGGAGCCTTGATTTCCTTGTTGGCACTCCAGAGAAAACCCAAGATCACTGTGTCAGTCTAGAGGGATCCTGAGGTCACTGTAGCAATATGAAAGGGATCCGAGGACCCCAAATCAACTCGAGATGAGAGCTTAGTCCCTGGCTTCGACTCAAGAGGAATACCAACTTTCCACAAGCACCTCAAGAGGAGGCTTCTCTCAGCTACAGGTATGTGAGAGGGACCCTGAGTTTGTGGCCTCAAGTGGAATGGACACCGAGATGCTCTGACTCGAAGTAAGGCCGGATATCCCTGAAGTGAATTGAATGCAGGCTCGTCTTCAATCTCCCAAGACGAAGAGATGTCTGAATCCCCTGTGGAGACCACAGAGAAAGACCTAGTTATCCACCTCATCGCGAACAGAGGTCTCACATCCTTTGAAAACTCGAGAGGTCCACGGAGATCAATGCTTCCAAAGGAGACGATGCCTGACTCCTCTTGAAAATGGATAGGAGTCCCAGGATCCCTGTGGCACGTGGAAAGGGATCCTGGGTCTCCCGCCTCACGTGGAGACGCGTCCAAATTGCCATGCCAAGACTCGAGGAGAATCCCGAGGTGTCCCTCGCACCTAGGCAGGAGTCCTGACGTCGCTGAACAAATACGTGTCTGGAAGGGCCCTCCCCGTTGTAACTGGAAAATATACCCCAGGTTCAGGCCGCAACTCGGGAAAAACCATGAGACTTCCCCCTCGCCGCGAGATGAGGCCTGATTCCCCTGCAGTGCGTGAAGAGCAATTCCGTGTTCCACATCAAACGTGAAAGTAGCCTTGATTTCCTTGATGGCACTCCAGAGAAAACCCAAGATCACTGTCTCAAGTCTAGAGCCATTCTGAGGTCACTGTAGCAACAAGAAAGGGCTCCGTGGACCCCAATTGAACTCGATATGAGAGCTTACTCCCTGGCTTCCCCTCAAGAGTAATACGAACTTTCCACAAGTACCTCAAGAGGAGGCTTCTCTCTCCTACAGGTATGTGACAGGGACCCTGAGTTTGTGGCCTCAAGTAGAATGGACACCGAGATGCTCTGACTCGAAATAAGGCTGGTTATCCCTGCAGGGAATTGAATACAGGCTCGTCTTGCATCTCCCAAGACGACGGGTTGTCTGAATCCGCTGTGGAGACCACAGAGAAAGACCTAGTATTTCGCCTCTTCGGGACCGGAGGCCTCACATCCTTTGAAAACTCGAGAGGTCCGCGGAGATAAATCTTCCAAAAGAGACGATGCCTGGCTCCTCTTGAAAATGGATAGGAGTCCCAGGATCCCTGTGGCACGGGGAAAGTGACACTGGGTCCCCGCCTCACGGGGAGACGCGTCCCAATAGCCATGCCAAGACTCGAGGAGAATCCCGAATTGTCCCTCCCACCTAGGCAGGGGTCCTGACGTCGCTGAACAAACACGTGTCTGGAAGGGCCCTCCCCGTCTTAACTGGAGAATACACCCCAAGTTCCGGCCGCAACTCGAGAAAAAACATGAGACTTCCATCTCGCCGCGAGATGAGGCCTGATTCCCCTGCACTGCATCGAGAGCAATTCCGTGTTCCACATCAAACGTGAAAGGAGTCTTGATTTCCTTGATGGCACTCCAGACAAAACCCAAGATCACTGTCTCAAGTCTAGAGGATTCCTGAGGTCAATGTAGCAACAGGAAAGGGCTCGGTGGACCCCAAGTCAACTCGAGATGAGAGCTTAGTCCCTGGCTTCGAATCAAGAGGAATACCAACTTTCCACAAGCACCTCAAGAGGAGGCTTCCCTCAGCTACATGTATGTGAGAGGGACCCTGAGTTTGTGGCCTCAAGTGGAATGGACACCGAGATGCTCTGACTCGAAGTAAGGCCGGATATCCCTGCAGTGAATTGAATGCAGGCTTGTCTTGCATCTCCCAAGACGAAGGGATGTCTGAATCCCCTGTGGATACCACAGAGAAAGACCTAGTTCTCTGCCTCATCGCGCCCGGAGGCCTCACATCCTTTGAAAACTCGAGAGGTCCGCGGAGATCAATGCTTCCAAAGGAGACGATGCCGAACTCCTCTTGAAAATGGATAGGAGTCCCAGGATCCCTGTGGCACGTGGAATGGGACCCTGGGTCTCCCACCTCAGGTGGAGACGCGTCCCAATTGCCATGCCAAGACTCGAGGAGAATCCCGAGGTGTCCCTCGCACCTAGGCACGAGTCCTGATGTTGCTGAACAAACACGTGTCTGGAAGAGCCTTCCCTGTCGTAACTCGAGAATATACCCCAGGTTCCGGCAGCAACTCGAGAAAAACCATGAGACTTCCCCCTCGCCGCGAGATGAGGCCCGATTCCCCTGCACTGCATGCAGAGCAATTCCGTGTTCCACATCAAACGAGAAAGGAGCCTTGATTTCCTTGATGGCACTCCAGAGAAAACCCAAGATCACTGTTTCAAGTATAGAGGGATTCTGAGGTCCCTGTAGCAACATGAAAGGGATCCGTGAACAACAAATCAACTCGAGATGAGAGCTTAGTCCCTTTCTTCGACTCAAGAGGAATACCAACTTTCCACAAGCACCTCAAGAGGAGGCTTCCCTCAGCTACAGGTATGTCAGAGGGACCCTGAGTTTGTGGCCTCAAGTGGAATGGACACCGAGATGCTCTGACTCGAAGTAAGGCCGGATATCCCTGCAGTGAATTGAATGCAGGCTCGTCTTGCATCTCCCAAGACGAAGGGATGTCTGAATCCCCTGTGGAGACCACAGAGAAAGTCCTAGTTCTCGCCTCATTGCGCCCGAGGCCTCACATCCTTTGAAAACTCGAGAGGTCCGCGGAGATCAATGCTTCCAAAGGAGACGATGCCTGACTCCTCTTGAAAATGGATAGGAGTCCCAGGAACACTGTGGCACGTGGAAAGGGACGCTGGGTCTCCCGCCTCACGTGGAGACGAGTCCCAATTGCCATGCCAAGACTCGAGGAGAATCCCGAGGTGTCCCTCTCACCTAGGCAGGAGTCCTGACGTCGCTGAACAAACACGTGTCTGGAAGGGCCCTCCCCATCGTAACTCGAGAATATACCCCAGGTTCCGGCCGCAACTCGAGAAAAACCGTGAGACTTCCCCCTCGCTGCGAGATGAGGCCCGATTCCCCTGCACTGCGTGCAGAGCAATTCCGTGTTCCACATCAAACGTGAAAGGAGCCTTGATTTCCTTGATCGCACTCCAGAGAATACCAAAAGTCACTGTCTCAAGTCTAGAGGGAACCTGAGGTCACTGGAGCAACACGAAAGGGCTCCGTGGACCCCAAATAAACTCGAGATGAGAGCTTATTCCCTGGCTAGGACTAAAGTGGAATACCAACTATCCACAAGCACCTCAAGAGGAGGCTTCTCTCAGCTACAGGTATGTGAGAGGGACCCTGAGTTTGTGGCCTCAAATAGAATGGACACCGAGATGCTCTGACTCAAAGTAAGGCCGGATATCCCTGCAGTGAATTGAATGCAGGCTCATCTTGTATCTCCCAAGATGAAGGGATGTCTGAATCCCCTGTGGAGACCACAGAGAAAGACCTAGTCCTCCGCCTCATCGCGACCGGTGGCCTCACATTCTTTGACAACTCGAGAGGTCCACGGAGATCAATGCTTCCAAAGGAGACGATGCCTGACTCCTCTTGAAAATGGATAGGAGTCCTAGGATCCCTGTGGCACGTGGAAAGGGACCCTGGGTCTCCCGCCTCACGTGGAGACACGTCCCAATTGCCATGAAAAGACTCGAGGAGAATCCCGAGGTGTCCCTCGCACCTAGGCAGGAGTCCTGACGTCGCTGAACAAACACGTGTCTGGAAGGGCCCTCCCCGTCGTAACTCGAGAATATACCCCAGGTTCCGACCTCAACTCGAGAAAAACCATGAGACTTCCCCCTCGCCGCGAGATGAGGCCCGATTCCCCTGCCCTGCGTGCAGAACTATTCCGTTTTTCAGATCAAACGTGAAAGGAACCTTGATTTCCTTGATGGCACTCCAGAGAAAACCCAAGTTCACTGTCTCAAGTGTAGAGGGATCCTGAGGTCACTGGAGCAACACGAAAGGGCTCCGTGGACCACAAATCAACTCGAGATGAGAGCTTAGTCCCTGGCTTCGACTCAAGAGGAATACCAACTTTCCACAAGCACCTCAAGAGGAGGCTTCTCTCACCTACAGGTATGTGAGAGGGCCCCTGAGTTTGTTGCCTCAAGTGGAATGGACACCGAGATGCTCTGACTCGAAGTAAGGCCGGATATCTCTGCAATGAATTGAATGCAGGCTCGTCTTGCATCTCCCAAGACGAAGGGATGTCTGAATCCCCTGTGGAGATGACAGAGAAAGACCGAGTTCTCCGCCTCATCGCGAGCGGAGGCCTCACATCCTTTGAAAACTCGAGAGGTCCGCGGAGATCAATGCTTCCAAAGGAGACGATGCCTGACTCCTCTTGAAAATGGATAGGAGTCCCAGGATCCCTGTGGAACGTGGAAAGGGACCCTGGGTCTCCGCCTCACGTGGAGACGCGTCCCAATGGCCATGCCAAGACTCGAGGAGAATCCCGAGGTGTCCCTCGCACCTAGGCAGGAGTTCTGACGTCGCTGAACAAACAAGTGTCTGGAAGGGCCCTCCCCGTCGTTACTCGAGAATATACCCCAGGTTCCGGCCGCAACTCGAGAAAAACAATGAGACTTTCCCCTCGCCGCGAGATGAGGCCCGATTCCCCTGCACTGCGTGCAGAGCAATTCCGTGTTCCACATCAAACATGAAAGGAGCCTTGATTTCCTTAATGGCACTCCAGAGAACACCCAAGATCACTGTCTCAAGTCTAGAGGGATCCTGAGTTCACTGTAGCAACACGAAAGGGCTCCATGGACCCCAAATCAATTCGAGATGATAGCTTCTTCCCTGGCTTCGACTCAAGAGGAATACCCACTTTCCACAAGCACCTCAAGAGGAGGCTTCTCTCAGCTACAGGTATGTGAGAGGGACCCTGAGTTTGTGGCCTCAAGTGGAATGGACACCGAGATGCTCTGACACGAAGGAAGGCCGGATATCCGTGCAGTGAATTGAATGCAGGCTCGTCTTGCATCTCCCACGACGAAGGGATGTCTGAATCCCCTGTGGAGACCACAGAGAAAGACCTAGTTCTCCTCCTCATTGCGACCGGAGGCCTCACGTCCTTTGAAAACTCGAGAGGTCCGCGGAGATCAATGCGTCCAAAGGAGACGATGCTGGACTCCTCTTGAAAATGGATAGGAGTCCCAGGATCCCTGTGGCACGTGGAAAGGGACCCTGGGTCTCCCGCCTCAAGTGGAGACGCATCCCAATGGCCATGCCAAGACTCGAGGAGAATCCCGAGGTGTTCCTCGCACCTAGGCAGGAGTCCTGACGTCGCTGAACAAACACGTGTCTGGAAGGGCCCTCCCCGTCGTAACTCGAGAATATACCCCAGGTTCCGCCCGCAACACGAGAGAAACCATGAGACTTCCCCCTCGCCGCGAGATGAGGCCCGATTCCCATGCACTGCGTGCAGAGCAATGCCGTGTTCCACATCAAACATGAAAGGAGCCTTTATTTCCTTAATGGCACTCTAGAGAACACCCAAGATCACTGTCTCAAGTCTAGAGGGATCCTGAGGTCACTGTAGCAACATGAAAGGGCTCCGTGGACCCCAAATCACCTCGAGATGATAGCTTCTTCCCTGGCTTCGACTCAAGAGGAATACCCACTTTCCACAAGCACCTCAAGAGGAGCCTTCTCTCAGGTACAGGTATGTGAGAGGGACCCTGAGTTTGTGGCCTCAAGTGGAATGGACACCGAGATGCTCTGACTCGCAGGAAGGCCGGATATCCCTGCAGTGAATTGAATACAGGCTCGTCTTGCATCTCCCACGACGAAGGGATGTCTGAATCCCCTGTGGAGACCACAGAGAAAGACCTAGTTCTCTGCCTCATCGCGACCGGAGGCCTCACGTCCTTTGAAAACTCGAGAGGTCCGCGGAGGTCAATGCTTCCAAAGGAGACGATGCCTGACTCCTCTTGAAAATGGATAGGAGTCCCAGGATCCGTGTGGCACGTGGAAAGGGACACTGGGACTCCCGCCTCAGGTGGAGACGCGTCCCAATGGCCATGCCAAGACTCGAGGAGAATCCCGAGGTATCCCTCGCACCTAGGCAGGAGTCCTGACGTCGCTGAACAAACACGCTTTTGGAAGGGCCCTCCCCGTCGTAACTCGAGAATATACCCCAGGTTCCGGCCGCAACTCGAGAAAAACCATGAGACTTCCCCCTCGCCTCGAGATGAGACCCGATTCCTCTGCACTGCGTGCAGACCAATTCCGTGTTCCACATCAAACATGAAAAGAGCCTTGATTTCCTTAATGGCATCCAGAGAAAACCCAAGATAACTGTCTCAAGTCTAGAGGGATCCTGAGGTCACTGTAGCAACACGAAAAAGCTCCGTAGACCCCAAATCAACTCGAGATGATAGCTTCTTCCCTGGCTTCGACTCAAGAGAAATACCCACTTTCCACAAGCACCTCAAGAGGAGGCTTCTCTCAGCTACAGGTATGTGAGAGGGACCCTGAGTATGTGGCCTCAAGTGGAATGGACACCGATATGCTCTGACTCGAGGAAGGCCGGATATCGGTGCAGTGAATTGAATGCAGGCTCGTCTTGCATCTCCCACGACGAAGGGATGTCTGAATCCCCTGTGCAGACCACAGAGAAACACCTAGTTCTCCGCCTCATCGTGACCGGAGGCCTCACGTCCTTTGACAAATCGAGAGGTCCGCGGAGATCAATGCTTCCAAAGGAGACGATGCCTGACTCCTCTTGAAAATGGATAGGAGTCCCAGGATCCCTGTGGCACGTGGAAAGGGACCCTGGGTCTCCCGCCTCACGTGGAGACGCGTCCCAATTGCCATGACAAGACTCGAGGAGAATCTCGAGGTGTCCCTCGCACCTAAGCAGGAGTCCTGACGTCGCTGAACAAACACGTGTCTGGAAGGGCCCTCCCCGTCGTAACTCGAGAATATACCCCAGGTTCCGGCCGCAACTCGAGAAAAACCATGAGACTTCCCCCTCGCCGCGAGATGAGGCCCGATTCCCCTGCACTGTGTGCAGAGCAATTCCGTGTTCCACATCAAACATGAAAGGAGCCTTGATGTCCTTAATGGCACTCCAGAGAACACCCAAGATCACTGTCTCAATCTAGAGGGATCCTGAGGTCACTGTAGCAACACGAATGGGCTGCGTGAACCCCAAATCAACTCGAGATGAGAGCTTCTTCGCTAGCTTCGACTCAAGAGGAATACCCACTATTCACAAGCACCTCAAGAGGAGGCCTCTCTCAGCTAAAGGTATGTGAGAGGGACCCTGAGATTGTGGCCTCAAGTGGAATGGACACCGAGATGATCTGACTCGAAGGAAGGCCGGATATCCCTGCAGTGAATTGAATGCAGGCTCGTCTTGCATCTCCCACGACGAAGGGATGTCTGAATCCCATGTGGAGACCACAGAGAAAGACCTAGTTCTCCACCTCATCGTGACCGGAGGCCTCACGTCCTTTGAAAACTCGAGAGTTCCGCGGAGATCAATGCTTTCAAGAGACGATGCCTGACTCCTCTTGAAAATGGATAGGAGTCCCAGGATCCCTGTGGCACGTGGAAAGGGACACTAGGTCTCCCGACTCACGTGGAGACCCGTCCCAATGGCCATGCCAAGACTAGAGGAGAATCCCAAGGTGTCCCTCGCACCTAGGCAGGAGTCCTGACGTCGCTGAACAAACACGTGTCTGGAAGGGCCCTCCCCGTCGTAACTCGAGAATATACCCCAGGTTCCGGCCGCAACTCGAGAAAAACCATGAGACTTCCCCCTTGCCGCGAGATGAGGCCCGATTCCCCTGGACTGCGTGCAGAGCAATTCCGTGTTCCACATCAAACATGAAAGGAGCCTTGATTTCCTTGATGGCACTCCAGAGAACACCCAAGATCACTGTCTCAAGTCTAGAGGGATCCTGAGGTCACTGTAGCAACACAAAAGGGCTCCGTGGACCCCAAATCAACTCGAGATGAGAGCCATATCCCTGGCTTCGACTCAAGAGGAATACCCATTTTCCACAATCACCACAGGAGGAGGCTTCTCTCAGCTACAGGTATGTGAGAGGGACCCTGAGTTTGTGGCCTCAAGTGGAATGGACACCGAGATGCTCTGACACGAAGGAAGGCCGGATATCCGTGCAGTGAATTGAATGCAGGCTCGTCTTGCATCTCCCACGACGAAGGGATGTCTGAATCCCCTGTGGAGACCACAGAGAAAGACCTAGTTCTCCTCCTCATTGCGACCGGAGGCCTCACGTCCTTTGAAAACTCGAGAGGTCCGCGGAGATCAATGCTTCCAAAGGAGACGATGCCTGACTCCTCTTGAAAATGGATAGGAGTCCCAGGATCCCTGTGGCATGTGGAAAGGGACCCTGGGTCTCCCGACTCACGTGGAGACGCGTCCCAATGGCCATGCCAAGACTCGAGGAGAATCCCGAGGTGTTCCTCGCACCTAGGCAGGAGTCCTGACGTCGCTGAACAAACACGTGTCTGGAAGGGCCCTCCCCGTCGCAACTCGAGAATATACCCCAGGTTCCGCCCGCAACTCGAGAGAAACCATGAGACTTCCCCCTCGCCGCGAGATGAGGCCCGATTCCCATGCACTGTGTGCAGAGCAATGCCGTGTTCCACATCAAACATGAAAGGAGCCTTTATTTCCTTAATGGCACTCCAGAGAACACCCAAGATCACTGTCTCAAGTCTAGAGGGATCCTGAGGTCACTGTAGCAACATGAAAGGGCTCCGTGGACCCCAAATCAACTCGAGATGATAGCTTCTTCCCTGGCTTCGACTCAAGAGGAATACCCACTTTCCACAAGCACCTCAAGAGGAGCCTTCTCTCAGGTACAGGTATGTGAGAGGGACCCTGAGTTTGTGGCCTCAAGTGGAATGGACACCGAGATGCTCTGACTCGAAGGAAGGCCGGATATCCCTGCAGTGAATTGAATGCAGGCTCGTCTTGCATCTCCCACGACGAAGGGATGTCTGAATCCCCTGTGGAGACCACAGAGAAAGACCTAGTTCTCCGCCTCATCGCGACCGGAGGCCTCACGTCCTTTGAAAACTCGAGAGGTCCGCGGAGATCAATGCTTCCAAAGGAGACGATGCCTGACTCCTCTTGAAAATGGATAGGAGTCCCAGGATCCGTGTGGCACGTGGAAAGGGACCCTGGGACTCCCGCCTCACGTGGAGACGCGTCCCAATGGCCATGCCAAGACTCGAGGAGAATCCCGAGGTATCCCTCGCACCTAGGCAGGAGTCCTGACGTCGCTGAACAAACACGCTTCTGGAAGGGCCCTCCCCGTCGTAACTCGAGAATATACCCCAGGTTCCGGCCGCAACTCGAGAAAAACCATGAGACTTCCCCCTCGCCTCGAGATGAGGCCCGATTCCTCTGCACTGCGTGCAGACCAATTCCGTGTTCCACATCAAACATGAAAAGAGCCTTGATTTCCTTAATGGCATCCAGAGAAAACCCAAGATAACTGTCTCAAGTCTAGAGGGATCCTGAGGTCACTGTAGCAACACAAAAAAGCTCCGTAGACCCCAAATCAATTCGAGATGATAGCTTCTTCCCTGGCTTCGACTCAAGAGGAATACCCACTTTCCACAAGCACCTCAAGAGGAGGCTTCTCTCAGCTACAGGTATGTGAGAGGGACCCTGAGTTTGTGGCCTCAAGTGGAATGGACACCGAGATGCTCTGACTCGAAGGAAGGCCGGATATCGGTACAGTGAATTGAATGCAGGCTCGTCTTGCATCTCCCACGACGAAGGGATGTCTGAATCCCCTGTGCAGACCACAGAGAAACACCTAGTTCTCCGCTCATCGTGACCGGAGGCCTCACGTCCTTTGACAAATCGAGAGGTCCGCGGAGATCAATGCTTCCAAAGGAGACGATGCCTGACTCCTCTTGAAAATGGATAGGAGTCCCAGGATCCCTGTGGCACGTGGAAAGGGACCCTGGGTCTCCCGCCTCACGTGGAGACGCGTCCCAATGGCCATGCCAAGACTCGAAGAGAATCCGGAGGTGTCCCTCGCACCTAGGCAGGAGTCGTGACGTCCCTGAACAAACACGTGTCTGGAAGGGCCCTCCCCGTCGTTACTCGAGAATATAGCCCAGGTTCCGGCCGCAACTCGAGAAAAACCATGAGACATCCAACTCGCCGCGAGATGAGGCCCGATTCCCCTGCACTGCGTGCAGAGCAATTCCGTGTTCCACATCAAACATGAAAGGAGCCTTGATTTCCTTGATGGCACCCCAGAGAAAACCCAAGTTCACTGTCTCAAGTCTAGAGGGATCCTGAGGTCTCTGTAGCAACACGAAAGGGCTCCCTGGTCCCCAAATCAACCCGAAATGAGAGCTTCGTCCCAGGCTTCAACTCAAGAGGAATACTCACTTTCCACAAGCACCTCAAGAGGAGGCTTCTCTCAGCTACAGGTATGTGAGAGTGACCCTGAGTTTGTGGCCTCAAGTGGAATGGACACCGAGATGCTCTGACTCGAAGTAAGGCCGGATATCCCTGCAGTGAATTGAATGCAGGCTCGTTTGCATCTGCCAAGACGAAGGGATGTCTGAATCCCCTGTGGAGACCACAGAGAAAGACCTAGTTCTGCGCCTCATCGCGACCAGAAGCCTCACGTCCTTTGAAAACTCGAGAGGTCCGCGGAGATCAATGCTTCCAAACGAGACGATGCCTGACTCCGCTTGAAAATGAATAGGAGTCCCAGGATCCCTGTGGCACGTGGAAAGGGAACCTGGTTATCCCGCTTCACGTGGAGACGCATCCCAATGGCCATGACAAGACTCGCGGAGAATCCCGTGGTGTCCCTCGCACCTAGGCAGGAGTCCTGATGTCCTGAACAAACACGTGTCTGGAAGGGCCCTCCCCGTCGTAACTCGAGAATATACACCAGGTTCCGGCCGCAACTCGAGAAAAACCATGAAACTTCCCCCTCGCAGCGAGATGAGGCCCGATTCCCCTGCAATGCGTGCAGAGCAATTCCGTGTTCCACATCAAACATGAAAGGAGCCTTGATTTCCTTGATGGCACTCCAGAGAACACGAAAGATCACTGTCTCAAGTCTAGAGGGATCCTGAGGTCACTGTAGCAACACGAAAGGGCTCCGTGGACCCCAAATCAACTCGAGATGAGAGCTTCTTCCCTAGCTTCGACTCAAGAGGAATACCCACTTTCCACAAGCACCTCAAGAGGAGGCTTCTCTCAGCTACAGGTATGTGAGAGGGACCCTGAGTTTGTGGCCTCAAGTGGAATGGACACCGAGATGCTCTGACTCGAAGGAAGGCCGGATATCCCTGCAGTGAATTGAATGCAGGCTCGTCATGCAAATCCAACGACGAAGGGATGTCTGAATCCCCTGTGGAGACCACAGAGAAAGACCTAGTTCTCTGCCTCATCGCGACCGGAGGCCTCAGGTCTTTTGAAACCCCGAGAGGTCCGCGAAGATCAATGCTTCCAAAGGAGACGATGCCTAACTCCTCTTGAAAATGGATAGGAGTCCCAGGATCCCTGTGGCACGTCGAAAGGGACCCTGGGTCTCCCGCCTCACGTGGAGACGCGTCCCAATGGCCATGCCAAGACTCGAGGAGAATCCCTAGTTGTCCCTCGCACCTAGGCAGGAGTCCTGATGTCCCTGAACAAACACATGTCTGGAAGGGCCCTCCCCGTCGTAACTCGAGAATATACCCCAGGTTCTGGCCGCAACTCGAGAAAAACCATGAGACTTCCCCCTCGCCGCGAGATGAGGCCCGATTCCCCTGCACTGCGTGCAGAGCAATTCCATGTTCCACATCAAACATGAAAGGAGCCTTGATTTCCTTGATGGCACTCCAGAGAAAACCCAAGATCACTGTCTCAAGGCTAGAGGGATCCTGAGGTCACTGTAGCAACACGAAAGGGCTCCGTGGACCCCAAATCAACTCGAGATGAGAGCTTAGGCCCTGGCTTCGACTCAAGAGGAATACCAACTTTCCACAAGCACCTCAAGAGGAGGCTTCTCTCAGCTACAGGTATGTGAGAGGGACCCTGAGTTTGTGGCCTCAACTGAAAAGGACACCGAAATGCTCTGACTCGAAGTAAGGCCAGATATCCCTGCAGTGAATTGAATGCAGGCTCGTCTTGCATCTCCCAATACGAAGGGATGTCTGAACCCCTGTGGAGACCACAGAGAAAGACCTAGTTCTCCGCCTCATTGCGACCGGAGGCCTCACATCCTTTGAAAATTCGAGAGGTCCGCGGAGATCAATGCTTCCAAAGGAGAAGATGCTTGACTCCTCTTAAAATGGATACGAGACCCAGGATCCCTGTGGCACACGGAAAGGGACCCTGGGTATCCAGCCTCACGGGGAGACGCGTCCCAATTACCATGCCAAGACTCGAGGAGAATCCCGAGGTGTCCCTCGCACCTAGGCAGGAGTCCTTGCGTTGCTGAACAAACACGTGTCCGGAAGGGCCCTTCCCGTCGTAACTCAAGAATATACCCCAGGTTCCGGCCGCAACTCGAGAAAAACCATGAGACATCCCGCTCGCCGCGAGATGAGGCCCGATTCCCCTGCATTCTGTGCAGAGCAATTCCGTGTTCCACATCAAACATGAAAGGAGGCTTGATTTCCTTGATGGCACTCCAGAGAGAAAGCAGGACCACTGTGTCAAGTCTAGAGGGATCCTGAGGTCACTGGAGAAACACAATAGGGCTCCGTGGACACAAATCAACTCGAGATGAGTGCTTAGTCCCTGGCTTCCACTCAAGAGGAGTACCAACTTTCCACAAGCACCTCAAGAGGAGGCTTCTCTCAGCTACAGGTATGTGAGAGGGACCCTGAGTTTGTGGCCTCAAGTGGAATGGACACCGAGATGCTCTGACTCGAAGTAAGGCAGGATATCCCTGCAGTGAATTGAATGCAGGCTCGTCTTGGATCTCCCAAGACGAAGGGATGTCTGAATCCCCAGTGGAGACCACAGAGAAAGACCTAGTTCACCCCTCATCGCGACCAGAGGCCTCACATCCTTTGAAAACTCGAGAGGTCCGCGGAGATCAATGCTTCCAAACGAGACGATGCCTGACTCCGCTTGAAAATGAATAGGAGTCCCAGGATCCCTGTGGCACGTGGAAAGGGAACCTGGTTATCCCGCTTCACGTGGAGACGCATCCCAATGGCCATGACAAGACTCGCGGAGAATCCCGTGGTGTCCCTCGCACCTAGGCAGGAGTCCTGATGTCCTGAACAAACACGTGTCTGGAAGGGCCCTCCCCGTCGTAACTCGAGAATATACACCAGGTTCCGGCCGCAACTCGAGAAAAACCATGAGACTTCCCCCTCGCAGCGAGATGAGGCCCGATTCCCCTGCACTGCGTGCAGAGCAATTCCGTGTTCCACATCAAACATGAAAGGAGCCTTGATTTCCTTGATGGCACTCCAGAGAACACGAAAGATCACTGTCTCAAGTCTAGAGGGATCCTGAGGTCACTGTAGCAACACGAAAGGGCTCCGTGGACCCCAAATCAACTCGAGATGAGAGCTTCTTCCCTAGCTTCGACTCAAGAGGAATACCAACTTTCCACAAGCACCTCAAGAGGAGGCTTCTCTCAGCTACAGGTATGTGAGAGGGACCCTGATTTTGTGGCCTCAAGTGGAATGGACACCGAGATGCTCTGACTCGAAGGAAGGCCGGATATCCCTGCAGTGAATTGAATGCAGGCTCGTCATGCAAATCCAACGACGAAGGGATGTCTGAATCCCCTGTGGAGACCACAGAGAAAGACATAGTTCTCTGCCTCATCGCGACCGGAGGCCTCAGGTCTTTTGAAACCCCGAGAGGTCCGCGAAGATCAATGCTTCCAAAGGAGACGATGCCTAACTCCTCTTGAAAATGGATAGGAGTCCCAGGATCCCTGTGGCACGTAGAAAGGGACCATGGGTCTCCCGCCTCACGTGGAGACGCGTCCCAATGGCCATGCCAAGACTCGAGGAGAATCCCGAGTTGTCCCTCGCACCTAGGCAGGAGTCCTGACGTCCCTGAACAAACACATGTCTGGAAGGGCCCTCCCCGTCGTAACTCGAGAATATACCCCAGGTTCTGGCCGCAACTCGAGAAAAACCATGAGACTTCCCCCTCGCCGCGAGATGAGGCCCGATTCCCCTGCACTGCGTGCAGAGCAATTCCATGTTCCACATCAAACATGAAAGGAGCCTTGATTTCCTTGATGGCACTCCAGAGAAAACCCAAGATCACTGTCTCAAGGCTAGAGGGATCCTGAGGTCACTGTAGCAACACGAAAGGGCTCCGTGGACCCCAAATCAACTCGAGATGAGAGCTTAGGCCCTGGCTTCGACTCAAGAGGAATACCAACTTTCCACAAGCACCTCAAGAGGAGGCTTCTCTCAGCTACAGGTATGTGAGAGGGACCCTGAGTTTGTGGCCTCAACTGAAAAGGACACCGAAATGCTCTGACTCGAAGTAAGGCCAGATATCCCTGCAGTGAATTGAATGCAGGCTCGTCTTGCATCTCCCAATACGAAGGGATGTCTGAACCCCTGTGGAGACCACAGAGAAAGACCTAGTTCTCCGCCTCATTGCGACCGGAGGCCTCACATCCTTTGAAAATTCGAGAGGTCCGCGGAGATCAATGCTTCCAAAGGAGAAGATGCTTGACTCCTCTTAAAATGGATACGAGACCCAGGATCCCTGTGGCACACGGAAAGGGACCCTGGGTATCCAGCCTCACGGGGAGACGGGTCCCAATTACCATGCCAAGACTCGAGGAGAATCCCGAGGTGTCCCTCGCACCTAGGCAGGAGTCCTGACGTTGCTGAACAAACACGTGTCCGGAAGGGCCCTTCCCGTCGTAACTCAAGAATATACCCCACGTTCCGGCCGCAACTCGAGAAAAACCATGAGACATCCCGCTCGCCGCGAGATGAGGCCCGATTCCCCTGCATTCTGTGCAGAGCAATTCCGTGTTCCACATCAAACATGAAAGGAGGCTTGATTTCCTTGATGGCATTCCAGAGAGAAAGCAAGACCACTGTCTCAAGTCTAGAGGGATCCTGAGGTCACTGGAGAAACACAATAGGGCTCCGTGGACACAAATCAACTCGAGATGAGTGCTTAGTCCCTGGCTTCCACTCAAGAGGAGTACCAACTTTCCACAAGCACCTCAAGAGGAGGCTTCTCTCAGCTACAGGTATGTGAGAGGGACCCTGAGTTTGTGGCCTCAAGTGGAATGGACACCGAGATGCTCTGACTCGAAGTAAGGCAGGATATCCCTGCAGTGAATTGAATGCAGGCTCGTCTTGGATCTCCCAAGACGAAGGGATGTCTGAATCCCCAGTGGAGACCACAGAGAAAGACCTAGTTCACCCCTCATCGCGACCAGAGGCCTCACATCCTTTGAAAACTCGAGAGGTCCACGGAGATCAATGCTTCCAAAGGAGACGATGCCTGACTCCTCTTGAAAATGCATCGGATTCCCAGGATCCCTGTGGCACGTGGAAAGGGACCCTGGGTCTCCCCCCTCAGGTGGAGACGCGTCCTAATTGCAATGCCAAGACTCGAGGAGAATCCCGAGGTGTCCCTCGCACCTAGGCCGGAGTCCTGATGTCGCTGAACAAACACGGGTCTGGAAGGGCCCTCCCTGTCGTAACTCGAGAATATACTCCAGGTTCCGACCGCAACTCGAGAAAAACAATGAGACTTCCCCCTCGCCGCGAGATGAGGCCCGATTCCCCTGCACTGCGTGCAGAGCAATTCCGTGTTCCACATCAAACGTGAAAGGAGCCTTTATTTCTTTGATGGCACTCCAGAGAAAACCCAAGATCACTGTCTCAAGTCTAGAGGGATCCTGAGGTCACTGGAGCAACACGAAAGGGCTCCGTGGACCCCAAATCAACTCGAGATGAGAGCTTAGTCCCTGGCTTCGACTCAAGAGGAATACCAACTTTCCACAAGCACGTCAAGGGGAGGCTTCTCCAGCTACAGGTATGTGAGAGGGACCCTGAGTTTGTGGCCTCAAGTGGAATGGCACCGAGATGCTCTGACTCGAAGTAAGTCCGGATATCCCTGCAGTGAATTGAATGCAGGCTCGTCTTGCATCTCCCAAGACGAAGGGATGTCTGAATCCCCTGTGGAGACCACAGAGAAAGACCTAGTTCTCCGCCTCATCGCGACCGGACTCCTCACATCCTTTGAAAACTCGAGAGGTCCGCGGAGATCAATGCTTCCAAAGGAGACGATGCCTGACTCCTCTTGAAAATGGATAGGAGTCCCAGGATCCCTGTGGCACGTCGAAAGGGACCCTGGATCTCCCACCTCACGTGGAGACGCGTCCCAATTGCCATGCCAAGACTCGAGGAGAATTCCGAGGTGTCCCTCACACCTAGGCAGGAGTCCTGAGGTCGCTGAACAAACAGGTGTCTGGAAGGGCCCTCCCCGTCGTAACTCGAGAATATACCCCAGGTTCCGGCCGCAACTCGAGAAAAACCATGAGACTTCCCCCTCGCCGCGAGATGAGGCCCGATTCCCCTGCACTGCGTGCAGAGCAATTCCGTGTTCCACATCAAATGTGAAAGGAGCATTGATTTCCTTGATGGCACTCCAGAGAAAACCCAAGATCACTGTCTCAAGGCTAGAGGGATCCTGAAGTAACTGGAGCAACACGAAAGGGCTCCGTGGACCCCAAATCAACTCGATATGAGAGCTTAGTCCCTGGCTTCGAATCAAGAGGAATACCAACTTTCCCCAAGCACCTCAAGAGGAGGCTTCTCCAGCTACAGGTATGTGAGAGGGACCCTGAGTTTGTGGCCTCAAGTGGAATGGACACCGAGATGCTCTGACTCGAAGTATGGCCGGATATCCCTGCAGTGAATTGAATGCAGGCTCGTCTTGCATCTCCCAAGACGAAGGGATGTCTGAATCCCCTGTGGAGACCACAGAGAAAGACCTAGTTCTCCGCCTCATCGCGACCGGAGGCCTCACATCCTTTGAAAACTCGAGAGGTCCGCGCAGAACAATGCTTCCAAAGGAGACGATGCCTGACTCCTCTTGAAAATGGATAGGAGTCCCAGGATCCCTGTGGCACGTGGAAAGGGACCCTGGGTCTCCCACCTCACGTGGAGACGCGTCCCAATTGCCATGCCAAGACTCGAGGAGAATCCCAAGGTGTCCCTCGCACCTAGGCAGGATTCCTGACGTCGCTGAACAAACACGTGTCTGGAAGGGCCCTCCCCGTCGTAACTCGAGAATATAAATCAGGTTCCGGCCGCTACTCGAGAAAAAATATGAGACTTCCCCCTCGCCACGAAATGAGGCCCGATTCCCCTGCACTGCGTGCAGAGCAATTCCGTGTTCCACATCAAACGTGAAAGGAGCCTTGATTTCCTTGATGGCCCTCCAGAGAAAACCCAAGATCACTGTCTCAAGTCTAGAGGGATCCTGAGGTCACTGGAGCAACACGAAAGGGCTCCATGGACCCCAAATCAACTCGAGATGAGAGCTTAGTCCCTGGCTTTGACTCAAGGGGAATGCCAACTTTCCACAAGCACCTCAAGAGGAGGCTTCTCTCAGCTACAGGTATGTGAGAGGGACCCTGAGTTTGTGTCCTCAAGTGGAATGGACACCGAGATGCTCTAACTCGAAGTAAGGCCGGATATCCCTGCAGTGAATTGAATGCAGGCTCGTCTTGCATCTCCCAAGACGAAGGGGTGTCTGAATCCCCTGTGGAGACCACAGAGAAAGACCTAGTCCTCCGCCTCAACGCAACCGGAGGCCTCACATCCTTTGAAAACTCGAGAGTTCTGCAGAGATCAATGCTTCCAAAGGAGAAGATGCCTGAATTTTCTTGAAAATTGATAGGAGTCCCAGGATCCCTGTCCACGTGGAAGGGTCCCTGGGTCTCCCGCTTCACGTGGAGACGCGGCCCAAATGCCATGCCAAGACTCGAGGAGAATCCCGAAGTGTCCCTCGCACCTAGGCAGGAGTCCTGACGTCGCTGAACAAACACTTGTCTGGAAGGGCCCTCTCCTTCGTACCTCGACAATATACCCCAGGTTCCGGCCGCAACTCGAGAAAAACCCTGAGACTTCCCCCTCGCCGCGAGATGAGGCCCGATTTCCCTGCACTGCATACAGAGCAATTCCGTGTTCCACATCAAACGTGAAAGGACCCTTGATTTCCTTGATGGAACTCCAGAGAAAACCCAAGATCACTGCCTCAAGTCTAGAGGGATCCTGAGGTCACTGGAGCAACACGAAAGGGCTCCGTGGACCCCAAATCAACTCGAGATGAGAGCTTAGTCCCTGGCTTCGACTCAAGAGGAATACCACCTTTTCACAAGCACCTGAAGAGGAGGCTTCTCTCAGCTACAGGTATGTGAGAGGGACCCTGAGTTTGTGGCCTCAAGTGGAATGGACACCGAGATGCTCTGACTCGAAGAAAGGCCGGATATCCCTGCAATGAATTGAATGCAGGCTCGTCTTGCATCTCCCAAGACGAAGGGATGTCTGAATACCCTGTGGAGACAACAGAGAAAGACCTAGTCCTCCGCCTCATCGCGACCGGAGATATCACATCCTTTGAAAAATCGAGAGGTCCGCGGAGATCAATGCTTCCAAAAGAGACGATGCCTGACGCCTCTTGAAAATAGATAGGAGTCCCAGGATCCCTGTGGCACGTGGTAAGGGACCCTGGGTCTCCCGCCTCACGTGGAGACGCGTCCCAATTGCCATGCCAAGACTCGAGGAGAATCCCGAGGTATCCTTCGCACCTAGGCAGGAGTCCTGACGTCGCTGAACAAACACGTGTCTGGAGGGCCCTCATCGTCGTAACTCGAGAATATACCCCAGGTTCCGGCCGCAACTCGAGAAAAACCATACGACTTCCCGCTCGCCGCGAGATGAGGCCCGATTCCCGTGCACTGCGTGCAGAGCAATTCCGTGTTCCACAGCAAACGTGAAAGGAGCCTTGATTTCCTTGATGGCACTCCAGAGAAAACCCAAGAACACTGTCTCAAGTCTAGGGGGATCCTGAGGTCACTGGAGCAACAAGAAAGGGCTCCGTGGACCCCAAATCAACTCGAGATGAGAGCTTTTCCTTGGCTTCGACTCAAGAGGAATACCAACTTTCCACAAGCACCTCAAGAGGAGGCTTCTCTCAGCTACAGGTATGTGAGAGGGACCCTGAGTTTGTGGCCTCAAGTGGAATGGACACCGAGATGCTCTGACTCGAAGTAAGGCCGGATATCCCTGCAATGAATTGAATGCAGGCTCGTCTTGCATCTCCGAAGACGAGCGGTTGTCTGAATCCCCTGTGGAGACCACAGAGAAAGACCTAGTCCTCCGCCTCAAGGCGAACGGAGGCCTCACATCCTTTGAAAACTCGAGAGGTCCGCGGAGATCAATGCTTCCAAAGGAGACGATGCCTGACTCCTCTTGAAAATGGATAGGAGTCCCAGGATCCCTGTGGCATGTGGAAAGGGACCCTGGGTCTCCCGCCTCAGGTGGAGACGCGTCCCAATTGCCATGCCAAGACTCGAGGAGAATCCCGAGGTGTCCCTCGCACCTAGGCAGGAGTCCTGACGTCGCTGAACAAACACGTGTCTGGAAGGGCCCTCCCCGTCGTAACTCGAGAATATACCCCAGGTTCCGGCCGCAACTCAAGAAAAACCATGAGACTTCCCCCTCGCCGCGAGATGAGGCCCGATTCCCCTGCACTGCGTGCAGAGCAATTCCGTGTTCCACATCAAATGTGAAAGGAGCCTTGATTTCCTTGATGGCACTCCAAAGAAAACCCAAGATCACTGGCTCAAGTCTAGAGGGATCCTGAGGTCACTGGAGCAACACGAAAATGCTCCGTGGACCCAAAATCAACTCGAGATGAGAGCTTAGTCCCTGGCTTCGACTCAAGAGGAATACCAACTTTTCCCAAGCACCTCAAGAGGAGGCTTCTCCAGCTACAGGTATGTGAGAGGGACCCTGAGTTTGTGGCCTCAAGTGGAATGGACACCGAGATGCTCTGACTCGAAGTAAGGCTGGATATCCCTGCAGTGAATTGAATGCAGGCTCTTCTTGCATCTCCCAAGACGAAGGGATGTCTGAATCCCCTGTGGAGACCACAGAGAAAGACCTAGTTCTCCGCCTCATCGCGACCGGAGGCCTCACATCCTTTGAAAACTCGAGAGGTCCGCGCAGAACAATGCTTCCAAAGGAGACGATGCCTGACTCCTCTTGAAAATGGATAGGAGTCCCAGGATCCCTGTGGAACGTGGAAAGGGACCATGGGTCTCCCGCCTCACGTGGAGACGCGTCCCAATTGCCATGCCAAGACTCGAGGAGAATCCCGAGGTGTCCCTCGCACCTAGGCAGGAGTCCTGATGTCGCTGAACAAACACGTGTCTGGAAGGGCCCTCCCAGTCGTAACTCGAGAATATAAATCAGGTTCAGGCCGCAACTCGAGAAAAAATATGAGACTTCCCCCTCGCCACGAAATGAGGCCCGATTCCCCTGCACTGCGTGCAGAGCAATTCCGTGTTCCACATCAAACGTGAAAGGAGCCTTGATTTCCTTGATGGCCCTCTAGAGAAAACCCAAGATCACTGTCTCAAGTCTAGAGGGATCCTGAGGTCACTGGAGCAACACGAAAGGGCTCCGTGACCCCAAATCAACTCGAGATGAGAGCTTAGTCCCTGGCTTCGACTCAAGAGGAATACCAACTTTCCACAAGCACCTCAAGTGGAGGCTTTTCTCAGCTACAAGTATGTGAGAGGGACCCTGAGTTTGTGGCCTCAAGTGGAATGGACACCGAGATGCTCTGACTTGAAGTAAGGCCGGATATCACTGCAGTGAATTGAATGCAGGCTCGTCTTGCATCTCCCAAGACGAAGGGATCTCTGAATCCCCTGTGGAGACCACAGAGAAAGACCTAGTTCTCCGCCTCATCGAGACAGGAGGCCTCACATCCTTTGAAAACTCAAGAGGTCCGCGGAGATCAATGCTTCCAAAGGAGACGATGCCTGACTCCTCCTGAAAATGGATAGGTGTCCCAGGATCCCTGTGGCACGTGGAAAGGGACCCTGGGTCTCCCGCCTCACGTGGAGACGCGTCCCAATTGCCATGCCAAGACTCGTGGAGAATCCCGAGGTGTCCCTCGCACCTAGTCAGGAGTCCTGACGTCGCTGAACAAACACGTGTCTGGAAGGGCCCTCCCCGTCGTAACTCGAGAATATACCCCAGGTTCCGGCAGGAACTCAAGAAAAACCATGAGACTTCCCCCTCGCCGCGAGATGAGGCCCGATTATCCTGGACTGCATGCAGAGCAATTCCGTGTTCCACATCAAACGTGAAAGGAGCCTTGATTTCCTTGATGGCACTCCAGAGAAAACCCAAGATCACTGTCTCAAGTCTAGAGGGATCCTGAGGTCACTGGAGCAACAGGAAAGGGCTCCGTAGACCCCAAATCAACTCGAGATGAGAGCTTAGTCCTTGGCTTCGACTCAAGAGGAATACCAACTTTCCACAAGCACTTCAAGAGGAGGCTTCTCTCAGCTACAGGTATGTGAGAGGGACCCTGAGTTTGTGGCCTCAAGTGGAATGGACACCGAGATGCTCTGACTCGAAGTAAGGCCGGATATTCCTGCAATGAATTGAATGCAGGCTCCTCTTGCATCTCCCAAGAAGAAGGGTTCTCTGAATCCCCTGTGGAGAACACAGAGAAAGACCTAGTCCTCCGCCTCAACGCGAACAGAGGCCTCACATCCTTTGAAAACTCGAGAGGTCCGCAGAGATCAATGCTTCCAAAGGAGACGATGCCTGACTCCTCTTGAAAATGGATAGGAGTCCCAGGATCCCTGTGGCACGTGGAAAGGGACCCTGGGTCTCCCGCCTCTCGTGGAGACGCGTCCCAATTGCCATGCCAAGACTCGAGGAGAATCCCGAGGTGTCCCTCGCACCTAGGCAGGAGTCCAGATGTCGCTGAACAAACACGTGTCTGGAGGGGCCCTCCCAGTCATAACTCGAGAATATACCCCAGGTTCCGGCAGCAACTCGAGAAAAACCATGAGACTTCCCCCTCGTCGCGAGATGAGGCCCGATTCCCCTGCACTGCGTGCAGAGCAATTCCGTGTTCCACATCAAACGTGAAAGGAGCCTTGATTTCCTTGATGGCACTCCAGAGAAAACCCAAGATCACTGTCTCAAGTCTAGAGGGATCCTGAGGTCACTGGAGCAACACGAAAGGGCTCCGTGGAACCCAAATCAACTCGAGATGAGAGCTTAGTCCCTGGCTTCGACTCGAGAGGAATACCAACGTTCCACAAGCACCTCAAGAGGAGGCTTCTCTCAGCTACAGGTAGGTGAGAGGGACCCTGAGTTTGTGGCCTCAAATCGAATGGAGACCGAGATGCTCTGACTCGAAGTAAGGCCGGATATCCCTGCAGTGAATTGAATTCAGGCTCGTCTTCCATCTCCCAAGACAAAGGGATGTCTGAATCCCCTGTGGAGACCACAGAGAAAGACCTAGTCCTCCGCCTCATCGCGACCGGAAGCCTCACATCCTTTGAAAACTCGAGAGGTCCGCGGAGATGAATGCTTCCAAAGGAGACGATGCCTGACTCCTCTTGAAAATGGATAGGAGTCCCAGGATCCCTGTGGCACGTGGAAAGGGACCCTGGGTCTCCCGACTCACGTGGAGACGCGTCCCAATTGCCATGCCAAGACTCGAGGAGAATCCCGAGATGTCCCTCGCACCTAGGCAGGAGTCCTGACGTCGCTGAACAAACAAGTGTCTGGAAGGGCCCTCCCCGTCGTAACTCGAGAATATACCCCAGGTTCCGGCAGCAACTCGAGAAAAACCATGAGACTTCCCCCTCGTCGCGAGATGAGGACCGATTCCCCTGCACTGCGTGCAGAGCAATTCCGTGTTCCACATCAAACGTGAAAGGAGCCTTGATTTCCTTGATGGCACTCCAGAGAAAACCCAAGATCACTGTCTCAAGTCTAGAGGGATCCTGAGGTCACTGGAGCAACACGAAAGGGCTCCGTGGACCCCAAATCAACTCGAGATGACAGCTTAGTCCCTGGCTTCGACTCGAGAGGAATACCAACGTTCCACAAGCACCTCAAGAGGAGGCTTCTCTCAGCTACAGGTAGGTGAGAGGGACCCTGAGTTTGTGGCCTCAAATCGAATGGAGACCGAGATGCTCTGACTCGAAGTAAGGCCGGATATCCCTGCAGTGAATTGAATTCAGGCTCGTCTTCCATCTCCCAAGACAAAGGGATGTCTGAATCCCCTGTGGAGACCACAGAGAAAGACCTAGTCCTCTGCCTCATTGCGACCGGAGGCCTCACATACTTTGAAAACTCGAGAGGTCCGCGGAGATGAATGCTTCCAAAGGAGACGATGCCTGACTCCTCTTGAAAATGGATAGGAGTCCCAGGATCCCTGTGGCACGTGGAAAGGGACGCTGGGTCTCCCGCTTCACGTGGAGACGCGTCCCAATTGCCATGAAAAGACTCGAGGAGAATCCCGAGAAGTCCCTCGCACCTAGGCAGGAGTCCTGACGTCGCTGAACAAACACGTGTCTGGAAGGGCCCTCCCCGTCGTAACTCGAGAATATACCCCAGGTTCCGGCCGCAACTCGAGAAAAACCATGAGACTTCCCCCTCGCCACAACATGAGGCCCGATTCCCCTGCACTGCGTGCAGAGCAATTCCGTGTTCCACATCAAACGTGAAAGGAGCCTTGATTTTCTTGATGGCACTCCAGAGAAAACCCAAGATCACTGTCTCAAGTCTAGAGGGATCCTGAGGTCACTGGAGCAACACGAAAGGGCTCCGTGGACCCCAAATCAACTCGAGATGAGAGCTTAGTCCCTGGCTTTGACTCAAGGGGAATGCCAACTTTCCACAAGCACCTCAAGAGGAGGCTTCTCTCAGCTACAGGTATGTGAGAGGGACCCTGAGTTTGTGGCCTCAAGTGGAATGGACACCGAGATGCTCTAACTCGAAGTAAGGCCGGATATCCCTGCAGGGAATTGAATGCAGGCTCGTCTTGCATCTCCCAAGACGAAGGGGTGTCTGAATCCCCTGTGGAGACCACAGAGAAAGACCTAGTCCTCCGCCTCAATGCGACCGGAGGCCTCACATCCTTTGAAAACTCGAGAGTTCTGCAGAGATCAATGCTTCCAAAGGAGAAGATGCCTGAATTTTCTTGAAAATTGATAGGAGTCCCAGGATCCCTGTCCACGTGGAAGGGTCCCTGGGTCTCCCGCTTCACGTGGAGACGCGGCCCAAATGCCATGCCAAGACTCGGGGAGAATCCCGAAGTGTCCCTCGCACCTAGGCAGGAGTCCTGACGTCGCTGAACAAACACGTGTCTGGATGGCCCTCATCGTCGTAACTCGAGAATATACCCCAGGTTCCGGCCGCAACTCGAGAAAAACCATACGACTTCCCGCTCGCCGCGAGATGAGGCCCGATTCCCGTGCACTGCGTGCAGAGCAATTCCGTGTTCCACAGCAAACGTGAAAGGAGCCTTGATTTCCTTGATGGCACTCCAGAGAAAACCCAAGAACACTGTCTCAAGTCTAGGGGGATCCTGAGGTCACTGGAGCAACAAGAAAGGGCTCCGTGGACCCCAAATCAACTCGAGATGAGAGCTTATTCCTTGGCTTCGACTCAAGAGGAATACCAACTTTCCACAAGCACCTCAAGAGGAGGCTTCTCTCAGCTACAGGTATGTGAGAGGGACCCTGAGTTTGTGGCCTCAAGTGGAATGAACACCGAGATGCTCTGACTCGAAGTAAGGCCGGATATCCCTGCAATGAATTGAATGCAGGCTCGTCTTGCATCTCCCAAGACGAAGGGTTGTCTGAATCCCCTGTGGAGACCACAGAGAAAGACCTAGTCCTCCGCCTCAAGGCGAACGGAGGCCTCACATCCTTTGAAAACTCGAGAGGTCCGCGGAGATCAATGCTTCCAAAGGAGACGATGCCTGACTCCTCTTGAAAATGGATAGGAGTCCCAGGATCCCTGTGGCATGTGGAAAGGGACCCTGGGTCTCCCGCCTCAGGTGGAGACGCGTCCCAATTGCCATGCCAAGACTCGAGGAGAATCCCGAGGTGTCCCTCGCACCTAGGCAGGAGTCCTGACGTCGTTGAACAAACACGTGTCTGGAAGGGCCCTCCCCGTCGTAACTCGAGAATATACCCCAGGTTCCGGCCGCAACTCAAGAAAAACCATGAGACTTCCCCCTCGCCGCGAGATGAGGCCCGATTCCCCTGCACTGCGTGCAGAGCAATTCCGTGTTCCACATCAAATGTGAAAGGAGCCTTGATTTCCTTGATGGCACTCCAAAGAAAACCCAAGATCACTGGCTCAAGTCTAGAGGGATCCTGAGGTCACTGGAGCAACACGAAAAGGCTCCGTGGACCCAAAATCAACTCGAGATGTGAGCTTAGTCCCTGGCTTCGACTCAAGAGGAATACCAACTTTTCCCAAGCACCTCAAGAGGAGGCTTCTCCAGCTACAGGTATGTGAGAGGGACCCTGAGTTTGTGGCCTCAAGTGGAATGGACACCGAGATGCTCTGACTCGAAGTAAGGCTGGATATCCCTGCAGTGAATTGAATGCAGGCTCTTCTTGCATCTCCCAAGACGAAGGGATGTCTGAATCCCCTGTGGAGACCACAGAGAAAGACCTAGTTCTCCGCCTCATCGAGACAGGAGGCCTCACATCCTTTGAAAACTCAAGAGGTCCGCGGAGATCAATGCTTCCAAAGGAGACGATGCCTGACTCCTCCTGAAAATGGATAGGTGTCCCAGGATCCCTGTGGCACGTGGAAAGGGACCCTGGGTCTCCCGCCTCACGTGGAGACGCGTCCCAATTGCCATGCCAAGACTCGAGGAGAATCCCGAGGTGTCCCTCGCACCTAGTCAGGAGTCCTGACGTCGCTGAACAAACACGTGTCTGGAAGGGCCCTCCCCGTCGTAACTCGAGAATATACCCCAGGTTCCGGCAGGAACTCAAGAAAAACCATGAGACTTCCCCCTCGCCGCGAGATGAGGCCCGATTATCCTGGACTGCATGCAGAGCAATTCCGTGTTCCACATCAAACGTGAAAGGAGCCTTGATTTCCTTGATGGCACTCCAGAGAAAACCCAAGATCACTGTCTCAAGTCTAGAGGGATCCTGAGGTCACTGGAGCAACAGGAAAGGGCTCTGTAGACCCCAAATCAACTCGAGATGAGAGCTTAGTTCTTGGCTTCGACTCAAGAGGAATACCAACTTTCCACAAGCACTTCAAGAGGAGGCTTCTCTCAGCTACAGGTATGTGAGAGGGACCCTGAGTTTGTGGCCTCAAATGGAATGGACACCGAGATGCTCTGACTCGAAGTAAGGCCGGATATTCCTGCAATGAATTGAATGCAGGCTCCTCTTGCATCTCCCAAGAAGAAGGGTTCTCTGAATCCCCTGTGGAGAACACAGAGAAAGACCTAGTCCTCCGCCTCAACGCGAACAGAGGCCTCACATCCTTTGAAAACTCGAGAGGTCCGCAGAGATCAATGCTTCCAAAGGAGACGATGCCTGACTCCTCTTGAAAATGGATAGGAGTCCCAGGATCCCTGTGGCACGTGGAAAGGGACCCTGGGTCTCCCGCCTCTCGTGGAGACGCGTCCCAATTGCCATGCCAAGACTCGAGGAGAATCCCGAGGTGTCCCTCGCACCTAGGCAGGAGTCCAGATGTCGCTGAACAAACACGTGTCTGGAGGGGCCCTCCCAGTCATAACTCGAGAATATACCCCAGGTTCCGGCAGCAACTCGAGAAAAACCATGAGACTTCCCCCTCGTCGCGAGATGAGGCCCGATTCCCCTGCACTGCGTGCAGAGCAATTCCGTGTTCCACATCAAACGTGAAAGGAGCCTTGATTTCCTTGATGGCACTCCAGAGAAAACCCAAGATCACTGTCTCAAGTCTAGAGGGATCCTGAGGTCACTGGAGCAACACGAAAGGGCTCCGTGGAACCCAAATCAACTCGAGATGAGAGCTTAGTCCCTGGCTTCGACTCGAGAGGAATACCAACGTTCCACAAGCACCTCAAGAGGAGGCTTCTCTCAGCTACAGGTAGGTGAGAGGGACCCTGAGTTTGTGGCCTCAAATCGAATGGAGACCGAGATGCTCTGACTCGAAGTAAGGCCGGATATCCCTGCAGTGAATTGAATTCAGGCTCGTCTTCCATCTCCCAAGACAAAGGGATGTCTGAATCCCCTGTGGAGACCACAGAGAAAGACCTAGTCCTCCGCCTCATCGCGACCGGAAGCCTCACATCCTTTGAAAACTCGAGAGGTCCGCGGAGATGAATGCTTCCAAAGGAGACGATGCCTGACTCCTCTTGAAAATGGATAGGAGTCCCAGGATCCCTGTGGCACGTGGAAAGGGACCCTGGGTCTCCCGACTCACGTGGAGACGCGTCCCAATTGCCATGCCAAGACTCGAGGAGAATCCCGAGATGTCCCTCGCACCTAGGCAGGAGTCCTGACGTCGCTGAACAAACAAGTGTCTGGAAGGGCCCTCCCCGTCGTAACTCGAGAATATACCCCAGGTTCCGGCAGCAACTCGAGAAAAACCATGAGACTTCCCCCTCGTCGCGAGATGAGGACCGATTCTCCTGCACTGCGTGCAGAGCAATTCCGTGTTCCACATCAAACGTGAAAGGAGCCTTGATTTCCTTGATGGCACTCCAGAGAAAACCCAAGATCACTGTCTCAAGTCTAGAGGGATCCTGAGGTCACTGGAGCAACACGAAAGGGCTTCGTGGACCCCAAATCAACTCGAGATGACAGCTTAGTCCCTGGCTTCGACTCGAGAGGAATACCAACGTTCCACAAGCACCTCAAGAGGAGGCTTCTCTGAGCTACAGGTATGTGAGAGGGACCCTGAGTTTGTGTCCTCAAGTGGAATGGACACCGAGATGCTCTAACTCGAAGTAAGGCCGGATATCCCTGCAGTGAATTGAATGCAGGCTCTTCTTGCATCTCCCAAGACGAAGGGGTGTCTGAATCCCCTGTGGAGACCACAGAGAAAGACCTAGTCCTCCGCCTCAACGCGACCGGAGGCCTCACATCCTTTGAAAACTCGAGAGTTCTGCAGAGATCAATGCTTCCAAAGGAGAAGATGCCTGAATTTTCTTGAAAATTGATAGGAGTCCCAGGATCCCTGTCCACGTGGAAGGGTCCCTGGGTCTCCCGCTTCACGTGGAGACGCGGCCCAAATGCCATGCCAAGACTCGAGGAGAATCCCGAAGTGTCCCTCGCACCTAGGCAGGAGTCCTGACGTCGCTGAACAAACACTTGTCTGGAAGGGCCCTCCCCTTCGTAACTCGACAATATACCCCAGGTTCCGGCCGCAACTCGAGAAAAACCCTGAGACTTCCCCCTCGCCGCGAGATGAGGCCCGATTTCCCTGCACTGCATGCAGAGCAATTCCGTGTTCCACATCAAACGTGAAAGGACCCTTGATTTCCTTGATGGAACTCCAGAGAAAACCCAAGATCACTGCCTCAAGTCTAGAGGGATCCTGAGGTCACTGGAGCAACACGAAAGGGCTCCGTGGACCCCAAATCAACTCGAGATGAGAGCTTAGTCCCTGGCTTCGACTCAAGAGGAATACCACCTTTTCACAAGCACCTGAAGAGGAGGCTTCTCTCAGCTACAGGTATGTGAGAGGGACCCTGAGTTTGTGGCCTCAAGTGGAATGGACACCGAGATGCTCTGACTCGAAGAAAGGCCGGATATCCCTGCAATGAATTGAATGCAGGCTCGTCTTGCATCTCCCAAGACGAAGGGATGTCTGAATACCCTGTGGAGACAACAGAGAAAGACCTAGTCCTCCGCCTCATCGCGACCGGAGATATCACATCCTTTGAAAAATCGAGAGGTCCGCGGAGATTAATGCTTCCAAAAGAGACGATGCCTGACGCCTCTTGAAAATAGATAGGAGTCCCAGGATCCCTGTGGCACGTGGTAAGGGACCCTGGGTCTCCCGCCTCACGTGGAGACGCGTCCCAATTGCCATGCCAAGACTCGAGGAGAATCCCGAGGTATCCTTCGCACCTAGGCAGGAGTCCTGACGTCGCTGAACAAACACGTGTCTGGAGGGCCCTCATCGTCGTAACTCGAGAATATACCCCAGGTTCCGGCCGCAACTCGAGAAAAACCATACGACTTCCCGCTCGCCGCGAGATGAGGCCCGATTCCCATGCACTGCGTGCAGAGCAATTCCGTGTTCCACAGCAAACGTGAAAGGAGCCTTGATTTCCTTGATGGCACTCCAGAGAAAACCCAAGATCACTGTTTCAAGTCTAGAGGGATCCTGAAGTAACTGGAGTAACACGAAAGGGCTCCGTGGACCCCAAATTAACTCAAGATGAGAGCTTAGTCCCTGGCTTCGACTCAAGAGGAATACCAACTTTCCACAAGCACCTCACGAGGAGGCTTCTCCAGCTACAGGTATGTGAGAGGGACCCTGAGTTTGTGGCCTCAAGTGGAATGGACACCGAGATGCTCTGACTCGAAGTAAGGCCGGATATCCCTGCAGTGAATTGAATGCAGGCTGGTCTTGCATCTCCCAACACGAAGGGATGTCTGAATCCCCTGTGGAGACCACAGAGAAAGACCTAGTTCTCCGCCTCATCACGACCGGAGGCCTCACATCCTTTGAAAACTCGAGAGGTCCGCGGAGATCAATGCTTCCAAAGGAGACGATGCCTGACTCCTCTTGAAAATGGATAGGAGTCCCAGGATCCCTGTGGCACGTGGAAAGGGACCCTGGGTCTCCCGCCTCAGGTGGAGACGCGTCCCAATTGCCATGCCAAGACTCGAGGAGAATCCCGAGGTGTCCCTCGCACCTAGGCAGGAGTCCTGACATCGCTGAACAAACACGTGTCTGGAAGGGCCCTCCCCGTCATAACTCGAGAATATACCCCAATTTCCGACCGCAACTCAAGAAAAACCATGAGACTTCCCCCTCGCCGCGAGATGAGGCCCGATTCCCCTGCCCTGCGTTCAGAGCAATTCCGTGTTCCACATCAAACGTGAAAGGAGCCTTGATTTCCTTGATGGCACTCCAGAGAAAACCCAAGATCACTGTCTCAAGGCTAGAGGGATCCTGAAGTAACTGGAGCAACACGAAAGGGCTCCGTGGAGCCCAAATCAACTCGAGATGAGAGCTTAGTCCCTGGCTTCGACTCAAGAGGAATACCAACTTTCCCCAAGCACCTCAAGAGGAGGCTTCTCCAGCTACAGGTATGTGAGAGGGACCCTGAGTTTGTGGCCTCAAGTGGAATGGACACCGAGATGCTCTGACTCGAAGTAAGGCCGGATATCCCTGCAGTGAATTGAATGCAGGCTCGTCTTGCATTTCCCACAACGAAGGGATGACTGAATCCCCTGTGGAGACCACAGAGAAAGACCTAGTTCTCCGCCTCATCGCGATCGGAGGCCTCACATCCTTTGAAAACTCGAGAGGTCCGCGCAGAACAATGCTTCCAAAGGAGACGATGCCTGACTCCTCTTGAAAATGGATAGGAGTCCCAGGAACCCTGTGGCACGTGGAAAGGGACCCTGGGTCTCCCGCCTCACGTGGAGACGCGTCCCAATTGCCATGCCAAGACTCGAGGAGAATCCCGATGTGTCCCCCGCACCTAGGCAGGAGTCCTGACGTCGCTGAACAAACACGTGTCTGGAAGGGCCCTCCCCATCGTAACTCGAGAATATACCCCAGGTTCCGGCCGCAACTCGAGAAAAACCATGAGACTTCCCACTCGCCGCGAGATGAGGCCCGATTCCCCTGCACTGCGTGCAGAGCAATTCCGTGTTCCACATCAAACGTGAAAGGAGCCTTGATTTCCTTGATGGCACTCCAGAGAAAACACAAAGTCACTGTCTCAAGTCTAGAGGGATCCTGAGGCAACTGTAGCAGCACGAAAGGGCTCTGTGGACCCCAAATCAACTTGAGATGAGAGCTTATTCCCTGGCTTCGACTTAAGAGGAAAACCAACTTTCCACAAGCACCTCAAGAGGAGGCTTCTCTCAGCTACATTTATGTGAGAGGGACCCTGAGTTTGTGGCCTCAAGTGGAATGGACACCGACATGCTCTGACTGGAAGTAAGGCCGGATATCCCTGCAGTGAATTGAATGCAGGCTTCTCTTGCATCTCCCAAGAAGAAGGGATGTCTCAATCCCCTGTGGAGACCACAGAGAAAGACCTAGTCCTCCGCCTCATAGCGACCGGAGGCCTCACATCCTTTGAAAACTCGAGAGGTCCGCGGAGATCAATCCTTCCAAAGGAGACAATGCCTGATTCCTCTTGAATATGGATAGGAGTCCCAGGATCCGTATGGCACGTGAATAGGGACCCTGGGTCTCCCGCCTCACGTGGAGACGCGTCCCAATTGCCATGCCAAGACTCGAGGAGAATCCCGAGGTGTCCCTCGCACATAGGCAGGAGTCCTGACGTCGCTGAACAAACACGTGTTTGGAAGGGCCCTCCCCGTCGTAACTCGAGAATATACCCCAGGTTCCGACCGCAACTCGAGAAAAACCATGAGACTTCCCCCTCGCCGCGAGATGAGGCCCGATTCCCCTGCACTGCGTGCAGAGCAATTCCGTGTTCCACATCAAACGTGAAAGGAGCCTTGATTTCCTTGATGGCACTCCAGACAAAACCCAAGATCACTGTCTCAAGTCTAGAGGGATCCTGAGGTCACTGGAGCAACACGAAAGGGCTCCGTGGAACGCAAATCAACTCGAGATGAGAGCTTAGTCCCTGGCTTCGACTCAAGAGGAATGCCAACTTTCCACAAGCACCTCAAGAGGAGGCTTCTCTCAGCTACAGGTATGTGAGAGGGACCCTGAGTTGCTGGCCTCAAGTGGAATGGACACCGAGATGCTCTGACTCGAAGTAAGGCCGGATATCCCTGCAGTGAATTGAATGCAGGCTCGTCTTGCATCTCCCAAGACGACGGGATGTCTGAATCCCCTGTGGAGACCACAGAGAAAGAACTAATTCTCCGCCGCATCGCGACCGGAGGCCTGACATCCTTTGAAAACTCGAGAGGTCCGCGGAGATCAATGCTTCCGAAGGAGACGATGCCTGACTCTTCTTGAAAATGGATAGGAGTCCCAGGATATCTGTGGCACGTGGAAAGGGACCCCGGGTCTCCCGCCTCACGTGGAGACGAGTCCCAATTGCCATGCCAAGACTCGAGGAGAATACCGAGGTGTCCCTCGCACCTAGGCAGGAGTCCTGACGTCGCTGAACAAACACGTGTCTGGAAGGGCCCTCCCCGTCGTAACTCGAGAATATACCCCAGGTTCCGGCCGCAACTCGAGAAAAACCATGAGACTTCCCCCTCGCCGCGAGATGAGGCCCGATTCCCCTGCACTGCGTGCAGAGCAATTCCGTGTTCCACATCAAATGTGAAAGGAGCCTTGATTTCCTTGATGGCACTCCAGAGAAAACCCAAGATCACTGTTTCAAGTCTAGAGGGATCCTGAAGTAACTGGAGTAACACGAAAGGGCTCCGTGGACCCCAAATTAACTCAAGATGAGAGCTTAGTCCCTGGCTTCGACTCAAGAGGAATACCAACTTTCCACAAGCACCTCACGAGGAGGCTTCTCCAGCTACAGGTATGTGAGAAGGACCCTGAGTTTGTGGCCTCAAGTGGAATGGACACCGAGATGCTCTGACTCGAAGTAAGGCCGGATATCCCTGCAGTGAATTGAATGCAGGCTGGTCTTGCATCTCCCAACACGAAGGGATGTCTGAATCCCCTGTGGAGACCACAGAGAAAGACCTAGTTCTCCGCCTCATCACGACCGGAGGCCTCACATCCTTTGAAAACTCGAGAGGTCCGCCGAGATCAATGCTTCCAAAGGAGACGATGCCTGACTCCTCTTGAAAATGGATAGGAGTCCCAGGATCCCTGTGGCACGTGGAAAGGGACCCTGGGTCTCCCGCCTCAGGTGGAGACGCGTCCCAATTGCCATGCCAAGACTCGAGGAGAATCCCGAGGTGTCCCTCGCACCTAGGCAGGAGTCCTGACATCGCTGAACAAACACGTGTCTGGAAGGGCCCTCCCCGTCATAACTCGAGAATATACCCCAATTTCCGACCGCAACTCAAGAAAAACCATGAGACTTCCCCCTCGCCGCGAGATGAGGCCCGATTCCCCTGCCCTGCGTTCAGAGCAATTCCGTGTTCCACATCAAACGTGAAAGGAGCCTTGATTTCCTTGATGGCACTCCAGAGAAAACCCAAGATCACTGTCTCAAGGCTAGAGGGATCCTGAAGTAACTGGAGCAACACGAAAGGGCTCCGTGGAGCCCAAATCAACTCGAGATGAGAGCTTAGTCCCTGGCTTCGACTCAAGAGGAATACCAACTTTCCCCAAGCACCTCAAGAGGAGGCTTCTCCAGCTACAGGTATGTGAGAGGGACCCTGAGTTTGTGGCCTCAAGTGGAATGGACACCGAGATGCTCTGACTCGAAGTAAGGCCGGATATCCCTGCAGTGAATTGAATGCAGGCTCGTCTTGCATTTCCCACAACGAAGGGATGACTGAATCCCCTGTGGAGACCACAGAGAAAGACCTAGTTCTCCGCCTCATCGCGATCGGAGGCCTCACATCCTTTGAAAACTCGAGAGGTCCGCGCAGAACAATGCTTCCAAAGGAGACGATGCCTGACTCCTCTTGAAAATGGATAGGAGTCCCAGGAACCCTGTGGCACGTGGAAAGGGACGCTGGGTCTCCCGCCTCACGTGGAGACGCGTCCCAATTGCCATGCCAAGACTCGAGGAGAATCCCGATGTGTCCCCCGCACCTAGGCAGGAGTCCTGACGTCGCTGAACAAACACGTGTCTGGAAGGGCCCTCCCCATCGTAACTCGAGAATATACCCCAGGTTCCGGCCGCAACTCGAGAAAAACCATGAGACTTCCCACTCGCCGCGAGATGAGGCCCGATTCCCCTGCACTGCGTGCAGAGCAATTCCGTGTTCCACATCAAACGTGAAAGGAGCCTTGATTTCCTTGATGGCACTCCAGAGAAAACACAAAGTCACTGTCTCAAGTCTAGAGGGATCCTGAGGCAACTGTAGCAGCACGAAAGGGCTCTGTGGACCCCAAATCAACTTGAGATGAGAGCTTATTCCCTGGCTTCGACTTAAGAGGAAAACCAACTTTCCACAAGCACCTCAAGAGGAGGCTTCTCTCAGCTACATTTATGTGAGAGGGACCCTGAGTTTGTGGCCTCAAGTGGAATGGACACCGACATGCTCTGACTGGAAGTAAGGCCGGATATCCCTGCAGTGAATTGAATGCAGGCTTCTCTTGCATCTCCCAAGAAGAAGGGATGTCTCAATCCCCTGTGGAGACCACAGAGAAAGACCTAGTCCTCCGCCTCATAGCGACCGGAGGCCTCACATCCTTTGAAAACTCGAGAGGTCCGCGGAGATCAATCCTTCCAAAGGAGACAATGCCTGATTCCTCTTGAATATGGATAGGAGTCCCAGGATCCGTATGGCACGTGAATAGGGACCCTGGGTCTCCCGCCTCACGTGGAGACGCGTCCCAATTGCCATGCCAAGACTCGAGGAGAATCCCGAGGTGTCCCTCGCACATAGGCAGGAGTCCTGACGTCGCTGAACAAACACGTGTTTGGAAGGGCCCTCCCCGTCGTAACTCGAGAATATACCCCAGGTTCCGACCGCAACTCGAGAAAAACCATGAGACTTCCCCCTCGCCGCGAGATGAGGCCCGATTCCCCTGCACTGCGTGCAGAGCAATTCCGTGTTCCACATCAAACGTGAAAGGAGCCTTGATTTCCTTGATGGCACTCCAGACAAAACCCAAGATCACTGTCTCAAGTCTAGAGGGATCCTGAGGTCACTGGAGCAACACGAAAGGGCTCCGTGGAACGCAAATCAACTCGAGATGAGAGCTTAGTCCCTGGCTTCGACTCAAGAGGAATGCCAACTTTCCACAAGCACCTCAAGAGGAGGCTTCTCTCAGCTACAGGTATGTGAGAGGGACCCTGAGTTGCTGGCCTCAAGTGGAATGGACACCGAGATGCTCTGACTCGAAGTAAGGCCGGATATCCCTGCAGTGAATTGAATGCAGGCTCGTCTTGCATCTCCCAAGACGACGGGATGTCTGAATCCCCTGTGGAGACCACAGAGAAAGAACTAATTCTCCGCCGCATCGCGACCGGAGGCCTGACATCCTTTGAAAACTCGAGAGGTCCGCGGAGATCAATGCTTCCGAAGGAGACGATGCCTGACTCTTCTTGAAAATGGATAGGAGTCCCAGGATATCTGTGGCACGTGGAAAGGGACCCCGGGTCTCCCGCCTCACGTGGAGACGAGTCCCAATTGCCATGCCAAGACTCGAGGAGAATACCGAGGTGTCCCTCGCACCTAGGCAGGAGTCCTGACGTCGCTGAACAAACACGTGTCTGGAAGGGCCCTCCCCGTCGTAACTCGAGAATATACCCCAGGTTCCGGCCGCAACTCGAGAAAAACCATGAGACTTCCCCCTCGCTGCGAGATGAGGTCCGATTCCCCTGCACTGAGTGCAGAGCAATTCCGTGTTCCACATCAAACGTGAAAGGAGCCTTGATTTCCTTGATGGCACTCCAGAGAAAACCCAAGATCTCTGTCTCAAGTCTAGAGGGATCCTGAGGTCACTGGAGCAACACGAAAGGGCTCCGTGGACCCCAAATCAACTCGAGATGAAAGCTTAGTCCCTGGCTTCGACTCAAGAGGAATACCAACTTTTCACAAGCACCTCAAGAGGAGGCTTCTCTCAGCTACAGGTATGTGAGAGGGACCCTGAGTTTGTGGCCTCAAGTGGAATGGACACCGAGATGCTCTGACTCGAAGTAAGGCCGGATATCCCAACAGTGAATTGAATGCAGGCTCGTCTTGCATCTCCCAAGATGAAGGGATGTCTGAATCCACTGTGGAGACGACAGAGAAAGTACTAGTTCTCCGTCTCTTCGCGACCGGAGGCCTCACATCCTTTGAAAACTCGAGAGGTCTGTGGAGATCAATTCTTCCAAAGCAGATGATGCCTGACTCCTCTTGAAAATGGATAGGAGTTCCAGGATCCCTGTGGCACGTGGAAAGGGACCCTGCGTCTCCCGCCTCACGTGGAGACGCGTCCCAATTGCCATGCCAAGACTCGAGGAGAATCCCGAGTTGTCCCTCGCACCTAGGCAGGTGTCCTAACGTCGCTGAACAAACACGTGTCTTGAAGGGCCCTCCCCGTCATAACTCGAGAATATACCCCAGGTTCTGGCCGCAACGCGAGAAAAACCATGAGACTTCCCCCTCGCCGCGAGATGAGACCCGATTCCCCTGCACTGCGTGCAGAGCAATTCCGTGTTCCACATCAAACGTGAAAGGAGCCTTGATTTCCTTGATGGCACTCCAGAGACAACCCAAGATCACTGTCTCAAGTCTAGAGGGATCCTGAGGTCACTGGAGCAACACGAAAGGGCTCCGGGGACCCCAAATCTACTCGAGATGAGAGCTTACTCCCTGGCTTCGACTCAAGAGGAATACCAACTTTCCACAAGCACCTCAAGAGGAGGCTTCTCTCAGCTACAGGTATGTGAGAGGGACCCTGAGTTTGTGGCCTCAAGTGGAATGGACACCGAGATGCTCTGACTCGAGGTAAGGCCGGATATCCCTTCAGTGAATTGAATGCAGGCTCGTCTTTCATCTCCATAGACGAAGAGATGTCTGAATCCCCTGTGGAGGCCACAGAGAAAGACCAAGTCCTCTGCCTCATCATGACTGGAGCCTCACATCCTTTGAAAACTCGAGAGGTCTGTGGAGATCAATGCTTCCAAAGGAGACGATGCCTGACTCCTCTTGAAATTGGATAGGAGTCCCAGGAACCCTGTGGCACGTGGAAAGGGACGCTGGGTCTCCCGCCTCACGTGGAGACGCGTCCCAATTGCCATGCCAAGACTCGAGGAGAATCCCGAGGTGTCCCCCGCACCTAGGCAGGAGTCCTGACGTCGCTGAACAAACACGTGTCTGGAAGGGCCCTCCCCAAGGTAACTCGAGAATATACCCCAGGTTCCGGCCGCAACTCGAGAAAAACCATGAGACTTCCCCCTCGCCGCGAGATGAGGCCCGATTCCCCTGCACTGCGTGCAGAGTAATTCCGTGTTCCACATCAAACGTGAAAGGAGCCTTGATTTCCTTGATGGCACTCCAGAGAAAACACAAAGTCACTGTCTCAAGTCTAGAGGGATCCTGAGGTCACTGTAGCAGCACGAAAGGGCTCTGTGGACCCCAAATCAACTCGAGATGAGAGCTTAGTCCCTGGCTTCGACTTAAGAGGAAAACCAACTTTCCACAAGCACCTCAAGAGGAGGCTTCTCTCAGCTACATTTATGTGAGAGGGACCCTGAGTTTGTGGCCTCAAGTGGAATGGACACCGACATGCTCTGACTGGAAGTAAGGCCGGATATCCCTGCAGTGAATTGAATGCAGGCTTCTCTTGCATCTCCCAAGAAGAAGGGATGTCTCAATCCCCTGTGGAGACCACAGAGAAAGACCTAGTCCTCCGCCTCATTGCGACCGGAGGCCTCACATCCTTTGAAAACTCGAGAGGTCCGCGGAGATCAATGCTTCCAAAGCAGACAATGCCTGATTCCTCTTGAATATGGATAGGAGTCCCAGGATCCGTATGGCACGTGAATAGGGACCCTGGGTCTCCCGCCTCACGTGGAGACTCGTCCCAATTGCCATGCCAAGACTCGAGGAGAATCCCGAGGTGTCCCTCGCACATAGGCAGGAGTCCTGACGTCGCTGAACAAACACGTGTCTGGAAGGGCCCTCCCCGTCGTAACTCGAGAATATACCCCAGGTTCCGACCGCAACTCGAGAAAAACCATGAGACTTCCCCCTCGCCGCGAGATGAGGCCCGATTCCCCTGCACTGCGTGCAGAGCAATTCCGTGTTCCACATCAAACGTGAAAGGAGCCTTGATTTCCTTGATGGCACTCCAGACAAAACCCAAGATCACTGTCTCAAGTCTAGAGGGATCCTGAGGTCACTGGAGCAACACAAAAGGGCTCCGTGGAACGCAAATCAACTCGAGATGAGAGCTTAGTCCCTGGCTTCGACTCAAGAGGAAAACCAACTTTCCACAAGCACCTCAAGAGGAGGCTTCTCTCAGCTACAGGTATGTGAGAGGGACCCTGAGTTTGTGGCCTCAAGTGGAATGGACACCGAGATGCTCTGACTCGAAGTAAGGCCGGATATCCCTGCAGTGAATTGAATGCAGGCTCGTCTTGCATCTCCCAACACGAAGGGATGACTGAATCCCCTGTGGAGACCACAGAGAAAGACCTAGTTCTCCGCCTCTTTAGGACCAGAGGCCTCATATCCTTTGAAAACTCAAGAGGTCCGCGGAGGTCAATGCTTCCAAAGGAGACGATGCCTGACTCCTCTTGAAAATGGATAGGAGTCCCAGGATCCCTGTGGCACATGGACAGGGACCCTGGGTCTCCCGCCTCACGTGGAGATGCGTCCCAATTTCCATGTCAAGACTCGAGGAGAATCCCGAGGTGTCCCTCCCACCTAGGCAGGAGTCCTGACGTCGCTGAACAAACACGTGTCTGGAAGGGCCCTCCCCGTCGTAACTCGAGAATATACCCCAGGTTCCGGACGCAACTCGAGAAAAACCATGAGACTTCCCCCTCGCCGCGAGATGAGGCCCGATTCCCCTGCACTGCGTGTAGAGCAATTGTGTGTTCCACATCAAACGTGAAAGGAGCCTTGATTTCCTTGATGGCACTCCAGAGAAAACCCACGATGACTGTCTCAAGTCTAGAGGGATCCTGAGGTCACTGGAGCAACACGAATGGGCTCCGTGGAACGCAAATCAACTCGAGATGAGAGCTTAGTCCCTGGCTTCGACTCAAGAGGAATGCCAACTTTCCACAAGCACCTCAAGAGGAGGCTTCTCTCAGCTACAGGTATGTGAGAGGGACCCTGAGTTGCTGGCCTCAAGTGGAATGGACACCGAGATGCTCTGACTCGAAGAAAGGCCGGATATCCCTGCAGTGAATTGAATGCAGGCTCGTCTTGCATCTCCCAAGACGACGGGATGTCTGAATCCCCTGTGGAGACCACAGAGAAAGAACTAATTCTCCGCCGCATCGCGACCGGAGGCCTGACATCCTTTGAAAACTCGAGAGGTCCGCGGAGATCAATGCTTCCGAAGGAGACGATGCCTGACTCCTCTTGAAAATGGATAGGAGTCCCAGGATATCTGTGGCACGTGGAAAGGGACCCCGGGTCTCCCGCCTCACGTGGAGACGAGTCCCAATTGCCATGCCAAGACTCGAGGAGAATACCGAGGTGTCCCTCGCACCTAGGCAGGAGTCCTGACGTCGCTGAACAAACACGTGTCTGGAAGGGCCCTCCCCGTCGTAACTCGAGAATATACCCCAGGTTCCGGCCGCAACTCGAGAAAAACCATGAGACTTCCCCCTCGCTGCGAGATGAGGTCCGATTCCCCTGCACTGAGTGCAGAGCAATTCCGTGTTCCACATCAAACGTGAAAGGAGCCTTGATTTCCTTGATGGCACTCCAGAGAAAACCCAAGATCTCTGTCTCAAGTCTAGAGGGATCCTGAGGTCACTGGAGCAACACGAAAGGGCTCCGTGGACCCCAAATCAACTCGAGATGAGAGCTTAGTCCCTGGCTTCGACTCAAGAGGAATACCAACTTTTCACAAGCACCTCAAGAGGAGGCTTCTCTCAGCTACAGGTATGTGAGAGGGACCCTGAGTTTGTGGCCTCAAGTGGAATGGACACCGAGATGCTCTGACTCGAAGTAAGGCCGGATATCCCAACAGTGAATTGAATGCAGGCTCGTCTTGCATCTCCCAAGATGAAGGGATGTCTGAATCCCCTGTGGAGACCACAGAGAAAGACCTAGTCCTCCGCCTCAACGCGACCGGAGGCCTCACATCCTTTGAAAACTCGAGAGGTCTGTGGAGATCAATTCTTCCAAAGCAGACGATGCCTGACTCCTCTTGAAAATGGATAGGAGTTCCAGGATCCCTGTGGCACGTGGAAAGGGACCCTGCGTCTCCCGCCTCACGTGGAGACGAGTCCCAATTGCCATGCCAAGACTCGAGGAGAATCCCGAGTTGTCCCTCGCACCTAGGCAGGTGTCCTAACGTCGCTGAACAAACACGTGTCTGGAAGGGCCCTCCCCGTCATAACTCGAGAATATACCCCAGGTTCCGGCCGCAACGCGAGAAAAACCATGAGACTTCCCCCTCGCCGCGAGATGAGGCCCGATTCCCCTGCACTGCGTGCAGAGCAATTCCGTGTTCCACATCAAACGTGAAAGGAGCCTTGATTTCCTTGATGGCACTCCAGAGACAACCCAAGATCACTGTCTCAAGTCTAGAGGGATCCTGAGGTCACTGGAGCAACTCGAAAGGGCTCCGGGGACCCCAAATCTACTCGAGATGAGAGCTTACTCCCTGGCTTCGACTCAAGAGGAATACCAACTTTCCACAAGCACCTCAAGAGGAGGCTTCTCTCAGCTACAGGTATGTGAGAGGGACCCTGAGTTTGTGGCCTCAAGTGGAATGGACACCGAGATGCTCTGACTCGAGGTAAGGCCGGATATCCCTTCAGTGAATTGAATGCAGGCTCGTCTTTCATCTCCATAGACGAAGAGATGTCTGAATCCCCTGTGGAGACCACAGAGAAAGACCAAGTCCTCTGCCTCATCATGACTGGAGCCTCACATCCTTTGAAAACTCGAGAGGTCTGTGGAGATCAATGCTTCCAAAGGAGACGATGCCTGACTCCTCTTGAAATTGGATAGGAGTCCCAGGAACCCTGTGGCACGTGGAAAGGGACGCTGGGACTCCCGCCTCACGTGGAGACGCGTCCCAATTGCCATGCCAAGACTCGAGGAGAATCCCGAGGTGTCCCCCGCACCTAGGCAGGAGTCCTGACGTCGCTGAACAAACACGTGTCTGGAAGGGCCCTCCCCAAGGTAACTCGAGAATATACCCCAGGTTCCGGCCGCAACTCGAGAAAAACCATGAGACTTCCCCCTTGCCGCGAGATGAGGCCCGATTCCCCTGCACTGCGTGCAGAGCAATTCCGTGTTCCACATCAAACGTGAAAGGAGCCTTGATTTCCTTGATGGCACTCCAGAGAAAACACAAAGTCACTGTCTCAAGTCTAGAGGGATCCTGAGGTCACTGTAGCAGCACGAAAGGGCTCTGTGGACCCCAAATCAACTCGAGATGAGAGCTTAGTCCCTGGCTTCGACTTAAGAGGAAAACCAACTTTCCACAAGCACCTCAAGAGGAGGCTTCTCTCAGCTACATTTATGTGAGAGGGACCCTGAGTTTGTGGCCTCAAGTGGAATGGACACCGACATGCTCTGACTGGAAGTAAGGCCGGATATCCCTGCAGTGAATTGAATGCAGGCTTCTCTTGCATCTCCCAAGAAGAAGGGATGTCTCAATCCCCTGTGGAGACCACAGAGAAAGACCTAGTCCTCCGCCTCATTGCGACCGGAGGCCTCACATCCTTTGAAAACTCGAGAGGTCCGCGGAGATCAATGCTTCCAAAGGAGACAATGCCTGATTCCTCTTGAATATGGATAGGAGTCCCAGGATCCGTATGGCATGTGAATAGGGACCCTGGGTCTCCCGCCTCACGTGGAGACGCGTCCCAATTGCCATGCCAAGACTCGAGGAGAATCCCGAGGTGTCCCTCGCACATAGGCAGGAGTCCTGACGTCGCTGAACAAACACGTGTCTGGAAGGGCCCTCCCCGTCGTAACTCGAGAATATACCCCAGGTTCCGACCGCAACTCGAGAAAAACCATGAGACTTCCCCCTCGCCGCGAGATGAGGCCCGATTCCCCTGCACTGCGTGCAGAGCGATTCCGTGTTCCACATCAAACGTGAAAGGAGCCTTGATTTCCTTGATGGCACTCCAGACAAAACCCAAGATCACTGTCTCAAGTCTAGAGGGATCCTGAGGTCACTGGAGCAACACAAAAGGGCTCCGTGGAACGCAAATCAACTCGAGATGAGAGCTTAGTCCCTGGCTTCGACTCAAGAGGAAAACCAACTTTCCACAAGCACCTCAAGAGGAGGCTTCTCTCAGCTACAGGTATGTGAGAGGGACCCTGAGTTTGTGGCCTCAAGTGGAATGGACACCGAGATGCTCTGACTCGAAGTAAGGCCGGATATCCCTGCAGTGAATTGAATGCAGGCTCGTCTTGCATCTCCCAACACGAAGGGATGTCTGAATCCCCTGTGGAGACCACAGAGAAAGACCTAGTTCTCCGCCTCTTTAGGACCAGAGGCCTCATATCCTTTGAAAACTCGAGAGGTCCGCGGAGGTCAATGCTTCCAAAGGAGACGATGCCTGACTCCTCTTGAAAATGGATAGGAGTCCCAGGATCCCTGTGGCACGTGGAAAGGGACCCAGGGTCTCCCGCCTCACGTGGAGATGCGTCCCAATTTCCATGTCAAGACTCGAGGAGAATCCCGAGGTGTCCCTCCCACCTAGGCAGGAGTCCTGACGTCGCTGAACAAACACGTGTCTGGAAGGGCCCTCCCCGTCGTAACTCGAGAATATACCCCAGGTTCCGGACGCAACTCGAGAAAAACCATGAGACTTCCCCCTCGCCGCGAGATGAGGCCCGATTCCCCTGCACTGCGTGCAGAGCAATTGTGTGTTCCACATCAAACGTGAAAGGAGCCTTGATTTCCTTGATGGCACTCCAGAGAAAACCCAAGATGACTGTCTCAAGTCTAGAGGGATCCTGAGGTCAGTGGAGCAACACGAAATGGCTCCGTGGACCCCAAATCAACTCGAGATGAGAGCTTAGTCCCTGGCTTCGACTCAAGAGGAATACCAACTTTCCACAAGCACCTCAATAGGAGGCTTCTCTCAGCTACAGGTATGTGAGAGGGACCCTGAGTTTGTGGCCTCAAGTGGAATGGACACCGAGATGCTCTGACTCGAAGTAAGGCCGGATATCCCTGCAGTGAATTGAATGCAGGCTCGTCTTGCATCTCCCAAGACGAAGGGATGTCTGAATCCCCTGTGGAGACCACAGAGAAAGACCTAATTCTCCGCCTCATCGCGAGCGGAGGCCTCACATCCTTTAAAAACTCGAGAGGTCCGCGGAATCAATGCTTCCAAAGGAGACGATGCCTGACTCCTCTTGAAAATGGATAGGAGTCCAGGATCCCTGTGGCACGTGGAAAGGGACACTGGGTCTCCCGCCTCACGTGGAGACGCATCCCAATTGCCATGCCAAGACTCGAAGAGAATCTCGAGGTGTCTCTCGCACCTAGGCAGGAGTCCTGACGTCGCTCAACAAACACGTGACTGGAAGGGCCCTCCCCGTCGTAACTCGAGAATATACCCCAGGTTCCGGCCGCAACTCGAGAAAAACCATGAGACTTCCCCCTCGCCGCGAGTTGAGGCCCGATTCCCCTGCACTGCATGCAGAGCAATTCCGTGTTCCACATCAAACGTGAAAGGAGCCTTGATTTCCTTGATCGCACTCCAGAGAATACCAAAAGTCACTGTCTCAAGTCTAGAGGGAACCTGAGGTCACTGGAGCAACACGAAAGGGCTCCATGGACCCCAAATCAACTCGAGATGAGAGCTTATTCCCTGGCTTCGACTCAAGTGGAATACCAACTATCCACAAGCACCTCAAGAGGAGGCTTCTCTCAGCTACAGGTATGTGAGAGGGACCCTGAGTTTGTGGCCTCAAGTGGAATGGACACCGAGATGCTCTGACTCGAAGTAAGGCCGGATATCCCTGCAGTGAATTGAATGCAGGCTCGTCTTGCATCTCCCAAGACGAAGGGATGTCTGAATCCCCTGTGGAGACCACAGAGAAAGACCTAGTCCTCCGCCTCATCGCGACCGGTGGCCTCACATCCTTTGACAACTCGAGAGGTCCACGGAGATCAATGCTTCCAAAGGAGACGATGCCTGACTCCTCTTGAAAATGGATAGGAGTCCCAGGATCCCTGTGGCACGTGGAAAGGGACACTGGGTCTCCCGCCTCACGTGGAGCCGCGTCCCAATTGCCATGCCAAGACTCGTGGAGAATCCCGAAGTGTCCCTCGCACCTAGGCAGGAGTCCTGACGTCGCTGAACAAACACGTGTCTGGAAGGGCCCTCCCCGTCGTAACTCGAGAATATACCCCAGGTTCCGGCCACAACTCGAGAAAAACCATGAGACTTCCCCCTCGCCGCGACATGAGGCCCGATTCCCCTGAACTGCGTGCAGAGCAATTCCATGTTCCACATCAAACGTGAAAGGAGCCTTGATTTCCTGGATGGCACTCCAGAGAAAAACCAAAGTCACTGTCTCAAGTCTAGAGGGATCCTGAGGCCACTGTAGCAGCATGAAAGGGGTCCGTGGACCCCAAATCAACTCGAGATGAGAGCTTAGTCCCAGGCTTCAACTCAAGAGGAATACCAAATTTCCACAAGCACCTCAAGAGGAGGCTTCTCTCAGCTACAGGTATGTGACAGGGACCCTGAGTTTGTGGCCTCAAGTAGAATGGACACCGAGATGCTCTGACTCGAAGTAAGGCCGGATATCCCTGAAGTGAATTGAATGCAGGCTCGTCTTGCATCTCCCAAGATGAAGGGATGTCTGAATCCCCTGTGGAGACCACAGAGAAAGACCTAGTTCTCAGCCTCATGGCGACCGGAGGCCTCACATCCTTTGAAAACTCGAGCGGTCCGTGGAGATCAATGCTTCCAAAGGAGACGATGCCTGACTCCTCTTGAAAATGGATAGGAGTCCCAGGATCCCTGTCCACATGGACGGGGACTCTGGGTCTCCCGCTTCACGTGAGCACGCATCCCAATTGCCATGCCAAGCCTCGAGGAGAATCCCGAGGTGTCCCTCGCACCTAGGCAGGTGTCCTAACGTCGCTGAAGAAACACGTGTCTGGAAGGGCCCTCCCCGTCATAACTCGAGAATATACCCCAGGTTCCGGCCGCAACGCGAGAAAAACCATGAGACTTCCCCCTAGCCCCGAGATGAGACCCGATTCCCCTGCACTGCGTGCAGAGCAATTCCGTGTTCCACATCAAACGTGAAAGGAGCCTTGATTTCCTTGATGGCACTCCAGAGACAACCCAAGATCACTGTCTCAAGTCTAGAGGGATCCTGAGGTCACTGGAGCAACACGAAAGGGCTCCGGGGACCCCAAATCTACTCGAGATGAGAGCTTACTCCCTGGCTTCGACTCAAGAGGAATACCAACTTTCCACAAGCACCTCAAGAGGAGGCTTCTCTCAGCTACAGGTATGTGAGAGGGACCCTGAGTTTGTGGCCTAAAGTCGAATGGACACCGAGATGTTCTGACTCGAATTAAGACCGGATATCCCAAGAGTGAATTGAATGCAGGCTCGTCTTGCATCTCCCAAGACGAAGGGATGTCTGAATCCCCTGTGGAGACGACAGAGAAAGACCTAGTCCTCCGCCTCATCGCGATCGGAGACATCACATCCTATGAAAAATCGAGAGGTCTGCGGAGATCAATGCTTCCAAAGGAGATGATGCCTGACTCCTCTTGCAAATGGATAGGAGTCCCAGGTTCCCTGTGGCACGTGGAAAGGGACCCTGTGTCTCGTGCCTCACGTGGAGATGCGTCCCAATTGCCATGCCAAGACTCGAGAAGAATCCTGAGGTGTCCGTAGCACCTAGGCAGGAGTCCTAACGTCGCTGAACAAACACGTGTCTGGAAGGGCCCTGCCAGTCATAACTCGAGAATATAACACAGGTTGCAGGCGCGACTCGAGAAAAACCATGAGAATTCCACCTCGACGCGAGATGAGGCTCGATTCCCCTGCACTGTGTGCAGAGCAATTCTGTGTTCCACATCAAACGTGAAAGGAGCCTTGATTTCCTTGATGGCACTCCAGAGAAAACCCAAGATCACTGTCTCAAGTCTAGAGGGATCCTGAGGTCACTGGAGCAACACGAAAGGGCTCCGTGGACCCCAAATCAACTCGAGATTAGAGCTTCGTCCCTGGCTTCGACTCAAGAGGAATACCAACTTTCCACAAGCACCTCAAGAGGAGGCTTCTCTCAGCTACAGGTATGTGAGAGGGACCCTGAGTTTGTGGCCTCAAGTGGAATGGACACCGAGATGCTCTGACTCGAAGTAAGGCCGGATATCCCTGCAGTGAATTGAATGCAGGCTCGTCTTCAATCTCCCAAGACGAAGGGATGTCTGAATCCCCTGTGGAGACCACAGAGAAAGACCTAGTTATCCACCTCATCGCGAACAGAGGCCTACATCCTTTGAAAACTCGAGAGGTCCACGGAGATCAATGCTTCCAAAGGAGACGATGCCTGACTCCTCTTGAAAATGGATAGGAGTCCCAGGATCCCTGTGGCACGTGGAAAGCGATCCTGGGTCTCCCGCCTCACGTGGAGACCCGTCCAAATTGCCATGCCAAGACTCGAGGAGAATCCCGAGGTGTCCCTCGCACCTAGGCAGGAGTCCTGACGTCGCTGAACAAATACGTGTCTGGAAGGGCCCTCCCCGTTGTAACTGGAAAATATACCCCAGGTTCAGGCCGCAACTCGGGAAAAACCATGAGACTTCCCCCTCGCCGCGAGATGAGGCCTGATTCCCCTGCAGTGCGTGAAGAGCAATTCCGTGTTCCACATCAAACGTGAAAGTAGCCTTGATTTCCTTGATGGCACTCCAGAGAAAACCCAAGATCACTGTCTCAAGTCTAGAGCCATTCTGAGGTCACTGTAGCAACAAGAAAGGGCTCCGTGGACCCCAATTGAACTCGATATGAGAGCTTACTCCCTGGCTTCCCCTCAAGAGTAATACGAACTTTCCACAAGTACCTCAAGAGGAGGCTTCTCTCTCCTACAGGTATGTGAGAGGGACCCTGAGTTTGTGGCCTCAAGTAGAATGGACACCGAGATGCTCTGACTCGAAATAAGGCTGGTTATCCCTGCAGGGAATTGAATACAGGCTCGTCTTGCATCTCCCAAGACGACGGGTTGTCTGAATCCACTGTGGAGACCACAGAGAAAGACCTAGTATTCCGCCTCATCGGGACCGGAGGCCTCACATCCTTTGAAAACTCGAGAGGTCCGCGGAGATAAATCTTCCAAAAGAGACGATGCCTGGCTCCTCTTGAAAATGGATAGGAGTCCCAGGATCCCTGTGGCACGGGGAAAGGGACACTGGGTCCCCGCCTCACGGGGAGACGCGTCCCAATAGCCATGCCAAGACTCGAGGAGAATCCCGAATTGTCCCTCCCACCTAGGCAGGAGTCCTGACGTCGCTGAACAAACATGTGTCTGGAATGGCCCTCCCCGTCGTAACTCGAGAATATACCCCAGGTTCCGGCCACAACTCGAGAAAAACCATGAGACTTCCCCCTCGCCGCAAGATGAGGCCCGATTCCCCTGGACTGCGTGCAGAGCAATTCCATGTTCCACATCCAACATGAAAGGAGCCTTGATTTCCTTGATGGCACTCCAGAGAAAACCCAAGATCACTGTCTCAAGTCTAGAGGGATCCTGAGGTCACTGTGGCAACCCGAAAGGGCTCCGTGGACCCCAAATCAACTTGAGATGAGAGCTTAGTCCCTGGCTTCACTCAAGAGGTATACAAGTTTTCCACAAGCACCTCAAGAGGAGGCTTCTCTCAGCTACAGGTATGTGAGAGAGATCCTGAGTTTGTGGCCTCAAATGGAATGGACTCCGAGATGCTCTTACTCGAAGTAAGGCCGGATATCCCTGCAGTGAATTGAATGCAGGCTCCTCTTGCATCTCCCAAGACGAAGGGATGTCTGAATTCCCTGTGGAGACAACAGAGAAAGACCTAGTTCTCCGCCTCATCGCGACCGGAGGCCTCACATCCTTAGAAAACTCGAGAGGTCCGCGGAGATCAATGCTTCCAAAGGAGACGATGCCTGACTCCTCTTGAAAATGGATAGGAGTCCCAGGATGACTGTGGCACGTGGAAAGGGACCCTGGGGCTCCCGCCTCAAGTGCAGACGCGTACCATTGCCATGCCACGTCTCGAGGAGAATCCCGAGGTGTCCCTCGCACCTAGGCAGGGGTCCTGACGTCGCTGAACAAACACGTGTCTGGAAGGGCCCTCCCCGTCGTAACTCGAGAATATACCCCAAGTTCCGGCCGCAATTCGAGAAAAACCATGAGACTTCCCCCTCGCCGCGACATGAGGCCCGATTCCCCTGCAATGCGTGCAGAGCAATTCCATGTTCCACATCAAACGTGAAAGGAGCCTTGATTTCCTGGATGGCACTCCAGAGAAAAAGCAAAGTCACTGTCTCAAGTCTAGAGGGATCCTGAGGCCACTGTAGCAGCATGAAAGGGGTCCGTGGACCCCAAATCAACTCGAGATGAGAGCTTAGTCCCAGGCTTCAACTCAAGAGGAATACCAACTTTCCACAAGCACCTCAAGAGGAGGCTTCTCTCAGCTACAGGTATGTGAGAGGGACCCTGAGTTTGTGGCCTCAAGTAGAATGGACACCGAGATGCTCTGACTCGAAGTAAGGCCGGATATCCCTGCAGTGAATTGAATGCAGGCTCGTCTTGCATCTCCCAACACGAAGGGATGTCTGAATCCCCTGTTGAGACCACAGAGAAAGACCTAGTTCTCCGCCTCTTTGGGACCAGAGGCCTCATATCCTTTGAAAACTCGAGAGGTCTGCGGAGATCAATGCTTCCAAAGGAGACGATGCCTGACTCCTCTTGAAAATGGACAGGAGTCCCAGGAACCCTGTGGCACGTGGAAAGGGACGCTGGGTCTCCCGCCTCACGTGGAGACGCGTCCCAATTGCCATGCCAAGAATCGAGGAGAATCCCGAGGTGTCCCTCTCACCTAGGCAGGAGTCCTGACTTCGCTGAACAAACACGTGTCTGGAAGGGCCCTCCCCATCGTAACTCGAGAATATACCCCAGGTTCCGGCCGCAACTCGAGAAAAACCGTGAGACTTCCCCCTCGCTGCGAGATGAGGCCCGATTCCCCTGCACTGCGTGCAGAGCAATTCCGTGTTCCACATCAAACGTGAAAGGAGCCTTGATTTCCTTGATCGCACTCCAGAGAATACCAAAAGTCACTGTCTCAAGTCTAGAGGGAACCTGAGGTCACTGGAGCAACACGAAAGGGCTCCATGGACCCCAAATCAACTCGAGATGAGAGCTTATTCCCTGGCTTCGACTCAAGTGGAATACCAACTATCCACAAGCACCTCAAGAGGAGGCTTCTCTCAGCTACAGGTATGTGAGAGGGACCCTGAGTTTGTGGCCTCAAGTGGAATGGACACCGAGATGCTCTGACTCGAAGTAAGGCCGGATATCCCTGCAGTGAATTGAATGCAGGCTCGTCTTGCATCTCCCAAGACGAAGGGATGTCTGAATCCCCTGTGGAGACCACAGAGAAAGACCTAGTCCTCCGCCTCATCGCGACCGGTGGCCTCACATCCTTTGACAACTCGAGAGGTCCACGGAGATCAATGCTTCCAAAGGAGACGATGCCTGACTCCTCTTGAAAATGGATAGGAGTCCCAGGATCCCTGTGGCACGTGGAAAGGGACACTGGGTCTCCCGCCTCACGTGGAGCCGCGTCCCAATTGCCATGCCAAGACTCGTGGAGAATCCCGAAGTGTCCCTCGCACCTAGGCAGGAGTCCTGACGTCGCTGAACAAACACGTGTCTGGAAGGGCCCTCCCCGTCGTAACTCGAGAATATACCCCAGGTTCCGGCCACAACTCGAGAAAAACCATGAGACTTCCCCCTCGCCGCGACATGAGGCCCGATTCCCCTGAACTGCGTGCAGAGCAATTCCATGTTCCACATCAAACGTGAAAGGAGCCTTGATTTCCTGGATGGCACTCCAGAGAAAAACCAAAGTCACTGTCTCAAGTCTAGAGGGATCCTGAGGCCACTGTAGCAGCATGAAAGGGGTCCGTGGACCCCAAATCAACTCGAGATGAGAGCTTAGTCCCAGGCTTCAACTCAAGAGGAATACCAACTTTCCACAAGCACCTCAAGAGGAGGCTTCTCTCAGCTACAGGTATGTGAGAGGGACCCTGAGTTTGTGGCCTCAAGGAGAATGGACACCGAGATGCTCTGACTCGAAGTAAGGCCGGATATCCCTGCAGTGAATTGAATGCAGGCTCGTCTTGCATCTCCCAAGATGAAGGGATGTCTGAATCCCCTGTGGAGACCACAGAGAAAGACCTAGTTCTCAGCCTCATGGCGACCGGAGGCCTCACATCCTTTGAAAACTCGAGCGGTCCGTGGAGGTCAATGCTTCCAAAGGAGACGATGCCTGACTCCTCTTGAAAATGGATAGGAGTTCCAGGATCCCTGTCCACATGGACGGGGACTCTGGGTCTCCCGCTTCACGTGAGCACGCGTCCCAATTGCCATGCCAAGCCTCGAGGAGAATCCCGAGGTGTCCCTCGCACCTAGGCAGGAGTCCTGATGTCGCTGAAAAAACACGTGTCTGGAAGGGCCCTCCCCGTCGTAACTCGAGAATATACCCCAGGTTCCGGCCGCAACTCGAGAAAAACCATGAGACTTCCCCCTCGCTGTGACATGAGGCCCGATTCCCCTGCACTGCGTGCAGAGCAATTCCATGTTCCACATCAAACGTGAAATGAGACTTGATTTCCTTGATGGCACTGCAGAGAAAACCCAAAATCACTGTCTCAAGTCGAGAGGGATCCTGAGGTCACTGGAGCAACAGGAAAGGGCTCCGTGCACCCCAAATCAACTCGAGATGAGAGCTTAGTCCCTGGCTTCGAGTCAAGAGGAATACCAACTTTCCACAAGCACCTCAAGAGGAGGCTTCTCTCAGCTACAGGTATGTGAGAGGGACCCTGAGTTTGTGGCCTCAAGTGGAATGGACACCGAGATGCTCTGACTCGAGGTAAGGCCAGATATCCCTGCAGTGAATTGAATGCAGGCTCGTCTTTCATCTCCATAGACGAAGAGATGTCTGAATCCCCTGTGGAGACCACAGAGAAAGACCTAGTCCTCCGCCTCATCATGACTGGAGCCTCACATCCTTTGAAAACTCGAGAGGTCTGTGGAGATCAATGCTTCCAAAGGAGACGATGCCTGACTCTTCTTGAAAATGGATAGGAGTCCCAGGATCCCTGTGGCACGTGGAAAGGGACTCTGGGTCTCCCGCCTCACGTGGAGACGCCTCCCAATTGCCATGCCAAGACTCGAGGAGAATCCCGAGGTGTCCCCCGCACCTAGGCAGGAGTCCTGACGTCGCTGAACAAACACGTGTCTGGAAGGGCCCTCCCCATCGTAACTCGAGAATATACCCCAGGTTCCGGCCGCAACTCAAGAAAAACCATGAGACTTCCCCCTCGCCGCGAGATGAGGCCTGATTCCCCTGCACTGCGTGCAGAGCAATTCCGTGTTCCACATTAAACGTGAAAGGAGCCTTGATTTCCTTGATGGCACTCTAGAGAAAACCCAAGATCACTGTCTTATGTCTAGAGGGATCCTGAGGTCACTGGAGCAACACGAAAGGGCTCCGTGGAACGCAAATCAACTCGAGATGAGAGCTTAGTCCCTGGCTTCGTCTAAAGAGGAAAACCAACTTTCCACAAGCACCTCAAGAGGAGGCTTCTCTCAGCTACAGGTATGTGAGAGGGCCCCTGAGTTTGTGGCCTCAAGTGGAATGGACACCGAGATGCTCTGACTCGAAGTAAGGCCGGATATCCCTGCAGTGAATTGAATGCAGGCTCGTCTTGCATCTCCCAAAACGAAGGGATGTCTGAATCCCCTGTGGAGACCACAGAGAAAGACCTAGTTCTCCGCCTCTTTGGGACCAGAGGCCTCATATCCTTTGAAAACTCGAGAGGTCCGCGGAGATCAATGCTTCCAAAGGAGACGATGCCTGACTCCTCTTGAAAATGGACAGGAGTCCCAGGAACCCTGTGGCACGTGGAAAGGGACGCTGGGTCTCCCGCCTCACGTGGAGACGCGTCCCAATTGCCATGCCAAGACTCGAGGAGAATCCCGAGGTGTCCCTCTCACCTAGGCAGGAGTCCTGACGTCGCTGAACAAACACGTGTCTGGAAGGGCCCTCCCCATCGTAACTCGAGAATATACCCCAGGTTCCGGCCGCAACTCAAGAAAAACCGTGAGACTTCCCCCTCGCTGCGAGATGAGGCCCGATTCCCCTGCACTGCGTGCAGAGCAATTCCGTGTTCCACATCAAACGTGAAAGGAGCCTTGATTTCCTTGATCGCACTCCAGAGAATACCAAAAGTCACTGTCTCAAGTCTAGAGGGAACCTGAGGTCACTGGAGCAACACGAAAGGGCTCCATGGACCCCAAATAAACTCGAGATGAGAGCTTAGTCCCTGGCTTCGACTCAAGAGGTATACCAACTTTCCACAAGCACCTCAAGAGGAGGCTTCTCTCAGCTACAGGTAGGTGAGAGGGACCCTGAGTTTGTGGCCTCAAGTGGAATGGACACCGAGATGCTCTGACTCAATGTAAGGCCGGATATCCCTGCAGTGAATTGAATGCAGGCTCGTCTTCCATCTCCCAAGACGAAGGGATGTCTGAATCCCCTGTGGAGACCACAGAGAAAGACCTAGTCCTCCGCCTCAACACGACCGGAGGCCTGACATCCTTTGAAAACTCGAGAGGTCCCCGGAGATCAATGCTTCCAAAGGAGACGATGCCTGACTCCTCCTGAAAATGGATAGGAGTCCCAGGATCCCTGTGGCACGTGGAAAGGGACCCTGGGTCTCCCGCTTCACGTGGAGACGCGTCCCAATTGCCATGCCAAGACTCGAGGAGAATCCCGAGGTGTCCCTCGCACCTAGGCAGGAGTCCTGACGACGCTGAACAAACACGTGTCCGGAAGGGCCCTCCCCGTCGTAACTCGAGAATATACCCCAGGTTCCGGCTGCAACTCAAGAAAAACCATGAGACTTTCCCCTCGCCGCGAGATGAGGCCCGATTCCCCTGCACTGCGTGCAGAGCAATTCCGTGTTCCACATTAAACGTGAAAGGAGCTTGATTTCCTTGATGGCACTCCAGAGAAAAGGCAAGATCACTGTCTCAAGTCTAGAGGGATCCTGAGGTCACTGGAGCAACACGAAAGGGCTCCGTGGACCCCAAATCAACTCGAGATCAGAGCTTAGTCCCTGGCTTCGACTCAAGAGGAATACCAACTTTCCACAAGCACTTCAAGAGGAGGCTTCTCTCAGCTAGAGGTATGCGAGAGGGACCCGGAGTTTGTGGCCTCAAGTGGAATGGACACCGTGATGCTCTGACTCGAAGTAAGGCCAGATATCCCTTCAGTGAATTGAATGCAGGCTCGTCTTGCATCTCCCAAGACAAATGGATGTCTGAATCCCCTGTGGAGACCACAGAGAAAGACCTAGTTCTCATCCTCTTCGGGTCCGGAGGCCTGACATCCTTTGAAAACTCGAGAGGTCTGCGGAGATCAATGCTTCCAAAGGAGACGATGCCTGACTCCTCTTGAAAATGGATAGGAGTCCCAGGATCCCTGTGGCACGTGGAAAGGGACGCTGGGTCTCCAGCCTCACGGGGAGACGCGTCCCAGTTGCCATGCCAAGACTCGAGGCGAATCCCGAGGAGTCCCTCGCACCTAGGCAGAGTCCTGACGTCGCTGAACAAACACGTGTCTGGAAGGGCCCTCCCCGTCGTAACTCGAGAATATACCCCAGGTTCCGGCCGCAACTCGAGGAATACCATGAGACTTCCCCCTACCCGCGAGATGAGGGCCGATTCACCTGCACTGCATGCAGAGCAATTCCGTGTTCCATATCAAACGTGAAAGGAGCCTTGATTTCCTTGATGGCACTCCAGAGAAAACCCAAGATCAATGTATCAAGTCTAGAGGGATCCTGAGGTCACTGCAGCAACACGAAATGGCTCCGTGGACCCAAATCAACTCGAGATGAGAGCTTAGTCCCTGGCTTCGACTCAAGAGGAATACCAACTTTCCACAAGCACCTCAAGGGGAGGCTTCTCTCAGCTACTGGTATGTGAGAGGGACCCTGAGTTTGTGGCCTCAAGTGGAATGGTCACTGAGATGCTCTGACTTGAAGTAAGGCCGGATATCCCTGCAGTGAATTGAATGCAGGCTCATCTTGCATCTCCCAAGACGAAGGGATGTCTGAATCCCCTGTGGAGACGACAGAGAAAGACCTAGTCCTCCGCCTCATCGCGACCGGAGGCCTCACATCCTTTGAAAACTCGAGAGGTCTGTGGAGATCAATGTTTCCAAAGGAGACGATGCCTGACTCCTCTTGAAAGTGGATAGGAGTCCCAGGATCCCTGTGGCACGTGGAAAGGTACACTGGGTCTCCCGACTCACGTGGAGACGCGTCCCAATTGCAATGCCAAGACTCGAGGAGAATCCCGAGGTGTCCCTCGCACTTAAGCAGGAGTCCTGAGGTCGCTGAACAAACACGTGTCTGGAAGGGCCCTCCCCGTCGTAACTCGAGAATATACCCCAGGTTCCGGCCGCAACTCGAGGAATACCATGAGACTTCCCCCTACCCGCGAAATGAGGGCCGATTCACCTGCACTGCATGCAGAGCAATTCCGTGTTCCACATCAAACGTGAAAGGAGCCTTGATTTCCTTGATGGCACTCCAGAGAAAACCCAAGATCAATGTATCAAGTCTAGAGGGATCCTGAGGTCACTGGAGCAACACGAAAGGGCTCCGTGGACCCAAATCAACTCGAGATGAGAGCTTAGTACCTTGCTTCGACTCAAGAGGAATACCAACTTTCCACAAGGACTTCAAGAGGAGGCTTCTCTCAGCTACAGGTATGTGAGAGGGACCATGAGTTTGTGGCGGCCTCAAGTGGAATGGACACTGAGATGCTCTGACTTGAATTAAGGCCGGATATCCCTGCAGTGAATTGAATGCAGGCTCATCTTGCATCTCCCAAGACGAAGGGATGTCTGAATCCCCTGTGGACATGACAGAGAAAGACCTAGTCCTCCGCCTCATCGCGACCGGAGGCCTCACATCCTTTGAAAACTCGAGAGGTCTGTGGAGATCAATGCTTCCAAAGGAGACGATGCCTGACTCCTCTTGAAAGTGGATAGGAGTCCCAGGATCCCTGTGGCACGTGGAAAGGTACACTGGGTCTCCCGCCTCACGTGGAGACGCGTCCCAATTCCAATGCCAAGACTCGAGGAGAATCCCGAGGTGTCCCTCGCACCTAAGCAGGAGTCCTGAGGTCGCTGAACAAACACATGTCTGGAAGGGCCCTCCCCGTCGTAACTCGAGAATATACCCCAGGTTCCGGCCGCAACTCGAGGAATACCATGAGACTTCCCCCTACCCGTGAGATGAGGGCCGATTCACCTGCACTGCATGCAGAGCAATTCCGTGTTTCACATCAAACATGAAAGGAGCCTTGATTTCCTTGATGGCACTCCAGAGAAAACCCAGGATCACTGTCTCAAGTCTAGAGGGATCCTGAGGTCACTGGAGCAATACGAAAGGGCTCCATGGACCCCAAATCAACTAGAAATGAGATCTTTGTCCATGGCTTCGGCTCAAGAGGAATACCAACTTTCCACAAGCACCTCAAGAGGAGGCTTCTCTCAGCTACAGGTATGTGAGAGGGACCCTGAGTTTTTGGCCTCAAGTGGAATGGACACCGAGTGGCTCTGACTGGAAGTAAGGCCGGATATCCCGGCAGTGAATTGAATGCAGGCTCGTCTTGCATTTCCCAAGATGAAGGGATGTCTGAATCCCCTGTGGAGACCACAGAGAAAGACCTAGTTCTCCGCATCATCGCGACCGGAGGCCTCACATCCTTTGAAAACTTGAGAGGTCCGCGGAGATCAATGCTTCCCAAGGAGACAATGCCTGAGTCCTCTTGAAAATGGATAGGAGTCCCAGGATCCCTGTGGCACCTGGAAAGGGACACTGGGTCTCCCGCCTCACATGGAGACGCATCCCACTTGCCATGCCAAGACTCGAGGAGAATCCCGAGGTGTCCCTCGCACCTAGGCAGGAGTCCTGACGTCGCTGAACAAACACGTGTATGGAAGGGCCCTCCCCGTCGTAACTCGAGAATATACCCCAGGTTCCGGCCGCAACTCGAGAAAAACCATGAGACTTCCCCCTCGCCGCGAGATGAGGTCCGATTCAACTGCACTGCGTGCAGAGCAATTCCGTGTTCCAAATCAAACGTGAAAGGAGCCTTGATTTCTTGATGGCCCTCCAGAGAAAACCCAAGATCACTGTCTCAAGTCTAGAGGGATCCTGAGGTCACTGGAGCAACACGAAAGGGCTCCGTGGAACGCAAATCAACTCGAGATGAGAGCTTAGTCCCTGGCTTCGTCTAAAGAGGAAAACCAACTTTCCACAAGCACCTCAAGAGGAGGCTTCTCTCAGCTACAGGTATGTGAGAGGGCCCCTGAGTTTGTGGCCTCAAGTGGAATGGACACCGAGATGCTCTGACTCGAAGTAAGGCCGGATATCCCTGCAGTGAATTGAATGCAGGCTCGTCTTGCATCTCCCAACACGAAGGGATGTCTGAATCCCCTGTTGAGACCACAGAGAAAGACCTAGTTCTCCGCCTCTTTGGGACCAGAGGCCTCATATCCTTTGAAAACTCGAGAGGTCTGCGGAGATCAATGCTTCCAAAGGAGACGATGCCTGACTCCTCTTGAAAATGGACAGGAGTCCCAGGAACCCTGTGGCACGTGGAAAGGGACGCTGGGTCTCCCGCCTCACGTGGAGACGCGTCCCAATTGCCATGCCAAGAATCGAGGAGAATCCCGAGGTGTCCCTCTCACCTAGGCAGGAGTCCTGACGTCGCTGAACAAACACGTGTCTGGAAGGGCCCTCCCCATCGTAACTCGAGAATATACCCCAGGTTCCGGCCGCAACTCGAGAAAAACCGTGAGACTTCCCCCTCGCTGCGAGATGAGGCCCGATTCCCCTGCACTGCGAGCAGAGCAATTCCGTGTTCCACATCAAACGTGAAAGGAGCCTTGATTTCCTTGATCGCACTCCAGAGAATACCAAAAGTCACTGTCTCAAGTCTAGAGGGAACCTGAGGTCACTGGAGAAACACGAAAGGGCTCCATGGACCCCAAATCAACTCGAGATGAGAGCTTATTCCCTGGCTTCGACTCAAGTGGAATACCAACTATCCACAAGCACCTCAAGAGGAGGCTTCTCTCAGCTACAGGTATGTGAGAGGGACCCTGAGTTTGTGGCCTCAAGTGGAATGGACACCGAGATGCTCTGACTCGAAGTAAGGCCGGATATCCCTGCAGTGAATTGAATGCAGGCTCGTCTTGCATCTCCCAAGACGAAGGGATGTCTGAATCCCCTGTGGAGACCACAGAGAAACACCTAGTCCTCCACTCATCGCGACCGGTGGCCTCACATCCTTTGACAACTCGAGAGGTCCACGGAGATCAATGCTTCCAAAGGAGACGATGCCTGAGTCCTCTTGAAAATGGATAGGAGTCCCAGGATCCCTGTGGCACGTGGAAAGGGACACTGGGTCTCCCGCCTCACGTGGAGCCGCGTCCCAATTGCCATGCCAAGACTCGTGGAGAATCCCGAAGTGTCCCTCGCACCTAGGCAGGAGTCCTGACGTCGCTGAACAAACACGTGTCTGGAAGGGCCCTCCCCGTCGTAACTCGAGAATATACCCCAGGTTCCGGCCACAACTCGACAAAAACCATGAGACTTCCCCCTCGCCGCGACATGAGGCCCGATTCCCCTGAACTGCGTGCAGAGCAATTCCATGTTCCACATCAAACGTGAAAGGAGCCTTGATTTCCTGGATGGCACTCCAGAGAAAAACCAAAGTCACTGTCTCAAGTCTAGAGGGATCCTGAGGCCACTGTAGCAGCATGAAAGGGGTCCGTGGACCCCAAATCAACTCGAGATGAGAGCTTAGTCCCAGGCTTCAACTCAAGAGGAATACCAACTTTCCACAAGCACCTCAAGAGGAGGCTTCTCTCAGCTACAGGTATGTGACAGGGACCCTGAGTTTGTGGCCTCAAGTAGAATGGACACCGAGATGCTCTGACTCGAAGTAAGGCCGGATATCCCTGAAGTGAATGGAATGCAGGCTCGTCTTGCATCTCCCAAGATGAAGGGATGTCTGAATCCCCTGTGGAGACCACAGAGAAAGACCTAGTTCTCAGCCTCATGGCGACCGGAGGCCTCACATCCTTTGAAAACTCGAGCGGTCGGTGGAGATCAATGCTTCCAAAGGAGACGATGCCTGACTCCTCTTGAAAATGGATAGGAGTCCCAGGATCCCTGTCCACATGGACGGGGACTCTGGGTCTCCCGCTTCACGTGAGCACGCGTCCCAATTGCCATGCCAAGCCTCGAGGAGAATCCCGAGGTGTCCCTCGCACCTAGGCAGGAGTCCTGATGTCGCTGAACAAACACGTGTCTGGAAGGGCCCTCCCCGTCGTAACTCGAGAATATACCCCAGGTTCCGGCCGCAACTCGAGAAAAACCATGAGACTTCCCCCTCGCTGTGACATGAGGCCCGATTCCCCTGCACTGCGTGCAGAGCAATTCCATGTTCCACATCAAACGTGAAATGAGACTTGATTTCCTTGATCGCACTGCAGAGAAAACCCAAAATCACTGTCTCAAGTCGAGAGGGATCCTGAGGTCACTGGAGCAACAGGAAAGGGCTCCGTGCACCCCAAATCAACTCGAGATGAGAGCTTAGTCCCTGGCTTCGAGTCAAGAGGAATACCAACTTTCCACAAGCACCTCAAGAGGAGGCTTCTCTCAGCTACAGGTATGTGAGAGGGACCCTGAGTTTGTGGCCTCAAGTGGAATGGACACCGAGATGCTCTGACTCGAGGTAAGGCCAGATATCCCTGCAGTGAATTGAATGCAGGCTCGTCTTTCATCTCCATAGACGAAGAGATGTCTGAATCCCCTGTGGAGACCACAGAGAAAGACCTAGTCCTCCGCCTCATCATGACTGGAGCCTCACATCCTTTGAAAACTCGAGAGGTCTGTGGAGATCAATGCTTCCAAAGGAGACGATGCCTGACTCTTCTTGAAAATGGATAGGAGTCCCAGGATCCCTGTGGCACGTGGAAAGGGACTCTGGGTCTCCCGCCTCACGTGGAGACGCCTCCCAATTGCCATGCCAAGACTCGAGGAGAATCCCGAGGTGTCCCCCGCACCTAGGCAGGAGTCCTGACGTCGCTGAACAAACACGTGTCTGGAAGGGCCCTCCCCATCGTAACTCGAGAATATACCCCAGGTTCCGGCCGCAACTCAAGAAAAACCATGAGACTTCCCCCTCGCCGCGAGATGAGGCCTGATTCCCCTGCACTGCGTGCAGAGCAATTCCGTGTTCCACATCAAACGTGAAAGGAGCCTTGATTTCCTTGATGGCACTCTAGAGAAAACCCAAGATCACTGTCTTATGTCTAGAGGGATCCTGAGGTCACTGGAGCAACACGAAAGGGCTCCGTGGAACGCAAATCAACTCGAGATGAGAGCTTAGTCCCTGGCTTCGTCTAAAGAGGAAAACCAACTTTCCACAAGCACCTCAAGAGGAGGCTTCTCTCAGCTACAGGTATGTGAGAGGGCCCCTGAGTTTGTGGCCTCAAGTGGAATGGACACCGAGATGCTCTGACTCGAAGTAAGGCCGGATATCCCTGCAGTGAATTGAATGCAGGCTCGTCTTGCATCTCCCAACACGAAGGGATGTCTGAATCCCCTGTGGAGACCACAGAGAAAGACCTAGTTCTCCGCCTCTTTGGGACCAGAGGCCTCATATCCTTTGAAAACTCGAGAGGTCCGCGGAGATCAATGCTTCCAAAGGAGACGATGCCTGACTCCTCTTGAAAATGGACAGGAGTCCCAGGAACCCTGTGGCACGTGGAAAGGGACGCTGGGTCTCCCGCCTCACGTGGAGACGCCTCCCAATTGCCATGCCTAGACTCGAGGAGAATCCCGAGGTGTCCCTCTCACCTAGGCAGGAGTCCTGACGTCGCTGAACAAACACGTGTCTGGAAGGGCCCTCCCCATCGTAACTCGAGAATATACCCCAGGTTCCGGCCGCAACTCAAGAAAAACCGTGAGACTTCCCCCTCGCTGCGAGATGAGGCCCGATTCCCCTGCACTGCGTGCAGAGCAATTCCGTGTTCCACATCAAACGTGAAAGGAGCCTTGATTTCCTTGATCGCACTCCAGAGAATACCAAAAGTCACTGTCTCAAGTCTAGAGGGAACCTGAGGTCACTGGAGCAACACGAAAGGGCTCCATGGACCCCAAATAAACTCGAGATGAGAGCTTAGTCCCTGGCTTCGACTCAAGAGGTATACCAACTTTCCACAAGCACCTCAAGGGGAGGCTTCTCTCAGCTACAGGTAGGTGAGAGGGACCCTGAGTTTGTGGCCTCAAGTGGAATGGACACCGAGATGCTCTGACTCAATGTAAGGCCGGATATCCCTGCAGTGAATTGAATGCAGGCTCGTCTTCCATCTCCCAAGACGAAGGGATGTCTGAATCCCCTGTGGAGACCACAGAGAAAGACCTAGTCCTCCGCCTCAACACGACCGGAGGCCTGACATCCTTTGAAAACTCGAGAGGTCCCCGGAGATCAATGCTTCCAAAGGAGACGATGCCTGACTCCTCCTGAAAATGGATAGGAGTCCCAGGATCCCTGTGGCACGTGGAAAGGGACCCTGGGTCTCCCTCTTCACGTGGAGACGCGTCCCAATTGCCATGCCAAGACTCGAGGAGAATCCCGAGGTGTCCCTCGCACCTAGGCAGGAGTCCTGACGACGCTGAACAAACACGTGTCCGGAAGGGCCCTCCCCGTCGTAACTCGAGAATATACCCCAGGTTCCGGCTGCAACTCAAGAAAAACCATGAGACTTTCCCCTCGCCGCGAGATGAGGCCCGATTCCCCTGCACTGCGTGCAGAGCAATTCCGTGTTCCACATTAAACGTGAAAGGAGCTTGATTTCCTTGATGGCACTCCAGAGAAAAGGCAAGATCACTGTCTCAAGTCTAGAGGGATCCTGAGGTCACTGGAGCAACACGAAAGGGCTCCGTGGACCCCAAATCAACTCGAGATCAGAGCTTAGTCCCTGGCTTCGACTCAAGAGGAATACCAACTTTCCACAAGCACTTCAAGAGGAGGCTTCTCTCAGCTAGAGGTATGCGAGAGGGACCCGGAGTTTGTGGCCTCAAGTGGAATGGACACCGTGATGCTCTGACTCGAAGTAAGGCCAGATATCCCTTCAGTGAATTGAATGCAGGCTCGTCTTGCATCTCCCAAGACAAATGGATGTCTGAATCCCCTGTGGAGAGCACAGAGAAAGATCTAGTTCTCATCCTCTTCGGGACCGGAGGCCTGACATCCTTTGAAAACTCGAGAGGTCTGCGGAGATCAATGCTTCCAAAGGAGACGATGCCTGACTCCTCTTGAAAATGGATAGGAGTCCCAGGATCCCTGTGGCACGTGGAAAGGGACGCTGGGTCTCCAGCCTCACGGGGAGACGCGTCCCAGTTGCCATGCCAAGACTCGAGGAGAATCCCGAGGAGTCCCTCGCACCTAGGCAGGAGTCCTGACGTCGCTGAAAAAACATGCGACCTGAAGGGCCCTCCCCATCTTAACTTGAGAATATACCCCAGGTTCCGGCCGCAACTCGAGAAAAACCATGAGACTTCCAACTCGCCGAGAGATGAGGCACGATTCCCATGCACTGCGTGCAGAGAAATTCCGTGATCCACATCAAACGTGAAAGGAGCCTTGATTTCCTTGATGGCACTCCAGAGAAAACCCAAGATCACTGTCTCAAGTCTAGAGGGATCCTGAGGTCACTGGAGCAACAGGAAAGGGCTCCGTGGACCCAAATCAACTCGAGATGAGAGCTTAGTCCCTGGCTTCGACTTAAGAGGAATACCAACTTTCCACAAGGACTTCAAGAGGAGGCTTCTCTCAGCTACAGGTATGTGAGAGGGACCATGAGTTTGTGGCCTCAAGTGGAATGGACACTGAGATGCTCTGACTTGAAGTAAGGCCGGATATCCCTGCAGTGAATTGAATGCCGGCTCATCTTGCATCTCCCAAGACGAAGGGATGTCTGAATCCCCTGTGGAGACGACAGAGAAAGACCTAGTCCTCCGCCTCATCGCGACCGGAGGCCTCACATCCTTTGAAAACTCGAGAGGTCTGTGGAGATCAATGCTTCCAAAGGAGACGATGCCTGACTCCTCTTGAAAGTGGATAGGAGTCCCAGGATCCCTGTGGCACGTGGTAAGGGAACCTGGGTCTCCCGCCTCACGTGGAGACGTGTCCCAATTTCAATGCCAAGACTCGAGGAGAATCCCGAGGTGTCCCTCGCACCTAAGCAGGAGTCCTGATGTCGCTGAACAAACACGTGTCTGGAAGGGCCCTCCCCGTCGTAACTCGAGAATATACCCCAGGTTCCGGCCGCAACTCGAGGAATACCATGAGACTTCCCCCTAGCCGCGAGATGAGGGCCGATTGACCTGCACTGCATGCAGAGCAATTCCGTGTTCCACATCAAACGTGAAAGGAGCCTTGATTTCCTTGATGGCACTCCAGAGAAAACCCAAGATCACTGTCTCAAGTCTAGAGGGATCCTGAGGTCACTGGAGCAATATGAAAGGTCTCCGTGGACCCCAAATCAACTAGAAATGAGAGCTTTGTCCATGGCTTCGATTCAAGAGGAATACCAACTTTCCACAAGCACCTCAAGAGGAGGCTTCTCTCAGCTACAGGTATGTGAGAGGGACCCTGAGTTTGTGGCCTCAAGTGGAATGAACACCGAGAGGCTCTGACTGGAAGTAATGCCGGATATCCCTGCAGTGAATTGAATGCAGGCTCGTCTTGCATTTCCCAAGATGATGGGATGTCTGAATCCCCTGTGGAGACCACAGAGAAAGACCTAGTTATCCGCCTCATCGCGACCGGAGGCCTCACATCCTTTGAAAACTCGAGAGGTCTGCGGAAATCAATGCTTCCAAAGGAGACAATGCCTGAGTCCTCTTGAAAAAGGATACGAGTCCCAGGATCCCTGTGGCACCTGGAAAGGGACACTGGGTCTCCCGCCTCACGTGGAGACGCATCCCAATTGCCATGCCAAGACTCAAGGAGAATCCCGAGGTGTCCCTCGCACCTAGGCAGGAGTCCAGACGTCGCTGAACAAACACGTGTCTGGAAGGGCCCTCCCCGTCGTAACTCGAGAATATACCCCAGGTTCCGGCCGCAACTCGAGAAAAACCATGAGACTTCCCCCTCGCCGCGAGATGAGGCCCGATTCACCTGCACTGCATGCAGAGCAATTTCGTGTTCCAAATCAAACGGGAAAGGAGCCTTGATTTCCTTGATGGCACTCCAGAGAAAACCCAAGATCACTGTCTCAAGTCTAGAAGGATCCTGAGGTCACTGGAGCAACACGAAAGGGCTCCGTGGACCCCAAATCAACTCGAGATGAGAGCTTAGTCCCTGGCTTCGACTCAAGAAGAATACCAACTTTCCACAAGCACCTCAAGGGGAGGCTTCTCTCAGCTACAGGTATGTGAGAGGGACCCTGAGTTTGTGGCCTCAAGTGGAATGGACACCGAGATCCTCTGACTGGAAGTAAGGCCGGATATCCCTGCAGTGAATTGAATGCAGGCTCGTGTTACATCTCACAAGACGAAGGGATGTCTGAATCCCCTCTGGAGACCACAGAGAAAGACCTAGTCCTCCGCCTCATCGCGACCGGAGGCCTCACATCCTTGGAAAACTCGAGAGGTCCCCGGAGATCAATGCTTCCAAAGGAGACGATGCCTGACTCCTCTTGAAAATGGATAGGAGCCCCAGGATCCCTGTGGCATGTGAAAAGGGACCCTGGGTCTCCCGCCTCACGTGGAGACGCGTCTCAATTGCCATGCCAAGACTCGAGGAGAATCCTGAGGTGTCCCTCGCACCTATGCAGGAGTCCTGACGTCGATGAACAAACACGTGTCAGGAAGGGCCCTCCCCGTCGTAACTCGAGAATATACCCCAGGTTCCGGCCGCAACTCGAGAAAAACCATGAAACTTCCCCCTCGCCGCGAGATGAGGCCCGATTCCCCTGCACTGCGTGCAGAGCAATTCCGTGTTCCACATCAAACGTGAAAGGAGCCTTTATTTCCTTGATGGCACTCCAGAGAAAACCCAAGATCACTGTCTCAAGTCTAGAGGGATCCTGAGGTCACTGGAGCAACACGAAAGGGCTATGTGGACCCCAAATCATCTCGAGATGAGAGCTTAGTCCCTGGCTTCGACTCAAGAGGAATACCAACTTTCCACAAGCACCTCAAGAGGAGGCTTCTCTCAGCTACTGCTAGGTGAGAGGGACCCTGAGTTTGTGGCCTCAAGTGGAATGGACACCGAGATGCTCTGACTCGAAGTAAGGCCGGATATCCCTGCAGTGAATTGAATGCAGGCTCGTCTTGCATCTCCCAAGACGAAGGGATGTCTGAATCCCCTGTGGAGACCACAGAGAAAGACCTAGTTATCTGCCTCATCGCAACCGGAGGCCTCACATCCTTTGAAAACTCGAGAGGTCCGCTGAGATCAATGCTTCCAAAGGAGACGATGCCTGACTCCTCTTGAAAATGGATACGAGTCCCAGGATCCCTGTGGCACGTGGAAAGGGACCCTGGGTCTCCCGCCTCACGTGGAGACGCGTCCCAATTGCCATGCCAAGACACGAGGAGAATCCCGAGGTGTCCCTCGCTCCTAGGCAGAGTCCTGACGTCGCTGAACAAACACGTGTCTGGAAGGGCCCTCCCCGTCGTAACTCGAGAATATACCCCAGGTTCCGGCCGCAACTCGAGGAATACCATGAGACTTCCCCCTACCCGCGAGATGAGGGCCGATTCACCTGCACTGCATGCAGAGCAATTCCGTGTTCCACATCAAACGTGAAAGGAGCCTTGATTTCCTTGATGGCACTCCAGAGAAAACCCAAGATCAATGTATCAAGTCTAGAGGGATCCTGAGGTCACTGCAGCAACACGAAATGGCTCCGTGGACCCAAATCAACTCGAGATGAGAGCTTAGTCCCTGGCTTCGACTCAAGAGGAATACCAACTTTCCACAAGCACCTCAAGGGGAGGCTTCTCTCAGCTACTGGTATGTGAGAGGGACCCTGAGTTTGTGGCCTCAAGTGGAATGGTCACTGAGATGCTCTGACTTGAAGTAAGGCCGGATATCCCTGCAGTGAATTGAATGCAGGCTCATCTTGCATCTCCCAAGACGAAGGGATGTCTGAATCCCCTGTGGAGACGACAGAGAAAGACCTAGTCCTCCGCCTCATCGCGACCGGAGGCCTCACATCCTTTGAAAACTCGAGAGGTCTGTGGAGATCAATGTTTCCAAAGGAGACGATGCCTGACTCCTCTTGAAAGTGGATAGGAGTCCCAGGATCCCTGTGGCACGTGGAAAGGTACACTGGGTCTCCCGACTCACGTGGAGACGCGTCCCAATTGCAATGCCAAGACTCGAGGAGAATCCCGAGGTGTCCCTCGCACTTAAGCAGGAGTCCTGAGGTCGCTGAACAAACACGTGTCTGGAAGGGCCCTCCCCGTCGTAACTCGAGAATATACCCCAGGTTCCGGCCGCAACTCGAGGAATACCATGAGACTTCCCCCTACCCGCGAAATGAGGGCCGATTCACCTGCACTGCATGCAGAGCAATTCCGTGTTTCACATCAAACGTGAAAGGAGCCTTGATTTCCTTGATGGCACTCCAGAGAAAACCCAAGATCAATGTATCAAGTCTAGAGGGATCCTGAGGTCACTGGAGCAACACGAAAGGGCTCCGTGGACCCAAATCAACTCGAGATGAGAGCTTAGTCCCTTGCTTCGACTCAAGAGGAATACCAACTTTCCACAAGGACTTCAAGAGGAGGCTTCTCTCAGCTACAGGTATGTGAGAGGGACCATGAGTTTGTGGCGGCCTCAAGTGGAATGGACACTGAGATGCTCTGACTTGAATTAAGGCCGGATATCCCTGCAGTGAATTGAATGCAGGCTCATCTTGCATCTCCCAAGACGAAGGGATGTCTGAATCCCCTGTGGACATGACAGAGAAAGACCTAGTCCTCCGCCTCATCGCGACCGGAGGCCTCACATCCTTTGAAAACTCGAGAGGTCTGTGGAGATCAATGCTTCCAAAGGAGACGATGCCTGACTCCTCTTGAAAGTGGATAGGAGTCCCAGGATCCCTGTGGCACGTGGAAAGGTACACTGGGTCTCCCGCCTCACGTGGAGACGCGTCCCAATTCCAATGCCAAGACTCGAGGAGAATCCCGAGGTGTCCCTCGCACCTAAGCAGGAGTCCTGAGGTCGCTGAACAAACACGTGTCTGGAAGGGCCCTCCCCGTCGTAACTCGAGAATATACCCCAGGTTCCGGCCGCAACTCGAGGAATACCATGAGACTTCCCCCTACCCGTGAGATGAGGGCCGATTCACCTGCACTGCATGCAGAGCAATTCCGTGTTTCACATCAAACATGAAAGGAGCCTTGATTTCCTTGATGGCACTCCAGAGAAAACCCAGGATCACTGTCTCAAGTCTAGAGGGATCCTGAGGTCACTGGAGCAATACGAAAGGGCTCCATGGACCCCAAATCAACTACAAATGAGATCTTTGTCCATGGCTTCGGCTCAAGAGGAATACCAACTTTCCACAAGCACCTCAAGAGGAGGCTTCTCTCAGCTACAGGTATGTGAGAGGGACCCTGAGTTTTTGGCCTCAAGTGGAATGGACACCGAGTGGCTCTGACTGGAAGTAAGGCCGGATATCCCGGCAGTGAATTGAATGCAGGCTCGTCTTGCATTTCCCAAGATGAAGGGATGTCTGAATCCCCTGTGGAGACCACAGAGAAAGACCTAGTTCTCCGCCTCATCGCGACCGGAGGCCTCACATCCTTTGAAAACTTGAGAGGTCCGCGGAGATCAATGCTTCCCAAGGAGACAATGCCTGAGTCCTCTTGAAAATGGATAGGAGTCCCAGGATCCCTGTGGCACCTGGAAAGGGACACTGGGTCTCCCGCCTCACATGGAGACGCATCCCACTTGCCATGCCAAGACTCGAGGAGAATCCCGAGGTGTCCCTCGCACCTAGGCAGGAGTCCTGACGTCGCTGAACAAACACGTGTATGGAAGGGCCCTCCCCGTCGTAACTCGAGAATATACCCCAGGTTCCGGCCGCAACTCGAGAAAAACCATGAGACTTCCCCCTCGCCGCGAGATGAGGCCCGATTCACCTGCACTGCGTGCAGAGCAATTCCATGTTCCAAATCAAACGTGAAAGGAGCCTTGATTTCCTTGATGGCCCTCCAGAGAAAACCCAAGATCACTGTCTCAAGTCTAGAGGGATCCTAAGGTCACTGGAGCAACACGAAAGGGCTCCGTGGACCCCAAATCATCTCGAGATGAGAGCTTAGTCCCTGGCTTCGACTCAAGAGGAATACCAACTTTCCACAAGCACCTCAAGAGGAGGCTTCTCTCAGCTACAGGTATGTGAGAGGGACCCTGAGTTTGTGGCCTCAAGTGGACTGGACACCGAGATGCTCTGACTGGAAATAAGGCCGGATATCCCTGCAGTGAATTGAATGCAGGCTCGTCTTGCATCTCCCAAGATGAAGGGATGTCTGAATCCCCTGTGGAGACCACAGAGAAAGACCTAGTCCTCCGCCTCATCGCGACCGGAGGCCTCACATCCTTTGAAAACTCGAGAGGTCTGCGGAGATCAATGCTTCCAAAGGAGACGATGCCTGACTCCTCTTGAAAATGGATAGCAGTCCCAGGATCCCTGTGGCACGTGGAAAGGGACCCTGGGTCCCCAGCCTCACGTGGAGACGCGTCCCAATTGCAATGCCAAGACTCGAGGAGAATCCCGAGGTGTCCCTCGCACCTAGGCAGGAGTCCTGACGTCGCTGAACAAACACGTGTCTGGAAGGGATCTCCCCGTCGTAATTCGAGAATATACCCCAGATTCCGGCCGCAACTTGAGAAAAACCATGAGACATCCCACTTGCCGTGAGATGAGCCCCGATTCCCCTGCACTGCTTGCAGAGCAATTCCGTGTTCCACATCAAACTTGAAAGGAGCCTTGATTTCCTTGATGGCACTCCAGAGAAAACCCAAGATCACTGTCTCAAGTCTAGAGGGATCCTGAGGTCACTGGAGCAACACGAAAGGGCTCCGTGGACCCCAAATCAACTCGAGATGAGAGCTTAGTCCCTGGCTTCGACTCAAGAGGAATACCAACTTTCCACAAGCACCTCAAGAAGAGGCTTCTCTCAGCTACAGGTATATTTGAGGGACCCTGAGTTTGTGGCCTCAAGTGGAATGGACACCGAGATGCTCTGACTTGAAGTAAGGCCTGATATCCCACCAGTGAATTGAATGCAGGCTCGTCTTGCATCTCCCAATACGAAGGGATGTCTGAATACCCTCTGGGGACGACAGAGAAAGACCTAGTCCTCCTCTTTATCGTGACCGGAGGACTCACATCCTTTGAAAACTCGAGAGGTCCGCGGAGATCAAAGCTTCCAAAGGAGACGATGCCTGACTCCTCTTGAAAATGGATAGGAGTCCCAGGATCCCGTTGGCACGTGGAAAGGGACCCTGGGTCACCCGCCTCACGTGGAGACGCGTCCCAATTGCCATGCCAAGACTCGAGGAGAATCCCGAGGTGTCCCTCGCACCTAGGCAGGAGTCCTGACGTCGCTGAACAAAAACGTGTCTGGAAGGGCCCTCCCCGTCGTAACTCGAGAATATACCCCAGGGTCCGTCCGCAACTCGAGAAAAACCAAGAGACTATCCCCTCGCCGCGAGATGAGGCCCGATTCCCCTGCACTGCATGCAGAGCAATTCCGTGTTCCACATCAAAGGTGAGAGGACCCTTGATTTCCTTGATGGCACTCCAGAGAAAACCCAAGATCACTGTCTCAAGTCTAGAGGGAACCTGAGGTCACTGGAGCAACACGAAAGGGCTCGGTGAACCCCAAATCAACTCCAGATGAGAGCTTAGTCCCTGGCTTCGACTCAAGAGGAATACCAACTTTCCACAAGCACCTTAAGGGGAGGCTTCTCTCAGCTACTGGTATGTGAGAGGGACCCTGAGTGTGTGGCCTCAAGTGGAATGGACACGGAGATGCTCTGACTCGAAGTAAGGCCAGATATATCTGCAGTGAATTGAATACAAGCTCGTCTTTCATCTCCCAAGACGAAGGGATGTCTGAATCCCCTGTGGAGACCACAGAGAAAGACCTACTTCTCCGCCTCATCGCGACCGGAGGGCTCACATCCTTTGAAAACTCGAGAGGTCCGCGGAGATCAATGCTTCCAAAGGAGACGATGCCTGACTACTCTTGAAAATGGAAACGAGTCCCAGGATCCCGGTGGCACGTGGAAAGGGACCCTGGGTCTCCCGCCTCACGTGGAGACGCATCCCAATTGCCATGCCAAGACTCGAGGAGAATCCCGAGGTGTCCCTCGCACCTAGGCAGGAGTCCTGACGTCGCTGAACAAACACGTGTCTGGTAGGGCCCTCCCCGACGTAACTCGAGAATATACCCCAGGGTCCGTCCGCAACTGGAGAAAAACCATGAGACTTCCCCCTCGCCACGAGATGAGGACCGATTCCCCTGCACTGCGTGCAGAGCATTCCATGTTCCACCTCAAACGTGAAAGGAGCCTTGATTTCCTTGATGTCACTCCAGAGAAAACCCAAGATCACTGTCTCAAGTCTAGAGGGATCCTGAGGTCACTGGAGCAACACGAAAGGGCTCCGTGGACCCCAAATCAACTCGAGATGAGAGCTTAGTCCCTGGCTTCGACTCAAGAGGAATACCAACTTTCCACAAGCACCTCAAGAGGAGGCTTCTCTCATCTACAGGTATGTGAGAGGGCCCCTGAGTTTGTGGCCTCAAGTGGAATGGACACCGAGATGCTCTGACTCGAAGTAAGGCCGAATATCCCTGCAGTGAATTGAATGCAGGCTCGTCTTGCATCTCCCAAGACGAAGGGATGTCTGAATCCCCTGTGGAGACCACAGAGAAAGACCTAGTCCTCCGCCTCATCGCGACCGGAGGCCTCACATCCTTGGAAAACTCGAGAGGTCCCCAGAGATCAATGCTTCCAAAGGAGACGATGCCTGACTCCTCTTGAAAATGGATACGAGTCCCAGGATCCCTGTGGCACGTGGAAAGGGACACTGGGTCTCCCGCCTCACGTGGAGACGCGTCCCAATTGCCATGCCAAGACTCGAGGAGAATCCCGAGGTGTCCCTCGCACCTAGGCAGGAGTCCTGACTTCGCTGAACAAACACGTGTCTGGAAGGGACCTCCCCGTCGTAACTCGAGAATATACCCCAGGTTCCGGCCGCAACTCGAGAAAAACCAAGAGACTATCCCCTCGCCGCGACATGAGGCCCGATTCCCCTGCACTGCATGCAGAGCAATTCCGTGTTCCACATCAAAGGTGAAAGGAGCCTTGATTTCCTTGATGGCACTCCAGAGAAAACCCAAGATCACTGGCTCAAGTCTAGAGGGATCCTGAGGTCACTGGAGCAACACGAAAGGGCTCGGGGAACCCCAAATCAACTCGAGATGAGAGCTTAGTCCCTGGCTTCGACTCAAGAGGAATACCAACTTTCCACAAGCACCTCAAGGGGAGGCTTCTCTCAGCTACTGGTATGTGAGAGGGACCCTGAGTTTGTGGCCTCAAGTGGAATGGACACCGAGATGCTCTGACTCGAAATATGGCCGGATATCCCTGCAGTGAATTGAAAGCAGGCTCGTCTTGCATCTCCCAAGACGAAGGGATGTCTGAATCCCCTGTGGAGACCACAGAGAAAGACCTAGTTCTCCACCTCAACGCGAACGGAGTACTCACATCCTTTGAAAACTCGAGAGGTCCGCTGAGATCAATGCTTCCAAAGGAGACGATGCCTGACTCCTCTTGAAAATGGATACGAGTCCCAGGATCCCTGTGGCACGTGGAAAGGGACCCTGGGTCTCCCGCCTCACGTGGAGACGCGTCCCAATTGCCATGCCAAGACTCGAGGAGAATCCCGAGGTGTCCCTCGCACCTAGGCAGGAGTCCTGACTTCGCTGAACAAACACGTGTATGGAAGGGACCTCCCCGTCGTAACTCGCGAATATACCCCAGGTTCCGTCCGCAACTGGAGAAAAAACATGAGACTTCCCCCTCGCCGCGAGATGAGGCCCGATTCCCCTGCACTGCGTGCAGAGCAATTCCATGTTCCACCTCAAACGTGAAAGGAGCCTTGATTTCCTTGATGGCACTCCAGAGAAAACCCAAGATCACTGTCTCAAGTCTAGATGGATCCTGAGGTCACTGGAGCAACACGAAAGGGCTCCGTGGACCCCAAATCAACTCGAGATGAGAGCTTAGTCCCTGGCTTCGACTCGAGAGGAATACCAACGTTCCACAAGCACCTCAAGAGGAGGTTTCTCTCAGCTACAGGTATGTGAGAGGGACCCTGAGTTTGTGGCCTCAAGTGGAATGGACACGGAGATGCTCTGACTCGAAGTAAGGCCGGATATCCCTGCAGTGAATTGAATGCAGGCTCGTCTTGCATCTCCCAAGACGAAGGGATGACTGAATCCCCTCTGGAGACCACAGAGAAAGACCTAGTCCTCCGCCTCATCGCGACCGGAGGCCTCACATCCTTGGAAAACTCGAGAGGTCCCCGGAGATCAATGCTTCCAAAGGAGACGATGCCTGACTCCTCTTGAAAATGGATAGAAGTCCCAGGATCCCTGTGGCACATGAAAAGGGACCCTGGGTTTCCCGCCTCACGTGGAGACGCATCTCAATTGCCATGCCAAGACTCGAGGAGAATCCCGAGGTGTCCCTCGCACCTAGGCAGGAGTCCTGACTTCGCTGAACAAACACGTGTATGGAAGGGACCTCCCCGTCGTAACTCGAGAATATACCCCAGGTTCCGGCCCCAACTCGAGAAAAACCAAGAGACTATCCACTCGCCGCGAGATGAGGCCCGATTCCCCTGCACTGCATGCAGAGCAATTCCGTGTTCCACATCAAAGGTGAAAGGAGCCTTGATTTCCTTGATGGCACTCCAGAGAAAACCCAAGATCACTGGCTCAAGTCTAGAGGGATCCTGAGGTCACTGGAGCAACACGAAAGGGCTCGGGGAACCCCAAATCAACTCGAGATGAGAGCTTAGTCCCTGGCTTCGACTCAAGAGGAATACCAACTTTCCACAAGCACCTCAAGGGGAGGCTTCTCTCAGCTACTGGTATGTGAGAGGGACCCTGAGTTTGTGGCCTCAAGTGGAATGGACACCGAGATGCTCTGACTCGAAATATGGCCGGATATCCCTGCAGTGAATTGAAAGCAGGCTCGTCTTGCATCTCCCAAGACGAAGGGATGTCTGAATCCCCTGTGGAGACCACAGAGAAAGACCTAGTTCTCCGCCTCAACGCGAACGGAGTACTCACATCCTTTGAAAACTCGAGAGGTCCGCTGAGATCAATGCTTCCAAAGGAGACGATGCCTGACTCCTCTTGCAAATGGATAGGAGTCCCAGGTTCCCTGTGGCACGTGGAAAGGGACCCTGTGTCTCGTGCCTCACGTGGAGATGCGTCCCAATTGCCATGCCAAGACTCGAGGAGAATCCCGAGGTGTCCCTCGCACCTAGGCAGGAGTCCTGACTTCGCTGAACAAACACGTGTATCGAAGGGACCTCCCCGTCGTAACTCGAGAATATACCCCAGGTTCCGGCCGCAACTCGAGAAAAACCAAGAGACTATCCCCTCGCCGCGAGATGAGGCCCGATTCCCCTGCACTGCATGCAGAGCAATTCCGTGTTCCACATCAAAGGTGAAAGGAGCCTTGATTTCCTTGATGGCACTCCAGAGAAAACCCAAGATCACTGGCTCAAGTCTAGAGGGATCCTGAGGTCACTGGAGCAACACGAAAGGGCTCGGGGAACCCCAAATCAACTCGAGATGAGAGCTTAGTCCCTGGCTTCGACTCAAGAGGAATACCAACTTTCCACAAGCACCTCAAGGGGAGGCTTCTCTCAGCTACAGGTATGTGAGAGGGACCCTGAGTTTGTGGCCTCAAGTGGAATGGACACCGAGATGCTCTGACTCGAAGTAAGGCTGGATATCCCTGCAGTGAATTGGAAGCAGGCTCGTCTTGCATCTCCCAAGACGAAGGGCTGTCTGAATCCCCTGTGGAGACCACAGAGAAAGACCTAGTCCTCCGCCTCAAAGCGACCGGAGGCTTCACATCCTTTAAAAACTCGAGAGGCCGGCGGAGATCAATGCTTCCAAAGGAGACGATGCGTGACTCCTCTTGAAAATGGATAGGAGTCCCAGGATCCCTGTGGCACGTGGAAAGGGACCCTGGGTCTCCCGCCTCACGTGGAGACGCGTCCCAATTGCCATGCCAAGACTCGAGGAGAATCCCGAGGTGTCCCTCGCACCTAGGCAGGAGTCCTGACGTCGCTGAACAAACACGTGTCTGGAAGGGCCCTGCCCGTCATAACTCGAGAATATAACACAGGTTCCAGGCGCGACTCGAGAAAAACCATGAGAATTCCACCTCGCCGAGAGATGAGGCTCGATTCCCCTGCACTGCGTGCAGAGCAATTCCGTGTTCCACATCAAACGTGAAAGGAGCCTTGATTTCCTTGATGGCACTCCAGAGAAAACCCAAGATCACTGTCTCAAGTCTAGAGGGATCCTGAGGTCACTGGAACAACACGAAAGGGCTCCGTGGACCCCAAATCAACTCGAGATGAGAACTTAGTCCCTGGCTTCCACTCAAGAGGAATACCAACTTTCCACAAGCACCTCAAATGGAGGCTTCCTTCAGCTACAGGTATGTGAGAGGGACCCTGAGTTTGTGGCCTCAAGTGGAATGGACACCGAGATGCTCTGACTCGAAGTTAGGCCGGATATCGCTGCAGTGAATTGAATGCAGGCTCGTCTTGCATTTCCCAAGACGAAGGGATGTCTGAATCCCCTGTGGAGACCACAGAAAAAGACCTAGTCCTCCGCCTCATCGCGACCGGAGGGCTCACATCCTTTGAAAACTCGAGAGGTCCGCGGAGATCAATGCTTCCAAAGGAGACGATGCCTGACTCCTCTTGAAAATGGATAGGAGTCCCAGGATCCCTGTGGCACGTGGAAAGGGACCCTGGGTCTCCCGCCTCAGGTGGAGACGCGTCCCAATTGCCATGCCAAGACTCGAGGAGAATCCCGAGGTGTCCCTCGCACCTAGGCAGTGGTCCTTATGTCGCTGAACATACACGTGTCTGGAAGGGCCCTCCCCGTCGTAACTCGAGAATATACCCCAGGTTCCGGCCGCAACTCGAGAAAAACCATGAGACTCCCCCTCCCCGCGAGATGAGGCCCGATTCCCCTGCACTGCGTCCAGAGCAATTCCGTGTTCCACATCAAACGTGAAAGGAGCCTTGATTTCCTTGATGACACTCCAGAGAAAACCCAAGATCACTGTCTCAAGTCTAGAGGGATCCTGAGGACACTGGAGCAACACGAAAGAGCTCCGTGAACCCCAAATCAACTCGAGATGAGAGCTTAGTCCCTGGCTTCGACTCAAGAGGAATACCAACTTTCCACAAGCACCTCAAGAGGAGGCTTCTCTCAGCTACATGTATGTGAGAGGTACCCTGAGTGTGTGGCCTCAAGTGGAATGGACACCGAGATGCTCTGACTCGAAGTAAGGCCGGATATTCCTGCAGTGAATTGAATAGAAGCTCGTCTTTCATCTCCCAAGACGAAGGGATGTCTGAATCCCCTGTGGAGACCACAGAGAAAGACCTAGTTCTCCGCCTCATCGCGACCGGAGGGCTTACATCCTTTGAAAACTCGAGAGGTCCGCGGAGATCAATGCTTCCAAAGGAGACGATGCCTGACTCCTCTTGAAAATGGATAGGAGTCCCAGGATCCCTTTGCACGTGGAAAGGGACCCTGGGTCTCCCGCCTCAGGTGGAGTCGCGTCCCAACTGCCATGCCAAGACTCGAGGAGAATCCCGAGGTGTCCCTCGCACCTAGGCAGGAGTCCTGACGTCGCTGAACAAACACGTGTCTGGAAGGGCCCTCTCCGTCGTAACTCGAGAATATACCCCAGGTTCCGGCCCAACTCGAGAAAAACCATGAGACTTCCCCCTCGTCGCGAGATGAGGCCCGATTCCCCTGCAGTGCGTGCAGAGCAATTCCGTGTTCCACATCAAACGTGAAAGGAGCCTTGATTTCCTTGATGGCACTCCAGAGAAAACCCAAGATCACTGTCTCAAGTCTAGAGGGATCCTGAGGTCACTGGAGCAACAAGAAAAGCCTCCGTGGAACCCAAATCAACTCGAGATGAGAGCTTAGTCCCTGGCTTCCACTCAAGATGAATACCAACTTTCCATAAGCACCTCAAGAGGAGGCTTCTCTCAGCTACAGGTATGTGAGAGGGACCCTGAGTTTGTGGCCTCAAGTGGAATGGACACCGAGATGCTCTGACTCGAAGTAAGGCCGGATATCCCTGCAGTGAATTGAATGCAGGCTCGTCTTGCATCTCCCAAGACGAAGGGATGTCTGAATCCCCTGTGGAGACCACAGAGAAAGACCTAGTCCTCCCCCTCAATGCGACTGGAGGCCTCACATCCTTTGAAAACTCGAGAGGTCCGCGGAGATCAATGCTTCCAAAGGAGACGATGTCTGACTCCTCTTGAAAATGGATAGGAGTCCCAGGATCCCTGTGGCACGTGGAAAGCGACCCTGGGTCTCCCGCCTCACGTGGAGACGCGTCCCAATTGCCATGTCAAGACTCGAGAAGAATCCCAAGGTGTCCCTCGCACCTAGGCAGGAGTCCTGACGTCGTTGAACAAACACGTGTCTGGAAGGGCCCTCCCCGTCGTAACTCGAGAATATACCCCAGGTTCCGGCCGCAACTCGAGAAAAACCATGAGACTTCCCCCTCGCCGCGAGATGAGGCTCGATTCCCCTTCACTGTGTGCAGAGAAATTCCGTGTTCCACATCAACCATGAAAGGAGCCTTGATTTCCTTGATGGCACTCCAGAGAAAACCCAAGATCACTGTCTCAAGTCTAGAGGGATCCTGAGGTCACTGAAGCAACACGAAAGAGCTCCGAGGAGCCCAAATCAAATCGAGATGAGAGCTTAGTCCCTGGCTTCGACTCAAGAGGAATACCAACTTTCCTCATGCAACTCAAGAGTAGGCTTCTCTCAGCTACAGGTATGTGAGAGGGACCCTGAGTTTGTGGCCTCAAGTGGAATGGACACCGAGATGCTCTGACTCGAAGTAAGGCCAGATATCCCTGCAGTGAATTGAAAGCAGGCTTGTCTATCATTTCCCAAGACAAAGGGATGTCTGAATACCTGTGGAGACCACAGAGAAATACCTAGTCCTCCGCCTCAAAGCGAACTGAGGCCTCACATCCTTTGAAAACTCGAGAGGTCCGTGGAGATCAATGCTTCCAAAGGAGACGATGCCTGACACCTCTTGAAAATGGATAGGAGTCCCAGGATCCCTGTGGCACGTGGAAAGGGACACTGGGTCTCCCGCTCACGTGGAGACGCGTCCCAATTGCCATGCCAAGACTCGAGGAGAATCCCGAGGTGTCCCTCGCACCTAGGCAGGAGTCCTGACGTCGCTGAACAAACACGTGTCTGGAAGGGCCTTAACCATCGTAACTCGAGAATATACCCCAGGGTCCGGCCGCAACTCGAGAAAACCATGAGACTTCCCCCTCGCCGCGAGATGAGGCCCGATTCCCCTGCACTGCCTGCAGAGCAATTCCGTGTTCCACATCAAACGTGAAAGGAGCCTTGATTTCCTTGATGGCACTCCAGAGAAAACCCAAGATCACTGTCTCAAGTCTAGAGGGATCCTGAGGTCACTGGAGCAACACGAAAGAGCTCCGTGGACCCCAAATCAACTCGAGATGAGAGCTTAGTCCCTGGCTTCGACTCAAGTGGAATACCAACTTTTCACAAGCACCTCAAAAGGAGGCTTCTCTCAGCTTGAGGTATGTGAGAGGGACCCTGAGTTTGTGGCCTCAAGTGGAATGGACACCGAGATGCTCTGACTTGAAGTAAGGCCGGATATCCCTGCAGTGAATTGAATGCAGGCTCGTCTTGTATCTCCCAAGAAGAAGGGATGTCTGAATCCCCTGTGGAGACCACAGAGAAAGACCTAGTCCTCCGCCTCAACGCGACCGGAGGCCTCACATCCTTTGAAATCTCGAGAGGTCCGCGGAGATCAATGCTTCCAATGGAGATGATGCCTGACTCCTCTTGCAAATGGATAGGAGTCCCAGGTTCCCTGTGGCACGTGGAAAGGGACCCTGTGTCTCGTGCCTCACGTGGAGATGCGTCCCAATTGCCATGCCAAGACTCGAGAAGAATCCTGAGGTGTCCGTCGCACCTAGGCAGGAGTCCTAACGTCGCTGAACAAACACGTGTATGGAAGGGCCCTGCCAGTCATAACTCGAGAATATAACACAGGTTCCAGGCGCGACTCGAGAAAAACCATGAGAATTCCACCTCGACGCGAGATGAGGCTCGATTCCCCTGCACTGTGTGCAGAGCAATTCCGTGTTCCACATCAAACGTGAAAGGAGCCTTGATTTCCTTGATGGCACTCCAGAGAAAACCCAAGATCACTGTCTCAAGTCTAGAGGGATCCTGAGGTCACTGGAGCAACACGAAAGGGCTCTGTGGACCCCAAATCAACTCGAGATGAGAGCTTAGTCCCTGGCTTCCACTCAAGAGGAATACCAACTTTCCACAAGCACCTCAAGAGGAGGCTTCTCTCAGCTACAGGTATGTGAGAGGGACCCTGAGTTTGTGGCCTCAAGTGGAATGGACACCGAGATGCTCTGACTCGAAGTAAGGCCGGATATCGCTGCAGTGAATTGAATGCAGGCTCGTCTTGCATTTCCCAAGACGAAGGGATGTCTGAATCCCCTGTGGAGACCACAGAGAAAGAGCTAGTCCTCCGCCTCATCGCGACCGGAGGGCTCACATCCTTTGAAAACTCGAGAGGTCCGCGGAGACCAATGCTTCCAAAGGAGACGATGCCTGACTCCTCTTGAAAATGGTTAGAAGTCCCAGGATCCCTGTCCACATGGACGGGGACCCTGGGTCTCCCGCTTCACGTGGAGACGCGTGCCAATTGCAATGCCAAGACTCGAGGAGAATCTCGAGGTGTCCATCGCACCTAGGCAGGAGTCCTGACGTCGCTGAACAAACACGTGTCTGGAAGGGCCCTCCACATCGTAACTCGAGAATATACCCAAGGGTCCGGTGCAACTCGAGAAAAACCATGAGACTTCCCCCTCGCCGCGAGATGAGACCCGATTCCCCTGCACTGGGTGCAGAGCAATTCCGTGTTCCACATCAAACGTGAAAGGAGCCTTGATTTCCTTGATGGCACTCCAGAGAAACCCCAAGATCACTGTCTCAAGTCTAGAGGGATCCTGAGGTCACTGGAGAAACACGTAAGGGCTCCGGGGACCCCACATCAACTCGAGATGAGAGCTTAGTCCCTGGCTTCGACTCAAGTGGAATATCAACTTTCCACAAGCACCTCAAGTGGAGGCTTCTCTCAGCTACATGTAGGTGAGAGGGACCCTGAGTTTGTGGCCTCAAGTGGAATGGACACCGAGATGCTCTGATTCGATGTAAGGCCGGATATCCCTGCAGTGAAGTGAATGCAGGCTCGTCTTGCATCTCCCAAGACGAAGGGATGACTGAATCCCCTGTGGAGACCACAGAGAAAGACCTAGTCCTCCGCCTCATCGCGACCGGAGGCCTCACATCCTTTGAAAACTTGAGAGGTCCGCGGAGATCAATGCTTCCAAAGGAGACGATGCCTGACTCCTCTTGAAAATGGATAGGAGTCCCAGGATCCCTGTGGCACGTGGAAAGGAACCCTGGGTCTCCCGCCTCACATGGAGACGCGTCCCAATTGCCATGCCAAGACTCGAGGAGAATCCTGAGGTGTCTCTCACACCTAGGCAGGAGTGCTAACGTCGCTGAACAAACACGTGTCTGGAAGGACCCTCCCCGTCGTGACTCGAGAATATGACCCAGGTTCAGGCCACAACTCGAGAAAAACCATGAGACTTCCCCCTCGCCGCGAGATGAGGCCCGATTCCCCTGCACTGCGTGCAGAGCAATTCCGTGTTCCACATCAAACATGAAAGGAGCCTTTATTTCCTTGATGGCACTCCAGAGAAAACCCAAGATCACTGTCTCAAGTCTAGAGGGATCCTGAGGTCACTGTAGCAACATGAAAGGGATCCCTGGACCCCAAATCAACTCGAGATGAGAGCGTAGTCCCTGGCTTCGACTCAAGAGGAATACCAACTTTCCACAAGCACCTCAAGAGGAGGCTTCTCTCAGCTACAGGTATGTGAGAGGGACCCTGAGTTTGTGGCCTCAAGTGGAATGGACACCGAGATGCTCTGACTCGAAGTAAGGCCGGATATCCCTGCAGTGAATAGAATGCAGGCTCGTCTTCAATCTCCCAAGACGAAGGGATGTCTGAATCCCCTGTGGAGACCACAGAGAAAGAACTAGTTATCCACCTCATCGCGAACAGAGGCCTCACATCCTTTGAAAACTCGAGAGGTCCACGGAGATCAATGCTTCCAAAGGAGACGATGCCTGACTCCTCTTGAAAATGGATAGGAGTCCCAGGATCCCTGTGGCACGTGGAAAGCGATCCTGGGTCTCCCGCCTCACGTGGAGACCCGTCCAAATTGCCATGCCAAGACTCGAGGAGAATCCCGAGGTGTCCCTCGCACCTAGGCAGGAGTCCTGACGTCGCTGAACAAATACGTGTCTGGAAGGGCCCTCCCCGTTGTAACTGGAAAATATACCCCAGGTTCAGGCCGCAACTCGGGAAAAACCATGAGACTTCCCCCTCGCCGCGAGATGAGGCCTGATTCCCCTGCAGTGCGTGAAGAGCAATTCCGTGTTCCACATCAAACGTGAAAGTAGCCTTGATTTCCTTGATGGCACTCCAGAGAAAACCCAAGATCACTGTCTCAAGTCTAGAGCCATTCTGAGGTCACTGTAGCAACAAGAAAGGGCTCCGTGGACCCCAATTGAACTCGATATGAGAGCTTACTCCCTGGCTTCCCCTCAAGAGTAATACGAACTTTCCACAAGTACCTCAAGAGGAGGCTTCTCTCTCCTACAGGTATGTGACAGGGACCCTGAGTTTGTGGCCTCAAGTAGAATGGACACGAGATGCTCTGACTCGAAATAAGGCTGGTTATCCCTGCAGGGAATTGAATACAGGCTCGTCTTGCATCTCCCAAGACGACGGGTTGTCTGAATCCGCTGTGGAGACCACAGAGAAAGACCTAGTATTCTGCCTCATCGGGACCGGAGGCCTCACATCCTTTGAAAACTCGAGAGGTCCGCGGAGATAAATCTTCCAAAAGATACGATGCCTGGCTCCTCTTGAAAATGGATAGGAGTCCCAGGATCCCTGTGGCACGGGGAAAGGGACACTGGGTCCCCGCCTCACGGGGAGACGCGTCCCAATAGCCATGCCAAGACTCGAGGAGAATCCCGAGGTGTCCCTCACACCTAGGCAGGAGTCCTGACGTCGCTGAACAAACATGTGTCTGGAAGGGCCCTCCCCGTCGTAACTCGAGAATATACCTCAGGTTCCGGCTGCAACTCGAGAAAAACCATGAGACTTCCCCCTCGCAGCGAGATGAGGTCCGATTCCCCTGCACTGCGTGCAGAGCAATTCTGTGTTTAACATCAAACCTGAAAGGAGACTTGATTTCTTGATGCCACTCCAGAGAAACCCCAAGATCACTGTCTGAACTCTAGAGGGATCCTGAGGTCACTGTAGCAACACAAAAGGGCTCCGTGGACCCCAAAGCAACTCGAGATGAGAGCTTAGTCCCCGGCTTCGCCTCAAGAGGAATACCAACTTTCCACAAGCACCTCAAGAGGAGGCTTCTATCAGCTACAGGTATGTGAGAGGGACCCTGAGTTTGTGGCCTCAAGTGGAATGGACACCGAGTTGCTCTTACTCGAGGTAAAGCCAGATATCCCTGCAGTGAATTGAATGCAGGCTCGTCTTGCATCTCCCAAGATGAAGGGATGTCTGAATCCCCTGTGGAGACCACAGAGAAAGTCCTAGTTCTCGCCTCATCGCGACCGGAGGCCTCACATCCTTTCAAAACTCGAGAGGTCCGCGGAGATCATGCTTCCAAAGGAGACGATGCCTGACTCCTCTTGAAAATGGATAGGAGTCCCAGGATCCCTGTGGCACGTGGAAAGGGACACTGGGTCTCCCGCCTCACGAGGAGACGCGTCCCAATTGCCATGCCAAGACTCGAGGAGAATCCCGAGGTGTCCCTCGCACCTAGGCAGGAGTCCAGATGTCGCTGAACAAACACGTATCTGGAGGGGCCCTCCCAGTCATAACTCGAGAATATACCCCATGTTCCGGCCGCAACTCCAGAAAAAACATGAGACTTCCCCCTCGCCGCGAGATGAGGACCGATTCCCCTGCACTGCGTGCAGAGCAATTCCGTGTTCCACATCAAACATGAAAGGAGCCTTGATTTCCCTGATGGCACTCCAGAGAAAACCCAAGATCACTGTCTCAAGCATAGAGAGATCCTGAGGTCACCGTAGCAACACGAAAGGGCTCCGTTGGCATCAAATGAACTCGAGATGAGAGCTTAGTCCCTGGCTTCGACTCAAGAGGAATACCAACTTTCCACAAGCACCTCAAGAGGAGGCTTCTCTCAGCTACAGGTATGTGAGAGGGCCCCTCAGTTTGTGGCCTCAAGTGGAATGGACACCGAGATGCTCTGACTCGAAGTAAGGCCGGATATCCCTGCAGTGAATTGAATGCAGGCTCGTCTTGCATCTCCCAAGACGAAGGGATGTCTGAATCCCCTGTGGAGACCACAGAGAAAGACCTAGTTATCGGCCTCATCGCGATCGGAGGCCTCACATCCTTTGAAAACTCGAGAGGTCCGCGGAGATCAATGCTTCCAAAGGAGATGATGCCTGATTCCTCTTGAAAATGGATAGGAGTCCCAGGATCCCTGTGGCACGGGGAAAGGGACACTGGGTCCCCGCCTCACGGGGAGACGCGTCCCAATAGCCATGCCAAGACTCGAGGAGAATCCCGAATTGTCCCTCCCACCTAGGCAGGAGTCCTGACGTCGCTGCACAAACATGTGTCTGGAATGGCCCTCCCCGTCGTAACTCGAGAGTATACCCCAGGTTCCGGCCACAACTCGAGAAAAACCATGAGACTTCCCCCTCGCCGCGAGATGAGGCCCGATTCCCCTGGACTGCGTGCAGAGCAATTCCATGTTCCACATCCAACATGAAAGGAGCCTTGATTTCCTTGATGGCACTCCAGAGAAAACCCAAGATCACTGTCTCAAGTCTAGAGGGATCCTGAGGTCACTGTGGCAACCCGAAAGGGCTCCGTGGACCCCAAATCAACTCGAGATGAGAGCTTAGTCCCTTTCTTCGACTCAAGAGGAATACCAACTTTCCACAAGCACCTCAAGAGGAGGCTTCCCTCAGCTACAGGTATGTGAGAGGGACCCTGAGTTTGTGGCCTCAAGTGGAATGGAGACCGAGATGCTCTGACTCGAAGTAAGGCCGGATATCCCTGCAGTGAATTGAATGCAGGCTCGTCTTGCATCTCCCAAGACGAAGGGATGTCTGAATCCCCTGTGGAGTCGACAGAGAAAGAACTAGTTCTCCGCCTCATCGCGACCAGAGGCCTCACATACTTTGAAAACTCGAGAGGTGCGCGGAGATCAATGCTTCCAAAGGAGACGATGCCTGACTACTCTTGAAAATGGATAGGAGTCCCAGGAACACTGTGGCACGTGGAAAGGGGTCCTGGGTCTCCCGCCTCACGTGGAGACCCGTCCCAATTGCCATGCCAAGACTCGAGGAGAATCCCGAGGTGTCCCTCACACCTAGGCAGGAGTCCTGACGTCGCTGAACAAACATGTGTCTGGAAGGGCCCTCCCCGTCGTAACTCGAGAATATACCTCAGGTTCCGGCTGCAACTCGAGAAAAACCATGAGACTTCCCCCTCGCAGCGAGATGAGGTCCGATTCCCCTGCACTGCGTGCAGAGCAATTCTGTGTTTAACATCAAACCTGAAAGGAGACTTGATTTCTTGATGCCACTCCAGAGAAACCCCAAGATCACTGTCTGAACTCTAGAGGGATCCTGAGGTCACTGTAGCAACACAAAAGGGCTCCGTGGACCCCAAAGCAACTCGAGATGAGAGCTTAGTCCCCGGCTTCGCCTCAAGAGGAATACCAACTTTCCACAAGCACCTCAAGAGGAGGCTTCTATCAGCTACAGGTATGTGAGAGGGACCCTGAGTTTGTGGCCTCAAGTGGAATGGACACCGAGTTGCTCTTACTCGAGGTAAAGCCAGATATCCCTGCAGTGAATTGAATGCAGGCTCGTCTTGCATCTCCCAAGATGAAGGGATGTCTGAATCCCCTGTGGAGACCACAGAGAAAGTCCTAGTTCTCGCCTCATCGCGACCGGAGGCCTCACATCCTTTCAAAACTCGAGAGGTCCGCGGAGATCATGCTTCCAAAGGAGACGATGCCTGACTCCTCTTGAAAATGGATAGGAGTCCCAGGATCCCTGTGGCACGTGGAAAGGGACACTGGGTCTCCCGCCTCACGAGGAGACGCGTCCCAATTGCCATGCCAAGACTCGAGGAGAATCCCGAGGTGTCCCTCGCACCTAGGCAGGAGTCCAGATGTCGCTGAACAAACACGTATCTGGAGGGGCCCTCCCAGTCATAACTCGAGAATATACCCCATGTTCCGGCCGCAACTCCAGAAAAAACATGAGACTTCCCCCTCGCCGCGAGATGAGGACCGATTCCCCTGCACTGCGTGCAGAGCAATTCCGTGTTCCACATCAAACATGAAAGGAGCCTTGATTTCCCTGATGGCACTCCAGAGAAAACCCAAGATCACTGTCTCAAGCATAGAGAGATCCTGAGGTCACCGTAGCAACACGAAAGGGCTCCGTTGGCATCAAATGAACTCGAGATGAGAGCTTAGTCCCTGGCTTCGACTCAAGAGGAATACCAACTTTCCACAAGCACCTCAAGAGGAGGCTTCTCTCAGCTACAGGTATGTGAGAGGGCCCCTCAGTTTGTGGCCTCAAGTGGAATGGACACCGAGATGCTCTGACTCGAAGTAAGGCCGGATATCCCTGCAGTGAATTGAATGCAGGCTCGTCTTGCATCTCCCAAGACGAAGGGATGTCTGAATCCCCTGTGGAGACCACAGAGAAAGACCTAGTTATCGGCCTCATCGCGATCGGAGGCCTCACATCCTTTGAAAACTCGAGAGGTCCGCGGAGATCAATGCTTCCAAAGGAGATGATGCCTGATTCCTCTTGAAAATGGATAGGAGTCCCAGGATCACTGTGGCACGTGGAAAGGGACACTGGGTCTCCCGCCTCACGTGGAGACGCATCCCAATTGCCATGCCAAGACTCGAGGAGAATCCCGAGGTGTCCCTCGCACTGAGGCAAGAGTCCTGACGTCGCTGAACAAACACGTGTCTGGAAGGGCCCTCCCCGTCGTAACTCGAGAATATACCCCAGGTTCCGGCGGTAACTTGAAAAAAACCATGAGACATCCCCGTTGCCGCGAGATGAGGCCCGATTCCCCTGCACTGCGTGCAGAGCAATTCCGTGTTCCACATCAAACATGAAAGGAGCCTTGATTTCCTTGATGGCACTCCAGAGAAAACCCAAGATCACTGTCTCAAGCATAGAGAGATCCTGAGGTCACCGTAGCAACACGAAAGGGCTCGTGGACATCAAATGAACTCGAGATGAGAGCTTAGTCCTGGCTTCGACTCAAGAGGAATACCAACTTTACACAAGCACCTCAAGGGGAGGCTTCTCTCTGCTACAGGTATGTGAGAGGGACCCTGAATTTGTGGACTCAAGTGGAATGGACACCGAGATGGTCTGACTCGAAGTTAGGCCGGATATCCCTGCAGTGAATTGAATGCAGGCTCGTCTTGCATCTCCCAAGACAAAGGGATGTCTGAATCCCCTGTGGAGACCACAGAGAAAGACCTAGTTCTTCGCCTCATCGCGACCCTAGGCCTCACATCTTTGAAAACTCGAGAGGTCCACGGATATCAATGCTTCCAAAGGAGACGATGCCTGCCTCCTCGTGAAAATGGATAGGAGTCCCAGGATCCCTGTGGCACGTGGAAAGGGACCCTGGGTCTCCCGCCTCACGTGGAGACGCGTCCCAATTGCCATTCCAAGACTCGAGGAGAATCCCGAGGTGTCCCTCGCACCTAGGCAGGAGTCCTGACGTCGCTGAACAAACACGTGTCTGAAAGGGCCCTCCCCGTCGGAATTCGAGAAAATACCCCAGGTTCCGGCCGCAACTCGAGAATAACTCTGAGACTTCCCCCTCGCCGCGAGATGAGCCCCGATTCCCCTGCACTGCATGCAGAGCAATTCCGTGTTCCAAATCAAACGTGAAAGTAGCCTTGATTTCCTTTATGGGTCTCCAGAGAAAACGCAAGATCACTGTCTCAAGTCTAGAGGGATCCTGAGGACACTGTAGCAACAGGAAAGGGCTCCGTGGACCCCAAATCAACTCGAGATGAGAGCTTAGTCCCAGGCTTCGACTCAAGAGGAATACCAACTTTCCACAAGCACCTCAAGAGGAGGCTTCTCTCAGCGACAGGTATGTGAGAGGGACCCTGAGTTTGTGGCCTCAAGTAGAATGGACACCGAGATGCTCTGACTCGAAGTAAGGCCGGATATCCCTGCAGTGAATTGAATGCAGGCTCGTCTTGCATCTCCCAAGACGAAGGGATGTCTGAATCTGCTGGGGAGACCACAGAGACAGACCTAGTCCTCCACCTCATCGCGACCGGAGGCCTCACATCCATTGAAACCTCGAGAGGTCCACGGAGGTCAATGCTTCCAAAGGAGACGATGCCTGACTCCTCTTGAAAATGGATAGGCGTCCCAGGATCCCTGTGGCACGTGGAAAGGGACCCTGGGTCTCCCGCCTCACGTGGAGACGCGTCCCAATTGCCATGCCAAGACTCGCGGAGAATCCCGAGGTGTCCCTCACACCTAGGCAGGAGTCCTGACGTCGCTGAACAAACACGTGTCTGGAAGGGCCCTCCCCGTCGTAACTCGAGAATATACCCCAGGTTCCGGCCGCAACTCGAGAAAAACCATGAGACTTCCCCCTCGCCGCGAGATGAGGCCCGATTCCCCTGCACTGCGTGCAGAGCAATTCCGTGTTCCACATCAAACGTGAAATAGCCTTGATTTCCTTAATGGCACTCCAGAGAAAACCCAAGATCACTGTCTCAAGTCTAGAGGGATCCTGAGGTCACTAGAGCAACACGAAAGGACTCCGAGGACCCCAAATCAACTCGAGATGAGAGCTTAGTCCCTGGCTTCGACTCAAGAGGAATACCAACTTTCCACAAGCACCTCAAGAGGAGGCTTCTCTCACGTACAGGTATGTGAGAGGGACCCTGAGTTTGTTGCCTCAAGTGTAATGGACACCGAGATGCTCTGACTCGAAGTAAGGCCGGATATCCCAACAGTCAATTGAATGCAGGCTCGTCTTGCATCTCCCAAGACGAAGGGATGTCTGAATCACCTGTGGAGACCACAGAGAAAGACCTAGTCCTCCGCCTCAACGGGACCGGAGACCTCACATCCTTTGAAAACTCGAGAGGTCCGCGGAGATCAATGCTTCCAAAGGAGACGATGCCTGACTCCTCTTGAAAATGGATAGGAGTCCCAGGATCCATGTGGCACGTGGAAAGGGACCCTGGGTCTCCCGCCTCATGTGGAGACGCGTCCCAATTGCCATGCCAAGACTCGAGGAGAATCCCGAGGTGTCCCTCGCACCTAGGCAGGAGTCCTGACGTCGCTGAACAAACACGTGTCTGGAAGGGCCCTCCCCATCGGAATTCGAGAAAATACCCCAGGTTCCGGCCGCAACTCGAGAAAAACTATGAGACTTCCCCCTCGCCGCGAGATGAGCCCCGATTCCCGTGCACTGCATGCAGAGCAATTCCGTGTTCCAAATCAAACGTGAAAGGAGCCTTGATTTCCTTGATGGCTCTCCAGAGAAAACGCAAGATCACTGTCTCAAGTCTAGAGGGATCCTGAGGACACTGTAGCAACAGGAAAGGGCTCCGTGGACCCCAAATCAACTCGAGATGAGAGCTTAGTCCCTGGCTTCGACTCAAGAGGAATACCAACTTTCCACAAGCACCTCAAGAGGAGGCTTCTCTCAGCTACAGGTATGTGAGAGGGACCCTGAGTTTGTGGCCTCAAGTGGAATGGACACCGAGATGCTCTGACTCGAAGTAAGGCCGGATATCCCTGCAGTGAATTGAATGCAGGCTCGTCTTGCATCTCCCAAGACGAAGGGATGTCTGAATCCCCTGTGGAGACCACAGAGAAAGACCTAGTCCTCCGCCTCATCGCGACCGGTGGCCTCACATCCTTTGACAACTCGAGAGGTCCACGGAGATCAATGCTTCCAAAGGAGACGATGCCTGACTCCTCTTGAAAATGGATAGGAGTCCCAGGATCCCTGTGGCACGTAGAAAGGGACCCTGGGTCTCCCGCCTCACGTGGAGCCGCGTCCCAATTGCCATGCCAAGACTCGTGGAGAATCCCGAAGTGTCCCTCGCACCTAGGCATGAGTCCTGACGTCGCTGAACAAACACGTGTCTGGAAGGGACCTCCCCGTCGTAACTCGAGAATATACCCCAGGTTCCGGCCGCAACTCGAGAAAAACCATGAGACTTCCCCCTCGCCGCGACATGAGGCCCGATTCCCCTGCACTGCGTGCAGAGCAATTCCATGTTCCACATCAAACGTGAAAGGAGCCTTGATTTCCTTGATGGCACTCTAGAGAAAAACCAAAGTCACTGTCTCAAGTCTAGAGGGATCCTGAGGCCACTGTAGCAGCATGAAAGGGGTCCGTGGACCCCAAATCAACTCGAGATGAGAGCTTAGTCCCAGGCTTCGACTCAAGAGGAATACCAACTTTCCACAAGCACCTCAAGAGGAGGCTTCTCTCAGCTACAGGTATGTGAGAGGGACCCTGAGTTTGTGGCCTCAAGTAGAATGGACACCGAGATGCTCTGACTCGAAGTAAGGCCGGATATCCCTGCAGTGAATTGAATGCAGGCTCGTCTTGTATCTCCCAAGATGAACGGATGTCTGAATCCCCTGTGGAGACCACAGAGAAAGACCTAGTTCTCAGCCTCATGGCGACCGGAGGCCTGACATCCTTTGAAAACTCGAGCGGTCCGTGGAGATCAATGCTTCCAAAGGAGACGATGCCTGATTCCTCTTGAAAATGGATAGGATTCCCAGGATCCCTGTCCACATGGACGGGGACTCTGGGTCTCCCGCTTCACGTGGAGCCGCGTCCCAATTGCCATGCCAAGCCTCGAGGAGAATCCCGAGGTGTCCCTCGCACCTAGGCAGGAGTCCTGATGTCGCTGAACAAACACGTGTCTGGAAGGGCCCTCCCCGTCGTAACTCGAGAATATACCCCAGGTTCCGGCCGCAATACGAGAAAAACCATGAGACTTCCCCCTCGCTGTGACATGAGGCCCGATTCCCCTGCACTGCGTGCAGAGCAATTCCGTGTTCCACATCAAACGTGAAATGAGACTTGATTTCCTTGATGGCACTGCAGAGAAAACCGAAAATCACTGTCTCAAGTCGAGAGGGATCCTGAGGTCACTGGAGCAACAGGAAAGGGCTCCGTGCACCCCAAATCAACTCGAGATGAGAGCTTAGTCCCTGGCTTCGAGTCAAGAGGAATACCAACTTTCCACAAGCACCTCAAGAGGAGGCTTCTCTCAGCTACAGGTATGTGAGAGGGACCCTGAGTTTGTGGCCTCAAGTGGAATGGACACCGAGATGCTCTGACTCGATGTAAGGCCGGATATCCCTTCAGTGAATTGAATGCAGGCTCGTCTTTCATCTCCATAGACGAAGAGATGTCTGAATCCCCTGTGGAGACAACAGAGAAAGACCTAGTCCTCCGCCTCATCGCGACCGGTGGCCTCACATCCTTTGACAACTCGAGAGGTCCACGGAGATCAATGCTTCCAAAGGAGACGATGCCTGACTCCTCTTGAAAATGGATAGGAGTCCCAGGATCCCTGTGGCACGTGGAAAGGGACTCTGGGTCTCCCGCCTCACGTGGAGACGCGTCCCAATTGCCATGGCAAGACTCGAGGAGAATCCTGAGGTGTCCCCCGCACCTAAGCAGGAGTCCTGACGTCGCTGAACAAACACGTGTCTGGAAGGGCCCTCCCCATCGTAACTCGAGAATATACCCCAGGTTCCGGCCGCAACTCGAGAAAAACAATGAGATTTCCCCCTCGTCGCGAGATGAGCCCCGATTCCCCTGCACTGCGCGCAGAGCAATTCCGTGTTCCACATCAAACGTGAAAGGAGCCTTGATTTCCTTGATGGCACTCCAGAGAAAACCCTAGATCACTGTCTCATGTCTAGAGGGATCCTGAGGTCACTGGAGCAACACGAAAGGGCTCCGTGGACCCCAAATCAACTCGAGATGAGAGCTTAGTCCCTGGCTTTAACTCAAGAGGAATACGAACTTTCCACAAGCCCCTCAAGAGGAGGCTTCTCTCAGCTACAGGTATGTGAGAGGGACCCTGAGTTTGTGGCCTCAAGTAGAATGGACACCGAGATGCCCTGACTCGAAGTAAGGCCGGATATCCCTGCAGTGAATTGAATGCAGGCTCGTCTTGCATCTCCCAAGATGAAGGGATGTCTGAATCCCCTGTGGAGACCACAGAGAAAGACCTAGTTCTCAGCCTCATGGCGACCGGAGGCCTCACATCCTTTGAAAACTCGAGAGGTCCGCAGAGATCAATGCTTCCAAAGGAGACGATGCCTGACTCCTCTTGAAAATGAATAGGAGTCCCAGGATCCCTGTCCACATGGACGGGGACACTGGGTCTCCCGCTTCACGTGAACACGCGTCCCAATAGCCATGCCAAGACTCGAGGAGAATTCCGAGGTGTCCCTCGCACCTAGGCAGGAGTCTAGAAGACGCTGTACAGACACGTGTCCGGAAGGGCCCTCCCCGTCGTAACTCGAGAATATACCCCAGGGTCCGGCCGCATCTCGAGACAAACCATGAGACTTCCCCCTCGCCGTGAGATGAGGCCCGATTTCCCTGCGCTCTGTGTAGAGCAATTCCGTGTACCACATCAAGCATGAAAGGAGGCTTGATTTCCTTGATGGCACTCCAGAGAAAAAGCAAGATCACTGTGTCAAGTCTAGAGGGATCCTGAGGTCACTGGAGAAACACGAAAGGGCTCTGTGGACCCCAAATCAACTCGAGATGAGAGCTTAGTCCCTGGCTTCGACTCAAGAGGAATACCAACTTTCCACAAGCATCTCAAGTGGAGGCTTCTCTCAGCTACAGGTATGTGAGAGGGACCCTGAGTTTGTGGCCTCAACTGAAAAGGACACCGAAATGCTCTGACTCGAAGTAAGGCCAGATATCCCTGCAGTGAATTGAATGCAGGCTCGTCTTGCATCTCCCAAGACAAACGGATGTCTGAATCCCCTGTGGAGACCACAGAGAAAGACCTAGTTCTCCGCCTCTTCGGGACCGGAGCCTGACATCCTTTGAAAACTAGAGAGGTCCGCGGAGATCAATGCTTCCAAAGGAGACGATGCCTGACTTCTCTTGAAAATGGATAGGAGTCCCAGGATCCCTGTGGCACGTGGAAAGGTACCCTGAGTCTCCAGCCTCACGGGGAGACGCGTCCCAATTTCCAAGCCAAGACTCGAGGAGAATCCCGAGGTGTCCCTCGCACCTAGGCAGGAGTCCTGACGTCACTGAAAAAACACGCGTCCTGAAGGGCCCTCCCCATCGTAACTCGAGAATATACCCCAGGTTCCGGCCGCCACTCGAGAAAAACCATGAGACTTCCCCCTCGCCGCGAGATGAGGCCCGATTGCCATGCACTGCGTGCAGAGCAATTCCGTGTTCCACATCAAACATGAAAGGAGCCTTGATTTCCTTGATGGCACTCCAGAGGAAAGGCAAGATCACTGTCTCAAGTCTAGAGGGATCCTGAGTTCACTGTAGCAACATGAAAGGGCCCCGTGGACCCCAAATCAACTCGAGATGAGAGCTTAGCCCTGGGCTTCGACTTAAGAGGAATACCAACTTTCCACAAGCACCTCAAGAGGAGGCTTCTCTCAGCTACAGGTATGAGAGAGGGACCCTGAGTTTGTGGCCTCAAGTGGAATGGACACCTTGATGCTCTGACTCGAAGTAAGGCCGGATATCCCTGCAGTGAATTGAATGCAGGCTCGTCTTGCATCTCCCAAGACGAAGGGATGTCTGAATCCCCTGTGGAGACCACAGAGAAAGAACTAGTTCTCCAGCTCATCGCGACCGGAGGCCTCACATCCTTTGAAAACTCGAGAGGTCCGCGGAGCTCAATGCTTCCATAGGAGACGATGCCTGACTCCTCTTGAAAATGGATAGGAGTCCCAGGATCCCTGTGACACGTGAAAAGGGACCCTGGGTCTCCCGCCTCCCGTGGAGACGCATCCCAATTGCCATGCCAAGACTCGAGGAGAATTCCGAGGTGTCCCTCGCACCTAGGCAGGAGTCCTGAGGTCGCTGAACAAACACGTGTCTGGAAGGGCCCTCCCCGTCGTAACTCGAGAATATACCCCAGGTTCCGGCCGCAACTCGAGAAAAACCATGCGACTTCCCCCTCGCAGTGAGATGAGGCCCTATTTCCCTGCGCTCTGTGTAGAGCAAATCCGTGTTCCACATCAAACATGAAAGGAGGCTTGATTTCCTTGATGGCACTCCAGAGAAAAAGCAAGATCACTCTCTCAAGTCTAAAGGGATCCTGAGGTCACTGTAGAAACACGATAGGTCTCCGTGGACCCCAAATCAACTCGAGATGAGAGCTTAGTCCCTGGCTTCGACTCAAGAGGAATACCAGCTTTCCACAAGCACCTCAAGAGGAGGCTTCTCTCAGCTACAGGTATGTGAGAGGGACCCTGATTTTGTGGCCTCAAGTGGAATGGACTCCGAGATGCTCTGACTCGAAGTAAGGCCATATATTCCTGCAGTGAATTGAATGCAGGCCCGTCTTGCATCTCCCAAGATGAAGGGATGTCTGAATCCCCTGTGGAGACCACAGAGAAAGACCTAGTTCTCCAGCTCATCGCGACCGAGGGCTCACATCCTTTGAAAACTCGAGAGGTCCGCGGAGATAAATGCTTCCAAAGGAGAAGATGCTTGACTCCTCTTGAAAATGGATACGAGTCCCAGGATCCCTGTGGTACATGGAAAGGGACTCTGGGTATCCAGCCTCACGGGGAGACGTGTCCCAATTGCCATGCCAAGACTTGAGGAGAATCCCGAGGTGTCCCTCGCAACTAGGCAGGGGTCTTGACGTCGCTGAACAAACACGTGTCTGGAAGGGCCCTCCCCGTCGTAACTCAAGAATATACCCCAGGTTCCAGCCGCAACTCGAGAAAAACCATGAGGCTTCCCCCTCGCCGCGAGATCAGGCCCGATTCCCCTGCACTGCGTGCAGAGCAATTCCGTGTTCAAAATCAAACAAGAAAGGAGCCTTGATTTCATTGATGGCACTCCAGAGAAAAACCAAAATCACTGTCTCAAGTCTAGAGGGATCCTGCGTTCACTGTAGCAACACGAAAGGGCTCCGTGGACCCCAAATCAACTCGAGATGAGAGCTTAGTCCCTGGCTTCGACTCAAGAGGAATACCAACTTTCCACAAGCACTTCAAGAGGAGGCGTCTCTCAGCTAGAGGTATGTGAGAGGGACCCGGAGTTTGTGGCCTCAAGTGGAATGGACACCGAGATGCTCTGACTCGAAGTAAGGCCAGATATCCCTGCAGTGAATTGGATGCAGGCTCGTCTTGCATCTCCCAAGACGAAGGGTTGTCTGAATCCCCTGTGGAGACCACAGAGAAAGGCCTAGTCCTCCACCTCAATGCAACCGGAGGCCTCATATCCTTTGAAAACTCGAGAGGTCTGCGGAGATCAGTACCTCCGAAGGAGACGATGCCTGACTCCTCTTGGAAATGGATAGGAGTCCCAGGATCCCTGTGGCACGTTGAAAGGGACCCTGGTTCTCCCGCCTCACGTGGAGACACGTCCCAATTGCCATGCCAAGACTCGAGGAGAATCCCGAGGTGTCCCTCGCACCTAGGCAGGAGTCCTGACGTCGCTGAAGAAACACGTGTCTGGAAGGGCCCTCCCCGTCGTAACTCGAGAATATACCCCAGGTTCCGGCCTCAACTCGAGAAAAACCATGAGACATCCCCCTCGGCGCGAGATGAGGCCCGATTCCCCTGCCCTGCGTGCAGAGCTATTCCGTTTTCCAAATCAAACGTGAAAGGAGCCTTGACTTCCTTGATGGCACTCCAGAGAAAACCCAAGTTCACTGTCTCAAGTGTAGAGGGATCCTGAGGTCACTGGAGCAACACGAAAGGGCTCCGTGGACCAGAAATCAACTCGAGATGAGAGCTTTGTCCCTGGCTTCGACTCAAGAGGAATACCAACGTTCCACAAGCACCTCAAGAGGAGGCTTCTCTCAGCTACAGGTATGTGAGACGGACCCTGAGTTTGTGGCCTCAAGTGGAATGGACACCGAGATGCTCTGACTCGAAGTAAGGCAGGATATCTCTGCAGTGAATTGAATGCAGGCTCGTCTTGCATCTCCCAAGACGAAGGCTTGTCTGAATCCCCTGTGGAGACCACAGAGAAAGGCCTTCCTCCACCTCAATGCACCGGAGGCCTCATATCCTTTAGAAACTCGAGAGGTCTGCGGAGATCAGTACCTCCGAAGGAGACGAAGCCTGACTCCTCTTGAAAATGGATAGGAGTCCTAGGATCCCTGTGGCACGTGGAAAGGGACCCTGGGTCTCCCGCCTCACGTGGAGACACGTCTCAATTGCCATGAAAAGACTCGAGGAGAATCCCGAGGTGTCCCTCGCACCTAGGCAGGAGTCCTGACGTCGCTGAACAAACACGTGTCTGGAAGGGCCCTCCCCATCGTAACTCGAGAATATACCCCAGGTTCCGGCCTCAACTCGAGAAAAACCATGAGACTTCCCCCTCGCCCCGAGATGAGGCCCGATTCCCCTGCCCTGCGTGCAGAACTATTCCGTTTTTCACATCAAACGTGAAAGGAACCTTGATTTCCTTGATGGCACTCCAGAGAAAACCCAAGTTCACTGTCTCAAGTGTAGAGGGATCCTGAGGTCACTGGAGCAACACGAAAGGGCTCCGTGGACCACAAATCAACTCGAGATGAGAGCTTAGTCCCTGGCTTCGACTCAAGAGAAATACCAACTTTCCACAAGCACCTCAAGAGGAGGCTTCTCTCACCTACAGGTATGTGAGAGGGCCCCTGAGTTTGTTGCCTCAAGTGGAATGGACACCGAGATGCTCTGACTCGAAGTAAGGCCGGATATCTCTGCAATGAATTGAATGCAGGCGCGTCTTGCATCTCCCAAGACGAAGGGATGTCTGAATCCCCTGTGGAGATGACAGAGAAAGACCGAGTTCTCCGCCTCATCGCGAGCGGAGGCCTCACATCCTTTTAAAAACTCGAGAGGTCCGCGGAGATCAATGCTTCCAAAGGAGACGATGCCTGACTCCTCTTGAAAATGGATAGGAGTCCCAGGATCCCTGTGGAACGTGGAAAGGGACCCTGGGTCTCCGCCTCACGTGGAGATGCCTCCCAATTGCCATGCCAAGAATCGAGGCGAATCCCGAGGTGTCCCTCGCACCTAGGCAGGAGTCCTGACTTCGCGGAACAAACACTTGTCTGGAAGGGCCCTCCCCGTCGTAACTCGAGAATATACCCCAGGTTCCGGCCGCAACTCGAGAAAAACCATGAGACTTCCCCCTCGCCGCGACATGAGGCCAGATTCCCCTGGACTGCTTGCAGAGGAATTCCGTGTTGCACATCAAACGTGAAAGGAGCCTTGATTTCCTTGATGGCACTCCAGAGAAAACCCAAGATCACTGTCTCAAGTCTAGAGGGATCCTGAGGTCACTGGAGCAACAAGAAAGGGCTCCGTGGACCCCAAATCAACTCGAGATGAGAGCTTAGTTCCTGGCTTCGACTCAAGAGGAATACCAACTTTCCATAAGCACCTCAAGAGGAGGCTTCTCTCAGCTACAGGTATGTGAGAGGGACCCTGAGTTTGTGGCCTCAAGTGGAATGGACACCGAGATGCTCTGACTCGAAGTAAGGCTGGATATCTCTGCAGTGAATTGAATGCAGGCTCGTCTTGCATCTCCCAAGACGAAGGGATGTCTGAATCCCCTGTGGAGACCACAGAGAAAGACCTAGTTCTCCGCCTCAACGCGAACGGAGTACTCACATCCTTTGAAAACTCGAGAGGTCCGATGAGATCAATGCTTCCAAAGGAGACGATGCCTGACTCCTCTTGAAAATGGATACGAGTCCCAGGATCCCTGTGGCACGTGGAAAGGGACCCTGGGTCTCCCGCCTCACGTGGAGACGCGTCCCAATTGCCATGCCAAGACTCGAGGAGAATCCCGAGGTGTCCCTCGCACCTAGGCAGAAGTCCTGACTTCGCTGAACAAACACGTGTCTGGAAGGGCCCTCCCCGTCGTAACTCGAGAATATACCCCAGGTTCCGGCCGCAACTCGAGAAAAACCAAGAGACTATCCCCTCGCCGCGAGATGAGGCCCGATTCCCCTGCACTGCATGCAGAGCAATTCCGTGTTCCACATCAAAGGTGAAAGGAGCCTTGATTTCCTTGATGGCACTCCAGAGAAAACCCAAGATCACTGGCTCAAGTCTAGAGGGATCCTGAGGTCACTGGAGCAATACGAAAGGGCTCGGGGAACCCCAAATCAACTCGAGATGAGAGCTTAGTCCCTGGCTTCGACTCAAGAGGAATACCAACTTTCCACAAGCACCTCAAGGGGAGGCTTCTCTCAGCTACAGGTATGTGAGAGGGACCCTGAGTTTGTGGCCTCAAGTGAAATGGACACCGAGATGCTCTGACTCGAAGTAAGGCTGGATATCCCTGCAGTGAATTGGAAGCAGGCTCGTCTTGCATCTCCCAAGACGAAGGGCTGTCTGAATCCCCTGTGGAGACCACAGAGAAAGACCTAGTCCTCCGCCTCAAAGCGACCGGAGGCCTCACATCCTTTGAAAACTCGAGAGGCCGGCGGAGATCAATGCTTCCAAAGGAGACGATGCGTGACTCCTCTTGAAAATGGATAGGAGTCCCAGGATCCCTGTGGCACGTGGAAAGGGACCCTGGGTCTCCCGCCTCACGTGGAGACGTGTCCCAATTGCCATGCCAAGACTCGAGGAGAATCCCGAGGTGTCCCTCGCACCTAGGCAGGAGTCCTGACGTCGCTGAACAAACACGTGTCTGGAAGGGCCCTGCCCGTCATAACTCGAGAATATAACACAGGTTCCAGGCGCGACTCGAGAAAAACCATGAGAATTCCACCTCGCCGCGAGATGAGGCTCGATTCCCCTGCACTGCGTGCAGAGCAATTCCGTGTTCCACATCAAACGTGAAAGGAGCCTTGATTTCCTTGATGGCACTCCAGAGAAAACCCAAGATCACTGTCTCAAGTCTCGAGGGATCGTGAGGTCACTGGAGCAACATGAAAGGGCTCCGTGGACCCCAAATGAACTCGAGATGAGAGCTTAGTCCCTGGCTTCGACTCAAGAGGAATACCAACTTTCCACAAGCACCTCAAGAGGAGGCTTCTCTCAGCTACAGGTATGTGAGAGAGACCCTGAGTTTGAGGCCTCAAGTGGAATGGACACCGAGATGCTCTGACTTGAAGTAAGGCCCGATATCCCTGCAGTGAATTGAATGCAGGCTCGTCTTGCATCTCCCAAGATGAAGGGATGTCTGAATCCCCTGTGGAGACCACAGATAAAGACCTAGTCCTCCGCCTCATCGCGACCGGAGGCCTCACATCCTTTGAAAACTCGAGAGGTTTGCGGAGATCAATGCTTCCAAAGGAGACGATGCCTGACTCCTCTTGAAAAGGGATAGGAGTCCCAGGATCCCTGTGGCTCGTCGAAAGGGACCCTGGGTCTCCCGCCTCACGTGGAGACGCGTCCCAATTGCCATGCCAAAACTCGAGGAGAATCCCGAGGAGTCCCTCGCACCTAGGCAGGAGTCTTGACGTCGCTGAACAAACACGTGTCTGCAAGAGTCCTCCCCGTCGTAACTCGAGAATATACCCCAGGTTTCGGCCGCAACTCAAAAAAAACCATGAGACTCCCCCTCCCCGCGAGATGAGGCCCGATTCCCCTGCACTGCGTCCAGAGCAATTCCGTTTTCCACATCAAACGTGAAAGGAGCCTTGATTTCCTTGATGACACTCCAGAGAAAACCCAAGATAACTCTCTCAAGTCTAGAGGGATCCTGAGGTCACGGGAGCAACACGAAAGAGCTCCGTGGACCCCAAATCAACTCGAGATGAGAGCTTAGTCCCTGGCTTCGACTCAAGAGGAATACCAACTTTCCACAAGCACCTCAAGGGGAGGCTTCTCTCAGCTACATGTATGTGAGAGGTACCCTGAGTGTGTGGCCTCAAGTGGAATGGACACCGAGATGCTCTGACTCGAAGTAAGGCCGGATATCCCTGCAGTGAATTGAATACAAGCTCGTCTTTCATCTCCCAAGACGAAGGGATGTCTGAATCCCCTGTGGAGACCACAGAGAAAGACCTAGTTCTCCGCCTCATCGCGACCGGAGGGCTCACATCCTTTGAAAACTCGAGAGGTCCCCGGAGATCAATGCTTCCAAAGGAGACGATGCCTGACTCCTCTTGAAAATGGTTAGGAGTCCCAGCATCCCTGTCCACATGGACGGGGACCCTGGGTCTCCCGCTTCACGTGGAGACGAGTCCCAATTGCCATGCCAAGACTCGAGGAGAATCCCGAGGTGTCCCTCGCACCTAGGCAGGAGTCCTGACGTCGCTGAACAAACACGTGTATGGAAGGGCCTTCCCCATCGTAACTCGAGAATATACCCCAGGGTCCGGCCGCAACTCGAGAAAACCATGAGACTTCCCCCTCGCCGCGAGATGAGGCCCGATTCCCCTGCACTGCGTGCAGAGCAATTCCGTGTTCCACATCACAGGTGAAAGGAGCCTTGATTTCCTTGATGGCACTCCAGAGAAAACCCAAGATCACTGTCTCAAGTCTAGAGGGATCCTGAGGTCACTGGAGAAACACGTAAGGGCTCTGGGGACCCCACATCAACTCGAGATGAGAGCTTAGTCCCTGGCTTCGACTCAAGTGGAATATCAACTTTCCACAAGCACCTCAAGTGGAGGCTTCTCTCAGCTACATGTAGGTGAGAGGGACCCTGAGTTTGTGGCCTCAAGTGGAATGGACACCGAGATGCTCTGATTCGAAGTAAGGCCGGATATCCCTGCAGTGAAGTGAATGCAGGCTCGTCTTGCATCTCCCAAGACGAAGGGATGACTGAATCCCCTGTGGAGACCACAGAGAAAGACCTAGTCCTCCGCCTCATCGCGACCGGAGGCCTCACATCCTTTGAAAATTTGAGAGGTCCGCGGAGATCAATGCTTCCAAAGGAGACGATGCCTGACTCCTCTTGAAAATGGATAGGAGTCCCAGGATCCCTGTGGCACGTGGAAAGGAACCCTGGGTCTCCCGCCTCACGTGGAGACGCGTCCCAATTGCCATGCCAAGACTCGATGAGAATCCTGAGGTGTCCCTCACACCTAGGCAGGAGTGCTAACGTCGCTGAACAAACACGTGTCTGGAAGGACCCTCCCCGTCGTGACTCGAGAATATGACCCAGGTTCAGGCCACAACTCGAGAAAAACCATGAGACTTCCCCCTCGCCGCGAAATGAGGCCCGATTCCCCTGCACTGCGTGCAGAGCAATTCCGTGTTCCACATCAAACATGAAAGGAGCCTTGATTTCCTTGATGGCACTCCAGAGAAAACCCAAGATCACTGTGTCAAGTCTAGAGGGATCCTGAGGTCACTGTAGCAACATGAAAGGGATCCGTGGACCCCAAATCAACTCGAGATGAGAGCTTAGTCCCTGGCTTCGACTCAAGAGGAATACCAACTTTCCACAAGCACCTCAAGAGGAGGCTTCTCTCAGCTACAGGTATGTGAGAGGGACCCTGAGTTTGTGGCCTCAAGTGGAATGGACACCGAGATGCTCTGACTCGAAGTAAGGCCGGATATCCCTGCAGTGAATTGAATGCAGGCTCGTCTTCAATCTCCCAAGACGAAGGGATGTCTGAATCCCCTGTGGAGACCACAGAGAAAGACCTAGTTATCCACCTCATCGCGAACAGAGGCCTCACATCCTTTGAAAACTCGAGAGGTCCACGGAGATCAATGCTTCCAAAGGAGACGATGCCTGACTCCTCTTGAAAATGGATAGGAGTCCCAGGATCCCTGTGGCACGTGGAAAGGGATCCTGGGTCTCCCGCCTCACGTGGAGACGCGTCCAAATTGCCATGCCAAGACTCGAGGAGAATCCCGAGGTGTCCCTCGCACCTAGGCAGGAGTCCTGACGTCGCTGAACAAATACGTGTCTGGAAGGGCCCTCCCCGTTGTAACTGGAAAATATACCCCAGGTTCAGGCCGCAACTCGGGAAAAACCATGAGACTTCCCCCTCACCGCGAGATGAGGCCTGATTCCCCTGCAGTGCGTGAAGAGCAATTCCGTGTTCCACATCAAACGTGAAAGTATCCTTGATTTCCTTGATGGCACTCCAGAGAAAACCCAAGATCACTGTCTCAAGTCTAGAGCCATTCTGAGGTCACTGTAGCAACAAGAAAGGGCTCCGTGGACCCCAATTGAACTCGATATGAGAGCTGACTCCCTGGCTTCCCCTCAAGAGTAATACGAACTTTCCACAAGTACCTCAAGAGGAGGCTTCTCTCTCCTACAGGTATGTGACAGGGACCCTGAGTTTGTGGCCTCAAGTAGAATGGACACCGAGATGCTCTGACTCGAAATAAGGCTGGTTATCCCTGCAGGGAATTGAATACAGGCTCGTCTTGCATCTCCCAAGACGACGGGTTGTCTGAATCCGCTGTGGAGACCACAGAGAAAGACCTAGTATTCCGCCTCATCGGGACCGGAGGCCTCACATCCTTTGAAAACTCGAGAGGTCCGCGGAGATAAATCTTCCAAAAGAGACGATGCCTGGCTCCTCTTGAAAATGGATAGGAGTCCCAGGATCCCTGTGGCACGGGGAAAGGGACACTGGGTCCCCGCCTCACGGGGAGACGCGTCCCAATAGCCATGCCAAGACTCGAGGAGAATCCCGAATTGTCCCTCCCACCTAGGCAGGAGTCCTGACGTCGCTGCACAAACATGTGTCTGGAATGGCCCTCCCCGTCGTAACTCGAGAGTATACCCCAGGTTCCGGCCACAACTCGAGAAAAACCATGAGACTTCCCCCTCGCCGCGAGATGAGGCCCGATTCCCCTGGACTGCGTGCAGAGCAATTCCATGTTCCACATCCAACATGAAAGGAGCCTTGATTTCCTTGATGGCACTCCAGAGAAAACCCAAGATCACTGTCTCAAGTCTAGAGGGATCCTGAGGTCACTGTGGCAACCCGAAAGGGCTCCGTGGACCCCAAATCAACTTGAGATGAGAGCTTAGTCCCTGGCTTCACTCAAGACGTATACAAATTTTCCACAAGCACCTCAAGAGGAGGCTTCCCTCAGCTACAGGTATGTGAGAGGGACCCTGAGTTTGTGGCCTCAAGTGGAATGGACACCGAGATGCTCTGACTCGAAGTAAGGCCGGATATCCCTGCAGTGAATTGAATGCAGGCTCGTCTTGCATCTCCCAAGACGAAGGGATGTCTGAATCCCCTGTGGAGTCGACAGAGAAAGAACTAGTTCTCCGCCTCATCGCGACTGGAGGCCTCACATACTTTGAAAACTCGAGAGGTGCGCGGAGATCAATGCTTCCAAAGGAGACGATGCCTGACTCCTCTTGAAAATGGATAGGAGTCCCAGGAACCCTGTGGCACGTGGAAAGGGGTCCTGGGTCTCCCGCCTCACGTGGAGACCCGTCCCAATTGCCATGCCAAGACTCGAGGAGAATCCCGAGGTGTCCCTTGCACCTAGGCAGGAGTCCTGACGTCGCTGAACAAACACGCGTCTGGAAGGGCCCTCCCCGTCGTAACTCGAGAATATACCTCAGGTTCCGGCTGCAACTCGAGAAAAACCATGAGACTTCCCCCTCGCAGAGAGATAAGGTCCGATTCCCCTGCACTGCGTGCAGAGCAATTCTGTGTTTAACATCAAACGTGAAAGGAGACTTGATTTCCTTGATGCCACTCCAGAGAAACCCCAAGATCACTGTCTCAAGTCTAGAGGGATCCTGACGTCACTGTAGCAACACAAAAGGGCTCCGTGGACCCCAAATCAACTCGAGATGAGAGCTTAGTCCCCGGCTTCGACTCAAGAGGAATACCAACTTTCCACAAGCACCTCAAGAGGAGGCTTCTATCAGCTACAGGTATGTGAGAGGGACCCTGAGTTTGTGGCCTCAAGTGGAATGGACACCGAGTTGCTCTTACTCGAGGTAAAGCCAGATATCCCTGCAGTGAATTGAATGCAGGCTCGTCTTGCATCTCCCAAGATGAAGGGATGTCTGAATCCCCTGTGGAGACCACAGAGAAAGTCCTAGTTCTCGCCTCATTGCGCCCGAGGCCTCACATCCTTTGAAAATTCGAGAGGTCCGCGGAGATCAATGCTTCCAAAGGAGACGATGCCTGACTCCTCTTGAAAATGGATAGGAGTCCCAGGAACACTGTGGCACGTGGAAAGGGACGCTGGGTCTCCCGCCTCACGTGGAGACGAGTCGCAATTGCCATGCCAAGACTCGAGGAGAATCCCGAGGTGTCCCTCTCACCTAGGCAGGAGTCCTGACGTCGCTGAACAAACACGTGTCTGGAAGGGCCCTCCCCATCGTAACTCGAGAATATACCCCAGGTTCCGGCCGCAACTCGAGAAAAACCGTGAGACTTCCCCCTCGCTGCGAGATGAGGCCCGATTCCCCTGCACTGCGTGCAGAGCAATTCCGTGTTCCACATCAAACGTGAAAGGAGCCTTGATTTCCTTGATCGCACTCCAGAGAATACCAAAAGTCACTGTCTCAAGTCTAGAGGGAACCTGAGGTCACTGGAGCAACACGAAAGGGCTCCGTGGACCCCAAATAAACTCGAGATGAGAGCTTATTCCCTGGCTTTGACCCAAGTGGAATACCAACTATCCACAAGCACCTCAAAAGGAGGCTTCTCTCAGCTACAGGTATGTGAGAGGGACCCTGAGTTTGTGGCCTCAAGTGGAATGGACACCGAGATGCTCTGACTCGAAGTAAGGCCGGATATCCCTGCAGTGAATTGAATGCAGGCTCGTCTTGCATCTCCCAAGACGAAGGGATGTCTGAATCCCCTGTGGAGACCACAGAGAAAGACCTAGTTCTCCGCCTCAACGCGAACGGAGTACTCACATCCTTTGAAAACTCGAGAGGTCCGCTGAGATCAATGCTTCCAAAGGAGACGATGCCTGACTCCTCTTGAAAATGGATACGAGTCGCAGGATCCCTGTGGCACGTGGAAAGGGACCCTGGGTCTCCCGCCTCACGTGGAGACGCGTCCCAATTGCCATGCCAAGACTCGAGGAGAATCCCGAGGTGTCCCTCGCACCTAGGCAGAAGTCCTGACTTCGCTGAACAAACACGTGTATCGAAGGGACCTCCCCGTCGTAACTCGAGAATATACCCCAGGTTCCGGCCGCAACTCGAGAAAAACCAAGAGACTATCCCCTCGCCGCGAGATGAGGCCCGATTCCCCTGCACTGCATGCAGAGCAATTCCGTGTTCCACATCAAAGGTGAAAGGAGCCTTGATTTCCTTGATGGCACTCCAGAGAAAACCCAAGATCACTGTCTCAAGTCTAGAGGGATCCTGAGGTCACTGGAGCAACACGAAAGGGCTCGGGGAACCCCAAATCAACTCGAGATGAGAGCTTAGTCCCTGGCTTCGACTCAAGAGGAATACCAACTTTCCACAAGCACCTCAAGGGGAGGCTTCTCTCAGCTACAGGTATGTGAGAGGGACCCTGAGTTTGTGGCCTCAAGTGGAATGGACACCGAGATGCTCTGACTCGAAGTAAGGCTGGATATCCCTGCAGTGAATTGGAAGCAGGCTCGTCTTGCATCTCCCAAGACGAAGGGCTGTCTGAATCCCCTGTGGAGACCACAGAGAAAGACCTAGTCCTCCGCCTCAAAGCGACCGGAGGCCTCACATCCTTTGAAAACTCGAGAGGCCGGCGGAGATCAATGCTTCCAAAGGAGACGATGCGTGACTCCTCTTGAAAATGGATAGGAGTCCCAGGATCCCTGTGGCACGTGGAAAGGGACCCTGGGTCTCCCGCCTCACGTGTAGACGCGTCCCAATTGCCATGCCAAGACTCGAGGAGAATCCCGAGGTGTCCCTCGCACCTAGGCAGGAGTCCTGACGTCGCTGAACAAACACGTGTCTGGAAGGGCCCTGCCCGTCATAACTCGAGAATATAACACAGGTTCCAGGCGCGACTCGAGAAAAACCATGAGAATTCCACCTCGCCGCGAGATGAGGCTCGATTCCCCTGCACTGCGTGCAGAGCAATTCCGTGTTCCACATCAAACGTGAAAGGAGCCTTGATTTCCTTGATGGCACTCCAGAGAAAACCCAAGATCACTGTGTCAGGTCTCGAGGGATCGTGAGGTCACTGGAGCAACACGAAAGGGCTCCGTGGACCCCAAATGAACTCGAGATGAGAGCTTAGTCCCTGGCTTCGACTCAAGAGGAATACCAACTTTCCACAAGCACCTCAAGAGGAGGCTTCTCTCAGCTACAGGTATGTGAGAGAGACCCTGAGTTTGAGGCCTCAAGTGGAATGGACACCGAGATGCTCTGACTTGAAGTAAGGCCGGATATCCCTGCAGTGAATTGAATGCAGGCTCGTCTTGCATCTCCCAAGATGAAGGGATGTCTGAATCCCCTGTGGAGACCACAGATAAAGACCTAGTCCTCCGCCTCATCGCGACCGGAGGCCTCACATCCTTTGAAAACTCGAGAGGTTTGCGGAGATCAATGCTTCCAAAGGAGACGATGCCTGACTCCTCTTGAAAATGGTTAGGAGTCCCAGCATCCCTGTCCACATGGACGGGGACCCTGGGTCTCCCGCTTCACGTGGAGACGAGTCCCAATTGCCATGCCAAGACTCGAGGAGAATCCCGAGGTGTCCCTCGCACCTAGGCAGGAGTCCTGACGTCGCTGAACAAACACGTGACTGGAAGGGCCTTCCCCATCGTAACTCGAGAATATACCCCAGGGTCCGGCCGCAACTCGAGAAAACCATGAGACTTCCCCCTCGCCGCGAGTTGAGGCCCGATTCCCCTGCACTGCGTGCAGAGCAATTCCGTGTTCCACATCAAACGTGAAAGGAGCCTTGATTTCCTTGATGGCACTCCAGAGAAAACCCAAGATCACTGTCTCAAGTCTAGAGGGATCGTGAGGTCACTGGAGCAACACGAAAGAGCTCCGTGGACCCCAAATCAACTCGAGATGAGAGCTTAGTCCCTGGCTTCGACTCAAGTGGAATACCAACTTTTCACAAGCACCTCAAGAGGAGGCTTCTCTCAGCTTGAGGTATGTGAGAGGGACCCTGAGTTTGTGGCCTCAAGTGGAATGGACACCGAGATGCTCTGACTTGAAGTAAGTCCGGATATCCCTGCAGTGAATTGAATGCAGGCTCGTCTTGTATCTCCCAAGAAGAAGGGATGTCTGAATCCCCTGTGGAGACCACAGAGAAAGACCTAGTCCTCCGCCTCAACGCGACCGGAGGCCTCACATCCTTTGAAATATCGAGAGGTCCGCGGAGATCAATGCTTCCAATGGAGATGATGCCTGACTCCTCTTGCAAATGGATAGGAGTCCCAGGTTCCCTGTGGCACGTGGAAAGGGAACCTGTGTCTCGTGCCTCACGTGGAGATGCGTCCCAATTGCCATGCCAAGACTCGAGAAGAATCCTGAGGTGTCCGTCGCACCTAGGCAGGAGTCCTAACGTCGCTGAACAAACACGTGTCTGGAAGGGCCCTGCCCGTCATAACTCGAGAATATAACACAGGTTCCAGGCGCGACTCGAGAAAAACCATGAGAAATCCACCTCGACGCGAGATGAGGCTCGATTCCACTGCACTGTGTGCAGAGCAATTCCGTGTTCCACATCAAACGTGAAAGGAGCCTTGATTTCCTTGATGGCACTCCAGAGAAAACCCAAGATCACTGTCTCAAGTCTAGAGGGATCCTGAGGTCAATGGAGCAACACGAAAGGGCTCCGTGGACCCCAAATCAATTCGAGATGAGAGCTTAGTCCCTGGCTTCCACTCAAGAGGAATACCAACTTTCCACAAGCACCTCAAGAGGAGGCTTCTCTCAGCTACAGGTATGTGAGAGGGACCCTGAGTTTGTGGCCTCAAGTGGAATGGACACCGAGATGCTCTGACTCGAAGTAAGGCCGGATATCGCTGCAGTGAATTGAATGCAGGTTCGTCTTGCATCTCCCAAGACGAAGGGATGTCTGAATCCCCTGTGGAGACCACAGAGAAAGACCTAGTCCTCCGCCTCATCGCGACCGGAGGCTCACATCCTTTGAAAACTCGAGAGGTCTGCGGAGACCAATGCTTCCAAAGGAGACGATGCCTGACTCCTCTTGAAAATGGTTAGAAGTCCCAGGATCCCTGTCCACATGGACGGGGACCCTGGGTCTCCCGCTTCACGTGGAGACGCGTGCCAATTGCAATGCCAAGACTCGAGGAGAATCCCGAGGTGTCCATCGCACCTAGGCAGGAGTCCTGACGTCGCTGAACAAACACGTGTCTGGAAGGGCCCTCCACATCGTAACTCGAGAATATACCCAAGGGTCCGGTCGCAACTCGAGAAAAACCATGAGACTTCCCCCTCGCCGCGAGATGAGACCCGATTCCCCTGCACTGCGTGCAGAGCAATTCCGTGTTCCACATCAAACGTGAAAGGAGCCTTGATTTCCTTGATGGCACTCCAGAGAAACCCCAAGATCACTGTCTCAAGTCTAGAGGGATCCTGAGGTCACTGGAGAAACACGTAAGGCCTCCGGGGACCCCACATCAACTCGAGATGAGAGCTTAGTCCCTGGCTTCGACTCAAGTGGAATATCAACTTTCCACAAGCACCTCAAGTGGAGGCTTCTCTCAGCTACATGTAGGTGAGAGGGACCCTGAGTTTGTGGCCTCAAGTGGAATGGACACCGAGATGCTCTGATTCGAAGTAAGGCCGGATATCCCTGCAGTGAAGTGAATGCAGGCTCGTCTTGCATCTCCCAAGACGAAGGGATGACTGAATCCCCTGTGGAGACCACAGAGAAAGATCTAGTCCTCCGCCTCATCGCGACCGGAGGCCTCACATCCTTTGAAAACTTGAGAGGTCCGCGGAGATCAATGCTTCCAAAGGAGACGATGCCTGACTCCTCTTGAAAATGGATAGGAGTCCCAGGATCCCTGTGGCACGTGGAAAGGAACCCTGGGTCTCCCGCCTCACGTGGAGACGCGTCCCAATTGCCATGCCAAGACTCGAGGAGAATCCCGAGGTGTCCCTCACACCTAGGCAGGAGTGCTAAAATCGCTGAACAAACACGTGTCTGGAAGGACCCTCCCCATCGTGACTCGAGAATATGACCCAGGTTCAGGCCACAACTCCAGAAAAACCATGAGACTTCCCCCTCGCCGCGAAATGAGGCCCGATTCCCCTGCACTGCGTGCAGAGCAATTCCGTGTTCCACATCAAACATGAAAGGAGCCTTGATTTCCTTGATGGCACTCCAGAGAAAACCCAAGATCACTGTGTCAAGTCTAGAGGGATCCTGAGGTCACTGTAGCAACATGAAAGGGATCCGTGGACCCCAAATCAACTCGAGATGAGAGCTTAGTCCCTGGCTTCGACTCAAGAGGAATACCAACTTTCCACAAGCACCTCAAGAGGAGGCTTCTCTCATCTACAGGTATGTGAGAGGGACCCTGAGTTTGTGGCCTCAAGTGGAATGGACACCGAGATGCTCTGACTCGAAGTAAGGCCGGATATCCCTGCAGTGAATTGAATGCAGGCTCGTCTTCAATCTCCCAAGACGAAGGGATGTCTGAATCCCCTGTGGAGACCACAGAGAAAGACCTAGTTATCCACCTCATCGCGAACAGAGGCCTCACATCCTTTGAAAACTCGAGAGGTCCACGGAGATCAATGCTTCCAAAGGAGACGATGCCTGACTCCTCTTGAAAATGGATAGGAGTCCCAGGATCCCTGTGGCACGTGGAAAGGGATCCTGGGTCTCCCGCCTCACGTGGAGACGCGTCCAAATTGCCATGCCAAGACTCGAGGAGAATCCCGAGGTGTCCCTCGCACCTAGGCAGGAGTCCTGACGTCGCTGAACAAATACGTGTCTGGAAGGGCCCTCCCCGTTGTAACTGGAAAATATACCCCAGGTTCAGGCCGCAACTCGTGAAAAACCATGAGACTTCCCCCTCGCCGCGAGATGAGGCCTGATTCCCCTGCAGTGCGTGAAGAGCAATTCCGTGTTCCACATCAAACGTGAAAGTAGCCTTGATTTCCTTGATGGCACTCCAGAGAAAACCCAAGATCACTGTCTCAAGTCTAGAGCCATTCTGAGGTCACTGTAGCAACAAGAAAGGGCTCCGTGGACCCCAATTGAACTCGATATGAGAGCTTACTCCCTGGCTTCCCCTCAAGAGTAATACGAACTTTCCACAAGTACCTCAAGAGGAGGCTTCTCTCTCCTACAGGTATGTGACAGGGACCCTGAGTTTGTGGCCTCAAGTAGAATGGACACCGAGATGCTCTGACTCGAAATAAGGCTGGTTATCCCTGCAGGGAATTGAATACAGGCTCGTCTTGCATCTCCCAAGACGACGGGTTGTCTGAATCCGCTGTGGAGACCACAGAGAAAGACCTAGTATTCCGCCTCATCGGGACCGGAGGCCTCACATCCTTTGAAAACTCGAGAGGTCCGCGGAGATAAATCTTCCAAAAGAGACGATGCCTGGCTCCTCTTGAAAATGGATAGGAGTCCCAGGATCCCTGTGGCACGGGGAAAGGGACACTGGGTCCCCGCCTCACGGGGAGACGCGTCCCAATAGCCATGCCAAGACTCGAGGAGAATCCCGAATTGTCCCTCCCACCTAGGCAGGAGTCCTGACGTCGCTGCACAAACATGTGTCTGGAATGGCCCTCCCCGTCGTAACTCGAGAGTATACCCCAGGTTCCGGCCACAACTCGAGAAAAACCATGAGACTTCCCCCTCGCCGCGAGATGAGGCCCGATTCCCCTGGACTGCGTGCAGAGCAATTCCATGTTCCACATCCAACATGAAAGGAGCCTTGATTTCCTTGATGGCACTCCAGAGAAAACCCAAGATCACTGTCTCAAGTCTAGAGGGATCCTGAGGTCACTGTGGCAACCCGAAAGGGCTCCGTGGACCCCAAATCAACTTGAGATGAGAGCTTAGTCCCTGGCTTCACTCAAGACGTATACAAATTTTCCACAAGCACCTCAAGAGGAGGCTTCTCTCAGCTACAGGTATGTGAGAGAGATCCTGAGTTTGTGGCCTCAAATGGAATGGACTCCGAGATGCTCTTACTCGAAGTAAGGCCGGATATCCCTGCAGTGAATTGAATGCAGGCTTGTCTTGCATCTCCCAAGACGAAGGGATGTCTGAATCCCCTGTGGAGACCACAGAGAAAGACCTAGTTCTCTGCCTCATCGCGCCCGGAGGCCTCACATCCTTTGAAAACTCGAGAGGTCCGCGGAGATCAATGCTTCCAAAGGAGACGATGCCGAACTCCTCTTGAAAATGGATAGGAGTCCCAGGATCCCTGTGGCACGTGGAAAGGGACCCTGGGTCTCCCGCCTCAGGTGGAGACGCGTCCCAATTGCCATGCCAATACTCGAGGAGAATCCCGAGGTGTCCCTCGCACCTAGGCGCGAGTCCTGATGTCGCTGAACAAACACGTGTCTGGAAGAGCCTTCCCTGTCGTAACTCGAGAATATACCCCAGGTTGGGCCGCAACTCGAGAAAAACCATGAGACTTCCCCCTCGCCGCGAGATGAGGCCCGATTCCCCTGCACTGCATGCAGAGCAATTCCGTGTTCCACATCAAACGAGAAAGGAGCCTTGATTTCCTTGATGGCACTCCAGAGAAAACCCAAGATCACTGTTTCAAGTATAGAGGGATCCTGAGGTCCCTGTAGCAACATGAAAGGGATCCGTGAACAACAAATCAACTCGAGATGAGAGCTTAGTCCCTTTCTTCGACTCAAGAGGAATAGCAACTTTCCACAAGCACCTCAAGAGGAGGCTTCCCTCAGCTTCAGGTATGTGAGAGGGACCCTGAGTTTGTGGCCTCAAGTGGAATGGACACCGAGATGCTCTGACTCGAAGTAAGGCCGGATATCCCTGCAGTGAATTGAATGCAGGCTCGTCTTGCATCTCCCAAGACGAAGGGATGTCTGAATCCCCTGTGGAGTCGACAGAGAAAGAACTAGTTCTCCGCCTCATCGCGACTGGAGGCCTCACATACTTTGAAAACTCGAGAGGTGCGCGGAGATCAATGCTTCCAAAGGAGACGATGCCTGACTCCTCTTGAAAATGGATAGGAGCCCCAGGAACCCTGTGGCACGTGGAAAGGGGTCCTGGGTCTCCCGCCTCACGTGGAGACCCGTCCCAATTGCCATGCCAAGACTCGAGGAGAATCCCGAGGTGTCCCTCGCACCTAGGCAGGAGTCCTGACGTTGCTGAACAAACACGTGTCTGGAAGGGCCCTCCCCGTCGTAACTCGAGAATATACCTCAGGTTCCGGCTTCAACTCGAGAAAAACCATGAGACTTCCCCCTCGCAGCGAGATAAGGTCCGATTCCCCTGCACTGCTTGCAGAGCAATTCTGTGTTTAACATCAACGTGAAAGGAGACTTGATTTCCTTGATGCCACTCCAGAGAAACCCCAAGATCACTGTCTCAAGTCTAGAGGGATCCTGAGGTCACTGTAGCAACACAAAAGGGCTCCGTGGACCCCAAATCAACTCGAGATGAGAGCTTAGTCCCTGGCTTCGACTCAAGAGGAATACCAACTTTCCACAAGCACCTCAAGAGGAGGCTTCTATTAGCTACAGGTATGTGAGAGGGACCCTGAGTTTGTGGCCTCAAGTGGAATGGACACCGAGTTGCTCTTACTCGAGGTAAAGCCAGATATCCCTGCAGTGAATTGAATGCAGGCTCGTCTTGCATCTCCCAAGATGAAGGGATGTCTGAATCCCCTGTGGAGACCACAGAGAAAGTCCTAGTTCTCGACTCATTGCGCCCGAGGCCTCACATCCTTTGAAATCTCGAGAGGTCTGCAGAGATCAGTGCTTCCAAAAGAGACGATGCCTGACTCCTCCTGAAAATGGATAGGAGTCCCAGGATCCCTGTGGCACGTGGAAAGGGACCCTGGGTCTCCCGCCTCACGTGGAGACGCGTCCCAATTGCCATGCCAAGACTCGAGGAGAATCCCGAGGTGTCCCTCGCACCTAGGCAGGAGTCCTGACATCGCTGACCAAACACGTGTCTGGAAGGGCCCTCCCCATCGTAACTCGAGAATATACCCCAGGGTCCGGCCGCAACTCGAGAAAAACCAAGAGAATTCCCCCTCGCCGCGAGATAATGCCCGATTCCCCTGAACTGCGTGCAGAGCAATTCCGTGTTCCACATCAAACGTGAAAGGAGCCTTGATTTTTTTGATGGCACTCTAGAGAAAACCCAAGATCACTGTCTCAAGTCTAGAGGGATCCTGAGGTCACTGGAGCAACACGAAAGGGCTCCGTGGACCCCAAATCAACTCGAGATGAGAGCCAAGTCCCTGGCTTTGACGCAAGAGGAATACCAACTTTCCACAAGCACCTCAAGAGGAGGCTTCTCTCAGCTACAGGTATGTGAGAGGGACCCTGAGTTTGTGGCCTCAAGTCGAATGGACACCAAGATGCTCTGACTCGAAGTAAGGCACAATATCCCTGCAGTGAATTGAATGCAGGCTCGTCTTCCATCTCCCAAGACGAAGGGATGTCTGAATCCCCTGTGGAGCCAACAGAGAAAGACCTAGTTCTCCGCCTCATCGCGACCGGAGGCCTCACCTCCTTTGAAAACTCAAGAGGTCTGCGGAGATCAATGCTTCCCAAGGAGACGATGCCTGACTCTTCTTGAAAATGGATAGGAGATCCAGGATCCCTGTGGCACGTGGAAAGGGACTCTGGGTCTCCCGCTTCACGTGGAGACGCGTCCCAATTGCCATGCCAAGACTCGAGGAGAATCCCAAGTTGTCCCTCGCACCTAGGCTGGAGTCCTGACGTCGCTGAACAAACACGTGTCTGGAAGGGCCCTCCCCTTCCTAACTCGAGAATATACCCCAGGTTCCTGCTGCAACTCGAGAAAAACCATGAGACTTCCCCCTCGCTGTGAGATGAGGCCCGATTCCCCTGCATTGCCTGCAGACCAATTCAGTGTTCCACATCAAACGTGAAAGGAGCCTTGATTTCCTTGATGGCACTCCAGAGAAAACCCAACATCACTGTCTCAAGTCTAGAGGGATCCTGAGGTCATTGGAGCAACACGAAAGGGCTCCGTGGACCACAAATCAACTCGAGATGAGAGCTAAGTCCCTGGCTTCGACTCAAGAGGAATACCAACTTTCCACAAGCACCTCAAGAGGAGGCTTCTCTCAGCTACAGTTATGTGAGAGGGACCCTGAGTTGTGGCCTCAAGTCGAATGGACACTGAGATGCTCTGACTCGAAGTAAGGCCGGATATCCCTGCAGTGAATTGAATGCAGGCTCGTCTTGCATCTCCCAAGACGAAGGGATGTCTGAATCCCCTGTGGAGACGACAGAGAAAGACCTAGTCGTCCGCCTCATCGCGACCGGAGACATCACATCCTTTGAAAAATCGAGAGGTATGCGGAGATCAATGCTTCCAAAGGAGACGAAGCCTGATTCCTCTTGAAAATGGATAGGAGTGTCAGGATCCCTGTGGCACGTGGAAAGGGACCCTGGGTCTCCCGCCTCACGTGGAGACGCGTCAAAATTGCCATGCCAAGACTCCAGGAGAATCCCAAGGTGTCCCTCGCACCTATGCAGGAGTCCTGACTTCGCTGAACAAACACGTGTCTGGAAGGGCCCTCCCCATCGTAACTCGAGAATATACCCCAGGTTCCAGCCGCAACTCGAGAAAAACCATGAGACTTCCCCCTCGCCGCGAGATGAGGCCCGATTGCCCTGCACTGCGTGCAGAGCAATTCCGAGTTCCACATCAAACGTGAAAGGAGCCTTGATTTCCTTGTTGGCACTCCAGAGAAAACCGAAGATCACTGTCTCAAGTCTAGAGGGATCCTGAGGTCACTGTAGCAACAAGAAAGGGCTCCGTGGAACCCAAATCAACTCGAGATGAAGCTTAGTCCCTGGCTTCGACTCAAGAGGAATACCAACTTTCCACAAGCACTTCAAGAGGGGGCTTCTCTCAGCTACAGGTAGGTGAGAGGGACCCTGAGTTTGTGGCCTCAAGTGGAATGGACACCGAGATGCTCTGACTCGAAGTAAGGCACAATATCCCTGCAGTGAATTGAATGCAGGCTCGTCTTCCATCTCCCAAGACGAAGGGATGTCTGAATCCCCTGTGGAGACGACAGAGAAAGACCTGGTCCTCCGCCTCAACACGACCGGAGGCCTCACATCCTTTGAAAACTCGAGAGGTCTGTGAAAATCAATGCTTCCAAAGGAGACGATGCCTGACTCTTCTTGAAAATGGATAGGAGTAACAGGATCCCTGTGGCACGTGGAAAGGGACCCTGGGTCTCCCGCCTCACGTGGAGACGCGTCCCAATTGCCATGCCAAAACTCGAGGAGAATCCCAAAGTGTCCCTCGCACCTAGGCAGGAATCCTGACGTCGCTGAACAAACACGTGTCTGGAAGGGCCCTCCCCGTCGTATCTCGAGAATATACCCCAGGTTCCGGCCGCAACTCGAGAAAAACAATGAGACTTCCCACTCGCCGCGAGATGAGGCCTGATTCCCCTGCACTGCGTGCAGAGCAATTCCGTGTTCCACATCAAACTTGAAAGGAGCCTTGATTTCCTTCATGGCACTCCAGAGAAAACCCAAGATCACTGTCTCAAGTGTAGAGGGATCCTGAGGTCACTGGAGCAACACGAAAGGGCTCCGTGGACCACAAATCAACTCGAGATGAGAGCTTAGTCCCTGGCTTCGACTCAAGAGGAATACCAACTTTCCACAAGCACCTCAAGAGGAGGCTTCTCTCAGCTACAGGTATGTGAGAGGGCCCCTGAGTTTGTTGCCTCAAGTGGAATGGACACCGAGATGCTCTGACTCGAAGTAAGGCCGGATGTCTCTGAAATGAATTGAATGCAGGCTCGTCTTGCATCTCCCAAGACGAAGGGATGTCTGAATCCCCTGTGGAGATGACAGAGAAAGACCGAGTTCTCCGCCTCATCGCGAGCGGAGGCCTCACATCCTTTGAAAACTCGAGAGGTCCGCGGAGATCAACGCTTCCAAAGGAGACGATGCCTGACTCCTCTTGAAAATGGATAGGAGTCCCAGGATCCCTGTGGAACGTGGAAAGGGACCCTGGGACTCCCGCCTCACGTGGAGATGCCTGCCAATAGCCATGCCAAGACTCGAGGAGAATCCTGAGGTGTTCCTCGCTCCTAGGCAGGAGTCCTGACGTCGCTGAACAAACACGTGTCTGGAAGGGCCCTCCCCGTCCTAACTCGAGAATATACCCCAGGTTCCGGCCGCAACTCGAGAAAAACCATGAGACTTCCCCCTCGCCGCAACATGATGCCCGATTCCCCTGGACTGCGTGCAGAGCAATTCCGTGTTCCACATCAAACGTGAAAGGAGCCTTGATTTCCTTGATGGCACTCCAGAGAAAACCCAAGATCACTGTCTCAAGTCTAGAGGGATCCTGAGGTCACTGGAGCAACACGAAAGGGATCCGTGGACCCCAAATCAACTAGAGATGAGAGCTTAGTTCCTGGCTTCGACTCAAGAGGAATACCAACTTTACACAAGCACCTCAAGAGGAGGCTTCTCTCAGCTACAGGTATGTGAGAGGGACCCTGAGTTTGTGGCCTCAAGTGCAATGGACACCGAGATGCTCTGACTCGACGTAAGGCCGGATATCCCTTCAGTGAATTGAATGCAGGCTCGTCTTGCATCTCCCAAGATGAAGGGATGTCTGAATCCCCTGTGGAGACAACAGAGTAAGACCTAATTCTCCGTCTCATCGCGAGCGGAGGCCTCACATCCTTTGAAAACTCGAGAGGTCCGCGGAGATCAATGCTTCCAAAGGAGACGATGCCTGACTCCTCTTGGAAATGGATAGGAGTCCCAGGATCCCTGTGGCACATGGAAAGGGACCCTGGGTCTCCCGCCTCACGTGGAGACGCGTCCCAATTGCCATGCCAAGACTCGAGGAGAATCCCGAGGTGTCCCTCGCACCTAGGCAGGAGTCCTGACGTCGCTGAACAAACACGTGTCTGGAAAGGCCCTCCCCGTCGTAACTCGAGAATATACCCCAGGTTCCGGCCGCAACTCGAGAAAAACCATGACACTTCCCCCTCGCAGTGAGATGAGGCCCGATTCCCCTGCACTGCGTGCAGAGCAATTCCGTGTTCCACATCAAACGTGAAAGGAGCCTTGATTTCCTTGATGGCACTCCAGAGAAAACCGAAGATCACTTTCTCAAGTCTAGAGGGATCCTGAGGTCACTGTAGCAACACGAAAGGGCTCCGTGGAACACAAATCAACTCGAGATGAGAGCTTAGTCCCTGGTTTCGACTCAAGAGGAATACCAACTTTTCACAAGCACCTCAAGAGGAGGCTTCTCTCAGCTACAGGTATGTGAGAGGGACCCTGAGTTTGTGGCCTCAAGTGGAATGGACACCGAGAGGCTCTGACTCGAAGTAAGGCTGGATATCCCAACAGTGAATTGAATGCAGGCTCGTCTTGCATCTCCCAAGACGAAGGGATGTCTGAATCCCCTGTGGAGACAACAGAGAAAGACCTAGTCCTCCGCCTCATCGCGACCGGAGACATCACATCCTTTGAAAACTCGAGAGGTCTGCGGAGATCAATGCTTCAAAAGGAGACGATGCCTGACTCCTCTTGAAAATGGATAGGAGTCGCAGGGTCCCTGTGATACGTGGAATGTGACCCTGGGTCTCCCGCCTCACATGGAGACGCGTCCCAATTGCCATGCCAAGACTCGTGGAGAATCCCGAAGTGTCAACCGCTCCTAGGCAGGAGTCCTGACGTCGCTGAACAAACACGTGTCTGGAAGGGCCCTCCCCGGCGTAACTCGAGAATATACCCCAGGTTCCGGCCGCAACTCGAGAAAAACCAAGAGACATCCCCCTCGCCGCGAGATAAGGCCCGATTCCCCTGCACTGCGTGCAGAGCAATTCCGTGTTCCACATCAAACGTGAAAGGAGCCTTGATTTCCTTGATGGCACTCCAGAGAAAACCCAAGATCACTGTCTCAAGTCTATAGGGATCCTGAGGGCACTGGAGCAACACGAAAGGGCTCCGTGGACCCCAAATCAACTCGAGATGAGAACCAAGTCCCTGGCTTTGACGCAAGAGGAATACCAACTTTCCACAAGCACCTCAAGAGGAGGCTTCTCTCAGCTACAGGTATGTGAGAGGGACCCTGAGTTTGTGGCCTCAAGTCGAATGAACACCGAGATGCTCTGACTCGAAGTAAGGCACAATATCCCTGCAGTGAATTGAATGCAGGCTCGTCTTCCATCTCCCAAGACGAAGGGATGTCTGAATCCCCTGTGGAGACGACAGAGAAAGACCTGGTCCTCCGCCTCAACACGACCGGAGGAATCACATCCTTTTAAAACTCGAGAGGTCTGTGGAAATCAATGCTTCCAAAGGAGACGATGCCTGACTCTTCTTGAAAATGGATAGGAGTCCCAGGATCCCTGTGGCACGTGCAAAGGGACCCTGGGTCTCCCGCCTCACGTGGAGACGCGTCCCAATTGCCATGCCAAGACTCGAGGAGAATCCCGAAGTGTCCCTCGCACCTAGGCAGGAGTCCTGACGTCGCTGAACAAACACGTGTCTGGAAGGGCCTTCCCCTTCGTAACTCGAGAATATACCCCAGGTTCCTGCTGCAACTCGAGAAAAACCATGAGACTTCCCCCTCGCTGTGAGATGAGGCCCGATTCCCCTGCATTGCCTGCAGACCAATTCCGTGTTCCACATCAAACGTAAAATGAGCCTTGATTTCCTTGATGGCACTCCAGAGAAAACCCAAGATCACTGTCTCAAGTCTAGAGGGATCCTGAGGTCATTGGAGCAACACGAAAGGTCTCCGTGGACCCCAAATCAACTCGAGATGAGAGCTAAGTCCCTGGCTTCGACTCAAGAGGAATACCAACTTTCCACAAGCACCTCAAGAGGAGGCTTCTCTCAGCTACAGGTATGTGAGAGGGACCCTGAGTTTGTGGCCTCAAGTGGAATGGACACCGAGATGCTCTGACTCGAAGTAAGGCCGGATATCCCTGCAGTGAATTGAATGCAGGCTCGTCTTGCATCTCCCAAGACGAAGGGATGTCTGAATCCCCTGTGGAGATGACAGAGAAAGACCTAGTCCTCCGCCTCATCGCGACCGGAGACATCACATCCTTTGAAAAATCGAGAGGTCTGCGGAGATCAATGCTTCAAAGGAGACGAAGCCTGATTACTCTTGAAAATGGATAGGAGTGTCAGGATCCCTGTGGCACGTGGAAAGGAACCCTGGGTCTCCCGCCTCACGTGGAGACGCGTCAAAATTGCCATGCCAAGACTCCAGGAGAATCCCGAGGTGTCCCTCGCACTTATGCAGGAGTCCTGACTTCGCTGAACAAACACGTGTCTGGAAGGGCCCTCCCCGTCGTAACTCGAGAATATACCCCAGGTTCCAGCCGCAACTCGAGAAAAACCATGAGACTTCCCCCTCGCCGCGAGATGAGGCCCGATTGCCCTGCACTGCGTGCAGAGCAATTCCGAGTTCCACATCAAACGTGAAAGGAGCCTTGATTTCCTTGTTGGCACTCCAGAGAAATCCGAAGATCACTGTCTCAAGTCTAGAGGGATCCTGAGGTCACTGTAGCAACAAGAAAGGGCTCCGTGGAACCCAAATCAACTCGAGATGAGAGCTTAGTCCCTGGCTTCGACTCAAGAGGAATACCAACTTTCCACAAGCACTTCAAGAGGGGGCTTCTCTCAGCTACAGTTAGGTGAGAGGGACCCTGAGTTTGTGGCCTCAAGTGGAATGGACACCGAGATGCTCTGACTCGAAGTAAGGCACAATATCCCTGCAGTGAATTGAATGCAGGCTCGTCTTCCATCTCCCAAGACGAAGGGATGTCTGAATCCCCTGTGGAGACGACAGAGAAAGACCTGGTCCTCCGCCTCAACACGACCGGAGGCCTCACATCCTTTGAAAACTCGAGAGGTCTGTGGAAATCAATGCTTCCAAAGGAGACGATGCCTGACTCTTCTTGAAAATGGATAGGAGTAACAGGATCCCTGTGGCACGTGGAAAGGGACTCTGGGTCTCCCGCTTCACGTAGAGACGCGTCCCAATTGCCATGCCAAGAATCGAGGAGAAGCCAGAGGTGTCCCTCGCACCTAGGCAGGAGTCCTGACGTCGCTGAACAAACACGTGTCTGGAAGGGCCCTCCCCGTCGTAACTCGAGAATATACCCCAGGTTCCTGCTGCAATTCGAGAAAAACCATGAGACTTCCCCCTCGCCGTGAGATGAGGCCCGATTCCCCTGCACTGCGTGCAGAGCAATTCCGTGTTCCACATCAAACGTGAAAGGAGCCTTGATTTCCTTGATGGCACTCCAGAGAAAACCCAAGATCACTGTCTCAAGTCTATAGGGATCCTGAGGGCACTGGAGCAACACGAAAGGGCTCCGTGGACCCCAAATCAACTCGAGATGAGAGCTTCGTCCCTGGCTTCGACTCAAGAGGAATACCAACTTTCCATAAGCACCTCAAGGGGAGGCTTCTCTCAGCTACAGGTATGTGAGAGGGACCCTGAGTTTGTGGCCTCAAGTGGAATGGACACCGAGATGCTCTTACTCGAAGTGAGGCCGGATATCCCTGCAGTGAATTGAATGCACGCTCGTCTTGCATTTCCCAAGATGAAAGGCTGTCTGGATCCCCTGTGGAGACCACAGAGAAAGACCTAGTTCTCCGCCTCATCGCGACCGGAGTCCTCACATCCTTTGAAAACTCGAGAGGTCCGCGAAGATCAATGCTTCTGAAGGAGACGATGCCTGACTCCTGTTGAATATGGATAGGAGTCCCAGGATCCCTGTGGCACGTGGAAAGGGACGCTGGGTCTCCCGCCTCACGTGGAGACACGTCCCAATTTCCATGCCAAGACTCGGGGAGAATCCCGAGGTGTCCCTCGCACCTAGGCAGGAGTCCTGACGTCGCTGAACAAACACGTGTCTGGAAGGGCACTCCCCGTCGTAACTCGAGAATATACCCCAGGTTCTGGCCTCAACTCGAGAAAAACCATGAGACTTCCCCCTCGCCGCGAGATGAGGCCCGATTCCCCTGCAGTGCGTGCAGAGCAATTCTGTGTTCCACATCAAACACGAAAGGAGCCTTGATTTCCTTGATGGCACTCCAGAGAAAACCCAACATCACTGTCTCAAGTCTAGAGGGATCCTGAGGTCACTGGAGCAACAAGAAAGGGCTCCGTGGACCCCAAATCAACTCGAGATGAGAGCTTAGTTCCTGGCTTCGACTCAAGAGGAATACCAACTTTCCATAAGCACCTCATGAGGAGGCTTTTCTCAGCTACAGGTATGTCAGAGGGACCCTGAATTTGTGGCCTCAAGTGTAATGGACATCGAGATGCTCTGACTCGAATTAAGGCCGGATATCCCTGCAGTGAATTGAATGCAGGCTCGTCTTGCATCTCCCAAGACGAAGGGATGTCTGAATCCCCTGTGGAGACGACAGAGAAAGAACTAGTCCTCCGCCTCATCGCGACCGGAGGCCTCACATCCTTTGAAAACTCGAGAGGTCTGCGGAGATCAATGCTTCCCAAGGAGACGAGGCCTGACTTCTCTTTAAAATGGATAGGAGTCCCAGGATCCCTGTGGCACGTGGAAAGGGACACTGGGTCTCCCGCCTCAAGTGGAGACGCGTCCCAATTGCCATGCCAAGACTCGAGGAGAATCCCGAGGTGTCCCTCGCACCTAGGCAGGAGTCCTGACGTCGCTGAACAAACACGTGTCTGGAAGGGCCCTCCCCGTCATAACTCGAGATTATACCCCAGGTTCTGGCCGAAACTCGAGAAAAACCATGAGACTTCCCCCTCGCCGCGAGATGAGGCCCGATTCCCATGAACTGCATGCAGAGCAATTCCGTGTTCCACATCAAACGTGAAAGGAGCCTTGATTTCCTTGATGGCACTCTAGAGAAAACCCAAGATCACTGTCTCAAGTCTAGAGGGATCCTGAGGTCTCTGAAGCAACACGAAAGGTCTGCGTGGACCCCAAATCAACTCGAGATGAGAGCTTAGTCCCTGGCTTCGAGTCAAGAGGAATACCAACTTTCCACAAGCAACTCAAGAGGAGGCTTCTCTCAGCTACAGGTGTGTGAGAGGGACCCTGAGTTTGTGGCCTCACGTGGAATGGACACCGAGATGCTCTGACTCGAAGTAAGGCCGGATATCCCTGCAGTGAATTGAATGCAGGCTCGTCTTGCATCTCCCAAGACGAAGGAATGTCTGAATCCCCTGTGGAGATGACAGAGAAAGACCGAGTACTCCGCCTCATTGCGAGCGGAGGCCTCACATCCTTTGAAAACTCGAGAGGTCCACGGAGATCAATGCTTCCAAAGGAGACGATGCCAGACTCCTCTTCAAAATGGATAGGAGTCCCAGGATCACTGTGGAACGTGGAAAGGGACCCTCGGTCTCCCGCCTCACGTGGAGATGCCTCCCAATTGCCATGCCAAGACTCGAGGAGTATCCCGAGGTGTTCCTCACTCCTAGGCAGGAGTCCTGACGTCGCTGAACAACCACGTGTCTGGAAGGGCCCTCCCCGTCGTAACTCGAGAATATAGCCCAGGTTCCGACCGCAACTCGAGAAAAACCATGAGACTTCCTCCTCGCCGCGAGATGAGGCCCGATTCCCATGCAATGCGTGCAGAGCAATTCCGTGTTCCACATCAAACGTGAAAGGAGCCTTGATTTCCTTCATGGCACTCCAGAGAAAACCCAAGATCACTGTCTCAAGTCTAGAGGGATCCTGAGGTCACTGGAGCAACACGAAAGGGCTCCATGGACCCCAAATCAACTCGAGATGAGAGCTTAGTCCCTGGCTTCGAGTCAAGAGGAATACCAACTTTCCACAAGCACCTCAAGAGGTGGCTTCTCTCAGCTACAGGTATGTGAGAGGGACCCTGAATTTGTGGCCTCAAGTGGAATGGACACCGAGATGCTCTGACTCGAAGTAAGGCCGGATATCCCTGCAGTGAATTGAATGCAGGCTCGTCTTGCATCTCCCAAGATGAAGGGATGTCTGAATCCCCTGTGGAGATGACAGAGAAAGACCGAGTTCTCCGCCTCATCACGAGCGGTGGCCTCATATCCTTTGAAAACTCGAGAGGTCCGCGGAGATCAATGCTTCCAAAGGACACGATGCCTGACTCCTCTTGAAAATGGATAGGAGTCCCAGGATCCCTGTGGCACGTGGAAAGGGACCCTGGGTCTCCCGCCTCACGTGGAGACGCGTCCCAATTGCCATGCCAAGACTCGAGGAGAATCCCGAGGTGTCCCTCGCACCTAGGCAGGAGTCCTGACGTCGCTGAACAAACACGTGTCTGGAAGGGCCCTCCCCGTCGTAACTCGAGAATATACCCCAGGTTCCGGCCGCAACTCGAGAAAAATCATGAGACTTCCCCCTCGCCGAGACATGAGGCCCGATTCCCCTGCACTGCGTGCAGAGCAATTCAGGGTTCCACATCAAACGTGAAAGGAGCCTTGATTTCCTTGATGGCACTCCAGAGAAAACCCAAGATCACTGTCTCAAGTCTAGAGGGATCCTGAGGTCACTGGAGCAACACGAAAGGGCTCCATGGACCCCAAATCAACTCGAGATGAGAGTTTAGTCCCTGGCTTCGAGTCAAGAGGAATACCAACTTTCCACAAGCACCTCAAGAGGAGGCTTCTCTCAGCTACAGGTATGTGAGAGGGCCCTGAGTTTGTGGCCTCAAGTGGAATGGACACCGAGATACTCTGACTCGAAGTAAGGCCGGATATCCCTGCAGTGAATTGAATGCAGGCTCGTCTTGCATCTCCCAAGACGAAGGGTTGTCTGAATCCCCTGTGGAGACCACAGAGAAAGGCCTTCCTCCACGTCAATGCACCGGAGGCCTCATATCCTTTAGAAACTCGAGAGGTCTGCGGAGATCAGTACCTCAGAAGGAGACGATGCCTGACTCCTCTTGAAAATGGATAGGAGTCCTAGGATCCCTGTGGCACGTGGAAAGGGACCCTGGGTCTCCCGCCTCACATGGAGACACGTCCCAATTGCCATGAAAAGACTCGAGGAGAATCCCGAGGTGTCCCTCGCACCTAGGCAGGAGTCCTGACGTCGCTGAACAAACACGTGTCTGGAAGGGCCCTCCCCATCGTAACTCGAGAATATACCCCAGGTTCCGGCCGCAACGCGAGAAAAACCATGAGACTTCCCCCTCGCCGCGAGATGAGGCCCGATTCCCCTGCCCTGCTTGCAGAACTATTCCGTTTTTCACATCAAACGTGAAAGGAACCTTGATTTCCTTGATGGCACTCCAGAGAAAACCCAAGTTCACTGTCTCAAGTGTAGAGGGATCCTGAGGTCACTGGAGCAACAAGAAAGGGCTCCGTGGACCACAAATCAACTCGAGATGAGAGCTTAGTCCCTGGCTTCGACTCAAGAGGAATACCAACTTTCCACAAGCACCTCAAGAGGAGGCTTCTCTCACCTACAGGTATGTGAGAGGGCCCCTGAGTTTGTTGCCTCAAGTGGAATGGACACCGAGATGCTCTGACTCGAAGTAAGGCCGGATATCTCTGCAATGAATTGAATGCAGGCTCGTCTTGCATCTCCCAAGACGAAGGGATGTCTGAATCCCCTGTGGAGATGACAGAGAAAGACCGAGTTCTCCGCCTCATCGCGAGCGGAGGCCTCACATCCTTTGAAAACTCGAGAGGTCCGCGGAGATCAATGCTTCCAAAGGAGACGATGCCTGACTCCTCTTGAAAATGGATAGGAGTCCCAGGATCCCTGTGGAACGTGGAAAGGGACCCTGGGTCTCCGCCTCACGTGGAGATGCCTCCCAATTGCCATGCCAAGAATCGAGGAGAATCCCGAGGTGTCCCTCGCACCTAGGCAGGAGTCCTGACGTCGCGGAACAAACACTTGTCTGGAAGGGCCCTCCCCGTCGTAACGCGAGAATATACCCCAGGTTCTGGCCGCAACTCGAGAAAAACCATGAGACTTCCCCCTCGCCGCGAGATGAGGCCCGATTCCCATGAACTGCATGCAGAACAATTCCGTGTTCCACATCAAACGTGAAAGGAGCCTTGATTTCCTTGATGGCACCCTAGAGAAAACCCAAGATCACTGTCTCAAGTCTAGAGGGATCCTGAGGTCTCTGAAGCAACACGAAAGGTCTGCGTGGACCCCAAATCAACTCGAGATGAGAGCTTAGTCCCTGGCTTCGACTCAAGAGGAATACCAACTTTCCACAAGCACCTCAAGAGGAGGCTTCTCTCAGCTACAGGTATGTGAGAGGGACCCTGAGTTTGTGGCCTCAAGTGGAATGGACACCGAGATGCTCTGACTTGAAGTAAGGCCGGATATCCCTGCAGTGAATTGAAAGCAGGCTTTTCTTGTATCTCCCAAGAAGAAGGGATGTCTGAATCCCCTTTGGAGACCACAGAGAAAGACCTAGTTCTCCGCCTCATCGCGACCAGAGGCCTCACATCCTTTGAAAACTCGAGAGGTCCGCGGAGATCAATGCTTCCAAAGGAGACGATGCCTGACTCCTCTTGAAAATGGATAGGAGTCCCAGGATCCCTGTGGCACGTGGAAAGGGCCCCGGGTCTCCCGCCTCACGTGGAGACGCGTCCCAATTGCCATGCCAAGACTCGAGGAGAATCCCGAGGTGTCCTCGCACCAAGGCAGGAGTCCTGACGTCGCTGAACAAACACGTGTCTGGAAGGATCCTCCCAATCGTAACTCGAGAATATACCCCAGGTTCCGGCCGCAAATCGAGAAAAACCATGAGATTACCCCCTCGCCGCGAGTTGAGGCCCGATTCCCCTGCACTGCATGCAGAGCAATTCCGTGTTCCACATCAAACGTGAAAGGAGCCTTGATTTCCTTGATGGCACTCCAGAGAAAATCCAAGATCACTGTCTCAAGTCTAGAGGCATCCTGAGGTCACTGGAGCAACACGAAAGGGCTCCATGGACCCCAAATCAACTCGAGATGAGAGTTTAGTTCCTGGCTTCGAGTCAAGAGGAATACCAACTTTCCACAAGCACCTCAAGAGGAGGCTTCTCTCAGCTACAGGTATGTGAGAGGGCCCTGAGTTTGTGGCCTCAAGTGGAATGGACACCGAGATGCTCTGACTCGAAGTAAGGCCGGATATCCCTGCAGTGAATTGAATGCAGGCTCGTCTTGCATCTCCCAAGACGAAGGGTTGTCTGAATCCCCTGTGGAGACCACAGAGAAAGGCCTAGTCCTCCACCACAATGCAACCGGAGGCCTCATATCCTTTGAAAACTCGAGAGGTCTGCGGAGATCAGTACCTCCGAAGGAGACGATGCCTGACTCCTCTTGGAAATGGATAGGAGTCCCAGGATCCCTGTGGCACGTGGAAAGGGACCCTGGGTCTCCCGCCTCACGTGGAGACACGTCCCAATTGCCATGCCAAGACTCGAGGAGAATCCCGAGGTGTCCCTCGCACCTAGGCAGGAGTCCTGACGTCGCTGAACAAACACGTGTCTGGAAGGGCCCTCCCCGTCGTAACTCGAGAATATACCCCAGGTTCCGGCCTCAACTCGAGAAAAACCATGAGACATCCCCCTCGGCGCGAGATGAGGCCCGATTCCCCTGCACTGCATGCAGAGCAATTCCGTGTTCCACATCAAACGTGAAAGGAGCCTTGATTTCCTTGATGGCACTCTAGAGAAAACCCAAGATCACTGTCTCAAGTCTAGAGGGATCCTGAGGTCTCTGAAGCAACACGAAAGGTCTGCGTGGACCCCAAATCAACTCGAGATGAGAGCTTAGTCCCTGGCTTCGAGTCAAGAGGAATACCAACTTTCCACAAGCAACTCAAGAGGAGGCTTCTCTCAGCTACAGGTGTGTGAGAGGGACCCTGAGTTTGTGGCCTCACGTGGAATGGACACCGAGATGCTCTGACTCGAAGTAAGGCCGGATATCCCTGCAGTGAATTGAATGCAGGCTCGTCTTGCATCTCCCAAGACGAAGGAATGTCTGAATCCCCTGTGGAGATGACAGAGAAAGACCGAGTACTCCGCCTCATTGCGAGCGGAGGCCTCACATCCTTTGAAAACTCGAGAGGTCCGCGGAGATCAATGCTTCCAAAGGAGACGATGCCAGACTCCTCTTCAAAATGGATAGGAGTCCCAGGATCACTGTGGAACGTGGAAAGGGACCCTCGGTCTCCCGCCTCACGTGGAGATGCCTCCCAATTGCCATGCCAAGACTCGAGGAGTATCCCGAGGTGTTCCTCACTCCTAGGCAGGAGTCCTGACGTCGCTGAACAACCACGTGTCTGGAAGGGCCCTCCCCGTCGTAACTCGAGAATATACCCCAGGTTCCGGCCGCAACTCGAGAAAAACCATGAGACTTCCTCCTCGCCGCGAGATGAGGCCCGATTCCCATGCAATGCGTGCAGAGCAATTCCGTGTTCCACATCAAACGTGAAAGGAGACTTGATTTCCTTCATGGCACTCCAGAGAAAACCCAAGATCACTGTCTCAAGTCTAGAGGGATCCTGAGGTCACTGGAGCAACACGAAAGGGCTCCATGGACCCCAAATCAACTCGAGATGAGAGTTTAGTCCCTGGCTTCGAGTCAAGAGGAATACCAACTTTCCACAAGCACCTCAAGAGGAGGCTTCTCTCAACTACAGGTATGTGAGAGGGCCCTGAGTTTGTGGCCTCGAGTGGAATGGACACCGAGATACTCTGACTCGAAGTAAGGCCGGATATCCCTGCAGTGAATTGAATGCAGGCTCGTCTTGCATCTCCCAAGACGAAGGGTTGTCTGAATCCCCTGTGGAGACCACAGAGAAAGGCCTTCCTCCACCTCAATGCACCGGAGGCCTCATATCCTTTAGAAACTCGAGAGGTCTGCGGAGATCAGTACCTCCGAAGGAGACGATGCCTGACTCCTCTTGAAAATGGATAGGAGTCCTAGGATCCCTGTGGCACGTGGAAAGGGACCCTGGGTCTCCCGCCTCACATGGAGACACGTCCCAATTGCCATGAAAAGACTCGAGGAGAATCCCGAGGTGTCCCTCGCACCTAGGCAGGAGTCCTGACGTCGCTGAACAAACACGTGTCTGGAAGGGCCCTCCCCATCGTAACTCGAGAATATACCCCAGGTTCCGGCCGCAACTCGAGAAAAACCATGAGACTTCCCCCTCGCCGCGAGATGAGGCCCGATTCCTCTGCCCTGCTTGCAGAACTATTCCGTTTTTCACATCAAACGTGAAAGGAACCTTGATTTCCTTGATGGCACTGCAGAGAAAACCCAAGTTCACTGTCTCAAGTGTAGAGGGATCCTGAGGTCACTGGAGCAACAAGAAAGGGCTCCGTGGACCACAAATCAACTCGAGATGAGAGCTTAGTCCCTGGCTTCGACTCAAGAGGAATACCAACTTTCCACAAGCACCTCAAGAGGAGGCTTCTCTCACCTACAGGTATGTGAGAGGGCCCCTGAGTTTGTTGCCTCAAGTGGAATGGACACCGAGATGCTCTGACTCGAAGTAAGGCCGGATATCTCTGCAATGAATTGAATGCAGGCTCGTCTTGCATCTCCCAAGACGAAGGGATGTCTGAATCCCCTGTGGAGATGACAGAGAAAGACCGAGTTCTCCGCCTCATCGCGAGCGGAGGCCTCACATCCTTTGAAAACTCGAGAGGTCCGCGGAGATCAATGCTTCCAAAGGAGACGATGCCTGACTCCTCTTGAAAATGGATAGGAGTCCCAGGATCCCTGTGGAACGTGGAAAGGGACCCTGGGTCTCCGCCTCACGTGGAGATGCCTCCCAATTGCCATGCCAAGAATCGAGGAGAATCCCGAGGTGTCCCTCGCACCTAGGCAGGAGTCCTGACGTCGCGGAACAAACACTTGTCTGGAAGGGCCCTCCCCGTCGTAACGCGAGAATATACCCCAGGTTCTGGCCGCAACTCGAGAAAAACCATGAGACTTCCCCCTCGCCGCGAGATGAGGCCCGATTCCCATGAACTGCATGCAGAACAATTCCGTGTTCCACATCAAACGTGAAAGGAGCCTTGATTTCCTTGATGGCACCCTAGAGAAAACCCAAGATCACTGTCTCAAGTCTAGAGGGATCCTGAGGTCTCTGAAGCAACACGAAAGGTCTGCGTGGACCCCAAATCAACTCGAGATGAGAGCTTAGTCCCTGGCTTCGACTCAAGAGGAATACCAACTTTCCACAAGCACCTCAAGAGGAGGCTTCTCTCAGCTACAGGTATGTGAGAGGGACCCTGAGTTTGTGGCCTCAAGTGGAATGGACACCGAGATGCTCTGACTTGAAGTAAGGCCGGATATCCCTGCAGTGAATTGAAAGCAGGCTTTTCTTGTATCTCCCAAGAAGAAGGGATGTCTGAATCCCCTTTGGAGACCACAGAGAAAGACCTAGTTCTCCGCCTCATCGCGACCAGAGGCCTCACATCCTTTGAAAACTCGAGAGGTCCGCGGAGATCAATGCTTCCAAAGGAGACGATGCCTGACTCCTCTTGAAAATGGATAGGAGTCCCAGGATCCCTGTGGTACGTGGAAAGGGCCCCGGGTCTCCCGCCTCACGTGGAGACGCGTCCCAATTGCCATGCCAAGACTCGAGGAGAATCCCGAGGTGTCCTCGCACCAAGGCAGGAGTCCTGACGTCGCTGAACAAACACGTGTCTGGAAGGATCCTCCCAATCGTAACTCGAGAATATACCCCAGGTTCCGGCCGCAAATCGAGAAAAACCATGAGATTACCCCCTCGCCGCGAGTTGAGGCCCGATTCCCCTGCACTGCATGCAGAGCAATTCCGTGTTCCACATCAAACGTGAAAGGAGCCTTGATTTCCTTGATGGCACTCCAGAGAAAATCCAAGATCACTGTCTCAAGTCTAGAGGGATCCTGAGGTCTCTGAAGCAACACGAAAGGTCTGCGTGGACCCCAAATCAACTCGAGATGAGAGTTTAGTCCCTGGCTTCGAGTCAAGAGGAATACCAACTTTCCACAAGCACCTCAAGAGGAGGCTTCTCTCAGCTACAGGTATGTGAGCGGGCCCTGAGTTTGTGGCCTCAAGTGGAATGGACACCGAGATGCTCTGACTCGAAGTAAGGCCGGATATCCCTGCAGTGAATTGAATGCAGGCTCGTCTTGCATCTCCCAAGACGAAGGGTTGTCTGAATCCCCTGTGGAGACCACAGAGAAAGGCCTAGTCCTCCACCTCAATGCAACCGGAGGCCTCATATCCTTTGAAAACTCGAGAGGTCTGCGGAGATCAATGCTTCCAAAGGAGACGATGCCTGACTCCTCTTGGAAATGGATAGGAGTCCCAGGATCCCTGTGGCACGTGGAAAGGGACCCTGGGTCTCCCGCCTCACGTGGAGACACGTCCCAATTGCCATGCTAAGACTCGAGGAGAATCCCGAGGTGTCCCTTGCACCTAGGCAGGAGTCCTGACGTCGCTGAACAAACACGTGTCTGGAAGGGCCCTCCCCGTCGTAACTCGAGATTATACCCCAGGTTCCGGCCTCAACTCGAGAAAAACCATGAGACATCCCCCTCGGCGCGAGATGAGGCCCGATTCCCCTGCCCTGCATGCAGAGCAATTCCGTTTTCCACATCAAACGTGAAAGGAGCCTTGATTTCCTTGATGGCACTCCAGAGAAAACCCAAGTTCACTGTCTCAAGTGTAGAGGGATCCTGAGGTCACTGGAGCAAAACGAAAGGGCTCCGTGGACCACAAATCAACTCGAGATGAGAGCTTAGTCCCTGGCTTCGACTCAAGAGGAATACCAACTTTCCACAAGCACCTCAAGAGGAGGCTTCTCTCAGCTACAGGTATGTGAGAGGGACCCTGAGTTTGTGGCCTCAAGTGGAATGGACACCGAGATGCTCTGACTCGAAGTAAGGCAGGATATCTCTGCAGTGAATTGAATGCAGGCTCATCTTGCATCTCCCAAGACGAAGGGTTGTCTGAATCCCCTGTGGAGACCACAGAGAAAGGCCTTCCTCCACCTCAATGCAACCGGAGGCCTCATATCCTTTGGAAACTCGAGAGGTCTGCGGAGATCAGTACCTCCGAAGGAGACGATGCCTGACTCCTCTTGAAAATGGATAGGAGTCCTAGGATCCCTTTGGCACGTGGAAAGGGACCCTGGGTCTCCCGCCTCACGTGGAGACACGTCCCAATTGCCATGCCAAGACTCGAGGAGAATCCCGAGGTGTCCCTCGCACCTAGGCAGGAGTCCTGACGTCGCTGAACAAACACGTGTCTGGAAGGGCCCTCCCCGTCGTAACTCGAGAATATACCCCAGGTTCCGGCCGCAACTCGAGAAAAACCATGAGACTTCCCCCTCGCCGCGAGATGAGGCCCGATTCCCCTGCCCTGCGTGCAGAACTATTCCGTTTTCCACATCAAACGTGAAAGGAACCTTGATTTCCTTGATGGCACTCCAGAGAAAACCCAAGTTCACTGTCTCAAGTGTAGAGGGATCCTGAGGTCACTGGAGCAACACGAAAGGGCTCCGTGGACCACAAATCAACTCGAGATGAGAGCTTAGTCCCTGGCTTCGACTCAAGAGAAATACCAACTTTCCACAAGCACCTCAAGAGGAGGCTTCTCTCACCTACAGGTATGTGAGAGGGCCCCTGAGTTTGTTGCCTCAAGTGGAATGGACACCGAGATGCTCTGACTCGAAGTAAGGCCGGATATCTCTGCAATGAATTGAATGCAGGGTCGTCTTGCATCTCCCAAGACGAAGGGATATCTGAATCCCCTGTGGAGATGACAGAGAAAGACCGAGTTCTCGCCACATTGCGACCGGAGTACTCACATCCTTTGAAAACTCGAGAGGTCTGCGGAGATCAATGCTTCCAAAGGAGACGATGCCTGACTCATCTTGAAAATGGATAGGAGTCCCAGGATCCCTGTGGCACGTGGAAAGGGACCCTGGGTCTCCCGCCTCACGTGGAGACGCGTCCCAATTGCCATGCCAGGATTCGAAGAGAATCTCGAGGTGTCCCTCACACCTAGGCAGGAATTCTGACGTCACTGAAGAAAAACATGTCTGGAAAGGCCCTCCCCGTCGTAACTCGAGAATATACCCCTGGTTCCGGCAACAACTCGAGAAAAACCATGAGACTTCCTCCTCGCCGCGAGATGAAGCCCGATTCCCCTGCACTGCGTGCAGAGCAATTCCGTGTTCCACATCAAACGTGAAAGGAGCCTTGATTTCCTTGATTGCACTCCAGAGAAAACCCAAGATCACTGTCTCAAGTCTAGAGGGATCCTGAGGTCACTGGAGCAACACGAAAGGGCTCCGTGGACCCCAAATCAACTCGAGATGAGAGCTTAGTCCCTTGCTTCGACTCAAGAGGGATACCAACTTTCCACAAGCACCTCAAGTGGAGGCTTCACTCAGCTACAGTTATGTGAGAAGGACCATGAGTTTGTGGCCTCAAGTGGAATGGACACCGAGATGCTCTGACTCGAGGTAAGGCCGGATATCCCTGCAGTGAATTGAATGCAGGCTCGTCTCGCATCTCCCAAGACGAAGGGATGTCTGAATCCCCTGTGGAGACCACAGAGAAAGACCTAGTTCTCCGCCTCATCGTGACCGCAGGCCTCACATCCTTTGAAAACTCGACAGGTCCGCGGAGATCAATGCTTCCAAAGGAGACGATGCCTGACTCCTCTTGAAAATGGATAGGTGTTCCAGGATACCTGTGGAAATTGGAAAGGGACCCTGGGTCTCCCGCCTCACGTGGAGACGCGTCCCAATTGCCATGCCAAGACTCGAGGAGAATCCCGAGGTGTCCCTCGCACCTAGGCAGGAGTCCTGACATCGCTGAACAAACACGTGTCTGGAAGGGCCCTCCCCGTTGTAACTCGAGAATATACCGCAGTTTCCGGCCGCAACTCGAGAAAAACCATGAGACTGCCCCCTCGCTGCGAGATGAGGCCCGATTCCCCTACACTGCGTGAAGAGGAATTCCGTGCTCCACATGAAATATGAACGGAGCCTTGATTTCCTTGATGGCACTCCAGAAAAAACCCAAGATGATTGTCTCAAGTCTAAAGGGATCCTGAGGTCACTGTAGCAACAAGAAAGGGCTACGTGGACCCCAAATCAACTAGAGATGAGAGCTTAGTCCCTGGCTTCGACTCAAGAGGAATACCAAGTTTCCAAAAGCACCTCAAGAGGAGGCTTCTCTCAGCTACAGGTATGTGAGAGGGACCCTGAGTTTGTGGCCTCAAGTGGAATGGACACCGAGATGCTCTGACTCGAAGTAAGGCCGGATATCCCTGCAGTGAATTGAATGCAGGCTCGTCTTGCATCTCCCAAGACGAAGGGATGTCTGAATCACCAGTGGAGACCACAGAGAAAGACCTAGTCCACCGCCTCAACGCGACCGGAGGCCTCACATCCTTTGAAAACTCGACAGGTCTGCGGAGACCAATGCTTCCAAAGGAGACGATGCCTGACACTTCTTGAAAATGGATAGGAGTCCCAGGATCCCTGTGGCACGTGGAAAGGGGCCCTGGGTCTCCCGCCTCACGTGGAGACGCGTCCCAATTGCCATGCCAAGACTCGAGGAGAATCCCGAGGTGTCCCTCGCACCTAGGCAGGAGTCCTGACGTCGCTGAACAAACACATGTCTGGAAGGGCCCTCATCCGTCGTAACTCGAGAATATACCCCAGGTTCCGGCCACAACTCGAGAAAAACCATGAGACTTCCCCCTCGCCGCGAGATGAGGCCCGATTCCCCTGCACTGCTTGCAGAGCAATTCCGTCTTCCACATCAAACGTGAAAGGAGCCTTGATTTACTTGATGGCACTCCAGAGAAAACCCAAGATCACTGTCTCAAGTCTAGAGGGATCCTGAGGTCACTGTAGCAACAGAAAAGGGCTCCGTGGAGCCCAAATCACCTCGAGATGAGAGCTTATTCCCTGGCTTCGACTCAAGAGGAATACCAACTTTCCACAAGCACCTCAAGAGGAGGCTTCTCTCAGCTACAGGTATGTGAGAGGGACCCTTAGTTTGTGGCCTCAAGTGGAATGGACATCGAGATGCTCTGACTCGAAGTAAGGCCGGATATCCCTGCAGTGAATTGAATGCAGGCTCGTCTTGCATCTCCCAAAACAAAGGAATGTCTGAATCCCCTGCGGAGACCACAGAGAAAGACCTAGTTCTCGCCACATTGCGACCGGAGTACTCACATCCTTTGAAAACTCGAGAGGTCCGCGGAGATCAATTCTTCCAAAGGAGACGATGCCTGACTCATCTTGAAAATGGATAGGAGTCCCAGGATCCCTGTGGCACGTGGAAAGGGACCCTGGGTCTCCCGCCTCACGTGGAGACGCGTCCCAATTGCCATGCCAGGATTCGAAGAGAATCTCGAGGTGTCCCTCACACCTAGGCAGGAATTCTGACGTCGCTGAAGAAACACATGTCTGGAAGGGCCCTCCCCGTCGTAACTCGAGAATATACCCCTGGTTCCGGCTGCAACTCGAGAAAAACCATGAGACTTCCCCCTCGCCGCGAGATGAAGCCCGATTCCCCTGCACTGCGTGCAGAGCAATTCCGTGTTCCACATCAAACGTGAAAGGAGCCTTGATTTCCTTGATGGCACTCCAGAGAAAACCCAAGATCACTGTCTCAAGTCTAGAGGGATCCTGAGGTCACTGGAGCAACACGAAAGGGCACCGTGGACCCCAAATCAACTCGAGATGAGAGCTTAGTCCCTGGCTTCGACTCAAGAGGGATACCAACTTTCCACAAGCACCTCAAGTGGAGGCTTCTCTCAGCTACAGTTATGTGAGAAGGACCATGAGTTTGTGGCCTCAAGTGGAATGGACACCGAGATGCTCTGACTTATAAGGCCGGATATCCCTGCAGTGAATTGAATGCAGGCTCGTCTTGCATCTCCCAAGACGAAGGGATGTTTGAATCCCCCGTGGAGACCACAGAGAAAGACAGAGTTCACCGCCTCATCGCCACCTCAGGCCTCACATCCTTTGAAAACTCGAGAGGTCCGCGGAGATCAATGCTTCCAAAGGAGACGATGACTGACTCCTCTTGAAAATGGATAGGAGTCCCAGGATCCCTGTGGCACGTGGAAAGCGACCCTGGGTCTCCTGCCTCACGTGGAGACGCGTCCCAATTGCCATGCCAAGACTCGAGGAGAATCCCGAGGTGTCCCTCGCACCTAGGCAGGAGTCCTGACGTCGCTGAACAAACACGTGTCTGGAAGGGCCCTCCCCGTTGTAACTCGAGAATATACCCCAGGTTCCTGCCGCAACTCGAGAAAAACCATGAGACTTCCCCCTCACTGCGAGATGAGGCCCGATTCCCCTGCACTGCGTGCAGAGCAATTCCTGGTTCCACATCAAACGTGAAAGGAACCTTGATTTCCTTGATGGCCCTCCAGAGAAAACCCAAGATCACTGTCTCAAGTCTAGAGGTATCCTGAGGTCACTGGAGCAACACGAAAGGGCTCCGTGGACCCCAAATCAACTCGTGAAGAGAGCTTAGTCTCTGGCTTCGACTCAAGAGGAATACCAACTTTCCACAAGCACCTCAAGAAGCGGCTTCTCTCAGCTACAGGTATGTGAGAGGGACCCTGAGTTTGTGGCCTCAAATGGAATGGACACCGAGATGCTCTGACTCGAAGTAAGGCCGGATATCCCTGCAGTGAATTGAGTGCAGGCTCGTCTTGCATCTCCCAAGACGACGGGATGTCTGAATCCCCTGTGGAGACCACAGAGAAAGACCTAGTTCTCGGCCTCATCGAGACCGGAGGCCTAACATCCTTTGAAAACTCGAGAGGTCCGCGGAGATCAATGCTTCCAAAGGATACGATGCCTGACTCTTCTTGAAAATGGATAGGAGTCCCAGGATACCTGTGGCACGTGGAAAGGGACCCTGGGTCTCCCGCCTCACGTGAAGACGCGTCCCAATTGCCATGCCAAGACTCGAGAAGAATTCCGAGGTGTCCCTCGCACCTAGGCAGGAGTCCTGACGTCGCTGAACAAACACATGTCTGGAAGGGCCCTCCCCGTCGTAACTCGAGAATATACCCCAGGTTCCGGCCGCAACTCGAGAAAAACCATGAGACTTCCCCCTCGCTGCAAGATGAGGCACGATTCCCCTGCACTGCGTGCAGAGCAACTCCGTGTTCCACATCAAACGTGAAAGGAGCCTTGATTTCCTTGATGGCACTCCAGAAGAAACCCAACATCACTGTCTCAAGTCTAGAGGGATCCTGAGGTCACTGGAGCAACACGAAAGGCCTCCGTGGACCCCAAATCAACTCGAGATGAGAGCTTAGTCCCTGGCTTCGACTCAAGAGAAATACCAAATTTCCACAAGCACCTCAAGAGGAGGCTTCTCTCAGCTACAGGTATGTGAGAGGGACCCTGAGTTTGTGGCCTCAAGTGGAATGGACACCGAGATGCTCTGACTCGAAGTAAGGCCGGATATCCCTGCAGTGAATTAAATGCAGGCTCGTCTTGCATCTCCCAAGACGAAGGGATGTCTGAATCCCCTGTGGAGACGACAGAGAAAGACCTAGTCCTCCGCCTCATCGAGACCGGAGGCCTCACATCCTTTGAAAACTCGAGATGTCTGTGGAGATCAATGCTTCCAAAGGAGACGATGCCTGACTCCTCTTGAAAATGGATAGGAGTCCCAGGAATCCTGTGGCACGTGGAAAGGAACCCTGGGTCTCCCGCCTCACGTGGAGACGCGTCCCAATTGCCATGCCAAGACTCGAGGAGAATCCCGAGGTGTCCCTCGCACCTAGGCAGGAGTCCTGACGTCGCTGAACAAACACGTGTCTGGAAGGGCCCTCCCCGACGTAACTCGAGAATATACCTCAGGTTCCGGCCGCAACTCGAGAAAAACCATGAGACTTCCACCTCGCCGCGAGATGAGGCCCGATTCCGCTACACTACGTGCAGAGCAATTCCGTATCCCACATCAAACGTGAAAAGAGCCTTGATTTCCTTGATGGCATTCCAGAGAAACCCCAAGATCACTGTCTCATGTTTAGAGGGATCCTGAGGTCACTGTAGCAACACGAAAGGGCTCTGCAGACCCAAAACAACTGGAGATGAGAGGTTAGTCCCTCGATTCGACTCAAGAGGAATACCAACTTTCCACAAGCACCACAGGGGAGGCTTCTCTCAGCTACAGGTATGTGAGAGGAACTCTGAGTTTGTGGACTCAAGTGGAATGAACACCGAGATGCTCTGACTCGAAGTAAGGACGGATATCTCTGCAGTGAATTGAATGCAGGCTCGTCTTGCATCTCCCAAGACGACGGGATGTCTGAATCCCCTGTGGAGACCACAGAGAAAGACCTAGTTCTCGGCCTGATCGAGACCGGAGGCCTCACATCCTTTGAAAACTCGAGAGGTCCGCGGAGATCAAGGCTTCCAAAGGAGACGATGCCTGACTCTTCTTGAAAATGGATAGGAGTCCCAGGATCCCTGTGGCACGTGGAAAGGGACCCTGGGTCTCCCGCCTCACGTGAAGACGTGTCCCAATTGCCATGCCAAGACTCGGGAAGAATTCTGAGGTGTCCCTCGCACCTAGGCAGGAGTCCTGACGTCGCTGAACAAACACGTGTCTGGAAGGGCCCTCCCCGTCGTAACTCGAGAATATACCCCAGGTTCCGGCCGCAACGCGAGAAAAACCATGAGACTTCCCCCTCGCTGCAAGATGAGGCACGATTCCCCTGCACTGCGTGCAGAGCAATTTCGTGTTCCACATCAAACGTGAAAGGAGCCTTGATTTCCTTGATGGCACTCCAGAGAAAACCCAAGATCACTGTCTCAAGTCTAGAGGGATCCTGAGATCACTGGAGCAACACGAAAGGCCTCCGTGGACCCCAAATCAACTCGAGATGAGAGCTTAGTCCCTGGCTTCGACTCAAGAGGAATACCAACTTTCCACAAGCACTTCAAGAGGAGGCTTCTCTCAGCTACAGGTATGTGAGAGGGACCCTGAGTTTGTGGCCTCAAGTGGAATGGACACCGAGATGCTCTGACTCGAAGTAAGCCCGGATATCCCTGCAGTGAATTAAATGCAGGCTCGTCTTGCATCTCCCAAGACGAAATGATGTCTGAATCCCCTGTGGAGACGACAGAGAAAGACCTAGTCCTCCGCCACATCGAGACCGGAGGCCTCACATCCTTTGAAAACTTGAGAGGTCTGTGGAGATCAATGCTTCCAAAGGAGACGATGCCTGACTCCTCTTGAAAAGGGATAGGAGTCCCAGGAACCCTGTGGCACGTGGAAAGGAACCCTGGGTCTCCCGCCTCACGTGGAGACGCGTGCCAATTGCCAGGCCAAGACTCGAGGAGAATCCCGAGGTGTCCCTCGCACCTAGGCAGGAGTCCTGACGTCGCTGAACAACACGTGTCTGGAAGGGCCCTCCCCATCGTAACTCGAGAATATACCCCAGGTTCCGGCCGCAACTCGAGAAAAAACATGAGACTTCCCCCTCGCCCGAGATGAGGCCCGATTCCCCTGCACTGCCTGCAGAGCAATTCCGTGTTCCACATCAAACGTGAAAGGAGCCTTGATTTCCTTGATGGCACTCCAGAGAAAACCCAAGATAACTGTCTCAAGTCTAGAGGGATCCTGAGGTCACTGTAGCAACACGAAAGGGCTCCGTGGACCCCAAATCAACTCGAGATGAGAGCTTAGTCCCTGGCTTCGACTCAAGAGGAATACCAACTTTCCACAAGCACCTCAAGAGGAGGCTTCTCTCAGCTACAGGTATGTGAGAGGGACCCTGAGTTTGTGGCCTCAAGTGGAATGGACACCGAGATGCTCTGACTCGAAGTAAGGCCGGATATCCCTGCAGTGAATTGAATCCAGGCTCGTCTTGCATCTCCCAAGACGAAGGGATGTCTGAATCCGCTGTGGAGACCACAGAGAAAGACCTGGTCCTCCGCCTCATCGCGACCGGAGGCCTCACATCCTTTGAAAGGTATGTGGATATCAATGCTTCCAAAGGAGACGATGCCTGACTCCTCTTGAAAATGGATAGGAGTCCCACGATCCCTGTGTCACGTGGAAAGGGACCCTGGGTCTCCCGCCTCACGTGGAGACGCGTCCCAATTGCCATGCCAAGACTCGAGGAGAATCCCGAGGTGTCCGTCGCACCTAGACAGGAGTCCTGACGTCGCTGAACAAACACGTGTATGGAAGGGCCCTCCCCGTTGTAACTCGGGAATATACCCCATTTTCCGGCCGCAACTCGAGAAAAACCATGAGACTTCCCCCTCGCCGCGAGATGAGGCCCGATTCCCCTGCACTGCGTGCAGAGAAATTCCGTGTTCCACATCAAACGTGAAAGGAGCCTTGATTTCCTTGATGGCACTCCAGAGAAAACCCAAGATCACTGTCTCAAGTCTAGAGGGATCCTGAGGTCACTGGAGCAACCAGAAAGGGCTCCGTGGACCCCAAATCAACTCGAGATGAGAGCTTAGTCCCTGGCTTCGACTCAAGAGGAATATCAACTTTTCACAAGCAACTCAAGAGGAGGCTTCTCTCAGCTACAGGTATGTGAGTGGGACCCTGATTATGTGGCCTCAAGTGGAATGGACACCGAGATGCTCTGACTCGATGTAAGGCCGGATATCCCTGCAGTGAATTGAATGCAGGATCGTCTTGCATCTCCCAAGACGAAGGGATTTCTGAATCCCCTGTGGAGACCACAGAGAAAGTACTAGTCCTCCGCCTCATCGCGACCGGAGGCCTCACATCCTTTGAAAACTCGAGAGGTCTGCAGAGATCAATGCTTCCAAAGGAGACGATGCCTGACTCCTCTTGAAAATGGATAGGAGTCCCAGGATCCCTGTGGCATGTGGAAAGGGAACCTGGGTCTCCCGCTTCACGTGGAGACGCGGCCCAAATGCCATGCCAAGAATCGCGGAGAATCCCGAGGTGTCCCTCACACCTAGGCAGGAGTCCTGACGTCGCTGAACAAACACGTGTCTGGAAGGGCCCTCCCCGTCGTAACTCGAGAATATACCCCAGGTTCCGGCCGCAACTCGAGAAAAACCATGAGACTTCCCCCTCGCCGCGAGATGAGGCCCGATTCCCCTGCACTGCCTGCAGAGCAATTCCGTGTTCCACATCAAGCGTGAAAGGAGCCTTGATTTCCTTGATGGCACTCCAGAGAAAACCCAAGATCACTGTCTCAAGTCTAGAGAGATTCTGAGGTCACTGGAGCAACAAGTAAGGGCTCTGTGAACCCCAAATAAACTCTAGATGAGAGCTTAGTCCCTGGCTTCGACTCAAGAGGAATACCAACTTTTCACAAGCACCTCAAGAGGAGGCTTCTCTCAGCTACAGGTATGTGAGAGGGACCCTGAGTTTGTGGCCTCAAGTGGAATGGACACCGAGATGCTCTGACTCGAAGTAAGGCCGGATATCCCTGCAGTGAATTGAATGCAGGCTCGTCTTGCATCTCCCAAGATGAAGGGATGTCTGAATCAACATTGAAGACGACAGAGAAAGACCAAGTTCTCCCCCTCATCGCGAACTGAGGCCTCACATCCTTTGAAAACTCAAGAGGTCCGCGGAGATCAATGCTTCCAAAGGAGACGATGCCTGACTCCTCTTGAAAATGGATAGGAGTCCCAGTATCCCTGTGGCACGTGGAAAGGGACCCTGGGTCTCCCGCCTCACGTGGAGACGCGTCCCAATTGCCATGCCAAGACTCGAGGAGACTCCCGAGGTGTCCCTCGCACCTAGGCAGGAGTCCTGACGTCGCTGAACAAACACGTATCTGGAAGGGCCCTCCCCGTCATAACTCGAGAATATACCCCAGGTTCCGGCCGCAACTCGAGAAAATTAATGAGACTTCCCCCTCGCCGTGAGATGAGGCCCGATTCCCCTGCACTGCGTGCAGAGCAATTCCGTGTTCCACATCAAACGTGAAAGGAGCCTTGACTTCCTTGATGGCACTCCAGAGAGTATCCAAGATCACTGTCTCAAGTCTAGGGGGATCCTGAGGTCACTGGAGCAACATGAAAGGGCTCCGTGGACCCCAAATCAACTCGAGATGAGAGCTTAGTCCCTGGCTTCGAATCAAGAGGAATACCAACTTTCCACAAGCACCTCAAGAGGAGGCTTCTTTCAGCTACAGGTATGTGAGAGGGACCCTGAGTTTGTGGCCTCAAGTGGAATGGACACCGAGATGCTCTGACTCGAAGTAAGGCCGGATATCCCTGCAGTGAATTGAATGCAGGCTCGTATTGCATCTCCCAAGACGAAGGGATGTCTGAATCCCATGTGGAGACCACAGAGAAAGACGGAGTTCTCCGCCTCATCGCGACCGGAGGCCTCACATCCTTTGAAAACCGCGAAGATCAATGCTTCCAAAGGAGACGATGCCTGACTACTTTTGAAAATGGATAGGAGTCTCAGGATCCCTTTGGCACGTGGAAAGAGACACTGGGTCTTCCGCCTCACGTGGAGACCCGTCCCAATTGCCATGCCAAGACTCGACGAATATCCCGAGGTGTCCCTCGCACCTAGGCAGGAGTCCTGACTTCGCTGAACAAACACGTGTCTTGAAGGGCCCTCCCCGTAGTAACTTTAGTGTGTACCCCAGGTTCCGGCAGGAACTCGAGAAAAACCATGAGACTTCCCCCTCGCTGCGAGATGAGGCCCGATTCCCCTGCACAGCGTGCAGAGCAATTCCGTGTTCCACATCAAACGTGAAAGGAGCCTTGATTTCCTTGATGGCACTCCAGAGAAAACCCAAGATCACTGTCTCAATTCTAGAGGGATCCTGAGGTCACTGTAGCAACACGAAAGGGCTCCGTGGACCCCAAATCAAATCGAGATGAGAGCTTAGTCCCTGGCTTCGACTCAAGAGGAACACCAACTTTCCGCAAGCACTTCAAGAGGAGGCTTCTCTCAGCTACAGGTATGTGAGTGGGACCCTGAGTTTGTGGCCTTAAGTGGAATGAACACCGAGATGCTCAGTCTCGAAGTAAGGCCGGATATCCCTGCAGTGAATTGAGTGCAGGCTCGTCTTGCATCTCCAAGACGAAGGGATGTTTCCATCCCCTGTGGGGATCAGAGAGAAAGACCTAGTTCTCCGCCTCATCGCGACCGGAGGCCTCACATACTTTGAAAACTCGAGAGGTCCGCGGAGATCAATGCTTCCAAAGGAGACGATGCCTGACTCCTCTTGCAAATGGATAGGAGTCCCAGGATCCCTGTGGCACGTGGAAAGGGACCCTGGGTCTCCCGCCTCACGTGGAGACGTGTCCCAATTGCCATGCCAAGACTCGAGGAGAATCCCGAGGTGTCCCTCGCACCTAGGCAGGAGTCCTGACGTCGCTGAACAAACACGTTTCTGGAAGGGCCCTCCCCGTCGTAACTCGAGAATATACCCCAGGTTCCGGCCGCAACTCGAGAAAAACCAGGAGACTTCCCCCTTGCCGCGAGATGAAGCCCGATTCCCCTGCACTGCGTGCAGAGCAATTCCGTGTTCCACATCAAACGTGAAAGGAGCCTTGATTTCCTTGATGGCACTCCAGAGAAAACCCAAGATCACTGTCTCAAGTCTAGAGGGATCCTGAGATCACTGGAGCAACACGAAAGGGCTCCGTGGACCCCAAATCAACTCGAGATGAGAGCTTAGTCCCTGACTTCGACTCAAGAGGAATACCAACTTTCCAAAAGCACCTCAAGAGGAGGCTTCTCTCAGCTACAGGTATGTGAGAGGCACCCTGAGCTTGTGGCTGCAAGTGAAATGGACACCGAGATGCTCTGACTTGAGGTAAGGCCGGATATCCCTGCAGTTAATTGAGTGCAGGCTCGTCTTGCATCTCCCAAGATGAAGGGATGTCTGAATCCCCTGTGGAGACCACAGAGATAGACCTAGTTCTCCGCCTCATCGCGACCGTAGGCCTCCCATCCTTTGAAAACTCGAGAGGTCCGTGGAGATCAATGCTTCCAAAGGAGACGATGCCTGACTCCTCTTGAAAATGGATAGGAGTCCCAGGATCCCTGTGGCACGTGGAAAGGGACCCTGGGTCTCCCGCCTCACGTGGAGACGCGTCCCAATTTCCATGCCAATACTCGAGGAGAATCCCGAGGTATCCCTCGCACCTAGGCAGGAGTCCTGACGTCGAGGAACAAACACGTGTCCGGACGGGCCCTCCCCGTCGTAACTCGAAAATATACCACAGGTTCCGGCCGCAACTTAAGAAAAACCATGAGACTTCCCCCTCGTCGCGAGACGAGGCCCGATTCCCCTGCACTGCGTGCAGAGCAATTCCGTGTTCCACATCAAACGTGAAAGGAGCCTTGATTTCCTTGATGGCACTCCAGAGAAAACCCAAGATCACTGTCTCAAGTCTAGAGGGATCCTGAGGTCAATGGAGCAACACGAAAGGGCTCCGTGGACCCCAAATCAACTCGAGATGAGAGCTTAGTCCCTGGCTTCGACTCAAGAGGAATACCAACTTTACACAAGCACCTCAAGAGGACGCTTCTCTCAGCTACAGGTATGTGAGAGGGACCCTGAGTTTGTGGCCTCCAGTGGAATGGACACCGAGATACTCTGACTCGAAGTAAGGCCGGATATCCCTGCAGTGAATTGAATGCAGGCTCGTCTTGCATCTCCCAAGACAAAGGGATGATTTATTCCCCTGTGGAGACCACAGAGAAAGACCTAGTCGTCCAACTCAACGCGACCGGAGGCCTCACATCCTTTGAAAACTCGAGAGGTCCACGGAGATAAATGCTTCCAAAGGAGACGATGCCTGCCTCCTCTTGAAAATGGATAGGAGTCCCAGGATCCCTGTGGCACGTGGAAAGGGAACCTGGGTCTCCCGCCTCACGTGGAGACGCGTCCCAATTGCCATGCCAAGACTCGAGGAGAATCCCGAGGTGTCCCTCGCACCTAGGCAGGAGTCCGGACGTCGCTGAACAAACACGTGTCTGGAAGGGCCCTCCCCGTCGTAACTCGAGAATATACCCCAGGTTCCGGCCGCAACTCGAGAAAAACCATGAGACTTCCCCCTCGCCGCGAGATGAGGCCTGATTCCCCAGCATTGCGTGCAGAGCAATTCCGTGTTCCACATCAAACGTGAAAGGATCCTTGATTTCCTTGATGGCACTCCAGAGAAAACCCAAGATCACTGTCTCAAATCTAGAGGGATCCTGAGGTCACTGGAGCAACACGAAAGGGCTCCTTGGACCCCAAATCAACTTGAGATGAGAGCTTTTCCCTGGCTTCGACTCAAGAGGAATACCAACTTTCCACAAGCACCTCAAGAAGAGGCTTCTCTCAGCTACAGGTATGTGAGAGGGACCCTGAGTTTGTGGCCTCAAGTGGAATGGACACCGAGATGCTCTGACTCGAAGTAAGGCCGGATATCCCTGCAGTGAATTGAATGCAGGCTCGTCTTGCATCTCCCAAGACGAAGGGATGTCTGAATCCCCTGTGGAGACCACAGAGAAAGACCTAGTCCTCTGCCTCAACGCGACCGGAGGCCTCACATCCTTTGAAAACTCGAGAGGTGTGCGGAGATCAATGCTTCCAAAGGAGACGATGCCTGACTCCTCTAGAATATAGATAGGAGTCCCATTATCCCTGTGGCACGTTGAAAGGGACTCTTGGTCTCCCGCCTCACGTGGAGACGCGTCCCTATTGCCATTCCAAGACTCGAGGAGAATCCCGAGGTGTCCCTCGCACCTAGGCAGGAGTCCTGACGTCGCTGAGCAAACACGTGTCTGGAAGGGCCCTCCCCGTCGTAAGTCGAGAATATACCCCAGGTTCCGGCCGCAACTCGAGAAAAACAATGAGACTTCCCCCTCGCCGCGGGAAGAGGCCCGATTGCCCTACACTGCGTGCAGAGCAATTCCGTGTTCCACATCAAACGAGAAAGGAGCCTTGATTTCCTTGATTGCACTCCAGAGAAAACCCAAGATCACTGTCTCATGCCTAGAGGGATCCTGAGGTCACTGGAGCAACACGAAAGGGCTCCGTGGACCCCAAATCAACTCGAGATGAGAACTTAGTCCCTGGCTTCGACTCAAGAGGAATACCAACTTTCCACAAGCACCTCAAGAGGAGGCTTCTCTCAGCTACAAGTATGTGAGAGGGACCCTGAGTTTGTGGCCTCAAGTGGAATGGACACCGAGATGCTCTGACTCGACGTAAGGCCGGATATCCCTGCAGTGAATTGAATGCAGGCTCGTCTTGCATCTCCCAAGATGAAGGGATGTCTGAATCAACATTGAAGACGACAGAGAAAGACCAAGTTCTCCCCTCATCGCGAACTGAGGCCTCACATCCTTTGAAAACTCGAGAGGTCCGCGGAGATAAATGCTTCCAAAGGAGACGATGCCTGACTCCTCTTGAAAATGGATGGGAGTCCCAGGATCCCTGTGGCACGTGGAAAGGGAACCTGGGTCTCCTGCCTCACCTGGAGACGCGTCCCAATTGCCATGCCAAGACTCGAGGAGAATCCCGAGGTGTCCCTCGCACCTAGGCAGGAGTCCTGACGTCGAGGAACAAACACGTGTCCGGAAGGGCCCACCCCGTCGTAACTCGAGAATATACCACAGGTTCCGGCCGCAACTTAAGAAAAACCATGAGACTTCCCCCTCGTCGCGAGACGAGGCCCGATTCCCCTGCACTGCGTGCAGAGCAATTCCGTGTTCCACATCAAACGTGAAAGGAGACTTGATTTCCTTGATGGCACTCCAGAGAAAGCCCAAGATCACTGTCTCAAGTCTAGAGGGATCCTGAGGTCACTGGAGCAACACGAAAGGGCTCCGTGGACCCCAAATCAACTCGAGATGAGAGCTTAGTCCCTGGCTTCGACTCAAGAGGAATACCAACTTTCCACAAGCACCTCAAGAGGAGGCTTCTCTCAGCTACAGGTATGTGAGAGGGACCCTGAGTTTGTGGCCTCCAGTGGAATGGACACCGAGATACTCTGACTCGAAATAAGGCCGGATATCCCTGCAGTGAATTGAATGCAGGCTCGTCTTGCATCTCCCAAGACAAAGGGATGATTTATTCCCCTGTGGAGACCACAGAGAAAGACCTAGTCGTCCAACTCAACGCGACCGGAGGCCTCACATCCTTTGAAAACTCGAGAGGTCCGCGCAGAACAAAGCTTCCAAAGGAGACGATGCCTGACTCCTCTTGAAAATGGATAGGAGTCCCAGGATCCCTGTGGCACGTGGAAAGGGACCCTGGGTCTCCCGCCTCACGTGGAGACGCGTCCCAATTGCCATGCCAAGACTCGAGGAGAATCCCGAGGTGTCCCTCGCACCTAGGCAGGAGTCCTGACGTCGCTGAACAAACACGTGTCTGGAAGGGCCCTCCCCGTCGTAACTCGAGAATATACCCCACGTTCCGGCCGCAACTCGAGAAAAAATATGAGACTTCCCCCGTCGCCGCGAGATGAGGCCAGATTCCCCTGCACTGCGTGCAGAGCAATTCCGTGTTCCACATCAAACGTGAAAGGAGCCTTGATTTCCTTGATGGCACTCCAGAGAAAACCCAAGATCACTGTCTCAAGTCTAGAGGGATCCTGAGGTCACTGGAGCAACAGGAAAGGGCTCCGTGGACCCCAAATCAACTCGAGATGAGAGCTTAGTCCCTGGCTTCGACTCAAGAGGAATACCAACTTTCCACAAGCACCTCAAGAGGAGGCTTATCTCAGCTACAGGTATGTGAGAGGGACCCTGAGTTTGTGGCCTCAAGTGGAATGGACACCGAGATGCTCTGACTCGAAGTAAGGCCGGATATGCCTGCAGTGAATTGAATGCAGGCTCATCTTGCATCTCCCAAGACGAAGGGATGTCTGAATCCCCTGTGGAGAACACAGAGAAAGACCTAGTCCTCCGCCTCAACGCGACCGGAGGCCTCACATCCTTTGAAAACTCGAGAGATCCGCGGAGATCAATGCTTCCAAAGGAGACGATGCCTGCCTCCTCTTGAAAATGGATAGGAGTCCCAGGATCCCTGTGGTACGTGGAAAGGGACCCTGGGTCTCCCGCCTCACGTGGAGACGCGTCCCAATTGCCATGCCAAGACTCGAGGAGAATCCCGAGGTGTCCCTCGCACCTAGGCAGGAGTCCTGACGTCGCTGAACAAACACGTGTCTGGAAGGGCCCTCCCCGTCCTAACTCCAGAATATACCCCAGGTTCTGGCCGCAACTCGAGAAAAGCCATGAGACTTCCCCCTTGCCGCGAGATGAGGCCCGATTCCCCTGCACTGCATGCAGAGCAATTCCGTGTTCCACATCAAACGTGAAAGGAGCCTTGATTTCCTTGATGGCACTCCAGAGAAAACCCAAGATCACTGTCTCAAGTCTAGAGGGATCCTGAGGTCACTGGAGCAACCAGAAAGGGCTCCGTGGACCCCAAATCAACTCGAGATGAGATCTTAGTCCCTGTCTTCGACTCAAGAGGAATACAAACTTTCCACAAGCACCTCAAGAGGAGGCTTGTCTCACCTACAGGTATGTGAGAGGGACCCTGAGTTTGTGGCCTCAAGTGGAATGGACACCGAGATGCTCTGACTAGAAGTAAGGCCGGATATCCCTGCAGTGAATTGAATGCAGGCTCATCTTGCATCTCCCAAGATGAAGGGATGTCTGAATCCCCTGTGGAGACCAAAGAGAAAGACCTAGTCCTCCGCCTCATCGCAACCGGAGGCCTCACACCCTTTGAAAACTCGAGAGGTCCGCGGAGATCAATGCTTCCAAAGGAGACGATGCCTGACTCCTCTTGCAAATGGATAGGAGTCCCAGGATCCCTGTGGCACGTGAAAAGGGACCCTGGGTCTCCCACCTCACGTGGAGACACGTCCCAATTGCCATGCCAAGACTCGAGGAGAATCCCGAGGTGTCCCTCGCACCTAGGCAGGAGTCCTGACGTCGCTGAACAAACACGTGTCTGGAAGGGCCCTCCCCGTCGTAACTCGAGAATATACCCTAGGTTCCGGCCACAACTCGAGAAAAACCATGAGACTTCCCCTCGCCGCGAGATGAGGCCCGATTCCCCTGCACTGCGTGCAGAGCAATTCCGTGTTCCACATCAAACGTGAAAGGAGCCTTGATTTCCTTGATGGCACTCCAGAGAAAACCCAAGATCACTGTCTCAAGTCTAGAGGGATCCTGAGGTCACTGGAGCAACACGAAAGGGCTCCGTGGACCCCAAATCAACTCGAGATGAGAGCTTAGTCCCTGGCTTCGACTCAAGAGGAATACCAACTTTCCACAAGCACCTCAAGAGGAGGCTTCTCTCAGCTACAGGTATGTGAGAGGGACCCTGAGTTTGTGGCCTCAATTGGAATGGATACCGAGATGCTCTGACTCGAAGTAGGGCCGGATATCCCTACAGTGAATTGAATGCAGGCTCGTCTTGAATCTCCCAAGACGAAGGGATGTCTGAATCCCCTGTGGAGACCACAGAGAAAGATCTAGTCCTCCGCTTCATCGCGACCGGAGGCCTCACATCCTTTGAAAACTCGAGAGGTCCGCGGAGATCAATGCTTCCAAAGGAGACGATGCCTGACTCCTCTTGAAAATGGATAGGAGTCGCAGGATCCCTGTGGCACGTGGAAAGGGACTCTGGGTCTCCCGCCTCACGTGGAGACGCGTCCCAATTGCCATGCCAAGACTCGAGGAGAATCCCGAGGTGTCCCTCGCACCTAGGCAGGAGTACTGACGTCGCTGAACAAACACGTGTCTGGAAGGGCCCTCCCCGTCGTAACTCGGGAATATACCCCAGGTTCCGGCCACAACTCGAGAAAAACCATGAGACTTCCCCCTCGCCGCGGGATGAGGCCTGATTCCCCTGCACTGCGTGCAGAGCAATTCCGTGTTCCACATCAAACGTGAAAGGAGCCTTGATTTCCTTGATGCCACTCCAGAGAAAACTCAAGATCACTGTCTCAAGTCTAGAAGGATCCTGAGGTCACTTTAGCAACACGAAAGGGCTCCGTGGACCCCAAATCAACTCGAGATGAGAGCTTAGTCCCTGGCTTCGACTCAAGAGGAATACCAGCTTTCCACAAGCACCTCAAGAGGAGGCTTCTCTCAGCTACAGGTATGTGAGAGGGACCCTGAGTTTGTGGCCTCAAGTGCAATGGACACCGAGATGCTCTGACTCGAAGTAAGGCCGGATATCCCTGCAGTGAATTGAATGCAGGCTCGTCTTGCATCTCCCAAGACGAAGGGATGTCTGAATCCCCTGTGGAGACCACAGAGAAAGACCTAGTTCTCCGCCTCATCGCGACCGGAGGCCTCACATCCTTTGAAAACTCGAGAGATCCGCGGAGATCAATGCTTCCAAAGGCGACGATGCCTGACTCCTCACGAAAATGGATAGGAGTCCCAGGATCCCTGTGGCACGTGGAAAGGGACACTGGGTCTCCCGCCTCACGTGGAGACGCGTCCCAATTGCCATGCCAAGACTCGAGGAGAATCCGGAGGTGTCCTTCGCACCTAGGCAGGAATCCTAACGTCGCTGAACAAACACGTGTCTGGAAGGGCCCTCCCCGTCGTAACTCGAGAATATACACCAGGTTCCGGCCACAACTCGAGAAAAACCATGAAACTTCCCCCTCGCCACGAGATGAGGCCCGATTCCCTTGCAATGAGTGCAGAGCAATTCCGTGTTCCACATCAAACGTGAAAGAAGCATTGATTTACTTGACGGCACTCCAGAGAAAACCCAAGATCACTCTCTCAAGTCTAGAGGGATCCTGAGGTTACTGGACCAACACGAAAGGGCTCCATGGACCCGAAATCAACTCGAGATGAGAGCTTAGTCCCTGGCTTCGACTCAAGAGGAATACCAACTTTCCAAAAGCACCTCAAGAGGAGGCTTCTCTCAGCTACAGGTATATTTGAGGGACCCTGAGTTTGTGGCCTCAAGTGGAATGGACACCGAGATGCTCTGACTCGAAGTGAGGCCGGATATCCCTGCAGTGAATTGAATGCAGGCTCTTCTTGCATCTCCCAAGACGAAGGGTTGTCTGAATCCCCTGTGGAGACCACAGAGAAAGACCTAGTCCTCCACCTCAATGCAACCGGAGGCCTCATATTCTTTGAAAACTCGAGAGGTCCGCGGAGATCAATACTTCCGAAGGAGACGATGCCTGATTCTTCTTCAAAATGGATAGGAGTCCCAGGATCCCTGTGGCACGTGGAAAGGGACACTGGGTCTCCCGCCTCAGGTGGAGACGCGTCCCAATTGCCATGCCAAGACTCGAGGACAATGCCGAGGTGTCTCTGGCACATAGGCAGGAGTCCTGACGTCGCTGAACAAACACATGTCTGGAAGGGCCCTCCCCGTCGTAACTCGAGAATATACCCCAGGTTCCGGCCGGAACTCGAGAAAAACCATGAGACATCCCCCTTGCCGCGAGATGAGGCCCGATTCCCCTGCACTGCGTGCAGAGCAATTCCGTGTTCCACATCAAACGTGAAAGGAGCCTTGATTTCCTTGATGGCACTCCAGAGAAAACCCAAGATCACTGTCTCAAGTCTAGAGGGATCCTGAGGTCACTGGAGCAACATGAAAGGGCTCCGTGGACCCCAAATCAACTCGAGATGAGAGCTTATTCCCTGGCTTCGACTCAAGCGGAATACCACCTTTCCACAAGCACCTCAAGAGAAGGCTTCTCTCAGCTACAGGTATGTGAGAGGGACCCTGAGTTTGTGGCCTCAAGTGGAATGGACACCGAGATGCTCTGACTCGAAGTAAGGCCGGATATCCCTGCAGTGAATTGAATGCAGGCTTGTCTTGCATCTCCCAAGAAGAAGGGATGTCTGAATCCCCTGTGGAGACCACAGAGAAAGACCGAGTTCTCCGCCTCATCGCGAACGGAGGCCTCACATACTTTGAAAACTCGAGAGGTCCGCGGAGATCAGTGCTTCCAAAGGAGACGATGCCTGACTCCTCTTGAAAATGGATAGGAGTCCCAGGATCCCTGTGGCACGTGGAAAGGGACCCTGGGTCTCCCGCCTCACGTGGAGACGCGTCCAAATTGCCATGCCAAGACTCGAGGACCATCCCGAGGTGTCCCTGGCACCTAGGCAGGAGTCCTGACGTCGCTGAACAAACACGTGTCTGGAAGGGCCCTCCCCGTCGTAACTCGAGAATATACCCCAGGTTCCGGCCGCAACTCGAGAAAAACCATGAGACTTCCCCCTCGCCGCGAGATGAGGCCTGATTCCCCAGCATTGCGTGCAGAGCAATTCCGTGTTCCACATCAAACGTGAAAGGATCCTTGATTTCCTTGATGGCACTCCAGAGAAAACCCAAGATCACTGTCTCAAGTCTAGAGGGATCCTGAGGTCACTGGAGCAACACGAAAGGGCTCCTTGGACCCCAAATCAACTTGAGATGAGAGCTTTTCCCTGGCTTCGACTCAAGAGGAATACCAACTTTCCACAAGCACCTCAAGAAGAGGCTTCTCTCAGCTACAGGTATGTGAGAGGGACCCTGAGTTTGTGGCCTCAAGTGGAATGGACACCGAGATGCTCTGACTCGAAGTAAGGCCGGATATCCCTGCAGTGAATTGAATGCAGGCTCGTCTTGCATCTCCCAAGACGAAGGGATGTCTGAATCCCCTGTGGAGACCACAGAGAAAGACCTAGTCCTCTGCCTCAACGCGACCGGAGGCCTCACATCCTTTGAAAACTCGAGAGGTGTGCGGAGATCAATGCTTCCAAAGGAGACGATGCCTGACTCCTCTAGAATATAGATAGGAGTCCCATTATCCCTGTGGCACGTTGAAAGGGACTCTTGGTCTCCCGCCTCACGTGGAGACGCGTCCCTATTGCCATTCCAAGACTCGAGGAGAATCCCGAGGTGTCCCTCGCACCTAGGCAGGAGTCCTGACGTCGCTGAGCAAACACGTGTCTGGAAGGGCCCTCCCCGTCGTAAGTCGAGAATATACCCCAGGTTCCGGCCGCAACTCGAGAAAAACAATGAGACTTCCCCCTCGCCGCGGGAAGAGGCCCGATTGCCCTACACTGCGTGCAGAGCAATTCCGTGTTCCACATCAAACGAGAAAGGAGCCTTGATTTCCTTGATTGCACTCCAGAGAAAACCCAAGATCACTGTCTCATGCCTAGAGGGATCCTGAGGTCACTGGAGCAACACGAAAGGGCTCCGTGGACCCCAAATCAACTCGAGATGAGAGCTTAGTCCCTGGCTTCGACTCAAGAGGAATACCAACTTTCCACAAGCACCTCAAGAGGAGGCTTCTCTCAGCTACAAGTATGTGAGAGGGACCCTGAGTTTGTGGCCTCAAGTGGAATGGACACCGAGATGCTCTGACTCGACGTAAGGCCGGATATCCCTGCAGTGAATTGAATGCAGGCTCGTCTTGCATCTCCCAAGATGAAGGGATGTCTGAATCAACATTGAAGACGACAGAGAAAGACCAAGTTCTCCCCTCATCGCGAACTGAGGCCTCACATCCTTTGAAAACTCGAGAGGTCCGCGGAGATAAATGCTTCCAAAGGAGACGATGCCTGACTCCTCTTGAAAATGGATGGGAGTCCCAGGATCCCTGTGGCACGTGGAAAGGGAACCTGGGTCTCCTGCCTCACGTGGAGACGCGTCCCAATTGCCATGCCAAGACTCGAGGAGAATCCCGAGGTGTCCCTCGCACCTAGGCAGGAGTCCTGACGTCGAGGAACAAACACGTGTCCGGAAGGGCCCACCCCGTCGTAACTCGAGAATATACCACAGGTTCCGGCCGCAACTTAAGAAAAACCATGAGACTTCCCCCTCGTCGCGAGACGAGGCCCGATTCCCCTGCACTGCGTGCAGAGCAATTCCGTGTTCCACATCAAACGTGAAAGGAGACTTGATTTCCTTGATGGCACTCCAGAGAAAACCCAAGATCACTGTCTCAAGTCTAGAGGGATCCTGAGGTCACTGGAGCAACACGAAAGGGCTCCGTGGACCCCAAATCAACTCGAGATGAGAGCTTAGTCCCTGGCTTCGACTCAAGAGGAATACCAACTTTCCACAAGCACCTCAAGAGGAGGCTTCTCTCAGCTACAGGTATGTGAGAGGGACCCTGAGTTTGTGGCCTCCAGTGGAATGGACACCGAGATACTCTGACTCGAAATAAGGCCGGATATCCCTGCAGTGAATTGAATGCAGGCTCGTCTTGCATCTCCCAAGACAAAGGGATGATTTATTCCCCTGTGGAGACCACAGAGAAAGACCTAGTCGTCCAACTCAACGCGACCGGAGGCCTCACATCCTTTGAAAACTCGAGAGGTCCGCGGAGATCAATGCTTCCAAAGGAGACGATGCCTGCCTCCTCTTGAAAATGGATAGGAGTCCCAGGATCCCTGTGGCACGTGGAAAGGGAACCTGGGTCTCCCGCCTCACGTGGAGACGCGTCCCAATTGCCATGCCAAGACTCGAGGAGAATCCCGAGGTGTCCCTCGCACCTAGGCAGGAGTCCGGACGTCGCTGAACAAACACGTGTCTGGAAGGGCCCTCCCCGTCGTAACTCGAGAATATACCCCAGGTTCCGGCCGCAACTCGAGAAAAACCATGAGACTTCCCCCTCGCCGCGAGATGAGGCCTGATTCCCCAGCATTGCGTGCAGAGCAATTCTGTGTTCCACATCAAACGTGAAAGGATCCTTGATTTCCTTGATGGCACTCCAGAGAAAACCCAAGATCACTGTCTCAAATCTAGAGGGATCCTGAGGTCACTGGAGCAACACGAAAGGGCTCCTTGGACCCCAAATCAACTTGAGATGAGAGCTTTTCCCTGGCTTCGACTCAAGAGGAATACCAACTTTCCACAAGCACCTCAAGAGGAGGCTTCTCTCAGCTACAGGTATGTGAGAGGGACCCTGAGTTTGTGGCCTCAAGTGGAATGGACACCGAGATGCTCTGACTCGACGTAAGGCCGGATATCCCTGCAGTGAATTGAATGCAGGCTCGTCTTGCATCTCCCAAGACGAAGGGATGTCTGAATCCCCTGTGGAGACCACAGAGAAAGACCTAGTTCTCCGCCTCATCGCGACCGGAGGCCTCACATCCTTTGAAAACTCGAGAGGTCCGCGCAGAACAAAGCTTCCAAAGGAGACGATGCCTGACTCCTCTTGAAAATGGATAGGAGTCCCAGGATCCCTGTGGCACGTGGAAAGGGACCCTGGGTCTCCCGCCTCACGTGGAGACGCGTCCCAATTGCCATGCCAAGACTCGAGGAGAATCCCGAGGTGTCCCTCGCACCTAGGCAGGAGTCCTGACGTCGCTGAACAAACACGTGTCTGGAAGGGCCCTCCCCGTCGTAACTCGAGAATATACCCCAGGTTCCGGCCGGAACTCGAGAAAAACCATGAGACATCCCCCTTGCCGCGAGATGAGGCCCGATTCCCCTGCACTGCGTGCAGAGCAATTCCGTGTTCCACATCAAACGTGAAAGGAGCCTTGATTTCCTTGATGGCACTCCAGAGAAAACCCAAGATCACTGTCTCAAGTCTAGAGGGATCCTGAGGTCACTGGAGCAACAGGAAAGGGCTCCGTGGACCCCAAATCAACTCGAGATGAGAGCTTAGTCCCTGGCTTCGACTCAAGAGGAATACCAACTTTCCACAAGCACCTCAAGAGGAGGCTTATCTCAGCTACAGGTATGTGAGAGGGACCCTGAGTTTGTGGCCTCAAGTGGAATGGACACCGAGATGCTCTGACTCGAAGTAAGGCCGGATATGCCTGCAGTGAATTGAATGCAGGCTCGTCTTGCATCTCCCAAGACGAAGGGATGTCTGAATCCCCTGTGGAGAACACAGAGAAAGACCTAGTCCTCCGCCTCAACGCGACCGGAGGCCTCACATCCTTTGAAAACTCGAGAGATCCGCGGAGATCAATGCTTCCAAAGGAGACGATGCCTGCCTCCTCTTGAAAATGGATAGGAGTCCCAGGATCCCTGTGGTACGTGGAAAGGGACCCTGGGTCTCCCGCCTCACGTGGAGACGCGTCCCAATTGCCATGCCAAGACTCGAGGAGAATCCCGAGGTGTCCCTCGCACCTAGGCAGGAGTCCTGACGTCGCTGAACAAACACGTGTCTGGAAGGGCCCTCCCCGTCCTAACTCCAGAATATACCCCAGGTTCTGGCCGCAACTCGAGAAAAGCCATGAGACTTCCCCCTTGCCGCGAGATGAGGCCCGATTCCCCTGCACTGCATGCAGAGCAATTCCGTGTTCCACATCAAACGTGAAAGGAGCCTTGATTTCCTTGATGGCACTCCAGAGAAAACCCAAGATCACTGTCTCAAGTCTAGAGGGATCCTGAGGTCACTGGAGCAACACGAAAGGGCTCCGTGGACCCCAAATCAACTCGAGATGAGATCTTAGTCCCTGTCTTCGACTCAAGAGGAATACAAACTTTCCACAAGCACCTCAAGAGGAGGCTTGTCTCAGCTACAGGTATGTGAGAGGGACCCTGAGTTTGTGGCCTCAAGTGGAATGGACACCGAGATGCTCTGACTAGAAGTAAGGCCGGATATCCCTGCAGTGAATTGAATGCAGGCTCATCTTGCATCTCCCAAGATGAAGGGATGTCTGAATCCCCTGTGGAGACCACAGAGAAAGACCTAGTCCTCCGTCTCATCGCAACCGGAGGCCTCACACCCTTTGAAAACTCGAGAGGTCCGCGGAGATCAATGCTTCCAAAGGAGACGATGCCTGACTCCTCTTGCAAATGGATAGGAGTCCCAGGATCCCCGTGGCACGTGAAAAGGGACCCTGGGTCTCCCACCTCACGTGGAGACACGTCCCAATTGCCATGCCAAGACTCGAGGAGAATCCCGAGGTGTCCCTCGCACCTAGGCAGGAGTCCTGACGTCGCTGAACAAACACGTGTCTGGAAGGGCCCTCCCCGTCGTAACTCGAGAATGTACCCTAGGTTCCGGCCACAACTCGAGAAAAACCATGAGACTTCCCCCTCGCCGCGAGATGAGGCCCGATTCCCCTGCACTGCGTGCAGAGCAATTCCGTGTTCCACATCAAACGTGAAAGGAGCCTTGATTTCCTTGATGGCACTTCAGAGAAAACCCAAGATCACTGTCTCAAGTCTAGAGGGATCCTGAGGTCACTGGAGCAACACGAAAGGGCTCCGTGGACCCCAAATCAACTCGAGATGAGAGCTTAGTCCCTGGCTTCGACTCAAGAGGAATACCAACTTTCCACAAGCACCTCAAGAGGAGGCTTCTCTAAGCTACAGGTATGTGAGAGGGACCCTGAGTTTGTGGCCTCAATTGGAATGGATACCGAGATGCTCTGACTCGAAGTAGGGCCGGATATCCCTACAGTGAATTGAATGCAGGCTCGTCTTGCATCTCCCAAGACGAAGGGATGTCTGAATCCCCTGTGGAGACCACAGAGAAAGATCTAGTCCTCCGCTTCATCGCGACCGGAGGCCTCACATCCTTTGAAAACTCGAGAGGTCCGCGGAGATCAATGCTTCCAAAGGAGACGATGCCTGACTCCTCTTGAAAATGGATAGGAGTCGCAGGATCCCTGTGGCACCTGGAAAGGGACTCTGGGTCTCCCGCCTCACGTGGAGACGCGTCCCAATTGCCATGCCAAGACTCGAGGAGAATCCCGAGGTGTCCCTCGCACCTAGGCAGGAGTACTGACGTCGCTGAACAAACACGTGTCTGGAAGGGCCCTCCCCGTCGTAACTCGAGAATATACCCCAGGTTCCGGCCACAACTCGAGAAAAACCATGAGACTTCCCCCTCGCCGCGGGATGAGGCCTGATTCCCCTGCACTGCGTGCAGAGCAATTCCGTGTTCCACATCAAACGTGAAAGGAGCCTTGATTTCCTTGATGCCACTCCAGAGAAAACTCAAGATCACTGTCTCAAGTCTAGAAGGATCCTGAGGTCACTTTAGCAACACGAAAGGGCTCCGTGGACCCCAAATCAACTCGAGATGAGAGCTTAGTCCCTGGCTTCGACTCAAGAGGAATACCAGCTTTCCACAAGCACCTCAAGAGGAGGCTTCTCTCAGCTACAGGTATGTGAGAGGGACCCTGAGTTTGTGGCCTCAAGTGCAATGGACACCGAGATGCTCTGACTCGAAGTAAGGCCGGATATCCCTGCAGTGAATTGAATGCAGGCTCGTCTTGCATCTCCCAAGACGAAGGGATGTCTGAATCCCCTGTGGAGACCACAGAGAAAGACCTAGTTCTCCGCCTCATCGCGACCGGAGGCCTCACATCCTTTGAAAACTCGAGAGATCCGCGGAGATCAATGCTTCCAAAGGCGACGATGCCTGACTCCTCACGAAAATGGATAGGAGTCCCAGGATCCCTGTGGCACGTGGAAAGGGACACTGGGTCTCCCGCCTCACGTGGAGACGCGTCCCAATTGCCATGCCAAGACTCGAGGAGAATCCGGAGGTGTCCTTCGCACCTAGGCAGGAATCCTAACGTCGCTGAACAAACACGTGTCTGGAAGGGCCCTCCCCGTCGTAACTCGAGAATATACACCAGGTTCCGGCCACAACTCGAGAAAAACCATGAAACTTCCCCCTCGCCACGAGATGAGGCCCGATTCCCTTGCAATGAGTGCAGAGCAATTCCGTGTTCCACATCAAACGTGAAAGAAGCATTGATTTACTTGACGGCACTCCAGAGAAAACCCAAGATCACTCTCTCAAGTCTAGAGGGATCCTGAGGTTACTGGACCAACACGAAAGGGCTCCATGGACCCGAAATCAACTCGAGATGAGAGCTTAGTCCCTGGCTTCGACTCAAGAGGAATACCAACTTTCCACAAGCACCTCAAGAGGAGGCTTCTCTCAGCTACAGGTATATTTGAGGGACCCTGAGTTTGTGGCCTCAAGTGGAATGGACACCGAGATGCTCTGACTCGAAGTGAGGCCGGATATCCCTGCAGTGAATTGAATGCAGGCTCGTCTTGCATCTCCCAAGACGAAGGGTTGTCTGAATCCCCTGTGGAGACCACAGAGAAAGACCTAGTCCTCCACCTCAATGCAACCGGAGGCCTCATATTCTTTGAAAACTCGAGAGGTCCGCGGAGATCAATACTTCCGAAGGAGACGATGCCTGATTCTTCTTCAAAATGGATAGGAGTCCCAGGATCCCTGTGGCACGTGGAAAGGGACACTGGGTCTCCCGCCTCAGGTGGAGACGCGTCCCAATTGCCATGCCAAGACTCGAGGACAATGCCGAGGTGTCCCTGGCACATAGGCAGGAGTCCTGACGTCGCTGAACAAACACATGTCTGGAAGGGCCCTCCCCGTCGTAACTCGAGAATATACCCCAGGTTCCGGCCGGAACTCGAGAAAAACCATGAGACATCCCCCTTGCCGCGAGATGAGGCCCGATTCCCCTGCACTGCGTGCAGAGCAATTCCGTGTTCCACATCAAACGTGAAAGGAGCCTTGATTTCCTTGATGGCACTCCAGAGAAAACCCAAGATCACTGTCTCAAGTCTAGAGGGATCCTGAGGTCACTGGAGCTACAGGAAAGGGCTCCGTGGACCCCAAATCAACTCGAGATGAGAGCTTATTCCCTGGCTTCGACTCAAGCGGAATACAACCTTTCCACAAGCACCTCAAGAGAAGGCTTCTCTCAGCTACAGGTATGTGAGAGGGACCCTGAGTTTGTGGCCTCAAGTGGAATGGACACCGAGATGCTCTGACTCGAAGTAAGGCCGGATATCCCTGCAGTGAATTGAATGCAGGCTCGTCTTGCATCTCCCAAGAAGAAGGGATGTCTGAATCCCCTGTGGAGACCACAGAGAAAGACCGAGTTCTCCGCCTCATCGCGAACGGAGGCCTCACATACTTTGAAAACTCGAGAGGTCCGCGGAGATCAGTGCTTCCAAAGGAGACGATGCCTGACTCCTCTTGAAAATGGATAGGAGTCCCAGGATCCCTGTGGCACGTGGAAAGGGACCCTGGGTCTCCCGCCTCACGTGGAGACGCGTCCAAATTGCCATGCCAAGACTCGAGGACCATCCCGAGGTGTCCCTGGCACCTAGGCAGGAGTCCTGACGTCGCTGAACAAACACGTGTCTGGAAGGGCCCTCCCCGTCGTAACTCGAGAATATACCCCAGGTTCCGGCCGCAACTCGAGAAAAACCATGAGACTTCCCCCTCGCCGCGAGATGAGGCCTGATTCCCCAGCATTGCGTGCAGAGCAATTCCGTGTTCCACATCAAACGTGAAAGGATCCTTGATTTCCTTGATGGCACTCCAGAGAAAACCCAAGATCACTGTCTCAAATCTAGAGGGATCCTGAGGTCACTGGAGCAACACGAAAGGGCTCCTTGGACCCCAAATCAACTTGAGATGAGAGCTTTTCCCTGGCTTCGACTCAAGAGGAATACCAACTTTCCACAAGCACCTCAAGAAGAGGCTTCTCTCAGCTACAGGTATGTGAGAGGGACCCTGAGTTTGTGGCCTCAAGTGGAATGGACACCGAGATGCTCTGACTCGAAGTAAGGCCGGATATCCCTGCAGTGAATTGAATGCAGGCTCGTCTTGCATCTCCCAAGACGAAGGGATGTCTGAATCCCCTGTGGAGACCACAGAGAAAGACCTAGTCCTCTGCCTCAACGCGACCGGAGGCCTCACAACCTTTGAAAACTCGAGAGGTGTGCGGAGATCAATGCTTCCAAAGGAGACGATGCCTGACTCCTCTAGAATATAGATAGGAGTCCCATTATCCCTGTGGCACGTTGAAAGGGACTCTTGGTCTCCCGCCTCACGTGGAGACGCGTCCCTATTGCCATTCCAAGACTCGAGGAGAATCCCGAGGTGTCCCTCGCACCTAGGCAGGAGTCCTGACGTCGCTGAGCAAACACGTGTCTGGAAGGGCCCTCCCCGTCGTAAGTCGAGAATATACCCCAGGTTCCGGCCGCAACTCGAGAAAAACAATGAGACTTCCCCCTCGCCGCGGGAAGAGGCCCGATTGCCCTACACTGCGTGCAGAGCAATTCCGTGTTCCACATCAAACGAGAAAGGAGCCTTGATTTCCTTGATTGCACTCCAGAGAAAACCCAAGATCACTGTCTCATGCCTAGAGGGATCCTGAGGTCACTGGAGCAACACGAAAGGGCTCCGTGGACCCCAAATCAACTCGAGATGAGAGCTTAGTCCCTGGCTTCGACTCAAGAGGAATACCAACTTTCCACAAGCACCTCAAGAGGAGGCTTCTCTCAGCTACAAGTATGTGAGAGGGACCCTGAGTTTGTGGCCTCAAGTGGAATGGACACCGAGATGCTCTGACTCGACGTAAGGCCGGATATCCCTGCAGTGAATTGAATGCAGGCTCGTCTTGCATCTCCCAAGATGAAGGGATGTCTGAATCAACATTGAAGACGACAGAGAAAGACCAAGTTCTCCCCTCATCGCGAACTGAGGCCTCACATCCTTTGAAAACTCGAGAGGTCCGCGGAGATAAATGCTTCCAAAGGAGACGATGCCTGACTCCTCTTGAAAATGGATGGGAGTCCCAGGATCCCTGTGGCACGTGGAAAGGGAACCTGGGTCTCCTGCCTCACGTGGAGACGCGTCCCAATTGCCATGCCAAGACTCGAGGAGAATCCCGAGGTGTCCCTCGCACCTAGGCAGGAGTCCTGACGTCGAGGAACAAACACGTGTCCGGAAGGGCCCACCCCGTCGTAACTCGAGAATATACCACAGGTTCCGGCCGCAACTTAAGAAAAACCATGAGACTTCCCCCTCGTCGCGAGACGAGGCCCGATTCCCCTGCACTGCGTGCAGAGCAATTCCGTGTTCCACATCAAACGTGAAAGGAGACTTGATTTCCTTGATGGCACTCCAGAGAAAACCCAAGATCACTGTCTCAAGTCTAGAGGGATCCTGAGGTCACTGGAGCAACACGAAAGGGCTCCGTGGACCCCAAATCAACTCGAGATGAGAGCTTAGTCCCTGGCTTCGACTCAAGAGGAATACCAACTTTCCACAAGCACCTCAAGAGGAGGCTTCTCTCAGCTACAGGTATGTGAGAGGGACCCTGAGTTTGTGGCCTCCAGTGGAATGGACACCGAGATACTCTGACTCGAAATAAGGCCGGATATCCCTGCAGTGAATTGAATGCAGGCTCGTCTTGCATCTCCCAAGACAAAGGGATGATTTATTCCCCTGTGGAGACCACAGAGAAAGACCTAGTCGTCCAACTCAACGCGACCGGAGGCCTCACATCCTTTGAAAACTCGAGAGGTCCGCGGAGATCAATGCTTCCAAAGGAGACGATGCCTGCCTCCTCTTGAAAATGGATAGGAGTCCCAGGATCCCTGTGGCACGTGGAAAGGGAACCTGGGTCTCCCGCCTCACGTGGAGACGCGTCCCAATTGCCATGCCAAGACTCGAGGAGAATCCCGAGGTGTCCCTCGCACCTAGGCAGGAGTCCGGACGTCGCTGAACAAACACGTGTCTGGAAGGGCCCTCCCCGTCGTAACTCGAGAATATACCCCAGGTTCCGGCCGCAACTCGAGAAAAACCATGAGACTTCCCCCTCGCCGCGAGATGAGGCCTGATTCCCCAGCATTGCGTGCAGAGCAATTCTGTGTTCCACATCAAACGTGAAAGGATCCTTGATTTCCTTGATGGCACTCCAGAGAAAACCCAAGATCACTGTCTCAAATCTAGAGGGATCCTGAGGTCACTGGAGCAACACGAAAGGGCTCCTTGGACCCCAAATCAACTTGAGATGAGAGCTTTTCCCTGGCTTCGACTCAAGAGGAATACCAACTTTCCACAAGCACCTCAAGAGGAGGCTTCTCTCAGCTACAGGTATGTGAGAGGGACCCTGAGTTTGTGGCCTCAAGTGGAATGGACACCGAGATGCTCTGACTCGAAGTAAGGCCGGATATCCCTGCAGTGAATTGAATGCAGGCTCGTCTTGCATCTCCCAAGACGAAGGGATGTCTGAATCCCCTGTGGAGACCACAGAGAAAGACCTAGTTCTCCGCCTCATCGCGACCGGAGGCCTCACATCCTTTGAAAACTCGAGAGGTCCGCGCAGAACAAAGCTTCCAAAGGAGACGATGCCTGACTCCTCTTGAAAATGGATAGGAGTCCCAGGATCCCTGTGGCACGTGGAAAGGGACCCTGGGTCTCCCGCCTCACGTGGAGACGCGTCCCAATTGCCATGCCAAGACTCGAGGAGAATCCCGAGGTGTCCCTCGCACCTAGGCAGGAGTCCTGACGTCGCTGAACAAACACGTGTCTGGAAGGGCCCTCCCCGTCGTAACTCGAGAATGTACCCTAGGTTCCGGCCACAACTCGAGAAAAACCATGAGACTTCCCCCTCGCCGCGAGATGAGGCCCGATTCCCCTGCACTGCGTGCAGAGCAATTCCGTGTTCCACATCAAACGTGAAAGGAGCCTTGATTTCCTTGATGGCACTCCAGAGAAAACCCAAGATCACTGTCTCAAGTCTAGAGGGATCCTGAGGTCACTGGAGCAACACGAAAGGGCTCCGTGGACCCCAAATCAACTCGAGATGAGAGCTTAGTCCCTGGCTTCGACTCAAGAGGAATACCAACTTTCCACAAGCACCTCAAGAGGAGGCTTCTCTAAGCTACAGGTATGTGAGAGGGACCCTGAGTTTGTGGCCTCAATTGGAATGGATACCGAGATGCTCTGACTCGAAGTAGGGCCGGATATCCCTACAGTGAATTGAATGCAGGCTCGTCTTGCATCTCCCAAGACGAAGGGATGTCTGAATCCCCTGTGGAGACCACAGAGAAAGATCTAGTCCTCCGCTTCATCGCGACCGGAGGCCTCACATCCTTTGAAAACTCGAGAGGTCCGCGGAGATCAATGCTTCCAAAGGAGACGATGCCTGACTCCTCTTGAAAATGGATAGGAGTCGCAGGATCCCTGTGGCACCTGGAAAGGGACTCTGGGTCTCCCGCCTCACGTGGAGACGCGTCCCAATTGCCATGCCAAGACTCGAGGAGAATCCCGAGGTGTCCCTCGCACCTAGGCAGGAGTACTGACGTCGCTGAACAAACACGTGTCTGGAAGGGCCCTCCCCGTCGTAACTCGAGAATATACCCCAGGTTCCGGCCGCAACTAGAGAAAAACCATGAGACTTCCCATTCGCCGCGAGATGAGGCCCGATTCCCCTGCACTGCGTACAGAGCAATTCCGTATCCCACATCAAACTTGAAAGGAGCCTTGATTTCCTTGATGGCACTCCAGACAAAACAAAAGATCACTGTCTCAAGTCTAGAGGGATCCTGAGGTCACTGGAGCAACACGAAAGGGCTCCGTGGACCCCAAATCTACTCGAGATGAGAACTTAGTCCCTGGCTTCGACTCAAGAGGAATTCCAACTTTCCACAAGCACCTCAAGAGGAGTCTTCTCTCAGCCACAGGTATGTGACAGGGACACTGAGTTTGTGGCCTCATGTGGAATAGACAACGAGATGCACTGATTCGAAGTAAGGCCGGATATCCCTGCAGTGAATTGAATGCAGGCTCGTCTTGCATCTCCCAAGACGAAGGGATGTCTGAATCCCCTGTGGAGACCACAGAGAAAGACCTAGTTCTCCGCCTCATCCCGACCGGAGGCTCACATCCTTTGAAAACTCGAGAGGTTCGCGGAGATCAATGCTTCCAAAGGAGACGATGCCTGACTCCTCTTGAAAATGGATAGGAGTTCCAGGATCCCTGTGGCACGTAGAAAGGGACCCTGGGTCTCCCGCCTCACGTGGAGACGCGTCCCAATTGCCATGCCAAGACTCGAGGAGAATCCCGAGGTGTCCCTCGAACCTAGGCCCGAGTCCTGACGTCGCTGAACTAACACGTGTCTGGAAGGGCCCTCCCCGTCGTAACTCGAGAATATATCCCAGGTTCCGGCCGCAACTCGAGAAAAACCATGAGATTTCCCCGTCGCCGCGAGATGTGGCCCGATTCCCCTGCACAGCGTGCAGAGCAATTCCGTGTTCCACATCAAACGTGAAAGGAGCCTTGATTTCCTTGATGGCACTTCAGAGAAAACCCAAGATCACTGTCTCAATTCTAGAGGGATCCTGAGGTCACTGAAGCAACAGGAAAGGGCTCCGTGGACCCCAAATCAACTCGAGATGAGAGCTTAGTCCCTGGCTTCGACTCAAGAGTCATACCAACTTTCCACAAGCACCTCAAGAGGAGCCTTCTCTCAGCTATAAGTATGTGAGAGGGACCCTGTGTTTGTGGCCTCAAGTGGAATGGACACGGAGATGCTCTGACTCGAAGTAAGGCCGGATATCCCTGCAGTGAATTGAATGCAGGCTCGCCTTGCATCTCCCAAGACGAAGGGATGTCTGAATCCCCTGTGGAGACCACACGGAAAGACCTAGTTCTCCGCCTCATAGCGACCGGAGGCCTCATATCCTTTGAAAACTCGAGAGGTCCGCGGAGATCAATGCTTCCAAAGGAGAAGATGCCTGACTCCTCTTGAAAATGGATAGGAGTCCCAGGATCCCTGTGGCACGTGGAAAGGGACACTGGGTCTTCCGCCTCACGTGGAGTTGCGTCCCAATTGCCATGCCAAGACTCGAGGAGAATCCCGAGGTGTCCCTCGCACCTAGGCAGGAGTCCTGACGTCGCTGAACAAACACGTGTCTGGAAGGGCCCTCCCAGTCGTAACTCGAGAATATACCCCAGGTTCCGGCCGCAACTCGAGAAAAACCATGAGACTGCCCCCTAGCCGCGAGATGAGTTCCGATTCCCCTGCACTGCGTGCAGAGCAATTCCGTGTTCCACATCAAACGTGAAAGGAGCCTTGATTTCCTTGGTGGCACTCCAAAGAAAACCCAAGATCACTGTCTGAAGTCTAGAGGGATCCTGAGATCACTGGAGCAACACCAAAGGTCTGGGTGGACCCCAAATCAACTCGAGATGAGAGCTTACTCCCTGGCTTCGACTCAAGAAGAATACCAACTTTCCACAAGCACCTCAAGAGGAGGCTTCTCTCAGCTACAGGTATGTGAGAGGGACCCTGAATGTGTGGCCTAAAGTGGAATGGACACCGAGATGCTCTGACTCGAAGTAAGGCCGGATATCCCTTCAGTGAATTGAATGCCGGCTGGTCTTGAATCTCCCAAGTCGAAGGGATGTCTGAATCCCCTGTGGAGACCACAGAGAAAGACCTAGTTCTCCGCCTCATCGCGAACGGAGGCCTCACATCCTTTGAAAACTCGAGAGGTCCGCGTAGATCAATACTTCCAAAGGAGACGATGCCTGACTCCTCTTGAAAATGGTTAGGAGTCCCAGGATCTGTGTGGCACGTGGAAAGGGACACTGGGTCTCCCGACTCACGTGGAGAGGCGTCCCAATTGCCATGCCAAGACTCGAGGAGAATCCCGAAGTGTCCCTCGCACCTAGGCAGGAGTCCTGACATCGCTGAACAAACACGTGTCTGGAAGGGCCCTCCCTATCGTAACTCGAGAATATACCTCAGGTTCCGGCCGCAACTCGAGAAAAACCATGAGACTTCCCACTCGCCGCGAGATGAGGCCCGATTCCCCTGCACTGCGTGCAGAGCAATTCCGTGTTCCTCATCAAACGTGAAAGGAGCCTTGATTTCCTTGATGGCACTCCAGAGAAAACCCAAGATCACTGTCTCAAGTCTAGAGGGATCCTGAGGTCACTGGAGCAACACGAAAGGGCTCCGTGGACCCCAAATCGACTCGAGATGAGAGCTTAGTCCCTGGCTTCGACTCAAGAGGAATACCAACTTTCCACAAGCACCTCAAGAGGAGGCTTCTCTCAGCTACAGGTATGTGGGAGAGACCCTGAGTTTGTGGCCTCAAGTGGAATGGACACCGAGATGCTCTGACTCGAAGTCAGGCCGGATATCGCTGCAGTGAATTGAATGCGGGCTCGTCTTGCATCTCCCAAGAAGAAGGGATGTCTGAATCCCCTGTGGAGACCACAGAGAAAGACCTAGTCCTCCGCCTCATCGCGACCGGAGGCCTCACATCCTTTGAAAACTCGAGCGGTCCGCGCAGATCAATGCTTCCAAAGGAGACGATGCCTGACTCCTCTTGAAATGGATAGGAGTCCCAGGATCCCTGTGGCACGTGGAAAGTGACCCTGGGTCTCCCGCCTCACGTGGAGACGCGTCCCAATTGCCATGCCAAGACTCGAGGAGAATCCCTAGGTGTCCCTCGCACCTAGGCCCGAGTCCTGACGTCGCTGAACAAACACATGTCTGGAAGGAACCTCCCCGTCGTAACTCGAGAATATACCCCAGGTTCCGGCCGCAACTCGAGAAAAACCATGAGACTTCCCCCTCGCCGCGAGATGAGGCCCGATTCCCCTGCACTGCGTGGAGAGCAATTCCGTGTTCCACATCAAACGTGAAAGGAGCCTTGATTTCCTTGATGGCACTCCAGAGAAAATCCAAGATCACTGTCTCAAGTCTAGAGGGATCCTGAGGTCACTGGAGCAACAAGAAAGGGCTCCGTGGACCCCAAATCTACTCGAGATGAGAGCTTAGTCCCTCGCTTCGACTCAAGAGGAATACCAACTTTCCACAAGCACCTCAAGAGGAGGCTTCTCTCAGCTACAGGTATGTGAGAGAGACCCTGAGTTTGTGGCCTCAAGTGGAATGGACACCGAGATGCTCTGACTCGAAGTCAGGCCGGATATCGCTGCAGTGAGTTGAATGCAGGCTCGTCTTGCATCTCCCAAGACGAAGGGATGTCTGAATCCCCTGTGGAGACCACAGAGAAAGACCTAGTCCTCCGCCTCATCGCGACCGGAGGCCTCACATCCTTTGAAAACTCGAGCGGTCCGCGCAGATCAATGCTTCCAAAGGAGACGATGCCTGACACCTCTTGAAATGGATAGGAGTCCCAGGATCCCTGTGGCACGTGGAAAGGGATCCTGGGTCTCCCGCCTCACGTGGAGATGCGTCCCAATTGCCATGCCAAGACTCGAGGAGAATTCCGAGGTGTCCCTCGCACCTAGGCAGGAGTCCTGACGTCGCTGAACAAACACGTATCTGGAAGGGCCCTCCCCGTCTTAACTCGAGAATATACCCCAGGTTCCAGCCGCAACTCGAGAAAAACCATGAGACTTCCCCCTCGCAGCGAGATGAGGCCCGATTCCCCTGCACTGCCTGCAGAGCAATTCCGTGTTCCACATCAAACGTGAAAGGAGACTTGATTTCCTTGATGGCACTCCAGAGAAAACCCAAGATCACTGTCTCAAGTCTAGAGGGATCCTGACGTCACTGTAGCAACACGAAAGGGCTCCGTGGACCCCAAATCAACTCGAGATGAGAGCTTAGTTCCTGGCTTCGACTCAAGAGGAATACGAACTTTCCACAAGCACCTCAAGAGGAGGCTTCTCTCAGCTACAGGTATGTAAGAGGGACCCTGAGTTTGTGGGCTCAAGTGGAATGGACTCCGAGATGCTCTGACTCGAAGTAAGGCCGGATATCCCTGCAGTGAATTGAATGCAGGCTCGTCTTGCATCTCCCAATAGGAAGGGATATCTGAATCCCCTGTGGAGACCACAGAGAAAGACCTAGATCTCCGCCTCATCGCGACCGGAGGCCTCACATCCTTTGAAAACTCGAGAGGTCCTGGGAGATCAATGCTTCCAAAGGAGACGATGCCTGAGTACTCTTGAAAATAGATAGGAGTCCCAGGATCCCTGTGGCACGTCGAAAGGGACCCTGTGTCTCCCGCCTCACATGAAGACGCGTCCCAATTGCCATGCCAAGTCTCGAGGAGAATCCCGAGGTGTCCCTCGCACCTAGGCAGGAGTCCTGACGTCGCTGAACAAACACGTGTCTGGAAGGGCCCTCCCCGTCGTAACTCGAGAATATTCCCCAGGTTCCAGCCGCTTCTCGAGAAAAACCATGAGACTTCCCCCTCGCCGCGAGATGAGGCCCGATTCCCCTGCACTGCGTGCAGAGCAATTCCGTGTTCCCCATCAGACGTTAAACTAGACTTGATTTCCTTGATGGCACTCCAAAGAAAACCCAAGATCACTGTCTCAAGTCTAGAGGGATCCTGAGGTCACTGTAGCAACACGAAAGGGCTCCGTGGACCCCAAATCAACTCGAGATGAGAGCTTCGTCCATGGCTTCTACTCTAGAGGAATACCAACTTTCCACAAGCACCTCAAGAGGAGGCTTCTCTGAGATACAGGTATGTGAGAGAAACCCTGAGTTTGTGGCCTCAAGTGCAATGGACACTGTGATGCTCTGACTCGAAGTAAGGCCGGATATCCCTGCTGTGAATTGAATGCAGGCTCGTCTTGCATCTCCCAAGACGAAGGGATGTCTGAATCCACTGTGGAGACCACAGAGAAAACCTAGTTCTCCGCCTCATCGCGACCGGAGGCCTCTAATCCTTTGAAAACTCGAGAGGTCCACGGAGATCAAGGCTTCCAAAGGAGACGATGCCTGAGTCCTCTTGAAAATGGATAGGAGTCCCAGGATCCCTGTGGCACGTGGAAAGGGACCCTGGGTCTCCCGCCTCACGTGGAGACGCGTCCCAATTGCCATGCCAAGACTCGAGGAGAATCCCGAGTTGTCCCTCGCACCTAGGCAGGAGTCCTCACGTCGCTGAACAAACACGTGTCTGGAAGGGTCCTCCCCGTCGCAACTCGAGAATATACCCCAGGTTCCGGCGCAACTCGAGAAAAACCATGAGCCTTACCCCTCGCCGCGAGATGAGGCCCAATTCCCCTGCACTGCCTGCAGAGCAATTCCGTGTTCCACATCAAACGTGAAAGGAGCCTTGATTTCCTTGATGGCACTCCAGAGAAAACCCAAGATCACTGTCTCAAGTCTAGAGGGATCCTGAGGTCACTGGAGCAACACGAAAGGGCTCCGTGGACCCCAAATCAACTCGAGATGAGAGCTTAGTCCCTGGCTTCGACTCAAGAGGAATATCAACTTTTCACAAGCAACTCAAGAGGAGGCTTCTCTCAGCTACAGGTATGTGAGAGGGACCCTGATTATGTGGCCTCAATTGGAATGGACACCGAGATGCTCTGACTCGATGTAAGGCCGGATATCCCTGCAGTGAATTGAATGAAGGCTCGTCTTGCATCTCCCAAGACGAAGGGATTTCTGAATCCCCTGTGGAGACGACAGAGAAAGTACTAGTCCTCCGCCTCATCGCGACCGGAGGCCTCACATCCTTTGAAAACTCGAGAGGTCTGCAGAGATCAATGCTTCCAAAGGAGACGATGCCTGACTCCTCTTGAAAATGGATAGGAGTCCCAGGATCCCTGTGGCACGTGGAAAGGGAACCTGGGTCTCCCGCTTCACGTGGAGACGCGGCCCAAATGCCATGCCAAGACTCGAGGAGAATCCCGAGGTGTCCCTCGCACCTAGGCAGGAGTCCTGACGTCGCTGAACAAACACGTGTCTGGAAGGGCCCTCCCCGTCGTAAGTCGAGAATATACCCCAGGTTCCGGCCGCAACTCGAGAAAAACCATGAGACTTCCCCTTCGCCGCGAGATGAGGCCCGATTCCCCTGCACTGCCTGCAGAGCAATTCCGTGTTCCACATCAAGCGTGAAAGGAGCCTTGATTTCCTTGATGGCACTTCAGAGAAAACCCAAGATCACTGTCTCAAGTCTAGAGATATTCTGAGGTCACTGGAGCAACAAGTAAGGGCTCCGTGGACCCCAAATCAACTCGAGATGAGAGCTTAGTCCCTGGCTTCGACTCAAGAGGAATACCAACTTTTCACAAGCACCTCAAGAGGAGGCTTCTCTCAGCTACAGGTATGTGAGAGGAACCCTGAGTTTGTGGCCTCAAATGGAATGGACACCGAGATGCTCTGACTCGAAGTAAGGCCGGATATCCCTGCAGTGAATTGTATGCAGGCTCGTCTTGCATCTCCCAAGACGAAGGGATGTCTGAATCCCCTGTGGAGACCACAGAGAAAGACCTAGTCCTCTGACTCAACGCGACCGGAGGCCTCACATCCTTTGAAAACTCGAGAGGTGTGCGGAGATCAATGCTTAGAAAGGAGACGATGCCTGACTCCTCTAGAATATAGATAGGAGTCCCAGGATCCCTGTGGCACGTTGAAAGGGACTCTGGGTCTCCCGCCTCACGTGGAGACGCGTCCCTATTGCCATGCCAAGACTCGAGGAGAATCGCGAAGTGTCCCTCGCACCTAGGCAGGAGTCCTGACGTCGCTGAACAAACACGTGTCTGGAAGGGCCCTCCCCGTCGTAAGTCGAGAATATACCCCAGGTTCCGGCCGCAACTCGAGAAAAACCATGAGACTTCCCCCTCGCCGCGGGAAGAAGCCCGATTGCCCTACACTGCGTGCAGAGCAATTCCGTGTTCCACATCAAACGAGAAAGGAGCCTTGATTTCCTTGATGGCACTCCAGAGAAAACCCAAGATCACTGTCTCATGTCTAGAGGGATCCTGAGGTCACTGGTGCAACACGAAAGGGCTCCGTGGACCCCAAATCAACGCGAGATGAGAGCTTAGTCCCTGGCTTCGACTCAAGAGGAATACCAACTTTCCACAAGCACCTCAAGAGGAGGCTTCTCTCATCTACAAGTATGTGAGAGGGACCCTGAGTTTGTGGCCTCAAGTGGAATGGACACGGAGATGCTCTGACTCGACGTAAGGCCGGATATCCCTGCAGTGAATTGAATGCAGGCTCTTCTTGCATCTCCCAAGATGAAGGGATGTCTGAATCAACATTGAAGACGACAGAGAAAGACTAAGTTCTCCCCCTCATCGCGACCTGAGGCCTCACATCCTTTGAAAACTCAAGAGGTCCGCGGAGATCAATGCTTCCAAAGGAGACGATGCCTGACTCCTCTTGAAAATGGATAGGAGTCCCAGTATCCCTGTGGCACGTGGAAAGGGACCCTGGGTCTCCCGCCTCACGTGGAGACTCGTCCCAATTGCCATGCCAAGACTCGAGGAGACTCCCGAGGTGTCCCTCGCACCTAGGCAGGAGTCCTGACGTCGCTGAACAAACACGTGTCTGGAAGGGCCCTCCCCGTCATAACTCCAGAATATACCCCAGGTTCCGGCCGCAACTCGAGAAAATCCATGAGACTTCCCCCTCGCCGTGAGATGAGGCCCGATTCCCCTGCACTGCGTGCAGAGCAATTCCGTGTTCCACATCAAACGTGAAAGGAGCCTTGACTTCCTTGATGGCACTCCAGAGAGTATCCAAGATCACTGTCTCAAGTCTAGGGGGATCCTGAGGTTACTGGAGCAACACGAAAGGGCTCCGTGGACCCCAAATCAACTCGAGATGAGAGCTTAGTCCCTGGCTTCGACTCAAGAGGAATACCAACTTTCCACAAGCACCTCAAGAGGAGGCTTCTCTCAGCTACAGGTATGTGAGAGGGACCCTGAGTTTGTGGCCTCAAGTGGAATGGACACCAAGATGCTCTGACTCGAAGTAAGGCCGGATATCCCTGCAGTGAATTGAATGCAGGCTCATCTTGAATCTCCCAAGATGAAGGGATGTCTGAATCCCCTGTGGAGACCACAGAGAAAGACCTAGTCCTCCGCCTCTTCGCGACCGGAGGCCTCACACCCTTTGAAAACTCGAGAGGTCCGCGGAGATCAATGCTTCGAAAGGAGACGATGCCTGACTCCTCTTGCAAATGGATAGGAGTCCCAGGATCCCTGTGGCACGTGAAAAGGGACACTGGGTCTCCCACCTCACGTGGAGAAGCGTCCCAATTGCCATGCCAAGACTCGAGGAGAATCCCGAGGTGTCCCTCGCACATAGGCAGGAGTCCTGACGTCGCTGAACAAACACGTGTCTGGAAGGGCCCTCCCCGTCGTAACTCGAGAATATACCCCAGGTTCCGGCCACAACTCGAGAAAAACCATGAGACTTCCCCCTCGCCGTGAGATGAGGCCCGATTCCCCTGCACTGCGTGCAGAGCAATTCCGTGTTCCACATCAAACGTGAAAGGAAACTTGATTTCCTTGATGGCACTCTATAGAAAACCCAAGATCACTATCTCAAGTCTAGAGGGATCCTGAGGTCACTGGAGCAACACGAAAGGGCTCAGTGGACCCCAAATCAACTCGAGATGAGAGCTTAGTCCCTGGTTTCGACTCAAGAGGAATACCAACTTTCCACAAGCACCTCAAGAGGAGGCTTCTCTCAGCTACAGGTATGTGAGAGGGACCCTGAGTTTGTGGCCTCAAGTGGAATGGACACCGAGATGCTCTGACTCGAAGTAAGGCCGGATATCCCTGCAGTGAATGGAATGCAGGCTCATCTTGCATCTCCCAAGACGAAGGGATGTCTGAATCCCCTTTAGAGACGACAGAGAAAGACCTAGTCCTCCGCCTCATCGCAACCGGAGGCCTCACATCCTTTGAGAACTTGAGAGGTCTGCTGAGATTAATGCTTCCAAAGGAGACGATGCCTGACTCCTCTTGAAAATGGATTGGAGTCCCAGGATCCCTGTGGCACGTGGAAAGGGACGCTGGGTCTCCCGCCTCACGTGGAGACGGGTCCCAATTGCCATGCCAAGACTCGAGGAGAATCCCGAGGTGTCCCTCGCACCTAGGCAGGAGTCCTGACATCAATGAACAAACACGTGTCTGGAAGGGCCCTCCCCGTCGTAACTCGAGAATATACCCCAGGTTCCGGCCGCAACTCGAGAAAAACCATGAGATTTCCCCTTCACCGCAAGATGAGGCCCGATTCCCCTGCATTGCCTGCAGAGCAATTCCGTGTTCCACATCAAACGTGAAAGGAGCCTTGATTTCCTTGATGGCACTCCAGAGAAAACCCAATTTCACTGTCTCAAGTCTAGAGGGATCCTGAGGTCACTGGAGCTACAGGAAAGGGCTCCGTGGACCCCAAATCAACTCGAGATGAGAGCTTAGTCCCTGGCTTCGACTCAAGAGGAATACCAACTTTCCACAAGCACCTCAAGTGGAGGCTTCTCTCAGCTACAGGTATGTGAGAGGGACTCTGAGTTTGTGGCCTCAAGTGGAATGGACACCGAGATGCTCTGACTCGAAGTAAGGCCATATATCCCTGCAGTGAAATGAATGCAGGCTCGTCTTGCATCTCCCAAGACGAATGGATGTCTGAATCCCCTGTGGAGACCACAGAGAAAGACCTAATTCTCCGCCTCATCGCGACCGGAGGCCTCACATCCTTTGAAAACTCGAGAGGTCCGCGGAGATCAATGGTTCCAAAGGAGACGATGCCGGACTCCTCTTGAAAATGGATAGGAGTCCCAGGATCCCTGTGGCACGTGGAAAGGGACCCTGGGTCTCCCGCCTCACGTGGAGACGGGTCCCAATTGCCATGCCAAGACTCGAGGAAAATCCCGAGGTGTCCCTCGCACCTAGGCAGGAGTCCTGACGTCGCTGAACAAACATGTGTCTGGAAGGGCCCTCCCCGTCGTAACTCGAGAATATACCCCAGGTTCCGGCCGCAACTCGAGAAAAACCATGAGACTTCCCCCTCGCCGGGAGATGAGGCCCGATTCCCCTGCAATGCGTGCAGAGCAATTCCGTGTTCCACATCAAACGTGAAAGGAGCCTTGATTTCCTTGATGGCACTCCAGAGAAAACCCAAGATCACTGTCTCAAGTCTAGAGGGATCCTGAGGTCACTGGAGCAACACGAAAGGGCTCCGTGGACCCCAAATCAACTCGAGATGAGATCTTAGTCCCTGTCTTCGACTCAAGAGGAATACAAACTTTCCACAAGCACCTCAAGAGGAGGCTTGTCTCAGCTACAGGTATGTGAGAGGGACCCTGAGTTTGTGGCCTCAAGTGGAATGGACACCGAGATGCTCTGACTCAAAGTAATGCCGGATATCCCTGCAGTGATTTGAATGCAGGCTCATCTTGCATCTCCCAAGACGAAGGGATGTCAGAATCCACTGTGCAGAACACAGAGAAACACCTAGTCCTCCACCTCAACGCGACCGGAGGCCTCACATCCTTTGAAAACTCGAGAGTTCCGCGGAGATCAATGCTTCCAAAGGAGACGATGCCTGACTCCTCTTGAAAATGGATAGGAGTCCCAGGATCCCTGTGGCAGTTGGAAAGGGACCCTGGGTCTCCCGCCTCACGTGGAGACGTGTCCCAATTGCCATGCCAAGACTCGAGGAGAATCCCGAGGTGTTCCTTGCACCTAGGCAGGAGTCCTGACGTCGCTGAACAAACACGTGTCTGGAAGGGCCCTCCCCGTCGTAACTCGAGAATATACCCCAGGTTCCGGCCGCAACTCGAGAAAAACCATGAGACTTCCCCCTCGCCGTGAGATGAGGCCCGATTCCCCTGGACTGTATGCAGAGCAATTCTGTGTTCCACATCAAACGTGAAAGGAGCCTTGATTTCCTTGATGGCACTCCAGAGAAAACCCAAGATCACTGTCTAAAGTCTAGAGGGATCCTGAGGTCACTGGAGCAACACGAAAGGGCTCCTTGGACCCTAAATCAACTCGAGATGAGAGCTTAGTCCCTGGCTTCTACTCAAGAGGAATACCAACTTTCCACAGGCACGTTAAGAGGAGGGTTCTCTAAGCCACAGGTATGTGAGAAGGACCCTGAGTTTGTGGCCTCAAGTGGAATGGACACCGAGATGCTCTGACTCGAAGTAAGGCCGGATATCCCTGCAGTGAATTGAATGCAGGCTCGTCTTGCATCTCCCAAGACGAAGGGATGTCTGAATCCCCTGTGGAGACCACAGAGAAAGACCTAGTTCTCGGCCTCATCGTGACCGGATGCCTCACATCCTTTGAAAACTCGAGAGGTCCACGCAGAACAAAGCTTCCAAAGGAGACGATGCCTGACTCCTCTTGAAAATGGATAGGAATCCCAGGATCCCTGTGGCACGTGGAAAGGGACCCTGGGTCTCCCGCCTCACGTGGAGACGGGTCCCAATTGCCATGCCAAGACTCGAGGAAAATCCCGAGGTGTCCCTCGCACCTAGGCAGGAGTCCTGACGTCGCTGAACAAACACGTGTCTGGAAGGGCCCTCCCCGTCGTAACTCGAGAATATTCCCCAGGTTCCAGCCGCTTCTCGAGAAAAACCATGAGACTTCCCCCTCGCCGCGAGATGAGGCCCGATTCCCCTGCACTGCGTGCAGAGCAATTCAGTGTTCCACATCAGACGTTAAACTAGACTCGATTTCCTTGATGGCACTCCAGAGAAAACCCAAAATCACTGTCTCAAGTCTAGAGGGATCCTGAGGTCACTGGAGCAACACGAAAGGGCTCCTTGGACCCTAAATCAACTCGAGATGAGAGCTTAGTCCCTGGCTTCGACTCAAGAGGAATACCAACTTTCCACAGGCACGTTAAGAGGAGGGTTCTCTAAGCCACAGGTATGTGAGAAGGACCCTGAGTTTGTGGCCTCAAGTGGAATGGACACTGTGATGCTCTGACTCGAAGTAAGCCTGGATATCCCTGCAGTGAATTGAATGCAGGCTCGTCTTGCATCTCCCAAGACGAAGGGATGTCTGAATCCCCTGTGGAGACCACAGAGAAAGACCTAGTCCTCTGCCTCAACGCGACCGGAGGCCTCACATCCTTTGAAAACTCGAGAGGTGTGCGGAGATCAATGCTTAGAAAGGAGACGATGCCTGACTCCTCTAGAATATAGATAGGAGTCCCAGGATCCCTGTGGCACGTTGAAAGGGACTCTGGGTCTCCCGCCTCACGTGGAGACGCGTCCCTATTGCCATGCCAAGACTCGAGGAGAATCCCGAGGTGTCCCTCGCACCTAGGCAGGAGTCCTGACGTCGCTGAACAAACACGTGTCTGGAAGGGCCCTCCCCGTCGTAAGTCGAGAATATACCCCAGGTTCCGGCCGCAACTCGAGAAAAACCATGAGACTTCCCCCTCGCCGCGGGAAGAAGCCCGATTGCCCTACACTGCGTGCAGAGCAATTCCGTGTTCCACATCAAACGAGAAAGGAGCCTTGATTTCCTTGATGGCACTCCAGAGAAAACCCAAGATCACTGTCTCATGTCTAGAGGGATCCTGAGGTCACTGGAGCAACACGAAAGGGCTCCGTGGACCCCAAATCAACTCGAGATGAGAGCTTAGTCCCTGGCTTCGACTCAAGAGGAATACCAACTTTCCACAAGCACCTCAAGAGGAGGCTTCTCTCATCTACAAGTATGTGAGAGGGACCCTGAGTTTGTGGCCTCAAGTGGAATGGACACGGAGATGCTCTGACTCGACGTAAGGCCGGATATCCCTGCAGTGAATTGAATGCAGGCTCGTCTTGCATCTCCCAAGATGAAGGGATGTCTGAATCAACATTGAAGACGACAGAGAAAGACCAAGTTCTCCCCCTCATCGCGACCTGAGGCCTCACATCCTTTGAAAACTCAAGAGGTCCGCGGAGATCAATGCTTCCAAAGGAGACGATGCCTGACTCCTCTTGAAAATGGATAGGAGTCCCAGTATCCCTGTGGCACGTGGAAAGGGACCCTGGGTCTCCCGCCTCACGTGGAGACTCGTCCCAATTGCCATGCCAAGACTCGAGGAGACTCCCGAGGTGTCCCTCGCACCTAGGCAGGAGTCCTGACGTCGCTGAACAAACACGTGTCTGGAAGGGCCCTCCCCGTCATAACTCCAGAATATACCCCAGGTTCCGGCCGCAACTCGAGAAAATCCATGAGACTTCCCCCTCGCCGTGAGATGAGGCCCGATTCCCCTGCACTGCGTGCAGAGCAATTCCGTGTTCCACATCAAACGTGAAAGGAGCCTTGACTTCCTTGATGGCACTCCAGAGAGTATCCAAGATCACTGTCTCAAGTCTAGGGGGATCCTGAGGTCACTGGAGCAACACGAAAGGGCTCCGTGGACCCCAAATCAACTCGAGATGAGAGCTTAGTCCCTGGCTTCGAATCAAGAGGAATACCAACTTTCCACAAGCACCTCAAGAGGAGGCTTCTCTCAGCTACAGGTATGTGAAAGGGACCCTGAGTTTGTGGCCTCAAGTGGAATGGACACCGAGATGCTCTGACTCGAAGTAAGGCCGGATATCCCTGCAGTGAATTGAATGCAGGCTCGTATTGCATCTCCCAAGACGAAGGGATGTCTGAATCCCATGTGGAGACCACAGAGAAAGACGGAGTTCTCCGCCTCATCGCGACCGGAGGCCTCACATCCTTTGAAAACCGCGAAGATCAATGCTTCCAAAGGAGACGATGCCTGACTACTTTTGAAAATGGATAGGAGTCTCAGGATCCCTTTGGCACGTGGAAAGGGAACCTGGGTCTCCCGCCTCACGTGGAGACGCGTCCCAATTGCCATGCCAAGACTCGAGGAGAATCCCGAGGTGTCCCTCGCACCTAGGCAGGAGTCCTGACGTCGCTGAACAAACACGTGTCTGGAAGGGCCCTCCCCGTCGTAACTCGAGAATATAAATCAGGTTCCGGCCGCAACTCGAGAAAAACCATGAGACTTCCCCCTCGCCGCGAGATGAGGCCTGATTCCCCAGCATTGCGTGCAGAGCAATTCCGTGTTCCACATCAAACGTGAAAGGATCCTTGATTTCCTTGATGGCACTCCAGAGAAAACCCAAGATCACTGTCTCAAATCTAGAGGGATCCTGAGGTCACTGGAGCAACACGAAAGGGCTCCGTGGACCCCAAATTAACTTGAGATGAGAGCTTTTCCCTGGCTTCGACTCAAGAGGAATACCAACTTTCCACAAGCACCTCAAGAGGAGGCTTCTCTCAGCTACAGGTATGTGAGAGGGACCCTGAGTTTGTGGCCTCAAATGGAATGGACACCGAGATGCTCTGACTCGAAGTAAGGCCGGATATCCCTGCAGTGAATTGAATGCAGGCTCGTCTTGCATCTCCCAAGACGAAGGGATGTCTGAATCCCCTGTGGAGACCACAGACAAGGACCTAGTTCTCTGCCTCATCGCGACCGGAGGCCTCACATCCTTTGAAAACTCGAGAGGTCCGCGCAGAACAAAGCTTCCAAAGGAGACGATGCCTGACTCATCTTGAAAATGGATAGGAGTCCCAGGATCCCTGTGGCACGTGGAAAGGGACCCTTGGTCTCCCGCCTCACGTGGAGACGCGTCCCAATTGCCATGCCAAGACTCGAGGAGAATCCCGAGTTGTCCCTCGCACCTAGGCAGGAGTCCTGACGTCGCTGAACAAACACGTGTCTGGAAGGGCCCTCCCCGTCGTAACTCGAGAATATACCCCAGGTTCCGGCCGCAACTCGAGAAAAACCATGAGACTTCCCCCTCGCCGCGAGATGAGGCCTGATTCCCCTGCACTGCGTGCAGAGCAATTCCGTGTTCCACATCAAACGTGAAAGGAGCCTTGATTTCCTTGATGGCACTCCAGAGAAAACCCAAGATCACTGTCTGAAGTCTAGAGGGATCCTGAGGTCACTGGAACAACACGAAAGGGCTCCGTGGACCCCAAATCAACTCGAGATGAGAGCTTAGTCCCTGGCTTCGACTCAAGAGGAATACCAACTTTCCACAAGCACCTCAAGAGGAGGCTTCTCTCAGCTACAGGTATGTGAGAAGGACCCTGAGTTTGTGGCCTCAAGTGGAATGGACACCAAGATGCTCTGACTCGAAGTAAGGCCGGATATCCCTGCAGTGAATTGAATGCAGGCTCATCTTGCATCTCCCAAGATGAAGGGATGTCTGAATCCCCTGTGGAGACCACAGAGAAAGACCTAGTCCTCCGCCTCATCGCGACCGGAGGCCTCACACCCTTTGAAAACTCGAGAGGTCCGCGGAGATCAATGCTTCCAAAGGAGACGATGCCTGACTCCTCTTGCAAATGGATAGGAGTCCCAGGATCCCTGTGGCACGTGAAAAGGGACACTGGGTCTCCCGCCTCACGTGGAGAAGCATCCCAATTGCCATGCCAAGACTCGAGGAGAATCCCGAGGTGTCCCTCGCACCTAGGCAGGAGTCCTGACGTCGCTGAACAAACACGTGTCTGGAAGGGCCCTCCCCGTCGTAACTCGAGAATATACCCCAGGTTCCGGCCACAACTCGAGAAAAACCATGAGACTTCCCCCTCGCCGCGAGATGAGGCCCGATTCCCCTGCACTGCGTGCAGAGCAATTCCGTGTTCCACATCAAACGTGAAAGGAACCTTGATTTCCTTGATGGCACTCTATAGAAAACCCAAGATCACTATCTCAAGTCTAGAGGGATCCTGAGGTCACTTCAGCAACACAAAAGGGCTCAGTGGACCCCAAATCAACTCGAGATGAGAGCTTAGTCCCTGGCTTCGACTCAAGAGGAATACCAACTTTCCACAAGCACCTCAAGAGGAGGCTTCTCTCAGCTACAGATATGTGAGAGGGACCCTGAGTTTGTGGCCTCAAGTGGAATGGACACCGAGATGCTCTGAATCGAAGTAAGGCCGGATATCCCTGCAGTGAATGGAATGCAGGCTCATCTTGCATCTCCCAAGACGAAGGGATGTCTGAATCCCCTTTAGAGACGACAGAGAAAGACCTAGTCCTCCGCCTCATCGCAACCGGAGGCCACACATCCTTTGAGAACTTGAGAGGTCTGCTGAGATTAATGCTTCCAAAGGAGACGATGCCTGACTCCTCTTGAAAATGGATTGGAGTCCCAGGATCCCTGTGGCACGTGGAAAGGGACGCTGGGTCTCCCGCCTCACGTGGAGACGCGTCCCAATTGCCATGCCAAGACTCGAGGAGAATCCCTAGGTGTCCCTCGCACCTAGGCCCGAGTCCTGACGTCGCTGAACAAACACGTGTCTGGAAGGAACCTCCCCGTCGTAACTCGAGAATATACCCCAGGTTCCGGCCGCAACTCGAGAAAAACCATGAGACTTCCCCCTCGCCGCAAGTTGAGGCCCGATTCCCCTGCACTGCGTGGAGAGCAATTCCGTGTTCCACATCAAACGTGAAAGGAGCCTTGATTTCCTTGATGGCACTCCAGAGAAAATCCAAGATCACTGTCTCAAGTCTAGAGGGATCCTGAGGTCACTGGAGCAACAAGAAAGGGCTCCGTGGACCCCAAATCTACTCGAGATGAGAGCTTAGTCCCTCGCTTCGACTCAAGAGGAATACCAACTTTCCACAAGCACCTCAAGAGGAGGCTTCTCTCAGCTACAGGTATGTGAGAGGGACCCTGAGTTTGTGGGCTCAAGTGGAATGGACTCCGAGATGCTCTGACTCGAAGTAAGGCCGGATATCCCTGCAGTGAATTGAATGCAGGCTCGTCTTGCATCTCCCAATAGGAAGGGATATCTGAATCCCCTGTGGAGACCACAGAGAAAGACCTAGATCTCCGCCTCATCGCGACCGGAGGCCTCACATCCTTCGAAAACTCGAGAGGTCCTGGGAGATCAATGCTTCCAAAGGAGACGATGCCTGAGTACTCTTGAAAATAGATAGGAGTCCCAGGATCCCTGTGGCACGTCGAAAGGGACCCTGTGTCTCCCGCCTCACATGAAGACGCGTCCCAATTGCCATGCCAAGTCTCGAGGAGAATCCCGAGGTGTCCCTCGCACCTAGGCAGGAGTCCTGACGTCGCTGAACAAACAAGTGTCTGGAAGGGCCCTCCCCGTCGTAACTCGAGAATATACCCCAGGTTCCAGCCGCAACTCGAGAAAAACCATGAGAGTTCCCCCTCGCTGCGAGATGAGGCCCGATTCCCCTGCACTGCATGCAGAGCAATTCCGTGTTCCACATCAAACGTTAATGGAGCCTTGATTTCCTTGATGGCACTCCAGAGAAAACCCAAGATCACTGTCTCAAGTCTAGAGGGATCCTGAGGTCACTGGAGCAACACGAAAGGGCTCCGTGGACCCCAAATCAACTCGAGATGAGAGCTTTTCCCTGGCTTCGACTCAAGAGGAATACCAACTTTCCACAAGCACCTCAAGAGGAGGCTTCTCTCAGCTACAGGTATGTGAGAGGGACCCTGAGTTTGTGGCCTCAAGTGGAATGGACACCGAGATGCTCTGACTCGAAGTAAGGCCGGATATCCCTGCAGTGAATTGAATGCAGGCTCGTCTTGCATCTCCCAAGACGAAGGGATGTCTGAATCCCCTGTGGAGACCACAGAGAAAGACCTAGTTCTCGGCCTCATCGCGACCGGATGCCTCACATCCTTTGGAAAATCGAGAGGTCCACGCAGAACAAAGCTTCCAAAGGAGACGATGCCTGACTCCTCTTGAAAATGGATAGGAATCCCAGGATCCCTGTGGCACGTGGAAAGGGACGCTGGGTCTCCCGCCTCACGTGGAGACGCGTCCCAATTGCCATGCCAAGACTCGAGAAGAATACCGAGGTGTCCCTCGCACCTAGGCAGGAGTCCTGACGTCGCTGAACAAACACGTGTCTGGAAGGGCCCTCCCCGTCGTAACTCGAGAATATTCCCCAGGTTCCAGCCGCTTCTCGAGAAAAACCATGAGACTTCCCCCTCGCCGCGAGATGAGGCCCGATTCCCCTGCACTGCGTGCAGAGCAATTCCGTGTTCCCCATCAGACGTTAAACTAGACTTGATTTCCTTGATGGCACTCCAAAGAAAACCCAAGATCACTGTCTCAAGTCTAGAGGGATCCTGAGGTCACTGTAGCAACACGAAAGGGCTCCGTGGACCCCAAATCAACTCGAGATGAGAGCTTCGTCCCTGGCTTCTACTCTAGAGGAATACCAACTTTCCACAAGCACCTCAAGAGGAGGCTTCTCTGAGATACAGGTATGTGAGAGAAACCCTGAGTTTGTGGCCTCAAGTGCAATGGACACTGTGATGCTCTGACTCGAAGTAAGGCCGGATATCCCTGCTGTGAATTGAACGCAGGCTCGTCTTGCATCTCCCAAGACGAAGGGATGTCTGAATCCACTGTGGAGACCACAGAGAATACCTAGTTCTCCGCCTCATCGCGACCGGAGGCCTCTAATCCTTTGAAAACTCGAGAGGTCCACGGAGATCAAGGCTTCCAAAGGAGACGATGCCTGACTCCTCTTGAAAATGGATAGGAGTCCCAGGATCCCTGTGGCACGTGGAAAGGGACCCTGGGTCTCCCGCCTCACGTGGAGACGCGTCCCAATTGCCATGCCAAGACTCGAGGAGAATCCCGAGGTGTCCCTCGCACCTAGGCAGGAGTCCTCACGTCGCTGAACAAACACGTGTCTGGAAGGGCCCTCCCCGTCATAACTCCAGAATATACCCCAGGTTCCGGCCGCAACTCGAGAAAATCCATGAGACTTCCCCCTCGCCGTGAGATGAGGCCCGATTCCCCTGCACTGCGTGCAGAGCAATTCCGTGTTCCACATCAAACGTGAAAGGAGCCTTGACTTCCTTGATGGCACTCCAGAGAGTATCCAAGATCACTGTCTCAAGTCTAGGGGGATCCTGAGGTCACTGGAGCAACACGAAAGGGCTCCGTGGACCCCAAATCAACTCGAGATGAGAGCTTAGTCCCTGGCTTCGAATCAAGAGGAATACCAACTTTCCACAAGCACCTCAAGAGGAGGCTTCTCTCAGCTACAGGTATGTGAAAGGGACCCTGAGTTTGTGGCCTCAAGTGGAATGGACACCGAGATGCTCTGACTCGAAGTAAGGCCGGATATCCCTGCAGTGAATTGAATGCAGGCTCGTATTGCATCTCCCAAGACGAAGGGATGTCTGAATCCCATGTGGAGACCACAGAGAAAGACGGAGTTCTCCGCCTCATCGCGACCGGAGGCCTCACATCCTTTGAAAACCGCGAAGATCAATGCTTCCAAAGGAGACGATGCCTGACTACTTTTGAAAATGGATAGGAGTCTCAGGATCCCTTTGGCACGTGGAAAGGGAACCTGGGTCTCCCGCCTCACGTGGAGACGCGTCCCAATTGCCATGCCAAGACTCGAGGAGAATCCCGAGGTGTCCCTCGCACCTAGGCAGGAGTCCTGACGTCGCTGAACAAACACGTGTCTGGAAGGGCCCTCCCCGTCGTAACTCGAGAATATAAATCAGGTTCCGGCCGCAACTCGAGAAAAACCATGAGACTTCCCCCTCGCCGGGAGATGAGGCCCGATTCCCCTGCAATGCGTGCAGAGCAATTCCGTGTTCCACATCAAACGTGAAAGGAGCCTTGATTTCCTTGATGGCACTCCAGAGAAAACCCAAGATCACTGTCTCAAGTCTAGAGGGATCCTGAGGTCACTGGAGCAACACGAAAGGGCTCCGTGGACCCCAAATCAACTCGAGATGAGAGATTATTCCCTGGCTTCAACTCAAGAGGAATACGAACTTTCCACAAGCACTTCAAGAGGAGGCTTCTCTCAGCTACAGATATGTGAGAGGGACCCTGAGTTTGTGGCATCAAGTGGAATGGACACCGAGATGCTCTGACTCAAAGTAATGCCGGATATCCCTGCAGTGATTTGAATGCAGGCTCATCTTGCATCTCCCAAGACGAAGGGATGTCAGAATCCACTGTGCAGAACACAGAGAAACACCTAGTCCTCCACCTCAACGCGACCGGAGGCCTCACATCCTTTGAAAACTCGAGAGTTCCGCGGAGATCAATGCTTCCAAAGGAGACGATGCCTGACTCCTCTTGAAAATGGATAGGAGTCCCAGGATCCCTGTGGCACGTGGAAAGGGACCCTGGGTCTCCCGCCTCACGTGGAGACGTGTCCCAATTGCCATGCCAAGACTCGAGGAGAATCCCGAGGTGTCCCTCGCACCTAGGCAGGAGTCCTGACGTCGCTGAACAAACACGTGTCTGGAAGGGCCCTCCCCGTCGTAACTCGAGAATATACCCCAGGTTCCGGCCGCAACTCGAGAAAAACCATGAGACTTCCCCCTCGCCGTGAGATGAGGCCCGATTCCCCTGGACTGTATGAAGAGCAATTCTGTGTTCCACATCAAACGTGAAAGGAGCCTTGATTTCCTTGATGGCACTCCAGAGAAAACCCAAGATCACTGTCTAAAGTCTAGAGGGATCCTGAGGTCACTGGAGCAACACGAAAGGGCTCCTTGGACCCTAAATCAACTCGAGATGAGAGCTTAGTCCCTGGCTTCTACTCAAGAGGAATACCAACTTTCCACAGGCACGTTAAGAGGAGGGTTCTCTAAGCCACAGGTATGTGAGAAGGACCCTGAGTTTGTGGCCTCAAGTGGAATGGACACCGAGATGCTCTGACTCGAAGTAAGGCCGGATATCCCTGCAGTGAATTGAATGCAGGCTCGTCTTGCATCTCCCAAGACGAAGGGATGTCTGAATCCCCTGTGGAGACCACAGAGAAAGACCTCGTTCTCGGCCTCATCGCGACCGGATGCCTCACATCTTTTGAAAACTCGAGAGGTCCACGCAGAACAAAGCTTCCAAAGGAGACGATGCCTGACTCCTCTTGAAAATGGATAGGAATCCCAGGATCCCTGTGGCACGTGGAAAAGGACCCTGGGTCTCCCGCCTTACGTGGAGACGCGTCCCAATTGCCATGCCAAGACTCGAGGAGAATACCGAGGTGTCCCTCGCACCTAGGCAGGAATCCTGACGTCGCTGAACAAACACGTGTCTGGAAGGGCCCTCCCCGTCGTAACTCGAGAATATTCCCCAGGTTCCAGCCGCTTCTCGAGAAAAACCATGAGACTTCCCCCTCGCCGCGAGATGAGGCCCGATTCCCCTGCACTGCGTGCAGAGCAATTCAGTGTTCCACATCAGACGTTAAACTAGACTCGATTTCCTTGATGGCACTCCAGAGAAAACCCAAAATCACTGTCTCAAGTCTAGAGGGATCCTGAGGTCACTGGAGCAACACGAAAGGGCTCCTTGGACCCTAAATCAACTCGAGATGAGAGCTTAGTCCCTGGCTTCGACTCAAGAGGAATACCAACTTTCCACAGGCACGTTAAGAGGAGGGTTCTCTAAGCCACAGGTATGTGAGAAGGACCCTGAGTTTGTGGCCTCAAGTGGAATGGACACTGAGATGCTCTGACTCGAAGTAAGGCCGGATATCCCTGCAGTGAATTGAATGCAGGCTCGTCTTGCATCTCCCAAGAAGAAGGGATGTCTGAATCCCCTGTGGCGACCACAGAGAAAGACCGAGTTCTCCGGCTCAACGCGATCGCAGGCCTCACATCGTTTGAAAACTCAAGAGGTCCGCGGAGATCAGTGCTTCCAAAGGAGACGATGCCTAACTCCTCTTGAAAATGGATAGGAGTCCCAGGATCCCTGTGGCACGTGGAAAGGGACCCTGGGTCTCACGCCTCATGTGGAGACGCGTCCCAATTGCCACGCCAAGACTCGAGGAGAATCACGAGGTGTCCCTCGCACCTAGGCAGTAGTCCTGACGTCGCTGAACAAACACATGTCTGGAAGGGCCCTCCCAGTCGTTACTCGAGAATATACCCCAGGTTCTGGTCGCAACTCGAGAAAAACCATGAGATTTCCCCCTCGCCGCGAGTTGAGGTACGAATCCCCTGCACTGCATTCAGAGCAATTCCGTGTTCCACATCAAACGTGAAAGGAGCCTTGATTTCCTTGATGGCACTCCAGAGAAAACCCAAGATCACTGTCTCAAGTCTAGAGGGATCCTGAGGTCACTGGACCAACAGGAAAGAGCTCCATGAACCCCAAATCAACTCGAGATGAGAGCTTAGTCCGTGGCTTCGACTCAAGAGGAATACCAACTTTCCACAAGCACCTCAAGAGGAGGCTGCTCTCAGCTACAGGTATATTTGAGGGACCCTGAGTTTGTGGCCTCAAGTGGAATGGACACCGAGATGCTCTGACTCGATGTGAGACCGGATATCCCTCCAGTGAATTGAATGCAGGCTCGTCTTGCATCTCCCAAGACGAAGGGTTGTCTGAATCCCCTGTGGAGACCACAGAGAAAGACCAAGTCCTCCACCTCAACGCAACCGGAGGCCTCATATCCTTTGAAAACTCGAGAGGTCCTCGTAGATCAATACTTCCGAAGGAGACGATGCCTGACTCCTCTTGAAAATGGATAGGAGTACCAGGATCCCTGTGGCACGTGGAAAGGGACCCTGGGTCTCCCGCCTCAGGTGGAGACGCGTCCCAATTGCCATGCCTAGACTCGAGGAGAATCCCGAGGTGTCCCTCGCACATAGGCAGGAGTCCTGACGTCGCTGAACAAACACGTGTCTGGAAGGGCCCTCCCCGTCGTAACTCGAGAATATACCCCAGGTTCCGGCCGCAACTCGAGAAAAACCATGAGACTTCCCCCTCGCCGCGAGATGAGGCCCGATTCCCCTGCACTGCGTGCAGAGCAATTCCGTGTTCCACATCAAACGTGAAAGGAGCCTTGATTTCCTTGATGGCACTCCAGAGAAAACCCAATTTCACTGTCTCAAGTCTAGAGGGATCCTGAGGTCACTGGAGCAACACGAAAGGGCTCCGTGGACCCCAAATCAACTCGAGATGAGAGCTTCGTCCCTGGCTTCGACTCAAGAGGAATACCAACTTTCCACAAGCACCTCAAGAGGAGGCTTCTCTCAGCTACAGGTATGTGAGAGGGACCCTGAGTTTTTGGCCTCAAGTGGAATGGACACCGAGATGCTCTAACTCGAAGTAAGGCCGGATATCCCTGCAGTGAATTGAATGCAGGCTCGTCTTGCATCTCCCAAGACGAAGGGTTGTCTGAATCCCCTGTGGAGACCACAGAGAAAGACCTCGTTCTCCGCCTCATCGAGACCGGAGGCCTCACATCCTTTGCAAACTGGAGAGGTCCGCGGAGATCAATGCTTCCAAAGGAGACGATGCCTGACTCCTCTTGAAAATGGATAGGAGTCCCAGGATCCCTGTGGCACGTGGAAAGGGACCCTGGGTCTCCCGCCTCACGTGGAGACGCATCCCAATTGCCATGCCAAGACACGAGGAGAAGCCCGAGGGGTCCCTCGCACCTAGGCAGGAGTCCTGACGTCGCTGAGCAAACACGTGTCTGGAAGGGCCCTCCCCAACATAACTCGAGAATATACACCAGTTTCGGGCCGCAACTCGAGAAAAACCATGAGATTTCCCCCTCGCCGCGTGTTGAGGCCCGATTCCCCTGCACTGCGTGCAGAGCAATTCCGTGTTCCACATCAAACGTGAAAGGAGCCTTGATTTCCTTGATGGCACTCCAGAGAAAACCCAAGATCACTATCTCAAGTCTAGAGTGATCCTGAGGTCACTGGACCAACAGGAAAGGGCTCCGTGGACCCCAAATCAACTCGAGATGAGAGCTTAGTCCCTGGCTTCGACTCAAGAGGAATACGAACATTCCACAAGCATCTCAACAGGAGGCTTCTCTCAGCTACAGGTATATTTGAGGGACCCTGAGTTTGTGGCCTCAAGTGGAATGGACACCGAGATGCGCTGACTCGAAGTGAGGCCGGATATCCCGGCAGTGAATTGAATGCAGGCTCATCTTCCATATCCCAAGACTTAGGGTTGTCTGAATCCGCTGTGGAGATGACAGAGAAAGACCTCGTTCTCCGCCTCATCGAGAACGGAGGCCTCACATCCTTTGAAAACTGGAGAGGTCCGCGGAGATCAATGCTTCCAAAGGAGACGATGCCTGACTCCTCTTGAAAATGGATAGGAGTCCAAGGATCCCTGTGGCACGAGGAAAGGGACCCTGGGTCTCCCGCCTCACGTGGAGACTCGTCCCAATTGCCATGCCAAGACTCGAGGAGAATCCCGAGGTGTCCCTCGCACCTAGGCAGAGGTCCTGACGTCGCTGAACAAACACGTGTCTGGAAGGGCCCTCCCCGTCGTAACTCGAGAATATACCCCAGGTTCCAGCCGCAACTCGAGATAAACCATGAGCCTTCCCCCTTCCCGCGAGATGAGGCCCGATTCCCCTGCACTGCGTGCAGAGCAATTCCGTGTTCCACATCAAACTTGAAAGGAGCCTTGATTTCCTTGATGGCACTCCAGAGAAAACCCAAGATCACTGTCTCAAGTCTAGAGGGATCCTGAGGTCACTGGAGCAACACGAAAGGGCTCCGTGGACCCCAAATCAACTCGAGATGAGAGCTTAGTCCCTGGCTTCGACTCAAGAGCAATACCAACTTTCCACAAGCACCTCAAGAGGAGGCTTCTCTCAGCTACAGGTATGTGAGAGGGACACTGAATTTGTGGCCTCAAGTGGAATGGACACCGAAATGCTCTGAATCGAAGTAAGGCCGGATATCCCTGCAGTGAATTGAATGCAGGCTCGTCTTGCATCTCCCAAGACGAAGGGATGTCTGAATCCCCTGTGGAGACCACAGAGAAAGACCGAGTTCTCCGCCTCATCGCGACCGGAGGCCTCACATCCTTTGAAAACTCGAGAGGTCCGCGGAGATCAATGCTTCCAAAGGAGACGATGCCTGACTCCTCTTGAAAATGGATAGGAGTCCCAGGATCCCTGTGGAACTTGGAAAGGGACCCTGGGTCTCCCGCCTCACGTGGAGACGCGTCCCAATTGCCATGCCAAGACTCGAGGAGAATCCCGAGGTGTCCCTCGCACCTAGGCAGGAGTCCTGACGTCGCTGAACAAACACGTGTCTGGAACGGCCCTCCCCGTCATAACTCGAGAATATACACCAGTTTCGGGCCGCAACTCGAGAAAAACCATGAGATTTCCCCCTCGCCGCGTGTTGAGGCCCGATTCCCCTGCACTGCATGCAGAGCAATTTCGTGTTCCACATCAAACGTGAAAGGAGCCTTGATTTCCTTGATTGCACTCCAGAGAAAACCCAAGATCACTGTCTCAAGTCTAGAGGGATCCTGAGGTCACTGGACCAACAGGAAAGGGCTCCGTGGACCCCAAATCAACTCGAGATGAGAGCTTAGTCCCTGGCTTCGACTCAAGAGAAATAGGAACATTCCACAAGCAACACAACAGGAGGCTTCTCTCAGCTACAGGTATATTTGAGGGACCCTGAGTTTGTGGCCTCAAGTGGAATGGACACCGAGATGCTCTGACTCGAAGTGAGGCCGGATATCCCTGCAGTGAATTGAATGCAGGCTCGTCTTGCATATCCCAAGACTTAGGGTTGTCTGAATCGGCTGTGGAGATGACAGAGAAAGACCTCGTTCTCCGCCTCATCGAGAACGGAGGCCTCACATCCTTTGAAAACTGGAGAGGTCCGCGGAGATCAATGCTTCCAAAGGAGACGATGCCTGACTCCTCTTGAAAATGGAGAGGAGTCCAAGGATCCCTGTGGCACGAGGAAAGGGACCCTGGGTCTCCCGCCTCACGTGGAGACGCGTCCCAATTGCCATGCCAAGACTCGAGGAGAATCCCGAGGTGTCCCTCGCACCTAGGCAGAGGTCCTGACGTCGCTGAACAAACACGTGTCTGGAAGGGCCCTCCCCGTCGTAACTCGAGAATATACCCCAGGTTCCAGCCGCAACTCGAGAAAAACCATGAGCCTTCCCCCTTGCCGCGAGATGAGGCCCGATTCCCCTGCACTGCGTGCAGAGCAATTCCGTGTTCCACATCAAACTTGAAAGGAGCCTTGATTTCCTTGATGGCACTCCAGAGAAAACCCAAGATAACTGTCTCAAGTCTAGAGGGATCCTGAGGTCACTGGAGCAACAGGAAAGGGCTCCGTGGACCCCAAATCAACTCGAGATGAGAGCTTAGTCCCTGGCTTCGACTCAAGAGGAATAGGAACATTCCACAAGCAACACAACAGGAGGCTTCTCTCAGCTACAGGTATATTTGAGGGCCCCTGAGTTTGTGGCCTCAAGTGGAATGGACACCGAGATGCTCTGACTCGAAGTAAGGCCGGATATCCCTGCAGTGAATTGAATGCAGGCTCGTCTTGCATCTCCCAAGACGAAGGGATGTCTGAATCCCCTGTGGAGACCACAGAGAAAGACCGAGCTCTCCGCCTCATCGCGACCGGAGGCCTCACAACCTTTGAAAACTCGAGAGGTCCGCGGAGATCAATGCTTCCAAAGGAGACGATGCCTGACTCCTCTTGAAAATGGATAGGAGTCCCAGGATCCCTGTGGCACGTGGAAAGGGACCCTGGGTCTCCCGCCTCACATGGAGACGCGTCCCAATTGCCATGCCAAGACTCGAGGGGAATCCCGAGGTGTCCCTCGCACCTAGGCAGGAGTCCTGACGTCGCTGAACAAACACGTGTCAGGAAGGGCCCTCCCCGTCGTAACTCGAGAATATACCCCAGATTCGGGCCGCACCTCGAGAAAAACCTTGAGATTTCCCCCTCGCCGCGAGTTGAGGCGCGATTCCCCTGCAGTGCATGCAGAGCAATTCCGTGTTCCACATCAAACGTGAAAGGAGCCTTGATTTCCTTGATGGCACTCCAGAGAAAACCCAAGATCACTGTCTCAAGTCTAGAGGGATCCTGAGGTCACTGGAGCAACACGAAAGGGCTTCGTGGACCCCAAATCAACTCGAGATGAGAGCTTAGTCCCTGGTTTCGACTCAAGAGGAATACCAACTTTCCACAAGCACCTCAAGAGGAGGCTTCTCTCAGCTACAGGTATATTTGAGGGACCCTGAGTTTGAGGCCTCAAGTGGAATGGACACCGAGATGCTCTGACTCGAAGTGAGGCTGGATATCCCTGCAGTGAATTGAATGCAGGCTCGTCTTGCATCTCCCAAGACGAAGGGTTGTCTGAATCCCCTGTGGAGACCACAGAGAAAGACCTAGTCCTCCACCTCAATGCAACCGGAGGCCTCATATCCTTTGAAAACTCGAGAGGTCCGCGGAGATCAATACTTCCGAAGGAGACGATGCCTGATTCTTCTTGAAAATGGATAGGAGTCCCAGGATCCCTGTGGCACGTGGAAAGGGACACTGGGTCTCCCGCCTCAGGTGGAGACGCGTCCCAATTGCCATGCCAAGACTCGAGGAGTATCCCGAGGTGTCCCTCGCACATAGGCAGGAGTCCTGACGTCGCTGAACAAACACGTGTCTGGAAGGGCCCTCCCCGTCGTAACTCGAGAATATACCCCAGGTTCCGGCCGGAACTCGAGAAAAACCATGAGACATCCCCCTTGCCGCGAGATGAGGCCCGATTCCCCTGCACTGCGTGCAGAGCAATTCCGTGTTCCACATCAAACGTGAAAGGAGCCTTGATTTCCTTGATGGCACTCCAGAGAAAACCCAAGATCACTGTCTCAAGTCTAGAGGGATCCTGAGGTCACTGGAGCAACAGGAAAGGGCTCCGTGGACCCCAAATCAACTCGAGATGAGAGCTTATTCCCTGGTTTCGACTCAAGCGGAATACCACCTTTCCACAAGCACCTCAAGAGAAGGCTTCTCTCAGCTACAGGTATGTGAGAGGGACCCTGAGTTTGTGGCCTCAAGTGGAATGGACACCGAGATGCTCTGACTCGAAGTAAAGCCGGATATCCCTGCAGTGAATTGAATGCAGGCTCGTCTTGCATCTCCCAAGACGAAGGGTTGTCTGAATCCCCTGTGGAGACCACAGAGAAAGACCGAGTTCTCCGCCGCCTTGCGACCGGAGGCCTCACATCCTTTGAAAACTCAAGAGGTCCGCGGAGATCAATGCTTCCAAAGGAGACGATGATTGACTCCTCTTGAAAATTGATAGGAGTCCCAGGATCCCTGTGGCACGTGGAAAGGGACCCTGGGTCTCCCGCCTCACGTGGAGACGCGTCCCAATTGCCATGCCAAGACTCGAGGGGAATCCCGAGGTGTACCTCGCACCTAGGCAGGAGTCCTGACGTCGCTGAACAAACACGTGTCTGGAAGGGCCCTCCCCGTCGTAACTAGAGAATATACCCCAGGTTCCGGCCGAAACTCCAGAAAAACCATGAGACATCTCCCTTGTCGCGAGATGAGGCCCGATTCCCCTGCACTGCGTGCAGAGCAATTCCGTGTCCACACCAGACGTGAAAGGAGCCTTGATTTCCTTGATGGCACTCCAGAGAAAACCCAAGATCACTGTCTCAAGTCTAGAGGGATCCTGAGGTCAATGGAGCAAAACGAAAGGGCTCCGTGGACCCCAAATCAACTCGAGATGAGAGCTTAGTCCTTGGCTTCAACTCAAGGGGAAAACCAACTTTCAACAAGCACATCAAGAGGAGGCTTCTCTCAGCTACAGGTATGTGAGAGGGACCATGAGTTTCTGGCCTCAAGTGGAATGGACACCGAGATGCTCTGACTCGAAGTAAGGACAGATATCCCTGCAGTGAATTGTATGCAGGCTCGTCTTCCATCTCCCAAGACGAAGGGATGTCTGAATCAACTGTGGAGACAACAGAGAAAGACCTAGTTCTCGCCACATCGCGACTGGAGGCCTCACATCCTTTGAAAACTCGAGAGGTTCGCGGAGATCAATGCTTCCAAAGGAGAGGATGCCTGACTCCTCTTGAAAATGGATAGGAGTCCCAGGATCCGTGTGGCACGTTGAAAGGGACACTGGGTCTCCCGCCTCACGTGGAGTCGCGTCCCCATTGCCATGCCAAGACTCGAGGAGAATCCCGAGGTGTCCCTCGCACCTAGGCAGGAGTCCTGACGTCGCTGAACAAACACGTGTCTGGAAGGGCCCTCCCCGTCGTAACTCGATAATATACCCCAGGTTCCGGCCGCAACTCGAGGAAAACCATGAGACTTCTCCTTCCCCCCGAGATGAGGCCCGATTCCACTGCACTGCGTGCAGAGCAATTCCGTGTTCCACATCAAACGTGAAAGGAGCCTTGATTTCCTTGATGGCACTCCAGAGAAAACCCAAGATCACTGTCTCAAGTCTAGAGGGATCCTGAGGTCACTGGAGCAACACGAAAGGGCTCCATGGACCCCAAATCAACTCTAGATGAAAGCTTAGTCCCTGGCTTCGACTCAAGAGGAATACTAACTTTCCACAAGCCCCTCAAGAGGAGGCTTCTCTCAGCTACAGGTATGTGAGAGGGACTCTGAGGTTGTGGCCTCAAGTGGAATGGACACCGAGATGCTCTGACTCGAAGTAAGGCCGGATATCCCTGCAGTGAATTGAATGCAGGCTCGTCTTGCATCTCCCAAGACGAAGGGATGTCTGAATCCCCTGTGAAGACCACAGAGAAAGACCTAGTTCTCAGCCTCATGGCGTCCGGAGGCCTCACATCCTTTGAAAATTGGAGAGGTCCGCGGAGATCAATGCTTCCAAAGGAGACGATGCGTGACTCCTCTTGAAAATGGATAGGTGTCCCAGGATCCCTGTGGCACGTGGAAAGGGACCCTGAGTCTCCCGCCTCACGTGGAGACGCGTCCCAATTGCCATTCCAAGACTCAAGGAGAATCCCGAGGTGTCCCTCGCACCTAGGCAGGAGTCCTGACGTCGCTGAACAAACACATGTCTGGAAGGGCCCTCCCCGTCGTAACTCGAGAATATACCCCAGGTTCCGGCCGCAACTCGAGAAAACCATGAGACTTCCCCCTCGCCGCGACATGAGGCCAGATTCTCCTGCACTGCGTGCAGAGCAATTCCGTGTTCCACATCAAACGTGAAAGGAGCCTTGATTTCCTTGATGGCACTCCAGAGAAAACCCAAGATCACTGTCTCAAGTCTAGAGGTATCCTGAGGTCACTGGTGCAACACGAAAGATCTCCGTGGACCCCAAATCAACTCGAGATGAGAGCTTAGTCCCTGGCTTCGACTCAAGAGGAATACCAACTTTCCACAAGCACCTCAAGAGGAGGCTTCTCTCAGCTACATGTATGTGAGAGGGACCCTGAGTTTGTGGCCTCAAGTGGAATGGACACCGAGATGCTCTGACTCGAAGTAAGGCCGGATATCCCTGCAGTGAATGAATGCAGGCTCGTCTTGCATCTCCCAAGACGAAGGGATGTCTGAAACCCCTGTGGAGAACACAGAGAAAGACCTAGTCCTCCGCTTCATCGCAATCGGAGGCCTCACATCCTTTGAATACTCGAGAGGTCCGCGGAGATCAATGTTTCCAAAGGAGACGATGCCTGACTCCTCTTGAAAATGGATAGGAGTCCCAGGATCCCTGTGGCACGTGGAAAGGGACCCTGGGTCTCCCGCCTCACGTGGAGACGCGTCCCAATTGCCATGCCAAGACTCGAGGAGAATCCCGAGGTGTCCCTCGCACCTAGGCAGGAGTCCTGACGTCGCTGAACAAACACGTGTCTGGAAGGGCCCTCCCGGTCGTAACTCAAGAATACACCCCAGGTTCCGGCCGCAACTCGAGAAAAACCATGAGACTTCCCCCTCGCCGCGAGATGAGGCCCGATTCCCCTGCACTGCGTGCAGAGCAATTCCGTGTTCCACATCAAACGTGAAAGGAGCCTTGATTTCTTGATGGCACTCCAGAGAAAACCCAAGATCACTGTCTCAAGTCTAGAGGTATCCTGAGGTCACTGGAGCAACACGAAAGATCTCCGTGGAACCCAAATCAACTCGAGATGAGAGCTTAGTCCCTGGCTTCGACTCAAGAGGAATACCAACTTTTCACAAGCACCTCAAGAGGAGGCTTGTCTCAGCTACAGGTATGTGAGAGGGACCCTGAGTTTGTGGCCTCAAGTGGAATGGACCCCGAGATGATCTGACTTGAAGTAAGGCCGGATATCCCTGCAGTGAATTGAATGCAGGCTCGTCTTCCATCTCCCAAGACGAAGGGATGTCTGAATCCCCTGTGGAGACCACAGAGAAAGACCTAGTCCTCCGCCTCAATGCGACCGGAGGCCTCACATCCTTTGAAAACTCGAGAGGTCCGCGGAGATCAATGCTTCCAAAGGAGACAATGCCTGACTCCTCTTGAAAATGGATAGCAGTCCCAGGATCCCTGTGGCACGTGGAAAGGGACCATGGGACTTCCGCCTCACGTGGAGACGCGTCCCAATTGCCATGCCAAGACTCGAGGAGAATCCCGAGGTGTCCCTCGCACCTAGGCAGGAGTCCTGACGTCTCTGAACAAACACGTGTCTGGAAGGGCCCTCCCCGTCGTAACTCGAGAATATATCCCAGGTTCCGCCCGCAACTCGAGAAAAACCATGAGACTTCCCCCTCGCCGCTAGATGGGGCCCGATTCCACTGCACTGCTTGCAGAGCAATTCCGTGTTCCACATCAAACGTGAAAGGAGCCATGATTTCCTTGATGGCACACCAGAGAAAACCCTAGATCACTGTCTCAAGTCTAGAGGTATCCTGAGGTCACTGGAGCAACAAGAAAGATCTCCGTGGAACCCAAATCAACTCGAGATGAGAGCTTAGTCCCTGGCTTCGACTCAAGAGGAATACCAACTTTTCACAAGCACCTCAAGAGGAGGCTTCTCTCAGCTACAGGTATGTGAGAGGGACCCTGAGTTTGTGGCCTCAAGTGGAATGGACCCCGAGATGATCTGACTTGAAGTAAGGCCGGATATCCCTGCAGTGAATTGAATGCAGGCTCGTCTTCCATTTCCCAAGACGAAGGGATGTCTGAATCCCCTGTGGAGACCACAGAGAAAGACCTAGTCCTCCGCCTCAATGCGACCGGAGGCCTCACATCCTTTGAAAACTCGAGAGGTCCGTGGAGATCAATGCTTCCAAAGGAGATGATGCCTGACTCCTCTTGCAAATGGATAGGAGTCCCAGGATCCTTGTGGCACGAGGAAAGGAACCCTGGGTCTCCCGCCTCACGTGGAGACGCGTCCCAATTGCCATGCCAAGACTCGAGGAGAATCCCGAGGTGTTCCTCGCACCTGGGCAGGAGTCCTGACGTCGCTGAACAAACACGTGTCTGCAAGGGCCCTCCCCGTCGTAACTCGAGAATATACCCCAGGTTCCGGCCGCAACTCGAGAAAAACCATGAGACTTCCCCCTCGCAGCGAGATGAGGCCCGATTCCCCTGCACTGCGTGCAGAGCAATTCCGTGTTCCACATCAAACATGAAAGGAGCCTTGATTTCCTTGATGGCATTCCAGAGAAAACCCAAGATCACTGTCTCAAGTCTAGAGGAATCCTGAGGTCACTGGAGCAACACGAAAGGGCTCCGTGGACCCCAAATCAACTCGAGATGAGAGCTTAGTCCCTGGCTTCGACTCAAGAGGAATACCAACTTTCCAAAAGCACCTCAAGAGGAGGCTTCTCTCAGCAACAGGTATGTGAGAGGGACCCTGAGTTTGTAGCCTCAAGTGGAATGGACACCGAGATGCTCTGACTCGAAGTAAGGCCGGATATCCCAACAGTGAAATGAATGCAGGCTCGTCTTGCATCTCCCAAGACGAAGGGTTGTCTGAATCCCCTGTGGAGACCACAGAGAAAGACCTAGTCCTCCGCCTCAAACCGACCGGAGGCCTCACATCCTTTGAAAACTCGAGAGGTCTGCGGAGATCAATGCTTCCAAAGGAGACGATGCCTGACTCCTCTTGAAAATGGATAGGAGTCCCAGGATTCCTGTGGCACGTAGAAAGGGACCCTGGGTCTCCGGCCTCACGTAGGGACGCGTCCCAATTACCATGCCAAGACTCGAGGAGAATCCCGAGGTGTCCCTCGCACCTAGGCAGGAGTCCTGACGTCGCTGAACAAACACGTGTCTGGAAGGGCCCTCCCTATCGTAACTCGAGAATATACCCCAGGTTCCGGCCGCAACTCGAGAAAAACCATGAGACTTCCCCCTCGCCGCGAGATGAGGCCCGAATCCCCTGCACTGCGTGCAGAGGAATTCCGTGTTCCACATCAAACGTGAAAGGAGCCTTGATTTCCTTGATGGCACTCCAGAGAAAACCCAAGATCACTGTCTCAAGTCTAGAGGGATCCTGAGGGCCCTGGAGCAACAGGAAAGGGATCCGTGGACCCCAAATCAACTCGAGATGAGAGCTTAGTCCCTGGCTTCGACTCAAGAGGAATACCAACTTTCCACAAGCACCTCAAGAGGAGGCTTCTCTCAGCCACAGGTATGTGAGAGGGACCCTGAGTTTGTGGCCTCAAGTGGAATGGACACATAGATTCTCTGACTCGAAGTAAGGCCGGATATCCCTGCAGTGAATTGAATGCAGGCTTGTCTTGCATCTCCCAAGACGAAGGGATGTCTGAATCCCCTGTGGAGACGACAGAGAAAGACCTATTCCTCCGCCTCATCGCGACCGGAGGCCTCACATCCTTTGAAAACTCGAGAGTTCCGCGGAGATCAATGCTTCCAAAGGAGACGATGCCTGACTCCTCTTGAAAATGGATAGGAGTCCCAGGATCCCTGTGGCACATGGAAAGGGACCCTGGGTCTCCCGCCTCACGTGGAGACGCGTCCCAATTGCCATGCCAAGATTCCAGGAGAATCCCAAGGTGTCCATCGCACCTAGGCAGGAGTCCTGACGTCGCTGAACAAACACGTGTGTGGAAGGGCCCTCCCCATCGTAACTCGAGAATATACCCCTGGTTCCGGCCGTTACTCGAGAAAAACCATGAGACTTCCAGCTCGCCGCGAGATGAGGCCAGATTCCCCTGCACTGCGTGCAGAGCAATTTAGTGTTCCACATCAAACGTGAAAGGAGCCTTGATTTCCTTGATGGCACTCCAGAGGAAACCCAAGATCACTCTCTCAAGTCTAGAGGGAACCTGAGGTCACTGGAGCAACACGAAAGGGCTCCGTGGACCCCAAATCAACTCGAGATGAGAGCTTAGTGTCTGGCTTCGACTCAAGAGGAATACCAACTTTCCACAAGCACCTCAAGAGGAGGCTTCTCTCAGCTACAGGTATGTGAGAGGGACCCTGAGTTTGTGGCCTCAAGTGGACTGGACACCGAGATGCTCTGACTCGAAGTAAGGCCGGATATCCCTGCAGTGAATTGAATGCAGGCTCGTCTTGCATCTCCCAAGACGAAGGGATGTCTGAATTCCCTGTGGAGACCACAGAGAAAGACCTAGTCCTCCGCCTCATCGCGACCGGAGGCCTCACATCCTTTGAAAACTCGACAGGTCTGCGGATATCAATGCTTCCAAAGGAGACGATGCCTGCCTCCTCTTGAAAATGGATAGGAGTCCAGGATCCCTGTGGCACGTGGAAAGGGACCCTGGGTCACCCGCCTCACGTGGAGACGCGTCCCCATTGCCACGCCAAGACTCGAGGAGAATCCCGAGGTGTCCCTCGCACCTAAGCAGGAGTCCTGACGGTGCTGAACAAACACGTGTCTGGAGGGCCCTCCCCGTCGTAACTCGAGAATATACCCCAGGTCCGTCCGCAACTCGAGAAAAACCATGAGACTTCCCCATCGCCACGAGATGAGGCCCGAATCCCCTGCATTGAGTGCAGAGCAATTCCATGTTCCACATCAAATGTGAACGGAGCCTTGATTTCCTTGATGGCACTCCAGAGAAAACCCAAGATCACTGTCTCAAGTCTACAGGGATCCTGAGGTCGCTGGAGCAACACGAAAGGCTCCATGGACTCCAAATCAACTCGAGATGAGAGCTTAGTCCTTGGCTTCAACTCAAGAGGAATACCAACTTAACACAAGCACCTCAAGAGGAGGCTTCTCTCAGCTACAGGTATGTGAGAGGGACCCTGAGTTTGTGGCCTCAAGTGGACTGGACACCGAGATGCTCTGACTGGAAGTAAGGCCTGATATCCCTGCAGTGAATTGAATGCAGGCTCGTCTTGCATCTCTCAAGACGAAGGGATGTCTGAATCCCCTGTGGAGACCACAGAGAAAGACCTAGTTCTCCGCCTCATCGCGACCGGAGGCCTCACATCCTTTCAAAACTGGAGAGGTCCGAGGAGATCAATGCTTCCAAAGGAAACGATGCCTGACTCCTTTTGAAAATGGATAGGAGTCCCAGGACCCTGTGGCACGTGAAAAGGGACACTGGGTCTCCCGCCTCACCTGGAGACGCGTCCAAATTTCTATGCCAAGCCGCGGGGTGAATACCGAGGTGTCCATCGAACCTAGGCAGGAGTCCTGACGTCGCTGAACAAACACATGTCTGGAAGGGCCCTCCCCGTCGTAACTCGATAATATACCCCAGGTTCCGGCCGCACCTCGAGAAAAACCATGAGAGTTCCCCCTCGCCGCGAGATGAGGCCCGATTCCCCTGCACTGCGTGCAGAGCAATTCCGTGTTCCACATCAAACGTGAACGGAGCCTTGATTTCCTTGATGGCACTCCAGAGAAAACCCAAGATCACTGTCTCAAGTCTACAGGGATCCTGAGGTCGCTGGAGCAACATGAAAGGCTCCATGGACTCCAAATCAACTCGAGATGAGAGCTTAGTCCTTGGCTTCGACTCAAGAGGAATACCAACTTTCCACAAGCACCTCAAGAGGAGGCTTCTCTCAGCCACAGGTATGTGAGAAGGACCCTGAGTTTGTGGCCTCAAGTGGAATGGACACCGAGATGCTCTGACTCGAAGTAAGGCCGGTTATCCCTGCAGTGAATTGAATGCAGGCTCGTCTTGCATCTCCCAAGACGAAGGGATGTCTGAATCCCCTGTGGAGTCCACAGAGAAAGACCTAGTTCTCCGCCTCATCACGACCGGAGGCCTCACATCCTTTGAAAACTCGAGAGGTCCGCGGAGATCAATGCTTCCAAAGGAGACGATGCCTGACTCTTCTTGAAAATGGATAGGAGTCCCAGGATCCCTGTCGCACGTGGAAAGGGACCCTGGGACTCCCGTCTCACGTGGAGACTCGTCCCAATTGCCATGCCAAGACTCGAGGAGAATACCGAGGTGTCCCTCGCATCTAGGCAGGAGTCCTGACGTCGCTGAACAAACACGTGTCTGGAAGGGCCCTCCCCGTCGTAACACGAGAATATACCCCAGGTTCCGGCCGCAACTCGAGAAAAACCATGAGACTTCCCCCTCGCCGCGAGATGAGGCCAGATTCCCCTGCACTGCGTGCAGAGCAATTCCGTGTTCCACATCAAACGTGAAAGGAGCCTTGATTTCCTTGATGGCACTCCAGAGAAAACCCAAGATCACTGTCTCAAGTCTAGAGGGATCCTGAGGTCACTGTATCAACACGAAAAGGCTCCGTGGAGCCCAAATCAACTCGAGATGAGAGCTTAGTCCCTGGCTTCGACTCAAGAGGAATACCAACTTTTCACAAGCACCACAAGAGGAGGCTTCTCTCAGCTACAGTTATGAGAGAGGGACCCTGAGCTTGTGGCCTCAAGTGGAATGGACACCGAGATGCTCTGACTGGAAGTAAGGCCGGATATCCCTGCAGTGAATTGAATGCAGGCTCGTCTTACATCTCCCAAGACGAAGGGATGTCTGAATCCCTTGTGGAGACCACAGAGAAAGACCTAGTTCTCCGCCTCATCGCGACCGGAGGCCTCACATCCTTTGAAAACTCGAGAGGTCCGCAGAGATCAATGCTTCCAAAGGAGACGATGCCTGACTCCTCTTGAAAATGGATAGGAGTCCCAGGATCCCTGTGGCACGTGGAAAGGGACCCTGGGTCTCCCGCCTCACGTGGAGACGCGTCCCAATTGCCATGCCAAGACTCGAGGAGAATCCCGAGGTGTCCCTCGCACCTAGGCATGAGTCCTGACGTCGCTGAACAAACACGTGTCTGGAAGGGCCCTCGCCGTCGTAACTCGAGAATATACCGCAGGTTCCGGCCGCATCTCGAGAAAAACCATGAGACTTCTTCTCGCCACAACATGAGGCCCGATTCCCCTGTACTGCGTGCAGAGCAATTCCATGTTCCACATCAAACGTGAAAGGAGCCTTGATTTCCTTGATGGCACTCCAGAGAAAACCCAAGATCACTGTCTCAAGTATAGAGGGATCCTGAGGTCAATGGAGCAACACGAAAGGGCTCCGTGGACCCCAAATCAACTCGAGATTAGAGCTTAGTCCCTGGCTTCAACTCAAGTGGAATACCAACTTTCAACAAGCACTTCAAGAGGAGGCTTCTCTCAGCTACAGGTATGTGAGAGGACCATGAGTTTCTGGCCACAAGTGGAATGGACACCGAGATGCTCTGACTCGAAGTAAGGACAGATATCCCTGCAGTGAATTGGATGCTGGCTCCTCTTCCATCTCCCAAGACGAAGGGATGTCTGAATCAACTGTGGAGACAACAGAGAAAGACCTAGTTCTCGCCACATCGCGACTGGAGGCCTCACATTCTTTGAAAACTCGAGAGGTCCGAGGAGATCAATGCTTCCAAAGGAAACGATGCCTGACTCCTCTTGAAAATGGATAGGATTCCCAGGACCCTGTGGCACGTGGAAAGGGACACTGCGTCTCCCGTCTCACCTGGAGACGCGTCCCAATTGCCATGCCAAGCCGCGGGGAGAATACCGAGGTGTCCATCGAACCTAGGCATAGGTCTGACGTCGCTGAACAAACACGTGTGTGGAAGGGAAACCCCCGTCGTAACTCGAGAATATACCCCAGGTTCCGGCCACAACTCGAGAAAAACCATGAGACTTCCCCCTCGCCGTGAGATGAGGCCCGATTCCCCTGCACTGCGTGCAGAGCAATTCCGTGTTCCACATCAAACGTGAAAGGAGCCTTGATTTCCTTGATGGCACTCCAGAGAAAACACAAGATCACTGTCTCAAGTCTAGAGGGATCCTGAGGTCACTGTATCAACACGAAAAGGCTCCGTGGACCCCAAATCAACTCGAGATGAGAGCTTAGTCCCTGGCTTCGACTCAAGAGGAATACCAACTTGCCACAAGCACCTCAAGAGGAGGCTTCTCTCAGCTACAGGTATGTGAGAGGGACCCTGAGTTTGTGGCCTCAAGTGGACTGGACACCGAGATGCTCTGACTGGAAGTAAGGCCGGATATCCCTGCAGTGAATTGAATGCAGGCTCGTCTTGCATCTCCCAAGACGAATGGTTGTCTGAATCCCCTGTGGAGAACACAGAAAAAGACCTAGTCCACCGCCTCAACACAACCGGAGGCCTCATATCCTTTGAAAACTCGAGAGGTCCAAGGAGATCAATACTTCCGAAGGAGGCGATGCCTGACTCCTCTTGAAAATGGATAGGAGTCCCAGGATCCCTGTGGCACGTGGAAAGGGACCGTGGGTCTCCCGCCTCACGTGGAGACGCGTCCCTATTGCCATGCAAAGACTCGAGGAGAATCCCAAGGTGTCGCTCGCACGTAGGCAGGAGTCCTGACGTCGCTGAACAAACACGTGTCTGGAAGGGCCCTCCCAGTCGTAACTCGAGAATATACGCCTGGTTCAGGCCGCAACTCGAGAAAAACCATGAGACTTCCCCCTCGCCGCGAGATGAGGCCAGATTCCCCTGCACTGCGTGCAGAGCAATTCCGTGTTCCACATCAAACGTGAAAGGAGCCTTGATTTCCTTGATGGCACTCCAGAGGAAACCCAAGATCACTCTCTCAAGTCTAGAGGGATCCTGAGGTCACTGTAGCAACACGAACGGGCTCCGTGGAAACCAAATCAACTCGAGATGAGAGCTTAGTCCCTGGCTTCGATTCAAGAGGAATACCAACTTTTCACAAGCACCACAAGAGGAGGTTTCTCTCAGCTACAGTTATGAGAGAGGGACCCTGAGTTTGTGGCCTCAAGTGGAATGGACACCGAGATGCTCTGACTGGAAGTAAGGCCGGATATCCCTGCAGTGAATTGAATGCAGGCTCGTCTTGCATCTCCCAAGACGAAGGGATGTCTGAATCCCCTGTGGAGACCACAGAGAAAGACCTAGTTCTCCGCCTCATCACGACCGGAGGCCTCACATCCTTTGAAAACTCGAGAGGTCCGCGGAGATCAATGCTTCCAAAGGAGACGATGCCTGACTCCTCTTGAAAATGGATAGGAGTCCCAGGATCCCTGTGGCACGTGGAAAGGGACCCTGGGTCTCCCGCCTCACGTGGAGACGCGTCCCAATTGCCATGCCAAGACTCGAGGAGAATCCCGAGGTGTCCCTCGCACCTAGGCATGAGTCCTGACGTCGCTGAACAAACACGTGTCTGGAAGGGCCCTCGCCGTCGTAACTCGAGAATATACCGCAGGTTCCGGCCGCATCTCGAGAAAAACCATGAGACTTCTTCTCGCCACAACATGAGGCCCGATTCCCCTGTACTGCGTGCAGAGCAATTCCATGTTCCACATCAAACGTGAAAGGAGCCTTGATTTCCTTGATGGCACTCCAGAGAAAACCCAAGATCACTGTCTCAAGTATAGAGGGATCCTGAGGTCAATGGAGCAACACGAAAGGGCTCCGTGGACCCCAAATCAACTCGAGATTAGAGCTTAGTCCCTGGCTTCAACTCAAGTGGAATACCAACTTTCAACAAGCACGTCAAGAGGAGGCTTTTCTCAGCTACACGTATGTGAGAGGGACCATGAGTTTCTGGCCTCAAGTGGAATGGACACCGAGATGCTCTGACTCGAAGTAAGGACAGATATCCCTGCAGTGAATTGGATGCTGGCTCCTCTTCCATCTCCCAAGACGAAGGGATGTCTGAATCAACTGTGGAGACAACAGAGAAAGACCTAGTTCTCGCCACATCGCGACTGGAGGCCTCACATTCTTTGAAAACTCGAGAGGTCCGAGGAGATCAATTCTTCCAAAGGAAACGATGCCTGACTCCTCTTGAAAATGGATAGGATTCCCAGGACCCTGTGGCACGTGGAAAGGGACACTGCGTCTCCCGCCTCACCTGGAGACGCGTCCCAATTGCCATGCCAAGCCGCGGGGAGAATACCGAGGTGTCCATCGAACCTAGGCATAGGTCTGACGTCGCTGAAAAAACACGTGTGTGGAAGGGAAACCCCCGTCGTAACTCGAGAATATACCCCAGGTTCCGGCCACAACTCGAGAAAAACCATGAGACTTCCCCCTCGCCGTGAGATGAGGCCCGATTCCCCTGCACTGCGTGCAGAGCAATTCCGTGTTCCACATCAAACGTGAAAGGAGCCTTGATTTCCTTGATGGCACTCCAGAGAAAACCCAAGATCACTGTCTCAAGTCTAGAGGGATCCTGAGGTCACTGTATCAACACGAAAAGGCTCCGTGGAGCCCAAATCAACTCGAGATGAGAGCTTAGTCCCTGGCTTCGACTCAAGAGGAATACCAACTTTCCACAAGCACCTCAAGAGGAGGATTCTCTCAGCTACAGGTATGTGAGAGGGACCCGGAGTTTGTGGCCTCAAGTGGAATGGACACATAGATTCTCTGACTCGAAGTAAGGCCGCATATCCCTGCAGTGAATTGAAAGCAGGCTTGCCTTTCATCTCCCAAGACGAAGGGATCTCTGAATCCCTTCTGGAGACCACAGAGAAAGAACTAGTTCTCCGCCTCTTCGCGACCGGAGGCCTCACATCCTTTGAAAATTCGAGAGGTCCGCGGATATCAATGCTTCCAAAGGAGACAATGCCTGACTCCTCTTGAAAATCAATAGGAGTCCCAGGATCCCTGTGGCACGTGGAAAGGGACCCTGGGTCTCCTGCCTCACGTGGAGACGCTTCCCAATTGCCATGCCAAGATTCGAGGAGAATACCGAGGTGTCCCGCGCACCTAGGCAGGAGTCCTGACTTCGCTGAACAAACACGTGTCTGGAAGTGCCCTCCCCATCGTAACTCGAGAATATACCCCAGGTTCTGGCTGCAACTCGAGAAAAACCATGAGACTTCCCCCTCGCCGCGAGATGAGGCCCGATTCCCCTGCACTGCGTGCGTAACAATTCCGTGTTCCACATCAAACGTGAAAGGATCCTTGATTTCCTTGATGGCACTCCAGAGAAAACCCAAGATCACTGTCTCAAGTCTAGAGGGATCCTGAGGTCACTGTAGCAACACGAAAGGGCTCCGTGGACCCCAGATCACCTCGAGATGAGACCTTAGTCCATGGATTCGACTCAAGAGGAATACCAACTTTCCAGAAGCCCCTCAAGAGGAGGCTTCTCTCAGCTACAGGTATGTGAGAGGGAACCTGAGTTTGTGGCCTCAAGTGGAATGGACACAGAGATGCTCTGACTCGAAGTAAGGCCGGATATCCCTGCAGTGAATTGAATGCAGCCTCGTCTTGCATCTCCCAAGACGAAGGGATGTCTGAATCCCCTGTGGAGACGACAGAGAAAGACCTAGTCCTCCGCCTCAATGCTACCGGAGGCCTCACATCCTTTCAAAACTCGAGAGGTCCGCGGAGATCAATGCTTCCAAAGGAGAGGATGCCTGACTCTTCTTGAAAATGGATAGGAGTCCCAGGATCCCTGTGGCACGTGGAAAGGGACCCTGGGTCTCCCGCCTCACATGGAGACGCGTCCCAATTGCCATGCCAAGAATCGAGGAGAATCCCGAGGTGTCCCTCGCACCTAGGCAGGAGTCCTGACGTCGCTGAACAAACACGTGTCTGGAAGGGCCCTCCCCGTCGTAACTCGAGAATATACCCCAGGTTCCGGCCGCAACTCGAGAAAAACCATGAGACTTCCCCCTCGCCGCGACATGAGGCCCGATTCCCCTGCACTGTGTGCAGAGCAATTCCATGTTCCACATCAAACGTGAAAGAAGCCTTGATTTCCTTGATGGCACTCCAGAGAAAACCCAAGATCACTGTCTCAAGTCTAGAGCGATCATGAGGTCACTGGAACAACATGAAAGGGCTCCGTGCACCCCAAATCAACTCGAGATGAGAGCTTAGTCCCTGGCTTCGACTGAAGAGGAATACTAACTTTCCACAAGCACCTCAAGAAGAGGCTTCTCTCAGGTACAGCTACGTGAGAGGGACCCTGAGTTTGGGGCCTCAAGTGGAATGGACACCGAGATACTCTGACTCGAATTAAGGCAGGATATCCCTGCAGTGAATTGAATGCAGGCTCGTCTTGCATCTCCCAAGACGAAGGGATGTCTGAATCCCCTGTGGAGACCACAGAGAAAGACCTAGTCCTCCGCCTCAACACGACCGGAGGCCTCACATCCTTTGAAAACTCGAGAGGTCCGTGGAGATCAATGCTTCCAAAGGAGACGATGCCTGACTCCTCTTGAAAATGGATAGGAGTCCCAGGATCCCTGTGGCACGTGGAAAGGGACCCTGGGTCTCCCGCCTCACGTGGAGACGCGTCCCAATTGCCATGCCAAGACTCGAGGAGAATCCCGAGGTGTCCCTCGCACCTAGGCAGGAGTCCTGACGTCGCTGAACAAACACGTGTCAGGAAGGGCCCTCCCCGTCGTAACTCGAGAATATACCCCAGGTTCCGGCCGCAACTCGAGAAAAACCATGAGACTTCCCCCTCGCCGCGAGCTGAGGCCCGATTCCGCTGCACTGCGTGCAGAGCAATTCCGTGTTCCACATCAAACGTGAAAGGAGCCTTGATTTCCTTGATGGCACTCCAGAGAAAACCCAAGATCACTGTCTCAAGTCTAGAGGGATCCTGAGGTCACTAGAGCAACACGAAAGGGCTCCGTGGAGCCCAAATCATCTCGAGATGAGAGCTTAGTCCCTGGCTTCGACTCAAGAGGAATACCAACTTTCCACAAGCACCTCAAGAGGAGGCTTCTCTCAGCTACAGGTATGTGAGAGGGACCCGGAGTTTGTGGCCTCAAGTGGAATGGACACCGAGATGCTCTGACTCGAAGTAAGGCCGCATATCCCTGCAGTGAATTGAAAGCAGGCTTGCCTTTCATCTCCCAAGACGAAGGGATCTCTGAATCCCTTCTGGAGACCACAGAGAAAGAACTAGTTCTCCGCCTCTTCGCGACCGGAGGCCTCACATCCTTTGAAAATTCGAGAGGTCCGCGGATATCAATGCTTCCAAAGGAGACAATGCCTGACTCCTCTTGAAAATGGATAGGAGTCCCAGGATCCCTGTGGCACGTGGAAAGGGACCCTGGGTCTCCCGCCTCACGTGGAGACGCTTCCCAATTGCCATGCCAAGATTCGAGGAGAATACCGAGGTGTCCCTCGCACCTAGGCAGGAGTCCTGACTTCGCTGAACAAACACGTGTCTGGAAGTGCCCTCCCCGTCGTAAGTCGAGAATATACCCCAGGTTCTGGCTGCAACTCGAGAAAAACCATGAGACTTCCCCCTCGCCGCGAGATGAGGCCCGATTCCCCTGCACTGCGTGCGTAACAATTCCGTGTTCCACATCAAACGTGAAAGGATCCTTGATTTCCTTGATGGCACTCCAGAGAAAACCCAAGATCACTGTCTCAAGTCTAGAGGGATCCTGAGGTCACTGTAGCAACACGAAAGGGCTCCGTGGACCCCAGATCACCTCGAGATGAGACCTTAGTCCATGGATTCGACTCAAGAGGAATACCAACTTAACACAAGCACCTCAAGAGGAGGCTTCTCTCAGCTACAGGTATGTGAGAGGGACCCTGAGTTTGTGGCCTCAAGTGGAATGGACACCGAAATGCTCTGACTCGAAGTAAGGCCGGATATCCCTGCAGTGAATTGAATGCAGGCTCGTCTTGCATCTCCCAAGACGAAGGGATGTCTGAATCCCCTGTGGAGACCACAGAGAAAGACCTACTTCTCGCCACATTGCGACCGAAATACTCACATCCTTTGAAAACTCGAGAGGTCCGCAGAGATCAATGCTTCCAAAGGAGACGATGCCTGACTCCTCTTGAAAATGGATAGGAGTCCCAGGATCCCTGTGGCACGTGGAAAGGGATCCTGGGTCTCCTGCCTCACGTGGAGCCGCGTCCCAATTCCCATGCCAAGACTCGAGGAGAATCCCGAGGTGTCCCTCGCACCTAGGCAGGAGTTCTGACGTCGCTGAACAAACACGTGTCTGGAAGGGCCCTCCCCGTCGTAACTCGAGAATATACCCCAGGTTCCAGCCGCAACTCGAGAAAAACCATGAGACTTCCCCCTCGCCGCGAGATGAGGCCCGATTCCCCTGCACTGTGTGCAGAGCAATTCCGTGTTCCACATCAAACATGAAAGGAGCCTTGATTTCCCTGATGGCACTCCAGAGAAAACCCAAGATCACTGTCTCAAGTCTAGAGGGATCCTGAGGTCACTGTAGCAACACGAAAGGGCTCCGTGGAAACCAAATCAACTCGAGATGAAAGCTCAGTCCCTGGCTTCGACTCAAGAGGAATACCAACTTTCCACAAGCACCTCAAGAGGAGGCTTCTCTCAGCTACAGGTATGTGAGAGGGACCCTGAGTTTGTGGCCTCAAGTGGAATGGACACCGAGAGGCTCTGACTCGAAGTAAGGCCGGATATCCCTGCAGTGAATGGAAAGCAGGCTCGTCTTGCATCTCCCAAGACGAAGGGATGTCTGAATCCCCTGTGGAGACCACAGAGAAAGAACTAGTTCTCCGCCTCATCGCAACCGGAGGCCTCACATACTTTGAAAATTCTAGAGGTCCGCGGAGATCAATGCTTCCAAAGGAGACGATGCCTGACTCCTCTTGAAAATGGATAGGAGTCCCAGGATCCCTGTGGCACGTGGAAAGAGACCCTGGGTCTCCCGCCTCACGTGGAGTCGCGTCCCAATTGCCATGCCAAGACTCGAGGAGAATCCCGAGGTGTCCCTCGCACCTAGGCAGGAGTCCTGACGTCGCTGAACAAACACGTGTCTGGAAGGGCCCTCCCCATCGTAACTCGAGAATATACCCCAGGTTCCGGCCGCAACTCGAGAAAAACCATGAGACTTCCCCATTGCCGCGAGATGAGTCCCGATTCCCCTGCACTGCGTGCAGAGCAATTCCGTGTTCCACATCAAACGTGAAAGGAGCCTTGATTTCCTTGATGGCACTCCAGAGAAAACCCAAGATCACTGGCTCAAGTCTAGAGGGATCCTGAGGTCACTGGAGCAACACGAAAAGGCTCCGTGGACCCCAAATCAACTCGAGATGAGAGCTTAGTCCCTGGCTTCGACTCAAGAGGAATACCAACTTTCCACAAGCACCTCAAGAGGAGGCTTCTCTCAGCTACACTTATGTGAGAGGTACCCTGAGTTTGTGGCCTCAAGTGGAATGGACACCGAGATGCTCTGACTAGAAGTAAGGCCGGATATCCCTGCAGTGAATTGAATGCAAGCTCGTCTTGCATCTCCGAAGATGAAGGTATGTCTGAATCCCCTGTGGAGACAACAGAGAAAGACCTAGTTCTCCGCCTCATCGTGACCGGAGGACTCACATCCTTTGAAAACTCGAGAGGTCCGCGGAGATCAATGCTTACAAAGGAGACGATGCCTGACTCCTCTTGAAAATGGATAGGAGTCCTAGGATCCCTGTCCACATGGACGGGGACTCTGGGTCTCCCGCTTCACGTGGAGACGCGTCCCAATTGCCATGCCAAGACTCGAGGAGTATCCCGAGGTGTCCCTCGCACCTAGGCAGGAGTCCTGACGTCGCTGAACAAACACGTGTCTGGAAGGGCCCTCCCCGTCGTAACTCGAGAATATACCCCAGGTTCCGGCCGCAACTCAAGAAAAACCATGAGACTTCCCCATCGCCGCGAGATGAGTCCCGATTCCCCTGCACTGCGTGCAGAGCAATTCCGTGTTCCACATCAAACGAGAAAGGAGCCTTGATTTCCTTGATGGCACTCCAGAGAAAACCCAAGATCACTGTCTCAAGTCTAGAGGGATCCTGAGGTCACTGGAGCAACACGAAAGGGCTCCGTGGAGCCCAAATCAACTCGAGATGAGAGCTTAGTCCCTGGCTTCGACTCAAGAGGAATACCAAGTTTCCACAAGCACCTCAAGAGGAGGCTTCTCTCAGCTACAGGTAGGTGAGAGGGACCCTGAGTTTGTGGCCTCAAGTGGAATGGACACCGAGATGCTCTGACTCGAAGTAAGGCCGGATATCCCTGCAGTGAATTGAATGCAGGCTCGTCTTGCATCTCCCAAGACGAAGGGATGTCTGAATCCCCTGTGGAGACCACAGAGAAAGACCTAGTTCCCCGCCTCATCGCGACCGGAGGCCTCACATCCTTTGAAAATTCGAGAGGTCCGCGGAGATCAATGCTTCCAAAGGAAACGATGCCTGACTCCTCTTGAAAATGGTTAGGAGTCCCAGGATCCCTGTGGCACGTGGAAAGGACCCTGGGTCTCCTGCCTCACGTGGAGACGCGTCCCAATTGCCATGCCAAGACTCGAGGAGAATCCCGAGGTGTCCCTCGCACCTAGGCAGGAGTCCTGACGTCGCTGAACAAACACGTGTCTGGAAGGGCCCTCCCCGTCGTAACTCGAGAATATACCCCAGGTTCCGGCCGCAACTCGAGAAAAACCATGAGACTTCCCCCTCGCCGCGAGATGAGGCCCGATTCCCCTGCACTGCGTGCAGAGCAATTCCGTGTTCCACATCAAACTTGAAAGGAGCCTTGATTTCCTTGATGGCACTCCAGAGAAAACCCAAGATCACTGGCTCAAGTCTAGAGGGATCCTGAGGTCACTGGAGCAACACGAAAAGGCTCCGTGGACCCCAAATCAACTCGAGATGAGAGCTTAGTCCCTGGCTTCGACTCAAGAGGAATACCAACCTTGCACAAGCACCTCAAGAGGAGGCTTCTCTCAGCTACACTTATGTGAGAGGTACCCTGAGTTTGTGGCCTCAAGTGGAATGGACACCGAGATGCTCTGACTCGAAGTAAGGCCGGATATCCCTGAAGTGAATTGAATGCAAGCTCGTCTTGCATCTCCCAAGATGAAGGGATGTCTGAATTCCCTGTGGAGACAACAGATAAAGACCTAGTTCTCCGCCTCATCGTGACCGGAGGCCTCACATCCTTTGAAAACTCGAGAGGTCCGCGGAGATCAGTGCTTCCAAAGGAGACGATGCCTGACTCCTCTTGAAAATGGTTAGGAGTCCTAGGATCCCTGTCCACATGGACGGGGACTCTGGGTCTCCCGCTTCACGTGGAGACGCGTCCCAATTGCCATGCAAAGACTCGAGGAGTATCCCGAGGTGTCCCTGGCACCTAGGCAGGAGTCCTGACGTCGCTGAACAAACACGTGTCTGGAAGGGCCCTCTCCGTCGTAACTCGAGAATATACCCCAGGTTCCGGCCACAACTCGAGAAAAACCATGAGACTTCCCCATCGCCGCGAGATGAGTCCCGATTCCCCTGCACTGCGTGCAGAGCAATTCCGTGTTCCACATCAAACGTGAAAGGAGCCTTGATTTCCTTGATGGCACTCCAGAGAAAACCCAAGATCACTGTCTCAAGTCTAGAGGGATCCTGAGGTCACTGGAGCAACACGAAAGGGCTCCGTGGACCCCAAATCAACTCGAGATGAGAGCTTAGTCCCTGGCTTCGACTCAAGAGGAATACCAAGTTTCCACAAGCACCTCAAGAGGAGGCTTCTCTCAGCTACAGGCAGGTGAGAGGGACCCTGAGTTTGTGGCCTCAAGTGGAATGGACACCGAGATGCTCTGACTCGAAGTAAGGCCGGATATCCCTGCAGTGAAGTGAATGCAGGCTCGTCTTGCATCTCCCAAGACGAAGGGATGTCTGAATCCCCTTTGGAGACCACAGAGCAAGACCTAGTTCTCCGCTCATCGCGACCGGAGTCCTCACATCCTTTGAAAACTCGAGAGATCCACGGAGATCAATGCTTCCAAAGGAGACGATGCCTGACTCCTCTTGAAAATGATTAGGAGTCCCAGGATCCCTGTGGCACGTGGAAAGGGACACTGGGTCTCCCGCCTCACATGGAGACGCGTCCAAATTGCCATGCCAAGACTCGAGGAGAATGCCGAGGTGTCCCTTGCACCTAGGCCCGAGTCCTGGCGTCGCTGAACAAACACGTGTCTGGAAGGGCCCTCCCCGTCGTAACTCGAGAATATAACCCAGGGTCCGTCCGCAACTCGAGAAAAACCATGAGACTTCCCCCTCGCCCCGAGATGAGGCCCGATTCCGTGCACTGCGTGCAGAGCAATTCCGTGTTCCACATCAAATGTGAACGGAGCTTTGATTTCCTTGATGGCACTCCAGAGAAAACCCAAGATCACTGTCTCAAGTCTAGAGGAATCCTGAGGTAACTGGAGCAACATGAAAATGCTCCAAGGACCCCAAATCAACTCGAGATGAGAGCTTAGTCCCTGGCTTCAACTCAAGGGGAATACCAACTTTCAACAAGCACGTCAAGAGGAGGCTTCTCTCAGCTACAGGTATGTGAGAGGGACCATGAGTTTCTGGCCTCAAGTGGAATGGACACCGAGATGCTCTGACTCGAAGTAAGGACAGATATCCCTGCAGTGAATTGGATGCAGGATCGTCTTCCATCTCCCAAGACGAAGGGATGTCTGAATCCCATGTGGAGACCACAGAGAAAGACCTAGTTCTCGCCACATTGCGACCGGAGTACTCACATCCTTTGAAAACTCGAGAGGTCCGCGGAGATCAATGCTTCCAAAGGAGACGATGCCTGACTCCTCTTGAAAATGGATAGGAGTTCCAGGATCCCTGTGGAACTTGGAAAGGGACCCTGTGTCTCCCGCCTCACGTGGAGACGCGTCCTAATTGCCTGGCCAAGACTCGAAGAGAATTCCGAGGTGTCCCTCGCACCTAGGCAGAGTCCTGACGTCGCTGAACAAACACGTGTCTGGAAGGGCCCTCCCCGTCGTAACTCGAGAATATACCCCAGGTTCCGGCCGCAACTCGAGAAAAACCATGAGACTGCCACCTCGCTGCGAGATGAGGCCCGATTCCCCTACACTGCGTGCAGAGGAATTCCGTGTTCCACATCAAATGTGAACGGAGCCTTGATTTCCTTGATGGCATTCCAGAGAAAACCCAAGATCACTGTCTCAAGTCTAGAGGGATCCTGAGGTCACTGTAGCAACACGAAAGGGCTCCGTGGACCCCAAATCAACTCGAGATGAGAGCTTAGTCCCTGGCTTCAACTAAAGAGGAATACCAACTTTCAACCAGCACCTAGAGAGGAGGCATCTCTCAGCTACAGGTATCTGAGAGGGACCCTGAATTTGTGGCCTCAAGTGGAATGGACACTGAGATGCTCTGACTCGAAGTAAGGCCGGATATCCCAACAGTGAATTGAATGCAGGCTCGTCTTGCATCTCCCAAGACGAAGGGATGTCTGAATCCCCTTTGGAGACAACAGAGAAAGACCTAGTTCTCCGCCTCATCGCGACCGGAGTCCTCACATCCTTTGAAAAGTCGAGAGATCCACGGCGATCAATGCTTCCAAAGGAGACGATGCCTGACTCCGCTTGAAAATGGATAGGAGTCCCTGGATCCCTGTGGCACGTGGAAAGGGACCCTGGGTCTCCCGCCTCATGTGGAGACGCCTCCCAATTGCCATGCCAAGACTCGAGGAGAATCCCGAGGTGTCCCTCGCACCTAGGCAGGAGTCCTGACGTCGCTGAACAAACACGTGTCTGGAAGGGCCCTCCCCGTCGTAACTCGAGAATATACCCCAGGTTCCGGCCGCACCTCGAGAAAAACCATGAGACTTCCCCCTCGCCGCGATATGAGGCCTGATTCCCCTGCACTGCGTACAGAGCAATTCCGTGTTCCACATCAAACGTGAAAGGAGCCTTGATTTCCTTGATGCCACTCCAGAGAAAACCCAAGATCACTGTCTCAAGGCTAGAGGGATCCTGAGGTCACTGGAGCAACACGAATGGGCTGAGTGGACCCCAAATCAACTCGAGATGAGAGCTTAGTCCCTGGCATAGACTCAAGAGGAATACCAACTTTCCACAAGCACCTCAAGACGAGGCTTCTCTCAGCTACAGGTATGGGAGAGGGACCCTGAGTTTGTGGCCTCAAGTGAAATGGACACCGAGATACTCTGACTCGAAGTAAGGCCGGATATCCCTGCAGTGAATTGAATGCAGGCTCGTCTTGCATCTCCCAAGACGAAGGGATGTCTGAATCCCCTGTGGAGACTACAGAGAAAGACCTAGTTCTCCGCCTCATCGAGGCCGGAGGCCTCACATCCTTTGAAAACTCTAGAGGTCCGCAGAGATCAATGCTTCCAAAGGAGACGATGCCTGACTCCTCTTGAAAATGGATAGGAGTTCCAGGACTCCTGTGGAACTTGGAAAGGGACCCTTGGTATCCCGCCTCACGTGGAGACGCGTCCCAATTGCCATGCCAAGACTCGAAGAGAATACCGATGTGCCCCTAGCACCTAGGCAGGAGTCCTGACGTCGCTGAACAAACACGTGTCTGGAAGGGCCCTTCCCTTCTAACTCGAGTATATATCCCAGGGTCCGTCCGCAACTCAAGAAAAACCATGAGACTTCCCATTCGCCCCGAGATGAGGCCCGATTCCCTTGCACTGGGTGCAGAGCAATACCGTGTTCCACATCAAATGTGAACGGAGCCTTGATTTCCTTGATGGCACTCCAGAGAAAACCCAAGATCACTGTCTCAAGTCTAGAGCGATCCTGAGGTAACTGGAGCAATACGAAAATGCTCCGTGGACCCTAAATCAACTCGATATGAGAGCTTAGTCCCTGGCTTTGACCCAGGAAGAATACCAACTTTCCACAAGCACCACAAGAGGAGGCTTCTCTCAGCTACAGTTATGTGAGAGGGACCGTGAGTTTGTGGCCTCAAGTGGAATGGACACCGAGATGCTCTGACTCGAAGTAAGGCCGGATATCCCTGCAGTGAATTGAATGCAGGCTCGTCTTGCATCTCCCAAGACGAAGGGATATCTGAATCACCTGTGGAGACCACAGAGAAAGACCTAGTTCTCCGCCTCATCGCGACCGGAGGCCTCACATCCTTTGAAAACTCGAGAGGTCCGCAGATATCAATGCTTCCAAAGGAGACGATGCCTGACTCCTCTTGAAAATGGATAGGAGTCCCAGGAGGCCTGTGGAACGTTGAAAGGGACCCTGGGTCTCCGGCCTCACGTGGAGACGCGTCCCAATTGCCATGCCAAGACTCGAGGAGAAGCCCGAGGTGTCCCTTGCACCTAGGCAGGAGTCCTGACGTCGCTGAACAAACACGTGTCTGGAAGCGCCCTCCCCGTGGTAACTCGAGAATATACACCAGGTTCGGTCCGCAACTCGAGAAAAACCAAGAGACTTCACCCTCGCCGCGAGATGAGGCCCGATTACCCTGCACTGCGTGCTGAGTAATTCCGTATTCCACATCAAACGTGAAAGGAGCCTTGATTTCCTTGATGGCACTCCAGAGAAAACCCAAGATCACTGTCTCAAGTCTAGAGGAATCCTGAGGTAACTGGAGCAACACGAAAATGCTCCGTGGACCCCAAATCAACTCGAGATGAGAGCTTAGTCCCTGGCTTCAACTAAAGAGGAATACCAACTTTCCACAAGCACCTCAAGAGGAGGCTTCTCTCAGCTACAGTTATGTGAGAGGGACCCTGAGTTTGTGGCCTCAAGTGGAATGGACACCGAGATGCTCTGACTCGAAGTAAGGCCGGATATCCCTGCAGTGAATTGAATGCAGGCTCGTCTTGCATCTCCCAAGACGAAGGGATGCCTGAATCCCCTGTGGAGACCACAGAGAAAAACCTAGTTCTCAAACTCATCGCGGCCGGAGACCTCAAATCCTTTGAAAATTCGAAAGGTCCGCGGAGATCAATGCTTCCAAAGGAGACGATGCCTGACTCCTCTTGAAAATGGATAGGAATTCCAGGATCCCTGTGGAACTTGGAAAGGGACCCTGGGTCTCCCGCCTCACGTGGAGACGCGTCCTAATTGCCAGGCCAAAACTCGAAGAGAATCCCGAGGTGTCCCTCGCACCTAGGCAGGAGTCCTGACGTCGCTGAAAAAAACACGTGTCTGGAAGGGCCCTCCCCGTCGTAACTCGAGAATATACCCCAGGTTCCGGCCGCAACTCGAGAAAAACCATGAGACTGCCCCCTCGCTGCGAGATGAGGCCCGATTCCCCTACACTGCGTGCAGAGGAATTCCGTGTTCCACATCAAATGTGAACGGAGCCTTGATTTCCTTGATGGCACTCCAGAGAAAACCCAAGATCACTGTCTCAAGTCTAGAGGGATCCTGAGGTCACTGGAGCAACACTAAAGGGCTCCGTCGACCCCAAATCAACTCGAGATGAGAGCTTAGTCCCTGGCTTCAACTAAAGAGGAATACCAACTTTCCACCAGCACCTCAAGAGGAGGCTTCTCTCAGCTACAGGTATCTGAGAGGGATCCTGAATTTGTGGCCTCAAGTGGAATGGACACTGAGATGCTCTGACTCGAAGTAAGGCCGGATATCCCAACAGTGAATTGAATGCAGGCTCGTCTTGCATCTCCCAAGACGAAGGGATGTCTGAATCCCCTTTGGAGACCACATAGCAAGACCTAGTTCTCCGCTCATCGCGACCGGAGTCCTCACATCCTTTGAAAATTCGAGAGATCCACGGAGATCAATGCTTCCAAAGGAGACGATGCCTGACTCCTCTTGAAAATGGATAGGAGTCCCAGGATCCCTGTGGCACGGGGAAAGGGACCCTGGGTCTCCCGCCTCATGTGGAGACGCGTCCCAATTGCCATGCCAAGACTCGAGGAGAATCCCGAGGTGTCCCTCGCACCTAGGCAGGAGTCCTGACTTCGCTGAACAAACACGTGTCTGGAAGGGCCCTCCCCGTCGTAACTCGAGAATATACCCCAGGTTCCGGCCGCACCTCAAGAAAAACCATGAGACTTCCCCCTCGCCGCGATATGAGGCCTGATTCCCCTGCACTACGTCCAGAGCAATTCCGTGTTCCACATCAAACTTGAAAGGAGCCTTGATTTCCTTGATGGCACTCCAGAGAAAACCCAAGATCACTGTCTCAAGTCTAGAGGGATCCTGAGGTCACTGGAGCAACACGAATGGGCTCAGTGGACCCCAAATCAACTCGAGATGAGAGCTTAGTCCCTGGCATCGACTCAAGAGGAATACCAACTTTCCACAAGCACCTCAAGACGAGGCTTCTCTCAGCTACAGGTATGTGAGAGGGACCCTGAGTTTGTGGCCTCAAGTGGAATGGACACCGAGATACTCTGACTCGAAGTAAGGCCGGATATCCCTGCAGTGAATTGAATGCAGGCTCGTCTTGCATCTCCCAAGACGAAGGGATGACTGAATCCCCTGTGGAGACTGCAGAGAAAGACCTAGTTCTCCGCCTCATCGCGGCCGGAGGCCTCACATCCTTTGAAAATTCTAGAGGTCCGCGGAGATCAATGCTTCCAAAGGAGACGATGCCTGACTCCTCTTGAAAATGGATAGGAGTCCCAGGATCCCTGTGGCACGGGGAAAGGGACCCTGGGTCTCCCGCCTCATGTGGAGACGCGTCCCAATTGCCATGCCAAGACTCGAGGAGAATCCCGAGGTGTCCCTCGCACCTAGGCAGGAGTCCTGACGTCGCTGAACAAACACGTGTCTGGAAGGGCCCTCCCCGTCGTAAGTCGAGAATATACACCAGGTTCCGGCCGCAACTCGAGAAAAACCATGAGACTTCCCCCTCGCCGCGATATGAGGCCTGATTCCCCTGCACTGCGTACAGAGCAATTCCGTGTTCCACATCAAACGTGAAAGGAGCCTTGATTTCCTTGATGCCACTCCAGAGAAAACCCAAGATCACTGTCTCAAGGCTAGAGGGATCCTGAGGTCACTGGAGCAACACGAATGGGCTCAGTGGACCCCAAATCAACTCGAGATGAGAGCTTAGTCCCTGGCATCGACTCAAGAGGAATACCAACTTTCCACAAGCACCTCAAGACGAGGCTTCTCTCAGCTACAGGTATGGGAGAGGGACCCTGAGTTTGTGGCCTCAAGTGAAATGGACACCGAGATACTCTGACTCGAAGTAAGGCCGGATATCCCTGCAGTGAATTGAATGCAGGCTCGTCTTGCATCTCCCAAGACGAAGGGATGTCTGAATCCCCTGTGGAGACTACAGAGAAAGACCTAGTTCTCCGCCTCATCGAGGCCAGAGGCCTCAAATCCTTTGAAAACTCTAGAGGTCCGCAGAGATCAATGCTTCCAAAGGAGACGATGCCTGACTCCTCTTGAAAATGGATAGGAGTTCCAGGACTCCTGTGGAACTTGGAAAGGGACCCTTGGTATCCCGCCTCACGTGGAGACGCGTCCCAATTGCCATGCCAAGACTCGAAGAGAATACCGATGTGCCCCTAGCACCTAGGCAGGAGTCCTGACGTCGCTGAACAAACACGTGTCTGGAAGGGCCCTTCCCTTCTAACTCGAGTATATATCCCAGGGTCCGTCCGCAACTCAAGAAAAACCATGAGACTTCCCATTCGCCCCGAGATGAGGCCCGATTCCCTTGCACTGGGTGCAGAGCAATACCGTGTTCCACATCAAATGTGAACGGAGCCTTGATTTCCTTGATGGCACTCCAGAGAAAACCCAAGATCACTGTCTCAAGTCTAGAGCGATCCTGAGGTAACTGGAGCAATACGAAAATGCTCCGTGGACCCTAAATCAACTCGAGATGAGAGCTTAGTCCCTGGCTTTGACCCAGGAAGAATACCAACTTTCCACAAGCACCACAAGAGGAGGCTTCTCTCAGCTACAGTTATGTGAGAGGGACCGTGAGTTTGTGGCCTCAAGTGGAATGGACACCGAGATGCTCTGACTCGAAGTAAGGCCGGATATCCCTGCAGTGAATTGAATGCAGGCTCGTCTTGCATCTCCCAAGACGAAGGGATATCTGAATCACCTGTGGAGACCACAGAGAAAGACCTAGTTCTCCGCCTCATCGCGACCGGAGGCCTCACATCCTTTGAAAACTCGAGAGGTCCGCAGATATCAATGCTTCCAAAGGAGACGATGCCTGACTCCTCTTGAAAATGGATAGGAGTCCCAGGAGGCCTGTGGAACGTGGAAAGGGACCCTGGGTCTCCGGCCTCACGTGGAGACGCGTCCCAATTGCCATGCCAAGACTCGAGGAGAAGCCCGAGGTGTCCCTTGCACCTAGGCAGGAGTCCTGACGTCTCTGAACAAACACGTGTCTGGAAGCGCCCTCCCCGTGGTAACTCGAGAATATACACCAGGTTCGGTCCGCAACTCGAGAAAAACCAAGAGACTTCACCCTCGCCGCGAGATGAGGCCCGATTACCCTGCACTGCGTGCTGAGTAATTCCGTATTCCACATCAAACGTGAAAGGAGCCTTGATTTCCTTGATGGCACTCCAGAGAAAACCCAAGATCACTGTCTCAAGTCTAGAGGAATCCTGAGGTAACTGGAGCAACACGAAAATGCTCCGTGGACCCCAAATCAACTCGAGATGAGAGCTTAGTCCCTGGCTTCAACTAAAGAGGAATACCAACTTTCCACAAGCACCTCAAGAGGAGGCTTCTCTCAGCTACAGTTATGTGAGAGGGACCCTGAGTTTGTGGCCTCAAGTGGAATGGACACCGAGATGCTCTGACTCGAAGTAAGGCCGGATATCCCTGCAGTGAATTGAATGCAGGCTCGTCTTGCATCTCCCAAGACGAAGGGATGCCTGAATCCCCTGTGGAGACCACAGAGAAAAACCTAGTTCTCAACCTCATCGCGGCCGGAGACCTCAAATCCTTTGAAAATTCGAAAGGTCCGCGGAGATCAATGCTTGCAAAGGAGCCGATGCCTGACTCCTCTTGAAAATGGATAGGAATTCCAGGATCCCTGTGGAACTTGGAAAGGGACCCTGGGTCTCCCGCCTCACGTGGAGACGCGTCCTAATTGCCAGGCCAAAACTCGAAGAGAATCCCGAGGTGTCCCTCGCACCTAGGCAGGAGTCCTGACGTCGCTGAAAAAAACACGTGTCTGGAAGGGTCCTCCCCGTCGTAACTCGAGAATATACCCCAGGTTCCGGCCGCAACTCGAGAAAAACCATGAGGCTGCCCCCTCGCTGCGAGATGAGGCCCGATTCCCCTACACTGCGTGCAGAGGAATTCCGTGTTCCACATCAAATGTGAACGGAGCCTTGATTTCCTTGATGGCACTCCAGAGAAAACCCAAGATCACTGTCTCAAGTCTAGAGGGATCCTGAGGTCACTGGAGCAACACTAAAGGGCTCCGTCGACCCCAAATCAACTCGAGATGAGAGCTTAGTCCCTGGCTTCAACTAAAGAGGAATACCAACTTTCCACCAGCACCTCAAGAGGAGGCTTCTCTCAGCTACAGGTATCTGAGAGGGATCCTGAATTTGTGGCCTCAAGTGGAATGGACACTGAGATGCTCTGACTCGAAGTAAGGCCGGATATCCCAACAGTGAATTGAATGCAGGCTCGTCTTGCATCTCCCAAGACGAAGGGATGTCTGAATCCCCTTTGGAGACCACATAGCAAGACCTAGTTCTCCGCTCATCGCGACCGGAGTCCTCACATCCTTTGAAAATTCGAGAGATCCACGGAGATCAATGCTTCCAAAGGAGACGATGCCTGACTCCTCTTGAAAATGGATAGGAGTCCCAGGATCCCTGTGGCACGGGGAAAGGGACCCTGGGTCTCCCGCCTCATGTGGAGACGCGTCCCAATTGCCATGCCAAGACTCGAGGAGAATCCCGAGGTGTCCCTCGCACCTAGGCAGGAGTCCTGACTTCGCTGAACAAACACGTGTCTGGAAGGGCCCTCCCCGTCGTAACTCGAGAATATACCCCAGGTTCCGGCCGCACCTCAAGAAAAACCATGAGACTTCCCCCTCGCCGCGATATGAGGCCTGATTCCCCTGCACTACGTCCAGAGCAATTCTGTGTTCCACATCAAACTTGAAAGGAGCCTTGATTTCCTTGATGGCACTCCAGAGAAAACCCAAGATCACTGTCTCAAGTCTAGAGGGATCCTGAGGTCACTGGAGCAACACGAATGGGCTCAGTGGACCCCAAATCAACTCGAGATGAGAGCTTAGTCCCTGGCATCGACTCAAGAGGAATACCAACTTTCCACAAGCACCTCAAGACGAGGCTTCTCTCAGCTACAGGTTTGTGAGAGGGACCCTGAGTTTGTGGCCTCAAGTGGAATGGACACCGAGATACTCTGACTCGAAGTAAGGCCGGATATCCCTGCAGTGAATTGAATGCAGGCTCGTCTTGCATCTCCCAAGACGAAGGGATGACTGAATCCCCTGTGGAGACTGCAGAGAAAGACCTAGTTCTCCGCCTCATCGCGGCCGGAGGCCTCACATCCTTTGAAAATTCTAGAGGTCCGCGGAGATCAATGCTTCCAAAGGAGACGATGCCTGACTCCTCTTGAAAATGGATAGGAGTCCCAGGATCCCTGTGGCACGGGGAAAGGGACCCTGGGTCTCCCGCCTCATGTGGAGACGCGTCCCAATTGCCATGCCAAGACTCGAGGAGAATCCCGAGGTGTCCCTCGCACCTAGGCAGGAGTCCTGACGTCGCTGAACAAACACGTGTCTGGAAGGGCCCTCCCCGTCGTAACTCGAGAATATACCCAGGTTCCGGCGGCACCTCAAGAAAAACCATGAGACTTCCCCCTCGCCGCGATATGAGGCCTGATTCCCCTGCACTACGTCCAGAGCAATTCCGTGTTCCACATCAAACTTGAAAGGAGCCTTGATTTCCTTGATGGCACTCCAGAGAAAACCCAAGATCACTGTCTCAAGTCTAGAGGGATCCTGAGGTCACTGGAGCAACACGAATGGGCTCAGTGGACCCCAAATCAACTCGAGATGAGAGCTTAGTCCCTGGCATCGACTCAAGAGGAATACCAACTTTCCACAAGCACCTCAAGACGAGGCTTATCTCAGCTACAGGTATGTGAGAGGGACCCTGAGTTTGTGGCCTCAAGTGGAATGGACACCGAGATACTCTGACTCGAAGTAAGGCCGGATATCCCTGCAGTGAATTGAATGCAGGCTCGTCTTGCATCTCCCAAGACGAAGGGATGTCTGAATCCCCTATGGAGACTGCAGAGAAAGACCTAGTTCTCCGCCTCATCTCGGCCGGAGGCCTCACATCCTTTGAAAATTCTAGAGGTCCGCGGAGATCAATGCTTCCAAAGGAGACGATGTCTGACTCCTCTTGAAAATGGATAGGAGTCCCAGGAGGCCTGTGGAACGTTGAAAGGGACCCTGGGTCTCCCGCCTCACGTGGAGACGCGTCCCAATTGCCATGCCAAGACTCGAGGAGAAGCCCGAGGTGTCCCTTGCACCTAGGCAGGAGTCCTGATGTCGCTCAACAAACACGTGTCTGGAAGGGCCCTCCCCGTGGTAACTCGAGAATATACCCCAGGTTCGGTCCGTAACTCGAGAAAAACCATGAGACTTCCCCCTCGCCGCGAGATGAGGCCCGATTCCCCTACACTGCGTGCAGAGTAATTCCGTATTCCACATCAAACGTGAAAGGAGCCTTGATTTCCTTGATGGCACTCCAGAGAAAACCCAAGATCACTGTCTCAATTCTAGAGGGATCCTGAGGTCACTGGAGCAACACGAAAGGGCTCCATGGACCCCAAATCAACTCGAGATGAGAGCTTAGTCCCTGGCTTCGACTCAAGAGGATTACCAATTTTCCACAACCACCTCAAGAGGAGGCTTCTCTCAGCTACAGGTATGTGAGAGGGACCCTGAGTTTGTGGCCTCAAGTGGACTGGACACCGAGATGCTCTGACTGGAAGTAAGGCCTGATATCCCTGCAGTGAATTGAATGCAGGCTCGTCTTGCATCTCCCAAGACGAAGGGATGTCTGAATCCCCTGTGGAGACCACAGAGAAAGACCTAGTTCTTCGCCTCATCGCGACTGGAGGCCTCACATCCTTTGAAAACTCGAGAGGTCCGCGGAGATCAATGCTTCCAAAGGAGACGATGCCTGACTCCTCTTGAAAATGGATAGGAGTCCCAGGATCCCTGTGGCACGTGGAAGGGTACACTGGGTCTCCCGCCTCACGTGGAGACGCGTCCCAATTGCCATGCCAAGACTCGAGTAGAATCCCGAGGTGTCCCTTGCACCTAGGCCCGATTCCTGGCGTCGCTGAACAAACACATGTCTGGAAGGGCTCTCCCCGTCGTAACTCGAGAATATACCCCATGGTCCGTCCGCAACTCGAGAAAAACCATATGACTTCCCCCTCGCCCCGAGATGAGGCCCGATTCCGTGCACTGCGTGCAGAGCAATTCCGTGTTCCACATCAAATGTGAACGGAGCCTTGATTTCCTTGATGGCATTCCAGAGAAAACCCAAGATCACTGTCTCAAGTCTAGAGGGATCCTGAGGTCACTGTAGCAACACGAAAGGGCTCCGTGGACCCCAAATCAACTCGAGATGAGAGCTTAGTCCCTGGCTTCAACTAAAGAGGAATACCAACTTTCAACCAGCACCTAGAGAGGAGGCATCTCTCAGCTACAGGTATCTGAGAGGGACCCTGAATTTGTGGCCTCAAGTGGAATGGACACTGAGATGCTCTGACTCGAAGTAAGGCCGGATGTCCCAACAGTGAATTGAATGCAGGCTCGTCTTGCATCTCCCAAGACGAAGGGATGTCTGAATCCCCTGTGGAGACCACAGAGAAAGACCTAGTTCTTCGCCTCATCGCGACTGGAGGCCTCACATCCTTTGAAAACTCGAGAGGTCCGCGGAGATCAATGCTTCCAAAGGAGACGATGCCTGACTCCTCTTGAAAATGGATAGGAGTCCCAGGATCCCTGTGGCACGTGGAAGGGTACACTGGGTCTCCCGCCTCACGTGGAGACGCGTCCCAATTGCCATGCCAAGACTCGAGTAGAATCCCGAGGTGTCCCTTGCACCTAGGCCCGATTCCTGGCGTCGCTGAACAAACACATGTCTGGAAGGGCTCTCCCCGTCGTAACTCGAGAATATACCCCATGGTCCGTCCGCAACTCGAGAAAAACCATATGACTTCCCCCTCGCCCCGAGATGAGGCCCGATTCCGTGCACTGCGTGCAGAGCAATTCCGTGTTCCACATCAAATGTGAACGGAGCCTTGATTTCCTTGATGGCATTCCAGAGAAAACCCAAGATCACTGTCTCAAGTCTAGAGGGATCCTGAGGTCACTGTAGCAACACGAAAGGGCTCCGTGGACCCCAAATCAACTCGAGATGAGAGCTTAGTCCCTGGCTTCAACTAAAGAGGAATACCAACTTTCAACCAGCACCTAGAGAGGAGGCATCTCTCAGCTACAGGTATGGGAGAGGGACCCTGAGTTTGTGGCCTCAAGTGGAATGGACACCGAGATACTCTGACTCGAAGTAAGGCCGGATATCCCTGCAGTGAATTGAATGCAGGCTCGTCTTGCATCTCCCAAGACGAAGGGATGTCTGAATCCCCTGTGGAGACTACAGAGAAAGACCTAGTTCTCCGCCTCATCGCGGCCGGAGGCCTCACATCCTTTGAAAACTCTAGAGGTCCTCAGAGATCAATGCTTCCAAAGGAGACGATGCCTGACTCCTCTTGAAAATGGATAGGAGTTCCAGGACTCTTGTGGAACTTGGAAAGGGACCCTTGGTATCCCGCCTCACGTGGAGACGCGTCCCAATTGCCATGCCAAGACTCGAAGAGAATACCGATGTGCCCCTAGCACCTAGGCAGGAGTCCTGACGTCGCTGAACAAACACGTGTCTGGAAGGGCCCTTCCCTTCTAACTCGAGTATATATCCCAGGGTCCGTCCGCAACTCAAGAAAAACCATGAGACTTCCCATTCGCCCCGAGATGAGGCCCGATTCCCTTGCACTGGGTGCAGAGCAATACCGTGTTCCACATCAAAAGTGAAAGGAGCCTTGATTTCCTTGATGGCACTCCAGAGAAAACCCAAGATCACTGTCTCAAGTCTAGAGCGATCCTGAAGTCACTGGAGCTACACGAAAGGGCTCCGTGGAAACCAAATCAACTCGAGATGAGAGCTTAGTCCCTGGCTTCGACTCAAGAGGAATACCAACTTTCCACAAGCACCTCAAGAGGAGGCTTCTCTCAGCTACAGGTATGTGAGAGGGACCCTGAGTTTGTGGCCTCAAGTGGAATGGACACCGGGATGCTCGGACTCGAAGTAAGGCCGGATATCTCTGCAGTGAGTTGAAAGCAGGCTCGTCTTTCATCTCCCAAGATGAAGGGATGTCTGAATTCCCTGTGGAGACCACAGAGAAAGAACTAGTTCTGCACCTCATCGCGCCCAAAGGCCTCACATCCTTTGAAAATTCGAGAGGTCCGCGAGATCAATGCTTCCAAAGGAGACGATGCCTGACTCCTCTTGAAAATAGATAGGAGTCCCAGGGTCCCTGTGGCACGTGGAAAGGGACCCTAGGTCTCCTGCCTCACGTGGAGACGCGTCGTAATTGCCATGCCAAGCCTCGGGGAGATACCGAGGTGTCCATCGAACGTAGGCATTGGTTCTGACGTCGCTGACCAAACACGTGTCTGGAAGGGCACCCCCCGTCGTAACTCTAGAATATACCCCAGGTTCCGGCCGCAACTCGAGAAAAACCATAAGAATTCCCCCTCGCCGTGAGATGAGGACCGATTCCCCTACACTGCGTGCAGAGCAATTCCGTGTTCCACATCAAAAGTGAAAGGAGCCTTGATTTCCTTGATGGCACTCCAGAGAAAACCCAAGATCACTGTCTCAAGTATAGAGGAATCCTGAGGTCAATGGAGCAACACGAAAGGGCTCCGTGGACCCCAAATCAACTCGAGATGAGAGCTTAGTCCCTGGCTTAGACTCAAGAGGAATACCAACTTTCCACAAGCACCTCAAGAGGAGGCTTCTCTCAGTTACAGGTATGTGAGAGGGACCCTGAGTTTGTGACCTCAAGTGGAATGGACACCGAGATGCTCGGACTCGAAGTAAGGCCGGATATCCCTACAGTGAATTGAATGCAGGCTCGTCTTGCATCTCCCAAGACGAAGGGATGTCTGAATCCGCTGTGGAGACCACCGAGAAAGACCCAGTACTCCACCTCATCGCGACCGGAGGCCTCACATCCTTTGAAAACTCGAGAGATCCGCGGAGATCAATGCTTCCAAAGGAGACGATGCCTGACTCTTCTTGAAAATGGATAGGAGTTCCAGGACTCCTGTGGAACTTGGAAAGGGACCCTGGGTCTCTCTCCTCACGTGGAGACGCGTCCCAATTGCCATGCCAAGACTTTAGGAGATCCGAAGGTGTCCCTCGCACCTATCACGTGTCTGGAAGGGTCCTCCATGTCGTACCTCGAGAATATACTCCAGGTTCCCGCCGCAACTCGAGAAAAACCATGAGACTTCCCCCTCTTCGCGAGATGAGGCCCGATTCCCCTGCACGGCGTGCAGAGCAATTCCGTGTTACACATCAAACGTGAGAGGAGCCTTGATTTCCTTGATGGCACTCCAGAGAAAACACAAGATCACTGTCTCAAGTCTAGAGGGATCCTGAGGTCACTGGAGCAACACGAAAGGGCTCCGTGGAAACCAAATCAACTCGAGATGAGAGCTTAGTCCCTGGCTTCGACTCAAGAGGAATACCAACTTTCCACAAGCACCTCAAGAGGAGGCTTCTCTCAGCTACAGGTATGTGAGAGGGACCCTGAGTTTGTGGCCTCAAGTGGAATGGACACCGAGATGCTCTGACTCGAAGTAAGGCCGGATATCCCTGCAGTGAATTGAATGCAGGCTCATCTTGCATCTCCCAAGACGAAGGGATGTCTGCATCCCCTGTGGAGACCACAGAGAAAGACCTAGTTCTCCGCCTCATCGCGACAGGAGGCCTCACATCCTTTGAAAATTCGAGAGGTCCGGGGAGATCAATGCTTCCAAAGGAGACGATGCCTGACTCCTCTTGAAAATGGATAGGAGTCCCAGGATCCCTGTGGCACGTGGAAAGGGACAATGGGTCTTACGCCTCACGTGGAGATGCGTCCCAATTGCCATGTAAAGACTCGAGGAGAATCCCGAGTTCTCCCTCGCACCTAGGCAGGAGTCCTGACGTCGCTGAACAAACACGTGTCTGGAAGGGCCCTCCCCGTCATAACTCGAGAATATACCCCAGGTTCCGGCCGCAACTCGAGAAAAACCATGAGAATTCCCCCTCGCCGCAAGATGAGGCCCGATTCCCCTGCACTGCGTGCAGCACAATTCCGTGATCGACATCAAACGTGAAAGGAGCCTTGATTTTATTGATGGCACTCCAGAGAAAACCCAAGATCACTGTCTCAAGTCTAGAGGGATCCTGAGGTCACTGTAGCAACAGGAAAGGGCTCCAAGGACCACAAATCAACTCGAGATGAGAGCTTAGTCCCTGGCTTCAACTCAAGAGGAATACCAACTTTCCACAAGCACCTCAAGAGGAGGCTTCTCTCAGCTACAGGTATGTGAGAGGGACCCTGAGTTTGTGGCCTCAAGTGGAATGGACACCGAGATGCTCTGACTCGAAGTAAGGCCAGATATCCCTGCAGTGAATTGAATGCAGGCTCATATTGCATCTCCCAAGACGAAGTGATGTCTGAATCCCCTGTGGAGACCACAGAGAAAGACCTAGTTCTCCACCTCATCGCGACCGGAGGCCTCACATTCTTTGAAAACTCAAGAGGTCCTTGGAGATCAATGCTTCCAAAGGAGACGATGCCTGACTCTTCTTGAAAATGGATAGGAGTCTCAGGATCCCTTTTTCACGTGGAAAGAGACATTGGGTCTTCCGCCTCACGTGGAGACCTGTCCCAATTGCCATGCCAAGACTCGACGAGTATCCCGAGGTGTCCCTCGCACCTAGGCAGGAGTCCTGACTTCGCTGAACAAACAGGTGTCTGGAAGGGCCCTCCCCGTAGTAATTTTAGAGTGTACCCCAGGTTCCGGCGGCAACTCGAGATAAACAATGAGACTTCCCCCTCGCCGCGAGATGAGGCCCGATTCCCCAGCACAGCGTGCAGAGCAATTCCGTGTTCCACATCAAAAGTGCAAGGAGCCTTGATTTCCTTGATGGCACTCCAGAGAAAACCCTAGATCACTGTCTCAATTCTAGAGGGATCCTGAGGTCACTGGAGCAACACGAAAGAGCTGCGTGGACCCCAAATCAACTCGAGATGAGAGCTTAGTCCCTGGCGTCGACTCAAGAGGAATACCAACTTTCCACAAGCACCTCAAGAGGAGGCTTCTCTCAGCTACAGGTATGTGAGAGGGACCCTGAGTTAGTGGCCTCAAGTGGAATGGACACCGAGATGCTCTGACTCGAAGTAAGGTCGGATATCCCTGCAGTGAATTGAATACAGGCTCATCTTGCATCTCCCAAGACGAAGGGATGTCTGAATCCCCTGTGGAGACCACAGAGAAAGACCTAGTCCTCCGCCTCAACGCGACCGGAGGCCTGACATCCTTTGAAAACTCGAGAGGTCCGCGGAGATCAATGCTTCCAAAGGAGACAATGCCTGGCGCCTTTTGAAAATAGATAGGTGTCCCAGGATCCCTGTGGCACGTGGAAAGGTACCCTGTTTCTTCCGCCTCACGTGGAGACGCGTCCCAATTGCCATGCCAAGACTCGAGGAGAATCCCGAGGTTTCCCTCGCACCTAGGCAGGAGTCCTGACGTCGCTGAACAAACACGTGTCTGGAAGGGCTCTCCCCGTCGTAGCTCGAGAATATACCCCAGGTTCCGGCCGCAACTCGAGAAAAACCATGAGACTTCCCCGTCGCCGCGAGATGTGGCCCGATTCCCCTGCACAGTGTGCAGAGCAATTCCGTGTTCCACATCAAACGTGAAAGGAGCCTTGATTTCCTTGATGGCACTCCAGAGAAAACCCAAGATCACTGTCTCAATTCTAGAGGGATCCTGAGGTCACTGGAGCAACAGGAAAGGGCTCCGTGGACCCCAAATCAACTCGAGATGAGAGCTTAGTCCCTGGCTTCGACTCAAGAGTCATACCAACTTTCCACAAGCACCTCAAGAGGAGGCTTCTCTCAGCTACAAGATGTGAGAGGGACCCTGAGTTTGTGGCCTCAAGTGGAATGGACACGGAGATGCTCTGACTCGAAGTAATGCCGGATATCCCTGCAGTGAATTGAATGCAGGCTTGCCTTGCATCTCCCAAGACCAAGGGATGTCTGAATCCCTTGTGGAGACCACAGAGAAAGACCTAGTTCTCCACCTCATCGAGACCGGAGGCCTCACATACTTTGAAAACTCGAGAGGTCCGTGGAGATCATTGCTTCCAAAGAGACGATGCCTGACTCCCCTCGAAAATGGATAGGAGTCCCAGGATCACTGTGGCACGTGAAAAGGGACCCTGGGTCTCCCGCCTCAGTGGAGACGCGTCCCAATTGCCATGCCAAGACTCGAGGAAAATCCGCAGGTGTCCCTCGCACCTAGGCAGGAGTCCTGACTTCGCTGAACAAACACGTGTCTGGAAGGGCCCTCCCCGTATTAACTTTAGAGTGTACCCCTGGTTCCGGCCGCAAATCGAGATAAACCATGAGACTTCCCCCTCGCCGGGAGATGAGGCCCGATTCCCCAGCACAGCGTGCAGAGCAATTCCGTGTTCCACATCAAACGTGAAAGGAGCCTTGATTTCCTTGATGGCACTCCAGACAAAACCCAAGATCACTGTCTCACGTCTAGAGGGATACTGAGGTCACTGTAGCAACAAGAAAGGGCTCCGTGGACCACAAATTAACTCGAGATTAGAGCTTAGTCCCTGGCTTCGACTAAAGAGGAATACCAACTTTCCACAAGCCCCTCAAGAGGAGGCTTCTCTCAGCTACAGGTATCTGAGAGGGACCCTGAATTTGTGGCCTCAAGTGGAATGGACACTGACATGCTCTGACTCAAAGTAAGGCCGGATATCCCAACAGTGAATTGAATGCAGGCTCGTCTTGGATCTCCCAAGACGAAGGGATGTCTGAATCCCCTGTGGAGACCACAGAGAAAGACCTAGTCCTCCGCCTCATCGAGACCGGAGGCCTCACATCCTTTGAAAACTCGAGATGTCCGCGAAGATCAATGCTTCCAAAGGAGACGATGCCTGACTCCTCTTGAAAATGGATAGGCGTCCCAGGATCCCTGTGGCATGTGGGAAGGGACCCTGGGTCTCCCGCCTCACGTGGATACGCGTCCCAATTGCCATGCCAAGACTCGAGGAGAATCCCGAGGTGTCCATCGCACCTAGGCAGGAGTCCTGACGTCGCTGAACAAACACGTGTCTGGAAGGGCCCTCCCCGTCCTAACTCGAGAATATTCCACAGGTTCCGTCCGCAACTCGAGAAAAACCATGAGACTTCCCCCTCGCCGCGAGTTGAGGCCCGATTCCCCTGAACTGCATGCAGAGCAATTCCGTGTTCCACATCAAACGTGAAAGGAGCCTTGATTTTATTGATGGCACTCCAGAGAAAACCCAAGATCACTGTCTCAAGTCTAGAGGGATCCTGAGGTCACTGGAGCAACACGAAAGGGCTCCCTCGACCGCAAATTAACTCGAGATGAGAGCTTAGTCCCTGGCTTCGACTCAAGAGGAATACCAACTTTCCACAAGCACCTCAAGAGGAGGCTTCTGTCAGCTACAGGTATGTGAGAGGGACCCTGAGTTTGTGGCCTCAAGTGGAATGGACACCGAGATGCCCTGACTCGAAGTAAGGCCGGATATCCCTGCCATGAATTGAATGCAGGCTCGTCTTGCATCTCCCAAGACAAGGGATGTCTGAATGCCCTGTTGAGACCACAGAGAAAGACCTAATTTTCCGCCTCATTGCGACCGGAGGCCTCACATCCTTTGAAAACTCGAGAGGATCGCGGAGATCAGTGCTTCCAAAGGAGTCGATGCCTGACTCCTCTTGAAAATGGATAGGAGTCCCAGGATCCCTGTGGCACGTGGAAAGGAACACTGGGTCTCCCGCCTCACGTGGAGACGCGTCCCAATTGCCATGCCAAGACTCGAGGAGAATCCCGAGTTGTCCCTCGCACCTAGGCAGGAGTCCTGACGTTGCTGAACAAATAAATATCTGGAATTGCCCTCCCCTCGTAACTCGAGAATATAAACCAGGTTCTGGCCGCAACTCTAGAAAAACCATGAGACTTCCCCCTCGCCACTAGATGAGGCCCGATTCCCCTGCACTGTGTGCAGAGCAATTCCGTGTTCCACATCAAACGTGAAAGGAGCCTTGATTTCCATGATGGCACTCCAGAGAAAACTGATCACTGTCTCAAGTCTAGAGGGATCCTGAGATCACTGTAGCAACAAGAAAGGGCTCCGTGGACGCCAAATCACTCGAGATGAGAGTTTAGTCCCTGGCTTCGACTCAAGAGGAATACCAACTTTCCACAAGCACCTCAAGAGGAGGCTTCTCTCAGCTACAGATATGTCAGAGGGCCCCTGAGTTTGTGGCCTCAATTGGAATGGACACCGAGATGCTCTGACTCGAAGTAAGGCCGGATATCCCTGCAGTGAATTGAATGCAGGCTCGACCCGCATCTCCCAAGACGAAGGGTTGTAGGAATCCCCTGTGGAGACAACAGAGAAAGACCTAGTCCTCCGCCTCATCGCGACCGGAGGCCTCATATCCTTTGAAAACTCGAGAGGTCCGTTGAGATCAATACTTCCGAAGGAGACGATGCCTGACTCCTCTTGAAAATGGATAGAAGTCCCAGGATATCTGTGCCACGTGGAAAGGGACCCTGGGTCTCCCGCCTCACGTGGAGACGCGTCCCAATTGCAATGCCAAGACTCGAGGAGAATCCCGAGTTGTACCTCGCACCTAGGCAGGAGTCCTGACGTCGCGGAACAAACACGTGTCTGGAAGGGTCCTCCCCGTCGTAACTCCAGAATACACCCCAGGTTCCGGCCGCAACTCGAGAAAAACCATGAGACTTCCCCCTCGCCGCGAGATGAGGCCCGATTCCACTGCACTGCGTGCAGAGCAATTCCGTGTTCCACATCAAACGTGAAAGGAGCCTTGATTTCCTTGATGGCACTCCAGAGAAAACCCAAGATCACTGTCTCAAGTCTAGAGGGATCCTGAGGTCACTGGAGCAACACGAAAGGGCTCCGTGGACCCCAAATCAACTCGAGATGAGAGCTTAGTCCCTGGCTTCGACTCAAGAGGAATACCAACTTTCCACAAGCACCTCAAGAGGAGGCTTCTCTCAGCTACAGGTATGTGAGAGGGACCCTAAATTTGTGGCCTCAAGTGGAATGGACACCGAGATACTCTGACTCGAAGTAAGGCCGGATATCCCTGCAGTGAATTGAATGCAGGCTCGCCTTGCATCTCCCAAGACGAAGGGTTGTCTGAATCCCCTGTGGAGACCACAGAGAAAGACCTAGTTCTCCGCCTCATCACGACCGGAGGCCTCACATCCTTTGAAAAATCGAGAGGTCCGCGGAGATCAATGCTTCCAAAGGAGACGATGCCTGACTCCTCTTGAAAATGGATAGGAGTCCCAGAATCCCTGTGGCACGTGGAAAGGGACCCTGGGTCTCCCGCCTCACGTGGAGACGCGTCCCAATTGCCATGCCAAGACTCGAGGAGAATCCCGAGGTGTCCCTCGAACCTAGGCAGGAGTCCTGACGTCGCTGAACAAACACGTGTCTGGAAGGGCCCTCCCCGTCGTAACTCGAGAATATACCCCAAGTTCCGGCCGCAACTCGAGAAAAACCATGAGACTTCCCCCTCGCCGCGAGATGAGGCCCGATTCCCCTGCACTGCGTGCAGAGCAATTCCGTGTTCCACATCAAACGTGAAAGGAGCCTTGATTTCCTTGATGGCACTCCAGAGTAAACCCAAAATCACTGTCTCAAGTCTAGAGGGATCCTGAGGTCACTGGAGCAACAGGAAAGGTCTCCGTGGACCCCAAATCAACTCGAGATGAGAGCTTAGTGTCTGGCTTCGACTCAAGAGGAATACCAACTTTCCACAAGCACCTCAAGAGGAGGCTTCTGTCAGCTACAGGTATGTGAGAGGGACCCTGAGTTTGTGGCCTCAAGTGGAATGGACACCGAGATGCTGTGACTCGAAGTAAGGCCGGATATCCCTGCCATGAATTGAATGCAGGCTCGTCTTGCATCTCCCAAGACAAGGGATGTCTGAATGCCCTGTTGAGACCACAGAGAAAGACCTAATTTTCCGCCTCATTGCGACAGGAGGCCTCACATCCTTTGAAAACTCGAGAGGATCGCGGAGATCAGTGCTTCCAAAGGAGTCGATGCCTGACTCCTCTTGAAAATGGATAGGAGTCCCAGGATCCCTGTGGCACGTGGAAAGGGAAACTGGGTCTCCCGCCTCACGTGGAGACGCGTCCCAATTGCCATGCCAAGACTCGAGGAGAATCCCGAGGTGTCCCTCGCACCTAGGCAGGAGTCCTGACGTTGCTGAACAAATAAATATCTGGAATTGCCCTCCCCGTCGTAACTCGAGAATATACACCAGGATCCGGCCGCAACTCGAGAAAAACCATGAGACTTCCCCCTCGCCACGAGATGAGGCCCGATTCCCCTGCACTGTGTGCAGAGCAATTCCGTGTTCCACATCAAACGTGAAAGGAGCCTTGATTTCCATGATGGCACTCCAGAGAAAACTGATCACTGTCTCAAGTCTAGAGGGATCCTGAGGTCACTGTAGCAACACGAAAGGGCTCCGTGGACGCCAAATCAACTCGAGATGATAGTTTAGTTCCTGGCTTCGACTCAAGAGGAATACCAACTTTCCACAAGCACCTCAAGAGGAGGCTTCTCTCAGCTACAGATATGTCAGAGGGCCCCTGAGTTTGTGGCCTCAAGTGGAATGGACACCGAGATGCTCTGACTCGAAGTAAGGCCGGATATCCCTGCAGTGAATTGAATGCAGGCTCGTCCCGCATCTCCCAAGACGAAGGGTTGTAGGAATCCCCTGTGGAGACCACAGAAAAAGACCTAGTCCTCCGCCTCCTCGCGACCGGAGGCCTCATATCCTTTGAAAACTCGAGAGGTCCGTTGAGATCAATACTTCCGAAGGAGACGATGCCTGACTCCTCTTGAAAATGGATAGAAGTCCCAGGATATCTGTGCCACGTGGAAAGGGACCCTGGGTCTCCCGCCTCACGTGGAGACGCGTCCCAATTGCCATGCCAAGACTCGAGGAGAATCCCGAGGTGTCCCTCGCACCTAGGCAGGAGTGCTGACGTCGCTGAACAAACACGTAAATGGAAAGGCCCGCCCCGTCGTAACTCGAGAATATACCCCAGGTTCTGGCCGCAACACGAGAAAAACCATGAGACTTCCCCCTCGCCGCGAGATGAGGCCCGATTCCCCTGCACTTCGTGCAGAGCAATTCCGTGTTCCACATCAAACGTGAAAGGAAACTTGATTTCCTTGATGGCACTCCAGAGAAACCCCAAGATCACTGTCTCAAGCCTAGAGGGATCCTGAGGTCACTGTAGCAAGAGGAAAGGGCTCCGTGGACCCCAAATCAACTCGAGATGAGAGCTCAGTCCCTGGCTGCGACTCAAGAGGAATACCAACTTTCCACAAGCACCTCAAGAGGAGGCTTGTCTCAGCTACAGGAATGTGAGAGGGACCCTGAGTTTTTGGCCTCAAGTGGAATGGACACCGAGAAGCTCTGACTCAAAATAAGGCCGGATATCCCTGCAGTGAATTGAATGCAGGCTCGTCTTGCATCTCCCAAGACGAAAGGATGTCTGAATCCACTGTGCAGACCACAGAGAAAGACCTAGTTCTCCGCCTCATAGCGACCGGAGGCCTCTAATCCTTTGAAAACTCGAGAGGTCCGCGGAGATCAATGCTTCCAAAGGAGACGATGCCTGACTCCTCTTGAAAATGGATAGGAGTCCCATGATCCCTGTGGCACGTGGAAAGGGACCATGGGTCTCCCGCCTCACGTGGAGACGCGTGCCAATTGCCATGCCAAGACTCGAGGAGAATCCCAAGGTGTCCCTCGCACCTAGGCAGGAGTCCTGACGTCGCTGAACAAACACGTGTCTGGAAGGGCCCTCCCCGACGTAACTCGAGAATATACCTCAGGTTCCGGCCGCAACTCGAGAAAAACCGTGAGACTTCCCCTCGCCAGGAGATGAGTCCCGATTCCGCTACACTGCATGCAGAGCAATTCCGTATCCCAGATCAAACGTGAAAAGAGCCTTGATTTCCTTGATGGCACTCCAGAGAAAACCCAAGATCACAGACTCAAGTCTAGAGGGATCCTGAGGTCACTGTAGCAACACGAAAGGGCTCTGCAGACCCAAATCAACTCGAGATGAGAACTTAGTCCCTGGCTTCGACTCAAGAGGAATACCAACTTTCCACAAGCACCTCAAGAGGAGGCTTCTCTCAGCTACAGGTATGTGAGAGGGACCCTGAGTGTGTGGCCTCAAGTGGAATGGACACCGAGATGCTCTGACTCGAAGTAAGGCCGGATATCCCTGCAGTGAATTGAAAGCAGGCTCGTCTTGCATCTCCCAAGACGAAGGGATGTCTGAATGCCCTGTGGAGACCACAGAGAAAGACCTAGTTCTCTGCCTCATCGCGACCGGAGGCCTCACATCCTTTGAAAACTCGAGAGGTCCGCGGAGATCAATGTTTCCAAAGGAGACGATGCCTGACTCCTCTTGAAAATGGATAGGAGTCCCAGGATCCCTGTGGACGTGGGAAGGGACCCTGGGTCTCCCGCCTCACGTGGAGACGCGTCCCAATTGCCATGCCAAGACTCGAGGAGAATCCCAATGTGTCCCTCGCACCTAGGCAGGAGTCCTGACGTCGCTGAACCAACATGTGTCTGGAAGGGAACTCCCCGTCGTAACTCGAGAATATACCCCAGGTTCCGGCCGCAACTCGAGAAAAACCATGAGACTTCCCCCTCGCCGCGAGATGAGGCCCGATTCCCCTGCACTGCGTCCAGAGCAATTCCGTTTTCCACATCAAACGTGAAAAGAGCCTTGATTTCCTTGATGGCACTCCAGAGGAAACTCAAGATCACTGTCTCAAGTCTAGAGGGGTCCTGAGGTCACTGGAGCAACACGAAAGGGCTCCGTGGACCCAAAATCAACTCGAGATGAGAGCTTAGTGTCTGGCTTCGACTCAAGAGGAATACCAACTTTCCACAAGCACCTCAAGTGGAAGCTTCTCTCAGCTACAGGTATGTGAGAGGGACCCTGAGTTTGTGGCCTCAAGTGGAATGGACACCGAGATGCTCTGACTCGAAGTAAGGCCGGATATCCCTGCAGTGAATTGAATGCAGGCTCGTCTTGCATCTCCCAAGACGAAGGGGTGTCTGAATCACCTGTGGTGACCACAGAGAAAGAACTAGTTGTCCGCCTCATCGCGACCGGAGGCCTCACATCCTTTGAAAACTCGAGAGGTTCGCGGAGATCAATGCTTCCAAAGGAGACGATGCCTGACTCCTCTTGAAAATGGATAGGAGTCCCAGGATCCCTTTGGCACGTGGAAAGGGAACCTGGGTCTTCCGCCTTACGTGGAGACGCGTCCCAATTGCCATGCCAACACTCGAGGAGAATCCCGAGTTGTCCCTCGCACCAAGGCAGGTGTCTTGACGTCGCTGAACAAACACGTGTATGGAAGGGCCTTTCCCATTGTAACTCTAGACTATACCCAAGCTTCCGGCCGCAACTCGAGAAGAACCATGAGACTTCCCCCTCGCCGCGAGATGAGGCCCGATTCCCCTGCACTACATGCAAAGCAATTCCGTGTTCCACATCAAACATGAAAGGAGACTTGATTTCCTTGATGGCACTCCAGAGAAAACACAAGATCACTGTCTCAAGTCTAGAGGGATCCTGAGGTCACTGGAGCAACACGAAAGGGCTCCGTGGACCCCAAATCAACTAGAGATGCGAGGTTAGTCCCTGGCTTCGACTCAAGAGGAATACCAGCTTTCCACAAGCACCTGAAGAGTAGGCTTCTCTCAGCTACAGGTATGTGAGAGGGACCCTGAGTTTGTGGCCTCAAGTGGAATGGGCACCGAGATGCTCTGACTCGAAGTAAGGCCGGATATCCCTGCAGTGAATTAAATGCACGCTCGTCTTGCATCTCCCAAGACGAAGGGATGTCTGAATCCCTTGTGGAGACCACAGAGAAAGACCGAGTTCTCCGCCTCATTGCGACCTGAGGCCTCACTTCTTTGAAAACTCGAGAGGTCCGCGGAGATCAATGCTTCCAAAGGAGACGATGCCTGACTCCTCTTGAAAATGGATAGGAGTCCCAGGATCCCTGTGGCACGTGGAAAGGGACCCTGGGTCTCCTGCCTCACGTGGAGACGCGTCCCAATTGCCATGCCAAGACTCGAGGAGAATCTCGAGGTGTCCCTCGCACCTAGGCAGGAGTCCTGACGTCGCTGAACAAACACTTGTCTGGAAGGGCCCTCCCCGTTGTAACTCGAGAATATAACCCAGGTTCCGTCCGCAACTCGAGAAAAACCATGAGACTTCCCCTTCGGTGCGATATGAGGCCCGATTCCCCTGCACTGCGTGCAGAGCAATTCTGTGTTCCACATCAAACGTGAAAGGAGCCTTGATTTCCTTGATGGCACTCGAGAGAAAACAAAAGATCACTGGCTCTAGTCTAGAGGGATCCTGAGGTCACTGTAGCAACACGAAAGAGCTCCGTGGACCCCAAATCAACTCGAGATGAGAGCTTAGTCCCTGGCTTCGACTCAAGAGGAATACCAAGTTTCCACAAGCACCTCAAGAGGAGGCTTCTCTCAGCTACATGTATGTGAGAGGGACCCTGAATGTGTGGCCTCAAGTGGAATGGACACCGAGATGCTCTGAATCGAAGTAAGGCCGGATATCCCTGCAGTGAATTGAATGTTGGCTCGTCTTGAATCTCCCAAGACGAAGGGATGTCTGAATCCCCTGTTGAGACCACAGAGAAAGACCTAGTTCTCTGCCTCATCGCGACCGGAGGCCTCACATCCTTTGAAAACTCGAGAGGTCCGCGGAGATCAATGCTTCCAAAGGAGACGATGCCTGACTCCTCTTGAAAATGGATAGGAGTCCCAGCATCCCTCTGGTACGTGGAAAGGGACCCTGGGTCTCCCGTCTCACGTGGAGACGCGTCCCAAATGCCATGCCAAGACTAGTGGAGAATCGCGAAGTGTCCCTCGCACCTAGGCAGGAGTCCTGATGTCGCTGAACGAACACGTGTCTGGAAGGGCCCTCCCCATCGTAACTCGAGAATATACCCCAGGTTCCCGCCGCAACTCGAGAAAAACCATGAGACTTCCTCCTCGCCGCGAGATGAGGCCCGATTCCCCTGCACTGCGTGCAGAGCAAATCCGTGTTCCATATCAAACGTGAAAGGAGCCTTGATTTCCTTGATGGCACTCCAGAGAAAACCCAAGATCACTGTCTCAAGTCTAGAGGGATCCTCAGGTCACTGGAACAACACGAAAGGGCTCCGTGGACCCCAAATCTACTCGAGATGAGAGCTTATTCCTTGGCTTCGAGTCAAGAGGAATACCAACATTCCACAAGCACCTCAAGAGGAGGATTCTCTCAGCTACAGGTATGGGAGAGGGACCCTGAGTTTGTGGCCTCAAGTGGAGTGGACACCGAGATGCTCTGACTCGAAGTAAGGCCGGATATCCCTGCAGTGAATTGAATGCAGGCTTGTCTTGCATCTCCGAAGACGAAGGGATGTCTGAATCCCCTGTGGAGACCACAGAGAAAGACCTAGTCCTCCGCCTCATCGCGACCGGAGGCCTCACATCCTTTGAAAACTCGAGAGGTCCGGGGAGATCAATGCTTACAAAGGAGACGATGCTTGACTCCTCTTGAAAATGGATAGGAGTCCCAGGATCCCTGTGGCACGTTATAAGGGACCCTGGGTCTCCCGCCTCACGTGGAGACGCGGCCCAATTGCCATGCCAAGACTCGAGGAGAATCCCGAGGTGTCCCTCGCACCTAGGCAGGAGTCCTGACGTCGCTGAACAAACACGTGTCTGGAAGGGCCCTCCCCGTCGTAAGTCGAGAATATATCCCAGGTTCCGGCCGCAACTCGAGAAAAACCATGAGACTTCCCTTCACCGCGAGATGAGGCCCGATTCCCCTGCACTTCGTGCAGAGCAATTCCGTGTTCCACATCAAACGTGAAAGGAGCCTTGATTTCCTTGATGGCACTCCAGGGAAAACCCAAGATCACTGTCTCAAGTCTAGAGGGATCCTGAGGTCACTATAGCAACACGAAACGGTTCCTGGACCCCAAATCAACTCGAGATGAGAGCTTATTCCCTGGCTTCGACTCAAGAGGAATACCAACTTTCCACAAGCACCTCAAGAGGAGGCTTCTCTCAGCTACAGGTATGTGAGAGGGACCCAGAGTTTGTGGCCTCAAGTGGAATGGACACTGAGATGCTCTGTCTCGAAGTAAGGCCGGATATCCCTGCAGTCAATTGAATGCAGGCTCATCTTGCATCCCCCAGACGAAGGGATGTCTGCATCCCCTGTGGAGACCACAGAGATAGACCTAGTTCTCCGCCTCATCGCGACCGGAGGCCTCACATCCTTTGAAAACTCGAGAGGTCCGCGGGGATCCATGTTTCCAAATTAGACGATGCCTGACTACTCTTGAAAATGGATAGGAGTCCCAGGATCCCTGTGACACGTCGAAAGGAACCCTGGGTCTCCCGCCTCACGTGAAGTCGCGTCCCAATTGCCATGCCGAGACTCGACGAGAATCCCGAGGTGTCCCTCACACCTAGGCAGGAGTCCTGACATCGCTGAACAAACACGTGTCTGGAAGGGCCCTCCCCGTTGTAACTCGAGAATATACCCCAGGTCCCCGCCGCAACTCGAGAAAAACCATGAGACTTCCCCCTCGCCTCGAGATGAGGCCCGATTCCCCTGCACTGCGTGCAGAGCAGTTCCGTGTTCCACATCAAACGTGAAAGGAGCCTTGATTTCCTTGATGGCACTCCAGAGAAAACCCACGATCACTGTCTCAAGTCTAGAGGGAACCTGAGGTCACTGTAGCAAGACGAAAGGGCTCTGTGGACCCCAAATCAACTCGAGATGAGAGCTTAGTCCCTGGCTTCGACTCAAGAGGAACACCAACTTTCCACAAGCACCTCAAGAGGAGGCTTCTCTCAGGTACAGGTATGTGAGTGGGACCCTGAGTATGTGGCCTCAAGTGGAATGAACACCGAGATGCTCAGACTCGAAGTAAGGCCGGATATCCCTGCAGTGAATTGAATGCAGGCTCGTCCTGCATCTCCCAAGACGAAGGGATTTCTGCATTCCCTGTGGAGACCAGAGAGAAAGACCTAGTTCTCCGCCTCATCGCGACCGGAGGCCTCACATCCTTTGAAAACTCGAGAGGTCCGCGGAGATCAATGCTTCCAAAGGAGACGATGCCTGACTCCTCTTGAAAATGGATAGGAGTCCCAGGATGCCTGTGGCACGTGGAAAGGGACCCTGGGTCTCCCGCCTCACGTGGAGACGCGTCCCAATTGCCATGCCAAGACTCGAGGAGAATCCCGAGGTGTCCCTCGCACCTAGACAGGAGTCCTGACGTCGCTGAACAAACACGTGTCTGGAAGGGCCCTCCCCGTCGTAACTCGAGAATATACCCCAGGTTCCGGCCGCAACTAGAGAAAAACCATGAGACTTCCCACTCGCCGCGAGATGAGGCCCGATTCCCCTGCACTGCGTGCAGAGCAATTCCGTATCCCACATCAAACGTGAAAGGAGCCTTGATTTCCTTGATGGCACTCCAGACAAAACAAAAGATCACTGTCTCAAGTCTAGAGGGATCCTGAGGTCACTGGAGCAACACGAAAGGGCTCCGTGGACCCCAAATCTACTCGAGATGAGAACTTAGTCCCTGGCTTCGACTCAAGAGGAATTCCAACTTTCCACAAGCACCTCAAGAGGAGTCTTCTCTCAGCCACAGGTATGTGACAGGGACACTGAGTTTGTGGCCTCATGTGGAATGGACAACGAGATGCACTGATTCGAAGTAAGGCCGGATATCCCTGCAGTGAATTGAATGCAGGCTCGTCTTGCATCTCCCAAGACGAAGGGATGTCTGAATCCCCTGTGGAGACCACAGAGAAAGACCTAGTTCTCCGCCTCATCCCGACCGGAGGCTCACATCCTTTGAAAACTCGAGAGGTTCGCGGAGATCAATGCTTCCAAAGGAGACGATGCCTGACTCCTCTTGAAAATGGATAGGAGTCCCAGGATCCCTGTGGCACGTGGAAAGGGACCCTGGGTCTCCCGCCTCACGTGGAGACGCGTCCCTGTTGCCATGCCAAGACTCGACGAGAATACCGAGGTTTCCCTCGCACCTAGGCAGGAGTCCTGACGTCGCTGAACAAACACGTGTCTGGAAGGGCCCTCCCCGTCGTAACTCGAGAATATACCCCAGGTTCCGGCTGCAACTCGAGAAAAACCATGAGACTTCCCCCTCGGCGCGAAATGAGGCCCAATTCCCCTGCACTGCATACAGAGCAATTCCGTGTTCCACATCAAACGTGAAAGGAGCCTTGATTTCCTTGATGGCACTCCAGAGAAAACCCAAGATCACTGTCTCAAGTCTAGAGGGATCCTGAGGTCACTGGAGCAACAGGAAAGGGCTCCGTGGACCCCAAATCAACTCGAGATAAGAGCTTAGTCCCTGGCTTCGACTCAAGTGGAATACCAACTTTCCACAAGCACCTCAAGAGGAGGCTTCTCTCAGCTACAGGTATGTGAGAGGGACCCTGAGTTTGTGGCCTCAAGTCGAATGGACACCGAGATGCTCTGACTCGAAGTAAGGCCAGATATCCCTGCAGTGAATTAAATGCAGGCTAGTCTTCCATCTCCCAAAACGAAGGGATGTCTGAATCCCTTGTGGAGACCACAGAGAAAGACCTAGTTCTCCGCCTCATCGAGACCGGAGGCCTCACATACTTTGAAAACTCGAGAGGTCCGTGGAGATCAATGCTTCCAAAGAGACGATGCCTGACTCCCCTCGAAAATGGATAGGAGTCCCAGGATCACTGTGGCACGTGAAAAGGGAACCTGGGTCTCCCGCCTCATGAAAGACGCGTCCCAAATGCCATGCCAAGACTTTAGGAGAATCCGAAGGTGTCCCTCGCACCTATCACGTGTCTGGAAGGGTCCTCCATGTCGTAACTCGAGAATATACTCCAGGTTCCCGCCGCAACTCGAGATAAACCATGAGACTTCCCCCTCTTCGCGAGATGAGGCCCGATTCCCCTGCACGGCGTGCAGAGCAATTCCGTGTTACACATCAAACGTGAGAGGAGCCTTGATTTCCTTGATGGCACTCCAGAGAAAACACAAGATCACTGTCTCAAGTCTAGAGGGATCCTGAGGTCACTGGAGCAACACGAAAGGGCTCCGTGGAAACCAAATCAACTCGAGATGAGAGCTTAGTCCCTGGCTTCGACTCAAGACGAATACCAACTTTCCACAAGCACCTCAAGAGGAGGCTTCTCTCAGCTACAGGTATGTGAGCGGGACCCTGAGTTAGTGGCCTCAAGTGGAATGGACACCGAGATGCTCTGACTCGAAGTAAGGCCGGATATCCCTGCAGTGAATTGAATGCAGGCTCGTCTTGCATCTCCCAAGACGAAGGGATGTCTGAATCCCCTGTGGAGACCACAGAGAAAGACCTAGTTCTCCGCCTCATCGCGACAGGAGGCCTCACATCCTTTGAAAACTCGAGACTTCCGCGGAGATCAATGTTTCCAAAGGAGAGGATGTCTGACTCCTCTTGAAAATGGATAGGAGTCCCAGGATCCCTGTGGCACGTCGAAAGGGACCCTGGGTTTCCCGCCTCACGTGGAGACACGTCCCAATTGCCATGCCAAGACTCGAGGAGAATCCCGAGGTGTCCCTCGCACCTAGGCAGGAGTCCTGACGTCGCTGAACAAACACGTGTCTGGAAGGGCCCTCCCCGTCGTAACTCGAGAATATACCCCAGGTTCCGGCCGCAACTAGAGAAAAACCATGAGACTTCCCACTCGCCGCGAGATGAGGCCCGATTCCCCTGCACTGCGTGCAGAGCAATTCCGTATCCCACATCAAACGTGAAAGGAGCCTTGATTTCCTTGATGGCACTCCAGACAAAACAAAAGATCACTGTCTCAAGTCTAGAGGGATCCTGAGGTCACTGGAGCAACACGAAAGGGCTCCGTGGACCCCAAATCTACTCGAGATGAGAACTTAGTCCCTGGCTTCGACTCAAGAGGAATTCCAACTTTCCACAAGCACCTTAAGAGGAGTCTTCTCTCAGCCACAGGTATGTGACAGGGACACTGAGTTTGTGGCCTCATGTGGAATGGACAACGAGATGCACTGATTCAAATTAAGGCCGGATATCCCTGCAGTGAATTGAATGCAGGCTCGTCTTGCATCTCCCAAGACGAAGGGATGTCTGAATCCCCTGTGGAGACCACAGAGAAAGACCTAGTTCTCCGCCTCATCGCGACCGGAGGCTCACATCCTTTGAAAACTCGAGAGGTCCGCGGAGATCAATGCTTCCAAAGGAGACGATGCCTGACTCCTCTTGAAAATGGATAGGAGTCCCATGATCCCTGTGGCACGTGGAAAGGGACCATGGGTCTCCCGCCTCACGTGGAGACGCGTGCCAATTGCCATGCCAAGACTCGAGGAGAATCCCAAGGTGTCCCTCGCACCTAGGCAGGAGTCCTGACGTCGCTGAACAAACACGTGTCTGGAAGGGCCCTCCCCGACGTAACTCGAGAATATACCTCAGGTTCCGGCCGCAACTCGAGAAAAACCGTGAGACTTCCCCTCGCCAGGAGATGAGTCCCGATTCCGCTACACTGCATGCAGAGCAATTCCGTATCCCAGATCAAACGTGAAAAGAGCCTTGATTTCCTTGATGGCACTCCAGAGAAAACCCAAGATCACAGACTCAAGTCTAGAGGGATCCTGAGGTCACTGTAGCAACACGAAAGGGCTCTGCAGACCCAAATCAACTCGAGATGAGAACTTAGTCCCTGGCTTCGACTCAAGAGGAATACCAACTTTCCACAAGCACCTCAAGAGGGGGCTTCTCTCAGCTACAGGTATGTGAGAGGGACCCTGAGTGTGTGGCCTCAAGTGGAATGGACACCGAGATGCTCTGACTCGAAGTAAGGCCGGATATCCCTGCAGTGAATTGAATGCAGGCTCATCTTGCATCTCCCAAGACGAAGGGATGTCTGAATCCCCTGTGGAGACCACAGAGAAAGACCTAGTTCTCCGCCTCATCGCGACAGGAGGCCTCACATCCTTTGAAAACTCGAGACTTCCGCGGAGATCAATGCTTCCAAAGGAGAGGATGTCTGACTCCTCTTGAAAATGGATAGGAGTCCCAGGATCCCTGTGGCACGTCGAAAGGGACCCTGGGTTTCCCGCCTCACGTGGAGACACGTCCCAATTGCCATGCCAAGACTCGAGGAGAATCCCGAGGTGTCCCTCGCACCTAGGCAGGAGTCCTGACGTCGCTGAACAAACACGTGTCTGGAAGGGCCCTCCCCGTCGTAACTCGAGAATATACCCCAGGTTCCGGCCGCAACTAGAGAAAAACCATGAGACTTCCCACTCGCCGCGAGATGAGGCCCGATTCCCCTGCACTGCGTGCAGAGCAATTCCGTATCCCACATCAAACGTGAAAGGAGCCTTGATTTCCTTGATGGCACTCCAGACAAAACAAAAGATCACTGTCTCAAGTCTAGAGGGATCCTGAGGTCACTGGAGCAACACGAAAGGGCTCCGTGGACCCCAAATCTACTCGAGATGAGAACTTAGTCCCTGGCTTCGACTCAAGAGGAATTCCAACTTTCCACAAGCACCTCAAGAGGAGTCTTCTCTCAGCCACAGGTATGTGACAGGGACACTGAGTTTGTGGCCTCATGTGGAATGGACAACGAGATGCACTGATTCAAATTAAGGCCGGATATCCCTGCAGTGAATTGAATGCAGGCTCGTCTTGCATCTCCCAAGTCGAAGGGATGTCTGAATCCCCTGTGGAGACCACAGAGAAAGACCTAGTTCTCCGCCTCATCGCGACCGGAGGCTCACATCCTTTGAAAACTCGAGAGGTCCGCGGAGATCAATGCTTCCAAAGGAGACGATGCCTGACTCCTCTTGAAAATGGATAGGAGTCCCATGATCCCTGTGGCACGTGGAAAGGGACCATGGGTCTCCCGCCTCACGTGGAGACGCGTGCCAATTGCCATGCCAAGACTCGAGGAGAATCCCAAGGTGTCCCTCGCACCTAGGCAGGAGTCCTGACGTCGCTGAACAAACACGTGTCTGGAAGGGTCCTCCCCGACGTAACTCGAGAATATACCTCAGGTTCCGGCCGCAACTCGAGAAAAACCGTGAGACTTCCCCTCGCCAGGAGATGAGTCCCGATTCCGCTACACTGCATGCAGAGCAATTCCGTATCCCAGATCAAACGTGAAAAGAGCCTTGATTTCCTTGATGGCACTCCAGAGAAAACCCAAGATCACAGACTCAAGTCTAGAGGGATCCTGAGGTCACTGTAGCAACACGAAAGGGCTCTGCAGACCCAAATCAACTCGAGATGAGAACTTAGTCCCTGGCTTCGACTCAAGAGGAATACCAACTTTCCACAAGCACCTCAAGAGGAGGCTTCTCTCAGCTACAGGTATGTGAGAGGGACCCTGAGTGTGTGGCCTCAAGTGGAATGGACACCGAGATGCTCTGACTCGAAGTAAGGCCGGATATCCCTGCAGTGAATTGAAAGCAGGCTCGTCTTGCATCTCCCAAGACGAAGGGATGTCTGAATGCCCTGTGGAGACCACAGAGAAAGACCTAGTTCTCTGCCTCATCGCGACCGGAGGCCTCACATCCTTTGAAACCTCGAGAGGTCCGCGGAGATCAATGTTGCCAAAGGAGACGATGCCTGACTCCTCTTGAAAATGGATAGGAGTCCCAGGATCCCTGTGGACGTGGGAAGGGACCCTGGGTCTCCCGCCTCACGTGGAGACGCGTCCCAATTGCCATGCCAAGACTCGAGGAGAATCCCAATGTGTCCCTCGCACCTAGGCAGGAGTCCTGACGTCGCTGAACCAACATGTGTCTGGAAGGGAACTCCCCGTCGTAACTCGAGAATATACCCCAGGTTCCGGCCGCAACTCGAGAAAAACCATGAGACTTCCCCCTCGCCGCGAGATGAGGCCCGATTCCCCTGCACTGCGTCCAGAGCAATTCCGTTTTCCACATCAAACGTGAAAGGAGCCTTGATTTCCTTGATGGCACTCCAGAGGAAACTCAAGATCACTGTCTCAAGTCTAGAGGGGTCCTGAGGTCACTGGAGCAACACGAAAGGGCTCCGTGGACCCAAAATCAACTCGAGATGAGAGCTTAGTGTCTGGCTTCGACTCAAGAGGAATACCAACTTTCCACAAGCACCTCAAGTGGAAGCTTCTCTCAGCTACAAGTATGTGAGAGGGACCCTGAGTTTGTGGCCTCAAGTGGAATGGACACCGAGATGCTCTGACTCGAAGTAAGGCCGGATATCCCTGCAGTGAATTGAATGCAGGCTCGTCTTGCATCTCCCAAGACGAAGGGGTGTCTGAATCACCTGTGGTGACCACAGAGAAAGAACTAGTTGTCCGCCTCATCGCGACCGGAGGCCTCACATCCTTTGAAAACTCGAGAGGTTCGCGGAGATCAATGCTTCCAAAGGAGACGATGCCTGACTCCTCTTGAAAATGGATAGGAGTCCCAGGATCCCTGTGGCACGTGGAAAGGGAACCTGGGTCTTCCGCCTTACGTGGAGACGCGTCCCAATTGCCATGCCAACACTCGAGGAGAATCCCGAGTTGTCCCTCGCACCAAGGCAGGTGTCTTGACGTCGCTGAACAAACACGTGTATGGAAGGGCCTTTCCCATTGTAACTCTAGACTATACCCAAGCTTCCGGCCGCAACTCGAGAAGAACCATGAGACTTCCCCCTCGCCGCGAGATGAGGCCCGATTCCCCTGCACTACATGCAAAGCAATTCCGTGTTCCACATCAAACATGAAAGGAGACTTGATTTCCTTGATGGCACTCCAGAGAAAACACAAGATCACTGTCTCAAGTCTAGAGGGATCCTGAGGTCACTGGAGCAACACGAAAGGGCTCCGTGGACCCCAAATCAACTAGAGATGCGAGGTTAGTCCCTGGCTTCGACTCAAGAGGAATACCAGCTTTCCACAAGCACCTGAAGAGTAGGCTTCTCTCAGCTACAGGTATGTGAGAGGGACCCTGAGTTTGTGGCCTCAAGTGGAATGGGCACCGAGATGCTCTGACTCGAAGTAAGGCCGGATATCCCTGCAGTGAACTAAATGCACGCTCGTCTTGCATCTCCCAAGACGAAGGGATGTCTGAATCCCCTGTGGAGACCACAGAGAAAGACCGAGTTCTCCGCCTCATTGCGACCTGAGGCCTCACTTCTTTGAAAACTCGAGAGGTCCGCGGAGATCAATGCTTCCAAAGGAGACGATGCCTGACTCCTCTTGAAAATGGATAGGAGTCCCAGGATCCCTGTGGCACGTGGAAAGGGACCCTGGGTCTCCTGCCTCACGTGGAGACGCGTCCCAATTGCCATGCCAAGACTCGAGGAGAATCTCGAGGTGTCCCTCGCACCTAGGCAGGAGTCCTGACGTCGCTGAACAAACACTTGTCTGGAAGGGCCCTCCCCGTTGTAACTCGAGAATATAACCCAGGTTCCGTCCGCAACTCGAGAAAAACCATGAGACTTCCCCTTCGGTGCGATATGAGGCCCGATTCCCCTGCACTGCGTGCAGAGCAATTCTGTGTTCCACATCAAACGTGAAAGGAGCCTTGATTTCCTTGATGGCACTCGAGAGAAAACAAAAGATCACTGGCTCTAGTCTAGAGGGATCCTGAGGTCACTGTAGCAACACGAAAGAGCTCCGTGGACCCCAAATCAACTCGAGATGAGAGCTTAGTCCCTGGCTTCGACTCAAGAGGAATACCAAGTTTCCACAAGCACCTCAAGAGGAGGCTTCTCTCAGCTACATGTATGTGAGAGGGACCCTGAATGTGTGGCCTCAAGTGGAATGGACACCGAGATGCTCTGAATCGAAGTAAGGCCGGATATCCCTGCAGTGAATTGAATGTCGGCTCGTCTTGAATCTCCCAAGACGAAGGGATGTCTGAATCCCCTGTTGAGACCACAGAGAAAGACCTAGTTCTCTGCCTCATCGCGACCGGAGGCCTCACATCCTTTGAAAACTCGAGAGGTCCGCGGAGATCAATGCTTCCAAAGGAGACGATGCCTGACTCCTCTTGAAAATGGATAGGAGTCCCAGCATCCCTCTGGTACGTGGAAAGGGACCCTGGGTCTCCCGCCTCACGTGGAGACGCGTCCCAAATGCCATGCCAAGACTAGTGGAGAATCGCGAAGTGTCCCTCGCACCTAGGCAGGAGTCCTGACGTCGCTGAACGAACACGTGTCTGGAAGGGCCCTCCCCATCGTAACTCGAGAATATACCCCAGGTTCCCGCCGCAACTCGAGAAAAACCATGAGACTTCCTCCTCGCCGCGAGATGAGGCCCGATTCCCCTGCACTGCGTGCAGAGCAATTCCGTGTTCCATATCAAACGTGAAAGGAGCCTTGATTTCCTTGATGGCACTACAGAGAAAACCCAAGATCACTGTCTCAAGTCTAGAGGGATCCTCAGGTCACTGGAACAACACGAAAGGGCTCCGTGGACCCCAAATCTACTCGAGATGAGAGCTTATTCCTTGGCTTCGAGTCAAGAGGAATACCAACATTCCACAAGCACCTCAAGAGGAGGATTCTCTCAGCTACAGGTATGGGAGAGGGACCCTGAGTTTGTGGCCTCAAGGGGAATGGACACCGAGATGCTCTGACTCGAAGTAAGGCCGGATATCCCTGCAGTGAATTGAATGCAGGCTTGTCTTGCATCTCCCAAGACGAAGGGATGTCTGAATCCCCTGTGGAGACCACAGAGAAAGACCTAGTCCTCCGCCTCATCGCGACAGGAGGCCTCACATCCTTTGAAAACTCGAGAGGTCCGGGGAGATCAATGCTTACAAAGGAGACGATGCTTGACTCCTCTTGAAAATGGATAGGAGTCCCAGGATCCCTGTGGCACGTTATAAGGGACCCTGGGTCTCCCGCCTCACGTGGAGACGCGGCCCAATTGCCATGCCAAGACTCGAGGAGAATCCCGAGGTGTCCCTCGCACCTAGGCAGGAGTCCTGACGTCGCTGAACAAACACGTGTCTGGAAGGGCCCTCCCCGTCGTAAGTCGAGAATATATCCCAGGTTCCGGCCGCAACTCGAGAAAAACCATGAGACTTCCCTTCACCGCGAGATGAGGCCCGATTCCCCTGCACTTCGTGCAGAGCAATTCCGTGTTCCACATCAAACGTGAAAGGAGCCTTGATTTCCTTGATGGCACTCCAGGGAAAACCCAAGATCACTGTCTCAAGTCTAGAGGGATCCTGAGGTCACTATAGCAACACGAAACGGTTCCTGGACCCCAAATCAACTCGAGATGAGAGCTTAGTCCCTGACTTCGACTCAAGAGGAATACCAACTTTCCACAAGCACCTCAAGAGGAGGCTTCTCTCAGCTACAGGTATGTGAGAGGGACCCAGAGTTTGTGGCCTCAAGTGGAATGGACACTGAGATGCTCTGTCTCGAAGTAAGGCCGGATATCCCTGCAGTCAATTGAATGCAGGCTCATCTTGCATCCCCCAGACGAAGGGATGTCTGCATCCCCTGTGGAGACCACAGAGATAGACCTAGTTCTCCGCCTCATCGCGACCGGAGGCCTCACATCCTTTGAAAACTCGAGAGGTCCGCGGGGATCCATGTTTCCAAATGAGACGATGCCTGACTACTCTTGAAAATGGATAGGAGTCCCAGGATCCCTGTGACACGTCGAAAGGGACCCTGGGTCTCCCGCCTCACGTGAAGACGCGTCCCAATTGCCATGCCGAGACTCGACAAGAATCCCGAGGTGTCCCTCACACCTAGTCAGGAGTCCTGACATCGCTGAACAAACACGTGTCTGGAAGGGCCCTCCCCGTTGTAACTCGAGAATATACCCCAGGTCCCCGCCGCAACTCGAGAAAAACCATGAGACTTCCCCCTCGCCTCGAGATGAGGCCCGATTCCCCTGCACTGCGTGCAGAGCAGTTCCGTGTTCCACATCAAACGTGAAAGGAGCCTTGATTTCCTTGATGGCACTCCAGAGAAAACCCACGATCACTGTCTCAAGTCTAGAGGGAACCTGAGGTCACTGTAGCAAGACGAAAGGGCTCTGTGGACCCCAAATCAACTCGAGATGAGAGCTTAGTCCCTGGCTTCGACTCAAGAGGAACACCAACTTTCCACAAGCACCTCAAGAGGAGGCTTCTCTCAGCTACAGGTATGTGAGTGGGACCCTGAGTATGTGGCCTCAAGTGGAATGAACACCGAGATGCTCAGACTCGAAGTAAGGCCGGATATCCCTGCAGTGAATTGAATGCAGGCTCGTCCTGCATCTCCCAAGACGAAGGGATTTCTGCATTCCCTGTGGAGAGCAGAGAGAAAGACCTAGTTCTCCGCCTCATCGCGACCGGAGGCCTCACATCCTTTGAAAACTCGAGAGGTCCGCGGAGATCAATGCTTCCAAAGGAGACGATGCCTGACTCCTCTTGAAAATGGATAGGAGTCCCAGGATGCCTGTGGCACGTGGAAAGGGACCCTGGGTCTCCCGCCTCACGTGGAGACGCGTCCCAATTGCCATGCCAAGACTCGAGGAGAATCCCGAGGTGTCCCTCGCACCTAGACAGGAGTCCTGACGTCGCTGAACAAACACGTGTCTGGAAGGGCCCTCCCCGTCGTAACTCGAGAATATACCCCAGGTTCCGGCCGCAACTCGAGAAAAAACAGGAGACTTCCCACTTGCCGCGAGATGAAGCCCGATTCCCCTGCACTGCGTGCAGAGCAATTCCGTGTTCCACATCAAACGTGAAAGGAGCCTTGATTTCCTTGATGGCACTCCAGAGAAAACCCAAGATCACTGTCTCAAGTCTAGAGAGATCCTGAGGTCACTGGAGCAACACGAAAGGGCTCCGTGGACCCCAAATCAACTCGAGATGAGAGCTTAGTCCCTGGCTTCGACTCAAGAGGAATACCAACTTTCCAAAAGCACCTCAAGAGGAGGCTTCTCTCAGCTACAGGTATGTGAGAGGCACCCTGAGCTTGTGGCTGCAAGTGAAATGGACACCGAGATGCTCTGACTTGAAGTAAGGCCGGATATCCCTGCAGTTAATTGAGTGCAGGCTCGTCTTGCATCTCCCAAGACGAAGGTATGTCTGAATCCCATGTGGAGACCACAGAGATAGACCTAGTTCTCCGCCTCATCGCGACCGGAGGCCTCACATCCTTTGAAAACTCGAGAGGTCCGCGGAGATCAATGTTTCCAAATTAGACGATGCCTGACTCCTCTTGAAAATGGATAGGAGTCCCAGGATGCCTGTGGCACGTGGAAAGGGACCCTGGGTCTCCCGCCTCACGTGGAGACGCGTCCCAATTGCCATGCCGAGACTCGACGAGAATCCCGAGGTGTCCCTGGCACCTAGGCAGGAGTCCTGACATCGCTGAACAAACACGTGTCTGGAATGGCCCTCCCTGTTATAACTTGAGAATATACCGCAGGTTCCGGCCGCAACTCGAGAAAACCCATGAGACTTCCCCCTCGCCGCGAGATGAGACCCGATTCCCCTGCACTGCGTGCAGAGCAGTTCCGTGTTCCACATCAAACGTGAAAGGAGCCTTGATTTCCTTGATGGCACTCCAGAGAAAACCCAAGATCACTGTCTCAATTCTAGAGCGATCCTGAGGTCACTGGAGCAACACGAAAGGGCTCAGTGGACCCCAAATCAACTCGAGATGAGAGCTTAGTCCCTGGCTTCGACTCAAGAGGAATATCAACTTTCCACAAGCACCTCAAGAGGAGGCTTCTCTCAGCTACAGGTATGAGAGAGGGACCCTGATTTTGTGGCCTCAAGTGGAATGGACACCGAGATACTCTGACTCGAGGTAAGGCCGAATATCCCTGCAGTGAATTGAATGCAGGCTCGGCTTGCATCTCCCAAGACGAAGGGATGTCTGAATCCCCTGTGGAGACCACAGAGAAAGACCTAGTTCTCCACCTCATCGCGACCGGAGGCCTCACATCCTTTGAAAACTCGAGAGGTCCGTGGAGATCAATGCTTCCAAAGGAGACGATGCCTGACTCCTCTTGAAAATGGATAGGAGTCCCAGGATCCGTGTGGCACGTGGAAAGGGACCCTGGGTCTCCCGCCTCACGTGGAGACGCGTCCCAATGGCAATGCCAAGACTCGAGGAGAATCCCGAGGTGTCCCTGGCACCTAGGCAGGAGTCCTGACATCGCTGAACAAACACGTGTCTAAAAGGGCCCTCCCCGTCGTAACTCGAGAATATACCCCAGGTTCCGGCCGCAACTCGAGAAAAACCATGAGACTTCCCACTCGCTGTGAGGTGAGGCCCGATTCCCCTGCACTGCGTGCACAGCAATTCCGTGTTCCACATCAAACGAGAAAAAAGCCTTGATTTCCTTGATGGCACTCCAGAGAAAACCCAAGATCACTGTCTCAAGTCTAGAGGGATCCTGAAGTCACTGTAGCAACACGAAAGGGCTCTATGTACCCCAAATCAACTCCAGATGAAGCTTAGTCCCTGGCTTCGACTCAAGGGGAATACCAACTTTCCACAAGCACCTCAAGAGGAGGCTTCTCTCAGCTACAGGTATGTGAGAGGGACCTTGAGTTTGTGGCCTCAAGTGGAATGGACACCGAGAAGCTCTGACTCAAAGTTAGGCCGGATATCCCTGCAGTGAATTGAATGCAGGCTCGTCTTGCATCTCCCAAGACGAAGGGATGTCTGCATCCCCTGTGGAGACCACAGAGAAAGATCTAGTTCTCCGCCTCATCGCGACCGGAAGTCTCACATCCTTTGAAAACTCGAGAGGTCCGGGGAGATCAATGCTTCCAAAGGAGACGATGCCTGACTCCTCTTGAAAATGGATAGAAGTCCCAGGATCCGTGTGGGACGTGGAAAGGGACCCTGGGTCTCCCGCCTCACGTGGAGACGCGTCCCAATTGCCATGCCAAGACTCGAGGAGAATCCCGAGGTGTCCCTCGCACCTAGGCAGGAGTCCTGACGTCGCTGAAGAAACACGTGTTTGGAAGGGACCTCCCCATCGTAACTCGCGAATATACCCCAGGTTCCGGTCGCAACTCGAGAAAAACCATGAGACTTCCCACTTGCCGCGAGATGAGGCCCGATTCCCCTGCACTGCGTGCAGAGCAATTCCATGTTCCACATCAAACGTGAAAGGAGCCTTGATTTCCTTGATGGCACTCCAGAGAAAACCCAAGATCACTGTCTCAAGTCTAGAGGGATCCTGAGGTCACTGTAGCAAAACAAAAGGGCTCCGTGGACCCCAATTCAACTCGAGATGAGAGCTTAGTCCCTGGCTTCGACTCAAGAGGAATACCAACTTTCCACAAGCACCTCAAGAGGAGGCTTCTCTCAGCTACAGGTATGTGAGAGGGACCCTGAGTTTGTGGCCTAAAGTGGAATGGACACCGAGATGCTCTGACTCGAAGTAAGGCAGGATATCCCTGCAGTGAATTGAATGCCGGCTCGTCTTGCATCTCCCAAGACGAAGGGATGTCTGCATCCCCTGTGGAGACCACAGAGAAAGACCTACTTCTCCGCCTCATCTCGACCGGAGGCCTCACATCCTTTGAAAACTCGAGAGGTCCCTGGAGATCAATGCTTACAAAGGAGACGATGCCTCACTCCTCTTGAAAATGGATAGGAGTCCCAGGATCCCTGTGGCACGTGGAAAGGGACCCTGGGTCTCCCGCCTCACGTGGAGACGCGTCCCAATTGCCATGCCAAGACTCGAGGAGGATCCCGAGGTGTCCCTCGCACCTAGGCAGGAGTCCTGACTTCGCTGAGCAAACACGTGTCTGGAAGGGCCCTCCCCGTCATAACTCGAGAATATACCCCAGGGTCTGGCCGCAACTCGAGAAAAACCATGAGACTTCCAACTCGCCGGGAGATGAGGTCCAATTCAACTGCACTGCGTGCAGAGCAATTCCGTGTTCCACATCAAACATGATGGGAGCCTTGATTTCCTTGATGGCACTCCAGAGAAAACCCAAGATCACTGTCTCAAGTCTAGAGGGATCCTGAGGTCACTGTAGCAACACGAAAGGACTCCGTGGACGCCAAATCAACTCGAGATGACAGCTTCGTCCCTGGCTTCGAATCAAGAGGAATACCAACTTTCCACAAGCACCTCAAGAGGAGGCTTCTCTCAGCTACAGGTATGTGAGAGGGACCCTGAGTTTGTGGCCTCAAGTGGAATGGACACCGAGATGCTCTGACTCGAAGTAAGGCCGGATATCCCTGCAGTGAATTGAATGCAGGCTCGTCTTGCATCTCCCAAGACGAAGGGATGTCTGAATCCCCTGTGGAGACCACAGAGAAAGACCTAGTTCTCCACCTCATCGTGCCGGAGGCCTCACAACCTTTGAAAACTCGAGAGGTCCGCGGAGATCTATGCTTCCAAAGGAGACGATGACTGACTCCTCTTGAAAATGGATAGGAGTCTCTGGATCCCTGTGGCACGAGGAAAGGGACACTGGGTCTCTCCCCTCATTTGGAGACGCGTCCCAATTGCCATGCCAAGACTCGATGGGAATCCCGAGGTGTCCCTCGCACCTAGGCAGGAGTCCTGACGTCGCTGATCAAACACGTGTCTGGAAGGGCCCTCCCCGTCGTAACTCGGGAATATACCCCAGGTTCCGGCCGCAACTCGAGAAAAACCATGAGACTTCCCCCTCGCCGCGAGATGATGCCCGTTTCCCCTGCACTGCGTGCAGAGCAATTCCGTGTTCCACATCAAACGTGAAAGGAGCCTTGATTTCCTTGATGGCACTCCAGAGAAAACCCAAGATCACTGTCTCAAGTCTAGAGGGATCCTGAGGTAACTGGAGCAACACAAAAGGGCTCCGTGGACCCCAAGTCAACTCGAGATGAGAGCTTAGTCCTTGGCTTCTACTCAAGAGGAACACCACCTTTCCACAAGCACCTCAAGAGGAGGCTTCTCTCAGCTACACGTATGTGAGAGTGACCCTGAGTTTGTGGCCTCAAGTGGAATGGACACCGAGATGCTCTGACTCGAAGTAAGGCCGGATATCCCTGCAGTGAATTGAATGCAGGCTCGTCTTGCATCTCCCAAGACGAAGGGATGTCTGAATCCCCTTTGGAGTCCACAGAGAAAGACCTAGTCCTCCGCCTACCGCGAACGGAGGCCTCACGTCCTTTGAAAATTCGAGAGGTCCGCGGAGATCAATGCTTCCAAAGGAGAAGATGACTTGAAAATGGAAAGGAGTCCCAGGATCCCTGTGGCACGTGGAAAGGTACCCTAGGTCTCCCGCCTCACGTGGAGACGCGTCCCAATTGCCATGCCAAGACTCGAGGAGAATCCCGAGGTGTCCCTCGCACCTTGGCAGGAGTCCTGACGTCGCTGAACAAACAAGTGTCTGGAAGGGCCCTCCCCGTCGTAACTCGAGAATATACCCCGGGTTCCGGCCGCAACTCGAGAAAAACCATGAGACTTCCCCTTTGCCGCGAGATGAGGCCTGATTCCCCTGCACTGCGTGCAGAGCAATTCCGTGTTCCACATCAAACGTGAAAGGAGCCTTGATTTCCTTGATGGCACTCCAGAGAAAACCCAAGATCACTGTCTCAAGTCTAGAGGGATCCTGAGGTCACTGGAGCAACACGAAAGGGCTCCATGGACCCCAAGTCAACTCGAGATGATATCTTAGTCCCTGGCTTCGACTCAAGAGGAATACGAACTTTCCACAAGCCACTCAAGAGGAGGCTTCTCTCAGCTACAGGTATGTGAGAGGGACCCTGAGGTTGTGGCTTCAAGTGGAATGGACACCGAGATGCTCTGACTCGAAGGAAGGCCGGATATCCCTGCAGTGAATTGAATGCAGGCTCGTCTTGCATCTCCCAAGACGAAGGGTTGTCTGAATCCCCTGTGGAGACCACAGAGAAAGACCTCGTTCTCCGCCTCATCGAGACCGGAGGCCTCACATCCTTTGAAACTGGAGAGATCCGCGGAGATCAATACTTCCAATGGAGACGATGCCTGCCTCCTCTTGAAAATGGATAGGAGTCCCAGGATCCCTGTGGCACGTGGAAAGGGACCCTTGGTCTCCCGCCTCACGTGGAGACGCGTCCAAATTGCCATGCCAAGACTCGAGGACAATCCCGAAGTGTCCCTCGCACCTAGGCAGGAGTCCTGACGTCGCTGAACAAACACGTGTCTGGAAGGGCCCTCCCCGTCGTAACTCGAGAATATACCCCAGGTGCGGGCCGTAACTCGAGAAAAACCATGAGATTTCCCCCTCGCCGCGAGTTGAGGCCCGATTCCCCTGCACTGCATGCAGAGCAATTCCGTGTTCCACATCAAACGTGAAAGGAGCCTTGATATCCTTGATGGCACTCCAGAGAAAACCCAAGATCACTGTCTCAAGTCTAGAGGGATCCTGAGGTCATTGGACCAAAAGGAAAGGGCTCCGTGGACCCCAAATCAACTCGAGATGAGAGCTTAGTCCCTGGCTTCGACTCAAGAGGAATACCAACTTTCCACAAGCACCTCCAGAGGAGGCTTCTCTCAGCTACAGGTATGTGAGAGGAACCCTGAGTTTGTGGCCTCAAGTGGAATGGACACCGAGATGATCTGACTCGAAGTAAGGCATGATATCCCTGCAGTGAATTGAATGCAGGCTCGTCTTGCATCTCCCAAGACGAAGGGTTGTCTGAATCCCCTGTGGAGACCACAGAGAAAGACCGAGTTCTCCGCCTCATTGCGACCGGAGGCCTCACATCCTTTGAAAACTCAAGAGGTCCGCGGAGATCAATGCTTCCAAAGGAGACGATGATTGACTCCTCTTGAAAATGGATAGGAGTCCCAGGATCCCTGTGGCACGTGGAAAGGGACCCTGGGTCTCCCGCCTCACGTGGAGACGCGTCCCAATTGCCATGCCAAGACTCGAGGGGAATCCCGAGGTGTCCCTCACACCTAGGCAGGAGTCCTGACGTCGCTGAACAAACACGTGTCTGGAAGGGCCCTCCCCATCGTAACTCGAGAATATACCCCAGGTTCCGGCAGCAACTCCAGAAAAACCATGAGACATCGCCCTTGTCGCGAGATGAGGCCCGATTCCCCTGCACTGCGTGCAGAGCAATTCCGTGTTCCACATCAAACGTGAAAGGAGCCTTGATTTCCTTGATGGCACTCCAGAGAAATCCCAAGATCACTGTCTCAAGTCTAGAGGGATCCTGAGGTCACTGGAGCAACAGAAAAGGGCCCCATGGACCCCAAATCAACTCGAGATGAGAGGTTAGTACCTGGCTTCGACTCAAGAGGAAGACGAACTTTCCACAAGCATCTCAACAGGAGGCTTCTCTCAGCTACAGGTATGTGAGAGGGACCCTGAGTTTGTGGCCTGAAGTGGAATGGACACCGAGATGCTCTGACTCGAAGTAAGGCCGGATATCCCTGCAGTGAATTGAATGCAGGCTCGTCTTGCATCTCCCAAGATGACGGGATGTCTGAATCCCATGTGGAGACCACAGAGAAAGACCGAGTTCTCCACCTCATCGCGACTGGAGGCCTCACATCCTTTGAAAACTCGAGAGGTTCGGGGAGATCAATGCTTCCAAAGGAGACGATGCCTGACTCCTCTTGAAAATGGATAGGAGTCCCAGGATCACTGTGGCACGTGGAAAGGGACCCTGGGTCTCCCGCCTCACGTGGAGACGCGTCCCAATTGCCATGCCAAGGCTCGAAGAGAATCCCGAGGTGTCCCTCGCACTTAGGCCGGAGTCCTGACGTCGCTGGAAAAACACGTGTCTGGAAGGGCCCTCCCCATCGTAACTCGAGATTATACCACAGGTTCGGGCTACAACTCGAGAAAAACCATGAGCCTTCCCCCTCGCCGCAAGATGAGGCCTGATTCCCCTGAACTGCGTGCAGAGCAATTCTGTGTTTCACATCAAACGTGAAAGGAGCCTTGATTTCCTTGATGGCACTCCAGAGAAACCCCAAGATCACTGTCTCAAGTCGAGAGGTATCCTGAGGTCACTGTAGCAAAACGAAAGGGCTCCGTGGACTCCAAATCAACTCGAGATGAGAGCTTCGTCCCTGGCTTCGACTCAAGAGGAATACCAACTTTCCACAAGCACTTCAAGAGGAGGCTTCTCTCAGCTACATGTATGTGAGAGGGTCCCTGAGTTTGTGGCCTCAAGCGGAATGGACACCGAGATGCTCTGACTCGAAGTATGGCCGGATATCCCTGCAGTAAATTGAATGAAGTCTCGTCTTGCATCTCCCAAGACGAAGGGATGTCTGAATCCCCTGTGGAGACCACAGAGAAAGACCTAGTTCTCCGCCTCATCCCGACCGGAGGCGTCACATCCATTGAAAACTCGAGTGGTCCGCGGAGATCAATGCTTCCAAAGGATACGATGACTGACTCCGCTTGAAAATGGATAGGAGTCCCAGGATCCCTGTGGCACGTGGAAAGGAAACCTGGGTCTCCCACCTCACGAGGAGACGCGTCCCAATTGCAATGCAAAGACTCGAGGAGAATCCCGAGGTGTCCCTCGCACCTAGGCACTAGTCCTGACGTCGCTGAACAAACACGTGTCTGAAAGGGCCCTCCCCGTCGTAACTCGAGAATATACCCCAGGTTCCGGCCGCAACTCCAGAAAAATCATGAGCCTTCCTCCTCGCCGCGAGATGAGGCCCGATTCCCCTGAACTGCGTGCAGAGCAATTCTGTGTTCCACATCAAACGTGAAAGGAGACTTGATTTCCTTGATGGCACTCCAGAGAAACCCCAAGATCACTGTCTCTAGTCTAGAGGGATCCTGAGGTCACTGTAGCAACACGAAAGGTCTCCGTGGACCCCAAATCAACTCGAGATGAGAGCTTCGTCCCTGGCTTCGACTCAAGAGGAATAACAACTTTCCACAAGCACCTCAAGAGGAGGCTTCTCTCAGCTACATGTATGTGAGACGGTCCCTGAGTTTGTGGCCTCAAGTGGAATGGACACCGAGATGCTCTGACTCGAATTAAGGCCGGATATCCCTGCAGTGAATTGAATGCAGGTTCGTCTTGCATCTCCCAAGACGAAGGGTTGTCTGAATCCCCTGTGGAGACCACAGAGAAAGACCGAGTTCTCCACCTCATCGCGACCGGAGGCCTCACATCCTTTGAAAACTCGAGAGGTCCACGGAGATCAATGCTTCCAAAGGAGACGATGCCTGACTCCTCTTGAAAATGGATAGGAGACCCAGGATCCCTGTGGCACGTGGAAAGGGACCCTGGGTCTCCCGCCTCACGTGGAGACGCATCCCAATTGCCATGCCAAGACTCGAGGAGAATCCCGAGGTGTCCCTCGCACCTAGGCAGGAATCCTGACGTCGCTGAACAAACACGTGTCTGGAAGGGCCCTCCCCGTCGTAACTCGAGAATATACCCCAGGTTCGGGCCGCAACTCTAGAAAAACATTGAGATTTCCCCCTCGCCGCGAGTTGAGGCCCGATTCCCCTGCACTGCATGCAGAGCAATTCCGTGTTCCACATCAAACGTGAAAGGAGCCTTGATTTCCTTGATGGCACTCCAGAGAAAACCCAAGATCACTGTCTCAAGTCTAGAGGGATCCTGAGGTCACTGGAGCAACACGAAAGGGCTCCGTGGACCCCAAATCAACTCGAGATGAGAGCTTAGTCCCTGGCTTCGACTCAAGAGGAATACCAACTTTCCACAAGCACCTCAAGAGGAGGCTTCTCTCAGCTACAGGTATATTTGAGGGACCCTGAGTTTGTGGCCTCAAGTGGAATGGACACCGAGATGCTCTGACTCGAAGTGAGGCCGGATATCCCTGCAGTGAATTGAATGCAGGCTCGTCTTGCATCTCCCAAGACGAAGGGTTGTCTGAATCCCCTGTGGAGACCACAGAGAAAGACCTAGTCCTCCACCTCAATGCAACCGGAGGCCTCATATTCTTTGAAAACTCGAGAGGTCCACGGAGATCAATACTTCCGAAGGAGACGATGCCTGATTCTTCTTGAAAATGGATAGGAGTCCCAGGATCCCTGTGGCACGTGGAAAGGGACACTGGGTCTCCCGCCTCAGGTGGAGACGCGTCCCAATTGCCATGTCAAGACACGAGGACAATCCCGAGGTGTCCCTGGCACATAGGCAGGAGTCCTGACGTCGCTGAACAAACACATGTCTGGAAGGGCCCTCCCCGTCGTAACTCGAGAATATACCCCAGGTTCCGGCCGGAACTCGAGAAAAACCATGAGACATCCCCCTTGCCGCAAGATGAGGCCCGATTCCCCGGCACTGCATGCAGAGCAATTCCGTGTTCCACATCAAACGTGAAAGGAGCCTTGATTTCCTTGATGGCACTCCAGAGAAAACCCAAGATCACTGTCTCAAGTCTAGAGGGATCCTGAGGTCACTGGAGCAACACGAAAGGGCTCCGTGGACCCCAAATCAACTCGAGATGAGAGCTTATTCCCTGGCTTCGACTCAAGCGGAATACCACCTTTCCACAAGCACCTCAAGAGAAGGCTTCTCTCAGCTACAGGTATGTGAGAGGGACCCTGAGTTTGTGGCCTCAAGTGGAATGGACACCGAGATGCTCTGACTCGAAGTAAGGCCGGATATCCCTGCAGTGAATTGAATGCAGGCTCGTCTTGCATCTCCCAAGAAGAAGGGATGTCTGAATCCCCTGTGGAGACCACAGAGAAAGACCGAGTTCTCCGCCTCATCGCGACCAGAGGCCTCACATACTTTGAAAACTCGAGAGGTCCGCGGAGATCAGTGCTTCCAAAGGAGACGATGCCTGACTCCTCTTGAAAATGGATAGGAGTCCCAGGATCCCTGTGGCACGTGGAAAGGGACCCTGGGTCTCCCGCCTCACGTGGAGACGCGTCCAAATTGCCATGCCAAGACTCGAGGACCATCCCGAGGTGTCCCTGGCACCTAGGCAGGAGTCCTGACGTCGCTGAACAAACACGTGTCTGGAAGGGCCCTCCCCGTCGTAACTCGAGAATATACCCCAGGTTCGGGCCGCAACTCGAGAAAAACCATGAGATTTCCCCCTCGCCGCGAGTTGAGGCCCGATTCCCCTGCACTGCATGCAGAGCAATTCCGTGTTCCACATCAAACGTGAAAGGAGCCTTGATTTCCTTGATGGCACTCCAGAGAAAACCCAAGATCACTGTCTCAAGTCTAGAGGGATCCTGAGGTCACTGGACCAAAAGGAAAGGGCTCCGTGGACCCCAAATCAACTCGAGATGAGAGCTTATTCCCTGGCTTCGACTCAAGAGGAATACCAACTTTCCACAAGCACCTCCAGAGGAGGCTTCTCTCAGCTACAGGTATGTGAGAGGAACCCTGAGTTTGTGGCCTCAAGTGGAATGGACACCGAGATGCTCTGACTCGAAGTGAGGCCGAATATCCCTGCAGTGAATTGAATGCAGGCTCGTCTTGCATCTCCCAAGACGAAGGGTTGTCTGAATCCCCTGTGGAGACCACAGAGAAAGACCGAGTTCTCCGCCTCATTGCGACCGGAGGCCTCACATCCTTTGAAAACTCAAGAGGTCCGCGGAGATCAATGCTTCCAAAGGAGACGATGATTGACTCCTCTTGAAAATGGATAGGAGTCCCAGGATCCCTGTGGCACGTGGAAAGGGACCCTGGGTCTCCCGCCTCACGTGGAGACGCATCCCAATTGCCATGCCAAGACTCGAGGGGAATCCCGAGGTGTCCCTCGCACCTAGGCAGGAGTCCTGACGTCGCTGAACAAACACGTGTCTGGAAGGACCCTCCCCATCGTAACTCGAGAATATACCCCAGGTTCCGGCCGCAACTCCAGAAAAACCATGAGACATCTCCCTTGTCGCGAGATGAGGCCCGATTCCCCTGCACTGCGTGCAGAGCAATTCCGTGTCCACACTAGACGTGAAAGGAGCCTTGATTTCCTTGATGGCACTCCAGAGAAAACCCAAGATCACTGTCTCAAGTCTAGAGGGATCCTGAGGTCACTGGAGCAACACAAAAGGGCCCCATGGTCCCCAAAATAACTCGAGATGAGAGCTTAGTCCCTGGCTTCGACTCAAGAGGAAGACGAACTTTCCACAAGCATCTCAACAGGAGGCTTCTCTCAGCTACAGGTATGTGAGAGGGACCCTGAGTTTGTGGCCTGAAGTGGAATGGACACCGAGATGCTCTGACTCGAAGTAAGGCCGGATATCCCTGCAGTGAATTGAATGCAGGCTCGTCTTGCATCTCCCAAGATGAAGGGATGTCTGAATCCCATGTGGAGACCACAGAGAAAGACCGAGTTCTCCGCCTCATCGCGACTGGAGGCCTCACATCCTTTGAAAACTCGAGAGGTTCGGGGAGATCAATGCTTCCAAAGGAGACGATGCCTGACTCCTCTTGAAAATGGATAGGAGTCCCAGGATCACTGTGGCACGTGGAAAGGGACCCTGGGTCTCCCGCCTCACGTGGAGACGCGTCCCAATTGCCATGCCAAGGCTCGAAGAGAATCCCGAGGTGTCCCTCGCACTTAGGCAGGAGTCCTGACGTCGCTGGAAAAACACGTGTCTGGAAGGGCCCTCCCCATCGTAACTCGAGAATATACCACAGGTTCGGGCTACAACTCGAGAAAAACCATGAGCCTTCCCCCTCGCCGCAAGATGAGGCCTGATTCCCCTGCACTGCGTGCAGAGAATATCCGTGTTCCACATCAAACGTGAAAGGAGCCTTGATTTCCTTGATGGCACTCCAGAGAAACCCCAAGATCACTGTCTCAAGTCGAGAGGTATCCTGAGGTCACTGTAGCAAAACGAAAGGGCTCCGTGGACTCCAAATCAACTCGAGATGAGAGCTTCGTCCCTGGCTTCGACTCAAGAGGAATACCAACTTTCCACAAGCACTTCAAGAGGAGCCTTCTCTCAGCTACATGTATGTGAGAGGGTCCGTGAGTTTGTGGCCTCAAGCGGAATGGACACCGAGATGCTCTGACTCGAAGTATGGCCGGATATCCCTGCAGTAAATTGAATGAAGTCTCGTCTTGCATCTCCCAAGACGAAGGGATGTCTGAATCCCCTGTGGAGACCACAGAGAAAGACCTAGTTCTCCGCCTCATCCCGACCGGAGGCGTCACATCCATTGAAAACTCGAGTGGTCCGCGGAGATCAATGCTTCCAAAGGATACGATGACTGACTCCGCTTGAAAATGGATAGGAGTCCCAGGATCCCTGTGGCACGTGGAAAGGAACCCTGGGACTCCCACCTCACGAGGAGACGCGTCCCAATTGCAATGCAAAGACTCGAGGAGAATCCCGAGGTGTCCCTCGCACCTAGGCACTAGTCCTGACGTCGCTGAACAAACACGTGTCTGGAAGGGCCCTCCCCGTCGTAACTCGAGAATATACCCCAGGTTCCGGCCGCAACTCCAGTAAAATCATGAGCCTTCCCCCTCGCCGCGAGATGAGGCCCGATTCCCCTGAACTGCGTGCAGAGCAATTCTGTGTTCCACATCAAACGTGAAAGGAGCCTTGATTTCCTTGATGGCACTCCAGAGAAACCCCAAGATCACTGTCTCAAGTCTAGAGGGATCCTGAGGTCACTGTAGCAACACGAAAGGGCTCCGTGGACCCCAAATCAACTCGAGATGAGATCTTCGTCCCTGGCTTCGACTCAAGAGGAATACCAACTTTCCACAAGCACTTCAAGAGGAGGCTTCTCTCAGCTACATGTATGTGAGACGGTCCCTGAGTTTGTGGCCTCAAGTGGAATGGACACCGAGATGCTCTGACTCGAATTATGGCCGGATATCCCTGCAGTAAATTGAATGCAGGCTCGCCTTGCATCTCCAAAGAGGAAGGGTTGTCTGAATCCCCTGTGGAGACCACAGAGAAAGACCTAGTTCTCCCTCTCATGGCGACCGGAGGCATCACATCCTTTGAAAACTCGAGAGGTCCGCGGAGATCAATGCTTGTAAAGGAGACGATGCCTGACTCCTCTTCAAAATGGATAGGAGTCCAAGAATGCCTGTGGCACGTGGAAAGGGACCCTGGGTCTCCCGCCTCACGTGGAGACGCGTCGCAATTGCCATGCCAAGACTCGAGGAGAATCCCGAGGTGTCCCTCGCACCTAGGCAGGAGTCCTGACTTCGCTGAACAAACACGTGTCTGGAAGGGCCCTCCCCATCGTAACTCGAGAATATAAACCAGGTTCCGGCCGCAACTCGAGAAATTCCATGAGACCTACCCCTCGCCGCTAGATGAGGCCCGATTACCCTGCACTGCGTGCAGAGCAATTCCGTGTTCCACATCAAACGTGAAAGGAGCCTTGATTTCCTTGATGGCACTCCAGAGAAAACCCAAGATCACTGTCTCAAGTCTAGAGGGATCCTGAGGTGACTGGAGCAACACGAAAGGGCTCTGTGGACCCCAAATCAACTCGAGATGAGAGCTTAGTCCCTGGCTTCGACTCAAGAGGAATACCAAATTTCCACAAGCACCTCAAGAGGAGGCTTCTCTCAGCTGAATGTATATGAGTGGGACCCTGAGTTTGTGGCCTCAAGTGGAATGGACACCGAGATGCTCTGACTCGAATTAAGGCCGGATATCACTGCAGTGAATTGAATGCAGGCTCGTCTTGCATCTCCCAAGACGAAGGGATGTCTGAATCCCCTGTGGAGACCACAGAGAAAGACCTAGTCCTCCGCCTCAACGCCAACGGAGGCCTCACATCCTTTAAAAACTCGAGAGGTCTGCGGAGATCAATGCTTGCAAAGGAGACGATGCCTGACTCCTCTTGAAAATGGATAGGATTCCCAGGATCCCTGTGGCACGTGGAAAGGGACCCTTGGTCTCCCGCCTCACGTGGAGACGCGTCCCAATGGCAATGCCAAGACTCGAGGAGAATCCCGAGGTGTCCCTTGCACCTAGGCAGGAGTCCTGACGTCGCTGAACAAACACGTGTCTCGAAGGGCCCTCCCCGTTGTAACTCGAGAATATACCCCAGGTTCCGCCCGCAACTCGAGAAAAACCATGAGACTTCCCCCTCGCCGAGAGATGAGGCCCGATTCCCCTGCACTGCGTGCAGAGCAATTCCGTGTTCCACATCAAACATGATAGGAGCCTTGATTTCCTTGATGGCACTCCAGAGAAAACCCAAGATCACTGTCTCAAGTCTAGAGGGATCCTGAGGTCACTGTAGCAACACGAAAGGGCTCCGTGGACCCCAAATCAACTGGAGATGAGATCTAAGTCTCTGGCTTCGACTCAAGAGGAATACCAACTTTCCACAAGCACCTCAAGAGTAGGCTTCTCTCAGCTACAGGTATGTGAGAGGGACCCTGAGTTTGTGGCCTCAAGTGGAAGGGACACCGAGATGCTCTGACTCGAAGTAAGGCCGGATATCCCTGCAGTGAATTGAATGCAGGCCCGTCTTGCATCTCCCAAGACGAAGGGATGTCTGAATCCCCTGTGGAGACCACACAGAAAGACCTAGTACTACGCCTCAACGCGAACGGAGGCCTCACATGCTTTGAAAACTCGAGAGGTCCGCGGAGATCAATGCTTCCAAACGAGACGATGCCTGACTCGTCTTGAAAATGGATAGGAGTCCCAGGATCCCTGTGGCACATGGAAAGGGACACTGGGTCTCGCGCCTCACGTGGAGGCGCGTCCCAATTGCCATGCCAAGACTCGAGGAGAATCCCGAGGTGTCCCTCGCACCTCGACAGGAGTCCTGACGTCGCTGAACAAACACGTGTATGGAAGGTCCCTCCCCTTCGTAACTCGGGAATATACCCCAGGTTCCGGCCGCAACTCGAGAAAAACCATGAGACTTCCCCCTCGCTGCGAGATGAGGCCCGATTCCCCTGCACTGCGTTCAGAGCAATTCTGGGTTCCACATCAAACGTGAAAGAAGCCTGATTATCTTGATCGCACTCCAGAGAAAACCCAGGTTCACTCTCTCAAGTCTAGAGGGATCCTGAGGTCACTGGAGCAACACGAAAGGGCTCCGTGGAACCCAAATCAACTCGAGATGAGAGCTTAGTCCCTGCCTCGACTCAAGAGGAATACCAACTTTCCACAAGCACATCAAGAGGAGGCTTCTCTCAGCTACAGGTATGTGAGAGGGACCCTGAGTTTGTGGCCTCAAGTGGAATGGACACCGAGATGCTCTGACTCGAAGTAAGGCCGGATATCCCTGCAGTGAATTGAATGCAGGCTCGTCTTGCATCTCCCAAGACGAAGGGATGTCTGAATCCCCTGTGGAGACCACAGAGAAAGACCTAGTCCTCCGCCTCAACGCCAACGGAGGCCTCACATCCTTTGAAAACTCGAGAGGTCCGAGGAGATCAATGCTTCCAAAGGAGACGATGCCTGACTCCTCTTGAAAGTGGATAGGAGTCCCAGGATCCCTGTGGCACGTTGAAAGGGACCCTGGGTCTCCCGCCTCACGTGGAGACGCGTCCCAATTGCCATGCCAAGACTCGAGGAGAATCCCGAGGTGTCCCTCGCACCTAGGCAGGAGTCCTGACGTCGCTGAACAAACACGTGTCTGGAAGTGCCCTCCCCGTCGTAACTCGAGAATATACCCCAGGTTCCGGCCGCAACTCGAGAAAAACCATGAGACTTCCCCCTCGCCGCGAGTTGAGGCCCGATTCCCCTGCACTGCGTGCAGAGCAATTCCGTGTTCCACATCAAACATGAAAGGAGCCTTGATTTCCTTGATGGCACTCCAGAGAAAACCCAAGATCACTGTCTCAAGTCTAGAGGGATCCTGAGGTCACTGGAGCAACACGAAAGGGCTGCCTGGTCCCCAAATCAACCCGAGATGAGAGCTTAGTCCCTGGCTTCGCCTCAAGAGGAATACCAACTTTCCACAAGCACCTCAAGAGGAGGCTTCTCTCAGCTACAGGTATGTGAGAGGGACCCTGAGTTTGTGGACTCAAGTGGAATGGACAACGAGATGCTCTGTCTCGAAGTAAGGCCGGATATCCCTGCAGTGAATTGAATGCAGGCTCGTCTTGCATTTCCCAAGACGAAGGGATGTCTGCATCCCCTGTGGAGACCACAGAGAAAGGACTAGTTCTCCGCCTCATCGCGACCGGAGGCCTCACATCCCTTGAAAACTCGAGAGGTGCCCGGAGATCAATGCTTCCAAAGGAGACGATGCCTGACTCCTCTTGAAAATGTATAGGGGTCCCAGGATCCCTGTGGCAGGTCGAAATGGACCCTGGGTCTCCCGCCTCACGTGGACGCGTCCAATTGCCATGCCAAGACTCGAGGAGAATCCAGAGGTGTCCCTCGCACCTAGGCAGGAGTCCTGACGTCGCTGAACAAACACGTGTCTGGAAGGGCCCTCCCCGTCGTAACTCGAGAATATACCCCAGGTTCCTGCCGCAACTAGAGAAAAACAATGAGACTTCCCCATCGCCGCGAGATGAGGCCCGATTTCCCTGCGCTGCATGCAGAGCAATTCCGTGTTCCACATCAAACGTGAAAGGAGCTTTGATTTCCTTGATGGCACTCCAGGGAAAACCCAAGATAACTTTCTCAAGTCTAGAGGGATCCTGAGGTCTCTGTAGCAACACAAAATGGCTCCGTGGACCCCAAATCAACTCGAGATGAGAGCTTAGTCCCTGGCTTCGACTCAAGAGGCATACCAACTTTCCACAAGCACCTTAAGAGGAGGCTTCTCTCAGCTATAGGTATGTGAGAGGGACCCTGAGTTTTTGGCCTCAAGTGGAATGGACACCGAGATGCTCTGACTCGAAGTTAGGCCGGATATCCCTGCAGTGAATTGAATGCAGGCTCATCTTGCATCTCCCAAGACGAAGGGATGTCTGCATCCCCTGTGGAGACCACAGAGAAAGACCTAGTTCTCCGCCTCATCGCGACCGGAGGCCTCATATCATTTGAAAACTCGAGAGGTCCGCGGAGAACAATGCTTCCAAAGGAGAAGATGCCTGACTCGTCTTGAAAATGGATAGGATTCCCAAGATCCCTGTGGCACGGGGACAGGGACCCTGGGTCTCCCGCCTCACGTGGAGACACGTCCCTGTTGCCATGCCCAGACTCGACGAGAATCCCGAGGTTTCCCTCGCACCTAGGCAGGAGTCCTGACGTCGCTGAACAAACACGTGTCTGGAAGGGCCCTCCCCGTCGTAACTCGAGAATATACCCCAGGTTCCGGCCACAACTCGAGAAGAGCCATGAGACTTTCACCTCGCCGCGAGATGAGGCCCGATTCCCCTGCACTGCATGCAGAGCAATTCCGTGTTCCACATCAAACGTGAAAGGAGCCTTGATTTCCTTGATGGCACTCCAGAGAAAACCCAAGATCACTGTCTCAAGTCTAGAGGGATCCCGAGGTCACTGGAGCAACACGAAAGGGCTCCGTGGACACCAAATCAACTCGAGATGAGAGCTTAGTCCCTGGCTTCGACTCAAGAGGCATACCAACTTTCCACAAGCACCTCAAGGGGATGCTTCTCTCAGCTACAGGTATGTGAGAGGGACCCTGAGTTTGTGGCCTCAGGTGGAATGGACACCGAGATGCTCTGACTCGAAGTAAGGCCGGATATCCCTGCAGTGAATTGAAAGCAGGCTCGTCTTGAATCTCCCAAGACGAAGGGATGTCTGAATCCCCTTTGGAGTCCACAGAGAAAGACCTAGTTCTCCGCCTCATCGCGACCGGAGGCCTCACATCGTTTGAAAACTCGAGAGGTCTGCGCAGATCAATGCTTCCAAAGGAGACGATGCCTGACTCCTCTTGAAAATGGTTAGGAGTCCCAAGATGCCTGTGGCACGTGGAAAGTGACCCTGGGTCTCCCGCCTCACGTGGAGACGCGTCCCAATTGCCATGCCAAGACTCGAGGAGAATACAGAGGTGTCCCTCGCACCTAGGCAGGAGTCCTGACGTCGCTGAACAAACACGTGTCTGGAAGGGCCCTCCCCGACGTAACTCGAGAATATACCCCAGGTTCCGGCCGCAACTCGAGAAAAACCGTGAGACTTCCCCCTCGCCAGGAGATGAGTCCCGATTCCGCTACACTGCGTGCAGAGCAATTCCGTATCCCACATCAAACGTGAAAAGAGCCTTGATTTCCTTGATGGCACTCCAGAGAAAACCCAAGATCACTGTCTCAAGTCTAGAGGGATCCTGAGGTCACTGTATCAACACGAAAGGTCTGTGCAGACCCAAATCATATCGAGATGAGAGGTTAGTCCCTGGCATCGCTTCAAGAGGAATACCAACTTTCCACAAGAACCTCAGGGGAGGCTTCTCTCAGCTACAGGTATGTGAGAGCGACCCTGAGTTTGTGGCCTCAAGTGGAATGGACACCGAGATGCTCTGACTCGAAGTAAGGCCGGATATCCCTGCAGTGATTTGAATGCTGGCTCGGCTTGCATCTCCCAAGACAAAGGGATGTCTGCATCCCCTGTGGAGACCAGAGAGAAAGACCTAGTTCTCCGCCTCATCGCGAACAGAGGCCTCACATCCTTTGAAAATTCGAGAGGTCCGCGGAGATCAATGCTTCCAAAGGAGACGATGCCTGACTCCTCTTGAAAATGGATAGGAGTCCAAGGATCCATGTGGCATGTGGAAAGGGACGCTGGGTCTCCCGCCTCACGTGGAGACGCGTCCCAATTGCCATGCCAAGACTCGAGGAGAATCCCGAGGTGTCCCTCACACCTAGGCAGGAGTCCTGACGTTGCTGAACAAATAAATATCTGGAATTGCCCTCCCAGTCGTAACTCGAGGATATACCCCAGGTTCCGGCCGCAACTCGAGAAAAACCATGAGACTTCCCCCTCACGGCGAGATGAGGCCCGATTCCAATGCAATGTGTGCAGAGCAATTCCGTGTTCCACATCAAACGTGAAAGGAGCCTTGATTTTCTTGATGGCACTCCAGAGAAAACCCAAGATCACTGGCTCAAGTCTAGAGGGATCCTGAGGTCACTGGAGCAACACGAAAGGGCTCCGTGGACCCCAAATCTACTCGAGATGAGAACTTAGTCCCTGGCTTCGACTCAAGAGGAATTCCAACTTTCCACAAGCACCTCAAGAGGAGTCTTCTCTCAGCCACAGGTATGTGACAGGGACACTGAGTTTGTGGCCTCATGTGGAATGGACAACGAGATGCACTGATTCGAAGTAAGGCCGGATATCCCTGCAGTGAATTGAATGCAGGCTCGTCTTGCATCTCCCAAGACGAAGGGATGTCTGAATCCCCTGTGGAGACCACAGAGAAAGACCTAGTTCTCCGCCTCATCCCGACCGGAGGCTCACATCCTTTGAAAACTCGAGAGGTTCGCGGAGATCAATGCTTCCAAAGGAGACGATGCCTGACTCCTCTTGAAAATGGATAGGAGTCCCAGGATCCCTGTGGCACGTGGAAAGGGACCCTGGGTCTCCCGCCTCACGTGGAGACGCGTCCCTGTTGCCATGCCAAGACTCGACGAGAATCCCGAGGTTTCCCTCGCACCTAGGCAGGAGTCCTGACGTCGCTGAACAAACACGTGTCTGGAAGGGCCCTCCCCGTCGTAACTCGAGAATATAAACCAGGTTCCGGCTGCAACTCGAGAAAAACCATGAGACTTCCCCCTCGGCGCGAAATGAGGCCCAATTCCCCTGCACTGCATACAGAGCAATTCCGTGTTCCACATCAAACGTGAAAGGAGCCTTGATTTCCTTGATGGCACTCCAGAGAAAACCCAAGATCACTGTCTCAAGTCTAGAGGGATCCTGAGGTCACTGGAGCAACAGGAAAGGGCTCCGTGGACCCCAAATCAACTCGAGATAAGAGCTTAGTCCCTGGCTTCGACTCAAGTGGAATACCAACTTTCCACAAGCACCTCAAGAGGAGGCTTCTCTCAGCTACAGGTATGTGAGAGGGACCCTGAGTTTGTGGCCTCAAGTCGAATGGACACCGAGATGCTCTGACTCGAAGTAAGGCCAGATATCCCTGCAGTGAATTAAATGCAGGCTAGTCTTCCATCTCCCAAAACGAAGGGATGTCTGAATCCCTTGTGGAGACCACAGAGAAAGACCTAGTTCTCCGCCTCATCGAGACCGGAGGCCTCACATACTTTGAAAACTCGAGAGGTCCGTGGAGATCAATGCTTCCAAAGAGACGATGCCTGACTCCCCTCGAAAATGGATAGGAGTCCCAGGATCACTGTGGCACGTGAAAAGGGAACCTGGGTCTCCCGCCTCATGAAAGACGCGTCCCAAATGCCATGCCAAGACTTTAGGAGAATCCGAAGGTGTCCCTCGCACCTATCACGTGTCTGGAAGGGTCCTCCATGTCGTAACTCGAGAATATACTCCAGGTTCCCGCCGCAACTCGAGATAAACCATGAGACTTCCCCCTCTTCGCGAGATGAGGCCCGATTCCCCTGCACGGCGTGCAGAGCAATTCCGTGTTACACATCAAACGTGAGAGGAGCCTTGATTTCCTTGATGGCACTCCAGAGAAAACACAAGATCACTGTCTCAAGTCTAGAGGGATCCTGAGGTCACTGGAGCAACACGAAAGGGCTCCGTGGAAACCAAATCAACTCGAGATGAGAGCTTAGTCCCTGGCTTCGACTCAAGAGGAATACCAACTTTCCACAAGCACCTCAAGAGGAGGCTTCTCTCAGCTACAGGTATGTGAGCGGGACCCTGAGTTAGTGGCCTCAAGTGGAATGGACACCGAGATGCTCTGACTCGAATTAAGGCCGGATATCCCTGCAGTGAATTGAATGCAGGCTCATCTTGCATCTCCCAAGACGAAGGGATGTCTGAATCCCCTGTGGAGACCACAGAGAAAGACCTAGTTCTCCGCCTCATCGCGACAGGAGGCCTCACATCCTTTGAAAACTCGAGACTTCTGCGGAGATCAATGCTTCCAAAGGAGAGGATGTCTGACTCCTCTTGAAAATGGATAGGAGTCCCAGGATCCCTGTGGCACGTCGAAAGGGACCCTGGGTTTCCCGCCTCACGTGGAGACACGTCCCAATTGCCATGCCAAGACTCGAGGAGAATCCCGAGGTGTCCCTCGCACCTAGGCAGGAGTCCTGACGTCGCTGAACAAACACGTGTCTGGAAGGGCCCTCCCCGTCGTAACTCGAGAATATACCCCAGGTTCCGGCCGAAACTAGAGAAAAACCATGAGACTTCCCACTCGCCGCGAGATGAGGCCCGATTCCCCTGCACTGCGTGCAGAGCAATTCCGTATCCCACATCAAACGTGAAAGGAGCCTTGATTTCCTTGATGGCACTCCAGACAAAACAAAAGATCACTGTCTCAAGTCTAGAGGGATCCTGAGGTCACTGGAGCAACACGAAAGGGCTCCGTGGACCCCAAATCTACTCGAGATGAGAACTTAGTCCCTGGCTTCGACTCAAGAGGAATTCCAACTTTCCACAAGCACCTTAAGAGGAGTCTTCTCTCAGCCACAGGTATGTGACAGGGACACTGAGTTTGTGGCCTCATGTGGAATGGACAACGAGATGCACTGATTCAAATTAAGGCCGGATATCCCTGCAGTGAATTGAATGCAGGCTCGTCTTGCATCTCCCAAGACGAAGGGATGTCTGAATCCCCTGTGGAGACCACAGAGAAAGACCTAGTTCTCCGCCTCATCGCGACCGGAGGCTCACATCCTTTGAAAACTCGAGAGGTCCGCGGAGATCAATGCTTCCAAAGGAGACGATGCCTGACTCCTCTTGAAAATGGATAGGAGTCCCATGATCCCTGTGGCACGTGGAAAGGGACCATGGGTCTCCCGCCTCACGTGGAGACGCGTGCCAATTGCCATGCCAAGACTCGAGGAGAATCCCAAGGTGTCCCTCGCACCTAGGCAGGAGTCCTGACGTCGCTGAACAAACACGTGTCTGGAAGGGCCCTCCCCGACGTAACTCGAGAATATACCTCAGGTTCCGGCCGCAACTCGAGAAAAACCGTGAGACTTCCCCTCGCCAGGAGATGAGTCCCGATTCCGCTACACTGCATGCAGAGCAATTCCGTATCCCAGATCAAACGTGAAAAGAGCCTTGATTTCCTTGATGGCACTCCAGAGAAAACCCAAGATCACAGACTCAAGTCTAGAGGGATCCTGAGGTCACTGTAGCAACACGAAAGGGCTCTGCAGACCCAAATCAACTCGAGATGAGAACTTAGTCCCTGGCTTCGACTCAAGAGGAATACCAACTTTCCACAAGCACCTCAAGAGGAGGCTTCTCTCAGCTACAGGTATGTGAGAGGGACCCTGAATGTGTGGCCTCAAGTGGAATGGACACCGAGATGCTCTGACTCGAAGTAAGGCCGGATATCCCTGCAGTGAATTGAATGCAGGCTCATCTTGCATCTCCCAAGACGAAGGGATGTCTGAATCCCCTGTGGAGACCACAGAGAAAGACCTAGTTCTCCGCCTCATCGCGACAGGAGGCCTCACATCCTTTGAAAACTCGAGACTTCCGCGGAGATCAATGCTTCCAAAGGAGAGGATGTCTGACTCCTCTTGAAAATGGATAGGAGTCCCAGGATCCCTGTGGCACGTCGAAAGGGACCCTGGGTTTCCCGCCTCACGTGGAGACACGTCCCAATTGCCATGCCAAGACTCGAGGAGAATCCCGAGGTGTCCCTCGCACCTAGGCAGGAGTCCTGACGTCGCTGAACAAACACGTGTCTGGAAGGGCCCTCCCCGTCGTAACTCGAGAATATACCCCAGGTTCCGGCCGCAACTAGAGAAAAACCATGAGACTTCCCACTCGCCGCGAGATGAGGCCCGATTCCCCTGCACTGCGTGCAGAGCAATTCCGTATCCCACATCAAACGTGAAAGGAGCCTTGATTTCCTTGATGGCACTCCAGACAAAACAAAAGATCACTGTCTCAAGTCTAGAGGGATCCTGAGGTCACTGGAGCAACACGAAAGGGCTCCGTGGACCCCAAATCTACTCGAGATGAGAACTTAGTCCCTGGCTTCGACTCAAGAGGAATTCCAACTTTCCACAAGCACCTTAAGAGGAGTCTTCTCTCAGCCACAGGTATGTGACAGGGACACTGAGTTTGTGGCCTCATGTGGAATGGACAACGAGATGCACTGATTCAAATTAAGGCCGGATATCCCTGCAGTGAATTGAATGCAGGCTCGTCTTGCATCTCCCAAGTCGAAGGGATGTCTGAATCCCCTGTGGAGACCACAGAGAAAGACCTAGTTCTCCGCCTCATCGCGACCGGAGGCTCACATCCTTTGAAAACTCGAGAGGTCCGCGGAGATCAATGCTTCCAAAGGAGACGATGCCTGACTCCTCTTGAAAATGGATAGGAGTCCCATGATCCCTGTGGCACGTGGAAAGGGACCATGGGTCTCCCGCCTCACGTGGAGACGCGTGCCAATTGCCATGCCAAGACTCGAGGAGAATCCCAAGGTGTCCCTCGCACCTAGGCAGGAGTCCTGACGTCGCTGAACAAACACGTGTCTGGAAGGGCCCTCCCCGACGTAACTCGAGAATATACCTCAGGTTCCGGCCGCAACTCGAGAAAAACCGTGAGACTTCCCCTCGCCAGGAGATGAGTCCCGATTCCGCTACACTGCATGCAGAGCAATTCCGTATCCCAGATCAAACGTGAAAAGAGCCTTGATTTCCTTGATGGCACTCCAGAGAAAACCCAAGATCACAGACTCAAGTCTAGAGGGATCCTGAGGTCACTGTAGCAACACGAAAGGGCTCTGCAGACCCAAATCAACTCGAGATGAGAACTTAGTCCCTGGCTTCGACTCAAGAGGAATACCAACTTTCCACAAGCACCTCAAGAGGAGGCTTCTCTCAGCTACAGGTATGTGAGAGGGACCCTGAGTGTGTGGCCTCAAGTGGAATGGACACCGAGATGCTCTGACTCGAAGTAAGGCCGGATATCCCTGCAGTGAATTGAAAGCAGGCTCGTCTTGCATCTCCCAAGACGAAGGGATGTCTGAATGCCCTGTGGAGACCACAGAGAAAGACCTAGTTCTCTGCCTCATCGCGACCGGAGGCCTCACATCCTTTGAAACCTCGAGAGGTCCGCGGAGATCAATGTTTCCAAAGGAGACGATGCCTGACTCCTCTTGAAAATGGATAGGAGTCCCAGGATCCCTGTGGACGTGGGAAGGGACCCTGGGTCTCCCGCCTCACGTGGAGACGCGTCCCAATTGCCATGCCAAGACTCGAGGAGAATCCCAATGTGTCCCTCGCACCTAGGCAGGAGTCCTGACGTCGCTGAACCAACATGTGTCTGGAAGGGAACTCCCCGTCGTAACTCGAGAATATACCCCAGGTTCCGGCCGCAACTCGAGAAAAACCATGAGACTTCCCCCTCGCCGCGAGATGAGGCCCGATTCCCCTGCACTGCGTCCAGAGCAATTCCGTTTTCCACATCAAACGTGAAAGGAGCCTTGATTTCCTTGATGGCACTCCAGAGGAAACTCAAGATCACTGTCTCAAGTCTAGAGGGGTCCTGAGGTCACTGGAGCAACACGAAAGGGCTCCGTGGACCCAAAATCAACTCGAGATGAGAGCTTAGTGTCTGGCTTCGACTCAAGAGGAATACCAACTTTCCACAAGCACCTCAAGTGGAAGCTTCTCTCAGCTACAAGTATGTGAGAGGGACCCTGAGTTTGTGGCCTCAAGTGGAATGGACACCGAGATGCTCTGACTCGAAGTAAGGCCGGATATCCCTGCAGTGAATTGAATGCAGGCTCGTCTTGCATCTCCCAAGACGAAGGGGTGTCTGAATCACCTGTGGTGACCACAGAGAAAGAACTAGTTGTCCGCCTCATCGCGACCGGAGGCCTCACATCCTTTGAAAACTCGAGAGGTTCGCGGAGATCAATGCTTCCAAAGGAGACGATGCCTGACTCCTCTTGAAAATGGATAGGAGTCCCAGGATCCCTGTGGCACGTGGAAAGGGAACCTGGGTCTTCCGCCTTACGTGGAGACGCGTCCCAATTGCCATGCCAACACTCGAGGAGAATCCCGAGTTGTCCCTCGCACCAAGGCAGGTGTCTTGACGTCGCTGAACAAACACGTTATGGAAGGGCCTTTCCCATTGTAACTCTAGACTATACCCAAGCTTCCGGCCGCAACTCGAGAAGAACCATGAGACTTCCCCCTCGCCGCGAGATGAGGCCCGATTCCCCTGCACTACATGCAAAGCAATTCCGTGTTCCACATCAAACATGAAAGGAGACTTGATTTCCTTGATGGCACTCCAGAGAAAACCCAAGATCACTGTCTCAAGTCTAGAGGGATCCTGAGGTCACTGGAGCAACACGAAAGGGCTCCGTGGACCCCAAATCAACTAGAGATGCGAGGTTAGTCCCTGGCTTCGACTCAAGAGGAATACCAGCTTTCCACAAGCACCTGAAGAGTAGGCTTCTCTCAGCTACAGGTATGTGAGAGGGACCCTGAGTTTGTGGCCTCAAGTGGAATGGGCACCGAGATGCTCTGACTCGAAGTAAGGCCGGATATCCCTGCAGTGAATTAAATGCACGCTCGTCTTGCATCTCCCAAGACTAAGGGATGTCTGAATCCCCTGTGGAGACCACAGAGAAAGACCGAGTTCTCCGCCTCATTGCGACCTGAGGCCTCACTTCTTTGAAAACTCGAGAGGTCCGCGGAGATCAATGCTTCCAAAGGAGACGATGCCTGACTCCTCTTGAAAATGGATAGGAGTCCCAGGATCCCTGTGGCACGTAGAAAGGGACCCTGGGTCTCCCGCCTCACGTGGAGACGCGTCCCAATTGCCATGCCAAGACTCGAGGAGAATCCCGAGGTGTCCCTCGAACCTAGGCCCGAGTCCTGACGTCGCTGAACAAACACGTGTCTGGAAGGGCCCTCCCCGTCGTAACTCGAGAATATATCCCAGGTTCCGGCCGCAACTCGAGAAAAACCATGAGATTTCCCCGTCGCCGCGAGATGTGGCCCGATTCCCCTGCACAGCGTGCAGAGCAATTCCGTGTTCCACATCAAACGTGAAAGGAGCCTTGATTTCCTTGATGGCACTTCAGAGAAAACCCAAGATCACTGTCTCAATTCTAGAGGGATCCTGAGGTCACTGAAGCAACAGGAAAGGGCTCCGTGGACCCCAAATCAACTCGAGATGAGAGCTTAGTCCCTGGCTTCGACTCAAGGGTCATACCAACTTTCCACAAGCACCTCAAGAGGAGCCTTCTCTCAGCTACAAGTATGTGAGAGGGACCCTGTGTTTGTGGCCTCAAGTGGAATGGACACGGAGATGCTCTGACTCGAAGTAAGGCCGGATATCCCTGCAGTGAATTGAATGCAGGCTCGCCTTGCATCTCCCAAGACGAAGGGATGTCTGAATCCCCTGTGGAGACCACAGAGAAAGACCTAGTTCTCCGCCTCATAGCGACCGGAGGCCTCATATCCTTTGAAAACTCGAGAGGTCCGCGGAGATCAATGCTTCCAAAGGAGAAGATGCCTGACTCCTCTTGAAAATGGATAGGAGTCCCAGGATCCCTGTGGCACGTGGAAAGGGACACTGGGTCTTCCGCCTCACGTGGAGTTGCGTCCCAATTGCCATGCCAAGACTCGAGGAGAATCCCGAGGTGTCCCTCCCACCTAGGCAGGAGTCCTGACGTCGCTGAACAAACACGTGTCTGGAAGGGCCCTCCCCGTCGTAACTCGAGAATATTCCCCAGGTTCCGGCCGCAACTCGAGAAAAACCATGAGACTGCCCCCTCGCCGCGAGATGAGTCCCGATTCCCCTGCACTGCGTGCAGAGCAATTCCGTGTTCCACATCAAACGTGAAAGGAGCCTTGATTTCCTTGGTGGCACTCCAAAGAAAACCCAAGATCACTGTCTGAAGTCTAGAGGGATCCTGAGATCACTGGAGCAACACCAAAGGTCTGGGTGGACCCCAAATCAACTCGAGATGAGAGCTTAATCCCTGGCTTCGACTCAAGAGGAATACCAACTTTCCACAAGCACCTCAAGAGGAGGCTTCTCTCAGCTACAGGTATGTGAGAGGGACCCTGAATGTGTGGCCTAAAGTGGAATGGACACCGAGATGCTCTGACTCGAAGTAAGGCCGGATATCCCTTCAGTGAATTGAATGCCGGCTGGTCTTGAATCTCCCAAGTCGAAGGGATGTCTGAATCCCCTGTAGAGACCACAGAGAAAGACCTAGTTCTCCGCCTCATCGCGAACGGAGGCCTCACATCCTTTGAAAACTCAAGAGGTCCGCGGAGATCAATGCTTCCAAAGGAGACGATGCCTGACTCCTCTTGAAAATGGTTAGGAGTCCCAGGATCTGTGTGGCACGTGGAAAGGGACACTGGGTCTCCCGACTCACGTGGAGAGGCGTCCCAATTGCCATGCCAAGACTCGAGGAGAATCCCGAAGTGTCCCTCGCACCTAGGCAGGAGTCCTGACATCGCTGAACAAACACGTGTCTGGAAGGGCCCTCCCTATCGTAACTCGAGAATATACCTCAGGTTCCGGCCGCAACTCAAGAAAAACCATGAGACTTCCCACTCGCCGTGAGATGAGGCCCGATTCCCCTGCACTGCGTGCAGAGCAGTTCCGTGTTCCACATCAAACGTGAAAGGAGCCTTGATTTCCTTGATGGCACTCCAGAGAAAACCCAAGATCACTGTCTCAAGTCTAGAGGGATCCTGAGGTCACTGGAGCAACACGAAAGGGCTATGTGGACCCCAAATCAACTCGAGATGAGAGCTTAGTCCCTGGCTTCGACTCAAGAGGAATACCAACTTTCCACAAGCACCTCAAGAGGAGGCTTCTCTCAGCTACCGGTATGCGAGAGGGACCCTGAGTGTGTGGCCTCAAGTGGAATGGACACCGAGATGCTCTGACTCGAACTAAGGCTGGATATCCTTGCAGTGAATTGAATGCAGGCTCGTCTTGCATCTCCCAAGACGAAGGGATGTCTGAATCCCCTGTGGAGACCACAGAGAAAGACCTAGTCCTCCGCCTCATCCCGACCGGAGGCCTCACATCCTTTGAAAACTCGAGAGGTCCGCGGAGATCAATGCTTCCAAAGGAGACGATGCCTGACTCCTCTTGAAAATGGATAGGAGTCCCAGGATCCCTGTGGCAAGTGCAAAGGGACCCTGGATCTCCCGCCTCATGTGGAGACGCGACCCAAATGCCATTCCAAGACTCGAGGAGAATCCCGAGTTGTCCCTCGCACCTAGGCAGGAGTCCTGACGTCGCTGAACAAACACGTGTCTGGAAGGGCCCTCCCCATCGTAACTCGCGAATATACCCCAGGTTCCGGCCGCAAATCGAGAAAAACCATGAGACTTCCCCCTCGCCACGAGATGAGGCCCGATTCCCCTGCACTGCATGCAGAGCAATTCCGTGTTCCACATCAAACGAGAAAGGAGCCTTGATTTCCTTGATGCCACTCCAGAGAAAACCCAAGATCACTGGCTCAAGTCTAGAGGGATCCTGAGGTCACTGGAGCAACAAAGAATGGCTCCGTGGACCCCATATCAACTCGAGATGAGAGCTTAGTCCCTGGCTTCGACTCAAGAGGAATACCAACTTTCCACAAGCACCTCAAGAGGAGGCTTCTCTCAGCTACAGGTATGTGAGAGGGACCCTGAGTAAGTGGCCTCAAGTGGAATGGACACCGAGATGTTCTGACTCGACATAAGGCCAGATATCCCTGCAGTGAATTGAATGCCGGCTAGTCTTGCATCTCCCTAGACGAAGGGATGTCTAAAACCCTGTGGAGACCACAGAGAAAGACCTTGTTCTCCGACTCATCGCGACCGGAGGCCTCACATCCCTTGAAAACTCGAGAGGTCCGCGGCGATCAATGCTTCCAAAGGAGACATTGCCTGACTCCTCTTGAAAATGGATAGGAGTCCCAGGATCCCTGTGGCACGTGGAAAGGGACCCTGGGTCTCCCGCCTCACGTGGAGACGCGTCCCAATTGCCATGCCAAGACTCGAGGAGAATCCCGAGGTGTCCCTCGCACCTAGGCATGAGTCCTGACGTCACTGAACGAACACGTGTCTGGAAGGGCCCTCCCCGTCGTAACTCGAGAATATACCCCAGGTTCCGGCCGCAACTCGAGAAAAACCATGAGACTTCCCCCTCGCCGCGAGATGAGGGCCTATTTTCCTGCACTGCGTGCAGAGCGACTCTGTGTTCCACATCAAACGTGAAAGGAGCCTTGATTTCCTTGATGGCACTCCAGAGAAAACCCAAGATCACTGGCTCTAGTCTAGAGGGATCCTGAGGTCACTGGAGCAACACGATAGGGCTCTGTGGACCCCAAATCAACTCGAGATGAGAGCTTAGTCCCTGGCTTCGACTCAAGAGGAATACCAACTTTCCACAAGCACCTCAAAAGGAGGCTTCTCTCAGCTACAAGTATATGAGAGGGACCCTGAGTTTGTGGCCTCAAGTGGAATGGACACCGAGATGCTCTGACTCGAAGTAAGGCAGGATATCCCTGCAGTGAATTGAATGCAGGCTCGTCTTGCATCTCCCAAGAAGAAGGGATGTCTGAATCCCCTGTGGAGACCACAGAGAAAGACCTAGTCTCCGCCTCAACGAGACTGGAGGCCTCACATCCTTTGAAAACTCGAGAGGTCCGCGGAGATCAATGCTTCCAAAGGAGACGATGCCTGACTCCTCTTGAAAATGGATAGGAGTCCCAGGATCCCTGTGGCACGTGGGAAGGGACCCTGGGTCTCCCGCCTCACGTGGATACCCGTCCCAATTGCCATGCCAAGACTCGAGGAGAATCCCGAGGTGTCCCTCGCACCTAGGCAGGAGTCCTGACGTCGCTGAACAAACACGTGTCTGGAAGGGCCCTCCCCGTCGTAACTCGCGAATATACCCCAGGTTCCGGCCGCAACTCGAGAAAAACCGTGAGACTTCCCCCTCGCCAGGAGATGAGTCCCGATTCCGCTACACTGCATGCAGAGCAATTCCGTATCCCAGATCAAACGTGAAAAGAGCCTTGATTTCCTTGATGGCACTCCAGAGAAAACCCAAGATCACAGACTCAAGTCTAGAGGGATCCTGAGGTCACTGTAGCAAGAAGAAAGGGCTCCGTGGACCCCAAATCAACTCGAGATGAGAGCTCAGTCCCTGGCTGTGACTCAAGAGGAATACCAACTTTCCACAAGCACCTCAAGAGGAGGCTTGTCTCAGCTACAGGAATGTGAGAGGGACTCTGAGTTTTTGGCCTCAAGTGGAATGGACACCGAGCAGCTCTGACTCGAAGTAAGGCCGGATATCCCTGCAGTGAATTGAATGCAGGCTCGTCTTGCATCTCCAAAGACGAAGGGATGTCTGAATCCCCAGTGGAGACCACAGAGAAAGACCTAGTCTCCGCCTCATCGAGACTGGAGGCCTCACATCCTTTGAAAACTCGAGAGGTCCGCGGAGATCAATGCTTCCAAAGGAGACGATTCTTGAGTCCTCTTGGAAATGGATAGGATTCCCCGGATCCCTATGGCAAGTGCAAAGGGACCCTGGGTCTCCCGCCTCATGTGGAGACGCGACCCAAATGCCATTCCAAGACTCGAGGAGAATCCCGAGTTGTCCCTCGCACCTAGGCAGGAGTCCTGACGTCGCTGAACAAACACGTGTCTGGACGGGCCCTCCCCGTCGTAACTCGCGAATATACCCCATGTTCCGGCCGCAACTCGAGAAAAACCATGAGACTTCCCCCTCGCCACGAGATGAGGCCCGATTCCCGTGCACTGCATGCAGAGCAATTCCGTGTTCCACATCAAACGAGAAAGGAGCCTTGATTTCCTTGATGCCACTCCAGAGAAAACCCAAGATCACTGTCTCAAGTCTAGAGGGATCCTGAGGTCACTGGAGCAACAAAGAAGGGCTCCGTGGACCCCAAATCAACTCGAGATGAGAACTTAGTCCCTGGCTTCGACTCAAGAGGAATACCAACTTTCCACAAGCACCTCAAGAGGAGGCTTCTCTCAGCTACAGGTATGTGAGAGGGACCCTGAGTAAGTGGCCTCAAGTGGAATGGACACCGAGATATTCTGACTCGACATAAGGCCAGATATCCCTGCAGTGAATTGAATGCAGGCTCGTCTTGCATCTCCCAAGACGAAGGGATGTCTAAATCCCCTGTGGAGTCCACAGAGAAAGACCTAGTTCTCCGACTCATCGCGACCGGAGGCCTCACATCCTTTGAAAACTCGAGAGGTCTGCGGAGATCAATGCTTCCAAAGGAGACATTGCCTGACTCCTCTTGAAAATGGATAGGAGTCCCAGGATCCCTGTGGTACGTGGAAAGGGAACATGGGTCTCCCGCCTCACGTGGAGACGCGTCCCAATTGCCATGCCAAGACTCGAGGAGAATCCCGAGGTGTCCCTCGCACCTAGGCAGGAGTCCTGACGTCACTGAACGAACACGTGTCTGGAAGGGCCCTCCCCGTCGCAACTCGAGAAAATACCCCAGGTTCCAGCCGCAACTCGAGAAAAACCATGAGAGTTCCCCCTCGCCGCGAGATGAGGCACTATTTTCCTGCACTGCGTGCAGAGCAACTCCGTGTTCCACATCAAACGTGAAAGGAGCCTTGATTTCCTTGATGGCACTCTAGAGAAAACCCAAGATTACTGTCTCAAGTCTAGAGGGATCCTGAGGTCACTGTAGCAATACGAAAGGGCTCCGTGGACCCCAAATCAACTCGAGATGAGAACTTAGTCCCTGGCTTCGACTCAAGAGGAATACCAACTTTCCACAAGCACCTCAAGAGGAGGCTTCTCTCAGCTACAGGTATGTGAGAGGAACCCTGAGTTTGTGGCCTCAAGTGGAATGGACACCGAGATGCTCTGACTCGAAGTAAGCCCGGATATCCCTGCAGTGAATTGAATGCAGGCTCGTCTTGCATCTCCCAAGACGAAGGGATGTCTGAATCCCCTGTGGAGACCACAGAGAAAGACCTAGTCCTCCGCCTCATCGAGACCGGAGGCCTCACATCCTTTCAAAACTCGAGAGGTCCCTGGAGATCAATGCTTTCAAAGGAGACGATGCCTGACTCCTCTTGAAAATGGATAGGAGTCCCAGGAACCCTGTGGCACGTGGAAAGGGACCCTGGGTCTCCCGCCTCACGTGGAGATGCGTGCCAATTGCCATGCCAAGACTCGAGGAGAATCCCAAGGTGTCCCTCGCACCTAGGCAGGAGTCCTGACGTCGCTGAACAAACACGTGTCTGGAAGGGCCCTCCCCGACGTAACTCGAGAATATACCTCAGGTTCCGGCCGCAACTCGAGAAAAACCGTGAGACTTCCCCCTCGCCAGGAGATGAGTCCCGATTCCGCTACACTGCATGCAGAGCAATTCCGTATCCCAGATCAAACGTGAAAAGAGCCTTGATTTCCTTGATGGCACTCCAGAGAAAACCCAAGATCACAGACTCAAGTCTAGAGGGATCCTGAGGTCACTGTAGCAACACGAAAGGGCTCTGCAGACCCAAATCAACTCGAGATGTGAGGTTAGTCCCTGGCTTCGACTCAAGAGGAATACCAACTTTCCACAAGCACCTCAGGGGAGGCTTCTCTCAGCTACAGGTATGTGAGAGGGACCCTGAGTTTGTGGCCTCAAGTGGAATGAACACCGAGATGCTCTGACTCAAAGTAAGGACGGATATCCCTGCAGTGAATTGAATGCAGGCCCGTCTTGCATCTCCAAGACGAAGGGATGTCTGCATCCCCTGTGGAGACCAGAGAGAAAGACCTAGTTCTCCGCCTCATCGCTGACGGAGGCCTCACATCCTTTGAAAACTCGAGAGGTCCGCGGAGACCAATGCTTCCAAAGGAGACGATGCCTGACTCCTCTTGAAAATGGATAGGAGTCCCAGGATCCCTGTGGCACGTGGAAAGGGACCCTGGGTCTCCCGCCTCACGTGGAGACGCGTCCCAATTGCCATGCCAAGACTCGAGGAGAATCCCGAGGTGTCCCTCTCACCTAGGAAGGAGTCCTGACGTCGCTGAAAAAACACGTGTCTGGAAGGGCCCTCCCCGTCGTAACTCGAGAATATACCCCAGGTTCCGGCCTAAACTCGAGAAAAACCATGCGACTTCCCCCTCGCCGCGAGATGAGGCCCGATTTCCCTGTGCTGCATGCAGAGCAATTCCGTGTTCCACATCAAACGTGAAAGGAGCCTTGATTTCCTTGATGGCACTCCAGAGAAACCCCAAGATCACTGTCTCAAGTCTAGAGGGATCCTGAGGTCACTGGAGCAACACGAAAGGGCTCCGTGGACCCCAAATCAACTCGAGATGAGAGCTTAGTCCCTGGCTTCGACTCAAGAGGAATACCAACTTTCCACAAGCACCTCAAGAGGAGGCTTCTCTCAGCTATAGGTATGTGAGAGGGACCCTGAGTTTGTGGCCTCAAGTGGAATGGACACCGAGTTGCTCTGAATTGAAGTAAGGCCGGATATCCCTGCAGTGAATTGAATGCAGGCTCGGCTTGCATCTCCCAAGACGAAGGGATGTCTGCATCCCCTGTGGAGACCACAGAGAAAGACCTAGTTCTCCGCCTCATCGCGACCGGAGGCCTCACATCATTTGAAAACTCGAGAGGTCGGCGGAAATCAATGCTTCCAAAGGAGACGATGCCTGACTCCTCTTGAAAATGGATAGGAGTCCCAGGATCTATGTGGCACGGGGAAAGGGACACTGGGTCTCCCGCCCCACGTGGAGACGCATCCCAATTGCCATGCCAAGACTCGAGGAGAATCCCGAGGTGTCCCTCGCACCTAGGCAGGAGTCCAGATGTCGCTGAACAAACACGTGTCTGGAAGGGCCCTCCCCATCGTAACTCGAGAATATACCCCAGGTTCCGGCTTAAACTCGAGAAAAACCATGAGACTTCAACCTCGCCCCGAGATGAGGCCCGATTTCCCTGCACTGCATGCAGAGCAATTCCGTGTTCCACATCAAACGTGAAAGGAGCCTTGATTTCCTTGATGGCACTCCAAAGAAAACCCAAGATCACTGTCTCAAGTCTAGAGGGATCCTGAGGTCACTGGAGCAACAGGAAAGGGCTCCATGGACCCCAAATCAACTCGAGATGAGAGCTTAGTCCCCGGCTTCGACTCAAGAGGAATACCAGCTTTCCACAAGCACCTCAAGAGAAGGCTTCTCTCAGCTATAGGTATGTGAGATTGACCCTGAGTTTGTGGCCTCAAGTGGAATGGACACCGAGATGCTCTGACTCGAAGTAAGGCCGGATATCCCTGCAGTGAATTGAATGCAGGCTCGTCTTGCATCTCCCAAGACGAAGGGATGTCTGAATCCCCTGTGGAGACCACAGAGAAAGACCTAATTCTCCGCCTCATCGCGACCGGAGGCCTCACATCCTTTGAAAATTCGAGAGGTCCGCGGAGATCAATGCTTTCAAAGGAGACGATGCCTGACTCCTATTGAAAATGGATGGGAGTCCCAGGATCCCTGTGGCACGTGGAAAGGGACCATGGGTCTCCCGCCTCACGTGGAGACACGTCCCAATTGCCATGCCAAGACTCGAGGTTAATCCCGAGGTGTCCCTCGCACCTAGGCAGGAGTCCTGACGTCGCTGAGCAAACACGTGTCTGATAGGGCCCTCCCCGTCGTAACTCGAGAATATACCCCAGGTTCCGGCCGCAACTCGAGAAAAACCATGAGACTTCCCCCTCGCCGCGAGATGAGGCCCGATTCCCTTGCACTGTGTGCAGAGCAATTCCGTGTTCCACATCAAACGTGAAAGGAGCCTTGATTTCCTTGATGGCACTCCAGAGAAAACCCAAGATCACTGTCTCAAGTCTAGAGGGATCCTGAGGTCACTGGAGTAACACGAAAGGGCTCCGTGGACCCCAAATCAACTCGAGATGAGAGCTTAGTCCCTGGCTTCGACTCAAGAGGAATAGCAACTTTCCACAAGCACCTCAAGAGGAGGCTTCTCTCAGCTACAGGTATGTGAGAGGGACCCTGAATTTGTGGCCTCAAGTGGAATGGACACCGAGATGCTCTGACTCGAAGTAAGGCCGGATATCCCTGCAGTGAATTGAATGCAGGCTCGCCTTGCATCTCCCAAGACGAAGGATTGTCTGAATCCCCTGTGGAGACCACAGAGAAAGACCTAGTTCTCCGCCTCATCGCGACCGGAGGCCTCACATCCTTTGAAAACTCGAGAGGTCCGCGGAGATCAATGCTTCCAAAGGAGACGAGGCCTGACTCCTCTTGAAAATGGATAGGAGTCCCAGGATCCCTGCGGCACGTGGAAAGGAACACTGGGTCTCCCGCCTCACGTGGAGACGCGTCCCAATTGCCATGCGAAGACTCGAGGAGAATCCCGAGGTGTCCCTCGCACCTAGGCTGGAGTCCTGACGTCGCTGAACAAACACGTGTCTGGAAGGGCCCGCCCCGTCGTAACTCGAGAATATACCCCAGGTTCCGGGCGCAACTCGAGAAAAACCGTGAGACTTCCCCCTCGCCGCGAGATGAGGCCCGATTCCCCTGCACTGCGTGCAGAGCAATTCCGTGTTCCACATCAAACGAGAAAGGAGCCTTGATTTCCTTGATGGCACTCCAGAGAAACCCCAAGATCACTGTCTCAAGTCTAGAGGGATCCTGAGGTCACTGTAGCAAGAAGAAAGGGCTCCGTGGACCCCAAATCAACTCGAGATGAGAGCTCAGTCCCTGGCTGTGACTCAAGAGGAATACCAACTTTCCACAAGCACCTCAAGAGGAGGCTTGTCTCAGCTACAGGAATGTGAGAGGGACTCTGAGTTTTTGGCCTCAAGTGGAATGGACACCGAGCAGCTCTGACTCGAAGTAAGGCCGGATATCCCTGCAGTGAATTGAATGCAGGCTCGTCTTGCATCTCCAAAGACGAAGGGATGTCTGAATCCCCAGTGGAGACCACAGAGAAAGACCTAGTTCTCTGCCTCATCGCGACCGGAGGCCTCACATCCTTTGAAAATTCGAGAGGTCCGCGGAGATCAATGCTTCCAAAGGAGACGATACTTGAGTCCTCTTGGAAATAGATAGGATTCCCCGGATCCCTATGGCAAGTGCAAAGGGACCCTGGGTCTCCCGCCTCATGTGGAGACGCGACCCAAATGCCATTCCAAGACTCGAGGAGAATCCCGGGTTGTCCCTCGCACCTAGGCAGGAGTCCTGACGTCGCTGAACAAACACGTGTCTGGAAGGGCCCTCACCGTCGTAACTCGCGAATATACCCCAGGTTCCGGCCGCAACTCGAGAAAAACCATGAGACTTCCCCCTCGCCACGAGATGAGGCCCGATTCCCGTGCACTGCATGCAGAGCAATTCCGTGTTCCACATCAAACGAGAAAGGAGCCTTGATTTCCTTGATGCCACTCCAGAGAAAACCCAAGATCACTGTCTCAAGTCTAGAGGGATCCTGAGGTCACTGGAGCAACAAAGAAGGGCTCCGTGGACCCCAAATCAACTCGAGATGAGAACTTAATCCCTGGCTTCGACTCAAGAGGAATACCAACTTTCCACAAGCACCTCAAGAGGAGGCTTCTCTCAGCTACAGGTATGTGAGAGGGACCCTGAGTAAGTGGCCTCAAGTGGAATGGACACCGAGATGTTCTGACTCGACATAAGGCCAGATATCCCTGCAGTGAATTGAATGCCGGCTAGTCTTGCATCTCCCTAGACGAAGGGATGTCTAAATCCCCTGTGGAGACCACAGAGAAAGACCTTGTTCTCCGACTCATCGCGACCGGAGGCCTCACATCCCTTGAAAACTCGAGAGGTCCGCGGAGATCAATGCTTCCAAAGGAGACATTGCCTGATTCCTCTTGAAAATGGATAGGAGTCCCAGGATCCCTGTGGCACGTGGAAAGGGACCCTGGGTCTCCCGCCTCACGTGGAGACGCGTCCCAATTGCCATGCCAAGACTCGAGGAGAATCCCGAGGTGTCCCTCGCACCTAGGCAGGAGTCCTGACGTCGCTGAACGAACACGTGTCTGGAAGGGCCCTCCCCGTCGTAACTCGAGAATATACCCCAGGTTCCGGCCGCAACTCGAGAAAAACCATGAGACTTCCCCCTCGCCGCGAGATGAGGCCCTATTTTCCTGCACTGCGTGCAGAGCGACTCTGTGTTCCACATCAAACGTGAAAGGAGCCTTGATTTCCTTGATGGCACTCCAGAGAAAACCCAAGATCACTGTCTCATGTCTAGAGGGATCCTGAGGTCACTGAAGCAACAAAGAAGGGCTCTGTGGACCCCAAATCAACTCGAGATGAGAGCTTAGTCCCTGGCTTCGACTCAAGAGGAATACCAACTTTCCACAAGCACCTCAAGAGGAGGCTTCTCTCAGCTACATGTATGTGAGAGGGACCCTGAGTTTGTGGCCTCAAGTGGAATGGACACCGAGATGCTCTGACTCGAAGTAAGGCCGGATATCCCTGCAGTGAATTGAATGCAGGCTCGTCTTGAATCTCCCAAGATGAAGGGATGTCTGAATCCCCTGTGGAGAACACAGAGAAAGACCTAGTTCTCCGCCTCAACACGAACGGAGGCCTCACATCCTTTGAAAACTCGAGAGGTCCGCGGAGATCAATGCTTCCAAAGGAGACGTTGCCTGACTCCTCTTGAAAATGGATAGGAGTCCCAGGATCCCTGTGGCACGTGGAAAGGGACACTGGGTCTCCCGCCTCACGTGGAGACGCGTCCCAATTACCATGCCAAGACTCGAGGAGAATCCCGAGGTGTCCCTCGCACCTAGGCAGGAGTCCTGACTTCGCTGAAAAAACACGTGTCTTGAAGGGCCCTCACAGTCGAAACTCGAGAATATACCCCAGGTTCTGGCCGCAACTCGAGAAAAACCATGAGACTTCCCCCTCGCCACGAGAGGAGGCCCGATTCCCCTGCACTGCATGCAGAGCAATTCTGTGTTCCACATCAAACGTGAAAGGAGACTTGATTTCCGTGATGGCACTCCAGGGAAAACCCAAGATCTCTGTCTCAAGTCTAGAGGGATCCTGAGGTCACTGGAGCAACACGAAAGGGATCCGTGGACCCCAAATCAACTCGAGATGAGAGCTTAGTCCCTCGCTTTGACTCAAGAGGAATATCAACTATCCACAAGCACCTCAAGAGGAGGCTTCTCTCAGCTACAGGTATGTAAGAGGGACCCTGAATTTGTGGCCTCAAGTGGTATGGACACCGAGATGCTCTGACTCGAAGTAAGGCTGGATATCCCAACAGTGAAATGAATGCAGGCTCGTCTTGCATCTCCCAAGACGAAGGGATGTCTGAATCCCCTGTGGAGACAACAGAGAAAGACCCAGTTCTCTGCATCATCGCGAGCGGAGGCTTCACATACTTTGAAAACTCGAGACGTCCGCAGAGATCAATGCTTCCAAAGGAGACGATGCCTGACTCCTCTTGAAAATGGATAGGAGTCCCAGGATCCCTGTGGCACGTCGAAAGGGACCCTGGGTCTCCCGCCTCACATGGAGACGCGTCCCAATTGCCATGCCAAGACTGGAGGAGAATCCTGAGTTGTCCCTAGCACCTAGGCAGGAGTCCTCACGTCGCTGAACAAACACGTGTCTGGAAGGGCCCTCCCCGTCGTAACTCAAGAATATACCCCAGGTTCGGTCCGCAACTCGAGAAAAACCATGAGACTTCCCCCTCGCAGCGAGATGAGGCCCGATTCCCCTGCACTGCGTGCAGAGCAATTCCGTGATCCACATCAAACGTGAAAGGAGCCTTGATTTCCTTGATGGCACTCCAGAGAAAACCCAAGATCACAGACGCAAGTCTAGAGGGATCCTGACGTCACTGTAGCAAGAAGAAAGGGCTCCGTGGACCCCAAATCAACTCGAGATGAGAGCTCAGTCCCTGGCTGTGACTCAAGAGGAATACCAACTTTCCACAAGCACCTGAAGAGGAGGCTTCTCTCAGCTACAGGTATGTGAGAGGGACCCTGAGTTTGTGGCCTCAAGTCGAATGGACACCGAGATGCTCTGACTCGAAGTAAGGCCGGATATCCCTGCAGTGAATTGAATGCAGGCTCGTCTTGCATCTCCCAAGACGAAGGGATGTCTGAATCCACTGTGAGGACGACAGAGAAAGTACTAGTCCTCCACCTCATCGCGAACGGAGGCCTCACATCTTTGGAAACTCGAGAGGTCTGTGGAGATCAATTCTTCCATAGGAGACGATGCCTGACTCCTCTTGAAAATGGATAGGAGTCCCAGGATCCCTGTGGCACGTGGAAAGGGACCCTGGGTCTCCCGCCTCACGTGGAGACGCGTCCCAATTGCCATGCCAAGACTCGAGGAGAATCCCGAGGTGTCCCTCGCACCTAGGCAGGAGTCCTAACGTCGCTGAACAAACACGTGTCTGGAAGGGCCCTCCCCGTCGTAACTCGAGAATATACCCCAGGTTCCGGCCGCAACTCGAGAAAAACCATGAGACTTCCGCCTCGCCGCGAGATGAGACGCGATTCCCCTGCACTGCGTGCAGAGCAATTACGTGTTCCACATCAAACGTGAAAGGAGCCTTGATTTCCTTGATGGCACTCCAGAGAAAACCCAAGATCACTGTCTCAAGTCTAGAGGGATCCTGAGGTCACTGGAGCAACACGAAAGGGCTCCGGGGACCCCAAATCTACTCGAGATGAGAGCTTAGTCCCTGGCTTCGACTCAAGAGGAATACCAACTTTCCACAAGCCCCTCGAGGAGGCTTCTCTCAGCTACAGGTATGTGAGAGGGACCCTGAGTTTGTGGCCTCAAGTGGAACGGACACCGAGATGCTCTGACACAAAGTAAGGCCGGATATCCCTGCAGTGAATTGAATGCACGCTCGTCTTGCATCTCCCAAGACGAAGGGATGTCTGAATCCCCTGTGCAGAACACAGAGAAAGTCCTAGTCCTCCGCCTCAACGTGACCGGAGGCCTCACATCCTTTGAAAACTCGAGAGGTCCGCGGAGATCAATGCTTCCAAAGGAGAGGATGCCTGACTCCTCTTGAAAATGGATAGGAGTCCCAGGATCCCTGTGGCACGTGGAAAGGGACCCTGGGTCTCCCGCCTCATGTGGAGACGCATCCCAATTGTCAGTCCAAGACTCCAGGAGTATCCCGAGGTGTCCCTCGCACCTAGGCAGGAGTCCTGACGTCGCTGAACAAACACGTGTCTGGAAGGGCCCTCCCCGTCGTAACTCGAGAATATACCCCAGGTTCCGGCCGCAACTCGAGAAAAACAATGAGACTTCCCCAAGCCGCGAGATGAGGCCCGATTCCCCTGCCCTGGGTGCAGAGCAATTCCGTGTTCCACATCAAACGTGAAAGGAGCCTTGATTTCCTTGATGGCACTCCAGAGAAAACCCAAGATCACTGTCTCAAGTCTAGAGCGATCCTTAGGTCACCGGAGCAACACGAAAGGGCTCCGTGGACCCCAAATCAACTCGAGATGAGAGATTAGTCCCTGGCTTCAACTCAAGAGGAATACGAACTTTCCACAAGCCCCTCAAGAGGAGGCTTCTCTCAGCTACAGGTATGTGAGAGGGACCCTGAGTTTGGGGCATCAAGTGGAATGGACACCGAGATGCTCTGACTCGAAGTAAGGCCGGATATCCGTGCAGTGGATTGAATGCAGGCTCGTCTTGCATCTCCCAAGACGAAGGGATGTCTGAATCCCCTGTGGAGACCACAGAGAAAGACCGAGTTCTCCACCTCATCGCGACCGGAGGCCTCACATCCTTTGAAAACTCTAGCGGTCTGCGGAGATCAATGCTTCCAAAGGAGACGATGCCTGACTCCTCTTGAAAATGGATAGGAGTCCCAGGATCCCTGTGGCACGTGGAAAGGGACCCTGGGTCTCCCGCCTCACGTGGAGACGGGTCCCAATTGCCATGCCAAGACTCGAGGAGAATCCCGAGGTGTCCCTCGCACCTAGGCAGGAGTCCTGACGTCGCTGAACAAACACGTGTCTGGAAGGGCCCTCCCCGTCGTAACTCGAGAATATACCACAGGTTCCGGCCGCAACTCGAGAAAAACCATGAGACTTCCCCCTCGCCGCGAGATGAGGCGCGATTCCCCTGCACTGAGTACAGACCATTTCCGTGTTCCACATCAAACGTGAAAGGAGCCTTGATTTCCTTAATGGCACTCCAGAGAAAACCCAAGATCACTGTCTCAAGTCTAGAGGGATCCTGAGGTCACTGCAGCAACACGAAAGGGCTCCGTGGACCTCAAATCAACTCGAGATGAGAGCTTAGTCCCTGGCTTCGACTCAAGAGGCATACCAACTTTCCACAAGCACGTCAAGAGGAGGCTTCTCTCAGCTACATGTATGTCAGAGGGACCCTGAGTTTGTGGCCTCAAGTGGAATGGACACCGAGATGCTCTGACTCGAAGTAAGGCCGGATATCCCTGCAGTGAATTGAATGCAGGCTCGTCTTGCATCTCCCAAGACGAAGGGATGTCTGAATCCCCTGTGGAGACCACAGAGAAAGACCTAGTCCTCCACCTCATCGTGCCCGGAGGCCTCACATCCTTTGAAAACTCGAGAGGTCTGCAGAGACCAATGCTTCCAAAGGAGACGATGCCTGACTCCTCTTGAAAATGGATAGGAGTCCCAGGATCACTGTGGCACGTGGAAAGGGACCGTGGGTCTCCCGCCTCATGTGGAGACGCATCCCAATTGCCAGTCCAAGACTTGAGGAGAATCCCGAGGTGTCCCTCGCACCTAGGCAGGAGTCCTGACGTCGCTGAACAAACACGTGTCTGGAAGGGCCCTCCCCGTCGTAACTCGAGAATATACCCCAGGTTCCGGCCGCTACTCGAGAATAACAATGAGACTTCCCCCACGCCGCGAGATGAGGCCCGATTCCCCTGCACTGCGTGCAGAGCATTTCCGTGTTCCACATCAAACGTGAAAGGAGCCTTGGTTTCCTTGATGGCACTCCAGAGAAAACCCAAGATCACTGTCTCAAGTCTAGAGCGATCCTGAGGTCACCGGAGCAACACGAAAGGGCTCCGTGGACCCCAAATCAACTCGAGATGAGATATTAGTCCCTGGCTTCAACTCAAGAGGAATACGAACTTTCCACAAGCCCCTCAAGAGGGGGCTTCTCTCAGCTACAGGTATGTGAGAGGGACCCTGAGTTTGTGGCATCAAGTGGAATGGACACCGAGATGCTCTGACTCGAAGTAAGGCCGGATATCCCTGCAGTGAATTGAAAGCAGGCTCATCATGCATCTCCCAAGACGAAGGGATGTCTGAATCCCCTGTGCAGAACACAGAGAAAGACCTAGTCCTCCGCCTCAACGAGACCGGAGGCCTCACATCTTTTGAAACCTCGAGAGGTCTGCAGAGATCAATGCTTCCAAAGGAGACGATGCCTGACTCCTCTTGAAAATGGATAGGAGTCCCAGGATCCCTGTGGCACGTGGAAAGGGACCCTGCGTCTCCCGCCTCACGTGGAGACGCGTCCCAATTGCCATGCCAAGACTCGAGGAGAATCCCGAGGTGTCCCTCGCACCTAGGCAGGAGTCCTGATGTCGCTGAACAAACACATGTCTGGAAGGGCCCTCCCCGTCGTATCTCGAGAATATACCCCAGGTTCCGGCCGCAACTCGAGAAAAACCATGAGACTTCCCCCTCGCCGCGAGATGAGGCCCGATTCACCTGCACTGCGTGCAGAGCAATTCCGTTGTCCACATCAAACGTGAAAGGAGCCTTGATTTCCTTGATGGCACTCCAGAGAAAACCCAAGTTCACTGTTTCAAGTTTAGAGGGATCCTGAGGTCACTGTAGCAACACGAAAGGGCTCCGTGGACCTCAAATCAACTCGAGATGTGAGCTTAGTCCCTGGCTTCGACTCAAGAGGAATACCAACTTTCCACAAGCACCTGAAGAGGAGGCTTCTCTCAGCTACAGGTATGTGAGAGGGACCCTGAGTTTGTGGCCTCAAGTGGAATGGACACCGAGATACTCTGACTGAAATAAGGCGGGATATCTTTGCGTGAATTGAATGCAGGCTCTTCTTCCGTCTCCTAAGTCGATGGGATGTCTGAATTCCCTGTGGAGACCACAGAGAAAGACCTAGTCCTCCACCTCAACGCGACCGGAGGCCTCACATCCTTTGAAAACTCGAGAGGTCCGCGGAGATAAATACTTCCAAAGGAGACGATGCCTGACTCCTCCTGAAAATGGATAGGAGTCCCAGGATCCCTATGGCACGTGGAATGGGACCCTGGGTCTCCCGCCTCACGTGGAGACGCGTCCCAATTGCCATGCCAAGACTCGAGGAGAATCCCGAGGTTTCCCTCGCACCTAGGCAGGAGTCCTGACGTCGCTGAACAAACACGTGTCTGGAAGGGCCCTCCCCGTCGTAACTCGAGAATATACCCCAGGTTCCGGCCGCAACTCGAGAAAAACCATGAGATTTCCCCTCACCGCGAGATGAGGCCCGATTCCCCTGCACTGCGTGCAGAGCAATTACATGTTCCACATCAAACGTTAAAGGAGCCTTGATTTCCTTGATGGCACTCCAGAGAAAACCCAAGATCACTGTCTCAAGTCTAGAGGGATCCTGAGGTCACTGGAGCAACACGAAAAGGCTCCGTGTACGCCAAATCAACTCGAGATGATATCTTAGTCCCTGGCTTCGTCTCAAGAGGAATACCAACTTTCCATAAGCCCCTCAAGAGGAGGCTTCTCTCAGCTACAGGTATGTGAGAGGGACCCTGAGTGTGTGGCCTCAAGTGGAAAGGACACCGAGATTCTCTGACTTGAAGTAAGCCCGGATATCCCTGCAGTGAATTTAATGCAGGCTCGTCTTGCATCTCCCAAGACGAAGGGATGTCTGAATCCCCTGTGGAGACCACAGAGAAAGACCTAGTTCTCCGCCTCATCGCGACCGGAGGCCTCACATCCTTTGAAAACTCGAGAGGTCCACGCAGAACAATGCTTCAAACGAGACGATGCCTGACTCCTCTTGAAAATGGATAGGAGTCCCAGGATCCCTGTTGCACGTGGAAAGGGACCCTGGGTGTCCCGCCTCACGTGGAGACGCATCCCAATTGCCATGCCAAGACTCGAGGAGAATCCCGAGGTGTCTCTCGCACCTAGGCAGGAGTCCTGACGTCGCTGAACAAACACGTGTCTGGTAGGGCCCTCCCCGTCGTAACTCGAGAATATACCCCAGGTTCCAGCCGCAACTCGAGAAAAACCATGAGACTTCCCCCTCGCCGCGAGATGAGGCCCGATTCCCCTGCAATGCGTGCAGAGCAATTCCGTGTTCCACATCAAACGTGAAAGGAGCCTTGATTTCCTAGATGGCACTCCAGAGAAAACCCAAGATCACTGTCTCAAGTCTAGAGGGATCCTGAGGTCACTGGAGCAACACGAAAGGGCTCCGTGGACCCCAAATCAACTCGAGATGAGAGCTTAGTCCCTGGCTTCGACTCAAGAGGAATACCAACTTTCCACAAGCACCTCAAGAGGAGGCTTCTCTCAGCTACAGGTATGTGAGAGGGACCCTGAGTTTGTGGCCTCAAGTGGAATGGACACCGAAATGCTCTGACTCGAAGTAAGGCCGGATATCCCTGCAGTGAATTGAATGCAGGCTCGTCTTGCATCTCCCAAGACTAAGGGTTGTCTGAATCCCCTGTGGAGACCACAGAGAAAGACCTAGTCCTCCACCTGAACGCAACCGGAGGCCTCATATCCTTTGAAAACTCTAGAGGTCCGCTGAGATCAATACTTCCGAAGGAGACGATGCCTGACTCCTCTTGAAAATGGATAGGAGTCCCAGGATATCTGTGGCACGTGGAAAGGGACCCTGGGTCTCCCGCCTCATGTGGAGACGCGTCCCAATTGCAATGCAAAGACTCGAGGAGAATCCCGAGGTGTCCCTCGCACCTAGGCAGGGGTCCTGACGTCGCTGAACAAACACGTGTCTGGAAGGGCCCTCCCCGTCGTAACTCGAGAATATACCCCAGGTTCCGGCCGCAACTCGAGAAAAACCATGAGACTTCCCCCTCGCCGCGAGATGAGGCCTGATTCCCCTGCACTGCGTGCAGAGCAATTCCGTGTTCCACATCAAACGTGAAAGGAGCCTTGATTTCCTTGATGGCACTCCAGAGAAAACCCAAGTTCACTGTTTCAAGTCTAGAGGGATCCTGAGGTCACTGTAGCAACACGAAAGGGCTCCGTGGACCTCAAATCAACTCGAGATGTGAGCTTAGTCCCTGGCTTCGACTCAAGAGGAATGCCAACTTTCCACAAGCACCTGAAGAGGAGGCTTCTCTCAGCTACAGGTATGTGAGAGGCACCCTGAGTTTGTGGCCTCAAGTGGAATGGACACCGAGATGCTCTGACTCGAAATAAGGCGGGATATCTTTGCGTGAATTGAATGCAGGCTCTTCTTCCGTCTCTTAAGTCGATGGGATGTCTGAATCCCCTGTGGAGACAACAGAGAAAGACCTAGTCCTCCACCTCAACGCGACCGGAGGCCTCACATCCTTTGAGAACTCGAGAGGTCCGCGGAGATAAATGCTTCCAAAGGAGACGATGCCTGACTCCTCTTGAAAATGGATAGGAGTCCCAGGATCCCTGTGGCACGTGGAATGGGACCCTGGGTCTCCCGCCTCACGTGGAGACGCGTCCCAATTGCCATGCCAAGACTCGAGGAGAATCCCGAGGTTTCCCTCGCACCTAGGCAGGAGTCCTGACGTCGCTGAACAAACACGTGTCTGGAAGTGCCCTCCCCGTCGTAACTCGAGAATATACCCAAGGTTCCGGCCGCAACTCGAAAAAAACCATGAGAATTCCCCATCGACGCGACATGAGGCCCGATTCCCGTGCACTGCGTGCAGAGCAATTCCGTGTTCTACATCAAACGGGAAAGGAGCCTTGATTTCCTTGATGGCACTCCAGAGAAAACCCAAGATCACTGTCTCAAGTCTAGAGGGATCCTGAGGCCACTGTAGCAGCATGAAAGGTCTCCGTGGACCGCAAATCAACTCGAGATGAGAGCTTAGTCCCTGGCTTCGACTTAAGAGGAATACCAACTTTCCACAAGCACCTCAAGAGGAGTCTTCTCTCAGCTACATGTATGTGAGAGGTACCCTGAGTTTGTGGCCTCAAGTGGAATGGACACCGAGATGCTCTGACTCGACGTAAGGCCGGTTATCACTGCAGTGAATTGAATGCAATCTCGTCTTGCAACTCCCAAGACGAAGGGATGTCTGACTCCCCTGTGGAGACCACAGAGAGAGACCTAGTTCTCCGCCTCATCTCGACCTGAGGCCTCACATCCTTTGAAAACTCGAGAGGTCCGCGGAGATCAATGCTTCCAAAGGAGACGATGCCTGACTCCTCTTGAAAATGGTTAGGAGTCCCAGGATCCCTGTCCACATGGACGGGGACCCTGGGTCTCCCGCTTCACGTGGAGACGCGTCCCAATTGCGATGCCAAGACTCGAGGAGAATCCCGAGGTGTCCCTCGCACCTAGGCAGGAGTCCTGACGTCGCTGAACAAACACTTGTCTGGAAGGGCCCTCCCCGTGGTAACTCGAGAATATACCCTGGGTTCCGGCCGCAACTCGAGAAAAACCATGAGACTTCCCCCTCGTCGCGAGATGAGGCCCGATTCCCCTGCACTGCATGCAGAGCAATTCCGTGTTCCACATCAAACGTGAAAGGAGCCTTGATTTCCTTGATGGCACTCCAGAGAAAACCCAAGATCACTGTCTCAAGTCTAGAGGGATCCTGAGGTCACTGGAGCAACACGAAAGGGCTCCGTGGACCCCAAATCAACTCGAGATGACAGCTTAGTCCCTGGCTTCGACTCAAGAGGAATACCAAATTTCCACAAGCACCTCAAGAGGAGGCTTCTCTCAGCTACAGGTAGGTGAGAGGGACCCTGAGTTTGTGACCTCAAATCGAATGGACACCGAGATGCTCTGACTCGAAGTAAGGCCGGATATCCCTGCAGTGAATTGAATGCAGGCTCGTCTTGCATCTCCCAAGACGAAGAGATGTCTGAATCCCCTGTGGAGACCACCGAGAAAGACCTAGTTCTCCGCCTCATCGCGACCGGAGGCCTCACATCCTTTGAAAACTCGAGAGGTCCGCGGAGATCAGTGCTTCCAAAGGAGACGATGCCTGACTCCTCTTGAAAATGGATAGGAGTCCCAGGATCCCTGTGGCACGTGGAAAGGGACCCTGGGTCTTCCGCCTCACGTGGAGACGCCTCCCAATTGCCATGCCAAGACTCGTGGAGAATCCCGAAGTGTCCCACGCACCTAGGCAGGAGTCCTGACGTCGCTGAACAAACACGTGTCTGGAAGGGCCCTCCCCGTCGTAACTCGAGAATATACCCCAGGTTCCAGCCGCAACTCGAGAAAAACCATGAGAATTCCCCCTCACCGCGAGATGAGGCCCGATTCCCCTGCACTGCGTGCAGAGCAATTCCTGAGCAGCGCAGACGGAGAGAGCAGCGCCAGCCCCTCCCCGCAGCGCCAGCCCGTCCCTGCAGCACAAGCCCCTCCCCCCGGAGCGACGGAACTAGCTACCTGAATAAGAGTCCACCTCCGCCCGCCTGTGTCAGGGCGGAAATGAGGCTCTGAAGAGACCGGCAAACAGAAGCCAAATAAACAAAGGGAACCGCTTCAGAAGGGACTGGTGCAACAGATTAAAATCCCTCTAGGAAACATTGACTACACCGGAGGAGCCTGTAGATATCGAGAAGCGTAAGCTGGAACGAGGAGCTATCTGAAACTGAGCCGAACCCACACTGACCGCAACAGCTCCAGAGAAACTCCTAGATATAATTTTACTTTTTTCTCTTTTTTTAATTTTTTTTCTTTTTTTCTTTTTTCTTTTTTATTTTTTCTCTTTTATTTTCCTTTAAAATCCCCTATTACTCCCCCATTACTCCTTAACTTTCATTTCCATAGACTTTTACGATTTTTTAATTAGGGGGAAAAAATTTTTTTTTTTCCTTTTTTTTTTCTTTTTTTTCTGTTTTTTTTCTTTTTCTTTCTTTTTTTTTTCTTTTTTTTCTTTCCTTTTTCTCTTCTATTTTCTATTTTTCTTTTTCTCTTATTTCTTTTAAATTCCTCTAGTACTCCTCTACTACTCCTTACTGTTCATTTTCAATGCACTATAACCTTACAAAAAAAAAAAAAAGAAGAAGAGAAGCCCTATTTTTAAACTGAAGATTATTCTCTCCCAATCTTGACTCTCTGTTTTCTACCTCAGAACACCTCTATTTCCTCCTTTCCCCTTCTCTTCCCAATCCAATTCTGTGAATCTTTGTAGGTGACTGGGCTACGGAGAACACTCTGGGAACAGACAGCTGTGAAGATCTGTCTCTCTCCTCTTGAGTCCCCCCTTTTCTCCTCCTGTTCATCTCTATCTCCTTCCTCCCTCTCCTCTTCTTCATGTGACTCTGTGAACCTCTCTGGGTGTCCCTAACGGGGGAGAATCTTTTAGCCATTAACCTAGAAGTTTTCTTATCAGGGCTGCATAGTTGGAGAAGTCCTGAGACTACAGGAAGAATAAAACTGAAATCCAGAGGCAGGAGACTTAAGCCCAAAACCTGAGAACACCAGAAAACTCCTGACTACAAGGAACTTTAAGTGATAAGTGACTGTCCAAAAGCCTCCATACCTACACTGAAACCAACTACCACACAAGAGCCAATAAGTTTTAGAGCAAGACATACCACGCAATTCTCCAGCAACGCAGGAACATAGCCCTGAACATCAACATACAGGCTGCCCAAGGTCACACCTAACACATAGACCCATCTCAAAACTCATTACTGGGCACTCCATTGCTTTCCAAAGAGAAGAAATCAAGTTCCACACACCAGAACACTGATGCAAGCTTCCCTAACCAGGAAACCTTGACAAGCCAATCGTCTAACCCCATCCACTGGGTTAATCCTCCACAACAAAAAGGAACCACAGACCTCCAGAATACAGAAAGCCCACTCCAGATACAGCAATCTAAACAAGATGAAAAGGCAAAGAAATACCCAACAGGTAAAGGAACATGAAAAATGCCCACCAAGTCAAACAAAAGAGGAGGAGATAGGGAATCTACCTGAAAAAGAATTTAGAATAATGATAATAAAAATGATCCAAAATCTTGAAAACAAAATGGAGTTACAGATAAATAGCCTGGAAACAAAGATTGAAAAGATTCAAGAACTGTTTAATAAAGACCTAGAAGAAATAAAAAAGAGTCAATTACAAATGAATAATGCAATGAATGAGATCAAAAACACTTTGGAGGGAACCAAGAGTAGAATAACGGAGGCAGAAGATAGGATAAGTGAGGTAGAAGATAAAATGGTGGAAATAAATGAAGCAGAGAGGAAAAAAGAAAAAAGGATCAAAAGAAATGAGGACAACCTCAGGGACCTCTGGGACACTGTGAAACGCCCCAACATTCGAATCATAGGAGTTCCAGAAGAAGAAGACAAAAAGAAGGGCCATGAGAAAATACTCGAGGAGATAATAGCTGAAAACTTCCCTAAAATGGGGAAGGAAATAGCCACCCAAATCCAAGAAACCCAGAGAGTCCCAAACAGGATAAACCCAAGGCGAAACACCCCAAGACACATATTAATCAAATTAACAAAGATCAAACACAAAGAACAAATATTAAAAGCAGCAAGGGAAAAACAACAAATAACACACAAAGGGATTCCCATAAGGATAACAGCTGATCTATCAATAGAAACCCTCCAGGCCAGAAGGGAATGGCAGGACGTACTGAAAGTAATGAAAGAGAATAACCTACAACCTAGATTACTGTATCCAGCAAGGATCTCATTCAGATATGAAGGAGAATTCAAAAGCTTTACAGATAAGCAAAAGCTGAGAGAATTCAGCACCACCAAACCAGCTCTTCAACAAATGCTAAAGGATCTTCTCTAGACAGGAAATGCAGAAAGGTTTTATAAATGTGAACCCAAAACAACAAAGTAAATGGCAACGGGACCACACCTATCAATAATTACCCTAAATGTAAATGGGTTGAATGCCCCAACCAAAAGACAAAGATTGGCTGAATGGATACAAAAACAAGACCCCTATATATGCTGTCTACAAGAGACCCACCTCAAAACAAGAGACACATACAGACTAAAAGTGAAGGGCTGGAAAAAAATATTTCATGCAAACGGAGACCAAAAGAAAGCAGGAGTCGCAATACTCATATCAGATAAAATAGACTTTCAAATAAAGGAAGTGAAAAGAGACAAAGAAGGACACTACATAATGATCAAAGGATCAATCAAAAAAGAAGATATAACAATTATAAATATATATGCACCCAACATAGGAGCACCGCAATATGTACGGCAAACGCTAACAAGTATGAAAGAGGAAATTAATAGTAACACAATAATAGTGGGAGACTTTAATACCCCACTCACAACTATGGATAGATCAACTAAACAGAAAATTAACAAGGAAACACAAACCTTAAATGACACAATGGACCAGCTAGACCTAATTGATATCTATAGGACATTTCACCCCAAAACAATCAACTTCACCTTTTTCTCAAGTGCACACGGAACATTCTCCAGAATAGATCACATCCTGGGCCATAAATCTGGTCTTGGAAAATTCAAAAAAATTGAAATCATTCCAGTTATCTTTTCTGACCACAGTGCAGTAAGATTAGATCTCAATTACAGGGAAAAAATTGTTAAAACTTCAAACATATGGAGGCTAAATAACACGCTTCTGAATAACCAACAAATCATAGAAGAAATCAAAAAAGAAATCAAAATATGTATAGAAATGAATGAAAATGAAAACACAACAACCCAAAACCTATGGGACACTGTAAAAGCAGTGCTAAGGGGAAGGTTCATAGCATTACAGGCTTACATCAAGAAACAGGAAAAAAACCAATTAAATAACCTAACTCTACACCTAAAGCAATTAGAGAAGGAAGAAATGAAGAACCCCAGAGTTAGCAGAAGGAAAGAAATCTTAAAAATCAGGGCAGAAATAAATGCAAAAGAAACTAAAGAGACCATAGCAAAAATCAACAAAGCTAAAAGCTGGTTTTTTGAAAAAATAAACAAAATTGACAAACCATTAGCAAGACTCATTAAGAAACAAAGAGAGAAAAACCAAATTAACAAAATTAGAAATGAAAATGGAGAGATCACAACAGACAACACTGAAATACAAAGGATCATAAGAGACTACTACCAGCAGCTCTATGCCAATAAAATGGACAACTTGGATGAAATGGACAAATTCTTAGAAAAGTATAACTTTCCAAAACTGAACCAGGAAGAAATAGAAGATCTTAACAGACCCATCACAAGCAAGGAAATCGAAACTGTCATCAAAAATCTTCCAGCAAACAAAAGCCCAGGACCAGATGGCTTCACAGCTGAATTCTACCAAAAATTTAGAGAAGAGCTAACACCTATCTTACTCAAACTCTTCCAGAAAATTGCAGAAGAAGGTAAGCTTCCAAACTCATTCTATGAGGCCACCATCACCCTAATTCCAAAACCAGACAAAGATGCCACAAAAAAAGAAAACTACAGGCCAATATCACTGATGAACATAGATGCAAAAATCCTTAACAAAATTCTAGCAAACAGAATCCAACAACATATTAAAAAAATCATACACCATGACCAAGTGGGCTTTATCCCAGGAATGCAAGGATTCTTTAATATCCGCAAATCAATCAATGTAATACACCACATTAACAAATTGAAAGATAAAAACCATATGATTATCTCAATAGATGCAGAGAAAGCCTTTGACAAAATTCAACACTCATTTATGATTAAAACTCTCCAAAAAGCAGGAATAGAAGGAACATACCTCAACATAATAAAAGCTATATATGACAAACCCACAGCAAGCATCACCCTCAATGGTGAAAAATTGAAGGCATTTCCCCTGAAATCAGGAACAAGACAAGGGTGCCCACTCTCACCACTACTATTCAACATAGTGTTGGAAGTGCTGGCCACAGCAATCAGAGCAGAAAAAGAAGTAAAAGGAATCCAGATAGGAAAAGAAGAAGTAAAACTCTCACTGTTTGCAGATGACATGATCCTCTACATAGAAAACCCTAAAGATTCTACCAGAAAATTACTAGAGCTAATCAATGAATATAGTAAAGTTGCAGGATATAAAATTAACACACAGAAATCCCTTGCATTCCTATATACTAACAATGAAAAAACAGACAGAGAAATTAAGGAAACAATACCATTCACCATTGCAACAAAAAGAATAAAATACTTAGGAGTATATCTACCTAAAGAAACAAAGGACCTATACATAGAAAACTATAAAACACTGATGAAAGAAATCAAAGAGGACACAAACAGATGGAGAAACATACCGTGTTCATGGATTGGAAGAATTAATATTGTCAAAATGGCTATTCTACCCAAAGCAGTCTATAGATTCAATGCAATCCCTATCAAGCTACCAACGGTATTTTTCACAGAACTAGACCAAAGAATTTCACAATTTGTATGGAAATACAAAAAACCTCGAATAGCCAAAGTAATCTTGAGAAAGAAGAATGGAACTGGAGGAATCAACCTGCCTGACTTCAGACTCTACTACAAAGCCACAGTCATCAAGACAGTATGGTACTGGCACAAAGACAGAAATATAGATCAATGGAACAGAATAGAAAGCCCAGAGATAAATCCACGAACCTATGGACACCTTATCTTTGACAAAGGAGGCAAGGATATACAATGGAAAAAAGACAACCTCTTTAACAAGTGGTGCTGGGAAAACTGGTCAACCACTTGTAAAAGAATGAAACTAGAACACTTTCTAACACCATACACAAAAATAAACTCAAAATGGATTAAAGATCTAAATGTAAGACCAGAAACTATAAAACTCCTAGAGGAGAACATAGGCAAAACACTCTCCGACATAAATCAAAGCAAGATCCTCTATGACCCACCTCCCAGAATATTGGAAATAAAAGCAAAACTAAACAAATGGGACCTAATGAAACTTAAAAGCTTTTGCACTACAAAGGAAACTATAAGTAAGATGAAAAGACAGCCCTCAGATTGGGAGAAAATAATAGCAAATGAAGAAACAGACAAAGGACTAATCTCAAAAATATACAAGCAACTCCTGCAGCTCAATTCCAGAAAAATAAATGACCCAATCAAAAAATGGGCCAAAGAACTAAACAGACATTTCTCCAAGGAAGACATACAGATGGCTAACAAACACATGAAAAGATGCTCAACATCACTCATTATTAGAGAAATGCAAATCAAAACCACAATGAGGTCCCATTACACGCCAGTCAGGATGGCTGCTATCCAAAAGTCTACAAGCAATAAATGCTGGAGAGGGTGTGGAGAAAAGGGAACCCTCTTACACTGTTGGTGGGAATGCAAACTAGTACAGCCGCTATGGAAAACAGTGTGGAGATTTCTTAAAAAACTGGACATAGAACTGCCATATGACCCAGCAATCCCACTTCTGGGCATACACACTGAGGAAACCAGATCTGAAAGAGACACATGCACCCCAATGTTCATTGCAGCACTGTTTATAATAGCCAGGACATGGAAGCAACCTAGATGCCCATCAGCAGATGAATGGATAAGGAAGCTGTGGTACATATATACCATGGAATATTACTCAGCCATTAAAAAGAATTCATTTGAACCAGTCCTAATGAGATGGATGAAGCTGGAGCCCCTTATACAGAGTGAAGTAAGCCAGAAAGATAAAGAACATTACAGCATACTGACACATGTATATGGAATTTAGAAAGGTGATAACGATAACCCTATATGCAGAACAGAAAAAGAGACACAGAAATACAGAACAGACTTTTGAACTTTGTGGGAGAATGTGAGGGTGGTATATTTCAAAAGAACAGCATGTAAACTATCTATGGTGAAACAGATCACCAGCCCAGGTGGGATGCACGAGACAAGTGCTCCGGCCTGGTGCACCGGGAAGACCCAGAGGAATCGGGTGGAGAGGGAGGTTGGAGGGGGGATCAGGATTGGGAATACATGTAAATCCATGGCTGATTCATATCAATGTATGACAAAAACCACTGGAAAAAAAAATAATAATAATGAAAATTAAAAAAAAAAATAAAAAAAAAAAAAAAGAAAATGGATAGGAGTCCCAGGATCCCTGTGGCACGTGGAAAGGGACCCTGGGTCTCCCGCCTCACGTGGAGACGCGTCCCAATTGCCATACCAAGACCCGAGGAGAATCCCGAGGTGTCCCTCGCACCTAGGCAGGAGTCCTGACGTCGCTGAACAAACACGTGTCGGGAAGGGCCCTCCCCGTCGTAACTCGAGAATATAAACCATTTTCCGGCCGCAGCTCGAGAAAAACCATGAGACTTCCCCTCGCCGCGAGATGAGGCCCGATTCCCCTGCACAGCGTGCAGAGCAATTCCGTGTTCCACATCAAACGTGAAAGGAGCCTTGATTTCCTTGATTGCACTCCAGAGAAAACCCAAGATCACTGTCTCAAGTCTAGAGGGATCCTGAGGTCACTGGAGCAACACGAAAGGGCTCCGTGGACCCCAAATCAACTCGAGATGAGAGCTTAGTCCCTGGCTTCGACTCAAGAGGAATACCAACTTTCCACAAGCACCTCAAGAGGCGGCTTCTCTCAGATACAGGTATGTGAGAGGACCCTGAGTTTGTGGCCTCAAGTGGAATGGACACCGAGATGCTCTGACTCGAAGTAAGGCCGGATATCCCTGCAGTGAATTGAATGCAGGCTCCTCTTGCATCTCCCAAGACGAAGGGATGTCTGAATCCCCTGTGGAGACCACAGAGAAAGACCTAGTTCTCCGCCTCATCGAGACCGGAGGCCTCACATCCTTTGAAAACTCGAGAGGTCCGCGGAGATCAATGCTTCCAAAGGAGACAATGCCTGACTCCTCTTGAAAATGGATAGGAGTCCCAGGATCCCTGTGGCACATGGAAAGGGACCCTGGGTGTCCCGCCTCACATGGAGACGCGTCCCAATTGCCATGCCAAGACTCGAGGAGAATCCCGAGGTGTCCCTCGCACCTAGGCAGGAGTCCTGACGTCGCTTAACAAAGACTAGTCTGGAAGGGCCCTCCCCGTCGTAACTCGAGAATATACCCCAGGTTCGGTCCGCAACTCGAGAAAAACCATGAGACTTCCCCCTCGCCGCGAGATGAGGCCCGATTCCCCTGCACTGCGTCCAGAGCAATTCTGTGTTCCACATCAAACGTGAAAGGAGCCTTGATTTCCTTGATGACACTCCAGGAAAACCCAAGATCACTGTCTCAAGTCTAGAGGGATAATGAGGTCACTGGAGCAACACGAAAGGGCTCCATCGACCCCAAATCAACTCGAGATGAGAGCTTAGTCCCTGGCTTCGACTCAAGAGGAATACCAACTTTCCACAAGCACCTCAAGAGGAGGCTTCTCTCAGCTACAGGTATGTGAGAGGGACCATGAGTTTGTGGCCTCAAGTGGAATGGACACCGAGATGCTCTGACTTGAAGTAAGGCCAGATATCCCTGCAGTGAATTGAATGCAGGCTCGTCTTGCATCTCCCAAGATGAAGGGATGTCTGAATCCCCTGTGGAGACAAAAGAGGAAGACCTTGTCCTCCGCCTCATCGCGACCGGAGGCCTCACATCCTTTGAAAATTCGAGAGGTCTGCGGAAATCAATGCTTCCAAAGGAGACGATGCCTGACCCTTCTTGAAAATGGATAGGAGTCCCAGGATCCCTGTGGCTCGTCGAAAGGGACACTGGGTCTCCTGCCTCACGTGGAGACGCGTCCCAATTGCCATGCCAAGACTCGAGGAGAATCCCGACGTGTCCCTCGCACCTAGGCAGGAGTCCTTATGTCGCTGAACAAACACGTGTCTGGAAGGGCCCTCCCCGTCGTAACTCGAGAATATACCCCAGCTTCCGGCCGCAACTCGAGAAAAACCATGAGACTTCCTCCTCGCCGCGAGATGAGGCCCGATTCACCTGCACTGCGTGCAGAGCAATTCCGTGTTCCACATCAAACGTGAAAGGAGCCTTGATTTCCTTGATGGCACTCTACAGAAAACCCAAGATCACTGGCTCAAGTCTAGAGGGATCCCGAGGTCACTGGAGCAACATGAAAGACTCCGTGGACCCCAATCAACTCGAGATGCGAGCTTAGTCCCTGGCTTCGACTCAACAGGAATACCAACTTTCCACAAGCACCTCAAGAGGAGGCTTCTCTCAGCAACAGGTATTTGAGAGGGACCCTGAGTTTGTGGCCTCATGTGGAATGGACACCGAGATGCTCTGATTCGAAGTAAGGCCGGATATCCCTGCAGTGAATGGAATGCAGGCTCGTCTTGCATCTCCCAAGACGAAGGGATGTCTGAATCCCCTGTGCAGACCACAGAGAAAGACCTAGTCCTCGGCCTCATCGCGACCGGAGGCCTCACATCCTTTGAAAACTCCAGAGGTCTGCGGAGATCAATGCTTCCAAAGGAGACGATGCCTGACTCCTCTTGAAAATGGATAGGAGTCCCAGGATCCCTGTGGAACGTCGAAAGGGACCCTGGGTCTCCCGCCTCACGTGGAGACGCGTCCCAATTGCCATGCCAAGACTCGAGGAGAATCCCGAGGTGTCCCTCGCACCTAGACAGTAGTCCTTATGTCGCTGAACAAACACGTGTCTGGAAGGGCCCTCCTCGTCGTAACTCGAGAATATACCCCAGGTTCCGGCCCCAACTCGAGAAAAACCATGAGACTTCCCCCTCGTCGCGAGATGAGGCCCGATTCCCCTGCACTGTGTCCAGAGCAATTCCGTGTTCCACATCAAACGTGAAAGGAGCCTTGATTTCCTTGATGGCACTACAGAGAAAACCCAAGATCACTGTCTCAAGTCTAGAGGGATCCTGAGGTCACTGGAGCAACACGAAAGGGCTCCGTGGACCCCAAATCAACTCGAGATGAGAGCTTAGTCCCTGGCTTGGACTCAAGAGGAATACGAACTGTCCACAAGCCCCTCAAGAGGAGGCTTCTCTCAGCTACAGGTATGTGAGAGGGACCCTGATTTTGTGGCCTCAAGTGGAATGGACACCGAGATGCTCTGACTCGAAGTAAGGCCGGATATGCCTGCAGTGAATTGAATGCAGGCTCGTCTTGCATCTTCCAAGACGAAGGGATGTCTGAATCCCCTGTGAAGACCAACGAGAAAGACCGAGTTCTCTGCCTCATCGCGACCGGAGGCCTCACATCCTTTGAAAACTCGAGAGGTCCGCGGAGATCAATGCTTCCAAAGGAGACGATGCCTGACTCCTCTTGAAAATGGATAGGAGTCCCAGGATCCCTGTTGCACGTGGAAAGGGAACCTGGGTCTCCCGCCTCACGTGGAGACGCGTCCCAATTGCCATGCCAAGACTCGAGGAGAATCCCGAGGTGTCCCTCGCACCTAGGCAGGAGTCCTGACGTCGCTGAACAAACACGTGTCTGGAAGGGCCCTCCCTGTCGTAACTCGAGAATATACCCCAGGTTCCGGCCGCAACTCGAAAAAGACCATGAAACTTCCCCCTTGCCGCGAGATGAGGCCCGATTCCCCTGCACTGCGTGCAGAGCAATTCCGTATTCCACATCAAAAGTGAAAGGAGCCTTGATTTCCTTGATGGCACTACAGAGAAAACCCAAGATCACTGTCTCAAGTCTAGAGGGATCCTGAGGTCACTGGAGCAAAACGAAAGGGCTCCGTGGACCCCAAATCAACTCGAGATGAGAGCTTAGTCCCTGGCTTCGAATCAAGAGGAATACCAACTTTCCACAAGCACGTCAAGAGGAGGCTTCTCTGAGCTACACGTATGTGAGTGGGACCCTGAGTTTGTGGCCTCAAGTGGAATGGACACCGAGATGCTCTGACTCGAAGTAAGGCCGGATATCCCGGCAGTGAATTGAAAGCAGGCTCGTCTTGCATCTCCCAAGACGAAGGGATGTCTGAATCCCCTGTGGAGACGACAGAGAAAGACCGAGTTCTCCGCCTCATCGAGACCGGAGGCCTCACATCCTTTGAAAACTCGAGAGGTCCGCGGAGATCAATGCTTCCAAAGGAGACGATGCCGGACTCCTCTTGAAAATGGATAGGAGTCCCAGGATCCCTGTGGCACGTGGAAAGGGACCCTGGGTCTCCCGCCTCACGTGGAAACGCGTCCCAATTGCCATGCCAAGACTCGAGGAGAATCCCGAGGTGTCCCTCGCACCTAGGCAGGAGTCCTGACGTCGCTGAACAAACACGTGTCTGCAAATGCCCTCCCCGTCCTAACTCGAGAATATACCCCACGTTCCGGCCGCAACTTGAGAAAAACCATGATACATCCCCCTTGCCGCGAGATTAGGCCCGATTCCCCTGCACTGCGTGCAGAGCAATTCCGTGTTCCACATCAAAGTGGAAAGGAGCCCTGATTTCCTTGATGGCACTCCAGAGAAAACCCAAGATCACTGTCTCAAGTCTAGAGGGATCCTGAGGTCACTGGAGCAACAGGAAACGTCTCCGTGGACCCCAAATCAACTCGAGATGAGAGCTTAGTCCCTGGCTTCGACTCAAGAAGAATACCAACTTTCCACAAGCACCTCAAGACGAGGCTTCTCTCAGCTACAGTTATGTGAGAGGGACCCTGAGTTTGTGGCCTCAAGTGGAATGGACACCGAGATGCTCTGACTCGAAGTAAGGCCGGATATCCCTGCAGTGAATTGAATGCCGGCTCGTCTTGCATCTCCCAAGACGAAGGGATGTCTGAATCCCCTCTGGAGACGACAGAGAAAGAAGTAGTCCTCCACCTCATCGCGTCCGGAGGCCTCACATCCTTTGAAAACTCGAGAGGTCCACGGAGATCAATGCTTCCAAAGGAGACGATGCCTGACTCCTTTTGAAAATGGATAGGAGTCCCAGGATCCCTATGGCACGTGGAAAGGGACCCTGGGTCTCCCGCCTCACGTGGAGACGCGTTCCAATTGCCATGCCAAGACTCGCGGAGAATCCCGAGGTGTCCCTCGCACCTAGGCAGGAGTCCTGACGTCGCTGAACAAACACGTGTCTGGAAGGGCCCTCCCCATCGTAACTCGAGAATATACCCCAGGTTGGGGCCGCAACTCGAGAAAAACCATGAGATTTCCCTCTCGCCGCGAGATGAGGACCGATTCCCCTGCACTGCGTGCAGAGCAATTCCGTGTTCGACATAAAACGTGAAAGGAGCCTTGATTTCCTTGATGGCACTCCAGAGAAAACCCAAGATCACTGTCTCAAGTCTAGAGGGATCCTGAGGTCACTGGACCAACAGGAAAGGACTCCGTGGACCCCAAATTAACTCGAGATGAGAGCTTAGTCCCTGGCTTAGACTCAAGAGGAATACCAACATTCCACAAGCAACTCAAGAGGAGGCTTCTCTCAGCTACAGGTATATTTGAGGGACCACGAGTTTGTGGCCTCAAGTGGAATGGACACCGAGATGCTCTGACTCGAAGTAAGGCCGGATATCCTTGCAGTGAATTGAATGCAGGCTCGTCTTGCATCTCCCAATACGAAGGGATGTCTGAATCCCTTGTGGAGACCACAGAGAAAGACCTATCCTCCGCCTCATCGCGACCGTAGGCCTCATATATTTTGAAAACTCGAGAGGACTGCAGAGATCAATGCTTCCAAAGGAGACTATGCCCGACTCCTCTTGAAAATGGATAGGAGTCCCAGGATCCCTGTGGCACGTGGAAAAGGTCACTGGGTCTCCCGCCTCACGTGGAGAAGCATCCCAATTGCCATGCCAAGACTCGAGGAGTTTCCCGAGGTGTCCCTTGCACCTAGGCAGGAGTCCTGACGTCGCTGAACAAACATGTGTTTGGAAGGGCCCTCCCCGTCGTAACTCGAGAATATACCCCAGGTTCCGGCCGCAACTCGAGAAAAACCATGATACTTCCCCTCGCCGCGAAATGAGGCCCGATTCCCCTGCCCTGCGTGCAGACCAATTCCGTGTTACATATCAAAAGTGAAAGGAGCCTTGATTTCCTTGATGGCACTACAGAGAAAACCCAAGATCACTGTCTCTAGTCTAGAGGGTTCCTGAGGTCACTGTAGCAACACGAAAGGGCTCCGTGGACCCCAAATCAACTCGAGATGAGAGCTTAGTCCCTGGCTTCGACTCAAGAGGAATACCAACTTTCCACAAGCACCTCAAGAGGAGGCTTCTCGCAGCCACAGGTATGTGAGAGGGCCCCTGAGTTTGTGGACTCAAGTGGAATGGACAACGAGATGCTCTGACTCGAAGTAAGGCCGAATATCCCTGCAGTGAATTGAATGCAGGCTCGTCTTGCATCTCCCAAGACGAAGGGATGTCTGAATCCCCTGTGGAGACGACAGAGAAAGACCTAGTCCTCCACCTCATCGAGACCGGAGGCATCACATCCTTTCAAAATTCGAGAGGTATGCGGAGATCAATGCTTCCAAAGGAGTCGATGCCTGACTCTTCTTGAAAATGGATAGGAGTCCCAGGATCCCTGTGGCACGTGGAAAGGGACCCTGGGTCTCCCGCCTCACTTGGAGACGCATCCCAATTGCGATGCCAAGACTCGTGAAAAATCCCGAGGTGTCCCTCGCACCTAGGCAGGAGTCCTGACTTCGCTGAACAAACACGTGTCTGGAAGGGCCCTCCCCGTCGTTACTCGAGAATATACGCCAGGTTCCGGCCGCAACTCGAGAAAAACCATGAGACTTCCCCCTCGCCCCGAGATGAGGCCCGAATCCCCTGCACTGCGTGCAGAGCAATTCCGTGTTCCACATCAAACGTGAAAGGAGCCTTGATTTCCTTGATGGCACTCCAGAGAAAACCCAAGATGACTGTCTCAAGTCTAGAGGGATCCTGAGGTCACTGGAGCAACACGAAAGGGATCCGTATAACCCAAATCAACTCGAGATGAGAGCTTAGTCCCTGGCTTAGACTCAAGAGGAATACCAACTTTCCACAAGCACCTCAAGAGGAGGCTTCTCTCAGCTACAGGTATGTGAGAGGAACCCTGAGTTTGTGGCCTCAAGTGCAATGGACACCGAGATGCTCTGACTCGAAATAAGGCCGGATATCCCTTCAGTGAATTGAATGCAGGCTCGTCTTGCATCTCCCAAGACAAAGGGATGTCTGAATCCCCTGTGGAGACCACAGAGAAAGACCTAGTCCTCCGCCTCATCGTGACAGGAGGCCTCACATCCTTTGAAAACTCGAGAGGTCTGCAGAGATCAATGCTTCCAAAGTAGACGATGCCTGACTCCTCTTGAAAATGGATAGGAGTCCCAGGATCCCTGTGGCACGTGGAAAGGGACACTGGGTCTCCCGCCTCACGTGGAGACGCGTCCCAATTGCCATGCCAAGACTCGAGGACAATCACGAGGTGTCCCTCGCACCTAGGCAGGTGTCCTGACGTCGCTGAACAAACACGTGTCTGGAAGGGCCCTCCCCGTCGTAACTCGAGAATATAACCCAGGTTCCGGCCGCAACTCGAGAAAAACCATGAGACTTCCCCCTCGCCGCGAGATGAGGCCCGATTCCCCTGCCCTGCGTGCAGAGCAATTCGGTATTCCACATCAAAAATGAAAGGAGCCTTAATTTCCTTGATGGCACTACAGAGAAAACCCAAGATCACTGTCTCAAGTCTAGAGGGATCCTGAGGTCACTGGAGCAACAGGAAAGGGCTCCGTGGACCCCAAATCAACTCGAGATGAGAGCTTAGTCCCTGGCTTGGACTCAAGAGGAATACGAACTTTCCACAAGCCCCTCAAGAGGAGGCTTCTCTCAGCTACAGGTATGTGAGAGGGACCCTGATTTTGTGGCATCAAGTGGAATGGACACCGAGATGCTCTGACTCGAAGTAAGGCCGGATATGCCTGCAGTGAATTGAATGCAGGCTCGTCTTGCGTCTCCCAAGACGAAGGGTTGTCTGAATCCCCTGTGGAGACCACAGAGAAAGACCTAGTTCTCCGCCTCATCGCGACCGGAGGCCTCACATCCTTTGAAAACTCGAGAGGTCCTCGGAGATCAATACTTCCCAAGGAGACGATGCCTGACTCTTCTTGAAAATGGATAGGAGTCCCAGGATCCCTGTGGCACGTGGAAAGGGACCCTGGGTCTCCCGCCTCACGTGGAGACGCGTCCCAATTGCCATGCCAAGACTCGAGGAGAATCCCGAGGTGTCCCTCGCACCTAGGCAGGAGTCCTGACGTCGCTGAACAAACACGTGTCTGGAAGGGCCCTACCCGTCGTAACTCGAGAATATACCCCAGTTTCCGGCCGCAACTCGAGAAAAACCATGAGACCTCCCCCTCGCCGCGAGATGAGGCCCGATTCCCCTGCACTGCGTGCAGAGCAATTCCGTGTTCCACATCAAACGTGAAAGGAGCCTTGATTTCCTTGATGGCACTCCAGAGAAAACCCAAGATCATTGTCTCAAGTCTAGAGGGATCCTGAGGTCACTGGAGCAACACGAATGGGCTCCGTGGACCCCAAATCAACTCGAGATGCGCGCTTAGTCCCTGGCTTCGACTCAAGAGGAATACCAACTTTCCACAAGCACCTCAAGTGAAGGCTTCTCTCAGCTACAGGTATGTGAGAGGGACCCTGAGTTTGTGGCGTCAAGTGGAATGGACACCGAGATGCTCTGACTCGAACTAAGGCCGGATATCCCTGCAGTGAATTGAAACCAGGCTCGTCTTGCATCTCCCAAGATGAAGGTATGTCTGAATCCCCTGTGGAGACATCAGAGAAAGACCTAGTTCTCCGCCTCATCGCGACCGGAGGCCTCACATCCTTTGAAAACTCGAGAGGTCCACAGAGATCAATGCTTCCAAAGGAGACGATGCCTGACTCCTCTTGAAAATGGATAGGAGTCCCAGGATCCCTGTGGCACGTGGAAAGGGACCCTGGGTCTCCCGCCTCACGTGGAGACGCGTCCCAATTGCCATGCCAAGACTCGAGGAGTATCCCGAGGTGTCCCTCGCAACTAGGCAGGAGTCCTGACGTTGCTGAACAAACACGTGTCTGGAAGGACCCTCCCCGTCGTAACACGAGAATATACCCCAGGTTCCGGCCGCAACTCGAGGAAAACCATGAGACTTGCCCCTCGCAGTGAGATGAGGCCCAATTCCCCTGCACTGCGTGCAGAGCAATTCCGTGTTCCACATCAAACGTGAAAGGAGCCTTGATTTCCTAATGACACTCCAGAGAAAACCCAAAGTCACTGTCTCAAGTCTAGAGGGATCCTGAGGTCACTGGAGCAACACGAAAGAGCTCCGTGGACCCCAAATCAACTCGAGATGAGAGCTTAGTCCCTGGCTTCGACTCAAGAGGAATACCAACTTTCCACACGCACCTCAAGAGGAGGCTTCTCTCAGCTACAGGTATGTGAGTGGGACCCTGAGTTTGTGGCCTCAAGTGGAATGGACACCTAATAGTTCTGACTCGAAATAAGGCCAGATATCCTTGCAGTGAATTGAATGCAGGCTCGTCTTACATCTGCCAAGACGAAGGGATGTCTGAATCCCCTGTGGAGACCACAGAGAAAGACCTAGTTCTCCGCCTCATCGCAACCGGAGGCCTGACATCCTTTGAAAACTCGAGAGGTCCGCAGAAAACAATGCTTCCAAAGGAGACGATGCCTGACTCCTCTTGAAAATGGATAGGAGTCCCAGGATCCCTGTGGCATGTGGAAAGGGACACTGGGTCTCCCGCCTCACGTGGAGACGCGTCCCAATTGCCATGCCAAGACTCGAGGAGAATCCCGAGGTGTCCCTCGCACCTAGGGAGGAGTTATCATGTCGCTGAACAAACCCGTTTCTGGAAGGGCCCTCCCCATTGTAACTCGAGAATATACCACACGTTCCGGCAGCATCTCGAGAAAAACCATGAGACTTTCCCCTCGCTGCGAGATGAGGCCCGATTCCCCTGCACTGTGTGCAGAGCAATTCCGTGTTCCACATCAAACTTGAAAGGAGGCTTGATTTCCTTGATGGCACTCCTGAGAAAAAGCAAGATCACTGTCTCAAGTCTAAAGGGATCCTGAGGTCACTTTAGCAACATGAAAGGGCTCCCTGTACCCCAAATCAACACGAGATGAGAGCTTAGTCCCTGGCTTCGACTCAAGAGGAATACCAACTTCCCACAAGCACCTCAAGAGGAGGCTTCTCTCAGCTACAGGTATGAGAGAGGGACCCTGAGTTTGTGGCCTCAACTGGAAAGGACACCGAAATGCTCTGACTCGAAGTAAGGCCAGATATCCCTGCAGTGAATTGAATGCAGGCTCGTCTTACATCTCCCAAGACGAAGGGATGTCTGAATCCCCTGTGGAGACCACAGAGAAAGACCTAGTTCTCCGCCTCATCGCAACCGGAGGCCTGACATCCTTTGAAAACTCGAGAGGTCCGCAGGAAACAATTCTTCCTAAGGAGACGATGCTTGACTCCTCTTGAAAATGGATAGGAGTCCCAGGATCCCTGTGCCACGTGGAAAGGGACTCTGGGTCTCCCGGCTCACGTGGAGACGCGTCCCAATTGCCATGCCAAGACTCGAGGAGAATCCCGAGGTGTCCCTCGGACCTAGGCAGGAGTCCTGACGTCACTGAAAAAACACGTGTCTGGAAGGGCCCTCCCCGTCGTAACTCGAGAATATGCCCCAGGTTCCGGCCGCAACTCGAGAAAAACCATTAGACTTCCCCCTCGCCGCGACATGAGGCCCGATTCCACTGCACTGCGTGCAGAGCAATTCCGTGTTCCACATCAAACGTGAAAGGAGCCTTGATTTCCTTGATGGCACTCCAGAGCAAACCCAAGATCACTTTCTCAAGTCTAGAGGGATCCTGAGGTCACTGGACCAACATGAAAAGGCTCCGTATAACCCATTTCAACTCGAGATGAGAGGTTAGTCCCTGGCTTCGACTCAAGAGGAATACCAACTTTCCACAAGCACCTCAAGAGGAGGCTTCTCTCAGCTGCAGGTATGTGAGAGTGACCCTGAGTTTGTGGCCTCAAGTGCAATGGACACCGAGATGCTCTGACTCGAAGTAAGGCCGGATATCCCTGCAGTGAATTGAATGCAGGCTCGTCTTGCATCTCCCAAGACGAAGGGATGTCTGAATCCCCTGTGGAGACCACAGAGAAAGAACTAGTCCTCCGCCTCATCGTGACCGGAGGCCTCTCATCCTTTGAAAACTCGAGAGGTCTGCAGAGATCAATGCTCCCAATGGAGACGATGCCTGACTCCTCTTGAAAATGGATAGGAGTCCCAGGATCACTGTGGCACGTGGAAAGGGACACTGGGTCTCCCGCCTCATGTGGAGACGCGTCCCAAATGCCATGCCAAGACTCGAGGAGAATCCCGAGGTGTCCCTAGCACCTAGGCAGGAGTCCTGACGTCGGTGAACAAACAAGTGTCTGGAAGGGCCCTCCCCGTCGTAACTCGAGAATATACCCCAGGATCCGGCAGCAACTCGAGAAAAATCATGAGACTTCCCCATCGCCGCGAGATGAGGCCCGATTCCCCTGCCCTGCGTGCAGAGCAATTCCGTATTCCATATCAAAAATGAAAGGAGCCTTGATTTCCTTGATGGCACTCCAGGGAAAACCCAAGATCACTGTCTCAAGTCTAGAGGGATCCTGAGGTAACTGGAGCAACACGAAAGGGCTCCGTGGATCCCAAATCAACTCGAGATGAGAGCTTAGTCCCTGGCTTCAAATCGAGAGGAATACCAACTTTCCACAAGCACCTCAAGTGGAGGCTTCTCTCAGCTACAGGTATGTCAGAGGGACCCTGAGTTTGTGGCCTCAAGTGGAGTAGACACCGACATGCTCTGACTCGAACTAAGACTGGATATCCCTGCAGTGAATTGAATGCAGGCTCGTCTTGCATCTCCCAAGACGAAAGGATGTCTGAATCCCCTGTGGAGACCACAGAGAAAGACCTAGTCCTCCGCCTCATCGCGACCGGAGGCCTCACATCCTTTGAAAACTCGAGAGGTATGCGGAGATCAATGCTTCCAAAGGAGACGATGCCTGACTCCTCTTGAAAATGGATAGGAGTCCCAGGATCCCTGTGGCACGTGGAAAGGGACCCTGGGTCTACCGCCTCACGTGGAGACGCATCCAAATTTCCATGCCAAGACTCCAGGAGTATCCCGAGGTGTCCCTTGCACCTAGGCAGGAGTCCTGATGTCGCTGAACAAACACGTGTCTGGAAGGGCCCTCCCCATCGTAACTCGAGAATATACCCCAGGTTCCGGCCGCAACTCGAGAAAAACCATGAGACTTCCCCCTCACCGTGAGATGAGGCCCGATTCCCCTGCAATGCGTGCAGAGCAATTCCGTGTTCCACATCAAACGTGAAAGGAGCCTTGATTTCCTTGATGGCACTCCAGAGAAAACCCAAGATCACTGTCTCAAGTCTAGAGGGATCCTGAGGTCACTGGAGCAACACGAAATGGCTCCGTGGACCCCAAATCAACTCAAGATGAGAGCTTAGTCCCTGGCTTCGACTCAAGAGGAATACCAACTTTCCACAAACACCTCAAGAGGAGGCTTCTCTCAGCTAAAGGTATGTGAGAGGGACCCTGAGTTTGTGGCCTCAAGTGGAATGGACACCGAGATGCTCTGACTCGAATTAAGGCCGGATATCCCTGCAGTGAATTGAATGCAGGCTCGTCTTGCATTTCCCAAGACGAAGGGATGTCTGAATCCCCTGTGGAAACGACAGAGGAAGACCTAATTCTCCGCTTCATCGCGACCGGAGTCCTCACATCCTTTGAAAACTCGAGAGGTTCGCGGAGATCAATGCTTCCAAAGGAGACGATGCCTGACTCCTCTTGAAAATGGATAGGAGTCCCAGGAGCCGTGTGGCACGTGGAAAGGGACCCTGGGTCTCCCGCCTCACGTGGAGACGCGTCCCAATGGCCATGCCAAGACTCGAGGAGAATCTCGAGGTGTCCCTCGCACCTAGGCAGGAGTCCTGACGTCGCTGAACAAACACGTGTCTGGAAGGGCCCCCCCCCGTCGTAACTCAAAAATATACCCCAGGTGCTGGGCACAAGTGGCGAAAAACCATGAGACTTCCCCCTCGCCGCGAGATGAGGCCCGATTCCCCTGCACTGCGTGCAGAGCAATTCCTTGTTCCACATCAAACGAGAAAGGAGCCTTGATTTCCTTGATGGCACTCCAGAGAAAACAAAAGATCACTGTCTCAAGTCTAGAGGGATCCTGAGGTCACAGGAGCAACACGATAGGGCTCCGTGGACCCCAAATCTACTCGAGATGAGAGCTTAGTCCCTGGCTTCGACTCAAGAGGAATTTCATCTTTCCACAAGCACCTCAAGAGGAGTCTTCTCTCAGCCACAGGTATGTGACAGGGACCCTGAGTTTGTGGCCTCATGTGGAAGGGACAACGAGATGCACTGATTCGAAGTAAGGCCGGAGATCCCAGCAGTGAATTGAATGCAGGCTCGTCTTGCATCTCCCACGACGAAGGGATGTCTGAATCCCCTGTGGAGACCACAGAGAAAGACCTAGTTCTCCGCCTCATCGGGACCAGAGGCCTCACATACTTTGAAAACTCGAGAGGTTCGCGGAGATCAATGCTTCCAAAGGAGACGATGCCTGACTCCTCTTGAAAATGGATAGGAGTCCCAGGAGCCGTGTGGCATGTGGAAAGTTACACTGGGTCTCCCGCCTCACGTGGAGACGCGTCCCAATTGCCATGCCAAGACTCGAGGAGAATCCCGAGGTGTCCTCGCACCTAGGCAGGAGTCCTGACGTCGCTGAACAAACACGTGTCTGGAAGGGCCCTCCCCGTCGTAACTCGAGAATATACCCCAGGTTCCGGCCGCAACTGGAGAAAAACCGTGAGACTTCCCCCGCGCCGCGAGATGAAGCCCGATTCCCCTGCACTGCGTGCAGAGCAATTCCGTGTTCCACATCAAACGAGAAAGGAGCCTTGATTTCCTTGATGGCACTCCAGAGAAAACCCAAGATCACTGTCTCAAGGCTAGAGGGATCCTGAGGTCACTGTAGCAACACGAAAGGGCTCCATGGACCCCAAATCAACTCTAGATGAGAGCTTATTCCCTGGCTTCGACTCAAGAGGAATACCAACTTTCCACAAGCACCTCAAGAGGAGGCTTCTCTTAGCTACAGGTATGTGAGAGGGACCCTTAGTTTGTGGCCTCAAGTGGAATGGACACCGCGATGCTCTGACTCGTATTAAGGCCGGATATCCCTGCAGTGAATTGAATGCAGGCTCGTCTTGCATCTCCCAAGACGAAGGAATGTCTGAATCCCCTGTGGAGACGACAGAGAAAGACCTAGTCCTCTGCCTCATCGCGACCGGAGACATCACATCCTTTGAAAAATCGAGAGGTCCGCGGAGATCAATGCTTCCAAAGGAGATGATGCCTGACTCCTCTTGAAAATGGATAGGAGTCCCAGGATCCCTGTGCCACGTGGAAAGGGACCCTGGGCCTCCCGCCTCACGTGGAGACGCGTCCCAATTGCCATGCCAAGACTCGAGGAGAATACCGAGGTGTCCCGCACACCTAGGCAGGAGTACTGACGTCGCTGAACAAACACGTGTCTGGAAGGGCCCTCCCGGTCGTAACTCGAGAATATACCGCAGGTTCCGGCCGCAACTCGATAAAAACCATGAGACTTCCCCCTCGCTGCGAGATGAGGTCCGATTCCCCTGCACTGCGTGCAGAGCAATTCCGTGTTCCACATCAAACGTGAAAGGAGCCTTGATTTCCTTGATGGCACTCCAGAGAAAACCCAAGATCAGTGGCTCAAGTCTAGAGGGATCCTGAGGTCACTGGAGCAACACGAAAGGGCTCCGTGTATCCCAAATCAACTCGAGATGAGAGCTTAGTCCCTGGCTTCGACTCAAGAGGAATACCAACTTTCCACAAGCACCTCAAGAGGAGGCTTCTCTCAGCTACAGGTATGTGAGAGGGACCCTGAGTTTGTGGCCTCAAGTGGAATGAACACCGAGATGCTCTGACTCGAAATAAGGCTGGATATCCCTGCAGTGAATTGAATGCAGGCTCATCTTGCATCTCCCAAGACGATGGAATGTCTGCATCCCCTGTGGAGACCACAGAGAAAGGCCTAGTTCTCCGCCTCATCGCGACCGGAGGCCTCACATCCCTTGAAAACTCGAGAGGTGCGCGGAGATCAATGCTTCCAAAGGAGACGATGCCTGACTTCTCTTGAAAATGGATAGGAGTCCCAGGATCCCTGTGGCAGGTGGAAAGGGACCCTGGGTCTCCTGCCTCACGTGGACGCGTCCAATTGCCATGCCAAGACTCGAGGAGAATCCAGAGGTGTCCCTCGCACCTAGGCAGGAGTCCTGACGTCGCTGAACAAACACGTGTCTGGAAGGGCCCTCCCCGTCGTAACTCGAGAATATACCCCAGGTTCCGGCCGCAACTCGAGAAAAACCATGCGACTTCCCCATCGCCGCGAGATGAGGCCCGATTTCCCTGCGCTGCATGCAGAGCAATTCCGTGTTCCACATCAAACGTGAAAGGAGCCTTGATTTCCTTGATGGCACTCCAGGGAAAACCCAAGATAACTTTCTCAAGTCTAGAGGGATCCTGAGGTCTATGTAGCAACACGAAATGGCTCCGTGGACCCCAAATCAACTCGAGATGAGAGCTTACTTCCTGGCTTCGACTCAAGAGGAATACCAACTTTCCACAAGCACCTCAAGAGGAGGCTTCTCTCAGCTACAGGTATGTGAGAGGGACCCTGAATGTGTGGCCTCAAGTGGAATGGACACCGAGTTGCTCTGACTCGAAGTAAGGCCGGATATCCCTTCAGTGAATTTAATGCCGGCTGGTCTTGAATCTCCCAAGTCGAAGGGATGTCTGAATCCCCTGTGTAGACCAGAGAGAAAGACATAGTTCTCCGCCTCATCGCGAACGGAGGCCTCACATCCTTTGAAAACTCAAGAGGTCCGCGGAGATCAATGCTTCCAAAGGAGACGATGCCTGACTCCTCTTGAAAATGGTTAGGAGTCCCAGGATCTGTGTGGCACGTGGAAAGGGACACTGGGTCTCCCGACTCACGTGGAGAGGCGTCCCAATTGCCATGCCAATACTCGAGGAGAATCCCGAAGTGTCCCTCCCAACTAGGCAGGAGTCCTGACATCGCTGAACAAACACGTGTCTGGAAGGGCCCTCCCTATCGTAATTCGAGAATATACCTCAGGTTCCAGCCGCAACTCGAGAAAAACCATGAGACTTCCCACTCGCCGTGAGATGAGGCCCGATTCCCCTGCACTGCGTGCAGAGCAATTCCGTGTTCCACATCAGACGTGAAAGGAGCTTTGATTTCCTTGATGGCACTCCAGAGAAAACCCAAGATCACTGTCTCAAGTCTAGAGGGATCCTGAGGTCACTGGAGCAACACGAAATGGCTATGTGGACCCCAAATCAACTCGAAATGAGAGCTTAGTCCCTGGCTTCGACTCAAGAGGAATACCAACTTTCCACAAGCACCTCAAGAGGAGGCTTCTCTCAGCTACAGGTATGTGAGCGGGACCCTGAGTTAGTGGCCTCAAGTGGAATGGACACCGAGATGCTCTGACTCGAAGTAAGGCCGGATATCCCTGCAGTGAATTGAATGCAGGCTCATCTTGCATCTCCCAAGACGAAGGGATGTCTGAATCCCCTGTGGAGACCACAGAGAAAGACCTAGTCCTCCGCCTCATCGAGACCGGAGGCCTCACATCCTTTGAAAACTCGAGAGGTCTGCGGAGATCAATGCTTTCAAAGGAGACGATGCCTGACTCCTCTTGAAAATGGATAGGAGTCCCAGGAACCCTGTGGCACGTGGAAAGGGACCCTGGGTCTCCCGCCTCACGTGGAGACGCGTCCCAATTGCCATGTCAAGACTCGAGGAGAATCCCGAGGTGTCCCTCGCACCTAGGCATGAGTCCTGACGTCGCTGAACAAACACGTGTCTGGAAGGGCCCTCCCCGTCGTAACTCGAGAATATACCCCAGGTTCCGGCCGCAACTCGAGAAAAACCATGAGACTTCCCCCTCGCCGCGAGATCAGGCCCGATTCCCCTGCACTGCGTGCAGAGCAATTCCGTGTTCCACATCAAACGTGAAAGGAGCCTTGATTTCCTTGATGGCACTCCAGAAAAAACCCAAGATCACTGTCTCAAGTCTAGAGGGATCCTGAGGTCACTGTAGCAAGACGAAAGGGCTCCGTGGACCCCAAATCAACTCGAGATGAGAGCTCAGTCCCTGGCTGCGACTCAAGAGGAATACCAACTTTCCACAAGCACCTCAAGACGAGGCTTGACTCAGCTACAGGAATGTGAGAGGGACCCTGAGTTTTTGGCCTCAAGTGGAATGGACACCGAGATGCTGTGACTCGAAGTAAGGCCGGATATCCCTGCAGTGAATTGAATGCAGGCTCGTCTTGCATCTGCAAAGACGAAGGGATGTCTGAATCCCCAGTGGAGACCACAGAGAAAGACCTAGTTCTCTGCCTCATCGCGACCGGAGGCCTCACATCCTTTGAAAACTCGAGAGGTCCGCGGAGATCAATGCTTCCAAAGGAGACGATTCTTGAGCCCTTTGGAAATGGATAGGATTCCCCGGATCCCTGTGGCAAGTGCAAAGGGATCCTGGGTCTCCCGCCTCATGTGGAGACGCGACCCAAATGCCATGCCAAGACTCGAGGAGAATCCCGAGGTGTCCCTTGCACCTAGGCAGGAGTCCTGACGTCGCTGAACAAACACGTGTCTGGAAGGGCCCTCCCCGTCGTAACTCGCGAATATACCCCAGGTTCCGGCCGCAACTCGAGAAAAACCATGAGACTTCCCCCTCGCCACGAGATGAGGCCCGATTCCCCTGAACTGCATGCAGAGCAATTCCGTGTTCCACATCAAACGAGAAAGGAGCCTTGATTTCCTTGATGCCACTCCAGAGAAAACCCAAGATCACTGTCTCAAGTCTAGAGGGATCCTGAGGTCACTGGAGCAACAAAGAAGGGCTCCGTGGACCCCAAATCAACTCGAGATGAGAGCTTAGTCCCTGGCTTCGACTCAAGAGGAATACCAACTTTCCACAAGCACCTCAAGAGGAGGCTTCTCTCAGCTACAGGTATGTGAGAGGGACGCTGAGTAAGTGGCCTCAAGTGGAATGGACACCGAGATGTTCTGACTCGACATAAGGCCAGATATCCCTGCAGTGAATTGAATACCGGCTCGTCTTGCATCTCCCAAGGCGAAGGGATGTCTAAATCCCCTGTGGAGACCACAGAGAAAGACCTAGTTCTCCGACTCATCGCGACCGGAGGCCTCACATCCTTTGAAAACTCGAGAGGTCCGCGGAGATCAATGCTTCCAAAGGAGACATTGCCTGACTCCTCTTGAAAATGGATAGGAGTCCCAGGATCCCTGTGGCACGTGGAAAGGGAACATGGGTCTCCCGCCTCACGTGGAGACTCGTCCCAATTGCCATGGCAAGACTCGAGGAGAATCCCGAGTTGTCCCTCGCACCAAGGCAGGAGTCCTAACGTCGCTGAACGAACACGTGTCTGGAAGGGCCCTCCCCGTCGTAACTCGAGAATATACCCCAGGTTCCGGCTGCAACTCGAGAAAAACCATGAGACTTCCCCCTCGCCGCGAGATGAGGCCCTATTTTCCTGCACTGCGTGCAGAGAAACTCCGTGTTCCATATCAAACGTGAAAGGAGCCTTGATTTCCTTGATGGCACTCTAGAGAAAACCCAAGATCACTGTCTCAAGTCTAGAGGGATCATGAGGTCACTGTAGCAATACGAAAGGGCTCCGTGGACCCCAAATCAACTCGAGATGAGAACTTAGTCCCTGGCTTCGACTCAAGAGGAATACCAACTTTCCACAAGCACCTCAAGAGAAGGCTTCTCTCAGCTACAGGTATGTGAGAGGGACCCTGAGTTTGTGGCCTCAAGTGGAATGGACACCGAGATGCTCTGACTCGAAGTAAGCCCGGATATCCCTGCAGTGAATTGAATGCAGGCTCGTCTTGCATCTCCCAAGACGAAGGGATGTCTGAATCCCCTGTGGAGACCACAGAGAAAGACCTAGTCCTCCGCCTCATCGAGACCGGAGGCCTCACATCCTTTGAAAACTCGAGAGGTCTGCGGAGATCAATGCTTCCAAAGGAGACGATGCCTGACTCCTCTTGAAAATGGATAGGAGTCCCAGGAACCCTGTGGCACGTGGAAAGGGACCCTGGGTCTCCCGCCTCACGTGGAGACGCGTCCCAATTGCCATGCCAAGACTCGAGGAGAATCCCAAGGTGTCCCTCGCACCTAGGCAGGAGTCCTGACGTCGCTGAACAAACATGTGTCTGGAAGGGCCCTACCCGACGTAACTCGAGAATATACCTCAGGTTCCGGCCGCAACTCGAGAAAAACCGTGAGACTTCCCCCTCGCCAGGAGATGAGTCCCGATTCCGCTACACTGCATGCAGAGCAATTCCGTATCCCAGATCAAACGTGAAAAGAGCCTTGATTTCCTTGATGGCACTCCAGAGAAAACCCAAGATCACAGACTCAAGTCTAGAGGGATCCTGAGGTCACTGTAGCAACACGAAAGGGCTCTGCAGACCCAAATCAACTCGAGATGTGAGTTTAGTCCCTGGCTTCGACTCAAGAGGAATACCAACTTTCCACAAGCACCTCAGGGGAGGCTTCTCTCAGCTACAGGTATGTGAGAGGGACCCTGAGATTGTGGCCTCAAGTAGAATGAACACCGAGATGCTCTGACTCAAAGTAAGGACGGATATCCCTGCAGTGAATTGAATGCAGGCTCGTCTTGCATCTCCAAGACGAAGGGATGTCTGCATCCCCTGTGGAGACCAGAGAGAAAGACCTAGTTCTCCGCCTCATCGCTGACGGAGGGCTCACATCCTTTGAAAACTCGAGAGGCCCGCGGAGATCAATGCTTCCAAAGGAGATGATGCCTGACTCCTCTTGAAAATGGATAGGAGTCCCAGGATCCATGTGGCACGTGGAAAGGGACCCTGGGTCTCCCGCCTCACGTGGAGACGCGTCCCAATTGCCATGCCAAGACTCGAGGAGAATACCGAGGTGTCCCTCGCACCTAGGCAGGAGTCCAGACGTCGCTGAACAAACACGTGTCTGGAAGGGCCCTCCCCGTCGTAACTCGAGAATATACCGCAGGTTCCGGCCGCAACTCGAGAAAAACCATGCGACTTCCCCCTCGCCGCGAGATGAGGCCCGATTTCCCTGCGCTGCATGCAGAGCAATTCCGTGTTCCACATCAAACGTGAAAGGAGCCTTGATTTCCTTGATGGCACTCCAGAGAAAACCCAAGGTCACTGTATCAAGTCTAGAGGGATCCTGAGGTCACTGGAGCAACACGAAAGGGCTCCGTGGACCCCAAATCAACTCGAGATGAGAGCTTAGTCCCTGGCTTCGACTCAAGAGGAATACCAACTCTCCAAAAGCACCTCAAGAGGAGGCTTCTCTCAGCTACAGGTATGTGAGAGGCACCCTTAGCTTGTGGCTGCAAGTGAAATGGACACCGAGATGCTCTGACTCGAAGTAAGGCCGGATATCCCTGCAGTGAATTGAATGCAGGCTCGTCTTGCATCTCCCAAGACGAAGGGATGTCTGAATCCCCTGTGGAGACCACAGAGAAAGACCTAGTCCTCCGCCTCATCGCGACCGGAGGCCTCACATCCTTTGAAAACTCGAGAAGTCCGCGGAGATCAATGCTTCCAAAGGAGACGATGCTTGACTCCTCTTGAAAATGGATAGGAGTCCCAGGATCCCTGTGGCACGTTATAAGGGACCCTGGGTCTCCCGCCTCACGTGGAGACGCAGCCCAATTGCCATGTCAAGACTCGAGGAGAATCCCGAGGTGTCCCTCGCACCTAGGCATGAGTCCTGACGTCGCTGAACAAACACGTGTCTGGAAGGGCCCTCCCCGTCGTAAGTCGAGAATATACCCCAGGTTCCGGCCGCAACTCGAGAAAAACCATGAGACTTCCCCCTCGCCGCGAGATGAGGCCCGATTCACCTGCACTGCGTGCAGAGCAATTCCGTGTTCCACATCAAACGTGAAAGGAGCCTTGATTTCCTTGATGGCACTCCAGAGTAAACCCAAAATCACTGTCTCAAATCTAGAGGGATCCTGAGGTCACTGGAGCAACAGGAAAGGTCTCCGTGGACCCCAAATCAACTCGAGATGAGAGCTTAGTCCCTGGCTTCGTCTCAAGAGGAATACCAACTTTCCACAAGCACCTCAAGAGGAGGCTTCTGCCAGCTACAGGTATGTGAGAGGGACCCTGAGTTTGTGGCCTCAAGTGGAATGGACACCGAGATGCTGTGACTCGAAGTAAGGCCGGATATCCCTGCCGTGAATTGAATGCAGGCTCGTCTTGCATCTCCCAAGACAAGGGATGTCTGAATGCCCTGTGGAGACCACAGAGAAAGACCTAATTGTCCGCCTCATTGCGACCGGAGGCCTCACATCCTTTGAAAACTCGAGAGGATCGCGGAGATCAGTGCTTCCAAAGGAGTCGATGCCTGACTCCTCTTGAAAATGGATAGGAGTCCCAGGATCCCTGTGGCACGTGGAAAGGGACCCTGGGTCTCCCGCCTCACGTGGAGACGCGTCCCAATTGCCATGCCAAGACTCGAGGAGAATCCCGAGGTGTCCCTCGCACCTAGGCAGGAATCCTGACGTTGCTGAACAAATAAATATCTGGAATTGCCCTCCCCGTCGTAACTCGAGAATATACCCCAGGTTCCGGCCGCAACTCGAGAAAAACCATGAGACTTCCCCCTCGCCACGAGATGAGGCCCGATTCCCCTGCACTGTGTGCAGAGCAATTCCGTGTTCCACATCAAACGTGGAAGGAGCCTTGATTTCCTTGATGGCACTCCAGAGAAAACTGATCACTGTCTCAAGTCTAGAGGGATCCTGAGGTCACTGTAGCAACAAGAAAGGGCTCCGTGGACGCCAAATCAACTCGAGATGAGAGCTTAGTCCCTGGCTTCGACTCAAGAGGAATACCAACTTTCCACAAGCACCTCAAGAGGAGGCTTCTCTCAGCTACAGGTATGTCAGAGGGCCCCTGAGTTTGTGGCCTCAAGTGGAATGGACACCGAGATGCTCTGACTCGAAGTAAGGCCGGATATCCCTGCAGTGAATTGAATGCAGGCTCGTCCCGCATCTCCCAAGACGAAGGGTTGTAGGAATCCCCTGTGGAGACCACAGAGAAAGACCTAATCCTCCGCCTCCTCGCGACCGGAGGCCTCATATCCTTTGAAAACTCTAGAGGTCCGTTGAGATCAATACTTCCGAAGGAGACGACGCCTGACTCCTCTTGAAAATGGATAGGAGTCCCAGGATATCTGTGCCACGTGGAAAGGGACCCTGGGTCTCCCGCCTCACGTGGAGACGAGTCCCAATTGCAATCCAAGACTCGAGGAGAATCCCGAGTTGTCCCTCGCACCTAGGCAGGAGTCCTGACGTCGCTGAACAAACACGTGTCTGGAAGGGTCCTCCCCGTCGTAACTCGAGAATATACCCCAGGTTCCGGCCGCAACTCGAGAAAAACCATGAGACTTCCCCCTCGCTTCGAGATGAGGCCCGATTCCACTGCACTGCGTGCAGAGCAATACCGTGTTCCACATCAACCGTGAAAGGAGCCTTGATTTCCTTGATGGCACTCCAGAGAAAACCCAAGATCACTGTCTCAAGTCTAGAGGGATCCTGAGGTCACTGGAGCAACATGAAAGGGCTCCGTGGACCCCAAATCAACTCGAGATGAGAGCTTAGTCCCTGGCTTCGACTCAAGAGGAATACCAACTTTTCACAAGCACCTCAAGAGGAGGCTTCTCTCAGCTACAGGTAAGTGAGAGGGACCCTGAGTTTGTGGCCTCAAGTGGAATGGACACTGAGATGCTCTGACTCGAAGTAAGGCCGGATATCCTGCAGTGAATTGAATGCAGCCTCGTCTTGCATCTCCCAAGACGAAGGGATGTCTGAATCCGCTGTGGACACCACAGAATAAGACCTAGTCCTCCGCCTCATCGCGACCGGAGGCCTCACATCCTTTGAAAACTCGAGAGGTCCGCGGAGATCAATGCTTCCAAAGGAGACGATGCCTGACTCTTCTTGAAAATGGATTGGAGTCCCAGGATCCCTGTGGCACGTGGAAAGGGACCCTGGGTCTCCCGCCTCACGTGGAGACGCGTCCCAATTGCCATGCCAAGACTCGAGGAGAATCCCGAGGTGTCCCTCGCACCTAGGCAGGAGTCCTGACGTCGCTGAGCAAACACGTGTCTGGAAGGGCCCTCCCCGTCGTAACTCGAGAATATACCCCAAGTTCCGGCCGCAACTCGAGAAAAACCATGAGACTTCCCCCGCGCCGCGAGATGAGGCCCGATTCCCCTGCACTGTGTGCAGAGCAATTCCGTGTTGCACATCAAACGTGAAAGGAGCCTTGATTTCCTTGATGGCACTCCAGAGAAAACCCAAGATCACTGTCTCAAGTCTAGAGGGATCCTGAGGTCACTGTAGCAACACGAAAGGGCTCTGCAGACCCAAATCAACTCGAGATGAGAGGTTAGTCCCTGGCTTCGACTCAAGAGGAATACCAACTTTCCATAAGCACCTCAGGGGAGGCTTCTCTCAGCTACAGGTATGTGAGAGGGACCCTGAGTTTGTGGCCTCAAGTGGAATGAACACCGAGATGCTCTGACTCAAAGTAAGGACGGATATCCCTGCAGTGAATTGAATGCAGGCTCGTCTTGCATCTCCAAGACGAAGGGATGTCTGCATCCCCTGTGGAGACCAGAGAGAAAGACCTAGTTCTCCGCCTCATCGCTGACGGAGGCCTCACATTCTTTGAAAACTCGAGAGGTCCGCGAGATCAATGCTTCCAAAGGAGAAGATGCCTGACTCCTATTGCAAATGGATAGGAGTCCCAGGATCCCTGTGGCACGTGGAAAGGGACCCTGGGTCTCCCGCCTCACGTGGAGACGCGTCCCAATTGCCATGAAAAGACTCGAGGAGAATCCCGAGGTGTCCCTCGCACCTAGGAAGGAGTCCTGACGTCGCTGAACAAACACGTGTCTGGAAGGGCCCTCCCCGTCGTAACTCGAGAATATACCCCAGGTTCCGGCCGCAACTCGAGAAAAACCATGCGACTTCCCCCTCGCCGCGAGATGAGGCCCGATTTCCCTGCGCTGCATGCAGAGCAATTCCGTGTTCCACATCAAACGTGAAAGGAGCCTTGATTTCCTTGATGGCACTCCAGAGAAAACCCAAGATCACTGTCTCAAGTCTAGAGGGATCCTTAGGTCACTGGAGCAATACGAAAATGCTCCGTGGACCCTATATCAAGTCGAGATGAGAGCTTAGTCCCCGGCTTCGACTCAAGAGGAATACCAGCTTTCCACAAGCACCTCAAGAGAAGGCTTCTCTCAGCTACAGGTATGTGAGATTGACCCTGAGTTTGTGGCCTCAAGTGGAATGGACTCCGAGATGCTCTGACTCGAAGTAAGGCCGGATATCCTTGCAGTGAATTGAATGCAGGCTCGTCTTGCATCTCCAAAGACGAAGGGATGTCTGATTCCCCTGTGGAGACCACAGAGAAACACCTAATTCTCTGCCTCATCGCGACCGGAGGCCTCACATCCTTTGAAAACTCGAGAGGTCCGCGGAGATCAATGCTTTCAAAGGAGACAATGCCTGACTCCTCTTGAAAATGGATGGGAGTCCCAGGATCCCTGTGGCACGTGGAAAGGGACCTGGGTCTCGGGCCTCACGTGGAGACGCGTCCCAATTGCCATGCCAAGACTCGAGGAGAATCCCGAGGTGTCCCTCGCACCTAGGCAGGAGTCCTGACGTCGCTGAGCAAACACGTGTCTGGAAGGGCCCTCCCCGTCGTAACTCGAGAATATACCCCAGGTTCCGGCCGCAACTCGAGAAAAACCATGAGACTTCCCCCTAGCCGCGAGATGAGGCCCGATTCCCCTGCACTGTGTGCAGAGCAATTCCGTGTTCCACATCAAACGTGAAAGGAGCCTTGATTTCCTTGATGGCACTCCAGAGAAAACCCAAGATCACTGTCTCAATTCTAGAGGGATCCTGAGGTCACTGGAGCAACACGAAAGGGCTCCGTGGACCCCAAATCAACTCGAGATGAGAGCTTAGTCCCTGGCTTCGACTCAAGAGGAATACCAACTTTCCACAAGCACCTCAAGAGGAGGCTTCTCTCAGCTACAGGTATGTGAGAGGGACCCTGAATTTGTGGCCTCAAGTGGAATGGACACCGAGATGCTCTGACTCGAAGTAAGGCCGGATATCCCTGCAGTGAATTGAATGCAGGCTCGCCTTGCATCTCCAAAGAGGAAGGGTTGTCTGAATCCCCTGTGGAGACCACAGAGAAAGACCTAGTCCTCCGCCTCATCGCGACCGGAGGCCTCACATCCTTTGAAAACTCGAGAGGTCCGCGGAGATCAATGCTTCCAAAGGAGACGATGCCTGACTCCTCTTGAAAATGGATAGGAGTCCCAGGATCCCTGCAGAATGTGGAAAGGAACACTGGGTCTCCCGCCTCACGTGGAGACGCGTCCCAATTGCCATGCCAAGACTCGAGGAGAATCCCGAGGTGTCCCTCGCACCTAGGCAGGAGTCCTGACGTCGCTGAACAAACACGTGTCTGCAAGGGCCCTCCCCGTCATAACTCGAGAATATACCCCAGGTTCCGGCCGCAACTCGAGAAAAACCATGAGACTTCCCCCTCGCCGCGAGATCAGGCCCGATTCCCCTGCACTGCGTGCAGAGCAATTCCGTGTTCCACATCAAACGTGAAAGGAGCCTTGATTTCCTTGATGGCACTCCAGAGAAAACCCAAGATCACTGTCTCAAGTCTAGAGGGATCCTGAGGTCACTGTAGCAAGACGAAAGGGCTCCGTGGACCCCAAATCAACTCGAGATGAGAGCTCAGTCCCTGGCTGCGACTCAAGAGGAATACCAACTTTCCACAAGCACCTCAAGACGAGGCTTGACTCAGCTACAGGAATGTGAGAGGGACCCTGAGTTTTTGGCCTCAAGTGGAATGGACACAGAGAAGCTCTGACTCGAAGTAAGCCCGGATATCCCTGCAGTGAATTGAATGCAGGCTCGTCTTGCATCTCCCAAGACGAAGGGATGTCTGAATCCCCTGTGGAGACCACAGAGAAAGACCTAGTCCTCCGCCTCATCGAGACCGGAGGCCTCACATCCTTTGAAAACTCGAGAGGTCTGCGGAGATCAATGCTTCCAAAGGAGACGATGCCTGACTCCTCTTGAAAATGGATAGGAGTCCCAGGAACCCTGTGGCACGTGGAAAGGGACCCTGGGTCTCCCGCCTCACGTGGAGACGCGTCCCAATTGCCATGCCAAGACTCGAGGAGAATCCCAAGGTGTCCCTCGCACCTAGGCAGGAGTCCTGACGTCGCTGAACAAACACGTGTCTGGAAGGGCCCTACCCGACGTAACTCGAGAATATACCTCAGGTTCCGGCCGCAACTCGAGAAAAACCGTGAGACTTCCCCCTCGCCAGGAGATGAGTCCCGATTCCGCTACACTGCATGCAGAGCAATTCCGTATCCCAGATCAAACGTGAAAAGAGCCTTGATTTCCTTGATGGCACTCCAGAGAAAACCCAAGATCACAGACTCAAGTCTAGAGGGATCCTGAGGTCACTGTAGCAACACGAAAGGGCTCTGCAGACCCAAATCAACTCGAGATGTGAGTTTAGTCCCTGGCTTCGACTCAAGAGGAATACCAACTTTCCACAAGCACCTCAGGGGAGGCTTCTCTCAGCTACAGGTATGTGAGAGGGACCCTGAGATTGTGGCCTCAAGTGGAATGAACACCGAGATGCTCTGACTCAAAGTAAGGACGGATATCCCTGCAGTGAATTGAATGCAGGCTCGTCTTGCATCTCCAAGACGAAGGGATGTCTGCATCCCCTGTGGAGACCAGAGAGAAAGACCTAGTTCTCCGCCTCATCGCTGACGGAGGGCTCACATCCTTTGAAAACTCGAGAGGCCCGCGGAGATCAATGCTTCCAAAGGAGATGATGCCTGACTCCTCTTGAAAATGGATAGGAGTCCCAGGATCCATGTGGCACGTGGAAAGGGACCCTGGGTCTCCCGCCTCACGTGGAGACGCGTCCCAATTGCCATGCCAAGACTCGAGGAGAATACCGAGGTGTCCCTCGCACCTAGGCAGGAGTCCAGACGTCGCTGAACAAACACGTGTCTGGAAGGGCCCTCCCCGTCGTAACTCGAGAATATACCGCAGGTTCCGGCCGCAACTCGAGAAAAACCATGCGACTTCCCCCTCGCCGCGAGATGAGGCCCGATTTCCCTGCGCTGCATGCAGAGCAATTCCGTGTTCCACATCAAACGTGAAAGGAGCCTTGATTTCCTTGATGGCACTCCAGAGAAAACCCAAGGTCACTGTATCAAGTCTAGAGGGATCCTGAGGTCACTGGAGCAACACGAAAGGGCTCCGTGGACCCCAAATCAACTCGAGATGAGAGCTTAGTCCCTGGCTTCGACTCAAGAGGAATACCAACTCTCCAAAAGCACCTCAAGAGGAGGCTTCTCTCAGCTACAGGTATGTGAGAGGCACCCTTAGCTTGTGGCTGCAAGTGAAATGGACACCGAGATGCTCTGACTCGAAGTAAGGCCGGATATCCCTGCAGTGAATTGAATGCAGGCTCGTCTTGCATCTCCCAAGACGAAGGGATGTCTGAATCCCCTGTGGAGACCACAGAGAAAGACCTAGTCCTCCGCCTCATCGCGACCGGAGGCCTCACATCCTTTGAAAACTCGAGAAGTCCGCGGAGATCAATGCTTCCAAAGGAGACGATGCTTGACTCCTCTTGAAAATGGATAGGAGTCCCAGGATCCCTGTGGCACGTTATAAGGGACCCTGGCTCTCCCGCCTCACGTGGAGACGCAGCCCAATTGCCATGTCAAGACTCGAGGAGAATCCCGAGGTGTCCCTCGCACCTAGGCAAGAGTCCTGACGACGCTGAACAAACACGTGTCTGGAAGGGCCCTCCCCGTCGTAAGTCGAGAATATACCCCAGGTTCCGGCCGCAACTCGAGAAAAACCATGAGACTTCCCCCTCGCCGCGAGATGAGGCCCGATTCACCTGCACTGCGTGCAGAGCAATTCCGTGTTCCACATCAAACGTGAAAGGAGCCTTGATTTCCTTGATGGCACTCCAGAGTAAACCCAAAATCACTGTCTCAAATCTAGAGGGATCCTGAGGTCACTGGAGCAACAGGAAAGGTCTCCGTGGACCCCAAATCAACTCGAGATGAGAGCTTAGTCCCTGGCTTCGACTCAAGAGGAATACCAACTTTCCACAAGCACCTCAAGAGGAGGCTTCTGCCAGCTACAGGTATGTGAGAGGGACCCTGAGTTTGTGGCCTCAAGTGGAATGGACACCGAGATGCTGTGACTCGAAGTAAGGCCGGATATCCCTGCCGTGAATTGAATGCAGGCTCGTCTTGCATCTCCCAAGACAAGGGATGTCTGAATGCCCTGTGGAGACCACAGAGAAAGACCTAATTGTCCGCCTCATTGCGACCGGAGGCCTCACATCCTTTGAAAACTCGAGAGGATCGCGGAGATCAGTGCTTCCAAAGGAGTCGATGCCTGACTCCTCTTCAAAATGGATAGGAGTCCCAGGATCCCTGTGGCACGTGGAAAGGGACCCTGGGTCTCCCACCTCACGTGGAGACGCGTCCCAATTGCCATGCCAAGACTCGAGGAGAATCCCGAGGTGTCCCTCGCACCTAGGCAGGAATCCTGACGTTGCTGAACAAATAAATATCTGGAATTGCCCTCCCCGTCGTAACTCGAGAATATACCCCAGGTTCCGGCCGCAACTCGAGAAAAACCATGAGACTTCCCCCTCGCCACGAGATGAGGCCCGATTCCCCTGCACTGTGTGCAGAGCAATTCCGTGTTCCACATCAAACGTGAAAGGAGCCTTGATTTCCTTGATGGCACTCCAGAGAAAACTGATCACTGTCTCAAGTCTAGAGGGATCCTGAGGTCACTGTAGCAACAAGAAAGGGCTCCGTGGACGCCAAATCAACTCGAGATGAGAGCTTAGTCCCTGGCTTCGACTCAAGAGGAATACCAACTTTCCACAAGCACCTCAAGAGGAGGCTTCTCTCAGCTACAGGTATGTCAGAGGGCCCCTGAGTTTGTGGCCTCAAGTGGAATGGACACCGAGATGCTCTGACTCGAAGTAAGGCCGGATATCCCTGCAGTGAATTGAATGCAGGCTCGTCCCGCATCTCCCAAGACGAAGGGTTGTAGGAATCCCCTGTGGAGACCACAGAGAAAGACCTAATCCTCCGCCTCCTCGCGACCGGAGGCCTCATATCTTTGAAAACTCTAGAGGTCCGTTGAGATCAATACTTCCGAAGGAGACGATGCCTGACTCCTCTTGAAAATGGATAGGAGTCCCAGGATATCTGTGCCACGTGGAAAGGGACCCTGGGTCTCCCGCCTCACGTGGAGACGAGTCCCAATTGCAATCCAAACTCGAGGAGAATCCCGAGTTGTCCCTCGCACCTAGGCAGGAGTCCTGACGTCGCTGAACAAACACGTGTCTGGAAGGGTCCTCCCCGTCGTAACTCGAGAATATACCCCAGGTTCCGGCCGCAACTCGAGAAAAACCATGAGACTTCCCCCTCGCTGCGAGATGAGGCCCGATTCCACTGCACTGCGTGCAGAGCAATACCGTGTTCCACATCAACCGTGAAAGGAGCCTTGATTTCCTTGATGGCACTCCAGAGAAAACCCAAGATCACTGTCTCAAGTCTAGAGGGATCCTGAGGTCACTGGAGCAACATGAAAGGGCTCCGTGGACCCCAAATCAACTCGAGATGAGAGCTTAGTCCCTGGCTTCGACTCAAGAGGAATACCAACTTTTCACAAGCACCTCAAGAGGAGGCTTCTCTCAGCTACAGGTAAGTGAGAGGGACCCTGAGTTTGTGGCCTCAAGTGGAATGGACACTGAGATGCTCTGACTCGAAGTAAGGCCGGATATCCTGCAGTGAATTGAATGCAGCCTCGTCTTGCATCTCCCAAGACGAAGGGATGTCTGAATCCGCTGTGGACACCACAGAATAAGACCTAGTCCTCCGCCTCATCGCGACCGGAGGCCTCACATCCTTTGAAAACTCGAGAGGTCCGCGGAGATCAATGCTTCCAAAGGAGACGATGCCTGACTCTTCTTGAAAATGGATTGGAGTCCCAGGATCCCTGTGGCACGTGGAAAGGGACCCTGGGTCTCCCGCCTCACGTGGAGACGCGTCCCAATTGCCATGCCAAGACTCGAGGAGAATCCCGAGGTGTCCCTCGCACCTAGGCAGGAGTCCTGACGTCGCTGAGCAAACACGTGTCTGGAAGGGCCCTCCCCGTCGTAACTCGAGAATATACCCCAAGTTCCGGCCGCAACTCGAGAAAAACCATGAGACTTCCCCCGCGCCGCGAGATGAGGCCCGATTCCCCTGCACTGTGTGCAGAGCAATTCCGTGTTGCACATCAAACGTGAAAGGAGCCTTGATTTCCTTGATGGCACTCCAGAGAAAACCCAAGATCACTGTCTCAAGTCTAGAGGGATCCTGAGGTCACTGTAGCAACACGAAAGGGCTCTGCAGACCCAAATCAACTCGAGATGAGAGGTTAGTCCCTGGCTTCGACTCAAGAGGAATACCAACTTTCCATAAGCACCTCAGGGGAGGCTTCTCTCAGCTACAGGTATGTGAGAGGGACCCTGAGTTTGTGGCCTCAAGTGGAATGAACACCGAGATGCTCTGACTCAAAGTAAGGACGGATATCCCTGCAGTGAATTGAATGCAGGCTCGTCTTGCATCTCCAAGACGAAGGGATGTCTGCATCCCCTGTGGAGACCAGAGAGAAAGACCCAGTTCTCCGCCTCATCGCTGACGGAGGCCTCACATTCTTTGAAAACTCGAGAGGTCCGCGAGATCAATGCTTCCAAAGGAGAAGATGCCTGACTCCTATTGCAAATGGATAGGAGTCCCAGGATCCCTGTGGCACGTGGAAAGGGACCCTGGGTCTCCCGCCTCACGTGGAGACGCGTCCCAATTGCCATGAAAAGACTCGAGGAGAATCCCGAGGTGTCCCTCGCACCTAGGAAGGAGTCCTGACGTCGCTGAACAAACACGTGTCTGGAAGGGCCCTCCCCGTCGTAACTCGAGAATATACCCCAGGTTCCGGCGGCAACTCGAGAAAAACCATGCGACTTCCCCCTCGCCGCGAGATGAGGCCCGATTTCCCTGCGCTGCATGCAGAGCAATTCCGTGTTCCACATCAAACGTGAAAGGAGCCTTGATTTCCTTGATGGCACTCCAGAGAAAACCCAAGATCACTGTCTCAAGTCTAGAGGGATCCTTAGGTCACTGGAGCAATACGAAAATGCTCCGTGGACCCTATATCAAGTCGAGATGAGAGCTTAGTCCCCGGCTTCGACTCAAGAGGAATACCAGCTTTCCACAAGCACCTCAAGAGAAGGCTTCTCTCAGCTACAGGTATGTGAGATTGACCCTGAGTTTGTGGCCTCAAGTGGAATGGACTCCGAGATGCTCTGACTCGAAGTAAGGCCGGATATCCTTGCAGTGAATTGAATGCAGGCTCGTCTTGCATCTCCCAAGACGAAGGGATGTCTGATTCCCCTGTGGAGACCACAGAGAAACACCTAATTCTCTGCCTCATCGCGACCGGAGGCCTCACATCCTTTGAAAACTCGAGAGGTCCGCGGAGATCAATGCTTTCAAAGGAGACGATGCCTGACTCCTCTTGAAAATGGATGGGAGTCCCAGGATCCCTGTGGCACGTGGAAAGGGACCTGGGTCTCGGGCCTCACGTGGAGACGCGTCCCAATTGCCATGCCAAGACTCGAGGAGAATCCCGAGGTGTCCCTCGCACCTAGGCAGGAGTCCTGACGTCGCTGAGCAAACACGTGTCTGGAAGGGCCCTCCCCGTCGTAACTCGAGAATATACCCCAGGTTCCGGCCGCAACTCGAGAAAAACCATGAGACTTCCCCCTAGCCGCGAGATGAGGCCCGATTCCCCTGCACTGTGTGCAGAGCAATTCCGTGTTCCACATCAAACGTGAAAGGAGCCTTGATTTCCTTGATGGCACTCCAGAGAAAACCCAAGATCACTGTCTCAATTCTAGAGGGATCCTGAGGTCACTCAGCAACACGAAAGGGCTCCGTGGACCCCAAATCAACTCGAGATGAGAGCTTAGTCCCTGGCTTCGACTCAAGAGGAATACCAACTTTCCACAAGCACCTCAAGAGGAGGCTTCTCTCAGCTACAGGTATGTGAGAGGGACCCTGAATTTGTGGCCTCAAGTGGAATGGACACCGAGATGCTCTGACTCGAAGTAAGGCCGGATATCCCTGCAGTGAATTGAATGCAGGCTCGCCTTGCATCTCCAAAGAGGAAGGGTTGTCTGAATCCCCTGTGGAGACCACAGAGAAAGACCTAGTCCTCCGCCTCATCGCGACCGGAGGCCTCACATTCTTTGAAAACTCGAGAGGTCCGCGGAGATCAATGCTTCCAAAGGAGACGATGCCTGACTCCTCTTGAAAATGGATAGGAGTCCCAGGATCCCTGCAGCACGTGGAAAGGAACACTGGGTCTCCCGCCTCACGTGGAGACGCGTCCCAATTGCCATGCCAAGACTCGAGGAGAATCCCGAGGTGTCCCTCGCACCTAGGCAGGAGTTCTGACGTCGCTGAACAAACACGTGTCTGCAAGGGCCCTCCCCGTCATAACTCGAGAATATACCCCAGGTTCCGGCCGCAACTCGAGAAAAACCATGAGACTTCCCCCTCGCCGCGAGATCAGGCCCGATTCCCCTGCACTGTGTGCAGAGCAATTCCGTGTTCCACATCAAACGTGAAAGGAGCCTTGATTTCCTTGATGGCACTCCAGAGAAAACCCAAGATCACTGTCTCAAGTCTAGAGGGATCCTGAGGTCACTGTAGCAAGACGAAAGGGCTCCGTGGACCCCAAATCAACTCGAGATGAGAGCTCAGTCCCTGGCTGCGACTCAAGAGGAATACCAACTTTCCACAAGCACCTCAAGACGAGGCTTGACTCAGCTACAGGAATGTGAGAGGGACCCTGAGTTTTTGGCCTCAAGTGGAATGGACACAGAGAAGCTCTGACTCGAAGTAAGGCCGGATATCCCTGCAGTGAATTGAATGCAGGCTCGTCTTGCATCTGGAAAGACGAAGGGATGTCTGAATCCCCAGTGGAGACCACAGAGAAAGACCTAGTTCTCTGCCTCATCGCGACCGGAGGCCTCACATCCTTTGAAAACTCGAGAGGTCCGCGGAGATCAATGCTTCCAAAGGAGACGATTCTTGAGCCCTTTGGAAATGGATAGGATTCCCCGGATCCCTGTGGCAAGTGCAAAGGGATCCTGGGTCTCCCGCCTCATGTGGAGACGCGACCCAAATGCCATGCCAAGACTCGAGGAGAATCCCGAGGTGTCCCTCGCACCTAGGCAGGAGTCCTGACGTCGCTGAACAAACACGTGTCTGGAAGGGCCCTCCCCGTCGTAACTCGCGAATATACCCCAGGTTCCGGCCGCAACTCGAGAAAAACCATGAGACTTCCCCCTCGCCACGAGATGAGGCCCGATTCCCCTGAACTGCATGCAGAGCAATTCCGTGTTCCACATCAAACGAGAAAGGAGCCTTGATTTCCTTGATGCCACTCCAGAGAAAACCCAAGATCACTGTCTCAAGTCTAGAGGGATCCTGAGGTCACTGGAGCAACAAAGAAGGGCTCCGTGGACCCCAAATCAACTCGAGATGAGAGCTTAGTCCCTGGCTTCGACTCAAGAGGAATACCAACTTTCCACAAGCACCTCAAGAGGAGGCTTCTCTCAGCTACAGGTATGTGAGAGGGACGCTGAGTAAGTGGCCTCAAGTGGAATGGACACCGAGATGTTCTGACTCGACATAAGGCCAGATATCCCTGCAGTGAATTGAATACCGGCTCGTCTTGCATCTCCCAAGACGAAGGGATGTCTAAATCCCCTGTGGAGACCACAGAGAAAGACCTAGTTCTCCGACTCATCGCGACCGGAGGCCTCACATCCTTTGAAAACTCGAGAGGTCCGCGGAGATCAATGCTTCCAAAGGAGACATTGCCTGACTCTTCTTGAAAATGGATAGGAGTCCCAGGATCCCTGTGGCACGTGGAAAGGGAACATGGGTCTCCCGCCTCACGTGGAGACGCGTCCCAATTGCCATGCCAAGACTCGAGGAGAATCCCGAGTTGTCCCTCGCACCTAGGCAGGAGTCCTAACGTCGCTGAACGAACACGTGTCTGGAAGGGCCCTCCCCGTCGTAACTCGAGAATATACCCCAGGTTCCGGCCGCAACTCGAGAAAAACCATGAGACTTCCCCCTCGCCGCGAGATGAGGCCCTATTTTCCTGCACTGCGTGCAGAGAAACTCCGTGTTCCATATCAAACGTGAAAGGAGCCTTGATTTCCTTGATGGCACTCTAGAGAAAACCCAAGATCACTGTCTCAAGTCTAGAGGGATCATGAGGTCACTGTAGCAATACGAAAGGGCTCCGTGGACCCCAAATCAACTCGAGATGAGAACTTAGTCCCTGGCTTCGACTCAAGAGGAATACCAACTTTCCACAAGCACCTCAAGAGAGGTCTTCTCTCAGCTACAGGTATGTGAGAGGGACCCTGAGTTTGTGGCCTCAAGTGGAATGGACACCGAGATGCTCTGACTCGAAATAAGCCCGGATATCCCTGCAGTGAATTGAATGCAGGCTCGTCTTGCATTTCCGAAGACGAAGGGATGTCTGAATCCCCTGTGGAGACCACAGAGAAAGACCTAGTCCTCCGCCTCATCGAGACCGGAGGCCTCACATCCTTTGAAAACTCGAGAGGTCTGCGGAGATCAATGCTTTCAAAGGAGACGATGCCTGACTCCTCTTGAAAATGGATAGGAGTCCCAGGAACCCTGTGGCACGTGGAAAGGGACCCTGGGTCTCCCGCCTCACGTGGAGACGCGTCCCAATTGCCATGCCAAGACTCGAGGAGAATCCCAAGGTGTCCCTCGCACCTAGGCAGGAGTCCTGACGTCGCTGAACAAACACGTGTCTGGAAGGGCCCTACCCGACGTAACTCGAGAATATACCTCAGGTTCCGGCCGCAACTCGAGAAAAACCGTGAGACTTCCCCCTCGCCAGGAGATGAGTCCCGATTCCGCTACACTGCATGCAGAGCAATTCCGTATCCCAGATCAAACGTGAAAAGAGCCTTGATTTCTTTGATGGCACTCCAGAGAAAACCCAAGATCACAGACTCAAGTCTAGAGGGATCCTGAGGTCACTGTAGCAACACGAAAGGGCTCTGCAGACCCAAATCAACTCGAGATGTGAGGTTAGTCCCTGGCTTCGACTCAAGAGGAATACCAACTTTCCACAAGCACCTCAGGGGAGGCTTCTCTCAGCTACAGGTATGTGAGAGGGACCCTGAGATTGTGGCCTCAAGTTGAATGAACACCGAGATGCTCTGACTCAAAATAAGGACGGATATCCCTGCAGTGAATTGAATGCAGGCTCGTCTTGCATCTCCAAGACGAAGGGATGTCTGCATCCCCTGTGGAGACCACAGAGAAAGACCTAGTTCTCCGCCTCATCGCTGACGGAGGCCTCACATCCTTTGAAAACTCGAGAGGTCCGCGGAGATCAATGCTTCCAAAGGAGAAGATGCCTGACTCCTCTTGAAAATGGATAGGAGTCCCAGGATCCATGTGGCACGTGGAAAGGGACCCTGGGTCTCCCGCCTCACGTGGAGACGCGTCCCAATTGCCATGCCAAGACTCGAGGAGAATACCGAGGTGTCCCTCGCACCTAGGCAGGAGTCCTGACGTCGCTGAACAAACACGTGTCTGGAAGGGCCCTCCCCGTCGTAACTCGAGAATATACCGCAGGTTCCGGTCGCAACTTGAGAAATACCATGCGACTTCCCCTTCGCCGCGAGATGAGGCCCGATTCCCCTGCACTGTGTGCAGAGCAATTCCGTGTTCCACATCAAACGTGAAAGGAGCCTTGATTTCCTTGATGGCACTCCAGAGAAAACCCAAGATCACTGTCTCAAGTCTTGAGGGATCTTGAGGTCACTGGAGCAACACGAAAGGGCTCCGTGGACCCCAAATCAACTCGAGATGAGAGCTTAGTCCCTGGCTTCGACTCAAGTGGAATACCAACTTTCCACAATCACCTCAAGAGGAGGCTTCTCTCAGCTACAGGTATGTGAGAGGGACCCTGAGTTTGTGGCCTCAAGTGGAATGGACACCGAGATGCTCTGACTCGAAGTAAGGCCGGATATCCCTGTAGTGAATAGAATGCAGGCTCGTCTTGCATCTCCCAAGACGAAGGGATGTCTGAATCCCCTGTGGAGACGACAGAGAAAGACCTAGTCCTCCGCCTCATCGCGACGGGAGACATCACATCCTATGAAAAATCGAGAGGTCTGCGGAGATCAATGCTTCCAAAGGAGACGATGCCTGACTCCTCTTGAAAATGGATAGGAGTCCCAGGATCCATCTGGCACGTGGAGAGGGACCTTGGGTCTCCCGCCTCACGTGGAGACGCGTCCCAATTGCCATGCCAAGACTCGAGGAGAATCCCGAGGTGTCCCTCGCACCTAGGCAGGAGTCCTAACGTCGCTGAGCAAACACGTTTCTGGAAGGGCCCTCCCCGTCGTAACTCGAGAATATACCCCAGGTTCCGGCCGCAACTCGAGAAAAACAATGAGACTTCATATTCGCCGCGAGATAAGGCCCAATTCCCCTGCACTGCGTGCAGAGCAATTCCGTGTTCCACATCAAACATGATGGGAGCCTTGATTTCCTTGATGGCACTCCAGAGAAAACCCAAGATCACTGTCTCAAGACTAGAGGGATCCTGAGGTCACTGGAGCAACACGAAAGGGCTCCGTGGACCCCAAATCAACTCGAGATGAGAGCTTAGTCCCTGGCTTCGACTCAAGAGGAATACCAACTTTCCACAAGCACCTCAAGAGGAGGCTTCTCTCAGCTACAGTTATGTGAGAGGGACCCTGATTTTGTGGCCTCAAGTGGAATGGACACCGAGATGCTCTGACTCGTGGTAAGGCCGAATATCCCTGCAGTGAATTGAATGCAGGCTCGTCTTGCATCTCCCAAGATGAAGGGATGTCTGAATCCCCTGTGGAGACCACAGAGAAAGACCTAGTTCTCCACCTCATCGCGACCGGAGGCCTCACATCCTTTGAAAACTCGAGAGGTCCGCGGAGATCAATGCTTCCAAAGGAGAAGATGCCTGACTCCTCTTGAAAATGGATAGGAGTCCCAGGATCCGTGTGGCACGTGGAAAGGGACCCTGGGTCTCCCGCCTCACGTGGAGACGCGTCCCAATGGCAATGCCAAGACTCGAGGAGAATCCCGAGGTGTCCCTAGCACCTAGGCAGGCGTCCTGACGTCGCTGAACAAACACGTGTCTGGAAGGGCCCTCCCCGTAGTAACTTGAGAATGTACCCCAGGTTCCGGCCGCAACTCGAGAAAAATCATGAGACTTCCCCCTCGCCGCGAGATGAGGCCCGATTCCCCTGCACTGCGTGCAGAGCAATTCCGTGTTCCACATCAAACGTGAAAGGAGCCTTGATTTCCTTGATGGCACTCCAGAGAAAACCCAAGATCACTGTCTCAAGTCTAGAGAGATCCTGAGGTCACTGGAGCAACAGGAAAGGGCTCCATGGACCCTAAATCAACTCGAGATTAGAGCTTAGTCCCTGGCTTCGACTCAAGGGGAATACCAACTTTCCACAAGCACCTCAAGAGGAGGCTTGTCTCAGCTACAGGTATGTGAGAGGGACCCTGAGTTTGTGGCCTCAAGTAGAATGGACACCGAAATGCTCTGACTCGAAGTAAGGCCGGATATCCCTGCAGTGAATTGAATGCAGGCTCGTCTTGCATCTTCCAACGAAGGGGTGTCTGAATCCCTTGTGGAGACCACAGAGAAAGACCTAGTCCTCCGCCTCATCGAGACCGGAGGCCTCACATCCTTTGAAAACTCGAGAGGTCCGGGGAGATCAGTGCTTCAAAAGGAGACAATGCCTGACTCTTCTTGAAAATGGATAGGAGTCACAGGATCCCTTTGGCACATGGAAAGAGACACTGGGTCTTCCGCCTCACGTGGAGACCCGTCCCAATTGCCATGCCAAGACTCGACGAGTATCCCGAGGTGTCCCTCGCACCTAGGCAGGAGTCCTGACTTCGCTGAACAAACACGTGTCTGGAAGGGCCCTCCCCGTAGTAACTTTAGAATGTACATCAGGTTCCGGCCGCAACTCGAGAAAAACCATGAGACATCCCCCTCGCCGCGAGATGTGGTCCGGTTCCCCTGCACAGCGTGCAGAGCAATTCCGTGTTCCACATCAAACGTGAAAGGAGCCTTGATTTCCTTGATGGCACTCCAGAGAAAACCCAAGATCACTGTCTCAAGTCTAGAGGGATCCTGAGGTCACTGGAGCAACAGGAAAGGGCTCCGTGGACCCTAAATCAACTCGAGATGAGAGCTTAGTCCCTGGCTTCGACTCAAGGGTCATACCAACTTTCCACAAGCACCTCAAGAGGAGGCTTCTCTCAGCTACAAGTATGTGAGAGGGACCCTGAGTTTGTGGCCTCAAGTGGAATTGACACGGAGATGCTCTGACTCGAAGTAAGGCCAGATATCCCTGCAGTGAATTGAATGCCGGCTCGTCTTACATCTCCCAAGACGAAGGGATGTCTGAATCCCCTGTGGAGACAACAGAGAAGGAACTAGTTCTCTGCCTCATCGCGACCGGAGGCCTCACATCCTTTGAAAACTCGAGAGGTCCGCGGAGATCAATACTTCCAAAGGAGACGATGCCTGACTCCTCTTGAAAATGAATAGGAATCCCAGGATCCTGTGGCACGTGGAAAGAGACACTGGGTCTACCGCCTCATGTGGAGACGCGTCCCAATTGCCATGCCAAGCCTCGGGGAGAATACCGAGTTGTCCATCGAACCTAGGCCTGGGTTTTGACGTCGATGAGCAAAGGCGTGTCTGGAAGGGCACCCCAGTCGTAACTCGAGCATATACCCCAGATTCCGGCCGCAACTCGAGAAAAACCATGAGACTTCCCCCTCGCCCCGAGATGAGGCCCGATTCCGTGCACTGCGTGCAGAGCAATTCCGTGTCCACATCAAATGTGAACGGAGCCTTGATTTCCTTGATGGCACTCCAGAGAAAACCCAAGATCACTGTCTCAATTCTAGAGGGATTCTGAGGTCACTGGAGCAACACGAAAATGCTCCGTGGACCACAAATCAACTCGAGATGAGAGCTTAGTCCCTGGCTTCGACTCAAGAGGAATACCAACTTTCCACAAGCACCTCAAGAGGAGGCTTCTCTCAGCTACAGGTATGTGAGAGGGACCCTGAGTTTGTGGCCTCAAGTGGAATCGAAACAGAGATTCGCTGACTCGAAGTAAGGCCGGATATCCCTGCAGTGAATTGAATGCAGGCTTGTCTTGCATCTCCCAAGACGTAGGGATGTCTGAATCCCCTGTGGAGACCACAGAGAAAGACCTAGTTCTCCGCCTCATCGTGACCGGAGTCCTCACATCCTTTGAAAACTCGAGAGGTCTGCGGAGATCAATGCTTCCAAAGGAGACGATGCCTGACTCCTTTTGAATATGGATAGGAGTCCCAGGATCCCTGTGGCTGATGGAAAGGGAACCTGGGTCTCCCGCCTCACGTGGAGACGCGTCCCAATTGCCATGCCAAGACTCGAGGAGAATCCCGAGGTGTCCCTCGCACCTAGGTAGGAGTCCTGATGTCGCTGAAGAAACACGTGTCTGGAAGGGCCCTCCCCGTAGTAACTCGAGAATATACCCCTGGGTCCGGCCGCAACTAGAGAAAAACCATGAGACTTCCACCTCGCCACGAGATGAGGCCCGATTCCCCTGCACTGCGTGCTGAGCAATTCCGTGTTCCACATCAAACGTGAAAGGAGCCTGATTTCCTTCATGGCGCTCCAGAGAAAACCCAAGATCACTGTCTCAAGTCTAGAGGGATCCTGAGGTCACTGGAGCAACACGAAAGGGCTCCGTGGAAACCAAATCAACTCGAGATGAGAGCTTAGTCCCTGGCTTCGACTCAAGAGGAATACCAACTTTCCACAAGCTCCTCAAGGGGAGGCTTCTCTCAGCTACAGGTATGTGAGAGGGACCCTGAGTTTGTGGCCTCAAGTGGAATGGACACCGAGATGCTCTGACTCGGAGTAAGGCCGGATATCCCTGCAGTGAATTGAATGCAGGTTCGTCTTGCATTTCCCAAGACGAAGGGATGTCTGAATCCCCTGTGGAGACCACAGAGAAAGACCTAGTTCTCCGCCTCATCGCGACCGGAGGCCTCACATCGTTTCAAAACTGGAGAGGGCCGAGGAGATCAATGCTTCCAAAGGAAACGATGCCTGACCCCTCTTGAAAATGGATAGGAGTCCCAGGACCCTGTGGCACGTGGAAAGGGACACTGGGTCTCCCGCCTCACCTGGAGACGCGTCCCAAATCCTATGCCAAGCCGCGGGGAGAATACCGAGGTGTCCATCAAACCTAGGCAGGAGTCCTGACGTCGCTGAACAAACACATGTCTGTAAGGGCCCTCCCCGTCGTAACTCGAAAATATACCCCTGGTTCCGGCCGCAACTCGAGAAAAACCATGAGACTGCCCCCTCGCTGCGAGAAGAGTCCCGATTCCCCTACACTGCGTGCAGAGGAATTCCGTGTTCCACATCAAATGTGAACGGAGCCTTGATTTCCTTGATGGCACTCCAGAGAAAACCCAAGATCACTGTCTCAAGTCTAGAGGAATCCTGAGGTCACTGGAGCAACACGAAAGGGCTCCGTGGACCCCAAATCAACTCGAGATGAGAGCTTAGTCCCTGGCTTCAACTAAAGAGGAATACCAACTTTCCACCAGCACCTCAAGAGGAGGCTTCTCTCAGCTACAGGTATCTGAGAGAAACCCTGAGTTTGTGGCCTCAAGTGGAATGGACACTGAGATGCTCTGACTCGAAGTAAGGCCGGATATCCCAACAGTGAATTGAATGCAGGCTCGTCTTGCATCTCCCAAGACGAAGGGATGTCTGAATCCCCTGTGGAGACCACAGAGAAAGACCTAGTTCTCCGCCTCATCGCGACCGGAGGCCTCACATCCTTTGAAACCTCGAGAGATCCACGGATATCAATGCTTCCAAAGGAGACGATGCCTGACTCCTCTTGAAAATGGATAGGAGTCCCTAGATCCCTGTGGCACGTGGAAAGGGACCCTGGGTCTCCCGCCTCAAGTGGAGACGCGTCCCAATTGCCATGCCAAGACTCGAGGAGAATCCGGAGGTGTCCCTCGCACCTAGGCTGGAGTCCTGACGTCGCTGAACAAACACGTGTCTGGAAGGGCCCTCCCGGTCGTAACTCGAGAATATACCCCAGGTTCCGGCCGCACCTCGAGAAAAACCATGAGACTTCCTCCTCGCCGAGATATGAGGCCTGATTCCCCTGCACTGCGTGCAGAGCAATTCCGTGTTCCACATCAAACGTGAAAGGAGCCTTGATTTCCTTGATGGCACTCCAGAGAAAACCCAAGATCACTGACTCAAGTCTAGAGGGATCCTGAGGTCACTGGAGCAACACGAATGGGCTCAGTGGACCCCAAATCAACTCGAGATGAGAGCTTAGTCCCTGGCTTCGACTCAAGAGGAATACCAACTTTCCACAAGCACCTCAAGACGAGGCTTCTCTCAGCTACAAGTGTGGGAGAGGGACCCTGAGTTTGTGGCCTCAAGTGGAATGGACACCGAGATACTCTGACTCGAAGTAAGGGCGGATATCCCTGCAGTGAATTGAATGCAGGCTCGTCTTGCATCTCCCAAGACGAAGGGATGTCTGAAACCCCTGTGGAGACTACAGAGAAAGACCTAGTTCTCCGCCTCATCGCGGCCAGAGGCCTCACATCCTTTGAAAACTCTAGAGGTCCGCGGAGATCAATGCTTCAAAAGGAGACGATGCCTGACTCTTCTTGAAAATGGATAGGAGTCTCAGGATCCCTTTGGCACGTGGAAAGAGACACTGGGTCTTCCGCCTCACGTGGAGACCCGTCCCAATTGCCATGCCAAGACTCGACGAGTATCCCGAGGTGTCCCTCGCACCTAGGCAGGAGTCCTGACTTCGCTGAACAAACACGTGTCTGGAAGGGCCCTCCCCGTAGTAACTTTAGAATGTACCACAGGTTCCGGCCGCAACTCGAGAAAAACCATGAGACATCCCCCTCGCCGCGAGATGTGGTCCGGTTCCCCTGCACAGCGTGCAGAGCAATTCCGTGTTCCACATCAAACGTGAAAGGAGCCTTGATTTCCTTGATGGCACTCCAGAGAAAACCCAAGATCACTGTCTCAAGTCTAGAGGGATCCTGAGGTCACTGGAGCAACAGGAAAGGGTTCCGTGGACCCTAAATCAACTCGAGATGAGAGCTTAGTCCCTGGCTTCGACTCAAGGGTCATACCAACTTTCCACAAGCACCTCAAGAGGAGGCTTCTCTCAGCCACAAGTATGTGAGAGGGACCCTGAGTTTGTGGCCTCAAGTGGAATGGACACGGAGATGCTCTGACTCGAAGTAAGGCCAGATATCCCTGCAGTGAATTGAATGCAGGCTCGCCTTGCATCTCCCAAGACGAAGGGATGTCTGAATCCCCTGTGGAGACTACAGAGAAAGACCTAGTTCTCCGCCTCATCGCGACCGGAGGCCTCACATCCTTTGAAAACCCGAGAGGTCCGCGGAGATCAATGCTTCCAAAGGAGACGATGCCTGACTCCTCTTGAAAATGGATAGGAGTCCCAGGATCCCTGTGACACGTGGAAAGGGACACTGAGTCTCCTGCCTCACGTGGAGACGCCATCCAATTGCCATGCCAAGACTCGAGGAGAATCCCGAGGTGTCCATCCCACCTAGGCAGGAGTGCTGACGTCGCTGAACAAACACGTGTCTGGAAGGGCCCTCCCCGTAGTAACTCGAGAATATACCCCAGGTTCCGGCCGCAACTCGAGAAAAACCATGAGAATTCCCCCTCGCCGCGAGATGAGGCACGATTCCCCTGCACAGCGTGCAGAGCAATTCCGTGTTCCACATCAAACGTGAAAGGAGCCTTGATTTCCTTGATGGCACTCCAGAGAAAACCCAAGATCACTGTCTCAAGTCTAGAGGGATCCTGAGGTCACTGGAGCAACAGGAAAGGGCTCCGTGGACCCCAAATCAACTCGAGATGAGAGCTTATTCCCAGGCTTCGACTCTAGAGGAATACCAACTTTCCACAAGCACCTCAAGAGGAGGCTTCTCTCAGCTACAGATATGTGAGAGGGACCCTGAGTTTGTGGCCTCAAGTGGAATGGACAGCGAGATGCTCTGACTCGAAGTAAGGCCGGATATCCCTGCAGTGAATTGAATGCAGGCTCGTCTTGCATCTCCCAAGACGAAGGGATGTCTGAATCCCCTGTGGAGACAACAGAGAAGGAACTAGTTCTCTGCCTCATCGCGACCGGAGGCCTCACATCCTTTGAAAACTCGAGAGGTCCGCGGAGATCAATACTTCCAAAGGAGACGATGCCTGACTCCTCTTGAAAATGAATAGGAATCCCAGGATCCTGTGGCACGTGGAAAGAGACACTGGGTCTACCGCCTCATGTGTAGACGCGTCCCAATTGCCATGCCAAGCGTCGGGGAGAATACCGAGTTGTCCATCGAACCTAGGCCTGGGTTTTGACGTCGATGAGCAAAGGCGTGTCTGGAAGGGCACCCCAGTCGTAACTCGAGCATATACCCCAGATTCCGGCCGCAACTCGAGAAAAACCATGAGACTTCCCCCTCGCCCCGAGATGAGGCCCGATTCCGTGCACTGCGTGCAGAGCAATTCCGTGTCCACATCAAATGTGAACGGAGCCTTGATTTCCTTGATGGCACTCCAGAGAAAACCCAAGATCACTGTCTCAAGTCTAGAGGGATCCTGAGGTCACTGGAGCAACACGAAAATGCTCCGTGGACCCCAAATCAACTCGAGATGAGAGCTTTGTCCCTGGCTTCGACTCAAGAGGAATACCAACTTTCCACAAGAACCTCAAGAGGAGGCTTCTCTCAGCTACAGGTATGTGAGAGGGACCCTGAGTTTGTGGCCTCAAGTGGAATGGACACAGAGATTCGCTGACTCGAAGTAAGGCCGGATATCCCTGCAATGAATTGAATGCAGGCTTGTCTTGCATCTCCCAAGACGTAGGGATGTCTGAATCCCCTGTGGAGACCACAGAGAAAGACCTAGTTCTCCGCCTCATCGTGACCGGAGTCCTCACATCCTTTGAAAACTCGAGAGGTCTGCGGAGATCAATGCTTCCAAAGGAGACGATGCCTGACTCCTTTTGAAAATGGATAGGAGTCCCAGGATCCCTGTGGCTGGTGGAAAGGGACCCTGGGTCTCCCGCCTCACGTGGAGACGCGTCCCAATTGCCATGCCAAGACTCGAGGAGAATCCCGAGGTGTCCCTCGCACCTAGGCAGGAGTCCTGACGTCGCTGAACAAACACGTGTCTGGAAGGGCCCTCCCCGTCGTAACTCGAGAATATACCCCAGGTTCCGGCCGCAACTCGAGAAAAACCATGAGACTGCCCCCTCGCCGCGAGATGAGGCCCGATTCCCCTGCACTGCGTGCAGAGCAATTCCGTGTTCCACATCAAACGTGAAAGGAGCCTTGATTTCCTTGGTGGCACTCCAGAGAAAACCCAAGATCACTGTCTCAAGACTAGAGGGATCCTGAGATCACTGGAGCAACACCAAAGGTCTGGGTGGACCCCAAATCAACTCGAGATGAGAGCTTACTCCCTGGCTTCGACTCAAGAGGAATACCAACTTTCCACAAGCACCTCAAGAGGAGGCTTCTCTCAGCTACAGGTATGTGAGAGGGACCCTGAATGTGTGGCCTCAAGTGGAATGGACACCGAGATGCTCTGACTCGAAGTAAGGCCGGATATCCCTTCAGTGAATTGAATGCCGGCTGGTCTTGAATCTCCCAAGTCGAAGGGATGTCTGAATCCCCTGTGGAGACCACAGAGAAAGACCTAGTTCTCCGCCTCATCGCGAACGGAGGCCTCACATCCTTTGAAAACTCAAGAGGTCCGCGGAGATCAATGCTTCCAAAGGAGACGATGCCTGACTCCTCTTGAAAATGGTTAGGAGTCCCAGGATCTGTGTGGCACGTGGAAAGGGACACTGGGTTTCCCGACTCACGTGGAGAGGCATCCCAATTGCCATGCCAAGACTCGAGGAGAATCCCGAAGTGTCCCTCGCACCTAGGCAGGAGTCCTGACATCACTGAACAAACACGTGTCTGGAAGGGCCCTCCCTATCGTAACTCGAGAATATACCTCAGGTTCCGGCCGCAACTCGAGAAAAACCATGAGACTTCCCACTCGCCGTGAGATGAGGCCCGATTCCCCTGCACTGCGTGCAGAGCAATTCCGTGTTCCACATCAAACGTGAAAGGAGCCTTGATTTCCTTGATGGCACTCCAGAGAAAACCCAAGATCACTGTCTCAAGTCTAGAGGGATCCTGAGGTCACTGGAGCAACACGAAAGGGCTATGTGGACCCCAAATCAACTCCAGATGAGAGCTTAGTCCCTGGCTTCGACTCAAGAGGAATACCAACTTTCCACAAGCACCTCAAGAGGAGGCTTCTCTCAGCTACCGGTATGTGAGAGGGACCCTGAGTGTGTGGCCTCAAGTGGAATGGACACCGAGATGCTCTGACTCGAACTAAGGCTGGATATCCTTGCAGTGAATTGAATGCAGGCTCGTCTTGCATCTCCCAAGACGAAGGGATGTCTGAATCCCCTGTGGAGACCACAGAGAAAGACCTAGTCCTCCCCTTCATCGCGACCGGAGGCCTCACATCCTTTGAAAACTCGAGAGGTCCGCGGAGATCAATGCTTCCAAAGGAGACGATGCCTGACTCCTCTTGCAAATGGATAGGAGTCCCAGGATCCCTGTGGCACGTGGAAAGGGACCCTGGGTCTCCCGCCTCACGGGGAGACGCGTCCCAATTGCCATGCCAAGACTCGAGGAGAATCCCGAGGTGTCCCTCGCACCTAGGCAGGAGTGCTGACGTCGCTGAACAAACACGTGTCTGGAAAGGCCCGCCCCGTGGTAACTCGAGAATATACCCCAAGTTCTGGCCGCAACACGAGAAAAACCGTGAGACTTCCCCCTCGCCACGAGATGAGGCCTGATTCCCCTGCACTGTGTGCAGAGCAATTCCGTGTTCCACATCAAACGTGAAAGGAAACTTGATTTCCTTGATGGCACTCCAGAGAAACCCCAAGATCACTGTCTCAAGTCTAGAGGGATCCTGAGGTCACTGTAGCAAGACGAAAGGGCTCCGTGGACCCCAAATCAACTCGAGATGAGAGCTCAGTCCCTGGCTGCGACTCAAGAGGAATACCAACTTTCCACAAGCACCTCAAGAGGAGGCTTGTCTCAGCTACAGGAATGTGAGAGGGACCCTGAGTTTTTGGCCTCAAGTGGAATGGACACAGAGAAGCTCTGACTCGAAGTAAGGCCGGATATCCCTGCAGTGAATTGAATGCAGGCTCGTCTTGCATCTCCAAAGACGAAGGGATGTCTGAATCCCCAGTGGAGACCACAGAGAAAGACCTAGTTCTCTGCCTCATCGCGACCGGAGGCCTCACATCCTTTGAAAATTCGAGAGGTCCGCGGAGATCAATGCTTCCAAAGGAGACGATTCTTGAGTCCTCTTGGAAATGGATAGGATTCCCCGGATCCCTGTGGCAAGTGCAAAGGGACCCTGGGTCCCCCGCCTCATGTGGAGACGCGACCCAAATGCCATTCCAAGACTCGAGGAGAATCCCGAATTGTCCCTCGCACCTAGGCAGGATTCCTGACGTCACTGAACAAACACGTGTCTGAAAGGGCCCTCCCCGTCTTAGCTCGCGAATATACCCCAGGTTCCGGCCGCAAATCGAGAAAAACCGTGAGACTTCCCCCTCGCCAGGAGATGAGTCCCGATTCCGCTACACTGCATGCAGAGCAATTCCGTATCCCAGATCAAACGTGAAAAGAGCCTTGATTTCCTTGATGGCACTCCAGAGAAAACCCAAGATCACAGACTTAAGTCTAGAGGGATCCTAAGGTCACTGTAGCAACACGAAAGGGCTCTGCAGACCCAAATCAACTCGAGATGAGAGGTTAGTGCCTGGCTTCGACTCAAGAGGAATACCAACTTTCCACAAGCACCTCAGGGGAGGCTTCTCTCAGCTACACGTATGTGAGAGGGACCCTGAGTTTGTGGCCTCAAGTGGAATGAACACCGAGATGCTCTGACTCAAAGTAAGGACGGATATCCCTGCAGTGAATTGAATGCAGGCTCGTCTTGCATCTCCAAGACGAAGGGATGTCTGCATCCCCTGTGGAGACCAGAGAGAAAGACCTAGTTCTCCGCCTCATCGCTGACGGAGGCTTCACATCCTTTGAAAACTCGAGAGGTCCGCGAGATCAATGCTTCCAAAGGAGAAGATGCCTGACTCCTCTTGAAAATGGATAGGAGTCCCAGGATCCCTGTGGCACGTGGAAAGGGACCCTGGGTCTCCCGCCTCACGTGGAGACGCGTCCCAATTGCCATGAAAAGACTCGAGGAGAATCCCGAGGTGTCCCTCGCACCTAGGCAGGAGTGCTGACGTCGCTGAACAAACACGTGTCTGGAAGGGCCCGCCCCGTCGTAACTTTAGAATGTACCCCAGGTTCCGGCCGCAACTCGAGAAAAACCATGAGACATCCCCCTCGCCGCGAGATGTGGTCCTGTTCCCCTGCACAGCGTGCAGAGCAATTCCGTGTTCCACATCAAACGTGAAAGGAGCCTTGATTTCCTTGATGGCACTCCAGAGAAAACCCAAGATCACTGTCTCAAGTCTAGAGGGATCCTGAAGTCACTGGAGCAACAGGAAAGGGCTCCGTGGACCCTAAATCAACTCGAGATGAGAACTTAGTCCCTGGCTTAGACTCAAGGGTCATACCAACTTTCCACAAGCACCTCAAGAGGAGGCTTCTCTCAGCTACAAGTATGTGAGAGGGACCCTGAGTTTGTGGCCTCAAGTGGAATTGACACGGAGATGCTCTGACTCGAAGTAAGGCCAGATATCCCTGCAGTGAATTGAATGCAGGCTCGCCTTGCATCTCCCAAGACGAAGGGATGTCTGAATCCCCTGTGGAGACTACAGAGAAAGACCTAGTTCTCCGCCTCATCGAGACCGGAGGCCTCACATCCTTTGAAAATCCGAGAGGTCCGCGGAGATCAATGCTTCCAAAGGAGACGATGCCTGACTCCTCTTGAAAATGGATAGGAGTCCCAGGATCCCTGTCGCACGTGGAAAGGGACACTGAGTCTCCTGCCTCACGTGGAGACGCCTCTCAATTGCCATGCCAAGACTCGAGGAGAATCCCGAGGTGTCCATCCCACCTAGGCAGGAGTGCTGACGTCGCTGAACAAACACGTGTCTGGAAGGGCCCTCCCCGTAGTAACTCGAGAATATACCCCAGGTTCCGGCCGCAACTCGAGAAAAACCATGAGAATTCCCCCTCGCCGCGAGATGAGGCCCGATTCCCCTGCACAGCGTGCAGAGAAATTCCGTGTTCCACATCAAACGTGAAAGGAGCCTTGATTTCCTTGATGGCACTCCAGAGAAAACCCAAGATCACTGTCTCAAGTCTAGAGGGATCCTGAGGTCACTGGAGCAACAGGAAATGGCTCCGTGGACCCCAAATCAACTCGAGATGAGAGCTTAGTCCCTGGCTTCGACTCAAGAGGAATACCAACTTTCCACAAGCACCTCAAGAGGAGGCTTCTCTCAGCTACAGGTATGTGAGAGGGACCCTGAGTTTGTGGCCTCAAGTGGAATGGACACCGAGATGCTCTGACTCGAAGTAAGGCCGGATATCCCTGCAGTGAATTGAATGCAGGCTCGTCTTGCATCTCCCAAGACGAAGGGATGTCTGAATCCCCTGTGGAGACAACAGAGAAGGAACTAGTTCTCTGACTCATCGCGACCGGAGGCCTCACATCCTTTGAAAACTCGAGAGGTCCGTGGAGATCAATACTTCCAAAGGAGACGATGCCTGACTCCTCTTGAAAATGAATAGGAATCCCAGGATCCTGTGGCACGTGGAAAGAGACACCTGGTCTACCGCCTCATGTGGAGACGCGTCCCAATTGCCATGCCAAGACTCAAAAAGAATACCGATGTGCCCCTAGAACCTAGGCAGGAGTCCTGACGTCGCTGAACAAACACGTGTCTGGAAGGGCCCTTCCCTTATAACTCGAGAATATACCCCAGGGTCCGTCCGCAACTCAAGAAAAACCATGAGACTTCCCCCTCGCCCCGAGATGAGGCCCGATTCCGTGCACTGCGTGCAGAGCAATACTGTGTTCCACATCAAATGTGAACGGAGCCTTGATTTCCTTGATGGCCCTTCAGAGAAAACCCAAGATCACTGTCTCAAGTCTAGAGCGATCCTGAAGTAACTGGAGCAATAAGAAAATGCTCCGTGGACCCCAAATCAACTCGAGATGAGAGCTTAGTCCCTGGCTTCGACTCAAGAGGAATACCAACTTTCCACAAGCACCTCAAGAGGAGGCTTCTCTCAGCTACAGGTATGTGAGAGGGAAACTGAGTTTCTGGCCTCAAGTGGAATGGACACCGAGATGCTCTGACTCAAAGTAAGGCCGGATATCCCTGCAGTGAATTGAATGCAGGCTCGTCTTGCATCTCCCAAGACGAAGGGATGTCTGAATCCCCTGTGGAGACGACAGCGAAAGACCTAGTCCTCCGCCTCAACGCGACTGGAGGCCTCACATCATTTGAAAACTCGAGAGATCTGCGGATATCAATGCTTCCAAAGGAGACGATGCCTGACACCTCTTGAAATGGATAGGAGTCCCAGGATCCCTGTGGCACGTGGAGGGATCCTGGGTCTCCCGCCTCACGTGGAGACGCGTCCCAATTGCCATGCCAAGACTCGAGGAGAATCCCGAGTTGTCCCTCGCACCTAGGCAGGAGTCCTCACGTGGCTGAACAGACACGTGTCTGGAAGGGTCCTCCCCGTCGCAACTCGAGAATATACCCCAGGTTCCAGCGCAACTCGAGAAAAACCTTGAGACTTCCCCCTCGCCGCGAGATGAGGCCCGATTCCCCTGCACTGCGTGCAGAGCAGTTCCGTGTTCCACATCAAACGTGAAAGGAGCCTTGATTTCCTTGATGGCACTCCAGAGAAAACCCAAGATCACTGTCTCAAGTCTAGAGGGATCCTGAGGTCACTGGAGCAACACGAAAGGGCTCCGTGGACCCCAAATCAACTAGAGATGAGAGCTTCGTCCCTGGCTTCGACTCAAGAGGAATTGCACCTTTCCACAAGCACCTCAAGAGGAGGCTTCTCTCAGCTACAGGTATGTGAGAGGGACCCTGAGTTTGCGGCCTCAAGGGGAATGGACACCGAGATGCTCTGACTCGAAGTAAGGACGGATATCCCTGCAGTGAAGTGAATGCAGGCTCGTCTTGCATCTTCCAAGACGAAGGGATGTCTGAGTCCCCTGTGGAGACCACAGAGAAAGACCTAGTAGTCCGCCTCATCACGACCGGAGGCATCACATCCTTTGAAAACTCGAGAGGTCCGCGGAGATCAATGCTTCCAAAGGAGACGATGCCTGACTCCTCTTGAAAATGGATAGGAGTCCCAGGATCCCTGTGGCACATGGAAAGGGACCCTGGGTCTCCCGCCTCACGTGGAGGCGCGTCCCAAATGCCATGCCAAGATTCGAGGAGAATCCCGAGTTGTGCCTCACACCTAGGCAGGAGTCCTGACTTCGCTGAACAAACACGTGTCTGGAAGGGCCCTCCCCGTCGTAACTCGAGAACATACCCCAGATTCCGGCCGCAACTCGAGAAAAACCATGAGACTTCCCCCTCACCGCGAGATGAGGCCCGATTCCCATGCACTGCATGCAGAGCAATTCCGTGTTCCACGTCAAACGTGAAAGGAGCCTTGATTTCCTTGATGGCACTCCAGAGAAAACCCAAGATGGCTTTCTGAAGTCTAGAGGGATCCTGAGGTCACTGGAGCAACAAGAAAGGGCTCCGTGGACCCCAAATCAACTCGAGATGAGAGCGTAGTCCCTGGTTCGACTCAAGAGGAATACCAACTTTCCAGAAGCACCTCAAGAGGAGGATTCTCTGAGATACAGGTATTTGAGAGAAACCCTGAGTTTGTGGCCTCAAGTGCAATGGACACTGTGATGCTCTGACTCGAAGTAAGGCCGGATATCCCTGCTGTGAATTGAATGCAGGCTCGTCTTGCATCTCCCAAGACGAAGGGATGTCTGAATCCACTGTGGAGACCACAGAGAAAACCTAGTTCTCCGCCTCATCGCGACCGGAGGCCTCTAATCCTTTGAAAACTCGAGAGGTCCGCGGAGATCAATGCTTCCAAAGGAGACGATGCCTGACTCCTCTTGAAAATGGATAGGAGTCCCAGGATCCCTGTGGCACGTGGAAAGGGACCCGGGGTCTCCCGCCTCACGTGGAGACGGGTCCCAATTGCCATTCCAAGACTCGAGGAGAATCCCGAGGTGTCCCTCGCACCGAGGCAGGAGTCCTGACGTCGCTGAACAAACACGTGTTTGGAAGGGCCCTCCCCGTCGTAACTCGAGAATATACCCCAGGTTCCGGCCGCAACTCGAGAAAAACCATGAGACTTCCCCCTCGCGGCAAGATGAGGCCCGATTCCCCTGCACTGCATGCAGAGCAATTCCGTGTTCCACATCAAACATGAAAGGAGCCTTGATTACCTTGATGGCACTCCAGAGAAAACCCAAGATCAGTGTCTCAATTCTAGAGGGATCCTGAGGTCACTGTAGCAACATGAAAGGGCTTCGTGGGCCGCAAACAACTCGAGATGAGAGCTTCGTCCCTGCCTTCGACTCAAGAGGAATACCAACTTTCCACAAGCACCTCAAGAGGAGGCTTCTGTCACCTTCAGGTATGTGAGAGGGACCCTGAGCTGGTGGCCTCAAGTCGAATGGATAGCGTGATGCTCTGACTCGAAGTAAGGCCGGATATCCCTGCAGTGAATTGAATGCAGGCTCGTTTTGCATCTCCCAAGAGGAAGGGATGTCTGAATCCCCTGTGAAGACCACAGAGAAAGACCTAGTTCTCCGCCTCATCCCGAATTGAGGCCTCACATCCTTTGAAACCTCGAGAGGTGTGCGGAGATCAATGCTTCCAAAGGAGACGATGCCTGACTCCTCTTGAAAATGGATAGGGGTCCCAGGATCCCTGTGGCACGTGGAAAGGGACCCTGGGTCTCCCGCCTCACGTGGAGACGCGTCCCAATTGCCATGCCAAGACTCGAGGAGAATCCCGAGTTGTGCCTCGCACCTAGGCAGGAGTCCTGACGTCGCTGAACAAACACGTGTCTGGAAGGGCCCTCCCCGTCGTAACTCGAGAACATACCCCAGGTTCCGGCCGCAACTCGACAAAAACCATGAGAATTCCCCCTCGCCGCGAGATGAGGCCCGATTCCCCTGCACTGCGTGCAGAGCAATTCCGTGTTCCACATCAAACGTGAAAGGAGCCTTGATTTCCTTGATGGCACTCCAGAGAAAAGCCAAGATCACTGTCTCAAGTCTAGAGGGATCCTGAGGTCACTGTAGCAACACGAAAGAGCTCCGTGGACCCCAAATCAACTCGAGATGAGCGCTTACTCCCTGGCTTCGACTCAAGAGGAATACCAACTTTCCACAAGCACCTCAAGATGAGGTTTCTCTCAGCTACATTTATGTGAGAGGGACCCTGAGTGTGTGGCCTCAAATGTAATGGACACCGAGATGCACTGATTCGATTATAGGCCGGATATCCCTGCAGTGAATTGAATGCAGGCTCGTCTTGCATCTCCTAAGAAGAAGGGATGTATTAATCCCCTGTGGAGACCATAGAGAAAGACATTGTTCTCCGCCTCATCGCGACGTGAGTCCTCAAATCCTTTGAGAACTCGAGAGGTCCGCGGAGATCAATGCTTCCAAAAGAGACGATCCCTGACTCCTCTTGAAAATGGATAGGAGTCCCAGGATCCCTGTGGCACATGGAAAGGGACCCTGGATCTCCCGCCTCACGTGGAGACGCGTCCCAATTGCCATGCCAAGACTCGAGGAGAATCCCGAGGTGTCTCTCACACCTAGGCAGGAGTCCTGACGGCGCTGAACAAACACGTGTCTGGAACGGACCTCCCCGTCGTAACTCGAGAATATACCCCAGGTTCCGGCCGCAACTCGAGAAAAACCATGAGACTTCCCCCTCGCCGCGAGATGAGGCCCGATTCCCCTGCACTGCGTGCAGAGAAATTCCGTGTTCCACATCAAACGTGAAAGGAGCCTTGATTTCCTTGATGGCACTCCAGAGAAAAAACGAGATCACTGTCTCAAGTCTAGAGGGATCCTGAGGTCACTGTAGCAACACGAAATGGGTCCATGGACCCCAAATCAACTCGTGATGAGAGCTTAGTCACTGGCTTCGACTCTAGAGGAATAGCAACTTTCCACAAGCACCTCAAGAGGAGGCTTCTCTCAGATGAAGTTATGTGAGAGGGCCCTGAGTTGGGGATTCAAATGGAATGGACACCGAGAAGCTCTGACTCGAAGTAAGGCTGGATATCCCTGCAGTGAATTGAATGCAGGCTCATCTTGCATCTCCCAAGACGAAGGGATGTCTGAATGCCCTGTGGAGACCACAGAGAAAGACCTAGATCTCCGCCTCATCGCGACCGGAGGCCTCACATCCTTTGAAAACTTGAGAGGTCCGCGGAGGTCAATGCTTCCAAAGGAGACTATGCCTGACTCCTCTTGAAAATGGATAGGAGTCCCAGGATCCGCCTGGCACCTGGAAAGGGACCCTGGGTCTCCCGCCTCACGTGGAGACGCGTCCCAATTGCCATGCCAAGACTCGAGGATAATCCCGAGGTGTCCCTCACACCTAGGCAGGAGTCTTGACGTCGCTGAGCAAACACGTGTCTGGAAGGGCCCTCCCCGTCGTAACTCGAGAATATACCCCGGGTTCCTGCCGCAACTCGAGAAAAACCATGAGACTTCCCCCTCGCCACGAGATGAGGCCCGATTTACCTGCACTGCATGCAGAGCAATTCCGTGTTCCACATCAAACGTGAAAGGAGCCTTGATTTCCTTGATGGCACTCCAGAGAAAACCCAGGATCACTGTCTCAAGTCTAGAGGGATCCTGAGGTCACTGTAGCAAAAAGAAAGGTCTCCGTGGACCCCAAATCAAGTCGAGATGAGAGCTTAGTCCCTGGCTTCGATTCAAGAGGAATACCAACTTTCCACATGCACCTCAAGAAGCGGTTACTGTCAGCTACAGGTATGTGCGAGGGACCCTGAGTTTGTGGCCTCAAGTAGAATGGACACCGAGATGCTCTGACTCGAAGTAAGGCCGGATATCCCTGCAATGAATTGAATGCAGGCTCGTCTTGCATCTCCAAAGACGAAGGGTTGCCTGAATCCCCTGTGGAGACCACAGAGAAAGACCTAGCCCTCCGCCTCCTCGCGACCGGAGGCCTCATATCCTTTGAAAACTCGAGAGGTCCGCTGAGATCAATACTTCCGAAGGAGACGATGCCTGACTCCTCTTGAAAATGGATAGGAGTCCCAGGATATCTATGACACGTGGAAAGGGACCCTGGGTCTCCCGCCTCACGTGGAGACGCGTCCAAATTGCCATGCCAAGACTCGAGGAGAATCCCGAGGTGTCCCTCGCACCTAGGCAGGAGTCCTGACTTGGCTGAACAACACGTGTCTGGAAGGGCCCTCCCCATCGTAACTCGAGAATATACCTCAGGTTCCGGCCGCAACTCGAGAAAAACCATGAGACTTCCCCCTCGCCGCAAGATGAGGCCCGATTCCCCTGCACTGCGTGGAGAGCATTTCCGTGTTCCACATCAAACGTGAAAGGAGCCTTGATTTCCTTGATGGCACTCCAGAGAAAACCCAAGATCACTGTCTCAAGTCTAGAGGGATCCTGAGGTCACTGGAGCAACACGAAAGGGCTCCGTGGACCCCAAATCTACTCGAGATGAGAGCTTAGTCCCTGGCTTCGACTCAAGAGGAATACCAACTTTCCACAAGCACCTCAAGAGGAGGCTTCTCTCAGCTACAGGTATGTGAGAGAGACCCTGAGTTTGTGGCCTCAAGTGGAATGGACACCGAGATGCTCTGACTCGAAGTCAGGCCGGATATCGCTGCAGTGAGTTGAATGCAGGCTCGTCTTCCATCTCCCAAGACGAAGGGATGTCTGAATCCCCTGTGGAGACCACAGAGAAAGACCTAGTCCTCCGCCTCATCGCGACCGGAGGCCTCACATCCTTTGAAAACTCGAGCGGTCCGCGCAGATCAATGCTTCCAAAGGAGACGATGCCTGACACCTCTTGAAATGGATAGGAGTCCCAGGATCCCTGTGGCACGTGGAGGGATCCTGGGTCTCCCGCCTCACGTGGAGACGCGTCCCAATTGCCATGCCAAGACTCGAGGAGAATCCCGAGTTGTCCCTCGCACCTAGGCAGGAGTCCTCACGTGGCTGAACAAACACGTGTCTGGAAGGGTCCTCCCCGTCGCAACTCGAGAATATACCCCAGGTTCCAGCGCAACTCGAGAAAAACCTTGAGCCTTCCCCCTCGCCGCGATATGAGGCCCGATCCCCCTGCACTGCGTGCAGAGCAGTTCCGTGTTCCACATCAAACGTGAAAGGAGCCTTGATTTCCTTGATGACACTCCAGAGAAAACCCAAGATCACTGTCTCAAGTCTAGAGGGATCCTGAGGTCACTGGAGCAACACGAAAGGGCTCCGTGGACCCCAAATCAACTCGAGATGAGAGCTTAGTCCCTGGCTTAGACTCAAGTGGAATATCAACTTTCCACAAGCACCTCAAGGGTAGGCTTCTCTCAGCTACAGGTATGTGAGAGGGACCCTAAGTTTGTAGCCTCAATTGGAATGGACACCGAGATGCTCTGACTCGAAGTAAGGCCAGATATCCCTGCAGTGAATTGAATGCAGGCTCGTCTTGCATCTCCCAAGAAGAAGGGATGTCTGAATCCCCTGTGTAGACCACAGAGAAAGACCGAGTTCTCCGCCTCATCGCGACCAGAGGCCTCACATCCTTTGAAAATTCGAGAGGTCCGCGGAGATCAGTGCTTCCAAAGGAGACGATGCCTGACTCCTCTTGAAAATGGATAGGAGTCCCAGGATCCCTGTGGCACGTGGAAAGGGACCCTGGGTCTCCCGCCTCACGTGGAGACGCGTCCCAATTGCCATGCCAAGACTCGAGGAGAATCCCGAGGTGTCCCTCGCACCTAGGCAGGAGTCCTGACGTCGCTGAACAAACACGTGTCTGGAAGGGCCCTCCCCGTCGAAACTCGAGAATATACCCTAGGTTCCGGCCGCAACTCGAGAAAAACCATGAGACTTCCCCCTCGCCGCGAGATGAGGCCCGATTCCCCTGCACTGCATGCAGAGCAATTCCGTGTTCCACATCAAACGTGAAAGGAGCCTTGATTGCACTCCAGAGAAAACCCAAGATCACTGTCTCAAGTCTAGAGGGATCCTGAGGTCACTGGAGCAACACCAAAGGGCTCCGTGGACCCCAAATCAACTCGAGATGAGAGCTTAGTCCCTGGCTTCGACTCAAGAGGAATACCAACTTTCCACAAGCACCTCAAGAGGAGGCTTCTCTCAGCTACAGGTATATTTGAGGGACCCTGAGTTTGTGGCCTCAAGTGGAATGGACACCGAGATGCTCTGACTCGAAGTGAGGCCGGATATCCCTGCAGTGAATTGAATGCAGGCTCGTCTTGCATCTCCCAAGACGAAGGGTTGTCTGAATCCCCTGTGGAGACCACAGAGAAAGACCTAGTCCTCCACCTCAATGCAACCGGAGGCCTCGTATCCTTTGAAAACTCGAGAGGTCCGCGGAGATCAATACTTCCGAAGGAGACGATGCCTGATTCCTCTTGAAAATGGATAGGAGTCCCAGGATCCCTGTGGCACGTGGAAAGGGACACTGGGTCTCCCGCCTCAGGTGGAGACGCGTCCCAATTGCCATGCCAAGACTCGAGGAGTATCCCGAGGTGTCCCTCGCACCTAGGCAGGAGTCCTGACGTCGCTGAACAAACACGTGTCTGGAAGGGCCCTCCCCGTCGTAACTCGAGAATATACCCCAGGTTCCGGCCGGAACTCGAGAAAAACCATGAGACATCCCCCTTGCCGCGAGATGAGGCCCGATTCCCCTGCACTGCGTGCAGAGCAATTCCGTGTTCCACATCAAACGTGAAAGGAGCCTTGATTTCCTTGATGGCACTCCAGAGAAAACCCAAGATCACTGTCTCAAGTCTAGAGGGATCCTGAGGTCACTGGAGCAACACGAAAGGGCTCCGTGGACCCCAAATCAACTCGAGATGAGAGCTTAGTCCCTGGCTTCGACTCAAGTGGAATACCAACTTTCCACAAGCACCTCAAGAGGAGGCTTCTCTCAGCTACAGGTATGTGAGAGGAACCCTGAGTTTGTGGCCTCAAGTGGAATGGACACCGAGATGCTCTGACTCGAAGTAAGGCATGATATCCCTGCAGTGAATTGAATGCAGGCTCGTCTTGGATCTCCCAAGACGAAGGGTTGTCTGAATCCCCTGTGGAGACCACAGAGAAAGACCTAGTTCTCCGCCTCATTGCGGCCGGAGGCCTCACATCCTTTGAAAACTCGAGAGGAATGGGGAGATCAATGCTTCGAAAGGAGACGATGCCTGACTCCTCTTGAAAATGGATAGGAGTAACAGGATCCCTGTGGCACGTGGAAAAAGACCCTGCTTCTCCCTCCTCACGTGGAGACGCGTCCCAATTGCCATGCCAATACTCGAGGAGAATCCCGAGTTGTCCCTCTCACCTAGGCAGGAGTCCTGACGTCACTGAACAAACACGTGTCTGGAAGGGCCCTCCCCGTCGTAACTCGAGAATATACCCCAGGTTCCTGCCGCAACTCCAGAAAAATCATGAGCCTTCCCACTCGCCGCGAGATGAGGCCCTATTCCCCTGCACTGCGTGCAGAGGAATTCTGTGTTCCACATCAAAAGTGAAAGGAGCCTTGATTTCCTTGATGGCACTCTAGAGAATCCCCAAGATCACTGTCTCAAGTCTAGAGGGATCCTGAGGTCACTGTAGCAACACGAAAGGGCTCCGTGGACCCCAAATCAACTCGAGATGAGAGCTTAGTCCCTGGCTTCGACTCAAGAGGAATACCAACTTTCCACAAGCACCTCAAGAGAAGGCTTCTTTCAGCAACAGGTATGTGAGAGGGTCCCTGAGTTTGTGGCCTCAGCTGGAATGGACACCGAGATGCTCTGACTCGAAGTAAGGCCGGATATCCCTGCAGTGAATTGAATGAAGTCTCGTCTTGCATCTCCCAAGACGAAGGGATGTCTGAATCCCCTGTGGAGACCACAGAGAAAGACCTAGTTCTCCCTCTCATGGTGACCGGAGGCATCATATCTTTGAAAACTCGAGAGGTCCGCGGAGATCAATGCTTCCTAAGGAGACGATGCCTGACTCCTCTTGAAAATGGATAGGAGTCCAAGAATCCCTGTGGCACGTGGAACGGGACCCTGGGTCTCCCGCCTCACGTGGAGACTTGTCCTAATTGCCATGCCAAGACTCGAGGAGAATGCCGAGGTGTCCCTCGCACCTAGGCAGGAATCCTGACGTCGCAGAACAAACACGTGTCTGGAAAGGCCCTCCCCGTCGTAACTCGAGAATATACCCAAGGTTCCGGCCGCAACTCGAGAAACATCATGAGACTTCCCCCTCGCCTTGAGATGAGGCCCGATTCCCCTGCACTGCGTGCAGACCAATTCCGTGTTCCACATCAAACGTGAAAAGATTTTTGATTTCCTTGATGTCACTCCAAAGAAAAGCCAAGTTCACTGTCTCAAGTCTAGAGGGATCCTGAGGTCACTGTAGCAACAAGAAAGAGCTCCGTGGACCACAAATCAACTCGAGAGGAGAGCTTCGTCCCTGGCTTCGACTCAAGAGGAATACCAACTTTCCACAAGCACCTCAAGAGGAGGCCTCTCTCAGTTACAGGTATGTGAGAGGGACCTTGAGTTTGTGGCCTCAAGTGGAATGGACACCGAGATGCTCTGACTCGAAGTAAGGGCAGATATCCATGCAGAGAATTGAATGCAGGCTCGTCTTGCATCTCCCAAGACGAAGGGATGTCTGAATCCCTTGTGGAGACCACAGAGAAAGACCTAGTTCTCCGCCTCATCGAGACCGGAGGCCTCACATACTTTGAAAACTCGAGAGGTCCGTGGAGATCAATGCTTCCAAAGAGACGATGCCTGACTCCCCTCGAAAATGGATAGGAGTCCCAGGATCACTGTGGCACGTGAAAAGGGAACCTGGGTCTCCCGCCTCATGAAAGACGCGTCCCAAATGCCATGCCAAGATTTTAGGAGAATCCGAAGGTGTCCCTCGCACCTATCACGTGTCTGGAAGGGTCCTCCATGTCGTAACTCGAGAATATACTCCAGGTTCCCGCCGCAACTCGAGAAAAACCATGAGACTTCCCCCTCTTCGCGAGATGAGGCCCGATTCCCCTGCACGGCGTGCAGAGCAATTCCGTGTTACACATCAAACGTGAGAGGAGCCTTGATTTCCTTGATGGCACTCCAGAGAAAACACAAGATCACTGTCTCAAGTCTAGAGGGATCCTGAGGTCACTGGAGCAACACGAAAGGGCTCCGTGGAAACCAAATCAACTCGAGATGAGAGCTTAGTCCCTGGCTTCGACTCAAGAGGAATATCAACTTTCCACAAGCACCTCAAGAGGAGGCTTCTCTCAGCTACAGGTATGTGAGCGGGACCCTGAGTTAGTGGCCTCAAGTGGAATGGACAACGAGATGCTCTGACTCGAAGTAAGGCCGGATATCCCTGCAGTGAATTGAATGCAGGCTCATCTTGCATCTCCCAAGACGAAGGGATGTCTGAATCCCCTGTGGAGACCACAGAGAAAGACCTAGTTCTCCGCCTCATCGCGACAGGAGGCCTCACATCCTTTGAAAACTCGAGACTTCCGCGGAGACCAATGCTTCCAAAGGAGAGGATGTCTGACTCCTCTTGAAAATGGATAGGAGTCCCAGGATCCCTGTGGCACGTCGAAAGGGACCCTGGGTTTCCCGCCTCACGTGGAGACACGTCCCAATTGCCATGCCAAGACTCGAGGAGAATCCCAAGGTGTCCCTCGCACCTAGGCAGGAATCCTGACGTCGCTGAACAAACACGTGTCTGGAAGGGCCCTCCCCGTCGTAACTCGAGAATATACCCCAGGTTCCGGCCGCAACTAGAGAAAAACCATGAGACTTCCCACTCGCCGCGAGATGAGGCCCGATTCCCCTGCACTGCGTGCAGAGCAATTCCGTATCCCACATCAAACGTGAAAGGAGCCTTGATTTCCTTGATGGCACTCCAGACAAAACAAAAGATCACTGTCTCAAGTCTAGAGGGATCCTGAGGTCACTGGAGCAACACGAAAGGGCTCCGTGGACCCCAAATCTACTCGAGATGAGAACTTAGTCCCTGGCTTCGACTCAAGAGGAATTCCAACTTTCCACAAGCACCTCAAGAGGAGTCTTCTCTCAGCCACAGGTATGTGACAGGGACACTGAGTTTGTGGCCTCATGTGGAATGGACAACGAGATGCACTGATTCGAAGTAAGGCCGGATATCCCTGCAGTGAATTGAATGCAGGCTCGTCTTGCATCTCCCAAGACGATGGGATGTCTGCATCCCCTGTGGAGACCACAGAGAAAGACCTAGTTCTCTGCCTCATCGCTGACGGAGGCCTCACATCCTTTGAAAACTCGAGAGGTCCGCGAGATCAATGCTTCCAAAGGAGAAGATGCCTGACTCCTCTTTAAAATGGATAGGAGTCCCAGGATCCCTGTGGCACGTGGAAAGGGACCCTGGGTCTCCCGCCTCATGTGGAGACGCGTCCCAATTGCCATGCCAAGACTCGAGGAGAATCCCGAGGTGTCCCTCGCACCTAGGCAGGAGTCCTGACGTCGCTGAACAAACACTTGTCTGGAAGGGCCTTCCCCGTCGTAACTCGAGAATATACCCCAGGTTCCGGCCGCAACTCGAGAAAAACCATGCGACTTCCCCCTCGCCGCGAGATGAGGCCCGATTTCACTGTGCTGCATGCAGAGCAATTCCGTGTTCCACATCAAACGTGAAAGGAGCCTTGATTTCCTTGATGGCACTCCAGAGAAAACCCAAGATAACTGTCTCAAGTCTAGAGGGATCCTGAGGTCACTGGAGCAACACGAAAGGGCTCCGTGCACCCCAAATCAACTCGAGATGAGAGCTTAGTCCCTGGCTTCGACTCAAGAGGAATACCAACTTTCCACAAGCACCTCAAGAGGAGGCTTCTCTCAGCTACAGGTATGTGAGAGGGACCCTGAGTTTGTGGCCTAAAGTGGAATGGACACCGAGATGCTCTGAATAGAAGTAAGGCCGCATATCCCTGCAGTGAATTGAATGCAGGCTCGTCTTGCATCTCCCAAGACTAAGGGATGTCTGCATCCCCTGTGGAGACCACAGAGAAAGACCTAGTTCTCCGCCTCATCGCGACCGGAGGCCTCACATCATTTGAAAACTCGCGAGGTCCGCGGAGATCAATGCTTCCAAAGGAGACGAAGCCTGACTCCTCTTGAAAATGGATAGGAGTCCCAGGATCCATGTGGCACGTGGAAAGAGACCCTGGGTCTCCCGCCCCACGTGGAGACGCGTCCCAATTGCCATGCCAAGACTCGAGGAGAATCCCGAGGTGTCCCTCTCACCTAGGCAGGAGTCCAGATGTCGCTGAACAAACACGTGTCTGGAAGGGCCCTCCCCGTCGTAACTCGAGAATATACCCCAGGTTCCGGCCTAAACTCGAGAAAAACCAAGAGACTTCAACCTCGCCCCAAGATGAGGCACGATTTCCCTGCACTGCATGCAGAGTAATTCCGTGTTCCACATCAAACGTGAAAGGAGCCTTGATTTCCTTGATGGCACTCCAGAGAAAACCCAAGATCACAGACTCAAGTCTAGAGGGATCCTGAGGTCACTGGAGCAATACGAAAATGCTCCGTGGACCCTAAATCAACTCGAGATGAGAGCTTAGTCCCCGGCTTCTACTCAAGAGGAATACCAGCTTTCCACAAGCACCTCAAGAGAAGGCTTCTCTCAGCTACAGGTATGTGAGATTGACCCTGAGTTTGTGGCCTCAATTGGAATGGACACCGAGATGCTCTGACTCGAAGTAAGGCCGGATATCCTTGCAGTGAATTGAATGCAGGCTCGTCTTGCATCTCCCAAGACGAAGGGATGTCTGATTCCCCTGTGGAGACCACAGAGAAAGACCTAATTCTCTGCCTCATCGCGACCGGAGGCCTCACATCCTTTGAAAACTCGAGAGGTCCGTGGAGATCAATGCTTCCAAAGAGACGATGCCTGACTCCCCTCGAAAATGGATAGGAGTCCCAGGATCACTGTGGCACGTGAAAAGGGAACCTGGGTCTCCCGCCTCATGAAAGACGCGTCCCAAATGCCATGCCAAGACTTTAGGAGAATCCGAATGTGTCCCTCGCACCTTTCACGTGTCTGGAAGGGTCCTCCATGTCGTAACTCGAGAATATACTCCAGGTTCCTGCCGCAACTCGAGAAAAACCATGAGACTTCCCCCTCTTCGCGAGATGAGGCCCGATTCCCCTGCATGGCGTGCAGAGCAATTCCGTGTTACACATCAAACGTGAAAGGAGCCTTGATTTCCTTGATGGCACTCCAGAGAAAACCCAAGATCCCTGTCTCAAGTCTAGAGGGATCGTGAGGTCAATGGACCAAGACGAAAGGGCTCCGTGGACCACAAATCAACTCGAGATGAGAGCTTAGTCCCTGGCTTCGACTCAAGAGGAATACCAACTTACCACAAGCACCTCAAGAGGAGGCTTCTCTCAGCTACAGGTATGTGACAGGGACCCTGAGTTTGTGGCCTCAAGTGGAATGGACACCGAGATTCTCTGACTCGGAGTAAGGCCGGATATCCCTGCAGTGAATTGAATGCAGGCTCGTCTTGCATTTCCCAAGACGAAGGGATGTCTGAATCCCCTGTGGAGACCAAAGAGAAAGACCTAGTTCTCCGCTTCATCGCGACCTGAGGCCTCACATCCTTTGAAAACTCGAGAGGTCCGGGGAGATCAATGCTTCCAAAGGAGATGATGCCTGACTCCTCTTGAAAATGGATAGGAGTCCCAGGATCTCTTTGGCACGTGGAAAGGGACCCTGGGTCTCCCGCCTCAGTGGAGACGCGTCCCAATTGCCATGCCAAGACTTGAGGAGAATCCCGAGGTGTCCCTCGCACCTAGGCCCGAGTCCTGACGTCGCTGAACAAACATGTGTCTGGAAGTGCCCTCCCCGTTCTAACTCGAGAATATACCCCAGGTTCCGGCCGCAACTCGATAAAAACCATGAGACTTCTCCCTCGCCGCGAGATGAGGCCCGATTCCCCTGCACTGCGTGCAGAGCAATTCCGTGTTCCACCTCAAACGTGAAAGGAGCCTTGATTTCCTTGATGGCACTCCAGAGAAACCCCAAGATCACTGTCTCAAGTCTAGAGGGATCCTGAGGTCACTGGAGCAACACGAAAGGGCTCCGTGGACCACAAATCAACTCGAGATGAGAGCTTAGTCCCTGGCTTCGACTCAAGAGGAATACCAACTTTCCACAAGCACCTCAAGAGCAGGCTTGTCTCAGCTACAGGAATGTGAGAGGGACCCTGAGTTTTTGGCCTCAAGTGGAATGGACACCGAGAAGCTCTGACTCGAAGTAAGGCCGGATATCCCTGCAGTGAATTGAATGCAGGCTCGTCTTGCATCTCCAAAGACGAAGGGATGTCTGAATCCCCAGTGGAGACCACAGAGAAAGACCTAGTTCTCTGCCTCATCGCTACCGGAGGCCTCACATCCTTTGAAAACTCGAGAGGTCCGCGGAGATCAATGCTTCCAAAGGAGACGATTCTTGAGTTCTCTTGGAAATGGATAGGATTCCCCGGATCCCTGTGGCAAGTGCAAAGGGACCCTGGGTCTCCCGCCACATGTGGAGACGCGACCCAAATGCCATTCCAAGACTCGAGGAGAATCCCGAGTTGTCCCTCGCACCTAGGCAGGAGTCCTGACGTCGCTGAACAAACACGTGTCTGGAAGGGCCCTCCCCGTTGTAACTCGCGAATATATCCCAGGTTCCGGCCGCAACTCGAGAAAAACCATGAGACTTCCCCCTCGCCACGAGATGAGGCCCGATTCCCCTGCACTGCATGCAGAGCAATTCCGTGTTCCACATCAAACGAGAAAGGAGCCTTGATTTCCTTGATGCCACTCCAGAGAAAACCCAAGATCACTGTCTCAAGTCTAGAGGGATCCTGAGGTCACTGGAGCAACAAAGAAGGGCTCCGTGGACCCCAAATCAACTCGAGATGAGAGCTTAGTCCCTGGCTTCGACTCAAGAGGAATACCAACTTTCCACAAGCACCTCAAGAGGAGGCTTCTCTCAGCTACAGGTATGTGAGAGGGACCCTGAGTAAGTGGCCTCAAGTGGAATGGACACCGAGATGTTCTGACTGGACATAAGGCCAGATATCCCTGCAGTGAATTGAATGCCGGCTCGTCTTGCATCTCCCAAGACGAAGGGATGTCTAAATCCCCTGTGGAGACCACAGAGAAAGACCTAGTTCTCCGACTCATCGCGACCGGAGGCCTCACATCCTTTGAAAACTCGAGAGGTCCGCGGAGATCAATGCTTCCAAAGGAGACATTGCCTGACTCCTCTTGAAAATGGATAGGAGTCCCAGGATCCCTGTGGCACGTGGAAAGGGAACATGGGTCTCCCGCCTCACGTGGAGACGCGTCCCAATTGCCATGCCAAGACTCGAGGAGAATCCCGAGGTGTCCCTCGAACCTAGGCAGGAGTCCTGACGTCTCTGAACGAACACTTGTCTGGAAGGGCCCTCCCCGTCGTAACTCGAGAATATACCCCAGGTTCCGGCCGCAAATCGAGAAAAACCATGAGACTTCCCCCTCGCCGCTAGATGAGGCCCTATTTTCCTGCACTGAGTGCAGAGCAACTCCGTGTTCCACATCAAACGTGAAAGGAGCCTTGATTTCCTTGATGGCACTCTAGAGAAAACCCAAGATCACTGTCTCAAGTCTAGAGGGATCCTGAGGTCACTGTAGCAATACGAAAGGGCTCCGTGGACCCCAAATCAACTCGAGATGAGAACTTAGTCCCTTGCTTCGACTCAAGAGGAATACCAACTTTCCACAAGCACCTAAAGAGGAGGCTTCGCTCAGCTACAGGTATGTGAGAGGGACCCTGAGTTTGTGGCCTCAAGTGGAATGGACACCGAGATGCTCTGACTCGAAGTAAGCCCGGATATCCCTGCAGTGAATTGAATGCAGGCTCGTGTTGCATCTCCCAAGACGAAGGGATGTCTGAATCCCCTGTGGAGACCACAGAGAAAGACCTAGTCCTCCGCCTCATCGAGACCGGAGGCCTCACATCCTTTGAAAACTCGAGAGGTCTGCGGAGATCAATGCTTTCAAAGGAGACGATGCCTGACTCCTCTTGAAAATGGATAGGAGTCCCAGGAACCCTGTGGCACGTTGAAAGGGACCCTGGGTCTCCCGCCTCACGTGGAGACGCGTGCCAATTGCCATGCCAAGACTCGAGGAGAATCCCAAGGTGTCCCTCGCACCTAGGCAGGAGTCCTGACGTCGCTGAACAAACACGTGTCTGGAAGGGCCCTCCCCGACGTAACTCGAGAATATACCTCAGGTTCCGGCCGCAACTCGAGAAAAACCGTGAGACTTCCCCCTCGCCAGCAGATGAGTCCCGTTTCCGCTACACTGCATGCAGAGCAATTCCGTATCCCAGATCAAACGTGAAAAGAGCCTTGATTTCCTTGATGGCACTCCAGAGAAAACCCAAGATCACAGACTCAAGTCTAGAGGGATCCTGAGGTCACTGTAGCAACACGAAAGGGCTCTGCAGACCCAAATCAACTCGAGATGTGAGGTTAGTCCCTGGCTTCGACTCAAGAGGAATACCAACTTTCCACAAGCACCTCAGGGGAGGCTTCTCTCAGCTACAGGTATGTGAGAGGGACCCTGAGTTTGTGGCCTCAAGTGGAATGAACACCGAGATGCTCTGACTCAAAGTAAGGACGGATATCCCTGCAGTGAATTGAATGCAGGCTCGTCTTGCATCTCCAAGACGAAGGGATGACTGCATCCCCTGGGGAGACCAGAGAGAAAGACCTAGTTCTCCGCCTCATTGCTGACGGAGGCCTCACATCCTTTGAAAACTCGAGAGGTCCGCGGAGACCAATGCTTCCAAAGGAGACGATGCCTGACTCCTCTTGAAAATGGATAGGAGTCCCAGGATCCCTGTGGCACTTGGAAAGGGACCCTGGGTCTCCCGCCTCACGTGGAGACGCATCCCAATTGCCATGCCAAGACTCGAGGAGAATCCCGAGGTGTCCCTCTCACCTAGGAAGGAGTCCTGATGTCGCTGAACAAACACGTGTCTTGAAGGGCCCTCCCCGTCGTAACTCGAGAATATACCCCAGGTTCCGGCCTAAACTCGAGAAAAACCATGCGACTTCCCCCTCGCCGCGAGATGAGGCCCGATTTCCCTGCACTGCATGCAGAGCAATTCCGTGTTCCACATCAAACGTGAAAGGAGCCTTGATTTCCTTGATGGCACTCCAGAGAAACCCCAAGATCACTGTCTCAAGTCTAGAGGGATCCTGAGGTCACTGGAGCAACACGAAAGGGCTCCGTGGACCCCAAATCAACTCGAGATGAGAGCTTAGTCCCTGGCTTCGACTCAAGAGGAATACCAACTTTCCACAAGCACCTCAAGAGGAGGCTTCTCTCAGCTATAGGTATGTGAGAGGGACCCTGAGTTTGTGGCCTCAAGTGGAATGGACACTGAGTTGCTCTGAATTGAAGTAAGGCCGGATATCCCTGCAGTGAATTGAATGCAGGCTCGTCTTGCATCTCCCAAGACGAAGGGATGTCTGCATCCCCTGTGGAGACCACAGAGAAAGACCTAGTTCTCCGCCTCATCGCGACCGGAGGCCTCACATCATTTGAAAACTCGACAGGTCCGCGGAGATCAATGGTTCCAAAGGAGACGATGCCTGACTCCTCTTGAAAATGGATAGTAGTCCCAGGATCCATGTGGCACGTGGAAAGGGACCCTGGGTCTCCCGCCCCACGTGGAGACGCGTCCCAATTGCCATGCCAAGACTCGAGGAGACTATCGAGGTGTCCCTCGCACCTAGGCAGGAGTCCAGGTGTCGCTGAACAAACACGTGTCTGGAAGGGCCCTCCCCATCGTAACTCGAGAATATACCCCAGGTTCCGGCCTAAACTCGAGAAAAACCATGAGACTTCAACCTCGCCCCGACATGAGGCCCGATTTCCCTGCACTGCATGCAGAGCAATTCCGTGTTCCACATCAAACGTGAAAGGAGCCTTGATTTCCTTGATGGCACTCCAGAGAAAACCCAAGATCACTTTCTCAAGTCTAGAGGGATCCTGAGGTCACTGGAGCAACAGGAAAGGGCTCCATGGACCCCAAATAAACTCGCGATGAGAGCTTAGTCCCCGGCTTCGACTCAAGAGGAATACCAGCTTTCCACAAGCACCTCAAGAGCAGGCTTCTCTCAGCTACAGGTATGTGAGATTGACCCTGAGTTTGTGGCCTCAAGTGGAATGGACACCGAGATGCTCTGACTCGAATTAAGGCCGAATATCACTGCAGTGAATTGAATGCAGGCTCGTCTTGCATCTCCCAAGACGAAGGGATGTCTGAATCCCCTGTGGAGACCACAGAGAAAGACCTAATTCTCCGCCTCATCGCGACCGGAGGCCTCACATCCTTTGAAAACTCGAGAGGTCCGCGGAGATCAATGCTTCCAAAGGAGACGATACCTGACTCCTCTTGGAAATGGATAGGATTCACCGGATACCTGTGGCAAGGGCAAAGGGACACTGGATCTCCCGCCTCATGTGGAGACGCGACCCAAATGCCATTCCAAGACTCGAGGAGAATCCCGAGTTGTCCCTCGCACCTAGGCAGGAGTCCTGACGTCGCTGAACAAACACGTGTCTGGAAGGGCCCTCCCCGTCGTAACTCGCGAATATACCCCAGGTTCCGGCCGCAACTCGAGAAAAACCATGAGACTTGACCCTCGCCACGAGATGAGGCCCGATTCAACTGCACTGCATGCAGAGCAATTCCGTGTTCCACATCAAACGAGAAAGGAGCCTAGATTTCCTTGATGCCACTCCAGAGAAAACCCAAGATCACTGGCTCAAGTCTAGAGGGATCCTGAGGTCACTGGAGCAACAAAAAGGGCTCCGTGGACCCCAAATCAACTCGAGATGAGAGCTTAGTCCCTGGCTTCGACTCAAGAGAAATACCAACTTTCCACAAGCACCTCAAGAGGAGGCTTCTCTCAGCTACAGGTATGTGAGAGGGACCCTGAGTAAGTGGCCTCAAGTGGAATGGACACCGAGATGTTCTGACTGGACATAAGGCCAGATATCCCTGCAGTGAATTGAATGCCGGCTCGTCTTGCATCTCCCAAGACGAAGGGATGTCTAAATCCCCTGTGGAGACCACAGAGAAAGACCTAGTTCTCCGACTCATCGCGACCGGAGGCCTCACATCCTTTGAAAACTCGAGAGGTCCGCGGAGATCAATGCTTCCAAAGGAGACATTGCCTGACTCCTCTTGAAAATGGATAGGAGTCCCAGGATCCCTGTGGCACGTGGAAAGGGAACATGGGTCTCCCGCCTCACGTGGAGACGCGTCCCAATTGCCATGCCAAGACTCGAGGAGAATCCCGAGGTGTCCCTCGCACCTAGGCAGGAGTCCAGGTGTCGCTGAACAAACACGTGTCTGGAAGGGCCCTCCCCATCGTAACTCGAGAATATACCCCAGGTTCCGGCCTAAACTCGAGAAAAACCATGAGACTTCAACCTCGCCCCAAGATGAGGCCCGATTTCCCTGCACTGCATGCAGAGCAATTCCGTGTTCCACATCAAACATGAAAGGAGCCTTGATTTCCTTGATGGCACTCCAGAGAAAACCCAAGATCACTGTCTCAAGTCTAGAGGGATCCTGAGGTCACTGGAGCAACACGAAAGGGCTCCATGGACCCCAAATCAACTCGAGATGAGAGCTTAGTCCCCGGCTTCGACTCAAGAGGAATACCAGCTTTCCACAAGCACCTCAAGAGAAGGCTTCTCTCAGCTACAGGTATGTGAGATTGACCCTGAGTTTGTGGCCTCAAGTGGAATGGACACCGAGATGCTCTGACTCGAAGTAAGGCCGGATATCACTGCAGTGAATTGAATGCAGGCTCGTCTTGCATCTCCCAAGACGAAGGGATGTCTGAATCCCCTGTGGAGATCACAGAGAAAGACCTAATTCTCCGCCTCATCGCGACCGGAGGCCTCACATCCTTTGAAAACTCGAGAGGTCCGCGGAGATCAATGCTTTCAAAGGAGACGATGCCTGACTCCTCTTGAAAATGGATGGGAGTCCCAGGATCCCTGCCTCACGTGGAGACGTGTCCCAATTGCCATGCCAATACTCGAGGTGAATCCCGAGGTGTCCCTCGCACCTAGGCAGGAGTCCTGACGTCGCTGAGCAAACACGTGTCTGGAAGGGCCCTCCCCGTCGTAACTCGAGAATATACCCCCGGTTCCGGCCGCAACTCGAGAAAAACCATGAGACTTCCCCCTCGCCGTGAGATGAGGCCCGATTCCCCTGCACTGCGTGCAGAGCAATTCCGTTTTCAACATCAAAAGTGAAAGGAGCCTTGATTTCCTTGATGGCACTCCAGAGAAAACCCAAGATCACTGTCTCAACTCTAGAGGGATCCTGAGGTCACTGTAGCAACACGAAAGGGCTCCGTGGACCCCAAATCAACTCGAGATGAGAGCTCAGTCCCTGGCTGCGACTCAAGAGGAATACCAACTTTCCACAAGCACCTCAAGAGGAGGCTTGTCTCAGCTACAGGTATGTGAGAGGGACCCTGAGTTTGTGGCCTCAAGTGGAATGGACACCGAGAAGCTCTGACTCGAAGTAAGGCCGGATATCCCTGCAGTGAATTGAATGCAGGCTCTTCTTGCATCTCCAAAGACGAAGGGTTGTCTGAATCCCCAGTGGAGACCACAGAGAAAGACCTAGTTCTCCTCCTCATCGCGACCGGAGGCCTCACATCCTTTGAAAACTCGAGAGGTCCGCGGAGATCAATGCTTCCAAAGGAGACGATGCCTGACTCCTCTTGGAAATGGATAGGATTCACCGGATACCTGTGGCAAGGGCAAAGGGACCCTGGATCTCCCGCCTCATGTGGAGACGCGACCCAAATGCCATTCCAAGACTCGAGGAGAATCCCGAGTTGTCCCTCGCACCTAGGCAGGAGTCCTGACGTCGCTGAACAAACACGTGTCTGGAAGGGCCCTCCCCGTCGTAACTCGCGAATATACCCCAGGTTCCGGCCGCAACTCGAGAAAAACCATGAGACTTCCCCCTCGCCACGAGATGAGGCCCGATTCAACTGCACTGCATGCAGAGCAATTCCGTGTTCAACATCAAACGAGAAAGGAGCCTAGATTTCCTTTATGCCACTCCAGAGAAAACCCAAGATCACTGGCTCAAGTCTAGAGGGATCCTGAGGTCACTGGAGCAACAAAGAAGGGCTCCGTGGACCCCAAATCAACTCGAGATGAGAGCTTAGTCCCTGGCTTCGACTCAAGAGGAATACCAACTTTCCACAAGCACCTCAAGAGGAGGCTTCTCTCAGCTACAGGTATGTGAGAGGGACCCTGAGTAAGTGGCCTCAAGTGGAATGGACACCGAGATGTTCTGACTGGACATAAGGCCAGATATCCCTGCAGTGAATTGAATGCCGGCTCGTCTTGCATCTCCCAAGACGAAGGGATGTCTAAATCCCCTGTGGAGACCACAGAGAAAGACCTTGTTCTCCGACTCATCGCGACCGGAGGCCTCACATCCCTTGAAAACTCGAGAGGTCCGCGGAGATCAATGCTTCCAAAGGAGACGATGCCTGACTCCTCTTGAAAATGGATAGGAGTCCCTGGATCCCTGTGGCACGTGGAAATGGACCCTGGGTCTCCCGCCTCACGTGGAGACGCGTCCCAATTGCCATGCCAAGACTCGAGGAGAATCCCGAGGTGTCCCTCGCACATAGGCAGGAGTCCTGACGTCGCTGAACGAATACGTGTCTGGAAGGGCCCTCCCCGTCGAAACTCGAGAATATACCCCAGGTTCCGGCCGCAACTCAAGAAAAACCATGAGACGTCCCCCTCGCCGCGAGATGAGGCCCTATTTTCCTGCACTGCGTGCAGAGCAATTCCGTTTTCCACATCAAACGTGAAAGGAGCCTTGATTTCCTTGATGGCACTCCAGAGAAAACTCAAGATCACTGTCTCAAGTCTAGAGGGGTCCTGAGGTCACTGGAGCAACACGAAAGGGCTCCGTGGACCCCAAATCAACTCGAGATGAGAGCTTAGTGTCTGGCTTCGACTCAAGAGGAATACCAACTTTCCACAAGCACCTCAAGAGGAAGCTTCTCTCAGCTACAGGTATGTGAGAGGGACCCTGAGTTTGTGGCCTCAAGTGGAATGGACACCGAGATGCTCGGACTCGAAGTAAGGCCGGATATCCCTGCAGTGAATTGAATGCAGGCTCGTCTTGCATCTCCCAAGACGAAGGGGTGTCTGAATCACCTGTGGTGACCACAGAGAAAGACCTAGTTGTCCGCCTCATCGCGACCGGAGGCCTCACATCCTTTGAAAACTCGAGAGGTCCGCGGAGATCAATGCTTCCAAAGGAGACGATGCCTGACTCCTCTTGAAAATGGATAGGAGTCCCAGGATCCCTGTGGCACGTGGAAAGGGAACCTGGGTCTCCCGCCTTACGTGGAGACGCGTCCCAATTGCCATGCCAACACTCGAGGAGAATCCCGAGTTGTCCCTCGCACCAAGGCAGGTGTCTTGACGTCGCTGAACAAACACGTGTATGGAAGGGCCTTTCCCATTGTAACTCTAGACTATACCCAAGCTTCCGGCCGCAACTCGAGAAGAACCATGAGACTTCCCCCTCGCCGTGAGATGAGGCCCGATTCCCCTGCACTACATGCAGAGCAATTCCGTGTTCCACATCAAACATGAAAGGAGACTTGATTTCCTTGCTGGCACTCCAGAGAAAACTCAAGATCACTGTCTCAAGTCTAGAGGGGTCCTGAGGTCACTGGAGCAACACGAAAGGGCTCCGTGGACCCCAAATCAACTCGAGATGAGAGCTTAGTGTCTGGCTTCGACTCAAGAGGAATACCAACTTTCCACAAGCACCTCAAGAGGAAGCTTCTCACAGCTACAGGTATGTGAGAGGGACCCTGAGTTTGTGGCCTCAAGTGGAATGGACACCGAGATGCTCTGACTCGAAGTAAGGCCGGATATCCCTGCAGTGAATTGAATGCAGGCTCGTCTTGCATCTCCCAAGACGAAGGGGTGTCTGAATCACCTGTGGTGACCACAGAGAAAGACCTAGTTGTCCGCCTCATCGCGACCGGAGGCCTCACATCCTTTGAAAACTCGAGAGGTCCGCGGAGATCAATGCTTCCAAAGGAGACGATGCCTGACTCCTCTTGAAAATGGATAGGAGTCCCAGGATCCCTGTGGCACGTGGAAAGGGAACCTGGGTCTCCCGCCTTACGTGGAGACGCGTCCCAATTGCCATGCCAACACTCGAGGAGAATCCCGAGTTGTCCCTCGCACCAAGGCAGGTGTCTTGACGTCGCTGAACAAACACGTGTATGGAAGGGCCTTTCCCATTGTAACTCTAGACTATACCCAAGCTTCCGGCCGCAACTCGAGAAGAACCATGAGACTTCCCCCTCGCCGTGAGATGAGGCCCGATTCCCCTGCACTACATGCAGAGCAATTCCGTGTTCCACATCAAACATGAAAGGAGACTTGATTTCCTTGCTGGCACTCCAGAGAAAACCCAAGATCACTGTCTCAAGTCTAGAGGGATCCTGAGGTCACTGGAGCAACACGAAAGGGCTCCGTGGACCCCAAATCAACTCGAGATGCGAGGTTAGTCCCTGGCTTCGACTCAAGAGGAATACCAGCTTTCCACAAGCACCTGAAGAGTAGGCTTCTCTCAGCTACAGGTATGTGAGAGGGACCCTGAGTTTGTGGCCTCAAGTGGAATGGGCACCGAGATGCTCTGACTCGAAGTAAGGCCGGATATCCCTGCAGTCAATTAAATGCACGCTCGTCTTGCATCTCCCAAGACGAAGGGATGTCTGAATCCCCTGTGGAGACCACAGAGAAAGACCGAGTTCTCTGCCTCATTGCGACCTGAGGCCTCACTTCCTTTGAAAACTCGAGAGGTCCGCGGAGATCAATGCTTCCAAAGGAGACGATGCCTGACTCCTCTTGAAAATGGATAGGAGTCCCAGCATCCCTGTGGCACGTGGAAAGGGACCCTGGGTCTCCCGCCTCACGTGGAGACGCGTCCCAATTGCCATGCCAAGACTTGTGGAGAATCGCGAAGTGTCCCTCGCACCTAGGCAGGAGTCCTGACGTCGCTGAACAAACACGTGTCTGGAAGGGCCCTCCCCGTCGTAACTCGAGAATATACCCCAGGTTCCGGCCGCAACTCAAAAAAAACCATGAGACTTCCCCCTCGCCGCGAGATGAGGCCCGATTCCCCTGCACTGCGTGCAGAGCAATTCCGTTTTCCACATCAAACGTGAAAGGAGCCTTGATTTCCTTGATGGCACTCCAGAGGAAACTCAAGATCACTGTCTCAAGTCTAGAGGGGTCCTGAGGTCACTGGAGCAACAAGAAAGGGCTCCGTGGACCCCAAATCAACTCGAGATGAGAGCTTAGTGTCTGGCTTCGACTCAAGAGGAATACCAACTTTCCACAAGCACCTCAAGAGGAAGCTTCTCTCAGCTACAGGTATGTGAGAGGGACCCTGAGTTTGTGGCCTCAAGTGGAATGGACACCGAGATGCTCTGACTCGAAGTAAGGCCGGATATCCCTGCAGTGAATTGAATGCAGGCTCGTCTTGCATCTCCCAAGACGAAGGGGTGTCTGAATCACCTGTGGTGACCACAGAGAAAGACCTAGTTGTCCGCCTCATCGCGACCGGAGGCCTCACATCCTTTGAAAACTCGAGAGGTCCGCGGAGATCAATGCTTCCAAAGGAGACGATGCCTGACTCCTCTTGAAAATGGATAGGAGTCCCAGGATCCCTGTGGCACGTGGAAAGGGAACCTGGGTCTCCCGCCTTACGTGGAGACGCGTCCCAATTGCCATGCCAACACTCGAGGAGAATCCCGAGTTGTCCCTCGCACCAAGGCAGGTGTCTTGACATCGCTGAACAAACACGTGTATGGAAGGGCCTTTCCCATTGTAACTCTAGACTATACCCAAGCTTCGGGCCGCAACTCGAGAAGAACCATGAGACTTCCCCCTCGCCGTGAGATGAGGCCCGATTCCCCTGCACTACATGCAGAGCAATTCCGTGTTCCACATCAAACATGAAAGGAGACTTGATTTCCTTGATGGCACTCCAGAGGAAACTCAAGATCACTGTCTTAAGTCTAGAGGGGTCCTGAGGTCACTGGAGCAACATGAAAGGGCTCCGTGGACCCCAAATCAACTCGAGATGAGAGCTTAGTGTCTGGCTTCGACTCAAGAGGAATACCAACTTTCCACAAGCACCTCAAGAGGAAGCTTCTCACAGCTACAGGTATGTGAGAGGGACCCTGAATTAGTGGCCTCAAGTGGAATGGACACCGAGATGCTCTGACTCGAAGTAAGGCCAGATATCCCTGCAGTGAATTGAATGCAGGCTCGTCTTGCATCTCCCAAGACGAAGGGGTGTCTGAATCACCTGTGGTGACCACAGAGAAAGACCTAGTTGTCCGCCTCATCGCGACCGGAGGCCTCACATCCTTTGAAAACTCGAGAGGTCCACGGAGATCAATGCTTCCAAAGGAGACGATGCCTGACTCCTCTTGAAAATGGATAGGAGTCCCAGGATCCCTGTGGCACGTGGAAAGGGAACCTGGGTCTCCCGCCTTACGTGGAGACGCGTCCAAATTGCCATGCCAACACTCGAGGAGAATCCCGAGTTGTCCCTCGCACCAAGGCAGGTGTCTTGACGTCGCTGAACAAACACGTGTATGGAAGGGCCTTTCCCATTGTAACTCTAGACTATACCCAAGCTTCCGGCCGCAACTCGAGAAGAACCATGAGACTTCCCCCTCGCCGTGAGATGAGGCCCGATTCCCCTGCACTGCGTGCAGAGCAATTCCGTGTTCCACATCAAACATGAAGGAGACTTGATTTCCTTGCTGGCACTCCAGAGAAAACCCAAGATCACTGTCTCAAGTCTAGAGGGATCCTGAGGTCACTAGAGCAACACGAAAGGGCTCCGTGGACCCCAAATCAACTCGAGATGCGAGGTTAGTCCCTGGCTTCGACTCAAGAGGAATACCAGCTTTCCACAAGCACCTGAAGAGTAGGCTTCTCTCAGCTACAGGTATGTGAGAGGGACCCTGAGTTTGTGGCCTCAAGTGGAATGGGCACCGAGATGCTCTGACTCGAAGTAAGGCCGGATATCCCTGCAGTGAATTAAATGCACGCTCGTCTTGCATCTCCCAAGACGAAGGGATGTCTGAATCCCCTGTGGAGACCACAGAGAAAGACCGAGTTCTCCGCCTCATTGCGACCTGAGGCCTCACTTCCTTTGAAAACTCAAGAGGTCCGCGGAGATCAATGCTTCCAAAGGAGACGATGCCTGACTCCTCTTGAAAATGGATAGGAGTCCCAGGATCCGTGTGGCACGTGGAAAGGGACCCTGGGTCTCCCGCCTCACGTGGAGACGCGTCCCAATGGCAATGCCAAGACTCGAGGAGAATCCCGAGGCGTCCCTGGCACCTAGGCAGGCGTCCTGACGTCGCTGAACAAACACGTGTCTGGAAGGGCCCTCCCCGTAGTAACTTGAGAATGTACCCCAGGTTCCGGCCGCAACTCGAGAAAAATCATGAGACTTCCCCCTCGCCGCGAGATGAGGCCCGATTCCCCTGCACTGCGTGCAGAGCAATTCCGTGTTCCACATCAAACGTGAAAGGAGCCTTGATTTCCTTGATGGCACTCCAGAGAAAACCCAAAATCACTGTCTCAAGTCTAGAGAGATCCTGAGGTCACTGTAGCAACACGAAAGCGCTCCATGGACCCTAAATCAACTCGAGATGAGAGCTTAGTCCCTGGATTCGACTCAAGAGGAATACCAACTTTCCACAAGCCCCTCAAGAGCAGGCTTCTCTCAGCTACAGGTATGTGAGAGGGACCCTGAGTTTGTGGCCTCAAGTAGAATGGACACCGAGATGCTCTGACTCGAAGTAAGGCCGGATATCCCTGCAGTGAATTGAATGCAGGCTCGTCTTGCATCGCCCAAGACGAAGGGGTGTCTGAATCCCTTGTGGAGACCACAGAGAAAGACCTAGTTCTCCGCCTCATCGCGACCGGAGGCCTCACATCCTTTGAAAACTCGAGAGGTCCGGGGAGATCAATGCTTCAAAAGGAGACGATGCCTGACTCTTCTTGAAAATGGATAGGAGTCTCAGGATCCCTTTGGCACGTGGAAAGAGACACTGGGTCTTCCGCCTCACGTGGAGACCCGTCCTAATTGCCATGCCAAGACTCGACGAGTATCCCGAGGTGTCCCTCGCACCTAGGCAGGAGTCCTGACTTCGATGAACAAACACGTGTCTGGAAGGGCCCTCCCCGTAGTAACTTTAGAATGTACACCAGGTTCCGGCCGCAACTCGAGAAAAACTATGAGACTTCCCCCTCGCCGCGAGATGTGGTCCAGTTCCCCTGCACAGCGTGCAGAGCAATTCCGTGTTCCACATCAAACGTGAAAGGAGCCTTGATTTCCTTGATGGCACTCCAGAGAAAACCCAAGATCACTGTCTCAAGTCTAGAGGGATCCTGAGGTCACTGGAGCAACAGGAAAGGGCTCCGTGGATCCTAAATCAACTCGAGATGAGAGCTTAGTCCCTGGCTTCGACTCAAGGGTCATACCAACTTTCCACAAGCACCTCAAGAGGAGGCTTCTCTCAGCTACAGGTATGTGAGAGGGACCCTGAGTTTGTGGCCTCAAGTGGAATTGACACGGAGATGCTCTGACTCGAAGTAAGGCCGGATATCCCTGCAGTGAATTGAATGCAGGCTCGCCTTGCATCTCCCAAGACGAAGGGATGTCTGAATCCCCTGTGGAGACTACAGAGAAAGACCTAGTTCTCCACCTCATCGCGACCGGAGGCCTCACATCCTTTGAAAACTCGAGAGGTCCGCGGAGATCAATGCTTCCAAAGGAGACGATGCCTGACTCCTCTTGAAAATGGATAGGAGTCCCAGGATCCCTGTGGCACGTGGAAAGGGACCCTGAGTCTCCTGCCTCACGTGGAGACGCCTCCCAATTGCCATGCCAAGACTCGAGGAGAATCCCGAGGTGTCTATCCCACCTAGGCAGGAGTGCTGACGTCGCTGAACAAACACGTGTCTGGAAGGGCCCTCCCCGAAGTAACTCGAGAATATACCCCAGGTTCCGGCCGCAACTCGAGAAAAACCATGAGAATTCCCCCTCGCCGCGAGATGAGGCCCGATTCCCCTGCACAGCGTGCAGAGCAATTCCGTGTTCCACATCAAACGTGAAAGGAGCCTTGATTTCCTTGATGGCACTCCAGTGAAAACCCAAGATCACTGTCTCAAGTCTAGAGGGATCCTGAGGTCACTGGAGCAACACGAAAGGGCTCCGTGGACCCCAAATCAACTCGAGATGAGAGCTTAGTCCCTGGCTTCGACTCAAGAGGAATACCAACTTTCCACAAGCACCTCAAGAGGAGGCTTCTCTCAGCTACAGGTATGTGAGAGGGACCCTGAGTTTGTGGCCTCAAGTGGAATGGACACCGAGATGCTCTGACTCGAAGTAAGGCCGGATATCCCTGCAGTGAATTGAATGCAGGCTCGTCTTGCATCTCCCAAGATGAAGGGATGTCTGAATCCCCTGTGGAGACAACAGAGAAGGAACTAGTTCTCTGCCTCATCGCGACCGGAGGCCTCACATCCTTTGAAAACTCGAGAGGTCCGCGGAGATCAATACTTCCAAAGGAGACGATGCCTGACTCCTCTTGAAAATGAATAGGAATCCCAGGATCCTGTGGCACGTGGAAAGGGACACTGGGTCTACCGCCTCATGTGGAGACGCGTCCCAATTGCCATGCCAAGCCTCGGGGAGAATACCGAGTTGTCCATCGAACCTAGGCCTGGGTTTTGAGGTCGATGAGGAAAGGCGTGTCTGGAAGGGCACCCCAGTCGTAACTCGAGCATATACCCCAGATTCCGGCCGCAACTCGAGAAAAACCATGAGACTTCCCCCTCGCCGTGAGATGAGGCCCGATTCCCCTGCACTGCGTGCAGAGCAATTCCGTGTTCCACATCAAACGTGAAAGGAGCCTTACTTTCCTTGATGGCACTCCAGAGAAAACCCAAGATCACTGTCTCACGTCTAGAGGGATCCTGGCGTCACTGTAGCAACACAAAAGGGCTCCCTGGAGCCCAAGTCAACTCGAGATGAGAGTTTAGTCCCTGGCTTCGTCTCAAGAGGAATACCAACTTTCCACAAGCACCTCAAGGGGAGGCTTCTCCCAGCTACAGGTATCTGAGAGGGACCCTGAGTTTGTGGCCTCAAGTGGAATGGACACCGAGATGCTCTGTCTCGAAGTAAGGCCAGATATCCCTGCAGTGAATTGAATGCAGGCTCGTCTTGCATCTCCCAAGACGAAGGGATGTCTGAATCCCCTGTGGAGACTACAGAGAAAGAACTAGTTCTCCGCCTCATTGCGACCAGAGGCGTCACATCCTTTGAAAGCTCCAGAGGTCGGCGGAGATCAATGCTTCTCAAGGAGACGATGCCTGACTCCTCTTGAAAATGGATAGGAGTCCCAGGATCCCTGTGGCACGTGGAAAGGGACCCTGGGTCTCCCGCCTCACGTGGAGACGCGTCCCAATTGCCATGCCAAGACTCGAGGAGAATCTCGAGGTGTCCCTTGCACCTAGGCAGGAGTCCTGACGTCGCTGAACAAACACGTGTCTGGAAGGGCCCTCCCCGTCGTAACTCGAGAATATAACCCAGGTTCCGGCCGCAACACGAGAAACACCATGAGACTTCCCCCTCGCCGCGAGATGAGTCCCGATTCCCCTGCACTGCATGCAGTGCAATTCCATGTTCCACATCAAACGAGAAAGGAGCCTTTTTTTCCTAGATGGCACTCCAGAGAAAACCCAAGATCACTATCTCAAGTCTAGAGGGATCCTGAGGTCACTGGAGCAACACGAAAGTGCTCCGGGGACCCCAAATCAACTCGAGATGAGAGCTTAGTCCCTGGCTTCGACTCAAGAGGAATACCAACTTTCCACAAGCACCTCAAGAGGAGGCTTCGCTCAGCTACAGGTATGTGAGAGGGACCCTGAGTTTGTGGCCTCAAGTGGAATGGACCCCGAGATGCTCTGACTCGAAGTAAGGCCGGATATCCCTGCAGTGAATTGAATGCAGGCTCGTCTTGCATCTCGCAAGACTAAGGGATGTCTGAATCCCCTGTGGAGATCACAGAGAAAGACCTAGTCCTCCGCCTCAACGGGACCGGAGGCCTCACATCCTTTGAAAACTCGAGAGGTCCGCGGAGATCAATGCTTCCAAAGGAGACGATGCCTGACTCCTCTTGAAAATGGATAGGAGTCCCAGGATCCCTGTGGCACGTGGAAAGGGAACCTGGGTCTCCCGCCTCACGTGGAGACGCGTCCCAATTGCCATGCCAAGACTCGAGGAGAATCCCGAGGTGTCCCTCGCACCTTGGCAGGAGTCCTGACGTTGCTGGACAAACACGTGTCTGGAAGGGCCCTCCCCGTCGTAACTCGAGAATATACCCCATGTTCCGGCCGCAACTCGAGAAAAACCATGAGACTTCCCCCTTGCCGCGAGATGAGGCCCGATTCCCCTGCACTGCGTGCAGAGCAATTCCGTGTTCCACATCAAACGTGAAAGGAGCCTTGATTTCCTTGATGGCACTCCAGAGAAAACCCAAGATCACTGTCTCAAGTCTAGAGGGATCATGAGGTCACTGGAGCAACACGAAAGGGCTCCGTGGACCCCAAATCGACTCGAGATGAGAGCTTAGTCCCTGGCTTCGACTCAAGAGGAATGCCTACTTTCCACAAGCACCTCAAGAGGAGGCTTCTCTCAGCTACAGGTATGTGAGAGAGACCCTGAGTTTGTGGCCTCAAGTGGAATGGACACCGAGATGCTCTGACTCGAAGTCAGGCTGGATATCGCTGCAGTGAATTGAATGCAGGCTCGTCTTGCATCTCCCAAGAAGAAGGGATGTCTGAATCCCCTGTGGAGACCACAGAGAAAGACCTAGTCCTCCGCCTCATCGCGACCGGAGGCCTCACATCCTTTGAAAACTCGAGCGGTCCGCGCAGATCAATGCTTCCAAAGGAGACGATGCCTGACTCCTCTTGAAATGGATAGGAGTCCCAGGATCCCTGTGGCACGTGGAAAGGGACCCTGGGTCTCCCGCCTCACGAGGAGACGCGTCCCAATTGCCATGCCAAGACTCGAGGAGAATCCCTAGGTGTCCCTCGCACCTAGGCCCGAGTCCTGACGTCGCTGAACAAACACGTGTCTGGAAGGAACCTCCCCGTCGTAACTCGAGAATATACCCCAGGTTCCGGCCGCAACTCGTGAAAAACCATGAGACTTCCCCCTCGCCGCAAGATGAGGCCCGATTCCCCTGCACTGCGTGCAGAGCAATTCCGTGTTCCACATCAAACGTGAAAGGAGCCTTGATTTCCTTGATGGCACTCCAGAGAAAATCCAAGATCACTGTCTCAAGGCTAGAGGGATCCTGAGGTCACTGTAACAACACGAAAGGTCTACTTGGACCCCAAATCAACTCGAGATGAGAGCTTCGTCCCTGGCTTCGACTCAAGAGGAATAGCAACATTCCACAAGCACCTCAAGAAGAGGCTACTCTCAGCTACAGGTATGTGAGAGGGACCCTGAGTTTGTGGCCTCAAGTGGAATGGACACCGAGATGCTCTGACTCGAAGTAAGGCCGGATATCCCTGCAGTGAATTGAATGCAGGCTCGTCTTGAATCTCCCAAGACGAAGGGATGTCTGAATCCCATGTAGAGACAGCAGAGAAATACCTAGTTCTCTGCCTCATGGCGACCGGAGGCCTCACATCCTTTGAAAACTCGAGAGGTCCGCGGAGATCAATGCTTCCAAAGGAGACGATGCCTGACTCCTCTTGAAAATGGATAGGAGTCCCAGGATCCCTGTGGCACGTGGAAAGGGACCCTGGGTCTCCCGCCTCAGGTGGAAACGCGTCCCAATTGCCATGCCAAGACTCGAGGAGAATCGCGAGGTGTCCCTCGCACCTAGGCTGGAGTCCTGACGTCGCTGAACAAACACGTGTCTGGAAGGGCCCTCCCCGTCGTAACTCGAGAATATTCCCCAGGTTCCAGACGCTTCTCGAGAAAAACCATGAGACTTCCCCCTCGCCGCGAGATGAGGCCCGATTCACCTGCACTGCGTGCAGAGCAATTCCGTGTTCCACATCAGACGTTAAACTAGACTTGATTTCCTTGATGGCACTCCAAAGAAAACCCAAGATCACTGTCACAAGTCTAGAGGGATCCTGAGGTCACTGTAGCAACAGGAAAGGGCTCCGTGGACCCCAAATCAACTAGAGATGAGAGCTTCGTCCCTGGCTTTGACTCAAGAGGAATAGCACCTTTCCACAAGCACCTCAAGAGGAGGCTTCTCTCAGCTACAGGTATGTGAGAGGGACCCTGAGTTTGTGGCCTCAAGTGGAATGGACACCGAGATGCTCTGACTCGTAGTAAGGCCGGATATCCCTGCAGTGAAGTGAATGCAGGCTCGTCTTGCATCTCCCAAGACGAAGGGATGTCTGAATCCCCTGTGGAGACCACAGAGAAAGACCTAGTAGTCCGCCTGATCACGACCGGAGGCATCACATCCTTTGAAAACTCGAGAGGTCCGCGGAGATCAATGCTTCCAAAGGAGACGATGCCTGACTCCTCTTGAAAATGGATAGGAGTCCCAGGATCCCTGTGGCACGTGGAAAGGGACCCTGGGTCTCCCGCCTCACGTGGAGACGCGTCCCAATTGCCATGCCAAGATTCGAGGAGAATCCCGAGTTGTGCCTCACACCTAGGCAGGAGTCTTGACTTCGCTGAACAAACACGTTTCTGGAAGCGCCCTCCCCGTCGTAACTCGAGAACATACCCCAGGTTCCGGCCGCAACTCGAGAAAAACCATGAGACTTCCCCCTCGCCGCGAGATGAGGCACGATTCCCCTGCACTGCATGCAGAGCAATTCCGTGTTCCACGTCAAACGTGAAAGGAGCCTTGATATCCTTGATGGCACTCCAGAGATAACCCAAGATCGCTGTCTGAAGTCTAGAGGGATCCTGAGGTCACTGTAGCAACAAGAAAGAGCTCCGTGGACCCCAAATCAACTCGAGATGAGAGCGTAGTCCCTGGCTTCGACTCAAGAGGAATACCAACTTTCCACAAGCACCTCAAGAGGAGGCTTCTCTCAGCTACAGGTATGTGAGAGGGACCCTGAGTTTGTGGCCTCAAGTGGAATGGACACTGTGATGCTCTGACTCGAAGTAAGGCCGGATATCCCTGCTGTGAATTGAATGCAGGCTCGTCTTGCATCTCCCAAGATGAAGGGATGTCTGAATCCACTGTGGAGACCACAGAGAAAACCTAGTTCTCCGCCTCATCGCGACCGGAGGCCTCTAATCCTTTGAAAACTCGAGAGGTCCGCGGAGATCAATGCTTCCAAAGGAGACGATGCCTGACTCCTCTTGAAAATGGATAGGAGTCCCAGGATCCCTGTGGCACGTGGAAAGGGACCCTGGGTCTCCCGCCTCACGTGGAGACGGGTCCCAATTGCCATTCCAAGACTCGAGGAGAATCCCGAGGTGTCCCTCGCACCTAGGCAGGAGTCCTCACGTCGCTGAACAAACACGTATCTGGAAGGGCCCTCCCCGTCGTAACTCCAGAATATACCCCAGGTTCCGGCCGCAACTCGAGAAAAACCATGAGACCTCCCCCTCGCGGCAAGATGAGGCCCGATTCCCCTGCACTGCGAGCAAAGGCAATTCCGTGTTCCACATCAAACGTGAAAGGAGCCTTGATTACCTTGATGGCACTCCAGAGAAAACCCAAGATCACTGTCTCAATTCTAGAGGGATCCTGAGGTCACTGGAGCAACACGAAAGGGCTTCGTGGGCCGCAAATCAACTCGAGATGAGTGCTTCGTCCCTGGCTTCGACTCAAGAGGAATACCAACTTTCCACAAGCACCTCAAGAGGAGGCTTCTGTCACCTTCAGGTATGTGAGAGGGACCCTGAGCTGGTGGCCTCAAGTCGAATGGATAGCGTGATGCTCTGACTCGAAGTAAGGCCGGATATCTCTGCAGTGAATTGAATGCAGGCTCGTTTTGCATCTCCCAAGAGGAAGGGATGTCTGAATCCACTGTGGAGACCACAGAGAAAGACCTAGTTCTCCGCCTCATCCCGAATTGAGGCCTCACATCCTTTGAAACCTCGAGAGGTGTGCGGAGATCAATGCTTCCAAAGGAAAGGATGCCTGACTCCTCTTGAAAATGGATAGGGGTCCCAGGATCCCTGTGGCACGTGGAAAGGGACCCTGGGTCTCCCGCCTCACGTGGAGACGCGTCCCAATTGCCATGCCAAGACTCGAGGAGAATCCCGAGTTGTGTCTCGCACCTAGGCAGGAGTCCTGACGTCGCTGAACAAACAGGTGTCTGGAAGGGCCCTCCCCGTCGTAACTCGAGAACATACCCCAGGTTCCGGCCGCAACTCGACAAAAACCATGAGAATTCCCCCTCGCCGCGAGATGAGGCCCGATTCCGCTGCACTGCGTGCAGAGCAATTCCGTGTTCCACATCAAACGTGAAAGGAGCCTTGATTTCCTTGATGGCACTCCAGAGAAAACCCAAGATCACTGTCTCAAGTCTAGAGGGATCCTGAGGTCACTGTAGCAACAAGAAAGGTCTCCGTGGACCCCAAATCAAGTCGAGATGAGAGCTTAGTCCCTGGCTTCGATTCAAGAGGAATACCAACTTTCCACATGCACCTCAGGAAGCGGTTTCTGTCAGCTACAGGTATGTGCGAGGGACCCTGAGTTTGTGGCCTCAAGTGGAATGGACACTGAGATGCTCTGACTCGAAGTAAGGCCGGATATCCCTGCAGTGAATTGAATGCAGGCTCGTCTTGCATCTCCCAAGAAGAAGGGATGTCTGAATCCCCTGTGGAGACCACAGAGAAAGACCTAGTTCTCCGCCTCATCGCGAACGGAGGCATCACATCCTTTGAAAACTCGAGAGGTCCGCTGAGATCTAGGCTTCCAAAGGAGACGATGCCTGACTCCTCTTGAAAATGGATAGGAGTCCCAGGATCCCTGTGGAACGTGGAAAGGGACACTGGGTCTCCTGCCTCACGTGGAGACGCGGCCCAATTGCCATGACAAGACTCTAGGAAAATCCCGAGGTGTCCCTCGCACCTAAGCAGGAGTCCTGACGTCGCTGAACAAACACATGTCTGGAAGGGCCCTCCCCGTCGTAACTCGAGAATATACCCCAGGTTCCGGCCGCAACTCGAGAAAACAATGAGACTTCCCCCTCGCCACGAGATGAGACCCGATTCCCCTGCACTGCGTGCAGAGCAATTCCGTGTTCCACATCAAACGTGAAAGGAGCCTTGATTTCCTTGATGGCACTCCAGAGAAAACCCAAAATCACTGTCTCAAGTCTAGAGGGATCCTGAGGTCACTGTAGCAACACGAAAGTGCTCCGTGGACCCCAAATCAACTCGAGATGAGAGCTTCGTCGCTGGCTTCGAATCAAGAGGAATACCAACTTTCCACAAGCAGCTCAAGAGGAGGCTTCTCTCAGCTACAGGTATGTGAGAGGAACCCTGAATTTGTGGACTCAAGTGGAATGGACACCGAGATGCTCTGACTCAAAGTAAGGCCGGATATCCCTGCAGTGAATTGAATGCAGGCATGTCTTGCATCTCCCAAGACGAAGGGATGTCTGAATGCCCTGTGGAGACCACTGAGAAAGACCTAGTTTTCCGCCTCATCGCGACCGGAGGCCTCACATCTTTTGAAAACTCGAGAGGTCCGCGGAGATCAATGCTTCCAAAGGAGACGATGCCTGACTCCTCTTGAAAATGGATAGGAGGCCCAGGATCTCTGTGGCACGTGGTAAGGGACACTGGGTCTCCCGCCTCAGGTGGAGACGCGTCCCAATTGCCATGCCAAGACTCGAGGAGAATCCCGAGTTGTCCCTCGCACCTAGGCAGGAGTCGTCACGTCGCTGAACAAACACGTGTCTGGAAGGGCCCTCCCCGTCGCAACTCGAGAATATACCCCAGGTTCCGGCGCAACTCGAGAAAAACCATGAGACTTCCCCCTCGCCGCGACATGAGGCCCGATTCCCCTGCACTGCGTGCAGAGCAATTCCGTGTTCCACATCAAACGTGAAAGGAGCCTTGATTTCCTTGATGGCACTCCAGAGAAAACCCAAGATCACTGTCTCAAGTCTAGAGGGATCTTGAGGTCACTGTAGCAACACGAAAGGGCTCCGTGGACCCCAAATCAACTAGAGATGAGAGCTTCGTCCCTGGCTTCGACTCAAGAGGAATAGCACCTTTCCACAAGCACCTCAAGAGGAGGCTTCTCTCAGCTACAGGTATGTGAGAGGGACCCTGAGTTTGTGGCCTCAAGTGGAATGGACACCGAGATGCTCTGACTCGAAGTAAGGCCGGATATCCCTGCAGTGAATTGAATGCAGGCTCGTCTTGCATCTCCCAAGACGAAGCGATGTCTGAATCCCCTGTGGAGACCACAGAGAAAGAACTAGTAGTCCGCCTCATCACGACCGGAGGCATCACATCCTTTGAAAACTCGAGAGGTCCGCGGAGATCAATGCTTCCAAAGTAGACATTGCCTGACTCCTCTTGAAAATGGATAGGAGTCCCAGGATCCCTGTGGCACGTGGAAAGGGACCCTGGGTCTCCCGCCTCACGTGGAGACGCGTCCCAATTGCCATGCCAAGACTAGTGAAGAATCGCGAAGTATCCCTCGCACCTAGGCAGGAGTCCTGACTTCGCTGAACAAACACGTGTCTGGAAGGGTCCTCCCCGTCGTAACTCGAGAACATACCCCAGGTTCCGGCCGCAACTCGAGAAAAACCATGAGACTTCCCCCTCGCCGCGAGATGAGGCCCGATTCCCCTGCACTGCATGCAGAGCAATTCCGTGTTCCACGTCAAACGTGAAAGGAGCCTTGATTTCCTTGATGGCACTCCAGAGAAAACCCAAGATCGCTGTCTGAAGTCTAGAGGGATCCTGAGGTCACTGTAGCAACAGGAAAGGCCTCCGTGGACCACAAATCAACTCGAGACGAGAGCGTAGTCCCTGGCTTCGACTCAAGAGGAATACCAACTTTCCAGAAGCACCTCAAGAGGAGGCTTCTCTCAGCTACAGGTATGTGAGAGGGACCCTGAATTTGTGGCCTCAAGTGGAATGGACACTGAGATGCTCTGACTCGAAGTAAGGCCAGATATCCCTGCAGTGAATTGAATGCAGGCTCGTCTTGCATCTCCCAAGACGAAGGGATGTCTGAATCCCCTGTGGAGACCACAGAGAAAGACCTCGTTCTCCGCCTCATCGCGACCAGGACGCCTCACATCCTTTGAAAACTCGAGAGTTCCGCGGAGATCAATGCTTCCAAAGGAGAATGCCTGACTCCTCTTGAAAATGGATAGGTGTCCCAGGATCCTTGTGGCACGTGGAAAGGGTCCTGGGTCTCCCGCCTCACGTGGAGACGGGTCCCAATTGCCATGCCAAGACTCGAGGAGAATCCCGAGGTGTCCCTCGCACCTAGGCAGGAGTCCTGACGTCGCTGAACAAACACGTGTCTGGAAGGGCCCTCCCCGTCGTAACTCGAGAATATTCCCCAGGTTCCAGCCGCTTTTCGAGAAAAACCATGAGACTTACCCCTCGCCGCGAGATGAGGCCCGATTCCCCTGCACTGTGTGCAGAACAATTCCGTGTTCCACATCAAACGTGAAAGGAGCCTTGATTTCCTTGATGGCACTCCAGAGAAAACCCAAGATCACTGTCTCAAGTCTAGAGGGATCCTGAGGTCACTGGAGCAAGACGAAAGGGCTCCGTGGACCCCAAAACAACTCGAGATGAGAGCTTAGTCCCTGGCTTCGACTCAAGAGGAATACCAACTTTCCACAAGCACCTCAAGAGGAGGCTTCTCTCAGCTACAGGTATGTGAGAGGGACCCTGAGTTTGTGGCCTCAATTGGAATGGACACCAAGATGCTCTGACTCGAAGTAAGGCCGGATATCCCTGCAGTGAATTGAATCCAGGCTCGTCTTGCATCTCCCAAGACGAAGGGATGTCTGAATCCCCTGTGGAGACCACAGAGAAAGATCTAGTCCTCCGCTTCATCGCGACCGGAGGCCTCACATCCTTTGAAAACTCGAGAGGTCCGCGGAGATCAATGCTTCCAAAGGAGACGATGCCTGACTCCTCTTGCAAATGGATAGGAGTCCCAGGATCCCTGTGGCACGTGAAAAGGGACCCTGGGTCTCCCGCCTCACGTGGAGACGCGTCCCAATTGCCATGCCAAGACTCGAGGAGAATCCCGAGGTGTCCCTCGCACCTAGGCAGGAGTCCTGACGTCGCTGAACAAACACGTGTCTGGAAGGGCCCTCCCCGTCGTAACTCGAGAATATACCCCAGGTTCCGGCCGCAACTCGAGAAAAACCATGAGACTTCTCCCTCGCCCCGAGATGAGGCCCGATTCCCCTGCACTGGGTGCAGAGCAATTGCGTGTTCCACATCAAAATTGAAAGGAGCCTTGATTTACTTGATGGCACTCCAGAGAAAACCCAAGATCACTGTCTCAAGTCTAGAGGGATCCTGAGGTCACTGTAGCAACACGAAAGGGCTCCATGGACCCCAAATCAACTCGAGATGAGAGCTTAGTCCCTGGCTTCGACTCAAGAGGAATACCAACTTTCCACAAGCACCTCAAGAGGAGGCTTCTCTCAGCTACAGGTATGTGAGAGGTACCCTGAGTTTGTGGCCTCAAGTGGAACGGACACAGAGATGCTCTGACTCGAAGTAAGGCCGGATATCCCTGCAGTGAATTGAATGCAGGCTCGTCTTGCATCTCCCAAGACGAAGGGTTGCCTGAATCCCCTGTGGAGACCACAGAGAAAGACCTAGCCCTCCACCTCCTCGCGACCGGAGGCCTCATATCCTTTGAAAACTCGAGAGGTCCGCTGAGATCAATACTTCCGAAGGAGACGATGCCTGACTCCTCTTGAAAATGGATAGGAGTCCCAGGATATCTATGACACGTGGAAAGGGACCCTGGGTCTCCCGCCTCACGTGGAGACGCGTCCAAATTGCCATGCCAAGATTCGAGGAGAATCCCGAGGTTTCCCTCGCACCTAGGCAGGAGTCCTGACGTCGCTGAACAACACGTGTCTGGAAGGGCCCTCCCCATCGTAACTCGAGAATATACCCCAGGTTCCGGCCGCAACTCGAGAAAAACCATGAGACTTCCCCCTCGCCGCGAGATGAGGCCGGATTCCCCTGCACTGCCTGCAGAGCAATTCCGTGTTCCACATCAAACGTGAAAGGAGCCTTGATTTCCTTGATGGCACTCCAGAGAAAACCCAAGATAACTGTCTCAAGTCTAGAGGGATCCTGAGGACACTGTAGCAACACGAAAGGGCTCCGTGGACCCCAAATCAACTCGAGATGAGAGCTTAGTCCCTGGCTTCGAGTCAAGAGGAATACCAACTTTCCACAAGCACCTCAAGAGGAGGCTTCTCTCAGCTACAGGTATGTGAGAGGGACCCTGAGTTTGTGGCCTCAAGTGGAATGGACACCGAGATGCTCTGACTCGAAGTAAGGCCGGATATCCCTGCAGTGAATTGAATCCAGGCTCGTCTTGCATCTCCCAAGACGAAGGGATGTCTGAATCCGCTGTGGAGACCACAGAGAAAGACCTGGTCCTCCGCCTCATCGCGACCGGAGGCCTCACATCCTTTGAAAGGTATGTGGAGATCACTGCTTCCAAAGGAGACGATGCCTGACTCCTCTTGAAAATGGATAGGAGTCCCAGGATCCCTGTGGCACGTGGAAAGGGACCCTGGGTATCCCGCCTCACGTGGAGACGCGTCCCAATTGCCATGCCAAGACTAGTGAAGAATCGCGAAGTGTCCCTCGCACCTAGGCAGGAGTCCTGACGTCGCTGAACAAACACGTGTCTGGAAGGGCCCTCCCCGTCTTAACTCGAGAATATACCCCAGGTTCCGGCCGCAACTCGAGAAAAACCATGAGACTTCCCCCTCGCCGCGACATGAGGCCCGATTCCCCTGCACTGCGTGAAGAGCAATTCCGTGTTCCACATCAAACGTGAAAGGAGCCTTGATTTCCTTGATGGCACTCCAGAGAAAACCCAAGATCACTGTCTCACGTCTAGAGGGATCCTGAGGTCACTGGAGCAACACGAAAGGGCTCCGTGGACCCCAAATCAACTCGAGATGAGAGCTTAGTCCTTGGCTTCGACTCAAGAGGAATACTAACTTTCCACAAGCACCTCAAGAGGTGGCTTCTCTCAGCTACAGGTATGTGAGAGGGACCCTGAGTTTGTGGCCTCAAGTGGAATGGACACCGAGATGCTCTGACTCGAAGTAAGGCCGGATATCACTGCAGTGAATTGAATGCAGGCTCGCCTTGCATCTCCCAAGACGAAGGCTTGTCTGAATCCCCTGTGGAGACCACAGAGAAAGACCTAGTTCTCCGCCTCATCGCGACCGGAGGCCTCACATCCTTTGAAAATTCGAGAGGTCCGAGGAGATCAATGCTTCCAAAGGAGACGATGCCTGACTCCTCTTGAAAATGGATAGGATTCCCAGTATCCCTGTGGCACGTGGAAAGGGACCCTGTGTCTCCCGCCTCACGTGGAGACGCGTCCCAATTGCCATGCCAAGACTCGAGGAGAATCCCGAGGTGTCCCTCGCACCTAGGCAGGAGTCCTGACGTCGCTGAACAAACACGTGTCTAGAAGGGCCCTCCCCGTCATAACTCGAGAATATACCCCAGGTTCCGGCCGCAACTCGAGAAAATCCATGAGACTTCCCCCTCGCCGTGAGATGAGGCCCGATTCCCCTGCACTGCGTGCAGAGCAATTCCGTGTTCCACATCAAACGTGAAAGGAGCCTTGACTTCCTTGATGGCACTCCAGAGAGTATCCAAGATCACTCTCTCAAGTCTAGGGGGATCCTGAGGTCACTGGAGCAACACGAAAGGGCTCCGTGGACCCCAAATCAACTCGAGATGAGAGCTTAGTCCCTGGCTTCGAATCAAGAGGAATACCAACTTTCCACAAGCACCTCAAGAGGAGGCTTCTCTCAGCTACAGGTATGTGAGAGGGACCCTGAGTTTGTGGCCTCAAGTGGAATGGACACCGAGATGCTCTGACTCGAAGTAAGGCCGGATATCCCTGCAGTGAATTGAATGCAGGCTCGTATTGCATCTCCCAAGACGAAGGGATGTCTGAATCCCATGTGGAGACCACAGAGAAAGACGGAGTTCTCCGCCTCATCGCGACCGGAGGCCTCACATCCTTTGAAAACTGCGAAGATCAATGCTTCCAAAGGAGACGATGCCTGACTACTTTTGAAAATGGATAGGAGTCTCAGGATCCCTTTGGCACGTGGAAAGAGACACTGGGTCTTCCGCCTCACGTGGAGATCCGTCCCAATTGCCATGCCAAGACTCGACGAATATCCCGAGGTGTCCCTCGCACCTAGGCAGGAGTCCTGACTTCGCTGAACAAACACGTGTCTTGAAGGGCCCTCCCCGTAGTAACTTTAGTGTGTACCCCAGGTTCCGGCCGCAACTCGAGAAAAACCATGAGACTTCCCCCTCGCTGCGAGATGAGGCCCGATTCCCCTGCACAGCGTGCAGAGCAATTCCGTGTTCCACATCAAACGTGAAAGGAGCCTTGATTTCCTTGATGGCACTCCAGAGAAAACCCAAGATCACTGTCTCAATTCTAGAGGGATCCTGAGGTCACTGTAGCAACACGAAAGGGCTCCGTGGACCCCAAATCAACTCGAGATGAGAGCTTAGTCCCTGGCTTCGACTCAAGAGGAACACCAACTTTCCACAAGCACTTCAAGAGGAGGCTTCTCTCAGCTACAGGTATGTGAGTGGGACCCTGAGTTTGTGGCCTTAAGTGGAATGAACACCGAGATGCTCAGTCTCGAAGTAAGGCCGGATATCCCTGCAGTGAATTGAGTGCAGGCTCGTCTTGCATCTCCAAGACGAAGGGATGTCTGCATCCCCTGTGGAGATCAGAGAGAAAAACCTAGTTCTCCGCCTCATCGCGACCGGAGGCCTCACATCCTTTGAAAACTCGAGAGGTCTGCGGAGATCAATGCTTCCAAAGGAGACGATGCCTGACTCCTCTTGAAAATGGATAGGAGTCCCAGGATCACTGTGGCACGTAGAAAGGGAACCTGGGTCTCCCGCCTCACGTGGAGACGCGTCCCAATTGCCATGCCAAGACTCGAGGAGAATCCTGAGGTGTCCCTCGCACCTAGGCAGGAGTCCGGACGTCGCTGAACAAACACGTGTCTGGAAGGGCCCTTCCCGGCGTAACTCGAGAATATACCCCAGGTTCCGGCCGCAACTCGAGAAAAACCATGAAACTTCCCCCTCGCTGCGAGATGAGGCCTGATTCCCCTGCATTGCGTGCAGAGCAATTCCGTGTTCCACATCAAACGTGAAAGAATCCTTGATTTCCTTGATGGCACTCCAGAGAAAACCCAAGATCACTGTCTCAAATCTAGAGGGATCCTGAGGTCACTGGAGCAACGCGAAGGCGCTCCGTGAACCCCAAATCAACATGAGATGAGAGTTTTCCCTGGCTTCGACTCAAGAGGAATACCAACTTTCCACAAGCACCTCAAGAGGAGGCTTCTCTCAGCTACAGGTATGTGAGAGGGACCCTGAGATTGTGGCTTCAAGTGGAATGGACACTGAGATGCTCTGACTTGAAGTAAGGCCGGATATCCCTGCAGTGAATTGAATGCAGGCTCGTCTTGCATCTCCCAAGACGAAGGGATGTCTGAATCCCCTGTGGAGGCCACAGAGAAAGACCTAGTTCTCCACCTCATCGCGACCGGAGACCTCACATCCTTTGAAAACTCGAGAGGTCCGCGCAGAACAAAGCTTCCAAAGGAGACGATGCCTGACTCCTCTTGAAAATGGATAGGAGTCCCAGGATCCCTGTGGCACGTGGAAAGGGACCCTGGGTCTCCCGCCTGACGTGGAGACGCGTCCCAATTGCCATCCCAAGACTCGAGGAGAATCCCGAGGTGTCCCTCGCACCTAGGCAGGAGTCCTGACGTCGCTGAACAAACACGTGTCTGGAAGGGCCCTCCCCGTCGTAACTCGAGAATATACCGCAGGTTCCGGCCGCAACTCGAGAAAAAATATGAGACTTCCCCCGTCGCAGCGAGATGAGGCCCGATTCCCCTGACTGCGTGCAGAGCAATTCCGTGTTCCACATCAAACGTGAAAGGAGCCTTGATTTCCTTGATGGCACTCCAGAGAAAACCCAAGATCACTGTCTCAAGTCTAGAGGGATCCTGAGGTCACTGGATCAACACGAAAGGGCGCCGTGGACCCCAAATCAACTCGAGTTGAGAGCTTAGTCCCTGGCTTCGACTCAAGAGGAATACCAACTTTCCACAAGCACCTCAAGAGGAGGCTTTTCTCAGTTACAGGTATGTGAGAGGGACCCTGAGTTTGTGGCCTTAAGTGGAATGGACACCAAGATGCTCTGACTTGAATTAAGGCCGGATATCCCTGCAGTGAATTGAATGCAGGCTCGTCTTGCATGTCCCAAGTCGAAGGGTTGTCTGAATCCCCTGTGGAGACCAGAGAGAAAGACCTAGTCCTCCGCCTCAACGCGAACGGAGGCCTCACATCCTTTGAAAACTCGAGAGGTCCGCGCAGATCAATGCTTCCAAAGGAGACGAGGCCTGACTCCTCTTGCAAATGGATGGAAGTCCCAGGATCCCTGTGGCACGTAGAAAGGGACACTGGGTCTCGCGCCTCACGTGGAGCCGCGTCCCATTTGCCATGCCAAGACTAGAGGAGAATCCCGAGGTGTCCCTCACACCTAGGCAGGAGTCCTGACGTCGCTGAACAAACACGTGTCTGGAAGGGCCCTCCCCGTCGTAACTCGAGAATATACCCCAGGTTCCGGCCGCAACTCGAGAAAAACAATGAGAGTTCCAGCTCGCCGTGAGATGAGGCGCAATTCCCCTGCACTGCGTGCAGAGCAATTCCGTGTTCCACATCAAACGTGAAAGGAGCCTTGATTTCCTTGATGGCACTCCAGAGAAAACCCAAGATCACTGTCTGAAGTCTAAAGGGATCCTGAGGTCACTGGAGCAACACGAAAGGGCTCCGTGGACCCCAAATCAACTCGAGATGATAGCTTAGTCCCTGGCTTCGACTCAAGAGGAATACCAACTTTCCACAAGCACCTCAAGAGGAGGCTTCTCTCAGCTACAGGTATGTGAGAGGGACCCTGAGTTTGTGGCCTCAAGTGCAATGGACACCGAGATGCTCTGACTCGAAGTAAGGCCGGATATGCCTGCAGTGAATTGAATGCAGGCTCGTCTTGCATCTCCCAAGACGAAGGGATGCCTGAATCCCCTGTGGAGTCCACAGAGAAAGACCTACTCGTCCGACTCAACGCGACCGGAGGCCTCACATCCTTTGAAAACTCGAGAGGTGCGCGGAGATCAATGCTTCCAAAGGAGACGATGCCTCACTCCTCTTGAAAATGGATAGGAGTCCCAGGATCCCTGTGGCACGTGGAAAGGGACCCTGGGTCTCCCGCTTCACGTGGAGACGCGTCCCAATTGCCATGCCAAGACTCGAGGAGAATCCCGAGGTGTCCCTCGCACCTAGGCAGGAGTCCTGACGTCGCTGAACAAACACGTGTCTGGAAGGGCCCTCCCCGTCGTAACTCGAGAATATACCCCAGGTTCCGGCCGCAACTCGAGAAAAACCATGAGACTTCCCCCTCGCCGCGAGATGAGGCCTGATTCCCCTGCACTGCGTGCAGAGCAATTCCGTGTTCCACATCAAACGTGAAAGGAGCCTTGATTTCCTTGATGGCACTCCAGAGAAAACCCAAGATCACTGTCTCAAGTCTAGAGGGATCTTGAGGTCACTGGAGCAACACGAAAGGGCTCCGTGGACCCCAAATCAACTCGAGATGAGAGCTTAGTCCCTGGCTTCGAATCAAGAGGAATACCAACTTTCCACAAGCACCTCAAGAGGAGGCTTCTCTCAGCTACAGGTATGTGAGAGTGACCCTGAGTTTGTGGCCTTAAGTGGAATGGACACCGAGATGCTCTGACTCGAAGTAAGGCCGGATATGCCTGCAGTGAATTGAATGCAGGCTCGTCTTGTATCTCCCAAGACAAAGGGATGTCTTATTTCCCTGTGGAGACCACAGAGAAAGACGTAGTCGTCCGACTCAACGCGACCGGAGGCCTCACATCCTTTGAAAACTCGAGAGGTCCGCGGAGATCAATGCTTCCAAAGGAGACGATGCCTGCCTCCTCTTGAAAATGGATAGGAGTCCCAGGATCCCTCTGGTACGTGGAAAGGGACCCTGGGTCTCCCGCCTCACGTGGAGACGCGTCCCAATTGCCATGCCAAGACTCGAGGAGAATCCCGAGGTGTCCCTCGCACCTAGGCAGGAGTCCTGACGTCGCTGAACAAACACGTGTCTGGAAGGGCCCTCCCCGTCGTAACTCGAGAATATACCCCAGGTTCCGGCCACAACTCGAGAAAAACCATGAGACTTCCCCCTCGCCGCGAGATGAGGCCCGATTCCACTGCCCTGAGTGCAGAGCCATTCCGTATTCCACAACAAAAATGAAAGGAGCCTTGATTTCCTTGATGGCTCTCCAAAGAAAACCCAAGATCACTATCTCAAGTCTAGAGGGATCCTGAGGTCACTGGAGCAACACGAAAGGGCTCCGTGGACCCCAAATCAACTCGAGATGAGAGCTTAGTCCCTGGCTTCGACTCAAGCGGAATACCACCTTTCCACAAGCACCTCAAGAGGAGTCTTCTCTCAGCTACAGGTAGGTGAGAGGGACCCTGAGTTTGTGGCCTCAGGTGGAATGGACACCGAGATGCTCTGACTCGAAGTAAGGCCGGATATCCCTGCAGTGAATTGAATGCAGGCTCCTCCTGCATCTCCCAAGACGAAGGGTTGTCTGAATCCCCTGTGGAGACGACAGAGAAAGTCCTAGTTCTCCGCCTCATCGAGACCGGAGGCCTCACATCCTTTGAAATCTCGAGAGGTCCGCGGAGATCAATGCTTCCAAAGGAGACGATGCCTGACTCCTCTTGAAAATGGATAGGAGTCCCAGGATCCCTGTGTCACGTAGAAAGGGACACTGGGTCTCCCGCCTCACGTGGAGACACGTCCCAATTGCCATGCCAAGACTCGAGGACAATCCCGAGTTGTCCCTCGCACCTAGGCAGGAGTCCTGACGTCGCTGAACAAACACGTGTCTGGAAGGGCCCTCCCCGTCGTAACTCTAGAATATACCCCAGGTTCCGGCCGGAACTCAAGAAAATCCATGAGACATCCCCCTCGCCGCGAGATGATGGCCGATTCCCCTGCACTGCGTGCAGAGCAATTCCGTGTTCCACATCAAACGTGAAAGGAGCCTTGATTTCCTTGATAGCACTCCAGAGAAAACCCAAGATCACTGTCTCAAGTCTAGAGGGATCCTGAGGTCACTGGAGCAAAACGAAAGGGCTCCGTGGACCCCAAATCAACTCGAGATGAGAGTTTAGTCCCTGGCTTCGACTCAAGAGGAATACCAACTTTCCACAAGCACCTCAAGAGGAGGCTTCTCTCAGCTACAGGTATGTGAGAGGGACCCTGAGTTTGTGGCCTCAAGTGGAATGGACACCGAGATGCTCTGACTCGAAGTAAGGCCGGATATCCCTGCAGTGAATTGAATGCAGGCTCGTCTTGCATCTCCCAAGACGAAGGGTTGTCTGAATCCCCTGTGGAGACCACAGAGAAAGACCTAGTCCTCCGCCTCAATGCGACCGGAGGCCTCACATCCTTTGAAAACTCAAGAGGTCCGGGCAGATCAATGCTTCCAAAGGAGACGATGCCTGATTCCTCTTGAAAATGGATAGGAGTCCCAGGATCCCTGTGGCACGTGGAAAGGGACCCTGGGTCTCCCGCCTCAGGTGGAGACGCGTCCCAATTGCCATGCCAAGACTCGAGGAGAATCCCGAGGTGTCCCTCGCACCTAGGCAGGAGTCCTGACGTCGCTGAACAAACAGGTGTCTGGAAGGGCCCTCCCCGTCGTAACTCGAGAATATACCCCAGGTTCCGGCCGGAACTCAAGAAAAACCAAAAGACTTCCCCTTCGCCGCGAGATGCGGCCCGATTCCCCTGCACTGCGTGCAGAGCAATTACGTGTTCCACATCAAACGTGAAAGGAGCCTTGATTTCCTTGATGGCACTCCAGAGAAAACCCAAGATCACTGTCTCAAGTCTAGAGGGATCCTGAGGTCACTGGAGCAACACGAAAGGGCTCCGTGGACCCCAAATCAACTCGAGATGAGAGCTTAGTCCCTGGCTTCGACTCAAGAGGAATACCAACATTCCACACGCACCTCAAGAGGAGGCTTCTCTCAGCTACAGGTAGGTGAGAGGGACCCTGAGTTTGTGGCCTCAAGTGGAATGGACACCGAGATGCTCTGACTCGAAGTAAGGCCAGATATCCCTGCAGTGAATTCAATGCAGGCTCGTCTTGCATCTCCCAAGACGAAGGGATTTCTGAATCCCCTGTGGAGACCACAGAGAAAGACCTAGTTCTCCGCCTCATGGCGACCGGAGGCCTCACATCCTTTGAAAACTCGAGAGGTCTGAGGAGATCAATGCTTCCAAAGGAGACGATGCCTGACTCCTCTTGAAAATGGATAGGAGTCCCAGGATCCCTGTGGCACGTCGAAAGGGAACCTGCGTCTCCCGCCTCACGTGGAGACGCGTCCCAATTGCCATGCCAAGACTCGAGGAGAATCCCGAGGTGTCCCTCACACCTAGGCAGGAGTCCTGACGTTGCTGAACAAACAGGTGTCTGGAAGGGCCCTCCCTGTCGTAACTCGAGAATATAAATCAGGTTCCGGCCGCAACTCGAGAAAAAATATGAGACTTCCCCCTCGCCGCGAGATGAAGCCCGATTCCCCTGCACTGCGTGCAGAGCAATTACGTGTTCCACATCAAACGTGAAAGGAGCCTTGATTTCCTTGATGGCACTCCAGAGAAAACCCAAGATCACTGTCTCAAGTCTAGAGGGATCCTGAAGTCACTGGAGCAACACGAAAGGGCTCCGTGGACCCCAAATCAACTCGAGATGAGAGCTTAGTCCCTGGCTTCGACTCAAGAGGAATACCAACTTTCCACAAGCACCTCAAGCGGAGGCTTTTCTCAGCTACAGGTATGTGAGAGGGACCCTGAGTTTGTGGCCTCAAGTGGAATGGACACCGAGATTCTCTGACTTGAAGTAAGGCCGGATATCCCTGCTGTGAATTGAATACAGGCTCATCTTGCATCTGCCAAGACGAAGGGATGTCTGAATCCCCTGTGGAGACCACAGAGAAAGACCTAGTCCTCCGCCTCAACGCGAACGGAGGCCTCACATCCTTTGAAAACTCGAGAGGTCCGGGCAGATCAATGCTTCCAAAGGAGACGAGGCCTGACTCCTCTTGCAAATGGATAGAAGTCCCAGGATCCCTGTGGCACGTGGAAAGGGACACTGGGTCTCCAGCCTCACGTGGAGCCGGGTCCCAATTGCCATGCCAAGACTCGAGGAGAATCCCGAGGTGTCCCTCGCACCTAGGCAGGAGTCCTGACGTCACTGAACAAACACGTGTCTGGAAGGGCCCTCCCCGTCGTAACTCGAGAATATAAATCAGGTTCCGGCCGCAACTCGAGAAAAAATATGAGACTTCCCCCTCGCCGCGAGATGGGGCCCGATTCCCCTGCACTGCGTGCAGAGCAATTCCGTGTTCCACATCAAACGTGAAAGGAGCCTTGATTTCCTTGATGGCACTCCAGAGAAAACCCAAGATCACTGTCTCAAGTCTAGAGCAATCCTGAGGTCACTGGAGCAACACGAAAGGGCTCCGTGGACCCCAAATCAACTGGAGATGAGAGCTTAGTCCCTGGCTTCGACTCAAGAGGAATACCAACTTTCCACAAGCACCTCAAGAGGAGGCTTCTCTCAGCTACAGGTATGTGAGAGGGACCCTGAGTTTGTGGCCTCAAGTGGAATGGACACCGAGATGCTCTGACTTGAAGTAAGGCCGGATATGCCTGCAGTGAATTGAATGCAGGCTCGTCTTGCATCTCCGAAGACGAAGGGATGTCTGAATCCCCTGTTGAGACCACAGAGAAAGACCTAGTTCTCCGCCTCAACGCGACCGGAGGCCTCACATCCTTTGAAAATTCGAGAGGTCCGCGCAGAACAAAGCTTCCAAAGGATACGATGCCTGACTCCTCTTGAAAATGGATAGGAGTCCCAGGATCCCTGTGGCACGTGGAAAGGGACCCTGGGTCTCCCGCCTCACGTGGAGATGCGTCCCAATTGCCATGCCAAGACTCGAGGAGAATCCCGAGGTGTACCTCGCACCTAGGCAGGAGTCCTGACGTTGCTGAACAAACACTTGTCTGCAAGGGCCCTCCCCGTCGTAACTCGAGAATATACCCCCGGTTCCGGCCGCAAGTCGAGAAAAACCATGAGACTTCCAGCTCGCCGCGAGATGAGGCCCGATTCCCCTGCACTGCGTGCAGAGCAATTCCGTGTTCCACATCAAACGTGAAAGGAGCCTTGATTTCCTTGATGGCACTCCAGAGAAACCCCAAGATCACTGTCTCAAATCTAGAGGGATCCTGAGGTCACTGGAGCAACACGAAAGGACTCCGTGGACCCCAAATCAACTCGAGATGAGAGCTTTTCCCTGGCTTCAACTCAAGAGGAATACCAACTTTCCACAAGCACCTCAAGAGGAGGCTTCTCTCAGCTACAGGTATGTGAGAGGGACCCTGAGTTTGTGGCCTCAAGTGGAATGGACACAGAGATGCTCTGACTCGAAGTAAGGCCGGATATCCCTGCAAAGAATTGAATGCAGGCTCGTCTTGCATCTCCCAAAACGGAGGGATGTCTGAATAACCTGTGGAGACCACAGAGAATGACCTAGTTCTCCGCCTCATCGCGACCGGAGGCCTCACATCCTTTGAAAACTCGAGAGGTCCACGCAGAACAAAGCTTCCAAAGGAGACGATGCCTGACTCATCTTGAAAATGGATAGGAGTCCCAGGATCCCTGTGGCACGTGGAAAGGGACCCTGGGTCTCCCGCCTCACGTGGAGACGCGTCCCAATTGCCATGCCAAGACTCGAGGAGTATCCCGAGGTGTCCCTCGCACCTAGGCAGGAGTCCTGACGTCGCTGAAGAAACACGTGTCTGGAAGGGCCCTCCCCGTCGTAACTCGAGAATATACCCCCGGTTCCGGCCGCAACTCGAGAAACACCATGAGACTTCCAGCTCGCCGCGAGATGAGGCCCGATTCCCCTGCACTGCGTGCAGAGCAATTACGTGTTCCACATCAAACGTGAAAGGAGCCTTGATTTCCTTGATGGCACCCCAGAGAAAACCCAAGATCACTGTCTCAAGTCTAGAGGGATCCTGAGGTCACTGGAGCAACACGAAAGGGCTCCGTGGACCCCAAATCAACTCGAGATGAGAGCTTAGTCCCTGGCTTCGACTCAAGAGGAATACCAACTTTCCACAAGCACCTCAAGCGGAGGCTTTTCTCAGCTACAGGTATGTGAGAGGGACCCTGAGTTTGTGGCCTCAAGTGGAATGGACACCGAGATTCTCTGACTTGAAGTAAGGCCGGATATCCCTGCTGTGAATTGAATACAGGCTCATCTTGCATCTGCCAAGACGAAGGGATGTCTGAATCCCCTGTGGAGACCACAGAGAAAGACCTAGTCCTCCGCCTCAACGCGAACGGAGGCCTCACATCCTTTGAAAACTCGAGAGGTCCGGGCAGATCAATGCTTCCAAAGGAGACGAGGCCTGACTCCTCTTGCAAATGGATAGAAGTCCCAGGATCCCTGTGGCACGTGGAAAGGGACACTGGGTCTCCCGCCTCACGTGGAGCCGCGTCCCAATTGCCATGCCAAGACTCGAGGAGAATCCCGAGGTGTCCCTCGCACCTAGGCAGGAGTCCTGACGTCACTGAACAAACACGTGTCTGGAAGGGCCCTCCCCGTCGTAACTCGAGAATATAAATCAGGTTCCGGCCGCAACTCGAGAAAAAATATGAGACTTCCCCCTCGCCGCGAGATGAGGCCCGATTCCCCTGCACTGCGTGCAGAGCAATTCCGTGTTCCACATCAAACGTGAAAGGAGCCTTGATTTCCTTGATGGCACTCCAGAGAAAACCCAAGATCACTGTCTCAAGTCTAGAGCAATCCTGAGGTCACTGGAGCAACACGAAAGGGCTCCGTGGACCCCAAATCAACTGGAGATGAGAGCTTAGTCCCTGGCTTCGACTCAAGAGGAATACCAACTTTCCACAAGCACCTCAAGAGGAGGCTTCTCTCAGCTACAGGTATGTGAGAGGGACCCTGAGTTTGTGGCCTCAAGTGGAATGGACAACGAGATGCTCTGACTCGAAGTAAGGCCGGATATGCCTGCAGTGAATTGAATGCAGGCTCGTCTTGCATCTCCGAAGACGAAGGGATGTCTGAATCCCCTGTGGAGACCACAGAGAAAGACCTAGTTCTCCGCCTCAACGCGACCGGAGGCCTCACATCCTTTGAAAATTCGAGAGGTCCGCGCAGAACAAAGCTTCCAAACGAGACGATGCCTGACTCCTCTTGAAAATGGATAGGAGTCCCAGGATCCCTGTGGCACGTGGAAAGGGACTCTGGGTCTCCCGCCTCACGTGGAGACGCGTCCCAATTGCCATGCCAAGACTCGAGGAGAATCCCGAGGTGTCCCTCACACCTAGGCAGGAGTCCTGACGTTGCTGAACAAACAGGTGTCTGGAAGGGCCCTCCCCGTCGTAACTCGAGAATATAAATCAGGTTCCGGCCGCAACTCGAGAAAAAATATGAGACTTCCCCCTCGCCGCGAGATGAGGCCCGATTCCCCTCCACTGCGTTCAGAGCAATTCCGTGTTCCACATCAAACGTGAAAGGAGCCTTGATTTCCTTGATGGCACTCCAGAGAAAACCCAAGATCACTGTCTCAAGTCTGGAGGGATCCTGAGGTCACTGGAGCAACACGAAAGGGCTCCGTGAACCCCAAATCAACTCGAGATGAGAGCTTAGTCTCTGGCTTCGACTCAAGAGGAATACCAACTTTCCACAAGCACCTCAAGCGGAGGCTTCTCTCAGCTACAGGTATGTGAGAGGGACATTGACTTTGTGGCCTCAAGTGGAATGGACACCGAGATGCTCTGACTCGAAGTAAGGCCGGATATGCCTGCAGTGAATGGAATGCAGGCTCGTCTTGCATCTCCGAAGACGAAGGGATGTCTGAATCCCCTGTGGAGACCACAGAGAAAGACCTAGTCCTCCGCCTCAACGCGACCGGAGGCCTCACATCCTTTGAAAACTCGAGAGGTCCGCGGAGATCAGTGCTTCCAAAGGAGACGATGCCTGCCTCCTCTTGAAAATGGATAGGAGTCCCAGTATCCCTGTGGCACGTGGAAAGGGACCCTGGGTCTCCCGCCTCACGTGGAGACGCGTCCCAATTGCCATGCCAAGACTCGAGGAGAATCCCGAGGTGTACATCGCACCTAGGCAGGAGTCCTGACGTCGCTGAACAAACACGTGTCTGCAAGGGCCCTCCCCGTCGTAACTCGAGAATATACCCCCGGTTCCGGCCGCAACTCGAGAAAAACCATGAGACTTCCAGCTCGCCTCGAGATGAGGCCCGATTCCCCTGCACTGCGTGCAGAGCAATTCCGTGTTCCACATCAAACGTGAAAGGAGCCTTGATTTCCTTGATGGCACTCCAGAGAAACCCCAAGATCACTGTCTCAAATCTAGAGGGATCCTGAGGTCACTGGAGCAACACAAAAGGACTCCGTGGACCCCAAATCAACTCGAGATGAGAGCTTTTCCCTGGCTTCGACTCAAGAGGAATACCAACTTTCCACAAGCACCTCAAGAGGAGGCTTCTCTCAGCTACAGGTATGTGAGAGGGACCCTGAGTTTGTGGCCTCAAGTGGACTGGACACCGAGACTGAATCCCCTGTGGAGACCACAGAGAAAGACCTAGTTCTCCGCCTCATCGCGACCGGAGGCCTCACATCCTTTGAAAACTCGAGAGGTCCGCGGAGATCAATGCTTCCAAAGGAAACGATGCCTGATTCCTCTTGAAAATGGATAGGATTCCCAGGACCCTGTGGCACGTGGAAAGGGACACTGGGTCTCCCGCCTCACCTGGAGACGCGTCCCAATTGCCATGCCAAGCCGCGGGGAGAATACCGAGGTGTCCATCGAACCTAGGCATGGGTCTGACGTCGCTGAACAAACACGTGTCTGGAAGGGAAACCCCCGTCCTAACTCGAGAATATACCCCAGGTTCCGGCCACAACTCGAGAAAAACCATGAGACTTCCCCCTCGCCGTGAGATGAGGCCCGATTCCCCTGCACTGCGTGCAGAGCAATTCCGTGTTCCACATCAAACGTGAAAGGAGCCTTGATTTCCTTGATGGCACTCCAGAGAAAACCCAAGATCACTGTCTCAAGTCTAGAGGGATTCTGAGGTCACTGTATCAACACGAAAGGGCTCCGTGGAGCCCAAATCAACTCGAGATGAGAGCTTAGTCCCTGGCTTCGACTCAAGAGGAATACCAACTTTCCACAAGCACCTCAAGAGGAGGCTTCTCTCAGCTACAGGTATGTGAGAGGGACCCGGAGTTTGTGGCCACAAGTGGAATGGACACAGAGATGCTCTGACTCGAAGTAAGGCCGCATATCCCTGCAGTGAATTGAAAGCAGGCTTGCCTTTCATCTCCCAAGACGATAGGGATCTCTGAATCCCTTCTGGAGACCACAGGGAAAGAACTAGTTCTCCGCCTCTTCGCGACCGGAGGCCTCACATCCTTTGAAAATTCGAGAGGTCCGCGGAGATCAATGCTTCCAAAGGAGACAATGCCTGACTCCTCTTGAAAATGGATAGGAGTCCCAGGATCCCTGTGGCACGTGGAAAGGGACCCTGGGTCTCCCGCCTCACGTGGAGACGCTTCCCAATTGCCATGCCAAGATTCGAGGAGAATACCGAGGTGTCCCTCGCACCTAGGCAGGAGTCCTGACTTCGCTGAACAAACACGTGTCTGGAAGTGCCCTCCCCATCGTAACTCGAGAATATACCCCAGGTTCTGGCTGCAACTCGAGAAAAACCATGAGACTTCCCCCTCGCCGCGAGATGAGGCCCGATTCCCCTGCACTGCGTGCGGAACAATTCCGTGTTCCACATCAAACGTGAAAGGATCGTTGATTTCCTTGATGGCACTCCAGAGAAAACCCAAGATCACTGTCTCAATTCTAGAGGGATCCTGAGGTCACTGTAGCAACACGAAAGGGCTCCGTGGACCCCAAATCACCTCGAGATGAGACCTTAGTCCATGGATTCGACTCAAGAGGAATACCAACTTAACACAAGCACCTCAAGAGGAGGCTTCTCTCAGCTACAGGTATGTGAGAGGGACCCTGAGTTTGTGGCCTCAAGTGGAATGGACACCGAGATGCTCTGACTCGAAGTAAGGCCGGATATCCCTGCAGTGAATTGAATGCAGGCTCGTCTTGCATCTCCGAAGACGAAGGGATGTCTGAATCCCCTGTGGAGACCACAGAGAAAGACCTAGTTCTCGCCACATTGTGACCGGAATACTCACATCCTTTGAAAACTCGAGAGGTCCGCGGAGATCAGTGCTTCCAAAGGAGACGATGCCTGACTCCTCTTGAAAATGGATAGTAGTCACAGGATCCCTGTGGCACGTGGAAAGGGACCCTGGGTCTCCCGCCTCACGTGGAGTCGCGTCCCAATTGCCATGCCAAGACTCGAGGAAAATTCCGAGGTGTCCCTCGCACCTAGGCAGGAGTCCTGACGTTGCTGAACAAACACGTGTCTGGAAGGGCCCTCCCCGTCGTAACTCGAGAATATACCCCAGGGTCCGGCGGCAACTCGAGTAAAACCATGAGACTTCCCCCTCGCCCCGAGATGAGGCCCGATTCCGTGCACTCTGTGCAGAGCAATTCCGTGTTCCACATCAAATGTGAACGGAGCCTTGATTTCCTTGATGGCACTCCAGAGAAAACCCAAGATCACTGTCTCAAGTCTAGAGGGATTCTGAGGTAACTGGAGCAACACGAAAGGGCTCCGTGGACCCCAAATCAAATCGAGATGAGAGCTTAGTCCCTGGCTTGGACTCAAGAGGAATACCAACTTTCCACAAGCACCTCAAGAGGAGGCTTCTCTCAGCTACAGGTATGTGAGAGGGACCCTGAGTTTGTGGCCTCAAGTGGAATGGACACATAGATTCTCTGACTCGAAGTAAGGCCGGATATCCCTGCAGTGAATTGAATGCAGGCTTGTCTTGCATCTCCCAAGACGAAGGGATGTCTGAATCCCCTGCTGAGACCACAGAGAAAGACCTAGTTCTCCGCATCATCGCGAGCGGAGGCCTCACATCCTTTGAAAACTCGAGAGGTCCGCGGAGATCAATGCTTCCAAAGGAGACGATGCCTGACTCCTCTTGAAAATGGATAGGAGTCCCAGGATCCCTGTGGCACGTGGAAAGGGACCCTGGGTCTCCCGCCTCACGTGGAGACGCGTCCCAATTGCCATGCCAAGACTCGAGGAGAATCCCGAGGTGTCCCTCGCACCTAGGCAGGAGTCCTGACGTCGCTGAACAAACACGTGTCTGAAAGGGCCCTCCCCGTCGTAACTCCAGAATATACCCCAGGTTCCGGCCGCACCTCGAGAAAAACCATGAGACTTCCCCCTCGCCGCGATATGAGGCCTGATTCCGCTGCACTGCGTGCAGAGCAATTCCGTGTTCCACATCAAACGTGAAAGGAGACTTGATTTCCTTGATGGCACTCCAGAGAAAACCCAAGATCACTGTCTCAAGTCTAGAGGGATCCTGAGGTCACTTGAGCAACACGAATGGGCTCAGTGGACTCCAAATCAACTCGAGATGAAAGCTTAGTCCCTGGCATCGACTCAAGAGGAATACCAACTTTCCACAAGCACCTCAAGACGAGGCTTCTCTCAGCTACAGGTATGGGAGAGGGACCCTGAGTTTGTGGCCTCAAGTGGAATGGACACCGAGATACTCTGACTCGAAGTAAGGCCGGATATCCCTGCAATGAATTGAATGCAGGCTCGTCTTGCATCTCCCAAGACGAAGGGATGTCTGAATCCCCTGTGGATACTACAGAGAAAGACCTAGTTCTCCGACTCATCGCGGCCGGAGGCCTCACATCCTTTGAAAACTCTAGAGGTCCGCGGAGATCAATGCTTCCAAAGGAGACGATGCCTGACTCCTCTTGAAAATGGATAGGAGTTCCAGGACTCCTGTGGAACTTGGAAAGGGACACTTGGTCTCCCGCCTCACGTGGAGACGCGTCCAAATTGCCATGCCAAGACTCGAAGAGAATACCGATGTGCCCCTAGCACCTAGGCAGGAGTCCTGACGTCGCTGAACAAACACGTGTCTGGAAGGGCCCTTCCCTTCTAACTCGAGTATATACCCCAGGGTCCGTCCGCAACTCAAGAAAAACCATGAGACTTCCCATTCGCCCCGAGATGAGGCCCGATTCCCTAGCACTGGGTGCAGAGCAATACCGTGTTCCACATCAAATGTGAACGGAGCCTTGATTTCCTTGATGGCACTCCAGAGAAAACCCAAGATCACTGTCTCAAGTCTAGAGCGATCCTGAGGTAACTGGAGCAGTACAAAAATGCTCCGTGGACCCTAAATCAACTCGAGATGAGAGCTTAGTCCCTGGCTTCAACCCAGGAAGAATACCAACTTTCCACAAGCACCACAAGAGGAGGCTTCTCTCAGCTACAGTTATGTGAGAGGGACCCTGAGTTTGTGGCCTCAAGTGGAATGGACACCGAGATGCTCTGACTCGAAGTAAGGCCGGATATCCCTGCAGTGAATTGAATGCAGGCTCGTCTTCCATCTCCCAAGACGAAGGGATGTCTGAATCCCCTGTGGAGACCACAGAGAAAGACCTAGTTCTCCGCCTCATCGCGGCCGGAGACTTCACATCCTTTGAAAATTCGAAAGGTCCGCGGAGATCAATGCTTCCAAAGGAGACGATGCCTGACTCCTCTTGAAAATGGATAGGAGTTCCAGGATCCCAGTGGAACTTGGAAAGGGACCCTGGGTCTCCCGCCTCACCTGGAAACGCGTCCTAATTGCCAGGCCAAACTCGAAGAGAATCCCGAGGTGTCCCTCGCACCTAGGCAGGAGTCCTGACGTCGCTGAACAAACACGTGTCTGGAAGGGCCCTCCCCGTCGTAACTCGAGAATATACCCCAGGTTCCGGCCGCAACTCGAGAAAAACCATGAGACTGCCCCCTCGCTGCGAGATGAGGCCCGATTCCCCTACACTGCGTGCAGAGGAATTCCGTGTCCACATCAAATGTGAACGGAGCCTTGATTTCCTTGATGGCACTCCAGCGAAAACCCAAGATCACTGTCTCAAGTCTAGAGGGATCCTGAAGTCACTGTAGCAACACGAAATGGCTCCGTGGACCCCAAATCAACTCAAGATGAGAGCTTAGTCCCTGGCTTCAACTAAAGAGGAATACCAACTTTCCACCAGCACCTCAAGAGGAGGCTTCTTTCAGCTACAGGTAGGTGAGAGGGACCCTGAGTTTGTGGCCTCAAGTGGAATGGACACCGAGATGCTCTGACTCGAAGTAAGGCCGGATATCCCTGCAGTGAAGTGAATGCAGGCTCGTCTTGCATCTCCCAAGACGAAGGGATGTCTGAATCCCCTGTGGAGACCACAGAGAAAGACCTAGTTCTCCGCCTCATCGCGACGGGAGGCCTCACATCCTTTGAAAACTCGAGAGGTCCGCGGAGATCAATGCTTCCAAAGGAGACGATGCCTGACTCCTCTTGAAAATGGATAGGAGTCCGAGGATCCCTGTGGCACGTGGAAAGGGACCCTGGGTCTCCCGCCTCACGTGGAGACGCGTCCCAATTGCCATGCCAAGACTCGAGGAGAATCCCGAGGTGTCCCTCGCACCTAGGCCCGAGTCCTGGCGTCGCTGAACAAACACATGTCTGGAAGGGCTCTCCCCGTCGTAACTCGAGAATATACCCCAGGGTCCTTTCGCAACTCAAGAAAAACCATGAGACTTCCCCCTCGCCCCGAGATGAGGCCCGATTCCGTGCACTGCGTGCAGAGCAATTCCGTGTTCCACATCAAATGTGAACGGAGCCTTGATTTCCTTGATGGCACTCCAGAGAAAACCCAAGATCACTGTCTCAAGTCTAGAGGGATACTGAGGTCACTGGAGCAACACGAAAATGCTCCGTGGACCGCAAATCAACTAGAGATGAGAGCTTAGTCCATGGCTTCGAATCAAGAGGAATACCAACTTTCCACAAGCACCTCAAGAGGAGGCTTCTCTCAGCTACAGGTATGTGAGAGGGACCCTGAGTTTGTGGCCTCAAGTGGAATGGACAACGAGATGCTCTGACTAGAAGTAAGGCCGGATATCCCTGCAGTGAATTGAATGCAGGCTTGTCTTGCATCTCCCAAGACGAAGGGATGTCTGAATCCCGAGTGGAGACCACAGAGAAAGACCTAGTTCTCCGCCTCATCGTGACCGGAGGCCTCACATCCTTTGAAAACTCGAGAGGTCTGCGGAGATCAATGCTTCCAAAGGAGACGATGCCTGACTCCTCTTGAAAATGGATAGGAGTCCCAGGATCACTGTGGCTCGTGGAGAGGGACCCTGGGTCTCCCGCCTCACGTAGAGACGCGTCCCAATTGCCATGCCAAGACTCGAGGAGAATCCCGAGGTGTCCCTCACACCTAGGCAGGAGTTCTGACGTCGCTGAACAAACACGTGTCTGGAAGGGCCCTCCCCGTCGTAACTCGAGAATATACCCCAGGTTCTGGCCGCAACTCGAGGAAAATCATGAGACTTCCCTCTCGCCGCGAGATGAGGCCCGATTCCCATGCACTGCGTGCAGAGCAAATCCGTGTTCCACATCAAACGTGAAAGGAGCCTTGATTTCCTTGATGGCACTCCAGAGAAAACCCAAGATCACTGTCTCAAGTCCAGAGGGATCCTGAGGTCTATGTAGCAACAGGAAATGGCTCCGTGGACCCCAAATCAACTCGAGATGAGAGCTTAGTCCCTGGCTTCGACTCAAGAGGAATACCTACTTTCCACAAGCACCTCAAGAGGAGGCTTCTCTCAGCTACAGGTATGTGAGAGGGACCCTGAATTTGTGGCCTCAAGTGGAATGGACACCGAGATGCTCTGAATTGAAGTAAGGCCGGATATCCCTGCAGTGAATTGAATGCAGGCTCGTCTTGCATCTCCAAGACGAAGGGATGTCTGAATCCCCTGTGGAGACCACAGAGAAAGACCTAGTTCTCCGCCTCATCGCGACCGGAGGCCTCACATCCTTTGAAAACTCGAGAGGTCCGCGGAGATCAATGCTTCCAAAGGAGACGATGCCTGACTCCTCTTGCAAATGGATTGGAGTCCCAGGATCCCTGTGGCACGTGGAAAGGGACCCTGGGTCTCCCGCCTCACGTGGAGACACGTCCCAATTGCCATGCCAAGACTCGAGGAGAATCCCGAGGTGTCCCTCGCACCTGTGACGTGTCTGGAAGGGTACTCCATGTCGTAACTCGAGAATATACTCCAGGTTCCCGCCGCAACTCGAGAAAAACCATGAGACTTCCCACTCGCCGCGAGATGAGGCCCGATTCCCCTGCACTGCGTGCAGAGCAATTCCGTATCCCACATCAAACGTGAAAGGAGCCTTGATTTCCTTGATGGCACTCCAGACAAAACAAAAGATCACTTTCTCAAGTCTAGAGGGATCCTGAGGTCACTGGAGCAACACGAAAGGGCTCCGTGGACCCCAAATCTACTCGAGATGAGAACTTAGTCCCTGGCTTCCACTCAAGAAGATTTCCAACTTTCCACAAGCACCTCAAGAGGAGTCTTCTCTCAGCCACAGGTATGTGACAGGGACACTGAGTTTGTGGCCTCATGTGGAATGGACAACGAGATGCACTGATTCGAAGTAAGGCCGGATATCCCTGTAGTGAATTGAATGCAGGCTCGTCTTGCATCTTCCAAGACCAAGGGATGTCTGAATCCCCTGTGGAGACCACAGAGAAAGACCTAGTTCTCCACCTCATCGCGACCGGAGGCTCACATCCTTTGAAAACTCGAGAGGTCCGCGGAGATCAATGCTTCCAAAGGAGACGATGCCTGACACCTCTTGAAAATGGATAGGAGTCCCAGGATCCCTGTGGCACGTAGAAAGGGACCCTGGGTCTCCCGCCTCACGTGGAGACGCGTCCCAATTGCCATGCCAAGACTCGAGGAGAATCCCGAGGTGTCCCTCACACCTAGGCCGGAGTCCTGACGTCGCTGAACTAACACGTGTCTGGAAGTGCCCTCCCCGTCGTAACTCGAGAATATATCCCAGGTTCCGGCCGCAACTCGAGAAAAACCATGAGACTTCCCCCTCGCCACCAGATGAGGCCCGATTCCCCTGCACTGCGTGCAAAGCATTTCCGTGTTCCACATCAAACGTGAAAGGAGCCTTGATTTCCTTGATGGCACTCCAGAGAAAACCCAAGATCCCTGTCTCAAGTCTAGAGGGATCCTGAGGTCACTGGACCAAGACGAAAGGGCTCCGTGGACCACAAATCAACTCGAGATGAGAGCTTAGTCCCTGGCTTCGACTCAAGAGGAATACCAACTTTCCACAAACACCTCAAGAGGAGGCTTCTCTCAGCTACAGGTATGTGAGAGGGACCCTGAGTTTGTGGCCTCAAGTGGAATGGACACCGAGATTCTCTGACTCGGAGTAAGGCCGTATATCCCTGCAGTGAATTGAATGCAGGCTCGTCTTGCATTTCCCAAGACGAAGGGATGTCTGAATCCCCTGTGGAGACCAAAGAGAAAGACCTAGTTCTCCGCTTCATCGCGACCTGAGGCCTCACATCCTTTGAAAATTCGAGAGGTCCGGGGAGATCAATGCTTCCAAAGGAGACGATGCCTGACTCCTCTTGAAAATGGATAGGAGTCCCAGGATCCCTTTGGCACGTGGAAAGGGACCCTGGGTCTCCCGCCTCAGTGGAGACGCGTCCCAATTGCCATGCCAAGACTCGAGGAGAATCCCGAGGTGTCCCTCGCCCCTAGGCAGGAGTCCTGACGTCGCTGAACAGACACGTGTCTGGAAGGGCCCTCCCCGTCGTAACTCGAGAATATACCCCAGGTTCTGGCCGCAACTCGAGAAAAACCATGAGACTTCCCCCTCGCCGCGAGATGAGGCCCGATTCGCCTGCACTGCGTGCAGAGCAATTCCGTGTTCCACCTCAAACGTGAAAGGAGCCTTGATTTCCTTGATGGCACTCCAGAGAAAACCCAAGATCACTGTCTCAAGTCTAGAGGGATCCTGAGGTCACTGGAGCAACACGAAAGAGCTGCGTGGACCCCAAATCAACTCGAGATGAGAGCTTAGTCCCTGGCTTCGACTCAAGAGGAATACCAATTTCCACAAGCACCTCAAGAGGAGGCTTCTCTCAGCTACAGGTATGTGAGAGGACCCTGAGTTTATGGCCTCAAGTGGAATGGACACCGAGATGCTCTGACTCGAAGTAAGGCCGGATATCCCTGCAGTGTATTGAATGCAGGCTCGTCTTGCATTTCCCAAAACGAAGGGATGTCTGAATCCCCTGTGGAGACCAAAGAGAAAGACCTAGTTCTCCGCTTCATCGCGACCTGAGGCCTCACATCCTTTGAAAATTCGAGAGGTCCGGGGAGATCAATGCTTCCAAAGGAGACGATGCCTGTCTCCTCTTGAAAATGCATAGGAGTCCCAGGATCCCTGTGGCACGTGGAAAGGGACGCTGGGTCTCCCGCCTCACGTGGAGATGCGTACCAATTGCCATGCCAAGACTCGAGGAGAATCCCGATGTGTCCCTCGCCCCTAGGCAGGAGTCATGACGTCGCTGAACAAACACGTGTCTGGAAGGGCCCTCCCTATCGTAACTCGAGAATATACCTCAGGTTCCGGCCGCAACTCGAGAAAAACCATGAGACTTCCCACTCGCCGCGAGATGAGGCCCGATTCCCCTGCACTGCGTGCAGAGCAATTCCGTATCCCACATCAAACGTGAAAGGAGCCTTGATTTCCTTGATGGCACTCCAGACAAAACAAAAGATCACTGTCTCAAGTCTAGAGGGATCCTGAGGTCACTGTAGCAACACGAAAGGGCTCTGCAGACCCAAATCAATTCGAGATGTGAGGTTAGTCCCTGGCTTCGACTCAAGAGGAATACCAACTTTCCACAAGCACCTCAGGGGAGGCTTCTCTCAGCTACAGGTATGTGAGAGGGACCCTGAGATTGTGGCCTCAAGTGGAATGAACACCGAGATGCTCTGACTCAAAGTAAGGACGGATATCCCTGCAGTGAATTGAATGCAGGCTCGTCTTGCATCTCCAAGACGAAGGGATGTCTGAATCCCCTGTGGAGACCAGAGAGAAAGACCTAGTTCTCCGCCTCATCCCTGACGGAGGCCTCACATCCTTTGAAAACTCGAGAGGTCCGCGGAGATCAATGCTTCCAAAGGAGACGATGCCTGACTCCTCTTGAAAATGGATAGGAGTCCCAGGATCCATGTGGCACGTGGAAAGGGACCCTGGGTCTCCCGCCTCACGTGGAGACGCGTCCCAATTGCCATGCCAAGACTCGAGGAGAATCCCGAGGTGTCCCTCGCACCTAGGCAGGAGTCCTGACGTCGCTGAACAAACACGTGTCTGGAAGGGCCCTCCCCGTCGTAACTCGAGAATATACCGCAGGTTCCGGCCGCAACTCGAGAAAAACCATGCGACTTCCCCCTCGCCGCGAGATGAGGCCCGATTTCCCTGCGCTGCATGCAGAGCAATTCCGTGTTCCACATCAAACGTGAAAGGAGCCTTGATTTCCTTGATGGCACTCCAGAGAAAACCCAAGATCACTGTCTCGAGTCTAGAGGGATCCTGAGGTCACTGTAGCAACACGAAAGGGCTCCGTGGACCCCAAATCAACTCGAGATGAGAGCTTAGTCCCTGGCTTCGACTCAAGAGGAATACCAACTCTCCAAAAGCACCTCAAGAGGAGGCTTCTCTCAGCTACAGGTATGTGAGAGGCACCCTGAGCTTGTGGCTGCAAGTGAAATGGACACCGAGATGCTCTGACTCGAAGTAAGGCCGGATATCCCTGCAGTGAATTGAATGCAGGCTCGTCTTGCATCTCCCAAGACGAAGGGATGTCTGAATCCCCTGTGGAGACCACAGAGAAAGACCTAGTCCTCCGCCTCATCGCGACCGGAGGCCTCACATCCTTTGAAAACTCGAGAGGTCCGCGGAGATCAATGCTTCCAAAGGAGACGATGCTTGACTCCTCTTGAAAATGGATAGGAGTCCCAGGATCCCTGTGGCACGTTATAAGGGACCCTGGGTCTCCCGCCTCACGTGGAGACGCGGCCCAATTGCCATGTCAAGACTCGAGGAGAATCCCGAGGTGTCCCTCGCACCTAGGCAGGAGTCCTGACGTCGCTGAACAAACACGTGTCTGGAAGGGCCCTCCCCGTTGTAACTCGAGAATATACCCCAGGTTCCGGCCGCAACTCGAGAAAAACCATGAGACTTCCCCCTCGCCGCGAGATGAGGCCCGATTCTCCTGCACTGCATGCAGAGCAATTCCGTGTTCCACATCAAACGTGAAAGGAGCCTTGATTTCCTTGATGGCACTCCAGAGAAAACCCAAAATCACTGTCTCAAGTCTAGAGGGATCCTGACGTCACTGGAGCAACAGGAAAGGTCTCCGTGGACCCCAAATCAACTCGAGATGAGAGCTTAGTCCCTGGCTTCGACTCAAGAGGAATACCAACTCTCCAAAAGCACCTCAAGAGGAGGTTTCTCTCAGCTACAGGTATGTGAGTGGGACCCTGAATTTTTGGCCTCAAGTGGAATGGACACCGAGATGCTCTGACTCGAAGTAAGGCCGAATATCTCTGCAGTGAATTGAATGCAGGCTCGTCTTCCAACTCCCAAGACGAAGGGATGTCTGAATCTCCTGTGGAGACCACTGAGAAAGACCTAGTTCTCCTCCTCATCGCGACCGGAGGCCTCACATCCTTTGAAAACTCAAGAGGTCCGCGGAGATCAATACTTCCGAAGGAGACGATGCCTGACTCCTCTTGAAAATGGATAATAGTCCCAGGATCCCTATGGCACGTGGAAAGGGACCCTGGGTCTCCCGCCTCACGTGGAGACACGTGCCAATTTCCATGGCAAGACTCGAGGAGAATCCAGAGGTGCCCCTCGCAGCTAGGCAGTAGTCCTGACGTTGCTGAAAAACACGTGTCTGGAAGGGCCCTTCCCGTCGTAACTCGAGAATATAACCCAGGTTCCGGCCGCAACTCAAGAAAAACCATGAGACTTCCCCCTCGCCGCGAGATGAGTCCCGATTCCCCTGCACTGCGTGCAGAGCAATTCCGTATCCCACATCAAACGTGAAAGGAGCCTTGATATCTTTGATGCCCCTCCAGAGAAAACCCAAGATAACGTTCTCAAGTCTAGAGGGATCCTGAGGTCACTGTAGCAAAAGGAAAGGGCTCCGTGGACCCCAAACAACTCGAGATGAGAGCTTAGTCCCTGGTTTCGACTCAAGAGGAATACCAACTTTCCACAAGCACCTCAAGAGGAGGCTTCTCTCAGCTACAGGTATGTGAGAGGGACCCTGAGTTTTTGGCCTCCAGTGGAATGGCCACCGAGATACTCTGACTCGAAGTAAGGCCGGATATCCCTGCAGTGAATTGAATGCAGGCTCATCTTGCATCTCCCAAGACGAAGGGATGTCTGCATCCCCTGTGGAGACCACAGAGAAAGACCTAGTTCTCCGCCTCATCGCGACCGGAGGCCTCACATCCTTTGAAAACTCGAGAGGTCCGCGGAGATCAATGCTTCCAAAGGAGACGATGCCTGACTACTCTTGAAAATGGATAGGAGTCCCAGGATCCGTGTGGCACGTGGAAAGGGACCCTGGGTCTCCCGCCTGACGTGGAGACGCATCCCAATTGCCATGTCAAGACTCGAGGAAAATCCCGAGGTGTCCCTCGCACCTAGGCAGGAGTCCTAACATCGCTCAACAAACACTTGACTGGAAGGGCTCTCCCCATCGTAAGTCGAGAATATACCCCAGGTTCCGGCCGCAACTCGAGAAAAACCATGCGACTTCCCCCTCAACGAGAGATGAGGCCCGATTCCCCTGCACTGCGTGCAGAGCAATTCCGTGTTCCACATCAAACGTGAAAGGAACCTTGATTTCCATGATGGCACTCCAGAGAAAACCCAAGATCACTGTCTCAAGTCTAGAGGGATCCTGAGGTCACTGTAGCAACACGAAAGGGCTCCGTGGACCCCAAATCAACTCGAGATGAGAGCTTAGTCCCTGGCTTCGACTCAAGAGGAATACCAACTTTCCACAAGCACCTCAAGAGGAGGCTTCTCTCAGCTACAGGTATGTTAGAGGGACCCTGAATTTGTGGCCTCAAGTGGAATGGACACCGAGATGCTCTGACATGTAGTAAGGCCGGATATCCCTGCAGTGAATTGAATGCAGGCTCATCTTGCATCTCCAAAGACGAAGGGATGTCTGAATCCCCTGTGGAGACCACAGAGAAAGACCTAGTTCTCTGCCTCATCGCGACCGGAGGCCTCACATCCTTTGAAAACTCGAGAGGTCTGCGGAGATCAATGCTTCCAAAGGAGTCGATGCCTGACTCCTCTTGAAAATGGATAGGAGGCTCAGGATCCCTGTGGCACGTGGAAAGGGAACCTGGGTCTCCCGCCTCACGTGGAGACGCGTCCCAATTGCCATGCCAAGACTCGAGGAGAATCCCGAGGTGTCCCTCGCACCTAGGCAGGAGACCTGACGTCGCTGAACAAACACGTGTCTGGAAGGGCCCTCCCCATCGTAACTCGAGAATATACCCCAGGTTCCGGCCGCAACTCGAGAAAAACCATGAGATTTCCCCCTCGCCGCCAGATGAGGCCCGATTCCCCTGCACTGCGTGCAGTTCAATTCCGTGTTCCACAACAAACGTGAAAGGAGCCTTGATTTCCTTGATGGCACTCAAGAGAAAACCCAAGATCACTGTCTCAAGTCTAGAGGGATCCTTAGGTCACTGGAGCAACACGAAATTTCCCCTAAGACCCCAAATCAACTCGAGATGAGAGCTTAGTCCCTGGCTTCGACTCAAGAGGAATACCAACTTTCCACAAGCACCTCAAGAGGAGGCTTCTCTCAGCTACAGGTATGTGAGCGGGACCCTGAGTTAGTGGCCTCAAGTGGAATGGACACCGAGATGCTCTGACTCGAAGTAAGGCCGGATATCCCTGCAGTGAATTGAATGCAGGCTCATCTTGCATCTCCCAAGACGAAGGGATGTCTGAATCCCCTGTGGAGACCACAGAGAAAGACCTAGTTCTCCGCCTCATCGCGACAGGAGGCCTCACATCCTTTGAAAACTCGAGAGTTCCGCGGAGATCAATGCTTCCAAAGGAGAGGATGCCTGACTCCTCTTGAAAATGGATAGGAGTCCCAGGATCCCTTTGGCACGTCGAAAGGGACCCTGGGTTTCCCGCCTCACGTGGAGACACGTCCCAATTGCCATGCCAAGACTCGAGGAGAATCCCGAGGTGTCCCTCGCACCTAGGCAGGAGTCCTGACGTCGCTGAACAAACACGTGTCTGGAAGGGCCCTCCCCGTCGTAACTCGAGAATATACCCCAGGTTCCGGCCGCAACTAGAGAAAAACCATGAGACTTCCCACTTGCCGCGAGATGAGGCCCGATTCCCCTGCCTGCGTGCAGAGCAATTCCGTATCCCACATCAAACGTGAAAGGAGCCTTGATTTCCTTGATGGCACTCCAGACAAAACAAAAGATCACTGTCTCAAGTCTAGAGGGATCCTGAGGTCACTGGAGCAACACTAAAGGGCTCCGTGGACCCCAAATCTACTCGAGATGAGAACTTAGTCCCTGGCTTCGACTCAAGAGGAATTCCAACTTTCCACAAGCACCTCAAGAGGAGTCTTCTCTCAGCCACAGGTATGTGACAGGGACACTGAGTTTGTGGCCTCATGTGGAATGGACAACGAGATGCACTGATTCGAAGTAAGGCCGGATATCCCTGCAGTGAATTGAATGCAGGCTCGTCTTGCATCTCCCAAGACGAAGGGATGTCTGAATCCCCTGTGGAGACCACAGAGAAAGACCTAGTTCTCCGCCTCATCGCGACCGGAGGCTCACATCCTTTGAAAACTCGAGAGGTCCGCGGAGATCAATGCTTCCAAAGGAGACGATGCCTGACACCTCTTGAAAATGGATAGGAGTCCCAGGATCCCTGTGGCACGTAGAAAGGGACCCTGGGTCTCCCGCCTCACGTGGAGACGCGTCCCAATTGCCATGCCAAGACTCGAGGAGAATCCCGAGGTGTCCCTCGCACCTAGGCCCGAGTCCTGACGTCGCTGAACTAACACGTGTCTGGAAGGGCCCTCCCCATCGTAACTCGAGAATATATCCCAGGTTCCGGCCGCAACTCGATAAAAACCATAAGACTTCCCCCTCGCCGCGAGATGAGGCCCGATTCTCCTGCACTGCGTGCAAAGCATTTCCGTGTTCCACATCAAAAGTGACAGGAGCCTTGATTTCCTTGATGGCACTCCAGAGAAAACCCAAGATCCCTGTCTCAAGTCTAGAGGGATCCTGAGGTCACTGGAGCAACACGAAAGAGCTGCGTGGACCCCAAATCAACTCGAGATGAGAACTTAATCCCTGGCTTCGACTCAAGAGGAATACCAACTTTCCACAAGCACCTCAAGAGGAGGCTTGACTCAGCTACAGGAATGTGAGAGGGACCCTGAGTTTTTGGCCTCAAGTGGAATGGACACCGAGAAGCTCTGACTCGAAGTAAGGCCGGATATCCCTGCAGTGAATTGAATGCAGGCTCGTCTTGCATCTCCCAAGACGAAGGGTTGTCTGAATCCCCTGTGGAGACCACAGAGAAAGACCTAGTTCTCTGCCTCATCGCGACCGGAGGCCTCACATCCTTTGAAAACTCGAGAGGTCCGCGGATATCAATGCTTCCAAAGGAGACGATTCTTGAGTCCTCTTGGAAATGGATAGGATTCCCCGGATCCCTGTGGCAAGTGCAAAGGGACGCAGGGTCTCCCGCCTCATGTGGAGACACGACCCAAATGCCATTCCAAGACTCGAGGAGAATCCCGAGTTGTCCCTCGCACCTAGGCAGGAGTCCTGACGTCGTTGAACAAACACGTGTCTGGAAGGGCCCTCCCCGTCGTAACTCGCGAATATACCCCAGGTTCCGGCCGCAACTCGAGAAAAACCATGAGACTTCCCCCTCGCCACGAGATGAGGCCCGATTCCCCTGCACTGCATGCAGAGCAATTCCGTGTTCCACATCAAACGAGAAAGGAGCCTTGATTTCCTTGATGCCACTCCAGAGAAAACCCAAGATCACTGTCTCAAGTCTAGAGGGATCCTGAGGTCACTGTAGCAATACGAAAGGGCTCCGTGGACCCCAAATCAACTCGAGATGAGAACTTAGTCCCTGGCTTCGACTCAAGAGGAATACCAACTTTCCACAAGCACCTCAAGAGGAGGCTTCTCTCAGCTACAGGTATGTGAGAGGGACCCTGAGTTTGTGGCCTCAAGTGGAATGGACACCGAGATGCTCTGACTCGAAGTAAGCCCGGATATCCCTGCAGTGAATTGAATGCAGGCTCGTCTTGCATCTCCCAAGACGAAGGGATGTCTGAATCCCCTGTGGAGACCACAGAGAAAGACCTAGTCCTCCGCCTCATCGAGACCGGAGGCCTCACATCCTTTGAAAACTCGAGAGGTCTGCGGAGATCAATGCTTTCAAAGGAGACGATGCCTGACTCCTCTTGAAATTGGATAGGAGTCCCAGGAACCCTCTGGCACGTGGAAAGGGACCCTGGGTCTCCCGCCTCACGTGGAGACGCGTCCCAATTGCCATGCCAAGACTCGAGGAGAATCCCAGGGTGTCCCTCGCACCTAGGCAGGAGTCCTGATGTCGCTGAACAAACACGTGTCTGGAAGGGCCCTACCCGACGTAACTCGAGAATATACCTCAGGTTCCGGCCGCAACTCGAGAAAAACCGTGAGACTTCCCCCTCGCCAGGAGATGAGTCCCGATTCCGCTACACTGCATGCAGAGCAATTCCGTATCCCTGATCAAACGTGAAAAGAGCCTTGATTTCCTTGATGGCACTCCAGAGAAAACCCAAGATCACAGACTCAAGTCTAGAGGGATCCTGAGGTCACTGTAGCAACACGAAAGGGCTCTGCAGACCCAAATCAACTCGAGATGTGAGGTTAGTCCCTGGCTTCGACTCAAGAGGAATACCAACTTTCCACAAGCACCTCAGGGGAGGCTTCTCTCAGCTACAGGTATGTGAGAGGGTCCCTGAGATTGTGGCCTCAAGTGGAATGAACACCGAGATGCTCTGACTCAAAGTAAGGACGGATATACCTGCAGTGAATTGAATGCAGGCTCGTCTTGCATCTCCAAGACGAAGGGATGTCTGCATCCCCTGTGGAGACCAGAGAGAAAGACCTAGTTTTCCGCCTCATCGCTGACGGAGGCCTCACATCCTTTGAAAACTCGAGAGGTCCGCGGAGATCAATGCTTCCAAAGGAGACGATGCCTGACTCCTCTTGAAAATGGATAGGAGTCCCAGGATCCCTGTGGCACGTGGAAAGGGACCCTGGGTCTCCCGCCTCACGTGGAGACGCGTCCCAATTGCCATGCCAAGACTCGAGGAGAATACCGAGGTGTCCCTCCCACCTAGGCAGGAGTCCTGACGTCGCTGAACAAACACGTGTCTGGAAGGGCCCTCCCCGTCGGAACTCGAGAATATACCCCAGGTTCCGGCCGCAACTCGAGAAAAACCATGCGACTTCCCGCTCGCCGCGAGATGAGGCCCGATTTCCCTGCGCTGCATGCAGAGCAATTCCGTGTTCCACATCAAACGTGAAAGGAGCCTTGATTTCCTTGATGGCATTCCAGACAAACCCCAAGATCACTGTCTCAAGTCTAGAGGGATCCTGAGGTCACTGGAGCAACACGAAAGGGCTCCGTGGACCCCAAATCAACTCGAGATGAGAGCTTAGTCCCCGGCTTCGACTCAAGAGGAATACCAGCTTTCCACAAGCACCTCAAGAGAAGGCTTCTCTCAGCTACAGGTATGTGAGATTGACCCTGAGTTTGTGGCCTCAAGTGGAATGGACACCGAGATGCTCTCACTCGAAGTAAGGCCGGATATCCCTGCAGTGAATTGAATGCAGGCTCGTCTTGCATCTCCCAAGACGAAGGGATGTCTGAATCCCCTGTGGAGACCACAGAGAAAGACCTAGTTCTCCGCCTCAACACGAACGGAGGCCTCACATCCTTTGAAAACTCGAGAGGTCCCCGGAGATCAATGCTTCCAAAGGAGACGATGCCTGACTCCTCTTGAAAATGGATAGGAGTCCCAGGATTCCTGTGGCACGTGGAAAGGGACCCTGGGTCTCCCGCCTCACGTGGAGACGCGTCCCAATTGCCATGCCAAGACTCGAGGAGAATACCGAGGTGTCCCTCCCACCTAGGCAGGAGTCCTGACGTCGCTGAACAAACACGTGTCTGGAAGGGCCCTCCCCGTCGGAACTCGAGAATATACCCCAGGTTCCGGCCGCAACTCGAGAAAAACCATGCGACTTCCCCCTCGCCGCGAGATGAGGCCCGATTTCCCTGCGCTGCATGCAGAGCAATTCTGTGTTCCACATCAAACGTGAAAGGAGCCTTGATTTCCTTGATGGCATTCCAGACAAACCCCAAGATCACTGTCTCAAGTCTAGAGGGATCCTGAGGTCACTGGAGCAACACGAAAGGGCTCCGTGGACCCCAAATCAACTCGAGATGAGAGCTTAGTCCCTGGCTTCGACTCAAGAGGAATACCAACTTTCCACAAGCACCTCAAGAGGAGGCTTCTCTCAGCTATAGGTATGTGAGAGGGACCCTGAGTTTGTGGCCTTAAGTGGAATGAACACCGAGATGCTCAGTCTCGAAGTAAGGCCGGATATCCCTGCAGTGAATTGAATGCAGGCTCGTCTTGCATCTCCCAAGACGAAGGGATGTCTGAATCCCCTGTGGAGAACACAGAGAAAGACCTAGTTCTCCGCCTCAACACGAACGGAGGCCTCACATCCTTTGAAAACTCGAGAGGTCCGCGGAGATCAATGCTTCCAAAGGAGACGATGCCTGACTCCTCTTGAAAATGGATAGCAGTCCCAGGATCCCTGTGGCGCGTGGAAAGGGACACTGGGTCTCCCGCCTCACGTGGAGACGCGTCCCAATTGCCATGCCAAGACTCGAGGAGAATCCCGAGGTGTCCCTCGCACCTAGGCAGGAGTCCTGACTTCGCTGAAAAAATACGTGTCTGGAAGGGCCCTCACAGTCGAAACTCGAGAATATACCCCAGGTTCTGGCCGCAACTCGAGAAAAACGATGAGACTTCCCCCTCGCCGCGAGAGGAGGCCCGATTCCCCTGCACTGCGTGCAGAGCAATTCCGTGTTCCACATCAAACGTGAAAGGAGCCTTGATTTCCGTGATGGCACTCCAGAGAAAACCCAAGATCACTGTCTCAAGTCTAGAGGAATCCTGAGGTCACTGGAGCAACACGAAAGGGATCCGTGGACCCCAAATCAACTCGAGATGAGAGCTTAGTCCCTCGCTTTGACTCAAGAGGAATATCAACTTTCCACAAGCACCTCAAGAGGAGGCTTCTCTCAGCTACAGCTATGTAAGAGGGACCCTGAATTTGTCGCCTCAAGTGGTATGGACACCGAGATGCTCTGACTCGAAGTAAGGCTTGATATCCCAACAGTGAAATGAATGCAGGCTCGTCTTGCATCTCCCAAGACGAAGGGATGTCTGAATCCCCTGTGGAGACAACAGAGAAAGACCCAGTTCTCTGCATCATCGCGACCGGAGGCCTCACATCCTTTGAAAACTCGAGAGGTCCGCAGAGATCAATGCTTCCAAAGGAGACGATGCCTGACTCCTCTTGAAAATGGATAGGAGTCCCAGGATCCCTGTGGCACGTGGAAAGGGACCCTGGGTCTCCCGCCTCACGTGGAGACGCGTCCCAATTGCCATGCCAAGACTCGAGGAGAATCCTGAGTTGTCCCTAGCACCTAGGCAGGAGTCCTCACGTCGCTGAACAAACACGTGTCTGGAAGGGCCCTCCCCGTCGTAACTCGAGAATATACCCCCGGTTCGGTCCGCAACTTGAGAAAAACCATGAGACTTCCCCTTCGCAGCGAGATGAGGCCCGATTCCCCTGCACTGCGTGCAGAGCAATTCCGTGATCCACATCAAACGTGAAAGGAGCCTTGATTTCCTTGATGGCACTCCAGAGGAAACTCAAGATCACTGTCTCAAGTCTAGAGGGATCCTGAGGTCACTGGAGCAACACGAAAGGGCTCCGTTGACCCCAAATCAACTCGAGATGAGAGCTTAGTGTTTGGCTTCGACTCAAGAGGAATATCAACTTTCCACAAGCACCTCAAGAGGAGGCTTCTCTCAGCTACAGGTATGTTAGAGGGACCCTGAGTGTGTGGCCTGAAGTGGAATGGACACCGAGATGCTCTGACTCGAAGTAAGGCCGGATATCCCTGCAGTGAATTGAATGCAGGCTCGTCTTGCATCTCCCAAGACGAAGGGATGTCTGAATGCCCTGTGGAGACCACAGATAAAGACCTACTTCTCCGCCTCATCGCGACCGGAGGCCTCACATCCTTTGAAAACTCGAGAGGTCCGCGGAGATCAATGTTTCCAAAGGAGACGATGCCTGACTCCTCTTGAAAATGGATAGGAGTCCCAGCATCCCTGTGGACGAGGGAAGGGACCCTGGGTCTCCCGCCTCACGTGGAGACGCGTCCCAATTGCCATGCCAAGACTCGAGGAGAATCCCGAGGTGTCCCTCGCACCTAGGCAGGAGTCCTGACGTCGCTGAACCAACATGTGTCTGGAAGGGAACTCCCCGACGTAACTCGAGAATATACCCCAGGTTCCGGCCGCAACTCGAGAAAAACCATGAGACTTCCCCCTCGCCGCGAGATGAGGCCCGATTCCCCTGCACTGCGTGCAGAGCAATTCCGTTTTCCACATCAAACGTGAAAGGAGCCTTGATTTCCTTGATGGCACTCCAGAGGAAACTCAAGATCACTGTCTCAAGTCTAGAGGGGTCCTGAGGTCACTGGAGCAACACGAAAGGGCTCCGTGGACCCCAAATCAACTCGAGATGAGAGCTTAGTGTCTGGCTTCGACTCAAGAGGAATACCAACTTTCCACAAGCACCTCAAGAGGAAGCTTTTCTCAGCTACAGGTATGTGAGAGGGACCCTGAGTTTGTGGCCTCAAGTGAAATGGACAGCGAGATGTTCTGACTCGAAGTAAGGCCGGATATCCCTGCAGTGAATTGAATGCAGGCTCGTCTTGCATCTCCCAAGACGAAGGGATGTCTGAGTCCCCTGTGGAGAACACAGAGAAAGACCTAGTTCTCCGCCTCAACACGAACGGAGGCCTCACATCCTTTGAAAACTCGAGAGGTCCGCGGAGATCAATGCTTCCAAAGGAGACGATGCCTGACTCCTCTTGAAAATGGATAGCAGTCCCAGGATCCCTGTGGCGCGTGGAAAGGGACACTGGGTCTCCCGCCTCACGTGGAGACGCGTCCCAATTGCCATGCCAAGACTCGAGGAGAATCCCGAGGTGTCCCTCGCACCTAGGCAGGAGTCCTGACTTCGCTGAAAAAATACGTGTCTGGAAGGGCCCTCACAGTCGAAACTCGAGAATATACCCCAGGTTCTGGCCGCAACTCGAGAAAAACGATGAGACTTCCCCCTCGCCGCGAGAGGAGGCCCGATTCCCCTGCACTGCGTGCAGAGCAATTCCGTGTTCCACATCAAACGTGAAAGGAGCCTTGATTTCCGTGATGGCACTCCAGAGAAAACCCAAGATCACTGTCTCAAGTCTAGAGGAATCCTGAGGTCACTGGAGCAACACGAAAGGGATCCGTGGACCCCAAATCAACTCGAGATGAGAGCTTAGTCCCTCGCTTTGACTCAAGAGGAATATCAACTTTCCACAAGCACCTCAAGAGGAGGCTTCTCTCAGCTACAGCTATGTAAGAGGGACCCTGAATTTGTCGCCTCAAGTGGTATGGACACCGAGATGCTCTGACTTGAAGTAAGGCTTGATATCCCAACAGTGAAATGAATGCAGGCTCGTCTTGCATCTCCCAAGACGAAGGGATGTCTGAATCCCCTGTGGAGACAACAGAGAAAGACCCAGTTCTCTGCATCATCGCGACCGGAGGCCTCACATCCTTTGAAAACTCGAGAGGTCCGCAGAGATCAATGCTTCCAAAGGAGACGATGCCTGACTCCTCTTGAAAATGGATAGGAGTCCCAGGATCCCTGTGGCACGTGGAAAGGGACCCTGGGTCTCCCGCCTCACGTGGAGACGCGTCCCAATTGCCATGCCAAGACTCGAGGAGAATCCTGAGTTGTCCCTAGCACCTAGGCAGGAGTCCTCACGTCGCTGAACAAACACGTGTCTGGAAGGGCCCTCCCCGTCGTAACTCGAGAATATACCCCCGGTTCGGTCCGCAACTTGAGAAAAACCATGAGACTTCCCCCTCGCCGCGAGATGAGGCCCGATTCCCCTGCACTGCGTGCAGAGCAATTCCGTTTTCCACATCAAACGTGAAAGGAGCCTTGATTTCCTTGATGGCACTCCAGAGGAAACTCAAGATCACTGTCTCAAGTCTAGAGGGGTCCTGAGGTCACTGGAGCAACACGAAAGGGCTCCGTGGACCCCAAATCAACTCCAGATGAGAGCTTAGTGTCTGGCTTCGACTCAAGAGGAATACCAACTTTCCACAAGCACCTCAAGAGGAAGCTTTTCTCAGCTACAGGTATGTGAGAGGGACCCTGAGTTTGTGGCCTCAAGTGGAATGGATAGCGAGATGTTCTGACTCGAAGTAAGGCCGGATATCCCTGCAGTGAATTGAATGCAGGCTCGTATTGCATCTCCCAAGACGAAGGGATGTCTGAATCCCCTGTGGTGACCACAGAGAAAGACCTAGTTGTCCGCCTCATCGCGACCGGAGGCCTCACATCCTTTGAAAACTCGAGAGGTCCGCGGAGATCAATGCTTCCAAAGGAGACGATGCCCGCCTCCTCTTAAAAATGGATAGGAGTCCCAGGATCCCTGTGGCACGTGGAAAGGGAACCTGGGTCTCCCGCCTTACGTGGAGACGCGTCCCAATTGCCATGCCAACACTCGAGGAGAATCCCGAGTTGTCCCTCGCACCAAGGCAGGAGTCCTGACGTCGCTGAACAAACACGTGTCTGGAAGGGCCCTCCCCGTGGTAACTCGAGAATATTCCCCAGGTTCCAGCCGCAACTTGAGAAAAACCATGAGACTTCCCCTCACCGCGAAATGAGGCCCGATTCCCCTGCACTGCGTGCAGAGCAATTCCGTGTTCCACATCAAACGTGAAAGGAGCCTTAATTTCCTTGATGGCACTCCAGAGAAAACCCAAGATCACTGTCTCAAGTCTAGAGGGATCCTGAGGTCATTGGAGCAACACGAAAGGGCTCCGTGGACCCCAAATCAACCCGAGATGAGAGCTTAGTCCCTGGCTTCGACTCAAGAGGAATACCAACTTTCCACAAGCACCATAAGAGGAGGCTTCTCTCAGCTACAGGTATGTGAGAGGGACCATGGGTTTGTGGCCTCAAGTGGAATGGACAGCGAGATGCTCTGACTTGAAGTAAGGCCAGATATCCCTGCAGTGAATTGAATGCAGGCTCGTCTTGCATCTCCCAAGATGAAGGGATGTCTGAATCCCCTGTGGAGACAAAAGAGGAAGACCTAGTCCTCCGCCTCATCGCGACAAGAGGCCTCACATCCTTTGAAAATTCGAGAGGTCTGGGGAGATAAATGCTTCCAAAGGAGACGATGCCTGACTCCTCTTGAAAATGGATAGGAGTCCAAGGATCCCTGTCGCACGTGGAAAGGGACCCTGGTTCCCCGCCTCACGTAGAGACGCGTCCCATTTGCCATGCCAAGACTCGAGGAGAATCCAGAGGTTCCCTCGCACCTAGACACGAGTCCTGACGTCGCTGAATAAACACGTGTATGGAAGGGCCCTCCCCGTCGTAACTCGAGAATATACCCCAGGTTCCGGCCGCAACTCGAGAAAAACCATGAGACTTCCCCCTCGCCGCGAGATGAAGCCCTTTTTCACTGCACTGTGTGCAGAGCAATTCCGTATCCCATATCAAACTTGAAATGAGGCTTGATTTCCTTGATGGCACTCCAGAGAAAAAGCAAGATCACTGTCTCAAGTCTAGAGGGATCCTGAGGTCACTGTAGAAACACGAAAGGGCTCCGTGGACCCCAAATCAACTCGAGATGAGAGCTTAGTCCCTGACTTCGACTCAAGAGGAATACAAACTTCCCACAAGCACCTCAAGAGGAGGCTTCTCTCAGCTACAGGTACGTGAGAGGGACCCTGAGTTTGTGGCCTCAAGTAGAATGGACACCGAGATGCACTGACTCGAAGTAAGGCCGTTTATCCCTGCAGTGAATTGAATGCAGGCTCGTCTTGAATCTCCCAAGACGAAGGGATGTCTCAATCACCTGTGGAGACCACAGAGAAAGACCTAGTTCTCCGCCTCATCGCGACCGGAGGCCTCACATCCTTTGAAAATTGGAGAGGTCAGTGGAGATCAATGCTTCCAAAGGAGACGATGCCTGACACCTCTTGAAAATGGATAGGAGTTCCAGGATCCCTCTGGCACTTGAAGGGGACCGTTGGTCTCCCTTCTCACGTGGAGACGCGTCCCAATTGCCATGCCGAGACTCGACGAGAATCCCGAGGTGTCCCTCGCACCTAGGCAGGAGTCCTGACATCGCTGAACAAACACATGTCTGGAAGGGCCCTCCCCGTTGTAACTCGAGAATATCCCCCAGGTCCCCGCCGCAACTCGAGAAAAACCATGAGAATTCCCCCTCGCCTCGAGATGAGGCCCGATTCCCCTGCACTGCGTGCAGAGCAGTTCCGTGTTCCACATCAAACGTGAAAGGAGCCTTGATTTCCTTGATGGCACTCCAGAGAAACCCAAGATCACTGTCTCAAGTCTAGAGGGATCCTGAGGTCACTGTAGCAAGACGAAAGGGCTCCGTGGACCCCAAATCAACTCGAGATGAGAGCTTAGTCCCTGGCTTCGACTCAAGAGGAACACCAACTTTCCACAAGCACCTTAAGAGGAGGCTTCTCTCAGCTACAGGTATGTGAGTGGGACCCTGAGTTTGTGGCCTCAAGTGGAATGAACACCGAGATGCTCAGACTCGAAGTAAGGCCGGATATCCCTGCAGTGAATTGAATGCAGGCTCGTCATGCATCTCCAAGACGAAGGGATGTCTGCATCCCATGTGGAGACCAGAGAGAAAGACCTAGTTCTCCGCCTCATCGCGACCGGAGGCCTCACATCCTTTGAAAACTCGAGAGGTCCGCGGAGATCAATGCTTCCAAAGGAGACGATGCCTGACTCCTCTTGCAAATGGATAGGAGTCCCAGGATCCCTGTGGCACGTGGAAAGGGACACTGGGTCTCCCGCCTCACGTGGAGACGCGTCCCAATTGCCATGCCAAGACTCGAGGAGAATCCCGAGGTGTCCCTCGCACCTAGACAGGAGTCCTGACGTCGCTGAACAAACACGTGTCTGGAAGGGCCCTCCCCGTCGTAACTCGAGAATATACACCAGGTTCCGGCCGCAACTCGAGAAAAAACAGGAGACTTCCCCCTTGCCGCGAGATGAAGCCCGATTCCCCTGCACTGCATGCAGAGCAATTCCGTGTTGCACATCAAACGTGAAAGGAGCCTTGATTTCCTTGATGGCACTCCAGAGAAAACCCAAGATCACTGTCTCAAGTCTAGAGGGATCCTGAGGTCACTGGAGCAACACGAAAGGGCTCCTAGGACCCCAAATCAACTCGAGATGAGAGCTTAGTCCCTGGCTTCGACTCAAGAGGAATACCAACTCTCCAAAAGCACCTCAAGAGGAGGCTTCTCTCAGCTACAGGTATGTGAGAGGCACCCTGAGCTTGTGGCTGCAAGTGAAATGGACACCGAGATGCTCTGACTCGAAGTAAGGCCGGATATCCCTGCAGTTAATTGAGTGCAGGCTCGTCTTGCATCTCCCAAGACGAAGGGATGTCTGAATCCCCTGTGGAGACCACAGAGATAGACCTAGTTCTCCGCCTCATCGCGACCGGAGGCCTCACATTCTTTGAAAACTCGAGAGGTCCGCGGAGATCAATGTTTCCAAATTAGACGATGCCTGACTCCTCTTGAAAATGGATAGGAGTCCCAGGATGCCTGTGGCACGTGGAAAGGGACCCTGGGTCTCCCGCCTCACGTGTAGACGGGTCCCAATTGCCATGCCAAGACTCGAGGAGAATCCAGAGTTGTCCCTCGCACCTAGGCAGGAGTCCTGACGTCGCTGAACAAACACGTGTCTGGAAGGGCCATCCTCGATGTAACTCGAGAATATACCCCAGGTTCCCGCCGTAACTCGAGAAAAACCATGAGACTTCCCCCTCGCCTGGAGATGAGTCCCGATTCTGCTGCACTGCGTGCAGAGCAATTCCGTATCCCACATCAAACGTGAAAGGAGCCTTGATTTCCTTGATGGCACTCCAGAGAAAACCCAAGATCACTGTCTCAAGTCTAGAGGGATCCTGAAGTCACTGTAGCAACACGAAAGGGCTCTGTGTACCCCAAATCAACTCCAGATGAGAGCTTAGTCCCTGGCTTCGACTCAAGAGGAATACCAACTTTCCACAAGCACCTCAAGAGGAGGCTTCTCTCAGCTACAGGTATGTGAGAGGGACCTTGAGTTTGTGGACACAAGTGGAATGGACACCGATAAGCTCTGACTCAAAGTTAGGCCGGATATCCCTGCAGTGAATTGAATGCAGGCTCGTCTTGCATCTCCCAAGACGAAGGGATGTCGGAATCCCATGTGGAGACCACAGAGAAAGACCTAGTTCTCCGCCTCATCGCGACCGGAAGTCTCACATCCTTTGAAAACTCGAGAGGTCCGGGGAGATCAATGCTTCCAAAGGAGACGATGCCTGACTCCTCTTGAAAATGGATAGAAGTCCCAGGATCCGTGTGGGACGTGGAAAGGGACCCTGGGTCTCCCGCCTCACGTGGAGACGCGTTCCAATTGCCATGCCAAGACTCGAGGAGAATCCCGAGGTGTCCCTCGCACCTAGGCAGGAGTCCTGACGTCGCTGAAGAAACACGTGTTTGGAAGGGACCTCCCCATCGTAACTCGAGAATATACCCCAGGTTCCGGTCGCAACTCGAGAAAAACCATGAGACTTCCCCCTCGCCGCGAGATGAGGCCCGATTCCCCTGTACTGCGTGCAGAGCAATTCCATGTTCCACATCAAACGTGAAAGGAGCCTTGATTTCCTTGATGGCACTCCAGAGAAAACCCAAGATCACTGTTTCAAGTCTAGAGGGATCGTGAGGTCACTGTAGCAAAATAAAAGGGCTCCGTGGACCCCAATTCAACTCGAGATGAGAGCTTAGTCCCTGGCTTCGACTCAAGAGGAATACCAACTTTCCACAAGCACCTCAAGAGGAGGCTTCTCTCAGCTACAGGTATGTGAGAGGGACCCTGAGTTTGTGGCCTCAAGTGGAATGGACACCGAGATGCTCTGACTCGAAGTAAGGCAGGATATCCCTGCAGTGAATTGAATGCCGGCTCGTCTTGCATCTCCCAAGACGAAGGGATGTCTGCATCCCCTGTGGAGACCACAGAGAAAGACCTACTTCTCCGCCTCATCTCGACCGGAGGCCTCACATCCTTTGAAAACTCGAGAGGTCCCTGGAGACCAATGCTTCCAAAGGAGACGATGCCTCACTCCTCTTGAAAATGGATAGGAGTCCCAGGATCCCTGTGGCACGTGGAAAGGGACCCTGGGTCTCCCGCCTCACGTGGAGACGCGTCCCAATTGCCATGCCAAGACTCGAGGAGAATCCCGAGGTGTCCCTCGCACCTAGGCAGGAGTCCTGACTTCGCTGAGCAAACACGTGTCTGGAAGGGCCCTCCCCGTCGTAACTCGAGAATATACCCCAGGTTCCGGCCGCAACTTGAGAAAAACCATGAGACATCCCTCTTGCCGCGAGATCAAGCCCGATTCCCCTGCACTGCGTGCAGAGCAATTCCGTGTTCCAAATCAAACGAGAAAAAAGCCTTGATTTCCTTGATGGCACTCCAGAGAAATCCCAAGATCACTGTCTCAAGTCTAGAGGGATCCTGAGGTCACTGTAGCAACACGAAAGGGCTCCGTGGACCCCAAATCAACTCGAGATGAGAGCTTAGTCCCTGGCTTCGACTCAAGAGGAATACCAACTTTCCACAAGCACCTCAAGAGGAGGCTTCTCTCAGCTACAGTTATATGAGAGGGACCCTGATTTTGTGGCCTCAAGTGGAATGGACACCGAGATGCTCTGACTCGAGGTAAGGCCGAATATCCCTGCAGTGAATTGAATGCAGGCTCGTCTTGCATCTCCCAAGACGAAGGTATGTGTGAATCCCCTGTGGAGACCACAGAGAAAGACCTAGTTCTCCACCTCATCGCGACCGGAGGCCTCACATCCTTTGAAAACTCGAGAGGTCCGCGGAGATCAATGCTTCCAAAGGAGAAGATGCCTGACTCCTCTTGAAAATGGATTGGAGTCCCAGGATCCGTGTAGCACGTGGAACGGGACCCTGGGTCTCCCGCCTCACGTGGAGACGCGTCCCAATGGCAATGCCAAGACTCGAGGAGAATCCCGAGGTGTCCCTGGCACCTAGGCAGGCGTCCTGACGTCGCTGAACAAACACGTGTCTGGAAGGGCCCTCCCCGTAGTAACTTGAGAATGTACCCCAGGTTCCGGCCGCAACTCGAGAAAAATCATGAGACTTCCCCCTCGCCGCGAGATGAGGCCCGATTCCCCTGCACTGCGTGCAGAGCAATTCCGTGTTCCACATCAAACGTGAAAGGAGCCTTGATTTCCTTGATGGCACTCCAGAGAAAACCCAAGATCACTGTCTCAAGTCTAGAGAGATCCTGAGGTCACTGGAGCAACAGGAAACGGCTCCATGGACCCTAAATCAACTCGAGATGAGAGCTTAGTCCCTGGCTTCGACTCAAGGGGAATACCAACTTTCCACAAGCACCTCAAGAGGAGGCTTCTCTCAGCTACAGGTATGTGAGAGGGACCCTGAGTTTTTGGCCTCACGTAGAATGGACACCGAAATGCTCTGACTCGAAGTAAGGCCGGATATCCCTGCAGTGAATTGAATGCAGGCTCGTCTTGCATCTCCCAAGACGAAGGGGTGTCTGAATCCCTTGTGGAGACCACAGACAAAGACCTAGTTCTCAGCCTCATCGCGACCGGAGGCCTCACATCCTTTGAAAACTCGAGAGGTCCGGGGAGATCAATGCTTCAAAAGGAGACGATGCCTGACTCTTCTTGAAAATGGATAGGAGTCTCAGGATCCCTTTGGCACGTGGAAAGAGACACTGGGTCTTCCGCCTCACGTGGAGACCCGTCCCAATTGCCATGCCAAGACTCGAAGAGTATCCCGAGGTGTCCCTCGCACCTAGGCAGGAGTCCTGACTTCGCTGAACAAACACGTGTCTGGAAGGGCCCTCCCCGTAGTAACTTTAGAATGTACACCAGGTTCCGGCCGCAACTCGAGAAAAACCATGAGACATCCCCCTCGCCGCGAGATGTGGTCCGGTTCCCCTGCACATTGTGCAGAGCAATTCCGTGTTCCACATCAAACGTGAAAGGAGCCTTGATTTCCTTGATGGCACTCCAGAGAAAACCCAAGATCACTGTCTCAAGTCTAGAGGGATCCTGAGGTCACTGGAGCAACAGGAAAGGGCTCCGTGGACCCTAAATCAACTCGAGATGAGAGCTTAGTCCCTGGCTTCGACTCAAGGGTCATACCAACTTTCCACAAGCACCTCAAGAGGAGGCTTCTCTCAGCTACAAGTATGTGAGAGGGACCCTGAGTTTGTGGCCTCAAGTGGAATTGACACGGAGATGCTCTGACTCGAAGTAAGGCCAGATATCCCTGCAGTGAATTGAATGCCGGCTCGTCTTGCATCTCCCAAGACGAAGGGATGTCTGAATCCCCTGTGGAGACAACAGAGAAGGAACTAGTTCTCTGCCTCATCGCGACCGGAGGCCTCACATCCTTTGAAAACTCGAGAGGTCCGCGGAGACCAATACTTCCAAAGGAGACGATGCCTAACTCCTCTTGAAAATGAATAGGAATCCCAGGATCCTGTGGCACGTGGAAAGAGACACTGGGTCTACCGCCTCATGTGGAGACGCGTCCCAATTGCCATGCCAAGCCTCGGGGAGAATACCGAGTTGTCCATCGAACCTAGGCCTGGGTTTTGACGTCGATGAGCAAAGGCGTGTCTGGAAGGGCACCCCAGTCGTAACTCGAGCATATACCCCAGATTCCGGCCGCAACTCGAGAAAAACCATGAGACTTCCCCCTCGCCCCGAGATGAGGCCCGATACCGTGCACTGCGTGCAGAGCAATTCCGTGTCCACATCAAATGTGAACGGAGCCTTGATTTCCTTGATGGCACTCCAGAGAAACCCCAAGATCACTGTCTCAAGTCTAGAGGGATCCTGAGGTCACTGGAGCAACACGAAAGGGCTCCGTGGAAACCAAGTAAACTCGAGATGAGAGCTTAGTCCCTGGCTTCGATTCAAGAGGAATACCAACTTTCCACAAGCACCTCAAGAGGAGGTTTCTCTCAGCTACAGGTATGTGAGAGGGACCCTGAGTTTTTGGCCTCAAGTGGAATGGACACCGGGATGCTCGGACTCGAAGTAAGGCCGGATATCTCTGCAGTGAATTGAAAGCAGGCTCGTCTTGCATCTCCCAAGACGAAGGGATGTCTGAATCCCCTTTGGAGACCACAGAGAAAGACCTAGTTCTCCACGTCATCGCGACCGGAGGCCTCACATCCTTTGAAAACTCGAGAGGTCCGCGGAGATCAATGCTTCCAAAGGAGAAGATGCCTGACTCCTCTTGAAAATGGATAGGAGTCCCAGGATCCGTGTGGCACGTGGAAAGGGACACTGGGTCTCCCGCCTCACGTGGAGACGCGTCCCAATGGCAATGCCAAGACTCGAAGAGAATCCCGAGGTGTCCCTGGCACCTAGGCAGGCGTCCTGACGTCGCTGAACAAACACGTGTCTGGAAGGGCCCTCCCCGTAGTAACTTGAGAATGTACCCCAGGTTCCGGCCGCAACTCGAGAAAAATCATGAGACTTCCCCCTCGCCGCGAGATGAGGCCCGATTCCCCTGCACTGCGTGCAGAGCAATTCCGGGTTCCACATCAAACGTGAAAGGAGCCTTGATTTCCTTGATGGCACTCCAGAGAAAACCCAAGATCACTGTCTCAAGTCTAGAGAGATCCTGAGGTCACTGGAGCAACAGGAAAGGGCTCCATGGACCCTAAATCAACTCGAGATGAGAGCTTAGTCCCTGGCTTCGACTCAAGGGGAATACCAACTTTCCACAAGCACCTCAAGAGGAGGCTTCTCTCAGCTACAGGTATGTGAGAGGGACCCTGAGTTTTTGGCCTCACGTAGAATGGACACCGAAATGCTCTGACTCGAAGTAAGGCCGGATATCCCTGCAGTGAATTGAATGCAGGCTCGTCTTGCATCTCCCAAGACGAAGGGGTGTCTGAATCCCTTGTGGAGACCACAGAGAAAGACCTAGTTCTCCGCCTCATCGCGACCGGAGGCCTCACATCATTTGAAAACTCGAGAGGTCCGGGGAGATCAATGCTTCAAAAGGAGACGATGCCTGACTCTTCTTGAAAATGGATAGGAGTCTCAGGATCCCTTTGGCACGTGGAAAGAGACACTGGGTCTTCCGCCTCACGTGGAGACCCGTCCCAATTGCCATGCCAAGACTCGAAGAGTATCCCGAGGTGTCCCTCGCACCTAGGCAGGAGTCCTGACTTCGCTGAACAAACACGTGTCTGGAAGGGCCCTCCCCGTAGTAACTTTAGAATGTACACCAGGTTCCGGCCGCAACTCGAGAAAAACCATGAGACATCCCCCTCGCCGCGAGATGTGGTCCGGTTCCCCTGCACATTGTGCAGAGCAATTCCGTGTTCCACATCAAACGTGAAAGGAGCCTTGATTTCCTTGATGGCACTCCAGAGAAAACCCAAGATCACTGTCTCAAGTCTAGAGGGATCCTGAGGTCACTGGAGCAACAGGAAAGGGCTCCGTGGACCCTAAATCAACTCGAGATGAGAGCTTAGTCCCTGGCTTCGACTCAAGGGTCATACCAACTTTCCACAAGCACCTCAAGAGGAGGCTTCTCTCAGCTACAAGTATGTGAGAGGGACCCTGAGTTTGCGGCCTCAAGTGGAATTGACACGGAGATGCTCTGACTCGAAGTAAGGCCAGATATCCCTGCAGTGAATTGAATGCCGGCTCGTCTTGCATCTCCCAAGACGAAGGGATGTCTGAATCCCCTGTGGAGACAACAGAGAAGGAACTAGTTCTCTGCCTCATCGCGACCGGAGGCCTCACATCCTTTGAAAACTCGAGAGGTCCGCAGAGACCAAAACTTCCAAAGGAGTCGATGCCTAACTCCTCTTGAAAATGAATAGGAATCCCAGGATCCTGTGGCACGTGGAAAGAGACACTGGGTCTACCGCCTCATGTGGAGACGCGTCCCAATTGCCATGCCAAGCCTCGGGGAGAATACCGAGTTGTCCATCGAACCTAGGCCTGGGTTTTGACGTCGATGAGCAAAGGCGTGTCTGGAAGGGCACCCCAGTCGTAACTCGAGCATATACCCCAGATTCCGGCCGCAACTCGAGAAAAACCATGAGACTTCCCCCTCGCCCCGAGATGAGGCCCGATTCCGTGCACTGTGTGCAGAGCAATTCCGTGTCCACATCAAATGTGAACGGAGCCTTGATTTCCTTGATGGCACTCCAGAGAAAACCCAAGATCACTGTCTCAAGTCTAGAGGGATCCTGAGGTCACTGGAGCAACACGAAAATGCTCCGTGGACCCCAAATCAACTCGAGATGAGAGCTTAGTCCCTGGCTTCGACTCAAGAAGAATACCAACTTTCCACAAGCACCTCAAGAGGAGGCTTCTCTCAGCTACAGGTATGTGAGAGGGACCCTGAGTTTGTGGCCTCAAGTGGAATGGACACAGAGATTCTCTGACTCGAAGTAAGGCCGGATATCCCTGCAGTGAATTGAATGCAGGCTTGTCTTGCATCTCCCAAGACGTAGGGATGTCTGAATCCCCTGTGGAGACCACAGAGAAAGACCTAGTTCTCCGCCTCATCGTGACCGGAGTCCTCACATCCTTTCAAAACTGGAGAGGGCCGAGGAGATCAATGCTTCCAAAGGAAACGATGCCTGACTCCTCTTGAAAATGGATAGGAGTCACAGGACCCTGTGGCACGTGGAAAGGGACACTGGGTCTCCCGCCTCACCTGGAGACGCGTCCCAATTCCTATGCCAAGCCGCGGGGAGAATACCGAGGTGTCCATCAAACCTAGGCAGGAGTCCTGACGTCGCTGAAGAAACACATCTCTGGAAGGGCCCTCCCCGTCGTAACTCGAGAATATACCCCAGGTTCCGGCCGCAACTCGAGAAAAAATTTGAGACTTCCCCCTCGCCACGAGATGAGGCCCGATTCCCCTGCACTGCGTGTAGAGCAATTCCGTGTTCCACATCAAACATGAAAGGAGCCTTGATTTCCTTGATGGCACTCCAGAGAAACCCCAAGATCACTGTCTCAAGTCTAGAGGGATCCTGAGGTCACTGGAGCAACACGAAAGGGCTCCGTGGAAACCAAGTAAACTCGAGATGAGAGCTTAGTCCCTGGCTTCGATTCAAGAGGAATACCAACTTTCCACAAGCACCTCAAGAGGAGGCTTCTCTCAGCTACAGGTATGTGAGAGGGACCCTGAGTTTTTGGCCTCAAGTGGAATGGACACCGGGATGCTCGGACTCGAAGTAAGGCCGGATATCTCTGCAGTGAATTGAAAGCATGCTCGTCTTTCATCTCCCAAGATGAAGGGATGTCTGAATCCCCTGTGGAGACCACAGAGAAAGAACTATTTCTCCACCTCATCGCGACGAAAGGCCTCACATACTTTGAAAATTCGAGAGGTCCGCGGAGATCAATGCTTCCAAAGGAGACGATGCCTGACTCCTATTGAAAATAGATAGGAGTCCCAGGATCCCTGTGGCACGTGGAAAGGGACCCTAGGTCTCCCGCCTCACGTGGAGACACGTCCCAATTGCCATGCCAAGCCTTGGGGAGATACCGAGGTGTCCATCGAACGTAGGCATTGGTTCTGACGTCGCTGAACAAACACGTGTCTGGAAGGGCCCTCCCCGTCGTGACTCGAGAATATACCCCAGGTTACGGCCGCAACTCGAGAAAAACCATGAGACTGCCCCCTCGCTGCGAGATGAGTCCCGATTCCCCTACACTGCGTGCAGAGCAATTCCGTGTTCCACATCAAATGTGAACGGAGCCTTGATTTCCTTGATGGCACTCCAGAGAAAACCCAAGATCACTGTCTCAAGTCTAGAGGGATCCTGAGGTCACTGGAGCAACACGAAAGGGCTCCGTGGACCCCAAATCAACTCGAGATGAGAGCTTAGTCCCTGGCTTCAACTAAAGAGGAATACAAACTTTTCACCAGCACCTCAAGAGGAGGCTTCTCTCAGCTACAGGTATCTGAGAGAAACCCTGAGTTTGTGGCCTCAAGTGGAATGGACACTGAGATGCTCTGACTCGAAGTAAGGCCTGATATCCCAACAGTGAATTGAATGCAGGCTCGTCTTGCATCTCCCAAGACGAAGGGATGTCTGAATCCCCTGTGGAGACCACAGAGAAAGACCTAGTTCTCCGCCTCATCGCGACCGCAGTCCTCACATCCTTTGAAACCTCGAGAGATCCACGGATATCAATGCTTCCAAAGGAGACGATGCCTGACTCCTCTTGAAAATGGATAGGAGTCCCAGGATCCCTGTGGCACGTGGAAAGGGACCCTGGGTCTCCCGCCTCACGTGGAGACGCGTCCCAATTTCCATGCCAATACTCGAGGAGAATCCCGAGGTGTCCCTCGCACCTAGGCAGGAGTCCTGACGTCGAGGAACAAACACGTATCCGGACGGGCCCTCCCCGTCGTAACTCGAGAATATACCACAGGTTCCGGCCGCAACTTAAGAAAAACCATGAGACTTCCCCCTCGTCGCGAGACGAGGCCCGATTCCCCTGCACTGCGTGCAGAGCAATTCCGTGTTCCACATCAAACGTGAAAGGAGCCTTGATTTCCTTGATGGCACTCCAGAGAAAACCCAAGATCACTGTCTCAAGTCTAGAGGGATACTGAGGTCACTGGAGCAACACGAAAGGGCTCCGTGGACCCCAAATCAACTCGAGATGAGAGCTTAGTCCCTGGCTTCGACTCAAGAGGAATACCAACTTTACACAAGCACCTCAAGAGGAGGCTTGTCTCAGCTACAGGTATGTGAGAGGGACCCTGAGTTTGTGGCCTCCAGTGGAATGGACACCGAGATACTCTGACTCGAAGTAAGGCCGGATATCCCTGCAGTGAATTGAATGCAGGCTCGTCTTGCATCTCCCAAGACAAAGGGATGATTTATTCCCCTGTGGAGACAACAGAGAAAGACCTAGTCGTCCAACTCAACGCGACCGGAGGCCTCACATCCTTTGAAAACTCGAGAGGTCCGCGGAGATCAATGCTTCCAAAGGAGACGATGCCTGCCTCCTCTTGAAAATGGATAGGAGTCCCAGGATCCCTGTGGCACGTGGAAAGGGAACCTGGGTCTCCCGCCTCACATGGAGACGCGTCCCAATTGCGATGCCAAGACTCGAGGAGAATCCCGAGGTGTCCCTCGCACCTAGGCAGGAGTCCGGACGTCGCTGAACAAACACGTGTCTGGAAGGGCCCTCCCCGTCGTAACTCGAGAATATACCCCAGGTTCCGGCCGCAACTCGAGAAAAACCATGAGACTTCCCCCTCGCCGCGAGATGAGGCCTGATTCCCCAGCATTGCGTGCAGAGCAATTCCGTGTTCCACATCAAACGTGAAAGGATCCTTGATTTCCTTGATGGCACTCCAGAGAAAACCCAAGATCACTGTCTCAAATCTAGAGGGATCCTGAGGTCACTGGAGCAACACGAAAGGGCTCCTTGGACCCCAAATCAACTTGAGATGAGAGCTTTTCCCTGGCTTCGACTCAAGAGGAATACCAACTTTCCACAAGCACCTCAAGAAGAGGCTTCTCTCAGCTACAGTTATGTGAGAGGGACCCTGAGTTTGTGGCCTCAAGTGGAATGGACACCGAGATGCTCTGACTCGAAGTAAGGCCGGATATCCCTGCAGTGAATTGAATGCAGGCTCGTCTTGCATCTCCCAAGACGAAGGGATGTCTGAATCCCCTGTGGAGACCACAGAGAAAGACCTAGTCCTCTGCCTCAACGCGACCGGAGGCCTCACATCCTTTGAAAACTCGAGAGGTGTGCGGAGATCAATGCTTCCAAAGGAGACGATGCCTGACTCCTCTAGAATATAGATAGGAGTCCCAGGATCCCTGTGGCACGTGAAAAGGGACCCTGGGTCTCCCACCTCACGTGGAGACACGTCCCAATTGCCATGCCAAGACTCGAGGAGAATCCCGAGGTGTCCCTCGCACCTAGGCAGGAGTCCTGACGTCGCTGAACAAACACGTGTCTGGAAGGGCCCTCCCCGTCGAAACTCGAGAATATACCCTAGGTTCCGGCCGCAACTCGAGAAAAACCATGAGACTTCCCCCTCGCCGCGAGATGAGGCCCGATTCCCCTGCACTGCATGCAGAGCAATTCCGTGTTCCACATCAAACGTGAAAGGAGCCTTGATTTCCTTGATGGCCCTCCAGAGAAAACCCAAGATCACTGTCTCAAGTCTATAGGGATCCTGAGGTCACTGGAGCAACACGAAAGGGCTCCGTGGACCCCAAATCAACTCGAGATGAGAGCTTAGTCCCTGGCTTCGACTCAAGAGGAATACGAACTTTCCACAAGCACCTCAAGAGGAGGCTTCTCTCAGCTACAGGTATATTTGAGGGACCCTGAGTTTGTGGCCTCAAGTGGAATGGACACCGAGATGCTCTGACTCGAAGTGAGGCCGGATATCCCTGCAGTGAATTGAATGCAGGCTCGTCTTGCATCTGCCAAGACGAAGGGTTGTCTGAATCCCCTGTGGAGACCACAGAGAAAGACCTAGTCCTCCACCTCAATGCAACCGGAGGCCTCATATCCTTTGAAAACTCGAGAGGTCCGCGGAGATCAATACTTCCGAAGGAGACGATGCCTGATTCTTCTTGAAAATGGATAGGAGTCCCAGGATCCCTGTGGCACGTGGAAAGGGACACTGGGTCTCCCGCCTCAGGTGGAGACGCGTCCCAATTGCCATGCCAAGACTCGAGGAGTATCCCGAGGTGTCCCTCGCACATAGGCAGGAGTCCTGACGTCGCTGAACAAACACGTGTCTGGAAGGGCCCTCCCCGTCGTAACTCGAGAATATACCCCAGGTTCCGGCCGGAACTCGAGAAAAACCATGAGACATCCCCCTTGCCGCGAGATGAGGCCCGATTCCCCTGCACTGCGTGCAGAGCAATTCCGTGTTCCACATCAAACGTAAAAGGAGCCTTGATTTCCTTGATGGCACTCCAGAGAAAACCCAAGATCACTGTCTCAAGTCTAGAGGGATCCTGAGGTCACTGGAGCAACACGAAAGGGCTCCGTGGACCCCAAATCAACTCGAGATGAGAGCTTATTCCCTGGCTTCGACTCAAGCGGAAAACCACCTTTCCACAAGCACCTCAAGAGAAGGCTTCTCTCAGCTACAGGTATGTGAGAGGGACCCTGAGTTTGTGGCCTCAAGTGGAATGGACACCGAGATGCTCTGACTCGAAGTAAGGCCGCATATCCCTGCAGTGAATTGAATGCAGGCTCGTCTTGCATCTCCCAAGAAGAAGGGATTTCTGAATCCCCTGTGGATACCACAGAGAAAGACCGAGTTCTCCGCCTCATCGCGACCAGAGGACTCACATACTTTGAAAACTCGAGAGGTCCGCGGAGATCAATACTTCCGAAGGAGACGATGCCTGATTCTTCTTGAAAATGGATAGGAGTCCCAGGATCCCTGTGGCACGTGGAAAGGGACCCTGGGTCTCCCGCCTCACGTGGAGACGCGTCCAAATTGCCATGCCAAGACTCGAGGACCATCCCGAGTTGTCCCTGGCACCTAGGCAGGAGTCCTGACGTCGGTGAACAAACACGTGTCTGGAAGGGCCCTCCCCGTCGTAACTCGAGAATATACCCCAGGTTCGGGCCGCAACTCGAGAAAAACCATGAGATTTCCCCCGCGCCGCGAGTTGAGGCCCGATTCCCCTGCACTGCATGCAGAGCAATTCCGTGTTCCACATCAAACGTGAAAGGAGCCTTGATTTCCTTGATGGCACTCCAGAGAAAACCCAAGATCACTGTCTCAAGTCTAGAGGGATCCTGAGGTCACTGGACCAAAAGGAAAGGGCTCCGTGGACCCCAAATCAACTCGAGATGAGAGCTTAGTCCCTGGCTTCGAATCAAGTGGAATACCAACTTTCCACAAGCACCTCAAGAGGAGGCTTCTCTCAGCTACAGGTATGTGAGAGGAACCCTGAGTTTGTGGCCTCAAGTGGAATGGACACCGAGATGCTCTGACTCGAAGTAAGGCATGATATCCCTGCAGTGAATTGAATGCAGGCTCGTCTTGCATCTCCCAAGACGAAGGGTTGTCTGAATCCCCTGTGGAGACCACAGAGAAAGACCGAGTTCTCCGCCTCATTGCGACCGGAGGCCTCACATCCTTTGAAAACTCGAGAGGTCCGCGGAGATCAATGCTTCCTAAGGAGACGATGACTGACTCCACTTGAAAATGGATAGGAGTCCAAGAAACCCTGAGGCACCTGGAACGGGACCCTGGGTCTCCCGCCTCACGTGGAGACTTGTCCTAATTGCCATGCCAAGACTCGAGGAGAATCCCGATGTGTTCCTCGCACCTAGGCACTAGTCCTGACGTCGCTGAACAAACACTTGTCTGGAAGGGCCCTCCCCGTCGTAACTCAAGAATATACCCCAGGTTCCGGCCGCAACTCGAGAAAAACCATAAGACTTCCCCCTCGCCTTGAGATGTGGCCCGATTCTCCTGCACTGCGTGCAGACCAATTCCGTGTTCCACATCAAACGTGAAAGGATTCTTGATTTCCTTGCTGGCACTCCAAAGAAAAGCCAAGATCACTGTCTCATGTCTAGAGGGATCCTGAGGTCACTGTAGCAACCCGAAAGGGCTCCGTGGACCCCAAATCAACTCGAGATGAGAGCTTTGTCCCTGGCTTCGACTCAAGAGGAATACCAACTTTCCAAAAGCTCCTCAAGAGGAGGTTTCTCTCAGCTACAGGTATGTGAGAGGGACCCTGAGTTTGTGGCCTCAAGTGGAATGGACACCGAGATGCTCTGACTCAATGTAAGGCCGGATATCCCTGCAGTGAATTGAATGCAGGCTCGTCGTGGATCTCCCAAGACGAAGGGATGTCTGAATCCCCTGTGGAGACCACAGACAAAGACCTAGATCTCCGCCTCATCGCGACCATAGGCATCACATCCTTTGAAAACTCGAGAGGTCCGCGGAGATCAATGCTTCCTAAGGAGACGATGCCTGACTCCTCTTGAAAATGGATAGGAGTCCCTGAATCCCTGTGGCACGTGGAAAGGGAGCCTGGGTCTTCGGCCTCACTGGAGACGCGTTCCAATTGCCATGCCAAGGCTCAAGGAGAATCCCGAGGTGTCCGTCGCAGCTAGGCAGGAGTCCTAACGTCGCTGAACAAACACGTGTCTGGAAGGGCCCTCCCCATCGTAACTCGAGAATATACCCCAGGTTCGGGCTGCAACTCGAGAAAAACCATGAGCCTTCCCAGTCGCCGCAAGATGAGGCCCGATTCCCCTGCACTGCGTGCAGAGAAATTCCGTGTTCCACATCAAACGTGAAAGGAGCCTTGATTTCCTTGATGGCACTCCAGAGAAAACCCAAGATCACTGTCTCAAGTCGAGAGGGATCCTGAGGTCACTGTAGCAACACGAAAGGGGTCCGTGGACTCCAAATCAACTCGAGATGAGAGCTTCGTCCCTGGCTTCGACTCAAGAGGAATACCAACTTTCCATGAGCACCTCAAGAGGAGGCTTCTCTCAGCTAAAGGTATGTGAGAGGGACCCTGAGTTTGTGGCCTCAAGTGGAATGGACACCGAGATGCTCTGACTCGAAGTAAGGCCGGACATCCCTGCAGTGAATTGAATGCAGGCTCGTCTTGCATCTCCCAAGACGAAGGGTTGTCTGAATCCCCTGTGGAGACCACAGAGAAAGACCTCGTTCTCCGCCTCATCGAGACCGGAGGCCTCACATCCTTTGCAAACTGGAGAGGTCCGCGGAGATCAATGCTTCCAAAGGAGACGATGCCTGACTCCTCTTGAAAATGGATAGGAGTCCCAGGATCCCTGTGGCACGTGGAAAGGGACCCTGGGTCTCCCGCCTCACGTGGAGACGCATCCCAATTGCCATGCCAAGACTCGAGGAGAATCCCGAGGTGTCCCTCGCACCTAGGCAGGAGTCCTGACGTCGCTGAACAAACACGTGTCTGGAAGGGCCCTCCCCGTCATAACTCGAGAATATACACCAGTTTCGGGCCGCAACTCGAGAAAAACCATGAGATTTCCCCCTCGCCGCGTGTTGAGGCCCGATTCCCCTGCACTGCATGCAGAGCAATTCCGTGTTCCACATCAAACGTGAAAGGAGCCTTGATTTCCTTGATGGCACTCCAGAGAAAACCCAAGATCACTGTCTCAAGTCTAGAGGGATCCTGAGGTCACTGGACCAACAGGAAAGGGCTCCGTGGACCCCAAATCAACTCGAGATGAGAGCTTAGTCCCTGGCTTCGACTCAAGAGGAATACGAACATTCCACAAGCACCTCAAGAGGAGGCTTCTCTCAGCTACAGGTATATTTGAGGGACCCTGAGTTTGTGGCCTCAAGTGGAATGGACACCGAGATGCTCTGACTCGAAGTGAGGCCGGATATCCCTGCAGTGAATTGAATGCAGGCTCGTCTTGCATATCCCAAGACTTAGGGTTGTCTGAATCCGCTGTGGAGATGAAAGAGAAAGACCTCGTTCTCCGCCTCATCGAGAACGGAGGCCTCACATTCTTTGAAAACTGGAGAGGTCCGCGGAGATCAATGCTTCCAAAGGAGACGATGCCTGACTGCTCTTGAAAATGGATAGGAGTCCAAGGATCCCTGTGGCACGAGGAAAGGGACCCTGGGTCTCCCACCTCACGTGGAGACGCGTCCAAATTGCCATGCCAAGACTCGAGGAGAATCCCGAGGTGTCCCTCGCACCTAGGCAGAGGTCCTGACGTCGCTGAACAAACACGTGTCTGGAAGGGCCCTCCCCGTCGTAACTCGAGAATATACCCCAGGTTCCAGCCGCAACTCGAGAAAAACCATGAGCCTTCCTCCTTGCCGCGAGATGAGGCCCGATTCCCCTGCACTGCGTGCAGAGCAATTCCGTGTTCCACATCAAACGTGAAAGGATCCTTGATTTCCTTGATGGCACTCCAGAGAAAACCCAAGATCACTGTCTCAAGTCTAGAGGGATCCTGAGGTCACTGGAGCAACACGAAAGGGCTCCGTGGACCCCAAATCAACTCGAGATGAGAGCTTAGTCCCTGGCTTCGACTCAAGAGGAATACCAACTTTCCACAAGCACCTCAAGAGGAGGCTTCTCTCAGCTACAGGTACATTTGAGGGACCCTGAGTTTGTGGCCTCAAGTGGAATGGACACCGAGATGCTCTGACTCGAAGTGAGGCCGGATATCCCTGCAGTGAATTGAATGCAGGCTCGTCTTGCATCTCCCAAGACGAAGGGTTGTCTGAATCCCCTGTGGAGACCACAGACAAAGACCTAGTCCTCCACCTCAATGCAACCGGAGGCCTCATATCCTTTGAAAACTCGAGAGGTCCGCGGAGATCAATACTTCCGAAGGAGACGATGCCTGATTCTTCTTGAAAATGGATAGGAGTCCCAGGATCCCTGTGGCACGTGGAAAGGGACACTGGGTCTCCCGCCTCAGGTGGAGACGCGTCCCAATTGCCATGCCAAGACTCGAGGACAATCCCGAGGTGTCCCTGGCACATAGGCAGGAGTCCTGACGTCGCTGAACAAACACATGTCTGGAAGGGCCCTCCCCGTCGTAACTCGAGAATATACCCCAGGTTCCGGCCGGAACTCGAGAAAAACCATGAGACATCCCCCTTGCCGCGAGATGAGGCCCAATTCCCCTGCACTGCGTGCAGAGCAATTCCGTGTTCCACATCAAACGTGAAAGGAGCCTTGATTTCCTTGATGGCACTCCAGAGAAAACCCAAGATCACTGTCTCAAGTCTAGAGGGATCCTGAGGTCACTGGAGCAACACGAAAGGGCTCCGTGGACCCCAAATCAACTCGAGATGAGAGTTTATTCCCTGGCTTCGACTCAAGCGGAATACCACCTTTCAACAAGCACCTCAAGAGAAGGCTTCTCTCAGCTACAGGTGTGTGAGAGGGACCGTGAGTTTGTGGCCCCAAGTGGAATGGACACCGAGATGCTCTGACTCGAAGTAAGGCCGGATATCCCTGCAGTGAATTGAATGCAGGCTCGTCTTGCATCTCCCAAGATGAAGGGATGTCTGAATCCCATGTGGAGACCACAGAGAAAGACCGAGTTCTCCGCCTCATCGCGACTGGAGGCCTCACATCCTTTGAAAACTCGAGAGGTTCGGGGAGATCAATGCTTCCAAAGGAGACGATGCCTGACTCCTCTTGAAAATGGATAGGAGTCCCAGGATCACTGTGGCACGTGGAAAGGGACCCTGGGTCTCCCGCCTCACGTGGAGACGCGTCCCAATTGCCATGCCAAGGCTCGAAGAGAATCCCGAGGTGTCCCTCGCACTTAGGCAGGAGTCCTGACGTCGCTGGAAAAACACGTGTCTGGAAGGGCCCTCCCCATCGTAACTCGAGAATATACCACAGGTTCGGGCTACAACTCGAGAAAAACCATGAGCCTTCCCCCTCGCCGCAAGATGAGGCCTGATTCCCCTGCACTGCGTGCAGAGAATATCCGTGTTCCACATCAAACGTGAAAGGAGCCTTGATTTCCTTGATGGCACTCCAGAGAAACCCCAAGATCACTGTCTCAAGTCGAGAGGTATCCTGAGGTCACTGTAGCAAAACGAAAGGGCTCCGTGGACTCCAAATCAACTCGAGATGAGAGCTTCGTCCCTGGCTTCGACTCAAGAGGAATACCAACTTTCCACAAGCACTTCAAGAGGAGCCTTCTCTCAGCTACATGTATGTGAGAGGGTCCGTGAGTTTGTGGCCTCAAGCGGAATGGACACCGAGATGCTCTGACTCGAAGTATGGCCGGATATCCCTGCAGTAAATTGAATGAAGTCTCGTCTTGCATCTCCCAAGACGAAGGGATGTCTGAATCCCCTGTGGAGACCACAGAGAAAGACCTAGTTCTCCCTCTCATGGCGACCGGAGGCATCACATCCTTTGAAAACTCGAGAGGTCCGCGGAGATCAATGCTTCCTAAGGAGACGATGCCTGACTCCTCTTGAAAATGGATAGGAGTCCCAGAATCCCTGTGGCACGTGGAAAGGGACCCTGGCTCTTCCGCCTCACTGGAGACGCGTCCCAATTGCCATGCCAAGGCTCAAGGGGAATCCCGAGGTGTCCCTCGCACCTAGGCAGGAGTCCTGACGTCGCTGAACAAACACGTGTCTGGGAGGGCCCTCCCCATCGTAACTCGAGAATATACCCCAGGTTCGGGCTGCAACTCGAGAAAAACCATGAGACTTCCCCCTCGCCGCAAGATGAGGCCCGATTCCCCTGCACTGCGTGCAGAGAAATTCCTTGTTCCACATCAAACGTGAAAGGAGCCTTGATTTCCTTGATGGCACTCCAGAGAAACCCCAAGATCACTGTCTCAAGTCTAGAGGGATCCTGAGGTCACTGGAGCAACCCGAAAGGGCTCCGTGGACCCCAAATCAACTCGAGATGAGAGCTTCGTCCCTGGCTTCGACTCAAGAGGAATAACAACTTTCCACAAGCACTTCAAGAGGAGGCTTCTCTCAGCTACAGGTATGTGAGAGGGACCCTGAGTTTGTGGCCTCAAGTGGAATGGACACCGAGATGCTCTAACTCGAATTAAGGCCGGATATCCCTGCAGTGAATTGAATGCAGGTTCGTCTTGCATCTCCCAAGACGAAGGGTTGTCTGAATCCCCTGTGGAGACCACAGAGAAAGACCTCGTTCTCCGCCTCATCGAGACCGGAGGCCTCACATCCTTTGCAAACTGGAGAGGTCCGCGGAGATCAATGCTTCCAAAGGAGACGATGCCTGACTCCTCTTGAAAATGGATAGGAGTCCCAGGATCCCTGTGGCACGTGGAAAGGGACCCTGGGTCTCCCGCCTCACGTGGAGACGCATCCCAATTGCCATGACAAGACTCGAGGAGAATCCCGAGGTGTCCCTCGCACCTAGGCAGGAGTCCTGACGTCGCTGAACAAACACGTGTCTGGAAGGGCCCTCCCCGTCATAACTCGAGAATATACACCAGTTTCGGGCCGCAACTCGAGAAAAACCATGAGATTTCCCCCTCGCCGCGTGTTGAGGCCCGATTCCCCTGCACTGCATGCAGAGCAATTCCGTGTTCCACATCAAACGTGAAAGGAGCCTTGATTTCCTTGATGGCACTCCAGAGAAAACCCAAGATCACTGTCTCAAGTCTAGAGGGATCCTGAGGTCACTGGACCAACAGGAAAGGGCTCCGTGGACCCCAAATCAACTCGAGATGAGAGCTTAGTCCCTGGCTTCGACTCAAGAGGAATACGAACATTCCACAAGCACCTCAAGAGGAGGCTTCTCTCAGCTACAGGTATATTTGAGGGACCCTGAGTTTGTGGCCTCAAGTGGAATGGACACCGAGATGCTCTGACTCGAAGTGAGGCCGGATATCCCTGCAGTGAATTGAATGCAGGCTCGTCTTGCATATCCCAAGACTTAGGGTTGTCTGAATCCGCTGTGGAGATGACAGAGAAAGACCTCGTTCTCCGCCTCATCGAGAACGGAGGCCTCACATTCTTTGAAAACTGGAGAGGTCCGCGGAGATCAATGCTTCCAAAGGAGACGATGCCTGACTGCTCTTGAAAATGGATAGGAGTCCAAGGATCCCTGTGGCACGTGGAAAGGGACCCTGGGTCTCCCACCTCACGTGGAGACGCGTCCAAATTGCCATGCCAATACTCGAGGAGAATCCCGAGGTGTCCCTCGCACCTAGGCAGAGGTCCTGACGTCGCTGAACAAACACGTGTCTGGAAGGGCCCTCCCCGTCGTAACTCGAGAATATACCCCAGGTTCCAGCCGCAACTCGAGAAAAACCATGAGCCTTCCTCCTTGCCGCGAGATGAGGCCCGATTCCCCTGCACTGCGTGCAGAGCAATTCCGTGTTCCACATCAAACGTGAAAGGATCCTTGATTTCCTTGATGGCACTCCAGAGAAAACCCAAGATCACTGTCTCAAGTCTAGAGGGATCCTGAGGTCACTGGAGCAACACGAAAGGGCTCCGTGGACCCCAAATCAACTCGAGATGAGAGCTTAGTCCCTGGCTTCGACTCAAGAGGAATACCAACTTTCCACAAGCACCTCAAGAGGAGGCTTCTCTCAGCTACAGGTATATTTGAGGGACCCTGAGTTTGTGGCCTCAAGTGGAATGGACACCGAGATGCTCTGACTCGAAGTGAGGCCGGATATCCCTGCAGTGAATTGAATGCAGGCTCGTCTTGCATCTCCCAAGACGAAGGGTTGTCTGAATCCCCTGTGGAGACCACAGACAAAGACCTAGTCCTCCACCTCAATGCAACCGGAGGCCTCATATCCTTTGAAAACTCGAGAGGTCCGCGGAGATCAATACTTCCGAAGGAGACGATGCCTGATTCTTCTTGAAAATGGATAGGAGTCCCAGGATCCCTGTGGCACGTGGAAAGGGACACTGGGTCTCCCGCCTCAGGTGGAGACGCGTCCCAATTGCCATGCCAAGACTCGAGGACAATCCCGAGGTGTCCCTGGCACATAGGCAGGAGTCCTGACGTCGCTGAACAAACACATGTCTGGAAGGGCCCTCCCCGTCGTAACTCGAGAATATACCCCAGGTTCCGGCCGGAACTCGAGAAAAACCATGAGACATCCCCCTTGCCGCGAGATGAGGCCCAATTCCCCTGCACTGCGTGCAGAGCAATTCCGTGTTCCACATCAAACGTGAAAGGAGCCTTGATTTCCTTGATGGCACTCCAGAGAAAACCCAAGATCACTGTCTCAAGTCTAGAGGGATCCTGAGGTCACTGGAGCAACACGAAAGGGCTCCGTGGACCCCAAATCAACTCGAGATGAGAGTTTATTCCCTGGCTTCGACTCAAGCGGAATACCACCTTTCAACAAGCACCTCAAGAGAAGGCTTCTCTCAGCTACAGGTGTGTGAGAGGGACCGTGAGTTTGTGGCCCCAAGTGGAATGGACACCGAGATGCTCTGACTCGAAGTAAGGCCGGATATCCCTGCAGTGAATTGAATGCAGGCTCGTCTTGCATCTCCCAAGATGAAGGGATGTCTGAATCCCATGTGGAGACCACAGAGAAAGACCGAGTTCTCCGCCTCATCGCGACTGGAGGCCTCACATCCTTTGAAAACTCGAGAGGTTCGGGGAGATCAATGCTTCCAAAGGAGACGATGCCTGACTCCTCTTGAAAATGGATAGGAGTCCCAGGATCACTGTGGCACGTGGAAAGGGACCCTGGGTCTCCCGCCTCACGTGGAGACGCGTCCCAATTGCCATGCCAAGGCTCGAAGAGAATCCCGAGGTGTCCCTCGCACTTAGGCAGGAGTCCTGACGTCGCTGGAAAAACACGTGTCTGGAAGGGCCCTCCCCATCGTAACTCGAGAATATACCACAGGTTCGGGCTACAACTCGAGAAAAACCATGAGCCTTCCCCCTCGCCGCAAGATGAGGCCTGATTCCCCTGCACTGCGTGCAGAGAATATCCGTGTTCCACATCAAACGTGAAAGGAGCCTTGATTTCCTTGATGGCACTCCAGAGAAACCCCAAGATCACTGTCTCAAGTCGAGAGGTATCCTGAGGTCACTGTAGCAAAACGAAAGGGCTCCGTGGACTCCAAATCAACTCGAGATGAGAGCTTCGTCCCTGGCTTGGACTCAAGAGGAATACCAACTTTCCACAAGCACTTCAAGAGGAGCCTTCTCTCAGCTACATGTATGTGAGAGGGTCCGTGAGTTTGTGGCCTCAAGCGGAATGGACACCGAGATGCTCTGACTCGAAGTATGGCCGGATATCCCTGCAGTAAATTGAATGAAGTCTCGTCTTGCATCTCCCAAGACGAAGGGATGTCTGAATCCCCTGTGGAGACCACAGAGAAAGACCTAGTTCTCCCTCTCATGGCGACCGGAGGCATCACATCCTTTGAAAACTCGAGAGGTCCGCGGAGATCAATGCTTCCTAAGGAGACGATGCCTGACTCCTCTTGAAAATGGATAGGAGTCCCAGAATCCCTGTGGCACGTGGAAAGGGACCCTGGCTCTTCCGCCTCACTGGAGACGCGTCCCAATTGCCATGCCAAGGCTCAAGGGGAATCCCGAGGTGTCCCTCGCACCTAGGCAGGAGTCCTGACGTCGCTGAACAAACACGTGTCTGGGAGGGCCCTCCCCATCGTAACTCGAGAATATACCCCAGGTTCGGGCTGCAACTCGAGAAAAACCATGAGACTTCCCCCTCGCCGCAAGATGAGGCCCGATTCCCCTGCACTGCGTGCAGAGAAATTCCTTGTTCCACATCAAACGTGAAAGGAGCCTTGATTTCCTTGATGGCACTCCAGAGAAACCCCAAGATCACTGTCTCAAGTCTAGAGGGATCCTGAGGTCACTGGAGCAACCCGAAAGGGCTCCGTGGACCCCAAATCAACTCGAGATGAGAGCTTCGTCCCTGGCTTCGACTCAAGAGGAATAACAACTTTCCACAAGCACTTCAAGAGGAGGCTTCTCTCAGCTACAGGTATGTGAGAGGGACCCTGAGTTTGTGGCCTCAAGTGGAATGGACACCGAGATGCTCTAACTCGAATTAAGGCCGGATATCCCTGCAGTGAATTGAATGCAGGTTCGTCTTGCATCTCCCAAGACGAAGGGTTGTCTGAATCCCCTGTGGAGACCACAGAGAAAGACCTCGTTCTCCGCCTCATCGAGACCGGAGGCCTCACATCCTTTGCAAACTGGAGAGGTCCGCGGAGATCAATGCTTCCAAAGGAGACGATGCCTGACTCCTCTTGAAAATGGATAGGAGTCCCAGGATCCCTGTGGCACGTGGAAAGGGACCCTGGGTCTCCCGCCTCACGTGGAGACGCATCCCAATTGCCATGACAAGACTCGAGGAGAATCCCGAGGTGTCCCTCGCACCTAGGCAGGAGTCCTGACGTCGCTGAACAAACACGTGTCTGGAAGGGCCCTCCCCGTCATAACTCGAGAATATACACCAGTTTCGGGCCGCAACTCGAGAAAAACCATGAGATTTCCCCCTCGCCGCGTGTTGAGGCCCGATTCCCCTGCACTGCATGCAGAGCAATTCCGTGTTCCACATCAAACGTGAAAGGAGCCTTGATTTCCTTGATGGCACTCCAGAGAAAACCCAAGATCACTGTCTCAAGTCTAGAGGGATCCTGAGGTCACTGGACCAACAGGAAAGGGCTCCGTGGACCCCAAATCAACTCGAGATGAGAGCTTAGTCCCTGGCTTCGACTCAAGAGGAATACGAACATTCCACAAGCACCTCAAGAGGAGGCTTCTCTCAGCTACAGGTATATTTGAGGGACCCTGAGTTTGTGGCCTCAAGTGGAATGGACACCGAGATGCTCTGACTCGAAGTGAGGCCGGATATCCCTGCAGTGAATTGAATGCAGGCTCGTCTTGCATATCCTAAGACTTAGGGTTGTCTGAATCCGCTGTGGAGATGACAGAGAAAGACCTCGTTCTCCGCCTCATCGAGAACGGAGGCCTCACATTCTTTGAAAACTGGAGAGGTCCGCGGAGATCAATGCTTCCAAAGGAGACGATGCCTGACTGCTCTTGAAAATGGATAGGAGTCCAAGGATCCCTGTGGCACGTGGAAAGGGACCCTGGGTCTCCCACCTCACGTGGAGACGCGTCCAAATTGCCATGCCAATACTCGAGGAGAATCCCGAGGTGTCCCTCGCACCTAGGCAGAGGTCCTGACGTCGCTGAACAAACACGTGTCTGGAAGGGCCCTCCCCGTCGTAACTCGAGAATATACCCCAGGTTCCAGCCGCAACTCGAGAAAAACCATGAGCCTTCCTCCTTGCCGCGAGATGAGGCCCGATTCCCCTGCACTGCGTGCAGAGCAATTCCGTGTTCCACATCAAACGTGAAAGGATCCTTGATTTCCTTGATGGCACTCCAGAGAAAACCCAAGATCACTGTCTCAAGTCTAGAGGGATCCTGAGGTCACTGGAGCAACACGAAAGGGCTCCGTGGACCCCAAATCAACTCGAGATGAGAGCTTAGTCCCTGGCTTCGACTCAAGAGGAATACCAACTTTCCACAAGCACCTCAAGAGGAGGCTTCTCTCAGCTACAGGTATATTTGAGGGACCCTGAGTTTGTGGCCTCAAGTGGAATGGACACCGAGATGCTCTGACTCGAAGTGAGGCCGGATATCCCTGCAGTGAATTGAATGCAGGCTCGTCTTGCATCTCCCAAGACGAAGGGTTGTCTGAATCCCCTGTGGAGACCACAGACAAAGACCTAGTCCTCCACCTCAATGCAACCGGAGGCCTCATATCCTTTGAAAACTCGAGAGGTCCGCGGAGATCAATACTTCCGAAGGAGACGATGCCTGATTCTTCTTGAAAATGGATAGGAGTCCCAGGATCCCTGTGGCACGTGGAAAGGGACACTGGGTCTCCCGCCTCAGGTGGAGACGCGTCCCAATTGCCATGCCAAGACTCGAGGACAATCCCGAGGTGTCCCTGGCACATAGGCAGGAGTCCTGACGTCGCTGAACAAACACATGTCTGGAAGGGCCCTCCCCGTCGTAACTCGAGAATATACCCCAGGTTCCGGCCGGAACTCGAGAAAAACCATGAGACATCCCCCTTGCCGCGAGATGAGGCCCAATTCCCCTGCACTGCGTGCAGAGCAATTCCGTGTTCCACATCAAACGTGAAAGGAGCCTTGATTTCCTTGATGGCACTCCAGAGAAAACCCAAGATCACTGTCTCAAGTCTAGAGGGATCCTGAGGTCACTGGAGCAACACGAAAGGGCTCCGTGGACCCCAAATCAACTCGAGATGAGAGTTTATTCCCTGGCTTCGACTCAAGCGGAATACCACCTTTCAACAAGCACCTCAAGAGAAGGCTTCTCTCAGCTACAGGTGTGTGAGAGGGACCGTGAGTTTGTGGCCCCAAGTGGAATGGACACCGAGATGCTCTGACTCGAAGTAAGGCCGGATATCCCTGCAGTGAATTGAATGCAGGCTCGTCTTGCATCTCCCAAGATGAAGGGATGTCTGAATCCCATGTGGAGACCACAGAGAAAGACCGAGTTCTCCGCCTCATTGCGACCGGAGGCCTCACATCCTTTGAAAACTCAAGAGGTCCGCGGAGATCAATGCTTCCAAAGGAGACGATGATTGACTCCTCTTGAAAATGGATAGGAGTCCCAGGATCCCTGTGGCACGTGGAAAGGGACCCTGGGTCTCCCGCCTCACGTGGAGACGCATCCCAATTGCCATGCCAAGACTCGAGGGGAATCCCGAGGTGTCCCTCGCACCTAGGCAGGAGTCCTGACGTCGCTGAACAAACACGTGTCTGGAAGGGCCCTCCCCGTCGTAACTCGAGAATATACCCCAGGTTCCGGCCGCAACTCCAGAAAAACCATGAGACTTCCCCCTCGCCGCGAGATGAGGCCCGATTCCCCTGCACTGCGTGCAGAGCAATTCCGTGTTCCACATCAAACGTGAAAGGAGCCTTGATTTCCTTGATGGCACTCCAGAGAAAACAAAAGATCACTGTCTCAAGTCTAGAGGGATCCTGAGGTCACTGTATCAACACGAAAGGTCTGTGCAGACCCAAATCATATCGAGATGAGAGGTTAGTTCCTGGCATCGATTCAAGAGGAATACCAACTTTCCACAAGAACCTCAGGGGAGGCTTCTCTCAGCTACAGGTATGTGAGAGCGACCCTGAGTTTGTGGCCTCAAGTGGAATGGACACCGAGATGCTCTGACTCGAAGTAAGGCCGGATATCCCTGCAGTGATTTGAATGCAGGCTCGGCTTGCATCTCCCAAGACAAAGGGATGTCTGCATCCCCTGTGGAGACCAGAGAGAAAGACCTAGTTCTCCGCCTCATCGCGACCAGAGGCCTCACATCCTTTGAAAATTCGAGAGGTCCGCGGAGATCAATGCTTCCAAAGGAGACGATGCCTGACTCCTCTTGAAAATGGATAGGAGTCCAAGGATCCATATGGCATGTGGAAAGAGACACTGGGTCTACCGCCTCATGTGGAGACGCGTCCCAATTGCCATGCCAAGCGTCGGGGAGAATACCGAGTTGTCCATCGAACCTAGGCCTGGGTTTTGACGTCGATGAGCAAAGGCGTGTCTCGAAGGGCACCCCAGTCGTAACTCGAGCATATACCCCAGATTCCGGCCGCAACTCGAGAAAAACCATGAGACTTCCCCCTCGCCCCGAGATGAGGCCCGATTCCGTGCACTGCGTGCAGAGCAATTCCGTGTCCACATAAAATGTGAACGGAGCCTTGATTTCCTTGATGGCACTCCAGAGAAAACCCAAGATCACTGTCTCAAGTTTGGAGGGATCCTGAGGTCACTGGAGCAACACGAAAGGGCTCCATGGACCCCAAATCAACTCGAGATGAGAGCTTAGTCGCTGGTTTCGACTCAAGAGGAATACCAACTTTCCACAAGCACCTCAAGAGGAGGCTTCTCTCAGCTACAGGTATGTGAGAGGGACCCTGAGTTTTTGGCCTCAAGTGGAATGGACACCGAGATGCTCTGACTCGAAGTAAGGCCGGATATCCCTGCAGTGAATTGAATGCAGGCTCGTCTTGCATCTCCCAAGACGAAGGGTTGTCGGAATCCCCTGTGGAACTCACAGAGAAAGACCTAGTCCTCCGCCTCAACGCGACCGGAGGCCTCACATCCTTTGAAAACTCGAGAGGTCCGCGGAGATCAATACTTCCGAAGGAGACGATGCCTGACTCCTCTTGAAAATGGATAGGAGCCCCAGGATCCCTGTGGTACGTGGAAAGGGACCCTGGGTCTCTGGCCTCACGTGGAGACGCGTCCCAATTGCTATGCCAAGACTCGAGGAGAATCCCGAGGTGTCCCTCGCACCTAGGCAGGAGTCCTGACTTCGCTGAACAAACACGTGTCTGGAAGGGCCCTCCCCGTCGTAACTCGAGAATATACGCCAGGTTCCGGTCGCAATTCGAGAAAAACCATGAGATTTCCCCCTCGCCGCGAGTTGAATCCCGATTCCCCTGCACTGCGTGCAGGGCAATTCCGTGTTCCACATCAAACGGGAAAGGAGCCTTGATTTCCTTGATGGCACTCCAGAGAAAACCCAAGATCACTGTCTCAAGTCTAGAGGGATCTGAGGTCACTGTAGCAACATGAAAGGGCTCCATATAACCCAAATCAACTCGAGATGAGAACTTAGTCCCTGGCTTAGACTCAAGAGGAATACCAACTTTCCACAAGCACCTCAAGAGGAGGCTTCTCTCAGCTACAGGTATGTGAGAGGGACCCTGAGTTTGTGGCCTCAAGTGCAATGGACACCGAGATGCTCTGACTCGAAGTAAGGCCAGATATCCCTGCAGTGAATTGAATGCAGGCTCGTCTTGCATCTCCCAAGACGAAGGGATGTCTGAATCCCCTGTGGAGAACACAGAGAAAGACCTAGTCCTCCGCATCATCGTGACCGGAGGCCTCACATCCTTTGAAAACTCGAGAGGTCTGCAGAGATCAATGCTTCCAAAGAGACGATGCCTGACTCCTCTTGAAAATGGATAGGAGTCCCAGGATCCCTGTGGCACGTGGAAAGGGACCCTGGGTCTCCCGCCTCACGTGGAGACGCGTCCCAATTGCCATGCCAAGACTTGAGGAGGATCCCGAGGTATCCCTCGCACCTAGGCAGGAGACCTGACGTCGCTGAACAAAGACGTGTCTGGAAGGGCCCTCCCCGTCGTAACTCGAGAATATACCCCAGGTTCCGACCGCCACTCGAGAAAAACCATGAGACTTCCCCCTCGCCGCGAGATGAGGCCCGATTCCCCTGCAATGCGTGCAGAGCAATTCCGTGTTCCACATCAAACGTGAAAGGAGCCTTGATTTCCTTGATGGCACTCCAGAGAAAACCCAAGATCACTGTCTCAAGTCTAGAGGGATCCTGAGGTCACTGGAGCAACACGAAAGGGCTCCGTGGATGCCAAATCAACTCGAGATGAGAGCTTAGTCCCTGGCTTCAACTCAAGAGGAATACGAACTTTCCACAAGCCCCTCAAGAGGAGGGTTCTCTCAGCTACAGGTATGTGAGAGGGACCCTGAGTTTGTGGCCTCAAGTGGAATGGACACCGAGATGCTCTGACTCGAAGTAAGGCCGGATATCCTTGCAGTGAATTGAATGCAGGCTCATCTTGCATCTCCCAAGACGAAGGGATGTCTGAATCCCCTGTGCAGAACACAGAGAAAGACCTAGTCCTGCGCCTCAACGCGACCGGAGGCCTCACATCCTTTGAAAACTCGAGAGGTCCACGGAGATCACTGCTTCCAAAGGAGACGATGCCTGACTCCTCTTGAAAATGGATAGGAGTCCCAGGATCCCTGTGGCACGTGGAAATGGACCCTGGGTCTCCCGCCTCACGTGGAGACGCGTCCAAATTGCCATGCCAAGACTCGAGGAGAATCCCGAGGTGTCCCTCGCACCAAGGCAGGAGTCCTGACATCGCTGAACAAACACGTGTTTCGAAGGGACCTCCCCATCGTAACTCGAGAATATACCCTAGGTTCCGCCTGCAACTCGAGAAAAACCATGAGACTTCCCCCTCCCCGTGAGATGAGGCCCGATTCCCCTGCACTGAGTGCAAACCCATTCCGTGTTCCACATCAAACGTGAAAGGAGCCTTGATTTCCTTGATGGCACTCCAGAGAAAACCCAAGATCACTGTCTCAAGTCTAGAGGGATCCTGAGGTCACTGGAGCAACACGAAAGGGCTCCGTGGACCCCAAATCAACTCGAGATGAGAGCTTAGTCCCTGGCTTAGACTCAAGTGGAATACCAACTTTCCACAAGCACCTCAAGGGTAGGCTTCTCTCAGCTACAGGTATGTGAGAGGGACCCTGAGTTTGTAGCCTCAACTGGAATGGACACCGAGATGCTCTGACTCGAAGTAAGGCCGGATATCCCTGCAGTGAATTGAATGCAGGCTCGTCTTGCATCTCCCAAGACGAAGGGTTGTCTGAATCCCCTGTGGAGACCACAGAGAAAGACCTCGTTCTCCGCCTCATCGAGACCGGAGGCCTCACATCCTTTGAAACTGGAGAGGTCCGCGGAGATCAATACTTCCAATGGAGACGATGCCTGCCTCCTCTTGAAAATGGATAGGAGTCCCAGGATCCCTGTGGCACGTGGAAAGGGACCCTGGGTCTCCCGCCTCACGTGGAGACGCGTCCAAATTGCCATGCCAAGACTCGAGGACAATCCCGAAGTGTCCCTCGCACCTAGGCAGGAGTCCTGACGTCGCTGAACAAACACGTGTCTGGAAGGGCGCTCCCCGTCGTAACTCGAGAATATACCCCAGGTTCGGGCCGCAACTCGAGAAAAACCATGAGATTTCCCCCTCGCCGCGAGTTGAGGCCCGATTCCACTGCACTGCATGCAGAGCAATTCCGTGTTCCACATCAAACGTGAAAGGAGCCTTGATATCCTTGATGGCACTCCAGAGAAAACCCAAGATCACTGTCTCAAGTCTAGAGGGATCCTGAGGTCATTGGAACAAAAGGAAAGGGCTCCGTGGACCCGAAATCAACTCGAGATGAGAGCTTAGTCCCTGGCTTCGACTCAAGAGGAATACCAACTTTCCACAAGCACCTCAAGAGGAGGCTTCTCTCAGCTACAGGTATGTGAGAGGAACCCTGAGTTTGTGGCCTCAAGTGGAATGGACACCGAGATGATCTGACTCGAAGTAAGGCATGATATCCCTGCAGTGAATTGAATGCAGGCTCGTCTTGCATCTCCCAAGACGAAGGGTTGTCTGAATCCCCTGTGGAGACCACAGAGAAAGACCGAGTTCTCCGCCTCATTGCGACCGGAGGCCTCACATCCTTTGAAAACTCAAGAGGTCCGCGGAGATCAATGCTTCCAAAGGAGACGATGATTGACTCCTCTTGAAAATGGATAGGAGTCCCAGGATCCCTGTGGCACGTGGAAAGGGACCCTGGGTCTCCCGCCTCACGTGGAGACGCGTCCAAATTGCCATGCCAAGACTCGAGGAGAATCCCGAGGTGTCCCTCGCACCTAGGCAGAGGTCCTGACGTCGCTGAACAAACACGTGTCTGGAAGGGCCCTCCCCGTCGTAACTCGAGAATATACCCCAGGTTCCAGCCGCAACTCGAGAAAAACCATGAGCCTTCCTCCTTGCCGCGAGATGAGGCCCGATTCCCCTGCACTGCGTGCAGAGCAATTCCGTGTTCCACATCAAACGTGAAAGGATCCTTGATTTCCTTGATGGCACTCCAGAGAAAACCCAAGATCACTGTCTCAAGTCTAGAGGGATCCTGAGGTCACTGGAGCAACACGAAAGGGCTCCGTGGACCCCAAATCAACTCGAGATGAGAGCTTAGTCCCTGGCTTCGACTCAAGAGGAATACCAACTTTCCACAAGCACCTCAAGAGGAGGCTTCTCTCAGCTACAGGTATATTTGAGGGACCCTGAGTTTGTGGCCTCAAGTGGAATGGACACCGAGATGCTCTGACTCGAAGTGAGGCCGGATATCCCTGCAGTGAATTGAATGCAGGCTCGTCTTGCATCTCCCAAGACGAAGGGTTGTCTGAATCCCCTGTGGAGACCACAGACAAAGACCTAGTCCTCCACCTCAATGCAACCGGAGGCCTCATATCCTTTGAAAACTCGAGAGGTCCGCGGAGATCAATACTTCCGAAGGAGACGATGCCTGATTCTTCTTGAAAATGGATAGGAGTCCCAGGATCCCTGTGGCACGTGGAAAGGGACACTGGGTCTCCCGCCTCAGGTGGAGACGCGTCCCAATTGCCATGCCAAGACTCGAGGACAATCCCGAGGTGTCCCTGGCACATAGGCAGGAGTCCTGACGTCGCTGAACAAACACATGTCTGGAAGGGCCCTCCCCGTCGTAACTCGAGAATATACCCCAGGTTCCGGCCGGAACTCGAGAAAAACCATGAGACATCCCCCTTGCCGCGAGATGAGGCCCAATTCCCCTGCACTGCGTGCAGAGCAATTCCGTGTTCCACATCAAACGTGAAAGGAGCCTTGATTTCCTTGATGGCACTCCAGAGAAAACCCAAGATCACTGTCTCAAGTCTAGAGGGATCCTGAGGTCACTGGAGCAACACGAAAGGGCTCCGTGGACCCCAAATCAACTCGAGATGAGAGTTTATTCCCTGGCTTCGACTCAAGCGGAATACCACCTTTCAACAAGCACCTCAAGAGAAGGCTTCTCTCAGCTACAGGTGTGTGAGAGGGACCGTGAGTTTGTGGCCCCAAGTGGAATGGACACCGAGATGCTCTGACTCGAAGTAAGGCCAGATATCCCTGCAGTGAATTGAATGCAGGCTCGTCTTGCATCTCCCAAGATGAAGGGATGTCTGAATCCCATGTGGAGACCACAGAGAAAGACCGAGTTCTCCGCCTCATTGCGACCGGAGGCCTCACATCCTTTGAAAACTCAAGAGGTCCGCGGAGATCAATGCTTCCAAAGGAGACGATGATTGACTCCTCTTGAAAATGGATAGGAGTCCCAGGATCCCTGTGGCACGTGGAAAGGGACCCTGGGTCTCCCGCCTCACGTGGAGACGCATCCCAATTGCCATGCCAAGACTCGAGGGGAATCCCGAGGTGTCCCTCGCACCTAGGCAGGAGTCCTGACGTCGCTGAACAAACACGTGTCTGGAAGGGCCCTCCCCGTCGTAACTCGAGAATATACCCCAGGTTCCGGCCGCAACTCCAGAAAAACCATGAGACTTCCCCCTCGCCGCGAGATGAGGCCCGATTCCCCTGCACTGCGTGCAGAGCAATTCCGTGTTCCACATCAAACGTGAAAGGAGCCTTGATTTCCTTGATGGCACTCCAGAGAAAACAAAAGATCACTGTCTCAAGTCTAGAGGGATCCTGAGGTCACTGTATCAACACGAAAGGTCTGTGCAGACCCAAATCATATCGAGATGAGAGGTTAGTTCCTGGCATCGATTCAAGAGGAATACCAACTTTCCACAAGAACCTCAGGGGAGGCTTCTCTCAGCTACAGGTATGTGAGAGCGACCCTGAGTTTGTGGCCTCAAGTGGAATGGACACCGAGATGCTCTGACTCGAAGTAAGGCCGGATATCCCTGCAGTGATTTGAATGCAGGCTCGGCTTGCATCTCCCAAGACAAAGGGATGTCTGCATCCCCTGTGGAGACCAGAGAGAAAGACCTAGTTCTCCGCCTCATCGCGACCAGAGGCCTCACATCCTTTGAAAATTCGAGAGGTCCGCGGAGATCAATGCTTCCAAAGGAGACGATGCCTGACTCCTCTTGAAAATGGATAGGAGTCCAAGGATCCATGTGGCATGTGGAAAGAGACACTGGGTCTACCGCCTCATGTGGAGACGCGTCCCAATTGCCATGCCAAGCGTCGGGGAGAATACCGAGTTGTCCATCGAACCTAGGCCTGGGTTTTGACGTCGATGAGCAAAGGCGTGTCTCGAAGGGCACCCCAGTCGTAACTCGAGCATATACCCCAGATTCCGGCCGCAACTCGAGAAAAACCATGAGACTTCCCCCTCGCCCCGAGATGAGGCCCGATTCCGTGCACTGCGTGCAGAGCAATTCCGTGTCCACATCAAATGTGAACGGAGCCTTGATTTCCTTGATGGCACTCCAGAGAAAACCCAAGATCACTGTCTCAAGTTTGGAGGGATCCTGAGGTCACTGGAGCAACACGAAAGGGCTCCATGGACCCCAAATCAACTCGAGATGAGAGCTTAGTCGCTGGTTTCGACTCAAGAGGAATACCAACTTTCCACAAGCACCTCAAGAGGAGGCTTCTCTCAGCTACAGGTATGTGAGAGGGACCCTGAGTTTTTGGCCTCAAGTGGAATGGACACCGAGATGCTCTGACTCGAAGTAAGGCCGGATATCCCTGCAGTGAATTGAATGCAGGCTCGTCTTGCATCTCCCAAGACGAAGGGTTGTCGGAATCCCCTGTGGAACTCACAGAGAAAGACCTAGTCCTCCGCCTCAACGCGACCGGAGGCCTCACATCCTTTGAAAACTCGAGAGGTCCACGGAGATCAATACTTCCGAAGGAGACGATGCCTGACTCCTCTTGAAAATGGATAGGAGCCCCAGGATCCCTGTGGTACGTGGAAAGGGACCCTGGGTCTCTGGCCTCACGTGGAGACGCGTCCCAATTGCTATGCCAAGACTCGAGGAGAATCCCGAGGTGTCCCTCGCACCTAGGCAGGAGTCCTGACTTCGCTGAACAAACACGTGTCTGGAAGGGCCCTCCCCGTCGTAACTCGAGAATATACGCCAGGTTCCGGTCGCAATTCGAGAAAAACCATGAGATTTCCCCCTCGCCGCGAGTTGAATCCCGATTCCCCTGCACTGCGTGCAGGGCAATTCCGTGTTCCACATCAAACGGGAAAGGAGCCTTGATTTCCTTGATGGCACTCCAGAGAAAACCCAAGATCACTGTCTCAAGTCTAGAGGGATCTGAGGTCACTGTAGCAACATGAAAGGGCTCCATATAACCCAAATCAACTCGAGATGAGAACTTAGTCCCTGGCTTAGACTCAAGAGGAATACCAACTTTCCACAAGCACCTCAAGAGGAGGCTTCTCTCAGCTACAGGTATGTGAGAGGGACCCTGAGTTTGTGGCCTCAAGTGCAATGGACACCGAGATGCTCTGACTCGAAGGAAGGCCAGATATCCCTGCAGTGAATTGAATGCAGGCTCGTCTTGCATCTCCCAAGACGAAGGGATGTCTGAATCCCCTGTGGAGAACACAGAGAAAGACCTAGTCCTCCGCATCATCGTGACCGGAGGCCTCACATCCTTTGAAAACTCGAGAGGTCTGCAGAGATCAATGCTTCCAAAGAGACGATGCCTGACTCCTCTTGAAAATGGATAGGAGTCCCAGGATCCCTGTGGCACGTGGAAAGGGACCCTGGGTCTCCCGCCTCACGTGGAGACGCGTCCCAATTGCCATGCCAAGACTTGAGGAGGATCCCGAGGTATCCCTCGCACCTAGGCAGGAGACCTGACGTCGCTGAACAAAGACGTGTCTGGAAGGGCCCTCCCCGTCGTAACTCGAGAATATACCCCAGGTTCCGACCGCCACTCGAGAAAAACCATGAGACTTCCCCCTCGCCGCGAGATGAGGCCCGATTCCCCTGCAATGCGTGCAGAGCAATTCCGTGTTCCACATCAAACGTGAAAGGAGCCTTGATTTCCTTGATGGCACTCCAGAGAAAACCCAAGATCACTGTCTCAAGTCTAGAGGGATCCTGAGGTCACTGGAGCAACACGAAAGGGCTCCGTGGATGCCAAATCAACTCGAGATGAGAGCTTAGTCCCTGGCTTCAACTCAAGAGGAATACGAACTTTCCACAAGCCCCTCAAGAGGAGGGTTCTCTCAGCTACAGGTATGTGAGAGGGACCCTGAGTTTGTGGCCTCAAGTGGAATGGACACCGAGATGCTCTGACTCGAAGTAAGGCCGGATATCCTTGCAGTGAATTGAATGCAGGCTCATCTTGCATCTCCCAAGACGAAGGGATGTCTGAATCCCCTGTGCAGAACACAGAGAAAGACCTAGTCCTGCGCCTCAACGCGACCGGAGGCCTCACATCCTTTGAAAACTCGAGAGGTCCACGGAGATCACTGCTTCCAAAGGAGACGATGCCTGACTCCTCTTGAAAATGGATAGGAGTCCCAGGATCCCTGTGGCACGTGGAAATGGACCCTGGGTCTCCCGCCTCACGTGGAGACGCGTCCAAATTGCCATGCCAAGACTCGAGGAGAATCCCGAGGTGTCCCTCGCACCAAGGCAGGAGTCCTGACATCGCTGAACAAACACGTGTTTCGAAGGGACCTCCCCATCGTAACTCGAGAATATACCCTAGGTTCCGCCTGCAACTCGAGAAAAACCATGAGACTTCCCCCTCCCCGTGAGATGAGGCCCGATTCCCCTGCACTGAGTGCAAACCCATTCCGTGTTCCACATCAAACGTGAAAGGAGCCTTGATTTCCTTGATGGCACTCCAGAGAAAACCCAAGATCACTGTCTCAAGTCTAGAGGGATCCTGAGGTCACTGGAGCAACACGAAAGGGCTCCGTGGACCCCAAATCAACTCGAGATGAGAGCTTAGTCCCTGGCTTAGACTCAAGTGGAATACCAACTTTCCACAAGCACCTCAAGGGTAGGCTTCTCTCAGCTACAGGTATGTGAGAGGGACCCTGAGTTTGTAGCCTCAACTGGAATGGAGACCGAGATGCTCTGACTCGAAGTAAGGCCGGATATCCCTGCAGTGAATTGAATGCAGGCTCGTCTTGCATCTCCCAAGACGAAGGGTTGTCTGAATCCCCTGTGGAGACCACAGAGAAAGACCTCGTTCTCCGCCTCATCGAGACCGGAGGCCTCACATCCTTTGAAAACTGGAGAGGTCCGCGGAGATCAATGCTTCCAAAGGAGACGATGCCTGACTGCTCTTGAAAATGGATAGGAGTCCAAGGATCCCTGTGGCACGAGGAAAGGGATCCTGGGTCTCCCGCCTCACGTGGAGACGCGTCCAAATTGCCATGCCAAGACTCGTGGAGAATCCCGAGGTGTCCCTCGCACCTAGGCAGAGGTCCTGACGTCGCTGAACAAACACGTGTCTGGAAGGGCCCTCCCCGTCGTAACTCGAGAATATACCCCAGGTTCCAGCCGCAACTCGAGAAAAACCATGAGCCTTCCCCCTTGCCGCGAGATGAGGCCCGATTCCCCTGCACTGCGTGCAGAGCAATTCCGTGTTCCACATCAAACGTGAAAGGAGCCTTGATTTCCTTGATGGCACTCCAGAGAAAACCCAAGATCACTGTCTCAAGTCTAGAGGGATCCTGAGGTCACTGGAGCAACACGAAAGGGCTCCGTGGACCCCAAATCAACTCGAGATGAGAGCTTAGTCCCTGGTTTCGACTCAAGAGCAATACCAACTTTCCACAAGCACCTAAAGAGGAGGCTTCTCTCAGCTACAGGTATGTGAGAGGGACACTGAATTTGTGACCTCAAGTGGAATGGACACCGAGATGCTCTGAATCGAAGTAAGGCCGGATATCCCTGGAGTGAATTGAATGCAGGCTCGTCTTGCATCTCCCAAGACGATGGGATGTCTGAATCCCCTGTGGAGACCACAGAGAAAGACCGAGTTCTCCGCCTCATCGCGACCGGAGGCCTCACATCCTTTGAAAACTCGAGAGGTCCGCGGAGATCAATGCTTCCAAAGGAGACGATGCCTGACTCCTCTTGAAAATGGATAGGAGTCCCAGGATCCCTGTGGCACGTGGAAAGGGACCCTGGGTCTCCCGCCTCACTTGGAGACGCATCCCAATTGCCATGCCAAGACTCGAGGAGAATCCCGAGGTGTCCCTCGCACCTAGGCAGGAATCCTGACGTCGCTGAACAAACACGTGTCTGGAAGGGCCCTCCCCGTCGTAACTCGAGAATATACCCCAGGTTCGGGCCGCAACTCGAGAAAAACATTGAGATTTCCCCCTCGCCGCGAGTTGAGGCCCGATTCCCCTGCACTGCATGCAGAGCAATTCCGTGTTCCACATCAAACGTGAAAGGAGTCTTGATTTCCTTGATGGCACTCCAGAGAAAACCCAAGATCACTGTCTCAAGTCTAGAGGGATCCTGAGGTCACTGGAGCAACACGAAAGGGCTCCGTGGACCCCAAATCAACTCGAGATGAGAGCTTAGTCCCTGGCTTCGACTCAAGAGGAATACCAACTTTCCACAAGCACCTCAAGAGGAGGCTTCTCTCAGCTACAGGTATATTTGAGGGACCCTGAGTTTGTGGCCTCAAGTGGAATGGACACCGAGATGCTCTGACTCGAAGTGAGGCCGGATATCCCTGCAGTGAATTGAATGCAGGCTCGTCTTGCATCTCCCAAGACGAAGGGTTGTCTGAATCCCCTGTGGAGACCACAGAGAAAGACCTAGTCCTCCACCTCAATGCAACCGGAGGCCTCATATTCTTTGAAAACTCGAGAGGTCCGCGGAGATCAATACTTCCGAAGGAGACGATGCCTGATTCTTCTTGAAAATGGATAGGAGTCCCAGGATCCCTGTGGCACGTGGAAAGGGACACTGGGTCTCCCGCCTCAGGTGGAGACGCGTCCCAATTGCCATGCCAAGACTCGAGGACAATCCCGAGGTGTCCCTGGCACATAGGCAGGAGTCCTGACGTCGCTGAACAAACACATGTCTGGAAGGGCCCTCCCCGTCGTAACTCGAGAATATACCCCAGGTTCCGGCCGGAACTCGAGAAAAACCATGAGACATCCCCCTTGCCGCAAGATGAGGCCCGATTCCCCTGCACTGCGTGCAGAGCAATTCCGTGTTCCACATCAAACGTGAAAGGAGCCTTGATTTCCTTGATGGCACTGCAGAGAAAACCCAAGATCACTGTCTCAAGTCTAGAGGGATCCTGAGGTCACTGGAGCAACATGAAAGGGCTCCGAGGACCCCAAATCAACTCGAGATGAGAGCTTATTCCCTGGCTTCGACTCAAGCGGAATACCACCTTTCCACAAGCACCTCAAGAGAAGGCTTCTCTCAGCTACAGGTATGTGAGAGGGACCCTGAGTTTGTGGCCTCAAGTGGAATGGACACCGAGATGCTCTGACTCGAAGTAAGGCCGGATATCCCTGCAGTGAATTGAATGCAGGCTCGTCTTGCATCTCCCAAGAAGAAGGGATGTCTGAATCCCCTGTGGAGACCACAGAGAAAGACCGAGTTCTCCGCCTCATCGCGACCAGAGGCCTCACATACTTTGAAAACTCGAGAGGTCCGCGGAGATCAGTGCTTCCAAAGGAGACGATGCCTGACTCCTCTTGAAAATGGATAGGAGTCCCAGGATCCCTGTGGCACGTGGAAAGGGACCCTGGGTCTCCCGCCTCACGTGGAGACGCGTCCAAATTGCCATGCCAAGACTCGAGGACCATCCCGAGGTGTCCCTGGCACCTAGGCAGGAGTCCTGACGTCGCTGAACAAACACGTGTCTGGAAGGGCCCTCCCCGTCGTAACTCGAGAATATACCCCAGGTTCGGGCCGCAACTCGAGAAAAACCATGAGATTTCCCCCTCGCCGCGAGTTGAGGCCCGATTCCCCTGCACTGCGTGCAGAGCAATTCCGTGTCCACACTAGACGTGAAAGGAGCCTTGATTTCCTTGATGGCACTCCAGAGAAAACCCAAGATCACTGTCTCAAGTCTAGAGGGATCCTGAGGTCACTGGAGCAACACAAAAGGGCCCCATGGACCCCAAATTAACTCGAGATGAGAGCTTAGTCCCTGGCTTCGACTCAAGAGGAAGACGAACTTTCCACAAGCATCTCAACAGGAGGCTTCTCTCAGCTACAGGTATGTGAGAGGGACCCTGAGTTTGTGGCCTGAAGTGGAATGGACACCGAGATGCTCTGACTCGAAGTAAGGCCGGATATCCCTGCAGTGAATTGAATGCAGGCTCGTCTTGCATCTCCCAAGATGAAGGGATGTCTGAATCCCATGTGGAGACCACAGAGAAAGACCGAGTTCTCCGCCTCATCGCGACTGGAGGCCTCACATCCTTTGAAAACTCGAGAGGTTCGGGGAGATCAATGCTTCCAAAGGAGACGATGCCTGACTCCTCTTGAAAATGGATAGGAGTCCCAGGATCACTGTGGCACGTGGAAAGGGACCCTGGGTCTCCCGCCTCACGTGGAGACGCGTCCCAATTGCCATGCCAAGGCTCGAAGAGAATCCCGAGGTGTCCCTCGCACTTAGGCAGGAGTCCTGACGTCGCTGGAAAAACACGTGTCTGGAAGGGCCCTCCCCATCGTAACTCGAGAATATACCACAGGTTCGGGCTACAACTCGAGAAAAACCATGAGCCTTCCCCCTCGCCGCAAGATGAGGCCTGATTCCCCTGCACTGCGTGCAGAGAATATCCGTGTCCCACATCAAACGTGAAAGGAGCCTTGATTTCCTTGATGGCACTCCAGAGAAACCCCAAGATCACTGTCTCAAGTCGAGAGGTATCCTGAGGTCACTGTAGCAAAACGAAAGGGCTCCGTGGACTCCAAATCAACTCGAGATGAGAGCTTCGTCCCTGGCTTCGACTCAAGAGGAATACCAACTTTCCACAAGCACTTCAAGAGGAGCCTTCTCTCAGCTACATGTATGTGAGAGGGTCCGTGAGTTTGTGGCCTCAAGCGGAATGGACACCGAGATGCTCTGACTCGAAGTATGGCCGGATATCCCTGCAGTAAATTGAATGAAGTCTCGTCTTGCATCTCCCAAGACGAAGGGATGTCTGAATCCCCTGTGGAGACCACAGAGAAAGACCTAGTTCTCCGCCTCATCCCGACCGGAGGCGTCACATCCATTGAAAACTCGAGTGGTCCGCGGAGATCAATGCTTCCAAAGGATACGATGACTGACTCCGCTTGAAAATGGATAGGAGTCCCAGGATCCCTGTGGCACGTGGAAAGGAACCCTGGGTCTCCCACCTCAGGAGGAGACGCGTCCCAATTGCAATGCAAAGACTCGAGGAGAATCCCGAGGTGTCCCTCGCACCTAGGCACTAGTCCTGACGTCGCTGAACAAACACGTGTCTGGAAGGGCCCTCCCCGTTGTAACTCGAGAATATACCCCAGGTTCCGGCCGCAACTCCAGAAAAATCATGAGCCTTCCCCCTCGCCGCAAGATGAGGCCCGATTCCCCTGAACTGCGTGCAGAGCAATTCTGTGTTCCACATCAAACGTGAAAGGAGCCTTGATTTCCTTGATGGCACTCCAGAGAAACCCCAAGATGACTGTCTCAAGTCTAGAGGGATCCTGAGGTCACTGTAGCAACACGAAAGGGCTCCGTGGACCCCAAATCAACTCGAGATGAGATCTTCGTCCCTGGCTTCGACTCAAGAGGAATACCAACTTTCCACAAGAACTTCAAGAGGAGGCTTCTCTCAGCTACATGTATGTGAGACGGTCCCTGAGTTTGTGGCCTCAAGCGGAATGGACACCGAGATGCTCTGACTCGAAGTATGGCCGGATATCCCTGCAGTAAATTGAATGAAGTCTCGTCTAGCATCTCCCAAGACGAAGGGATGTCTGAATCCCCTGTGGAGACCACAGAGAAAGACCTAGTTCTCCCTCTCATGGCGACCGGAGGCATCACATCCTTTGAAAACTCGAGAGGTCCGCGGAGATCAATGCTTCCTAAGGAGACGATGCCTGACTCCTCTTGAAAACGGATAGGAGTCCCAGAATCCCTGTGGCACGTGGAAAGGGACCCTGGCTCTTCCGCCTCACTGGAGACGCGTCCCAATTGCCATGCCAAGGCTCAAGGAGAATCCCGAGGTGTCCCTCGCACCTAGGCAGGAGTCCTGACGTCGCTGAACAAACACGTGTCTGGGAGGGCCCTCCCCATCGTAACTCGAGAATATACCCCAGGTTCGGGCTGCAACTCGAGAAAAACCATGAGACTTCCCCCTCGCCGCAAGATGAGGCCCGATTCCCCTGCACTGCGTGCAGAGAAATTCCTTGTTCCACATCAAACGTGAAAGGAGCCTTGATTTCCTTGATGGCACTCCAGAGAAACCCCAAGATCACTGTCTCAAGTCTAGAGGGATCCTGAGGTCACTGGAGCAACCCGAAAGGGCTCCGTGGACCCCAAATCAACTCGAGATGAGAGCTTCGTCCCTGGCTTCGACTCAAGAGGAATAACAACTTTCCACAAGCACTTCAAGAGGAGGCTTCTCTCAGCTACAGGTATGTGAGAGGGACCCTGAGTTTGTGGCCTCAAGTGGAATGGACACCGAGATGCTCTGACTCGAATTAAGGCCGGATATCCCTGCAGTGAATTGAATGCAGGTTCGTCTTGCATCTCCCAAGACGAAGGGTTGTCTGAATCCCCTGTGGAGACCACAGAGAAAGACCTCGTTCTCCGCCTCATCGAGACCGGAGGCCTCACATCCTTTGCAAACTGGAGAGGTCCGCGGAGATCAATGCTTCCAAAGGAGACGATGCCTGACTCCTCTTGAAAATGGATAGGAGTCCCAGGATCCCTGTGGCACGTGGAAAGGGACCCTGGGTCTCCCACCTCACGTGGAGACGCATCCCAATTGCCATGCCAAGACTCGAGGAGAATCCCGAGGTGTCCCTCGCACCTAGGCAGGAGTCCTGACGTCGCTGAACAAACACGTGTCTGGAAGGGCCCTCCCCGTCATAACTCGAGAATATACACCAGTTTCGGGCCGCAACTCGAGAAAAACCATGAGATTTCCCCCTCGCCGCGTGTTGAGGCCCGATTCCCCTGCACTGCATGCAGAGCAATTCCGTGTTCCACATCAAACGTGAAAGGAGCCTTGATTTCCTTGATGGCACTCCAGAGAAAACCCAAGATCACTGTCTCAAGTCTAGAGGGATCATGAGGTCACTGGACCAACAGGAAAGGGCTCCGTGGACCCCAAATCAACTCGAGATGAGAGCTTAGTCCCTGGCTTCGACTCAAGAGGAATACGAACATTCCACAAGCACCTCAAGAGGAGGCTTCTCTCAGCTACAGGTATATTTGAGGGACCCTGAGTTTGTGGCCTCAAGTGGAATGGACACCGAGATGCTCTGACTCGAAGTGAGGCCGGATATCCCTGCAGTGAATTGAATGCAGGCTCGTCTTGCATATCCCAAGACTTAGGGTTGTCTGAATCCGCTGTGGAGATGACAGAGAAAGACCTCGTTCTCCGCCTCATCGAGAACGGAGGCCTCACATTCTTTGAAAACTGGAGAGGTCCGCGGAGATCAATGCTTCCAAAGGAGACGATGCCTGACTGCTCTTGAAAATGGATAGGAGTCCAAGGATCCCTGTGGCACGAGGAAAGGGACCCTGGGTCTCCCACCTCACGTGGAGACGCGTCCAAATTGCCATGCCAAGACTCGAGGAGAATCCCGAGGTGTCCCTCGCACCTAGGCAGAGGTCCTGACGTCGCTGACCAAACACGTGTCTGGAAGGGCCCTCCCCGTCGTAACTCGAGAATATACCCCAGGTTCCAGCCGCAACTCGAGAAAAACCATGAGCCTTCCCCCTTGCCGCGAGATGAGGCCCGATTCCCCTGCACTGCGTGCAGAGCAATTCCGTGTTCCACATCAAACGTGAAAGGAGCCTTGATTTCCTTGATGGCACTCCAGAGAAAACCCAAGATCACTGTCTCAAGTCTAGAGGGATCCTGAGGTCACTGGAGCAACACGAAAGGGCTCCGTGGACCCAAAATCAACTCGAGATGAGAGCTTAGTCCCTGGTTTCGACTCAAGAGCAATACCAACTTTCCACAAGCACCTCAAGAGGAGGCTTCTCTCAGCTACAGGTATGTGAGAGGGACACTGAATTTGTGACCTCAAGTGGAATGGACACCGAGATGCTCTGAATCGAAGTAAGGCCGGATATCGCTGCAGTGAATTGAATGCAGGCTCGTCTTGCATCTCGCAAGACGAAGGGATGTCTGAATCCCCTGTGGAGACCACAGAGAAAGACCTAGTCCTCCGCCTCATCGCGACCGGAGGCCTCACATCCTTTGAAAACTCGAGAGGTCCGCGGAGATCAATGCTTCCAAAGGAGACGATGCCTGACTCCTCTTGAAAATGGATAGGAGTCCCAGGATCCCTGTGTCACGTGGAAAGGGACCCTGAGTCTCCCGCCTCACGTGGAGACGCGTCCCAATTGCCATGCCAAGACTCGAGGAGAATCCCGAGGTGTCCCTCGCACCTAGGCAGGAATCCTGACGTCGCTGAACAAACACGTGTCTGGAAGGGCCCTCCCCGTCGTAACTCGAGAATATACCCCAGGTTCGGGCCGCAACTCGAGAAAAACCTTGAGATTTCCCCCTCGCCGCGAGTTGAGGCCCGATTCCCCTGCACTGCATGCAGAGCAATTCCGTGTTCCACATCAAACGTGAAAGGAGCCTTGATTTCCTTGATGGCACTCCAGAGAAAACCCAAGATCACTGTCTCAAGTCTAGAGGGATCCTGAGGTCACTGGAGCAACACGAAAGGGCTCCGTGGACCCCAAATCAACTCGAGATGAGAGCTTAGTCCCTGGCTTCGACTCAAGAGGAATACCAACTTTCCACAAGCACCTCAAGAGGAGGCTTCTCTCAGCTACAGGTATATTTGAGGGACCCTGAGATTGTGGCCTCAAGTGGAATGGACACCGAGATGCTCTGACTCGAAGTGAGGCCGGATATCCCTGCAGTGAATTGAATGCAGGCTCGTCTTGCATCTCCCAAGACGAAGGGTTGTCTGAATCCCCTGTGGAGACCACAGACAAAGACCTAGTCCTCCACCTCAATGCAACCGGAGGCCTCATATCCTTTGAAAACTCGAGAGGTCCGCGGAGATCAATACTTCCGAAGGAGACGATGCCTGATTCTTCTTGAAAATGGATAGGAGTCCCAGGATCCCTGTGGCACGTGGAAAGGGACACTGGGTCTCCCGCCTCAGGTGGAGACGCGTCCCAATTGCCATGCCAAGACTCGAGGACAATCCCGAGGTGTCCCTGGCACATAGGCAGGAGTCCTGACGTCGCTGAACAAACACATGTCTGGAAGGGCCCTCCCCGTCGTAACTCGAGAATATACCCCAGGTTCCGGCCGGAACTCGAGAAAAACCATGAGACATCCCCCTTGCCGCGAGATGAGGCCCGATTCCCCTGCACTGCGTGCAGAGCAATTCCGTGTTCCACATCAAACGTGAAAGGAGCCTTGATTTCCTTGATGGCACTCCAGAGAAAACCCAAGATCACTGTCTCAAGTCTAGAGGGATCCTGAGGTCACTGGAGCAACACGAAAGGGCTCCGTGGACCCCAAATCAACTCGAGATGAGAGTTTATTCCCTGGCTTCGACTCAAGCGGAATACCACCTTTCAACAAGCACCTCAAGAGAAGGCTTCTCTCAGCTACAGGTGTGTGAGAGGGACCGTGAGTTTGTGGCCCCAAGTGGAATGGACACCGAGATGCTCTGACTCGAAGTAAGGCCGGATATCCCTGCAGTGAATTGAATGCAGGCTCGTCTTGCATCTCCCAAGATGAAGGGATGTCTGAATCCCATGTGGAGACCACAGAGAAAGACCGAGTTCTCCGCCTCATTGCGACCGGAGGCCTCACATCCTTTGAAAACTCAAGAGGTCCGCGGAGATCAATGCTTCCAAAGGAGACGATGATTGACTCCTCTTGAAAATGGATAGGAGTCCCAGGATCCCTGTGGCACGTGGAAAGGGACACTGGGTCTCCCGCCTCACGTGGAGACGCATCCCAATTGCCATGCCAAGACTCGAGGGGAATCCCGAGGTGTCCCTCGGACCTAGGCAGGAGTCCTGACGTCGCTGAACAAACACGTGTCTGGAAGGGCCCTCCCCGTCGTAACTCGAGAATATACCCCAGGTTCCTGCCGCAACTCAAGAAAAACCATGAGACATCTCCCTTTTCGCGAGATGAGGCCCGATTCCCCTGCACTGCGTGCAGAGCAATTCCGTGTCCACACTAGAAGTGAAAGGAGCCTTGATTTCCTTGATGGCACTCCAGAGAAAACCCAAGATCACTGTCTCAAGTCTAGAGGGATCCTGAGGTCACTGGAGCAACACAAAAGGGCCCCATGGACCCCAAATCAACTCGAGATGAGAGCTTAGTCCCTGGCTTCGACTCAAGAGGAAGACGAACTTTCCACAAGCATCTCAACAGGAGGCTTCTCTCAGCTACAGGTATGTGAGAGGGACCCTGAGTTTGTGGCCTGAAGTGGAATGGACACCGAGATGCTCTGACTCGAAGTAAGGCCGGATATCCCTGCAGTGAATTGAATGCAGGCTCGTCTTGCATCTCCCAAGATGAAGGGATGTCTGAATCCCATGTGGAGACCACAGAGAAAGACCGAGTTCTCCGCCTCATCGCGACTGGAGGCCTCACATCCTTTGGAAACTCGAGAGGTCCGCGGAGATCAATGCTTCCAAAGGAGACGATGCCTGACTCCTCTTGAAAATGGATAGGAGTCCCAGGATCACTGTGGCACGTGGAAAGGAACCCTGGGTCTCCCGCCTCACGTGGAGACGCGTCCCAATTGCCATGCCAAGAATCGAAGAGAATCCCGAGGTGTCCCTCGCACCTAGGCAGGAGTCCTGACGTCGCTGAACAAACACGAGTCTGGAAGGGCCCTCCCCGTCGTAAATCGAGAATATACCCCAGGTTCCTGCCGCAACTCAAGAAAAACCATGAGACTTCCCCCTCGCCGCGAGATGAGGCCCGATTCCCCTGCCCTGCATGCAGAGCAATTCCGTGTTCCACATCAAACGTGAAAGGAGCCTTGATTTCCTTGATGGCACTCCAGAGAAAACCCAAGATCACTGTCTCAAGTCTAGAGGGATCCTGAGGTCACTGGAGCAACACGAAAGGGCTCCGTGGACCCCAAATCAACTCGAGATGAGAGCTTAGTCCCTGGCTTCTACTCAAGAGGAATACCAACTTTCCACAAGCACCTCAAGAGGAGGTTCTCTCAGCTACAGGTATGTGAGAGGGACCCTGAGTTTGTGGCCTCAAGTAGAATGGACACCGAGATGCTCTGACTCGAAATAAGCCCGGATATCCCTGCAGTGAATTGAATGCAGGCTCGTCTTGCAACTCCCAAGACGAAGGGATGACTGAATCCCCTGTGGAGACGACAGAGAAAGACCTAGTCCTCCGCCTCATCGCGACCGGAGTCCTCACATCCTTTGAAAACTCGAGAGGTCCGCGGAGATCAATGCTTCCAAAGGAGACGATGCCTGACTCCTCTTGAAAATGGATAGGAGTCCCAGGATCCCTGTGCCACGTGGAAAGGGACCCTGGGTCTCCCGCCTCACGTGGAGACGCGACCCAATTGCCATGTCAAGACTCGAGAAGAATCCCGAGGTGTCCCTAGCACCTAGGCAGGAGTCCTGACGTCGCTGAACAAACACGAGTCTGGAAGGGGACTCCCCGTCGTAACTCGAGAATATACCCCAGGTTCCGGCCGCAACTCGAGAAAAACCGTGACACTTCCCACTCGCCGAGAGAAGAGGCGCGATTCCCCTGCACTGCGTGCAGAGCAATTCCGTGTTCAACATCAAACGTGAAAGGAGCCTTGATTTCCTTGATGGCACTCCAGAGAAAACCCAAGATCACTGTCTCAAGTCTAGAGGGATCCTGAGGTCACTGGAGCAACACGAAAGGGCTCCGTGGACCCAAAATCAACTGGAGATGAGAGCTTAGGCCCTGGCTTCGATTCAAGAGGAATAGCAACTTTCCACAAGCACCTCAAGAGGAGGCTTCTCTCAGCTACAGGTATGTGAGAGGGACCCTGAGTTTGTGGCATCAGGTGGAATGGACACCGAGATGCTCTGACTCGAAGTAAGGCCGGATATCCCTGCAGTGAATTGAATGCAGGCTCGACTTGCATCTCCCAAGACGAAGGGATGTCTGAATCCCCTGTGGAGACCAAAGAGAAAGACCTAGTTCTCCGCCTCATCGCGACCGGAGGCCTCACAACCTTTGAAAACTCGAGAGGTCTGCGGAGATCAATGCTTCCAACGGAGACGATGCCTGACTCCTCTTGAAAATGGATAGGAGTCCCAGGATCACTGTGGCACGTGGAAAGGGACCCTGGGTCTCCCGCCTCACGTGGAGACGTGTCCCAATTGCCATGCCAAGACTCGAGGAGAATCCCGAGGTGTCCCTCGAACCTAGGCAGGGGTCCTGACGTCGCTGAACAAACACGTGTCTGGAAGGGCCCTCCCCGTCGTAACTCGAGAATATACCCCAGGTTCCGGCCGCAACTCGAGAAAAACCATGAGACTTCCCCCTCGCCGCGAGATGAGGCCCGATTCCCTTGCACTGCGTGCAGAGCAATTCCGTGTTCCACATCAAACGTGAAAGGAGCCTTGATTTCCTTGATGGCACTCCAGAGAAAACCCAAGATCACTGTCTCAAGTCTAGAGGGATCCTGAGGTCACTGTAGCAACACAAAAGGGCTCCGTGGACCCCAAATCACCTCGAGATGAGAGCTTAGTCCCTGGCTTCGACTCAAGAGTCATATCAACTTGCCACAAGCACCTCAAGAGGAGGCTTCTCTCAGCTACAGGTATGTGAGAGGGACCCTGAGTTTGTGGCCTCAAGTGGAATGGACACCGAGATGCTCTGGCTAGAAGTAAGGCCGGATATCCCTGCAGTGAATTGAATGCAGGCTCGTCTTGCATCTCCCAAGACGAAGGGATGTCTGAATCCCCTGTGGAGACCACAGAGAAAGACCTAGTTCTCCGCCTCATCGCGACCGGAGGCGTCACATCCTTTGAAAACTCGAGAGGTCCACGGAGATCAATGCTTCCAAAGGAGACGATGCCTGACTCCTCTTGAAAATGGATAGGAGTCCCAGGATCCCTGTGGCACGTGGAAAGGGAACCTGGGTCTCCCGCCTCACGTGGAGACGCGTCCCAATTGCCATGCCAAGATTCGAGGAGAATCCCGAGTTGTGCCTCACACCTAGGCAGGAGTCCTGACTTCGCTGAACAAACACGTGTCTGGAAGGGCCCTCCCCGTCGTAACTCGAGAACATACCCCAGGTTCCGGCTGCAACTCGAGAAAAACCATGAGACTTTCCCCTCGCCGCGAGATGATTCCCGATTCCCCTGCACTGCATGCAGAGCAATTCCGTGTTCCACGTCAAACGTGAAAGGAGCCTTGATTTCCTTGATGGCACTCCAGAGAAAACCCAAGATCGCTGTCTGAAGTCTAGAGGGATCCTGAGGTCACTGTAGCAACAGGAAAGGGCTCCGTGTACCCCAAATCAACTCGAGATGAGAGCGTAGTCCCTGGCTTCGACTCAAGAGGAATACCAACTTTCCAGAAGCACCTCAAGAGGAGGCTTCTCTCAGCTACAGGTATGTGAGAGGGACCCTGAGTTTGTGGCCTCAAGTGGAATGGACACGGAGATGCTCTGACTCGAAGTAAGGCCAGATATCCCTGCAGTGAATTGAATGCAGGCTCGTCTTGCATCTCCCAAGACGAAGGGATGTCTGAATCCCCTGTGGAGACCACAGAGAAAGACCTCGTTCTCCGCCTCATCGCGACCAGGACGCCTCACATCCTTTGAAAACTCGAGAGTTCCGCGGAGATCAATGCTTCCAAGGGAGAATGCCTGACTGCTCTTGAAAATGGATAGGATTCCCAGGATCCTTGTGGCACGTGGAAAGGGACCCTGGGTCTCCCGCCTCACGTGGAGACGCGTCCCAATTGCCATGCCAAGACTTGAGGAGAATCCCGAGGTGTCCCTCGCACCTAGGCAGGAGTCCTGACGTCGCTGAACAAACACGTGTCAGGAAGGGCCCTCCCCGTCGTAACTCGAGAATATACCCCAGGTTCCGGCCACAACTCGAGAAAAACCATGAGACTTCCCCCTCGCCGTGAGATGAGGCCAGATTCCCCTGCACTGCGTGCAGAGCAATTCCGTGTTCCACATCAGACGTTAAAGGAGACTTGATTTCCTTGATGGCACTCCAAAGAAAACCCAAGATCACTGTCTCAAGTCTAGAGGGATCCTGAGGTCACTGGAGCAACACGAAAGGGCTCCATGGACCCCAAATCAACTCGAGATGAGAGCTTCGTCCCTGGCTTCTACTCTAGAGGAATACCAACTTTCCACAAGCACCTCAAGAGGAGGCTTCTCTGAGATACAGGTATGTGAGAGAAACCCTGAGTTTGTGGCCTCAAGTGCAATGGACACTGTGATGCTCTGACTCGAAGTAAGGCCGGATATCCATGCTCTGAATTGAATGCAGGCTCGTCTTGCATCTCCCAAGACGAAGGGATGTCTGAATCCACTGTGGAGACCACAGAGAAAGTCCTAGTTCTCCGCCTCATCGCGACCGGAGGCCTCTAATCCTTTGAAAACTCGAGAGGACCGCGGAGATCAATGCTTCCAAAGGAGACGATGCCTGACTCCTCTTGAAAATGGATAGGAGTCCCAGGATCCCTGTGGCACGTGGAAAGGGACCCTGGGTCTCCAGCCTCACGTGGAGACGGGTCCCAATTGCCATTCCAAGATTCGAGGAGAATCCCGAGGTGTCCCTCGCACCTAGGCAGGAGTCCTGACGTCGCTGAACAAACACGTGTCTGGAAGGGCCCTCCCCGTCGTAACTCCAGAATATACCCCAGGTTCCGGCCGCAACTCGAGAAAAACCATGAGACTTCCCCCTCGCGGCAAGATGAGGCCCGATTCCCCTGCACTGCGAGCAAAGCAATTCCGTGTTCCACATCAAACGTGAAAGGAGCCTTGATTACCTTGATGGTACTCCAGAGAAAACCCAAGATCACTGTCTCAAGTCTAGAGGGATCCTGAGGTCACTGTAGCAACACGAAAGGGCTTCGTGGGCCGCAAACAACTCGAGATGAGAGCTTCGTCCCTGCCTTCGACTCAAGAGGAATACCAACTTTCCACAAGCACCTCAAGAGGAGACTTCTGTCACCTTCAGGTATGTGAGAGGGACCCTGAGCTGGTGGCCTCAGTCGAATGGATAGCGTGATGCTCTGACTCGAAGTAAGGCCGGATATCCCTGCAGTGAATTGAATGCAGGCTCGTTTTGCATCTCCCAAGAGGAAGGGATGTCTGAATCCACTGTGGAGACCACAGAGAAAGACCTAGTTCTCCGCCTCATCGCGACCGGAGGCCTCACATCCTTTGAAAACTCGAGAGGTCCGCGGAGATCAATGCTTCCAAAGGAGACGATGCCTGACTCCTCTTGAAAATCGATAGGAGTCCCAGGATCCATGTGGCATGTGGAAAGGGACCCTGGGTCTCCCGCCTCACGTGGAGACGCGTCCCAATTGCCATGCCAAGACTCGAGGAGAATCCCGAGGTGTCCCTCGCACCTAGGCAGGAGTCCTGACGTTGCTGAACAAATAAATATCTGGATTGCCCTCCCCGTCGTAACTCGAGAATATACCCCAGGTTCCGGCCGCAACTCGAGAAAAACCATGAGACTTCCCCCTCGCCGTGAGAAGAGGCCCGATTCCCCTGCACTGCGTGCAGAGCAATTCCGTGTTCCACATCAAACGTGAAAGAAGCCTTGATTTCCTTCATGGCACTCCAGAGAAACCCCAAGATCACTGTCTCAAGTCTAGGGGGATCCTGAGGTCACTGGAGCAACACGAAAGGTCTCGGTGGACCCCAAATCAACTCGAGATGAGAGCTTAGTCCCTGGCTTCGAATCAAGAGGAATACCAACTTTCCACAAGCACCTCAAGAGGAGGCTTCTCTCAGCTACAGGTATGTGAGAGGGACGCTGAGTTTGTGGCCTCAAATGGAATGGACACCGAGATGCTCTGACTCGAAGTAAGGCCGGATATCCCTGCAGTGAATTGAATGCAGGCTCGTCTTGCATATCCCAAGACGAAGGGATGTCTGAATCCCAAGTGGAGACCACAGAGAAAGACGGAGTTCTCCGCCTCATCGCGACCGGAGGCCTCACATTCTTTGAAAACTCGAGAGGTCCGCGGAGATCAATGCTTCCAAAGGAGACGATGTGTGACTCCTCTTGAAAATGGATAGGAGTCCCAGGATCCCTGTGGCACATGGAAAGGGACCCTGGGTCTCCCGCCTCACGTGGAGACACGTCCCAATTGCCATGCCAAGACTCGAGGAGAATCCCGAGGTGTCCCTCGCACCTAGGCAGGAGTCCTGACGTCGCTGAACAAACACGTGTCTGGAAGGGCCCTCCCCGTCTTAACTCGAGAATATACCCCAGGTTCCGGCCGCAACTCGAGGAAAACCATGAGACTTCCCCCTCGCCACGAGATGAGGCCCGATTCCCCTGCACTGCGTGCAGAGCAATTCCGTGTTCCTCATCAAACGTGAAAGGAGCCTTGATTTCCTTAGTGGCACTCCAGAGAAACCCCAATATCACTGTCTCAAGTCTAGAGGGATCCTGAGGTCACTGGAGCATCACGAAAGAACTCCGTGGACCCAAATCAACTCGAGATGAGAGCGTAGTCCCTGGCTTCAACTCAAGAGGAATACCAACTTTCCACAAGCACCTCAAGAGGAGGCTTCTCTCAGCTACAGGTATGTGAGAGGGACCCTGAGTTTGTGGCCTCAAGTGGAATGGACACCGAGATGCTCTGACTCGAAGTAAGGCCGGATATCCCTGCAGTGAATTGAATGCAGGCTCATCTTGCATCTCCCAAGACGAAGGGATGTCTGCATCCCCTGTGGAGACCACAGAGAAAGACCTAGTTCTCCGCCTCATCGCGACCGGAGGCCTCACATCCTTTGAAAACTCGAGAGGTCCGCGGAGATCAATGCTTCCAAAGGAGACGATTCCTGAGTCCTCTTGAAAATGGATAGGAGTCCCAGGATCCCTGTGGCACGTGGAAAGGGACACTGTGTCTTCTGCCTCACTTGGAGATGCGTCCCAATTGCCATGCCAAGACTCGAGGAGAATCCCGAGTTCTCCCTCGCACCTGGGCAGGAGTCCTGACGTCGCTGAACAAACACGTGTCTGGAAGGGCCCTCCCCGTCGTAACTCGAGAATATACCCCAGGTTCCGGCCGCAACTCGAGAAAAACCATGAGACTTCCCCCTCGCCACGAGATGAGGCCCGATTCCCCTGCACTGCGTGCAGCACAATTCCGTGATCGACATCAAACGTGAAAGGAGTCTTGATTTCCTTGATGACACTCCAGAGAAAACCCAAGATCACTGTCTCAAGTCTAGAGGGATCCTGAGGTCACTGTAGCAATAGGAAAGGGCTCCAAGGACCCCAAATCAACTCGAGATGAGAGCTTAGTCCCTGGCTTCAACTCAAGAGGAATACCAACTTTCCACAAGCACCTCAAGAGGAGGCTTCTCTCAGCTACATGTATGTGAGAGGGACCCTGAGTTTGTGGCCTCAAGTGGAATGGACACCGAGATGCTCTGACTCGAAGTAAGGCCGGATATCCCTGCAGTGAATTGAATGCAGGCTCGACTTGCATCTCCCAAGACGAAGGGATGTCTGAATCCCCTGTGGAGACGACAGAGAAAGACCTAGTTCTCCGCCTCATTGCGACCGGAAGCCTCACATCCTTTGAAAACTCGAGAGGTCCGCGGAGATCAATGCTTCCAAAGGAGTCGATGCCTGACTCCTCTTGAAAATGGATAGGAGGCCCAGGATCCCTGTGGCTCGTGGAAAGGGAACCTGGGTCTCCCGCTTCACGTGGAGACGCGTCCCAATTGCCATGCCAAGACTCGAGGAGAATCCCGAGTTGTCCCTCGCACCTAGGCAGGAGTCGAGACGTCGCTGAACAAACACGTGTCTGGAGGGGCCCTCCCCGTCGTAACTCGAGAATATACCCCAGGTTCCGGCCGCAACTCGAGAAAAACCATGAGACTTCCCCCTCGCCGCGAGAAGAGGCCCGATTGCCCTACACTGCGTGCAGAGAAATTCCGTGTTCCACATCGAACGAGAAAGGAGCCTTGATTTCCTTGATGGCACTCCAGAGAAAACCCAAGATCACTGTCTCAAGTCTAGAGGGATCCTGAGGTCACTGGAGCAACACGAAAGGGCTCCGTTGACCTCAAATCAACTCGAGATGAGAGCTTAGTCCCTGGCTTCGACTCAAGAGGAATACCAACTTTCCACAAGCACGTCAAGCGCAGGCTTCTCTCAGCTACAAGTATGTGAGAGGGACCCTGAGTTTGTGGCCTCAAGTGGAATGGACACCGAGATGCTCTGACTCGATGTAAGGCCGGATATCCCTGCAGTGAATTGAATGCAGGCTCGTCTTGAATCTCCCAAGATGAAGGGATGTCTGAATCAACATTGAAGACCACAGAGAAAGACCTAGTTCTCCCCCTCATCGCGACCTGAGGCCTCACATCCTTTGAAAATTCAAGAGGTCCACAGAGATCAATGCTTCCAAAGGAGACGATGCCTGACTCCTCTTGAAAATGGATAGGAGTCCCAGGATCCCTGTGCCACGTGGAGAGGGACCCTGGGTCTCCCGCCTCACGTGGAGAGGCGTCCCAATAGCCATGCCAAGTCTCGAGGAAAATACCGAGGTGTCCCTCGCACCTAGGCAGGAGTCCTGACGTCGCTGAACAAACACATGTCTGGAAGGGCCGTCCCCGTTGTAACTCGAGAATATACCCCAGGTTCCGGCAGCAACTCGAGAAAAACCATGAGACTTCCCCCTCGCCGCGAGATGAGGCCCGATTCCCCTGCACTGCGTGCAGAGCAATTCCGTGTTCCACATCAAACGTGAAAGGAGCCTTGATTTCCTTGATGGCACTCCAGAGAAAACCCAACATCACTGTCTCAAGTCTAGAGGGATCCCGAGGTCACTGGAGCAACACGAAAGGGCTCCGTGGACCCCAAATCAACAAGAGATGAGAGCTTAGTCCCTGGCTTCGACTCAAGAGGAATACCAACTTTTCACAAGCACCTCAAGAGGAGGCTTCTCTCAGCTACAGGTATGTGAGAGGGACCCTGAGTTTGTGGCCTAAAGTGGAATGGACCCCGAGAAGATCTGACTTGAAGTAAGGCCGGATATCCCTGCAGTGAATTGAATGCAGGCTCGTCTTCCATCTCCCAAGACGAAGGGATGTCTGAATCCCCTGTGGAGACCACAGAGAAAGACCTAGTCCTCCGCCTCAACGCGACCGGAGGCCTCACATCCTTTGAAAACTCGAGAGGTCCGCGGAGATCAATGCTTCCAAAGGAGATGATGCCTGACTCCTCTTGCAAATGGATAGGAGTCCCAGGATCCTTGTGGCACGTGGAAAGGGACCCTGGGTCTCCCGCCTCACATGGAGACGCGACCCAATTGCCATGCCAAGACTCGAGGAGAATCCCGAGGTGTCCCTCGCACCTGGGCAGGAGTCCTGACGTCGCTGAACAAACACGTGTCTGGAAGGGCCCTCCCCGTCGTAACTCGAGAATATACCCCAGGTTCCGGCCGCAACTCGAGAAAAACCATGAGACTTCCCCCTCGCAGCGAGATGAGGCCCGATTCCCCTGCACTGCGTGCAGAGCAATTCCGTGTTCCACATCAAACATGAAAGGAGCCTTGATTTCCTTGATGGCACTCCAGAGAAAACCCAAGATCACTGTCTCAAGTCTAGAGGGATCCTGAGGTCACTGGAGCAACACGAAAGGGCTCCGTGGACCCCAAATCAACTCGAGATGAGAGCTTAGTCCCTGGCTTCGACTCAAGAGGAATACCAACTTTCCACAAGCACCTCAAGAGGAGGCTTCTCTCAGCAACAGGTATGTGAGAGGGACCCTGAGTTTGTGGCCTCAAGTGGAATGGAAACCGAGATGCTCTGACTCGAAGTAAGGCCGGATATCCCTGCAGTGAAATGAATGCAGGCTCGTCTTGCATCTCCCAAGACGAAGGGATGTCTGAATCCCCTGTGGAGGCCACAGAGAAAGTCCTAGTCCTCCGCCTCAGCGCGACCGGAGGCCTCACATCCTTTGAAAACTCGAGAGGTCCGCGGAGATCAATGCTTCCAAAGGAGACGATGCCTGACTCCTCTTGAAAATGGATAGGAGTCCCAGGATCACTGTGGCACGTGGAAAGGAACCCTGGGTCTCCCGCCTCACGTGGAGACGCGTCCCAATTGCCATGCCAAGAATCGAAGAGAATCCCGAGGTGTCCCTCGCACCTAGGCAGGAGTCCTGACGTCGCTGAACAAACACGAGTCTGGAAGGGCCCTCCCCGTCGTAAATCGAGAATATACCCCAGGTTCCTGCCGCAACTCAAGAAAAACCATGAGACTTCCCCCTCGCCGCGAGATGAGGCCCGATTCCCCTGCCCTGCATGCAGAGCAATTCCGTGTTCCACATCAAACGTGAAAGGAGCCTTGATTTCCTTGATGGCACTCCAGAGAAAACCCAAGATCACTGTCTCAAGTCTAGAGGGATCCTGAGGTCACTGGAGCAACACGAAAGGGCTCCATGGACCCCAAATCAACTCGAGATGAGAGCTTAGTCCCTGGCTTCTACTCAAGAGGAATACCAACTTTCCACAAGCACCTCAAGAGGAGGTTCTCTCAGCTACAGGTATGTGAGAGGGACCCTGAGTTTGTGGCCTCAAGTAGAATGGACACCGAGATGCTCTGACTCGAAATAAGCCCGGATATCCCTGCAGTGAATTGAATGCAGGCTCGTCTTGCAACTCCCAAGACGAAGGGATGACTGAATCCCCTGTGGAGACCACAGAGAAAGACCTAGTCCTCCGCCTCATCGCGACCGGAGTCCTCACATCCTTTGAAAACTCGAGAGGTCCGCGGAGATCAATGCTTCCAAAGGAGACGATGCCTGACTCCTCTTGAAAATGGATAGGAGTCCCAGGATCCCTGTGCCACGTGGAAAGGGACCCTGGGTCTCCCGCCTCACGTGGAGACGCGACCCAATTGCCATGTCAAGACTCGAGAAGAATCCCGAGGTGTCCCTAGCATTAGGCAGGAGTCCTGACGTCGCTGAACAAACACGAGTCTGGAAGGGGACTCCCCGTCGTAACTCGAGAATATACCCCAGGTTCCGGCCGCAACTCGAGAAAAACCGTGACACTTCCCACTCGCCGAGAGAAGAGGCGCGATTCCCTTGCACTGCGTGCAGAGCAATTCCGTGTTCCACATCAAACGTGAAAGGAGCCTTGATTTCCTTGATGGCACTCCAGAGAAAACCCAAGATCACTGTCTCAAGTCTAGAGGGATCCTGAGGTCACTGTAGCAACACAAAAGGGCTCCGTGGACCCCAAATCACCTCGAGATGAGAGCTTAGTCCCTGGCTTCGACTCAAGAGTCATATCAACTTGCCACAAGCACCTCAAGAGGAGGCTTCTCTCAGCTACAGGTATGTGAGAGGGACCCTGAGTTTGTGGCCTCAAGTGGAATGGACACCGAGATGCTCTGGCTAGAAGTAAGGCCGGATATCCCTGCAGTGAATTGAATGCAGGCTCGTCTTGCATCTCCCAAGACGAAGGGATGTCTGAATCCCCTGTGGAGACCACAGAGAAAGACCTAGTTCTCCGCCTCATCGCGACCGGAGGCGTCACATCCTTTGAAAACTCGAGAGGTCCACGGAGATCAATGCTTCCAAAGGAGACGATGCCTGACTCCTCTTGAAAATGGATAGGAGTCCCAGGATCCCTGTGTCACGTGGAAAGGGACCTTGGGTCTCCCGCCTCACGTGGAGACGAGTCCCAATTGCCATGCCAAGACTCGAGGAGAATCCCGAGGTGTCCCTCGCACCTAGGCAGCAGTCCTGACTTCGCTGAACAAACACGTGTCTGGAAGGGCCCTCCCCGTCGAAACTCGAGAAAATACCCCAGGTTCCGGCCGCAACTCGAGAAAAACCATGAGACTTCCCCCTCGCCGCGAGATGAGGCCCGATTCCCCTGCACTGCGTGCAGAGCAATTCCGTGTTCCACATCAAACGTGAAAGGAGCCTTGATTTCCTTGATGGCACTCCAGAGAAAATCCAAGATCACTGTCTCAAGGCTAGAAGGATCCTGAGGTCACTGGAGCAACAGGAAAGGGCTCCATGGACCCTAAATCAACTCGATATGAGAGCTTAGTCCCTGGCTTCGACTCAAGGGGAATACCAACTTTCCACAAGCACCTCAAGAGGAGGCTTCTCTCAGCTACAGGTATGTGAGAGGGACCCTGAGTTTGTGGCCTCAAGTGGAATGGACACCGAGATGCTCTGACTCAAAGTAAGGCCGGATATCCCTGCAGTGAATTGAATGCAGGCTCGTCTTGCATTTCCCAAGACGAAGGGATGTCTGAATCCCCTGTGGAAACCACAGAGAAAGACCTAGTTCTCCGCCTCATCACGACCGGAGGCGTCACATCCTTTGAAAACTCGAGAGGTCCACGGAGATCAATGCTTCCAAAGGAGACGATGCCTGACTCCTCTTGAAAATGGATACGAGTCCCAGGATCCCTGTGTCACGTGGAAAGGGACCTTGGGTCTCCCGCCTCACGTGGAGACGCCTCCCAATTGCCATGCCAAGACTCGAGGAGAATCCCGAGGTGTCCCTCGCACCTAGGCAGCAGTCCTGACTTCGCTGAACAAACACGTGTCTGGAAGGGCCCTCCCCGTCGAAACTCGAGAAAATACCCCAGGTTCCAGCCGCAACTCGAGAAAAACCATGAGACTTCCCCCTCGCCGCGAGATGAGGCCCGATTCCCCTGCACTGCGTGCAGAGCAATTCCGTGTTCCACATCAAATGTGAAAGGAGCCTTGATTTCTTTGATGGCACTCCAGAGAAAATCCAAGATCACTGTCTCAAGGCTAGAGGGATCCTGAGGTCACTGGAGCAACAGGAAAGGGCTCCATGGACCCTAAATCAACTCGAGATGAGAGCTTCGTCCCTGGCTTCTACTCTAGAGGAATACCAACTTTCCACAAGCACCTCAAGAGGAGGCTTCTCTGAGATACAGGTATGTGAGAGAAACCCTGAGTTTGTGGCCTCAAGTGCAATGGACACTGTGATGCTCTGACTCGAAGTAAGGCCGGATATCCCTGCTGTGAATTGAATGCAGGCTCGTCTTGCATCTCCCAAGACGAAGGGATGTCTGAATCCACTGTGGAGACCACAGAGAAAACCTAGTTCTCCGCTTCTTCGCGACCGGAGGCCTCTAATCCTTTGAAAACTCGAGAGGTCCGCGGAGATCAAGGATTCCAAAGGAGACGATGCCTGACTCCTCTTGAAAATGGATAGGAGTCCCAGGATCCCTGTGGCACGTGGAAAGGGACCCTGGGTCTCCCGCCTCACGTGGAGACGCGTCCCATTTGCCATGCCAAGACTCGAGGAGAATCCCGAGTTGTCCCTCGCACCTAGGCAGGAGTCCTAACGTCGCTGAACAAACACGTGTCTGGAAGGGTCCTCCCCGTCGCAACTCGAGAATATAGCCCAGGTTCCAGCGCAACTCGAGAAAAACCTTGAGCCTTCCCCCTCGCCGCGAGATGAGGCCCGATTCCCCTGCACTGCGTGCAGAGCAATTCCGTGTTCCACATCAAACGTGAAAGGAGCCTTGATTTCCTTGATGGCACTCCAGAGAAAACCCAAGATCACTGTCTCAAGTCTAGAGGGATCCTGAGGTCACTGGAGCAACACGAAAGGGCTCCGTGGACCCCAAATCAACTAGAGATGAGAGCTTCATCCCTGGCTTCGACTCAAGAGGAATAGCACCTTTCCACAAGCACCTCAAGACGAGGCTTCTCTCAGCTACAGGTATGTGAGAGGGACCCTGAGTTTGTGGCCTCAAGTGGAATGGACACCGAGATGCTCTGACTCGAAGTAAGGCCAGATATCCCTGCAGTGAATTGAATGCAGGCTCGTCTTGCATCTCCCAAGACGAAGAGATGTCTGAATCCCCTGTGGAGACCACAGAGAAAGACCTAGTAGTCCGCCTCATCACGACCGGAGGCATCACATCCTTTGAAAACTCGAGAGGTCCGCGGAGATCAATGCTTCCAAAGGAGACGATGCCTGACTCCTCTTGAAAATGGATAGGAGTCCCAGGATCCCTGTGGCACGTGGAAAGGGACCCTGGGTCTCCCGCCTCACGTGGAGACGCGTCCCAATTGCCATGCCAAGATTCGAGGAGAATCCCGAGTTGTGCCTCACACCTAGGCAGGAGTCCTGACTTCGCTGAACAAACACGTGTCTGGAAGGGCCCTCCCCGTCGTAACTCGAGAACATACCCCAGGTTCCGGCTGCAACTCGAGAAAAACCATGAGACTTTCCCCTCGCCGCGAGATGATTCCCGATTCCCCTGCACTGCAAGCAGAGCAATTCCGTGTTCCACGTCAAACGTGAAAGGAGCCTTGATTTCCTTGATGGCACTCCAGAGAAAACCCAAGATCGCTGTCTGAAGTCTAGAGGGATCCTGAGGTCACTGTAGCAACAGGAAAGGGCTCCGTGTACCCCAAATCAACTCGAGATGAGAGCGTAGTCCCTGGCTTCGACTCAAGAGGAATACCAACTTTCCAGAAGCACCTCAAGAGGAGGCTTCTCTCAGCTACAGGTATGTGAGAGGGACCCTGAGTTTGTGGCCTCAAGTGGAATGGACACGGAGATGCTCTGACTCGAAGTAAGGCCAGATATCCCTGCAGTGAATTGAATGCAGGCTCGTCTTGCATCTCCCAAGACGAAGGGATGTCTGAATCCCCTGTGGAGACCACAGAGAAAGACCTCGTTGTCCGCCTCATCGCGACCAGGACGCCTCACATCCTTTGAAAACTCGAGAGTTCCGCGGAGATCAATGCTTCCAAGGGAGAATGCCTGACTCCTCTTGAAAATGGATAGGATTCCCAGGATCCTTGTGGCACGTGGAAAGGGACCCTGGGTCTCCCGCCTCACGTGGAGACGCGTCCCAATTGCCATGCCAAGACTTGAGGAGAATCCCGAGGTGTCCCTCGCACCTAGGCAGGAGTCCTGACGTCGTTGAACAAACACGTGTCAGGAAGGGCCCTCCCCGTCGTAACTCGAGAATATACCCCAGGTTCCGGCCACAACTCGAGAAAAACCATGAGACTTCCCCCTCGCTGTGAGATGAGGCCAGATTCCCCTGCACTGCGTGCAGAGCAATTCCGTGTTCCACATCAGACGTTAAAGGAGACTTGATTTCCTTGATGGCACTCGAAAGAAAACCCAAGATCACTGTCTCAAGTCTAGAGGGATCCTGAGGTCACTGGAGCAACACGAAAGGGCTCCATGGACCCCAAATCAACTCGAGATGAGAGCTTCGTCCCTGGCTTCTACTCTAGAGGAATACCAACTTTCCACAAGCACCTCAAGAGGAGGCTTCTCTGAGATACAGGTATGTGAGAGAAACCCTGAGTTTGTGGCCTCAAGTGCAATGGACACTGTGATGCTCTGACTCGAAGTAAGGCCGGATATCCCTGCTCTGAATTGAATGCAGGCTCGTCTTGCATCTCCCAAGACGAAGGGATGTCTGAATCCACTGTGGAGGCCACAGAGAAACCTAGTTCTCCGCCTCATCGCGACCGGAGGCCTCTAATCCTTTGAAAACTCGAGAGGTCCGCGGAGATCAATGCTTCCAAAGGAGACGATGCCTGACTCATCTTGAAAATGGATAGGAGTCCCAGGATCCCTGTGGCACGTGGAAAGGGACCCTGGGTCTCCCGCCTCACGTGGAGACGGGTCCCAATTGCCATTCCAAGATTCGAGGAGAATCCCGAGGTGTCCGTCGCACCTAGGCAGGAGTCCTGACGTCGCTGAACAAACACGTGTCTGGAAGGGCCCTCCCCGTCGTAACTCCAGAATATACCCCAGGTTCCGGCCGCAACTCGAGAAAAACCATGAGACTTCCCCCTCGCCGTGAGATGAGGCCAGATTCCCCTGCACTGCGAGCAAAGCAATTCCGTGTTCCACATCAAACGTGAAAGGAGCCTTGATTACCTTGATGGTACTCCAGAGAAAACCCAAGATCACTGTCTCAAGTCTAGAGGGATCCTGAGGTCACTGTAGCAACACGAAAGGGCTTCGTGGGCCGCAAACAACTCGAGATGAGAGCTTCGTCCCTGCCTTCGACTCAAGAGGAATACCAACTTTCCACAAGCACCTCAAGAGGAGACTTCTGTCACCTTCAGGTATGTGAGAGGGACCCTGAGCTGGTAGCCTCAGTCGAATGGATAGCGTGATGCTCTGACTCGAAGTAAGGCCAGATATCCCTGCAGTGAATTGAATGCAGGCTCGTTTTGCATCTCCCAAGAGGAAGGGATGTCTGAATCCACTGTGGAGACCACAGAGAAAGACCTAGTTCTCCGCCTCATCGTGACCAGAGGCCTCACATCCTTTGAAAACTCGAGAGGTCCGCGGAGATCAATGCTTCCAAAGGAGACGATGCCTGACTCCTCTTGAAAATGGATAGGAGTCCCAGGATCCCTGTGGCACGTGGAAAGGGACCCTGGGTCTCCCGCCTCACGTGGAGACGCTTCCCAATTGCCATGCCAAGACTCGAGGAGAATCCCGAGGTGTCCCTCGCACCTAGGCAGGAGTCCTGACGTCGCTGAACAAACACGTGTCTGGAAGGGCCCTCCTCGTCGTAACTCGAGAATATACCCCAGGTTCCGGCCGCAACTCGAGAAAAACCAAGAGATTTCCCCCTCGCCGCGAGATGAGGCCCGATTCCCCTGCACTGCGTGCAGAACAATTCCTTGTTCCACATCAAACGTGAAAGGAGCCTTGATTTCCTTGATGGCACTCCAGAGAAAACCCAAGATCACTGTCTCAAGTCTAGAGGGATCCTGAGGTCACTGTAGCAACACGAAAGTTCTCCGTGGACCACAAATCAACTCGAGATGAGAGCTTAGTCCCTGGCTTCGACTCAAGAGGAATGCCAACTTTCCACAAGCACCTCAAGAGGAGGCTTCTCTCAGCTACAGGTATGTGAGAGGGACCCTGAGTTTGTGGCCTCAAGTGGAATGAACACCGAGATGCTCTGACTCGAAGTAAGGCCGGATATGCCTGCAGTGAATTGAATGCAGGCTCGTCTTGCATCTCCGAAGACGAAGGGATGTCTGAATCCCCTGTGGAGACCACAGAGAAAGACCTAGTCCTCCGCCTCAACGCGACCGGAGGCCTCACATCCTTTGAAAACTCGAGAGGTCCGAGGAGATCAATGCTTCCAAAGGAGACGATGCCTGCCTCCTCTTGAAAATGGATAGGAGTCCCAGGATCCCTGTGGCACGTGGAAAGGGACCCTGGGTCTCCCGCCTCACGTGGAGACGCTTCCCAATTGCCATGCCAAGACTCGAGGAGAATCCCGAGGTGTCCCTCGCACCTAGGCAGGAGTCCTGACGTCGCTGAACAAACACGTGTCTGCAAGGGCTCTCCCCGTCGTAACTCGAGAATATACCCCCGGGTCCGGCCGCAACTCGAGAAAAACCATGAGACTTCCAGCTCGCCGCGAGATGAGGCCCGATTCCCCTGCACTGCGTGCAGAGCAATTCCGTGTTCCACATCAAACGTGAAAGGAGCCTTGATTTCCTTGATGACACTCCAGAGAAACCCCAAGATCACTGTCTCAAATCTAGAGGGATCCTGAGGTCACTGGAGCAACACGAAAGGGCTCCGTGGACCCCAAATCAACTCGAGATGAGAGCTTTTCCCTGGCTTCGACTCAAGAGGAATACCAACTTTCCACAAGCACCTCAAGAGGAGGCTTCTCTCAGCTACAGGTATGTGAGAGGGACAATGTGTTTGTGGCCTCAAGTGGAATGGACACCAAGATGCTCTGACTCGAAGTAAGGCCGGATATCCCTGCAAAGAATTGAATGCAGGCTCGTCTTGCATCTCCCAAGACGAAGGGATGTCTGAATCCCCTGTGGAGACCACAGAGAATGACCTAGTTCTCCGCCTCTTCGCGACCGGAGGCCTCACATCCTTTGAAAACTCGAGAGGTCCGCGCAGAACAAAGCTTCCAAAGGAGACGATGCCTGACTCATCTTGAAAATGGATAGGAGTCCCAGGATCCTTGTGGCACGTGGAAAGGGACCCTGGGTCTCAGCCTCAGGTGGAGACGCGTCCCAATTGCCATGCCAAGACTCGAGGAGAATCCCGAGGTGTCCCTCGCACCGAGGCAGGAGTCCTGACGTCGCTGAACAAACACGTGTCTGGAAGGGCCCTCCCCGTCGAAACTCGAGAATATACCCCAGGTTCCGGCCTCCACTCGAGAAAAACCATGAGACTTCCCCCTCGCCGCGAGATGAGGCCCGATTCCGTGCACTGCGTGCAGAGCAATTCCGTGTTCCACATCAAACGTGAAAGGAGCCTTGATTTCCTTGATGGCACTCCAGAGGAAACTCAAGATCACTGTCTCAAGTCTAGAGGGATCCTGAGGTCACTGGAGCAACACGAAAGGGCTCCGTGGACCCCAAATCAACTCGAGATGAGAGCTTAGTCCCTGGCTTCGACTCAAGAGGAATACCAAATTTCCACAAGCACATCAAGAGGAGGCTTTTCTCAGCTACATGTATGTGAGAGGGACCCTGAGTTTGTGGCCTCAAGTGGAATGGACACCGAGATGCTCTGACTTGAAGTAAGGCCGGATATCCCTGCAGTGAATTGAATGCAGGCTAGTCTTGCATCCCCCAAGACGAAGGGATGTCTGAATCCCCTGCGGAGACCACAGAGAAAGACCTAGTCCTCCGCCTCAACGCGAACGGAGGCCTCACATCCTTTGAAAACTCAACAGGTCCGCGGAGATCATTTCTTCCAAAGGAGACGATGCCTGACTCCTCTTGAAAATGGATAGGAGTCCCAGGATCCCTGTGGCACGTGGAAAGGGACCCTGGGTCTCCCGCCCCACGTGGAGACGCGTCCCAATTGCCATGCCAAGACTCGAGGAGAATCCCGAGGTGTCCCTCACACCTAGGCAGGAGTCCTGACGTCGCTGAACAAACACGTGTCTGGAAGGGCCCTCCCCGTCGTAACTCGAGAATATAAATCAGGTTCCGGCCGCAACTCGAGAAAAAATATGAGACTTCCCCCTCGCCGCGAGATGAGGCCCGATTCCCCTGCACTGCGTGCAGAGCAATTCCGTGTTCCACATCAAACGTGAAAGGAGCCTTGATTTCCTTGATGGCACTCCAGAGAAAACCCAAGATCACTGTCTCAAATCTAGAGGGATCTTGAGGTCACTGGGGCAACATGAAAGGGCTCCGTGGACCCCAAATCAACTCGAGATGAGAGCTTAGTCTCTGGCTTCGACTCAAGAGGAATACCAACTTTCCACAAGCACCTCAAGAGGAGGCTTTTCTCAGCTACAGGTATGTGAGAGGGACCATGAGTTTGTGGCCTCAAGTGGAATGGACACCGAGATTCTCTGACTTGAAGTAAGGCCGGATATCCCTGCTGTGAATTGAATGCAGGCTCATCTTGCATCTCCCAAGACGAAGGGATGTCTGAATCCCCTGTGGAGACCACAGAGAAAGACCTAGTCCTCCGCCTCATCGCGACCGGAGGCCTCACATCCTTTGAAAACTCGAGAGGTCCGCGCAGAACAAAGCTTCCAAAGGAGACGATGCCTGACTCATCTTGAAAATGGATAGGAGTCCCAGGATCCTTGTGGCACGTGGAAAGGGACCCTGGGTCTCAGCCTCAGGTGGAGACGCGTCCCAATTGCCATGCCAAGACTCGAGGAGAATCCCGAGGTGTCCCTCGCACCGAGGCAGGAGTCCTGACGTCGCTGAACAAACACGTGTCTGGAAGGGCCCTCCCCGTCGAAACTCGAGAATATACCCCAGGTTTCGGCCTCCACTCGAGAAAAACCATGAGACTTCCCCCTCGCCGCGAGATGAGGCCCGATTCCGTGCACTGCGTGCAGAGCAATTCCGTGTTCCACATCAAACGTGAAAGGAGCCTTGATTTCCTTGATGGCACTCCAGAGGAAACTCAAGATCACTGTCTCAAGTCTAGAGGGATCCTGACGTCACTGGAGCAACACGAAAGGGCTCCGTGGACCCCAAATCAACTCGAGATGAGAGCTTAGTCCCTGGCTTCGACTCAAGAGGAATACCAAATTTCCACAAGCACATCAAGAGGAGGCTTTTCTCAGCTACATGTATGTGAGAGGGACCCTGAGTTTGTGGCCTCAAGTGGAATGGACACCGAGATGCTCTGACTTGAAGTAAGGCCGGACATCCCTGCAGTGAATTGAATGCAGGCTAGTCTTGCATCCCCCAAGACGAAGGGATGTCTGAATCCCCTGCGGAGACCACAGTGAAATACCTAGTCCTCCGCCTCAACGCGAACGGAGGCCTCACATCCTTTGAAAACTCAACAGGTCCGCGGAGATCATTTCTTCCAAAGGAGACGATGCCTGACTCCTCTTGAAAATGGATAGGAGTCCCAGGATCCCTGTGGCACGTGGAAAGGGACCCTGGGTCTCCCGCCCCACGTGGAGACGCGTCCCAATTGCCATGCCAAGACTCGAGGAGAATCCCGAAGTGTCCCTCACACCTAGGCAGGAGTCCTGACGTCGCTGAACAAACACGTGTCTGGAAGGGCCCTCCCCGTCGTAACTCGAGAATATAAATCAGGTTCCGGCCGCAACTCGAGAAAAAATATGAGACTTCCCCCTCGCCGCGAGATGAGGCCCGATTCCCCTGCACTGCGTGCAGAGCAATTCCGTGTTCCACATCAAACGTGAAAGGAGCCTTGATTTCCTTGATGGCACTCCAGAGAAAACCCAAGATCACTGTCTCAAGTCTAGAGGGATCTTGAGGTCACTGGGGCAACACGAAAGGGCTCCGTGGACCCCAAATCAACTCGAGATGAGAGCTTAGTCTCTGGCTTCGACTCAAGAGGAATACCAACTTTCCACAAGCACCTCAAGAGGAGGCTTTTCTCAGCTACAGGTATGTGAGAGGGACCATGAGTTTGTGGCCTCAAGTGGAATGGACACCGAGATTCTCTGACTTGAAGTTAGGCCGGATATCCCTGCTGTGAATTGAATGCAGGCTCATCTTGCATCTCCCAAGACGAAGGGATGTCTGAATCCCCTGTGGAGACCACAGAGAAAGACCTAGTCCTCCGCCTCAACGCGAACGGAGGCCTCACATCCTTTGAAAACTCAACAGGTCCGCGGAGATCATTTCTTCCAAAGGAGACGAGGCCTGACTCCTCTTGCAAATGGATAGAAGTCCCAGGATCCCTGTGGCACGTGGAAAGGGACACTGGGTCTCGCGCCTCACGTGGAGCCGCGTCCCAATTGCCATGCCAAGACTCGAGGAGAATCCCGAGGTGTCCCTCGCACCTAGGCAGGAGTCCTGATGTCGCTGAACAAACACGTGTCTGGAAGGGCCCTCCCCGTCGTAACTCGAGAATATAAATAAGGTTCCGGCCGCAACTCGAGAAAAAATATGAGACTTCCCCCTCGCCGCGAGATGAGGCCCGATTCCCCTGCACTGCGTGCAGAGCAATTCCGTGTTCTACATCAAATGTGAAAGGAGCCTTGATTTCCTTGATGGCACTCCAGAGAAAACCCAAGATCACTGTCTCAAGTCTAGAGCAATCCTGAGGTCACTGGAGCAACACGAAAGGGCTCCGTGGACCCCAAATCAACTGGAGATGAGAGCTTAGTCCCTGGCTTGGACTCAAGAGGAATACCAACTTTCCACAAGCACCTCAAGAGGAGGCTTCTCTCAGCTACAGGTATGTGAGAGGGACCCTGAGTTTGTGGCCTCAAGTGGAATGGACACCGAGATGCTCTGACTCGAAGTAAGGCCGGATATCCCTGCAGTGAATTGAATGCAGGCTCGGCTTGCATCTCCGAAGACGAAGGGATGTCTGAATCCCCTGTGGAGACCACAGAGAAAGACCTAGTCGTCCGACACAACGCGACCGGAGGCCTCACATCCTTTGAAAACTCGAGAGGTCCGCAGAGATCAGTGCTTCCAAAGGAGACGATGCCTGCCTCCTCTTGAAAATGGATAGGAGTCCCAGGATCCCTGTGGCACGTGGAAAGGGACCCTGGGTCTCCCGCCTCACGTGGAGACACATTCCAATTGCCATGCCAAGACTCGAGGAGAATCCCGAGGTGTCCCTCACACCTAGGCAGGAGTCCTGATGTCGCTGAACAAACACGTGTCTGGAAGGGCCCTCCCCGTCGTAACTCGAGAATATACCCCAGGTTCCAGCCACAACTCGAGAAAAACCATGAGACTTCCAGCTCGCCGCGAGATGAGGCTCAATTCCCCTGCACTGCGTGCAGAGCAATTCCGTGTTCCACATCAAACGTGAAAGGAGCCTTGATTTCCTTGATGGCACTCCAGAGAAAACCCAAGATCACTGTCTCAAGTCTAGAGGGATCCTGAGGTCACTGGAGCAACACGAAAGGGCTCCGTGGACCCCAAATCAACTCGAGATGAGAGCTTAGACCCTGGCTTCGACTCAAGAGGAATACCAACTTTCCACAAGCACCTCAAGAGGAGGATTCTCTCAGCTACAGGTATGTGAGAGGGACCCTGAGTTTGTGGCCTCAAGTGGAATGAACACCGAGATGCTCTGACTCGAAGGAAGGCCGGATATGCCTGCAGTGAATTGAATGCAGGCTCGTCTTGCATCTCCCAAGACGAAGGGATGTCTGAATCCCCTGTGGAGACCACAGAGAAAGTCCTAGTCCTCCGCCTCAACTCGACCGGAGGCCTCACATCCTTTGAAAACTCGAGAGGTCCGCGGTGATCAATGCTTCCAAAGGAGACGATGCCTGACTCCTTTTTAAATTGGATAGGAGTCCCAGGATCACTGTGGCACGTGGAAAGGGACCCTGGGTCTCCCGCCTCACGTGGAGAAGCGTCCAATTGCCATGCCAAGACTCGAGGAGAATCCCGAGGTGTCCCTCGCACCTAGGCAGGAGTCCTGACGTCGCTGAACAAACACGTGTCTTGAAGGGCTCTCCCCGTCGTAACTCGAGAATATACCACAGGTTCCGGCCGCAACTCGAGAAAAACCATGAGACTTCCCCCTCGCCGCGAGATGAGGCCCGATTCCCCTGCACTGCGTGCAGAGCAATTCCGTGTTCCACATCAAACGTGAAAGTAGCCTTGATTTCCTTGATGGCACTGCAGAGAAAACCCAAGATCACTGTCTCAAGTATAGAGGGATCCTGAGGTCACTGGAGCAACACGAAAGGGCTCCGTGGATGCCAAATCAACTAGAGATGAGAGCTTAGTCCCTGGCTTCGACTCAAGAGGAATACCAACTTTCCACAAGCACCTCAAGAGGAGGCTTCTCTCAGCTACAGGTATGTGAGAGGGACCCTGAGTTTGTGGCCTCAAGTGGAATGGACACCGAGATGCTCTGACTGGAAGTAAGGCCGGATATCCCTGCAGTGAATTGAATGCAGGCCCGTCTTGCATCTCCCAAGACAAAGGGATGTCTGAATCCCCTGTGGAAACCACAGAGAAAGACCTAGTCCTCCGCCTCATTGCGAACCGAGGCCTCACATCCTTTGAAAACTCGAGAGGTCCGCGGAGATCAATGCTTCTAAAGGAGACGATGCCTGACTCCTCTTGAAAATGGATAGGAGTCCCAGGATCCCTATTGCACGTGAAAAGGGACCCTGGGTCTCCCGCCTCACGTGGAGACGCGTCCCAATTGCCATGCCAAGACTCGAGGAGAATCACGAGGTATCCCGCGCACATAGGCAGGAGTCCTGACGTCGCTGAACAAACACGTGTCTGGAAGGGCCCTCCCCGTCGTAACTCGAGAATATACCCCAGGTTCCGGCCGCAACTCGAGAATAACCATGAGACTTCCCCCTCGCCGCGAGATGAGGCCCGATTCCCCTGCACTGCGTGCAAAGCAATTCCGTGTTCCAAATCAAACCTGAAAGGAGCCTTGATTTCCTTGATGGCACTCCATAGAAAACCCAAGATCACTGTCTCAATTCTAGAGGGATCCTGAGGTCACTGTAGCAATACGTAAGGGCTCCGTGGACCCCAAATCAACTCGAGATGAGAGCTTAGTCCCTGGCTTCGACTCAAGAGTCATACCAACTTTCCACAAGCACCTCAAGAGGAGGCTTCTCTCAGCTACAAGTATGTGAGAGGGACCCTGAATTTGTGGCCTCAAGTGGAATGGACACGGAGATGCTCTGACTCGAAGTAAGGCCGGATATCCCTGCAGTGAATTGAATGCATGCTCGCCTTGCATCTCCCAAGACGACGGGATGTCTGAATCACCTGTGGAGACCACAGAGAAAGACCTAGTTCTCCGCCTCATCGCGACCGGAGGCCTCATATCCTTTGAAAACTCGAGAGGTCCGCTGAGATCAATACTTCCGAAGGAGACGATGCCTGACTCCTCTTGAAAATGGATAGGAGTCCCAGCATAACTCTGGCACGTGCAAAGGGACTCTGGGTCTCCCGCCTCACGTGGAGACGCGTCCCAATTGCAATGCAAAGACTCGAGGAGAATCCCGAGGTGTCCCTCGCACCTAGGCAGGGGTCCTGACATCGCTGAACAAACACGTGTCTGGAAGGGCCCTCCCCATCGTAACTCGAGAATATACCCCAGGTTCCGGCGGCAACTCGAGAAAAACCATGAGATTTCCCCCTCGCCGCGAGATGAGGCCCGATTCCCCTTCATTGCATGTAGAGCAATTCCGTGTTCCACATCAAACGTGAAAGGAGCCTTGATTTCCTTGGTGGCACTCCAGAGAAAACCCAAGATCACTGTCTCAAGTCTAGAGGGATCCTGAGGTCACTGGAGCAACACCAAAGGTCTCCGTGGACCCCAAATCAACTCGAGATGAGAGCTTAGTCCCTGGCTTCGACTCAAGAGGAATACCAACTTTCCACAAGCACCTCAAGACGAGGCTTCTCTCAGCTACAGGTATGTGAGAGGGACCCTGAATGTGTGGCCTCAAGTGGAATGGACACCGAGATGCTCTGACTCGAAGTAAGGCCGGATATCCCTTCAGTGAATTGAATGCCGGCTCGTCTTGAATCTCCCAAGTCGAAGGGATGTCTGAATCCCCTGTGGAGACCACAGAGAAAGACCTAGTTCTCCGCCTCATCGCGAACGGAGGCCTCACATCCTTTGAAAACTCAAGACGTCCGCGGAAATCAATGCTTCCAAAGGAGACGATGCCTGACTCCTCTTGAAAATGGATAGGAGTCCCAGGATCTGTGTGGCACGTGGAAAGGGACACTGGGTCTCCCGACTCACATGGAGAGGCGTCCCAATTGCCATGCCAAGACTCGAGGAGGTTCCCGAGGTGTCCCTCGCACCTAGGCAGGAGTCCTGACATCGCTGAACAAATACGTGTCTGGAAGGGCCCTCCCCATCGTAACTCGAGAATATACCCCAGGTTCCGGCCGCAACTCGAGAAAAACCATGAGACTTCCCCCTCGCCGTGAGATGAGGCCCGATTCCCCTGCACTGCGTGCAGAGCAATTCCGTGTTCAACATCAAACGTGAAAGGAGCCTTGATTTCCTTGATGGCACTCCAGAGAAAAGCCAAGATCACTGTCTCAAGTCTAGAGGGATCCTGAGGTCACTGGAGCAACACGAAAGGGCTCTGTGGACCCCAAATCAACTCGAGATGAGAGCTTAGTCCCTGGCTTCGACTCAAGAGGAATACCAACTTTCCACAAGCACCTCAAGAGGAGGCTTCTCTCAGCTACAAGTATGTGAGAGGGACCCTGAGTTTGTGGCCTCAGGTGGAATGGACACCGAGATGCTCTGACTCGAAGTAAGGCAGGATATCCCTGCAGTGAATTGAATGCAGGCTCGTCTTGCATCTCCCAAGACGAAGGGATGTCTGAATCCCCTGTGGAGACCACAGAGAAAGACCTAGTCCTCCGCCTCATCGAGACCGGAGGCCTCACATCCTTTGAAAACTCGAGAGGTCCGCGGAGATCAATGCTTCCAAAGGAGACGATGCCTGACTCCTCTTGAAAATGGATAGGAGTCCCAGGATCCCTGTGGCACGTGGGAAGGGACCCTGGGTCTTCCGCCCCACGTGGAGACGCGTCCCAATTGCCATGCCAAGACTCGAGGAGAATCCCGAGGTGTCCCTCGCACCTAGGCAGGAGTCCTAACGTCGCTGAACAAACACGTGTCTGGAAGGGCCCTCCCTGTCCTAACTCGAGAATATACCACAGGTTCCGTCCGCAACTCGAGAAAAACCATGAGACTTCCCCTCGCCGCGAGATAAGGCCCGATTCCCCTGCACTGCATGCAGAGCATTCCGTGTTCCACATCAAACGTGAAAGGAGCCTTGATTTCCTCGATGGCACTCCAGAGAAAACCCAAGATCACTGTCTCAAGTCTAGAGGGATCCTGAGGTCACTGGAGCAACACGAAAGGGCTCCCTGGACCCCAAATTAACTCGAGATGAGAGCTTAGTACCTGGCTTGGACTCAAGAGGAATACCAACTTTCCACAAGCACCTCAAGAGGAGGCTTCTCTCAGCTACAGGTATGTGAGAGGGACCCTGAGTTTGTGGCCTCAAGTGGAATGGACACCGAGATGCTCTGACTCGAAGTAAGGCCGGATATTCCTGCAGTGAATTGAATGCAGGCTCGTCTTGCATCTACCAAGACGAAGGGATGTCTGAATCCCCTGTGGAGACCACAGAGAAGACCTAGTTCTCCACCTCTTCACGACTGGAGGCCTCACATCCTTTGAAAACTCGAGAGGTCTGGGGAGATCAATGCTTCCAAAGGAGACGATGCCTGACTCCTCTTGAAAATGGATAGGAGTCCCAGGATCCCTGTGACCCGTGAAAAGGGACCCTGGGTCTCCCGTCTCATGTGGAGACCCGTCCCAATTGCCATGCCAAGACTCGAGGAGAATCCCGAGGTGTCCCTCGCACCTAGGCAGCAGTCCTGACGTCGCTGAACAAACACGTGTCTGGAAGGGCCCTCCCCGTCGTAACTCGAGAATATAAATCAGGTTCCGGCCGCAACTCGAGAAAAAATATGAGACTTCCCCCTCGCCGTGAGATGAGGCCCGATTCCCCTGCACAGCGTGCAGAGCAATTCCGTGTTCCACATCAAACGTGAAAGGAGCCTTGATTTCCTCGATGGCACTCCAGAGAAAACCCAAGATCACTGTCTCAAGTCTAGAAGGATCCTGAGGTCACTGGAGCAACACGAAAGGGCTCCGTGGACCCCAAATCAACTCGAGTTGAGAGCTTAGTCCCTGGCTTCGACTCAAGAGGAATACCAACTTTCCACAAGCACCTCAAGAGGAGGCTTCTCTCAGCTACAGGTATGTGAGAGGGCCCCTGAGTTTGTGGCCTCAAGTGGAATGGACACCGAGATGCTCTGACTCGAAGTAAGGCCGGATATCCCTGCAGTGAATTGAATGCAGGCTCGTCTTGCATCTCCCAAGACGAAGGGATGTCTGAATCCGCTGTGGAGACGACAGAGAAAGACCTCGTCCTCCGCCTCATCGCGACCGGAGGCCTCACATCCTTTGAAAACTCGAGAGGTCCGCGGAGATCAATGCTTCCAAAGGTGAAGATGCTTGACTCCTCTTGAAAATGGATACGAGTCCCAGGATCCTTGTGGTACATGGAAAGGGACACTGGGTATCCAGCCTCATGGTGAGACGCGTCCCAATTGCCATGCCAAGACTCGAGGAGAATCCCGAGGTGTCCCTCGCACGTAGGCAGGAGTCCTGACGTCGCTGAACAAACACGTGTCCGGAAGGGCCCTCCCGTCGTAACTCAAGAATATACCCCAGGTTCTGGCCGCAACTCGAGAAAAACCATGAGACTTCCAACTCGCCGCGAGATGAGGCCCGATTCCCCTGCACAGCGTGCAGAGCAATTCCGTGTTCCACATCAAACGAGAAAGGAGCTTGATTTCCTTGATGTCACACCAGAGAAAACGCAAGATCACTGTCTCAACTCTAGAGGGATCCTGAGGTCACTGTAGCAACACGAAACGGCTCCGTGGACCCCAAATCAACACGAGATGAGAGCTTAGTCCCTGGCTTCGACTCAAGAGTCATACCAACTTTCCACAAGCACCTCAAGAAGAGGCTTCTCTCAGCTACAGGTATGTGAGAGGGACCCTGAGTTTGTGGCCGCAAGTGGAAAGGACACCGAGATGCTCTGACTCGAAGTAAGGCCGGATATCCCTGAAGTGAATTGAATGCAGGCTCGTCTTGCATCTCCCAAGACGAAGGGATGTCTGAATCCCCTGTGGAGACCACAGAGAAAGACCGAGTTCTGAGTCTCATCGCGACTGGAGGCCTCACATCCTTTGAAAATTCGAGAGGTCCGCGGAGATCAATGCTTCCAAAGGAGACGATGCCTGACTCCTCTTGAAAATGGACAGGAGTCCCAGGATCCCTGTGGCACGTGGAAAGGGACAATGGGTCTCCCGCCTCACATGGAGACGCGTCCCAATTGCCATGCCAAGACTCGAGGAGAATCCCGAGGTGTCCCTCGCACCTAGGCAGCAGTCCTGACGTCGCTGAACAAACACGTGTCTGGAAGGGCCCTCCCCGTCGTAACTCGAGAATATACCCCAGGTTCCGGCCACAACTCGAAAAAAACCATGAGACTTCCCCCTCGCCGTGAGATGAGGCCCGATTCCCCTGCACTGCGTGCAGAGCAATTCCGTGTTCCACATCAAAAGTGAAAGGAGCCTTGATTTCCTTGATGGCACTCCAGAGAAAACCCAAGATCACTGTCTCAAGTCTAGAGGGATCCTGAGGTCACTGGAGCAACACGAAAGGGCTCCATGGACCCCAAATCAACTCGGGATGAGAGCTTAGTCCCTGGCTTCGACTCAAGAGGAATACCAAATTTCCACAAGCACATCAAGAGGAGGCTTTTCTCAGCTACAGGTATGTGAGAGGGACCCTGAGTTTGTGGCCTCAAGTGGAATGGACACCGAGATGCTCTGACTTGAAGTAAGGCCGGATATCCCTGCAGTGAATTGAATGCAGGCTAGTCTTGCATCCCCCAAGACGAAGGGATTTCTGAATCCCCTGCGGAGACCACAGAGAAAGACCTAGTCCTCCGCCTCAACGCGAACGGAGGCCTCACATCCTTTGAAAACTCAACAGGTCCGCGGAGATCAATGCTTCCAAAGGAGACGATGCCTGACTCCTCTTGAAAATGGATAGGAGTCCCAGGATCCCTGTGGCACGTGGAAAGGGACACTGGGTCTCGCGCCTCACATGGAGCCGCGTCCCAATTGCCATGCCAAGACTCGAGGAGAATCTCGAGGTGTCCCTCGCACCTAGGCAGGAACCCTGACGTCGCTGAACAAACACGTGTCTGGAAGGGCCCTCCCCGTCGTAACTCGAGAATATACCCCAGGTTCCGGCCGCAACTCGAGAAAAACCATGAGACTTCCCCGTCGCCGCGAGATGAGGCCCGATTCCCCTGCACTGCGTGCAGAGCAATTCCGTGTTCCACATCAAACATGAAAGGATCCTTGATTTCCTTGATGGCACTCCAGAGAAAACCCAAGATCATTTTCTCAAATCTAGAGAGATCCTGAGGTCACTGGAGCAACACGAAAGGGCTCCGTGGACCCCAAATCAACTCGAGATGAGAGCTTTTCCCTGGCTTCGACTCAAGAGGAATAGCACCTTTCCACAAGCACCTCAAGAGGAGGCTTCTCTCAGCTACAGGTATGTGAGAGGGACCCTGAGTTTGTGGTCTCAAGTGGAATGGACACCGAGATGCTCTGACTCGAAGTAAGGCCGGATATCCCTGCAGTGAATTGGATGCAGGCTCGTCTTGCATCTCCCAAGACGAAGGGATGTCTGAATCCCCTGCTGAGACCACAGAGAAAGACCTAGTCCTCCGCCTCAACACGAACGGAGGCCTCACATCCTTTGAAAACTCAACAGGTCCGCGGAGATCAATGCTTCCAAAGGAGACGATGCCTGACTCCTCTTGAAAATGGATAGGAGTCCCAGGATCCCTGTGGCACGTGGAAAGGGACACTGGGTCTCGCGCCTCACATGGAGCCGCGTCCCAATTGCCATGCCAAGACTCGAGGAGAATCCCGAGGTGTCCCTCACACCTAGGCAGGAGTCCTGACGTCGCTGAACAAACACGTGTCTGGAAGGGCCCTCCCCGTCGTAACTCGAGAATATACCCCAGGTTCCGGCCGCAAGTCGAGAAAAACAATGAGACTTCCCCCTCGCCGCGAGATGAGGCCCGATGCCCCTGCACTGCGTGCAGAGCAATTCCGTGTTCCACATCAAACGTGAAAGGAGCCTTGATTTCCTTGATGGCACTCCAGAGAAAACCCAAGATCACTGTCTCAAGTCTAGAGGGATCCTGAGGTCACTGGAGCAACACGAAAGGGCTCCATGGACCCCAAATCAACTCGGGATGAGAGCTTAGTCCCTGGCTTCGTCTGAAGAGGAATACCAACTTTCCACAAGCACATCAAGAGGAGGCTTTTCTCAGCTACAGGTATGTGAGAGGGACCCTGAGTTTGTGGCCTCAAGTGGAATGGACACCGAGATGCTCTGACTTGTAGTAACGCCGGATATCCCTGCAGTGAATTGAATGCAGGCTAGTCTTGCATCCCCGAAGACGAAGGGATGTCTGAATCCCCTGCTGAGACCACAGAGAAAGACCTAGTCCTCCGCCTCAACACGAACGGAGGCCTCACATCCTTTGAAAACTCAACAGGTCCGCGGAGATCAATGCTTCCAAAGGAGACGATGCCTTACTCCTCTTGAAAATGGATAGGAGTCCCAGGATCCCTGTGGCACGTGGAAAGGGACACTGGGTCTCGCGCCTCACATGGAGCCGCGTCCCAATTGCCATGCCAAGACTCGAGGAGAATCCCGAGGTGTCCCTCACACCTAGGCAGGAGTCCTGACGTCGCTGAACAAACACGTGTCTGGAAGGGCCCTCCCCGTCGTAACTCGAGAATATACCCCAGGTTCCGGCCGCAACTCGAGAAAAACCATGAGACTTCCCCCTCGCCGCGAGATGAGGCCCGATTCCCCTGCACTGCGTGCAGAGCAATTCCGTGTTCCACATCAAACATGAAAGGATCCTTGATTTCCTTGATGGCACTCCAGAGAAAACCAAAGATCATTGTCTCAAATCTAGAGAGATCCTGAGGTCACTGGAGCAACACGAAAGGGCTCCGTGGACCACAAATCAACTCGAGATGAGAGCTTTTCCCTGGCTTCGACTCAAGAGGAATACCAACTTTCCACAAGCACCTCAAGAGGAGGCTTCTCTCAGCTACAGGTATGTGAGAGGGACCCTGAGTTTGTGGCCTCAAGTGGAATGGACACCGAGATGCTCTGACTCGAAGTAAGGCCGGATATCCCTGCAGTGAATTGGATGCAGGCTCGTCTTGCATCTCCTAAGACGAAGGGATGTCTGAATCCCCTGTGGAGACCACAGAGAAAGACCTAGTCGTCCGACACAACGCGACCGAAGGCCTCACATCCTTTGAAAACTCGAGAGGTCCGCAGAGATCAGTGCTTCCAAAGGAGACGATGCCTGCCTCCTCTTGAAAATGGATAGGAGTCCCAGGATCCCTGTGGCACGTGGAAAGGGACCCTGGGTCTCCCGCCTCACGTGGAGACGCGTCCCAATTGCCATGCCAAGACTCGAGGAGAATCCCGAGGTGTCCCTCGCACCTAGGCAGGAGTCCTGACGTCGCTGAACAAACACGTGTCTGGAAGGGCCCTCCCCGTCGTAACTCGAGAATATACCCCAGGTTCCGGCCGCAACTCGAGAAAAACCATGCGACTTCCCCCTCGCCGCGAGATGAGGCTCAATTCCCCTTCACTGCGTGCAGAGCAATTCCGTGTTCCACATCAAACGTGAAAGGAGCCTTGATTTCCTTGATGGCACTCCAGAGAAAACCCAAGATCACTGTCTCAAGTCTAGAGGGATCCTGAGGTCACTGGAGCAACACGAAAAGGCTCCCTGGACCACAAATCAACTCGAGATGAGAGCTTAGACCCTGGCTTCGACTCAAGAGGAATACCAACTTTCCACAAGCACCTCAAGAGGAGGATTCTCTCAGCTACAGGTATGTGAGAGGGACCCTGAGTTTGTGGCCTCAAGTGGAATGGACACCGAGATGCTCTGACTCGAAGTAAAGCCGGATATGCCTGCAGTGAATTGAATGCAGGCTCGTCTTGCATCTCCCAAGACGAAGGGATGTCTGAATCCCCTGTGGAGACCACAGAGAAAGTCCTAGTCCTCCGCTTCAACTCGACCGGAGGCCTCACATCCTTTGAAAACTCGAGAGGTCCGCGGTGATCAATGCTTCCAAAGGAGACGATGCCTGACTCCTTTTTAAATTGGATAGGAGTCCCAGGATCACTGTGGCACGTGGAAAGGGACCCTGGGTCTCCCGCCTCACGTGGAGACGCGTCCAATTGCCATGCCAAGACTCGAGGAGAATCCCGAGGTGTCCCTCGCACCTAGGCAGGAGTCCTGACGTCGCTGAACAAACACGTGTCTTGAAGGGCTCTCCCCGTCGTTACTCGAGAATATACCACAGGTTCCGGCCGCAACTCGAGAAAAACCATGAGACTTCCCCCTCGCCGCGAGATGAGGCCCGATTCCCCTGCACTGCGTGCAGAGCAATTCCGTGTTCCACATCAAACGTGAAAGTAGCCTTGATTTCCTTGATGGCACTGCAGAGAAAACCCAAGATCACTCTCTCAAGTATAGAGGGATCCTGAGGTCACTGGAGCAACATGAAAGGGCTCCGTGGATGCCAAATCAACTAGAGATGAGAGCTTAGTCCCTGGCTTCGACTCAAGAGGAATACCAACTTTCCACAAGCACCTCAAGAGGAGGCTTCTCTCAGCTACAGGTATGTGAGAGGGACCCTGAGTTTGTGGCCTCAAGTGGAATGGACACCGAGATGCTCTGACTTGAAGTAAGGCCGGATATCCCTGCAGTGAATTGAATGCAGGCCCGTCTTGCATCTCCCAAGACAAAGGGATGTCTGAATTCCCTGTGGAAACCACAGAGAAAGACCTAGTCCTCCGCCTCATTGCGAACCGAGGCCTCACATCCTTTGAAAACTCGAGAGGTCCGCGGAGATCAATGCTTCTAAAGGAGACGATGCCTGACTCCTCTTGAAAATGGATAGGAGTCCCAGGATCCCTATTGCACGTGAAAAGGGACCCTGGGTCTCCCGCCTCACGTGGAGATGCGTCCCAATTGCTTTGCCAAGACTCGAGGAGAACCACGAGGTGTCAATCGCACATAGAAAGGAGTCCTGACGTCGCTGAACCAACACGTGTCTGGAAGGGCCCTCCCCGTCGTAACTCGAGAATATACCCCAGGTTCCGGCCGCAACTCGAGAATAACCATGAGACTTCCCCCTCGCCGCGAGATGAGGCCCGATTCCCCTGCACTGCGTGCAAAGCAATTCCGTGTTCCAAATCAAACCTGAAAGGAGCCTTGATTTCCTTGATGGCACTCCATAGAAAACCCAAGATCACTGTCTCAATTCTAGAGGGATCCTGAGGTCACTGGAGCAACAGGAAAGGGCTCCGTGGACCCCAAATCAACTCGAGATGAGAGCTTAGTCCCTGGCTTCGACTCAAGAGTCATACCAACTTTCCACAAGCACCTCAAGAGGAGGCTTCTCTCAGCTACAAGCATGTGAGAGGGACCCTGAATTTGTGGCCTCAAATGGAATGGACACGGAGATGCTCTGACACGAAGGAAGGCCGGATATCCCTGCAGTGAATTGAATGCATGCTCGCCTTGCATCTCCCAAGACGACGGGATGTCTGAATCCCCTGTGGAGACCACAGAGAAAGACCTAGTTCTCCGCCTCATCGCGACCGAAGGCCTCATATCCTTTGAAAACTCGAGAAGTCCGCTGAGATCAATACTTCCGAAGGAGCCGATGCCTGACTCCTCTTGAAAATGGATAGGAGTCCCAGCATAACTCTGGCACGTGCAAAGGGACTCTGGGTCTCCCGCCTCACGTGGAGACGCGTCCCAATTGCAATGCAAAGACTCGAGGAGAATCCCGAGGTGTCCCTCGCACCTAGGCAGGGGTCCTGACGTCGCTGAACAAACACGTGTCTGGAAGGGCCCTCCCCGTCGTAACTCGAGAATATACACCAGGTTCCGGCCGCACCTCGAGAAAAACCATGAGATTTCCCCCTCGCCGCGAGATGAGGCCCAATTCCCCTGCACTGCGTGCAGAGCAATTCCATGTTCCAGATCAAACGTGAAAGGAGCCTTGATTTCCTTGATGGCACTCCAGAGAAAACCCAAGATCACTGTCTCAAGTCTAGAGCAATCCTGAGGTCACTGGAGCAACACGAAAGTGCTCCGTGGACCCCAAATCAACTCGAGATGAGAGCTTAGTCCCTGGCATCGACTCAAGAGGAATACCAACTTTCCACAAGCACCTCAAGAGGAGGCTTCTCTCAGCTACAGGTATGTGAGAGGGACCCTGAGTTTGTGGCCTCAAGTGGAATGGACACCGAGATGCTCTGACTCGAAGTAAGGCCGGATATCCCTGCAGTGAATTGAATGCCGGCTCGTCTTGAATCTCCCAAGTCGAAGGGATGTCTGAATCCCCTGTGGAGACCACAGAGAAAGACCTAGTTCTCCGCCTCATCGCGAACGGAGGCCTCACATCCTTTGAAAACTCAAGACGTCCGCGGAAATCAATGCTTCCAAAGGAGACGATGCCTGACTCCTCTTGAAAATGGATAGGAGTCCCAGGATCTGTGTGGCACGTGGAAAGGGACACTGGGTCTCCCGACTCACATGGAGAGGCGTCCCAATTGCCATGCCAAGACTCGAGGAGAATCCCGAGGTGTCCCTCGCACCTAGGCAGGAGTCCTGACATCGCTGAATAAATACGTGTCTGGAAGGGCCCTCCCCCTCGTAACTCGAGAATATACCCCAGGTTCCGGCCGCAACTCGAGAAAAACCATGAGACTTCCCCCTCGCCGTGAGATGAGGCACGATTCCCCTGCACTGCGTGCAGAGCAATTCCGTGTTCCACATCAAACGTGAAAGGAGCCTTGATTTCCTTGATGGCACTCCAGAGAAAAGCCAAGATCACTGTCTCAAGTCTAGAGGGATCCTGAGGTCACTGGAGCAACACGAAAGAGCTCTGTGGACCCCAAATCAACTCGAGATGAGAGCTTAGTCCCTGGCTTCGACTCAAGAGGAATACCAACTTTCCACAAGCACCTCAAGAGGAGGCTTCTCTCAGCTACAAGTATGTGAGAGGGACCCTGAGTTTGTGGCCTCAAGTGGAATGGACACCGAGATGCTCTGACTCGAAGTAAGGCAGGATATCCCTGCAGTGAATTGAATGCAGGTTCGTCTTGCATCTCCCAAGACGAAGGGATGTCTGAATCCCCTGTGGAGACCACAGAGAAAGACCTAGTCCTCCGCCTCATCGAGACCGGAGGCCTCACATCCTTTGAAAACTCGAGAGGTCCGCGGAGATCAATGCTTCCAAAGGAGACGATGCCTGACTCCTCTTGAAAATGGATAGGAGTCCCAGGATCCCTGTGGCACGTGGGAAGGGACCCTGGGTCTCCCGCCTCACGTGGAGACGCGTCCCAATTGCCATGCCAAGACTCGTGGAGAATCCCGAGGTGTCCCTCGCACCTAGGCAGGAGTCCTAACGTCGTTGAACAAACACGTGTCTGGAAGGGCCCTCCCCGTCCTAACTCGAGAATATACCACAGGTTCCGTCCGCAACTCGAGTAAAACCATGAGACTTCCCCCTCGCCGAGAGATGAGGCCCGATTCCCCTGCACTGCATGCAGAGCATTCCGTGTTCCACATCAAACGTGAAAGGAGCCTTGATTTCCTCGATGGCACTCCAGAGAAAACCCAAGATCACTGTCTCAAGTCTAGAGGGATCCTGAGGTCACTGGAGCAACACGAAAGGGCTCCCTGGACCCCAAATTAACTCGAGATGAGAGCTTAGTCCCTGGCTTGGACTCAAGAGGATTAACAACTTTCCACAAGCACCTCAAGAGGAGGCTTCTCTCAGCTACAGGTATGTGAGAGGGACCCTGAGTTTGTGGCCTCAAGTGGAATGGACACCGAGATGCTCTGACTCGAAGTAAGGCCGGATATTCCTGCAGTGAATTGAATGCAGGCTCGTCTTGCATCTACCAAGACGAAGGGATGTCTGAATCCACTGTGGAGACCACAGAGAAGACCTAGTTCTCCACCTCTTCACGACTGGAGGCCTCACATCCTTTGAAAACTCGAGAGGTCTGGGGAGATCAATGCTTCCAAAGGAGACGATGCCTGACTCCTCTTGAAAATGGATAGGAGTCCCAGGATCCCTGTGGCACGTGGAAAGGGACCCTTGGTCTCACGCCTCACGTGGAGACGCGTCCCAATTGCCATGCAAAGACTCGAGGAGAATCCCGAGGTGTCTCTCACACCTAGGCAGGAGTCCTGACGTCGCTGAACAAACCGGTGTCTGGAAGGGCCCTCCCCGTCGTAACTCGAGAATATAAATCAGGTTCCGGCCGCAACTTGAGAAAAAATATGAGACTTCCCCCTCGCCGCGAGATGAGGCCCGATTCCCCTGCACTGCGTGCAGAGCAATTCCGTGTTCCACATCAAACGTGAAAGGAGCCTTGATTTCCTTGATGGCACTCCAGAGAAAACCCAAGATCACTGTCTAAAGTCCAGAGGGATCCTGAGGTCACTGGAGCAACACGAAAGGGGTCCGTGGACCCCAAATCAACTCGAGATGAGAGCTTAGTCCCTGGCTTCGACTCAAGAGGAATACCAACTTTCCACAAGCACCTCAAGAGGAGGCTTTTCTCAGCTACAGGTATATGAGAGGGACCCTGAGTTTGTGGAATCAAGTGGAATGGACACCGAGATTCTCTGACTTGAAGTAAGGTCGGATATCCCTGCTGTGAATTGAATGCAGGCTCATCTTTCATCTCCCAAGACGAAGGGATGTCTGAATCCCCTGTGGAGACCACAGAGAAAGAACTAGTCCTCCGCCTCAACGCGAACGGAGGCCTCACATCCTTTGAAAACTCGAGAGGTCCGGGCAGATCAATGCTTCCAAAGGAGACGAGGCCTGACTCCTCTTGCAAATGGATAGAAGTCCCAGGATCCCTGTGGCACGTGGAAAGGGACACTGGGCCTCGCGCCTCATGTGGAGCCGCGTCCCAATTGCCATGCCAAGACTCGAGGAGAATCCCGAGGTGTCCCTCGCACCTAGGCAGGAGTCCTGACGTCGCTGAACAAACACGTGTCTGGAAGGGCCCTCCCCGTCGTAACTCGAGAATATAAATCAGGTTCCGGCCGCAACTCGACAAAAAATATGAGACTTCCCCCTCGCCGCGAGATGAGGCCCGATTCCCCTGCACTGCGTGCAGAGCAATTCCGTGTTCCACATCAAATGTGAAAGGAGCCTTGATTTCCTTGATGGCACTCCAGAGAAAACCCAAGATCACTGTCTCAAGTCTAGAGGGATCCTGAGGTCACTGGAGCAACACGAAAGGGGTCCGTGGACCCCAAATCAACTCGAGATGAGAGCTTAGTCCCTGGCTTCGACTCAAGAGGAATACCAACTTTCCACAAGCACCTCAAGAGGAGGCTTTTCTCAGCTACAGGTATATGAGAGGGACCCTGAGTTTGTGGAATCAAGTGGAATGGACACCGAGATTCTCTGACTTGAAGTAAGGCCGGATATCCCTGCTGTGAATTGAATGCAGGCTCATCTTTCATCTCCCAAGACGAAGGGATGTCTGAATCCCCTGTGGAGACCACAGAGAAAGACCTAGTCCTCCGCCTCAACGCGAACGGAGGCCTCACATCCTTTGAAAACTCGAGAGGTCCGGGCAGATCAATGCTTCCAAAGGAGACGAGGCTTGACTCCTCTTGCAAATGGATAGAAGTCCCAGGATCCCTGTGGCACGTGGAAAGGGACACTGGGCCTCGCGCCTCACGTGGAGCCGCGTCCCAATTGCCATGCCAAGACTCGAGGAGAATCCCGAGGTGTCCCTCGCACTTAGGCATGAGTCCTGACGTCGCTGAACAAACACGTGTCTGGAAGGGCCCTCCCCGTCCTAACTCGAGAATATAAATCAGGTTCCGGCCGCAACTCGAGAAAAAATATGAGACTTCCCCCTCGCCGCGAGATGAGGCCCGATTCCCCTGCACTGCGTGCAGAGCAATTCCGTGTTCCACATCAAACGTGAAAGGAGCCTTGATTTCCTTGATGGCACTCCAGAGAAAAGCCAAGATCACTGTCTCAAGTCTAGAGGGATCCTGAGGTCACTGGAGCAACACGAAAGGGCTCCGTGGACCCCAAATCAACTCGAGATGAGAGCTTAGTCCCTGGCTTCGACTCAAGAGGAATACCAAATTTCCACAAGCACATCAAGAGGAGGCTTTTCTCTGCTACAGGTATGTGAGATGGACCCTGAGTTTGTGGCCTCAAGTGGAATGGACACCGATATGCTCTGACTTGAAGTAAGGCCGGATATCCCTGCAGTGAATTGAATGCAGGCTAGTCTTGCATCCCCCAAGACGAAGGGATGTCTGAATCCCCTGCGGAGACCACAGAGAAAGACCTAGTCCTCCGCCTCAACGCGAACGGAGGCCTCACATCCTTTGAAAACTCAACAGGTCCGCGGAGATCAATGCTTCCAAAGGAGACGATGCCTGACTCCTCTTGAAAATGGATAGGAGTCCCAGGATCCCTGTGGCACGTGGAAAGGGACACTGGGTCTCGCGCCTCACGTGGAGCCGCGTCCCAATTGCCATGCCAAGACTCGAGGAGAATCTCGAGGTGTCCCTCGCACCTAGGCAGGAGTCCTGACGTCGCTGAACAAACACATGTCTGGAAGGGCCCTCCCCGTCGTAACTCGAGAATATACCCCAGGTTCCGGCCGCAACTCGAGAAAAACCATGAGACTTCCCCGTCGCCGCGAGATGAGGCCCGATTCCCCTGCACTGCGTGCAGAGCAATTCCGTGTTCCACATCAAACGTGAAAGGATCCTTGATTTCCTTGATGGCACTCCAGAGAAAACCCAAGATCACTGTCTCAAGTCTAGAGGCATCCTGAGGTCACTGGAGCAACACGAAAGGGGTCCGTGGACCCCAAATCAACTCGAGATGAGAGCTTTTCCCTGGCTTCGACTCAAGAGGAATAGCACCTTTCCACAAGCACCTCAACAGGAGGCTTCTCTCAGCTACAGGTATGTGAGAGGGACCCTGAGTTTGTGGCCTCAAGTGGAATGGACACCGAGATGCTCTGACTCGAAGTAAGGCCGGATATCCCTGCAGTGAATTGGATGCAGGCTCGTCTTGCATCTCCCAAGACGAAGGGATGTCTGAATCCCCTGTGGAGACCACAGAGAAAGACCTCGTTCTCCGCCTCATAGCGACCGGAGGCCTCACATCCTTTGAAAATTCGAGAGGTCCGCGGAGATCAATGCTTCCAAAGGAGACGAAGCCTGACTCCTCTTGAAAATGGATACTAGTCCCAGGATCCCTGTGGCACATGGAAAGGGACCCTGGGTCTCCCGCCTCACGTGGAGACGCGTCCCAATTGCCATGCCAAGACTCGAGGAGATTCCCGAGGTGTCCCTCGCACCTAGGCAGGAGTCCTGTCGTCGCTGAACAAACACGTGTCTGGAAGGGCCCTCCCCGTTGTAACTCGAGAATATACCCCAGGTTCAGGCCGCAACTCGAGAGAAAACATGAGACTTCCCCCTCGCCTCGAGATGAGGCCAGATTCCCCTGCACTGCGTGCAGAGCAATTCCGTGTTTCACATCAAACGTGAAAGGAGCCTTGATTTCCTTGATGGCACTCCAGAGAAAACCCAAGATCACTGTCTCAAGTCTAGAGGGCTCCTGAGGTCACTGGAGCAACACGAAAGGGCTCCGTGGACCCCAAATCAACTCGAGATGAGAGCTTAGTCCCTGGCTTCGACTCAAGAGGAATACCAACTATCCACAAGCCCCTGAAGAGTTGGCTTCTCTCAGCCACAGGTATGTGAGAAGGACCCTGAGTTTGTGGCCTCAAGTGGAATGGACACCGAGATGCTCTGACTCGAGGTAAGGCCGAATATCCCTGCACTGAATTGAATGCAGGCTCGTCTTGCATCTCTCAAGACGAAGGGATGCCTGAATCCCCTGTGGAGACCACAGAGAAAGACCTAGTCCTCCGCCTCAACGCGACCGGAGGCCTCACATCCTTTGAAAACTCGAGAGGTCCGCGGAGATCAATGCTTCCAAAGGAGACGATGCCTGACTCCTCTTGAAAATGGATAGGCGTCCCAGGATCCCTGTGGAACGTGGAAAGGGACCATGGGTCTCCCGCCTCACGTGGAGACGCGTCCCAATTGCCATGCCAAGAATCGAGGAGAATCCCGAGGTGTCCCTCGCACCTAGGCAGGAGTCCTGACGTCGCTGAACAAACACGTGTCTGGAAGGGCCCTCCCCGTCGTAACTCGAGAATATACCCCAGGTTCCGGCCGCAACTCGAGAAAAACCATGAGACTTCCCCCTCGCCGCGAGATGAGGCCCGATTCCCCTGCACAGCGTGCAGAGCAATTCCTTGTTCCACATCAAACGAGAAAGGAGCCTTGATTTCCTTGATGGCACTCCAGAGAAAACCCAAGATCACTGTCTCAAGTCTAGAGGGATCCTGAGGTCACTGTAGCAACACGAAAGGGCTCCGTGGACCCCAAATCAACTCGAGATGAGAGCTTAGTCCCTGGCTTCGACTCAAGAGGAATACGAACTATCCACAAGCCCCTGAAGAGTTGGCTTCTCTCAGCCACAGGTATGTGAGAAGGACCCTGAGTTTGTGGCCTCAAGTGGAATGGACACCGAGATGCTCTGACTCGAAGTAAGGCCGGATATCCCTGCAGTGAATTGAATGCAGGCTCGTCTTGCATCTCCCAAGACGAAGGGATGTCTGAATCCCCTGTGGAGACCACAGAGAAAGACCTAGTTCTCCGCCTCAACGCGACCGGAGGCCTCACATCCTTTGAAAACTCGAGAGGTCCGCGGAGATCAATGCTTCCAAAGGAGACGATGCCTGACTCTTCTTAAAAATGGATAGGAGTCCCAGGATCCCTGTGGCATGTGGAAAGGGACCCTGGGATTCCCGCCTCACGTGGAGACGCATCCCAATTGCCATGCCAAGATTCGAGGAGAATCCCGAGGTGTCCCTCGCACCTAGGCGGGAGTCCTGACGTCGCTGAACAAACACGTGTCTGGAAGGGCCCTCCCCGTCGTAACTCGAGAATATACCCCAGGTTCCGGCCGGAACTCGAGAAAAACCATGAGACTTACCCATCGCCGCGACATGAGGCACGATTCCCCTGCACTGCGTGCAAAGCAATTTCGTGTTCCACATCAAAAGTGAAAGGAGCCTTGATTTCCTTGATGGCACTCCAGAGAAAACCCAAGATCACTGTCTCAAGTCTAGAGGGATCCTGAGGTCACTGGAGCAACACGAAAGGGCTCCGTGGACCCCAAATCAACTCGACATGAGAGCATAGTCCCTGGCTTCGACTCAAGAGGAATATCAATTTTCCACAAGCACGTCAAGAGGAGGCGTCTCTCATCTACAGTTATGTGAGAGGGACCCTGAGTTTGTGGCCTCAAGTGGAATGGACACCGAGATGCTCTGACTCGAAGTAAGGCCGAATATCCCTGCAGTGAATTGAATGCAGGCTCGTCTTGCATCTCCCAAGACGAAGGGATGTCTGAATCCCCTGTGGAGACCACAGAGAAAGACCTAGATCTCCGCCTCCTAGCGACCAGAGGCCTCACAACCTTTGAAAACTCGAGAGGTCCGCGGAGATCAATGCTTCCAAAGGAGACGATGCCTGACTCCTCTTGAAAATGGATAGGAGCCCCAGGATCCCTGTGGCACGTGGAAAGGGACCCTGGGTCTCCTGCCTCACGGGGAGACGCGTCCCAATTGCCATGCCAAGACTCGAGGAGAATCCCGAGGTGTCCCTCGCACCTAGGCAGGAGTCTTGACGTTGCTGAACAAACACGTGTCTGGAAGGGCCCTCCCCGTCGTAACTCGAGAATATACCGCAGGATCCGTCCGCACCTCGAGAAAAACCATGAGACTTCCCCATCGCCCCGAGATGAGGCCCGATTCCATGCACTGCGTGCAGAGCAATTCCATGTTCCACATCAAATGTGAATGGAGCCTTGATTTCCTTGATGGCACTCCAGAGAAAACCCAAGATCACTGTCTCAAGTCTAGAGGGATCCTGAGTTAACTGGAGCAACACGAAAGGGCTCCGTGGACCCCAAGTCAACTCGAGATGAGAGCTTAGTCCCTGGCTTCGACTCAAGAGGAATACCAACTTTCCACAAGCACCTCAAGAGGAGGCTTCTCTCAGCTACAGGTATGTGAGAGGGACCCTGAGTTTGTGGCCTCAAGTGGAATGGACACCGAGATGCTCTGACTCGAAGTAAGGCCGCATATCCCTGCAGTGAATTGAAAGCAGTTTTGCCTTTCATCTCCCAAGACGAAGGGATCTCTGAATCCCCTCCGGAGACCACAGAGAAAGAACTATTTCTCCGCCTCATCGCGACCGGAGGCCTCACATCCTTTGAAAATTGGAGAGGTCCGCCGATATCAATGCTTCCAAAGGAGACGATGCCTGCCTCCTCTTGAAAATGGATAGGAGTCCAGCATCCCTGTGGCACGTGGAAAGGGACCCTGGGTCTCCCGCCTCACGTGGAGACGCGTCCCAATTGCCATGCCAAGACTCGAGGAGAATCCCGAGGTGTCCCTCGCACCTAGGCAGGAGTCCTGACGTCGCTGAACAAACACGTGTCTGGAAGGGCCCTCCCCGTTGTAACTCGAGAATATACCCCAGGTTCTGGCTGCAACTCGAGAAAAACCATGAGACTTCCCCCTCGCCGCGAGATGAGGCCCGATTCCCCTGCACTGCGTGCGGAGCAATTCCGTGTTCCACATCAAAAGTGAAAGGATCCTTGATTTCCTTGATGGCACTCCAGAGAAAACCCAAGATCACTGTCTCAAGTTTAGAGGGATCCTGAGGTCACTCGAGCAACACGAAAAGCCTCCGTGGACCCCAAATCAACTCGAGATGAGAGCTTAGTCCCTGGCTTCGACACAAGAGGAATACCAACTTTCCACAAGCACCTCAAGAGGACGCTTCTCTCAGCTACAGGTATGTGAGAGGGACCCTGAATTTGTGGCCTCAAGTGTAATGGACACCGAAATGCTCTGACTCGAAGTAAGGCCGGATATCCCTGCAGTGAATTGAATGCAGGCTCGTCTTGCATCTCCCAAGACGAAGGGATGTCTGAATCCCCTGTGGAGACGACAGAGAAAGACCTAGTCCTCCGCCTCATCGCGACCGGATGCCTCACATCCTTTGAAAACTCGAGAGGTCTGCGGAGATCATTGCTTCCAAAGAGACGTTGCCTGACTCCTCTTGAAAATGGATAGGAGTCCCAGGATCACTGTGGCACGTGGAAAGGGACCCTGGGTCTCCCGCCTCACGTGGAGACGCGTCCCCATTGCCATACCAAGACTCGAGTAGAATCCCGAGGTTTCCCTCGCACCTAGGCCGGAGTCCTGACGTCGCTGAACAAACACGTGTCTGGAAGGGCTCTCCCCGTCGTAACTCGAGAATATACCCCAGGTTCCGGCCGCAACTCGAGAAAAACCATGAGACTTCCCCCTCGCCGCGAGATGAGGCCCGATTCCCCTGCCCTGCGTGCAGAGCAATTCCGTATTCCACATCAAAATTGAAAGGAGTCTTGATTTCTTTGATGGCACTCCAGAGAAAACCCAAGATCACTGTCTCAAGTCTAGAGGGATCCTGAGGTCACTGTAGCAACACGAAAGGGCTCCGTGGACACCACATCAACTCGAGATGAGAGCTTAGTCCCTGGCTTCAACTCAAGAGGAATACCAACTTTCCACAAGCACCTCGAGAGGAGGCTTCTCTCAGCTACAGGTAAGTGAGAGGGCCCCTGAGTTTGTGGCCTCAAGTGGAATGGACACCGAGATGCTCTGACTCGAAGTAAGGCCGGATATGCCTGCAGTGAATTGAATGCAGGCTCCTCTTGCATCTCCCAAGACGAAGGGATGTCTGAATCCCCTGTGGAGACCACAGAGAAAGACCTAGTTCTCCGCCTCCTAGCGACCAGAGGCCTCACAACCTTTGAAAACTCGAGAGGTCCGCGGAGATCAATGCTTCCAAAGGAGACGATGCCTGACTCCTCTTGAAAATGGATAGGAGTCCCAGGATCCCTGTGGCACGCCGAAAGGGACCCTGGGTCTCCCGCCTCACGTGGAGATGCGTCCCAATTGCCATGCCAAGACTCGAGGAGAATCCCGAGGTGTCCCTCGCACCTAGGCAGGAGTCCTGACGTCGCTGAACAAACACGTGTCTGGAAGGGCCCTCCCCGTCGTAACTCGAGAATATACCCCAGGTTCCGGCCGCAACTCGAGAAAAACCATGAGACTTCCCCCTCGCCGCGAGATGAGGCCCTATTCCCCTGCAGTGCGAGCAGAGCAATTCCGTGTTCCACATCAAACGTGAAAGGAGCCTTGATTTCCTTGATGGCACTCTAGAGAAAACCCAAGATCACTGTCTCAAGTCTAGAGGGATGCTGAGGTCACTGGAGCAACACGAAAGGGCTCCGTGGACCCCAAATCAACTCGAGATGAGAGCTTAGTTCCTGGCTTCGACTCAAGAGGAATACCAACTTTCCACAAGCACCTCAAGAGGAGGCTTCTCTCAGCCACAGGTATGTGAGAAGGACCCTGAGTTTGTGGCCTCAAGTGGAATGGACACAGAGATTCTCTGACTCGAAGTAAGGCCGGATATGCCTGCAGTGAATTGAATGCAGGCTCCTCTTGCATCTCCCAAGACGAAGGGATGTCTGAATCCCCTGTGGAGACCACAGAGAAAGACCTAGTTCTCCGCCTCATCGCGACCGGAGGCCTCATATCCTTTGAAAACTCGAGAGGTCCGCGGAGATCAATGCTTCCAAAGGAGACGATGCCTGACTCCTCTTGAAAATGGATAGGAGTCCCAGGATCCGTGTGGCACGTGGAAAGGGACACTGGGTCTCCCGCCTCACTTCGAGACGCGTCCCAATTGCCATTCCAAGAGTCGAGGAGAATCCCGAGGTGTCCCTCGCACCTAGGCAGGAGTCCTGACGTCGCTGAAGAAACACGTGTCTCGAAGGGCCCTCGCCGTCGTAACTCGAGAATATAGCGCAGGTTCCGGCCGCATCTCGAGAAAAACCATGAGACTTCCCCTCGCCACAACATGAGGCCCGATTCCCCTGCACTGCGTGCAGAGCAATTCCGTGTTCCACATCAAACGTGAAAGGAGCCTTGATTTCCTTGATGGCACTCCAGAGAAAACCCAAGATCACTGTCTCAAGTATAGAGGGATCCTGAGGTCAATGGAGCAAAACGAAAGGGCTCCGGGGACCCCAAATCAACTCGAGATGAGAGCTTAGTCCTTCGCTTTAACTCAAGGGGAATACCAACTTTCAACAAGCACATCAAGAGGAGGCTTCTCTCAGCTACAGGTATGTGAGAGGGACCATGAGTTTCTGGCCTCAAGTCGAATGGACACCGAGATGCTCTGACTCGAAGTAAGGACAGATATCCCTGCAGGGAATTGTATGCAGGCTCGTCTTCCATCTCCCAAGACGAAGGGATGTCTGAATCAACTGTGGAGACAACAGAGAAAGACCTAGTTCTCGCCACATCGCGACTGGAGGCCTCACATCCTTTGAAAACTCGAGAGGTTCGCGGAGATCAATGCTTCCAAAGGAGAGGATGCCTGACTCCTCTTGAAAATGGATAGGAGTCCCAGGATCCGTGTGGCACGTTGAAAGGGACACTGGGTCTCCTGCCTCACGTGGAGTCGCGTCCCCATTGCCATGCCAAGACTCGAGGAGAATCCCGAGGTGTCCTCCCACCTAGGCAGGAGTCCTTATGTCGCTGAACAAACACGTGTCTGGAAGGGCCCTCCCCGTCGTAACTCAAGAATATACCCCAGGTTCCGGCCGCAGCTAGAGAAAAACCATGAGACTTCCCCCTCACCGCGAGATGAAGCCCGATTCCCCTGCACTGCATGCAGAGCAACTCCGTGTTCCACATCAAACGAGAAAGGAAACTTGATTTCCTTGATGGCACTCCAGAGAAAACCCAAGATCACTGTCTCAAGGCTAGAGGGATCCTGAGGTCACTGGAGCAACACGAAAGGGCTCCATGGACCCCAAATCAACTCTAGATGAGAGTTTAGTCCCTGGCTTCGACTCAAGAGGACTACCAACTTTCCACAAGCACATTAAGAGGAGGCTTCTCTCAGCTACAGGTATGTGAGAGGGAACCTGAATTTGTGGCCTCAAGTGGAATGGACACCGAGATGCTCTGACTCGAAGTAAGGCTGGATATCCCTGCAGTGAAGTGAATGCAGGCTCGTCTTGCATCTCCCAAGACGACGGGATGTCTGAATCCCCTGTGGAGACGACAGAGAAAGACCTAGTCCTCCGCCTCATTGTGACCGGAGGCCTCACATCCTTTGAAAACTCGAGAGGTTCGCGGAGATCAATGCTTCCAAAGGAGACGATGCCTGACTCTTCTTGAAAATAGATAGGAGTCCCAGGATCGGTGTGGCACGTGGAAAGGGACACTGGGTCTCCCGCCTCACGTGGAGTCGCGTCCCCATTGCCATGCCAAGACTCGAGGAGAATCCCGAGGTGTCCCTCGCACCTAGGCAGGAGTCCTGACGACGCTGAACAAACACATGTCTGGAAGGGCCCTCCCTTTCGTAACTCAAGAATATACCCCAGGTTCCGACCGCATCTCGAGAAAAACCATGAGACTTCCCCCTCGCCGCGACATGAGGCCCGATTCCCCTGCACTGCGTACAGAGCAATTCCGTGTTCCACATCAAACGTGAATGGAGCCTTGATTTCCTTGATGGCACTCCACAGAAAACCCAAGATCACTGTCTCAAGGCTAGAGGGATGCTGAGGTCACTGGAGCAACACGAAAGGGCTCCGTGGACCCCAAATCAACTCGAGATGAGAGCTTAGTCCCTGGCTTCGACTCAAGAGGAATACCAACTTTCCACAAGCACCTCAAGAGGAGGCTTCTCTCAGCTACAGGTATGTGAGAGGGACCTTGAGTTTGTGGCCTCAAGTGGAATGGACACCGAGATGCTCTGACTCGAAGTAAGGCCGGATATCCCTGCAGTGAATTGAACGCAGGCTCGTCTTGCATCTCCCAAGACGAAGGGATGTCTGAATCCCCTGTGGAGACGACAGCGAAAGACCTAGTCCTCCGCCTCATCGCGACAGGAGGCCTCACATCCTTTGAAAACTCGAGAGGTCTGCGAATATCAATGCTTCCCAAGGAGACGATGCCTGACTCCTCTTGAAAATGGATAGGAGTCCCAGGATCCCTGTGGCACGTGGAAAGGGACCCTGGGTCTCCCGCCTCACGTGGAGTCGCGTCCCCATTGCCATGCCAAGACTCGAGGAGAATCCCGAGGTGTCCCTCGCACCTAGGCAGGAGTCCTGACGTCGCTGAACAAACACGTGTCTGGAAGGGCCCTCCCCGTCGTAACTCGAGAATATACCCCAGGTTCCGGCCGCAACTCGAGAAAAACCATGAGACTTCCCCCTCGCCGCGAGATGAGGCCCGATTCCCCTGCACTGCATGCAGAGCAATTCCGTGTTCCACATCAAACATGAAAGGAGCCTTGATTTCCTTGATGGCACTCCAGAGAAAACCCAAGATCACTGTCTCAAGTCTAGAGGGATCCTGAGGTCACAGGAGCAACACGAAATTTCTCTGTGGACCCCAAATCAACTCGAGATGAGAGCTTAGTTCCTGGCTTACACTCAAGAGGAATACCAACTTTCCACAAGCACCTCAAGAGGAGGCTTCTCTCAGCTACAGGTATGTGAGAGGGACCCTGAGTTTGTGGCCTCAAGTGGAATGGACACCGAGATGCTCTGACTCGAAGTAAGGCCGGATATCCCTGCAGTGAATTGAATGCAGGCTCGTCTTGCATCTCACAAGAAGAAGGGATGTCTGAATCCGCTGTGGAGACCACAGAGAAAGACCCAGTCCTCCGCCTCATCGCGACCGGAGGCCTCACATCCTTTGAAAAGTCGAGAAGTCCGCGGAGATCAATGCTTCCAAAGGAGACGATGCCTGACTCCTCTTGAAAATGGATAGTAGTCCCAGGATCGCTGTGGCACGTGGAAAGGGACCCTGGGTCTCCCGCCTCACGTGGAGTCGCGTCCCAATTGCCATGCCAAGACTCGAGGAGAATTCCGAGGTGTCCCTCGCACCTAGGCAGGAGTCCTGACGTTGCTGAACAAACACGTGTCTGGAAGGGCCCTCCCCGTCGTAACTCGAGAATATACGCCAGGGTCCGACGGCAACTCGAGTAAAACCATGAGACTTCCCCCTCGCTCCGAGATGAGGCCCGATTCCGTGCCCTGCGTGCAGAGCAATTCCGTGTTCCACATCAAATGTGAACGGAGCCTTGATTTCCTTGATGGCACTCCAGAGAAAACCCAAGATCACTGTCTCAAGTCTAGAGGGATTCTGAGGTTACTGGAGCAACACGAAAGGGCTCCGTGGACCCCAAATCAAATCGAGATGAGAGCTTAGTCCCTGGCTTCGACTCAAGAGGAATACCAACTTTCCACAAGCACCTCAAGAGGAGGCTTCTCTCAGCTACAGGTATGTGAGAGGGACCCTGAGTTTGTGGCCTCAAGTGGAATGGACACAGAGATTCTCTGACATGAAGTAAGGCCGGATATCCCTGCAGTGAATTGAATGCAGGCTTGTCTTGTATCTCCCAAGATGAAGGGATGTCTGAGTCCCCTGTGGAGACCACAGAGAAAGACCTAGTTCTCCGCCTCATCGCGACCGGAGGCCTCACATCCTTTGAAAAGTCGAGAGGTCCACGGAGATCAATGCTTCCAAAGGAGACGATGCCTGACTCCTCTTGAAAATGGATAGGAGTCCCAGGATCCCTGTGGCACGTGGAAAGGGACCCTGGGTCTCCCGCCTCACGTGGAGACGCGTCCCAATTGCCATGCCAAGACTCGAGGAGAATACCGAGGTGTCCCTCGCACCTAGGCATGAGTCCTGACGTCGCTGAACAAACACGTGTCTGGAAGGGCCCTCGCCGTCGTAACTCGAGAATATACCGCAGGTTCCGGCCGCATCTCGAGAAAAACCATGAGACTTCCCCTCGCCACAACATGAGGCCCGATTCCCCTGCACTGCGTGCAGAGCAATTCCGTGTTCAACATCAAACGTGAAAGGAGCCTTGATTTCCTTGATGGCACTCCAGAGAAAACCCAAGGTCACTGTCTCAAGTATAGAGGGATCCTGAGGTCAATGGAGCAACACGAAAGGGCTCCGTGGACCCCAAATCAACTCGAGATGAGAGCTTAGTCCCTGGCTTCAACTCAAGGGGAATACCAACTTTCAACAAGCACGTCAAGAGGAGGCTTCTCTCAGCTACAGGTATGTGAGAGGCACCATGTGTTTCTGGCCTCAAGTGGAATGGACACCGAGATGCCCTGACTCGAAGTAAGGACAGATATCCCTGCAGTGAATTGGATGCAGGCTTGTCTTGCATCTCCCAAGACGAAGGGATGTCTGAATCAACTGTGGAGACAACAGAGAAAGACCTAGTTCTCGCCACATCGCGACTGGAGGCCTCACATCCTTTGAAAACTCGAGAGGTCCGAGGAGATCAATGCTTCCAAAGGAAACGATGCCTGACTCCTCTTGAAAATGGATAGGATTCCCAGGACGCTGTGGCACGTGGAAAGGGACATTGGGTCTCCCGCCTCACCTGGAGACGCGTCCCAATTGCCATGCCAAGCCGCGGGGAGAATACCGAGGTGTCCATCGAACCTAGGCATGGGTCTGACGTCGCTGAACAAACACGTGTCTGGAAGGGAAACCCCCGTCGTAACTCGAGAATATACCCCAGGTTCCGGCCACAACTCGAAAAAAACCATGAGACTTCCCCCTCGCCGTGAGATGAGGCCCGATTCCCCTGCACTGCGTGCAGAGCAATACCGTGTTCCACATCAAACGTGAAAGGAGCCTTGATTTCCTTGATGGCACTCCAGAGAAAACCCAAGATCACTGTCTCAAGTCTAGAGGGATCCTGAGGTCACTGTATCAACACGAAAGGGCTCCGTGGAGCCCAAATCAACTCGAGATGAGAGCTTAGTCCCTGGCTTCGACTCAAGAGGAATACCAACTTTCCACAAGCACCTCAAGAGGAGGCTTCTCTCAGCTACAGGTATGTGAGAGGGACCCTGAGTTTGTGGCCTCAAGTGGAATGGACACCGAGATGCTCTGACTCGAAATAAGGCCGCATATCCCTGCAGTGAATTGAAAGCAGGCTTGCCTTTCATCTCCCAAGACGAAGGGATCTCTGAATCCCTTCTGGAGACCACAGGGAAAGAACTAGTTCTCCGCCTCTTCGCGACCGGAGGCCTCACATCCTTTGAAAATTCGAGAGGTCCACGGATATCAATGCTTCCAAAGGAGACAATGCCTGACTCCTCTTGAAAATGGATAGGAGTCCCAGGATCCCTGTGGCACGTGGAAAGGGACCCTGGGTCTCCTGCCTCACGTGGAGACGCTTCCCAATTGCCATGCCAAGATTCGAGGAGAATCCCGAGGTGTCCCTCGCACCTAGGCAGGAGTCCTGACTTCGCTGAACAAACACGTGTCTGGAAGTGCCCTCCCCGTCGTAACTCGAGAATATTCCCCAGGTTCTGGCTGCAACTCGAGAAAAACCATGAGACTTCCCCCTCGCCGCGAGATGAGGCCCGATTCCCCTGCACTGCGTGCGGAACAATTCCGTGTTCCACATCAAACGTGAAAGGATCCTTGATTTCCTTGATAGCACTCCAGAGAAAACCCAAGATCACTGTCTCAAGTCTAGAGGGATCCTGAGGTCACTGTAGCAACACGAAAGGGCTCCGTGGACCCCAAATCACCTCGAGATGAGACCTTAGTCCATGGATTCGACTCAAGAGGAATACCAACTTAACACAAGCACCTCAAGAGGAGGCTTCTCTCAGCTACAGGTATGTGAGAGGGACCCTGAGTTTGTGGCCTCAAGTGGAATGGACACCGAGATGCTCTGACTCGAAGTAAGGCCGGATATCCCTGCAGTGAATTGAATGCAGGCTCGTCTTGCATCTCCGAAGACGAAGGGATGTCTGAATCCCCTGTGGAGACCACAGAGAAAGACCTAGTTCTCGCCACATTGCGACCGGAATACTCACATCCTTTGAAAACTCGAGAGGTCCGCGGAGATCAATGCTTCCAAAGGAGACGATGCCTGACTCCTCTTGAAAATGGATAGGAGTCCCAGGATCCCTGTGGCACGTGGAAAGGGATCCTGGGTCTCCTGCCTCACGTGGAGCCGCGTCCCAATTGCCATGCCAAGACTCGAGGAGAATCCCGAGGTGTCCCTCGCACCTAGGCAGGAGTTCTGACGTCGCTGAACAAACACGTGTCTGGAAGGGCCCTCCCCGTCGTAACTCGAGAATATACCCCAGGTTCCAGCCGCAACTCGAGAAAAACCATGAGACTTCCCCCTCGCCGCGAGATGAGGCCCGATTCCCCTACACTGCGTGCAGAGCAATTCCGTGTTCCACATCAAACGTGAAAGGAGCCTTGATTTCCTTGATGGCATTCCAGAGAGTATCCAGGATCACTGTCTCAAGTCTAGAGGGATCCTGAGGTCACTGTAGCAACACGAAAGGGCTCCGTGGACCCCAAATCAACTCGAGATGAGAGCTTAATCCCTGGCTTCGACTTAAGAGGAATACCAACTTTCCACAAGCACCTCAAGGGGAGGCTTCTCTCAGCTACAGGTATGTGAGAGGGACCCAGAGTTTGTGGCCTCAAGTGGAATGGACACTGAGATGCTCTGAATAGAAGTAAGGCCGGATATCCCTGCAGTGAATTGAATGCAGGCTCGTCTTGCAACTCCCAATCCGAAGGGATGTCTGAATCCCCTGTGGAGACCACAGAGAAAGACCTAGTTCTCCACCTCATCGCGACCGGAGGCCTCACATCCGTTCAAAACTGGAGAGGTCTGCGGAGATCAATGCTTCCAAAGGAAACGATGCCTGACTCCTCTTGAAAATGGATAGGAGTCCCAGGACCCTGTGGCACGTGAAAAGGGACACTGCGTCTCCCGCCTCACCTGGAGACGCGTCCAAATTGCTATGCCAAGCCGCGGGGTGAATACCGAGGTGTCCATCGAACCTAGGCAGGAGTCCTGACGTCGCTGAACAAACACATGTCTGGAAGGGCCCTCCCCGTCGTAACTCGAGAATATACCCCAGGTTCCGGCCGCAACTCGAGAAAGAATATGAGACTTCCCCCTCGCCACGAGATGAGGCCCGATTCCCCTGCACTGCGTGCAGAGCAATTCCGTGTTCCACATCAAACATGAAAGGAGCCTTGATTTCCTTGATGGCACTCCAGAGAAACCCCAAGATCACTGTCTCAAGTATAGAGGGATCCTGAGGTCACTGGAGCAACACGAAAGGGCTCCGTGGACCCCAAATCAACTCGAGATGAGAGCTTAGTCCCTGGCTTCGACTCAAGAGGAATACCAACTTTCCACAAGCACCTCAAGAGGAGGCTTCTCTCAGCTACAGGTATGTGAGAGGGACCCTGAGTTTGTGACCTCAAGTGGAATGGACACCGGGATGCTCGGACTCGAAGTAAGGCCGGATATCTCTGCAGTGAATTGAAAGCAGGCTCGTCTTTCATCTCCCAAGATGAAGGGATGTCTGAATCCGCTGTGGAGACCACAGAGAAAGAACTAGATCTCCACCTCATCGCGACCAAAGGCCTCACATCCTTTGAAAATTCGAGAGGTCCGCGGAGATCAATGCTTGCAAAGGAGACGATGCCTGACTCCTCTTGAAAATAGATAGGAGTCCCAGGATCCCTGTGGCACGTGGAAAGGGACCCTAGGTCTCCCGCCTCACGTGGAGACGCGTCCCAATTGCCATGCCAAGCCTCGGGGAGATACCGAGGTGTCCATCGAACGCAGGCATCGGTTCTGACGTCGCTGAACAAACACGTGTCTGGAAGGGCCCTCCCCGTCGTAACTCGAGAATATACCCCAGGTTCCGGCCGCAACTCGAGAAAAACCATAAGATTTCCCCCTCGCCGTGAGATGAGGACCGATTACCCTGCACTGCGTGCAGAGCAATTCCGTGTTCCACATCAATCGTGAAAGGAGCCTTGATTTCCTTGATGGCACTCCAGAGAAAACCCAAGATCACTGTCTCAAGTATAGAGGGATCCTGAGGTCAATGGAGCAACACGAAAGGGCTCCGTGGACCCCAAATCAACTCGAGATGAGAGCTTAGTCCCTGGCTTCAACTCAAGGGGAATACCAACTTTCAACAAGCACGTCAAGAGGAGGCTTCTCTCAGCTACAGGTATGTGAGAGGGACCATGAGTTTCTGGCCTCAAGTGGAATGGACACCGAGATGCTCTGACTCGAAGTAATGACAGATACCTGCAGTGAATTGGATGCAGGCTCGTCTTCCATCTCCCAAGACGAAGGGATGTCTGAATCCCCTGTGGAGACCACAGAGAAAGACCTAGTTCTCGCCACATTGCGACCGGAGTACTCACATCTTTGAAAACTCGAGAGGTCCGCGGAGATCAATGCTTCCAAAGGAGACGATGCCTGACTCCTCTTGAAAATGGATAGGAGTCCCAGGATCCCTGTGGCAAGTGGAAAGGGACACTGGGTCTCCCGCCTCACATGGAGATGCGTCCAAATTGCCATGCCAAGACTCGAGGAGAATGCCGAAGTGTCCCTCCCACCTAGGCCCGAGTCCTTGCGTCGCTGAACAAACACGTGTCTGGAAGGGCCTTCCCCGTCGTAACTCGAGAATATACCCCAGGTTTGGTCCGCAACTCGAGAAAAACCATGAGACTGCCCCCTCGCTGCGTGATGAGGCCCGATTCCCCTACACTGCGTGCAGAGGAATTCCGTGTTCCACATCAAATGTGAACGGAGCCTTGATTTCCTTGATGGCACTCCAGAGAAAACCCAAGATCACTGTCTCAAGTCTAGAGGGATCCTGAGGTCACTGGAGCAACACGAAAGGGCTCCGTCGACCCCAAATCAACTCGAGATGAGAGCTTAGTCCCTGGCTTCAACTAAAGAGGAATACCAACTTTCCACCAGCACCTCAAGAGGAGGCTTCTCTCAGCTACAGGTATCTGAGAGGGATCCTGAATTTGTGGCCTCAAGTGGAATGGACACTGATATGCTCTGACTCGAAGTAAGGCCGGATATCCCAACAGTGAATTGAATGCAGGCTCGTCTTGCATCTCCCAAGACGAAGGGATGTCTGAATCCCCTTTGGAGACCACAGAGCAAGACCTAGCTCTCCGCTCATCGCGACCGGAGTCCTCACATCCTTTGAAAACTCAAGAGATCCACGGAGATCAATGCTTCCAAAGGAGACGATGCCTGACTCCTCTTGAAAATGGATAGGAGTCCCTGGATCCCTGTGGCACGGGGAAAGGGACACTGTTTCTCCCGCCTCATGTGGAGACGCGTCCCAATTGCCATGCCAAGACTCGAGGAGAATCCCGAGGTGTCCCTCGCACCTAGGCAGGAGTCCTGACGTCGCTGAACAAACACGTGTCTGGAAGGGCCCTCCCCGTCGTAACTTGAGAATATACCCCAGGTTCCGGCCGCACCTCAAGAAAAACCATGAGACTTCCCCCTCGCCGCGATATGAGGCCTGATTCCCCTGCACTGCGTGCAGAGCAATTCCGTGTTCCACATCAAACTTGAAAGGAGCCTTGATTTCCTTGATGGCACTCCAGAGAAAACCCAAGATCACTGTCTCAAGTCTAGAGGGATCCTGAGGTCACTGGAGCAACACGAATGGGCTCAGTGGACCCCAAATCAATTCGAGATGAGAGCTTAGTCCCTGGCATCGACTCAAGAGGAATACCAACTTTCCACAAGCACCTCAAGACGAGGCTTCTCTCAGCTACAGGTATGTGAGAGGGACCCTGAGTTTGTGGCCTCAAGTGGAATGGACACCGAGATACTCTGACTCGAAGTAAGGCCGGATATCCCTGCAGTGAATTGAATGCAGGCTCCTCTTGCATCTCCCAAGACGAAGGGATGTCTGAATCCCCTGTGGAGACTGCAGAGAAAGACCTAGTTCTCCGCCTCATCGCGGCCGGAGGCCTCACATCCTTTGAAAATTCTAGAGGTCCGCGGAGATCAATGCTTCCAAAGGAGACGATGCCTGACTCCTCTTGAAAATGGATAGGAGTTCCAGGACTCCTGTGGAACTTGGAAAGGGAACCTTGGTCTCCCGCCTCACGTGGAGATGCGTCCCAATTGCCATGCCAAGACTCGAAGAGAATACCGATGTGCCACTAGCACCTAGGCAGGAGTCCTGACGTCGCTGAACAAACACGTGTCTGGAAGGACCCTTCCCTTCTAACTCGAGAATATACCCCAGGGTCCGTCCGCAACTCAAGAAAACCCATGAGACTTCCCATTCGCCCCGAGATGAGGCCCGATTCCCTTGCACTGGGTGCAGAGCATTCCGTGTTCCACATCAAATGTGAACGGAGCCTTGATTTCCTTGATGGCACTCCAGAGAAAACCCAAGATCACTGTCTCAAGTCTAGAGCGATCCTGAGGTAACTGGAGCAATACGAAAATGCTCCATGGACCCTAAATCAACTCGAGATGAGAGCTTAGTCCCTGGCTTCGACCCAGGAAGAATACCAACTTTCCACAAGCACCACAAGAGGAGGCTTCTCTCAGCTACAGTTATGTGAGAGGGACCCTGAGTTTGTGGCCTCAAGTGGAATGGACACCGAGATGCTCTGACTCGAAGTAAGGCCGGATATCCCTGCAGTGAATTGAATGCAGGCTCGTCTTGCATCTCCCAAGACGAAGGGATGGCTGAATCACCTGTGGAGACCACAGAGAAAGACCTAGTTCTCCGCCTCATCGCGACCGGAGGCCTCACATCCTTTGAAAACTCGAGAGGTCGGCAGATATCAATGCTTCCAAAGGAGACGATGCCTGACTTCTCTTGAAAATGGATAGGAGTCCCAGGAGGCCTGTGGAACGTGGAAAGGGACCCTGGGTCTCCCGCCTCACGTGGAGATGCGTCCCAATTGCCATGCCAAGACTCGAGGAGAAGCCCGAGGTGTCCCTTGCACCTAGGCAGGAGTCCTGATGTCGCTCAACAAACACGTGTCTGGAAGGGCCCTCCCCGTGGTAACTCGAGAATATACCCCAGGTTCGGTCCGCAACTCGAGAAAAACCATGAGACTTCCCCCTCGCCGCGAGATGAGGCCCGATTACCCTGCACTGCGTGCAGAGTAATTCCGTATTCCATATCAAACGAGAAAGGAGCCTTGATTTCCTTGATGGCACTCCAGAGAAAACCCAAGACCACTGTCTCAATTCTAGAGGGATCCTGAGGTCACTGGAGCAACACGAAAGGGCTCCATGGACCCCAAATCAACTCGAGATGAGAGCTTAGTCCCTGGCTTCGACTCAAGAGGATTACCAATTTTCCACAAGCACCTCAAGAGGAGGCTTCTCTCAGCTAAAGGTATGTGAGAGGGACCCTGAGTTTGTGGCCTCTAGTGGACTGGACACCGAGATGCTCTGACTGGAAGTAAGGCCGGATATCCCTGCAGTGAATTGAATGCAGGCTCGTCTTGCATCTCCCAAGACGAAGGGATGTCTGATTCCCCTGTGGAGACCACAGAGAAAGACCTAGTTCTCCGCCTCATCGCGAACGGAGGCCTCACATCCTTTGAAAACTCGAGAGGTCCGCGGAGATCAATGCTTCCAAAGGAGACGATGCCTGACTCCTCTTGAAAATGGATAGGAGTCCCAGGATCCCTGTGGCACGTGGAAGGGGACACTGGGTCTCCCGCCTCACGTGGAGACGCGTCCCAATTGCCATGCCAAGACTCGAGGAGAATCCCGAGGTGTCCCTCGCACCTAGGCAGGAGTCCTGACGTCGCTGAACAAACAGGTGTCTGGAAGGGCCCTCCCCGTCGTAACTCGAGAATATAAATCAGGTTCCGGCCGCAACTCGAGAAAAAATATGAGACTTCCCCCTCGCCGCGAGATGAGGCCCGATTCCCCTACACTGCGTGCAGAGCAATTCCGTGTTCCACATCAAACGTGAAAGGAGCCTTGATTTCCTTGATGGCACTCCAGAGAAAACCCAAGATCACTGTCTCAAGTCTAGAGGGATCCTGAGGTCACTGGAGCAACACGAAAGGGCTCCGTTGACCCCAAATCAACTCGAGATGAGAGCTTAGTCCCTGGCTTCTACTCAAGAGGAATACCAACTTTCCACAAGCACTTCAAGAGGAGGCATTTCTCAGCTACAGGTATGTGAGAGGGACCCTGAGTTTGTGGCCTCAAGTGGAATGGACACCGAGATTCTCTGACTCGAAGTAAGGCCGGATATGCCTGCAGTGAATTGAATGCAGGCTCGTCTTGCATCTCCGAAGACGAAGGGATGTCTGAATCCCCTGTGGAGACCACCGAGAAAGACCTAGTCGTCCGCCTCAACGCGAACGGAGGCCTCACATCCTTTGAAAACTCGAGAGGTCCGGGCAGATCAGTGCTTCCAAAGGAGACGATGCCTGCCTCCTCTTGAAAATGGATAGGAGTCCCAGGATCCCTGTGGCACGTGGAAAGGGACCCTGGGTCTCCCGCCTCACGTGGAGACGCGTCCCAATTGCCATGCCAAGACTCGAGGAGAATCCCGAGGTGTCCCTCGCACCTAGGCAGGAGTCTTGACGTCGCTGAACAAACACGTGTCTGGAAGGGCCCTCCCCGTCGTAACTCCAGAATATACCCCAGGTTCCGGCCGCAACTCGAGAAAAACCATGAGACTTCCAGCTCGCCGCGAGATGAGGCCCAATTCCCCTGCACTGCGTGCAGAGCAATTCCGTGTTCCACATCAAACGTGAAAGGAGCCTTGATTTCCTTGATGGCACTCCAGAGAAAACCCAAGATCACTGTCTGAAGTCTAGAGGGATCCTGAGGTCACTGGAGCAACACGAAAGGGCTCCATGGACCCCAAATAAACTCGAGATGAGAGCTTAGTCCCTGGCTTCAACTCAAGAGGAATACCAACTTTCCACAAGCACCTCAAGAGGAGGATTCTCTCAGCTACAGGTATGTGAGAGGGACCCTGAGTTTGTGGCCTCAAGTGGAATGGACACCGAGATGCTCTGACTCGAAGTAAGGCCGGATATGCCTGCAGTGAATTGAATGCAGGCTCGTCTTGCATCTCCCAAGACGAAGGGATGTCTGAATCCCCTGTGGAGACCACAGAGAAAGTCCTCGTCCTCCGCCTCAACTCGACCGGAGGCCTCACATCCTTTGAAAACTCGAGAGGTCCGCGGTGATCAATGCTTCCAAAAGGAGACGATGCCTGACTCCATTTGAAATTGGATAGGAGTCCCAGGATCACTGTGGCACGTGGAAAGGGACACTGGGTCTCCCGACTCACATGGAGAGGCGTCCCAATTGCCATGCCAAGACTCGAGGAGAATCCCGAGGTGTCCCTCGCACCTAGGCAGGAGTCCTGACATCGCTGAATAAATACGTGTCTGGAAGGGCCCTCCCCATCGTAACTCGAGAATATACCTCAGGTTCCGGCCGCAACTCGAGAAAAACCATGAGACTTCCCCCTCGCCGTGAGATGAGGCCCGATTCCCCTGCACTGCGTGCAGAGCAATTCCGTGTTCCACATCAAACGTGAAAGGAGCCTTGATTTCCTTGATGGCACTCCAGAGAAAACCCAAGATCACTGTCTCAAGTCTAGAGGGATCCTGAGGTTACTGGAGCAACACGAAAGGGCTCTGTGGACCCCAAATCAACTCGAGATGAGAGCTTAGTCCCTGGCTTCGACTCAAAAGGAATACCAACTTTCCACAAGCACCTCAAGAGGAGGCTTCTCTCAGCTACAAGTATGTGAGAGGGACCCTGAGTTTGTGGCCTCAAGTGGAATGGACACCGAGATGCTCTGACTCGAAGTAAGGCAGGATATCCCTGCAGTGAATTGAATGCAGGCTCGTCTTGCATCTCCCAAGACGAAGGGATGTCTGAATCCCCTGTGGAGACCGCAGAGAAAGACCTAGTCCTCCGCCTCATCGAGACCGGAGGCCTCACATCCTTTGAAAACTCGAGAGGTCCGCGGAGATCAATGCTTCCAAAGGAGACGATGCCTGACTCCTCTTGAAAATGGATAGGAATCCCAGGATCCCTGTGGCACGTGGGAAGGGACCCTGGGTCTCCCGCCTCATGTGGAGACCTGTCCCAATTGCCATGCCAAGACTCGAGGAGAATCCCGAGGTGTCCCCCGCACCTAGGCAGGAGTCCTGACGTCGCTGAACAAACACGTGTCTCGAAGGGCCCTCCCCGTCGTAACTCGAGAATATACCCCAGGTTCCGGCCGCAACTCGAGAAAAACCATGAGACTTCCCCCTCGCCGCGAGATGAGGACTGATTCCCCTGCACTGCGTGCAGAGCAATTCCGTGTTCCACATCAAACGTGAAAGGAGCCTTGATTTCCTTGATGGCACTCCAGAGAAAAGCCAATATCACTGTCTCAAGACTAGAGGGATCCTGAGTTCACTGGAGCAACACGAAAGGGATCCGTGGACCCCAAATCAACTCGAGATGAGAGCTTAGTCCCTGGCTTCGACTCAAGAGGAATACCAACTTTCCACAAGCACCTCAAGAGGAGACTTCTCTCAGCTACAGGTATGTGAGAGGGACCCTGAGTTTGTGGCCTCAAGTGGAATGGACAACGAGATGCTCTGAGTCGAAGTAAGGCCGGATATCCCTGCAGTGAATTGAATGCAGGCTCGTCTTGGATCTCCCAAGACGAAGGGATGTCTGAATCCCCTGTGGAGACCACAGAGAAAGACCTAATTCTCCGACTCATCGCGAGCTGAGGCCTCACATCCTTTGAAAACTCGAGAGGTCCGCGGAGATCAATGCTTCCAAAGGAGACGATGCCTGACTCCTCTTGAAAATGGATCGGAGTCCCAGGATCCCTGTAGCACGTGGAAAGGGACCCTGGGTCTCCCGCCTCACGTGGAGACGCATCCCAATTGCCATGCCAAGACTCGAGGAGAATCCCGAGGTGTCCCTCGCGCCTAGGCAGGAGTCCTGACATCGCTGAACAAACACGTGTCTGGAAGGGCCCTCCCCGTCGAAACTCGAGAATATACCCCAGGTTCCGGCCGCAACTCGAGAAAAACCATGAGACTTCCCCCTCGCCGCGACATGAGGCCCGATTACCCTGCACTGCATGCAGAGCAATTCCGTGTTCCACATCAAACATGAAAGGAGCCTTGATTTCCTTGATGGCACTCCAGAGAAAACCCAAGATCACTGTCTCAAGTCTAGAGGGATCCTGAGGTCACTGGAGCAACACGAAAGGGCTCCGTGGACCCCAAATCAACTCGAGATGAGAGCTTAGTCCCTGGCTTCGACTCAAGAGGAATACCAACTTTCCACAAGCACCTCAAGACGAGGCTTCTCTCAGCTACAGGTATGTGAGAGGGACCCTGAGTTTGTGGCCTCAAGTGGAATGGACACCGAGATACTCTGACTCGAAGTAAGGCCGGATATCCCTGCAGTGAATTGAATGCAGGCTCCTCTTGCATCTCCCAAGACGAAGGGATGTCTGAATCCCCTGTGGAGACTGCAGAGAAAGACCTAGTTCTCCGCCTCATCGCGGCCGGAGGCCTCACATCCTTTGAAAATTCTAGAGGTCCGCGGAGATCAATGCTTCCAAAGGAGACGATGCCTGACTCCTCTTGAAAATGGATAGGAGTTCCAGGACTCCTGTGGAACTTGGAAAGGGAACCTTGGTCTCCCGCCTCACGTGGAGATGCGTCCCAATTGCCATGCCAAGACTCGAAGAGAATACCGATGTGCCACTAGCACCTAGGCAGGAGTCCTGACGTCGCTGAACAAACACGTGTCTGGAAGGACCCTTCCCTTCTAACTCGAGAATATACCCCAGGGTCCGTCCGCAACTCAAGAAAACCCATGAGACTTCCCATTCGCCCCGAGATGAGGCCCGATTCCCTTGCACTGGGTGCAGAGCAATTCCGTGTTCCACATCAAATGTGAACGGAGCTTGATTTCCTTGATGGCACTCCAGAGAAAACCCAAGATCACTGTCTCAAGTCTAGAGCGATCCTGAGGTAACTGGAGCAATACGAAAATGCTCCGTGGACCCTAAATCAACTCGAGATGAGAGCTTAGTCCCTGGCTTCGACCCAGGAAGAATACCAACTTTCCACAAGCACCACAAGAGGAGGCTTCTCTCAGCTACAGTTATGTGAGAGGGACCCTGAGTTTGTGGCCTCAAGTGGAATGGACACCGAGATGCTCTGACTCGAAGTAAGGCCGGATATCCCTGCAGTGAATTGAATGCATGCTCGTCTTGCATCTCCCAAGACGAAGGGATGGCTGAATCACCTGTGGAGACCACAGAGAAAGACCTAGTTCTCCGCCTCATCGCGACCGGAGGCCTCACATCCTTTGAAAACTCGAGAGGTCGGCAGATATCAATGCTTCCAAAGGAGACGATGCCTGACTTCTCTTGAAAATGGATAGGAGTCCCAGGAGGCCTGTGGAACGTGGAAAGGGACCCTGGGTCTCCCGCCTCATGTGGAGACGCGTCCCAATTGCCATGCCAAGACTCGAGGAGAAGCCCGAGGTGTCCCTTGCACCTAGGCAGGAGTCCTGATGTCGCTCAACAAACACGTGTCTGGAAGGGCCCTCCCCGTGGTAACTCGAGAATATACCCCAGGTTCGGTCCGCAACTCGAGAAAAACCATGAGACTTCCCCCTCGCCGCGAGATGAGGCCCGATTACCCTGCACTGCGTGCAGAGTAATTCCGTATTCCATATCAAACGTGAAAGGAGCCTTGATTTCCTTGATGGCACTCCAGAGAAAACCCAAGACCACTGTCTCAATTCTAGAGGGATCCTGAGGTCACTGGAGCAACACGAAAGGGCTCCATGGACCCCAAATCAACTCGAGATGAGAGCTTAGTCCCTGGCTTCGACTCAAGAGGATTACCAATTTTCCACAAGCACCTCAAGAGGAGGCTTCTCTCAGCTAAAGGTATGTGAGAGGGACCCTGAGTTTGTGGCCTCTAGTGGACTGGACACCGAGATGCTCTGACTGGAAGTAAGGCCGGATATCCCTGCAGTGAATTGAATGCAGGCTCGTCTTGCATCTCCCAAGACGAAGGGATGTCTGATTCCCCTGTGGAGACCACAGAGAAAGACCTAGTTCTCCGCCTCATCGCGACCGGAGGCCTCAAATCCATTGAAAACTCGAGAGGTCGGCGGAGATCAATGCTTCCAAAGGAGACGATGCCTGACTCCTCTTGAAAATGGATAGGAGTCCCAGGATCCCTGTGGCACGTGGAAGGGGACACTGGGTCTCCCGCCTCACGTGGAGACGCGTCCCAATTGCCATGCCAAGACTCGAGGAGAATCCCGAGGTGTCCCTCGCACCTAGGCAGGAGTCCTGACGTCGCTGAACAAACAGGTGTCTGGAAGGGCCCTCCCCGTCGTAACTCGAGAATATAAATCAGGTTCCGGCCGCAACTCGAGAAAAAATATGAGACTTCCCCCTCGCCGCGAGATGAGGCCCGATTCCCCTGCACTGCGTGCAGAGCAATTCGGTGTTCCACATCAAACGTGAAAGGAGCCTTGATTTCCTTGATGGCACTCCAGAGAAAACCCAAGATCACTGTCTCAAGTCTAGAGGGATCCTGAGGTCACTGGAGCAACACGAAAGGGCTCCGTTGACCCCAAATCAACTCGAGATGAGAGCTTAGTCCCTGGCTTCTACTCAAGAGGAATACCAACTTTCCACAAGCACTTCAAGAGGAGGCATTTCTCAGCTACAGGTATGTGAGAGGGACCCTGAGTTTGTGGCCTCAAGTGGAATGGACACCGAGATTCTCTGACTCGAAGTAAGGCCGGATATGCCTGCAGTGAATTGAATGCAGGCTCGTCTTGCATCTCCGAAGACTAAGGGATGTCTGAATCCCCTGTGGAGACCACCGAGAAAGACCTAGTCGTCCGCCTCAACGCGAACGGAGGCCTCACATCCTTTGAAAACTCGAGAGGTCCGGGCAGATCAGTGCTTCCAAAGGAGACGATGCCTGCCTCCTCTTGAAAATGGATAGGAGTCCCAGGATCCCTGTGGCACGTGGAAAGGGACACTGGGTCTCCCGCCTCACGTGGAGACGCGTCCCAATTGCCATGCCAAGACTCGAGGAGAATCCCGAGGTGTCCCTCGCACCTAGGCAGGAGTCTTGACGTCGCTGAACAAACACGTGTCTGGAAGGGCCCTCCCCGTCGTAACTCCAGAATATACCCCAGGTTCCGGCCGCAACTCGAGAAAAACCATGAGACTTCCAGCTCGCCGCGAGATGAGGCCCAATTCCCCTGCACTGCGTGCAGAGCAATTCCGTGTTCCACATCAAACGTGAAAGGAGCCTTGATTTCCTTGATGGCACTCCAGAGAAAACTGATCACTGTCTCAAGTCTAGAGGGATCCTGAGGTCACTGAAGCAACAAGAAAGGGCTCCGTGGACGCCAAATCAACTCGAGATGAGAGCTTAGTCCCTTGCTTCGACTCAAGAGGAATACCAACTTTCCACAAGCACCTCAAGGGTAGGCTTCTCTCAGCTACAGGTATGTCAGAGGGCCCCTGAGTTTGTGGCCTCAAGTGGAATGGACACCGAGATGCTCTGACTCGAAGTAAGGCCGGATATCCCTGCAGTGAATTGAATGCAGGCTCGTCCCGCATCTCCCAAGACGAAGGGTTGTAGGAATCCCCTGTGGAGACCACAGAGAAAGACCTAATCCTCCGCCTCCTCGCGACCGGAGGCCTCATATCCTTTGAAAACTCTAGAGGTCCGTTGAGATCAATACTTCCGAAGGAGACGATGCCTGACTCCTCTTGAAAATGGATAGGAGTCCCAGGATATCTGTGCCACGTGGAAAGGGACCCTGGGTCTCCCGCCTCACGTGGAGACGAGTCCCAATTGCAATCCAAGACTCGAGGAGAATCCCGAGTTGTCCCTCGCACCTAGGCAGGAGTCCTGACGTCGCTGAACAAACACGTGTCTGGAAGGGTCCTCCCCGTCGTAACTCGAGAATATACCCCAGGTTCCGGCCGCAACTCGAGAAAAACCATGAGACTTCCCCCTCGCTGCGAGATGAGGCCCGATTCCACTGCACTGCGTGCAGAGCAATACCGTGTTCCACATCAACCGTGAAAGGAGCCTTGATTTCCTTGATGGCACTCCAGAGAAAACCCAAGATCACTGTCTCAAGTCTAGAGGGATCCTGAGGTCACTGGAGCAACAGGAAAGGTCTCCGTGGACCCCAAATCAACTCGAGATGAGAGCTTAGTCCCTGGCTTCGACTCAAGAGGAATACCAACTTTCCACAAGCACCTCAAGAGGAGGCTTCTGCCAGCTACAGGTATGTGAGAGGGACCCTGAGTTTGTGGCCTCAAGTGGAATGGACACCGAGATGCTGTGACTCGAAGTAAGGCCGGATATCCCTGCCGTGAATTGAATGCAGGCTCGTCTTGCATCTCCCAAGACAAGGGATGTCTGAATGCCCTGTGGAGACCACAGAGAAAGACCTAATTGTCCGCCTCATTGCGACCGTAGGCCTCACATCCTTTGAAAACTCGAGAGGATCGCGGAGATCAGTGCTTCCAAAGGAGTCGATGCCTGACTCCTCTTGAAAATGGATAGGAGTCCCAGGATCCCTGTGGCACGTGGAAAGGGACCCTGGGTCTCCCGCCTCACGTGGAGACGCGTCCCAATTGCCATGCCAAGACTCGAGGAGAATCCCGAGGTGTCCCTCGCACCTAGGCAGGAATCCTGACGTTGCTGAACAAATAAATATCTGGAATTGCCCTCCCCGTCGTAACTCGAGAATATACCCCAGGTTCCGGCCGCAAATCGAGAAAAACCATGAGACTTCCCCCTCGCCACGAGATGAGGCCCGATTCCCCTGCACTGTGTGCAGAGCAATTCCGTGTTCCACATCAAACGTAAAAGGAGCCTTGATTTCCTTGATGGCACTCCAGAGAAAACTGATCACTGTCTCAAGTCTAGAGGGATCCTGAGGTCACTGTAGCAACAAGAAAGGGCTCCGTGGACGCCAAATCAACTCGAGATGAGAGCTTAGTCCCTTGCTTCGACTCAAGAGGAATACCAACTTTCCACAAGCACCTCAAGAGGAGGTTTCTCTCAGCTACAGGTATGTCAGAGGGCCCCTGAGTTTGTGGCCTCAAGTGGAATGGACACCGAGATGCTCTGACTCGAAGTAAGGCCGGATATCCCTGCAGTGAATTGAATGCAGGCTCGTCCCGCATCTCCCAAGACGAAGGGTTGTAGGAATCCCCTGTGGAGACCACAGAGAAAGACCTAATCCTCCGCCTCCTCGCGACCGGAGGCCTCATATCCTTTGAAAACTCTAGAGGTCCGTTGAGATCAATACTTCCGAAGGAGACGATGCCTGACTCCTCTTGAAAATGGATAGGAGTCCCAGGATATCTGTGCCACGTGGAAAGGGACCCTGGGTCTCCCGCCTCACGTGGAGACGAGTCCCAATTGCAATCCAAGACTCGAGGAGAATCCCGAGTTGTCCCTCGCACCTAGGCAGGAGTCCTGACGTCGCTGAACAAACACGTGTCTGGAAGGGTCCTCCCCGTCGTAACTCGAGAATATACCCCAGGTTCCGGCCGCAACTCGAGAAAAACCATGAGACTTCCCCCTCGCTGCGAGATGAGGCCCGATTCCACTGCACTGCGTGCAGAGCAATACCGTGTTCCACATCAACCGTGAAAGGAGCCTTGATTTCCTTGATGGCACTCCAGAGAAAACCCAAGATCACTGTCTCAAGTCTAGAGGGATCCTGAGGTCACTGGAGCAACATGAAAGGGCTCCGTGGACCCCAAATCAACTCGAGATGAGAGCTTAGTCCCTGGCTTCGACTCAAGAGGAATACCAACTTTTCACAAGCACCTCAAGAGGAGGCTTCTCTCAGCTACAGGTAAGTGAGAGGGACCCTGAGTTTGTGGCCTCAAGTGGAATGGACACTGAGATGCTCTGACTCGAAGTAAGGCCGGATATCCTGCAGTGAATTGAATGCAGCCTCGTCTTGCATCTCCCAAGACGAAGGGATGTCTGAATCCGCTGTGGAGACCACAGAATAAGACCTAGTCCTCCGCCTCATCGCGACCGGAGGCCTCACATCCTTTGAAAACTCGAGAGGTCCGCGGAGATCAATGCTTCCAAAGGAGACGATGCCTGACTCTTCTTGAAAATGGATTGGAGTCCCAGGATCCCTGTGGCACGTGGAAAGGGACCCTGGGTCTCCCGCCTCACGTGGAGACGCGTCCCAATTGCCATGCCAAGACTCGAGGAGAATCCCGAGGTGTCCCTCGCACCTAGGCAGGAGTCCTGACATCGCTGAGCAAACACGTGTCTGGAAGGGCCCTCCCCGTCGTAACTCGAGAATATACCCCAAGTTCCGGCCGCAACTCGAGAAAAACCATGAGACGTCCCCCTCGCCGCGAGATGAGGCCCGATTCCCCTGCACTGTGTGCAGAGCAATTCCGTGTTGCACATCAAACGTGAACGGAGCCTTGATTTCCTTGATGGCACTCCAGAGAAAACCCAAGATCACTGTCTCAAGTCTAGAGGGATCCTGAGGTCACTGTAGCAACACGAAAGGGCTCTGCAGACCCAAATCAACTCGAGATGAGAGGTTAGTCCCTGGCTTCGACTCAAGAGGAATACCAACTTTCCACAAGCACCTCAGGGGAGGCTTCTCTCAGCTACAGGTATGTGAGAGGGACCCTGAGTTTGTGGCCTCAAGTGGAATGAACACCGAGATGCTCTGACTCAAAGTAAGGACGGATATCCCTGCAGTGAATTGAATGCAGGCTCGTCTTGCATCTCCAAGACGAAGGGATGTCTGCATCCCCTGTGGAGACCAGAGAGAAAGACCTAGTTCTCCGCCTCATCGCTGACGGAGGCCTCACATTCTTTGAAAACTCGAGAGGTCCGCGAGATCAATGCTTCCAAAGGAGAAGATGCCTGACTCCTATTGCAAATGGATAGGAGTCCCAGGATCCCTGTGGCACGTGGAAAGGGACCCTGGGTCTCCCGCCTCACGTGGAGACGCGTCCCAATTGCCATGAAAAGACTCGAGGAGAATCCCGAGGTGTCCCTCGCACCTAGGAAGGAGTCCTGACGTCGCTGAACAAACACGTGTCTGGAAGGGCCCTCCCCGTCGTAACTCGAGAATATACCCCAGGTTCCGGCCGCAACTCGAGAAAAACCATGCGACTTCCCCCTCGCCGCGAGATGAGGCCCGATTTCCCTGCGCTGCATGCAGAGCAATTCCGTGTTCCACATCAAACATGAAAGGAGCCTTGATTTCCTTGATGGCACTCCAGAGAAAACCCAAGATCACTGTCTCAAGTCTAGAGGGATCCTTAGGTCACTGGAGCAATACGAAAATGCTCCGTGGACCCTATATCAAGTCGAGATGAGAGCTTAGTCCCCGGCTTCGACTCAAGAGGAATACCAGCTTTCCACAAGCACCTCAAGAGAAGGCTTCTCTCAGCTACAGGTAAGTGAGATTGACCCTGAGTTTGTGGCCTCAAGTGGAATGGACTCCGAGATGCTCTGACTCGAAGTAAGGCCGGATATCCTTGCAGTGAATTGAATGCAGGCTCGTCTTGCATCTCCCAAGACGAAGGGATGTCTGATTCCCCTGTGGAGACCACAGAGAAAGACCTAATTCTCTGCCTCATCGCGACCGGAGGCCTCACATCCTTTGAAAACTCGAGAGGTCCGCGGAGATCAATGCTTTCAAAGGAGACGATGCCTGACTCCTCTTGAAAATGGATGGGAGTCCCAGGATCCCTGTGGCACGTGGAAAGGGACCCTGGGTCTCGGGCCTCACGTGGAGACGCGTCCCAATTGCCATGCCAAGACTCGAGGAGTATCCCGAGGTGTCCCTCGCACCTAGGCAGGAGTCCTGACGTCGCTGAGCAAACACGTGTCTGGAAGGGCCCTCCCCGTCGTAACTCGAGAATATACCCCAGGTTCCGGCCGCAACTCGAGAAAAACCATGAGACTTCCCCCTCGCCGCGAGATGAGGCCCGATTCCCCTGCACTGTGTGCAGAGCAATTCCGTGTTCCACATCAAACGTGAAAGGAGCCTTGATTTCCTTGATGGCACTCCAGAGAAAACCCAAGATCACTGTCTCAATTCTAGAGGGATCCTGAGGTCACTGGAGCAACACGAAAGGGCTCCGTGGATCCCAAATCAACTCGAGATGAGAGCTTAGTCCCTGGCTTCGACTCAAGAGGAATACCAACTTTCCACAAGCACCTCAAGAGGAGGCTTCTCTCAGCTACAGGTATGTGAGAGGGACCCTGAATTTGTGGCCTCAAGTGGAATGGACACCGAGATGCTCTGACTCGAAGTAAGGCCGGATATCCCTGCAGTGAATTGAATGCAGGCTCGCCTTGCATCTCCAAAGAGGAAGGGTTGTCTGAATCCCCTGTGGAGACCACAGAGAAAGACCTAGTCCTCCGCCTCATCGCGACCGGAGGCCTCACATCCTTTGAAAACTCGAGAGGTCCGCGGAGATCAATGCTTCCAAAGGAGACGATGCCTGACTCCTCTTGAAAATGGATAGGAGTCCCAGGATCCCTGCAGCACGTGGAAAGGAACACTGGGTCTCCCGCCTCACGTGGAGACGCGTCCCAATTGCCATGCCAAGACTCGAGGAGAATCCCGAGGTGTCCCTCGCACCTAGGCAGGAGTCCTGACGTCGCTGAGCAAACACGTGTCTGGAAGGGCCCTCCCCGTCGTAACTCGAGAATATACCCCAGGTTCCGGCCGCAACTCGAGAAAAACCATGAGACTTCCCCCTCGCCGCGAGATCAGGCCCGATTCCCCTGCACTGCGTGCAGAGCAATTCCGTGTTCCACATCAAACGTGAAAGGAGCCTTGATTTCCTTGATGGCACTCCAGAGAAAACCCAAGATCACTGTCTCAAGTCTAGAGGGATCCTGAGGTCACTGTAGCAAGACGAAAGGGCTCCGTGGACCCCAAATCAACTCGAGATGAGAGCTCAGTCCCTGGCTGCGACTCAAGAGGAATACCAACTTTCCACAAGCACCTCAAGACGAGGCTTGACTCAGCTACAGGAATGTGAGAGGGACCCTGAGTTTTTGGCCTCAAGTGGAATGGACACAGAGAAGCTCTGACTCGAAGTAAGGCCGGATATCCCTGCAGTGAATTGAATGCAGGCTCGTCTTGCATCTGCAAAGACGAAGGGATGTCTGAATCCCCAGTGGAGACCACAGAGAAAGACCTAGTTCTCTGCCTCATCGCGACCGGAGGCCTCACATCCTTTGAAAACTCGAGAGGTCCGCGGAGATCAATGCTTCCAAAGGAGACGATTCTTGAGCCCTTTGGAAATGGATAGGATTCCCCGGATCCCTGTGGCAAGTGCAAAGGGATCCTGGGTCTCCCGCCTCATGTGGAGACGCGACCCAAATGCCATGCCAAGACTCGAGGAGAATCCCGAGGTGTCCCTCGCACCTAGGCAGGAGTCCTGACGTCGCTGAACAAACACGTGTCTGGAAGGGCCCTCCCCGTCGTAACTCGCGAATATACCCCAGGTTCCGGCCGCAACTCGAGAAAAACCATGAGACTTCCCCCTCGCCACGAGATGAGGCCCGATTCCCCTGAACTGCATGCAGAGCAATTCCGTGTTCCACATCAAACGAGAAAGGAGGCTTGATTTCCTTGATGCCACTCCAGAGAAAACCCAAGATCACTGTCTCAAGTGTAGAGGGACCCTGAGGTCACTGGAGCAACAAAGAAGGGCTCCCTGGACCCCAAATCAACTCGAGATGAGAGCTTAGTCCCTGGCTTCGACTCAAGAGGAATACCAACTTTCCACAAGCACCTCAAGAGGAGGCTTCTCTCAGCTACAGGTATGTGAGAGGGACGCTGAGTAAGTGGCCTCAAGTGGAATGGACACCGAGATGTTCTGACTCGACATAAGGCCAGATATCCCTGCAGTGAATTGAATACCGGCTCGTCTTGCATCTCCCAAGGCGAAGGGATGTCTAAATCCCCTGTGGAGACCACAGAGAAAGACCTAGTTCTCCGACTCATCGCGACCGGAGGCCTCACATCCTTTGAAAACTCGAGAGGTCCGCGGAGATCAATGCTTCCAAAGGAGACATTGCCTGACTCCTCTTGAAAATGGATAGGAGTCCCAGGATCCCTGTGGCACGTGGAAAGGGAACATGGGTCTTCCGCCTCACGTGGAGACGCGTCCCAATTGCCATGGCAAGACTCGAGGAAAATCCCGAGTTGTCCCTCGCACCTAGGCAGGAGTCCTAACGTCGCTGAACGAACACGTGTCTGGAAGGGCCCTCCCCGTCGTAACTCGAGAATATACCCCATGTTCCGGCTGCAACTCGAGAAAAACCATGAGACTTCCCCCTCGCCGCGAGATGAGGCCCTATTTTCCTGCACTGCGTGCAGAGAAACTCCGTGTTCCATATCAAACGTGAAAGGAGCCTTGATTTCCTTGATGGCACTCTAGAGAAAACCCAAGATCACTGTCTCAAGTCTAGAGGGATCATGAGGTCACTGTAGCAATACGAAAGGGCTCCGTGGACCCCAAATCAACTCGAGATGAGAACTTAGTCCCTGGCTTCGACTCAAGAGGAATACCAACTTTCCACAAGCACCTCAAGAGAAGGCTTCTCTCAGCTACAGGTATGTGAGAGGGACCCTGAGTTTGTGGCCTCAAGTGGAATGGACACCGAGATGCTCTGACTCGAAGTAAGCCCGGATATCCCTGCAGTGAATTGAATGCAGGCTCGTCTTGCATCTCCCAAGACGAAGGGATGTCTGAATCCCCTGTGGAGACCACAGAGAAAGACCTAGTCCTCCGCCTCATCGAGACCGGAGGCCTCACATCCTTTGAAAACTCGAGAGGTCTGCGGAGATCAATGCTTCCAAAGGAGACGATGCCTGACTCCTCTTGAAAATGGATAGGAGTCCCAGGAACCCTGTGGCACGTGGAAAGGGACCCTGGGTCTCCCGCCTCACGTGGAGACGCGTCCCAATTGCCATGCCAAGACTCGAGGAGAATCCCAAGGTGTCCCTCGCACCTAGGCAGGAGTCCTGACGTCGCTGAACAAACACGTGTCTGGAAGGGCCCTTCCCGACGTAACTCGAGAATATACCTCAGGTTTCGGCCGCAACTCGAGAAAAACCGTGAGACTTCCCCCTCGCCAGGAGATGAGTCCCGATTCCGCTACACTGCATGCAGAGCAATTCCGTATCCCAGATCAAACGTGAAAAGAGCCTTGATTTCCTTGATGGCACTCCAGAGAAAACCCAAGATCACAGACTCAAGTCTAGAGGGATCCTGAGGTCACTGTAGCAACACGAAAGGGCTCTGCAGACCCAAATCAACTCGAGATGTGAGGTTAGTCCCTGGCTTCGACTCAAGAGGAATACCAACTTTCCACAAGCACCTCAGGGGAGGCTTCTCTCAGCTACAGGTATGTGAGAGGGACCCTGAGATTGTGGCCTCAAGTGGAATGAACACCGAGATGCTCTGACTCAAAGTAAGGACGGATATCCCTGCAGTGAATTGAATGCAGGCTCGTCTTGCATCTCCAAGACGAAGGGATGTCTGCATCCCCTGTGGAGACCAGAGAGAAAGACCTAGTTCTCCGCCTCATCGCTGACGGAGGGCTCACATCCTTTGAAAACTCGAGAGGCCCGCGGAGATCAATGCTTCCAAAGGAGATGATGCCTGACTCCTCTTGAAAATGGATAGGAGTCCCAGGATACATGTGGCACGTGGAAAGGGACCCTGGGTCTCCCGCCTCACGTGGAGACGCGTCCCAATTGCCATGCCAAGACTCGAGGAGTATCCCGAGGTGTCCCTCGCACCTAGGCAGGAGTCCAGACGTCGCTGAACAAACACGTGTCTGGAAGGGCCCTCCCCGTCGTAACTCGAGAATATACCGCAGGTTCCGGCCGCAACTCGAGAAAAACCATGCGACTTCCCCCTCGCCGCGAGATGAGGCCCGATTTCCCTGCGCTGCATGCAGAGCAATTCCGTGTTCCACATCAAACGTGAAAGGAGCCTTGATTTCCTTGATGGCACTCCAGAGAAAACCCAAGGTCACTGTATCAAGTCTAGAGGGATCCTGAGGTCACTGGAGCAACACGAAAGGGCTCCGTGGACCCCAAATCAACTCAAGATGAGAGCTTAGTCCCAGGCTTCGACTCAAGAGGAATACCAACTCTCCAAAAGCACCTCAAGAGGAGGCTTCTCTCAGCTACAGGTATGTGAGAGGCACCCTTAGCTTGTGGCTGCAAGTGAAATGGACACCGAGATGCTGTGACTCGAAGTAAGGCCGGATATCCCTGCAGTGAATTGAATGCAGGCTCGTCTTGTATCTCCCAAGACGAAGGGATGTCTGAATCCCCTGTGGAGACCAGAGAGAAAGACCTAGTTCTCCGCCTCATCGCTGACGGAGGCCTCACATTCTTTGAAAACTCGAGAGGTCCGCGAGATCAATGCTTCCAAAGGAGAAGATGCCTGACTCCTATTGCAAATGGATAGGAGTCCCAGGATCCCTGTGGCACGTGGAAAGGGACCCTGGGTCTCCCGCCTCACGTGGAGACGCGTCCCAATTGCCATGAAAAGACTCGAGGAGAATCCCGAGGTGTCCCTCGCACCTAGGAAGGAGTCCTGACGTCGCTGAACAAACACGTGTCTGGAAGGGCCCTCCCCGTCGTAACTCGAGAATATACCCCAGGTTCCGGCCGCAACTCGAGAAAAACCATGCGACTTCCCCCTCGCCGCGAGATGAGGCCCGATTTCCCTGCGCTGCATGCAGAGCAATTCCGTGTTCCACATCAAACATGAAAGGAGCCTTGATTTCCTTGATGGCACTCCAGAGAAAACCCAAGATCACTGTCTCAAGTCTAGAGGGATCCTTAGGTCACTGGAGCAATACGAAAATGCTCCGTGGACCCTATATCAAGTCGAGATGAGAGCTTAGTCCCCGGCTTCGACTCAAGAGGAATACCAGCTTTCCACAAGCACCTCAAGAGAAGGCTTCTCTCAGCTACAGGTATGTGAGATTGACCCTGAGTTTGTGGCCTCAAGTGGAATGGACTCCGAGATGCTCTGACTCGAAGTAAGGCCGGATATCCTTGCAGTGAATTGAATGCAGGCTCGTCTTGCATCTCCCAAGACGAAGGGATGTCTGATTCCCCTGTGGAGACCACAGAGAAAGACCTAATTCTCTGCCTCATCGCGACCGGAGGCCTCACATCCTTTGAAAACTCGAGAGGTCCGCGGAGATCAATGCTTTCAAAGGAGACGATGCCTGACTCCTCTTGAAAATGGATGGGAGTCCCAGGATCCCTGTGGCACGTGGAAAGGGACCCTGGGTCTCGGGCCTCACGTGGAGACGCGTCCCAATTGCCATGCCAAGACTCGAGGAGAATCCCGAGGTGTCCCTCGCACCTAGGCAGGAGTCCTGACGTCGCTGAGCAAACACGTGTCTGGAAGGGCCCTCCCCGTCGTAACTCGAGAATATACCCCAGGTTCCGGCCGCAACTCGAGAAAAACCATGAGACTTCCCCCTCGCCGCGAGATGAGGCCCGATTCCCCTGCACTGTGTGCAGAGCAATTCCGTGTTCCACATCAAACGTGAAAGGAGCCTTGATTTCCTTGATGGCACCCCAGAGAAAACCCAAGATCACTGTCTCAATTCTAGAGGGATCCTGAGGTCACTGGAACAACAGGAAAGGGCTCCGTGGACCCCAAATCAACTCGAGATGAGAGCTTAGTCCCTGGCTTCGACTCAAGAGGAATACCAACTTTCCACAAGCACCTCAAGAGGAGGCTTCTCTCAGCTACAGGTATGTGAGAGGGACCCTGAATTTGTGGCCTCAAGTGGAATGGACACCGAGATGCTCTGACTCGAAGTAAGGCCGGATATCCCTGCAGTGAATTGAATGCAGGCTCGCCTTGCATCTCCAAAGAGGAAGGGTTGTCTGAATCCCCTTTGGAGACCACAGAGAAAGACCTAGTCCTCCGCCTCATCGCGACCGGAGGCCTCACATCCTTTGAAAACTCGAGAGGTCCGCGGAGATCAATGCTTCCAAAGGAGACGATGCCTGACTCCTCTTGAAAATGGATAGGAGTCCCAGGATCCCTGCAGCAAGTGGAAAGGAACACTGGGTCTCCCGCCTCACGTGGAGACGCGTCCCAATTGCCATGCCAAGACTCGAGGAGAATCCCGAGGTGTCCCTCGCACCTAGGCAGGAGTCCTGACGTCGCTGAACAAACACGTGTCTGCAAGGGCCCTCCCCGTCATAACTCGAGAATATACCCCAGGTTCCGGCCGCAACTCGAGAAAAACCATGAGACTTCCCCCTCGCCGCGAGATCAGGCCCGATTCCCCTGCACTGCGTGCAGAGCAATTCCGTGTTCCACATCAAACGTGAAAGGAGCCTTGATTTCCTTGATGGCACTCCAGAGAAAACCCAAGATCACTGTCTCAAGTCTAGAGGGATCCTGAGGTCAATGGAGCAACACGAAAGGGCTGCGTGGACCCCAAATCAACTCGAGATGAGAGCTCAGTCCCTGGCTGCGACTCAAGAGGAATACCAACTTTCCACAAGCACCTCAAGACGAGGCTTGACTCAGCTACAGGAATGTGAGAGGGACCCTGAGTTTTTGGCCTCAAGTGGAATGGACACAGAGAAGCTCTGACTCGAAGTAAGGCCGGATATCCCTGCAGTGAATTGAATGCAGGCTCGTCTTGCATCTGCAAAGACGAAGGGATGTCTGAATCCCCAGTGGAGACCACAGAGAAAGACCTAGTTCTCTGCCTCATCGCGACCGGAGGCCTCACATCCTTTGAAAACTCGAGAGGTCCGCGGAGATCAATGCTTCCAAAGGAGACGATTCTTGAGCCCTTTGGAAATCGATAGGATTCCCCGGATCCCTGTGGCAAGTGCAAAGGGATCCTGGGTCTCCCGCCTCATGTGGAGACGCGACCCAAATGCCATGCCAAGACTCGAGGAGAATCCCGAGGTGTCCCTCGCACCTAGGCAGGAGTCCTGACGTCGCTGAACAAACACGTGTCTGGAAGGGCCCTCCCCGTCGTAACTCGCGAATATACCCCAGGTTCCGGACGCAACTCGAGAAAAACCATGAGACTTCCCCCTCGCCACGAGATGAGGCCCGATTCCCCTGAACTGCATGCAGAGCAATTCCGTGTTCCACATCAAACGAGAAAGGAGCCTTGATTTCCTTGATGCCACTCCAGAGAAAACCCAAGATCACTGTCTCAAGTCTAGAGGGATCCTGAGGTCACTGGAGCAACAAAGAAGGGCTCCGTGGACCCCAAATCAACTCGAGATGAGAGCTTAGTCCCTGGCTTCGACTCAAGAGGAATACCAACTTTCCACAAGCACCTCAAGAGGAGGCTTCTCTCAGCTACAGGTATGTGAGAGGGACGCTGAGTAAGTGGCCTCAAGTGGAATGGACACCGAGATGTTCTGACTCGACATAAGGCCAGATATCCCTGCAGTGAATTGAATACCGGCTCGTCTTGCATCTCCCAAGGCGAAGGGATGTCTAAATCCCCTGTGGAGACCACAGAGAAAGACCTAGTTCTCCGACTCTTCGCGACCGGAGGCCTCACATCCTTTGAAAACTCGAGAGGTCCGCGGAGATCAATGCTTCCAAAGGAGACATTGCCTGACTCCTCTTGAAAATGGATAGGAGTCCCAGGATCCCTGTGGCACGTGGAAAGGGAACATGGGTCTCCCGCCTCACGTGGAGACGCGTCCCAATTGCCATGGCAAGACTCGAGGAGAATCCCGAGTTGTCCCTCGCACCAAGGCAGGAGTCCTAACGTCGCTGAACGAACACGTGTCTGGAAGGGCCCTCCCCGTCGTAACTCGAGAATATACCCCAGGTTCCGGCTGCAACTGGAGAAAAACCATGAGACTTCCCCCTCGCCGCGAGATGAGGCCCTATTTTCCTGCACTGCATGCAGAGAAACTCCGTGTTCCATATCAAACGTGAAAGGAGCCTTGATTTCCTTGATGGCACTCTAGAGAAAACCCAAGATCACTGTCTCAAGTCTAGAGGGATCATGAGGTCACTGTAGCAATACGAAAGGGCTCCGTGGACCCCAAATCAACTCGAGATGAGAACTTAGTCCCTGGCTTCGACTCAAGAGGAATACCAACTTTCCACAAGCACCTCAAGAGAAGGCTTCTCTCAGCTACAGGTATGTGAGAGGGACCCTGAGTTTGTGGCCTCAAGTGGAATGGACACCGAGATGCTCTGACTCGAAGTAAGCCCGGATATCCCTGCAGTGAATTGAATGCAGGCTCGTCTTGCATCTCCCAAGACGAAGGGATGTCTGAATCCCCTGTGGAGACCACAGAGAAAGACCTAGTCCTCCGCCTCATCGAGACCGGAGGCCTCACATCCTTTGAAAACTCGAGAGGTCTGCGGAGATCAATGCTTCCAAAGGAGACGATGCCTGACTCCTCTTGAAAATGGATAGGAGTCCCAGGAACCCTGTGGCACGTGGAAAGGGACCCTGGGTCTCCCGCCTCACGTGGAGACGCGTCCCAATTGCCATGCCAAGACTCGAGGAGAATCCCAAGGTGTCCCTCGCACCTAGGCAGGAGTCCTGACGTCGCTGAACAAACACGTGTCTGGAAGGGCCCTACCCGACGTAACTCGAGAATATACCTCAGGTTCCGGCCGCAACTCGAGAAAAACCGTGAGACTTCCCCCTCGCCAGGAGATGAGTCCCGATTCCGCTACACTGCATGCAGAGCAATTCCGTATCCCAGATCAAACGTGAAAAGAGCCTTGATTTCCTTGATGGCACTCCAGAGAAAACCCAAGATCACAGACTCAAGTCTAGAGGGATCCTGAGGTCACTGTAGCAACACGAAAGGGCTCTGCAGACCCAAATCAACTCGAGATGTGAGTTTAGTCCCTGGCTTCGACTCAAGAGGAATACCAACTTTCCACAAGCACCTCAGGGGAGGCTTCTCTCAGCTACAGGTATGTGAGAGGGACCCTGAGATTGTGGCCTCAAGTGGAATGAACACCGAGATGCTCTGACTCAAAGTAAGGACGGATATCCCTGCAGTGAATTGAATGCAGGCTCGTCTTGCATCTCCAAGACGAAGGGATGTCTGCATCCCCTGTGGAGACCAGAGAGAAAGACCTAGTTCTCCGCCTCATCGCTGACGGAGGGCTCACATCCTTTGAAAACTCAAGAGGCCCGCGGAGATCAATGCTTCCAAAGGAGATGATGCCTGACTCCTCTTGAAAATGGATAGGAGTCCCAGGATCCATGTGGCACGTGGAAAGGGACCCTGGGTCTCCCGCCTCACGTGGAGACGCGTCCCAATTGCCATGCCAAGACTCGAGGAGAATACCGAGGTGTCCCTCGCACCTAGGCAGGAGTCCAGACGTCGCTGAACAAACACGTGTCTGGAAGGGCCCTCCCCGTCGTAACTCGAGAATATACCGCAGGTTCCGGCCGCAACTCGAGAAAAACCATGCGACTTCCCCCTCGCCGCGAGATGAGGCCCGATTTCCCTGCGCTGCATGCAGAGCAATTCCGTGTTCCACATCAAACGTGAAAGGAGCCTTGATTTCCTTGATGGCACTCCAGAGAAAACCCAAGGTCACTGTATCAAGTCTAGAGGGATCCTGAGGTCACTGGAGCAACACGAAAGGGCTCCGTGGACCCCAAATCAACTCGAGATGAGAGCTTAGTCCCTGGCATCGACTCAAGAGGAATACCAACTCTCCAAAAGCACCTCAAGAGGAGGCTTCTCTCACCTACAGGTATGTGAGAGGCACCCTTAGCTTGTGGCTGCAAGTGAAATGGACACCGAGATGCTCTGACTCGAAGTAAGGCCGGATATCCCTGCAGTGAATTGAATGCAGGCTCGTCTTGCATCTCCCAAGACGAAGGGATGTCTGAATCCCCTGTGGAGACCACAGAGAAAGACCTAGCCCTCCGCCTCATCGCGACCGGAGGCCTCACATCCTTTGAAAACTCGAGAAGTCCGCGGAGATCAATGCTTCCAAAGGAGACGATGCTTGACTCCTCTTGAAAATGGATAGGAGTCCCAGGATCCCTGTGGCACGTTATAAGGGACCCTGGGTCTCCCGCCTCACGTGGAGACGCAGCCCAATTGCCATGTCAAGACTCGAGGAGAATCCCGAGGTGTCCCTCGCACCTAGGCATGAGTCCTGACGTCGCTGAACAAACACGTGTCTGGAAGGGCCCTCCCCGTCGTAACTCGAGAATATACCCCAGGTTCCGGCCGCAACTCGAGAAAAACCATGAGACTTCCCCCTCGCCGCGAGATGAGGCCCGATTCACCTGCACTGCGTGCAGAGCAATTCCGTGTTCCACATCAAACGTGAAAGGAGCCTTGATTTCCTTGATGGCACTCCAGAGTAAACCCAAAATCACTGTCTCAAATCTAGAGGGATCCTGAGGTCACTGGAGCAACAGGAAAGGTCTCCGTGGACCCCAAATCAACTCGAGATGAGAGCTTAGTCCCTGGCTTCGACTCAAGAGGAATACCAACTTTCCACAAGCACCTCAAGAGGAGGCTTCTGCCAGCTACAGGTATGTGAGAGGGACCCTGAGTTTGTGGCCTCAAGTGGAATGGACACCGAGATGCTGTGACTCGAAGTAAGGTCGGATATCCCTGCCGTGAATTGAATGCAGGCTCGTCTTGCATCTCCCAAGACAAGGGATGTCTGAATGCCCTGTGGAGACCACAGAGAAAGACCTAATTGTCCGCCTCATTGCGACCGGAGGCCTCACATCCTTTGAAAACTCGAGAGGATCGCGGAGATCAGTGCTTCCAAAGGAGTCGATGCCTGACTCCTCTTGAAAATGGATAGGAGTCCCAGGATCCCTGTGGCACGTGGAAAGGGACCCTGGGTCTCCCGCCTCACGTGGAGACGCGTCCCAATTGCCATGCCAAGACTCGAGGAGAATCCCGAGGTGTCCCTCGCACCTAGGCAGGAATCCTGACGTTGCTGAACAAATAAATATCTGGAATTGCCCTCCACGTCGTAACTCGAGAATATACCCCAGGTTCCGGCCGCAACTCGAGAAAAACCATGAGACTTCCCCCTCGCCACGAGATGAGGCCCGATTCCCCTGCACTGTGTGCAGAGCAATTCCGTGTTCCACATCAAACGTGAAAGGAGCCTTGATTTCCTTGATGGCACTCCAGAGAAAACTGATCACTGTCTCAAGTCTAGAGGGATCCTGAGGTCACTGTAGCAACAAGAAAGGGCTCCGTGGACGCCAAATCAACTCGAGATGAGAGCTTAGTCCCTGGCTTCGACTCAAGAGGAATACCAACTTTCCACAAGCACCTCAAGAGGAGGCTTCTCTCAGCTACAGGTATGTCAGAGGGCCCCTGAGTTTGTGGCCTCAAGTGGAATGGACACCGAGATGCTCTGACTCGAAGTAAGGCCGGATATCCCTGCAGTGAATTGAATGCAGGCTCGTCCCGCATCTCCCAAGACGAAGGGTTGTAGGAATCCCCTGTGGAGACCACAGAGAAAGACCTAATCCTCCGCCTCCTCGCGACCGGAGGCCTCATATCCTTTGAAAACTCTAGAGGTCCGTTGAGATCAATACTTCCGAAGGAGACGATGCCTGACTCCTCTTGAAAATGGATAGGAGTCCCAAGATATCTGTGCCACGTGGAAAGGGACCCTGGGTCTCCCGCCTCACGTGGAGACGAGTCCCAATTGCAATCCAAGACTCGAGGAGAATCCCGATTTGTCCCTCGCACCTAGGCAGGAGTCCTGACGTCGCTGAACAAACACGTGTCTGGAAGGGTCCTCCCCGTCGTAACTCGAGAATATACCCCAGGTTCCGGCCGCAACTCGAGAAAAACCATGAGACTTCCCCCTCGCTGCGAGATGAGGCCCGATTCCCCTGCACTGCGTGCAGAGCAATACCGTGTTCCACATCAACCGTGAAAGGAGCCTTGATTTCCTTGATGGCACTCCAGAGAAAACCCAAGATCACTGTCTCAAGTCTAGAGGGATCCTGAGGTCACTGGAGCAACATGAAAGGGCTCCGTGGACCCCAAATCAATTCGAGATGAGAGCTTAGTCCCTGGCTTCGACTCAAGAGGAATACCAACTTTCCATAAGCACCTCAGGGGAGGCTTCTCTCAGCTACAGGTAAGTGAGAGGGACCCTGAGTTTGTGGCCTCAAGTGGAATGAACACCGAGATGCTCTGACTCAAAGTAAGGACGGATATCCCTGCAGTGAATTGAATGCAGGCTCGTCTTGCATCTCCAAGACGAAGGGATGTCTGCATCCCCTGTGGAGACCAGAGAGAAAGACCTTGTTCTCCGCCTCATCGCTGACGGAGGCCTCACATTCTTTGAAAACTCGAGAGGTCCGCGAGATCAATGCTTCCAAAGGAGAAGATGCCTGACTCCTATTGCAAATGGATAGGAGTCCCAGGATCCCTGTGGCACGTGGAAAGGGACCCTGGGTCTCCCGCCTCACGTGGAGACGCGTCCCAATTGCCATGAAAAGACTCGAGGAGAATCCCGAGGTGTCCCTCGCACCTAGGAAGGAGTCCTGACGTCGCTGAACAAACACGTGTCTGGAAGGGCCCTCCCCGTCGTAACTCGAGAATATACCCCAGGTTCCGGCCGCAACTCGAGAAAAACCATGCGACTTCCCCCTCGCCGCGAGATGAGGCCCGATTTCCCTGCGCTGCATGCAGAGCAATTCCGTGTTCCACATCAAACGTGAAAGGAGCCTTGATTTCCTTGATGGCACTCCAGAGAAAACCCAAGATCACTGTCTCAAGTCTAGAGGGATCCTTAGGTCACTGGAGCAATACGAAAATGCTCCGTGGACCCTATATCAAGTCGAGATGAGAGCTTAGTCCCCGGCTTCGACTCAAGAGGAATACCAGCTTTCCACAAGCACCTCAAGAGAAGGCTTCTCTCAGCTACAGGTATGTGAGATTGACCCTGAGTTTGTGGCCTCAAGTGGAATGGACTCCGAGATGCTCTGACTCGAAGTAAGGCCGGATATCCTTGCAGTGAATTGAATGCAGGCTCGTCTTTCATCTCCCAAGACGAAGGGATGTCTGATTCCCCTGTGGAGACCACAGAGAAACACCTAATTCTCTGCCTCATCGCGACCGGAGGCCTCACATCCTTTGAAAACTCGAGAGGTCCGCGGAGATCAATGCTTTCAAAGGAGACGATGCCTGACTCCTCTTGAAAATGGATGGGAGTCCCAGGATCCCTGTGGCACGTGGAAAGGGACCCTGGGTCTCGGGCCTCACGTGGAGACGCGTCCCAATTGCCATGCCAAGACTCGAGGAGAATCCCGAGGTGTCCCTCGCACCTAGGCAGGAGTCCTGACGTCGCTGAGCAAACACGTGTCTGGAAGGGCCCTCCCCGTCGTAACTCGAGAATATACCCCAGGTTCCGGCCGCAACTCGAGAAAAACCATGAGACTTCCCCCTCGCCGCGAGATGAGGCCCGATTCCCCTGCACTGTGTGCAGAGCAATTCCGTGTTCCACATCAAACGTGAAAGGAGCCTTGATTTCCTTGATGGCACTCCAGAGAAAACCCAAGATCACTGTCTCAATTCTAGAGGGATCCTGAGGTCACTGGAGCAACACGAAAGGGCTCCGTGGACCCCAAATCAACTCGAGATGAGAGCTTAGTCCCTGGCTTCGACTCAAGAGGAATACCAACTTTCCACAAGCACCTCAAGAGGAGGCTTCTCTCAGCTACAGGTATGTGAGAGGGACCCTGAATTTGTGGCCTCAAGTGGAATGGACACCGAGATGCTCTGACTCGAAGTAAGGCCGGATATCCCTGCAGTGAATTGAATGCAGGCTCGCCTTGCATCTGGAAAGACGAAGGGATGTCTGAATCCCCAGTGGAGACCACAGAGAAAGACCTAGTTCTCTGCCTCATCGCGACCGGAGGCCTCACATCCTTTGAAAACTCGAGAGGTCCGCGGAGATCAATGCGTCCAAAGGAGACGATTCTTGAGCCCTTTGGAAATGGATAGGATTCCCCGGATCCCTGTGGCAAGTGCAAAGGGATCCTGGGTCTCCCGCCTCATGTGGAGACGCGACCCAAATGCCATGCCAAGACTCGAGGAGAATCCCGAGTTGTCCCTCGCACCTAGGCAGGAGTCCTAACGTCGCTGAACGAACAAGTGTCTGGAAGGGCCCTCCCCGTCGTAACTCGAGAATATACCCCAGGTTCCGGCCGCAACTCGAGAAAAACCATGAGACTTCCCCCTCGCCGCGAGATGAGGCCCTATTTTCCTGCACTGCGTGCAGAGAAACTCCGTGTTCCATATCAAACGTGAAAGGAGCCTTGATTTCCTTGATGGCACTCTAGAGAAAACCCAAGATCACTGTCTCAAGTCTAGAGGGATCATGAGGTCACTGTAGCAATACGAAAGGGCTCCGTGGACCCCAAATCAACTCGAGATGAGAACTTAGTCCCTGGCTTCGACTCAAGAGGAATACCAACTTTCCACAAGCACCTCAAGAGAGGTCTTCTCTCAGCTACAGGTATGTGAGAGGGACCCTGAGTTTGTGGCCTCAAGTGGAATGGACACCGAGATGCTCTGACTCGAAATAAGCCCGGATATCCCTGCAGTGAATTGAATGCAGGCTCGTCTTGCATCTCCCAAGACGAAGGGATGTCTGAATCCCCTGTGGAGACCACAGAGAAAGACCTAGTCCTCCGCCTCATCGAGACCGGAGGCCTCACATCCTTTGAAAACTCGAGAGGTCTGCGGAGATCAATGCTTTCAAAGGAGACGATGCCTGACTCCTCTTGAAAATGGATAGGAGTCCCAGGAACCCTGTGGCACGTGGAAAGGGACCCTGGGTCTCCCGCCTCACGTGGAGACGCGTCCCAATTGCCATGCCAAGACTCGAGGAGAATCCCAAGGTGTCCCTCGCACCTAGGCAGGAGTCCTGACGTCGCTGAACAAACACGTGTCTGGAAGGGCCCTACCCGACGTAACTCGAGAATATACCTCAGGTTCCGGCCGCAACTCGAGAAAAACCGTGAGACTTCCCCCTCGCCAGGAGATGAGTCCCGATTCCGCTACACTGCATGCAGAGCAATTCCGTATCCCAGATCAAACGTGAAAAGAGCCTTGATTTCCTTGATGGCACTCCAGAGAAAACCCAAGATCACAGACTCAAGTCTAGAGGGATCCTGAGGTCACTGTAGCAACACGAAAGGGCTCTGCAGACCCAAATCAACTCGAGATGTGAGGTTAGTCCCTGGCTTCGACTCAAGAGGAATACCAACTTTCCACAAGCACCTCAGGGGAGGCTTCTCTCAGCTACAGGTATGTGAGAGGGACCCTGAGATTGTGGCCTCAAGTTGAATGAACACCGAGATGCTCTGACTCAAAGTAAGGACGGATATCCCTGCAGTGAATTGAATGCAGGCTCGTCTTGCATCTCCAAGACGAAGGGATGTCTGCATCCCCGGTGGAGACCAGAGAGAAAGACCTAGTTCTCCGCCTCATCGCTGACGGAGGCCTCACATCCTTTGAAAACTCGAGAGGTCCGCGGAGATCAATGCTTCCAAAGGAGACGATGCCTGACTCCTCTTGAAAATGGATAGGAGTCCCAGGATCCATGTGGCACGTGGAAAGGGACCCTGGGTCTCCCGCCTCACGTGGAGACGCGTCCCAATTGCCATGCCAAGACTCGAGGAGAATACCGAGGTGTCCCTCGCACCTAGGCAGGAGTCCTGACGTCGCTGAACAAACACGTGTCTGGAAGGGCCCTCCCCGTCGTAACTCGAGAATATACCGCAGGTTCCGGCCGCAACTTGAGAAATACCATGCGACTTCCCCTTCGCCGCGAGATGAGGCCCGATTCCCCTGCACTGTGTGCAGAGCAATTCCGTGTTCCACATCAAACGTGAAAGGAGCCTTGATTTCCTTGATGGCACTCCAGAGAAAACCCAAGATCACTGTCTCAAGTCTAGAGGGATCTTGAGGTCACTGGAGCAACACGAAAGGGCTCCGTGGACCCCAAATCAACTCGAGATGAGAGCTTAGTCCCTGGCTTCGACTCAAGAGGAATACCAACTCTCCAAAAGCACCTCAAGAGGAGGCTTCTCTCAGCTACAGGTATGTGAGAGGCACCATGAGTTTGTGGCTGCAAGTGGAATGGACACCAAGATGCTCTGACTCGAAGTAAGGCCGGATATCCCTGCAGTGAATTGAATGCAGGCTCGTATTGCATCTCCCAAGACGAAGGGATGTCTGAATCCCCTGTGGAGACCACAGAGAAAGACCTAGTCCTCCGCCTCATCGCGACCAGAGGCCTCACATCCTTTGAAAACTCGAAAGGTCTGCTGAGATCAATGCTTCCAAAGGAGACGATGCCTGACTCCTCTTGAAAATGGATAGGAGACCCAGGATCCCTGTGGCACGTGGAAAGGGACACAAGTTCCCCCGCCTCACGTGGAGACGCGTCCCAATTGCCATACCAAGACTCGAGGAGAATCCCGAGGTGTCTCTCGCACCTAGGCAGGAGTCCTGACGTCGCTGAACAAACACGTGTCTCGAAGGGCCCTCCCCGTCGTAACTCGAGAATATTCCCCAGGTTCCAGCCGCAACTTGAGAAAAACCATGAGACTTCCCCTCACCGCGAGATGAGGCCCGATTCCCCTGCACTGCGTGCAGAGCAATTCCGTGTTCCACATCAAACGTGAAAGGAGCCTTAATTTCCTTGATGGCACTCCAGAGAAAACCCAAGACCACTGTCTCAAGTCTAGAGGGATCCTGAGGTCATTGGAGCAACACGAAAGGGCTCCGTGGACCCCAAATCAACTCGAGATGAGAGCTTAGTCCCTGGCTTCGACTCAAGAGGAATACCAACTTTCCACAAGCACCTTAAGAGGAGGCTTCTCTCAACTACAGGTATGTGAGAGGGACCATGGGTTTGTGGCCTCAAGTGGAATGGACACCGAGATGCTCTGACTTGAAGTAAGGCCAGATATCCCTGCAGTGAATTGAATGCAGGCTCGTCTTGCATCTCCCAAGATGAAGGGATGTCTGAATCCCCTGTGGAGACAAAAGAGGAAGACCTAGTCCTCCGCCTCATCGCGACCAGAGGCCTCACATCCTTTGAAAATTCGAGAGGTCTGCGGAGATCAATGCTTCCAAAGGAGACGATGCCTGACTCCTCTTGAAAATGGATAGGAGTCCCAGGATCCCTGTCGCACGTGGAAAGGGACCCTGGGTCCCCGCCTCACGTGGAGAGGCGTCCCAATTGCCATGCCAAGACTCGAGGAGAATCCAGAGGTTCCCTCGCACCGAGACACGAGTCCTGACGTCGCTGAATAAACACGTGTATGGAAGGGCCCTCCCCGTCGTAACTCGAGAATATACCCCAGGTTCCTGCTGCAACTAGAGAAAAACCATGAGACTTCCCCCTCGCTGCGAGATGAGGCCCTTTTTCACTGCACTGTGTGCAGAGCAATTCCGTATCCCATATCAAACTTGAAATGAGGCTTGATTTCCTTGATGGCACTCCAGAGAAAACCCAAGATCACTGTCTCAAGTCTAGAGGGATCCTGAGGTCACTGTAGCAAGACGAAAGGGCTCCGTGGACCCCAAATCAACTCGAGATGAGAGCTTAATCCCTGGCTTCGACTCAAGAGGAACACCAACTTTCCACAAGCACCTCAAGAGGAGGCTTCTCTCAGCTACAGGTATGTGAGTGGGACCCTGAGTTTGTGGCCTCAAGTGGAATGAACACCGAGATGCTCAGACTCGAAGTAAGGCCAGATATCCCTGCAGTGAATTGAATGCAGTCTCGTCATGCATCTCCAAGACGAAGGGATGTCTGAATCCCCTGTGGAGACCAGAGAGAAAGACCTAGTTCTCCGCCTCATCGCGACCGGAGGCCTCACATCCTTTGAAAACTCGAGAGGTCCGCGGAGATCAATGCTTCCAAAGGAGACGATGCCTGACTCCTCTTGCAAATGGATAGGAGTCCCAGGATCCCTGTGGCACGTGGAAAGGGACACTGGGTCTCCCGCCTCACGAGGAGACGCGTCCCAATTGCCATGCCAAGACTCGAGGAGAATCCCGAGGTGTCCCTCGCACCTAGGCAGGAGTCCTGACGTCGCTGAACAAACACGTGTCTGGAAGGGCCCTCCCCGTCGTAACTCGAGAATATACCCCAGGTTCCGGCCGCAACTCGAGAAAAAACAGGAGACTTCCCCCTTGCCGCGAGATGAAGCCCGATTCCCCTGCACTGCGTGCAGAGCAATTCCGTGTTCCACATCAAACGAGAAAGGAGCCTTGATTTCCTTGATGGCACTCCAGAGAAAACCCAAGATCACTGTCTCAAGTCTAGAGGGATCCTGAGGTCACTGGAGCAACACGAAAGGGCTCCTGGACCCCAAATCAACTCGAGATGAGAGCTTAGTCCCTGGCTTCGACTCAAGAGGCATACCAACTTTCCACAAGCACCTCAAGAGGAGGTTTCTCTCAGCTACAGGTATGTGAGTGGGACCCTGAATTTTTGGCCTCAAGTGGAATGGACACCGAGATGCTCTGACTCGAAGTAAGGCCGAATATCTCTGCAGTGAATTGAATGCAGGCTCGTCTTCCATCTCCCAAGACGAAGGGATGTCTGAATCTCCTGTGGAGACCACTGAGAAAGACCTAGTTCTCCTCCTCATCGCGACCGGAGGCCTCACATCCTTTGAAAACTCAAGAGGTCCGCAGAGATCAATGCTTCCAAAGGAGACGATGCCTGACTCCTCTTGAAAATGGATAGGAGTCCCAGGATCCCTATGGCACGTGGAAAGGGACCCTGGGTCTCCCGCCTCACGTGGAGACACGTGCCAATTGCCATGGCAAGACTCGAGGAGAATCCAGAGGTCCCCCTCGCAGCTAGGCAGTAGTCCTGACGTCGCTGAAAAACACGTGTCTGGAAGGGCCCTTCCCGTCGTAACTCGAGAATATACTCCAGGTTCCGGCTTCAACTCAAGAAAAACCATGAGACTTCCCCCTCGCCGCGAGATGAGTCCCGATACCCCTGCACTGCGTGCAGAGCAATTCCGTATCCCACATCAAACGTGAAAGGAGCCTTGATATCTTTGATGCCCCTCCAGAGAAAACCCAAGATAACTTTCTCAAGTCTAGAGGGATCCTGAGGTCACTGTAGCAACAGGAAAGGGCTCCGTGGACCATAAACAACTCGAGATGAGAGCTCAGTCCCTGGTTTCGACTCAAGAGGAATACCAACTTTCCACAAGCACCTCAAGAGGAGGCTTCTCTCAGCTACAGGTATGTGAGAGGGACCCTGAGTTTTTGGCCTCAAGTGGAATGGACACCGAGATGCTCTGACTCGAAGTAAGGCCGGATATCCCTGCAGTGAATTGAATGCAGGCTCGTCTTGCATATCCAAGACGAAGGGATGTCTGAATCCCCTGTGGAGACCTCAGAGAAAGACCGAGTTCTCCGCCTCATCACGACCGGAAGCCTCACATCATTTGAAAACTCGAGAGGTCCTTGGAGATCAATGCTTCCAAAGGAGACGATGCCTGACTACTCTTGAAAATGGATAGGAGTCCCAGTATCCCTGTGGCACGTCGAAAGGGACCCTGGGTTTCCCGCCTCACGTGGAGACGCGTCCCAATTGCCATGCCAAGACTCGAGGAGAATCCCGAGGTGTCCCTCGCACCTAGGCAAAAGTCCTGACGTCGCTGAACAAACACGTGTCTAGAAGGGCCCTCCCCGTCGTAACTCGAGAATATACCCCAGGTTCCGGCCGCAACTCGAGAAAAACCATGAGATTTCCCCCTCGCCGCCAGATGAGGCCCGATTCCCCTGCACTGCGTGCAGTACAATTCCGTGTTCCACATCAAACGTGAAAGGAGCCTTGATTTCCTTGATGGCACTCCAGAGAAAACCCAAGATCACTGTCTCAAGTCTAGAGGGATCCTGAGGTCACTGGATCAACACGAAATTTCCCCTAAGACCCCAAGTCAACTCGAGATGAGAGCTTAGTCCCTGGCTTCGACTCAAGTGGAATACCAACTTTCCACAATCACCTCAAGAGGAGGCTTCTCTCAGCTACAGGTATGTGAGAGGGACCCTGAGTTTGTGGCCTCAAGTGAAATGGACACCGAGATGCTCTGACTCGAAGTAAGGCCGGATATCCCTGTAGTGAATAGAATGCAGGCTCGTCTTGCATCTCCCAAGACGAAGGGATGTCTGAATCCCCTGTGGAGACGACAGAGAAAGACCTAGTCCTCCGCCTCATCGCGACGGGAGACATCACATCCTATGAAAAATCGAGAGGTCTGCGGAGATCAATGCTTCCAAAGGAGACGATGCCTGACTCCTCTTGAAAATGGATAGGAGTCCCAGGATCCATCTGGCACGTGGAGAGGGACCTTGGGTCTCCCGCCTCACGTGGAGACGCGTCCCAATTGCCATGCCAAGACTCGAGGAGAATCCCGAGGTGTCCCTCGCACCTAGGCAGGAGTCCTAACGTCGCTGAGCAAACACGTTTCTGGAAGGGCCCTCCCCGTCGTAACTCGAGAATATACCCCAGGTTCCGGCCGCAACTCGAGAAAAACAATGAGACTTCATATTCGCCGCGAGATAAGGCCCAATTCCCCTGCACTGCGTGCAGAGCAATTCCGTGTTCCACATCAAACATGATGGGAGCCTTGATTTCCTTGATGGCACTCCAGAGAAAACCCAAGATCACTGTCTCAAGACTAGAGGGATCCTGAGGTCACTGGAGCAACACGAAAGGGCTCCGTGGACCCCAAATCAACTCGAGATGAGAGCTTAGTACCTGGCTTCGACTCAAGAGGAATACCAACTTTCCACAAGCACCTCAAGAGGAGGCTTCTCTCAGCTACAGTTATGTGAGAGGGACCCTGATTTTGTGGCCTCAAGTGGAATGGACACCGAGATGCTCTGACTCGTGGTAAGGCCGAATATCCCTGCAGTGAATTGAATGCAGGCTCGTCTTGCATCTCCCAAGACGAAGGGATGTCTGAATCCCCTGTGGAGACCACAGAGAAAGACCTAGTTCTCCACCTCATCGCGACCGGAGGCCTCACATCCTTTGAAAACTCGAGAGGTCCGCGGAGATCAATGCTTCCAAAGGAGAAGATGCCTGACTCCTCTTGAAAATGGATAGGAGTCCCAGGATCCGTGTGGCACGTGGAAAGGGACCCTGGGTCTCCCGCCTCACGTGGAGACGCGTCCCAATGGCAATGCCAAGACTCGAGGAGAATCCCGAGGTGTCCCTGGCACCTAGGCAGGCGTCCTGACGTCGCTGAACAAACACGTGTCTGGAAGGGCCCTCCCCGTAGTAACTTGAGAATGTACCCCAGGTTCCGGCCGCAACTCGAGAAAAATCATGAGACTTCCCCCTCGCCGCGAGATGAGGCCCGATTCCCCTGCACTGCGTGCAGAGCAATTCCCTGTTCCACATCAAACGTGAAAGGAGCCTTGATTTCCTTGATGGCACTCCAGAGAAAACCCAAGATCACTGTCTCAAGTCTAGAGAGATCCTGAGGTCACTGGAGCAACAGGAAAGGGCTCCATGGACCCTAAATCAACTCGAGATGAGAGCTTAGTCCCTGGCTTCGACTCAAGGGGAATACCAACTTTCCACAAGCACCTCAAGAGGAGGCTTGTCTCAGCTACAGGTATGTGAGAGGGACCCTGAGTTTGTGGCCTCAAGTAGAATGGACACCGAAATGCTCTGACTCGAAGTAAGGCCGGATATCCCTGCAGTGAATTGAATGCAGGCTCGTCTTGCATCTTCCAAGACGAAGGGGTGTCTGAATCCCTTGTGGAGACCACAGAGAAAGACCGAGTTCTCCGCCTCATCACGACCGGAAGCCTCACATCATTTGAAAACTCGAGAGGTCCTTGGAGATCAATGCTTCCAAAGGAGACGATGCCTGACTACTCTTGAAAATGGATAGGAGTCCCAGTATCCCTGTGGCACGTCGAAAGGGACCCTGGGTTTCCCGCCTCACGTGGAGACGCGTCCCAATTGCCATGCCAAGACTCGAGGAGAATCCCGAGGTGTCCCTCGCACCTAGGCAAAAGTCCTGACGTCGCTGAACAAACACGTGTCTAGAAGGGCCCTCCCCGTCGTAACTCGAGAATATACCCCAGGTTCCGGCCGCAACTCGAGAAAAACCATGAGATTTCCCCCTCGCCGCCAGATGAGGCCCGATTCCCCTGCACTGCGTGCAGTACAATTCCGTGTTCCACATCAAACGTGAAAGGAGCCTTGATTTCCTTGATGGCACTCCAGAGAAAACCCAAGATCACTGTCTCAAGTCTAGAGGGATCCTGAGGTCACTGGATCAACACGAAATTTCCCCTAAGACCCCAAGTCAACTCGAGATGAGAGCTTAGTCCCTGGCTTCGACTCAAGTGGAATACCAACTTTCCACAATCACCTCAAGAGGAGGCTTCTCTCAGCTACAGGTATGTGAGAGGGACCCTGAGTTTGTGGCCTCAAGTGAAATGGACACCGAGATGCTCTGACTCGAAGTAAGGCCGGATATCCCTGTAGTGAATAGAATGCAGGCTCGTCTTGCATCTCCCAAGACGAAGGGATGTCTGAATCCCCTGTGGAGACGACAGAGAAAGACCTAGTCCTCCGCCTCATCGCGACGGGAGACATCACATCCTATGAAAAATCGAGAGGTCTGCGGAGATCAATGCTTCCAAAGGAGACGATGCCTGACTCCTCTTGAAAATGGATAGGAGTCCCAGGATCCATCTGGCACGTGGAGAGGGACCTTGGGTCTCCCGCCTCACGTGGAGACGCATCCCAATTGCCATGCCAAGACTCGAGGAGAATCCCGAGGTGTCCCTCGCACCTAGGCAGGAGTCCTAACGTCGCTGAGCAAACACGTTTCTGGAAGGGCCCTCCCCGTCGTAACTCGAGAATATACCCCAGGTTCCGGCCGCAACTCGAGAAAAACAATGAGACTTCATATTCGCCGCGAGATAAGGCCCAATTCCCCTGCACTGCGTGCAGAGCAATTCCGTGTTCCACATCAAACATGATGGGAGCCTTGATTTCCTTGATGGCACTCCAGAGAAAACCCAAGATCACTGTCTCAAGACTAGAGGGATCCTGAGGTCACTGGAGCAACACGAAAGGGCTCCGTGGACCCCAAATCAACTCGAGATGAGAGCTTAGTACCTGGCTTCGACTCAAGAGGAATACCAACTTTCCACAAGCACCTCAAGAGGAGGCTTCTCTCAGCTACAGTTATGTGAGAGGGACCCTGATTTTGTGGCCTCAAGTGGAATGGACACCGAGATGCTCTGACTCGTGGTAAGGCCGAATATCCCTGCAGTGAATTGAATGCAGGCTCGTCTTGCATCTCCCAAGACGAAGGGATGTCTGAATCCCCTGTGGAGACCACAGAGAAAGACCTAGTTCTCCACCTCATCGCGACCGGAGGCCTCACATCCTTTGAAAACTCGAGAGGTCCGCGGAGATCAATGCTTCCAAAGGAGAAGATGCCTGACTCCTCTTGAAAATGGATACGAGTCCCAGGATCCGTGTGGCACGTGGAAAGGGACCCTGGGTCTCCCGCCTCACGTGGAGACGCGTCCCAATGGCAATGCCAAGACTCGAGGAGAATCCCGAGGTGTCCCTGGCACCTAGGCAGGCGTCCTGACGTCGCTGAACAAACACGTGTCTGGAAGGGCCCTCCCCGTAGTAACTTGAGAATGTACCCCAGGTTCCGGCCGCAACTCGAGAAAAATCATGAGACTTCCCCCTCGCCGCGAGATGAGGCCCAATTCCCCTGCACTGCGTGCAGAGCAATTCCCTGTTCCACATCAAACGTGAAAGGAGCCTTGATTTCCTTGATGGCACTCCAGAGAAAACCCAAGATCACTGTCTCAAGTCTAGAGAGATCCTGAGGTCACTGGAGCAACAGGAAAGGGCTCCATGGACCCTAAATCAACTCGAGATGAGAGCTTAGTCCCTGGCTTCGACTCAAGGGGAATACCAACTTTCCACAAGCACCTCAAGAGGAGGCTTGTCTCAGCTACAGGTATGTGAGAGGGACCCTGAGTTTGTGGCCTCAAGTAGAATGGACACCGAAATGCTCTGACTCGAAGTAAGGCCGGATATCCCTGCAGTGAATTGAATGCAGGCTCGTCTTGCATCTTCCAAGACGAAGGGGTGTCTGAATCCCTTGTGGAGACCACAGAGAAAGACCTAGTCCTCCGCCTCATCGAGACCGGAGGCCTCACATCCTTTGAAAACTCGAGAGGTCCGGGGAGATCAGTGCTTCAAAAGGAGACAATGCCTGACTCTTCTTGAAAATGGATAGGAGTCTCAGGATCCCTTTGGCACATGGAAAGAGACACTGGGTCTTCCGCCTCACGTGGAGACCCATCCCAATTGCCATGCCAAGACTCGACGAGTATCCCGAGGTGTCCCTCGCACCTAGGCAGGAGTCCTGACTTCGCTGAACAAACACGTGTCTGGAAGGGCCCTCCCCGTAGTAACTTTAGAATGTACACCAGGTTCCGGCCGCAACTCGAGAAAAACCATGAGACATCCCCCTCGCCGCGAGATGTGGTCCGGTTCCCCTGCACAGCGTGCAGAGCAATTCCGTGTTCCACATCAAACGTGAAAGGAGCCTTGATTTCCTTGATGGCACTCCAGAGAAAACCCAAGATCACTGTCTCAAGTCTAGAGGGATCCTGAGGTCACTGGAGCAACAGGAAAGGGCTCCGTGGACCCTAAATCAACTCGAGATGAGAGCTTAGTCCCTGGCTTCGACTCAAGGGTCATACCAACTTTCCACAAGCACCTCAAGAGGAGGCTTCTCTCAGCTACAAGTATGTGAGAGGGACCCTGAGTTTGTGGCCTCAAGTGGAATTGACACGGAGATGCTCTGACTCGAAGTAAGGCCAGATATCCCTGCAGTGAATTGAATGCCGGCTCGTCTTGCATCTCCCAAGACGAAGGGATGTCTGAATCCCCTGTGGAGACAACAGAGAAGGAACTAGTTCTCTGCCTCATCGCGACCGGAGGCCTCACATCCTTTGAAAACTCGAGAGGTCCGCGGAGATCAATACTTCCCAAGGAGACGATGCCTGACTCCTCTTGAAAATGAATAGGAATCCCAGGATCCTGTGGCACGTGGAAAGAGACACTGGGTCTACCGCCTCATGTGGAGACGCGTCCCAATTGCCATGCCAAGCCTCGGGGAGAATACCGAGTTGTCCATCGAACCTAGGCCTGGGTTTTGACGTCGATGAGCAAAGGCGTGTCTGGAAGGGCACCCCAGTCGTAACTCGAGCATATACCCCAGATTCCGGCCGCAACTCGAGAAAAACCATGAGACTTCCCCCTCGCCCCGAGATGAGGCCCGATTCCGTGCACTGCGTGCAGAGCAATTCCGTGTCCACATCAAATGTGAACGGAGCCTTGATTTCCTTGATGGCACTCCAGAGAAAACCCAAGATCACTGTCTCAATTCTAGAGGGATTCTGAGGTCACTGGAGCAACACGAAAATGCTCCGTGGACCACAAATCAACTCGAGATGAGAGCTTAGTCCCTGGCTTCGACTCAAGAGGAATACCAACTTTCCACAAGCACCTCAAGAGGAGGCTTCTCTCAGCTACAGGTATGTGAGAGGGACCCTGAGTTTGTGGCCTCAAGTGGAATCGACACAGAGATTCGCTGACTCGAAGGAAGGCCGGATATCCCTGCAGTGAATTGAATGCAGGCTTGTCTTGCATCTCCCAAGACGTAGGGATGTCTGAATCCCCTGTGGAGACCACAGAGAAAGACCTAGTTCTCCGCCTCATCGTGACCGGAGTCCTCACATCCTTTGAAAACTCGAGAGGTCTGCGGAGATCAATGCTTCCAAAGGAGACGATGCCTGACTCCTTTTGAAAATGGATAGGAGTCCCAGGATCCCTGTGGCTGGTGGAAAGGGACCCTGGGTCTCCCGCCTCACGTGGAGACGCGTCCCAATTGCCATGCCAAGACTCGAGGAGAATCCCGAGGTGTCCCTCGCACCTAGGTAGGAGTCCTGATGTCGCTGAAGAAACACGTGTCTGGAAGGGCCCTCCCCGTAGTAACTCGAGAATATACCCCTGGGTCCGGCCGCAACTAGAGAAAAACCATGAGACTTCCACCTCGCCACGAGATGAGGCCCGATTCCCCTGCACTGCGTGCTGAGCAATTCCGTGTTCCACATCAAACGTGAAAGGAGCCTGATTTCCTTCATGGCGCTCCAGAGAAAACCCAAGATCACTGTCTCAAGTCTAGAGGGATCCTGAGGTCACTGGAGCAACACGAAAGGGCTCCGTGGAAACCAAATCAACTCGAGATGAGAGCTTAGTCCCTGGCTTCGACTCAAGAGGAATACCAACTTTCCACAAGCTCCTCAAGGGGAGGCTTCTCTCAGCTACAGGTATGTGAGAGGGACCCTGAGTTTGTGGCCTCAAGTGGAATGGACACCGAGATGCTCTGACTCGGAGTAAGGCCGGATATCCCTGCAGTGAATTGAATGCAGGTTCGTCTTGCATTTCCCAAGACGAAGGGATGTCTGAATCCCCTGTGGAGACCACAGAGAAAGACCTAGTTCTCCGCCTCATCGCGACCGGAGGCCTCACATCGTTTCAAAACTGGAGAGGGCCGAGGAGATCAATGCTTCCAAAGGAAACGATGCCTGACTCCTCTTGAAAATGGATAGGAGTCCCAGGACCCTGTGGCACGTGGAAAGGGACACTGGGTCTCCCGCCTCACCTGGAGACGCGTCCCAAATCCTATGCCAAGCCGCGGGGAGAATACCGAGGTGTCCATCAAACCTAGGCAGGAGTCCTGACGTCGCTGAACAAACACATGTCTGTAAGGGCCCTCCCCGTCGTAACTCGAGAATATACCCCTGGTTCCGGCCGCAACTCGAGAAAAACCATGAGACTGCCCCCTCGCTGCGAGAAGAGTCCCGATTCCCCTACACTGCGTGCAGAGGAATTCCGTGTTCCACATCAAATGTGAACGGAGCCTTGATTTCCTTGATGGCACTCCAGAGAAAACCCAAGATCACTGTCTCAAGTCTAGAGGAATCCTGAGGTCACTGGAGCAACACGAAAGGGCTCCGTGGACCCCAAATCAACTCGAGATGAGAGCTTAGTCCCTGGATTCAACTAAAGAGGAATACCAACTTTCCACCAGCACCTCAAGAGGAGGCTTCTCTCAGCTACAGGTATCTGAGAGAAACCCTGAGTTTGTGGCCTCAAGTGGAATGGACACTGAGATGCTCTGACTCGAAGTAAGGCCGGATATCCCAACAGTGAATTGAATGCAGGCTCGTCTTGCATCTCCCAAGACGAAGGGATGTCTGAATCCCCTGTGGAGACCACAGAGAAAGACCTAGTTCTCCGCCTCATCGCGACCGGAGGCCTCACATCCTTTGAAACCTCGAGAGATCCACGGATATCAATGCTTCCAAAGGAGACGATGCCTGACTCCTCTTGAAAATGGATAGGAGTCCCTAGATCCCTGTGGCACGTGGAAAGGGACCCTGGGTCTCCCGCCTCAAGTGGAGACGCGTCCCAATTGCCATGCCAAGACTCGAGGAGAATCCGGAGGTGTCCCTCGCACCTAGGCTGGAGTCCTGACGTCGCTGAACAAACACGTGTCTGGAAGGGCCCTCCCGGTCGTAACTCGAGAATATACCCCAGGTTCCGGCCGCACCTCGAGAAAAACCATGAGACTTCCTCCTCGCCGAGATATGAGGCCTGATTCCCCTGCACTGCGTGCAGAGCAATTCCGTGTTCCACATCAAACGTGAAAGGAGCCTTGATTTCCTTGATGGCACTCCAGAGAAAACCCAAGATCACTGACTCAAGTCTAGAGGGATCCTGAGGTCACTGGAGCAACACGAATGGGCTCAGTGGACCCCAAATCAACTCGAGATGAGAGCTTAGTCCCTGGCTTCGACTCAAGAGGAATACCAACTTTCCACAAGCACCTCAAGACGAGGCTTCTCTCAGATACAAGTGTGGGAGAGGGACCCTGAGTTTGTGGCCTCAAGTGGAATGGACACCGAGATACTCTGACTCGAAGTAAGGGCGGATATCCCTGCAGTGAATTGAATGCAGGCTCGTCTTGCATCTCCCAAGACGAAGGGATGTCTGAAACCCCTGTGGAGACTACAGAGAAAGACCTAGTTCTCCGCCTCATCGCGGCCAGAGGCCTCACATCCTTTGAAAACTCTAGAGGTCCGCGGAGATCAATGATTCAAAAGGAGACGATGCCTGACTCTTCTTGAAAATGGATAGGAGTCTCAGGATCCCTTTGGCACGTGGAAAGAGACACTGGGTCTTCCGCCTCACGTGGAGACCCGTCCCAATTGCCATGCCAAGACTCGACGAGTATCCCGAGGTGTCCCTCGCACCTAGGCAGGAGTCCTGACTTCGCTGAACAAACACGTGTCTGGAAGGGCCCTCCCCGTAGTAACTTTAGAATGTACCACAGGTTCCGGCCGCAACTCGAGAAAAACCATGAGACATCCCCCTCGCCGCGAGATGTGGTCCGGTTCCCCTGCACAGCGTGCAGAGCAATTCCGTGTTCCACATCAAACGTGAAAGGAGCCTTGATTTCCTTGATCGCACTCCAGAGAAAACCCAAGATCACTGTCTCAAGTCTAGAGGGATCCTGAGGTCACTGGAGCAACAGGAAAGGGTTCCGTGGACCCTAAATCAACTCGAGATGAGAGCTTAGTCCCTGGCTTCGACTCAAGGGTCATACCAACTTTCCACAAGCACCTCAAGAGGAGGCTTCTCTCAGCCACAAGTATGTGAGAAGGACCCTGAGTTTGTGGCCTCAAGTGGAATGGACACGGAGATGCTCTGACTCGAAGTAAGGCCAGATATCCCTGCAGTGAATTGAATGCAGGCTCGCCTTGCATCTCCCAAGACGAAGGGATGTCTGAATCCCCTGTGGAGACTACAGAGAAAGACCTAGTTCTCCGCCTCATCGCGACCGGAGGCCTCACATCCTTTGAAAACCCGAGAGGTCCGCGGAGATCAATGCTTCCAAAGGAGACGATGCCTGACTCCTCTTGAAAATGGTTAGGAGTCCCAGGATCCCTGTGGCACGTGGAAAGGGACACTGAGTCTCCTGCCTCACGTGGAGACGCCATCCAATTGCCATGCCAAGACTCGAGGAGAATCCCGAGGTGTCCATCCCACCTAGGCAGGAGTGCTGACGTCGCTGAACAAACACGTGTCTGGAAGGGCCCTCCCCGTAGTAACTCGAGAATATACCCCAGGTTCCGGCCGCAACTCGAGAAAAACCATGAGAATTCCCCCTCGCCGCGAGATGAGGCACGATTCCCCTGCACAGCGTGCAGAGCAATTCCGTGTTCCACATCAAACGTGAAAGGAGCCTTGATTTCCTTGATGGCACTCCAGAGAAAACCCAAGATCACTGTCTCAAGTCTAGAGGGATCCTGAGGTCACTGGAGCAACAGGAAAGGGCTCCGTGGACCCCAAATCAACTCGAGATGAGAGCTTATTCCCTGGCTTCGACTCTAGAGGAATACCAACTTTCCACAAGCACCTCAAGAGGAGGCTTCTCTCAGCTACAGGTATGTGAGAGGGACCCTGAGTTTGTGGCCTCAAGTGGAATGGACAGCGAGATGCTCTGACTCGAAGTAAGGCCGGATATCCCTGCAGTGAATTGAATGCAGGCTCGTCTTGCATCTCCCAAGACGAAGGGATGTCTGAATCCCCTGTGGAGACAACAGAGAAGGAACTAGTTCTCTGCCTCATCGCGACCGGAGGCCTCACATCCTTTGAAAACTCGAGAGGTCCGCGGAGATCAATACTTCCAAAGGAGACGATGCCTGACTCCTCTTTAAAATGAATAGGAATCCCAGGATCCTGTGGCACGTGGAAAGAGACACTGGGTCTACCGCCTCATGTGTAGACGCGTCCCAATTGCCATGCCAAGCGTCGGGGAGAATACCGAGTTGTCCATCGAACCTAGGCCTGGGTTTTGACGTCGATGAGCAAAGGCGTGTCTGGAAGGGCACCCCAGTCGTAACTCGAGCATATACCCCAGATTCCGGCCGCAACTCGAGAAAAACCATGAGACTTCCCCCTCGCCCCGAGATGAGGCCCGATTCCGTGCACTGCGTGCAGAGCAATTCCGTGTCCACATCAAATGTGAACGGAGCCTTGATTTCCTTGATGGCACTCCAGAGAAAACCCAAGATCACTGTCTCAAGTCTAGAAGGATCCTGAGGTCACTGGAGCAACACGAAAGCGCTCCGTGGACCCCAAATCAACTCGAGATGAGAGCTTAGTCCCTGGCTTCGACTCAAGAGGAATACCAACTTTCCACAAGAACCTCAAGAGGAGGCTTCTCTCAGCTACAGGTATGTGAGAGGGACCCTGAGTTTGTGGCCTCAAGTGGAATGGACACAGAGATTCGCTGACTCGAAGTAAGGCCGGATATCCCTGCAATGAATTGAATGCAGGCTTGTCTTGCATCTCCCAAGACGTAGGGATGTCTGAATCCCCTGTGGAGACCACAGAGAAAGACCTAGTTCTCCGCCTCATCGTGACCGGAGTCCTCACATCCTTTGAAAACTCGAGAGGTCTGCGGAGATCAATGCTTCCAAAGGAGACGATGCCTGACTCCTCTTGAAAATGGATAGGAGTCCCAGGATCCCTGTGGCTGGTGGAAAGGGACCCTGGGTCTCCCGCCTCACGTGGAGACGCGTCCCAATTGCCATGCCAAGACTCGAGGAGAATCCCGAGGTGTCACTCGCACCTAGGAAGGAGTCCTGACGTCGCTGAACAAACACGTGTCTGGAAGGGCCCTCCCCGTCGTAACTCGAGAATATACCCCAGGTTCCGGCCGCAACTCGAGAAAAACCATGAGACTGCCCCCTCGCCGCGAGATGAGGCCCGATTCCCCTGCACTGCGTGCAGAGCAATTCCGTGTTCCACATCAAACGTGAAAGGAGCCTTGATTTCCTTGGTGGCACTCCAGAGAAAACCCAAGATCACTGTCTCAAGACTAGAGGGATCCTGAGATCACTGGAGCAACACCAAAGGTCTGGGTGGACCCCAAATCAACTCGAGATGAGAGCTTACTCCCTGGCTTCGACTCAAGAGGAATACCAACTTTCCACAAGCACCTCAAGAGGAGGCTTCTCTCAGCTACAGGTATGTGAGAGGGACCCTGAATGTGTGGCCTCAAGTGGAATGGACACCAAGATGCTCTGACTCGAAGTAAGGCCGGATATCCCTTCAGTGAATTGAATGCCGGCTGGTCTTGAATCTCCCAAGTCGAAGGGATGTCTGAATCCCCTGTGGAGACCACAGAGAAAGACCTAGTTCTCCGCCTCATCGCGAACGGAGGCCTCACATCCTTTGAAAACTCAAGAGGTCCGCGGAGATCAATGCTTCCAAAGGAGACGATGCCTGACTCCTCTTGAAAATGGTTAGGAGTCCCAGGATCTGTGTGGCACGTGGAAAGGGACACTGGGTCTCCCGACTCACGTGGAGAGGCATCCCAATTGCCATGCCAAGACTCGAGGAGAATCCCGAAGTGTCCCTCGCACCTAGGCAGGAGTCCTGACATCGCTGAACAAACACTTGTCTGGAAGGGCCCTCCCTATCGTAACTCGAGAATATACCTCAGGTTCCGGCCGCAACTCGAGAAAAACAATGAGACTTCCCACTCGCCGTGAGATGAGGCCCGATTCCCCTGCACTGCGTGCAGAGCAATTCCGTGTTCCACATCAAACGTGAAAGGAGCCTTGATTTCCTTGATGGCACTCCAGAGAAAACCCAAGATCACTGTCTCAAGTCTAGAGGGATCCTGAGGTCACTGGAGCAACACGAAAGGGCTATGTGGACCCCAAATCAACTCGAGATGAGAGCTTAGTCCCTGGCTTCGACTCAAGAGGAATACCAACTTTCCACAAGCACCTCAAGAGGAGGCTTCTCTCAGCTACCGGTATGTGAGAGGGACCCTGAGTGTGTGGCCTCAAGTGGAATGGACACCGAGATGCTCTGACTCGAACTAAGGCTGGATATCCTTGCAGTGAATTGAATGCAGGCTCGTCTTGCATCTCCCAAGACGAAGGGATGTCTGAATCCCCTGTGGAGACCACAGAGAAAGACCTTGTCCTCCGCTTCATCGCGACCGGAGGCCTCACATCCTTTGAAAACTCGAGAGGTCCGCGGAGATCAATGCTTCCAAAGGAGACGATGCCTGACTCCTCTTGCAAATGGATAGGAGTCCCAGGATCCCTGTGGCACGTGGAAAGGGACCCTGGGTCTCCCGCCTCACGGGGAGACGCGTCCCAATTGCCATGCCAAGACTCGAGGAGAATCCCGAGGTGTCCCTCGCACCTAGGCAGGAGTCCTGATGTTGCTGAACAAATAAATATCTGGAATTGCCCTCCCAGTCGTAACTCGAGAATATATCCCAGGTTCCGGCCGCAACTCGAGAAAAACCATGAGACTTCCCCCTCACGGCGAGATGAGGCCCGATTCCCCTGCAATGTGTGCAGAGCAATTCCGTGTTCCACATCAAACGTGAAAGGATGTTGATTTTCTTGATGGCACTCCAGAGAAAACCCAAGATCACTGTCTCAAGTCTAGAGGGATCCTGAGGTCACTGGAGCAACATGAAATGGCTCCGTGGACCCCAAATCAACTCAAGATGAGAGCTTAGTCCCTGGCTTCGACTCAAGAGGAATACCAACTTTCCACAAACACCCCAAGAGGAGGCTTCTCTCAGCTACAGGTATGTGAGAGGGACCCTGAATTTGTGGCCTCAAGTGGAATGGACACCGAGATGCTCTGACTCGAATTAAGGCCGGATATCCCTGCAGTGAATTGAATGCAGGCTCGTCTTGCATTTCCCAAGAAGAAGGGATGTCTGAATCCCAGGTGGAAACGACAGAGGAAGACCTAATTCTCCGCCTCATCGCGACCGGAGGCCTCACATCCTTTGAAAACTCGAGAGGTTCGCAGAGATCAATGCTTCCAAAGGAGACGATGCCTGACTCCTCTTGAAAATGGATAGGAGTCCCAGGAGCCGTGTGGCACGTGGAAAGGGACACTGGGTCTCCCGCCTCACGTGGAGACGCGTCCCAATTGCCATGCCAAGACTCGAGGAGAATCCCGAGATGTCCTCGCACCTAGGCAGGAGTCCTGACGTCGCTGAACAAACACGTGTCTGGAAGGGCCCTCCCCGTCGTAACTCGAGAATATACCCCAAGTTCCGGCCGCAACTCGAGAAAAACCATGAGACTTCCCCCTCGCCGCGAGATGAGGCCCGATTCCCCTGCACTGCGTCCAGAGCAATTCCGTGTTCCACATCAAACGTGAAAGGAGCCTTGATTTCCTTGATGGCACTCCAGAGAAAACCCAAGATCACTGTCTCATGTCTAGAGGGATCCTGAGGTCACTGGAGCAACGCGAAAGGGCTCCGTGGACCCCAAATCAACTCGAGATGAGAGCTTAGTCCCTGGCTTTGACTCAAGAGGAATACCAACTTTCCACAAGCACCTCACGAGGAGGCTTCTCTCAGCTACAGGTATGTGAGAGGGACCCTGAATTTGTCTCCTCAAGTGGAATGGACACCGAGATGCTCTGACTCGAAGTAAGGCCGGATATCCCTGCAGTGAATTGAATGCAGGCTCGCCTTGCATCTCCCAAAACGAAGGGTTGTCTGAATCCCCTGTGGAGACCACAGAGAAAGACCTAGTTCTCCGCCTCATCGCGACCGGAGGCCTCACATCCTTTGAAAACTCGAGAGGTCCGCGGAGATCAATGCTTCCAAAGGAGACGATGCCTGACTCCTCTTGAAAATGGATAGGAGTCCCAGGATCCCTGCGGCACGTGGAAAGGGACACTGGGTCTCCCGCCTCACGTGGAGACGCGTTCCAATTGCTATGCCAAGACTCGAGGAGAATCCCGAGGTGTCCCTCGCACCTAGGCAGGAGTGCTGACGTTGCTGAACAAACACGTGTCTGGAAAGGCCCGCCCCGTGGTAACTCGAGAATATACCCCAGGTTCTGGCCGCAACACGAGAAAAACCGTGAGACTTCCCCCTCGCCACGAGATGAGGCCTGATTCCCCTGCACTGTGTGCAGAGCAATTCCGTGTTCCACATCAAACGTGAAAGGAAACTTGATTTCCTTGATGGCACTCCAGAGAAACCCCAAGATCACTGTCTCAAGTCTAGAGGGATCCTGAGGTCACTGTAGCAAGACGAAAGGGCTCCGTGGACCCCAAATCAACTCGAGATGAGAGCTCAGTCCCTGGCTGCGACTCAAGAGGAATACCAACTTTCCACAAGCACCTCAAGAGGAGGCTTGTCTCAGCTACAGGAATGTGAGAGGGACCCTGAGTTTTTGGCCTCAAGTGGAATGGACACCGAGAAGCTCTGACTCGAAGTAAGGCCGGATATCCCTGCAGTGAATTGAATGCAGGCTCGTCTTGCATCTCCAAAGACGAAGGGATGTCTGAATCCCCAGTGGAGACCACAGAGAAAGACCTAGTTCTCTGCCTCATCGCGACCGGAGGCCTCACATCCTTTGAAAATTCGAGAGGTCCGCGGAGATCAATGCTTCCAAAGGAGACGATTCTTGAGTCCTCTTGGAAATGGATAGGATTCCCCGGATCCCTGTGGCAAGTGCAAAGGGACCCTGGGTCCCCCGCCTCATGTGGAGACGCGACCCAAATGCCATTCCAAGACTCGAGGAGAATCCCGAATTGTCCCTCGCACCTAGGCAGGATTCCTGACGTCGCTGAACAAACACGTGTCTGAAAGGGCCCTCCCCGTCTTAGCTCGCGAATATACCCCAGGTTCCGGCCGCAAATCGAGAAAAACCGTGAGACTTCCCCCTCGCCAGGAGATGAGTCCCGATTCTGCTACACTGCATGCAGAGCAATTCCGTATCCCAGATCAAACGTGAAAAGAGCCTTGATTTCCTTGATGGCACTCCAGAGAAAACCCAAGATCACAGACTTAAGTCTAGAGGGATCCTAAGGTCACTGTAGCAACACGAAAGGGCTCTGCAGACCCAAATCAACTCGAGATGAGAGGTTAGTGCCTGGCTTCGACTCAAGAGGAATACCAACTTTCCACAAGCACCTCAGGGGAGGCTTCTCTCAGCTACAGGTATGTGAGAGGGACCCTGAGTTTGTGGCCTCAAGTGGAATGAACACCGAGATGCTCTGACTCAAAGTAAGGACGGATATCCCTGCAGTGAATTGAATGCAGGCTCGTCTTGCATCTCCAAGACGAAGGGATGTCTGCATCCCCTGTGGAGACCAGAGAGAAAGACCTAGTTCTCCGCGTCATCGCTGACGGAGGCTTCACATCCTTTGAAAACTCGAGAGGTCCGCGAGATCAATGCTTCCAAAGGAGACGTTGCCTGACTCCTCTTGAAAATGGATAGCAGTCCCAGGATCCCTGTGGCGCGTGGAAAGGGACACTGGGTCTCCCGCCTCACGTGGAGACGTGTCCCAATTGCCATGCCAAGACTCGAGGAGAATCCCGAGGTGTCCCTCGCACCTAGGCAGGAGTCCTGACTTCGCTGAAAAAATACGTGTCTGGAAGGGCCCTCACAGTCGAAACTCGAGAATATACCCCAGGTTCTGGCCGCAACTCGAGAAAAACTATGAGACTTCCCCCTCGCCGCGAGAGGAGGCCCGATTCCCCTGCACTGCGTGCAGAGCAATTCCGTGTTCCACATCAAACGTGAAAGGAGCCTTGATTTCCGTGATGGCACTCCAGCGAAAACCCAAGATCACTGTCTCAAGTCTAGAGGGATCCTGAGGTCACTGGAGCAACACGAAAGGGATCCGTGGACCCCAAATCAACTCGAGATGAGAGCTTAGTCCCTCGCTTTGACTCAAGAGGAATATCAACTTTCCACAAGCACCTCAAGAGGAGGCTTCTCTCAGCTACAGCTATGTAAGAGGGACCCTGAATTTGTGGCCTCAAGTGGTATGGACACCGAGATGCTCTGACTCAAAGTAAGGCTTGATATCCCAACAGTGAAATGAATGCAGGCTCGTCTTGCATCTCCCAAGACGAAGGGATGTCTGAATCCCCTGTGGAGACAACAGAGAAAGACCCAGTTCTCTGCATCATCGCGACCGGAGGCCTCACATCCTTTGAAAACCCGAGAGGTCCGCAGAGATCAATGCTTCCAAAGGAGATGATGCCTGACTCCTCTTGAAAATGGATAGGAGTCCCAGGATCCCTGTGGCACGTGGAAAGGGACCCTGGGTCTCCCGCCTCACGTGGAGACGCGTCCCAATTGCCATGCCAAGACTCGAGGAGAATCCTGAGTTGTCCCTAGCACCTAGGCAGGAGTCCTCACGTCGCTGAACAAACACGTGTCTGGAAGGGCCCTCCCCATCGTAACTCGAGAATATACCCCAGGTTCGGTCCGCAACTCGAGAAAAACCATGAGACTTCCCACTCGCCGTGAGATGAGGCCCGATTCCCCTGCACTGCGTGCAGAGCAATTCCGTGATCCACATCAAACGTGAAAGGAGCCTTGATTTCCTTGATGGCACTCCAGAGGAAACTCAAGATCACTGTCTCAAGTCTAGAGGGATCCTGAGGTCACTGGAGCAACACGAAAGGGCTCCGTTGACCCCAAATCAACTCGAGATGAGAGCTTAGTGTTTGGCTTCGACTCAAGAGGAATATCAACTTTCCACAAGCACCTCAAGAGGAGGCTTCTCTCAGCTACAGGTATGTTAGAGGGACCCTGAGTGTGTGGCCTCAAGTGGAATGGACACCGAGATGCTCTGACTCGAAGTAAGGCCTCATATCCCTGCAGTGAATTGAATGCAGGCTCGTCTTGCATCTCCCAAGACGAAGGGATGTCTGAATGCCCTGTGGAGACCACAGATAAAGACCTAGTTCTCCGCCTCATCGCGACCGGAGGCCTCACATCCTTTGAAAACTCGAGAGGTCCGCGGAGATCAATGTTTCCAAAGGAGACGATGCCTGACTCCTCTTGAAAATGGATAGGGGTCCCAGCATCCCTGTGGACGTGGGAAGGGACCCTGGGTCTCCCGCCTCACGTGGAGACGCGTCCCAATTGCCATGCCAAGACTCGAGGAGAATCCCGAGGTGTCCCTCGCACCTAGGCAGGAGTCCTGACGTCGCTGAACCAACATGTGTCTGGAAGGGAACTCCCCGTCGTAACTCGAGAATATACCCCAGGTTCCGGCCGCAACTCGAGAAAAACCATGAGACTTCCCACTCGCCGCGAGATGAGGCCCGATTCCCCTGCACTGCGTGCAGAGCAATTCCGTTTTCCACATCAAACGTGAAAAGAGCCTTGATTTCCTTGATGGCACTCCAGAGAAAACCCAAGATCACTATCTCAAGTCTAGAGGGATCCTGAGGTCACTATAGCAACACGAAACGGCTCCTGGACCCCAAATCAACTCGAGATGAGAGCTTAGTCCCTGGCTTCGACTCAAAAGGCATACCAACTTTCCACAAGCACCTCAAGAGGAGGTTTCTCTCAGCTACAGGTATGTGAGTGGGACCCTGAATATTTGGCCTCAAGTGGAATGGACACCGAGATGCTCTGACTCGAAGTAAGGCCGAATATCTCTGCAGTGAATTGAATGCAGGCTCGTCTTCCATCTCGCAAGACGAAGGGATGTCTGAATCCCCTGTGGAGACCACAGAGAAAGACCTAGTTCTCCATCTCATCGCGACCGGAGGCCTCACATCCTTTGAAAACTCGAGAGGTCCGCGGAGATCAAGGATTCCAAAGGAGAAGATGCCTGACTCCTCTTGAAAATGGATAGGAGTCCCAGGATCCCTGTGGCTGGTGGAAAGGGACCCTGGGTCTCCCGCCTCACGTGGAGACGCGTCCCAATGGCAATGCCAAGACTCGAGGAGAATCCCGAGGTGTCCCTGGCACCTAGGCAGGCGTCCTGACGTCGCTGAACAAACACGTGTCTGGAAGGGCCCTCCCCGTAGTAACTTGAGAATGTACCCCAGGTTCCGGGCGCAACTCGAGAAAAATCATGAGACTTCCCCCTCGCCGCGAGATGAGGCCCGATTCCCCTGCACTGCGTGCAGAGCAATTCCCTGTTCCACATCAAACGTGAAAGGAGCCTTGATTTCCTTGATGGCACTCCAGAGAAAACCCAAGATCACTGTCTCAAGTCTAGAGAGATCCTGAGGTCACTGGAGCAACAGGAAAGGGCTCCATGGACCCTAAATCAACTCGAGATGAGAGCTTAGTCCCTGGCTTCGACTCAAGGGGAATACCAACTTTCCACAAGCACCTCAAGAGGAGGCTTCTCTCACCTACAGGTATGTGAGAGGGACCCTGAGTTTGTGGCCTCAAGTAGAATGGACACCGAAATGCTCTGACTCGAAGTAAGGCCGGATATCCCTGCAGTGAATTGAATGCAGGCTCGTCTTGCATCTCCCAAGACGAAGGGGTGTCTGAATCCCTTGTGGAGACCACAGAGAAAGACCTAGTTCTCCGCCTCATCGCGACCGGAGGCCTCACATCCTTTGAAAACTCGAGAGGTCCGGGGAGATCAATGCTTCAAAAGGAGACGATGCCTGACTCTTCTTGAAAATGGATAGGAGTCTCAGGATCCCTTTGGCACGTGGAAAGAGACACTGGGTCTTCCGCCTCACGTGGAGACCCGTCCCAATTGCCATGCCAAGACTCGACGAGTATCCCGAGGTGTCCCTCGCACCTAGGCAGGAGTCCTGACTTCGCTGAACAAACACGTGTCTGGAAGGGCCCTCCCCGTAGTAACTTTAGAATGTACACCAGGTTCCGGCCGCAACTCGAGAAAAACCATGAGACATCCCCCTCGCCGCGAGATGTGGTCCGGTTCCCCTGCACAGCGTGCAGAGCAATTCCGTGTTCCACATCAAACGTGAAAGGAGCCTTGATTTCCTTGATGGCACTCCAGAGAAAACCCAAGATCACTGTCTCAAGTCTAGAGGGATCCTGAGGTCACTGGAGCAACAGGAAAGTGCTCCGTGGACCCTAAATCAACTCGAGATGAGAGCTTAGTCCCTGGCTTCGACTCAAGGGTCATACGAACTTTCCACAAGCACCTCAAGAGGAGGCTTCTCTCAGCTACAAGTATGTGAGAGGGACCCTGAGTTTGTGGCCTCAAGTGGAATTGACACGGAGATGCTCTGACTCGAAGTAAGGCCAGATATCCCTGCAGTGAATTGAATGCCGGCTCGTCTTGCATCTCCCAAGACGAAGGGATGTCTGAATCCCCTGTGGAGACAACAGAGAAGGAACTAGTTCTCTGCCTCATTGCGACCGGAGGCCTCACATCCTTTGAAAACTCGAGAGGTCCGCGGAGATCAATACTTCCAAAGGAGACGATGCCTGACTCCTCTTGAAAATAAATAGGAATCCCAGGATCCTGTGGCACGTGGAAAGAGACACTGGGTCTACCGCCTCATGTGGAGCCGCGTCCCAATTGCCATGCCAAGCCTCGGGGAGAATACCGAGTTGTCCATCGAACCTAGGCCTGGGTTTTGACGTCGATGAGCAAAGGCGTGTCTGGAAGGGCACCCCAGTTGTAACTCGAGCATATACCCCAGATTCCGGCCGCAACTCGAGAAAAATCATGAGACTTCCCCCTCGCCCCGAGATGAGGCCCGATTCCGTGCACTGCGTGCAGAGCAATTCCGTGTCCACATCAAATGTGAACGGAGCCTTGATTTCCTTGATGGCACTCCAGAGAAAACCCAAGATCACTGTCTCAAGTCTAGAGGGATCCTGAGGTCACTGGAGCCACACGAAAATGCTCCGTGGACCCCAAATCAACTCGAGATGAGAGCTTAGTCCCTGGCTTCGACTCAAGAGGAATACCAACTTTCCACAAGCACCTCAAGAGGAGGCTTCTCTCAGCTACAGGTATGTGAGAGGGAAACTGAGTTTCTGGCCTCAAGTGGAATGGACACCGAGATGCTCTGACTCAAAGTAAGGCCGGATATCCCTGCAGTGAATTGAATGCAGGCTCGTCTTGCATCTCCCAAGACGAAGGGATGTCTGAATCCCCTGTGGAGACGACAGCGAAAGACCTAGTCCTCCGCCTCAACGCGACTGGAGGCCTCACATCATTTGAAAACTCGAGAGATCTGCGGATATCAATGCTTCCCAAGGAGACGATGCCTGACTCCTCTTGAAAATGGATAGGAGTCCCAGGATCCCTGTGGCAAGTGGAAAGGGACCCTGGGTCTCCCGCCTCACGTGGAGACGGTTCCCAATTGCCATGCCAAGACTCGAGGAGAATCCCGAGGTGTCCCTTGCACCTAGGCAGGAGTCCTGACGTCGCTGAACAAACACGTGTCTGGAAGGTCCCTCCCCGTCGTAACTCGAGAATATACCCCATGTTCCGGCCGCAACTCGAGAAAAACCATGAGACTTCCCCCTCGCCGCAAGATGAGGCCCGATTCCCCTGCACTGCGTGGAGAGCAATTCCGTGTTCCACATCAAACGTGAAAGGAGCCTTGATTTCCTTGATGGCACTCCAGAGAAAACCCAAGATCACTGTCTCAAGTCTAGAGGGATCCTGAGGTCACTGGAGCAACACGAAAGGGCTCCGTGGACCCCAAATCTACTCGAGATGAGAGCTTAGTCCCTGGCTTCGACTCAAGAGGAATACCAACTTTCCACAAGCACCTCAAGAGGAGGCTTCTCTCAGCTACAGGTATGTGAGAGAGACCCTGAGTTTGTGGCCTCAAGTGGAATGGACACCGAGATGCTCTGACTCGAAGTTAGGCCGGATATCCCTGCTGTGAATTGAATGCAGGCTCGTCTTGCATCTCCCAAGACGAAGGGATGTCTGAATCCACTGTGGAGACCACAGAGAAAACCTAGTTCTCCGCCTCATCGCGACCGGAGGCCTCTAATCCTTTGAAAACTCGAGAGGTCCGCGGAGATCAATGCTTCCAAAGGAGACGATGCCTGACTCCTCTTGAAAATGGATAGGAGTCCCAGGATCCCTGTGGCACGTGGAAAGGGACCCGGGGTCTCCCGCCTCACGTGGAGACGGGTCCCAATTGCCATTCCAAGACTCGAGGAGAATCCCGAGGTGTCCCTCGCACCGAGGCAGGAGTCCTGACGTCGCTGAACAAACACGTGTTTGGAAGGGCCCTCCTCGTCGTAACTCGAGAATATACCCCAGGTTCTGGCCGCAACTCGAGAAAAACCATGAGACTTCCCCCTCGCGGCAAGATGAGGCCCGATTCCCCTGCACTGCATGCAGAGCAATTCCGTGTTCCACATCAAACATGAAAGGAGCCTTGATTACCTTGATGGCACTCCAGAGAAAACCCAAGATCAGTGTCTCAATTCTAGAGGGATCCTGAGGTCACTGTAGCAACATGAAAGGGCTTCGTGGGCCGCAAACAACTCGAGATGAGAGCTTCGTCCCTGCCTTCGACTCAAGAGGAATACCAACTTTCCACAAGCACCTCAAGAGGAGGCTTCTGTCACCTTCAGGTATGTGAGAGGGACCCTGAGCTGGTGGCCTCAAGTCGAATGGATAGCGTGATGCTCTGACTCGAAGTAAGGCCGGATATCCCTGCAGTGAATTGAATGCAGGCTCGTTTTGCATCTCCCAAGAGGAAGGGATGTCTGAATCCCCTGTGGAGACCACAGAGAAAGACCTAGTTCTCCGCCTCATCCCGAATTGAGGCCTCACATCCTATGAAACCTCGAGAGGTGTGCGGAGATCAATGCTTCCAAAGGAGACGATGCCTGACTCCTCTTGAAAATGGATAGGGGTCCCAGGATCCCTGTGGCACGTGGAAAGGGACCCTGGGTCTCCCGCCTCACGTGGAGACGCGTCCCAATTGCCATGCCAAGACTCGAGGAGAATCCCGAGTTGTGCCTCGCACCTAGGCAGGAGTCCTGACGTCGCTGAACAAACACGTGTCTGGAAGGGCCCTCCCCGTCGTAACTCGAGAACATACCCCAGGTTCCGGCCGCAACTCGACAAAAACCATGAGAATTCCCCCTCGCCGCGAGATGAGGCCCGATTCCCCTGCACTGCGTGCAGAGCAATTCCGTGTTCCACATCAAACGTGAAAGGAGCCTTGATTTCCTTGATGGCACTCCAGAGAAAAGCCAAGATCACTGTCTCAAGTCTAGAGGGATCCTGAGGTCACTGTAGCAACACGAAAGAGCTCCGTGGACCCCAAATCAACTCGAGATGAGCGCTTACTCCCTGGCTTCGACTCAAGAGGAATACCAACTTTCCACAAGCACCTCAAGATGAGGTTTCTCTCAGCTACATTTATGTGAGAGGGACCCTGAGTGTGTGGCCTCAAATGTAATGGACACCGAGATGCACTGATTCGATTATAGGCCGGATATCCCTGCAGTGAATTGAATGCAGGCTCGTCTTGCATCTCCTAAGAAGAAGGGATGTATGAATCCCCTGTGGAGACCATAGAGAAAGACATTGTTCTCCGCCTCATCGCGACGTGAGTCCTCAAATCCTTTGAGAACTCGAGAGGTCCGCGGAGATCAGTGCTTCCAAAAGAGACGATCCCTGACTCCTGTTGAAAATGGATAGGAGTCCCAGGATCCCTGTGGCACATGGAAAGGGACCCTGGATCTCCCGCCTCACGTGGAGACGCGTCCCAGTTGCCATGCCAAGACTCGAGGAGAATCCCGAGGTGTCTCTCACACCTAGGCAGGAGTCCTGACGGCGCTGAACAAACACGTGTCTGGAACGGACCTCCCCGTCGTAACTCGAGAATATACCCCAGGTTCCGGCCGCAACTCGAGAAAAACCATGAGACTTCCCCCTCGCCGCGAGATGAGGCCCGATTCCCCTGCACTGCGTGCAGAGAAATTCCGTGTTCCACATCAAACGTGAAAGGAGCCTTGATTTCCTTGATGGCACTCCAGAGAAAAAACGAGATCACTGTCTCAAGTCTAGAGGGATCCTGAGGTCACTGTAGCAACACGAAATGGGTCCATGGACCCCAAATCAACTCGTGATGAGAGCTTAGTCACTGGCTTCGACTCTAGAGGAATAGCAACTTTCCACAAGCACCTCAAGAGGAGGCTTCTCTCAGATGAAGTTATGTGAGAGGGCCCTGAGTTGGGGATTCAAATGGAATGGACACCGAGAAGCTCTGACTCGAAGTAAGGCTGGATATCCCTGCAGTGAATTGAATGCAGGCTCATCTTGCATCTCCCAAGACGAAGGGATGTCTGAATGCCCTGTGGAGACCACAGAGAAAGACCTAGATCTCCGCCTCATCGCGACCGGAGGCCTCACATCCTTTGAAAACTTGAGAGGTCCGCGGAGGTCAATGCTTCCAAAGGAGACTATGCCTGACTCCTCTTGAAAATGGATAGGAGTCCCAGGATCCGCCTGGCACCTGGAAAGGGACCCTGAGTCTCCCGCCTCACGTGGAGACGCGTCCCAATTGCCATGCCAAGACTCGAGGATAATCCCGAGGTCTCCCTCACACCTAGGCAGGAGTCCTGACGTCGCTGAGCAAACACGTGTCTGGAAGGGCCCTCCCCGTCGTAACTCGAGAATATACCCCGGGTTCCTGCCGCAACTCGAGAAAAACCATGAGACTTCCCCCTCGCCACGAGATGAGGCCCGATTTACCTGCACTGCATGCAGAGCAATTCCGTGTTCCACATCAAACGTGAAAGGAGCCTTGATTTCCTTGATGGCACTCCAGAGAAAACCCAGGATCACTGTCTCAAGTCTAGAGGGATCCTGAGGTCACTGTAGCAACAAGAAAGGTCTCCGTGGACCCCAAATCAAGTCGAGATGAGAGCTTAGTCCCTGGCTTCGATTCAAGAGGAATACCAACTTTCCACATGCACCTCAAGAAGCGGTTACTGTCAGCTACAGGTATGTGCGAGGGACCCTGAGTTTGTGGCCTCAAGTAGAATGGACACCGAGATGCTCTGACTCGAAGTAAGGCCGGATATCCCTGCAGTGAATTGAATGCAGGCTCGTCTTGCATCTCCCAAGACGAAGGGTTGCCTGAATCCCCTGTGGAGACCACAGAGAAAGACCTAGCCCTCCGCCTCCTCGCGACCGGAGGGCTCATATCCTTTGAAAACTCGAGAGGTCCGCTGAGATCAATACTTCCGAAGGAGACGATGCCTGACTCCTCTTGAAAATGGATAGGAGTCCCAGGATATCTATGAAACGTGGAAAGGGACCCTGGGTCTCCCGCCTCACGTGGAGATGCGTCCAAATTGCCATGCCAAGATTCGAGGAGAATCCCGAGGTGTTCCTCGCACCTAGGCAGGAGTCCTGACTTCGCTGAACAACACGTGTCTGGAAGGGCCCTCCCCATCGTAACTCGAGAATATACCTCAGGTTCCGGCCGCAACTCGAGAAAAACCAAGAGACTTCCCCCTCGCCGCAAGATGAGGCCCGATTCCCCTGCACTGCGTGGAGAGCATTTCCGTGTTCCACATCAAACGTGAAAGGAGCCTTGATTTCCTTGATGGCACTCCAGAGAAAACCCAAGATCACTGTCTCAAGTCTAGAGGGATCCTGAGGTCACTGGAGCAACACGAAAGGGCTCCGTGGACCCCAAATCTACTCGAGATGAGAGCTTAGTCCCTGGCTTCGACTCAAGAGGAATACCAACTTTCCACAAGCACCTCAAGAGGAGGCTTCTCTCAGCTACAGGTATGTGAGAGAGACCCTGAGTTTGTGGCCTCAAGTGGAATGGACACCGAGATGCTCTGACTCGAAGTCAGGCCGGATATCGCTGCAGTGAGTTGAATGCAGGCTCGTCTTCCATCTCCCAAGACGAAGGGATGTCTGAATCCCCTGTGGAGACCACAGAGAAAGACCTAGTCCTCCGCCTCATCGCGACCGGAGGCCTCACATCCTTTGAAAACTCGAGCGGTCCGCGCAGATCAATGCTTCCAAAGGAGACGATGCCTGACACCTCTTGAAATGGATAGGAGTCCCAGGATCCCTGTGGCACGTGGAGGGATCCTGGGTCTCCCGCCTCACGTGGAGACGCGTCCCAATTGCCATGCCAAGACTCGAGGAGAATCCCGAGTTGTCCCTCGCACCTAGGCAGGAGTCCTCACGTGGCTGAACAAACACGTGTCTGGAAGGGTCCTCCCCGTCGCAACTCGAGAATATACCCCAGGTTCCAGCGCAACTCGAGAAAAACCTTGAGCCTTCCCCCTCGCCGCGATATGAGGCCCGATCCCCCTGCACTGCGTGCAGAGCAGTTCCGTGTTCCACATCAAACGTGAAAGGAGCCTTGATTTCCTTGATGGCACTCCAGAGAAAACCCAAGATCACTGTCTCAAGTCTAGAGGGATCCTGAGGTCACTGGAGCAACACGAAAGGGCTCCGTGGACCCCAAATCAACTAGAGATGAGAGCTTCGTCCCTGGCTTCGACTCAAGAGGAATAGCACTTTTCCACAAGCACCTCAAGAGGAGGCTTCTCTCAGCTACAGGTATGTGAGAGGGACCCTGAGTTTGTGGCCTCAAGTGGAATGGACACCGAGATGCTCTGACTCGAAGTAAGGCCGGATATCCCTGCAGTGAAGTGAATGCAGGCTCGTCTTGCATCTCCCAAGACGAAGGGATGTCTGAATCCCCTGTGGAGACCACAGAGAAAGACCTAGTAGTCCGCCTCATCACGACCGGAGGCATCACATCCTTTGAAAACTCGAGAGGTCCGCGGAGATCAATGCATCCAAAGGAGACGATGCCTGACTCCTCTTGAAAATGGATAGGAGTCCCAGGATCCCTGTGGCACGTGGAAAGGGAACCTGGGTCTCCCGCCTCACGTGGAGACGCGTCCCAATTGCCATGCCAAGATTCGAGGAGAATCCCGAGTTGTGCCTCACACCTAGGCAGGAGTCCTGACTTCGCTGAACAAACACGTGTCTGGAAGGGCCCTCCCCGTCGTAACTCGAGAACATACCCCAGGTTCCGGAAGCAACTCGAGAAAAACCATGAGACTTCCCCCTCGCCGTGAGATGAGGCCCGATTCCCCTGCACTGCATGCAGAGCAATTCCGTGTTCCACGTCAAACGTGAAAGGAGCCTTGATTTCCTTGATGGCACTCCAGAGAAAACCCAAGATGGCTTTCTGAAGTCTAGAGGGATCCTGAGGTCACTGTAGCAACAGGAAAGGGCTCCGTGGACCCCAAATCAACTCGAGATGAGAGCGTAGTCCCTGGCTTCGACTCAAGAGGAATACCAACTTTCCAGAAGCACCTCAAGTGGAGGCTTCTCTCAGCTACAGGTATGTGAGAGGGACCCTGAGTTTGTGGCCTCAAGTGGAATGGACACGGAGATGCTCTGACTCGAAGTAAGGCCAGATATCCCTGCAGTGAATTGAATGCAGGCTCGTCTTGCATCTCCCATGACGAAGGGATGTCTGAATCCCCTGTGGAGACCACAGAGAAAGACCTCGTTCTCCGCCTCATCGCGACCAGGACGCCTCACATCCTTTGAAAACTCGAGAGTTCCGCGGAGATCAATGCTTCCAAAGGAGAATGCCTGACTCCTCTTGAAAATGGATAGGAGTCCCAGGATCCTTGTGGCACGTGGAAAGGGACCCTGGGTCTCCCGCCTCACGTGGAGACGAGTCCCAATTGCCATGCCAAGACTCGAGGAGAATCGCGAGGTGTCCCTCGCACCTAGGCAGGAGTCCTGACGTGGCTGAACAAACACGTGTCTGGAAGGGCCCTCCCCGTCGTAACTCTAGAATATACCCCAGGTTTCGGCCACAACTCGAGAAAAACCATGAGACTTCCCCCTCGCCGTGAGATGAGGCCAGATTCCCCTGCACTGCGTGCAGAGCAATTCCGTGTTCCACATCAGACGTTAAAGGAAACTTGATTTCCTTGATGGCACTCCAAAGAAAACCCAAGATCACTGTCTGAAGTCTAGAGGGATCCTGAGGTCACTGGAGCAACACGAAAGGGCTCCGTGGACCCCAAATCAACTCGAGATGAGAGCTTCGTCCCTGGCTTCTACTCTAGAGGAATACCAACTTTCCACAAGCACCTCAAGAGGAGGCTTCTCTGAGATACAGGTATGTGAGAGAAACCCTGAGTTTGTGGCCTCAAGTGCAATGGACACTGTGATGCTCTGACTCGAAGTAAGGCCGGATATCCCTGCTGTGAATTGAATGCAGGCTCGTCTTGCATCTCCCAAGACGAAGGGATGTCTGAATCCACTGTGGAGACCACAGAGAAAACCTAGTTCTCCGCCTCATCGCGACCGGAGGCCTCTAATCCTTTGAAAACTCGAGAGGTCCGCGGAGATCAATGCTTCCAAAGGAGACGATGCCTGACTCCTCTTGAAAATGGATAGGAGTTCCAGGACTCCTGTGGAACTTGGAAAGGGACCCTTGGTCTCCCGCCTCACGTGGAGACGCGTCCCAACTGCCATGCCAAGACTCAAAGAGAATACCGATGTGCCCCTAGAACCTAGGCAGGAGTCCTGACGTCGCTGAACAAACACGTGTCTGGAAGGGCCCTTCCCTTATAACTCGAGAATATACCCCAGGGTCCGTCCGCAACTCAAGAAAAACCATGAGACTTCCCCCTCGCCCCGAGATGAGGCCCGATTCCGTGCACTGCGTGCAGAGCAATACTGTGTTCCACATCAAATGTGAACGGAGCCTTGATTTCCTTGATGGCCCTTCAGAGAAAACCCAAGATCACTGTCTCAAGTCTAGAGCGATTCTGAGGTAACTGGAGCAATAAGAAAATGCTCCGTGGACCCCAAATCAACTCGAGATGAGAGCTTAGTCCCTGGCTTCGTCTCAAGAGGAATACCAACTTTCCACAAGCACCTCAAGAGGAGGCTTCTCTCAGCTACAGGTATGTGAGAGGGAAACTGAGTTTCTGGCCTCAAGTGGAATGGACACCGAGATGCTCTGACTCAAAGTAAGGCCGGATATCCCTGCAGTGAATTGAATGCAGGCTCGTCTTGCATCTCCCAAGACGAAGGGATGTCTGAATCCCCTGTGGAGACGACAGCGAAAGACCTAGTCCTCCGCCTCAACGCGACCGGAGGCCTCACATCATTTGAAAACTCGAGAGATCTGCGGATATCAATGCTTCCCAAGGAGACGATGCCTGACTCCTCTTGAAAATGGATAGGAGTCCCAGGATCCCTGTGGCAAGTGGAAAGGGACCCTGGGTCTCCCGCCTCACGTGGAGACGGGTCCCAATTGCCATGCCAAGACTCGAGGAGAATCCCGAGGTGTCCCTTGCACCTAGGCAGGAGTCCTGACGTCGCTGAACAAACACGTGTCTGGAAGGTCCCTCCCCGTCGTAACTCGAGAATATACCCCATGTTCCGGCCGCAACTCGAGAAAAACCATGAGACTTCCCCCTCGCCGCAAGATGAGGCCCGATTCCCCTGCACTGCGTGGAGAGCAATTCCGTGTTCCACATCAAACGTGAAAGGAGCCTTGATTTCCTTGATGGCACTCCAGAGAAAACCCAAGATCACTGTCTCAAGTCTAGAGGGATCCTGAGGTCACTGGAGCAACACGAAAGGGCTCCGTGGACCCCAAATCTACTCGAGATGAGAGCTTAGTCCCTGGCTTCGACTCAAGAGGAATACCAACTTTCCACAAGCACCTCAAGAGGAGGCTTCTCTCAGCTACAGGTATGTGAGAGAGACCCTGAGTTTGTGGCCTCAAGTAGAATGGACACCGAGATGCTCTGACTCGAAGTCAGGCCGGATATCGCTGCAGTGAGTTGAATGCAGGCTCGTCTTGCATCTCCCAAGACGAAGGGATGTCTGAATCCCCTGTGGAGACCACAGAGAAAGACCTAGTCCTCCGCCTCATCGCGACCGGAGGCCTCACATCCTTTGAAAACTCGAGCGGTCCGCGCAGATCAATGCTTCCAAAGGAGACGATGCCTGACACCTCTTGAAATGGATAGGAGTCCCAGGATCCCTGTGGCACATGGGGGGATCCTGGGTCTCCCGCCTCACGTGGAGACGCGTCCCAATTGCCATGCCAAGACTCAAGGAGAATCCCGAGTTGTCCCTCGCACCTAGGCAGGAGTCCTCACGTGGCTGAACAAACACGTGTCTGGAAGGGTCCTCCCCGTCGCAACTCGAGAATATACCCCAGGTTCCAGCGCAACTCGAGAAAAACCTTGAGACTTCCCCCTCGCCGCGAGATGAGGCCCGATTCCCCTGCACTGCGTGCAGAGCAGTTCCGTGTTCCACATCAAACGTGAAAGGAGCCTTGATTTCCTTGATGGCACTCCAGAGAAAACCCAAGATCACTGTCTCAAGTCTAGAGGGATCCTGAGGTCACTGGAGCAACACGAAAGGGCTCCGTGGACCCCAAATCAACTAGAGATGAGAGCTTCGTCCCTGGCTTCGACTCAAGAGGAATTGCACCTTTCCACAAGCACCTCAAGAGGAGGCTTCTCTCAGCTACAGGTATGTGAGAGGGACCCTGAGTTTGTGGCCTCAAGGGGAATGGACACCGAGATGCTCTGACTCGAAGTAAGGCCGGATATCCCTGCAGTGAAGTGAATCCAGGCTCGTCTTGCATCTCCCAAGACGAAGGGATGTCTGAATCCCCTGTGGAGACCACAGAGAAAGACCTAGTAGTCCGCCTCATCACGACCGGAGGCATCACATCCTTTGAAAACTCGAGAGGTCCGCGGAGATCAATGCTTCCAAAGGAGACGATGCCTGACTCCTCTTGAAAATGGATAGGAGTCCCAGGATCCCTGTGGCACATGGAAAGGGACCCTGGGTCTCCCGCCTCACGTGGAGACGCGTCCCAAATGCCATGCCAAGATTCGAGGAGAATCCCGAGTTGTGCCTCACACCTAGGCAGGAGTCCTGACTTCGCTGAACAAACACGTGTCTGGAAGGGCCCTCCCCGTCGTAACTCGAGAACATACCCCAGATTCCGGCCGCAACTCGAGAAAAACCATGAGACTTCCCCCTCACCGCGAGATGAGGCCCGATTCCCCTGCACTGCATGCAGAGCAATTCCGTGTTCCACGTCAAACGTGAAAGGAGCCTTGATTTCCTTGATGGCACTCCAGAGAAAACCCAAGATGGCTTTCTGAAGTCTAGAGGGATCCTGAGGTCACTGGAGCAACAAGAAAGGGCTCCGTGGACCCCAAATCAACTCGAGATGAGAGCGTAGTCCCTGGCTTCGACTCAAGAGGAATACCAACTTTCCAGAAGCACCTCAAGAGGAGGATTCTCTGAGATACAGGTATTTGAGAGAAACCCTGAGTTTGTGGCCTCAAGTGCAATGGACACTGTGATGCTCTGACTCGAAGTAAGGCCGGATATCCCTGCTGTGAATTGAATGCAGGCTCGTCTTGCATCTCCCAAGATGAAGGGATGTCTGAATCCACTGTGGAGACCACAGAGAAAACCTAGTTTTCCGCCTCATCGCGACCGGAGGCCTCTAATCCTTTGAAAACTCGAGAGGTCCGCGGAGATCAATGCTTCCAAAGGAGACGATGCCTGACTCCTCTTGAAAATGGATAGGAGTCCCAGGATCCCTGTGGCACGTGGAAAGGGACACGGGGTCTCCCGCCTCACGTGGAGACGGGTCCCAATTGCCATTCCAAGACTCGAGGAGAATCCCGAGGTGTCCCTCGCACCTAGGCAGGAGTCCTGATGTCGCTGAAGAAACACGTGTTTGGAAGGGCCCTCCCCGTCGTAACTCGAGAATATACCCCAGGTTCCGGCCGCAACTCGAGAAAAACCATGAGACTTCCCCCTCGCGGCAAGATGAGGCCCGATTCCCCTGCACTGCATGCAGAGCAATTCCGTGTTCCACATCAAACGTGAAAGGAGCCTTGATTACCTTGATGGCACTCCAGAGAAAACCCAAGATCAGTGTCTCAATTCTAGAGGGATCCTGAGGTCACTGTAGCAACATGAAAGGGCTTCGTGGGCCGCAAACAACTCGAGATGAGAGCTTCGTCCCTGCCTTCGACTCAAGAGGAATACCAACTTTCCACAAGCACCTCAAGAGGAGGCTTCTGTCACCTTCAGGTATGTGAGAGGGACCCTGAGCTGGTGGCCTCAAGTCGAATGGATAGCGTGATGCTCTGACTCGAAGTAAGGCCGGATATCCCTGCAGTGAATTGAATGCAGGCTCGTTTTGCATCTCCCAAGAGGAAGGGTTGTCTGAATCCCCTGTGGAGACCACAGAGAAAGACCTAGTTCTCCGCCTCATCCCGAATTGAGGCCTCACATCCTTTGAAACCTCGAGAGGTGTGCGGAGATCAATGCTTCCAAAGGAGACGATGCCTGACTCCTCTTGAAAATGGATAGGGGTCCCAGGATCCCTGTGGCACGTGGAAAGGGACCCTGGGTCTCCCGCCTCACGTGGAGACGCGTCCCAATTGCCATGCCAAGACTCGAGGAGAATCCCGAGTTGTGCCTCGCACCTAGGCAGGAGTCCTGACGTCGCTGAACAAACACGTGTCTGGAAGGGCCCTCCCCGTCGTAACTCGAGAACATACCCCAGGTTCCGGCCGCAACTCGACAAAAACCATGAGAATTCCCCCTCGCCGCGAGATGAGGCCCGATTCCCCTGCACTGCGTGCAGAGCAATTCCGTGTTCCACATCAAACGTGAAAGGAGCCTTGATTTCCTTGATGGCACTCCAGAGAAAACCCAAGATCACTGTCTCAAGTCTAGAGGGATCCTGAGGTCACTGTAGCAACACGAAAGAGCTCCGTGGACCCCAAATCAACTCGAGATGAGAGCTTACTCCCTGGCTTCGACTCAAGAGGAATACCAACTTTCCACAAGCACCTCAAGATGAGGTTTCTCTCAGCTACATTTATGTGAGAGGGACCCTGAGTGTGTGGCCTCAAATGTAATGGACACCGAGATGCACTGATTCGATTATAGGCCGGATATCCCTGCAGTGAATTGAATGCAGGCTCGTCTTGCATCTCCTAAGAAGAAGGGATGTATGAATCCCCTGTGGAGACCATAGAGAAAGACATTGTTCTCCGCCTCATCGCGACGTGAGTCCTCAAATCCTTTGAGAACTCGAGAGGTCCGCGGAGATCAATGCTTCCAAAAGAGACGATCCCTGACTCCTCTTGAAAATGGATAGGAGTCCCAGGATCCCTGTGGCACATGGAAAGGGAACCTGGATCTCCCGCCTCACGTGGAGACGCATCCCAATTTCCATGCCAAGACTCGAGGAGAATCCCGAGGTGTCCCTCGCTCCTAGGCAGGAGTCCTGACATCGCTGAACAAACACGTGTCTGGAAGGGCCCTCCCCGTCGTAACTCGAGAATATACCCCAGGTTCCGGCCGCAACTCGAGAAAAACCATGAGACTTCCCCCTCGCCGCGAGATGAGGCCCGATTCCCCTGCACTGCGTGCAGAGAAATTCCGTGTTCCACATCAAACGTGAAAGGAGCCTTGATTTCCTTGATGGCACTCCAGAGAAAAAACGAGATCACTGTCTCAAGTCTAGAGGGATCCTGAGGTCACTGTAGCAACACGAAATGGGTCCATGGACCCCAAATCAACTCGTGATGAGAGCTTAGTCACTGGCTTCGACTCTAGAGGAATAGCAACTTTCCACAAGCACCTCAAGAGGAGGCTTCTCTCAGATGAAGTTATGTGAGAGGGCCCTGAGTTGGGGATTCAAATGGAATGGACACCGAGAAGCTCTGACTCGAAGTAAGGCTGGATATCCCTGCAGTGAATTGAATGCAGGCTCATCTTGCATCTCCCAAGACGAAGGGATGTCTGAATGCCCTGTGGAGACCACAGAGAAAGACCTAGATCTCCGCCTCATCGCGACCGGAGGCCTCACATCCTTTGAAAACTTGAGAGGTCCGCGGAGGTCAATGCTTCCAAAGGAGACTATGCCTGACTCCTCTTGAAAATGGATAGGAGTCCCAGGATCCGCGTGGCACCTGGAAAGGGACCCTGGGTCTCCCGCCTCACGTGGAGACGCGTCCCAATTGCCATGCCAAGACTCGAGGAGAATCCCGAGGTGTCCCTCGCACCTAGGTAGGAGTCCTGATGTCGCTGAAGAAACACGTGTCTGGAAGGGCCCTCCCCGTAGTAACTCGAGAATATACCCCTGGGTCCGGCCGCAACTAGAGAAAAACCATGAGACTTCCACCTCGCCACGAGATGAGGCCCGATTCCCCTGCACTGCGTGCTGAGCAATTCCGTGTTCCACATCAAACGTGAAAGGAGCCTGATTTCCTTCATGGCGCTCCAGAGAAAACCCAAGATCACTGTCTCAAGTCTAGAGGGATCCTGAGGTCACTGGAGCAACACGAAAGGGCTCCGTGGAAACCAAATCAACTCGAGATGAGAGCTTAGTCCCTGGCTTCGACTCAAGAGGAATACCAACTTTCCACAAGCTCCTCAAGGGGAGGCTTCTCTCAGCTACAGGTATGTGAGAGGGACCCTGAGTTTGTGGCCTCAAGTGGAATGGACACCGAGATGCTCTGACTCGGAGTAAGGCCGGATATCCCTGCAGTGAATTGAATGCAGGTTCGTCTTGCATTTCCCAAGACGAAGGGATGTCTGAATCCCCTGTGGAGACCACAGAGAAAGACCTAGTTCTCCGCCTCATCGCGACCGGAGGCCTCACATCGTTTCAAAACTGGAGAGGGCCGAGGAGATCAATGCTTCCAAAGGAAACGATGCCTGACTCCTCTTGAAAATGGATAGGAGTCCCAGGACCCTGTGGCACGTGGAAAGGGACACTGGGTCTCCCGCCTCACCTGGAGACGCGTCCCAAATCCTATGCCAAGCCGCGGGGAGAATACCGAGGTGTCCATCAAACCTAGGCAGGAGTCCTGACGTCGCTGAACAAACACATGTCTGTAAGGGCCCTCCCCGTCGTAACTCGAGAATATACCCCTGGTTCCGGCCGCAACTCGAGAAAAACCATGAGACTGCCCCCTCGCTGCGAGAAGAGTCCCGATTCCCCTACACTGCGTGCAGAGGAATTCCGTGTTCCACATCAAATGTGAACGGAGCCTTGATTTCCTTGATGGCACTCCAGAGAAAACCCAAGATCACTGTCTCAAGTCTAGAGGAATCCTGAGGTCACTGGAGCAACACGAAAGGGCTCCGTGGACCCCAAATCAACTCGAGATGAGAGCTTAGTCCCTGGCTTCAACTAAAGAGGAATACCAACTTTCCACCAGCACCTCAAGAGGAGGCTTCTCTCAGCTACAGGTATCTGAGAGAAACCCTGAGTTTGTGGCCTCAAGTGGAATGGACACTGAGATGCTCTGACTCGAAGTAAGGCCGGATATCCCAACAGTGAATTGAATGCAGGCTCGTCTTGCATCTCCCAAGACGAAGGGATGTCTGAATCCCCTGTGGAGACCACAGAGAAAGACCTAGTTCTCCGCCTCATCGCGACCGGAGGCCTCACATCCTTTGAAACCTCGAGAGATCCACGGATATCAATGCTTCCAAAGGAGACGATGCCTGACTCCTCTTGAAAATGGATAGGAGTCCCTAGATCCCTGTGGCACGTGGAAAGGGACCCTGGGTCTCCCGCCTCAAGTGGAGACGCGTCCCAATTGCCATGCCAAGACTCGAGGAGAATCCGGAGGTGTCCCTCGCACCTAGGCTGGAGTCCTGACGTCGCTGAACAAACACGTGTCTGGAAGGGCCCTCCCGGTCGTAACTCGAGAATATACCCCAGGTTCCGGCCGCACCTCGAGAAAAACCATGAGACTTCCTCCTCGCCGAGATATGAGGCCTGATTCCCCTGCACTGCGTGCAGAGCAATTCCGTGTTCCACATCAAACGTGAAAGGAGCCTTGATTTCCTTGATGGCACTCCAGAGAAAACCCAAGATCACTGACTCAAGTCTAGAGGGATCCTGAGGTCACTGGAGCAACACGAATGGGCTCAGTGGACCCCAAATCAACTCGAGATGAGAGCTTAGTCCCTGGCTTCGACTCAAGAGGAATACCAACTTTCCACAAGCACCTCAAGACGAGGCTTCTCTCAGATACAAGTGTGGGAGAGGGACCCTGAGTTTGTGGCCTCAAGTGGAATGGACACCGAGATACTCTGACTCGAAGTAAGGGCGGATATCCCTGCAGTGAATTGAATGCAGGCTCGTCTTGCATCTCCCAAGACGAAGGGATGTCTGAAACCCCTGTGGAGACTACAGAGAAAGACCTAGTTCTCCGCCTCATCGCGGCCAGAGGCCTCACATCCTTTGAAAACTCTAGAGGTCCGCGGAGATCAATGATTCAAAAGGAGACGATGCCTGACTCTTCTTGAAAATGGATAGGAGTCTCAGGATCCCTTTGGCACGTGGAAAGAGACACTGGGTCTTCCGCCTCACGTGGAGACCCGTCCCAATTGCCATGCCAAGACTCGACGAGTATCCCGAGGTGTCCCTCGCACCTAGGCAGGAGTCCTGACTTCGCTGAACAAACACGTGTCTGGAAGGGCCCTCCCCGTAGTAACTTTAGAATGTACCACAGGTTCCGGCCGCAACTCGAGAAAAACCATGAGACATCCCCCTCGCCGCGAGATGTGGTCCGGTTCCCCTGCACAGCGTGCAGAGCAATTCCGTGTTCCACATCAAACGTGAAAGGAGCCTTGATTTCCTTGATCGCACTCCAGAGAAAACCCAAGATCACTGTCTCAAGTCTAGAGGGATCCTGAGGTCACTGGAGCAACAGGAAAGGGTTCCGTGGACCCTAAATCAACTCGAGATGAGAGCTTAGTCCCTGGCTTCGACTCAAGGGTCATACCAACTTTCCACAAGCACCTCAAGAGGAGGCTTCTCTCAGCCACAAGTATGTGAGAAGGACCCTGAGTTTGTGGCCTCAAGTGGAATGGACACGGAGATGCTCTGACTCGAAGTAAGGCCAGATATCCCTGCAGTGAATTGAATGCAGGCTCGCCTTGCATCTCCCAAGACGAAGGGATGTCTGAATCCCCTGTGGAGACTACAGAGAAAGACCTAGTTCTCCGCCTCATCGCGACCGGAGGCCTCACATCCTTTGAAAATCCGAGAGGTCCGCGGAGATCAATGCTTCCAAAGGAGACGATGCCTGACTCCTCTTGAAAATGGATAGGAGTCCCAGGATCCCTGTGGCACGTGGAAAGGGACACTGAGTCTCCTGCCTCACGTGGAGACGCCATCCAATTGCCATGCCAAGACTCGAGGAGAATCCCGAGGTGTCCATCCCACCTAGGCAGGAGTGCTGACGTCGCTGAACAAACACGTGTCTGGAAGGGCCCTCCCCGTAGTAACTCGAGAATATACCCCAGGTTCCGGCCGCAACTCGAGAAAAACCATGAGAATTCCCCCTCGCCGCGAGATGAGGCACGATTCCCCTGCACAGCGTGCAGAGCAATTCCGTGTTCCACATAAAACGTGAAAGGAGCCTTGATTTCCTTGATGGCACTCCAGAGAAAACCCAAGATCACTGTCTCAAGTCTAGAGGGATCCTGAGGTCACTGGAGCAACAGGAAAGGGCTCCGTGGACCCCAAATCAACTCGAGATGAGAGCTTATTCCCTGGTTTCGACTCTAGAGGAATACCAACTTTCCACAAGCACCTCAAGAGGAGGCTTCTCTCAGCTACAGGTATGTGAGAGGGACCCTGAGTTTGTGGCCTCAAGTGGAATGGACAGCGAGATGCTCTGACTCGAAGTAAGGCCGGATATCCCTGCAGTGAATTGAATGCAGGCTCGTCTTGCATCTCCCAAGACGAAGGGATGTCTGAATCCCCTGTGGAGACAACAGAGAAGGAACTAGTTCTCTGCCTCATCGCGACCGGAGGCCTCACATCCTTTGAAAACTCGAGAGGTCCGCGGAGATCAATACTTCCAAAGGAGACGATGCCTGACTCCTCTTGAAAATGAATAGGAATCCCAGGATCCTGTGGCACGTGGAAAGAGACACTGGGTCTACCGCCTCATGTGTAGACGCGTCCCAATTGCCATGCCAAGCGTCGGGGAGAATACCGAGTTGTCCATCGAACCTAGGCCTGGGTTTTGACGTCGATGAGCAAAGGCGTGTCTGGAAGGGCACCCCAGTCGTAACTCGAGCATATACCCCAGATTCCGGCCGCAACTCGAGAAAAACCATGAGACTTCCCCCTCGCCCCGAGATGAGGCCCGATTCCGTGCACTGCGTGCAGAGCAATTCCGTGTCCACATCAAATGTGAACGGAGCCTTGATTTCCTTGATGGCACTCCAGAGAAAACCCAAGATCACTGTCTCAAGTCTAGAAGGATCCTGAGGTCACTGGAGCAACACGAAAGCGCTCCGTGGACCCCAAATCAACTCGAGATGAGAGCTTAGTCCCTGGCTTCGACTCAAGAGGAATACCAACTTTCCACAAGAACCTCAAGAGGAGGCTTCTCTCAGCTACAGGTATGTGAGAGGGACCCTGAGTTTGTGGCCTCAAGTGGAATGGACACAGAGATTCGCTGACTCGAAGTAAGGCCGGATATCCCTGCAATGAATTGAATGCAGGCTTGTCTTGCATCTCCCAAGACGTAGGGATGTCTGAATCCCCTGTGGAGACCACAGAGAAAGACCTAGTTCTCCGCCTCATCGTTACCGGAGTCCTCACATCCTTTGAAAACTCGAGAGGTCTGCGGAGATCAATGCTTCCAAAGGAGACGATGCCTGACTCCTCTTGAAAATGGATAGGAGTCCCAGGATCCCTGTGGCTGGTGGAAAGGGACCCTGGGTCTCCCGCCTCACGTGGAGACGCGTCCCAATTGCCATGCCAAGACTCGAGGAGAATCCCGAGGTGTCCCTCGCACCTAGGCAGGAGTCCTGACGTCGCTGAACAAACACGTGTCTGGAAGGGCCCTCCCCGTCGTAACTCGAGAATATACCCCAGGTTCCGGCCGCAACTCGAGAAAAACCATGAGACTGCCCCCTCGCCGCGAGATGAGGCCCGATTCCCCTGCACTGCGTGCAGAGCAATTCCGTGTTCCACATCAAACGTGAAAGGAGCCTTGATTTCCTTGGTGGCACTCCAGAGAAAACCCAAGATCACTGTCTCAAGACTAGAGGGATCCTGAGATCACTGGAGCAACACCAAAGGTCTGGGTGGACCCCAAATCAACTCGAGATGAGAGCTTACTCCCTGGCTTCGACTCAAGAGGAATACCAACTTTCCACAAGCACCTCAAGAGGAGGCTTCTCTCAGCCACAAGTATGTGAGAAGGACCCTGAGTTTGTGGCCTCAAGTGGAATGGACACGGAGATGCTCTGACTCGAAGTAAGGCCAGATATCCCTGCAGTGAATTGAATGCAGGCTCGCCTTGCATCTCCCAAGACGAAGGGATGTCTGAATCCCCTGTGGAGACTACAGAGAAAGACCTAGTTCTCCGCCTCATCGCGACCGGAGGCCTCACATCCTTTGAAAACCCGAGAGGTCTGCGGAGATCAATGCTTCCAAAGGAGACGATGCCTGACTCCTCTTGAAAATGGATAGGAGTCCCAGGATCCCTGTGGCACGTGGAAAGGGACACTGAGTCTCCTGCCTCACGTGGAGACGCCATCCAATTGCCATGCCAAGACTCGAGGAGAATCCCGAGGTGTCCATCCCACCTAGGCAGGAGTGCTGACGTCGCTGAACAAACACGTGTCTGGAAGGGCCCTCCCCGTAGTAACTCGAGAATATACCCCAGGTTCCGGCCGCAACTCGAGAAAAACCATGAGAATTCCCCCTCGCCGCGAGATGAGGCACGATTCCCCTGCACAGCGTGCAGAGCAATTCCGTGTTCCACATCAAACGTGAAAGGAGCCTTGATTTCCTTGATGGCACTCCAGAGAAAACCCAAGATCACTGTCTCAAGTCTAGAGGGATCCTGAGGTCACTGGAGCAACAGGAAAGGGCTCCGTGGACCCCAAATCAACTCGAGATGAGAGCTTATTCCCTGGCTTCGACTCTAGAGGAATACCAACTTTCCACAAGCACCTCAAGAGGAGGCTTCTCTCAGCTACCGGTATGTGAGAGGGACCCTGAGTGTGTGGCCTCAAGTGGAATGGACACCGAGATGCTCTGACTCGAACTAAGGCTGGATATCCTTGCAGTGAATTGAATGCAGGCTCGTCTTGCATCTCCCAAGACGAAGGGATGTCTGAATCCCCTGTGGAGACCACAGAGAAAGACCTTGTCCTCCGCTTCATCGCGACCGGAGGCCTCACATCCTTTGAAAACTCGAGAGGTCCGCGGAGATCAATGCTTCCAAAGGAGACGATGCCTGACTCCTCTTGCAAATGGATAGGAGTCCCAGGATCCCTGTGGCACGTGGAAAGGGACCCTGGGTCTCCCGCCTCACGGGGAGACGCGTCCCAATTGCCATGCCAAGACTCGAGGAGAATCCCGAGGTGTCCCTCGCACCTAGGCAGGAGTCCTGATGTTGCTGAACAAATAAATATCTGGAATTGCCCTCCCAGTCGTAACTCGAGAATATATCCCAGGTTCCGGCCGCAACTCGAGAAAAACCATGAGACTTCCCCCTCACGGCGAGATGAGGCCCGATTCCCCTGCAATGTGTGCAGAGCAATTCCGTGTTCCACATCAAACGTGAAAGGATGTTGATTTTCTTGATGGCACTCCAGAGAAAACCCAAGATCACTGTCTCAAGTCTAGAGGGATCCTGAGGTCACTGGAGCAACATGAAATGGCTCCGTGGACCCCAAATCAACTCAAGATGAGAGCTTAGTCCCTGGCTTCGACTCAAGAGGAATACCAACTTTCCACAAACACCCCAAGAGGAGGCTTCTCTCAGCTACAGGTATGTGAGAGGGACCCTGAATTTGTGGCCTCAAGTGGAATGGACACCGAGATGCTCTGACTCGAATTAAGGCCGGATATCCCTGCAGTGAATTGAATGCAGGCTCGTCTTGCATTTCCCAAGAAGAAGGGATGTCTGAATCCCAGGTGGAAACGACAGAGGAAGACCTAATTCTCCGCCTCATCGCGACCGGAGGCCTCACATCCTTTGAAAACTCGAGAGGTTCGCAGAGATCAATGCTTCCAAAGGAGACGATGCCTGACTCCTCTTGAAAATGGATAGGAGTCCCAGGAGCCGTGTGGCACGTGGAAAGGGACACTGGGTCTCCCGCCTCACGTGGAGACGCGTCCCAATTGCCATGCCAAGACTCGAGGAGAATCCCGAGATGTCCTCGCACCTAGGCAGGAGTCCTGACGTCGCTGAACAAACACGTGTCTGGAAGGGCCCTCCCCGTCGTAACTCGAGAATATACCCCAAGTTCCGGCCGCAACTCGAGAAAAACCATGAGACTTCCCCCTCGCCGCGAGATGAGGCCCGATTCCCCTGCACTGCGTCCAGAGCAATTCCGTGTTCCACATCAAACGTGAAAGGAGCCTTGATTTCCTTGATGGCACTCCAGAGAAAACCCAAGATCACTGTCTCATGTCTAGAGGGATCCTGAGGTCACTGGAGCAACGCGAAAGGGCTCCGTGGACCCCAAATCAACTCGAGATGAGAGCTTAGTCCCTGGCTTCGACTCAAGAGGAATACCAACTTTCCACAAGCACCTCACGAGGAGGCTTCTCTCAGCTACAGGTATGTGAGAGGGACCCTGAATTTGTCTCCTCAAGTGGAATGGACACCGAGATGCTCTGACTCGAAGTAAGGCCGGATATCCCTGCAGTGAATTGAATGCAGGCTCGCCTTGCATCTCCCAAAACGAAGGGTTGTCTGAATCCCCTGTGGAGACCACAGAGAAAGACCTAGTTCTCCGCCTCATCGCGACCGGAGGCCTCACATCCTTTGAAAACTCGAGAGGTCCGCGGAGATCAATGCTTCCAAAGGAGACGATGCCTGACTCCTCTTGAAAATGGATAGGAGTCCCAGGATCCCTGCGGCACGTGGAAAGGGACACTGGGTCTCCCGCCTCACGTGGAGACGCGTTCCAATTGCTATGCCAAGACTCGAGGAGAATCCCGAGGTGTCCCTCGCACCTAGGCAGGAGTGCTGACGTTGCTGAACAAACACGTGTCTGGAAAGGCCCGCCCCGTGGTAACTCGAGAATATACCCCAGGTTCTGGCCGCAACACGAGAAAAACCGTGAGACTTCCCCCTCGCCACGAGATGAGGCCTGATTCCCCTGCACTGTGTGCAGAGCAATTCCGTGTTCCACATCAAACGTGAAAGGAAACTTGATTTCCTTGATGGCACTCCAGAGAAACCCCAAGATCACTGTCTCAAGTCTAGAGGGATCCTGAGGTCACTGTAGCAAGACGAAAGGGCTCCGTGGACCCCAAATCAACTCGAGATGAGAGCTCAGTCCCTGGCTGCGACTCAAGAGGAATACCAACTTTCCACAAGCACCTCAAGAGGAGGCTTGTCTCAGCTACAGGAATGTGAGAGGGACCCTGAGTTTTTGGCCTCAAGTGGAATGGACACCGAGAAGCTCTGACTCGAAGTAAGGCCGGATATCCCTGCAGTGAATTGAATGCAGGCTCGTCTTGCATCTCCAAAGACGAAGGGATGTCTGAATCCCCAGTGGAGACCACAGAGAAAGACCTAGTTCTCTGCCTCATCGCGACCGGAGGCCTCACATCCTTTGAAAATTCGAGAGGTCCGCGGAGATCAATGCTTCCAAAGGAGACGATTCTTGAGTCCTCTTGGAAATGGATAGGATTCCCCGGATCCCTGTGGCAAGTGCAAAGGGACCCTGGGTCCCCCGCCTCATGTGGAGACGCGACCCAAATGCCATTCCAAGACTCGAGGAGAATCCCGAATTGTCCCTCGCACCTAGGCAGGATTCCTGACGTCGCTGAACAAACACGTGTCTGAAAGGGCCCTCCCCGTCTTAGCTCGCGAATATACCCCAGGTTCCGGCCGCAAATCGAGAAAAACCGTGAGACTTCCCCCTCGCCAGGAGATGAGTCCCGATTCCGCTACACTGCATGCAGAGCAATTCCGTATCCCAGATCAAACGTGAAAAGAGCCTTGATTTCCTTGATGGCACTCCAGAGAAAACCCAAGATCACAGACTTAAGTCTAGAGGGATCCTAAGGTCACTGTAGCAACACGAAAGGGCTCTGCAGACCCAAATCAACTCGAGATGAGAGGTTAGTGCCTGGCTTCGACTCAAGAGGAATACCAACTTTCCACAAGCACCTCAGGGGAGGCTTCTCTCAGCTACAGGTATGTGAGAGGGACCCTGAGTTTGTGGCCTCAAGTGGAATGAACACCGAGATGCTCTGACTCAAAGTAAGGACGGATATCCCTGCAGTGAATTGAATGCAGGCTCGTCTTGCATCTCCAAGACGAAGGGATGTCTGCATCCCCTGTGGAGACCAGAGAGAAAGACCTAGTTCTCCGCGTCATCGCTGACGGAGGCTTCACATCCTTTGAAAACTCGAGAGGTCCGCGAGATCAATGCTTCCAAAAGAGACGTTGCCTGACTCCTCTTGAAAATGGATAGCAGTCCCAGGATCCCTGTGGCGCGTGGAAAGGGACACTGGGTCTCCCGCCTCACGTGGAGACGTGTCCCAATTGCCATGCCAAGACTCGAGGAGAATCCCGAGGTGTCCCTCGCACCTAGGCAGGAGTCCTGACTTCGCTGAAAAAATACGTGTCTGGAAGGGCCCTCACAGTCGAAACTCGAGAATATACCCCAGGTTCTGGCCGCAACTCGAGAAAAACTATGAGACTTCCCCCTCGCCGCGAGAGGAGGCCCGATTCCCCTGCACTGCGTGCAGAGCAATTCCGTGTTCCACATCAAACGTGAAAGGAGCCTTGATTTCCGTGATGGCACTCCAGCGAAAACCCAAGATCACTGTCTCAAGTCTAGAGGGATCCTGAGGTCACTGGAGCAACACGAAAGGGATCCGTGGACCCCAAATCAACTCGAGATGAGAGCTTAGTCCCTCGCTTTGACTCAAGAGGAATATCAACTTTCCACAAGCACCTCAAGAGGAGGCTTCTCTCAGCTACAGCTATGTAAGAGGGACCCTGAATTTGTGGCCTCAAGTGGTATGGACACCGAGATGCTCTGACTCAAAGTAAGGCTTGATATCCCAACAGTGAAATGAATGCAGGCTCGTCTTGCATCTCCCAAGACGAAGGGATGTCTGAATCCCCTGTGGAGACAACAGAGAAAGACCCAGTTCTCTGCATCATCGCGACCGGAGGCCTCACATCCTTTGAAAACCCGAGAGGTCCGCAGAGATCAATGCTTCCAAAGGAGATGATGCCTGACTCCTCTTGAAAATGGATAGGAGTCCCAGGATCCCTGTGGCACGTGGAAAGGGACCCTGGGTCTCCCGCCTCACGTGGAGACGCGTCCCAATTGCCATGCCAAGACTCGAGGAGAATCCTGAGTTGTCCCTAGCACCTAGGCAGGAGTCCTCACGTCGCTGAACAAACACGTGTCTGGAAGGGCCCTCCCCATCGTAACTCGAGAATATACCCCAGGTTCGGTCCGCAACTCGAGAAAAACCATGAGACTTCCCACTCGCCGTGAGATGAGGCCCGATTCCCCTGCACTGCGTGCAGAGCAATTCCGTGATCCACATCAAACGTGAAAGGAGCCTTGATTTCCTTGATGGCACTCCAGAGGAAACTCAAGATCACTGTCTCAAGTCTAGAGGGATCCTGAGGTCACTGGAGCAACACGAAAGGGCTCCGTTGACCCCAAATCAACTCGAGATGAGAGCTTAGTGTTTGGCTTCGACTCAAGAGGAATATCAACTTTCCACAAGCACCTCAAGAGGAGGCTTCTCTCAGCTACAGGTATGTTAGAGGGACCCTGAGTGTGTGGCCTCAAGTGGAATGGACACCGAGATGCTCTGACTCGAAGTAAGGCCTCATATCCCTGCAGTGAATTGAATGCAGGCTCGTCTTGCATCTCCCAAGACGAAGGGATGTCTGAATGCCCTGTGGAGACCACAGATAAAGACCTAGTTCTCCGCCTCATCGCGACCGGAGGCCTCACATCCTTTGAAAACTCGAGAGGTCCGCGGAGATCAATGTTTCCAAAGGAGACGATGCCTGACTCCTCTTGAAAATGGATAGGGGTCCCAGCATCCCTGTGGACGTGGGAAGGGACCCTGGGTCTCCCGCCTCACGTGGAGACGCGTCCCAATTGCCATGCCAAGACTCGAGGAGAATCCCGAGGTGTCCCTCGCACCTAGGCAGGAGTCCTGACGTCGCTGAACCAACATGTGTCTGGAAGGGAACTCCCCGTCGTAACTCGAGAATATACCCCAGGTTCCGGCCGCAACTCGAGAAAAACCATGAGACTTCCCACTCGCCGCGAGATGAGGCCCGATTCCCCTGCACTGCGTGCAGAGCAATTCCGTTTTCCACATCAAACGTGAAAAGAGCCTTGATTTCCTTGATGGCACTCCAGAGAAAACCCAAGATCACTATCTCAAGTCTAGAGGGATCCTGAGGTCACTATAGCAACACGAAACGGCTCCTGGACCCCAAATCAACTCGAGATGAGAGCTTAGTCCCTGGCTTCGACTCAAAAGGCATACCAACTTTCCACAAGCACCTCAAGAGGAGGTTTCTCTCAGCTACAGGTATGTGAGTGGGACCCTGAATATTTGGCCTCAAGTGGAATGGACACCGAGATGCTCTGACTCGAAGTAAGGCCGAATATCTCTGCAGTGAATTGAATGCAGGCTCGTCTTCCATCTCCCAAGACGAAGGGATGTCTGAATCCCCTGTGGAGACCACAGAGAAAGACCTAGTTCTCCATCTCATCGCGACCGGAGGCCTCACATCCTTTGAAAACTCGAGAGGTCCGCGGAGATCAAGGATTCCAAAGGAGAAGATGCCTGACTCCTCTTGAAAATGGATAGGAGTCCCAGGATCCCTGTGGCTGGTGGAAAGGGACCCTGGGTCTCCCGCCTCACGTGGAGACGCGTCCCAATGGCAATGCCAAGACTCGAGGAGAATCCCGAGGTGTCCCTGGCACCTAGGCAGGCGTCCTGACGTCGCTGAACAAACACGTGTCTGGAAGGGCCCTCCCCGTAGTAACTTGAGAATGTACCCCAGGTTCCGGGCGCAACTCGAGAAAAATCATGAGACTTCCCCCTCGCCGCGAGATGAGGCCCGATTCCCCTGCACTGCGTGCAGAGCAATTCCCTGTTCCACATCAAACGTGAAAGGAGCCTTGATTTCCTTGATGGCACTCCAGAGAAAACCCAAGATCACTGTCTCAAGTCTAGAGAGATCCTGAGGTCACTGGAGCAACAGGAAAGGGCTCCATGGACCCTAAATCAACTCGAGATGAGAGCTTAGTCCCTGGCTTCGACTCAAGGGGAATACCAACTTTCCACAAGCACCTCAAGAGGAGGCTTCTCTCACCTACAGGTATGTGAGAGGGACCCTGAGTTTGTGGCCTCAAGTAGAATGGACACCGAAATGCTCTGACTCGAAGTAAGGCCGGATATCCCTGCAGTGAATTGAATGCAGGCTCGTCTTGCATCTCCCAAGACGAAGGGGTGTCTGAATCCCTTGTGGAGACCACAGAGAAAGACCTAGTTCTCCGCCTCATCGCGACCGGAGGCCTCACATCCTTTGAAAACTCGAGAGGTCCGGGGAGATCAATGCTTCAAAAGGAGACGATGCCTGACTCTTCTTGAAAATGGATAGGAGTCTCAGGATCCCTTTGGCACGTGGAAAGAGACACTGGGTCTTCCGCCTCACGTGGAGACCCGTCCCAATTGCCATGCCAAGACTCGACGAGTATCCCGAGGTGTCCCTCGCACCTAGGCAGGAGTCCTGACTTCGCTGAACAAACACGTGTCTGGAAGGGCCCTCCCCGTAGTAACTTTAGAATGTACACCAGGTTCCGGCCGCAACTCGAGAAAAACCATGAGACATCCCCCTCGCCGCGAGATGTGGTCCGGTTCCCCTGCACAGCGTGCAGAGCAATTCCGTGTTCCACATCAAACGTGAAAGGAGCCTTGATTTCCTTGATGGCACTCCAGAGAAAACCCAAGATCACTGTCTCAAGTCTAGAGGGATCCTGAGGTCACTGGAGCAACAGGAAAGTGCTCCGTGGACCCTAAATCAACTCGAGATGAGAGCTTAGTCCCTGGCTTCGACTCAAGGGTCATACGAACTTTCCACAAGCACCTCAAGAGGAGGCTTCTCTCAGCTACAAGTATGTGAGAGGGACCCTGAGTTTGTGGCCTCAAGTGGAATTGACACGGAGATGCTCTGACTCGAAGTAAGGCCAGATATCCCTGCAGTGAATTGAATGCCGGCTCGTCTTGCATCTCCCAAGACGAAGGGATGTCTGAATCCCCTGTGGAGACAACAGAGAAGGAACTAGTTCTCTGCCTCATTGCGACCGGAGGCCTCACATCCTTTGAAAACTCGAGAGGTCCGCGGAGATCAATACTTCCAAAGGAGACGATGCCTGACTCCTCTTGAAAATAAATAGGAATCCCAGGATCCTGTGGCACGTGGAAAGAGACACTGGGTCTACCGCCTCATGTGGAGCCGCGTCCCAATTGCCATGCCAAGCCTCGGGGAGAATACCGAGTTGTCCATCGAACCTAGGCCTGGGTTTTGACGTCGATGAGCAAAGGCGTGTCTGGAAGGGCACCCCAGTTGTAACTCGAGCATATACCCCAGATTCCGGCCGCAACTCGAGAAAAATCATGAGACTTCCCCCTCGCCCCGAGATGAGGCCCGATTCCGTGCACTGCGTGCAGAGCAATTCCGTGTCCACATCAAATGTGAACGGAGCCTTGATTTCCTTGATGGCACTCCAGAGAAAACCCAAGATCACTGTCTCAAGTCTAGAGGGATCCTGAGGTCACTGGAGCCACACGAAAATGCTCCGTGGACCCCAAATCAACTCGAGATGAGAGCTTAGTCCCTGGCTTCGACTCAAGAGGAATACCAACTTTCCACAAGCACCTCAAGAGGAGGCTTCTCTCAGCTACAGGTATGTGAGAGGGAAACTGAGTTTCTGGCCTCAAGTGGAATGGACACCGAGATGCTCTGACTCAAAGTAAGGCCGGATATCCCTGCAGTGAATTGAATGCAGGCTCGTCTTGCATCTCCCAAGACGAAGGGATGTCTGAATCCCCTGTGGAGACGACAGCGAAAGACCTAGTCCTCCGCCTCAACGCGACTGGAGGCCTCACATCATTTGAAAACTCGAGAGATCTGCGGATATCAATGCTTCCCAAGGAGACGATGCCTGACTCCTCTTGAAAATGGATAGGAGTCCCAGGATCCCTGTGGCAAGTGGAAAGGGACCCTGGGTCTCCCGCCTCACGTGGAGACGGTTCCCAATTGCCATGCCAAGACTCGAGGAGAATCCCGAGGTGTCCCTTGCACCTAGGCAGGAGTCCTGACGTCGCTGAACAAACACGTGTCTGGAAGGTCCCTCCCCGTCGTAACTCGAGAATATACCCCATGTTCCGGCCGCAACTCGAGAAAAACCATGAGACTTCCCCCTCGCCGCAAGATGAGGCCCGATTCCCCTGCACTGCGTGGAGAGCAATTCCGTGTTCCACATCAAACGTGAAAGGAGCCTTGATTTCCTTGATGGCACTCCAGAGAAAACCCAAGATCACTGTCTCAAGTCTAGAGGGATCCTGAGGTCACTGGAGCAACACGAAAGGGCTCCGTGGACCCCAAATCTACTCGAGATGAGAGCTTAGTCCCTGGCTTCGACTCAAGAGGAATACCAACTTTCCACAAGCACCTCAAGAGGAGGCTTCTCTCAGCTACAGGTATGTGAGAGAGACCCTGAGTTTGTGGCCTCAAGTGGAATGGACACCGAGATGCTCTGACTCGAAGTCAGGCAGGATATCCCTGCTGTGAATTGAATGCAGGCTCGTCTTGCATCTCCCAAGACGAAGGGATGTCTGAATCCACTGTGGAGACCACAGAGAAAACCTAGTTCTCCGCCTCATCGCGACCGGAGGCCTCTAATCCTTTGAAAACTCGAGAGGTCCGCGGAGATCAATGCTTCCAAAGGAGACGATGCCTGACTCCTCTTGAAAATGGATAGGAGTCCCAGGATCCCTGTGGCACGTGGAAAGGGACCCGGGGTCTCCCGCCTCACGTGGAGACGGGTCCCAATTGCCATTCCAAGACTCGAGGAGAATCCCGAGGTGTCCCTCGCACCGAGGCAGGAGTCCTGACGTCGCTGAACAAACACGTGTTTGGAAGGGCCCTCCTCGTCGTAACTCGAGAATATACCCCAGGTTCTGGCCGCAACTCGAGAAAAACCATGAGACTTCCCCCTCGCGGCAAGATGAGGCCCGATTCCCCTGCACTGCATGCAGAGCAATTCCGTGTTCCACATCAAACATGAAAGGAGCCTTGATTACCTTGATGGCACTCCAGAGAAAACCCAAGATCAGTGTCTCAATTCTAGAGGGATCCTGAGGTCACTGTAGCAACATGAAAGGGCTTCGTGGGCCGCAAACAACTCGAGATGAGAGCTTCGTCCCTGCCTTCGACTCAAGAGGAATACCAACTTTCCACAAGCACCTCAAGAGGAGGCTTCTGTCACCTTCAGGTATGTGAGAGGGACCCTGAGCTGGTGGCCTCAAGTCGAATGGATAGCGTGATGCTCTGACTCGAAGTAAGGCCGGATATCCCTGCAGTGAATTGAATGCAGGCTCGTTTTGCATCTCCCAAGAGGAAGGGATGTCTGAATCCCCTGTGGAGACCACAGAGAAAGACCTAGTTCTCCGCCTCATCCCGAATTGAGGCCTCACATCCTATGAAACCTCGAGAGGTGTGCGGAGATCAATGCTTCCAAAGGAGACGATGCCTGACTCCTCTTGAAAATGGATAGGGGTCCCAGGATCCCTGTGGCACGTGGAAAGGGACCCTGGGTCTCCCGCCTCACGTGGAGACGCGTCCCAATTGCCATGCCAAGACTCGAGGAGAATCCCGAGTTGTGCCTCGCACCTAGGCAGGAGTCCTGACGTCGCTGAACAAACACGTGTCTGGAAGGGCCCTCCCCGTCGTAACTCGAGAACATACCCCAGGTTCCGGCCGCAACTCGACAAAAACCATGAGAATTCCCCCTCGCCGCGAGATGAGGCCCGATTCCCCTGCACTGCGTGCAGAGCAATTCCGTGTTCCACATCAAACGTGAAAGGAGCCTTGATTTCCTTGATGGCACTCCAGAGAAAAGCCAAGATCACTGTCTCAAGTCTAGAGGGATCCTGAGGTCACTGTAGCAACACGAAAGAGCTCCGTGGACCCCAAATCAACTCGAGATGAGCGCTTACTCCCTGGCTTCGACTCAAGAGGAATACCAACTTTCCACAAGCACCTCAAGATGAGGTTTCTCTCAGCTACATTTATGTGAGAGGGACCCTGAGTGTGTGGCCTCAAATGTAATGGACACCGAGATGCACTGATTCGATTATAGGCCGGATATCCCTGCAGTGAATTGAATGCAGGCTCGTCTTGCATCTCCTAAGAAGAAGGGATGTATGAATCCCCTGTGGAGACCATAGAGAAAGACATTGTTCTCCGCCTCATCGCGACGTGAGTCCTCAAATCCTTTGAGAACTCGAGAGGTCCGCGGAGATCAGTGCTTCCAAAAGAGACGATCCCTGACTCCTCTTGAAAATGGATAGGAGTCCCAGGATCCCTGTGGCACATGGAAAGGGACCCTGGATCTCCCGCCTCACGTGGAGACGCGTCCCAGTTGCCATGCCAAGACTCGAGGAGAATCCCGAGGTGTCTCTCACACCTAGGCAGGAGTCCTGACGGCGCTGAACAAACACGTGTCTGGAACGGACCTCCCCGTCGTAACTCGAGAATATACCCCAGGTTCCGGCCGCAACTCGAGAAAAACCATGAGACTTCCCCCTCGCCGCGAGATGAGGCCCGATTCCCCTGCACTGCGTGCAGAGAAATTCCGTGTTCCACATCAAACGTGAAAGGAGCCTTGATTTCCTTGATGGCACTCCAGAGAAAAAACGAGATCACTGTCTCAAGTCTAGAGGGATCCTGAGGTCACTGTAGCAACACGAAATGGGTCCATGGACCCCAAATCAACTCGTGATGAGAGCTTAGTCACTGGCTTCGACTCTAGAGGAATAGCAACTTTCCACAAGCACCTCAAGAGGAGGCTTCTCTCAGATGAAGTTATGTGAGAGGGCCCTGAGTTGGGGATTCAAATGGAATGGACACCGAGAAGCTCTGACTCGAAGTAAGGCTGGATATCCCTGCAGTGAATTGAATGCAGGCTCATCTTGCATCTCCCAAGACGAAGGGATGTCTGAATGCCCTGTGGAGACCACAGAGAAAGACCTAGATCTCCGCCTCATCGCGACCGGAGGCCTCACATCCTTTGAAAACTTGAGAGGTCCGCGGAGGTCAATGCTTCCAAAGGAGACTATGCCTGACTCCTCTTGAAAATGGATAGGAGTCCCAGGATCCGCCTGGCACCTGGAAAGGGACCCTGAGTCTCCCGCCTCACGTGGAGACGCGTCCCAATTGCCATGCCAAGACTCGAGGATAATCCCGAGGTCTCCCTCACACCTAGGCAGGAGTCCTGACGTCGCTGAGCAAACACGTGTCTGGAAGGGCCCTCCCCGTCGTAACTCGAGAATATACCCCGGGTTCCTGCCGCAACTCGAGAAAAACCATGAGACTTCCCCCTCGCCACGAGATGAGGCCCGATTTACCTGCACTGCATGCAGAGCAATTCCGTGTTCCACATCAAACGTGAAAGGAGCCTTGATTTCCTTGATGGCACTCCAGAGAAAACCCAGGATCACTGTCTCAAGTCTAGAGGGATCCTGAGGTCACTGTAGCAACAAGAAAGGTCTCCGTGGACCCCAAATCAAGTCGAGATGAGAGCTTAGTCCCTGGCTTCGATTCAAGAGGAATACCAACTTTCCACATGCACCTCAAGAAGCGGTTACTGTCAGCTACAGGTATGTGCGAGGGACCCTGAGTTTGTGGCCTCAAGTAGAATGGACACCGAGATGCTCTGACTCGAAGTAAGGCCGGATATCCCTGCAGTGAATTGAATGCAGGCTCGTCTTGCATCTCCCAAGACGAAGGGTTGCCTGAATCCCCTGTGGAGACCACAGAGAAAGACCTAGCCCTCCGCCTCCTCGCGACCGGAGGGCTCATATCCTTTGAAAACTCGAGAGGTCCGCTGAGATCAATACTTCCGAAGGAGACGATGCCTGACTCCTCTTGAAAATGGATAGGAGTCCCAGGATATCTATGAAACGTGGAAAGGGACCCTGGGTCTCCCGCCTCACGTGGAGATGCGTCCAAATTGCCATGCCAAGATTCGAGGAGAATCCCGAGGTGTTCCTCGCACCTAGGCAGGAGTCCTGACTTCGCTGAACAACACGTGTCTGGAAGGGCCCTCCCCATCGTAACTCGAGAATATACCTCAGGTTCCGGCCGCAACTCGAGAAAAACCAAGAGACTTCCCCCTCGCCGCAAGATGAGGCCCGATTCCCCTGCACTGCGTGGAGAGCATTTCCGTGTTCCACATCAAACGTGAAAGGAGCCTTGATTTCCTTGATGGCACTCCAGAGAAAACCCAAGATCACTGTCTCAAGTCTAGAGGGATCCTGAGGTCACTGGAGCAACACGAAAGGGCTCCGTGGACCCCAAATCTACTCGAGATGAGAGCTTAGTCCCTGGCTTCGACTCAAGAGGAATACCAACTTTCCACAAGCACCTCAAGAGGAGGCTTCTCTCAGCTACAGGTATGTGAGAGAGACCCTGAGTTTGTGGCCTCAAGTGGAATGGACACCGAGATGCTCTGACTCGAAGTCAGGCCGGATATCGCTGCAGTGAGTTGAATGCAGGCTCGTCTTCCATCTCCCAAGACGAAGGGATGTCTGAATCCCCTGTGGAGACCACAGAGAAAGACCTAGTCCTCCGCCTCATCGCGACCGGAGGCCTCACATCCTTTGAAAACTCGAGCGGTCCGCGCAGATCAATGCTTCCAAAGGAGACGATGCCTGACACCTCTTGAAATGGATAGGAGTCCCAGGATCCCTGTGGCACGTGGAGGGATCCTGGGTCTCCCGCCTCACGTGGAGACGCGTCCCAATTGCCATGCCAAGACTCGAGGAGAATCCCGAGTTGTCCCTCGCACCTAGGCAGGAGTCCTCACGTGGCTGAACAAACACGTGTCTGGAAGGGTCCTCCCCGTCGCAACTCGAGAATATACCCCAGGTTCCAGCGCAACTCGAGAAAAACCTTGAGCCTTCCCCCTCGCCGCGATATGAGGCCCGATCCCCCTGCACTGCGTGCAGAGCAGTTCCGTGTTCCACATCAAACGTGAAAGGAGCCTTGATTTCCTTGATGGCACTCCAGAGAAAACCCAAGATCACTGTCTCAAGTCTAGAGGGATCCTGAGGTCACTGGAGCAACACGAAAGGGCTCCGTGGACCCCAAATCAACTAGAGATGAGAGCTTCGTCCCTGGCTTCGACTCAAGAGGAATAGCACTTTTCCACAAGCACCTCAAGAGGAGGCTTCTCTCAGCTACAGGTATGTGAGAGGGACCCTGAGTTTGTGGCCTCAAGTGGAATGGACACCGAGATGCTCTGACTCGAAGTAAGGCCGGATATCCCTGCAGTGAAGTGAATGCAGGCTCGTCTTGCATCTCCCAAGACGAAGGGATGTCTGAATCCCCTGTGGAGACCACAGAGAAAGACCTAGTAGTCCGCCTCATCACGACCGGAGGCATCACATCCTTTGAAAACTCGAGAGGTCCGCGGAGATCAATGCATCCAAAGGAGACGATGCCTGACTCCTCTTGAAAATGGATAGGAGTCCCAGGATCCCTGTGGCACGTGGAAAGGGAACCTGGGTCTCCCGCCTCACGTGGAGACGCGTCCCAATTGCCATGCCAAGATTCGAGGAGAATCCCGAGTTGTGCCTCACACCTAGGCAGGAGTCCTGACTTCGCTGAACAAACACGTGTCTGGAAGGGCCCTCCCCGTCGTAACTCGAGAACATACCCCAGGTTCCGGAAGCAACTCGAGAAAAACCATGAGACTTCCCCCTCGCCGTGAGATGAGGCCCGATTCCCCTGCACTGCATGCAGAGCAATTCCGTGTTCCACGTCAAACGTGAAAGGAGCCTTGATTTCCTTGATGGCACTCCAGAGAAAACCCAAGATGGCTTTCTGAAGTCTAGAGGGATCCTGAGGTCACTGTAGCAACAGGAAAGGGCTCCGTGGACCCCAAATCAACTCGAGATGAGAGCGTAGTCCCTGGCTTCGACTCAAGAGGAATACCAACTTTCCAGAAGCACCTCAAGTGGAGGCTTCTCTCAGCTACAGGTATGTGAGAGGGACCCTGAGTTTGTGGCCTCAAGTGGAATGGACACGGAGATGCTCTGACTCGAAGTAAGGCCAGATATCCCTGCAGTGAATTGAATGCAGGCTCGTCTTGCATCTCCCATGACGAAGGGATGTCTGAATCCCCTGTGGAGACCACAGAGAAAGACCTCGTTCTCCGCCTCATCGCGACCAGGACGCCTCACATCCTTTGAAAACTCGAGAGTTCCGCGGAGATCAATGCTTCCAAAGGAGAATGCCTGACTCCTCTTGAAAATGGATAGGAGTCCCAGGATCCTTGTGGCACGTGGAAAGGGACCCTGGGTCTCCCGCCTCACGTGGAGACGAGTCCCAATTGCCATGCCAAGACTCGAGGAGAATCGCGAGGTGTCCCTCGCACCTAGGCAGGAGTCCTGACGTGGCTGAACAAACACGTGTCTGGAAGGGCCCTCCCCGTCGTAACTCTAGAATATACCCCAGGTTTCGGCCACAACTCGAGAAAAACCATGAGACTTCCCCCTCGCCGTGAGATGAGGCCAGATTCCCCTGCACTGCGTGCAGAGCAATTCCGTGTTCCACATCAGACGTTAAAGGAAACTTGATTTCCTTGATGGCACTCCAAAGAAAACCCAAGATCACTGTCTGAAGTCTAGAGGGATCCTGAGGTCACTGGAGCAACACGAAAGGGCTCCGTGGACCCCAAATCAACTCGAGATGAGAGCTTCGTCCCTGGCTTCTACTCTAGAGGAATACCAACTTTCCACAAGCACCTCAAGAGGAGGCTTCTCTGAGATACAGGTATGTGAGAGAAACCCTGAGTTTGTGGCCTCAAGTGCAATGGACACTGTGATGCTCTGACTCGAAGTAAGGCCGGATATCCCTGCTGTGAATTGAATGCAGGCTCGTCTTGCATCTCCCAAGACGAAGGGATGTCTGAATCCACTGTGGAGACCACAGAGAAAACCTAGTTCTCCGCCTCATCGCGACCGGAGGCCTCTAATCCTTTGAAAACTCGAGAGGTCCGCGGAGATCAATGCTTCCAAAGGAGACGATGCCTGACTCCTCTTGAAAATGGATAGGAGTTCCAGGACTCCTGTGGAACTTGGAAAGGGACCCTTGGTCTCCCGCCTCACGTGGAGACGCGTCCCAACTGCCATGCCAAGACTCAAAGAGAATACCGATGTGCCCCTAGAACCTAGGCAGGAGTCCTGACGTCGCTGAACAAACACGTGTCTGGAAGGGCCCTTCCCTTATAACTCGAGAATATACCCCAGGGTCCGTCCGCAACTCAAGAAAAACCATGAGACTTCCCCCTCGCCCCGAGATGAGGCCCGATTCCGTGCACTGCGTGCAGAGCAATACTGTGTTCCACATCAAATGTGAACGGAGCCTTGATTTCCTTGATGGCCCTTCAGAGAAAACCCAAGATCACTGTCTCAAGTCTAGAGCGATTCTGAGGTAACTGGAGCAATAAGAAAATGCTCCGTGGACCCCAAATCAACTCGAGATGAGAGCTTAGTCCCTGGCTTCGTCTCAAGAGGAATACCAACTTTCCACAAGCACCTCAAGAGGAGGCTTCTCTCAGCTACAGGTATGTGAGAGGGAAACTGAGTTTCTGGCCTCAAGTGGAATGGACACCGAGATGCTCTGACTCAAAGTAAGGCCGGATATCCCTGCAGTGAATTGAATGCAGGCTCGTCTTGCATCTCCCAAGACGAAGGGATGTCTGAATCCCCTGTGGAGACGACAGCGAAAGACCTAGTCCTCCGCCTCAACGCGACCGGAGGCCTCACATCATTTGAAAACTCGAGAGATCTGCGGATATCAATGCTTCCCAAGGAGACGATGCCTGACTCCTCTTGAAAATGGATAGGAGTCCCAGGATCCCTGTGGCAAGTGGAAAGGGACCCTGGGTCTCCCGCCTCACGTGGAGACGGGTCCCAATTGCCATGCCAAGACTCGAGGAGAATCCCGAGGTGTCCCTTGCACCTAGGCAGGAGTCCTGACGTCGCTGAACAAACACGTGTCTGGAAGGTCCCTCCCCGTCGTAACTCGAGAATATACCCCATGTTCCGGCCGCAACTCGAGAAAAACCATGAGACTTCCCCCTCGCCGCAAGATGAGGCCCGATTCCCCTGCACTGCGTGGAGAGCAATTCCGTGTTCCACATCAAACGTGAAAGGAGCCTTGATTTCCTTGATGGCACTCCAGAGAAAACCCAAGATCACTGTCTCAAGTCTAGAGGGATCCTGAGGTCACTGGAGCAACACGAAAGGGCTCCGTGGACCCCAAATCTACTCGAGATGAGAGCTTAGTCCCTGGCTTCGACTCAAGAGGAATACCAACTTTCCACAAGCACCTCAAGAGGAGGCTTCTCTCAGCTACAGGTATGTGAGAGAGACCCTGAGTTTGTGGCCTCAAGTAGAATGGACACCGAGATGCTCTGACTCGAAGTCAGGCCGGATATCGCTGCAGTGAGTTGAATGCAGGCTCGTCTTGCATCTCCCAAGACGAAGGGATGTCTGAATCCCCTGTGGAGACCACAGAGAAAGACCTAGTCCTCCGCCTCATCGCGACCGGAGGCCTCACATCCTTTGAAAACTCGAGCGGTCCGCGCAGATCAATGCTTCCAAAGGAGACGATGCCTGACACCTCTTGAAATGGATAGGAGTCCCAGGATCCCTGTGGCACATGGGGGGATCCTGGGTCTCCCGCCTCACGTGGAGACGCGTCCCAATTGCCATGCCAAGACTCAAGGAGAATCCCGAGTTGTCCCTCGCACCTAGGCAGGAGTCCTCACGTGGCTGAACAAACACGTGTCTGGAAGGGTCCTCCCCGTCGCAACTCGAGAATATACCCCAGGTTCCAGCGCAACTCGAGAAAAACCTTGAGACTTCCCCCTCGCCGCGAGATGAGGCCCGATTCCCCTGCACTGCGTGCAGAGCAGTTCCGTGTTCCACATCAAACGTGAAAGGAGCCTTGATTTCCTTGATGGCACTCCAGAGAAAACCCAAGATCACTGTCTCAAGTCTAGAGGGATCCTGAGGTCACTGGAGCAACACGAAAGGGCTCCGTGGACCCCAAATCAACTAGAGATGAGAGCTTCGTCCCTGGCTTCGACTCAAGAGGAATTGCACCTTTCCACAAGCACCTCAAGAGGAGGCTTCTCTCAGCTACAGGTATGTGAGAGGGACCCTGAGTTTGTGGCCTCAAGGGGAATGGACACCGAGATGCTCTGACTCGAAGTAAGGCCGGATATCCCTGCAGTGAAGTGAATCCAGGCTCGTCTTGCATCTCCCAAGACGAAGGGATGTCTGAATCCCCTGTGGAGACCACAGAGAAAGACCTAGTAGTCCGCCTCATCACGACCGGAGGCATCACATCCTTTGAAAACTCGAGAGGTCCGCGGAGATCAATGCTTCCAAAGGAGACGATGCCTGACTCCTCTTGAAAATGGATAGGAGTCCCAGGATCCCTGTGGCACATGGAAAGGGACCCTGGGTCTCCCGCCTCACGTGGAGACGCGTCCCAAATGCCATGCCAAGATTCGAGGAGAATCCCGAGTTGTGCCTCACACCTAGGCAGGAGTCCTGACTTCGCTGAACAAACACGTGTCTGGAAGGGCCCTCCCCGTCGTAACTCGAGAACATACCCCAGATTCCGGCCGCAACTCGAGAAAAACCATGAGACTTCCCCCTCACCGCGAGATGAGGCCCGATTCCCCTGCACTGCATGCAGAGCAATTCCGTGTTCCACGTCAAACGTGAAAGGAGCCTTGATTTCCTTGATGGCACTCCAGAGAAAACCCAAGATGGCTTTCTGAAGTCTAGAGGGATCCTGAGGTCACTGGAGCAACAAGAAAGGGCTCCGTGGACCCCAAATCAACTCGAGATGAGAGCGTAGTCCCTGGCTTCGACTCAAGAGGAATACCAACTTTCCAGAAGCACCTCAAGAGGAGGATTCTCTGAGATACAGGTATTTGAGAGAAACCCTGAGTTTGTGGCCTCAAGTGCAATGGACACTGTGATGCTCTGACTCGAAGTAAGGCCGGATATCCCTGCTGTGAATTGAATGCAGGCTCGTCTTGCATCTCCCAAGATGAAGGGATGTCTGAATCCACTGTGGAGACCACAGAGAAAACCTAGTTTTCCGCCTCATCGCGACCGGAGGCCTCTAATCCTTTGAAAACTCGAGAGGTCCGCGGAGATCAATGCTTCCAAAGGAGACGATGCCTGACTCCTCTTGAAAATGGATAGGAGTCCCAGGATCCCTGTGGCACGTGGAAAGGGACACGGGGTCTCCCGCCTCACGTGGAGACGGGTCCCAATTGCCATTCCAAGACTCGAGGAGAATCCCGAGGTGTCCCTCGCACCTAGGCAGGAGTCCTGATGTCGCTGAAGAAACACGTGTTTGGAAGGGCCCTCCCCGTCGTAACTCGAGAATATACCCCAGGTTCCGGCCGCAACTCGAGAAAAACCATGAGACTTCCCCCTCGCGGCAAGATGAGGCCCGATTCCCCTGCACTGCATGCAGAGCAATTCCGTGTTCCACATCAAACGTGAAAGGAGCCTTGATTACCTTGATGGCACTCCAGAGAAAACCCAAGATCAGTGTCTCAATTCTAGAGGGATCCTGAGGTCACTGTAGCAACATGAAAGGGCTTCGTGGGCCGCAAACAACTCGAGATGAGAGCTTCGTCCCTGCCTTCGACTCAAGAGGAATACCAACTTTCCACAAGCACCTCAAGAGGAGGCTTCTGTCACCTTCAGGTATGTGAGAGGGACCCTGAGCTGGTGGCCTCAAGTCGAATGGATAGCGTGATGCTCTGACTCGAAGTAAGGCCGGATATCCCTGCAGTGAATTGAATGCAGGCTCGTTTTGCATCTCCCAAGAGGAAGGGTTGTCTGAATCCCCTGTGGAGACCACAGAGAAAGACCTAGTTCTCCGCCTCATCCCGAATTGAGGCCTCACATCCTTTGAAACCTCGAGAGGTGTGCGGAGATCAATGCTTCCAAAGGAGACGATGCCTGACTCCTCTTGAAAATGGATAGGGGTCCCAGGATCCCTGTGGCACGTGGAAAGGGACCCTGGGTCTCCCGCCTCACGTGGAGACGCGTCCCAATTGCCATGCCAAGACTCGAGGAGAATCCCGAGTTGTGCCTCGCACCTAGGCAGGAGTCCTGACGTCGCTGAACAAACACGTGTCTGGAAGGGCCCTCCCCGTCGTAACTCGAGAACATACCCCAGGTTCCGGCCGCAACTCGACAAAAACCATGAGAATTCCCCCTCGCCGCGAGATGAGGCCCGATTCCCCTGCACTGCGTGCAGAGCAATTCCGTGTTCCACATCAAACGTGAAAGGAGCCTTGATTTCCTTGATGGCACTCCAGAGAAAACCCAAGATCACTGTCTCAAGTCTAGAGGGATCCTGAGGTCACTGTAGCAACACGAAAGAGCTCCGTGGACCCCAAATCAACTCGAGATGAGAGCTTACTCCCTGGCTTCGACTCAAGAGGAATACCAACTTTCCACAAGCACCTCAAGATGAGGTTTCTCTCAGCTACATTTATGTGAGAGGGACCCTGAGTGTGTGGCCTCAAATGTAATGGACACCGAGATGCACTGATTCGATTATAGGCCGGATATCCCTGCAGTGAATTGAATGCAGGCTCGTCTTGCATCTCCTAAGAAGAAGGGATGTATGAATCCCCTGTGGAGACCATAGAGAAAGACATTGTTCTCCGCCTCATCGCGACGTGAGTCCTCAAATCCTTTGAGAACTCGAGAGGTCCGCGGAGATCAATGCTTCCAAAAGAGACGATCCCTGACTCCTCTTGAAAATGGATAGGAGTCCCAGGATCCCTGTGGCACATGGAAAGGGAACCTGGATCTCCCGCCTCACGTGGAGACGCATCCCAATTTCCATGCCAAGACTCGAGGAGAATCCCGAGGTGTCCCTCGCTCCTAGGCAGGAGTCCTGACATCGCTGAACAAACACGTGTCTGGAAGGGCCCTCCCCGTCGTAACTCGAGAATATACCCCAGGTTCCGGCCGCAACTCGAGAAAAACCATGAGACTTCCCCCTCGCCGCGAGATGAGGCCCGATTCCCCTGCACTGCGTGCAGAGAAATTCCGTGTTCCACATCAAACGTGAAAGGAGCCTTGATTTCCTTGATGGCACTCCAGAGAAAAAACGAGATCACTGTCTCAAGTCTAGAGGGATCCTGAGGTCACTGTAGCAACACGAAATGGGTCCATGGACCCCAAATCAACTCGTGATGAGAGCTTAGTCACTGGCTTCGACTCTAGAGGAATAGCAACTTTCCACAAGCACCTCAAGAGGAGGCTTCTCTCAGATGAAGTTATGTGAGAGGGCCCTGAGTTGGGGATTCAAATGGAATGGACACCGAGAAGCTCTGACTCGAAGTAAGGCTGGATATCCCTGCAGTGAATTGAATGCAGGCTCATCTTGCATCTCCCAAGACGAAGGGATGTCTGAATGCCCTGTGGAGACCACAGAGAAAGACCTAGATCTCCGCCTCATCGCGACCGGAGGCCTCACATCCTTTGAAAACTTGAGAGGTCCGCGGAGGTCAATGCTTCCAAAGGAGACTATGCCTGACTCCTCTTGAAAATGGATAGGAGTCCCAGGATCCGCGTGGCACCTGGAAAGGGACCCTGGGTCTCCCGCCTCACGTGGAGACGCGTCCCAATTGCCATGCCAAGACTCGAGGATAATCCCGAGGTGTCCCTCACACCTAGGCAGGAGTCCTGACGTCGCTGAGCAAACACGTGTTTGGAAGGGCCCTCCCCGTCGTAACTCGAGAATATAACCCGGGTTCCTGCCGCAACTCGAGAAAAACCATGAGACTTCCCCCTCGCCACGAGATGAGGCCCGATTTACCTGCACTGCATGCAGAGCAATTCCGTGTTCCACATCAAACGTGAAAGGAGCCTTGATTTCCTTGATGGCACTCCAGAGAAAACCCAGGATCACTGTCTCAAGTCTAGAGGGATCCTGAGGTCACTGTAGCAACAAGAAAGGTCTCCGTGGACCCCAAATCAAGTCGAGATGAGAGCTTAGTCCCTGGCTTCGATTCAAGAGGAATACCAACTTTCCACATGCACCTCAAGAAGCGGTTTCTGTCAGCTACAGGTATGTGCGAGGGACCCTGAGTTTGTGGCCTCAAGTAGAATGGACACCGAGATGCTCTGACTCGAAGTAAGGCCGGATATCCCTGCAGTGAATTGAATGCAGGCTCGTCTTGCATCTCCCAAGACGAAGGGTTGCCTGAATCCCCTGTGGAGACCACAGAGAAAGACCTAGCCCTCCGCCTCCTCGCGACCGGAGGCCTCATATCCTTTGAAAACTCGAGAGGTCCGCTGAGATCAATACTTCCGAAGGAGACGATGCCTGACTCCTCTTGAAAATGGATAGGAGTCCCAGGATATCTATGACACGTGGAAAGGGACCCTGGGTCTCCCGCCTCACGTGGAGACGCGTCCAAATTGCCATGCCAAGACTCGAGGAGAATCCCGAGGTGTCCCTCGCACCTAGGCAGGAGTCCTGACGTCGCTGAACAACACGTGTCTGGAAGGGCCCTCCCCATCGTAACTCGAGAATATACCTCAGGTTCCGGCCGCAACTCGAGAAAAACCATGAGACTTCCCCCTCGCCGCAAGATGAGGCCCGATTCCCCTGCACTGCGTGGAGAGCATTTCCGTGTTCCACATCAAACGTGAAAGGAGCCTTGATTTCCTTGATGGCACTCCAGAGAAAACCCAAGATCACTGTCTCAAGTCTAGAGGGATCCTGAGGTCACTGTAGCAACACGAAAGGGCTCCGTGGACCCCAAATCAACTAGAGATGAGAGCTTCGTCCCTGGCTTCGACTCAAGAGGAATAGCACTTTTCCACAAGCACCTCAAGAGGAGGCTTCTCTCAGCTACAGGTATGTGAGAGGGACCCTGAGTTTGTGGCCTCAAGTGGAATGGACACCGAGATGCTCTGACTCGAAGTAAGGCCGGATATCCCTGCAGTGAAGTGAATGCAGGCTCGTCTTGCATCTCCCAAGACGAAGGGATGTCTGAATCCCCTGTGGAGACCACAGAGAAAGACCTAGTAGTCCGCCTCATCACGACCGGAGGCATCACATCCTTTGAAAACTCGAGAGGTCCGCGGAGATCAATGCATCCAAAGGAGACGATGCCTGACTCCTCTTGAAAATGGATAGGAGTCCCAGGATCCCTGTGGCACGTGGAAAGGGAACCTGGGTCTCCCGCCTCACGTGGAGACGAGTCCCAATTGCCATGCCAAGACTCGAGGAGAATCGCGAGGTGTCCCTCGCACCTAGGCAGGAGTCCTGACGTCGCTGAACAAACACGTGTCTGGAAGGGCCCTCCCCGTCGTAACTCGAGAATATACCCCAGGTTTCGGCCACAACTCGAGAAAAACCATGAGACTTCCCCCTCGCCGTGAGATGAGGCCAGATTCCCCTGCACTGCGTGCAGAGCAATTCCGTGTTCCACATCAGACGTTAAAGGAGACTTGATTTCCTTGATGGCACTCCAAAGAAAACCCAAGATCACTGTCTGAAGTCTAGAGGGATCCTGAGGTCACTGGAGCAACACGAAAGGGCTCCGTGGACCCCAAATCAACTCGAGATGAGAGCTTCGTCCCTGGCTTCTACTCTAGAGGAATACCAACTTTCCACAAGCACCTCAAGAGGAGGCTTCTCTGAGATACAGGTATGTGAGAGAAACCCTGAGTTTGTGGCCTCAAGTGCAATGGACACTGTGATGCTCTGACTCGAAGTAAGGCCGGATATCCCTGCTGTGAATTGAATGCAGGCTCGTCTTGCATCTCCCAAGACGAAGGGATGTCTGAATCGACTGTGGAGACCACAGAGAAAACCTAGTTCTCCGCCTCATCGCGACCGGAGGCCTCTAATCCTTTGAAAACTCGAGAGGTCCGCGGAGATCAATGCTTCCAAAGGAGACGATGCCTGACTCCTCTTGAAAATGGATAGGAGTCCCAGGATCCCTGTGGCACGTGGAAAGGGACCCGGGGTCTCCCGCCTCACGTGGAGACGGGTCCCAATTGCCATTCCAAGACTCGAGGAGAATCCCGAGGTGTCCCTCGCACCTAGGCAGGAGTCGTGACGTCGCTGAACAAACACGTGTCTGGAAGGGCCCTCCCCGTCGTAACTCCAGAATATACCCCAGGTTCCGGCCGCAACTCGAGAAAAACCATGAGACTTCCCCCTCGCGGCAAGATGAGGCCCGATTCCCCTGCACTGCATGCAGAGCAATACCGTGTTCCACATCAAACGTGAAAGGAGCCTTGATTACCTTGAATGCACTCCAGAGAAAACCCAAGATCACTGTCTCAATTCTAGAGGGATCCTGAGGTCACTGTAGCAACACGAAAGGGCTTCGTGGGCCGCAAACAACTCGAGATGAGAGCTTCGTCCCTGCCTTTCACTCAAGAGGAATACCAACTTTCCACAAGCACCTCAAGAGGAGGCTTCTGTCACCTTCAGGTATGTGAGAGGGACCCTGAGCTGGTGGCCTCAAGTCGAATGGATAGCGTGATGCTCTGACTCGAAGTAAGGCCGGATATCCCTGCGTTGAATTGAATGCAGGCTCGTTTTGCATCTCCCAAGAGGAAGGGATGTCTGAATCCCCTGTGGAGACCACAGAGAAAGACCTAGTTCTCCGCCTCATCCCGAATTGAGGCCTCACATTCTTTGAAACCTCGAGAGGTGTGCGGAGATCAATGCTTCCAAAGGAGACGATGCCTGACTCCTCTTGAAAATGGATAGGGGTCCCAGGATCCCTGTGGGACGTGGAAAAGGACCCTGGGTCTCCCGCCTCACATGGAGACTCGTCCCAATTGCCATGCCAAGACTCGAGGAGAATCCCGAGTTGTGCCTCGCACCTAGGCAGGAGTCCTGACGTCGCTGAACAAACACGTGTCTGGAAGGGCCCTCCCCGTCGTAACTCGAGAACATACCCCAGGTTCCGGCCGCAACTCGACAACAAGCATGAGAATTCCCCCTCGCCGCGAGATGAGGCCCGATTCCCCTGCACTGCGTGCAGAGCAATTCCGTGTTCCACATCAAACGTGAAAGGAGCCTTGATTTCCTTGATGGCACTCCAGAGAAAAGCCCAGATCACTGTCTCAAGTCTAGAGGGATCCTGAGGTCACTGTAGCAACACGAAAGAGCTCCGTGGACCCCAAATCAACTCGAGATGAGAGCTTACTCCCTGGCTTCGACTCAAGAGGAATACCAACTTTCCACAAGCACCTCAAGATGAGGTTTCTCTCAGCTACATTTATGTGAGAGGGACCCTGAGTGTGTGGCCTCAAATGTAATGGACACCGAGATGCACTGATTCGAATAAAGGCCGGATATCCCTGCAGTGAATTGAATGCAGGCTCGTCTTGCATCTCCTAAGAAGAAGGGGTGTATGAATCCCCTGTGGAGACCATAGAGAAAGACATTGTTCTCCGCCTCATCGCGACGTGAGTCCTCACATCCTTTGAGAACTCGAGAGGTCCGCGGAGATCAATGCTTCCAAAGGAGACGATGCCTGACTCCTCTTGAAAATGGATAGGAGTCCCAGGATCCCTGTGGCACATGGAAAGGGACCCTGGATCTCCCGCCTCACGTGGAGACGCGTCCCAATTGCCATGCCAAGACTCGAGGAGAATCCCGAGGTGTCCCTCACACCTAGGCAGGAGTCCTGACGTCGAGGAACAAACACGTGTCCGGACGGGCCCTCCCCGTCGTAACTCGAGAATATACCACAGGTTCCGGCCGCAACTTAAGAAAAACGATGAGACTTCCCCCTCGTCGCGAGACGAGGCCCGATTCCCCTGCACTGCGTGCAGAGCAATTCCGTGTTCCACATCAAACGTGAAAGGAGCCTTGATTTCCTTGATGGCACTCCAGAGAAAACCCAAGATCACTGTCTCAAGTCTAGAGGGATCCTGAGGTCACTGGAGCAACACGAAAGGGCTCCGTGGACCCCAAATCAACTCGAGATTAGAGCTTAGTCCCTGGCTTCGACTCAAGAGGAATACCAACTTTACACAAGCACCTCAAGAGGAGGCTTCTCTCAGCTACAGGTATGTGAGAGGGACCCTGAGTTTGTGGCCTCCAGTGGAATGGACACCGAGATACTCTGACTCGAAGTAAGGCCGGATATCCCTGCAGTGAATTGAATGCAGGCTCGTCTTGCATCTCCCAAGACAAAGGGATGATTTATTCCCCTGTGGAGACCACAGAGAAAGACCTAGTCGTCCAACTCAACGCGACCGGAGGCCTCACATCCTTTGAAAACTCGAGAGGTCCGCGGAGATAAATGCTTCCAGAGGAGACGATGCCTGCCTCCTCTTGAAAATGGATAGGAGTCCCAGGATCCCTGTGGCACGTGGAAAGGGAACCTGGGTCTCCCGCCTCACGTGGAGAAGCGTCCCAATTGCCATGCCAAGAATCGAGGAAAATCCCGAGGTGTCCCTCGCACCTAGGCAGGAGTCCGGACGTCGCTGAACAAACACGTGTCTGGAAGGGCCCTCCCCGTCGTAACTCGTGAATATACCCCAGGTTCCGGCCGCAACTCGAGAAAAACCATGAGACTTCCCCCTCGCCGCGAAATGAGGCCTGATTCCCCAGCATTGCGTGCAGAGCAATTCCGTGTTCCACATCAAACGTGAAAGGATCGTTTATTTCCTTGATGGCACTCCAGAGAAAACCCAAGATCACTGTCTCAAATCTAGAGGGATCCTGAGGTCACTGGAGCAACACGAAAGGGCTCCTTGGACCCCAAATCAACTTGAGATGAGAGCTTTTCCCTGGCTTCGACTCAAGAGGAATACCAACTTTCCACAAGCACCTCAAGAGGAGGCTTCTCTCAGCTACAGGTATGTGAGAGGGACCCTGAGTTTGTGGCCTCAAGTGGAATGGACACCGAGATGCTCTGACTCGAAGTAAGGCCGGATATCCCTGCAGTGAATTGAATGCAGGCTCGTCTTGCATCTCCCAAGACGAAGGGATGTCTGAATCCCCTGTGGAGACCACAGAGAAAGACCTAGTCCTCTGCCTCAACGCGACCGGAGGCCTCACATCCTTTGAAAACTCGAGAGGTGTGCGGAGATCAATGCTTACAAAGGAGACGATGCCTGACTCCTCTAGAATATAGATAGGAGTCCCAGGATCCCTGTGGCACGTTGAAAGGGACTCTGGGTCTCCCGCCTCACGTGGAGACGCGTCCCTATTGCCATGCCAAGACTCGAGGAGAATCCCGAGGTGTCCCTCGCACCTAGGCAGGAGTCCTGACGTCGCTGAACAAACACGTGTCTGGAAGGGCCCTCCCCGTCGTAAGTCGAGAATATACCCCAGGTTCCGGCCGCAACTCGAGAAAAACCATGAGACTTCCCCTTCGCCGCGAGATAGGGCCCGATTCCCCTGCACTGCGTGCAGAGCAATTCCGTGTTCCACATCAAACGTGAAAGGAGCCTTGATTTCCTTGATGGCACTCCAGAGAAAACCCAAGATCACTGTCTCACGTCTAGAGGGATCCTGAGGTCACTGGAGCAACACGAAAGGGCTCCGTGGACCCCAAATCAACTCGAGATGAGAGCTTAGTCCTTGGCTTCGACTCAAGTGGAATACTAACATTCCACAAGCACCTCAAGAGGTGGCTTCTCTCAGCTACAGGTATGTGAGAGGGACCCTGAGTTTGTGGCCTGAAGTGGAATGGACACCGAGATGCTCTGACTCGAAGTAAGGCCGGATATCCCTGCAGTGAATTGAATGCAGGCTCGTCTTGCATCTCCCAAGACGAAGGGATGTCTGAATCCCCTGTGGAGACCACAGAGAAAGACCTAGTCCTCTGCCTCAACGCGACCGGAGGCCTCACATCCTTTGAAAACTCAAGAGGTGTGCGGAGATCAATGCTTCCAAAGGAGACGATGCCTGACTCCTCTAGAATATAGATAGGAGTCCCAGGATCCCTGTGGCACGTTGAAAGGGACACTGGGTCTCCCGCCTCACGTGGAGACGCGTCCCTATTGCCATGCCAAGACTCGAGGAGAATCCCGAGGTGTCCCTCGCACCTAGGCAGGAGTCCTGACGTCGCTGAACAAACACGTGTCTGGAAGGGCCCTCCCCGTTCTAAGTCGAGAATATACCCCAGGTTCCGGCCGCAACTCGAGAAAAACCATGAGACTTCCCCCTCGCCGCGGGAAGAGGCCCGATTGCCCTACACTGCGTGCCGAGCAATTCCGTGTTCCACATCAAACGAGAAAGGAGCCTTGATTTCCTTGATAGCACTCCAGAGAAAACCCAAGATCACTGTCTCATGTCTAGAGGGATCCTGAGGTCACTGGAGCAACACGAAAGGGCTCCGTGGACCCCAAATCAACTCGAGATGAGAGCTTAGTCCCTGGCTTCGACTCAAGAGGAATACCAACTTTCCACAAGCACCTCAAGAGGAGGCTTCTCTCAGCTACAAGTATGTGAGAGGGACCCTGAGTTTGTGGCCTCAAGTGGAATGGACACCGAGATGCTCTGACTCGACGTAAGGCCGGATATCCCTGCAGTGAATTGAATGCAGGCTCGTCTTGCATCTCCCAAGATGAAGGGATGTCTGAATCAACATTGAAGACGACAGAGAAAGACCAAGTTCTCCCCCTCATCGCGAACTGAGGCCTCACATCCTTTGAAAACTCAAGAGGTCCGCGGAGATCAATGCTTCCAAAGGAGACGATGCCTGACTCCTCTTGAAAATGGATAGGAGTCCCAGTATCCCTGTGGCACGTGGAAAGGGACCCTGGGTCTCCCGCCTCACGTGGAGACGCGTCCCAATTGCATGCCAAGACTCGAGGAGACTCCCGAGGTGTCCCTCGCACCTAGGCAGGAGTCCTGACGTCGCTGAACAAACACGTGTCTGGAAGGGCCCTCCCCGTCATAACTCGAGAATATACCCCAGGTTCTGGCCGCAACTCGAGAAAATCCATGAGACTTCCCCCTCGCCGTGAGATGAGGCCCGATTCCCCTGCACTGCGTGCAGAGCAATTCCGTGTTCCACATCAAACGTGAAAGGAGCCTTGACTTCCTTGATGGCACTCCAGAGAGTATCCAAGATCACTGTCTCAAGTCTAGGGGGATCCTGAGGTCACTGGAGCAACATGAAAGGGCTCCGTGGACCCCAAATCAACTCGAGATGAGAGCTTAGTCCCTGGCTTCGAATCAAGAGGAATACCAAGTTTCCACAAGCACCTCAAGAGGAGGCTTCTCTCAGCTACAGGTATGTGAGAGGGACCCTGAGTTTGTGGCCTCAAGTGGAATGGACACCGAGATGCTCTGACTCGAAGTAAGGCCGGATATCCCTGCAGTGAATTGAATGCAGGCTCGTATTGCATCTCCCAAGACGAAGGGATGTCTGAATCCCATGTGGAGACCACAGAGAAAGACGGAGTTCTCCGCCTCATCGCGACCGGAGGCCTCACATCCTTTGAAAACCGCGAAGATCAATGCTTCCAAAGGAGACGATGCCTGACTACTTTTGAAAATGGATAGGAGTCTCAGGATCCCTTTGGCACGTGGAAAGAGACACTGGGTCTTCCGCCTCACGTGGAGACCCGTCCCAATTGCCATGCCAAGACTCGACGAATATCCCGAGGTGTCCCTCGCACCTAGGCAGGAGTCCTGACTTCGCTGAACAAACACGTGTCTTGAAGGGCCCTCCCCGTAGTAACTTTAGTGTGTACCCCAGGTTCCGGCAGCAACTCGAGAAAAAACCATGAGACTTCCCCCTCGCTGCGAGATGAGGCCCGATTCCCCTGCACAGCGTGCAGAGCAATTTCGTGTTCCACATCAAACGTGAAAGGAGCCTTGATTTCCTTGATGGCACTCCAGAGATAACCCAAGATCACTGTCTCAATTCTAGAGGGATCCTGAGGTCACTGTAGCAACACGAAAGGGCTCCGTAGACCCCAAATCAACTCGAGATGAGAGCTTAGTCCCTGGCTTCGACTCAAGAGGAACACCAACTTTCCACAAGCACTTCAAGAGGAGGCTTCTCTCAGCTACAGGTATGTGAGTGGGACCCTGAGTTTGTGGCCATAAGTGGAATGAACACCGAGATGCTCAGTCTCGAAGTAAGGCCGGATATCCCTGCAGTGAATTGAGTGCAGGCTCGTCTTGCATCTCCAAGACGAAGGGATGTTTCCATCCCCTGTGGAGATCAGAGAGAAAGACCTAGTCCTCCGCCTCATCGAGACCGGAGGCCTCACATCCTTTGAAAACTCGAGAGGTCCGCGGAGATCAATGCTTCCAAAGGAGACGATGCCTGACTCCTCTTGCAAATGGATAGGAGTCCCAGGATCCCTGTGGCACGTGGAAAGGGACCCTGGGTCTCCCGCCTCACGTGGAGACGTGTCCCAATTGCCATGCCAAGACTCGAGGAGAATCCCGAGGTGTCCCTCGCACCTAGACAGGAGTCCTGACGTCGCTGAACAAACACGTGTCTGGAAGGGCCCTCCCCGTCGTAAGTCGAGAATATACCCCAGGTTCCGGCCGCAACTCGAGAAAAACCAGGAGACTTCCCCCTTGCCGCGAGATGAAGCCCGATTCCCCTGCACTGCGTGCAGAGCAATTCCGTGTTCCACATCAAACGTGAAAGGAGCCTTGATTTCCTTGATGGCACTCCAGAGAAAACCCAAGATCACTGTCTCAAGTCTAGAGGGATCCTGAGGTCACTGGAGCAACATGAAAGGGCTCCGTGGACCCCAAATCAACTCGAGATGAGAGCTTAGTCCCTGACTTCGACTCAAGAGGAATACCAACTTTCCAAAAGCACCTCAAGAGGAGGCTTCTCTCAGCTACAGATATGTGAGAGGCACCCTGAGCTTGTGGCTGCAAGTGAAATGGACACCGAGATGCTCTGACTCGAAGTAAGGCCGGATATCCCTGCAGTTAATTGAGTGCAGGCTCGTCTTGCATCTCCCAAGACGAAGGGATGTCTGAATCCCCTGTGGAGACCACAGAGATAGACCTAGTTCTCCGCCTCATCGCGACCGGAAGCCTCACATCCTTTGAAAACTCGAGAGTTCCGCGGAGATCAATGCTTCCAAAGGAGACGATGCCTGACTCCTCTTGAAAATGGATAGGAGTCCCAGGATCCCTGTGGCACGTGGAAAGGGACCCTGGGTCTCCCGCCTCACGTGGAGACGCGTCCCAATTGCCATGCCAATACTCGAGGAGAATCCCGAGGTGTCCCTCGCACCTAGGCAGGAGTCCTGACGTCGAGGAACAAACACGTGTCCGGACGGGCCCTCTCCGTCATAACTCGGGAATATACCACAGGTTCCGGCCGCAACTTAAGAAAAACCATGAGACTTACCCCTCGTCGCGAGACGAGGCCCGATTCCCCTGCACTGCGTGCAGAGCAATTCCGTGTTCCACATCAAACGTGAAAGGAGCCTTGATTTCCTTGATGGCACTCCAGAGAAAACCCAAGATCACTGTCTCAAGTCTAGAGGGATCCTGAGGTCACTGGAGCAACACGAAAGGGCTCCGTGGACCCCAAATCAACTCGAGATGAGAGCTTAGTCCCTGGCTTCGACTCAAGAGGAATACCAACAATACACAAGCACCTCAAGTGGAGGCTTCTCTCAGCTACAGGTATGTGAGAGGGACCCTGATTATGTGGCCTCAAGTGGAATGGACACCGAGATGCTCTGACTCAATGTAAGGCCGGATATCCCTGCAGTGAATTGAATGCAGGATCGTCTTGCATCTCCCAAGACGAAGGGATTTCTGAATCCCCTGTGGAGACCACAGAGAAAGTACTAGTCCTCCGCCTCATCGTGACCGGAGGCCTCACATCCTTTGAAAACTCGAGAGGTCTGCAGAGATCAATGCTTCCAAAGGAGACGATGCCTGACTCCTCTTGAAAATGGATAGGAGTCCCAGGATCCCTGTGGCACGTGGAAAGGGAACCTGGGTCTCCCGCTTCACGTGGAGACGCGGCCCAAATGCCATGCCAAGACTCGAGGAGAATCCCGAGTTGTCCCTCACACCTAGGCAGTAGTCCTGACGTCGCTGAACAAACACGTGTCTGGAAGGGCCCTCCCCGTCGTAACTCGAGAATATACCCCAGGTTCCGGCCGCAACTCGAGAAAAACCATGAGACTTCCCCCTCGCCGCGAGATGAGGCCCGATTCCCCTGCACTGCCTGCAGAGCAATTCCGTGTTCCACATCAAGCGTGAAAGGAGCCTTGATTTCCTTGATGGCACTCCAGAGAAAACCCAAGATCACTGTCTCAAGTCTAGAGAAATTCTGAGGTCACTGGAGCAAAAAGTAAGGGCTCCGTGGACCCCAAATAAACTCTAGATGAGAGCTTAGTCCCTGGCTTCGACTCAAGAGGAATACCAACTTTTCACAACCACCTCAAGAGGAGGCTTCTCTCAGCTACAGGTATATTTGAGGGACCCTGAGTTTGTGGCCTCAAGTGGAATGGACACCGAGATGCTCTGACTCGAAATAAGGCCGGATATCCCTGCAGTGAATTGAAAGCAGGCTCGTCTTGCATCTCCCAAGATGTCGTGATGTCTGTATCCCCTGTGGAGACCACAGAGAAAGACCTAGTTCTCCACCTCATCGCGACCGGACGCCTCACATACTTTGAAAACTTGAGAGGTCCACGGAGATCAATGCTTCCAAAGGAGACGATGCCTGACTCCTCTTGAAAATGGATAGGAGTCCCAGGATCCCTGTGACACGTGGAAAGGGACCCTGGGTCTCCCGCCTCACGTGGAGACGCGTCCCAATTGCCATGCCAAGACTAGTGGAGAATCGCGAAGTGTCCCTCGCACCTAGGCAGGAGTCCTGACGTCGCTGAACAAACACGTGTCTGGAAGGGCCCTCCCCGTCTTAACTCGAGAATATACCCCAGGTTCCGGCCGCAACTCGAGAAAAACCATGAGACTTCCCCCTCGCCGCGAGATAGGGCCCGATTCCCCTGCACTGCGTGCAGAGCAATTCCGTGTTCCACATCAAACGTGAAAGGAGCCTTGATTTCCTTGATGGCACTCCAGAGAAAACCCAAGATCACTGTCTCACGTCTCGAGGGATCCTGAGGTCACTGGAGCAACACGAAAGGGCTCCGTGGACCCCAAATCAACTCGAGATGAGAGCTTAGTCCTTGGCTTCGACTCAAGAGGAATACTAACATTCCACAAGCACCTCAAGAGGTGGCTTCTCTCAGCTACAGGTATGTGAGAGGGACCCTGAGTTTGTGGCCTGAAGTGGAATGGACACGGTGATGCTCTGACTCGAAGTAAGGCCGGATATCCCTGCAGTGAATTGAATGCAGGCTCGTCTTGCATCTCCCAAGACGAAGGGATGTCTGAATCCCCTGTGGAGACCACAGAGAAAGACCTAGTCCTCTGCCTCAACGCGACCGGAGGCCTCACATCCTTTGAAAACTCAAGAGGTGTGCGGAGATCAATGCTTCCAAAGGAGACGATGCCTGACTCCTCTAGAATATAGATAGGAGTCCCAGGATCCCTGTGGCACGTTGAAATGGACCCTGGGTCTCCCGCCTCACGTGGAGACTCGTCCCTATTGCCATGCCAAGACTCGAGGAGAATCCCGAGGTGTCCCTCGCACCTAGGCAGGAGTCCTGACGTCGCTGAACAAACACGTGTCTGGAAGGGCCCTCCCCGTTCTAAGTCGAGAATATACCCCAGGTTCCGGCCGCAACTCGAGAAAAACCATGAGACTTCCCCCTCGCCGCGGGAAGAGGCCCGATTGCCCTACACTGCGTGCCGAGCAATTCCGTGTTCCACATCAAACGAGAAAGGAGCCTTGATTTCCTTGATAGCACTCCAGAGAAAACCCAAGATCACTGTCTCATGTCTAGAGGGATCCTGAGGTCACTGGAGCAACACGAAAGGGCTCCGTGGACCCCAAATCAACTCGAGATGAGAGCTTAGTCCCTGGCTTCGACTCTAGAGGAATACCAACTTTCCACAAGCACCTCAAGAGGAGGCTTCTCTCAGCTACAAGTATGTGAGAGGGACCCTGAGTTTGTGGCCTCAAGTGGAATGGACACCGAGATGCTCTGACTCGACGTAAGGCCGGATATCCCTGCAGTGAATTGAATGCAGGCTCGTCTTGCATCTCCCAAGATGAAGGGATGTCTGAATCAACATTGAAGACGACAGAGAAAGACCAAGTTCTCCCCCTCATCGCGAACTGAGGCCTCACATCCTTTGAAAACTCAAGAGGTCCGCGGAGATCAATGCTTCCAAAGGAGACGATGCCTGACTCCTCTTGAAAATGGATAGGAGTCCCAGTATCCCTGTGGCACGTGGAAAGGGACCCTGGGTCTCCCGCCTCACGTGGAGACGCGTCCCAATTGCATGCCAAGACTCGAGGAGAGTCCCGAGGTGTCCCTCGCACCTAGGCAGGAGTCCTGACGTCGCTGAACAAACACGTGTCTGGAAGGGCCCTCCCCGTCATAACTCGAGAATATACCCCAGGTTCCGGCCGCAACTCGAGAAAATCCATGAGACTTCCCCCTCGCCGTGAGATGAGGCCCGATTCCCCTGCACTGCGTGCAGAGCAATTCCGTGTTCCACATCAAACGTGAAAGGAGCCTTGACTTCCTTGATGGCACTCCAGAGAGTATCCAAGATCACTGTCTCAAGTCTAGGGGGATCCTGAGGTCACTGGAGCAACATGAAAGGGCTCCGTGGACCCCAAATCAACTCGAGATGAGAGCTGAGTCCCTGGCTTCGAATCAAGAGGAATACCAAGTTGCCACAAGCACCTCAAGAGGAGGCTTCTCTCAGCTACAGGTATGTGAGAGGGACCCTGAGTTTGTGGCCTCAAGTGGAATGGACACCGAGATGCTCTGACTCGACGTAAGGCCGGATATCCCTGCAGTGAATTGAATGCAGGCTCGTCTTGCATCTCCCAAGATGAAGGGATGTCTGAATCAACATTGAAGACGACAGAGAAAGACCAAGTTCTCCCCCTCATCGCGAACTGAGGCCTCACATCCTTTGAAAACTCAAGAGGTCCGCGGAGATCAATGCTTCCAAAGGAGACGATGCCTGACTCCTCTAGAATATAGATAGGAGTCCCAGGATCCCTGTGGCACGTTGAAATGGACCCTGGGTCTCCCGCCGCACGTGGAGACTCGTCCCTATTGCCATGCCAAGACTCGAGGAGAATCCCGAGGTGTCCCTCGCACCTAGGCAGGAGTCCTGACGTCGCTGAACAAACACGTGTCTGGAAGGGCCCTCCCCGTTCTAAGTCGAGAATATACCCCAGGTTCCGGCCGCAACTCGAGAAAAACCATGAGACTTCCCCCTCGCCGCGGGAAGAGGCCCGATTGCCCTACACTGCGTGCCGAGCAATTCCGTGTTCCACATCAAACGAGAAAGGAGCCTTGATTTCCTTGATAGCACTCCAGAGAAAACCCAAGATCACTGTCTCATGTCTAGAGGGATCCTGAGGTCACTGGAGCAACACGAAAGGGCTCCGTGGACCCCAAATCAACTCGAGATGAGAGCTTAGTCCCTGGCTTCGACTCTAGAGGAATACCAACTTTCCACAAGCACCTCAAGAGGAGGCTTCTCTCAGCTACAAGTATGTGAGAGGGACCCTGAGTTTGTGGCCTCAAGTGGAATGGACACCGAGATGCTCTGACTCGACGTAAGGCCGGATATCCCTGCAGTGAATTGAATGCAGGCTCGTCTTGCATCTCCCAAGATGAAGGGATGTCTGAATCAACATTGAAGACGACAGAGAAAGACCAAGTTCTCCCCCTCATCGCGAACTGAGGCCTCACATCCTTTGAAAACTCAAGAGGTCCGCGGAGATCAATGCTTCCAAAGGAGACGATGCCTGACTCCTCTTGAAAATGGATAGGAGTCCCAGTATCCCTGTGGCACGTGGAAAGGGACCCTGGGTCTCCCGCCTCACGTGGAGACGCGTCCCAATTGCATGCCAAGACTCGAGGAGACTCCCGAGGTGTCCCTCGCACCTAGGCAGGAGTCCTGACGTCGCTGAACAAACACGTGTCTGGAAGGGCCCTCCCCGTCATAACTCGAGAATATACCCCAGGTTCCGGCCGCAACTCGAGAAAATCCATGAGACTTCCCCCTCGCCGTGAGATGAGGCCCGATTCCCCTGCACTGCATGCAGAGCAATTCCGTGTTCCACATCAAACGTGAAAGGAGCCTTGACTTCCTTGATGGCACTCCAGAGAGTATCCAAGATCACTGTCTCAAGTCTAGGGGGATCCTGAGGTCACTGGAGCAACATGAAAGGGCTCCGTGGACCCCAAATCAACTCGAGATGAGAGCTTAGTCCCTGGCTTCGAATCAAGAGGAATACCAAGTTTCCACAAGCACCTCAAGAGGAGGCTTCTCTCAGCTACAGGTATGTGAGAGGGACCCTGAGTTTGTGGCCTCAAGTGGAATGGACACCGAGATGCTCTGACTCGAAGTAAGGCCGGATATCCCTGCAGTGAATTGAATGCAGGCTCGTATTGCATCTCCCAAGACGAAGGGATGTCTGAATCCCATGTGGAGACCACAGAGAAAGACGGAGTTCTCCGCCTCATTGCGACCGGAGGCCTCACATCCTTTGAAAACCGCGAAGATCAATGCTTCCAAAGGCGACGATGCCTGACTACTTTTGAAAATGGATAGGAGTCTCAGGATCCCTTTGGCACGTGGAAAGAGACACTGGGTCTTCCGCCTCACGTGGAGACCCGTCCCAATTGCCATGCCAAGACTCGACGAATATCCCGAGGTGTCCCTCGCACCTAGGCAGGAGTCCTGACTTCGCTGAACAAACACGTGTCTTGAAGGGCCCTCCCCGTAGTAACTTTAGTGTGTACCCCAGGTTCCGGCAGCAACTCGAGAAAAACCATGAGACTTCCCCCTCGCTGCGAGATGAGGCCCGATTCCCCTGCACAGCGTGCAGAGCAATTTCGTGTTCCACATCAAACGTGAAAGGAGCCTTGATTTCCTTGATGGCACTCCAGAGATAACCCAAGATCACTGTCTCAATTCTAGAGGGATCCTGAGGTCACTGTAGCAACACGAAAGGGCTCCGTGGACCCCAAATCAACTCGAGATGAGAGCTTAGTCCCTGGCTTCGACTCAAGAGGAACACCAACTTTCCACAAGCACTTCAAGAGGAGGCTTCTCTCAGCTACAGGTATGTGAGTGGGACCCTGAGTTTGTGGCCTTAAGTGGAATGAACACCGAGATGCTCAGTCTCGAAGTAAGGCCGGATATCCCTGCAGTGAATTGAGTGCAGGCTCGTCTTGCATCTCCAAGACGAAGGGATGTTTCCATCCCCTGTGGAGATCAGAGAGAAAGACCTAGTTCTCCGCCTCATCGCGACCGGAGGCCTCACATCCTTTGAAAACTCGAGAGGTCCGCGGAGATCAATGCTTCCAAAGGAGACGATGCCTGACTCCTCTTGCAAATGGATAGGAGTCCCAGGATCCCTGTGGCACGTGGAAAGGGACCCTGGGTCTCCCGCCTCACGTGGAGACGTGTCCCAATTGCCATGCCAAGACTCGAGGAGAATCCCGAGGTGTCCCTCGCACCTAGACAGGAGTCCTGACGTCGCTGAACAAACTCGTGTCTGGAAGGGCCCTCCCCGTCGTAACTCGAGAATATACCCCAGGTTCCGGCCGCAACTCGAGAAAAATCAGGAGACTTCCCCCTTGCCGCGAGATGAAGCCCGATTCCCCTGCACTGCGTGCAGAGCAATTCCGTGTTCCACATCAAACGTGAAAGGAGCCTTGATTTCCTTGATGGCACTCCAGAGAAAACCCAAGATCACTGTCTCAAGTCTAGAGGGATCCTGAGGTCACTGGAGCAACATGAAAGGGCTCCGTGGACCCCAAATCAACTCGAGATGAGAGCTTAGTCCCTGACTTCGACTCAAGAGGAATACCAACTTTCCAAAAGCACCTCAAGAGGAGGCTTCTCTCAGCTACAGATATGTGAGAGGCACCCTGAGCTTGTGGCTGCAAGTGAAATGGACACCGAGATGCTCTGACTCGAAGTAAGGCCGGATATCCCTGCAGTTAATTGAGTGCAGGCTCGTCTTGCATCTCCCAAGACGAAGGGATGTCTGAATCCCCTGTGGAGACCACAGAGATAGACCTAGTTCTCCGCCTCATCGCGACCGGAAGCCTCACATCCTTTGAAAACTCGAGAGTTCCACGGAGATCAATGCTTCCAAAGGAGACGATGCCTGACTCCTCTTGAAAATGGATAGGAGTCCCAGGATCCCTGTGGCACGTTGAAAGGGACCCTGGGTCTCCCGCCTCACGTGGAGACGCGTCCCAATTGCCATGCCAATACTCGAGGAGAATCCCGAGGTGTCCCTCGCACCTAGGCAGGAGTCCTGACGTCGAGGAACAAACACGTGTCCGGACGGGCCCTCCCCGTCGTAACTCGAGAATATACCACAGGTTCCGGCCGCAACTTAAGAAAAACGATGAGACTTCCCCCTCGTCGCGAGACGAGGCCCGATTCCCCTGCACTGCGTGCAGAGCAATTCCGTGTTCCACATCAAACGTGAAAGGAGCCTTGATTTCCTTGATGGCACTCCAGAGAAAACCCAAGATCACTGTCTCAAGTCTAGAGGGATCCTGAGGTCACTGGAGCAACACGAAAGGGCTCCGTGGACCCCAAATCAACTCGAGATGAGAGCTTAGTCCCTGGCTTCGACTCAAGAGGAATACCAACTTTACACAAGCACCTCAAGAGGAGGCTTCTCTCAGCTACAGGTATGTGAGAGGGACCCTGAGTTTGTGGCCTCCAGTGGAATGGACACCGAGATACTCTGACTCGAAGTAAGGCCGGATATCCCTGCAGTGAATTGAATGCAGGCTCGTCTTGCATCTCCCAAGACAAAGGGATGATTTATTCCCCTGTGGAGACCACAGAGAAAGACCTAGTCGTCCAACTCAACGCGACCGGAGGCCTCACATCCTTTGAAAACTCGAGAGGTCCGCGGAGATAAATGCTTCCAGAGGAGACGATGCCTGCCTCCTCTTGAAAATGGATAGGAGTCCCAGGATCCCTGTGGCACGTGGAAAGGGAACCTGGGTCTCCCGCCTCACGTGGAGACGCGTCCCAATTGCCATGCCAAGAATCGAGGAGAATCCCGAGGTGTCCCTCGCACCTAGGCAGGAGTCCGGACGTCGCTGAACAAACACGTGTCTGGAAGGGCCCTCCCCGTCGTAACTCGTGAATATACCCCAGGTTCCGGCCGCAACTCGAGAAAAACCATGAGACTTTCCCCTCGCCGCGAAATGAGGCCTGATTCCCCAGCATTGCGTGCAGAGCAATTCCGTGTTCCACATCAAACGTGAAAGGATCGTTTATTTCCTTGATGGCACTCCAGAGAAAACCCAAGATCACTGTCTCAAATCTAGAGGGATCCTGAGGTCACTGGAGCAACACGAAAGGGCTCCTTGGACCCCAAATCAACTTGAGATGAGAGCTTTTCCCTGGCTTCGACTCAAGAGGAATACCAACTTTTCACAAGCACCTCAAGAGGAGGCTTCTCTCAGCTACAGGTATCTGAGAGGGACCCTGAGTTTGTGGCCTCAAGTGGAATGGACACCGAGATGCTCTGACTCGAAGTAAGGCCGGATATCCCTGCAGTGAATTGAATGCAGGCTCGTCTTGCATCTCCCAAGACGAAGGGATGTCTGAATCCCCTGTGGAGACCACAGAGAAAGACCTAGTCCTCTGCCTCAACGCGACCGGAGGCCTCACATCCTTTGAAAACTCGAGAGGTGTCCGGAGATCAATGCTTCCAAAGGAGACGATGCCTGACTCCTCTAGAATATAGATAGGAGTCCCAGGATCCCTGTGGCACGTTGAAAGGGACTCTGGGTCTCCCGCCTCACGTGGAGACGCGTCCCTATTGCCATGCCAAGACTCGAGGAGAATCCCGAGGTGTCCCTCGCACCTAGGCAGGAGTCCTGACGTCGCTGAACAAACACGTGTCTGGAAGGGCCCTCCCCGTCGTAAGTCGAGAATATACCCCAGGTTCCGGCCGCAACTCGAGAAAAACCATGAGACTTCCCCCTCGCCGCGAGATAGGGCCCGATTCCCCTGCACTGCGTGCAGAGCAATTCCGTGTTCCACATCAAACGTGAAAGGAGCCTTGATTTCCTTGATGGCACTCCAGAGAAAACCCAAGATCACTGTCTCACGTCTAGAGGGATCCTGAGGTCACTGGAGCAACACGAAAGGGCTCCGTGGACCCAAAATCAACTCGAGATGAGAGCTTAGTCCTTGGCTTCGACTCAAGTGGAATACTAACATTCCACAAGCACCTCAAGAGGTGGCTTCTCTCAGCTACAGGTATGTGAGAGGGACGCTGAGTTTGTGGCCTGAAGTGGAATGGACACCGAGATGCTCTGACTCGAAGTAAGGCCGGATATGCCTGCAGTGAATTGAATGCAGGCTCGTCTTGCATCTCCCAAGACGAAGGGATGTCTGAATCCCCTGTGGAGACCACAGAGAAAGACCTAGTCCTCTGCCTCAACGCGACCGGAGGCCTCACATCCTTTGAAAACTCAAGAGGTGTGCGGAGATCAATGCTTCCAAAGGAGACGATGCCTGACTCCTCTAGAATATAGATAGGAGTCCCAGGATCCCTGTGGCACGTTGAAAGGGACACTGGGTCTCCCGCCTCACGTGGAGACGCGTCCCTATTGCCATGCCAAGACTCGAGGAGAATCCCGAGGTGTCCCTCGCACCTAGGCAGGAGTCCTGACGTCGCTGAACAAACACGTGTCTGGAAGGGCCCTCCCCGTTCTAAGTCGAGAATATACCCCAGGTTCCGGCCGCAACTCGAGAAAAACCATGAGACTTCCCCCTCGCCGCGGGAAGAGGCCCGATTGCCCTACACTGCGTGCCGAGCAATTCCGTGTTCCACATCAAACGAGAAAGGAGCCTTGATTTCCTTGATAGCACTCCAGAGAAAACCCAAGATCACTGTCTCATGTCTAGAGGGATCCTGAGGTCACTGGAGCAACACGAAAGGGCTCCGTGGACCCCAAATCAACTCGAGATGAGAGCTTAGTCCCTGGCTTCGACTCAAGAGGAATACCAACTTTCCACAAGCACCTCAAGAGGAGGCTTCTCTCAGCTACAAGTATGTGAGAGGGACCCTGAGTTTGTGGCCTCAAGTGGAATGGACACCGAGATGCTCTGACTCGACGTAAGGCCGGATATCCCTGCAGTGAATTGAATGCAGGCTCGTCTTGCATCTCCCAAGATGAAGGGATGTCTGAATCAACATTGAAGACGACAGAGAAAGACCAAGTTCTCCCCCTCATCGCGAACTGAGGCCTCACATCCTTTGAAAACTCAAGAGGTCCGCGGAGATCAATGCTTCCAAAGGAGACGATGCCTGACTCCTCTTGAAAATGGATAGGTGTCCCAGTATCCCTGTGGCACGTGGAAAGGGACCCTGGGTCTCCCGCCTCACGTGGAGACGCGTCCCAATTGCATGCCAAGACTCGAGGAGACTCCCGAGGTGTCCCTCGCACCTAGGCAGGAGTCCTGACGTCGCTGAACAAACACGTGTCTGGAAGGGCCCTCCCCGTCATAACTCGAGAATATACCCCAGGTTCCGGCCGCAACTCGAGAAAATCCATGAGACTTCCCCCTCGCCGTGAGATGAGGCCCGATTCCCCTGCACTGCGTGCAGAGCAATTCCGTGTTCCACATCAAACGTGAAAGGAGCCTTGACTTCCTTGATGGCACTCCAGAGAGTATCCAAGATCACTGTCTCAAGTCTAGGGGGATCCTGAGGTCACTGGAGCAACATGAAAGGGCTCCGTGGACCCCAAATCAACTCGAGATGAGAGCTTAGTCCCTGGCTTCGAATCAAGAGGAATACCAAGTTTCCACAAGCACCTCAAGAGGAGGCTTCTCTCAGCTACAGGTATGTGAGAGGGACCCTGAGTTTGTGGCCTCAAGTGGAATGGACACCGAGATGCTCTGACTCGAAGTAAGGCCGGATATCCCTGCAGTGAATTGAATGCAGGCTCGTATTGCATCTCCCAAGACGAAGGGATGTCTGAATCCCATGTGGAGACCACAGAGAAAGACGGAGTTCTCCGCCTCATCGCGACCGGAGGCCTCACATCCTTTGAAAACCGCGAAGATCAATGCTTCCAAAGGAGACGATGCCTGACTACTTTTGAAAATGGATAGGAGTCTCAGGATCCCTTTGGCACGTGGAAAGAGACACTGGGTCTTCCGCCTCACGTGGAGACCCGTCCCAATTGCCATGCCAAGACTCGACGAATATCCCGAGGTGTCCCTCGCACCTAGGCAGGAGTCCTGACTTCGCTGAACAAACACGTGTCTTGAAGGGCCCTCCCCGTAGTAACTTTAGTGTGTACCCCAGGTTCCGGCAGCAACTCGAGAAAAACCATGAGACTTCCCCCTCGCTGCGAGATGAGGCCCGATTCCCCTGCACAGCGTGCAGAGCAATTCCGTGTTCCACATCAAACGTGAAAGGAGCCTTGATTTCCTTGATGGCACTCCAGAGAAAACCCAAGATCACTGTCTCAAGTCTAGAGGGATCCTGAGGTCACTGTAGCAACACGAAAGGGCTCCGTGGACCCCAAATCAACTCGAGATGAGAGCTTAGTCCCTGGCTTCGACTCAAGAGGAACACCAACTTTCCACAAGCACTTCAAGAGGAGGCTTCTCTCAGCTACAGGTATGTGAGTGGGACCCTGAGTTTGTGGCCTTAAGTGGAATGAACACCGAGATGCTCAGTCTCGAAGTAAGGCCGGATATCCCTGCAGTGAATTGAGTGCAGGCTCGTCTTGCATCTCCAAGACGAAGGGATGTTTCCATCCCCTGTGGAGATCAGAGAGAAAGACCTAGTTCTCCGCCTCATCGCGACCGGAGGCCTCACATCCTTTGAAAACTCGAGAGGTCCGCGGAGATCAATGCTTCCAAAGGAGACGATGCCTGACTCCTCTTGCAAATGGATAGGAGTCCCAGGATCCCTGTGGCACGTGGAAAGGGACCCTGGGTCTCCCGCCTCACGTGGAGACGTGTCCCAATTGCCATGCCAAGACTCGAGGAGAATCCCGAGGTGTCCCTCGCACCTAGACAGGAGTCCTGACGTCGCTGAACAAACACGTGTCTGGAAGGGCCCTCCCCGTCGTAACTCGAGAATATACCCCAGGTTCCGGCCGCAACTCGAGAAAAACCAGGAGACTTCCCCCTTGCCGCGAGATGAAGCCCGATTCCCCTGCACTGCGTGCAGAGCAATTCCGTGTTCCACATCAAACGTGAAAGGAGCCTTGATTTCCTTGATGGCACTCCAGAGAAAACCCAAGATCACTGTCTCAAGTCTAGAGGGATCCTGAGGTCACTGGAGCAACATGAAAGGGATCCGTGGACCCCAAATCAACTCGAGATGAGAGCTTAGTCCCTGACTTCGACTCAAGAGGAATACCAACTTTCCAAAAGCACCTCAAGAGGAGGCTTCTCTCAGCTACAGATATGTGAGAGGCACCCTGAGCTTGTGGCCTCAAGTGAAATGGACACCGAGATGCTCTGACTCGAAGTAAGGCCGGATATCCCTGCAGTTAATTGAGTGCAGGCTCGTCTTGCATCTCCCAAGACGAAGGGATGTCTGAATCCCCTGTGGAGACCACAGAGATAGACCTAGTTCTCCGCCTCATCGCGACCGGAAGCCTCACATCCTTTGAAAACTCGAGAGTTCCGCGGAGATCAATGCTTCCAAAGGAGACGATGCCTGACTCCTCTTGAAAATGGATAGGAGTCCCAGGATCCCTGTGGCACGTGGAAAGGGACCCTGGGTCTCCCGCCTCACGTGGAGACGCGTCCCAATTGCCATGCCAATACTCGAGGAGAATCCCGAGGTGTCCCTCGCACCTAGGCAGGAGTCCTGACGTCGAGGAACAAACACGTGTCCGGACGGGCCCTCCCCGTCGTAACTCGAGAATATACCACAGGTTCCGGCCGCAACTTAAGAAAAACCATGAGACTTCCCCCTCGTCGCGAGACGAGGCCCGATTCCCCTGAACTGCGTGCAGAGCAATTCCGTGTTCCACATCAAACGTGAAAGGAGCCTTGATTTCCTTGATGGCACTCCAGAGAAAACCCAAGATCACTGTCTCAAGTCTAGAGGGATCCTGAGGTCACTGGAGCAACACGAAAGGGCTCCGTGGACCCCAAATCAACTCGAGATGAGAGCTTAGTCCCTGGCTTCGACTCAAGAGGAATACCAACTTTACACAAGCACCTCAAGAGGAGGCTTCTCTCAGCTACAGGTATGTGAGAGGGACCCTGAGTTTGTGGCCTCCAGTGGAATGGACACCGAGATACTCTGACTCGAAGTAAGGCCGGATATCCCTGCAGTGAATTGAATGCAGGCTCGTCTTGCATCTCCCAAGACAAAGGGATGATTTATTCCCCTGTGGAGACCACAGAGAAAGACCTAGTCGTCCAACTCAACGCGACCGGAGGCCTCACATCCTTTGAAAACTCGAGAGGTCCGCGGAGATAAATGCTTCCAGAGGAGACGATGCCTGCCTCCTCTTGAAAATGGATAGGAGTCCCAGGATCACTGTGGCACGTGGAAAGGGAACCTGGGTCTCCGGCCTCACGTGGAGACGCGTCCCAATTGCCATGCCAAGAATCGAGGAGAATCCTGAGGTGTCCCTCGCACCTAGGCAGGAGTCCGGACGTCGCTGAACAAACACGTGTCTGGAAGGGCCCTCCCCGTCGTAACTCGAGAATATAGCCCAGGTTCCGGCCGCAACTCGAGAAAAACCATGAGACTTCCCCCTCGCCGCGAGATGAGGCCTGATTCCCCAGCATTGCGTGCAGAGCAATTCCGTGTTCCACATCAAACGTGAAAGCATCGTTGATTTCCTTGATGGCACTCCAGAGAAAACCCAAGATCACTGTCTCAAATCTAGAGGGATCCTGAGGTCACTGGAGCAACACGAAAGGGCTCCTTGGACCCCAAATCAACTTGAGATGAGAGCTTTTCCCTGGCTTCGACTCAGGAGGAATAACAACTTTCCACAAGCACCTCAAGAGGAGGCTTCTCTCAGCTACAGGTATGTGATAGGGACCCTGAGTTTGTGGCCTCAAGTGGAATGGACACCGAGATGCTCTGACTCGAAGTAAGGCCGGATATCCCTGCAGTGAATTGAATGCAGGCTCGTCTTGCATCTCCCAAGACGAAGGGATGTCTGAATCCCCTGTGGAGACCACAGAGAAAGACCTAGTCCTCTGCCTCAACGCGACCGGAGGCCTCACATCCTTTGAAAACTCGAGAGGTGTGCGGAGATCAATGCTTCCAAAGGAGACGATGCCTGACTCCTCTAGAATATAGATAGGAGTCCCAGGATCCCTGTGGCACGTTGAAAGGGACTCTGGGTCTCCCGCCTCACGTGGAGACGCGTCCCTAATGCCATGCCAAGGCTCGAGGAGAATCCCGAGGTGTCCCTCGCACTTAGGCAGGAGTCCTGACGTCGCTGAACAAACACGTGTCTGGAAGGGCCCTCCCCGTCGTAACTCGAGAATATACCCCAGGTTCCGGCCGCAACTCGAGAAAAACCATGAGACTTCCCCCTCGCCGCGGGAAAAGGCCCGATTGCCCTACACTGCGTGCAGAGCAATTCCGTGTTCCACATCAAACGAGACAGGAGCCTTGATTTCCTTGATTGCACTCCAGAGAAAACCCAAGATCACTGTCTCATGTCTAGAGGGATCCTGAGGTCACTGGAGCAACACGAAAGGGCTCCGTGGACCCCAAATCAACTCGAGATGAGAGCTTAGTCCCTGGCTTCGACTCAAGAGGAATACCAACTTTCCACAAGCACCTCAAGAGGAGGCTTCTCTCAGCTACAAGTATGTGAGAGGGACCCTGAGTTTGTGGCCTCAAGTGGAATGGACACCGAGATGCTCTGACTCGACGTAAGGCCGGATATCCCTGCAGTGAATTGAATGCAGGTCGTCTTGCATCTCCCAAGATGAAGGGATGTCTGAATCAACATTGAAGACGACAGAGAAAGACCAAGTTCTCCCCCTCATCGCGAACTGAGGCCTCACATCCTTTGAAAACTCAAGAGGTCCGCGGAGATCAATGCTTCCAAAGGAGACGATGCCTGACTCCTCTTGAAAATGGATAGGAGTCCCAGTATCCCTGTGGCACGTGGAAAGGGACCCTGGGTCTCCCGCCTCACGTGGAGACGCGTCCCAATTGCCATGCCAAGACTCGAGGAGACTCCCGAGGTGTCCCTCGCACCTAGGCAGGAGTCCTGACGTCAATGAACAAACACGTGTCTGGAAGGGCCCTCCCCGTCATAACTCGAGAATATACCCCAGGTTCCGGCCGCAACTCGAGAAAATCCATGAGACTTCCCCCTCGCCGTGAGATGAGGCCCGATTCCCCTGCACTGCGTGCAGAGCAATTCCGTGTTCCACATCAAACGTGAAAGGAGCCTTGACTTCCTTGATGGCACTCCAGAGAGTATCCAAGATCACTGTCTCAAGTCTAGGGGGATCCTGAGGTCACTGGAGCAACACGAAAGGGCTCCGTGGACCCCAAATCAACTCGAGATGAGAGCTTAGTCCCTGGCTTCGAATCAAGAGGAATACCAAGTTTCCACAAGCACCTCAAGAGGAGGCTTCTCTCAGCTACAGGTATGTGAGAGGGACCTTGAGTTTGTTGCCTCAAGTGGAATGGACACCGAGATGCTCTGACTCGAAGTAAGGCCGGATATCCCTGCAGTGAATTGAATGCAGGCTCGTATTCCATCTCCCAAGACGAAGGGATGTCTGAATCCCATGTGGAGACCACAGAGAAAGACGGAGTTCTCCGCCTCATCGCGACCGGAGGCCTCACATCCTTTGAAAACCGCGAAGATCAATGCTTCCAAAGGAGACGATGCCTGACTACTTTTGAAAATGGATAGGAGTCTCAGGATCCCTTTGGCACGTGGAAAGAGACACTGGGTCTTCCGCCTCACGTGGAGACCCGTCCCAATTGCCATGCCAAGACTCGACGAATATCCCGAGGTGTCCCTCGCACCTAGGCAGGAGTCCTGACTTCGCTGAACAAACACGTGTCTTGAAGGGCCCTCCCCGTAGTAACTTTAGTGTGTACCCCAGGTTCCGGCAGCAACTCGAGAAAAACCATGAGACTTCCCCCTCGCTGCGAGATGAGGCCCGATTCCGCTGCACAGCGTGCAGAGCAATTTCGTGTTCCACATCAAACGTGAAAGGAGCCTTGATTTCCTTGATGGCACTCCAGAGAAAACCCAAGATCACTGTCTCAATTCTAGAGGGATCCTGAGGTCACTGTAGCAACACGAAAGGGCTCCGTGGACCCCAAATCAACTCGAGATGAGAGCTTAGTCCCTGGCTTCGACTCAAGAGGAACACCAACTTTCCACAAGCACTTCAAGAGGAGGCTTCTCTCAGCTACAGGTATGTGAGTGGGACCCTGAGTTTGTGGACTTAAGTGGAATGAACACCGAGATGCTCAGTCTCGAAGTAAGGCCGGATATCCCTGCAGTGAATTGAGTGCAGGCTTGTCTTGCATCTCCAAGACGAAGGGATGTTTCCATCCCCTGTGGAGATCAGAGAGAAAGACCTAGTTCTCCGCCTCATCGCGACCGGAGGCCTCACATCCTTTGAAAACTCGAGAGGTCCGCGGAGATCAATGCTTCCAAAGGAGACGATGCCTGACTCCTCTTGCAAATGGATAGGAGTCCCAGGATCCCTGTGGCACGTGGAAAGGGACCCTGGGTCTCACGCCTCACGTGGAGACGTGTCCCAATTGCCATGCCAAGACTCGAGGAGAATCCCGAGGTGTCCCTCGCACCTAGACAGGAGTCCTGACGTCGCTGAACAAACACGTGTCTGGAAGGGCCCTCCCCGTCGTAACTCGAGAATATACCCCAGGTTCCGTCCGCAACTCGAGAAAAACCAGGAGACTTCCCCCTTGCCGCGAGATGAAGCCCGATTCCCCTGCACTGCGTGCAGAGCAATTCCGTGTTCCACATCAAACGTGAAAGGAGCCTTGATTTCCTTGATGGCACTCCAGAGAAAACCCAAGATCACTGTCTCAAGTCTAGAGGGATCCTGAGGTCACTGGAGCAACACGAAAGGGCTCCGTGGACCCCAAATCAACTCGAGATGAGAGCTTAGTCCCTGGCTTCGACTCAAGAGGAATACCAACTTTCCAAAAGCACCTCAAGAAGAGGCTTCTCTCAGCTACAGGTATGTGAGAGGCACCCTGAGCTTGTGGCTGCAAGTGAAATGGACACCGAGATGCTCTGACTCTAAGTAAGGCCGGATATCCCTGCAGTTAATTGAGTGCAGGCTCGTCTTGCATCTCCCAAGACGAAGGGATGTCTGAATCCCCTGTGGAGACCACAGAGATAGACCTAGTTCTCCGCCTCATCGCGACCGGAGGCCTCACATCCTTTGAAAACTCGAGAGGTCCGCGGAGATCAATGCTTCTAAAGGAGACGATGCCTGACTCCTCTTGAAAATGGATAGGAGTCCCAGGATCCCTGTGGCACGTGGAAAGGGACTCTGGGTCTCCCGCCTCACGTGGAGACGCATCCCAATTGCCATGCCAATACTCGAGGAGAATCCCGAGGTTTCCCTCGCACCTAGGCAGGAGTCCTGACGTCGAGGAACAAACACGTGTCCGGAAGGGCCCTCCCCGTCTTAACTCGAGAATATACCACAGGTTCCGGCCGCAACTTAAGAAAAACCATGAGACTTCCCCCTCGTCACGAAGTGAGGCCCGATTTCCCTGCACTGCGTGCAGAGCAATTCCGTGTTCCACATCAAACGTGAAAGGAGCCTTGATTTCCTTGATGGCACTCCAGAGAAAACCCAAGATCACTGTCTCAAGTCTAGAGGGATCCTGAGGTCACTGGAGCAACACGAAAGGGCTCCGTGGACCCCAAATCAACTCGAGATGAGAGCTTAGTCCCTGGCTTCGACTCAAGAGGAATACCAACAATACACAAGCACCTCAAGAGGAGGCTTCTCTCAGCTACAGGTATGTGAGAGGGTCCCTGAGTTTGTGGCCTCCAGTGGAATGGACACCGAGATGCTCTGACTCGAAGTAAGGCCGGATATCCCTGCAGTGAATTGAATGCAGGCTCGTCTTGCATCTCCCAAGACGGAGGGATGTCTGAATCCCCTGTGGAGACCACAGAGAAAGACCTAGTTCTCCGCCTCATCGCGACCGGAGGCCTCACATCCTTTGAAAACTCGAGAGGTCCGCGCAGAACAAAGCTTCCAAAGGAGACGATGCCTGACTCCTCTTGAAAATGGATAGGAGTCCCAGGATCCCTGTGGCACGTGGAAAGGGAACCTGGGTCTCCCGCCTCACGTGGAGACGCGTCCCAATTGCCATGCCAAGACTCGAGGAGAATCCCGAGGTGTCCCTCGCACCTAGGCAGGAGTCCTGACGTCGCTGAACAAACACGTGTCTGGAAGGGCCCTCCCCGTCGTAACTCGAGAATATACCCCAGGTTCCGGCCGCAACTCGAGAAAAAATATGAGACTTCCCCCGTCGCCGCGAGATGAAGCCCGATTCCCCTGCACTGCGTGCAGAGCAATTCCGTGATCCACATCAAACGTGAAAGGAGCCTTGATTTCCTTGATGGCACTCCAGAGAAAACCCAAGATCACTGTCTCAAGTCTAGAGGGATCCTGAGGTCACTGGAGCAACACGAAAGGGCTCCGTGGACCCCAAATCTACTCGAGATGAGAGCTTAGTCCCTGGCTTCGACTCAAGAGGAATACCAACTTTCCACAAGCACCACAAGAGGAGACTTATCTCAGCTACATGTATGTGAGAGGGACCCTGAGTTTGTGGCCTCAAGTGGAATGGACACCGAGATGCTCTGACTCGAAGTAAGGCCGGATATGCCTGCAGTGAATTGAATGCAGGCTCGTCTTGCATCTCCCAAGACGAAGGGATGTCTGAATCCCCTGTGGAGAACACAGAGAAAGACCTAGTCCTCCGCCTCAACGCGACCGGAGGCCTCACATCCTTTGAAAACTCGAGAGATCCGCGGAGATCAATGCTTCCAAAGGAGACGATGCCTTCCTCCTCTTGAAAATGGATAGGAGTCCCAGGATCACTGTGGTACGTGGAAAGGGACACTGGGTTTCCCGCCTCACGTGGAGACGCGTCCCAATTGCCATGCCAAGACTCGAGGAGAATCCCGAGGTGTCCCTCGCACCTAGGCAGGAGTCCTGACGTCGCTGAACAAACACGTGTCTGGAAGGGCCCTCCCCGTCGTAACTCGAGAATATACCCCAGGTTCCGGCCGCAACTCGAGAAAAGCCATGAGACTTCCCCCTCGCCGCGAGATGAGGCCCGATTCCCCTGCACTGCATGCAGAGCAATTCCGTGTTCCACATCAAACGGGAAAGGAGCCTTGATTTCCTTGATGGCACTCCAGAGAAAACCCAAGATCACTGTCTCAAGTCTAGAGGGATCCTGAGGTCACTGGAGCAACACGAAAGCGCTCCGTGGACCCCAAATCAACTCAAGATGAGATCTTAGTCCCTGTCTTCGACTCAAGAGGAATACCAACTTTCCACAAGCACCTCAAGAGGAGGCTTGTCTCAGCTACAGGTATGTGAGAGGGACCCTGAGTTTGTGGCCTCAAGTGGAATGGACACCGAGATGCTCTGACTAGAAGTAAGGCCGGATATCCCTGCAGTGAATTGAATGCAGGCTCATCTTGCATCTCCCAAGATGAAGGGATGTCTGAATCTCCTGTGGAGACCACAGAGAAAGACCTAGTCCTCCGCCTCATCGAGACCGGAGGCCTCACACCCTTTGAAAACTCGAGAGGTCCGCGGAGATCAATGCTTCCAAAGGAGACGATGCCTGACTCCTCTTGCAAATGGATAGGAGTCCCAGGATCCCTGTGGCACGTGAAAAGGGACCCTGGGTTTCCCACCTCACGTGGAGACACGTCCCAATTGCCATGCCAAGACTCGAGGAGAATCCCGAGGTGTCCCTCGCACCTAGGCAGGAGTCCTGACGTCGCTGAACAAACACGTGTCTGGAAGGGCCCTCCCCGTCGTAACTCGAGAATATACCCCAGGTTCCGGCCACAACTCGAGAAAAACCATGAGACTTCCCCCTCGCCGCGAGATGAGGCCCGATTTCCCTGCACTGCGTGCAGAGCAATTCCGTGTTCCACATCAAACGTGAAAGGAGCCTTGATTTCCTTGATGGCACTCCAGAGAAAACCCAACATCACTGTCTCAAGTCTAGAGGGATCCTGAGGTCACTGGAGCAACACGAAAGGGCTCCGTGGAACCCAAATCAACTCGAGATGAGAGCTTAGTCCCTGGCTTCGACTCAAGAGGAATACCCACTTTCCACAAGCACCTCAAGAGGAGGCTTCTCTCAGCTACAGGTATGTGAGAGGGACCCTGAGTTTGTGGCCTCAAGTGGAATGGACACCGAGATGCTCTGACTCGAAGTAAGGCCGGATATCCCTGCAGAGAATTGAATGCAGGCTCGTCTTGCATCTCCCAAGACGAAGGGATGTCTGAATCCCCTGTGGAGACCACAGAGAAAGACCTAGTCCTCCGCTTCATCGCGACCGGAGGCCTCACATCCTTTGAAAACTCGAGAGATCCGCGGAGATCAATGCTTCCAAAGGCGACGATGCCTGACTCCTCACGAAAATGGATAGGAGTCCCAGGATCCCTGTGGCACGTGGAAAGGGACACTGGGTCTCCCGCCTCACGTGGAGACGCGTCCCAATTGCCATGCCAAGACTCGAGGAGAATCCGGAGTTGTCCTTCGCACCTAGGCAGGAATCCTAACGTCGCTGAACAAACACGTGTCTGGAAGGGCCCTCCCCGTCGTAACTCGAGAATATACCCCAGGTTCCGGCCACAACTCGAGAAAAACCATGAAACTTCCCCATCGCCACGAGATGAGGCCCGATTCCCCTGCAATGCGTGCAGAGCAATTCCGTGTTCCACATCAAACGTGAAAGAAGCATTGATTTACTTGACGGCACTCCAGAGAAAACCCAAGATCACTCTCTCAAGTCTAGAGGGATCCTGAGGTTACTGGACCAATACGAAAGGGCTCCATGGACCCGAAATCATCTCGAGATGAGAGCTTAGTCCCTGGCTTCGACTCAAGAGGAATACCAACTTTCCACAAGCACCTCAAGAGGAGGCTTCTCTCAGCTACAGGTATGTGAGAGGGACCCTGAGTTTGTGGTCTCAAGTGGAATGGACACCGAAATGCTCTGATTCAAAGTAAGGCCGGATATCCCTGCAGTGAATTGAATGCAGGCTCGTCTTGCATCTCCCAAGACGAAGGGATGTCTGAATCCCCTGTGGAGACGACAGAGAAAGAACTAATCCTCCGCCTCATCGCGTCCGGAGGACTCACATCCTTTGACAAATCGAGAGGTCTGCGGAGATCAATGCTTCCTAAGGAGGCGATGCCTGACTCCTCCTGAAATGGATAGGAGTCCCAGGATCCGTGTGGCACGTGGAAACGGACCCTGGGTCTCCCGCCTCAAGTGGAGATGCGTCCCAATTGCCATGCCAAGACTCGAGGAGAATCCCGAGTTGTCCCTCGCACCGAGGCAAGAGCCCTGACATCGCTGAACAAACACGTGTCTGGAAGGGCCCTCCCCGTCGTAAATCGAGACTATACCCCAGGTTCCGGCCGCAACTCGAGAAAAACCATGAGACTTCCCCCTCGCTGCAAGATGAGGCCCGATTCCCCTGCACTGCCTGTAGAGCAATTCCGTGTTCCACATCAAACATGAAAGGAGCCTTGATTTCCTTGATGGCACTCTATAGAAAACCCAAGATCACTATTTCAAGTCTAGAGGGATCCTGAGGTCACTTTAGCAACACGAAAGGGCTCCGTGGACCCCAAACCAACTCGAAATGAGAGCTTAGTCCCTGCCTTCGACTCAAGAGGAATACCAACTTTCCACAAGCACCTCAAGAGGAGGCTTCTCTCAGCTACAGGTATGTGAGAGGGACCCTGAGTTTGTGGCCTCAAGTGGAATGGACACCGAGATGCTCTGACTCGAAGTCAGGCCGGATATCCCTGCAGTGAATGGAATGCAGGCTCATCTTGCATCTCCCAAGACGAAGGGATGTCTGAATCCCCTTTGGAGACGACAGAGAAAGACCTAGTCCTCCGCCTCATCGCAACCGGAGGCCTCACATCCATTGAGAACTTGAGAGGTCTGCTGAGATTAATGCTTCCAAAGGAGACGATGCCTGACTCCTCTTGAAAATGGATTGGAGTCCCAGGATCCCTGTGGCACGTGGAAAGGGACCCTGGGTCTCCCGCCTCACGTGGAGACGCGTGCCAATTGCCATGCCAAGACTCGAGGAGAATCCCGAGGTGTCCCTCTCACCTAGGCAGGAGTCCAGATGTCGCTGAACAAACACGTGTCTGGAAGGGCCCTCCCCGTCGTAACTCGAGAATATACCCCAGGTTCCGGCCTAAACTCGAGAAAAACCAAGAGACTTCAACCTCGCCCCAAGATGAGGCACGATTTCCCTGCACTGCATGCAGAGCAATTCCGTGTTCCACATCAAACGTGAAAGGAGCCTTGATTTCCTTGATGGCACTCCAGAGAAAACCCAAGATCACAGACTCAAGTCTAGAGGGATCCTGAGGTCACTGGAGCAATACGAAAATGCTCCGTGGACCCTAAATCAACTCGAGATGAGAGCTTAGTCCCCGGCTTCGACTCAAGAGGAATACCAGCTTTCCACAAGCACCTCAAGAGAAGGCTTCTCTCAGCTACAGGTATGTGAGATTGACCCTGAGTTTGTGGCCTCAATTGGAATGGACACCGAGATGCTCTGACTCGAAGTAAGGCCGGATATCCTTGCAGTGAATTGAATGCAGGCTCGTCTTGCATCTCCCAAGACGAAGGGATGTCTGATTCCCCTGTGGAGACCACAGAGAAAGACCTAATTCTCTGCCTCATCGCGACCGGAGGCCTCACATCCTTTGAAAACTCGAGAGGTCTGCGGAGATCAATGCTTCCAAAGGAGACGATGCCTGACTCCTCTCGAAAATGGATAGGAGTCCCAGGATCACTGTGGCACGTGAAAAGGGAACCTGGGTCTCCCGCCTCATGAAAGACGCGTCCCAAATGCCATGCCAAGACTTTAGGAGAATCCGAATGTGTCCCTCGCACCTTTCACGTGTCTGGAAAGGTCCTCCATGTCGTAACTCGAGAATATACTCCAGGTTCCGTCCGCAACTCGAGAAAAACCATGAGACTTCCCCCTCGCCGCGAGATGAGGCCCGATTCCCCTGCACTGCATGCAGAGCAATTCCGTGTTCCACATCAAACGTGAAAGGAGCCTGGATTTTATTGATGGCACTCCAGAGAAAACCCAAGATCACTGTCTCAAGTCTAAAGGGATCCTGAGGTCACTGGAGCAACACGAAAGGGCTCCCTCGACCCCAAATTAACTCGAGATGAGAGCTTAGTCCCTGGCTTCGACTCAAGAGGAATACCAACTTTCCACAAGCACCTCAAGAGGAGGCTTCTCTCAGCTATAGGTATGTGAGAGGGACCCTGAGTTTGTGGCCTCAAGTGGAATGGACACCGAGATGCCCTGACTAGAAGTAAGGCCGGATATCCCTGCAGTGAATAGAATGCAGGCTCGTCTTGCATCTCCCAAGATGAAGGGATGTCTGAATCCCCTGTAGATACAGCAGAGAAAGAACTAGTTCTCCGCCTCATGGCGACCGGAGGCCTCACATCCTTTGAAAACTCGAGAGGTCTGCGGAGATCAATGCTTCCAAAGGAGACGATGCCTGACTCCTCTTGAAAATGGATAGGAGTCCCAGGATCCCTGTGTCACGTGGAAAGGGACCTTGGGTCTCCCGCCTCACGTGGAGACGCGTCCCAATTGCCATGCCAAGACTCGAGGAGAATCCCGAGGTGTCCCTCGCACCTAGGCAGCAGTCTTGACTTCGCTGAACAAACACGTGTCTGGAAGGGCCCTCCCCGTCGAAACTCGAGACAATACCCCAGGTTCCAGCCGCAACTCGAGAAAAACCATGAGACTTCCCCCTCGCCGCGAGATGAGTCCCGATACCCTTGCACTGCGTGCAGAGCAATTCCGTGTTCCACATCAAACGTGAAAGGAGCCTTGATTTCCTTGATGGCACTCCAGAGAAAACCCAAGATCACTGTCTCAAGTCTAGAGGGATCCTGAGGTCACTGGAGCAACACGAAAGGTCTACGTGGACCCCAAATCAACTCGAGATGAGAGCTTCGTCCCTGGCTTCGACTCAAGAGGAATACCAACATTCCACAAGCACCTCAAGAGGAGGCTTCTCTCAGCTCCAGGTATGTGAGAGGGACACTGAGTTTGTGGCCTCAAGTGGAATGGACACCGAGATGCTCTGACTCGAAGTAAGGCCGGATATCCCTGCAGTGAATTGAATGCAGGCTCGTCTTGCATCTCCCAAGATGAAGGGATGTCTGATTCCCCTGTGGAGACCACAGAGAAAGACCTAGTTCTCCGCCTCATCGCGATCGGAGGCCTCACATCCTTTGAAAACTCGAGAGGTCCGCGGAGATCAATGCTTCCAAAGGAGACGATGCCTGACTCCTCTTGAAAATGGATAGGAGTCCCAGGATCCCTGTCGCACGTGGAAAGGGACCCTGTGTCTCCCGCCTCACGTGGAGACGCGTCCCAATTGCCATGCCAAGACTCGAGGAGAATCCCGAGGAGTCCCTCACACCTAGGCAGGAGTCCTGACATCGCTGAACGAACACGTGTCTGGAAGAGCCCTCCCCGTCGTAACTCGAGAATATACCCCAGGTTCCGGCCGCAAATGGAGAAAAACCATGAGACTTCCCCCTCGCCGCGAGATGAGTCCCGATTCCCTTGCCCTGCGTGCAGAGCAATTCCGTGTTCCACATCAAACGTGAAAGGAGCCTTGATTTCCTTGATGGCACTCCAGAGAAACCCCAAGATCACTGTCTCAAGTCTAGAGGGATCCTGAGGTCACTGGAGCAACACGAAAGGGCTCCGTGGACCACAAATCAACTCGAGATGAGAGCTTAGTCCCTGGCTTCGACTCAAGAGGAATACCAACTTGCCACAAGCACCTCAAGAGCAGGCTTGTCTCAGCTACAGGAATGTGAGAGGGACCCTGAGTTTTTGGCCTCAAGTGGAATGGACACCGAGAAGCTCTGACTCGAAGTAAGGCCGGATATCCCTGCAGTGAATTGAATGCAGGCTCGTCTTGCATCTCCAAAGACGAAGGGATGTCTGAATCCCCAGTGGAGACCACAGAGAAAGACCTAGTTCTCTGCCTCATCGCTACCGGAGGCCTCACATCCTTTGAAAACTCGAGTGGTCCGCGGAGATCAATGCTTCCAAAGGAGACGATTCTTGAGTCCTCTTGGAAATGGATAGGATTCCCCAGATCCCTGTGGCAAGTGCAAAGGGACCCTGGGTCTCCCTCCACATGTGGAGACGCGACCCAAATGCCATTCCAAGACTCGAGGAGAATCCCGAGTTGTCCCTCGCACCTAGGCAGGAGTCCTGACGTCGCTGAACAAACACGTGTCTGGAAGGGCCCTCCCCGTCGTAACTCGCGAATATACCCCAGGTTCCGGCCGCAACTCGAGAAAAACCATGAGACTTCCCCCTCGCCACGAGATGAGGCCCGATTCCCCTGCACTGCATGCAGAGCAATTCCGTGTTCCACATCAAACGAGAAAGGAGCCTTGATTTCCTTGATGCCACTCCAGAGAAAACCCAAGATCACTGTCTCAAGTCTAGAGGGATCCTGAGGTCACTGGAGCAACAAAGAAGGGCTCCGTGGACCCCAAATCAACTCGAGATGAGAGCTTAGTCCCTGGCTTCGACTCAAGAGGAATACCAACTTTCCACAAGCACCTCAAGAGGAGGCTTCTCTCAGCTACAGGTATGTGAGAGGGACCCTGAGTAAGTGGCCTCAAGTGGAATGGACACCGAGATGTTCTGACTGGACATAAGGCCAGATATCCCTGCAGTGAATTGAATGCCGGCTCGTCTTGCATCTCCCAAGACGAAGGGGTGTCTGAATCACCTGTGGTGACCACAGAGAAAGACCTAGTTGTCCGCCTCATCGCGACCGGAGGCCTCACATCCTTTGAAAACTCGAGAGGTCCGCGGAGATCAATGCTTCCAAAGGAGACGATGCCTGACTCCTCTTGAAAATGGATAGGAGTCCCAGGATCCCTGTGGCACGTGGAAAGGGAACCTGGGTCTCCCGCCTTACGTGGAGACGCGTCCCAATTGCCATGCCAACACTCGAGGAGAATCCCGAGTTGTCCCTCGCACCAAGGCAGGTGTCTTGACGTCGCTGAACAAACACGTGTATGGAAGGGCCTTTCCCATTGTAACTCTAGACTATACCCAAGCTTCCGGCCGCAACTCGAGAAGAACCATGAGACTTCCCCCTCGCCGTGAGATGAGGCCCGATTCCCCTGCACTACATGCAGAGCAATTCCGTGTTCCACATCAAACATGAAAGGAGACTTGATTTCCTTACTGGCACTCCAGAGAAAACTCAAGATCACTGTCTCAAGTCTAGAGGGGTCCTGAGGTCACTGGAGCAACACGAAAGGGCTCCGTGGACCCCAAATCAACTCGAGATGAGAGCTTAGTGTCTGGCTTCGACTCAAGAGGAATACCAACTTTCCACAAGCATCTCAAGAGGAAGCTTCTCTCAGCTACAGGTATGTGAGAGGGACCCTGAGTTTGTGGCCTCAAGTGGAATGGACACCGAGATGCTCTGACACGAAGTAAGGCCGGATATCCCTGCAGTGAATTGAATGCAGGCTCGTCTTGCATCTCCCAAGACGAAGGGGTGTCTGAATCACCTGTGGTGACCACAGAGAAAGACCTAGTTGTCCGCCTCATCGCGACCGGAGGCCTCACATCCTTTGAAAACTCGAGAGGTCCGCGGAGATCAATGCTTCCAAAGGAGACGATGCCTGACTCCTCTTGAAAATGGATAGGAGTCCCAGGATCCCTGTGGCACGTGGAAAGGGAAACTGGGTCTCCCGCCTTATGTGGAGACGCGTCCCAATTGCCATGCCAACACTCGAGGAGAATCCCGAGTTGTCCCTCGCACCAAGGCAGGTGTCTTGACGTCGCTGAACAAACACGTGTATGGAAGGGCCTTTCCCATTGTAACTCTAGACTATACCCAAGCTTCCGGCCGCAACTCGAGAAGAACCATGAGACTTCCCCCTCGCCGTGAGATGAGGCCCGATTCCCCTGCACTACATGCAGAGCAATTCCGTGTTCCACATCAAACATGAAAGGAGACTTGCTTTCCTTGCTGGCACTCCAGAGAAAACCCAAGATCACTGTCTCAAGTCTAGAGGGATCCTGAGGTCACTGGAGCAACACGAAAGGGCTCCGTGGACCCCAAATCAACTCGAGATGCGAGGTTAGTCCCTGGCTTCGACTCAAGAGGAATACCAGCTTTCCACAAGCACCTGAAGAGTAGGCTTCTCTCAGCTACAGGTATGTGAGAGGGACCCTGAGTTTGTGGCCTCAAGTGGAATGGGCACCGAGATGCTCTGACTCGAAGTAAGGCCGGATATCCCTGCAGTGAATTAAATGCACGCTCGTCTTGCATCTCCCAAGACGAAGGGATGTCTGAATCCCCTGTGGAGACCACAGAGAAAGACCGAGTTCTCTGCCTCATTGCGACCTGAGGCCTCACTTCCTTTGAAAACTCGAGAGGTCCGCGGAGATCAATGCTTCCAAAGGAGACGATGCCTGACTCCTCTTGAAAATGGATAGGAGTCCCAGCATCCCTGTGGCACGTGGAAAGGGACCCTGGGTCTCCCGCCTCACGTGGAGACGCGTCCCAATTGCCATGCCAAGACTTGTGGAGAATCGCGAAGTGTCCCTCGCACCTAGGCAGGAGTCCTGACGTCGCTGAACAAACACGTGTCTGGAAGGGCCCTCCCCGTCGTAACTCGAGAATATACCCCAGGTTCCGGCCGCAACTCGAAAAAAACCATGAGACTTCCCCCTCGCCGCGAGATGAGGCCCGATTCCCCTGCACTGCGTGCAGAGCAATTCCGTTTTCCACATCAAACGTGAAAGGAGCCTTGATTTCCTTGATGCCACTCCAGAGAAAACCCAAGATCACTGTCTCAAGTCTAGAGGGATCCTGAGGTCACTGGAGCAACAAAGAAGGGCTCCGTGGACCCCAAATCAACTCGAGATGAGAGCTTAGTCCCTGGCTTCGACTCAAGAGGAATACCAACTTTCCACAAGCACCTCAAGAGGAGGCTTCTCTCAGCTACAGGTATGTGAGAGGGACCCTGAGTAAGTGGCCTCAAGTGGAATGGACACCGAGATGTTCTGACTGGACATAAGGCCAGATATCCCTGCAGTGAATTGAATGCCGGCTCGTCTTGCATCTCCCAAGACGAAGGGGTGTCTGAATCACCTGTGGTGACCACAGAGAAAGACCTAGTTGTCCGCCTCATCGCGACCGGAGGCCTCACATCCTTTGAAAACTCGAGAGGTCCGCGGAGATCAATGCTTCCAAAGGAGACGATGCCTGACTCTTCTTTAAAATGGATAGGAGTCCCAGGATCCCTGTGGCACGTGGAAAGGGAACCTGGGCCTCCCGCCTTACGTGGAGACGCGTCCCAATTGCCATGCCAACACTCGAGGAGAATCCCGAGTTGTCCCTCGCACCAAGGCAGGTGTCTTGACGTCGCTGAACAAACACGTGTATGGAAGGGCCTTTCCCATTGTAACTCTAGACTATACCCAAGCTTCCGGCCGCAACTCGAGAAGAACCATGAGACTTCCCCCTCGCCGTGAGATGAGGCCCGATTCCCCTGCACTACATGCAGAGCAATTCCGTGTTCCACATCAAACATGAAAGGAGACTTGATTTCCTTACTGGCACTCCAGAGAAAACTCAAGATCACTGTCTCAAGTCTAGAGGGGTCCTGAGGTCACTGGAGCAACAAGAAAGGGCTCCGTGGACCCCAAATCAACTCGAGATGAGAGCTTAGTGTCTGGCTTCGACTCAAGAGGAATACCAACTTTCCACAAGCACCTCAAGAGGAAGCTTCTCTCAGCTACAGGTATGTGAGAGGGACCCTGAGTTTGTGGCCTCAAGTGGAATGGACACCGAGATGCTCTGACTCGAAGTAAGGCCGGATATCCCTGCAGTGAATTGAATGCAGGCTCGTCTTGCATCTCCCAAGACGAAGGGGTGTCTGAATCACCTGTGGTGACCACAGAGAAAGACCTAGTTGTCCGCCTCATCGCGACCGGAGGCCTCACATCCTTTGAAAACTCGAGAGGTCCGCGGAGATCAATGCTTCCAAAGGAGACGATGCCTGACTCCTCTTGAAAATGGATAGGAGTCCCAGGATCCCTGTGGCACGTGGAAAGGGAAACTGGGTCTCCCGCCTTATGTGGAGACGCGTCCCAATTGCCATGCCAACACTCGAGGAGAATCCCGAGTTGTCCCTCGCACCAAGGCAGGTGTCTTGACGTCGCTGAACAAACACGTGTATGGAAGGGCCTTTCCCATTGTAACTCTAGACTATACCCAAGCTTCCGGCCGCAACTCGAGAAGAACCATGAGACTTCCCCCTCGCCGTGAGATGAGGCCCGATTCCCCTGCACTACATGCAGAGCAATTCCGTGTTCCACATCAAACATGAAAGGAGACTTGATTTCCTTGCTGGCACTCCAGAGAAAACCCAAGATCACTGTCTCAAGTCTAGAGGGATCCTGAGGTCACTGGAGCAACACGAAAGGGCTCCGTGGACCCCAAATCAACTCGAGATGCGAGGTTAGTCCCTGGCTTCGACTCAAGAGGAATACCAGCATTCCACAAGCACCTGAAGAGTAGGCTTCTCTCAGCTACATGTATGTGAGAGGGACCCTGAGTTTGTGGCCTCAAGTGGAATGGGCACCGAGATGCTCTGACTCGAAGTAAGGCCGGATATCCCTGCAGTGAATTAAATGCACGCTCGTCTTGCATCTCCCAAGACGAAGGGATGTCTGAATCCCCTGTGGAGACCACAGAGAAAGACCGAGTTCTCTGCCTCATTGCGACCTGAGGCCTCACTTCCTTTGAAAACTCGAGAGGTCCGCGGAGATCAATGCTTCCAAAGGAGACGATGCCTGACTCCTCTTGAAAATGGATAGGAGTCCCAGCATCCCTGTGGCACGTGGAAAGGGACCCTGGGTCTCCCGCCTCACGTGGAGACGCGTCCCAATTGCCATGCCAAGACTTGTGGAGAATCGCGAAGTGTCCCTCGCACCTAGGCAGGAGTCCTGACGTCGCTGAACAAACACGTGTCTGGAAGGGCCCTCCCCGTCGTAACTCGAGAATATACCCCAGGTTCCGGCCGCAACTCGAAAAAAACCATGAGACTTCCCCCTCGCCGCGAGATGAGGCCCGATTCCCCTGCACTGCGTGCAGAGCAATTCCGTTTTCCACATCAAACGTGAAAGGAGCCTTGATTTCCTTGATGGCACTCCAGAGGAAACTCAAGATCACTGTCTCAAGTCTAAAGGGGTCCTGAGGTCACTGGAGCAACAAGAAAGGGCTCCGTGGACCCCAATTCAACTCGAGATGAGAGCTTAGTGTCTGGCTTCGACTCAAGAGGAATACCAACTTTCCACAAGCACCTCAAGAGGAAGCTTCTCTCAGCTACAGGTATGTGAGAGGGACCCTGAGTTTGTGGCCTCAAGTGGAATGGACACCGAGATGCTCTGACTCGAAGTAAGGCCGGATATCCCTGCAGGGAATTGAATGCAGGCTCGTCTTGCATCTCCCAAGACGAAGGGGTGTCTGAATCACCTGTGGTGACCACAGAGAAAGACCTAGTTGTCCGCCTCATCGCGACCGAAGGCCTCACATCCTTTGAAAACTCGAGAGGTCCGCGGAGATCAATGCTTCCAAAGGAGACGATGCCTGACTCCTCTTGAAAATGGATAGGAGTCCCAGGATCCCTGTGGCACGTGGAAAGGGAACCTGGGTCTCCCGCCTTACGTGGAGACGCGTCCCAATTGCCATGCCAACACTCGAGGAGAATCCCGAGTTGTCCCTCGCACCAAGGCAGGTGTCTTGACGTCGCTGAACAAACACGTGTATGGAAGGGCCTTTCCCATTGTAACTCTAGACTATACCCAAGCTTCCGGCCGCAACTCGAGAAGAACCATGAGACTTCCCCCTCGCCGTGAGATGAGGCCCGATTCCCCTGCACTACATGCAGAGCAATTCCGTGTTCCACATCAAACATGAAAGGAGACTTGATTTCCTTGCTGGCACTCCAGAGAAAACCCAAGATCACTGTCTCAAGTCTAGAGGGATCCTGAGGTCACTGGAGCAACACGAAAGGGCTCCGTGGACCCCAAATCAACTCGAGATGCGAGGTTAGTCCCTGGCTTCGACTCAAGAAGAATACCAGCTTTCCACAAGCACCTGAAGAGTAGGCTTCTCTCAGCTACAGGTATGTGAGAGGGACCCTGAGTTTGTGGCCTCAAGTGGAATGGGCACCGAGATGCTCTGACTCGAAGTAAGGCCGGAAATCCCTACAGTGAATTAAATGCACGCTCGTCTTGCATCTCCCAAGACGAAGGGATGTCTGAATCCCCTGTGGAGACCACAGAGAAAGACCGAGTTCTCCGCCTCATTGCGACCTGAGGCCTCACTTCCTTTGAAAACTCGAGAGGTCCGCGGAGATCAATGCTTCCAAAGGAGACGATACCTGACTCCTCTTGAAAATGGATAGGAGTCCCAGCATCCCTGTGGCACGTGGAAAGGGTCCCTGGGTCTCCCGCCTCACGTGGAGACGCGTCCCAATTGCCATGCCAAGACTCGAGGAGAATCCCTAGGTGTCCCTCGCACCTAGGCCCGAGTCCTGACGTCGCTGAACAAACACGTGTCTGGAAGGAACCTCCCCGTCGTAACTCGAGAATATACCCCAGGTTCCGGCCGCAACTCGTGAAAAACCATGAGACTTCCCCCTCGCCGCAAGATGAGGCCCGATTCCCCTGCACTGGGTGCAGAGCAATTCCGTGTTCCACATCAAACGTGAAAGGAGCCTTGATTTCCTTGATGGCACTCCAGAGAAAACCCAAGATCACTGTCTCAAGTCTACAGGGATAATGAGGTCACTGGAGCAACACTAAAGGGCTCCAAGGACCCCAAATCAACTCGAGATGAGAGCTTAGTCCCTGGCTTCAACTCAAGAGGAATACCAACTTTACACAAGCCCCTCAAGAGGAGGCTTCTCTCAGCTGCAGGTATGTGAGAGGGACCCTGAGTTTGTGGCCTCAAGTGGAATGGACACCGAGATGCTCTGACTCGAAGTAAGGCCGGATATCCCTGCAGTGAATTGAATGCAGGCTCGTCTTGCATCTCCCAAGACGAAGTGATGTCTGAATCCCCTGTGGAGACCACAGAGAAAGACCTAGTTCTCCGCCTCATCGCGACCGAAGGCCTCACATACTTTGAAAACTCGAGAGGTCCGTCGAGATCAATGCTTCCAAAGGAGACGATGCCTGTCTCTTCTTAAAAATGGATAGGAGTCTCAGGATCCCTTTGGCACGTGGAAAGAGACACTGGGTCTTCCGCCTCACGTGGAGACCCGTCCCAATTGCCATGCCAAGACTCGACGAGTATCCCTAGGTGTCCCTCGCACCTAGGCAGGAGTCCTGACTTCGCTGAACAAACACGTGTCTGGAAGGGCCCTCCCCGTAGTAACTTTAGAATGTACCCCAGGTTCCGGCCGCAACTCGAGAAAAACCATGAGACTTCCCCCTCGCCGCGACATGAGGCCCGATTCCCCTGCACAGCGTGCAGAGCAATTTCGTGTTCCACATCAAACGTGAAAGGAGCCTTGATTTCCTTGATGGCACTCCAGAGAAACCCAAGATCACTGTCTCAATTCTAGAGGGATCCTGAGGTCACTGGAGCAACAGGAAAGGGCTCCATGGACCCTAAATCAAATCGAGATGAGAGCTTAGTCCCTGGCTTCGACTCAAGGGGAATACCAACTTTCCACAAGCACCTCAAGAGGAGGCTTCTCTCAGCTACAGGTATGTGAGAGGGATCCTGAGTTTGTGGCCTCAAGTGGAATGGACACCGAGATGCTCTGACGCGAAGTAAGGCCGGATATCCGTGCAGTGAATTGAATGCAGGCTCGTCTTGCATCTCCCAAGACGAAGTGATGTCTGAATCCCCTGTGGAGACCACAGAGAAAGACCTAGTTCTCCGCCTCATCACGACCGGAGGCGTCACATCCTTTGAAAACTCGAGAGGTCCACGGAGATCAATGCTTCCAAAGGAGACGATGCCTGACTCCTCTTGAAAATGGATAGGAGTCCCAGGATTCCTGTGGCACGTGGAAAGGGACCTTGGGTCTCCCGCCTCACGTGGAGACGCCTCCCAATTGCCATGCCAAGACTCGAGGAGAATCCCGAGGTGTCCCTCGCACCTTGGCAGCAGTCCTGACTTCGCTGAACAAACACGTGTCTGGAAGGGCCCTCCCCGTCGAAACTCGAGAAAATACCCCAGGTTCCAGCCGCAACTCGAGAAAAACCATGAGACTTCCCCCTCGCCGCGAGATGAGGCCCGATTCCCCTGCACTGCATGCAGAGCAATTCCGTGTTCCACATCAAACGTGAAAGGAGCCTTGATTTCCTTGATGGCACTCCAGAGAAAATCCAAGATCACTGTCTCAAGGCTAGAGGGATCCTGAGGTCACTGTAACAACACGAAAGGTCTACTTGGACCCCAAATCAACTCGAGATGAGAGCTTCGTCCCTGGCTTCGACTCAAGAGGAATAGCAACATTCCACAAGCACCTCAAGAAGAGGCTACTCTCAGCTACAGGTATGTGAGAGGGACCCTGAGTTTGTGGCCTCAAGTGGAATGGACACCGAGATGCTCTGACTCGAAGTAAGGCCGGATATCCCTGCAGTGAATTGAATGCAGGCTCGTCTTGAATCTCCCAAGACGAAGGGATGTCTGAATCCCATGTAGAGACAGCAGAGAAATACCTAGTTCTCTGCCTCATGGCGACCGGAGGCCTCACATCCTTTGAAAACTCGAGAGGTCCGCGGAGATCAATGCTTCCAAAGGAGACGATGCCTGACTCCTCTTGAAAATGGATAGGAGTCCCAGGATCCCTGTGGCACGTGCAAAGGGGCCCTGGGTCTCCCGCCTCACGTGGAGACGCGTCCCAATTGCCATGCCAAGATTCGAGGAGAATCCCGAGGTGTCCCTCGCACCTAGGCAGGAGTCCTGACGTGGCTGAACACACACGTGTCTGGAAGGGCCCTCCCCGTCGTAACTCGAGAATATTCCCCAGGTTCCAGCCGCTTCTCGAGAAAAATCATGAGACTTCCCCCTCGCCGCGAGATGAGCCCCGATTCCCCTGCACTACGTGCATAGCAATTCCGTGTTCCACATCAGACGTTAAAGGAGACTTGATTTCCTTGATGGCACTCCAGAGAAAACCCAAGATCACTGTCTCAAGTCTGGAGGGATCCTGAGGTCACTGTAGCAACAGGAAAGGGCTCCATGGACCACAAATCAACTCGAGATGAGAGCTTAGTCCCTGGCTTCGACTCAAGAGTCATATCAACTTGCCACAAGCACCTCAAGAGGAGGCTTCTCTCAGCTAAAGGTATGTGAGAGGGACCCTGAGTTTGTGGCCTCAAGTGGAATGGACACCGAGATGCTCTGGCTAGAAGTAAGGCCGGATATCCCTGCAGTGAATTGAATGCAGGCTCGTCTTGCATCTCCCAAGACGAAGGGATGTCTGAATCCCCTGTGGAGACCACAGAGAAAGACCTAGTTCTCCGCCTCATCACGACCGGAGGCGTCACATCCTTTGAAAACTCGAGAGGTCCACGGAGATCAATGCTTCCAAAGGAGACGATGCCTGACTCCTCTTGAAAATGGATAGGAGTCCCAGGATCCCTGTGGCACGTGGAAAGGGACCCTGGGTCTCCCGCCTCAGGTGGAAACGCGTCCCAATTGCCATGCCAAGACTCGAGGAGAATCGCGAGGTGTCCCTCGCACCTAGGCTGGAGTCCTGACGTCGCTGAACAAACACGTGTCTGGAAGGGCCCTCCCCGTCGTAACTCGAGAATATTCCCCAGGTTCCAGCCGCTTCTCGAGAAAAACCATGAGACTACCCCCTCGCCGCGAGATGAGGCCCGATTCACCTGCACTGCGTGCAGAGCAATTCCGTGTTCCACATCAGACGTTAAACTAGACTTGATTTCCTTGATGGCACTCCAAAGAAAACCCAAGATCACTGTCACAAGTCTAGAGGGATCCTGAGGTCACTGTAGCAACAGGAAAGGGCTCCGTGGACCCCAAATCAACTAGAGATGAGAGCTTCGTCCCTGGCTTTGACTCAAGAGGAATAGCACCTTTCCACAAGCACATCAAGAGGAGGCTTCTCTCAGCTACAGGTATGTGAGAGGGACCCTGAGTTTGTGGCCTCAAGTGGAATGGACACCGAGATGCTCTGACTCGTAGTAAGGCCGGATATCGCTGCAGTGAAGTGAATGCAGGCTCGTCTTGCATCTCCCAAGACGAAGGGATGTCTGAATCCCCTGTGGAGACCACAGAGAAAGACCTAGTAGTCCGCCTGATCACGACCGGAGGCATCACATCCTTTGAAAACTCGAGAGGTCCGCGGAGATCAATGCTTCCAAAGGAGACGATGCCTGACTCCTCTTGAAAATGGATAGGAGTCCCAGGATCCCTGTGGCACGTGGAAAGGGACCCTGGGTCTCCCGCCTCACGTGGAGACGCGTCCCAATTGCCATGCCAAGATTCGAGGAGAATCCCGAGTTGTGCCTCACACCTAGGCAGGAGTCCTGACTTCGCTGAACAAACACGTTTCTGGAAGCGCCCTCCCCGTCGTAACTCGAGAACATACCCCAGGTTCCGGCCGCAACTCGAGAAAAACAATGAGAGTTCCCCCTCGCCGCGAGATGAGGCACGATTCCCCTGCACTGCATGCAGAGCAATTCCGTGTTCCACGTCAAACGTGAAAGGAGCCTTGATTTCCTTGATGGCACTCCAGAGAAAACCCAAGATCGCTGTCTGAAGTCTAGAGGGACCCTGAGGTCACTGTAGCAACAAGAAAGAGCTCCGTGGACCCCAAATCAACTCGAGATGAGAGCGTAGTCCCTGGCTTCGACTCAAGAGGAATACCAACTTTCCACAAGCACCTCAAGAGGAGGCTTCTCTCAGCTACAGGTATGTGAGAGGGACCCTGAGTTTGTGGCCTCAAGTGGAATGGACACTGTGATGCTCTGACTCGAAGTAAGGCCGGATATCCCTGCTGTGAATTGAATGCAGGCTCGTCTTGCATCTCCCAAGATGAAGGGATGTCTGAATCCACTGTGGAGACCACAGAGAAAACCTAGTTCTCCGCCTCATCGCGACCGGAGGCCTCTAATCCTTTGAAAACTCGAGAGGTCCGCGGAGATCAATGCTTCCAAAGGAGACGATGCCTGACTCCTCTTGAAAATGGATAGGAGTCCCAGGATCCCTGTGGCACGTGGAAAGGGACCCTGGGTCTCCCGCCTCACGTGGAGACGGGTCCCAATTGCCATTCCAAGACTCGAGGAGAATCCCGAGGTGTCCCTCGCACCTAGGCAGGAGTCCTCACGTCGCTGAACAAACACGTATCTGGAAGGGCCCTCCCCGTCGTAACTCCAGAATATACCCCAGGTTCCGGCCGCAACTCGAGAAAAACCATGAGACTTCCCCCTCGCGGCAAGATGAGGCCCGATTCCCCTGCACTGCGAGCAAAGGCAATTCCGTGTTCCACATCAAACGTGAAAGGAGCCTTGATTACCTTGATGGCACTCCAGAGAAAACCCAAGATCACTGTCTCAATTCTAGAGGGATCCTGAGGTCACTGGAGCAACGCGAAAGGGCTTCGTGGGCCGCAAATCAACTCGAGATGAGTGCTTCGTCCCTGCCTTCGACTCAAGAGGAATACCAACTTTCCACAAGCACCTCAAGAGGAGGCTTCTGTCACCTTCAGGTATGTGAGAGGGACCCTGAGCTGGTGGCCTCAAGTCGAATGGATAGCGTGATGCTCTGACTCGAAGTAAGGCCGGATATCCCTGCAGTGAATTGAATGCAGGCTCGTTTTGCATCTCCCAAGAGGAAGGGATGTCTGAATCCACTGTGGAGACCACAGAGAAAGACCTAGTTCTCCGCCTCATCCCGAATTGAGGCCTCACATCCTTTGAAACCTCGAGAGGTGTGCGGAGATCAATGCTTCCAAAGGAAAGGATGCCTGACTCCTCTTGAAAATGGATAGGGGTCCCAGGATCCCTGTGTCACGTGGAAAGGGACCCTGGGTCTCCCGCCTCACGTGGAGACGCGTCCCAATTGCCATGCCAAGACTCGAGGAGAATCCCGAGTTGTGTCTCGCACCTAGGCAGGAGTCCTGACGTCGCTGAACAAACAGGTGTCTGGAAGGGCCCTCCCCGTCGTAACTCGAGAACATACCCCAGGTTCCGGCCGCAACTCGACAAAAACCATGAGAATTCCCCCTCGCCGCGAGTTGAGGCCCGATTCCGCTGCACTGCGTGCAGAGCAATTCCGTGTTCCACATCAAACGTGAAAGGAGCCTTGATTTCCTTGATGGCACTCCAGAGAAAACCCAAGATCACTGTCTCAAGTCTAGAGGGATCCTGAGGTCACTGGAGCAACAAGAAAGGTCTCCGTGGACCCCAAATCAAGTCGAGATGAGAGCTTAGTCCCTGGCTTCGATTCAAGAGGAATACCAACTTTCCACATGCACCTCAGGAAGCGGTTTCTGTCAGCTACAGGTATGTGCGAGGGACCCTGAGTTTGTGGCCTCAAGTGGAATGGACACTGAGATGCTCTGACTCGAAGTAAGGCCGGATATCCCTGCAGTGAATTGAATGCAGGCTCGTCTTGCATCTCCCAAGAAGAAGGGATGTCTGAATCCCCTGTGGAGACCACAGAGAAAGACCTAGTTCTCCGCCTCATCGCGAACGGAGGCATCACATCCTTTGAAAACTCGAGAGGTCCGCTGAGATCTAGGCTTCCAAAGGAGACGATGCCTGACTCCTCTTGAAAATGGATAGGAGTCCCAGGATCCCTGTGGAACGTGGAAAGGGACACTGGGTCTCCTGCCTCACGTGGAGACGCGGCCCAATTGCCATGACAAGACTCTAGGAAAATCCCGACGTGTCCCTCGCACCTAAGCAGGAGTCCTGACGTCGCTGAACAAACACATGTCTGGAAGGGCCCTCCCCGTCGTAACTCGAGAATATACCCCAGGTTCCGGCCGCAACTCGAGAAAACAATGAGACTTCCCCCTCGCCACGAGATGAGACCCGATTCCCCTGCACTGCGTGCAGAGCAATTCCGTGTTCCACATCAAACGTGAAAGGAGCCTTGATTTCCTTGATGGCACTCCAGAGAAAACCCAAAATCACTGTCTCAAGTCTAGAGGGATCCTGAGGTCACTGTAGCAACACGAAAGTGCTCCATGGACCCCAAATCAACTCGAGATGAGAGCTTCGTCGCTGGCTTCGAATCAAGAGGAATACCAACTTTCCACAAGCAGCTCAAGAGGAGGCTTCTCTCAGCTACAGGTATGTGAGAGGGACCCTGAATTTGTGGACTCAAGTGGAATGGACACCGAAATGCTCTGACTCAAAGTAAGGCCGGATATCCCTGCAGTGAATTGAATGCAGGCATGTCTTGCATCTCCCAAGACGAAGGGATGTCTGAATGCCCTGTGGAGACCACTGAGAAAGACCTAGTTTTCCGCCTCATCGCGACCGGAGGCCTCACATCTTTTGAAAACTCGAGAGGTCCGCGGAGATCAATGCTTCCAAAGGAGACGATGCCTGACTCCTCTTGAAAATGGATAGGAGGCCCAGGATCTCTGTGGCACGTGGTAAGGGACACTGGGTCTCCCGCCTCAGGTGGAGACGCGTCCCAATTGCCATGCCAAGACTCGAGGAGAATCCCGAGTTGTCCCTCGCACCTAGGCAGGAGTCGTCACGTCGCTGAACAAACACGTGTCTGGAAGGGCCCTCCCCGTCGCAACTCGAGAATATACCCCAGGTTCCGGCGCAACTCGAGAAAAACCATGAGACTTCCCCCTCGCCGCGATATGAGGCCCGATTCCCCTGCACTGCGTGCAGAGCAATTCCGTGTTCCACATCAAACGTGAAAGGAGCCTTGATTTCCTTGATGGCACTCCAGAGAAAACCCAAGATCACTGTCTCAAGTCTAGAGGGATCTTGAGGTCACTGTAGCAACACGAAAGGGCTCCGTGGACCCCAAATCAACTAGAGATGAGAGCTTCGTCCCTGGCTTCGACTCAAGATGAATAGCACCTTTCCACAAGCACCTCAAGAGGAGGCTTCTCTCAGCTACAGGTATGTGAGAGGGACCCTGAGTTTGTGGCCTCAAGTGGAATGGACACCGAGATGCTCTGACTCAAAGTAAGGCCGGATATCCCTGCAGTGAATTGAATGCAGGCTCGTCTTGCATCTCCCAAGACGAAGAGATGTCTGAATCCCCTGTGGAGACCACAGAGAAAGAACTAGTAGTCCGCCTCATCACGACCGGAGGCATCACATCCTTTGAAAACTCGAGAGGTCCGCGGAGATCAATGCTTCCAAAGGAGACGATGCCTGACTCCTCTTGAAAATGGATAGGAGTCCCAGGATCCCTGTGGCACGTGGAAAGGGACCCTGGGTCTCCCGCCTCACGTGGAGACGCGTCCCAATTGCCATGCCAAGACTAGTGAAGAATCGCGAAGTATCCCTCGCACCTAGGCAGGAGTCCTGACTTCGCTGAACAATCACGTGTCTGGAAGGGTCCTCCAAGTCGTAACTCGAGAACATACCCCAGGTTCCGGCCGCAACTCGAGAGAAACAATGAGACTTCCCCCTCGCCGCGAGATGAGGCCCGATTCCCCTGCACTGCATGCAGAGCAATTCCGTGTTCCACGTCAAACGTGAAAGGAGCCTTGATTTCCTTGATGGCACTCCAGAGAAAACCCAAGATCGCTGTCTGAAGTCTAGAGGGATCCTGAGGTCACTGTAGCAACAGGAAAGGCCTCCGTGGACCACAAATCAACTCGAGACGAGAGCGTAGTCCATGGCTTCGACTCAAGAGGAATACCAACTTTCCAGAAGCACCTCAAGAGGAGGCTTCTCTCAGCTACAGGTATGTGAGAGGGACCCTGAGTTTGTGGCCTCAAGTGGAATGGACACGGAGATGCTCTGACTCGAAGTAAGGCCAGATATCCCTGCAGTGAATTGAATGCAGGCTCGTCTTGCATCTCCCAAGACGAAGGGATGTCTGAATCCCCTGTGGAGACCACAGAGAAAGACCTCGTTCTCCGCCTCATCGCGACCAGGACGCCTCACATCCTTTGAAAACTCGAGAGTTCCGCGGAGATCAATGCTTCCAAAGGAGAATGCCTGACTCCTCTTGAAAATGGATAGGTGTCCCAGGATCCTTGTGGCACGTGGAAAGGGTCCTGGGTCTCCCGCCTCACATGGAGACGCGTCCCAATTGCCATGCCAAGACTCGAGGAGAATCCCGAGGTGTCCCTCGCACCTAGGCAGGAGTCCTGACGTCGCTGAACAAACACGTGTCTGGAAGGGCCCTCCCCGTCGTAACTCGAGAATATTCCCCAGGTTCCAGCCGCTTTTCGAGAAAAACCATGAGACTTCCCCCTCGCCGCGAGATGAGGCCCGATTCCCCTGCACTGTGTGCAGAACAATTCCGTGTTCCACATCAAACGTGAAAGGAGCCTTGATTTCCTTGATTGCACTCCAGAGAAAACCCAAGATCACTGTCTCAAGTCTAGAGGGATCCTGAGGTCACTGGAGCAAGAAGAAAGGGCTCCGTGGACCCCAAAACAACTCGAGATGAGAGCTTAGTCCCTGGCTTCGACTCAAGAAGAATACCAACTTTCCACAAGCACCTCAAGAGGAGGCTTCTCTCAGCTACAGGTATGTGAGAGGGACCCTGAGTTTGTGGCCTCAATTGGAATGGACACCAAGATGCTCTGACTCGAAGTAAGGCCGGATATCCCTGCAGTGAATTGAATCCAGGCTCGTCTTGCATCTCCCAAGACGAAGGGATGTCTGAATCCCCTGTGGAGACCACAGAGAAAGATCTAGTCCTCCGCTTCATCGCGACCGGAGGCCTCACATCCTTTGAAAACTCGAGAGGTCCGCGGAGATCAATGCTTCCAAAGGAGACGATGCCTGACTCCTCTTGCAAATGGATAGGAGTCCCAGGATCCCTGTGGCACGTGAAAAGGGACCCTGGGTCTCCCGCCTCACGTGGAGACGCGTCCCAATTGCCATGCCAAGACTCGAGGAGAATCCCGAGGTGTCCCTCGCACCTAGGCAGGAGTCCTGACGTCGCTGAACAAACACGTGTCTGGAAGGGCCCTCCCCGTCGTAACTCGAGAATATACCCCAGGTTCCGGCCGCAACTCGAGAAAAACCATGAGACTTCTCCCTCGCCCCGAGATGAGGCCCGATTCCCCTGCACTGGGTGCAGAGCAATTGCGTGTTCCACATCAAACCTGAAAGGAGCCTTGATTTACTTGATGGCACTCCAGAGAAAACCCAAGATCACTGCCTCAAGTCTAGAGGGATCCTGAGGTCACTGTAGCAACACGAAAGGGCTCCGTGGACCCCAAATCAACTCGAGATGAGAGCTTAGTCCCTGGCTTCGACTCAAGAGGAATACCAACTTTCCACAAGCACCTCAAGAGGAGGCTTCTCTCAGCTACAGGTATGTGAGAGTGACCCTGAGTTTGTGGCCTCAAGTGGAATGGACACAGAGATGCTCTGACTCGAAGTAAGGCCGGATATCCCTGCAGTGAATTGAATGCAGGCTCGTCTTGCATCTCCCAAGACGAAGGGTTGCCTGAATCCCCTGTGGAGACCACAGAGAAAGACCTAGCCCTCCACCTCCTCGCGACCGGAGGCCTCATATCCTTTGAAAACTCGAGAGGTCCGCTGAGATCAATACTTCCGAAGGAGACGATGCCTGACTCCTCTTGAAAATGGATAGGAGTCCCAGGATATCTATGACACGTGGAAAGGGACCCTGGGTCTCCCGCCTCACGTGGAGACGCGTCCAAATTGCCATGCCAAGATTCGAGGAGAATCCCGAGGTGTCCCTCGCACCTAGGCAGGAGTCCTGACGTCGCTGAACAACACGTGTCTGGAAGGGCCCTCCCCATCGTAACTCGAGAATATACCCCAGGTTCCGGCCGCAACTCGAGAAAAACCATGAGACTTCCCCCTCGCCGCGAGATGAGGCCGGATTCCCCTGCACTGCCTGCAGAGCAATTCCGTGTTCCACATCAAACGTGAAAGGAGCCTTGATTTCCTTGATGGCACTCCAGAGAAAACCCAAGATAACTGTCTCAAGTCTAGAGGGATCCTGAGGACACTGTAGCAACACGAAAGGGCTCCGTGGACCCCAAATCAACTCGAGATGAGAGCTTAGTCCCTGGCTTCGAGTCAAGAGGAATACCAACTTTCCACAAGCACCTCAAGAGGAGGCTTCTCTCAGCTACAGGTATGTGAGAGGGACCCTTAGTTTGTGGCCTCAAGTGGAATGGACACCGAGATGCTCTGACTCGAAGTAAGGCCGGATATCCCTGCAGTGAATTGAATCCAGGCTCGTCTTGCATCTCCCAAGACGAAGGGATGTCTGAATCCGCTGTGGAGACCACAGAGAAAGACCTGGTCCTCCGCCTCATCGCGACCGGAGGCCTCACATCCTTTGAAAGGTATGTGGAGATCACTGCTTCCAAAGGAGACGATGCCTGACTCCTCTTGAAAATGGATAGGAGTCCCAGGATCCCTGTGGCACGTGGAAAGGGACCCTGGGTATCCCGCCTCACGTGGAGACGCGTCCCAATTGCCATGCCAAGACTAGTGAAGAATCGCGAAGTGTCCCTCGCACATAGGCAGGAGTCCTGACGTCGCTGAACAAACACGTGTCTGGAAGGGCCCTCCCCGTCTTAACTCGAGAATATACCCCAGGTTCCGGCCGCAACTCGAGAAAAACCATGAGACTTCCCCCTCGCCGCGACATGAGGCCCGATTCCCCTGCACTGCGTGAAGAGCAATTCCGTGTTCCACATCAAACGTGAAAGGAGCCTTGATTTCCTTGATGGCACTCCAGAGAAAACCCAAGATCACTGTCTCACGTCTAGAGGGATCCTGAGGTCACTGGAGCAACACGAAAGGGCTCCGTGGACCCCAAATCAACTCGAGATGAGAGCTTAGTCCTTGGCTTCGACTCAAGAGGAATACTAACTTTCCACAAGCACCTCAAGAGGTGGCTTCTCTCAGCTACAGGTATGTGAGAGGGACCCTGAGTTTGTGGCCTCAAGTGGAATGGACACCGAGATGCTCTGACTCGAAGTAAGGCCGGATATCCCTGCAGTGAATTGAATGCAGGCTCGCCTTGCATCTCCCAAGACGAAGGCTTGTCTGAATCCCCTGTGGAGACCACAGAGATAGACCTAGTTCTCCGCCTCATCGCGACCGGAGGCCTCACATCCTTTGAAAATTCGAGAGGTCCGAGGAGATCAATGCTTCCAAAGGAGACGATGCCTGACTCCTCTTGAAAATGGATAGGATTCCCAGTATCCCTGTGGCACGTGGAAAGGGACCCTGTGTCTCCCGCCTCACGTGGAGATGCGTCCCAATTGCCATGCCAAGACTCGAGGAGAATCCCGAGGTGTCCCTCGCACCTAGGCAGGAGTCCTGACGTCGCTGAACAAACACGTGTCTGGAAGGGCCCTCCCCGTCATAACTCGAGAATATACCCCAGGTTCCGGCCGCAACTCGAGAAAATCCATGAGACTTCCCCCTCGCCGTGAGATGAGGCCCGATTCCCCTGCACTGCGTGCAGAGCAATTCCGTGTTCCACATCAAACGTGAAAGGAGCCTTGACTTCCTTGATGGCACTCCAGAGAGTATCCAAGATCACTCTCTCAAGTCTAGGGGGATCCTGAGGTCACTGGAGCAACACGAAAGGGCTCCGTGGACCCCAAATCAACTCGAGATGAGAGCTTAGTCCCTGGCTTCGAATCAAGAGGAATACCAACTTTCCACAAGCACCTCAAGAGGAGGCTTCTCTCAGCTACAGGTATGTGAGAGGGACCCTGAGTTTGTGGCCTCAAGTGGAATGGACACCGAGATGCTCTGACTCGAAGTAAGGCCGGATATCCCTGCAGTGAATTGAATGCAGGCTCGTATTGCATCTCCCAAGACGAAGGGATGTCTGAATCCCATGTGGAGACCACAGAGAAAGACGGAGTTCTCCGCCTCATCGCGACCGGAGGCCTCACATCCTTTGAAAACCGCGAAGATCAATGCTTCCAAAGGAGACGATGCCTGACTACTTTTGAAAATGGATAGGAGTCTCAGGATCCCTTTGGCACGTGGAAAGAGACACTGGGTCTTCCGCCTCACGTGGAGATCCGTCCCAATTGCCATGCCAAGACTCGACGAATATCCCGAGGTGTCCCTCGCACCTAGGCAGGAGTCCTGACTTCGCTGAACAAACACGTGTCTTGAAGGGCCCTCCCCGTAGTAACTTTAGTGTGTACCCCAGGTTCCGGCCGCAACTCGAGAAAAACCATGAGACTTCCCCCTCGCTGCGAGATGAGGCCCGATTCCCCTGCACAGCGTGCAGAGCAATTCCGTGTTCCACATCAAACGTGAAAGGAGCCTTGATTTCCTTGATGGCACTCCAGAGAAAACCCAAGATCACTGTCTCAATTCTAGAGGGATCCTGAGGTCACTGTAGCAACACGAAAGGGCTCCGTGGACCCCAAATCAACTCGAGATGAGAGCTTAGTCCCTGGCTTCGACTCAAGAGGAACACCAACTTTCCACAAGCACTTCAAGAGGAGGCTTCTCTCAGCTACAGGTATGTGAGTGGGACCCTGAGTTTGTGGCCTTAAGTGGAATGAACACCGAGATGCTCAGTCTCGAAGTAAGGCCGGATATCCCTGCAGTGAATTGAGTGCAGGCTCGTCTTGCATCTCCAAGACGAAGGGATGTCTGCATCCCCTGTGGAGATCAGAGAGAAAAACCTAGTTCTCCGCCTCATCGCGACCGGAGGCCTCACATCCTTTCAAAACTCGAGAGGTCTGCGGAGATCAATGCTTCCAAAGGAGACGATGCCTGACTCCTCTTGCAAATGGATAGGAGTCCCAGGATCACTGTGGCACGTAGAAAGGGAACCTGGGTCTCCCGCCTCACGTGGAGACGCGTCCCAATTGCCATGCCAAGACTCGAGGAGAATCCTGAGGTGTCCCTCGCACCTAGGCAGGAGTCCGGACGTCGCTGAACAAACACGTGTCTGGAAGGGCCCTTCCCGGCGTAACTCGAGAATATACCCCAGGTTCCGGCCGCAACTCGAGAAAAACCATGAAACTTCCCCCTCGCTGCGAGATGAGGCCTGATTCCCCTGCATTGCGTGCAGAGCAATTCCGTGTTCCACATCAAACGTGAAAGAATCCTTGATTTCCTTGATGGCACTCCAGAGAAAACCCAAGATCACTGTCTCAAATCTAGAGGGATCCTGAGGTCACTGGAGCAACGCGAAAGCGCTCCGTGGACCCCAAATCAACATGAGATGAGAGTTTTCCCTGGCTTCGACTCAAGAGGAATACCAACTTTCCACAAGCACCTCAAGAGGAGGCTTCTCTCAGCTACAGGTATGTGAGAGGGACCCTGAGATTGTGGCTTCAAGTGGAATGGACACTGAGATGCTCTGACTTGAAGTAAGGCCGGATATCCCTGCAGTGAATTGAATGCAGGCTCGTCTTGCATCTCCCAAGACGAAGGGATGTCTGAATCCCCTGTGGAGGCCACAGAGAAAGACCTAGTTCTCCACCTCATCGCGACCGGAGACCTCACATCCTTTGAAAACTCGAGAGGTCCGCGCAGAACAAAGCTTCCAAAGGAGACGATGCCTGACTCCTCTTGAAAATGGATAGGAGTCCCAGGATCCCTGTGGCACGTGGAAAGGGACCCTGGGTCTCCCGCCTGACGTGGAGACGCGTCCCAATTGCCATCCCAAGACTCGAGGAGAATCCCGAGGTGTCCCTCGCACCTAGGCAGGAGTCCTGACGTCGCTGAACAAACACGTGTCTGGAAGGGCCCTCCCCGTCGTAACTCGAGAATATACCGCAGGTTCCGGCCGCAACTCGAGAAAAAATATGAGACTTCCCCCGTCGCAGCGAGATGAGGCCCGATTCCCCTGCACTGCGTGCAGAGCAATTCCGTGTTCCACATCAAACGTGAAAGGAGCCTTGATTTCCTTGATGGCACTCCAGAGAAAACCCAAGATCACTGTCTCAAGTCTAGAGGGATCCTGAGGTCACTGGATCAACACGAAAGGGCGCCGTGGACACCAAATCAACTCGAGTTGAGAGCTTAGTCCCTGGCTTCGACTCAAGAGGAATACCAACTTTCCACAAGCACCTCAAGAGGAGGCTTTTCTCAGCTACAGGTATGTGAGAGGGACCCTGAGTTTGTGGCCTTAAGTGGAATGGACACCAAGATGCTCTGACTTGAATTAAGGCCGGATATCCCTGCAGTGAATTGAATGCAGGCTCGTCTTGCATGTCCCAAGTCGAAGGGTTGTCTGAATCCCCTGTGGAGACCAGAGAGAAAGACCTAGTCCTCCGCCTCAACGCGAACGGAGGCCTCACATCCTTTGAAAACTCGAGAGGTCCGCGCAGATCAATGCTTCCAAAGGAGACGAGGCCTGACTCCTCTTGCAAATGGATGGAAGTCCCAGGATCCCTGTGGCACGTAGAAAGGGACACTGGGTCTCGCGCCTCACGTGGAGCCGCGTCCCATTTGCCATGCCAAGACTAGAGGAGAATCCCGAGGTGTCCCTCACACCTAGGCAGGAGTCCTGACGTCGCTGAACAAACACGTGTCTGGAAGGGCCCTCCCCGTCGTAACTCGAGAATATACCCCAGGTTCCGGCCGCAACTCGAGAAAAACAATGAGAGTTCCAGCTCGCCGTGAGATGAGGCGCAATTCCCCTGCACTGCGTGCAGAGCAATTCCGTGTTCCACATCAAACGTGAAAGGAGCCTTGATTTCCTTGATGGCACTCCAGAGAAAACCCAAGATCACTGTCTGAAGTCTAAAGGGATCCTGAGGTCACTGGAGCAACACGAAAGGGCTCCGTGGACCCCAAATCAACTCGAGATGATAGCTTAGTCCCTGGCTTCGACTCAAGAGGAATACCAACTTTCCACAAGCACCTCAAGAGGAGGCTTCTCTCAGCTACAGGTATGTGAGAGGGACCCTGAGTTTGTGGCCTCAAGTGCAATGGACACCGAGATGCTCTGACTCGAAGTAAGGCCGGATATCACTGCAGTGAATTGAATGCAGGCTCGTCTTGCATCTCCCAAGACGAAGGGATGCCTGAATCCCCTGTGGAGTCCACAGAGAAAGACCTACTCGTCCGACTCAACGCGACCGGAGGCCTCACATCCTTTGAAAACTCGAGAGGTGCGCGGAGATCAATGCTTCCAAAGGAGACGATGCCTCACTCCTCTTGAAAATGGATAGGAGTCCCAGGATCCCTGTGGCACGTGGAAAGGGACCCTGGGTCTCCCGCTTCACGTGGAGACGGGTCCCAATTGCCATGCCAAGACTCGAGGAGAATCCCGAGGTGTCCCTCGCACCTAGGCAGGAGTCCTGACGTCGCTGAACAAACACATGTCTGGAAGGGCACTCCCCGTCGTAACTCGAGAATATACCCCAGGTTCCGGCCGCAACTCGAGAAAAACCATGAGACTTCCCCCTCGCCGCGAGATGAGGCCTGATTCCCCTGCACTGCGTGCAGAGCAATTCCGTGTTCCACATCAAACGTGAAAGGAGCCTTGATTTTCTTGATGGCACTCCAGAGAAAACCCAAGATCACTGTCTCAAGTCTAGAGGGATCCTGAGGTCACTGGAGCAACACGAAAGGGCTCCGTGGACCCCAAATCAACTCGAGATGAGAGCTTAGTCCCTGGCTTCGAATCAAGAGGAATACCAACTCTCCACAAGCACCTCAAGAGGAGGCTTCTCTCAGCTACAGGTATGTGAGAGTGACCCTGAGTTTGTGGCCTTAAGTGGAATGGACACCGAGATGCTCTGACTCGAAGTAAGGCCGGATATGCCTGCAGTGAATTGAATGCAGGCTCGTCTTGTATCTCCCAAGACAAAGGGATGTCTTATTTCCCTGTGGAGACCACAGAGAAAGACGTAGTCGTCCGACTCAACGCGACCGGAGGCCTCACATCCTTTGAAAACTCGAGAGGTCCGCGGAGATCAATGCTTCCAAAGGAGACGATGCCTCACTCCTCTTGAAAATGGATAGGAGTCCCAGTATCCCTGTGGCACGTGGAAAGGGACACTGGGTCTCCCGCCTCACGTGGAGACGCGTCCCAATTGCCATGCCAAGACTCGAGGAGAATGCCGAGGTGTCCCTCGCACCTAGGCAGGAGTCCTGACGTCGCTGAACAAACACATGTCTGGAAGGGCCCTCCCCGTCGTAACTCGAGAATATACCCCAGGTTCCGGCCGCAACTCGAGAAAAACCATGAGACTTCGCCCTCGCCGCGAGATGAGGCCTGATTCCCCTGCACTGCGTGCAGGGCAATTACGTGTTCCACATCAAACGTGAAAGGAGCCTTGATTTCCATGATGGCACTCCAGAGAAAACCCAAGATCACTGTCTCAAGTCTAGAGGGATCCTGAGGTCACTGGAGCAACACGAAAGGGCTCTGTGGACCCCAAATCAACTCGAGATGAGAGCTTAGTCCCTGGCTTCGATTCAAGAGGAATACCAACTTTCCACAAGCACCTCAAGAGGAGGCTTATCTCAGCTACAGGTATGTGAGAGGGACCCTGAGTTTGTGGCCTCAAGTGGAATGGACACCGAGATGCTCTGACTAGAAGTAAGGCCGGATATCCCTGCAGTGAATTGAATGCAGGCTCGTCTTGCATCTCCCAAGACGAAGGGATGTCTGAATCCCCTGTGGAGACCACAGAGAAAGACCTAGTCCTCCGCCTCATCGCGACCGGAGGCCTCACACCCTTTGAAAACTCGAGAGGTCCGCGGAGATCAATGCTTCCAAAGGAGACGATGCCTGACTCCTCTTGCAAATGGATAGGAGTCCCAGGATCCCTGTGGCACGTGAAAAGGGACCCTGGGTCTCCCACCTCACGTGGAGACGCGTCCCAATTGCCATGCCAAGACTCGAGGAGAATCCCGAGGTGTCCCTCGCACCTAGGCAGGAGTCCTGACGTCGCTGAACAAACACGTGTCTGGAAGGGCCCTCCCCGTCGTAACTCGAGTATATACCCCAGGTTCCGGCCACAACTCCAGAAAAACCATGAGACTTCCCCCTCGCCGCGAGATGAGGCCCGATTCCACTGCCCTGAGTGCAGAGCCATTCCGTATTCCACAACAAAAATGAAAGGAGCCTTGATTTCCTTGATGGCTCTCCAAAGAAAACCCAAGATCACTGTCTCAAGTCTAGAGGGATCCTGAGGTCACTGGAGCAACACGAAAGGGCTCCGTGGACCCCAAATCAACTCGAGATGAGAGCTTAGTCCCTGGCTTCGACTCAAGCGGAATACCACCTTTCCACAAGCACCTCAAGAGGAGTCTTCTCTCAGCTACAGGTAGGTGAGAGGGACCCTGAGTTTGTGGCCTCAGGTGGAATGGACACCGAGATGCTCTGACTCGAAGTAAGGCCGGATATCCCTGCAGTGAATTGAATGCAGGCTCCTCCTGCATCTCCCAAGACGAAGGATTGTCTGAATCCCCTGTGGAGACGACAGAGAAAGTCCTAGTTCTCCGCCTCATCGAGACCGGAGGCCTCACATCCTTTGAAATCTCGAGAGGTCCGCGGAGATCAATGCTTCCAAAGGAGACGATGCCTGACTCCTCTTGAAAATGGATAGGAGTCCCAGGATCCCTGTGTCACGTAGAAAGGGACACTGGGTCTCCCGCCTCACGTGGAGACACGTCCCAATTGCCATGCCAAGACTCGAGGACAATCCCGAGTTGTCCCTCGCACCTAGGCAGGAGTCCTGACGTCGCTGAACAAACACGTGTCTGGAAGGGCCCTCCCCGTCGTAACTCGAGAATATACCCCAGGTTCCGGCCGGAACTCAAGAAAATCCATGAGACATCCCCCTCGCCGCGAGATGATGGCCGATTCCCCTGCACTGCGTGCAGAGCAATTCCGTGTTCCACATCAAACGTGAAAGGAGCCTTGATTTCCTTGATAGCACTCCAGAGAAAACCCAAGATCACTGTCTCAAGTCTAGAGGGATCCTGAGGTCACTGGAGCAAAACGAAAGGGCTCCGTGGACCCCAAATCAACTCGAGATGAGAGTTTAGTCCCTGGCTTCGACTCAAGAGGAATACCAACTTTCCACAAGCACCTCAAGAGGAGGCTTCTCTAAGCTACAGGTATGTGAGAGGGACCCTGAGTTTGTGGCCTCAAGTGGAATGGACACCGAGATGCTCTGACTCGAAGTAAGGCCGGATATCCCTGCAGTGAATTGAATGCAGGCTCGTCTTGCATCTCCCAAGACGAAGGGTTGTCTGAATCCCCTGTGGAGACCACAGAGAAAGACCTAGTCCTCCGCCTCAATGCGACCGGAGGCCTCACATCCTTTGAAAACTCAAGAGGTCCGGGCAGATCAATGCTTCCAAAGGAGACGATGCCTGACTCCTCTTGAAAATGGATAGGAGTCCCAGGATCCCTGTGGCACGTGGAAAGGGACCCTGGGTCTCCCGCCTCACGTGGAGACGCGTCCCAATTGCCATGCCAAGACTCGAGGAGAATCCCGAGGTGTCCCTCGCACCTAGGCAGGAGTCCTGACGTCGCTGAACAAACAGGTGTCTGGAAGGGCCCTCCCCGTCGTAACTCGAGAATATACCCCAGGTTCCGGCCGGAACTCAAGAAAAACCAAGAGACTTCCCCTTCGCCGCGAGATGCGGCCCGATTCCCCTGCACTGCGTGCAGAGCAATTACGTGTTCCACATCAAACGTGAAAGGAGCCTTGATTTCCTTGATGGCACTCCAGAGAAAACCCAAGATCACTGTCTCAAGTCTAGAGGGATCCTGAGGTCACTGGAGCAATACGAAAGGGCTCCGTGGACCCCAAATCAACTTGAGATGAGAGCTTAGTCCCTGGCTTCGACTCAAGAGGAATACCAACTTTCCACAAGCACCTCAAGAGGAGGCTTCTCTCAGCTACAGGTATGTGAGAGGACCCTGAGTTTGTGGCCTCAAGTGGAATGGACACCGAGATGCTCTGACTCGAAGTAAGGCCGGATATCCCTGCAGTGAATTGAATGCAGGCTCGTCTTGCATCTCCCAAGATGAAGGGATGTCTGAATCCCCTGCGGAGACCACAGAGAAAGACCTAGTTCTCCGCCTCATCGAGACCGGAGGCCTCACATCCTTTGAAAACTCGAGAGGTACGCGCAGAACAAAGCTTCCAAAGGAGACGATGCCTGACTCCTCATGAAAATGGATAGGAGTCCCAGGATCCCTGTGGCACGTGGAAAGGGACCCAGGGTCTCCCGCCTCATGTGGAGACGCGTCCCAATTGCCATGCCAAGACTCGAGGAGAATCCAGAGGTGTCCCTCGCACCTAGGCAGGAGTCCTGACGTCGCTGAACAAACACGTGTCTGGAAGGGCCCTCCCCGTCGTAACTCGAGAATATAAATCAGGTTTCGGTCGCATCTCGAGAAAAAATATGAGACTTCCCCCTCGCCGCGAGATGAGGCCCGATTCCCCTGCACTGCGTGCAGAACAATTCCTTGTTCCACATCAAACGTGAAAGGAGCCTTGATTTCCTTGATTGCACTCCAGAGAAAACCCAAGATCACTGTCTCAAGTCTAGAGGGATCCTGAGGTCACTGGAGCAACACGAAAGGGCTCCGTGAACCCCAAATTAACTCGAGAAGTGAGCTTAGTCCCTGGCTTCGACTCAAGAGGAATACCAACTTTCCACAAGCACATCAAGAGGAGGCTTCTCTAAGCTACAGGTATGTGAGAGGGACATTGAGTTTGTGGCCTCAAGTGGAATGGACACCGAGATGCTCTGACTCGAAGTAAGGCCGGATATGCCTGCAGTGAATGGAATGCAGGCTCGTCTTGCATCTCCGAAGACGAAGCGATGTCTGAATCCCCTGTGGAGACCACAGAGAAAGACCTAGTCCTCCGACTCCACGCGACCGGAGGCCTCACATCCTTTGAAAACTCGAGAGGTCCGCGGAGATCAATGCTTCCAAAGGAGACGATGCCTGACTCCTCTTGAAAATGGATAGGAGTCCCAGGATCCCTGTGGCACGTGGAAAGGGACCCTGGGTCTCCCGCCTCACGTGGAGACGCGTCCCAATTGCCATGCCAAGACTCGAGGAGAATCCCGAGGTGTCCCTAGCACCTAGGCAGGTGTCCTGACGTCGCTGAACAAACACGTGTCTGGAAGGGCCCTCCCCGTCGTAACTCGAGAATATACCCCAGGTTCTGGCCGCAACTCGAGAAAAACCATGACACTTCCCCCTCGCCACGAGATGAGGCCTGATTCCCCTGCACTGCGTGCAGAGCAATTCCGTGTTCCACATCAAACGTGAAAGGAGCCTTTATTTCCTTGATGGCACTCCAGAGAAAACCCAAGATCACTGTCTCAAGTCTGGAGGGATCCTGAGGTCACTGGATCAACAGGAAAGGGCTCCGTGTACCCCAAATCAACTCGAGATGAGAGCTTAGTCCCTGGCTTCGACTCAAGAGGAATACCAACTTTCCACAAGCACCTCAAGAGGAGGCTTCTCTCAGCTACAGATATGTGAGAGGGACCCTGAGTTTGTGGCCTCAAGTGGAATGAACACCGAGATGCTCTGACTCGAAGTAAGGCCGGATATGCCTGCAGTGAATTGAATGCAGGCTCGTCTTGCATCTCCGAAGACGAAGGGATGTCTGAATCCCCTGTGGAGACCACAGAGAAAGACCTAGTTCTCCGCCTCTACGCGAACGGAGGCCTCACATCCTTTGAAAACTCAACAGGTCCGCGGAGATCAATGCTTCCAAAGGAGACGATGCCTGACTCCTCTTGAAAATGGATAGGAGTCCCAGGATCCCTGTGGCACGTGGAAAGGGACCCTGGGTCTCCGCCTCAGGTGGAGACGCGTCCCAATTGCCATGCCAAGACTCGAGGAGAATCCCGAGGTGTCCCTCCCACCTAGGCAGGAGTCCTGACGTCGCTGAACAAACAGGTGTCTGGAAGGGCCCTCCCCGTCGTAACTCGAGAATATACCCAAGGTTCTGGCGGCAACTCGAGATAAACTATGAGACTTCCACCTCACCGCGAGATGAGGCCCGATTCCCCTGCACTGCATGCAGAGCAATTCCGTGTTCCACATCAAACGTGAAAGGAGCCTTGATTTCCTTGATGGCACTCCAGAGAAAACCCAAGATCACTGTCTCAAGTCTAGAGGGATCCTGAGGTCACTGGAGCAACACGAAAGGGCTCCGTGGACCCCAAATCAACTCGAGATGAGAGCTTAGTCCCTGGCTTCGACTCAAGAGGAATACCAACATTCCACACGCACCTCAAGAGGAGGCTTCTCTCAGCTACAGGTAGGTGAGAGGGACCCTGAGTTTGTGGCCTCAAGTGGAATGGACACCGAGATGCTCTGACTCGAAGTAAGGCCAGATATCCCTGCAGTGAATTGAATGCAGGCTCGTCTTGCATCTCCCAAGACGAAGGGATTTCTGAATCCCCTGTGGAGACCACAGAGAAAGACCTAGTCCTCCGCCTCAACGCGAACGGAGGCCTCACATCCTTTGAAAACTCGAGAGGTCCGGGCAGATCAATGCTTCCAAAGGAGACGAGGCCTGACTCCTCTTGCAAATGGATAGAAGTCCCAGGATCCCTGTGGCACGTGGAAAGGGACACTGGGTCTCCCGCCTCACGTGGAGCCGCGTCCCAATTGCCATGCCAAGACTCGAGGAGAATCCCGAGGTGTCCCTCGCACCTAGGCAGGAGTCCTGACGTCACTGAACAAACACGTGTCTGGAAGGGCCCTCCCCGTCGTAACTCGAGAATATAAATCAGGTTCCGGCCGCAACTCGAGAAAAAATATGAGACTTCCCCCTCGCCGCGAGATGAGGCCCGATTCCCCTGCACTGCGTGCAGAGCAATTCCGTGTTCCACATCAAACGTGAAAGGAGCCTTGATTTCCTTGATGGCACTCCAGAGAAAACCCAAGATCACTGTCTCACGTCTAGAGCAATCCTGAGGTCACTGGAGCAACACGAAAGGGCTCCGTGGACCCCAAATCAACTGGAGATGAGAGCTTAGTCCCTGGCTTCGACTCAAGAGGAATACCAACTTTCCACAAGCACCTCAAGAGGAGGCTTCTCTCAGCTACAGGTATGTGAGAGGGACCCTGAGTTTGTGGCCTCAAGTGGAATGGACACCGAGATGCTCTGACTCGAAGTAAGGCCGGATATGCCTGCAGTGAATTGAATGCAGGCTCGTCTTGCATCTCCCAAGACGAAGGGATGTCTGAATCCCCTGTGGAGACCACAGAGAAAGACCTAGTTCTCCGCCTCAACGCGACCGGAGGCCTCACATCCTTTGAAAATTCGAGAGGTCCGCGCAGAACAAAGCTTCCAAACGAGACGATGCCTGACTCCTCTTGAAAATGGATAGGAGTCCCAGGATCCCTGTGGCACGTGGAAAGGGACCCTGGGTCTCCCGCCTCACGTGGAGACGCGTCCCAATTGCCATGCCAAGACTCGAGGAGAATCCCGAGGTGTCCCTCACACCTAGGCAGTAGTCATGACGTTGCTGAACAAACAGGTGTCTGGAAGGGCCCTCCCCGTCGTAACTCGAGAATATAAATCAGGTTCCGGCCGCAACTCGAGAAAAAATATGAGACTTCCCCCTCGCCGCGAGATGAGGCCCGATTCCCCTCCACTGCGTTCAGAGCAATTCCGTGTTCCACATCAAACGTGAAAGGAGCCTTGATTTCCTTGATGGCACTCCAGAGAAAACCCAAGATCACTGTCTCAAGTCTGGAGGGATCCTGAGGTCACTGGAGCAACACGAAAGGGCTCCGTGAACCCCAAATCAACTCGAGATGAGAGCTTAGTCTCTGGCTTCGACTCAAGAGGAATACCAACTTTCCGCAAGCACCTCAAGCGGAGGCTTTTCTCAGCTACAGGTATGTGAGAGGGACCCTGAGTTTGTGGCCTCAAGTGGAATGGACACCGAGAAGCTCTGACTCGAAGTAAGGCCGGATATCCCTGCAGTGAATTGAATGCAGGCTCGTCTTGCATCTCCCAAGACGAAGGGTTGTCTGAATCCCCTGTGGAGACCACAGAGAAAGACCTAGTTCTCTGCCTCATCGCGACCGGAGGCCTCACATCCTTTGAAAACTCGAGAGGTCCGCGGATATCAATGCTTCCAAAGGAGACGATTCTTGAGTCCTCTTGGAAATGGATAGGATTCCCCAGATCCCTGTGGCAAGTGCAAAGGGACGCTGGGTCTCCCGCCTCATGTGGAGACGCGACCCAAATGCCATTCCAAGACTCGAGGAGAATCCCGAGTTGTCCCTCGCACCTAGGCAGGAGTCCTGACGTCGTTGAACAAACACGTGTCTGGAAGGGCCCTCCCCGTCGTAACTCGCGAATATACCCCAGGTTCCGGCCGCAACTCGAGAAAAACCATGAGACTTCCCCCTCGCCACGAGATGAGGCCCGATTCCCCTGCACTGCATGCAGAGCAATTCCGTGTTCCACATCAAACGAGAAAGGAGCCTTGATTTCCTTGATGCCACTCCAGAGAAAACCCAAGATCACTGTCTCAAGTCTAGAGGGATCCTGAGGTCACTGTAGCAATACGAAAGGGCTCCGTGGACCCCAAATCAACTCGAGATGAGAACTTAGTCCCTGGCTTCGACTCAAGAGGAATACCAACTTTCCACAAGCACCTCAAGAGGAGGCTTCTCTCAGCTACAGGTATGTGAGAGGGACCCTGAGTTTGTGGCCTCAAGTGGAATGGACACCGAGATGCTCTGACTCGAAGTAAGCCCGGATATCCCTGCAGTGAATTGAATGCAGGCTCGTCTTGCATCTCCCAAGACGAAGGGATGTCTGAATCCCCTGTGGAGACCACAGAGAAAGACCTAGTCCTCCGCCTCATCGAGACCGGAGGCCTCACATCCTTTGAAAACTCGAGAGGTCTGCGGAGATCAATGCTTTCAAAGGAGACGATGCCTGACTCCTCTTGAAATTGGATAGGAGTCCCAGGAACCCTGTGGCACGTGGAAAGGGACCCTGGGTCTCCCGCCTCACGTGGAGACGCGTCCCAATTGCCATGCCAAGACTCGAGGAGAATCCCAAGGTGTCCCTCGCACCTAGGCAGGAGTCCTGATGTCGCTGAACAAACACGTGTCTGGAAGGGCCCTACCCGACGTAACTCGAGAATATACCTCAGGTTCCGGCCGCAACTCGAGAAAAACCGTGAGACTTCCCCCTCGCCAGGAGATGAGTCCCGATTCCGCTACACTGCATGCAGAGCAATTCCGTATCCCTGATCAAACGTGAAAAGAGCCTTGATTTCCTTGATGGCACTCCAGAGAAAACCCAAGATCACAGACTCAAGTCTAGAGGGATCCTGAGGTCACTGTAGCAACACGAAAGGGCTCTGCAGACCCAAATCAACTCGAGATGTGAGGTTAGTCCCTGGCTTCGACTCAAGAGGAATACCAACTTTCCACAAGCACCTCAGGGGAGGCTTCTCTCAGCTACAGGTATGTGAGAGGGTCCCTGAGATTGTGGCCTCAAGTGGAATGAACACCGAGATGCTCTGACTCAAAGTAAGGACGGATATACCTGCAGTGAATTGAATGCAGGCTCGTCTTGCATCTCCAAGACGAAGGGATGTCTGCATCCCCTGTGGAGACCAGAGAGAAAGACCTAGTTCTCCGCCTCATCGCTGACGGAGGCCTCACATCCTTTGAAAACTCGAGAGGTCCGCGGAGATCAATGCTTCCAAAGGAGACGATGCCTGACTCCTCTTGAAAATGGATAGGAGTCCCAGGATCCCTGTGGCACGTGGAAAGGGACCCTGGGTCTCCCGCCTCACGTGGAGACGCGTCCCAATTGCCATGCCAAGACTCGAGGAGAATACCGAGGTGTCCCTCCCACCTAGGCAGGAGTCCTGACGTCGCTGAACAAACACGTGTCTGGAAGGGCCCTCCCCGTCGGAACTCGAGAATATACCCCAGGTTCCGGCCGCAACTCGAGAAAAACCATGCGACTTCCCGCTCGCCGCGAGATGAGGCCCGATTTCCCTGCGCTGCATGCAGAGCAATTCCGTGTTCCACATCAAACGTGAAAGGAGCCTTGATTTCCTTGATGGCATTCCAGACAAACCCCAAGATCACTGTCTCAAGTCTAGAGGGATCCTGAGGTCACTGGAGCAACACGAAAGGGCTCCGTGGACCCCAAATCAACTCGAGATGAGAGCTTAGTCCCTGGCTTCGACTCAAGAGGAATACCAACTTTCCACAAGCACCTCAAGGGGAGGCTTCTCTCAGCTATAGGTATGTGAGAGGGACCCTGAGTTTGTGGCCTCAAGTGGAATGGACACCGAGGTGCTCTGAATTGATGTAAGGCCGGATATCCCTGCAGTGAATTGAATGCAGGCTCGTCTTGCATCTCCCAAGACGAAGGGATGTCTGCATCCCCTGTGGAGACCACAGAGAAAGACCTAGTTCTCCGCCTCATCGCGACCGGAGGCCTCACATCATTTGAAAACTCGAGAGGTCCGCGGAGATCAATGGTTCCAAAGGAGACGATGCCTGACTCCTCTTGAAAATGGATAGGAGTCCCAGGATCCCTGTGGCACGTGGAAAGGGACCCTGGGTCTCCCGCCTCACGTGGAGACGCGTCCCAATTGCCATGCCAAGACTCGAGGAGAATCCCGAGGTGTCCCTCGCACCTAGGCAGGAGTCCTGACGTCGCTGAACAAACACGTGTCTGGAAGGGTCCTCCCCGTCGCAACTCGAGAATATACCCCAGGTTCCGGCCACAACTCGAGAAAAACCATGAGACTTCCCCCTTGCCACGAGATGAGGCCCGAATCCCCTGCACTGCGTGCAGAGCAATTCCGTGTTCCACATCAAACGTGAAAGGAGCCTTGATTTCCTTGATGGCACTCCAGAGAAACCCCAAGATCACTGTCTCAAGTCTAGAGGAATCCTGAGGTCACTGGAGCAACAGGAAAGGGCTCCATGGACCCCAAATCAACTCGAGATGAGAGCTTAGTCCCCGGCTTCGACTCAAGAGGAATACCAGCTTTCCACAAGCACCTCAAGAGAAGGCTTCTCTCAGCTACAGGTATGTGAGATTGACCCTGAGTTTGTGGCCTCAAGTGGAATGGACACCGAGATGCTCTCACTCGAAGTAAGGCCGGATATCCCTGCAGTGAATTGAATGCAGGCTCGTCTTGCATCTCCCAAGACGAAGGGATGTCTGAATCCCCTGTGGAGAACACAGAGAAAGACCTAGTTCTCCGCCTCAACACGAACGGAGGCCTCACATCCTTTGAAAACTCGAGAGGTCCGCGGAGATCAATGCTTCCAAAGGAGACGATGCCTGACTCCTCTTGAAAATGGATAGGAGTCCCAGGATCCCTGTGGCACGTGGAAAGGGACCCTGGGTCTCCCGCCTCACGTGGAGACGCGTCCCAATTGCCATGCCAAGACTCGAGGAGAATACCGAGGTGTCCCTCCCACCTAGGCAGGAGTCCTGACGTCGCTGAACAAACACGTGTCTGGAAGGGCCCTCCCCGTCGGAACTCGAGAATATACCCCAGGTTCCGGCCGCAACTCGAGAAAAACCATGCGACTTCCCGCTCGCCGCGAGATGAGGCCCGATTTCCCTGCGCTGCATGCAGAGCAATTCTGTGTTCCACATCAAACGTGAAAGGAGCCTTGATTTCCTTGATGGCATTCCAGACAAACCCCAAGATCACTGTCTCAAGTCTAGAGGGATCCTGAGGTCACTGGAGCAACACGAAAGGGCTCCGTGGACCCCAAATCAACTCGAGATGAGAGCTTAGTCCCTGGCTTCGACTCAAGAGGAATACCAACTTTCCACAAGCACCTCAAGAGGAGGCTTCTCTCAGCTATAGGTATGTGAGAGGGACCCTGAGTTTGTGGCCTTAAGTGGAATGAACACCGAGATGCTCAGTCTCGAAGTAAGGCCGGATATCCCTGCAGTGAATTGAATGCAGGCTCGTCTTGCATCTCCCAAGACGAAGGGATGTCTGAGTCCCCTGTGGAGAACACAGAGAAAGACCTAGTTCTCCGCCTCAACACGAACGGAGGCCTCACATCCTTTGAAAACTCGAGAGGTCCGCGGAGATCAATGCTTCCAAAGGAGACGATGCCTGACTCCTCTTGAAAATGGATAGCAGTCCCAGGATCCCTGTGGCGCGTGGAAAGGGACACTGGGTCTCCCGCCTCACGTGGAGACGCGTCCCAATTGCCATGCCAAGACTCGAGGAGAATCCCGAGGTGTCCCTCGCACCTAGGCAGGAGTCCTGACTTCGCTGAAAAAATACGTGTCTGGAATTGCCCTCACAGTCGAAACTCGAGAATATACCCCAGGTTCTGGCCGCAACTCGAGAAAAACGATGAGACTTCCCCCTCGCCGCGAGAGGAGGCCCGATTCCCCTGCACTGCGTGCAGAGCAATTCCGTGTTCCACATCAAACGTGAAAGGAGCCTTGATTTCCGTGATGGCACTCCAGAGAAAACCCAAGATCACTGTCTCAAGTCTAGAGGAATCCTGAGGTCACTGGAGCAACACGAAAGGGATCCGTGGACCCCAAATCAACTCGAGATGAGAGCTTAGTCCCTGGCTTCGACTCAAGAGGAATACAAACTTCCCACAAGCACCTCAAAAGGAGGCTTCTCTCAGCTACAGGTATGTTAGAGGGACCCTGAGTGTGTGGCCTGAAGTGGAATGGACACCGAGATGCTCTGACTCGAAGTAAGGCCGGATATCCCTGCAGTGAATTGAATGCAGGCTCGTCTTGCATCTCCCAAGACGAAGGGATGTCTGAATGCCCTGTGGAGACCACAGATAAAGACCTACTTCTCCGCCTCATCGCGACCGGAGGCCTCACATCCTTTGAAAACTCGAGAGGTCCGCGGAGATCAATGTTTCCAAAGGAGACGATGCCTGACTCCTCTTGAAAATGGATAGGAGTCCCAGCATCCCTGTGGACGAGGGAAGGGACCCTGGGTCTCCCGCCTCACGTGGAGACGCGTCCCAATTGCCATGCCAAGACTCGAGGAGAATCCCGAGGTGTCCCTCGCACCTAGGCAGGAGTCCTGACGTCGCTGAACCAACATGTGTCTGGAAGGGAACTCCCCGACGTAACTCGAGAATATACCCCAGGTTCCAGCCGCAACTCGAGAAAAACCATGAGACTTCCCCCTCGCCGCGAGATGAGGCCCGATTCCCCTGCACTGCGTGCAGAGCAATTCCGTGTTCCACATCAAACGTGAAAGGAGCCTTGATTTCCTTGATGGCACCCCAGAGGAAACTCAAGATCACTGTCTCAAGTCTAGAGGGGTCCTGAGGTCACTGGAGCAACACGAAAGGGCTCCATGGACCCCAAATCAACTCGAGATGAGAGCTTAGTGTCTGGCTTCGACTCAAGAGGAATACCAACTTTCCACAAGCACCTCAAGAGGAAGCTTTTCTCAGCTACAGGTATGTGAGAGGGACCCTGAGTTTGTGGCCTCAAGTGGAATGGACAGCGAGATGTTCTGACTCGAAGTAAGGCCGGATATCCCTGCAGTGAATTGAATGCAGGCTCGTATTGCATCTCCCAAGACGAAGGGATGTCTGAATCCCCTGTGGTGACCACAGAGAAAGACCTAGTTGTCCGCCTCATCGCGACCGGAGGCCTCACATCCTTTGAAAACTCGAGAGGTCCGCGGAGATCAATGCTTCCAAAGGAGACGATGCCTGCCTCCTCTTAAAAATGGATAGGAGTCCCAGGATCCCTGTGGCACGTGGAAAGGGAACCTGGGTCTCCCGCCTTACGTGGAGACGCGTCCCAATTGCCATGCCAACACTCGAGGAGAATCCCGAGTTGTCCCTCGCACCAAGGCAGGAGTCCTGACGTCGCTGAACAAACACGTGTCTGGAAGGGCCCTCCCCGTGGTAACTCGAGAATATTCCCCAGGTTCCAGCCGCAACTTGAGAAAAACCATGAGACTTCCCCTCACCGCGAAATGAGGCCCGATTCCCCTGCACTGCGTGCAGAGCAATTCCGTGTTCCACATCAAACGTGAAAGGAGCCTTAATTTCCTTGATGGCACTCCAGAGAAAACCCAAGATCACTGTCTCAAGTCTAGAGGGATCCTGAGGTCATTGGAGCAACACGAAAGGGCTCCGTGGACCCCAAATCAACCCGAGATGAGAGCTTAGTCCCTGGCTTCGACTCAAGAGGAATACCAACTTTCCACAAGCACCTTAAGAGGAGGCTTCTCTCAGCTACAGGTATGTGAGAGGGACCATGGGTTTGTGGCCTCAAGTGGAATGGACACCGAGATGCTCTGACTTGAAGTAAGGCCAGATATCCCTGCAGTGAATTGAATGCAGGCTCGTCTTGCATCTCCCAAGATGAAGGGATGTCTGAATCCCCTGTGGAGACAAAAGAGGAAGACCTAGTCCTCGGCCTCATCGCGACAAGAGGCCTCACATCCTTTGAAAATTCGAGAGGTCTGCGGAGATCAATGCTTCCAAAGGAGACGATGCCTGACTCCTCTTGAAAATGGATAGGAGTCCAAGGATCCCTGTCGCACGTGGAAAGGGACCCTGGGTCCCCGCCTCACGTAGAGACGCGTCCCATTTGCCATGCCAAGGCTCGAGGAGAATCCAGAGGTTCCCTCGCACCTAGACACGAGTCCTGACGTCGCTGAATAAACACGTGTATGGAAGGGCCCTCCCCGTCGTAACTCGAGAATATACCCCAGGTTCCGGCCGCAACTCGAGAAAAACCATGAGACTTCCCCCTCGCCGCGAGATGAAGCCCTTTTTCACTGCACTGTGTGCAGAGCAATTCAGTATCCCATATCAAACTTGAAATGAGGCTTGATTTCCTTGATGGCACTCCAGAGAAAAAGCAAGATCACTGTCTCAAGTCTAGAGGGATCCTGAGGTCACTGTAGAAACACGAAAGGGCTCCATGGACCCCAAATCAACTCGAGATGAGAGCTTAGTCCCTGGCTTCGACTCAAGAGGAATACAAACTTCCCACAAGCACCTCAAGAGGAGGCTTCTCTCAGCTACAGGTATGTGAGAGGGACCCTGAGTTTGTGGCCTCAAGTAGAATGGACACCGAGATGCTCTGACTCGAAGTAAGGCCGTATATCCCTGCAGTGAATTGAATGCAGGCTCGTCTTGAATCTCCCAAGACGAAGGGATGTCTCAATCACCTGTGGAGACCACAGAGAAAGACCTAGTTCTCTGCCTCTTCGCGACCGGAGGCCTCGCATCCTTTGAAAATTGGAGAGGTCAGTGGAGATCAATGCTTCCAAAGGAGACGATGCCTGACACCTCTTGAAAATGGATAGGAGTTCCAGGATCCCTCTGGCACTTGAAAGGGACCGTTGGTCCCCCTTCTCACGTGGAGACGCGTCCCAATTGCCATGCCGAGACTCGACGAGAATCCCGAGGTGTCCCTCGCACCTAGGCAGGAGTCCTGACATCGCTGAACAAACACATGTCTGGAAGGGCCCTCCCCGTTGTAACTCGAGAATATACCCCAGGTCCCCGCCGCAACTCGAGAAAAACCATGAGAATTCCCCCTCGCCTCGAGATGAGGCCCGATTCCCCTGCACTGCGTGCAGAGCAGTTCCGTGTTCCACATCAAACGTGAAAGGAGCCTTGATTTCCTTGATGGCACTCCAGAGAAAACCCAAGATCACTGTCTCAAGTCTAGAGGGATCCTGAGGTCACTGTAGCAAGACGAAAGGGCTCCGTGGACCCCAAATCAACTCGAGATGAGAGCTTAGTCCCTGGCTTCGACTCAAGAGGAACACCAACTTTCCACAAGCACCTCAAGAGGAGGCTTCTCTCAGCTACAGGTATGTGAGTGGGACCCTGAGTTTGTGGCCTCAAGTGGAATGAACACCGAGATGCTCAGACTCGAAGTAAGGCCGGATATCCCTGCAGTGAATTGAATGCAGGCTCGTCATGCATCTCCAAGACGAAGGGATGTCTGCATCCCATGTGGAGACCAGAGAGAAAGACCTAGTTCTCCGCCTCATCGCGACCGGAGGCCTCACATCCTTTGAAAACTCGAGAGGTCCGCGGAGATCAATGCTTCCAAAGGAGACGATGCCTGACTCCTCTTGCAAATGGATAGGAGTCCCAGGATCCCTGTGGCACGTGGAAAGGGACACTGGGTCTCCCGCCTCACGTGGAGACGCGTCCCAATTGCCATGCCAAGACTCGAGGAGAATCCCGAGGTGTCCCTCGCACCTAGACAGGAGTCCTGACGTCGCTGAACAAACACGTGTCTGGAAGGGCCCTCCCCGTCGTAACTCGAGAATATACACCAGGTTCCGGCCGCAACTCGAGAAAAAACAGGAGACTTCCCCCTTGCCGCGAGATGAAGCCCGATTCCCCTGCACTGCGTGCAGAGCAATTCCGTGTTCCACATCAAACGTGAAAGGAGCCTTGATTTCCTTGATGGCACTCCAGAGAAAACCCAAGATCACTGTCTCAAGTCTAGAGGGATCCTGAGGTCACTGGAGCAACACGAAAGGGCTCCTAGGACCCCAAATCAACTCGAGATGAGAGCTTAGTCCCTGGCTTCGACTCAAGAGGAATACCAACTCTCCAAAAGCACCTCAAGAGGAGGCTTCTCTCAGCTACAGGTATGTGAGAGGCACCCTGAGCTTGTGGCTGCAAGTGAAATGGACACCGAGATGCTCTGACTCGAAGTAAGGCCGGATATCCCTGCAGTTAATTGAGTGCAGGCTCGTCTTGCATCTCCCAAGACGAAGGGATGTCTGAATCCCCTGTGGAGACCACAGAGATAGACCTAGTTCTCCGCCTCATCGCGACCGGAGGCCTCACATCCTTTGAAAACTCGAGAGGTCCGCGGAGATCAATGTTTCCAAATTAGACGATGCCTGACTCCTCTTGAAAATGGATAGGAGTCCCAGGATGCCTGTGGCACGTGGAAAGGGACCCTGGGTCTCCCGCCTCACGTGTAGGCGGGTCCCAATTGCCATGCCAAGACTCGAGGAGAATCCAGAGTTGTCCCTCGCACCTAGGCAGGAGTCCTGACGTCGCTGAACAAACACGTGTCTGGAAGGGCCATCCTCGATGTAACTCGAGAATATACCCCCGGTTCCGGCCGTAACTCGAGAAAAACCATGAGACTTCCCCCTCGCCAGGAGATGAGTCCCGATTCTGCTGCACTGCGTGCAGAGCAATTCCGTATCCCACATCAAACGTGAAAGGAGCCTTGATTTCCTTGATGGCACTCCAGAGAAAACCCAAGATCACTGTCTCAAGTCTAGAGGGATCCTGAAGTCACTGTAGCAACACGAAAGGGCTCTGTGTACCCCAAATCAACTCCAGATGAGAGCTTAGTCCCTGGCTTCGACTCAAGAGGAATACCAACTTTCCACAAGCACCTCAAGAGGAGGCTTCTCTCAGCTACAGGTATGTGAGAGGGACCTTGAGTTTGTGGACACAAGTGGAATGGACACCGATAAGCTCTGACTCGAAGTTAGGCCGGATATCCCTGCAGTGAATTGAATGCAGGCTCGTCTTGCATCTCCCAAGACGAAGGGATGTCGGAATCCCATGTGGAGACCACAGAGAAAGACCTAGTTCTCCGCCTCATCGCGACCGGAAGTCTCACATCCTTTGAAAACTCGAGAGGTCCGGGGAGATCAATGCTTCCAAAGGAGACGATGCCTGACTCCTCTTGAAAATGGATAGAAGTCCCAGGATCCGTGTGGGACGTGGAAAGGGACCCTGGGTCTCCCGCCTCACGTGGAGACGCGTTCCAATTGCCATGCCAAGACTCGAGGAGAATCCCGAGGTGTCCCTCGCACCTAGGCAGGAGTCCTGACGTCGCTGAAGAAACACGTGTTTGGAAGGGACCTCCCCATCGTAACTCGAGAATATACCCCAGGTTCCGGTCGCAACTCGAGAAAAACCATGAGACTTCCCCCTCGCCGCGAGATGAGGCCCGATTCCCCTGTACTGCGTGCAGAGCAATTCCATGTTCCACATCAAACGTGAAAGGAGCCTTGATTTCCTTGATGGCACTCCAGAGAAAACCCAAGATCACTGTTTCAAGTCTAGAGGGATCGTGAGGTCACTGTAGCAAAATAAAAGGGCTCCGTGGACCCCAATTCAACTCGAGATGAGAGCTTAGTCCCTGGCTTCGACTCAAGAGGAATACCAACTTTCCACAAGCACCTCAAGAGGAGGCTTCTCTCAGCTACAGGTATGTGAGAGGGACCCTGAGTTTGTGGCCTCAAGTGGAATGGACACCGAGATGCTCTGACTCGAAGTAAGGCAGGATATCCCTGCAGTGAATTGAATGCCGGCTCGTCTTGCATCTCCCAAGACGAAGGGATGTCTGCATCCCCTGTGGAGACCACAGAGAAAGACCTACTTCTCCGCCTCATCTCGACCGGAGGCCTCACATCCTTTGAAAACTCGAGAGGTCCCTGGAGACCAATGCTTCCAAAGGAGACGATGCCTCACTCCTCTTGAAAATGGATAGGAGTCCCAGGATCCCTGTGGCACGTGGAAAGGGACCCTGGGTCTCCCGCCTCACGTGGAGACGCGTCCCAATTGCCATGCCAAGACTCGAGGAGAATCCCGAGGTGTCCCTCGCACCTAGGCAGGAGTCCTGACTTCGCTGAGCAAACACGTGTCTGGAAGGGCCCTCCCCGTCGTAACTCGAGAATATACCCCAGGTTCCGGCCGCAACTTGAGAAAAACCATGAGACATCCCTCTTGCCGCGAGATCAAGCCCGATTCCCCTGCACTGCGTGCAGAGCAATTCCGTGTTCCAAATCAAACGAAAAAAAAGCCTTGATTTCCTTGATGGCACTCCAGAGAAATCCCAAGATCACTGTCTCAAGTCTAGAGGGATCCTGAGGTCACTGTAGCAACACGAAAGGGCTCCGTGGACCCCAAATCAACTCGAGATGAGAGCTTAGTCCCTGGCTTCGACTCAAGAGGAATACCAACTTTCCACAAGCACCTCAAGAGGAGGCTTCTCTCAGCTACAGTTATGTGAGAGGGACCCTGATTTTGTGGCCCCAAATGGAATGGACACCGAGATGCTCTGACTCGAGGTAAGGCCGAATATCCCTGCAGTGAATTGAATGCAGGCTCGTCTTGCATCTCCCAAGGCGAAGGGATGTGTGAATCCCCTGTGGAGACCACAGAGAAAGACCTAGTTCTCCACCTCATCGCGACCGGAGGCCTCACATCCTTTGAAAACTCGAGAGGTCCGCGGAGATCAATGCTTCCAAAGGAGAAGATGCCTGACTCCTCTTGAAAATGGATTGGAGTCCCAGGATCCGTGTAGCACGTGGAACGGGACCCTGGGTCTCCCGCCTCACGTGGAGACGCGTCCCAATGGCAATGCCAAGACTCGAGGAGAATCCCGAGGTGTCCCTGGCACCTAGGCAGGCGTCCTGACGTCGCTGAACAAACACGTGTCTGGAAGGGCCCTCCCCGTAGTAACTTGAGAATGTACCCCAGGTTCCGGCCGCAACTCGAGAAAAATCATGAGACTTCCCCCTCGCCGCGAGATGAGGCCCGATTCCCCTGCACTGCGTGCAGAGCAATTCCGTGTTCCACATCAAACGTGAAAGGAGCCTTGATTTCCTTGATGGCACTCCAGAGAAAACCCAAGATCACTGTCTCAAGTCTAGAGAGATCCTGAGGTCACTGGAGCAACAGGAAACGGCTCCATGGACCCTAAATCAACTCGAGATGAGAGCTTAGTCCCTGGCTTCGACTCAAGGGGAATACCAACTTTCCACAAGCATCTCAAGAGGAGGCTTCTCTCAGATACAGGTATGTGAGAGGGACCCTGAGTGTGTGGCCTCAAGTAGAATGGACACCGAAATGCTCTGACTCGAAGTAAGGCCGGATATCCCTGCAGTGAATTGAATGCAGGCTCGTCTTGCATCTCCCAAGACGAAGGGGTGTCTGAATCCCTTGTGGAGACCACAGAGAAAGACCTAGTTCTCAGCCTCATCGCGACCGGAGGCCTCACATCCTTTGAAAACTCGAGAGGTCCGGGGAGATCAATGCTTCAAAAGGAGACGATGCCTGACTCTTCTTGAAAATGGATAGGAGTCTCAGGATCCCTTTGGCACGTGGAAAGAGACACTGGGTCTTCCGCCTCACGTGGAGACCCGTCCCAATTGCCATGCCAAGACTCGAGGAGAATCCCGAGGTGTCCCTCGCACCTAGGCAGGAGTCCTGACGACGCTGAACAAACACGTGTCTGGAAGGGCCCTCCCGGTCGTAACTCGAGAATATACCCCAGGTTCCGGCCGCACCTCGCGAAAAACCATGAGACTTCCTCCTCGCCGCGATATGATGCCTGATTCCCCTGCACTGCGTGCAGAGCAATTCCGTGTTCCACATCAAACGTGAAAGGAGCCTTGATTTCCTTGATGGCACTCCAGAGAAAACCCAAGATCACTGTCTCAAGTCTAGAGGGATCCTGAGGTCACTGGAGCAACACGAATGGGCTCAGTGGACCCCAAATCAACTCGAGATGAGAGCTTAGTCCCTGGCTTCGACTCAAGAGGAATACCAACTTTCCACAAGCACCTCAAGACGAGGCTTCTCTCAGCTACAAGTATGGGAGAGGGACCCTGAGTTTGTGGCCTCAAGTGGAATGGACACCGAGATACTCTGACTCGAAGTAAGGGCGGATATCCCTGCAGTGAATTGAATGCAGGCTCGTCTTGCATCTCCCAAAACGAAGGGATGTCTGAATCACCTGTGGAGACTACAGAGAAAGACCTAGTTCTCCGCCTCATCGCGGCCAGAGGCCTCACATCCTTTGAAAACTCTAGAGGTCCGCGGAGATCAATGCTTCAAAAGGAGACGATGCCTGTCTCTTCTTGAAAATGGATAGGAGTCTCAGGATCCCTTTGGCACGTGGAAAGAGACACTGGATCTTCCGCCTCACGTGGAGACCCGTCCCAATTGCCATGCCAAGACTCGACGAGTTTCCCGAGGTGTCCCTCGCACCTAGGCAGGAGTCCTGACTTCGCTGAACAAACACGTGTCTGGAAGGGCCCTCCCCGTAGTAACTTTAGAATGTACACCAGGTTCCGGCCGCAACTCGAGAAAAACCATGAGACATCCCCCTCGCCGCGAGATGTGGTCCGGTTCCCCTGCACAGCGTGCAGAGCAATTCCGTGTTCCACATCAAACGTGAAAGGAGCCTTGATTTCCTTGATGGCACTCCAGAGAAAACCCAAGATCACTGTCTCAAGTCTAGAGGGATCCTGAGGTCACTGGAGCAACAGGAAAGGTCTCCGTGGACCCTAAATCAACTCGAGATGAGAGCTTAGTCCCTGGCTTCGACTCAAGGGTCATACCAACTTTCCACAAGCACCTCAAGAGGAGGCTTCTCTCAGCTACAAGTATGTGAGAGGGACCCTGAGTTTGTGGCCTCAAGTGGAATTGACACGGAGATGCTCTGACTCGAAGTAAGGCCAGATATCCCTGCAGTGAATTGAATGCAGGCTCGCCTTGCATCTCCCAAGACGAAGGGATGTCTGAATCCCCTGTGGAGACTACAGAGAAAGACCTAGTTCTCCGCCTCATCGCGACCGGAGGCCTCACATCCTTTGAAAACCCGAGAGGTCCGCGGAGATCAATGCTTCCAAAGGAGACGATGCCTGACTCCTCTTGAAAATGGATAGGAGTCCCAGGATCCCTGTGGCACGTGGAAAGGGACCCTGAGTCTCCTGCCTCACGTGGAGACGCCTCCCAATTGCCATGCCAAGACTCGAGGAGAATCCCGAGGTGTCCATCCCACCTAGGCAGGAGTGCTGACGTCGCTGAACAAACACGTGTCTGGAAGGGCCCTCCCCGTAGTAACTCGAGAATATACCCCAGGTTCCGGCCGCAACTCGAGAAAAACCATGAGAATTCCCCCTCGCCGCGAGATGAGGCCCGATTCCCCTGCACAGCGTGCAGAGCAATTCCGTGTTCCACATCAAACGTGAAAGGAGCCTTGATTTCCTTGATGGCACTCCAGAGAAAACCCAAGATCACTGTCTCAAGTCTAGAGGGATCCTGAGGTCACTGGAGCAACAGGAAAGGGCTCCTAGGACCCCAAATCAACTCGAGATGAGAGCTTAATCCCTGGCTTTGACTCAAGAGGAATACCAACTTTCCACAAGCACCTCAAGAGGAGGCTTCTCTCAGCTACAGGTATGTGAGAGGGACCCTGAGTTTGTGGCCTCAAGTGGAATGGACACCGAGATGCTCTGACTCGAAGTAAGGCCGGATATCCCTGCAGTGAATTGAATGCAGGCTCGTCTTGCATCTCCCAAGACGAAGGGATGTCTGAATCCCCTGTGGAGACAACAGAGAAGGAACTAGTTCTCTGCCTCATCGCGACCGGAGGCCTCACATCCTTTGAAAACTCGAGAGGTCCGCGGAGATCAATACTTCCAAAGGAGACGATGCCTGACTCCTCTTGAAAATGAATAGGAATCCCAGGATCCTGTGGCACATGGAAAGAGACACTGGGTCTACCGCCTCATGTGGAGACGCGTCCCAATTGCCATGCCAAGCGTCGGGGAGAATACCGAGTTGTCCATCGAACCTAGGCCTGGGTTTTGACGTCGATGAGCAAAGGCGTGTCTGGAAGGGCACCCCAGTCGTAACTCGAGCATATACCCCAGATTCCGGCCGCAACTCGAGAAAAACCATGAGACTTCCCCCTCACTCCGAGATGAGGCCCGATACCGTGCACTGCGTGCAGAGCAATTCCGTGTCCACATCAAATGTGAACGGAGCCTTGATTTCCTTGATGGCACTCCAGAGAAACCCCAAGATCACTGTCTCAAGTCTAGAGGGATCCTGAGGTCACTGGAGCAACACGAAAGGGCTCCGTGGAAACCAAGTAAACTCGAGATGAGAGCTTAGTCCCTGGCTTCGATTCAAGAGGAATACCAACTTTCCACAAGCACCTCAAGAGGAGGTTTCTCTCAGCTACAGGTATGTGAGAGGGACCCTGAGTTTTTGGCCTCAAGTGGAATGGACACCGGGATGCTCGGACTCGAAGTAAGGCCGGATATCTCTGCAGTGAATTGAAAGCAGGCTCGTCTTGCATCTCCCAAGACGAAGGGATGTCTGAATCCCCTTTGGAGACCACAGAGAAAGACCTAGTTCTCCACCTCATCGCGACCGGAGGCCTCACATCCTTTGAAAACTCGAGAGGTCCGCGGAGATCAATGCTTCCAAAGGAGAAGATGCCTGACTCCTCTTGAAAATGGATAGGAGTCCCAGGATCCGTGTGGCACGTGGAAAGGGACACTGGGTCTCCCGCCTCATGTGGAGACGCGTCCCAATGGCAATGCCAAGACTCGAGGAGAATCCCGAGGTGTCCCTGGCACCTAGGCAGGCGTCCTGACGTCGCTGAACAAACACGTGTCTGAAAGGGCCCTCCCCGTAGTAACTTGAGAATGTACCCCAGGTTCCGGCCGCAACTCGAGAAAAATCATGAGACTTCCCCCTCGCCGCGAGATGAGGCCCGATTCCCCTGCACTGCGTGCAGAGCAATTCCGGGTTCCACATCAAACGTGAAAGGAGCCTTGATTTCCTTGATGGCACTCCAGAGAAAACCCAAGATCACTGTCTCAAGACTAGAGAGATCCTGAGGTCACTGGAGCAACAGGAAAGGGCTCCATGGACCCTAAATCAACTCGAGATGAGAGCTTAGTCCCTGGCTTCGACTCAAGGGGAATACCAACTTTCCACAAGCACCTCAAGAGGAGGCTTCTCTCAGCTACAGGTATGTGAGAGGGACCCTGAGTTTTTGGCCTCACGTAGAATGGACACCGAAATGCTCTGACTCGAAGTAAGGCCGGATATCCCTGCAGTGAATTGAATGCAGGCTCGTCTTGCATCTCCCAAGACGAAGGGGTGTCTGAATCCCTTGTGGAGACCACAGAGAAAGACCTAGTTCTCCGCCTCATCGCGACCGGAGGCCTCACATCCTTTGAAAACTCGAGAGGTCCGGGGAGATCAATGCTTCAAAAGGACACGATGCCTGACTCTTCTTGAAAATTGATAGGAGTCTCAGGATCCCTTTGGCACGTGGAAAGAGACACTGGGTCTTCCGCCTCACGTGGAGACCCGTCCCAATTGCCATGCCAAGACTCGAAGAGTATCCCGAGGTGTCCCTCGCACCTAGGCAGGAGTCCTGACTTGGCTGAACAAACACGTGTCTGGAAGGGCCCTCCCCGTAGTAACTTTAGAATGTACACCAGGTTCCGGCCGCAACTCGAGAAAAACCATGAGACATCCCCCTCGCCGCGAGATGTGGTCCGGTTCCCCTGCACATTGTGCAGAGCAATTCCGTGTTCCACATCAAACGTGAAAGGAGTCTTGATTTCCTTGATGGCACTCCAGAGAAAACCCAAGATCACTGTCTCAAGTCTAGAGGGATCCTGAGGTCACTGGAGCAACAGGAAAGGGCTCCGTGGACCCTAAATCAACTCGAGATGAGAGCTTAGTCCCTGGCTTCGACTCAAGGGTCATACCAACTTTCCACAAGCACCTCAAGAGGAGGCTTCTCTCAGCTACAAGTATGTGAGAGGGACCCTGAGTTTGTGGCCTCAAGTGGAATTGACACGGAGATGCTCTGACTCGAAGTAAGGCCAGATATCCCTGCAGTGAATTGAATGCCGGCTCGTCTTGCATCTCCCAAGACGAAGGGATGTCTGAATCCCCTGTGGAGAAAACAGAGAAGGAACTAGTTCTCTGCCTCATCGCGACCGGAGGCCTCACATCCTTTGAAAACTCGAGAGGTCCGCGGAGACCAATACTTCCAAAGGAGACGATGCCTAACTCCTCTTGAAAATGAATAGGAATCCCAGGATCCTGTGGCACGTGGAAAGAGACACTGGGTCTACCGCCTCATGTGGAGACGCGTCCCAATTGCCATGCCAAGCCTTGGGGAGATACCGAGGTGTCCATCGAACGTAGGCATTGGTTCTGACGTCGCTGAACAAACACGTGTCTGGAAGGGCCCTCCCCGTCGTGACTCGAGAATATACCCCAGGTTACGGCCGCAACTCGAGAAAAACCATGAGACTGCCCCCTCGCTGCGAGATGAGTCCCGATTCCCCTACACTGCGTGCAGAGCAATTCCGTGTTCCACATCAAATGTGAACGGAGCCTTGATTTCCTTGATGGCACTCCAGAGAAAACCCAAGATCACTGTCTCAAGTCTAGAGGGATCCTGAGGTCACTGGAGCAACACGAAAGGGCTCCGTGGACCCCAAATCAACTCGAGATGAGAGCTTAGTCCCTGGCTTCAACTAAAGAGGAATACAAACTTTTCACCAGCACCTCAAGAGGAGGCTTCTCTCAGCTACAGGTATCTGAGAGAAACCCTGAGTTTGTGGCCTCAAGTGGAATGGACACTGAGATGCTCTGACTCGAAGTAAGGCCTGATATCCCAACAGTGAATTGAATGCAGGCTCGTCTTGCATCTCCCAAGACGAAGGGATGTCTGAATCCCCTGTGGAGACCACAGAGAAAGACCTAGTTCTCCGCCTCATCGCGACCGCAGTCCTCACATCCTTTGAAACCTCGAGAGATCCACGGATATCAATGCTTCCAAAGGAGACGATGCCTGACTCCTCTTGAAAATGGATAGGAGTCCCAGGATCCCTGTGGCACGTGGAAAGGGACCCTGGGTCTCCCGCCTCACGTGGAGACGCGTCCCAATTTCCATGCCAATACTCGAGGAGAATGCCGAGGTGTCCCTCGCACCTAGGCAGGAGTCCTGACGTCGAGGAACAAACACGTATCCGGACGGGCCCTCCCCGTCGTAACTCGAGAATATACCACAGGTTCCGGCCGCAACTTAAGAAAAACCATGAGACTTCCCCCTCGTCGCGAGACGAGGCCCGATTCCCCTGCACTGCGTGCAGAGCAATTCCGTGTTCCACATCAAACGTGAAAGGAGCCTTGATTTCCTTGATGGCACTCCAGAGAAAACCCAAGATCACTGTCTCAAGTCTAGAGGGATACTGAGGTCACTGGAGCAACACGAAAGGGCTCCGTGGACCCCAAATCAACTCGAGATGAGAGCTTAGTCCCTGGCTTCGACTCAAGAGGAATACCAACTTTACACAAGCACCTCAAGAGGAGGCTTCTCTCAGCTACAGGTATGTGAGAGGGACCCTGAGTTTGTGGCCTCCAGTGGAATGGACACCGAGATACTCTGACTCGAAGTAAGGCCGGATATCCCTGCAGTGAATTGAATGCAGGCTCGTCTTGCATCTCCCAAGACAAAGGGATGATTTATTCCCCTGTGGAGACCACAGAGAAAGACCTAGTCGTCCAACTCAACGCGACCGGAGGCCTCACATCCTTTGAAAACTCGAGAGGTCCGCGGAGATAAATGCTTCCAAAGGAGACGATGCCTGCCTCCTCTTGAAAATGGATAGGAGTCCCAGGATCCCTGTGGCACGTGGAAAGGGAACCTGGGTCTCCCGCCTCACGTGGAGACGCGTCCCAATTGCCATGCCAAGACTCGAGGAGAATCCCGAGGTGTCCCTCGCACCTAGGCAGGAGTCCGGACGTCGCTGAACAAACACGTGTCTGGAAGGGCCCTCCCCGTCGTAACTCGAGAATATACCCCAGGTTCCGGCCGCAACTCGAGAAAAACCATGAGACTTCCCCCTCGCCGCGAGATGAGGCCTGATTCCCCAGCATTGCGTGCAGAGCAATTCCGTGTTCCACATCAAACGTGAAAGGAGCCTTGATTTCCTTCATGGCACTCCAGAGAAAACCCAAGATCACTGTCTCAAATCTAGAGGGATCCTGAGGTCACTGGAGCAACACGAAAGGGCTCCGTGGACCCCAAATCAACTCGAGATGAGAGCTTAGTCCCTGGCTTCGACTCAAGAGGAATACCAACTTTCCACAAGCACCTCAAGAGGAGGCTTCTCTCAGCTACAGGTATATTTGAGGGACCCTGAGTTTGTGGCCTCAAGTGGAATGGACACCGAGATGCTCTGACTCGAAGTGAGGCCGGATATCCCTGCAGTGAATTGAATGCAGGCTCGTCTTGCATCTCCCAAGACGAAGGGATGTCTGAATCCCCTGTGGAGACCACAGAGAAAGACCGAGTTCTCCGCCTCATCGCGACCAGAGGACTCACATACTTTGAAAACTCGAGAGGTCCGCGGAGATCAATACTTCCGAAGGAGACGATGCCTGATTCTTCTTGAAAATGGATAGGAGTCCCAGGATCCCTGTGGCACGTGGAAAGGGACCCTGGGTCTCCCGCCTCACGTGGAGACGCGTCCAAATTGCCATGCCAAGACTCGAGGACCATCCCGAGTTGTCCCTGGCACCTAGGCAGGAGTCCTGACGTCGGTGAACAAACACGTGTCTGGAAGGGCCCTCCCCGTCGTAACTCGAGAATATACCCCAGGTTCCGGCCGCAACTCGAGAAAAACCATAAGACTTCCCCCTCGCCTTGAGATGTGGCCCGATTCTCCTGCACTGCGTGCAGACCAATTCCGTGTTCCACATCAAACGTGAAAGGATTCTTGATTTCCTTGCTGGCACTCCAAAGAAAAGCCAAGATCACTGTATCAAGTCTAGAGGGATCCTGAGGTCACTGTAGCAACCCGAAAGGGCTCCGTGGACCCCAAATCAACTCGAGATGAGAGCTTTGTCCCTGGCTTCGACTCAAAAGGAATACCAACTTTCCAAAAGCTCCTCAAGAGGAGGTTTCTCTCAGCTACAGATATGTGAGAGGGACCCTGAGTTTGTGGCCTCAAGTGGAATGGACACCGAGATGCTCTGACTCAATGTAAGGCCGGATATCCCTGCAGTGAATTGAATGCAGGCTCGTCGTGGATCTCCCAAGACGAAGGGATGTCTGAATCCCCTGTGGAGACCACAGACAAAGACCTAGATCTCCGCCTCATCGCGACCATAGGCATCACATCCTTTGAAAACTCGAGAGGTCCGCGGAGATCAATGCTTCCTAAGGAGACGATGCCTGACTCCTCTTGAAAATGGATAGGAGTCCCTGAATCCCTGTGGCATGTGGAAAGGGAGCCTGGGTCTTCGGCCTCACTGGAGACGCGTCCCAATTGCCATGCCAAGGCTCAAGGAGAATCCCGAGGTGTCCGTCGCAGCTAGGCAGGAGTCCTAACGTCACTGAACAAACACTTGTCTGCAAGGGCCCTCCCCATCGTAACTCGAGAATATACCCCAGGTTCGGGCTGCAACTCGAGAAAAACCATGAGCCTTCCCAGTCGCCGCAAGATGAGGCCCGATTCCCCTGCACTGCGTGCAGAGAAATTCCGTGTTCCACATCAAACGTGAAAGGAGCCTTGATTTCCTTGATGGCACTCCAGAGAAAACCCAAGATCACTGTCTCAAGTCTAGAGGGATCCTGAGGTCACTGTAGCAACACGAAAGGGGTCCGTGGACTCCAAATCAACTCGAGATGAGAGCTTCGTCCCTGGCTTCGACTCAAGAGGAATACCAACTTTCCATGAGCACCTCAAGAGGAGGCTTCTCTCAGCTAAAGGTATGTGAGAGGGAACCTGTGTTTGTGGCCTCAAGTAGAATGGACACCGAGATGCTCTGACTCGAAGTAAGGCCGGACATCCCTGCAGTGAATTGAATGCAGGCTCGTCTTGCATCTCCCAAGACGAAGGGATGTCTGAATCCCCTGTGGAGACCACAGAGAAAGACCTAGTTCTCCGCCTCATTACGACCGGAGGCGTCACATCCTTTGAAAACTCGAGAGGTCCGCGGAGATCAATGCTTGTAAAGGAGACGATGCCTGACTCCTCTTGAAAATGGTTAGGAGTCCAAGAAACCCTGTGGCACGTGGAACGGGACCCTGGGTCTCCCGCCTCACGTGGAGACTTGTCCTAATTGCCATGCCAAGACTCGAGGAGAATGCGGAGGTGTCCCTCGCACCTAGGCAGGAATCCTGACGTCGCAGAACAAACACGTGTCTGGAAAGGCCCTCCCCGTCGTAACTCGAGAATATACCCCAGGTTCCGGCCGCAACTCGAGAAACATCATGAGACTTCCCCCTCGCCTTGAGATGAGGCCCGATTCCCCTGTACTGCGTGCAGACCAATTCCGTGTTCCACATCAAACGTGAAAAGATTCTTGATTTCCTTGATGGCACTCCAAAGAAAAGCCAAGATCACTGTCTCAAGTCTAGAGGGATCCTGAGGTCACTGTAGCAACAAGAAAGAGCTCAGTGGACCACAAATCAACTCGAGAGGAGAGCTTCGTCCCTGCTTCGACTCAAGAGGAATACCAAATTTCCACAAGCACCTCAAGAGGAGGCCTCTCTCAGTTACAGGTATGTGAGAGGCACCTTGAGTTTGTGGCCTCAAGTGGAATGGACACCGAGATGCTCTGACTCGAAGTAAGGGCAGATATCCATGCAGAGAATTGAATGCAGGCTCGTCTTGCATCTCCCAAGACGAAGGGATGTCTGAATCCCCTGTGGAGACCACAGACAAAGACTTAGTTCTCCGCCTCATCGAGACCGGAGGCCTCACATCCTTTGAAACTGGAGAGGTCCGCGGAGATCAATACTTCCAATGGAGACGATGCCTGCCTCCTCTTGAAAATGGATAGGAGTCCCAGGATCCCTGTGGCACGTGGAAAGGGACCCTGGGTCTCCCGCCTCACGTGGAGACGCGTCCAAATTGCCATGCCAAGACTCGAGGACAATCCCGAAGTGTCCCTCGCACCTAGGCAGGAGTCCTGACGTCGCTGAACAAACACGTGTCTGGAAGGGCCCTCCCCATCGTAACTCGAGAATATACCCCAGGTTCGGGCCGCAACTCGAGAAAAACCATGAGATTTCCCCCTCGCCGCGAGTTGAGGCCCGATTCGCCTGCACTGCATGCAGAGCAATTCCGTGTTCCACATCAAACGTGAAAGGAGCCTTGATATCCTTGATGGCACTCCAGAGAAAACCCAAGATCACTGTCTCAAGTCTAGAGGGATCCTGAGGTCATTGGAACAAAAGGAAAGGGCTCCGTGGACCCCAAATCAACTCGAGATGAGAGCTTAGTCCCTGGCTTCGACTCAAGAGGAATACCAACTTTCCACAAGCACCTCAAGAGGAGGCTTCTCTCAGCTACAGGTATGTGAGAGGAACCCTGAGTTTGTGGCCTCAAGTGGAATGGACACCGAGATGATCTGACTCGAAGTAAGGCATGATATCCCTGCAGTGAATTGAATGCAGGCTCGTCTTGCATCTCCCAAGACGAAGGGTTGTCTGAATCCCCTGTGGAGACCACAGAGAAAGACCGAGTTCTCCGCCTCATTGCGACCGAAGGCCTCACATCCTTTGAAAACTCAAGAGGTCCGCGGAGATCAATGCTTCCAAAGGAGACGATGATTGACTCCTCTTGAAAATGGATAGGAGTCCCAGGATCCCTGTGGCACGTGGAAAGGGACCCTGGGTCTCCCGCCTCACGTGGAGACGCGTCCCAATTGCCATGCCAAGACTCGAGGGGAATCCCGAGGTGTCCCTCGCACCTAGGCAGGAGTCCTGACGTCGCTGAACAAACACGTGTCTGGAAGGGCCCTCCCCATCGTAACTCGAGAATATACCCCAGGTTCCGGCCGCAACTCCAGAAAAACCATGAGACATCGCCCTTGTCGCGAGATGAGGCCCGATTCCCCTGCACTGCGTGCAGAGCAATTCCGTGTCCACACTAGACGTGAAAGGAGCCTTGATTTCCTTGATGGCACTCCAGAGAAAACCCAAGATCACTGTCTCAAGTCTAGAGGGATCCTGAGGTCACTGGAGCAACACAAAAGGGCCCCATGGACCCCAAATCAACTCGAGATGAGAGGTTAGTCCCTGGCTTCGACTCAAGAGGAAGACGAACTTTCCACAAGCATCTCAACAGGAGGCTTCTCTCAGCTACAGGTATGTGAGAGGGACCCTGAGTTTGTGGCCTGAAGTGGAATGGACACCGAGATGCTCTGACTCGAAGTAAGGCCGGATATCCCTGCAGTGAATTGAATGCAGGCTCGTCTTGCATCTCCCAAGATGAAGGGATATCTGAATCCCATGTGGAGACCACAGAGAAAGACCGAGTTCTCCACCTCATCGCGACTGGAGGCCTCACATCCTTTGAAAACTCGAGAGGTTCGGGGAGATCAATGCTTCCAAAGGAGACGATGCCTGACTCCTCTTGAAAATGGATAGGAGTCCCAGGATCACTGTGGCACGTGGAAAGGGACCCTGGGTCTCCCGCCTCACGTGGAGACGCGTCCCAATTGCCATGCCAAGGCTCGAAGAGAATCCCGAGGTGTCCCTCGCACTTAGGCAGGAGTCCTGACGTCGCTGGAAAAACACGTGTCTGGAAGGGCCCTCCCCATCGTAACTCGAGATTATACCAGAGGTTCGGGCTACAACTCGAGAAAAACCATGAGCCTTCCCCCTCGCCGCAAGATGAGGCCTGATTCCCCTGAACTGCGTGCAGAGCAATTCTGTGTTCCACATCAAACGTGAAAGGAGCCTTGATTTCCTTGATGGCACTCCAGAGAAACCCCAAGATCACTGTCTCAAGTCGAGAGGTATCCTGAGGTCACTGTAGCAAAACGAAAGGGCTCCGTGGACTCCAAATCAACTCGAGATGAGAGCTTCGTCCCTGGCTTCGACTCAAGAGGAATACCAACTTTCCACAAGCACTTCAAGAGGAGGCTTCTCTCAGCTACATGTATGTGAGAGGGTCCCTGAGTTTGTGGCCTCAAGCGGAATGGACACCGAGATGCTCTGACTCGAAGTATGGCCGGATATCCCTGCAGTAAATTGAATGAAGTCTCGTCTTGCATCTCCCAAGACGAAGGGATGTCTGAATCCCCTGTGGAGACCACAGAGAAAGACCTAGTTCTCCGCCTCATCCCGACCGGAGGCGTCACATCCATTGAAAACTCGAGTGGTCTGCGGAGATCAATGCTTCCAAAGGATACGATGACTGACTCTGCTTGAAAATGGATAGGAGTCCCAGGATCCCTGTGGCACGTGGAAAGGAAACCTGGGTCTCCCACCTCACGAGGAGACGCGTCCCAATTGCAATGCAAAGACTCGAGGAGTATCCCGAGGTGTCCCTCGCACCTAGGCACTAGTCCGGACGTCGCTGAACAAACACGTGTCTGAAAGGCCCCTCCCCGTCGTAACTCGAGAATATACCCCAGGTTCCGGCCGCAACTCCAGAAAAATCATGAGCCTTCCTCCTCGCCGCGAGATGAGGCCCGATTCCCCTGAACTGCGTGCAGAGCAATTCTGTGTTCCACATCAAACGGAGAAACCCCAAGATCACTGTCTCAAGTCTAGAGGGATCCTGAGGTCACTGGAGCAACATGAAAGGGCTCCGTGGACCCCAAATCAACTCGAGATGAGAGCTTATTCCCTGGCTTCGACTCAAGCGGAATACCACCTTTCCACAAGCACCTCAAGAGAAGGCTTCTCTCAGCTACAGGTATGTGAGAGGGACCCTGAGTTTGTGGCCTCAAGTGGAATGGACACCGAGATGCTCTGACTCGAAGTAAGGCCGGATATCCCTGCAGTGAATTGAATGCAGGCTCGTCTTGCATCTCCCAAGAAGAAGGGATGTCTGAATCCCCTGTGGAGACCACAGAGAAAGACCGAGTTCTCCGCCTCATCGCGACCAGAGGCCACACATACTTTGAAAACTCGAGAGGTCCGCGGAGATCAGTGCTTCCAAAGGAGACGATGCCTGACTCCTCTTGAAAATGGATAGGAGTCCCAGGATCCCTGTGGCACGTGGAAAGGGACCCTGGGTCTCCCGCCTCACGTGGAGACGCGTCCAAATTGCCATGCCAAGACTCGAGGACCATCCCGAGGTGTCCCTGGCACCTAGGCAGGAGTCCTGACGTCGCTGAGCAAACACGTGTCTGGAAGGGCCCTCCCCGTCGTAACTCGAGAATATACCCCAGGTTCCGGCCGCAACTCGAGAAAAACCATGAGATTTCCCCCTCGCCGCGAGTTGAGGCCCGATTCCCCTGCACTGCGTGCAGAGCAATTCCGTGTCCACACTAGACGTGAAAGGAGCCTTGATTTCCTTGATGGCACTCCAGAGAAAACCCAAGATCACTGTCTCAAGTCTAGAGGGATCCTGAGGTCACTGGAGCAACACAAAAGGGCCCCATGGACCCCAAATTAACTCGAGATGAGAGCTTAGTCCCTGGCTTCGACTCAAGAGGAAGACGAACTTTCCACAAGCATCTCAACAGGAGGCTTCTCTCAGCTACAGGTATGTGAGAGGGACCCTGAGTTTGTGGCCTGAAGTGGAATGGACACCGAGATGCTCTGACTCGAAGTAAGGCCGGATATCCCTGCAGTGAATTGAATGCAGGCTCGTCTTGCATCTCCCAAGATGAAGGGATGTCTGAATCCCATGTGGAGACCACAGAGAAAGACCGAGTTCTCCGCCTCATCGCGACTGGAGGCCTCACATCCTTTGAAAACTCGAGAGGTTCGGGGAGATCAATGCTTCCAAAGGAGACGATGCCTGACTAATCTTGAAAATGGATAGGAGTCCCAGGATCACTGTGGCACGTGGAAAGGGAACCTGGGTCTCCCGCCTCACGTGGAGACGCGTCCCAATTGCCATGCCAAGGCTCGAAGAGAATCCCGAGGTGTCCCTCGCACTTAGGCAGGAGTCCTGACGTCGCTGGAAAAACACGTGTCTGGAAGGGCCCTCCCCATCGTAACTGGAGAATATACCACAGGTTCGGGCTACAACTCGAGAAAAACCATGAGACTTCCCCCTCGCCGCAAGATGAGGCCTGATTCCCCTGCAGTGCGTGCAGAGAATATCCGTGTTCCACATCAAACGTGAAAGGAGCCTTGATTTCCTTGATGGCACTCCAGAGAAACCCCAAGATCACTGTCTCAAGTCGAGAGGTATCCTGAGGTCACTGTAGCAAAACGAAAGGGCTCCGTGGACTCCAAATCAACTCGAGATGAGAGCTTCGTCCCTGGCTTCGACTCAAGAGGAATACCAACTTTCCACAAGCACTTCAAGAAGAGCCTTCTCTCAGCTACATGTATGTGAGAGGGTCCGTGAGTTTGTGGCCTCAAGCGGAATGCACACCGAGATGCTCTGACTCGAAGTATGGCCGGATATCCCTGCAGTAAATTGAATGAAGTCTCGTCTTGCATCTCCCAAGACGAAGGGATGTCTGAATCCCCTGTGGAGACCACAGAGAAAGACCTAGTTCTCCGCCTCATCCCGACCGGAGGCGTCACATCCATTGAAAACTCGAGTGGTCCGCGGAGATCAATGCTTCCAAAGGATACGATGACTGACTCTGCTTGAAAATGGATAGGAGTCCCAGGATCCCTGTGGCACGTGGAAAGGGACCCTGGGTCTCCCGCCTCACGTGGAGACGCGTCCAAATTGCCATGCCAAGACTCGAGGACAATCCCGAAGTGTCCCTCGCACCTAGGCAGGAGTCCTGACGTCGCTGAACAAACACGTGTCTGGAAGGGCCCTCCCCATCGTAACTCGAGAATATACCCCAGGTTCGGGCCGCAACTCGAGAAAAACCATGAGATTTCCCCCTCGCCGCGAGTTGAGGCCCGATTCGCCTGCACTGCATGCAGAGCAATTCCGTGTTCCACATCAAACGTGAAAGGAGCCTTGATATCCTTGATGGCACTCCAGAGAAAACCCAAGATCACTGTCTCAAGTCTAGAGGGATCCTGAGGTCATTGGAACAAAAGGAAAGGGCTCCGTGGACCCCAAATCAACTCGAGATGAGAGCTTAGTCCCTGGCTTCGACTCAAGAGGAATACCAACTTTCCACAAGCACCTCAAGAGGAGGCTTCTCTCAGCTACAGGTATGTGAGAGGAACCCTGAGTTTGTGGCCTCAAGTGGAATGGACACCGAGATGATCTGACTCGAAGTAAGGCATGATATCCCTGCAGTGAATTGAATGCAGGCTCGTCTTGCATCTCCCAAGACGAAGGGTTGTCTGAATCCCCTGTGGAGACCACAGAGAAAGACCGAGTTCTCCGCCTCATTGCGACCGAAGGCCTCACATCCTTTGAAAACTCGAGAGATCCACGGAGATCAATGCTTCCAAAGGAGACGATGCCTGACTCCTCTTGAAAATGGATAGGAGTCCCAGGATCCCTGTGGCACGGGGAAAGGGACCCTGGGTCTCCCGCCTCATGTGGAGACGCGTCCCAATTGCCATGCCAAGACTCGAGTAGAATCCCGAGGTGTCCCTTGCACCTAGGCCCGATTCCTGGCGTCGCTGAACAAACACATGTCTGGAAGGGCTCTCCCCGTCGTAACTCGAGAATATACCCCATGGTCCGTCCGCAACTCGAGAAAAACCATATGACTTCCCCCTCGCCCCGAGATGAGGCCCGATTCCGTGCACTGCGTGCAGAGCAATTCCGTGTTCCACATCAAATGTGAACGGAGCCTTGATTTCCTTGATGGCACTCCAGAGAAAACCCAAGATCACTGTCTCAAGTCTAGAGGGATCCTGAGGTCACTGGAGCAACACGAAAGGGCTCCGTGGACCCCAAATCAACTCGAGATGAGAGCTTAGTCCCTGGCTTCAACTCAAGGGGAATACCAACTTTCAACAAGCACGTCAAGAGGAGGCTTCTCTCAGCTACAGGTATGTGAGAGGGACCATGAGTTTCTGGCCTCAAGTGGAATGGACACCAAGATGCTCTGACTCGAAGTAAGGTCGGATATCCCTGCAGTGAATTGGATGCAGGCTCGTCTTCCATCTCCCAAGATGAAGGGATGTCTGAATCCCCTGTGGAGACCACAGAGAAAGACCTAGTTCTCGCCACATTGCGACCGGAGTACTCACATCCTTTGAAAACTCGAGAGGTCCGCGGAGATCAATGCTTCCAAAGGAGACGATGCCTGACTCTTCTTGAAAATGGATAGGAGTCCCAGGATCCCTGTGGCACGTGGAAAGGGACACTGGGTCTCCCGCCTCACATGGAGACGCGTCCAAATTGCCATGCCAAGACTCGAGGAGAATGCCGAGGTGTCCCTTGCACCTAGGCCCGAGTCCTGGCGTCGCTGAACAAACACGTGTCTGGAAGGGCCCTCCCCGTCGTAACTCGAGAATATAACCCAGGGTCCGTCCGCAACTCGAGAAAAACCATGAGACTTCCCCCTCGCCCCGAGATGAGGCCCGATTCCGTGCACTGCGTGCAGAGCAATTCCGTGTTCCACATCAAATGTGAACGGAGCTTTGATTTCCTTGATGGCACTCCAGAGAAAACCCAAGATCACTGTCTCAAGTCTAGAGGAATCCTGAGGTAACTGGAGCAACATGAAAATGCTCCAAGGACCCCAAATCAACTCGAGATGAGAGCTTAGTCCCTGGCTTCAACTCAAGGGGAATACCAACTTTCAACAAGCACGTCAAGAGGAGGCTTCTCTCAGCTACAGGTATGTGAGAGGGACCATGAGTTTCTGGCCTCAAGTGGAATGGACACTGAGATGCTCTGACTCGAAGTAAGGCCGGATATCCCAACAGTGAATTGAATGCAGGCTCGTCTTGCATCTCCCAAGACGAAGGGATGTCTGAATCCCCTTTGGAGACAACAGAGAAAGACCTAGTTCTCCGCCTCATCGCGACCGGAGTCCTCACATCCTTTGAAAACTCGAGAGATCCACGGCGATCAATGCTTCCAAAGGAGACGATGCCTGACTCCGCTTGAAAATGGATAGGAGTCCCTGGATCCCTGTGGCACGTGGAAAGGGACCCTGGGTCTCCCGCCTCATGTGGAGACGCCTCCCAATTGCCATGCCAAGACTCGAGGAGAATCCCGAGGTGTCCCTCGCACCTAGGCAGGAGTCCTGACGTCGCTGAACAAACACGTGTCTGGAAGGGCCCTCCCCGTCGTAACTCGAGAATATACCCCAGGTTCCGGCCGCACCTCGAGAAAAACCATGAGACTTCCCCCTCGCCGCGATATGAGGCCTGATTCCCCTGCACTGCGTACAGAGCAATTCCGTGTTCCACATCAAACGTGAAAGGAGCCTTGATTTCCTTGATGCCACTCCAGAGAAAACCCAAGATCACTGTCTCAAGGCTAGAGGGATCCTGAGGTCACTGGAGCAACACGAATGGGCTCAGTGGACCCCAAATCAACTCGAGATGAGAGCTTAGTCCCTGGCATAGACTCAAGAGGAATACCAACTTTCCACAAGCACCTCAAGACGAGGCTTCTCTCAGCTACAGGTATGGGAGAGGGACCCTGAGTTTGTGGCCTCAAGTGAAATGGACACCGAGATACTCTGACTCGAAGTAAGGCCGGATATCCCTGCAGTGAATTGAATGCAGGCTCGTCTTGCATCTCCCAAGACGAAGGGATGTCTGAATCCCCTGTGGAGACTACAGAGAAAGACCTAGTTCTCCGCCTCATCGAGGCCGGAGGCCTCACATCCTTTGAAAACTCTAGAGGTCCGCAGAGATCAATGCTTCCAAAGGAGACGATGCCTGACTCCTCTTGAAAATGGATAGGAGTTCCAGGACTCCTGTGGAACTTGGAAAGGGACCCTTGGTATCCCGCCTCACGTGGAGACGCGTCCCAATTGCCATGCCAAGACTCGAAGAGAATACCGATGTGCCCCTAGCACCTAGGCAGGAGTCCTGACGTCGCTGAACAAACACGTGTCTGGAAGGGCCCTTCCCTTCTAACTCGAGTATATATCCCAGGGTCCGTCCGCAACTCAAGAAAAACCATGAGACTTCCCATTCGCCCCGAGATGAGGCCCGATTCCCTTGCACTGGGTGCAGAGCAATACCGTGTTCCACATCAAATGTGAACGGAGCCTTGATTTCCTTGATGGCACTCCAGAGAAAACCCAAGATCACTGTCTCAAGTCTAGAGCGATCCTGAGGTAACTGGAGCAATACGAAAATGCTCCGTGGACCCTAAATCAACTCGAGATGAGAGCTTAGTCCCTGGCTTTGACCCAGGAAGAATACCAACTTTCCACAAGCACCACAAGAGGAGGCTTCTCTCAGCTACATTTATGTGAGAGGGACCGTGAGTTTGTGGCCTCAAGTGGAATGGACACCGAGATGCTCTGACTCGAAGTAAGGCCGGATATCCCTGCAGTGAATTGAATGCAGGCTCGTCTTGCATCTCCCAAGACGAAGGGATATCTGAATCACCTGTGGAGACCACAGAGAAAGACCTAGTTCTCCGCCTCATCGCGACCGGAGGCCTCACATCCTTTGAAAACTCGAGAGGTCCGCAGATATCAATGCTTCCAAAGGAGACGATGCCTGACTCCTCTTGAAAATGGATAGGAGTCCCAGGAGGCCTGTGGAACGTGGAAAGGGACCCTGTGTCTCCGGCCTCACGTGGAGACGCGTCCCAATTGCCATGCCAAGACTCGAGGAGAAGCCCGAGGTGTCCCTTGCACCTAGGCAGGAGTCCTGACGTCGCTGAACAAACACGTGTCTGGAAGCGCCCTCCCCGTGGTAACTCGAGAATATACACCAGGTTCGGTCCGCAACTCGAGAAAAACCAAGAGACTTCACCCTCGCCGCGAGATGAGGCCCGATTACCCTGCACTGCGTGCTGAGTAATTCCGTATTCCACATCAAACGTGAAAGGAGCCTTGATTTCCTTGATGGCACTCCAGAGAAAACCCAAGATCACTGTCTCAAGTCTAGAGGAATCCTGAGGTAACTGGAGCAACACGAAAATGCTCCGTGGACCCCAAATCAACTCGAGATGAGAGCTTAGTCCCTGGCTTCAACTAAAGAGGAATACCAACTTTCCACAAGCACCTCAAGAGGAGGCTTCTCTCAGCTACAGTTATGTGAGAGGGACCCTGAGTTTGTGGCCTCAAGTGGAATGGACACCGAGATGCTCTGACTCGAAGTAAGGCCGGATATCCCTGCAGTGAATTGAATGCAGGCTCGTCTTGCATCTCCCAAGACGAAGGGATGCCTGAATCCCCTGTGGAGACCACAGAGAAAAACCTAGTTCTCAACCTCATCGCGGCCGGAGACCTCAAATCCTTTGAAAATTCGAAAGGTCCGCGGAGATCAATGCTTGCAAAGGAGCCGATGCCTGACTCCTCTTGAAAATGGATAGGAATTCCAGGATCCCTGTGGAACTTGGAAAGGGACCCTGGGTCTCCCGCCTCACGTGGAGACGCGTCCTAATTGCCAGGCCAAAACTCGAAGAGAATCCCGAGGTGTCCCTCGCACCTAGGCAGGAGTCCTGACGTCGCTGAAAAAAACACGTGTCTGGAAGGGCCCTCCCCGTCGTAACTCGAGAATATACCCCAGGTTCCGGCCGCAACTCGAGAAAAACCATGAGACTGCCCCCTCGCTGCGATATGAGGCCCGATTCCCCTACACTGCGTGCAGAGGAATTCCGTGTTCCACATCAAATGTGAACGGAGCCTTGATTTCCTTGATGGCACTCCAGAGAAAACCCAAGATCACTGTCTCAAGTCTAGAGGGATCCTGAGGTCACTGGAGCAACACTAAAGGGCTCCGTCGACCCCAAATCAACTCGAGATGAGAGCTTAGTCCCTGGCTTCAACTAAAGAGGAATACCAACTTTCCACCAGCACCTCAAGAGGAGGCTTCTCTCAGCTACAGGTATCTGAGAGGGATCCTGAATTTGTGGCCTCAAGTGGAATGGACACTGAGATGCTCTGACTCGAAGTAAGGCCGGATATCCCAACAGTGAATTGAATGCAGGCTCGTCTTGCATCTCCCAAGACGAAGGGATGTCTGAATCCCCTTTGGAGACCACATAGCAAGACCTAGTTCTCCGCTCATCGCGACCGGAGTCCTCACATCCTTTGAAAATTCGAGAGATCCACGGAGATCAATGCTTCCAAAGGAGACGATGCCTGACTCCTCTTGAAAATGGATAGGAGTCCCAGGATCCCTGTGGCACGGGGAAAGGGACCCTGGGTCTCCCGCCTCATGTGGAGACGCGTCCCAATTGCCATGCCAAGACTCGAGGAGAATCCCGAGGTGTCCCTCGCACCTAGGCAGGAGTCCTGACTTCGCTGAACAAACACGTGTCTGGAAGGGCCCTCCCCGTCGTAACTCGAGAATATACCCCAGGTTCCGGCCGCACCTCAAGAAAAACCATGAGACTTCCCCCTCGCCGCGATATGAGGCCTGATTCCCCTGCACTACGTCCAGAGCAATTCCGTGTTCCACATCAAACTTGAAAGGAGCCTTGATTTCCTTGATGGCACTCCAGAGAAAACCCAAGATCACTGTCTCAAGTCTAGAGGGATCCTGAGGTCACTGGAGCAACACGAATGGGCTCAGTGGACCCCAAATCAACTCGAGATGAGAGCTTAGTCCCTGGCATCGACTCAAGAGGAATACCAACTTTCCACAAGCACCTCAAGACGAGGCTTCTCTCAGCTACAGGTATGTGAGAGGGACCCTGAGTTTGTGGCCTCAAGTGGAATGGACACCGAGATACTCTGACTCGAAGTAAGGCCGGATATCCCTGCAGTGAATTGAATGCAGGCTCGTCTTGCATCTCCCAAGACGAAGGGATGACTGAATCCCCTGTGGAGACTGCAGAGAAAGACCTAGTTCTCCGCCTCATCGCGGCCGGAGGCCTCACATCCTTTGAAAATTCTAGAGGTCCGCGGAGATCAATGCTTCCAAAGGAGACGATGCCTGACTCCTCTTGAAAATGGATAGGAGTCCCAGGATCCCTGTGGCACGGGGAAAGGGACCCTGGGTCTCCCGCCTCATGTGGAGACGCGTCCCAATTGCCATGCCAAGACTCGAGGAGAATCCCGAGGTGTCCCTCGCACCTAGGCAGGAGTCCTGACGTCGCTGAACAAACACGTGTCTGGAAGGGCCCTCCCCGTCGTAAGTCGAGAATATACCCCAGGTTCCGGCCGCAACTCGAGAAAAACCATGAGACTTCCCCCTCGCCGCGATATGAGGCCTGATTCCCCTGCACTGCGTACAGAGCAATTCCGTGTTCCACATCAAACGTGAAAGGAGCCTTGATTTCCTTGATGCCACTCCAGAGAAAACCCAAGATCACTGTCTCAAGGCTAGAGGGATCCTGAGGTCACTGGAGCAACACGAATGGGCTCAGTGGACCCCAAATCAACTCGAGATGAGAGCTTAGTCCCTGGCATAGACTCAAGAGGAATACCAACTTTCCACAAGCACCTCAAGACGAGGCTTCTCTCAGCTACAGGTATGGGAGAGGGACCCTGAGTTTGTGGCCTCAAGTGAAATGGACACCGAGATACTCTGACTCGAAGTAAGGCCGGATATCCCTGCAGTGAATTGAATGCAGGCTCGTCTTGCATCTCCCAAGACGAAGGGATGTCTGAATCCCCTGTGGAGACTACAGAGAAAGACCTAGTTCTCCGCCTCATCGAGGCCGGAGGCCTCACATCCTTTGAAAACTCTAGAGGTCCGCAGAGATCAATGCTTCCAAAGGAGACGATGCCTGACTCCTCTTGAAAATGGATAGGAGTTCCAGGACTCCTGTGGAACTTGGAAAGGGACCCTTGGTATCCCGCCTCACGTGGAGACGCGTCCCAATTGCCATGCCAAGACTCGAAGAGAATACCGATGTGCCCCTAGCACCTAGGCAGGAGTCCTGACGTCGCTGAACAAACACGTGTCTGGAAGGGCCCTTCCCTTCTAACTCGAGTATATATCCCAGGGTCCGTCCGCAACTCAAGAAAAACCATGAGACTTCCCATTCGCCCCGAGATGAGGCCCGATTCCCTTGCACTGGGTGCAGAGCAATACCGTGTTCCACATCAAATGTGAACGGAGCCTTGATTTCCTTGATGGCACTCCAGAGAAAACCCAAGATCACTGTCTCAAGTCTAGAGCGATCCTGAGGTAACTGGAGCAATACGAAAATGCTCCGTGGACCCTAAATCAACTCGAGATGAGAGCTTAGTCCCTGGCTTTGACCCAGGAAGAATACCAACTTTCCACAAGCACCACAAGAGGAGGCTTCTCTCAGCTACAGTTATGTGAGAGGGACCGTGAGTTTGTGGCCTCAAGTGGAATGGACACCGAGATGCTCTGACTCGAAGTAAGGCCGGATATCCCTGCAGTGAATTGAATGCAGGCTCGTCTTGCATCTCCCAAGACGAAGGGATATCTGAATCACCTGTGGAGACCACAGAGAAAGACCTAGTTCTCCGCCTCATCGCGACCGGAGGCCTCACATCCTTTGAAAACTCGAGAGGTCCGCAGATATCAATGCTTCCAAAGGAGACGATGCCTGACTCCTCTTGAAAATGGATAGGAGTCCCAGGAGGCCTGTGGAACGTGGAAAGGGACCCTGGGTCTCCGGCCTCACGTGGAGACGCGTCCCAATTGCCATGCCAAGACTCGAGGAGAAGCCCGAGGTGTCCCTTGCACCTAGGCAGGAGTCCTGACGTCGCTGAACAAACACGTGTCTGGAAGCGCCCTCCCCGTGGTAACTCGAGAATATACACCAGGTTCGGTCCGCAACTCGAGAAAAACCAAGAGACTTCACCCTCGCCGCGAGATGAGGCCCGATTACCCTGCACTGCGTGCTGAGTAATTCCGTATTCCACATCAAACGTGAAAGGAGCCTTGATTTCCTTGATGGCACTCCAGAGAAAACCCAAGATCACTGTCTCAAGTCTAGAGGAATCCTGAGGTAACTGGAGCAACACGAAAATGCTCCGTGGACCCCAAATCAACTCGAGATGAGAGCTTAGTCCCTGGCTTCAACTAAAGAGGAATACCAACTTTCCACAAGCACCTCAAGAGGAGGCTTCTCTCAGCTACAGTTATGTGAGAGGGACCCTGAGTTTGTGGCCTCAAGTGGAATGGACACCGAGATGCTCTGACTCGAAGTAAGGCCGGATATCCCTGCAGTGAATTGAATGCAGGCTCGTCTTGCATCTCCCAAGACGAAGGGATGCCTGAATCCCCTGTGGAGACCACAGAGAAAAACCTAGTTCTCAACCTCATCGCGGCCGGAGACCTCAAATCCTTTGAAAATTCGAAAGGTCCGCGGAGATCAATGCTTGCAAAGGAGCCGATGCCTGACTCCTCTTGAAAATGGATAGGAATTCCAGGATCCCTGTGGAACTTGGAAAGGGACCCTGGGTCTCCCGCCTCACGTGGAGACGCGTCCTAATTGCCAGGCCAAAACTCGAAGAGAATCCCGAGGTATCCCTCGCACCTAGGCAGGAGTCCTGACGTCGCTGAAAAAAACACGTGTCTGGAAGGGTCCTCCCCGTCGTAACTCGAGAATATACCCCAGGTTCCGGCCGCAACTCGAGAAAAACCATGAGGCTGCCCCCTCGCTGCGAGATGAGGCCCGATTCCCCTACACTGCGTGCAGAGGAATTCCGTGTTCCACATCAAATGTGAACGGAGCCTTGATTTCCTTGATGGCACTCCAGAGAAAACCCAAGATCACTGTCTCAAGTCTAGAGGGATCCTGAGGTCACTGGAGCAACACTAAAGGGCTCCGTCGACCCCAAATCAACTCGAGATGAGAGCTTAGTCCCTGGCTTCAACTAAAGAGGAATACCAACTTTCCACCAGCACCTCAAGAGGAGGCTTCTCTCAGCTACAGGTATCTGAGAGGGATCCTGAATTTGTGGCCTCAAGTGGAATGGACACTGAGATGCTCTGACTCGAAGTAAGGCCGGATATCCCAACAGTGAATTGAATGCAGGCTCGTCTTGCATCTCCCAAGACGAAGGGATGTCTGAATCCCCTTTGGAGACCACATAGCAAGACCTAGTTCTCCGCTCATCGCGACCGGAGTCCTCACATCCTTTGAAAATTCGAGAGATCCACGGAGATCAATGCTTCCAAAGGAGACGATGCCTGACTCCTCTTGAAAATGGATAGGAGTCCCAGGATCCCTGTGGCACGGGGAAAGGGACCCTGGGTCTCCCGCCTCATGTGGAGACGCGTCCCAATTGCCATGCCAAGACTCGAGGAGAATCCCGAGGTGTCCCTCGCACCTAGGCAGGAGTCCTGACTTCGCTGAACAAACACGTGTCTGGAAGGGCCCTCCCCGTCGTAACTCGAGAATATACCCCAGGTTCCGGCCGCACCTCAAGAAAAACCATGAGACTTCCCCCTCGCCGCGATATGAGGCCTGATTCCCCTGCACTACGTCCAGAGCAATTCCGTGTTCCACATCAAACTTGAAAGGAGCCTTGATTTCCTTGATGGCACTCCAGAGAAAACCCAAGATCACTGTCTCAAGTCTAGAGGGATCCTGAGGTCACTGGAGCAACACGAATGGGCTCAGTGGACCCCAAATCAACTCGAGATGAGAGCTTAGTCCCTGGCATCGACTCAAGAGGAATACCAACTTTCCACAAGCACCTCAAGACGAGGCTTCTCTCAGCTACAGGTATGTGAGAGGGACCCTGAGTTTGTGGCCTCAAGTGGAATGGACACCGAGATACTCTGACTCGAAGTAAGGCCGGATATCCCTGCAGTGAATTGAATGCAGGCTCGTCTTGCATCTCCCAAGACGAAGGGATGACTGAATCCCCTGTGGAGACTGCAGAGAAAGACCTAGTTCTCCGCCTCATCGCGGCCGGAGGCCTCACATCCTTTGAAAATTCTAGAGGTCCGCGGAGATCAATGCTTCCAAAGGAGACGATGCCTGACTCCTCTTGAAAATGGATAGGAGTCCCAGGATCCCTGTGGCACGGGGAAAGGGACCCTGGGTCTCCCGCCTCATGTGGAGACGCGTCCCAATTGCCATGCCAAGACTCGAGGAGAATCCCGAGGTGTCCCTCGCACCTAGGCAGGAGTCCTGACGTCGCTGAACAAACACGTGTCTGGAAGGGCCCTCCCCGTCGTAACTCGAGAATATACCCAGGTTCCGGCGGCACCTCAAGAAAAACCATGAGACTTCCCCCTCGCCGCGATATGAGGCCTGATTCCCCTGCACTACGTCCAGAGCAATTCCGTGTTCCACATCAAACTTGAAAGGAGCCTTGATTTCCTTGATGGCACTCCAGAGAAAACCCAAGATCACTGTCTCAAGTCTAGAGGGATCCTGAGGTCACTGGAGCAACACGAATGGGCTCAGTGGACCCCAAATCAACTCGAGATGAGAGCTTAGTCCCTGGCATCGACTCAAGAGGAATACCAACTTTCCACAAGCACCTCAAGACGAGGCTTATCTCAGCTACATGTATGTGAGAGGGACCCTGAGTTTGTGGCCTCAAGTGGAATGGACACCGAGATACTCTGACTCGAAGTAAGGCCGGATATCCCTGCAGTGAATTGAATGCAGGCTCGTCTTGCATCTCCCAAGACGAAGGGATGTCTGAATCCCCTATGGAGACTGCAGAGAAAGACCTAGTTCTCCGCCTCATCTCGGCCGGAGGCCTCACATCCTTTGAAAATTCTAGAGGTCCGCGGAGATCAATGCTTCCAAAGGAGACGATGTCTGACTCCTCTTGAAAATGGATAGGAGTCCCAGGAGGCCTGTGGAACGTTGAAAGGGACCCTGGGTCTCCCGCCTCACGTGGAGACGCGTCCCAATTGCCATGCCAAGACTCGAGGAGAAGCCCGAGGTGTCCCTTGCACCTAGGCAGGAGTCCTGATGTCGCTCAACAAACACGTGTCTGGAAGGGCCCTCCCCGTGGTAACTCGAGAATATACCCCAGGTTCGGTCCGTAACTCGAGAAAAACCATGAGACTTCCCCCTCGCCGCGAGATGAGGCCCGATTCCCCTACACTGCGTGCAGAGTAATTCCGTATTCCACATCAAACGTGAAAGGAGCCTTGATTTCCTTGATGGCACTCCAGAGAAAACCCAAGATCACTGTCTCAATTCTAGAGGGATCCTGAGGTCACTGGAGCAACACGAAAGGGCTCCATGGACCCCAAATCAACTCGAGATGAGAGCTTAGTCCCTGGCTTCGACTCAAGAGGATTACCAATTTTCCACAACCACCTCAAGAGGAGGCTTCTCTCAGCTACAGGTATGTGAGAGGGACCCTGAGTTTGTGGCCTCAAGTGGACTGGACACCGAGATGCTCTGACTGGAAGTAAGGCCTGATATCCCTGCAGTGAATTGAATGCAGGCTCGTCTTGCATCTCCCAAGACGAAGGGATGTCTGAATCCCCTGTGGAGACCACAGAGAAAGACCTAGTTCTTCGCCTCATCGCGACTGGAGGCCTCACATCCTTTGAAAACTCGAGAGGTCCGCGGAGATCAATGCTTCCAAAGGAGACGATGCCTGACTCCTCTTGAAAATGGATAGGAGTCCCAGGATCCCTGTGGCACGTGGAAGGGTACACTGGGTCTCCCGCCTCACGTGGAGACGCGTCCCAATTGCCATGCCAAGACTCGAGTAGAATCCCGAGGTGTCCCTTGCACCTAGGCCCGATTCCTGGCGTCGCTGAACAAACACATGTCTGGAAGGGCTCTCCCCGTCGTAACTCGAGAATATACCCCATGGTCCGTCCGCAACTCGAGAAAAACCATATGACTTCCCCCTCGCCCCGAGATGAGGCCCGATTCCGTGCACTGCGTGCAGAGCAATTCCGTGTTCCACATCAAATGTGAACGGAGCCTTGATTTCCTTGATGGCATTCCAGAGAAAACCCAAGATCACTGTCTCAAGTCTAGAGGGATCCTGAGGTCACTGTAGCAACACGAAAGGGCTCCGTGGACCCCAAATCAACTCGAGATGAGAGCTTAGTCCCTGGCTTCAACTAAAGAGGAATACCAACTTTCAACCAGCACCTAGAGAGGAGGCATCTCTCAGCTACAGGTATCTGAGAGGGACCCTGAATTTGTGGCCTCAAGTGGAATGGACACTGAGATGCTCTGACTCGAAGTAAGGCCGGATGTCCCAACAGTGAATTGAATGCAGGCTCGTCTTGCATCTCCCAAGACGAAGGGATGTCTGAATCCCCTGTGGAGACCACAGAGAAAGACCTAGTTCTTCGCCTCATCGCGACTGGAGGCCTCACATCCTTTGAAAACTCGAGAGGTCCGCGGAGATCAATGCTTCCAAAGGAGACGATGCCTGACTCCTCTTGAAAATGGATAGGAGTCCCAGGATCCCTGTGGCACGTGGAAGGGTACACTGGGTCTCCCGCCTCACGTGGAGACGCGTCCCAATTGCCATGCCAAGACTCGAGTAGAATCCCGAGGTGTCCCTTGCACCTAGGCCCGATTCCTGGCGTCGCTGAACAAACACATGTCTGGAAGGGCTCTCCCCGTCGTAACTCGAGAATATACCCCATGGTCCGTCCGCAACTCGAGAAAAACCATATGACTTCCCCCTCGCCCCGAGATGAGGCCCGATTCCGTGCACTGCGTGCAGAGCAATTCCGTGTTCCACATCAAATGTGAACGGAGCCTTGATTTCCTTGATGGCATTCCAGAGAAAACCCAAGATCACTGTCTCAAGTCTAGAGGGATCCTGAGGTCACTGTAGCAACACGAAAGGGCTCCGTGGACCCCAAATCAACTCGAGATGAGAGCTTAGTCCCTGGCTTCAACTAAAGAGGAATACCAACTTTCAACCAGCACCTAGAGAGGAGGCATCTCTCAGCTACAGGTATGGGAGAGGGACCCTGAGTTTGTGGCCTCAAGTGGAATGGACACCGAGATACTCTGACTCGAAGTAAGGCCGGATATCCCTGCAGTGAATTGAATGCAGGCTCGTCTTGCATCTCCCAAGACGAAGGGATGTCTGAATCCCCTGTGGAGACTACAGAGAAAGACCTAGTTCTCCGCCTCATCGCGGCCGGAGGCCTCACATCCTTTGAAAACTCTAGAGGTCCTCAGAGATCAATGCTTCCAAAGGAGACGATGCCTGACTCCTCTTGAAAATGGATAGGAGTTCCAGGACTCTTGTGGAACTTGGAAAGGGACCCTTGGTATCCCGCCTCACGTGGAGACGCGTCCCAATTGCCATGCCAAGACTCGAAGAGAATACCGATGTGCCCCTAGCACCTAGGCAGGAGTCCTGACGTCGCTGAACAAACACGTGTCTGGAAGGGCCCTTCCCTTCTAACTCGAGTATATATCCCAGGGTCCGTCCGCAACTCAAGAAAAACCATGAGACTTCCCATTCGCCCCGAGATGAGGCCCGATTCCCTTGCACTGGGTGCAGAGCAATACCGTGTTCCACATCAAAAGTGAAAGGAGCCTTGATTTCCTTGATGGCACTCCAGAGAAAACCCAAGATCACTGTCTCAAGTCTAGAGCGATCCTGAAGTCACTGGAGCTACACGAAAGGGCTCCGTGGAAACCAAATCAACTCGAGATGAGAGCTTAGTCCCTGGCTTCGACTCAAGAGGAATACCAACTTTCCACAAGCACCTCAAGAGGAGGCTTCTCTCAGCTACAGGTATGTGAGAGGGACCCTGAGTTTGTGGCCTCAAGTGGAATGGACACCGGGATGCTCGGACTCGAAGTAAGGCCGGATATCTCTGCAGTGAGTTGAAAGCAGGCTCGTCTTTCATCTCCCAAGATGAAGGGATGTCTGAATTCCCTGTGGAGACCACAGAGAAAGAACTAGTTCTGCACCTCATCGCGCCCAAAGGCCTCACATCCTTTGAAAATTCGAGAGGTCCGCGAGATCAATGCTTCCAAAGGAGACGATGCCTGACTCCTCTTGAAAATAGATAGGAGTCCCAGGGTCCCTGTGGCACGTGGAAAGGGACCCTAGGTCTCCTGCCTCACGTGGAGACGCGTCGTAATTGCCATGCCAAGCCTCGGGGAGATACCGAGGTGTCCATCGAACGTAGGCATTGGTTCTGACGTCGCTGACCAAACACGTGTCTGGAAGGGCACCCCCCGTCGTAACTCTAGAATATACCCCAGGTTCCGGCCACAACTCGAGAAAAACCATAAGAATTCCCCCTCGCCGTGAGATGAGGACCGATTCCCCTACACTGCGTGCAGAGCAATTCCGTGTTCCACATCAAAAGTGAAAGGAGCCTTGATTTCCTTGATGGCACTCCAGAGAAAACCCAAGATCACTGTCTCAAGTATAGAGGAATCCTGAGGTCAATGGAGCAACACGAAAGGGCTCCGTGGACCCCAAATCAACTCGAGATGAGAGCTTAGTCCCTGGCTTAGACTCAAGAGGAATACCAACTTTCCACAAGCACCTCAAGAGGAGGCTTCTCTCAGTTACAGGTATGTGAGAGGGACCCTGAGTTTGTGACCTCAAGTGGAATGGACACCGAGATGCTCGGACTCGAAGTAAGGCCGGATATCCCTACAGTGAATTGAATGCAGGCTCGTCTTGCATCTCCCAAGACGAAGGGATGTCTGAATCCGCTGTGGAGACCACCGAGAAAGACCCAGTACTCCACCTCATCGCGACCGGAGGCCTCACATCCTTTGAAAACTCGAGAGATCCGCGGAGATCAATGCTTCCAAAGGAGACGATGCCTGACTCTTCTTGAAAATGGATAGGAGTTCCAGGACTCCTGTGGAACTTGGAAAGGGACCCTGGGTCTCTCTCCTCACGTGGAGACGCGTCCCAATTGCCATGCCAAGACTTTAGGAGATCCGAAGGTGTCCCTCGCACCTATCACGTGTCTGGAAGGGTCCTCCATGTCGTACCTCGAGAATATACTCCAGGTTCCCGCCGCAACTCGAGAAAAACCATGAGACTTCCCCCTCTTCGCGAGATGAGGCCCGATTCCCCTGCACGGCGTGCAGAGCAATTCCGTGTTACACATCAAACGTGAGAGGAGCCTTGATTTCCTTGATGGCACTCCAGAGAAAACACAAGATCACTGTCTCAAGTCTAGAGGGATCCTGAGGTCACTGGAGCAACACGAAAGGGCTCCGTGGAAACCAAATCAACTCGAGATGAGAGCTTAGTCCCTGGCTTCGACTCAAGAGGAATACCAACTTTCCACAAGCACCTCAAGAGGAGGCTTCTCTCAGCTACAGGTATGTGAGAGGGACCCTGAGTTTGTGGCCTCAAGTGGAATGGACACCGAGATGCTCTGACTCGAAGTAAGGCCGGATATCCCTGCAGTGAATTGAATGCAGGCTCATCTTGCATCTCCCAAGACGAAGGGATGTCTGCATCCCCTGTGGAGACCACAGAGAAAGACCTAGTTCTCCGCCTCATCGCGACAGGAGGCCTCACATCCTTTGAAAATTCGAGAGGTCCGGGGAGATCAATGCTTCCAAAGGAGACGATGCCTGACTCCTCTTGAAAATGGATAGGAGTCCCAGGATCCCTGTGGCACGTGGAAAGGGACAATGGGTCTTACGCCTCACGTGGAGATGCGTCCCAATTGCCATGTAAAGACTCGAGGAGAATCCCGAGTTCTCCCTCGCACCTAGGCAGGAGTCCTGACGTCGCTGAACAAACACGTGTCTGGAAGGGCCCTCCCCGTCATAACTCGAGAATATACCCCAGGTTCCGGCCGCAACTCGAGAAAAACCATGAGAATTCCCCCTCGCCGCAAGATGAGGCCCGATTCCCCTGCACTGCGTGCAGCACAATTCCGTGATCGACATCAAACGTGAAAGGAGCCTTGATTTTATTGATGGAACTCCAGAGAAAACCCAAGATCACTGTCTCAAGTCTAGAGGGATCCTGAGGTCACTGTAGCAACAGGAAAGGGCTCCAAGGACCACAAATCAACTCGAGATGAGAGCTTAGTCCCTGGCTTCAACTCAAGAGGAATACCAACTTTCCACAAGCACCTCAAGAGGAGGCTTCTCTCAGCTACAGGTATGTGAGAGGGACCCTGAGTTTGTGGCCTCAAGTGGAATGGACACCGAGATGCTCTGACTCGAAGTAAGGCCAGATATCCCTGCAGTGAATTGAATGCAGGCTCATATTGCATCTCCCAAGACGAAGTGATGTCTGAATCCCCTGTGGAGACCACAGAGAAAGACCTAGTTCTCCACCTCATCGCGACCGGAGGCCTCACATTCTTTGAAAACTCAAGAGGTCCTTGGAGATCAATGCTTCCAAAGGAGACGATGCCTGACTCTTCTTGAAAATGGATAGGAGTCTCAGGATCCCTTTTTCACGTGGAAAGAGACATTGGGTCTTCCGCCTCACGTGGAGACCTGTCCCAATTGCCATGCCAAGACTCGACGAGTATCCCGAGGTGTCCCTCGCACCTAGGCAGGAGTCCTGACTTCGCTGAACAAACAGGTGTCTGGAAGGGCCCTCCCCGTAGTAATTTTAGAGTGTACCCCAGGTTCCGGCGGCAACTCGAGATAAACAATGAGACTTCCCCCTCGCCGCGAGATGAGGCCCGATTCCCCAGCACAGCGTGCAGAGCAATTCCGTGTTCCACATCAAAAGTGCAAGGAGCCTTGATTTCCTTGATGGCACTCCAGAGAAAACCCTAGATCACTGTCTCAATTCTAGAGGGATCCTGAGGTCACTGGAGCAACACGAAAGAGCTGCGTGGACCCCAAATCAACTCGAGATGAGAGCTTAGTCCCTGGCGTCGACTCAAGAGGAATACCAACTTTCCACAAGCACCTCAAGAGGAGGCTTCTCTCAGCTACAGGTATGTGAGAGGGACCCTGAGTTAGTGGCCTCAAGTGGAATGGACACCGAGATGCTCTGACTCGAAGTAAGGTCGGATATCCCTGCAGTGAATTGAATACAGGCTCATCTTGCATCTCCCAAGACGAAGGGATGTCTGAATCCCCTGTGGAGACCACAGAGAAAGACCTAGTCCTCCGCCTCAACGCGACCGGAGGCCTGACATCCTTTGAAAACTCGAGAGGTCCGCGGAGATCAATGCTTCCAAAGGAGACAATGCCTGGCGCCTTTTGAAAATAGATAGGTGTCCCAGGATCCCTGTGGCACGTGGAAAGGTACCCTGTTTCTTCCGCCTCACGTGGAGACGCGTCCCAATTGCCATGCCAAGACTCGAGGAGAATCCCGAGGTTTCCCTCGCACCTAGGCAGGAGTCCTGACGTCGCTGAACAAACACGTGTCTGGAAGGGCTCTCCCCGTCGTAGCTCGAGAATATACCCCAGGTTCCGGCCGCAACTCGAGAAAAACCATGAGACTTCCCCGTCGCCGCGAGATGTGGCCCGATTCCCCTGCACAGTGTGCAGAGCAATTCCGTGTTCCACATCAAACGTGAAAGGAGCCTTGATTTCCTTGATGGCACTCCAGAGAAAACCCAAGATCACTGTCTCAATTCTAGAGGGATCCTGAGGTCACTGGAGCAACAGGAAAGGGCTCCGTGGACCCCAAATCAACTCGAGATGAGAGCTTAGTCCCTGGCTTCGACTCAAGAGTCATACCAACTTTCCACAAGCACCTCAAGAGGAGGCTTCTCTCAGCTACAAGATGTGAGAGGGACCCTGAGTTTGTGGCCTCAAGTGGAATGGACACGGAGATGCTCTGACTCGAAGTAATGCCGGATATCCCTGCAGTGAATTGAATGCAGGCTTGCCTTGCATCTCCCAAGACCAAGGGATGTCTGAATCCCTTGTGGAGACCACAGAGAAAGACCTAGTTCTCCACCTCATCGAGACCGGAGGCCTCACATACTTTGAAAACTCGAGAGGTCCGTGGAGATCATTGCTTCCAAAGAGACGATGCCTGACTCCCCTCGAAAATGGATAGGAGTCCCAGGATCACTGTGGCACGTGAAAAGGGACCCTGGGTCTCCCGCCTCAGTGGAGACGCGTCCCAATTGCCATGCCAAGACTCGAGGAAAATCCGCAGGTGTCCCTCGCACCTAGGCAGGAGTCCTGACTTCGCTGAACAAACACGTGTCTGGAAGGGCCCTCCCCGTATTAACTTTAGAGTGTACCCCTGGTTCCGGCCGCAAATCGAGATAAACCATGAGACTTCCCCCTCGCCGGGAGATGAGGCCCGATTCCCCAGCACAGCGTGCAGAGCAATTCCGTGTTCCACATCAAACGTGAAAGGAGCCTTGATTTCCTTGATGGCACTCCAGACAAAACCCAAGATCACTGTCTCACGTCTAGAGGGATACTGAGGTCACTGTAGCAACAAGAAAGGGCTCCGTGGACCACAAATTAACTCGAGATTAGAGCTTAGTCCCTGGCTTCGACTAAAGAGGAATACCAACTTTCCACAAGCCCCTCAAGAGGAGGCTTCTCTCAGCTACAGGTATCTGAGAGGGACCCTGAATTTGTGGCCTCAAGTGGAATGGACACTGACATGCTCTGACTCAAAGTAAGGCCGGATATCCCAACAGTGAATTGAATGCAGGCTCGTCTTGGATCTCCCAAGACGAAGGGATGTCTGAATCCCCTGTGGAGACCACAGAGAAAGACCTAGTTCTCCGCCTCATCGAGACCGGAGGCCTCACATCCTTTGAAAACTCGAGATGTCCGCGGAGATCAATGCTTCCAAAGGAGACGATGCCTGACTCCTCTTGAAAATGGATAGGCGTCCCAGGATCCCTGTGGCATGTGGGAAGGGACCCTGGGTCTCCCGCCTCACGTGGATACGCGTCCCAATTGCCATGCCAAGACTCGAGGAGAATCCCGAGGTGTCCATCGCACCTAGGCAGGAGTCCTGACGTCGCTGAACAAACACGTGTCTGGAAGGGCCCTCCCCGTCCTAACTCGAGAATATTCCACAGGTTCCGTCCGCAACTCGAGAAAAACCATGAGACTTCCCCCTCGCCGCGAGTTGAGGCCCGATTCCCCTGAACTGCATGCAGAGCAATTCCGTGTTCCACATCAAACGTGAAAGGAGCCTTGATTTTATTGATGGCACTCCAGAGAAAACCCAAGATCACTGTCTCAAGTCTAGAGGGATCCTGAGGTCACTGGAGCAACACGAAAGGGCTCCCTCGACCGCAAATTAACTCGAGATGAGAGCTTAGTCCCTGGCTTCGACTCAAGAGGAATACCAACTTTCCACAAGCACCTCAAGAGGAGGCTTCTGTCAGCTACAGGTATGTGAGAGGGACCCTGAGTTTGTGGCCTCAAGTGGAATGGACACCGAGATGCCCTGACTCGAAGTAAGGCCGGATATCCCTGCCATGAATTGAATGCAGGCTCGTCTTGCATCTCCCAAGACAAGGGATGTCTGAATGCCCTGTTGAGACCACAGAGAAAGACCTAATTTTCCGCCTCATTGCGACCGGAGGCCTCACATCCTTTGAAAACTCGAGAGGATCGCGGAGATCAGTGCTTCCAAAGGAGTCGATGCCTGACTCCTCTTGAAAATGGATAGGAGTCCCAGGATCCCTGTGGCACGTGGAAAGGAACACTGGGTCTCCCGCCTCACGTGGAGACGCGTCCCAATTGCCATGCCAAGACTCGAGGAGAATCCCGAGTTGTCCCTCGCACCTAGGCAGGAGTCCTGACGTTGCTGAACAAATAAATATCTGGAATTGCCCTCCCCTCGTAACTCGAGAATATAAACCAGGTTCTGGCCGCAACTCTAGAAAAACCATGAGACTTCCCCCTCGCCACTAGATGAGGCCCGATTCCCCTGCACTGTGTGCAGAGCAATTCCGTGTTCCACATCAAACGTGAAAGGAGCCTTGATTTCCATGATGGCACTCCAGAGAAAACTGATCACTGTCTCAAGTCTAGAGGGATCCTGAGATCACTGTAGCAACAAGAAAGGGCTCCGTGGACGCCAAATCACTCGAGATGAGAGTTTAGTCCCTGGCTTCGACTCAAGAGGAATACCAACTTTCCACAAGCACCTCAAGAGGAGGCTTCTCTCAGCTACAGATATGTCAGAGGGCCCCTGAGTTTGTGGCCTCAATTGGAATGGACACCGAGATGCTCTGACTCGAAGTAAGGCCGGATATCCCTGCAGTGAATTGAATGCAGGCTCGACCCGCATCTCCCAAGACGAAGGGTTGTAGGAATCCCCTGTGGAGACCACAGAGAAAGACCTAGTCCTCCGCCTCATCGCGACCGGAGGCCTCATATCCTTTGAAAACTCGAGAGGTCCGTTGAGATCAATACTTCCGAAGGAGACGATGCCTGACTCCTCTTGAAAATGGATAGAAGTCCCAGGATATCTGTGCCACGTGGAAAGGGACCCTGGGTCTCCCTCCTCACGTGGAGACGCGTCCCAATTGCAATGCCAAGACTCGAGGAGAATCCCGAGTTGTACCTCGCACCTAGGCAGGAGTCCTGACGTCGCGGAACAAACACGTGTCTGGAAGGGTCCTCCCCGTCGTAACTCGAGAATACACCCCAGGTTCCGGCCGCAACTCGAGAAAAACCATGAGACTTCCCCCTCGCCGCGAGATGAGGCCCGATTCCACTGCACTGCGTGCAGAGCAATTCCGTGTTCCACATCAAACGTGAAAGGAGCCTTGATTTCCTTGATGGCACTCCAGAGAAAACCCAAGATCACTGTCTCAAGTCTAGAGGGATCCTGAGGTCACTGGAGCAACACGAAAGGGCTCCGTGGACCCCAAATCAACTCGAGATGAGAGCTTAGTCCCTGGCTTCGACTCAAGAGGAATACCAACTTTCCACAAGCACCTCAAGAGGAGGCTTCTCTCAGCTACAGGTATGTGAGAGGGACCCTGAATTTGTGGCCTCAAGTGGAATGGACACCGAGATACTCTGACTCGAAGTAAGGCCGGATATCCCTGCAGTGAATTGAATGCAGGCTCGCCTTGCATCTCCCAAGACGAAGGGTTGTCTGAATCCCCTGTGGAGACCACAGAGAAAGACCTAGTTCTCCGCCTCATCACGACCGGAGGCCTCACATCCTTTGAAAAATCGAGAGGTCCGCGGAGATCAATGCTTCCAAAGGAGACGATGCCTGACTCCTCTTGAAAATGGATAGGAGTCCCAGAATCCCTGTGGCACGTGGAAAGGGACCCTGGGTCTCCCGCCTCACGTGGAGACGCGTCCCAATTGCCATGCCAAGACTCGAGGAGAATCCCGAGGTGTCCCTCGAACCTAGGCAGGAGTCCTGACGTCGCTGAACAAACACGTGTCTGGAAGGGCCCTCCCCGTCGTAACTCGAGAATATACCCCAAGTTCCGGCCGCAACTCGAGAAAAACCATGAGACTTCCCCCTCGCCGCGAGATGAGGCCCGATTCCCCTGCACTGCGTGCAGAGCAATTCCGTGTTCCACATCAAACGTGAAAGGAGCCTTGATTTCCTTGATGGCACTCCAGAGTAAACCCAAAATCACTGTCTCAAGTCTAGAGGGATCCTGAGGTCACTGGAGCAACAGGAAAGGTCTCCGTGGACCCCAAATCAACTCGAGATGAGAGCTTAGTGTCTGGCTTCGACTCAAGAGGAATACCAACTTTCCACAAGCACCTCAAGAGGAGGCTTCTGTCAGCTACAGGTATGTGAGAGGGACCCTGAGTTTGTGGCCTCAAGTGGAATGGACACCGAGATGCTGTGACTCGAAGTAAGGCCGGATATCCCTGCCATGAATTGAATGCAGGCTCGTCTTGCATCTCCCAAGACAAGGGATGTCTGAATGCCCTGTTGAGACCACAGAGAAAGACCTAATTTTCCGCCTCATTGCGACAGGAGGCCTCACATCCTTTGAAAACTCGAGAGGATCGCGGAGATCAGTGCTTCCAAAGGAGTCGATGCCTGACTCCTCTTGAAAATGGATAGGAGTCCCAGGATCCCTGTGGCACGTGGAAAGGGAAACTGGGTCTCCCGCCTCACGTGGAGACGCGTCCCAATTGCCATGCCAAGACTCGAGGAGAATCCCGAGGTGTCCCTCGCACCTAGGCAGGAGTCCTGACGTTGCTGAACAAATAAATATCTGGAATTGCCCTCCCCGTCGTAACTCGAGAATATACACCAGGATCCGGCCGCAACTCGAGAAAAACCATGAGACTTCCCCCTCGCCACGAGATGAGGCCCGATTCCCCTGCACTGTGTGCAGAGCAATTCCGTGTTCCACATCAAACGTGAAAGGAGCCTTGATTTCCATGATGGCACTCCAGAGAAAACTGATCACTGTCTCAAGTCTAGAGGGATCCTGAGGTCACTGTAGCAACACGAAAGGGCTCCGTGGACGCCAAATCAACTCGAGATGATAGTTTAGTTCCTGGCTTCGACTCAAGAGGAATACCAACTTTCCACAAGCACCTCAAGAGGAGGCTTCTCTCAGCTACAGATATGTCAGAGGGCCCCTGAGTTTGTGGCCTCAAGTGGAATGGACACCGAGATGCTCTGACTCGAAGTAAGGCCGGATATCCCTGCAGTGAATTGAATGCAGGCTCGTCCCGCATCTCCCAAGACGAAGGGTTGTAGGAATCCCCTGTGGAGACCACAGAAAAAGACCTAGTCCTCCGCCTCCTCGCGACCGGAGGCCTCATATCCTTTGAAAACTCGAGAGGTCCGTTGAGATCAATACTTCCGAAGGAGACGATGCCTGACTCCTCTTGAAAATGGATAGAAGTCCCAGGATATCTGTGCCACGTGGAAAGGGACCCTGGGTCTCCCGCCTCACGTGGAGACGCGTCCCAATTGCCATGCCAAGACTCGAGGAGAATCCCGAGGTGTCCCTCGCACCTAGGCAGGAGTGCTGACGTCGCTGAACAAACACGTAAATGGAAAGGCCCGCCCCGTCGTAACTCGAGAATATACCCCAGGTTCTGGCCGCAACACGAGAAAAACCATGAGACTTCCCCCTCGCCGCGAGATGAGGCCCGATTCCCCTGCACTTCGTGCAGAGCAATTCCGTGTTCCACATCAAACGTGAAAGGAAACTTGATTTCCTTGATGGCACTCCAGAGAAACCCCAAGATCACTGTCTCAAGCCTAGAGGGATCCTGAGGTCACTGTAGCAAGAGGAAAGGGCTCCGTGGACCCCAAATCAACTCGAGATGAGAGCTCAGTCCCTGGCTGCGACTCAAGAGGAATACCAACTTTCCACAAGCACCTCAAGAGGAGGCTTGTCTCAGCTACAGGAATGTGAGAGGGACCCTGAGTTTTTGGCCTCAAGTGGAATGGACACCGAGAAGCTCTGACTCAAAATAAGGCCGGATATCCCTGCAGTGAATTGAATGCAGGCTCGTCTTGCATCTCCCAAGACGAAAGGATGTCTGAATCCACTGTGCAGACCACAGAGAAAACCTAGTTCTCCGCCTCATAGCGACCGGAGGCCTCTAATCCTTTGAAAACTCGAGAGGTCCGCGGAGATCAATGCTTCCAAAGGAGACGATGCCTGACTCCTCTTGAAAATGGATAGGAGTCCCATGATCCCTGTGGCACGTGGAAAGGGACCATGGGTCTCCCGCCTCACGTGGAGACGCGTGCCAATTGCCATGCCAAGACTCGAGGAGAATCCCAAGGTGTCCCTCGCACCTAGGCAGGAGTCCTGACGTCGCTGAACAAACACGTGTCTGGAAGGGCCCTCCCCGACGTAACTCGAGAATATACCTCAGGTTCCGGCCGCAACTCGAGAAAAACCGTGAGACTTCCCCTCGCCAGGAGATGAGTCCCGATTCCGCTACACTGCATGCAGAGCAATTCCGTATCCCAGATCAAACGTGAAAAGAGCCTTGATTTCCTTGATGGCACTCCAGAGAAAACCCAAGATCACAGACTCAAGTCTAGAGGGATCCTGAGGTCACTGTAGCAACACGAAAGGGCTCTGCAGACCCAAATCAACTCGAGATGAGAACTTAGTCCCTGGCTTCGACTCAAGAGGAATACCAACTTTCCACAAGCACCTCAAGAGGAGGCTTCTCTCAGCTACAGGTATGTGAGAGGGACCCTGAGTGTGTGGCCTCAAGTGGAATGGACACCGAGATGCTCTGACTCGAAGTAAGGCCGGATATCCCTGCAGTGAATTGAAAGCAGGCTCGTCTTGCATCTCCCAAGACGAAGGGATGTCTGAATGCCCTGTGGAGACCACAGAGAAAGACCTAGTTCTCTGCCTCATCGCGACCGGAGGCCTCACATCCTTTGAAAACTCGAGAGGTCCGCGGAGATCAATGTTTCCAAAGGAGACGATGCCTGACTCCTCTTGAAAATGGATAGGAGTCCCAGGATCCCTGTGGACGTGGGAAGGGACCCTGGGTCTCCCGCCTCACGTGGAGACGCGTCCCAATTGCCATGCCAAGACTCGAGGAGAATCCCAATGTGTCCCTCGCACCTAGGCAGGAGTCCTGACGTCGCTGAACCAACATGTGTCTGGAAGGGAACTCCCCGTCGTAACTCGAGAATATACCCCAGGTTCCGGCCGCAACTCGAGAAAAACCATGAGACTTCCCCCTCGCCGCGAGATGAGGCCCGATTCCCCTGCACTGCGTCCAGAGCAATTCCGTTTTCCACATCAAACGTGAAAGGAGCCTTGATTTCCTTGATGGCACTCCAGAGGAAACTCAAGATCACTGTCTCAAGTCTAGAGGGGTCCTGAGGTCACTGGAGCAACACGAAAGGGCTCCGTGGACCCAAAATCAACTCGAGATGAGAGCTTAGTGTCTGGCTTCGACTCAAGAGGAATACCAACTTTCCACAAGCACCTCAAGTGGAAGCTTCTCTCAGCTACAGGTATGTGAGAGGGACCCTGAGTTTGTGGCCTCAAGTGGAATGGACACCGAGATGCTCTGACTCGAAGTAAGGCCGGATATCCCTGCAGTGAATTGAATGCAGGCTCGTCTTGCATCTCCCAAGACGAAGGGGTGTCTGAATCACCTGTGGTGACCACAGAGAAAGAACTAGTTGTCCGCCTCATCGCGACCGGAGGCCTCACATCCTTTGAAAACTCGAGAGGTTCGCGGAGATCAATGCTTCCAAAGGAGACGATGCCTGACTCCTCTTGAAAATGGATAGGAGTCCCAGGATCCCTTTGGCACGTGGAAAGGGAACCTGGGTCTTCCGCCTTACGTGGAGACGCGTCCCAATTGCCATGCCAACACTCGAGGAGAATCCCGAGTTGTCCCTCGCACCAAGGCAGGTGTCTTGACGTCGCTGAACAAACACGTGTATGGAAGGGCCTTTCCCATTGTAACTCTAGACTATACCCAAGCTTCCGGCCGCAACTCGAGAAGAACCATGAGACTTCCCCCTCGCCGCGAGATGAGGCCCGATTCCCCTGCACTACATGCAAAGCAATTCCGTGTTCCACATCAAACATGAAAGGAGACTTGATTTCCTTGATGGCACTCCAGAGAAAACACAAGATCACTGTCTCAAGTCTAGAGGGATCCTGAGGTCACTGGAGCAACACGAAAGGGCTCCGTGGACCCCAAATCAACTAGAGATGCGAGGTTAGTCCCTGGCTTCGACTCAAGAGGAATACCAGCTTTCCACAAGCACCTGAAGAGTAGGCTTCTCTCAGCTACAGGTATGTGAGAGGGACCCTGAGTTTGTGGCCTCAAGTGGAATGGGCACCGAGATGCTCTGACTCGAAGTAAGGCCGGATATCCCTGCAGTGAATTAAATGCACGCTCGTCTTGCATCTCCCAAGACGAAGGGATGTCTGAATCCCTTGTGGAGACCACAGAGAAAGACCGAGTTCTCCGCCTCATTGCGACCTGAGGCCTCACTTCTTTGAAAACTCGAGAGGTCCGCGGAGATCAATGCTTCCAAAGGAGACGATGCCTGACTCCTCTTGAAAATGGATAGGAGTCCCAGGATCCCTGTGGCACGTGGAAAGGGACCCTGGGTCTCCTGCCTCACGTGGAGACGCGTCCCAATTGCCATGCCAAGACTCGAGGAGAATCTCGAGGTGTCCCTCGCACCTAGGCAGGAGTCCTGACGTCGCTGAACAAACACTTGTCTGGAAGGGCCCTCCCCGTTGTAACTCGAGAATATAACCCAGGTTCCGTCCGCAACTCGAGAAAAACCATGAGACTTCCCCTTCGGTGCGATATGAGGCCCGATTCCCCTGCACTGCGTGCAGAGCAATTCTGTGTTCCACATCAAACGTGAAAGGAGCCTTGATTTCCTTGATGGCACTCGAGAGAAAACAAAAGATCACTGGCTCTAGTCTAGAGGGATCCTGAGGTCACTGTAGCAACACGAAAGAGCTCCGTGGACCCCAAATCAACTCGAGATGAGAGCTTAGTCCCTGGCTTCGACTCAAGAGGAATACCAAGTTTCCACAAGCACCTCAAGAGGAGGCTTCTCTCAGCTACATGTATGTGAGAGGGACCCTGAATGTGTGGCCTCAAGTGGAATGGACACCGAGATGCTCTGAATCGAAGTAAGGCCGGATATCCCTGCAGTGAATTGAATGTCGGCTCGTCTTGAATCTCCCAAGACGAAGGGATGTCTGAATCCCCTGGTGAGACCACAGAGAAAGACCTAGTTCTCTGCCTCGTCGCGACCGGAGGCCTCACATCCTTTGAAAACTCGAGAGGTCCGCGGAGATCAATGCTTCCAAAGGAGACGATGCCTGACTCCTCTTGAAAATGGATAGGAGTTCCAGCATCCCTCTGGTACGTGGAAAGGGACCCTGGGTCTCCCGTCTCACGTGGAGACGCGTCCCAAATGCCATGCCAAGACTAGTGGAGAATCGCGAAGTGTCCCTCGCACCTAGGCAGGAGTCCTGATGTCGCTGAACGAACACGTGTCTGGAAGGGCCCTCCCCATCGTAACTCGAGAATATACCCCAGGTTCCCGCCGCAACTCGAGAAAAACCATGAGACTTCCTCCTCGCCGCGAGATGAGGCCCGATTCCCCTGCACTGCGTGCAGAGCAAATCCGTGTTCCATATCAAACGTGAAAGGAGCCTTGATTTCCTTGATGGCACTCCAGAGAAAACCCAAGATCACTGTCTCAAGTCTAGAGGGATCCTCAGGTCACTGGAACAACACGAAAGGGCTCCGTGGACCCCAAATCTACTCGAGATGAGAGCTTATTCCTTGGCTTCGAGTCAAGAGGAATACCAACATTCCACAAGCACCTCAAGAGGAGGATTCTCTCAGCTACAGGTATGGGAGAGGGACCCTGAGTTTGTGGCCTCAAGTGGAATGGACACCGAGATGCTCTGACTCGAAGTAAGGCCGGATATCCCTGCAGTGAATTGAATGCAGGCTTGTCTTGCATCTCCGAAGACGAAGGGATGTCTGAATCCCCTGTGGAGACCACAGAGAAAGACCTAGTCCTCCGCCTCATCGCGACCGGAGGCCTCACATCCTTTGAAAACTCGAGAGGTCCGGGGAGATCAATGCTTACAAAGGAGACGATGCTTGACTCCTCTTGAAAATGGATAGGAGTCCCAGGATCCCTGTGGCACGTTATAAGGGACCCTGGGTCTCCCGCCTCACGTGGAGACGCGGCCCAATTGCCATGCCAAGACTCGAGGAGAATCCCGAGGTGTCCCTCGCACCTAGGCAGGAGTCCTGACGTCGCTGAACAAACACGTGTCTGGAAGGGCCCTCCCCGTCGTAAGTCGAGAATATATCCCAGGTTCCGGCCGCAACTCGAGAAAAACCATGAGACTTCCCTTCACCGCGAGATGAGGCCCGATTCCCCTGCACTTCGTGCAGAGCAATTCCGTGTTCCACATCAAACGTGAAAGGAGCCTTGATTTCCTTGATGGCACTCCAGGGAAAACCCAAGATCACTGTCTCAAGTCTAGAGGGATCCTGAGGTCACTATAGCAACACGAAACGGTTCCTGGACCCCAAATCAACTCGAGATGAGAGCTTATTCCCTGGCTTCGACTCAAGAGAAATACCAACTTTCCACAAGCACCTCAAGAGGAGGCTTCTCTCAGCTACAGGTATGTGAGAGGGACCCAGAGTTTGTGGCCTCAAGTGGAATGGACACTGAGATGCTCTGTCTCGAAGTAAGGCCGGATATCCCTGCAGTCAATTGAATGCAGGCTCATCTTGCATCCCCCAGACGAAGGGATGTCTGCATCCCCTGTGGAGACCACAGAGATAGACCTAGTTCTCCGCCTCATCGCGACCGGAGGCCTCACATCCTTTGAAAACTCGAGAGGTCCGCGGGGATCCATGTTTCCAAATTAGACGATGCCTGACTACTCTTGAAAATGGATAGGAGTCCCAGGATCCCTGTGACACGTCGAAAGGAACCCTGGGTCTCCCGCCTCACGTGAAGACGCGTCCCAATTGCCATGCCGAGACTCGACGAGAATCCCGAGGTGTCCCTCACACCTAGGCAGGAGTCCTGACATCGCTGAACAAACACGTGTCTGGAAGGGCCCTCCCCGTTGTAACTCGAGAATATACCCCAGGTCCCCGCCGCAACTCGAGAAAAACCATGAGACTTCCCCCTCGCCTCGAGATGAGGCCCGATTCCCCTGCACTGCATGCAGAGCAGTTCCGTGTTCCACATCAAACGTGAAAGGAGCCTTGATTTCCTTGATGGCACTCCAGAGAAAACCCACGATCACTGTCTCAAGTCTAGAGGGAACCTGAGGTCACTGTAGCAAGACGAAAGGGCTCTGTGGACCCCAAATCAACTCGAGATGAGAGCTTAGTCCCTGGCTTCGACTCAAGAGGAACACCAACTTTCCACAAGCACCTCAAGAGGAGGCTTCTCTCAGCTACAGGTATGTGAGTGGGACCCTGAGTATGTGGCCTCAAGTGGAATGAACACCGAGATGCTCAGACTCGAAGTAAGGCCGGATATCCCTGCAGTGAATTGAATGCAGGCTCGTCCTGCATCTCCCAAGACGAAGGGATTTCTGCATTCCCTGTGGAGACCAGAGAGAAAGACCTAGTTCTCCGCCTCATCGCGACCGGAGGCCTCACATCCTTTGAAAACTCGAGAGGTCCGCGGAGATCAATGCTTCCAAAGGAGACGATGCCTGACTCCTCTTGAAAATGGATAGGAGTCCCAGGATGCCTGTGGCACGTGGAAAGGGACCCTGGGTCTCCCGCCTCACGTGGAGACGCGTCCCAATTGCCATGCCAAGACTCGAGGAGAATCCCGAGGTGTCCCTCGCACCTAGACAGGAGTCCTGACGTCGCTGAACAAACACGTGTCTGGAAGGGCCCTCCCCGTCGTAACTCGAGAATATACCCCAGGTTCCGGCCGCAACTCGAGAAAAAACAGGAGACTTCCCACTTGCCGCGAGATGAAGCCCGATTCCCCTGCACTGCGTGCAGAGCAATTCCGTGTTCCACATCAAACGTGAAAGGAGCCTTGATTTCCTTGATGGCACTCCAGAGAAAACCCAAGATCACTGTCTCAAGTCTAGAGAGATCCTGAGGTCACTGGAGCAACACGAAAGGGCTCCGTGGACCCCAAATCAACTCGAGATGAGAGCTTAGTCCCTGGCTTCGACTCAAGAGGAATACCAACTTTCCAAAAGCACCTCAAGAGGAGGCTTCTCTCAGCTACAGGTATGTGAGAGGCACCCTGAGCTTGTGGCTGCAAGTGAAATGGACACCGAGATGCTCTGACTTGAAGTAAGGCCGGATATCCCTGCAGTTAATTGAGTGCAGGCTCGTCTTGCATCTCCCAAGACGAAGGTATGTCTGAATCCCATGTGGAGACCACAGAGATAGACCTAGTTCTCCGCCTCATCGCGACCGGAGGCCTCACATCCTTTGAAAACTCGAGAGGTCCGCGGAGATCAATGTTTCCAAATTAGACGATGCCTGACTCCTCTTGAAAATGGATAGGAGTCCCAGGATGCCTGTGGCACGTGGAAAGGGACCCTGGGTCTCCCGCCTCACGTGGAGACGCGTCCCAATTGCCATGCCGAGACTCGACGAGAATCCCGAGGTGTCCCTGGCACCTAGGCAGGAGTCCTGACATCGCTGAACAAACACGTGTCTGGAATGGCCCTCCCTGTTATAACTTGAGAATATACCGCAGGTTCCGGCCGCAACTCGAGAAAACCCATGAGACTTCCCCCTCGCCGCGAGATGAGACCCGATTCCCCTGCACTGCGTGCAGAGCAGTTCCGTGTTCCACATCAAACGTGAAAGGAGCCTTGATTTCCTTGATGGCACTCCAGAGAAAACCCAAGATCACTGTCTCAATTCTAGAGCGATCCTGAGGTCACTGGAGCAACACGAAAGGGCTCAGTGGACCCCAAATCAACTCAAGATGAGAGCTTAGTCCCTGGCTTCGACTCAAGAGGAATACCAACTTTCCACAAACACCTCAAGAGGAGGCTTCTCTCAGCTACATGTATGTGAGAGGGCCCCTGAGTTTGTGGCCTCAAGTGGAATGGACACCGAGATGCTCTGACTCGATTAAGACCAGATATCCCTAAAGTGAATTGAATGCAGGCTCGTCTTGCGTCTCCCAAGACGAAGGGATGTCTGAATCCCCTGTGGAGACCACAGAGAAAGACCTAGTCCTCCGCCTCATCGCGACCGGAGACCTCACATCCTTTAAAAACTCGAGAGCTTGGGGAGATCAATGCTTCCAAAGGAGACGATGCCTGACTCCTCTTGAAAATGGATAGGAGTCCCAGGATCTCTGTGGCATGTGGGAAGAGACCCTGGGTCTCCCGCCTCACGTGGAGATGCGTCCCAATTGCCATGCCAAGACTCGAGGAGAATCCCGAGGTGTCCCTCGCACCTAGGCAGGAGTCCTGACGTCGCTGAACAAACACGTGTCTGGAAGGGCCCCCCCCCCCCCGTCGTAACTCGAAAATATACCCCAGGTTCTGGGCACAAGTGGCGAAAAACCATGAGACTTCCCCCTCGCCGCGAGATGAGGCCCGATTCCCCTGCACTGCGTGCAGAGCAATTCCTTGTTCCACATCAAACGTGAAAGGAGCCTTGATTTCCTTGATGGCACTCCAGAGAAAACAAAAGATCACTGTCTCAAGTCTAGAGGGATCCTGAGGTCACTGGAGCAACACGACAGGGCTCCGTGGACCCCAAATCTACTCGAGATGAGAGCTTAGTCCCTGGCTTCGACTCAAGAGGAATTCCAACTTTCCACAAGCACCTCAAGAGGAGTCTTCTCTCAGCCACAGGTATGTGACAGGGACCCTGAGTTTGTGGCCTCATGTGGAATGGACAACGAGATGCACTGATTCGAAGTAAGGCCGGAGATCCCAGCAGTGAATTGAATGCAGGCTCGTCTTGCATCTCCCACGACGAAGGGATGTCTGAATCCCCTGTGGAGACCACAGAGAAAGATCTAGTTCTCCGCCTCATCGGGACCGGAGACCTCACATCCTTTGAAAACTCAAGAGGTCCGCGGAGATCAATGCTTCCAAAGGAGACGATGCCTGACTCCTCTTGAAAATGGATAGGAGTCCCAGGATCCCTGTGGCACGTGGAAAGGGACCCTGGGTCTCCCGCCTCACGTGGAAACGCATCCCAATTGCCACGCCAAGACTCGAGGAGAATACCGTGGTGTCCCTCGCACCTAGGCAGGAGTCCTGACGTCGCTGGACAAACACGTGTCTGGAAGGGCCCTCCCCGTCGTAACTCGAGAATATACCCCAGGTTCCGGCCGCAACTGGAGAAAAACCGTGAGACTTCCCCCTCGGCGCGAAATGAGGCCCGATTCCCCTGCACTGCATACAGAGCAATTCCGTGTTCCACATCAAACGTGAAAGGAGCCTTGATTTCCTTGATGGCACTCCAGAGAAAACCCAAGATCACTGTCTCAAGTCTAGAGGGATCCTGAGGTCACTGGAGCAACAGGAAAGGGCTCCGTGGACCCCAAATCAACTCGAGATGAGAGCTTAGTCCCTGGCTTCGACTCAAGTGGAATACAAACTTTCCACAAGCACCACAAGAGGAGGCTTCTCTCAGCTACAGGTATGTGAGAGGGACCCTGAGTTTGTGGCCTCAAGTCGAATGGACACCGAGATGCTCTGACTCCAAGTAAGGCCAGATATCCCTGCAGTGAATTAAATGCAGGCTCGTCTTCCATCTCCCAAGACGAAGGGATGTCTGAATCCCTTGTGGAGACCACAGAGAAAGACCTAGTTCTCCGCCTCATCGAGACCGGAGGCCTCACATACTTTGAAAACTCGAGAGGTCCGTGGAGATCAATGCTTCCAAAGAGACGATGCCTGACTCCCCTCGAAAATGGATAGGAGTCCCAGGATCATTGTGGCACGTGAAAAGGGAACCTGGGTCTCCCGCCTCATGAAAGACGCGTCCCAAATGCCATGCCAAGACTTTAGGAGAATCCGAAGGTGTCCCTCGCACCTATCACGTGTCTGGAAGGGTCCTCCATGTGTAACTCGAGAATATACTCCAGGTTCCCGCCGCAACTCGAGAAAAACCATGAGACTTCCCCCTCTTCGCGAGATGAGGCCCGATTCCCCTGCACGGCGTGCAGAGCAATTCCGTGTTACACATCAAACGTGAGAGGAGCCTTGATTTCCTTGATGGCACTCCAGAGAAAACACAAGATCACTGTCTCAAGTCTAGAGGGATCCTGAGGTCACTGGAGCAACACGAAAGGGCTCCGTGGATACCAAATCAACTCGAGATGAGAGCTTAGTCCCTGGCTTCGACTCAAGAGGAATATCAACTTTCCACAAGCACCTCAAGAGGAGGCTTCTCTCAGCTACAGGTATGTGAGCGGGACCCTGAGTTAGTGGCCTCAAGTGGAATGGACAACGAGATGCTCTGACTCGAAGTAAGGCCGGATATCCCTGCAGTGAATTGAATGCAGGCTCATCTTGCATCTCCCAAGACGAAGGGATGTCTGAATCCCCTGTGGAGACCACAGAGAAAGACCTAGTTCTCCGCCTCATCGCGACAGGAGGCCTGACATCCTTTGAAAACTCGAGACTTCCGCGGAGACCAATGCTTCCAAAGGAGAGGATGTCTGACTCCTCTTGAAAATGGATAGGAGTCCCAGGATCCCTGTGGCACGTCGAAAGGGACCCTGGGTTTCCCGCCTCACGTGGAGACACGTCCCAATTGCCATGCCAAGACTCGAGGAGAATCCCGAGGTGTCCCTCGCACCTAGGCAGGAGTCCTGACGTCGCTGAACAAACACGTGTCTGGAAGGGCCCTCCCCGTCGTAACTCGAGAATATACCCCAGGTTCCGGCCGCAACTAGAGAAAAACCATGAGACTTCCCACTCGCCGCGAGATGAGGCCCGATTCCCCTGCACTGCGTGCAGAGCAATTCCGTATCCCACATCAAACGTGAAAGGAGCCTTGATTTCCTTGATGGCACTCCAGACAAAACAAAAGATCACTGTCTCAAGTCTAGAGGGATCCTGAGGTCACTGGAGCAACACGAAAGGGCTCCGTGGACCCCAAATCTACTCGAGATGAGAACTTAGTCCCTGGCTTCAACTCAAGAGGAATTCCAACTTTCCACAAGCACCTCAAGAGGAGTCTTCTCTCAGCCACAGGTATGTGACAGGGACACTGAGTTTGTGGCCTCATGTGGAATGGACAACGAGATGCACTGATTCGAAGTAAGGCCGGATATCCCTGCAGTGAATTGAATGCAGGCTCGTCTTGCATCTCCCAAGACGAAGGGATGTCTGAATCCCCTGTGGAGACCACAGAGAAAGACCTAGTTCTCCGCCTCATCCCGACCGGAGGCTCACATCCTTTGAAAACTCGAGAGGTTCGCGGAGATCAATGCTTCCAAAGGAGACGATGCCTGACTCCTCTTGAAAATGGATAGGAGTCCCAGGATCCCTGTGGCACGTGGAAAGGGACCCTGGGTCTCCCGCCTCACGTGGAGACGCGTCCCTGTTGCCATGCCAAGACTCGACGAGAATACCGAGGTTTCCCTCGCACCTAGGCAGGAGTCCTGACGTCGCTGAACAAACACGTGTCTGGAAGGGCCCTCCCCGTCGTAACTCGAGAATATACCCCAGGTTCCGGCTGCAACTCGAGAAAAACCATGAGACTTCCCCCTCGGCGCGAAATGAGGCCCAATTCCCCTGCACTGCATACAGAGCAATTCCGTGTTCCACATCAAACGTGAAAGGAGCCTTGATTTCCTTGATGGCACTCCAGAGAAAACCCAAGATCACTGTCTCAAGTCTAGAGGGATCCTGAGGTCACTGGAGCAACAGGAAAGGGCTCCGTGGACCCCAAATCAACTCGAGATAAGAGCTTAGTCCCTGGCTTCGACTCAAGTGGAATACCAACTTTCCACAAGCACCTCAAGAGGAGGCTTCTCTCAGCTACAGGTATGTGAGAGGGACCCTGAGTTTGTGGCCTCAAGTCGAATGGACACCGAGATGCTCTGACTCGAAGTAAGGCCAGATATCCCTGCAGTGAATTAAATGCAGGCTAGTCTTCCATCTCCCAAAACGAAGGGATGTCTGAATCCCTTGTGGAGACCACAGAGAAAGACCTAGTTCTCCGCCTCATCGAGACCGGAGGCCTCACATACTTTGAAAACTCGAGAGGTCCGTGGAGATCAATGCTTCCAAAGAGACGATGCCTGACTCCCCTCGAAAATGGATAGGAGTCCCAGGATCACTGTGGCACGTGAAAAGGGAACCTGGGTCTCCCGCCTCATGAAAGACGCGTCCCAAATGCCATGCCAAGACTTTAGGAGAATCCGAAGGTGTCCCTCGCACCTATCACGTGTCTGGAAGGGTCCTCCATGTCGTAACTCGAGAATATACTCCAGGTTCCCGCCGCAACTCGAGATAAACCATGAGACTTCCCCCTCTTCGCGAGATGAGGCCCGATTCCCCTGCACGGCGTGCAGAGCAATTCCGTGTTACACATCAAACGTGAGAGGAGCCTTGATTTCCTTGATGGCACTCCAGAGAAAACACAAGATCACTGTCTCAAGTCTAGAGGGATCCTGAGGTCACTGGAGCAACATGAAAGGGCTCCGTGGAAACCAAATCAACTCGAGATGAGAGCTTAGTCCCTGGCTTCGACTCAAGAGGAATACCAACTTTCCACAAGCACCTCAAGAGGAGGCTTCTCTCAGCTACAGGTATGTGAGCGGGACCCTGAGTTAGTGGCCTCAAGTGGAATGGACACCGAGATGCTCTGACTCGAAGTAAGGCCGGATATCCCTGCAGTGAATTGAATGCAGGCTCATCTTGCATCTCCCAAGACGAAGGGATGTCTGAATCCCCTGTGGAGACCACAGAGAAAGACCTAGTTCTCCGCCTCATCGCGACAGGAGGCCTCACATCCTTTGAAAACTCGAGACTTCCGCGGAGATCAATGTTTCCAAAGGAGAGGATGTCTGACTCCTCTTGAAAATGGATAGGAGTCCCAGGATCCCTGTGGCACGTCGAAAGGGACCCTGGGTTTCCCGCCTCACGTGGAGACACGTCCCAATTGCCATGCCAAGACTCGAGGAGAATCCCGAGGTGTCCCTCGCACCTAGGCAGGAGTCCTGACGTCGCTGAACAAACACGTGTCTGGAAGGGCCCTCCCCGTCGTAACTCGAGAATATACCCCAGGTTCCGGCCGCAACTAGAGAAAAACCATGAGACTTCCCACTCGCCGCGAGATGAGGCCCGATTCCCCTGCACTGCGTGCAGAGCAATTCCGTATCCCACATCAAACGTGAAAGGAGCCTTGATTTCCTTGATGGCACTCCAGACAAAACAAAAGATCACTGTCTCAAGTCTAGAGGGATCCTGAGGTCACTGGAGCAACACGAAAGGGCTCCGTGGACCCCAAATCTACTCGAGATGAGAACTTAGTCCCTGGCTTCGACTCAAGAGGAATTCCAACTTTCCACAAGCACCTTAAGAGGAGTCTTCTCTCAGCCACAGGTATGTGACAGGGACACTGAGTTTGTGGCCTCATGTGGAATGGACAACGAGATGCACTGATTCAAATTAAGGCCGGATATCCCTGCAGTGAATTGAATGCAGGCTCGTCTTGCATCTCCCAAGACGAAGGGATGTCTGAATCCCCTGTGGAGACCACAGAGAAAGACCTAGTTCTCCGCCTCATCGCGACCGGAGGCTCACATCCTTTGAAAACTCGAGAGGTCCGCGGAGATCAATGCTTCCAAAGGAGACGATGCCTGACTCCTCTTGAAAATGGATAGGAGTCCCATGATCCCTGTGGCACGTGGAAAGGGACCATGGGTCTCCCGCCTCACGTGGAGACGCGTGCCAATTGCCATGCCAAGACTCGAGGAGAATCCCAAGGTGTCCCTCGCACCTAGGCAGGAGTCCTGACGTCGCTGAACAAACACGTGTCTGGAAGGGCCCTCCCCGACGTAACTCGAGAATATACCTCAGGTTCCGGCCGCAACTCGAGAAAAACCGTGAGACTTCCCCTCGCCAGGAGATGAGTCCCGATTCCGCTACACTGCATGCAGAGCAATTCCGTATCCCAGATCAAACGTGAAAAGAGCCTTGATTTCCTTGATGGCACTCCAGAGAAAACCCAAGATCACAGACTCAAGTCTAGAGGGATCCTGAGGTCACTGTAGCAACACGAAAGGGCTCTGCAGACCCAAATCAACTCGAGATGAGAACTTAGTCCCTGGCTTCGACTCAAGAGGAATACCAACTTTCCACAAGCACCTCAAGAGGAGGCTTCTCTCAGCTACAGGTATGTGAGAGGGACCCTGAGTGTGTGGCCTCAAGTGGAATGGACACCGAGATGCTCTGACTCGAAGTAAGGCCGGATATCCCTGCAGTGAATTGAATGCAGGCTCATCTTGCATCTCCCAAGACGAAGGGATGTCTGAATCCCCTGTGGAGACCACAGAGAAAGACCTAGTTCTCCGCCTCATCGCGACAGGAGGCCTCACATCCTTTGAAAACTCGAGACTTCCGCGGAGATCAATGCTTCCAAAGGAGAGGATGTCTGACTCCTCTTGAAAATGGATAGGAGTCCCAGGATCCCTGTGGCACGTCGAAAGGGACCCTGGGTTTCCCGCCTCACGTGGAGACACGTCCCAATTGCCATGCCAAGACTCGAGGAGAATCCCGAGGTGTCCCTCGCACCTAGGCAGGAGTCCTGACGTCGCTGAACAAACACGTGTCTGGAAGGGCCCTCCCCGTCGTAACTCGAGAATATACCCCAGGTTCCGGCCGCAACTAGAGAAAAACCATGAGACTTCCCACTCGCCGCGAGATGAGGCCCGATTCCCCTGCACTGCGTGCAGAGCAATTCCGTATCCCACATCAAACGTGAAAGGAGCCTTGATTTCCTTGATGGCACTCCAGACAAAACAAAAGATCACTGTCTCAAGTCTAGAGGGATCCTGAGGTCACTGGAGCAACACGAAAGGGCTCCGTGGACCCCAAATCTACTCGAGATGAGAACTTAGTCCCTGGCTTCGACTCAAGAGGAATTCCAACTTTCCACAAGCACCTTAAGAGGAGTCTTCTCTCAGCCACAGGTATGTGACAGGGACACTGAGTTTGTGGCCTCATGTGGAATGGACAACGAGATGCACTGATTCAAATTAAGGCCGGATATCCCTGCAGTGAATTGAATGCAGGCTCGTCTTGCATCTCCCAAGTCGAAGGGATGTCTGAATCCCCTGTGGAGACCACAGAGAAAGACCTAGTTCTCCGCCTCATCGCGACCGGAGGCTCACATCCTTTGAAAACTCGAGAGGTCCGCGGAGATCAATGCTTCCAAAGGAGACGATGCCTGACTCCTCTTGAAAATGGATAGGAGTCCCATGATCCCTGTGGCACGTGGAAAGGGACCATGGGTCTCCCGCCTCACGTGGAGACGCGTCCCAATTGCCATGCCAAGACTCGAGGAGAATCCCAAGGTGTCCCTCGCACCTAGGCAGGAGTCCTGACGTCGCTGAACAAACACGTGTCTGGAAGGGCCCTCCCCGACGTAACTCGAGAATATACCTCAGGTTCCGGCCGCAACTCGAGAAAAACCGTGAGACTTCCCCTCGCCAGGAGATGAGTCCCGATTCCGCTACACTGCATGCAGAGCAATTCCGTATCCCAGATCAAACGTGAAAAGAGCCTTGATTTCCTTGATGGCACTCCAGAGAAAACCCAAGATCACAGACTCAAGTCTAGAGGGATCCTGAGGTCACTGTAGCAACACGAAAGGGCTCTGCAGACCCAAATCAACTCGAGATGAGAACTTAGTCCCTGGCTTCGACTCAAGAGGAATACCAACTTTCCACAAGCACCTCAAGAGGAGGCTTCTCTCAGCTACAGGTATGTGAGAGGGACCCTGAGTGTGTGGCCTCAAGTGGAATGGACACCGAGATGCTCTGACTCGAAGTAAGGCCGGATATCCCTGCAGTGAATTGAAAGCAGGCTCGTCTTGCATCTCCCAAGACGAAGGGATGTCTGAATGCCCTGTGGAGACCACAGAGAAAGACCTAGTTCTCTGCCTCATCGCGACCGGAGGCCTCACATCCTTTGAAACCTCGAGAGGTCCGCGGAGATCAATGTTTCCAAAGGAGACGATGCCTGACTCCTCTTGAAAATGGATAGGAGTCCCAGGATCCCTGTGGACGTGGGAAGGGACCCTGGGTCTCCCGCCTCACGTGGAGACGCGTCCCAATTGCCATGCCAAGACTCGAGGAGAATCCCAATGTGTCCCTCGCACCTAGGCAGGAGTCCTGACGTCGCTGAACCAACATGTGTCTGGAAGGGAACTCCCCGTCGTAACTCGAGAATATACCCCAGGTTCCGGCCGCAACTCGAGAAAAACCATGAGACTTCCCCCTCGCCGCGAGATGAGGCCCGATTCCCCTGCACTGCGTCCAGAGCGATTCCGTTTTCCACATCAAACGTGAAAGGAGCCTTGATTTCCTTGATGGCACTCCAGAGGAAACTCAAGATCACTGTCTCAAGTCTAGAGGGGTCCTGAGGTCACTGGAGCAACACGAAAGGGCTCCGTGGACCCAAAATCAACTCGAGATGAGAGCTTAGTGTCTGGCTTCGACTCAAGAGGAATACCAACTTTCCACAAGCACCTCAAGTGGAAGCTTCTCTCAGCTACAAGTATGTGAGAGGGACCCTGAGTTTGTGGCCTCAAGTGGAATGGACACCGAGATGCTCTGACTCGAAGTAAGGCCGGATATCCCTGCAGTGAATTGAATGCAGGCTCGTCTTGCATCTCCCAAGACGAAGGGGTGTCTGAATCACCTGTGGTGACCACAGAGAAAGAACTAGTTGTCCGCCTCATCGCGACCGGAGGCCTCACATCCTTTGAAAACTCGAGAGGTTCGCGGAGATCAATGCTTCCAAAGGAGACGATGCCTGACTCCTCTTGAAAATGGATAGGAGTCCCAGGATCCCTGTGGCACGTGGAAAGGGAACCTGGGTCTTCCGCCTTACGTGGAGACGCGTCCCAATTGCCATGCCAACACTCGAGGAGAATCCCGAGTTGTCCCTCGCACCAAGGCAGGTGTCTTGACGTCGCTGAACAAACACGTGTATGGAAGGGCCTTTCCCATTGTAACTCTAGACTATACCCAAGCTTCCGGCCGCAACTCGAGAAGAACCATGAGACTTCCCCCTCGCCGCGAGATGAGGCCCGATTCCCCTGCACTACATGCAAAGCAATTCCGTGTTCCACATCAAACATGAAAGGAGACTTGATTTCCTTGATGGCACTCCAGAGAAAACACAAGATCACTGTCTCAAGTCTAGAGGGATCCTGAGGTCACTGGAGCAACACGAAAGGGCTCCGTGGACCCCAAATCAACTAGAGATGCGAGGTTAGTCCCTGGCTTCGACTCAAGAGGAATACCAGCTTTCCACAAGCACCTGAAGAGTAGGCTTCTCTCAGCTACAGGTATGTGAGAGGGACCCTGAGTTGGTGGCCTCAAGTGGAATGGGCACCGAGATGCTCTGACTCGAAGTAAGGCCGGATATCCCTGCAGTGAATTAAATGCACGCTCGTCTTGCATCTCCCAAGACGAAGGGATGTCTGAATCCCCTGTGGAGACCACAGAGAAAGACCGAGTTCTCCGCCTCATTGCGACCTGAGGCCTCACTTCTTTGAAAACTCGAGAGGTCCGCGGAGATCAATGCTTCCAAAGGAGACGATGCCTGACTCCTCTTGAAAATGGATAGGAGTCCCAGGATCCCTGTGGCACGTGGAAAGGGACCCTGGGTCTCCTGCCTCACGTGGAGACGCGTCCCAATTGCCATGCCAAGACTCGAGGAGAATCTCGAGGTGTCCCTCGCACCTAGGCAGGAGTCCTGACGTCGCTGAACAAACACTTGTCTGGAAGGGCCCTCCCCGTTGTAACTCGAGAATATAACCCAGGTTCCGTCCGCAACTCGAGAAAAACCATGAGACTTCCCCTTCGGTGCGATATGAGGCCCGATTCCCCTGCACTGCGTGCAGAGCAATTCTGTGTTCCACATCAAACGTGAAAGGAGCCTTGATTTCCTTGATGGCACTCGAGAGAAAACAAAAGATCACTGGCTCTAGTCTAGAGGGATCCTGAGGTCACTGTAGCAACACGAAAGAGCTCCGTGGACCCCAAATCAACTCGAGATGAGAGCTTAGTCCCTGGCTTCGACTCAAGAGGAATACCAAGTTTCCACAAGCACCTCAAGAGGAGGCTTCTCTCAGCTACATGTATGTGAGAGGGACCCTGAATGTGTGGCCTCAAGTGGAATAGACACCGAGATGCTCTGAATCGAAGTAAGGCCGGATATCCCTGCAGTGAATTGAATGTCGGCTCGTCTTGAATCTCCCAAGACGAAGGGATGTCTGAATCCCCTGTTGAGACCACAGAGAAAGACCTAGTTCTCTGCCTCATCGCGACCGGAGGCCTCACATCCTTTGAAAACTCGAGAGGTCCGCGGAGATCAATGCTTCCAAAGGAGACGATGCCTGACTCCTCTTGAAAATGGATAGGAGTCCCAGCATCCCTCTGGTACGTGGAAAGGGACCCTGGGTCTCCCGCCTCACGTGGAGACGCGTCCCAAATGCCATGCCAAGACTAGTGGAGAATCGCGAAGTGTCCCTCGCACCTAGGCAGGAGTCCTGACGTCGCTGAACGAACACGTGTCTGGAAGGGCCCTCCCCATCGTAACTCGAGAATATACCCCAGGTTCCCGCCGCAACTCGAGAAAAACCATGAGACTTCCTCCTCGCCGCGAGATGAGGCCCGATTCCCCTGCACTGCGTGCAGAGCAATTCCGTGTTCCATATCAAACGTGAAAGGAGCCTTGATTTCCTTGATGGCACTCCAGAGAAAACCCAAGATCACTGTCTCAAGTCTAGAGGGATCCTCAGGTCACTGGAACAACACGAAAGGGCTCCGTGGACCCCAAATCTACTCGAGATGAGAGCTTATTCCTTGGCTTCGAGTCAAGAGGAATACCAACATTCCACAAGCACCTCAAGAGGAGGATTCTCTCAGCTACAGGTATGGGAGAGGGACCCTGAGTTTGTGGCCTCAAGTGGAATGGACACCGAGATGCTCTGACTCGAAGTAAGGCCGGATATCCCTGCAGTGAATTGAATGCAGGCTTGTCTTGCATCTCCCAAGACGAAGGGATGTCTGAATCCCCTGTGGAGACCACAGAGAAAGACCTAGTCCTCCGCCTCATCGCGACAGGAGGCCTCACATCCTTTGAAAACTCGAGAGGTCCGGGGAGATCAATGCTTACAAAGGAGACGATGCTTGACTCCTCTTGAAAATGGATAGGAGTCCCAGGATCCCTGTGGCACGTTATAAGGGACCCTGGGTCTCCCGCCTCACGTGGAGACGCGGCCCAATTGCCATGCCAAGACTCGAGGAGAATCCCGAGGTGTCCCTCGCACCTAGGCAGGAGTCCTGACGTCGCTGAACAAACACGTGTCTGGAAGGGCCCTCCCCGTCGTAAGTCGAGAATATATCCCAGGTTCCGGCCGCAACTCGAGAAAAACCATGAGACTTCCCTTCACCGCGAGATGAGGCCCGATTCCCCTGCACTTCGTGCAGAGCAATTCCGTGTTCCACATCAAACGTGAAAGGAGCCTTGATTTCCTTGATGGCACTCCAGGGAAAACCCAAGATCACTGTCTCAAGTCTAGAGGGATCCTGAGGTCACTATAGCAACACGAAACGGTTCCTGGACCCCAAATCAACTCGAGATGAGAGCTTATTCCCTGGCTTCGACTCAAGAGGAATACCAACTTTCCACAAGCACCTCAAGAGGAGGCTTCTCTCAGCTACAGGTATGTGAGAGGGACCCAGAGTTTGTGGCCTCAAGTGGAATGGACACTGAGATGCTCTGTCTCGAAGTAAGGCCGGATATCCCTGCAGTCAATTGAATGCAGGCTCATCTTGCATCCCCCAGACGAAGGGATGTCTGCATCCCCTGTGGAGACCACAGAGATAGACCTAGTTCTCCGCCTCATCGCGACCGGAGGCCTCACATCCTTTGAAAACTCGAGAGGTCCGCGGGGATCCATGTTTCCAAATGAGACGATGCCTGACTACTCTTGAAAATGGATAGGAGTCCCAGGATCCCTGTGACACGTCGAAAGGGACCCTGGGTCTCCCGCCTCACGTGAAGACGCGTCCCAATTGCCATGCCGAGACTCGACAAGAATCCCGAGGTGTCCCTCACACCTAGGCAGGAGTCCTGACATCGCTGAACAAACACGTGTCTGGAAGGGCCCTCCCCGTTGTAACTCGAGAATATACCCCAGGTCCCCGCCGCAACTCGAGAAAAACCATGAGACTTCCCCCTCGCCTCGAGATGAGGCCCGATTCCCCTGCACTGCGTGCAGAGCAGTTCCGTGTTCCACATCAAACGTGAAAGGAGCCTTGATTTCCTTGATGGCACTCCAGAGAAAACCCACGATCACTGTCTCAAGTCTAGAGGGAACCTGAGGTCACTGTAGCAAGACGAAAGGGCTCTGTGGACCCCAAATCAACTCGAGATGAGAGCTTAGTCCCTGGCTTCGACTCAAGAGGAACACCAACTTTCCACAAGCACCTCAAGAGGAGGCTTCTCTCAGCTACAGGTATGTGAGTGGGACCCTGAGTATGTGGCCTCAAGTGGAATGAACACCGAGATGCTCAGACTCGAAGTAAGGCCGGATATCCCTGCAGTGAATTGAATGCAGGCTCGTCCTGCATCTCCCAAGACGAAGGGATTTCTGCATTCCCTGTGGAGAGCAGAGAGAAAGACCTAGATCTCCGCCTCATCGCGACCGGAGGCCTCACATCCTTTGAAAACTCGAGAGGTCCGCGGAGATCAATGCTTCCAAAGGAGACGATGCCTGACTCCTCTTGAAAATGGATAGGAGTCCCAGGATGCCTGTGGCACGTGGAAAGGGACCCTGGGTCTCCCGCCTCACGTGGAGACGCGTCCCAATTGCCATGCCAAGACTCGAGGAGAATCCCGAGGTGTCCCTCGCACCTAGACAGGAGTCCTGACGTCGCTGAACAAACACGTGTCTGGAAGGGCCCTCCCCGTCGTAACTCGAGAATATACCCCAGGTTCCGGCCGCAACTCGAGAAAAAACAGGAGACTTCCCACTTGCCGCGAGATGAAGCCCGATTCCCCTGCACTGCGTGCAGAGCAATTCCGTGTTCCACATCAAACGTGAAAGGAGCCTTGATTTCCTTGATGGCACTCCAGAGAAAACCCAAGATCACTGTCTCAAGTCTAGAGAGATCCTGAGGTCACTGGAGCAACACGAAAGGGCTCCGTGGACCCCAAATCAACTCGAGATGAGAGCTTAGTCCCTGGCTTCGACTCAAGAGGAATACCAACTTTCCAAAAGCACCTCAAGAGGAGGCTTCTCTCAGCTACAGGTATGTGAGAGGCACCCTGAGCTTGTGGCTGCAAGTGAAATGGACACCGAGATGCTCTGACTTGAAGTAAGGCCGGATATCCCTGCAGTTAATTGAGTGCAGGCTCGTCTTGCATCTCCCAAGACGAAGGTATGTCTGAATCCCATGTGGAGACCACAGAGATAGACCTAGTTCTCCGCCTCATCGCGACCGGAGGCCTCACATCCTTTGAAAACTCGAGAGGTCCGCGGAGATCAATGTTTCCAAATTAGACGATGCCTGACTCCTCTTGAAAATGGATAGGAGTCCCAGGATGCCTGTGGCACGTGGAAAGGGACCCTGGGTCTCCCGCCTCACGTGGAGACGCGTCCCAATTGCCATGCCGAGACTCGACGAGAATCCCGAGGTGTCCCTGGCACCTAGGCAGGAGTCCTGACATCGCTGAACAAACACGTGTCTGGAATGGCCCTCCCTGTTATAACTTGAGAATATACCGCAGGTTCCGGCCGCAACTCGAGAAAACCCATGAGACTTCCCCCTCGCCGCGAGATGAGACCCGATTCCCCTGCACTGCGTGCAGAGCAGTTCCGTGTTCCACATCAAACGTGAAAGGAGCCTTGATTTCCTTGATGGCACTCCAGAGAAAACCCAAGATCACTGTCTCAATTCTAGAGCGATCCTGAGGTCACTGGAGCAACACGAAAGGGCTCAGTGGACCCCAAATCAACTCGAGATGAGAGCTTAGTCCCTGGCTTCGACTCAAGAGGAATATCAACTTTCCACAAGCACCTCAAGAGGAGGCTTCTCTCAGCTACAGGTATGAGAGAGGGACCCTGATTTTGTGGCCTCAAGTGGAATGGACACCGAGATACTCTGACTCGAGGTAAGGCCGAATATCCCTGCAGTGAATTGAATGCAGGCTCGGCTTGCATCTCCCAAGACGAAGGGATGTCTGAATCCCCTGTGGAGACCACAGAGAAAGACCTAGTTCTCCACCTCATCGCGACCGGAGGCCTCACATCCTTTGAAAACTCGAGAGGTCCGTGGAGATCAATGCTTCCAAAGGAGACGATGCCTGACTCCTCTTGAAAATGGATAGGAGTCCCAGGATCCGTGTGGCACGTGGAAAGGGACCCTGGGTCTCCCGCCTCACGTGGAGACGCGTCCCAATGGCAATGCCAAGACTCGAGGAGAATCCCGAGGTGTCCCTGGCACCTAGGCAGGAGTCCTGACATCGCTGAACAAACACGTGTCTAAAAGGGCCCTCCCCGTCGTAACTCGAGAATATACCCCAGGTTCCGGCCGCAACTCGAGAAAAACCATGAGACTTCCCACTCGCTGTGAGGTGAGGCCCGATTCCCCTGCACTGCGTGCACAGCAATTCCGTGTTCCACATCAAACGAGAAAAAAGCCTTGATTTCCTTGATGGCACTCCAGAGAAAACCCAAGATCACTGTCTCAAGTCTAGAGGGATCCTGAAGTCACTGTAGCAACACGAAAGGGCTCTATGTACCCCAAATCAACTCCAGATGAAGCTTAGTCCCTGGCTTCGAATCAAGGGGAATACCAACTTTCCACAAGCACCTCAAGAGGAGGCTTCTCTCAGCTACAGGTATGTGAGAGGGACCTTGAGTTTGTGGCCTCAAGTGGAATGGACACCGAGAAGCTCTGACTCAAAGTTAGGCCGGATATCCCTGCAGTGAATTGAATGCAGGCTCGTCTTGCATCTCCCAAGACGAAGGGATGTCTGCATCCCCTGTGGAGACCACAGAGAAAGACCTAGTTCTCCGCCTCATCGCGACCGGAAGTCTCACATCCTTTGAAAACTCGAGAGGTCCGGGGAGATCAATGCTTCCAAAGGAGACGATGCCTGACTCCTCTTGAAAATGGATAGAAGTCCCAGGATCCGTGTGGGACGTGGAAAGGGACCCTGGGTCTCCCGCCTCACGTGGAGACGCGTCCCAATTGCCATGCCAAGACTCGAGGAGAATCCCGAGGTGTCCCTCGCACCTAGGCAGGAGTCCTGACGTCGCTGAAGAAACACGTGTTTGGAAGGGACCTCCCCATCGTAACTCGCGAATATACCCCAGGTTCCGGTCGCAACTCGAGAAAAACCATGAGACTTCCCACTTGCCGCGAGATGAGGCCCGATTCCCCTGCACTGCGTGCAGAGCAATTCCATGTTCCACATCAAACGTGAAAGGAGCCTTGATTTCCTTGATGGCACTCCAGAGAAAACCCAAGATCACTGTCTCAAGTCTAGAGGGATCCTGAGGTCACTGTAGCAAAACAAAAGGGCTCCGTGGACCCCAATTCAACTCGAGATGAGAGCTTAGTCCCTGGCTTCGACTCAAGAGGAATACCAACTTTCCACAAGCACCTCAAGAGGAGGCTTCTCTCAGCTACAGGTATGTGAGAGGGACCCTGAGTTTGTGGCCTAAAGTGGAATGGACACCGAGATGCTCTGACTCGAAGTAAGGCAGGATATCCCTGCAGTGAATTGAATGCCGGCTCGTCTTGCATCTCCCAAGACGAAGGGATGTCTGCATCCCCTGTGGAGACCACAGAGAAAGACCTACTTCTCCGCCTCATCTCGACCGGAGGCCTCACATCCTTTGAAAACTCGAGAGGTCCCTGGAGATCAATGCTTACAAAGGAGACGATGCCTCACTCCTCTTGAAAATGGATAGGAGTCCCAGGATCCCTGTGGCACGTGGAAAGGGACCCTGGGTCTCCCGCCTCACGTGGAGACGCGTCCCAATTGCCATGCCAAGACTCGAGGAGGATCCCGAGGTGTCCCTCGCACCTAGGCAGGAGTCCTGACTTCGCTGAGCAAACACGTGTCTGGAAGGGCCCTCCCCGTCATAACTCGAGAATATACCCCAGGGTCTGGCCGCAACTCGAGAAAAACCATGAGACTTCCAACTCGCCGGGAGATGAGGTCCAATTCAACTGCACTGCGTGCAGAGCAATTCCGTGTTCCACATCAAACATGATGGGAGCCTTGATTTCCTTGATGGCACTCCAGAGAAAACCCAAGATCACTGTCTCAAGTCTAGAGGGATCCTGAGGTCACTGTAGCAACACGAAAGGACTCCGTGGACGCCAAATCAACTCGAGATGACAGCTTCGTCCCTGGCTTCGAATCAAGAGGAATACCAACTTTCCACAAGCACCTCAAGAGGAGGCTTCTCTCAGCTACAGGTATGTGAGAGGGACCCTGAGTTTGTGGCCTCAAGTGGAATGGACACCGAGATGCTCTGACTCGAAGTAAGGCCGGATATCCCTGCAGTGAATTGAATGCAGGCTCGTCTTGCATCTCCCAAGACGAAGGGATGTCTGAATCCCCTGTGGAGACCACAGAGAAAGACCTAGTTCTCCACCTCATCGTGCCGGAGGCCTCACAACCTTTGAAAACTCGAGAGGTCCGCGGAGATCTATGCTTCCAAAGGAGACGATGACTGACTCCTCTTGAAAATGGATAGGAGTCTCTGGATCCCTGTGGCACGAGGAAAGGGACACTGGGTCTCCCCCCTCATTTGGAGACGCGTCCCAATTGCCATGCCAAGACTCGAGGGGAATCCCGAGGTGTCCCTCGCACCTAGGCAGGAGTCCTGACGTCGCTGATCAAACACGTGTCTGGAAGGGCCCTCCCCGTCATAACTCGAGAATATACCCCAGGTTCCGGCCGCAACTCGAGAAAAACCATGAGACTTCCCCCTCGCCGCGAGATGATGCCCGTTTCCCCTGCACTGCGTGCAGAGCAATTCCGTGTTCCACATCAAACGTGAAAGGAGCCTTGATTTCCTTGATGGCACTCCAGAGAAAACCCAAGATCACTGTCTCAAGTCTAGAGGGATCCTGAGGTAACTGGAGCAACACAAAAGGGCTCCGTGGACCCCAAGTCAACTCGAGATGAGAGCTTAGTCCTTGGCTTCTACTCAAGAGGAACACCACCTTTCCACAAGCACCTCAAGAGGAGGCTTCTCTCAGCTACACGTATGTGAGAGTGACCCTGAGTTTGTGGCCTCAAGTGGAATGGACACCGAGATGCTCTGACTCGAAGTAAGGCCGGATATCCCTGCAGTGAATTGAATGCAGGCTCGTCTTGCATCTCCCAAGACGAAGGGATGTCTGAATCCCCTTTGGAGTCCACAGAGAAAGACCTAGTCCTCCGCCTACCGCGAACGGAGGCCTCACGTCCTTTGAAAATTCGAGAGGTCCGCGGAGATCAATGCTTCCAAAGGAGAAGATGACTTGAAAATGGAAAGGAGTCCCAGGATCCCTGTGGCACGTGGAAAGGTACCCTAGGTCTCCCGCCTCACGTGGAGACGCGTCCCAATTGCCATGCCAAGACTCGAGGAGAATCCCGAGGTGTCCCTCGCACCTTGGCAGGAGTCCTGACGTCGCTGAACAAACAAGTGTCTGGAAGGGCCCTCCCCGTCGTAACTCGAGAATATACCCCGGGTTCCGGCCGCAACTCGAGAAAAACCATGAGACTTCCCCTTTGCCGCGAGATGAGGCCTGATTCCCCTGCACTGCGTGCAGAGCAATTCCGTGTTCCACATCAAACGTGAAAGGAGCCTTGATTTCCTTGATGGCACTCCAGAGAAAACCCAAGATCACTGTCTCAAGTCTAGAGGGATCCTGAGGTCACTGGAGCAACACGAAAGGGCTCCATGGACCCCAAGTCAACTCGAGATGATATCTTAGTCCCTGGCTTCGACTCAAGAGGAATACGAACTTTCCACAAGCCACTCAAGAGGAGGCTTCTCTCAGCTACAGGTATGTGAGAGGGACCCTGAGGTTGTGGCTTCAAGTGGAATGGACACCGAGATGCTCTGACTCGAAGGAAGGCCGGATATCCCTGCAGTGAATTGAATGCAGGCTCGTCTTGCATCTCCCAAGACGAAGGGTTGTCTGAATCCCCTGTGGAGACCACAGAGAAAGACCTCGTTCTCCGCCTCATCGAGACCGGAGGCCTCACATCCTTTGAAACTGGAGAGATCCGCGGAGATCAATACTTCCAATGGAGACGATGCCTGCCTCCTCTTGAAAATGGATAGGAGTCCCAGGATCCCTGTGGCACGTGGAAAGGGACCCTTGGTCTCCCGCCTCACGTGGAGACGCGTCCAAATTGCCATGCCAAGACTCGAGGACAATCCCGAAGTGTCCCTCGCACCTAGGCAGGAGTCCTGACGTCGCTGAACAAACACGTGTCTGGAAGGGCCCTCCCCGTCGTAACTCGAGAATATACCCCAGGTGCGGGCCGTAACTCGAGAAAAACCATGAGATTTCCCCCTCGCCGCGAGTTGAGGCCCGATTCCCCTGCACTGCATGCAGAGCAATTCCGTGTTCCACATCAAACGTGAAAGGAGCCTTGATATCCTTGATGGCACTCCAGAGAAAACCCAAGATCACTGTCTCAAGTCTAGAGGGATCCTGAGGTCATTGGACCAAAAGGAAAGGGCTCCGTGGACCCCAAATCAACTCGAGATGAGAGCTTAGTCCCTGGCTTCGACTCAAGAGGAATACCAACTTTCCACAAGCACCTCCAGAGGAGGCTTCTCTCAGCTACAGGTATGTGAGAGGAACCCTGAGTTTGTGGCCTCAAGTGGAATGGACACCGAGATGATCTGACTCGAAGTAAGGCATGATATCCCTGCAGTGAATTGAATGCAGGCTCGTCTTGCATCTCCCAAGACGAAGGGTTGTCTGAATCCCCTGTGGAGACCACAGAGAAAGACCGAGTTCTCCGCCTCATTGCGACCGGAGGCCTCACATCCTTTGAAAACTCAAGAGGTCCGCGGAGATCAATGCTTCCAAAGGAGACGATGATTGACTCCTCTTGAAAATGGATAGGAGTCCCAGGATCCCTGTGGCACGTGGAAAGGGACCCTGGGTCTCCCGCCTCACGTGGAGACGCGTCCCAATTGCCATGCCAAGACTCGAGGGGAATCCCGAGGTGTCCCTCACACCTAGGCAGGAGTCCTGACGTCGCTGAACAAACACGTGTCTGGAAGGGCCCTCCCCATCGTAACTCGAGAATATACCCCAGGTTCCGGCAGCAACTCCAGAAAAACCATGAGACATCGCCCTTGTCGCGAGATGAGGCCCGATTCCCCTGCACTGCGTGCAGAGCAATTCCGTGTTCCACATCAAACGTGAAAGGAGCCTTGATTTCCTTGATGGCACTCCAGAGAAATCCCAAGATCACTGTCTCAAGTCTAGAGGGATCCTGAGGTCACTGGAGCAACAGAAAAGGGCCCCATGGACCCCAAATCAACTCGAGATGAGAGGTTAGTACCTGGCTTCGACTCAAGAGGAAGACGAACTTTCCACAAGCATCTCAACAGGAGGCTTCTCTCAGCTACAGGTATGTGAGAGGGACCCTGAGTTTGTGGCCTGAAGTGGAATGGACACCGAGATGCTCTGACTCGAAGTAAGGCCGGATATCCCTGCAGTGAATTGAATGCAGGCTCGTCTTGCATCTCCCAAGATGAAGGGATGTCTGAATCCCATGTGGAGACCACAGAGAAAGACCGAGTTCTCCACCTCATCGCGACTGGAGGCCTCACATCCTTTGAAAACTCGAGAGGTTCGGGGAGATCAATGCTTCCAAAGGAGACGATGCCTGACTCCTCTTGAAAATGGATAGGAGTCCCAGGATCACTGTGGCACGTGGAAAGGGACCCTGGGTCTCCCGCCTCACGTGGAGACGCGTCCCAATTGCCATGCCAAGGCTCGAAGAGAATCCCGAGGTGTCCCTCGCACTTAGGCCGGAGTCCTGACGTCGCTGGAAAAACACGTGTCTGGAAGGGCCCTCCCCATCGTAACTCGAGATTATACCACAGGTTCGGGCTACAACTCGAGAAAAACCATGAGCCTTCCCCCTCGCCGCAAGATGAGGCCTGATTCCCCTGAACTGCGTGCAGAGCAATTCTGTGTTCCACATCAAACGTGAAAAGAGCCTTGATTTCCTTGATGGCACTCCAGAGAAACCCCAAGATCACTGTCTCAAGTCGAGAGGTATCCTGAGGTCACTGTAGCAAAACGAAAGGGCTCCGTGGACTCCAAATCAACTCGAGATGAGAGCTTCGTCCCTGGCTTCGACTCAAGAGGAATACCAACTTTCCACAAGCACTTCAAGAGGAGGCTTCTCTCAGCTACATGTATGTGAGAGGGTCCCTGAGTTTGTGGCCTCAAGCGGAATGGACACCGAGATGCTCTGACTCGAAGTATGGCCGGATATCCCTGCAGTAAATTGAATGAAGTCTCGTCTTGCATCTCCCAAGACGAAGGGATGTCTGAATCCCCTGTGGAGACCACAGAGAAAGACCTAGTTCTCCGCCTCATCCCGACCGGAGGCGTCACATCCATTGAAAACTCGAGTGGTCCGCGGAGATCAATGCTTCCAAAGGATACGATGACTGACTCCGCTTGAAAATGGATAGGAGTCCCAGGATCCCTGTGGCACGTGGAAAGGAAACCTGGGTCTCCCACCTCACGAGGAGACGCGTCCCAATTGCAATGCAAAGACTCGAGGAGAATCCCGAGGTGTCCCTCGCACCTAGGCACTAGTCCTAACGTCGCTGAACAAACACGTGTCTGAAAGGGCCCTCCCAGTCGTAACTCGAGAATATACCCCAGGTTCCGGCCGCAACTCCAGAAAAATCATGAGCCTTCCTCCTCGCCGCGAGATGAGGCCCGATTCCCCTGAACTGCGTGCAGAGCAATTCTGTGTTCCACATCAAACGTGAAAGGAGACTTGATTTCCTTGATGGCACTCCAGAGAAACCCCAAGATCACTGTCTCTAGTCTAGAGGGATCCTGAGGTCACTGTAGCAACACGAAAGGTCTCCGTGGACCCCAAATCAACTCGAGATGAGAGCTTCGTCCCTGGCTTCGACTCAAGAGGAATAACAACTTTCCACAAGCACCTCAAGAGGAGGCTTCTCTCAGCTACAGGTATGTGAGAGGGACCCTGAGTTTGTGGCCTCAAGTGGAATGGACACCGAGATGCTCTGACTCGAATTAAGGCCGGATATCCCTGCAGTGAATTGAATGCAGGTTCGTCTTGCATCTCCCAAGACGAAGGGTTGTCTGAATCCCCTGTGGAGACCACAGAGAAAGACCGAGTTCTCCACCTCATCGCGACCGGAGGCCTCACATCCTTTGAAAACTCGAGAGGTCCACGGAGATCAATGCTTCCAAAGGAGACGATGCCTGACTCCTCTTGAAAATGGATAGGAGACCCAGGATCCCTGTGGCACGTGGAAAGGGACCCTGGGTCTCCCGCCTCACGTGGAGACGCATCCCAATTGCCATGCCAAGACTCGAGGAGAATCCCGAGGTGTCCCTCGCACCTAGGCAGGAATCCTGACGTCGCTGAACAAACACGTGTCTGGAAGGGCCCTCCCCGTCGTAACTCGAGAATATACCCCAGGTTCGGGCCGCAACTCTAGAAAAACATTGAGATTTCCCCCTCGCCGCGAGTTGAGGCCCGATTCCCCTGCACTGCATGCAGAGCAATTCCGTGTTCCACATCAAACGTGAAAGGAGCCTTGATTTCCTTGATGGCACTCCAGAGAAAACCCAAGATCACTGTCTCAAGTCTAGAGGGATCCTGAGGTCACTGGAGCAACACGAAAGGGCTCCGTGGACCCCAAATCAACTCGAGATGAGAGCTTAGTCCCTGGCTTCGACTCAAGAGGAATACCAACTTTCCACAAGCACCTCAAGAGGAGGCTTCTCTCAGCTACAGGTATATTTGAGGGACCCTGAGTTTGTGGCCTCAAGTGGAATGGACACCGAGATGCTCTGACTCGAAGTGAGGCCGGATAACCCTGCAGTGAATTGAATGCAGGCTCGTCTTGCATCTCCCAAGACGAAGGGTTGTCTGAATCCCCTGTGGAGACCACAGAGAAAGACCTAGTCCTCCACCTCAATGCAACCGGAGGCCTCATATTCTTTGAAAACTCGAGAGGTCCACGGAGATCAATACTTCCGAAGGAGACGATGCCTGATTCTTCTTGAAAATGGATAGGAGTCCCAGGATCCCTGTGGCACGTGGAAAGGGACACTGGGTCTCCCGCCTCAGGTGGAGACGCGTCCCAATTGCCATGTCAAGACACGAGGACAATCCCGAGGTGTCCCTGGCACATAGGCAGGAGTCCTGACGTCGCTGAACAAACACATGTCTGGAAGGGCCCTCCCCGTCGTAACTCGAGAATATACCCCAGGTTCCGGCCGGAACTCGAGAAAAACCATGAGACATCCCCCTTGCCGCAAGATGAGGCCCGATTCCCCTGCACTGCATGCAGAGCAATTCCGTGTTCCACATCAAACGTGAAAGGAGCCTTGATTTCCTTGATGGCACTCCAGAGAAAACCCAAGATCACTGTCTCAAGTCTAGAGGGATCCTGAGGTCACTGGAGCAACACGAAAGGGCTCCGTGGACCCCAAATCAACTCGAGATGAGAGCTTATTCCCTGGCTTCGACTCAAGCGGAATACCACCTTTCCACAAGCACCTCAAGAGAAGGCTTCTCTCAGCTACAGGTATGTGAGAGGGACCCTGAGTTTGTGGCCTCAAGTGGAATGGACACCGAGATGCTCTGACTCGAAGTAAGGCCGGATATCCCTGCAGTGAATTGAATGCAGGCTCGTCTTGCATCTCCCAAGAAGAAGGGATGTCTGAATCCCCTGTGGAGACCACAGAGAAAGACCGAGTTCTCCGCCTCATCGCGACCAGAGGCCTCACATACTTTGAAAACTCGAGAGGTCCGCGGAGATCAGTGCTTCCAAAGGAGACGATGCCTGACTCCTCTTGAAAATGGATAGGAGTCCCAGGATCCCTGTGGCACGTGGAAAGGGACCCTGGGTCTCCCGCCTCACGTGGAGACGCGTCCAAATTGCCATGCCAAGACTCGAGGACCATCCCGAGGTGTCCCTGGCACCTAGGCAGGAGTCCTGACGTCGCTGAACAAACACGTGTCTGGAAGGGCCCTCCCCGTCGTAACTCGAGAATATACCCCAGGTTCGGGCCGCAACTCGAGAAAAACCATGAGATTTCCCCCTCGCCGCGAGTTGAGGCCCGATTCCCCTGCACTGCATGCAGAGCAATTCCGTGTTCCACATCAAACGTGAAAGGAGCCTTGATTTCCTTGATGGCACTCCAGAGAAAACCCAAGATCACTGTCTCAAGTCTAGAGGGATCCTGAGGTCACTGGACCAAAAGGAAAGGGCTCCGTGGACCCCAAATCAACTCGAGATGAGAGCTTATTCCCTGGCTTCGACTCAAGAGGAATACCAACTTTCCACAAGCACCTCCAGAGGAGGCTTCTCTCAGCTACAGGTATGTGAGAGGAACCCTGAGTTTGTGGCCTCAAGTGGAATGGACACCGAGATGCTCTGACTCGAAGTGAGGCCGGATATCCCTGCAGTGAATTGAATGCAGGCTCGTCTTGCATCTCCCAAGACGAAGGGTTGTCTGAATCCCCTGTGGAGACCACAGAGAAAGACCGAGTTCTCCGCCTCATTGCGACCGGAGGCCTCACATCCTTTGAAAACTCAAGAGGTCCGCGGAGATCAATGCTTCCAAAGGAGACGATGATTGACTCCTCTTGAAAATGGATAGGAGTCCCAGGATCCCTGTGGCACGTGGAAAGGGACCCTGGGTCTCCCGCCTCACGTGGAGACGCATCCCAATTGCCATGCCAAGACTCGAGGGGAATCCCGAGGTGTCCCTCGCACCTAGGCAGGAGTCCTGACGTCGCTGAACAAACACGTGTCTGGAAGGACCCTCCCCATCGTAACTCGAGAATATACCCCAGGTTCCGGCCGCAACTCCAGAAAAACCATGAGACATCTCCCTTGTCGCGAGATGAGGCCCGATTCCCCTGCACTGCGTGCAGAGCAATTCCGTGTCCACACTAGACGTGAAAGGAGCCTTGATTTCCTTGATGGCACTCCAGAGAAAACCCAAGATCACTGTCTCAAGTCTAGAGGGATCCTGAGGTCACTGGAGCAACACAAAAGGGCCCCATGGACCCCAAAATAACTCGAGATGAGAGCTTAGTCCCTGGCTTCGACTCAAGAGGAAGACGAACTTTCCACAAGCATCTCAACAGGAGGCTTCTCTCAGCTACAGGTATGTGAGAGGGACCCTGAGTTTGTGGCCTGAAGTGGAATGGACACCGAGATGCTCTGACTCGAAGTAAGGCCGGATATCCCTGCAGTGAATTGAATGCAGGCTCGTCTTGCATCTCCCAAGATGAAGGGATGTCTGAATCCCATGTGGAGACCACAGAGAAAGACCGAGTTCTCCGCCTCATCGCGACTGGAGGCCTCACATCCTTTGAAAACTCGAGAGGTTCGGGGAGATCAATGCTTCCAAAGGAGACGATGCCTGACTCCTCTTGAAAATGGATAGGAGTCCCAGGATCACTGTGGCACGTGGAAAGGGACCCTGGGTCTCCCGCCTCACGTGGAGACGCGTCCCAATTGCCATGCCAAGGCTCGAAGAGAATCCCGAGGTGTCCCTCGCACTTAGGCAGGAGTCCTGACGTCGCTGGAAAAACACGTGTCTGGAAGGGCCCTCCCCATCGTAACTCGAGAATATACCACAGGTTCGGGCTACAACTCGAGAAAAACCATGAGCCTTCCCCCTCGCCGCAAGATGAGGCCTGATTCCCCTGCACTGCGTGCAGAGAATATCCGTGTTCCACATCAAACGTGAAAGGAGCCTTGATTTCCTTGATGGCACTCCAGAGAAACCCCAAGATCACTGTCTCAAGTCGAGAGGTATCCTGAGGTCACTGTAGCAAAACGAAAGGGCTCCGTGGACTCCAAATCAACTCGAGATGAGAGCTTCGTCCCTGGCTTCGAGTCAAGAGGAATACCAACTTTCCACAAGCACTTCAAGAGGAGCCTTCTCTCAGCTACATGTATGTGAGAGGGTCCGTGAGTTTGTGGCCTCAAGCGGAATGGACACCGAGATGCTCTGACTCGAAGTATGGCCGGATATCCCTGCAGTAAATTGAATGAAGTCTCGTCTTGCATCTCCCAAGACGAAGGGATGTCTGAATCCCCTGTGGAGACCACAGAGAAAGACCTAGTTCTCCGCCTCATCCCGACCGGAGGCGTCACATCCATTGAAAACTCGAGTGGTCCGCGGAGATCAATGCTTCCAAAGGATACGATGACTGACTCCGCTTGAAAATGGATAGGAGTCCCAGGATCCCTGTGGCACGTGGAAAGGAACCCTGGGACTCCCACCTCACGAGGAGACGCGTCCCAATTGCAATGCAAAGACTCGAGGAGAATCCCGAGGTGTCCCTCGCACCTAGGCACTAGTCCTGACGTCGCTGAACAAACACGTGTCTGGAAGGGCCCTCCCCGTCGTAACTCGAGAATATACCCCAGGTTCCGGCCGCAACTCCAGTAAAATCATGAGCCTTCCCCCTCGCCGCGAGATGAGGCCCGATTCCCCTGAACTGCGTGCAGAGCAATTCTGTGTTCGACATCAAACGTGAAAGGAGCCTTGATTTCCTTGATGGCACTCCAGAGAAACCCCAAGATCACTGTCTCAAGTCTAGAGGGATCCTGAGGTCACTGTAGCAACACGAAAGGGCTCCGTGGACCCCAAATCAACTCGAGATGAGATCTTCGTCCCTGGCTTCGACTCAAGAGGAATACCAACTTTCCACAAGCACTTCAAGAGGAGGCTTCTCTCAGCTACATGTATGTGAGACGGTCCCTGAGTTTGTGGCCTCAAGTGGAATGGACACCGAGATGCTCTGACTCGAATTATGGCCGGATATCCCTGCAGTAAATTGAATGAAGTCTCGTCTAGCATCTCCCAAGACGAAGGGATGTCTGAATCCCCTGTGGAGACCACAGAGAAAGACCTAGTTCTCCCTCTCATGGCGACCGGAGGCATCACATCCTTTGAAAACTCGAGAGGTCCGCGGAGATCAATGCTTGTAAAGGAGACGATGCCTGACTCCTCTTCAAAATGGATAGGAGTCCAAGAATGCCTGTGGCACGTGGAAAGGGACCCTGGGTCTCCCGCCTCACGTGGAGACGCGTCGCAATTGCCATGCCAAGACTCGAGGAGAATCCCGAGGTGTCCCTCGCACCTAGGCAGGAGTCCTGACTTCGCTGAACAAACACGTGTCTGGAAGGGCCCTCCCCATCGTAACTCGAGAATATAAACCAGGTTCCGGCCGCAACTCGAGAAATTCCATGAGACCTACCCCTCGCCGCTAGATGAGGCCCGATTACCCTGCACTGCGTGCAGAGCAATTCCGTGTTCCACATCAAACGTGAAAGGAGCCTTGATTTCCTTGATGGCACTCCAGAGAAAACCCAAGATCACTGTCTCAAGTCTAGAGGGATCCTGAGGTGACTGGAGCAACACGAAAGGGCTCTGTGGACCCCAAATCAACTCGAGATGAGAGCTTAGTCCCTGGCTTCGACTCAAGAGGAATACCAAATTTCCACAAGCACCTCAAGAGGAGGCTTCTCTCAGCTGAATGTATATGAGTGGGACCCTGAGTTTGTGGCCTCAAGTGGAATGGACACCGAGATGCTCTGACTCGAATTAAGGCCGGATATCACTGCAGTGAATTGAATGCAGGCTCGTCTTGCATCTCCCAAGACGAAGGGATGTCTGAATCCCCTGTGGAGACCACAGAGAAAGACCTAGTCCTCCGCCTCAACGCCAACGGAGGCCTCACATCCTTTAAAAACTCGAGAGGTCTGCGGAGATCAATGCTTGCAAAGGAGACGATGCCTGACTCCTCTTGAAAATGGATAGGATTCCCAGGATCCCTGTGGCACGTGGAAAGGGACCCTTGGTCTCCCGCCTCACGTGGAGACGCGTCCCAATGGCAATGCCAAGACTCGAGGAGAATCCCGAGGTGTCCCTTGCACCTAGGCAGGAGTCCTGACGTCGCTGAACAAACACGTGTCTCGAAGGGCCCTCCCCGTTGTAACTCGAGAATATACCCCAGGTTCCGCCCGCAACTCGAGAAAAACCATGAGACTTCCCCCTCGCCGAGAGATGAGGCCCGATTCCCCTGCACTGCGTGCAGAGCAATTCCGTGTTCCACATCAAACATGATAGGAGCCTTGATTTCCTTGATGGCACTCCAGAGAAAACCCAAGATCACTGTCTCAAGTCTAGAGGGATCCTGAGGTCACTGTAGCAACACGAAAGGGCTCCGTGGACCCCAAATCAACTGGAGATGAGATCTAAGTCTCTGGCTTCGACTCAAGAGGAATACCAACTTTCCACAAGCACCTCAAGAGTAGGCTTCTCTCAGCTACAGGTATGTGAGAGGGACCCTGAGTTTGTGGCCTCAAGTGGAAGGGACACCGAGATGCTCTGACTCGAAGTAAGGCCGGATATCCCTGCAGTGAATTGAATGCAGGCCCGTCTTGCATCTCCCAAGACGAAGGGATGTCTGAATCCCCTGTGTAGACCACACAGAAAGACCTAGTACTACGCCTCAACGCGAACGGAGGCCTCACATGCTTTGAAAACTCGAGAGGTCCGCGGAGATCAATGCTTCCAAACGAGACGATGCCTGACTCGTCTTGAAAATGGATAGGAGTCCCAGGATCCCTGTGGCACATGGAAAGGGACACTGGGTCTCGCGCCTCACGTGGAGGCATGTCCCAATTGCCATGCCAAGACTCGAGGAGAATCCCGAGGTGTCCCTCGCACCTCGACAGGAGTCCTGACGTCGCTGAACAAACACGTGTATGGAAGGTCCCTCCCCTTCGTAACTCGGGAATATACCCCAGGTTCCGGCCGCAACTCGAGAAAAACCATGAGACTTCCCCCTCGCTGCGAGATGAGGCCCGATTCCCCTGCACTGCGTTCAGAGCAATTCTGGGTTCCACATCAAACGTGAAAGAAGCCTGATTATCTTGATCGCACTCCAGAGAAAACCCAGGTTCACTCTCTCAAGTCTAGAGGGATCCTGAGGTCACTGGAGCAACACGAAAGGGCTCCGTGGAACACAAATCAACTCGAGATGAGAGCTTAGTCCCTGCCTCGACTCAAGAGGAATACCAACTTTCCACAAGCACATCAAGAGGAGGCTTCTCTCAGCTACAGGTATGTGAGAGGGACCCTGAGTTTGTGGCCTCAAGTGGAATGGACACCGAGATGCTCTGACTCGAAGTAAGGCCGGATATCCCTGCAGTGAATTGAATGCAGGCTCGTCTTGCATCTACCAAGACGAAGGGATGTCTGAATCCCCTGTGGAGACCACAGAGAAAGACCTAGTCCTCCGCCTCAACGCCAACGGAGGCCTCACATCCTTTGAAAACTCGAGAGGTCCGAGGAGATCAATGCTTCCAAAGGAGACGCTGCCTGACTCCTCTTGAAAGTGGATAGGAGTCCCAGGATCCCTGTGGCACGTTGAAAGGGACCCTGGGTCTCCCGCCTCACGTGGAGACGCGTCCCAATTGCCATGCCAAGACTCGAGGAGAATCCCGAGGTGTCCCTCGCACCTAGGCAGGAGTCCTGACGTCGCTGAACAAACACGTGTCTGGAAGTGCCCTCCCCGTCGTAACTCGAGAATATACCCCAGGTTCCGGCCGCAACTCGAGAAAAACCATGAGACTTCCCCCTCGCCGCGAGTTGAGGCCCGATTCCCCTGCACTGCGTGCAGAGCAATTCCGTGTTCCACATCAAACATGAAAGGAGCCTTGATTTCCTTGATGGCACTCCAGAGAAAACCCAAGATCACTGTCTCAAGTCTAGAGGGATCCTGAGGTCACTGGAGCAACACGAAAGGGCTGCCTGGTCCCCAAATCAACCCGAGATGAGAGCTTAGTCCCTGGCTTCGCCTCAAGAGGAATACCAACTTTCCACAAGCACCTCAAGAGGAGGCTTCTCTCAGCTACAGGTATGTGAGAGGGACCCTGAGTTTGTGGACTCAAGTGGAATGGACAACGAGATGCTCTGTCTCGAAGTAAGGCCGGATATCCCTGCAGTGAATTGAATGCAGGCTCGTCTTGCATTTCCCAAGACGAAGGGATGTCTGCATCCCCTGTGGAGACCACAGAGAAAGGACTAGTTCTCCGCCTCATCGCGACCGGAGGCCTCACATCCCTTGAAAACTCGAGAGGTGCCCGGAGATCAATGCTTCCAAAGGAGACGATGCCTGACTCCTCTTGAAAATGTATAGGGGTCCCAGGATCCCTGTGGCAGGTCGAAATGGACCCTGGGTCTCCCGCCTCACGTGGACGCGTCCAATTGCCATGCCAAGACTCGAGGAGAATCCAGAGGTGTCCCTCGCACCTAGGCAGGAGTCCTGACGTCGCTGAACAAACACGTGTCTGGAAGGGCCCTCCCCGTCGTAACTCGAGAATATACCCCAGGTTCCTGCCGCAACTAGAGAAAAACAATGAGACTTCCCCATCGCCGCGAGATGAGGCCCGATTTCCCTGCGCTGCATGCAGAGCAATTCCGTGTTCCACATCAAACGTGAAAGGAGCTTTGATTTCCTTGATGGCACTCCAGGGAAAACCCAAGATAACTTTCTCAAGTCTAGAGGGATCCTGAGGTCTCTGTAGCAACACAAAATGGCTCCGTGGACCCCAAATCAACTCGAGATGAGAGCTTAGTCCCTGGCTTCGACTCAAGAGGCATACCAACTTTCCACAAGCACCTTAAGAGGAGGCTTCTCTCAGCTATAGGTATGTGAGAGGGACCCTGAGTTTTTGGCCTCAAGTGGAATGGACACCGAGATGCTCTGACTCGAAGTTAGGCCGGATATCCCTGCAGTGAATTGAATGCAGGCTCATCTTGCATCTCCCAAGACGAAGGGATGTCTGCATCCCCTGTGGAGACCACAGAGAAAGACCTAGTTCTCCGCCTCATCGCGACCGGAGGCCTCACATCGTTTGAAAACTCGAGAGGTCTGCGCAGATCAATGCTTCCAAAGGAGACGATGCCTGACTCCTCTTGAAAATGGTTAGGAGTCCCAAGATGCCTGTGGCACGTGGAAAGTGACCCTGGGTCTCCCGCCTCACGTGGAGACGCGTCCCAATTGCCATGCCAAGACTCGAGGAGAATACAGAGGTGTCCCTCGCACCTAGGCAGGAGTCCTGACGTCGCTGAACAAACACGTGTCTGGAAGGGCCCTCCCCGACGTAACTCGAGAATATACCCCAGGTTCCGGCCGCAACTCGAGAAAAACCGTGAGACTTCCCCCTCGCCAGGAGATGAGTCCCGATTCCGCTACACTGCGTGCAGAGCAATTCCGTATCCCACATCAAACGTGAAAAGAGCCTTGATTTCCTTGATGGCACTCCAGAGAAAACCCAAGATCACTGTCTCAAGTCTAGAGGGATCCTGAGGTCACTGTATCAACACGAAAGGTCTGTGCAGACCCAAATCATATCGAGATGAGAGGTTAGTCCCTGGCATCGCTTCAAGAGGAATACCAACTTTCCACAAGAACCTCAGGGGAGGCTTCTCTCAGCTACAGGTATGTGAGAGCGACCCTGAGTTTGTGGCCTCAAGTGGAATGGACACCGAGATGCTCTGACTCGAAGTAAGGCCGGATATCCCTGCAGTGATTTGAATGCTGGCTCGGCTTGCATCTCCCAAGACAAAGGGATGTCTGCATCCCCTGTGGAGACCAGAGAGAAAGACCTAGTTCTCCGCCTCATCGCGAACAGAGGCCTCACATCCTTTGAAAATTCGAGAGGTCCGCGGAGATCAATGCTTCCAAAGGAGACGATGCCTGACTCCTCTTGAAAATGGATAGGAGTCCAAGGATCCATGTGGCATGTGGAAAGGGACGCTGGGTCTCCCGCCTCACGTGGAGACGCGTCCCAATTGCCATGCCAAGACTCGAGGAGAATCCCGAGGTGTCCCTCGCACCTAGGCAGGAGTCCTGACGTTGCTGAACAAATAAATATCTGGAATTGCCCTCCCAGTCGTAACTCGAGGATATACCCCAGGTTCCGGCCGCAACTCGAGAAAAACCATGAGACTTCCCCCTCACGGCGAGATGAGGCCCGATTCCAATGCAATGTGTGCAGAGCAATTCCGTGTTCCACATCAAACGTGAAAGGAGCCTTGATTTTCTTGATGGCACTCCAGAGAAAACCCAAGATCACTGGCTCAAGTCTAGAGGGATCCTGAGGTCACTGGAGCAACACGAAAGGGCTCCGTGGACCCCAAATCTACTCGAGATGAGAACTTAGTCCCTGGCTTCGACTCAAGAGGAATTCCAACTTTCCACAAGCACCTCAAGAGGAGTCTTCTCTCAGCCACAGGTATGTGACAGGGACACTGAGTTTGTGGCCTCATGTGGAATGGACAACGAGATGCACTGATTCGAAGTAAGGCCGGATATCCCTGCAGTGAATTGAATGCAGGCTCGTCTTGCATCTCCCAAGACGAAGGGATGTCTGAATCCCCTGTGGAGACCACAGAGAAAGACCTAGTTCTCCGCCTCATCCCGACCGGAGGCTCACATCCTTTGAAAACTCGAGAGGTTCGCGGAGATCAATGCTTCCAAAGGAGACGATGCCTGACTCCTCTTGAAAATGGATAGGAGTCCCAGGATCCCTGTGGCACGTGGAAAGGGACCCTGGGTCTCCCGCCTCACGTGGAGACGCGTCCCTGTTGCCATGCCAAGACTCGACGAGAATCCCGAGGTTTCCCTCGCACCTAGGCAGGAGTCCTGACGTCGCTGAACAAACACGTGTCTGGAAGGGCCCTCCCCGTCGTAACTCGAGAATATAAACCAGGTTCCGGCTGCAACTCGAGAAAAACCATGAGACTTCCCCCTCGGCGCGAAATGAGGCCCAATTCCCCTGCACTGCATACAGAGCAATTCCGTGTTCCACATCAAACGTGAAAGGAGCCTTGATTTCCTTGATGGCACTCCAGAGAAAACCCAAGATCACTGTCTCAAGTCTAGAGGGATCCTGAGGTCACTGGAGCAACAGGAAAGGGCTCCGTGGACCCCAAATCAACTCGAGATAAGAGCTTAGTCCCTGGCTTCGACTCAAGTGGAATACCAACTTTCCACAAGCACCTCAAGAGGAGGCTTCTCTCAGCTACAGGTATGTGAGAGGGACCCTGAGTTTGTGGCCTCAAGTCGAATGGACACCGAGATGCTCTGACTCGAAGTAAGGCCAGATATCCCTGCAGTGAATTAAATGCAGGCTAGTCTTCCATCTCCCAAAACGAAGGGATGTCTGAATCCCTTGTGGAGACCACAGAGAAAGACCTAGTTCTCCGCCTCATCGAGACCGGAGGCCTCACATACTTTGAAAACTCGAGAGGTCCGTGGAGATCAATGCTTCCAAAGAGACGATGCCTGACTCCCCTCGAAAATGGATAGGAGTCCCAGGATCACTGTGGCACGTGAAAAGGGAACCTGGGTCTCCCGCCTCATGAAAGACGCGTCCCAAATGCCATGCCAAGACTTTAGGAGAATCCGAAGGTGTCCCTCGCACCTATCACGTGTCTGGAAGGGTCCTCCATGTCGTAACTCGAGAATATACTCCAGGTTCCCGCCGCAACTCGAGATAAACCATGAGACTTCCCCCTCTTCGCGAGATGAGGCCCGATTCCCCTGCACGGCGTGCAGAGCAATTCCGTGTTACACATCAAACGTGAGAGGAGCCTTGATTTCCTTGATGGCACTCCAGAGAAAACACAAGATCACTGTCTCAAGTCTAGAGGGATCCTGAGGTCACTGGAGCAACACGAAAGGGCTCCGTGGAAACCAAATCAACTCGAGATGAGAGCTTAGTCCCTGGCTTCGACTCAAGAGGAATACCAACTTTCCACAAGCACCTCAAGAGGAGGCTTCTCTCAGCTACAGGTATGTGAGCGGGACCCTGAGTTAGTGGCCTCAAGTGGAATGGACACCGAGATGCTCTGACTCGAATTAAGGCCGGATATCCCTGCAGTGAATTGAATGCAGGCTCATCTTGCATCTCCCAAGACGAAGGGATGTCTGAATCCCCTGTGGAGACCACAGAGAAAGACCTAGTTCTCCGCCTCATCGCGACAGGAGGCCTCACATCCTTTGAAAACTCGAGACTTCCGCGGAGATCAATGCTTCCAAAGGAGAGGATGTCTGACTGCTCTTGAAAATGGATAGGAGTCCCAGGATCCCTGTTGCACGTCGAAAGGGACCCTGGGTTTCCCGCCTCACGTGGAGACACGTCCCAATTGCCATGCCAAGACTCGAGGAGAATCCCGAGGTGTCCCTCGCACCTAGGCAGGAGTCCTGACGTCGCTGAACAAACACGTGTCTGGAAGGGCCCTCCCCGTCGTAACTCGAGAATATACCCCAGGTTCCGGCCGCAACTAGAGAAAAACCATGAGACTTCCCACTCGCCGCGAGATGAGGCCCGATTCCCCTGCACTGCGTGCAGAGCAATTCCGTATCCCACATCAAACGTGAAAGGAGCCTTGATTTCCTTGATGGCACTCCAGACAAAACAAAAGATCACTGTCTCAAGTCTAGAGGGATCCTGAGGTCACTGGAGCAACACGAAAGGGCTCCGTGGACCCCAAATCTACTCGAGATGAGAACTTAGTCCCTGGCTTCGACTCAAGAGGAATTCCAACTTTCCACAAGCACCTTAAGAGGAGTCTTCTCTCAGCCACAGGTATGTGACAGGGACACTGAGTTTGTGGCCTCATGTGGAATGGACAACGAGATGCACTGATTCAAATTAAGGCCGGATATCCCTGCAGTGAATTGAATGCAGGCTCGTCTTGCATCTCCCAAGACGAAGGGATGTCTGAATCCCCTGTGGAGACCACAGAGAAAGACCTAGTTCTCCGCCTCATCGCGACCGGAGGCTCACATCCTTTGAAAACTCGAGAGGTCCGCGGAGATCAATGCTTCCAAAGGAGACGATGCCTGACTCCTCTTGAAAATGGATAGGAGTCCCATGATCCCTGTGGCACGTGGAAAGGGACCATGGGTCTCCCGCCTCACGTGGAGACGCGTGCCAATTGCCATGCCAAGACTCGAGGAGAATCCCAAGGTGTCCCTCGCACCTAGGCAGGAGTCCTGACGTCGCTGAACAAACACGTGTCTGGAAGGGCCCTCCCCGACGTAACTCGAGAATATACCTCAGGTTCCGGCCGCAACTCGAGAAAAACCGTGAGACTTCCCCTCGCCAGGAGATGAGTCCCGATTCCGCTACACTGCATGCAGAGCAATTCCGTATCCCAGATCAAACGTGAAAAGAGCCTTGATTTCCTTGATGGCACTCCAGAGAAAACCCAAGATCACAGACTCAAGTCTAGAGGGATCCTGAGGTCACTGTAGCAACACGAAAGGGCTCTGCAGACCCAAATCAACTCGAGATGAGAACTTAGTCCCTGGCTTCGACTCAAGAGGAATACCAACTTTCCACAAGCACCTCAAGAGGAGGCTTCTCTCAGCTACAGGTATGTGAGAGGGACCCTGAGTGTGTGGCCTCAAGTGGAATGGACACCGAGATGCTCTGACTCGAAGTAAGGCCGGATATCCCTGCAGTGAATTGAATGCAGGCTCATCTTGCATCTCCCAAGACGAAGGGATGTCTGAATCCCCTGTGGAGACCACAGAGAAAGACCTAGTTCTCCGCCTCATCGCGACAGGAGGCCTCACATCCTTTGAAAACTCGAGACTTCCGCGGAGATCAATGCTTCCAAAGGAGAGGATGTCTGACTCCTCTTGAAAATGGATAGGAGTCCCAGGATCCCTGTGGCACGTCGAAAGGGACCCTGGGTTTCCCGCCTCACGTGGAGACACGTCCCAATTGCCATGCCAAGACTCGAGGAGAATCCCGAGGTGTCCCTCGCACCTAGGCAGGAGTCCTGACGTCGCTGAACAAACACGTGTCTGGAAGGGCCCTCCCCGTCGTAACTCGAGAATATACCCCAGGTTCCGGCCGCAACTAGAGAAAAACCATGAGACTTCCCACTCGCCGCGAGATGAGGCCCGATTCCCCTGCACTGCGTGCAGAGCAATTCCGTATCCCACATCAAACGTGAAAGGAGCCTTGATTTCCTTGATGGCACTCCAGACAAAACAAAAGATCACTGTCTCAAGTCTAGAGGGATCCTGAGGTCACTGGAGCAACACGAAAGGGCTCCGTGGACCCCAAATCTACTCGAGATGAGAACTTAGTCCCTGGCTTCGACTCAAGAGGAATTCCAACTTTCCACAAGCACCTTAAGAGGAGTCTTCTCTCAGCCACAGGTATGTGACAGGGACACTGAGTTTGTGGCCTCATGTGGAATGGACAACGAGATGCACTGATTCAAATTAAGGCCGGATATCCCTGCAGTGAATTGAATGCAGGCTCGTCTTGCATCTCTCAAGTCGAAGGGATGTCTGAATCCCCTGTGGAGACCACAGAGAAAGACCTAGTTCTCCGCCTCATCGCGACCGGAGGCTCACATCCTTTGAAAACTCGAGAGGTCCGCGGAGATCAATGCTTCCAAAGGAGACGATGCCTGACTCCTCTTGAAAATGGATAGGAGTCCCATGATCCCTGTGGCACGTGGAAAGGGACCATGGGTCTCCCGCCTCACGTGGAGACGCGTGCCAATTGCCATGCCAAGACTCGAGGAGAATCCCAAGGTGTCCCTCGCACCTAGGCAGGAGTCCTGACGTCGCTGAACAAACACGTGTCTGGAAGGGCCCTCCCCGACGTAACTCGAGAATATACCTCAGGTTCCGGCCGCAACTCGAGAAAAACCGTGAGACTTCCCCTCGCCAGGAGATGAGTCCCGATTCCGCTACACTGCATGCAGAGCAATTCCGTATCCCAGATCAAACGTGAAAAGAGCCTTGATTTCCTTGATGGCACTCCAGAGAAAACCCAAGATCACAGACTCAAGTCTAGAGGGATCCTGAGGTCACTGTAGCAACACGAAAGGGCTCTGCAGACCCAAATCAACTCGAGATGAGAACTTAGTCCCTGGCTTCGACTCAAGAGGAATACCAACTTTCCACAAGCACCTCAAGAGGAGGCTTCTCTCAGCTACAGGTATGTGAGAGGGACCCTGAGTGTGTGGCCTCAAGTGGAATGGACACCGAGATGCTCTGACTCGAAGTAAGGCCGGATATCCCTGCAGTGAATTGAAAGCAGGCTCGTCTTGCATCTCCCAAGACGAAGGGATGTCTGAATGCCCTGTGGAGACCACAGAGAAAGACCTAGTTCTCTGCCTCATCGCGACCGGAGGCCTCACATCCTTTGAAACCTCGAGAGGTCCGCGGAGATCAATGTTTCCAAAGGAGACGATGCCTGACTCCTCTTGAAAATGGATAGGAGTCCCAGGATCCCTGTGGACGTGGGAACGACCCTGGGTCTCCCGCCTCACGTGGAGACGCGTCCCAATTGCCATGCCAAGACTCGAGGAGAATCCCAATGTGTCCCTCGCACCTAGGCAGGAGTCCTGACGTCGCTGAACCAACATGTGTCTGGAAGGGAACTCCCCGTCGTAACTCGAGAATATACCCCAGGTTCCGGCCGCAACTCGAGAAAAACCATGAGACTTCCCCCTCGCCGCGAGATGAGGCCCGATTCCCCTGCACTGCGTCCAGAGCAATTCCGTTTTCCACATCAAACGTGAAAGGAGCCTTGATTTCCTTGATGGCACTCCAGAGGAAACTCAAGATCACTGTCTCAAGTCTAGAGGGGTCCTGAGGTCACTGGAGCAACACGAAAGGGCTCCGTGGACCCAAAATCAACTCGAGATGAGAGCTTAGTGTCTGGCTTCGACTCAAGAGGAATACCAACTTTCCACAAGCACCTCAAGTGGAAGCTTCTCTCAGCTACAAGTATGTGAGAGGGACCCTGAGTTTGTGGCCTCAAGTGGAATGGACACCGAGATGCTCTGACTCGAAGTAAGGCCGGATATCCCTGCAGTGAATTGAATGCAGGCTCGTCTTGCATCTCCCAAGACGAAGGGGTGTCTGAATCACCTGTGGTGACCACAGAGAAAGAACTAGTTGTCCGCCTCATCGCGACCGGAGGCCTCACATCCTTTGAAAACTCGAGAGGTTCGCGGAGATCAATGCTTCCAAAGGAGACGATGCCTGACTCCTCTTGAAAATGGATAGGAGTCCCAGGATCCCTGTGGCACGTGGAAAGGGAACCTGGGTCTTCCGCCTTACGTGGAGACGCGTCCCAATTGCCATGCCAACACTCGAGGAGAATCCCGAGTTGTCCCTCGCACCAAGGCAGGTGTCTTGACGTCGCTGAACAAACACGTTATGGAAGGGCCTTTCCCATTGTAACTCTAGACTATACCCAAGCTTCCGGCCGCAACTCGAGAAGAACCATGAGACTTCCCCCTCGCCGCGAGATGAGGCCCGATTCCCCTGCACTACATGCAAAGCAATTCCGTGTTCCACATCAAACATGAAAGGAGACTTGATTTCCTTGATGGCACTCCAGAGAAAACCCAAGATCACTGTCTCAAGTCTAGAGGGATCCTGAGGTCACTGGAGCAACACGAAAGGGCTCCGTGGACCCCAAATCAACTAGAGATGCGAGGTTAGTCCCTGGCTTCGACTCAAGAGGAATACCAGCTTTCCACAAGCACCTGAAGAGTAGGCTTCTCTCAGCTACAGGTATGTGAGAGGGACCCTGAGTTTGTGGCCTCAAGTGGAATGGGCACCGAGATGCTCTGACTCGAAGTAAGGCCGGATATCCCTGCAGTGAATTAAATGCACGCTCGTCTTGCATCTCCCAAGACGAAGGGATGTCTGAATCCCCTGTGGAGACCACAGAGAAAGACCGAGTTCTCCGCCTCATTGCGACCTGAGGCCTCACTTCTTTGAAAACTCGAGAGGTCCGCGGAGATCAATGCTTCCAAAGGAGACGATGCCTGACTCCTCTTGAAAATGGATAGGAGTCCCAGGATCCCTGTGGCACGTAGAAAGGGACCCTGGGTCTCCCGCCTCACGTGGAGACGCGTCCCAATTGCCATGCCAAGACTCGAGGAGAATCCCGAGGTGTCCCTCGAACCTAGGCCCGAGTCCTGACGTCGCTGAACTAACACGTGTCTGGAAGGGCCCTCCCCGTCGTAACTCGAGAATATATCCCAGGTTCCGGCCGCAACTCGAGAAAAACCATGAGATTTCCCCGTCGCCGCGAGATGTGGCCCGATTCCCCTGCACAGCGTGCAGAGCAATTCCGTGTTCCACATCAAACGTGAAAGGAGCCTTGATTTCCTTGATGGCACTTCAGAGAAAACCCAAGATCACTGTCTCAATTCTAGAGGGATCCTGAGGTCACTGAAGCAACAGGAAAGGGCTCCGTGGACCCCAAATCAACTCGAGATGAGAGCTTAGTCCCTGGCTTCGACTCAAGGGTCATACCAACTTTCCACAAGCACCTCAAGAGGAGCCTTCTCTCAGCTACAAGTATGTGAGAGGGACCCTGTGTTTGTGGCCTCAAGTGGAATGGACACGGAGATGCTCTGACTCGAAGTAAGGCCGGATATCCCTGCAGTGAATTGAATGCAGGCTCGCCTTGCATCTCCCAAGACGAAGGGATGTCTGAATCCCCTGTGGAGACCACAGAGAAAGACATAGTTCTCCGCCTCATAGCGACCGGAGGCCTCATATCCTTTGAAAACTCGAGAGGTCCGCGGAGATCAATGCTTCCAAAGGAGAAGATGCCTGACTCCTCTTGAAAATGGATAGGAGTCCCAGGATCCCTGTGGCACGTGGAAAGGGACACTGGGTCTTCCGCCTCACGTGGAGTTGCGTCCCAATTGCCATGCCAAGACTCGAGGAGAATCCCGAGGTGTCCCTCGCACCTAGGCAGGAGTCCTGACGTCGCTGAACAAACACGTGTCTGGAAGGGCCCTCCCCGTCGTAACTCGAGAATATTCCCCAGGTTCCGGCCGCAACTCGAGAAAAACCATGAGACTGCCCCCTCGCCGCGAGATGAGTCCCGATTCCCCTGCACTGCGTGCAGAGCAATTCCGTGTTCCACATCAAACGTGAAAGGAGCCTTGATTTCCTTGGTGGCACTCCAAAGAAAACCCAAGATCACTGTCTGAAGTCTAGAGGGATCCTGAGATCACTGGAGCAACACCAAAGGTCTGGGTGGACCCCAAATCAACTCGAGATGAGAGCTTACTCCCTGGCTTCGACTCAAGAGGAATACCAACTTTCCACAAGCACCTCAAGAGGAGGCTTCTCTCAGCTACAGGTATGTGAGAGGGACCCTGAATGTGTGGCCTAAAGTGGAATGGACACCGAGATGCTCTGACTCGAAGTAAGGCCGGATATCCCTTCAGTGAATTGAATGCCGGCTGGTCTTGAATCTCCCAAGTCGAAGGGATGTCTGAATCCCCTGTAGAGACCACAGAGAAAGACCTAGTTCTCCGCCTCATCGCGAACGGAGGCCTCACATCCTTTGAAAACTCAAGAGGTCCGCGGAGATCAATGCTTCCAAAGGAGACGATGCCTGACTCCTCTTGAAAATGGTTAGGAGTCCCAGGATCTGTGTGGCACGTGGAAAGGGACACTGGGTCTCCCGACTCACGTGGAGAGGCGTCCCAATTGCCATGCCAAGACTCGAGGAGAATCCCGAAGTGTCCCTCGCACCTAGGCAGGAGTCCTGACATCGCTGAACAAACACGTGTCTGGAAGGGCCCTCCCTATCGTAACTCGAGAATATACCTCAGGTTCCGGCCGCAACTCAAGAAAAACCATGAGACTTCCCACTCGCCGTGAGATGAGGCCCGATTCCCCTGCACTGCGTGCAGAGCAGTTCCGTGTTCCACATCAAACGTGAAAGGAGCCTTGATTTCCTTGATGGCACTCCAGAGAAAACCCAAGATCACTGTCTCAAGTCTAGAGGGATCCTGAGGTCACTGGAGCAACACGAAAGGGCTATGTGGACCCCAAATCAACTCGAGATGAGAGCTTAGTCCCTGGCTTCGACTCAAGAGGAATACCAACTTTCCACAAGCACCTCAAGAGGAGGCTTCTCTCAGCTACCGGTATGCGAGAGGGACCCTGAGTGTGTGGCCTCAAGTGGAATGGACACCGAGATGCTCTGACTCGAACTAAGGCTGGATATCCTTGCAGTGAATTGAATGCAGGCTCGTCTTGCATCTCCCAAGACGAAGGGATGTCTGAATCCCCTGTGGAGACCACAGAGAAAGACCTAGTCCTCCGCCTCATCCCGACCGGAGGCCTCACATCCTTTGAAAACTCGAGAGGTCCGCGGAGATCAATGCTTCCAAAGGAGACGATGCCTGACTCCTCTTGAAAATGGATAGGAGTCCCAGGATCCCTGTGGCAAGTGCAAAGGGACCCTGGATCTCCCGCCTCATGTGGAGACGCGACCCAAATGCCATTCCAAGACTCGAGGAGAATCCCGAGTTGTCCCTCGCACCTAGGCAGGAGTCCTGACGTCGCTGAACAAACACGTGTCTGGAAGGGCCCTCCCCATCGTAACTCGCGAATATACCCCAGGTTCCGGCCGCAAATCGAGAAAAACCATGAGACTTCCCCCTCGCCACGAGATGAGGCCCGATTCCCCTGCACTGCATGCAGAGCAATTCCGTGTTCCACATCAAACGAGAAAGGAGCCTTGATTTCCTTGATGCCACTCCAGAGAAAACCCAAGATCACTGGCTCAAGTCTAGAGGGATCCTGAGGTCACTGGAGCAACAAAGAATGGCTCCGTGGACCCCATATCAACTCGAGATGAGAGCTTAGTCCCTGGCTTCGACTCAAGAGGAATACCAACTTTCCACAAGCACCTCAAGAGGAGGCTTCTCTCAGCTACAGGTATGTGAGAGGGACCCTGAGTAAGTGGCCTCAAGTGGAATGGACACCGAGATGTTCTGACTCGACATAAGGCCAGATATCCCTGCAGTGAATTGAATGCCGGCTAGTCTTGCATCTCCCTAGACGAAGGGATGTCTAAAACCCTGTGGAGACCACAGAGAAAGACCTTGTTCTCCGACTCATCGCGACCGGAGGCCTCACATCCCTTGAAAACTCGAGAGGTCCGCGGCGATCAATGCTTCCAAAGGAGACATTGCCTGACTCCTCTTGAAAATGGATAGGAGTCCCAGGATCCCTGTGGCACGTGGAAAGGGACCCTGGGTCTCCCGCCTCACGTGGAGACGCGTCCCAATTGCCATGCCAAGACTCGAGGAGAATCCCGAGGTGTCCCTCGCACCTAGGCATGAGTCCTGACGTCACTGAACGAACACGTGTCTGGAAGGGCCCTCCCCGTCGTAACTCGAGAATATACCCCAGGTTCCGGCCGCAACTCGAGAAAAACCATGAGACTTCCCCCTCGCCGCGAGATGAGGGCCTATTTTCCTGCACTGCGTGCAGAGCGACTCTGTGTTCCACATCAAACGTGAAAGGAGCCTTGATTTCCTTGATGGCACTCCAGAGAAAACCCAAGATCACTGGCTCTAGTCTAGAGGGATCCTGAGGTCACTGGAGCAACACGATAGGGCTCTGTGGACCCCAAATCAACTCGAGATGAGAGCTTAGTCCCTGGCTTCGACTCAAGAGGAATACCAACTTTCCACAAGCACCTCAAAAGGAGGCTTCTCTCAGCTACAAGTATATGAGAGGGACCCTGAGTTTGTGGCCTCAAGTGGAATGGACACCGAGATGCTCTGACTCGAAGTAAGGCAGGATATCCCTGCAGTGAATTGAATGCAGGCTCGTCTTGCATCTCCCAAGAAGAAGGGATGTCTGAATCCCCTGTGGAGACCACAGAGAAAGACCTAGTCTCCGCCTCAACGAGACTGGAGGCCTCACATCCTTTGAAAACTCGAGAGGTCCGCGGAGATCAATGCTTCCAAAGGAGACGATGCCTGACTCCTCTTGAAAATGGATAGGAGTCCCAGGATCCCTGTGGCACGTGGGAAGGGACCCTGGGTCTCCCGCCTCACGTGGATACCCGTCCCAATTGCCATGCCAAGACTCGAGGAGAATCCCGAGGTGTCCCTCGCACCTAGGCAGGAGTCCTGACGTCGCTGAACAAACACGTGTCTGGAAGGGCCCTCCCCGTCGTAACTCGCGAATATACCCCAGGTTCCGGCCGCAACTCGAGAAAAACCGTGAGACTTCCCCCTCGCCAGGAGATGAGTCCCGATTCCGCTACACTGCATGCAGAGCAATTCCGTATCCCAGATCAAACGTGAAAAGAGCCTTGATTTCCTTGATGGCACTCCAGAGAAAACCCAAGATCACAGACTCAAGTCTAGAGGGATCCTGAGGTCACTGTAGCAAGAAGAAAGGGCTCCGTGGACCCCAAATCAACTCGAGATGAGAGCTCAGTCCCTGGCTGTGACTCAAGAGGAATACCAACTTTCCACAAGCACCTCAAGAGGAGGCTTGTCTCAGCTACAGGAATGTGAGAGGGACTCTGAGTTTTTGGCCTCAAGTGGAATGGACACCGAGCAGCTCTGACTCGAAGTAAGGCCGGATATCCCTGCAGTGAATTGAATGCAGGCTCGTCTTGCATCTCCAAAGACGAAGGGATGTCTGAATCCCCAGTGGAGACCACAGAGAAAGACCTAGTCTCCGCCTCATCGAGACTGGAGGCCTCACATCCTTTGAAAACTCGAGAGGTCCGCGGAGATCAATGCTTCCAAAGGAGACGATTCTTGAGTCCTCCTGGAAATGGATAGGATTCCCCGGATCCCTATGGCAAGTGCAAAGGGACCCTGGGTCTCCCGCCTCATGTGGAGACGCGACCCAAATGCCATTCCAAGACTCGAGGAGAATCCCGAGTTGTCCCTCGCACCTAGGCAGGAGTCCTGACGTCGCTGAACAAACACGTGTCTGGACGGGCCCTCCCCGTCGTAACTCGCGAATATACCCCAGGTTCCGGCCGCAACTCGAGAAAAACCATGAGACTTCCCCCTCGCCACGAGATGAGGCCCGATTCCCGTGCACTGCATGCAGAGCAATTCCGTGTTCCACATCAAACGAGAAAGGAGCCTTGATTTCCTTGATGCCACTCCAGAGAAAACCCAAGATCACTGTCTCAAGTCTAGAGGGATCCTGAGGTCACTGGAGCAACAAAGAAGGGCTCCGTGGACCCCAAATCAACTCGAGATGAGAACTTAGTCCCTGGCTTCGACTCAAGAGGAATACCAACTTTCCACAAGCACCTCAAGAGGAGGCTTCTCTCAGCTACAGGTATGTGAGAGGGACCCTGAGTAAGTGGCCTCAAGTGGAATGGACACCGAGATGTTCTGACTCGACATAAGGCCAGATATCCCTGCAGTGAATTGAATGCAGGCTCGTCTTGCATCTCCCAAGACGAAGGGATGTCTAAATCCCCTGTGGAGTCCACAGAGAAAGACCTAGTTCTCCGACTCATCGCGACCGGAGGCCTCACATCCTTTGAAAACTCGAGAGGTCTGCGGAGATCAATGCTTCCAAAGGAGACATTGCCTGACTCCTCTTGAAAATGGATAGGAGTCCCAGGATCCCTGTGGTACGTGGAAAGGGAACATGGGTCTCCCGCCTCACGTGGAGACGCGTCCCAATTGCCATGCCAAGACTCGAGGAGAATCCCGAGGTGTCCCTCGCACCTAGGCAGGAGTCCTGACGTCACTGAACGAACACGTGTCTGGAAGGGTCCTCCCCGTCGCAACTCGAGAAAATACCCCAGGTTCCAGCCGCAACTCGAGAAAAACCATGAGAGTTCCCCCTCGCCGCGAGATGAGGCACTATTTTCCTGCACTGCGTGCAGAGCAACTCCGTGTTCCACATCAAACGTGAAAGGAGCCTTGATTTCCTTGATGGCACTCTAGAGAAAACCCAAGATTACTGTCTCAAGTCTAGAGGGATCCTGAGGTCACTGTAGCAATACGAAAGGGCTCCGTGGACCCCAAATCAACTCGAGATGAGAACTTAGTCCCTGGCTTCGACTCAAGAGGAATACCAACTTTCCACAAGCACCTCAAGAGGAGGCTTCTCTCAGCTACAGGTATGTGAGAGGAACCCTGAGTTTGTGGCCTCAAGTGGAATGGACACCGAGATGCTCTGACTCGAAGTAAGCCCGGATATCCCTGCAGTGAATTGAATGCAGGCTCGTCTTGCATCTCCCAAGACGAAGGGATGTCTGAATCCCCTGTGGAGACCACAGAGAAAGACCTAGTCCTCCGCCTCATCGAGACCGGAGGCCTCACATCCTTTCAAAACTCGAGAGGTCCCTGGAGATCAATGCTTTCAAAGGAGACGATGCCTGACTCCTCTTGAAAATGGATAGGAGTCCCAGGAACCCTGTGGCACGTGGAAAGGGACCCTGGGTCTCCCGCCTCACGTGGAGATGCGTGCCAATTGCCATGCCAAGACTCGAGGAGAATCCCAAGGTGTCCCTCGCACCTAGGCAGGAGTCCTGACGTCGCTGAACAAACACGTGTCTGGAAGGGCCCTCCCCGACGTAACTCGAGAATATACCTCAGGTTCCGGCCGCAACTCGAGAAAAACCGTGAGACTTCCCCCTCGCCAGGAGATGAGTCCCGATTCCGCTACACTGCATGCAGAGCAATTCCGTATCCCAGATCAAACGTGAAAAGAGCCTTGATTTCCTTGATGGCACTCCAGAGAAAACCCAAGATCACAGACTCAAGTCTAGAGGGATCCTGAGGTCACTGTAGCAACACGAAAGGGCTCTGCAGACCCAAATCAACTCGAGATGTGAGGTTAGTCCCTGGCTTCGACTCAAGAGGAATACCAACTTTCCACAAGCACCTCAGGGGAGGCTTCTCTCAGCTACAGGTATGTGAGAGGGACCCTGAGTTTGTGGCCTCAAGTGGAATGAACACCGAGATGCTCTGACTCAAAGTAAGGACGGATATCCCTGCAGTGAATTGAATGCAGGCCCGTCTTGCATCTCCAAGACGAAGGGATGTCTGCATCCCCTGTGGAGACCAGAGAGAAAGACCTAGTTCTCCGCCTCATCGCTGACGGAGGCCTCACATCCTTTGAAAACTCGAGAGGTCCGCGGAGACCAATGCTTCCAAAGGAGACGATGCCTGACTCCTCTTGAAAATGGATAGGAGTCCCAGGATCCCTGTGGCACGTGGAAAGGGACCCTGGGTCTCCCGCCTCACGTGGAGACGCGTCCCAATTGCCATGCCAAGACTCGAGGAGAATCCCGAGGTGTCCCTCTCACCTAGGCAGGAGTCCTGACGTCGCTGAACGAACACGTGTCTGGAAGGGCCCTCCCCGTCGTAACTCGAGAATATACCCCAGGTTCCGGCCGCAACTCGAGAAAAACCATGAGACTTCCCCCTCGCCGCGAGATGAGGGCCTATTTTCCTGCAATGCGTGCAGAGCGACTCTGTGTTCCACATCAAACGTGAAAGGAGCCTTGATTTCCTTGATGGCACTCCAGAGAAAACCCAAGATCACTGGCTCTAGTCTAGAGGGATCCTGAGGTCACTGGAGCAACACGATAGGGCTCTGTGGACCCCAAATCAACTCGAGATGAGAGCTTAGTCCCTGGCTTCGACTCAAGAGGAATACCAACTTTCCACAAGCACCTCAAAAGGAGGCTTCTCTCAGCTACAAGTATATGAGAGGGACCCTGAGTTTGTGGCCTCAAGTGGAATGGACACCGAGATGCTCTGACTCGAAGTAAGGCAGGATATCCCTGCAGTGAATTGAATGCAGGCTCGTCTTGCATCTCCCAAGAAGAAGGGATGTCTGAATCCCCTGTGGAGACCACAGAGAAAGACCTAGTCTCCGCCTCATCGAGACTGGAGGCCTCACATCCTTTGAAAACTCGAGAGGTCCGCGGAGATCAATGCTTCCAAAGGAGACGATGCCTGACTCCTCTTGAAAATGGATAGGAGTCCCAGGATCCCTGTGGCACGTGGGAAGGGACCCTGGGTCTCCCGCCTCACGTGGATACGCGTCCCAATTGCCATGCCAAGACTCGAGGAGAATCCCGAGGTGTCCCTCGCACCTAGGCAGGAGTCCTGACGTCGCTGAACAAACACGTGTCTGGAAGGGCCCTCCCCGTCGTAACTCGCGAATATACCCCAGGTTCCGGCCGCAACTCGAGAAAAACCGTGAGACTTCCCCCTCGCCAGGAGATGAGTCCCGATTCCGCTACACTGCATGCAGAGCAATTCCGTATCCCAGATCAAACGTGAAAAGAGCCTTGATTTCCTTGATGGCACTCCAGAGAAAACCCAAGATCACAGACTCAAGTCTAGAGGGATCCTGACGTCACTGTAGCAAGAAGAAAGGGCTCCGTGGACCCCAAATCAACTCGAGATGAGAGCTCAGTCCCTGGCTGTGACTCAAGAGGAATACCAACTTTCCACAAGCACCTGAAGAGGAGGCTTCTCTCAGCTACAGGTATGTGAGAGGGACCCTGAGTTTGTGGCCTCAAGTCGAATGGACACCGAGATGCTCTGACTCGAAGTAAGGCCGGATATCCCTGCAGTGAATTGAATGCAGGCTCGTCTTGCATCTCCCAAGACGAAGGGATGTCTGAATCCACTGTGAGGACGACAGAGAAAGTACTAGTCCTCCACCTCATCGCGAACGGAGGCCTCACATCTTTGGAAACTCGAGAGGTCTGTGGAGATCAATTCTTCCATAGGAGACGATGCCTGACTCCTCTTGAAAATGGATAGGAGGCCCAGGATCCCTGTGGCACATGGAAAGGGACCCTGGGTCTCCCGCCTCACGTGGAGACGCGTCCCAATTGCCATGCCAAGACTCGAGGAGAATCCCGAGGTGTCCCTCGCACCTAGGCAGGAGTCCTAACGTCGCTGAACAAACACGTGTCTGGAAGGGCCCTCCCCGTCGTAACTCGAGAATATACCCCAGGTTCCGGCCGCAACTCGAGAAAAACCATGAGACTTCCGCCTCGCCGCGAGATGAGACGCGATTCCCCTGCACTGCGTGCAGAGCAATTACGTGTTCCACATCAAACGTGAAAGGAGCCTTGATTTCCTTGATGGCACTCCAGAGAAAACCCAAGATCACTGTCTCAAGTCTAGAGGGATCCTGAGGTCACTGGAGCAACACGAAAGGGCTCCGGGGACCCCAAATCTACTCGAGATGAGAGCTTAGTCCCTGGCTTCGACTCAAGAGGAATACCAACTTTCCACAAGCCCCTCGAGGAGGCTTCTCTCAGCTACAGGTATGTGAGAGGGACCCTGAGTTTGTGGCCTCAAGTGGAACGGACACCGAGATGCTCTGACACAAAGTAAGGCCGGATATCCCTGCAGTGAATTGAATGCACGCTCGTCTTGCATCTCCCAAGACGAAGGGATGTCTGAATCCCCTGTGCAGAACACAGAGAAAGTCCTAGTCCTCCGCCTCAACGTGACCGGAGGCCTCACATCCTTTGAAAACTCGAGAGGTCCGCGGAGATCAATGCTTCCAAAGGAGAGGATGCCTGACTCCTCTTGAAAATGGATAGGAGTCCCAGGATCCCTGTGGCACGTGGAAAGGGACCCTGGGTCTCCCGCCTCATGTGGAGACGCATCCCAATTGCCAGTCCAAGACTCCAGGAGTATCCCGAGGTGTCCCTCGCACCTAGGCAGGAGTCCTGACGTCGCTGAACAAACACGTGTCTGGAAGGGCCCTCCCCGTCGTAACTCGAGAATATACCCCAGGTTCCGGCCGCAACTCGAGAAAAACAATGAGACTTCCCCAAGCCGCGAGATGAGGCCCGATTCCCCTGCCCTGGGTGCAGAGCAATTCCGTGTTCCACATCAAACGTGAAAGGAGCCTTGATTTCCTTGATGGCACTCCAGAGAAAACCCAAGATCACTGTCTCAAGTCTAGAGCGATCCTTAGGTCACCGGAGCAACACGAAAGGGCTCCGTGGACCCCAAATCAACTCGAGATGAGAGATTAGTCCCTGGCTTCAACTCAAGAGGAATACGAACTTTCCACAAGCCCCTCAAGAGGAGGCTTCTCTCAGCTACAGGTATGTGAGAGGGACCCTGAGTTTGGGGCATCAAGTGGAATGGACACCGAGATGCTCTGACTCGAAGTAAGGCCGGATATCCGTGCAGTGGATTGAATGCAGGCTCGTCTTGCATCTCCCAAGACGAAGGGATGTCTGAATCCCCTGTGGAGACCACAGAGAAAGACCGAGTTCTCCACCTCATCGCGACCGGAGGCCTCACATCCTTTGAAAACTCTAGCGGTCTGCGGAGATCAATGCTTCCAAAGGAGACGATGCCTGACTCCTCTTGAAAATGGATAGGAGTCCCAGGATCCCTGTGGCACGTGGAAAGGGACCCTGGGTCTCCCGCCTCACGTGGAGACGGGTCCCAATTGCCATGCCAAGACTCGAGGAGAATCCCGAGGTGTCCCTCGCACCTAGGCAGGAGTCCTGACGTCGCTGAACAAACACGTGTCTGGTAGGGCCCTCCCCGTCGTAACTCGAGAATATACCACAGGTTCCGGCCGCAACTCGAGAAAAACCATGAGACTTCCCCCTCGCCGCGAGATGAGGCGCGATTCCCCTGCACTGAGTACAGACCATTTCCGTGTTCCACATCAAACGTGAAAGGAGCCTTGATTTCCTTAATGGCACTCCAGAGAAAACCCAAGATCACTGTCTCAAGTCTAGAGGGATCCTGAGGTCACTGCAGCAACACGAAAGGGCTCCGTGGACCTCAAATCAACTCGAGATGAGAGCTTAGTCCCTGGCTTCGACTCAAGAGGCATACCAACTTTCCACAAGCACGTCAAGAGGAGGCTTCTCTCAGCTACATGTATGTCAGAGGGACCCTGAGTTTGTGGCCTCAAGTGGAATGGACACCGAGATGCTCTGACTCGAAGTAAGGCCGGATATCCCTGCAGTGAATTGAATGCAGGCTCGTCTTGCATCTCCCAAGACGAAGGTATGTCTGAATCCCCTGTGGAGACCACAGAGAAAGACCTAGTCCTCCACCTCATCGTGCCCGGAGGCCTCACATCCTTTGAAAACTCGAGAGGTCTGCAGAGACCAATGCTTCCAAAGGAGACGATGCCTGACTCCTCTTGAAAATGGATAGGAGTCCCAGGATCACTGTGGCACGTGGAAAGGGACCGTGGGTCTCCCGCCTCATGTGGAGACGCATCCCAATTGCCAGTCCAAGACTTGAGGAGAATCCCGAGGTGTCCCTCGCACCTAGGCAGGAGTCCTGACGTCGCTGAACAAACACGTGTCTGGAAGGGCCCTCCCCGTCGTAACTCGAGAATATACCCCAGGTTCCGGCCGCTACTCGAGAATAACAATGAGACTTCCCCCACGCCGCGAGATGAGGCCCGATTCCCCTGCACTGCGTGCAGAGCATTTCCGTGTTCCACATCAAACGTGAAAGGAGCCTTGGTTTCCTTGATGGCACTCCAGAGAAAACCCAAGATCACTGTCTCAAGTCTAGAGCGATCCTGAGGTCACCGGAGCAACACGAAAGGGCTCCGTGGACCCCAAATCAACTCGAGATGAGATATTAGTCCCTGGCTTCAACTCAAGAGGAATACGAACTTTCCACAAGCCCCTCAAGAGGAGGCTTCTCTCAGCTACAGGTATGTGAGAGGGACCCTGAGTTTGTGGCATCAAGTGGAATGGACACCGAGATGCTCTGACTCGAAGTAAGGCCGGATATCCCTGCAGTGAATTGAAAGCAGGCTCATCATGCATCTCCCAAGACGAAGGGATGTCTGAATCCCCTGTGCAGAACACAGAGAAAGACCTAGTCCTCCGCCTCAACGAGACCGGAGGCCTCACATCTTTTGAAACCTCGAGAGGTCTGCAGAGATCAATGCTTCCAAAGGAGACGATGCCTGACTCCTCTTGAAAATGGATAGGAGTCCCAGGATCCCTGTGGCACGTGGAAAGGGACCCTGCGTCTCCCGCCTCACGTGGAGACGCGTCCCAATTGCCATGCCAAGACTCGAGGAGAATCCCGAGGTGTCCCTCGCACCTAGGCAGGAGTCCTGATGTCGCTGAACAAACACATGTCTGGAAGGGCCCTCCCCGTCGTATCTCGAGAATATACCCCAGGTTCCGGCCGCAACTCGAGAAAAACCATGAGACTTCCCCCTCGCCGCGAGATGAGGCCCGATTCACCTGCACTGCGTGCAGAGCAATTCCGTTGTCCACATCAAACGTGAAAGGAGCCTTGATTTCCTTGATGGCACTCCAGAGAAAACCCAAGTTCACTGTTTCAAGTTTAGAGGGATCCTGAGGTCACTGTAGCAACACGAAAGGGCTCCGTGGACCTCAAATCAACTCGAGATGTGAGCTTAGTCCCTGGCTTCGACTCAAGAGGAATACCAACTTTCCACAAGCACCTGAAGAGGAGGCTTCTCTCAGCTACAGGTATGTGAGAGGGACCCTGAGTTTGTGGCCTCAAGTGGAATGGACACCGAGATACTCTGACTGAAATAAGGCGGGATATCTTTGCGTGAATTGAATGCAGGCTCTTCTTCCGTCTCCTAAGTCGATGGGATGTCTGAATTCCCTGTGGAGACCACAGAGAAAGACCTAGTCCTCCACCTCAACGCGACCGGAGGCCTCACATCCTTTGAAAACTCGAGAGGTCCGCGGAGATAAATACTTCCAAAGGAGACGATGCCTGACTCCTCCTGAAAATGGATAGGAGTCCCAGGATCCCTATGGCACGTGGAATGGGACCCTGGGTCTCCCGCCTCACGTGGAGACGCGTCCCAATTGCCATGCCAAGACTCGAGGAGAATCCCGAGGTTTCCCTCGCACCTAGGCAGGAGTCCTGACGTCGCTGAACAAACACGTGTCTGGAAGGGCCCTCCCCGTCGTAACTCGAGAATATACCCCAGGTTCCGGCCGCAACTCGAGAAAAACCATGAGATTTCCCCTCACCGCGAGATGAGGCCCGATTCCCCTGCACTGCGTGCAGAGCAATTACATGTTCCACATCAAACGTTAAAGGAGCCTTGATTTCCTTGATGGCACTCCAGAGAAAACCCAAGATCACTGTCTCAAGTCTAGAGGGATCCTGAGGTCACTGGAGCAACACGAAAAGGCTCCGTGTACGCCAAATCAACTCGAGATGATATCTTAGTCCCTGGCTTCGTCTCAAGAGGAATACCAACTTTCCATAAGCCCCTCAAGAGGAGGCTTCTCTCAGCTACAGGTATGTGGGAGGGACCCTGAATTTGTGGCCTCAAGTGGAATGGACACCGAGATGCTCTGACTCGAAGTAAGGCCGGATATCCCTGCAGTGAATTGAATGCAGGCTCGTCTTGCATCTCTCAAGACGAAGGGATGTCTGAATACCCTGTGGAGACCACAGAGAAAGACCAAGTCCTCCGCCTCATCGCGACCGGAGGCCTCACATACTTTGAAAACTCGAGAGGTCCGCGGAGATCAATGCTTCCAAAGGAGACGATGCCTGACTCCTCTTGAAAATGGATAGGAGTCCCAGAATCCCTGTGGCATGTGGAAAGGGACACTGGGTCTCCCGTCTCACGTGGAGACGCGTCCCAATTGCCATGCCAAGACTCGAGGAGAATCCCGAGGTGTCCCTCGCAACTAGGCAGGAGTCCTGACGTCGCTGAACAAACACGTGTCTCGAAGAGCCCTCCCTGTCGTAACTCGAGAATATACCCCAGGTTCTGGCCGCAACTCGAGAAAAACCATGAGACTTCCCCCTCGTTGCAAGATGAGGCCCGATCCCCTGGACTGCGTGCAGAGCAATTCTGTGTTCCACATCAAACGTGAAAGGAGCCTTGATTTCCTTGATTGCACTCTAGAGAAAACCCAAGATCACTGTCTCAAGTCTAGAGGGATCCTGAGGTCACTTTAGCAACATGAAAGGGCTCCCTGTACCCCAAATCAACTCGAGATGAGAGCTTAGTCCCTGGCTTCGACTCAAGAGGAATACCAACTTTCCACAAGCACCTCAAGAGGAGGCTTCTCTCAGCTACAGGTATGTGAGAGGGACCCTGAGTGTGTGGCCTCAAGTGGAAAGGACACCGAGATTCTCTGACTTGAAGTAAGCCCGGATATCCCTGCAGTGAATTTAATGCAGGCTCGTCTTGCATCTCCCAAGACGAAGGGATGTCTGAATCCCCTGTGGAGACCACAGAGAAAGACCTAGTTCTCCGCCTCATCGCGACCGGAGGCCTCACATCCTTTGAAAACTCGAGAGGTCCACGCAGAACAATGCTTCAAACGAGACGATGCCTGACTCCTCTTGAAAATGGATAGGAGTCCCAGGATCCCTGTTGCACGTGGAAAGGGACCCTGGGTGTCCCGCCTCACGTGGAGACGCATCCCAATTGCCATGCCAAGACTCGAGGAGAATCCCGAGGTGTCTCTCGCACCTAGGCAGGAGTCCTGACGTCGCTGAACAAACACGTGTCTGGTAGGGCCCTCCCCGTCGTAACTCGAGAATATACCCCAGGTTCCAGCCGCAACTCGAGAAAAACCATGAGACTTCCCCCTCGCCGCGAGATGAGGCCCGATTCCCCTGCAATGCGTGCAGAGCAATTCCGTGTTCCACATCAAACGTGAAAGGAGCCTTGATTTCCTAGATGGCACTCCAGAGAAAACCCAAGATCGCTGTCTCAAGTCTAGAGGGATCCTGAGGTCACTGGAGGAACACGAAAGGGCTCCGTGGACCCCAAATCAACTCGAGATGAGAGCTTAGTCCCTGGCTTCGACTCAAGAGGAATACCAACTTTCCACAAGCACCTCAAGAGGAGGCTTCTCTCAGCTACAGGTATGTGAGAGGGACCCTGAGTTTGTGGCCTCAAGTGGAATGGACACCGAAATGCTCTGACTCGAAGTAAGGCCGGATATCCCTGCAGTGAATTGAATGCAGGCTCGTCTTGCATCTCCCAAGACTAAGGGTTGTCTGAATCCCCTGTGGAGACCACAGAGAAAGACCTAGTCCTCCACCTGAACGCAACCGGAGGCCTCATATCCTTTGAAAACTCTAGAGGTCCGCTGAGATCAATACTTCCGAAGGAGACGATGCCTGACTCCTCTTGAAAATGGATAGGAGTCCCAGGATATCTGTGGCACGTGGAAAGGGACCCTGGGTCTCCCGCCTCATGTGGAGACGCGTCCCAATTGCAATGCAAAGACTCGAGGAGAATCCCGAGGTGTCCCTCGCACCTAGGCAGGGGTCCTGACGTCGCTGAACAAACACGTGTCTGGAAGGGCCCTCCCCGTCGTAACTCGAGAATATACCCCAGGTTCCGGCCGCAACTCGAGAAAAACCATGAGACTTCCCCCTCGCCGCGAGATGAGGCCTGATTCCCCTGCACTGCGTGCAGAGCAATTCCGTGTTCCACATCAAACGTGAAAGGAGCCTTGATTTCCTTGATGGCACTCCAGAGAAAACCCAAGTTCACTGTTTCAAGTCTAGAGGGATCCTGAGGTCACTGTAGCAACACGAAAGGGCTCCGTGGACCTCAAATCAACTCGAGATGTGAGCTTAGTCCCTGGCTTCGACTCAAGAGGAATACCAACTTTCCACAAGCACCTGAAGAGGAGGCTTCTCTCAGCTACAGGTATGTGAGAGGCACCCTGAGTTTGTGGCCTCAAGTGGAATGGACACCGAGATGCTCTGACTCGAAATAAGGCGGGATATCTTTGCGTGAATTGAATGCAGGCTCTTCTTCCGTCTCTTAAGTCGATGGGATGTCTGAATCCCCTGTGGAGACAACAGAGAAAGACCTAGTCCTCCACCTCAACGCGACCGGAGGCCTCACATCCTTTGAGAACTCGAGAGGTCCGCGGAGATAAATGCTTCCAAAGGAGACGATGCCTGACTCCTCTTGAAAATGGATAGGAGTCCCAGGATCCCTGTGGCACGTGGAATGGGACCCTGGGTCTCCCGCCTCACGTGGAGACGCGTCCCAATTGCCATGCCAAGACTCGAGGAGAATCCCGAGGTTTCCCTCGCACCTAGGCAGGAGTCCTGACGTCGCTGAACAAACACGTGTCTGGAAGTGCCCTCCCCGTCGTAACTCGAGAATATACCCAAGGTTCCGGCCGCAACTCGAAAAAAACCATGAGAATTCCCCATCGCCGCGACATGAGGCCCGATTCCCGTGCACTGCGTGCAGAGCAATTCCGTGTTCTACATCAAACGGGAAAGGAGCCTTGATTTCCTTGATGGCACTCCAGAGAAAACCCAAGATCACTGTCTCAAGTCTAGAGGGATCCTGAGGCCACTGTAGCAGCATGAAAGGTCTCCGTGGACCGCAAATCAACTCGAGATGAGAGCTTAGTCCCTGGCTTCGACTTAAGAGGAATACCAACTTTCCACAAGCACCTCAAGAGGAGTCTTCTCTCAGCTACATGTATGTGAGAGGTACCCTGAGTTTGTGGCCTCAAGTGGAATGGACACCGAGATGCTCTGACTCGACGTAAGGCCGGTTATCACTGCAGTGAATTGAATGCAATCTCGTCTTGCAACTCCCAAGACGAAGGGATGTCTGACTCCCCTGTGGAGACCACAGAGAGAGACCTAGTTCTCCGCCTCATCTCGACCTGAGGCCTCACATCCTTTGAAAACTCGAGAGGTCCGCGGAGATCAATGCTTCCAAAGGAGACGATGCCTGACTCCTCTTGAAAATGGTTAGGAGTCCCAGGATCCCTGTCCACATGGACGGGGACCCTGGGTCTCCCGCTTCACGTGGAGACGCGTCCCAATTGCGATGCCAAGACTCGAGGAGAATCCCGAGGTGTCCCTCGCACCTAGGCAGGAGTCCTGACGTCGCTGAACAAACACTTGTCTGGAAGGGCCCTCCCCGTGGTAACTCGAGAATATACCCTGGGTTCCGGCCGCAACTCGAGAAAAACCATGAGACTTCCCCCTCGTCGCGAGATGAGGCCCGATTCCCCTGCACTGCATGCAGAGCAATTCCGTGTTCCACATCAAACGTGAAAGGAGCCTTGATTTCCTTGATGGCACTCCAGAGAAAACCCAAGATCACTGTCTCAAGTCTAGAGGGATCCTGAGGTCACTGGAGCAACACGAAAGGGCTCCGTGGACCCCAAATCAACTCGAGATGAGAGCTTAGTCCCTGGCTTCGACTCAAGAGGAATACCAAATTTCCACAAGCACCTCAAGAGGAGGCTTCTCTCAGCTACAGGTAGGTGAGAGGGACCCTGAGTTTGTGACCTCAAATCGAATGGACACCGAGATGCTCTGACTCGAAGTAAGGCCGGATATCCCTGCAGTGAATTGAATGCAGGCTCGTCTTGCATCTCCCAAGACGAAGAGATGTCTGAATCCCCTGTGGAGACCACCGAGAAAGACCTAGTTCTCCGCCTCATCGTGACCGGAGGCCTCACATCCTTTGAAAACTCGAGAGGTCCGCGGAGATCAGTGCTTCCAAAGGAGACGATGCCTGACTCCTCTTGAAAATGGATAGGAGTCCCAGGATCCCTGTGGCACGTGGAAAGGGACCCTGGGTCTCCCGCCTCACGTGGAGACGCCTCCCAATTGCCATGCCAAGACTCGTGGAGAATCCCGAAGTGTCCCTCGCACCTAGGCAGGAGTCCTGACGTCGCTGAACAAACACGTGTCTGGAAGGGCCCTCCCCGTGGTAACTCGAGAATATACCCTGGGTTCCGGCCGCAACTCGAGAAAAACCATGAGAATTCCCCCTCACCGCGAGATGAGGCCCGATTCCCCTGCACTGCGTGCAGAGCAATTCTTGAGCAGCGCAGACGGAGAGAGCAGCGCCAGCCCCTCCCCGCAGCGCCAGCCCGTCCCTGCAGCACAAGCCCCTCCCCCCGGAGCGACGGAACTAGCTACCTGAATAAGAGTCCACCTCCGCCCGCCTGTGTCAGGGCGGAAATGAGGCTCTGAAGAGACCGGCAAACAGAAGCCAAATAAACAAAGGGAACCGCTTCAGAAGGGACTGGTGCAACAGATTAAAATCCCTCTAGGAAACATTGACTACACCGGAGGAGCCTGTAGATATCGAGAAGCGTAAGCTGGAACGAGGAGCTATCTGAAACTGAGCCGAACCCACACTGACCGCAACAGCTCCAGAGAAACTCCTAGATATAATTTTACTTTTTTCTCTTTTTTTAATTTTTTTTCTTTTTTTCTTTTTTCTTTTTTATTTTTTCTCTTTTATTTTCCTTTAAAATCCCCTATTACTCCCCCATTACTCCTTAACTTTCATTTCCATAGACTTTTACGATTTTTTAATTAGGGGGAAAAAAAATTTTTTTTTCCTTTTTTTTTTTCTTTTTTTTCTGTTTTTTTTCTTTTTCTTTCTTTTTTTTTCTTTTTTTTCTTTCCTTTTTCTCTTCTATTTTCTATTTTTCTTTTTCTCTTATTTCTTTTAAATTCCTCTAGTACTCCTCTACTACTCCTTACTGTTCATTTTCAATGCACTATAACCTTACAAAAAAAAAAAAAAAGAAGAAGAGAAGCCCTATTTTTAAACTGAAGATTATTCTCTCCCAATCTTGACTCTCTGTTTTCTACCTCAGAACACCTCTATTTCCTCCTTTCCCCTTCTCTTCCCAATCCAATTCTGTGAATCTTTGTAGGTGACTGGGCTACGGAGAACACTCTGGGAACAGACAGCTGTGAAGATCTGTCTCTCTCCTCTTGAGTCCCCCTTTTTCTCCTCCTGTTCATCTCTATCTCCTTCCTCCCTCTCCTCTTCTTCATGTGACTCTGTGAACCTCTCTGGGTGTCCCTAACGGGGGAGAATCTTTTAGCCATTAACCTAGAAGTTTTCTTATCAGGGCTGCATAGTTGGAGAAGTCCTGAGACTACAGGAAGAATAAAACTGAAATCCAGAGGCAGGAGACTTAAGCCCAAAACCTGAGAACACCAGAAAACTCCTGACTACAAGGAACTTTAAGTGATAAGTGACTGTCCAAAAGCCTCCATACCTACACTGAAACCAACTACCACACAAGAGCCAATAAGTTTTAGAGCAAGACATACCACGCAATTCTCCAGCAACGCAGGAACATAGCCCTGAACATCAACATACAGGCTGCCCAAGGTCACACCTAACACATAGACCCATCTCAAAACTCATTACTGGGCACTCCATTGCTTTCCAAAGAGAAGAAATCAAGTTCCACACACCAGAACACTGATGCAAGCTTCCCTAACCAGGAAACCTTGACAAGCCAATCGTCTAACCCCATCCACTGGGTTAATCCTCCACAACAAAAAGGAACCACAGACCTCCAGAATACAGAAAGCCCACTCCAGATACAGCAATCTAAACAAGATGAAAAGGCAAAGAAATACCCAACAGGTAAAGGAACATGAAAAATGCCCACCAAGTCAAACAAAAGAGGAGGAGATAGGGAATCTACCTGAAAAAGAATTTAGAATAATGATAATAAAAATGATCCAAAATCTTGAAAACAAAATGGAGTTACAGATAAATAGCCTGGAAACAAAGATTGAAAAGATTCAAGAACTGTTTAATAAAGACCTAGAAGAAATAAAAAAGAGTCAATTACAAATGAATAATGCAATGAATGAGATCAAAAACACTTTGGAGGGAACCAAGAGTAGAATAACGGAGGCAGAAGATAGGATAAGTGAGGTAGAAGATAAAATGGTGGAAATAAATGAAGCAGAGAGGAAAAAAGAAAAAAGGATCAAAAGAAATGAGGACAACCTCAGGGACCTCTGGGACACTGTGAAACGCCCCAACATTCGAATCATAGGAGTTCCAGAAGAAGAAGACAAAAAGAAGGGCCATGAGAAAATACTCGAGGAGATAATAGCTGAAAACTTCCCTAAAATGGGGAAGGAAATAGCCACCCAAATCCAAGAAACCCAGAGAGTCCCAAACAGGATAAACCCAAGGCGAAACACCCCAAGACACATATTAATCAAATTAACAAAGATCAAACACAAAGAACAAATATTAAAAGCAGCAAGGGAAAAACAACAAATAACACACAAAGGGATTCCCATAAGGATAACAGCTGATCTATCAATAGAAACCCTCCAGGCCAGAAGGGAATGGCAGGACGTACTGAAAGTAATGAAAGAGAATAACCTACAACCTAGATTACTGTATCCAGCAAGGATCTCATTCAGATATGAAGGAGAATTCAAAAGCTTTACAGATAAGCAAAAGCTGAGAGAATTCAGCACCACCAAACCAGCTCTTCAACAAATGCTAAAGGATCTTCTCTAGACAGGAAATGCAGAAAGGTTTTATAAATGTGAACCCAAAACAACAAAGTAAATGGCAACGGGACCACACCTATCAATAATTACCCTAAATGTAAATGGGTTGAATGCCCCAACCAAAAGACAAAGATTGGCTGAATGGATACAAAAACAAGACCCCTATATATGCTGTCTACAAGAGACCCACCTCAAAACAAGAGACACATACAGACTAAAAGTGAAGGGCTGGAAAAAAATATTTCATGCAAACGGAGACCAAAAGAAAGCAGGAGTCGCAATACTCATATCAGATAAAATAGACTTTCAAATAAAGGAAGTGAAAAGAGACAAAGAAGGACACTACATAATGATCAAAGGATCAATCAAAAAAGAAGATATAACAATTATAAATATATATGCACCCAACATAGGAGCACCGCAATATGTACGGCAAACGCTAACAAGTATGAAAGAGGAAATTAATAGTAACACAATAATAGTGGGAGACTTTAATACCCCACTCACAACTATGGATAGATCAACTAAACAGAAAATTAACAAGGAAACACAAACCTTAAATGACACAATGGACCAGCTAGACCTAATTGATATCTATAGGACATTTCACCCCAAAACAATCAACTTCACCTTTTTCTCAAGTGCACACGGAACATTCTCCAGAATAGATCACATCCTGGGCCATAAATCTGGTCTTGGAAAATTCAAAAAAATTGAAATCATTCCAGTTATCTTTTCTGACCACAGTGCAGTAAGATTAGATCTCAATTACAGGGAAAAAATTGTTAAAACTTCAAACATATGGAGGCTAAATAACACGCTTCTGAATAACCAACAAATCATAGAAGAAATCAAAAAAGAAATCAAAATATGTATAGAAATGAATGAAAATGAAAACACAACAACCCAAAACCTATGGGACACTGTAAAAGCAGTGCTAAGGGGAAGGTTCATAGCATTACAGGCTTACATCAAGAAACAGGAAAAAAACCAATTAAATAACCTAACTCTACACCTAAAGCAATTAGAGAAGGAAGAAATGAAGAACCCCAGAGTTAGCAGAAGGAAAGAAATCTTAAAAATCAGGGCAGAAATAAATGCAAAAGAAACTAAAGAGACCATAGCAAAAATCAACAAAGCTAAAAGCTGGTTTTTTGAAAAAATAAACAAAATTGACAAACCATTAGCAAGACTCATTAAGAAACAAAGAGAGAAAAACCAAATTAACAAAATTAGAAATGAAAATGGAGAGATCACAACAGACAACACTGAAATACAAAGGATCATAAGAGACTACTACCAGCAGCTCTATGCCAATAAAATGGACAACTTGGATGAAATGGACAAATTCTTAGAAAAGTATAACTTTCCAAAACTGAACCAGGAAGAAATAGAAGATCTTAACAGACCCATCACAAGCAAGGAAATCGAAACTGTCATCAAAAATCTTCCAGCAAACAAAAGCCCAGGACCAGATGGCTTCACAGCTGAATTCTACCAAAAATTTAGAGAAGAGCTAACACCTATCTTACTCAAACTCTTCCAGAAAATTGCAGAAGAAGGTAAGCTTCCAAACTCATTCTATGAGGCCACCATCACCCTAATTCCAAAACCAGACAAAGATGCCACAAAAAAAGAAAACTACAGGCCAATATCACTGATGAACATAGATGCAAAAATCCTTAACAAAATTCTAGCAAACAGAATCCAACAACATATTAAAAAAATCATACACCATGACCAAGTGGGCTTTATCCCAGGAATGCAAGGATTCTTTAATATCCGCAAATCAATCAATGTAATACACCACATTAACAAATTGAAAGATAAAAACCATATGATTATCTCAATAGATGCAGAGAAAGCCTTTGACAAAATTCAACACTCATTTATGATTAAAACTCTCCAAAAAGCAGGAATAGAAGGAACATACCTCAACATAATAAAAGCTATATATGACAAACCCACAGCAAGCATCACCCTCAATGGTGAAAAATTGAAGGCATTTCCCCTGAAATCAGGAACAAGACAAGGGTGCCCACTCTCACCACTACTATTCAACATAGTGTTGGAAGTGCTGGCCACAGCAATCAGAGCAGAAAAAGAAGTAAAAGGAATCCAGATAGGAAAAGAAGAAGTAAAACTCTCACTGTTTGCAGATGACATGATCCTCTACATAGAAAACCCTAAAGATTCTACCAGAAAATTACTAGAGCTAATCAATGAATATAGTAAAGTTGCAGGATATAAAATTAACACACAGAAATCCCTTGCATTCCTATATACTAACAATGAAAAAACAGACAGAGAAATTAAGGAAACAATACCATTCACCATTGCAACAAAAAGAATAAAATACTTAGGAGTATATCTACCTAAAGAAACAAAGGACCTATACATAGAAAACTATAAAACACTGATGAAAGAAATCAAAGAGGACACAAACAGATGGAGAAACATACCGTGTTCATGGATTGGAAGAATTAATATTGTCAAAATGGCTATTCTACCCAAAGCAGTCTATAGATTCAATGCAATCCCTATCAAGCTACCAACGGTATTTTTCACAGAACTAGACCAAAGAATTTCACAATTTGTATGGAAATACAAAAAACCTCGAATAGCCAAAGTAATCTTGAGAAAGAAGAATGGAACTGGAGGAATCAACCTGCCTGACTTCAGACTCTACTACAAAGCCACAGTCATCAAGACAGTATGGTACTGGCACAAAGACAGAAATATAGATCAATGGAACAGAATAGAAAGCCCAGAGATAAATCCACGAACCTATGGACACCTTATCTTTGACAAAGGAGGCAAGGATATACAATGGAAAAAAGACAACCTCTTTAACAAGTGGTGCTGGGAAAACTGGTCAACCACTTGTAAAAGAATGAAACTAGAACACTTTCTAACACCATACACAAAAATAAACTCAAAATGGATTAAAGATCTAAATGTAAGACCAGAAACTATAAAACTCCTAGAGGAGAACATAGGCAAAACACTCTCCGACATAAATCAAAGCAAGATCCTCTATGACCCACCTCCCAGAATATTGGAAATAAAAGCAAAACTAAACAAATGGGACCTAATGAAACTTAAAAGCTTTTGCACTACAAAGGAAACTATAAGTAAGATGAAAAGACAGCCCTCAGATTGGGAGAAAATAATAGCAAATGAAGAAACAGACAAAGGACTAATCTCAAAAATATACAAGCAACTCCTGCAGCTCAATTCCAGAAAAATAAATGACCCAATCAAAAAATGGGCCAAAGAACTAAACAGACATTTCTCCAAGGAAGACATACAGATGGCTAACAAACACATGAAAAGATGCTCAACATCACTCATTATTAGAGAAATGCAAATCAAAACCACAATGAGGTCCCATTACACGCCAGTCAGGATGGCTGCTATCCAAAAGTCTACAAGCAATAAATGCTGGAGAGGGTGTGGAGAAAAGGGAACCCTCTTACACTGTTGGTGGGAATGCAAACTAGTACAGCCGCTATGGAAAACAGTGTGGAGATTTCTTAAAAAACTGGACATAGAACTGCCATATGACCCAGCAATCCCACTTCTGGGCATACACACTGAGGAAACCAGATCTGAAAGAGACACATGCACCCCAATGTTCATTGCAGCACTGTTTATAATAGCCAGGACATGGAAGCAACCTAGATGCCCATCAGCAGATGAATGGATAAGGAAGCTGTGGTACATATATACCATGGAATATTACTCAGCCATTAAAAAGAATTCATTTGAACCAGTCCTAATGAGATGGATGAAGCTGGAGCCCCTTATACAGAGTGAAGTAAGCCAGAAAGATAAAGAACATTACAGCATACTGACACATGTATATGGAATTTAGAAAGGTGATAACGATAACCCTATATGCAGAACAGAAAAAGAGACACAGAAATACAGAACAGACTTTTGAACTTTGTGGGAGAATGTGAGGGTGGTATATTTCAAAAGAACAGCATGTAAACTATCTATGGTGAAACAGATCACCAGCCCAGGTGGGATGCACGAGACAAGTGCTCCGGCCTGGTGCACCGGGAAGACCCAGAGGAATCGGGTGGAGAGGGAGGTTGGAGGGGGGATCAGGATTGGGAATACATGTAAATCCATGGCTGATTCATATCAATGTATGACAAAAACCACTGGAAAAAAAAATAATAATAATGAAAATTAAAAAAAAAAATAAAAAAAAAAAAAAAGAAAATGGATAGGAGTCCCAGGATCCCTGTGGCACGTGGAAAGGGACCCTGGGTCTCCCGCCTCACGTGGAGACGCGTCCCAATTGCCATACCAAGACCCGAGGAGAATCCCGAGGTGTCCCTCGCACCTAGGCAGGAGTCCTGACGTCGCTGAACAAACACGTGTCGGGAAGGGCCCTCCCCGTCGTAACTCGAGAATATAAACCATTTTCCGGCCGCAGCTCGAGAAAAACCATGAGACTTCCCCTCGCCGCGAGATGAGGCCCGATTCCCCTGCACAGCGTGCAGAGCAATTCCGTGTTCCACATCAAACGTGAAAGGAGCCTTGATTTCCTTGATTGCACTCCAGAGAAAACCCAAGATCACTGTCTCAAGTCTAGAGGGATCCTGAGGTCACTGGAGCAACACGAAAGGGCTCCGTGGACCCCAAATCAACTCGAGATGAGAGCTTAGTCCCTGGCTTCGACTCAAGAGGAATACCAACTTTCCACAAGCACCTCAAGAGGCGGCTTCTCTCAGATACAGGTATGTGAGAGGACCCTGAGTTTGTGGCCTCAAGTGGAATGGACACCGAGATGCTCTGACTCGAAGTAAGGCCGGATATCCCTGCAGTGAATTGAATGCAGGCTCCTCTTGCATCTCCCAAGACGAAGGGATGTCTGAATCCCCTGTGGAGACCACAGAGAAAGACCTAGTTCTCCGCCTCATCGAGACCGGAGGCCTCACATCCTTTGAAAACTCGAGAGGTCCGCGGAGATCAATGCTTCCAAAGGAGACAATGCCTGACTCCTCTTGAAAATGGATAGGAGTCCCAGGATCCCTGTGGCACATGGAAAGGGACCGTGGGTGTCCCGCCTCACATGGAGACGCGTCCCAATTGCCATGCCAAGACTCGAGGAGAATCCCGAGGTGTCCCTCGCACCTAGGCAGGAGTCCTGACGTCGCTTAACAAAGACTAGTCTGGAAGGGCCCTCCCCGTCGTAACTCGAGAATATACCCCAGGTTCGGTCCGCAACTCGAGAAAAACCATGAGACTTCCCCCTCGCCGCGAGATGAGGCCCGATTCCCCTGCACTGCGTCCAGAGCAATTCTGTGTTCCACATCAAACGTGAAAGGAGCCTTGATTTCCTTGATGACACTCCAGGAAAACCCAAGATCACTGTCTCAAGTCTAGAGGGATAATGAGGTCACTGGAGCAACACGAAAGGGCTCCATCGACCCCAAATCAACTCGAGATGAGAGCTTAGTCCCTGGCTTCGACTCAAGAGGAATACCAACTTTCCACAAGCACCTCAAGAGGAGGCTTCTCTCAGCTACAGGTATGTGAGAGGGACCATGAGTTTGTGGCCTCAAGTGGAATGGACACCGAGATGCTCTGACTTGAAGTAAGGCCAGATATCCCTGCAGTGAATTGAATGCAGGCTCGTCTTGCATCTCCCAAGATGAAGGGATGTCTGAATCCCCTGTGGAGACAAAAGAGGAAGACCTTGTCCTCCGCCTCATCGCGACCGGAGGCCTCACATCCTTTGAAAATTCGAGAGGTCTGCGGAAATCAATGCTTCCAAAGGAGACGATGCCTGACCCTTCTTGAAAATGGATAGGAGTCCCAGGATCCCTGTGGCTCGTCGAAAGGGACACTGGGTCTCCTGCCTCACGTGGAGACGCGTCCCAATTGCCATGCCAAGACTCGAGGAGAATCCCGACGTGTCCCTCGCACCTAGGCAGGAGTCCTTATGTCGCTGAACAAACACGTGTCTGGAAGGGCCCTCCCCGTCGTAACTCGAGAATATACCCCAGCTTCCGGCCGCAACTCGAGAAAAACCATGAGACTTCCTCCTCGCCGCGAGATGAGGCCCGATTCACCTGCACTGCGTGCAGAGCAATTCCGTGTTCCACATCAAACGTGAAAGGAGCCTTGATTTCCTTGATGGCACTCTACAGAAAACCCAAGATCACTGGCTCAAGTCTAGAGGGATCCCGAGGTCACTGGAGCAACATGAAAGACTCCGTGGACCCCAATCAACTCGAGATGCGAGCTTAGTCCCTGGCTTCGACTCAACAGGAATACCAACTTTCCACAAGCACCTCAAGAGGAGGCTTCTCTCAGCAACAGGTATTTGAGAGGGACCCTGAGTTTGTGGCCTCATGTGGAATGGACACCGAGATGCTCTGATTCGAAGTAAGGCCGGATATCCCTGCAGTGAATGGAATGCAGGCTCGTCTTGCATCTCCCAAGACGAAGGGATGTCTGAATCCCCTGTGCAGACCACAGAGAAAGACCTAGTCCTCGGCCTCATCGCGACCGGAGGCCTCACATCCTTTGAAAACTCCAGAGGTCTGCGGAGATCAATGCTTCCAAAGGAGACGATGCCTGACTCCTCTTGAAAATGGATAGGAGTCCCAGGATCCCTGTGGCACGTCGAAAGGGACCCTGGGTCTCCCGCCTCACGTGGAGACGCGTCCCAATTGCCATGCCAAGACTCGAGGAGAATCCCGAGGTGTCCCTCGCACCTAGACAGTAGTCCTTATGTCGCTGAACAAACACGTGTCTGGAAGGGCCCTCCTCGTCGTAACTCGAGAATATACCCCAGGTTCCGGCCCCAACTCGAGAAAAACCATGAGACTTCCCCCTCGTCGCGAGATGAGGCCCGATTCCCCTGCACTGTGTCCAGAGCAATTCCGTGTTCCACATCAAACGTGAAAGGAGCCTTGATTTCCTTGATGGCACTACAGAGAAAACCCAAGATCACTGTCTCAAGTCTAGAGGGATCCTGAGGTCACTGGAGCAACACGAAAGGGCTCCGTGGACCCCAAATCAACTCGAGATGAGAGCTTAGTCCCTGGCTTGGACTCAAGAGGAATACGAACTGTCCACAAGCCCCTCAAGAGGAGGCTTCTCTCAGCTACAGGTATGTGAGAGGGACCCTGATTTTGTGGCCTCAAGTGGAATGGACACCGAGATGCTCTGACTCGAAGTAAGGCCGGATATGCCTGCAGTGAATTGAATGCAGGCTCGTCTTGCATCTTCCAAGACGAAGGGATGTCTGAATCCCCTGTGAAGACCAACGAGAAAGACCGAGTTCTCTGCCTCATCGCGACCGGAGGCCTCACATCCTTTGAAAACTCGAGAGGTCCGCGGAGATCAATGCTTCCAAAGGAGACGATGCCTGACTCCTCTTGAAAATGGATAGGAGTCCCAGGATCCCTGTTGCACGTGGAAAGGGAACCTGGGTCTCCCGCCTCACGTGGAGACGCGTCCCAATTGCCATGCCAAGACTCGAGGAGAATCCCGAGGTGTCCCTCGCACCTAGGCAGGAGTCCTGACGTCGCTGAACAAACACGTGTCTGGAAGGGCCCTCCCTGTCGTAACTCGAGAATATACCCCAGATTCCGGCCGCAACTCGAAAAAGACCATGAAACTTCCCCCTTGCCGCGAGATGAGGCCCGATTCCCCTGCACTGCGTGCAGAGCAATTCCGTATTCCACATCAAAAGTGAAAGGAGCCTTGATTTCCTTGATGGCACTACAGAGAAAACCCAAGATCACTGTCTCAAGTCTAGAGGGATCCTGAGGTCACTGGAGCAAAACGAAAGGGCTCCGTGGACCCCAAATCAACTCGAGATGAGAGCTTAGTCCCTGGCTTCGAATCAAGAGGAATACCAACTTTCCACAAGCACGTCAAGAGGAGGCTTCTCTGAGCTACACGTATGTGAGTGGGACCCTGAGTTTGTGGCCTCAAGTGGAATGGACACCGAGATGCTCTGACTCGAAGTAAGGCCGGATATCCCGGCAGTGAATTGAAAGCAGGCTCGTCTTGCATCTCCCAAGACGAAGGGATGTCTGAATCCCCTGTGGAGACGACAGAGAAAGACCGAGTTCTCCGCCTCATCGAGACCGGAGGCCTCACATCCTTTGAAAACTCGAGAGGTCCGCGGAGATCAATGCTTCCAAAGGAGACGATGCCGGACTCCTCTTGAAAATGGATAGGAGTCCCAGGATCCCTGTGGCACGTGGAAAGGGACCCTGGGTCTCCCGCCTCACGTGGAAACGCGTCCCAATTGCCATGCCAAGACTCGAGGAGAATCCCGAGGTGTCCCTCGCACCTAGGCAGGAGTCCTGACGTCGCTGAACAAACACGTGTCTGCAAATGCCCTCCCCGTCCTAACTCGAGAATATACCCCACGTTCCGGCCGCAACTTGAGAAAAACCATGATACATCCCCCTTGCCGCGAGATTAGGCCCGATTCCCCTGCACTGCGTGCAGAGCAATTCCGTGTTCCACATCAAAGTGGAAAGGAGCCCTGATTTCCTTGATGGCACTCCAGAGAAAACCCAAGATCACTGTCTCAAGTCTAGAGGGATCCTGAGGTCACTGGAGCAACAGGAAACGTCTCCGTGGACCCCAAATCAACTCGAGATGAGAGCTTAGTCCCTGGCTTCGACTCAAGAAGAATACCAACTTTCCACAAGCACCTCAAGACGAGGCTTCTCTCAGCTACAGTTATGTGAGAGGGACCCTGAGTTTGTGGTCTCAAGTGGAATGGACACCGAGATGCTCTGACTCGAAGTAAGGCCGGATATCCCTGCAGTGAATTGAATGCCGGCTCGTCTTGCATCTCCCAAGACGAAGGGATGTCTGAATCCCCTCTGGAGACGACAGAGAAAGAAGTAGTCCTCCACCTCATCGCGTCCGGAGGCCTCACATCCTTTGAAAACTCGAGAGGTCCACGGAGATCAATGCTTCCAAAGGAGACGATGCCTGACTCCTTTTGAAAATGGATAGGAGTCCCAGGATCCCTATGGCACGTGGAAAGGGACCCTGGGTCTCCCGCCTCACGTGGAGACGCGTTCCAATTGCCATGCCAAGACTCGAGGAGAATCCCGAGGTGTCCCTCGCACCTAGGCAGGAGTCCTGACGTCGCTGAACAAACACGTGTCTGGAAGGGCCCTCCCCATCGTAACTCGAGAATATACCCCAGGTTGGGGCCGCAACTCGAGAAAAACCATGAGATTTCCCTCTCGCCGCGAGATGAGGACCGATTCCCCTGCACTGCGTGCAGAGCAATTCCGTGTTCGACATAAAACGTGAAAGGAGCCTTGATTTCCTTGATGGCACTCCAGAGAAAACCCAAGATCACTGTCTCAAGTCTAGAGGGATCCTGAGGTCACTGGACCAACAGGAAAGGACTCCGTGGACCCCAAATCAACTCGAGATGAGAGCTTAGTCCCTGGCTTAGACTCAAGAGGAATACCAACATTCCACAAGCAACTCAAGAGGAGGCTTCTCTCAGCTACAGGTATATTTGAGGGACCACGAGTTTGTGGCCTCAAGTGGAATGGACACCGAGATGCTCTGACTCGAAGTAAGGCCGGATATCCTTGCAGTGAATTGAATGCAGGCTCGTCTTGCATCTCCCAATACGAAGGGATGTCTGAATCCCTTGTGGAGACCACAGAGAAAGACCTATCCTCCGCCTCATCGCGACCGTAGGCCTCATATATTTTGAAAACTCGAGAGGACTGCAGAGATCAATGCTTCCAAAGGAGACTATGCCCGACTCCTCTTGAAAATGGATAGGAGTCCCAGGATCCCTGTGGCACGTGGAAAAGGTCACTGGGTCTCCCGCCTCACGTGGAGAAGCATCCCAATTGCCATGCCAAGACTCGAGGAGTTTCCCGAGGTGTCCCTTGCACCTAGGCAGGAGTCCTGACGTCGCTGAACAAACATGTGTTTGGAAGGGCCCTCCCCGTCGTAACTCGAGAATATACCCCAGGTTCCGGCCGCAACTCGAGAAAAACCATGATACTTCCCCTCGCCGCGAAATGAGGCCCGATTCCCCTGCCCTGCGTGCAGACCAATTCCGTGTTACATATCAAAAGTGAAAGGAGCCTTGATTTCCTTGATGGCACTACAGAGAAAACCCAAGATCACTGTCTCTAGTCTAGAGGGTTCCTGAGGTCACTGTAGCAACACGAAAGGGCTCCGTGGACCCCAAATCAACTCGAGATGAGAGCTTAGTCCCTGGCTTCGACTCAAGAGGAATACCAACTTTCCACAAGCACCTCAAGAGGAGGCTTCTCGCAGCCACAGGTATGTGAGAGGGCCCCTGAGTTTGTGGACTCAAGTGGAATGGACAACGAGATGCTCTGACTCGAAGTAAGGCCGAATATCCCTGCAGTGAATTGAATGCAGGCTCGTCTTGCATCTCCCAAGACGAAGGGATGTCTGAATCCCCTGTGGAGACGACAGAGAAAGACCTAGTCCTCCACCTCATCGAGACCGGAGGCATCACATCCTTTCAAAATTCGAGAGGTATGCGGAGATCAATGCTTCCAAAGGAGTCGATGCCTGACTCTTCTTGAAAATGGATAGGAGTCCCAGGATCCCTGTGGCACGTGGAAAGGGACCCTGGGTCTCCCGCCTCACTTGGAGACGCATCCCAATTGCGATGCCAAGACTCGTGAAAAATCCCGAGGTGTCCCTCGCACCTAGGCAGGAGTCCTGACTTCGCTGAACAAACACGTGTCTGGAAGGGCCCTCCCCGTCGTTACTCGAGAATATACGCCAGGTTCCGGCCGCAACTCGAGAAAAACCATGAGACTTCCCCCTCGCCCCGAGATGAGGCCCGAATCCCCTGCACTGCGTGCAGAGCAATTCCGTGTTCCACATCAAACGTGAAAGGAGCCTTGATTTCCTTGATGGCACTCCAGAGAAAACCCAAGATGACTGTCTCAAGTCTAGAGGGATCCTGAGGTCACTGGAGCAACACGAAAGGGATCCGTATAACCCAAATCAACTCGAGATGAGAGCTTAGTCCCTGGCTTAGACTCAAGAGGAATACCAACTTTCCACAAGCACCTCAAGAGGAGGCTTCTCTCAGCTACAGGTATGTGAGAGGAACCCTGAGTTTGTGGCCTCAAGTGCAATGGACACCGAGATGCTCTGACTCGAAATAAGGCCGGATATCCCTTCAGTGAATTGAATGCAGGCTCGTCTTGCATCTCCCAAGACAAAGGGATGTCTGAATCCCCTGTGGAGACCACAGAGAAAGACCTAGTCCTCCGCCTCATCGTGACAGGAGGCCTCACATCCTTTGAAAACTCGAGAGGTCTGCAGAGATCAATGCTTCCAAAGTAGACGATGCCTGACTCCTCTTGAAAATGGATAGGAGTCCCAGGATCCCTGTGGCACGTGGAAAGGGACACTGGGTCTCCCGCCTCACGTGGAGACGCGTCCCAATTGCCATGCCAAGACTCGAGGACAATCACGAGGTGTCCCTCGCACCTAGGCAGGTGTCCTGACGTCGCTGAACAAACACGTGTCTGGAAGGGCCCTCCCCGTCGTAACTCGAGAATATAACCCAGGTTCCGGCCGCAACTCGAGAAAAACCATGAGACTTCCCCCTCGCCGCGAGATGAGGCCCGATTCCCCTGCCCTGCGTGCAGAGCAATTCGGTATTCCACATCAAAAATGAAAGGAGCCTTAATTTCCTTGATGGCACTACAGAGAAAACCCAAGATCACTGTCTCAAGTCTAGAGGGATCCTGAGGTCACTGGAGCAACAGGAAAGGGCTCCGTGGACCCCAAATCAACTCGAGATGAGAGCTTAGTCCCTGGCTTGGACTCAAGAGGAATACGAACTTTCCACAAGCCCCTCAAGAGGAGGCTTCTCTCAGCTACAGGTATGTGAGAGGGACCCTGATTTTGTGGCATCAAGTGGAATGGACCCCGAGATGCTCTGACTCGAAGTAAGGCCGGATATGCCTGCAGTGAATTGAATGCAGGCTCGTCTTGCGTCTCCCAAGACGAAGGGTTGTCTGAATCCCCTGTGGAGACCACAGAGAAAGACCTAGTTCTCCGCCTCATCGCGACCGGAGGCCTCACATCCTTTGAAAATTCGAGAGGTCCGCGGAGATCAATGCTTCCAAAGGAGAAGATGCCTGACTCTTCTTGAAAATGGATAGGAGTCCCAGGATCCCTGTGGCACGTGGAAAGGATCCCTGGGTCTCCCGCCTCACGTGGAGACGCGTCCCAATTGCCATGCCAAGACTCGAGGAGAATCCCGAGGTGTCCCTCGCACCTAGGCAGGAGTCCTGACGTCGCTGAACAAACACGTGTCTGGAAGGGCCCTCCCCGTCGTAACTCGGGAATATACCCCAGGTTGGGGCCGCAACTCGAGAAAAACCATGAGATTTCCCCCTCGCCGCGAGAAGAGGCCCGATTCCCCTGCACTGCGTGCAGAGCAATTCCGTGTTCCACATAAAACGTGAAAGGAGCCTTGATTTCCTTGATGGCACTCCAGAGAAAACCCAAGATCACTGTCTCAAGTCTAGAGGGATCCGGAGGTCACTGGACCAACAGGAAAGGACTCCGTGGACCCCAAATCAACTCGAGATGAGAGCTTAGTCCCTGGCTTAGACTCAAGAGGAATACCAACATTCCACAAGCAACTCAAGAGGAGGCTTCTCTCAGCTACAGGTATATTTGAGGGACCCCGAGTTTGTGGCCTCAAGTGGAATGGACACCGAGATGCTCTGACTCGAAGTAAGGCCGGATATCCCTGCAGTGAATTGAATGCAGGCTCGTCTTGCATCTCCCAATACAAAGGGATGTCTGAATCCCTTGTGGAGACCACAGAGAAAGACCTATCCTCCACCTCATCGCGACCGTAGGCCTCATATATTTTGAAAACTCGAGAGGACTGCAGAGATCAATGCTTCCAAAGGAGACTATGCCCGACTCCTCTTGAAAATGGATAGGAGTCCCAGGATCCCTGTGGCACGTGGAAAAGGTCACTGGGTCTCCCGCCTCACGTGGAGAAGCATCCCAATTGCCATGCCAAGACTCGAGGAGATTCCCGAGGTGTCCCTTGCACCTAGGCAGGAGTCCTGACGTCGCTGAACAAACATGTGTTTGGAAGGGCCCTCCCCGTCGTAACTCGAGAATATACCCAAGGTTCCGGCCGCAACTCGAGAAAAACCATGAGACTTCCCCTCGCCGCGAAATGAGGCCCGATTCCCCTGAACTGCGTGCAGAGCAATTCCGTGTTACATATCAAAAGTGAAAGGAGCCTTGATTTCCTTGATGGCACTACAGAGAAAACCCAAGATCACTGTCTCTAGTCTAGAGGGTTCCTGAGGTCACTGTAGCAACACGAAAGGGCTCCGTGGACCCCAAATCAACTCGAGATGAGAGCTTAGTCCCTGGCTTCGACTCAAGAGGAATACCAACTTTCCACAAGCACCTCAAGAGGAGGCTTCTCGCAGCCACAGGTATGTGAGAGGGCCCCTGAGTTTGTGGACTCAAGTGGAATGGACAACGAGATGCTCTGACTCGAAGTAAGGCCGAATATCCCTGCAGTGAATTGAATGCAGGCTCGTCTTGCATCTCCCAAGACGAAGGGATGTCTGAATCCCCTGTGGAGACGACAGAGAAAGACCTAGTCCTCCACCTCATCGAGACCGGAGGCATCACATCCTTTCAAAATTCGAGAGGTATGCGGAGATCAATGCTTCCAAAGGAGACGATGCCTGACTCTTCTTGAAAATGGATAGGAGTCCCAGGATCCCTGTGGCACGTGGAAAGGGACCCTGGGTCTCCCGCCTCACGTGGAGACGCATCCCAATTGCGATGCCAAGACTCGTGAAAAATCCCGAGGTGTCCCTCGCACCTAGGCAGGAGTCCTGACTTCGCTGAACAAACACGTGTCTGGAAGGGCCCTCCCCGTCGTTACTCGAGAATATACCCCAGGTTCCGGCCGCAACTCGAGAAAAACCATGAGACTTCCCCCTCGCCGCGAGATGAGGCCCGATTCCCCTGCACTGCGTGCAGAGCAATTCCGAGTTCCTCATCAAAAATGAAAGGAGCCTTGATTTCCTTGATGGCACTCCAGAGAAAACCCAAGATCACTGTCTCAAGTCTAGAGGGATCCTGAGGTCACTGGAGCAACACGAAAGTTCTCCGTGGACCCAAAATCAACTCGAGATGAGAGCTTAGTCCCTGGCTTCGACTCAAGAGGAATACCAACTTTCCACAAGCAGCTCAAGATGAGGCTTCTCTCAGCTAGAGGTATGTGAGAGGGACCCTGAGTTTGTGGCCTCAAGTGGAATGGACACCGAGATGCTCTGACTCGAAGTAAGGCCGGATATCCCTGCAGTGAATTGAATGCAGGCTCGTCTTGCATCTCCCAAGACGAAGGGATGTCTGAATCCTCTGTGGAGACCACAGAGAAAGACCTAGTCCTCCGCCTCATCGCGACCGGAGGCCTCACATCCTTTGAATACTCGAGACGTCCGCGGAGATCAATGTTTCCAAAGGAGACGATGCCTGACTCCTCTTGAAAATGGATAGGAGTCCCAGGATCCCTGTGGCACGTGGAAAGGGAACCTGGGTCTCCCGCCTCACGTGGAGACGCGTCCAAATTGCCATGCCAAGACTCGAGGAGAATCCCTAGGTGTCCCTCGCACCTAGGCAGGCGTCCTGACGTCGCTGAACAAACCCGTGTCTGGAAGGGCCCTCCCCGTCGTTACTCGAGAATATACCCCAGGTTCCGGCCGCAACTCGAGAAAAACCATGAGACTTCCCCCTCCCCGCAGGATGAGGCCCGATTCCCCTGCACTGCGTGCAAACCAATTCCGTGTTCCACATCAAACGTGAAAGGAGCCTTGATTTCCTTAATGGCACTCCAGAGAAAACCCAAGATCACTGTCTGAAGTCTAGAGGGATCCTGAGGTCACTGAAGCAACACGAAAGGGCTCCGTGGACCCCAAATCAACTCGAGATGAGAGCTTAGTCCCTGGCTTCGACTCAAGAGGAATATCAACTTTCCACAAGCACCTCAAGAGGAGGCTTCTCTCAGCTACAGGTATGTGAGAGGGCCCATGAGTTTGTGGTCTCAAGTGGAATGGACACCGAGATGCTCTGACTCGAAATAAGGCCGAATATCCCTGCAGTGAATTGAATGCAGGCTCGTCTTGCATCTCCCAAGACGAAGGGATGTCTGAATCCCCTGTGGAGACGACAGAGAAAGACCTAGTCCTCCACCTCATCGAGACCGGAGGCATCACATCCTTTCAAAATTCGAGAGGTATGCGGAGATCAATGCTTCCAAAGGAGTCGATGCCTGACTCTTCTTGAAAATGGATAGGAGTCCCAGGATCCCTGTGGCACGTGGAAAGGGACCCTCGGTCTCCCGCCTCACGTGGAGACGCATCCCAATTGCCATGCCAAGACTCGTGAAAAATCCCGAGGTGTCCCTCGCACCTAGGCAGGAGTCCTGACTTCGCTGAACAAACACGTGTCTGGAAGGGCCCTCCCCGTCGTTACTCGAGAATATAACCCAGGTTCCGGCCGCAACTCGAGAAAAACCATGAGACTTCCCCCTCGCCGCGAGATGAGGCCCGATTCCCCTGCACTGCGTGCAGAGCAATTCCTTGTTCCACATCAAACGAGAAAGGAGCCTTGATTTCCTTGATGGCACTCCAGAGAAAACAAAAGATCACTGTCTCAAGTCTAGAGGGATCCTGAGGTCACAGGAGCAACACGATAGGGCTCCGTGGACCCCAAATCTACTCGAGATGAGAGCTTAGTCCCTGGCTTCGACTCAAGAGGAATTTCATCTTTCCACAAGCACCTCAAGAGGAGTCTTCTCTCAGCCACAGGCATGTGACAGGGACCCTGAGTTTGTGGCCTCATGTGGAAGGGACAACGAGATGCACTGATTCGAAGTAAGGCCGGAGATCCCAGCAGTGAATTGAATGCAGGCTCGTCTTGCATCTCCCACGACGAAGGGATGTCTGAATCCCCTGTGGAGACCACAGAGAAAGACCTAGTTCTCCGCCTCATCGGGACCGGAGGCCTCACATACTTTGAAAACTCGAGAGGTTCGCGGAGATCAATGCTTCCAAAGGAGACGATGCCTGACTCCTCTTGAAAATGGATAGGAGTCCCAGGAGCCGTGTGGCATGTGGAAAGTTACACTGGGTCTCCCGCCTCACGTGGAGACGCGTCCCAATTGCCATGCCAAGACTCGAGGAGAATCCCGAGGTGTCCTCGCACCTAGGCAGGAGTCCTGACGTCGCTGAACAAACACGTGTCTGGAAGGGCCCTCCCCGTCGTAACTCGAGAATATACCCCAGGTTCCGGCCGCAACTGGAGAAAAACCGTGAGACTTCCCCCGCGCCGCGAGATGAAGCCCGATTCCCCTGCACTGCGTGCAGAGCAATTCCGTGTTCCACATCAAACGAGAAAGGAGCCTTGATTTCCTTGATGGCACTCCAGAGAAAACCCAAGATCACTGTCTCAAGGCTAGAGGGATCCTGAGGTCACTGTAGCAACACGAAAGGGCTCCATGGACCCCAAATCAACTCTAGATGAGAGCTTATTCCCTGGCTTCGACTCAAGAGGAATACCAACTTTCCACAAGCACCTCAAGAGGAGGCTTCTCTTAGCTACAGGTATGTGAGAGGGACCCTTAGTTTGTGGCCTCAAGTGGAATGGACACCGCGATGCTCTGACTCGAATTAAGGCCGGATATCCCTGCAGTGAATTGAATGCAGGCTCGTCTTGCATCTCCCAAGACGAAGGAATGTCTGAATCCCCTGTGGAGACGACAGAGAAAGACCTAGTCCTCTGCCTCATCGCGACCGGAGACATCACATCCTTTGAAAAATCGAGAGGTCCGCGGAGATCAATGCTTCCAAAGGAGACGATGCCTGACTCCTCTTGAAAATGGATAGGAGTCCCAGGATCCCTGTGGCACGTCGAAAGGGACCCTGGGTCTCCCGCCTCACGTGGAGACGCGTCCCAATTGCCATGCCAAGACTCGAGGAGAATCCCGAGGTGTCCCTCGCACCTAGACAGTAGTCCTTATGTCGCTGAACAAACACGTGTCTGGAAGGGCCCTCCTCGTCGTAACTCGAGAATATACCCCAGGTTCCGGCCCCAACTCGAGAAAAACCATGAGACTTCCCCCTCGTCGCGAGATGAGGCCCGATTCCCCTGCACTGTGTCCAGAGCAATTCCGTGTTCCACATCAAACGTGAAAGGAGCCTTGATTTCCTTGATGGCACTACAGAGAAAACCCAAGATCACTGTCTCAAGTCTAGAGGGATCCTGAGGTCACTGGAGCAACACGAAAGGGCTCCGTGGACCCCAAATCAACTCGAGATGAGAGCTTAGTCCCTGGCTTGGACTCAAGAGGAATACGAACTGTCCACAAGCCCCTCAAGAGGAGGCTTCTCTCAGCTACAGGTATGTGAGAGGGACCCTGATTTTGTGGCCTCAAGTGGAATGGACACCGAGATGCTCTGACTCGAAGTAAGGCCGGATATGCCTGCAGTGAATTGAATGCAGGCTCGTCTTGCATCTCCCAAGACGAAGGGATGTCTGAATCCCCTGTGAAGACCAACGAGAAAGACCGAGTTCTCTGCCTCATCGCGACCGGAGGCCTCACATCCTTTGAAAACTCGAGAGGTCCGCGGAGATCAATGCTTCCAAAGGAGACGATGCCTGACTCCTCTTGAAAATGGATAGGAGTCCCAGGATCCCTGTTGCACGTGGAAAGGGAACCTGGGTCTCCCGCCTCACGTGGAGACGCGTCCCAATTGCCATGCCAAGACTCGAGGAGAATCCCGAGGTGTCCCTCGCACCTAGGCAGGAGTCCTGACGTCGCTGAACAAACACGTGTCTGGAAGGGCCCTCCCTGTCGTAACTCGAGAATATACCCCAGGTTCCGGCCGCAACTCGAAAAAGACCATGAAACTTCCCCCTTGCCGCGAGATGAGGCCCGATTCCCCTGCACTGCGTGCAGAGCAATTCCGTATTCCACATCAAAAGTGAAAGGAGCCTTGATTTCCTTGATGGCACTACAGAGAAAACCCAAGATCACTGTCTCAAGTCTAGAGGGATCCTGAGGTCACTGGAGCAAAACGAAAGGGCTCCGTGGACCCCAAATCAACTCGAGATGAGAGCTTAGTCCCTGGCTTCGAATCAAGAGGAATACCAACTTTCCACAAGCACGTCAAGAGGAGGCTTCTCTGAGCTACACGTATGTGAGTGGGACCCTGAGTTTGTGGCCTCAAGTGGAATGGACACCGAGATGCTCTGACTCGAAGTAAGGCCGGATATCCCGGCAGTGAATTGAAAGCAGGCTCGTCTTGCATCTCCCAAGACGAAGGGATGTCTGAATCCCCTGTGGAGACGACAGAGAAAGACCGAGTTCTCCGCCTCATCGAGACCGGAGGCCTCACATCCTTTGAAAACTCGAGAGGTCCGCGGAGATCAATGCTTCCAAAGGAGACGATGCCGGACTCCTCTTGAAAATGGATAGGAGTCCCAGGATCCCTGTGGCACGTGGAAAGGGACCCTGGGTCTCCCGCCTCACGTGGAAACGCGTCCCAATTGCCATGCCAAGACTCGAGGAGAATCCCGAGGTGTCCCTCGCACCTAGGCAGGAGTCCTGACGTCGCTGAACAAACACGTGTCTGCAAATGCCCTCCCCGTCCTAACTCGAGAATATACCCCACGTTCCGGCCGCAACTTGAGAAAAACCATGATACATCCCCCTTGCCGCGAGATTAGGCCCGATTCCCCTGCACTGCGTGCAGAGCAATTCCGTGTTCCACATCAAAGTGGAAAGGAGCCCTGATTTCCTTGATGGCACTCCAGAGAAAACCCAAGATCACTGTCTCAAGTCTAGAGGGATCCTGAGGTCACTGGAGCAACAGGAAACGTCTCCGTGGACCCCAAATCAACTCGAGATGAGAGCTTAGTCCCTGGCTTCGACTCAAGAAGAATACCAACTTTCCACAAGCACCTCAAGACGAGGCTTCTCTCAGCTACAGTTATGTGAGAGGGACCCTGAGTTTGTGGCCTCAAGTGGAATGGACACCGAGATGCTCTGACTCGAAGTAAGGCCGGATATCCCTGCAGTGAATTGAATGCCGGCTCGTCTTGCATCTCCCAAGACGAAGGGATGTCTGAATCCCCTCTGGAGACGACAGAGAAAGAAGTAGTCCTCCACCTCATCGCGTCCGGAGGCCTCACATCCTTTGAAAACTCGAGAGGTCCACGGAGATCAATGCTTCCAAAGGAGACGATGCCTGACTCCTTTTGAAAATGGATAGGAGTCCCAGGATCCCTATGGCACGTGGAAAGGGACCCTGGGTCTCCCGCCTCACGTGGAGACGCGTTCCAATTGCCATGCCAAGACTCGAGGAGAATCCCGAGGTGTCCCTCGCACCTAGGCAGGAGTCCTGACGTCGCTGAACAAACACGTGTCTGGAAGGGCCCTCCCCATCGTAACTCGAGAATATACCCCAGGTTGGGGCCGCAACTCGAGAAAAACCATGAGATTTCCCTCTCGCCGCGAGATGAGGACCGATTCCCCTGCACTGCGTGCAGAGCAATTCCGTGTTCGACATAAAACGTGAAAGGAGCCTTGATTTCCTTGATGGCACTCCAGAGAAAACCCAAGATCACTGTCTCAAGTCTAGAGGGATCCTGAGGTCACTGGACCAACAGGAAAGGACTCCGTGGACCCCAAATCAACTCGAGATGAGAGCTTAGTCCCTGGCTTAGACTCAAGAGGAATACCAACATTCCACAAGCAACTCAAGAGGAGGCTTCTCTCAGCTACAGGTATATTTGAGGGACCACGAGTTTGTGGCCTCAAGTGGAATGGACACCGAGATGCTCTGACTCGAAGTAAGGCCGGATATCCTTGCAGTGAATTGAATGCAGGCTCGTCTTGCATCTCCCAATACGAAGGGATGTCTGAATCCCTTGTGGAGACCACAGAGAAAGACCTATCCTCCGCCTCATCGCGACCGTAGGCCTCATATATTTTGAAAACTCGAGAGGACTGCAGAGATCAATGCTTCCAAAGGAGACTATGCCCGACTCCTCTTGAAAATGGATAGGAGTCCCAGGATCCCTGTGGCACGTGGAAAAGGTCACTGGGTCTCCCGCCTCACGTGGAGAAGCATCCCAATTGCCATGCCAAGACTCGAGGAGTTTCCCGAGGTGTCCCTTGCACCTAGGCAGGAGTCCTGACGTCGCTGAACAAACATGTGTTTGGAAGGGCCCTCCCCGTCGTAACTCGAGAATATACCCCAGGTTCCGGCCGCAACTCGAGAAAAACCATGATACTTCCCCTCGCCGCGAAATGAGGCCCGATTCCCCTGCCCTGCGTGCAGACCAATTCCGTGTTACATATCAAAAGTGAAAGGAGCCTTGATTTCCTTGATGGCACTACAGAGAAAACCCAAGATCACTGTCTCTAGTCTAGAGGGTTCCTGAGGTCACTGTAGCAACACGAAAGGGCTCCGTGGACCCCAAATCAACTCGAGATGAGAGCTTAGTCCCTGGCTTCGACTCAAGAGGAATACCAACTTTCCACAAGCACCTCAAGAGGAGGCTTCTCGCAGCCACAGGTATGTGAGAGGGCCCCTGAGTTTGTGGACTCAAGTGGAATGGACAACGAGATGCTCTGACTCGAAGTAAGGCCGAATATCCCTGCAGTGAATTGAATGCAGGCTCGTCTTGCATCTCCCAAGACGAAGGGATGTCTGAATCCCCTGTGGAGACGACAGAGAAAGACCTAGTCCTCCACCTCATCGAGACCGGAGGCATCACATCCTTTCAAAATTCGAGAGGTATGCGGAGATCAATGCTTCCAAAGCAGTCGATGCCTGACTCTTCTTGAAAATGGATAGGAGTCCCAGGATCCCTGTGGCACGTGGAAAGGGACCCTGGGTCTCCCGCCTCACTTGGAGACGCATCCCAATTGCGATGCCAAGACTCGTGAAAAATCCCGAGGTGTCCCTCGCACCTAGGCAGGAGTCCTGACTTCGCTGAACAAACACGTGTCTGGAAGGGCCCTCCCCGTCGTTACTCGAGAATATACGCCAGGTTCCGGCCGCAACTCGAGAAAAACCATGAGACTTCCCCCTCGCCCCGAGATGAGGCCCGAATCCCCTGCACTGCGTGCAGAGCAATTCCGTGTTCCACATCAAACGTGAAAGGAGCCTTGATTTCCTTGATGGCACTCCAGAGAAAACCCAAGATGACTGTCTCAAGTCTAGAGGGATCCTGAGGTCACTGGAGCAACACGAAAGGGATCCGTATAACCCAAATCAACTCGAGATGAGAGCTTAGTCCCTGGCTTAGACTCAAGAGGAATACCAACTTTCCACAAGCACCTCAAGAGGAGGCTTCTCTCAGCTACAGGTATGTGAGAGGAACCCTGAGTTTGTGGCCTCAAGTGCAATGGACACCGAGATGCTCTGACTCGAAATAAGGCCGGATATCCCTTCAGTGAATTGAATGCAGGCTCGTCTTGCATCTCCCAAGACAAAGGGATGTCTGAATCCCCTGTGGAGACCACAGAGAAAGACCTAGTCCTCCGCCTCATCGTGACAGGAGGCCTCACATCCTTTGAAAACTCGAGAGGTCTGCAGAGATCAATGCTTCCAAAGTAGACGATGCCTGACTCCTCTTGAAAATGGATAGGAGTCCCAGGATCCCTGTGGCACGTGGAAAGGGACACTGGGTCTCCCGCCTCACGTGGAGACGCGTCCCAATTGCCATGCCAAGACTCGAGGACAATCACGAGGTGTCCCTCGCACCTAGGCAGGTGTCCTGACGTCGCTGAACAAACACGTGTCTGGAAGGGCCCTCCCCGTCGTAACTCGAGAATATAACCCAGGTTCCGGCCGCAACTCGAGAAAAACCATGAGACTTCCCCCTCGCCGCGAGATGAGGCCCGATTCCCCTGCCCTGCGTGCAGAGCAATTCGGTATTCCACATCAAAAATGAAAGGAGCCTTAATTTCCTTGATGGCACTACAGAGAAAACCCAAGATCACTGTCTCAAGTCTAGAGGGATCCTGAGGTCACTGGAGCAACAGGAAAGGGCTCCGTGGACCCCAAATCAACTCGAGATGAGAGCTTAGTCCCTGGCTTGGACTCAAGAGGAATACGAACTTTCCACAAGCCCCTCAAGAGGAGGCTTCTCTCAGCTACAGGTATGTGAGAGGGACCCTGATTTTGTGGCATCAAGTGGAATGGACACCGAGATGCTCTGACTCGAAGTAAGGCCGGATATGCCTGCAGTGAATTGAATGCAGGCTCGTCTTGCGTCTCCCAAGACGAAGGGTTGTCTGAATCCCCTGTGGAGACCACAGAGAAAGACCTAGTTCTCCGCCTCATCGCGACCGGAGGCCTCACATCCTTTGAAAATTCGAGAGGTCCGCGGAGATCAATGCTTCCAAAGGAGAAGATGCCTGACTCTTCTTGAAAATGGATAGGAGTCCCAGGATCCCTGTGGCACGTGGAAAGGATCCCTGGGTCTCCCGCCTCACGTGGAGACGCGTCCCAATTGCCATGCCAAGACTCGAGGAGAATCCCGAGGTGTCCCTCGCACCTAGGCAGGAGTCCTGACGTCGCTGAACAAACACGTGTCTGGAAGGGCCCTCCCCGTCGTAACTCGGGAATATACCCCAGGTTGGGGCCGCAACTCGAGAAAAACCATGAGATTTCCCCCTCGCCGCGAGAAGAGGCCCGATTCCCCTGCACTGCGTGCAGAGCAATTCCGTGTTCCACATAAAACGTGAAAGGAGCCTTGATTTCCTTGATGGCACTCCAGAGAAAACCCAAGATCACTGTCTCAAGTCTAGAGGGATCCGGAGGTCACTGGACCAACAGGAAAGGACTCCGTGGACCCCAAATCAACTCGAGATGAGAGCTTAGTCCCTGGCTTAGACTCAAGAGGAATACCAACATTCCACAAGCAACTCAAGAGGAGGCTTCTCTCAGCTACAGGTATATTTGAGGGACCCCGAGTTTGTGGCCTCAAGTGGAATGGACACCGAGATGCTCTGACTCGAAGTAAGGCCGGATATCCCTGCAGTGAATTGAATGCAGGCTCGTCTTGCATCTCCCAATACAAAGGGATGTCTGAATCCCTTGTGGAGACCACAGAGAAAGACCTATCCTCCACCTCATCGCGACCGTAGGCCTCATATATTTTGAAAACTCGAGAGGACTGCAGAGATCAATGCTTCCAAAGGAGACTATGCCCGACTCCTCTTGAAAATGGATAGGAGTCCCAGGATCCCTGTGGCACGTGGAAAAGGTCACTGGGTCTCCCGCCTCACGTGGAGAAGCATCCCAATTGCCATGCCAAGACTCGAGGAGATTCCCGAGGTGTCCCTTGCACCTAGGCAGGAGTCCTGACGTCGCTGAACAAACATGTGTTTGGAAGGGCCCTCCCCGTCGTAACTCGAGAATATACCCCAGGTTCCGGCCGCAACTCGAGAAAAACCATGAGACTTCCCCTCGCCGCGAAATGAGGCCCGATTCCCCTGAACTGCGTGCAGAGCAATTCCGTGTTACATATCAAAAGTGAAAGGAGCCTTGATTTCCTTGATGGCACTACAGAGAAAACCCAAGATCACTGTCTCTAGTCTAGAGGGTTCCTGAGGTCACTGTAGCAACACGAAAGGGCTCCGTGGACCCCAAATCAACTCGAGATGAGAGCTTAGTCCCTGGCTTCGACTCAAGAGGAATACCAACTTTCCACAAGCACCTCAAGAGGAGGCTTCTCGCAGCCACAGGTATGTGAGAGGGCCCCTGAGTTTGTGGACTCAAGTGGAATGGACAACGAGATGCTCTGACTCGAAGTAAGGCCGAATATCCCTGCAGTGAATTGAATGCAGGCTCGTCTTGCATCTCCCAAGACGAAGGGATGTCTGAATCCCCTGTGGAGACGACAGAGAAAGACCTAGTCCTCCACCTCATCGAGACCGGAGGCATCACATCCTTTCAAAATTCGAGAGGTATGCGGAGATCAATGCTTCCAAAGGAGACGATGCCTGACTCTTCTTGAAAATGGATAGGAGTCCCAGGATCCCTGTGGCACGTGGAAAGGGACCCTGGGTCTCCCGCCTCACGTGGAGACGCATCCCAATTGCGATGCCAAGACTCGTGAAAAATCCCGAGGTGTCCCTCGCACCTAGGCAGGAGTCCTGACTTCGCTGAACAAACACGTGTCTGGAAGGGCCCTCCCCGTCGTTACTCGAGAATATACCCCAGGTTCCGGCCGCAACTCGAGAAAAACCATGAGACTTCCCCCTCGCCGCGAGATGAGGCCCGATTCCCCTGCACTGCGTGCAGAGCAATTCCGAGTTCCTCATCAAAAATGAAAGGAGCCTTGATTTCCTTGATGGCACTCCAGAGAAAACCCAAGATCACTGTCTCAAGTCTAGAGGGATCCTGAGGTCACTGGAGCAACACGAAAGTTCTCCGTGGACCCAAAATCAACTCGAGATGAGAGCTTAGTCCCTGGCTTCGACTCAAGAGGAATACCAACTTTCCACAAGCAGCTCAAGATGAGGCTTCTCTCAGCTAGAGGTATGTGAGAGGGACCCTGAGTTTGTGGCCTCAAGTGGAATGGACACCGAGATGCTCTGACTCGAAGTAAGGCCGGATATCCCTGCAGTGAATTGAATGCAGGCTCGTCTTGCATCTCCCAAGACGAAGGGATGTCTGAATCCTCTGTGGAGACCACAGAGAAAGACCTAGTCCTCCGCCTCATCGCGACCGGAGGCCTCACATCCTTTGAATACTCGAGACGTCCGCGGAGATCAATGTTTCCAAAGGAGACGATGCCTGACTCCTCTTGAAAATGGATAGGAGTCCCAGGATCCCTGTGGCACGTGGAAAGGGAACCTGGGTCTCCCGCCTCACGTGGAGACGCGTCCAAATTGCCATGCCAAGACTCGAGGAGAATCCCTAGGTGTCCCTCGCACCTAGGCAGGCGTCCTGACGTCGCTGAACAAACCCGTGTCTGGAAGGGCCCTCCCCGTCGTTACTCGAGAATATACCCCAGGTTCCGGCCGCAACTCGAGAAAAACCATGAGACTTCCCCCTCCCCGCAGGATGAGGCCCGATTCCCCTGCACTGCGTGCAAACCAATTCCGTGTTCCACATCAAACGTGAAAGGAGCCTTGATTTCCTTAATGGCACTCCAGAGAAAACCCAAGATCACTGTCTGAAGTCTAGAGGGATCCTGAGGTCACTGAAGCAACACGAAAGGGCTCCGTGGACCCCAAATCAACTCGAGATGAGAGCTTAGTCCCTGGCTTCGACTCAAGAGGAATATCAACTTTCCACAAGCACCTCAAGAGGAGGCTTCTCTCAGCTACAGGTATGTGAGAGGGCCCATGAGTTTGTGGTCTCAAGTGGAATGGACACCGAGATGCTCTGACTCGAAATAAGGCCGAATATCCCTGCAGTGAATTGAATGCAGGCTCGTCTTGCATCTCCCAAGACGAAGGGATGTCTGAATCCCCTGTGGAGACGACAGAGAAAGACCTAGTCCTCCACCTCATCGAGACCGGAGGCATCACATCCTTTCAAAATTCGAGAGGTATGCGGAGATCAATGCTTCCAAAGGAGTCGATGCCTGACTCTTCTTGAAAATGGATAGGAGTCCCAGGATCCCTGTGGCACGTGGAAAGGGACCCTCGGTCTCCCGCCTCACGTGGAGACGCATCCCAATTGCCATGCCAAGACTCGTGAAAAATCCCGAGGTGTCCCTCGCACCTAGGCAGGAGTCCTGACTTCGCTGAACAAACACGTGTCTGGAAGGGCCCTCCCCGTCGTTACTCGAGAATATAACCCAGGTTCCGGCCGCAACTCGAGAAAAACCATGAGACTTCCCCCTCGCCGCGAGATGAGGCCCGATTCCCCTGCACTGCGTGCAGAGCAATTCCTTGTTCCACATCAAACGAGAAAGGAGCCTTGATTTCCTTGATGGCACTCCAGAGAAAACAAAAGATCACTGTCTCAAGTCTAGAGGGATCCTGAGGTCACAGGAGCAACACGATAGGGCTCCGTGGACCCCAAATCTACTCGAGATGAGAGCTTAGTCCCTGGCTTCGACTCAAGAGGAATTTCATCTTTCCACAAGCACCTCAAGAGGAGTCTTCTCTCAGCCACAGGTATGTGACAGGGACCCTGAGTTTGTGGCCTCATGTGGAAGGGACAACGAGATGCACTGATTCGAAGTAAGGCCGGAGATCCCAGCAGTGAATTGAATGCAGGCTCGTCTTGCATCTCCCACGACGAAGGGATGTCTGAATCCCCTGTGGAGACCACAGAGAAAGACCTAGTTCTCCGCCTCATCGGGACCGGAGGCCTCACATACTTTGAAAACTCGAGAGGTTCGCGGAGATCAATGCTTCCAAAGGAGACGATGCCTGACTCCTCTTGAAAATGGATAGGAGTCCCAGGAGCCGTGTGGCATGTGGAAAGTTACACTGGGTCTCCCGCCTCACGTGGAGACGCGTCCCAATTGCCATGCCAAGACTCGAGGAGAATCCCGAGGTGTCCTCGCACCTAGGCAGGAGTCCTGACGTCGCTGAACAAACACGTGTCTGGAAGGGCCCTCCCCGTCGTAACTCGAGAATATACCCCAGGTTCCGGCCGCAACTGGAGAAAAACCGTGAGACTTCCCCCGCGCCGCGAGATGAAGCCCGATTCCCCTGCACTGCGTGCAGAGCAATTCCGTGTTCCACATCAAACGAGAAAGGAGCCTTGATTTCCTTGATGGCACTCCAGAGAAAACCCAAGATCACTGTCTCAAGGCTAGAGGGATCCTGAGGTCACTGTAGCAACACGAAAGGGCTCCATGGACCCCAAATCAACTCTAGATGAGAGCTTATTCCCTGGCTTCGACTCAAGAGGAATACCAACTTTCCACAAGCACCTCAAGAGGAGGCTTCTCTTAGCTACAGGTATGTGAGAGGGACCCTTAGTTTGTGGCCTCAAGTGGAATGGACACCGCGATGCTCTGACTCGAATTAAGGCCGGATATCCCTGCAGTGAATTGAATGCAGGCTCGTCTTGCATCTCCCAAGACGAAGGAATGTCTGAATCCCCTGTGGAGACGACAGAGAAAGACCTAGTCCTCTGCCTCATCGCGACCGGAGACATCACATCCTTTGAAAAATCGAGAGGTCCGCGGAGATCAATGCTTCCAAAGGAGATGATGCCTGACTCCTCTTGAAAATGGATAGGAGTCCCAGGATCCCTGTGCCACGTGGAAAGGGACCCTGGGCCTCCCGCCTCACGTGGAGACGCGTCCCAATTGCCATGCCAAGACTCGAGGAGAATACCGAGGTGTCCCGCACACCTAGGCAGGAGTACTGACGTCGCTGAACAAACACGTGTCTGGAAGGGCCCTCCCGGTCGTAACTCGAGAATATACCGCAGGTTCCGGCCGCAACTCGATAAAAACCATGAGACTTCCCCCTCGCTGCGAGATGAGGTCCGATTCCCCTGCACTGCGTGCAGAGCAATTCCGTGTTCCACATCAAACGTGAAAGGAGCCTTGATTTCCTTGATGGCACTCCAGAGAAAACCCAAGATCAGTGGCTCAAGTCTAGAGGGATCCTGAGGTCACTGGAGCAACACGAAAGGGCTCCGTGTATCCCAAATCAACTCGAGATGAGAGCTTAGTCCCTGGCTTCGACTCAAGAGGAATACCAACTTTCCACAAGCACCTCAAGAGGAGGCTTCTCTCAGCTACAGGTATGTGAGAGGGACCCTGAGTTTGTGGCCTCAAGTGGAATGAACACCGAGATGCTCTGACTCGAAATAAGGCTGGATATCCCTGCAGTGAATTGAATGCAGGCTCATCTTGCATCTCCCAAGACGATGGAATGTCTGCATCCCCTGTGGAGACCACAGAGAAAGGCCTAGTTCTCCCCCTCATCGCGACCGGAGGCCTCACATCCCTTGAAAACTCGAGAGGTGCGCGGAGATCAATGCTTCCAAAGGAGACGATGCCTGACTTCTCTTGAAAATGGATAGGAGTCCCAGGATCCCTGTGGCAGGTGGAAAGGGACCCTGGGTCTCCTGCCTCACGTGGACGCGTCCAATTGCCATGCCAAGACTCGAGGAGAATCCAGAGGTGTCCCTCGCACCTAGGCAGGAGTCCTGACGTCGCTGAACAAACACGTGTCTGGAAGGGCCCTCCCCGTCGTAACTCGAGAATATACCCCAGGTTCCGGCCGCAACTCGAGAAAAACCATGCGACTTCCCCATCGCCGCGAGATGAGGCCCGATTTCCCTGCGCTGCATGCAGAGCAATTCCGTGTTCCACATCAAACGTGAAAGGAGCCTTGATTTCCTTGATGGCACTCCAGGGAAAACCCAAGATAACTTTCTCAAGTCTAGAGGGATCCTGAGGTCTATGTAGCAACACGAAATGGCTCCGTGGACCCCAAATCAACTCGAGATGAGAGCTTACTTCCTGGCTTCGACTCAAGAGGAATACCAACTTTCCACAAGCACCTCAAGAGGAGGCTTCTCTCAGCTACAGGTATGTGAGAGGGACCCTGAATGTGTGGCCTCAAGTGGAATGGACACCGAGTTGCTCTGACTCGAAGTAAGGCCGGATATCCCTTCAGTGAATTTAATGCCGGCTGGTCTTGAATCTCCCAAGTCGAAGGGATGTCTGAATCCCCTGTGTAGACCACAGAGAAAGACATAGTTCTCCGCCTCATCGCGAACGGAGGCCTCACATCCTTTGAAAACTCAAGAGGTCCGCGGAGATCAATGCTTCCAAAGGAGACGATGCCTGACTCCTCTTGAAAATGGTTAGGAGTCCCAGGATCTGTGTGGCACGTGGAAAGGGACACTGGGTCTCCCGACTCACGTGGAGAGGCGTCCCAATTGCCATGCCAATACTCGAGGAGAATCCCGAAGTGTCCCTCCCAACTAGGCAGGAGTCCTGACATCGCTGAACAAACACGTGTCTGGAAGGGCCCTCCCTATCGTAATTCGAGAATATACCTCAGGTTCCGGCCGCAACTCGAGAAAAACCATGAGACTTCCCACTCGCCGTGAGATGAGGCCCGATTCCCCTGCACTGCGTGCAGAGCAATTCCGTGTTCCACATCAGACGTGAAAGGAGCTTTGATTTCCTTGATGGCACTCCAGAGAAAACCCAAGATCACTGTCTCAAGTCTAGAGGGATCCTGAGGTCACTGGAGCAACACGAAATGGCTATGTGGACCCCAAATCAACTCGAGATGAGAGCTTAGTCCCTGGCTTCGACTCAAGAGGAATACCAACTTTCCACAAGCACCTCAAGAGGAGGCTTCTCTCAGCTACAGGTATGTGAGCGGGACCCTGAGTTAGTGGCCTCAAGTGGAATGGACACCGAGATGCTCTGACTCGAAGTAAGGCCGGATATCCCTGCAGTGAATTGAATGCAGGCTCATCTTGCATCTCCCAAGACGAAGGGATGTCTGAATCCCCTGTGGAGACCACAGAGAAAGACCTAGTCCTCCGCCTCATCGAGACCGGAGGCCTCACATCCTTTGAAAACTCGAGAGGTCTGCGGAGATCAATGCTTTCAAAGGAGACGATGCCTGACTCCTCTTGAAAATGGATAGGAGTCCCAGGAACCCTGTGGCACGTGGAAAGGGACCCTGGGTCTCCCGCCTCACGTGGAGACGCGTCCCAATTGCCATGCCAAGACTCGAGGAGAATCCCAAGGTGTCCCTCGCACCTAGGCAGGAGTCCTGACGTCGCTGAACAAACACGTGTCTGGAAGGGCCCTACCCGACGTAACTCGAGAATATACCTCAGGTTCCGGCCGCAACTCGAGAAAAACCGTGAGACTTCCCCCTCGCCAGGAGATGAGTCCCGATTCCGCTACACTGCATGCAGAGCAATTCCGTATCCCAGATCAAACGTGAAAAGAGCCTTGATTTCCTTGATGGCACTCCAGAGAAAACCCAAGATCACAGACTCAAGTCTAGAGGGATCCTGAGGTCACTGTAGCAACACGAAAGGGCTCTGCAGACCCAAATCAACTCGAGATGTGAGGTTAGTTCCTGGCTTCGACTCAAGAGGAATACCAACTTTCCACAAGCACCTCAGGGGAGGCTTCTCTCAGCTACAGGTATGTGAGAGGGACCCTGAGATTGTGGCCTCAAGTGGAATGAACACCGAGATGCTCTGACTCAAAGTAAGGACGGATATCCCTGCAGTGAATTGAATGCAGGCTCGTCTTGCATCTCCAAGACGAAGGGATGTCTGCATCCCCTGTGGAGACCAGAGAGAAAGACCTAGTTCTCCGCCTCATCGCTGACGGAGGGCTCACATCCTTTGAAAACTCGAGAGGCCCGCGGAGATCAATGCTTCCAAAGGAGATGATGCCTGACTCCTCTTGAAAATGGATAGGAGTCCCAGGATCCATGTGGCACGTGGAAAGGGACCCTGGGTCTCCCGCCTCACGTGGAGACGCGTCCCAATTGCCATGCCAAGACTCGAGGAGAATACCGAGGTGTCCCTCGCACCTAGGCAGGAGTCCAGACGTCGCTGAACAAACACGTGTCTGGAAGGGCCCTCCCCGTCGTAACTCGAGAATATACCGCAGGTTCCGGCCGCAACTCGAGAAAAACCATGCGACTTCCCCCTCGCCGCGAGATGAGGCCCGATTTCCCTGCGCTGCATGCAGAGCAATTCCGTGTTCCACATCAAACGTGAAAGGAGCCTTGATTTCCTTGATGGCACTCCAGAGAAAACCCAAGGTCACTGTATCAAGTCTAGAGGGATCCTGAGGTCACTGGAGCAACACGAAAGGGCTCCGTGGACCCCAAATCAACTCGAGATGAGAGCTTAGTCCCTGGCTTCGACTCAAGAGGAATACCAACTCTCCAAAAGCACCTCAAGAGGAGGCTTCTCTCAGCTACAGGTATGTGAGAGGCACCCTTAGCTTGTGGCTGCAAGTGAAATGGACACCGAGATGCTCTGACTCGAAGTAAGGCCGGATATCCCTGCAGTGAATTGAATGCAGGCTCGTCTTGCATCTCCCAAGACGAAGGGATGTCTGAATCCCCTGTGGAGACCACAGAGAAAGACCTAGTCCTCCGCCTCATCGCGACCAGAGGCCTCACATCCTTTGAAAACTCGAGAAGTCCGCGGAGATCAATGCTTCCAAAGGAGACGATGCTTGACTCCTCTTGAAAATGGATAGGAGTCCCAGGATCCCTGTGGCACGTTATAAGGGACCCTGGGTCTCCCGCCTCACGTGGAGACGCAGCCCAATTGCCATGTCAAGACTCGAGGAGAATCCCGAGGTGTCCCTCGCACCTAGGCATGAGTCCTGACGTCGCTGAACAAACACGTGTCTGGAAGGGCCCTCCCCGTCGTAACTCGAGAATATACCCCAGGTTCCGGCCGCAACTCGAGAAAAACCATGAGACTTCCCCCTCGCCGCGAGATCAGGCCCGATTCCCCTGCACTGCGTGCAGAGCAATTCCGTGTTCCACATCAAACGTGAAAGGAGCCTTGATTTCCTTGATGGCACTCCAGAAAAAACCCAAGATCACTGTCTCAAGTCTAGAGGGATCCTGAGGTCACTGTAGCAAGACGAAAGGGCTCCGTGGACCCCAAATCAACTCGAGATGAGAGCTCAGTCCCTGGCTGCGACTCAAGAGGAATACCAACTTTCCACAAGCACCTCAAGACGAGGCTTGACTCAGCTACAGGAATGTGAGAGGGACCCTGAGTTTTTGGCCTCAAGTGGAATGGACACCGAGATGCTGTGACTCGAAGTAAGGCCGGATATCCCTGCAGTGAATTGAATGCAGGCTCGTCTTGCATCTGCAAAGACGAAGGGATGTCTGAATCCCCAGTGGAGACCACAGAGAAAGACCTAGTTCTCTGCCTCATCGCGACCGGAGGCCTCACATCCTTTGAAAACTCGAGAGGTCCGCGGAGATCAATGCTTCCAAAGGAGACGATTCTTGAGCCCTTTGGAAATGGATAGGATTCCCCGGATCCCTGTGGCAAGTGCAAAGGGATCCTGGGTCTCCCGCCTCATGTGGAGACGCGACCCAAATGCCATGCCAAGACTCGAGGAGAATCCCGAGGTGTCCCTTGCACCTAGGCAGGAGTCCTGACGTCGCTGAACAAACACGTGTCTGGAAGGGCCCTCCCCGTCGTAACTCGCGAATATACCCCAGGTTCCGGCCGCAACTCGAGAAAAACCATGAGACTTCCCCCTCGCCACGAGATGAGGCCCGATTCCCCTGAACTGCATGCAGAGCAATTCCGTGTTCCACATCAAACGAGAAAGGAGCCTTGATTTCCTTGATGCCACTCCAGAGAAAACCCAAGATCACTGTCTCAAGTCTAGAGGGATCCTGAGGTCACTGGAGCAACAAAGAAGGGCTCCGTGGACCCCAAATCAACTCGAGATGAGAGCTTAGTCCCTGGCTTCGACTCAAGAGGAATACCAACTTTCCACAAGCACCTCAAGAGGAGGCTTCTCTCAGCTACAGGTATGTGAGAGGGACGCTGAGTAAGTGGCCTCAAGTGGAATGGACACCGAGATGTTCTGACTCGACATAAGGCCAGATATCCCTGCAGTGAATTGAATACCGGCTCGTCTTGCATCTCCCAAGGCGAAGGGATGTCTAAATCCCCTGTGGAGACCACAGAGAAAGACCTAGTTCTCCGACTCATCGCGACCGGAGGCCTCACATCCTTTGAAAACTCGAGAGGTCCGCGGAGATCAATGCTTCCAAAGGAGACATTGCCTGACTCCTCTTGAAAATGGATAGGAGTCCCAGGATCCCTGTGGCACGTGGAAAGGGAACATGGGTCTCCCGCCTCACGTGGAGACTCGTCCCAATTGCCATGGCAAGACTCGAGGAGAATCCCGAGTTGTCCCTCGCACCAAGGCAGGAGTCCTAACGTCGCTGAACGAACACGTGTCTGGAAGGGCCCTCCCCGTCGTAACTCGAGAATATACCCCAGGTTCCGGCTGCAACTCGAGAAAAACCATGAGACTTCCCCCTCGCCGCGAGATGAGGCCCTATTTTCCTGCACTGCGTGCAGAGAAACTCCGTGTTCCATATCAAACGTGAAAGGAGCCTTGATTTCCTTGATGGCACTCTAGAGAAAACCCAAGATCACTGTCTCAAGTCTAGAGGGATCATGAGGTCACTGTAGCAATACGAAAGGGCTCCGTGGACCCCAAATCAACTCGAGATGAGAACTTAGTCCCTGGCTTCGACTCAAGAGGAATACCAACTTTCCACAAGCACCTCAAGAGAAGGCTTCTCTCAGCTACAGGTATGTGAGAGGGACCCTGAGTTTGTGGCCTCAAGTGGAATGGACACCGAGATGCTCTGACTCGAAGTAAGCCCGGATATCCCTGCAGTGAATGGAATGCAGGCTCGTCTTGCATCTCCCAAGACGAAGGGATGTCTGAATCCCCTGTGGAGACCACAGAGAAAGACCTAGTCCTCCGCCTCATCGAGACCGGAGGCCTCACATCCTTTGAAAACTCGAGAGGTCTGCGGAGATCAATGCTTCCAAAGGAGACGATGCCTGACTCCTCTTGAAAATGGATAGGAGTCCCAGGAACCCTGTGGCACGTGGAAAGGGACCCTGGGTCTCCCGCCTCACGTGGAGACGCGTCCCAATTGCCATGCCAAGACTCGAGGAGAATCCCAAGGTGTCCCTCGCACCTAGGCAGGAGTCCTGACGTCGCTGAACAAACACGTGTCTGGAAGGGCCCTACCCGACGTAACTCGAGAATATACCTCAGGTTCCGGCCGCAACTCGAGAAAAACCGTGAGACTTCCCCCTCGCCAGGAGATGAGTCCCGATTCCGCTACACTGCATGCAGAGCAATTCCGTATCCCAGATCAAACGTGAAAAGAGCCTTGATTTCCTTGATGGCACTCCAGAGAAAACCCAAGATCACAGACTCAAGTCTAGAGGGATCCTGAGGTCACTGTAGCAACACGAAAGGGCTCTGCAGACCCAAATCAACTCGAGATGTGAGTTTAGTCCCTGGCTTCGACTCAAGAGGAATACCAACTTTCCACAAGCACCTCAGGGGAGGCTTCTCTCAGCTACAGGTATGTGAGAGGGAACCTGAGATTGTGGCCTCAAGTGGAATGAACACCGAGATGCTCTGACTCAAAGTAAGGACGGATATCCCTGCAGTGAATTGAATGCAGGCTCGTCTTGCATCTCCAAGACGAAGGGATGTCTGCATCCCCTGTGGAGACCAGAGAGAAAGACCTAGTTCTCCGCCTCATCGCTGACGGAGGGCTCACATCCTTTGAAAACTCGAGAGGCCCGCGGAGATCAATGCTTCCAAAGGAGATGATGCCTGACTCCTCTTGAAAATGGATAGGAGTCCCAGGATCCATGTGGCACGTGGAAAGGGACCCTGGGTCTCCCGCCTCACGTGGAGACGCGTCCCAATTGCCATGCCAAGACTCGAGGAGAATACCGAGGTGTCCCTCGCACCTAGGCAGGAGTCCAGACGTCGCTGAACAAACACGTGTCTGGAAGGGCCCTCCCCGTCGTAACTCGAGAATATACCGCAGGTTCCGGCCGCAACTCGAGAAAAACCATGCGACTTCCCCCTCGCCGCGAGATGAGGCCCGATTTCCCTGCGCTGCATGCAGAGCAATTCCGTGTTCCACATCAAACGTGAAAGGAGCCTTGATTTCCTTGATGGCACTCCAGAGAAAACCCAAGGTCACTGTATCAAGTCTAGAGGGATCCTGAGGTCACTGGAGCAACACGAAAGGGCTCCGTGGACCCCAAATCAACTCGAGATGAGAGCTTAGTCCCTGGCTTCGACTCAAGAGGAATACCAACTCTCCAAAAGCACCTCAAGAGGAGGCTTCTCTCAGCTACAGGTATGTGAGAGGCACCCTTAGCTTGTGGCTGCAAGTGAAATGGACACCGAGATGCTCTGACTCGAAGTAAGGCCGGATATCCCTGCAGTGAATTGAATGCAGGCTCGTCTTGCATCTCCCAAGACGAAGGGATGTCTGAATCCCCTGTGGAGACCACAGAGAAAGACCTAGTCCTCCGCCTCATCGCGACCGGAGGCCTCACATCCTTTGAAAACTCGAGAAGTCCGCGGAGATCAATGCTTCCAAAGGAGACGATGCTTGACTCCTCTTGAAAATGGATAGGAGTCCCAGGATCCCTGTGGCACGTTATAAGGGACCCTGGGTCTCCCGCCTCACGTGGAGACGCAGCCCAATTGCCATGTCAAGACTCGAGGAGAATCCCGAGGTGTCCCTCGCACCTAGGCATGAGTCCTGACGTCGCTGAACAAACACGTGTCTGGAAGGGCCCTCCCCGTCGTAAGTCGAGAATATACCCCAGGTTCCGGCCGCAACTCGAGAAAAACCATGAGACTTCCCCCTCGCCGCGAGATGAGGCCCGATTCACCTGCACTGCGTGCAGAGCAATTCCGTGTTCCACATCAAACGTGAAAGGAGCCTTGATTTCCTTGATGGCACTCCAGAGTAAACCCAAAATCACTGTCTCAAATCTAGAGGGATCCTGAGGTCACTGGAGCAACAGGAAAGGTCTCCGTGGACCCCAAATCAACTCGAGATGAGAGCTTAGTCCCTGGCTTCGTCTCAAGAGGAATACCAACTTTCCACAAGCACCTCAAGAGGAGGCTTGTGCCAGCTACAGGTATGTGAGAGGGACCCTGAGTTTGTGGCCTCAAGTGGAATGGACACCGAGATGCTGTGACTCGAAGTAAGGCCGGATATCCCTGCCGTGAATTGAATGCAGGCTCGTCTTGCATCTCCCAAGACAAGGGATGTCTGAATGCCCTGTGGAGACCACAGAGAAAGACCTAATTGTCCGCCTCATTGCGACCGGAGGCCTCACATCCTTTGAAAACTCGAGAGGATCGCGGAGATCAGTGCTTCCAAAGGAGTCGATGCCTGACTCCTCTTGAAAATGGATAGGAGTCCCAGGATCCCTGTGGCACGTGGAAAGGGACCCTGGGTCTCCCGCCTCACGTGGAGACGCGTCCCAATTGCCATGCCAAGACTCGAGGAGAATCCCGAGGTGTCCCTCGCACCTAGGCAGGAATCCTGACGTTGCTGAACAAATAAATATCTGGAATTGCCCTCCCCGTCGTAACTCGAGAATATACCCCAGGTTCCGGCCGCAACTCGAGAAAAACCATGAGACTTCCCCCTCGCCACGAGATGAGGCCCGATTCCCCTGCACTGTGTGCAGAGCAATTCCGTGTTCCACATCAAACGTGGAAGGAGCCTTGATTTCCTTGATGGCACTCCAGAGAAAACTGATCACTGTCTCAAGTCTAGAGGGATCCTGAGGTCACTGTAGCAACAAGAAAGGGCTCCGTGGACGCCAAATCAACTCGAGATGAGAGCTTAGTCCCTGGCTTCGACTCAAGAGGAATACCAACTTTCCACAAGCACCTCAAGAGGAGGCTTCTCTCAGCTACAGGTATGTCAGAGGGCCCCTGAGTTTGTGGCCTCAAGTGGAATGGACACCGAGATGCTCTGACTCGAAGTAAGGCCGGATATCCCTGCAGTGAATTGAATGCAGGCTCGTCCCGCATCTCCCAAGACGAAGGGTTGTAGGAATCCCCTGTGGAGACCACAGAGAAAGACCTAATCCTCCGCCTCCTCGCGACCGGAGGCCTCATATCCTTTGAAAACTCTAGAGGTCCGTTGAGATCAATACTTCCGAAGGAGACGACGCCTGACTCCTCTTGAAAATGGATAGGAGTCCCAGGATATCTGTGCCACGTGGAAAGGGACCCTGGGTCTCCCGCCTCACGTGGAGACGAGTCCCAATTGCAATCCAAGACTCGAGGAGAATCCCGAGTTGTCCCTCGCACCTAGGCAGGAGTCCTGACGTCGCTGAACAAACACGTGTCTGCAAGGGTCCTCCCCGTCGTAACTCGAGAATATACCCCAGGTTCCGGCCGCAACTCGAGAAAAACCATGAGACTTCCCCCTCGCTTCGAGATGAGGCCCGATTCCACTGCACTGCGTGCAGAGCAATACCGTGTTCCACATCAACCGTGAAAGGAGCCTTGATTTCCTTGATGGCACTCCAGAGAAAACCCAAGATCACTGTCTCAAGTCTAGAGGGATCCTGAGGTCACTGGAGCAACATGAAAGGGCTCCGTGGACCCCAAATCAACTCGAGATGAGAGCTTAGTCCCTGGCTTCGACTCAAGAGGAATACCAACTTTTCACAAGCACCTCAAGAGGAGGCTTCTCTCAGCTACAGGTAAGTGAGAGGGACCCTGAGTTTGTGGCCTCAAGTGGAATGGACACTGAGATGCTCTGACTCGAAGTAAGGCCGGATATCCTGCAGTGAATTGAATGCAGCCTCGTCTTGCATCTCCCAAGACGAAGGGATGTCTGAATCCGCTGTGGACACCACAGAATAAGACCTAGTCCTCCGCCTCATCGCGACCGGAGGCCTCACATCCTTTGAAAACTCGAGAGGTCCGCGGAGATCAATGCTTCCAAAGGAGACGATGCCTGACTCTTCTTGAAAATGGATTGGAGTCCCAGGATCCCTGTGGCACGTGGAAAGGGACCCTGGGTCTCCCGCCTCACGTGGAGACGCGTCCCAATTGCCATGCCAAGACTCGAGGAGAATCCCGAGGTGTCCCTCGCACCTAGGCAGGAGTCCTGACGTCGCTGAGCAAACACGTGTCTGGAAGGGCCCTCCCCGTCGTAACTCGAGAATATACCCCAAGTTCCGGCCGCAACTCGAGAAAAACCATGAGACTTCCCCCGCGCCGCGAGATGAGGCCCGATTCCCCTGCACTGTGTGCAGAGCAATTCCGTGTTGCACATCAAACGTGAAAGGAGCCTTGATTTCCTTGATGGCACTCCAGAGAAAACCCAAGATCACTGTCTCAAGTCTAGAGGGATCCTGAGGTCACTGTAGCAACACGAAAGGGCTCTGCAGACCCAAATCAACTCGAGATGAGAGGTTAGTCCCTGGCTTCGACTCAAGAGGAATACCAACTTTCCATAAGCACCTCAGGGGAGGCTTCTCTCAGCTACAGGTATGTGAGAGGGACCCTGAGTTTGTGGCCTCAAGTGGAATGAACACCGAGATGCTCTGACTCAAAGTAAGGACGGATATCCCTGCAGTGAATTGAATGCAGGCTCGTCTTGCATCTCCAAGACGAAGGGATGTCTGCATCCCCTGTGGAGACCAGAGAGAAAGACCTAGTTCTCCGCCTCATCGCTGACGGAGGCCTCACATTCTTTGAAAACTCGAGAGGTCCGCGAGATCAATGCTTCCAAAGGAGAAGATGCCTGACTCCTATTGCAAATGGATAGGAGTCCCAGGATCCCTGTGGCACGTGGAAAGGGACCCTGGGTCTCCCGCCTCACGTGGAGACGCGTCCCAATTGCCATGAAAAGACTCGAGGAGAATCCCGAGGTGTCCCTCGCACCTAGGAAGGAGTCCTGACGTCGCTGAACAAACACGTGTCTGGAAGGGCCCTCCCCGTCGTAACTCGAGAATATACCCCAGGTTCCGGCCGCAACTCGAGAAAAACCATGCGACTTCCCCCTCGCCGCGAGATGAGGCCCGATTTACCTGCGCTGCATGCAGAGCAATTCCGTGTTCCACATCAAACGTGAAAGGAGCCTTGATTTCCTTGATGGCACTCCAGAGAAAACCCAAGATCACTGTCTCAAGTCTAGAGGGATCCTTAGGTCACTGGAGCAATACGAAAATGCTCCGTGGACCCTATATCAAGTCGAGATGAGAGCTTAGTCCCCGGCTTCGACTCAAGAGGAATACCAGCTTTCCACAAGCACCTCAAGAGAAGGCTTCTCTCAGCTACAGGTATGTGAGATTGACCCTGAGTTTGTGGCCTCAAGTGGAATGGACTCCGAGATGCTCTGACTCGAAGTAAGGCCGGATATCCTTGCAGTGAATTGAATGCAGGCTCGTCTTGCATCTCCCAAGACGAAGGGATGTCTGATTCCCCTGTGGAGACCACAGAGAAACACCTAATTCTCTGCCTCATCGCGACCGGAGGCCTCACATCCTTTGAAAACTCGAGAGGTCCGCGGAGATCAATGCTTTCAAAGGAGACAATGCCTGACTCCTCTTGAAAATGGATGGGAGTCCCAGGATCCCTGTGGCACGTGGAAAGGGACCTGGGTCTCGGGCCTCACGTGGAGACGCGTCCCAATTGCCATGCCAAGACTCGAGGAGAATCCCGAGGTGTCCCTCGCACCTAGGCAGGAGTCCTGACGTCGCTGAGCAAACACGTGTCTGGAAGGGCCCTCCCCGTCGTAACTCGAGAATATACCCCAGGTTCCGGCCGCAACTCGAGAAAAACCATGAGACTTCCCCCTAGCCGCGAGATGAGGCCCGATTCCCCTGCACTGTGTGCAGAGCAATTCCGTGTTCCACATCAAACGTGAAAGGAGCCTTGATTTCCTTGATGGCACTCCAGAGAAAACCCAAGATCACTGTCTCAATTCTAGAGGGATCCTGAGGTCACTGGAGCAACACGAAAGGGCTCCGTGGACCCCAAATCAACTCGAGATGAGAGCTTAGTCCCTGGCTTCGACTCAAGAGGAATACCAACTTTCCACAAGCACCTCAAGAGGAGGCTTCTCTCAGCTACAGGTATGTGAGAGGGACCCTGAATTTGTGGCCTCAAGTGGAATGGACACCGAGATGCTCTGACTCGAAGTAAGGCCGGATATCCCTGCAGTGAATTGAATGCAGGCTCGTCTTGCATCTCCAAAGAGGAAGGGTTGTCTGAATCCCCTGTGGAGACCACAGAGAAAGACCTAGTCCTCCGCCTCATCGCGACCGGAGGCCTCACATCCTTTGAAAACTCGAGAGGTCCGCGGAGATCAATGCTTCCAAAGGAGACGATGCCTGACTCCTCTTGAAAATGGATAGGAGTCCCAGGATCCCTGCAGCACGTGGAAAGGAACACTGGGTCTCCCGCCTCACGTGGAGACGCGTCCCAATTGCCATGCCAAGACTCGAGGAGAATCCCGAGGTGTCCCTCGCACCTAGGCAGGAGTCCTGACGTCGCTGAACAAACACGTGTCTGCAAGGGCCCTCCCCGTCATAACTCGAGAATATACCCCAGGTTCCGGCCGCAACTCGAGAAAAACCATGAGACTTCCCCCTCGCCGCGAGATCAGGCCCGATTCCCCTGCACTGCGTGCAGAGCAATTCCGTGTTCCACATCAAACGTGAAAGGAGCCTTGATTTCCTTGATGGCACTCCAGAGAAAACCCAAGATCACTGTCTCAAGTCTAGAGGGATCCTGAGGTCACTGTAGCAAGACGAAAGGGCTCCGTGGACCCCAAATCAACTCGAGATGAGAGCTCAGTCCCTGGCTGCGACTCAAGAGGAATACCAACTTTCCACAAGCACCTCAAGACGAGGCTTGACTCAGCTACAGGAATGTGAGAGGGACCCTGAGTTTTTGGCCTCAAGTGGAATGGACACAGAGAAGCTCTGACTCGAAGTAAGCCCGGATATCCCTGCAGTGAATTGAATGCAGGCTCGTCTTGCATCTCCCAAGACGAAGGGATGTCTGAATCCCCTGTGGAGACCACAGAGAAAGACCTAGTCCTCCGCCTCATCGAGACCGGAGGCCTCACATCCTTTGAAAACTCGAGAGGTCTGCGGAGATCAATGCTTCCAAAGGAGACGATGCCTGACTCCTCTTGAAAATGGATAGGAGTCCCAGGAACCCTGTGGCACGTGGAAAGGGACCCTGGGTCTCCCGCCTCACGTGGAGACGCGTCCCAATTGCCATGCCAAGACTCGAGGAGAATCCCAAGGTGTCCCTCGCACCTAGGCAGGAGTCCTGACGTCGCTGAACAAACACGTGTCTGGAAGGGCCCTACCCGACGTAACTCGAGAATATACCTCAGGTTCCGGCCGCAACTCGAGAAAAACCGTGAGACTTCCCCCTCGCCAGGAGATGAGTCCCGATTCCGCTACACTGCATGCAGAGCAATTCCGTATCCCAGATCAAACGTGAAAAGAGCCTTGATTTCCTTGATGGCACTCCAGAGAAAACCCAAGATCACAGACTCAAGTCTAGAGGGATCCTGAGGTCACTGTAGCAACACGAAAGGGCTCTGCAGACCCAAATCAACTCGAGATGTGAGTTTAGTCCCTGGCTTCGACTCAAGAGGAATACCAACTTTCCACAAGCACCTCAGGGGAGGCTTCTCTCAGCTAAAGGTATGTGAGAGGGACCCTGAGATTGTGGCCTCAAGTGGAATGAACACCGAGATGCTCTGACTCAAAGTAAGGACGGATATCCCTGCAGTGAATTGAATGCAGGCTCGTCTTGCATCTCCAAGACGAAGGGATGTCTGCATCCCCTGTGGAGACCAGAGAGAAAGACCTAGTTCTCCGCCTCATCGCTGACGGAGGGCTCACATCCTTTGAAAACTCGAGAGGCCCGCGGAGATCAATGCTTCCAAAGGAGATGATGCCTGACTCCTCTTGAAAATGGATAGGAGTCCCAGGATCCATGTGGCACGTGGAAAGGGACCCTGGGTCTCCCGCCTCACGTGGAGACGCGTCCCAATTGCCATGCCAAGACTCGAGGAGAATACCGAGGTGTCCCTCGCACCTAGGCAGGAGTCCAGACGTCGCTGAACAAACACGTGTCTGGAAGGGCCCTCCCCGTCGTAACTCGAGAATATACCGCAGGTTCCGGCCGCAACTCGAGAAAAACCATGCGACTTCCCCCTCGCCGCGAGATGAGGCCCGATTTCCCTGCGCTGCATGCAGAGCAATTCCGTGTTCCACATCAAACGTGAAAGGAGCCTTGATTTCCTTGATGGCACTCCAGAGAAAACCCAAGGTCACTGTATCAAGTCTAGAGGGATCCTGAGGTCACTGGAGCAACACGAAAGGGCTCCGTGGACCCCAAATCAACTCGAGATGAGAGCTTAGTCCCTGGCTTCGACTCAAGAGGAATACCAACTCTCCAAAAGCACCTCAAGAGGAGGCTTCTCTCAGCTACAGGTATGTGAGAGGCACCCTTAGCTTGTGGCTGCAAGTGAAATGGACACCGAGATGCTCTGACTCGAAGTAAGGCCGGATATCCCTGCAGTGAATTGAATGCAGGCTCGTCTTGCATCTCCCAAGACGAAGGGATGTCTGAATCCCCTGTGGAGACCACAGAGAAAGACCTAGTCCTCCGCCTCATCGCGACCGGAGGCCTCACATCCTTTGAAAACTCGAGAAGTCCGCGGAGATCAATGCTTCCAAAGGAGACGATGCTTGACTCCTCTTGAAAATGGATAGGAGTCCCAGGATCCCTGTGGCACGTTATAAGGGACCCTGGGTCTCCCGCCTCACGTGGAGACGCAGCCCAATTGCCATGTCAAGACTCGAGGAGAATCCCGAGGTGTCCCTCGCACCTAGGCAAGAGTCCTGACGACGCTGAACAAACACGTGTCTGGAAGGGCCCTCCCCGTCGTAAGTCGAGAATATACCCCAGGTTCCGGCCGCAACTCGAGAAAAACCATGAGACTTCCCCCTCGCCGCGAGATGAGGCCCGATTCACCTGCACTGCGTGCAGAGCAATTCCGTGTTCCACATCAAACGTGAAAGGAGCCTTGATTTCCTTGATGGCACTCCAGAGTAAACCCAAAATCACTGTCTCAAATCTAGAGGGATCCTGAGGTCACTGGAGCAACAGGAAAGGTCTCCGTGGACCCCAAATCAACTCGAGATGAGAGCTTAGTCCCTGGCTTCGACTCAAGAGGAATACCAACTTTCCACAAGCACCTCAAGAGGAGGCTTCTGCCAGCTACAGGTATGTGAGAGGGACCCTGAGTTTGTGGCCTCAAGTGGAATGGACACCGAGATGCTGTGACTCGAAGTAAGGCCGGATATCCCTGCCGTGAATTGAATGCAGGCTCGTCTTGCATCTCCCAAGACAAGGGATGTCTGAATGCCCTGTGGAGACCACAGAGAAAGACCTAATTGTCCGCCTCATTGCGACCGGAGGCCTCACATCCTTTGAAAACTCGAGAGGATCGCGGAGATCAGTGCTTCCAAAGGAGTCGATGCCTGACTCCTCTTGAAAATGGATAGGAGTCCCAGGATCCCTGTGGCACGTGGAAAGGGACACTGGGTCTCCCGCCTCACGTGGAGACGCGTCCCAATTGCCATGCCAAGACTCGAGGAGAATCCCGAGGTGTCCCTCGCACCTAGGCAGGAATCCTGACGTTGCTGAACAAATAAATATCTGGAATTGCCCTCCCCGTCGTAACTCGAGAATATACCCCAGGTTCCGGCCGCAACTCGAGAAAAACCATGAGACTTCCCCCTCGCCACGAGATGAGGCCCGATTCCCCTGCACTGTGTGCAGAGCAATTCCGTGTTCCACATCAAACGTGAAAGGAGCCTTGATTTCCTTGATGGCACTCCAGAGAAAACTGATCACTGTCTCAAGTCTAGAGGGATCCTGAGGTCACTGTAGCAACAAGAAAGGGCTCCGTGGACGCCAAATCAACTCGAGATGAGAGCTTAGTCCCTGGCTTCGACTCAAGAGGAATACCAACTCTCCAAAAGCACCTCAAGAGGAGGCTTCTCTCAGCTACAGGTATGTCAGAGGGCCCCTGAGTTTGTGGCCTCAAGTGGAATGGACACCGAGATGCTCTGACTCGAAGTAAGGCCGGATATCCCTGCAGTGAATTGAATGCAGGCTCGTCCCGCATCTCCCAAGACGAAGGGTTGTAGGAATCCCCTGTGGAGACCACAGAGAAAGACCTAATCCTCCGCCTCCTCGCGACCGGAGGCCTCATATCTTTGAAAACTCTAGAGGTCCGTTGAGATCAATACTTCCGAAGGAGACGATGCCTGACTCCTCTTGAAAATGGATAGGAGTCCCAGGATATCTGTGCCACGTGGAAAGGGACCCTGGGTCTCCCGCCTCACGTGGAGACGAGTCCCAATTGCAATCCAAACTCGAGGAGAATCCCGAGTTGTCCCTCGCACCTAGGCAGGAGTCCTGACGTCGCTGAACAAACACGTGTCTGGAAGGGTCCTCCCCGTCGTAACTCGAGAATATACCCCAGGTTCCGGCCGCAATTCGAGAAAAACCATGAGACTTCCCCCTCGCTGCGAGATGAGGCCCGATTCCACTGCACTGCGTGCAGAGCAATACCGTGTTCCACATCAACCGTGAAAGGAGCCTTGATTTCCTTGATGGCACTCCAGAGAAAACCCAAGATCACTGTCTCAAGTCTAGAGGGATCCTGAGGTCACTGGAGCAACATGAAAGGGCTCCGTGGACCCCAAATCAACTCGAGATGAGAGCTTAGTCCCTGGCTTCGACTCAAGAGGAATACCAACTTTTCACAAGCACCTCAAGAGGAGGCTTCTCTCAGCTACAGGTAAGTGAGAGGGACCCTGAGTTTGTGGCCTCAAGTGGAATGGACACTGAGATGCTCTGACTCGAAGTAAGGCCGGATATCCTGCAGTGAATTGAATGCAGCCTCGTCTTGCATCTCCCAAGACGAAGGGATGTCTGAATCCGCTGTGGAGACCACAGAATAAGACCTAGTCCTCCGCCTCATCGCGACCGGAGGCCTCACATCCTTTGAAAACTCGAGAGGTCCGCGGAGATCAATGCTTCCAAAGGAGACGATGCCTGACTCTTCTTGAAAATGGATTGGAGTCCCAGGATCCCTGTGGCACGTGGAAAGGGACCCTGGGTCTCCCGCCTCACGTGGAGACGCGTCCCAATTGCCATGCCAAGACTCGAGGAGAATCCCGAGGTGTCCCTCGCACCTAGGCAGGAGTCCTGACGTCGCTGAGCAAACACGTGTCTGGAAGGGCCCTCCCCGTCGTAACTCGAGAATATACCCCAAGTTCCGGCCGCAACTCGAGAAAAACCATGAGACTTCCCCCGCGCCGCGAGATGAGGCCCGATTCCCCTGCACTGTGTGCAGAGCAATTCCGTGTTGCACATCAAACGTGAAAGGAGCCTTGATTTCCTTGATGGCACTCCAGAGAAAACCCAAGATCACTGTCTCAAGTCTAGAGGGATCCTGAGGTCACTGTAGCAACACGAAAGGGCTCTGCAGACCCAAATCAACTCGAGATGAGAGGTTAGTCCCTGGCTTCGACTCAAGAGGAATACCAACTTTCCATAAGCACCTCAGGGGAGGCTTCTCTCAGCTACAGGTATGTGAGAGGGACCCTGAGTTTGTGGCCTCAAGTGGAATGAACACCGAGATGCTCTGACTCAAAGTAAGGACGGATATCCCTGCAGTGAATTGAATGCAGGCTCGTCTTGCATCTCCAAGACGAAGGGATGTCTGCATCCCCTGTGGAGACCAGAGAGAAAGACCCAGTTCTCCGCCTCATCGCTGACGGAGGCCTCACATTCTTTGAAAACTCGAGAGGTCCGCGAGATCAATGCTTCCAAAGGAGAAGATGCCTGACTCCTATTGCAAATGGATAGGAGTCCCAGGATCCCTGTGGCACGTGGAAAGGGACCCTGGGTCTCCCGCCTCACGTGGAGACGCGTCCCAATTGCCATGAAAAGACTCGAGGAGAATCCCGAGGTGTCCCTCGCACCTAGGAAGGAGTCCTGACGTCGCTGAACAAACACGTGTCTGGAAGGGCCCTCCCCGTCGTAACTCGAGAATATACCCCAGGTTCCGGCGGCAACTCGAGAAAAACCATGCGACTTCCCCCTCGCCGCGAGATGAGGCCCGATTTCCCTGCGCTGCATGCAGAGCAATTCCGTGTTCCACATCAAACGTGAAAGGAGCCTTGATTTCCTTGATGGCACTCCAGAGAAAACCCAAGATCACTGTCTCAAGTCTAGAGGGATCCTTAGGTCACTGGAGCAATACGAAAATGCTCCGTGGACCCTATATCAAGTCGAGATGAGAGCTTAGTCCCCGGCTTCGACTCAAGAGGAATACCAGCTTTCCACAAGCACCTCAAGAGAAGGCTTCTCTCAGCTACAGGTATGTGAGATTGACCCTGAGTTTGTGGCCTCAAGTGGAATGGACTCCGAGATGCTCTGACTCGAAGTAAGGCCGGATATCCTTGCAGTGAATTGAATGCAGGCTCGTCTTGCATCTCCCAAGACGAAGGGATGTCTGATTCCCCTGTGGAGACCACAGAGAAACACCTAATTCTCTGCCTCATCGCGACCGGAGGCCTCACATCCTTTGAAAACTCGAGAGGTCCGCGGAGATCAATGCTTTCAAAGGAGACGATGCCTGACTCCTCTTGAAAATGGATGGGAGTCCCAGGATCCCTGTGGCACGTGGAAAGGGACCTGGGTCTCGGGCCTCACGTGGAGACGCGTCCCAATTGCCATGCCAAGACTCGAGGAGAATCCCGAGGTGTCCCTCGCACCTAGGCAGGAGTCCTGACGTCGCTGAGCAAACACGTGTCTGGAAGGGCCCTCCCCGTCGTAACTCGAGAATATACCCCAGGTTCCGGCCGCAACTCGAGAAAAACCATGAGACTTCCCCCTAGCCGCGAGATGAGGCCCGATTCCCCTGCACTGTGTGCAGAGCAATTCCGTGTTCCACATCAAACGTGAAAGGAGCCTTGATTTCCTTGATGGCACTCCAGAGAATACCCAAGATCACTGTCTCAATTCTAGAGGGATCCTGAGGTCACTGGAGCAACACGAAAGGGCTCCGTGGACCCCAAATCAACTCGAGATGAGAGCTTAGTCCCTGGCTTCGACTCAAGAGGAATACCAACTTTCCACAAGCACCTCAAGAGGAGGCTTCTCTCAGCTACAGGTATGTGAGAGGGACCCTGAATTTGTGGCCTCAAGTGGAATGGACACCGAGATGCTCTGACTCGAAGTAAGGCCGGATATCCCTGCAGTGAATTGAATGCAGGCTCGCCTTGCATCTCCAAAGAGGAAGGGTTGTCTGAATCCCCTGTGGAGACCACAGAGAAAGACCTAGTCCTCCGCCTCATCGCGACCGGAGGCCTCACATCCTTTGAAAACTCGAGAGGTCCGCGGAGATCAATGCTTCCAAAGGAGACGATGCCTGACTCCTCTTGAAAATGGATAGGAGTCCCAGGATCCCTGCAGCACGTGGAAAGGAACACTGGGTCTCCCGCCTCACGTGGAGACGCGTCCCAATTGCCATGCCAAGACTCGAGGAGAATCCCGAGGTGTCCCTCGCACCTAGGCAGGAGTCCTGACGTCGCTGAACAAACACGTGTCTGCAAGGGCCCTCCCCGTCATAACTCGAGAATATACCCCAGGTTCCGGCCGCAACTCGAGAAAAACCATGAGACTTCCCCCTCGCCGCGAGATCAGGCCCGATTCCCCTGCACTGTGTGCAGAGCAATTCCGTGTTCCACATCAAACGTGAAAGGAGCCTTGATTTCCTTGATGGCACTCCAGAGAAAACCCAAGATCACTGTCTCAAGTCTAGAGGGATCCTGAGGTCACTGTAGCAAGACGAAAGGGCTCCGTGGACCCCAAATCAACTCGAGATGAGAGCTCAGTCCCTGGCTGCGACTCAAGAGGAATACCAACTTTCCACAAGCACCTCAAGACGAGGCTTGACTCAGCTACAGGAATGTGAGAGGGACCCTGAGTTTTTGGCCTCAAGTGGAATGGACACAGAGAAGCTCTGACTCGAAGTAAGGCCGGATATCCCTGCAGTGAATTGAATGCAGGCTCGTCTTGCATCTGGAAAGACGAAGGGATGTCTGAATCCCCAGTGGAGACCACAGAGAAAGACCTAGTTCTCTGCCTCATCGCGACCGGAGGCCTCACATCCTTTGAAAACTCGAGAGGTCCGCGGAGATCAATGCTTCCAAAGGAGACGATTCTTGAGCCCTTTGGAAATGGATAGGATTCCCCGGATCCCTGTGGCAAGTGCAAAGGGATCCTGGGTCTCCCGCCTCATGTGGAGACGCGACCCAAATGCCATGCCAAGACTCGAGGAGAATCCCGAGGTGTCCCTCGCACCTAGGCAGGAGTCCTGACGTCGCTGAACAAACACGTGTCTGGAAGGGCCCTCCCCGTCGTAACTCGCGAATATACCCCAGGTTCCGGCCGCAACTCGAGAAAAACCATGAGACTTCCCCCTCGCCACGAGATGAGGCCCGATTCCCCTGAACTGCATGCAGAGCAATTCCGTGTTCCACATCAAACGAGAAAGGAGCCTTGATTTCCTTGATGCCACTCCAGAGAAAACCCAAGATCACTGTCTCAAGTCTAGAGGGATCCTGAGGTCACTGGAGCAACAAAGAAGGGCTCCGTGGACCCCAAATCAACTCGAGATGAGAGCTTAGTCCCTGGCTTCGACTCAAGAGGAATACCAACTTTCCACAAGCACCTCAAGAGGAGGCTTCTCTCAGCTACAGGTATGTGAGAGGGACGCTGAGTAAGTGGCCTCAAGTGGAATGGACACCGAGATGTTCTGACTCGACATAAGGCCAGATATCCCTGCAGTGAATTGAATACCGGCTCGTCTTGCATCTCCCAAGACGAAGGGATGTCTAAATCCCCTGTGGAGACCACAGAGAAAGACCTAGTTCTCCGACTCATCGCGACCGGAGGCCTCACATCCTTTGAAAACTCGAGAGGTCCGCGGAGATCAATGCTTCCAAAGGAGACATTGCCTGACTCTTCTTGAAAATGGATAGGAGTCCCAGGATCCCTGTGGCACGTGGAAAGGGAACATGGGTCTCCCGCCTCACGTGGAGACGCGTCCCAATTGCCATGCCAAGACTCGAGGAGAATCCCGAGTTGTCCCTCGCACCTAGGCAGGAGTCCTAACGTCGCTGAACGAACACGTGTCTGGAAGGGCCCTCCCCGTCGTAACTCGAGAATATACCCCAGGTTCCGGCCGCAACTCGAGAAAAACCATGAGACTTCCCCCTCGCCGCGAGATGAGGCCCTATTTTCCTGCACTGCGTGCAGAGAAACTCCGTGTTCCATATCAAACGTGAAAGGAGCCTTGATTTCCTTGATGGCACTCTAGAGAAAACCCAAGATCACTGTCTCAAGTCTAGAGGGATCATGAGGTCACTGTAGCAATACGAAAGGGCTCCGTGGACCCCAAATCAACTCGAGATGAGAACTTAGTCCCTGGCTTCGACTCAAGAGGAATACCAACTTTCCACAAGCACCTCAAGAGAGGTCTTCTCTCAGCTACAGGTATGTGAGAGGGACCCTGAGTTTGTGGCCTCAAGTGGAATGGACACCGAGATGCTCTGACTCGAAATAAGCCCGGATATCCCTGCAGTGAATTGAATGCAGGCTCGTCTTGCATCTCCGAAGACGAAGGGATGTCTGAATCCCCTGTGGAGACCACAGAGAAAGACCTAGTCCTCCGCCTCATCGAGACCGGAGGCCTCACATCCTTTGAAAACTCGAGAGGTCTGCGGAGATCAATGCTTTCAAAGGAGACGATGCCTGACTCCTCTTGAAAATGGATAGGAGTCCCAGGAACCCTGTGGCACGTGGAAAGGGACCCTGGGTCTCCCGCCTCACGTGGAGACGCGTCCCAATTGCCATGCCAAGACTCGAGGAGAATCCCAAGGTGTCCCTCGCACCTAGGCAGGAGTCCTGACGTCGCTGAACAAACACGTGTCTGGAAGGGCCCTACCCGACGTAACTCGAGAATATACCTCAGGTTCCGGCCGCAACTCGAGAAAAACCGTGAGACTTCCCCCTTGCCAGGAGATGAGTCCCGATTCCGCTACACTGCATGCAGAGCAATTCCGTATCCCAGATCAAACGTGAAAAGAGCCTTGATTTCTTTGATGGCACTCCAGAGAAAACCCAAGATCACAGACTCAAGTCTAGAGGGATCCTGAGGTCACTGTAGCAACACGAAAGGGCTCTGCAGACCCAAATCAACTCGAGATGTGAGGTTAGTCCCTGGCTTCGACTCAAGAGGAATACCAACTTTCCACAAGCACCTCAGGGGAGGCTTCTCTCAGCTACAGGTATGTGAGAGGGACCCTGAGATTGTGGCCTCAAGTTGAATGAACACCGAGATGCTCTGACTCAAAATAAGGACGGATATCCCTGCAGTGAATTGAATGCAGGCTCGTCTTGCATCTCCAAGACGAAGGGATGTCTGCATCCCCTGTGGAGACCAGAGAGAAAGACCTAGTTCTCCGCCTCATCGCTGACGGAGGCCTCACATCCTTTGAAAACTCGAGAGGTCCGCGGAGATCAATGCTTCCAAAGGAGACGATGCCTGACTCCTCTTGAAAATGGATAGGAGTCCCAGGATCCATGTGGCACGTGGAAAGGGACCCTGGGTCTCCCGCCTCACGTGGAGACGCGTCCCAATTGCCATGCCAAGACTCGAGGAGAATACCGAGGTGTCCCTCGCACCTAGGCAGGAGTCCTGACGTCGCTGAACAAACACGTGTCTGGAAGGGCCCTCCCCGTCGTAACTCGAGAATATACCGCAGGTTCCGGTCGCAACTTGAGAAATACCATGCGACTTCCCCTTCGCCGCGAGATGAGGCCCGATTCCCCTGCACTGTGTGCAGAGCAATTCCGTGTTCCACATCAAACGTGAAAGGAGCCTTGATTTCCTTGATGGCACTCCAGAGAAAACCCAAGATCACTGTCTCAAGTCTAGAGGGATCTTGAGGTCACTGGAGCAACACGAAAGGGCTCCGTGGACCCCAAATCAACTCGAGATGAGAGCTTAGTCCCTGGCTTCGACTCAAGAGGAATACCAACTCTCCAAAAGCACCTCAAGAGGAGGCTTCTCTCAGCTACAGGTATGTGAGAGGCACCATGAGCTTGTGGCTGCAAGTGGAATGGACACCAAGATGCTCTGACTCGAAGTAAGGCCGGATATCCCTGCAGTGAATTGAAAGCAGGCTCGTATTGCATCTCCCAAGACGAAGGGATGTCTGAGTCCCCTGTGGAGACCACAGAGAAAGACCTAGTCCTCCGCCTCATCGCGACCAGAGGCCTTACATCCTTTGAAACCTCGAAAGGTCTGCTGAGATCAATGCTTCCAAAGGAGACGATGCCTGACTCCTCTTGAAAATGGATAGGAGTCCCAGGATCCCTCTGGCACGTGGAAAGGGACACAAGTTCCCCCGCCTCACGTGGAGACGCGTCCCAATTGCCATGCCAAGACTCGAGGAGAATCCCGAGGTGTCTCTCGCACCTAGGCAGGAGTCCTGACGTCGCTGAACAAACACGTGTCTGGAAGGGCCCTCCCCGTCGTAACTCGAGAATATTCCCCAGGTTCCAGCCGCAACTTGAGAAAAACCATGAGACTTCCCCTCACCGCGAGATGAGGCCCGATTCCCCTGCACTGCGTGCAGAGCAATTCCGTGTTCCACATCAAACGTGAAAGGAGCCTTAATTTCCTTGATGGCACTCCAGAGAAAACCCAAGACCACTGTCTCAAGTCTAGAGGGATCCTGAGGTCATTGGAGCAACACGAAAGGGCTCCGTGGACCCCAAATCAACTCGAGATGAGAGCTTAGTCCCTGGCTTCGACTCAAGAGGAATACCAACTTTCCACAAGCACCTTAAGAGGAGGCTTCTCTCAACTACAGGTATGTGAGAGGGACCATGGGTTTGTGGCCTCAAGTGGAATGGACACCGAGATGCTCTGACTTGAAGTAAGGCCAGATATCCCTGCAGTGAATTGAATGCAGGCTCGTCTTGCATCTCCCAAGATGAAGGGATGTCTGAATCCCCTGTGGAGACAAAAGAGGAAGACCTAGTCCTCCGCCTCATCGCGACCAGAGGCCTCACATCCTTTGAAAATTCGAGAGGTCTGCGGAGATCAATGCTTCCAAAGGAGACGATGCCTGACTCCTCTTGAAAATGGATAGGAGTCCCAGGATCCCTGTCGCACGTGGAAAGGGACCCTGGGTCCCCGCCTCACGTGGAGAGGCGTCCCAATTGCCATGCCAAGACTCGAGGAGAATCCAGAGGTTCCCTCGCACCGAGACACGAGTCCTGACGTCGCTGAATAAACACGTGTATGGAAGGGCCCTCCCCGTCGTAACTCGAGAATATACCCCAGGTTCCTGCTGCAACTAGAGAAAAACCATGAGACTTCCCCCTCGCCGCGAGATGAGGCCCTTTTTCACTGCACTGTGTGCAGAGCAATTCCGTATCCCATATCAAACTTGAAATGAGGCTTGATTTCCTTGATGGCACTCCAGAGAAAACCCAAGATCACTGTCTCAAGTCTAGAGGGATCCTGAGGTCACTGGAGCAACACGAAAGGGCTCCTGGACCCCAAATCAACTCGAGATGAGAGCTTAGTCCCTGGCTTCGACTCAAGAGGCATACCAACTTTCCACAAGCACCTCAAGAGGAGGTTTCTCTCAGCTACAGGTATGTGAGTGGGACCCTGAATTTTTGGCCTCAAGTGGAATGGACACCGAGATGCTCTGACTCGAAGTAAGGCCGAATATCTCTGCAGTGAATTGAATGCAGGCTCGTCTTTCATCTCCCAAGACGAAGGGATGTCTGAATCTCCTGTGGAGACCACTGAGAAAGACCTAGTTCTCCTCCTCATCGCGACCGGAGGCCTCACATCCTTTGAAAACTCAAGAGGTTCGCAGAGATCAATGCTTCCAAAGGAGACGATGCCTGACTCCTCTTGAAAATGGATAGGAGTCCCAGGATCCCTATGGCACGTGGAAAGGGACCCTGGGTCTCCCGCCTCACGTGGAGACACGTGCCAATTGCCATGGCAAGACTCGAGGAGAATCCAGAGGTGCCCCTCGCAGCTAGGCAGTAGTCCTGACGTCGCTGAAAAACACGTGTCTGGAAGGGCCCTTCCCGTCGTAACTCGAGAATATACTCCAGGTTCCGGCTTCAACTCAAGAAAAACCATGAGACTTCCCCCTCGCCGCGAGATGAGTCCCGATACCCCTGCACTGCGTGCAGAGCAATTCCGTATCCCACATCAAACGTGAAAGCAGCCTTGATATCTTTGATGCCCCTCCAGAGAAAACCCAAGATAACTTTCTCAAGTCTAGAGGGATCCTGAGGTCACTGTAGCAACAGGAAAGGGCTCCGTGGACCATAAACAACTCGAGATGAGAGCTTAGTCCCTGGTTTCGACTCAAGAGGAATACCAACTTTCCACAAGCACCTCAAGAGGAGGCTTCTCTCAGCTACAGGTATGTGAGAGGGACCCTGAGTTTTTGGCCTCAAGTGGAATGGACACCGAGATGCTCTGACTCGAAGTAAAGCCGGATATCCCTGCAGTGAATTGAATGCAGGCTCGTCTTGCATCTCCCAAGACGAAGGGATGTCTGAATCCCCTGTGGAGACCTCAGAGAAAGACCGAGTTCTCCGCCTCATCACGACCGGAAGCCTCACATCATTTGAAAACTCGAGAGGTCCTTGGAGATCAATGCTTCCAAAGGAGACGATGCCTGACTACTCTTGAAAATGGATAGGAGTCCCAGTATCCCTGTGGCACGTCGAAAGGGACCCTGGGTCTCCCGCCTCACGTGGAGACGCGTCCCAATTGCCATGCCAAGACTCGAGGAGAATCCCGAGGTGTCCCTCGCACCTAGGCAAAAGTCCTGACGTCGCTGAACAAACACGTGTCTAGAAGGGCCCTCCCCGTCGTAACTCGAGAATATACCCCAGGTTCCGGCCGCAACTCGAGAAAAACCATGAGATTTCCCCCTCGCCGCCAGATGAGGCCCGATTCCCCTGCACTGCGTGCAGTACAATTCCGTGTTCCACATCAAACGTGAAAGGAGCCTTGATTTCCTTGATGGCACTCCAGAGAAAACCCAAGATCACTGTTTCAAGTCTAGAGGGATCCTGAGGTCACTGGATCAACACGAAATTTCCCCTAAGACCCCAAGTCAACTCGAGATGAGAGCTTAGTCCCTGGCTTCGACTCAAGTGGAATACCAACTTTCCACAATCACCTCAAGAGGAGGCTTCTCTCAGCTACAGGTATGTGAGAGGGACCCTGAGTTTGTGGCCTCAAGTGGAATGGACACCGAGATGCTCTGACTCGAAGTAAGGCCGGATATCCCTGTAGTGAATAGAATGCAGGCTCGTCTTGCATCTCCCAAGACGAAGGGATGTCTGAATCCCCTGTGGAGACGACAGAGAAAGACCTAGTCCTCCGCCTCATCGCGACGGGAGACATCACATCCTATGAAAAATCGAGAGGTCTGCGGAGATCAATGCTTCCAAAGGAGACGATGCCTGACTCCTCTTGAAAATGGATAGGAGTCCCAGGATCCATCTGGCACGTGGAGAGGGACCTTGGGTCTCCCGCCTCACGTGGAGACGCGTCCCAATTGCCATGCCAAGACTCGAGGAGAATCCCGAGGTGTCCCTCGCACCTAGGCAGGAGTCCTAACGTCGCTGAGCAAACACGTTTCTGGAAGGGCCCTCCCCGTCGTAACTCGAGAATATACCCCAGGTTCCGGCCGCAACTCGAGAAAAACAATGAGACTTCATATTCGCCGCGAGATAAGGCCCAATTCCCCTGCACTGCGTGCAGAGCAATTCCGTGTTCCACATCAAACATGATGGGAGCCTTGATTTCCTTGATGGCACTCCAGAGAAAACCCAAGATCACTGTCTCAAGACTAGAGGGATCCTGAGGTCACTGGAGCAACACGAAAGGGCTCCGTGGACCCCAAATCAACTCGAGATGAGAGCTTAGTCCCTGGCTTCGACTCAAGAGGAATACCAACTTTCCACAAGCACCTCAAGAGGAGGCTTCTCTCAGCTACAGTTATGTGAGAGGGACCCTGATTTTGTGGCCTCAAGTGGAATGGACACCGAGATGCTCTGACTCGTGGTAAGGCCGAATATCCCTGCAGTGAATTGAATGCAGGCTCGTCTTGCATCTCCCAAGATGAAGGGATGTCTGAATCCCCTGTGGAGACCACAGAGAAAGACCTAGTTCTCCACCTCATCGCGACCGGAGGCCTCACATCCTTTGAAAACTCGAGAGGTCCGCGGAGATCAATGCTTCCAAAGGAGAAGATGCCTGACTCCTCTTGAAAATGGATAGGAGTCCCAGGATCCGTGTGGCACGTGGAAAGGGACCCTGGGTCTCCCGCCTCACGTGGAGACGCGTCCCAATGGCAATGCCAAGACTCGAGGAGAATCCCGAGGTGTCCCTAGCACCTAGGCAGGCGTCCTGACGTCGCTGAACAAACACGTGTCTGGAAGGGCCCTCCCCGTAGTAACTTGAGAATGTACCCCAGGTTCCGGCCGCAACTCGAGAAAAATCATGAGACTTCCCCCTCGCCGCGAGATGAGGCCCGATTCCCCTGCACTGCGTGCAGAGCAATTCCGTGTTCCACATCAAACGTGAAAGGAGCCTTGATTTCCTTGAAGGCACTCCAGAGAAAACCCAAGATCACTGTCTCAAGTCTAGAGAGATCCTGAGGTCACTGGAGCAACAGGAAAGGGCTCCATGGACCCTAAATCAACTCGAGATTAGAGCTTAGTCCCTGGCTTCGACTCAAGGGGAATACCAACTTTCCACAAGCACCTCAAGAGGAGGCTTGTCTCAGCTACAGGTATGTGAGAGGGACCCTGAGTTTGTGGCCTCAAGTAGAATGGACACCGAAATGCTCTGACTCGAAGTAAGGCCGGATATCCCTGCAGTGAATTGAATGCAGGCTCGTCTTGCATCTTCCAAGACGAAGGGGTGTCTGAATCCCTTGTGGAGACCACACAGAAAGACCTAGTCCTCCGCCTCATCGAGACCGGAGGCCTCACATCCTTTGAAAACTCGAGAGGTCCGGGGAGATCAGTGCTTCAAAAGGAGACAATGCCTGACTCTTCTTGAAAATGGATAGGAGTCACAGGATCCCTTTGGCACATGGAAAGAGACACTGGGTCTTCCGCCTCACGTGGAGACCCGTCCCAATTGCCATGCCAAGACTCGACGAGTATCCCGAGGTGTCCCTCGCACCTAGGCAGGAGTCCTGACTTCGCTGAACAAACACGTGTCTGGAAGGGCCCTCCCCGTAGTAACTTTAGAATGTACATCAGGTTCCGGCCGCAACTCGAGAAAAACCATGAGACATCCCCCTCGCCGCGAGATGTGGTCCGGTTCCCCTGCACAGCGTGCAGAGCAATTCCGTGTTCCACATCAAACGTGAAAGGAGCCTTGATTTCCTTGATGGCACTCCAGAGAAAACCCAAGATCACTGTCTCAAGTCTAGAGGGATCCTGAGGTCACTGGAGCAACAGGAAAGGGCTCCGTGGACCCTAAATCAACTCGAGATGAGAGCTTAGTCCCTGGCTTCGACTCAAGGGTCATACCAACTTTCCACAAGCACCTCAAGAGGAGGCTTCTCTCAGCTACAAGTATGTGAGAGGGACCCTGAGTTTGTGGCCTCAAGTGGAATTGACACGGAGATGCTCTGACTCGAAGTAAGGCCAGATATCCCTGCAGTGAATTGAATGCCGGCTCGTCTTGCATCTCCCAAGACGAAGGGATGTCTGAATCCCCTGTGGAGACAACAGAGAAGGAACTAGTTCTCTGCCTCATCGCGACCGGAGGCCTCACATCCTTTGAAAACTCGAGAGGTCCGCGGAGATCAATACTTCCAAAGGAGACGATGCCTGACTCCTCTTGAAAATGAATAGGAATCCCAGGATCCTGTGGCACGTGGAAAGAGACACTGGGTCTACCGCCTCATGTGGAGACGCGTCCCAATTGCCATGCCAAGCCTCGGGGAGAATACCGAGTTGTCCATCGAACCTAGGCCTGGGTTTTGACGTCGATGAGCAAAGGCGTGTCTGGAAGGGCACCCCAGTCGTAACTCGAGCATATACCCCAGATTCCGGCCGCAACTCGAGAAAAACCATGAGACTTCCCCCTCGCCCCGAGATGAGGCCCGATTCCGTGCACTGCGTGCAGAGCAATTCCGTGTCCACATCAAATGTGAACGGAGCCTTGATTTCCTTGATGGCACTCCAGAGAAAACCCAAGATCACTGTCTCAATTCTAGAGGGATTCTGAGGTCACTGGAGCAACACGAAAATGCTCCGTGGACCACAAATCAACTCGAGATGAGAGCTTAGTCCCTGGCTTCGACTCAAGAGGAATACCAACTTTCCACAAGCACCTCAAGAGGAGGCTTCTCTCAGCTACAGGTATGTGAGAGGGACCCTGAGTTTGTGGCCTCAAGTGGAATCGACACAGAGATTCGCTGACTCGAAGTAAGGCCGGATATCCCTGCAGTGAATTGAATGCAGGCTTGTCTTGCATCTCCCAAGACGTAGGGATGTCTGAATCCCCTGTGGAGACCACAGAGAAAGACCTAGTTCTCCGCCTCATCGTGACCGGAGTCCTCACATCCTTTGAAAACTCGAGAGGTCTGCGGAGATCAATGCTTCCAAAGGAGACGATGCCTGACTCCTTTTGAAAATGGATAGGAGTCCCAGGATCCCTGTGGCTGATGGAAAGGGACCCTGGGTCTCCCGCCTCACGTGGAGACGCGTCCCAATTGCCATGCCAAGACTCGAGGAGAATCCCGAGGTGTCCCTCGCACCTAGGTAGGAGTCCTGATGTCGCTGAAGAAACACGTGTCTGGAAGGGCCCTCCCCGTAGTAACTCGAGAATATACCCCTGGGTCCGGCCGCAACTAGAGAAAAACCATGAGACTTCCACCTCGCCACGAGATGAGGCCCGATTCCCCTGCACTGCGTGCTGAGCAATTCCGTGTTCCACATCAAACGTGAAAGGAGCCTGATTTCCTTCATGGCGCTCCAGAGAAAACCCAAGATCACTGTCTCAAGTCTAGAGGGATCCTGAGGTCACTGGAGCAACACGAAAGGGCTCCGTGGAAACCAAATCAACTCGAGATGAGAGCTTAGTCCCTGGCTTCGACTCAAGAGGAATACCAACTTTCCACAAGCTCCTCAAGGGGAGGCTTCTCTCAGCTACAGGTATGTGAGAGGGACCCTGAGTTTGTGGCCTCAAGTGGAATGGACACCGAGATGCTCTGACTCGGAGTAAGGCCGGATATCCCTGCAGTGAATTGAATGCAGGTTCGTCTTGCATTTCCCAAGACGAAGGGATGTCTGAATCCCCTGTGGAGACCACAGAGAAAGACCTAGTTCTCCGCCTCATCGCGACCGGAGGCCTCACATCGTTTCAAAACTGGAGAGGGCCGAGGAGATCAATGCTTCCAAAGGAAACGATGCCTGACCCCTCTTGAAAATGGATAGGAGTCCCAGGACCCTGTGGCACGTGGAAAGGGACACTGGGTCTCCCGCCTCACCTGGAGACGCGTCCCAAATCCTATGCCAAGCCGCGGGGAGAATACCGAGGTGTCCATCAAACCTAGGCAGGAGTCCTGACGTCGCTGAACAAACACATGTCTGTAAGGGCCCTCCCCGTCGTAACTCGAGAATATACCCCTGGTTCCGGCCGCAACTCGAGAAAAACCATGAGACTGCCCCCTCGCTGCGAGAAGAGTCCCGATTCCCCTACACTGCGTGCAGAGGAATTCCGTGTTCCACATCAAATGTGAACGGAGCCTTGATTTCCTTGATGGCACTCCAGAGAAAACCCAAGATCACTGTCTCAAGTCTAGAGGAATCCTGAGGTCACTTGAGCAACACGAAAGGGCTCCGTGGACCCCAAATCAACTCGAGATGAGAGCTTAGTCCCTGGCTTCAACTAAAGAGGAATACCAACTTTCCACCAGCACCTCAAGAGGAGGCTTCTCTCAGCTACAGGTATCTGAGAGAAACCCTGAGTTTGTGGCCTCAAGTGGAATGGACACTGAGATGCTCTGACTCGAAGTAAGGCCGGATATCCCAACAGTGAATTGAATGCAGGCTCGTCTTGCATCTCCCAAGACGAAGGGATGTCTGAATCCCCTGTGGAGACCACAGAGAAAGACCTAGTTCTCCGCCTCATCGCGACCGGAGGCCTCACATCCTTTGAAACCTCGAGAGATCCACGGATATCAATGCTTCCAAAGGAGACGATGCCTGACTCCTCTTGAAAATGGATAGGAGTCCCTAGATCCCTGTGGCACGTGGAAAGGGACCCTGGGTCTCCCGCCTCAAGTGGAGACGCGTCCCAATTGCCATGCCAAGACTCGAGGAGAATCCGGAGGTGTCCCTCGCACCAAGGCTGGAGTCCTGACGTCGCTGAACAAACACGTGTCTGGAAGGGCCCTCCCGGTCGTAACTCGAGAATATACCCCAGGTTCCGGCCGCACCTCGAGAAAAACCATGAGACTTCCTCCTCGCCGAGATATGAGGCCTGATTCCCCTGCACTGCGTGCAGAGCAATTCCGTGTTCCACATCAAACGTGAAAGGAGCCTTGATTTCCTTGATGGCACTCCAGAGAAAACCCAAGATCACTGACTCAAGTCTAGAGGGATCCTGAGGTCACTGGAGCAACACGAATGGGCTCAGTGGACCCCAAATCAACTCGAGATGAGAGCTTAGTCCCTGGCTTCGACTCAAGAGGAATACCAACTTTCCACAAGCACCTCAAGACGAGGCTTCTCTCAGCTACAAGTGTGGGAGAGGGACCCTGAGTTTGTGGCCTCAAGTGGAATGGACACCGAGATACTCTGACTCGAAGTAAGGGCGGATATCCCTGCAGTGAATTGAATGCAGGCTCGTCTTCCATCTCCCAAGACGAAGGGATGTCTGAAACCCCTGTGGAGACTACAGAGAAAGACCTAGTTCTCCGCCTCTTCGCGGCCAGAGGCCTCACATCCTTTGAAAACTCTAGAGGTCCGCGGAGATCAATGCTTCAAAAGGAGACGATGACTGACTCTTCTTGAAAATGGATAGGAGTCTCAGGATCCCTTTGGCACGTGGAAAGAGACACTGGGTCTTCCGCCTCACGTGGAGACCCGTCCCAATTGCCATGCCAAGACTCGACGAGTATCCCGAGGTGTCCCTCGCACCTAGGCAGGAGTCCTGACTTCGCTGAACAAACACGTGTCTGGAAGGGCCCTCCCCGTAGTAACTTTAGAATGTACCACAGGTTCCGGCCGCAACTCGAGAAAAACCATGAGACATCCCCCTCGCCGCGAGATGTGGTCCGGTTCCCCTGCACAGCGTGCAGAGCAATTCCGTGTTCCACATCAAACGTGAAAGGAGCCTTGATTTCCTTGATGGCACTCCAGAGAAAACCCAAGATCACTGTCTCAAGTCTAGAGGGATCCTGAGGTCACTGGAGCAACAGGAAAGGGCTCCGTGGACCCTAAATCAACTCGAGATGAGAGCTTAGTCCCTGGCTTCGACTCAAGGGTCATACCAACTTTCCACAAGCACCTCAAGAGGAGGCTTCTCTCAGCCACAAGTATGTGAGAGGGACCCTGAGTTTGTGGCCTCAAGTGGAATGGACACGGAGATGCTCTGACTCGAAGTAAGGCCAGATATCCCTGCAGTGAATTGAATGCAGGCTCGCCTTGCATCTCCCAAGACGAAGGGATGTCTGAATCCCCTGTGGAGACTACAGAGAAAGACCTAGTTCTCCGCCTCATCGCGACCGGAGGCCTCACATCCTTTGAAAACCCGAGAGGTCCGCGGAGATCAATGCTTCCAAAGGAGACGATGCCTGACTCCTCTTGAAAATGGATAGGAGTCCCAGGATCCCTGTGGCACGTGGAAAGGGACACTGAGTCTCCTGCCTCACGTGGAGACGCCATCCAATTGCCATGCCAAGACTCGAGGAGAATCCCGAGGTGTCCATCCCACCTAGGCAGGAGTGCTGACGTCGCTGAACAAACACGTGTCTGGAAGGGCCCTCCCCGTAGTAACTCGAGAATATACCCCAGGTTCCGGCCGCAACTCGAGAAAAACCATGAGAATTCCCCCTCGCCGCGAGATGAGGCACGATTCCCCTGCACAGCGTGCAGAGCAATTCCGTGTTCCACATCAAACGTGAAAGGAGCCTTGATTTCCTTGATGGCACTCCAGAGAAAACCCAAGATCACTGTCTCAAGTCTAGAGGGATCCTGAGGTCACTGGAGCAACAGGAAAGGGCTCCTTGGACCCCAAATCAACTCGAGATGAGAGCTTATTCCCAGGCTTCGACTCTAGAGGAATACCAACTTTCCACAAGCACCTCAAGAGGAGGCTTCTCTCAGCTACAGGTATGTGAGAGGGACCCTGAGTTTGTGGCCTCAAGTGGAATGGACAGCGAGATGCTCTGACTCGAAGTAAGGCCGGATATCCCTGCAGTGAATTGAATGCAGGCTCGTCTTGCATCTCCCAAGACGAAGGGATGTCTGAATCCCCTGTGGAGACAACAGAGAAGGAACTAGTTCTCTGCCTCATCGCGACCGGAGGCCTCACATCCTTTGAAAACTCGAGAGGTCCGCGGAGATCAATACTTCCAAAGGAGACGATGCCTGACTCCTCTTGAAAATGAATAGGAATCCCAGGATCCTGTGGCACGTGGAAAGAGACACTGGGTCTACCGCCTCATGTGTAGACGCGTCCCAATTGCCATGCCAAGCGTCGGGGAGAATACCGAGTTGTCCATCGAACCTAGGCCTGGGTTTTGACGTCGATGAGCAAAGGCGTGTCTGGAAGGGCACCCCAGTCGTAACTCGAGCATATACCCCAGATTCCGGCCGCAACTCGAGAAAAACCATGAGACTTCCCCCTCGCCCCGAGATGAGGCCCGATTCCGTGCACTGCGTGCAGAGCAATTCCGTGTCCACATCAAATGTGAACGGAGCCTTGATTTCCTTGATGGCACTCCAGAGAAAACCCAAGATCACTGTCTCAAGTCTAGAGGGATCCTGAGGTCACTGGAGCAACACGAAAATGCTCCGTGGACCCCAAATCAACTCGAGATGAGAGCTTTGTCCCTGGCTTCGACTCAAGAGGAATACCAACTTTCCACAAGAACCTCAAGAGGAGGCTTCTCTCAGCTACAGGTATGTGAGAGGGACCCTGAGTTTGTGGCCTCAAGTGGAATGGACACAGAGATTCGCTGACTCGAAGTAAGGCCGGATATCCCTGCAATGAATTGAATGCAGGCTTGTCTTGCATCTCCCAAGACGTAGGGATGTCTGAATCCCCTGTGGAGACCACAGAGAAAGACCTAGTTCTCCGCCTCATCGTGACCGGAGTCCTCACATCCTTTGAAAACTCGAGAGGTCTGCGGAGATCAATGCTTCCAAAGGAGACGATGCCTGACTCCTTTTGAAAATGGATAGGAGTCCCAGGATCCCTGTGGCTGGTGGAAAGGGACCCTGGGTCTCCCGCCTCACGTGGAGACGCGTCCCAATTGCCATGCCAAGACTCGAGGAGAATCCCGAGGTGTCCCTCGCACCTAGGCAGGAGTCCTGACGTCGCTGAACAAACACGTGTCTGGAAGGGCCCTCCCCGTCGTAACTCGAGAATATACCCCAGGTTCCGGCCGCAACTCGAGAAAAACCATGAGACTGCCCCCTCGCCGCGAGATGAGGCCCGATTCCCCTGCACTGCGTGCAGAGCAATTCCGTGTTCCACATCAAACGTGAAAGGAGCCTTGATTTCCTTGGTGGCACTCCAGAGAAAACCCAAGATCACTGTCTCAAGACTAGAGGGATCCTGAGGTCACTGGAGCAACACGAAAGGGCTATGTGGACCCCAAATCAACTCGAGATGAGAGCTTAGTCCCTGGCTTCGACTCAAGAGGAATACCAACTTTCCACAAGCACCTCAAGAGGAGGCTTCTCTCAGCTACCGGTATGTGAGAGGGACCCTGAGTGTGTGGCCTCAAGTGGAATGGACACCGAGATGCTCTGACTCGAACTAAGGCTGGATATCCTTGCAGTGAATTGAATGCAGGCTCGTCTTGCATCTCCCAAGACGAAGGGATGTCTGAATCCCCTGTGGAGACCACAGAGAAAGACCTAGTCCTCCCCTTCATCGCGACCGGAGGCCTCACATCCTTTGAAAACTCGAGAGGTCCGCGGAGATCAATGCTTCCAAAGGAGACGATGCCTGACTCCTCTTGCAAATGGATAGGAGTCCCAGGATCCCTGTGGCACGTGGAAAGGGACCCTGGGTCTCCCGCCTCACGGGGAGACGCGTCCCAATTGCCATGCCAAGACTCGAGGAGAATCCCGAGGTGTCCCTCGCACCTAGGCAGGAGTGCTGACGTCGCTGAACAAACACGTGTCTGGAAAGGCCCGCCCCGTGGTAACTCGAGAATATACCCCAGGTTCTGGCCGCAACACGAGAAAAACCGTGAGACTTCCCCCTCGCCACGAGATGAGGCCTGATTCCCCTGCACTGTGTGCAGAGCAATTCCGTGTTCCACATCAAACGTGAAAGGAAACTTGATTTCCTTGATGGCACTCCAGAGAAACCCCAAGATCACTGTCTCAAGTCTAGAGGGATCCTGAGGTCACTGTAGCAAGACGAAAGGGCTCCGTGGACCCCAAATCAACTCGAGATGAGAGCTCAGTCCCTGGCTGCGACTCAAGAGGAATACCAACTTTCCACAAGCACCTCAAGAGGAGGCTTGTCTCAGCTACAGGAATGTGAGAGGGACCCTGAGTTTTTGGCCTCAAGTGGAATGGACACCGAGAAGCTCTGACTCGAAGTAAGGCCGGATATCCCTGCAGTGAATTGAATGCAGGCTCGTCTTGCATCTCCAAAGACGAAGGGATGTCTGAATCCCCAGTGGAGACCACAGAGAAAGACCTAGTTCTCTGCCTCATCGCGACCGGAGGCCTCACATCCTTTGAAAATTCGAGAGGTCCGCGGAGATCAATGCTTCCAAAGGAGACGATTCTTGAGTCCTCTTGGAAATGGATAGGATTCCCCGGATCCCTGTGGCAAGTGCAAAGGGACCCTGGGTCCCCCGCCTCATGTGGAGACGCGACCCAAATGCCATTCCAAGACTCGAGGAGAATCCCGAATTGTCCCTCGCACCTAGGCAGGATTCCTGACGTCACTGAACAAACACGTGTCTGAAAGGGCCCTCCCCGTCTTAGCTCGCGAATATACCCCAGGTTCCGGCCGCAAATCGAGAAAAACCGTGAGACTTCCCCCTCGCCAGGAGATGAGTCCCGATTCCGCTACACTGCATGCAGAGCAATTCCGTATCCCAGATCAAACGTGAAAAGAGCCTTGATTTCCTTGATGGCACTCCAGAGAAAACCCAAGATCACAGACTTAAGTCTAGAGGGATCCTAAGGTCACTGTAGCAACACGAAAGGGCTCTGCAGACCCAAATCAACTCGAGATGAGAGGTTAGTGCCTGGCTTCGACTCAAGAGGAATACCAACTTTCCACAAGCACCTCAGGGGAGGCTTCTCTCAGCTACACGTATGTGAGAGGGACCCTGAGTTTGTGGCCTCAAGTGGAATGAACACCGAGATGCTCTGACTCAAAGTAAGGACGGATATCCCTGCAGTGAATTGAATGCAGGCTCGTCTTGCATCTCCAAGACGAAGGGATGTCTGCATCCCCTGTGGAGACCAGAGAGAAAGACCTAGTTCTCCGCCTCATCGCTGACGGAGGCTTCACATCCTTTGAAAACTCGAGAGGTCCGCGAGATCAATGCTTCCAAAGGAGAAGATGCCTGACTCCTCTTGAAAATGGATAGGAGTACCAGGATCCCTGTGGCACGTGGAAAGGGACCCTGGGTCTCCCGCCTCACGTGGAGACGCGTCCCAATTGCCATGAAAAGACTCGAGGAGAATCCCGAGGTGTCCCTCGCACCTAGGCAGGAGTGCTGACGTCGCTGAACAAACACGTGTCTGGAAGGGCCCGCCCCGTCGTAACTCGAGAATATACCCCAGGTTCCGGCAGCAACTCGAGAAAAACCATGAGACTTCCCCCTCGCCGCGAGATGAGGCCCGATTCCCCTGCACTGCGTGCAGAGCAATTCCGTGTTCCACATCAAACGTGAAAGGAGCCTTGATTTCCTTGATGGCACTCCAGAGAAAACCCAAGATCACAGACTCAAGTCTAGAGGGATCCTGAGGTCACTGTAGCAACACGAAAGGGCTCTGCAGACCCAAATCAACTCGAGATGTGAGGTTAGTCCCTGGCTTCGACTCAAGAGGAATACCAACTTTCCACAAGCACCTCAGGGGAGGCTTCTCTCAGCTACAGGTATGTGAGAGGGACCCTGAGATTGTGGCCTCAAGTGGAATGAACACCGAGATGCTCTGACTCAAAGTAAGGACGGATATCCCTGCAGTGAATTGAATGCAGGCTCGTCTTGCATCTCCAAGACGAAGGGATGTCTGCATCCCCTGTGGAGACCAGAGAGAAAGACCTAGTTCTCCGCCTCATCGCTGACGGAGGCCTCACATCCTTTGAAAACTCGAGAGGTCCGCGGAGATCAATGCTTCCAAAGGAGACGAAGCCTGACTCCTCTTGAAAATGGATAGGAGTCCCAGGATCCCTGTGGCACGTGGAAAGGGCCCCTGGGTCTCCCGCCCCACGTGGAGACGCGTCCCAATTGCCATGCCAAGACTCGAGGAGAATCCCGAGGTGTCCCTCGCACCTAGGCAGGAGTCCTGACGTCGCTGAACAAACACGTGTCTGGAAGGGCCCTCCCCATCTTAACTCGAGAATATACCCCAGGTTCCGGCCACAACTCGAGAAAAACCATGAGACTTCCCCCTTGCCAAGAGATGAGGCCCGATTCCCCTGCACTGCGTGCAGAGCAATTCCGTGTTCCACATCAAACGTGAAAGGAGCCTTGATTTCCTTGATGGCACTCCAGAGAAAACCCAAGATCACTGTCTCAAGTCTAGAGGGATCCTGAGGTCACTGGAGCAACAGGAAAGGGCTCCATGGACCCCAAATCAACTCGAGATGAGAGCTTAGTCCCCGGCTTCGACTCAAGAGGAATACCAGCTTTCCACAAGCACCTCAAGAGAAGGCTTCTCTCAGCTACAGGTATGTGAGATTGACCCTGAGTTTGTGGCCTCAAGTGGAATGGACACCGAGATGCTCTGACTCGAAGTAAGGCCGGATATCACTGCAGTGAATTGAATGCAGGCTCGTCTTGCATCTCCCAAGACGAAGGGATGTCTGAATCCCCTGTGGAGACCACAGAGAAAGACCTAATTCTCCGCCTCATCGCGACCGGAGGCCTCACATCCTTTGAAAACTCGAGAGGTCCGCGGAGATCAATGCTTTCAAAGGAGACGATGCCTGACTCCTCTTGAAAATGGATGGGAGTCCCAGGATCCCTGTGGCACGTGGAAAGGGACCATGGGTCTCCCGCCTCACGTGGAGACGCGTCCCAATTGCCATGCCAAGACTCGAGGTGAATCCCGAGGTGTCCCTCGCACCTAGGCAGGAGTCCTGACGTCGCTGAGCAAACACGTGTCTGGAAGGGCCCTCCCCATCGTAACTCGAGAATATACCCCAGGTTCCGGCCGCAACTCGAGAAAAACCATGAGACTTCCCCCTCGCCGCGAGGTGAGGCCCGATTGCCCTGCACTGTGTGCAGAGCAATTCCGTGTTCCGCATCAAACGTGAAAGGAGCCTTGATTTCCTTGATGGCACTCCAGAGAAAACCCAAGATCACTGTCTCAAGTCTAGAGGGATCCTGAGGTCACTGGAGCAACACGAAAGGGCTCCGTGGACCCCAAATCAACTCGAGATGAGAGCTTAGTCCCTGGCTTCGACTCAAGAGGAATACCAACTTTCCACAAGCACCTCAAGAGGAGGCTTCTCTCAGCTACAGGTATGTGAGAGGGACCCTGAATGTGTGGCCTCAAGTGGAATGGACACCGAGATGCTCTGACTCGAAGTAAGGCCGGATATCCCTGCAGTGAATTGAATGCAGGCTCATCTTGCATCTCCCAAGACGAAGGGATGTCTGAATCCCCTGTGGAGACCACAGAGAAAGACCTAGTTCTCCGCCTCATCGCGACCGGAGGCCTCACATCCTTTGAAAACTCGAGAGGTCCGCGGAGATCAATGCTTCCAAAGGAGACGAGGCCTGACTCCTCTTGAAAATGGATAGGAGTCCCAGGATCCCTGCGGCACGTGGAAAGGGACACTGGGTCTCCCGCCTCACTTGGAGACGCGTCCCAATTGCCATGCGAAGACTCGAGGAGAATCCCGAGGTGTCCCTCGCACCTAGGCAGGAGTGCTGACGTCGCTGAACAAACACGTGTCTGGAAGGGCCCGCCCCGTTGTAACTCGATAATATACCCCAGGTTCCGGCCGCAACTCGAGAAAAACCATGAGACTTCCCCCTCGCCGTGAGATGAGGCCCGATTCCCCTGCACTGCGTGCAGAGCAATTCCGTGTTCCACATCAAACGTGAAAGGAGCCTTGATTTCCTTGATGGCACTCCAGAGAAACCCCAAGATCACTGTCTCAAGTCTAGAGGGATCCTGAGGTCACTGTAGCAACACGAAAGGGCTCCATGGACCCCAAATCAACTCGAGATGAGAGCTTAGTCCCTGGATTCGACTCAAGAGGAATACCAACTTTCCACAAGCACCTCAAGAGGAGGCTTCTCTCAGCTACAGGTATGTGAGAGGGACCCTGAATAAGTGGCCTCAAGTGGAATGGACACCGAGATTTTCTGACGCGACATAAGGCCAGATATCCCTGCAGTGAATTGAATGCCGGCTCGTCTTGCATCTCCCAAGACGAAGGGATGTCTAAATCCCCTGTGGAGACCACAGAGAAAGACCTTGTTCTCCGACTCATCGCGACCGGAGGCCTCACATCCCTTGAAAACTCGAGAGGTCCGCGGAGATCAATGCTTCCAAAGGAGACATTGTCTGACTCCTCTTGAAAATGGATAGGAGTCCCAGGATCCCTGTGGCAAGTGGAAAGGGACCCTGGGTCTCCCGCCTCACGTGGAGACGCGTCCCAATTGCCATGCCAAGACTCGAGGAGAATCCCGAATTGTCCCTCGCACCTAGGCAGGAGTCCTGACGTCGCTGAACGAACACGTGTCTTGAAGGGCCCTCCCCGTCGTAACTCGAGAATATACCCCAGGTTCCGGCCGCAACTCGAGAAAAACCATGAGACTTCCCCCTCGCCGCGAGATGAGGCCCTATTTTACTGCACTGCGTGCAGAGCGACTCTGTGTTCCACATCAAACGTGAAAGGAGCCTTGATTTCCTTGATGGCACTCCAGAGAAAACCCAAGATCACTGTCTCATGTCTAGAGGGATCCTGAGGTCACTGTAGCAACACGAAAGGGCTCTGCAGACCCAAATCAACTCGAGATGTGAGGTTAGTCCCTGGCTTCGACTCAAGAGTAATACCAACTTTCCACAAGCACCTCAGGGGAGGCTTCTCTCAGCTACAGGTATGTGAGAGGGACCCTGAGATTGTGGCCTCAAGTGGAATGAACACCGAGATGCTCTGACTCAAAGTAAGGCCGGATATCCCTGCAGTGAATTTAATGCAGGCTCGTCTTGCATCTCCAAGACGAAGGGATGTCTGCATCCCCTGTGGAGACCAGAGAGAAAGACCTAGTTCTCCGCCTCATCGCTGACGGAGGCCTCACATCCTTTGAAAACTCAAGAGGTCCGCGGAGATCAATGCTTCCAAAGGAGACGATGCCTGACTCCTCTTGAAAATGGATAGGAGTCCCAGGATCCCTGTGGCACGAGGAAAGGGACCCTGGGTCTCCCGCCTCACGTGGAGACGCGTCCCAATTGCCATGCCAAGACTCGAGGAGAATACCGAGGTGTCCCTCGCACCTAGGCAGGAGTCCAGATGTCGCTGAACAAACACGTGTCTGGAAGGGCCCTCCCCGTCGTAACTCGAGAATATACCCCAGGTTCCGGCCGCAACTCGAGAAAAACCATGCGACTTCCCCCTCGCCGCGAGATGAGGCCCGATTTCCCTGCGCTGCATGCAGAGCAATTCCGTGTTCCACATCAAACGTGAAAGGAGCCTTGATTTCCTTGATGGCATTCCAGACAAACCCCAAGATCACTGTCTCAAGTCTAGAGGGATCCTGAGGTCACTGTAGCAACACAAAAGGGCTCCGTGGACCCCAAATCAACTCGAGATGAGAGCTTAGTCCCTGGCTTCGACTCAAGAGGAATACCAACTTTCCACAAGCACCTCAAGAGGAGGCTTCTCTCAGCTATAGGTATGTGAGAGGGACCCTGAGTTTGTGGCCTCAAGTGGAATGGACACCGAGTTGCTCTGAATTGAAGTAAGGCCGGATATCCCTGCAGTGAATTGAATGCAGGCTCGTCTTGCATCTCCCAAGACGAAGGGATGTCTGCATCCCCTGTGGAGACCACAGAGAAAGACATAGTTCTCCGCCTCATCGCGACCGGAGGCCTCACATCATTTGAAAACTCGAGAGGTCCGCGGAGATCAATGGTTCCAAAGGAGACGAAGCCTGACTCCTCTTGAAAATGGATAGGAGTCCCAGGATCCATGTGGCACGTGGAAAGGGACCCTGGGTCTCCCGCCTCACGTGGAGACGCGTCCAAATTGCCATGCCAAGACTCGAGGAGAATCCCGAGGTGTCCCTCGTACCTAGGCAGGAGTCCTGACGTCGCTGAACAAACACGTGTCTGGAAGGGCCCTCCCCGTCGTAACTCGAGAATATACCCCAGGTTCCGGCCAAAACTCGAGAAAAACCATGAGACATCCCCCTCGCCGCGAGATGAGGCCCGATTCCCCTCCACTGCTTGCGGAGCAATTCCGTGTTCCAAATCAAACGTGAAAGGAGCCTTGATTTCCTTGATGGCACTCCAGAGAAAACTCAAGATCACTGTCTCAAGTCTAGAGGGATCCTGAGGTCACTGGAGCAACACGAAAGGGCTCCGTGGACCCCAAATCAACTCGAGATGAGAGCTTAGTTACTGGCTTCGAGTCAAGAGGAATACCAACTTTCCACAAGCACCTCAAGAGGAGGCTTCTCTCAGCTACAGGTATGTGAGAGGGCCCCTGAGTTTGTGGCCTCAAGTGGAATGGACACCGAGATGCTCTGACTCGAAGTAAGGCCGGATATCCCTGCAGTGAATTGAATGCAGGCTCATCTTGCATCTCCCAAGACGAAGGGATGTCTGAATCCCCTGTGGAGACCACAGAGAAAGACCTAGTCCTCCGCCTCATCGCGACCGGAGGCCTCACATCCTTTGAAAACTCGAGAGGTCTGCAGAGATCAATGCTTCCAAAGGAGACGATGCCCGACTCCTCTTGAAAATGGATAGGAGTCCCAGGATCCCTGTGGCACGTGGAAAGGGACCCTGGGTCTCCCGCCTCACGTGGATACGCCTCCCAATTGCCATGCCAAGACTCGAGGAGAATCCCGAGGTGTCCCTCGCACCTAGGCAGGAGTCCTGACGTCGCTGAACAAACACGGGTCTGGAAGGGACCTCCCCCTCGTAACTCGAGAATATACCCCAGGTTCCGGCCCCAACTCGAGAAAAACCATGAGACTTCCCCCTCGCCGCGAGATGAGACCCGATTCCCCTGCCCTGCATGCAGAGCAATTCCGTATTCCACATCTAAAGTGAAAGGAGCCTTGATTTCCTTGATGGCACTCCAGGGAAAACTCAAGATCACTGTCTCTATTCTAGAGGGATCCTCAGGTCACTGTAACAATATGAAAGGGCTTGGTGGACCCCAAATCAACTCGAGATGAGAGCTTAGTCCCTGCCTGCGACACAAGAGGAGTACCAACTTTCCACAAGCACCTCAAGAGGAGACTTCTCTCAGCTACAGGTATGTGAGAGGGACCCTGAGTTTGTGGCCTGAAGTGGAATGGACACCGAGATGCTCTGACTCGAAGTAAGGCCGGATATCCCTGCAGTGAATTGAATGCAGGCTCGTCTTGCATCTCCCAAGACGAAGGGATGTATGAATCCCCTGTGCAGACGACAGAAAAAGACCTAGTCCTCCCCCTCATCGCGACCGGAGGCCTCACATCCTTTGAAAACTCGAGAGGTCCGCGGAGATCAATGCTTCCAAAGGAGACGATGCCTGACTCCTCTTGAAAATGGATAGGAGTCCCAGGATCCCTGTGGCACGTGGAAAGGGACCCTGGGTCTCCCGCCTCACGTGGAGACGCGTCCCAATTGTCATGCAAGACTCGAGGAGAATCCCGAGGTGTCCCTCGCACCTAGGCAGGAGTCCTGATGTCGCTGAACAAACACGTGTCTGGAAGGGCCCTCCCCGTCGTAACTCGAGAATATACCCCAGGTTCCGGCCGCAACTCGAGAAAAACCATGAGACTTCCCCTCGCCGCGAGATGAGGCCCGATTCCCCTGCACTGCGTGCAGAGCAATGCCGTGTTCCACATCAAACACGAAAGGAGCCTTGATTTCCTTGATGGCACTCCAGAGAAAACCCAAGATCACTGTCTCAAGTCTAGAGGGATCCTGAGGTCACTGTAGCAACACGAAATGGCTCCGTGGACCCGAAATCAACTCGAGATGAGAGCTTCGTCCCTGGCTTCGACTCAAGAGGAATACCCACTTTCCACAAGCACCTCAAGAGTAGGCTTCTATCAGCTACAGGTATGTGAGAGGGACCCTGAATTTGTGGCCTCAAGTGGAATGGACACCGAGATTCTCTGACTCGAAGGAAGGCCGGATATCCCTGCAGTGAATTGAATGCAGGCTCGTCTTGCATCTCCCACGACGAAGGGATGTCTGAATCCCCTGTGGAGACCACAGAGAAAGACCTAGTTCTCCGCCTCATCGCGACCGGTGGCCTCACGTCGTTTGAAAACTCGAGAGGTTCGCGGAGATCAGTGCTTCCAGAGGAGACGATGCCTGACTCCGCTTGAAAATGGATAGGAGTCCCAGGATCCCTGTGGCACGTGGAAAGGGACCCTGGGTCTCCCGCCTCACGTGGAGACGCGTCCCAATGGCCATGCCAAGACTCGAGGAGAATCCCGAGGTGTCCCTCGCACCCAGGCAGGAGTCCTGACATCGCTGAATAAACACGTGTCTGGAAAGTCCCTTCTGGTCGTAACTCGAGAATGTACCCCAGGTTCCGGCCGCAACTCGAGAAAAACCATGAGACTTCCCCCTCGCCGCGAGATGAGGCCCGATTCCCCTGCACTGCGTGCAGAGCAATTACGTGTTCCAAATCAAACATGAAAGGAGCCTTGATTTCCTTGATGGCACTCCAGAGAAAACCCAAGATCACTGTCTCAAGTCTAGAGGGATACTGAGGTCACTGTAGCAACACCAAAGGGCTCCGTGGACCCCAAATCAACTTGAGATGAGAGCTTCGTCCCTGGCTTCGACTCAAGAGGAATACCCACTTTCCACAAGCACCTCAAGAGGAGGCTTCTCTCAGCTACAGGTATGTGAGAGGGACCCTGAGTTTATGGCCTCAAGTGGAATGGACACCGAGATGCTCTGACTCGAAGGAAGGCCGGATATCCCTGCAGTGAATTGAATGCAGGCTCGTCTTGCATCTCCCACGACGAAGGGATGTCTGAATCCCCTGTGGAGACCAAGGAGAAAGACCTAGTTCTCCGCCTCATCGCGACCGGAGGCCTCACGTCCTTTGAAAACTCGAGAGGTCCGCGGAGATCAATGATTCCAAAGGAGACGATGCCTGACTCCTCTTGAAAATGGATAGGAGTCCCAGGATCCCTGTGGCACGTGGAAAGGGACCCTGGGTCTCCCGCCTCACGTGGAGACGCGTCCCAATGGCCATGCCAAGACTCGAGGAGTATCCCGAGGTGTCCCTCGCACCCAGGCAGGAGTCCTGACGTCGCTGAACAAACACGTGTCTGGAAGGGCCCTTCCGGTCGTAACTCGTGAGTGTACCCCAGGTTCCTGCCGCAACTCGAGAAAAACCATGAGACTTCCCCCTCGCCGCGAGATGAGGCCCGATTCCCCTGCGCTGCGTGCAGAGCAACTCCGTGTTCCAAATCAAACGTGAAATGAGACTTGATTTCCTTGATGGCACTCCAGAGAACACCCAAGATCACTGTCTCAAGTCTAGAGGGATCCTGAGGTCACTGTAGCAACACGAAAAGGCTCCGTGGACCCCAAATCAACTCGAGATGAGAGTTTCTTCCCTGGCTGCGACTCAAGAGAAATACCCACTTTCCACAAGCACCTCAAGAGGAGGCTTCTCTCAGCTACAGGTATGTGAGAGGGACCCTGAGTTTGTGGCCTCAGGTGGAATGCACACCGAGATGCTCTGACTCGAAGGAAGGCTGGATATCCCTGCAGTGAATTGAATGCAGGCTCGTCTTGCATCTCCCAAGACGAAGGGATGTCTGAATCCCCTGTGGAGCCCACAGAGAAAGACCTAGTTCTCCGCCTCATCGTGACCGGAGGCCTCACGTCCTTTGAAAACTCGAGAATTCCGCGGAGATCAATGCTTCCAAAGGAGATGATGGCTGAATCCTCTTGAAAATGGATAGGCGTCCCAGGATCCCTGTGGCACTTGGAAAGGGACTCTGGGTCTCCCGCCTCACGTGGAGACGCGTCCCAATGGCCATTCCAAGACTCGAGGAGAATCCCAAGGTGCCCCTCGCACCTAGGCAGGAGTCCTGACGTCGCTGAACAAACACGTGTCTGGAAGGGCCCTTCCGGTCGTAACTCGTGAGTGTACCCCAGGTTCCGGCCGCAACTCGAGAAAAACCATGAGACTTCCCCCTCGCCGCGAGATGAGGCCCGATTCCCCTGCGCTGCGTGCAGAGCAACTCCGTGTTCCAAATCAAACGTGAAATGAGACTTGATTTCCTTGATGGCACTCCAGAGAACACCCAAGATCACTGTCTCAATTCTAGAGGGATCCTGAGGTCACTGTAGCAACACGAAAAGGCTCCGTGGACCCCAAATCAACTCAGATGAGAGTTTCGTCCCTGGCTTCGACTCAAGAGAAATACCCACTTTCCACAAGCACCTCAAGAGGAGGCTTCTCTCAGCTACAGGTATGTGAGAGGGACCCTGAGTTTGTGGCCTCAGGTGGAATGCACACCGAGATGCTCTGACTCGAAGGAAGGCTGGATATCCCTGCAGTGAATTGAATGCAGGCTCGTCTTGCATCTCACAAGACGAAGGGATGTCTGAATCCCCTGTGGAGCCCACAGAGAAAGACCTAGTTCTCCGCCTCATCGTGACCGGAGGCCTCACGTCCTTTGAAAACTCGAGAATTCCGCGGAGATCAATGCTTCCAAAGGAGATGATGGCTGAATCCTCTTGAAAATGGATAGGCGTCCCAGGATCCCTGTGGCACTTGGAAAGGGACTCTGGGTCTCCCGCCTCACGTGGAGACGCGTCCCAATGGCCATTCCAAGACTCGAGGAGAATCCCAAGGTGCCCCTCGCACCTAGGCAGGAGTCCTGACGTCGCTGAACAAACACGTGTCTGGAAGGGCCCTTCCGGTCGTAACTCGTGAGTATACCCCAGGTTCCGGCCGCAACTCGAGAAAAACCATGAGACTTCCCCCTCGCTGCGAGATGAGGCCCGATTCCCCTGCACTGCGTGCAGAGCAACTCCGTGTTCTAAATCAAACGTGAAATGAGACTTGATTTCCTTGATGGCACTCCAGAGAACACCCAAGATCACTGTCTCAAGTCTAGAGGGATCCTGAGGTCACTGTAGCAACACGAAAGGGCTCCATGGACGCCAAATCAACTCGAGATGAGAGCTTAGTCCCTGGCTTCGACTCAAGAGGAATACCCACTTTCCACAAGCACCTCAAGAGGGGGCTTCTCTCAGCTACAGGTATGTGAGAGGGACCCTGAGTTTGTGTCCTCAAGTGGAATGGACACCGAGATGCTCTGACTCGAAGGAAGGCCGGATATCCCAGCAGTGAATTGAATGCAGGCTCTTCTTGCATCTCCCACGACGAAGGGATGTCTGAATCCCCTGTGGAGACCACAGAGAAAGACCTAGTTCTCCGCCTCATCGCGATCGGAGGCCTCACGTCCTTTGAAAACTCGAGAGGTCCGCGGAGATCAATGCTTCCAAAGGAGACGATGCCTGACTCCTCTTGAAAATGGATAGGAGTCCCAGGATCCCTGTGGCACGTGGAAAGGGACCCTGGGTCTCCCGCCTCACGTGGAGACGCGTCCCCTTTGCCATGCCAAGATTCGAGGAGAATCCCGAGGTGTCCCTCGCACCTAGGCAGGAGTCCTGACGTCGCTGAACAAACACGTGTCTGGAGGGGCCCTCCCCGTCGTAACTCGAGAATATACCCCAGGTTCCAGCCGCAACTCGAGAAAAACCGGGAAACTTCCCCCTCGGCGCGAGATGAGGCCCGATTCCCCTGCACTGCGTGCAGAGCAATTCCGTGTTCCACATCAAACCTGAAAGGAGACTTGATTTCCTTGATGGCACTCCAGAGAAATCCCAAGATCACTGTCTCAAGTCTAGAGTGATCCTGAGGTCACTGGAGCAACACGAAAGGGCTCCGTGGACCCCAAATCAACTCGAGATGAGAGCTTAGTCCCTGGCTTCGACTCAAGAGGAATACCAACTTTCGACAAGCACCTCAAGAGGAGGCTTCTCTCAGCTACAGGTATGTGAGAAGGACCCTGAGTTTGTGGCCTCAAATGGAATGGACACCGAGATGCTCTGACTCGAAGTAAGGCTGGATATCCCTGCAGTGAATTGAATGCAGGCTCGTCTTGTATCTCCCAAGACGAAGGGTTGTCTGAATCCCCTGTGGAGACCACAGAGAAAGACCTAGTCCTCCGCCTCAACGCGACCGGAGCCCTCACATACTTTGAAAACTCGAGAGGTCCGCGGAGATCAATGCTTCCAAAGGAGACGATGCCTGACTCCTCTTGAAAATGGATAGGAGTCCCAGGATCCCTGTGGCACGTGGAAAGGTACACTGGATCTCTCGCCTCAGGTGGAGACGCGTCCCAATTGCCATGCCAAGACTCGAGGAGAATCCCGAGGTGTCCCTCGCACCTAGGCAGGAGTCCTGACGTCGCTGAACAAACACGTGTCTCGAAGGGCCCTCGCCGTGGTAACTCGAGAATATACCCCAGGTTCCGGCCGCAACTCGAGAAAAACCATGAGACTTCCCCTTCATCGCGAAATGAGGCCCGATTCCCCTGCACTGCATGCAGAGCAATTCCGTGTTCCACATCAAACGTGAAAGGAGCCTTGATTTCCTTGATGGCACTCCAGAGAATACCCAAGATCACTGTCTCAAGTCTAGAGAGATCCTGAGGTCACTGGAGCAACATGAAAGGGCTCTGTGGACCCCAAATCAACTCGAGATGAGAACTTATTCCCTGGCTTCGACTCAAGAGGAATACCAAGTTTCCACAAGCACCTCAAGAGGAGGCTTCTCTCAGCTACAGGTATGTGAGAGGAACCTGAGTTTGTGGCCTCAAGTGGAATGGACACCGAGATGCTCTGACTCGAAGTAAGGCCGGATATCCCTGCAGTGAATTGAATGCAGGCTCGTCTTGCATCTCCCAAGACGAAGGGATGTCTGAATCCCCTGTGGAGACCACAGAGAAAGACCTAGTTCTCCGCCTCATCACGATCGGAGGCCTCACATCCTTTGAAAACTCGAGCGATCCGCACAGATCAATGCTTCCAAAGGAGACGATGCCTGAGTCCTCTTGAAAATGGATAGGAGTCCCAGGATCCCTGTGGCACGTCAAAAGGGACCCTGTGTCTCCCGCCTCACGTGGAGACGCATCCCAATTTCCATGCCAAGTCTCGAGGAGAATCCCGAGGTGTCCCTCGCACCTAGGCAGGAGTCCTGAGGTCGCTGAACAAACACGTGTCTGGAAGGGCCCTCCCCGTTGTAACTCGAGAATATACCGCAGGTTCCGGACGCAACTCGAGAAAAACCATGAGACTTCCCCCTCGCCGCGAGATGAGGCCCGATTCCCCTGCACTGCGTGCAGAGCAATTCCGTGTTCCACATCAAACGTGAAAGGAGCCTTGATTTCCTTGATGGGCCTCCAGAGAAAACCCAAGATCACTGTCTCAAGTCTAGAGGGATCCTGAGGTCACTGGAGCAACACGAAAGGGCTCCATGGACCCCAAATCAACTCGAGATGAGAGCTTAGTCCCTGGCTTTGACTCAAGAGGAATACCAACTTTCCACAAGCACCTCCAGAGGAGGCTTCTCTCAGCTACAGGTATGTGAGAGGGACCCTGAGTTTGTGGCCTCAAGTGGAATGGACACCGAGATGCTCTGATTCGAAGTAAGGCCGGATATCCCTGCAGTGAATTGAATGCAGGCTCGTCTTGCATCTCCCAAGAAGAAGGGATGTCTGAATCCCCTGTGGAGACCACAGAGAAAGACCTAGTTCTCCGCCTCATCGCGACCGGAGGCCTCACATCCTTTGAAAACTCGAGAGGTCCGCGGAGATCAATGCTTCCAAAGGAGACGATGCCTGACTCCTCTTGAAAATGGATAGGAGTCCCAGGATCCCTGTGGCACGTGGAAAGGGACCCTGGGTCTCCCGCCTCACGTGGAGACGCGTCCCCAATGCCATGCCAAGATTCGAGGAGAATCCTGAGGTGTCCCTCGCACCTAGGCAGGAGTCCTGACGTCGCTGAACAAACACGTGTCTGGAGGGGCCCTCCCCGTCGTAACTCGAGAATATACCCCAGGTTCCGGCCGCAACTCGAGAAAAACCAGGAAACTTCCCTCTCGCCGCGAGATGAGGCCCGATTCCCCTGCACTGCGTGCAGAGCAATTCCATGTTCCACATCAAACCTGAAAGGAGCCTTGATTTCCTTGATGGCACTTCAGAGAAGTCCCAAGATCACTGTCTCAAGTCTAGAGGGATCCTGAGGTCACTGGAGCAACACGAAAGGGCTCCGTGGACCACAAATCAACTCGAGATGAGAGCTTAGTCCCTGGATTCGACTCAAGAGGAATACCAACTTTCCACAAGCACCTCAAGAGGAGGCTTCTTTCAGCTACAGGTATGTGAGAGGGACCCTGAGTTTGCGGCCTCAAGTGGAATGGACACCGAGATGCTCTGACTCGAAGTAAGGCTGGATATTCCTGCAGTGAAGTGAATGCAGGCTCGTCTTGCATCTCCCAAGACGAAGGGATGTCTGAATCCCCTGTGGAGACCACAGAGAAAGACCTAGTTCTCCACCTCATCGCGACCGGAGGCCTCACATCCTTTGAAAACTCGAGAGGTCCGCGGAGATCAATGCTTCCAAAGGAGACGATGCCTGACTCCTCTTGAAAATGGATAGGAGTCCCAGGATCCCTGTGGCACGTGGAAATGGACACTGGGTCTCCCACCTCACGTGGAGTCGCGTCCCAATTTCCATGCCAAGACTCGAGGAGAATTCCGAGGTGTCCCTCCCACCTAGGCAGGAGTCCTGACTTCGCTGAACAAACACGTGTCTGGAAGGGCCCTCCCCCTCGTAACTCGAGAATATACCCCAGGTTCCGGCCGCAACTCGGTAAAAACCATGAGTCTTCCCCCTCACCCCGAGATGAGGCCTGATTCCCCTGCACTGCGTGCAGAGCAATTGCGTGTTCCACATCAAAGGTGAAAGGAGGCTTGATTTCCTTGATGGCACTCCAGAAAAAACCCAAGATCACTGTCTCAAGTCTAGAGGGATCCTGAGGTCACAGGAGCAATACGAAAGGGGTCTGTGGACCCCAAATCAACTCGAGATGAGAGCTTTGTCCCTGCCTTCGACTCAAGAGGAATACCAACTTTCCAAAAGCACCTCAAGAGGAGGCTTCTCTCAGCTACAGGTATGTGAGAGGGACCCTGAGTTTGTGGCCTCAAGTGGAATGGACACCGAGATGCTCTGACTCGAAGTAAGGCCGGATATCCCTGCAGTGAATTGAATGCAGGCTCGTCTTGCATCTTCCAAGACGAAGGGATGTCTGAATCCCCTGTGGAGAAGACAGAGAAAGACCTAGTCCTCCGCCTCATCGTGACCGGAGGCCTCACATCCTTTGAAAACTCGAGGGTTCCGCACAGATCAATGCTTCCAAAGGAGACGATGCCTGAGTCCTCTTGAAAATGGATAGGAGTCCCAGGATCCCTATGGCCCGTGGAAAGGGACCCTGTGTCTCCCGCCTCACGTGGAGACGCATCCCAATTGCCATGCCAAGTCTCGAGGAGAATCCCGAGGTGTCCCTCGCACCTAGGCAGGAGTCCTGAAATCGCTGAACAAACACGTGTCTGGAAGGGCCCTCCCCGTCGTAACTCGAGAATATACCCCAGGTTCCAGCCGCAACTAGAGAAAAAACATGAGACTTCCCACTCGCCACGAGATGAGGCCCGATTCCCCTGCACTGCGTGCAGAGCAATTCCGTGTTCCACATCAAACGTGAAAGGAGTCTTGATTTCCTTGATGGCCCTCCAGAGAAAACCCAAGATCACTGTCTCAAGTCTAGAGGGATCCTGAGGTCACTGGAGCAACACGAATGGGCTCCGTGGACCCCAAATTCACTCGAGATGAGAGCTTAGTTCCTGGCTTCGACTCAAGAGGAATACCAACTTTCCACATGCACCTCAAGAGGAGGCTTCTCTCAGCTACAGGTATGTGAGAGGGACCCTGAGTTTGTGCGCTCAAGTGGAATGGACTCCGAGATGCTCTGACTCGAAGTAAGGCCGAATATCCCTGCAGTGAATTGAATGCAGGCTCGTCTTGCATCTCCCAAGACGAAGGGATGTCTGAATACCCTGTGGAGACCACAGAGAAAGACCTAGATCTCCGCCTCATCGCGACCGGAGGCCTCACATCCTTTGAAAACTCGAGAGGTCCGCGGAGATCAATGCTTCCAAAGGAGACGATGCCTGAGTCCTCTTGAAAATGGATAGGAGTCCCAGGATCCCTGTGGCACGTCGAAAGGGACCCTGTGTCTCCCGCCTCACGTGGAGACGCGTCCCAATTGCCATGCCAAGACTCGAGGAGAATCCCGAGGTCTCCGTCGCACCTAGGCAGGAGTCCTGACGTCGCTGAACAAACACGTGTCTGGAAGGGCCCTCCCCGTCGTAACTCGAGAATATATCCCAGGTTCCGCCCGCAACTCGAGAAAAACCATGAGACTTCCCCCTCGCCGCGAGATGAGGCCCGATTCCCCTGCACTGCGTGCAGAGCAATTCCGTGTTCCACATCAAACGTGAAAGGAGCCTTGATTTGCTTGATGGCACTCCAGAGACAACCCAAGATCACTGTCTCAAGTCTAGAGGGATCCTGAGGTCACTGGAGCAACAAGAAAGGGCTCCATGGACCCGAAATCAACTCGAGATGAGAGCTTAGTCCCTGGCTTCGACTCAAGAGGAATACCAACTTTCCACAAGCACTTCAAGAGGAGGCTTCTCTCAGCTACAGGTATGTGAGAGAGACCCTGAGTTTGTGGCCTCAAGTGGAATGGACACCGAGATGCTCTGACTCGAAGTAAGGCCGGATATCCCTGCAGTGAATTGAATGCAGGCTCGACTTGCATCTCCCAAGACGAAGGGATGTCTGAGTCCCCTGTGGAGACCACAGAGAAAGACCTAGTTCTCCACCTCATCGCGACCGGAGGCCTCACATCCTTTGAAAACTCGAGAGGTCGCGGAGATCAATGCTTCCAAAGGAGACGATGCCTGACTCCTCTTGAAAATGGATAGGAGTCCCAGGATCCCTGTGGCACGTGGAAAGGGACCCTGGGTCACCCGCCTCACGTGGAGACGCGTACCAATTGCCATGCCAAGACTCGAGGAGAATCCCGAGGTGTCCCTCGCACCTAGGCAGGAGTCCTGACGTCGCTGAACAAACACGTGTCTAGAAGGGCCCTCCCCGTCTTAACTCGAGAATATACCCCAGGTTCCAGCCGCAACTCGAGAAAAACCATGAGACTTCCCCCTCCCAGCGAGATGAGGTCCGATTCCCCTGCACTGCGTGCAGAGCAATTCCGTTTTCCACATCAAACGTGAAAGGAGACTTGATTTCCTTGATGGCACTCCAGAGAAAACCCAAGATCACTGTCTCAAGTCTAGAGGGATCCTGAGGTCACTGGAGCAACACGAAAGTGCTCCGTGGACCCCAAAATAACTCGAGATGAGAGCTTAGTCCCTGGCTTCGACTCAAGAGGAATACCAACTTTCCACAAGCACCTCAAGAGGAGGCTTCTAACAGCTACAGGTATGTGAGAGGGACCCTGAGTTTGTGGCCTCAAGTGGAATGGACAACGAGATGCTCTGACTCGAAGTAAGGCCGGATATCACTGCAGTGAATTGAATGCAGGCTCGTCTTGCAACTCCCAAGACGAAGGGATGTCCAAATCACCTGTGGAGACCACAGAGAAAGACCTAGTCCTCCCCCTCATCGCGACCGGAGGCCTCACATCCTTTGAAAACTCAAGAGGTCCGCGGAGATCAATGCTTCCAAAGGAGACGATGCCTGACTCCTCTTGAAAATGGATAGGAGTCCCAGGATCCCTGTGGCACGTGGAAAGGGATCCTGGGTCTCCCGCCTCACGTGGAGACGCGTCCCAATTGCCATGCAAGACTCGAGGAGAATCCCGAGGTGTCCCTCGCACCTAGGCAGGAGTCCTGACATCACTGAACAAACACGTGTCTGGACTGGCCCTCCTCGTTGTAACTCGAGAATATACCCCAGGTTCCGGCCGCAACTCGAGAAAAACCATGAGACTTCCCCCTCGCCGCGAGATGAGGCCCGATTCCCCTGCACTGCGTGCAGAGCAATTCCGTGTTCCACATCAAACACGAAAGGAGCCTTGATTTCCTTGATGGCACTCCAGAGAAAACCCAAGATCACTGTCTCAAGTCTAGAGGGATCCTGAGGTCACTGTAGCAACACGAAATGGCTCCGTGGACCCGAAATCAACTCGAGAGGAGAGCTTCGTCCCTGGCTTCGACTCAAGAGGAAAACCCACTTTCCATAACCACCTCAAGAGGAGGCTTCTCTCAGCTACAGGTATGTGAGAGGGACCCTGAGTTTGTGGCCTCAAGTGGAATGGACACTGAGATGCTCTGACTCGAACGAAGGCCGGATATCCCTGCAGTGAATTGAATACAGGCTCGTCTTGCATCTCCCACGACGAAGGGATGTCTGAAACCCCTGTGGAGCCCACAGAGAAAGACCTATTTCTCCTCCTCATCACGACCGGAGGCCTCACGTCCTTTGAAAATTCGAGAGGTCCACGGAGATCAATGCTTCCAAAGGAGACGATGCCTGACTCCTCTTGAAAATGGATAGGAGTCCCAGGATCCCTGTGGCACGTGGAAAGGGACCCTGGGTCTCCCGCCTCACGTGGAGACGCGTCGCAATGGCCATGCCAAGACTCGAGGAGAATCCCGAGGTGTCCCTCGTACCCAGGCAGGAGTCGTGATATCGCTGAATAAACACGTGTCTGGAAAGGCCCTTCTGGTCGTAAGGCGAGAATGTACCCCAGGTTCCGGCCGCAACTCGAGAAAAACCATGAGACTTCCCCCTCGCCGCGAGATGAGGCCCGATTCCCCTGCACTGCGTGCAGAGCAATTCCGTGTTCCACATCAAACATGAAAGGAGCCTTGATTTCCTTGATGGCACTCCAGAGAACACCCAAGATCACTGTCTCATGTCTAGAGGGATACTGAGGTCACTGTAGCAACAGGAAAGGGCTCCGTGGACCCGAAATAAACTCGAGATGAGAGCTTCGTCCCTGGCTTCGACTCAAGAGGAATACCCACTTTCCACAAGCACCTCAAGAGGAGGCTTCTCTCAGCTACAGGTATGTGAGAGGGACCCTGAATTTGTGGCCTCAAGTGGAATGGACACCGAGATTCTCTGACTCGAAGGAAGGCCGGATATCCCTGCAGTGAATTGAATGCAGGCCTCTTTTGCATCTCCCACGACGAAGGGATGTCTGAATCCCCTGTGGAGACCAAGGAGAAAGACCTAGTTCTCGGCCTCATCGCGACCGGAGGCCTCACGTCTTTGAAAACTCGAGAGGTCCGCGGAGATCAATGCTTCCAAAGGAGACGAGGCCTGACTCCTCTTGAAAATGGATAGGATTCCCAGGATCCCTGTGGCACGTGGAAAGGGACCCTGGGTCTCCCGCCTCACGTGGAGACGTGTCCCAATGGCCATGCCAAAAGTCGAGGAGAATCCCGAGGCGTCCCTCGCACCCAGGCAGGAGTCCTGACGTCGCTGAATAAACACGTGTCTGGAAAGGCCCTCTGGTCAAAACTCGAGAATGTAGCCCAGGTTGCGGCCGCAACTCGAGAAAAACCATGAGACTTCCCCCTCGCCGCGAGATGAGGCCCGATTCCCCTGCACTGCGTGCAGAGCAATTCCGTGTTCCACATCAAACATGAAAGGAGCCTTGATTTCCTTGATGGCACTCCAGAGAAGACCCAAGATCACTGTCTCATGTCTAGAGGGATACTGAGGTCACTGTAGCAACACAAAAGTCTCCGTGGACCCCAAATCAACTCGAGATGCGATCTTCGTCCCTGGCTTCGACTCAAGAGGAATACCCACTTTCCACAAGCACCTCAAGAGGAGGCTTCTCTCAGCTACAGGTATGTGAGAGGGACCCTGAATTTGTGGCCTCAAGTGGAATGGACACCGAGATTCTCTGACTCGAAGGAAGGCCGGATATCCCTGCAGTGAATTGAATGCAGGCCTCTTTTGCATCTCCCACGACGAAGGGATGTCTGAATCCCCTGTGGAGACCACAGAGAAAGACCTAGTTCTCCGCCTCACATCGATCGGAGGCCTCACGTCCTTTGAAAACTCGAGAGGTCCTCGGAGATCAATGCTTCCAAAGGAGACGATGCCTGACTCCTCTTGAAAATGGATAGGAGTCCCAGGATCCCTGGGGCACGTGGAAAGGGACCCTGGGTCTCCCGCTTCACGTGGAGACACGTCCCAATGGCCAGGCCAAGACTCGAGGAGAATCCTGAGTTGCCCCTCGCACCTAGGCAGGAGTCCTGACGTCGCTGAACAAACACGTGTCTGGAAGGGCCCTTCCGGTCGTAACTCGTGAGTGTACCCCAGGTTCCGGCCGCAACTCGAGAAAAACCATGAGACTTCCACCTCGCCCCGAGATGAGGCCCGATTCCCCTGCACTGCGTGCAGAGCAATTCCGTGTTCCAAATCAAACATGAAAGGAGCCTTGATTTCCTTGATGGCACTCCAGAGAAAACCCAAGATCACTGTCTCAAGTCTAGAGGGATACTGAGGTCACTGTAGCAACACGAAAGGGCTCCGTGGACCCCAAATCAACTCGAGATGAGAGCTTCGTCCCTGGCTTCGACTCAAGAGGAATACCCACTTTCCACAAGCACCTCAAGAGGAGGCTTCTCTCAGCTACAGGTATGTGAGAGGGACCCTGAGTTTGTGGCCTCAAGTGGAATGGACACCGAGATGCTCTGACTCGAAGGAAGGCCGGATATCCCTGCAGTGAATTGAATGCAGGCTCGTCTTGCATCTCCCAAGACGAAGGGATGTCTGAATCCCCTGTGGAGCCCACAGAGAAAGACCTAGTTCTCCGCCTCATCGTGACCGGAGGCCTCACGTCCTTTGAAAACTCGAGAATTCCGCGGAGATCAATGCTTCCAAAGGAGATGATGGCTGAATCCTCTTGAAAATGGATTGGAGTCCCAGGATCCCTGTGGCACTTGGAAAGGGACTCTGGGTCTCCCGCCTCACGTGGAGACGCGTCCCAATGGCCATTCCAAGACTCGAGGAGAATCCCAAGGTGCCCCTCGCACCTAGGCAGGAGTCCTGACGTCGCTGAACAAACACGTGTCTGGAAGGGCCCTTCCGGTCGTAACTCGTGAGTATACCCCAGGTTCCGGCCGCAACTCGAGAAAAACCATGAGACTTCCCCCTCGCCGCGAGATGAGGCCCGATTCCCCTGCACTGCGTGCAGAGCAATTCCGTGTTCTAAATCAAACGTGAAATGAGACTTGATTTCCTTGATGGCACTCCAGAGAACACCCAAGATCACTGTCTCAAGTCTAGAGGGATCCTGAGGTCACTGTAGCAACACGAAAGGGCTCCATGGACGCCAAATCAACTCGAGATGAGAGCTTAGTCCCTGGCTTCGACTCAAGAGGAATACCCACTTTCCACAAGCACCTCAAGAGGGGGCTTCTCTCAGCTACAGGTATGTGAGAGGGACCCTGAGTTTGTGGCCTCAAGTGGAATGGACACCGAGATGCTCTGACTCGAAGGAAGGCCGGATATCCCAGCAGTGAATTGAATGCAGGCTCTTCTTGCATCTCCCACGACGAAGGGATGTCTGAATCCCCTGTGGAGACCACAGAGAAAGACCTAGTTCTCCGCCTCATCGCGACCGGAGGCCTCACGTCCTTTGAAAACTCGAGAGGTCCGCGGAGATCAATGCTTCCAAAGGAGACGATGCCTGACTCCTCTTGAAAATGGATAGGAGTCCCCTGATGCATGTGGCACGTGGAAAGGGACCCTGGGTCTCCCGCCTCACGTGGAGACGCGTCCCCATTGCCATGCCAAGATTCGAGGAGAATCCCGAGGTGTCCCTCGCACCTAGGCAGGAGTCCTGACTTCGCTGAACAAACACGTGTCTGGAGGGGCCCTCCCCGTCGTAACTCGAGAATATACCCCAGGTTCCGGCCGCAACTCGAGAAAAACCGGGAAACTTCCCCCTCGGCGCGAGATGAGGCCCGATTCCCCTGCACTGCGTGCAGAGCAATTCCGTGTTCCACATCAAACCTGAAAGAAGCCTTGATTTCCTTGATGGCACTCCAGAGAAATCCCAAGATCACTGTCTCAAGTCTAGAGGGATCCTGAGGTCACTGGAGCAACACGAAAGGGCTCCGTGGACCCCAAATCAACTCGAGATGAGAGCTTAGTCCCTGGCTTCGACTCAAGAGGAATACCAACTTTCCACAAGCACCTCAAGAGGAGGCTTCTCTCAGCTACATGTATGTGAGAAGGACCCTGATTTTGTGGCCTCAAGTGGAATGGACCCCGAGATGCTCTGACTCGAAGTAAGGCCGGATATCCCTGCAGTGAATTGAATGCAGGCTCGTCTTGCATCTCCCAAGACAAAGGGTTGTCTGAATCCCCTGTGGAGACCACAGAGAAAGACCTAGTCCTCCGCCTCAACGCGACCGGAGCCCTCACATCCTTTGAAAACTCGAGAGGTCCGCGGAGATCAATGCTTCCAAAGGAGACGATGCCTGACTCCTCTTGAAAATGGATAGGAGTCCCAGGATCCCTGTGGCACGTGGAAAGGGACCCTGGGTCTCGCGCCTCAGGTGGAGACGCGTCCCAATTGCCATGCCAAGACTCGAGGAGAATCCCGAGGTGTCCCTCGCACCTAGGCAGGATTCCTGACGTCGCTGAACAAACACGTGTCTCGAAGGGCCCTCCCCGTGTTAACTCGAGAATATACCCCACTTCCGGCCGCAACTCGAGAAAAACCATGAGACTTCCCCTTCGCCGTGAGATGAGGCCCGATTCCTCTGCACTGCATGCAGAGCAATTCCGTGTTCCACATCAAACGTGAAAGGAGCCTTGATTTCCTTGATGGCACTCCAGAGAATACCCAAGATCACTGTCTCAAGTCTAGAGGGATCCTGAGGTCACTGGAGCAACATGAAAGGGCTCTGTGGACCCCAAATCAACTCGAGATGAGAACTTATTCCCTGGTTTCGACTCAAGAGGAATACCAAGTTTCCACAAGCACCTCAAGAGGAGGCTTCTCTCAGCTACAGGTATGTGAGAGGAACCTGAGTTTGTGGCCTCAAGTGGAATGGACACCGAGATGCTCTGACTCGAAGTAAGGCCGGATATCCCTGCAGTGAATTGAATGCAGGCTCGTCTTGCATCTCCCAAGACGAAGGGATGTCTGAATCCCCTGTGGAGACCACAGAGAAAGACCTAGTTCTCCGCCTCATCACGATCGGAGGCCTCACATCCTTTGAAAACTCGAGCGGTCCGCACAGATCAATGCTTCCAAAGGAGACGATGCCTGAGTCCTCTTGAAAATGGATAGGAGTCCCAGGATCCCTGTGGCACGTCAAAAGGGACCCTGTGTCTCCCGCCTCACGTGGAGACGCATCCCAATTGCCATGCCAAGTCTCGAGGAGAATCCCGAGGTGTCCCTCGCACCTAGGCAGGAGTCCTGACGTCGCTGAACAAACACGTGTCTGGAAGGGCCCCTCCCCGTTGTAACTCGCGAATATACCGCAGGTTCCGGACGCAACTCGAGAAAAACCATGAGACTTCCCCCTCGCCGCGAGATGAGGCCCGATTCCCTTCCACTGCGTGCAGAGCAATTCCGTGTTCCACATCAAACGTGAAAGGAGCCTTGATTTCCTTGATGGCCCTCCAGAGAAAACCCAAGATCACTGTCTCAAGTCTAGAGGGATCCTGAGGTCACTGGAGCAACACGAAAGGGCTCCATGGACCCCAAATCAACTCGAGATGAGAGCTTAGACCCTGGCTTTGACTCAAGAGGAATACCAACTTTCCGCAAGCACCTCCAGAGGAGGCTTCTCTCAGCTACAGGTATGTGAGAGGGACCCTGAGTTTGTGGCCTCAAGTGGAATGGACACCGAGATGCTCTGACTCGAAGTAAGGCCGGATATCCCTGCAGTGAATTGAATGCAGGCTCGTCTTGCATCTCCCAAGACGAAGGGTTGTCTGAATCCCCTGTGGAGACCACAGAGAAAGACCTAGTCCTCCGCCTCAACGCGACCGGAGCCCTCACATCCTTTGAAAACTCGAGAGGTCCGCGGAGATCAATGCTTCCAAAGGAGACGATGCCTGACTCCTCTTGAAAATGGATAGGAGTCCCAGGATCCCTGTGGCACGTGGAAAGGTACCCTGGGTCTCGCGCCTCAGGTGGAGACGCGTCCCAATTGCCATGCCAAGACTCGAGGAGAATCCCGAGGTGTCCCTCGCACCTAGGCAGGAGTCCTGACGTCGCTGAACAAACACGTGTCTCGAAGGGTCCTCCCCGTGTTAACTCGAGAATATACCCCACTTCCGGCCGCAACTCGAGAAAAACCATGAGACTTCCCCTTCGCCGTGAGATGAGGCCCGATTCCCCTGCACTGCATGCAGAGCAATTCCGTGTTCCACATCAAACGTGAAAGGAGCCTTGATTGCCTTGATGGCACTCCAGAGAATACCCAAGATCACTGTCTCAAGTCTAGAGGGATCCTGAGGTCACTGGAGCAACATGAAAGGGCTCTGTGGACCCCAAATCAACTCGAGATGAGAACTTATTCCCTGGTTTCGACTCAAGAGGAATACCAAGTTTCCACAAGCACCTCAAGAGGAGGCTTCTCTCAGCTACAGGTATGTGAGAGGAACCTGAGTTTGTGGCCTCAAGTGGAATGGACACCGAGATGCTCTGACTCGAAGTAAGGCCGGATATCCCTGCAGTGAATTGAATGCAGGCTCGTCTTGCATCTCCCAAGACGAAGGGATGTCTGAATCCCCAGTGGAGACCACAGAGAAAGACCTAGTTCTCCGCCTCATCACGATCGGAGGCCTCACATCCTTTGAAAACTCGAGCGGTCTGCACAAATCAATGCTTCCAAAGGAGACGATGCCTGAGTCCTCTTGAAAATGGATAGGAGTCCCAGGATCCCTGTGGCACGTCAAAAGGGACCCTGTGTCTCCCGCCTCACGTGGAGACGCATCCCAATTGCCATGCCAAGTCTCGAGGAGAATCCCGAGGTGTCCCTCGCACCTAGGCAGGAGTCCTGACGTCGCTGAACAAACACGTGTCTGGAAGGGCCCTCCCCGTTGTAACTCGCGAATATACCGCAGGTTCCGGACGCAACTCGAGAAAAACCATGAGACTTCCCCCTCGCCGCGAGATGAGGCCCGATTCCCTTCCACTGCGTGCAGAGCAATTCCGTGTTCCACATCAAACGTGAAAGGAGCCTTGATTTCCTTGATGGCCCTCCAGAGAAAACCCAAGATCACTGTCTCAAGTCTAGAGGGATCCTGAGGTCACTGGAGCAACACGAAAGGGCTCCATGGACCCCAAATCAACTCGAGATGAGAGCTTAGACCCTGGCTTTGACTCAAGAGGAATACCAACTTTCCACAAGCACCTCCAGAGGAGGCTTCTCTCAGCTACAGGTATGTGAGAGGGACCCTGAGTTTGTGGCCTCAAGTGGAATGGACACCGAGATGCTCTGACTCGAAGTAAGGCCGGATATCCCTGCAGTGAATTGAATGCAGGCCTCTTTTGCATCTCCCACGACGAAGGGATGTCTGAATCCCCTGTGGAGACCACAGAGAAAGACCTAGCTCTCCGCCTCATCGCGATCGGAGGCCTCACGTCCTTTGAAAGCTCGAGAGGTCCGCGGAGATCAATGCTTCCAAAGGAGACGATGCCTGACTCCTCTTGAAAATGGATAGGAGTCCCAGGATCCCTGTGGCACGTGGAAAGGGACCCTGGGTCTCCCGCCTCAGGTGGCGACGCATCCCACTGGCCATGCCAAGACTCGAGGAGAATCCCGAGGTGTCCCTCGCACCTAGGCAGGAGTCATGACGTCGCTGAACAAACACGTGTCTGGAAGGGCCCTCCCCGTCGTAACTCGAGAATATACCCCAGGTTCCGGCTGCAGCTCGAGAAAAACCATGAGACTTCCCCCTCGCCGCGAGATGAGGCCCGATTCCCCTGCACTGCGTGCAGAGCAATTCCGTGTTCCACATCAAACTTGAAAGGAGCCTTGATTTCCTTGATGGCACTCCAGAGAACACCCAAGATCACTGTCTCATGTCTAGAGGGATACTGAGGTCACTGTAGCAACACGAAAGGGCTCCGTGGACCCAAATCAACTCGAGATGAGAGCTTAGTCCCTGGCTTCGAATCAAGAGGAATACCCACTTTCCACAAGCACCTCAAGAGGAGGCTTCTCTCAGCTACAGGTATGTGAGAGGGACCCTGATTTTGTGGCCTCAAGTGGAATGGACACCGAGATGCTCTGACTCGAAGGAAGGCCGGATATCCCTGCAGTGAATTGAATGCAGGGTCGTCTTGCATCTCCCAAGACGAAGGGATGTCTGAATCCCCTGTGGAGACCACAGAGAAAGACCTAGTTCTCCGCCTCATCGCGACCGGAGGCCTCACGTCCTTTGAAAACTCGAGAGGTCCGCGGTGATCAATGCTTCCAGAGGAGACGATGCCTGACTCCTCTTGAAAATGGATAGGAGTCCCAGGATGCATGTGGCACGTGGAAAGGGACCCTGGGTCTCCCGCTTCAAAAGCTTCAAAAGGTGTGAAAAATATGAAGAGCTTCAAAAAGTTTAAAATATATGAGGAGCATGAAACGGTATGAAAAATAGGAGGAGCATGAAAGATGTTGAAATACATGAAGAGATTGAAATGGTGTGAAAAATATGAAGAGCTTCAAAAGGTGTGAAAAATATGAAGAGCTTCAAAAGGTGTGAAAAATATGAGGAGCATGAAGTGGTGTTCAAAAACATGTAGAGCTTGAAAAGGTGTGAAATATACGAAGAGCTTCAAAAGGTGTGAAAAATACGAGGAGCATGAAGTGGTGTTGAAGATTATGAAGAGCCTGAAAAGAGTGAAATATATGAAGAGTTTCAAAAGGTGTCAAAAGTATGAGGAGCTTGAAATGGTGTTCAAAAACATGAAGAGCCTGAGAAGGTGTGAAAACTATGAAGAGCTTCAAAAGGTGTCAAAAGTATGAGGAGCATGAAACGGTCTGAAAAACAGGAGGAGCATGAAACGGTGTTGAAAAACATGAAGAGCCTGAAAAGAGTGAAATATATGAAGAGTTTCAAAAGGTGTCAAAAGTATGAGGAGCTTGAAAAGGTGTTCAAAAACATGAAGAGCCTGAGAAGGTGTGAAAACTATGAAGAGCTTCAATAGGTGTCAAAAGTGTGAGAAGCTTGAAAAGGTGTTCAAAAACGTGAAGAGCCTGAGAAGGTGTGAAATATATGAAGAGCTTCAAAAGGTGTCAAAAGTATGAGGAGCTTGAAAAGGTGTTGAAAAACATGAAGAGCCTGAAAAGGTGTGAAAACTATGAAGAGCTTCAAAAGGTGTCAAAAGTATGAGGAGCTTGAAAGGGTGTTCAAAAACATGAAGAGCCTGAGAAGGTGTGCAAAATATGAAGAGCTTAAAAAGGTGTCTAAAATATGACGAGCTTAAAAAGGTGTTCAAAAACATGAAGAGCATGAAAATGTCTGAAAAAATTGAAGAGCTTAAACGGTGTCAAAAATACGAGGAGCATGAAACGGCCTGAAAAAAAGGAGGAGCATGAAATGGTGTTCAAAAACTTGAAGAGACTGAAAATGTGTTGAAAATATGAAGAGCTTCAAAAGATGTGAAAAATATGAGGAGCATGAAACGGTCTGAAAAATAGAAGTAGCATGAAACGGTGTTGAAAAATATGAAGAGCCTGAAAAGGTGTGAAATATATGAAGAGGTTCAAAAGGTGTCAAAAATATGAGGAGCATGAAACGGTCTGAAAAATAGGAGGAGAATGAAGCGGTGTTGAAAAACATGAAGAGCCTGAAATGAGTGAAATATATGAAGAGTTTCAAAAGGTGTCAAAAATATGAGGAGCATGAAACGGTCTGAAAAATAGGAGGAGCATGAAATGGTGTTCAAAAACATAAAGAGACTGAAAACGTGTGAAAAATATGAAGAGCTTCAAAAGGTGTGAAAAAAATGAGGAGCATGAAACGGTGTGAAAAATAGGAGGAGCATGAAACGGTGTGAAAAATAGGAGGAGCATGAAAGGTGTTGAAAAACATGAAGAGCCTGAAAATGTGTGAAAAATATGAAGAGCTTCAAAAGGTGTGAAAAATATGAGGAGCATGAAGTGGTGTTCAAAAACATGTAGAGCTTGAAAAGGTGTGAAATATACGAAGAGCTTCAAAAGGTGTGAAAAATACGAGGAGCATTAAGTGGTGTTGAAAAATTTGAAGAGCCTGAAAAGAGTGAAATATATGAAGACTTTCAAAAGGTGTCAAAAATATGAGGAGAATGAAACGGTCTGAAAAATAGGAGGAGCATGAAGCGGTGTTGAAAAACATGAAGAGCCTGAAAAGGTGTGAAAACTATGAAGAGCTTCAAAAGGTGTCAAAATTATGAGGAGCTTGAAAAGGTGTTCAAAAACATGAAAAGCCTGAGAAGGTGTGAAAAATATGAAGAGCTTAAAAAGGTGTCAAAAATATGGGAATCATGAAACGGTGTAAAAAATAGGAGGAGCATGAAGCGGTGTTCAAAATCATGAAGAGCCTGAAAAGGTGTGAAAAATATGCAGGGTTTCAAAAGGTGTAAAATATATGAGGCCCATGAAACGGACTGAAAAATAAGAGGAGCATGAAACGGTGTTCAGAAACATGAAGAGCCTGAAGGAGTGAAAAATATGAAGAGCTTCAAAAGGTGTCAAAAATATGAGGAGCATGAAACCGTCTGAAAAATAGGGGGAGCATGAAGCAGTGTTCAAAAACATGAAGAGCCTGAAAAGATGTGAAAAATATGAAGAGCTTCAAAAGGTGTCAAAAATATGAGGAGCATGAAACCGTCTGAAAAATAGGGGGAGCATGAAGCGGTGTTCAAAAACATGAAGAGCCTGAAAAGATGTGAAAAATATGAAGAGCTTCAAAAGGTGTCAAAAATATGAGGAGCATGAAACCGTCTGAAAAATAGGGGGAGCATGAAGCAGTGTTCAAAAAAATATGAAGAGCCTGAAAAGTTGTGAAAAATATGAAGAGCTTCAAAAGGTGTGAAATTCAGGAGGAGGATGAATCGGTCTGAAAAATAGGGGGAGCATGAAGCGGTGTTCAAAAACATGAAGAGCCTGAAATGGTGTGAAAAATATGAAGAGCTTCAAAAGGTGTGAAAATTATGAGGAGCACGAAACGGTCTGAAAATTAGGAGGATCTTGAAGCGGTGTTGAAAATCATGAAGAGCCTGAAAAAGTGTGAAAAATATGTAGAGCTTCAAAAGGTGTGAAAAATATGAAGAGCTTCAAAAGGTGTCAAAAATGAGATGAGCATGAAACGATCTGAAAAATAGGAGGAGAATGAAGCGGTGTTGAAAATCATGAGGAGCCTGAAAACGTGTGAAAAATATGAAGAGCTTCAAAAGGTGTGAATTATATGAAGAGTTTCAAAAGGTGTCAAAAATATGAGGAGCGTGAAACGGTCTGCAAAATATGAGGAGCATGAAGCGGTGTTGAAAAACATGAAGAGCCTTAAAAGGTGTGAAAAATATGAAGAGGTTCAAAAGGTGTTAAATATATGAAGAGTTTCAAAAGGTGTCAAAAATATGAGGAGCATGAAACGGTCTGAAAGATAGGAGGAGCATGAAGTGGTGTTGAAAAACATGAAGAGCCTGAAAAGGTGTGAAAAATATGAAGAGCTTCAAAAGTTGTGAAATACATGAGGAGAATGAATCGGTCTGAAAAATAGGAGGAGCATGAAGACGTGTTCAAAAACATGAAGAGCCTGAGATGGTGTGAAATATATGAAGAGCTTCAAAAGGTGTCAAAAATATGAGGAGCATGAAACATTCTGAAAAATAGTAGGAAAATGAAATGGGGTTCAAAACCCTGAAGAGCCTAAAAAGGTGTGAAAAATATAAAGAGCTTCAAAAGGTGTGAAACGCCTGAGGAGCATTAAACGGTCTGAAAAATAGGAGGAGCATGAAGCGTTGATGAAAAACATGAAGAGCCTGAAAATGTGAGAAAAATATGAACAGCTTCATAAGTTGTCAAAAATATGAGGAGCATGAACGGTCTGAAAAATAGGAGGAGCATGAAGCGGTCTTGAAAACATTACGAGCCTGAAACGGTGTGAAAAATATGAAGAGCTTCAAAATGTTTCAAAAATATGAGGAGTATGAACGGTCTGAAAAATAGGAGGAGCATGAAGCGGTGTTGAAAACATGAAGAGCTTCAAAAGGTGTGAAAAATATGAAGAGCTTCAAAAGGTGTGAAATACATGAGGAGGATGAATCGGTCTGAACAACAGGAGGAGCATGAAGCGCTGTTCAAGAACATGAAGAGCCTGAAAAGGTGTTGAAAAATATGAAGAGCTTCAAAAGGTGAGAAAATTATGAGGAGCACGAAACCGTCTGAAAAATAGGAGGATCATGAAGCAGTGTTGAAAAACATGTAGAGACTGAAAATGTGTGAAATATATGAAGAGCTTCAAAATGTGTCAAAAATATGAGGAGCAGGAAACGGTCTGAAAAATATTAGGAGCATGAAACGGTGTTCAAAACCCTGAAGAGCCTAAAAAGGTGTTAAAAATATAAAGAGCTTCAAAAGGTGTGAAATGCATGAGGAGCATTAAACGGTCTGAAAAATAGGAGGAGCATGAAGCGGTGTTGAAAATCATGAAGAGACTGAAAACGTGTGAAAAATATGAAGAGCTTCAAAAGGTGTCAAAAATGAGATGAGCAAGAAACGGTCTGAATAATAGGAGGAACATGAAGTGGTGTTGAAAATCATGAAGAGCTGAAAAGGTGTGAAATATATGAAGAATTTCAAAAGGTGTCAAAAATATGAGGAGCATGAAACGGTCTGAAAAATAGGAGGATCATAAAGCGGTGTTGAAGAACATGAAGAGCCTGAAAAGGTGTGAAAAATATGAAGAGCTTCAAAAGGTGTGAAAAAAATGAAGAGCTTAAAAAGTGTGAAAATTATGAATAGCACGAAACGGTCTGAAAAATAGGAGGATCATGAAGCGGTGTTCAAAAACATGAAGAGCCTGAAAAGGTGTGAAAAATATGAAGAGCTTAAAAGGTGTGAAAATTGTGAATAGCACGAAACTGTCTGAAAAATAGGAGGATCATGAAGCGTTGTTGAAAAACATGAAGAGCCTGAAAATGTGTGAAAAATATGAAGAGCTTCAAAATTTGTGAAATACATGAGGAGCTTGAAACGGGCTGAACAACAGGAGGAGCATGAAGCGGTGTTGAAAAACATGAAGAGCCTGAAAAGGTGTGAACAATATGAAGAGCTTCCAAAGGCGTGAAAAATATGAGGACCATGAAACGGTGTGAAAAATAGGAGGAGCAAGATGCGGTGTTGAAAAACATGAAGAGCCTGAAAATGTGTGAAAAATATGAAGAGCTTCAAAATTTGTGAAATACATGAGGAGCTTGAAACGGGCTGAAAAACAGGAGGAGCATGAAGCGGTGTTGAAAAACATGAAGAGCCTGAAAAGGTGTGAAAAATATGAAGAGCTTCAAAGGGCGTGAAAAATATGAGGACCATGAAACGGTGTGAAAAATAGGAGGAGCAAGATGCGGTGTTGAAAAACATGAAGAGCCTGAAAAGTTGTGAAAAATATGAAGAGCTTCAAAAGGTGTCAAAAATGATATGAGCATGAAACGGTCTGAAAAATAGGAGGAGCATGAAGTGGTGTTGAAAAACATGAAGAGCCTGAAAAGGTGTGAAATATATGAAGAGCTTCAAAAGGTGTCAAAAATATGAGTAGCATGAAACAGTCTGAAAAATATAAGGAGCATGAAGTGATGTTGAAAAACATGAAGAGTCTGAAAAGGTGTGAAAAATATGAAGAGCTTCAAAAGGCGGGAAAAATATGAGGACCATGAAACGGTCTGAAAAATAGGAGGAGCAAGATGCGGTGTTGAAAAACGTGAAGAGTTTGAAAAGGTATGAAAAATATGAAGAGCATCAAAAGGTTTAAAATATATGAGGAGCATGAAACGGTCGGAATAAAGGAGGAGCATGAAGTGGTGTTGAAAAACATGAAGAGCCTGAAATGGTGTGAAAAATATGAAGAGCTTGAAAAGGTGTGAAATATATGAAGAGCTTCAAAAGGTGTCAAAAATGAGATGAGCATGAAACGATCTGAAAAACAGGAGGAGCATGAAGTGGTGTTGAAAAACATGAAGAGCCTGAAAATGTGTGAAAAATATGAAGAGCTTGAATAGGTGTGAAAATTATGAGGAGCACGAAACCATTTGAAAAATAGGAGGATCATGAAGGGGTTTTGAAAAATATGAAGAGCCTGAAAATGTGTGAAAAATATGAAGAGCTTCAAAATTTGTGAAATACATGAGGAGCTTGAAAAGGTCTGAAAAACAGGAGGAGCATGAAGCGGTGTTGAAAATCATGAAGAGCCTGAAAACGTGTGAAAAATATGAAGAGCTTCAAAAGGTGTCAAAAATGAGATGAGCATGAAACGGTCTGAATAATAGGAGGAACATGAAGTGGTTTTGAAAAACATGAAGAGCCTGAAAAGGTGTGCAATATATGAAGAGCTTCAAAAGGTGTCAAAAATATGAGGAGCAGGAAACGGTCTGAAAAATAGTAGGAGCATGAAACTGTGTTAAAAACCCTGAAGAGCCTAAAAAGGTGTGAAAAATATAAAGAACTTCAAAATGTGTGAAATGCATGAGGAGAATTAAACGGTCTGAAAAATAGGAGGAGCATGAAGCGGTGTTGAAAAACATGAAGAGCCTAAAACGTGTGAAAAATATGAAGAGCTTCAAAAGGTGTGAAATATATGAAGACCTTCAAAAGGTGTCAAAAATGAGATGAGCATGAAACGGTCTGAAAAATAGGAGGAGCATGAAGCGGTGTTGAAAAACTTGAAGAGCCTGAAATGATGTGAAAAATATGAAGACCTTCAAAAGGTGTGAAATATATGAAGAGTTTCAAAAGGTGTCGAAAATGTAAGGAGCGTGAAACGGTCTGAAAAATAAGAGGAGCATGAAAGGGTGTTCAAAAATATGAAGAGTTTCAAAAGTGTGAAAAATATGAGGAGCATTAATCGGTCTGAAAAAAAGGAGGAGCATGAAACGGTGTTCAAAAATATGAAGAGCTTCAAAAGGTGTCAAAAATATGAAGAGCTACAAAAGGAGTCAAAAATGTGAGGAGCATGAAAAGGTCTGAAAAATAGGAGGAGAATGAAGCGATGTTGAAAAACATGAAGAGCCTGAAAAGGTGTGAAATATATGAAGAGCTTCAAAACGTGTCAAAAATATGAGGAGTGTGAAATTGTGTTGAAAAACATGACGAGCATGAAAAGGTGTGAAAAATATGAAGACCTTCAAAATGTGTCAAAAATAGGAGGAGCATGAAATGGCCTGAAAAATATGAGGAGCATGAAGTGGTGTTGAAAAACATGAAGAGCCTGAAAAGGTGTGAAAAATATGAAGAGTTTCAAAAGGTGTCAAAAATATGAGGAGCAGGAAACGGTCTGAAAAATATTAGGAACATGAAATGGTGTTCAAAACCCTGAAGAGCCTGAAAAGGTGTGAAAAATATGAAGAGCTTCAAAAGGTGTGAAAAATTTGAAGAGCTTAAAAGGTGTGAAAATTGTGAATAGCACGAAACGGTCTGAAAAATAGGAGGATCATGAAGCGGTGTTGAAAAGCATGAAGAGCCTGAAAATGTGTGAAAAATATGAAGAGCTTCAAAATTTGTGAAATACATGAGGAGCTTGAAACGGGCTGAACAACAGGAGGAGCATGAAGCGGTGTTGAAAAACATGAAGAGCCTGAAAAGGTGTGAAAAATATGAAGAGCTTCAAAAGGCGTGAAAAATATGAGGACCATGAAACGGTGTGAAAAATAGGAGGAGCAAGATGCGGTGTTGAAAAACATGAAGAGCCTGAAAATGTGTGAAAAATATGAAGAGCTTCAAAATTTGTGAAATACATGAGGAGATTGAAACGGGCTGAAAAACAGGAGGAGCATGAAGCGGTGTTGAAAAACATGAAGAGCCTGAAAAGGTGTGAAAAATATGAAGAGCTTCAAAAGGCGTGAAAAATATGAGGACCATGAAACGGTGTGAAAAATAGGAGGAGCAAGATGCGATGTTGAAAAACATGAAGAGCCTGAAAAGTTGTGAAAAATATGAAGAGCTTCAAAAGGTGTCAAAAATGATATGAGCATGAAACGGTCTGAAAAATAGGAGGAGCATGAAGTGGTGTTGAAAAACATGAAGAGCCTGAAAAGGTGTGAAATATATGAAGAGCTTCAAAAGGTGTCAAAAATATGAGTAGCATGAAACAGTCTGAAAAATATAAGGAGCATGAAGTGATGTTGAAAAATATGAAGAGTCTGAAAAGGTGTGAAAAATATGAAGAGCTTCAAAAGGCGGGAAAAATATGAGGACCATGAAACGGTCTGAAAAATAGGAGGAGCAAGATGCGGTGTTGAAAAACGTGAAGAGTTTGAAAAGGTATGAAAAATATGAAGAGCATCAAAAGGTTTAAAAAATATGAGGAGCATGAAACGGTCGGAATAAAGGAGGAGCATGAAGTGGTGTTGAAAAACATGAAGAGCCTGAAAAGGTGTGAAAAATATGAAGAGCTTGAAAAGGTGTGAAATATATGAAGAGCTTCAAAAGGTGTCAAAAATGAGATGAGCATGAAACGATCTGAAAAACAGGAGGAGCATGAAGTGGTGTTGAAAAACATGAAGAGCCTGAAAATGTGTGAAAAATATGAAGAGCTTGAATAGGTGTGAAAATTATGAGGAGCACGAAACCATTTGAAAAATAGGAGGATCATGAAGGGGTGTTGAAAAATATGAAGAGCCTGAAAATGTGTGAAAAATATGAAGAGCTTCAAAATTTGTGAAATACATGAGGAGCTTGAAAAGGTCTGAAAAACAGGAGGAGCATGAAGCGGTGTTGAAAATCATGAAGAGCCTGAAAACGTGTGAAAAATATGAAGAGCTTCAAAAGGTGTCAAAAATGAGATGAGCATGAAACGGTCTGAATAATAGGAGGAACATGAAGTGGTTTTGAAAAACATGAAGAGCCTGAAAAGGTGTGCAATATATGAAGAGCTTCAAAAGGTGTCCAAAATATGAAGAGCTACAAAAGGAGTCAAAAATGTGAGGAGCATGAAAAGGTCTGAAAAATAGGAGGAGAATGAAGCGATGTTGAAAAACATGAAGAGCCTGAAAACGTGTGAAATATATGAAGAGCTTCAAAACGTGTCAAAAATATGAGGAGTGTGAAACTGTGTTGAAAAACATGACGAGCATGAAAAGGTGTGAAAAATATGAAGACCTTCAAAATGTGTCAAAAATAGGAGGAGCATGAAATGGCCTGAAAAATATGAGGAGCATGAAGCGGTGTTGAAAAACATGAAGAGCCTGAAAAGGAGTGAAAAATATGAAGAGCTTCAAAAGGTGTCAAAAATATGAGGAGCATGAAACGGACTGAAAAAAAGGAGGAGCATGAAATGGTGTTCAAAAACTTGAAGAGGCTGAAAATGTGTGAAAAATATGAAGAGCTTCAAAAGATGTGATAAATATGAGGAGCATGAAACGGTCTGAAAAATAGAAGTAGCATGAAACGGTTTTGAAAAATATGAAGAGCCTGAAAAGGTGTGAAATATATGAAGAGGTTCAAAAGGTGTCAAAAATATGAGGAGCATGAAACGGTCTGAAAAATAGGAGGAGAATGAAGCGGTGTTGAAAAACATGAAGAGCCTGAAATGAGTGAAATATATGAAGAGTTTCAAAAGGTGTCAAAAATATGAGGAGCATGAAACGGTCTGAAAAATAGGAAGAGCATGAAATGGTGTTCAAAATCATAAAGAGACTGAAAACGTGTGAAAAATATGAAGAGCTTAAAAAGGTGTGAAAAAAATGAGGAGCATGAAACGGTGTGAAAAAAAGGAGGAGCATGAAACGGTGTTGAAGATTATGAAGAGCCTGAAAAGAGTGAAATATATGAAGAGTTTCAAAAGGTGTCAAAAGTATGAGGAGCTTGAAATGGTGTTCAAAAACATGAAGAGCCTGAGAAGGTGTGAAAACTATGAAGAGCTTCAAAAGGTGTCAAAAGTATGAGGAGCATGAAACGGTCTGAAAAACAGGAGGAGCATGAAACGGTGTTGAAAAACATGAAGAGCCTGAAAAGAGTGAAATATATGAAGAGTTTCAAAAGGTGTCAAAAGTATGAGGAGCTTGAAAAGGTGTTCAAAAACATGAAGAGCCTGAGAAGGTGTGAAAACTATGAAGAGCTTCAAAAGGTGTCAAAAGTATGAGGAGCTTGAAAAGGTGTTCAAAAACATGAAGAGCCTGAGAAGGTGTGAAAACTATGAAGAGCTTCAATAGGTGTCAAAAGTGTGAGAAGCTTGAAAAGGTGTTCAAAAACGTGAAGAGCCTGAGAAGGTGTGAAATATATGAAGAGCTTCAAAAGGTGTCAAAAGTATGAGGAGCTTGAAAAGGTGTTGAAAAACATGAAGAGCCTGAAAAGGTGTGAAAACTATGAAGAGCTTCAAAAGGTGTCAAAAGTATGAGGAGCTTGAAAGGGTGTTCAAAAACATGAAGAGCCTGAGAAGGTGTGCAAAATATGAAGAGCTTAAAAAGGTGTCTAAAATATGACGAGCTTAAAAAGGTGTTCAAAAACATGAAGAGCATGAAAATGTCTGAAAAAAATGAAGAGCTTAAAAGGTGTCAAAAATACGAGGAGCATGAAACGGTCTGAAAAATAGGAGGAGCATGAAGTTGTGTTGAAAAATATGAAGAGGCTGAAAAGGTGTGCAAAATATGAAGAGCTTCAAAAGGTGTCAAAAATATGAGGAGCATGAAATGGCCTGACAAATAGGAGGAGCATGAAGTGGTGTTGAAAAACATGAAGTGCCTGAAAAGATGTGAAAAATATGAAGAGTTTCAAAAGGTGTCAAAAATATGAGGAGCATGAAACGGCCTGAAAAAAAGGAGGAGCATGAAATGGTGTTCAAAAACTTGAAGAGACTGAAAATGTGTGAAAAATATGAAGAGCTTCAAAAGATGTGAAAAATATGAGGAGCATGAAACGGTCTGAAAAATAGAAGTAGCATGAAACGGTGTTGAAAAATATGAAGAGCCTGAAAAGGTGTGAAATATATGAAGAGTTCAAAAGGTGTCAAAAATATGAGGAGCATGAAACGGTCTGAAAAATAGGAGGAGAATGAAGCGGTGTTGAAAAACATGAAGAGCCTGATGAGTGAAATATATGAAGAGTTTCAAAAGGTGTCAAAAATATGAGGAGCATGAAACGGTCTGAAGAATAGGAGGAGCATGAAATGGTGTTCAAAAACATAAAGAGACTGAAAACGTGTGAAAAATATGAAGAGCTTCAAAAGGTGTGAAAAAAATGAGGAGCATGAAACGGTGTGAAAAATAGGAGGAGCATGAAACGGTGTGAAAAATAGGAGGAGCATGAAAGGTGTTGAAAAACATGAAGAGCCTGAAAATGTGTGAAAAATATGAAGAGCTTCAAAAGGTGTGAAAAATATGAGGAGCATGAAGTGGTGTTCAAAAACATGTAGAGCTTGAAAAGGTGTGAAATATACGAAGAGCTTCAAAAGGTGTGAAAAATACGAGGAGCATTAAGTGGTGTTGAAAAATTTGAAGAGCCTGAAAAGAGTGAAATATATGAAGACTTTCAAAAGGTGTCAAAAATATGAGGAGAATGAAACGGTCTGAAAAATAGGAGGAGCATGAAGCGGTGTTGAAAAACATGAAGAGCCTGAAAAGGTGTGAAAACTATGAAGAGCTTCAAAAGGTGTCAAAATTATGAGGAGCTTGAAAAGGTGTTCAAAAACATGAAAAGCCTGAGAAGGTGTGAAAAATATGAAGAGCTTAAAAAGGTGTCAAAAATATGGGAATCATGAAACGGTGTAAAAAATAGGAGGAGCATGAAGCGGTGTTCAAAAACATGAAGAGCCTGAAAAGGTGTGAAAAATATGCAGGGTTTCAAAAGGTGTAAAATATATGAGGCCCATGAAACGGACTGAAAAATAAGAGGAGCATGAAACGGTGTTCAGAAACATGAAGAGCCTGAAGGAGTGAAAAATATGAAGAGCTTCCAAAAGTGTGAAATACAAGAGGAACACGAAAAGGTCAGAAAAATAGGAGGAGCATGAAGCGGTGTTGAAAAACATGAAGAGCCTGAAAAGGAGTGAAAAATATGAAGAGCTTCAAAAGGTGTCAAAAATATGAGGAGCATGAAACCGTCTGAACAATAGGGGGAGCATGAAGCGGTGTTCAAAAACATGAAGAGCCTGAAAAGATGTGAAAAATATGAAGAGCTTCAAAAGGTGTCAAAAATATGAGGAGCATGAAACCGTCTGAAAAATAGGGGGAGCATGTAGCAGTGTTCAAAAAAATATGAAGAGCCTGAAAAGTTGTGAAAAATATGAAGAGCTTCAAAAGGTGTGAAATTCATGAGGAGGATGAATCGGTCTGAAAAATAGGAGGAGCATGAAGCGGTGTTCAAAAACATGAAGAGCCTGAAATGGTGTGAAAAATATGAAGAGCTTCAAAAGGTGTGAAAATTATGAGGAGCACGAAACGGTCTGAAAATTAGGAGGATCTTGAAGCGGTGTTGAAAATCATGAAGAGCCTGAAAAAGTGTGAAAAATATGTAGAGCTTCAAAAGGTGTGAAAAATATGAAGAGCTTCAAAAGGTGTCAAAAATGAGATGAGCATGAAACGATCTGAAAAATAGGAGGAGCATGAAGCGGTGTTGAAAATCATGAGGAGCCTGAAAACCTGTGAAAAATATGAAGAGCTTCAAAAGGTGTGAATTATATGAAGAGTTTCAAAAGGTGTCAAAAATATGAGGAGCGTGAAACGGTCTGCAAAATAGGAGGAGCATGAAGCGGTGTTGAAAAACATGAAGAGCCTTAAAAGGTGTGAAAAATATGAAGAGGTTCAAAAGTTGTTAAATATATGAAGAGTTTCAAAAGGTGTCAAAAATATGAGGAGCATGAAACGGTCTGAAAGATAGGAGGAGCATGAAGTGGTGTTGAAAAACATGAAGAGCCTGAAAAGGTGTGAAAAATATGAAGAGCTTCAAAAGTTGTGAAATACATGAGGAGAATGAATCGGTCTGAAAAATAGGAGGAGCATGAAGACGTGTTCAAAAACATGAAGAGCCTGAGAAGGTGTGAAATATATGAAGAGCTTCAAAAGGTGTCAAAAATATGAGGAGCATGAAACATTCTGAAAAATAGTAGGAAAATGAAATGGGGTTCAAACCCTGAAGAGCCTAAAAAGGTGTGAAAAATATAAAGAGCTTCAAAAGGTGTGAAACGCCTGAGGAGCATTAAACGGTCTGAAAAATAGGAGGAGCATGAAGCGTTGATGAAAAACATGAAGAGCCTGAAAATGTGTGAAAAATATGAACAGCTTCAAAAGTTGTCAAAAATATGAGGAGCATGAACGGTCTGAAAAATAGGAGGAGCATGAAGCGGTCTTGAAAACATTACGAGCCTGAAACGGTGTGAAAAATATGAAGAGCTTCAAAATGTTTCAAAAATATGAGGAGTATGAACGGTCTGAAAAATAGGAGGAGCATGAAGCGGTGTTGAAAACATGAAGAGCTTCAAAAGGTGTGAAAAATATGAAGAGCTTCAAAAGGTGTGCAATACATGAGGAGGATGAATCGGTCTGAACAACAGGAGGAGCATGAAGCGGTGTTCAAGAACATGAAGAGCCTAAAAAGGTGTGAAAAATATGAAGAGCTTCAAAAGGTGAGAAAATTATGAGGAGCACGAAACCGTCTGAAAAATAGGAGGATCATGAAGCAGTGTTGAAAAACATGTAGAGACTGAAAATGTGTGAAATATATGAAGAGCTTCAAAATGTGTCAAAAATATGAGGAGCAGGAAACGGTCTGAAAAATATTAGGAGCATGAAACGGTGTTCAAAACCCTGAAGAGCCTAAAAAGGTGTTAAAAATATAAAGAGCTTCAAAAGGTGTGAAATGCATGAGGAGCATTAAACGGTCTGAAAAATAGGAGGAGCATGAAGCGGTGTTGAAAATCATGAAGAGCTTCAAAAGTGTGAAAAATATGAAGAGCTTCAAACGGTGTGAAAATTATGAGGAGCACGAAACCGTCTGAAAATTAGGAGGATCTTGAAGCGGTGTTGAAAATCATGAAGAGCCTGAAAAAGTGTGAAAAATATGTAGAGCTTCAAAAGGTGTGAAAAATATGAAGAGCTTCAAAAGTTGTCAAAAATATGAGGAGCATGAACGGTCTGAAAAATAGGAGGAGCATGAAGCGGTCTTGAAAACATTACGAGCCTGAATCGGTGTGAAAAATATGAAGAGCTTCAAAATGTTTCAAAAATATGAGGAGTATGAACGGTCTGAAAAATAGGAGGAGCATGAAGCGGTGTTGAAAACATGAAGAGCTTCAAAAGTGTGAAAAATATGAAGAGCTTCAAACGGTGTCAAAAATATGAAGAGCATGCAACGGTCCGAAAAATAGGGGGAGCATGAAGTGGTGTTGAAAAACATGAAGAGCCTGAAAAGGTGTGAAAATTATGAAGAGGCATTAAAATGTGTCAAATATATGAGGAGCCTGAAAAGGTCTGAAAAATAGTAGGAGCATGAAACGGTGTTCAAAAACATGAAGAGCCTGAAAAGGTGTGAAATATATGAAGAGCTTCAAAAGGTGTGAAATACATGAGGAGCATGTAACGGTCTGAAAAATAGGAGGAGCATGAAGTGGTGTTGAAAAACTTGAAGAGCCTGAAAAGGTGTGAAAAATATGAAGAGCTTCAAAAGATGTGAAATTCCTTAGGAGGATGAATCGGTCTGAACATCAGGAGGAGCATGAAGCGGTGTTGAAAAACATGAAGAGCCTAAAACGTGTGAAAAAAATAAGAAGAGCTTCAAAAGGTGTGAAATATATGAAGACCTTCAAAAGGTGTCAAAAATGAGATGAGCATGAAACGGTCTGAAAAATAGGAGGAGCATGAAGCGGTGTTGAAAAACATGAAGAGCCTGAAATGGTGTGAAAAATATGAAGAGGTTCAAAAGGTGTGAAATATATGAAGAGTTTCAAAAGGTGTCCAAAATGTAAGGAGCGTGAAACGGTCTGCAAAATAGGAGGAGCATGAAACGGTGTTCAAAAATATGAAGAGTTTCAAAAGTGTGAAAAATATGCGAAGCATTAATCGGTCTGAAAAAAAGGAGGAGCATGAAACGGTGTTCAAAAATATGAAGAGCTTCAAAAGGTGTCAAAAATATGAAGCGTATGAAAAAGTCTGAAAAATAGGAGGAGCATGAAGTGTTGTTGTAAAACATGAAGAGCCTGAAAGGTGTGAAATATATGAAGAGCTTCAAAAGGTGTGAAAAATATGAGGAGCATGAAGTGGTGTTGAAAAATATGAAGAGCCTGAAAAAGTGTGAAAAATGTGTAGAGCTTCAAAAGTTGTGAAATACATGAGGAGGATGAATCGGTCTGAAAAACAGGAGGAGCATGAAGCGGTGTTCAAAAACATGAAGAGCCTGAAAAGGTGTGAAATATATGAAGAGCTTCAAAAGGTGTCAAAAATATGAGGAGCATGAAAAGGTCTGAAAAATAGGAGGAGCATGAAGTGTTGTTGTAAAACATGAAGAGCCTGAAAGGTGTGAAATATATGAAGAGCTTCAAAAGGTGTGAAATACATGAGGAGCATGTAACGGTCTGAAAAATAGGAGGAGCATGAAGTGGTGTTGAAAAACTTGAAGAGCCTGAAAAGGTGTGAAAAATATGAAGAGCTTCAAAAGGTGTGAAGTTCATGAGGAGGATGAATCGGTCTGAAAAATAGGAGGAGCATGAAGCAGTGTTCAAAAACATGAAGAGCCGGAAATGGTGTGAAAAATATGAAGAGCTTCAAAAGGTGTGAAAAATATGAAGAGCTTCAAAAGGTGTCAAAAATGAGATGAGCATGAAACGATCTGAAAAATAGGAGGAGCATGAAGCGGTGTTGAAAATCATGAAGAGCCTGAAAGGTGTGAAATATATGAAGAGCTTCAAAAGGTGTGAAAATTATGAGGAGCACGAAACCGTCTGAAAATTAGGAGGATCTTGAAGCGGTGTTGAAAATCATGAAGAGCCTGAAAAAGTGTGAAAAATATGTAGAGCTTCAAAAGGTGTGAAAAATATGAAGAGCTTCAAAAGTTGTCAAAAATATGAGGAGCATGAACGGTCTGAAAAATAGGAGGAGCATGAGGCGGTCTTGAAAACATTACGAGCCTGAAACGGTGTGAAAAATATGAAGAGCTTCAAAATGTTTCAAAAATATGAGGAGTATGAACGGTCTGAAAAATAGGAGGAGCATGAAGCGGTGTTGAAAACATGAAGAGCTTCAAAAGTGTGAAAAATATGAAGAGCTTCAAACGGTGTCAAAAATATGAAGAGCATGCAACGGTCCGAAAAATAGGGGGAGCATGAAGTGGTGTTGAAAAACATGAAGAGCCTGAAAAGGTTTGAAAATTATGAAGAGGCATTAAAATGTGTCAAATATATGAGGAGCCTGAAAAGGTCTGAAAAATAGTAGGAGCATGAAACGGTGTTCAAAAACATGAAGAGCCTGAAAAGGTGTGAAATATATGAAGAGCTTCAAAAGGTGTGAAATACATGAGGAGCATGTAACGGTCTGAAAAATAGGAGGAGCATGAAGTGGTGTTGAAAAACTTGAAGAGCCTGAAAAGGTGTGAAAAATATGAAGAGCTTCAAAAGATGTGAAATTCCTTAGGAGGATGAATCGGTCTGAACAACAGGAGGAGCATGAAGTGGTGTTGAAAAACATGAAGAGCCTAAAACGTGTGAAAAAAATAAGAAGAGCTTCAAAAGGTGTGAAATATATGAAGACCTTCAAAAGGTGTCAAAAATGAGATGAGCATGAAACGGTCTGAAAAATAGGAGGAGCATGAAGCGGTGTTGAAAAACATGAAGAGCCTGAAATGGTGTGAAAAATATGAAGAGGTTCAAAAGGTGTGAAATATATGAAGAGTTTCAAAAGGTGTCCAAAATGTAAGGAGCGTGAAACGGTCTGCAAAATAGGAGGAGCATGAAACGGTGTTCAAAAATATGAAGAGTTTCAAAAGTGTGAAAAATATGCGAAGCATTAATCGGTCTGAAAAAAAGGAGGAGCATGAAACGGTGTTCAAAAATATGAAGAGCTTCAAAAGGTGTCAAAAATATGAAGCGTATGAAAAAGTCTGAAAAATAGGAGGAGCATGAAGTGTTGTTGTAAAACATGAAGAGCCTGAAAGGTGTGAAATATATGAAGAGCTTCAAAAGGTGTGAAATACATGAGGAGCATGTAACGGTCTGAAAAATAGGAGGAGCATGAAGTGTTGTTGTAAAACATGAAGAGCCTGAAAGGTGTGAAATATATGAAGAGCTTCAAAAGGTGTGAAATACATGAGGAGCATGTAACGGTCTGAAAAATAGGAGGAGCATGAAGTGGTGTTGAAAAACTTGAAGAGCCTGAAAAGGTGTGAAAAATATGAAGAGCTTCAAAAGGTGTGAAGTTCATGAGGAGGATGAATCGGTCTGAAAAATAGGAGGAGCATGAAGCGGTGTTCAAAAACATGAAGAGCCGGAAATGGTGTGAAAAATATGAAGAGCTTCAAAAGGTGTGAAAAATATGAAGAGCTTCAAAAGGTGTCAAAAATGAGATGAGCATGAAACGATCTGAAAAATAGGAGGAGCATGAAGCGGTGTTGAAAATCATGAAGAGCCTGAAAGGTGTGAAATATATGAAGAGCTTCAAAAGGTGTGAAAATTATGAGGAGCACGAAACCGTCTGAAAATTAGGAGGATCTTGAAGCGGTGTTGAAAATCATGAAGAGCCTGAAAAAGTGTGAAAAATATGTAGAGCTTCAAAAGGTGTGAAAAATATGAAGAGCTTCAAAAGTTGTCAAAAATATGAGGAGCATGAACGGTCTGAAAAATAGGAGGAGCATGAAGCGGTCTTGAAAACATTACGAGCCTGAAACGGTGTGAAAAATATGAAGAGCTTCAAAATGTTTCAAAAATATGAGGAGTATGAACGGTCTGAAAAATAGGAGGAGCATGAAGCGGTGTTGAAAACATGAAGAGCTTCAAAAGTGTGAAAAATATGAAGAGCTTCAAACGGTGTCAAAAATATGAAGAGCATGCAACGGTCCGAAAAATAGGGGGAGCATGAAGTGGTGTTGAAAAACATGAAGAGCCTGAAAAGGTGTGAAAATTATGAAGAGGCATTAAAATGTGTCAAATATATGAGGAGCCTGAAAAGGTCTGAAAAATAGTAGGAGCATGAAACGGTGTTCAAAAACATGAAGAGCCTGAAAAGGTGTGAAATATATGAAGAGCTTCAAAAGGTGTGAAATACATGAGGAGCATGTAACGGTCTGAAAAATAGGAGGAGCATGAAGTGGTGTTGAAAAACTTGAAGAGCCTGAAAAGGTGTGAAAAATATGAAGAGCTTCAAAAGATGTGAAATTCCTTAGGAGGATGAATCGGTCTGAACAACAGGAGGAGCATGAAGCGGTGTTGAAAAACATGAAGAGCCTAAAACGTGTGAAAAAAATAAGAAGAGCTTCAAAAGGTGTGAAATATATGAAGACCTTCAAAAGGTGTCAAAAATGAGATGAGCATGAAACGGTCTGAAAAATAGGAGGAGCATGAAGCGGTGTTGAAAAACATGAAGAGCCTGAAATGGTGTGAAAAATATGAAGAGGTTCAAAAGGTGTGAAATATATGAAGAGTTTCAAAAGGTGTCCAAAATGTAAGGAGCGTGAAACGGTCTGCAAAATAGGAGGAGCATGAAACGGTGTTCAAAAATATGAAGAGTTTCAAAAGTGTGAAAAATATGCGAAGCATTAATCGGTCTGAAAAAAAGGAGGAGCATGAAACGGTGTTCAAAAATATGAAGAGCTTCAAAAGGTGTCAAAAATATGAAGCGTATGAAAAAGTCTGAAAAATAGGAGGAGCATGAAGTGTTGTTGTAAAACATGAAGAGCCTGAAAGGTGTGAAATATATGAAGAGCTTCAAAAGGTGTGAAATACATGAGGAGCATGTAACGGTCTGAAAAATAGGAGGAGCATGAAGTGTTGTTGTAAAACATGAAGAGCCTGAAAGGTGTGAAATATATGAAGAGCTTCAAAAGGTGTGAAATACATGAGGAGCATGTAACGGTCTGAAAAATAGGAGGAGCATGAAGTGGTGTTGAAAAACTTGAAGAGCCTGAAAAGGTGTGAAAAATATGAAGAGCTTCAAAAGGTGTGAAGTTCATGAGGAGGATGAATCGGTCTGAAAAATAGGAGGAGCATGAAGCGGTGTTCAAAAACATGAAGAGCCGGAAATGGTGTGAAAAATATGAAGAGCTTCAAAAGGTGTGAAAAATATGAAGAGCTTCAAAAGGTGTCAAAAATGAGATGAGCATGAAACGATCTGAAAAATAGGAGGAGCATGAAGCGGTGTTGAAAATCATGAAGAGCCTGAAAGGTGTGAAATATATGAAGAGCTTCAAAAGGTGTGAAAATTATGAGGAGCATGAAACCGTCTGAAAATTAGGAGGATCTTGAAGCGGTGTTGAAAATCATGAAGAGCCTGAAAAAGTGTGAAAAATATGTAGAGCTTCAAAAGGTGTGAAAAATATGAAGAGCTTCAAAAGTTGTCAAAAATATGAGGAGCATGAACGGTCTGAAAAATAGGAGGAGCATGAAGCGGTCTTGAAAACATTACGAGCCTGAAACGGTGTGAAAAATATGAAGAGCTTCAAAATGTTTCAAAAATATGAGGAGTATGAACGGTCTGAAAAATAGGAGGAGCATGAAGCGGTGTTGAAAACATGAAGAGCTTCAAAAGTGTGAAAAATATGAAGAGCTTCAAACGGTGTCAAAAATATGAAGAGCATGCAACGGTCCGAAAAATAGGGGGAGCATGAAGTGGTGTTGAAAAACATGAAGAGCCTGAAAAGGTGTGAAAATTATGAAGAGGCATTAAAATGTGTCAAATATATGAGGAGCCTGAAAAGGTCTGAAAAATAGTAGGAGCATGAAACGGTGTTCAAAAACATGAAGAGCCTGAAAAGGTGTGAAATATATGAAGAGCTTCAAAAGGTGTGAAATACATGAGGAGCATGTAACGGTCTGAAAAATAGGAGGAGCATGAAGTGGTGTTGAAAAACTTGAAGAGCCTGAAAAGGTGTGAAAAATATGAAGAGCTTCAAAAGATGTGAAATTCCTTAGGAGGATGAATCGGTCTGAACAACAGGAGGAGCATGAAGTGGTGTTGAAAAACATGAAGAGCCTAAAACGTGTGAAAAAAATAAGAAGAGCTTCAAAAGGTGTGAAATATATGAAGACCTTCAAAAGGTGTCAAAAATGAGATGAGCATGAAACGGTCTGAAAAATAGGAGGAGCATGAAGCGGTGTTGAAAAACATGAAGAGCCTGAAATGGTGTGAAAAATATGAAGAGGTTCAAAAGGTGTGAAATATATGAAGAGTTTCAAAAGGTGTCCAAAATGTAAGGAGCGTGAAACGGTCTGCAAAATAGGAGGAGCATGAAACGGTGTTCAAAAATATGAAGAGTTTCAAAAGTGTGAAAAATATGCGAAGCATTAATCGGTCTGAAAAAAAGGAGGAGCATGAAACGGTGTTCAAAAATATGAAGAGCTTCAAAAGGTGTCAAAAATATGAAGCGTATGAAAAAGTCTGAAAAATAGGAGGAGCATGAAGTGTTGTTGTAAAACATGAAGAGCCTGAAAGGTGTGAAATATATGAAGAGCTTCAAAAGGTGTGAAATACATGAGGAGCATGTAACGGTCTGAAAAATAGGAGGAGCATGAAGTGTTGTTGTAAAACATGAAGAGCCTGAAAGGTGTGAAATATATGAAGAGCTTCAAAAGGTGTGAAATACATGAGGAGCATGTAACGGTCTGAAAAATAGGAGGAGCATGAAGTGGTGTTGAAAAACTTGAAGAGCCTGAAAAGGTGTGAAAAATATGAAGAGCTTCAAAAGGTGTGAAGTTCATGAGGAGGATGAATCGGTCTGAAAAATAGGAGGAGCATGAAGCGGTGTTCAAAAACATGAAGAGCCGGAAATGGTGTGAAAAATATGAAGAGCTTCAAAAGGTGTGAAAAATATGAAGAGCTTCAAAAGGTGTCAAAAATGAGATGAGCATGAAACGATCTGAAAAATAGGAGGAGCATGAAGCGGTGTTGAAAATCATGAAGAGCCTGAAAGGTGTGAAATATATGAAGAGCTTCAAAAGGTGTGAAAATTATGAGGAGCATGAAACCGTCTGAAAATTAGGAGGATCTTGAAGCGGTGTTGAAAATCATGAAGAGCCTGAAAAAGTGTGAAAAATATGTAGAGCTTCAAAAGGTGTGAAAAATATGAAGAGCTTCAAAAGTTGTCAAAAATATGAGGAGCATGAACGGTCTGAAAAATAGGAGGAGCATGAAGCGGTCTTGAAAACATTACGAGCCTGAAACGGTGTGAAAAATATGAAGAGCTTCAAAATGTTTCAAAAATATGAGGAGTATGAACGGTCTGAAAAATAGGAGGAGCATGAAGCGGTGTTGAAAACATGAAGAGCTTCAAAAGTGTGAAAAATATGAAGAGCTTCAAACGGTGTCAAAAATATGAAGAGCATGCAACGGTCCGAAAAATAGGGGGAGCATGAAGTGGTGTTGAAAAACATGAAGAGCCTGAAAAGGTGTGAAAATTATGAAGAGGCATTAAAATGTGTCAAATATATGAGGAGCCTGAAAAGGTCTGAAAAATAGTAGGAGCATGAAACGGTGTTCAAAAACATGAAGAGCCTGAAAAGGTGTGAAATATATGAAGAGCTTCAAAAGGTGTGAAATACATGAGGAGCATGTAACGGTCTGAAAAATAGGAGGAGCATGAAGTGGTGTTGAAAAACTTGAAGAGCCTGAAAAGGTGTGAAAAATATGAAGAGCTTCAAAAGATGTGAAATTCCTTAGGAGGATGAATCGGTCTGAACAACAGGAGGAGCATGAAGTGGTGTTGAAAAACATGAAGAGCCTAAAACGTGTGAAAAAAATAAGAAGAGCTTCAAAAGGTGTGAAATATATGAAGACCTTCAAAAGGTGTCAAAAATGAGATGAGCATGAAACGGTCTGAAAAATAGGAGGAGCATGAAGCGGTGTTGAAAAACATGAAGAGCCTGAAATGGTGTGAAAAATATGAAGAGGTTCAAAAGGTGTGAAATATATGAAGAGTTTCAAAAGGTGTCCAAAATGTAAGGAGCGTGAAACGGTCTGCAAAATAGGAGGAGCATGAAACGGTGTTCAAAAATATGAAGAGTTTCAAAAGTGTGAAAAATATGCGAAGCATTAATCGGTCTGAAAAAAAGGAGGAGCATGAAACGGTGTTCAAAAATATGAAGAGCTTCAAAAGGTGTCAAAAATATGAAGCGTATGAAAAAGTCTGAAAAATAGGAGGAGCATGAAGTGTTGTTGTAAAACATGAAGAGCCTGAAAGGTGTGAAATATATGAAGAGCTTCAAAAGGTGTGAAATACATGAGGAGCATGTAACGGTCTGAAAAATAGGAGGAGCATGAAGTGTTGTTGTAAAACATGAAGAGCCTGAAAGGTGTGAAATATATGAAGAGCTTCAAAAGGTGTGAAATACATGAGGAGCATGTAACGGTCTGAAAAATAGGAGGAGCATGAAGTGGTGTTGAAAAACTTGAAGAGCCTGAAAAGGTGTGAAAAATATGAAGAGCTTCAAAAGGTGTGAAGTTCATGAGGAGGATGAATCGGTCTGAAAAATAGGAGGAGCATGAAGCGGTGTTCAAAAACATGAAGAGCCGGAAATGGTGTGAAAAATATGAAGAGCTTCAAAAGGTGTGAAAAATATGAAGAGCTTCAAAAGGTGTCAAAAATGAGATGAGCATGAAACGATCTGAAAAATAGGAGGAGCATGAAGCGGTGTTGAAAATCATGAAGAGCCTGAAAGGTGTGAAATATATGAAGAGCTTCAAAAGGTGTGAAAATTATGAGGAGCATGAAACCGTCTGAAAATTAGGAGGATCTTGAAGCGGTGTTGAAAATCATGAAGAGCCTGAAAAAGTGTGAAAAATATGTAGAGCTTCAAAAGGTGTGAAAAATATGAAGAGCTTCAAAAGTTGTCAAAAATATGAGGAGCATGAACGGTCTGAAAAATAGGAGGAGCATGAAGCGGTCTTGAAAACATTACGAGCCTGAAACGGTGTGAAAAATATGAAGAGCTTCAAAATGTTTCAAAAATATGAGGAGTATGAACGGTCTGAAAAATAGGAGGAGCATGAAACAGTGTTCAAAAACATGAAGAGCCTGAAAAGGTGTGAAAAATATGAAGAGCTTCAAAAGGTGTCAAAAATAAGAGGAGCAAAAGACGGTCTGAACAATAGGAGGAGCATGAAGTAGTGTTGAAAAACATGAAGAGCCTGAAAAGGTGTTAAATATATGAAGAGCTCCAATCGGTGTAAAAAATATCACGAGCATTAAACGGTCTGAAAAATAGGAGGAGCATGAAACAGTGTTCAAAAACATGAAGAGCCTGAAAAGGTGTGAAAAATATGAAGAGCTTCAAAACGTGTCAAATATATGAGGAGCATGAAACGGTCTCAAAAATTGGAGGAGCATGAAGTGGTGTTCAAAAACATGAAGAGCCAGAAAAAGTGTGAAATATATGAATCGCTTCAAAATGTGTGAAATATATGAAGAGCTTCAAAAGGTGTCAAATATATGAGGAGCATGAAACGGTATGAAAAATAGGAGGAGCATGAAAGGTTTTGAAAAACATGAAGAGCCTAAAATGGTGTGCAAAATATGAAGAGCTTCAAAAGGTGTGAAAAATATGAAGAGCTTCAAAAGGTGTCAAATATATGAGGAGCATGAAACGGTATGAAAAATAGGAGGAGCATGAAAGGTGTTGAACAATATAAAGAGCCTGAAAAGGTGTGAACAATATGAAGAGCTTCAAAATTTGAGAAAAATATGAAGAGCTCCAAAGGTTGTCAAATATATGAGAGGCATGAAATGGTCTGCAAAACAGGAGCATGAAACGGTTATGAAAAACATGAAGAGCCTGAAAAGATGTGAGACTATGAAGAGGTTCAAAATGTGTCAAAAATATGAGGAGCATGAAACGGTCTGAAAAATAGGAGGAGCATGAAACGGTGTTGAAAAACATGAAGAGTCTGTAAAGGTGTGAAAAATATGAAGAGCTTCAAAATGTGTGAAAAATATGAGGAGCATGAAGCGGTCTGAAATATAGGAGGAGCATGAAACGGTGTTGAAAAACATGAAGAGAATGAAAAGGTGTCAAAAATATGAAGAGCTACAAAAGGAGTCAAAAATGTGAGGAGCATGAAAAGGTCTGAAAAATAGGAGGAGAATGAAGCGATGTTGAAAAACATGAAGAGCCTGAAAAGGTGTGAAATATATGAAGAGCTTCAAAACGTGTCAAAAATATGAGGAGTGTGAAACTGTGTTGAAAAACATGACGAGCATGAAAAGGTGTGAAAAATATGAAGACCTTCAAAATGTGTCAAAAATAGGAGGAGCATGAAATGGCCTGAAAAATAGGAGGAGCATGAAGTGGTGTTGAAAACCATGAAGAGCCTGAAAAGGTGTGAAAAATATGAAGAGTTTCAAAAGGTGTCAAAAATATAAAGAGCATGAAACGGACTGAAAAAAAGGAGGAGCATGAAATGGTGTTCAAAAACTTGAAGAGGCTGAAAATGTGTGAAAAATATGAAGAGCTTCAAAAGATGTGAAAAATATGAGGAGCATGAAACGGTCTGAAAAATAGAAGTAGCATGAAACGGTGTTGAAAAATATGAAGACCCTGAAAAGGTGTGAAATATATAAAGAGGTTCAAAAGGTGTCAAAAATATGAGGAGCATGAAACGGTCTGAAAAATAGGAGGAGCATGAAATGGTGTTCAAAAACATAAAGAGACTGAAAACGTTTGAAAAATATGAAGAGCTTCAAAAGGTTTGAAAAAAATGAGGAGCATGAAACGGTGTGAAAAATAGGAGGAGCATGAAACGGTGTGAAAAATAGGAGGAGCATGAAAGGTGTTGAAAAACATGAAGAGCCTGAAAATGTGTGAAAAATATGAAGAGCTTCAAAAAGTGTAAAATATATGAGGAGCATGAAACGGTATGAAAAATAGGAGGAGCATGAAAGATGTTGAAATACATGAAGAGATTGAAATGGTGTGAAAAATATGAAGAGCTTCAAAAGGTGTGAAAAATATGAAGAGCTTCAAAAGGTGTGAAAAATATGAGGAGCATGAAGTGGTGTTCAAAAACATGTAGAGCTTGAAAAGGTGTGAAATATACGAAGAGCTTCAAAAGGTGTGAAAAATACGAGGAGCATGAAGTGGTGTTGAAAAATATGAAGAGCCTGAAAAGAGTGAAATATATGAAGAGCTTCAAAAGGTGTCAAAAATATGAGGAGCATGAAACGGTCTGAAAAACAGGAGGAGCATGAAACGGTGTTGAAAAACATGAAGAGCCTGAAAAGAGTGAAAACTATGAAGAGCTTAAAAAGGTGTCAAAAGTATGAGGAGCTTGAAAAGGTGTTCAAAAACATGAAGAGCCAGAGAAGGTGTGAAAACTATGAAGAACTTCAAAAGGTGTCAAAAGTATGAGGAGCTTGAAAAGGTGTTCAAAAACATGAAGAGCCTGAGAAGGTGTGAAAACTATGAAGAGCTTCAATAGGTGTCAAAAGTATGAGGAGCTTGAAAAGGTGTTCAAAAACATGAAGAGCCTGAGTAGGTGTGAAATATATGAAGAGCTTCAATAGGTGTCAAAAGTATGAGGAGCTTGAAAAGGTGTTCAAAAACATGAAGAGCCTTAAAAGGTGTGAAAACTATGAAGAGCTTCAAAAGGTGTCAAAAGTATGAGGAGCTTGAAAAGGTGTTCAAAAACATGAAGAGCCTGAGAAGGTGTGCAAAATATGAAGAGCTTAAAAAGGTGTTCAAAAACATGAAGAGCATGAAATGTCTGAAAAATATGAAGAGCTTAAAAGGTGTCAAAAATACGAGGAGCATGAAACGGTCTGAAAAATAGGAGGAGCATGAAGTTGTGTTGAAAAATATGAAGAGGCTGAAAAGGTGTGCAAAATATGAAGAGCTTCAAAAGGTGTCAAAAATATGAGGAGCATGAAATGGCCTGAAAAATAGGAGGAGCATGAAGTGGTGTTGAAAAACATGAAGAGCCTGAAAAGATGTGAAAAATATGAAGAGTTTCAAAAGGTGTCAAAAATATGAGGAGCATGAAACGGCCTGAAAAAAAGGAGGAGCATGAAATGGTGTTCAAAAACTTGAAGAGACTGAAAATGTGTGAAAAATATGAAGAGCTTCAAAAGATGTGAAAAATATGAGGAGCATGAAACGGTCTGAAAAATAGAAGTAGCATGAAACGGTGTTGAAAAATATGAAGAGCCTGAAAAGGTGTGAAATATATGAAGAGGTTCAAAAGGTGTCAAAAATATGAGGAGCATGAAACGGTCTGAAAAATAGGAGGAGAATGAAGCTTTGTTGAAAAACATGAAGAGCCAGAAAAGGTTTAAAAAATATGAAGAGCTTCAAAATATGTGAAAAATATGAAGAGCTTCAAAAGGTGTCAAAAATATGAGGAGCATGAAAAGTTCTCAAAAATAGGAGGAGCATGAAGCCGTGTTGAAAAAATGGAAGAGCCTGAGAAGGTGTGAAAAATATGAAGAGCTTCAAAAGGTGTGAAAAATATGAAGAGCTTCAAAAGGTTACAAAATGAGATGAGCATGAAACGGTCTGAAAAAAAGGAGGAGCATGAAGCGGTGTGAAAAACATGAAGAGTCTGAAAAGGTGTGAAAATTATGAAGAGCTTCAAAAGGTGTCAAAAATATGAGGAGCATGAAACGGTCTGAAAAATAGGAGGAGCATGAAGTGGTGTTGAAAAACATGAGGAGCCTGAAAAGGTGTGAAAAATATGAAGAGCTTCAAAAGGTTTGAAATACATGAGGAGCATGAAACGGTCTGAGAAATAGGAGGAGCATGAGGCGGTGTTTAACAACATGAAGAGCCTGAAAAGGTGTGAAAAATATGAAAAGCTTCAAAAGGTGTAAAAACATGAGGAGCATGAAACGGTCTGAAAAATAGGAGGAGCATGAAGCGTTGTTGAAAAACATGAAGAGTCTGAAAATGTCTGAAAAATATCAAGAGCTTCAAAAGGTGTCAAAAATATGAGGAACATGAAACGGTCTGAAAAATAGGAGGAGCATGAAGTGGTGTTGAAAAACATGAAGAGCCTGAAAAGGTGTGAAAAATATGAAGAGCTTCAAAAGGTGTGAAATACATGAGATGATGAATCGGTCTGCAAAATAGGAGGAGCATGAACCAATGTTCAAAAACATGAAGAGCCTGAAAAGGTGTGAAAAATATGAAGAGCTTCAAAAGGTGTGAAAATTATGAGGAGCAAGAAACGGTCTGAAAAATAGACAGATCATGAAGCGGTGTTGAAAAACATGAAGAGCCTGAAAATGTGTGAAAAATATGAAGGGCTTCAAAATTTGTGAAATACATGAGGAGCTTGAAACGGTCTGAAAAACATGAGGAGCATGAAGCGGTGTAGAAAAACATGAAGAGCGTGAAAAGGTGTGAAAAATATGAAAAGCTTGAAAAGGTGCGAAAACTATGAGGAGCATGAAACGGTGTGAAACATAGGAGGAGCTTGAAGCGGTGTTGAAAAATATGAAGAGTCTGAAAAGATGTGAAAAATATGAAGAGCTTGAAAAGGTGTGAAAAATATGAGGAGCATTAATCGGTCTGAAAAATAGGAGGAGCATGAAGCGGTGTTGAAAAAAATGAAGAGCCTGAAAAGGTGTGAAATATATGAAGAGCTTCAAAAGGTGTCAAAAATATGAGGAGCATGAAACGGTCTGAAAAATACGAGAAGCATGAAGAGGTGTTGAAAAACATGAAGAGCCTGAAAAGGTGTGAAATATACGAATAGCTTCAAAAGGTGTCAAATATATGAGGAGCATGAAACGGTCTGAAAAATAGGAGGATCTTGAAGCGGTGTTGAAGAACATGAATAGCCAGAAAAGGTGTGAAAAATATGAAGAGCTACAAAAGGTGTGAAAAATATGAGGAGCAAAAAACGGTCTGAAAAATATGGGGAGCATGAAGCTGTTTTCAAAAACATGAAGAGCCTGAAAAGTAGTGAAAAATATGAAGAGCTTCAAAAGGTGTTAAAAGTATGAGAAGCATGAAACAGACTGAAAAATAGGAGGAGCATGAAGCGGTGTAGGAAAACATGAAGAGCGTGAAAAGGTGTGAAAAATATGAAAAGCTTGAAAAGGTGCGAAAACTATGAGGAGCATGAAATGGTGTGAAACATAGGAGGAGCTTGAAGCGGTGTTGAAAAACATGAAGAGCCTTAAAACGTGTGAAAAATAAGAAGAGCTTCAAAAGGTGTCAAAAATGAGATGAGCATGAAACGGTCTGAAAAATAGGAGGAGCATGAAGTGGTGTTGAAAAACATGAGAGGCCTGAAAAGGTGTGAAAAATATGAAGAGCTTCAAAAGGTTTGAAATACATGAGGAGCATGAAACGGTCTGAGAAATAGGAGGAGCATGAGGCGGTGTTTAACAACATGAAGCGCCTGACAAGGTGTGAAAAATATGAAAAGCTTCAAAAGGTGTAAAAAAATGAGGAGCATGAAACGGTCTGAAAAATAGGAGGAGCATGAAGCATTGTTGAAAAACATGAAGAGTCTGAAAATGTCTGAAAAATATGAAGAGCTTCAAAAGGTGTCAAAAATAAGAGGAGCATGAAACGGTCTGAAAAATAGGGGAGTATGAAACGGTGTTCAAAAACATAAAGAGCCTGAAAAGCTGTGAAAAATATGAAGAGCTTCAAAAGGAGTGAAATACTTGAGGAACATGAAACGGTCTGAAAAATAGGAGGAGCATGAAGCTGTGTTGAAAAACCTGAAGAGCCTGAAAAGGTGTGAAAAATATGAAAAGCTTGAAAAGGTGCGAAAACTATGAGGAGCATGTAGCGGTGTGAACAATAGGAGGAGCTTGAAGCGGTGTTGAAAAATATGAAGAGTCTGAAAGGTGTGAAAAATATGAAGAGCTTCAAATGGTGTCAAACATATGAGGAGCATGAAATGGTCTGAAAAATAGGAGGAGCATGAAGTGGTGTTTAAAAACATGAAGAGCCTGAATAGGTGTGAAAAATATGAAGAGCTTCAAAAGGTGTGAAAAATATGAAGAGCATTAATCGGTCTGAAAAATAGGAGGAGCATGAAGCGGTGTTGAAAAAAATGAAGAGCCTGAAAAGGTGTGAAATATATGAAGAGCTTCAAAAGGTGTCAAAATATGAGGAGAATGAAACGGTCTGAAAAATACGAGAAGCATGAAGAGGTGTTGAAAAATATGAAGAGCCTGAAAAGGTGTGAAATATACGAATAGCTTCAAAAGGTGTCAAATATATGAGGAGCATGAAACGTTCTGAAAAATAGGAGGATCATGAAGCGGTGTTGAAGAACATGAATAGCCTGAAAATGTGTGAAAAATATGAAGAGCTACAAAAGGTGTGAAAAATATGAGGAGCATGAAACGGTCTGAAAAATAGGAGGAACATGATACGGTGTGGAAAATCATGAAGAGCCTGAAAACGTGTGAAAAATATGAAGAGCTTCAAAAGGTGTAAAAAATATGAAGAGCTTCAAACGGTGTCAAAAGTGAGAGAGGCATAAAACGGTCAGAAAAATAGGAGTAGCATGAAACACTGTTGAAAACCTGAAGAGCCTGTGTGCGTCACGTGGGAATCACGTGTGAAACACGTGTGCGTCACGTGTGAATCACGTGTGTGTCACGTGGCAATCACATGTCAGTCACGTGTGCATCACGTGGGAATCACGTGTGAGTCACGTGTAAGTCACGTGGGAACCACGTGTGCATCACGTGTGTTTCACATGGCAATCACGTGTCAGTCTCGTGTGCATCACGTGGGAATCACATGCGAGTCACTTGTGCCTCACGTGGGAATCACTTGTCAGTCACGTGTGCATCACGTAGTATCAATGTGAAACACGAGTGCGTCACGTGGGGATCACGTGTCAGTCACGTGTGCGTCACGTGTGAATCACGTGTGCATCACGTGGGAATCATGTGGGAAGCAAGTGTGCATCAAGTGGGTATCACGTGTGAGTCACGTATGCATCACGTCGGAATCAAGTGTGAATCACGTGTGCATCACGTGGAAATCACGTGTCACTCACGTGTGCCTCTCGTGGGATTCACGTGTGAGTCACGTGTGCAATACGTGGAAATCACGTGTGAATCACGTGTGCGTCACGTAGGAATCACGTGTGAAACACGTCGTAACTCGAGATGAGAGGTTCGTCCCTGGCTTTGACTCAAGCGGAATACCAACTTTCCACAAGCACGTCAAGAGGAGGCTTCTCTCAGCTAAAGGTATGTGAGAGGGACCCTGAGTGTGTGGCCTCTAGTGGAATGGACACCGTGATGCTCTGACTCCAAGTAAGGCTGGATATCCCTGCAGTGAATTGAATGCAGGCTCATCTTGCATCTCCCGAGACGAAGGGATGTCTAAATCCCCGGTGGAGACCACAGAGAAAGACCTAGTTCTCCACCTCATCGCGACCGGAGGCCTCACATCCTTTGAAAACTCGAGAGGTCCGCGGAGATCAATGCTTCCAAAGGAGACGATGCCTGACTCCTCTTGAAAATGGATAGGAGTCCCAGGATCCCTGTGGCACGTGGAAAGGGACCCTGAGTCTCCCGCCTCACGTGGAGACGCGTCCCAATTGCCATGCCAAGACTCGAGGAGAATCCCGAGGTGCCCCTCGCACCTAGGCAGGAGTCCTGACGTCGCTGAACAAACACGTGTCTGGAAGGGCCCTCCCCGTCGTAACTCGAAAATATACCCCAGGTTCCGGCCGCAACCCGAGAAAAACCAGGAGCCTTCCCCCTCGCCGCCAGATGAGGCCCGATTCCAATGCACTGCGTGCAGAGCAATTCTGTGTTCGACATCAAACGTGAAAGGAGCCTTGATTTCCTTGATGGCACTCCAGAGAAACTCCAAGATCACTGTCTCAAGTCTAGAGGGATCCTGAGGTCACTGTAGCAACACAAAAGGGCTCCGTGGACCCAAAATCAACTCGAGATGAGAGCTTCGTCCCTGGCTTCTACTCAAGAGGAATACCAACTTTCCACAAGCACGTCAAGAGGAGGCTTCTCTCAGCTAAAGGTATGTGAGAGGGACCCTGAGAGTGTGGCCTCAAGTTTAATGGACACCGAGATGCTCTGACTCGAAGTAAGGCCGGATATCCCTGCAGTGAATTGAATGCAGGCTTGTCTTGCATCTCCCATGACGAAGGGATGTCTGAATCCCCTGTGGAGACACAGAGAAAGACATAGTTCTCCGCCTCATCGCAACCGGAGGCCTCACATCCTTTGAAAATTCGAGAGGTCCGCGGAGATCAATGCTTCCAAAGGAGACGATGCCTGACTCCTCTTGAAAATGGATAGGAGTTCCAGGATCCCTGTGGCACGTGGAAAGGGACCCTGGGTCTCCCGCCTCACGTGGAGACGCGTCCTAATTGCCATGCCAAGACTCGAGGAGAATCCCGAGGTGTCCGTCGCACCTAGGCAGGAGTCCTGACTTCGCTGAACAAACACGTGTATGGAAGGGCCCTCCCCGTCGTAACTCGAGATTATACCCCAGGTTCCGGCTGCAACTCGAGAAAAACCATGAGCCTTCCCCCTCGCCGCTAGATGAGGCCCGATTCCCCTGCACTGCGTGCAGAGCAATTCCGTGTTCCACATCAAACGTGAAAGGAGCCTTGATTTCCTTGATGGCACTCCAGAGAAACCCCAAGATCACTGTCTCAAGTCTAGAGGGAACCTGAGGTCACTGTATCAACACGAAAGGGCTCCGTGGACCCCAAATCAACTCGAGATGAGAGCTTCGTTCCTGTTTTCGACTCAAGAGGAATACCAACTTTCCACAAGCACTTCAAGAGGAGGCTTCTCTCAGCTACAGGTATGTGAGAGGGACCCTGGTTTGTGGCCTCAAGTGGAATGGACACCGAGATGCTCTGACTCGAATTAAGGCCGGATATCCCTGCAGTGAATTGAATGCAGGCTCGTCTTGCATCTCCCAAGATGAAGGGATGTCTGAATCCCCTGTGGAGACCACAGAGAAAGACCTAGTTCTCCGCCTCATCGCGAACGGAGGCCTCACATCCTTTGAAAACTCGAGAGGTCCGAGGAGATCAATGCTTCCAAAGAGACGATGCCTGACTCCTCTTGAAAATGAATAGGAGTCCCAGGATCCCTGTAGCACGTGGAAAGGGGTCCTGAGTCTCCCGCCTCACGTGGATACGCATCCCAATTCCCATGCCAAGACTCGAGGAGAATCCCGAGGTGTCCCTCGCACCTAGGCAGGAGTCCTGACGTCACTGAAGAAACACGTGTCTGGAAGGGCCCTTCCCGTCGTAACTCGAGAATATACCCCAGGTTCCGGCCGCAACTCGAGAAAAACCATGAGACTTCCCCCTCGCCGCGAGATGAGGCCCGATTCCCCTGCACTGTGTGCAGAGCAATTCCGTGTTCCTCATTAAACATGAAAGGTGCCTTGATTTCCTTTATGGCACTCCAGAGAAAATCCAAGATCACTGTGTCAAGTCTAGAGGGATCCTGAGGTAACTGTACCAACAGGAAAAGGCTCTGTGAACCCCAAATCAACTCGAGATGAGAGCTTATTCCCTGGCTTCGACTCAAGAGGAATACCAACTTTTCAGAAGCACCTCAAGAGGATTCTTCTCTCAGCTACAGGTATGTGAGAGGGACCCTGAGTTTGTGGCCTCAAGTGGAATGGACACCGAGATGCTCTGACTAAAAGTAAGGCCGGATATCCCTGCAGTGAATTGAATGCAGACTCGCCTTGCATCTCCGAAGATGAAGGGATGTCTGAATCCCCTGTGGAGACCATAGAGAAAGACCTAGTTCTCCGGCTCATCGCGACCGGAGGCCTCACATCCTTTGAAAACTCGAGAGGTCCGCGGAGATCAATGCTTCCAAAGGAGACCATGCCTGACTCCTCTTGAAAATGGATAGGAGTCCCAGGATCCCTGTAGCAAGTGGAAAGGGGCCCTGAGTCTCCCGCCTCACGTGGAGACGCGTCCCAATTCCCATGCCAAGACTCGAGGAGAATCACGAGGTGTCCCTCTCACCTAGGCAAGAGTCCTGACGTCGCTGAAGAAACACGTGTCTGGAAGGGCCCTCCCCGTCGTAACTCGAGAATATACCCCTGGTTCCAGCCGCAACTCGAGAAAAACCATGAGCCTTCCCCCTCACCGCGAGTTGAGGCCCGATTCCCCTGCAGTGCGTGCAGAGCAATTCCGTGTTCCACATCAAACGTGAAAGGAGCCTTGATTTCCTTGATGGCACTCCAGAGAAACCCCAAGATCACTGTCTCAAGTCTAGAGGGATCCTGAGGTCACTGTAGCAACACAAAAGGGCTCCGTGGACCCCAAATCAACTCGAGATGAGAGCTTAGTCCCGGGCTTCGATTCAAGAGGAATACCAACTTTCCACAAGCACCTCATGAGGAGGCTTCTCTCAGCTACAGGTATGTGAGAGCGACCCTGAGTTTGTGGCCTCAAGTGGAATGGACACCGAGATGATCCGACTCGAAGTAAGGCCGGATATCAATGCAGTGAATTGAATGCAGGCTCGTCTTGCATCTCCCAAGACGAAGGGATGTCTGAATCCCCTGTGGAGACCACAGAGAAAGACCTAGTTGTCCGCCTCATCGCGACCGGAAGCTTCATATCCTTTGAAAACTCGAGAGGTCCGCGGAGATCAATGCTTCCAAAGGAGACGATGCCTGACTCCTCTTGAAAATGGATAGGAGTCCCAGAATACCTGTGGCACGTGGAAAGGGAGCCTGGGTCTACCGCCTTACTTGCAGACGCGTCCCAATTGCCATGCCAAGCCTCGAGGAGAATCCCGAGGTGTTCCTCACACCTAGGCAGGAGTCCTGACGTCGCTGAACAAACATGTGTCTGGAAGGGCCCTCCCCGTAATAACTCGAGAATATACCCCAGGTTCCGGCCGCAACTCGAGAAAAACCATGAGACTTCCCCCTCTCCGCGAAGTGTGGCCCGATTCCCCTGCAATGCGTGCAGAGCAATTCCGTGTTCCACATCAAACGTGAAAGGAGCCTTAATTACCTTGATGGCACTCCAGAGAAAACCCAAGATCACTGTCTCACGTCTAGAGGGATCCTGAGGTCACTGTAGCAACACGAAAGGGCTCCGTGGACCACAAATCAACTCGAGATGAGAGCTTAGTCCCTGGTTTCGACTCAAGAGGAATACCAACTTTCCACAAGCACTTCAAGAGGAGGCTTCTCTCAGATACACGCATGTGAGAGGGACCCTGAGTTTGTGGCCTCAAGTGGAATGGACACCAAGATGCTCTGACTCGAAGTAAGGCCCGATATCCCTGCAATGAATTGAATGCAGGCTGGTATTGCATCTCCCAAGACGAAGGGATGTCTGAATGCCCTGTGGAGACCACAGAGAAAGACCTTGTTCTCTGCCTCATCGCGACCGGAGGCCTCACATCTTTGAAAACTCGAGAGGTCCGCGGAGATCAATGCTTCCAAAGGAAACAATGCCTGACTCCTCTTGAAAATGGATACGAGTCCCAGGATCCCTGTAGCACGTGGAAAGGGACACTGGGTCTCACGCCTCACGTGGAGACGCGTCCCAATTGCCATGCCAAGACTCGAGGAGAATCCCGAGGTGTCCCTAGCACCTAGGCAGGAGTCCTGACGTCGCTGAACAAACACGTGTCTGGAAGAGCCCTCCCCGTCGTAACTCGAGAATATACCCCAGGTTCCGGCCGCAACTCGAGAAAAAGCATGAGACTTCCCCATCGCTGCGAGATGAGGCCCGATTCCTCTGCTCTACGTACAGAGCAATTCCGTGTTCCACATCAAACGTGAACGGAGCCTTGATTTCCTTGATGGCACTCCAGAGAAAACCCAAGATCACTGTCTCAAGTCTAGAGGGATCCTGAGGTCACTGGAGCAACAAGATAGGGCTCCGTGGACCCGAAATCAACTCGAGATGAGAGCTTAGTCCCTGGCTTCGACTCAAGAGGAATACCAACTTTCCACAAGCACCTCAAGAGGAGGCTTCTCTCAGCTACAGGTTTGTGAGAGGGACCCTTAATTTGTGGCCTCAAGTGGAATGGACACCGAGATGCTCTGACTCGAAGTAAGGCCGGTATCCCTGCAGTGAATTGAATGCAGGCTCGTCTTTCATCTCCCAAAGTGAAGGGTTGTCTGATTCACTTGTGGAGACCACAGAGAACGACCTAGTTCTCCGCCTCATCGCAACCGGAGGCCTCACATCCTTTGAAAACTCGAGAGGGCCGCGGAGATCAATGCTTCCAAAGGAGACGATGCCTGACTCCTCTTGAAAATGGATAGGAGTCCCAGAATCCCTGTGGCACGTGGAAAGTGACCCTGGGTCTCTCGCCTCACGTGGAGACGCGTCCCAATTGCCATGCCCCGACTCGAGGAGAATCCCGAGGTGTCCCTCGCACCTAGGCATGATTCCTTACATCGCTGACCTAACACGTATCTTTAAGGGCACTCCCCGTCGTAAGTCGAGAATATACCCCAGGTTCAGGCCGCACCTCGAGAAAAACCATGAGACTTCCCCCTCGCCACGAGATGAGGCCCGATTCCCCTGCACTGCGTGCAGAGCAATTCCGTGTTCCACATTAAACCTGAAAGGAGCCTTGATTTCCTTGATGGCACTCCAGAGAAAACCCAAGATCACTGTCTCAAGTCGAGAGGGATCCTGAGGTCACTGGAGCAACAAGAAAGGGCTCCGTGGACCCCAAATCAACTCGAGATGAGAGCTTAGTCCCTGGCTTCGACTCAAGAGGAATACCAACTTTCCACAAGCACCTCAAGAGGAGGCTTCTCTCAGCTACAGGTATATGAGAGGGACCCTGAGTTTGTGGCCTCAAGTGGAATGGACACCAAGATGCTCTGAATCGAAGTAAACCGGATATCCCTGCAGTGAATTGAATGTAGGCTGGTCTTGCATCTCCCAAACGAAGGGAAGTGTGAATCCCCCGTGGAGACCACAGACATAGAACTAGTTCTCCGCCTCATCGCGACCGGAGGCCTCAAATCCTTTGAAAACTCGAGAGGTCCGCGGAGATCAATGCTTCCAAAGGAGACAATGCCTGACTCCTCTTGAAAATGGATAGGAGTCCCAGGATCCCTGTGGCACGTGGAAAGGGACCCTGGGTCTCGCGCCTCACGAGGAGACGCGTCCCAATTGCCATGCCAAGACTCGAGGATAATACCGAGGTGTCCTTCCCACCTAGGCAGAAGCCCTGACGTCGCTGAACAAACACGGGTCTGGAAGGGCCCTCCCCGTCGTAACTCGAGAATATACCCCAGGTTTCGGCCGCAACTCGAGGAATACCATGAGACTTCCCCCTCGCCCGCGAGATTAAGGCCGATTCCCCTGCACTGCTTGCAGAGCAATTCCGTGTTCCACATCAAACATGAAAGGAGCCATGATTTCCTTGATGGCACTCCAGAGGAAACCCAAGATCACTGTCTCACGTCTAGAGGGATCCTGAGGTCACTGGGGCAACACGAAAGGGCTCCGTGTACCCCAAATCAACTCGAGATGAGAGCTTAGTCCCTGGCTTCGACTCAAGAGGAATACCAACTTTCCACAAGCACCTCAAGAGGAGGCTTCTCTCAGCTACAGGTATGTGAGAGGGACCCTGAGTTTGTGGCCTCAAGTGGAATGGACACCGAGATGCTCTGACTCGAAGTAAGGCCGGATTTCCTGCAGTGAATTGAATGCAGGCTCGTCTTGCATCTCCCAAGACGAAGGGATGTCTGAATCCCCTGCAGAGACCACAGAGAAAGACCTAGTTCTCCGCCTCATCGCGACCGGAGGCCTCACATCCTTTGAAAACTCGAGAGGTGCGCGGAGATCAATGCTTCCAAAGGAGACGATGCCTGACTCCTCTTGAAAATGGATAGGAGTCCCAGGATCCCTGTGGCACGTGGAAAGGGACCCTGGGTCTCTCGCCTCACGTGGAGACGCGTCCCAATTGCCATGCCAAGACTCGAGGAGAATCCCGAGTTGTCCTTCGCACATAGGCAGGAGTCCTGAGGTCGCTGAACAAACACGTGTCTGGAAGGGCCCTCCCCGTCGTAACTCGAGAATATACCTCAGGTTCCGGCCGCAACTCGAGAAAAACCATGAGACTTCCCCCTTGCAGCGAGATGAGGCCCGATTCCCCTGCACTGCGTGCAGAGCAATTCCGTGTTCCACATCAAACGTGAAAGGAGCCTTGATTTCCTTGATGGCACTCCAGAGAAAACCCAATATCACTGCCTCAAGTCTAGAGGGATCCTGAGGTCACTGGAGCAACACGAAAGGGCTCCGTGGACCCAAAATCAACTCGAGATTAGAGCTTAGTCCCTGGCTTCGACTCAAGAGGAATACCAACTTTCCACAAGCACCTCAAGAGGAGGCTTCTCTCAGCTACAGGTATGTGAGAGGGACCTTGAAGGTGTGGCCTCAAGTGGAATGGACACCGAGATGCTCCGACTCGAAGTAAGGCCGGATATCCCTGCAGTGAATTGAATGCAGGCTCGTCTTGCATCTCCCAAGACGAAGGGATGTCTGAATCCCCTGTGGAGACCAAGGATAAAGACATAGTTTTCCGCCTCATCGCTACCGGAGGCCTCACATCCTTTGAAAACTCAGGAGGTCCGCGGAGATCAATGCTTCCAAAGGAGACGATGCCTGACTCCTCTTGAAAATGGATAGGAGTCCCAGGATCCCTGTGGCACGTGGAAAGGGACCCTGGGTCTCCCGCCTCACGTGGAGACGCATCCGAATTGCCATGGCAAGACTCGAGGAGAATCCCGAGGTGTCCCTGGCACCTAGGCAGGAGTCCTGATGTCGCTGAACAAACACGTGTCTGAAAGGGCCCTCCCCGTCTTAAGTCGAGTATATACCCCAGGTTGCGGCCGTAACTCGAGAAAAACCATGAGACTTTCCACTCGCCGTGAGGTGAGGCCCGATTCCCCTGCACTGCGTGCAGAGCAATTCCGTGTTCCACATCAAACGAGAAAAAAAGCCTTGATTTCCTTGATGGCACTCCAGAGAAAACCCAAGATCACTGTTTCAAGTCTAGAGGGATCCTGAGGTCACTGTAGCAACACCAAAGGGCTCCGTGGACCCCAAATCAACTCGAGATGAGAGCTTAGTCCCTGGTTTCGACTCAAGAGGAATACCAACTTTCCACAAGCACCTCAAGAGGAGGCTTCTCTCAGCTTCAGGTATGTGAGAGGGACCCTGAGTTTGTGGCCTCAAGTGGAATGGACAACGAGAAGCTCTGACTCGAAGTTAGGCCAGATATCCCTGCAGTGAATAGAATGCAGGCTCGTCTTGCATCTCCCCAGACGAAGTGATGTCTGAATCCCCTGTGGAGACAACAGAGAAAGACCTAGTTCTCCGCCTCATCGCGACCGGAGTCCTCACATCTTTGAAAACTCGAGAGGTCTGCGGAGATCAATGCTTCCAAAGGAGACGATGCCTGACTCCTCTTGAAAAAGGAAAGGTGTCCCAGGATCCCTGTGTCACGTGGAAAGGGACACTGGGTCTCCCGCCTCACGTGGAGACGCGTCCCAATTGCCATGCCAAGACTCGAGGAGAATCCCGAGGTGTCCTTCACACCTAGGCAGGAGTCCTGATGTCGCTGAACAAACACGTGTCTGAAAGGGCCCTCACTGTCCTAACTCGAGAATATACCCGAGGTTCCGGCCGCATCTTGAGAAAAACCATAAGACATCCGCCTTGCAGCGAGATGAGGCCCGATTCCCCTGCACTGCGTGCAGAGCAATTCCGTGTTCCACATCAAACGTGAAAGGAGCCTTGATTTACTTGGTGGCCCTCCAGAGACAACCCAAGATCACTGTCTCAAGTCTAGAGGGATCCTGAGGTCACTGTAGCAATACGAAAGGGCTCCGTGGACCCCAAATCAACTCAAGATGAGAGCTTTGTCCCTGGCTTCGAATCAAGAGGAATACCAACTTTCCACAAGCACCTCAAGAGGAGGCTTCCCTCAGCTACATGTATGTGAGAGGGACCCTGAGGTTGTGGCCTCAAGTTAAATGGACACCGAGATGCTCTAACTCGAAGTAAGGCCGGATATCCCTGCAGTGAATTGAATGCAGCCTCGTCTTGCATCTCCCAAGACGAAGGGATGTCTGAATCCCGTGTGGAAACCACAGAGAAAGACCTAGTTCTCTGCCTCATCGCCACCGGAGGCCTCACATCCTTTGAAAACTCGAGAGGTCCGCGGAGATCAATGCTTCCCAAGGAGACGATTACTGAGTCCCTTGAAAATTGATAGGAGTCCCAGGATCCCTGTGGCACGTGGAAAGGGACCCTTGGTCACCCGCCTCACGTGGAGACGCGTCCCAATTGCCATGCCAAGACTCGAGGAGAATCCCGAGGTGTCCCTGGCACCTAGTCCCGAGTCCTGACGTCGCTGAACAAACACGTGTCTGAAAGGGCCCTCCCCGTCTTAAGTCGAGAATATACCCCAGGTTCCGGCCGCAACTCGAGAAAAACCATGAGACTTCCCACTCGCCGTGAGGTGAGGCCCGATTCCCCTGCACTGCATGCAGAGCAATTCCGTGTTCCACATCAAACGAGAAAAAAGCCTTGATTTCCTTGATGGCACTCCAGAGAAAACCCAAGATCACTGTCTCAAGTCTAGAGGGATCCTGAGGTCACTGTAGCAACACGAAAGGGCTCCGTGGACCCCAAATCAACTCGAGATGAGAGCTTAGTCTCTGGTTTCGACTCAAGAGGAATACAAACTTTCCACAAGCACCTCAAGAGGAGGCTTCTAACAGCTACAGGTATGTGAGAGGGACCCTGAGTTTGTGGCCTCAAGTGGAATGGACACCGAGAAGCTCTGACTCGAAGTAAGGCCGGATATCCCTGCAGTGAATTGAATGCAGGCTCGTCCTGCATCTCCCAAGACGAAGGGATGTCTGAATCCCCTGTATAGACAACAGAGAAAGACCTAGTTCTCCGCCTCATCGCGACCGGAGTCCTCACATCTTTGAAAACTCGAGAGGTCTGCGGAGATCAATGCTTCCAAAGGAGACGATGCCTGACTCCTCTTGAAAATGGAAAGGTGTCCCCGGATCCCTGTGGCACGTGGAAAGGGACCCTGGGTCTCCCGCCTCACGTGGAGACGCGTCCCAATTGCCATGCCAAGACTCGAGGAGAATCCCGAGGTGTCCCTGGCACCTATGCAGGAGTGATGAGGTCGCTGAACAAACACGTGTCTGGATGGGCCCTCCCCGTCGTAACTCGAGTATATACCCCAGGTTCCGGCCGCAACTCGAGAAAAACCATGAGACCTCCCCCTCGGCGAGAGATGAGGCCCGATTCCCCTGCACTGCGTGCAGAGCAATTCCGTGTTCCACATGAAACGTGAAAGGAGCCTTGATTTCCTTGATGGCACTCCAGAGAAAACCCAAGATCACTGTCTCAAGTCTAGAGGGATCCTGAGATCACTGTAGCAACACGAAAGGGCTTCGTGGACCCCAAATCAACTCGAGATGAGAGCTTAGTCCCTGGCTTCGACTCAAGAGGAATACCAACTTTCCACAAGCACCTCAAACGGAGGCTTCTCTCAGCCACAGGTATGTGAGAGGAACCCTGAATGTGTGGCCTCAAGTGGAATGGACACCGAGATGCTCTGACTCGAAGTAAGGCCGGATATCCCTGCAGTGAATTGAATGCAGGCTCGTCTTGCATCTCCCAAGACGAAGGGATTTCTGAATTCCCTGTGGAGACCACAGAGAACGACCTAGTTCTCCGCCTCATCGCGACCGGATTCGACACATCCTTTGAAAACTCAAGAGGTCCGCGGATATCAATGCTTCCAAAGGAGACAATGCCTGACTCATCTTGAAAATGGATAGGAGTCCCAGGATCCCTGTGGCACGTGGAAAGGGACCCTGGGTCTCCCGCCTCACGTGGAGACACGTCCCAATTGCCATGCCAAGACTCGAGGAGAATCCCGAGGTGTCCCTCGCACCTTGGCAGGAGTCCTGAGGTCCCTGAACAAACACGTGTCTGGAAGGGCCCTCCCCGTCGTAACTTGAGAATATACCCCAGGTTCCGGCCGCAACTCGAGAAAAACAATGAGACTTCCCCCTCGCCGCAAGATGAGGCCCGATTCCCCTGCGCGGTGTGCAGAGCAATTCCGTGTTTCACATCAAACATGAAAGGAGGCTTGATTTCCTTGATGGCACTCCAGAGAAAAAGCAAGATCACTGTCTCAAGTCTAGAGGGATCCTGAGGTCACTGGAGAAACACGAAAGGGCTCCGTGGACCCCAAATCAACTCGAGATGAGAGCTTAGTCCCTGGCTTCGACTCAAGAGGAATACCAACTTTCCACAAGCACCTCAAGAGGAGGCTTGTCTCAGCTACAGGTATGTGAGAGGGACCCTGAGTTTGTGGCCTCAAGTGGAAAGGACACCGAAATGCTCTGACTCGAAGTAATGCCAGATATCCCTGCAGTGAAGTGCATGCAGGCTCTTCTTGCATCTCCCAAGACAAAGGGATATCTGAATCCCCTGTGGAGACCACAGAGAAAGACCTAGTTCTCCGCCTCTTCGGGACCGGAGGCCTGACATCCTTTGAAAACTCGAGAGGTCCACGGAGATCAATGCTTCCAAAGGAGACGATACTGACTCCTCTTGAAAATGGATAGGAGTCCCAGGATCCCTGTGGCACATGGAAAGGGACCCTGGGTCTCCAGCGTCACGTCGAGACGCGTCCCAATTGCCATGCCAAGACTCGAGGAGAATCCCGAGGTGTCCCTCACACCTAGGCAGGAGTCCTGACGTCGCTGAACAAACACGTGTCTGGAAGGGCCCTCCCCGTCGTAACTCGAGATTATACCCCAGGTTCCGGCCGCAACTCGAGAAAAACCATGAGACTTTCCACTCGCCGCGAGATGAGGCCCGATTCCCATGCACTGCGTGCAGAGCAATTCCCTGTTCCACATCTAACATGAAAGGAGCCTTGATTTCCTTGATGGCACTCCAGAGAAAACCCAAGATCACTGTCTGCAGTCTAGAGGGATCTTGAGGTCACTGTAGCAAAACGAAAGGGCTCCGTGGACCCCAAATTAACTCGAGATGAGAGCTTAGTCCCTGGCTTCGACTCAAAAGGAATACCAACTTTCCACAAGCACCTCAAGAGGAGGCTTCTCTCAGCTACAGGTATGTGAGAGGGACCCTGAATATGTGGCCTCAAGTGGAATGGACACCGAGATGCTCTGACTCGAAGTAAGGCCGGATATACCGGCAGTGAATTGAATGCAGGCTCGTCTTGCATCTCCCAAGTCGAAGGGATGTCTGAATCCCCTGTGGAGACCACAGAGAAAGTCCTAGTTCTCCGCCTCAATGCGACCGGAGGCCTCACATCCTTTGAAAACTCGAGAGGTCCGCGGAGATCAATGCTTCCAAAGGAGACAATGCCTGACTCCTCTTGAAAATGGATAGGAGTCCCAGGATCCCTGTGTCACGTGGAAAGGGACCCTGGGTCTCCCGCCTCACGTGGAGACGCGTCCTAATTGCCATGCCAAGACTCGAGGAGAATACCGAGGTGTCCTTCGCACCTAAGCAGGAGTCCTTAGGTCGCTGAACAAACACGTTTCTGGAAGGGCCCTCCCCGTCGTAACTCGAGAATATACCCCAGGTTCCAGCCGCAACTCAAGAAAAACCATGAGACTTTCCACTCGCCGCGAGATGAGGCCCGATTCCCCTGCACTGTGTGCAGAGCAATTCCATGTTCCACATCAAACCTGAAAGGAGGCTTGATTTCCTTAATGGCACTCCAGGGAAAAAGCAAGATCACTGTCTTAAGTCTAGAGGGATCCTGAAGTCACTGTAGCAACACGAAAGGTCTCCGTGGACCCCAAATCAACTCGAGATGAGAGCTTAGTCCCTGGCTTCGACTCAAGAAGAATACCAACTTTCCACGAGCACCTCAAGAGGAGGCTTCTCTCAGCTACAGGTATGTGAGAGGGCTCTGAGTTTGTGGCCTCAAATGGAAAGGACACCGAAATTCTCTGACTCGAAGTAAGGCCAGATATCCCTGCAGTGAAGTGAATTCAGGCTCGTCTTGCATCTCCCAAGACAAAGGGATATCTGAATCCCCTGTGGAGACCACAGAGAAAGACCTAGTTCTCCACCTCTTCGGGACCGGAGGCCTGACATCGTTAGAAAACTCGAGAGGTCCGCGGAGATCAATGCTTCCAAAGGAGACGATGCCTGACTCCTCTTGAAAATGGATAGGAGTCCCAGGATGCCTGTGGCACATGGAAAGGGACCGTGGGTCTCCAGCCTCACGGGGAGACGCATGCCAATTGCCATGCCAAGACTCGAGGAGAATCCTGAGGAGTCCCTCGCACCTAGGCAGGAGTCCTGACCTCGCTGAACAAACACGCGTCCTGAAGGGCCCTCCCCATCGGAACTCGAGAATATACCCCAGGTTCCGGCCGCAACTCGAGAAAAACCATGAGACTTCACCCTCGCCGCGAGATGATGCCCAATTCCGCTGCACTGCGTGAGAGCAATTCCGTGTTACACATCAAACATGAAAGGAGGCTTGATTTCCTTGATGGCACTCCAGAGAAAAAGCAAGATTACTGTCTCAAGTCTAGAGGGATCCTGAGGTCACTGTAGCAACAGGAAAGGGCTCCGTGGACCCCAAATCAACTCGAGATGAGAGCTTAGTCACTGGCTTCGACTCAAGAGGAATACCAACTTTCCACAAGCACCTCAAGAGGAGGCTTCTCTCAGCTACAGGTATGTGAGAGGGACCCTGAATTTGTGGCCTCAAGTGGAAAGGACACCGAAATGCTCTGACTCGAAGTAAGGCCAGATATCCCTGCAGTGAATTGAATGCAGGATCGTCTTGCATCTCCCAAGACAAAGGGATGTCTGAATCCCCTGTGGAGACCACAGAGAAAGACCTAGTTCTCCGCCTCTTCGGGACCGGAGGACTGACATCTTTTGAAAATTGAGAGGTCCACAGAGATCAAGGCTTCCAAAGGAGACGATGACTGACTCCTCTTGAAAATGGATAGGAGTCCCAGGATCCCTGTGGCACATGGAAAGGGACCATGGGTCTCCAGCCTCACGTGGAGACGCGTCCCAATTGCCATGCCAAGACTCGAGGAGAATCCCGAAATGGCCCTCGCACCAAGGCAGGGGTCCTGACGTCGCTGAACAAACACGAGTCTGGAAGGGCCCTCCCCTTCGTAACTCGAGAATATACAACAGGTTCTGGCCGTAACTCGAGAAAAACCATGAGACTTCCCCCTTGCCGCGAGATGAGGCCCGATTCCCCTGCACTGCGTGCAGAGCAATTATGTGTTCCACATCAAACGTGAAAGGAGCCTTGATTTCCTTGATGGCACTCCAGAGAAAACCCAAGATCACTATCTCAAGTCTAGAGGGATCCTCAGGTCACTGTAGCAACAGGAAAGGGCTCCGTGGACCCCAAATCAACTCGAGATGAGATCTTAGTCCCTGGCTTCGACTCAAGAGGAATAACAACTTTCCACAAGCACCTCAAGAGGAGGCTTCTCTCAGCTACAGGTATGTGAGAGGCACCTGGAATTTGTGGCCTCAAGTGGAATGGACACCGAGATGCTCTGACTCGAAGTAAGGCTGGATATCCCTGCAGTGAATTGAATGCAGGCTCATCTTGCATCTCCCAAGACGAAGGGATATCTGAATCCCCTGTGGAGACCACAGAAAAAGACCTAGTTCTCCGCCTCATCGCGACCGGACGCATCACATCCTTTGAAAACTCGAGAGGTCTGCGGAGATCAATGCTTCCAAAGTAGACGATGCCTGACTCCTCTTGAAAATGGATAGGAGTCCCAGGATCCCCGTGGCACGTGAAAACGGACCCTGGGTCTCCCGCCTCACGTGGAGAGGCGTCGCAATTGCCGCGAAGACTCGAGGAGAAATCCGAGGTGTTCCTAGCACCTAGGCAGGAGTCCTGACGTCGCTGAACAAACATGTGTCTGGAAGGGCCCTCCCCGTCGTAACTCAAGAATATACCCCAGGTTCAGGCTGCAACTCGAGAAAAACCATGAGACTTCCCCGTCGCCCCGAAATGAGGCCTGATTCCCCTGCACTGCGTGCAGAGCAATTCCGTTTTCCACATCGAACCTGAAAGGAGCCTTGATTTTCTTGATGGCACTCCAGAGAAAACCCAAGATCACTGTCTCAAGTCTAGAGGGATCCTGAGGTCACTGGAACAACACGAAAGGGCTCCGTGGACTCCAAATCAACTCGAGATGAGAGCTTAGTCCCTGGCTTCGACTCAAGAGGAATACCAACTTTCCACAAGCACCTCAACAGGAGGCTTCTCTCAGCTACAGGTATGTGAGAGGGACCCTGAGTTTGTGGTCTCAAGTGGAATGGACACCGAGATGCACTGACTCAAAGTAAGGCCAGATATTCATGCAGCGAATTGAATGCAGGCTCGTCTTGCATCTCCCAAGACGAAGGGATGTCTGAATCCCCTGTGGAGACCACAGAAAAAGACCTAGTTCTCCGCCTCATCGCGAACGGAGGCCTCACAACCTTTGAAAACTCGAGAGATCCGCGGAGATCAATGCTTCCAAAGGAGAAGATGCCTGACTCCTCTTGAAAATGGATAGGAGTCCCAGGATCCCTGTGGCACATGGAAAGGGACCCTGGGTCTCCCGCCTCACGTGGAGAAGCGTCCCAATTGCCATGCCAAGACTCGAGGAGAATCCAGAGTTGTCCCTCGCACCTAGGCAAGAGTCCTGACGTCGCAGAACAAACACGTGTCTGGAAGGGCCCTCCCAGTAGTAACTCGAGAATATACCCCAGGTTCCGGCCGCAACTCGAGAAAACCCATGAGACTTCCCTCTCGCCGGGAGATGAGGCCCGATTCCTGTGCACTGTGTGCAGAGCAATTCCGTGTTCCACATCAAACGTGAAAGGAGCCTTGATTTCTTGATGGCACTCCAGAGAAAACCCAAGATCACTGTCTCTAGTCTAGAGGGATCCTGAGGTCACTGTAGAAACACGAATGGGCTCCATGGACCCCAAATCAACTCGAGATGAGAGCTTAGTCCCTGGCTTCGACTCAAGAGGAATACCAAATTTCCACAAGCACCTCAAGAGGAGGCTTCTCTCAGCTACAGGTATGTGAGAGGGACCCTGAGTTTGTGACCTCAAGTGGAATGGACACCGAGATGCTCTGACTCGAAGTAAGGCCGGATATCCCTGCAGTGAATTGAATGCAGGCTCGTCTTGCATCTCCCAAGACGAAGGGATGTCTGAATCCCCTGTGGAGACGACAGAGAAAGAACTAGTCCTCCGCCTCATCGCGAACGGAGGCCTCACATCCTTTGAAAATTCGAGAGGCATGCGGAGATAATGCTTCCAAAGGAGACGATGCCTGACTCCTCTTGAAAATGGTTAGGAGTCCCAGGATCCCTGTGGCACGTGGAAATGGACACTGGGTCTCCCGCCTCACGTGGAGACGCGTTCAAATTGCCATGCCAAGACTCGAGGAGAATCCCGAGGTGTCCCTCGCACCTAGGGAGGAGTCCTGACGTCGCTGAACAAACACGTGTCTGGAAGGGCCCTCCCCGTCGTAACTCGAGAATATACCCCAGGTTCCGGCCGCAACTCGAGAAAAACCATGAGACTTCCCCCTCGCCGCGAGATGAGGCCCGATTCCCCTGCACTGTGTGCAGAGCAATTCCGTGTTCCACATCAAACGTGAAAGGAGCCTTGATTTCCTTGATGGCACTCCAGAGAAAACCCAAGATCACTGTCTCAAGTCTAGAGGGATCCTGAGGTCACTGGAGCAACACGAAAGGGCTCCGTGGACCCCAAATCAACTCAAGATGAGAGCTTAGTCCCTGGCTTCCACTCAAGAGGAACACCAACTTTCCACAAGCACCTCAAGAGGAGGCTTCTCTCAGCTACAGGTATGTGAGAGGGCCCCTGAGTTTGTGGCCTCAAGTGGAATGGACACCGAGATGCTCTGAATCGAAGTAAGGCCGGATATCCCTGCAGTGAATTGAATTCAGGCTCGTCTTGCATCTCCCCAGACGAAGGGATGTCTGAATCCCCTGTGGAGATGACAGAGAAAGACCGACTTCTCCGCCTCTTCGCGAGGGGAGGCCTCACATCCTTTGAAAACTCGAGAGGTCCGCGGACATCAATGCTTCCAAAGGAGACGATGCCTAACTCCTCTTGAAAATGGATAGGAGTCCCAGGATCCCTGTGGCACGTGGAAAGGGACCCTGGGTCTCCCGCCTCGCATGGAGACGCGTCCCAATTGCCATGCCAAGACTCGAGGAGAATCCCGAGGTGTCCCTCGCACCTAGGCAGGAGTCCTGACGTCGCTGAACAAACACGTGTTTGGAAGGGCCCTCCCCGTCGTAACTCGAGAATATACCCCAGGTTCCGGCCGCAACTCGAGAAAAAAAATGAGACTTCCCCCTCGCCGCGAGATGAGGCCCGATTCCCCTGCACTGCGTGCAGAGCAATTCCGTGTTCCACATCAAACGTGAAAGGAGCCTTGATTTATTTGATGGCACTCCAGAGAAAACCCAAGATCACTGTCTCAAGTCCAGAGGGATCCTGAGGTCACTGGAGCAACACGAAAGGGCTCCGTGGACCCCAAATCAACTTGAGATGAGAGCTTAGTCCCTGGCTTCGACTCAAGAGGAATACCAACTTTCCACAAGCACCTCAAGAGGAGGCTTCTCTCAGCTACAGGTATGTGAGAGGGACCTGGAATTTGTGGCCTCAAGTGGAATGGACACCGAGATGCTCTGACTCGAAGTAAGGCCGGATATCCCTGCAGTGAATTGAATGCAGGCTCGCCTTGCATCTCCCAAGACGAAGGGATGTCTGAATCCCCTGTGGAGACCACAGAGAAAGACCTAGTTCTCCGCCTCATCGCGAACGGAGGCCTCACAACCTTTGAAAACTCGAGAGATCCGCGGAGATCAATGCTTCCAAAGGAGACGATGCCTGACTCCTCTTGAAAATGGATAGGAGATCCAGGATGCCTGTGGCACGTGGAAAGGGACGCTGGGTCTCCCGCTTCACGTGGAGACGCGTCCCAATTGCCATGCCAAGACTCGAGGAGAATCCCGAGGTGTCCCTCGCACCTAGGCAGGAGTCCTGACGTCGCTGAACAAACACGTGTCTGGAAGGGCCCTCCCCGTCGTAACTCGAGAATATACCCCAGGTTCCGGCCGCAACTCGAGAAAAACCATGAGACTTCCCCCTCGCCGCGAGATGAGGCCCGATTCCCTTGCAATGCGTGCAGAGCAATTCCGTGTTCCACATCAAACGTGAAAGGAGTCTTGATTTCCTTGATGGCACTCCAGAGAAAACCCAAGATCACTGTCTCAAGTCTAGAGGGATCCTGAGGTCACTGGAGTAACAAGAAATTTCTCCGTGGACCCCAAATCAACTGGAGATGAGAGCTTAGTCCCTGGCTTCGACTCAAGAGAAATACCAACTTTCCAGAAACAGTTCAAGAGGAGGCTTCTCTCAGCTACAGGTATGTGAGAGGGACCCTGAGTTTGTGGCCTCAAGTGGAATGGACACCGAGATGCTCTGACTCGAAGTAAGGCCGGATATCCCTGCAGTGAATTGAATGCAGGCTCGTCTTGCATCTCCCAAGACGAATGGATGTCTGAATCCCCTGTGGAGACCACAGAGAAAGACCTAGTCCTCCACCTCATCGCGACCGGAGGCCTCACATCCTTTGAAAACTCGAGAGGTCCGCGGAGATCAATGCTTCCAAAGGAGATGATGAATGACTCTTCTTGAAAATGGATAGGAGTCCCAGGATCCGTGTGGCACGTGGAAAGGGACCCTGGGTCTCGCGCCTCACGTGGAGACGTGTCCCAATTGCCATGCCAAGACTCGAGGAGAATCCCGAGGTGTCCTTCGCACCTAGGCAGAAGTCCTGACGTCGCTGAACAAACACGTGTCTGGAAGGGCCCTCCCCGTCGTAACTCGAGAATATACCCCAGGTTCCGGCCTCAACTCGAGAAAAACCATGAGACTTCCCCCTCGCCACGAGATGAGGCCCGATTCCACTGCACTGCGTGCAGAGCAATTCCGTGTTCCACATCAAACGAGAAAGGACCCTTGATTTCCTTGATGGCACTCCAGAGAAAACCCAAGATCACTGTCTCAAGTCTAGAGGGATCCTGAGATCACTGTAGCAACACGAAAGGGCTTCGTGGACCCCAAATCAACTCGAGATGAGAGCTTAGTCCCTGGCTTCGACTCAAGAGGAATACCAACTTTCCACAAGCACCTCAAACGGAGGCTTCTCTCAGCCACAGGTATGTGAGAGGAACCCTGAATGTGTGGCCTCAAGTGGAATGGACACCGAGATGCTCTGACTCGAAGTAAGGCCGGATATCCCTGCAGTGAATTGAATGCAGGCTCGTCTTGCATCTCCCAAGACGAAGGGATTTCTGAATTCCCTGTGGAGACCACAGAGAACGACCTAGTTCTCCGCCTCATCGCGACCGGATTCGACACATCCTTTGAAAACTCAAGAGGTCCGCGGATATCAATGCTTCCAAAGGAGATGATGAATGACTCTTCTTGAAAATGGATAGGAGTCCCAGGATCCGTGTGGCACGTGGAAAGGGACCCTGGGTCTCCCGCCTCATGTGGAAACGCGTCCCAATTGCCATGCCAACACACGAGGAGAAAGCCGAGGTGTCCCTCGCACCTAGGCAGGAGTCCTGACGTCGCTGAACAAACACGTGTCTGAAAGGGCCCTCCCCGGCTTAAGTCGAGAATATAACCCAGGTTCCGGCTGCAACTCGAGAAAAACCATGAGACTTCCCACTCGCCGTGAGGTGAGGCCCGATTCCCCTGCACTGTGTGCAGAGCAATTCCGTGTTCCACATCAAACGAGAAAAAAGCCTTGATTTCCTTGATGGCACTCCAGAGAAAACCCAAGATCACTGTCTCAAGTCTAGAGGGATCCTGAGGTCACTGGAGCAACACGAAAGGGCTCCGTCGACCCCAAATCAACTCGAGATAGGAGCTTAGTCCCTGGCTTCGACTCAAGAGGAATACCGACTTTCCACAAGCACCTCATGAGGAGGCTTCTCTCAGCTACAGGTATGTGAGAGGGACCCTGAGTTTCTGGCCTCAAGTGGAATGGACACCGAGATGCTCTGACTCGAAATAAGGCCGGATATCCCTGCAGTGAATTGAATGCAGGCTCGTCTTGCATCTCCCAAAACGAAGGGATGTCTGAATCCCCTGTGGAGACCACAGAGAAAGACCTAGTTGTCGCCACATCACGACCGGAGGACTCACATCCTTTGAAAACTCGAGAGGTCCACGGAGATCAATGCTTCCCAAGGAGACGATGCCTGACTCCTCTTGAAAATGGATAGGAGTCCCAGGATCCCTGTGGCACATGGAAAGGGACCACGGGTCTCCAGCCTCACGTGGATACGCGTCCCAATTGCCATGCCAAGACTCGAGGAGAATCCCGAAGTGGCCCTCGCACCTAGGCAGGAGTCCTGACGTCGCTGAACAAACACGTGTCTGGAAGGGCCCTCCCCATTCTAACTCGAGAATATACAACAGGTTCTGCCCGTAACTCGAGAAAAACCATGAGACTTCCCCTTTGACGCGAGATGAGGCCCGATTCCCCTGCACTGCGTGCAGAGCAATTCCGTGTTCCACATCAAACGTGAAAGCAGCCTTGATTTCCTTGATGGCACTCCAGAGAAAACCCAAGATCACTGTCTCAAGTCTAGAGGGATCCTCAGGTCACTGTACCAACAGGAAAGGTCTCCGTGGACCCCAAATCAACTCGAGATGAGAGCTTAGTCCCTGGCTTCTACTCAAGAGGAATAACAACTTTCCACAAGCACCTCAAGAGGAGGCTTCTCTCAGCTACAGGTATGTGAGAGGCACCTGGAATTTGTGGCCTCAAGTGGAATGGACACCGAGATGCTCTGACTCGAATTAAGGCCGGATATCCCTGCAGTGAATTGAATGCAGGCTCATCTTGCATCTCCCAAGATGAAGGGATATCTGAATCCCCTGTGGAGACCACAGACAAAGACCTAGTTCTCCGCCTCATCGCGACCGGACGCATCACATCCTTTGAAAACTCGAGAGGTCTGCGGAGATCAATGCTTCCAAAGGAGACGATGCCTGACTCCTCTTGAAAATGGATAGGAGTCCCAGGATCCCCGTGGCACGTGAAAACGGACCCTGGGTCTCCCGCCTCACGTGGAGACGCGTCGCAATTGCCGCGAAGACTCGAGGAGAATCCCGAGGTGGCCCTAGCACCTAGGCAGGAGTCCTGACGTCGCTGAACAAACATGTGTCTGGAAGGGCCCTCCCCGTCGTAACTCAAGAATATACCCCAGGTTCAGGCCGCAACTCGAGAAAAACCATGAGACTTCCCCCTCGCCACGAGATGAGGCCACATTCCCCTGCACTGCGTGCAGAGCAAGTCCGTGTTCCACATCAAACGAGAAAGGACCCTTGATTTCCTTGATGGCACTCCAGAGAAAACCCAAGATCACTGTCTCAAGTCTAGAGGGACCCTGAGGTCACTGTAGCAACACGAAAGGGCTCCGTGGACCCCAAATCAACATGAGATGAGAGCTTAGTCCCTGGATTCGACTCAAGAGGAATACCAACTTTCCACACGCACCTCAAGAGGAGGCTTCTCTCAGCTACAGGTATGTGAGAGGGACCCTGAGTTTGTGGCCTCAAGTGGAATGGACACCGAGATGCTCTGACTCGATGTAAGGCCGGATATCCCTGCAGTGAATTGAATGCAGGATCGTATTGCATCTCCCAAGACGAAGGGATGTCTGAATCCCCTGTGGAGACCACAGAGAAAGACCTAGGTCTCCGCCTCATCGCGACCAGAGGCCTCACATCCTTTGAAAACTTGAGAGGTCCGCGGAGATCAATGCTTCCAAAGGAGACAATGCCTGACTCATCTTGAAAATGGATAGGAGTCCCAGGATCCCTGTGGCACGTGGAAAGGGACACTGGGTCTCCCGCCTCACGTGGAGACGCGTCCCAATTGCCATGCCAAGACTCGAGGAGAATCCCGAGGTGTCCCTCGCACCTTGGCAGGAGTCCTGAGGTCCCTGAACAAACACATGTCTGGAAGGGCCCTCCCCGTCGTAACTTGAGAATATACCCCAGGTTCCGGCCGCAACTCGAGAAAAACAATGAGACTTCCCCCTCGCCGCAAGATGAGGCCCGATTCCCCTGCGCTGTGTGCAGAGCAATTCCGTGTTTCACATCAAACATGAAAGGAGGCTTGATTTCCTTGATGGCACTCCAGAGAAAAAGCAAGATCACTGTCTCAAGTCTAGAGGGATCCTGAGGTCACTGGAGAAACACGAAAGGGCTCCGTGGACCCCAAATCAACTCGAGATGAGAGCTTAGTCCCTGGCTTCGACTCAAGAGGAATACCAACTTTCCACAAGCACCTCAAGAGGAGGCTTCTCTCAGCTACAGGTATGTGAGAGGGACCCTGAGTTTGTGGCCTCAAGTGGAAAGGACACCGAAATGCTCTGACTCGAAGTAATGCCAGATATCCCTGCAGTGAAGTGCATGCAGGCTCTTCTTGCATCTCCCAAGACAAAGGGATATCTGAATCCCCTGTGGATACCACAGAGAAAGAACTAGTTCTCCGCCTCTTCGGGACCGGAGGCCTGACATCCTTTGAAAACTCGAGAGGTCCACGGAGATCAATGCTTCCAAAGGAGACGATACTGACTCCTCTTGAAAATGGATAGGAGTCCCAGGATCCCTGTGGCACATGGAAAGGGACCCTGGGTCTCCAGCGTCATGTCGAGACGCGTCCCAATTGCCATGCCAAGACTCGAGGAGAATCCCGAGGTGTCCCTCACACCTAGGCAGGAGTCCTGACGTCGCCGAACAAACACGTGTCTGGAAGGGCCCTCCCCGTCGTAACTCGAGATTATACCCCAGGTTCCGGCCGCAACTCGAGAAAAACCATGAGACTTTCCACTCGCCGCGAGATGAGGCCCGATTCCCATGCACTGAGTGCAGAGCAATTCCCTGTTCCACATCTAACATGAAAGGAGCCTTGATTTCCTTGATGGCACTCCAGAGAAAACCCAAGATCACTGTCTGCAGTCTAGAGGGATCTTGAGGTCACTGTAGCAACACGAAAGGGCTCCGTGGACCCCAAATTAACTCGAGATGAGAGCTTAGTCCCTGGCTTCGACTCAAGAGGAATACCAACTTTCCACAAGCACCTCAAGAGGAGGCTTCTCTCAGCTACAGGTATGTGAGAGGGACCCTGAGTTTGTGGCCTCAAGTGGAATGGACACCGAGATGCTCTGACTCGAAGTAAGGCCGGATATCCCGGCAGTGAATTGAATGCAGGCTCGTCTTGCATCTCCCAAGACAAAGGGATATCTGAATCCCCTGTGGAGACCACAGAGAAAGACCTAGTTCTCCGCCTCATCGCGACCGGAGGCCTCACATCCTTTGAAAACTCGAGAGGTCCGCGGAGATCAGTGCTTCCAAAGGAGACAATGCCTGACTCCTCTTGAAAATGGATAGGAGTCCCAGGATCCCTGTGGCACGTGGAAAGGGACCCTGGGTCTCCCGCCTCACGTGGAGACGCGTCCTAATTGCCATGCCAAGACTCGAGGAGAATACCGAGGTGTCCTTCGCACCTAAGCAGGAGTCCTTAGGTCGCTGAACAAACACGTTTCTGGAAGGGCCCTCCCCGTCGTAACTCGAGAATATACCCCAGGTTCCAGCCGCAACTCAAGAAAAACCATGAGACTTTCCACTCGCCGCGAAATGAGGCCCGATTCCCCTGCACTGTGTGCAGAGCAATTCCATGTTCCACATCAAACCTGAAAGGAGGCTTGATTTCCTTAATGGCACTCCAGGGAAAAAGCAAGATCACTGTCTCAAGTCTAGAGGGATCCTGAAGTCACTGTAGCAACACGAAAGGGCTCCGTGGACCCCAAATCAACTCGAGATGAGAGCTTAGTCCCTGGCTTCGACTCAAGAAGAATACCAACTTTCCACAAGCACCTCAAGAGGAGGCTTCTCTCAGCTACAGGTATGTGAGAGGGCTCTGAGTTTGTGGCCTCAAATGGAAAGGACACCGAAATGCTCTGACTCGAAGTAAGGCCAGATATCCCTGCAGTGAAGTGAATTCAGGCTCGTCTTGCATCTCCCAAGACAAAGGGATATCTGAATCCCCTGTGGAGACCACAGAGAAAGACCTAGTTCTCCACCTCTTCGGGACCGGAGGCCTGACATCGTTAAAAAACTCGAGAGGTCCGCGGAGATCAAGGCTTCCAAAGGAGACGATGACTGACTCCTCTTGAAAATGGATAGGAGTCCCAGGATCCCTGTGGCACATGGAAAGGGACCATGGGTCTCCAGCCTCACGTGGAGACGCGTCCCAATTGCCATGCCAAGACTCGAGGAGAATCCCGAAATGGCCCTCGCACCTAGGCAGGGGTCCTGACGTCGCTGAACAAACACGAGTCTGGAAGGGCCCTCCCCATCGTAACTCGAGAATATACAACAGGTTCTGGCCGTAACTCGAGAAAAACCATGAGACTTCCCCCTTGCCGCGAGATGAGGCCCGATTCCCCTGCACTGCGTGCAGAGCAATTGTGTGTTCCACATCAAACGTGAAAGGAGCCTTGATTTCCTTGATGGCACTCCAGAGAAAACCCAAGATCACTGTCACAAGTCTAGAGGAATCCTCAGGTCACTGTAGCAACAGGAAAGGGCTCCGTGGACCCCAAATCAACTCGAGATGAGAGCTTAGTCCCTGGCTTCGACTCAAGAGGAATAACAACTTTCCACAAGCACCTCAAGAGGAGGCTTCTCTCAGCTACAGGTATGTGAGAGGCACCTGTAATTTGTGGCCTCAAGTGGAATGGACACCGAGATGCTCTGACTCGAAGTAAGGCTGGATATCCCTGCAGTGAATTGAATGCAGGCTCATCTTGCATCTCCCAAGACGAAGGGATATCTGAATCCCCTGTGGAGACCACAGAAAAAGAACTAGTTCTCCGCCTCATCGCGACCGGACGCATCACATCCTTTGAAAACTCGAGAGGTCTGCGGAGATCAATGCTTCCAAAGTAGACGATGCCTGACTCCTCTTGAAAATGGATAGGAGTCCCAGGATCCCCGTGGCACGTGAAAACGGACCCTGGGTCTCCCGCCTCACGTGGAGACGCGTCGCAATTGCCGCGAAGACTCGAGGAGAAAACCGAGGTGTCCCTAGCACCTAGGCAGGAGTCCTGACGTCGCTGAACAAATATGTGTCTGGAAGGGCCCTCCCCGTCGTAACTCAAGAATATACCCCAGGTTCAGGCTGCAACTCGAGAAAAACCATGAGACTTCCCCCTCGCCACGAGATGAGGCCACATTCCCCTACACTGCGTGCAGAGCAAGTCCGTGTTCCACATCAAACGAGAAAGGACCCTTGATTTCCTTGATGGCACTCCAGAGAAAACCCAAGATCACTGTCTCAAGTCTAGAGGGACCCTGAGGTCACTGTAGCAACACGAAAGGTCTCCGTGGACCCCAAATCAACACGAGATGAGAGCTTAGTCCCTGGCTTCGACTCAAGAGGAATACCAACTTTCCACAAGCACCTCAAGAGGAGGCTTCTCTCAGCTACAGGTATGTGAGAGGGACCCTGAGTTTTTGGCCTCAAGTTCAATTTATACCTTGATGCTCTGACTCGAATTAAGGCCGGATATTCCTGCAGTGAATTGAATGCAGGCTCGTCTTGCATCTCCCAAGACGAAAGGATGTCTAAATCCCCTGGGGAGACCACAGACATAGAACTAGTTCTCCGCCTCATCGCGACCGGAGGCCTCACATCCTTTGAAAACTCGAGAGGTCCGCGGAGATCAATGCTTCCAAAGGAGACGATGCCTGACTCCTCTTGAAAATGGATAGGAGTCCCAGGATCCCTGTGGCACGTGGAAAGGGGCACTGGGTCTCCTGGCTGACGTGGAGACGCGTCCCAATTGCCATGCCGAGACTCGAGGATAATCCCGGGTGTCCCTCCCACCTAGGCAGGAGTGCTAACGTCGCTGAAGAAACACGTGTCTGGAAGGGCCCTCCCCGACGTAACTCGAGAATATACCCCGGGTTCCAGCCGCAACTCAAGAAAAACCGTGAGACTTCCCCCTCGCCGCGTGATGAGGCCCGATTCCCCTGCACTGCGTGCAGAGCAATTCCGTGTTCCACATCAAACGTGAAAGGAGCCGTGATTTCCTTGATGGTACTCCAGAGAAAACCCAAGTTCACTGTCTCAAGTCTAGAGCGAACCTGAGGTCACAGGAGCAACACGAAAGTGCTCCGTGGACCCCAAATCAACTAGAGATGAGAGCTTAGTCCCTGGATTCGACTCAAGAGGAATACCAACTTTCCACACGCACCTCAAGAGGAGGCTTCTCTCAGCTATAGGTATGTGAGAGGGACCCTGAGTTTGTGGCCTCAAGTGGAATGGACACCGAGATGCTCTGACTCGATGTAAGGCCGGATATCCCTGCAGTGAATTGAATGCAGGATCGTATTGCATCTCCCAAGACGAAGGGATGTCTGAATCCCCTGTGGAGACCACAGAGAAAGACCTAGGTCTCTGCCTCATCGCGACCAGAGGCCTCACATCCTTTGAAAACTTGAGAGGTCCGCGGAGATCAATGCTTCCAAAGGAGACAATGCCTGACTCATCTTGAAAATGGATAGGAGTCCCAGGATCCCTGTGGCACGTGGAAAGGGACCCTGGGTCTCCCGCCTCACGTGGAGACACGTCCCAATTGCCATGCCAAGACTCGAGGAGAATCCCGAGGTGTCCCTCGCACCTTGGCAGGAGTCCTGAGGTCCCTGAACAAACACGTGTCTGGAAGGGCCCTCCCCGTCGTAACTTGAGAATATACCCCAGGTTCCGGCCGCAACTCGAGAAAAACAATGAGACTTCCCCCTCGCCGCAAGATGAGGCCCGATTCCCCTGCGCGGTGTGCAGAGCAATTCCGTGTTTCACATCAAACATGAAAGGAGGCTTGATTTCCTTGATGGCACTCCAGAGAAAAAGCAAGATCACTGTCTCAAGTCTAGAGGGATCCTGAGGTCACTGGAGAAACACGAAAGGGCTCCGTGGACCCCAAATCAACTCGAGATGAGAGCTTAGTCCCTGGCTTCGACTCAAAAGGAATACCAACTTTCCACAAGCACCTCAAGAGGAGGCTTGTCTCAGCTACAGGTATGTGAGAGGGACCCTGAGTTTGTGGCCTCAAGTGGAAAGGACACCGAAATGCTCTGACTCGAAGTAATGCCAGATATCCCTGCAGTGAAGTGCATGCAGGCTCTTCTTGCATCTCCCAAGACAAAGGGATATCTGAATCCCCTGTGGAGACCACAGAGAAAGACCTAGTTCTCCGCCTCTTCGGGACCGGAGGCCTGACATCCTTTGAAAACTCGAGAGGTCCACGGAGATCAATGCTTCCAAAGGAGACGATACTGACTCCTCTTGAAAATGGATAGGAGTCCCAGGATCCCTGTGGCACATGGAAAGGGACCCTGGGTCTCCAGCGTCACGTCGAGACGCGTCCCAATTGCCATGCCAAGACTCGAGGAGAATCCCGAGGTGTCCCTCACACCTAGGCAGGAGTCCTGACGTCGCTGAACAAACACGTGTCTGGAAGGGCCCTCCCCGTCGTAACTCGAGATTATACCCCAGGTTCCGGCCGCAACTCGAGAAAAACCATGAGACTTTCCACTCGCCGCGAGATGAGGCCCGATTCCCATGCACTGCGTGCAGAGCAATTCCCTGTTCCACATCTAACATGAAAGGAGCCTTGATTTCCTTGATGGCACTCCAGAGAAAACCCAAGATCACTGTCTGCAGTCTAGAGGGATCTTGAGGTCACTGTAGCAAAACGAAAGGGCTCCGTGGACCCCAAATTAACTCGAGATGAGAGCTTAGTCCCTGGCTTCGACTCAAAAGGAATACCAACTTTCCACAAGCACCTCAAGAGGAGGCTTCTCTCAGCTACAGGTATGTGAGAGGGACCCTGAATATGTGGCCTCAAGTGGAATGGACACCGAGATGCTCTGACTCGAAGTAAGGCCGGATATACCGGCAGTGAATTGAATGCAGGCTCGTCTTGCATCTCCCAAGTCGAAGGGATGTCTGAATCCCCTGTGGAGACCACAGAGAAAGTCCTAGTTCTCCGCCTCAATGCGACCGGAGGCCTCACATCCTTTGAAAACTCGAGAGGTCCGCGGAGATCAATGCTTCCAAAGGAGACAATGCCTGACTCCTCTTGAAAATGGATAGGAGTCCCAGGATCCCTGTGTCACGTGGAAAGGGACCCTGGGTCTCCCGCCTCACGTGGAGACGCGTCCTAATTGCCATGCCAAGACTCGAGGAGAATACCGAGGTGTCCTTCGCACCTAAGCAGGAGTCCTTAGGTCGCTGAACAAACACGTTTCTGGAAGGGCCCTCCCCGTCGTAACTCGAGAATATACCCCAGGTTCCAGCCGCAACTCAAGAAAAACCATGAGACTTTCCACTCGCCGCGAGATGAGGCCCGATTCCCCTGCACTGTGTGCAGAGCAATTCCATGTTCCACATCAAACCTGAAAGGAGGCTTGATTTCCTTAATGGCACTCCAGGGAAAAAGCAAGATCACTGTCTTAAGTCTAGAGGGATCCTGAAGTCACTGTAGCAACACGAAAGGGCTCCGTGGACCCCAAATCAACTCGAGATGAGAGCTTAGTCCCTGGCTTCGACTCAAGAAGAATACCAACTTTCCACAAGCACCTCAAGAGGAGGCTTCTCTCAGCTACAGGTATGTGAGAGGGCTCTGAGTTTGTGGCCTCAAATGGAAAGGACACCGAAATGCTCTGACTCGAAGTAAGGCCAGATATCCCTGCAGTGAAGTGAATTCAGGCTCGTCTTGCATCTCCCAAGACAAAGGGATATCTGAATCCCCTGTGGAGACCACAGAGAAAGACCTAGTTCTCCACCTCTTCGGGACCGGAGGCCTGACATCGTTAAAAAACTCGAGAGGTCCGCGGAGATCAATGCTTCCAAAGGAGACGATGCCTGACTCCTCTTGAAAATGGATAGGAGTCCCAGGATGCCTGTGGCACATGGAAAGGGACCGTGGGTCTCCAGCCTCACGGGGAGACGCATGCCAATTGCCATGCCAAGACTCGAGGAGAATCCTGAGGAGTCCCTCGCACCTAGGCAGGAGTCCTGACCTCGCTGAACAAACACGCGTCCTGATGGGCCCTCCCCATCGGAACTCGAGAATATACCCCAGGTTCCGGCCGCAACTCGAGAAAAACCATGAGACTTCACCCTCGCCGCGAGATGATGCCCGATTCCGCTGCACTGCGTGAGAGCAATTCCGTGTTACACATCAAACATGAAAGGAGGCTTGATTTCCTTGATGGCACTCCAGAGAAAAAGCAAGATTACTGTCTCAAGTCTAGAGGGATCCTGAGGTCACTGTAGCTACAGGAAAGGGCTCCGTGGACCCCAAATCAACTCGAGATGAGAGCTTAGTCACTGGCTTCGACTCAAGAGGAATACCAACTTTCCACAAGCACCTCAAGAGGAGGCTTCTCTCAGCTACAGGTATGTGAGAGGGACCCTGAATTTGTGGCCTCAAGTGGAAAGGACACCGAAATGCTCTGACTCGAAGTAAGGCCAGATATCCCTGCAGTGAATTGAATGCAGGATCGTCTTGCATCTCCCAAGACAAAGGGATGTCTGAATCCCCTGTGGAGACCACAGAGAAAGACCTAGTTCTCCGCCTCTTCGGGACCGGAGGACTGACATCTTTTGAAAATTGAGAGGTCCACAGAGATCAAGGCTTCCAAAGGAGACGATGACTGACTCCTCTTGAAAATGGATAGGAGTCCCAGGATCCCTGTGGCACATGGAAAGGGACCATGGGTCTCCAGCCTCACGTGGAGACGCGTCCCAATTGCCATGCCAAGACTCGAGGAGAATCCCGAAATGGCCCTCGCACCTAGGCAGGGGTCCTGACGTCGCTGAACAAACACGAGTCTGGAAGGGCCCTCCCCATCGTAACTCGAGAATATACAACAGGTTCTGGCCGTAACTCGAGAAAAACCATGAGACTTCCCCCTTGCCGCGAGATGAGGCCCGATTCCCCTGCACTGCGTGCAGAGCAATTGTGTGTTCCACATCAAACGTGAAAGGAGCCTTGATTTCCTTGATGGCACTCCAGAGAAAACCCAAGATCACTGTCACAAGTCTAGAGGAATCCTCAGGTCACTGTAGCAACAGGAAAGGGCTCCGTGGACCCCAAATCAACTCGAGATGAGAGCTTAGTCCCTGGCTTCGACTCAAGAGGAATAACAACTTTCCACAAGCACCTCAAGAGGAGGCTTCTCTCAGCTACAGGTATGTGAGAGGCACCTGTAATTTGTGGCCTCAAGTGGAATGGACACCGAGATGCTCTGACTCGAAGTAAGGCTGGATATCCCTGCAGTGAATTGAATGCAGGCTCATCTTGCATCTCCCAAGACGAAGGGATATCTGAATCCCCTGTGGAGACCACAGAAAAAGACCTAGTTCTCCGCCTCATCGCGACCGGACGCATCACATCCTTTGAAAACTCGAGAGGTCTGCGGAGATCAATGCTTCCAAAGTAGACGATGCCTGACTCCTCTTGAAAATGGATAGGAGTCCCAGGATCCCCGTGGCACGTGAAAACGGACCCTGGGTCTCCCGCCTCACGTGGAGACGCGTCGCAATTGCCGCGAAGACTCGAGGAGAAAACCGAGGTGTCCCTAGCACCTAGGCAGGAGTCCTGACGTCGCTGAACAAATATGTGTCTGGAAGGGCCCTCCCCGTCGTAACTCAAGAATATACCCCAGGTTCAGGCTGCAACTCGAGAAAAACCATGAGACTTCCCCCTCGCCACGAGATGAGGCCACATTCCCCTACACTGCGTGCAGAGCAAGTCCGTGTTCCACATCAAACGAGAAAGGACCCTTGATTTCCTTGATGGCACTCCAGAGAAAACCCAAGATCACTGTCTCAAGTCTAGAGGGACCCTGAGGTCACTGTAGCAACACGAAAGGTCTCCGTGGACCCCAAATCAACACGAGATGAGAGCTTAGTCCCTGGCTTCGACTCAAGAGGAATACCAACTTTCCACAAGCACCTCAAGAGGAGGCTTCTCTCAGCTACAGGTATGTGAGAGGGACCCTGAGTTTTTGGCCTCAAGTTCAATTTATACCTTGATGCTCTGACTCGAATTAAGGCCGGATATTCCTGCAGTGAATTGAATGCAGGCTCGTCTTGCATCTCCCAAGACGAAAGGATGTCTAAATCCCCTGGGGAGACCACAGACATAGAACTAGTTCTCCGCCTCATCGCGACCGGAGGCCTCACATCCTTTGAAAACTCGAGAGGTCCGCGGAGATCAATGCTTCCAAAGGAGACGATGCCTGACTCCTCTTGAAAATGGATAGGAGTCCCAGGATCCCTGTGGCACGTGGAAAGGGGCACTGGGTCTCCTGGCTGACGTGGAGACGCGTCCCAATTGCCATGCCGAGACTCGAGGATAATCCCGGGTGTCCCTCCCACCTAGGCAGGAGTGCTAACGTCGCTGAAGAAACACGTGTCTGGAAGGGCCCTCCCCGACGTAACTCGAGAATATACCCCGGGTTCCAGCCGCAACTCAAGAAAAACCGTGAGACTTCCCCCTCGCCGCGTGATGAGGCCCGATTCCCCTGCACTGCGTGCAGAGCAATTCCGTGTTCCACATCAAACGTGAAAGGAGCCGTGATTTCCTTGATGGTACTCCAGAGAAAACCCAAGTTCACTGTCTCAAGTCTAGAGCGAACCTGAGGTCACAGGAGCAACACGAAAGTGCTCCGTGGACCCCAAATCAACTAGAGATGAGAGCTTAGTCCCTGGATTCGACTCAAGAGGAATACCAACTTTCCACACGCACCTCAAGAGGAGGCTTCTCTCAGCTATAGGTATGTGAGAGGGACCCTGAGTTTGTGGCCTCAAGTGGAATGGACACCGAGATGCTCTGACTCGATGTAAGGCCGGATATCCCTGCAGTGAATTGAATGCAGGATCGTATTGCATCTCCCAAGACGAAGGGATGTCTGAATCCCCTGTGGAGACCACAGAGAAAGACCTAGGTCTCTGCCTCATCGCGACCAGAGGCCTCACATCCTTTGAAAACTTGAGAGGTCCGCGGAGATCAATGCTTCCAAAGGAGACAATGCCTGACTCATCTTGAAAATGGATAGGAGTCCCAGGATCCCTGTGGCACGTGGAAAGGGACCCTGGGTCTCCCGCCTCACGTGGAGACACGTCCCAATTGCCATGCCAAGACTCGAGGAGAATCCCGAGGTGTCCCTCGCACCTTGGCAGGAGTCCTGAGGTCCCTGAACAAACACGTGTCTGGAAGGGCCCTCCCCGTCGTAACTTGAGAATATACCCCAGGTTCCGGCCGCAACTCGAGAAAAACAATGAGACTTCCCCCTCGCCGCAAGATGAGGCCCGATTCCCCTGCGCGGTGTGCAGAGCAATTCCGTGTTTCACATCAAACATGAAAGGAGGCTTGATTTCCTTGATGGCACTCCAGAGAAAAAGCAAGATCACTGTCTCAAGTCTAGAGGGATCCTGAGGTCACTGGAGAAACACGAAAGGGCTCCGTGGACCCCAAATCAACTCGAGATGAGAGCTTAGTCCCTGGCTTCGACTCAAGAGGAATACCAACTTTCCACAAGCACCTCAAGAGGAGGCTTGTCTCAGCTACAGGTATGTGAGAGGGACCCTGAGTTTGTGGCCTCAAGTGGAAAGGACACCGAAATGCTCTGACTCGAAGTAATGCCAGATATCCCTGCAGTGAAGTGCATGCAGGCTCTTCTTGCATCTCCCAAGACAAAGGGATATCTGAATCCCCTGTGGAGACCACAGAGAAAGACCTAGTTCTCCGCCTCTTCGGGACCGGAGGCCTGACATCCTTTGAAAACTCGAGAGGTCCACGGAGATCAATGCTTCCAAAGGAGACGATACTGACTCCTCTTGAAAATGGATAGGAGTCCCAGGATCCCTGTGGCACATGGAAAGGGACCCTGGGTCTCCAGCGTCACGTCGAGACGCGTCCCAATTGCCATGCCAAGACTCGAGGAGAATCCCGAGGTGTCCCTCACACCTAGGCAGGAGTCCTGACGTCGCTGAACAAACACGTGTCTGGAAGGGCCCTCCCCGTCGTAACTCGAGATTATACCCCAGGTTCCGGCCGCAACTCGAGAAAAACCATGAGACTTTCCACTCGCCGCGAGATGAGGCCCGATTCCCATGCACTGCGTGCAGAGCAATTCCCTGTTCCACATCTAACATGAAAGGAGCCTTGATTTCCTTGATGGCACTCCAGAGAAAACCCAAGATCACTGTCTGCAGTCTAGAGGGATCTTGAGGTCACTGTAGCAAAACGAAAGGGCTCCGTGGACCCCAAATTAACTCGAGATGAGAGCTTAGTCCCTGGCTTCGACTCAAAAGGAATACCAACTTTCCACAAGCACCTCAAGAGGAGGCTTCTCTCAGCTACAGGTATGTGAGAGGGACCCTGAATATGTGGCCTCAAGTGGAATGGACACCGAGATGCTCTGACTCGAAGTAAGGCCGGATATACCGGCAGTGAATTGAATGCAGGCTCGTCTTGCATCTCCCAAGTCGAAGGGATGTCTGAATCCCCTGTGGAGACCACAGAGAAAGTCCTAGTTCTCCGCCTCAATGCGACCGGAGGCCTCACATCCTTTGAAAACTCGAGAGGTCCGCGGAGATCAATGCTTCCAAAGGAGACAATGCCTGACTCCTCTTGAAAATGGATAGGAGTCCCAGGATCCCTGTGTCACGTGGAAAGGGACCCTGGGTCTCCCGCCTCACGTGGAGACGCGTCCTAATTGCCATGCCAAGACTCGAGGAGAATACCGAGGTGTCCTTCGCACCTAAGCAGGAGTCCTTAGGTCGCTGAACAAACACGTTTCTGGAAGGGCCCTCCCCGTCGTAACTCGAGAATATACCCCAGGTTCCAGCCGCAACTCAAGAAAAACCATGAGACTTTCCACTCGCCGCGAGATGAGGCCCGATTCCCCTGCACTGTGTGCAGAGCAATTCCATGTTCCACATCAAACCTGAAAGGAGGCTTGATTTCCTTAATGGCACTCCAGGGAAAAAGCAAGATCACTGTCTTAAGTCTAGAGGGATCCTGAAGTCACTGTAGCAACACGAAAGGTCTCCGTGGACCCCAAATCAACTCGAGATGAGAGCTTAGTCCCTGGCTTCGACTCAAGAAGAATACCAACTTTCCACGAGCACCTCAAGAGGAGGCTTCTCTCAGCTACAGGTATGTGAGAGGGCTCTGAGTTTGTGGCCTCAAATGGAAAGGACACCGAAATGCTCTGACTCGAAGTAAGGCCAGATATCCCTGCAGTGAAGTGAATTCAGGCTCGTCTTGCATCTCCCAAGACAAAGGGATATCTGAATCCCCTGTGGAGACCACAGAGAAAGACCTAGTTCTCCACCTCTTCGGGACCGGAGGCCTGACATCGTTAGAAAACTCGAGAGGTCCGCGGAGATCAATGCTTCCAAAGGAGACGATGCCTGACTCCTCTTGAAAATGGATAGGAGTCCCAGGATGCCTGTGGCACATGGAAAGGGACCGTGGGTCTCCAGCCTCACGGGGAGACGCATGCCAATTGCCATGCCAAGACTCGAGGAGAATCCTGAGGTGTCCCTCGCACCTAGGCAGGAGTCCTGACCTCGCTGAACAAACACGCGTCCTGAAGGGCCCTCCCCATCGGAACTCGAGAATATACCCCAGGTTCCGGCCGCAACTCGAGAAAAACCATGAGACTTCACCCTCGCCGCGAGATGATGCCCGATTCCGCTGCACTGCGTGAGAGCAATTCCGTGTTACACATCAAACATGAAAGGAGGCTTGATTTCCTTGATGGCACTCCAGAGAAAAAGCAAGATTACTGTCTCAAGTCTAGAGGGATCCTGAGGTCACTGTAGCAACAGGAAAGGGCTCCGTGGACCCCAAATCAACTCGAGATGAGAGCTTAGTCACTGGCTTCGACTCAAGAGGAATACCAACTTTCCACAAGCACCTCAAGAGGAGGCTTCTCTCAGCTACAGGTATGTGAGAGGGACCCTGAATTTGTGGCCTCAAGTGGAAAGGACACCGAAATGCTCTGACTCGAAGTAAGGCCAGATATCCCTGCAGTGAATTGAATGCAGGATCGTCTTGCATCTCCCAAGACAAAGGGATGTCTGAATCCCCTGTGGAGACCACAGAGAAAGACCTAGTTCTCCGCCTCTTCGGGACCGGAGGACTGACATCTTTTGAAAATTGAGAGGTCCACAGAGATCAAGGCTTACAAAGGAGACGATGACTGACTCCTCTTGAAAATGGATAGGAGTCCCAGGATCCCTGTGGCACATGGAAAGGGACCATGGGTCTCCAGCCTCACGTGGAGACGCGTCCCAATTGCCATGCCAAGACTCGAGGAGAATCCCGAAGTGGCCCTCGCACCTAGGCAGGAGTCCTGACCTCGCTGAACAAACACGAGTCTGGAAGGGCCCTCCCCATCGTAACTCGAGAATATACAACAGGTTCTGGCCGTAACTCGAGAAAAACCATGGGACTTCCCCCTTGCCGCGAGATGAGGCCCGATTCCCCTGCACTGCATGCAGAGCAATTATGTGTTCCACATCAAACGTGAAAGGAGCCTTGATTTCCTTGATGGCACTCCAGAGAAAACCCAAGATCACTGTCTCAAGTCTAGAGGGATCCTCAGGTCACTGTAGCAACAGGAAAGGGCTCCGTGGACCCCAAATCAACTCGAGATGAGAGCTTAGTCCCTGGCTTCGACTCAAGAGGAATAACAACTTTCCACAAGCACTTCAAGAGGAGGCTTCTCTCAGCTACAGGTATGTGAGAGGCACCTGGAATTTGTGGCCTCAAGTGGAATGGACACCGAGATGCTCTGACTCGAAGTAAGGCCGGATATCCCTGCAGTGAATTGAATGCAGGCTCATCTTGCATCTCCCAAGACGAAGGGATATCTGAATCCCCTGTGGAGACCACAGACAAAGACCTAGTTCTCCGCCTCATCGCGACCGGACGCATCACATCCTTTGAAAATTCGAGAGGTCTGCGGAGATCAATGCTTCCAAAGGAGACGATGCCTGACTCTTCTTGAAAATGGATAGAAGTCCCAGGATCCCTGTGCCACGTGGAAAGGGACCCTTGGTCTCCCGTCTCACGTGGAGACGCGTCCCAATTGCCATTCCAAGACTCGAGAATCCCGAGGTGTCACTCGCACCTAGGCAGGCGTCCTGACGTCGCTGAACAAACACGTGTCAGGAAGGGCCCTCCCCGTCGTAACTCGAGAATATACCCCAGGTTCCGGCCGCAACTCGGAAAAAACCATGAGACTTCATCCTCGCCCAGAGATGAGGCCCGATTCCCCTGCACTTCGTGCAGAGCAATTCCGTGTTCCACATCAAACGTGAAAGGAGCCTTGATTTCCTTGATGGCACTCCAGAGAAAACCCAAGATCACTACCTCAAGTCTAGAGGGATCCTGAGGTCACTGGAGCAACACGAAAGGGCTCCGTAGACCCCAAATCTACTCGAGATGAGAGCTTAGTCCCTGGCTTCGACTCAAGAGGAATACCAACTTTTCACAAGCACCTCAAGAGGAGGCTTCTCTCAGCTACAGGTATGTGAGAGGGACCCTGAGTTTGTGGCCTCAAGTCGAATGGACACCGAGATGCTCTGACTCGAATTAAGGCCGGATATCCCTGCAGTGAATTGAATGCAGGTTCGTCTCGCATCTCCCAAGACGAAGGGATGTCTGAATCCCCTGTGGAGACCACAGAGAAAGACCTAGTCCTCCGCCTCATCGAGACCGGAGACATCACATCCTGTGAAAAATCGAGAGGTCTGCGGAGATCAATGCTTCCAAAGGAGACGATGCCTGATTCCTCTTGAAAATGGATAGGAGATCCAGGATCCCTGTGGCACGTGGAAAGGGACGCTGGGTCTCCCGCTTCACGTGGAGACGCGTCCCAATTGCCATGCCAAGACTCGAGGAGAATCCCGAGGTGTCCCTCGCACCTAGGCAGGAGTCCTGACGGCGCTGAACAAACACGTGTCTGGTAGGGCCCTCCCCGTTGTAACTCGAGAATATACCCCAGGTTACGGCCGCAACTCGAGAAAAACCATGAGACTTCCCCCTCGCCGCGAGATGAGGCCCGATTCCCCTGCAATGCGTGCAGAGCAATTCCGTGTTCCACATCAAACGTGAAAGGAGCCTTGATTTCCTTGATGGCACTTCAGAGAAAACCCAAGATCACTGTCTCATCTAGAGGTATCGTGAGGTCACTGGAGTAACACGAAATTTCTCCGTGGACCCCAAATCAACTGGAGATGAGAGCTTAGTCCTTGGCTTCGACTCAAGAGGAATACCAACTTTCCACAAGCACCTCAAGTGGAGGCTTCTCTCAGCTACAGGTATGTGAGAGGGACCCTGAGTTTGTTGCCTCAAGTGGAATGGACACCGAGATGCTCTGACTCGAAATAAGGCCGGGTATCCCTGCAGTGAATTGAATGCAGGCTCGTCTTGCATCTCCCAAGACGAAGGGATGTCTGAATCCCCTGTGGAGACCACAGAGAAAGACCTAGTCCTCCGCCTCAACGCGACCGGAGGCCTCACATCCTTTGAAAACTCGAGTGTTCCGCGGAGATCAATGCTTCCAAAGGAGACGATGCCTGACTCCTCTTGAAAATGGATAGGAGTCCCAGGATCCCTGTGTCATGTGGAAAGGGACCCTGGGTCTCCCGCCTCACGTGGAGACGCGTCCCAATTGCCATACCAAGACTCGAGGAGAATCCCGAGGTGTCCCTCGCACCTAGGCAGGAGTCCTGCCGTCGCTGAACAAACACGTGTCTGGAAGGGCCCTCCCCGTCGTAACTCGAGAATATACCCCAGGTTCCGGCCGCAACTCGAGAAAAACCATGAGTCTTCACCCTCGCCGCGAGATGAGACCCGATTCCCCTGCACTGCGTGCAGAGCAGTTCCGTGTTCCACATCAAACGTGAAAGGAGCCTTGATTTCCTTGATGGCACTCCAGAGAAAACCCAAGATCACTGTCTCAAGTCTAGAGGGATCCTGAGGTCACTGGAACAACACGAAAGGGCTCCGTGGACCCCAAATCAACTCGAGATGAGAGCTTAGTCCCTGGCTTCGACTCAAGAGGAACACCAACTTTCCACAAGCACCTCAAGAGGAGGCTTCTCTCAGCTACAGGCATGTGAGAGGGACCCTGAGTTTGTGGCCTCAAGTGGAATGGACACCGAGATGCTCTGACTCGAAGTAAGGCCGGATATCCCTGCAGTGAATTGAATGCAGGCTCGTCCTGCATCTCCCAAGACGAAGGGATGTCTGAATCTCCTGTGCAGACGACAGAGAAAGACCGAGTTCTCCGCCTCATCGCGAAGGGAGGCCTCACATCCTTTGAAAACTCGAGAGGTCTGCGGAGATCAATGCTTCCAAAGAGACGATCCCTGACTCCTCTTGAAAATTGATAGGAGTCCCAGGATCCCTGTGGCCCGTGGAATGGAACCCTGGGTCTCCCGCCTCACGTGGAGACGCGTCCCAATTGCAATGCCAAGACTCGAGGAGAATCCCGAGGTGTCCCTCGCACCTAGGCAGGCGTCCTGACGTCGCTGAACAAACACGTGTCAGGAAGGGCCCTCCCCGTCGTAACTCGAGAATATACCCCAGGTTCCGGCCGCAACTAGAGAAAAACCATGAGAAATCCACCTTGCCGCGAGATGAGGCCCGATTCCCCTGCACTGCGTGCAGAGCAATTCCGTGTTCCACATCAAACATGAAAGGAGCCTTGATTTCCTTGATGGTACTCCAGAGAAGACCCAAGATCACTGTCTCAAGTCTAGAGGGATCCTGAGGTCACTGGAGCATCGCGAAAGGGCTCCATGGACCCCAAATCAACTCGAGATGAGAGCTTAGTCCCTGGCTTGGATCAAGAGGAATACCAACTTTCCACAAGCACCTCAAGATAACGCTTCTCTCATCAACAGGTATGTGAGAGGGACCCTGAGTTTGTGGCCTCTAGTGGAATGGACACCATGATGCTCTGACTCGAAGTAAGGCCGGATATCCCTGCAGTGAATTGAATGCAGGCTCGTCTTGCATCTCCCAAGACGAAGGGATTTCTGAATTCCCTGTGGAGACCACAGAGAACGACCTAGTTCTCCGCCTCATCGCGACCGGATTCGACACATCCTTTGAAAACTCAAGACGTCCGCGGAAATCAATGCTTCCAAAGGAGACGATGCCTGACTCCTCTTGAAAATGGATAGGAGTCCCAGGATCTGTGTGGCACGTGGAAAGGGACACTGGGTCTCCCGACTCACATGGAGAGGCGTCCCAATTGCCATGCCAAGACTCGAGGAGGTTCCCGAGGTGTCCCTCGCACCTAGGCAGGAGTCCTGACATCGCTGAACAAATACGTGTCTGGAAGGGCCCTCCCCATCGTAACTCGAGAATATACCCCAGGTTCCGGCCGCAACTCGAGAAAAACCATGAGACTTCCCCCTCGCCGTGAGATGAGGCCCGATTCCCCTGCACTGCGTGCAGAGCAATTCCGTGTTCAACATCAAACGTGAAAGGAGCCTTGATTTCCTTGATGGCACTCCAGAGAAAAGCCAAGATCACTGTCTCAAGTCTAGAGGGATCCTGAGGTCACTGGAGCAACACGAAAGGGCTCTGTGGACCCCAAATCAACTCGAGATGAGAGCTTAGTCCCTGGCTTCGACTCAAGAGGAATACCAACTTTCCACAAGCACCTCAAGAGGAGGCTTCTCTCAGCTACAAGTATGTGAGAGGGACCCTGAGTTTGTGGCCTCAGGTGGAATGGACACCGAGATGCTCTGACTCGAAGTAAGGCAGGATATCCCTGCAGTGAATTGAATGCAGGCTCGTCTTGCATCTCCCAAGACGAAGGGATGTCTGAATCCCCTGTGGAGACCACAGAGAAAGACCTAGTCCTCCGCCTCATCGAGACCGGAGGCCTCACATCCTTTGAAAACTCGAGAGGTCCGCGGAGATCAATGCTTCCAAAGGAGACGATGCCTGACTCCTCTTGAAAATGGATAGGAGTCCCAGGATCCCTGTGGCACGTGGGAAGGGACCCTGGGTCTTCCGCCCCACGTGGAGACGCGTCCCAATTGCCATGCCAAGACTCGAGGAGAATCCCGAGGTGTCCCTCGCACCTAGGCAGGAGTCCTAACGTCGCTGAACAAACACGTGTCTGGAAGGGCCCTCCCTGTCCTAACTCGAGAATATACCACAGGTTCCGTCCGCAACTCGAGAAAAACCATGAGACTTCCCCTCGCCGCGAGATAAGGCCCGATTCCCCTGCACTGCATGCAGAGCATTCCGTGTTCCACATCAAACGTGAAAGGAGCCTTGATTTCCTCGATGGCACTCCAGAGAAAACCCAAGATCACTGTCTCAAGTCTAGAGGGATCCTGAGGTCACTGGAGCAACACGAAAGGGCTCCCTGGACCCCAAATTAACTCGAGATGAGAGCTTAGTACCTGGCTTGGACTCAAGAGGAATACCAACTTTCCACAAGCACCTCAAGAGGAGGCTTCTCTCAGCTACAGGTATGTGAGAGGGACCCTGAGTTTGTGGCCTCAAGTGGAATGGACACCGAGATGCTCTGACTCGAAGTAAGGCCGGATATTCCTGCAGTGAATTGAATGCAGGCTCGTCTTGCATCTACCAAGACGAAGGGATGTCTGAATCCCCTGTGGAGACCACAGAGAAGACCTAGTTCTCCACCTCTTCACGACTGGAGGCCTCACATCCTTTGAAAACTCGAGAGGTCTGGGGAGATCAATGCTTCCAAAGGAGACGATGCCTGACTCCTCTTGAAAATGGATAGGAGTCCCAGGATCCCTGTGACCCGTGAAAAGGGACCCTGGGTCTCCCGTCTCATGTGGAGACCCGTCCCAATTGCCATGCCAAGACTCGAGGAGAATCCCGAGGTGTCCCTCGCACCTAGGCAGCAGTCCTGACGTCGCTGAACAAACACGTGTCTGGAAGGGCCCTCCCCGTCGTAACTCGAGAATATAAATCAGGTTCCGGCCGCAACTCGAGAAAAAATATGAGACTTCCCCCTCGCCGTGAGATGAGGCCCGATTCCCCTGCACAGCGTGCAGAGCAATTCCGTGTTCCACATCAAACGTGAAAGGAGCCTTGATTTCCTCGATGGCACTCCAGAGAAAACCCAAGATCACTGTCTCAAGTCTAGAAGGATCCTGAGGTCACTGGAGCAACACGAAAGGGCTCCGTGGACCCCAAATCAACTCGAGTTGAGAGCTTAGTCCCTGGCTTCGACTCAAGAGGAATACCAACTTTCCACAAGCACCTCAAGAGGAGGCTTCTCTCAGCTACAGGTATGTGAGAGGGCCCCTGAGTTTGTGGCCTCAAGTGGAATGGACACCGAGATGCTCTGACTCGAAGTAAGGCCGGATATCCCTGCAGTGAATTGAATGCAGGCTCGTCTTGCATCTCCCAAGACGAAGGGATGTCTGAATCCGCTGTGGAGACGACAGAGAAAGACCTCGTCCTCCGCCTCATCGCGACCGGAGGCCTCACATCCTTTGAAAACTCGAGAGGTCCGCGGAGATCAATGCTTCCAAAGGTGAAGATGCTTGACTCCTCTTGAAAATGGATACGAGTCCCAGGATCCTTGTGGTACATGGAAAGGGACACTGGGTATCCAGCCTCATGGGGAGACGCGTCCCAATTGCCATGCCAAGACTCGAGGAGAATCCCGAGGTGTCCCTCGCACGTAGGCAGGAGTCCTGACGTCGCTGAACAAACACGTGTCCGGAAGGGCCCTCCCGTCGTAACTCAAGAATATACCCCAGGTTCCGGCCGCAACTCGAGAAAAACCATGAGACTTCCAACTCGCCGCGAGATGAGGCCCGATTCCCCTGCACAGCGTGCAGAGCAATTCCGTGTTCCACATCAAACGAGAAAGGAGCTTGATTTCCTTGATGTCACACCAGAGAAAACGCAAGATCACTGTCTCAACTCTAGAGGGATCCTGAGGTCACTGTAGCAACACGAAACGGCTCCGTGGACCCCAAATCAACACGAGATGAGAGCTTAGTCCCTGGCTTCGACTCAAGAGTCATACCAACTTTCCACAAGCACCTCAAGAAGAGGCTTCTCTCAGCTACAGGTATGTGAGAGGGACCCTGAGTTTGTGGCCGCAAGTGGAAAGGACACCGAGATGCTCTGACTCGAAGTAAGGCCGGATATCCCTGAAGTGAATTGAATGCAGGCTCGTCTTGCATCTCCCAAGACGAAGGGATGTCTGAATCCCCTGTGGAGACCACAGAGAAAGACCGAGTTCTGAGTCTCATCGCGACTGGAGGCCTCACATCCTTTGAAAATTCGAGAGGTCCGCGGAGATCAATGCTTCCAAAGGAGACGATGCCTGACTCCTCTTGAAAATGGACAGGAGTCCCAGGATCCCTGTGGCACGTGGAAAGGGACAATGGGTCTCCCGCCTCACATGGAGACGCGTCCCAATTGCCATGCCAAGACTCGAGGAGAATCCCGAGGTGTCCCTCGCACCTAGGCAGCAGTCCTGACGTCGCTGAACAAACACGTGTCTGGAAGGGCCCTCCCCGTCGTAACTCGAGAATATACCCCAGGTTCCGGCCACAACTCGAAAAAAACCATGAGACTTCCCCCTCGCCGTGAGATGAGGCCCGATTCCCCTGCACTGCGTGCAGAGCAATTCCGTGTTCCACATCAAACGTGAAAGGAGCCTTGATTTCCTTGATGGCACTCCAGAGAAAACCCAAGATCACTGTCTCAAGTCTAGAGGGATCCTGAGGTCACTGGAGCAACACGAAAGGGCTCCATGGACCCCAAATCAACTCGGGATGAGAGCTTAGTCCCTGGCTTCGACTCAAGAGGAATACCAAATTTCCACAAGCACATCAAGAGGAGGCTTTTCTCAGCTACAGGTATGTGAGAGGGACCCTGAGTTTGTGGCCTCAAGTGGAATGGACACCGAGATGCTCTGACTTGAAGTAAGGCCGGATATCCCTGCAGTGAATTGAATGCAGGCTAGTCTTGCATCCCCCAAGACGAAGGGATTTCTGAATCCCCTGCGGAGACCACAGAGAAAGACCTAGTCCTCCGCCTCAACGCGAACGGAGGCCTCACATCCTTTGAAAACTCAACAGGTCCGCGGAGATCAATGCTTCCAAAGGAGACGATGCCTGACTCCTCTTGAAAATGGATAGGAGTCCCAGGATCCCTGTGGCACGTGGAAAGGGACACTGGGTCTCGCGCCTCACATGGAGCCGCGTCCCAATTGCCATGCCAAGACTCGAGGAGAATCTCGAGGTGTCCCTCGCACCTAGGCAGGAACCCTGACGTCGCTGAACAAACACGTGTCTGGAAGGGCCCTCCCCGTCGTAACTCGAGAATATACCCCAGGTTCCGGCCGCAACTCGAGAAAAACCATGAGACTTCCCCGTCGCCGCGAGATGAGGCCCGATTCCCCTGCACTGCGTGCAGAGCAATTCCGTGTTCCACATCAAACATGAAAGGATCCTTGATTTCCTTGATGGCACTCCAGAGAAAACCCAAGATCATTTTCTCAAATCTAGAGAGATCCTGAGGTCACTGGAGCAACACGAAAGGGCTCCGTGGACCCCAAATCAACTCGAGATGAGAGCTTTTCCCTGGCTTCGACTCAAGAGGAATAGCACCTTTCCACAAGCACCTCAAGAGGAGGCTTCTCTCAGCTACAGGTATGTGAGAGGGACCCTGAGTTTGTGGTCTCAAGTGGAATGGACACCGAGATGCTCTGACTCGAAGTAAGGCCGGATATCCCTGCAGTGAATTGGATGCAGGCTCGTCTTGCATCTCCCAAGACGAAGGGATGTCTGAATCCCCTGCTGAGACCACAGAGAAAGACCTAGTCCTCCGCCTCAACACGAACGGAGGCCTCACATCCTTTGAAAACTCAACAGGTCCGCGGAGATCAATGCTTCCAAAGGAGACGATGCCTGACTCCTCTTGAAAATGGATAGGAGTCCCAGGATCCCTGTGGCACGTGGAAAGGGACACTGGGTCTCGCGCCTCACATGGAGCCGCGTCCCAATTGCCATGCCAAGACTCGAGGAGAATCCCGAGGTGTCCCTCACACCTAGGCAGGAGTCCTGACGTCGCTGAACAAACACGTGTCTGGAAGGGCCCTCCCCGTCGTAACTCGAGAATATACCCCAGGTTCCGGCCGCAAGTCGAGAAAAACAATGAGACTTCCCCCTCGCCGCGAGATGAGGCCCGATGCCCCTGCACTGCGTGCAGAGCAATTCCGTGTTCCACATCAAACGTGAAAGGAGCCTTGATTTCCTTGATGGCACTCCAGAGAAAACCCAAGATCACTGTCTCAAGTCTAGAGGGATCCTGAGGTCACTGGAGCAACACGAAAGGGCTCCATGGACCCCAAATCAACTCGGGATGAGAGCTTAGTCCCTGGCTTCGTCTGAAGAGGAATACCAACTTTCCACAAGCACATCAAGAGGAGGCTTTTCTCAGCTACAGGTATGTGAGAGGGACCCTGAGTTTGTGGCCTCAAGTGGAATGGACACCGAGATGCTCTGACTTGTAGTAACGCCGGATATCCCTGCAGTGAATTGAATGCAGGCTAGTCTTGCATCCCCGAAGACGAAGGGATGTCTGAATCCCCTGCTGAGACCACAGAGAAAGACCTAGTCCTCGGCCTCAACACGAACGGAGGCCTCACATCCTTTGAAAACTCAACAGGTCCGCGGAGATCAATGCTTCCAAAGGAGACGATGCCTTACTCCTCTTGAAAATGGATAGGAGTCCCAGGATCCCTGTGGCACGTGGAAAGGGACACTGGGTCTCGCGCCTCACATGGAGCCGCGTCCCAATTGCCATGCCAAGACTCGAGGAGAATCCCGAGGTGTCCCTCACACCTAGGCAGGAGTCCTGACGTCGCTGAACAAACACGTGTCTGGAAGGGCCCTCCCCGTCGTAACTCGAGAATATACCCCAGGTTCCGGCCGCAACTCGAGAAAAACCATGAGACTTCCCCCTCGCCGCGAGATGAGGCCCGATTCCCCTGCACTGCGTGCAGAGCAATTCCGTGTTCCACATCAAACATGAAAGGATCCTTGATTTCCTTGATGGCACTCCAGAGAAAACCAAAGATCATTGTCTCAAATCTAGAGAGATCCTGAGGTCACTGGAGCAACACGAAAGGGCTCCGTGGACCACAAATCAACTCGAGATGAGAGCTTTTCCCTGGCTTCGACTCAAGAGGAATACCAACTTTCCACAAGCACCTCAAGAGGAGGCTTCTCTCAGCTACAGGTATGTGAGAGGGACCCTGAGTTTGTGGCCTCAAGTGGAATGGACACCGAGATGCTCTGACTCGAAGTAAGGCCGGATATCCCTGCAGTGAATTGGATGCAGGCTCGTCTTGCATCTCCTAAGACGAAGGGATGTCTGAATCCCCTGTGGAGACCACAGAGAAAGACCTAGTCGTCCGACACAACGCGACCGAAGGCCTCACATCCTTTGAAAACTCGAGAGGTCCGCAGAGATCAGTGCTTCCAAAGGAGACGATGCCTGCCTCCTCTTGAAAATGGATAGGAGTCCCAGGATCCCTGTGGCACGTGGAAAGGGACCCTGGGTCTCCCGCCTCACGTGGAGACGCGTCCCAATTGCCATGCCAAGACTCGAGGAGAATCCCGAGGTGTCCCTCGCACCTAGGCAGGAGTCCTGACGTCGCTGAACAAACACGTGTCTGGAAGGGCCCTCCCCGTCGTAACTCGAGAATATACCCCAGGTTCCGGCCGCAACTCGAGAAAAACCATGCGACTTCCCCCTCGCCGCGAGATGAGGCTCAATTCCCCTGCACTGCGTGCAGAGCAATTCCGTGTTCCACATCAAACGTGAAAGGAGCCTTGATTTCCTTGATGGCACTCCAGAGAAAACCCAAGATCACTGTCTCAAGTCTAGAGGGATCCTGAGGTCACTGGAGCAACACGAAAAGGCTCCCTGGACCACAAATCAACTCGAGATGAGAGCTTAGACCCTGGCTTCGACTCAAGAGGAATACCAACTTTCCACAAGCACCTCAAGAGGAGGATTCTCTCAGCTACAGGTATGTGAGAGGGACCCTGAGTTTGTGGCCTCAAGTGGAATGGACACCGAGATGCTCTGACTCGAAGTAAAGCCGGATATGCCTGCAGTGAATTGAATGCAGGCTCGTCTTGCATCTCCCAAGACGAAGGGATGTCTGAATCCCCTGTGGAGACCACAGAGAAAGTCCTAGTCCTCCGCTTCAACTCGACCGGAGGCCTCACATCCTTTGAAAACTCGAGAGGTCCGCGGTGATCAATGCTTCCAAAGGAGACGATGCCTGACTCCTTTTTAAATTGGATAGGAGTCCCAGGATCACTGTGGCACGTGGAAAGGGACCCTGGGTCTCCCGCCTCACGTGGAGACGCGTCCAATTGCCATGCCAAGACTCGAGGAGAATCCCGAGGTGTCCCTCGCACCTAGGCAGGAGTCCTGACGTCGCTGAACAAACACGTGTCTTGAAGGGCTCTCCCCGTCGTTACTCGAGAATATACCACAGGTTCCGGCCGCAACTCGAGAAAAACCATGAGACTTCCCCCTCGCCGCGAGATGAGGCCCGATTCCCCTGCACTGCGTGCAGAGCAATTCCGTGTTCCACATCAAACGTGAAAGTAGCCTTGATTTCCTTGATGGCACTGCAGAGAAAACCCAAGATCACTCTCTCAAGTATAGAGGGATCCTGAGGTCACTGGAGCAACATGAAAGGGCTCCGTGGATGCCAAATCAACTAGAGATGAGAGCTTAGTCCCTGGCTTCGACTCAAGAGGAATACCAACTTTCCACAAGCACCTCAAGAGGAGGCTTCTCTCAGCTACAGGTATGTGAGAGGGACCCTGAGTTTGTGGCCTCAAGTGGAATGGACACCGAGATGCTCTGACTGGAAGTAAGGCCGGATATCCCTGCAGTGAATTGAATGCAGGCCCGTCTTGCATCTCCCAAGACAAAGGGATGTCTGAATTCCCTGTGGAAACCACAGAGAAAGACCTAGTCCTCCGCCTCATTGCGAACCGAGGCCTCACATCCTTTGAAAACTCGAGAGGTCCGCGGAGATCAATGCTTCTAAAGGAGACGATGCCTGACTCCTCTTGAAAATGGATAGGAGTCCCAGGATCCCTATTGCACGTGAAAAGGGACCCTGGGTCTCCCGCCTCACGTGGAGATGCGTCCCAATTGCTTTGCCAAGACTCGAGGAGAACCACGAGGTGTCAATCGCACATAGAAAGGAGTCCTGACGTCGCTGAACCAACACGTGTCTGGAAGGGCCCTCCCCGTCGTAACTCGAGAATATACCCCAGGTTCCGGCCGCAACTCGAGAATAACCATGAGACTTCCCCCTCGCCGCGAGATGAGGCCCGATTCCCCTGCACTGCGTGCAAAGCAATTCCGTGTTCCAAATCAAACCTGAAAGGAGCCTTGATTTCCTTGATGGCACTCCATAGAAAACCCAAGATCACTGTCTCAATTCTAGAGGGATCCTGAGGTCACTGGAGCAACAGGAAAGGGCTCCGTGGACCCCAAATCAACTCGAGATGAGAGCTTAGTCCCTGGCTTCGACTCAAGAGTCATACCAACTTTCCACAAGCACCTCAAGAGGAGGCTTCTCTCAGCTACAAGTATGTGAGAGGGACCCTGAATTTGTGGCCTCAAATGGAATGGACACGGAGATGCTCTGACACGAAGGAAGGCCGGATATCCCTGCAGTGAATTGAATGCATGCTCGCCTTGCATCTCCCAAGACGACGGGATGTCTGAATCCCCTGTGGAGACCACAGAGAAAGACCTAGTTCTCCGCCTCATCGCGACCGGAGGCCTCATATCCTTTGAAAACTCGAGAAGTCCGCTGAGATCAATACTTCCGAAGGAGCCGATGCCTGACTCCTCTTGAAAATGGATAGGAGTCCCAGCATAACTCTGGCACGTGCAAAGGGACTCTGGGTCTCCCGCCTCACGTGGAGACGCGTCCCAATTGCAATGCAAAGACTCGAGGAGAATCCCGAGGTGTCCCTCGCACCTAGGCAGGGGTCCTGACGTCGCTGAACAAACACGTGTCTGGAAGGGCCCTCCCCGTCGTAACTCGAGAATATACACCAGGTTCCGGCCGCAACTCGAGAAAAACCATGAGATTTCCCCCTCGCCGCGAGATGAGGCCCAATTCCCCTGCACTGCGTGCAGAGCAATTCCATGTTCCAGATCAAACGTGAAAGGAGCCTTGATTTCCTTGATGGCACTCCAGAGAAAACCCAAGATCACTGTCTCAAGTCTAGAGCAATCCTGAGGTCACTGGAGCAACACGAAAGTGCTCCGTGGACCCCAAATCAACTCGAGATGAGAGCTTAGTCCCTGGCATCGACTCAAGAGGAATACCAACTTTCCACAAGCACCTCAAGAGGAGGCTTCTCTCAGCTACAGGTATGTGAGAGGGACCCTGAGTTTGTGGCCTCAAGTGGAATGGACACCGAGATGCTCTGACTCGAAGTAAGGCCGGATATCCCTGCAGTGAATTGAATGCCGGCTCGTCTTGAATCTCCCAAGTCGAAGGGATGTCTGAATCCCCTGTGGAGACCACAGAGAAAGACCTAGTTCTCCGCCTCATCGCGAACGGAGGCCTCACATCCTTTGAAAACTCAAGACGTCCGCGGAAATCAATGCTTCCAAAGGAGACGATGCCTGACTCCTCTTGAAAATGGATAGGAGTCCCAGGATCTGTGTGGCACGTGGAAAGGGACACTGGGTCTCCCGACTCACATGGAGAGGCGTCCCAATTGCCATGCCAAGACTCGAGGAGAATCCCGAGGTGTCCCTCGCACCTAGGCAGGAGTCCTGACATCGCTGAATAAATACGTGTCTGGAAGGGCCCTCCCCCTCGTAACTCGAGAATATACCCCAGGTTCCGGCCGCAACTCGAGAAAAACCATGAGACTTCCCCCTCGCCGTGAGATGAGGCACGATTCCCCTGCACTGCGTGCAGAGCAATTCCGTGTTCCACATCAAACGTGAAAGGAGCCTTGATTTCCTTGATGGCACTCCAGAGAAAAGCCAAGATCACTGTCTCAAGTCTAGAGGGATCCTGAGGTCACTGGAGCAACACGAAAGAGCTCTGTGGACCCCAAATCAACTCGAGATGAGAGCTTAGTCCCTGGCTTCGACTCAAGAGGAATACCAACTTTCCACAAGCACCTCAAGAGGAGGCTTCTCTCAGCTACAAGTATGTGAGAGGGACCCTGAGTTTGTGGCCTCAAGTGGAATGGACACCGAGATGCTCTGACTCGAAGTAAGGCAGGATATCCCTGCAGTGAATTGAATGCAGGTTCGTCTTGCATCTCCCAAGACGAAGGGATGTCTGAATCCCCTGTGGAGACCACAGAGAAAGACCTAGTCCTCCGCCTCATCGAGACCGGAGGCCTCACATCCTTTGAAAACTCGAGAGGTCCGCGGAGATCAATGCTTCCAAAGGAGACGATGCCTGACTCCTCTTGAAAATGGATAGGAGTCCCAGGATCCCTGTGGCACGTGGGAAGGGACCCTGGGTCTCCCGCCTCACGTGGAGACGCGTCCCAATTGCCATGCCAAGACTCGAGGAGAATCCCGAGGTGTCCCTCGCACCTAGGCAGGAGTCCTAACGTCGTTGAACAAACACGTGTCTGGAAGGGCCCTCCCCTTCCAACTCGAGAATATACCACAGGTTCCGTCCGCAACTCGAGAAAAACCATGAGACTTCCCCCTCGCCGAGAGATGAGGCCCGATTCCCCTGCACTGCATGCAGAGCATTCCGTGTTCCACATCAAACGTGAAAGGAGCCTTGATTTCCTCGATGGCACTCCAGAGAAAACCCAAGATCACTGTCTCAAGTCTAGAGGGATCCTGAGGTCACTGGAGCAACACGAAAGGGCTCCCTGGACCCCAAATTAACTCGAGATGAGAGCTTAGTCCCTGGCTTGGACTCAAGAGGATTACCAACTTTCCACAAGCACCTCAAGAGGAGGCTTCTCTCAGCTACAGGTATGTGAGAGGGACCCTGAGTTTGTGGCCTCAAGTGGAATGGACACCGAGATGCTCTGACTCGAAGTAAGGCCGGATATTCCTGCAGTGAATTGAATGCAGGCTCGTCTTGCATCTACCAAGACGAAGGGATGTCTGAATCCACTGTGGAGACCACAGAGAAGACCTAGTTCTCCACCTCTTCACGACTGGAGGCCTCACATCCTTTGAAAACTCGAGAGGTCTGGGGAGATCAATGCTTCCAAAGGAGACGATGCCTGACTCCTCTTGAAAATGGATAGGAGTCCCAGGATCCCTGTGGCACGTGGAAAGGGACCCTTGGTCTCACGCCTCACGTGGAGACGCGTCCCAATTGCCATGCAAAGACTCGAGGAGAATCCCGAGGTGTCTCTCACACCTAGGCAGGAGTCCTGACGTCGCTGAACAAACCGGTGTCTGGAAGGGCCCTCCCCGTCGTAACTCGAGAATATAAATCAGGTTCCGGCCGCAACTCGAGAAAAAATATGAGACTTCCCCCTCGCCGCGAGATGAGGCCCGATTCCCCTGCACTGCGTGCAGAGCAATTCCGTGTTCCACATCAAACGTGAAAGGAGCCTTGATTTCCTTGATGGCACTCCAGAGAAAACCCAAGATCACTGTCTCAAGTCCAGAGGGATCCTGAGGTCACTGGAGCAACACGAAAGGGGTCCGTGGACCCCAAATCAACTCGAGATGAGAGCTTAGTCCCTGGCTTCGACTCAATAGGAATACCAACTTTCCACAAGCACCTCAAGAGGAGGCTTTTCTCAGCTACAGGTATATGAGAGGGACCCTGAGTTTGTGGAATCAAGTGGAATGGACACCGAGATTCTCTGACTTGAAGTAAGGTCGGATATCCCTGCTGTGAATTGAATGCACCTCATCTTTCATCTCCCAAGACGAAGGGATGTCTGAATCCCCTGTGGAGACCACAGAGAAAGAACTAGTCCTCCGCCTCAACGCGAACGGAGGCCTCACATCCTTTGAAAACTCGAGAGGTCCGGGCAGATCAATGCTTCCAAAGGAGACGAGGCCTGACTCCTCTTGCAAATGGATAGAAGTCCCAGGATCCCTGTGGCACGTGGAAAGGGACACTGGGCCTCGCGCCTCATGTGGAGCCGCGTCCCAATTGCCATGCCAAGACTCGAGGAGAATCCCGAGGTGTCCCTCGCACCTAGGCAGGAGTCCTGACGTCGCTGAACAAACACGTGTCTGGAAGGGCCCTCCCCGTCGTAACTCGAGAATATAAATCAGGTTCCGGCCGCAACTCGACAAAAAATATGAGACTTCCCCCTCGCCGCGAGATGAGGCCCGATTCCCCTGCACTGCGTGCAGAGCAATTCCGTGTTCCACATCAAACGTGAAAGGAGCCTTGATTTCCTTGATGGCACTCCAGAGAAAACCCAAGATCACTGTCTCAAGTCTAGAGGGATCCTGAGGTCACTGGAGCAACACGAAAGGGGTCCGTGGACCCCAAATCAACTCGAGATGAGAGCTTAGTCCCTGGCTTCGACTCAAGAGGAATACCAACTTTCCACAAGCACCTCAAGAGGAGGCTTTTCTCAGCTACAGGTATATGAGAGGGACCCTGAGTTTGTGGAATCAAGTGGAATGGACACCGAGATTCTCTGACTTGAAGTAAGGCCGGATATCCCTGCTGTGAATTGAATGCAGGCTCATCTTTCATCTCCCAAGACGAAGGGATGTCTGAATCCCCTGTGGAGACCACAGAGAAAGACCTAGTCCTCCGCCTCAACGCGAACGGAGGCCTCACATCCTTTGAAAACTCGAGAGGTCCGGGCAGATCAATGCTTCCAAAGGAGACGAGGCTTGACTCCTCTTGCAAATGGATAGAAGTCCCAGGATCCCTGTGGCACGTGGAAAGGGACACTGGGCCTCGCGCCTCACGTGGAGCCGCGTCCCAATTGCCATGCCAAGACTCGAGGAGAATCCCGAGGTGTCCCTCGCACTTAGGCATGAGTCCTGACGTCGCTGAACAAACACGTGTCTGGAAGGGCCCTCCCCGTCCTAACTCGAGAATATAAATCAGGTTCCGGCCGCAACTCGAGAAAAAATATGAGACTTCCCCCTCGCCGCGAGATGAGGCCCGATTCCCCTGCACTGCGTGCAGAGCAATTCCGTGTTCCACATCAAACGTGAAAGGAGCCTTGATTTCCTTGATGGCACTCCAGAGAAAAGCCAAGATCACTGTCTCAAGTCTAGAGGGATCCTGAGGTCACTGGAGCAACACGAAAGGGCTCCGTGGACCCCAAATCAACTCGAGATGAGAGCTTAGTCCCTGGCTTCGACTCAAGAGGAATACCAAATTTCCACAAGCACATCAAGAGGAGGCTTTTCTCTGCTACAGGTATGTGAGATGGACCCTGAGTTTGTGGCCTCAAGTGGAATGGACACCGATATGCTCTGACTTGAAGTAAGGCCGGATATCCCTGCAGTGAATTGAATGCAGGCTAGTCTTGCATCCCCCAAGACGAAGGGATGTCTGAATCCCCTGCGGAGACCACAGAGAAAGACCTAGTCCTCCGCCTCAACGCGAACGGAGGCCTCACATCCTTTGAAAACTCAACAGGTCCGCGGAGATCAATGCTTCCAAAGGAGACGATGCCTGACTCCTCTTGAAAATGGATAGGAGTCCCAGGATCCCTGTGGCACGTGGAAAGGGACACTGGGTCTCGCGCCTCACGTGGAGCCGCGTCCCAATTGCCATGCCAAGACTAGAGGAGAATCTCGAGGTGTCCCTCGCACCTAGGCAGGAGTCCTGACGTCGCTGAACAAACACATGTCTGGAAGGGCCCTCCCCGTCGTAACTCGAGAATATACCCCAGGTTCCGGCCGCAACTCGAGAAAAACCATGAGACTTCCCCGTCGCCGCGAGATGAGGCCCGATTCCCCTGCACTGCGTGCAGAGCAATTCCGTGTTCCACATCAAACGTGAAAGGATCCTTGATTTCCTTGATGGCACTCCAGAGAAAACCCAAGATCACTGTCTCAAGTCTAGAGGCATCCTGAGGTCACTGGAGCAACACGAAAGGGGTCCGTGGACCCCAAATCAACTCGAGATGAGAGCTTTTCCCTGGCTTCGACTCAAGAGGAATAGCACCTTTCCACAAGCACCTCAACAGGAGGCTTCTCTCAGCTACAGGTATGTGAGAGGGACCCTGAGTTTGTGGCCTCAAGTGGAATGGACACCGAGATGCTCTGACTCGAAGTAAGGCCGGATATCCCTGCAGTGAATTGGATGCAGGCTCGTCTTGCATCTCCCAAGACGAAGGGATGTCTGAATCCCCTGTGGAGACCACAGAGAAAGACCTCGTTCTCCGCCTCATAGCGACCGGAGGCCTCACATCCTTTGAAAATTCGAGAGGTCCGCGGAGATCAATGCTTCCAAAGGAGACGAAGCCTGACTCCTCTTGAAAATGGATACTAGTCCCAGGATCCCTGTGGCACATGGAAAGGGACCCTGGGTCTCCCGCCTCACGTGGAGACGCGTCCCAATTGCCATGCCAAGACTCGAGGAGATTCCCGAGGTGTCCCTCGCACCTAGGCAGGAGTCCTGTCGTCGCTGAACAAACACGTGTCTGGAAGGGCCCTCCCCGTTGTAACTCGAGAATATACCCCAGGTTCAGGCCGCAACTCGAGAGAAAACATGAGACTTCCCCCTCGCCTCGAGATGAGGCCAGATTCCCCTGCACTGCGTGCAGAGCAATTCCGTGTTTCACATCAAACGTGAAAGGAGCCTTGATTTCCTTGATGGCACTCCAGAGAAAACCCAAGATCACTGTCTCAAGTCTAGAGGGCTCCTGAGGTCACTGGAGCAACACGAAAGGGCTCCGTGGACCCCAAATCAACTCGAGATGAGAGCTTAGTCCCTGGCTTCGACTCAAGAGGAATACCAACTATCCACAAGCCCCTGAAGAGTTGGCTTCTCTCAGCCACAGGTATGTGAGAAGGACCCTGAGTTTGTGGCCTCAAGTGGAATGGACACCGAGATGCTCTGACTCGAGGTAAGGCCGAATATCCCTGCACTGAATTGAATGCAGGCTCGTCTTGCATCTCTCAAGACGAAGGGATGCCTGAATCCCCTGTGGAGACCACAGAGAAAGACCTAGTCCTCCGCCTCAACGCGACCGGAGGCCTCACATCCTTTGAAAACTCGAGAGGTCCGCGGAGATCAATGCTTCCAAAGGAGACGATGCCTGACTCCTCTTGAAAATGGATAGGCGTCCCAGGATCCCTGTGGAACGTGGAAAGGGACCATGGGTCTCCCGCCTCACGTGGAGACGCGTCCCAATTGCCATGCCAAGACTCGAGGAGAATCCCGAGGTGTCCCTCGCACCTAGGCAGGAGTCCTGACGTCGCTGAACAAACACGTGTCTGGAAGGGCCCTCCCCGTCGTAACTCGAGAATATACCCCAGGTTCCGGCCGCAACTCGAGAAAAACAATGAGACTTCCCCCTCGCCGCGAGATGAGGCCCGATTCCCCTGCACAGCGTGCAGAGCAATTCCTTGTTCCACATCAAACGAGAAAGGAGCCTTGATTTCCTTGATGGAACTCCAGAGAAAACCCAAGATCACTGTCTCAAGTCTAGAGGGATCCTGAGGTCACTGTAGCAACACGAAAGGGCTCCGTGGACCCCAAATCAACTCGAGATGAGAGCTTAGTCCCTGGCTTCGACTCAAGAGGAATACGAACTATCCACAAGCCCCTGAAGAGTTGGCTTCTCTCAGCCACAGGTATGTGAGAAGGACCCTGAGTTTGTGGCCTCAAGTGGAATGGACACCGAGATGCTCTGACTCGAAGTAAGGCCGGATATCCCTGCAGTGAATTGAATGCAGGCTCGTCTTGCATCTCCCAAGACGAAGGGATGTCTGAATCCCCTGTGGAGACCACAGAGAAAGACCTAGTTCTCCGCCTCAACGCGACCGGAGGCCTCACATCCTTTGAAAACTCGAGAGGTCCGCGGAGATCAATGCTTCCAAAGGAGACGATGCCTGACTCTTCTTAAAAATGGATAGGAGTCCCAGGATCCCTGTGGCATGTGGAAAGGGACCCTGGGATTCCCGCCTCACGTGGAGACGCATCCCAATTGCCATGCCAAGATTCGAGGAGAATCCCGAGGTGTCCCTCGCACCTAGGCGGGAGTCCTGACGTCGCTGAACAAACACGTGTCTGGAAGGGCCCTCCCCGTCGTAACTCGAGAATATACCCCAGGTTCCGGCCGGAACTCGAGAAAAACCATGAGACTTACCCATCGCCGCGACATGAGGCACGATTCCCCTGCACTGCGTGCAAAGCAATTTCGTGTTCCACATCAAAAGTGAAAGGAGCCTTGATTTCCTTGATGGCACTCCAGAGAAAACCCAAGATCACTGTCTCAAGTCTAGAGGGATCCTGAGGTCACTGGAGCAACACGAAAGGGCTCCGTGGACCCCAAATCAACTCGACATGAGAGCATAGTCCCTGGCTTCGACTCAAGAGGAATATCAATTTTCCACAAGCACGTCAAGAGGAGGCGTCTCTCATCTACAGTTATGTGAGAGGGACCCTGAGTTTGTGGCCTCAAGTGGAATGGACACCGAGATGCTCTGACTCGAAGTAAGGCCGAATATCCCTGCAGTGAATTGAATGCAGGCTCGTCTTGCATCTCCCAAGACGAAGGGATGTCTGAATCCCCTGTGGAGACCACAGAGAAAGACCTAGTTCTCCGCCTCCTAGCGACCAGAGGCCTCACAACCTTTGAAAACTCGAGAGGTCCGCGGAGATCAATGCTTCCAAAGGAGACGATGCCTGACTCCTCTTGAAAATGGATAGGAGCCCCAGGATCCCTGTGGCACGTGGAAAGGGACCCTGGGTCTCCTGCCTCACGGGGAGACGCGTCCCAATTGCCATGCCAAGACTCGAGGAGAATCCCGAGGTGTCCCTCGCACCTAGGCAGGAGTCTTGACGTTGCTGAACAAACACGTGTCTGGAAGGGCCCTCCCCGTCGTAACTCGAGAATATACCGCAGGATCCGTCCGCACCTCGAGAAAAACCATGAGACTTCCCCATCGCCCCGAGATGAGGCCCGATTCCATGCACTGCGTGCAGAGCAATTCCATGTTCCACATCAAATGTGAATGGAGCCTTGATTTCCTTGATGGCACTCCAGAGAAAACCCAAGATCACTGTCTCAAGTCTAGAGGGATCCTGAGTTAACTGGAGCAACACGAAAGGGCTCCGTGGACCCCAAGTCAACTCGAGATGAGAGCTTAGTCCCTGGCTTCGACTCAAGAGGAATACCAACTTTCCACAAGCACCTCAAGAGGAGGCTTCTCTCAGCTACAGGTATGTGAGAGGGACCCTGAGTTTGTGGCCTCAAGTGGAATGGACACCGAGATGCTCTGACTCGAAGTAAGGCCGCATATCCCTGCAGTGAATTGAAAGCAGTTTTGCCTTTCATCTCCCAAGACGAAGGGATCTCTGAATCCCCTCCGGAGACCACAGAGAAAGAACTATTTCTCCGCCTCATCGCGACCGGAGGCCTCACATCCTTTGAAAATTGGAGAGGTCCGCCGATATCAATGCTTCCAAAGGAGACGATGCCTGCCTCCTCTTGAAAATGGATAGGAGTCCAGCATCCCTGTGGCACGTGGAAAGGGACCCTGGGTCTCCCGCCTCACGTGGAGACGCGTCCCAATTGCCATGCCAAGACTCGAGGAGAATCCCGAGGTGTCCCTCGCACCTAGGCAGGAGTCCTGACGTCGCTGAACAAACACGTGTCTGGAAGGGCCCTCCCCGTTGTAACTCGAGAATATACCCCAGGTTCTGGCTGCAACTCGAGAAAAACCATGAGACTTCCCCCTCGCCGCGAGATGAGGCCCGATTCCCCTGCACTGCGTGCGGAGCAATTCCGTGTTCCACATCAAAAGTGAAAGGATCCTTGATTTCCTTGATGGCACTCCAGAGAAAACCCAAGATCACTGTCTCAAGTTTAGAGGGATCCTGAGGTCACTCGAGCAACACGAAAAGCCTCCGTGGACCCCAAATCAACTCGAGATGAGAGCTTAGTCCCTGGCTTCGACACAAGAGGAATACCAACTTTCCACAAGCACCTCAAGAGGACGCTTCTCTCAGCTACAGGTATGTGAGAGGGACCCTGAATTTGTGGCCTCAAGTGTAATGGACACCGAAATGCTCTGACTCGAAGTAAGGCCGGATATCCCTGCAGTGAATTGAATGCAGGCTCGTCTTGCATCTCCCAAGACGAAGGGATGTCTGAATCCCCTGTGGAGACGACAGAGAAAGACCTAGTCCTCCGCCTCATCGCGACCGGATGCCTCACATCCTTTGAAAACTCGAGAGGTCTGCGGAGATCATTGCTTCCAAAGAGACGTTGCCTGACTCCTCTTGAAAATGGATAGGAGTCCCAGGATCACTGTGGCACGTGGAAAGGGACCCTGGGTCTCCCGCCTCACGTGGAGACGCGTCCCCATTGCCATACCAAGACTCGAGTAGAATCCCGAGGTTTCCCTCGCACCTAGGCCGGAGTCCTGACGTCGCTGAACAAACACGTGTCTGGAAGGGCTCTCCCCGTCGTAACTCGAGAATATACCCCAGGTTCCGGCCGCAACTCGAGAAAAACCATGAGACTTCCCCCTCGCCGCGAGATGAGGCCCGATTCCCCTGCCCTGCGTGCAGAGCAATTCCGTATTCCACATCAAAATTGAAAGGAGTCTTGATTTCTTTGATGGCACTCCAGAGAAAACCCAAGATCACTGTCTCAAGTCTAGAGGGATCCTGAGGTCACTGTAGCAACACGAAAGGGCTCCGTGGACACCACATCAACTCGAGATGAGAGCTTAGTCCCTGGCTTCAACTCAAGAGGAATACCAACTTTCCACAAGCACCTCGAGAGGAGGCTTCTCTCAGCTACAGGTAAGTGAGAGGGCCCCTGAGTTTGTGGCCTCAAGTGGAATGGACACCGAGATGCTCTGACTCGAAGTAAGGCCGGATATGCCTGCAGTGAATTGAATGCAGGCTCCTCTTGCATCTCCCAAGACGAAGGGATGTCTGAATCCCCTGTGGAGACCACAGAGAAAGACCTAGTTCTCCGCCTCCTAGCGACCAGAGGCCTCACAACCTTTGAAAACTCGAGAGGTCCGCGGAGATCAATGCTTCCAAAGGAGACGATGCCTGACTCCTCTTGAAAATGGATAGGAGTCCCAGGATCCCTGTGGCACGCCGAAAGGGACCCTGGGTCTCCCGCCTCACGTGGACATGCGTCCCAATTGCCATGCCAAGACTCGAGGAGAATCCCGAGGTGTCCCTCGCACCTAGGCAGGAGTCCTGACGTCGCTGAACAAACACGTGTCTGGAAGGGCCCTCCCCGTCGTAACTCGAGAATATACCCCAGGTTCCGGCCGCAACTCGAGAAAAACCATGAGACTTCCCCCTCGCCGCGAGATGAGGCCCTATTCCCCTGCAGTGCGAGCAGAGCAATTCCGTGTTCCACATCAAACGTGAAAGGAGCCTTGATTTCCTTGATGGCACTCTAGAGAAAACCCAAGATCACTGTCTCAAGTCTAGAGGGATGCTGAGGTCACTGGAGCAACACGAAAGGGCTCCGTGGACCCCAAATCAACTCGAGATGAGAGCTTAGTTCCTGGCTTCGACTCAAGAGGAATACCAACTTTCCACAAGCACCTCAAGAGGAGGCTTCTCTCAGCCACAGGTATGTGAGAAGGACCCTGAGTTTGTGGCCTCAAGTGGAATGGACACAGAGATTCTCTGACTCGAAGTAAGGCCGGATATCCCTGCAGTGAATTGAATGCAGGCTTGTCTTGCATCTCCCAAGACGAAGGGATGTCTGAATCCCCTGTGGAGACCACAGAGAAAGACCTAGTTCTCCGCCTCATCGCGACCGGAGGCCTCATATCCTTTGAAAACTCGAGAGGTCCGCGGAGATCAATGCTTCCAAAGGAGACGATGCCTGACTCCTCTTGAAAATGGATAGGAGTCCCAGGATCCGTGTGGCACGTGGAAAGGGACACTGGGTCTCCCGCCTCACTTCGAGACGCGTCCCAATTGCCATTCCAAGAGTCGAGGAGAATCCCGAGGTGTCCCTCGCACCTAGGCAGGAGTCCTGACGTCGCTGAACAAACACGTGTCTCGAAGGGCCCTCGCCGTCGTAACTCGAGAATATAGCGCAGGTTCCGGCCGCATCTCGAGAAAAACCATGAGACTTCCCCTCGCCACAACATGAGGCCCGATTCCCCTGCACTGCGTGCAGAGCAATTCCGTGTTCCACATCAAACGTGAAAGGAGCCTTGATTTCCTTGATGGCACTCCAGAGAAAACCCAAGATCACTGTCTCAAGTATAGAGGGATCCTGAGGTCAATGGAGCAAAACGAAAGGGCTCCGGGGACCCCAAATCAACTCGAGATGAGAGCTTAGTCCTTCGCTTTAACTCAAGGGGAATACCAACTTTCAACAAGCACATCAAGAGGAGGCTTCTCTCAGCTACAGGTATGTGAGAGGGACCATGAGTTTCTGGCCTCAAGTCGAATGGACACCGAGATGCTCTGACTCGAAGTAAGGACAGATATCCCTGCAGGGAATTGTATGCAGGCTCGTCTTCCATCTCCCAAGACGAAGGGATGTCTGAATCAACTGTGGAGACAACAGAGAAAGACCTAGTTCTCGCCACATCGCGACTGGAGGCCTCACATCCTTTGAAAACTCGAGAGGTTCGCGGAGATCAATGCTTCCAAAGGAGAGGATGCCTGACTCCTCTTGAAAATGGATAGGAGTCCCAGGATCCGTGTGGCACGTTGAAAGGGACACTGGGTCTCCTGCCTCACGTGGAGTCGCGTCCCCATTGCCATGCCAAGACTCGAGGAGAATCCCGAGGTGTCCTCCCACCTAGGCAGGAGTCCTTACGTCGCTGAACAAACACGTGTCTGGAAGGGCCCTCCCCGTCGTAACTCAAGAATATACCCCAGGTTCCGGCCGCAGCTAGAGAAAAACCATGAGACTTCCCCCTCACCGCGAGATGAAGCCCGATTCCCCTGCACTGCATGCAGAGCAACTCCGTGTTCCACATCAAACGAGAAAGGAAACTTGATTTCCTTGATGGCACTCCAGAGAAAACCCAAGATCACTGTCTCAAGGCTAGAGGGATCCTGAGGTCACTGGAGCAACACGAAAGGGCTCCATGGACCCCAAATCAACTCTAGATGAGAGTTTAGTCCCTGGCTTCGACTCAAGAGGACTACCAACTTTCCACAAGCACATTAAGAGGAGGCTTCTCTCAGCTACAGGTATGTGAGAGGGAACCTGAATTTGTGGCCTCAAGTGGAATGGACACCGAGATGCTCTGACTCGAAGTAAGGCTGGATATCCCTGCAGTGAATTGAATGCAGGCTCGTCTTGCATCTCCCAAGACGACGGGATGTCTGAATCCCCTGTGGAGACGACAGAGAAAGACCTAGTCCTCCGCCTCATCGTGACCGGAGGCCTCACATCCTTTGAAAACTCGAGAGGTTCGCGGAGATCAATGCTTCCAAAGGAGACGATGCCTGACTCTTCTTGAAAATAGATAGGAGTCCCAGGATCGGTGTGGCACGTGGAAAGGGACACTGGGTCTCCCGCCTCACGTGGAGTCGCGTCCCCATTGCCATGCCAAGACTCGAGGAGAATCCCGAGGTGTCCCTCGCACCTAGGCAGGAGTCCTGACGACGCTGAACAAACACATGTCTGGAAGGGCCCTCCCTTTCATAACTCAAGAATATACCCCAGGTTCCGACCGCATCTCGAGAAAAACCATGAGACTTCCCCCTCGCCGCGACATGAGGCCCGATTCCCCTGCACTGCGTACAGAGCAATTCCGTGTTCCACATCAAACGTGAATGGAGCCTTGATTTCCTTGATGGCACTCCACAGAAAACCCAAGATCACTGTCTCAAGGCTAGAGGGATGCTGAGGTCACTGGAGCAACACGAAAGGGCTCCGTGGACCCCAAATCAACTCGAGATGAGAGCTTAGTCCCTGGCTTCGACTCAAGAGGAATACCAACTTTCCACAAGCACCTCAAGAGGAGGCTTCTCTCAGCTACAGGTATGTGAGAGGGAACTTGAGTTTGTGGCCTCAAGTGGAATGGACACCGAGATGCTCTGACTCGAAGTAAGGCCGGATATCCCTGCAGTGAATTGAACGCAGGCTCGTCTTGCATCTCCCAAGACGAAGGGATGTCTGAATCCCCTGTGGAGACGACAGCGAAAGACCTAGTCCTCCGCCTCATCGCGACAGGAGGCCTCACATCCTTTGAAAACTCGAGAGGTCTGCGAATATCAATGCTTCCCAAGGAGACGATGCCTGACTCCTCTTGAAAATGGATAGGAGTCGCAGGATCCCTGTGGCACGTGGAAAGGGACCCTGGGTCTCCCGCCTCACGTGGAGTCGCGTCCCCATTGCCATGCCAAGACTCGAGGAGAATCCCGAGGTGTCCCTCGCACCTAGGCAGGAGTCCTGACGTCGCTGAACAAACACGTGTCTGGAAGGGCCCTCCCCGTCGTAACTCGAGAATATACCCCAGGTTCCGGCCGCAACTCGAGAAAAACCATGAGACTTCCCCCTCGCCGCGAGATGAGGCCCGATTCCCCTGCACTGCATGCAGAGCAATTCCGTGTTCCACATCAAACATGAAAGGAGCCTTGATTTCCTTGATGGCACTCCAGAGAAAACCCAAGATCACTGTCTCAAGTCTAGAGGGATCCTGAGGTCACAGGAGCAACACGAAATTTCTCTGTGGACCCCAAATCAACTCGAGATGAGAGCTTAGTTCCTGGCTTACACTCAAGAGGAATACCAACTTTCCACAAGCACCTCAAGAGGAGGCTTCTCTCAGCTACAGGTATGTGAGAGGGACCCTGAGTTTGTGGCCTCAAGTGGAATGGACACCGAGATGCTCTGACTCGAAGTAAGGCCGGATATCCCTGCAGTGAATTGAATGCAGGCTCGTCTTGCATCTCACAAGAAGAAGGGATGTCTGAATCCGCTGTGGAGACCACAGAGAAAGACCCAGTCCTCCGCCTCATCGCGACCGGAGGCCTCACATCCTTTGAAAAGTCGAGAAGTCCGCGGAGATCAATGCTTCCAAAGGAGACGATGCCTGACTCCTCTTGAAAATGGATAGTAGTCCCAGGATCGCTGTGGCACGTGGAAAGGGACCCTGGGTCTCCCGCCTCACGTGGAGTCGCGTCCCAATTGCCATGCCAAGACTCGAGGAGAATTCCGAGGTGTCCCTCGCACCTAGGCAGGAGTCCTGACGTTGCTGAACAAACACGTGTCTGGAAGGGCCCTCCCCGTCGTAACTCGAGAATATACGCCAGGGTCCGACGGCAACTCGAGTAAAACCATGAGACTTCCCCCTCGCTCCGAGATGAGGCCCGATTCCGTGCCCTGCGTGCAGAGCAATTCCGTGTTCCACATCAAATGTGAACGGAGCCTTGATTTCCTTGATGGCACTCCAGAGAAAACCCAAGATCACTGTCTCAAGTCTAGAGGGATTCTGAGGTTACTGGAGCAACACGAAAGGGCTCCGTGGACCCCAAATCAAATCGAGATGAGAGCTTAGTCCCTGGCTTCGACTCAAGAGGAATACCAACTTTCCACAAGCACCTCAAGAGGAGGCTTCTCTCAGCTACAGGTATGTGAGAGGGACCCTGAGTTTGTGGCCTCAAGTGGAATGGACACAGAGATTCTCTGACATGAAGTAAGGCCGGATATCCCTGCAGTGAATTGAATGCAGGCTTGTCTTGTATCTCCCAAGATGAAGGGATGTCTGAGTCCCCTGTGGAGACCACAGAGAAAGACCTAGTTCTCCGCCTCATCGCGACCGGAGGCCTCACATCCTTTGAAAAGTCGAGAGGTCCACGGAGATCAATGCTTCCAAAGGAGACGATGCCTGACTCCTCTTGAAAATGGATAGGAGTCCCAGGATCCCTGTGGCACGTGGAAAGGGACCCTGGGTCTCCCGCCTCACGTGGAGACGCGTCCCAATTGCCATGCCAAGACTCGAGGAGAATCCCGAGGTGTCCCTCGCACCTAGGCATGAGTCCTGACGTCGCTGAACAAACACGTGTCTGGAAGGGCCCTCGCCGTCGTAACTCGAGAATATACCGCAGGTTCCGGCCGCATCTCGAGAAAAACCATGAGACTTCCCCTCGCCACAACATGAGGCCCGATTCCCCTGCACTGCGTGCAGAGCAATTCCGTGTTCCACATCAAACGTGAAAGGAGCCTTGATTTCCTTGATGGCACTCCAGAGAAAACCCAAGGTCACTGTCTCAAGTATAGAGGGATCCTGAGGTCAATGGAGCAACACGAAAGGGCTCCGTGGACCCCAAATCAACTCGAGATGAGAGCTTAGTCCCTGGCTTCAACTCAAGGGGAATACCAACTTTCAACAAGCACGTCAAGAGGAGGCTTCTCTCAGCTACAGGTATGTGAGAGGCACCATGTGTTTCTGGCCTCAAGTGGAATGGACACCGAGATGCCCTGACTCGAAGTAAGGACAGATATCCCTGCAGTGAATTGGATGCAGGCTTGTCTTGCATCTCCCAAGACGAAGGGATGTCTGAATCAACTGTGGAGACAACAGAGAAAGACCTAGTTCTCGCCACATCGCGACTGGAGGCCTCACATCCTTTGAAAACTCGAGAGGTCCGAGGAGATCAATGCTTCCAAAGGAAACGATGCCTGACTCCTCTTGAAAATGGATAGGATTCCCAGGACGCTGTGGCACGTGGAAAGGGACATTGGGTCTCCCGCCTCACCTGGAGACGCGTCCCAATTGCCATGCCAAGCCGCGGGGAGAATACCGAGGTGTCCATCGAACCTAGGCATGGGTCTGACGTCGCTGAACAAACACGTGTCTGGAAGGGAAACCCCCGTCGTAACTCGAGAATATACCCCAGGTTCCGGCCACAACTCGAAAAAAACCATGAGACTTCCCCCTCGCCGTGAGATGAGGCCCGATTCCCCTGCACTGCGTGCAGAGCAATACCGTGTTCCACATCAAACGTGAAAGGAGCCTTGATTTCCTTGATGGCACTCCAGAGAAAACCCAAGATCACTGTCTCAAGTCTAGAGGGATCCTGAGGTCACTGTATCAACACGAAAGGGCTCCGTGGAGCCCAAATCAACTCGAGATGAGAGCTTAGTCCCTGGCTTCGACTCAAGAGGAATACCAACTTTCCACAAGCACCTCAAGAGGAGGCTTCTCTCAGCTACAGGTATGTGAGAGGGACCCTGAGTTTGTGGCCTCAAGTGGAATGGACACCGAGATGCTCTGACTCGAAATAAGGCCGCATATCCCTGCAGTGAATTGAAAGCAGGCTTGCCTTTCATCTCCCAAGACGAAGGGATCTCTGAATCCCTTCTGGAGACCACAGGGAAAGAACTAGTTCTCCGCCTCTTCGCGACCGGAGGCCTCACATCCTTTGAAAATTCGAGAGGTCCACGGATATCAATGCTTCCAAAGGAGACAATGCCTGACTCCTCTTGAAAATGGATAGGAGTCCCAGGATCCCTGTGGCACGTGGAAAGGGACCCTGGGTCTCCTGCCTCACGTGGAGACGCTTCCCAATTGCCATGCCAAGATTCGAGGAGAATCCCGAGGTGTCCCTCGCACCTAGGCAGGAGTCCTGACTTCGCTGAACAAACACGTGTCTGGAAGTGCCCTCCCCGTCGTAACTCGAGAATATTCCCCAGGTTCTGGCTGCAACTCGAGAAAAACCATGAGACTTCCCCCTCGCCGCGAGATGAGGCCCGATTCCCCTGCACTGCGTGCGGAACAATTCCGTGTTCCACATCAAACGTGAAAGGATCCTTGATTTCCTTGATAGCACTCCAGAGAAAACCCAAGATCACTGTCTCAAGTCTAGAGGGATCCTGAGGTCACTGTAGCAACACGAAAGGGCTCCGTGGACCCCAAATCACCTCGAGATGAGACCTTAGTCCATGGATTCGACTCAAGAGGAATACCAACTTAACACAAGCACCTCAAGAGGAGGCTTCTCTCAGCTACAGGTATGTGAGAGGGACCCTGAGTTTGTGGCCTCAAGTGGAATGGACACCGAGATGCTCTGACTCGAAGTAAGGCCGGATATCCCTGCAGTGAATTGAATGCAGGCTCGTCTTGCATCTCCGAAGACGAAGGGATGTCTGAATCCCCTGTGGAGACCACAGAGAAAGACCTAGTTCTCGCCACATTGCGACCGGAATACTCACATCCTTTGAAAACTCGAGAGGTCCGCGGAGATCAATGCTTCCAAAGGAGACGATGCCTGACTCCTCTTGAAAATGGATAGGAGTCCCAGGATCCCTGTGGCACGTGGAAAGGGATCCTGGGTCTCCTGCCTCACGTGGAGCCGCGTCCCAATTGCCATGCCAAGACTCGAGGAGAATCCCGAGGTGTCCCTCGCACCTAGGCAGGAGTTCTGACGTCGCTGAACAAACACGTGTCTGGAAGGGCCCTCCCCGTCGTAACTCGAGAATATACCCCAGGTTCCAGCCGCAACTCGAGAAAAACCATGAGACTTCCCCCTCGCCGCGAGATGAGGCCCGATTCCCCTACACTGCGTGCAGAGCAATTCCGTGTTCCACATCAAACGTGAAAGGAGCCTTGATTTCCTTGATGGCACTCCAGAGAGTATCCAGGATCACTGTCTCAAGTCTAGAGGGATCCTGAGGTCACTGTAGCAACACGAAAGGGCTCCGTGGACCCCAAATCAACTCGAGATGAGAGCTTAATCCCTGGCTTCGACTTAAGAGGAATACCAACTTTCCACAAGCACCTCAAGGGGAGGCTTCTCTCAGCTACAGGTATGTGAGAGGGACCCAGAGTTTGTGGCCTCAAGTGGAATGGACACTGAGATGCTCTGAATAGAAGTAAGGCCGGATATCCCTGCAGTGAATTGAATGCAGGCTCGTCTTGCAACTCCCAATCCGAAGGGATGTCTGAATCCCCTGTGGAGACCACAGAGAAAGACCTAGTTCTCCACCTCATCGCGACCGGAGGCCTCACATCCGTTCAAAACTGGAGAGGTCTGCGGAGATCAATGCTTCCAAAGGAAACGATGCCTGACTCCTCTTGAAAATGGATAGGAGTCCCAGGACCCTGTGGCACGTGAAAAGGGACACTGCGTCTCCCGCCTCACCTGGAGACGCGTCCAAATTGCTATGCCAAGCCGCGGGGTGAATACCGAGGTGTCCATCGAACCTAGGCAGGAGTCCTGACGTCGCTGAACAAACACATGTCTGGAAGGGCCCTCCCCGTCGTAACTCGAGAATATACCCCAGGTTCCGGCCGCAACTCGAGAAAGAATATGAGACTTCCCCCTCGCCACGAGATGAGGCCCGATTCCCCTGCACTGCGTGCAGAGCAATTCCGTGTTCCACATCAAACATGAAAGGAGCCTTGATTTCCTTGATGGCACTCCAGAGAAACCCCAAGATCACTGTCTCAAGTATAGAGGGATCCTGAGGTCACTGGAGCAACACGAAAGGGCTCCGTGGACCCCAAATCAACTCGAGATGAGAGCTTAGTCCCTGGCTTCGACTCAAGAGGAATACCAACTTTCCACAAGCACCTCAAGAGGAGGCTTCTCTCAGCTACAGGTATGTGAGAGGGACCCTGAGTTTGTGGCCTCAAGTGGAATGGACACCGGGATGCTCGGACTCGAAGTAAGGCCGGATATCTCTGCAGTGAATTGAAAGCAGGCTCGTCTTTCATCTCCCAAGATGAAGGGATGTCTGAATCCGCTGTGGAGACCACAGAGAAAGAACTAGATCTCCACCTCATCGCGACCAAAGGCCTCACATCCTTTGAAAATTCGAGAGGTCCGCGGAGATCAATGCTTGCAAAGGAGACGATGCCTGACTCCTCTTGAAAATAGATAGGAGTCCCAGGATCCCTGTGGCACGTGGAAAGGGACCCTAGGTCTCCCGCCTCACGTGGAGACGCGTCCCAATTGCCATGCCAAGCCTCGGGGAGATACCGAGGTGTCCATCGAACGCAGGCATCGGTTCTGACGTCGCTGAACAAACACGTGTCTGGAAGGGCCCTCCCCGTCGTAACTCGAGAATATACCCCAGGTTCCGGCCGCAACTCGAGAAAAACCATAAGACTTCCCCCTCGCCGTGAGATGAGGACCGATTACCCTGCACTGCGTGCAGAGCAATTCCGTGTTCCACATCAATCGTGAAAGGAGCCTTGATTTCCTTGATGGCACTCCAGAGAAAACCCAAGATCACTGTCTCAAGTATAGAGGGATCCTGAGGTCAATGGAGCAACACGAAAGGGCTCCGTGGACCCCAAATCAACTCGAGATGAGAGCTTAGTCCCTGGCTTCAACTCAAGGGGAATACCAACTTTCAACAAGCACGTCAAGAGGAGGCTTCTCTCAGCTACAGGTATGTGAGAGGGACCATGAGTTTCTGGCCTCAAGTGGAATGGACACCGAGATGCTCTGACTCGAAGTAATGACAGATACCTGCAGTGAATTGGATGCAGGCTCGTCTTCCATCTCCCAAGACGAAGGGATGTCTGAATCCCCTGTGGAGACCACAGAGAAAGACCTAGTTCTCGCCACATTGCGACCGGAGTACTCACATCTTTGAAAACTCGAGAGGTCCGCGGAGATCAATGCTTCCAAAGGAGACGATGCCTGACTCCTCTTGAAAATGGATAGGAGTCCCAGGATCCCTGTGGCAAGTGGAAAGGGACACTGGGTCTCCCGCCTCACATGGAGATGCGTCCAAATTGCCATGCCAAGACTCGAGGAGAATGCCGAAGTGTCCCTCCCACCTAGGCCCGAGTCCTTGCGTCGCTGAACAAACACGTGTCTGGAAGGGCCTTCCCCGTCGTAACTCGAGAATATACCCCAGGTTTGGTCCGCAACTCGAGAAAAACCATGAGACTGCCCCCTCACTGCGTGATGAGGCCCGATTCCCCTACACTGCGTGCAGAGGAATTCCGTGTTCCACATCAAATGTGAACGGAGCCTTGATTTCCTTGATGGCACTCCAGAGAAAACCCAAGATCACTGTCTCAAGTCTAGAGGGATCCTGAGGTCACTGGAGCAACACGAAAGGGCTCCGTCGACCCCAAATCAACTCGAGATGAGAGCTTAGTCCCTGGCTTCAACTAAAGAGGAATACCAACTTTCCACCAGCACCTCAAGAGGAGGCTTCTCTCAGCTACAGGTATCTGAGAGGGATCCTGAATTTGTGGCCTCAAGTGGAATGGACACTGATATGCTCTGACTCGAAGTAAGGCCGGATATCCCAACAGTGAATTGAATGCAGGCTCGTCTTGCATCTCCCAAGACGAAGGGATGTCTGAATCCCCTTTGGAGACCACAGAGCAAGACCTAGCTCTCCGCTCATCGCGACCGGAGTCCTCACATCCTTTGAAAACTCAAGAGATCCACGGAGATCAATGCTTCCAAAGGAGACGATGCCTGACTCCTCTTGAAAATGGATAGGAGTCCCTGGATCCCTGTGGCACGGGGAAAGGGACACTGTTTCTCCCGCCTCATGTGGAGACGCGTCCCAATTGCCATGCCAAGACTCGAGGAGAATCCCGAGGTGTCCCTCGCACCTAGGCAGGAGTCCTGACGTCGCTGAACAAACACGTGTCTGGAAGGGCCCTCCCCGTCGTAACTTGAGAATATACCCCAGGTTCCGGCCGCACCTCAAGAAAAACCATGAGACTTCCCCCTCGCCGCGATATGAGGCCTGATTCCCCTGCACTGCGTGCAGAGCAATTCCGTGTTCCACATCAAACTTGAAAGGAGCCTTGATTTCCTTGATGGCACTCCAGAGAAAACCCAAGATCACTGTCTCAAGTCTAGAGGGATCCTGAGGTCACTGGAGCAACACGAATGGGCTCAGTGGACCCCAAATCAATTCGAGATGAGAGCTTAGTCCCTGGCATCGACTCAAGAGGAATACCAACTTTCCACAAGCACCTCAAGACGAGGCTTCTCTCAGCTACAGGTATGTGAGAGGGACCCTGAGTTTGTGGCCTCAAGTGGAATGGACACCGAGATACTCTGACTCGAAGTAAGGCCGGATATCCCTGCAGTGAATTGAATGCAGGCTCCTCTTGCATCTCCCAAGACGAAGGGATGTCTGAATCCCCTGTGGAGACTGCAGAGAAAGACCTAGTTCTCCGCCTCATCGCGGCCGGAGGCCTCACATCCTTTGAAAATTCTAGAGGTCCGCGGAGATCAATGCTTCCAAAGGAGACGATGCCTGACTCCTCTTGAAAATGGATAGGAGTTCCAGGACTCCTGTGGAACTTGGAAAGGGAACCTTGGTCTCCCGCCTCACGTGGAGATGCGTCCCAATTGCCATGCCAAGACTCGAAGAGAATACCGATGTGCCACTAGCACCTAGGCAGGAGTCCTGACGTCGCTGAACAAACACGTGTCTGGAAGGACCCTTCCCTTCTACCTCGAGAATATACCCCAGGGTCCGTCCGCAACTCAAGAAAACCCATGAGACTTCCCATTCGCCCCGAGATGAGGCCCGATTCCCTTGCACTGGGTGCAGAGCATTCCGTGTTCCACATCAAATGTGAACGGAGCCTTGATTTCCTTGATGGCACTCCAGAGAAAACCCAAGATCACTGTCTCAAGTCTAGAGCGATCCTGAGGTAACTGGAGCAATACGAAAATGCTCCATGGACCCTAAATCAACTCGAGATGAGAGCTTAGTCCCTGGCTTCGACCCAGGAAGAATACCAACTTTCCACAAGCACCACAAGAGGAGGCTTCTCTCAGCTACAGTTATGTGAGAGGGACCCTGAGTTTGTGGCCTCAAGTGGAATGGACACCGAGATGCTCTGACTCGAAGTAAGGCCGGATATCCCTGCAGTGAATTGAATGCAGGCTCGTCTTGCATCTCCCAAGACGAAGGGATGGCTGAATCACCTGTGGAGACCACAGAGAAAGACCTAGTTCTCCGCCTCATCGCGACCGGAGGCCTCACATCCTTTGAAAACTCGAGAGGTCGGCAGATATCAATGCTTCCAAAGGAGACGATGCCTGACTTCTCTTGAAAATGGATAGGAGTCCCAGGAGGCCTGTGGAACGTGGAAAGGGACCCTGGGTCTCCCGCCTCACGTGGAGATGCGTCCCAATTGCCATGCCAAGACTCGAGGAGAAGCCCGAGGTGTCCCTTGCACCTAGGCAGGAGTCCTGATGTCGCTCAACAAACACGTGTCTGGAAGGGCCCTCCCCGTGGTAACTCGAGAATATACCCCAGGTTCGGTCCGCAACTCGAGAAAAACCATGAGACTTCCCCCTCGCCGCGAGATGAGGCCCGATTACCCTGCACTGCGTGCAGAGTAATTCCGTATTCCATATCAAACGAGAAAGGAGCCTTGATTTCCTTGATGGCACTCCAGAGAAAACCCAAGACCACTGTCTCAATTCTAGAGGGATCCTGAGGTCACTGGAGCAACACGAAAGGGCTCCATGGACCCCAAATCAACTCGAGATGAGAGCTTAGTCCCTGGCTTCGACTCAAGAGGATTACCAATTTTCCACAAGCACCTCAAGAGGAGGCTTCTCTCAGCTAAAGGTATGTGAGAGGGACCCTGAGTTTGTGGCCTCTAGTGGACTGGACACCGAGATGCTCTGACTGGAAGTAAGGCCGGATATCCCTGCAGTGAATTGAATGCAGGCTCGTCTTGCATCTCCCAAGACGAAGGGATGTCTGATTCCCCTGTGGAGACCACAGAGAAAGACCTAGTTCTCCGCCTCATCGCGAACGGAGGCCTCACATCCTTTGAAAACTCGAGAGGTCCGCGGAGATCAATGCTTCCAAAGGAGACGATGCCTGACTCCTCTTGAAAATGGATAGGAGTCCCAGGATCCCTGTGGCACGTGGAAGGGGACACTGGGTCTCCCGCCTCACGTGGAGACGCGTCCCAATTGCCATGCCAAGACTCGAGGAGAATCCCGAGGTGTCCCTCGCACCTAGGCAGGAGTCCTGACGTCGCTGAACAAACAGGTGTCTGGAAGGGCCCTCCCCGTCGTAACTCGAGAATATAAATCAGGTTCCGGCCGCAACTCGAGAAAAAATATGAGACTTCCCCCTCGCCGCGAGATGAGGCCCGATTCCCCTACACTGCGTGCAGAGCAATTCCGTGTTCCACATCAAACGTGAAAGGAGCCTTGATTTCCTTGATGGCACTCCAGAGAAAACCCAAGATCACTGTCTCAAGTCTAGAGGGATCCTGAGGTCACTGGAGCAACACGAAAGGGCTCCGTTGACCCCAAATCAACTCGAGATGAGAGCTTAGTCCCTGGCTTCTACTCAAGAGGAATACCAACTTTCCACAAGCACTTCAAGAGGAGGCATTTCTCAGCTACAGGTATGTGAGAGGGACCCTGAGTTTGTGGCCTCAAGTGGAATGGACACCGAGATTCTCTGACTCGAAGTAAGGCCGGATATGCCTGCAGTGAATTGAATGCAGGCTCGTCTTGCATCTCCGAAGACGAAGGGATGTCTGAATCCCCTGTGGAGACCACCGAGAAAGACCTAGTCGTCCGCCTCAACGCGAACGGAGGCCTCACATCCTTTGAAAACTCGAGAGGTCCGGGCAGATCAGTGCTTCCAAAGGAGACGATGCCTGCCTCCTCTTGAAAATGGATAGGAGTCCCAGGATCCCTGTGGCACGGGGAAAGGGACCCTGGGTCTCCCGCCTCACGTGGAGACGCGTCCCAATTGCCATGCCAAGACTCGAGGAGAATCCCGAGGTGTCCCTCGCACCTAGGCAGGAGTCTTGACGTCGCTGAACAAACACGTGTCTGGAAGGGCCCTCCCCGTCGTAACTCCAGAATATACCCCAGGTTCCGGCCGCAACTCGAGAAAAACCATGAGACTTCCAGCTCGCCGCGAGATGAGGCCCAATTCCCCTGCACTGCGTGCAGAGCAATTCCGTGTTCCACATCAAACGTGAAAGGAGCCTTGATTTCCTTGATGGCACTCCAGAGAAAACCCAAGATCACTGTCTGAAGTCTAGAGGGATCCTGAGGTCACTGGAGCAACACGAAAGGGCTCCATGGACCCCAAATAAACTCGAGATGAGAGCTTAGTCCCTGGCTTCAACTCAAGAGGAATACCAACTTTCCACAAGCACCTCAAGAGGAGGATTCTCTCAGCTACAGGTATGTGAGAGGGACCCTGAGTTTGTGGCCTCAAGTGGAATGGACACCGAGATGCTCTGACTCGAAGTAAGGCCGGATATGCCTGCAGTGAATTGAATGCAGGCTCGTCTTGCATCTCCCAAGACGAAGGGATGTCTGAATCCCCTGTGGAGACCACAGAGAAAGTCCTCGTCCTCCGCCTCAACTCGACCGGAGGCCTCACATCCTTTGAAAACTCGAGAGGTCCGCGGTGATCAATGCTTCCAAAAGGAGACGATGCCTGACTCCATTTGAAATTGGATAGGAGTCCCAGGATCACTGTGGCACGTGGAAAGGGACACTGGGTCTCCCGACTCACATGGAGAGGCGTCCCAATTGCCATGCCAAGACTCGAGGAGAATCCCGAGGTGTCCCTCGCACCTAGGCAGGAGTCCTGACATCGCTGAATAAATACGTGTCTGGAAGGGCCCTCCCCATCGTAACTCGAGAATATACCTCAGGTTCCGGCCGCAACTCGAGAAAAACCATGAGACTTCCCCCTCGCCGTGAGATGAGGCCCGATTCCCCTGCACTGCGTGCAGAGCAATTCCGTGTTCCACATCAAACGTGAAAGGAGCCTTGATTTCCTTGATGGCACTCTAGAGAAAACCCAAGATCACTGTCTCAAGTCTAGAGGGATCATGAGGTCACTGTAGCAATACGAAAGGGCTCCGTGGACCCCAAATCAACTCGAGATGAGAACTTAGTCCCTGGCTTCGACTCAAGAGGAATACCAACTTTCCACAAGCACCTCAAGAGAAGGCTTCTCTCAGCTACAGGTATGTGAGAGGGACCCTGAGTTTGTGGCCTCAAGTGGAATGGACACCGAGATGCTCTGACTCGAAGTAAGCCCGGATATCCCTGCAGTGAATTGAATGCAGGCTCGTCTTGCATCTCCCAAGACGAAGGGATGTCTGAATCCCCTGTGGAGACCACAGAGAAAGACCTAGTCCTCCGCCTCATCGAGACCGGAGGCCTCACATCCTTTGAAAACTCGAGAGGTCTGCGGAGATCAATGCTTCCAAAGGAGACGATGCCTGACTCCTCTTGAAAATGGATAGGAGTCCCAGGAACCCTGTGGCACGTGGAAAGGGACCCTGGGTCTCCCGCCTCACGTGGAGACGCGTCCCAATTGCCATGCCAAGACTCGAGGAGAATCCCAAGGTGTCCCTCGCACCTAGGCAGGAGTCCTGACGTCGCTGAACAAACACGTGTCTGGAAGGGCCCTACCCGACGTAACTCGAGAATATACCTCAGGTTTCGGCCGCAACTCGAGAAAAACCGTGAGACTTCCCCCTCGCCAGGAGATGAGTCCCGATTCCGCTACACTGCATGCAGAGCAATTCCGTATCCCAGATCAAACGTGAAAAGAGCCTTGATTTCCTTGATGGCACTCCAGAGAAAACCCAAGATCACAGACTCAAGTCTAGAGGGATCCTGAGGTCACTGTAGCAACACGAAAGGGCTCTGCAGACCCAAATCAACTCGAGATGTGAGTTTAGTCCCTGGCTTCGACTCAAGAGGAATACCAACTTTCCACAAGCACCTCAGGGGAGGCTTCTCTCAGCTACAGGTATGTGAGAGGGACCCTGAGATTGTGGCCTCAAGTGGAATGAACACCGAGATGCTCTGACTCAAAGTAAGGACGGATATCCCTGCAGTGAATTGAATGCAGGCTCGTCTTGCATCTCCAAGACGAAGGGATGTCTGCATCCCCTGTGGAGACCAGAGAGAAAGACCTAGTTCTCCGCCTCATCGCTGACGGAGGGCTCACATCCTTTGAAAACTCGAGAGGCCCGCGGAGATCAATGCTTCCAAAGGAGATGATGCCTGACTCCTCTTGAAAATGGATAGGAGTCCCAGGATACATGTGGCACGTGGAAAGGGACCCTGGGTCTCCCGCCTCACGTGGAGACGCGTCCCAATTGCCATGCCAAGACTCGAGGAGTATCCCGAGGTGTCCCTCGCACCTAGGCAGGAGTCCAGACGTCGCTGAACAAACACGTGTCTGGAAGGGCCCTCCCCGTCGTAACTCGAGAATATACCGCAGGTTCCGGCCGCAACTCGAGAAAAACCATGCGACTTCCCCCTCGCCGCGAGATGAGGCCCGATTTCCCTGCGCTGCATGCAGAGCAATTCCGTGTTCCACATCAAACGTGAAAGGAGCCTTGATTTCCTTGATGGCACTCCAGAGAAAACCCAAGGTCACTGTATCAAGTCTAGAGGGATCCTGAGGTCACTGGAGCAACACGAAAGGGCTCCGTGGACCCCAAATCAACTCAAGATGAGAGCTTAGTCCCAGGCTTCGACTCAAGAGGAATACCAACTCTCCAAAAGCACCTCAAGAGGAGGCTTCTCTCAGCTACAGGTATGTGAGAGGCACCCTTAGCTTGTGGCTGCAAGTGAAATGGACACCGAGATGCTGTGACTCGAAGTAAGGCCGGATATCCCTGCAGTGAATTGAATGCAGGCTCGTCTTGTATCTCCCAAGACGAAGGGATGTCTGAATCCCCTGTGGAGACCAGAGAGAAAGACCTAGTTCTCCGCCTCATCGCTGACGGAGGCCTCACATTCTTTGAAAACTCGAGAGGTCCGCGAGATCAATGCTTCCAAAGGAGAAGATGCCTGACTCCTATTGCAAATGGATAGGAGTCCCAGGATCCCTGTGGCACGTGGAAAGGGACCCTGGGTCTCCCGCCTCACGTGGAGACGCGTCCCAATTGCCATGAAAAGACTCGAGGAGAATCCCGAGGTGTCCCTCGCACCTAGGAAGGAGTCCTGACGTCGCTGAACAAACACGTGTCTGGAAGGGCCCTCCCCGTCGTAACTCGAGAATATACCCCAGGTTCCGGCCGCAACTCGAGAAAAACCATGCGACTTCCCCCTCGCCGCGAGATGAGGCCCGATTTCCCTGCGCTGCATGCAGAGCAATTCCGTGTTCCACATCAAACATGAAAGGAGCCTTGATTTCCTTGATGGCACTCCAGAGAAAACCCAAGATCACTGTCTCAAGTCTAGAGGGATCCTTAGGTCACTGGAGCAATACGAAAATGCTCCGTGGACCCTATATCAAGTCGAGATGAGAGCTTAGTCCCCGGCTTCGACTCAAGAGGAATACCAGCTTTCCACAAGCACCTCAAGAGAAGGCTTCTCTCAGCTACAGGTATGTGAGATTGACCCTGAGTTTGTGGCCTCAAGTGGAATGGACTCCGAGATGCTCTGACTCGAAGTAAGGCCGGATATCCTTGCAGTGAATTGAATGCAGGCTCGTCTTGCATCTCCCAAGACGAAGGGATGTCTGATTCCCCTGTGGAGACCACAGAGAAAGACCTAATTCTCTGCCTCATCGCGACCGGAGGCCTCACATCCTTTGAAAACTCGAGAGGTCCGCGGAGATCAATGCTTTCAAAGGAGACGATGCCTGACTCCTCTTGAAAATGGATGGGAGTCCCAGGATCCCTGTGGCACGTGGAAAGGGACCCTGGGTCTCGGGCCTCACGTGGAGACGCGTCCCAATTGCCATGCCAAGACTCGAGGAGAATCCCGAGGTGTCCCTCGCACCTAGGCAGGAGTCCTGACGTCGCTGAGCAAACACGTGTCTGGAAGGGCCCTCCCCGTCGTAACTCGAGAATATACCCCAGGTTCCGGCCGCAACTCGAGAAAAACCATGAGACTTCCCCCTCGCCGCGAGATGAGGCCCGATTCCCCTGCACTGTGTGCAGAGCAATTCCGTGTTCCACATCAAACGTGAAAGGAGCCTTGATTTCCTTGATGGCACCCCAGAGAAAACCCAAGATCACTGTCTCAATTCTAGAGGGATCCTGAGGTCACTGGAACAACAGGAAAGGGCTCCGTGGACCCCAAATCAACTCGAGATGAGAGCTTAGTCCCTGGCTTCGACTCAAGAGGAATACCAACTTTCCACAAGCACCTCAAGAGGAGGCTTCTCTCAGCTACAGGTATGTGAGAGGGACCCTGAATTTGTGGCCTCAAGTGGAATGGACACCGAGATGCTCTGACTCGAAGTAAGGCCGGATATCCCTGCAGTGAATTGAATGCAGGCTCGCCTTGCATCTCCAAAGAGGAAGGGTTGTCTGAATCCCCTTTGGAGACCACAGAGAAAGACCTAGTCCTCCGCCTCATCGCGATCGGAGGCCTCACATCCTTTGAAAACTCGAGAGGTCCGCGGAGATCAATGCTTCCAAAGGAGACGATGCCTGACTCCTCTTGAAAATGGATAGGAGTCCCAGGATCCCTGCAGCAAGTGGAAAGGAACACTGGGTCTCCCGCCTCACGTGGAGACGCGTCCCAATTGCCATGCCAAGACTCGAGGAGAATCCCGAGGTGTCCCTCGCACCTAGGCAGGAGTCCTGACGTCGCTGAACAAACACGTGTCTGCAAGGGCCCTCCCCGTCATAACTCGAGAATATACCCCAGGTTCCGGCCGCAACTCGAGAAAAACCATGAGACTTCCCCCTCGCCGCGAGATCAGGCCCGATTCCCCTGCACTGCGTGCAGAGCAATTCCGTGTTCCACATCAAACGTGAAAGGAGCCTTGATTTCCTTGATGGCACTCCAGAGAAAACCCAAGATCACTGTCTCAAGTCTAGAGGGATCCTGAGGTCAATGGAGCAACACGAAAGGGCTGCGTGGACCCCAAATCAACTCGAGATGAGAGCTCAGTCCCTGGCTGCGACTCAAGAGGAATACCAACTTTCCACAAGCACCTCAAGACGAGGCTTGACTCAGCTACAGGAATGTGAGAGGGACCCTGAGTTTTTGGCCTCAAGTGGAATGGACACAGAGAAGCTCTGACTCGAAGTAAGGCCGGATATCCCTGCAGTGAATTGAATGCAGGCTCGTCTTGCATCTGCAAAGACGAAGGGATGTCTGAATCCCCAGTGGAGACCACAGAGAAAGACCTAGTTCTCTGCCTCATCGCGACCGGAGGCCTCACATCCTTTGAAAACTCGAGAGGTCCGCGGAGATCAATGCTTCCAAAGGAGACGATTCTTGAGCCCTTTGGAAATCGATAGGATTCCCCGGATCCCTGTGGCAAGTGCAAAGGGATCCTGGGTCTCCCGCCTCATGTGGAGACGCGACCCAAATGCCATGCCAAGACTCGAGGAGAATCCCGAGGTGTCCCTCGCACCTAGGCAGGAGTCCTGACGTCGCTGAACAAACACGTGTCTGGAAGGGCCCTCCCCGTCGTAACTCGCGAATATACCCCAGGTTCCGGACGCAACTCGAGAAAAACCATGAGACTTCCCCCTCGCCACGAGATGAGGCCCGATTCCCCTGAACTGCATGCAGAGCAATTCCGTGTTCCACATCAAACGAGAAAGGAGCCTTGATTTCCTTGATGCCACTCCAGAGAAAACCCAAGATCACTGTCTCAAGTCTAGAGGGATCCTGAGGTCACTGGAGCAACAAAGAAGGGCTCCGTGGACCCCAAATCAACTCGAGATGAGAGCTTAGTCCCTGGCTTCGACTCAAGAGGAATACCAACTTTCCACAAGCACCTCAAGAGGAGGCTTCTCTCAGCTACAGGTATGTGAGAGGGACGCTGAGTAAGTGGCCTCAAGTGGAATGGACACCGAGATGTTCTGACTCGACATAAGGCCAGATATCCCTGCAGTGAATTGAATACCGGCTCGTCTTGCATCTCCCAAGGCGAAGGGATGTCTAAATCCCCTGTGGAGACCACAGAGAAAGACCTAGTTCTCCGACTCTTCGCGACCGGAGGCCTCACATCCTTTGAAAACTCGAGAGGTCCGCGGAGATCAATGCTTCCAAAGGAGACATTGCCTGACTCCTCTTGAAAATGGATAGGAGTCCCAGGATCCCTGTGGCACGTGGAAAGGGAACATGGGTCTCCCGCCTCACGTGGAGACGCGTCCCAATTGCCATGGCAAGACTCGAGGAGAATCCCGAGTTGTCCCTCGCACCAAGGCAGGAGTCCTAACGTCGCTGAACGAACACGTGTCTGGAAGGGCCCTCCCCGTCGTAACTCGAGAATATACCCCAGGTTCCGGCTGCAACTGGAGAAAAACCATGAGACTTCCCCCTCGCCGCGAGATGAGGCCCTATTTTCCTGCACTGCATGCAGAGAAACTCCGTGTTCCATATCAAACGTGAAAGGAGCCTTGATTTCCTTGATGGCACTCTAGAGAAAACCCAAGATCACTGTCTCAAGTCTAGAGGGATCATGAGGTCACTGTAGCAATACGAAAGGGCTCCGTGGACCCCAAATCAACTCGAGATGAGAACTTAGTCCCTGGCTTCGACTCAAGAGGAATACCAACTTTCCACAAGCACCTCAAGAGAAGGCTTCTCTCAGCTACAGGTATGTGAGAGGGACCCTGAGTTTGTGGCCTCAAGTGGAATGGACACCGAGATGCTCTGACTCGAAGTAAGCCCGGATATCCCTGCAGTGAATTGAATGCAGGCTCGTCTTGCATCTCCCAAGACGAAGGGATGTCTGAATCCCCTGTGGAGACCACAGAGAAAGACCTAGTCCTCCGCCTCATCGAGACCGGAGGCCTCACATCCTTTGAAAACTCGAGAGGTCTGCGGAGATCAATGCTTCCAAAGGAGACGATGCCTGACTCCTCTTGAAAATGGATAGGAGTCCCAGGAACCCTGTGGCACGTGGAAAGGGACCCTGGGTCTCCCGCCTCACGTGGAGACGCGTCCCAATTGCCATGCCAAGACTCGAGGAGAATCCCAAGGTGTCCCTCGCACCTAGGCAGGAGTCCTGACGTCGCTGAACAAACACGTGTCTGGAAGGGCCCTACCCGACGTAACTCGAGAATATACCTCAGGTTCCGGCCGCAACTCGAGAAAAACCGTGAGACTTCCCCCTCGCCAGGAGATGAGTCCCGATTCCGCTACACTGCATGCAGAGCAATTCCGTATCCCAGATCAAACGTGAAAAGAGCCTTGATTTCCTTGATGGCACTCCAGAGAAAACCCAAGATCACAGACTCAAGTCTAGAGGGATCCTGAGGTCACTGTAGCAACACGAAAGGGCTCTGCAGACCCAAATCAACTCGAGATGTGAGTTTAGTCCCTGGCTTCGACTCAAGAGGAATACCAACTTTCCACAAGCACCTCAGGGGAGGCTTCTCTCAGCTACAGGTATGTGAGAGGGACCCTGAGATTGTGGCCTCAAGTGGAATGAACACCGAGATGCTCTGACTCAAAGTAAGGACGGATATCCCTGCAGTGAATTGAATGCAGGCTCGTCTTGCATCTCCAAGACGAAGGGATGTCTGCATCCCCTGTGGAGACCAGAGAGAAAGACCTAGTTCTCCGCCTCATCGCTGACGGAGGGCTCACATCCTTTGAAAACTCGAGAGGCCCGCGGAGATCAATGCTTCCAAAGGAGATGATGCCTGACTCCTCTTGAAAATGGATAGGAGTCCCAGGATCCATGTGGCACGTGGAAAGGGACCCTGGGTCTCCCGCCTCACGTGGAGACGCGTCCCAATTGCCATGCCAAGACTCGAGGAGAATACCGAGGTGTCCCTCGCACCTAGGCAGGAGTCCAGACGTCGCTGAACAAACACGTGTCTGGAAGGGCCCTCCCCGTCGTAACTCGAGAATATACCGCAGGTTCCGGCCGCAACTCGAGAAAAACCATGCGACTTCCCCCTCGCCGCGAGATGAGGCCCGATTTCCCTGCGCTGCATGCAGAGCAATTCCGTGTTCCACATCAAACGTGAAAGGAGCCTTGATTTCCTTGATGGCACTCCAGAGAAAACCCAAGGTCACTGTATCAAGTCTAGAGGGATCCTGAGGTCACTGGAGCAACACGAAAGGGCTCCGTGGACCCCAAATCAACTCGAGATGAGAGCTTAGTCCCTGGCATCGACTCAAGAGGAATACCAACTCTCCAAAAGCACCTCAAGAGGAGGCTTCTCTCACCTACAGGTATGTGAGAGGCACCCTTAGCTTGTGGCTGCAAGTGAAATGGACACCGAGATGCTCTGACTCGAAGTAAGGCCGGATATCCCTGCAGTGAATTGAATGCAGGCTCGTCTTGCATCTCCCAAGACGAAGGGATGTCTGAATCCCCTGTGGAGACCACAGAGAAAGACCTAGCCCTCCGCCTCATCGCGACCGGAGGCCTCACATCCTTTGAAAACTCGAGAAGTCCGCGGAGATCAATGCTTCCAAAGGAGACGATGCTTGACTCCTCTTGAAAATGGATAGGAGTCCCAGGATCCCTGTGGCACGTTATAAGGGACCCTGGGTCTCCCGCCTCACGTGGAGACGCAGCCCAATTGCCATGTCAAGACTCGAGGAGAATCCCGAGGTGTCCCTCGCACCTAGGCATGAGTCCTGACGTCGCTGAACAAACACGTGTCTGGAAGGGCCCTCCCCGTCGTAACTCGAGAATATACCCCAGGTTCCGGCCGCAACTCGAGAAAAACCATGAGACTTCCCCCTCGCCGCGAGATGAGGCCCGATTCACCTGCACTGCGTGCAGAGCAATTCCGTGTTCCACATCAAACGTGAAAGGAGCCTTGATTTCCTTGATGGCACTCCAGAGTAAACCCAAAATCACTGTCTCAAATCTAGAGGGATCCTGAGGTCACTGGAGCAACAGGAAAGGTCTCCGTGGACCCCAAATCAACTCGAGATGAGAGCTTAGTCCCTGGCTTCGACTCAAGAGGAATACCAACTTTCCACAAGCACCTCAAGAGGAGGCTTCTGCCAGCTACAGGTATGTGAGAGGGACCCTGAGTTTGTGGCCTCAAGTGGAATGGACACCGAGATGCTGTGACTCGAAGTAAGGTCGGATATCCCTGCCGTGAATTGAATGCAGGCTCGTCTTGCATCTCCCAAGACAAGGGATGTCTGAATGCCCTGTGGAGACCACAGAGAAAGACCTAATTGTCCGCCTCATTGCGACCGGAGGCCTCACATCCTTTGAAAACTCGAGAGGATCGCGGAGATCAGTGCTTCCAAAGGAGTCGATGCCTGACTCCTCTTGAAAATGGATAGGAGTCCCAGGATCCCTGTGGCACGTGGAAAGGGACCCTGGGTCTCCCGCCTCACGTGGAGACGCGTCCCAATTGCCATGCCAAGACTCGAGGAGAATCCCGAGGTGTCCCTCGCACCTAGGCAGGAATCCTGACGTTGCTGAACAAATAAATATCTGGAATTGCCCTCCACGTCGTAACTCGAGAATATACCCCAGGTTCCGGCCGCAACTCGAGAAAAACCATGAGACTTCCCCCTCGCCACGAGATGAGGCCCGATTCCCCTGCACTGTGTGCAGAGCAATTCCGTGTTCCACATCAAACGTGAAAGGAGCCTTGATTTCCTTGATGGCACTCCAGAGAAAACTGATCACTGTCTCAAGTCTAGAGGGATCCTGAGGTCACTGTAGCAACAAGAAAGGGCTCCGTGGACGCCAAATCAACTCGAGATGAGAGCTTAGTCCCTGGCTTCGACTCAAGAGGAATACCAACTTTCCACAAGCACCTCAAGAGGAGGCTTCTCTCAGCTACAGATATGTCAGAGGGCCCCTGAGTTTGTGGCCTCAAGTGGAATGGACACCGAGATGCTCTGACTCGAAGTAAGGCCGGATATCCCTGCAGTGAATTGAATGCAGGCTCGTCCCGCATCTCCCAAGACGAAGGGTTGTAGGAATCCCCTGTGGAGACCACAGAGAAAGACCTAATCCTCCGCCTCCTCGCGACCGGAGGCCTCATATCCTTTGAAAATTCTAGAGGTCCGTTGAGATCAATACTTCCGAAGGAGACGATGCCTGACTCCTCTTGAAAATGGATAGGAGTCCCAAGATATCTGTGCCACGTGGAAAGGGACCCTGGGTCTCCCGCCTCACGTGGAGACGAGTCCCAATTGCAATCCAAGACTCGAGGAGAATCCCGATTTGTCCCTCGCACCTAGGCAGGAGTCCTGACGTCGCTGAACAAACACGTGTCTGGAAGGGTCCTCCCCGTCGTAACTCGAGAATATACCCCAGGTTCCGGCCGCAACTCGAGAAAAACCATGAGACTTCCCCCTCGCTGCGAGATGAGGCCCGATTCCACTGCACTGCGTGCAGAGCAATACCGTGTTCCACATCAACCGTGAAAGGAGCCTTGATTTCCTTGATGGCACTCCAGAGAAAACCCAAGATCACTGTCTCAAGTCTAGAGGGATCCTGAGGTCACTGGAGCAACATGAAAGGGCTCCGTGGACCCCAAATCAATTCGAGATGAGAGCTTAGTCCCTGGCTTCGACTCAAGAGGAATACCAACTTTTCACAAGCACCTCAAGAGGAGGCTTCTCTCAGCTACAGGTAAGTGAGAGGGACCCTGAGTTTGTGGCCTCAAGTGGAATGGACACTGAGATGCTCTGACTCGAAGTAAGGCCGGATATCCTGCAGTGAATTGAATGCAGCCTCGTCTTGCATCTCCCAAGACGAAGGGATGTCTGAATCCGCTGTGGAGACCACAGAATAAGACCTAGTCCTCCGCCTCATCGCGACCGGAGGCCTCACATCCTTTGAAAACTCGAGAGGTCCGCGGAGATCAATGCTTCCAAAGGAGACGATGCCTGACTCTTCTTGAAAATGGATTGGAGTCCCAGGATCCCTGTGGCACGTGGAAAGGGACCCTGGGTCTCCCGCCTCACGTGGAGACGCGTCCCAATTGCCATGCCAAGACTCGAGGAGAATCCCGAGGTGTCCCTCGCACCTAGGCAGGAGTCCTGACGTCGCTGAGCAAACACGTGTCTGGAAGGGCCCTCCCCGTCGTAACTCGAGAATATACCCCAAGTTCCGGCCGCAACTCGAGAAAAACCATGAGACTTCCCCCGCGCCGCGAGATGAGGCCCGATTCCCCTGCACTGTGTGCAGAGCAATTCCGTGTTGCACATCAAACGTGAAAGGAGCCTTGATTTCCTTGATGGCACGCCAGAGAAAACCCAAGATCACTGTCTCAAGTCTAGAGGGATCCTGAGGTCACTGTAGCAACACGAAAGGGCTCTGCAGACCCAAATCAACTCGAGATGAGAGGTTAGTCCCTGGCTTCGACTCAAGAGGAATACCAACTTTCCATAAGCACCTCAGGGGAGGCTTCTCTCAGCTACAGGTATGTGAGAGGGACCCTGAGTTTGTGGCCTCAAGTGGAATGAACACCGAGATGCTCTGACTCAAAGTAAGGACGGATATCCCTGCAGTGAATTGAAAGCAGGCTCGTCTTGCATCTCCAAGACGAAGGGATGTCTGCATCCCCTGTGGAGACCAGAGAGAAAGACCTTGTTCTCCGCCTCATCGCTGACGGAGGCCTCACATTCTTTGAAAACTCGAAAGGTCCGCGAGATCAATGCTTCCAAAGGAGAAGATGCCTGACTCCTATTGCAAATGGATAGGAGTCCCAGGATCCCTGTGGCACGTGGAAAGGGACCCTGGGTCTCCCGCCTCACGTGGAGACGCGTCCCAATTGCCATGAAAAGACTCGAGGAGAATCCCGAGGTGTCCCTCGCACCTAGGAAGGAGTCCTGACGTCGCTGAACAAACACGTGTCTGGAAGGGCCCTCCCCGTCGTAACTCGAGAATATACCCCAGGTTCCGGCCGCAACTCGAGAAAAACCATGCGACTTCCCCCTCGCCGCGAGATCAGGCCCGATTTCCCTGCGCTGCATGCAGAGCAATTCCGTGTTCCACATCAAACGTGAAAGGAGCCTTGATTTCCTTGATGGCACTCCAGAGAAAACCCAAGATCACTCTCTCAAGTCTAGAGGGATCCTTAGGTCACTGGAGCAATACGAAAATGCTCCGTGGACCCTATATCAAGTCGAGATGAGAGCTTAGTCCCCGGCTTCGACTCAAGAGGAATACCAGCGTTCCACAAGCACCTCAAGAGAAGGCTTCTCTCAGCTACAGGTATGTGAGATTGACCCTGAGTTTGTGGCCTCAAGTGGAATGGACTCCGAGATGCTCTGACTCGAAGTAAGGCCGGATATCCTTGCAGTGAATTGAATGCAGGCTCGTCTTTCATCTCCCAAGACGAAGGGATGTCTGATTCCCCTGTGGAGACCACAGAGAAACACCTAATTCTCTGCCTCATCGCGACCGGAGGCCTCACATCCTTTGAAAACTCGAGAGGTCCGCGGAGATCAATGCTTTCAAAGGAGACGATGCCTGACTCCTCTTGAAAATGGATGGGAGTCCCAGGATCCCTGTGGCACGTGGAAAGGGACCCTGGGTCTCGGGCCTCACGTGGAGACGCGTCCCAATTGCCATGCCAAGACTCGAGGAGAATCCCGAGGTGTCCCTCGCACCTAGGCAGGAGTCCTGACGTCGCTGAGCAAACACGTGTCTGGAAGGGCCCTCCCCGTCGTAACTCGAGAATATACCCCAGGTTCCGGCCGCAACTCGAGAAAAACCATGAGACTTCCCCCTCGCCGCGAGATGAGGCCCGATTCCCCTGCACTGTGTGCAGAGCAATTCCGTGTTCCACATCAAACGTGAAAGGAGCCTTGATTTCCTTGATGGCACTCCAGAGAAAACCCAAGATCACTGTCTCAATTCTAGAGGGATCCTGAGGTCACTGGAGCAACACGAAAGGGCTCCGTGGACCCCAAATCAACTCGAGATGAGAGCTTAGTCCCTGGCTTCGACTCAAGAGGAATACCAACTTTCCACAAGCACCTCAAGAGGAGGCTTCTCTCAGCTACAGGTATGTGAGAGGGACCCTGAATTTGTGGCCTCAAGTGGAATGGACACCGAGATGCTCTGACTCGAAGTAAGGCCGGATATCCCTGCAGTGAATTGAATGCAGGCTCGCCTTGCATCTGGAAAGACGAAGGGATGTCTGAATCCCCAGTGGAGACCACAGAGAAAGACCTAGTTCTCTGCCTCATCGCGACCGGAGGCCTCACATCCTTTGAAAACTCGAGAGGTCCGCGGAGATCAATGCGTCCAAAGGAGACGATTCTTGAGCCCTTTGGAAATGGATAGGATTCCCCGGATCCCTGTGGCAAGTGCAAAGGGATCCTGGGTCTCCCGCCTCATGTGGAGACGCGACCCAAATGCCATGCCAAGACTCGAGGAGAATCCCGAGTTGTCCCTCGCACCTAGGCTGGAGTCCTAACGTCGCTGAACGAACAAGTGTCTGGAAGGGCCCTCCCCGTCGTAACTCGAGAATATACCCCAGGTTCCGGCCGCAACTCGAGAAAAACCATGAGACTTCCCCCTCGCCGCGAGATGAGGCCCTATTTTCCTGCACTGCGTGCAGAGAAACTCCGTGTTCCATATCAAACGTGAAAGGAGCCTTGATTTCCTTGATGGCACTCTAGAGAAAACCCAAGATCACTGTCTCAAGTCTAGAGGGATCATGAGGTCACTGTAGCAATACGAAAGGGCTCCGTGGACCCCAAATCAACTCGAGATGAGAACTTAGTCCCTGGCTTCGACTCAAGAGGAATACCAACTTTCCACAAGCACCTCAAGAGAGGTCTTCTCTCAGCTACAGGTATGTGAGAGGGACCCTGAGTTTGTGGCCTCAAGTGGAATGGACACCGAGATGCTCTGACTCGAAATAAGCCCGGATATCCCTGCAGTGAATTGAATGCAGGCTCGTCTTGCATCTCCCAAGACGAAGGGATGTCTGAATCCCCTGTGGAGACCACAGAGAAAGACCTAGTCCTCCGCCTCATCGAGACCGGAGGCCTCACATCCTTTGAAAACTCGAGAGGTCTGCGGAGATCAATGCTTTCAAAGGAGACGATGCCTGACTCCTCTTGAAAATGGATAGGAGTCCCAGGAACCCTGTGGCACGTGGAAAGGGACCCTGGGTCTCCCGCCTCACGTGGAGACGCGTCCCAATTGCCATGCCAAGACTCGAGGAGAATCCCAAGGTGTCCCTCGCACCTAGGCAGGAGTCCTGACGTCGCTGAACAAACACGTGTCTGGAAGGGCCCTACCCGACGTAACTCGAGAATATACCTCAGGTTCCGGCCGCAACTCGAGAAAAACCGTGAGACTTCCCCCTCGCCAGGAGATGAGTCCCGATTCCGCTACACTGCATGCAGAGCAATTCCGTATCCCAGATCAAACGTGAAAAGAGCCTTGATTTCCTTGATGGCACTCCAGAGAAAACCCAAGATCACAGACTCAAGTCTAGAGGGATCCTGAGGTCACTGTAGCAACACGAAAGGGCTCTGCAGACCCAAATCAACTCGAGATGTGAGGTTAGTCCCTGGCTTCGACTCAAGAGGAATACCAACTTTCCACAAGCACCTCAGGGGAGGCTTCTCTCAGCTACAGGTATGTGAGAGGGACCCTGAGATTGTGGCCTCAAGTTGAATGAACACCGAGATGCTCTGACTCAAAGTAAGGACGGATATCCCTGCAGTGAATTGAATGCAGGCTCGTCTTGCATCTCCAAGACGAAGGGATGTCTGCATCCCCGGTGGAGACCAGAGAGAAAGACCTAGTTCTCCGCCTCATCGCTGACGGAGGCCTCACATCCTTTGAAAACTCGAGAGGTCCGCGGAGATCAATGCTTCCAAAGGAGACGATGCCTGACTCCTCTTGAAAATGGATAGGAGTCCCAGGATCCATGTGGCACGTGGAAAGGGACCCTGGGTCTCCCGCCTCACGTGGAGACGCGTCCCAATTGCCATGCCAAGACTCGAGGAGAATCCCGAGGTGTCCCTCGCACCTAGGCAGGAGTCCTGACGTCGCTGAACAAACACGTGTCTGGAAGGGCCCTCCCCGTCGTAACTCGAGAATATACCGCAGGTTCCGGCCGCAACTTGAGAAATACCATGCGACTTCCCCTTCGCCGCGAGATGAGGCCCGATTCCCCTGCACTGTGTGCAGAGCAATTCCGTGTTCCACATCAAACGTGAAAGGAGCCTTGATTTCCTTGATGGCACTCCAGAGAAAACCCAAGATCACTGTCTCAAGTCTAGAGGGATCTTGAGGTCACTGGAGCAACACGAAAGGGCTCCGTGGACCCCAAATCAACTCGAGATGAGAGCTTAGTCCCTGGCTTCGACTCAAGAGGAATACCAACTCTCCAAAAGCACCTCAAGAGGAGGCTTCTCTCAGCTACAGGTATGTGAGAGGCACCATGAGTTTGTGGCTGCAAGTGGAATGGACACCAAGATGCTCTGACTCGAAGTAAGGCCGGATATCCCTGCAGTGAATTGAATGCAGGCTCGTATTGCATCTCCCAAGACGAAGGGATGTCTGAATCCCCTGTGGAGACCACAGAGAAAGACCTAGTCCTCCGCCTCATCGCGACCAGAGGCCTCACATCCTTTGAAAACTCGAAAGGTCTGCTGAGATCAATGCTTCCAAAGGAGACGATGCCTGACTCCTCTTGAAAATGGATAGGAGTCCCAGGATCCCTGTGGCACGTGGAAAGGGACACAAGTTCCCCCGCCTCACGTGGAGACGCGTCCCAATTGCCATACCAAGACTCGAGGAGAATCCCGAGGTGTCTCTCGCACCTAGGCAGGAGTCCTGACGTCGCTGAACAAACACGTGTCTCGAAGGGCCCTCCCCGTCGTAACTCGAGAATATTCCCCAGGTTCCAGCCGCAACTTGAGAAAAACCATGAGACTTCCCCTCACCGCGAGATGAGGCCCGATTCCCCTGCACTGCGTGCAGAGCAATTCCGTGTTCCACATCAAACGTGAAAGGAGCCTTAATTTCCTTGATGGCACTCCAGAGAAAACCCAAGACCACTGTCTCAAGTCTAGAGGGATCCTGAGGTCATTGGAGCAACACGAAAGGGCTCCGTGGACCCCAAATCAACTCGAGATGAGAGCTTAGTCCCTGGCTTCGACTCAAGAGGAATACCAACTTTCCACAAGCACCTTAAGAGGAGGCTTCTCTCAACTACAGGTATGTGAGAGGGACCATGGGTTTGTGGCCTCAAGTGGAATGGACACCGAGATGCTCTGACTTGAAGTAAGGCCAGATATCCCTGCAGTGAATTGAATGCAGGCTCGTCTTGCATCTCCCAAGATGAAGGGATGTCTGAATCCCCTGTGGAGACAAAAGAGGAAGACCTAGTCCTCCGCCTCATCGCGACCAGAGGCCTCACATCCTTTGAAAATTCGAGAGGTCTGCGGAGATCAATGCTTCCAAAGGAGACGATGCCTGACTCCTCTTGAAAATGGATAGGAGTCCCAGGATCCCTGTCGCACGTGGAAAGGGACCCTGGGTCCCCGCCTCACGTGGAGAGGCGTCCCAATTGCCATGCCAAGACTCGAGGAGAATCCAGAGGTTCCCTCGCACCGAGACACGAGTCCTGACGTCGCTGAATAAACACGTGTATGGAAGGGCCCTCCCCGTCGTAACTCGAGAATATACCCCAGGTTCCTGCTGCAACTAGAGAAAAACCATGAGACTTCCCCCTCGCTGCGAGATGAGGCCCTTTTTCACTGCACTGTGTGCAGAGCAATTCCGTATCCCATATCAAACTTGAAATGAGGCTTGATTTCCTTGATGGCACTCCAGAGAAAACCCAAGATCACTGTCTCAAGTCTAGAGGGATCCTGAGGTCACTGTAGCAAGACGAAAGGGCTCCGTGGACCCCAAATCAACTCGAGATGAGAGCTTAATCCCTGGCTTCGACTCAAGAGGAACACCAACTTTCCACAAGCACCTCAAGAGGAGGCTTCTCTCAGCTACAGGTATGTGAGTGGGACCCTGAGTTTGTGGCCTCAAGTGGAATGAACACCGAGATGCTCAGACTCGAAGTAAGGCCAGATATCCCTGCAGTGAATTGAATGCAGTCTCGTCATGCATCTCCAAGACGAAGGGATGTCTGAATCCCCTGTGGAGACCAGAGAGAAAGACCTAGTTCTCCGCCTCATCGCGACCGGAGGCCTCACATCCTTTGAAAACTCGAGAGGTCCGCGGAGATCAATGCTTCCAAAGGAGACGATGCCTGACTCCTCTTGCAAATGGATAGGAGTCCCAGGATCCCTGTGGCACGTGGAAAGGGACACTGGGTCTCCCGCCTCACGAGGAGACGCGTCCCAATTGCCATGCCAAGACTCGAGGAGAATCCCGAGGTGTCCCTCGCACCTAGGCAGGAGTCCTGACGTCGCTGAACAAACACGTGTCTGGAAGGGCCCTCCCCGTCGTAACTCGAGAATATACCCCAGGTTCCGGCCGCAACTCGAGAAAAAACAGGAGACTTCCCCCTTGCCGCGAGATGAAGCCCGATTCCCCTGCACTGCGTGCAGAGCAATTCCGTGTTCCACATCAAACGAGAAAGGAGCCTTGATTTCCTTGATGGCACTCCAGAGAAAACCCAAGATCACTGTCTCAAGTCTAGAGGGATCCTGAGGTCACTGGAGCAACACGAAAGGGCTCCTGGACCCCAAATCAACTCGAGATGAGAGCTTAGTCCCTGGCTTCGACTCAAGAGGCATACCAACTTTCCACAAGCACCTCAAGAGGAGGTTTCTCTCAGCTACAGGTATGTGAGTGGGACCCTGAATTTTTGGCCTCAAGTGGAATGGACACCGAGATGCTCTGACTCGAAGTAAGGCCGAATATCTCTGCAGTGAATTGAATGCAGGCTCGTCTTCCATCTCCCAAGACGAAGGGATGTCTGAATCTCCTGTGGAGACCACTGAGAAAGACCTAGTTCTCCTCCTCATCGCGACCGGAGGCCTCACATCCTTTGAAAACTCAAGAGGTCCGCAGAGATCAATGCTTCCAAAGGAGACGATGCCTGACTCCTCTTGAAAATGGATAGGAGTCCCAGGATCCCTATGGCACGTGGAAAGGGACCCTGGGTCTCCCGCCTCACGTGGAGACACGTGCCAATTGCCATGGCAAGACTCGAGGAGAATCCAGAGGTCCCCCTCGCAGCTAGGCAGTAGTCCTGACGTCGCTGAAAAACACGTGTCTGGAAGGGCCCTTCCCGTCGTAACTCGAGAATATACTCCAGGTTCCGGCTTCAACTCAAGAAAAACCATGAGACTTCCCCCTCGCCGCGAGATGAGTCCCGATACCCCTGCACTGCGTGCAGAGCAATTCCGTATCCCACATCAAACGTGAAAGGAGCCTTGATATCTTTGATGCCCCTCCAGAGAAAACCCAAGATAACTTTCTCAAGTCTAGAGGGATCCTGAGGTCACTGTAGCAACAGGAAAGGGCTCCGTGGACCATAAACAACTCGAGATGAGAGCTCAGTCCCTGGTTTCGACTCAAGAGGAATACCAACTTTCCACAAGCACCTCAAGAGGAGGCTTCTCTCAGCTACAGGTATGTGAGAGGGACCCTGAGTTTTTGGCCTCAAGTGGAATGGACACCGAGATGCTCTGACTCGAAGTAAGGCCGGATATCCCTGCAGTGAATTGAATGCAGGCTCGTCTTGCATATCCAAGACGAAGGGATGTCTGAATCCCCTGTGGAGACCTCAGAGAAAGACCGAGTTCTCCGCCTCATCACGACCGGAAGCCTCACATCATTTGAAAACTCGAGAGGTCCTTGGAGATCAATGCTTCCAAAGGAGACGATGCCTGACTACTCTTGAAAATGGATAGGAGTCCCAGTATCCCTGTGGCACGTCGAAAGGGACCCTGGGTTTCCCGCCTCACGTGGAGACGCGTCCCAATTGCCATGCCAAGACTCGAGGAGAATCCCGAGGTGTCCCTCGCACCTAGGCAAAAGTCCTGACGTCGCTGAACAAACACGTGTCTAGAAGGGCCCTCCCCGTCGTAACTCGAGAATATACCCCAGGTTCCGGCCGCAACTCGAGAAAAACCATGAGATTTCCCCCTCGCCGCCAGATGAGGCCCGATTCCCCTGCACTGCGTGCAGTACAATTCCGTGTTCCACATCAAACGTGAAAGGAGCCTTGATTTCCTTGATGGCACTCCAGAGAAAACCCAAGATCACTGTCTCAAGTCTAGAGGGATCCTGAGGTCACTGGATCAACACGAAATTTCCCCTAAGACCCCAAGTCAACTCGAGATGAGAGCTTAGTCCCTGGCTTCGACTCAAGTGGAATACCAACTTTCCACAATCACCTCAAGAGGAGGCTTCTCTCAGCTACAGGTATGTGAGAGGGACCCTGAGTTTGTGGCCTCAAGTGAAATGGACACCGAGATGCTCTGACTCGAAGTAAGGCCGGATATCCCTGTAGTGAATAGAATGCAGGCTCGTCTTGCATCTCCCAAGACGAAGGGATGTCTGAATCCCCTGTGGAGACGACAGAGAAAGACCTAGTCCTCCGCCTCATCGCGACGGGAGACATCACATCCTATGAAAAATCGAGAGGTCTGCGGAGATCAATGCTTCCAAAGGAGACGATGCCTGACTCCTCTTGAAAATGGATAGGAGTCCCAGGATCCATCTGGCACGTGGAGAGGGACCTTGGGTCTCCCGCCTCACGTGGAGACGCGTCCCAATTGCCATGCCAAGACTCGAGGAGAATCCCGAGGTGTCCCTCGCACCTAGGCAGGAGTCCTAACGTCGCTGAGCAAACACGTTTCTGGAAGGGCCCTCCCCGTCGTAACTCGAGAATATACCCCAGGTTCCGGCCGCAACTCGAGAAAAACAATGAGACTTCATATTCGCCGCGAGATAAGGCCCAATTCCCCTGCACTGCGTGCAGAGCAATTCCGTGTTCCACATCAAACATGATGGGAGCCTTGATTTCCTTGATGGCACTCCAGAGAAAACCCAAGATCACTGTCTCAAGACTAGAGGGATCCTGAGGTCACTGGAGCAACACGAAAGGGCTCCGTGGACCCCAAATCAACTCGAGATGAGAGCTTAGTACCTGGCTTCGACTCAAGAGGAATACCAACTTTCCACAAGCACCTCAAGAGGAGGCTTCTCTCAGCTACAGTTATGTGAGAGGGACCCTGATTTTGTGGCCTCAAGTGGAATGGACACCGAGATGCTCTGACTCGTGGTAAGGCCGAATATCCCTGCAGTGAATTGAATGCAGGCTCGTCTTGCATCTCCCAAGACGAAGGGATGTCTGAATCCCCTGTGGAGACCACAGAGAAAGACCTAGTTCTCCACCTCATCGCGACCGGAGGCCTCACATCCTTTGAAAACTCGAGAGGTCCGCGGAGATCAATGCTTCCAAAGGAGAAGATGCCTGACTCCTCTTGAAAATGGATAGGAGTCCCAGGATCCGTGTGGCACGTGGAAAGGGACCCTGGGTCTCCCGCCTCACGTGGAGACGCGTCCCAATGGCAATGCCAAGACTCGAGGAGAATCCCGAGGTGTCCCTGGCACCTAGGCAGGCGTCCTGACGTCGCTGAACAAACACGTGTCTGGAAGGGCCCTCCCCGTAGTAACTTGAGAATGTACCCCAGGTTCCGGCCGCAACTCGAGAAAAATCATGAGACTTCCCCCTCGCCGCGAGATGAGGCCCGATTCCCCTGCACTGCGTGCAGAGCAATTCCCTGTTCCACATCAAACGTGAAAGGAGCCTTGATTTCCTTGATGGCACTCCAGAGAAAACCCAAGATCACTGTCTCAAGTCTAGAGAGATCCTGAGGTCACTGGAGCAACAGGAAAGGGCTCCATGGACCCTAAATCAACTCGAGATGAGAGCTTAGTCCCTGGCTTCGACTCAAGGGGAATACCAACTTTCCACAAGCACCTCAAGAGGAGGCTTGTCTCAGCTACAGGTATGTGAGAGGGACCCTGAGTTTGTGGCCTCAAGTAGAATGGACACCGAAATGCTCTGACTCGAAGTAAGGCCGGATATCCCTGCAGTGAATTGAATGCAGGCTCGTCTTGCATCTTCCAAGACGAAGGGGTGTCTGAATCCCTTGTGGAGACCACAGAGAAAGACCGAGTTCTCCGCCTCATCACGACCGGAAGCCTCACATCATTTGAAAACTCGAGAGGTCCTTGGAGATCAATGCTTCCAAAGGAGACGATGCCTGACTACTCTTGAAAATGGATAGGAGTCCCAGTATCCCTGTGGCACGTCGAAAGGGACCCTGGGTTTCCCGCCTCACGTGGAGACGCGTCCCAATTGCCATGCCAAGACTCGAGGAGAATCCCGAGGTGTCCCTCGCACCTAGGCAAAAGTCCTGACGTCGCTGAACAAACACGTGTCTAGAAGGGCCCTCCCCGTCGTAACTCGAGAATATACCCCAGGTTCCGGCCGCAACTCGAGAAAAACCATGAGATTTCCCCCTCGCCGCCAGATGAGGCCCGATTCCCCTGCACTGCGTGCAGTACAATTCCGTGTTCCACATCAAACGTGAAAGGAGCCTTGATTTCCTTGATGGCACTCCAGAGAAAACCCAAGATCACTGTCTCAAGTCTAGAGGGATCCTGAGGTCACTGGATCAACACGAAATTTCCCCTAAGACCCCAAGTCAACTCGAGATGAGAGCTTAGTCCCTGGCTTCGACTCAAGTGGAATACCAACTTTCCACAATCACCTCAAGAGGAGGCTTCTCTCAGCTACAGGTATGTGAGAGGGACCCTGAGTTTGTGGCCTCAAGTGAAATGGACACCGAGATGCTCTGACTCGAAGTAAGGCCGGATATCCCTGTAGTGAATAGAATGCAGGCTCGTCTTGCATCTCCCAAGACGAAGGGATGTCTGAATCCCCTGTGGAGACGACAGAGAAAGACCTAGTCCTCCGCCTCATCGCGACGGGAGACATCACATCCTATGAAAAATCGAGAGGTCTGCGGAGATCAATGCTTCCAAAGGAGACGATGCCTGACTCCTCTTGAAAATGGATAGGAGTCCCAGGATCCATCTGGCACGTGGAGAGGGACCTTGGGTCTCCCGCCTCACGTGGAGACGCATCCCAATTGCCATGCCAAGACTCGAGGAGAATCCCGAGGTGTCCCTCGCACCTAGGCAGGAGTCCTAACGTCGCTGAGCAAACACGTTTCTGGAAGGGCCCTCCCCGTCGTAACTCGAGAATATACCCCAGGTTCCGGCCGCAACTCGAGAAAAACAATGAGACTTCATATTCGCCGCGAGATAAGGCCCAATTCCCCTGCACTGCGTGCAGAGCAATTCCGTGTTCCACATCAAACATGATGGGAGCCTTGATTTCCTTGATGGCACTCCAGAGAAAACCCAAGATCACTGTCTCAAGACTAGAGGGATCCTGAGGTCACTGGAGCAACACGAAAGGGCTCCGTGGACCCCAAATCAACTCGAGATGAGAGCTTAGTACCTGGCTTCGACTCAAGAGGAATACCAACTTTCCACAAGCACCTCAAGAGGAGGCTTCTCTCAGCTACAGTTATGTGAGAGGGACCCTGATTTTGTGGCCTCAAGTGGAATGGACACCGAGATGCTCTGACTCGTGGTAAGGCCGAATATCCCTGCAGTGAATTGAATGCAGGCTCGTCTTGCATCTCCCAAGACGAAGGGATGTCTGAATCCCCTGTGGAGACCACAGAGAAAGACCTAGTTCTCCACCTCATCGCGACCGGAGGCCTCACATCCTTTGAAAACTCGAGAGGTCCGCGGAGATCAATGCTTCCAAAGGAGAAGATGCCTGACTCCTCTTGAAAATGGATAGGAGTCCCAGGATCCGTGTGGCACGTGGAAAGGGACCCTGGGTCTCCCGCCTCACGTGGAGACGCGTCCCAATGGCAATGCCAAGACTCGAGGAGAATCCCGAGGTGTCCCTGGCACCTAGGCAGGCGTCCTGACGTCGCTGAACAAACACGTGTCTGGAAGGGCCCTCCCCGTAGTAACTTGAGAATGTACCCCAGGTTCCGGCCGCAACTCGAGAAAAATCATGAGACTTCCCCCTCGCCGCGAGATGAGGCCCGATTCCCCTGCACTGCGTGCAGAGCAATTCCCTGTTCCACATCAAACGTGAAAGGAGCCTTGATTTCCTTGATGGCACTCCAGAGAAAACCCAAGATCACTGTCTCAAGTCTAGAGAGATCCTGAGGTCACTGGAGCAACAGGAAAGGGCTCCATGGACCCTAAATCAACTCGAGATGAGAGCTTAGTCCCTGGCTTCGACTCAAGGGGAATACCAACTTTCCACAAGCACCTCAAGAGGAGGCTTGTCTCAGCTACAGGTATGTGAGAGGGACCCTGAGTTTGTGGCCTCAAGTAGAATGGACACCGAAATGCTCTGACTCGAAGTAAGGCCGGATATCCCTGCAGTGAATTGAATGCAGGCTCGTCTTGCATCTTCCAAGACGAAGGGGTGTCTGAATCCCTTGTGGAGACCACAGAGAAAGACCTAGTCCTCCGCCTCATCGAGACCGGAGGCCTCACATCCTTTGAAAACTCGAGAGGTCCGGGGAGATCAGTGCTTCAAAAGGAGACAATGCCTGACTCTTCTTGAAAATGGATAGGAGTCTCAGGATCCCTTTGGCACATGGAAAGAGACACTGGGTCTTCCGCCTCACGTGGAGACCCATCCCAATTGCCATGCCAAGACTCGACGAGTATCCCGAGGTGTCCCTCGCACCTAGGCAGGAGTCCTGACTTCGCTGAACAAACACGTGTCTGGAAGGGCCCTCCCCGTAGTAACTTTAGAATGTACACCAGGTTCCGGCCGCAACTCGAGAAAAACCATGAGACATCCCCCTCGCCGCGAGATGTGGTCCGGTTCCCCTGCACAGCGTGCAGAGCAATTCCGTGTTCCACATCAAACGTGAAAGGAGCCTTGATTTCCTTGATGACACTCCAGAGAAAACCCAAGATCACTGTCTCAAGTCTAGAGGGATCCTGAGGTCACTGGAGCAACAGGAAAGGGCTCCGTGGACCCTAAATCAACTCGAGATGAGAGCTTAGTCCCTGGCTTCGACTCAAGGGTCATACCAACTTTCCACAAGCACCTCAAGAGGAGGCTTCTCTCAGCTACAAGTATGTGAGAGGGACCCTGAGTTTGTGGCCTCAAGTGGAATTGACACGGAGATGCTCTGACTCGAAGTAAGGCCAGATATCCCTGCAGTGAATTGAATGCCGGCTCGTCTTGCATCTCCCAAGACGAAGGGATGTCTGAATCCCCTGTGGAGACAACAGAGAAGGAACTAGTTCTCTGCCTCATCGCGACCGGAGGCCTCACATCCTTTGAAAACTCGAGAGGTCCGCGGAGATCAATACTTCCAAAGGAGACGATGCCTGACTCCTCTTGAAAATGAATAGGAATCCCAGGATCCTGTGGCACGTGGAAAGAGACACTGGGTCTACCGCCTCATGTGGAGACGCGTCCCAATTGCCATGCCAAGCCTCGGGGAGAATACCGAGTTGTCCATCGAACCTAGGCCTGGGTTTTGACGTCGATGAGCAAAGGCGTGTCTGGAAGGGCACCCCAGTCGTAACTCGAGCATATACCCCAGATTCCGGCCGCAACTCGAGAAAAACCATGAGACTTCCCCCTCGCCCCGAGATGAGGCCCGATTCCGTGCACTGCGTGCAGAGCAATTCCGTGTCCACATCAAATGTGAACGGAGCCTTGATTTCCTTGATGGCACTCCAGAGAAAACCCAAGATCACTGTCTCAATTCTAGAGGGATTCTGAGGTCACTGGAGCAACACGAAAATGCTCCGTGGACCACAAATCAACTCGAGATGAGAGCTTAGTCCCTGGCTTCGACTCAAGAGGAATACCAACTTTCCACAAGCACCTCAAGAGGAGGCTTCTCTCAGCTACAGGTATGTGAGAGGGACCCTGAGTTTGTGGCCTCAAGTGGAATCGACACAGAGATTCGCTGACTCGAAGGAAGGCCGGATATCCCTGCAGTGAATTGAATGCAGGCTTGTCTTGCATCTCCCAAGACGTAGGGATGTCTGAATCCCCTGTGGAGACCACAGAGAAAGACCTAGTTCTCCGCCTCATCGTGACCGGAGTCCTCACATCCTTTGAAAACTCGAGAGGTCTGCGGAGATCAATGCTTCCAAAGGAGACGATGCCTGACTCCTTTTGAAAATGGATAGGAGTCCCAGGATCCCTGTGGCTGGTGGAAAGGGACCCTGGGTCTCCCGCCTCACGTGGAGACGCGTCCCAATTGCCATGCCAAGACTCGAGGAGAATCCCGAGGTGTCCCTCGCACCTAGGTAGGAGTCCTGATGTCGCTGAAGAAACACGTGTCTGGAAGGGCCCTCCCCGTAGTAACTCGAGAATATACCCCTGGGTCCGGCCGCAACTAGAGAAAAACCATGAGACTTCCACCTCGCCACGAGATGAGGCCCGATTCCCCTGCACTGCGTGCTGAGCAATTCCGTGTTCCACATCAAACGTGAAAGGAGCCTGATTTCCTTCATGGCGCTCCAGAGAAAACCCAAGATCACTGTCTCAAGTCTAGAGGGATCCTGAGGTCACTGGAGCAACACGAAAGGGCTCCGTGGAAACCAAATCAACTCGAGATGAGAGCTTAGTCCCTGGCTTCGACTCAAGAGGAATACCAACTTTCCACAAGCTCCTCAAGGGGAGGCTTCTCTCAGCTACAGGTATGTGAGAGGGACCCTGAGTTTGTGGCCTCAAGTGGAATGGACACCGAGATGCTCTGACTCGGAGTAAGGCCGGATATCCCTGCAGTGAATTGAATGCAGGTTCGTCTTGCATTTCCCAAGACGAAGGGATGTCTGAATCCCCTGTGGAGACCACAGAGAAAGACCTAGTTCTCCGCCTCATCGCGACCGGAGGCCTCACATCGTTTCAAAACTGGAGAGGGCCGAGGAGATCAATGCTTCCAAAGGAAACGATGCCTGACTCCTCTTGAAAATGGATAGGAGTCCCAGGACCCTGTGGCACGTGGAAAGGGACACTGGGTCTCCCGCCTCACCTGGAGACGCGTCCCAAATCCTATGCCAAGCCGCGGGGAGAATACCGAGGTGTCCATCAAACCTAGGCAGGAGTCCTGACGTCGCTGAACAAACACATGTCTGTAAGGGCCCTCCCCGTCGTAACTCGAGAATATACCCCTGGTTCCGGCCGCAACTCGAGAAAAACCATGAGACTGCCCCCTCGCTGCGAGAAGAGTCCCGATTCCCCTACACTGCGTGCAGAGGAATTCCGTGTTCCACATCAAATGTGAACGGAGCCTTGATTTCCTTGATGGCACTCCAGAGAAAACCCAAGATCACTGTCTCAAGTCTAGAGGAATCCTGAGGTCACTGGAGCAACACGAAAGGGCTCCGTGGACCCCAAATCAACTCGAGATGAGAGCTTAGTCCCTGGCTTCAACTAAAGAGGAATACCAACTTTCCACCAGCACCTCAAGAGGAGGCTTCTCTCAGCTACAGGTATCTGAGAGAAACCCTGAGTTTGTGGCCTCAAGTGGAATGGACACTGAGATGCTCTGACTCGAAGTAAGGCCGGATATCCCAACAGTGAATTGAATGCAGGCTCGTCTTGCATCTCCCAAGACGAAGGGATGTCTGAATCCCCTGTGGAGACCACAGAGAAAGACCTAGTTCTCCGCCTCATCGCGACCGGAGGCCTCACATCCTTTGAAACCTCGAGAGATCCACGGATATCAATGCTTCCAAAGGAGACGATGCCTGACTCCTCTTGAAAATGGATAGGAGTCCCTAGATCCCTGTGGCACGTGGAAAGGGACCCTGGGTCTCCCGCCTCAAGTGGAGACGCGTCCCAATTGCCATGCCAAGACTCGAGGAGAATCCGGAGGTGTCCCTCGCACCTAGGCTGGAGTCCTGACGTCGCTGAACAAACACGTGTCTGGAAGGGCCCTCCCGGTCGTAACTCGAGAATATACCCCAGGTTCCGGCCGCACCTCGAGAAAAACCATGAGACTTCCTCCTCGCCGAGATATGAGGCCTGATTCCCCTGCACTGCGTGCAGAGCAATTCCGTGTTCCACATCAAACGTGAAAGGAGCCTTGATTTCCTTGATGGCACTCCAGAGAAAACCCAAGATCACTGACTCAAGTCTAGAGGGATCCTGAGGTCACTGGAGCAACACGAATGGGCTCAGTGGACCCCAAATCAACTCGAGATGAGAGCTTAGTCCCTGGCTTCGACTCAAGAGGAATACCAACTTTCCACAAGCACCTCAAGACGAGGCTTCTCTCAGATACAAGTGTGGGAGAGGGACCCTGAGTTTGTGGCCTCAAGTGGAATGGACACCGAGATACTCTGACTCGAAGTAAGGGCGGATATCCCTGCAGTGAATTGAATGCAGGCTCGTCTTGCATCTCCCAAGACGAAGGGATGTCTGAAACCCCTGTGGAGACTACAGAGAAAGACCTAGTTCTCCGCCTCATCGCGGCCAGAGGCCTCACATCCTTTGAAAACTCTAGAGGTCCGCGGAGATCAATGATTCAAAAGGAGACGATGCCTGACTCTTCTTGAAAATGGATAGGAGTCTCAGGATCCCTTTGGCACGTGGAAAGAGACACTGGGTCTTCCGCCTCACGTGGAGACCCGTCCCAATTGCCATGCCAAGACTCGACGAGTATCCCGAGGTGTCCCTCGCACCTAGGCAGGAGTCCTGACTTCGCTGAACAAACACGTGTCTGGAAGGGCCCTCCCCGTAGTAACTTTAGAATGTACCACAGGTTCCGGCCGCAACTCGAGAAAAACCATGAGACATCCCCCTCGCCGCGAGATGTGGTCCGGTTCCCCTGCACAGCGTGCAGAGCAATTCCGTGTTCCACATCAAACGTGAAAGGAGCCTTGATTTCCTTGATCGCACTCCAGAGAAAACCCAAGATCACTGTCTCAAGTCTAGAGGGATCCTGAGGTCACTGGAGCAACAGGAAAGGGTTCCGTGGACCCTAAATCAACTCGAGATGAGAGCTTAGTCCCTGGCTTCGACTCAAGGGTCATACCAACTTTCCACAAGCACCTCAAGAGGAGGCTTCTCTCAGCCACAAGTATGTGAGAAGGACCCTGAGTTTGTGGCCTCAAGTGGAATGGACACGGAGATGCTCTGACTCGAAGTAAGGCCAGATATCCCTGCAGTGAATTGAATGCAGGCTCGCCTTGCATCTCCCAAGACGAAGGGATGTCTGAATCCCCTGTGGAGACTACAGAGAAAGACCTAGTTCTCCGCCTCATCGCGACCGGAGGCCTCACATCCTTTGAAAACCCGAGAGGTCCGCGGAGATCAATGCTTCCAAAGGAGACGATGCCTGACTCCTCTTGAAAATGGATAGGAGTCCCAGGATCCCTGTGGCACGTGGAAAGGGACACTGAGTCTCCTGCCTCACGTGGAGACGCCATCCAATTGCCATGCCAAGACTCGAGGAGAATCCCGAGGTGTCCATCCCACCTAGGCAGGAGTGCTGACGTCGCTGAACAAACACGTGTCTGGAAGGGCCCTCCCCGTAGTAACTCGAGAATATACCCCAGGTTCCGGCCGCAACTCGAGAAAAACCATGAGAATTCCCCCTCGCCGCGAGATGAGGCACGATTCCCCTGCACAGCGTGCAGAGCAATTCCGTGTTCCACATCAAACGTGAAAGGAGCCTTGATTTCCTTGATGGCACTCCAGAGAAAACCCAAGATCACTGTCTCAAGTCTAGAGGGATCCTGAGGTCACTGGAGCAACAGGAAAGGGCTCCGTGGACCCCAAATCAACTCGAGATGAGAGCTTATTCCCTGGCTTCGACTCTAGAGGAATACCAACTTTCCACAAGCACCTCAAGAGGAGGCTTCTCTCAGCTACAGGTATGTGAGAGGGACCCTGAGTTTGTGGCCTCAAGTGGAATGGACAGCGAGATGCTCTGACTCGAAGTAAGGCCGGATATCCCTGCAGTGAATTGAATGCAGGCTCGTCTTGCATCTCCCAAGACGAAGGGATGTCTGAATCCCCTGTGGAGACAACAGAGAAGGAACTAGTTCTCTGCCTCATCGCGACCGGAGGCCTCACATCCTTTGAAAACTCGAGAGGTCCGCGGAGATCAATACTTCCAAAGGAGACGATGCCTGACTCCTCTTGAAAATGAATAGGAATCCCAGGATCCTGTGGCACGTGGAAAGAGACACTGGGTCTACCGCCTCATGTGTAGACGCGTCCCAATTGCCATGCCAAGCGTCGGGGAGAATACCGAGTTGTCCATCGAACCTAGGCCTGGGTTTTGACGTCGATGAGCAAAGGCGTGTCTGGAAGGGCACCCCAGTCGTAACTCGAGCATATACCCCAGATTCCGGCCGCAACTCGAGAAAAACCATGAGACTTCCCCCTCGCCCCGAGATGAGGCCCGATTCCGTGCACTGCGTGCAGAGCAATTCCGTGTCCACATCAAATGTGAACGGAGCCTTGATTTCCTTGATGGCACTCCAGAGAAAACCCAAGATCACTGTCTCAAGTCTAGAGGGATCCTGAGGTCACTGGAGCAACACGAAAGCGCTCCGTGGACCCCAAATCAACTCGAGATGAGAGCTTAGTCCCTGGCTTCGACTCAAGAGGAATACCAACTTTCCACAAGAACCTCAAGAGGAGGCTTCTCTCAGCTACAGGTATGTGAGAGGGACCCTGAGTTTGTGGCCTCAAGTGGAATGGACACAGAGATTCGCTGACTCGAAGTAAGGCCGGATATCCCTGCAATGAATTGAATGCAGGCTTGTCTTGCATCTCCCAAGACGTAGGGATGTCTGAATCCCCTGTGGAGACCACAGAGAAAGACCTAGTTCTCCGCCTCATCGTGACCGGAGTCCTCACATCCTTTGAAAACTCGAGAGGTCTGCGGAGATCAATGCTTCCAAAGGAGACGATGCCTGACTCCTCTTGAAAATGGATAGGAGTCCCAGGATCCCTGTGGCTGGTGGAAAGGGACCCTGGGTCTCCCGCCTCACGTGGAGACGCGTCCCAATTGCCATGCCAAGACTCGAGGAGAATCCCGAGGTGTCCCTCGCACCTAGGCAGGAGTCCTGACGTCGCTGAACAAACACGTGTCTGGAAGGGCCCTCCCCGTCGTAACTCGAGAATATACCCCAGGTTCCGGCCGCAACTCGAGAAAAACCATGAGACTGCCCCCTCGCCGCGAGATGAGGCCCGATTCCCCTGCACTGCGTGCAGAGCAATTCCGTGTTCCACATCAAACGTGAAAGGAGCCTTGATTTCCTTGGTGGCACTCCAGAGAAAACCCAAGATCACTGTCTCAAGACTAGAGGGATCCTGAGATCACTGGAGCAACACCAAAGGTCTGGGTGGACCCCAAATCAACTCGAGATGAGAGCTTACTCCCTGGCTTCGACTCAAGAGGAATACCAACTTTCCACAAGCACCTCAAGAGGAGGCTTCTCTCAGCTACAGGTATGTGAGAGGGACCCTGAATGTGTGGCCTCAAGTGGAATGGACACCGAGATGCTCTGACTCGAAGTAAGGCCGGATATCCCTTCAGTGAATTGAATGCCGGCTGGTCTTGAATCTCCCAAGTCGAAGGGATGTCTGAATCCCCTGTGGAGACCACAGAGAAAGACCTAGTTCTCCGCCTCATCGCGAACGGAGGCCTCACATCCTTTGAAAACTCAAGAGGTCCGCGGAGATCAATGCTTCCAAAGGAGACGATGCCTGACTCCTCTTGAAAATGGTTAGGAGTCCCAGGATCTGTGTGGCACGTGGAAAGGGACACTGGGTCTCCCGACTCACGTGGAGAGGCATCCCAATTGCCATGCCAAGACTCGAGGAGAATCCCGAAGTGTCCCTCGCACCTAGGCAGGAGTCCTGACATCGCTGAACAAACACTTGTCTGGAAGGGCCCTCCCTATCGTAACTCGAGAATATACCTCAGGTTCCGGCCGCAACTCGAGAAAAACAATGAGACTTCCCACTCGCCGTGAGATGAGGCCCGATTCCCCTGCACTGCGTGCAGAGCAATTCCGTGTTCCACATCAAACGTGAAAGGAGCCTTGATTTCCTTGATGGCACTCCAGAGAAAACCCAAGATCACTGTCTCAAGTCTAGAGGGATCCTGAGGTCACTGGAGCAACACGAAAGGGCTATGTGGACCCCAAATCAACTCGAGATGAGAGCTTAGTCCCTGGCTTCGACTCAAGAGGAATACCAACTTTCCACAAGCACCTCAAGAGGAGGCTTCTCTCAGCTACCGGTATGTGAGAGGGACCCTGAGTGTGTGGCCTCAAGTGGAATGGACACCGAGATGCTCTGACTCGAACTAAGGCTGGATATCCTTGCAGTGAATTGAATGCAGGCTCGTCTTGCATCTCCCAAGACGAAGGGATGTCTGAATCCCCTGTGGAGACCACAGAGAAAGACCTTGTCCTCCGCTTCATCGCGACCGGAGGCCTCACATCCTTTGAAAACTCGAGAGGTCCGCGGAGATCAATGCTTCCAAAGGAGACGATGCCTGACTCCTCTTGCAAATGGATAGGAGTCCCAGGATCCCTGTGGCACGTGGAAAGGGACCCTGGGTCTCCCGCCTCACGGGGAGACGCGTCCCAATTGCCATGCCAAGACTCGAGGAGAATCCCGAGGTGTCCCTCGCACCTAGGCAGGAGTCCTGATGTTGCTGAACAAATAAATATCTGGAATTGCCCTCCCAGTCGTAACTCGAGAATATATCCCAGGTTCCGGCCGCAACTCGAGAAAAACCATGAGACTTCCCCCTCACGGCGAGATGAGGCCCGATTCCCCTGCAATGTGTGCAGAGCAATTCCGTGTTCCACATCAAACGTGAAAGGATGTTGATTTTCTTGATGGCACTCCAGAGAAAACCCAAGATCACTGTCTCAAGTCTAGAGGGATCCTGAGGTCACTGGAGCAACATGAAATGGCTCCGTGGACCCCAAATCAACTCAAGATGAGAGCTTAGTCCCTGGCTTCGACTCAAGAGGAATACCAACTTTCCACAAACACCCCAAGAGGAGGCTTCTCTCAGCTACAGGTATGTGAGAGGGACCCTGAATTTGTGGCCTCAAGTGGAATGGACACCGAGATGCTCTGACTCGAATTAAGGCCGGATATCCCTGCAGTGAATTGAATGCAGGCTCGTCTTGCATTTCCCAAGAAGAAGGGATGTCTGAATCCCAGGTGGAAACGACAGAGGAAGACCTAATTCTCCGCCTCATCGCGACCGGAGGCCTCACATCCTTTGAAAACTCGAGAGGTTCGCAGAGATCAATGCTTCCAAAGGAGACGATGCCTGACTCCTCTTGAAAATGGATAGGAGTCCCAGGAGCCGTGTGGCACGTGGAAAGGGACACTGGGTCTCCCGCCTCACGTGGAGACGCGTCCCAATTGCCATGCCAAGACTCGAGGAGAATCCCGAGATGTCCTCGCACCTAGGCAGGAGTCCTGACGTCGCTGAACAAACACGTGTCTGGAAGGGCCCTCCCCGTCGTAACTCGAGAATATACCCCAAGTTCCGGCCGCAACTCGAGAAAAACCATGAGACTTCCCCCTCGCCGCGAGATGAGGCCCGATTCCCCTGCACTGCGTCCAGAGCAATTCCGTGTTCCACATCAAACGTGAAAGGAGCCTTGATTTCCTTGATGGCACTCCAGAGAAAACCCAAGATCACTGTCTCATGTCTAGAGGGATCCTGAGGTCACTGGAGCAACGCGAAAGGGCTCCGTGGACCCCAAATCAACTCGAGATGAGAGCTTAGTCCCTGGCTTCGACTCAAGAGGAATACCAACTTTCCACAAGCACCTCACGAGGAGGCTTCTCTCAGCTACAGGTATGTGAGAGGGACCCTGAATTTGTCTCCTCAAGTGGAATGGACACCGAGATGCTCTGACTCGAAGTAAGGCCGGATATCCCTGCAGTGAATTGAATGCAGGCTCGCCTTGCATCTCCCAAAACGAAGGGTTGTCTGAATCCCCTGTGGAGACCACAGAGAAAGACCTAGTTCTCCGCCTCATCGCGACCGGAGGCCTCACATCCTTTGAAAACTCGAGAGGTCCGCGGAGATCAATGCTTCCAAAGGAGACGATGCCTGACTCCTCTTGAAAATGGATAGGAGTCCCAGGATCCCTGCGGCACGTGGAAAGGGACACTGGGTCTCCCGCCTCACGTGGAGACGCGTTCCAATTGCTATGCCAAGACTCGAGGAGAATCCCGAGGTGTCCCTCGCACCTAGGCAGGAGTGCTGACGTTGCTGAACAAACACGTGTCTGGAAAGGCCCGCCCCGTGGTAACTCGAGAATATACCCCAGGTTCTGGCCGCAACACGAGAAAAACCGTGAGACTTCCCCCTCGCCACGAGATGAGGCCTGATTCCCCTGCACTGTGTGCAGAGCAATTCCGTGTTCCACATCAAACGTGAAAGGAAACTTGATTTCCTTGATGGCACTCCAGAGAAACCCCAAGATCACTGTCTCAAGTCTAGAGGGATCCTGAGGTCACTGTAGCAAGACGAAAGGGCTCCGTGGACCCCAAATCAACTCGAGATGAGAGCTCAGTCCCTGGCTGCGACTCAAGAGGAATACCAACTTTCCACAAGCACCTCAAGAGGAGGCTTGTCTCAGCTACAGGAATGTGAGAGGGACCCTGAGTTTTTGGCCTCAAGTGGAATGGACACCGAGAAGCTCTGACTCGAAGTAAGGCCGGATATCCCTGCAGTGAATTGAATGCAGGCTCGTCTTGCATCTCCAAAGACGAAGGGATGTCTGAATCCCCAGTGGAGACCACAGAGAAAGACCTAGTTCTCTGCCTCATCGCGACCGGAGGCCTCACATCCTTTGAAAATTCGAGAGGTCCGCGGAGATCAATGCTTCCAAAGGAGACGATTCTTGAGTCCTCTTGGAAATGGATAGGATTCCCCGGATCCCTGTGGCAAGTGCAAAGGGACCCTGGGTCCCCCGCCTCATGTGGAGACGCGACCCAAATGCCATTCCAAGACTCGAGGAGAATCCCGAATTGTCCCTCGCACCTAGGCAGGATTCCTGACGTCGCTGAACAAACACGTGTCTGAAAGGGCCCTCCCCGTCTTAGCTCGCGAATATACCCCAGGTTCCGGCCGCAAATCGAGAAAAACCGTGAGACTTCCCCCTCGCCAGGAGATGAGTCCCGATTCCGCTACACTGCATGCAGAGCAATTCCGTATCCCAGATCAAACGTGAAAAGAGCCTTGATTTCCTTGATGGCACTCCAGAGAAAACCCAAGATCACAGACTTAAGTCTAGAGGGATCCTAAGGTCACTGTAGCAACACGAAAGGGCTCTGCAGACCCAAATCAACTCGAGATGAGAGGTTAGTGCCTGGCTTCGACTCAAGAGGAATACCAACTTTCCACAAGCACCTCAGGGGAGGCTTCTCTCAGCTACAGGTATGTGAGAGGGACCCTGAGTTTGTGGCCTCAAGTGGAATGAACACCGAGATGCTCTGACTCAAAGTAAGGACGGATATCCCTGCAGTGAATTGAATGCAGGCTCGTCTTGCATCTCCAAGACGAAGGGATGTCTGCATCCCCTGTGGAGACCAGAGAGAAAGACCTAGTTCTCCGCGTCATCGCTGACGGAGGCTTCACATCCTTTGAAAACTCGAGAGGTCCGCGAGATCAATGCTTCCAAAGGAGACGTTGCCTGACTCCTCTTGAAAATGGATAGCAGTCCCAGGATCCCTGTGGCGCGTGGAAAGGGACACTGGGTCTCCCGCCTCACGTGGAGACGTGTCCCAATTGCCATGCCAAGACTCGAGGAGAATCCCGAGGTGTCCCTCGCACCTAGGCAGGAGTCCTGACTTCGCTGAAAAAATACGTGTCTGGAAGGGCCCTCACAGTCGAAACTCGAGAATATACCCCAGGTTCTGGCCGCAACTCGAGAAAAACTATGAGACTTCCCCCTCGCCGCGAGAGGAGGCCCGATTCCCCTGCACTGCGTGCAGAGCAATTCCGTGTTCCACATCAAACGTGAAAGGAGCCTTGATTTCCGTGATGGCACTCCAGAGAAAACCCAAGATCACTGTCTCAAGTCTAGAGGGATCCTGAGGTCACTGGAGCAACACGAAAGGGATCCGTGGACCCCAAATCAACTCGAGATGAGAGCTTAGTCCCTCGCTTTGACTCAAGAGGAATATCAACTTTCCACAAGCACCTCAAGAGGAGGCTTCTCTCAGCTACAGCTATGTAAGAGGGACCCTGAATTTGTGGCCTCAAGTGGTATGGACACCGAGATGCTCTGACTCAAAGTAAGGCTTGATATCCCAACAGTGAAATGAATGCAGGCTCGTCTTGCATCTCCCAAGACGAAGGGATGTCTGAATCCCCTGTGGAGACAACAGAGAAAGACCCAGTTCTCTGCATCATCGCGACCGGAGGCCTCACATCCTTTGAAAACCCGAGAGGTCCGCAGAGATCAATGCTTCCAAAGGAGATGATGCCTGACTCCTCTTGAAAATGGATAGGAGTCCCAGGATCCCTGTGGCACGTGGAAAGGGACCCTGGGTCTCCCGCCTCACGTGGAGACGCGTCCCAATTGCCATGCCAAGACTCGAGGAGAATCCTGAGTTGTCCCTAGCACCTAGGCAGGAGTCCTCACGTCGCTGAACAAACACGTGTCTGGAAGGGCCCTCCCCATCGTAACTCGAGAATATACCCCAGGTTCGGTCCGCAACTCGAGAAAAACCATGAGACTTCCCACTCGCCGTGAGATGAGGCCCGATTCCCCTGCACTGCGTGCAGAGCAATTCCGTGATCCACATCAAACGTGAAAGGAGCCTTGATTTCCTTGATGGCACTCCAGAGGAAACTCAAGATCACTGTCTCAAGTCTAGAGGGATCCTGAGGTCACTGGAGCAACACGAAAGGGCTCCGTTGACCCCAAATCAACTCGAGATGAGAGCTTAGTGTTTGGCTTCGACTCAAGAGGAATATCAACTTTCCACAAGCACCTCAAGAGGAGGCTTCTCTCAGCTACAGGTATGTTAGAGGGACCCTGAGTGTGTGGCCTCAAGTGGAATGGACACCGAGATGCTCTGACTCGAAGTAAGGCCTCATATCCCTGCAGTGAATTGAATGCAGGCTCGTCTTGCATCTCCCAAGACGAAGGGATGTCTGAATGCCCTGTGGAGACCACAGATAAAGACCTAGTTCTCCGCCTCATCGCGACCGGAGGCCTCACATCCTTTGAAAACTCGAGAGGTCCGCGGAGATCAATGTTTCCAAAGGAGACGATGCCTGACTCCTCTTGAAAATGGATAGGGGTCCCAGCATCCCTGTGGACGTGGGAAGGGACCCTGGGTCTCCCGCCTCACGTGGAGACGCGTCCCAATTGCCATGCCAAGACTCGAGGAGAATCCCGAGGTGTCCCTCGCACCTAGGCAGGAGTCCTGACGTCGCTGAACCAACATGTGTCTGGAAGGGAACTCCCCGTCGTAACTCGAGAATATACCCCAGGTTCCGGCCGCAACTCGAGAAAAACCATGAGACTTCCCACTCGCCGCGAGATGAGGCCCGATTCCCCTGCACTGCGTGCAGAGCAATTCCGTTTTCCACATCAAACGTGAAAAGAGCCTTGATTTCCTTGATGGCACTCCAGAGAAAACCCAAGATCACTATCTCAAGTCTAGAGGGATCCTGAGGTCACTATAGCAACACGAAACGGCTCCTGGACCCCAAATCAACTCGAGATGAGAGCTTAGTCCCTGGCTTCGACTCAAAAGGCATACCAACTTTCCACAAGCACCTCAAGAGGAGGTTTCTCTCAGCTACAGGTATGTGAGTGGGACCCTGAATATTTGGCCTCAAGTGGAATGGACACCGAGATGCTCTGACTCGAAGTAAGGCCGAATATCTCTGCAGTGAATTGAATGCAGGCTCGTCTTCCATCTCCCAAGACGAAGGGATGTCTGAATCCCCTGTGGAGACCACAGAGAAAGACCTAGTTCTCCATCTCATCGCGACCGGAGGCCTCACATCCTTTGAAAACTCGAGAGGTCCGCGGAGATCAAGGATTCCAAAGGAGAAGATGCCTGACTCCTCTTGAAAATGGATAGGAGTCCCAGGATCCCTGTGGCTGGTGGAAAGGGACCCTGGGTCTCCCGCCTCACGTGGAGACGCGTCCCAATGGCAATGCCAAGACTCGAGGAGAATCCCGAGGTGTCCCTGGCACCTAGGCAGGCGTCCTGACGTCGCTGAACAAACACGTGTCTGGAAGGGCCCTCCCCGTAGTAACTTGAGAATGTACCCCAGGTTCCGGGCGCAACTCGAGAAAAATCATGAGACTTCCCCCTCGCCGCGAGATGAGGCCCGATTCCCCTGCACTGCGTGCAGAGCAATTCCCTGTTCCACATCAAACGTGAAAGGAGCCTTGATTTCCTTGATGGCACTCCAGAGAAAACCCAAGATCACTGTCTCAAGTCTAGAGAGATCCTGAGGTCACTGGAGCAACAGGAAAGGGCTCCATGGACCCTAAATCAACTCGAGATGAGAGCTTAGTCCCTGGCTTCGACTCAAGGGGAATACCAACTTTCCACAAGCACCTCAAGAGGAGGCTTCTCTCACCTACAGGTATGTGAGAGGGACCCTGAGTTTGTGGCCTCAAGTAGAATGGACACCGAAATGCTCTGACTCGAAGTAAGGCCGGATATCCCTGCAGTGAACTGAATGCAGGCTCGTCTTGCATCTCCCAAGACGAAGGGGTGTCTGAATCCCTTGTGGAGACCACAGAGAAAGACCTAGTTCTCCGCCTCATCGCGACCGGAGGCCTCACATCCTTTGAAAACTCGAGAGGTCCGGGGAGATCAATGCTTCAAAAGGAGACGATGCCTGACTCTTCTTGAAAATGGATAGGAGTCTCAGGATCCCTTTGGCACGTGGAAAGAGACACTGGGTCTTCCGCCTCACGTGGAGACCCGTCCCAATTGCCATGCCAAGACTCGACGAGTATCCCGAGGTGTCCCTCGCACCTAGGCAGGAGTCCTGACTTCGCTGAACAAACACGTGTCTGGAAGGGCCCTCCCCGTAGTAACTTTAGAATGTACACCAGGTTCCGGCCGCAACTCGAGAAAAACCATGAGACATCCCCCTCGCCGCGAGATGTGGTCCGGTTCCCCTGCACAGCGTGCAGAGCAATTCCGTGTTCCACATCAAACGTGAAAGGAGCCTTGATTTCCTTGATGGCACTCCAGAGAAAACCCAAGATCACTGTCTCAAGTCTAGAGGGATCCTGAGGTCACTGGAGCAACAGGAAAGTGCTCCGTGGACCCTAAATCAACTCGAGATGAGAGCTTAGTCCCTGGCTTCGACTCAAGGGTCATACGAACTTTCCACAAGCACCTCAAGAGGAGGCTTCTCTCAGCTACAAGTATGTGAGAGGGACCCTGAGTTTGTGGCCTCAAGTGGAATTGACACGGAGATGCTCTGACTCGAAGTAAGGCCAGATATCCCTGCAGTGAATTGAATGCCGGCTCGTCTTGCATCTCCCAAGACGAAGGGATGTCTGAATCCCCTGTGGAGACAACAGAGAAGGAACTAGTTCTCTGCCTCATTGCGACCGGAGGCCTCACATCCTTTGAAAACTCGAGAGGTCCGCGGAGATCAATACTTCCAAAGGAGACGATGCCTGACTCCTCTTGAAAATAAATAGGAATCCCAGGATCCTGTGGCACGTGGAAAGAGACACTGGGTCTACCGCCTCATGTGGAGCCGCGTCCCAATTGCCATGCCAAGCCTCGGGGAGAATACCGAGTTGTCCATCGAACCTAGGCCTGGGTTTTGACGTCGATGAGCAAAGGCGTGTCTGGAAGGGCACCCCAGTTGTAACTCGAGCATATACCCCAGATTCCGGCCGCAACTCGAGAAAAATCATGAGACTTCCCCCTCGCCCCGAGATGAGGCCCGATTCCGTGCACTGCGTGCAGAGCAATTCCGTGTCCACATCAAATGTGAACGGAGCCTTGATTTCCTTGATGGCACTCCAGAGAAAACCCAAGATCACTGTCTCAAGTCTAGAGGGATCCTGAGGTCACTGGAGCCACACGAAAATGCTCCGTGGACCCCAAATCAACTCGAGATGAGAGCTTAGTCCCTGGCTTCGACTCAAGAGGAATACCAACTTTCCACAAGCACCTCAAGAGGAGGCTTCTCTCAGCTACAGGTATGTGAGAGGGAAACTGAGTTTCTGGCCTCAAGTGGAATGGACACCGAGATGCTCTGACTCAAAGTAAGGCCGGATATCCCTGCAGTGAATTGAATGCAGGCTCGTCTTGCATCTCCCAAGACGAAGGGATGTCTGAATCCCCTGTGGAGACGACAGCGAAAGACCTAGTCCTCCGCCTCAACGCGACTGGAGGCCTCACATCATTTGAAAACTCGAGAGATCTGCGGATATCAATGCTTCCCAAGGAGACGATGCCTGACTCCTCTTGAAAATGGATAGGAGTCCCAGGATCCCTGTGGCAAGTGGAAAGGGACCCTGGGTCTCCCGCCTCACGTGGAGACGGTTCCCAATTGCCATGCCAAGACTCGAGGAGAATCCCGAGGTGTCCCTTGCACCTAGGCAGGAGTCCTGACGTCGCTGAACAAACACGTGTCTGGAAGGTCCCTCCCCGTCGTAACTCGAGAATATACCCCATGTTCCGGCCGCAACTCGAGAAAAACCATGAGACTTCCCCCTCGCCGCAAGATGAGGCCCGATTCCCCTGCACTGCGTGGAGAGCAATTCCGTGTTCCACATCAAACGTGAAAGGAGCCTTGATTTCCTTGATGGCACTCCAGAGAAAACCCAAGATCACTGTCTCAAGTCTAGAGGGATCCTGAGGTCACTGGAGCAACACGAAAGGGCTCCGTGGACCCCAAATCTACTCGAGATGAGAGCTTAGTCCCTGGCTTCGACTCAAGAGGAATACCAACTTTCCACAAGCACCTCAAGAGGAGGCTTCTCTCAGCTACAGGTATGTGAGAGAGACCCTGAGTTTGTGGCCTCAAGTGGAATGGACACCGAGATGCTCTGACTCGAAGTCAGGCCGGATATCCCTGCTGTGAATTGAATGCAGGCTCGTCTTGCATCTCCCAAGACGAAGGGATGTCTGAATCCACTGTGGAGACCACAGAGAAAACCTAGTTCTCCGCCTCATCGCGACCGGAGGCCTCTAATCCTTTGAAAACTCGAGAGGTCCGCGGAGATCAATGCTTCCAAAGGAGACGATGCCTGACTCCTCTTGAAAATGGATAGGAGTCCCAGGATCCCTGTGGCACGTGGAAAGGGACCCGGGGTCTCCCGCCTCACGTGGAGACGGGTCCCAATTGCCATTCCAAGACTCGAGGAGAATCCCGAGGTGTCCCTCGCACCGAGGCAGGAGTCCTGACGTCGCTGAACAAACACGTGTTTGGAAGGGCCCTCCTCGTCGTAACTCGAGAATATACCCCAGGTTCTGGCCGCAACTCGAGAAAAACCATGAGACTTCCCCCTCGCGGCAAGATGAGGCCCGATTCCCCTGCACTGCATGCAGAGCAATTCCGTGTTCCACATCAAACATGAAAGGAGCCTTGATTACCTTGATGGCACTCCAGAGAAAACCCAAGATCAGTGTCTCAATTCTAGAGGGATCCTGAGGTCACTGTAGCAACATGAAAGGGCTTCGTGGGCCGCAAACAACTCGAGATGAGAGCTTCGTCCCTGCCTTCGACTCAAGAGGAATACCAACTTTCCACAAGCACCTCAAGAGGAGGCTTCTGTCACCTTCAGGTATGTGAGAGGGACCCTGAGCTGGTGGCCTCAAGTCGAATGGATAGCGTGATGCTCTGACTCGAAGTAAGGCCGGATATCCCTGCAGTGAATTGAATGCAGGCTCGTTTTGCATCTCCCAAGAGGAAGGGATGTCTGAATCCCCTGTGGAGACCACAGAGAAAGACCTAGTTCTCCGCCTCATCCCGAATTGAGGCCTCACATCCTATGAAACCTCGAGAGGTGTGCGGAGATCAATGCTTCCAAAGGAGACGATGCCTGACTCCTCTTGAAAATGGATAGGGGTCCCAGGATCCCTGTGGCACGTGGAAAGGGACCCTGGGTCTCCCGCCTCACGTGGAGACGCGTCCCAATTGCCATGCCAAGACTCGAGGAGAATCCCGAGTTGTGCCTCGCACCTAGGCAGGAGTCCTGACGTCGCTGAACAAACACGTGTCTGGAAGGGCCCTCCCCGTCGTAACTCGAGAACATACCCCAGGTTCCGGCCGCAACTCGACAAAAACCATGAGAATTCCCCCTCGCCGCGAGATGAGGCCCGATTCCCCTGCACTGCGTGCAGAGCAATTCCGTGTTCCACATCAAACGTGAAAGGAGCCTTGATTTCCTTGATGGCACTCCAGAGAAAAGCCAAGATCACTGTCTCAAGTCTAGAGGGATCCTGAGGTCACTGTAGCAACACGAAAGAGCTCCGTGGACCCCAAATCAACTCGAGATGAGCGCTTACTCCCTGGCTTCGACTCAAGAGGAATACCAACTTTCCACAAGCACCTCAAGATGAGGTTTCTCTCAGCTACATTTATGTGAGAGGGACCCTGAGTGTGTGGCCTCAAATGTAATGGACACCGAGATGCACTGATTCGATTATAGGCCGGATATCCCTGCAGTGAATTGAATGCAGGCTCGTCTTGCATCTCCTAAGAAGAAGGGATGTATGAATCCCCTGTGGAGACCATAGAGAAAGACATTGTTCTCCGCCTCATCGCGACGTGAGTCCTCAAATCCTTTGAGAACTCGAGAGGTCCGCGGAGATCAGTGCTTCCAAAAGAGACGATCCCTGACTCCTCTTGAAAATGGATAGGAGTCCCAGGATCCCTGTGGCACATGGAAAGGGACCCTGGATCTCCCGCCTCACGTGGAGACGCGTCCCAGTTGCCATGCCAAGACTCGAGGAGAATCCCGAGGTGTCTCTCACACCTAGGCAGGAGTCCTGACGGCGCTGAACAAACACGTGTCTGGAACGGACCTCCCCGTCGTAACTCGAGAATATACCCCAGGTCCGGCCGCAACTCGAGAAAAACCATGAGACTTCCCCCTCGCCGCGAGATGAGGCCCGATTCCCCTGCACTGCGTGCAGAGAAATTCCGTGTTCCACATCAAACGTGAAAGGAGCCTTGATTTCCTTGATGGCACTCCAGAGAAAAAACGAGATCACTGTCTCAAGTCTAGAGGGATCCTGAGGTCACTGTAGCAACACGAAATGGGTCCATGGACCCCAAATCAACTCGTGATGAGAGCTTAGTCACTGGCTTCGACTCTAGAGGAATAGCAACTTTCCACAAGCACCTCAAGAGGAGGCTTCTCTCAGATGAAGTTATGTGAGAGGGCCCTGAGTTGGGGATTCAAATGGAATGGACACCGAGAAGCTCTGACTCGAAGTAAGGCTGGATATCCCTGCAGTGAATTGAATGCAGGCTCATCTTGCATCTCCCAAGACGAAGGGATGTCTGAATGCCCTGTGGAGACCACAGAGAAAGACCTAGATCTCCGCCTCATCGCGACCGGAGGCCTCACATCCTTTGAAAACTTGAGAGGTCCGCGGAGGTCAATGCTTCCAAAGGAGACTATGCCTGACTCCTCTTGAAAATGGATAGGAGTCCCAGGATCCGCCTGGCACCTGGAAAGGGACCCTGAGTCTCCCGCCTCACGTGGAGACGCGTCCCAATTGCCATGCCAAGACTCGAGGATAATCCCGAGGTCTCCCTCACACCTAGGCAGGAGTCCTGACGTCGCTGAGCAAACACGTGTCTGGAAGGGCCCTCCCCATCGTAACTCGAGAATATACCCCGGGTTCCTGCCGCAACTCGAGAAAAACCATGAGACTTCCCCCTCGCCACGAGATGAGGCCCGATTTACCTGCACTGCATGCAGAGCAATTCCGTGTTCCACATCAAACGTGAAAGGAGCCTTGATTTCCTTGATGGCACTCCAGAGAAAACCCAGGATCACTGTCTCAAGTCTAGAGGGATCCTGAGGTCACTGTAGCAACAAGAAAGGTCTCCGTGGACCCCAAATCAAGTCGAGATGAGAGCTTAGTCCCTGGCTTCGATTCAAGAGGAATACCAACTTTCCACATGCACCTCAAGAAGCGGTTACTGTCAGCTACAGGTATGTGCGAGGGACCCTGAGTTTGTGGCCTCAAGTAGAATGGACACCGAGATGCTCTGACTCGAAGTAAGGCCGGATATCCCTGCAGTGAATTGAATGCAGGCTCGTCTTGCATCTCCCAAGACGAAGGGTTGCCTGAATCCCCTGTGGAGACCACAGAGAAAGACCTAGCCCTCCGCCTCCTCGCGACCGGAGGGCTCATATCCTTTGAAAACTCGAGAGGTCCGCTGAGATCAATACTTCCGAAGGAGACGATGCCTGACTCCTCTTGAAAATGGATAGGAGTCCCAGGATATCTATGACACGTGGAAAGGGACCCTGGGTCTCCCGCCTCACGTGGAGACGCGTCCAAATTGCCATGCCAAGATTCGAGGAGAATCCCGAGGTGTTCCTCGCACCTAGGCAGGAGTCCTGACTTCGCTGAACAACACGTGTCTGGAAGGGCCCTCCCCATCGTAACTCGAGAATATACCTCAGGTTCCGGCCGCAACTCGAGAAAAACCAAGAGACTTCCCCCTCGCCGCAAGATGAGGCCCGATTCCCCTGCACTGCGTGGAGAGCATTTCCGTGTTCCACATCAAACGTGAAAGGAGCCTTGATTTCCTTGATGGCACTCCAGAGAAAACCCAAGATCACTGTCTCAAGTCTAGAGGGATCCTGAGGTCACTGGAGCAACACGAAAGGGCTCCGTGGACCCCAAATCTACTCGAGATGAGAGCTTAGTCCCTGGCTTCGACTCAAGAGGAATACCAACTTTCCACAAGCACCTCAAGAGGAGGCTTCTCTCAGCTACAGGTATGTGAGAGAGACCCTGAGTTTGTGGCCTCAAGTGGAATGGACACCGAGATGCTCTGACTCGAAGTCAGGCCGGATATCGCTGCAGTGAGTTGAATGCAGGCTCGTCTTCCATCTCCCAAGACGAAGGGATGTCTGAATCCCCTGTGGAGACCACAGAGAAAGACCTAGTCCTCCGCCTCATCGCGACCGGAGGCCTCACATCCTTTGAAAACTCGAGCGGTCCGCGCAGATCAATGCTTCCAAAGGAGACGATGCCTGACACCTCTTGAAATGGATAGGAGTCCCAGGATCCCTGTGGCACGTGGAGGGATCCTGGGTCTCCCGCCTCACGTGGAGACGCGTCCCAATTGCCATGCCAAGACTCGAGGAGAATCCCGAGTTGTCCCTCGCACCTAGGCAGGAGTCCTCACGTGGCTGAACAAACACGTGTCTGGAAGGGTCCTCCCCGTCGCAACTCGAGAATATACCCCAGGTTCCAGCGCAACTCGAGAAAAACCTTGAGCCTTCCCCCTCGCCGCGATATGAGGCCCGATCCCCCTGCACTGCGTGCAGAGCAGTTCCGTGTTCCACATCAAACGTGAAAGGAGCCTTGATTTCCTTGATGGCACTCCAGAGAAAACCCAAGATCACTGTCTCAAGTCTAGAGGGATCCTGAGGTCACTGGAGCAACACGAAAGGGCTCCGTGGACCCCAAATCAACTAGAGATGAGAGCTTCGTCCCTGGCTTCGACTCAAGAGGAATAGCACTTTTCCACAAGCACCTCAAGAGGAGGCTTCTCTCAGCTACAGGTATGTGAGAGGGACCCTGAGTTTGTGGCCTCAAGTGGAATGGACACCGAGATGCTCTGACTCGAAGTAAGGCCGGATATCCCTGCAGTGAAGTGAATGCAGGCTCGTCTTGCATCTCCCAAGACGAAGGGATGTCTGAATCCCCTGTGGAGACCACAGAGAAAGACCTAGTAGTCCGCCTCATCACGACCGGAGGCATCACATCCTTTGAAAACTCGAGAGGTCCGCGGAGATCAATGCATCCAAAGGAGACGATGCCTGACTCCTCTTGAAAATGGATAGGAGTCCCAGGATCCCTGTGGCACGTGGAAAGGGAACCTGGGTCTCCCGCCTCACGTGGAGACGCGTCCCAATTGCCATGCCAAGATTCGAGGAGAATCCCGAGTTGTGCCTCACACCTAGGCAGGAGTCCTGACTTCGCTGAACAAACACGTGTCTGGAAGGGCCCTCCCCGTCGTAACTCGAGAACATACCCCAGGTTCCGGAAGCAACTCGAGAAAAACCATGAGACTTCCCCCTCGCCGTGAGATGAGGCCCGATTCCCCTGCACTGCATGCAGAGCAATTCCGTGTTCCACGTCAAACGTGAAAGGAGCCTTGATTTCCTTGATGGCACTCCAGAGAAAACCCAAGATGGCTTTCTGAAGTCTAGAGGGATCCTGAGGTCACTGTAGCAACAGGAAAGGGCTCCGTGGACCCCAAATCAACTCGAGATGAGAGCGTAGTCCCTGGCTTCGACTCAAGAGGAATACCAACTTTCCAGAAGCACCTCAAGTGGAGGCTTCTCTCAGCTACAGGTATGTGAGAGGGACCCTGAGTTTGTGGCCTCAAGTGGAATGGACACGGAGATGCTCTGACTCGAAGTAAGGCCAGATATCCCTGCAGTGAATTGAATGCAGGCTCGTCTTGCATCTCCCATGACGAAGGGATGTCTGAATCCCCTGTGGAGACCACAGAGAAAGACCTCGTTCTCCGCCTCATCGCGACCAGGACGCCTCACATCCTTTGAAAACTCGAGAGTTCCGCGGAGATCAATGCTTCCAAAGGAGAATGCCTGACTCCTCTTGAAAATGGATAGGAGTCCCAGGATCCTTGTGGCACGTGGAAAGGGACCCTGGGTCTCCCGCCTCACGTGGAGACGAGTCCCAATTGCCATGCCAAGACTCGAGGAGAATCGCGAGGTGTCCCTCGCACCTAGGCAGGAGTCCTGACGTGGCTGAACAAACACGTGTCTGGAAGGGCCCTCCCCGTCGTAACTCTAGAATATACCCCAGGTTTCGGCCACAACTCGAGAAAAACCATGAGACTTCCCCCTCGCCGTGAGATGAGGCCAGATTCCCCTGCACTGCGTGCAGAGCAATTCCGTGTTCCACATCAGACGTTAAAGGAAACTTGATTTCCTTGATGGCACTCCAAAGAAAACCCAAGATCACTGTCTGAAGTCTAGAGGGATCCTGAGGTCACTGGAGCAACACGAAAGGGCTCCGTGGACCCCAAATCAACTCGAGATGAGAGCTTCGTCCCTGGCTTCTACTCTAGAGGAATACCAACTTTCCACAAGCACCTCAAGAGGAGGCTTCTCTGAGATACAGGTATGTGAGAGAAACCCTGAGTTTGTGGCCTCAAGTGCAATGGACACTGTGATGCTCTGACTCGAAGTAAGGCCGGACATCCCTGCTGTGAATTGAATGCAGGCTCGTCTTGCATCTCCCAAGACGAAGGGATGTCTGAATCCACTGTGGAGACCACAGAGAAAACCTAGTTCTCCGCCTCATCGCGACCGGAGGCCTCTAATCCTTTGAAAACTCGAGAGGTCCGCGGAGATCAATGCTTCCAAAGGAGACGATGCCTGACTCCTCTTGAAAATGGATAGGAGTTCCAGGACTCCTGTGGAACTTGGAAAGGGACCCTTGGTCTCCCGCCTCACGTGGAGACGCGTCCCAACTGCCATGCCAAGACTCAAAGAGAATACCGATGTGCCCCTAGAACCTAGGCAGGAGTCCTGACGTCGCTGAACAAACACGTGTCTGGAAGGGCCCTTCCCTTATAACTCGAGAATATACCCCAGGGTCCGTCCGCAACTCAAGAAAAACCATGAGACTTCCCCCTCGCCCCGAGATGAGGCCCGATTCCGTGCACTGCGTGCAGAGCAATACTGTGTTCCACATCAAATGTGAACGGAGCCTTGATTTCCTTGATGGCCCTTCAGAGAAAACCCAAGATCACTGTCTCAAGTCTAGAGCGATTCTGAGGTAACTGGAGCAATAAGAAAATGCTCCGTGGACCCCAAATCAACTCGAGATGAGAGCTTAGTCCCTGGCTTCGTCTCAAGAGGAATACCAACTTTCCACAAGCACCTCAAGAGGAGGCTTCTCTCAGCTACAGGTATGTGAGAGGGAAACTGAGTTTCTGGCCTCAAGTGGAATGGACACCGAGATGCTCTGACTCAAAGTAAGGCCGGATATCCCTGCAGTGAATTGAATGCAGGCTCGTCTTGCATCTCCCAAGACGAAGGGATGTCTGAATCCCCTGTGGAGACGACAGCGAAAGACCTAGTCCTCCGCCTCAACGCGACCGGAGGCCTCACATCATTTGAAAACTCGAGAGATCTGCGGATATCAATGCTTCCCAAGGAGACGATGCCTGACTCCTCTTGAAAATGGATAGGAGTCCCAGGATCCCTGTGGCAAGTGGAAAGGGACCCTGGGTCTCCCGCCTCACGTGGAGACGGGTCCCAATTGCCATGCCAAGACTCGAGGAGAATCCCGAGGTGTCCCTTGCACCTAGGCAGGAGTCCTGACGTCGCTGAACAAACACGTGTCTGGAAGGTCCCTCCCCGTCGTAACTCGAGAATATACCCCATGTTCCGGCCGCAACTCGAGAAAAACCATGAGACTTCCCCCTCGCCGCAAGATGAGGCCCGATTCCCCTGCACTGCGTGGAGAGCAATTCCGTGTTCCACATCAAACGTGAAAGGAGCCTTGATTTCCTTGATGGCACTCCAGAGAAAACCCAAGATCACTGTCTCAAGTCTAGAGGGATCCTGAGGTCACTGGAGCAACACGAAAGGGCTCCGTGGACCCCAAATCTACTCGAGATGAGAGCTTAGTCCCTGGCTTCGACTCAAGAGGAATACCAACTTTCCACAAGCACCTCAAGAGGAGGCTTCTCTCAGCTACAGGTATGTGAGAGAGACCCTGAGTTTGTGGCCTCAAGTGGAATGGACACCGAGATGCTCTGACTCGAAGTCAGGCCGGATATCGCTGCAGTGAGTTGAATGCAGGCTCGTCTTGCATCTCCCAAGACGAAGGGATGTCTGAATCCCCTGTGGAGACCACAGAGAAAGACCTAGTCCTCCGCCTCATCGCGACCGGAGGCCTCACATCCTTTGAAAACTCGAGCGGTCCGCGCAGATCAATGCTTCCAAAGGAGACGATGCCTGACACCTCTTGAAATGGATAGGAGTCCCAGGATCCCTGTGGCACATGGGGGGATCCTGGGTCTCCCGCCTCACGTGGAGACGCGTCCCAATTGCCATGCCAAGACTCAAGGAGAATCCCGAGTTGTCCCTCGCACCTAGGCAGGAGTCCTCACGTGGCTGAACAAACACGTGTCTGGAAGGGTCCTCCCCGTCGCAACTCGAGAATATACCCCAGGTTCCAGCGCAACTCGAGAAAAACCTTGAGACTTCCCCCTCGCCGCGAGATGAGGCCCGATTCCCCTGCACTGCGTGCAGAGCAGTTCCGTGTTCCACATCAAACGTGAAAGGAGCCTTGATTTCCTTGATGGCACTCCAGAGAAAACCCAAGATCACTGTCTCAAGTCTAGAGGGATCCTGAGGTCACTGGAGCAACACGAAAGGGCTCCGTGGACCCCAAATCAACTAGAGATGAGAGCTTCGTCCCTGGCTTCGACTCAAGAGGAATTGCACCTTTCCACAAGCACCTCAAGAGGAGGCTTCTCTCAGCTACAGGTATGTGAGAGGGACCCTGAGTTTGTGGCCTCAAGGGGAATGGACACCGAGATGCTCTGACTCGAAGTAAGGCCGGATATCCCTGCAGTGAAGTGAATCCAGGCTCGTCTTGCATCTCCCAAGACGAAGGGATGTCTGAATCCCCTGTGGAGACCACAGAGAAAGACCTAGTAGTCCGCCTCATCACGACCGGAGGCATCACATCCTTTGAAAACTCGAGAGGTCCGCGGAGATCAATGCTTCCAAAGGAGACGATGCCTGACTCCTCTTGAAAATGGATAGGAGTCCCAGGATCCCTGTGGCACATGGAAAGGGACCCTGGGTCTCCCGCCTCACGTGGAGACGCGTCCCAAATGCCATGCCAAGATTCGAGGAGAATCCCGAGTTGTGCCTCACACCTAGGCAGGAGTCCTGACTTCGCTGAACAAACACGTGTCTGGAAGGGCCCTCCCCGTCGTAACTCGAGAACATACCCCAGATTCCGGCCGCAACTCGAGAAAAACCATGAGACTTCCCCCTCACCGCGAGATGAGGCCCGATTCCCCTGCACTGCATGCAGAGCAATTCCGTGTTCCACGTCAAACGTGAAAGGAGCCTTGATTTCCTTGATGGCACTCCAGAGAAAACCCAAGATGGCTTTCTGAAGTCTAGAGGGATCCTGAGGTCACTGGAGCAACAAGAAAGGGCTCCGTGGACCCCAAATCAACTCGAGATGAGAGCGTAGTCCCTGGCTTCGACTCAAGAGGAATACCAACTTTCCAGAAGCACCTCAAGAGGAGGATTCTCTGAGATACAGGTATTTGAGAGAAACCCTGAGTTTGTGGCCTCAAGTGCAATGGACACTGTGATGCTCTGACTCGAAGTAAGGCCGGATATCCCTGCTGTGAATTGAATGCAGGCTCGTCTTGCATCTCCCAAGATGAAGGGATGTCTGAATCCACTGTGGAGACCACAGAGAAAACCTAGTTTTCCGCCTCATCGCGACCGGAGGCCTCTAATCCTTTGAAAACTCGAGAGGTCCGCGGAGATCAATGCTTCCAAAGGAGACGATGCCTGACTCCTCTTGAAAATGGATAGGAGTCCCAGGATCCCTGTGGCACGTGGAAAGGGACACGGGGTCTCCCGCCTCACGTGGAGACGGGTCCCAATTGCCATTCCAAGACTCGAGGAGAATCCCGAGGTGTCCCTCGCACCTAGGCAGGAGTCCTGATGTCGCTGAAGAAACACGTGTTTGGAAGGGCCCTCCCCGTCGTAACTCGAGAATATACCCCAGGTTCCGGCCGCAACTCGAGAAAAACCATGAGACTTCCCCCTCGCGGCAAGATGAGGCCCGATTCCCCTGCACTGCATGCAGAGCAATTCCGTGTTCCACATCAAACGTGAAAGGAGCCTTGATTACCTTGATGGCACTCCAGAGAAAACCCAAGATCTGTGTCTCAATTCTAGAGGGATCCTGAGGTCACTGTAGCAACATGAAAGGGCTTCGTGGGCCGCAAACAACTCGAGATGAGAGCTTCGTCCCTGCCTTCGACTCAAGAGGAATACCAACTTTCCACAAGCACCTCAAGAGGAGGCTTCTGTCACCTTCAGGTATGTGAGAGGGACCCTGAGCTGGTGGCCTCAAGTCGAATGGATAGCGTGATGCTCTGACTCGAAGTAAGGCCGGATATCCCTGCAGTGAATTGAATGCAGGCTCGTTTTGCATCTCCCAAGAGGAAGGGTTGTCTGAATCCCCTGTGGAGACCACAGAGAAAGACCTAGTTCTCCGCCTCATCCCGAATTGAGGCCTCACATCCTTTGAAACCTCGAGAGGTGTGCGGAGATCAATGCTTCCAAAGGAGACGATGCCTGACTCCTCTTGAAAATGGATAGGGGTCCCAGGATCCCTGTGGCACGTGGAAAGGGACCCTGGGTCTCCCGCCTCACGTGGAGACGCGTCCCAATTGCCATGCCAAGACTCGAGGAGAATCCCGAGTTGTGCCTCGCACCTAGGCAGGAGTCCTGACGTCGCTGAACAAACACGTGTCTGGAAGGGCCCTCCCCGTCGTAACTCGAGAACATACCCCAGGTTCCGGCCGCAACTCGACAAAAACCATGAGAATTCCCCCTCGCCGCGAGATGAGGCCCGATTCCCCTGCACTGCGTGCAGAGCAATTCCGTGTTCCACATCAAACGTGAAAGGAGCCTTGATTTCCTTGATGGCACTCCAGAGAAAACCCAAGATCACTGTCTCAAGTCTAGAGGGATCCTGAGGTCACTGTAGCAACACGAAAGAGCTCCGTGGACCCCAAATCAACTCGAGATGAGAGCTTACTCCCTGGCTTCGACTCAAGAGGAATACCAACTTTCCACAAGCACCTCAAGATGAGGTTTCTCTCAGCTACATTTATGTGAGAGGGACCCTGAGTGTGTGGCCTCAAATGTAATGGACACCGAGATGCACTGATTCGATTATAGGCCGGATATCCCTGCAGTGAATTGAATGCAGGCTCGTCTTGCATCTCCTAAGAAGAAGGGATGTATGAATCCCCTGTGGAGACCATAGAGAAAGACATTGTTCTCCGCCTCATCGCGACGTGAGTCCTCAAATCCTTTGAGAACTCGAGAGGTCCGCGGAGATCAATGCTTCCAAAAGAGACGATCCCTGACTCCTCTTGAAAATGGATAGGAGTCCCAGGATCCCTGTGGCACATGGAAAGGGAACCTGGATCTCCCGCCTCACGTGGAGACGCATCCCAATTTCCATGCCAAGACTCGAGGAGAATCCCGAGGTGTCCCTCGCTCCTAGGCAGGAGTCCTGACATCGCTGAACAAACACGTGTCTGGAAGGGCCCTCCCCGTCGTAACTCGAGAATATACCCCAGGTTCCGGCCGCAACTCGAGAAAAACCATGAGACTTCCCCCTCGCCGCGAGATGAGGCCCGATTCCCCTGCACTGCGTGCAGAGAAATTCCGTGTTCCACATCAAACGTGAAAGGAGCCTTGATTTCCTTGATGGCACTCCAGAGAAAAAACGAGATCACTGTCTCAAGTCTAGAGGGATCCTGAGGTCACTGTAGCAACACGAAATGGGTCCATGGACCCCAAATCAACTCGTGATGAGAGCTTAGTCACTGGCTTCGACTCTAGAGGAATAGCAACTTTCCACAAGCACCTCAAGAGGAGGCTTCTCTCAGATGAAGTTATGTGAGAGGGCCCTGAGTTGGGGATTCAAATGGAATGGACACCGAGAAGCTCTGACTCGAAGTAAGGCTGGATATCCCTGCAGTGAATTGAATGCAGGCTCATCTTGCATCTCCCAAGACGAAGGGATGTCTGAATGCCCTGTGGAGACCACAGAGAAAGACCTAGATCTCCGCCTCATCGCGACCGGAGGCCTCACATCCTTTGAAAACTTGAGAGGTCCGCGGAGGTCAATGCTTCCAAAGGAGACTATGCCTGACTCCTCTTGAAAATGGATAGGAGTCCCAGGATCCGCGTGGCACCTGGAAAGGGACCCTGGGTCTCCCGCCTCACGTGGAGACGCGTCCCAATTGCCATGCCAAGACTCGAGGATAATCCCGAGGTGTCCCTCACACCTAGGCAGGAGTCCTGACGTCGCTGAGCAAACACGTGTTTGGAAGGGCCCTCCCCGTCGTAACTCGAGAATATAACCCGGGTTCCTGCCGCAACTCGAGAAAAACCATGAGACTTCCCCCTCGCCACGAGATGAGGCCCGATTTACCTGCACTGCATGCAGAGCAATTCCGTGTTCCACATCAAACGTGAAAGGAGCCTTGATTTCCTTGATGGCACTCCAGAGAAAACCCAGGATCACTGTCTCAAGTCTAGAGGGATCCTGAGGTCACTGTAGCAACAAGAAAGGTCTCCGTGGACCCCAAATCAAGTCGAGATGAGAGCTTAGTCCCTGGCTTCGATTCAAGAGGAATACCAACTTTCCACATGCACCTCAAGAAGCGGTTTCTGTCAGCTACAGGTATGTGCGAGGGACCCTGAGTTTGTGGCCTCAAGTAGAATGGACACCGAGATGCTCTGACTCGAAGTAAGGCCGGATATCCCTGCAGTGAATTGAATGCAGGCTCGTCTTGCATCTCCCAAGACGAAGGGTTGCCTGAATCCCCTGTGGAGACCACAGAGAAAGACCTAGCCCTCCGCCTCCTCGCGACCGGAGGCCTCATATCCTTTGAAAACTCGAGAGGTCCGCTGAGATCAATACTTCCGAAGGAGACGATGCCTGACTCCTCTTGAAAATGGATAGGAGTCCCAGGATATCTATGACACGTGGAAAGGGACCCTGGGTCTCCCGCCTCACGTGGAGACGCGTCCAAATTGCCATGCCAAGACTCGAGGAGAATCCCGAGGTGTCCCTCGCACCTAGGCAGGAGTCCTGACGTCGCTGAACAACACGTGTCTGGAAGGGCCCTCCCCATCGTAACTCGAGAATATACCTCAGGTTCCGGCCGCAACTCGAGAAAAACCATGAGACTTCCCCCTCGCCGCAAGATGAGGCCCGATTCCCCTGCACTGCGTGGAGAGCATTTCCGTGTTCCACATCAAACGTGAAAGGAGCCTTGATTTCCTTGATGGCACTCCAGAGAAAACCCAAGATCACTGTCTCAAGTCTAGAGGGATCCTGAGGTCACTGTAGCAACACGAAAGGGCTCCGTGGACCCCAAATCAACTAGAGATGAGAGCTTCGTCCCTGGCTTCGACTCAAGAGGAATAGCACTTTTCCACAAGCACCTCAAGAGGAGGCTTCTCTCAGCTACAGGTATGTGAGAGGGACCCTGAGTTTGTGGCCTCAAGTGGAATGGACACCGAGATGCTCTGACTCGAAGTAAGGCCGGATATCCCTGCAGTGAAGTGAATGCAGGCTCGTCTTGCATCTCCCAAGACGAAGGGATGTCTGAATCCCCTGTGGAGACCACAGAGAAAGACCTAGTAGTCCGCCTCATCACGACCGGAGGCATCACATCCTTTGAAAACTCGAGAGGTCCGCGGAGATCAATGCATCCAAAGGAGACGATGCCTGACTCCTCTTGAAAATGGATAGGAGTCCCAGGATCCCTGTGGCACGTGGAAAGGGAACCTGGGTCTCCCGCCTCACGTGGAGACGCGTCCCAATTGCCATGCCAAGATTCGAGGAGAATCCCGAGTTGTGCCTCACACCTAGGCAGGAGTCCTGACTTCGCTGAACAAACACGTGTCTGGAAGGGCCCTCCCCGTCGTAACTCGAGAACATACCCCAGGTTCCGGAAGCAACTCGAGAAAAACCATGAGACTTCCCCCTCGCCGCGAGATGAGGCCCGATTCCCCTGCACTGCATGCAGAGCAATTCCGTGTTCCACGTCAAACGTGAAAGGAGCCTTGATTTCCTTGATGGCACTCCAGAGAAAACCCAAGATGGCTTTCTGAAGTCTAGAGGGATCCTGAGGTCACTGTAGCAACAGGAAAGGGCTCCGTGGACCCCAAATCAACTCGAGATGAGAGCGTAGTCCCTGGCTTCGACTCAAGAGGAATACCAACTTTCCAGAAGCACCTCAAGAGGAGGCTTCTCTCAGCTACAGGTATGTGAGAGGGACCCTGAGTTTGTGGCCTCAAGTGGAATGGACACGGAGATGCTCTGACTCGAAGTAAGGCCAGATATCCCTGCATTGAATTGAATGCAGGCTCGTCTTGCATCTCCCAAGACGAAGGGATGTCTGAATCGACTGTGGAGACCACAGAGAAAACCTAGTTCTCCGCCTCATCGCGACCGGAGGCCTCTAATCCTTTGAAAACTCGAGAGGTCCGCGGAGATCAATGCTTCCAAAGGAGACGATGCCTGACTCCTCTTGAAAATGGATAGGAGTCCCAGGATCCCTGTGGCACGTGGAAAGGGACCCGGGGTCTCCCGCCTCACGTGGAGACGGGTCCCAATTGCCATTCCAAGACTCGAGGAGAATCCCGAGGTGTCCCTCGCACCTAGGCAGGAGTCGTGACGTCGCTGAACAAACACGTGTCTGGAAGGGCCCTCCCCGTCGTAACTCCAGAATATACCCCAGGTTCCGGCCGCAACTCGAGAAAAACCATGAGACTTCCCCCTCGCGGCAAGATGAGGCCCGATTCCCCTGCACTGCATGCAGAGCAATACCGTGTTCCACATCAAACGTGAAAGGAGCCTTGATTACCTTGAATGCACTCCAGAGAAAACCCAAGATCACTGTCTCAATTCTAGAGGGATCCTGAGGTCACTGTAGCAACACGAAAGGGCTTCGTGGGCCGCAAACAACTCGAGATGAGAGCTTCGTCCCTGCCTTTCACTCAAGAGGAATACCAACTTTCCACAAGCACCTCAAGAGGAGGCTTCTGTCACCTTCAGGTATGTGAGAGGGACCCTGAGCTGGTGGCCTCAAGTCGAATGGATAGCGTGATGCTCTGACTCGAAGTAAGGCCGGATATCCCTGCGTTGAATTGAATGCAGGCTCGTTTTGCATCTCCCAAGAGGAAGGGATGTCTGAATCCCCTGTGGAGACCACAGAGAAAGACCTAGTTCTCCGCCTCATCCCGAATTGAGGCCTCACATTCTTTGAAACCTCGAGAGGTGTGCGGAGATCAATGCTTCCAAAGGAGACGATGCCTGACTCCTCTTGAAAATGGATAGGGGTCCCAGGATCCCTGTGGGACGTGGAAAAGGACCCTGGGTCTCCCGCCTCACGTGGAGACTCGTCCCAATTGCCATGCCAAGACTCGAGGAGAATCCCGAGTTGTGCCTCGCACCTAGGCAGGAGTCCTGACGTCGCTGAACAAACACGTGTCTGGAAGGGCCCTCCCCGTCGTAACTCGAGAACATACCCCAGGTTCCGGCCGCAACTCGACAACAAGCATGAGAATTCCCCCTCGCCGCGAGATGAGGCCCGATTCCCCTGCACTGCGTGCAGAGCAATTCCGTGTTCCACATCAAACGTGAAAGGAGCCTTGATTTCCTTGATGGCACTCCAGAGAAAAGCCCAGATCACTGTCTCAAGTCTAGAGGGATCCTGAGGTCACTGTAGCAACACGAAAGAGCTCCGTGGACCCCAAATCAACTCGAGATGAGAGCTTACTCCCTGGCTTCGACTCAAGAGGAATACCAACTTTCCACAAGCACCTCAAGATGAGGTTTCTCTCAGCTACATTTATGTGAGAGGGACCCTGAGTGTGTGGCCTCAAATGTAATGAACACCGAGATGCACTGATTCGAATAAAGGCCGGATATCCCTGCAGTGAATTGAATGCAGGCTCGTCTTGCATCTCCTAAGAAGAAGGGGTGTATGAATCCCCTGTGGAGACCATAGAGAAAGACATTGTTCTCCGCCTCATCGCGACGTGAGTCCTCACATCCTTTGAGAACTCGAGAGGTCCGCGGAGATCAATGCTTCCAAAGGAGACGATGCCTGACTCCTCTTGAAAATGGATAGGAGTCCCAGGATCCCTGTGGCACATGGAAAGGGACCCTGGATCTCCCGCCTCACGTGGAGACGCGTCCCAATTGCCATGCCAAGACTCGAGGAGAATCCCGAGGTGTCCCTCACACCTAGGCAGGAGTCCTGACGTCGAGGAACAAACACGTGTCCGGACGGGCCCTCCCCGTCGTAACTCGAGAATATACCACAGGTTCCGGCCGCAACTTAAGAAAAACGATGAGACTTCCCCCTCGTCGCGAGACGAGGCCCGATTCCCCTGCACTGCGTGCAGAGCAATTCCGTGTTCCACATCAAACGTGAAAGGAGCCTTGATTTCCTTGATGGCACTCCAGAGAAAACCCAAGATCACTGTCTCAAGTCTAGAGGGATCCTGAGGTCACTGGAGCAACACGAAAGGGCTCCGTGGACCCCAAATCAACTCGAGATGAGAGCTTAGTCCCTGGCTTCGACTCAAGAGGAATACCAACTTTACACAAGCACCTCAAGAGGAGGCTTCTCTCAGCTACAGGTATGTGAGAGGGACCCTGAGTTTGTGGCCTCCAGTGGAATGGACACCGAGATACTCTGACTCGAAGTAAGGCCGGATATCCCTGCAGTGAATTGAATGCAGGCTCGTCTTGCATCTCCCAAGACAAAGGGATGATTTATTCCCCTGTGGAGACCACAGAGAAAGACCTAGTCGTCCAACTCAACGCGACCGGAGGCCTCACATCCTTTGAAAACTCGAGAGGTCCGCGGAGATAAATGCTTCCAGAGGAGACGATGCCTGCCTCCTCTTGAAAATGGATAGGAGTCCCAGGATCCCTGTGGCACGTTTAAAGGGAACCTGGGTCTCCCGCCTCACGTGGAGAAGCGTCCCAATTGCCATGCCAAGAATCGAGGAGAATCCCGAGGTGTCCCTCGCACCTAGGCAGGAGTCCGGACGTCGCTGAACAAACACGTGTCTGGAAGGGCCCTCCCCGTCGTAACTCGTGAATATACCCCAGGTTCCGGCCGCAACTCGAGAAAAACCATGAGACTTCCCCCTCGCCGCGAAATGAGGCCTGATTCCCCAGCATTGCGTGCAGAGCAATTCCGTGTTCCACATCAAACGTGAAAGGATCGTTTATTTCCTTGATGGCACTCCAGAGAAAACCCAAGATCACTGTCTCAAATCTAGAGGGATCCTGAGGTCACTGGAGCAACACGAAAGGGCTCCTTGGACCCCAAATCAACTTGAGATGAGAGCTTTTCCCTGGCTTCGACTCAAGAGGAATACCAACTTTCCACAAGCACCTCAAGAGGAGGCTTCTCTCAGCTACAGGTATGTGAGAGGGACCCTGAGTTTGTGGCCTCAAGTGGAATGGACACCGAGATGCTCTGACTCGAAGTAAGGCCGGATATCCCTTCAGTGAATTGAATGCAGGCTCGTCTTGCATCTCCCAAGACGAAGGGATGTCTGAATCCCCTGTGGAGACCACAGAGAAAGACCTAGTCCTCTGCCTCAAAGCGACCGGAGGCCTCACATCCTTTGAAAACTCGAGAGGTGTGCGGAGATCAATGCTTCCAAAGGAGACGATGCCTGACTCCTCTAGAATATAGATAGGAGTCCCAGGATCCCTGTGGCACGTTGAAAGGGACTCTGGGTCTCCCGCCTCACGTGGAGACGCGTCCCTATTGCCATGCCAAGACTCGAGGAGAATCCCGAGGTGTCCCTCGCACCTAGGCAGGAGTCCTGACGTCGCTGAACAAACACGTGTCTGGAAGGGCCCTCCCCGTCGTAAGTCGAGAATATACCCCAGGTTCCGGCCGCAACTCGAGAAAAACCATGAGACTTCCCCTTCGCCGCGAGATAGGGCCCGATTCCCCTGCACTGCGTGCAGAGCAATTCCGTGTTCCACATCAAACGTGAAAGGAGCCTTGATTTCCTTGATGGCACTCCAGAGAAAACCCAAGATCACTGTCTCACGTCTAGAGGGATCCTGAGGTCACTGGAGCAACACGAAAGGGCTCCGTGGACCCCAAATCAACTCGAGATGAGAGCTTAGTCCTTGGCTTCGACTCAAGTGGAATACTAACATTCCACAAGCACCTCAAGAGGTGGCTTCTCTCAGCTACAGGTATGTGAGAGGGACCCTGAGTTTGTGGCCTGAAGTGGAATGGACACCGAGATGCTCTGACTCGAAGTAAGGCCGGATATCCCTGCAGTGAATTGAATGCAGGCTCGTCTTGCATCTCCCAAGACGAAGGGATGTCTGAATCCCCTGTGGAGACCACAGAGAAAGACCTAGTCCTCTGCCTCAACGCGACCGGAGGCCTCACATCCTTTGAAAACTCAAGAGGTGTGCGGAGATCAATGCTTCCAAAGGAGACGATGCCTGACTCCTCTAGAATATAGATAGGAGTCCCAGGATCCCTGTGGCACGTTGAAAGGGACACTGGGTCTCCCGCCTCACGTGGAGACGCGTCCCTATTGCCATGCCAAGACTCGAGGAGAATCCCGAGGTGTCCCTCGCACCTAGGCAGGAGTCCTGACGTCGCTGAACAAACACGTGTCTGGAAGGGCCCTCCCCGTTCTAAGTCGAGAATATACCCCAGGTTCCGGCCGCAACTCGAGAAAAACCATGAGACTTCCCCCTCGCCGCAGGAAGAGGCCCGATTGCCCTACACTGCGTGCCGAGCAATTCCGTGTTCCACATAAAACGAGAAAGGAGCCTTGATTTCCTTGATAGCACTCCAGAGAAAACCCAAGATCACTGTCTCATGTCTAGAGGGAGTCTGAGGTCACTGGAGCAACACGAAAGGGCTCCGTGGACCCCAAATCAACTCGAGATGAGAGCTTAGTCCCTGGCTTCGACTCAAGAGGAATACCAACTTTCCACAAGCACCTCAAGAGGAGGCTTCTCTCAGCTACAAGTATGTGAGAGGGACCCTGAGTTTGTGGCCTCAAGTGGAATGGACACCGAGATGCTCTGACTCGACGTAAGGCCGGATATCCCTGCAGTGAATTGAATGCAGGCTCGTCTTGCATCTCCCAAGATGAAGGGATGTCTGAATCAACATTGAAGACGACAGAGAAAGACCAAGTTCTCCCCCTCATCGCGAACTGAGGCCTCACATCCTTTGAAAACTCAAGAGGTCCGCGGAGATCAATGCTTCCAAAGGAGACGATGCCTGACTCCTCTTGAAAATGGATAGGAGTCCCAGTATCCCTGTGGCACGTGGAAAGGGACCCTGGGTCTCCCGCCTCACGTGGAGACGCGTCCCAATTGCATGCCAAGACTCGAGGAGACTCCCGAGGTGTCCCTCGCACCTAGGCAGGAGTCCTGACGTCGCTGAACAAACACGTGTCTGGAAGGGCCCTCCCCGTCATAACTCGAGAATATACCCCAGGTTCCGGCCGCAACTCGAGAAAATCCATGAGACTTCCCCCTCGCCGTGAGATGAGGCCCGATTCCCCTGCACTGCGTGCAGAGCAATTCCGTGTTCCACATCAAACGTGAAAGGAGCCTTGACTTCCTTGATGGCACTCCAGAGAGTATCCAAGATCACTGTCTCAAGTCTAGGGGGATCCTGAGGTCACTGGAGCAACATGAAAGGGCTCCGTGGACCCCAAATCAACTCGAGATGAGAGCTTAGTCCCTGGCTTCGAATCAAGAGGAATACCAAGTTTCCACAAGCACCTCAAGAGGAGGCTTCTCTCAGCTACAGGTATGTGAGAGGGACCCTGAGTTTGTGGCCTCAAGTGGAATGGACACCGAGATGCTCTGACTCGAAGTAAGGCCGGATATCCCTGCAGTGAATTGAATGCAGGCTCGTATTGCATCTCCCAAGACGAAGGGATGTCTGAATCCCATGTGGAGACCACAGAGAAAGACGGAGTTCTCCGCCTCATCGCGACCGGAGGCCTCACATCCTTTGAAAACCGCGAAGATCAATGCTTCCAAAGGAGACGATGCCTGACTACTTTTGAAAATGGATAGGAGTCTCAGGATCCCTTTGGCACGTGGAAAGAGACACTGGGTCTTCCGCCTCACGTGGAGACCCGTCCCAATTGCCATGCCAAGACTCGACGAATATCCCGAGGTGTCCCTCGCACCTAGGCAGGAGTCCTGACTTCGCTGAACAAACACGTGTCTTGAAGGGCCCTCCCCGTAGTAACTTTAGTGTGTACCCCAGGTTCCGGCAGCAACTCGAGAAAAACCATGAGACTTCCCCCTCGCTGCGAGATGAGGCCCGATTCCCCTGCACAGCGTGCAGAGCAATTTCGTGTTCCACATCAAACGTGAAAGGAGCCTTGATTTCCTTGATGGCACTCCAGAGATAACCCAAGATCACTGTCTCAATTCTAGAGGGATCCTGAGGTCACTGTAGCAACACGAAAGGGCTCCGTAGACCCCAAATCAACTCGAGATGAGAGCTTAGTCCCTGGCTTCGACTCAAGAGGAACACCAACTTTCCACAAGCACTTCAAGAGGAGGCTTCTCTCAGCTACAGGTATGTGAGTGGGACCCTGAGTTTGTGGCCATAAGTGGAATGAACACCGAGATGCTCAGTCTCGAAGTAAGGCCGGATATCCCTGCAGTGAATTGAGTGCAGGCTCGTCTTGCATCTCCAAGACGAAGGGATGTTTCCATCCCCTGTGGAGATCAGAGAGAAAGACCTAGTCCTCCGCCTCATCGAGACCGGAGGCCTCACATCCTTTGAAAACTCGAGAGGTCCGCGGAGATCAATGCTTCCAAAGGAGACGATGCCTGACTCCTCTTGCAAATGGATAGGAGTCCCAGGATCCCTGTGGCACGTGGAAAGGGACCCTGGGTCTCCCGCCTCACGTGGAGACGTGTCCCAATTGCCATGCCAAGACTCGAGGAGAATCCCGAGGTGTCCCTCGCACCTAGACAGGAGTCCTGACGTCGCTGAACAAACACGTGTCTGGAAGGGCCCTCCCCGTCGTAACTCGAGAATATACCCCAGGTTCCGGCCGCAACTCGAGAAAAACCAGGAGACTTCCCCCTTGCCGCGAGATGAAGCCCGATTCCCCTGCACTGCGTGCAGAGCAATTCCGTGTTCCACATCAAACGTGAAAGGAGCCTTGATTTCCTTGATTGCACTCCAGAGAAAACCCAAGATCACTGTCTCAAGTCTAGAGGGATCCTGAGGTCACTGGAGCAACATGAAAGGGCTCCGTGGACCCCAAATCAACTCGAGATGAGAGCTTAGTCCCTGACTTCGACTCAAGAGGAATACCAACTTTCCAAAAGCACCTCAAGAGGAGGCTTCTCTCAGCTACAGATATGTGAGAGGCACCCTGAGCTTGTGGCTGCAAGTGAAATGGACACCGAGATGCTCTGACTCGAAGTAAGGCCGGATATCCCTGCAGTTAATTGAGTGCAGGCTCGTCTTGCATCTCCCAAGACGAAGGGATGTCTGAATCCCCTGTGGAGACCACAGAGATAGACCTAGTTCTCCGCCTCATCGCGACCGGAAGCCTCACATCCTTTGAAAACTCGAGAGTTCCGCGGAGATCAATGCTTCCAAAGGAGACGATGCCTGACTCCTCTTGAAAATGGATAGGAGTCCCAGGATCCCTGTGGCACGTGGAAAGGGACCCTGGGTCTCCCGCCCCACGTGGAGACGCGTCCCAATTGCCATGCCAATACTCGAGGAGAATCCCGAGGTGTCCCTCGCACCTAGGCAGGAGTCCTGACGTCGAGGAACAAACACGTGTCCGGACGGGCCCTCTCCGTCATAACTCGGGAATATACCACAGGTTCCGGCCGCAACTTAAGAAAAACCATGAGACTTACCCCTCGTCGCGAGACGAGGCCCGATTCCCCTGCACTGCGTGCAGAGCAATTCCGTGTTCCACATCAAACGTGAAAGGAGCCTTGATTTCCTTGATGGCACTCCAGAGAAAACCCAAGATCACTGTCTCAAGTCTAGAGGGATCCTGAGGTCACTGGAGCAACACGAAAGGGCTCCGTGGACCCCAAATCAACTCGAGATGAGAGCTTAGTCCCTGGCTTCGACTCAAGAGGAATACCAACTTTACACAAGCACCTCAAGAGGAGGCTTCTCTCAGCTACAGGTATGTGAGAGGGACCCTGAGTTTGTGGCCTCCAGTGGAATGGACACCGAGATACTCTGACTCGAAGTAAGGCCGGATATCCCTGCAGTGAATTGAATGCAGGCTCGTCTTGCATCTCCCAAGACAAAGGGATGATTTATTCCCCTGTGGAGACCACAGAGAAAGACCTAGTCGTCCAACTCAACGCGACCGGAGGCCTCACATCCTTTGAAAACTCGAGAGGTCCGCGGAGATAAATGCTTCCAGAGGAGACGATGCCTGCCTCCTCTTGAAAATGGATAGGAGTCCCAGGATCACTGTGGCACGTGGAAAGGGAACCTGGGTCTCCCGCCTCACGTGGAGACGCGTCCCAATTGCCATGCCAAGAATCGAGGAGAATCCCGAGGTGTCCCTCGCACCTAGGCAGGAGTCCGGACGTCGCTGAACAAACACGTGTCTGGAAGGGCCCTCCCCGTCGTAACTCGAGAATATACCCCAGGTTCCGGCCGCAACTCGAGAAAAACCATGAGACTTCCCCCTCGCCGCGAGATGAGGCCTGATTCCCCAGCATTGCGTGCAGAGCAATTCCGTGTTCCACATCAAACGTGAAAGGATCGTTGATTTCCTTGATGGCACTCCAGAGAAAACCCAAGATCACTGTCTCAAATCTAGAGGGATCCTGAGGTCACTGGAGCAACACGAAAGGGCTCCTTGGACCCCAAATCAACTTGAGATGAGAGCTTTTCCCTGGCTTCGACTCAGGAGGAATAACAACTTTCCACAAGCACCTCAAGAGGAGGCTTCTCTCAGCTACAGGTATGTGATAGGGACCCTGAGTTTGTGGCCTCAAGTGGAATGGACACCGAGATGCTCTGACTCGAAGTAAGGCCGGATATCCCTGCAGTGAATTGAATGCAGGCTCGTCTTGCATCTCCCAAGACGAAGGGATGTCTGAATCCCCTGTGGAGACCACAGAGAAAGACCTAGTCCTCTGCCTCAACGAGACCGGAGGCCTCACATCCTTTGAAAACTCGAGAGGTGTGCGGAGATCAATGCTTCCAAAGGAGACGATGCCTGACTCCTCTAGAATATAGATAGGAGTCCCAGGATCCCTGTGGCACGTTGAAAGGGACTCTGGGTCTCCCGCCTCACGTGGAGACGCGTCCCTAATGCCATGCCAAGACTCGAGGAGAATCCCGAGGTGTCCCTCGCACTTAGGCAGGAGTCCTGACGTCGCTGAACAAACACGTGTCTGGAAGGGCCCTCCCCGTCGTAAGTCGAGAATATACCCCAGGTTCCGGCCGCAACTCGAGAAAAACCATGAGACTTCCCCCTCGCCGCGGGAAGAGGCCCGATTGCCCTACACTGCGTGCCGAGCAATTCCGTGTTCCACATCAAACGAGACAGGAGCCTTGATTTCCTTGATTGCACTCCAGAGAAAACCCAAGATCACTGTCTCATGTCTAGAGGGATCCTGAGGTCACTGGAGCAACACGAAAGGGCTCCGTGGACCCCAAATCAACTCGAGATGAGAGCTTAGTCCCTGGCTTCGACTCAAGAGGAATACCAACTTTCCACAAGCACCTCAAGAGGAGGCTTCTCTCAGCTACAAGTATGTGAGAGGGACCCTGAGTTTGTGGCCTCAAGTGGAATGGACACCGAGATGCTCTGACTCGACGTAAGGCCGGATGTCCCTGCAGTGAATTGAATGCAGGCTCGTCTTGCATCTCCCAAGATGAAGGGATGTCTGAATCAACATTGAAGACGACAGAGAAAGACCAAGTTCTCCCCCTCATCGCGAACTGAGGCCTCACATCCTTTGAAAACTCAAGAGGTCCGCGGAGATCAATGCTTCCAAAGGAGACGATGCCTGACTCCTCTTGAAAATGGATAGGAGTCCCAGTATCCCTGTGGCACGTGGAAAGGGACCCTGGGTCTCCCGCCTCACGTGGAGACGCGTCCCAATTGCCATGCCAAGACTCGAGGAGACTCCCGAGGTGTCCCTCGCACCTAGGCAGGAGTCCTGACGTCAATGAACAAACACGTGTCTGGAAGGGCCCTCCCCGTCATAACTCGAGAATATACCCCAGGTTCCGGCCGCAACTCGAGAAAATCCATGAGACTTCCCCCTCGCCGTGAGATGAGGCCCGATTCCCCTGCACTGCGTGCAGAGCAATTCCGTGTTCCACATCAAACGTGAAAGGAGCCTTGACTTCCTTGATGGCACTCCAGAGAGTATCCAAGATCACTGTCTCAAGTCTAGGGGGATCCTGAGGTCACTGGAGCAACACGAAAGGGCTCCGTGGACCCCAAATCAACTCGAGATGAGAGCTTAGTCCCTGGCTTCGAATCAAGAGGAATACCAAGTTTCCACAAGCACCTCAAGAGGAGGCTTCTCTCAGCTACAGGTATGTGAGAGGGACCTTGAGTTTGTGGCCTCAAGTGGAATGGACACCGAGATGCTCTGACTCGAAGTAAGGCCGGATATCCCTGCAGTGAATTGAATGCAGGCTCGTATTGCATCTCCCAAGACGAAGGGATGTCTGAATCCCATGTGGAGACCACAGAGAAAGACGGAGTTCTCCGCCTCATCGCGACCGGAGGCCTCACATCCTTTGAAAACCGCGAAGATCAATGCTTCCAAAGGAGACGATGCCTGACTACTTTTGAAAATGGATAGGAGTCTCAGGATCCCTTTGGCACGTGGAAAGAGACACTGGGTCTTCCGCCTCACGTGGAGACCCGTCCCAATTGCCATGCCAAGACTCGACGAATATCCCGAGGTGTCCCTCGCACCTAGGCAGGAGTCCTGACTTCGCTGAACAAACACGTGTCTTGAAGGGCCCTCCCCGTAGTAACTTTAGTGTGTACCCCAGGTTCCGGCAGCAACTCGAGAAAAACCATGAGACTTCCCTCTCGCTGCGAGATGAGGCCCGATTCCGCTGCACAGCGTGCAGAGCAATTTCGTGTTCCACATCAAACGTGAAAGGAGCCTTGATTTCCTTGATGGCACTCCAGAGAAAACCCAAGATCACTGTCTCAATTCTAGAGGGATCCTGAGGTCACTGTAGCAACACGAAAGGGCTCCGTGGACCCCAAATCAACTCGAGATGAGAGCTTAGTCCCTGGCTTCGACTCAAGAGGAACACCAACTTTCCACAAGCACTTCAAGAGGAGGCTTCTCTCAGCTACAGGTATGTGAGTGGGACCCTGAGTTTGTGGACTTAAGTGGAATGAACACCGAGATGCTCAGTCTCGAAGTAAGGCCGGATATCCCTGCAGTGAATTGAGTGCAGGCTCGTCTTGCATCTCCAAGACGAAGGGATGTTTCCATCCCCTGTGGAGATCAGAGAGAAAGACCTAGTTCTCCGCCTCATCGCGACCGGAGGCCTCACATCCTTTGAAAACTCGAGAGGTCCGCGGAGATCAATGCTTCCAAAGGAGACGATGCCTGACTCCTCTTGCAAATGGATAGGAGTCCCAGGATCCCTGTGGCACGTGGAAAGGGACCCTGGGTCTCCCGCCTCACGTGGAGACGTGTCCCAATTGCCATGCCAAGACTCGAGGAGAATCCCGAGGTGTCCCTCGCACCTAGACAGGAGTCCTGACGTCGCTGAACAAACACGTGTCTGGAAGGGCCCTCCCCGTCGTAACTCGAGAATATACCCCAGGTTCCGGCCTCAACTCGAGAAAAACCAGGAGACTTCCCCCTTGCCGCGAGATGAAGCCCGATTCCCCTGCACTGCGTGCAGAGCAATTCCGTGTTCCACATCAAACGTGAAAGGAGCCTTGATTTCCTTGATGGCACTCCAGAGAAAACCCAAGATCACTGTCTCAAGTCTAGAGGGATCCTGAGGTCACTGGAGCAACACGAAAGGGCTCCGTGGACCCCAAATCAACTCGAGATGAGAGCTTAGTCCCTGGCTTCGACTCAAGAGGAATACCAACTTTCCAAAAGCACCTCAAGAAGAGGCTTCTCTCAGCTACAGGTATGTGAGAGGCACCCTGAGCTTGTGGCTGCAAGTAAAATGGACACCGAGATGCTCTGACTCTAAGTAAGGCCGGATATCCCTGCAGTTAATTGAGTGCAGGCTCGTCTTGCATCTCCCAAGACGAAGGGATGTCTGAATCCCCTGTGGAGACCACAGAGATAGACCTAGTTCTCCGCCTCATCGCGACCGGAGGCCTCACATCCTTTGAAAACTCGAGAGGTCCGCGGAGATCAATGCTTCCAAAGGAGACGATGCCTGACTCCTCTTGAAAATGGATAGGAGTCCCAGGATCCCTGTGGCACGTGGAAAGGGACTCTGGGTCTCCCGCCTCACGTGGAGACGCGTCCCAATTGCCATGCCAATACTCGAGGAGAATCCCGAGGTTTCCCTCGCACGTAGGCAGGAGTCCTGACGTCGAGGAACAAACACGTGTCCGGAAGGGCCCTCCCCGTCTTAACTCGAGAATATACCACAGGTTCCGGCCGCAACTTAAGAAAAACCATGAGACTTCCCCCTCGTCGCGAAGTGAGTCCCGATTCCCCTGCACTGCGTGCAGAGCAATTCCGTGTTCCACATCAAACGTGAAAGGAGCCTTGATTTCCTTGATGGCACTCCAGAGAAAACCCAAGATCACTGTCTCAAGTCTAGAGGGATCCTGAGGTCACTGGAGCAACACGAAAGGGCTCCGTGGACCCCAAATCAACTCGAGATGAGAGCTTAGTCCCTGGCTTCGACTCAAGAGGAATACCAACAATACACAAGCACCTCAAGTGGAGGCTTCTCTCAGCTACAGGTATGTGAGAGGGACCCTGATTATGTGGCCTCAAGTGGAATGGACACCGAGATGCTCTGACTCAATGTAAGGCCGGATATCCCTGCAGTGAATTGAATGCAGGATCGTCTTGCATCTCCCAAGACGAAGGGATTTCTGAATCCCCTGTGGAGACCACAGAGAAAGTACTAGTCCTCCGCCTCATCGTGACCGGAGGCCTCACATCCTTTGAAAACTCGAGAGGTCTGCAGAGATCAATGCTTCCAAAGGAGACGATGCCTGACTCCTCTTGAAAATGGATAGGAGTCCCAGGATCCCTGTGGCACGTGGAAAGGGAACCTGGGTCTCCCGCTTCACGTGGAGACGCGGCCCAAATGCCATGCCAAGACTCGAGGAGAATCCCGAGTTGTCCCTCACACCTAGGCAGTAGTCCTGACGTCGCTGAACAAACACGTGTCTGGAAGGGCCCTCCCCGTCGTAACTCGAGAATATACCCCAGGTTCCGGCCGCAACTCGAGAAAAACCATGAGACTTCCCCCTCGCCGCGATTTGAGGCCCGATTCCCCTGCACTGCCTGCAGAGCAATTCCGTGTTCCACATCAAGCGTGAAAGGAGCCTTGATTTCCTTGATGGCACTCCAGAGAAAACCCAAGATCACTGTCTCAAGTCTAGAGAAATTCTGAGGTCACTGGAGCAAAAAGTAAGGGCTCCGTGGACCCCAAATAAACTCTAGATGAGAGCTTAGTCCCTGGCTTCGACTCAAGAGGAATACCAACTTTTCACAACCACCTCAAGAGGAGGCTTCTCTCAGCTACAGGTATATTTGAGGGACCCTGAGTTTGTGGCCTCAAGTGGAATGGACACCGAGATGCTCTGACTCGAAATAAGGCCGGATATCCCTGCAGTGAATTGAAAGCAGGCTCGTCTTGCATCTCCCAAGATGTCGTGATGTCTGTATCCCCTGTGGAGACCACAGAGAAAGACCTAGTTCTCCACCTCATCGCGACCGGACGCCTCACATACTTTGAAAACTTGAGAGGTCCACGGAGATCAATGCTTCCAAAGGAGACGATGCCTGACTCCTCTTGAAAATGGATAGGAGTCCCAGGATCCCTGTGACACGTGGACAGGGACCCTGGGTCTCCCGCCTCACGTGGAGACGCGTCCCAATTGCCATGCCAAGACTAGTGGAGAATCGCGAAGTGTCCCTCGCACCTAGGCAGGAGTCCTGACGTCGCTGAACAAACACGTGTCTGGAAGGGCCCTCCCCGTCTTAACTCGAGAATATACCCCAGGTTCCGGCCGCAACTCGAGAAAAACCATGAGACTTCCCCCTCGCCGCGAGATAGGGCCCGATTCCCCTGCACTGCGTGCAGAGCAATTCCGTGTTCCACATCAAACGTGAAAGGAGCCTTGATTTCCTTGATGGCACTCCAGAGAAAACCCAAGATCACTGTCTCACGTCTCGAGGGATCCTGAGGTCACTGGAGCAACACGAAAGGGCTCCGTGGACCCCAAATCAACTCGAGATGAGAGCTTAGTCCTTGGCTTCGACTCAAGAGGAATACTAACATTCCACAAGCACCTCAAGAGGTGGCTTCTCTCAGCTACAGGTATGTGAGAGGGACCCTGAGTTTGTGGCCTGAAGTGGAATGGACACGGTGATGCTCTGACTCGAAGTAAGGCCGGATATCCCTGCAGTGAATTGAATGCAGGCTCGTCTTGCATCTCCCAAGACGAAGGGATGTCTGAATCCCCTGTGGAGACCACAGAGAAAGACCTAGTCCTCTGCCTCAACGCGACCGGAGGCCTCACATCCTTTGAAAACTCAAGAGGTGTGCGGAGATCAATGCTTCCAAAGGAGACGATGCCTGACTCCTCTAGAATATAGATAGGAGTCCCAGGATCCCTGTGGCACGTTGAAATGGACCCTGGGTCTCCCGCCTCACGTGGAGACTCGTCCCTATTGCCATGCCAAGACTCGAGGAGAATCCCGAGGTGTCCCTCGCACCTAGGCAGGAGTCCTGACGTCGCTGAACAAACACGTGTCTGGAAGGGCCCTCCCCGTTCTAAGTCGAGAATATACCCCAGGTTCCGGCCGCAACTCGAGAAAAACCATGAGACTTCCCCCTCGCCGCGGGAAGAGGCCCGATTGCCCTACACTGCGTGCCGAGCAATTCCGTGTTCCACATCAAACGAGAAAGGAGCCTTGATTTCCTTGATAGCACTCCAGAGAAAACCCAAGATCACTGTCTCATGTCTAGAGGGATCCTGAGGTCACTGGAGCAACACGAAAGGGCTCCGTGGACCCCAAATCAACTCGAGATGAGAGCTTAGTCCCTGGCTTCGACTCTAGAGGAATACCAACTTTCCACAAGCACCTCAAGAGGAGGCTTCTCTCAGCTACAAGTATGTGAGAGGGACCCTGAGTTTGTGGCCTCAAGTGGAATGGACACCGAGATGCTCTGACTCGACGTAAGGCCGGATATCCCTGCAGTGAATTGAATGCAGGCTCGTCTTGCATCTCCCAAGATGAAGGGATGTCTGAATCAACATTGAAGACGACAGAGAAAGACCAAGTTCTCCCCCTCATCGCGAACTGAGGCCTCACATCCTTTGAAAACTCAAGAGGTCCGCGGAGATCAATGCTTCCAAAGGAGACGTTGCCTGACTCCTCTTGAAAATGGATAGGAGTCCCAGTATCCCTGTGGCACGTGGAAAGGGACCCTGGGTCTCCCGCCTCACGTGGAGACGCGTCCCAATTGCATGCCAAGACTCGAGGAGACTCCCGAGGTGTCCCTCGCACCTAGGCAGGAGTCCTGACGTCGCTGAACAAACACGTGTCTGGAAGGGCCCTCCCCGTCATAACTCGAGAATATACCCCAGGTTCCGGCCGCAACTCGAGAAAATCCATGAGACTTCCCCCTCGCCGTGAGATGAGGCCCGATTCCCCTGCACTGCGTGCAGAGCAATTCCGTGTTCCACATCAAACGTGAAAGGAGCCTTGACTTCCTTGATGGCACTCCAGAGAGTATCCAAGATCACTGTCTCAAGTCTAGGGGGATCCTGAGGTCACTGGAGCAACATGAAAGGGCTCCGTGGACCCCAAATCAACTCGAGATGAGAGCTGAGTCCCTGGCTTCGAATCAAGAGGAATACCAAGTTTCCACAAGCACCTCAAGAGGAGGCTTCTCTCAGCTACAGGTATGTGAGAGGGACCCTGAGTTTGTGGCCTCAAGTGGAATGGACACCGAGATGCTCTGACTCGACGTAAGGCCGGATATCCCTGCAGTGAATTGAATGCAGGCTCGTCTTGCATCTCCCAAGATGAAGGGATGTCTGAATCAACATTGAAGACGACAGAGAAAGACCAAGTTCTCCCCCTCATCGCGAACTGAGGCCTCACATCCTTTGAAAACTCAAGAGGTCCGCGGAGATCAATGCTTCCAAAGGAGACGATGCCTGACTCCTCTAGAATATAGATAGGAGTCCCAGGATCCCTGTGGCACGTTGAAATGGACCCTGGGTCTCCCGCCGCACGTGGAGACTCGTCCCTATTGCCATGCCAAGACTCGAGGAGAATCCCGAGGTGTCCCTCGCACCTAGGCAGGAGTCCTGACGTCGCTGAACAAACACGTGTCTGGAAGGGCCCTCCCCGTTCTAAGTCGAGAATATACCCCAGGTTCCGGCCGCAACTCGAGAAAAACCATGAGACTTCCCCCTCGCCGCGGGAAGAGGCCCGATTGCCCTACACTGCGTGCCGAGCAATTCCGTGTTCCACATCAAACGAGAAAGGAGCCTTGATTTCCTTGATAGCACTCCAGAGAAAACCCAAGATCACTGTCTCATGTCTAGAGGGATCCTGAGGTCACTGGAGCAACACGAAAGGGCTCCGTGGACCCCAAATCAACTCGAGATGAGAGCTTAGTCCCTGGCTTCGACTCTAGAGGAATACCAACTTTCCACAAGCACCTCAAGAGGAGGCTTCTCTCAGCTACAAGTATGTGAGAGGGACCCTGAGTTTGTGGCCTCAAGTGGAATGGACACCGAGATGCTCTGACTCGACGTAAGGCCGGATATCCCTGCAGTGAATTGAATGCAGGCTCGTCTTGCATCTCCCAAGATGAAGGGATGTCTGAATCAACATTGAAGACGACAGAGAAAGACCAAGTTCTCCCCCTCATCGCGAACTGAGGCCTCACATCCTTTGAAAACTCAAGAGGTCCGCGGAGATCAATGCTTCCAAAGGAGACGATGCCTGACTCCTCTTGAAAATGGATAGGAGTCCCAGTATCCCTGTGGCACGTGGAAAGGGACCCTGGGTCTCCCGCCTCACGTGGAGACGCGTCCCAATTGCATGCCAAGACTCGAGGAGACTCCCGAGGTGTCCCTCGCACCTAGGCAGGAGTCCTGACGTCGCTGAACAAACACGTGTCTGGAAGGGCCCTCCCCGTCATAACTCGAGAATATACCCCAGGTTCCGGCCGCAACTCGAGAAAATCCATGAGACTTCCCCCTCGCCGTGAGATGAGGCCCGATTCCCCTGCACTGCATGCAGAGCAATTCCGTGTTCCACATCAAACGTGAAAGGAGCCTTGACTTCCTTGATGGCACTACAGAGAGTATCCAAGATCACTGTCTCAAGTCTAGGGGGATCCTGAGGTCACTGGAGCAACATGAAAGGGCTCCGTGGACCCCAAATCAACTCGAGATGAGAGCTTAGTCCCTGGCTTCGAATCAAGAGGAATACCAAGTTTCCACAAGCACCTCAAGAGGAGGCTTCTCTCAGCTACAGGTATGTGAGAGGGACCCTGAGTTTGTGGCCTCAAGTGGAATGGACACCGAGATGCTCTGACTCGAAGTAAGGCCGGATATCCCTGCAGTGAATTGAATGCAGGCTCGTATTGCATCTCCCAAGACGAAGGGATGTCTGAATCCCATGTGGAGACCACAGAGAAAGACGGAGTTCTCCGCCTCATTGCGACCGGAGGCCTCACATCCTTTGAAAACCGCGAAGATCAATGCTTCCAAAGGCGACGATGCCTGACTACTTTTGAAAATGGATAGGAGTCTCAGGATCCCTTTGGCACGTGGAAAGAGACACTGGGTCTTCCGCCTCACGTGGAGACCCGTCCCAATTGCCATGCCAAGACTCGACGAATATCCCGAGGTGTCCCTCGCACCTAGGCAGGAGTCCTGACTTCGCTGAACAAACACGTGTCTTGAAGGGCCCTCCCCGTAGTAACTTTAGTGTGTACCCCAGGTTCCGGCAGCAACTCGAGAAAAACCATGAGACTTCTCCCTCGCTGCGAGATGAGGCCCGATTCCCCTGCACAGCGTGCAGAGCAATTTCGTGTTCCACATCAAACGTGAAAGGAGCCTTGATTTCCTTGATGGCACTCCAGAGATAACCCAAGATCACTGTCTCAATTCTAGAGGGATCCTGAGGTCACTGTAGCAACACGAAAGGGCTCCGTGGACCCCAAATCAACTCGAGATGAGAGCTTAGTCCCTGGCTTCGACTCAAGAGGAACACCAACTTTCCACAAGCACTTGAAGAGGAGGCTTCTCTCAGCTACAGGTATGTGAGTGGGACCCTGAGTTTGTGGCCTTAAGTGGAATGAACACCGAGATGCTCAGTCTCGAAGTAAGGCCGGATATCCCTGCAGTGAATTGAGTGCAGGCTCGTCTTGCATCTCCAAGACGAAGGGATGTTTCCATCCCCTGTGGAGATCAGAGAGAAAGACCTAGTTCTCCGCCTCATCGCGACCGGAGGCCTCACATCCTTTGAAAACTCGAGAGGTCCGCGGAGATCAATGCTTCCAAAGGAGACGATGCCTGACTCCTCTTGCAAATGGATAGGAGTCCCAGGATCCCTGTGGCACGTGGAAAGGGACCCTGGGTCTCCCGCCTCACGTGGAGACGTGTCCCAATTGCCATGCCAAGACTCGAGGAGAATCCCGAGGTGTCCCTCGCACCTAGACAGGAGTCCTGACGTCGCTGAACAAACTCGTGTCTGGAAGGGCCCTCCCCGTCGTAACTCGAGAATATACCCCAGGTTCCGGCCGCAACTCGAGAAAAATCAGGAGACTTCCCCCTTGCCGCGAGATGAAGCCCGATTCCCCTGCACTGCGTGCAGAGCAATTCCGTGTTCCACATCAAACGTGAAAGGAGCCTTGATTTCCTTGATGGCACTCCAGAGAAAACCCAAGATCACTGTCTCAAGTCTAGAGGGATCCTGAGGTCACTGGAGCAACATGAAAGGGCTCCGTGGACCCCAAATCAACTCGAGATGAGAGCTTAGTCCCTGACTTCGACTCAAGAGGAATACCAACTTTCCAAAAGCACCTCAAGAGGAGGCTTCTCTCAGCTACAGATATGTGAGAGGCACCCTGAGCTTGTGGCTGCAAGTGAAATGGACACCGAGATGCTCTGACTCGAAGTAAGGCCGGATATCCCTGCAGTTAATTGAGTGCAGGCTCGTCTTGCATCTCCCAAGACGAAGGGATGTCTGAATCCCCTGTGGAGACCACAGAGATAGACCTAGTTCTCCGCCTCATCGCGACCGGAAGCCTCACATCCTTTGAAAACTCGAGAGTTCCACGGAGATCAATGCTTCCAAAGGAGACGATGCCTGACTCCTCTTGAAAATGGATAGGAGTCCCAGGATCCCTGTGGCACGTTGAAAGGGACCCTGGGTCTCCCGCCTCACGTGGAGACGCGTCCCAATTGCCATGCCAATACTCGAGGAGAATCCCGAGGTGTCCCTCGCACCTAGGCAGGAGTCCTGACGTCGAGGAACAAACACGTGTCCGGACGGGCCCTCCCCGTCGTAACTCGAGAATATACCACAGGTTCCGGCCGCAACTTAAGAAAAACGATGAGACTTCCCCCTCGTCGCGAGACGAGGCCCGATTCCCCTGCACTGCGTGCAGAGCAATTCCGTGTTCCACATCAAACGTGAAAGGAGCCTTGATTTCCTTGATGGCACTCCAGAGAAAACCCAAGATCACTGTCTCAAGTCTAGAGGGATCCTGAGGTCACTGGAGCAACACGAAAGGGCTCCGTGGACCCCAAATCAACTCGAGATGAGAGCTTAGTCCCTGGCTTCGACTCAAGAGGAATACCAACTTTACACAAGCACCTCAAGAGGAGGCTTCTCTCAGCTACAGGTATGTGAGAGGGACCCTGAGTTTGTGGCCTCCAGTGGAATGGACACCGAGATATTCTGACTCGAAGTAAGGCCGGATATCCCTGCAGTGAATTGAATGCAGGCTCGTCTTGCATCTCCCAAGACAAAGGGATGATTTATTCCCCTGTGGAGACCACAGAGAAAGACCTAGTCGTCCAACTCAACGCGACCGGAGGCCTCACATCCTTTGAAAACTCGAGAGGTCCGCGGAGATAAATGCTTCCAGAGGAGACGATGCCTGCCTCCTCTTGAAAATGGATAGGAGTCCCAGGATCCCTATGGCACGTGGAAAGGGAACCTGGGTCTCCCGCCTCACGTGGAGACGCGTCCCAATTGCCATGCCAAGAATCGAGGAGAATCCCGAGGTGTCCCTCGCACCTAGGCAGGAGTCCGGACGTCGCTGAACAAACACGTGTCTGGAAGGGCCCTCCCCGTCGTAACTCGTGAATATACCCCAGGTTCCGGCCGCAACTCGAGAAAAACCATGAGACTTTCCCCTCGCCGCGAAATGAGGCCTGATTCCCCAGCATTGCGTGCAGAGCAATTCCGTGTTCCACATCAAACGAGAAAGGAGCCTTGATTTCCTTGATAGCACTCCAGAGAAAACCCAAGATCACTGTCTCATGTCTAGAGGGATCCTGAGGTCACTGGAGCAACACGAAAGGGCTCCTTGGACCCCAAATCAACTTGAGATGAGAGCTTTTCCCTGGCTTCGACTCAAGAGGAATACCAACTTTTCACAAGCACCTCAAGAGGAGGCTTCTCTCAGCTACAGGTATCTGAGAGGGACCCTGAGTTTGTGGCCTCAAGTGGAATGGACACCGAGATGCTCTGACTCGAAGTAAGGCCGGATATCCCTGCAGTGAATTGAATGCAGGCTCGTCTTGCATCTCCCAAGACGAAGGGATGTCTGAATCCCCTGTGGAGACCACAGAGAAAGACCTAGTCCTCTGCCTCAACGCGACCGGAGGCCTCACATCCTTTGAAAACTCGAGAGGTGTCCGGAGATCAATGCTTCCAAAGGAGACGATGCCTGACTCCTCTAGAATATAGATAGGAGTCCCAGGATCCCTGTGGCACGTTGAAAGGGACTCTGGGTCTCCCGCCTCACGTGGAGACGCGTCCCTATTGCCATGCCAAGACTCGAGGAGAATCCCGAGGTGTCCCTCGCACCTAGGCAGGAGTCCTGACGTCGCTGAACAAACACGTGTCTGGAAGGGCCCTCCCCGTCGTAAGTCGAGAATATACCCCAGGTTCCGGCCGCAACTCGAGAAAAACCATGAGACTTCCCCCTCGCCGCGAGATAGGGCCCGATTCCCCTGCACTGCGTGCAGAGCAATTCCGTGTTCCACATCAAACGTGAAAGGAGCCTTGATTTCCTTGATGGCACTCCAGAGAAAACCCAAGATCACTGTCTCACGTCTAGAGGGATCCTGAGGTCACTGGAGCAACACGAAAGGGCTCCGTGGACCCAAAATCAACTCGAGATGAGAGCTTAGTCCTTGGCTTCGACTCAAGTGGAATACTAACATTCCACAAGCACCTCAAGAGGTGGCTTCTCTCAGCTACAGGTATGTGAGAGGGACGCTGAGTTTGTGGCCTGAAGTGGAATGGACACCGAGATGCTCTGACTCGAAGTAAGGCCGGATATGCCTGCAGTGAATTGAATGCAGGCTCGTCTTGCATCTCCCAAGACGAAGGGATGTCTGAATCCCCTGTGGAGACCACAGAGAAAGACCTAGTCCTCTGCCTCAACGCGACCGGAGGCCTCACATCCTTTGAAAACTCAAGAGGTGTGCGGAGATCAATGCTTCCAAAGGAGACGATGCCTGACTCCTCTAGAATATAGATAGGAGTCCCAGGATCCCTGTGGCACGTTGAAAGGGACACTGGGTCTCCCGCCTCACGTGGAGACGCGTCCCTATTGCCATGCCAAGACTCGAGGAGAATCCCGAGGTGTCCCTCGCACCTAGGCAGGAGTCCTGACGTCGCTGAACAAACACGTGTCTGGAAGGGCCCTCCCCGTTCTAAGTCGAGAATATACCCCAGGTTCCGGCCGCAACTCGAGAAAAACCATGAGACTTCCCCCTCGCCGCGGGAAGAGGCCCGATTGCCCTACACTGCGTGCCGAGCAATTCCGTGTTCCACATCAAACGAGAAAGGAGCCTTGATTTCCTTGATAGCACTCCAGAGAAAACCCAAGATCACTGTCTCATGTCTAGAGGGATCCTGAGGTCACTGGAGCAACACGAAAGGGCTCCGTGGACCCCAAATCAACTCGAGATGAGAGCTTAGTCCCTGGCTTCGACTCAAGAGGAATACCAACTTTCCACAAGCACCTCAAGAGGAGGCTTCTCTCAGCTACAAGTATGTGAGAGGGACCCTGAGTTTGTGGCCTCAAGTGGAATGGACACCGAGATGCTCTGACTCGACGTAAGGCCGGATATCCCTGCAGTGAATTGAATGCAGGCTCGTCTTGCATCTCCCAAGATGAAGGGATGTCTGAATCAACATTGAAGACGACAGAGAAAGACCAAGTTCTCCCCCTCATCGCGAACTGAGGCCTCACATCCTTTGAAAACTCAAGAGGTCCGCGGAGATCAATGCTTCCAAAGGAGACGATGCCTGACTCCTCTTGAAAATGGATAGGTGTCCCAGTATCCCTGTGGCACGTGGAAAGGGACCCTGGGTCTCCCGCCTCACGTGGAGACGCGTCCCAATTGCATGCCAAGACTCGAGGAGACTCCCGAGGTGTCCCTCGCACCTAGGCAGGAGTCCTGACGTCGCTGAACAAACACGTGTCTGGAAGGGCCCTCCCCGTCATAACTCGAGAATATACCCCAGGTTCCGGCCGCAACTCGAGAAAATCCATGAGACTTCCCCCTCGCCGTGAGATGAGGCCCGATTCCCCTGCACTGCGTGCAGAGCAATTCCGTGTTCCACATCAAACGTGAAAGGAGCCTTGACTTCCTTGATGGCACTCCAGAGAGTATCCAAGATCACTGTCTCAAGTCTAGGGGGATCCTGAGGTCACTGGAGCAACATGAAAGGGCTCCGTGGACCCCAAATCAACTCGAGATGAGAGCTTAGTCCCTGGCTTCGAATCAAGAGGAATACCAAGTTTCCACAAGCACCTCAAGAGGAGGCTTCTCTCAGCTACAGGTATGTGAGAGGGACCCTGAGTTTGTGGCCTCAAGTGGAATGGACACCGAGATGCTCTGACTCGAAGTAAGGCCGGATATCCCTGCAGTGAATTGAATGCAGGCTCGTATTGCATCTCCCAAGACGAAGGGATGTCTGAATCCCATGTGGAGACCACAGAGAAAGACGGAGTTCTCCGCCTCATCGCGACCGGAGGCCTCACATCCTTTGAAAACCGCGAAGATCAATGCTTCCAAAGGAGACGATGCCTGACTACTTTTGAAAATGGATAGGAGTCTCAGGATCCCTTTGGCACGTGGAAAGAGACACTGGGTCTTCCGCCTCACGTGGAGACCCGTCCCAATTGCCATGCCAAGACTCGACGAATATCCCGAGGTGTCCCTCGCACCTAGGCAGGAGTCCTGACTTCGCTGAACAAACACGTGTCTTGAAGGGCCCTCCCCGTAGTAACTTTAGTGTGTAACCCAGGTTCCGGCAGCAACTCGAGAAAAACAATGAGACTTCCCCCTCGCTGCGAGATGAGGCCCGATTCCCCTGCACAGCGTGCAGAGCAATTCCGTGTTCCACATCAAACGTGAAAGGAGCCTTGATTTCCTTGATGGCACTCCAGAGAAAACCCAAGATCACTGTCTCAAGTCTAGAGGGATCCTGAGGTCACTGTAGCAACACGAAAGGGCTCCGTGGACCCCAAATCAACTCGAGATGAGAGCTTAGTCCCTGGCTTCGACTCAAGAGGAACACCAACTTTCCACAAGCACTTCAAGAGGAGGCTTCTCTCAGCTACAGGTATGTGAGTGGGACCCTGAGTTTGTGGCCTTAAGTGGAATGAACACCGAGATGCTCAGTCTCGAAGTAAGGCCGGATATCCCTGCAGTGAATTGAGTGCAGGCTCGTCTTGCATCTCCAAGACGAAGGGATGTTTCCATCCCCTGTGGAGATCAGAGAGAAAGACCTAGTTCTCCGCCTCATCGCGACCGGAGGCCTCACATCCTTTGAAAACTCGAGAGGTCCGCGGAGATCAATGCTTCCAAAGGAGACGATGCCTGACTCCTCTTGCAAATGGATAGGAGTCCCAGGATCCCTGTGGCACGTGGAAAGGGACCCTGGGTCTCCCGCCTCACGTGGAGACGTGTCCCAATTGCCATGCCAAGACTCGAGGAGAATCCCGAGGTGTCCCTCGCACCTAGACAGGAGTCCTGACGTCGCTGAACAAACACGTGTCTGGAAGGGCCCTCCCCGTCGTAACTCGAGAATATACCCCAGGTTCCGGCCGCAACTCGAGAAAAACCAGGAGACTTCCCCCTTGCCGCGAGATGAAGCCCGATTCCCCTGCACTGCGTGCAGAGCAATTCCGTGTTCCACATCAAACGTGAAAGGAGCCTTGATTTCCTTGATGGCACTCCAGAGAAAACCCAAGATCACTGTCTCAAGTCTAGAGGGATCCTGAGGTCACTGGAGCAACATGAAAGGGATCCGTGGACCCCAAATCAACTCGAGATGAGAGCTTAGTCCCTGACTTCGACTCAAGAGGAATACCAACTTTCCAAAAGCACCTCAAGAGGAGGCTTCTCTCAGCTACAGATATGTGAGAGGCACCCTGAGCTTGTGGCCTCAAGTGAAATGGACACCGAGATGCTCTGACTCGAAGTAAGGCCGGATATCCCTGCAGTTAATTGAGTGCAGGCTCGTCTTGCATCTCCCAAGACGAAGGGATGTCTGAATCCCCTGTGGAGACCACAGAGATAGACCTAGTTCTCCGCCTCATCGCGACCGGAAGCCTCACATCCTTTGAAAACTCGAGAGTTCCGCGGAGATCAATGCTTCCAAAGGAGACGATGCCTGACTCCTCTTGAAAATGGATAGGAGTCCCAGGATCCCTGTGGCACGTGGAAAGGGACCCTGGGTCTCCCGCCTCACGTGGAGACGCGTCCCAATTGCCATGCCAATACTCGAGGAGAATCCCGAGGTGTCCCTCGCACCTAGGCAGGAGTCCTGACGTCGAGGAACAAACACGTGTCCGGACGGGCCCTCCCCGTCGTAACTCGAGAATATACCACAGGTTCCGGCCGCAACTTAAGAAAAACCATGAGACTTCCCCCTCGTCGCGAGACGAGGCCCGATTCCCCTGAACTGCGTGCAGAGCAATTCCGTGTTCCACATCAAACGTGAAAGGAGCCTTGATTTCCTTGATGGCACTCCAGAGAAAACCCAAGATCACTGTCTCAAGTCTAGAGGGATCCTGAGGTCACTGGAGCAACACGAAAGGGCTCCGTGGACCCCAAATCAACTCGAGATGAGAGCTTAGTCCCTGGCTTCGACTCAAGAGGAATACCAACTTTACACAAGCACCTCAAGAGGAGGCTTCTCTCAGCTACAGGTATGTGAGAGGGACCCTGAGTTTGTGGCCTCCAGTGGAATGGACACCGAGATACTCTGACTCGAAGTAAGGCCGGATATCCCTGCAGTGAATTGAATGCAGGCTCGTCTTGCATCTCCCAAGACAAAGGGATGATTTATTCCCCTGTGGAGACCACAGAGAAAGACCTAGTCGTCCAACTCATCGCGACCGGAGGCCTCACATCCTTTGAAAACTCGAGAGGTCCGCGGAGATAAATGCTTCCAGAGGAGACGATGCCTGCCTCCTCTTGAAAATGGATAGGAGTCCCAGGATCACTGTGGCACGTGGAAAGGGAACCTGGGTCTCCCGCCTCACGTGGAGACGCGTCCCAATTGCCATGCCAAGAATCGAGGAGAATCCTGAGGTGTCCCTCGCACCTAGGCAGGAGTCCGGACGTCGCTGAACAAACACGTGTCTGGAAGGGCCCTCCCCGTCGTAACTCGAGAATATAGCCCAGGTTCCGGCCGCAACTCGAGAAAAACCATGAGACTTCCCCCTCGCCGCGAGATGAGGCCTGATTCCCCAGCATTGCGTGCAGAGCAATTCCGTGTTCCACATCAAACGTGAAAGGATCGTTGATTTCCTTGATGGCACTCCAGAGAAAACCCAAGATCACTGTCTCAAATCTAGAGGGATCCTGAGGTCACTGGAGCAACACGAAAGGGCTCCTTGGACCCCAAATCAACTTGAGATGAGAGCTTTTCCCTGGCTTCGACTCAGGAGGAATAACAACTTTCCACAAGCACCTCAAGAGGAGGCTTCTCTCAGCTACAGGTATGTGATAGGGACCCTGAGTTTGTGGCCTCAAGTGGAATGGACACCGAGATGCTCTGACTCGAAGTAAGGCCGGATATCCCTGCAGTGAATTGAATGCAGGCTCGTCTTGCATCTCCCAAGACGAAGGGATGTCTGAATCCCCTGTGGAGACCACAGAGAAAGACCTAGTCCTCTGCCTCAACGCGACCGGAGGCCTCACATCCTTTGAAAACTCGAGAGGTGTGCGGAGATCAATGCTTCCAAAGGAGACGATGCCTGACTCCTCTAGAATATAGATAGGAGTCCCAGGATCCCTGTGGCACGTTGAAAGGGACTCTGGGTCTCCCGCCTCACGTGGAGACGCGTCCCTAATGCCATGCCAAGGCTCGAGGAGAATCCCGAGGTGTCCCTCGCACTTAGGCAGGAGTCCTGACGTCGCTGAACAAACACGTGTCTGGAAGGGCCCTCCCCGTCGTAACTCGAGAATATACCCCAGGTTCCGGCCGCAACTCGAGAAAAACCATGAGACTTCCCCCTCGCCGCGGGAAAAGGCCCGATTGCCCTACACTGCGTGCAGAGCAATTCCGTGTTCCACATCAAACGAGACAGGAGCCTTGATTTCCTTGATTGCACTCCAGAGAAAACCCAAGATCACTGTCTCATGTCTAGAGGGATCCTGAGGTCACTGGAGCAACACGAAAGGGCTCCGTGGACCCCAAATCAACTCGAGATGAGAGCTTAGTCCCTGGCTTCGACTCAAGAGGAATACCAACTTTCCACAAGCACCTCAAGAGGAGGCTTCTCTCAGCTACAAGTATGTGAGAGGGACCCTGAGTTTGTGGCCTCAAGTGGAATGGACACCGAGATGCTCTGACTCGACGTAAGGCCGGATATCCCTGCAGTGAATTGAATGCAGGTCGTCTTGCATCTCCCAAGATGAAGGGATGTCTGAATCAACATTGAAGACGACAGAGAAAGACCAAGTTCTCCCCCTCATCGCGAACTGAGGCCTCACATCCTTTGAAAACTCAAGAGGTCCGCGGAGATCAATGCTTCCAAAGGAGACGATGCCTGACTCCTCTTGAAAATGGATAGGAGTCCCAGTATCCCTGTGGCACGTGGAAAGGGACCCTGGGTCTCCCGCCTCACGTGGAGACGCGTCCCAATTGCCATGCCAAGACTCGAGGAGACTCCCGAGGTGTCCCTCGCACCTAGGCAGGAGTCCTGACGTCAATGAACAAACACGTGTCTGGAAGGGCCCTCCCCGTCATAACTCGAGAATATACCCCAGGTTCCGGCCGCAACTCGAGAAAATCCATGAGACTTCCCCCTCGCCGTGAGATGAGGCCCGATTCCCCTGCACTGCGTGCAGAGCAATTCCGTGTTCCACATCAAACGTGAAAGGAGCCTTGACTTCCTTGATGGCACTCCAGAGAGTATCCAAGATCACTGTCTCAAGTCTAGGGGGATCCTGAGGTCACTGGAGCAACACGAAAGGGCTCCGTGGACCCCAAATCAACTCGAGATGAGAGCTTAGTCCCTGGCTTCGAATCAAGAGGAATACCAAGTTTCCACAAGCACCTCAAGAGGAGGCTTCTCTCAGCTACAGGTATGTGAGAGGGACCTTGAGTTTGTGGCCTCAAGTGGAATGGACACCGAGATGCTCTGACTCGAAGTAAGGCCGGATATCCCTGCAGTGAATTGAATGCAGGCTCGTATTGCATCTCCCAAGACGAAGGGATGTCTGAATCCCATGTGGAGACCACAGAGAAAGACGGAGTTCTCCGCCTCATCGCGACCGGAGGCCTCACATCCTTTGAAAACCGCGAAGATCAATGCTTCCAAAGGAGACGATGCCTGACTACTTTTGAAAATGGATAGGAGTCTCAGGATCCCTTTGGCACGTGGAAAGAGACACTGGGTCTTCCGCCTCACGTGGAGACCCGTCCCAATTGCCATGCCAAGACTCGACGAATATCCCGAGGTGTCCCTCGCACCTAGGCAGGAGTCCTGACTTCGCTGAACAAACACGTGTCTTGAAGGGCCCTCCCCGTAGTAACTTTAGTGTGTACCCCAGGTTCCGGCAGCAACTCGAGAAAAACCATGAGACTTCCCCCTCGCTGCGAGATGAGGCCCGATTCCGCTGCACAGCGTGCAGAGCAATTTCGTGTTCCACATCAAACGTGAAAGGAGCCTTGATTTCCTTGATGGCACTCCAGAGAAAACCCAAGATCACTGTCTCAATTCTAGAGGGATCCTGAGGTCACTGTAGCAACACGAAAGGGCTCCGTGGACCCCAAATCAACTCGAGATGAGAGCTTAGTCCCTGGCTTCGACTCAAGAGGAACACCAACTTTCCACAAGCACTTCAAGAGGAGGCTTCTCTCAGCTACAGGTATGTGAGTGGGACCCTGAGTTTGTGGACTTAAGTGGAATGAACACCGAGATGCTCAGTCTCGAAGTAAGGCCGGATATCCCTGCAGTGAATTGAGTGCAGGCTTGTCTTGCATCTCCAAGACGAAGGGATGTTTCCATCCCCTGTGGAGATCAGAGAGAAAGACCTAGTTCTCCGCCTCATCGCGACCGGAGGCCTCACATCCTTTGAAAACTCGAGAGGTCCGCGGAGATCAATGCTTCCAAAGGAGACGATGCCTGACTCCTCTTGCAAATGGATAGGAGTCCCAGGATCCCTGTGGCACGTGGAAAGGGACCCTGGGTCTCACGCCTCACGTGGAGACGTGTCCCAATTGCCATGCCAAGACTCGAGGAGAATCCCGAGTTGTCCCTCGCACCTAGACAGGAGTCCTGACGTCGCTGAACAAACACGTGTCTGGAAGGGCCCTCCCCGTCGTAACTCGAGAATATACCCCAGGTTCCGGCCGCAACTCGAGAAAAACCAGGAGACTTCCCCCTTGCCACGAGATGAAGCCCGATTCCCCTGCACTGCGTGCAGAGCAATTCCGTGTTCCACATCAAACGTGAAAGGAGCCTTGATTTCCTTGATGGCACTCCAGAGAAAACCCAAGATCACTGTCTCAAGTCTAGAGGGATCCTGAGGTCACTGGAGCAACACGAAAGGGCTCCGTGGACCCCAAATCAACTCGAGATGAGAGCTTAGTCCCTGGCTTCGACTCAAGAGGAATACCAACTTTCCAAAAGCACCTCAAGAAGAGGCTTCTCTCAGCTACAGGTATGTGAGAGGCACCCTGAGCTTGTGGCTGCAAGTGAAATGGACACCGAGATGCTCTGACTCTAAGTAAGGCCGGATATCCCTGCAGTTAATTGAGTGCAGGCTCGTCTTGCATCTCCCAAGACGAAGGGATGTCTGAATCCCCTGTGGAGACCACAGAGATAGACCTAGTTCTCCGCCTCATCGCGACCGGAGGCCTCACATCCTTTGAAAACTCGAGAGGTCCGCGGAGATCAATGCTTCTAAAGGAGACGATGCCTGACTCCTCTTGAAAATGGATAGGAGTCCCAGGATCCCTGTGGCACGTGGAAAGGGACTCTGGGTCTCCCGCCTCACGTGGAGACGCATCCCAATTGCCATGCCAATACTCGAGGAGAATCCCGAGGTTTCCCTCGCACCTAGGCAGGAGTCCTGACGTCGAGGAACAAACACGTGTCCGGAAGGGCCCTCCCCGTCTTAACTCGAGAATATACCACAGGTTCCGGCCGCAACTTAAGAAAAACCATGAGACTTCCCCCTCGTCACGAAGTGAGGCCCGATTTCCCTGCACTGCGTGCAGAGCAATTCCGTGTTCCACATCAAACGTGAAAGGAGCCTTGATTTCCTTGATGGCACTCCAGAGAAAACCCAAGATCACTGTCTCAAGTCTAGAGGGATCCTGAGGTCACTGGAGCAACACGAAAGGGCTCCGTGGACCCCAAATCAACTCGAGATGAGAGCTTAGTCCCTGGCTTCGACTCAAGAGGAATACCAACAATACACAAGCACCTCAAGAGGAGGCTTCTCTCAGCTACAGGTATGTGAGAGGGTCCCTGAGTTTGTGGCCTCCAGTGGAATGGACACCGAGATGCTCTGACTCGAAGTAAGGCCGGATATCCCTGCAGTGAATTGAATGCAGGCTCGTCTTGCATCTCCCAAGACGGAGGGATGTCTGAATCCCCTGTGGAGACCACAGAGAAAGACCTAGTTCTCCGCCTCATCGCGACCGGAGGCCTCACATCCTTTGAAAACTCGAGAGGTCCGCGCAGAACAAAGCTTCCAAAGGAGACGATGCCTGACTCCTCTTGAAAATGGATAGGAGTCCCAGGATCCCTGTGGCACGTGGAAAGGGACCCTGGGTCTCCCGCCTCACGTGGAGACGCGTCCCAATTGCCATGCCAAGACTCGAGGAGAATCCCGAGGTGTCCCTCGCACCTAGGCAGGAGTCCTGACGTCGCTGAACAAACACGTGTCTGGAAGGGCCCTCCCCGTCGTAACTCGAGAATATACCCCAGGTTCCGGCCGCAACTCGAGAAAAAATATGAGACTTCCCCCGTCGCCGCGAGATGAAGCCCGATTCCCCTGCACTGCGTGCAGAGCAATTCCGTGATCCACATCAAACGTGAAAGGAGCCTTGATTTCCTTGATGGCACTCCAGAGAAAACCCAAGATCACTGTCTCAAGTCTAGAGGGATCCTGAGGTCACTGGAGCAACACGAAAGGGCTCCGTGGACCCCAAATCTACTCGAGATGAGAGCTTAGTCCCTGGCTTCGACTCAAGAGGAATACCAACTTTCCACAAGCACCACAAGAGGAGACTTATCTCAGCTACATGTATGTGAGAGGGACCCTGAGTTTGTGGCCTCAAGTGGAATGGACACCGAGATGCTCTGACTCGAAGTAAGGCCGGATATGCCTGCAGTGAATTGAATGCAGGCTCGTCTTGCATCTCCCAAGACGAAGGGATGTCTGAATCCCCTGTGGAGAACACAGAGAAAGACCTAGTCCTCCGCCTCAACGCGACCGGAGGCCTCACATCCTTTGAAAACTCGAGAGATCCGCGGAGATCAATGCTTCCAAAGGAGACGATGCCTTCCTCCTCTTGAAAATGGATAGGAGTCCCAGGATCACTGTGGTACGTGGAAAGGGACACTGGGTTTCCCGCCTCACGTGGAGACGCGTCCCAATTGCCATGCCAAGACTCGAGGAGAATCCCGAGGTGTCCCTCGCACCTAGGCAGGAGTCCTGACGTCGCTGAACAAACACGTGTCTGGAAGGGCCCTCCCCGTCGTAACTCGAGAATATACCCCAGGTTCCGGCCGCAACTCGAGAAAAGCCATGAGACTTCCCCCTCGCCGCGAGATGAGGCCCGATTCCCCTGCACTGCATGCAGAGCAATTCCGTGTTCCACATCAAACGGGAAAGGAGCCTTGATTTCCTTGATGGCACTCCAGAGAAAACCCAAGATCACTGTCTCAAGTCTAGAGGGATCCTGAGGTCACTGGAGCAACACGAAAGCGCTCCGTGGACCCCAAATCAACTCAAGATGAGATCTTAGTCCCTGTCTTCGACTCAAGAGGAATACCAACTTTCCACAAGCACCTCAAGAGGAGGCTTGTCTCAGCTACAGGTATGTGAGAGGGACCCTGAGTTTGTGGCCTCAAGTGGAATGGACACCGAGATGCTCTGACTAGAAGTAAGGCCGGATATCCCTGCAGTGAATTGAATGCAGGCTCATCTTGCATCTCCCAAGATGAAGGGATGTCTGAATCTCCTGTGGAGACCACAGAGAAAGACCTAGTCCTCCGCCTCATCGAGACCGGAGGCCTCACACCCTTTGAAAACTCGAGAGGTCCGCGGAGATCAATGCTTCCAAAGGAGACGATGCCTGACTCCTCTTGCAAATGGATAGGAGTCCCAGGATCCCTGTGGCACGTGAAAAGGGACCCTGGGTTTCCCACCTCACGTGGAGACACGTCCCAATTGCCATGCCAAGACTCGAGGAGAATCCCGAGGTGTCCCTCGCACCTAGGCAGGAGTCCTGACGTCGCTGAACAAACACGTGTCTGGAAGGGCCCTCCCCGTCGTAACTCGAGAATATACCCCAGGTTCCGGCCACAACTCGAGAAAAACCATGAGACTTCCCCCTCGCCGCGAGATGAGGCCCGATTTCCCTGCACTGCGTGCAGAGCAATTCCGTGTTCCACATCAAACGTGAAAGGAGCCTTGATTTCCTTGATGGCACTCCAGAGAAAACCCAACATCACTGTCTCAAGTCTAGAGGGATCCTGAGGTCACTGGAGCAACACGAAAGGGCTCCGTGGAACCCAAATCAACTCGAGATGAGAGCTTAGTCCCTGGCTTCGACTCAAGAGGAATACCCACTTTCCACAAGCACCTCAAGAGGAGGCTTCTCTCAGCTACAGGTATGTGAGAGGGACCCTGAGTTTGTGGCCTCAAGTGGAATGGACACCGAGATGCTCTGACTCGAAGTAAGGCCGGATATCCCTGCAGAGAATTGAATGCAGGCTCGTCTTGCATCTCCCAAGACGAAGGGATGTCTGAATCCCCTGTGGAGACCACAGAGAAAGACCTAGTCCTCCGCTTCATCGCGACCGGAGGCCTCACATCCTTTGAAAACTCGAGAGATCCGCGGAGATCAATGCTTCCAAAGGCGACGATGCCTGACTCCTCACGAAAATGGATAGGAGTCCCAGGATCCCTGTGGCACGTGGAAAGGGACACTGGGTCTCCCGCCTCACGTGGAGACGCGTCCCAATTGCCATGCCAAGACTCGAGGAGAATCCGGAGGTGTCCTTCGCACCTAGGCAGGAATCCTAACGTCGCTGAACAAACACGTGTCTGGAAGGGCCCTCCCCGTCGTAACTCGAGAATATACCCCAGGTTCCGGCCACAACTCGAGAAAAACCATGAAACTTCCCCATCGCCACGAGATGAGGCCCGATTCCCCTGCAATGCGTGCAGAGCAATTCCGTGTTCCACATCAAACGTGAAAGAAGCATTGATTTACTTGACGGCACTCCAGAGAAAACCCAAGATCACTCTCTCAAGTCTAGAGGGATCCTGAGGTTACTGGACCAATACGAAAGGGCTCCATGGACCCGAAATCATCTCGAGATGAGAGCTTAGTCCCTGGCTTCGACTCAAGAGGAATACCAACTTTCCACAAGCACCTCAAGAGGAGGCTTCTCTCAGCTACAGGTATGTGAGAGGGACCCTGAGTTTGTGGTCTCAAGTGGAATGGACACCGAAATGCTCTGATTCAAAGTAAGGCCGGATATCCCTGCAGTGAATTGAATGCAGGCTCGTCTTGCATCTCCCAAGACGAAGGGATGTCTGAATCCCCTGTGGAGACGACAGAGAAAGAACTAATCCTCCGCCTCATCGCGTCCGGAGGACTCACATCCTTTGACAAATCGAGAGGTCTGCGGAGATCAATGCTTCCTAAGGAGGCGATGCCTGACTCCTCCTGAAATGGATAGGAGTCCCAGGATCCGTGTGGCACGTGGAAACGAACCCTGGGTCTCCCGCCTCAAGTGGAGATGCGTCCCAATTGCCATGCCAAGACTCGAGGAGAATCCCGAGTTGTCCCTCGCACCTAGGCAAGAGCCCTGACATCGCTGAACAAACACGTGTCTGGAAGGGCCCTCCCCGTCGTAAATCGAGACTATACCCCAGGTTCCGGCCGCAACTCGAGAAAAACCATGAGACTTCCCCCTCGCTGCAAGATGAGGCCCGATTCCCCTGCACTGCCTGCAGAGCAATTCCGTGTTCCACATCAAACATGAAAGGAGCCTTGATTTCCTTGATGGCACTCTATAGAAAACCCAAGATCACTATTTCAAGTCTAGAGGGATCCTGAGGTCACTTTAGCAACACGAAAGGGCTCCGTGGACCCCAAATCAACTCGAAATGAGAGCTTAGTCCCTGCCTTCGACTCAAGAGGAATACCAACTTTCCACAAGCACCTCAAGAGGAGGCTTCTCTCAGCTACAGGTATGTGAGAGGGACCCTGAGTTTGTGGCCTCAAGTGGAATGGACACCGAGATGCTCTGACTCGAAGTAAGGCCGGATATCCCTGCAGTGAATGGAATGCAGGCTCATCTTGCATCTCCCAAGACGAAGGGATGTCTGAATCCCCTTTGGAGACGACAGAGAAAGACCTAGTCCTCCGCCTCATCGCAACCGGAGGCCTCACATCCATTGAGAACTTGAGAGGTCTGCTGAGATTAATGCTTCCAAAGGAGACGATGCCTGACTCCTCTTGAAAATGGATTGGAGTCCCAGGATCCCTGTGGCACGTGGAAAGGGACCCTGGGTCTCCCGCCTCACGTGGAGACGCGTGCCAATTGCCATGCCAAGACTCGAGAAGAATCCCGAGGTGTCCCTCGCACCTAGGCAGGAGTCCTGACATCACTGAACAAACACGTGTCTGGAAGGGCCCTCCCCGTCGTAACTCGAGAATATACCCCAGGTTCCGGCCGCAACTCGAGAAAAACCATGAGACTTCCCCCTCGCCGCAAGATGAGGCCCGATTCCCCTGCACTGCGTGCAGAGCATTTCCGTGTTCCACATCAAACGTGAAAGGAGCCTTGATTTCCTTGATGGCACTCCAGAGAAAACCCAATTTCACTGTCTCAAGTCTAGAGGGATCCTGAGGTCACTGGAGCAACAGGAAAGGGCTCCGTGGACGCCAAATCAACTCGAGATGAGAGCTTAGTCCCTAGCTTCGACTCAAGAGGAATACCAACTTTCCACAAGCACCTCAAGAGGAGGCTTCTCTCAGCTACAGGTATGTGAGAGGGACCCTGAGTTTGTGGCCTCAAGTGGAATGGACACCGAGATGCTCTGACTCGAAGTAAGGCCGGATATCCCTGCAGTGAATTGAATGCAGGCTCGTCTTGCATCTCCCAAGACGAAGGGTTGTCTGAATCCCCTGTGGAGACCACAGAGAAAGACCTCGTTCTCCGCCTCATCGAGAACGGAGGCCTCACATCCTTTGCAAACTGGAGAGGTCTGCGGAGATCAATGCTTCCAAAGGAGACGATGCCTGACTCCTCTTGAAAATGGATAGGAGTCCCGGGATCCCTGTGGCACGTGGAAAGGGACCCTGGGTCTCCCGCCTCACGTGGAAACGCATCCCAATTGCCATGCCAAGACACGAGGAGAAGCCCGAGGTGTCCCTCGCACCTAGGCAGGAGTCCTGACGTCGCTGAGCAAACACGTGTCTGGAAGGGCCCTCCCCGTCATAACTCGAGAATATACACCAGTTTCGGGCCGCAACTCGAGAAAAACCATGAGATTTCCCCCTCGCCGCGTGTTGAGGCCCGATTCCCCTGCACTGCATGCAGAGCAATTCCGTGTTCCACATCAAACGTGAAAGGAGCCTTGATTTCCTTGATGGCACTCCAGAGAAAACCCAAGATCACTGTCTCAAGTCTAGAGGGATCCTGAGGTCACTGGAGAAACACGAAAGGGCTCCGTGGACCCCAAATCAACTCGAGATGAGAGCTTAGTCCCTGGCTTCGACTCAAGAGGAATACGAACATTCCACAAGCATCTCAACAGGAGGCTTCTCTCAGCTACAGGTATATTTGAGGGACCCTGAGTTTATGGCCTCAAGTGGAATGGACACCGAGATGCTCTGACTCGAAGTGACGCCGGATATCCCTGCAGTGAATTGAGTGCAGGCTCGTCTTGCATATCCCAAGACTTAGGGTTGTCTGAATCCGCTGTGGAGATGACAGAGAAAGACCTCGTTCTCCGCCTCATCGAGAACGGAGGCCTCACATCCTTTGAAAACTGGAGAGGTCCGCGGAGATCAATGCTTCCAAAGGAGACGATGCCTGACTCCTCTTGAAAATGGATATGAGTCCAAGGATCCCTGTGGCACGAGGAAAGGGACCCTGGGTCTCCCGCCTCACGTGGAGACGCGTCCCAATTGCCATGCCAAGACTCGAGGAGAATCCCGAGGTGTCCCTCGCACCTAGGCAGAGGTCCTGACGTCGCTGAACAAACACGTGTCTGGAAGGGCCCTCCCCGTCGTAACTCGAGAATATACCCCAGGTTCCAGCCGCAACTCGAGAAAAACCATGAGCCTTCCCCCTTCCCGCGAGATGAGGCCCGATTCCCCTGCACTGCGTGCAGAGCAATTCCGTGTTCCACATCAAACTAGAAAGTAGCCTTGATTTCCTTGATGGCACTCCAGAGAAAACCCAAGATCACTGTCTCAAGTCTAGAGGGATCCTGAGGTCACTGGAGCAACACGAAAGGGCTCCGTGGACCCCAAATCAACTCGAGATGAGAGCTTAGTCCCTGGCTTCGACTCAAGAGCAATACCAACTTTCCAAAAGCACCTCAAGAGGAGGCTTCTCTCAGCTACAGGTATGTGAGAGGGACACTGAATTTGTGGCCTCAAGTGGAATTTACACCGAGATGCTCTGAATCGAAGTAAGGCCGGATATCCCTGCAGTGAATTGAATGCAGGCTCGTCTTGCATCTCCCAAGACGAAGGGATGTCTGAATCCCCTGTGGAGACCACAGAGAAAGACCGAGTTCTCCGCCTCATCGCGACAAGAGGCCTCACATCCTTTGAAAACTCGAGAGGTCCTCGGAGATCAATGCTTCCAAAGGAGACGATGCCTGACTCCTCTTGAAAATGGATAGGAGTCCCAGGATCCCTGTGGCACGTGGAAAGGGACCCTGGGTCTCCCGCCTCACGTGGAGACGCGTCCCAATTGCCATGCCAAGACTCGAGGAGAATCCCGAGGTGTCCCTCGCACCTAGGCAGGAATCCTGACGTCGCTGAACAAACACGTGTCTGGAAGGGCCCTCCCCGTCGTAACTCGAGAATATACCCCAGGTTCGGGCCGCAACTCGAGAAAAACCTTGAGATTTCCCCCTAGCCGCGAGTTGAGGCCCGATTCCCCTGCACTGCATGCAGAGCAATTCCGTGTTCCACATCAAACGTGAAAGGAGCCTTGATTTCCTTGATGGCACTCCAGAGAAAACCCAAGATCACTGTCTCAAGTCTATAGGGATCCTGAGGTCACTGGAGCAACACGAAAGGGCTCCGTGGACCCCAAATCAACTCGAGATGAGAGCTTAGTCCCTGGCTTCGACTCAAGAGGAATACCAACTTTCCACAAGCACCTCAAGAGGAGGCTTCTCTCAGCTACAGGTATATTTGAGGGACCCTGAGTTTGTGGCCTCAAGTGGAATGGACACCGAGATGCTCTGACTCGAAGTGAGGCCGGATATCCCTGCAGTGAATTGAATGCAGGCTCGTCTTGCATCTCCCAAGACGAAGGGTTGTCTGAATCCCCTGTGGAGACCACAGAGAAAGACCTAGTCCTCCACCTCAATGCAACCGGAGGCCTCATATCCTTTGAAAACTCGAGAGGTCCGCGGAGATCAATACTTCCGAAGGAGACGATGCCTGATTCTTCTTGAAAATGGATAGGAGTCCCAGGATCCCTGTGGCACGTGGAAAGGGACACTGGGTCTCCCGCCTCAGGTGAAGACGAGTCCCAATTGCCATGCCAAGACTCGAGGAGTATCCCGAGGTGTCCCTCGCACCTAGGCAGGAGTCCTGACGTCGCTGAACAAACACGTGTCTGGAAGGGCCCTCCCCGTCGTAACTCGAGAATATACCCCAGGTTCCGGCCGGAACTCGAGAAAAACCATGAGACTTCCCCCTCGCCGCAAGATTAGGCCCGATTCCCCTGCACTGCGTGCAGAGCAATTCCGTGTTCCACATCAAACGTGAAAGGAGCCTTGATTTCCTTGATGGCACTCCAGAGAAAACCCAAGATCACTGTCTCAAGTCTATAGGGATCCTGAGGTCACTGGAGCAACACGAAAGGGCTCCGTGGACCCCAAATCAACTCGAGATGAGAGCTTAGTCCCTGGCTTCGACTCAAGAGGAATACCAACTTTCCACAAGCACCTCAAGAGGAGGCTTCTCTCAGCTACAGGTATATTTGAGGGACCCTGAGTTTGTGGCCTCAAGTGGAATGGACACCGAGATGCTCTGACTCGAAGTGAGGCCGGATATCCCTGCAGTGAATTGAATGCAGGCTCGTCTTGCATCTCCCAAGACGAAGGGTTGTCTGAATCACCTGTGGAGACCACAGAGAAAGACCTAGTCCTCCACCTCAATGCAACCGGACGCCTCATATCCTTTGAAAACTCGAGAGGTCCGCGGAGATCAATACTTCCGAAGGAGACGATGCCTGATTCTTCTTGAAAATGGATAGGAGTCCCAGGATCCCTGTGGCACGTGGAAAGGGACACTGGGTCTCCCGCCTCAGGTGAAGACGAGTCCCAATTGCCATGCCAAGACTCGAGGAGTATCCCGAGGTGTCCCTCGCACCTAGGCAGGAGTCCTGACGTCGCTGAACAAACACGTGTCTGGAAGGGCCCTCCCCGTCGTAACTCGAGAATATACCCCAGGTTCCGGCCGGAACTCGAGAAAAACCGTGAGACTTCCCCCTCGCCGCAAGATTAGGCCCGATTCCCCTGCACTGCGTGCAGAGCAATTCCGTGTTCCACATCAAACGTGAAAGGAGCCTTGATTTCCTTGATGGCACTCCAGAGAAAACCCAAGATCACTGTCTCAAGTCTAGAGGGATCCTGAGGTCACTGGAGCAACACGAAAGGGCTCCGTGGACCCCAAATCAACTCGAGATGAGAGCTTAGTCCCTGGCTTCGACTCAAGCGGAATACCACCTTTCCACAAGCACCTCAAGAGAAGGCTTCTCTCAGCTACAGGTATGTGAGAGGGACACTGAGTTTGTGGCCTCAAGTGGAATGGACACTGAGATGCTCTGACTCGAAGGAAGGCCGGATATCCCTGCAGTGAATTGAATGCAGGCTCGTCTTGCATCTCCCAAGAAGAAGGGATGTCTGAATCCCCTGTGGAGACCACAGAGAAAGACCGAGTTCTCCGCCTCATCGCGACCAGAGGCCTCACATACTTTGAAAACTCGAGAGATCCGCGGAGATCAGTGCTTCCAAGGGAGCCGATGCCTGACTCCTCTTGAAAATGGATAGGAGTCCCAGGATCCCTGTGACACGTGGAAATGGACACTGGGTCTCCCGCCTCACGTGGAGACGCGTCCCAATTGCCATGCCAAGACTCGAGGAGAATCCCGAGGTGTCCCTCGCACCTAGGCAGGAGTCCTGACGTCGCTGAACAAACATGTGTCTGGAAGGGCCCTCCACGTCGTAACTCGAGAATATACCCCAGTTTCCAGCTGCAACTCGAGAAAAACCATGAGATTTCCCCCTCGCCGCGAGTTGAGGCACGATTCCCCTGCACTGCATGCAGAGCAATTCCTTGTTCCACATCAAACGTGAAAGGAGCCTTGATTTCCTTGATGGCACTGCAGAGAAAACCCAAGATCACTGTCTCAAGTCTAGAGGGATCCTGAGGTCACTGGAGCAACACGAAAGGGCTCCGTGGACCCCAAATCAACTCGAGATGAGAGCTTAGTCCCTGGCTTAGACTCAAGAGGAATACCAACTTTCCACAAGCACCTCAAGGGTAGGCTTCTCTCAGCTACAGGTATGTGAGAGGGACCCTGAGTTTGTAGCCTCAATTGGAATGGACACCGAGATGCTCTGATTCGAAGTAAGGCCGGATATCCCTGCAGTGAATTGAATGCAGGCTCGTCTTGCATCTTCCAAGAAGAAGGGATGTCTGAATCCCCTGTGTAGACCACAGAGAAAGACCGAGTTCTCCGCCTCATCGCGACCAGAGGCCTCACATCCTTTGAAAATTCGAGAGGTCCGCGGAGATCAGTGCTTCCAAAGGAGACGATGCCTGACTCCTCTTGAAAATGGATAGGAGTCCCAGGATCCCTGTGGCACGAGGAAAGGGACCCTGGGTCTCCCGCCTCACGTGAAGACGCGTCCAAATTGCCATGCCAAGACTCGAGGAGAATCCCGAGGTGTCCCTCGCACCTAGGCAGAGGTCCTGACGTCGCTGAACAAACACGTGTCTGGAAGGGCCCTCCCCGTCGTAACTCGAGAATATACCCCAGGTTCCAGCCGCAACTCGAGAAAAACCATGAGCCTTCCCCCTTCCCGCGAGATGAGGCCCGATTCCCCTGCACTGCGTGCAGAGCAATTCCGTGTTCCACATCAAACGTGAAAGGAGCCTTGATTTCCTTGATGGCACTCCAGAGAAAACCCAAGATCACTGTCTCAAGTCTAGAGGGATCCTGAGGTCACTGGAGCAACACGAAAGGGCTCCGTGGACCCCAAATCAACTCGAGATGAGAGCTTATTCCCTGGCTTCGACTCAAGCGGAATACCACCTTTCCACAAGCACCTCAAGAGAAGGCTTCTCTCAGCTACAGGTATGTGAGAGGGACCCTGAGTTTGTGGCCTCAAGTGGAATGGACACCGAGATGCTCTGACTCGAAGTAAGGCCGGATATCCCTGCAGTGAATTGAATGCAGGCTCGTCTTGCATCTCCCAAGAAGAAGGGATGTCTGAATCCCCTGTGGAGACCACAGAGAAAGACCGAGTTCTCCGCCTCATCGCGACCAGAGGCCTCACATACTTTGAAAACTCGAGAGGTCCGCGGAGATCAGTGCTTCCAAAGGAGACGATGCCTGACTCCTCTTGAAAATGGATAGGAGTCCCAGGATCACTGTGGCACGTGGAAAGGGACCCTGGGTCTCCCGCCTCACGTGGAGACGCGTCCAAATTGCCATGCCAAGACTCGAGGACAATCCCGAGGTGTCCCTGGCACCTAGGCAGGTGTCCTGACGACGCTGAACAAACACGTGTCTGGAAGGGCCCTCCCCGTCGTAACTCGAGAATATACCCCAGGTTCGGGCCGCAACTCGAGAAAAACCATGAGATTTCCCCCTCACCGCGAGTTGAGGCCCGATTCCCCTGCACTGCATGCAGAGCAATTCCGTGTTCCACATCCAACGTGAAAGGAGCCTTGATTTCCTTGATGGCACTCCAGAGAAAACCCAAGATCACTGTCTCAAGTCTAGAGGGATCCTGAGGTCACTGGACCAAAAGTAAAGGGCTCCGTGGACCCCAAATCAACTCGAGATGAGAGCTTAGTCCCTGGCTTCGACTCAAGTGGAATACCAACTTTCCACAAGCACCTCAAGAGGAGGCTTCTCTCAGCTACAGGTATGTGAGAGGAACCCTGAGTTTGTGGCCTCAAGTGGAATGGACACCGAGATGCTCTGACTCGAAGTAAGGCATGATATCCCTGCAGTGAATTGAATGCAGGCTCGTCTTGGATCTCCCAAGACGAAGGGTTGTTTGAATCCCCTGTGGAGACCACAGAGAAAGACCGAGTTCTCCGCCTCATTGCGACCAGAGGCCTCACATCCTTTGAAAACTCAAGAGGTCCGCGGAGATCAATGCTTCCAAAGGAGACGATGATTGACTCCTCTTGAAAATGGATAGGAGTCCCAGGATCCCTGTGGCACGTGGAAAGGGACTCTGGGTCTCCCGCCTCACGTGGAGACGCGTCCCAATTGCCATGCCAAGACTCGAGGGGAATCCCGAGGTGTCCCTCGCACCTAGGCAGGAGTCCTGACGTCGCTGAACAAACATGTGTCTGGAAGGGCCCTCCCCGTCGTAACTCGAGAATATACCCCAGGTTCCGGCCGCAACTCCAGAAAAACCATGAGACATCTCCCTTGTCGCGAGATGAGGCCCGATTCCCCTGCACTGCGTGCAGAGCAATTCCGTGTCCACACCAGACGTGAAAGGAGCCTTGATTTCCTTGATGGCACTCCAGAGAAAACCCAAGATCACTGTCTCAAGTCTAGAGGGATCCTGAGGTCACTGTAGCAACCCGAAAGGGCTCCGTGAACCCCAAATCAACTCGAGATGAGAGCTTCGTCCCTAGCTTCGACTCAAGAGGAATACCAACTTTCCACAAGCACCTCAAGAGGAGGCTGCTCTCAGCTACAGGTATGTGAGAGGGACCCTGAGTTTGTGGCCTCAAGTGGAATGGACACCGAGATGCTCTGACTCGAAGTAAGGCCGGATATCCCTGCAGTGAATTGAATGCAGGCTCGTCTTGCATCTCCCAAGACGAAGGGATGACTGAATCCCCTGTGGAGACCACAGAGAAAGACCTAGTTCTCCGCCTCATTGCGGCCGGAGGCCTCACATCCTTTGAAAACTCGAGAGGAATGGGGAGATCAATGCTTCGAAAGGAGACGATGCCTGACTCCTCTGAAAATGGATAGGAGTAACAGGATCCCTGTGGCACGTGGAAAAAGACCCTGCTTCTCCCTCCTCACGTGGAGACGCGTCCCAATTGCCATGCCAAGACTCGAGGAGAATCCCGAGTTGTCCCTCTCACCTAGGCAGGAGTCCTGACGTCACTGAACAAACACGTGTCTGGAAGGGCCCTCCCCGTCGTAACTCGAGAATATACCCCAGGTTCCTGCCGCAACTCCAGAAAAATCATGAGCCTTCCCATTCGCCGCGAGATGAGGCCCTATTCCCCTGCACTGCGTGCAGAGGAATTCTGTGTTCCACATCAAAAGTGAAAGGAGCCTTGATTTCCTTGATGGCACTCTAGAGAATCCCCAAGATCACTGTCTCAAGTCTAGAGGGATCCTGAGGTCACTGTAGCAACACGAAAGGGCTCCGTGGACCCCAAATCAACTCGAGATGAGAGCTTAGTCCCTGGCTTCGACTCAAGAGGAATACCAACTTTCCACAAGCACCTCAAGAGAAGGCTTCTTTCAGCAACAGGTATGTGAGAGGGTCCCTGAGTTTGTGGCCTCAGCCGGAATGGACACCGAGATGCTCTGACTCGAAGTAAGGCCGGATATCCCTGCAGTGAATTGAATGAAGTCTCGTCTTGCATCTCCCAAGACGAAGGGATGTCTGAATCCCCTGTGGAGACCACAGAGAAAGACCTAGTTCTCCCTCTCATGGTGACCGGAGGCATCATATCTTTGAAAACTCGAGAGGTCCGCGGAGATCAATGCTTCCTAAGGAGACGATGCCTGACTCCTCTTGAAAATGGATAGGAGTCCAAGAATCCCTGTGGCACGTGGAACGGGACCCTGGGTCTCCCGCCTCACGTGGAGACTTGTCCTAATTGCCATGCCAAGACTCGAGGAGAATGCCGAGGTGTCCCTCGCACCTAGGCAGGAATCCTGACGTCGCAGAACAAACACGTGTCTGGAAAGGCCCTCCCCGTCGTAACTCGAGAATATACCCAAGGTTCCGGCCGCAACTAGAGAAACATCATGAGACTTCCCCCTCGCCTTGAGATGAGGCCCGATTCCCCTGCACTGCGTGCAGACCAATTCCGTGTTCCACATCAAACGTGAAAAGATTTTTGATTTCCTTGATGGCACTCCAAAGAAAAGCCAAGTTCACTGTCTCAAGTCTAGAGGGATCCTGAGGTCACTGTAGCAACAAGAAAGAGCTCCGTGGACCACAAATCAACTCGAGAGGAGAGCTTCGTCCCTGGCTTCGACTCAAGAGGAATACCAACTTTCCACAAGCACCTCAAGAGGAGGCCTCTCTCAGTTACAGGTATGTGAGAGGGACCTTGAGTTTGTGGCCTCAAGTGGAATGGACACCGAGATGCTCTGACTCGAAGTAAGGGCAGATATCCATGCAGAGAATTGAATGCAGGCTCGTCTTGCATCTCCCAAGACGACGGGATGTCTGAATCCCTTGTGGAGACCACAGAGAAAGACCTAGTTCTCCGCCTCATCGAGACCGGAGGCCTCACATACTTTGAAAACTCGAGAGGTCCGTGGAGATCAATGCTTCCAAAGAGACGATGCCTGACTCCCCTCGAAAATGGATAGGAGTCCCAGGATCACTGTGGCACGTGAAAAGGGAACCTGGGTCTCCCGCCTCATGAAAGACGCGTCCCAAATGCCATGCCAAGACTTTAGGAGAATCCGAAGGTGTCCCTCGCACCTATCACGTGTCTGGAAGGGTCCTCCATGTCGTAACTCGAGAATATACTCCAGGTTCCCGCCGCAACTCGAGAAAAACCATGAGACTTCCCCCTCTTCGCGAGATGAGGCCCGATTCCCCTGCACGGCGTGCAGAGCAATTCCGTGTTACACATCAAACGTGAGAGGAGCCTTGATTTCCTTGATGGCACTCCAGAGAAAACACAAGATCACTGTCTCAAGTCTAGAGGGATCCTGAGGTCACTGGAGCAACACGAAAGGGCTCCGTGGAAACCAAATCAACTCGAGATGAGAGCTTAGTCCCTGGCTTCGACTCAAGAGGAATATCAACTTTCCACAAGCACCTCAAGAGGAGGCTTCTCTCAGCTACAGGTATGTGAGCGGGACCCTGAGTTAGTGGCCTCAAGTGGAATGGACAACGAGATGCTCTGACTCGAAGTAAGGCCGGATATCCCTGCAGTGAATTGAATGCAGGCTCATCTTGCATCTCCCAAGACGAAGGGATGTCTGAATCCCCTGTGGAGACCACAGAGAAAGACCTAGTTCTCCGCCTCATCGCGACAGGAGGCCTCACATCCTTTGAAAACTCGAGACTTCCGCGGAGACCAATGCTTCCAAAGGAGAGGATGTCTGACTCCTCTTGAAAATGGATAGGAGTCCCAGGATCCCTGTGGCACGTCGAAAGGGACCCTGGGTTTCCCGCCTCACGTGGAGACACGTCCCAATTGCCATGCCAAGACTCGAGGAGAATCCCAAGGTGTCCCTCGCACCTAGGCAGGAATCCTGACGTCGCTGAACAAACACGTGTCTGGAAGGGCCCTCCCCGTCGTAACTCGAGAATATACCCCAGGTTCCGGCCGCAACTAGAGAAAAACCATGAGACTTCCCACTCGCCGCGAGATGAGGCCCGATTCCCCTGCACTGCGTGCAGAGCAATTCCGTATCCCACATCAAACGTGAAAGGAGCCTTGATTTCCTTGATGGCACTCCAGACCAAACAAAAGATCACTGTCTCAAGTCTAGAGGGATCCTGAGGTCACTGGAGCAACACGAAAGGGCTCCGTGGAAACCAAATCAACTCGAGATGAGAGCTTAGTCCCTGGCTTCGACTCAAGTGGAATACCAACTTTCCACAAGCACCTCAAGAGGAGGCTTCTCTCAGCTACAGGTATGTGAGAGGAACCCTGAGTTTGTGGCCTCAAGTGGAATGGACACCGAGATGCTCTGACTCGAAGTAAGGCATGATATCCCTGCAGTGAATTGAATGCAGGCTCGTCTTGGATCTCCCAAGACGAAGGGTTGTCTGAATCCCCTGTGGAGACCACAGAGAAAGACCGAGTTCTCCGCCTCATTGCGACCAGAGGCCTCACATCCTTTGAAAACTCAAGAGGTCCGCGGAGATCAATGCTTCCAAAGGAGACGATGATTGACTCCTCTTGAAAATGGATAGGAGTCCCAGGATCCCTGTGGCACGTGGAAAGGGACTCTGGGTCTCCCGCCTCACGTGGAGACGCGTCCCAATTGCCATGCCAAGACTCGAGGGGAATCCCGAGGTGTCCCTCGCACCTAGGCAGGAGTCCTGACGTCGCTGAACAAACACGTGTCTGGAAGGGCCCTCCCCGTCGTAACTCGAGAATATACCCCAGGTTCCGGCCGCAACTCCAGAAAAACCATGAGACATCTCCCTTGTCGCGAGATGAGGCCCGATTCCCCTGCACTGCGTGCAGAGCAATTCCGTGTCCACACCAGACGTGAAAGGAGCCTTGATTTCCTTGATGGCACTCCAGAGAAAACCCAAGATCACTGTCTCAAGTCTAGAGGGATCCTGAGGTCACTGTAGCAACCCGAAAGGGCTCCGTGAACCCCAAATCAACTCGAGATGAGAGCTTCGTCCCTAGCTTCGACTCAAGAGGAATACCAACTTTCCACAAGCACCTCAAGAGGAGGCTACTCTCAGCTACAGGTATGTGAGAGGGACCCTGAGTTTGTGGCCTCAAGTGGAATGGACACCGAGATGCTCTGACTCGAAGTAAGGCCGGATATCCCTGCAGTGAATTGAATGCAGGCTCGTCTTGCATCTCCCAAGACGAAGGGATGACTGAATCCCCTGTGGAGACCACAGAGAAAGACCTAGTTCTCCGCCTCATTGCGGCCGGAGGCCTCACATCCTTTGAAAACTCGAGAGGAATGGGGAGATCAATGCTTCGAAAGGAGACGATGCCTGACTCCTCTGAAAATGGATAGGAGTAACAGGATCCCTGTGGCACGTGGAAAAAGACCCTGCTTCTCCCTCCTCACGTGGAGACGCGTCCCAATTGCCATGCCAAGACTCGAGGAGAATCCCGAGTTGTCCCTCTCACCTAGGCAGGAGTCCTGACGTCACTGAACAAACACGTGTCTGGAAGGGCCCTCCCCGTCGTAACTCGAGAATATACCCCAGGTTCCTGCCGCAACTCCAGAAAAATCATGAGCCTTCCCACTCGCCGCGAGATGAGGCCCTATTCCCCTGCACTGCGTGCAGAGGAATTCTGTGTTCCACATCAAAAGTGAAAGGAGCCTTGATTTCCTTGATGGCACTCTAGAGAATCCCCAAGATCACTGTCTCAAGTCTAGAGGGATCCTGAGGTCACTGTAGCAACACGAAAGGGCTCCGTGGACCCCAAATCAACTCGAGATGAGAGCTTAGTCCCTGGCTTCGACTCAAGAGGAATACCAACTTTCCACAAGCACCTCAAGAGAAGGCTTCTTTCAGCAACAGGTATGTGAGAGGGTCCCTGAGTTTGTGGCCTCAGCCGGAATGGACACCGAGATGCTCTGACTCGAAGTAAGGCCGGATATCCCTGCAGTGAATTGAATGAAGTCTCGTCTTGCATCTCCCAAGACGAAGGGATGTCTGAATCCCCTGTGGAGACCACAGAGAAAGACCTAGTTCTCCCTCTCATGGTGACCGGAGGCATCATATCTTTGAAAACTCGAGAGGTCCGCGGAGATCAATGCTTCCTAAGGAGACGATGCCTGACTCCTCTTGAAAATGGATAGGAGTCCAAGAATCCCTGTGGCACGTGGAACGGGACCCTGGGTCTCCCGCCTCACGTGGAGACTTGTCCTAATTGCCATGCCAAGACTCGAGGAGAATGCCGAGGTGTCCCTCGCACCTAGGCAGGAATCCTGACGTCGCAGAACAAACACGTGTCTGGAAAGGCCCTCCCCGTCGTAACTCGAGAATATACCCAAGGTTCCGGCCGCAACTAGAGAAACATCATGAGACTTCCCCCTCGCCTTGAGATGAGGCCCGATTCCCCTGCACTGCGTGCAGACCAATTCCGTGTTCCACATCAAACGTGAAAAGATTTTTGATTTCCTTGATGGCACTCCAAAGAAAAGCCAAGTTCACTGTCTCAAGTCTAGAGGGATCCTGAGGTCACTGTAGCAACAAGAAAGAGCTCCGTGGACCACAAATCAACTCGAGAGGAGAGCTTCGTCCCTGGCTTCGACTCAAGAGGAATACCAACTTTCCACAAGCACCTCAAGAGGAGGCCTCTCTCAGTTACAGGTATGTGAGAGGGACCTTGAGTTTGTGGCCTCAAGTGGAATGGACACCGAGATGCTCTGACTCGAAGTAAGGGCAGATATCCATGCAGAGAATTGAATGCAGGCTCGTCTTGCATCTCCCAAGACGACGGGATGTCTGAATCCCTTGTGGAGACCACAGAGAAAGACCTAGTTCTCCGCCTCATCGAGACCGGAGGCCTCACATACTTTGAAAACTCGAGAGGTCCGTGGAGATCAATGCTTCCAAAGAGACGATGCCTGACTCCCCTCGAAAATGGATAGGAGTCCCAGGATCACTGTGGCACGTGAAAAGGGAACCTGGGTCTCCCGCCTCATGAAAGACGCGTCCCAAATGCCATGCCAAGACTTTAGGAGAATCCGAAGGTGTCCCTCGCACCTATCACGTGTCTGGAAGGGTCCTCCATGTCGTAACTCGAGAATATACTCCAGGTTCCCGCCGCAACTCGAGAAAAACCATGAGACTTCCCCCTCTTCGCGAGATGAGGCCCGATTCCCCTGCACGGCGTGCAGAGCAATTCCGTGTTACACATCAAACGTGAGAGGAGCCTTGATTTCCTTGATGGCACTCCAGAGAAAACACAAGATCACTGTCTCAAGTCTAGAGGGATCCTGAGGTCACTGGAGCAACACGAAAGGGCTCCGTGGAAACCAAATCAACTCGAGATGAGAGCTTAGTCCCTGGCTTCGACTCAAGAGGAATATCAACTTTCCACAAGCACCTCAAGAGGAGGCTTCTCTCAGCTACAGGTATGTGAGCGGGACCCTGAGTTAGTGGCCTCAAGTGGAATGGACAACGAGATGCTCTGACTCGAAGTAAGGCCGGATATCCCTGCAGTGAATTGAATGCAGACTCATCTTGCATCTCCCAAGACGAAGGGATGTCTGAATCCCCTGTGGAGACCACAGAGAAAGACCTAGTTCTCCGCCTCATCGCGACAGGAGGCCTCACATCCTTTGAAAACTCGAGACTTCCGCGGAGACCAATGCTTCCAAAGGAGAGGATGTCTGACTCCTCTTGAAAATGGATAGGAGTCCCAGGATCCCTGTGGCACGTCGAAAGGGACCCTGGGTTTCCCGCCTCACGTGGAGACACGTCCCAATTGCCATGCCAAGACTCGAGGAGAATCCCAAGGTGTCCCTCGCACCTAGGCAGGAATCCTGACGTCGCTGAACAAACACGTGTCTGGAAGGGCCCTCCCCGTCGTAACTCGAGAATATACCCCAGGTTCCGGCCGCAACTAGAGAAAAACCATGAGACTTCCCACTCGCCGCGAGATGAGGCCCGATTCCCCTGCACTGCGTGCAGAGCAATTCCGTATCCCACATCAAACGTGAAAGGAGCCTTGATTTCCTTGATGGCACTCCAGACAAAACAAAAGATCACTGTCTCAAGTCTAGAGGGATCCTGAGGTCACTGGAGCAACACGAAAGGGCTCCGTGGACGCCAAATCTACTCGAGATGAGAACTTAGTCCCTGGCTTCGACTCAAGAGGAATTCCAACTTTCCACAAGCACCTCAAGAGGAGTCTTCTCTCAGCCACAGGTATGTGACAGGGACACTGAGTTTGTGGCCTCATGTGGAATGGACAACGAGATGCACTGATTCGAAGTAAGGCCGGATATCCCTGCAGTGAATTGAATGCAGGCTCGTCTTGCATCTCCCAAGACGATGGGATGTCTGCATCCCCTGTGGAGACCACAGAGAAAGACCTAGTTCTCTGCCTCATCGCTGACGGAGGCCTCACATCCTTTGAAAACTCGAGAGGTCCGCGAGATCAATGCTTCCAAAGGAGAAGATGCCTGACTCCTCTTTAAAATGGATAGGAGTCCCAGGATCCCTGTGGCACGTGGAAAGGGACCCTGGGTCTCCCGCCTCATGTGGAGACGCGTCCCAATTGCCATGCCAAGACTCGAGGAGAATCCCGAGGTGTCCCTCGCACCTAGTCAGGAGTCCTGACGTCGCTGAACAAACACTTGTCTGGAAGGGCCCTCCCCGTCGTAACTCGAGAATATACCCCAGGTTCCGGCCGCAACTCGAGAAAAACCATGCGACTTCCCCCTCGCCGCGAGATGAGGCCCGATTTCACTGTGCTGCATGCAGAGCAATTCCGTGTTCCACATCAAACGTGAAAGGAGCCTTGATTTCCTTGATGGCACTCCAGAGAAAACCCAAGATCACTGTCTCAAGTCTAGAGGGATCCTGAGGTCACTGGAGCAACACGAAAGGGCTCCGTGCACCCCAAATCAACTCGAGATGAGAGCTTTGTCCCTGGCTTCGACTCAAGAGGAATACCAACGTTCCACAAGCACCTCAAGAGGAGGCTTCTCTCAGCTACAGGTATGTGAGAGGGACCCTGAGTTTGTGGCCTAAAGTGGAATGGACACCGAGATGCTCTGACTCGAAGTAAGGCCGGATATCCCTGCAGTGAATTGAATGCAGGCTCGTCTTGCATCTCCCAAGACTAAGGGATGTCTGCATCCCCTGTGGAGACCACAGAGAAAGACCTAGTTCTCCGCCTCATCGCGACCGGAGGCCTCACATCATTTGAAAACTCGCGAGGTCCGCGGAGATCAATGCTTCCAAAGGAGACGAAGCCTGACTCCTCTTGAAAATGGATAGGAGTCCCAGGATCCATGTGGTACGTGGAAAGAGACCCTGGGTCTCCCGCCCCACGTGGAGACGCGTCCCAATTGCCATGCCAAGACTCGAGGAGAATCCCGAGGTGTCCCTCTCACCTAGGCAGGAGTCCAGATGTCGCTGAACAAACACGTGTCTGGAAGGGCCCTCCCCGTCGTAACTCGAGAATATACCCCAGGTTCCGGCCTAAACTCGAGAAAAACCAAGAGACTTCAACCTCGCCCCAAGATGAGGCACGATTTCCCTGCACTGCATGCAGAGCAATTCCGTGTTCCACATCAAACGTGAAAGGAGCCTTGATTTCCTTGATGGCACTCCAGAGAAAACCCAAGATCACAGACTCAAGTCTAGAGGGATCCTGAGGTCACTGGAGCAATACGAAAATGCTCCGTGGACCCTAAATCAACTCGAGATGAGAGCTTAGTCCCCGGCTTCGACTCAAGAGGAATACCAGCTTTCCACAAGCACCTCAAGAGAAGGCTTCTCTCAGCTACAGGTATGTGAGATTGACCCTGAGTTTGTGGCCTCAATTGGAATGGACACCGAGATGCTCTGACTCGAAGTAAGGCCGGATATCCTTGCAGTGAATTGAATGCAGGCTCGTCTTGCATCTCCCAAGACGAAGGGATGTCTGATTCCCCTGTGGAGACCACAGAGAAAGACCTAATTCTCTGCCTCATCGCGACCGGAGGCCTCACATCCTTTGAAAACTCGAGAGGTCCGCGGAGATCAATGCTTCCAAAGGAGACGATGCCTGACTCCTCTTGAAAATGGATAGGAGTCCCAGGATCCCTGCGGCACGTGGAAAGGAACACTGGGTCTCCCGCCTCACGTGGAGACGCGTCCCAATTGCCATGCCAAGACTCGAGGAGAATCCCGAGGTGTCCCTCGCACCTAGGCAGGAGTCCTGACGTCGCTGAGCAAACACGTGTCTGGAAGGGCCCTCCCCGTCGTAACTCGAGAATATACCCCAGGTTCCGGGAGCAACTCGAGAAAAACCTTGAGACTTCCCCCTCGCCGCGAGATGAGGCCCGATTCCCCTGCACTGTGTGCAGAGCAATTCCGTCTTCCACATCAAACATGAAAGGCGCCTTGATTTCCTTGATGCCACTCCAGAGAAAACCCAAGATCACTGTCTCAAGTCTAGAGGGATCCTGAGGTCACTGGAGCAACACGAAAGGTCTACGTGGACCCCAAATCAACTCGAGATGAGAGCTTCGTCCCTGGCTTCGACTCAAGAGGAATACCAACATTCCACAAGCACCTCAAGAGGAGGCTTCTCTCAGCTCCAGGTATGTGAGAGGGACACTGAGTTTGTGGCCTCAAGTGGAATGGACACCGAGATGCTCTGACTCGAAGTAAGGCCGGATATCCCTGCAGTGAATTGAATGCAGGCTCGTCTTGCATCTCCCAAGATGAAGGGATGTCTGATTCCCCTGTGGAGACCACAGAGAAAGACCTAGTTCTCCGCCTCATCGCGATCGGAGGCCTCACATCCTTTGAAAACTCGAGAGGTCCGCGGAGATCAATGCTTCCAAAGGAGACGATGCCTGACTCCTCTTGAAAATGGATAGGAGTCCCAGGATCCCTGTCGCACGTGGAAAGGGACCCTGTGTCTCCCGCCTCACGTGGAGACGCGTCCCAATTGCCATGCCAAGACTCGAGGAGAATCCCGAGGAGTCCCTCACACCTAGGCAGGAGTCCTGACATCGCTGAACGAACACGTGTCTGGAAGAGCCCTCCCCGTCGTAACTCGAGAATATACCCCAGGTTCCGGCCGCAAATGGAGAAAAACCATGAGACTTCCCCCTCGCCGCGAGATGAGTCCCGATTCCCTTGCCCTGCGTGCAGAGCAATTCCGTGTTCCACATCAAACGAGACAGGAGCCTTGATTTCCTTGATGGCACTCCAGAGAAACCCCAAGATCACTGTCTCAAGTCTAGAGGGATCCTGAGGTCACTGGAGCAACACGAAAGGGCTCCGTGGACCACAAATCAACTCGAGATGAGAGCTTAGTCCCTGGCTTCGACTCAAGAGGAATACCAACTTGCCACAAGCACCTCAAGAGCAGGCTTGTCTCAGCTACAGGAATGTGAGAGGGACCCTGAGTTTTTGGCCTCAAGTGGAATGGACACCGAGAAGCTCTGACTCGAAGTAAGGCCGGATATCCCTGCAGTGAATTGAATGCAGGCTCGTCTTGCATCTCCAAAGACGAAGGGATGTCTGAATCCCCAGTGGAGACCACAGAGAAAGACCTAGTTCTCTGCCTCATCGCTACTGGAGGCCTCACATCCTTTGAAAACTCGAGTGGTCCGCGGAGATCAATGCTTCCAAAGGAGACGATTCTTGAGTCCTCTTGGAAATGGATAGGATTCCCCGGATCCCTGTGGCAAGTGCAAAGGGACCCTGGGTCTCCCTCCACATGTGGAGACGCGACCCAAATGCCATTCCAAGACTCGAGGAGAATCCCGAGTTGTCCCTCGCACCTAGGCAGGAGTCCTGACGTCGCTGAACAAACACGTGTCTGGAAGGGCCCTCCCCGTCGTAACTCGCGAATATACCCCAGGTTCCGGCCGCAACTCGAGAAAAACCATGAGACTTCCCCCTCGCCACGAGATGAGGCCCGATTCCCCTGCACTGCATGCAGAGCAATTCCGTGTTCCACATCAAACGAGAAAGGAGCCTTGATTTCCTTGATGCCACTCCAGAGAAAACCCAAGATCACTGTCTCAAGTCTAGAGGGATCCTGAGGTCACTGGAGCAACAAAGAAGGGCTCCGTGGACCCCAAATCAACTCGAGATGAGAGCTTAGTCCCTGGCTTCGACTCAAGAGGAATACCAACTTTCCACAAGCACCTCAAGAGGAGGCTTCTCTCAGCTACAGGTATGTGAGAGGGACCCTGAGTAAGTGGCCTCAAGTGGAATGGACACCGAGATGTTCTGACTGGACATAAGGCCAGATATCCCTGCAGTGAATTGAATGCCGGCTCGTCTTGCATCTCCCAAGACGAAGGGGTGTCTGAATCACCTGTGGTGACCACAGAGAAAGACCTAGTTGTCCGCCTCATCGCGACCGGAGGCCTCACATCCTTTGAAAACTCGAGAGGTCCGCGGAGATCAATGCTTCCAAAGGAGACGATGCCTGACTCCTCTTGAAAATGGATAGGAGTCCCAGGATCCCTGTGGCACGTGGAAAGGGAACCTGGGTCTCCCGCCTTACGTGGAGACGCGTCCCAATTGCCATGCCAACACTCGAGGAGAATCCCGAGTTGTCCCTCGCACCAAGGCAGGTGTCTTGACGTCGCTGAACAAACACGTGTATGGAAGGGCCTTTCCCATTGTAACTCTAGACTATACCCAAGCTTCCGGCCGCAACTCGAGAAGAACCATGAGACTTCCCCCTCGCCGTGAGATGAGGCCCGATTCCCCTGCACTACATGCAGAGCAATTCCGTGTTCCACATCAAACATGAAAGGAGACTTGATTTCCTTGCTGGCACTCCAGAGAAAACCCAAGATCACTGTCTCAAGTCTAGAGGGATCCTGAGGTCACTGGAGCAACACGAAAGGGCTCCGTGGACCCCAAATCAACTCGAGATGCGAGGTTAGTCCCTGGCTTCGACTCAAGAAGAATACCAGCTTTCCACAAGCACCTGAAGAGTAGGCTTCTCTCAGCTACAGGTATGTGAGAGGGACCCTGAGTTTGTGGCCTCAAGTGGAATGGGCACCGAGATGCTCTGACTCGAAGTAAGGCCGGAAATCCCTACAGTGAATTAAATGCACGCTCGTCTTGCATCTCCCAAGACGAAGGGATGTCTGAATCCCCTGTGGAGACCACAGAGAAAGACCGAGTTCTCCGCCTCATTGCGACCTGAGGCCTCACTTCCTTTGAAAACTCGAGAGGTCCGCGGAGATCAATGCTTCCAAAGGAGACGATACCTGACTCCTCTTGAAAATGGATAGGAGTCCCAGCATCCCTGTGGCACGTGGAAAGGGTCCCTGGGTCTCCCGCCTCACGTGGAGACGCGTCCCAATTGCCATGCCAAGACTTGTGGAGAATCGCGAAGTGTCCCTCGCACCTAGGCAGGAGTCCTGACGTCGCTGAACAAACACGTGTCTGGAAGGGCCCTCCCCGTCGTAACTCGAGAATATACCCCAGGTTCCGGCCGCAACTCGAGAATAACCATGAGACTTCCCCTTCGGTGCGATATGAGGCCCGATTCCCCTGCACTGCGTACAGAGCAATTCTGTGTTCCACATCAAACGTGAAAGGAGCCTTGATTTCCTTGATGGCACTCCAGAGAAAACCCAAGATCACTCTCTCAAGTCTAGAGGGATCCTGAGGTCACTGTAGCAACACGAAAGGGCTCCGTGGACCCCAAATCAACTCGAGATGAGAGCTTAGTCCTTGGCTTCGACTCAAGAGGCACACCAACTTTCCACAAGCACCTCAAGAGGAGGCTTCTCTCAGCTACAGGTATGTGACAGGGACCCTGAGTTTGTGGCCTCAAGTGGAATGGACACCGAGATGCTCTGACTTGAAGTAAGGCCGGATATCCCTGCAGTGAATTGAATGCAGGCTCGTCTTGCATCTCCCAAGACGAAGGGATGTCTGAATCCCCTGTGGAGACCACAGAGAAAGACCTAGTCCTCCGCCTCAACGCGACCGGAGGCCTCACATCCTTTGAAAACTCGAGAGGTCCGCGGAGATCAATGCTTCCAAAGGAGACGATGCCTGACTCCTCTTGAAAATGGATAGGAGTCCCAGGATCCCTGTGGCACGTGGAAAGGGAACCTGGGTCTCCCGCCTCACGTGGAGACGCGTCCCAATTGCCATGCCAAGACTCGAGGAGAATCCCGAGGTGTCCCTCGCACCTTGGCAGGAGTCCTGACGTTGCTGGACAAACACGTGTCTGGAAGGGCCCTCCCCGTCGTAACTCGAGAATATACCCCATGTTCCGGCCGCAACTCGAGAAAAACCATGAGACTTCCCCCTTGCCGCGAGATGAGGCCCGATTCCCCTGCACTGCGTGCAGAGCAATTCCGTGTTCCACATCAAACGTGAAAGGAGCCTTGATTTCCTTGATGGCACTCTAGAGAAAACCCAAGATCACTGTCTCAAGTCTAGAGGGATCATGAGGTCACTGGAGCAACACGAAAGGGCTCCGTGGACCCCAAATCGACTCGAGATGAGAGCTTAGTCCCTGGCTTCGACTCAAGAGGAATGCCTACTTTCCACAAGCACCTCAAGAGGAGGCTTCTCTCAGCTACAGGTATGTGAGAGAGACCCTGAGTTTGTGGCCTCAAGTGGAATGGACACCGAGATGCTCTGACTCGAAGTCAGGCTGGATATCGCTGCAGTGAATTGAATGCAGGCTCGTCTTGCATCTCCCAAGAAGAAGGGATGTCTGAATCCCCTGTGGAGACCACAGAGAAAGACCTAGTCCTCCGCCTCATCGCGACCGGAGGCCTCACATCCTTTGAAAACTCGAGCGGTCCGCGCAGATCAATGCTTCCAAAGGAGACGATGCCTGACTCCTCTTGAAATGGATAGGAGTCCCAGGATCCCTGTGGCACGTGGAAAGGGACCCTGGGTCTCCCGCCTCACGTGGAGACGCGTCCCAATTGCCATGCCAAGACTCGAGGAGAATCCCTAGGTGTCCCTCGCACCTAGGCCCGAGTCCTGACGTCGCTGAACAAACACGTGTCTGGAAGGAACCTCCCCGTCGTAACTCGAGAATATACCCCAGGTTCCGGCCGCAACTCGTGAAAAACCATGAGACTTCCCCCTCGCCGCAAGATGAGGCCCGATTCCCCTGCACTGGGTGCAGAGCAATTCCGTGTTCCACATCAAACGTGAAAGGAGCCTTGATTTCCTTGATGGCACTCCAGAGAAAACCCAAGATCACTGTCTCAAGTCTACAGGGATAATGAGGTCACTGGAGCAACACTAAAGGGCTCCAAGGACCCCAAATCAACTCGAGATGAGAGCTTAGTCCCTGGCTTCAACTCAAGAGGAATACCAACTTTACACAAGCCCCTCAAGAGGCGGCTTCTCTCAGCTGCAGGTATGTGAGAGGGACCCTGAGTTTGTGGCCTCAAGTGGAATGGACACCGAGATGCTCTGACTCGAAGTAAGGCCGGATATCCCTGCAGTGAATTGAATGCAGGCTCGTCTTGCATCTCCCAAGACGAAGTGATGTCTGAATCCCCTGTGGAGACCACAGAGAAAGACCTAGTCCTCCGCCTCATCGCGACCGAAGGCCTCACATACTTTGAAAACTCGAGAGGTCCGTCGAGATCAATGCTTCCAAAGGAGACGATGCCTGTCTCTTCTTAAAAATGGATAGGAGTCTCAGGATCCCTTTGGCACGTGGAAAGAGACACTGGGTCTTCCGCCTCACGTGGAGACCCGTCCCAATTGCCATGCCAAGACTCGACGAGTATCCCTAGGTGTCACTCGCACCTAGGCAGGAGTCCTGACTTCGCTGAACAAACACGTGTCTGGAAGGGCCCTCCCCGTAGTAACTTTAGAATGTACCCCAGGTTCCGGCCGCAACTCGAGAAAAACCATGAGACTTCCCCCTCGCCGCGACATGAGGCCCGATTCCCCTGCACAGCGTGCAGAGCAATTTCGTGTTCCACATCAAACGTGAAAGGAGCCTTGATTTCCTTGATGGCACTCCAGAGAAACCCAAGATCACTGTCTCAATTCTAGAGGGATCCTGAGGTCACTGGAGCAACAGGAAAGGGCTCCATGGACCCTAAATCAAATCGAGATGAGAGCTTAGTCCCTGGCTTCGACTCAAGGGGAATACCAACTTTCCACAAGCACCTCAAGAGGAGGCTTCTCTCAGCTACAGGTATGTGAGAGGGATCCTGAGTTTGTGGCCTCAAGTGGAATGGACACCGAGATGCTCTGACGCGAAGTAAGGCCGGATATCCGTGCATTGAATTGAATGCAGGCTCGTCTTGCATCTCCCAAGACGAAGTGTTGTCTGAATCCCCTGTGGAGACCACAGAGAAAGACCTAGTTCTCCGCCTCATCACGACCGGAGGCGTCACATCCTTTGAAAACTCGAGAGGTCCACGGAGATCAATGCTTCCAAAGGAGACGATGCCTGACTCCTCTTGAAAATGGATAGGAGTCCCAGGATTCCTGTGGCACGTGGAAAGGGACCTTGGGTCTCCCGCCTCACGTGGAGACGCCTCCCAATTGCCATGCCAAGACTCGAGGAGAATCCCGAGGTGTCCCTCGCACCTTGGCAGCAGTCCTGACTTCGCTGAACAAACACGTGTCTGGAAGGGCCCTCCCCGTCGAAACTCGAGAAAATACCCCAGGTTCCAGCCGCAACTCGAGAAAAACCATGAGACTTCCCCCTCGCCGCGAGATGAGGCCCGATTCCCCTGCACTGCATGCAGAGCAATTCCGTGTTCCACATCAAACGTGAAAGGAGCCTTGATTTCCTTGATGGCACTCCAGAGAAAATCCAAGATCACTGTCTCAAGGCTAGAGGGATCCTGAGGTCACTGTAACAACACGAAAGGTCTACTTGGACCCCAAATCAACTCGAGATGAGAGCTTCGTCCCTGGCTTCGACTCAAGAGGAATAGCAACATTCCACAAGCACCTCAAGAAGAGGCTACTCTCAGCTACAGGTATGTGAGAGGGACCCTGAGTTTGTGGCCTCAAGTGGAATGGACACCGAGATGCTCTGACTCGAAGTAAGGCCGGATATCCCTGCAGTGAATTGAATGCAGGCTCGTCTTGAATCTCCCAAGACGAAGGGATGTCTGAATCCCATGTAGAGACAGCAGAGAAATACCTAGTTCTCTGCCTCATGGCGACCGGAGGCCTCACATCCTTTGAAAACTCGAGAGGTCCGCGGAGATCAATGCTTCCAAAGGAGACGATGCCTGACTCCTCTTGAAAATGGATAGGAGTCCCAGGATCCCTGTGGCACGTGCAAAGGGGCCCTGGGTCTCCCGCCTCACGTGGAGACGCGTCCCAATTGCCATGCCAAGATTCGAGGAGAATCCCGAGGTGTCCCTCGCACCTAGGCAGGAGTCCTGACGTGGCTGAACACACACGTGTCTGGAAGGGCCCTCCCCGTCGTAACTCGAGAATATTCCCCAGGTTCCAGCCGCTTCTCGAGAAAAATCATGAGACTTCCCCCTCGCCGCGAGATGAGCCCCGATTCCCCTGCACTACGTGCAGAGCAATTCCGTGTTCCACATCAGACGTTAAAGGAGACTTGATTTCCTTGATGGCACTCCAGAGAAAACCCAAGATCACTGTCTCAAGTCTGGAGGGATCCTGAGGTCACTGTAGCAACAGGAAAGGGCTCCATGGACCACAAATCAACTCGAGATGAGAGCTTAGTCCCTGGCTTCGACTCAAGAGTCATATCAACTTGCCACAAGCACCTCAAGAGGAGGCTTCTCTCAGCTAAAGGTATGTGAGAGGGACCCTGAGTTTGTGGCCTCAAGTGGAATGGACACCGAGATGCTCTGGCTAGAAGTAAGGCCGGATATCCCTGCAGTGAATTGAATGCAGGCTCGTCTTGCATCTCCCAAGACGAAGGGATGTCTGAATCCCCTGTGGAGACCACAGAGAAAGACCTAGTTCTCCGCCTCATCACGACCGGAGGCGTCACATCCTTTGAAAACTCGAGAGGTCCACGGAGATCAATGCTTCCAAAGGAGACGATGCCTGACTCCTCTTGAAAATGGATAGGAGTCCCAGGATCCCTGTGGCACGTGGAAAGGGACCCTGGGTCTCCCGCCTCAGGTGGAAACGCGTCCCAATTGCCATTCCAAGACTCGAGGAGAATCGCGAGGTGTCCCTCGCACCTAGGCTGGAGTCCTGACGTCGCTGAACAAACACGTGTCTGGAAGGGCCCTCCCCGTCGTAACTCGAGAATATTCCCCAGGTTCCAGCCGCTTCTCGAGAAAAACCATGAGACTACCCCCTCGCCGCGAGATGAGGCCCGATTCACCTGCACTGCGTGCAGAGCAATTCCGTGTTCCACATCAGACGTTAAACTAGACTTGATTTCCTTGATGGCACTCCAAAGAAAACCCAAGATCACTGTCACAAGTCTAGAGGGATCCTGAGGTCACTGTAGCAACAGGAAAGGGCTCCGTGGACCCCAAATCAACTAGAGATGAGAGCTTCGTCCCTGGCTTTGACTCAAGAGGAATAGCACCTTTCCACAAGCACATCAAGAGGAGGCTTCTCTCAGCTACAGGTATGTGAGAGGGACCCTGAGTTTGTGGCCTCAAGTGGAATGGACACCGAGATGCTCTGACTCGTAGTAAGGCCGGATATCGCTGCAGTGAAGTGAATGCAGGCTCGTCTTGCATCTCCCAAGACGAAGGGATGTCTGAATCCCCTGTGGAGACCACAGAGAAAGACCTAGTAGTCCGCCTGATCACGACCGGAGGCATCACATCCTTTGAAAACTCGAGAGGTCCGCGGAGATCAATGCTTCCAAAGGAGACGATGCCTGACTCCTCTTGAAAATGGATAGGAGTCCCAGGATCCCTGTGGCACGTGGAAAGGGACCCTGGGTCTCCCGCCTCACGTGGAGACGCGTCCCAATTGCCATGCCAAGATTCGAGGAGAATCCCGAGTTGTGCCTCACACCTAGGCAGGAGTCCTGACTTCGCTGAACAAACACGTTTCTGGAAGCGCCCTCCCCGTCGTAACTCGAGAACATACCCCAGGTTCCGGCCGCAACTCGAGAAAAACAATGAGAGTTCCCCCTCGCCGCGAGATGAGGCACGATTCCCCTGCACTGCATGCAGAGCAATTCCGTGTTCCACGTCAAACGTGAAAGGAGCCTTGATTTCCTTGATGGCACTCCAGAGAAAACCCAAGATCGCTGTCTGAAGTCTAGAGGGACCCTGAGGTCACTGTAGCAACAAGAAAGAGCTCCGTGGACCCCAAATCAACTCGAGATGAGAGCGTAGTCCCTGGCTTCGACTCAAGAGGAATACCAACTTTCCACAAGCACCTCAAGAGGAGGCTTCTCTCAGCTACAGGTATGTGAGAGGGACCCTGAGTTTGTGGCCTCAAGTGGAATGGACACTGTGATGCTCTGACTCGAAGTAAGGCCGGATATCCCTGCTGTGAATTGAATGCAGGCTCGTCTTGCATCTCCCAAGATGAAGGGATGTCTGAATCCACTGTGGAGACCACAGAGAAAACCTAGTTCTCCGCCTCATCGCGACCGGAGGCCTCTAATCCTTTGAAAACTCGAGAGGTCCGCGGAGATCAATGCTTCCAAAGGAGACGATGCCTGACTCCTCTTGAAAATGGATAGGAGTCCCAGGATCCCTGTGGCACGTGGAAAGGGACCCTGGGTCTCCCGCCTCACGTGGAGACGGGTCCCAATTGCCATTCCAAGACTCGAGGAGAATCCCGAGGTGTCCCTCGCACCTAGGCAGGAGTCCTCACGTCGCTGAACAAACACGTATCTGGAAGGGCCCTCCCCGTCGTAACTCCAGAATATACCCCAGGTTCCGGCCGCAACTCGAGAAAAACCATGAGACTTCCCCCTCGCGGCAAGATGAGGCCCGATTCCCCTGCACTGCGAGCAAAGGCAATTCCGTGTTCCACATCAAACGTGAAAGGAGCCTTGATTACCTTGATGGCACTCCAGAGAAAACCCAAGATCACTGTCTCAATTCTAGAGGGATCCTGAGGTCACTGGAGCAACGCGAAAGGGCTTCGTGGGCCGCAAATCAACTCGAGATGAGTGCTTCGTCCCTGCCTTCGACTCAAGAGGAATACGAACTTTCCACAAGCACCTCAAGAGGAGGCTTCTGTCACCTTCAGGTATGTGAGAGGGACCCTGAGCTGGTGGCCTCAAGTCGAATGGATAGCGTGATGCTCTGACTGGAAGTAAGGCCGGATATCCCTGCAGTGAATTGAATGCAGGCTCGTTTTGCATCTCCCAAGAGGAAGGGATGTCTGAATCCACTGTGGAGACCACAGAGAAAGACCTAGTTCTCCGCCTCATCCCGAATTGAGGCCTCACATCCTTTGAAACCTCGAGAGGTGTGCGGAGATCAATGCTTCCAAAGGAAAGGATGCCTGACTCCTCTTGAAAATGGATAGGGGTCCCAGGATCCCTGTGGCACGTGGAAAGGGACCCTGGGTCTCCCGCCTCACGTGGAGACGCGTCCCAATTGCCATGCCAAGACTCGAGGAGAATCCCGAGTTGTGTCTCGCACCTAGGCAGGAGTCCTGACGTCGCTGAACAAACAGGTGTCTGGAAGGGCCCTCCCCGTCGTAACTCGAGAACATACCCCAGGTTCCGGCCGCAACTCGACAAAAACCATGAGAATTCCCCCTCGCCGCGAGTTGAGGCCCGATTCCGCTGCACTGCGTGCAGAGCAATTCCGTGTTCCACATCAAACGTGAAAGGAGCCTTGATTTCCTTGATGGCACTCCAGAGAAAACCCAAGATCACTGTCTCAAGTCTAGAGGGATCCTGAGGTCACTGGAGCAACAAGAAAGGTCTCCGTGGACCCCAAATCAAGTCGAGATGAGAGCTTAGTCCCTGGCTTCGATTCAAGAGGAATACCAACTTTCCACATGCACCTCAGGAAGCGGTTTCTGTCAGCTACAGGTATGTGCGAGGGACCCTGAGTTTGTGGCCTCAAGTGGAATGGACACTGAGATGCTCTGACTCGAAGTAAGGCCGGATATCCCTGCAGTGAATTGAATGCAGGCTCGTCTTGCATCTCCCAAGAAGAAGGGATGTCTGAATCCCCTGTGGAGACCACAGAGAAAGACCTAGTTCTCCGCCTCATCGCGAACGGAGGCATCACATCCTTTGAAAACTCGAGAGGTCCGCTGAGATCTAGGCTTCCAAAGGAGACGATGCCTGACTCCTCTTGAAAATGGATAGGAGTCCCAGGATCCCTGTGGAACGTGGAAAGGGACACTGGGTCTCCTGCCTCACGTGGAGACGCGGCCCAATTGCCATGACAAGACTCTAGGAAAATCCCGACGTGTCCCTCGCACCTAAGCAGGAGTCCTGACGTCGCTGAACAAACACATGTCTGGAAGGGCCCTCCCCGTCGTAACTCGAGAATATACCCCAGGTTCCGGCCGCAACTCGAGAAAACAATGAGACTTCCCCCTCGCCACGAGATGAGACCCGATTCCCCTGCACTGCGTGCAGAGCAATTCCGTGTTCCACATCAAACGTGAAAGGAGCCTTGATTTCCTTGATGGCACTCCAGAGAAAACCCAAAATCACTGTCTCAAGTCTAGAGGGATCCTGAGGTCACTGTAGCAACACGAAAGTGCTCCGTGGACCCCAAATCAACTCGAGATGAGAGCTTCGTCGCTGGCTTCGAATCAAGAGGAATACCAACTTTCCACAAGCAGCTCAAGAGGAGGCTTCTCTCAGCTACAGGTATGTGAGAGGGACCCTGAATTTGTGGACTCAAGTGGAATGGACACCGAGATGCTCTGACTCAAAGTAAGGCCGGATATCCCTGCAGTGAATTGAATGCAGGCATGTCTTGCATCTCCCAAGACGAAGGGATGTCTGAATGCCCTGTGGAGACCACTGAGAAAGACCTAGTTTTCCGCCTCATCGCGACCGGAGGCCTCACATCTTTTGAAAACTCGAGAGGTCCGCGGAGATCAATGCTTCCAAAGGAGACGATGCCTGACTCCTCTTGAAAATGGATAGGAGGCCCAGGATCTCTGTGGCACGTGGTAAGGGACACTGGGTCTCCCGCCTCAGGTGGAGACGCGTCCCAATTGCCATGCCAAGACTCGAGGAGAATCCCGAGTTGTCCCTCGCACCTAGGCAGGAGTCGTCACGTCGCTGAACAAACACGTGTCTGGAAGGGCCCTCCCCGTCGCAACTCGAGAATATACCCCAGGTTCCGGCGCAACTCGAGAAAAACCATGAGACTTCCCCCTCGCCGCGATATGAGGCCCGATTCCCCTGCACTGCGTGCAGAGCAATTCCGTGTTCCACATCAAACGTGAAAGGAGCCTTGATTTCCTTGATGGCACTCCAGAGAAAACCCAAGATCACTGTCTCAAGTCTAGAGGGATCTTGAGGTCACTGTAGCAACACGAAAGGGCTCCGTGGACCCCAAATCAACTAGAGATGAGAGCTTCGTCCCTGGCTTCGACTCAAGATGAATAGCACCTTTCCACAAGCACCTCAAGAGGAGGCTTCTCTCAGCTACAGGTATGTGAGAGGGACCCTGAGTTTGTGGCCTCAAGTGGAATGGACACCGAGATGCTCTGACTCAAAGTAAGGCCGGATATCCCTGCAGTGAATTGAATGCAGGCTCGTCTTGCATCTCCCAAGACGAAGAGATGTCTGAATCCCCTGTGGAGACCACAGAGAAAGAACTAGTAGTCCGCCTCATCACGACCGGAGGCATCACATCCTTTGAAAACTCGAGAGGTCCGCGGAGATCAATGCTTCCAAAGGAGACGATGCCTGACTCCTCTTGAAAATGGATAGGAGTCCCAGGATCCCTGTGGCACGTGGAAAGGGACCCTGGGTCTCCCGCCTCACGTGGAGACGCGTCCCAATTGCCATGCCAAGACTAGTGAAGAATCGCGAAGTATCCCTCGCACCTAGGCAGGAGTCCTGACTTCGCTGAACAAACACGTGTCTGGAAGGGTCCTCCAAGTCGTAACTCGAGAACATACCCCAGGTTCCGGCCGCAACTCGAGAAAAACCATGAGACTTCCCCCTCGCCGCGAGATGAGGCCCGATTCCCCTGCACTGCATGCAGAGCAATTCCGTGTTCCACGTCAAACGTGAAAGGAGCCTTGATTTCCTTGATGGCACTCCAGAGAAAACCCAAGATCGCTGTCTGAAGTCTAGAGGGATCCTGAGGTCACTGTAGCAACAGGAAAGGCCTCCGTGGACCACAAATCAACTCGAGACGAGAGCGTAGTCCCTGGCTTCGACTCAAGAGGAATACCAACTTTCCAGAAGCACCTCAAGAGGAGGCTTCTCTCAGCTACAGGTATGTGAGAGGGACCCTGAGTTTGTGGCCTCAAGTGGAATGGACACGGAGATGCTCTGACTCGAAGTAAGGCCAGATATCCCTGCAGTGAATTGAATGCAGGCTCGTCTTGCATCTCCCAAGACGAAGGGATGTCTGAATCCCCTGTGGAGACCACAGAGAAAGACCTCGTTCTCCGCCTCATCGCGACCAGGACGCCTCACATCCTTTGAAAACTCGAGAGTTCCGCGGAGATCAATGCTTCCAAAGGAGAATGCCTGACTCCTCTTGAAAATGGATAGGTGTCCCAGGATCCTTGTGGCACGTGGAAAGGGTCCTGGGTCTCCCGCCTCACATGGAGACGCGTCCCAATTGCCATGCCAAGACTCGAGGAGAATCCCGAGGTGTCCCTCGCACCTAGGCAGGAGTCCTGACGTCGCTGAACAAATACGTGTCTGGAAGGGCCCTCCCCGTCGTAACTCGAGAATATTCCCCAGGTTCCAGCCGCTTTTCGAGAAAAACCATGAGACTTCCCCCTCGCCGCGAGATGAGGCCCGATTCCCCTGCACTGTGTGCAGAACAATTCCGTGTTCCACATCAAACGTGAAAGGAGCCTTGATTTCCTTGATTGCACTCCAGAGAAAACCCAAGATCACTGTCTCAAGTCTAGAGGGATCCTGAGGTCACTGGAGCAAGAAGAAAGGGCTCCGTGGACCCCAAAACAACTCGAGATGAGAGCTTAGTCCCTGGCTTCGACTCAAGAAGAATACCAACTTTCCACAAGCACCTCAAGAGGAGGCTTCTCTCAGCTACAGGTATGTGAGAGGGACCCTGAGTTTGTGGCCTCAATTGGAATGGACACCAAGATGCTCTGACTCGAAGTAAGGCCGGATATCCCTGCAGTGAATTGAATCCAGGCTCGTCTTGCATCTCCCAAGACGAAGGGATGTCTGAATCCCCTGTGGAGACCACAGAGAAAGATCTAGTCCTCCGCTTCATCGCGACCGGAGGCCTCACATCCTTTGAAAACTCGAGAGGTCCGCGGAGATCAATGCTTCCAAAGGAGACGATGCCTGACTCCTCTTGCAAATGGATAGGAGTCCCAGGATCCCTGTGGCACGTGAAAAGGGACCCTGGGTCTCCCGCCTCACGTGGAGACGCGTCCCAATTGCCATGCCAAGACTCGAGGAGAATCCCGAGGTGTCCCTCGCACCTAGGCAGGAGTCCTGACGTCGCTGAACAAACACGTGTCTGGAAGGGCCCTCCCCGTCGTAACTCGAGAATATACCCCAGGTTCCGGCCGCAACTCGAGAAAAACCATGAGACTTCTCCCTCGCCCCGAGATGAGGCCCGATTCCCCTGCACTGGGTGCAGAGCAATTGCGTGTTCCACATCAAACCTGAAAGGAGCCTTGATTTACTTGATGGCACTCCAGAGAAAACCCAAGATCACTGCCTCAAGTCTAGAGGGATCCTGAGGTCACTGTAGCAACACGAAAGGGCTCCGTGGACCCCAAATCAACTCGAGATGAGAGCTTAGTCCCTGGCTTCGACTCAAGAGGAATACCAACTTTCCACAAGCACCTCAAGAGGAGGCTTCTCTCAGCTACAGGTATGTGAGAGTGACCCTGAGTTTGTGGCCTCAAGTGGAATGGACACAGAGATGCTCTGACTCGAAGTAAGGCCGGATATCCCTGCAGTGAATTGAATGCAGGCTCGTCTTGCATCTCCCAAGACGAAGGGTTGCCTGAATCCCCTGTGGAGACCACAGAGAAAGACCTAGCCCTCCACCTCCTCGCGACCGGAGGCCTCATATCCTTTGAAAACTCGAGAGGTCCGCTGAGATCAATACTTCCGAAGGAGACGATGCCTGACTCCTCTTGAAAATGGATAGGAGTCCCAGGATATCTATGACACGTGGAAAGGGACCCTGGGTCTCCCGCCTCACGTGGAGACGCGTCCAAATTGCCATGCCAAGATTCGAGGAGAATCCCGAGGTGTCCCTCGCACCTAGGCAGGAGTCCTGACGTCGCTGAACAACACGTGTCTGGAAGGGCCCTCCCCATCGTAACTCGAGAATATACCCCAGGTTCCGGCCGCAACTCGAGAAAAACCATGAGACTTCCCCCTCGCCGCGAGATGAGGCCGGATTCCCCTGCACTGCCTGCAGAGCAATTCCGTGTTCCACATCAAACGTGAAAGGAGCCTTGATTTCCTTGATGGCACTCCAGAGAAAACCCAAGATAACTGTCTCAAGTCTAGAGGGATCCTGAGGACACTGTAGCAACACGAAAGGGCTCCGTGGACCCCAAATCAACTCGAGATGAGAGCTTAGTCCCTGGCTTCGAGTCAAGAGGAATACCAACTTTCCACAAGCACCTCAAGAGGAGGCTTCTCTCAGCTACAGGTATGTGAGAGGGACCCTTAGTTTGTGGCCTCAAGTGGAATGGACACCGAGATGCTCTGACTCGAAGTAAGGCCGGATATCCCTGCAGTGAATTGAATCCAGGCTCGTCTTGCATCTCCCAAGACGAAGGGATGTCTGAATCCGCTGTGGAGACCACAGAGAAAGACCTGGTCCTCCGCCTCATCGCGACCGGAGGCCTCACATCCTTTGAAAGGTATGTGGAGATCACTGCTTCCAAAGGAGACGATGCCTGACTCCTCTTGAAAATGGATAGGAGTCCCAGGATCCCTGTGGCACGAGGAAAGGGACCCTGGGTATCCCGCCTCACGTGGAGACGCGTCCCAATTGCCATGCCAAGACTAGTGAAGAATCGCGAAGTGTCCCTCGCACCTAGGCAGGAGTCCTGACGTCGCTGAACAAACACGTGTCTGGAAGGGCCCTCCCCGTCTTAACTCGAGAATATACCCCAGGTTCCGGCCGCAACTCGAGAAAAACCATGAGACTTCCCCCTCGCCGCGACATGAGGCCCGATTCCCCTGCACTGCGTGAAGAGCAATTCCGTGTTCCACATCAAACGTGAAAGGAGCCTTGATTTCCTTGATGGCACTCCAGAGAAAACCCAAGATCACTGTCTCACGTCTAGAGGGATCCTGAGGTCACTGGAGCAACACGAAAGGGCTCCGTGGACCCCAAATCAACTCGAGATGAGAGCTTAGTCCTTGGCTTCGACTCAAGAGGAATACTAACTTTCCACAAGCACCTCAAGAGGTGGCTTCTCTCAGCTACAGGTATGTGAGAGGGACCCTGAGTTTGTGGCCTCAAGTGGAATGGACACCGAGATGCTCTGACTCGAAGTAAGGCCGGATATCCCTGCAGTGAATTGAATGCAGGCTCGCCTTGCATCTCCCAAGACGAAGGCTTGTCTGAATCCCCTGTGGAGACCACAGAGATAGACCTAGTTCTCCGCCTCATCGCGACCGGAGGCCTCACATCCTTTGAAAATTCGAGAGGTCCGAGGAGATCAATGCTTCCAAAGGAGACGATGCCTGACTCCTCTTGAAAATGGATAGGATTCCCAGTATCCCTGTGGCACGTGGAAAGGGACCCTGTGTCTCCCGCCTCACGTGGAGACGCGTCCCAATTGCCATGCCAAGACTCGAGGAGAATCCCGAGGTGTCCCTCGCACCTAGGCAGGAGTCCTGACGTCGCTGAACAAACACGTGTCTGGAAGGGCCCTCCCCGTCATAACTCGAGAATATACCCCAGGTTCCGGCCGCAACTCGAGAAAATCCATGAGACTTCCCCCTCGCCGTGAGATGAGGCCCGATTCCCCTGCACTGCGTGCAGAGCAATTCCGTGTTCCACATCAAACGTGAAAGGAGCCTTGACTTCCTTGATGGCACTCCAGAGAGTATCCAAGATCACTCTCTCAAGTCTAGGGGGATCCTGAGGTCACTGGAGCAACACGAAAGGGCTCCGTGGACCCCAAATCAACTCGAGATGAGAGCTTAGTCCCTGGCTTCGAATCAAGAGGAATACCAACTTTCCACAAGCACCTCAAGAGGAGGCTTCTCTCAGCTACAGGTATGTGAGAGGGACCCTGAGTTTGTGGCCTCAAGTGGAATGGACACCGAGATGCTCTGACTCGAAGTAAGGCCGGATATCCCTGCAGTGAATTGAATGCAGGCTCGTATTGCATCTCCCAAGACGAAGGGATGTCTGAATCCCATGTGGAGACCACAGAGAAAGACGGAGTTCTCCGCCTCATCGCGACCGGAGGCCTCACATCCTTTGAAAACCGCGAAGATCAATGCTTCCAAAGGAGACGATGCCTGACTACTTTTGAAAATGGATAGGAGTCTCAGGATCCCTTTGGCACGTGGAAAGAGACACTGGGTCTTCCGCCTCACGTGGAGATCCGTCCCAATTGCCATGCCAAGACTCGACGAATATCCCGAGGTGTCCCTCGCACCTAGGCAGGAGTCCTGACTTCGCTGAACAAACACGTGTCTTGAAGGGCCCTCCCCGTAGTAACTTTAGTGTGTACCCCAGGTTCCGGCCGCAACTCGAGAAAAACCATGAGACTTCCCCCTCGCTGCGAGATGAGGCCCGATTCCCCTGCACAGCGTGCAGAGCAATTCCGTGTTCCACATCAAACGTGAAAGGAGCCTTGATTTCCTTGATGGCACTCCAGAGAAAACCCAAGATCACTGTCTCAATTCTAGAGGGATCCTGAGGTCACTGTAGCAACACGAAAGGGCTCCGTGGACCCCAAATCAACTCGAGATGAGAGCTTAGTCCCTGGCTTCGACTCAAGAGGAACACCAACTTTCCACAAGCACTTCAAGAGGAGGCTTCTCTCAGCTACAGGTATGTGAGTGGGACCCTGAGTTTGTGGCCTTAAGTGGAATGAACACCGAGATGCTCAGTCTCGAAGTAAGGCCGGATATCCCTGCAGTGAATTGAGTGCAGGCTCGTCTTGCATCTCAAAGACGAAGGGATGTCTGCATCCCCTGTGGAGATCAGAGAGAAAAACCTAGTTCTCCGCCTCATCGCGACCGGAGGCCTCACATCCTTTGAAAACTCGAGAGGTCTGCGGAGATCAATGCTTCCAAAGGAGACGATGCCTGACTCCTCTTGCAAATGGATAGGAGTCCCAGGATCACTGTGGCACGTAGAAAGGGAACCTGGGTCTCCCGCCTCACGTGGAGACGCGTCCCAATTGCCATGCCAAGACTCGAGGAGAATCCTGAGGTGTCCCTCGCACCTAGGCAGGAGTCCGGACGTCGCTGAACAAACACGTGTCTGGAAGGGCCCTTCCCGGCGTAACTCGAGAATATACCCCAGGTTCCGGCCGCAACTCGAGAAAAACCATGAAACTTCCCCCTCGCTGCGAGATGAGGCCTGATTCCCCTGCATTGCGTGCAGAGCAATTCCGTGTTCCACATCAAACGTGAAAGAATCCTTGATTTCCTTGATGGCACTCCAGAGAAAACCCAAGATCACTGTCTCAAATCTAGAGGGATCCTGAGGTCACTGGAGCAACGCGAAAGCGCTCCGTGGACCCCAAATCAACATGAGATGAGAGTTTTCCCTGGCTTCGACTCAAGAGGAATACCAACTTTCCACAAGCACCTCAAGAGGAGGCTTCTCTCAGCTACAGGTATGTGAGAGGGACCCTGAGATTGTGGCTTCAAGTGGAATGGACACTGAGATGCTCTGACTTGAAGTAAGGCCGGATATCCCTGCAGTGAATTGAATGCAGGCTCGTCTTGCATCTCCCAAGACGAAGGGATGTCTGAATCCCCTGTGGAGGCCACAGAGAAAGACCTAGTTCTCCACCTCATCGCGACCGGAGACCTCACATCCTTTGAAAACTCGAGAGGTCCGCGCAGAACAAAGCTTCCAAAGGAGACGATGCCTGACTCCTCTTGAAAATGGATAGGAGTCCCAGGATCCCTGTGGCACGTGGAAAGGGACCCTGGGTCTCCCGCCTGACGTGGAGACGCGTCCCAATTGCCATCCCAAGACTCGAGGAGAATCCCGAGGTGTCCCTCGCACCTAGGCAGGAGTCCTGACGTCGCTGAACAAACACGTGTCTGGAAGGGCCCTCCCCGTCGTAACTCGAGAATATACCGCAGGTTCCGGCCGCAACTCGAGAAAAAATATGAGACTTCCCCCGTCGCAGCGAGATGAGGCCCGATTCCCCTGCACTGCGTGCAGAGCAATTCCGTGTTCCACATCAAACGTGAAAGGAGCCTTGATTTCCTTGATGGCACTCCAGAGAAAACCCAAGATCACTGTCTCAAGTCTAGAGGGATCCTGAGGTCACTGGATCAACACGAAAGGGCGCCGTGGACCCCAAATCAACTCGAGTTGAGAGCTTAGTCCCTGGCTTCGACTCAAGAGGAATACCAACTTTCCACAAGCACCTCAAGAGGAGGCTGTTCTCAGCTACAGGTATGTGAGAGGGACCCTGAGTTTGTGGCCTTAAGTGGAATGGACACCAAGATGCTCTGACTTGAATTAAGGCCGGATATCCCTGCAGTGAATTGAATGCAGGCTCGTCTTGCATGTCCCAAGTCGAAGGGTTGTCTGAATCCCCTGTGGAGACCAGAGAGAAAGACCTAGTCCTCCGCCTCAACGCGAACGGAGGCCTCACATCCTTTGAAAACTCGAGAGGTCCGCGCAGATCAATGCTTCCAAAGGAGACGAGGCCTGACTCCTCTTGCAAATGGATGGAAGTCCCAGGATCCCTGTGGCACGTAGAAAGGGACACTGGGTCTCGCGCCTCACGTGGAGCCGCGTCCCATTTGCCATGCCAAGACTAGAGGAGAATCCCGAGGTGTCCCTCACACCTAGGCAGGAGTCCTGACGTCGCTGAACAAACACGTGTCTGGAAGGGCCCTCCCCGTCGTAACTCGAGAATATACCCCAGGTTCCGGCCGCAACTCGAGAAAAACAATGAGAGTTCCAGCTCGCCGTGAGATGAGGCGCAATTCCCCTGCACTGCGTGCAGAGCAATTCCGTGTTCCACATCAAACGTGAAAGGAGCCTTGATTTCCTTGATGGCACTCCAGAGAAAACCCAAGATCACTGTCTGAAGTCTAAAGGGATCCTGAGGTCACTGGAGCAACACGAAAGGGCTCCGTGGACCCCAAATCAACTCGAGATGATAGCTTAGTCCCTGGCTTCGACTCAAGAGGAATACCAACTTTCCACAAGCACCTCAAGAGGAGGCTTCTCTCAGCTACAGGTATGTGAGAGGGACCCTGAGTTTGTGGCCTCAAGTGCAATGGACACCGAGATGCTCTGACTCGAAGTAAGGCCGGATATCACTGCAGTGAATTGAATGCAGGCTCGTCTTGCATCTCCCAAGACGAAGGGATGCCTGAATCCCCTGTGGAGTCCACAGAGAAAGACCTACTCGTCCGACTCAACGCGACCGGAGGCCTCACATCCTTTGAAAACTCGAGAGGTGCGCGGAGATCAATGCTTCCAAAGGAGACGATGCCTCACTCCTCTTGAAAATGGATAGGAGTCCCAGGATCCCTGTGGCACGTGGAAAGGGACACTGGGTCTCCCGCTTCACGTGGAGACGGGTCCCAATTGCCATGCCAAGACTCGAGGAGAATCCCGAGGTGTCCCTCGCACCTAGGCAGGAGTCCTGACGTCGCTGAACAAACACATGTCTGGAAGGGCACTCCCCGTCGTAACTCGAGAATATACCCCAGGTTCCGGCCGCAACTCGAGAAAAACCATGAGACTTCCCCCTCGCCGCGAGATGAGGCCTGATTCCCCTGCACTGCGTGCAGAGCAATTCCGTGTTCCACATCAAACGTGAAAGGAGCCTTGATTTTCTTGATGGCACTCCAGAGAAAACCCAAGATCACTGTCTCAAGTCTAGAGGGATCCTGAGGTCACTGGAGCAACACGAAAGGGCTCCGTGGACCCCAAATCAACTCGAGATGAGAGCTTAGTCCCTGGCTTCGAATCAAGAGGAATACCAACTCTCCACAAGCACCTCAAGAGGAGGCTTCTCTCAGCTACAGGTATGTGAGAGTGACCCTGAGTTTGTGGCCTTAAGTGGAATGGACACCGAGATGCTCTGACTCGAAGTAAGGCCGGATATGCCTGCAGTGAATTGAATGCAGGCTCGTCTTGTATCTCCCAAGACAAAGGGATGTCTTATTTCCCTGTGGAGACCACAGAGAAAGACGTAGTCGTCCGACTCAACGCGACCGGAGGCCTCACATCCTTTGAAAACTCGAGAGGTCCGCGGAGATCAATGCTTCCAAAGGAGACGATGCCTCACTCCTCTTGAAAATGGATAGGAGTCCCAGTATCCCTGTGGCACGTGGAAAGGGACACTGGGTCTCCCGCCTCACGTGGAGACGCGTCCCAATTGCCATGCCAAGACTCGAGGAGAATGCCGAGGTGTCCCTCGCACCTAGGCAGGAGTCCTGACGTCGCTGAACAAACACATGTCTGGAAGGGCCCTCCCCGTCGTAACTCGAGAATATACCCCAGGTTCCGGCCGCAACTCGAGAAAAACCATGAGACTTCGCCCTCGCCGCGAGATGAGGCCTGATTCCCCTGCACTGCGTGCAGGGCAATTACGTGTTCCACATCAAACGTGAAAGGAGCCTTGATTTCCATGATGGCACTCCAGAGAAAACCCAAGATCACTGTCTCAAGTCTAGAGGGATCCTGAGGTCACTGGAGCAACACGAAAGGGCTCTGTGGACCCCAAATCAACTCGAGATGAGAGCTTAGTCCCTGGCTTCGATTCAAGAGGAATACCAACTTTCCACAAGCACCTCAAGAGGAGGCTTATCTCAGCTACAGGTATGTGAGAGGGACCCTGAGTTTGTGGCCTCAAGTGGAATGGACACCGAGATGCTCTGACTAGAAGTAAGGCCGGATATCCCTGCAGTGAATTGAATGCAGGCTCGTCTTGCATCTCCCAAGACGAAGGAATGTCTGAATCCCCTGTGGAGACCACAGAGAAAGACCTAGTCCTCCGCCTCATCGCGACCGGAGGCCTCACACCCTTTGAAAACTCGAGAGGTCCGCGGAGATCAATGCTTCCAAAGGAGACGATGCCTGACTCCTCTTGCAAATGGATAGGAGTCCCAGGATCCCTGTGGCACGTGAAAAGGGACCCTGGGTCTCCCACCTCACGTGGAGACGCGTCCCAATTGCCATGCCAAGACTCGAGGAGAATCCCGAGGTGTCCCTCGCACCTAGGCAGGAGTCCTGACGTCGCTGAACAAACACGTGTCTGGAAGGGCCCTCCCCGTCGTAACTCGAGTATATACCCCAGGTTCCGGCCACAACTCCAGAAAAACCATGAGACTTCCCCCTCGCCGCGAGATGAGGCCCGATTCCACTGCCCTGAGTGCAGAGCCATTCCGTATTCCACAACAAAAATGAAAGGAGCCTTGATTTCCTTGATGGCTCTCCAAAGAAAACCCAAGATCACTGTCTCAAGTCTAGAGGGATCCTGAGGTCACTGGAGCAACACGAAAGGGCTCCGTGGACCCCAAATCAACTCGAGATGAGAGCTTAGTCCCTGGCTTCGACTCAAGCGGAATACCACCTTTCCACAAGCACCTCAAGAGGAGTCTTCTCTCAGCTACAGGTAGGTGAGAGGGACCCTGAGTTTGTGGCCTCAGGTGGAATGGACACCGAGATGCTCTGACTCGAAGTAAGGCCGGATATCCCTGCAGTGAATTGAATGCAGGCTCCTCCTGCATCTCCCAAGACGAAGGATTGTCTGAATCCCCTGTGGAGACGACAGAGAAAGTCCTAGTTCTCCGCCTCATCGAGACCGGAGGCCTCACATCCTTTGAAATCTCGAGAGGTCCGCGGAGATCAATGCTTCCAAAGGAGACGATGCCTGACTCCTCTTGAAAATGGATAGGAGTCCCAGGATCCCTGTGTCACGTAGAAAGGGACACTGGGTCTCCCGCCTCACGTGGAGACACGTCCCAATTGCCATGCCAAGACTCGAGGACAATCCCGAGTTGTCCCTCGCACCTAGGCAGGAGTCCTGACGTCGCTGAACAAACACGTGTCTGGAAGGGCCCTCCCCGTCGTAACTCGAGAATATACCCCAGGTTCCGGCCGGAACTCAAGAAAATCCATGAGACATCCCCCTCGCCGCGAGATGATGGCCGATTCCCCTGCACTGCGTGCAGAGCAATTCCGTGTTCCACATCAAACGTGAAAGGAGCCTTGATTTCCTTGATAGCACTCCAGAGAAAACCCAAGATCACTGTCTCAAGTCTAGAGGGATCCTGAGGTCACTGGAGCAAAACGAAAGGGCTCCGTGGACCCCAAATCAACTCGAGATGAGAGTTTAGTCCCTGGCTTCGACTCAAGAGGAATACCAACTTTCCACAAGCACCTCAAGAGGAGGCTTCTCTAAGCTACAGGTATGTGAGAGGGACCCTGAGTTTGTGGCCTCAAGTGGAATGGACACCGAGATGCTCTGACTCGAAGTAAGGCCGGATATCCCTGCAGTGAATTGAATGCAGGCTCGTCTTGCATCTCCCAAGACGAAGGGTTGTCTGAATCCCCTGTGGAGACCACAGAGAAAGACCTAGTCCTCCGCCTCAATGCGACCGGAGGCCTCACATCCTTTGAAAACTCAAGAGGTCCGGGCAGATCAATGCTTCCAAAGGAGACGATGCCTGACTCCTCTTGAAAATGGATAGGAGTCCCAGGATCCCTGTGGCACGTGGAAAGGGACCCTGGGTCTCCCGCCTCACGTGGAGACGCGTCCCAATTGCCATGCCAAGACTCGAGGAGAATCCCGAGGTGTCCCTCGCACCTAGGCAGGAGTCCTGACGTCGCTGAACAAACAGGTGTCTGGAAGGGCCCTCCCCGTCGTAACTCGAGAATATACCCCAGGTTCCGGCCGGAACTCAAGAAAAACCAAGAGACTTCCCCTTCGCCGCGAGATGCGGCCCGATTCCCCTGCACTGCGTGCAGAGCAATTACGTGTTCCACATCAAACGTGAAAGGAGCCTTGATTTCCTTGATGGCACTCCAGAGAAAACCCAAGATCACTGTCTCAAGTCTAGAGGGATCCTGAGGTCACTGGAGCAATACGAAAGGGCTCCGTGGACCCCAAATCAACTTGAGATGAGAGCTTAGTCCCTGGCTTCGACTCAAGAGGAATACCAACTTTCCACAAGCACCTCAAGAGGAGGCTTCTCTCAGCTACAGGTATGTGAGAGGACCCTGAGTTTGTGGCCTCAAGTGGAATGGACACCGAGATGCTCTGACTCGAAGTAAGGCCGGATATCCCTGCAGTGAATTGAATGCAGGCTCGTCTTGCATCTCCCAAGATGAAGGGATGTCTGAATCCCCTGCGGAGACCACAGAGAAAGACCTAGTTCTCCGCCTCATCGAGACCGGAGGCCTCACATCCTTTGAAAACTCGAGAGGTACGCGCAGAACAAAGCTTCCAAAGGAGACGATGCCTGACTCCTCATGAAAATGGATAGGAGTCCCAGGATCCCTGTGGCACGTGGAAAGGGACCCAGGGTCTCCCGCCTCATGTGGAGACGCGTCCCAATTGCCATGCCAAGACTCGAGGAGAATCCAGAGGTGTCCCTCGCACCTAGGCAGGAGTCCTGACGTCGCTGAACAAACACGTGTCTGGAAGGGCCCTCCCCGTCGTAACTCGAGAATATAAATCAGGTTTCGGTCGCATCTCGAGAAAAAATATGAGACTTCCCCCTCGCCGCGAGATGAGGCCCGATTCCCCTGCACTGCGTGCAGAACAATTCCTTGTTCCACATCAAACGTGAAAGGAGCCTTGATTTCCTTGATTGCACTCCAGAGAAAACCCAAGATCACTGTCTCAAGTCTAGAGGGATCCTGAGGTCACTGGAGCAACACGAAAGGGCTCCGTGAACCCCAAATTAACTCGAGAAGTGAGCTTAGTCCCTGGCTTCGACTCAAGAGGAATACCAACTTTCCACAAGCACATCAAGAGGAGGCTTCTCTAAGCTACAGGTATGTGAGAGGGACATTGAGTTTGTGGCCTCAAGTGGAATGGACACCGAGATGCTCTGACTCGAAGTAAGGCCGGATATGCCTGCAGTGAATGGAATGCAGGCTCGTCTTGCATCTCCGAAGACGAAGCGATGTCTGAATCCCCTGTGGAGACCACAGAGAAAGACCTAGTCCTCCGACTCCACGCGACCGGAGGCCTCACATCCTTTGAAAACTCGAGAGGTCCGCGGAGATCAATGCTTCCAAAGGAGACGATGCCTCACTCCTCTTGAAAATGGATAGGAGTCCCAGGATCCCTGTGGCACGTGGAAAGGGACCCTGGGTCTCCCGCCTCACGTGGAGACGCGTCCCAATTGCCATGCCAAGACTCGAGGAGAATCCCGAGGTGTCCCTAGCACCTAGGCAGGTGTCCTGACGTCGCTGAACAAACACGTGTCTGGAAGGGCCCTCCCCGTCGTAACTCGAGAATATACCCCAGGTTCTGGCCGCAACTCGAGAAAAACCATGACACTTCCCCCTCGCCACGAGATGAGGCCTGATTCCCCTGCACTGCGTGCAGAGCAATTCCGTGTTCCACATCAAACGTGAAAGGAGACTTTATTTCCTTGATGGCACTCCAGAGAAAACCCAAGATCACTGTCTCAAGTCTGGAGGGATCCTGAGGTCACTGGATCAACAGGAAAGGGCTCCGTGTACCCCAAATCAACTCGAGATGAGAGCTTAGTCCCTGGCTTCGACTCAAGAGGAATACCAACTTTCCACAAGCACCTCAAGAGGAGGCTTCTCTCAGCTACAGATATGTGAGAGGGACCCTGAGTTTGTGGCCTCAAGTGGAATGAACACCGAGATGCTCTGACTCGAAGTAAGGCCGGATATGCCTGCAGTGAATTGAATGCAGGCTCGTCTTGCATCTCCGAAGACGAAGGGATGTCTGAATCCCCTGTGGAGACCACAGAGAAAGACCTAGTTCTCCGCCTCTACGCGAACGGAGGCCTCACATCCTTTGAAAACTCAACAGGTCCGCGGAGATCAATGCTTCCAAAGGAGACGATGCCTGACTCCTCTTGAAAATGGATAGGAGTCCCAGGATCCCTGTGGCACGTGGAAAGGGATCCTGGGTCTCCGCCTCAGGTGGAGACGCGTCCCAATTGCCATGCCAAGACTCGAGGAGAATCCCGAGGTGTCCCTCCCACCTAGGCAGGAGTCCTGACGTCGCTGAACAAACAGGTGTCTGGAAGGGCCCTCCCCGTCGTAACTCGAGAATATACCCAAGGTTCTGGCGGCAACTCGAGATAAACTATGAGACTTCCACCTCACCGCGAGATGAGGCCCGATTCCCCTGCACTGCATGCAGAGCAATTCCGTGTTCCACATCAAACGTGAAAGGAGCCTTGATTTCCTTGATGGCACTCCAGAGAAAACCCAAGATCACTGTCTCAAGTCTAGAGGGATCCTGAGGTCACTGGAGCAACACGAAAGGGCTCCGTGGACCCCAAATCAACTCGAGATGAGAGCTTAGTCCCTGGCTTCGACTCAAGAGGAATACCAACATTCCACACGCACCTCAAGAGGAGGCTTCTCTCAGCTACAGGTAGGTGAGAGGGACCCTGAGTTTGTGGCCTCAAGTGGAATGGACACCGAGATGCTCTGACTCGAAGTAAGGCCAGATATCCCTGCAGTGAATTGAATGCAGGCTCGTCTTGCATCTCCCAAGACGAAGGGATTTCTGAATCCCCTGTGGAGACCACAGAGAAAGACCTAGTCCTCCGCCTCAACGCGAACGGAGGCCTCACATCCTTTGAAAACTCGAGAGGTCCGGGCAGATCAATGCTTCCAAAGGAGACGAGGCCTGACTCCTCTTGCAAATGGATAGAAGTCCCAGGATCCCTGTGGCACGTGGAAAGGGACACTGGGTCTCCCGCCTCACGTGGAGCCGCGTCCCAATTGCCATGCCAAGACTCGAGGAGAATCCCGAGGTGTCCCTCGCACCTAGGCAGGAGTCCTGACGTCACTGAACAAACACGTGTCTGGAAGGGCCCTCCCCGTCGTAACTCGAGAATATAAATCAGGTTCCGGCCGCAACTCGAGAAAAAATATGAGACTTCCCCCTCGCCGCGAGATGAGGCCCGATTCCCCTGCACTGCGTGCAGAGCAATTCCGTGTTCCACATCAAACGTGAAAGGAGCCTTGATTTCCTTGATGGCACTCCAGAGAAAACCCAAGATCACTGTCTCACGTCTAGAGCAATCCTGAGGTCACTGGAGCAACACGAAAGGGCTCCGTGGACCCCAAATCAACTGGAGATGAGAGCTTAGTCCCTGGCTTCGACTCAAGAGGAATACCAACTTTCCACAAGCACCTCAAGAGGAGGCTTCTCTCAGCTACAGGTATGTGAGAGGGACCCTGAGTTTGTGGCCTCAAGTGGAATGGACACCGAGATGCTCTGACTCGAAGTAAGGCCGGATATGCCTGCAGTGAATTGAATGCAGGCTCGTCTTGCATCTCCGAAGACGAAGGGATGTCTGAATCCCCTGTGGAGACCACAGAGAAAGACCTAGTTCTCCGCCTCAACGCGACCGGAGGCCTCACATCCTTTGAAAATTCGAGAGGTCCGCGCAGAACAAAGCTTCCAAACGAGACGATGCCTGACTCCTCTTGAAAATGGATAGGAGTCCCAGGATCCCTGTGGCACGTGGAAAGGGACCCTGGGTCTCCCGCCTCACGTGGAGACGCGTCCCAATTGCCATGCCAAGACTCGAGGAGAATCCCGAGGTGTCCCTCACACCTAGGCAGTAGTCCTGACGTTGCTGAACAAACAGGTGTCTGGAAGGGCCCTCCCCGTCGTAACTCGAGAATATAAATCAGGTTCCGGCCGCAACTCGAGAAAAAATATGAGACTTCCCCCTCGCCGCGAGATGAGGCCCGATTCCCCTCCACTGCGTTCAGAGCAATTCCGTGTTCCACATCAAACGTGAAAGGAGCCTTGATTTCCTTGATGGCACTCCAGAGAAAACCCAAGATCACTGTCTCAAGTCTGGAGGGATCCTGAGGTCACTGGAGCAACACGAAAGGGCTCCGTGAACCCCAAATCAACTCGAGATGAGAGCTTAGTCTCTGGCTTCGACTCAAGAGGAATACCAACTTTCCACAAGCACCTCAAGCGGAGGCTTTTCTCAGCTACAGGTATGTGAGAGGGACCCTGAGTTTGTGGCCTCAAGTGGAATGGACACCGAGAAGCTCTGACTCGAAGTAAGGCCGGATATCCCTGCAGTGAATTGAATGCAGGCTCGTCTTGCATCTCCCAAGACGAAGGGTTGTCTGAATCCCCTGTGGAGACCACAGAGAAAGACCTAGTTCTCTGCCTCATCGCGACCGGAGGCCTCACATCCTTTGAAAACTCGAGAGGTCCGCGGATATCAATGCTTCCAAAGGAGACGATTCTTGAGTCCTCTTGGAAATGGATAGGATTCCCCAGATCCCTGTGGCAAGTGCAAAGGGACGCTGGGTCTCCCGCCTCATGTGGAGACGCGACCCAAATGCCATTCCAAGACTCGAGGAGAATCCCGAGTTGTCCCTCGCACCTAGGCAGGAGTCCTGACGTCGTTGAACAAACACGTGTCTGGAAGGGCCCTCCCCGTCGTAACTCGCGAATATACCCCAGGTTCCGGCCGCAACTCGAGAAAAACCATGAGACTTCCCCCTCGCCACGAGATGAGGCCCGATTCCCCTGCACTGCATGCAGAGCAATTCCGTGTTCCACATCAAACGAGAAAGGAGCCTTGATTTCCTTGATGCCACTCCAGAGAAAACCCAAGATCACTGTCTCAAGTCTAGAGGGATCCTGAGGTCACTGTAGCAATACGAAAGGGCTCCGTGGACCCCAAATCAACTCGAGATGAGAACTTAGTCCCTGGCTTCGACTCAAGAGGAATACCAACTTTCCACAAGCACCTCAAGAGGAGGCTTCTCTCAGCTACAGGTATGTGAGAGGGACCCTGAGTTTGTGGCCTCAAGTGGAATGGACACCGAGATGCTCTGACTCGAAGTAAGCCCGGATATCCCTGCAGTGAATTGAATGCAGGCTCGTCTTGCATCTCCCAAGACGAAGGGATGTCTGAATCCCCTGTGGAGACCACAGAGAAAGACCTAGTCCTCCGCCTCATCGAGACCGGAGGCCTCACATCCTTTGAAAACTCGAGAGGTCTGCGGAGATCAATGCTTTCAAAGGAGACGATGCCTGACTCCTCTTGAAATTGGATAGGAGTCCCAGGAACCCTGTGGCACGTGGAAAGGGACCCTGGGTCTCCCGCCTCACGTGGAGACGCGTCCCAATTGCCATGCCAAGACTCGAGGAGAATCCCAAGGTGTCCCTCGCACCTAGGCAGGAGTCCTGATGTCGCTGAACAAACACGTGTCTGGAAGGGCCCTACCCGACGTAACTCGAGAATATACCTCAGGTTCCGGCCGCAACTCGAGAAAAACCGTGAGACTTCCCCCTCGCCAGGAGATGAGTCCCGATTCCGCTACACTGCATGCAGAGCAATTCCGTATCCCTGATCAAACGTGAAAAGAGCCTTGATTTCCTTGATGGCACTCCAGAGAAAACCCAAGATCACAGACTCAAGTCTAGAGGGATCCTGAGGTCACTGTAGCAACACGAAAGGGCTCTGCAGACCCAAATCAACTCGAGATGTGAGGTTAGTCCCTGGCTTCGACTCAAGAGGAATACCAACTTTCCACAAGCACCTCAGGGGAGGCTTCTCTCAGCTACAGGTATGTGAGAGGGTCCCTGAGATTGTGGCCTCAAGTGGAATGAACACCGAGATGCTCTGACTCAAAGTAAGGACGGATATACCTGCAGTGAATTGAATGCAGGCTCGTCTTGCATCTCCAAGACGAAGGGATGTCTGCATCCCCTGTGGAGACCAGAGAGAAAGACCTAGTTCTCCGCCTCATCGCTGACGGAGGCCTCACATCCTTTGAAAACTCGAGAGGTCCGCGGAGATCAATGCTTCCAAAGGAGACGATGCCTGACTCCTCTTGAAAATGGATAGGAGTCCCAGGATCCCTGTGGCACGTGGAAAGGGACCCTGGGTCTCCCGCCTCACGTGGAGACGCGTCCCAATTGCCATGCCAAGACTCGAGGAGAATACCGAGGTGTCCCTCCCACCTAGGCAGGAGTCCTGACGTCGCTGAACAAACACGTGTCTGGAAGGGCCCTCCCCGTCGGAACTCGAGAATATACCCCAGGTTCCGGCCGCAACTCGAGAAAAACCATGCGACTTCCCGCTCGCCGCGAGATGAGGCCCGATTTCCCTGCGCTGCATGCAGAGCAATTCCGTGTTCCACATCAAACGTGAAAGGAGCCTTGATTTCCTTGATGGCATTCCAGACAAACCCCAAGATCACTGTCTCAAGTCTAGAGGGATCCTGAGGTCACTGGAGCAACACGAAAGGGCTCCGTGGACCCCAAATCAACTCGAGATGAGAGCTTAGTCCCTGGCTTCGACTCAAGAGGAATACCAACTTTCCACAAGCACCTCAAGGGGAGGCTTCTCTCAGCTATAGGTATGTGAGAGGGACCCTGAGTTTGTGGCCTCAAGTGGAATGGACACCGAGGTGCTCTGAATTGATGTAAGGCCGGATATCCCTGCAGTGAATTGAATGCAGGCTCGTCTTGCATCTCCCAAGACGAAGGGATGTCTGCATCCCCTGTGGAGACCACAGAGAAAGACCTAGTTCTCCGCCTCATCGCGACCGGAGGCCTCACATCATTTGAAAACTCGAGAGGTCCGCGGAGATCAATGGTTCCAAAGGAGACGATGCCTGACTCCTCTTGAAAATGGATAGGAGTCCCAGGATCCCTGTGGCACGTGGAAAGGGACCCTGGGTCTCCCGCCTCACGTGGAGACGCGTCCCAATTGCCATGCCAAGACTCGAGGAGAATCCCGAGGTGTCCCTCGCACCTAGGCAGGAGTCCTGACGTCGCTGAACAAACACGTGTCTGGAAGGGTCCTCCCCGTCGCAACTCGAGAATATACCCCAGGTTCCGGCCACAACTCGAGAAAAACCATGAGACTTCCCCCTTGCCACGAGATGAGGCCCGAATCCCCTGCACTGCGTGCAGAGCAATTCCGTGTTCCACATCAAACGTGAAAGGAGCCTTGATTTCCTTGATGGCACTCCAGAGAAACCCCAAGATCACTGTCTCAAGTCTAGAGGAATCCTGAGGTCACTGGAGCAACAGGAAAGGGCTCCATGGACCCCAAATCAACTCGAGATGAGAGCTTAGTCCCCGGCTTCGACTCAAGAGGAATACCAGCTTTCCACAAGCACCTCAAGAGAAGGCTTCTCTCAGCTACAGGTATGTGAGATTGACCCTGAGTTTGTGGCCTCAAGTGGAATGGACACCGAGATGCTCTCACTCGAAGTAAGGCCGGATATCCCTGCAGTGAATTGAATGCAGGCTCGTCTTGCATCTCCCAATACGAAGGGATGTCTGAATCCCCTGTGGAGAACACAGAGAAAGACCTAGTTCTCCGCCTCAACACGAACGGAGGCCTCACATCCTTTGAAAACTCGAGAGGTCCGCGGAGATCAATGCTTCCAAAGGAGACGATGCCTGACTCCTCTTGAAAATGGATAGGAGTCCCAGGATCCCTGTGGCACGTGGAAAGGGACCCTGGGTCTCCCGCCTCACGTGGAGACGCGTCCCAATTGCCATGCCAAGACTCGAGGAGAATACCGAGGTGTCCCTCCCACCTAGGCAGGAGTCCTGACGTCGCTGAACAAACACGTGTCTGGAAGGGCCCTCCCCGTCGGAACTCGAGAATATACCCCAGGTTCCGGCCGCAACTCGAGAAAAACCATGCGACTTCCCGCTCGCCGCGAGATGAGGCCCGATTTCCCTGCGCTGCATGCAGAGCAATTCTGTGTTCCACATCAAACGTGAAAGGAGCCTTGATTTCCTTGATGGCATTCCAGACAAACCCCAAGATCACTGTCTCAAGTCTAGAGGGATCCTGAGGTCACTGGAGCAACACGAAAGGGCTCCGTGGACCCCAAATCAACTCGAGATGAGAGCTTAGTCCCTGGCTTCGACTCAAGAGGAATACCAACTTTCCACAAGCACCTCAAGAGGAGGCTTCTCTCAGCTATAGGTATGTGAGAGGGACCCTGAGTTTGTGGCCTTAAGTGGAATGAACACCGAGATGCTCAGTCTCGAAGTAAGGCCGGATATCCCTGCAGTGAATTGAATGCAGGCTCGTCTTGCATCTCCCAAGACGAAGGGATGTCTGAGTCCCCTGTGGAGAACACAGAGAAAGACCTAGTTCTCCGCCTCAACACGAACGGAGGCCTCACATCCTTTGAAAACTCGAGAGGTCCGCGGAGATCAATGCTTCCAAAGGAGACGATGCCTGACTCCTCTTGAAAATGGATAGCAGTCCCAGGATCCCTGTGGCGCGTGGAAAGGGACACTGGGTCTCCCGCCTCACGTGGAGACGCGTCCCAATTGCCATGCCAAGACTCGAGGAGAATCCCGAGGTGTCCCTCGCACCTAGGCAGGAGTCCTGACTTCGCTGAAAAAATACGTGTCTGGAATTGCCCTCACAGTCGAAACTCGAGAATATACCCCAGGTTCTGGCCGCAACTCGAGAAAAACGATGAGACTTCCCCCTCGCCGCGAGAGGAGGCCCGATTCCCCTGCACTGCGTGCAGAGCAATTCCGTGTTCCACATCAAACGTGAAAGGAGCCTTGATTTCCGTGATGGCACTCCAGAGAAAACCCAAGATCACTGTCTCAAGTCTAGAGGAATCCTGAGGTCACTGGAGCAACACGAAAGGGATCCGTGGACCCCAAATCAACTCGAGATGAGAGCTTAGTCCCTCGCTTTGACTCAAGAGGAATATCAACTTTCCACAAGCACCTCAAGAGGAGGCTTCTCTCAGCTACAGCTATGTAAGAGGGACCCTGAATTTGTCGCCTCAAGTGGTATGGACACCGAGATGCTCTGACTCGAAGTAAGGCTTGATATCCCAACAGTGAAATGAATGCAGGCTCGTCTTGCATCTCCCAAGACGAAGGGATGTCTGAATCCCCTGTGGAGACAACAGAGAAAGACCCAGTTCTCTGCATCATCGCGACCGGAGGCCTCACATCCTTTGAAAACTCGAGAGGTCCGCAGAGATCAATGCTTCCAAAGGAGACGATGCCTGACTCCTCTTGAAAATGGATAGGAGTCCCAGGATCCCTGTGGCACGTGGAAAGGGACCCTGGGTCTCCCGCCTCACGTGGAGACGCGTCCCAATTGCCATGCCAAGACTCGAGGAGAATCCTGAGTTGTCCCTAGCACCTAGGCAGGAGTCCTCACGTCGCTGAACAAACACGTGTCTGGAAGGGCCCTCCCCGTCGTAACTCGAGAATATACCCCCGGTTCGGTCCGCAACTTGAGAAAAACCATGAGACTTCCCCTTCGCAGCGAGATGAGGCCCGATTCCCCTGCACTGCGTGCAGAGCAATTCCGTGATCCACATCAAACGTGAAAGGAGCCTTGATTTCCTTGATGGCACTCCAGAGGAAACTCAAGATCACTGTCTCAAGTCTAGAGGGATCCTGAGGTCACTGGAGCAACACGAAAGGGCTCCGTTGACCCCAAATCAACTCGAGATGAGAGCTTAGTGTTTGGCTTCGACTCAAGAGGAATATCAACTTTCCACAAGCACCTCAAGAGGAGGCTTCTCTCAGCTACAGGTATGTTAGAGGGACCCTGAGTGTGTGGCCTGAAGTGGAATGGACACCGAGATGCTCTGACTCGAAGTAAGGCCGGATATCCCTGCAGTGAATTGAATGCAGGCTCGTCTTGCATCTCCCAAGACGAAGGGATGTCTGAATGCCCTGTGGAGACCACAGATAAAGACCTACTTCTCCGCCTCATCGCGACCGGAGGCCTCACATCCTTTGAAAACTCGAGAGGTCCGCGGAGATCAATGTTTCCAAAGGAGACGATGCCTGACTCCTCTTGAAAATGGATAGGAGTCCCAGCATCCCTGTGGACGAGGGAAGGGACCCTGGGTCTCCCGCCTCACGTGGAGACGCGTCCCAATTGCCATGCCAAGACTCGAGGAGAATCCCGAGGTGTCCCTCGCACCTAGGCAGGAGTCCTGACGTCGCTGAACCAACATGTGTCTGGAAGGGAACTCCCCGACGTAACTCGAGAATATACCCCAGGTTCCAGCCGCAACTCGAGAAAAACCATGAGACTTCCCCCTCGCCGCGAGATGAGGCCCGATTCCCCTGCACTGCGTGCAGAGCAATTCCGTTTTCCACATCAAACGTGAAAGGAGCCTTGATTTCCTTGATGGCACCCCAGAGGAAACTCAAGATCACTGTCTCAAGTCTAGAGGGGTCCTGAGGTCACTGGAGCAACACGAAAGGGCTCCATGGACCCCAAATCAACTCGAGATGAGAGCTTAGTGTCTGGCTTCGACTCAAGAGGAATACCAACTTTCCACAAGCACCTCAAGAGGAAGCTTTTCTCAGCTACAGGTATGTGAGAGGGACCCTGAGTTTGTGGCCTCAAGTGGAATGGACAGCGAGATGTTCTGACTCGAAGTAAGGCCGGATATCCCTGCAGTGAATTGAATGCAGGCTCGTATTGCATCTCCCAAGACGAAGGGATGTCTGAATCCCCTGTGGTGACCACAGAGAAAGACCTAGTTGTCCGCCTCATCGCGACCGGAGGCCTCACATCCTTTGAAAACTCGAGAGGTCCGCGGAGATCAATGCTTCCAAAGGAGACGATGCCTGCCTCCTCTTAAAAATGGATAGGAGTCCCAGGATCCCTGTGGCACGTGGAAAGGGAACCTGGGTCTCCCGCCTTACGTGGAGACGCGTCCCAATTGCCATGCCAACACTCGAGGAGAATCCCGAGTTGTCCCTCGCACCAAGGCAGGAGTCCTGACGTCGCTGAACAAACACGTGTCTGGAAGGGCCCTCCCCGTGGTAACTCGAGAATATTCCCCAGGTTCCAGCCGCAACTTGAGAAAAACCATGAGACTTCCCCTCACCGCGAAATGAGGCCCGATTCCCCTGCACTGCGTGCAGAGCAATTCCGTGTTCCACATCAAACGTGAAAGGAGCCTTAATTTCCTTGATGGCACTCCAGAGAAAACCCAAGATCACTGTCTCAAGTCTAGAGGGATCCTGAGGTCATTGGAGCAACACGAAAGGGCTCCGTGGACCCCAAATCAACCCGAGATGAGAGCTTAGTCCCTGGCTTCGACTCAAGAGGAATACCAACTTTCCACAAGCACCTTAAGAGGAGGCTTCTCTCAGCTACAGGTATGTGAGAGGGACCATGGGTTTGTGGCCTCAAGTGGAATGGACACCGAGATGCTCTGACTTGAAGTAAGGCCAGATATCCCTGCAGTGAATTGAATGCAGGCTCGTCTTGCATCTCCCAAGATGAAGGGATGTCTGAATCCCCTGTGGAGACAAAAGAGGAAGACCTAGTCCTCCGCCTCATCGCGACAAGAGGCCTCACATCCTTTGAAAATTCGAGAGGTCTGCGGAGATCAATGCTTCCAAAGGAGACGATGCCTGACTCCTCTTGAAAATGGATAGGAGTCCAAGGATCCCTGTCGCACGTGGAAAGGGACCCTGGGTCCCCGCCTCACGTAGAGACGCGTCCCATTTGCCATGCCAAGGCTCGAGGAGAATCCAGAGGTTCCCTCGCACCTAGACACGAGTCCTGACGTCGCTGAATAAACACGTGTCTGGAAGGGCCCTCCCCGTCGTAACTCGAGAATATACCCCAGGTTCAGGCCGCAACTCGAGAAAAACCATGAGACTTCCCCCTCGCCGCGAGATGAAGCCCTTTTTCACTGCACTGTGTGCAGAGCAATTCAGTATCCCATATCAAACTTGAAATGAGGCTTGATTTCCTTGATGGCACTCCAGAGAAAAAGCAAGATCACTGTCTCAAGTCTAGAGGGATCCTGAGGTCACTGTAGAAACACGAAAGGGCTCCATGGACCCCAAATCAACTCGAGATGAGAGCTTAGTCCCTGGCTTCGACTCAAGAGGAATACAAACTTCCCACAAGCACCTCAAGAGGAGGCTTCTCTCAGCTACAGGTACGTGAGAGGGACCCTGAGTTTGTGGCCTCAAGTAGAATGGACACCGAGATGCTCTGACTCGAAGTAAGGCCGTATATCCCTGCAGTGAATTGAATGCAGGCTCGTCTTGAATCTCCCAAGACGAAGGGATGTCTCAATCACCTGTGGAGACCACAGAGAAAGACCTAGTTCTCTGCCTCTTCGCGACCGGAGGCCTCGCATCCTTTGAAAATTGGAGAGGTCAGTGGAGATCAATGCTTCCAAAGGAGACGATGCCTGACACCTCTTGAAAATGGATAGGAGTTCCAGGATCCCTCTGGCACTTGAAAGGGACCGTTGGTCTCCCTTCTCACGTGGAGACGCGTCCCAATTGCCATGCCGAGACTCGACGAGAATCCCGAGGTGTCCCTCGCACCTAGGCAGGAGTCCTGACATCGCTGAACAAACACATGTCTGGAAGGGCCCTCCCCGTTGTAACTCGAGAATATACCCCAGGTCCCCGCCGCAACTCGAGAAAAACCATTAGAATTCCCCCTCGCCTCGAGATGAGGCCCGATTCCCCTGCACTGCGTGCAGAGCAGTTCCGTGTTCCACATCAAACGTGAAAGGAGCCTTGATTTCCTTGATGGCACTCCAGAGAAAACCCAAGATCACTGTCTCAAGTCTAGAGGGATCCTGAGGTCACTGTAGCAAGACGAAAGGGCTCCGTGGACCCCAAATCAACTCGAGATGAGAGCTTAGTCCCTGGCTTCGACTCAAGAGGAACACCAACTTTCCACAAGCACCTCAAGAGGAGGCTTCTCTCAGCTACAGGTATGTGAGTGGGACCCTGAGTTTGTGGCCTCAAGTGGAATGAACACCGAGATGCTCAGACTCGAAGTAAGGCCGGATATCCCTGCAGTGAATTGAATGCAGGCTCGTCATGCATCTCCAAGACGAAGGGATGTCTGCATCCCATGTGGAGACCAGAGAGAAAGACCTAGTTCTCCGCCTCATCGCGACCGGAGGCCTCACATCCTTTGAAAACTCGAGAGGTCCGCGGAGATCAATGCTTCCAAAGGAGACGATGCCTGACTCCTCTTGCAAATGGATAGGAGTCCCAGGATCCCTATGGCACGTGGAAAGGGACACTGGGTCTCCCGCCTCACGTGGAGACGCGTCCCAATTGCCATGCCAAGACTCGAGGAGAATCCCGAGGTGTCCCTCGCACCTAGACAGGAGTCCTGACGTCGCTGAACAAACACGTGTCTGGAAGGGCCCTCCCCGTCGTAACTCGAGAATATACACCAGGTTCCGGCCGCAACTCGAGAAAAAACAGGAGACTTCCCCCTTGCCGCGAGATGAAGCCCGATTCCCCTGCACTGCGTGCAGAGCAATTCCGTGTTCCACATCAAACGTGAAAGGAGCCTTGATTTCCTTGATGGCACTCCAGAGAAAACCCAAGATCACTGTCTCAAGTCTAGAGGGATCCTGAGGTCACTGGAGCAACACGAAAGGGCTCCTAGGACCCCAAATCAACTCGAGATGAGAGCTTAGTCCCTGGCTTCGACTCAAGAGGAATACCAACTCTCCAAAAGCACCTCAAGAGGAGGCTTCTCTCAGCTACAGGTATGTGAGAGGCACCCTGAGCTTGTGGCTGCAAGTGAAATGGACACCGAGATGCTCTGACTCGAAGTAAGGCCGGATATCCCTGCAGTTAATTGAGTGCAGGCTCGTCTTGCATCTCCCAAGACGAAGGGATGTCTGAATCCCCTGTGGAGACCACAGAGATAGACCTAGTTCTCCGCCTCATCGCGACCGGAGGCCTCACATCCTTTGAAAACTCGAGAGGTCCGCGGAGATCAATGTTTCCAAATTAGACGATGCCTGACTCCTCTTGAAAATGGATAGGAGTCCCAGGATGCCTGTGGCACGTGGAAAGGGACCCTGGGTCTCCCGCCTCACGTGTAGGCGGGTCCCAATTGCCATGCCAAGACTCGAGGAGAATCCAGAGTTGTCCCTCGCACCTAGGCAGGAGTCCTGACGTCGCTGAACAAACACGTGTCTGGAAGGGCCATCCTCGATGTAACTCGAGAATATACCCCCGGTTCCGGCCGTAACTCGAGAAAAACCATGAGACTTCCCCCTCGCCAGGAGATGAGTCCCGATTCTGCTGCACTGCGTGCAGAGCAATTCCGTATCCCACATCAAACGTGAAAGGAGCCTTGATTTCCTTGATGGCACTCCAGAGAAAACCCAAGATCACTGTCTCAAGTCTAGAGGGATCCTGAAGTCACTGTAGCAACACGAAAGGGCTCTGTGTACCCCAAATCAACTCCAGATGAGAGCTTAGTCCCTGGCTTCGACTCAAGAGGAATACCAACTTTCCACAAGCACCTCAAGAGGAGGCTTCTCTCAGCTACAGGTATGTGAGAGGGACCTTGAGTTTGTGGACACAAGTGGAATGGACACCGATAAGCTCTGACTCGAAGTTAGGCCGGATATCCCTGCAGTGAATTGAATGCAGGCTCGTCTTGCATCTCCCAAGACGAAGGGATGTCGGAATCCCATGTGGAGACCACAGAGAAAGACCTAGTTCTCCGCCTCATCGCGACCGGAAGTCTCACATCCTTTGAAAACTCGAGAGGTCCGGGGAGATCAATGCTTCCAAAGGAGACGATGCCTGACTCCTCTTGAAAATGGATAGAAGTCCCAGGATCCGTGTGGGACGTGGAAAGGGACCCTGGGTCTCCCGCCTCACGTGGAGACGCGTTCCAATTGCCATGCCAAGACTCGAGGAGAATCCCGAGGTGTCCCTCGCACCTAGGCAGGAGTCCTGACGTCGCTGAAGAAACACGTGTTTGGAAGGGACCTCCCCATCGTAACTCGAGAATATACCCCAGGTTCCGGTCGCAACTCGAGAAAAACCATGAGACTTCCCCCTCGCCGCGAGATGAGGCCCGATTCCCCTGTACTGCGTGCAGAGCAATTCCATGTTCCACATCAAACGTGAAAGGAGCCTTGATTTCCTTGATGGCACTCCAGAGAAAACCCAAGATCACTGTTTCAAGTCTAGAGGGATCGTGAGGTCACTGTAGCAAAATAAAAGGGCTCCGTGGACCCCAATTCAACTCGAGATGAGAGCTTAGTCCCTGGCTTCGACTCAAGAGGAATACCAACTTTCCACAAGCACCTCAAGAGGAGGCTTCTCTCAGCTACAGGTATGTGAGAGGGACCCTGAGTTTGTGGCCTCAAGTGGAATGGACACCGAGATGCTCTGACTCGAAGTAAGGCAGGATATCCCTGCAGTGAATTGAATGCCGGCTCGTCTTGCATCTCCCAAGACGAAGGGATGTCTGCATCCCCTGTGGAGACCACAGAGAAAGACCTACTTCTCCGCCTCATCTCGACCGGAGGCCTCACATCCTTTGAAAACTCGAGAGGTCCCTGGAGACCAATGCTTCCAAAGGAGACGATGCCTCACTCCTCTTGAAAATGGATAGGAGTCCCAGGATCCCTGTGGCACGTGGAAAGGGACCCTGGGTCTCCCGCCTCACGTGGAGACGCGTCCCAATTGCCATGCCAAGACTCGAGGAGAATCCCGAGGTGTCCCTCGCACCTAGGCAGGAGTCCTGACTTCGCTGAGCAAACACGTGTCTGGAAGGGCCCTCCCCGTCGTAACTCGAGAATATACCCCAGGTTCCGGCCGCAACTTGAGAAAAACCATGAGACATCCCTCTTGCCGCGAGATCAAGCCCGATTCCCCTGCACTGCGTGCAGAGCAATTCCGTGTTCCAAATCAAACGAAAAAAAAGCCTTGATTTCCTTGATGGCACTCCAGAGAAATCCCAAGATCACTGTCTCAAGTCTAGAGGGATCCTGAGGTCACTGTAGCAACACGAAAGGGCTCCGTGGACCCCAAATCAACTCGAGATGAGAGCTTAGTCCCTGGCTTCGACTCAAGAGGAATACCAACTTTCCACAAGCACCTCAAGAGGAGGCTTCTCTCAGCTACAGTTATGTGAGAGGGACCCTGATTTTGTGGCCCCAAATGGAATGGACACCGAGATGCTCTGACTCGAGGTAAGGCCGAATATCCCTGCAGTGAATTGAATGCAGGCTCGTCTTGCATCTCCCAAGGCGAAGGGATGTGTGAATCCCCTGTGGAGACCACAGAGAAAGACCTAGTTCTCCACCTCATCGCGACCGGAGGCCTCACATCCTTTGAAAACTCGAGAGGTCCGCGGAGATCAATGCTTCCAAAGGAGAAGATGCCTGACTCCTCTTGAAAATGGATTGGAGTCCCAGGATCCGTGTAGCACGTGGAACGGGACCCTGGGTCTCCCGCCTCACGTGGAGACGCGTCCCAATGGCAATGCCAAGACTCGAGGAGAATCCCGAGGTGTCCCTGGCACCTAGGCAGGCGTCCTGACGTCGCTGAACAAACACGTGTCTGGAAGGGCCCTCCCCGTAGTAACTTGAGAATGTACCCCAGGTTCTGGCCGCAACTCGAGAAAAATCATGAGACTTCCCCCTCGCCGCGAGATGAGGCCCGATTCCCCTGCACTGCGTGCAGAGCAATTCCGTGTTCCACATCAAACGTGAAAGGAGCCTTGATTTCCTTGATGGCACTCCAGAGAAAACCCAAGATCACTGTCTCAAGTCTAGAGAGATCCTGAGGTCACTGGAGCAACAGGAAACGGCTCCATGGACCCTAAATCAACTCGAGATGAGAGCTTAGTCCCTGGCTTCGACTCAAGGGGAATACCAACTTTCCACAAGCATCTCAAGAGGAGGCTTCTCTCAGATACAGGTATGTGAGAGGGACCCTGAGTGTGTGGCCTCAAGTAGAATGGACACCGAAATGCTCTGACTCGAAGTAAGGCCGGATATCCCTGCAGTGAATTGAATGCAGGCTCGTCTTGCATCTCCCAAGACGAAGGGGTGTCTGAATCCCTTGTGGAGACCACAGAGAAAGACCTAGTTCTCAGCCTCATCGCGACCGGAGGCCTCACATCCTTTGAAAACTCGAGAGGTCCGGGGAGATCAATGCTTCAAAAGGAGACGATGCCTGACTCTTCTTGAAAATGGATAGGAGTCTCAGGATCCCTTTGGCACGTGGAAAGAGACACTGGGTCTTCCGCCTCACGTGGAGACCCGTCCCAATTGCCATGCCAAGACTCGAGGAGAATCCCGAGGTGTCCCTCGCACCTAGGCAGGAGTCCTGACGACGCTGAACAAACACGTGTCTGGAAGGGCCCTCCCGGTCGTAACTCGAGAATATACCCCAGGTTCCGGCCGCACCTCGCGAAAAACCATGAGACTTCCTCCTCGCCGCGATATGATGCCTGATTCCCCTGCACTGCGTGCAGAGCAATTCCGTGTTCCACATCAAACGTGAAAGGAGCCTTGATTTCCTTGATGGCACTCCAGAGAAAACCCAAGATCACTGTCTCAAGTCTAGAGGGATCCTGAGGTCACTGGAGCAACACGAATGGGCTCAGTGGACCCCAAATCAACTCGAGATGAGAGCTTAGTCCCTGGCTTCGACTCAAGAGGAATACCAACTTTCCACAAGCACCTCAAGACGAGGCTTCTCTCAGCTACAAGTATGGGAGAGGGACCCTGAGTTTGTGGCCTCAAGTGGAATGGACACCGAGATACTCTGACTCGAAGTAAGGGCGGATATCCCTGCAGTGAATTGAATGCAGGCTCGTCTTGCATCTCCCAAAACGAAGGGATGTCTGAATCACCTGTGGAGACTACAGAGAAAGACCTAGTTCTCCGCCTCATCGCGGCCAGAGGCCTCACATCCTTTGAAAACTCTAGAGGTCCGCGGAGATCAATGCTTCAAAAGGAGACGATGCCTGTCTCTTCTTGAAAATGGATAGGAGTCTCAGGATCCCTTTGGCACGTGGAAAGAGACACTGGATCTTCCGCCTCACGTGGAGACCCGTCCCAATTGCCATGCCAAGACTCGACGAGTTTCCCGAGGTGTCCCTCGCACCTAGGCAGGAGTCCTGACTTCGCTGAACAAACACGTGTCTGGAAGGGCCCTCCCCGTAGTAACTTTAGAATGTACACCAGGTTCCGGCCGCAACTCGAGAAAAACCATGAGACATCCCCCTCGCCGCGAGATGTGGTCCGGTTCCCCTGCACAGCGTGCAGAGCAATTCCGTGTTCCACATCAAACGTGAAAGGAGCCTTGATTTCCTTGATGGCACTCCAGAGAAAACCCAAGATCACTGTCTCAAGTCTAGAGGGATCCTGAGGTCACTGGAGCAACAGGAAAGGTCTCCGTGGACCCTAAATCAACTCGAGATGAGAGCTTAGTCCCTGGCTTCGACTCAAGGGTCATACCAACTTTCCACAAGCACCTCAAGAGGAGGCTTCTCTCAGCTACAAGTATGTGAGAGGGACCCTGAGTTTGTGGCCTCAAGTGGAATTGACACGGAGATGCTCTGACTCGAAGTAAGGCCAGATATCCCTGCAGTGAATTGAATGCAGGCTCGCCTTGCATCTCCCAAGACGAAGGGATGTCTGAATCCCCTGTGGAGACTACAGAGAAAGACCTAGTTCTCCGCCTCATCGCGACCGGAGGCCTCACATCCTTTGAAAACCCGAGAGGTCCGCGGAGATCAATGCTTCCAAAGGAGACGATGCCTGACTCCTCTTGAAAATGGATAGGAGTCCCAGGATCCCTGTGGCACGTGGAAAGGGACCCTGAGTCTCCTGCCTCACGTGGAGACGCCTCCCAATTGCCATGCCAAGACTCGAGGAGAATCCCGAGGTGTCCATCCCACCTAGGCAGGAGTGCTGACGTCGCTGAACAAACACGTGTCTGGAAGGGCCCTCCCCGTAGTAACTCGAGAATATACCCCAGGTTCCGGCCGCAACTCGAGAAAAACCATGAGAATTCCCCCTCGCCGCGAGATGAGGCCCGATTCCCCTGCACAGCGTGCAGAGCAATTCCGTGTTCCACATCAAACGTGAAAGGAGCCTTGATTTCCTTGATGGCACTCCAGAGAAAACCCAAGATCACTGTCTCAAGTCTAGAGGGATCCTGAGGTCACTGGAGCAACAGGAAAGGGCTCCGTGGACCCCAAATCAACTCGAGATGAGAGCTTAATCCCTGGCTTTGACTCAAGAGGAATACCAACTTTCCACAAGCACCTCAAGAGGAGGCTTCTCTCAGCTACAGGTATGTGAGAGGGACCCTGAGTTTGTGGCCTCAAGTGGAATGGACACCGAGATGCTCTGACTCGAAGTAAGGCCGGATATCCCTGCAGTGAATTGAATGCAGGCTCGTCTTGCATCTCCCAAGACGAAGGGATGTCTGAATCCCCTGTGGAGACAACAGAGAAGGAACTAGTTCTCTGCCTCATCGCGACCGGAGGCCTCACATCCTTTGAAAACTCGAGAGGTCCGCGGAGATCAATACTTCCAAAGGAGACGATGCCTGACTCCTCTTGAAAATGAATAGGAATCCCAGGATCCTGTGGCACATGGAAAGAGACACTGGGTCTACCGCCTCATGTGGAGACGCGTCCCAATTGCCATGCCAAGCGTCGGGGAGAATACCGAGTTGTCCATCGAACCTAGGCCTGGGTTTTGACGTCGATGAGCAAAGGCGTGTCTGGAAGGGCACCCCAGTCGTAACTCGAGCATATACCCCAGATTCCGGCCGCAACTCGAGAAAAACCATGAGACTTCCCCCTCGCTCCGAGATGAGGCCCGATACCGTGCACTGCGTGCAGAGCAATTCCGTGTCCACATCAAATGTGAACGGAGCCTTGATTTCCTTGATGGCACTCCAGAGAAACCCCAAGATCACTGTCTCAAGTCTAGAGGGATCCTGAAGTCACTGGAGCAACACGAAAGGGCTCCGTGGAAACCAAGTAAACTCGAGATGAGAGCTTAGTCCCTGGCTTCGATTCAAGAGGAATACCAACTTTCCACAAGCACCTCAAGAGGAGGTTTCTCTCAGCTACAGGTATGTGAGAGGGACCCTGAGTTTTTGGCCTCAAGTGGAATGGACACCGGGATGCTCGGACTCGAAGTAAGGCCGGATATCTCTGCAGTGAATTGAAAGCAGGCTCGTCTTGCATCTCCCAAGACGAAGGGATGTCTGAATCCCCTTTGGAGACCACAGAGAAAGACCTAGTTCTCCACCTCATCGCGACCGGAGGCCTCACATCCTTTGAAAACTCGAGAGGTCCGCGGAGATCAATGCTTCCAAAGGAGAAGATGCCTGACTCCTCTTGAAAATGGATAGGAGTCCCAGGATCCGTGTGGCACGTGGAAAGGGACACTGGGTCTCCCGCCTCATGTGGAGACGCGTCCCAATGGCAATGCCAAGACTCGAGGAGAATCCCGAGGTGTCCCTGGCACCTAGGCAGGCGTCCTGACGTCGCTGAACAAACACGTGTCTGAAAGGGCCCTCCCCGTAGTAACTTGAGAATGTACCCCAGGTTCCGGCCGCAACTCGAGAAAAATCATGAGACTTCCCCCTCGCCGCGAGATGAGGCCCGATTCCCCTGCACTGCGTGCAGAGCAATTCCGGGTTCCACATCAAACGTGAAAGGAGCCTTGATTTCCTTGATGGCACTCCAGAGAAAACCCAAGATCACTGTCTCAAGACTAGAGAGATCCTGAGGTCACTGGAGCAACAGGAAAGGGCTCCATGGACCCTAAATCAACTCGAGATGAGAGCTTAGTCCCTGGCTTCGACTCAAGGGGAATACCAACTTTCCACAAGCACCTCAAGAGGAGGCTTCTCTCAGCTACAGGTATGTGAGAGGGACCCTGAGTTTTTGGCCTCACGTAGAATGGACACCGAAATGCTCTGACTCGAAGTAAGGCCGGATATCCCTGCAGTGAATTGAATGCAGGCTCGTCTTGCATCTCCCAAGACGAAGGGGTGTCTGAATCCCTTGTGGAGACCACAGAGAAAGACCTAGTTCTCCGCCTCATCGCGACCGGAGGCCTCACATCCTTTGAAAACTCGAGAGGTCCGGGGAGATCAATGCTTCAAAAGGACACGATGCCTGACTCTTCTTGAAAATTGATAGGAGTCTCAGGATCCCTTTGGCACGTGGAAAGAGACACTGGGTCTTCCGCCTCACGTGGAGACCCGTCCCAATTGCCATGCCAAGACTCGAAGAGTATCCCGAGGTGTCCCTCGCACCTAGGCAGGAGTCCTGACTTGGCTGAACAAACACGTGTCTGGAAGGGCCCTCCCCGTAGTAACTTTAGAATGTACACCAGGTTCCGGCCGCAACTCGAGAAAAACCATGAGACATCCCCCTCGCCGCGAGATGTGGTCCGGTTCCCCTGCACATTGTGCAGAGCAATTCCGTGTTCCACATCAAACGTGAAAGGAGCCTTGATTTCCTTGATGGCACTCCAGAGAAAACCCAAGATCACTGTCTCAAGTCTAGAGGGATCCTGAGGTCACTGGAGCAACAGGAAAGGGCTCCGTGGACCCTAAATCAACTCGAGATGAGAGCTTAGTCCCTGGCTTCGACTCAAGGGTCATACCAACTTTCCACAAGCACCTCAAGAGGAGGCTTCTCTCAGCTACAAGTATGTGAGAGGGACCCTGAGTTTGTGGCCTCAAGTGGAATTGACACGGAGATGCTCTGACTCGAAGTAAGGCCAGATATCCCTGCAGTGAATTGAATGCCGGCTCGTCTTGCATCTCCCAAGACGAAGGGATGTCTGAATCCCCTGTGGAGAAAACAGAGAAGGAACTAGTTCTCTGCCTCATCGCGACCGGAGGCCTCACATCCTTTGAAAACTCGAGAGGTCCGCGGAGACCAATACTTCCAAAGGAGACGATGCCTAACTCCTCTTGAAAATGAATAGGAATCCCAGGATCCTGTGGCACGTGGAAAGAGACACTGGGTCTACCGCCTCATGTGGAGACGCGTCCCAATTGCCATGCCAAGCCTTGGGGAGATACCGAGGTGTCCATCGAACGTAGGCATTGGTTCTGACGTCGCTGAACAAACACGTGTCTGGAAGGGCCCTCCCCGTCGTGACTCGAGAATATACCCCAGGTTACGGCCGCAACTCGAGAAAAACCATGAGACTGCCCCCTCGCTGCGAGATGAGTCCCGATTCCCCTACACTGCGTGCAGAGCAATTCCGTGTTCCACATCAAATGTGAACGGAGCCTTGATTTCCTTGATGGCACTCCAGAGAAAACCCAAGATCACTGTCTCAAGTCTAGAGGGATCCTGAGGTCACTGGAGCAACACGAAAGGGCTCCGTGGACCCCAAATCAACTCGAGATGAGAGCTTAGTCCCTGGCTTCAACTAAAGAGGAATACAAACTTTTCACCAGCACCTCAAGAGGAGGCTTCTCTCAGCTACAGGTATCTGAGAGAAACCCTGAGTTTGTGGCCTCAAGTGGAATGGACACTGAGATGCTCTGACTCGAAGTAAGGCCTGATATCCCAACAGTGAATTGAATGCAGGCTCGTCTTGCATCTCCCAAGACGAAGGGATGTCTGAATCCCCTGTGGAGACCACAGAGAAAGACCTAGTTCTCCGCCTCATCGCGACCGCAGTCCTCACATCCTTTGAAACCTCGAGAGATCCACGGATATCAATGCTTCCAAAGGAGACGATGCCTGACTCCTCTTGAAAATGGATAGGAGTCCCAGGATCCCTGTGGCACGTGGAAAGGGACCCTGGGTCTCCCGCCTCACGTGGAGACGCGTCCCAATTTCCATGCCAATACTCGAGGAGAATGCCGAGGTGTCCCTCGCACCTAGGCAGGAGTCCTGACGTCGAGGAACAAACACGTATCCGGACGGGCCCTCCCCGTCGTAACTCGAGAATATACCACAGGTTCCGGCCGCAACTTAAGAAAAACCATGAGACTTCCCCCTCGTCGCGAGACGAGGCCCGATTCCCCTGCACTGCGTGCAGAGCAATTCCGTGTTCCACATCAAACGTGAAAGGAGCCTTGATTTCCTTGATGGCACTCCAGAGAAAACCCAAGATCACTGTCTCAAGTCTAGAGGGATACTGAGGTCACTGGAGCAACACGAAAGGGCTCCGTGGACCCCAAATCAACTCGAGATGAGAGCTTAGTCCCTGGCTTCGACTCAAGAGGAATACCAACTTTACACAAGCACCTCAAGAGGAGGCTTCTCTCAGCTACAGGTATGTGAGAGGGACCCTGAGTTTGTGGCCTCCAGTGGAATGGACACCGAGATACTCTGACTCGAAGTAAGGCCGGATATCCCTGCAGTGAATTGAATGCAGGCTCGTCTTGCATCTCCCAAGACAAAGGGATGATTTATTCCCCTGTGGAGACCACAGAGAAAGACCTAGTCGTCCAACTCAACGCGACCGGAGGCCTCACATCCTTTGAAAACTCGAGAGGTCCGCGGAGATAAATGCTTCCAAAGGAGACGATGCCTGCCTCCTCTTGAAAATGGATAGGAGTCCCAGGATCCCTGTGGCACGTGGAAAGGGAACCTGGGTCTCCCGCCTCACGTGGAGACGCGTCCCAATTGCCATGCCAAGACTCGAGGAGAATCCCGAGGTGTCCCTCGCACCTAGGCAGGAGTCCGGACGTCGCTGAACAAACACGTGTCTGGAAGGGCCCTCCCCGTCGTAACTCGAGAATATACCCCAGGTTCCGGCCGCAACTCGAGAAAAACCATGAGACTTCCCCCTCGCCGCGAGATGAGGCCTGATTCCCCAGCATTGCGTGCAGAGCAATTCCGTGTTCCACATCAAACGTGAAAGGAGCCTTGATTTCCTTCATGGCACTCCAGAGAAAACCCAAGATCACTGTCTCAAATCTAGAGGGATCCTGAGGTCACTGGAGCAACACGAAAGGGCTCCTTGGACCCCAAATCAACTTGAGATGAGAGCTTTTCCCTGGCTTCGACTCAAGAGGAATACCAACTTTCCACAAGCACCTCAAGAAGAGGCTTCTCTCAGCTACAGTTATGTGAGAGGGACCCTGAGTTTGTGGCCTCAAGTGGAATGGACACCGAGATGCTCTGACTCGAAGTAAGGCCGGATATCCCTGCAGTGAATTGAATGCAGGCTCGTCTTGCATCTCCCAAGACGAAGGGATGTCTGAATCCCCTGTGGAGACCACAGAGAAAGACCTAGTCCTCTGCCTCAACGCGACCGGAGGCCTCACATCCTTTGAAAACTCGAGAGGTGTGCGGAGATCAATGCTTCCAAAGGAGACGATGCCTGACTCCTCTAGAATATAGATAGGAGTCCCAGGATCCCTGTGGCACGTGAAAAGGGACCCTGGGTCTCCCACCTCACGTGGAGACACGTCCCAATTGCCATGCCAAGACTCGAGGAGAATCCCGAGGTGTCCCTCGCACCTAGGCAGGAGTCCTGACGTCGCTGAACAAACACGTGTCTGGAAGGGCCCTCCCCGTCGAAACTCGAGAATATACCCTAGGTTCCGGCCGCAACTCGAGAAAAACCATGAGACTTCCCCCTCGCCGCGAGATGAGGCCCGATTCCCCTGCACTGCATGCAGAGCAATTCCGTGTTCCACATCAAACGTGAAAGGAGCCTTGATTTCCTTGATGGCACTCCAGAGAAAACCCAAGATCACTGTCTCAAGTCTATAGGGATCCTGAGGTCACTGGAGCAACACGAAAGGGCTCCGTGGACCCCAAATCAACTCGAGATGAGAGCTTAGTCCCTGGCTTCGACTCAAGAGGAATACCAACTTTCCACAAGCACCTCAAGAGGAGGCTTCTCTCAGCTACAGGTATATTTGAGGGACCCTGAGTTTGTGGCCTCAAGTGGAATGGACACCGAGATGCTCTGACTCGAAGTGAGGCCGGATATCCCTGCAGTGAATTGAATGCAGGCTCGTCTTGCATCTCCCAAGACGAAGGGATGTCTGAATCCCCTGTGGAGACCACAGAGAAAGACCGAGTTCTCCGCCTCATCGCGACCAGAGGACTCACATACTTTGAAAACTCGAGAGGTCCGCGGAGATCAATACTTCCGAAGGAGACGATGCCTGATTCTTCTTGAAAATGGATAGGAGTCCCAGGATCCCTGTGGCACGTGGAAAGGGACCCTGGGTCTCCCGCCTCACGTGGAGACGCGTCCAAATTGCCATGCCAAGACTCGAGGACCATCCCGAGTTGTCCCTGGCACCTAGGCAGGAGTCCTGACGTCGGTGAACAAACACGTGTCTGGAAGGGCCCTCCTCGTCGTAACTCGAGAATATACCCCAGGTTCCGGCCGCAACTCGAGAAAAACCATAAGACTTCCCCCTCGCCTTGAGATGTGGCCCGATTCTCCTGCACTGCGTGCAGACCAATTCCGTGTTCCACATCAAACGTGAAAGGATTCTTGATTTCCTTGCTGGCACTCCAAAGAAAAGCCAAGATCACTGTCTCAAGTCTAGAGGGATCCTGAGGTCACTGTAGCAACCCGAAAGGGCTCCGTGGACCCCAAATCAACTCGAGATGAGAGCTTTGTCCCTGGCTTCGACTCAAAAGGAACACCAACTTTCCAAAAGCTCCTCAAGAGGAGGTTTCTCTCAGCTACAGATATGTGAGAGGGACCCTGAGTTTGTGGCCTCAAGTGGAATGGACACCGAGATGCTCTGACTCAATGTAAGGCCGGATATCCCTGCAGTGAATTGAATGCAGGCTCGTCGTGGATCTCCCAAGACGAAGGGATGTCTGAATCCCCTGTGGAGACCACAGACAAAGACCTAGATCTCCGCCTCATCGCGACCATAGGCATCACATCCTTTGAAAACTCGAGAGGTCCGCGGAGATCAATGCTTCCTAAGGAGACGATGCCTGACTCCTCTTGAAAATGGATAGGAGTCCCTGAATCCCTGTGGCATGTGGAAAGGGAGCCTGGGTCTTCGGCCTCACTGGAGACGCGTCCCAATTGCCATGCCAAGGCTCAAGGAGAATCCCGAGGTGTCCGTCGCAGCTAGGCAGGAGTCCTAACGTCACTGAACAAACACTTGTCTGGAAGGGCCCTCCCCATCGTAACTCGAGAATATACCCCAGGTTCGGGCTGCAACTCGAGAAAAACCATGAGCCTTCCCAGTCGCCGCAAGATGAGGCCCGATTCCCCTGCACTGCGTGCAGAGAAATTCCGTGTTCCACATCAAACGTGAAAGGAGCCTTGATTTCCTTGATGGCACTCCAGAGAAAACCCAAGATCACTGTCTCAAGTCTAGAGGGATCCTGAGGTCACTGTAGCAACACGAAAGGGGTCCGTGGACTCCAAATCAACTCGAGATGAGAGCTTCGTCCCTGGCTTCGACTCAAGAGGAATACCAACTTTCCATGAGCACCTCAAGAGGAGGCTTCTCTCAGCTAAAGGTATGTGAGAGGGAACCTGTGTTTGTGGCCTCAAGTAGAATGGACACCGAGATGCTCTGACTCGAAGTAAGGCCGGACATCCCTGCAGTGAATTGAATGCAGGCTCGTCTTGCATCTCCCAAGACGAAGGGATGTCTGAATCCCCTGTGGAGACCACAGAGAAAGACCTAGTTCTCCGCCTCATTACGACCGGAGGCGTCACATCCTTTGAAAACTCGAGAGGTCCGCGGAGATCAATGCTTGTAAAGGAGACGATGCCTGACTCCTCTTGAAAATGGTTAGGAGTCCAAGAAACCCTGTGGCACGTGGAACGGGACCCTGGGTCTCCCGCCTCACGTGGAGACTTGTCCTAATTGCCATGCCAAGACTCGAGGAGAATGCCGAGGTGTCCCTCGCACCTAGGCAGGAATCCTGACGTCGCAGAACAAACACGTGTCTGGAAAGGCCCTCCCCGTCGTAACTCGAGAATATACCCCAGGTTCCGGCCGCAACTCGAGAAACATCATGAGACTTCCCCCTCGCCTTGAGATGAGGCCCGATTCCCCTGTACTGCGTGCAGACCAATTCCGTGTTCCACATCAAACGTGAAAAGATTCTTGATTTCCTTGATGGCACTCCAAAGAAAAGCCAAGATCACTGTCTCAAGTCTAGAGGGATCCTGAGGTCACTGTAGCAACAAGAAAGAGCTCAGTGGACCACAAATCAACTCGAGAGGAGAGCTTCGTCCCTGCTTCGACTCAAGAGGAATACCAAATTTCCACAAGCACCTCAAGAGGAGGCCTCTCTCAGTTACAGGTATGTGAGAGGCACCTTGAGTTTGTGGCCTCAAGTGGAATGGACACCGAGATGCTCTGACTCGAAGTAAGGGCAGATATCCATGCAGAGAATTGAATGCAGGCTCGTCTTGCATCTCCCAAGACGAAGGGATGTCTGAATCCCCTGTGGAGACCACAGACAAAGACTTAGTTCTCCGCCTCATCGAGACCGGAGGCCTCACATCCTTTGAAACTGGAGAGGTCCGCGGAGATCAATACTTCCAATGGAGACGATGCCTGCCTCCTCTTGAAAATGGATAGGAGTCCCAGGATCCCTGTGGCACGTGGAAAGGGACCCTGGGTCTCCCGCCTCACGTGGAGACGCGTCCAAATTGCCATGCCAAGACTCGAGGACAATCCCGAAGTGTCCCTCGCACCTAGGCAGGAGTCCTGACGTCGCTGAACAAACACGTGTCTGGAAGGGCCCTCCCCATCGTAACTCGAGAATATACCCCAGGTTCGGGCCGCAACTCGAGAAAAACCATGAGATTTCCCCCTCGCCGCGAGTTGAGGCCCGATTCGCCTGCACTGCATGCAGAGCAATTCCGTGTTCCACATCAAACGTGAAAGGAGCCTTGATATCCTTGATGGCACTCCAGAGAAAACCCAAGATCACTGTCTCAAGTCTAGAGGGATCCTGAGGTCACTGGAGCAACACGAAAGGGCTCCGTGGACCCCAAATCAACTCGAGATGAGAGCTTAGTCCCTGGCTTCGACTCAAGAGGAATACCAACTTTCCACAAGCACCTCAAGAGGAGGCTTCTCTCAGCTACAGGTATGTGAGAGGAACCCTGAGTTTGTGGCCTCAAGTGGAATGGACACCGAGATGATCTGACTCGAAGTAAGGCATGATATCCCTGCAGTGAATTGAATGCAGGCTCGTCTTGCATCTCCCAAGACGAAGGGTTGTCTGAATCCCCTGTGGAGACCACAGAGAAAGACCGAGTTCTCCGCCTCATTGCGACCGAAGGCCTCACATCCTTTGAAAACTCAAGAGGTCCGCGGAGATCAATGCTTCCAAAGGAGACGATGATTGACTCCTCTTGAAAATGGATAGGAGTCCCAGGATCCCTGTGGCACGTGGAAAGGGACCCTGGGTCTCCCGCCTCACGTGGAGACGCGTCCCAATTGCCATGCCAAGACTCGAGGGGAATCCCGAGGTGTCCCTCGCACCTAGGCAGGAGTCCTGACGTCGCTGAACAAACACGTGTCTGGAAGGGCCCTCCCCATCGTAACTCGAGAATATACCCCAGGTTCCGGCCGCAACTCCAGAAAAACCATGAGACATCGCCCTTTTCGCGAGATGAGGCCCGATTCCCCTGCACTGCGTGCAGAGCAATTCCGTGTCCACACTAGACGTGAAAGGAGCCTTGATTTCCTTGATGGCACTCCAGAGAAAACCCAAGATCACTGTCTCAAGTCTAGAGGGATCCTGAGGTCACTGGAGCAACACAAAAGGGCCCCATGGACCCCAAATCAACTCGAGATGAGAGGTTAGTCCCTGGCTTCGACTCAAGAGGAAGACGAACTTTCCACAAGCATCTCAACAGGAGGCTTCTCTCAGCTACAGGTATGTGAGAGGGACCCTGAGTTTGTGGCCTGAAGTGGAATGGACACCGAGATGCTCTGACTCGAAGTAAGGCCGGATATCCCTGCAGTGAATTGAATGCAGGCTCGTCTTGCATCTCCCAAGATGAAGGGATATCTGAATCCCATGTGGAGACCACAGAGAAAGACCGAGTTCTCCACCTCATCGCGACTGGAGGCCTCACATCCTTTGAAAACTCGAGAGGTTCGGGGAGATCAATGCTTCCAAAGGAGACGATGCCTGACTCCTCTTGAAAATGGATAGGAGTCCCAGGATCACTGTGGCACGTGGAAAGGGACCCTGGGTCTCCCGCCTCACGTGGAGACGCGTCCCAATTGCCATGCCAAGGCTCGAAGAGAATCCCGAGGTGTCCCTCGCACTTAGGCAGGAGTCCTGACGTCGCTGGAAAAACACGTGTCTGGAAGGGCCCTCCCCATCGTAACTCGAGATTATACCAGAGGTTCGGGCTACAACTCGAGAAAAACCATGAGCCTTCCCCCTCGCCGCAAGATGAGGCCTGATTCCCCTGAACTGCGTGCAGAGCAATTCTGTGTTCCACATCAAACGTGAAAGGAGCCTTGATTTCCTTGATGGCACTCCAGAGAAACCCCAAGATCACTGTCTCAAGTCGAGAGGTATCCTGAGGTCACTGTAGCAAAACGAAAGGGCTCCGTGGACTCCAAATCAACTCGAGATGAGAGCTTCGTCCCTGGCTTCGACTCAAGAGGAATACCAACTTTCCACAAGCACTTCAAGAGGAGGCTTCTCTCAGCTACATGTATGTGAGAGGGTCCCTGAGTTTGTGGCCTCAAGCGGAATGGACACCGAGATGCTCTGACTCGAAGTATGGCCGGATATCCCTGCAGTAAATTGAATGAAGTCTCGTCTTGCATCTCCCAAGACGAAGGGATGTCTGAATCCCCTGTGGAGACCACAGAGAAAGACCTAGTTCTCCGCCTCATCCCGACCGGAGGCGTCACATCCATTGAAAACTCGAGTGGTCCGCGGAGATCAATGCTTCCAAAGGATACGATGACTGACTCTGCTTGAAAATGGATAGGAGTCCCAGGATCCCTGTGGCACGTGGAAAGGAAACCTGGGTCTCCCACCTCACGAGGAGACGCGTCCCAATTGCAATGCAAAGACTCGAGGAGTATCCCGAGGTGTCCCTCGCACCTAGGCACTAGTCCGGACGTCGCTGAACAAACACGTGTCTGAAAGGCCCCTCCCCGTCGTAACTCGAGAATATACCCCAGGTTCCGGCCGCAACTCCAGAAAAATCATGAGCCTTCCTCCTCGCCGCGAGATGAGGCCCGATTCCCCTGAACTGCGTGCAGAGCAATTCTGTGTTCCACATCAAACGGAGAAACCCCAAGATCACTGACTCTAGTCTAGAGGGATCCTGAGGTCACTGTAGCAACACGAAAGGTCTCCGTGGACCCCAAATCAACTCGAGATGAGAGCTTCGTCCCTGGCTTCGACTCAAGAGGAATAACAACTTTCCACAAGCACCTCAAGAGGAGGCTTCTCTCAGCTACAGGTATGTGAGAGGGACCCTGAGTTTGTGGCCTCAAGTGGAATGGACACCGAGATGCTCTGAATTGAAGTAAGGCCGGATATCCCTGCAGTGAATTGAATGCAGGCTCGTCTTGCATCTCCCAAGACGAAGGGTTGTCTGAATCCCCTGTGGAGACCACAGAGAAAGACCTCGTTCTCCGCCTCATCGAGACCGGAGGCCTCACATCCTTTGCAAACTGGAGAGGTCCGCGGAGATCAATGCTTCCAAAGGAGACGATGCCTGACTCCTCTTGAAAATGGATAGGAGTCCCAGGATCCCTGTGGCACGTGGAAAGGGACCCTGGGTCTCCCGCCTCACGTGGAGACGCATCCCAATTGCCATGCCAAGACTCGAGGAGAATCCCGAGGTGTCCCTCGCACCTAGGCAGGAGTCCTGACGTCGCTGAACAAACACGTGTCTGGAAGGGCCCTCCCCGTCATAACTCGAGAATATACACCAGTTTCGGGCCGCAACTCAGGAAAAACCATGAGATTTCCCCCTCGCCGCGTGTTGAGGCCCGATTCCCCTGCACTGCATGCAGAGCAATTCCGTGTTCCACATCAAACGTGAAAGGAGCCTTGATTTCCTTGATGGCACTCCAGAGAAAACCCAAGATCACTGTCTCAAGTCTAGAGGGATCCTGAGGTCACTGGACCAACAGGAAAGGGCTCCGTGGACCCCAAATCAACTCGAGATGAGAGCTTAGTCCCTGGCTTCGACTCAAGAGGAATACGAACATTCCACAAGCATCTCAACAGGAGGCTTCTCTCAGCTACAGGTATATTTGAGGGACCCTGAGTTTGTGGCCTCAAGTGGAATGGAAACCGAGATGCTCTGACTCGAAGTGAGGCCGGATATCCCTGCAGTGAATTGAATGCAGGCTCGTCTTGCATATCCCAAGACTTAGGGTTGTCTGAATCCGCTGTGGAGATGACAGAGAAAGACCTCGTTCTCCGCCTCATCGAGAACGGAGGCCTCACATCCTTTGAAAACTGGAGAGGTCCGCGGAGATCAATGCTTCCAAAGGAGACGATGCCTGACTGCTCTTGAAAATGGATAGGAGTCCAAGGATCCCTGTGGCACGAGGAAAGGGATCCTGGGTCTCCCGCCTCACGTGGAGACGCGTCCAAATTGCCATGCCAAGACTCGTGGAGAATCCCGAGGTGTCCCTCGCACCTAGGCAGAGTTCCTGACGTCGCTGAACAAACACGTGTCTGGAAGGGCCCTCCCCGTCGTAACTCGAGAATATACCCCAGGTTCCAGCCGCAACTCGAGAAAAACCATGAGCCTTCCCCCTTGCCGCGAGATGAGGCCCGATTCCCCTGCACTGCGTGCAGAGCAATTCCGTGTTCCACATCAAACGTGAAAGGAGCCTTGATTTCCTTGATGGCACTCCAGAGAAAACCCAAGATCACTGTCTCAAGTCTAGAGGGATCCTGAGGTCACTGGAGCAACACGAAAGGGCTCCGTGGACCCCAAATCAACTCGAGATGAGAGCTTAGTCCCTGGTTTCGACTCAAGAGCAATACCAACTTTCCACAAGCACCTCAAGAGGAGGCTTCTCTCAGCTACAGGTATGTGAGAGGGACACTGAATTTGTGACCTCAAGTGGAATGGACAACGAGATGCTCTGAATCGAAGTAAGGCCGGATATCCCTGGAGTGAATTGAATGCAGGCTCGTCTTGCATTTCCCAAGACGATGGGATGTCTGAATCCCCTGTGGAGACCACAGAGAAAGACCGAGTTCTCCGCCTCATCGCGACCGGAGGCCTCACATCCTTTGAAAACTCGAGAGGTCCGCGGAGATCAATGCTTCCAAAGGAGACGATGCCTGACTCCTCTTGAAAATGGATAGGAGTCCCAGGATCCCTGTGGCACGTGGAAAAGGACCCTGGGTCTCCCGCCTCACGTGGAGACGCATCCCAATTGCCATGCCAAGACTCGAGGAGAATCCCGAGGTGTCCCTCGCACCTAGGCAGGAATCCTGACGTCGCTGAACAAACACGTGTCTGGAAGGGCCCTCCCCGTCGTAACTCGAGAATATACCCCAGGTTCGGGCCGCAACTCGAGAAAAACATTGAGATTTCCCCCTCGCCGCGAGTTGAGGCCCGATTCCCCTGCACTGCATGCAGAGCAATTCCGTGTTCCACATCAAACGTGAAAGGAGCCTTGATTTCCTTGATGGCACTCCAGAGAAAACCCAAGATCACTGTCTCAAGTCTAGAGGGATCCTGAGGTCACTGGAGCAACACGAAAGGGCTCCGTGGACCCCAAATCAACTCGAGATGAGAGCTTAGTCCCTGGCTTCGACTCAAGAGGAATACCAACTTTCCACAAGCACCTCAAGAGGAGGCTTCTCTCAGCTACAGGTATATTTGAGGGACCCTGAGTTTGTGGCCTCAAGTGGAATGGACACCGAGATGCTCTGACTCGAAGTGAGGCCGGATATCCCTGCAGTGAATTGAATGCAGGCTCGTCTTGCATCTCCCAAGACGAAGGGATGTCTGAATCCCCTGTGGAGACCACAGAGAAAGACCTAGTCCTCCACCTCAATGCAACCGGAGGCCTCATATTCTTTGAAAACTCGAGAGGTCCGCGGAGATCAATACTTCCGAAGGAGACGATGCCTGATTCTTCTTGAAAATGGATAGGAGTCCCAGGATCCCTGTGGCACGTGGAAAGGGACACTGGGTCTCCCGCCTCAGGTGGAGACGCATCCCAATTGCCATGCCAAGACTCGAGGGGAATCCCGAGGTGTCCCTGGCACATAGGCAGGAGTCCTGACGTCGCTGAACAAACACATGTCTGGAAGGGCCCTCCCCGTCGTAACTCGAGAATATACCCCAGGTTCCGGCCGGAACTCGAGAAAAACCATGAGACATCCCCCTTGCCGCAAGATGAGGCCCGATTCCCCTGCACTGCGTGCAGAGCAATTCCGTGTTCCACATCAAACGTGAAAGGAGCCTTGATTTCCTTGATGGCACTCCAGAGAAAACCCAAGATCACTGTCTCAAGTCTAGAGGGATCCTGAGGTCACTGGAGCAACATGAAAGGGCTCCGTGGACCCCAAATCAACTCGAGATGAGAGCTTATTCCCTGGCTTCGACTCAAGCGGAATACCACCTTTCCACAAGCACCTCAAGAGAAGGCTTCTCTCAGCTACAGGTATGTGAGAGGGACCCTGAGTTTGTGGCCTCAAGTGGAATGGACACCGAGATGCTCTGACTCGAAGTAAGGCCGGATATCCCTGCAGTGAATTGAATGCAGGCTCGTCTTGCATCTCCCAAGAAGAAGGGATGTCTGAATCCCCTGTGGAGACCACAGAGAAAGACCGAGTTCTCCGCCTCATCGCGACCAGAGGCCACACATACTTTGAAAACTCGAGAGGTCCGCGGAGATCAGTGCTTCCAAAGGAGACGATGCCTGACTCCTCTTGAAAATGGATAGGAGTCCCAGGATCCCTGTGGCACGTGGAAAGGGACCCTGGGTCTCCCGCCTCACGTGGAGACGCGTCCAAATTGCCATGCCAAGACTCGAGGACCATCCCGAGGTGTCCCTGGCACCTAGGCAGGAGTCCTGACGTCGCTGAGCAAACACGTGTCTGGAAGGGCCCTCCCCGTCGTAACTCGAGAATATACCCCAGGTTCCGGCCGCAACTCGAGAAAAACCATGAGATTTCCCCCTCGCCGCGAGTTGAGGCCCGATTCCCCTGCACTGCGTGCAGAGCAATTCCGTGTCCACACTAGACGTGAAAGGAGCCTTGATTTCCTTGATGGCACTCCAGAGAAAACCCAAGATCACTGTCTCAAGTCTAGAGGGATCCTGAGGTCACTGGAGCAACACAAAAGGGCCCCATGGACCCCAAATTAACTCGAGATGAGAGCTTAGTCCCTGGCTTCGACTCAAGAGGAAGACGAACTTTCCACAAGCATCTCAAGAGGAGGCTTCTCTCAGCTACAGGTATGTGAGAGGGACCCTGAGTTTGTGGCCTGAAGTGGAATGGACACCGAGATGCTCTGACTCGAAGTAAGGCCGGATATCCCTGCAGTGAATTGAATGCAGGCTCGTCTTGCATCTCCCAAGATGAAGGGATGTCTGAATCCCATGTGGAGACCACAGAGAAAGACCGAGTTCTCCGCCTCATCGCGACTGGAGGCCTCACATCCTTTGAAAACTCGAGAGGTTCGGGGAGATCAATGCTTCCAAAGGAGACGATGCCTGACTCCTCTTGAAAATGGATAGGAGTCCCAGGATCACTGTGGCACGTGGAAAGGGACCCTGGGTCTCCCGCCTCACGTGGAGACGCGTCCCAATTGCCATGCCAAGGCTCGAAGAGAATCCCGAGGTGTCCCTCGCACTTAGGCAGGAGTCCTGACGTCGCTGGAAAAACACGTGTCTGGAAGGGCCCTCCCCATCGTAACTCGAGAATATACCACAGGTTCGGGCTACAACTCGAGAAAAACCATGAGCCTTCCCCCTCGCCGCAAGATGAGGCCTGATTCCCCTGCAGTGCGTGCAGAGAATATCCGTGTTCCACATCAAACGTGAAAGGAGCCTTGATTTCCTTGATGGCACTCCAGAGAAACCCCAAGATCACTGTCTCAAGTCGAGAGGTATCCTGAGGTCACTGTAGCAAAACGAAAGGGCTCCGTGGACTCCAAATCAACTCGAGATGAGAGCTTCGTCCCTGGCTTCGACTCAAGAGGAATACCAACTTTCCACAAGCACTTCAAGAAGAGCCTTCTCTCAGCTACATGTATGTGAGAGGGTCCGTGAGTTTGTGGCCTCAAGCGGAATGCACACCGAGATGCTCTGACTCGAAGTATGGCCGGATATCCCTGCAGTAAATTGAATGAAGTCTCGTCTTGCATCTCCCAAGACGAAGGGATGTCTGAATCCCCTGTGGAGACCACAGAGAAAGACCTAGTTCTCCGCCTCATCCCGACCGGAGGCGTCACATCCATTGAAAACTCGAGTGGTCCGCGGAGATCAATGCTTCCAAAGGATACGATGACTGACTCTGCTTGAAAATGGATAGGAGTCCCAGGATCCCTGTGGCACGTGGAAAGGGACCCTGGGTCTCCCGCCTCACGTGGAGACGCGTCCAAATTGCCATGCCAAGACTCGAGGACAATCCCGAAGTGTCCCTCGCACCTAGGCAGGAGTCCTGACGTCGCTGAACAAACACGTGTCTGGAAGGGCCCTCCCCATCGTAACTCGAGAATATACCCCAGGTTCGGGCCGCAACTCGAGAAAAACCATGAGATTTCCCCCTCGCCGCGAGTTGAGGCCCGATTCGCCTGCACTGCATGCAGAGCAATTCCGTGTTCCACATCAAACGTGAAAGGAGCCTTGATATCCTTGATGGCACTCCAGAGAAAACCCAAGATCACTGTCTCAAGTCTAGAGGGATCCTGAGGTCATTGGAACAAAAGGAAAGGGCTCCGTGGACCCCAAATCAACTCGAGATGAGAGCTTAGTCCCTGGCTTCGACTCAAGAGGAATACCAACTTTCCACAAGCACCTCAAGAGGAGGCTTCTCTCAGCTACAGGTATGTGAGAGGAACCCTGAGTTTGTGGCCTCAAGTGGAATGGACACCGAGATGATCTGACTCGAAGTAAGGCATGATATCCCTGCAGTGAATTGAATGCAGGCTCGTCTTGCATCTCCCAAGACGAAGGGTTGTCTGAATCCCCTGTGGAGACCACAGAGAAAGACCGAGTTCTCCGCCTCATTGCGACCGAAGGCCTCACATCCTTTGAAAACTCGAGAGATCCACGGAGATCAATGCTTCCAAAGGAGACGATGCCTGACTCCTCTTGAAAATGGATAGGAGTCCCAGGATCCCTGTGGCACGGGGAAAGGGACCCTGGGTCTCCCGCCTCATGTGGAGACGCGTCCCAATTGCCATGCCAAGACTCGAGTAGAATCCCGAGGTGTCCCTTGCACCTAGGCCCGATTCCTGGCGTCGCTGAACAAACACATGTCTGGAAGGGCTCTCCCCGTCGTAACTCGAGAATATACCCCATGGTCCGTCCGCAACTCGAGAAAAACCATATGACTTCCCCCTCGCCCCGAGATGAGGCCCGATTCCGTGCACTGCGTGCAGAGCAATTCCGTGTTCCACATCAAATGTGAACGGAGCCTTGATTTCCTTGATGGCACTCCAGAGAAAACCCAAAATCACTGTCTCAAGTCTAGAGGGATCCTGAGGTCACTGGAGCAACACGAAAGGGCTCCGTGGACCCCAAATCAACTCGAGATGAGAGCTTAGTCCCTGGCTTCAACTCAAGGGGAATACCAACTTTCAACAAGCACGTCAAGAGGAGGCTTCTCTCAGCTACAGGTATGTGAGAGGGACCATGAGTTTCTGGCCTCAAGTGGAATGGACACCAAGATGCTCTGACTCGAAGTAAGGTCGGATATCCCTGCAGTGAATTGGATGCAGGCTCGTCTTCCATCTCCCAAGATGAAGGGATGTCTGAATCCCCTGTGGAGACCACAGAGAAAGACCTAGTTCTCGCCACATTGCGACCGGAGTACTCACATCCTTTGAAAACTCGAGAGGTCCGCGGAGATCAATGCTTCCAAAGGAGACGATGCCTGACTCTTCTTGAAAATGGATAGGAGTCCCAGGATCCCTGTGGCACGTGGAAAGGGACACTGGGTCTCCCGCCTCACATGGAGACGCGTCCAAATTGCCATGCCAAGACTCGAGGAGAATGCCGAGGTGTCCCTTGCACCTAGGCCCGAGTCCTGGCGTCGCTGAACAAACACGTGTCTGGAAGGGCCCTCCCCGTCGTAACTCGAGAATATAACCCAGGGTCCGTCCGCAACTCGAGAAAAACCATGAGACTTCCCCCTCGCCCCGAGATGAGGCCCGATTCCGTGCACTGCGTGCAGAGCAATTCCGTGTTCCACATCAAATGTGAACGGAGCTTTGATTTCCTTGATGGCACTCCAGAGAAAACCCAAGATCACTGTCTCAAGTCTAGAGGAATCCTGAGGTAACTGGAGCAACATGAAAATGCTCCAAGGACCCCAAATCAACTCGAGATGAGAGCTTAGTCCCTGGCTTCAACTCAAGGGGAATACCAACTTTCAACAAGCACGTCAAGAGGAGGCTTCTCTCAGCTACAGGTATGTGAGAGGGACCATGAGTTTCTGGCCTCAAGTGGAATGGACACCGAGATGCTCTGACTCGAAGTAAGGACAGATATCCCTGCAGTGAATTGGATGCAGGATCGTCTTCCATCTCCCAAGACGAAGGGATGTCTGAATCCCCTGTGGAGACCACAGAGAAAGACCTAGTTCTCGCCACATTGCGACCGGAGTACTCACATCCTTTGAAAACTCGAGAGGTCCGCGGAGATCAATGCTTCCAAAGGAGACGATGCCTGACTCCTCTTGAAAATGGATAGGAGTTCCAGGATCCCTGTGGAACTTGGAAAGGGACCCTGTGTCTCCCGCCTCACGTGGAGACGCGTCCTAATTGCCTGGCCAAGACTCGAAGAGAATTCCGAGGTGTCCCTCGCACCTAGGCAGAGTCCTGACGTCGCTGAACAAACACGTGTCTGGAAGGGCCCTCCCCGTCGTAACTCGAGAATATACCCCAGGTTCCGGCCGCAACTCGAGAAAAACCATGAGACTGCCACCTCGCTGCGAGATGAGGCCCGATTCCCCTACACTGCGTGCAGAGGAATTCCGTGTTCCACATCAAATGTGAACGGAGCCTTGATTTCCTTGATGGCATTCCAGAGAAAACCCAAGATCACTGTCTCAAGTCTAGAGGGATCCTGAGGTCACTGTAGCAACACGAAAGGGCTCCGTGGACCCCAAATCAACTCGACATGAGAGCTTAGTCCCTGGCTTCAACTAAAGAGGAATACCAACTTTCAACCAGCACCTAGAGAGGAGGCATCTCTCAGCTACAGGTATCTGAGAGGGACCCTGAATTTGTGGCCTCAAGTGGAATGGACACTGAGATGCTCTGACTCGAAGTAAGGCCGGATATCCCAACAGTGAATTGAATGCAGGCTCGTCTTGCATCTCCCAAGACGAAGGGATGTCTGAATCCCCTTTGGAGACAACAGAGAAAGACCTAGTTCTCCGCCTCATCGCGACCGGAGTCCTCACATCCTTTGAAAACTCGAGAGATCCACGGCGATCAATGCTTCCAAAGGAGACGATGCCTGACTCCGCTTGAAAATGGATAGGAGTCCCTGGATCCCTGTGGCACGTGGAAAGGGACCCTGGGTCTCCCGCCTCATGTGGAGACGCCTCCCAATTGCCATGCCAAGACTCGAGGAGAATCCCGAGGTGTCCCTCGCACCTAGGCAGGAGTCCTGACGTCGCTGAACAAACACGTGTCTGGAAGGGCCCTCCCCGTCGTAACTCGAGAATATACCCCAGGTTCCGGCCGCACCTCGAGAAAAACCATGAGACTTCCCCCTCGCCGCGATATGAGGCCTGATTCCCCTGCACTGCGTACAGAGCAATTCCGTGTTCCACATCAAACGTGAAAGGAGCCTTGATTTCCTTGATGCCACTCCAGAGAAAACCCAAGATCACTGTCTCAAGGCTAGAGGGATCCTGAGGTCACTGGAGCAACACGAATGGGCTGAGTGGACCCCAAATCAACTCGAGATGAGAGCTTAGTCCCTGGCATAGACTCAAGAGGAATACCAACTTTCCACAAGCACCTCAAGACGAGGCTTCTCTCAGCTACAGGTATGGGAGAGGGACCCTGAGTTTGTGGCCTCAAGTGAAATGGACACCGAGATACTCTGACTCGAAGTAAGGCCGGATATCCCTGCAGTGAATTGAATGCAGGCTCGTCTTGCATCTCCCAAGACGAAGGGATGTCTGAATCCCCTGTGGAGACTACAGAGAAAGACCTAGTTCTCCGCCTCATCGAGGCCGGAGGCCTCACATCCTTTGAAAACTCTAGAGGTCCGCAGAGATCAATGCTTCCAAAGGAGACGATGCCTGACTCCTCTTGAAAATGGATAGGAGTTCCAGGACTCCTGTGGAACTTGGAAAGGGACCCTTGGTATCCCGCCTCACGTGGAGACGCGTCCCAATTGCCATGCCAAGACTCGAAGAGAATACCGATGTGCCCCTAGCACCTAGGCAGGAGTCCTGACGTCGCTGAACAAACACGTGTCTGGAAGGGCCCTTCCCTTCTAACTCGAGTATATATCCCAGGGTCCGTCCGCAACTCAAGAAAAACCATGAGACTTCCCATTCGCCCCGAGATGAGGCCCGATTCCCTTGCACTGGGTGCAGAGCAATACCGTGTTCCACATCAAATGTGAACGGAGCCTTGATTTCCTTGATGGCACTCCAGAGAAAACCCAAGATCACTGTCTCAAGTCTAGAGCGATCCTGAGGTAACTGGAGCAATACGAAAATGCTCCGTGGACCCTAAATCAACTCGAGATGAGAGCTTAGTCCCTGGCTTTGACCCAGGAAGAATACCAACTTTCCACAAGCACCACAAGAGGAGGCTTCTCTCAGCTACAGTTATGTGAGAGGGACCGTGAGTTTGTGGCCTCAAGTGGAATGGACACCGAGATGCTCTGACTCGAAGTAAGGCCGGATATCCCTGCAGTGAATTGAATGCAGGCTCGTCTTGCATCTCCCAAGACGAAGGGATATCTGAATCACCTGTGGAGACCACAGAGAAAGACCTAGTTCTCCGCCTCATCGCGACCGGAGGCCTCACATCCTTTGAAAACTCGAGAGGTCCGCAGATATCAATGCTTCCAAAGGAGACGATGCCTGACTCCTCTTGAAAATGGATAGGAGTCCCAGGAGGCCTGTGGAACGTGGAAAGGGACCCTGTGTCTCCGGCCTCACGTGGAGACGCGTCCCAATTGCCATGCCAAGACTCGAGGAGAAGCCCGAGGTGTCCCTTGCACCTAGGCAGGAGTCCTGACGTCGCTGAACAAACACGTGTCTGGAAGCGCCCTCCCCGTGGTAACTCGAGAATATACACCAGGTTCGGTCCGCAACTCGAGAAAAACCAAGAGACTTCACCCTCGCCGCGAGATGAGGCCCGATTACCCTGCACTGCGTGCTGAGTAATTCCGTATTCCACATCAAACGTGAAAGGAGCCTTGATTTCCTTGATGGCACTCCAGAGAAAACCCAAGATCACTGTCTCAAGTCTAGAGGAATCCTGAGGTAACTGGAGCAACACGAAAATGCTCCGTGGACCCCAAATCAACTCGAGATGAGAGCTTAGTCCCTGGCTTCAACTAAAGAGGAATACCAACTTTCCACAAGCACCTCAAGAGGAGGCTTCTCTCAGCTACAGTTATGTGAGAGGGACCCTGAGTTTGTGGCCTCAAGTGGAATGGACACCGAGATGCTCTGACTCGAAGTAAGGCCGGATATCCCTGCAGTGAATTGAATGCAGGCTCGTCTTGCATCTCCCAAGACGAAGGGATGCCTGAATCCCCTGTGGAGACCACAGAGAAAAATCTAGTTCTCAACCTCATCGCGGCCGGAGACCTCAAATCCTTTGAAAATTCGAAAGGTCCGCGGAGATCAATGCTTGCAAAGGAGCCGATGCCTGACTCCTCTTGAAAATGGATAGGAATTCCAGGATCCCTGTGGAACTTGGAAAGGGACCCTGGGTCTCCCGCCTCACGTGGAGACGCGTCCTAATTGCCAGGCCAAAACTCGAAGAGAATCCCGAGGTGTCCCTCGCACCTAGGCAGGAGTCCTGACGTCGCTGAAAAAAACACGTGTCTGGAAGGGTCCTCCCCGTCGTAACTCGAGAATATACCCCAGGTTCCGGCCGCAACTCGAGAAAAACCATGAGGCTGCCCCCTCGCTGCGAGATGAGGCCCGATTCCCCTACACTGCGTGCAGAGGAATTCCGTGTTCCACATCAAATGTGAACGGAGCCTTGATTTCCTTGATGGCACTCCAGAGAAAACCCAAGATCACTGTCTCAAGTCTAGAGGGATCCTGAGGTCACTGGAGCAACACTAAAGGGCTCCGTCGACCCCAAATCAACTCGAGATGAGAGCTTAGTCCCTGGCTTCAACTAAAGAGGAATACCAACTTTCCACCAGCACCTCAAGAGGAGGCTTCTCTCAGCTACAGGTATCTGAGAGGGATCCTGAATTTGTGGCCTCAAGTGGAATGGACACTGAGATGCTCTGACTCGAAGTAAGGCCGGATATCCCAACAGTGAATTGAATGCAGGCTCGTCTTGCATCTCCCAAGACGAAGGGATGTCTGAATCCCCTTTGGAGACCACATAGCAAGACCTAGTTCTCCGCTCATCGCGACCGGAGTCCTCACATCCTTTGAAAATTCGAGAGATCCACGGAGATCAATGCTTCCAAAGGAGACGATGCCTGACTCCTCTTGAAAATGGATAGGAGTCCCAGGATCCCTGTGGCACGGGGAAAGGGACCCTGGGTCTCCCGCCTCATGTGGAGACGCGTCCCAATTGCCATGCCAAGACTCGAGGAGAATCCCGAGGTGTCCCTCGCACCTAGGCAGGAGTCCTGACTTCGCTGAACAAACACGTGTCTGGAAGGGCCCTCCCCGTCGTAACTCGAGAATATACCCCAGGTTCCGGCCGCACCTTAAGAAAAACCATGAGACTTCCCCCTCGCCGCGATATGAGGCCTGATTCCCCTGCACTACGTCCAGAGCAATTCCGTGTTCCACATCAAACTTGAAAGGAGCCTTGATTTCCTTGATGGCACTCCAGAGAAAACCCAAGATCACTGTCTCAAGTCTAGAGGGATCCTGAGGTCACTGGAGCAACACGAATGGGCTCAGTGGACCCCAAATCAACTCGAGATGAGAGCTTAGTCCCTGGCATCGACTCAAGAGGAATACCAACTTTCCACAAGCACCTCAAGACGAGGCTTCTCTCAGCTACAGGTATGTGAGAGGGACCCTGAGTTTGTGGCCTCAAGTGGAATGGACACCGAGATACTCTGACTCGAAGTAAGGCCGGATATCCCTGCAGTGAATTGAATGCAGGCTCGTCTTGCATCTCCCAAGACGAAGGGATGACTGAATCCCCTGTGGAGACTGCAGAGAAAGACCTAGTTCTCCGCCTCATCGCGGCCGGAGGCCTCACATCCTTTGAAAATTCTAGAGGTCCGCGGAGATCAATGCTTCCAAAGGAGACGATGCCTGACTCCTCTTGAAAATGGATAGGAGTCCCAGGATCCCTGTGGCACGGGGAAAGGGACCCTGGGTCTCCCGCCTCATGTGGAGACGCGTCCCAATTGCCATGCCAAGACTCGAGGAGAATCCCGAGGTGTCCCTCGCACCTAGGCAGGAGTCCTGACGTCGCTGAACAAACACGTGTCTGGAAGGGCCCTCCCCGTCGTAACTCGAGAATATACCCAGGTTCCGGCGGCACCTCAAGAAAAACCATGAGACTTCCCCCTCGCCGCGATATGAGGCCTGATTCCCCTGCACTACGTCCAGAGCAATTCCGTGTTCCACATCAAACTTGAAAGGAGCCTTGATTTCCTTGATGGCACTCCAGAGAAAACCCAAGATCACTGTCTCAAGTCTAGAGGGATCCTGAGGTCACTGGAGCAACACGAATGGGCTCAGTGGACCCCAAATCAACTCGAGATGAGAGCTTAGTCCCTGGCATCGACTCAAGAGGAATACCAACTTTCCACAAGCACCTCAAGACGAGGCTTATCTCAGCTACATGTATGTGAGAGGGACCCTGAGTTTGTGGCCTCAAGTGGAATGGACACCGAGATACTCTGACTCGAAGTAAGGCCGGATATCCCTGCAGTGAATTGAATGCAGGCTCGTCTTGCATCTCCCAAGACGAAGGGATGTCTGAATCCCCTATGGAGACTGCAGAGAAAGACCTAGTTCTCCGCCTCATCTCGGCCGGAGGCCTCACATCCTTTGAAAATTCTAGAGGTCCGCGGAGATCAATGCTTCCAAAGGAGACGATGTCTGACTCCTCTTGAAAATGGATAGGAGTCCCAGGAGGCCTGTGGAACGTTGAAAGGGACCCTGGGTCTCCCGCCTCACGTGGAGACGCGTCCCAATTGCCATGCCAAGACTCGAGGAGAAGCCCGAGGTGTCCCTTGCACCTAGGCAGGAGTCCTGATGTCGCTCAACAAACACGTGTCTGGAAGGGCCCTCCCCGTGGTAACTCGAGAATATACCCCAGGTTCGGTCCGTAACTCGAGAAAAACCATGAGACTTCCCCCTCGCCGCGAGATGAGGCCCGATTCCCCTACACTGCGTGCAGAGTAATTCCGTATTCCACATCAAACGTGAAAGGAGCCTTGATTTCCTTGATGGCACTCCAGAGAAAACCCAAGATCACTGTCTCAATTCTAGAGGGATCCTGAGGTCACTGGAGCAACACGAAAGGGCTCCATGGACCCCAAATCAACTCGAGATGAGAGCTTAGTCCCTGGCTTCGACTCAAGAGGATTACCAATTTTCCACAACCACCTCAAGAGGAGGCTTCTCTCAGCTACAGGTATGTGAGAGGGACCCTGAGTTTGTGGCCTCAAGTGGACTGGACACCGAGATGCTCTGACTGGAAGTAAGGCCTGATATCCCTGCAGTGAATTGAATGCAGGCTCGTCTTGCATCTCCCAAGACGAAGGGATGTCTGAATCCCCTGTGGAGACCACAGAGAAAGACCTAGTTCTTCGCCTCATCGCGACTGGAGGCCTCACATCCTTTGAAAACTCGAGAGGTCCGCGGAGATCAATGCTTCCAAAGGAGACGATGCCTGACTCCTCTTGAAAATGGATAGGAGTCCCAGGATCCCTGTGGCACGTGGAAGGGTACACTGGGTCTCCCGCCTCACGTGGAGACGCGTCCCAATTGCCATGCCAAGACTCGAGTAGAATCCCGAGGTGTCCCTTGCACCTAGGCCCGATTCCTGGCGTCGCTGAACAAACACATGTCTGGAAGGGCTCTCCCCGTCGTAACTCGAGAATATACCCCATGGTCCGTCCGCAACTCGAGAAAAACCATATGACTTCCCCCTCGCCCCGAGATGAGGCCCGATTCCGTGCACTGCGTGCAGAGCAATTCCGTGTTCCACATCAAATGTGAACGGAGCCTTGATTTCCTTGATGGCATTCCAGAGAAAACCCAAGATCACTGTCTCAAGTCTAGAGGGATCCTGAGGTCACTGTAGCAACACGAAAGGGCTCCGTGGACCCCAAATCAACTCGAGATGAGAGCTTAGTCCCTGGCTTCAACTAAAGAGGAATACCAACTTTCAACCAGCACCTAGAGAGGAGGCATCTCTCAGCTACAGGTATCTGAGAGGGACCCTGAATTTGTGGCCTCAAGTGGAATGGACACTGAGATGCTCTGACTCGAAGTAAGGCCGGATGTCCCAACAGTGAATTGAATGCAGGCTCGTCTTGCATCTCCCAAGACGAAGGGATGTCTGAATCCCCTGTGGAGACCACAGAGAAAGACCTAGTTCTTCGCCTCATCGCGACTGGAGGCCTCACATCCTTTGAAAACTCGAGAGGTCCGCGGAGATCAATGCTTCCAAAGGAGACGATGCCTGACTCCTCTTGAAAATGGATAGGAGTCCCAGGATCCCTGTGGCACGTGGAAGGGTACACTGGGTCTCCCGCCTCACGTGGAGACGCGTCCCAATTGCCATGCCAAGACTCGAGGAGAATCCCGAGGTGTCCCTCGCACCTAGGCAGGAGTCCTGACGTCGCTTAACAAAGACTAGTCTGGAAGGGCCCTCCCCGTCGTAACTCGAGAATATACCCCAGGTTCGGTCCGCAACTCGAGAAAAACCATGAGACTTCCCCCTCGCCGCGAGATGAGGCCCGATTCCCCTGCACTGCGTCCAGAGCAATTCTGTGTTCCACATCAAACGTGAAAGGAGCCTTGATTTCCTTGATGACACTCCAGGAAAACCCAAGATCACTGTCTCAAGTCTAGAGGGATAATGAGGTCACTGGAGCAACACGAAAGGGCTCCATCGACCCCAAATCAACTCGAGATGAGAGCTTAGTCCCTGGCTTCGACTCAAGAGGAATACCAACTTTCCACAAGCACCTCAAGAGGAGGCTTCTCTCAGCTACAGGTATGTGAGAGGGACCATGAGTTTGTGGCCTCAAGTGGAATGGACACCGAGATGCTCTGACTTGAAGTAAGGCCGGATATCCCTGCAGTGAATTGAATGCAGGCTCGTCTTGCATCTCCCAAGATGAAGGGATGTCTGAATCCCCTGTGGAGACAAAAGAGGAAGACCTTGTCCTCCGCCTCATCGCGACCGGAGGCCTCACATCCTTTGAAAATTCGAGAGGTCTGCGGAAATCAATGCTTCCAAAGGAGACGATGCCTGACCCTTCTTGAAAATGGATAGGAGTCCCAGGATCCCTGTGGCTCGTCGAAAGGGACACTGGGTCTCCTGCCTCACGTGGAGACGCGTCCCAATTGCCATGCCAAGACTCGAGGAGAATCCCGACGTGTCCCTCGCACCTAGGCAGGAGTCCTTATGTCGCTGAACAAACACGTGTCTGGAAGGGCCCTCCCCGTCGTAACTCGAGAATATACCCCAGCTTCCGGCCGCAACTCGAGAAAAACCATGAGACTTCCTCCTCGCCGCGAGATGAGGCCCGATTCACCTGCACTGCGTGCAGAGCAATTCCGTGTTCCACATCAAACGTGAAAGGAGCCTTGATTTCCTTGATGGCACTCTACAGAAAACCCAAGATCACTGGCTCAAGTCTAGAGGGATCCCGAGGTCACTGGAGCAACATGAAAGACTCCGTGGACCCCAATCAACTCGAGATGCGAGCTTAGTCCCTGGCTTCGACTCAACAGGAATACCAACTTTCCACAAGCACCTCAAGAGGAGGCTTCTCTCAGCAACAGGTATTTGAGAGGGACCCTGAGTTTGTGGCCTCATGTGGAATGGACACCGAGATGCTCTGATTCGAAGTAAGGCCGGATATCCCTGCAGTGAATGGAATGCAGGCTCGTCTTGCATCTCCCAAGACGAAGGGATGTCTGAATCCCCTGTGCAGACCACAGAGAAAGACCTAGTCCTCGGCCTCATCGCGACCGGAGGCCTCACATCCTTTGAAAACTCCAGAGGTCTGCGGAGATCAATGCTTCCAAAGGAGACGATGCCTGACTCCTCTTGAAAATGGATAGGAGTCCCAGGATCCCTGTGGCACGTCGAAAGGGACCCTGGGTCTCCCGCCTCACGTGGAGACGCGTCCCAATTGCCATGCCAAGACTCGAGGAGAATCCCGAGGTGTCCCTCGCACCTAGACAGTAGTCCTTATGTCGCTGAACAAACACGTGTCTGGAAGGGCCCTCCTCGTCGTAACTCGAGAATATACCCCAGGTTCCGGCCCCAACTCGAGAAAAACCATGAGACTTCCCCCTCGTCGCGAGATGAGGCCCGATTCCCCTGCACTGTGTCCAGAGCAATTCCGTGTTCCACATCAAACGTGAAAGGAGCCTTGATTTCCTTGATGGCACTACAGAGAAAACCCAAGATCACTGTCTCAAGTCTAGAGGGATCCTGAGGTCACTGGAGCAACACGAAAGGGCTCCGTGGACCCCAAATCAACTCGAGATGAGAGCTTAGTCCCTGGCTTGGACTCAAGAGGAATACGAACTGTCCACAAGCCCCTCAAGAGGAGGCTTCTCTCAGCTACAGGTATGTGAGAGGGACCCTGATTTTGTGGCCTCAAGTGGAATGGACACCGAGATGCTCTGACTCGAAGTAAGGCCGGATATGCCTGCAGTGAATTGAATGCAGGCTCGTCTTGCATCTTCCAAGACGAAGGGATGTCTGAATCCCCTGTGAAGACCAACGAGAAAGACCGAGTTCTCTGCCTCATCGCGACCGGAGGCCTCACATCCTTTGAAAACTCGAGAGGTCCGCGGAGATCAATGCTTCCAAAGGAGACGATGCCTGACTCCTCTTGAAAATGGATAGGAGTCCCAGGATCCCTGTTGCACGTGGAAAGGGAACCTGGGTCTCCCGCCTCACGTGGAGACGCGTCCCAATTGCCATGCCAAGACTCGAGGAGAATCCCGAGGTGTCCCTCGCACCTAGGCAGGAGTCCTGACGTCGCTGAACAAACACGTGTCTGGAAGGGCCCTCCCTGTCGTAACTCGAGAATATACCCCAGGTTCCGGCCGCAACTCGAAAAAGACCATGAAACTTCCCCCTTGCCGCGAGATGAGGCCCGATTCCCCTGCACTGCGTGCAGAGCAATTCCGTATTCCACATCAAAAGTGAAAGGAGCCTTGATTTCCTTGATGGCACTACAGAGAAAACCCAAGATCACTGTCTCAAGTCTAGAGGGATCCTGAGGTCACTGGAGCAAAACGAAAGGGCTCCGTGGACCCCAAATCAACTCGAGATGAGAGCTTAGTCCCTGGCTTCGAATCAAGAGGAATACCAACTTTCCACAAGCACGTCAAGAGGAGGCTTCTCTGAGCTACACGTATGTGAGTGGGACCCTGAGTTTGTGGCCTCAAGTGGAATGGACACCGAGATGCTCTGACTCGAAGTAAGGCCGGATATCCCGGCAGTGAATTGAAAGCAGGCTCGTCTTGCATCTCCCAAGACGAAGGGATGTCTGAATCCCCTGTGGAGACGACAGAGAAAGACCGAGTTCTCCGCCTCATCGAGACCGGAGGCCTCACATCCTTTGAAAACTCGAGAGGTCCGCGGAGATCAATGCTTCCAAAGGAGACGATGCCGGACTCCTCTTGAAAATGGATAGGAGTCCCAGGATCCCTGTGGCACGTGGAAAGGGACCCTGGGTCTCCCGCCTCACGTGGAAACGCGTCCCAATTGCCATGCCAAGACTCGAGGAGAATCCCGAGGTGTCCCTCGCACCTAGGCAGGAGTCCTGACGTCGCTGAACAAACACGTGTCTGCAAATGCCCTCCCCGTCCTAACTCGAGAATATACCCCACGTTCCGGCCGCAACTTGAGAAAAACCATGATACATCCCCCTTGCCGCGAGATTAGGCCCGATTCCCCTGCACTGCGTGCAGAGCAATTCCGTGTTCCACATCAAAGTGGAAAGGAGCCCTGATTTCCTTGATGGCACTCCAGAGAAAACCCAAGATCACTGTCTCAAGTCTAGAGGGATCCTGAGGTCACTGGAGCAACAGGAAACGTCTCCGTGGACCCCAAATCAACTCGAGATGAGAGCTTAGTCCCTGGCTTCGACTCAAGAAGAATACCAACTTTCCACAAGCACCTCAAGACGAGGCTTCTCTCAGCTACAGTTATGTGAGAGGGACCCTGAGTTTGTGGCCTCAAGTGGAATGGACACCGAGATGCTCTGACTCGAAGTAAGGCCGGATATCCCTGCAGTGAATTGAATGCCGGCTCGTCTTGCATCTCCCAAGACGAAGGGATGTCTGAATCCCCTCTGGAGACGACAGAGAAAGAAGTAGTCCTCCACCTCATCGCGTCCGGAGGCCTCACATCCTTTGAAAACTCGAGAGGTCCACGGAGATCAATGCTTCCAAAGGAGACGATGCCTGACTCCTTTTGAAAATGGATAGGAGTCCCAGGATCCCTATGGCACGTGGAAAGGGACCCTGGGTCTCCCGCCTCACGTGGAGACGCGTTCCAATTGCCATGCCAAGACTCGAGGAGAATCGCGAGGTGTCCCTCGCACCTAGGCAGGAGTCCTGACGTCGCTGAACAAACACGTGTCTGGAAGGGCCCTCCCCATCGTAACTCGAGAATATACCCCAGGTTGGGGCCGCAACTCGAGAAAAACCATGAGATTTCCCTCTCGCCGCGAGATGAGGACCGATTCCCCTGCACTGCGTGCAGAGCAATTCCGTGTTCGACATAAAACGTGAAAGGAGCCTTGATTTCCTTGATGGCACTCCAGAGAAAACCCAAGATCACTGTCTCAAGTCTAGAGGGATCCTGAGGTCACTGGACCAACAGGAAAGGACTCCGTGGACCCCAAATCAACTCGAGATGAGAGCTTAGTCCCTGGCTTAGACTCAAGAGGAATACCAACATTCCACAAGCAACTCAAGAGGAGGCTTCTCTCAGCTACAGGTATATTTGAGGGACCACGAGTTTGTGGCCTCAAGTGGAATGGACACCGAGATGCTCTGACTCGAAGTAAGGCCGGATATCCTTGCAGTGAATTGAATGCAGGCTCGTCTTGCATCTCCCAATACGAAGGGATGTCTGAATCCCTTGTGGAGACCACAGAGAAAGACCTATCCTCCGCCTCATCGCGACCGTAGGCCTCATATATTTTGAAAACTCGAGAGGACTGCAGAGATCAATGCTTCCAAAGGAGACTATGCCCGACTCCTCTTGAAAATGGATAGGAGTCCCAGGATCCCTGTGGCACGTGGAAAAGGTCACTGGGTCTCCCGCCTCACGTGGAGAAGCATCCCAATTGCCATGCCAAGACTCGAGGAGTTTCCCGAGGTGTCCCTTGCACCTAGGCAGGAGTCCTGACGTCGCTGAACAAACATGTGTTTGGAAGGGCCCTCCCCGTCGTAACTCGAGAATATACCCCAGGTTCCGGCCGCAACTCGAGAAAAACCATGATACTTCCCCTCGCCGCGAAATGAGGCCCGATTCCCCTGCCCTGCGTGCAGACCAATTCCGTGTTACATATCAAAAGTGAAAGGAGCCTTGATTTCCTTGATGGCACTACAGAGAAAACCCAAGATCACTGTCTCTAGTCTAGAGGGTTCCTGAGGTCACTGTAGCAACACGAAAGGGCTCCGTGGACCCCAAATCAACTCGAGATGAGAGCTTAGTCCCTGGCTTCGACTCAAGAGGAATACCAACTTTCCACAAGCACCTCAAGAGGAGGCTTCTCACAGCCACAGGTATGTGAGAGGGCCCCTGAGTTTGTGGACTCAAGTGGAATGGACAACGAGATGCTCTGACTCGAAGTAAGGCCGAATATCCCTGCAGTGAATTGAATGCAGGCTCGTCTTGCATCTCCCAAGACGAAGGGATGTCTGAATCCCCTGTGGAGACGACAGAGAAAGACCTAGTCCTCCACCTCATCGAGACCGGAGGCATCACATCCTTTCAAAATTCGAGAGGTATGCGGAGATCAATGCTTCCAAAGGAGTCGATGCCTGACTCTTCTTGAAAATGGATAGGAGTCCCAGGATCCCTGTGGCACGTGGAAAGGGACCCTGGGTCTCCCGCCTCACTTGGAGACGCATCCCAATTGCGATGCCAAGACTCGTGAAAAATCCCGAGGTGTCCCTCGCACCTAGGCAGGAGTCCTGACTTCGCTGAACAAACACGTGTCTGGAAGGGCCCTCCCCGTCGTTACTCGAGAATATACGCCAGGTTCCGGCCGCAACTCGAGAAAAACCATGAGACTTCCCCCTCGCCCCGAGATGAGGCCCGAATCCCCTGCACTGCGTGCAGAGCAATTCCGTGTTCCACATCAAACGTGAAAGGAGCCTTGATTTCCTTGATGGCACTCCAGAGAAAACCCAAGATGACTGTCTCAAGTCTAGAGGGATCCTGAGGTCACTGGAGCAACACGAAAGGGATCCGTATAACCCAAATCAACTCGAGATGAGAGCTTAGTCCCTGGCTTAGACTCAAGAGGAATACCAACTTTCCACAAGCACCTCAAGAGGAGGCTTCTCTCAGCTACAGGTATGTGAGAGGAACCCTGAGTTTGTGGCCTCAAGTGCAATGGACACCGAGATGCTCTGACTCGAAATAAGGCCGGATATCCCTTCAGTGAATTGAATGCAGGCTCGTCTTGCATCTCCCAAGACAAAGGGATGTCTGAATCCCCTGTGGAGACCACAGAGAAAGACCTAGTCCTCCGCCTCATCGTGACAGGAGGCCTCACATCCTTTGAAAATCGAGAGGTCTGCAGAGATCAATGCTTCCAAAGTAGACGATGCCTGACTCCTCTTGAAAATGGATAGGAGTCCCAGGATCCCTGTGGCACGTGGAAAGGGACACTGGGTCTCCCGCCTCACGTGGAGACGCGTCCCAATTGCCATGCCAAGACTCGAGGACAATCACGAGGTGTCCCTCGCACCTAGGCAGGTGTCCTGACGTCGCTGAACAAACACGTGTCTGGAAGGGCCCTCCCCGTCGTAACTCGAGAATATAACCCAGGTTCCGGCCGCAACTCGAGAAAAACCATGAGACTTCCCCCTCGCCGCGAGATGAGGCCCGATTCCCCTGCCCTGCGTGCAGAGCAATTCGGTATTCCACATCAAAAATGAAAGGAGCCTTAATTTCCTTGATGGCACTACAGAGAAAACCCAAGATCACTGTCTCAAGTCTAGAGGGATCCTGAGGTCACTGGAGCAACAGGAAAGGGCTCCGTGGACCCCAAATCAACTCGAGATGAGAGCTTAGTCCCCGGCTTGGACTCAAGAGGAATACGAACTTTCCACAAGCCCCTCAAGAGGAGGCTTCTCTCAGCTACAGGTATGTGAGAGGGACCCTGATTTTGTGGCATCAAGTGGAATGGACACCGAGATGCTCTGACTCGAAGTAAGGCCGGATATGCCTGCAGTGAATTGAATGCAGGCTCGTCTTGCGTCTCCCAAGACGAAGGGTTGTCTGAATCCCCTGTGGAGACCACAGAGAAAGACCTAGTTCTCCGCCTCATCGCGACCGGAGGCCTCACATCCTTTGAAAATTCGAGAGGTCCGCGGAGATCAATGCTTCCAAAGGAGAAGATGCCTGACTCTTCTTGAAAATGGATAGGAGTCCCAGGATCCCTGTGGCACGTGGAAAGGATCCCTGGGTCTCCCGCCTCACGTGGAGACGCGTCCCAATTGCCATGCCAAGACTCGAGGAGAATCCCGAGGTGTCCCTCGCACCTAGGCAGGAGTCCTGACGTCGCTGAACAAACACGTGTCTGGAAGGGCCCTCCCCGTCGTAACTCGGGAATATACCCCAGGTTGGGGCCGCAACTCGAGAAAAACCATGAGATTTCCCCCTCGCCGCGAGAAGAGGCCCGATTCCCCTGCACTGCGTGCAGAGCAATTCCGTGTTCCACATAAAACGTGAAAGGAGCCTTGATTTCCTTGATGGCACTCCAGAGAAAACCCAAGATCACTGTCTCAAGTCTAGAGGGATCCGGAGGTCACTGGACCAACAGGAAAGGACTCCGTGGACCCCAAATCAACTCGAGATGAGAGCTTAGTCCCTGGCTTAGACTCAAGAGGAATACCAACATTCCACAAGCAACTCAAGAGGAGGCTTCTCTCAGCTACAGGTATATTTGAGGGACCCCGAGTTTGTGGCCTCAAGTGGAATGGACACCGAGATGCTCTGACTCGAAGTAAGGCCGGATATCCCTGCAGTGAATTGAATGCAGGCTCGTCTTGCATCTCCCAATACAAAGGGATGTCTGAATCCCTTGTGGAGACCACAGAGAAAGACCTATCCTCCACCTCATCGCGACCGTAGGCCTCATATATTTTGAAAACTCGAGAGGACTGCAGAGATCAATGCTTCCAAAGGAGACTATGCCCGACTCCTCTTGAAAATGGATAGGAGTCCCAGGATCCCTGTGGCACGTGGAAAAGGTCACTGGGTCTCCCGCCTCACGTGGAGAAGCATCCCAATTGCCATGCCAAGACTCGAGGAGATTCCCGAGGTGTCCCTTGCACCTAGGCAGGAGTCCTGACGTCGCTGAACAAACATGTGTTTGGAAGGGCCCTCCCCGTCGTAACTCGAGAATATACCCCAGGTTCCGGCCGCAACTCGAGAAAAACCATGAGACTTCCCCTCGCCGCGAAATGAGGCCCGATTCCCCTGAACTGCGTGCAGAGCAATTCCGTGTTACATATCAAAAGTGAAAGGAGCCTTGATTTCCTTGATGGCACTACAGAGAAAACCCAAGATCACTGTCTCTAGTCTAGAGGGTTCCTGAGGTCACTGTAGCAACACGAAAGGGCTCCGTGGACCCCAAATCAACTCGAGATGAGAGCTTAGTCCCTGGCTTCGACTCAAGAGGAATACCAACTTTCCACAAGCACCTCAAGAGGAGGCTTCTCGCAGCCACAGGTATGTGAGAGGGCCCCTGAGTTTGTGGACTCAAGTGGAATGGACAACGAGATGCTCTGACTCGAAGTAAGGCCGAATATCCCTGCAGTGAATTGAATGCAGGCTCGTCTTGCATCTCCCAAGACGAAGGGATGTCTGAATCCCCTGTGGAGACGACAGAGAAAGACCTAGTCCTCCACCTCATCGAGACCGGAGGCATCACATCCTTTCAAAATTCGAGAGGTATGCGGAGATCAATGCTTCCAAAGGAGACGATGCCTGACTCTTCTTGAAAATGGATAGGAGTCCCAGGATCCCTGTGGCACGTGGAAAGGGACCCTGGGTCTCCCGCCTCACGTGGAGACGCATCCCAATTGCGATGCCAAGACTCGTGAAAAATCCCGAGGTGTCCCTCGCACCTAGGCAGGAGTCCTGACTTCGCTGAACAAACACGTGTCTGGAAGGGCCCTCCCCGTCGTTACTCGAGAATATACCCCAGGTTCCGGCCGCAACTCGAGAAAAACCATGAGACTTCCCCCTCGCCGCGAGATGAGGCCCGATTCCCCTGCACTGCGTGCAGAGCAATTCCGAGTTCCTCATCAAAAATGAAAGGAGCCTTGATTTCCTTGATGGCACTCCAGAGAAAACCCAAGATCACTGTCTCAAGTCTAGAGGGATCCTGAGGTCACTGGAGCAACACGAAAGTTCTCCGTGGACCCAAAATCAACTCGAGATGAGAGCTTAGTCCCTGGCTTCGACTCAAGAGGAATACCAACTTTCCACAAGCAGCTCAAGATGAGGCTTCTCTCAGCTAGAGGTATGTGAGAGGGACCCTGAGTTTGTGGCCTCAAGTGGAATGGACACCGAGATGCTCTGACTCGAAGTAAGGCCGGATATCCCTGCAGTGAATTGAATGCAGGCTCGTCTTGCATCTCCCAAGACGAAGGGATGTCTGAATCCTCTGTGGAGACCACAGAGAAAGACCTAGTCCTCCGCCTCATCGCGACCGGAGGCCTCACATCCTTTGAATACTCGAGACGTCCGCGGAGATCAATGTTTCCAAAGGAGACGATGCCTGACTCCTCTTGAAAATGGATAGGAGTCCCAGGATCCCTGTGGCACGTGGAAAGGGAACCTGGGTCTCCCGCCTCACGTGGAGACGCGTCCAAATTGCCATGCCAAGACTCGAGGAGAATCCCTAGGTGTCCCTCGCACCTAGGCAGGCGTCCTGACGTCGCTGAACAAACCCGTGTCTGGAAGGGCCCTCCCCGTCGTTACTCGAGAATATACCCCAGGTTCCGGCCGCAACTCGAGAAAAACCATGAGACTTCCCCCTCCCCGCAGGATGAGGCCCGATTCCCCTGCACTGCGTGCAAACCAATTCCGTGTTCCACATCAAACGTGAAAGGAGCCTTGATTTCCTTAATGGCACTCCAGAGAAAACCCAAGATCACTGTCTGAAGTCTAGAGGGATCCTGAGGTCACTGAAGCAACACGAAAGGGCTCCGTGGACCCCAAATCAACTCGAGATGAGAGCTTAGTCCCTGGCTTCGACTCAAGAGGAATATCAACTTTCCACAAGCACCTCAAGAGGAGGCTTCTCTCAGCTACAGGTATGTGAGAGGGCCCATGAGTTTGTGGTCTCAAGTGGAATGGACACCGAGATGCTCTGACTCGAAATAAGGCCGAATATCCCTGCAGTGAATTGAATGCAGGCTCGTCTTGCATCTCCCAAGACGAAGGGATGTCTGAATCCCCTGTGGAGACGACAGAGAAAGACCTAGTCCTCCACCTCATCGAGACCGGAGGCATCACATCCTTTCAAAATTCGAGAGGTATGCGGAGATCAATGCTTCCAAAGGAGTCGATGCCTGACTCTTCTTGAAAATGGATAGGAGTCCCAGGATCCCTGTGGCACGTGGAAAGGGACCCTCGGTCTCCCGCCTCACGTGGAGACGCATCCCAATTGCCATGCCAAGACTCGTGAAAAATCCCGAGGTGTCCCTCGCACCTAGGCAGGAGTCCTGACTTCGCTGAACAAACACGTGTCTGGAAGGGCCCTCCCCGTCGTTACTCGAGAATATAACCCAGGTTCCGGCCGCAACTCGAGAAAAACCATGAGACTTCCCCCTCGCCGCGAGATGAGGCCCGATTCCCCTGCACTGCGTGCAGAGCAATTCCGAGTTCCACATCAAAAATGAAAGGAGCCTTGATTTCCTTGATGGCACTCCAGAGAAAACCCAAGATCACTGTCTCAAGTCTAGAGGGATCCTGAGGTCACTGGAGCAACACGAAAGTTCTCCGTGGACCCAAAATCAACTCGAGATGAGAGCTTAGTCCCTGGCTTCGACTCAAGAGGAATAACAACTTTCCACAAGCACCTCAAGAGGAGGCTTCTCTCAGCTAGAGGTATGTGAGAGGGACCCTGAGTTTGTGGCCTCAAGTGGAATGGACACCGAGATGCTCTGACTCGAAGTAAGGCCGGATATCCCTGCAGTGAATTGAATGCAGGCTCGTCTTGCATCTCCCAAGACGAAGGGATGTCTGAATCCTCTGTGGAGACCACAGAGAAAGACCTAGTCCTCCGCCTCATCGCGACCGGAGGCCTCACATCCTTTGAAAACACGAGACGTCCGCAGAGATCAATGTTTCCAAAGGAGACGATGCCTGACTCCTCTTGAAAATGGATAGGAGTCCCAGGATCCCTGTGCCACGTGGAAAGGGAACCTGGGTCTCCCGCCTCACGTGGAGACACGTCCAAATTGCCATGCCAAGACTCGAGGAGAATCCTGAGGTGTCCCTCGCACCTAGGCAGGAGTCCTCACGTCGCTGAACAAACCCGTGTCTGGAAGGGCCCTCCCAGTCGTTACTCGAGAATATACCCCAGGTTCCGGCCGCAACTCGAGAAAAACCATGAGACTTCCCCCTCCCCCCAGGATGAGGCCCGATTCCCCTGCACTGCGTGCAGACCAATTCCGTTTTCCACATCAAACGTGAAAGGAGCCTTGATTTCCTTAATGGCACTCCAGAGAAAACCCAAGATCACTGTCTGAAGTCTAGAGGGATCCTGAGGTCACTGTAGCAACACGAAAGGGCTCCGTGGACCCCAAATCAACTCGAGATGAGAGCTTCGTCCCTGGCTTCGACTCAAGAGGAATACCAACTTTCCACAAGCACCTCAAGAGGAGGCTTCTCTCAGCTACTGGTATGTCAGAGGGACCCTGAGTTTGTGGCCTCAAGTGGAATGGACACCGAGATGCTCTGACTCGAAGTAAGGCCGGATATCCCTGCAGTGAATTGAATGCAGGCTCGTCTTGCATCTCCCTAGACGAAGGGTTGTCTGAATCCCCTGTGGAGACCACAGAGAAAGACCTAGTCCTCCGCCTCAACGCGACCGGAGGCCACACATCCTTTGAAAACTCGAGAGGTCCGCGGAGATCAATACTTCCGAAGGAGACGATGCCGGACTCCTCTTGAAAATGGATAGGAGTCCCAGGATCCCTGTGGCACGTGGAAAGGGACCCTGGGTCTCCCGCCTCACGTGGAGACGCCTCCCAATTGCCATGCCAAGTCTCGAGGAGAATCCCGAGGTGTCCCTCGCACCTAGGCAGGAGTCCTGACGTCGCTGAAAAAACACGTGTCTGGAAGGGCCCTCCCCGTCGTAACTCAAGAATATACCCCAGGATCCGGCCACAACTCGAGAAAAACCAAGAGATTTCCCCCTCGCTGCGAGTTGAGGCCCGATTCCCCTGCACTGCGTGCAGAGCAATTCCGTGTTCCACATCAAACGTGAAAGGAGCCTTGATTTCCTTGATGGCACTCCAGAGAAAACCCAAGATGACTGTCTCAAGTCTAGAGGGATCCTGAGGTCACTGGAGCAACAGGAAAGGGATCCGTATAACCCAAATCAACTCGAGATGAGAGCTTAGTCCCTGGCTTAGACTCAAGAGGAATACCAACTTTCCACAAGCACCTCAAGAGGAGGCTTCTCTCAGCTACAGGTATGTGAGAGGAACCCTGAGTTTGTGGCCTCAAGTGCAATGGACACCGAGATGCTCTGACTCGAAATAAGGCCGGATATCCCTGCAGTGAATTGAAAGCAGGCTCGTCTTGCATCTCACAAGATGAAGGGTTGTCTGAATCCCCTGTGGAGACCACAGAGAAAGACCTAGTCCTCCGCCTCATCGTGACCGGAGGCCTCACATCCTTTGAAAACTCGAGAGGTCTGCAGAGATCAATGCTTCCAAAGGAGACGATGCCTGACTCCTCTTGAAAATGGATAGGAGTCCCAGAATCCCTGTGGCACATGGAAAGGGACCCTGGGTCTCCCGCCTCACGTGGAGACGCGTCCCAATTGCCATGCCAAGACTCGAGGAGAATCCCGAGGTGTCCCTCGCACCTAGGCAGGAGTCCTGACGTCGCTGAACAAACACGTGTCTGGAAGGGCTCTCCCCGTCGTAACTCGAGAATATAAACCAGGTTCCGGCCGCAACTCGAGAAAAACCATGAGACTTCCCCCTCCCCCCAGGATGAGGCCCGATTCCCCTGCACTGCGTGCAGACCAATTCCGTTTTCCACATCAAACGTGAAAGGAGCCTTGATTTCCTTAATGGCACTCCAGAGAAAACCCAAGATCACTGTCTGAAGTCTAGAGGGATCCTGAGGTCACTGTAGCAACACGAAAGGGCTCCGTGGACCCCAAATCAACTCGAGATGAGAGCTTCGTCCCTGGCTTCGACTCAAGAGGAATACCAACTTTCCACAAGCACCTCAAGAGGAGGCTTCTCTCAGCTACTGGTATGTCAGAGGGACCCTGAGTTTGTGGCCTCAAGTGGAATGGACACCGAGATGCTCTGACTCGAAGTAAGGCCGGATATCCCTGCAGTGAATTGAATGCAGGCTCGTCTTGCATCTCCCTAGACGAAGGGTTGTCTGAATCCCCTGTGGAGACCACAGAGAAAGACCTAGTCCTCCGCCTCAACGCGACCGGAGGCCACACATCCTTTGAAAACTCGAGAGGTCCGCGGAGATCAATACTTCCGAAGGAGACGATGCCGGACTCCTCTTGAAAATGGATAGGAGTCCCAGGATCCCTGTGGCACGTGGAAAGGGACCCTGGGTCTCCCGCCTCACGTGGAGACGCCTCCCAATTGCCATGCCAAGTCTCGAGGAGAATCCCGAGGTGTCCCTCGCACCTAGGCAGGAGTCCTGACGTCGCTGAAAAAACACGTGTCTGGAAGGGCCCTCCCCGTCGTAACTCAAGAATATACCCCAGGATCCGGCCACAACTCGAGAAAAACCAAGAGATTTCCCCCTCGCTGCGAGTTGAGGCCCGATTCCCCTGCACTGCGTGCAGAGCAATTCCGTGTTCCACATCAAACGTGAAAGGAGCCTTGATTTCCTTGATGGCACTCCAGAGAAAACCCAAGATGACTGTCTCAAGTCTAGAGGGATCCTGAGGTCACTGGAGCAACAGGAAAGGGATCCGTATAACCCAAATCAACTCGAGATGAGAGCTTAGTCCCTGGCTTAGACTCAAGAGGAATACCAACTTTCCACAAGCACCTCAAGAGGAGGCTTCTCTCAGCTACAGGTATGTGAGAGGAACCCTGAGTTTGTGGCCTCAAGTGCAATGGACACCGAGATGCTCTGACTCGAAATAAGGCCGGATATCCCTGCAGTGAATTGAAAGCAGGCTCGTCTTGCATCTCACAAGATGAAGGGTTGTCTGAATCCCCTGTGGAGACCACAGAGAAAGACCTAGTCCTCCGCCTCATCGTGACCGGAGGCCTCACATCCTTTGAAAACTCGAGAGGTCTGCAGAGATCAATGCTTCCAAAGGAGACGATGCCTGACTCCTCTTGAAAATGGATAGGAGTCCCAGAATCCCTGTGGCACATGGAAAGGGACCCTGGGTCTCCCGCCTCACGTGGAGACGCGTCCCAATTGCCATGCCAAGACTCGAGGAGAATCCCGAGGTGTCCCTCGCACCTAGGCAGGAGTCCTGACGTCGCTGAACAAACACGTGTCTGGAAGGGCTCTCCCCGTCGTAACTCGAGAATATAAACCAGGTTCCGGCCGCAACTCGAGAAAAACCATGAGACTTCCCCCTCGCCGCTGGATGAGGCCCGATTCCCCTGCACTGCGTGCAGAGCAATTCCGTGTTCCACATCAAACGTGAAAGGAGCCTTGATTTCCTTGATGGCACTCCAGAGAAAACCCAAGATCACTGTCTCAAGTCTAGAGGGATCCTGAGGTCACTGGAGCAACACGAAAGGGCTCCGTGGACCCCAAATCAACTCGAGATGAGAGCTTAGTCACTGGCTTCGACTCAAGAGGAATATCAACTTTCCACAAGCACCTCAAGAGGAGGCTTCTCTCAGCTACAGGTATGTGAGAGGGCCCATGAGTTTGTGGTCTCAAGTGGAATGGACACCGAGATGCTCTGACTCGATGTAAGGCCGGATATCCCTGCAGTGAATTGAATGCAGGCTCGTCTTGCATCTCCCAAGACGAAGCGATGTCTGAATCCCCTGTGGAGACCACAGAGAAAGACCGAGTTGTCTGCCTCATCGCGACCGGAGGCCTCACATCCTTTGAAAACTCGAGAGGTCCGCGGAGATCAATACTTCCAAAGGAGACGATGCCTGACTCCTTTTGAAAATGGATAGGAGTCCCAGGATCCCTGTGGCACGTGGAAAGGGACCCTGGGTCTCCCGCCTCACGTGGAGACGCGTCCAAATTGCCATGCCAAGACTCGAGGAGAATCCCGAGGTGTCCCTCGCACCTAGGCAGGAGTCCTGACGTCGCTGAACAAACCCGTGTCTGGAAGGGCCCTCCCCGTCGTTACTCGAGAATATACCCCAGATTCCGGCCGCAACTCGAGAAAAACCATGAGACTTCCCCCTCCCCGCAAGATGAGGCCCGATTCCCCTACACTGCGTGCAGACCAATTCCGTGTTCCACATCAAATGTGAAAGGAGCCTTGATTTCCTTAATGGCACTCCAGAGAAAACCTAAGATCACTGTCTCAAGTCTAGAGGGATCCTGAGGTCACTGTAGCAACACGAAAGATCTCCGTGGACCCCAAATCAACTCGAGATGAGAGCTTAGTCCCTGGCTTCGACTCAAGAGGAATACCAACTTTCCACAAGCACCTCAAGAGGAGGCTTCTCTCAGCTACTGGTATGTCAGAGGGACCCTGAGTTTGTGGCCTCAAGTGGAATGGACACCGAGATGCTCTGACTCGAAGTAAGGCTGGATATCCCTGCAGTGAATTGAATGCAGGCTCGTCTTGCATCTCCCAAGACGAAGGGTTGTCTGAATCCCCTGTGGAGACCACAGAGAAAGACCTAGTCCTCCGCCAAATCGCGACCGGAGGCCTCACATCCTTTGAAAACTCGAGAGGTCCTCGGAGATCAATACTTCCCAAGGAGACGATGCCTGACTCTTCTTGAAAATGGATAGGAGTCCCAGGATCCCTGTGGCACGTGGAAAGGGACCCTGGGTCTCCCGCCTCACGTGGAGACGCGTCCCAATTGCCATGCCAAGACTCGAGGAGAATCCCGAGGTGTCCCTCGCACCTAGGCAGGAGTCCTGACGTCGCTGAACAAACACGTGTCTGGAAGGGCCCTACCCGTCGTAACTCGAGAATATACCCCAGTTTCCGGCCGCAACTCGAGAAAAACCATGAGACCTCCCCCTCGCCGCGAGATGAGGCCCGATTCCCCTGCACTGCGTGCAGAGCAATTCCGTGTTCCACATCAAACGTGAAAGGAGCCTTGATTTCCTTGATGGCACTCCAGAGAAAACCCAAGATCATTGTCTCAAGTCTAGAGGGATCCTGAGGTCACTGGAGCAACACGAATGGGCTCCGTGGACCCCAAATCAACTCGAGATGCGCGCTTAGTCCCTGGCTTCGACTCAAGAGGAATACCAACTTTCCACAAGCACCTCAAGTGAAGGCTTCTCTCAGCTACAGGTATGTGAGAGGGACCCTGAGTTTGTGGCGTCAAGTGGAATGGACACCGAGATGCTCTGACTCGAACTAAGGCCGGATATCCCTGCAGTGAATTGAAACCAGGCTCGTCTTGCATCTCCCAAGATGAAGGTATGTCTGAATCCCCTGTGGAGACATCAGAGAAAGACCTAGTCCTCCGCCTCATCGCGACCGGAGGCCTCACATCCTTTGAAAACTCGAGAGGTCCACAGAGATCAATGCTTCCAAAGGAGACGATGCCTGACTCCTCTTGAAAATGGATAGGAGTCCCAGGATCCCTGTGGCACGTGGAAAGGGACCCTGGGTCTCCCGCCTCACGTGGAGACGCGTCCCAATTGCCATGCCAAGACTCGAGGAGTATCCCGAGGTGTCCCTCGCAACTAGGCAGGAGTCCTGACGTTGCTGAACAAATACGTGTCTGGAAGGACCCTCCCCGTCGTAACACGAGAATATACCCCAGGTTCCGGCCGCAACTCGAGGAAAACCATGAGACTTCCCCCTCGCAGTGAGATGAGGCCCAATTCCCCTGCACTGCGTGCAGAGCAATTCCGTGTTCCACATCAAACGTGAAAGGAGCCTTGATTTCCTAATGACACTCCAGAGAAAACCCAAAGTCACTGTCTCAAGTCTAGAGGGATCCTGAGGTCACTGGAGCAACACGAAAGAGCTCCGTGGACCCCAAATCAACTCGAGATGAGAGCTTAGTCCCTGGCTTCGACTCAAGAGGAATACCAACTTTCCACACGCACCTCAAGAGGAGGCTTCTCTCAGCTACAGGTATGTGAGTGGGACCCTGAGTTTGTGGCCTCAAGTGGAATGGACACCTAATAGTTCTGACTCGAAATAAGGCCAGATATCCTTGCAGTGAATTGAATGCATGCTCGTCTTACATCTGCCAAGACGAAGGGATGTCTGAATCCCCTGTGGAGACCACAGAGAAAGACCTAGTTCTCCGCCTCATCGCAACCGGAGGCCTGACATCCTTTGAAAACTCGAGAGGTCCGCAGAAAACAATGCTTCCAAAGGAGACGATGCCTGACTCCTCTTGAAAATGGATAGGAGTCCCAGGATCCCTGTGGCATGTGGAAAGGGACACTGGGTCTCCCGCCTCACGTGGAGACGCGTCCCAATTGCCATGCCAAGACTCGAGGAGAATCCCGAGGTGTCCCTCGCACCTAGGGAGGAGTTATCATGTCGCTGAACAAACCCGTTTCTGGAAGGGCCCTCCCCATTGTAACTCGAGAATATACCCCACGTTCCGGCAGCATCTCGAGAAAAACCATGAGACTTTCCCCTCGCTGCGAGATGAGGCCCGATTCCCCTGCACTGTGTGCAGAGCAATTCCGTGTTCCACATCAAACTTGAAAGGAGGCTTGATTTCCTTGATGGCACTCCTGAGAAAAAGCAAGATCACTGTCTCAAGTCTAAAGGGATCCTGAGGTCACTTTAGCAACATGAAAGGGCTCCCTGTACCCCAAATCAACACGAGATGAGAGCTTAGTCCCTGGCTTCGACTCAAGAGGAATACCAACTTCCCACAAGCACCTCAAGAGGAGGCTTCTCTCAGCTACAGGTATGAGAGAGGGACCCTGAGTTTGTGGCCTCAACTGGAAAGGACACCGAAATGCTCTGACTCGAAGTAAGGCCAGATATCCCTGCAGTGAATTGAATGCAGGCTCGTCTTACATCTCCCAAGACGAAGGGATGTCTGAATCCCCTGTGGAGACCACAGAGAAAGACCTAGTTCTCCGCCTCATCGCAACCGGAGGCCTGACATCCTTTGAAAACTCGAGAGGTCCGCAGGAAACAATTCTTCCTAAGGAGACGATGCTTGACTCCTCTTGAAAATGGATAGGAGTCCCAGGATCCCTGTGCCACGTGGAAAGGGACTCTGGGTCTCCCGGCTCACGTGGAGACGCGTCCCAATTGCCATGCCAAGACTCGAGGAGAATCCCGAGGTGTCCCTCGGACCTAGGCAGGAGTCCTGACGTCACTGAAAAAACACGTGTCTGGAAGGGCCCTCCCCGTCGTAACTCGAGAATATGCCCCAGGTTCCGGCCGCAACTCGAGAAAAACCATTAGACTTCCCCCTCGCCGCGACATGAGGCCCGATTCCACTGCACTGCGTGCAGAGCAATTCCGTGTTCCACATCAAACGTGAAAGGAGCCTTGATTTCCTTGATGGCACTCCAGAGCAAACCCAAGATCACTTTCTCAAGTCTAGAGGGATCCTGAGGTCACTGGACCAACATGAAAAGGCTCCGTATAACCCATTTCAACTCGAGATGAGAGGTTAGTCCCTGGCTTCGACTCAAGAGGAATACCAACTTTCCACAAGCACCTCAAGAGGAGGCTTCTCTCAGCTGCAGGTATGTGAGAGTGACCCTGAGTTTGTGGCCTCAAGTGCAATGGACACCGAGATGCTCTGACTCGAAGTAAGGCCGGATATCCCTGCAGTGAATTGAATGCAGGCTCGTCTTGCATCTCCCAAGACGAAGGGATGTCTGAATCCCCTGTGGAGACCACAGAGAAAGAACTAGTCCTCCGCCTCATCGTGACCGGAGGCCTCACATCCTTTGAAAACTCGAGAGGTCTGCAGAGATCAATGCTCCCAATGGAGACGATGCCTGACTCCTCTTGAAAATGGATAGGAGTCCCAGGATCACTGTGGCACGTGGAAAGGGACACTGGGTCTCCCGCCTCATGTGGAGACGCGTCCCAAATGCCATGCCAAGACTCGAGGAGAATCCCGAGGTGTCCCTAGCACCTAGGCAGGAGTCCTGACGTCGGTGAACAAACAAGTGTCTGGAAGGGCCCTCCCCGTCGTAACTCGAGAATATACCCCAGGATCCGGCAGCAACTCGAGAAAAATCATGAGACTTCCCCATCGCCGCGAGATGAGGCCCGATTCCCCTGCCCTGCGTGCAGAGCAATTCCGTATTCCATATCAAAAATGAAAGGAGCCTTGATTTCCTTGATGGCACTCCAGGGAAAACCCAAGATCACTGTCTCAAGTCTAGAGGGATCCTGAGGTAACTGGAGCAACACGAAAGGGCTCCGTGGATCCCAAATCAACTCGAGATGAGAGCTTAGTCCCTGGCTTCAAATCGAGAGGAATACCAACTTTCCACAAGCACCTCAAGTGGAGGCTTCTCTCAGCTACAGGTATGTCAGAGGGACCCTGAGTTTGTGGCCTCAAGTGGAGTAGACACCGACATGCTCTGACTCGAACTAAGACTGGATATCCCTGCAGTGAATTGAATGCAGGCTCGTCTTGCATCTCCCAAGACGAAAGGATGTCTGAATCCCCTGTGGAGACCACAGAGAAAGACCTAGTCCTCCGCCTCATCGCGACCGGAGGCCTCACATCCTTTGAAAACTCGAGAGGTATGCGGAGATCAATGCCCCAAAGGAGACGATGCCTGACTCCTCTTGAAAATGGATAGGAGTCCCAGGATCCCTGTGGCACGTGGAAAGGGACCCTGGGTCTACCGCCTCACGTGGAGACGCATCCAAATTTCCATGCCAAGACTCCAGGAGTATCCCGAGGTGTCCCTTGCACCTAGGCAGGAGTCCTGATGTCGCTGAACAAACACGTGTCTGGAAGGGCCCTCCCCATCGTAACTCGAGAATATACCCCAGGTTCCGGCCGCAACTCGAGAAAAACCATGAGACTTCCCCCTCACCGTGAGATGAGGCCCGATTCCCCTGCAATGCGTGCAGAGCAATTCCGTGTTCCACATCAAACGTGAAAGGAGCCTTGATTTTCTTGATGGCACTCCAGAGAAAACCCAAGATCACTGTCTCAAGTCTAGAGGGATCCTGAGGTCACTGGAGCAACACGAAATGGCTCCGTGGACCCCAAATCAACTCAAGATGAGAGCTTAGTCCCTGGCTTCGACTCAAGAGGAATACCAACTTTCCACAAACACCTCAAGAGGAGGCTTCTCTCAGCTAAAGGTATGTGAGAGGGACCCTGAGTTTGTGGCCTCAAGTGGAATGGACACCGAGATGCTCTGACTCGAATTAAGGCCGGATATCCCTGCAGTGAATTGAATGCAGGCTCGTCTTGCATTTCCCAAGACGAAGGGATGTCTGAATCCCCTGTGGAAACGACAGAGGAAGACCTAATTCTCCGCTTCATCGCGACCGGAGTCCTCACATCCTTTGAAAACTCGAGAGGTTCGCGGAGATCAATGCTTCCAAAGGAGACGATGCCTGACTCCTCTTGAAAATGGATAGGAGTCCCAGGAGCCGTGTGGCACGTGGAAAGGGACCCTGGGTCTTCCGCCTCACGTGGAGACGCGTCCCAATGGCCATGCCAAGACTCGAGGAGAATCTCGAGGTGTCCCTCGCACCTAGGCAGGAGTCCTGACGTCGCTGAACAAACACGTGTCTGGAAGGGCCCCCCCCCGTCGTAACTCAAAAATATACCCCAGGTGCTGGGCACAAGTGGCGAAAAACCATGAGACTTCCCCCTCGCCGCGAGATGAGGCCCGATTCCCCTGCACTGCGTGCAGAGCAATTCCTTGTTCCACATCAAACGAGAAAGGAGCCTTGATTTCCTTGATGGCACTCCAGAGAAAACAAAAGATCACTGTCTCAAGTCTAGAGGGATCCTGAGGTCACTGTAGCAACACGAAAGGGCTCCGTGGACCCCAAATCAACTCGAGATGAGAGCTTCGTCCCTGGCTTCGACTCAAGAGGAATTTCATCTTTCCACAAGCACCTCAAGAGGAGTCTTCTCTCAGCCACAGGTATGTGACAGGGACCCTGAGTTTGTGGCCTCATGTGGAAGGGACAACGAGATGCACTGATTCGAAGTAAGGCCGGAGATCCCAGCAGTGAATTGAATGCAGGCTCGTCTTGCATCTCCCACGACGAAGGGATGTCTGAATCCCCTGTGGAGACCACAGAGAAAGACCTAGTTCTCCGCCTCATCGGGACCGGAGGCCTCACATACTTTGAAAACTCGAGAGGTTCGCGGAGATCAATGCTTCCAAAGGAGACGATGCCTGACTCCTCTTGAAAATGGATAGGAGTCCCAGGAGCCGTGTGGCATGTGGAAAGTTACACTGGGTCTCCCGCCTCACGTGGAGACGCGTCCCAATTGCCATGCCAAGACTCGAGGAGAATCCCGAGGTGTCCTCGCACCTAGGCAGGAGTCCTGACGTCGCTGAACAAACACGTGTCTGGAAGGGCCCTCCCCGTCGTAACTCGAGAATATACCCCAGGTTCCGGCCGCAACTGGAGAAAAACCGTGAGACTTCCCCCGCGCCGCGAGATGAAGCCCGATTCCCCTGCACTGCGTGCAGAGCAATTCCGTGTTCCACATCAAACGAGAAAGGAGCCTTGATTTCCTTGATGGCACTCCAGAGAAAACCCAAGATCACTGTCTCAAGGCTAGAGGGATCCTGAGGTCACTGTAGCAACACGAAAGGGCTCCATGGACCCCAAATCAACTCTAGATGAGAGCTTATTCCCTGGCTTCGACTCAAGAGGAATACCAACTTTCCACAAGCACCTCAAGAGGAGGCTTCTCTTAGCTACAGGTATGTGAGAGGGACCCTTAGTTTGTGGCCTCAAGTGGAATGGACACCGCGATGCTCTGACTCGAATTAAGGCCGGATATCCCTGCAGTGAATTGAATGCAGGCTCGTCTTGCATCTCCCAAGACGAAGGAATGTCTGAATCCCCTGTGGAGACGACAGAGAAAGACCTAGTCCTCTGCCTCATCGCGACTGGAGACATCACATCCTTTGAAAAATCGAGAGGTCCGCGGAGATCAATGCTTCCAAAGGAGATGATGCCTGACTCCTCTTGAAAATGGATAGGAGTCCCAGGATCCCTGTGCCACGTGGAAAGGGACCCTGGGCCTCCCGCCTCACGTGGAGACGCGTCCCAATTGCCATGCCAAGACTCGAGGAGAATACCGAGGTGTCCCGCACACCTAGGCAGGAGTACTGACGTCGCTGAACAAACACGTGTCTGGAAGGGCCCTCCCGGTCGTAACTCGAGAATATACCGCAGGTTCCGGCCGCAACTCGATAAAAACCATGAGACTTCCCCCTCGCTGCGAGATGAGGTCCGATTCCCCTGCACTGCGTGCAGAGCAATTCCGTGTTCCACATCAAACGTGAAAGGAGCCTTGATTTCCTTGATGGCACTCCAGAGAAAACCCAAGATCAGTGGCTCAAGTCTAGAGGGATCCTGAGGTCACTGGAGCAACACGAAAGGGCTCCGTGTATCCCAAATCAACTCGAGATGAGAGCTTAGTCCCTGGCTTCGACTCAAGAGGAATACCAACTTTCCACAAGCACCTCAAGAGGAGGCTTCTCTCAGCTACAGGTATGTGAGAGGGACCCTGAGTTTGTGGCCTCAAGTGGAATGAACACCGAGATGCTCTGACTCGAAATAAGGCTGGATATCCCTGCAGTGAATTGAATGCAGGCTCATCTTGCATCTCCCAAGACGATGGAATGTCTGCATCCCCTGTGGAGACCACAGAGAAAGGCCTAGTTCTCCGCCTCATCGCGACCGGAGGCCTCACATCCCTTGAAAACTCGAGAGGTGCGCGGAGATCAATGCTTCCAAAGGAGACGATGCCTGACTTCTCTTGAAAATGGATAGGAGTCCCAGGATCCCTGTGGCAGGTGGAAAGGGACCCTGGGTCTCCTGCCTCACGTGGACGCGTCCAATTGCCATGCCAAGACTCGAGGAGAATCCAGAGGTGTCCCTCGCACCTAGGCAGGAGTCCTGACGTCGCTGAACAAACACGTGTCTGGAAGGGCCCTCCCCGTCGTAACTCGAGAATATACCCCAGGTTCCGGCCGCAACTCGAGAAAAACCATGCGACTTCCCCATCGCCGCGAGATGAGGCCCGATTTCCCTGCGCTGCATGCAGAGCAATTCCGTGTTCCACATCAAACGTGAAAGGAGCCTTGATTTCCTTGATGGCACTCCAGGGAAAACCCAAGATAACTTTCTCAAGTCTAGAGGGATCCTGAGGTCTATGTAGCAACACGAAATGGCTCCGTGGACCCCAAATCAACTCGAGATGAGAGCTTACTTCCTGGCTTCGACTCAAGAGGAATACCAACTTTCCACAAGCACCTCAAGAGGAGGCTTCTCTCAGCTACAGGTATGTGAGAGGGACCCTGAATGTGTGGCCTCAAGTGGAATGGACACCGAGTTGCTCTGACTCGAAGTAAGGCCGGATATCCCTTCAGTGAATTTAATGCCGGCTGGTCTTGAATCTCCCAAGTCGAAGGGATGTCTGAATCCCCTGTGTAGACCACAGAGAAAGACATAGTTCTCCGCCTCATCGCGAACGGAGGCCTCACATCCTTTGAAAACTCAAGAGGTCCGCGGAGATCAATGCTTCCAAAGGAGACGATGCCTGACTCCTCTTGAAAATGGTTAGGAGTCCCAGGATCTGTGTGGCACGTGGAAAGGGACACTGGGTCTCCCGACTCACGTGGAGAGGCGTCCCAATTGCCATGCCAATACTCGAGGAGAATCCCGAAGTGTCCCTCCCAACTAGGCAGGAGTCCTGACATCGCTGAACAAACACGTGTCTGGAAGGGCCCTCCCTATCGTAATTCGAGAATATACCTCAGGTTCCGGCCGCAACTCGAGAAAAACCATGAGACTTCCCACTCGCCGTGAGATGAGGCCCGATTCCCCTGCACTGCGTGCAGAGCAATTCCGTGTTCCACATCAGACGTGAAAGGAGCTTTGATTTCCTTGATGGCACTCCAGAGAAAACCCAAGATCACTGTCTCAAGTCTAGAGGGATCCTGAGGTCACTGGAGCAACACGAAATGGCTATGTGGACCCCAAATCAACTCGAGATGAGAGCTTAGTCCCTGGCTTCGACTCAAGAGGAATACCAACTTTCCACAAGCACCTCAAGAGGAGGCTTCTCTCAGCTACAGGTATGTGAGCGGGACCCTGAGTTAGTGGCCTCAAGTGGAATGGACACCGAGATGCTCTGACTCGAAGTAAGGCCGGATATCCCTGCAGTGAATTGAATGCAGGCTCATCTTGCATCTCCCAAGACGAAGGGATGTCTGAATCCCCTGTGGAGACCACAGAGAAAGACCTAGTCCTCCGCCTCATCGAGACCGGAGGCCTCACATCCTTTGAAAACTCGAGAGGTCTGCGGAGATCAATGCTTTCAAAGGAGACGATGCCTGACTCCTCTTGAAAATGGATAGGAGTCCCAGGAACCCTGTGGCACGTGGAAAGGGACCCTGGGTCTCCCGCCTCACGTGGAGACGCGTCCCAATTGCCATGCCAAGACTCGAGGAGAATCCCAAGGTGTCCCTCGCACCTAGGCAGGAGTCCTGACGTCGCTGAACAAACACGTGTCTGGAAGGACCCTACCCGACGTAACTCGAGAATATACCTCAGGTTCCGGCCGCAACTCGAGAAAAACCGTGAGACTTCCCCCTCGCCAGGAGATGAGTCCCGATTCCGCTACACTGCATGCAGAGCAATTCCGTATCCCAGATCAAACGTGAAAAGAGCCTTGATTTCCTTGATGGCACTCCAGAGAAAACCCAAGATCACAGACTCAAGTCTAGAGGGATCCTGAGGTCACTGTAGCAACACGAAAGGGCTCTGCAGACCCAAATCAACTCGAGATGTGAGGTTAGTTCCTGGCTTCGACTCAAGAGGAATACCAACTTTCCACAAGCACCTCAGGGGAGGCTTCTCTCAGCTACAGGTATGTGAGAGGGACCCTGAGATTGTGGCCTCAAGTGGAATGAACACCGAGATGCTCTGACTCAAAGTAAGGACGGATATCCCTGCAGTGAATTGAATGCAGGCTCGTCTTGCATCTCCAAGACGAAGGGATGTCTGCATCCCCTGTGGAGACCAGAGAGAAAGACCTAGTTCTCCGCCTCATCGCTGACGGAGGGCTCACATCCTTTGAAAACTCGAGAGGCCCGCGGAGATCAATGCTTCCAAAGGAGATGATGCCTGACTCCTCTTGAAAATGGATAGGAGTCCCAGGATCCATGTGGCACGTGGAAAGGGACCCTGGGTCTCCCGCCTCACGTGGAGACGCGTCCCAATTGCCATGCCAAGACTCGAGGAGAATACCGAGGTGTCCCTCGCACCTAGGCAGGAGTCCAGACGTCGCTGAACAAACACGTGTCTGGAAGGGCCCTCCCCGTCGTAACTCGAGAATATACCGCAGGTTCCGGCCGCAACTCGAGAAAAACCATGCGACTTCCCCCTCGCCGCGAGATGAGGCCCGATTTCCCTGCGCTGCATGCAGAGCAATTCCGTGTTCCACATCAAACGTGAAAGGAGCCTTCATTTCCTTGATGGCACTCCAGAGAAAACCCAAGGTCACTGTATCAAGTCTAGAGGGATCCTGAGGTCACTGGAGCAACACGAAAGGGCTCCGTGGACCCCAAATCAACTCGAGATGAGAGCTTAGTCCCTGGCTTCGACTCAAGAGGAATACCAACTCTCCAAAAGCACCTCAAGAGGAGGCTTCTCTCAGCTACAGGTATGTGAGAGGCACCCTTAGCTTGTGGCTGCAAGTGAAATGGACACCGAGATGCTCTGACTCGAAGTAAGGCCGGATATCCCTGCAGTGAATTGAATGCAGGCTCGTCTTGCATCTCCCAAGACGAAGGGATGTCTGAATCCCCTGTGGAGACCACAGAGAAAGACCTAGTCCTCCGCCTCATCGCGACCGGAGGCCTCACATCCTTTGAAAACTCGAGAAGTCCGCGGAGATCAATGCTTCCAAAGGAGACGATGCTTGACTCCTCTTGAAAATGGATAGGAGTCCCAGGATCCCTGTGGCACGTTATAAGGGACCCTGGGTCTCCCGCCTCACGTGGAGACGCAGCCCAATTGCCATGTCAAGACTCGAGGAGAATCCCGAGGTGTCCCTCGCACCTAGGCATGAGTCCTGACGTCGCTGAACAAACACGTGTCTGGAAGGGCCCTCCCCGTCGTAACTCGAGAATATACCCCAGGTTCCGGCCGCAACTCGAGAAAAACCATGAGACTTCCCCCTCGCCGCGAGATCAGGCCCGATTCCCCTGCACTGCGTGCAGAGCAATTCCGTGTTCCACATCAAACGTGAAAGGAGCCTTGATTTCCTTGATGGCACTCCAGAAAAAACCCAAGATCACTGTCTCAAGTCTAGAGGGATCCTGAGGTCACTGTAGCAAGACGAAAGGGCTCCGTGGACCCCAAATCAACTCGAGATGAGAGCTCAGTCCCTGGCTGCGACTCAAGAGGAATACCAACTTTCCACAAGCACCTCAAGACGAGGCTTGACTCAGCTACAGGAATGTGAGAGGGACCCTGAGTTTTTGGCCTCAAGTGGAATGGACACCGAGATGCTGTGACTCGAAGTAAGGCCGGATATCCCTGCAGTGAATTGAATGCAGGCTCGTCTTGCATCTGCAAAGACGAAGGGATGTCTGAATCCCCAGTGGAGACCACAGAGAAAGACCTAGTTCTCTGCCTCATCGCGACCGGAGGCCTCACATCCTTTGAAAACTCGAGAGGTCCGCGGAGATCAATGCTTCCAAAGGAGACGATTCTTGAGCCCTTTGGAAATGGATAGGATTCCCCGGATCCCTGTGGCAAGTGCAAAGGGATCCTGGGTCTCCCGCCTCATGTGGAGACGCGACCCAAATGCCATGCCAAGACTCGAGGAGAATCCCGAGGTGTCCCTTGCACCTAGGCAGGAGTCCTGACGTCGCTGAACAAACACGTGTCTGGAAGGGCCCTCCCCGTCGTAACTCGCGAATATACCCCAGGTTCCGGCCGCAACTCGAGAAAAACCATGAGACTTCCCCCTCGCCACGAGATGAGGCCCGATTCCCCTGAACTGCATGCAGAGCAATTCCGTGTTCCACATCAAACGAGAAAGGAGCCTTGATTTCCTTGATGCCACTCCAGAGAAAACCCAAGATCACTGTCTCAAGTCTAGAGGGATCCTGAGGTCACTGGAGCAACAAAGAAGGGCTCCGTGGACCCCAAATCAACTCGAGATGAGAGCTTAGTCCCTGGCTTCGACTCAAGAGGAATACCAACTTTCCACAAGCACCTCAAGAGGAGGCTTCTCTCAGCTACAGGTATGTGAGAGGGACGCTGAGTAAGTGGCCTCAAGTGGAATGGACACCGAGATGTTCTGACTCGACATAAGGCCAGATATCCCTGCAGTGAATTGAATACCGGCTCGTCTTGCATCTCCCAAGGCGAAGGGATGTCTAAATCCCCTGTGGAGACCACAGAGAAAGACCTAGTTCTCCGACTCATCGCGACCGGAGGCCTCACATCCTTTGAAAACTCGAGAGGTCCGCGGAGATCAATGCTTCCAAAGGAGACATTGCCTGACTCCTCTTGAAAATGGATAGGAGTCCCAGGATCCCTGTGGCACGTGGAAAGGGAACATGGGTCTCCCGCCTCACGTGGAGACTCGTCCCAATTGCCATGGCAAGACTCGAGGAGAATCCCGAGTTGTCCCTCGCACCAAGGCAGGAGTCCTAACGTCGCTGAACGAACACGTGTCTGGAAGGGCCCTCCCCGTCGTAACTCGAGAATATACCCCAGGTTCCGGCTGCAACTCGAGAAAAACCATGAGACTTCCCCCTCGCCGCGAGATGAGGCCCTATTTTCCTGCACTGCGTGCAGAGAAACTCCGTGTTCCATATCAAACGTGAAAGGAGCCTTGATTTCCTTGATGGCACTCTAGAGAAAACCCAAGATCACTGTCTCAAGTCTAGAGGGATCATGAGGTCACTGTAGCAATACGAAAGGGCTCCGTGGACCCCAAATCAACTCGAGATGAGAACTTAGTCCCTGGCTTCGACTCAAGAGGAATACCAACTTTCCACAAGCACCTCAAGAGAAGGCTTCTCTCAGCTACAGGTATGTGAGAGGGACCCTGAGTTTGTGGCCTCAAGTGGAATGGACACCGAGATGCTCTGACTCGAAGTAAGCCCGGATATCCCTGCAGTGAATTGAATGCAGGCTCGTCTTGCATCTCCCAAGACGAAGGGATGTCTGAATCCCCTGTGGAGACCACAGAGAAAGACCTAGTCCTCCGCCTCATCGAGACCGGAGGCCTCACATCCTTTGAAAACTCGAGAGGTCTGCGGAGATCAATGCTTCCAAAGGAGACGATGCCTGACTCCTCTTGAAAATGGATAGGAGTCCCAGGAACCCTGTGGCACGTGGAAAGGGACCCTGGGTCTCCCGCCTCACGTGGAGACGCGTCCCAATTGCCATGCCAAGACTCGAGGAGAATCCCAAGGTGTCCCTCGCACCTAGGCAGGAGTCCTGACGTCGCTGAACAAACACGTGTCTGGAAGGGCCCTGCCCGACGTAACTCGAGAATATACCTCAGGTTCCGGCCGCAACTCGAGAAAAACCGTGAGACTTCCCCCTCGCCAGGAGATGAGTCCCGATTCCGCTACACTGCATGCAGAGCAATTCCGTATCCCAGATCAAACGTGAAAAGAGCCTTGATTTCCTTGATGGCACTCCAGAGAAAACCCAAGATCACAGACTCAAGTCTAGAGGGATCCTGAGGTCACTGTAGCAACACGAAAGGGCTCTGCAGACCCAAATCAACTCGAGATGTGAGTTTAGTCCCTGGCTTCGACTCAAGAGGAATACCAACTTTCCACAAGCACCTCAGGGGAGGCTTCTCTCAGCTACAGGTATGTGAGAGGGACCCTGAGATTGTGGCCTCAAGTGGAATGAACACCGAGATGCTCTGACTCAAAGTAAGGACGGATATCCCTGCAGTGAATTGAATGCAGGCTCGTCTTGCATCTCCAAGACGAAGGGATGTCTGCATCCCCTGTGGAGACCAGAGAGAAAGACCTAGTTCTCCGCCTCATCGCTGACGGAGGGCTCACATCCTTTGAAAACTCGAGAGGCCCGCGGAGATCAATGCTTCCAAAGGAGATGATGCCTGACTCCTCTTGAAAATGGATAGGAGTCCCAGGATCCATGTGGCACGTGGAAAGGGACCCTGGGTCTCCCGCCTCACGTGGAGACGCGTCCCAATTGCCATGCCAAGACTCGAGGAGAATACCGAGGTGTCCCTCGCACCTAGGCAGGAGTCCAGACGTCGCTGAACAAACACGTGTCTGGAAGGGCCCTCCCCGTCGTAACTCGAGAATATACCGCAGGTTCCGGCCGCAACTCGAGAAAAACCATGCGACTTCCCCCTCGCCGCGAGATGAGGCCCGATTTCCCTGCGCTGCATGCAGAGCAATTCCGTGTTCCACATCAAACGTGAAAGGAGCCTTGATTTCCTTGATGGCACTCCAGAGAAAACCCAAGGTCACTGTATCAAGTCTAGAGGGATCCTGAGGTCACTGGAGCAACACGAAAGGGCTCCGTGGACCCCAAATCAACTCGAGATGAGAGCTTAGTCCCTGGCTTCGACTCAAGAGGAATACCAACTCTCCAAAAGCACCTCAAGAGGAGGCTTCTCTCAGCTACAGGTATGTGAGAGGCACCCTTAGCTTGTGGCTGCAAGTGAAATGGACACCGAGATGCTCTGACTCGAAGTAAGGCCGGATATCCCTGCAGTGAATTGAATGCAGGCTCGTCTTGCATCTCCCAAGACGAAGGGATGTCTGAATCCCCTGTGGAGACCACAGAGAAAGACCTAGTCCTCCGCCTCATCGCGACCGGAGGCCTCACATCCTTTGAAAACTCGAGAAGTCCGCGGAGATCAATGCTTCCAAAGGAGACGATGCTTGACTCCTCTTGAAAATGGATAGGAGTCCCAGGATCCCTGTGGCACGTTATAAGGGACCCTGGGTCTCCCGCCTCACGTGGAGACGCAGCCCAATTGCCATGTCAAGACTCGAGGAGAATCCCGAGGTGTCCCTCGCACCTAGGCATGAGTCCTGACGTCGCTGAACAAACACGTGTCTGGAAGGGCCCTCCCCGTCGTAAGTCGAGAATATACCCCAGGTTCCGGCCGCAACTCGAGAAAAACCATGAGACTTCCCCCTCGCCGCGAGATGAGGCCCGATTCACCTGCACTGCGTGCAGAGCAATTCCGTGTTCCACATCAAACGTGAAAGGAGCCTTGATTTCCTTGATGGCACTCCAGAGTAAACCCAAAATCACTGTCTCAAATCTAGAGGGATCCTGAGGTCACTGGAGCAACAGGAAAGGTCTCCGTGGACCCCAAATCAACTCGAGATGAGAGCTTAGTCCCTGGCTTCGTCTCAAGAGGAATACCAACTTTCCACAAGCACCTCAAGAGGAGGCTTGTGCCAGCTACAGGTATGTGAGAGGGACCCTGAGTTTGTGGCCTCAAGTGGAATGGACACCGAGATGCTGTGACTCGAAGTAAGGCCGGATATCCCTGCCGTGAATTGAATGCAGGCTCGTCTTGCATCTCCCAAGACAAGGGATGTCTGAATGCCCTGTGGAGACCACAGAGAAAGACCTAATTGTCCGCCTCATTGCGACCGGAGGCCTCACATCCTTTGAAAACTCGAGAGGATCGCGGAGATCAGTGCTTCCAAAGGAGTCGATGCCTGACTCCTCTTGAAAATGGATAGGAGTCCCAGGATCCCTGTGGCACGTGGAAAGGGACCCTGGGTCTCCCGCCTCACGTGGAGACGCGTCCCAATTGCCATGCCAAGACTCGAGGAGAATCCCGAGGTGTCCCTCGCACCTAGGCAGGAATCCTGACGTTGCTGAACAAATAAATATCTGGAATTGCCCTCCCCGTCGTAACTCGAGAATATACCCCAGGTTCCGGCCGCAACTCGAGAAAAACCATGAGACTTCCCCCTCGCCACGAGATGAGGCCCGATTCCCCTGCACTGTGTGCAGAGCAATTCCGTGTTCCACATCAAACGTGGAAGGAGCCTTGATTTCCTTGATGGCACTCCAGAGAAAACTGATCACTGTCTCAAGTCTAGAGGGATCCTGAGGTCACTGTAGCAACAAGAAAGGGCTCCGTGGACGCCAAATCAACTCGAGATGAGAGCTTAGTCCCTGGCTTCGACTCAAGAGGAATACCAACTTTCCACAAGCACCTCAAGAGGAGGCTTCTCTCAGCTACAGGTATGTCAGAGGGCCCCTGAGTTTGTGGCCTCAAGTGGAATGGACACCGAGATGCTCTGACTCGAAGTAAGGCCGGATATCCCTGCAGTGAATTGAATGCAGGCTCGTCCCGCATCTCCCAAGACGAAGGGTTGTAGGAATCCCCTGTGGAGACCACAGAGAAAGACCTAATCCTCCGCCTCCTCGCGACCGGAGGCCTCATATCCTTTGAAAACTCTAGAGGTCCGTTGAGATCAATACTTCCGAAGGAGACGACGCCTGACTCCTCTTGAAAATGGATAGGAGTCCCAGGATATCTGTGCCACGTGGAAAGGGACCCTGGGTCTCCCGCCTCACGTGGAGACGAGTCCCAATTGCAATCCAAGACTCGAGGAGAATCCCGAGTTGTCCCTCGCACCTAGGCAGGAGTCCTGACGTCGCTGAACAAACACGTGTCTGGAAGGGTCCTCCCCGTCGTAACTCGAGAATATACCCCAGGTTCCGGCCGCAACTCGAGAAAAACCATGAGACTTCCCCCTCGCTTCGAGATGAGGCCCGATTCCACTGCACTGCGTGCAGAGCAATACCGTGTTCCACATCAACCGTGAAAGGAGCCTTGATTTCCTTGATGGCACTCCAGAGAAAACCCAAGATCACTGTCTCAAGTCTAGAGGGATCCTGAGGTCACTGGAGCAACATGAAAGGGCTCCGTGGACCCCAAATCAACTCAAGATGAGAGCTTAGTCCCTGGCTTCGACTCAAGAGGAATACCAACTTTTCACAAGCACCTCAAGAGGAGGCTTCTCTCAGCTACAGGTAAGTGAGAGGGACCCTGAGTTTGTGGCCTCAAGTGGAATGGACACTGAGATGCTCTGACTCGAAGTAAGGCCGGATATCCTGCAGTGAATTGAATGCAGCCTCGTCTTGCATCTCCCAAGACGAAGGGATGTCTGAATCCGCTGTGGACACCACAGAATAAGACCTAGTCCTCCGCCTCATCGCGACCGGAGGCCTCACATCCTTTGAAAACTCGAGAGGTCCGCGGAGATCAATGCTTCCAAAGGAGACGATGCCTGACTCTTCTTGAAAATGGATTGGAGTCCCAGGATCCCTGTGGCACGTGGAAAGGGACCCTGGGTCTCCCGCCTCACGTGGAGACGCGTCCCAATTGCCATGCCAAGACTCGAGGAGAATCCCGAGGTGTCCCTCGCACCTAGGCAGGAGTCCTGACGTCGCTGAGCAAACACGTGTCTGGAAGGGCCCTCCCCGTCGTAACTCGAGAATATACCCCAAGTTCCGGCCGCAACTCGAGAAAAACCATGAGACTTCCCCCGCGCCGCGAGATGAGGCCCGATTCCCCTGCACTGTGTGCAGAGCAATTCCGTGTTGCACATCAAACGTGAAAGGAGCCTTGATTTCCTTGATGGCACTCCAGAGAAAACCCAAGATCACTGTCTCAAGTCTAGAGGGATCCTGAGGTCACTGTAGCAACACGAAAGGGCTCTGCAGACCCAAATCAACTCGAGATGAGAGGTTAGTCCCTGGCTTCGACTCAAGAGGAATACCAACTTTCCATAAGCACCTCAGGGGAGGCTTCTCTCAGCTACAGGTATGTGAGAGGGACCCTGAGTTTGTGGCCTCAAGTGGAATGAACACCGAGATGCTCTGACTCAAAGTAAGGACGGATATCCCTGCAGTGAATTGAATGCAGGCTCGTCTTGCATCTCCAAGACGAAGGGATGTCTGCATCCCCTGTGGAGACCAGAGAGAAAGACCTAGTTCTCCGCCTCATCGCTGACGGAGGCCTCACATTCTTTGAAAACTCGAGAGGTCCGCGAGATCAATGCTTCCAAAGGAGAAGATGCCTGACTCCTATTGCAAATGGATAGGAGTCCCAGGATCCCTGTGGCACGTGGAAAGGGACCCTGGGTCTCCCGCCTCACGTGGAGACGCGTCCCAATTGCCATGAAAAGACTCGAGGAGAATCCCGAGGTGTCCCTCGCACCTAGGAAGGAGTCCTGACGTCGCTGAACAAACACGTGTCTGGAAGGGCCCTCCCCGTCGTAACTCGAGAATATACCCCAGGTTCCGGCCGCAACTCGAGAAAAACCATGCGACTTCCCCCTCGCCGCGAGATGAGGCCCGATTTACCTGCGCTGCATGCAGAGCAATTCCGTGTTCCACATCAAACGTGAAAGGAGCCTTGATTTCCTTGATGGCACTCCAGAGAAAACCCAAGATCACTGTCTCAAGTCTAGAGGGATCCTTAGGTCACTGGAGCAATACGAAAATGCTCCGTGGACCCTATATCAAGTCGAGATGAGAGCTTAGTCCCCGGCTTCGACTCAAGAGGAATACCAGCTTTCCACAAGCACCTCAAGAGAAGGCTTCTCTCAGCTACAGGTATGTGAGATTGACCCTGAGTTTGTGGCCTCAAGTGGAATGGACTCCGAGATGCTCTGACTCGAAGTAAGGCCGGATATCCTTGCAGTGAATTGAATGCAGGCTCGTCTTGCATCTCCCAAGACGAAGGGATGTCTGATTCCCCTGTGGAGACCACAGAGAAACACCTAATTCTCTGCCTCATCGCGACCGGAGGCCTCACATCCTTTGAAAACTCGAGAGGTCCGCGGAGATCAATGTTTCAAAGGAGACAATGCCTGACTCCTCTTGAAAATGGATGGGAGTCCCAGGATCCCTGTGGCACGTGGAAAGGGACCTGGGTCTCGGGCCTCACGTGGAGACGCGTCCCAATTGCCATGCCAAGACTCGAGGAGAATCCCGAGGTGTCCCTCGCACCTAGGCAGGAGTCCTGACGTCGCTGAGCAAACACGTGTCTGGAAGGGCCCTCCCCGTCGTAACTCGAGAATATACCCCAGGTTCCGGCCGCAACTCGAGAAAAACCATGAGACTTCCCCCTAGCCGCGAGATGAGGCCCGATTCCCCTGCACTGTGTGCAGAGCAATTCCGTGTTCCACATCAAACGTGAAAGGAGCCTTGATTTCCTTGATGGCACTCCAGAGAAAACCCAAGATCACTGTCTCAATTCTAGAGGGATCCTGAGGTCACTGGAGCAACACGAAAGGGCTCCGTGGACCCCAAATCAACTCGAGATGAGAGCTTAGTCCCTGGCTTCGACTCAAGAGGAATACCAACTTTCCACAAGCACCTCAAGAGGAGGCTTCTCTCAGCTACAGGTATGTGAGAGGGACCCTGAATTTGTGGCCTCAAGTGGAATGGACACCGAGATGCTCTGACTCGAAGTAAGGCCGGATATCCCTGCAGTGAATTGAATGCAGGCTCGCCTTGCATCTCCAAAGAGGAAGGGTTGTCTGAATCCCCTGTGGAGACCACAGAGAAAGACCTAGTCCTCCGCCTCATCGCGACCGGAGGCCTCACATCCTTTGAAAACTCGAGAGGTCTGCGGAGATCAATGCTTCCAAAGGAGACGATGCCTGACTCCTCTTGAAAATGGATAGGAGTCCCAGGATCCCTGCAGCACGTGGAAAGGAACACTGGGTCTCCCGCCTCACGAGGAGACGCGTCCCAATTGCCATGCCAAGACTCGAGGAGAATCCCGAGGTGTCCCTCGCACCTAGGCAGGAGTCCTGACGTCGCTGAACAAACACGTGTCTGCAAGGGCCCTCCCCGTCATAACTCGAGAATATACCCCAGGTTCCGGCCGCAACTCGAGAAAAACCATGAGACTTCCCCCTCGCCGCGAGATCAGGCCCGATTCCCCTGCACTGCGTGCAGAGCAATTCCGTGTTCCACATCAAACGTGAAAGGAGCCTTGATTTCCTTGATGGCACTCCAGAGAAAACCCAAGATCACTGTCTCAAGTCTAGAGGGATCCTGAGGTCACTGTAGCAAGACGAAAGGGCTCCGTGGACCCCAAATCAACTCGAGATGAGAGCTCAGTCCCTGGCTGCGACTCAAGAGGAATACCAACTTTCCACAAGCACCTCAAGACGAGGCTTGACTCAGCTACAGGAATGTGAGAGGGACCCTGAGTTTTTGGCCTCAAGTGGAATGGACACAGAGAAGCTCTGACTCGAAGTAAGCCCGGATATCCCTGCAGTGAATTGAATGCAGGCTCGTCTTGCATCTCCCAAGACGAAGGGATGTCTGAATCCCCTGTGGAGACCACAGAGAAAGACCTAGTCCTCCGCCTCATCGAGACCGGAGGCCTCACATCCTTTGAAAACTCGAGAGGTCTGCGGAGATCAATGCTTCCAAAGGAGACGATGCCTGACTCCTCTTGAAAATGGATAGGAGTCCCAGGAACCCTGTGGCACGTGGAAAGGGACCCTGGGTCTCCCGCCTCACGTGGAGACGCGTCCCAATTGCCATGCCAAGACTCGAGGAGAATCCCAAGGTGTCCCTCGCACCTAGGCAGGAGTCCTGACGTCGCTGAACAAACACGTGTCTGGAAGGGCCCTACCCGACGTAACTCGAGAATATACCTCAGGTTCCGGCCGCAACTCGAGAAAAACCGTGAGACTTCCCCCTCGCCAGGAGATGAGTCCCGATTCCGCTACACTGCATGCAGAGCAATTCCGTATCCCAGATCAAACGTGAAAAGAGCCTTGATTTCCTTGATGGCACTCCAGAGAAAACCCAAGATCACAGACTCAAGTCTAGAGGGATCCTGAGGTCACTGTAGCAACACGAAAGGGCTCTGCAGACCCAAATCAACTCGAGATGTGAGTTTAGTCCCTGGCTTCGACTCAAGAGGAATACCAACTTTCCACAAGCACCTCAGGGGAGGCTTCTCTCAGCTACAGGTATGTGAGAGGGACCCTGAGATTGTGGCCTCAAGTGGAATGAACACCGAGATGCTCTGACTCAAAGTAAGGACGGATATCCCTGCAGTGAATTGAATGCAGGCTCGTCTTGCATCTCCAAGACGAAGGGATGTCTGCATCCCCTGTGGAGACCAGAGAGAAAGACCTAGTTCTCCGCCTCATCGCTGACGGAGGGCTCACATCCTTTGAAAACTCGAGAGGCCCGCGGAGATCAATGCTTCCAAAGGAGATGATGCCTGACTCCTCTTGAAAATGGATAGGAGTCCCAGGATCCATGTGGCACGTGGAAAGGGACCCTGGGTCTCCCGCCTCACGTGGAGACGCGTCCCAATTGCCATGCCAAGACTCGAGGAGAATACCGAGGTGTCCCTCGCACCTAGGCAGGAGTCCAGACGTCGCTGAACAAACACGTGTCTGGAAGGGCCCTCCCCGTCGTAACTCGAGAATATACCGCAGGTTCCGGCCGCAACTCGAGAAAAACCATGCGACTACCCCTCGCCGCGAGATGAGGCCCGATTTCCCTGCGCTGCATGCAGAGCAATTCCGTGTTCCACATCAAACGTGAAAGGAGCCTTGATTTCCTTGATGGCACTCCAGAGAAAACCCAAGGTCACTGTATCAAGTCTAGAGGGATCCTGAGGTCACTGGAGCAACACGAAAGGGCTCCGTGGACCCCAAATCAACTCGAGATGAGAGCTTAGTCCCTGGCTTCGACTCAAGAGGAATACCAACTCTCCAAAAGCACCTCAAGAGGAGGCTTCTCTCAGCTACAGGTATGTGAGAGGCACCCTTAGCTTGTGGCTGCAAGTGAAATGGACACCGAGATGCTCTGACTCGAAGTAAGGCCGGATATCCCTGCAGTGAATTGAATGCAGGCTCGTCTTGCATCTCCCAAGACGAAGGGATGTCTGAATCCCCTGTGGAGACCACAGAGAAAGACCTAGTCCTCCGCCTCATCGCGACCGGAGGCCTCACATCCTTTGAAAACTCGAGAAGTCCGCGGAGATCAATGCTTCCAAAGGAGACGATGCTTGACTCCTCTTGAAAATGGATAGGAGTCCCAGGATCCCTGTGGCACGTTATAAGGGACCCTGGGTCTCCCGCCTCACGTGGAGACGCAGCCCAATTGCCATGTCAAGACTCGAGGAGAATCCCGAGGTGTCCCTCGCACCTAGGCAAGAGTCCTGACGACGCTGAACAAACACGTGTCTGGAAGGGCCCTCCCCGTCGTAAGTCGAGAATATACCCCAGGTTCCGGCCGCAACTCGAGAAAAACCATGAGACTTCCCCCTCGCCGCGAGATGAGGCCCGATTCACCTGCACTGCGTGCAGAGCAATTCCGTGTTCCACATCAAACGTGAAAGGAGCCTTGATTTCCTTGATGGCACTCCAGAGTAAACCCAAAATCACTGTCTCAAATCTAGAGGGATCCTGAGGTCACTGGAGCAACAGGAAAGGTCTCCGTGGACCCCAAATCAACTCGAGATGAGAGCTTAGTCCCTGGCTTCGACTCAAGAGGAATACCAACTTTCCACAAGCACCTCAAGAGGAGGCTTCTGCCAGCTACAGGTATGTGAGAGGGACCCTGAGTTTGTGGCCTCAAGTGGAATGGACACCGAGATGCTGTGACTCGAAGTAAGGCCGGATATCCCTGCCGTGAATTGAATGCAGGCTCGTCTTGCATCTCCCAAGACAAGGGATGTCTGAATGCCCTGTGGAGACCACAGAGAAAGACCTAATTGTCCGCCTCATTGCGACCGGAGGCCTCACATCCTTTGAAAACTCGAGAGGATCGCGGAGATCAGTGCTTCCAAAGGAGTCGATGCCTGACTCCTCTTGAAAATGGATAGGAGTCCCAGGATCCCTGTGGCACGTGGAAAGGGACACTGGGTCTCCCGCCTCACGTGGAGACGCGTCCCAATTGCCATGCCAAGACTCGAGGAGAATCCCGAGGTGTCCCTCGCACCTAGGCAGGAATCCTGACGTTGCTGAACAAATAAATATCTGGAATTGCCCTCCCCGTCGTAACTCGAGAATATACCCCAGGTTCCGGCCGCAACTCGAGAAAAACCATGAGACTTCCCCCTCGCCACGAGATGAGGCCCGATTCCCCTGCACTGTGTGCAGAGCAATTCCGTGTTCCACATCAAACGTGAAAGGAGCCTTGATTTCCTTGATGGCACTCCAGAGAAAACTGATCACTGTCTCAAGTCTAGAGGGATCCTGAGGTCACTGTAGCAACAAGAAAGGGCTCCGTGGACGCCAAATCAACTCGAGATGAGAGCTTAGTCCCTGGCTTCGACTCAAGAGGAATACCAACTTTCCACAAGCACCTCAAGAGGAGGCTTCTCTCAGCTACAGGTATGTCAGAGGGCCCCTGAGTTTGTGGCCTCAAGTGGAATGGACACCGAGATGCTCTGACTCGAAGTAAGGCCGGATATCCCTGCAGTGAATTGAATGCAGGCTCGTCCCGCATCTCCCAAGACGAAGGGTTGTAGGAATCCCCTGTGGAGACCACAGAGAAAGACCTAATCCTCCGCCTCCTCGCGACCGGAGGCCTCATATCTTTGAAAACTCTAGAGGTCCGTTGAGATCAATACTTCCGAAGGAGACGATGCCTGACTCCTCTTGAAAATGGATAGGAGTCCCAGGATATCTGTGCCACGTGGAAAGGGACCCTGGGTCTCCCGCCTCACGTGGAGACGAGTCCCAATTGCAATCCAAACTCGAGGAGAATCCCGAGTTGTCCCTCGCACCTAGGCAGGAGTCCTGACGTCGCTGAACAAACACGTGTCTGGAAGGGTCCTCCCCGTCGTAACTCGAGAATATACCCCAGGTTCCGGCCGCAATTCGAGAAAAACCATGAGACTTCCCCCTCGCTGCGAGATGAGGCCCGATTCCACTGCACTGCGTGCAGAGCAATACCGTGTTCCACATCAACCGTGAAAGGAGCCTTGATTTCCTTGATGGCACTCCAGAGAAAACCCAAGATCACTGTCTCAAGTCTAGAGGGATCCTGAGGTCACTGGAGCAACATGAAAGGGCTCCGTGGACCCCAAATCAACTCGAGATGAGAGCTTAGTCCCTGGCTTCGACTCAAGAGGAATACCAACTTTTCACAAGCACCTCAAGAGGAGGCTTCTCTCAGCTACAGGTAAGTGAGAGGGACCCTGAGTTTGTGGCCTCAAGTGGAATGGACACTGAGATGCTCTGACTCGAAGTAAGGCCGGATATCCTGCAGTGAATTGAATGCAGCCTCGTCTTGCATCTCCCAAGACGAAGGGATGTCTGAATCCGCTGTGGAGACCACAGAATAAGACCTAGTCCTCCGCCTCATCGCGACCGGAGGCCTCACATCCTTTGAAAACTCGAGAGGTCCGCGGAGATCAATGCTTCCAAAGGAGACGATGCCTGACTCTTCTTGAAAATGGATTGGAGTCCCAGGATCCCTGTGGCACGTGGAAAGGGACCCTGGGTCTCCCGCCTCACGTGGAGACGCGTCCCAATTGCCATGCCAAGACTCGAGGAGAATCCCGAGGTGTCCCTCGCACCTAGGCAGGAGTCCTGACGTCGCTGAGCAAACACGTGTCTGGAAGGGCCCTCCCCGTCGTAACTCGAGAATATACCCCAAGTTCCGGCCGCAACTCGAGAAAAACCATGAGACTTCCCCCGCGCCGCGAGATGAGGCCCGATTCCCCTGCACTGTGTGCAGAGCAATTCCGTGTTGCACATCAAACGTGAAAGGAGCCTTGATTTCCTTGATGGCACTCCAGAGAAAACCCAAGATCACTGTCTCAAGTCTAGAGGGATCCTGAGGTCACTGTAGCAACACGAAAGGGCTCTGCAGACCCAAATCAACTCGAGATGAGAGGTTAGTCCCTGGCTTCGACTCAAGAGGAATACCAACTTTCCATAAGCACCTCAGGGGAGGCTTCTCTCAGCTACAGGTATGTGAGAGGGACCCTGAGTTTGTGGCCTCAAGTGGAATGAACACCGAGATGCTCTGACTCAAAGTAAGGACGGATATCCCTGCAGTGAATTGAATGCAGGCTCGTCTTGCATCTCCAAGACGAAGGGATGTCTGCATCCCCTGTGGAGACCAGAGAGAAAGACCCAGTTCTCCGCCTCATCGCTGACGGAGGCCTCACATTCTTTGAAAACTCGAGAGGTCCGCGAGATCAATGCTTCCAAAGGAGAAGATGCCTGACTCCTATTGCAAATGGATAGGAGTCCCAGGATCCCTGTGGCACGTGGAAAGGGACCCTGGGTCTCCCGCCTCACGTGGAGACGCGTCCCAATTGCCATGAAAAGACTCGAGGAGAATCCCGAGGTGTCCCTCGCACCTAGGAAGGAGTCCTGACGTCGCTGAACAAACACGTGTCTGGAAGGGCCCTCCCCGTCGTAACTCGAGAATATACCCCAGGTTCCGGCGGCAACTCGAGAAAAACCATGCGACTTCCCCCTCGCCGCGAGATGAGGCCCGATTTCCCTGCGCTGCATGCAGAGCAATTCCGTGTTCCACATCAAACGTGAAAGGAGCCTTGATTTCCTTGATGGCACTCCAGAGAAAACCCAAGATCACTGTCTCAAGTCTAGAGGGATCCTTAGGTCACTGGAGCAATACGAAAATGCTCCGTGGACCCTATATCAAGTCGAGATGAGAGCTTAGTCCCCGGCTTCGACTCAAGAGGAATACCAGCTTTCCACAAGCACCTCAAGAGAAGGCTTCTCTCAGCTACAGGTATGTGAGATTGACCCTGAGTTTGTGGCCTCAAGTGGAATGGACTCCGAGATGCTCTGACTCGAAGTAAGGCCGGATATCCTTGCAGTGAATTGAATGCAGGCTCGTCTTGCATCTCCCAAGACGAAGGGATGTCTGATTCCCCTGTGGAGACCACAGAGAAACACCTAATTCTCTGCCTCATCGCGACCGGAGGCCTCACATCCTTTGAAAACTCGAGAGGTCCGCGGAGATCAATGCTTTCAAAGGAGACGATGCCTGACTCCTCTTGAAAATGGATGGGAGTCCCAGGATCCCTGTGGCACGTGGAAAGGGACCTGGGTCTCGGGCCTCACGTGGAGACGCGTCCCAATTGCCATGCCAAGACTCGAGGAGAATCCCGAGGTGTCCCTCGCACCTAGGCAGGAGTCCTGACGTCGCTGAGCAAACACGTGTCTGGAAGGGCCCTCCCCGTCGTAACTCGAGAATATACCCCAGGTTCCGGCCGCAACTCGAGAAAAACCATGAGACTTCCCCCTAGCCGCGAGATGAGGCCCGATTCCCCTGCACTGTGTGCAGAGCAATTCCGTGTTCCACATCAAACGTGAAAGGAGCCTTGATTTCCTTGATGGCACTCCAGAGAATACCCAAGATCACTGTCTCAATTCTAGAGGGATCCTGAGGTCACTGGAGCAACACGAAAGGGCTCCGTGGACCCCAAATCAACTCGAGATGAGAGCTTAGTCCCTGGCTTCGACTCAAGAGGAATACCAACTTTCCACAAGCACCTCAAGAGGAGGCTTCTCTCAGCTACAGGTATGTGAGAGGGACCCTGAATTTGTGGCCTCAAGTGGAATGGACACCGAGATGCTCTGACTCGAAGTAAGGCCGGATATCCCTGCAGTGAATTGAATGCAGGCTCGCCTTGCATCTCCAAAGAGGAAGGGTTGTCTGAATCCCCTGTGGAGACCACAGAGAAAGACCTAGTCCTCCGCCTCATCGCGACCGGAGGCCTCACATCCTTTGAAAACTCGAGAGGTCCGCGGAGATCAATGCTTCCAAAGGAGACGATGCCTGACTCCTCTTGAAAATGGATAGGAGTCCCAGGATCCCTGCAGCACGTGGAAAGGAACACTGGGTCTCCCGCCTCACGTGGAGACGCGTCCCAATTGCCATGCCAAGACTCGAGGAGAATCCCGAGGTGTCCCTCGCACCTAGGCAGGAGTCCTGACGTCGCTGAACAAACACGTGTCTGCAAGGGCCCTCCCCGTCATAACTCGAGAATATACCCCAGGTTCCGGCCGCAACTCGAGAAAAACCATGAGACTTCCCCCTCGCCGCGAGATCAGGCCCGATTCCCCTGCACTGTGTGCAGAGCAATTCCGTGTTCCACATCAAACGTGAAAGGAGCCTTGATTTCCTTGATGGCACTCCAGAGAAAACCCAAGATCACTGTCTCAAGTCTAGAGGGATCCTGAGGTCACTGTAGCAAGACGAAAGGGCTCCGTGGACCCCAAATCAACTCGAGATGAGAGCTCAGTCCCTGGCTGCGACTCAAGAGGAATACCAACTTTCCACAAGCACCTCAAGACGAGGCTTGACTCAGCTACAGGAATGTGAGAGGGACCCTGAGTTTTTGGCCTCAAGTGGAATGGACACAGAGAAGCTCTGACTCGAAGTAAGGCCGGATATCCCTGCAGTGAATTGAATGCAGGCTCGTCTTGCATCTGGAAAGACGAAGGGATGTCTGAATCCCCAGTGGAGACCACAGAGAAAGACCTAGTTCTCTGCCTCATCGCGACCGGAGGCCTCACATCCTTTGAAAACTCGAGAGGTCCGCGGAGATCAATGCTTCCAAAGGAGACGATTCTTGAGCCCTTTGGAAATGGATAGGATTCCCCGGATCCCTGTGGCAAGTGCAAAGGGATCCTGGGTCTCCCGCCTCATGTGGAGACGCGACCCAAATGCCATGCCAAGACTCGAGGAGAATCCCGAGGTGTCCCTCGCACCTAGGCAGGAGTCCTGACGTCGCTGAACAAACACGTGTCTGGAAGGGCCCTCCCCGTCGTAACTCGCGAATATACCCCAGGTTCCGGCCGCAACTCGAGAAAAACCATGAGACTTCCCCCTCGCCACGAGATGAGGCCCGATTCCCCTGAACTGCATGCAGAGCAATTCCGTGTTCCACATCAAACGAGAAAGGAGCCTTGATTTCCTTGATGCCACTCCAGAGAAAACCCAAGATCACTGTCTCAAGTCTAGAGGGATCCTGAGGTCACTGGAGCAACAAAGAAGGGCTCCGTGGACCCCAAATCAACTCGAGATGAGAGCTTAGTCCCTGGCTTCGACTCAAGAGGAATACCAACTTTCCACAAGCACCTCAAGAGGAGGCTTCTCTCAGCTACAGGTATGTGAGAGGGACGCTGAGTAAGTGGCCTCAAGTGGAATGGACACCGAGATGTTCTGACTCGACATAAGGCCAGATATCCCTGCAGTGAATTGAATACCGGCTCGTCTTGCATCTCCCAAGACGAAGGGATGTCTAAATCCCCTGTGGAGACCACAGAGAAAGACCTAGTTCTCCGACTCATCGCGACCGGAGGCCTCACATCCTTTGAAAACTCGAGAGGTCCGCGGAGATCAATGCTTCCAAAGGAGACATTGCCTGACTCTTCTTGAAAATGGATAGGAGTCCCAGGATCCCTGTGGCACGTGGAAAGGGAACATGGGTCTCCCGCCTCACGTGGAGACGCGTCCCAATTGCCATGCCAAGACTCGAGGAGAATCCCGAGTTGTCCCTCGCACCTAGGCAGGAGTCCTAACGTCGCTGAACGAACACGTGTCTGGAAGGGCCCTCCCCGTCGTAACTCGAGAATATACCCCAGGTTCCGGCCGCAACTCGAGAAAAACCATGAGACTTCCCCCTCGCCGCGAGATGAGGCCCTATTTTCCTGCACTGCGTGCAGAGAAACTCCGTGTTCCATATCAAACGTGAAAGGAGCCTTGATTTCCTTGATGGCACTCTAGAGAAAACCCAAGATCACTGTCTCAAGTCTAGAGGGATCATGAGGTCACTGTAGCAATACGAAAGGGCTCCGTGGACCCCAAATCAACTCGAGATGAGAACTTAGTCCCTGGCTTCGACTCAAGAGGAATACCAACTTTCCACAAGCACCTCAAGAGAGGTCTTCTCTCAGCTACAGGTATGTGAGAGGGACCCTGAGTTTGTGGCCTCAAGTGGAATGGACACCGAGATGCTCTGACTCGAAATAAGCCCGGATATCCCTGCAGTGAATTGAATGCAGGCTCGTCTTGCATCTCCGAAGACGAAGGGATGTCTGAATCCCCTGTGGAGACCACAGAGAAAGACCTAGTCCTCCGCCTCATCGAGACCGGAGGCCTCACATCCTTTGAAAACTCGAGAGGTCTGCGGAGATCAATGCTTTCAAAGGAGACGATGCCTGACTCCTCTTGAAAATGGATAGGAGTCCCAGGAACCCTGTGGCACGTGGAAAGGGACCCTGGGTCTCCCGCCTCACGTGGAGACGCGTCCCAATTGCCATGCCAAGACTCGAGGAGAATCCCAAGGTGTCCCTCGCACCTAGGCAGGAGTCCTGACGTCGCTGAACAAACACGTGTCTGGAAGGGCCCTACCCGACGTAACTCGAGAATATACCTCAGGTTCCGGCCGCAACTCGAGAAAAACCGTGAGACTTCCCCCTTGCCAGGAGATGAGTCCCGATTCCGCTACACTGCATGCAGAGCAATTCCGTATCCCAGATCAAACGTGAAAAGAGCCTTGATTTCTTTGATGGCACTCCAGAGAAAACCCAAGATCACAGACTCAAGTCTAGAGGGATCCTGAGGTCACTGTAGCAACACGAAAGGGCTCTGCAGACCCAAATCAACTCGAGATGTGAGGTTAGTCCCTGGCTTCGACTCAAGAGGAATACCAACTTTCCACAAGCACCTCAGGGGAGGCTTCTCTCAGCTACAGGTATGTGAGAGGGACCCTGAGATTGTGGCCTCAAGTTGAATGAACACCGAGATGCTCTGACTCAAAATAAGGACGGATATCCCTGCAGTGAATTGAATGCAGGCTCGTCTTGCATCTCCAAGACGAAGGGATGTCTGCATCCCCTGTGGAGACCAGAGAGAAAGACCTAGTTCTCCGCCTCATCGCTGACGGAGGCCTCACATCCTTTGAAAACTCGAGAGGTCCGCGGAGATCAATGCTTCCAAAGGAGACGATGCCTGACTCCTCTTGAAAATGGATAGGAGTCCCAGGATCCATGTGGCACGTGGAAAGGGACCCTGGGTCTCCCGCCTCACGTGGAGACGCGTCCCAATTGCCATGCCAAGACTCGAGGAGAATACCGAGGTGTCCCTCGCACCTAGGCAGGAGTCCTGACGTCGCTGAACAAACACGTGTCTGGAAGGGCCCTCCCCGTCGTAACTCGAGAATATACCGCAGGTTCCGGTCGCAACTTGAGAAATACCATGCGACTTCCCCTTCGCCGCGAGATGAGGCCCGATTCCCCTGCACTGTGTGCAGAGCAATTCCGTGTTCCACATCAAACGTGAAAGGAGCCTTGATTTCCTTGATGGCACTCCAGAGAAAACCCAAGATCACTGTCTCAAGTCTAGAGGGATCTTGAGGTCACTGGAGCAACACGAAAGGGCTCCGTGGACCCCAAATCAACTCGAGATGAGAGCTTAGTCCCTGGCTTCGACTCAAGAGGAATACCAACTCTCCAAAAGCACCTCAAGAGGAGGCTTCTCTCAGCTACAGGTATGTGAGAGGCACCATGAGCTTGTGGCTGCAAGTGGAATGGACACCAAGATGCTCTGACTCGAAGTAAGGCCGGATATCCCTGCAGTGAATTGAAAGCAGGCTCGTATTGCATCTCCCAAGACGAAGGGATGTCTGAATCCCCTGTGGAGACCACAGAGAAAGACCTAGTCCTCCGCCTCATCGCGACCAGAGGCCTTACATCCTTTGAAAACTCGAAAGGTCTGCTGAGATCAATGCTTCCAAAGGAGACGATGCCTGACTCCTCTTGAAAATGGATAGGAGTCCCAGGATCCCTCTGGCACGTGGAAAGGGACACAAGTTCCCCCGCCTCACGTGGAGACGCGTCCCAATTGCCATGCCAAGACTCGAGGAGAATCCCGAGGTGTCTCTCGCACCTAGGCAGGAGTCCTGACGTCGCTGAACAAACACGTGTCTGGAAGGGCCCTCCCCGTCGTAACTCGAGAATATTCCCCAGGTTCCAGCCGCAACTTGAGAAAAACCATGAGACTTCCCCTCACCGCGAGATGAGGCCCGATTCCCCTGCACTGCGTGCAGAGCAATTCCGTGTTCCACATCAAACGTGAAAGGAGCCTTAATTTCCTTGATGGCACTCCAGAGAAAACCCAAGACCACTGTCTCAAGTCTAGAGGGATCCTGAGGTCATTGGAGCAACACGAAAGGGCTCCGTGGACCCCAAATCAACTCGAGATGAGAGCTTAGTCCCTGGCTTCGACTCAAGAGGAATACCAACTTTCCACAAGCACCTTAAGAGGAGGCTTCTCTCAACTACAGGTATGTGAGAGGGACCATGGGTTTGTGGCCTCAAGTGGAATGGACACCGAGATGCTCTGACTTGAAGTAAGGCCAGATATCCCTGCAGTGAATTGAATGCAGGCTCGTCTTGCATCTCCCAAGATGAAGGGATGTCTGAATCCCCTGTGGAGACAAAAGAGGAAGACCTAGTCCTCCGCCTCATCGCGACCAGAGGCCTCACATCCTTTGAAAATTCGAGAGGTCTGCGGAGATCAATGCTTCCAAAGGAGACGATGCCTGACTCCTCTTGAAAATGGATAGGAGTCCCAGGATCCCTGTCGCACGTGGAAAGGGACCCTGGGTCCCCGCCTCACGTGGAGAGGCGTCCCAATTGCCATGCCAAGACTCGAGGAGAATCCAGAGGTTCCCTCGCACCGAGACACGAGTCCTGACGTCGCTGAATAAACACGTGTATGGAAGGGCCCTCCCCGTCGTAACTCGAGAATATACCCCAGGTTCCTGCTGCAACTAGAGAAAAACCATGAGACTTCCCCCTCGCCGCGAGATGAGGCCCTTTTTCACTGCACTGTGTGCAGAGCAATTCCGTATCCCATATCAAACTTGAAATGAGGCTTGATTTCCTTGATGGCACTCCAGAGAAAACCCAAGATCACTGTCTCAAGTCTAGAGGGATCCTGAGGTCACTGGAGCAACACGAAAGGGCTCCTGGACCCCAAATCAACTCGAGATGAGAGCTTAGTCCCTGGCTTCGACTCAAGAGGCATACCAACTTTCCACAAGCACCTCAAGAGGAGGTTTCTCTCAGCTACAGGTATGTGAGTGGGACCCTGAATTTTTGGCCTCAAGTGGAATGGACACCGAGATGCTCTGACTCGAAGTAAGGCCGAATATCTCTGCAGTGAATTGAATGCAGGCTCGTCTTTCATCTCCCAAGACGAAGGGATGTCTGAATCTCCTGTGGAGACCACTGAGAAAGACCTAGTTCTCCTCCTCATCGCGACCGGAGGCCTCACATCCTTTGAAAACTCAAGAGGTTCGCAGAGATCAATGCTTCCAAAGGAGACGATGCCTGACTCCTCTTGAAAATGGATAGGAGTCCCAGGATCCCTATGGCACGTGGAAAGGGACCCTGGGTCTCCCGCCTCACGTGGAGACACGTGCCAATTGCCATGGCAAGACTCGAGGAGAATCCAGAGGTGCCCCTCGCAGCTAGGCAGTAGTCCTGACGTCGCTGAAAAACACGTGTCTGGAAGGGCCCTTCCCGTCGTAACTCGAGAATATACTCCAGGTTCCGGCTTCAACTCAAGAAAAACCATGAGACTTCCCCCTCGCCGCGAGATGAGTCCCGATACCCCTGCACTGCGTGCAGAGCAATTCCGTATCCCACATCAAACGTGAAAGCAGCCTTGATATCTTTGATGCCCCTCCAGAGAAAACCCAAGATAACTTTCTCAAGTCTAGAGGGATCCTGAGGTCACTGTAGCAACAGGAAAGGGCTCCGTGGACCATAAACAACTCGAGATGAGAGCTTAGTCCCTGGTTTCGACTCAAGAGGAATACCAACTTTCCACAAGCACCTCAAGAGGAGGCTTCTCTCAGCTACAGGTATGTGAGAGGGACCCTGAGTTTTTGGCCTCAAGTGGAATGGACACCGAGATGCTCTGACTCGAAGTAAAGCCGGATATCCCTGCAGTGAATTGAATGCAGGCTCGTCTTGCATCTCCCAAGACGAAGGGATGTCTGAATCCCCTGTGGAGACCTCAGAGAAAGACCGAGTTCTCCGCCTCATCACGACCGGAAGCCTCACATCATTTGAAAACTCGAGAGGTCCTTGGAGATCAATGCTTCCAAAGGAGACGATGCCTGACTACTCTTGAAAATGGATAGGAGTCCCAGTATCCCTGTGGCACGTCGAAAGGGACCCTGGGTCTCCCGCCTCACGTGGAGACGCGTCCCAATTGCCATGCCAAGACTCGAGGAGAATCCCGAGGTGTCCCTCGCACCTAGGCAAAAGTCCTGACGTCGCTGAACAAACACGTGTCTAGAAGGGCCCTCCCCGTCGTAACTCGAGAATATACCCCAGGTTCCGGCCGCAACTCGAGAAAAACCATGAGATTTCCCCCTCGCCGCCAGATGAGGCCCGATTCCCCTGCACTGCGTGCAGTACAATTCCGTGTTCCACATCAAACGTGAAAGGAGCCTTGATTTCCTTGATGGCACTCCAGAGAAAACCCAAGATCACTGTCTCAAGTCTAGAGGGATCCTGAGGTCACTGGATCAACACGAAATTTCCCCTAAGACCCCAAGTCAACTCGAGATGAGAGCTTAGTCCCTGGCTTCGACTCAAGTGGAATACCAACTTTCCACAATCACCTCAAGAGGAGGCTTCTCTCAGCTACAGGTATGTGAGAGGGACCCTGAGTTTGTGGCCTCAAGTGGAATGGACACCGAGATGCTCTGACTCGAAGTAAGGCCGGATATCCCTGTAGTGAATAGAATGCAGGCTCGTCTTGCATCTCCCAAGACGAAGGGATGTCTGAATCCCCTGTGGAGACGACAGAGAAAGACCTAGTCCTCCGCCTCATCGCGACGGGAGACATCACATCCTATGAAAAATCGAGAGGTCTGCGGAGATCAATGCTTCCAAAGGAGACGATGCCTGACTCCTCTTGAAAATGGATAGGAGTCCCAGGATCCATCTGGCACGTGGAGAGGGACCTTGGGTCTCCCGCCTCACGTGGAGACGCGTCCCAATTGCCATGCCAAGACTCGAGGAGAATCCCGAGGTGTCCCTCGCACCTAGGCAGGAGTCCTAACGTCGCTGAGCAAACACGTTTCTGGAAGGGCCCTCCCCGTCGTAACTCGAGAATATACCCCAGGTTCCGGCCGCAACTCGAGAAAAACAATGAGACTTCATATTCGCCGCGAGATAAGGCCCAATTCCCCTGCACTGCGTGCAGAGCAATTCCGTGTTCCACATCAAACATGATGGGAGCCTTGATTTCCTTGATGGCACTCCAGAGAAAACCCAAGATCACTGTCTCAAGACTAGAGGGATCCTGAGGTCACTGGAGCAACACGAAAGGGCTCCGTGGACCCCAAATCAACTCGAGATGAGAGCTTAGTCCCTGGCTTCGACTCAAGAGGAATACCAACTTTCCACAAGCACCTCAAGAGGAGGCTTCTCTCAGCTACAGTTATGTGAGAGGGACCCTGATTTTGTGGCCTCAAGTGGAATGGACACCGAGATGCTCTGACTCGTGGTAAGGCCGAATATCCCTGCAGTGAATTGAATGCAGGCTCGTCTTGCATCTCCCAAGATGAAGGGATGTCTGAATCCCCTGTGGAGACCACAGAGAAAGACCTAGTTCTCCACCTCATCGCGACCGGAGGCCTCACATCCTTTGAAAACTCGAGAGGTCCGCGGAGATCAATGCTTCCAAAGGAGAAGATGCCTGACTCCTCTTGAAAATGGATAGGAGTCCCAGGATCCGTGTGGCACGTGGAAAGGGACCCTGGGTCTCCCGCCTCACGTGGAGACGCGTCCCAATGGCAATGCCAAGACTCGAGGAGAATCCCGAGGTGTCCCTAGCACCTAGGCAGGCGTCCTGACGTCGCTGAACAAACACGTGTCTGGAAGGGCCCTCCCCGTAGTAACTTGAGAATGTACCCCAGGTTCCGGCCGCAACTCGAGAAAAATCATGAGACTTCCCCCTCGCCGCGAGATGAGGCCCGATTCCCCTGCACTGCGTGCAGAGCAATTCCGTGTTCCACATCAAACGTGAAAGGAGCCTTGATTTCCTTGATGGCACTCCAGAGAAAACCCAAGATCACTGTCTCAAGTCTAGAGAGATCCTGAGGTCACTGGAGCAACAGGAAAGGGCTCCATGGACCCTAAATCAACTCGAGATTAGAGCTTAGTCCCTGGCTTCGACTCAAGGGGAATACCAACTTTCCACAAGCACCTCAAGAGGAGGCTTGTCTCAGCTACAGGTATGTGAGAGGGACCCTGAGTTTGTGGCCTCAAGTAGAATGGACACCGAAATGCTCTGACTCGAAGTAAGGCCGGATATCCCTGCAGTGAATTGAATGCAGGCTCGTCTTGCATCTTCCAAGACGAAGGGGTGTCTGAATCCCTTGTGGAGACCACACAGAAAGACCTAGTCCTCCGCCTCATCGAGACCGGAGGCCTCACATCCTTTGAAAACTCGAGAGGTCCGGGGAGATCAGTGCTTCAAAAGGAGACAATGCCTGACTCTTCTTGAAAATGGATAGGAGTCACAGGATCCCTTTGGCACATGGAAAGAGACACTGGGTCTTCCGCCTCACGTGGAGACCCGTCCCAATTGCCATGCCAAGACTCGACGAGTATCCCGAGGTGTCCCTCGCACCTAGGCAGGAGTCCTGACTTCGCTGAACAAACACGTGTCTGGAAGGGCCCTCCCCGTAGTAACTTTAGAATGTACATCAGGTTCCGGCCGCAACTCGAGAAAAACCATGAGACATCCCCCTCGCCGCGAGATGTGGTCCGGTTCCCCTGCACAGCGTGCAGAGCAATTCCGTGTTCCACATCAAACGTGAAAGGAGCCTTGATTTCCTTGATGGCACTCCAGAGAAAACCCAAGATCACTGTCTCAAGTCTAGAGGGATCCTGAGGTCACTGGAGCAACAGGAAAGGGCTCCGTGGACCCTAAATCAACTCGAGATGAGAGCTTAGTCCCTGGCTTCGACTCAAGGGTCATACCAACTTTCCACAAGCACCTCAAGAGGAGGCTTCTCTCAGCTACAAGTATGTGAGAGGGACCCTGAGTTTGTGGCCTCAAGTGGAATTGACACGGAGATGCTCTGACTCGAAGTAAGGCCAGATATCCCTGCAGTGAATTGAATGCCGGCTCGTCTTGCATCTCCCAAGACGAAGGGATGTCTGAATCCCCTGTGGAGACAACAGAGAAGGAACTAGTTCTCTGCCTCATCGCGACCGGAGGCCTCACATCCTTTGAAAACTCGAGAGGTCCGCGGAGATCAATACTTCCAAAGGAGACGATGCCTGACTCCTCTTGAAAATGAATAGGAATCCCAGGATCCTGTGGCACGTGGAAAGAGACACTGGGTCTACCGCCTCATGTGGAGACGCGTCCCAATTGCCATGCCAAGCCTCGGGGAGAATACCGAGTTGTCCATCGAACCTAGGCCTGGGTTTTGACGTCGATGAGCAAAGGCGTGTCTGGAAGGGCACCCCAGTCGTAACTCGAGCATATACCCCAGATTCCGGCCGCAACTCGAGAAAAACCATGAGACTTCCCCCTCGCCCCGAGATGAGGCCCGATTCCGTGCACTGCGTGCAGAGCAATTCCGTGTCCACATCAAATGTGAACGGAGCCTTGATTTCCTTGATGGCACTCCAGAGAAAACCCAAGATCACTGTCTCAATTCTAGAGGGATTCTGAGGTCACTGGAGCAACACGAAAATGCTCCGTGGACCACAAATCAACTCGAGATGAGAGCTTAGTCCCTGGCTTCGACTCAAGAGGAATACCAACTTTCCACAAGCACCTCAAGAGGAGGCTTCTCTCAGCTACAGGTATGTGAGAGGGACCCTGAGTTTGTGGCCTCAAGTGGAATCGACACAGAGATTCGCTGACTCGAAGTAAGGCCGGATATCCCTGCAGTGAATTGAATGCAGGCTTGTCTTGCATCTCCCAAGACGTAGGGATGTCTGAATCCCCTGTGGAGACCACAGAGAAAGACCTAGTTCTCCGCCTCATCGTGACCGGAGTCCTCACATCCTTTGAAAACTCGAGAGGTCTGCGGAGATCAATGCTTCCAAAGGAGACGATGCCTGACTCCTTTTGAAAATGGATAGGAGTCCCAGGATCCCTGTGGCTGATGGAAAGGGACCCTGGGTCTCCCGCCTCACGTGGAGACGCGTCCCAATTGCCATGCCAAGACTCGAGGAGAATCCCGAGGTGTCCCTCGCACCTAGGTAGGAGTCCTGATGTTGCTGAAGAAACACGTGTCTGGAAGGGCCCTCCCCGTAGTAACTCGAGAATATACCCCTGGGTCCGGCCGCAACTAGAGAAAAACCATGAGACTTCCACCTCGCCACGAGATGAGGCCCGATTCCCCTGCACTGCGTGCTGAGCAATTCCGTGTTCCACATCAAACGTGAAAGGAGCCTGATTTCCTTCATGGCGCTCCAGAGAAAACCCAAGATCACTGTCTCAAGTCTAGAGGGATCCTGAGGTCACTGGAGCAACACGAAAGGGCTCCGTGGAAACCAAATCAACTCGAGATGAGAGCTTAGTCCCTGGCTTCGACTCAAGAGGAATACCAACTTTCCACAAGCTCCTCAAGGGGAGGCTTCTCTCAGCTACAGGTATGTGAGAGGGACCCTGAGTTTGTGGCCTCAAGTGGAATGGACACCGAGATGCTCTGACTCGGAGTAAGGCCGGATATCCCTGCAGTGAATTGAATGCAGGTTCGTCTTGCATTTCCCAAGACGAAGGGATGTCTGAATCCCCTGTGGAGACCACAGAGAAAGACCTAGTTCTCCGCCTCATCGCGACCGGAGGCCTCACATCGTTTCAAAACTGGAGAGGGCCGAGGAGATCAATGCTTCCAAAGGAAACGATGCCTGACCCCTCTTGAAAATGGATAGGAGTCCCAGGACCCTGTGGCACGTGGAAAGGGACACTGGGTCTCCCGCCTCACCTGGAGACGCGTCCCAAATCCTATGCCAAGCCGCGGGGAGAATACCGAGGTGTCCATCAAACCTAGGCAGGAGTCCTGACGTCGCTGAACAAACACATGTCTGTAAGGGCCCTCCCCGTCGTAACTCGAGAATATACCCCTGGTTCCGGCCGCAACTCGAGAAAAACCATGAGACTGCCCCCTCGCTGCGAGAAGAGTCCCGATTCCCCTACACTGCGTGCAGAGGAATTCCGTGTTCCACATCAAATGTGAACGGAGCCTTGATTTCCTTGATGGCACTCCAGAGAAAACCCAAGATCACTGTCTCAAGTCTAGAGGAATCCTGAGGTCACTTGAGCAACACGAAAGGGCTCCGTGGACCCCAAATCAACTCGAGATGAGAGCTTAGTCCCTGGCTTCAACTAAAGAGGAATACCAACTTTCCACCAGCACCTCAAGAGGAGGCTTCTCTCAGCTACAGGTATCTGAGAGAAACCCTGAGTTTGTGGCCTCAAGTGGAATGGACACTGAGATGCTCTGACTCGAAGTAAGGCCGGATATCCCAACAGTGAATTGAATGCAGGCTCGTCTTGCATCTCCCAAGACGAAGGGATGTCTGAATCCCCTGTGGAGACCACAGAGAAAGACCTAGTTCTCCGCCTCATCGCGACCGGAGGCCTCACATCCTTTGAAACCTCGAGAGATCCACGGATATCAATGCTTCCAAAGGAGACGATGCCTGACTCCTCTTGAAAATGGATAGGAGTCCCTAGATCCCTGTGGCACGTGGAAAGGGACCCTGGGTCTCCCGCCTCAAGTGGAGACGCGTCCCAATTGCCATGCCAAGACTCGAGGAGAATCCGGAGGTGTCCCTCGCACCTAGGCTGGAGTCCTGACGTCGCTGAACAAACACGTGTCTGGAAGGGCCCTCCCGGTCGTAACTCGAGAATATACCCCAGGTTCCGGCCGCACCTCGAGAAAAACCATGAGACTTCCTCCTCGCCGAGATATGAGGCCTGATTCCCCTGCACTGCGTGCAGAGCAATTCCGTGTTCCACATCAAACGTGAAAGGAGCCTTGATTTCCTTGATGGCACTCCAGAGAAAACCCAAGATCACTGACTCAAGTCTAGAGGGATCCTGAGGTCACTGGAGCAACACGAATGGGCTCAGTGGACCCCAAATCAACTCGAGATGAGAGCTTAGTCCCTGGCTTCGACTCAAGAGGAATACCAACTTTCCACAAGCACCTCAAGACGAGGCTTCTCTCAGCTACAAGTGTGGGAGAGGGACCCTGAGTTTGTGGCCTCAAGTGGAATGGACACCGAGATACTCTGACTCGAAGTAAGGGCGGATATCCCTGCAGTGAATTGAATGCAGGCTCGTCTTGCATCTCCCAAGACGAAGGGATGTCTGAAACCCCTGTGGAGACTACAGAGAAAGACCTAGTTCTCCGCCTCATCGCGGCCAGAGGCCTCACATCCTTTGAAAACTCTAGAGGTCCGCGGAGATCAATGCTTCAAAAGGAGACGATGCCTGACTCTTCTTGAAAATGGATAGGAGTCTCAGGATCCCTTTGGCACGTGGAAAGAGACACTGGGTCTTCCGCCTCACGTGGAGACCCGTCCCAATTGCCATGCCAAGACTCGACGAGTATCCCGAGGTGTCCCTCGCACCTAGGCAGGAGTCCTGACTTCGCTGAACAAACACGTGTCTGGAAGGGCCCTCCCCGTAGTAACTTTAGAATGTACCACAGGTTCCGGCCGCAACTCGAGAAAAACCATGAGACATCCCCCTCGCCGCGAGATGTGGTCCGGTTCCCCTGCACAGCGTGCAGAGCAATTCCGTGTTCCACATCAAACGTGAAAGGAGCCTTGATTTCCTTGATGGCACTACAGAGAAAACCCAAGATCACTGTCTCAAGTCTAGAGGGATCCTGAGGTCACTGGAGCAACAGGAAAGGGCTCCGTGGACCCTAAATCAACTCGAGATGAGAGCTTAGTCCCTGGCTTCGACTCAAGGGTCATACCAACTTTCCACAAGCACCTCAAGAGGAGGCTTCTCTCAGCCACAAGTATGTGAGAGGGACCCTGAGTTTGTGGCCTCAAGTGGAATGGACACGGAGATGCTCTGACTCGAAGTAAGGCCAGATATCCCTGCAGTGAATTGAATGCAGGCTCGCCTTGCATCTCCCAAGACGAAGGGATGTCTGAATCCCCTGTGGAGACTACAGAGAAAGACCTAGTTCTCCGCCTCATCGCGACCGGAGGCCTCACATCCTTTGAAAACCCGAGAGGTCCGCGGAGATCAATGCTTCCAAAGGAGACGATGCCTGACTCCTCTTGAAAATGGATAGGAGTCCCAGGATCCCTGTGGCACGTGGAAAGGGACACTGAGTCTCCTGCCTCACGTGGAGACGCCATCCAATTGCCATGCCAAGACTCGAGGAGAATCCCGAGGTGTCCATCCCACCTAGGCAGGAGTGCTGACGTCGCTGAACAAACACGTGTCTGGAAGGGCCCTCCCCGTAGTAACTCGAGAATATACCCCAGGTTCTGGCCGCAACTCGAGAAAAACCATGAGAATTCCCCCTCGCCGCGAGATGAGGCACGATTCCCCTGCACAGCGTGCAGAGCAATTCCGTGTTCCACATCAAACGTGAAAGGAGCCTTGATTTCCTTGATGGCACTCCAGAGAAAACCCAAGATCACTGTCTCAAGTCTAGAGGGATCCTGAGGTCACTGGAGCAACAGGAAAGGGCTCCGTGGACCCCAAATCAACTCGAGATGAGAGCTTATTCCCAGGCTTCGACTCTAGAGGAATACCAACTTTCCACAAGCACCTCAAGAGGAGGCTTCTCTCAGCTACAGGTATGTGAGAGGGACCCTGAGTTTGTGGCCTCAAGTGGAATGGACAGCGAGATGCTCTGACTCGAAGTAAGGCCGGATATCCCTGCAGTGAATTGAATGCAGGCTCGTCTTGCATCTCCCAAGACGAAGGGATGTCTGAATCCCCTGTGGAGACAACAGAGAAGGAACTAGTTCTCTGCCTCATCGCGACCGGAGGCCTCACATCCTTTGAAAACTCGAGAGGTCCGCGGAGATCAATACTTCCAAAGGAGACGATGCCTGACTCCTCTTGAAAATGAATAGGAATCCCAGGATCCTGTGGCACGTGGAAAGAGACACTGGGTCTACCGCCTCATGTGTAGACGCGTCCCAATTGCCATGCCAAGCGTCGGGGAGAATACCGAGTTGTCCATCGAACCTAGGCCTGGGTTTTGACGTCGATGAGCAAAGGCGTGTCTCGAAGGGCACCCCAGTCGTAACTCGAGCATATACCCCAGATTCCGGCCGCAACTCGAGAAAAACCATGAGACTTCCCCCTCGCCCCGAGATGAGGCCCGATTCCGTGCACTGCGTGCAGAGCAATTCCGTGTCCACATCAAATGTGAACGGAGCCTTGATTTCCTTGATGGCACTCCAGAGAAAACCCAAGATCACTGTCTCAAGTCTAGAGGGATCCTGAGGTCACTGGAGCAACACGAAAATGCTCCGTGGACCCCAAATCAACTCGAGATGAGAGCTTTGTCCCTGGCTTCGACTCAAGAGGAATACCAACTTTCCACAAGAACCTCAAGAGGAGGCTTCTCTCAGCTACAGGTATGTGAGAGGGACCCTGAGTTTGTGGCCTCAAGTGGAATGGACACAGAGATTCGCTGACTCGAAGTAAGGCCGGATATCCCTGCAATGAATTGAATGCAGGCTTGTCTTGCATCTCCCAAGACGTAGGGATGTCTGAATCCCCTGTGGAGACCACAGAGAAAGACCTAGTTCTCCGCCTCATCGTGACCGGAGTCCTCACATCCTTTGAAAACTCGAGAGGTCTGCGGAGATCAATGCTTCCAAAGGAGACGATGCCTGACTCCTTTTGAAAATGGATAGGAGTCCCAGGATCCCTGTGGCTGGTGGAAAGGGACCCTGGGTCTCCCGCCTCACGTGGAGACGCGTCCCAATTGCCATGCCAAGACTCGAGGAGAATCCCGAGGTGTCCCTCGCACCTAGGCAGGAGTCCTGACGTCGCTGAACAAACACGTGTCTGGAAGGGCCCTCCCCGTCGTAACTCGAGAATATACCCCAGGTTCCGGCCGCAACTCGAGAAAAACCATGAGACTGCCCCCTCGCCGCGAGATGAGGCCCGATTCCCCTGCACTGCGTGCAGAGCAATTCCGTGTTCCACATCAAACGTGAAAGGAGCCTTGATTTCCTTGGTGGCACTCCAGAGAAAACCCAAGATCACTGTCTCAAGACTAGAGGGATCCTGAGATCACTGGAGCAACACCAAAGGTCTGGGTGGACCCCAAATCAACTCGAGATGAGAGCTTACTCCCTGGCTTCGACTCAAGAGGAATACCAACTTTCCACAAGCACCTCAAGAGGAGGCTTCTCTCAGCTACAGGTATGTGAGAGGGACCCTGAATGTGTGGCCTCAAGTGGAATGGACACCGAGATGCTCTGACTCGAAGTAAGGCCGGATATCCCTTCAGTGAATTGAATGCCGGCTGGTCTTGAATCTCCCAAGTCGAAGGGATGTCTGAATCCCCTGTGGAGACCACAGAGAAAGACCTAGTTCTCCGCCTCATCGCGAACGGAGGCCTCACATCCTTTGAAAACTCAAGAGGTCCGCGGAGATCAATGCTTCCAAAGGAGACGATGCCTGACTCCTCTTGAAAATGGTTAGGAGTCCCAGGATCTGTGTGGCACGTGGAAAGGGACACTGGGTTTCCCGACTCACGTGGAGAGGCATCCCAATTGCCATGCCAAGACTCGAGGAGAATCCCGAAGTGTCCCTCGCACCTAGGCAGGAGTCCTGACATCGCTGAACAAACACGTGTCTGGAAGGGCCCTCCCTATCGTAACTCGAGAATATACCTCAGGTTCCGGCCGCAACTCGAGAAAAACCATGAGACTTCCCACTCGCCGTGAGATGAGGCCCGATTCCCCTGCACTGCGTGCAGAGCAATTCCGTGTTCCACATCAAACGTGAAAGGAGCCTTGATTTCCTTGATGGCACTCCAGAGAAAACCCAAGATCACTGTCTCAAGTCTAGAGGGATCCTGAGGTCACTGGAGCAACACGAAAGGGCTATGTGGACCCCAAATCAACTCGAGATGAGAGCTTAGTCCCTGGCTTCGACTCAAGAGGAATACCAACTTTCCACAAGCACCTCAAGAGGAGGCTTCTCTCAGCTACCGGTATGTGAGAGGGACCCTGATTGTGTGGCCTCAAGTGGAATGGACACCGAGATGCTCTGACTCGAACTAAGGCTGGATATCCTTGCAGTGAATTGAATGCAGGCTCGTCTTGCATCTCCCAAGACGAAGGGATGTCTGAATCCCCTGTGGAGACCACAGAGAAAGACCTAGTCCTCCCCTTCATCGCGACCGGAGGCCTCACATCCTTTGAAAACTCGAGAGGTCCGCGGAGATCAATGCTTCCAAAGGAGACGATGCCTGACTCCTCTTGCAAATGGATAGGAGTCCCAGGATCCCTGTGGCACGTGGAAAGGGACCCTGGGTCTCCCGCCTCACGGGGAGACGCGTCCCAATTGCCATGCCAAGACTCGAGGAGAATCCCGAGGTGTCCCTCGCACCTAGGCAGGAGTGCTGACGTCGCTGAACAAACACGTGTCTGGAAAGGCCCGCCCCGTGGTAACTCGAGAATATACCCCAGGTTCTGGCCGCAACACGAGAAAAACCGTGAGACTTCCCCCTCGCCACGAGATGAGGCCTGATTCCCCTGCACTGTGTGCAGAGCAATTCCGTGTTCCACATCAAACGTGAAAGGAAACTTGATTTCCTTGATGGCACTCCAGAGAAACCCCAAGATCACTGTCTCAAGTCTAGAGGGATCCTGAGGTCACTGTAGCAAGACGAAAGGGCTCCGTGGACCCCAAATCAACTCGAGATGAGAGCTCAGTCCCTGGCTGCGACTCAAGAGGAATACCAACTTTCCACAAGCACCTCAAGAGGAGGCTTGTCTCAGCTACAGGAATGTGAGAGGGACCCTGAGTTTTTGGCCTCAAGTGGAATGGACACCGAGAAGCTCTGACTCGAAGTAAGGCCGGATATCCCTGCAGTGAATTGAATGCAGGCTCGTCTTGCATCTCCAAAGACGAAGGGATGTCTGAATCCCCAGTGGAGACCACAGAGAAAGACCTAGTTCTCTGCCTCATCGCGACCGGAGGCCTCACATCCTTTGAAAATTCGAGAGGTCCGCGGAGATCAATGCTTCCAAAGGAGACGATTCTTGAGTCCTCTTGGAAATGGATAGGATTCCCCGGATCCCTGTGGCAAGTGCAAAGGGACCCTGGGTCCCCCGCCTCATGTGGAGACGCGACCCAAATGCCATTCCAAGACTCGAGGAGAATCCCGAATTGTCCCTCGCACCTAGGCAGGATTCCTGACGTCACTGAACAAACACGTGTCTGAAAGGGCCCTCCCCGTCTTAGCTCGCGAATATACCCCAGGTTCCGGCCGCAAATCGAGAAAAACCGTGAGACTTCCCCCTCGCCAGGAGATGAGTCCCGATTCCGCTACACTGCATGCAGAGCAATTCCGTATCCCAGATCAAACGTGAAAAGAGCCTTGATTTCCTTGATGGCACTCCAGAGAAAACCCAAGATCACAGACTTAAGTCTAGAGGGATCCTAAGGTCACTGTAGCAACACGAAAGGGCTCTGCAGACCCAAATCAACTCGAGATGAGAGGTTAGTGCCTGGCTTCGACTCAAGAGGAATACCAACTTTCCACAAGCACCTCAGGGGAGGCTTCTCTCAGCTACACGTATGTGAGAGGGACCCTGAGTTTGTGGCCTCAAGTGGAATGAACACCGAGATGCTCTGACTCAAAGTAAGGACGGATATCCCTGCAGTGAATTGAATGCAGGCTCGTCTTGCATCTCCAAGACGAAGGGATGTCTGCATCCCCTGTGGAGACCAGAGAGAAAGACCTAGTTCTCCGCCTCATCGCTGACGGAGGCTTCACATCCTTTGAAAACTCGAGAGGTCCGCGAGATCAATGCTTCCAAAGGAGAAGATGCCTGACTCCTCTTGAAAATGGATAGGAGTCCCAGGATCCCTGTGGCACGTGGAAAGGGACCCTGGGTCTCCCTCCTCACGTGGAGACGCGTCCCAATTGCCATGAAAAGACTCGAGGAGAATCCCGAGGTGTCCCTCGCACCTAGGCAGGAGTGCTGACGTCGCTGAACAAACACGTGTCTGGAAGGGCCCGCCCCGTCGTAACTCGAGAATATACCCCAGGTTCCGGCAGCAACTCGAGAAAAACCATGAGACTTCCCCCTCGCCGCGAGATGAGGCCCGATTCCCCTGCACTGCGTGCAGAGCAATTCCGTGTTCCACATCAAACGTGAAAGGAGCCTTGATTTCCTTGATGGCACTCCAGAGAAAACCCAAGATCACAGACTCAAGTCTAGAGGGATCCTGAGGTCACTGTAGCAACACGAAAGGGCTCTGCAGACCCAAATCAACTCGAGATGTGAGGTTAGTCCCTGGCTTCGACTCAAGAGGAATACCAACTTTCCACAAGCACCTCAGGGGAGGCTTCTCTCAGCTACAGGTATGTGAGAGGGACCCTGAGATTGTGGCCTCAAGTGGAATGAACACCGAGATGCTCTGACTCAAAGTAAGGACGGATATCCCTGCAGTGAATTGAATGCAGGCTCGTCTTGCATCTCCAAGACGAAGGGATGTCTGCATCCCCTGTGGAGACCAGAGAGAAAGACCTAGTTCTCCGCCTCATCGCTGACGGAGGCCTCACATCCTTTGAAAACTCGAGAGGTCCGCGGAGATCAATGCTTCCAAAGGAGACGAAGCCTGACTCCTCTTGAAAATGGATAGGAGTCCCAGGATCCCTGTGGCACGTGGAAAGGGCCCCTGGGTCTCCCGCCCCACGTGGAGACGCGTCCCAATTGCCATGCCAAGACTCGAGGAGAATCCCGAGGTGTCCCTCGCACCTAGGCAGGAGTCCTGACGTCGCTGAACAAACACGTGTCTGGAAGGGCCCTCCCCATCTTAACTCGAGAATATACCCCAGGTTCCGGCCACAACTCGAGAAAAACCATGAGACTTCCCCCTTGCCAAGAGATGAGGCCCGATTCCCCTGCACTGCGTGCAGAGCAATTCCGTGTTCCACATCAAACGTGAAAGGAGCCTTGATTTCCTTGATGGCACTCCAGAGAAAACCCAAGATCACTGTCTCAAGTCTAGAGGGATCCTGAGGTCACTGGAGCAACAGGAAAGGGCTCCATGGACCCCAAATCAACTCGAGATGAGAGCTTAGTCCCCGGCTTCGACTCAAGAGGAATACCAGCTTTCCACAAGCACCTCAAGAGAAGGCTTCTCTCAGCTACAGGTATGTGAGATTGACCCTGAGTTTGTGGCCTCAAGTGGAATGGACACCGAGATGCTCTGACTCGAAGTAAGGCCGGATATCACTGCAGTGAATTGAATGCAGGCTCGTCTTGCATCTCCCAAGACGAAGGGATGTCTGAATCCCCTGTGGAGACCACAGAGAAAGACCTAATTCTCCGCCTCATCGCGACCGGAGGCCTCACATCCTTTGAAAACTCGAGAGGTCCGCGGAGATCAATGCTTTCAAAGGAGACGATGCCTGACTCCTCTTGAAAATGGATGGGAGTCCCAGGATCCCTGTGGCACGTGGAAAGGGACCATGGGTCTCCCGCCTCACGTGGAGACGCGTCCCAATTGCCATGCCAAGACTCGAGGTGAATCCCGAGGTGTCCCTCGCACCTAGGCAGGAGTCCTGACGTCGCTGAGCAAACACGTGTCTGGAAGGGCCCTCCCCATCGTAACTCGAGAATATACCCCAGGTTCCGGCCGCAACTCGAGAAAAACCATGAGACTTCCCCCTCGCCGCGAGGTGAGGCCCGATTGCCCTGCACTGTGTGCAGAGCAATTCCGTGTTCCGCATCAAACGTGAAAGGAGCCTTGATTTCCTTGATGGCACTCCAGAGAAAACCCAAGATCACTGTCTCAAGTCTAGAGGGATCCTGAGGTCACTGGAGCAACACGAAAGGGCTCCGTGGACCCCAAATCAACTCGAGATGAGAGCTTAGTCCCTGGCTTCGACTCAAGAGGAATACCAACTTTCCACAAGCACCTCAAGAGGAGGCTTCTCTCAGCTACAGGTATGTGAGAGGGACCCTGAATGTGTGGCCTCAAGTGGAATGGACACCGAGATGCTCTGACTCGAAGTAAGGCCGGATATCCCTGCAGTGAATTGAATGCAGGCTCATCTTGCATCTCCCAAGACGAAGGGATGTCTGAATCCCCTGTGGAGACCACAGAGAAAGACCTAGTTCTCCGCCTCATCGCGACCGGAGGCCTCACATCCTTTGAAAACTCGAGAGGTCCGCGGAGATCAATGCTTCCAAAGGAGACGATGCCTGACTCCTCTTGAAAATGGATAGGAGTCCCAGGATCCCTGCGGCACGTGGAAAGGGACACTGGGTCTCCCGCCTCACTTGGAGACGCGTCCCAATTGCCATGCGAAGACTCGAGGAGAATCCCGAGGTGTCCCTCGCACCTAGGCAGGAGTGCTGACGTCGCTGAACAAACACGTGTCTGGAAGGGCCCGCCCCGTTGTAACTCGATAATATACCCCAGGTTCCGGCCGCAACTCGAGAAAAACCATGAGACTTCCCCCTCGCCGTGAGATGAGGCCCGATTCCCCTGCACTGCGTGCAGAGCAATTCCGTGTTCCACATCAAACGTGAAAGGAGCCTTGATTTCCTTGATGGCACTCCAGAGAAACCCCAAGATCACTGTCTCAAGTCTAGAGGGATCCTGAGGTCACTGTAGCAACACGAAAGGGCTCCATGGACCCCAAATCAACTCGAGATGAGAGCTTAGTCCCTGGATTCGACTCAAGAGGAATACCAACTTTCCACAAGCACCTCAAGAGGAGGCTTCTCTCAGCTACAGGTATGTGAGAGGGACCCTGAATAAGTGGCCTCAAGTGGAATGGACACCGAGATTTTCTGACGCGACATAAGGCCAGATATCCCTGCAGTGAATTGAATGCCGGCTCGTCTTGCATCTCCCAAGACGAAGGGATGTCTAAATCCCCTGTGGAGACCACAGAGAAAGACCTTGTTCTCCGACTCATCGCGACCGGAGGCCTCACATCCCTTGAAAACTCGAGAGGTCCGCGGAGATCAATGCTTCCAAAGGAGACATTGTCTGACTCCTCTTGAAAATGGATAGGAGTCCCAGGATCCCTGTGGCAAGTGGAAAGGGACCCTGGGTCTCCCGCCTCACGTGGAGACGCGTCCCAATTGCCATGCCAAGACTCGAGGAGAATCCCGAATTGTCCCTCGCACCTAGGCAGGAGTCCTGACGTCGCTGAACGAACACGTGTCTTGAAGGGCCCTCCCCGTCGTAACTCGAGAATATACCCCAGGTTCCGGCCGCAACTCGAGAAAAACCATGAGACTTCCCCCTCGCCGCGAGATGAGGCCCTATTTTACTGCACTGCGTGCAGAGCGACTCTGTGTTCCACATCAAACGTGAAAGGAGCCTTGATTTCCTTGATGGCACTCCAGAGAAAACCCAAGATCACTGTCTCATGTCTAGAGGGATCCTGAGGTCACTGTAGCAACACGAAAGGGCTCTGCAGACCCAAATCAACTCGAGATGTGAGGTTAGTCCCTGGCTTCGACTCAAGAGTAATACCAACTTTCCACAAGCACCTCAGGGGAGGCTTCTCTCAGCTACAGGTATGTGAGAGGGACCCTGAGATTGTGGCCTCAAGTGGAATGAACACCGAGATGCTCTGACTCAAAGTAAGGCCGGATATCCCTGCAGTGAATTGAATGCAGGCTCGTCTTGCATCTCCAAGACGAAGGGATGTCTGCATCCCCTGTGGAGACCAGAGAGAAAGACCTAGTTCTCCGCCTCATCGCTGACGGAGGCCTCACATCCTTTGAAAACTCAAGAGGTCCGCGGAGATCAATGCTTCCAAAGGAGACGATGCCTGACTCCTCTTGAAAATGGATAGGAGTCCCAGGATCCCTGTGGCACGAGGAAAGGGACCCTGGGTCTCCCGCCTCACGTGGAGACGCGTCCCAATTGCCATGCCAAGACTCGAGGAGAATACCGAGGTGTCCCTCGCACCTAGGCAGGAGTCCAGATGTCGCTGAACAAACACGTGTCTGGAAGGGCCCTCCCCGTCGTAACTCGAGAATATACCCCAGGTTCCGGCCGCAACTCGAGAAAAACCATGCGACTTCCCCCTCGCCGCGAGATGAGGCCCGATTTCCCTGCGCTGCATGCAGAGCAATTCCGTGTTCCACATCAAACGTGAAAGGAGCCTTGATTTCCTTGATGGCATTCCAGACAAACCCCAAGATCACTGTCTCAAGTCTAGAGGGATCCTGAGGTCACTGTAGCAACACAAAAGGGCTCCGTGGACCCCAAATCAACTCGAGATGAGAGCTTAGTCCCTGGCTTCGACTCAAGAGGAATACCAACTTTCCACAAGCACCTCAAGAGGAGGCTTCTCTCAGCTATAGGTATGTGAGAGGGACCCTGAGTTTGTGGCCTCAAGTGGAATGGACACCGAGTTGCTCTGAATTGAAGTAAGGCCGGATATCCCTGCAGTGAATTGAATGCAGGCTCGTCTTGCATCTCCCAAGACGAAGGGATGTCTGCATCCCCTGTGGAGACCACAGAGAAAGACATAGTTCTCCGCCTCATCGCGACCGGAGGCCTCACATCATTTGAAAACTCGAGAGGTCCGCGGAGATCAATGGTTCCAAAGGAGACGAAGCCTGACTCCTCTTGAAAATGGATAGGAGTCCCAGGATCCATGTGGCACGTGGAAAGGGACCCTGGGTCTCCCGCCTCACGTGGAGACGCGTCCAAATTGCCATGCCAAGACTCGAGGAGAATCCCGAGGTGTCCCTCGTACCTAGGCAGGAGTCCTGACGTCGCTGAACAAACACGTGTCTGGAAGGGCCCTCCCCGTCGTAACTCGAGAATATACCCCAGGTTCCGGCCAAAACTCGAGAAAAACCATGAGACATCCCCCTCGCCGCGAGATGAGGCCCGATTCCCCTCCACTGCTTGCGGAGCAATTCCGTGTTCCAAATCAAACGTGAAAGGAGCCTTGATTTCCTTGATGGCACTCCAGAGAAAACTCAAGATCACTGTCTCAAGTCTAGAGGGATCCTGAGGTCACTGGAGCAACACGAAAGGGCTCCGTGGACCCCAAATCAACTCGAGATGAGAGCTTAGTTACTGGCTTCGAGTCAAGAGGAATACCAACTTTCCACAAGCACCTCAAGAGGAGGCTTCTCTCAGCTACAGGTATGTGAGAGGGCCCCTGAGTTTGTGGCCTCAAGTGGAATGGACACCGAGATGCTCTGACTCGAAGTAAGGCCGGATATCCCTGCAGTGAATTGAATGCAGGCTCATCTTGCATCTCCCAAGACGAAGGGATGTCTGAATCCCCTGTGGAGACCACAGAGAAAGACCTAGTCCTCCGCCTCATCGCGACCGGAGGCCTCACATCCTTTGAAAACTCGAGAGGTCTGCAGAGATCAATGCTTCCAAAGGAGACGATGCCCGACTCCTCTTGAAAATGGATAGGAGTCCCAGGATCCCTGTGGCACGTGGAAAGGGACCCTGGGTCTCCCGCCTCACGTGGATACGCCTCCCAATTGCCATGCCAAGACTCGAGGAGAATCCCGAGGTGTCCCTCGCACCTAGGCAGGAGTCCTGACGTCGCTGAACAAACACGGGTCTGGAAGGGACCTCCCCCTCGTAACTCGAGAATATACCCCAGGTTCCGGCCCCAACTCGAGAAAAACCATGAGACTTCCCCCTCGCCGCGAGATGAGACCTGATTCCCCTGCCCTGCATGCAGAGCAATTCCGTATTCCACATCTAAAGTGAAAGGAGCCTTGATTTCCTTGATGGCACTCCAGAGAAACCCAAGATCACTGTCTCTGGTCTAGAGGGATCCTGAGGTCACTGTAGCAACACGAAAGGTCTCCAGGGACCCCAAATCAACACGAGATGAGAGCTTAGTCCCTGGCTTCGAGTCAAGAGGAATACCAACTTTCCACAAGCACCTGAAGAGGAGGCTTCTCGCTGCAACAGGTATGTGAGAGGGACCCTGAGTTTGTGGCCTGAAGTGGAATGGACACCGAGATGCTCTGACTCGAAGTAAGGCCGGATATCCCTGCAGTGAATTGAATGCAGGCTCGTCTTGCATCTCCCAAGACGAAGGGATGTATGAATCCCCTGTGCAGACGACAGAAAAAGACCTAGTCCTCCCCCTCATCGCGACCGGAGGCCTCACATCCTTTGAAAACTCGAGAGGTCCGCGGAGATCAATGCTTCCAAAGGAGACGATGCCTGACTCCTCTTGAAAATGGATAGGAGTCCCAGGATCCCTGTGGCACGTGGAAAGGGACCCTGGGTCTCCCGCCTCACGTGGAGACGCGTCCCAATTGTCATGCAAGACTCGAGGAGAATCCCGAGGTGTCCCTCGCACCTAGGCAGGAGTCCTGATGTCGCTGAACAAACACGTGTCTGGAAGGGCCCTCCCCGTCGTAACTCGAGAATATACCCCAGGTTCCGGCCGCAACTCGAGAAAAACCATGAGACTTCCCCTCGCCGCGAGATGAGGCCCGATTCCCCTGCACTGCGTGCAGAGCAATGCCGTGTTCCACATCAAACACGAAAGGAGCCTTGATTTCCTTGATGGCACTCCAGAGAAAACCCAAGATCACTGTCTCAAGTCTAGAGGGATCCTGAGGTCACTGTAGCAACACGAAATGGCTCCGTGGACCCGAAATCAACTCGAGATGAGAGCTTCGTCCCTGGCTTCGACTCAAGAGGAATACCCACTTTCCACAAGCACCTCAAGAGTAGGCTTCTCTCAGCTACAGGTATGTGAGAGGGACCCTGAATTTGTGGCCTCAAGTGGAATGGACACCGAGATTCTCTGACTCGAAGGAAGGCCGGATATCCCTGCAGTGAATTGAATGCAGGCTCGTCTTGCATCTCCCACGACGAAGGGATGTCTGAATCCCCTGTGGAGACCACAGAGAAAGACCTAGTTCTCCGCCTCATCGCGACCGGTGGCCTCACGTCGTTTGAAAACTCGAGAGGTTCGCGGAGATCAGTGCTTCCAGAGGAGACGATGCCTGACTCCGCTTGAAAATGGATAGGAGTCCCAGGATCCCTGTGGCACGTGGAAAGGGACCCTGGGTCTCCCGCCTCACGTGGAGACGCGTCCCAATGGCCATGCCAAGACTCGAGGAGTATCCCGAGGTGTCCCTCGCACCCAGGCAGGAGTCCTGACGTCGCTGAACAAACACGTGTCTGGAAGGGCCCTTCCGGTCGTAACTCGTGAGTGTACCCCAGGTTCCTGCCGCAACTCGAGAAAAACCATGAGACTTCCCCCTCGCCGCGAGATGAGGCCCGATTCCCCTGCGCTGCGTGCAGAGCAACTCCGTGTTCCAAATCAAACGTGAAATGAGACTTGATTTCCTTGATGGCACTCCAGAGAACACCCAAGATCACTGTCTCAAGTCTAGAGGGATCCTGAGGTCACTGTAGCAACACGAAAAGGCTCCGTGGACCCCAAATCAACTCGAGATGAGAGTTTCTTCCCTGGCTGCGACTCAAGAGAAATACCCACTTTCCACAAGCACCTCAAGAGGAGGCTTCTCTCAGCTACAGGTATGTGAGAGGGACCCTGAGTTTGTGGCCTCAGGTGGAATGCACACCGAGATGCTCTGACTCGAAGGAAGGCTGGATATCCCTGCAGTGAATTGAATGCAGGCTCGTCTTGCATCTCCCAAGACGAAGGGATGTCTGAATCCCCTGTGGAGCCCACAGAGAAAGACCTAGTTCTCCGCCTCATCGTGACCGGAGGCCTCACGTCCTTTGAAAACTCGAGAATTCCGCGGAGATCAATGCTTCCAAAGGAGATGATGGCTGAATCCTCTTGAAAATGGATAGGCGTCCCAGGATCCCTGTGGCACTTGGAAAGGGACTCTGGGTCTCCCGCCTCACGTGGAGACGCGTCCCAATGGCCATTCCAAGACTCGAGGAGAATCACAAGGTGCCCCTCGCACCTAGGCAGGAGTCCTGACGTCGCTGAACAAACACGTGTCTGGAAGGGCCCTTCCGGTCGTAACTCGTGAGTGTACCCCAGGTTCCGGCCGCAACTCGAGAAAAACCATGAGACTTCCCCCTCGCCGCGAGATGAGGCCCGATTCCCCTGCGCTGCGTGCAGAGCAACTCCGTGTTCCAAATCAAACGTGAAATGAGACTTGATTTCCTTGATGGCACTCCAGAGAACACCCAAGATCACTGTCTCAATTCTAGAGGGATCCTGAGGTCACTGTAGCAACACGAAAAGGCTCCGTGGACCCCAAATCAACTCAGATGAGAGTTTCGTCCCTGGCTTCGACTCAAGAGAAATACCCACTTTCCACAAGCACCTCAAGAGGAGGCTTCTCTCAGCTACAGGTATGTGAGAGGGACCCTGAGTTTGTGGCCTCAGGTGGAATGCACACCGAGATGCTCTGACTCGAAGGAAGGCTGGATATCCCTGCAGTGAATTGAATGCAGGCTCGTCTTGCATCTCCCAAGACGAAGGGATGTCTGAATCCCCTGTGGAGCCCACAGAGAAAGACCTAGTTCTCCGCCTCATCGTGACCGGAGGCCTCACGTCCTTTGAAAACTCGAGAATTCCGCGGAGATCAATGCTTCCAAAGGAGATGATGGCTGAATCCTCTTGAAAATGGATAGGCGTCCCAGGATCCCTGTGGCACTTGGAAAGGGACTCTGGGTCTCCCGCCTCACGTGGAGACGCGTCCCAATGGCCATTCCAAGACTCGAGGAGAATCCCAAGGTGCCCCTCGCACCTAGGCAGGAGTCCTGACGTCGCTGAACAAACACGTGTCTGGAAGGGCCCTTCCGGTCGTAACTCGTGAGTATACCCCAGGTTCCGGCCGCAACTCGAGAAAAACCATGAGACTTCCCCCTCGCTGCGAGATGAGGCCCGATTCCCCTGCACTGCGTGCAGAGCAACTCCGTGTTCTAAATCAAACGTGAAATGAGACTTGATTTCCTTGATGGCACTCCAGAGAACACCCAAGATCACTGTCTCAAGTCTAGAGGGATCCTGAGGTCACTGTAGCAACACGAAAGGGCTCCATGGACGCCAAATCAACTCGAGATGAGAGCTTAGTCCCTGGCTTCGACTCAAGAGGAATACCCACTTTCCACAAGCACCTCAAGAGGGGGCTTCTCTCAGCTACAGGTATGTGAGAGGGACCCTGAGTTTGTGTCCTCAAGTGGAATGGACACCGAGATGCTCTGACTCGAAGGAAGGCCGGATATCCCAGCAGTGAATTGAATGCAGGCTCTTCTTGCATCTCCCACGACGAAGGGATGTCTGAATCCCCTGTGGAGACCACAGAGAAAGACCTAGTTCTCCGCCTCATCGCGATCGGAGGCCTCACGTCCTTTGAAAACTCGAGAGGTCCGCGGAGATCAATGCTTCCAAAGGAGACGATGCCTGACTCCTCTTGAAAATGGATAGGAGTCCCAGGATCCCTGTGGCACGTGGAAAGGGACCCTGGGTCTCCCGCCTCACGTGGAGACGCGTCCCCTTTGCCATGCCAAGATTCGAGGAGAATCCCGAGGTGTCCCTCGCACCTAGGCAGGAGTCCTGACGTCGCTGAACAAACACGTGTCTGGAGGGGCCCTCCCCGTCGTAACTCGAGAATATACCCCAGGTTCCGGCCGCAACTCGAGAAAAACCGGGAAACTTCCCCCTCGGCGCGAGATGAGGCCCGATTCCCCTGCACTGCGTGCAGAGCAATTCCGTGTTCCACATCAAACCTGAAAGGAGACTTGATTTCCTTGATGGCACTCCAGAGAAATCCCAAGATCACTGTCTCAAGTCTAGAGTGATCCTGAGGTCACTGGAGCAACACGAAAGGGCTCCGTGGACCCCAAATCAACTCGAGATGAGAGCTTAGTCCCTGGCTTCGACTCAAGAGGAATACCAACTTTCGACAAGCACCTCAAGAGGAGGCTTCTCTCAGCTACAGGTATGTGAGAAGGACCCTGAGTTTGTGGCCTCAAATGGAATGGACACCGAGATGCTCTGACTCGAAGTAAGGCCGGATATCCCTGCAGTGAATTGAATGCAGGCTCGTCTTGTATCTCCCAAGACGAAGGGTTGTCTGAATCCCCTGTGGAGACCACAGAGAAAGACCTAGTCCTCCGCCTCAACGCGACCGGAGCCCTCACATACTTTGAAAACTCGAGAGGTCCGCGGAGATCAATGCTTCCAAAGGAGACGATGCCTGACTCCTCTTGAAAATGGATAGGAGTCCCAGGATCCCTGTGGCACGTGGAAAGGTACACTGGATCTCTCGCCTCAGGTGGAGACGCGTCCCAATTGCCATGCCAAGACTCGAGGAGAATCCCGAGGTGTCCCTCGCACCTAGGCAGGAGTCCTGACGTCGCTGAACAAACACGTGTCTCGAAGGGCCCTCGCCGTGGTAACTCGAGAATATACCCCAGGTTCCGGCCGCAACTCGAGAAAAACCATGAGACTTCCCCTTCATCGCGAAATGAGGCCCGATTCCCCTGCACTGCATGCAGAGCAATTCCGTGTTCCACATCAAACGTGAAAGGAGCCTTGATTTCCTTGATGGCACTCCAGAGAATACCCAAGATCACTGTCTCAAGTCTAGAGAGATCCTGAGGTCACTGGAGCAACATGAAAGGGCTCTGTGGACCCCAAATCAACTCGAGATGAGAACTTATTCCCTGGCTTCGACTCAAGAGGAATACCAAGTTTCCACAAGCACCTCAAGAGGAGGCTTCTCTCAGCTACAGGTATGTGAGAGGAACCTGAGTTTGTGGCCTCAAGTGGAATGGACACCGAGATGCTCTGACTCGAAGTAAGGCCGGATATCCCTGCAGTGAATTGAATGCAGGCTCGTCTTGCATCTCCCAAGACGAAGGGATGTCTGAATCCCCTGTGGAGACCACAGAGAAAGACCTAGTTCTCCGCCTCATCACGATCGGAGGCCTCACATCCTTTGAAAACTCGAGCGATCCGCACAGATCAATGCTTCCAAAGGAGACGATGCCTGAGTCCTCTTGAAAATGGATAGGAGTCCCAGGATCCCTGTGGCACGTCAAAAGGGACCCTGTGTCTCCCGCCTCACGTGGAGACGCATCCCAATTTCCATGCCAAGTCTCGAGGAGAATCCCGAGGTGTCCCTCGCACCTAGGCAGGAGTCCTGACGTCGCTGAACAAACACGTGTCTGGAAGGGCCCTCCCCGTTGTAACTCGAGAATATACCGCAGGTTCCGGACGCAACTCGAGAAAAACCATGAGACTTCCCCCTCGCCGCGAGATGAGGCCCGATTCCCCTGCACTGCGTGCAGAGCAATTCCGTGTTCCACATCAAACGTGAAAGGAGCCTTGATTTCCTTGATGGGCCTCCAGAGAAAACCCAAGATCACTGTCTCAAGTCTAGAGGGATCCTGAGGTCACTGGAGCAACACGAAAGGGCTCCATGGACCCCAAATCAACTCGAGATGAGAGCTTAGTCCCTGGCTTTGACTCAAGAGGAATACCAACTTTCCACAAGCACCTCCAGAGGAGGCTTCTCTCAGCTACAGGTATGTGAGAGGGACCCTGAGTTTGTGGCCTCAAGTGGAATGGACACCGAGATGCTCTGATTCGAAGTAAGGCCGGATATCCCTGCAGTGAATTGAATGCAGGCTCGTCTTGCATCTCCCAAGAAGAAGGGATGTCTGAATCCCCTGTGGAGACCACAGAGAAAGACCTAGTTCTCCGCCTCATCGCGACCGGAGGCCTCACATCCTTTGAAAACTCGAGAGGTCCGCGGAGATCAATGCTTCCAAAGGAGACGATGCCTGACTCCTCTTGAAAATGGATAGGAGTCCCAGGATCCCTGTGGCACGTGGAAAGGGACCCTGGGTCTCCCGCCTCACGTGGAGACGCGTCCCCAATGCCATGCCAAGATTCGAGGAGAATCCTGAGGTGTCCCTCGCACCTAGGCAGGAGTCCTGACGTCGCTGAACAAACACGTGTCTGGAGGGGCCCTCCCCGTCGTAACTCGAGAATATACCCCAGGTTCCGGCCGCAACTCGAGAAAAACCAGGAAACTTCCCTCTCGCCGCGAGATGAGGCCCGATTCCCCTGCACTGCGTGCAGAGCAATTCCATGTTCCACATCAAACCTGAAAGGAGCCTTGATTTCCTTGATGACACTTCAGAGAAGTCCCAAGATCACTGTCTCAAGTCTAGAGGGATCCTGAGGTCACTGGAGCAACACGAAAGGGCTCCGTGGACCACAAATCAACTCGAGATGAGAGCTTAGTCCCTGGCTTCGACTCAAGAGGAATACCAACTTTCCACAAGCACCTCAAGAGGAGGCTTCTTTCAGCTACAGGTATGTGAGAGGGACCCTGAGTTTGCGGCCTCAAGTGGAATGGACACCGAGATGCTCTGACTCGAAGTAAGGCTGGATATTCCTGCAGTGAAGTGAATGCAGGCTCGTCTTGCATCTCCCAAGACGAAGGGATGTCTGAATCCCCTGTGGAGACCACAGAGAAAGACCTAGTTCTCCACCTCATCGCGACCGGAGGCCTCACATCCTTTGAAAACTCGAGAGGTCCGCGGAGATCAATGCTTCCAAAGGAGACGATGCCTGACTCCTCTTGAAAATGGATAGGAGTCCCAGGATCCCTGTGGCACGTGGAAATGGACACTGGGTCTCCCACCTCACGTGGAGTCGCGTCCCAATTTCCATGCCAAGACTCGAGGAGAATTCCGAGGTGTCCCTCCCACCTAGGCAGGAGTCCTGACTTCGCTGAACAAACACGTGTCTGGAAGGGCCCTCCCCCTCGTAACTCGAGAATATACCCCAGGTTCCGGCCGCAACTCGGTAAAAACCATGAGTCTTCCCCCTCACCCCGAGATGAGGCCTGATTCCCCTGCACTGCGTGCAGAGCAATTGCGTGTTCCACATCAAAGGTGAAAGGAGCCTTGATTTCCTTGATGGCACTCCAGAAAAAACCCAAGATCACTGTCTCAAGTCTAGAGGGATCCTGAGGTCACAGGAGCAATACGAAAGGGGTCTGTGGACCCCAAATCAACTCGAGATGAGAGCTTTGTCCCTGCCTTCGACTCAAGAGGAATACCAACTTTCCAAAAGCACCTCAAGAGGAGGCTTCTCTCAGCTACAGGTATGTGAGAGGGACCCTGAGTTTGTGGCCTCAAGTGGAATGGACACCGAGATGCTCTGACTCGAAGTAAGGCCGGATATCCCTGCAGTGAATTGAATGCAGGCTCGTCTTGCATCTTCCAAGACGAAGGGATGTCTGAATCCCCTGTGGAGAAGACAGAGAAAGACCTAGTCCTCCGCCTCATCGTGACCGGAGGCCTCACATCCTTTGAAAACTCGAGGGTTCCGCACAGATCAATGCTTCCAAAGGAGACGATGCCTGAGTCCTCTTGAAAATGGATAGGAGTCCCAGGATCCCTATGGCCCGTGGAAAGGGACCCTGTGTCTCCCGCCTCACGTGGAGACGCATCCCAATTTCCATGCCAAGTCTCGAGGAGAATCCCGAGGTGTCCCTCGCACCTAGGCAGGAGTCCTGAAATCGCTGAACAAACACGTGTCTGGAAGGGCCCTCCCCGTCGTAACTCGAGAATATACCCCAGGTTCCAGCCGCAACTAGAGAAAAAACATGAGACTTCCCACTCGCCACGAGATGAGGCCCGATTCCCCTGCACTGCGTGCAGAGCAATTCCGTGTTCCACATCAAACGTGAAAGGAGCCTTGATTTCCTTGATGGCCCTCCAGAGAAAACCCAAGATCACTGTCTCAAGTCTAGAGGGATCCTGAGGTCACTGGAGCAACACGAATGGGCTCCGTGGACCCCAAATTCACTCGAGATGAGAGCTTAGTTCCTGGCTTCGACTCAAGAGGAATACCAACTTTCCACATGCACCTCAAGAGGAGGCTTCTCTCAGCTACAGGTATGTGAGAGGGACCCTGAGTTTGTGCGCTCAAGTGGAATGGACTCCGAGATGCTCTGACTCGAAGTAAGGCCGAATATCCCTGCAGTGAATTGAATGCAGGCTCGTCTTGCATCTCCCAAGACGAAGGGATGTCTGAATACCCTGTGGAGACCACAGAGAAAGACCTAGATCTCCGCCTCATCGCGACCGGAGGCCTCACATCCTTTGAAAACTCGAGAGGTCCGCGGAGATCAATGCTTCCAAAGGAGACGATGCCTGAGTCCTCTTGAAAATGGATAGGAGTCCCAGGATCCCTGTGGCACGTCGAAAGGGACCCTGTGTCTCCCGCCTCACGTGGAGACGCGTCCCAATTGCCATGCCAAGACTCGAGGAGAATCCCGAGGTCTCCGTCGCACCTAGGCAGGAGTCCTGACGTCGCTGAACAAACACGTGTCTGGAAGGGCCCTCCCCGTCGTAACTCGAGAATATATCCCAGGTTCCGCCCGCAACTCGAGAAAAACCATGAGACTTCCCCCTCGCCGCGAGATGAGGCCCGATTCCCCTGCACTGCGTGCAGAGCAATTCCGTGTTCCACATCAAACGTGAAAGGAGCCTTGATTTGCTTGATGGCACTCCAGAGACAACCCAAGATCACTGTCTCAAGTCTAGAGGGATCCTGAGGTCACTGGAGCAACAAGAAAGGGCTCCATGGACCCGAAATCAACTCGAGATGAGAGCTTAGTCCCTGGCTTCGACTCAAGAGGAATACCAACTTTCCACAAGCACTTCAAGAGGAGGCTTCTCTCAGCTACAGGTATGTGAGAGAGACCCTGAGTTTGTGGCCTCAAGTGGAATGGACACCGAGATGCTCTGACTCGAAGTAAGGCCGGATATCCCTGCAGTGAATTGAATGCAGGCTCGTCTTGCATCTCCCAAGACGAAGGGATGTCTGAGTCCCCTGTGGAGACCACAGAGAAAGACCTAGTTCTCCACCTCATCGCGACCGGAGGCCTCACATCCTTTGAAAACTCGAGAGGTCGCGGAGATCAATGCTTCCAAAGGAGACGATGCCTGACTCCTCTTGAAAATGGATAGGAGTCCCAGGATCCCTGTGGCACGTGGAAAGGGACCCTGGGTCACCCGCCTCACGTGGAGACGCGTACCAATTGCCATGCCAAGACTCGAGGAGAATCCCGAGGTGTCCCTCGCACCTAGGCAGGAGTCCTGACGTCGCTGAACAAACACGTGTCTGGAAGGGCCCTCCCCGTCTTAACTCGAGAATATACCCCAGGTTCCAGCCGCAACTCGAGAAAAACCATGAGACTTCCCCCTCCCAGCGAGATGAGGTCCGATTCCCCTGCACTGCGTGCAGAGCAATTCCGTTTTCCACATCAAACGTGAAAGGAGACTTGATTTCCTTGATGGCACTCCAGAGAAAACCCAAGATCACTGTCTCAAGTCTAGAGGGATCCTGAGGTCACTGGAGCAACACGAAAGTGCTCCGTGGACCCCAAAATAACTCGAGATGAGAGCTTAGTCCCTGGCTTCGACTCAAGAGGAATACCAACTTTCCACAAGCACCTCAAGAGGAGGCTTCTAACAGCTACAGGTATGTGAGAGGGACCCTGAGTTTGTGGCCTCAAGTGGAATGGACAACGAGATGCTCTGACTCGAAGTAAGGCCGGATATCACTGCAGTGAATTGAATGCAGGCTCGTCTTGCAACTCCCAAGACGAAGGGATGTCCAAATCACCTGTGGAGACCACAGAGAAAGACCTAGTCCTCCCCCTCATCGCGACCGGAGGCCTCACATCCTTTGAAAACTCGAGAGGTCCGCGGAGATCAATGCTTCCAAAGGAGACGATGCCTGACTCCTCTTGAAAATGGATAGGAGTCCCAGGATCCCTGTGGCACGTGGAAAGGGATCCTGGGTCTCCCGCCTCACGTGGAGACGCGTCCCAATTGCCATGCAAGACTCGAGGAGAATCCCGAGGTGTCCCTCGCACCTAGGCAGGAGTCCTGACATCACTGAACAAACACGTGTCTGGACTGGCCCTCCTCGTTGTAACTCGAGAATATACCCCAGGTTCCGGCCGCAACTCGAGAAAAACCATGAGACTTCCCCCTCGCCGCGAGATGAGGCCCGATTCCCCTGCACTGCGTGCAGAGCAATTCCGTGTTCCACATCAAACACGAAAGGAGCCTTGATTTCCTTGATGGCACTCCAGAGAAAACCCAAGATCACTGTCTCAAGTCTAGAGGGATCCTGAGGTCACTGTAGCAACACGAAATGGCTCCGTGGACCCGAAATCAACTCGAGAGGAGAGCTTCGTCCCTGGCTTCGACTCAAGAGGAAAACCCACTTTCCATAACCACCTCAAGAGGAGGCTTCTCTCAGCTACAGGTATGTGAGAGGGACCCTGAGTTTGTGGCCTCAAGTGGAATGGACACTGAGATGCTCTGACTCGAACGAAGGCCGGATATCCCTGCAGTGAATTGAATACAGGCTCGTCTTGCATCTCCCACGACGAAGGGATGTCTGAAACCCCTGTGGAGCCCACAGAGAAAGACCTATTTCTCCTCCTCATCACGACCGGAGGCCTCACGTCCTTTGAAAACTCGAGAGGTCCACGGAGATCAATGCTTCCAAAGGAGACGATGCCTGACTCCTCTTGAAAATGGATAGGAGTCCCAGGATCCCTGTGGCACGTGGAAAGGGACCCTGGGTCTCCCGCCTCACGTGGAGACGCGTCGCAATGGCCATGCCAAGACTCGAGGAGAATCCCGAGGTGTCCCTCGTACCCAGGCAGGAGTCGTGATATCGCTGAATAAACACGTGTCTGGAAAGGCCCTTCTGGTCGTAAGGCGAGAATGTACCCCAGGTTCCGGCCGCAACTCGAGAAAAACCATGAGACTTCCCCCTCGCCGCGAGATGAGGCCCGATTCCCCTGCACTGCGTGCAGAGCAATTCCGTGTTCCACATCAAACATGAAAGGAGCCTTGATTTCCTTGATGGCACTCCAGAGAACACCCAAGATCACTGTCTCATGTCTAGAGGGATACTGAGGTCACTGTAGCAACAGGAAAGGGCTCCGTGGACCCGAAATAAACTCGAGATGAGAGCTTCGTCCCTGGCTTCGACTCAAGAGGAATACCCACTTTCCACAAGCACCTCAAGAGGAGGCTTCTCTCAGCTACAGGTATGTGAGAGGGACCCTGAATTTGTGGCCTCAAGTGGAATGGACACCGAGATTCTCTGACTCGAAGGAAGGCCGGATATCCCTGCAGTGAATTGAATGCAGGCCTCTTTTGCATCTCCCACGACGAAGGGATGTCTGAATCCCCTGTGGAGACCAAGGAGAAAGACCTAGTTCTCGGCCTCATCGCGACCGGAGGCCTCACGTCTTTGAAAACTCGAGAGGTCCGCGGAGATCAATGCTTCCAAAGGAGACGAGGCCTGACTCCTCTTGAAAATGGATAGGATTCCCAGGATCCCTGTGGCACGTGGAAAGGGACCCTGGGTCTCCCGCCTCACGTGGAGACGTGTCCCAATGGCCATGCCAAAACTCGAGGAGAATCCCGAGGCGTCCCTCGCACCCAGGCAGGAGTCCTGACGTCGCTGAATAAACACGTGTCTGGAAAGGCCCTCTGGTCAAAACTCGAGAATGTAGCCCAGGTTGCGGCCGCAACTCGAGAAAAACCATGAGACTTCCCCCTCGCCGCGAGATGAGGCCCGATTCCCCTGCACTGCGTGCAGAGCAATTCCGTGTTCCACATCAAACATGAAAGGAGCCTTGATTTCCTTGATGGCACTCCAGAGAAGACCCAAGATCACTGTCTCATGTCTAGAGGGATACTGAGGTCACTGTAGCAACACAAAAGTCTCCGTGGACCCCAAATCAACTCGAGATGCGATCTTCGTCCCTGGCTTCGACTCAAGAGGAATACCCACTTTCCACAAGCACCTCAAGAGGAGGCTTCTCTCAGCTACAGGTATGTGAGAGGGACCCTGAATTTGTGGCCTCAAGTGGAATGGACACCGAGATTCTCTGACTCGAAGGAAGGCCGGATATCCCTGCAGTGAATTGAATGCAGGCCTCTTTTGCATCTCCCACGACGAAGGGATGTCTGAATCCCCTGTGGAGACCACAGAGAAAGACCTAGTTCTCCGCCTCACATCGATCGGAGGCCTCACGTCCTTTGAAAACTCGAGAGGTCCTCGGAGATCAATGCTTCCAAAGGAGACGATGCCTGACTCCTCTTGAAAATGGATAGGAGTCCCAGGATCCCTGGGGCACGTGGAAAGGGACCCTGGGTCTCCCGCTTCACGTGGAGACACGTCCCAATGGCCAGGCCAAGACTCGAGGAGAATCCTGAGTTGCCCCTCGCACCTAGGCAGGAGTCCTGACGTCGCTGAACAAACACGTGTCTGGAAGGGCCCTTCCGGTCGTAACTCGTGAGTGTACCCCAGGTTCCGGCCGCAACTCGAGAAAAACCATGAGACTTCCACCTCGCCCCGAGATGAGGCCCGATTCCCCTGCACTGCGTGCAGAGCAATTCCGTGTTCCAAATCAAACATGAAAGGAGCCTTGATTTCCTTGATGGCACTCCAGAGAAAACCCAAGATCACTGTCTCAAGTCTAGAGGGATACTGAGGTCACTGTAGCAACACGAAAGGGCTCCGTGGACCCCAAATCAACTCGAGATGAGAGCTTCGTCCCTGGCTTCGACTCAAGAGGAATACCCACTTTCCACAAGCACCTCAAGAGGAGGCTTCTCTCAGCTACAGGTATGTGAGAGGGACCCTGAGTTTGTGGCCTCAAGTGGAATGGACACCGAGATGCTCTGACTCGAAGGAAGGCCGGATATCCCTGCAGTGAATTGAATGCAGGCTCGTCTTGCATCTCCCAAGACGAAGGGATGTCTGAATCCCCTGTGGAGCCCACAGAGAAAGACCTAGTTCTCCGCCTCATCGTGACCGGAGGCCTCACGTCCTTTGAAAACTCGAGAATTCCGCGGAGATCAATGCTTCCAAAGGAGATGATGGCTGAATCCTCTTGAAAATGGATTGGAGTCCCAGGATCCCTGTGGCACTTGGAAAGGGACTCTGGGTCTCCCGCCTCACGTGGAGACGCGTCCCAATGGCCATTCCAAGACTCGAGGAGAATCCCAAGGTGCCCCTCGCACCTAGGCAGGAGTCCTGACGTCGCTGAACAAACACGTGTCTGGAAGGGCCCTTCCGGTCGTAACTCGTGAGTATACCCCAGGTTCCGGCCGCAACTCGAGAAAAACCATGAGACTTCCCCCTCGCCGCGAGATGAGGCCCGATTCCCCTGCACTGCGTGCAGAGCAATTCCGTGTTCTAAATCAAACGTGAAATGAGACTTGATTTCCTTGATGGCACTCCAGAGAACACCCAAGATCACTGTCTCAAGTCTAGAGGGATCCTGAGGTCACTGTAGCAACACGAAAGGGCTCCATGGACGCCAAATCAACTCGAGATGAGAGCTTAGTCCCTGGCTTCGACTCAAGAGGAATACCCACTTTCCACAAGCACCTCAAGAGGGGGCTTCTCTCAGCTACAGGTATGTGAGAGGGACCCTGAGTTTGTGGCCTCAAGTGGAATGGACACCGAGATGCTCTGACTCGAAGGAAGGCCGGATATCCCAGCAGTGAATTGAATGCAGGCTCTTCTTGCATCTCCCACGACGAAGGGATGTCTGAATCCCCTGTGGAGACCACAGAGAAAGACCTAGTTCTCCGCCTCATCGCGACCGGAGGCCTCACGTCCTTTGAAAACTCGAGAGGTCCGCGGAGATCAATGCTTCCAAAGGAGACGATGCCTGACTCCTCTTGAAAATGGATAGGAGTCCCAGGATGCATGTGGCACGTGGAAAGGGACCCTGGGTCTCCCGCCTCACGTGGAGACGCGTCCCCATTGCCATGCCAAGATTCGAGGAGAATCCCGAGGTGTCCCTCGCACCTAGGCAGGAGTCCTGACTTCGCTGAACAAACACGTGTCTGGAGGGGCCCTCCCCGTCGTAACTCGAGAATATACCCCAGGTTCCGGCCGCAACTCGAGAAAAACCGGGAAACTTCCCCCTCGGCGCGAGATGAGGCCCGATTCCCCTGCACTGCGTGCAGAGCAATTCCGTGTTCCACATCAAACCTGAAAGAAGCCTTGATTTCCTTGATGGCACTCCAGAGAAATCCCAAGATCACTGTCTCAAGTCTAGAGGGATCCTGAGGTCACTGGAGCAACACGAAAGGGCTCCGTGGACCCCAAATCAACTCGAGATGAGAGCTTAGTCCCTGGCTTCGACTCAAGAGGAATACCAACTTTCCACAAGCACCTCAAGAGGAGGCTTCTCTCAGCTACATGTATGTGAGAAGGACCCTGATTTTGTGGCCTCAAGTGGAATGGACCCCGAGATGCTCTGACTCGAAGTAAGGCCGGATATCCCTGCAGTGAATTGAATGCAGGCTCGTCTTGCATCTCCCAAGACGAAGGGTTGTCTGAATCCCCTGTGGAGACCACAGAGAAAGACCTAGTCCTCCGCCTCAACGCGACCGGAGCCCTCACATCCTTTGAAAACTCGAGAGGTCCGCGGAGATCAATGCTTCCAAAGGAGACGATGCCTGACTCCTCTTGAAAATGGATAGGAGTCCCAGGATCCCTGTGGCACGTGGAAAGGGACCCTGGGTCTCGCGCCTCAGGTGGAGACGCGTCCCAATTGCCATGCCAAGACTCGAGGAGAATCCCGAGGTGTCCCTCGCACCTAGGCAGGATTCCTGACGTCGCTGAACAAACACGTGTCTCGAAGGGCCCTCCCCGTGTTAACTCGAGAATATACCCCACTTCCGGCCGCAACTCGAGAAAAACCATGAGACTTCCCCTTCGCCGTGAGATGAGGCCCGATTCCTCTGCACTGCATGCAGAGCAATTCCGTGTTCCACATCAAACGTGAAAGGAGCCTTGATTTCCTTGATGGCACTCCAGAGAATACCCAAGATCACTGTCTCAAGTCTAGAGGGATCCTGAGGTCACTGGAGCAACATGAAAGGGCTCTGTGGACCCCAAATCAACTCGAGATGAGAACTTATTCCCTGGTTTCGACTCAAGAGGAATACCAAGTTTCCACAAGCACCTCAAGAGGAGGCTTCTCTCAGCTACAGGTATGTGAGAGGAACCTGAGTTTGTGGCCTCAAGTGGAATGGACACCGAGATGCTCTGACTCGAAGTAAGGCCGGATATCCCTGCAGTGAATTGAATGCAGGCTCGTCTTGCATCTCCCAAGACGAAGGGATGTCTGAATCCCCTGTGGAGACCACAGAGAAAGACCTAGTTCTCCGCCTCATCACGATCGGAGGCCTCACATCCTTTGAAAACTCGAGCGGTCCGCACAGATCAATGCTTCCAAAGGAGACGATGCCTGAGTCCTCTTGAAAATGGATAGGAGTCCCAGGATCCCTGTGGCACGTCAAAAGGGACCCTGTGTCTCCCGCCTCACGTGGAGACGCATCCCAATTGCCATGCCAAGTCTCGAGGAGAATCCCGAGGTGTCCCTCGCACCTAGGCAGGAGTCCTGACGTCGCTGAACAAACACGTGTCTGGAAGGGCCCTCCCCGTTGTAACTCGCGAATATACCGCAGGTTCCGGACGCAACTCGAGAAAAACCATGAGACTTCCCCCTCGCCGCGAGATGAGGCCCGATTCCCTTCCACTGCGTGCAGAGCAATTCCGTGTTCCACATCAAACGTGAAAGGAGCCTTGATTTCCTTGATGGCCCTCCAGAGAAAACCCAAGATCACTGTCTCAAGTCTAGAGGGATCCTGAGGTCACTGGAGCAACACGAAAGGGCTCCATGGACCCCAAATCAACTCGAGATGAGAGCTTAGACCCTGGCTTTGACTCAAGAGGAATACCAACTTTCCGCAAGCACCTCCAGAGGAGGCTTCTCTCAGCTACAGGTATGTGAGAGGGACCCTGAGTTTGTGGCCTCAAGTGGAATGGACACCGAGATGCTCTGACTCGAAGTAAGGCCGGATATCCCTGCAGTGAATTGAATGCAGGCTCGTCTTGCATCTCCCAAGACGAAGGGTTGTCTGAATCCCCTGTGGAGACCACAGAGAAAGACCTAGTCCTCCGCCTCAACGCGACCGGAGCCCTCACATCCTTTGAAAACTCGAGAGGTCCGCGGAGATCAATGCTTCCAAAGGAGACGATGCCTGACTCCTCTTGAAAATGGATAGGAGTCCCAGGATCCCTGTGGCACGTGGAAAGGTACCCTGGGTCTCGCGCCTCAGGTGGAGACGCGTCCCAATTGCCATGCCAAGACTCGAGGAGAATCCCGAGGTGTCCCTCGCACCTAGGCAGGAGTCCTGACGTCGCTGAACAAACACGTGTCTCGAAGTGTCCTCCCCGTGTTAACTCGAGAATATACCCCACTTCCGGCCGCAACTCGAGAAAAACCATGAGACTTCCCCTTCGCCGTGAGATGAGGCCCGATTCCCCTGCACTGCATGCAGAGCAATTCCGTGTTCCACATCAAACGTGAAAGGAGCCTTGATTGCCTTGATGGCACTCCAGAGAATACCCAAGATCACTGTCTCAAGTCTAGAGGGATCCTGAGGTCACTGGAGCAACATGAAAGGGCTCTGTGGACCCCAAATCAACTCGAGATGAGAACTTATTCCCTGGTTTCGACTCAAGAGGAATACCAAGTTTCCACAAGCACCTCAAGAGGAGGCTTCTCTCAGCTACAGGTATGTGAGAGGAACCTGAGTTTGTGGCCTCAAGTGGAATGGACACCGAGATGCTCTGACTCGAAGTAAGGCCGGATATCCCTGCAGTGAATTGAATGCAGGCTCGTCTTGCATCTCCCAAGACGAAGGGATGTCTGAATCCCCTGTGGAGACCACAGAGAAAGACCTAGTTCTCCGCCTCATCACGATCGGAGGCCTCACATCCTTTGAAAACTCGAGCGGTCCGCACAGATCAATGCTTCCAAAGGAGACGATGCCTGACTCCTCTTGAAAATGGATAGGAGTCCCAGGATCCCTGTGGCACGTCAAAAGGGACCCTGTGTCTCCCGCCTCACGTGGAGACGCATCCCAATTGCCATGCCAAGTCTCGAGGAGAATCCCGAGGTGTCCCTCGCACCTAGGCAGGAGTCCTGACGTCGCTGAACAAACACGTGTCTGGAAGGGCCCTCCCCGTTGTAACTCGCGAATATACCGCAGGTTCCGGACGCAACTCGAGAAAAACCATGAGACTTCCCCCTCGCCGCGAGATGAGGCCCGATTCCCTTCCACTGCGTGCAGAGCAATTCCGTGTTCCACATCAAACGTGAAAGGAGCCTTGATTTCCTTGATGGCCCTCCAGAGAAAACCCAAGATCACTGTCTCAAGTCTAGAGGGATCCTGAGGTCACTGGAGCAACACGAAAGGGCTCCATGGACCCCAAATCAACTCGAGATGAGAGCTTAGACCCTGGCTTTGACTCAAGAGGAATACCAACTTTCCACAAGCACCTCCAGAGGAGGCTTCTCTCAGCTACAGGTATGTGAGAGGGACCCTGAGTTTGTGGCCTCAAGTGGAATGGACACCGAGATGCTCTGACTCGAAGTAAGGCCGGATATCCCTGCAGTGAATTGAATGCAGGCCTCTTTTGCATCTCCCACGACGAAGGGATGTCTGAATCCCCTGTGGAGACCACAGAGAAAGACCTAGCTCTCCGCCTCATCGCGATCGGAGGCCTCACGTCCTTTGAAAGCTCGAGAGGTCCGCGGAGATCAATGCTTCCAAAGGAGACGATGCCTGACTCCTCTTGAAAATGGATAGGAGTCCCAGGATCCCTGTGGCACGTGGAAAGGGACCCTGGGTCTCCCGCCTCAGGTGGCGACGCATCCCACTGGCCATGCCAAGACTCGAGGAGAATCCCGAGGTGTCCCTCGCACCTAGGCAGGAGTCATGACGTCGCTGAACAAACACGTGTCTGGAAGGGCCCTCCCCGTCGTAACTCGAGAATATACCCCAGGTTCCGGCTGCAGCTCGAGAAAAACCATGAGACTTCCCCCTCGCCGCGAGATGAGGCCCGATTCCCCTGCACTGCGTGCAGAGCAATTCCGTGTTCCACATCAAACTTGAAAGGAGCCTTGATTTCCTTGATGGCACTCCAGAGAACACCCAAGATCACTGTCTCATGTCTAGAGGGATACTGAGGTCACTGTAGCAACACGAAAGGGCTCCGTGGACCCAAATCAACTCGAGATGAGAGCTTAGTCCCTGGCTTCGAATCAAGAGGAATACCCACTTTCCACAAGCACCTCAAGAGGAGGCTTCTCTCAGCTACAGGTATGTGAGAGGGACCCTGATTTTGTGGCCTCAAGTGGAATGGACACCGAGATGCTCTGACTCGAAGGAAGGCCGGATATCCCTGCAGTGAATTGAATGCAGGGTCGTCTTGCATCTCCCAAGACGAAGGGATGTCTGAATCCCCTGTGGAGACCACAGAGAAAGACCTAGTTCTCCGCCTCATCGCGACCGGAGGCCTCACGTCCTTTGAAAACTCGAGAGGTCCGCGGTGATCAATGCTTCCAGAGGAGACGATGCCTGACTCCTCTTGAAAATGGATAGGAGTCCCAGGATGCATGTGGCACGTGGAAAGGGACCCTGGGTCTCCCGCTTCAAAAGCTTCAAAAGGTGTGAAAAATATGAAGAGCTTCAAAAAGTTTAAAATATATGAGGAGCATGAAACGGTATGAAAAATAGGAGGAGCATGAAAGATGTTGAAATACATGAAGAGATTGAAATGGTGTGAAAAATATGAAGAGCTTCAAAAGGTGTGAAAAATATGAAGAGCTTCAAAAGGTGTGAAAAATATGAGGAGCATGAAGTGGTGTTCAAAAACATGTAGAGCTTGAAAAGGTGTGAAATATACGAAGAGCTTCAAAAGGTGTGAAAAATACGAGGAGCATGAAGTGGTGTTGAAGATTATGAAGAGCCTGAAAAGAGTGAAATATATGAAGAGTTTCAAAAGGTGTCAAAAGTATGAGGAGCTTGAAATGGTGTTCAAAAACATGAAGAGCCTGAGAAGGTGTGAAAACTATGAAGAGCTTCAAAAGGTGTCAAAAGTATGAGGAGCATGAAACGGTCTGAAAAACAGGAGGAGCATGAAACGGTGTTGAAAAACATGAAGAGCCTGAAAAGAGTGAAATATATGAAGAGTTTCAAAAGGTGTCAAAAGTATGAGGAGCTTGAAAAGGTGTTCAAAAACATGAAGAGCCTGAGAAGGTGTGAAAACTATGAAGAGCTTCAATAGGTGTCAAAAGTGTGAGAAGCTTGAAAAGGTGTTCAAAAACGTGAAGAGCCTGAGAAGGTGTGAAATATATGAAGAGCTTCAAAAGGTGTCAAAAGTATGAGGAGCTTGAAAAGGTGTTGAAAAACATGAAGAGCCTGAAAAGGTGTGAAAACTATGAAGAGCTTCAAAAGGTGTCAAAAGTATGAGGAGCTTGAAAGGGTGTTCAAAAACATGAAGAGCCTGAGAAGGTGTGCAAAATATGAAGAGCTTAAAAAGGTGTCTAAAATATGACGAGCTTAAAAAGGTGTTCAAAAACATGAAGAGCATGAAAATGTCTGAAAAAATTGAAGAGCTTAAACGGTGTCAAAAATACGAGGAGCATGAAACGGCCTGAAAAAAAGGAGGAGCATGAAATGGTGTTCAAAAACTTGAAGAGACTGAAAATGTGTTGAAAATATGAAGAGCTTCAAAAGATGTGAAAAATATGAGGAGCATGAAACGGTCTGAAAAATAGAAGTAGCATGAAACGGTGTTGAAAAATATGAAGAGCCTGAAAAGGTGTGAAATATATGAAGAGGTTCAAAAGGTGTCAAAAATATGAGGAGCATGAAACGGTCTGAAAAATAGGAGGAGAATGAAGCGGTGTTGAAAAACATGAAGAGCCTGAAATGAGTGAAATATATGAAGAGTTTCAAAAGGTGTCAAAAATATGAGGAGCATGAAACGGTCTGAAAAATAGGAGGAGCATGAAATGGTGTTCAAAAACATAAAGAGACTGAAAACGTGTGAAAAATATGAAGAGCTTCAAAAGGTGTGAAAAAAATGAGGAGCATGAAACGGTGTGAAAAATAGGAGGAGCATGAAACGGTGTGAAAAATAGGAGGAGCATGAAAGGTGTTGAAAAACATGAAGAGCCTGAAAATGTGTGAAAAATATGAAGAGCTTCAAAAGGTGTGAAAAATATGAGGAGCATGAAGTGGTGTTCAAAAACATGTAGAGCTTGAAAAGGTGTGAAATATACGAAGAGCTTCAAAAGGTGTGAAAAATACGAGGAGCATTAAGTGGTGTTGAAAAATTTGAAGAGCCTGAAAAGAGTGAAATATATGAAGACTTTCAAAAGGTGTCAAAAATATGAGGAGAATGAAACGGTCTGAAAAATAGGAGGAGCATGAAGCGGTGTTGAAAAACATGAAGAGCCTGAAAAGGTGTGAAAACTATGAAGAGCTTCAAAAGGTGTCAAAATTATGAGGAGCTTGAAAAGGTGTTCAAAAACATGAAAAGCCTGAGAAGGTGTGAAAAATATGAAGAGCTTAAAAAGGTGTCAAAAATATGGGAATCATGAAACGGTGTAAAAAATAGGAGGAGCATGAAGCGGTGTTCAAAATCATGAAGAGCCTGAAAAGGTGTGAAAAATATGCAGGGTTTCAAAAGGTGTAAAATATATGAGGCCCATGAAACGGACTGAAAAATAAGAGGAGCATGAAACGGTGTTCAGAAACATGAAGAGCCTGAAGGAGTGAAAAATATGAAGAGCTTCAAAAGGTGTCAAAAATATGAGGAGCATGAAACCGTCTGAAAAATAGGGGGAGCATGAAGCAGTGTTCAAAAACATGAAGAGCCTGAAAAGATGTGAAAAATATGAAGAGCTTCAAAAGGTGTCAAAAATATGAGGAGCATGAAACCGTCTGAAAAATAGGGGGAGCATGAAGCGGTGTTCAAAAACATGAAGAGCCTGAAAAGATGTGAAAAATATGAAGAGCTTCAAAAGGTGTCAAAAATATGAGGAGCATGAAACCGTCTGAAAAATAGGGGGAGCATGAAGCAGTGTTCAAAAAAATATGAAGAGCCTGAAAAGTTGTGAAAAATATGAAGAGCTTCAAAAGGTGTGAAATTCAGGAGGAGGATGAATCGGTCTGAAAAATAGGGGGAGCATGAAGCGGTGTTCAAAAACATGAAGAGCCTGAAATGGTGTGAAAAATATGAAGAGCTTCAAAAGGTGTGAAAATTATGAGGAGCACGAAACGGTCTGAAAATTAGGAGGATCTTGAAGCGGTGTTGAAAATCATGAAGAGCCTGAAAAAGTGTGAAAAATATGTAGAGCTTCAAAAGGTGTGAAAAATATGAAGAGCTTCAAAAGGTGTCAAAAATGAGATGAGCATGAAACGATCTGAAAAATAGGAGGAGAATGAAGCGGTGTTGAAAATCATGAGGAGCCTGAAAACGTGTGAAAAATATGAAGAGCTTCAAAAGGTGTGAATTATATGAAGAGTTTCAAAAGGTGTCAAAAATATGAGGAGCGTGAAACGGTCTGCAAAATATGAGGAGCATGAAGCGGTGTTGAAAAACATGAAGAGCCTTAAAAGGTGTGAAAAATATGAAGAGGTTCAAAAGGTGTTAAATATATGAAGAGTTTCAAAAGGTGTCAAAAATATGAGGAGCATGAAACGGTCTGAAAGATAGGAGGAGCATGAAGTGGTGTTGAAAAACATGAAGAGCCTGAAAAGGTGTGAAAAATATGAAGAGCTTCAAAAGTTGTGAAATACATGAGGAGAATGAATCGGTCTGAAAAATAGGAGGAGCATGAAGACGTGTTCAAAAACATGAAGAGCCTGAGATGGTGTGAAATATATGAAGAGCTTCAAAAGGTGTCAAAAATATGAGGAGCATGAAACATTCTGAAAAATAGTAGGAAAATGAAATGGGGTTCAAAACCCTGAAGAGCCTAAAAAGGTGTGAAAAATATAAAGAGCTTCAAAAGGTGTGAAACGCCTGAGGAGCATTAAACGGTCTGAAAAATAGGAGGAGCATGAAGCGTTGATGAAAAACATGAAGAGCCTGAAAATGTGAGAAAAATATGAACAGCTTCATAAGTTGTCAAAAATATGAGGAGCATGAACGGTCTGAAAAATAGGAGGAGCATGAAGCGGTCTTGAAAACATTACGAGCCTGAAACGGTGTGAAAAATATGAAGAGCTTCAAAATGTTTCAAAAATATGAGGAGTATGAACGGTCTGAAAAATAGGAGGAGCATGAAGCGGTGTTGAAAACATGAAGAGCTTCAAAAGGTGTGAAAAATATGAAGAGCTTCAAAAGGTGTGAAATACATGAGGAGGATGAATCGGTCTGAACAACAGGAGGAGCATGAAGCGCTGTTCAAGAACATGAAGAGCCTGAAAAGGTGTTGAAAAATATGAAGAGCTTCAAAAGGTGAGAAAATTATGAGGAGCACGAAACCGTCTGAAAAATAGGAGGATCATGAAGCAGTGTTGAAAAACATGTAGAGACTGAAAATGTGTGAAATATATGAAGAGCTTCAAAATGTGTCAAAAATATGAGGAGCAGGAAACGGTCTGAAAAATATTAGGAGCATGAAACGGTGTTCAAAACCCTGAAGAGCCTAAAAAGGTGTTAAAAATATAAAGAGCTTCAAAAGGTGTGAAATGCATGAGGAGCATTAAACGGTCTGAAAAATAGGAGGAGCATGAAGCGGTGTTGAAAATCATGAAGAGACTGAAAACGTGTGAAAAATATGAAGAGCTTCAAAAGGTGTCAAAAATGAGATGAGCAAGAAACGGTCTGAATAATAGGAGGAACATGAAGTGGTGTTGAAAATCATGAAGAGCTGAAAAGGTGTGAAATATATGAAGAATTTCAAAAGGTGTCAAAAATATGAGGAGCATGAAACGGTCTGAAAAATAGGAGGATCATAAAGTGGTGTTGAAGAACATGAAGAGCCTGAAAAGGTGTGAAAAATATGAAGAGCTTCAAAAGGTGTGAAAAAAATGAAGAGCTTAAAAAGTGTGAAAATTATGAATAGCACGAAACGGTCTGAAAAATAGGAGGATCATGAAGCGGTGTTCAAAAACATGAAGAGCCTGAAAAGGTGTGAAAAATATGAAGAGCTTAAAAGGTGTGAAAATTGTGAATAGCACGAAACGGTCTGAAAAATAGGAGGATCATGAAGCGGTGTTGAAAAGCATGAAGAGCCTGAAAATGTGTGAAAAATATGAAGAGCTTCAAAATTTGTGAAATACATGAGGAGCTTGAAACGGGCTGAACAACAGGAGGAGCATGAAGCGGTGTTGAAAAACATGAAGAGCCTGAAAATGTGTGAAAAATATGAAGAGCTTAAAAAGTGTGAAAATTATGAATAGCACGAAACGGTCTGAAAAATAGGAGGATCATGAAACGGTGTTCAAAAATATGAAGAGCTTCAAAAGGTGTCAAAAATATGAAGAGCTACAAAAGGAGTCAAAAATGTGAGGAGCATGAAAAGGTCTGAAAAATAGGAGGAGAATGAAGCGATGTTGAAAAACATGAAGAGCCTGAAAAGGTGTGAAATATATGAAGAGCTTCAAAACGTGTCAAAAATATGAGGAGTGTGAAATTGTGTTGAAAAACATGACGAGCATGAAAAGGTGTGAAAAATATGAAGACCTTCAAAATGTGTCAAAAATAGGAGGAGCATGAAATGGCCTGAAAAATATGAGGAGCATGAAGTGGTGTTGAAAAACATGAAGAGCCTGAAAAGGTGTGAAAAATATGAAGAGTTTCAAAAGGTGTCAAAAATATGAGGAGCAGGAAACGGTCTGAAAAATATTAGGAACATGAAATGGTGTTCAAAACCCTGAAGAGCCTGAAAAGGTGTGAAAAATATGAAGAGCTTCAAAAGGTGTGAAAAATTTGAAGAGCTTAAAAGGTGTGAAAATTGTGAATAGCACGAAACGGTCTGAAAAATAGGAGGATCATGAAGCGGTGTTGAAAAGCATGAAGAGCCTGAAAATGTGTGAAAAATATGAAGAGCTTCAAAATTTGTGAAATACATGAGGAGCTTGAAACGGGCTGAACAACAGGAGGAGCATGAAGCGGTGTTGAAAAACATGAAGAGCCTGAAAAGGTGTGAAAAATATGAAGAGCTTCAAAAGGCGTGAAAAATATGAGGACCATGAAACGGTGTGAAAAATAGGAGGAGCAAGATGCGGTGTTGAAAAACATGAAGAGCCTGAAAATGTGTGAAAAATATGAAGAGCTTCAAAATTTGTGAAATACATGAGGAGATTGAAACGGGCTGAAAAACAGGAGGAGCATGAAGCGGTGTTGAAAAACATGAAGAGCCTGAAAAGGTGTGAAAAATATGAAGAGCTTCAAAAGGCGTGAAAAATATGAGGACCATGAAACGGTGTGAAAAATAGGAGGAGCAAGATGCGATGTTGAAAAACATGAAGAGCCTGAAAAGTTGTGAAAAATATGAAGAGCTTCAAAAGGTGTCAAAAATGATATGAGCATGAAACGGTCTGAAAAATAGGAGGAGCATGAAGTGGTGTTGAAAAACATGAAGAGCCTGAAAAGGTGTGAAATATATGAAGAGCTTCAAAAGGTGTCAAAAATATGAGTAGCATGAAACAGTCTGAAAAATATAAGGAGCATGAAGTGATGTTGAAAAATATGAAGAGTCTGAAAAGGTGTGAAAAATATGAAGAGCTTCAAAAGGCGGGAAAAATATGAGGACCATGAAACGGTCTGAAAAATAGGAGGAGCAAGATGCGGTGTTGAAAAACGTGAAGAGTTTGAAAAGGTATGAAAAATATGAAGAGCATCAAAAGGTTTAAAAAATATGAGGAGCATGAAACGGTCGGAATAAAGGAGGAGCATGAAGTGGTGTTGAAAAACATGAAGAGCCTGAAAAGGTGTGAAAAATATGAAGAGCTTGAAAAGGTGTGAAATATATGAAGAGCTTCAAAAGGTGTCAAAAATGAGATGAGCATGAAACGATCTGAAAAACAGGAGGAGCATGAAGTGGTGTTGAAAAACATGAAGAGCCTGAAAATGTGTGAAAAATATGAAGAGCTTGAATAGGTGTGAAAATTATGAGGAGCACGAAACCATTTGAAAAATAGGAGGATCATGAAGGGGTGTTGAAAAATATGAAGAGCCTGAAAATGTGTGAAAAATATGAAGAGCTTCAAAATTTGTGAAATACATGAGGAGCTTGAAAAGGTCTGAAAAACAGGAGGAGCATGAAGCGGTGTTGAAAATCATGAAGAGCCTGAAAACGTGTGAAAAATATGAAGAGCTTCAAAAGGTGTCAAAAATGAGATGAGCATGAAACGGTCTGAATAATAGGAGGAACATGAAGTGGTTTTGAAAAACATGAAGAGCCTGAAAAGGTGTGCAATATATGAAGAGCTTCAAAAGGTGTCCAAAATATGAAGAGCTACAAAAGGAGTCAAAAATGTGAGGAGCATGAAAAGGTCTGAAAAATAGGAGGAGAATGAAGCGATGTTGAAAAACATGAAGAGCCTGAAAACGTGTGAAATATATGAAGAGCTTCAAAACGTGTCAAAAATATGAGGAGTGTGAAACTGTGTTGAAAAACATGACGAGCATGAAAAGGTGTGAAAAATATGAAGACCTTCAAAATGTGTCAAAAATAGGAGGAGCATGAAATGGCCTGAAAAATATGAGGAGCATGAAGCGGTGTTGAAAAACATGAAGAGCCTGAAAAGGAGTGAAAAATATGAAGAGCTTCAAAAGGTGTCAAAAATATGAGGAGCATGAAACGGACTGAAAAAAAGGAGGAGCATGAAATGGTGTTCAAAAACTTGAAGAGGCTGAAAATGTGTGAAAAATATGAAGAGCTTCAAAAGATGTGATAAATATGAGGAGCATGAAACGGTCTGAAAAATAGAAGTAGCATGAAACGGTTTTGAAAAATATGAAGAGCCTGAAAAGGTGTGAAATATATGAAGAGGTTCAAAAGGTGTCAAAAATATGAGGAGCATGAAACGGTCTGAAAAATAGGAGGAGAATGAAGCGGTGTTGAAAAACATGAAGAGCCTGAAATGAGTGAAATATATGAAGAGTTTCAAAAGGTGTCAAAAATATGAGGAGCATGAAACGGTCTGAAAAATAGGAAGAGCATGAAATGGTGTTCAAAATCATAAAGAGACTGAAAACGTGTGAAAAATATGAAGAGCTTAAAAAGGTGTGAAAAAAATGAGGAGCATGAAACGGTGTGAAAAAAAGGAGGAGCATGAAACGGTGTGAAAAATAGGAGGAGCATGAAAGGTGTTGAAAAACATGAAGAGCCTGAAAATGTGTGAAAAATATGAAGAGCTTCAAAAGGTGTGAAAAATATGAAGAGCTTCAAAAAGTGTAAAATATATGAGGAGCATGAAACGGTATGAAAAATAGGAGGAGCATGAAAGATGTTGAAATACATGAAGAGATTGAAATGGTGTGAAAAATATGAAGTGCTTCAAAAGGTGTGAAAAATATGAAGAGCTTCAAAAGGTGTGAAAAATATGAGGAGCATGAAGTGGTGTTCAAAAACATGTAGAGCTTGAAAAGGTGTGAAATATACGCAGAGCTTCAAAAGGTGTGAAAAATACGAGGAGCATGAAGTGGTGTTGAAGATTATGAAGAGCCTGAAAAGAGTGAAATATATGAAGAGTTTCAAAAGGTGTCAAAAGTATGAGGAGCTTGAAATGGTGTTCAAAAACATGAAGAGCCTGAGAAGGTGTGAAAACTATGAAGAGCTTCAAAAGGTGTCAAAAGTATGAGGAGCATGAAACGGTCTGAAAAACAGGAGGAGCATGAAACGGTGTTGAAAAACATGAAGAGCCTGAAAAGAGTGAAATATATGAAGAGTTTCAAAAGGTGTCAAAAGTATGAGGAGCTTGAAAAGGTGTTCAAAAACATGAAGAGCCTGAGAAGGTGTGAAAACTATGAAGAGCTTCAAAAGGTGTCAAAAGTATGAGGAGCTTGAAAAGGTGTTCAAAAACATGAAGAGCCTGAGAAGGTGTGAAAACTATGAAGAGCTTCAATAGGTGTCAAAAGTGTGAGAAGCTTGAAAAGGTGTTCAAAAACGTGAAGAGCCTGAGAAGGTGTGAAATATATGAAGAGCTTCAAAAGGTGTCAAAAGTATGAGGAGCTTGAAAAGGTGTTGAAAAACATGAAGAGCCTGAAAAGGTGTGAAAACTATGAAGAGCTTCAAAAGGTGTCAAAAGTATGAGGAGCTTGAAAGGGTGTTCAAAAACATGAAGAGCCTGAGAAGGTGTGCAAAATATGAAGAGCTTAAAAAGGTGTCTAAAATATGACGAGCTTAAAAAGGTGTTCAAAAACATGAAGAGCATGAAAATGTCTGAAAAAAATGAAGAGCTTAAAAGGTGTCAAAAATACGAGGAGCATGAAACGGTCTGAAAAATAGGAGGAGCATGAAGTTGTGTTGAAAAATATGAAGAGGCTGAAAAGGTGTGCAAAATATGAAGAGCTTCAAAAGGTGTCAAAAATATGAGGAGCATGAAATGGCCTGACAAATAGGAGGAGCATGAAGTGGTGTTGAAAAACATGAAGTGCCTGAAAAGATGTGAAAAATATGAAGAGTTTCAAAAGGTGTCAAAAATATGAGGAGCATGAAACGGCCTGAAAAAAAGGAGGAGCATGAAATGGTGTTCAAAAACTTGAAGAGACTGAAAATGTGTGAAAAATATGAAGAGCTTCAAAAGATGTGAAAAATATGAGGAGCATGAAACGGTCTGAAAAATAGAAGTAGCATGAAACGGTGTTGAAAAATATGAAGAGCCTGAAAAGGTGTGAAATATATGAAGAGTTCAAAAGGTGTCAAAAATATGAGGAGCATGAAACGGTCTGAAAAATAGGAGGAGAATGAAGCGGTGTTGAAAAACATGAAGAGCCTGATGAGTGAAATATATGAAGAGTTTCAAAAGGTGTCAAAAATATGAGGAGCATGAAACGGTCTGAAGAATAGGAGGAGCATGAAATGGTGTTCAAAAACATAAAGAGACTGAAAACGTGTGAAAAATATGAAGAGCTTCAAAAGGTGTGAAAAAAATGAGGAGCATGAAACGGTGTGAAAAATAGGAGGAGCATGAAACGGTGTGAAAAATAGGAGGAGCATGAAAGGTGTTGAAAAACATGAAGAGCCTGAAAATGTGTGAAAAATATGAAGAGCTTCAAAAGGTGTGAAAAATATGAGGAGCATGAAGTGGTGTTCAAAAACATGTAGAGCTTGAAAAGGTGTGAAATATACGAAGAGCTTCAAAAGGTGTGAAAAATACGAGGAGCATTAAGTGGTGTTGAAAAATTTGAAGAGCCTGAAAAGAGTGAAATATATGAAGACTTTCAAAAGGTGTCAAAAATATGAGGAGAATGAAACGGTCTGAAAAATAGGAGGAGCATGAAGCGGTGTTGAAAAACATGAAGAGCCTGAAAAGGTGTGAAAACTATGAAGAGCTTCAAAAGGTGTCAAAATTATGAGGAGCTTGAAAAGGTGTTCAAAAACATGAAAAGCCTGAGAAGGTGTGAAAAATATGAAGAGCTTAAAAAGGTGTCAAAAATATGGGAATCATGAAACGGTGTAAAAAATAGGAGGAGCATGAAGCGGTGTTCAAAAACATGAAGAGCCTGAAAAGGTGTGAAAAATATGCAGGGTTTCAAAAGGTGTAAAATATATGAGGCCCATGAAACGGACTGAAAAATAAGAGGAGCATGAAACGGTGTTCAGAAACATGAAGAGCCTGAAGGAGTGAAAAATATGAAGAGCTTCCAAAAGTGTGAAATACAAGAGGAACACGAAAAGGTCAGAAAAATAGGAGGAGCATGAAGCGGTGTTGAAAAACATGAAGAGCCTGAAAAGGAGTGAAAAATATGAAGAGCTTCAAAAGGTGTCAAAAATATGAGGAGCATGAAACCGTCTGAACAATAGGGGGAGCATGAAGCGGTGTTCAAAAACATGAAGAGCCTGAAAAGATGTGAAAAATATGAAGAGCTTCAAAAGGTGTCAAAAATATGAGGAGCATGAAACCGTCTGAAAAATAGGGGGAGCATGTAGCAGTGTTCAAAAAAATATGAAGAGCCTGAAAAGTTGTGAAAAATATGAAGAGCTTCAAAAGGTGTGAAATTCATGAGGAGGATGAATCGGTCTGAAAAATAGGAGGAGCATGAAGCGGTGTTCAAAAACATGAAGAGCCTGAAATGGTGTGAAAAATATGAAGAGCTTCAAAAGGTGTGAAAATTATGAGGAGCACGAAACGGTCTGAAAATTAGGAGGATCTTGAAGCGGTGTTGAAAATCATGAAGAGCCTGAAAAAGTGTGAAAAATATGTAGAGCTTCAAAAGGTGTGAAAAATATGAAGAGCTTCAAAAGGTGTCAAAAATGAGATGAGCATGAAACGATCTGAAAAATAGGAGGAGCATGAAGCGGTGTTGAAAATCATGAGGAGCCTGAAAACCTGTGAAAAATATGAAGAGCTTCAAAAGGTGTGAATTATATGAAGAGTTTCAAAAGGTGTCAAAAATATGAGGAGCGTGAAACGGTCTGCAAAATAGGAGGAGCATGAAGCGGTGTTGAAAAACATGAAGAGCCTTAAAAGGTGTGAAAAATATGAAGAGGTTCAAAAGTTGTTAAATATATGAAGAGTTTCAAAAGGTGTCAAAAATATGAGGAGCATGAAACGGTCTGAAAGATAGGAGGAGCATGAAGTGGTGTTGAAAAACATGAAGAGCCTGAAAAGGTGTGAAAAATATGAAGAGCTTCAAAAGTTGTGAAATACATGAGGAGAATGAATCGGTCTGAAAAATAGGAGGAGCATGAAGACGTGTTCAAAAACATGAAGAGCCTGAGAAGGTGTGAAATATATGAAGAGCTTCAAAAGGTGTCAAAAATATGAGGAGCATGAAACATTCTGAAAAATAGTAGGAAAATGAAATGGGGTTCAAACCCTGAAGAGCCTAAAAAGGTGTGAAAAATATAAAGAGCTTCAAAAGGTGTGAAACGCCTGAGGAGCATTAAACGGTCTGAAAAATAGGAGGAGCAGGAAAGGTTGATGAAAAACATGAAGAGCCTGAAAATGTGTGAAAAATATGAACAGCTTCAAAAGTTGTCAAAAATATGAGGAGCATGAACGGTCTGAAAAATAGGAGGAGCATGAAGCGGTCTTGAAAACATTACGAGCCTGAAACGGTGTGAAAAATATGAAGAGCTTCAAAATGTTTCAAAAATATGAGGAGTATGAACGGTCTGAAAAATAGGAGGAGCATGAAGCGGTGTTGAAAACATGAAGAGCTTCAAAAGGTGTGAAAAATATGAAGAGCTTCAAAAGGTGTGCAATACATGAGGAGGATGAATCGGTCTGAACAACAGGAGGAGCATGAAGCGGTGTTCAAGAACATGAAGAGCCTAAAAAGGTGTGAAAAATATGAAGAGCTTCAAAAGGTGAGAAAATTATGAGGAGCACGAAACCGTCTGAAAAATAGGAGGATCATGAAGCAGTGTTGAAAAACATGTAGAGACTGAAAATGTGTGAAATATATGAAGAGCTTCAAAATGTGTCAAAAATATGAGGAGCAGGAAACGGTCTGAAAAATATTAGGAGCATGAAACGGTGTTCAAAACCCTGAAGAGCCTAAAAAGGTGTTAAAAATATAAAGAGCTTCAAAAGGTGTGAAATGCATGAGGAGCATTAAACGGTCTGAAAAATAGGAGGAGCATGAAGCGGTGTTGAAAATCATGAAGAGCTTCAAAAGTGTGAAAAATATGAAGAGCTTCAAACGGTGTGAAAATTATGAGGAGCACGAAACCGTCTGAAAATTAGGAGGATCTTGAAGCGGTGTTGAAAATCATGAAGAGCCTGAAAAAGTGTGAAAAATATGTAGAGCTTCAAAAGGTGTGAAAAATATGAAGAGCTTCAAAAGTTGTCAAAAATATGAGGAGCATGAACGGTCTGAAAAATAGGAGGAGCATGAAGCGGTCTTGAAAACATTACGAGCCTGAATCGGTGTGAAAAATATGAAGAGCTTCAAAATGTTTCAAAAATATGAGGAGTATGAACGGTCTGAAAAATAGGAGGAGCATGAAGCGGTGTTGAAAACATGAAGAGCTTCAAAAGTGTGAAAAATATGAAGAGCTTCAAACGGTGTCAAAAATATGAAGAGCATGCAACGGTCCGAAAAATAGGGGGAGCATGAAGTGGTGTTGAAAAACATGAAGAGCCTGAAAAGGTGTGAAAATTATGAAGAGGCATTAAAATGTGTCAAATATATGAGGAGCCTGAAAAGGTCTGAAAAATAGTAGGAGCATGAAACGGTGTTCAAAAACATGAAGAGCCTGAAAAGGTGTGAAATATATGAAGAGCTTCAAAAGGTGTGAAATACATGAGGAGCATGTAACGGTCTGAAAAATAGGAGGAGCATGAAGTGGTGTTGAAAAACTTGAAGAGCCTGAAAAGGTGTGAAAAATATGAAGAGCTTCAAAAGATGTGAAATTCCTTAGGAGGATGAATCGGTCTGAACATCAGGAGGAGCATGAAGCGGTGTTGAAAAACATGAAGAGCCTAAAACGTGTGAAAAAAATAAGAAGAGCTTCAAAAGGTGTGAAATATATGAAGACCTTCAAAAGGTGTCAAAAATGAGATGAGCATGAAACGGTCTGAAAAATAGGAGGAGCATGAAGCGGTGTTGAAAAACATGAAGAGCCTGAAATGGTGTGAAAAATATGAAGAGGTTCAAAAGGTGTGAAATATATGAAGAGTTTCAAAAGGTGTCCAAAATGTAAGGAGCGTGAAACGGTCTGCAAAATAGGAGGAGCATGAAACGGTGTTCAAAAATATGAAGAGTTTCAAAAGTGTGAAAAATATGCGAAGCATTAATCGGTCTGAAAAAAAGGAGGAGCATGAAACGGTGTTCAAAAATATGAAGAGCTTCAAAAGGTGTCAAAAATATGAAGCGTATGAAAAAGTCTGAAAAATAGGAGGAGCATGAAGTGTTGTTGTAAAACATGAAGAGCCTGAAAGGTGTGAAATATATGAAGAGCTTCAAAAGGTGTGAAAAATATGAGGAGCATGAAGTGGTGTTGAAAAATATGAAGAGCCTGAAAAAGTGTGAAAAATGTGTAGAGCTTCAAAAGTTGTGAAATACATGAGGAGGATGAATCGGTCTGAAAAACAGGAGGAGCATGAAGCGGTGTTCAAAAACATGAAGAGCCTGAAAAGGTGTGAAATATATGAAGAGCTTCAAAAGGTGTCAAAAATATGAGGAGCATGAAAAGGTCTGAAAAATAGGAGGAGCATGAAGTGTTGTTGTAAAACATGAAGAGCCTGAAAGGTGTGAAATATATGAAGAGCTTCAAAAGGTGTGAAATACATGAGGAGCATGTAACGGTCTGAAAAATAGGAGGAGCATGAAGTGGTGTTGAAAAACTTGAAGAGCCTGAAAAGGTGTGAAAAATATGAAGAGCTTCAAAAGGTGTGAAGTTCATGAGGAGGATGAATCGGTCTGAAAAATAGGAGGAGCATGAAGCAGTGTTCAAAAACATGAAGAGCCGGAAATGGTGTGAAAAATATGAAGAGCTTCAAAAGGTGTGAAAAATATGAAGAGCTTCAAAAGGTGTCAAAAATGAGATGAGCATGAAACGATCTGAAAAATAGGAGGAGCATGAAGCGGTGTTGAAAATCATGAAGAGCCTGAAAGGTGTGAAATATATGAAGAGCTTCAAAAGGTGTGAAAATTATGAGGAGCACGAAACCGTCTGAAAATTAGGAGGATCTTGAAGCGGTGTTGAAAATCATGAAGAGCCTGAAAAAGTGTGAAAAATATGTAGAGCTTCAAAAGGTGTGAAAAATATGAAGAGCTTCAAAAGTTGTCAAAAATATGAGGAGCATGAACGGTCTGAAAAATAGGAGGAGCATGAGGCGGTCTTGAAAACATTACGAGCCTGAAACGGTGTGAAAAATATGAAGAGCTTCAAAATGTTTCAAAAATATGAGGAGTATGAACGGTCTGAAAAATAGGAGGAGCATGAAGCGGTGTTGAAAACATGAAGAGCTTCAAAAGTGTGAAAAATATGAAGAGCTTCAAACGGTGTCAAAAATATGAAGAGCATGCAACGGTCCGAAAAATAGGGGGAGCATGAAGTGGTGTTGAAAAACATGAAGAGCCTGAAAAGGTGTGAAAATTATGAAGAGGCATTAAAATGTGTCAAATATATGAGGAGCCTGAAAAGGTCTGAAAAATAGTAGGAGCATGAAACGGTGTTCAAAAACATGAAGAGCCTGAAAAGGTGTGAAATATATGAAGAGCTTCAAAAGGTGTGAAATACATGAGGAGCATGTAACGGTCTGAAAAATAGGAGGAGCATGAAGTGGTGTTGAAAAACTTGAAGAGCCTGAAAAGGTGTGAAAAATATGAAGAGCTTCAAAAGATGTGAAATTCCTTAGGAGGATGAATCGGTCTGAACAACAGGAGGAGCATGAAGTGGTGTTGAAAAACATGAAGAGCCTAAAACGTGTGAAAAAAATAAGAAGAGCTTCAAAAGGTGTGAAATATATGAAGACCTTCAAAAGGTGTCAAAAATGAGATGAGCATGAAACGGTCTGAAAAATAGGAGGAGCATGAAGCGGTGTTGAAAAACATGAAGAGCCTGAAATGGTGTGAAAAATATGAAGAGGTTCAAAAGGTGTGAAATATATGAAGAGTTTCAAAAGGTGTCCAAAATGTAAGGAGCGTGAAACGGTCTGCAAAATAGGAGGAGCATGAAACGGTGTTCAAAAATATGAAGAGTTTCAAAAGTGTGAAAAATATGCGAAGCATTAATCGGTCTGAAAAAAAGGAGGAGCATGAAACGGTGTTCAAAAATATGAAGAGCTTCAAAAGGTGTCAAAAATATGAAGCGTATGAAAAAGTCTGAAAAATAGGAGGAGCATGAAGTGTTGTTGTAAAACATGAAGAGCCTGAAAGGTGTGAAATATATGAAGAGCTTCAAAAGGTGTGAAATACATGAGGAGCATGTAACGGTCTGAAAAATAGGAGGAGCATGAAGTGTTGTTGTAAAACATGAAGAGCCTGAAAGGTGTGAAATATATGAAGAGCTTCAAAAGGTGTGAAATACATGAGGAGCATGTAACGGTCTGAAAAATAGGAGGAGCATGAAGTGGTGTTGAAAAACTTGAAGAGCCTGAAAAGGTGTGAAAAATATGAAGAGCTTCAAAAGGTGTGAAGTTCATGAGGAGGATGAATCGGTCTGAAAAATAGGAGGAGCATGAAGCGGTGTTCAAAAACATGAAGAGCCGGAAATGGTGTGAAAAATATGAAGAGCTTCAAAAGGTGTGAAAAATATGAAGAGCTTCAAAAGGTGTCAAAAATGAGATGAGCATGAAACGATCTGAAAAATAGGAGGAGCATGAAGCGGTGTTGAAAATCATGAAGAGCCTGAAAGGTGTGAAATATATGAAGAGCTTCAAAAGGTGTGAAAATTATGAGGAGCATGAAACCGTCTGAAAATTAGGAGGATCTTGAAGCGGTGTTGAAAATCATGAAGAGCCTGAAAAAGTGTGAAAAATATGTAGAGCTTCAAAAGGTGTGAAAAATATGAAGAGCTTCAAAAGTTGTCAAAAATATGAGGAGCATGAACGGTCTGAAAAATAGGAGGAGCATGAAGCGGTCTTGAAAACATTACGAGCCTGAAACGGTGTGAAAAATATGAAGAGCTTCAAAATGTTTCAAAAATATGAGGAGTATGAACGGTCTGAAAAATAGGAGGAGCATGAAGCGGTGTTGAAAACATGAAGAGCTTCAAAAGTGTGAAAAATATGAAGAGCTTCAAACGGTGTCAAAAATATGAAGAGCATGCAACGGTCCGAAAAATAGGGGGAGCATGAAGTGGTGTTGAAAAACATGAAGAGCCTGAAAAGGTGTGAAAATTATGAAGAGGCATTAAAATGTGTCAAATATATGAGGAGCCTGAAAAGGTCTGAAAAATAGTAGGAGCATGAAACGGTGTTCAAAAACATGAAGAGCCTGAAAAGGTGTGAAATATATGAAGAGCTTCAAAAGGTGTGAAATACATGAGGAGCATGTAACGGTCTGAAAAATAGGAGGAGCATGAAGTGGTGTTGAAAAACTTGAAGAGCCTGAAAAGGTGTGAAAAATATGAAGAGCTTCAAAAGATGTGAAATTCCTTAGGAGGATGAATCGGTCTGAACAACAGGAGGAGCATGAAGTGGTGTTGAAAAACATGAAGAGCCTAAAACGTGTGAAAAAAATAAGAAGAGCTTCAAAAGGTGTGAAATATATGAAGACCTTCAAAAGGTGTCAAAAATGAGATGAGCATGAAACGGTCTGAAAAATAGGAGGAGCATGAAGCGGTGTTGAAAAACATGAAGAGCCTGAAATGGTGTGAAAAATATGAAGAGGTTCAAAAGGTGTGAAATATATGAAGAGTTTCAAAAGGTGTCCAAAATGTAAGGAGCGTGAAACGGTCTGCAAAATAGGAGGAGCATGAAACGGTGTTCAAAAATATGAAGAGTTTCAAAAGTGTGAAAAATATGCGAAGCATTAATCGGTCTGAAAAAAAGGAGGAGCATGAAACGGTGTTCAAAAATATGAAGAGCTTCAAAAGGTGTCAAAAATATGAAGCGTATGAAAAAGTCTGAAAAATAGGAGGAGCATGAAGTGTTGTTGTAAAACATGAAGAGCCTGAAAGGTGTGAAATATATGAAGAGCTTCAAAAGGTGTGAAATACATGAGGAGCATGTAACGGTCTGAAAAATAGGAGGAGCATGAAGTGTTGTTGTAAAACATGAAGAGCCTGAAAGGTGTGAAATATATGAAGAGCTTCAAAAGGTGTGAAATACATGAGGAGCATGTAACGGTCTGAAAAATAGGAGGAGCATGAAGTGGTGTTGAAAAACTTGAAGAGCCTGAAAAGGTGTGAAAAATATGAAGAGCTTCAAAAGGTGTGAAGTTCATGAGGAGGATGAATCGGTCTGAAAAATAGGAGGAGCATGAAGCGGTGTTCAAAAACATGAAGAGCCGGAAATGGTGTGAAAAATATGAAGAGCTTCAAAAGGTGTGAAAAATATGAAGAGCTTCAAAAGGTGTCAAAAATGAGATGAGCATGAAACGATCTGAAAAATAGGAGGAGCATGAAGCGGTGTTGAAAATCATGAAGAGCCTGAAAGGTGTGAAATATATGAAGAGCTTCAAAAGGTGTGAAAATTATGAGGAGCATGAAACCGTCTGAAAATTAGGAGGATCTTGAAGCGGTGTTGAAAATCATGAAGAGCCTGAAAAAGTGTGAAAAATATGTAGAGCTTCAAAAGGTGTGAAAAATATGAAGAGCTTCAAAAGTTGTCAAAAATATGAGGAGCATGAACGGTCTGAAAAATAGGAGGAGCATGAAGCGGTCTTGAAAACATTACGAGCCTGAAACGGTGTGAAAAATATGAAGAGCTTCAAAATGTTTCAAATATATGAGGAGTATGAACGGTCTGAAAAATAGGAGGAGCATGAAACAGTGTTCAAAAACATGAAGAGCCTGAAAAGGTGTGAAAAATATGAAGAGCTTCAAAAGGTGTCAAAAATAAGAGGAGCAAAAGACGGTCTGAACAATAGGAGGAGCATGAAGTAGTGTTGAAAAACATGAAGAGCCTGAAAAGGTGTTAAATATATGAAGAGCTCCAATCGGTGTAAAAAATATCACGAGCATTAAACGGTCTGAAAAATAGGAGGAGCATGAAACAGTGTTCAAAAACATGAAGAGCCTGAAAAGGTGTGAAAAATATGAAGAGCTTCAAAACGTGTCAAATATATGAGGAGCATGAAACGGTCTCAAAAATTGGAGGAGCATGAAGTGGTGTTCAAAAACATGAAGAGCCAGAAAAAGTGTGAAATATATGAATCGCTTCAAAATGTGTGAAATATATGAAGAGCTTCAAAAGGTGTCAAATATATGAGGAGCATGAAACGGTATGAAAAATAGGAGGAGCATGAAAGGTTTTGAAAAACATGAAGAGCCTAAAATGGTGTGCAAAATATGAAGAGCTTCAAAAGGTGTGAAAAATATGAAGAGCTTCAAAAGGTGTCAAATATATGAGGAGCATGAAACGGTATGAAAAATAGGAGGAGCATGAAAGGTGTTGAACAATATAAAGAGCCTGAAAAGGTGTGAACAATATGAAGAGCTTCAAAATTTGAGAAAAATATGAAGAGCTCCAAAGGTTGTCAAATATATGAGAGGCATGAAATGGTCTGCAAAACAGGAGCATGAAACGGTTATGAAAAACATGAAGAGCCTGAAAAGATGTGAGACTATGAAGAGGTTCAAAATGTGTCAAAAATATGAGGAGCATGAAACGGTCTGAAAAATAGGAGGAGCATGAAACGGTGTTGAAAAACATGAAGAGTCTGTAAAGGTGTGAAAAATATGAAGAGCTTCAAAATGTGTGAAAAATATGAGGAGCATGAAGCGGTCTGAAATATAGGAGGAGCATGAAACGGTGTTGAAAAACATGAAGAGAATGAAAAGGTGTCAAAAATATGAAGAGCTACAAAAGGAGTCAAAAATGTGAGGAGCATGAAAAGGTCTGAAAAATAGGAGGAGAATGAAGCGATGTTGAAAAACATGAAGAGCCTGAAAAGGTGTGAAATATATGAAGAGCTTCAAAACGTGTCAAAAATATGAGGAGTGTGAAACTGTGTTGAAAAACATGACGAGCATGAAAAGGTGTGAAAAATATGAAGACCTTCAAAATGTGTCAAAAATAGGAGGAGCATGAAATGGCCTGAAAAATAGGAGGAGCATGAAGTGGTGTTGAAAACCATGAAGAGCCTGAAAAGGTGTGAAAAATATGAAGAGTTTCAAAAGGTGTCAAAAATATAAAGAGCATGAAACGGACTGAAAAAAAGGAGGAGCATGAAATGGTGTTCAAAAACTTGAAGAGGCTGAAAATGTGTGAAAAATATGAAGAGCTTCAAAAGATGTGAAAAATATGAGGAGCATGAAACGGTCTGAAAAATAGAAGTAGCATGAAACGGTGTTGAAAAATATGAAGACCCTGAAAAGGTGTGAAATATATAAAGAGGTTCAAAAGGTGTCAAAAATATGAGGAGCATGAAACGGTCTGAAAAATAGGAGGAGCATGAAATGGTGTTCAAAAACATAAAGAGACTGAAAACGTTTGAAAAATATGAAGAGCTTCAAAAGGTTTGAAAAAAATGAGGAGCATGAAACGGTGTGAAAAATAGGAGGAGCATGAAACGGTGTGAAAAATAGGAGGAGCATGAAAGGTGTTGAAAAACATGAAGAGCCTGAAAATGTGTGAAAAATATGAAGAGCTTCAAAAAGTGTAAAATATATGAGGAGCATGAAACGGTATGAAAAATAGGAGGAGCATGAAAGATGTTGAAATACATGAAGAGATTGAAATGGTGTGAAAAATATGAAGAGCTTCAAAAGGTGTGAAAAATATGAAGAGCTTCAAAAGGTGTGAAAAATATGAGGAGCATGAAGTGGTGTTCAAAAACATGTAGAGCTTGAAAAGGTGTGAAATATACGAAGAGCTTCAAAAGGTGTGAAAAATACGAGGAGCATGAAGTGGTGTTGAAAAATATGAAGAGCCTGAAAAGAGTGAAATATATGAAGAGCTTCAAAAGGTGTCAAAAATATGAGGAGCATGAAACGGTCTGAAAAACAGGAGGAGCATGAAACGGTGTTGAAAAACATGAAGAGCCTGAAAAGAGTGAAAACTATGAAGAGCTTAAAAAGGTGTCAAAAGTATGAGGAGCTTGAAAAGGTGTTCAAAAACATGAAGAGCCAGAGAAGGTGTGAAAACAATGAAGAACTTCAAAAGGTGTCAAAAGTATGAGGAGCTTGAAAAGGTGTTCAAAAACATGAAGAGCCTGAGAAGGTGTGAAAACTATGAAGAGCTTCAATAGGTGTCAAAAGTATGAGGAGCTTGAAAAGGTGTTCAAAAACATGAAGAGCCTGAGTAGGTGTGAAATATATGAAGAGCTTCAATAGGTGTCAAAAGTATGAGGAGCTTGAAAAGGTGTTCAAAAACATGAAGAGCCTTAAAAGGTGTGAAAACTATGAAGAGCTTCAAAAGGTGTCAAAAGTATGAGGAGCTTGAAAAGGTGTTCAAAAACATGAAGAGCCTGAGAAGGTGTGCAAAATATGAAGAGCTTAAAAAGGTGTTCAAAAACATGAAGAGCATGAAATGTCTGAAAAATATGAAGAGCTTAAAAGGTGTCAAAAATACGAGGAGCATGAAACGGTCTGAAAAATAGGAGGAGCATGAAGTTGTGTTGAAAAATATGAAGAGGCTGAAAAGGTGTGCAAAATATGAAGAGCTTCAAAAGGTGTCAAAAATATGAGGAGCATGAAATGGCCTGAAAAATAGGAGGAGCATGAAGTGGTGTTGAAAAACATGAAGAGCCTGAAAAGATGTGAAAAATATGAAGAGTTTCAAAAGGTGTCAAAAATATGAGGAGCATGAAACGGCCTGAAAAAAAGGAGGAGCATGAAATGGTGTTCAAAAACTTGAAGAGACTGAAAATGTGTGAAAAATATGAAGAGCTTCAAAAGATGTGAAAAATATGAGGAGCATGAAACGGTCTGAAAAATAGAAGTAGCATGAAACGGTGTTGAAAAATATGAAGAGCCTGAAAAGGTGTGAAATATATGAAGAGGTTCAAAAGGTGTCAAAAATATGAGGAGCATGAAACGGTCTGAAAAATAGGAGGAGAATGAAGCTTTGTTGAAAAACATGAAGAGCCAGAAAAGGTTTAAAAAATATGAAGAGCTTCAAAATATGTGAAAAATATGAAGAGCTTCAAAAGGTGTCAAAAATATGAGGAGCATGAAAAGTTCTCAAAAATAGGAGGAGCATGAAGCCGTGTTGAAAAAATGGAAGAGCCTGAGAAGGTGTGAAAAATATGAAGAGCTTCAAAAGGTGTGAAAAATATGAAGAGCTTCAAAAGGTTACAAAATGAGATGAGCATGAAACGGTCTGAAAAAAAGGAGGAGCATGAAGCGGTGTGAAAAACATGAAGAGTCTGAAAAGGTGTGAAAATTATGAAGAGCTTCAAAAGGTGTCAAAAATATGAGGAGCATGAAACGGTCTGAAAAATAGGAGGAGCATGAAGTGGTGTTGAAAAACATGAGGAGCCTGAAAAGGTGTGAAAAATATGAAGAGCTTCAAAAGGTTTGAAATACATGAGGAGCATGAAACGGTCTGAGAAATAGGAGGAGCATGAGGCGGTGTTTAACAACATGAAGAGCCTGAAAAGGTGTGAAAAATATGAAAAGCTTCAAAAGGTGTAAAAACATGAGGAGCATGAAACGGTCTGAAAAATAGGAGGAGCATGAAGCGTTGTTGAAAAACATGAAGAGTCTGAAAATGTCTGAAAAATATCAAGAGCTTCAAAAGGTGTCAAAAATATGAGGAACATGAAACGGTCTGAAAAATAGGAGGAGCATGAAGTGGTGTTGAAAAACATGAAGAGCCTGAAAAGGTGTGAAAAATATGAAGAGCTTCAAAAGGTGTGAAATACATGAGATGATGAATCGGTCTGCAAAATAGGAGGAGCATGAACCAATGTTCAAAAACATGAAGAGCCTGAAAAGGTGTGAAAAATATGAAGAGCTTCAAAAGGTGTGAAAATTATGAGGAGCAAGAAACGGTCTGAAAAATAGACAGATCATGAAGCGGTGTTGAAAAACATGAAGAGCCTGAAAATGTGTGAAAAATATGAAGGGCTTCAAAATTTGTGAAATACATGAGGAGCTTGAAACGGTCTGAAAAACATGAGGAGCATGAAGCGGTGTAGAAAAACATGAAGAGCGTGAAAAGGTGTGAAAAATATGAAAAGCTTGAAAAGGTGCGAAAACTATGAGGAGCATGAAACGGTGTGAAACATAGGAGGAGCTTGAAGCGGTGTTGAAAAATATGAAGAGTCTGAAAAGATGTGAAAAATATGAAGAGCTTGAAAAGGTGTGAAAAATATGAGGAGCATTAATCGGTCTGAAAAATAGGAGGAGCATGAAGCGGTGTTGAAAAAAATGAAGAGCCTGAAAAGGTGTGAAATATATGAAGAGCTTCAAAAGGTGTCAAAAATATGAGGAGCATGAAACGGTCTGAAAAATACGAGAAGCATGAAGAGGTGTTGAAAAACATGAAGAGCCTGAAAAGGTGTGAAATATACGAATAGCTTCAAAAGGTGTCAAATATATGAGGAGCATGAAACGGTCTGAAAAATAGGAGGATCATGAAGCGGTGTTGAAGAACATGAATAGCCAGAAAAGGTGTGAAAAATATGAAGAGCTACAAAAGGTGTGAAAAATATGAGGAGCAAAAAACGGTCTGAAAAATATGGGGAGCATGAAGCTGTTTTCAAAAACATGAAGAGCCTGAAAAGTAGTGAAAAATATGAAGAGCTTCAAAAGGTGTTAAAAGTATGAGAAGCATGAAACAGACTGAAAAATAGGAGGAGCATGAAGCGGTGTAGGAAAACATGAAGAGCGTGAAAAGGTGTGAAAAATATGAAAAGCTTGAAAAGGTGCGAAAACTATGAGGAGCATGAAATGGTGTGAAACATAGGAGGAGCTTGAAGCGGTGTTGAAAAACATGAAGAGCCTTAAAACGTGTGAAAAATAAGAAGAGCTTCAAAAGGTGTCAAAAATGAGATGAGCATGAAACGGTCTGAAAAATAGGAGGAGCATGAAGTGGTGTTGAAAAACATGAGAGGCCTGAAAAGGTGTGAAAAATATGAAGAGCTTCAAAAGGTTTGAAATACATGAGGAGCATGAAACGGTCTGAGAAATAGGAGGAGCATGAGGCGGTGTTTAACAACATGAAGCGCCTGACAAGGTGTGAAAAATATGAAAAGCTTCAAAAGGTGTAAAAAAATGAGGAGCATGAAACGGTCTGAAAAATAGGAGGAGCATGAAGCATTGTTGAAAAACATGAAGAGTCTGAAAATGTCTGAAAAATATGAAGAGCTTCAAAAGGTGTCAAAAATAAGAGGAGCATGAAACGGTCTGAAAAATAGGGGAGTATGAAACGGTGTTCAAAAACATAAAGAGCCTGAAAAGCTGTGAAAAATATGAAGAGCTTCAAAAGGAGTGAAATACTTGAGGAACATGAAACGGTCTGAAAAATAGGAGGAGCATGAAGCTGTGTTGAAAAACCTGAAGAGCCTGAAAAGGTGTGAAAAATATGAAAAGCTTGAAAAGGTGCGAAAACTATGAGGAGCATGTAGCGGTGTGAACAATAGGAGGAGCTTGAAGCGGTGTTGAAAAATATGAAGAGTCTGAAAGGTGTGAAAAATATGAAGAGCTTCAAATGGTGTCAAACATATGAGGAGCATGAAATGGTCTGAAAAATAGGAGGAGCATGAAGTGGTGTTTAAAAACATGAAGAGCCTGAATAGGTGTGAAAAATATGAAGAGCTTCAAAAGGTGTGAAAAATATGAAGAGCATTAATCGGTCTGAAAAATAGGAGGAGCATGAAGCGGTGTTGAAAAAAATGAAGAGCCTGAAAAGGTGTGAAATATATGAAGAGCTTCAAAAGGTGTCAAAATATGAGGAGAATGAAACGGTCTGAAAAATACGAGAAGCATGAAGAGGTGTTGAAAAATATGAAGAGCCTGAAAAGGTGTGAAATATACGAATAGCTTCAAAAGGTGTCAAATATATGAGGAGCATGAAACGTTCTGAAAAATAGGAGGATCATGAAGCGGTGTTGAAGAACATGAATAGCCTGAAAATGTGTGAAAAATATGAAGAGCTACAAAAGGTGTGAAAAATATGAGGAGCATGAAACGGTCTGAAAAATAGGAGGAACATGATACGGTGTGGAAAATCATGAAGAGCCTGAAAACGTGTGAAAAATATGAAGAGCTTCAAAAGGTGTAAAAAATATGAAGAGCTTCAAACGGTGTCAAAAGTGAGAGAGGCATAAAACGGTCAGAAAAATAGGAGTAGCATGAAACACTGTTGAAAACCTGAAGAGCCTGTGTGCGTCACGTGGGAATCACGTGTGAAACACGTGTGCGTCACGTGTGAATCACGTGTGTGTCACGTGGCAATCACATGTCAGTCACGTGTGCATCACGTGGGAATCACGTGTGAGTCACGTGTAAGTCACGTGGGAACCACGTGTGCATCACGTGTGTTTCACATGGCAATCACGTGTCAGTCTCGTGTGCATCACGTGGGAATCACATGCGAGTCACTTGTGCCTCACGTGGGAATCACTTGTCAGTCACGTGTGCATCACGTAGTATCAATGTGAAACACGAGTGCGTCACGTGGGGATCACGTGTCAGTCACGTGTGCGTCACGTGTGAATCACGTGTGCATCACGTGGGAATCATGTGGGAAGCAAGTGTGCATCAAGTGGGTATCACGTGTGAGTCACGTATGCATCACGTCGGAATCAAGTGTGAATCACGTTTGCATCACGTGGAAATCACGTGTCACTCACGTGTGCCTCTCGTGGGATTCACGTGTGAGTCACGTGTGCAATACGTGGAAATCACGTGTGAATCACGTGTGCGTCACGTAGGAATCACGTGTGAAACACGTCGTAACTCGAGATGAGAGGTTCGTCCCTGGCTTTGACTCAAGCGGAATACCAACTTTCCACAAGCACGTCAAGAGGAGGCTTCTCTCAGCTAAAGGTATGTGAGAGGGACCCTGAGTGTGTGGCCTCTAGTGGAATGGACACCGTGATGCTCTGACTCCAAGTAAGGCTGGATATCCCTGCAGTGAATTGAATGCAGGCTCATCTTGCATCTCCCGAGACGAAGGGATGTCTAAATCCCCGGTGGAGACCACAGAGAAAGACCTAGTTCTCCACCTCATCGCGACCGGAGGCCTCACATCCTTTGAAAACTCGAGAGGTCCGCGGAGATCAATGCTTCCAAAGGAGACGATGCCTGACTCCTCTTGAAAATGGATAGGAGTCCCAGGATCCCTGTGGCACGTGGAAAGGGACCCTGAGTCTCCCGCCTCACGTGGAGACGCGTCCCAATTGCCATGCCAAGACTCGAGGAGAATCCCGAGGTGCCCCTCGCACCTAGGCAGGAGTCCTGACGTCGCTGAACAAACACGTGTCTGGAAGGGCCCTCCCCGTCGTAACTCGAAAATATACCCCAGGTTCCGGCCGCAACCCGAGAAAAACCAGGAGCCTTCCCCCTCGCCGCCAGATGAGGCCCGATTCCAATGCACTGCGTGCAGAGCAATTCTGTGTTCGACATCAAACGTGAAAGGAGCCTTGATTTCCTTGATGGCACTCCAGAGAAACTCCAAGATCACTGTCTCAAGTCTAGAGGGATCCTGAGGTCACTGTAGCAACACAAAAGGGCTCCGTGGACCCAAAATCAACTCGAGATGAGAGCTTCGTCCCTGGCTTCTACTCAAGAGGAATACCAACTTTCCACAAGCACGTCAAGAGGAGGCTTCTCTCAGCTAAAGGTATGTGAGAGGGACCCTGAGTGTGTGGCCTCAAGTTTAATGGACACCGAGATGCTCTGACTCGAAGTAAGGCCGGATATCCCTGCAGTGAATTGAATGCAGGCTTGTCTTGCATCTCCCATGACGAAGGGATGTCTGAATCCCCTGTGGAGACACAGAGAAAGACATAGTTCTCCGCCTCATCGCAACCGGAGGCCTCACATCCTTTGAAAATTCGAGAGGTCCGCGGAGATCAATGCTTCCAAAGGAGACGATGCCTGACTCCTCTTGAAAATGGATAGGAGTTCCAGGATCCCTGTGGCACGTGGAAAGGGACCCTGGGTCTCCCGCCTCACGTGGAGACGCGTCCTAATTGCCATGCCAAGACTCGAGGAGAATCCCGAGGTGTCCGTCGCACCTAGGCAGGAGTCCTGACTTCGCTGAACAAACACGTGTATGGAAGGGCCCTCCCCGTCGTAACTCGAGATTATACCCCAGGTTCCGGCTGCAACTCGAGAAAAACCATGAGCCTTCCCCCTCGCCGCTAGATGAGGCCCGATTCCCCTGCACTGCGTGCAGAGCAATTCCGTGTTCCACATCAAACGTGAAAGGAGCCTTGATTTCCTTGATGGCACTCCAGAGAAACCCCAAGATCACTGTCTCAAGTCTAGAGGGAACCTGAGGTCACTGTATCAACACGAAAGGGCTCCGTGGACCCCAAATCAACTCGAGATGAGAGCTTCGTTCCTGTTTTCGACTCAAGAGGAATACCAACTTTCCACAAGCACTTCAAGAGGAGGCTTCTCTCAGCTACAGGTATGTGAGAGGGACCCTGGTTTGTGGCCTCAAGTGGAATGGACACCGAGATGCTCTGACTCGAATTAAGGCCGGATATCCCTGCAGTGAATTGAATGCAGGCTCGTCTTGCATCTCCCAAGATGAAGGGATGTCTGAATCCCCTGTGGAGACCACAGAGAAAGACCTAGTTCTCCGCCTCATCGCGAACGGAGGCCTCACATCCTTTGAAAACTCGAGAGGTCCGAGGAGATCAATGCTTCCAAAGAGACGATGCCTGACTCCTCTTGAAAATGAATAGGAGTCCCAGGATCCCTGTAGCACGTGGAAAGGGGTCCTGAGTCTCCCGCCTCACGTGGATACGCATCCCAATTCCCATGCCAAGACTCGAGGAGAATCCCGAGGTGTCCCTCGCACCTAGGCAGGAGTCCTGACGTCACTGAAGAAACACGTGTCTGGAAGGGCCCTTCCCGTCGTAACTCGAGAATATACCCCAGGTTCCGGCCGCAACTCGAGAAAAACCATGAGACTTCCCCCTCGCCGCGAGATGAGGCCCGATTCCCCTGCACTGTGTGCAGAGCAATTCCGTGTTCCTCATTAAACATGAAAGGTGCCTTGATTTCCTTTATGGCACTCCAGAGAAAATCCAAGATCACTGTGTCAAGTCTAGAGGGATCCTGAGGTAACTGTACCAACAGGAAAAGGCTCTGTGAACCCCAAATCAACTCGAGATGAGAGCTTATTCCCTGGCTTCGACTCAAGAGGAATACCAACTTTTCAGAAGCACCTCAAGAGGATTCTTCTCTCAGCTACAGGTATGTGAGAGGGACCCTGAGTTTGTGGCCTCAAGTGGAATGGACACCGAGATGCTCTGACTAAAAGTAAGGCCGGATATCCCTGCAGTGAATTGAATGCAGACTCGCCTTGCATCTCCGAAGATGAAGGGATGTCTGAATCCCCTGTGGAGACCATAGAGAAAGACCTAGTTCTCCGGCTCATCGCGACCGGAGGCCTCACATCCTTTGAAAACTCGAGAGGTCCGCGGAGATCAATGCTTCCAAAGGAGACCATGCCTGACTCCTCTTGAAAATGGATAGGAGTCCCAGGATCCCTGTAGCAAGTGGAAAGGGGCCCTGAGTCTCCCGCCTCACGTGGAGACGCGTCCCAATTCCCATGCCAAGACTCGAGGAGAATCACGAGGTGTCCCTCTCACCTAGGCAAGAGTCCTGACGTCGCTGAAGAAACACGTGTCTGGAAGGGCCCTCCCCGTCGTAACTCGAGAATATACCCCTGGTTCCAGCCGCAACTCGAGAAAAACCATGAGCCTTCCCCCTCACCGCGAGTTGAGGCCCGATTCCCCTGCAGTGCGTGCAGAGCAATTCCGTGTTCCACATCAAACGTGAAAGGAGCCTTGATTTCCTTGATGGCACTCCAGAGAAACCCCAAGATCACTGTCTCAAGTCTAGAGGGATCCTGAGGTCACTGTAGCAACACAAAAGGGCTCCGTGGACCCCAAATCAACTCGAGATGAGAGCTTAGTCCCGGGCTTCGATTCAAGAGGAATACCAACTTTCCACAAGCACCTCATGAGGAGGCTTCTCTCAGCTACAGGTATGTGAGAGCGACCCTGAGTTTGTGGCCTCAAGTGGAATGGACACCGAGATGATCCGACTCGAAGTAAGGCCGGATATCAATGCAGTGAATTGAATGCAGGCTCGTCTTGCATCTCCCAAGACGAAGGGATGTCTGAATCCCCTGTGGAGACCACAGAGAAAGACCTAGTTGTCCGCCTCATCGCGACCGGAAGCTTCATATCCTTTGAAAACTCGAGAGGTCCGCGGAGATCAATGCTTCCAAAGGAGACGATGCCTGACTCCTCTTGAAAATGGATAGGAGTCCCAGAATACCTGTGGCACGTGGAAAGGGAGCCTGGGTCTACCGCCTTACTTGCAGACGCGTCCCAATTGCCATGCCAAGCCTCGAGGAGAATCCCGAGGTGTTCCTCACACCTAGGCAGGAGTCCTGACGTCGCTGAACAAACATGTGTCTGGAAGGGCCCTCCCCGTAATAACTCGAGAATATACCCCAGGTTCCGGCCGCAACTCGAGAAAAACCATGAGACTTCCCCCTCTCCGCGAAGTGTGGCCCGATTCCCCTGCAATGCGTGCAGAGCAATTCCGTGTTCCACATCAAACGTGAAAGGAGCCTTAATTACCTTGATGGCACTCCAGAGAAAACCCAAGATCACTGTCTCACGTCTAGAGGGATCCTGAGGTCACTGTAGCAACACGAAAGGGCTCCGTGGACCACAAATCAACTCGAGATGAGAGCTTAGTCCCTGGTTTCGACTCAAGAGGAATACCAACTTTCCACAAGCACTTCAAGAGGAGGCTTCTCTCAGATACACGCATGTGAGAGGGACCCTGAGTTTGTGGCCTCAAGTGGAATGGACACCAAGATGCTCTGACTCGAAGTAAGGCCCGATATCCCTGCAATGAATTGAATGCAGGCTGGTATTGCATCTCCCAAGACGAAGGGATGTCTGAATGCCCTGTGGAGACCACAGAGAAAGACCTTGTTCTCTGCCTCATCGCGACCGGAGGCCTCACATCTTTGAAAACTCGAGAGGTCCGCGGAGATCAATGCTTCCAAAGGAAACAATGCCTGACTCCTCTTGAAAATGGATACGAGTCCCAGGATCCCTGTAGCACGTGGAAAGGGACACTGGGTCTCACGCCTCACGTGGAGACGCGTCCCAATTGCCATGCCAAGACTCGAGGAGAATCCCGAGGTGTCCCTAGCACCTAGGCAGGAGTCCTGACGTCGCTGAACAAACACGTGTCTGGAAGAGCCCTCCCCGTCGTAACTCGAGAATATACCCCAGGTTCCGGCCGCAACTCGAGAAAAAGCATGAGACTTCCCCATCGCTGCGAGTAGAGGCCCGATTCCTCTGCTCTACGTACAGAGCAATTCCGTGTTCCACATCAAACGTGAACGGAGCCTTGATTTCCTTGATGGCACTCCAGAGAAAACCCAAGATCACTGTCTCAAGTCTAGAGGGATCCTGAGGTCACTGGAGCAACAAGATAGGGCTCCGTGGACCCGAAATCAACTCGAGATGAGAGCTTAGTCCCTGGCTTCGACTCAAGAGGAATACCAACTTTCCACAAGCACCTCAAGAGGAGGCTTCTCTCAGCTACAGGTTTGTGAGAGGGACCCTTAATTTGTGGCCTCAAGTGGAATGGACACCGAGATGCTCTGACTCGAAGTAAGGCCGGTATCCCTGCAGTGAATTGAATGCAGGCTCGTCTTTCATCTCCCAAAGTGAAGGGTTGTCTGATTCACTTGTGGAGACCACAGAGAACGACCTAGTTCTCCGCCTCATCGCAACCGGAGGCCTCACATCCTTTGAAAACTCGAGAGGGCCGCGGAGATCAATGCTTCCAAAGGAGACGATGCCTGACTCCTCTTGAAAATGGATAGGAGTCCCAGAATCCCTGTGGCACGTGGAAAGTGACCCTGGGTCTCTCGCCTCACGTGGAGACGCGTCCCAATTGCCATGCCCCGACTCGAGGAGAATCCCGAGGTGTCCCTCGCACCTAGGCATGATTCCTTACATCGCTGACCTAACACGTATCTTTAAGGGCACTCCCCGTCGTAAGTCGAGAATATACCCCAGGTTCAGGCCGCACCTCGAGAAAAACCATGAGACTTCCCCCTCGCCACGAGATGAGGCCCGATTCCCCTGCACTGCGTGCAGAGCAATTCCGTGTTCCACATTAAACCTGAAAGGAGCCTTGATTTCCTTGATGGCACTCCAGAGAAAACCCAAGATCACTGTCTCAAGTCTAGAGGGATCCTGAGGTCACTGGAGCAACAAGAAAGGGCTCCGTGGACCCCAAATCAACTCGAGATGAGAGCTTAGTCCCTGGCTTCGACTCAAGAGGAATACCAACTTTCCACAAGCACCTCAAGAGGAGGCTTCTCTCAGCTACAGGTATATGAGAGGGACCCTGAGTTTGTGGCCTCAAGTGGAATGGACACCAAGATGCTCTGAATCGAAGTAAACCGGATATCCCTGCAGTGAATTGAATGTAGGCTGGTCTTGCATCTCCCAAACGAAGGGAAGTGTGAATCCCCCGTGGAGACCACAGACATAGAACTAGTTCTCCGCCTCATCGCGACCGGAGGCCTCAAATCCTTTGAAAACTCGAGAGGTCCGCGGAGATCAATGCTTCCAAAGGAGACAATGCCTGACTCCTCTTGAAAATGGATAGGAGTCCCAGGATCCCTGTGGCACGTGGAAAGGGACCCTGGGTCTCGCGCCTCACGAGGAGACGCGTCCCAATTGCCATGCCAAGACTCGAGGATAATACCGAGGTGTCCTTCCCACCTAGGCAGAAGCCCTGACGTCGCTGAACAAACACGGGTCTGGAAGGGCCCTCCCCGTCGTAACTCGAGAATATACCCCAGGTTTCGGCCGCAACTCGAGGAATACCATGAGACTTCCCCCTCGCCCGCGAGATTAAGGCCGATTCCCCTGCACTGCTTGCAGAGCAATTCCGTGTTCCACATCAAACATGAAAGGAGCCATGATTTCCTTGATGGCACTCCAGAGGAAACCCAAGATCACTGTCTCACGTCTAGAGGGATCCTGAGGTCACTGGGGCAACACGAAAGGGCTCCGTGTACCCCAAATCAACTCGAGATGAGAGCTTAGTCCCTGGCTTCGACTCAAGAGGAATACCAACTTTCCACAAGCACCTCAAGAGGAGGCTTCTCTCAGCTACAGGTATGTGAGAGGGACCCTGAGTTTGTGGCCTCAAGTGGAATGGACACCGAGATGCTCTGACTCGAAGTAAGGCCGGATTTCCTGCAGTGAATTGAATGCAGGCTCGTCTTGCATCTCCCAAGACGAAGGGATGTCTGAATCCCCTGCAGAGACCACAGAGAAAGACCTAGTTCTCCGCCTCATCGCGACCGGAGGCCTCACATCCTTTGAAAACTCGAGAGGTGCGCGGAGATCAATGCTTCCAAAGGAGACGATGCCTGACTCCTCTTGAAAATGGATAGGAGTCCCAGGATCCCTGTGGCACGTGGAAAGGGACCCTGGGTCTCTCGCCTCACGTGGAGACGCGTCCCAATTGCCATGCCAAGACTCGAGGAGAATCCCGAGTTGTCCTTCGCACATAGGCAGGAGTCCTGAGGTCGCTGAACAAACACGTGTCTGGAAGGGCCCTCCCCGTCGTAACTCGAGAATATACCTCAGGTTCCGGCCGCAACTCGAGAAAAACCATGAGACTTCCCCCTTGCAGCGAGATGAGGCCCGATTCCCCTGCACTGCGTGCAGAGCAATTCCGTGTTCCACATCAAACGTGAAAGGAGCCTTGATTTCCTTGATGGCACTCCAGAGAAAACCCAATATCACTGCCTCAAGTCTAGAGGGATCCTGAGGTCACTGGAGCAACACGAAAGGGCTCCGTGGACCCAAAATCAACTCGAGATTAGAGCTTAGTCCCTGGCTTCGACTCAAGAGGAATACCAACTTTCCACAAGCACCTCAAGAGGAGGCTTCTCTCAGCTACAGGTATGTGAGAGGGACCTTGAAGGTGTGGCCTCAAGTGGAATGGACACCGAGATGCTCCGACTCGAAGTAAGGCCGGATATCCCTGCAGTGAATTGAATGCAGGCTCGTCTTGCATCTCCCAAGACGAAGGGATGTCTGAATCCCCTGTGGAGACCAAGGATAAAGACATAGTTTTCCGCCTCATCGCTACCGGAGGCCTCACATCCTTTGAAAACTCAGGAGGTCCGCGGAGATCAATGCTTCCAAAGGAGACGATGCCTGACTCCTCTTGAAAATGGATAGGAGTCCCAGGATCCCTGTGGCACGTGGAAAGGGACCCTGGGTCTCCCGCCTCACGTGGAGACGCATCCGAATTGCCATGGCAAGACTCGAGGAGAATCCCGAGGTGTCCCTGGCACCTAGGCAGGAGTCCTGATGTCGCTGAACAAACACGTGTCTGAAAGGGCCCTCCCCGTCTTAAGTCGAGTATATACCCCAGGTTGCGGCCGCAACTCGAGAAAAACCATGAGACTTTCCACTCGCCGTGAGGTGAGGCCCGATTCCCCTGCACTGCGTGCAGAGCAATTCCGTGTTCCACATCAAACGAGAAAAAAAGCCTTGATTTCCTTGATGGCACTCCAGAGAAAACCCAAGATCACTGTTTCAAGTCTAGAGGGATCCTGAGGTCACTGTAGCAACACCAAAGGGCTCCGTGGACCCCAAATCAACTCGAGATGAGAGCTTAGTCCCTGGTTTCGACTCAAGAGGAATACCAACTTTCCACAAGCACCTCAAGAGGAGGCTTCTCTCAGCTTCAGGTATGTGAGAGGGACCCTGAGTTTGTGGCCTCAAGTGGAATGGACACCGAGAAGCTCTGACTCGAAGTAAGGCCGGATATCCCTGCAGTGAATTGAATGCAGGCTCGTCTTGCATCTCCCAAGACGAAGGGATGTCTGAATCCCCTGTATAGACAACAGAGAAAGACCTAGTTCTCCGCCTCATCGCGACCGGAGTCCTCACATCTTTGAAAACTCGAGAGGTCTGCGGAGATCAATGCTTCCAAAGGAGACGATGCCTGACTCCTCTTGAAAATGGAAAGGTGTCCCCGGATCCCTGTGGCACGTGGAAAGGGACCCTGGGTCTCCCGCCTCACGTGGAGACGCGTCCCAATTGCCATGCCAAGACTCGAGGAGAATCCCGAGGTGTCCCTGGCACCTATGCAGGAGTGATGAGGTCGCTGAACAAACACGTGTCTGGATGGGCCCTCCCCGTCGTAACTCGAGTATATACCCCAGGTTCCGGCCGCAACTCGAGAAAAACCATGAGACCTCCCCCTCGGCGAGAGATGAGGCCCGATTCCCCTGCACTGCGTGCAGAGCAATTCCGTGTTCCACATGAAACGTGAAAGGAGCCTTGATTTCCTTGATGGCACTCCAGAGAAAACCCAAGATCACTGTCTCAAGTCTAGAGGGATCCTGAGATCACTGTAGCAACACGAAAGGGCTTCGTGGACCCCAAATCAACTCGAGATGAGAGCTTAGTCCCTGGCTTCGACTCAAGAGGAATACCAACTTTCCACAAGCACCTCAAACGGAGGCTTCTCTCAGCCACAGGTATGTGAGAGGAACCCTGAATGTGTGGCCTCAAGTGGAATGGACACCGAGATGCTCTGACTCGAAGTAAGGCCGGATATCCCTGCAGTGAATTGAATGCAGGCTCGTCTTGCATCTCCCAAGACGAAGGGATTTCTGAATTCCCTGTGGAGACCACAGAGAACGACCTAGTTCTCCGCCTCATCGCGACCGGATTCGACACATCCTTTGAAAACTCAAGAGGTCCGCGGATATCAATGCTTCCAAAGGAGACAATGCCTGACTCATCTTGAAAATGGATAGGAGTCCCAGGATCCCTGTGGCACGTGGAAAGGGACCCTGGGTCTCCCGCCTCACGTGGAGACACGTCCCAATTGCCATGCCAAGACTCGAGGAGAATCCCGAGGTGTCCCTCGCACCTTGGCAGGAGTCCTGAGGTCCCTGAACAAACACGTGTCTGGAAGGGCCCTCCCCGTCGTAACTTGAGAATATACCCCAGGTTCCGGCCGCAACTCGAGAAAAACAATGAGACTTCCCCCTCGCCGCAAGATGAGGCCCGATTCCCCTGCGCGGTGTGCAGAGCAATTCCGTGTTTCACATCAAACATGAAAGGAGGCTTGATTTCCTTGATGGCACTCCAGAGAAAAAGCAAGATCACTGTCTCAAGTCTAGAGGGATCCTGAGGTCACTGGAGAAACACGAAAGGGCTCCGTGGACCCCAAATCAACTCGAGATGAGAGCTTAGTCCCTGGCTTCGACTCAAGAGGAATACCAACTTTCCACAAGCACCTCAAGAAGAGGCTTGTCTCAGCTACAGGTATGTGAGAGGGACCCTGAGTTTGTGGCCTCAAGTGGAAAGGACACCGAAATGCTCTGACTCGAAGTAATGCCAGATATCCCTGCAGTGAAGTGCATGCAGGCTCTTCTTGCATCTCCCAAGACAAAGGGATATCTGAATCCCCTGTGGAGACCACAGAGAAAGACCTAGTTCTCCGCCTCTTCGGGACCGGAGGCCTGACATCCTTTGAAAACTCGAGAGGTCCACGGAGATCAATGCTTCCAAAGGAGACGATACTGACTCCTCTTGAAAATGGATAGGAGTCCCAGGATCCCTGTGGCACATGGAAAGGGACCCTGGGTCTCCAGCGTCACGTCGAGACGCGTCCCAATTGCCATGCCAAGACTCGAGGAGAATCCCGAGGTGTCCCTCACACCTAGGCAGGAGTCCTGACGTCGCTGAACAAACACGTGTCTGGAAGGGCCCTCCCCGTCGTAACTCAAGATTATACCCCAGGTTCCGGCCGCAACTCGAGAAAAACCATGAGACTTTCCACTCGCCGCGAGATGAGGCCCGATTCCCATGCACTGCGTGCAGAGCAATTCCCTGTTCCACATCTAACATGAAAGGAGCCTTGATTTCCTTGATGGCACTCCAGAGAAAACCCAAGATCACTGTCTGCAGTCTAGAGGGATCTTGAGGTCACTGTAGCAAAACGAAAGGGCTCCGTGGACCCCAAATTAACTCGAGATGAGAGCTTAGTCCCTGGCTTCGACTCAAAAGGAATACCAACTTTCCACAAGCACCTCAAGAGGAGGCTTCTCTCAGCTACAGGTATGTGAGAGGGACCCTGAATATGTGGCCTCAAGTGGAATGGACACCGAGATGCTCTGACTCGAAGTAAGGCCGGATATACCGGCAGTGAATTGAATGCAGGCTCGTCTTGCATCTCCCAAGTCGAAGGGATGTCTGAATCCCCTGTGGAGACCACAGAGAAAGTCCTAGTTCTCCGCCTCAATGCGACCGGAGGCCTCACATCCTTTGAAAACTCGAGAGGTCCGCGGAGATCAATGCTTCCAAAGGAGACAATGCCTGACTCCTCTTGAAAATGGATAGGAGTCCCAGGATCCCTGTGTCACGTGGAAAGGGACCCTGGGTCTCCCGCCTCACGTGGAGACGCGTCCTAATTGCCATGCCAAGACTCGAGGAGAATACCGAGGTGTCCTTCGCACCTAAGCAGGAGTCCTTAGGTCGCTGAACAAACACGTTTCTGGAAGGGCCCTCCCCGTCGTAACTCGAGAATATACCCCAGGTTCCAGCCGCAACTCAAGAAAAACCATGAGACTTTCCACTCGCCGCGAGATGAGGCCCGATTCCCCTGCACTGTGTGCAGAGCAATTCCATGTTCCACATCAAACCTGAAAGGAGGCTTGATTTCCTTAATGGCACTCCAGGGAAAAAGCAAGATCACTGTCTTAAGTCTAGAGGGATCCTGAAGTCACTGTAGCAACACGAAAGGTCTCCGTGGACCCCAAATCAACTCGAGATGAGAGCTTAGTCCCTGGCTTCGACTCAAGAAGAATACCAACTTTCCACGAGCACCTCAAGAGGAGGCTTCTCTCAGCTACAGGTATGTGAGAGGGCTCTGAGTTTGTGGCCTCAAATGGAAAGGACACCGAAATGCTCTGACTCGAAGTAAGGCCAGATATCCCTGCAGTGAAGTGAATTCAGGCTCGTCTTGCATCTCCCAAGACAAAGGGATATCTGAATCCCCTGTGGAGACCACAGAGAAAGACCTAGTTCTCCACCTCTTCGGGACCGGAGGCCTGACATCGTTAGAAAACTCGAGAGGTCCGCGGAGATCAATGCTTCCAAAGGAGACGATGCCTGACTCCTCTTGAAAATGGATAGGAGTCCCAGGATGCCTGTGGCACATGGAAAGGGACCGTGGGTCTCCAGCCTCACGGGGAGACGCATGCCAATTGCCATGCCAAGACTCGAGGAGAATCCTGAGGAGTCCCTCGCACCTAGGCAGGAGTCCTGACCTCGCTGAACAAACACGCGTCCTGAAGGGCCCTCCCCATCGGAACTCGAGAATATACCCCAGGTTCCGGCCGCAACTCGAGAAAAACCATGAGACTTCACCCTCGCCGCGAGATGATGCCCAATTCCGCTGCACTGCGTGAGAGCAATTCCGTGTTACACATCAAACATGAAAGGAGGCTTGATTTCCTTGATGGCACTCCAGAGAAAAAGCAAGATTACTGTCTCAAGTCTAGAGGGATCCTGAGGTCACTGTAGCAACAGGAAAGGGCTCCGTGGACCCCAAATCAACTCGAGATGAGAGCTTAGTCACTGGCTTCGACTCAAGAGGAATACCAACTTTCCACAAGCACCTCAAGAGGAGGCTTCTCTCAGCTACAGGTATGTGAGAGGGACCCTGAATTTGTGGCCTCAAGTGGAAAGGACACCGAAATGCTCTGACTCGAAGTAAGGCCAGATATCCCTGCAGTGAATTGAATGCAGGATCGTCTTGCATCTCCCAAGACAAAGGGATGTCTGAATCCCCTGTGGAGACCACAGAGAAAGACCTAGTTCTCCGCCTCTTCGGGACCGGAGGACTGACATCTTTTGAAAATTGAGAGGTCCACAGAGATCAAGGCTTCCAAAGGAGACGATGACTGACTCCTCTTGAAAATGGATAGGAGTCCCAGGATCCCTGTGGCACATGGAAAGGGACCATGGGTCTCCAGCCTCACGTGGAGACGCGTCCCAATTGCCATGCCAAGACTCGAGGAGAATCCCGAAATGGCCCTCGCACCAAGGCAGGGGTCCTGACGTCGCTGAACAAACACGAGTCTGGAAGGGCCCTCCCCTTCGTAACTCGAGAATATACAACAGGTTCTGGCCGTAACTCGAGAAAAACCATGAGACTTCCCCCTTGCCGCGAGATGAGGCCCGATTCCCCTGCACTGCGTGCAGAGCAATTATGTGTTCCACATCAAACGTGAAAGGAGCCTTGATTTCCTTGATGGCACTCCAGAGAAAACCCAAGATCACTATCTCAAGTCTAGAGGGATCCTCAGGTCACTGTAGCAACAGGAAAGGGCTCCGTGGACCCCAAATCAACTCGAGATGAGATCTTAGTCCCTGGCTTCGACTCAAGAGGAATAACAACTTTCCACAAGCACCTCAAGAGGAGGCTTCTCTCAGCTACAGGTATGTGAGAGGCACCTGGAATTTGTGGCCTCAAGTGGAATGGACACCGAGATGCTCTGACTCGAAGTAAGGCTGGATATCCCTGCAGTGAATTGAATGCAGGCTCATCTTGCATCTCCCAAGACGAAGGGATATCTGAATCCCCTGTGGAGACCACAGAAAAAGACCTAGTTCTCCGCCTCATCGCGACCGGACGCATCACATCCTTTGAAAACTCGAGAGGTCTGCGGAGATCAATGCTTCCAAAGTAGACGATGCCTGACTCCTCTTGAAAATGGATAGGAGTCCCAGGATCCCCGTGGCACGTGAAAACGGACCCTGGGTCTCCCGCCTCACGTGGAGAGGCGTCGCAATTGCCGCGAAGACTCGAGGAGAAATCCGAGGTGTTCCTAGCACCTAGGCAGGAGTCCTGACGTCGCTGAACAAACATGTGTCTGGAAGGGCCCTCCCCGTCGTAACTCAAGAATATACCCCAGGTTCAGGCTGCAACTCGAGAAAAACCATGAGACTTCCCCCTCGCCACGAGATGAGGCCACATTCCCCTACACTGCGTGCAGAGCAAGTCCGTGTTCCACATCAAACGAGAAAGGACCCTTGATTTCCTTGATGGCACTCCAGAGAAAACCCAAGATCACTGTCTCAAGTCTAGAGGGACCCTGAGGTCACTGTAGCAACACGAAAGGTCTCCGTGGACCCCAAATCAACACGAGATGAGAGCTTAGTCCCTGGCTTCGACTCAAGAGGAATACCAACTTTCCACAAGCACCTCAAGAGGAGGCTTCTCTCAGCTACAGGTATGTGAGAGGGACCCTGAGTTTTTGGCCTCAAGTTCAATTTATACCTTGATGCTCTGACTCGAATTAAGGCCGGATATTCCTGCAGTGAATTGAATGCAGGCTCGTCTTGCATCTCCCAAGACGAAAGGATGTCTAAATCCCCTGTGGAGACCACAGACATAGAACTAGTTCTCCGCCTCATCGCGACCGGAGGCCTCACATCCTTTGAAAACTAGAGAGGTCCGCGGAGATCAATGCTTCCAAAGGAGACGATGCCTGACTCCTCTTGAAAATGGATAGGAGCCCCAGGATCCCTGTGGCACGTGGAAAGGGGCACTGGGTCTCCTGGCTGACGTGGAGACGCGTCCCAATTGCCATGCCGAGACTCGAGGATAATCCCGGGTGTCCCTCCCACCTAGGCAGGAGTGCTGACGTCGCTGAAGAAACACGTGTCTGGAAGGGCCCTCCCCGACGTAACTCGAGAATATACCCCGGGTTCCAGCCGCAACTCAAGAAAAACCGTGAGACTTCCCCCTCGCCGCGTGATGAGGCCCGATTCCCCTGCACTGCGTGCAGAGCAATTCCGTGTTCCACATCAATCGTGAAAGGAGCCTTGATTTCCTTGATGGTACTCCAGAGAAAACCCAAGTTCACTGTCTCAAGTCTAGAGCGAACCTGAGGTCACAGGAGCAACACGAAAGTGCTCCGTGGACCCCAAATCAACTCGAGATGAGAGCTTAGTCCCTGGATTCGACTCAAGAGGAATACCAACTTTCCACACGCACCTCAAGAGGAGGCTTCTCTCAGCTACAGGTATGTGAGAGGGACCCTGAGTTTGTGGCCTCAAGTGGAATGGACACCGAGATGCTCTGACTCGATGTAAGGCCGGATATCCCTGCAATGAATTGAATGCAGGATCGTATTGCATCTCCCAAGACGAAGGGATGTCTGAATCCCCTGTGGAGACCACAGAAAAAGACCTAGTTCTCCGCCTCTTCGGGACCGGAGGACTGACATCTTTTGAAAACTCGAGAGGTCCGCAGAGATCAATGCTTCCAAAGGAGACCATGCCTGAATCATCTTGAAAATGTATAGGAGTCCCAGGATCCCTGTGGCACGTGGAAAGGGACCCTGGGTCTCCCGCCTCACGTGGAGACGCGTCCCAATTGCCATGCCAAGACTCGAGGAGAATCCCGAGGTGTCCCTCGCACCTAGGCAGGAGTCCTGACGTCGCTGAACAAACACGTGTTTGGAAGGGCCCTCCCCATCGTAACTCGAGAATATACCCCAGGTTCCGGCCGCAACTCGAGAAAAACCATGAGACTTCCCCCTCGCCGCGAGATGAGGCCCGATTCCGCTGCACTGCGTGAGAGCAATTCCGTGTTACACATCAAACATGAAAGGAGGCTTGATTTCCTTGATGGCACTCCAGAGAAAAAGCAAGATTACTGTCTCAAGTCTAGAGGGATCCTGAGGTCACTGTAGCAACAGGAAAGGGCTCCGTGGACCCCAAATCAACTCGAGATGAGAGCTTAGTCACTGGCTTCGACTCAAGAGGAATACCAACTTTCCACAAGCACCTCAAGAGGAGGCTTCTCTCAGCTACAGGTATGTGAGAGGGACCCTGAATTTGTGGCCTCAAGTGGAAAGGACACCGAAATGCTCTGACTCGAAGTAAGGCCAGATATCCCTGCAGTGAATTGAATGCAGGATCGTCTTGCATCTCCCAAGACAAAGGGATGTCTGAATCCCCTGTGGAGACCACAGAGAAAGACCTAGTTCTCCGCCTCTTCGGGACCGGAGGACTGACATCTTTTGAAAATTGAGAGGTCCACAGAGATCAAGGCTTCCAAAGGAGACGATGACTGACTCCTCTTGAAAATGGATAGGAGTCCCAGGATCCCTGTGGCACATGGAAAGGGACCATGGGTCTCCAGCCTCACGTGGAGACGCGTCCCAATTGCCATGCCAAGACTCGAGGAGAATCCCGAAATGGCCCTCGCACCAAGGCAGGGGTCCTGACGTCGCTGAACAAACACGAGTCTGGAAGGGCCCTCCCCTTCGTAACTCGAGAATATACAACAGGTTCTGGCCGTAACTCGAGAAAAACCATGAGACTTCCCCCTTGCCGCGAGATGAGGCCCGATTCCCCTGCACTGCGTGCAGAGCAATTATGTGTTCCACATCAAACGTGAAAGGAGCCTTGATTTCCTTGATGGCACTCCAGAGAAAACCCAAGATCACTATCTCAAGTCTAGAGGGATCCTCAGGTCACTGTAGCAACAGGAAAGGGCTCCGTGGACCCCAAATCAACTCGAGATGAGATCTTAGTCCCTGGCTTCGACTCAAGAGGAATAACAACTTTCCACAAGCACCTCAAGAGGAGGCTTCTCTCAGCTACAGGTATGTGAGAGGCACCTGGAATTTGTGGCCTCAAGTGGAATGGACACCGAGATGCTCTGACTCGAAGTAAGGCTGGATATCCCTGCAGTGAATTGAATGCAGGCTCATCTTGCATCTCCCAAGACGAAGGGATATCTGAATCCCCTGTGGAGACCACAGAAAAAGACCTAGTTCTCCGCCTCATCGCGACCGGACGCATCACATCCTTTGAAAACTCGAGAGGTCTGCGGAGATCAATGCTTCCAAAGTAGACGATGCCTGACTCCTCTTGAAAATGGATAGGAGTCCCAGGATCCCCGTGGCACGTGAAAACGGACCCTGGGTCTCCCGCCTCACGTGGAGAGGCGTCGCAATTGCCGCGAAGACTCGAGGAGAAATCCGAGGTGTTCCTAGCACCTAGGCAGGAGTCCTGACGTCGCTGAACAAACATGTGTCTGGAAGGGCCCTCCCCGTCGTAACTCAAGAATATACCCCAGGTTCAGGCTGCAACTCGAGAAAAACCATGAGACTTCCCCCTCGCCACGAGATGAGGCCACATTCCCCTACACTGCGTGCAGAGCAAGTCCGTGTTCCACATCAAACGAGAAAGGACCCTTGATTTCCTTGATGGCACTCCAGAGAAAACCCAAGATCACTGTCTCAAGTCTAGAGGGACCCTGAGGTCACTGTAGCAACACGAAAGGTCTCCGTGGACCCCAAATCAACACGAGATGAGAGCTTAGTCCCTGGCTTCGACTCAAGAGGAATACCAACTTTCCACAAGCACCTCAAGAGGAGGCTTCTCTCAGCTACAGGTATGTGAGAGGGACCCTGAGTTTTTGGCCTCAAGTTCAATTTATACCTTGATGCTCTGACTCGAATTAAGGCCGGATATTCCTGCAGTGAATTGAATGCAGGCTCGTCTTGCATCTCCCAAGACGAAAGGATGTCTAAATCCCCTGTGGAGACCACAGACATAGAACTAGTTCTCCGCCTCATCGCGACCGGAGGCCTCACATCCTTTGAAAACTAGAGAGGTCCGCGGAGATCAATGCTTCCAAAGGAGACGATGCCTGACTCCTCTTGAAAATGGATAGGAGCCCCAGGATCCCTGTGGCACGTGGAAAGGGGCACTGGGTCTCCTGGCTGACGTGGAGACGCGTCCCAATTGCCATGCCGAGACTCGAGGATAATCCCGGGTGTCCCTCCCACCTAGGCAGGAGTGCTGACGTCGCTGAAGAAACACGTGTCTGGAAGGGCCCTCCCCGACGTAACTCGAGAATATACCCCGGGTTCCAGCCGCAACTCAAGAAAAACCGTGAGACTTCCCCCTCGCCGCGTGATGAGGCCCGATTCCCCTGCACTGCGTGCAGAGCAATTCCGTGTTCCACATCAATCGTGAAAGGAGCCTTGATTTCCTTGATGGTACTCCAGAGAAAACCCAAGTTCACTGTCTCAAGTCTAGAGCGAACCTGAGGTCACAGGAGCAACACGAAAGTGCTCCGTGGACCCCAAATCAACTCGAGATGAGAGCTTAGTCCCTGGATTCGACTCAAGAGGAATACCAACTTTCCACACGCACCTCAAGAGGAGGCTTCTCTCAGCTACAGGTATGTGAGAGGGACCCTGAGTTTGTGGCCTCAAGTGGAATGGACACCGAGATGCTCTGACTCGATGTAAGGCCGGATATCCCTGCAATGAATTGAATGCAGGATCGTATTGCATCTCCCAAGACGAAGGGATGTCTGAATCCCCTGTGGAGACCACAGAAAAAGACCTAGTTCTCCGCCTCTTCGGGACCGGAGGACTGACATCTTTTGAAAACTCGAGAGGTCCGCAGAGATCAATGCTTCCAAAGGAGACCATGCCTGAATCATCTTGAAAATGTATAGGAGTCCCAGGATCCCTGTGGCACGTGGAAAGGGACCCTGGGTCTCCCGCCTCACGTGGAGACGCGTCCCAATTGCCATGCCAAGACTCGAGGAGAATCCCGAGGTGTCCCTCGCACCTAGGCAGGAGTCCTGACGTCGCTGAACAAACACGTGTTTGGAAGGGCCCTCCCCATCGTAACTCGAGAATATACCCCAGGTTCCGGCCGCAACTCGAGAAAAACCATGAGACTTCCCCCTCGCCGCGAGATGAGGCCCGATTCCCCTGCACTGCGTGCAGAGCAATTCCGTGTTCCACATCAAACGTGAAAGGATCCTTGATTTCCTTGATGGCACTCCAGAGAAAACCCAAGATCACTGTCTCAAATCTAGAGGTATCCTGAGGTCACTGGAGCAACACGAAAGGGCTCCGTGGACCCCAAATCAACTCAAGATGAGAGCTTAGTCCCTGGCTTCCACTCAAGAGGAACACCAACTTTCCACAAGCACCTCAAGAGGAGGCTTCTCTCAGCTACAGGTATGTGAGAGGGCCCCTGAGTTTGTGGCCTCAAGTGGAATGGACACCGAGATGCACTGACTCGAAGTAAGGCCGGATATGCCTGCAGTGAATTGAATGCAGGATCGTCTTGCATCTCCCAAGACAAAGGGATGTCTGAATCCCCTGTGGAGACCACAGAGAAAGACCTAGTTCTCCGCCTCTTCGGGACCGGAGAACTGACATCTTTTGAAAACTTGAGAGGTCCACAGAGATCAAGGCTTACAAAGGAGACGATGACTGACTCCTCTTGAAAATGGATAGGAGTCCCAGGATCCCTGTGGCACATGGAAAGGGACCATGGGTCTCCAGCCTCACGTGGAGACGCGTCCCAATTGCCATGCCAAGACTCGAGGAGAATCCCGAAGTGGCCCTCGCACCTAGGCAGGAGTCCTGACCTCGCTGAACAAACACGAGTCTGGAAGGGCCCTCCCCATCGTAACTCGAGAATATACAACAGGTTCTGGCCGTAACTCGAGAAAAACCATGAGACTTCCCCGTCGCCCCGAAATGAGGCCTGATTCCCCTGCACTGCGTGCAGAGCAATTCCGTATTCCACATCGAACCTGAAAGGAGCCTTGATTTTCTTGATGGCACTCCAGAGAAAACCCAAGATCACTGTCTCAAGTCTAGAGGGATCCTGAGGTCACTGGAACAACACGAAAGGGCTCCGTGGACTCCAAATCAACTCGAGATGAGAGCTTAGTCCCTGGCTTCGACTCAAGAGGAATACCAACTTTCCACAAGCACCTCAACAGGAGGCTTCTCTCAGCTACAGGTATGTGAGAGGGACCCTGAGTTTGTGGTCTCAAGTGGAATGGACACCGAGATGCACTGACTCAAAGTAAGGCCAGATATTCATGCAGCGAATTGAATGCAGGCTCGTCTTGCATCTCCCAAGACGAAGGGATGTCTGAATCCCCTGTGGAGACCACAGAAAAAGACCTAGTTCTCCGCCTCATCGCGAACGGAGGCCTCACAACCTTTGAAAACTCGAGAGATCCGCGGAGATCAATGCTTCCAAAGGAGAAGATGCCTGACTCCTCTTGAAAATGGATAGGAGTCCCAGGATCCCTGTGGCACATGGAAAGGGACCCTGGGTCTCCCGCCTCACGTGGAGAAGCGTCCCAATTGCCATGCCAAGACTCGAGGAGAATCCAGAGTTGTCCCTCGCACCTAGGCAAGAGTCCTGACGTCGCAGAACAAACACGTGTCTGGAAGGGCCCTCCCAGTAGTAACTCGAGAATATACCCCAGGTTCCGGCCGCAACTCGAGAAAAACCATGAGACTTCCCCCTCGCCGCGAGATGAGGCCCGATTCCCCTGCACTGCGTGCAGAGCAATTCCGTGTTCCACATCAAACGTGAAAGGATCCTTGATTTCCTTGATGGCACTCCAGAGAAAACCCAAGATCACTGTCTCTAATCTAGAGGTATCCTGAGGTCACTGGAGCAACACGAAAGGGCTCCGTGGACCCCAAATCAACTCAAGATGAGAGCTTAGTCCCTGGCTTCCACTCAAGAGGAACACCAACTTTCCACAAGCACCTCAAGAGGAGGCTTCTCTCAGCTACAGGTATGTGAGAGGGCCCCTGAGTTTGTGGCCTCAAGTGGAATGGACACCGAGATGCACTGACTCGAAGTAAGGCCGGATATGCCTGCAGTGAATTGAATGCAGGATCGTCTTGCATCTCCCAAGACAAAGGGATGTCTGAATCCCCTCTGGAGACCACAGAGAAAGACCTAGTTCTCCGCCTCTTCGGGACCGGAGAACTGACATCTTTTGAAAACTTGAGAGGTCCACAGAGATCAAGGCTTACAAAGGAGACGATGACTGACTCCTCTTGAAAATGGATAGGAGTCCCAGGATCCCTGTGGCACATGGAAAGGGACCATGGGTCTCCAGCCTCACGTGGAGACGCGTCCCAATTGCCATGCCAAGACTCGAGGAGAATCCCGAAGTGGCCCTCGCACCTAGGCAGGAGTCCTGACCTCGCTGAACAAACACGAGTCTGGAACGGCCCTCCCCATCGTAACTCGAGAATATACAACAGGTTCTGGCCGTAACTCGAGAAAAACCATGAGACTTCCCCGTCGCCCCGAAATGAGGCCTGATTCCCCTGCACTGCGTGCAGAGCAATTCCGTTTTCCACATCGAACCTGAAAGGAGCCTTGATTTTCTTGATGGCACTCCAGAGAAAACCCAAGATCACTGTCTCAAGTCTAGAGGGATCCTGAGGTCACTGGAACAACACGAAAGGGCTCCGTGGACTCCAAATCAACTCGAGATGAGAGCTTAGTCCCTGGCTTCGACTCAAGAGGAATACCAACTTTCCACAAGCACCTCAACAGGAGGCTTCTCTCAGCTACAGGTATGTGAGAGGGACCCTGAGTTTGTGGTCTCAAGTGGAATGGACACCGAGATGCACTGACTCAAAGTAAGGCCAGATATTCATGCAGCGAATTGAATGCAGGCTCGTCTTGCATCTCCCAAGACGAAGGGATGTCTGAATCCCCTGTGGAGACCACAGAAAAAGACCTAGTTCTCCGCCTCATCGCGAACGGAGGCCTCACAACCTTTGAAAACTCGAGAGATCCGCGGAGATCAATGCTTCCAAAGGAGAAGATGCCTGACTCCTCTTGAAAATGGATAGGAGTCCCAGGATCCCTGTGGCACATGGAAAGGGACCCTGGGTCTCCCGCCTCACGTGGAGAAGCGTCCCAATTGCCATGCCAAGACTCGAGGAGAATCCAGAGTTGTCCCTCGCACCTAGGCAAGAGTCCTGACGTCGCAGAACAAACACGTGTCTGGAAGGGCCCTCCCAGTAGTAACTCGAGAATATACCCCAGGTTCCGGCCGCAACTCGAGAAAACCCATGAGACTTCCCTCTCGCCGGGAGATGAGGCCCGATTCCTGTGCACTGTGTGCAGAGCAATTCCGTGTTCCACATCAAACGTGAAAGGAGCCTTGATTTCTTGATGGCACTCCAGAGAAAACCCAAGATCACTGTCTCTAGTCTAGAGGGATCCTGAGGTCACTGTAGAAACACGAATGGGCTCCATGGACCCCAAATCAACTCGAGATGAGAGCTTAGTCCCTGGCTTCGACTCAAGAGGAATACCAAATTTCCACAAGCACCTCAAGAGGAGGCTTCTCTCAGCTACAGGTATGTGAGAGGGACCCTGAGTTTGTGACCTCAAGTGGAATGGACACCGAGATGCTCTGACTCGAAGTAAGGCCGGATATCCCTGCAGTGAATTGAATGCAGGCTCGTCTTGCATCTCCCAAGACGAAGGGATGTCTGAATCCCCTGTGGAGACGACAGAGAAAGAACTAGTCCTCCGCCTCATCGCGAACGGAGGCCTCACATCCTTTGAAAATTCGAGAGGCATGCGGAGATAATGCTTCCAAAGGAGACGATGCCTGACTCCTCTTGAAAATGGTTAGGAGTCCCAGGATCCCTGTGGCACGTGGAAATGGACACTGGGTCTCCCGCCTCACGTGGAGACGCGTTCAAATTGCCATGCCAAGACTCGAGGAGAATCCCGAGGTGTCCCTCGCACCTAGGGAGGAGTCCTGACGTCGCTGAACAAACACGTGTCTGGAAGGGCCCTCCCCGTCGTAACTCGAGAATATACCCCAGGTTCCGGCCGCAACTCGAGAAAAACCATGAGACTTCCCCCTCGCCGCGAGATGAGGCCCGATTCCCCTGCACTGTGTGCAGAGCAATTCCGTGTTCCACATCAAACGTGAAAGGAGCCTTGATTTCCTTGATGGCACTCCAGAGAAAACCCAAGATCACTGTCTCAAGTCTAGAGGGATCCTGAGGTCACTGGAGCAACACGAAAGGGCTCCGTGGACCCCAAATCAACTCAAGATGAGAGCTTAGTCCCTGGCTTCCACTCAAGAGGAACACCAACTTTCCACAAGCACCTCAAGAGGAGGCTTCTCTCAGCTACAGGTATGTGAGAGGGCCCCTGAGTTTGTGGCCTCAAGTGGAATGGACACCGAGATGCTCTGAATCGAAGTAAGGCCGGATATCCCTGCAGTGAATTGAATTCAGGCTCGTCTTGCATCTCCCCAGACGAAGGGATGTCTGAATCCCCTGTGGAGATGACAGAGAAAGACCGACTTCTCCGCCTCTTCGCGAGGGGAGGCCTCACATCCTTTGAAAACTCGAGAGGTCCGCGGACATCAATGCTTCCAAAGGAGACGATGCCTAACTCCTCTTGAAAATGGATAGGAGTCCCAGGATCCCTGTGGCACGTGGAAAGGGACCCTGGGTCTCCCGCCTCGCATGGAGACGCGTCCCAATTGCCATGCCAAGACTCGAGGAGAATCCCGAGGTGTCCCTCGCACCTAGGCAGGAGTCCTGACGTCGCTGAACAAACACGTGTTTGGAAGGGCCCTCCCCGTCGTAACTCGAGAATATACCCCAGGTTCCGGCCGCAACTCGAGAAAAAAAATGAGACTTCCCCCTCGCCGCGAGATGAGGCCCGATTCCCCTGCACTGCGTGCAGAGCAATTCCGTGTTCCACATCAAACGTGAAAGGAGCCTTGATTTATTTGATGGCACTCCAGAGAAAACCCAAGATCACTGTCTCAAGTCCAGAGGGATCCTGAGGTCACTGGAGCAACACGAAAGGGCTCCGTGGACCCCAAATCAACTTGAGATGAGAGCTTAGTCCCTGGCTTCGACTCAAGAGGAATACCAACTTTCCACAAGCACCTCAAGAGGAGGCTTCTCTCAGCTACAGGTATGTGAGAGGGCCCCTGAGTTTGTGGCCTCAAGTGGAATGGACACCGAGATGCTCTGACTCGAAGTAAGGCCGGATATCCCTGCAGTGAATTGAATGCAGGCTCGCCTTGCATCTCCCAAGACGAAGGGATGTCTGAATCCCCTGTGGAGACCACAGAGAAAGACCTAGTTCTCCGCCTCATCGCGAACGGAGGCCTCACAACCTTTGAAAACTCGAGAGATCCGCGGAGATCAATGCTTCCAAAGGAGACGATGCCTGACTCCTCTTGAAAATGGATAGGAGATCCAGGATGCCTGTGGCACGTGGAAAGGGACGCTGGGTCTCCCGCTTCACGTGGAGACGCGTCCCAATTGCCATGCCAAGACTCGAGGAGAATCCCGAGGTGTCCCTCGCACCTAGGCAGGAGTCCTGACGTCGCTGAACAAACACGTGTCTGGAAGGGCCCTCCCCGTCGTAACTCGAGAATATACCCCAGGTTCCGGCCGCAACTCGAGAAAAACCATGAGACTTCCCCCTCGCCGCGAGATGAGGCCCGATTCCCTTGCAATGCGTGCAGAGCAATTCCGTGTTCCACATCAAACGTGAAAGGAGTCTTGATTTCCTTGATGGCACTCCAGAGAAAACCCAAGATCACTGTCTCAAGTCTAGAGGGATCCTGAGGTCACTGGAGTAACAAGAAATTTCTCCGTGGACCCCAAATCAACTGGAGATGAGAGCTTAGTCCCTGGCTTCGACTCAAGAGAAATACCAACTTTCCAGAAACAGTTCAAGAGGAGGCTTCTCTCAGCTACAGGTATGTGAGAGGGACCCTGAGTTTGTGGCCTCAAGTGGAATGGACACCGAGATGCTCTGACTCGAAGTAAGGCCGGATATCCCTGCAGTGAATTGAATGCAGGCTCGTCTTGCATCTCCCAAGACGAATGGATGTCTGAATCCCCTGTGGAGACCACAGAGAAAGACCTAGTCCTCCACCTCATCGCGACCGGAGGCCTCACATCCTTTGAAAACTCGAGAGGTCCGCGGAGATCAATGCTTCCAAAGGAGACGATGCCTGACTCCTCTTGAAAATGGATAGGAGTCCCAGGATCCCTGTGGCACGTGGAAAGGGACCCTGGGTCTCGCGCCTCACGTGGAGACGTGTCCCAATTGCCATGCCAAGACTCGAGGAGAATCCCGAGGTGTCCTTCGCACCTAGGCAGAAGTCCTGACGTCGCTGAACAAACACGTGTCTGGAAGGGCCCTCCCCGTCGTAACTCGAGAATATACCCCAGGTTCCGGCCTCAACTCGAGAAAAACCATGAGACTTCCCCCTCGCCACGAGATGAGGCCCGATTCCACTGCACTGCGTGCAGAGCAATTCCGTGTTCCACATCAAACGAGAAAGGACCCTTGATTTCCTTGATGGCACTCCAGAGAAAACCCAAGATCACTGTCTCAAGTCTAGAGGGATCCTGTGATCACTGTAGCAACACGAAAGGGCTTCGTGGACCCCAAATCAACTCGAGATGAGAGCTTAGTCCCTGGCTTCGACTCAAGAGGAATACCAACTTTCCACAAGCACCTCAAACGGAGGCTTCTCTCAGCCACAGGTATGTGAGAGGAACCCTGAATGTGTGGCCTCAAGTGGAATGGACACCGAGATGCTCTGACTCGAAGTAAGGCCGGATATCCCTGCAGTGAATTGAATGCAGGCTCGTCTTGCATCTCCCAAGACGAAGGGATTTCTGAATTCCCTGTGGAGACCACAGAGAACGACCTAGTTCTCCGCCTCATCGCGACCGGATTCGACACATCCTTTGAAAACTCAAGAGGTCCGCGGATATCAATGCTTCCAAAGGAGATGATGAATGACTCTTCTTGAAAATGGATAGGAGTCCCAGGATCCGTGTGGCACGTGGAAAGGGACCCTGGGTCTCCCGCCTCATGTGGAAACGCGTCCCAATTGCCATGCCAACACACGAGGAGAAAGCCGAGGTGTCCCTCGCACCTAGGCAGGAGTCCTGACGTCGCTGAACAAACACGTGTCTGAAAGGGCCCTCCCCGGCTTAAGTCGAGAATATAACCCAGGTTCCGGCTGCAACTCGAGAAAAACCATGAGACTTCCCACTCGCCGTGAGGTGAGGCCCGATTCCCCTGCACTGTGTGCAGAGCAATTCCGTGTTCCACATCAAACGAGAAAAAAGCCTTGATTTCCTTGATGGCACTCCAGAGAAAACCCAAGATCACTGTCTCAAGTCTAGAGGGATCCTGAGGTCACTGGAGCAACACGAAAGGGCTCCGTCGACCCCAAATCAACTCGAGATAGGAGCTTAGTCCCTGGCTTCGACTCAAGAGGAATACCGACTTTCCACAAGCACCTCATGAGGAGGCTTCTCTCAGCTACAGGTATGTGAGAGGGACCCTGAGTTTCTGGCCTCAAGTGGAATGGACACCGAGATGCTCTGACTCGAAATAAGGCCGGATATCCCTGCAGTGAATTGAATGCAGGCTCGTCTTGCATCTCCCAAAACGAAGGGATGTCTGAATCCCCTGTGGAGAACACAGAGAAAGACCTAGTTGTCGCCACATCACGACCGGAGGACTCACATCCTTTGAAAACTCGAGAGGTCCACGGAGATCAATGCTTCCCAAGGAGACGATGCCTGACTCCTCTTGAAAATGGATAGGAGTCCCAGGATCCCTGTGGCACATGGAAAGGGACCACGGGTCTCCAGCCTCACGTGGATACGCGTCCCAATTGCCATGCCAAGACTCGAGGAGAATCCCGAAGTGGCCCTCGCACCTAGGCAGGAGTCCTGACGTCGCTGAACAAACACGTGTCTGGAAGGGCCCTCCCCATTCTAACTCGAGAATATACAACAGGTTCTGCCCGTAACTCGAGAAAAACCATGAGACTTCCCCTTTGACGCGAGATGAGGCCCGATTCCCCTGCACTGCGTGCAGAGCAATTCCGTGTTCCACATCAAACGTGAAAGCAGCCTTGATTTCCTTGATGGCACTCCAGAGAAAACCCAAGATCACTGTCTCAAGTCTAGAGGGATCCTCAGGTCACTGTACCAACAGGAAAGGTCTCCGTGGACCCCAAATCAACTCGAGATGAGAGCTTAGTCCCTGGCTTCTACTCAAGAGGAATAACAACTTTCCACAAGCACCTCAAGAGGAGGCTTCTCTCAGCTACAGGTATGTGAGAGGCACCTGGAATTTGTGGCCTCAAGTGGAATGGACACCGAGATGCTCTGACTCGAATTAAGGCCGGATATCCCTGCAGTGAATTGAATGCAGGCTCATCTTGCATCTCCCAAGATGAAGGGATATCTGAATCCCCTGTGGAGACCACAGACAAAGACCTAGTTCTCCGCCTCATCGCGACCGGACGCATCACATCCTTTGAAAACTCGAGAGGTCTGCGGAGATCAATGCTTCCAAAGGAGACGATGCCTGACTCCTCTTGAAAATGGATAGGAGTCCCAGGATCCCCGTGGCACGTGAAAACGGACCCTGGGTCTCCCGCCTCACGTGGAGACGCGTCGCAATTGCCGCGAAGACTCGAGGAGAATCCCGAGGTGGCCCTAGCACCTAGGCAGGAGTCCTGACGTCGCTGAACAAACATGTGTCTGGAAGGGCCCTCCCCGTCGTAACTCAAGAATATACCCCAGGTTCAGGCCGCAACTCGAGAAAAACCATGAGACTTCCCCCTCGCCACGAGATGAGGCCACATTCCCCTGCACTGCGTGCAGAGCAAGTCCGTGTTCCACATCAAACGAGAAAGGACCCTTGATTTCCTTGATGGCACTCCAGAGAAAACCCAAGATCACTGTCTCAAGTCTAGAGGGACCCTGAGGTCACTGTAGCAACACGAAAGGGCTCCGTGGACCCCAAATCAACATGAGATGAGAGCTTAGTCCCTGGATTCGACTCAAGAGGAATACCAACTTTCCACACGCACCTCAAGAGGAGGCTTCTCTCAGCTACAGGTATGTGAGAGGGACCCTGAGTTTGTGGCCTCAAGTGGAATGGACACCGAGATGCTCTGACTCGATGTAAGGCCGGATATCCCTGCAGTGAATTGAATGCAGGATCGTATTGCATCTCCCAAGACGAAGGGATGTCTGAATCCCCTGTGGAGACCACAGAGAAAGACCTAGGTCTCCGCCTCATCGCGACCAGAGGCCTCACATCCTTTGAAAACTTGAGAGGTCCGCGGAGATCAATGCTTCCAAAGGAGACAATGCCTGACTCATCTTGAAAATGGATAGGAGTCCCAGGATCCCTGTGGCACGTGGAAAGGGACACTGGGTCTCCCGCCTCACGTGGAGACGCGTCCCAATTGCCATGCCAAGACTCGAGGAGAATCCCGAGGTGTCCCTCGCACCTTGGCAGGAGTCCTGAGGTCCCTGAACAAACACATGTCTGGAAGGGCCCTCCCCGTCGTAACTTGAGAATATACCCCAGGTTCCGGCCGCAACTCGAGAAAAACAATGAGACTTCCCCCTCGCCGCAAGATGAGGCCCGATTCCCCTGCGCTGTGTGCAGAGCAATTCCGTGTTTCACATCAAACATGAAAGGAGGCTTGATTTCCTTGATGGCACTCCAGAGAAAAAGCAAGATCACTGTCTCAAGTCTAGAGGGATCCTGAGGTCACTGGAGAAACACGAAAGGGCTCCGTGGACCCCAAATCAACTCGAGATGAGAGCTTAGTCCCTGGCTTCGACTCAAGAGGAATACCAACTTTCCACAAGCACCTCAAGAGGAGGCTTCTCTCAGCTACAGGTATGTGAGAGGGACCCTGAGTTTGTGGCCTCAAGTGGAAAGGACACCGAAATGCTCTGACTCGAAGTAATGCCAGATATCCCTGCAGTGAAGTGCATGCAGGCTCTTCTTGCATCTCCCAAGACAAAGGGATATCTGAATCCCCTGTGGATACCACAGAGAAAGAACTAGTTCTCCGCCTCTTCGGGACCGGAGGCCTGACATCCTTTGAAAACTCGAGAGGTCCACGGAGATCAATGCTTCCAAAGGAGACGATACTGACTCCTCTTGAAAATGGATAGGAGTCCCAGGATCCCTGTGGCACATGGAAAGGGACCCTGGGTCTCCAGCGTCATGTCGAGACGCGTCCCAATTGCCATGCCAAGACTCGAGGAGAATCCCGAGGTGTCCCTCACACCTAGGCAGGAGTCCTGACGTCGCCGAACAAACACGTGTCTGGAAGGGCCCTCCCCGTCGTAACTCGAGATTATACCCCAGGTTCCGGCCGCAACTCGAGAAAAACCATGAGACTTTCCACTCGCCGCGAGATGAGGCCCGATTCCCATGCACTGAGTGCAGAGCAATTCCCTGTTCCACATCTAACATGAAAGGAGCCTTGATTTCCTTGATGGCACTCCAGAGAAAACCCAAGATCACTGTCTGCAGTCTAGAGGGATCTTGAGGTCACTGTAGCAACACGAAAGGGCTCCGTGGACCCCAAATTAACTCGAGATGAGAGCTTAGTCCCTGGCTTCGACTCAAGAGGAATACCAACTTTCCACAAGCACCTCAAGAGGAGGCTTCTCTCAGCTACAGGTATGTGAGAGGGACCCTGAGTTTGTGGCCTCAAGTGGAATGGACACCGAGATGCTCTGACTCGAAGTAAGGCCGGATATCCCGGCAGTGAATTGAATGCAGGCTCGTCTTGCATCTCCCAAGACAAAGGGATATCTGAATCCCCTGTGGAGACCACAGAGAAAGACCTAGTTCTCCGCCTCATCGCGACCGGAGGCCTCACATCCTTTGAAAACTCGAGAGGTCCGCGGAGATCAGTGCTTCCAAAGGAGACAATGCCTGACTCCTCTTGAAAATGGATAGGAGTCCCAGGATCCCTGTGGCACGTGGAAAGGGACCCTGGGTCTCCCGCCTCACGTGGAGACGCGTCCTAATTGCCATGCCAAGACTCGAGGAGAATACCGAGGTGTCCTTCGCACCTAAGCAGGAGTCCTTAGGTCGCTGAACAAACACGTTTCTGGAAGGGCCCTCCCCGTCGTAACTCGAGAATATACCCCAGGTTCCAGCCGCAACTCAAGAAAAACCATGAGACTTTCCACTCGCCGCGAAATGAGGCCCGATTCCCCTGCACTGTGTGCAGAGCAATTCCATGTTCCACATCAAACCTGAAAGGAGGCTTGATTTCCTTAATGGCACTCCAGGGAAAAAGCAAGATCACTGTCTCAAGTCTAGAGGGATCCTGAAGTCACTGTAGCAACACGAAAGGGCTCCGTGGACCCCAAATCAACTCGAGATGAGAGCTTAGTCCCTGGCTTCGACTCAAGAAGAATACCAACTTTCCACAAGCACCTCAAGAGGAGGCTTCTCTCAGCTACAGGTATGTGAGAGGGCTCTGAGTTTGTGGCCTCAAATGGAAAGGACACCGAAATGCTCTGACTCGAAGTAAGGCCAGATATCCCTGCAGTGAAGTGAATTCAGGCTCGTCTTGCATCTCCCAAGACAAAGGGATATCTGAATCCCCTGTGGAGACCACAGAGAAAGACCTAGTTCTCCACCTCTTCGGGACCGGAGGCCTGACATCGTTAAAAAACTCGAGAGGTCCGCGGAGATCAATGCTTCCAAAGGAGACGATGCCTGACTCCTCTTGAAAATGGATAGGAGTCCCAGGATGCCTGTGGCACATGGAAAGGGACCGTGGGTCTCCAGCCTCACGGGGAGACGCATGCCAATTGCCATGCCAAGACTCGAGGAGAATCCTGAGGAGTCCCTCGCACCTAGGCAGGAGTCCTGACCTCGCTGAACAAACACGCGTCCTGATGGGCCCTCCCCATCGGAACTCGAGAATATACCCCAGGTTCCGGCCGCAACTCGAGAAAAACCATGAGACTTCACCCTCGCCGCGAGATGATGCCCGATTCCGCTGCACTGCGTGAGAGCAATTCCGTGTTACACATCAAACATGAAAGGAGGCTTGATTTCCTTGATGGCACTCCAGAGAAAAAGCAAGATTACTGTCTCAAGTCTAGAGGGATCCTGAGGTCACTGTAGCTACAGGAAAGGGCTCCGTGGACCCCAAATCAACTCGAGATGAGAGCTTAGTCACTGGCTTCGACTCAAGAGGAATACCAACTTTCCACAAGCACCTCAAGAGGAGGCTTCTCTCAGCTACAGGTATGTGAGAGGGACCCTGAATTTGTGGCCTCAAGTGGAAAGGACACCGAAATGCTCTGACTCGAAGTAAGGCCAGATATCCCTGCAGTGAATTGAATGCAGGATCGTCTTGCATCTCCCAAGACAAAGGGATGTCTGAATCCCCTGTGGAGACCACAGAGAAAGACCTAGTTCTCCGCCTCTTCGGGACCGGAGGACTGACATCTTTTGAAAATTGAGAGGTCCACAGAGATCAAGGCTTCCAAAGGAGACGATGACTGACTCCTCTTGAAAATGGATAGGAGTCCCAGGATCCCTGTGGCACATGGAAAGGGACCATGGGTCTCCAGCCTCACGTGGAGACGCGTCCCAATTGCCATGCCAAGACTCGAGGAGAATCCCGAAATGGCCCTCGCACCTAGGCAGGGGTCCTGACGTCGCTGAACAAACACGAGTCTGGAAGGGCCCTCCCCATCGTAACTCGAGAATATACAACAGGTTCTGGCCGTAACTCGAGAAAAACCATGAGACTTCCCCCTTGCCGCGAGATGAGGCCCGATTCCCCTGCACTGCGTGCAGAGCAATTGTGTGTTCCACATCAAACGTGAAAGGAGCCTTGATTTCCTTGATGGCACTCCAGAGAAAACCCAAGATCACTGTCACAAGTCTAGAGGAATCCTCAGGTCACTGTAGCAACAGGAAAGGGCTCCGTGGACCCCAAATCAACTCGAGATGAGAGCTTAGTCCCTGGCTTCGACTCAAGAGGAATAACAACTTTCCACAAGCACCTCAAGAGGAGGCTTCTCTCAGCTACAGGTATGTGAGAGGCACCTGTAATTTGTGGCCTCAAGTGGAATGGACACCGAGATGCTCTGACTCGAAGTAAGGCTGGATATCCCTGCAGTGAATTGAATGCAGGCTCATCTTGCATCTCCCAAGACGAAGGGATATCTGAATCCCCTGTGGAGACCACAGAAAAAGACCTAGTTCTCCGCCTCATCGCGACCGGACGCATCACATCCTTTGAAAACTCGAGAGGTCTGCGGAGATCAATGCTTCCAAAGTAGACGATGCCTGACTCCTCTTGAAAATGGATAGGAGTCCCAGGATCCCCGTGGCACGTGAAAACGGACCCTGGGTCTCCCGCCTCACGTGGAGACGCGTCGCAATTGCCGCGAAGACTCGAGGAGAAAACCGAGGTGTCCCTAGCACCTAGGCAGGAGTCCTGACGTCGCTGAACAAATATGTGTCTGGAAGGGCCCTCCCCGTCGTAACTCAAGAATATACCCCAGGTTCAGGCTGCAACTCGAGAAAAACCATGAGACTTCCCCCTCGCCACGAGATGAGGCCACATTCCCCTACACTGCGTGCAGAGCAAGTCCGTGTTCCACATCAAACGAGAAAGGACCCTTGATTTCCTTGATGGCACTCCAGAGAAAACCCAAGATCACTGTCTCAAGTCTAGAGGGACCCTGAGGTCACTGTAGCAACACGAAAGGTCTCCGTGGACCCCAAATCAACACGAGATGAGAGCTTAGTCCCTGGCTTCGACTCAAGAGGAATACCAACTTTCCACAAGCACCTCAAGAGGAGGCTTCTCTCAGCTACAGGTATGTGAGAGGGACCCTGAGTTTTTGGCCTCAAGTTCAATTTATACCTTGATGCTCTGACTCGAATTAAGGCCGGATATTCCTGCAGTGAAATGAATGCAGGCTCGTCTTGCATCTCCCAAGACGAAAGGATGTCTAAATCCCCTGGGGAGACCACAGACATAGAACTAGTTCTCCGCCTCATCGCGACCGGAGGCCTCACATCCTTTGAAAACTCGAGAGGTCCGCGGAGATCAATGCTTCCAAAGGAGACGATGCCTGACTCCTCTTGAAAATGGATAGGAGTCCCAGGATCCCTGTGGCACGTGGAAAGGGGCACTGGGTCTCCTGGCTGACGTGGAGACGCGTCCCAATTGCCATGCCGAGACTCGAGGATAATCCCGGGTGTCCCTCCCACCTAGGCAGGAGTGCTAACGTCGCTGAAGAAACACGTGTCTGGAAGGGCCCTCCCCGACGTAACTCGAGAATATACCCCGGGTTCCAGCCGCAACTCAAGAAAAACCGTGAGACTTCCCCCTCGCCGCGTGATGAGGCCCGATTCCCCTGCACTGCGTGCAGAGCAATTCCGTGTTCCACATCAAACGTGAAAGGAGCCGTGATTTCCTTGATGGTACTCCAGAGAAAACCCAAGTTCACTGTCTCAAGTCTAGAGCGAACCTGAGGTCACAGGAGCAACACGAAAGTGCTCCGTGGACCCCAAATCAACTAGAGATGAGAGCTTAGTCCCTGGATTCGACTCAAGAGGAATACCAACTTTCCACACGCACCTCAAGAGGAGGCTTCTCTCAGCTATAGGTATGTGAGAGGGACCCTGAGTTTGTGGCCTCAAGTGGAATGGACACCGAGATGCTCTGACTCGATGTAAGGCCGGATATCCCTGCAGTGAATTGAATGCAGGATCGTATTGCATCTCCCAAGACGAAGGGATGTCTGAATCCCCTGTGGAGACCACAGAGAAAGACCTAGGTCTCTGCCTCATCGCGACCAGAGGCCTCACATCCTTTGAAAACTTGAGAGGTCCGCGGAGATCAATGCTTCCAAAGGAGACAATGCCTGACTCATCTTGAAAATGGATAGGAGTCCCAGGATCCCTGTGGCACGTGGAAAGGGACCCTGGGTCTCCCGCCTCACGTGGAGACACGTCCCAATTGCCATGCCAAGACTCGAGGAGAATCCCGAGGTGTCCCTCGCACCTTGGCAGGAGTCCTGAGGTCCCTGAACAAACACGTGTCTGGAAGGGCCCTCCCCGTCGTAACTTGAGAATATACCCCAGGTTCCGGCCGCAACTCGAGAAAAACAATGAGACTTCCCCCTCGCCGCAAGATGAGGCCCGATTCCCCTGCGCGGTGTGCAGAGCAATTCCGTGTTTCACATCAAACATGAAAGGAGGCTTGATTTCCTTGATGGCACTCCAGAGAAAAAGCAAGATCACTGTCTGAAGTCTAGAGGGATCCTGAGGTCACTGGAGAAACACGAAAGGGCTCCGTGGACCCCAAATCAACTCGAGATGAGAGCTTAGTCCCTGGCTTCGACTCAAGAGGAATACCAACTTTCCACAAGCACCTCAAGAGGAGGCTTGTCTCAGCTACAGGTATGTGAGAGGGACCCTGAGTTTGTGGCCTCAAGTGGAAAGGACACCGAAATGCTCTGACTCGAAGTAATGCCAGATATCCCTGCAGTGAAGTGCATGCAGGCTCTTCTTGCATCTCCCAAGACAAAGGGATATCTGAATCCCCTGTGGAGACCACAGAGAAAGACCTAGTTCTCCGCCTCTTCGGGACCGGAGGCCTGACATCCTTTGAAAACTCGAGAGGTCCACGGAGATCAATGCTTCCAAAGGAGACGATACTGACTCCTCTTGAAAATGGATAGGAGTCCCAGGATCCCTGTGGCACATGGAAAGGGACCCTGGGTCTCCAGCGTCACGTCGAGACGCGTCCCAATTGCCATGCCAAGACTCGAGGAGAATCCCGAGGTGTCCCTCACACCTAGGCAGGAGTCCTGACGTCGCTGAACAAACACGTGTCTGGAAGGGCCCTCCCCGTCGTAACTCGAGATTATACCCCAGGTTCCGGCCGCAACTCGAGAAAAACCATGAGACTTTCCACTCGCCGCGAGATGAGGCCCGATTCCCATGCACTGCGTGCAGAGCAATTCCCTGTTCCACATCTAACATGAAAGGAGCCTTGATTTCCTTGATGGCACTCCAGAGAAAACCCAAGATCACTGTCTGCAGTCTAGAGGGATCTTGAGGACACTGTAGCAAAACGAAAGGGCTCCGTGGACCCCAAATTAACTCGAGATGAGAGCTTAGTCCCTGGCTTCGACTCAAAAGGAATACCAACTTTCCACAAGCACCTCAAGAGGAGGCTTCTCTCAGCTACAGGTATGTGAGAGGGACCCTGAATATGTGGCCTCAAGTGGAATGGACACCGAGATGCTCTGACTCGAAGTAAGGCCGGATATACCGGCAGTGAATTGAATGCAGGCTCGTCTTGCATCTCCCAAGTCGAAGGGATGTCTGAATCCCCTGTGGAGACCACAGAGAAAGTCCTAGTTCTCCGCCTCAATGCGACCGGAGGCCTCACATCCTTTGAAAACTCGAGAGGTCCGCGGAGATCAATGCTTCCAAAGGAGACAATGCCTGACTCCTCTTGAAAATGGATAGGAGTCCCAGGATCCCTGTGTCACGTGGAAAGGGACCCTGGGTCTCCCGCCTCACGTGGAGACGCGTCCTAATTGCCATGCCAAGACTCGAGGAGAATACCGAGGTGTCCTTCGCACCTAAGCAGGAGTCCTTAGGTCGCTGAACAAACACGTTTCTGGAAGGGCCCTCCCCGTCGTAACTCGAGAATATACCCCAGGTTCCAGCCGCAACTCAAGAAAAACCATGAGACTTTCCACTCGCCGCGAGATGAGGCCCGATTCCCCTGCACTGTGTGCAGAGCAATTCCATGTTCCACATCAAACCTGAAAGGAGGCTTGATTTCCTTAATGGCACTCCAGGGCAAAAGCAAGATCACTGTCTCAAGTCTAGAGGGATCCTGAAGTCACTGTAGCAACACGAAAGGGCTCCGTGGACCCCAAATCAACTCGAGATGAGAGCTTAGTCCCTGGCTTCGACTCAAGAAGAATACCAACTTTCCACAAGCACCTCAAGAGGAGGCTTCTCTCAGCTACAGGTATGTGAGAGGGCTCTGAGTTTGTGGCCTCAAATGGAAAGGACACCGAAATGCTCTGACTCGAAGTAAGGCCAGATATCCCTGCAGTGAAGTGAATTCAGGCTCGTCTTGCATCTCCCAAGACAAAGGGATATCTGAATCCCCTGTGGAGACCACAGAGAAAGACCTAGTTCTCCACCTCTTCGGGACCGGAGGCCTGACATCGTTAAAAAACTCGAGAGGTCCGCGGAGATCAATGCTTCCAAAGGAGACGATGCCTGACTCCTCTTGAAAATGGATAGGAGTCCCAGGATGCCTGTGGCACATGGAAAGGGACCGTGGGTCTCCAGCCTCACGGGGAGACGCATGCCAATTGCCATGCCAAGACTCGAGGAGAATCCTGAGGAGTCCCTCGCACCTAGGCAGGAGTCCTGACCTCGCTGAACAAACACGCGTCCTGATGGGCCCTCCCCATCGGAACTCGAGAATATACCCCAGGTTCCGGCCGCAACTCGAGAAAAACCATGAGACTTCACCCTCGCCGCGAGATGATGCCCGATTCCGCTGCACTGCGTGAGAGCAATTCCGTGTTACACATCAAACATGAAAGGAGGCTTGATTTCCTTGATGGCACTCCAGAGAAAAAGCAAGATTACTGTCTCAAGTCTAGAGGGATCCTGAGGTCACTGTAGCTACAGGAAAGGGCTCCGTGGACCCCAAATCAACTCGAGATGAGAGCTTAGTCACTGGCTTCGACTCAAGAGGAATACCAACTTTCCACAAGCACCTCAAGAGGAGGCTTCTCTCAGCTACAGGTATGTGAGAGGGACCCTGAATTTGTGGCCTCAAGTGGAAAGGACACCGAAATGCTCTGACTCGAAGTAAGGCCAGATATCCCTGCAGTGAATTGAATGCAGGATCGTCTTGCATCTCCCAAGACAAAGGGATGTCTGAATCCCCTGTGGAGACCACAGAGAAAGACCTAGTTCTCCGCCTCTTCGGGACCGGAGGACTGACATCTTTTGAAAATTGAGAGGTCCACAGAGATCAAGGCTTCCAAAGGAGACGATGACTGACTCCTCTTGAAAATGGATAGGAGTCCCAGGATCCCTGTGGCACATGGAAAGGGACCATGGGTCTCCAGCCTCACGTGGAGACGCGTCCCAATTGCCATGCCAAGACTCGAGGAGAATCCCGAAATGGCCCTCGCACCTAGGCAGGGGTCCTGACGTCGCTGAACAAACACGAGTCTGGAAGGGCCCTCCCCATCGTAACTCGAGAATATACAACAGGTTCTGGCCGTAACTCGAGAAAAACCATGAGACTTCCCCCTTGCCGCGAGATGAGGCCCGATTCCCCTGCACTGCGTGCAGAGCAATTGTGTGTTCCACATCAAACGTGAAAGGAGCCTTGATTTCCTTGATGGCACTCCAGAGAAAACCCAAGATCACTGTCACAAGTCTAGAGGAATCCTCAGGTCACTGTAGCAACAGGAAAGGGCTCCGTGGACCCCAAATCAACTCGAGATGAGAGCTTAGTCCCTGGCTTCGACTCAAGAGGAATAACAACTTTCCACAAGCACCTCAAGAGGAGGCTTCTCTCAGCTACAGGTATGTGAGAGGCACCTGTAATTTGTGGCCTCAAGTGGAATGGACACCGAGATGCTCTGACTCGAAGTAAGGCTGGATATCCCTGCAGTGAATTGAATGCAGGCTCATCTTGCATCTCCCAAGACGAAGGGATATCTGAATCCCCTGTGGAGACCACAGAAAAAGACCTAGTTCTCCGCCTCATCGCGACCGGACGCATCACATCCTTTGAAAACTCGAGAGGTCTGCGGAGATCAATGCTTCCAAAGTAGACGATGCCTGACTCCTCTTGAAAATGGATAGGAGTCCCAGGATCCCCGTGGCACGTGAAAACGGACCCTGGGTCTCCCGCCTCACGTGGAGACGCGTCGCAATTGCCGCGAAGACTCGAGGAGAAAACCGAGGTGTCCCTAGCACCTAGGCAGGAGTCCTGACGTCGCTGAACAAATATGTGTCTGGAAGGGCCCTCCCCGTCGTAACTCAAGAATATACCCCAGGTTCAGGCTGCAACTCGAGAAAAACCATGAGACTTCCCCCTCGCCACGAGATGAGGCCACATTCCCCTACACTGCGTGCAGAGCAAGTCCGTGTTCCACATCAAACGAGAAAGGACCCTTGATTTCCTTGATGGCACTCCAGAGAAAACCCAAGATCACTGTCTCAAGTCTAGAGGGACCCTGAGGTCACTGTAGCAACACGAAAGGTCTCCGTGGACCCCAAATCAACACGAGATGAGAGCTTAGTCCCTGGCTTCGACTCAAGAGGAATACCAACTTTCCACAAGCACCTCAAGAGGAGGCTTCTCTCAGCTACAGGTATGTGAGAGGGACCCTGAGTTTTTGGCCTCAAGTTCAATTTATACCTTGATGCTCTGACTCGAATTAAGGCCGGATATTCCTGCAGTGAATTGAATGCAGGCTCGTCTTGCATCTCCCAAGACGAAAGGATGTCTAAATCCCCTGGGGAGACCACAGACATAGAACTAGTTCTCCGCCTCATCGCGACCGGAGGCCTCACATCCTTTGAAAACTCGAGAGGTCCGCGGAGATCAATGCTTCCAAAGGAGACGATGCCTGACTCCTCTTGAAAATGGATAGGAGTCCCAGGATCCCTGTGGCACGTGGAAAGGGGCACTGGGTCTCCTGGCTGACGTGGAGACGCGTCCCAATTGCCATGCCGAGACTCGAGGATAATCCCGGGTGTCCCTCCCACCTAGGCAGGAGTGCTAACGTCGCTGAAGAAACACGTGTCTGGAAGGGCCCTCCCCGACGTAACTCGAGAATATACCCCGGGTTCCAGCCGCAACTCAAGAAAAACCGTGAGACTTCCCCCTCGCCGCGTGATGAGGCCCGATTCCCCTGCACTGCGTGCAGAGCAATTCCGTGTTCCACATCAAACGTGAAAGGAGCCGTGATTTCCTTGATGGTACTCCAGAGAAAACCCAAGTTCACTGTCTCAAGTCTAGAGCGAACCTGAGGTCACAGGAGCAACACGAAAGTGCTCCGTGGACCCCAAATCAACTAGAGATGAGAGCTTAGTCCCTGGATTCGACTCAAGAGGAATACCAACTTTCCACACGCACCTCAAGAGGAGGCTTCTCTCAGCTATAGGTATGTGAGAGGGACCCTGAGTTTGTGGCCTCAAGTGGAATGGACACCGAGATGCTCTGACTCGATGTAAGGCCGGATATCCCTGCAGTGAATTGAATGCAGGATCGTATTGCATCTCCCAAGACGAAGGGATGTCTGAATCCCCTGTGGAGACCACAGAGAAAGACCTAGGTCTCTGCCTCATCGCGACCAGAGGCCTCACATCCTTTGAAAACTTGAGAGGTCCGCGGAGATCAATGCTTCCAAAGGAGACAATGCCTGACTCATCTTGAAAATGGATAGGAGTCCCAGGATCCCTGTGGCACGTGGAAAGGGACCCTGGGTCTCCCGCCTCACGTGGAGACACGTCCCAATTGCCATGCCAAGACTCGAGGAGAATCCCGAGGTGTCCCTCGCACCTTGGCAGGAGTCCTGAGGTCCCTGAACAAACACGTGTCTGGAAGGGCCCTCCCCGTCGTAACTTGAGAATATACCCCAGGTTCCGGCCGCAACTCGAGAAAAACAATGAGACTTCCCCCTCGCCGCAAGATGAGGCCCGATTCCCCTGCGCGGTGTGCAGAGCAATTCCGTGTTTCACATCAAACATGAAAGGAGGCTTGATTTCCTTGATGGCACTCCAGAGAAAAAGCAAGATCACTGTCTCAAGTCTAGAGGGATCCTGAGGTCACTGGAGAAACACGAAAGGGCTCCGTGGACCCCAAATCAACTCGAGATGAGAGCTTAGTCCCTGGCTTCGACTCAAGAGGAATACCAACTTTCCACAAGCACCTCAAGAGGAGGCTTGTCTCAGCTACAGGTATGTGAGAGGGACCCTGAGTTTGTGGCCTCAAGTGGAAAGGACACCGAAATGCTCTGACTCGAAGTAATGCCAGATATCCCTGCAGTGAAGTGCATGCAGGCTCTTCTTGCATCTCCCAAGACAAAGGGATATCTGAATCCCCTGTGGAGACCACAGAGAAAGACCTAGTTCTCCGCCTCTTCGGGACCGGAGGCCTGACATCCTTTGAAAACTCGAGAGGTCCACGGAGATCAATGCTTCCAAAGGAGACGATACTGACTCCTCTTGAAAATGGATAGGAGTCCCAGGATCCCTGTGGCACATGGAAAGGGACCCTGGGTCTCCAGCGTCACGTCGAGACGCGTCCCAATTGCCATGCCAAGACTCGAGGAGAATCCCGAGGTGTCCCTCACACCTAGGCAGGAGTCCTGACGTCGCTGAACAAACACGTGTCTGGAAGGGCCCTCCCCGTCGTAACTCGAGATTATACCCCAGGTTCCGGCCGCAACTCGAGAAAAACCATGAGACTTTCCACTCGCCGCGAGATGAGGCCCGATTCCCATGCACTGCGTGCAGAGCAATTCCCTGTTCCACATCTAACATGAAAGGAGCCTTGATTTCCTTGATGGCACTCCAGAGAAAACCCAAGATCACTGTCTGCAGTCTAGAGGGATCTTGAGGTCACTGTAGCAAAACGAAAGGGCTCCGTGGACCCCAAATTAACTCGAGATGAGAGCTTAGTCCCTGGCTTCGACTCAAAAGGAATACCAACTTTCCACAAGCACCTCAAGAGGAGGCTTCTCTCAGCTACAGGTATGTGAGAGGGACCCTGAATATGTGGCCTCAAGTGGAATGGACACCGAGATGCTCTGACTCGAAGTAAGGCCGGATATACCGGCAGTGAAGTGAATGCAGGCTCGTCTTGCATCTCCCAAGTCGAAGGGATGTCTGAATCCCCTGTGGAGACCACAGAGAAAGTCCTAGTTCTCCGCCTCAATGCGACCGGAGGCCTCACATCCTTTGAAAACTCGAGAGGTCCGCGGAGATCAATGCTTCCAAAGGAGACAATGCCTGACTCCTCTTGAAAATGGATAGGAGTCCCAGGATCCCTGTGTCACGTGGAAAGGGACCCTGGGTCTCCCGCCTCACGTGGAGACGCGTCCTAATTGCCATGCCAAGACTCGAGGAGAATACCGAGGTGTCCTTCGCACCTAAGCAGGAGTCCTTAGGTCGCTGAACAAACACGTTTCTGGAAGGGCCCTCCCCGTCGTAACTCGAGAATATACCCCAGGTTCCAGCCGCAACTCAAGAAAAACCATGAGACTTTCCACTCGCCGCGAGATGAGGCCCGATTCCCCTGCACTGTGTGCAGAGCAATTCCATGTTCCACATCAAACCTGAAAGGAGGCTTGATTTCCTTAATGGCACTCCAGGGAAAAAGCAAGATCACTGTCTTAAGTCTAGAGGGATCCTGAAGTCACTGTAGCAACACGAAAGGTCTCCGTGGACCCCAAATCAACTCGAGATGAGAGCTTAGTCCCTGGCTTCGACTCAAGAAGAATACCAACTTTCCACGAGCACCTCAAGAGGAGGCTTCTCTCAGCTACAGGTATGTGAGAGGGCTCTGAGTTTGTGGCCTCAAATGGAAAGGACACCGAAATGCTCTGACTCGAAGTAAGGCCAGATATCCCTGCAGTGAAGTGAATTCAGGCTCGTCTTGCATCTCCCAAGACAAAGGGATATCTGAATCCCCTGTGGAGACCACAGAGAAAGACCTAGTTCTCCACCTCTTCGGGACCGGAGGCCTGACATCGTTAGAAAACTCGAGAGGTCCGCGGAGATCAATGCTTCCAAAGGAGACGATGCCTGACTCCTCTTGAAAATGGATAGGAGTCCCAGGATGCCTGTGGCACATGGAAAGGGACCGTGGGTCTCCAGCCTCACGGGGAGACGCATGCCAATTGCCATGCCAAGACTCGAGGAGAATCCTGAGGTGTCCCTCGCACCTAGGCAGGAGTCCTGACCTCGCTGAACAAACACGCGTCCTGAAGGGCCCTCCCCATCGGAACTCGAGAATATACCCCAGGTTCCGGCCGCAACTCGAGAAAAACCATGAGACTTCACCCTCGCCGCGAGATGATGCCCGATTCCGCTGCACTGCGTGAGAGCAATTCCGTGTTACACATCAAACATGAAAGGAGGCTTGATTTCCTTGATGGCACTCCAGAGAAAAAGCAAGATTACTGTCTCAAGTCTAGAGGGATCCTGAGGTCACTGTAGCAACAGGAAAGGGCTCCGTGGACCCCAAATCAACTCGAGATGAGAGCTTAGTCACTGGCTTCGACTCAAGAGGAATACCAACTTTCCACAAGCACATCAAGAGGAGGCTTCTCTCAGCTACAGGTATGTGAGAGGGACCCTGAATTTTTGGCCTCAAGTGGAAAGGACACAGAAATGCTCTGACTCGAAGTAAGGCCAGATATCCCTGCAGTGAATTGAATGCAGGATCGTCTTGCATCTCCCAAGACAAAGGGATGTCTGAATCCCCTGTGGAGACCACAGAGAAAGACCTAGTTCTCCGCCTCTTCGGGACCGGAGGACTGACATCTTTTGAAAATTGAGAGGTCCACAGAGATCAAGGCTTACAAAGGAGACGATGACTGACTCCTCTTGAAAATGGATAGGAGTCCCAGGATCCCTGTGGCACATGGAAAGGGACCATGGGTCTCCAGCCTCACGTGGAGACGCGTCCCAATTGCCATGCCAAGACTCGAGGAGAATCCCGAAGTGGCCCTCGCACCTAGGCAGGAGTCCTGACCTCGCTGAACAAACACGAGTCTGGAAGGGCCCTCCCCATCGTAACTCGAGAATATACAACAGGTTCTGGCCGTAACTCGAGAAAAACCATGGGACTTCCCCCTTGCCGCGAGATGAGGCCCGATTCCCCTGCACTGCATGCAGAGCAATTATGTGTTCCACATCAAACGTGAAAGGAGCCTTGATTTCCTTGATGGCACTCCAGAGAAAACCCAAGATCACTGTCTCAAGTCTAGAGGGATCCTCAGGTCACTGTAGCAACAGGAAAGGGCTCCGTGGACCCCAAATCAACTCGAGATGAGAGCTTAGTCCCTGGCTTCGACTCAAGAGGAATAACAACTTTCCACAAGCACTTCAAGAGGAGGCTTCTCTCAGCTACAGGTATGTGAGAGGCACCTGGAATTTGTGGCCTCAAGTGGAATGGACACCGAGATGCTCTGACTCGAAGTAAGGCCGGATATCCCTGCAGTGAATTGAATGCAGGCTCATCTTGCATCTCCCAAGACGAAGGGATATCTGAATCCCCTGTGGAGACCACAGACAAAGACCTAGTTCTCCGCCTCATCGCGACCGGACGCATCACATCCTTTGAAAATTCGAGAGGTCTGCGGAGATCAATGCTTCCAAAGGAGACGATGCCTGACTCTTCTTGAAAATGGATAGAAGTCCCAGGATCCCTGTGCCACGTGGAAAGGGACCCTTGGTCTCCCGTCTCACGTGGAGACGCGTCCCAATTGCCATTCCAAGACTCGAGAATCCCGAGGTGTCACTCGCACCTAGGCAGGCGTCCTGACGTCGCTGAACAAACACGTGTCAGGAAGGGCCCTCCCCGTCGTAACTCGAGAATATACCCCAGGTTCCGGCCGCAACTCGGAAAAAACCATGAGACTTCATCCTCGCCCAGAGATGAGGCCCGATTCCCCTGCACTTCGTGCAGAGCAATTCCGTGTTCCACATCAAACGTGAAAGGAGCCTTGATTTCCTTGATGGCACTCCAGAGAAAACCCAAGATCACTGCCTCAAGTCTAGAGGGATCCTGAGGTCACTGGAGCAACACGAAAGGGCTCCGTAGACCCCAAATCTACTCGAGATGAGAGCTTAGTCCCTGGCTTCGACTCAAGAGGAATACCAACTTTTCACAAGCACCTCAAGAGGAGGCTTCTCTCAGCTACAGGTATGTGAGAGGGACCCTGAGTTTGTGGCCTCAAGTCGAATGGACACCGAGATGCTCTGACTCGAATTAAGGCCGGATATCCCTGCAGTGAATTGAATGCAGGTTCGTCTCGCATCTCCCAAGACGAAGGGATGTCTGAATCCCCTGTGGAGACCACAGAGAAAGACCTAGTCCTCGCCTCATCGAGACCGGAGACATCACATCCTGTGAAAAATCGAGAGGTCTGCGGAGATCAATGCTTCCAAAGGAGACGATGCCTGATTCCTCTTGAAAATGGATAGGAGATCCAGGATCCCTGTGGCACGTGGAAAGGGACGCTGGGTCTCCCGCTTCACGTGGAGACGCGTCCCAATTGCCATGCCAAGACTCGAGGAGAATCCCGAGGTGTCCCTCGCACCTAGGCAGGAGTCCTGACGGCGCTGAACAAACACGTGTCTGGTAGGGCCCTCCCCGTTGTAACTCGAGAATATACCCCAGGTTCCGGCCAAAACTCGAGAAAAACCATGAGACTTCCCCCTCGCCGCGAGATGAGGCCCGATTCCCCTGCAATGCGTGCAGAGCAATTCCGTGTTCCACATCAAACGTGAAAGGAGCCTTGATTTCCTTGATGGCACTTCAGAGAAAACCCAAGATCACTGTCTCATCTAGAGGTATCGTGAGGTCACTGGAGTAACACGAAATTTCTCCGTGGACCCCAAATCAACTGGAGATGAGAGCTTAGTCCTTGGCTTCGACTCAAGAGGAATACCAACTTTCCACAAGCACCTCAAGTGGAGGCTTCTCTCAGCTACAGGTATGTGAGAGGGACCCTGAGTTTGTTGCCTCAAGTGGAATGGACACCGAGATGCTCTGACTCGAAATAAGGCCGGGTATCCCTGCAGTGAATTGAATGCAGGCTCGTCTTGCATCTCCCAAGACGAAGGGATGTCTGAATCCCCTGTGGAGACCACAGAGAAAGACCTAGTCCTCCGCCTCAACGCGACCGGAGGCCTCACATCCTTTGAAAACTCGAGTGTTCCGCGGAGATCAATGCTTCCAAAGGAGACGATGCCTGACTCCTCTTGAAAATGGATAGGAGTCCCAGGATCCCTGTGTCATGTGGAAAGGGACCCTGGGTCTCCCGCCTCACGTGGAGACGCGTCCCAATTGCCATACCAAGACTCGAGGAGAATCCCGAGGTGTCCCTCGCACCTAGGCAGGAGTCCTGCCGTCGCTGAACAAACACGTGTCTGGAAGGGCCCTCCCCGTCGTAACTCGAGAATATACCCCAGGTTCCGGCCGCAACTCGAGAAAAACCATGAGTCTTCACCCTCGCCGCGAGATGAGACCCGATTCCCCTGCACTGCGTGCAGAGCAGTTCCGTGTTCCACATCAAACGTGAAAGGAGCCTTGATTTCCTTGATGGCACTCCAGAGAAAACCCAAGATCACTGTCTCAAGTCTAGAGGGATCCTGAGGTCACTGGAACAACACGAAAGGGCTCCGTGGACCCCAAATCAACTCGAGATGAGAGCTTAGTCCCTGGCTTCGACTCAAGAGGAACACCAACTTTCCACAAGCACCTCAAGAGGAGGCTTCTCTCAGCTACAGGCATGTGAGAGGGACCCTGAGTTTGTGGCCTCAAGTGGAATGGACACCGAGATGCTCTGACTCGAAGTAAGGCCGGATATCCCTGCAGTGAATTGAATGCAGGCTCGTCCTGCATCTCCCAAGACGAAGGGATGTCTGAATCTCCTGTGCAGACGACAGAGAAAGACCGAGTTCTCCGCCTCATCGCGAAGGGAGGCCTCACATCCTTTGAAAACTCGAGAGGTCTGCGGAGATCAATGCTTCCAAAGAGACGATCCCTGACTCCTCTTGAAAATTGATAGGAGTCCCAGGATCCCTGTGGCCCGTGGAATGGAACCCTGGGTTTCCCGCCTCACGTGGAGACGCGTCCAAATTGCCATGCCAAGACTCGAGGAGAATCCCGAGGTGTCCCTCGCACCTAGGCAGTGGTCCTGACGTCGCTGAACAAACACTTGTCTGGAAGGGCCCTCCCCGTCGTAACTCGAGAATATACCCCAGGTTCCGGCCGCAACTCGAGAAAAACCATGAGACTTCCCCCTCGCTGCGAGATGAGGCCCGATTCCCCTGCACTGCGTGCAGAGCAATTTCGTGTTCCACATTCAAACGTGAAAGGAGCCTTGATTTCCTTGATGGCACTCCAGAGAAAACCCAAGATCACTGTCTCAAGTCTAGAGGGATCCTGAGGTCACTGTAGCAACACGAAAGGGCTTCGTGGAACCCAAATCAACTCGAGATGAGAGCTTAGTCCCTGGCTTCGACTCAAGAGGAATACCAACTTTTCACAAGCACCTCAAGGGGAGGATTCTCTCAGCTACAGCTATGTGAGAGGGACCCTGAATTTGTGGCCTCAAGTGGAATGGACACCGAGATGCTCTGACTCGAAGTAAGGCCGGATATCACTGCAGTGAATTGAATGCAGGCTCGTCTTGCATCTCCCAAGACGAAGGGATGTCTGAATCCCCTGTGGAGACCACAGAGAAAGACCTAGTTCACCGCCTCATCTCGACCGGAGGCCTCAGATCCTTTGAAAACTCGAGAGGTCCACGGAGATCAATGCTTCCAAAGGAGACGATGCCTGACTCCTGTTGAAAATGGATAGGAGTCCCAGGATCCCTATGGCACGTGGAAAGGGACACTCGGTCTACCGCCTCACGTGGAGACGCCTCCAAATTGCCATGCCAAGACTCGAGGAGAATCCCGAGGTGTCTCTCGCACCTAGGCAGGAGTGCTGACGTCGCTGAACAAACACGTGTGTGGAAGGGCCCTCCCCGTGGTAACTCCAGAATATAACCCAGGTTACGGCCACAACTCGAGAAAAACCATGAGACATCCACCTCGCCGCGAGATGAGGCCCGAATCCCCTGCACTGCAAGCAGAGCAATTCCGTGTTCCACATCAAACGTGAAACGTGCCTTGATTTCCTTGATGGCACTCCAGAGAAAACCCAAGATCACTGTCTCAAGTCTAGAGGGATCCTGATGTCACTGTAGCAACATGAAAGGGCTCCGTGGAACCCAAATCAACTCGAGATGAGAGCTTAGTCCCTGGCTTCGACTCAAGAGAAATACCAACTTTCCACAAGCACGTCAAGAGGAGGATTCTCTCAGCTACAGCTATGTGAGAGGGACCCTGAATTTGTGGCCTCAAGTGGAATGGACACTGAGATGCTCTGACTCGAAGTAAGGCCGGATATCCCTGCAGTGAATTGAATGCAGGCTCGTCTTGCATCTCCCAAGAAGAAGGGATGTCTGAATCCCCTGTGTAGACCACAGAGAAAGACCTAGTTCTCTGCCTCATCGTGACCGGAGTCCTCAGATCCTTGGAAAACTCGAGAGGTCCGCGGAGATCAATGCTTCCAAATGAGACGATGCCTGACTCCCCTTGAAAATGGATAGGAGTCCCAGGATCCCTGTGGCACGTGGAAACGGACCCTGGGTCTTCCGCCTCACGTGGAGACGCGTCCCAATTGCCATTCCAAGACTCGAGAATCCCGAGGTGTCACTCGCACCTAGGCAGGTGTCCTGACGTCGCTGAACAAACACGTGTCAGGAAGGGCCCTCCCCGTCGTAACTCGAGAATATACCCCAGGTTCCGGCCGCAACTCGGAAAAAACCATGAGACTTCCCCCTCGCCCAGAGATGAGGCCCGATTCCCATGCACTTCGTGCAGAGCAATTCCGTGTTCCACATCAAACGTGAAAGGAGCCTTGATTTCCTTGATGGCACTCCAGAGAAAACCCAAGATCACTGTCTCAAGTCTAGAGGAATCCTGAGGTCACTGTAGCAACACAAAAGGACTCCGTGGACGACAAATCAACTCGAGATGAGAGCTTAGTCCCTGGCTTCGACTCAAGAGGAATACCAACTTTCCACAAGCACCTCAAGAGGAGGCTTCTCTCAGCTACAGGTATGTGAGAGGGACCCTGAGTTTGTGGCCTCAAGTGGAATGGACACCGAGATGCTCTGACTCGAAGTAAGGCCGGATATCCCTGCAGTGAATTGAATGCAGGCTTCTCTTGCATCTCCCAAGACGAAGGGTTGTATGAATCCCCAGTGGAGACCACAGAGAAAGACCTAGTTCTCCGCCTCATCGCGACCGGAGGCCTCACATCCTTTGAAAATTCGAGAGGTCCGCGGAGATCAATGCTTCCAAAGGAGACGATGCCTGACTCCTCTTGAAAATGGATAGGAGTTCCAGGATCCGTGTGGCAGGTGGAAAGGGACACTGGGTCTCCCGCCTCACGTGGAGACGCGTCCCAATTGCAATGCCAAGACTCGAGGAGAATGCCGAGTTGTCCCTCGCACCTAGGCAGGCGTCCTGACGTCGCTGAACAAACACATGTCTGGAAGGGCCCTTCCCGTCCTAATTCGAGAATATACCCCAGGTTCCGGCCGCAACTAGAGAAAAACCATGAGAAATCCACCTTGCCGCGAGATGAGGCCCGATTCCCCTGCACTGCGTGCAGAGCAATTCCGTGTTCCACATCAAACATGAAAGGAGCCTTGATTTCCTTGATGGTACTCCAGAGAAGACCCAAGATCACTGTCTCAAGTCTAGAGGGATCCTGAGGTCACTGGAGCATCGCGAAAGGGCTCCATGGACCCCAAATCAACTCGAGATGAGAGCTTAGTCCCTGGCTTGGATCAAGAGGAATACCAACTTTCCACAAGCACCTCAAGATAACGCTTCTCTCATCAACAGGTATGTGAGAGGGACCCTGAGTTTGTGGCCTCTAGTGGAATGGACACCATGATGCTCTGACTCGAAGTAAGGCCGGATATCCCTGCAGTGAATTGAATGCAGGCTCGTCTTGCATCTCCCAAGACGAAGGGATGTCTGAATGCCCTGTGGAGACCACAGAGAAAGACCTAGATCTCCGCCTCATCGCGACCGGAAGCCTCACATCCTTTGAAAACTCGAGAGGTCTGCAGAGATCAATGATTCCAAAGGAGACGATGCCTGACTCCTCTTGAAAATGGATAGGAGTCCCAGGATCCCTTTGGCACGTGGAAAGGGACACTGGGTTTCCCGCCTCACGTGGAGACGCGTCCCATTTGCCATGCCAAGACTCGAGGAGAATCCCGAGGTGTCCCTCGCATCTAGGCAGGAGTCCTGTCGTTGCTGACCATACACGTGTCTGGAAGGGCCCACCCGTCGTAACTCGAGAATATACCGCAGGTTCTGGCCGCAACTCGAGAAAAACCATGAGACTTCCCCCTCGCAGCGAGATGAGGCCCGATTCCCGTGCACTGCGTGCAGAGCAATTCCGTGTTCCACATCAAACATGAGAGGAGCCTTGATTTCCTTCATGGCACTCCAGAGAAAACCCAAGATCACTGTCTCAAGACAAGAGGGATCCTAGGTTCACTGCAGCAACACGAAAGGGCTCCGTGGACCCCAAATCACTCGAGATGAGAGCTTAGTCCCTGGCTTTGACTCAAGAGGAATACCACGTTTCCACAAGCACCTCAAGAGGAGGCTTCTCTCAGCTACAGGTATGTGAGAGGAACCCGCAGTTTGTGGCCTCAAGTGGAATGGACACCGAGATGCTCTGACTCGAAGTAAGGCCGGATATCCCTGCAGTGAATTGAATGCAGGCTCGTCTTGCATCTCCCAAGACGAAGGGATGTCTGAATCCCCTGTGGAGACCACAGAGAAAGACCTAGTTCTCCACCTCATCGTCACCGGAAGCCTCACATCCTTTGAAAACTCGAGAGGTCCGCGGAGATCAATTCTTCCCAAGGAAACGATGCCTGACTCCTCTCGAAAATGGATAGGAGTTCCAGGACACCTGTGGAACTTGGAAAGGGACACTGGGTCTCCCGCCTCACCTGGAGACGAGTCCCAATTGCCATGCCAAGCCGCGGGGAGAATACCGAGGTGTCCATCGAACCTAGGCATGGGTTCTGACGTCGATGAACAAACACGTGTCTGGAAGGGAACCCCCCGTCGTAACTCGAGAATATACCCCAGGTTCCGGCCGCAACTCGAGAAAAACCATGAGACTTCCCCCTCGCCGTGAGATGAGACCCGAATCCCGTGCACTGCGTGCAGAGCAATTCCGTGTTCCACATCAAACGTGAAAGGAGCCTTGATTTCCTTGATGGCACTACAGAGAAAACCCAAGATCACTGTCTCAAGTCTAAAGGGATCCTGAGGTCACTGTATCAACACGAAAGGGCTCCGTGGACCCCAAATCAACTCGAGATGAGAGCTTAGTCCCTGGCTTCGACTTAAGAGGAATACCAACTTTCCACAAGCACCTCAAGAGGAGGCTTCTCTCAGCTACAGGTATGAGAGAGGGACCCTGAGTATGTGGTCTAAAGTGGAATGGACACCGAGAGGCTCTGACTCAAAGTAAGGCCGGATATCCCTGCAGTGAATTGAATGCAGGCTCGTCTTTCATCTCCCAAGACGAAGGGATGTCTGAATCCCCTGTGGAGACCACAGAGAAAGACCTAATTTTCCGCCTCATCGCGACCGGAGTCCTCACATCCTTTGAAAATTCGAGAGGTCCGCGGAGATCCATGCTTCCAAAGGAGACGATGCCTGACTCCTCTTGAAAATGGATAGGAGTCCCAGGATCCCTGTGGCACGTGGAAAGGGACCCTGGGTCTCCCGACTCACGTGGAGATGCGTCCCCATTGCCATGACAAGACTCGAGGAGAATCCCGAGGTGTCCCTCGCACCTAGGCAGGATTCCTGTCCTCGCTGAACAAACACTTGTCTGAAAGGGCCCTCACTGTCGTAACTCGAGAATATACCCGAGGTTCCGGCCGCAACTTGAGAAAAACCATGAGACATCCGCCTTGCAGCGAGATGAGGCCCGATTCCCCTGCACTGTGTGCAGAGCAATTCCGTGTTCCACATCAAACGTGAAAGGAGCCTTGATTTATTTGATGGCACTCCAGAGAAAACCCAAAGTCACTGTCTCAAGTCTAGAGGGATCCTGAGGTCACTGTAGCAGCATGAAAGGGCTCCGAGGACCCCAAATCAACTCAAGATGAGAGCTTAGTCCCTGGCTTCGACTAAAGGGGAATACCAACTTTCCACAAGCACCACAAGAGGACGCTTCTCTCAGCAACAGGTATGTGAGAGGGACCCTGAGTTTGTGGCCTCAAGTGGAATGGACACCGAGATGCTCTGACTCGAAGTCAGGCTGGATATCCCTGCAGTGAAGTGAATGCTGGCTCGTCTTGCATCTCCCAAGACGAAGGGATGTCTGAATCCCCTGTGGAGACCACAGAGAAAGACCAAGTCCTCCGCCTCATCGCGACCGGAGGCCTCACATCCTTTGAAAACTCGAGAGGTCCACGGAGATCAATGCTTCCAAAGGAGACGATGCCTGACTCCTCTTGAAAATGGATAGGAGTCCCAGGATCCCTGTGGCACGTGGAAAGGGACCCTGGGTCTCCCGCCTCACGTGGAGACGCGTCATAATTGCCATGCCAAGACTCGAGGAGAATCCCGAGGTGTCCCTCGCACCTAGGCAGGAGTCCTGACGTCGCTGAACAAACACGTGTCTGGAAGGGCCCTCCCCGTCGTAACTCGAGAATATAACCCAGGTTCCGGCCGCAACTCGAGAAAAACCATGAGACTCCCCCCTCGCCGCGAGATGAGGCCCGATTCCCCTGCACTGCGTGCAGAGCAATTCCGTGTTCCACATCAAACGTGAAAGGAGCCTTGATTTCCTTGATGGCACTCCAGAGAAAACCCAAGATCACTGTCTCAAGTCTAGAGGGATCCTGAGGTCACTGTAGCAACACGAAAGGGCTTCGTGGAACCCAAATCAACTCGAGATGAGAGCTTAGTCCCTGGCTTCGACTCAAGAGGAATACCAACTTTCCACAAGCACCTCAAGAGGAGGCTTCTCTCAGCTACAGGTAGGTGAGACAGACCCTGAGTTTGTGGCCTCAAGTGGAATGGACACCGAGATGCTCTGACTCGAAGTAAGGCCGGATATCCCTGCAGTGAAGTGAATGCAGGCTCGTCTTGCATCTCCCAAGACGAAGGGATGTCTGAATCCCCTGTGGAGACCACAGAGAAAGACCTAGTCCTCCGCCTCATCGCGACCTGGAGGCCTCACATCCTTTGAAAACTCGAGAGGTCCGCGGACATCAATGCTTCCAAAGGAGACGATGCCTGACTCCTCTTGCAAATGGATAGGAGTCCCAGGATCCCTGTGGCACGTGGAAAGGGACCCTGGGTCTCCCGCCTCACGTGGAGACGCGTCCCAATTGCCATGCCAAGACTCGAGGAGAATCCCGAGGTGTCCCTCGCACCTAGGCAGGAGTCCTGACGTCGCTGAACAAACACGTGTCTGGAAGGGCCCTCCCCATCGTAACTCGAGAATATACCCCAGGTTCCGGCCGGAACTCAAGAAAAACCATGAGACTTCCCCCTCGCCGCGAGATGAGGCCTGATTCCCCTGCACTGCGTGCAGAGCAATTCCAATTCCACATCAAACGTGAAAGGAGCCTTGATTTCCTTGATGGCACTCCAGAGAAAACCCAAGATCACTGTCTCAAGTCTAGAGGGATCCTGAGGTCACTGGAGCAACATGAAAGGGCTCCGTGGACCCCAAATCAACTCGAGATGAGACCTTAGTCCCTGGCTTCGACTCAAGAGTAATACCAACTTTCCACAAGCACCTCAAGAGGAGGCTTCTCTCAGCTACAGGTATGTGACAGGGACCCTGAGTTTGTGGCCTCAGGTGGAATGGACACCGAGATGCTCTGACTCGAAGTAAGGCCGGATATCCCTGCAGTGAATTGAATGCAGGCTCGTCTTGCATCTCCCAAGACGAAGGGATGTCTGAATCCCCTGTGGAGACCACAGAGAAAGACCTAGTCCTCCGCCTCATCGCGACCGGAGGCCTCACATCCTTTGAAAACTCGAGAGGTCCGCGGAGATGAATGCTTCCAAAGGAGACGATGCCTGACTCCTCTTGAAAATGGATAGGAGTCCCAGGATCCCTGTGGCACGTGGAAAGGGACCCTGGGTCTCCCGCCTCACGTGGAGACGCGTCCCAATTGCCATGCCAAGACTCGAGGAGAATCCCGAGTTATCCCTCGCACCTAGGCAAGAGTCCTGACGTCGCTGAACAAACACGTGTCTGGAAGGGCCCTCCCCGTCGTTACTCGAGAATATACCCCAGGTTCCGGCCGCAACTCGAGAAAAACCATGAGACTTCCCCCTGGCCGCGAGATGAGGCCCGATTCCCCTGCACTGCGTGCAGAGCATTTCCGTTTTCCACATCAAGCCTGAAAGGAGCCTTGATTTCCTTGATGGCACTCCAGAGAAACCCAAGATCACTGTCTCAAGTCTAGAGGGATCCTGAGGTCACTGTAGCAACACAAAAGGGCTCCGTGGACCCCAAGTCAACTCGAGATGAGAGCTTAGTCCCTGGCTTCGACTCAAGAGGAGTACCAACTTTCCACAAGCACCTCAAGAGGAGGCTTCTCTCAGCTACAGGTATGTGAGAGGGACCCTGAGTTTGTGGCCTCACGTGGAATGGACACCGAGATGCTCTGACTCGAAGTCAGGCCGGATATCCCTGCAGTGAATTGAATGCAGGCTCGTCTTGCATCTCCCAAGACGAAGGGATGTCTGAATCCCCTGTGGAGACCACAGAGAAAGACCTAGTTCTCCGCCTCATCGCGACCGGACCCCTCACATCCTTTGAAAACTCGAGAGGTCCGTGGAGATCAATGCTTCCAAAGGAAACGATGCCTGACTCCTCTTGAAAATGGATAGGAGTCCCAGGATGCCTGTAGCACGAGGAAAGGGACCCTGGGTCTCCCGCCTCACGTGGAGACGCGTCCCAATTGCCATGCCAAGACTCGAGGAGAATCCCAATGTGTCCCTCGCACCTAGGCAGGAGTCCTGACGTCGCTGAACAAACACGTGTCTGGAAGGGCCCTCCCCGTCGTAACTCGAGAATATACCCCAGGTTCCGGCCGCAATTCGAGAAAAACCATGAGACTTACCCCTTGCCGCGAGATGAGGCCCGATTCCCCTGCACTGCGTGCAGAGCAATTCCGTGTTCCACATCAAACGTGAAAGCAGCCTTGATTTCCTTGATGGCACTCCAGAGAAAACCCAAGATCACTGTCTCAAGTCTAGAGGGATAATGAGGTCACTGGAGCCACAAGAAAGGGCTCCGGGGTCCCCAAATCAACTCGAGATGAGAGCTTAGTCCTTGGCTTCGACTCAAGAGGAACACCAAGTTTCCACAAGCCCCTCAAGAGGAGGCTTCTCTCAGCTACAGGTATGTGAGAGGGACCCTGAGTTTGTGGCCTCAAGTGGAATGGACACCGAGATGCTCTGACTCGAAGTAAGGCCAGATATCCCTGCAGTGAATTGAATGCAGGCTCGTCTTGCATCTCCCAAGACGAACGGATGTCTGAATCCCCTGTGGAGACCACAGAGAAAGACCTAGTTCCCCGCCTCATCGCGACCGGAGGCCTCACATCCTTTGAAAACTCGAGAGGTCCGCGGAGATCAATGCTTACAAAGGATACGATGCCTGACTCCTCTTGAAAATGGATAGGAGTCCCAGGATCCCTGTGGCACGTGGAAAGGGACACTGGGTCTCCTGCCTCACGTGGAGACGCCTACCAATTGCCATGCCAAGATTCAAGGAGAATTCCGAGGTGTCCCTCGCACCTAGGCAGGAGTCCTGACGTCGCTGAACAAACACGTGTCTGGAAGGGCCCTCCCCGTCGTAACTCGAGAATATAAATCAGGTTTCGGCCGCAACTCGAGAAAAAATATGAGACTTCCCCCTCGCCGCGAGATGAGCCCCGATTCCCCTGCACTGCGTGCAGAGCAATTCCATGTTCCACATCAAACCTGAAAGGAGCCTTGATTTCCTTGATGGCACTCCAGAGAAAACCCAAGATCACTGTCTCAAGTCTAGAGGGATCCTGAGGTCACTGGAGCAACACGAAAGGGCTCCGTGGACCCCAAATCAACTGGAGATGATAGCTTATTCCCTGGCTTAGACTCAAGAGGAATACCAACTTTCCACAAGCACCTCAAGAGGAGGCTTCTCTCAGCTACAGGTATGTGAGAGGGACCCTGAGATTGTGGCCTCAAGTGGAATGGACACCGAGATGCTCTGACTCGAAGTAAGGCCGGATATCCCTGCAGTGAATTGAATGCAGGCTCCTCTTGCATCTCCCAAGACGAAGGGATGTCTGAATCCCCTGTGGAGACCACAGAGAAAGACCTAGTTCTCCGCCTCATCGCGACCAGAGGCCTCACATCCTTTGAAAACTCGAGAGGTCCGCGGAGATCAATGCTTCCAAAGGAGACGAGGCCTGACTCCTCTTGAAAATGGATTGGATTCCCAGGATCCCTGTGACACGTGGAAAGGGACACTGGGTCTCCCGCCTCACGTGGAGACGCGTCCCAATTGCCATGCCAAGACTCGAGGAGAATCCCGAGGTGTCCTTCGCACCTAGGCAGGAGTCCTGAGGTCGCTGAACAAACACGTGTCTGGAAGGGCCCTCCCAGTCGTAACTCGAGAATATACCCCAGGTTCCGGCCGCAACTCAAGAAAAACCATGAGACTTTCCCCTCGCCGCAAGATGATGCCCGATTCCCCTGCACTGTGTGCAGAGCTATTCCGTGTTCCACATCAAACCTGAAAGGAGGCTTGATTTCCTTAATGGCACTCCAGAGAAAAAGCAAGATCACTGTCTCAAGTCTAGAGGGATCCTGAAGTCACTGTAGAAACACGAAAGGGCTCCGTGGACCCCAAATCAACTCGAGATGAGAGCTTAGTCCCTGGCTTCGACTCATGAGGTATACCAACTTTCCACAAGCACCTCAAGAGGAGGCTTCTCTCAGCTACAGGTATGTGAGAGGGACCCTGAGTTTGTGTCCTCAGGTGGAATGGACACCGAGATGCTCTGACTTGAAGTAAGGCCGGATATCCCTGCAGTGAATTGAATGCAGACTCGTCTTGCATCTCCCAAGACGAAGGGATGTTTGAATCCCCTGTGGAGACCACAAAGAAAGACCTAGTTCTCCGCCTCATCGCAACCGGAGGCCTCACATCCTTTGAAAACTCGAGAGGTCCGCGGAGATCAATGCTTCCAAAGGAGACAATGCCTGACTCCTCTTGAAAATGGCTAGGAGTCCCAGGATCCCTGTGGCACATGGAAAGGGACCCTGGGTCACCCGCCTCACGTGGAGACGCGTCCCTATTGCCATGCCAAGACTCGAGGAGAATCCCGAGGTGTCCCTCACACCTAGGCAGGAGTCCTGACGTCGCTGAACAAACACGTGTCTGGAAGGGCCCTCCCCGTCGTAACTCGAGATTATACCCCAGGTTCCGGCCGCAACTCGAGAAAAACCATGAGACTTCCCCCTCGCCGCGAGATGAGGCCCGATTCCCCTGCACTGCGTGCAGAGCAATTCCCTGTTCCACATCTAACATGAAAGGAGCCTTGATTTCCTTGATGGCACTCCAGAGAAAAACCAAGATCACTGTCTCCAGTCTAGAGGGAACTTGAGGTCACTGTAGCAACACGAAAGGGCTCCGTGGACCCCACATCAACTCGAGATGAGAGCTTAGTCCCTGGCTTCGACTCAAGAGGAATACCAACTTTCCACAAGCACCTCAAGAGGAGGCTTCTCTCAGCTACAGGTATGTGAGAGGGACGCTGAGTGTGTGGCCTCAAGTGGAATGGACACCGAGATGCTCTGACTCGAAGTAAGGCCGGATATCCCGGCAGTGAATTGAATGCAGGCTCGTCTTGAATCTCCCAAGACAGAGGGATGTCTGAATCCCCTGTGGAGAACACAGAGAAAGACCTAGTTCTAAACTTCATCGCGACCGGAGGCCTCACATCCTTTGAAAACTCGAGAGGTCCGCGGAGATCAATGCTTCCAAAGGAGACGACGCCTCACTCCTCTTGAAAATGGATAGGAGTCCCAGGATCCCTGTGGCACTTGGAAAGGGACCCTGGGGATGCCGACTCACGTGGAGACGCGTCCCAAATGAGATGCCCAGACTCGAGGAGAATCCCGAAGTGGCCCTCGCATCTAGGCAGGAGTCCTGACGTCGCTGAACAAACACGTGTCTGGAAGGGCCCTCCCCGTCGTAACTTGAGAATATACCCCAGGTTCCGGCCGCAACTCGAGAAAAACCATGAGACTTCCCCCTCGCCGCGAGATGAGGCCCGATTCCCCTGCACTGCGTGCAGAGCAATTCCGTGTTCCACATCAAACGTGAAAGGAGCCTTCATTTCCTTGATGACACTCCAGAGAAAACCGAAGATCACTGTCTGAAGTCTAGCGGGATCCTAAGGTCACTATAGCAACACGAAAGGGCTCCGTGGACCCCAAATCAACTCGAGATGGGAGCTTAGTCCCTGGCTTCGACTCAAGAGGAATACCAACTTTCCACAAGCACCTCAAGAGGAGGCTTCTCTCAGCTACAGGTATGTGAGAGGGCCCTGAGTTTGTGGCCTCAACTGGAAAGGACACCGAAATGCTCTGACTCGAAGTAAGGCCAGATATCCCTGCAGTGAAGTGAATGCAGGCTCGTCTTGCATCTCCCAGGACAAAGGGATATCTGAATCCCCTGTGGAGACCACAGAGAAAGACCTAGTTCTCCGCCTCTTCGGGACCGGAGGCCTGACATCGTTAGAAAACTCGAGAGGTCCGCGGAGATCAATGCTTCCAAAGGAGACGATGCCTGACTCCTCTTGAAAATGGATATTAGTCCCAGGATGCCTGTGGCACATGGAAAGGGACCGTGGGTCTCCAGCCTCACGGGGAGACGCGTGCCAATTGCCATGTCAAGACTCGAGGAGAATCCTGAGGAGTCCCTCGCACCTAGGCAGGAGTCCTGACCTCGCTGAACAAACACGCGTCCTGAAGGGCCCTCCCCATCGGAACTCGAGAATATACCCCAGGTTCCGGCCGCAACTCGAGAAAAACCATGAGACTTCACCCTCGCCGCGAGATGATGCCCTATTCCCCTGCACTGCGTGCAGAGCAATTCCGTGTTACACATCAAACATGAAAGGAGGCTTGATTTCCTTGATGGCACTCCAGAGAAAAAGCAAGATCACTGTCTCAAGTCTAGAGGGATCCTGAGGTCACTGTAGCAACAGGAAAGGGCTCCGTGGACCCCAAATCAACTCGAGATGAGAGCTTAGTCACTGGCTTCGACTCAAGAGGAATACCAACTTTCCACAAGCACCTCAAGAGGAGGCTTCTCTCAGCTACAGGTATGTGAGAGGGACCCTGAGTTTGTGGCCTCAAGTGGAAAGGACACCGAAATGCTCTGACTCGAAGTAAGGCCAGATATCCCTGCAGTGAATTGAATGCAGGATCGTCTTGCATCTCCCAAGACAAAGGGATGTCTGAATCCCCTGTGGAGACCACATAGAAAGACCTAGTTCTCCGCCTCTTCGGGACCGGAGGCCTGACATCCTTTGAAAACTCGAGAGGTCCACAGAGATCAAGGCTTCCAAAGGAGGCGATGCCTGACTCCTCTTGAAAATGGATAGGAGTCCCAGGATCCCTGTGGCACATGGAAAGGGACCCTGGGTCTCCAGCCTCACGTGGAGATGCGTCCCAATTGCCATGCCAAGACTCGAGGAGAATCCCGAAGTGGCCCTCGCACCTAGGCAGGAGTCCTGACGTCGCTGAACAAACACGTGTCTGGAAGGGCCCTCCCCATCGTAACTCGAGAATATACAACAGGTTCTGGCCGGAACTCGAGAAAAACAATGAGACTTCCCCCTTGCCGCGAGATGAGGCCCGATTCCCCTGCACTGCGTGCAGAGCAATTATGTGTTCCACATCAAAAGTGAAAGGAGCCTTGATTTCCTTGATGGCACACCAGAGAAAACCCAAGATCACTGTCTCAAGTCTAGAGGGATCCTCAGGTCACTGTAGCAACAGGAAAGGGCTCCGTGGACCCCAAATCAACTCGAGATGAGAGCTTAGTCCCTGGCTTCGACTCAAGAGGAATAACAACTTTCCACAAGCCCCTCAAGAGGAGGCTTCTCTCAGCTACAGGTATGTGAGAGGCACCTGGAATTTGTGGCCTAAAGTGGAATGGACACCGAGATGCTCTGACTCGAAGTAAGGCCGGATATCCCTGCAGTGAATTGAATGCAGGCTCATCTTGCATCTCCCAAGACGAAGGGATGTCTGAATCCCCTGTGGAGACCACAGACAAAGACCTACTTCTCCGCCTCATCGCGACCGGACGCATCACATCCTTTGAAAACTCGAGAGGTCTGCAGAGATCAATGCTTCCAAAGGAGACGATGCCTGACTCCTCTTGAAAATGGATAGGAGTCCCAGGATCCCCGTGGCACGTGAAAACGGGCCCTGGGTCTCCCTCCTCACGGGGAGACGAGTCGCAATTGCCGCGAAGACTCGAGGAGAATCCCGAGGTTCCCTCGCACCTAGGCAGGAGTCCTGACGTCGCTGAACAAACATGTGTCTGGAAGGGCCCTCCCTGTCGTAACTCAAGAATATACCCCAGGTTCAGGCCGCAACTCGAGAAAAACCATGAGACTTTCCCCTCGCCACGAGATGAGGCCACATTCCCCTACACTGCGTGCAGAGCAAGTCCGTGTTCCACATCAAACGAGAAAGGACCCTTGATTTCCTTGATGGCACTGCAGAGAAAACCCAAGATCACTGTCTCAAGTCTAGAGGGACCCTGAGGTCACTGTAGCAACACGAAAGAGCTCCGTGGACCACAAATCAACTCGAGATGAGAGCTTAGTCCATGGGTTCGACTCAAGAGGAATACCAACTTTCCACAAGCACCTCAAGAGGAGGCTTCTCTCAGCTACAAGTATGTGAGAGTTACCCTGAGTTTGTGGCCTCAAGTTCAATGGATACCTTGATGCTCTGACTCGAATTAAGGCCGGATATCCCTGCAGTGAATTGAATGCAGGCTCGTCTTGCATCTCCCAAGACGAAGGGATGTCTGAATCCCCTGTGGAGACCACAGAGAAAGACCAAGTCCTCCGCCTCATCGCGACCGGAGGCCTCACATCCTTTGAAAACTCGAGAGGTCCACGGAGATCAATGCTTCCAAAGGAGACGATGCCTGACTCCTCTTGAAAATGGATAGGAGTCCCAGGATCCCTGTGGCACGTGGAAAGGGGCACTGGGTCTCCTGGCTGACGTGGAGGCGCGTCCCAATTGCCATGCCGAGACTCGAGGATAATCCCGGGTGTCCCTCCCACCTAGGCAGGAGTCCTGACTTCGCTGAAGAAACACGTGTCTGGAAGGGCCCTCCCCGACGTAACTCGAGAATATACCCCGGGTTCCAGCCGCAACACAAGAAAAACCATGAGACTTCCCCCTTGTCGCGTGATGAGGCCCGATTCCCCTGCACTGCGTGCAGAGCAATTCCGTGTTCCACATCAAACGTGAAAGGAGCCTTGATTTCCTTGATGGTACTCCAGAGAAAACCCAAGTTCACTGTCTCAAGTCTAGAGCGAACCTGAGGTCACAGGAGCAACACGAAAGTGCTCTGTGGACCCCAAATCAACTCGAGATGAGAGCTTAGTCCCTGGATTCGACTCAAGAGGAATACCAACTTTCCACAAGCACCTCAAGAGGAGGCTTCTCTCAGCTACAGGTATGTGAGAGGGACCCTGAGTTTGTGGCCTCAAGTGGAATGGACACCGAGATGCTCTGACTCGATGTAAGGCCGGATATCCCTGCAGTGAATTGAATGCAGGATCGTATTGCATCTCCCAAGACGAAGGGATGTCTGAATCCCCTGTGGAGACCAGAGAGAAAGACCTAGTTCTCTGCCTCATTGCGACCAGAGGCCTCACATCCTTTGAAAATTCGAGAGGTCCACGGAGATCAATACTTCCAAAGGAGACAATGCCTGACTCATCTTGAAAATGGATAGGAGTCCCAGGATCCCTGTGGCACATGGAAAGGGACCCTGGGTCTCCCGCCTCACGTGGAGACGCGTCCCAGTTGCCGTGCCAAGACTCGAGGAGAATCCCGAGGTGTCCCTCGCACCTTGGCAGGATTCCTGAGGTCGCTGAACAAACACGTGTCTGGAAGGGCCCTCGCCGTCGTAACTCGAGAATATACCCCAGGTTCTGGCCGCAACTCGAGAAAAACCATGAGACTTCCCCCTCGCCGCAAGATGAGGCCTGATTCCTCTGCACTGTGTGCAGAGCAATTCCGTTTTTCACATCAAACATGAAAGGAGGCTTGATTTCCTTGATGGCACTCCAGAGAAAAAGCAAGATCACTGTCTCAAGTCTAGAGGGATCCTGAGGTCACTATAGCAACAAGAAAGGGCTCCGTGGAAATCAAATCAACTCGAGAGGAGAGCTTAGTCCCTGGCTTCGACTCAAGAGGAATACCAACTTTCCACAAGCACCTCAAGAGGAGGCTTGTCTCAGCTACAGGTATGTGAGAGGGACCCTGAGTTTGTGGCCTCAAGTGGAATGAACACAGTCATGCTCTGACTCGAAGTAAGGCCGGATATGCCTGCAGTGAATTGAATGCAGGCTCGTCTTGCATCTCCGAAGACGAAGGGATGTCTGAATCCCCTGTGGAGACCACAGGGAAAGACCTAGTCCTCCGCCTCAACGCGACCGGAGGCCTCACATCCTTTGAAAACTCGAGAGGTCCGCGGAGATCAGTGCTTCCAAAGGAGACGATGCCTGCGTCCTCTTGAAAATGGATAGTAGTCCCAGGATCCCTGTGGCACGTGGAAAGGGACCCTGGGTCTCCCGCCTCACGTGGAGACGCGTCCCAATTGCCATGCCAAGACTCGTGGAGAATCCCGAGGTGTCCCTCGCACCTAGGCAGGAGTCCTGACGTCGCTGAACAAACACGTGTCTGGAAGGGCCCTCCCCGTCGTAACTCGAGAATATACCCCAGGTTCCGGCCGCAACTCGAGAAAAACCATGAGACTTCCCCCTCGCCGCGAGATGAGGCCCGATTCCCCTGCACTGCGTGCAGAGCAATTCCGTGTTCCACATCAAACCTGAAAGGAGCCTTGATTTCCTTGATGGCACTCCAGAGAAAACCCAAGATCACTGTCTCAAGTCTAGAGGAATCCTGAGGTCACTGGAGCAACACGAAAGGGCTCCGTGGACCCCAAATCAACTCGAGATGAGAGGTTCGTCCCTGGCTCAGACTCAAGAGGAATACCAAATTTCCACAAGCACCTCAAGAGGAGGCTTCTCTCAGCTACAGGTATGTGAGAGGGACCCTGAGTTTGTGGCCTCAAGTGGAATGGACACCGAGATGCTCTGACTCGAAGTAAGGCCGGATATCCCTGCAGTGAATTGAATGCAGGCTCGTCTTGCATCTCCCAAGACGAAGGGATGTCTGAATCCCCTGTGGAGACCACAGAGAAAGACCTAGTCCTCCACCTCAACGCGACCGGAGGCCTCACATCCTTTGAAAACTCGAGAGGTCCGCGGAGATCAATGCTTCCAAAGGAGACGATGCCTGACTCCTCTTGAAAATGGTTAGGAGTCCTAGGATCCCTGTCCACATGGAAGGGGACACTGGGTCTCCCGCTTCACGTGGAGACGCGTCCCAATTGCCATGCCAAGACTCGAGGAGAATCCCGAGGTGTCCCTGGCACCTAGGCAGGAGTCCAGACGTCGCTGAACAAACACGTGTCTGGAAGGGCCCTCCCCGTCGTAACTCGAGAATATACCCCAGGTTCCGGCCGCAACTCGAGAAAAACCATGAGACTTCCCCCTCATCGTGAGATGAGGCCCGATTCCCCTGCACTGCGTGCAGAGCAATTCCGTGTTCCACATCAAACGTGAAAGGAGCCTTGATTTCCTTGATGGCACTCCAGAGAAAACCCAAGATCACTGTCTCAAGTCTAGAGGGATCCTGAGGTCACTGGTGCAACACGAAAGGACTACGGGGACCCCAAATCAACTCGAGATGAGAGCTTAGTCCCTGGCTTCGACTCAAGGGGAATACCAACTTTCCACAAGCACCACAAGAGGACGCTACTCTCAGCTACAGGTATGTGAGAGGGACCGTGAGTTTGTGGCCTCAAGTGGAATGGACACCGAGATACTCTGACTCGAAGTCAGGCCGGATATCCCTGCAGTGAAGTGAATGCTGGCTCGTCTTGCATCTCCCAAGACGAAGGGATGTCTGAATCCCCTGTGGAGATGACAGAGAAAGACTGACTTCTCCGCCTCTTCGCGAGGCGAGGCCTCACATCCTTTGAAAACTCGAGAAGTCCGCGGAGATCAATGCTTCCAAAGGAGACGATGCCTGACTCCTCTTGAAAATGGATAGGAGTCCCAGGATCCCTGTGGCACGTGGAAAGGGACCCTGGGTCTCCCGCCTCATGTGGAGACGCGTCCCAATTGCCATGCCAAGACTCGAGGAGAATCCCGAGGTGTCCCTCGCACCTAGGCAGGAGTCCTGACGTCGCTGAACAAACACGTGTCTGGAAGGGCCCTCGCCGTCGTAACTCGAGAATATACCCCAGGTTCCGGCCACAACTGGAGAAACACCATGAGACTTACCCCTCGCCGCGAGATGAGGCCCGATTCCCCTGCCCTGCGTGCAGAGCAATTCCGTGTTCCACATCAAACCTGAAAGGAGCCTTGATTTCCGTGATGGCACTCCAGAGAAAACCCAAGATCACTGTCTCTAGTCTAGAGGGATCCTGAGGTCACTGTAGCAACACGAAAGGGCTCTGTGGACCCCACATCAACTTGAGATGAGAGCTTAGTCCCTGGCTTCGACTCAAGAGGAATACCAACTTTCCACAAGCACCTCAAGAGGAGGCTTCTCTCAGCTACAGGTATGTGAGAGGGACCCTGAGTTTGTGGCCTCAAGTGGAATGGACACCGAGATGCTCTGACTCGAAGTAAGGCCGGATATCCCTGCAGTGAATTGAATGCAGGCTCGTCTTGCATCTCCCAAGACGAAGGGATGTCTGAATCCGCTGTGGAGACCACAGAGAAAGACCTAGTTCTCCGCCTCATCGCGACCGGAGGCCTCACATCCTTTGAAAACTCGAGAGGTCCGCGGAGACCAATGCTTCCAAAGGAGACGATGCCTGACTCCTCTTGAAAATGGATAGGAGTCCCAGGATCCCTGTGGCACGTGGAAAGGGACCCTGGGTCTCCCGTCTCATGTGGATACGCGTCCCAATTGCCATGCCAAGACTCGAGGAGAATCCCGAGGTGTCCCTCGCACCTTGGCAGGAGTCCTGATGTCGCTGAACAAACACGTGTCTGGAAGGGCCCTCCCCGTCGTAACTCGAGAATATACCCCAGGTTCCGGCCGCAACTCGAGAAAAACCATGAGAGTTCCCCCTCGCCGCGAGATGAGGCCCGATTCCCTGCACTGAGTGCAGAGCAATACCGTGTTGCACATCAAACGTGAAAGGAGCCTTGATTTCCTTGATGGCACTCCAGAGAAAACCCAAGATCACTGTCTCAAGTCTAGAGGGATCCTGAGGTCACTGGAGCAACACGAAAGGGCTCCGTGGACCCCAAATCAACTCGAGATGAGACCTTAGTCCCTGGCTTCGACTCAAGAGTAATACCAACTTTCCACAAGCACCTCAAGAGGAGGCTTCTCTCAGCTACAGGTATGTGACAGGGACCCTGAGTTTGTGGCCTCAGGTGGAATGGACACCGAGATGCTCTGACTCGAAGTAAGGCCGGATATCCCTGCAGTGAATTGAATGCAGGCTCGCCTTGCATCTCCCAAGACGAAGGGATGTCTGAATCCCCTGTGGAGACCACAGAGAAAGACCTATTTCTCCGATTCATCGCGACCGGAGGCCTCACAACCTTTGAAAACTCGAGAGATCAGCGGAGATCAATGCTTCCAAAGGAGAAGATGCCTGACTCCTCTTGAAAATGGATAGGAGTCCCAGGATCCCTGTGGCACATGGAAAGGGACCCTGGGTCTCCCGCCTCACGTGGAGAAGCGTCCCAATTGCCATGCCAAGACTCGAGGAGAATCCAGAGTTGTCCCTCGCACCTAGGCAAGAGTCCTGACGTCGCAGAACAAACACGTGTCTGGAAGGGCCCTGCCAGTAGTAACTCGAGAATATACACAGGTTCCGGCCGCAACACGAGAAAAACCATGAGACTTCCCCCTCGCCGGGAGATGAGGCCCGATTCCTGTGCACTGTGTGCAGAGCAATTCCGTGTTCCACATCAAACGTGAAAGGAGCCTTGATTTCTTGATGGCACTCCAGAGAAAACCCACCATCACTGTCTCAAGTCTAGAGGGATCCTGAGATCACTGTAGAAACACGAATGGGCTCCATGGACCCCAAATCAACTCGAGATGAGAGCTTAGTCCCTGGCATCGACTGAAGAGGAATACCAACTTTCCACAAGCACCTCAAGAGGAGGCTTCTCTCAGCTACAGGTATGTGAGAGGGACCCTGAGTTTGTGACCTCAAGTGGAATGGACACCGAGATGCTCTGACTCGAAGTAAGGCCGGATATCCCTGCAGTGAATTGAATGCAGGCTCGTCTTGCATCTCCCATGACGAAGGGATGTCTGAATCTCCTGTGGAGACCACAGAGAAAGACCTAGTTCTCCACCTCCTCACGACCAGAGGCCTCACATCCTTTGAAAACTCGAGAGGTCCGCGGAGATCAATGCTTCCAAAGCAGACGATGCCTGACTCCTCTTGAAAATGGATAGGAGTCCCAAGATCCCTGTTGCACATGGAAAGGGACCCTGGGTCTCCCGCCTCACGTGGAGATGCGTCCCAATTGCCATGCCAAGACTCGAGGAGAATCCCGAGGTGTCCCTCGCACCTAGGCAGGAGTCCTGACGTCGCTGAACAAACACGTGTCTGGAAGGGGCCTCCCCGTCGTAACTCGAGATTATACCCCGGGTTCCGGCCGCAACTCGAGAAAAACCATGAGACTTCCCCCTCGCCGCGAGATGAGACCCGATTCCCCTGCAATGCGTGCAGAGCAATTCCGTGTTCCACATCAAACGTGAAAGGAGCCTTGATTTCATTGATGGCACTCCAGAGAAAACCCAAGATCACTGTCTCAAGTCTAGAGGGATCCTGAGGTCACTGGAGCAACATGAAAAGGCTCCGTGGAACACAAATCAACTCGAGATGAGAGCTTAGTCCCTGGTTTCGACTCAAGAGGAATACCAACTTTCCACAAGCAGCTCAAGAGGAGGCTTCTCTCAGCTACAGGTATGTGAGAGGGCCCCTGAGTTTGTGGCCTCAAGTGGAATGGACACCGAGATGCTCTGACTCAAAGTAAGGCCGGATATCCCTGCAGTGAATTGAATGCAGGCTCGTCTTGCATCTCCCAAGACGAAGGGATGTCTGAATCCCCTGTGGAGACCACAGAGAAAGACCTAGTGTTCTGCCTCATCGCGACCGGAGGCCTCACATCCTTTCAAAACTCGAGAGGTTCGTGGAGATCAATGCTTCCAAAGGAGACGATGCCTGACTCCTCTTGAAAATGGATAGGAGTCCCAGGATCCCTGTGGCACGTGGAAAGGGACCCTGGGTCTCCCGCCTCACGTGGAGAAGCGTCCCAATTGCCATGCCAAGACTCGAGGAGAATCCCGAGGTGTCCCTCGCACCTAGGCAGGAGTCCTGACGTCGCTGAACAAACACGTGTCTGGAAGGGCCCTCCCCGTCGTAACTCGACAATAAACCGCACGTTCCGGTTGCAACTCGATGAAAGCCATGAGACTTTCCCCTCGCCGCGAGATGAGGCCCGATTCCACTGCACTGCCTGCAGAGCAATTCCGTGTTCCACATCAAACGTGAAAGGAGACTTGATTTCCTTGATGGCACTCCAGAGAAAACCCAAGATCACTGTCTCAAGTCTAGAGGGATCCTGAGGTCACTGGAGCAAAATGAAAGGGCTCCGTAGACCCCAAATCTACTCGAGATGAGAGCTTAGTCCCTGGCTTCGACTCAAGAGGAATACCAACTTTCCACAAGCACCTCAAGAGGAGGCTTCTCTCAGCTACAGGTATGTGAGAGGGACCCTGAGTTTGTGGCCTCAAGTGGAATGGACACCGAGATGCTCTGACTCTAAGTAAGGCCGGATATCCCTGCAGTGAATTGAATGCAGGCTCGTCTTGTATCTCCCAAGACGAAGGGATGTCTGAATCCCCTGTGGAGACCACAGAGAAAGACCTAGTCCTCCGCCTCAACGCGAACGGAGGCCTCACGTCCTTTGAAAACTCGAGAGGTCCGCGGAGATCAATGCTTCCAAAGGAGACGATGCCTGACTCCTCTTGAAAATGGATAGGAGTCCCAGGATCCCTGTGGCACGTGGAAAGGGACCCTGGGTCTCGCGCCTCACGTGGAGCCGCGTCCCAATTGCCATGCCAAGACTCGAGGAGAATCCCGAGGTATCCCTCGCACCTAGGCAGGAGTCCTGACGTCGCTGAACAAACACGTTTCTGGAAGGGCCCTCCCCGTCGTAACTCGAGAATATACCCCAGGTTCTGGCCGCAACTGGAGAAAAACCATGAGACTTCCCCCTCGCCGCGAGATGAGGCCCGATTCCCCTGCATTGCGTGCAGAGCCATTCCGTGTTCCACATCAAGCCTGAAAGGAGCCTTGATTTCCTTGATGGCACTCCAGAGAAAAACCAAGATCACTGTCTCAAGTCTAGAGGGATCCTGAGGTCACTATAGCAACACAAAAGGGCTCCATGGAACCCAAATCAACTCCAGATGAGAACTTAGTCCCTGGCTTCGACTCAAGAGGAATACTAACTTTCCACAAGCACCTCAAGAGGAGACTTCTCTCAGCTACAGGTAGGTGAGAGGGACCCTGAGTTTGTATCCTCAAGTGGAATGGACACCGAGATGCTCTCACTCGAAGTAAGGCCGGATATCCCTGCAGTGAAGTGAATGCAGGCTCGTCTTGCATCTCCCAAGACGAAGGGATGACTGAATCCCCTGTGGAGACCACAGAGAAAGACCTAGTCCTCCACCTCATCGCGACCTGGAGGCCTCACATCCTTTGAAAACTCGAGAGGACCTTGGAGATCAATGCTTCCAAAGGAGAGGATGCCTGACTCCTCTTGAAAATGGATAGGAGTCCCAGGATCCTTGTGGCACGTGGAAAGGGACCCTGGGTCTCCCGCCTCACGTGGAGACGCATCCCAATTGCCATGCCAAGATTCGAGGAGAATCCTGAGGTGTCCCTCGCACCTAGGCAGGAGTCCTGACGTCGCTGAACAAACACGTGTCTGGAAGGGCCCTCCCCATCGTAATTCGAGAATATACCCCAGGTGCCGGCCGGAACTCGAGAAAAACCATGAGACTTACCCCTCGCCGCGACATGAGGCCCAATTCCCCTGCACTGCGTGCAGAGCAATTCCGTGTTCCACATCAAACGTGAAAGGAGACTTGATTTCCTTGATGGCACTCCAGAGAAAACCCAAGATCACTGTCTCAAGTCTAGAGGGATCCTGAGGTCACTGGAGCAACACGAAAAGGCTTCGTGGACCCCAAATCAACTCGAGATGAGAGCTTAGTCCCTGGCTTCGACTCAAGAGGAATACCAACTTTCCACAAGCACCTCAAGAGGAGGCTTCTCTCAGCTACATGTATGTGAGAGATACCCTGAGTTTGTGGCCTCAAGTGGAATGGACACCGAGATGCTCTGACTCGAAATAAGGCCGGATTACCCTACAGTGAGTTGAATGCAAGCTCGTCTTGCATCTCGCAATACGAAGGGATGTCTGAATCCCCTGTGGAGACCACAGAGAAAGACCTAGTTCTCCGCCTCATCGCGACCGGAGGCCTCACATCCTTTGAAAACTCGAGAGGTCCACGGAGATCAATGCTTCCAAAGGAGACGATGCCTGACTCCTCTTGAAAATGGTTAGGAGTCCTAGGATCCCTGTCCACATGGAAGGGGACCCTGGGTCTCCCGCTTCACGTGGAGACGCATCCCAATTGCCATGCCAAGACTCGAGGAGAATCCCGAGGTGTCCCTCGCACCTAGGCAGGAGTCCTGACGTCGCTGAACAAACACGTGTCTAGAAGGGCCCTCCCCGTCGTAACTCGGGAATATACCCCAGGTTCCGCCGCAACTCGAGAAAAACCATGAGACTTCCGCCTCGCCGCGACATGAGGCCCGATTCCCCTGGACTGCTTGCAGAGCAATTCCGTGTTCCAAATCAAACGTGAAAGGAGACTTGATTTCCTTGATGGCACTCCACAGAAAACCCAAGATCACTGTCTCAAGTCTAGAGGGATCCTGAGGTCACTGGAGCAACACGAAAGGGCTTCGTGGACCCCAAATCAACTCGAGATGAGAGCTTAGTCCCTGGCTTTGACTCAAGAGTAATATGAACTTTCCACAAACCACTCAAGAGGAGGCTTCTCTCAGCAACAGGTATGTGAGAGGGACCCTGAGTTTGTGGCCTCAAGTGGAATGGACACCGAGATGCTCTGACTCGAAGTAAGGCCGGATATCCCTGCAGTGAATTGAATGCAGGCTCGTCTTGCATCTCCCAAGACGAAGGGATGTCTGAATCCCCTGTGGAGACCACAGAGAAATACCTAGTCCTCCGCCTCAACGCGAACGGAGGCCTCACATCCTTTGAAAACTCGAGAGGTCCGCGGAGATCAATGCTTCCAAAGGAGACGATGCCTGACTCCTCTTGAAAATGGATAGGAGTCCCAGGATCCCTGTGGCACGTGGAAAGGGACCCTGGGTCTCGCGCCTCACGTGGAGCCGCGTCCCAATTGCCATGCCAAGACTATAGGAGAATCCCGATGTGTCCCTCGCACCTAGGCAGGAGTCCTGACGTCGCTGAACAAACACGTGTCTGGAAGGGCCCTCCCCGTCGTAACTCGAGAATATACCCCAGGTTCTAGCCGCAACTCGAGAAAAACCATGAGACTTCCCCCTCGCCGCGAGATGAGGCCCGATTCCACTGCACTGCGTGCAGAGCAATTCCGTGTTCCACATCAAACGTGAAAGGAGCCTTGATTTCCTTGATGGCACTCCAGAGAAAACCGAAGATCACTGTCTGAAGTCTAGAGGGATCCTGAGGTCACTGGAGCAACATGAAAGGACTCCGTGGACCCCAAATCAACTCGAGATGAGAGCTTAGTCCCTGGCTTCGACTCAAGAGGAATACCAACTTTCCACAAGCACCTCAAGAGGAGGCTTCTCTCAGCTACAGGTAGGTGAGACGGACCCTGAGTTTGTGGCCTCAAGTGGAATGGACACCGAGATGCTCTGACTCGAAGTAAGGCCGGATATCCCTGCAGTGAAGTGAATGCAGGCTCGTCTTGCATCTCCCAAGACGAAGGGATGTCTGAATCCCCTGTGGAGACCACAGAGAAAGACCTAGTTCTCCGCCTCATCGCGACCAGAGGCCTCACATCCTTTGAAAACGCGAGAGGTCCGCGGAGATCAATGCTTCCAAAGGAGACGAGGCCTGACTCCTCTTGAAAATGGTTAGGAGTCCTAGGATCCCTGTCCACATGGAAGGGGACCCTGGGTCTCCCGCTTCACGTGGAGACGATCCCAATTGCCATGCCAAGACTCGAGGAGAATCCCGAGGTGTCCCTCGCACCTAGGCAGGAGTCCTGACGTCGCTGAACAAACACGTGTCTGGAAGGGCCCTCCCCGTCGTAACTCGAGAATATACCCCAGGTTTCGGCCGCAACTCGAGAAAAACCATGAGACTTCCCCCTCGCCGCGAGATGAGGCCCGATTCCCCTGCACTGCATGCAGAGCAATTCCGTGTTCCACATCAAACGTGAAAGGAGCCTTGATTTGCTTGATGGCACTCCAGAGAAAACCGAAGATCACTGTCTCAAGTCTAGAGGGATCCTGATGTCATTGGAGCACACGAAAGGGCTCCGTGGACCCCAAATCAACTCGAGATGAGAGCTTAGTCCCTGGCTTCGACTCAAGAGGAATACCAACTTTCCACAAGCACCTCAAGAGGAGGCTTCTCTCAGCTACAGGTATGTGAGCGGGACCCTTAGTTTGTGGCCTCAAGTGGAATGGACACCGAGATGCTCTGACTTGAAGTAAGGCCGGATATCCCTGCAGTGAATTGAATGCACGCTCGTCTTGCATCTCCCAAGACGAAGGGATGTCTGAATCCCCTGTGGAGACCACAGAGAAAGACCTAGTCCTCCGCCTCATCGCGAGCGGAGGCCTCACATCCTTTGAAAACTCGAGAGGTCCGCGGAGATCAATGCTTCCAAAGAGACGATGCCTGACTCCTCTTGAAAATGGATAGGAGTCCGAGGATCCCTGTGGCACGTGGAAAGGGACCCTGGGTCTCCCGCCTCACGTGGAGACGCGTCCCAATTGCCATGCCAAGACTCGAGGAGAATCCCGAGGTGTCCCTCGCACCTAGGCAGGAGTCCTGACGTCGCTGAACAAACACGTGTCTGGAAGGGCCCTCCCCGTCGTAACTCGAGAATATACCCCAGGTTCCGGCCGCAACTCGAGAAAAACCATGAGACTTCCCACTCGCCGCGAGATGAGGCCCGATTCCCCTGCACTGTGTGCAGAGCAATTCCGTGTTCCACATCAAGCCTGAAAGGAGCCTTGATTTCCTTGATGGCACTCCAGAGAAAACCCAAGATCACTGTCTGAAGTCTAGAGGGATCCTGAGGTCACTGTAGCAACACGAAAGGGCTCCATGGAACCCAAATCAACTCCAGATGAGAACTTAGTCCCTGGCTTCGACTCAAGAGGAATACTAACTTTCCACAAGCACCTCAAGAGGAGGCTTCTCTCAGCTACAGGTATGTGAGAGGGACCCTGAGTTTGTGGCCTCAAGTGGAATGGACACCGAGATGCTCTGACTCGAAGTAAGGCCAGATATCCCTGCAGTGAATTGAATGCAGGCTAGTCTTGCATCTCCCAAGACGAAGGGATGTGTGAATCCCCTGTGGAGACCACAGAGAAAGACCTAGTCCTCCGCCTCAACGCGAACGGAGGCCTCACATCCTTTGAAAACTCGAGAGGTCCGCGGAGATCAATGCTTCCAAAGGAGACGAAGCCTGACTTCTCTTGAAAATGGATAGGAGTCCCAGGATCCCTGTGGCACGTGGAAAGGGACCCTGGGTCTCGCGCCTCACGTGGAGACGCCTCCCAATTGCCATGCCAAGACTCGAGGAGAATCCCGAGGTGTCCCTCGCACCTAGGCAGGAGTCCTGACGTCGCTGAACAAACACATGTCTGGAAGGGCCCTACCCGTTGTAACTCGAGAATATACCCCAGGTTCTGGCCGCAACTCGAGAAAAACCATGAGACTTCCCCCTCGTCGTGAGATGAGGCCCGATTCCCCTGCACTGCGTGCAGAGCAATTCCGTGTTCCACATCAAACGTGAAAGGAGCCTTGATTTCCTTGATAACACTCCAGAGAAAACCGAAGATCACTGTCTCAAGTCTAGAGGGATCCTGAGGTCATTGGAGCAACAGGAAAGGGCTCCGTGGACCCCAAATCAACTCGAGATGAGAGCTTAGTCCCTGGCTTCGACTCAAGAGGAATACCAACTTTCCACAAGCACCTCAAGAGGAGGCTTCTCTCAGCAACAGGTTTGTGAGAGGGACCCTGAGTTTGTGGCCTCAAGTGCAATGGACACTGTGATGCTCTGACTCGAAGTAAGGCCGGATATCCCTGCAGTGAATTGAATGCAGGCTCGCCTTCATCTCCCAAGAAGAAGGGATGCCTGCATCCCCTGTGGAGACCACAGAGAAAGACCTAGTCCTCCACCTCAACGCGACCGGAGGCCTCACATCCTTTTAAAACTCGAGAGGTCCGCGGAGATCAATGCTTCCAAAGGAGACGATACCTGACTCCTCTTGAAAATGGATATGAGTCCCAGGATCCCTGTGGCACGTGGAAAGGGACCCTGGGTCTCCCGCCTCAGGTGGAGACGCGTCCCAATTGCCATGCCAAAACTCGAGGAGAATCACGAGTTGTCTCTCCCACCTAGCCAGGAGTCCTGACGTCGCTGAACAAACACGTGTCTGGAAGGCCCCTCCCCGTCGTAACTCGGGAATACACCCCAGGTTCCGGCCGCAACTCGAGAAAAACCATGAGACTTCCCCCTCGCCTCGACATGAGGCCCGATTCCCCTGGACTGCGTGCAGAGCAATTCCGTGTTCCACATCAAACGTGAAAGGAGACTTGATTTCCTTGATGGCACTCCACAGAAATCCCAAGATCACTGTCTCAAGTCTAGAGGGATCCTGAGGTCACTGGAGCAACACGAAAGGGCTTCGTGGACCCCAAATCAACTCGAGATGAGAGCTTAGTCCCTGGCTTTGACTCAAGAGTAATATGAACTTTCCACAAGCCACTCAAGAGGAGGCTTCTCTCAGCTACAGGTATGTGAGAGGGACCCTGAGTTTGTGGCCTCAAGTGGAATGGACACCGAGATGCTCTGACTCGAAGTAAGCCCGGATATCCCTGCAGTGAATTGAATGCAGGCTCCTCTTGCATCTCCCAAGACAAAGGGTTGTCTGATTCCCCTGTGGAGACCACAGTGAAAGACCTAGTCGTCCGCCTCAACGCGACCGGAGGCCTCACATCCTTTGAAAACTCGAGAGGTCCGCGGAGATCAATGCTTCCAAAGGAGGCGATGCCTGACTCCTCTTGAAAATTGATAGTAGTCCCAGGATCCCTGTGGCACGTGGAAAGGGACCCTGGGTCTCCCGCCTCACGTGGAGACGCGTCCCAATTGCCATGCCAAGACTCGAGGAGAATCCCGGGTGTCCATCCCACCTAGGCAGGAGTCCTGACGTCGCTGAACAAACACGTGTCTGGAAGGGCCCTCCCCGTCGTAACTCGAGAATATACCCAAGGTTCCGGCTGCCACTCGAGAAAAACAATGAGACTTCCCCCTCGCCCCTAGATGAGGCCCGATTCCCCTGGACTGCGTGCAGAGCAATTCCGTGTTCCACATCAAACGTGAAAGGAGCCTTGATTTCCTTGATGGCACTCCAGAGAAAACCCAAGATCACTGTCTCAAGTCTAGAGGGATCCTCAGGTGACTGTAGCACACGAAAGGGCTCCGTGGAGCCCAAATCAACTCGAGATGAGAGCTTAGTACATGGCTTCGACTCAAGAGGAATACCAACTTGCCCCAAGCACCTCAAGAGGAGGCTTCTCTCAGCTCCAGGTATGTGAGAGGGACCCTGTGTTTGTGGCCTCAATTGGAATGGACACCGAGATGCTCTCATTCGAAGTAAGGCCGGTTATCCCTGCAGTGAATTGAATGCAGGCTCGTCTTGCATCTCCCAAGACGAAGGGATGTCTGAATCCCCTGTGGAGATCACAGAGAAAGACCTAGTTCTCGCCACACAGCGACCGGAAGCCTCACATCCTTTGAAAACTCGAGAGGTCCGCCGACATCAATGCTTCCAAAGGAGACGATGCCTGACTCCTCTTGAAAATGGATAGGAGTCCCAGGATTCCTCTGGCACGTGGAAAGAGACCCTGGATCTCCCGCCTCACGTGGAGACACGTCCCAATTGCCATGCCAAGACTCGAGGAGAATCCCGAGGTGTCCCTCGCACCTAGGCCCGAGTCCTGACGTCGCTGAACAAACAGGTGTCTGGAAGGGCCCTCCCCGTCGTAACTCGACAATATACCCCAGGTTCCGGCCGCAACTCGAGAAACACCCTGAGACTTCACGCTCGCCACGAGATGAGGCCTGATTCCCCTGCACTGCGTGCAGGGCAATTCCGTGTTCCACATCAAACGTGAAAGGAGCCTTGATTTCCTTGATGGCACTCCAGAGAAAACCCAAGATGACTGTCTCAAGTCTAGAGGGATCCTGAGGTCACTGGAGCAACACGAAAGGGCTCCGTGGACCCCAAATCAGCTCGAGATGAGAGCTTAGTCCCTGGCTTCCACACAAGGGGAATACCAACTTCCCACAAGCACCTCAAGAGGAGGCTTCTCTCAGCTACAGGTATGTGAGAGGGACCCTGTGTTTGTGGCCTCAAGTGGAATGGACACCAAGATGCTCTCATTTGATGTAAGGCCGGATATCCGTGCAGTGAATTGAATGCAGGCTCGTCTTGCATCTCCCAAGACGAAGGGATGTCTGAATCCCCTGTGGAGACCACAGAGAAAGAACTAGTTCTCCGCCTCATCGCGACCGGAGGCCTCACATCCTTTGAAAATTCGAGAGGCCCTCAGAGAACAATGCTTCCAAAGGAGAAGATGCCTGACTCCTCTTGAAAATGGATAGGAGTACCAGGATCCCTGTGGCACGTGGAAAGGTACCCTGGGTCTCCCGCCTCAGGTGGAGACGCGTCCCAAATGCCATGCCAAGACTCAAGGAGAATCCCGGGTGTCCATCCCACCTAGGCAGGAGTCCTGATGTCGCTGAACAAACACGTGTCTGGAAGGGCCCTCCCCATCGTAACTCGAGAATATACCCCAGGTTCCGGCTGCCACTCGAGAAAAACCATGAGACTTCCCCCTCTCCCCAAGATGAGGCCCGATTCCCCTGTACTGCGTGAAGAGCAATTCCGCGTTCCACATCAAACGTGAAAGGAGCCTTGATTTTCTTGATGGCACTCCAGAGAAAACCCAAGATCACTGTCTGAAGTCTAGAGGGATCCTGAGGTCACTGGAGCAACACGAAAGGGCTCCGTGGACCCCAAATCAACACGAGATGAGAGCTTAGTCCCGGGCATCGACTGAAGAGGAATACCAAGTTTCCACAAGCACCTCAAGAGGAGGCTTCTCTCAGCTACAGGTATGTGAGAGCGACCCTGAGTTTGTGGCCTCAATTGGAATGGACACCGAGATGCTCTGACTCGAAGTAAGGCCGGATATCCCTGCAGTGAATTGAATGCAGGCTCGTCTTGCATCTCCCAAGACAAAGGGTTGTCTGAATCCCCTGTGGAGACGACAGAGAAAGACTTAATTCCCCCCCTCATCGCGACCGGAGGCCTCACATCCTTTGAAAATTCGAGAGGCCCTCAGAGAACAATGCTTCCAAAGGAGACGATGCCTGACTCCTCTTGAAAATGGATAGGAGTCCCAGGATCCCTGTGGCACGTGGAAAGGTACCCTGGGTCTCCCGCCTCAGGTGGAGACGCGTCCCAAATGCCATGCCAAGACTCGAGGAGAATCCCGGGTGTCCATCCCACCTAGGCAGGAGTCCTGATTTCGCTGAACAAACACGTGTCTGGAAGGGCCGTCCCCGTAGTAACTCGAGAATATACCACAGGTTCCGGCCGCCTCTTGAGAAAAACCTGGAGACTTCCCCCTCGCCGCGAGATGAGGCCCGATTCCCCTGGACTGCATGCAGAGCAATTCCGTGTTCCACATCAAACGTGAAAGGAACCTTGATTTCCTTGATGGCACTCCAGAGAAAACCCAAGATCACTGTCTCAAGTGTAGAGGGATCCTCAGGTGACTGTAGCAACACGAAACGTCTCCGTGGAACCCAAATCAACTCGAGATGAGAGCTTAGTCCCTGGCTTCGATTCAAGAGGAATACCAACTTTCCCCAAGCACCTCAAGAGGAGGCTTCTTTCAGCTACATGTATGTGAGAGGGACTCTGTGTTTGTGGCCTCAAGTGGAATGGACACCGAGATGCTCTCATTCGAAGTAAGGCCAGATATCCATGCAGTGAATTGAATGCAGGCTCGTCTTGCATCTCCCAAGACGAAGGGATGTCTGAATCCCCTGTGGAGACCACAGAGAAAGACCTAGTTCTCCCCACACAGCGACCGGAGGCCTCACATCTTTTGAAAACTCGAGAGGTCCGTGGAGATCAATGCTTCCAAAGGAGACGATGCCTGACTCCTCTTGAAAATGGATAGGAGTCCCAGGATCCCTCTGGCCCATGGAAAGAGACACTGGATCTCCCGCCTCACGTGGAGACGTGTCCCAATTGCCATGCCAAGACTCGAGGAGAATCCCGAGGTGTCCCTCGCACCTAGGCAGGAGTCCTGACGTCGCTGAACAAACAGGTGTCTGGAAGGGCCCTCCCCGTCGTAACTCGACAATATACCCCAGGTTCCGGCCACAACTCGAGAAACACCCTGAGACTTCCCCCTCGCCGCGAGATGAGGCCTGATTCCCCTGCACTGCGTGCAGAGCAATTCCGTGTTCCACATCAAACATGAGAGGAGTCTTGATTTCCTTGATGGCACTCCAGAGAAAACCCAAGATCACTGTCTCAAGACTAGAGGGATCCTGAGGTAACTGGAGCAACACGAAAGGTCTCCGTGGACCCCAAATCAACTCGAGATGAGAGCTTAGTCTCTGGCTTCGACTCAAGAGGAATAACAACTTTCCACAAGCAACTCAAGAGGAGGCTTCTCTCAGCTACAGGTATGTGAGAGGGACCATTAGTTTGTGGCCTCAAGTGGAATGTACACCGAGATGCTCTGACTCGAAGTAAGGCCGGATATCCCTGCAGTGAATTGAATGCAGGCTCGTCTTGCACCTACCAAGACGAACGGATGTCTGAATCCCCTGTGGAGACCACAGAGAAAGACCTAGTTCTCCGCCTCATCGCGACCGGAGGCCTCACATCCTTTGAAAACTCGAGAGGTCTGCGGAGATCAATGCTTCCAAAGGAGACGATGCCTGACTCCTCTTGAAAATGGATAGGAATCCCAGGATCCCTGTGGCACGTGGTAAGGGACACTGGGTCTCCCGCCTCACGTGGAGACGCGTCCCAATTGCCATGCCAAGACTCGAGGAGAATCCCGAGGTGTCCCTCGCACCTAGGCAGGAGTCCTGACGTCGCTGGACAAACACGTGTCTGGAAGGGCCCTCCCCGTCGTATCTCGGGAATATACCCCAGGTTCCGACCGCAACTCGAGAAAAACCATGAGACTTCCCCCTCGTCGCGAGATGAGGCCCGATTCCCCTGCACTGCATGCAGAGCAATTCCGTGTTCCATATCAAACATGAAAGGAGCCTTGATTTCCTTGATGGCACTCTAGAGAAAACCCAAGATCACTGTCTCAAGTCTAAAGAGATCCAGAGGACACTGTAGCAACACGAAAGGGCTCCGTGGACCCGAAATCAACTCGAGATGAGAGCTTAGTCCCTGGCTGCGACTCAAGAGGAATACCAACTTTCCACAAGCACCTCAAGGGGCGGCTTCTCTCAGCTACAGGTATGTGAGAGGGACCCTGACTTTGTGGCCTCAAGTGGAATGGACACCGAGACGCTCTGACTCGAAGTAAGGCCGGATATCCCTGCAGTGAATTGAATGCAGGCTCGTCTTGCATCTCCCAAGACGAAGGGATGTCTGAATCCCCTGTGGAGACCACAGAGAAAGACCTTGTTCTGTGCCTCATCGCGACCGGAGGCCTCACATCCTTTGAAAACTCGAGAGGTCCGCGGAGATCAATGCTTCCAAAGGAGACGATGCCTGACTCCTCTTGAAAATGGACAGGAGTCCCACGATCCCTTTGGCACGTGGAAAGGGACCCTGGGTCTCCCGCCTCACGTGGAGACGCGTCCCAATTGCCATGCCAAGACTCGAGGAGAATCCCGGGTGTCCATCCCACTTAGGCAGGAGTCCTGATGTCGCTGAACAAACACGTGTCTGGAAGGGCCCTCCCCATCGTAACTCGAGAATATACCCAAGGTTCCGGCTGCCACTCGAGAAAAACCATGAGACTTCCCCCTCGCCCCGAGATGAGGCCCGATTCCCCTGGACTGCGTGCACAGCAATTTCGTGTTCCACATCAAACGTGAAAGGAGACTTGATTTCCTTGATGGCACTCCAGAGATAATCCAAGATCACTGTCTCAAGTCTAGAGGGATCCTCAGGTGACTGTAGCAACACGAAAGGTTTCCGTGGACCCCAAATCAACTCGAGATGAGAGCTTAGTCCCTGGCTTCGATTCAAGAGGAATACCAACTTTCCACAAGCACCTCAAGAAGAGGCTTCTTTCAGCTACAGGTATGTGAGAGGGACTCTGTGTTTGTGGCCTCAAGTGGAATGGACACCGAGATGCTCTCATTCGAAGTAAGGCCAGATATCCATGCAGTGAATTGAATGCAGGCTCGTCTTGCATGTCCCAAGACGAAGGGATGTCTGAATCCCCTGTGGAGACCAAAGAGAAAGACCTAGTTCTCCCCACACAGCGACCGGAGGCCTCACATCTTTTGAAAACTCGAGAGGTCCTCGGAGATCAATGCTTCCAAAGGAGACGATGCCTGACTCCTCTTGAAAATGGATAGGAGTCCCAGGATCCCTCTGGCCCATGGAAAGAGACACTGGATCTCCCGCCTCACGTGGAGACGCGTCGCAATTGCCATGCCAAGACTCGAGGAGAATCCCGGGTGTCCATTCCACCTAGGCCTGAGTCCTAACGTCGCTGAACAAACAGGTGTCTGGAAGGGCCCTCCCCGTCGTAACTCGAGAATATACCCCAGGTTCCGGCCTCAAATCGAGAAAAAGCATGAGACTTCCCCCTCGCTGCGAGATGAGGCCCGATTCCCCTGCACTGCGTGCAGAGCAATTCCGTGTTCCACATCAAACGTGAAAGGAGCCTTGATTTCCTTGATGGCACTCCAGAGAAAACCCAAGATCACTGTCTCAAGTCTAGAGGGATCCTTAGGTCACTGGAGCAACACGAAAGGGCTCCGTGGACCCCAAATAAACTCGAGATGAGAGCTTAGTTCCTGGCTTCGACTCAAGAGGAATACCAACTTTTCACAAGCACCTCAAGCTGAGGTTACTCTCAGCTACAGGTATGTGAGAGGGACCCTGAGTTTGTGGCTTCAAGTGGAATGGACATGAGATGCTCTGACTCGAAGTAAGGCCGGATACCCCTGCAGTGAATTGAATGCAGGCGCGTCTTGCATCTCCCAAGACGAAGGGATGTCTGAATCCCCTGTGGAGACCACAGAGAAAGACCTAGTTCTCCGCCTCATCGCGACCGGAGGCCTCACATCCTTTGAAAACTCGAACGGTCCGCGGAAAACAATGCTTCCAAAGAAGACGATGCCTGACTCCTCTTGAAAATGGATAGGAATCAAAGGATCCCTGTGGCACGTGGAAAGGGACCCTGGGTCTCCCGCCTCACGTGGAGACGTGTCCCAATTGCCATGCCAAGACTCGAGGAGAATCCCGAAGTGTCCCTCGCACCTAGGCAGGAGCTCTGACGTCGCTGAACAAACACTTATGTGGAAGGGCCCTCCCAGTCGTAACTCGAGATTATACCCCAGGTTCCGGCCGCAACTTGAGAAAAACCATGATACTTCCCGCTCGCCGCGAGATGAGGCCCGATTCCCCTGCCCTGCTTGCAGAGCAATTCCGTGTTCCATATCCAACGTGAAAGGAGCCTTGATTTCCTTGATGGCACTCCAGAGAAAACCCAAGATCACTGTCTCAAGTCTAGAGGGATCCTGAGGTAACTGTAGCAACACGAAAGGGCTCCGTGGACCCCAAATCAACTCGAGATGAGAGCTTAGTCCCTGGATACACTCAAGAGGAATACCAACTTTCCACAACCACCTGAATAGGAGGCTTCTCTCAGCTACAGGAATGTGAGAGAGACCCTAAGTTTGTGGCCTCAAATGGAATGGACTCCGAGATGCTCTTACGCGAAGTAAGGCCGGATATCCCTGCAGTGAATTGAATGCAGGCTCCTCTTGCATCTCGCAAGACGAAGGGATGTCTGAATCCCCTGTGGAGACCACAGAGAAAGACCTAGTTCTCCGCCTCATCGCGACCAGAGGCCTCACATACTTTGAAAATTCGAGAGGTCGACGGAGATCAATGCTTCGAAAGGAGACGATGCCTGACTCCTCTTGAAAATGGATAGGAGTCCCAGGATCCCTGTGGCAGGTGGAAAGGGACCCTCGGTCTCCCGCCTCACGTGCAGACGCGTACCAATTGTCATGCCAAGACTCGAGGAGAATCCCGAGGTGTCCCTCGCACCTAGGCAGGAGTCCTGATGTCGCTGAACAAACACGTGTGTGGCAGGGCCCTCCCCCTCGTAACTCGAGAATATACCCCAGGATCCGGCCGCAACTCGAGAAAAACAATGAGACTTCCCACTCGCCGCGAGATGAGGCCCGATTCCCCTGCATTGCGTGCAGAGCAATTCCGTGTTCCACATCAAACGTGAAAATAGCCTTGATTTCCTTGATGGCACTCCAGAGAAAACCCAAGATCACTGTCTTAAGCCTAGAGGGATCCTGAGGTCACTGTAGCAACACGAAAGGGCTCCTTTGCCCCCAAATCAACTCGAGATGAGAGCTTAGTCCCTGGCTTCGACACAAGAGGAATACCAACTTTCCACAAGCATCTCAAGAGGAGTCTTCTCTCAGCTACAGGTATGTTATAGGAACCCTGATTTTGTGGCCTCAAGTGGAATGGCCACCGTGATGCTCTGACTCGAAGTAAGGCCCGATATGCCTGCAGTGAATTGAATGCAGGTTCATCTTGCACCTCCCAAGATGAAGGAGTGTTTGAATCCCCTGTGGAGACCACAGAGGAAGACCTAGTTCTCCGCCTCATCGCGACCGGAGGCCTCACATCCTTTGAAAACTCGAGAGGTCCGCGGAGATCAATGCTTCCAAAGGAGACGATGCCTGACTCCTCATGAAAATGGATAGGAGTCCCAGGATCCCTGTGGCACGTGGAAAGGGACCCTGGGTCTCCCGCCTCACGTGGAGACGCGTCCCAATTGCCATGCCAAGTCTCGAGGAGAATCTCGAGGTGTCCCTCGCACCTAGGCAGGAGTCCTGATGTCGCTGAACAAACACGTGTCTGGAAGGGCCCTTCGTGTCTTAATTCGAGAATATAGCCCAGCTTCCGGCCGCAACTCGAGAAAAGCCATGAGACTTCCCGCTCGCCGCGAGATGAAGCCCGATTCCCCTGCACTGCGTGCAGAGCAATTCCGTTTTCCACATCAAACGTTAAGAGAGACTTGATTTCATTGATGGCAGTCCAGAGAAAACCCAAGATCACTGTCTCAAGTCTAAAGGGATCCTGAGGTCACTGTAGCAACACGAAAGGGCTCCGTGGACCCCAAATCAACTCGAGATGAGAGCTTAGTCCCTGGCTTCGACTCAAGAGGAATACCAACTTTCCACAAGCACCTCAAGAGGAGGCTTCTCTCAGCTAAAGGTATGTGAGAGGGACCCTGAGTTTGTGGCCTCAAGTGCAATGGACACCGAGATGCTCTTACTCAAAATAAAGCTAGATATCCCTGCAGTGAATTGAATGCAGGCTCGTCTTGCATCTCCCAACGCGAAGGGATGTCTGAATCCCCTGTGGAGACCACAGAGAAAGACCTAGTTCTCCGCCTCATCGCAACGGGAGGCCTCACATCCTTTGAAAACTCGAGAGGTCTGCGGAAAACAATGCTTCCAAAGGAGATGATGCCTGACTCCTTTTGAAAATGGATAGGAGTCCCAGGATCCCTGTGGCACGTGGAAAGGGACCCTGGGTCTCCCGCCTCACGTGGAGACGCGTCCCAATTGCCATGCCAAGACTCGAGGAGAATCCTGAAGTGTCCCTCGCACCTAGGCAGGAGTTCTGATGTCGCTGAACAAACACTTGTGTGGAAGGGCCCTCCCAGTCGTAACTCGAGAATATACCCCAGGTTGCGGCCGCAACTCGAGAAAAACCATGATACTTCCCGCTCGCCGCGAGATGAGGCCCGATTCCCCTGCACTGCGTGCAGAGCAATTCCGTGTTCCATATCCAACGTGAAAGGAGCCTTGATTTCCTTGATGGCACTCCAGAGAAAACCCAAGATCACTGTCTCAAGTCTAGAGGGATCTTGAGGTCACTGTAGCAACACGAAAGGGCTCCGTGGACCCCAAATCAACCCGAGATGAGTCTTAGTCCCTGGCTTCGACTCAAGAGGAATACCAACTTTCCACAAGCACCTCAAGAGGAGGCTTCTCTCAGCTTCAGGTATGTGAGAGGGACCCTGAGTTTGTGGCCTCAAGTGGAATGGACACCGAGATGCTCTGATTCGAAGTAAGGCCGGATATCCCTGCAGTGAATTGAATGCAGGCTCGTCTTGCATCTCCCAAGACGAAGGGATGTCTGAATCCCCTGTGGAGACCACAGATAAAGACCTAGTTCTCCGCCTCATCGCGACCGGAGGCCTCACATCCTTTGAAAACTCGAGAGGTCCGCGGAGATCAATGCTTCCAAAGGAGACGATGCCTGACTCCTCTTGAAAATGGATAGGAGTCCCAGGATCCCTGTGGCACGTGGAAAGCACCCTGGGTCTCCCGCCTCATGTGGAGACGCATCCCAAATGCCATGCCAAGTCTCGAGGAGAATCCCGAAGTTTCCCTCGCACCTAGGCAGGAGTCCTGACGTCGCTGAACAAACATGTGTCTGGAAGGCCCCTCCCCGTCGTAACTCGAGAATATACCACAGGTTCTGGCCGCAACTCGAGAAAAGCCATGAGAATTCCCCCTCGCCGCGAGATGAAGCCCGATTCCCCTGCCCTGCATGCAGAGCAATTCCGTGTTCCACATCAAACATTAAAGGAGCCTTGATTTCCTTGATGGCACTCCAGAGAAAACCCAAGATCACTGTCTCAAGTCTACAGGGAACCTGAGTTCACTGTAGCAAAATGAAACGGCTCCGTGGACCCCAAATCAACTCGAGATGAGAGCTTAGTCCCTCGCTTCCACTCAAGCGGAATACCAACTTTCCACAAGCACCTCAAGAGGAGGCTTCTCTCAGCTACAGGTATGTGAGAGGGACCCTGAGTTTGTGGCCTCAAGTGGAATGGACACCGAGATGCTCTGACTCGAAGTAAGGCTGGATATCCCTGCAGTGAATTGAATGCAGGCTCATCTTGCATCTCCCAAAACGAAGGGATGTCTGAATCCCCTGTGGAAACCACAGAGAAAGAACTAGTTCTCCTTACTTATAGTTTCCTTCGTAGTGCAAAAGCTTTTAAGTTTCATTAGGTCCCATTTGTTTAGTTTTGCTTTTATTTACAATATTCTCGGAGGTGGGTCATATTGGATCTTGCTTTGATTTATGTCGTAGAGTGTTTTGCCTATGTTCTCCTCTAGGAGTTTTATAGTTTCTGGTCTTACATTTAGATCTTTAATCCATTTTCAGTTTTTTTTTTTTTTTGTGTATGGTGTTAGAAAGTGTTCTAGTTTCATTCTTTTACAAGTGGTTGACCAGTTTTCCCAGCACCACTTGTTAAAGAGGTTGTCTTTTTTCCATTGTATATCCTTACCTCCTTTGTCAAAGATAAGGTGTCCATAGGTTTGTGGATTTATTTCTGGGCTTTCTATTCTGTTCCATTGATCTATATTTCTGTCTTTGTGCCAGTACCATACTGTCCTGATGACTGTGGCTTGGTAGTAGAGTCTGAAGTCAGGCAGGTTGATTCCTCCAGCTCCATTCTTCTTTCTCAAGATTACTTTGGCTATTCGAGGTTTTTTTGTATTTCCATACAAATTGTGAAATTCTTTGGTCTAGTTCTGTGAAAAATACCGTTGGTAGCTTGATAGGGATTGCATTGAATCTATAGACTGCTTTGGGTTAGAATAGCCATTTTGACAATATGAATTCTTCCAATCCATGAACACGGTATGTTTCTCCATCTGTTTGTATCCTCTTTGATTTCTTTCATCAGTGTTTTATAATTTTCTATGTATAGGTCCTTTGTTTCTTTAAAAGACAGCCCTCAGATTGGGAGAAAATAATAGCAAATGAAGAAACAGGCAAAGGATTAATCTCAAAAATATACAAGCAACTCCTGAAGCTCAATTCCAGAAAAATAAATGACCCAATCAAAAAATGGGCCAAAGAACTAAACAGACATTTCTCCAAAGAAGACATACAGATGGCTAACAAACACATGAAAAGATGCTAAACGTCACTCATTATTAGAGAAATACAAATCAAAACCACAATGAGGTACCATTACACGCCAGTCAGGATGGCTGCTATCCAAAAGTCTACAAGCAATAAATGCTGGAGAGGGTGTGGAGAAAAGGGAACCCTCTTACACTGTTGGTGGGAATGCAAACTATTACAGCCGCTATGGAAAAGAGTGTGGAGATGTCTTAGAAAACTGGAAATAGAACTGCCATATGACCCAGCAATCCCACTTCTGGGCATACACACTGAGGAAACCAGATCTGAAAGAGACATGTGCACCCCAATGTTCATCGCAGCACTGTTTATAATAGCCAGGACATGGAAGCAACCTAGATGCCCATCAGCAGATGAATGGATAAGGAAGCTGTGGTACATATACACCATGGAATATTACTCAGCCATTAAAAAGAATTCATTTGGACCAGTCCTAATGAGATGGATGAAGCTGGAGCCCCTTATAGAGAGTGAAGTAAGCCAGAAAGATAAAGAACATTACAGCATACTGACACAGGTATATGGAATTTAGAAAGGTGATAACGATAATCCTATATGCAGAACAAAAAAAGAGACACAGAAATACAGAACAGACTTTTGAACTTTGTGGGAGAATGTGAGGGTGGGATATTTGAAAAGAACAGCATGTATACTATGTATGGTGAAACAGATCACCAGGCCAGGTGGGATGCACGAGATAAGTGCTCCGGCCTGGTGCACTGGGAAGACCCAGAGGAATCGGGTGGAGACGGAGGTGGGAGGGGGGTATCGGGATTGGGAATACATGTAAATCCATGGCTGATTCATATCAATGTATGACAAAACCCACTGGAAAAAAAAATAATAATAATAAAAAAAAATAAAAAAAAAATAGAAAGACCTAGTTCTCCGCCTCATTGCGACCGGAGGCCTCACATCCTTTGAAAACTCGAGAGGTCCGCGGAGATCAATGCTTCCAAAGGAGACGATGCCTGACTCCTCTTGAAAATGGATAGGAGTCCCAGGATCCCTGTGGCACGTGGAAAGGGACCCTGGGTCTCCCGCCTCACGTGGAAATGCATCCCAATTGCCATGCCAAGACTCGAGGAGAATTCCGAGGTGTCCCTCACACCTAGGTAGAGGTCCTGACGTCGCTGAACAAACACGTGTCTGGAAGGGCCCTCCCCGTCGTAACTCGAGAATATACCCCAGGTTCCGGCCGCAACTCGAGAAAAAACATGAGACTTCCCCCTCGCCGCGAGATGAGGCCCGATTCCCCTGCACTGCGTGCAGAGCAATTCCGTGTTCCACATCAAACGAGAAAAAAGCCTTGATTTCCTTGATGGGACTCCAGAGAAAACCCAAGATCACTGTCTCAAGTCTAGAGGGATCCTGAGGTCACTGTAGCAACACGAAAGGGCTCCGTGGACCCCAAATCAACTCGAGATGAGAGCTTAGTCCCTGGCTTCGACTCAAGAGGAACACCAACTTTCCACAAGCACCTCAAGAGGAGGCTTCTCTCAGCTACAGGTAGGTGAGACGGACCCTGAGTTTGTGGCCTCAAGTGGAATGGACACCGAGATGCTCTGACTCGAAATAAGGCCGGATATCCCTGCAGTGAATTGAATGCAGGCTCGTCTTGCATCTCCCAAGACAAAGGGATGTCTGAATCCCCTGTGGAGACCACAGAGAAAGACCTAGTCCTTCACCTCATCGCGACAGGAGGCCTCACATCCTTTGAAAACACCAGAGGGCTGCGGAGATCAATGCTTCCAAAGGAGAGGATGCCTGACTCCTCTTGAAAATGGATAGGAGTCCCAGGTTCCCTGTGGCACGTGGAAAGGGACCCTGGGTCTCCCGCCTCACATGGAGACGCGGCCCAATTACCATGTCAAGAATCGAAGGGAATCCCGAGGTGTCCCTCGCACCTAGGCAGGAGTCCTGACATCGCTGAACAAACACGTGTCTGGAAGGGCCCTCCCCGTCGTAACTCGAGAATATACCCCAGGTTCCGGCCGCAACTCGAGAAAAACCATGAGACTTCCCCCTCGCCACGAGATGAGGCCCGATTCCCCTGCCCTGCGTGCACAGCAATTCCGTGTTCCACATCAAACCTTAAAGGAGCCTTGCTTCCTGGATGGCACTCCAGAAAAAAACCAAGATCTCTGTCTCAAATTTAGAGGGATCCTGAGGTCACTGGAGCAACACGAAAGGGCTTCGTGGACCCCAAATCAATTCGAGATGAGAGCTTAATCCCTGGCTTCGACTCAAGAGGAATACCAAATTTCCACAAGCACCTCAAGAGTAGGCTTCTGTCAGCTACAGGTATGTGAGAGGGACCCTGAGTTTGTGGCCTCAAGTGGAATGGACACCGAGATGCTCTGACTCGAAGTAAGGCCGGATATCCCTGCAGTGAATTGAATGCAGGCTCGTCTTGCATCTCCCAAGACGAAGGGATGTCTGAATCCCCTGTGGAGACAACAGAGAAGACCTAGTCCTCCACCTCATCGCGACAGGAGGCCTCACATCCTTTGAAAACTCGAGAGGGCTGCGGAGATCAATGCTTCCAAAGGAGACGATGCCTGACTCCTCTTGAAAATGGATAGGAGTCCCAGGATCCCTGTGGCACGTGGAAAGGGACCCTGGGTCTCCCGCGTCACGTGGAGACGCTTCCCAATTGCCATGCCAAGACTCGAGGAGAATCCCGAGATTTCCCTCGCACCTAGGCAGGAGTCCTGACATTGCTGAGCAAACACGTGTCTGGAAGGGCCCTCCCCTTCGTAACTCGAGAATATACCCCAGGTTCCAGCCGCAACTCGAGAAAAACCATGAGACTTCCCCCTCGCCGCGAGATGAACCCCGATTCCCCTGCACTGCGTGCAGAGCAATTCCGTGTTCCACATCAAACGTGAAAGGAGCCTTGATTTCCTTGATGGCACTCCGGAGAAAACCCAAGATCAGTGTCTCAAGTCTAGAGGGATTTTGAGGTCAGTGGAGCAACACGAAAGGGCTCCGTGGACCCCAATCAACTCGAGATGAGAGCTTAGTCCCTGGCTTCGACTCAAGAGGAATACCAACTTTCCACAAGCACCTCAAGAGGACGCTTCTCTCAGCTACAGGTATGTGAGAGGGACCCTGAGTTTGTGGCCTCAAGTGGAATGGACACCGAGATGCTCTGACTCGAACTAAGGCTGAATATCCCTGCAGTGAATTGAATGCAGGCTCGTCTTGCATCTCCCAAGACGAAGGGATGTCTGAATCCCCTATGGAGACCACAGAGAAAGACCTAGTCCTCTGCTTCATCGCGACCGGAGGCCTCACATCCTTTGAAAACTCGAGAGGTCCGCGGAGATCAATGCTTCCAAAGGAGACGATGCCTGACTCCTCTTGAAAATGGATAGGAGTCACAGGATCCCTGTGGCACGTGGAAAGGTACACTGGGTCTCCCGCCTCAGGTGGAGACACGTCCCAATTGCCATGCCAAGACTCGAGGAGAATCCCGAGGTGTCCCTCGCACCTAGGCAGGAGTCCTTACGTCGCTGAACAAACACGTGTCTGGAAGGGCTCTCCCCATCTTAACTCGAGAATATACCCCAGGTTCCGGCCGCAACTCGAGAAAAACCATGAGACTTCCCCCTCGCCGTGAGATGAGGCCCGATTCCCCTGCCCTGCGTGCAGAGCAATTCCGTATTCCACATCAAAAGTGAAAGGAGCCTTGATTTCCTTGATGGCACTCCAGAGAAAACCCAAGATCACTGTCTCTAGTCTAGAGGGATCCTGAGGTCACTGGAGCAACACGAAAGGGCTCCGTGGACCGCAAATCAAGTCGAGATGAGAGCTTAGTCCCTGGCTTCTACTCAAGAGGAATACCAACTTTCCACAAGCACCTCAAGAGGAGGCTTCTCTCAGCTACAGGTATGTGAGAGGGCCCGTGAGTTTGTGGCCTCAAGTGGAATGGTCACCGAGATGCTCTGACTCGAAGTAAGGCCGGATATCCCGGCAGTGAATTGAATGCAGGCTCGTCTTGCATCTCCCAAGACGAAGGGATGTATCAATCCCCTGTGGAGACCACAGAGAAAGACCTAGTCCTCCGCCTCATCGCGACCGGAGGCCTCACATCCTTTGAAAACTCGAGAGGTCTGCAGAGATCAATGCTTCCAAAGGAGACGATGCCCGACTCCTCTTGAAAATGGATAGGAGTCCCAGGATCCCTGTGGCACGTGGAAAGGGACCCTGGGTCTCCCGCCTCACGTGGAGACGCTTCCCAATTGCCATGCCAAGACTCGAGGAGAATCCCGAGGTGTCCCTCGCACCTAGGCAGGAGTCCTGACGTCGCTGAACAAACACGTGTCTGGAAGGGCCCTCCCCGTCGTAACTCGAGAATATACCCCAGGTTCCGGCCGCAACTCGAGAAAATGCATGAGACTTCCCCCTCGCCGCGAGATGAGGCCCGATTCCCCTGCACTGCGTGCAGAGCAATTCCGAGTTCCACATCCAACGTGAAAGGAGACTTGATTTCCTTGATGGCACTCCAGAGAAAACCCAAGATCACTGTCTCAAGTCTAGAGGAATCCTGAGGTCACTGGACCAACAGGAAAGGGCTCCGTGGACCCCAAATCAACTCGAGATGAGAGCTTTGTCCCTGGCTTAGACTCAAGAGGAATACCAACTTTCCACAAGCACCTCAAGAGGAGGCTTCTCTCCCCTACAGGTATGTGAGAGAGCCCCTGAGTTTGTGGCCTCAAGTGGAATGGACACCGAGATGCTCTGACTCGAAGTAAGGCCGGATATCCCTGCAGTGAATTGAATGCAGGCTCGTCTTGCATCTCCCAAGACGAAGGGATGTCTGAATCCCCTGTGGAGACCACAGAGAAAGACCTAGTTCTCCGCCTCATCGCGACCGGACGCATCACATCCTTTGAAAACTCGAGAGGTCTGCCGAGATCAATGCTTCCAAAGTAGACGATGCCTGACTCCTCTTGAAAATGGATAGGAGTCCCAGAATCCCCGTGGCACGTGAAAACGGACCCTGGGTCTCCCGCCTCACGTGGAGACGCGTCGCAATTGCCGCCAAGACTCGAGGAGAAATCCGAGGTGTCCCTAGCACCTAGGCAGGAGTCCTGACGTCGCTGAACAAACATGTGTCTGGAAGGGCCCTCCCCGTCGTAACTCAAGAATATACCCCAGGTTCAGGCCGCAACTCGAGAAAAACCATGAGACTTCCCCCTCGCCACGAGATGAGGCCACATTCCCCTACACTGCGTGCAGAGCAAGTCCGTGTTCCACATCAAACGAGAAAGGACACTTGATTTCCTTGATGGCACTCCAGAGAAAACCCAAGATCACTGTCTCAAGTCTAGAGGGACCCTGAGGTCACTGTAGCAACACGAAAGGGCTCCGTGGACCCCAAATCAACTCGAGATGAGAGCTTAGTCCCTGACTTCGACTCAAGAGAAATACCAACTTTCCACAAGCACCTCAAGAGGAGGCTTCTCTCAGCTACAAGTATGTGAGAGTTACCCTGAGTTTGTGGCTTCAAGTTCAATGGATACCTTGATGCTCTGACTCGAATTTAGGCCGGATATCCCTGCAGTGAATTGAATGCAGGCTCGTCTTGCATCTCCCAAGACGAAGGGATGTCTGAATCCCCTGTGGAGACCACAGACATAGAACTAGTTCTCCGCCTCATCGCGACCGGAGGCCTCACATCCTTTGAAAACTCGAGAGGTCCGCGGAGATCAATGCTTCCAAAGGAGACGATGCCTGACTCCTCTTGAAAATGGATAGGAGTCCCAGGATCCCTGTGGCACGTGGAAAGGGGCACTGGGTCTCCCGGCTGACGTGGAGACGCGTCCCAATTGCCATGCCGAGACTCAAGGATAATCCCGGGTGTCCCTCCCACCTAGGCAGGAGTCCTGACATCGCTGAAGAAACACGTGTCTGGAAGGGCCCTCCCCGACGTAACTCGAGAATATACACCGGGTTCCAGCCGCAACTCAAGAAAAACCATGAGACTTCCCCCTCGCCGCGTGATGAGGCCCGATTCCCCTGCACTACGTGCAGAGCAATTCCGTGTTCCACATCAAACGTGAAAGGAGCCTTGATTTCCTTGATGGCACTCCAGAGAATACCCAAGATCACTGTCTCAAGTCTAGAGGGATCCTGAGGTCACTGTAGCAACACGAAAGGGCTCCATGGACCCCAAATCAACTCGAGATGAGAGCTCAGTCCCTGGCTTCGACTCAAGAGGAATACCAACTTTCCACAAGCACCTCATGAGGAGGCTTCTCTCAGCTACAGGTATGTGAGAGGGACCCTGAGTTTGTGGCCTCAAGTGGAATGGACACCGAGATGCTCTGACTCGAAGTAAGGCCGGATATCCCTGCAGTGAATTGAATGCAGGCTCGTCTTGCATCTCCCAAGACGAAGGGTTGTCTGAATCCCCTGTGGAGACCACAGAGAAAGACCTACTCCTCCGCCTCAACGCGACCGGAGGCCTCACATCCTTTGAAAACTCGAGAGGTCAGCGGAGATCAATGCTCCCAAAGGAGACGATGCCTGACTCTTCTTGAAAATGGATAGGAGTTCCAGGATCCCTGTGGCACGTGGAAAGGGACCCTGGGTCTCCGGCCTCACGTGGAGACGCGTCCCAATTGCCATGCCAAGACTCGAGGAGAATCCTGAGGTGTCCCTCACACCTAGGCAGGAGTCCTGACGTCGCTGAACAAACACGTGTCTGGAAGGGCCCTCCTCGTCGTAACTCGAGAATATACCCCAGGTTCCGGCCGCAACTCGAGGAAAACCATGAGACATCCCCCTTGCCGCGAGATGAGGCCCGATTCCCCTACACTGCGTGCAGAGCAATTCGGTGTTCCACATCAAACGTGAAAGGAGCCTTGATTTCCTTGATGGCATTCGAGAGAAAACCCAAGATCACTGTCTGAAGTTTAGAGGGATCCTGAGGTCACTGGAGCAACACGAAAGGGCTCCGTGTACCCCAAATCAATTCGTGATGAGAGCTTAGTCCCTGGCTTCGACTCAAGAGGAATACCAACCTTCCAAAAGCACCTCAAGAGGAGGCTTCTCTCAGCTAAAGGTATGTGAGAGGGACCCTGAATTTGTGGCCTCAAATGTAATGGACACCGAGATGCTCTGACTCGAAGTAAGGCCGGATATCCCTGCAGTGAATTGAATGCAGGCTCGTCTTGCATCTCCCAAGACGAAGGCATGTCTGAATCCCCTGTGGAGACCACAGAGAATGACCTAATTATCTGCCTCATCGAGACCGGAGGCCTCACATCTTTGAAAACACGAGAGGTCTGCGGAGATCAATGCTTCCAAAGGAGACGATGCCTGACTCCTCTTGAAACTGGATAGGAGTCCGAAGATCACTGTGGCACGTGGAAAGGGACCCTGGATCTCCCGCCTCAGGTGGAGAAGTGTCCCAATTGCCATGCCAAGACTCGAGGAGTATCCCGAGGTGTCCCTCGCACCTAGGCAGGAGTCCTGACATCGCTTCACAAACACGTGTCTGGAAGGACCCTCCCCATCGTAACTCGAGAGAATACCCCAGGTTCCAGCCGCAACTCGAGAAAAACCATGAGACTTCCCCCTCGCCGCGAGATGAGGCCCGATTCCACTGCACTGCATGCAGAGCAATTCCGTGTTCCACATCAAACGTGAAAGGAGCCTTGATTTCCTTGATGGCACTCCAGAGAAAACCCAAGATCACTGTCTCAAGTCTAGAGGGATCCTGAGGTCACTGTAGCAACACGAAAGGGCTCCGTGGACCCCAAATCAACTCGAGATGAGAGATTAGTCCCTGGCTTCGACTCAAGAGGAATACCAACTTTCCACAAGCACCTCAAGAGGAGTCTTCTCTCAGCTACAGGTATGTGAGAAGGACCCTGAGTTTGTGGCCTCAAGTGGAATGGACACCGAGATGCTCTGACTCGAAGTAAGGCCGGATATCCCTGCAGTGAATTGAATGCAGGCTCGTCTTGCATCTCCCAAGACGAAGGGATGTGTGAATCCCCTGTGGAGACCACAGAGAAAGACTTAGTTCTCCGCCTCATCGCCACCGGAGGCCTCCCTTCCTTTGCAAACTCGAAGGTCCGCAGAGATCAATGCTTCCGAAGGAGACGATTCCTGACTCCTCTTGAAAATGGATAGGAGTCCCAGGATCCGTGTGGCACGTGGAACGGGACCCTGGTTCTCCCGCTTCACGTGGAGACGCGTCCCAATTGCCATGCCAAGACTCGAGGAGAACCCCGAGTTGTCCCTCGCACCTAGGCAGGAGTCCTGACGTCGCTGAAAAAACACGTGTCTGGAAGGGCCCTCCCCGTCATAACTCGAGAATATACCCCATGTTCCGACCGCAACTCGAGAAAAACCTTGAGACTTCCCCCTCGCCACGAGATGAGGCCCGATTCCCCTGCACTGCTTGCAGAGCAATTCCGTGTTCCACATCAAACGTGAAAGGAGCCTTGATTTATTTGATGGCACTCCAGAGAAAACCCAAAGTCACTGTCTCAAGTCTAGAGGGATCCTGAGGTTACTGTAGCAGCATGAAAGGGCTCCGTGGACCCCAAATCAACTCGAGATGAGAGCTTAGTCCCTGGCTTCGACTCAAGGGGAATACCAACTTTCCACAAGCACCACAAGACGACGCTTCTCTCAGCTACAGGTATGTGAGAGGGACCCTGAGTTGGGGCCTCAAGTGGAATGGACACCGAGATGCTCTGACTCGAAGTCAGGGCGGATATCCCTGCAGTGAATTGAATGCTGGCTCGTCTTGCATCTCCCAAGACGAAGGGATGTCTGAATCCCCTGTGGAGACCACAGAGAAAGACCAAGTCCTCAACCTCATCGCGACCGGAGGCCTCACATCCTTTGAAAACTCGAGAGGTCCGCGGAGATCAATGCTTCCAAAGGAGACGATGCCTGACTCCTCTTGAAAATGGATAGGAGTCCCAGGATCCCTGTGGCACGTGGAAAGGGACCCTGGATCTCCCGCCTCACGTGGAGACGTGTCCCAATTGCCATGCAAAGACTCGAGGAGAATCCCGAGGTGTCCCTCGCACCTAGGCAGGAGTCCTGACATCGCTTCACAAACACGTGTCTGGAAGGACCCTCCCCATCGTAACTCGAGAAAATACCCCAGGTTCCAGCCGCAACTCGAGAAAAACCATGAGACTTCCCCCTCGCCGCGAGATGAGGCCCGATTCCACTGCACTGCATGCAGAGCAATTCCGTGTTCCACATCAAACGTGAAAGGAGCCTTGATTTCCTTGATGGCACTCCAGAGAAAACCCAAGATCACTGTCTCAAGTCTAGACGGATCCTGAGGTCACTGTAGCAACACGAAAGGGCTCCGTGGACCCCAAATCAACTCGAGATGAGAGATTAGTCCCTGGCTTCGACTCAAGAGGAATACCAACTTTCCACAAGCACCTCAAGAGGAGTCTTCTCTCAGCTACAGGTATGTGAGAGGGACCCTGAGTTTGTGGCCTCAAGTGGAATGGACACCGAGATGCTCTGACTCGAAGTAAGGCCAGATATCCCTGCAGTGAATTGAATGCAGGCTCGTCTTGCATCTCCCAAGACGAAGGGATGTCTGAATCCCCTGTGGAGACCACAGAGAAAGACTTAGTTCTCCGCCTCATCGCCACCGGAGGCCTCCCATCCTTTGCAAACTCGAAGGTCCGCGGAGATCAATGCTTCCGAAGGAGACGATGCCTGACTCCTCTTGAAAATGGATAGGAGTCCCAGGATCCGTGTGGCACGTGGAACGGGACCCTGGTTCTCCCGCTTCACGTGGAGACGCGTCCCAATTGCCATGCCAAGACTCGAGGAGAACCCCGAGTTGTCCCTCGCACCTAGGCAGAAGTCCTGACGTCGCTGAAAAAACACGTGTCTGGAAGGGCCCTCCCCGTCATAACTCGAGAATATACCCCATGTTCCGACCGCAACTCGAGAAAAACCATGAGACTTCCCCCTCGCCACGAGATGAGGCCCGATTCCCCTGCACTGCTTGCAGAGCAATTCCGTGTTCCACATCAAACGTGAAAGGAGCCTTGATTTATTTGATGGCACTCCATAGAAAACCCAAAGTCACTGTCTCAAGTCTAGAGGGATCCTGAGGTTACTGTAGCAGCATGAAAGGGCTCCGTGGACCCCAAATCAACTCGAGATGAGAGCTTAGTCCCTGGCTTCGACTCAAGGGGAATACCAACTTTCCACAAGCACCACAAGACGACGCTTCTCTCAGCTACAGGTATGTGAGAGGGACCCTGAGTTTGTGGCCTCAAGTGGAATGGACACCGAGATGCTCTGACTCGAAGTCAGGCCGGATATCCCTGCAGTGAATTGAATGCTGGCTCGTCTTGCATCTGCCAAGACGAAGGGATGTCTGAATCCCCTGTGGAGACCACAGAGAAAGACCAAGTCCTCAACCTCATCGCGACCGGAGGCCTCACATCCTTTGAAAACTCGAGAGGTCCGCGGAGATCAATGCTTCCAAAGGAGACAATGCCTGACTCCTCTTGAAAATGGATAGGAGTCCCAGGATCCCTGTGGCACGTGGAAAGGGACCCTGGGTCTCGCGCCTCACGTGGAGACGCGTCCCAATTGCCATGCCAAGACTCGAGGAGAATCCCGAGGTGTCCCTCGCACCTAGGCAGGAGTCCTGACGTCGCTGAACAAACACGTGTCTGGAAGGGCCTTCCCCGTCGTAACTCGAGAATATACCCCAGGTTCCGGCCGCAACTCGAGAAATAAATTGAGACTTCCCCCTCGCCGCGAGATGAGGCCCGATTCCCCTGCACTGTGTGCAGAGCAATTCCGTGTTCCACATCAAACGTGAAAGGAGCCTTGATTTCCTTGATGGCACTCCAGAGAAAACCCAAGATCACTGTCTCAAGTCTAGAGGGATCCTGAGGTCACTGGAGCAACACTAAAGGGCTCCGTGGACCCCAAATCAACTTGAGATGAGAGCTTAGTCCCTGGCTTTGATTCAAGAGGAATACCAACTTTCCACAAGCACCTCAAGAGGAGGCTTCTCTCAGCTACAGGTATGTGAGAGGGACCCTGAGTTTGTGGCCTCAAGTGGAATGGACACCGAGATGCTCTGACTCGAAGTAAGGCCGGATATCCCTGTAGTGAATTGAATGCAGGCTCGTCTTGCATCTCCCAAGACGAAGGGTTGTCTGAATCCCCTGGGGAGACCACAGAGAAAGACCTAGTCCTCCACCTCAACGCGAACGAAGGCCTCACATCCTTTGTAAACTCGAGAGGTCCGCGGAGATCAATGCTTTCAATGGAGACGATGCCTGACTCCTCTTGAAAATGGATAGGAGTCCCAGGATCCCTGTGGCACGTGGAAAGGGACCCTGGGTCTCCCGCCTCAGGTGGAGACGCGTCCCAATTGCCATGCCAAGACTCGAGGAGAATCCCGAGGTGTCCCTCGCACATAGGCAGGAGTCCTGACTTCTCTGAACAAACACGTGTCTGGAAGGGCCCTCCCCGTCGTAACTCGAGAATATATCCCAGGTTCCGGCCGGAACTCAAGAAAAACCATGAGACTTCCCCCTCGCCGCGAGATGAGGCCCGATTCCCCTGCACTGCGTGCAGAGCAATTCCGTGTTCCACAAATAACGTGAAAGGAGCCTTGATTTCCTTGATGGCACTCCAGAGAAAACCCAAGATCACTGTGTCAAGTCTAGAGGGATCCTGAGGTCACTGGAGCAACACGAAAGGGCTTCGTGGACCCCAAATCAACTCGAGATGAGAGCTTAGTCCCTGGCTTCGACTGAAGAGGAATACCAACTTTCCAAGAGCACCTCAAGAGGAGGCTTCTCTCGGGTACAGGTATGTGAGAGGGACCCTGAGTTTGTGGCCTCAAGTGGAATGGACACCGAAATGCTCTGACTCGAAGTAAGGCCGGATATCCCTGCAGTGAATTGAATGCAGCCTAGTCTTGCATCTCCCAAGACGAAGGGATGTCTGAATCCCCTGTGGAGACCACAGAGAAAGACCTAGTTCTCCGCCTCATCGCCACCGGAGGACTCACGTCCTTCGAAAACTCGAGAGGTCCGAGGAGATCAATGCTTCCAATGGAGACGATGCCTGACTCCTCTTGAAAATGGATAATAGTCCGAGGATCCCTGTGGCACGTGGAAAGGGACCCTGGGTCTCCCGCCTCACGTGGAGACGCGTCCCAATGGCCATGCCAAGACTCGAGGAGAATCCCGAGGTGTCCCTCGCACCTAGGCAGGAGTCCTGACTTCGCTGAACAAACACGTGTCTGGAAGGGCCCTCCCCGTTGTAACTCGAGAATATACCCCAGGTTTCGGCCGCAACTCCAGAAAAACCATGAGACTTCCCCCTCGCCGCGAGATGAGGCCGGATTACCCCGCACTGTGTGCAGAGAAATTCCGTGTTCCACATCAAACATGAAAGGAGCCTTGATTTCCTTGATGGCACTCCAGAGAACACCCAAGATCACTGTCTCAAGTCTAGAGGGATCCTGAGGTCACTGTAGCAACACGAAAGGGCTCCGTGGACCCCAAATCAACTCGAGATGAGAGCTTCGTCCCTGGCTTCGACTCAAGAGGAATACCCACTTTCCACAAGCACCTCAAGAGTAGGCTTCTCTCAGCTACAGGTATGTGAGAGGGACCCTGAGTTTGTGGCCTCAAGTGAAATGGACACCGTGATGCTCTGACTCGAAGGAAGGCCGGAAATCCCTGCAGTGAATTGAATGCAGGCTCGTCTTGCATCTCCCACGACGAAGGGATGTCTGAATCCACTGTGGAGACCACAGAGAAAGACCTAGTTCTCCGCCTCATCGCGACCGGAGGCCTCACGTCCTTTGAAAACTCGAGAGGTCCGCGGAGATCAATGCTTCCAAAGGAGAGGATGCCTGACTCCTCTTGAAAATGGATAGGAGTCCCAGGATCCCTGTGGCCGGTGGAAAGGGACCCGGGGTCTACCGCCTCACGTGGAGACTCGTCCCAATTGCCATGCAAGACTTGTGGAGAATCCCGAGGTGTCCCTCGAACCTAGGCAGGAGTCCTGACGTCGCTGAACAAACACGTGTCTGGAAGGGCCCTCCCCGTCGTTACTCGAGAATATTCCCCATGTTCACGCCGAAACTCGAGAAAAACCATGAGACTTCCCCCTCGCCGCGAGATGAGGCCCGATTCCCCGGCACTGCGTGCAGAACAATTCCGTGTTACACATCAAACATGAAAGGAGCCTTGATTTCCTTGATGGCACTCCACAGAACACCCAAGATCACTGTCTCAAGTCTAGAGGGATCCTGAGTTCAATGTAGCAACACGAAAGTGCTCCGTGGACCCCAAATCAACTCGAGATGAGAGCTTCGTCCCTGGCTTCGACTCAAGAGGAATACCCACGTTCCACAACACCTAAAGAGGAGTCTTCTCTCAGCTACAAGTATGTGAGAGGGACCCTGAGTTTGTGGCCTCAAGAGGAATGGACACCGAGATGCTCGGACTCGAAGGAAGGCCGGATATCCCTGCAGTGAATTGAATGCAGGCTCGTCTTGCATCTTCCACGACGAAGGGATGTCTGAATCCCCTGTGGAGACCACAGAGAAAGACCTAGTTCTCCTCCTCATCGCGACCGGAGGTCTCACCTTCTTTGAAAAATCGAGAGGTCCGCGGAGATCAATGCTTCCAAAGGAGACGATGCCTGACTCCTCTTTAAATGGATAGGAGTCCCAGGATCCCTGTCGCACGTGGAAAGGGACCCTGGGTCTCCCGGCTCACGTGGAGACGCGTCCCAATGGCCACGCCAAGACTCGAGGAGAATCCCGAGGTGTCCCTCGCACCTAGGCAGGAGTCCTGACGTCGCTGAACACACAAGTGTCTGGAAGGGCCCTCCCCGTCATAACTCGAGAATATACCACAGGTTCCGGCCGCAACTCGAGAAAAACAATGAGACTTCCTCCTCGCCGAGAGATGAGGCCCGATTCCACTGCACTGCGTTCAGAGCAATTCCGTGTTCCACATCAAACATGAAAGGAGCCCTGATTTCCTTGATGGCACTCCAGAGAACACCCAAGATGACTGTCTCAAGTCTAGAGGGATCCCGGGGTCACTGTAGCAACATGAAAGGGCTCCGTGGACCCCAAATCAACTCGTGATGACAGCTTCGTCCCTGGCTTCGACTCAAGAGGAATACCAACTTTCCACAAGCACCTCAAGAGGAGGCCTCTCTCAGCTACAGGTATGTGAGAGGGACCCTGAGTTTGTGGCCTCAAGTTGAATGGACACCGAGATGCTCTGACTCGAAGGAAGGCCGGATATCACTGCAGTGAATTGAATGCAGGCTCGTCTTGCATCTCCCACGACGAAGGGATGTCTGAATCCCCTGTGGAGGCCACAGAGAAAGACCTAGTTCTCCCCCTCATCGCGACCGGAGGCCTCACCTCCTTTGAAAACTCGAGAGGTCCGCGGAGATCAATGCTTCCAAAGGAGACGATGCCTGACTCCTCTTGAAAATGGATAGGAGTCCCAGGATCCCTGTGGCACGAGGATAGTGACCCTGGGTATCCCGCCTCACGTGGAGATGCGTCCCTATGGCCATGCCAAGACTCGAGGAGAATCCCGAGGTGTCCCTCGCACCTAGGCAGGAGTCCTGACGTTGCTGGACAAACACGTGTCTGGAAGGGGCCTCCCTGTCGTAACTCGAGAATATAACCCAGGTTCCGGCCGGAACTCGAGAAAAACCATGAGACTTCCCCCTCGCCGAGTGATGAGGCCCGATTCCCCTGCACTGCGTGCAGAGCAATTCCGTGTTCCACATCAAACATGAAAGAGCCTTGATTTCCTTGATGGCACTCCAGAGAACACCCAAGATCACTGTCTCAAGTCTAGAGGGATCCTGAGGTCACTGTAGCAACACGAAACGGCTCCGTGGACCCCAAATCAACTCGAGATGAGAGCTTCGTCCCTGGCTTCGACTCAAGAGGAATTCCCACTTTCCACAAGCACCTCAAGAGGAGGCTTCTCTCAGCTACAGGTATGTGAGAGGGACCCTGAGTTTGTGGCCTCAAGTGGAATGGACTCCGAGATGCTCTGACTCAGAGGCAGGCCAGATATCCCGGCAGTGAATTGAATGCAGGCTCGTCTTGCATCTCCCCCGAGGAAGGGATGTCTGAATCCCCTGTGGAGCCCACAGAGAAAGACCAGTTCTCCACCTCATTGAGACCGGAGGCCTCACATCCTTTGAAAACTCGAGAGGTCCGCGGAGATCAATGCTTCCAAAGGAGACGATGCCTGAATTCTCTTGAAAATGGATAGGAGTCCCAGGATCCCTGTGGCACGTGGAAAGGGACCCTGAGTCTCCCGCCTCACGTGGAGACGCGTCCAAATGGCCATGCCAAGACTCGAGGAGAATCCCGAGTTGTCCCTCGCACCTAGGCAGGAGTCCTGACGTCGCTGAAGATACACGTGTCTGGAAGGGCCCTCCCCGTCGTAACTCGAGAATATACCCCAGTTTCCGGCCGCAACTCGAGAAAAACCATGAGAATTCCCCCTCGCCGCGAGATAAGGCCCGATTCCCCTGCACTGCATGCAGAGCAATTCCGTGTTCCACATCAAACATGAAAGGAGCCTTGATTTCCTTGATGGCACTCCAGAGTACACCCAAGATCACTGTCTCAAGTCTAGAGGGATCCTCAGGTCACTGTAGCAACACGAAAGGGCTCCGTGGACTCCAAATTAATTCGAGATGAGAGCTTCGTCCCTGGCTTCGACTCAAGTGGAATTCCCACTTACCATAAGCACCTCAAGAGGAGGCTTCTCTCAGCTACAGGTATGTGAGAGGGCCCCTGAGTTTGTGGCCTCAAGTGGAATGGACACCGAGATGCTCGGACTCGAAGTAAGGCCGGATATCCCTGCAGTGAATTGAATGCAGGCTCGTCTTGCATCTCCCACGACGAAGGGATGTCTGAATACACTGGGGAGACCACAGAGAAACACCTAGTTCTCCGCCTCATCGCGACCGGAGGCCTCACGTCCTTTGAAAACTCGAGAGGTCCGCGGAGATCAATGCTTCCAAAGGAGACGATGCCTGACTCCTCTTGAAAATGGATAGGAGTCCCAGGATCTCTGTGGCACGTGGAAAGGGACCCTGGGTCTCCCGCCTCACGTGGAGACGCGTCCCAATGGCCAAGCCAAGACTCGAGGAGAATCATGAGGTGTCCCTCGTACTTAGGCATGAGTCCTGACGTCGCTGAACAAACACGTGTCTGGAAGGGCCCTCCCCGTCGTAACTCGAGAATATACCCCAGGTTCCGGTCGCAAATCGAGAAAAACCATGAGACTTCCCCCTCGCCGCGAGATGAGGCCCGATTCCGCTGCACTGCGTGCAGAGCAATTCCGTGTTCCACATCAAACATGAAAGGAGCCTTGATTTCCTTGATGGCACTCCAGAGAACACCCAAGATCACTGTCTCAATTCTAGAGGGATCCTGAGGTCACTGTAGCAACACGAAAGGGCTCCGTGGACCCCAAATCAACTCGAGATGAGAGCTTCGTCCCTGGCTTCAACTCAAGAGGAATACCCACTTTCCACAAGCACTTCAAGAGGAGGCTTCTCTCAGCTACCGGTATGTGAGAGCGACCCTGAATTTGAGGCCTCAAGTGGAATGGACACCGAGATGCTCTGAATCGAAGGAAGGCCGGATATCCCTGCAGTGAATTGAATGCAGGCTCGTCTTGCATCTCCCACGACGAAGGGATGTCTGAATCCCCTGTGGAGACCACAGAGAAAGACCTAGTTCTCCGCCTCATCGCGACCGGAGGCCTCACGTCCTTTGAAAACTCGAGAGGTCCGCGGAGATCAATGCTTCCAAAGGAGACGATGCCTGACTCCTCTTTAAATGGATAGGAGTCCCAGGATCCCTGTCCACGTGGAAAGGGACCCTGGGTCTCCCGCCTCACGTGGAGACGCGTCCCAATGGCCATGCCAATCCTCGAGGAGAATCCCAAGGTGTCCCTCCCACCTAGGCAGGAGTCCTGACGTCGCTGAACAAACACGTGTCTGGAAGGGACCTCCCCATCGTAACTCGAGAATATACCCCAGGTTCCGGTCGCAACTCGAGAAAAACCATGAGACTTCCCCCTCGCCGAGAGATGAGGCCCGATTCCCCTGCACTGCGTGCACAGCAATTCCGTGTTCCACATCAAACATGAAAGGAGCCTTGATTTCCTTGATGGCACTCCAGAGAACACCCAAGATCACTGTCTCAAGTCTAGAGGGATCCTGAGGTCACTGTAGCAACACGAAAGGGCTCCGTGGACCCCAAATCAACTGGAGATGAGAGCTTCGTCCCTGGCTTGACTCAAGAGGAATACCCACTTTCCACAAGCACCTCAAGAGGAGGCTTCTCTCAGCTACAGGTATGTAAGAGGGACCCTGAGTTTGTGACCTAAAGTGGAATGGACACCGAGATGCTCAGACTCGAAGGAAGGCCGGATATCCCAGCAGTGAATTGAATGCAGGCTCGTCTTGCATCTCCCACGACGAAGGGATGACTGAATCCCCTGTGGAGACCACAGAGAAAGACCTAGTTCTCCGCCTCATCGCGACCGGAGGCCTCACGTCCTTGGAAAACTCGAGAGGTCCGCGGAGATCAATGCTTCCAAAGGAGACGATGCCTGACTCCTCTTGAAAATGGATAGGAGTCCCAGGATCCCTGTGGCACGTGGAAAGGGACACTTGGTCTCCCGCCTCACGTGGAGACGCGTCCCAATTGCCATGCCAAGACTCTAGGAGAATCCCGAGGTGTCCCTCGTACCTAGGCAGGAGTCCTGACGTCGCTGAACAAACACGTGTCTGGAAGGGCCCTCCCCGTCGTAACTCGAGAATATACCCCAGGTTCCGGCCGCAACTCGAGAAAAACCATGAGACTTCCCCCTCGCCGCAAGATGAGGCCCGATTCCCCTACACTGCGTGCAGAGCAATTCCGTGTTCCACATCAAACATGAAAGGAGCCTTGATTTCCTTGATGGCACTCCAGAGAAGAGCCAAGATCACTGTCTCAAGTCTAGAGGGATCCTGAGGTCACTGTAGCAACAAGAAAGGGCTCCGTGGACCCCAAATCAACTCGAGATGAGAGCTTCCTCCCTGGCTTCGACTCAAGAGGGAATACCCACTTTCCATAAGCACCTCAAGAGGAGGCTTCTCTCAGCTACAGGTATGTGAGAGGGACCCTGAGTTTGTGGCCTCAAGTGGAATGGACACCGAGATGCTCTGACTCGAAGGAAGGCCGGATATCCTTTCAGTGAATTGAATGCAGGCTCGTCTTGCATCTCCCACGACGAAGGGATGTCTGAATCCCCTGTGGAGCCCACAGAGAAAGACCTAGTTCTCCACCTCATCGCGACCGGAGGCCTCTCGTCCTTTGAAAACTCGAGAGGTCCGCGGAGATCAATGCTTCCAAAGGAGACGATGCCTGACTCCTCTTGAAAATGGATAGGAGTCCCAGGATCCCTGTGGCACGTGGAAAGGGACCCTGGGTCTCCCGCCTCACGTGGAGACGCGTCCCAATGGCCATGCCAAGACTCGAGGAGAATCCCGAGGTGTCCCTCGCACCTAGGCAGGAGTCCTGACGTCGCTGAAGATACACGTGTCTGGAAGGGCCCTCCCCATCGTAACTCGAGAATATACCCCAGGTTCCGGCTGCAACTCGAGAAAAACCATGAGAATTCCCCCTCGCCGCGAGATGAGGCCCGATTCCGCTGCACTGCGTGCAGAGCAATTCCGTGTTCCACATCAAACATGAAAGGAGCCTTGATTTCCTTGATGGCACTCCAGAGAACACCCAAGATCACTGTCTCAAGTCTAGAGGGATCCTGAGGTCACTGTAGCAACACGAAAGGGCTCCGTGGACCCCAAATCAACTCGAGATGAGAGCTTCGTCCCTGGCTTCAACTCAAGAGGAATACCCACTTTCCACAAGCACTTCAAGAGGAGGCTTCTCTCAGCTACCGGTATGTGAGAGCGACCCTGAATTTGAGGCCTCAAGTGGAATGGACACCGAGATGCTCTGACTCGAAGGAAGGCCGGATGTCCCTGCAGTGAATTGAATGCAGGCTCGTCTTGCATCTCCCAAGACCAAGGGTTGTCTGAATCCCCTGTGGAGACCACAGAGAAAGACCTAGTCCTCCACCTCAACGCGAACGGAGGCCTCACATCCTTTGAAAACTCGAGAGGTCCGCGGAGATCAATGCTTTCAATGGAGACGATGCCTGACTCCTCTTGAAAATGGATAGGAGTCCCAGGATCCCTGTGGCACGTGGAAAGGGACCCTGCATATCCCGCCTCAGGTGGAGACGCGTCCCAATTGCCATGCCAAGACTCGAGGAGAATCCCGAGGTGTCCCTCGCACATAGGCAGGAGTCATGACGTCTCTGAACAAACACGTGTCTGTAAGGGCCCTCCCCGTCGTAACTCGAGAATATATCCCAGGTTCCGGCCGGAACTCGAGAAAAACCATGAGACTTCCCCCTCGCCGCGAGATGAGGCCCGATTCCCCTGCACTGCGTGCAGAGCAATTCCGTGTTCCACATCAAACGTGAAAGGAGCCTTGATTTCCTTGATGGCACTCCAGAGAAAACCCAAGATCACTGTGTCAAGTCTAGAGGGATCCTGAGGTCACTGGAGCAACACGAAAGGGCTTCCTGGACCCCAAATCAACTCGAGATGAGAGCTTAGTCCCTGGCTTCGACTCAAGAGGAATACCAACTTTCCAAGAGCACCTCAAGAGGAGGCTTCTCTCAGGTACAGGTATGTGAGAGGGACCCTGAGTTTGTGCCCTCAAGTGGAATGGACACCGAGATGCTCTGACTCGAAGTAAGGCCGGATATCCCTGCAGTGAATTGAATGCAGGCTGGTCTTGCATCTCCCAAGACGAAGGGATGTCTGAATCCCCTGTGGAGACCACAGAGAAAGACCTAGTCCTCCGCCTCAACGCGAACGGAGGCCTCACATCCTTTCAAAACTCGAGAGGTCCGCGGAGATCAATGCTTCCAAAGGAGACGATGCCTGACTCCTCTTGAAAATGGATAGGAATCCCAGGATCCCTTTGGCACGTGTAAAGGTAACCTGGGTCTCCCGACTCACGTGGAGACGAGTCCCAATTGCAATGCCAAGACTCGAGGAGAATCCCGAGGTGTCACTCGCACCTAGGCAGGAGTCCTGACGTCGCTGAACAAACACGTGTCTGGAAGGGCCCTCCCCGTCGTAACTCGAGAATATACCACAGGTTCCGGCCGCAACTCGAGAAAAACCATGAGACTTCCCCCTCACCGCGAGATGAGCCCCGATTCCCCTGCACTGTGTGCAGAGCAATTCCATGTTCCACATCAAACGTGAAAGGAGCCTTGATTTCCTTGATGGCACTCCAGAGAAAAGAAAAAGTCACTGTCTCAAGTCTAGAGGGATCCTGAGGCCACTGTAGCAGCATGAAAGGGATCCGTGGACCCCAAATCAACTCGAGTTGAGAGCTTAGTCCCTGACTTCAACTCAAGTGGAATACCACCTTTCCACAAGCACCTCAAGAGGAGGCTTCTCTCAGCTACAGGTATGTGAGAGGGACCCTGAGTTTGTGGCCTCAAGTGGAATGGACACCGAGATGCTCTGACTCGAAGTCAGGCCGGATATCCCTGCAGTGAATTGAATGCAGGCTCGTCTTGCATCTCCCAAGACGAAGGGATGTCTGAATCCCCTGTCGAGACCACAGAGAAACACCTAGTTCTCCGCCTAATCGCTACCGGAGGCCTCACATCCTTTGAAAACTCGAGAGGTCCGCGGAGATCAATGCTTCCAAAGGAGACGATGCCTTACTTCTCTTGAAAATGAATAGGAGTACCAGGATCCCTGTGGCACGTGGAAAGGGACCCTTCGTCTCCCGCTTCACGTGGAGACGCGTCCCAATTGCCATGCCAAGACTCGAGGAGAATCCCGAGGTGTCCCTCGCACCTAGGCAGGAGTCCTGACCTCGCTGAACAAACACGTGTCTGGAAGGTCCCTCCCCGTCATAACTCGAGAATATTCCCCAGGTTTCGGCCGCAACTCGAGAAAAACCATGAGCCTTCCCCCTCGCCGCGAGATGAGGCCCGATTCCCCTGCTCTGCTTGCAGAGCAATTCCGTGTTCCACATCAAACGTGAAAGGAGCCTTGATTTATTTGATGGCACTCCACAGAAAACCCAAAGTCACTGTCTCAAGTCTAGAGGGATCCTGAGGTCACTGTAGCAGCATGAAAGGGCTCCGTGGACCCCAAATCAACTCGAGATGAGAGCTTAGTCCCTGGCTTCGACTCAAGCGGAATACCAACTTTCCACAAGCACCACAAGAGGACGCTTCTCTCAGCTACAGGTATGTGAGAGGGACCCTGAGTTTGTGGCCTCAAGTGGAATGGACACCGAGATGCTCTGACTCGAAGTCAGGCCGGATATCCCTGCAGTGAAGTGAATGCAGGCTCGTCTTGCATCTCCCAAGACGAAGGGTTGTCTGAATCCCCTGTGGAGACCACAGAGAAAGACCTAGTCCTCCACCTCAACGCGAACGAAGGCCTCACATCCTTTGAAAACTCGAGAGGTCCGCGGAGATCAATGCTTCCAAAGGAGACGATGCCTGACTCCTCTTGAAAATGGATAGGAGTCCCAGGATCCCTGTGGCACGTGGAAAGGGACCCTGGGTCTCCTGCCTCACGTGGAGACGCGTCCCAGTTGCCGTGCCAATACTCGAGGAGAATCCCGTGGTGTCCCTCGCACCTAGGCAGGAGTCCTGACGTCGCTGAACATACAAGTGTCTGGCAGGGCCCTCCCCGACGTAACTCGAGTATATACCCCAGAATCTGGCCGCAACTCGAGAAACACCATGAGACTTCCCCCTCGCCCCGAAATGAGGCCTGATTCCCCTGCACTGCGTGCAGAGCAATTCCGTATTCCACATCAAACGTGAAAGGAGCCTTGATTTCCTTGATGGCACTCCAGAGAAAACCCAAGATCACGGTCTCAAGTCTAGAGGGATCCTGAGGTCACTGGAACAACACGAAAGGGCTCCGTGGACCCCAAATCAACTCGAGATGAGAGCTTAGTCCCTGGCTTCGACTCAAGAGGAATACCAACTTTCCACAAGCACCTCAAGAGGAGGCTTCTCTCAGCTACAGGTAGGTGAGAGGGACCCTGAGTTTGTGGTCTCAAGTGGAATGGACACCGAGATGCACTGACTCAAAGTAAGGCCAGATATTCCTGCAGCGAATTGAATGCAGGCTCGTCTTGCATCTCCCAAGACTAAGGGATGTCTGAATCCCCTGTGGAGACCACAGAGAAAGACCTAGTTCTCCGCCTCATCGCAACCGGAGGCCTCACATCCTTTGAAAACTCGAGAGATCCGCGAAGATCAATGCTTCCAAAGGAGAAGATGGCTGACTCCTCTTGAAAATGGATAGGAGTCACAGGATCCCTGTGGCACATGGAAAGGGACCCTGGGTCTCCCGCCTCACGTGGAGAAGCGTCCCAATTGCCATGCCAAGACTCGAGGAGAATCCAGAGTTGTCCCTCGCACCTAGGCAAGAGTCCTGACGTCGCAGAACAAACACGTGTCTGGAAGGGCCCTCCCAGTAGTAACTCGAGAATATACCCCAGGTTCCGGCCGCAACTCGAGAAAAACCATGAGACTTCTCCCTCGCCGGGAGATGAGGCCCGATTCCTGTGCACTGTGTGCAGAGCAATTCCGTGTTCCACATCAAACGTGAAAGGAGCCTTGATTTCTTGATGGCACTCCAGAGAAAACCCACAATCACTGTCTCTAGTCTAGAGGGATCCTGAGGTCACTGTAGAAACACGAATGGGCTCCATGGACCCCAAGTCAACTCGAGATGAGAGCTTAGTCCCTGGCTTCGACTCAAGAGGAATACCAACTTTCCACAAGCACCTCAAGAGGAGGCTTCTCTCAGCTACACGTATGTGAGAGGGACCCTGAGTTTGTGACCTCAAGTGGAATGGACACCGAGATGCTCTGACTCGAAGTAAGGCAGGATATCCCTGCAGTGAAGTGAATGCAGGCTCGTCTTCCATCTCCCAAGACGAAGGGATGTCTGAATCTCCTGTGGAGACCACAGAGAAAGACCTAGTTCTCCACCTCCTCGCGACCAGAGGCCTCACATCCTTTGAAAACTCGAGAGGTCCGCGGAGATCAATGCTTCCAAAGCAGACGATGCCTGACTCCTCTTGAAAATGGATAGGAGTCCCAAGATCCCTGTGGCACGTGGAAAGGGACCCTGGGTCTCCCGCCTCACGTGGAGACGCGTCCCAATTGCCATGCCAAGACTCGAGGAGAATCCCGAGGTGTCCCTCGCACCTAGGCAGGAGTCCTGACATCACTTCACAAACACGTGTCTGGAAGGACCCTCCCCATCGTAACTCGAGAATATACCCCAGGTTCCAGCCGCAACTCGAGAAAAACCATGAGACTTCCCCCTCGCCGCGAGATGAGGCCTGATTCCACTGCACTGCGTGCAGAGCACTTCCGTGTTCCACATCAAACGTGAAAGGAGCCTTGATTTATTTGATGGCACTCCAGAGAAAACCCAAAGTCACTGTCTCAAGTCTAGAGGGATCCTGAGGTCACTGTAGCAGCATGAAAGGGCTCCATGGACCCCAAATCAATTCGAGATGAGAGCTTAGTCCCTGGCATAGACTCAAGCGGAATACCAAATTTCCACAAGCACCACAAGAGGAGGCTTCTCTCAGATACAGGTATGTGAGAGGGACCCTGAGTTTGTGGCCTAAAGTGGAATGGACACTGAGATGCTCTGACTCGAAGTCAGGCCGGATAGCCCTGCAGTGAATTGAATGCTGGCTCGTCTTGCATCTCCCAAGACGAAGGGATGTCTGAATCCCCTGTGGAGACTACAGAGAAAGACCAAGTCCTCCGCCTCATCGCGACCGGAGGCCTCACATCCTTTGAAAACTCGAGAGGTCCGCGGAGATCAATGCTTCCAAAGGAGACGATGCCTGACTCCTCTTGCAAATGGATAGGAGTCCCAGGATCCCTGTGGCACGTGGAAAGGGACACTGGGTCTCCCGCCTCACGTGGAGACGCATCAGAATTGCCATGCCAAGACTCGAGGAAAATTCCGAAGTGTCCCTCGCACTTAGGCCGGAGTCCTACGTCGCTGAACAAACACGTGTCTGGAAGTGCCCTCCCCGTCGTAACTCGAGAATATACCGCAGGTTCTGGCCGCAATTCGAGAAAAACCATGAGACTTCCCCCTCGCCGCAAGATGAGGCCCGATTCCCCTGCACTGCGTGCAGAGCAATTCCGTGTTCCACATCAAACGTGAAAGGAGCCTTGATTTCCTTGATGGCACTCCAGAGAAAACCCAAGATCACTGTCTCAAGTCTAGAGGGATCCTGAGGTCACTGTAGCAGCATGAAAGGGCTCCGTGGACCACAAATCAACTCGAGATGAGAGCTTAGTCCCTGGCTTCGACTCAAGAGGAATACCAACTTACCACAAGCACCTCAAGAGGAGGCTTCTCTCAGTTACAGGTATGTGAGTGGGACGCTGATTTTGTGGCCTCAAGCGGAATGGACACCGAGATGCTCTGACTCGAAGTAAGGCCGGATATCCTTGCAGTGAATTGAATGCAGGCTCATCTTGCATCTCCCAAGACGAAGGGATGTCTGAATCCCCTGTGGAGACCACAGAGAAAGACCTAGTCCTCCACCTCAACGCAACCGGAGGCCTCACATCCTTTGAAAACTCGAGAGGTCCGCGGAGATCAATGCTTCCAAAGGAGACGGTGCCTGACTCCTCTTGAAAATGGATAGGAGTTCCAGGATCCCTGTGGCACGTGGAAAGGGATACTGGGTCTCATGCCTCACGTGGATACGCGTCCCAATTGCCATGCCAAGACTCGAGGAGAATCCCGAAATGTCCCTCGCACCTAGGCAGGAGTCCTGACGTCGCTGAACAAACACGTGTCTGGAAGGGGCCTCCCCGTCGTAACTCGAGAATATACCCCACGTTCCGGCCGCAACTCGAGAAAAACCATGAGACTTCCCCATCGCCGCGAGATGAGACCCGATTCCCCTGCAATGCGTGCAGAGCAATTCCGTGTTCCACATCAAACGTGAAAGGAGCCTTGATTTCATTGATGGCACTCCAGAGAAAACCCAAGATCAATGTCTCAAGTCTAGAGGGATCCTGAGGTCACTGGAGCAACACGAAAGGGCTCCGTGGACCCCAAATCAACTCGAGATGAGAGCTTAGTCCCTGGTTTCGACTCAAGAGGAATACCAACTTTCCACAAGCACCTCAAGAGGAGGCTTCTCTCAGCTACAGGTATGTGAGAGGGCCCCTGAGTTTGTGGCCTCAAGTGGAATGGACACCGAGATCCTCAGACTCGAAGGAAGGCCGGATATCCCAGCAGTGAATTGAATGCAGGCTCGTCTTGCATCTCCCACGACGAAGGGATGACTGAATCCCCTGTGGAGACCACAGAGAAAGACCTAGTTCTCCACCTCATCGCGACCGGAGGCCTCACGTCCTTTGAAAACTCGAGAGGTCCGCGGAGATCAATGCTTCCAAAGGAGACGATGCCTGACTCCTCTTGAAAATGGATAGGAGTCCCAGGATCCCTGTGGCACGTGGAAAGGGACACTTGGTCTCCCGCCTCACGTGGAGACGCGTCCCAATGGCCATGCCAAGACTCTAGGAGAATCCCGAGGTGTCCCTCGTACCTAGGCAGGAGTCCTGACGTCGCTGAACAAACACGTGTCTGGAAGGGCCCTCCCCGTCGTAACTCGAGAATATACCCCAGGTTCCGGCCGCAACTCGAGAAAAACCATGAGACTTCCCCCTCGCCGCAAGATGAGGCCCGATTCCCCTACACTGCGTGCAGAGCAATTCCGTGTTCCACATCAAACATGAAAGGAGCCTTGATTTCCTTGATGGCACTCCAGAGAAGAGCCAAGATCACTGTCTCAAGTCTAGAGGGATCCTGAGGTCACTGTAGCAACAAGAAAGGGCTCCGTGGACCCCAAATCAACTCGAGATGAGAGCTTCCTCCCTGGCTTCGACTCAAGAGGGAATACCCACTTTCCATAAGCACCTCAAGAGGAGGCTTCTCTCAGCTACAGGTATGTGAGAGGGACCCTGAGTTTGTGGTCTCAAGTGGAATGGACACCGAGATGCTCTGACTCGAAGGAAGGCCGGATATCCTTTCAGTGAATTGAATGCAGGCTCGTCTTGCATCTCCCACGACGAAGGGATGTCTGAATCCCCTGTGGAGCCCACAGAGAAAGACCTAGTTCTCCACCTCATCGCGACCGGAGGCCTCTCGTCCTTTGAAAACTCGAGAGGTCCGCGGAGATCAATGCTTCCAAAGGAGACGATGCCTGACTCCTCTTGAAAATGGATAGGAGTCCCAGGATCCCTGTGGCACGTGGAAAGGGACCCTGGGTCTCCCGCCTCACGTGGAGACGCGTCCCAATGGCCATGCCAAGACTCGAGGAGAATCCCGAGGTGTCCCTCGCACCTAGGCAGGAGTCCTGACGTCGCTGAAGAAACACGTGTCTGGAAGGGCCCTCCCCGACGTAACTCGAGAATATACCTCAGGTTCCGGCCGCAACTCGAGAAAAACCATGAGACTTCCCCCTCGCCGAGAGATGAGGCCCGATTCCCCTCCACTGCGTGCAGAGCAATTCCGTGTTCCACATCAAACATGAAAGGAGCCTTGATTTCCTTGATGGCACTCCAGAGAACACCCAAGATCACTGTCTCAAGTCTAGAGGGATCCTGAGGTCACTGTAGCAACACGAAACGGCTCCGTGGACCCCAAATCAACTCGATATGAGAGCTTCGTCCCTGGCTTCGACTCAAGAGGAATACCCACTTTCCACAAGCACCTCAAGAGAAGGCTTCTCTCAGCTACAGGTATGTGAGAGGGACCCTGAATTTGTGGCCTAAAATGGAATGGACACCGAGATGCTCTGACTCGAAGGAAGGCCGGATATTCCGGCAGTGAATTGAATGCAGTCTCGTCTTGCATCTCCCACGAAGAAGTGATGTCTAAATCCCCAGTGGAGACCACAGAGAAAGACCTAGTTCTCCGCCTCATCGCGACCGGAGACCTCACGTCCTTTGAAAACTCGAGAGGTCCGCGGAGATCAATGCTTCCAAAGTAGACGATACCTGACTCCTCTTGAAAATGGATAGGAGTCTCAGGATCCCTGTGGCACGTGGAAAGGGACACTTGGTCTCCCGCCTCACGTGGAGACGCATCCCAATGGCCATGCCAAGACTCGAGGAGAATCCCGAGGTGTCCCTCGCACCTAGGCAGGAGTCCTGACGTCGCTGAACAAACATGTGTTTGGAAGGGCCCTCCCCGTCGTAACTCGAGAATATACCCCAGGTTCCGGCCGCAACTCGAGAAAAACCATGAGACTTCCACCTCGCCGCGAGATGAGGCCGGATTCCCCTGCACAGCATGCAGAGCAATTCCGTGTTCCACATCAAACATGAAAGGAGCTTTGATTTCCTTTATGGCACTCCAGAGTACACCCAAGATCACTGTCTCAAGTCTAGAGGGATCCTGAAGTCACTGTAGCATCACGAAAGGGCTCCGTGGACCCCAAATCAACTCTAGATGAGAGCTTCATCCCTGGCTTCAACTCAAGTGGAATACCTACTTTCCACAAGCACCTCAAGAGGAGGCTTCTCTCAGCTACAGGTATGTGAGAGGGACCCTGAGTTTTTGGCCTCAAGTGGAATGGACACCGAGATGCTCTGACTTGAAGGAAGGCCGGATATCCCTGCAGTGAATTGAATGCAGGCTCGTCTTGCATCTCACACGACGAAGGGATGTCTGAATCCCCTGTGGAGACCACAGAGAAAGACCTAGTTCTCCGCCTCATCGCGACCGGAGGACTCACGTCCTTCGAAAACTCGAGAGGTCCGAGGAGATCAATGCTTCCAATGGAGACGATGCCTGACTCCTCTTGAAAATGGATAATAGTCCGAGGATCCCTGTGGCACGTGGAAAGGGACACTGGGTCTCCCGCCTCACGTGGAGACGCGTCCCAATTGCCATGCCAAGACTCGAGGAGAATCCCGAGGTGTCCCTCGCACCTAGGCAGGAGTCCTGACTTCGCTGAACAAACACGTGTCTGGAAGGGCCCTCCCCGTTGTAACTCGAGAATATACCTCAGGTTTCGGCCGCAACTCCAGAAAAACCATGAGACTTCCCCCTCGCCGCGAGATGAGGCCGGATTACCCCGCACTGTGTGCAGAGAAATTCCGTGTTCCACATCAAACATGAAAGGAGCCTTGATTTCCTTGATGGCACTCCAGAGAACACCCAAGATCACTGTCTCAAGTCTAGAGGGATCCTGAGGTCACTGTAGCAACACGAAAGGGCTCCGTGGACCCCAAATCAACTCGAGATGAGAGCTTCGTCCCTGGCTTCGACTCAAGAGGAATACCCACTTTCCACAAGCACCTCAAGAGGAGGCTTCTCTCAGCTACAGGTATGTGAGAGGGACCCTGAGTTTGTGGCCTCAAGTGAAATGGACACCGTGATGCTCTGACTCGAAGGAAGGCCGGAAATCCCTGCAGTGAATTGAATGCAGGCTCGTCTTGCATCTCCCACGACGAAGGGATGTCTGAATCCACTGTGGAGACCACAGAGAAAGACCTAGTTCTCCGCCTCATCGCGACCGGAGGCCTCACGTCCCTTGAAAACTCGAGAGGTCCGCGGAGATCAATGCTTCCAAAGGAGAGGATGCCTGACTCCTCTTGAAAATGGATAGGAGTCCCAGGATCCCTGTGGCCGGTGGAAAGGGACCCTGGGTCTACCGCCTCACGTGGAGACTCGTCCCAATTGCCATGCCAAGACTTGTGGAGAATCCCGAGGTGTCCCTCGAACCTAGGCAGGAGTCCTGACGTCGCTGAACAAACACGTGTCTGGAAGGGCCCTCCCCGTCGTTACTCGAGAATATTCCCCATGTTCACGCCGAAACTCGAGAAAAACCATGAGACTTCCCCCTCGCCGCGAGATGAGGCCCGATTCCCCGGCACTGCGTGCAGAGCAATTCCGTGTTACACATCAAACATGAAAGGAGCCTTGATTTCCTTGATGGCACTCCACAGAACACCCAAGATCACTGTCTCAAGTCTAGAGGGATCCTGAGTTCAATGTAGCAACACGAAAGTGCTCCGTGGACCCCAAATCAACTCGAGATGAGAGCTTCGTCCCTGGCTTCGACTCAAGAGGAATACCCACGTTCCACAACACCTAAAGAGAGTCTTCTCTCAGCTACAAGTATGTGAGAGGGACCCTGAGTTTGTGGCCTCAAGTGGAATGGACACCGAGATGCTCGGACTCGAAGGAAGGCCGGATATCCCTGCCGTGAATTGAATGCAGGCTCGTCTTGCATCTTCCACGACGAAGGGATGTCTGAATCCCCTGTGGAGACCACAGAGAAAGACCTAGTTCTCCTCCTCATCGCGACCGGAGGTCTCACGTTCTTTGAAAAATCGAGAGGTCCGCGGAGATCAATGCTTCCAAAGGAGACGATGCCTGACTCCTCTTTAAATGGATAGGAGTCCCAGGATCCCTGTCGCACGTGGAAAGGGACCCTGGATCTCCCGGCTCACGTGGAGACGCGTCCCAATGGCCATGCCAAGACTCGAGGAGAATCCCGAGGTGTCCCTCGCACCTAGGCAGGAGTCCTGACGTCGCTGAACACACACGTGTCTGGAAGGGCCCTCCCCGTCATAACTCGAGAATATACCACAGGTTCCGGCCGCAACTCGAGAAAAACAATGAGACTTCCCCCTCGCCGAGAGATGAGGCCCGATTCCACTGCACTGCGTTCAGAGCAATTCCGTGTTCCACATCAAACATGAAAGGAGCCCTGATTTCCTTGATGGCATTCCAGAGAACACCCAAGATGACTGTCTCAAGTCTAGAGGGATCCCGGGGTCACTGTAGCAACATGAAAGGGCTCCGTGGACCCCAAATCAACTCGTGATGACAGCTTCGTCCCTGGCTTCGACTCAAGAGGAATACCAACTTTCCACAAGCACCTCAAGAGGAGGCCTCTCTCAGCTACAGGTATGTGAGAGGGACCCTGAGTTTGTGGCCTCAAGTGGAATGGACACCGAGATGCTCTGACTCGAAGGAAGGCCGGATATCCCTGCAGTGAATTGAATACAGGCTCGTCTTGCATCTCCCACGACGAAGGGATGTCTGAATCCCCTGTGGAGACCACAGAGAAAGACCTAGTTCTCCGCCTCATCGCGACCGGAGGCCTCACCTCCTTTGAAAACTCGAGAGGTCCGCGGAGATCAATGCTTCCAAAGGAGACGATGCCTGACTCCTCTTGAAAATGGATAGGAGTCCCAGGATCCCTGTGGCACGAGGATAGTGACCCTGGGTATCCCGCCTCACGTGGAGATGCGTCCCTATGGCCATGCCAAGACTCGAGGAGAATCCCGAGGTGTCCCTCGCACCTAGGCAGGAGTCCTGACATTGCTGGACAAACACGTGTCTGGAAGGGGCCTCCCTGTCGTAACTCGAGAATATAACCCAGGTTCCGGCCGCAACTCGAGAAAAACCATGAGACTTCCCCCTCGCCGAGAGATGAGGCCCGATTCCCCTGCACTGCGTGCAGAGCAATTCCGTGTTCCACATCAAACATGAAAGAGCCTTGATTTCGTTGATGGCACTCCAGAGAACACCCAAGATCACTGTCTCAAGTCTAGAGGGATCCTGAGGTCACTGTAGCAACACGAAACGGCTCCGTGGACCCCAAATCAACTCGAGATGAGAGCTTCGTCCCTGGCTTCGACTCAAGAGGAATTCCCACTTTCCACAAGCACCTCAAGAGGAGGCTTCTCTCAGCTACAGGTATGTGAGAGGGACCCTGAGTTTGTGGCCTCAAGTGGAATGGACTCCGAGATGCTCTGACTCAGAGGCAGGCCACATATCCCGGCAGTGAATTGAATGCAGGCTCGTCTTGCATCTCCCCCGAGGAAGGGATGTCTGAATCCCCTGTGGAGCCCACAGAGAAAGACCAGTTCTCCACCTCATTGAGACCGGAGGCCTCACATCCTTTGAAAACTCGAGAGGTCCGCGGAGATCAATGCTTCCAAAGGAGACGATGCCTGAATTCTCTTGAAAATGGATAGGAGTCCCAGGATCCCTGTGGCACGTGGAAAGGGACCCTGGGTCTCCCGCCTCACGTGGAGACGCGTCCCAATGGCCATGCCAAGACTCGAGGAGAATCCCGAGGTGTCCCTCGCACCTAGGCAGGAGTCCTGACGTCGCTGAAGAAACACGTGTCTGGAAGGGCCCTCCCCGACGTAACTCGAGAATATACCCCAGGTTCCGGCCGCAACTCGAGAAAAACCATGAGAATTCCCCCTCGCCGCGAGATAAGGCCCGATTCCCCTGCACTGCATGCACAGCAATTCCGTGTTCCACATCAAACATGAAAGGAGCCTTGATTTCCTTGATGGCACTCCAGAGAACACCCAAGATCACTGTCTCAAGTCTAGAGGGATCCTCAGGTCACTGTAGCAACACGAAAGGGCTCCGTGGACTCCAAATTAATTCGAGATGAGAGCTTCGTCCCTGGCTTCGACTCAAGTGGAATACCCACTTTCCATAAGCACCTCAAGAGGAGGCTTCTCTCAGCTACAGGTATGTGAGAGGGACCCTGAGTTTGTGGCCTCAAGTGGAATGGACACCGAGATGCTCGGACTCGAAGAAAGGCCGGATATCCCGGCAGTGAATTGAATACAGGCTCGTCTTGCATCTCCCACGACGAAGGGATGTCTGAATACTCTGGGGAGACCACAGAGAAACACCTAGTTCTCCGCCTCATCGCGACCGGAGGCCTCACGTCCTTTGAAAACTCGAGAGGTCCGCGGAGATCAATGCTTCCAAAGGAGACGATGCCAGACTCCTCTTGAAAATGGATAGGAGTCCCAGGATCTCTGTGGCACGTGGAAAGGGACCCTGGGTCTCCCGCCTCACGTGGAGACGCGTCCCAATGGCCATGCCAAGACTCGAGGAGAATCATGAGGTGTCCCTCGTACTTAGGCATGAGTCCTGACGTCGCTGAACAAACACGTGTCTGGAAGGGCCCTCCCCGTCATAACTCGAGAATATACCCCAGGTTCCGGCCGCAAATCGAGAAAAACCATGAGACTTCCCCCTCGCCGCGAGATGAGGCCCGATTCCGCTGCACTGCGTGCAGAGCAATTCCGTGTTCCACATCAAACATGAAAGGAGCCTTGATTTCCTTGATGGCACTCCAGAAAACACCCAAGATCACTGTCTCAAGTCTAGAGGGATCCTGAGGTCACTGTAGCAACACGAAAGGGCTCCGTGGACCCCAAATCAACTGGAGATGAGAGCTTCGTCCCTGGCTTCACTCAAGAGGAATACCCACTTTCCACAAGCACTTCAAGAGGAGGCTTCTCTCAGCTACCGGTATGTGAGAGCGACCCTGAATTTGAGGCCTCAAGTGGAATGGACACCGAGACGCTCTGACTCGAAGGAAGGCCGGATGTCCCTGCAGTGAATTGAATGCAGGCTCGTCTTGCATCTCCCACGACGAAGGGATGTCTGAATCCCCTGTGGAGACCACAGAGAAAGACCTAGTTCTCCGCCTCATCGCGACCGGAGGCCTCACGTGCTTTGAAAACTCGAGAGGTCCGCGGAGATCAATGCTTCCAAAGGAGACGATGCCTGACTCCTCTTTAAATGGATAGGAGTCCCAGGATCCCTGTCCACGTGGAAAGGGACCCTGGGTCTCCCGCCTCACGTGGAGACGCGCCCCAATGGCCATGCCAATACTCGAGGAGAATCCCAAGGTGTCCCTCCCACCTAGGCAGGAGTCCTGACGTTGCTGAACAAACACGTGTCTGGAAGGGCCCTCCCCGTCGTAACTCGAGAATATACCCCAGGTTCCGGTCGCAACTCGAGAAAAACCATGAGACTTCCCCCTCGCCGAGAGATGAGGCCCGATTCCCCTGCACTGCGTGCAGAGCAATTCCGTGTTCCACATCAAACATGAAAGGAGCCTTGATTTCCTTGATGGCACTCCAGAGAACACCCAAGATCACTGTCTCAAGTCTAGAGGGATCCTGAGGTCACTGTAGCAACACGAAAGGGCTCCGTGGACCCCAAATCAACTCGAGATGAGAGCTTCGTCCCTGGCTTCGACTCAAGAGGAATACCCACTTTCCACAAGCACCTCAAGAGGAGGCTTCTCTCAGCTACAGGTATGTAAGAGGGACCCTGAGTTTGTGGCCTAAAGTGGAATGGACACCGAGATGCTCAGACTCGAAGGAAGGCCGGATATCCCAGCAGTGAATTGAATGCAGGCTCGTCTTGCATCTCCCACGACGAAGGGATGACTGAATCCCCTGTGGAGACCACAGAGAAAGACCTAGTTCTCCGCCTCATCGCCACCGGAGGCCTCACGTCCTTTGAAAATTCGAGAGGTCCGCGGAGATCAATGCTTCCAAAGGAGAGGATGCCTGACTCCTCTTGAAAATGGATAGGAGTCCCAGGATCCCTGTGGCCGGTGGAAAGGGACCCTGGGTCTACCGCCTCACGTGGAGACTCGTCCCAATTGCCATGCAAGACTTGTGGAGAATCCCGAGGTGTCCCTCGAACCTAGGCAGGAGTCCTGACGTCGCTGAACAAACACGTGTCTGGAAGGGCCCTCCCCGTCGTTACTCGAGAATATTCCCCATGTTCACGCCGAAACTCGAGAAAAACCATGAGACTTCCCCCTCGCCGCGAGATGAGGCCCGATTCCCCGGCACTGCGTGCAGAGCAATTCCGTGTTACACATCAAACATGAAAGGAGCCTTGATTTCCTTGATGGCACTCCAGAGAACACCCAAGATCACTGTCTCAAGTCTAGAGGGATCCTGAGTTCAATGTAGCAAGACGAAAGTGCTCCGTGGACCCCAAATCAACTCGAGATGAGAGCTTCGTCCCTGGCTTCGACTCAAGAGGAATACCCACGTTCCACAACACCTAAAGAGGAGTCTTCTCTCAGCTACAAGTATGTGAGAGGGACCCTGAGTTTGTGGCCTCAAGTGGAATGGACACCGAGATGCTCGGACTCGAAGGAAGGCCGGATATCCCTGCAGTGAATTGAATGCAGGCTCGTCTTGCATCTTCCACGACGAAGGGATGTCTGAATCCCCTGTGGAGACCACAGAGAAAGACCTAGTTCTCCTCCTCATCGCGACCGGAGGTCTCACGTTCTTTGAAAAATCGAGAGGTCCGCGGAGATCAATGCTTCCAAAGGAGACGATGCCTGACTCCTCTTTAAATGGATAGGAGTCCCAGGATCCCTGTCGCACGTGGAAAGGGACCCTGGGTCTCCCGGCTCACGTGGAGACGCGTCCCAATGGCCATGCCAAGACTCGAGGAGAATCCCGAGGTGTCCCTCGCACCTAGGCAGGAGTCCTGACGTCGCTGAACACACAAGTGTCTGGAAGGGCCCTCCCCGTCATAACTCGAGAATATACCACAGGTTCCGGCCGCAACTCGAGAAAAACAATGAGACTTCCCCCTCGCCGAGAGATGAGGGCCGATTCCACTGCACTGCGTTCAGAGCAATTCCGTGTTCCACATCAAACATGAAAGGAGCCTTGATTTCCTTGATGGCACTCCAGAGAAGAGCCAAGATCACTGTCTCAAGTCTAGAGGGATCCTGAGGTCACTGTAGCAACAAGAAAGTGCTCCGTGGACCCCAAATCAACTCGAGATGAGAGCTTCCTCCCTGGCTTCGACTCAAGAGGGAATACCCACTTTCCATAAGCACCTCAAGAGGAGGCTTCTCTCAGCTACAGGTATGTGAGAGGGACCCTGAGTTTGTGGCCTCAAGTGGAATGGACACCGAGATGCTCTGACTCGAAGGAAGGCCGGATATCCTTTCAGTGAATTGAATGCAGGCTCGTCTTGCATCTCCCACGACGAAGGGATGTCTGAATCCCCTGTGGAGCCCACAGAGAAAGACCTAGTTCTCCACCTCATCGCGACCGGAGGCCTCTCGTCCTTTGAAAACTCGAGAGGTCCGTGGAGATCAATGCTTCCAAAGGAGACGATGCCTGACTCCTCTTGAAAATGGATAGGAGTCCCAGGATCCCTGTGGCACGTGGAAAGGGACCCTGGGTCTCCCGCCTCACGTGGAGACGCGTCCCAATGGCCATGCCAAGACTCGAGGAGAATCCCGAGGTGTCCCTCGCACCTAGGCAGGAGTCCTGACGTCGCTGAAGAAACACGTGTCTGGAAGGGCCCTCCCCGACGTAACTCGAGAATATACCCCAGGTTCCGGCCGCAACTCGAGAAAAACCATGAGACTTCCCCCTCGCCGAAAGATGAGGCCCGATTCCCCACCACTGCGTGCAGAGCAATTCCGTGTTCCACATCAAACATGAAAGGAGCCTTGATTTCCTTGATGGCACTCCAGAGAACACCCAAGATCACTGTCTCAAGTCTAGAGGGATCCTGAGGTCACTGTAGCAACACGAAACGGCTCCGTGGACCCCAAATCAACTCGAGATGAGAGCTTCGTCCCTGGCTTCGACTCAAGAGGAATTCCCACTTTCCACAAGCACCTCAAGAGGAGGCTTCTCTCAGCTACAGGTATGTGAGAGGGACCCTGAATTTGTGGCCTCAAGTGGAATGGACTCCGAGATGCTCTGACTCAGAGGCAGGCCAGATATCCCGGCAGTGAATTGAATGCAGGCTCGTCTTGCATCTCCCCCGAGGAAGGGATGTCTGAATCCCCTGTGGAGCCCACAGAGAAAGACCAGTTCTCCACCTCATTGAGACCGGAGGCCTCACATCCTTTGAAAACTCGTGAGGTCCGCGGAGATCAATGCTTCCAAAGGAGACGATGCCTGAATTCTCTTGAAAATGGATAGGAGTCCCAGGATCCCTGTGGCACGTGGAAAGGGACCCTGGGTCTCCCGCCTCACGTGGAGACGCGTCCAAATGGCCATGCCAAGACTCGAGGAGAATCCCGAGATGTCCCTCGCACCTAGGCAGGAGTCCTGACGTCGCTGAAGATACACGTGTCTGGAAGGGCCCTCCCCATCGTAACTCGAGAATATACCCCAGGTTCCGGCCGCAACTCGAGAAAAACCATGAGAATTCCCCCTCGCCGCGAGATAAGGCCCGATTCCCCTGCACTGCATGCACAGCAATTCCGTGTTCCACATCAAACATGAAAGGAGCCTTGATTTCCTTGATGGCACTCCAGAGAACACCCAAGATCACTGTCTCAAGTCTAGAGGGATCCTCAGGTCACTGTAGCAACACGAAAGGGCTCCGTGGACTCCAAATTAATTCGAGATGAGAGCTTCGTCCCTGGCTTCGACTCAAGTGGAATACCCACTTTCCATAAGCACCTCAAGAGGAGGCTTCTCTCAGCTACAGGTATGTGAGAGGGACCCTGAGTTTGTGGCCTCAAGTGGAATGGACACCGAGATGCTCGGACTCGAAGTAAGGCCGGATATCCCGGCAGTGAATTGAATGCAGGCTCGTCTTGCATCTCCCACGACGAAGGGATGTCTGAATACTCTGGGGAGACCACAGAGAAACACCTAGTTCTCCCCCTCATCGCGACCGGAGGCCTCACGTCCTTTGAAAACTCGAGAGGTCCGCGGAGATCAATGCTTCCAAAGGAGACGATGCCAGACTCCTCTTGAAAATGGATAGGAATCCCAGGATCTCTGTGGCACGTGGAAAGGGACCCTGGGTCTCCCGCCTCACGGGGAGACGCGTCCCAATGGCCATGCCAAGACTCGAGGAGAATCATGAGGTGTCCCTCGTACTTAGGCATGAGTCCTGACGTCGCTGAACAAACACGTGTCTGGAAGGGGCCTCCCCGTCGTAACTCGAGAATATACCCCAGGTTCCGGCCGCAAATCGAGAAAAACCATGAGACTTCCCCCTCGCCGCGAGATGAGGCCCGATTCCGCTGCACTACGTGCAGAGCAATTCCGTGTTCCACATCAAACATGAAAGGAGCCTTGATTTCCTTGATGGCACTCCAGAGAACACCCAAGATCACTGTCTCAAGTCTAGAGGGATCCTGAGGTCACTGTAGCAACAAGAAAGGGCTCCGTGGACCCCAAATCAACTCGAGATGAGAGCTCCGTCCCTGGCTTCAACTCAAGAGGAATACCCACTTTCCACAAGCACTTCAAGAGGAGGCTTCTCTCAGCTACCGGTATTTGAGAGCGACCCTGAATTTGAGGCCTCAAGTGGAATGGACACCGAGATGCTCTGACTCGAAGGAAGGCCGGATGTCCCTGCAGTGAATTGAATGCAGGCTCGTCTTGCATCTCCCACGACGAAGGGATGTCTGAATCCCCTGTGGAGACCACAGAGAAAGACCTAGTTCTCCGCCTCATCGCGACCGGAGGCATCACGTCCTTTGAAAACTCGAGAGGTCCGCGGAGATCAATGCTTCCAAAGGAGACGATGCCTGAGTCCTCTTTAAATGGATAGGAGTCCCAGGATCCCTGTCCACGTGGAAAGGGACCCTGGGTCTCCCGCCTCACGTGGAGACGCGTCCCAATGGCCATGCCAAGACTCGAGGAGAATCCCAAGGTGTCCCTCCCACCTAGGCAGGAGTCCTGACGTCGCTGAACAAACACGTGTCTGGAAGGGCCCTCCCCGTCGTAACTCGAGAATATACCCCAGGTTCCGGTCGCAACTCGAGAAAAACCATGAGACTTCCCCCTCGCCGAGAGATGAGGCCCGATTCCCCTGCACTGCGTGCAGAGCAATTCCGTGTTCCACATCAAACATGAAAGGAGCCTTGATTTCCTTGATGGCACTCCAGAGAACACCCAAGATCACTGTCTCAAGTCTAGAGGGATCCTGAGGTCACTGTAGCAACACGAAAGGGCTCCGTGGACCCCAAATCAACTCGAGATGAGAGCTTCGTCCCTGGCTTCGACTCAAGAGGAATACCCACTTTCCACAAGCACCTCAAGAGGAGGCTTCTCTCAGCTACAGGTATGTAAGAGGGACCCTGAGTTTGTGGCCTAAAGTGGAATGGACACCGAGATGCTCAGACTCGAAGGAAGGCCGGATATCCCAGCAGTGAATTGAATGCAGGCTCGTCTTGCATCTCCCACGACGAAGGGATGACTGAATCCCCTGTGGAGACCACAGAGAAAGACCTAGTTCTCCGCCTCATCGCGACCGGAGGCCTCACGTCCTTTGAAAACTCGAGAGGTCCGCGGAGATCAATGCTTCCAAAGGAGACAATGCCAGACTCCTCTTGAAAATGGATAGGAGTCCCAGGATCCCTGTGGCACGTGGAAAGGGACACTGGGTCTCCCGCCTCACGTGGAGACGCGTCCCAATTGCCATACCAAGACTCGAGGAGAATCCCGAGGTGTCCCTCGCACCTAGGCAGGAGTCCTGACGTCGCTGAACAAACACGTGTCTGGAAGGGCCCTCCCCGTCGTAACTCGAGAATATACCCTAGGTTCCGGCCGCAACTCGAGAAAAACTATGAGACTTCCAACTCGCTGCGAAATGAGGCCCGAATCCAATGCACTGCGTGCAGAGCAATTCCGTGTTCCATATCAAACGTGAAAGGAGCCTTGATTTCCTTGATGGCACTCCAGAGAACACCCAAGATCACTGTCTCAAGTCTAGAGGGATCCTCAGGTCACTGTAGCAACACGAAAGGGCTCCGTGGACTCCAAATTAATTCGAGATGAGAGCTTCGTCCCTGGCTTCGACTCAAGTGGAATACCCACTTTCCATAAGCACCTCAAGAGGAGGCTTCTCTCAGCTACAGGTATGTGAGAGGGACCCTGAGTTTGTGGCCTCAAGTGGAATGGACACCGAGATGCTCGGACTCGAAGTAAGGCCGGATATCCCGGCAGTGAATTGAATGCAGGCTCGTCTTGCATCTCCCACGACGAAGGGATGTCTGAATACTCTGGGGAGACCACAGAGAAACACCAATTCTCCCCCTCATCGCGACCGGAGGCCTCACGTCCTTTGAAAACTCGAGAGGTGCGCGGAGATCAATGCTTCCAAAGGAGACGATGCCAGACTCCTCTTGAAAATGGATAGGAATCCCAGGATCTCTGTGGCACGTGGAAAGGGACCCTGGGTCTCCCGCCTCACGTGGAGACGCGTCCCAATGGCCATGCCAAGACTCGAGGAGAATCATGAGGTGTCCCTCGTACTTAGGCATGAGTCCTGACGTCGCTGAACAAACACGTGTCTGGAAGGGCCCTCCCCGTCGTAACTCGAGAATATACCCCAGGTTCCGGCCGCAAATCGAGAAAAACCATGAGACTTCCCCCTCGCCGCGAGATGAGGCCCGATTCCGCTGCACTGCGTGCAGAGCAATTCCGTGTTCCACATCAAACATGAAAGGAGCCTTGATTTCCTTGATGGCACTCCAGAGAACACCCAAGATCACTGTCTCAAGTCTAGAGGGATCCTGAGGTCACTGTAGCAACACGAAAGGGCTCCGTGGACCCCAAATCAACTCGAGATGAGAGCTCCGTCCCTGGCTTCAACTCAAGAGGAATACCCACTTTCCACAAGCACTTCAAGAGGAGGCTTCTCTCAGCTACCGGTATGTGAGAGCGACCCTGAATTTGAGGCCTCAAGTGGAATGGACACCGAGATGCTCTGACTCGAAGGAAGGCCGGATGTCCCTGCAGTGAATTGAATGCAGGCTCGTCTTGCATCTCCCACGACGAAGGGATGTCTGAATCCCCTGTGGAGACCACAGAGAAAGACCTAGTTCTCCGCCTCATCGCGACCGGAGGCCTCACGTCCTTTGAAAACTCGAGAGGTCCGCGGAGATCAATGCTTCCAAAGGAGACGATGCCTGAGTCCTCTTTAAATGGATAGGAGTCCCAGGATCCCTGTCCACGTGGAAAGGGACCCTGGGTCTCCCGCCTCACGTGGAGACGCGTCCCAATGGCCATGCCAAGACTCGAGGAGAATCCCAAGGTGTCCCTCCCACCTAGGCAGGAGTCCTGACGTCGCTGAACAAACACGTGTCTGGAAGGGCCCTCCCCGTCGTAACTCGAGAATATACCCCAGGTTCCGGTCGCAACTCGAGAAAAACCATGAGACTTCCCCCTCGCCGAGAGATGAGGCCCGATTCCCCTGCACTGCGTGCAGAGCAATTCCGTGTTCCACATCAAACATGAAAGGAGCCTTGATTTCCTTGATGGCACTCCAGAGAACACCCAAGATCACTGTCTCAAGTCTAGAGGGATCCTGAGGTCACTGTAGCAACACGAAAGGGCTCCGTGGACCCCAAATCAACTCGAGATGAGAGCTTCGTCCCTGGCTTCGACTCAAGAGGAATACCCACTTTCCACAAGCACCTCAAGAGGAGGCTTCTCTCAGCTACAGGTATGTAAGAGGGACCCTGAGTTTGTGGCCTAAAGTGGAATGGACACCGAGATGCTCAGACTCGAAGGAAGGCCGGATATCCCAGCAGTGAATTGAATGCAGGCTCGTCTTGCATCTCCCACGACGAAGGGATGACTGAATCCCCTGTGGAGACCACAGAGAAAGACCTAGTTCTCCGCCTCATCGCGACCGGAGGCCTCACGTCCTTTGAAAACTCGAGAGGTCCGCGGAGATCAATGCTTCCAAAGGAGACAATGCCAGACTCCTCTTGAAAATGGATAGGAGTCCCAGGATCCCTGTGGCACGTGGAAAGGGACACTGGGTCTCCCGCCTCACGTGGAGACGCGTCCCAATTGCCATACCAAGACTCGAGGAGAATCCCGAGGTGTCCCTCGCACCTAGGCAGGAGTCCTGACGTCGCTGAACAAACACGTGTCTGGAAGGGCCCTCCCCGTCGTAACTCGAGAATATACCCTAGGTTCCGGCCGCAACTCGAGAAAAACTATGAGACTTCCAACTCGCTGCGAAATGAGGCCCGAATCCAATGCACTGCGTGCAGAGCAATTCCGTGTTCCATATCAAACGTGAAAGGAGCCTTGATTTCCTTGATGGCACTCCAGAGAAAACCCAGGATCACTGTGTCAAGTCTAGAAGGATCCTGAGGTCACTGTAGCAACAAGAAAAGGCTCCGTGGACCCCAAATCAACTCGAGATGAGACCTTAGTCCTTGTCTTCGACTCAAGAGGAATATCAACTTTCCACAAGCACCTCAAGAGAAGGCTTCTCTCAGCTACAGGTATGTGAGAGGGACCCTGAATTTGTGGCCTCAAGTGGAATGGACACCGAAATGCTCTGACTCGAAGTAAGGCCGGATATCCCAACAGTGAATTGAATGCAGGCTCGTCTTGCATCTCCCAAGACGAAGGGAGGTCTCAATCCCCTGGGGAGACAACAGAGAAAGACCTAGTTCTCTGCATCATCTCGACCTGAGGCCTCACATCCTTTGAAAACTCGAGTGGTCGGCGGAGATCAATCCTTCCAAAGGAGACGATGCCTGAGTCCTCGTGAAAATGGATAGGAGTCCCAGGATCCTTGTGGCACGTCGAAAGGGACCCTGGGTTTCCCGCCTCATGTGGAGACGCGTCCCAATTTCCATGCCAAGACTCGAAGATAATCCCGAGGTGTCCCTCGCACCTAGGCAGGAGTCCTGACGTCGTTGAACAAACACGTGTCTGGAAGGGCCCTCCCCGTCGTAACTCGAGAATATACCCCAGGTTCCGGCCGCAAGTCGAGAAAAACAGTGAGACTTCCCCCTCGCTGCGAGATGAGGCCCGATTCCCCTGCACTGCGTGCAGAGCAATTCCGTGTTCCACATCAAACTTGAAAGGAGCCTTGATTTCCTTGATGGCACTCCAGACGAAACCCAAGATCAATTTCTCAAGTCTAGAGGGATCCTGAGGTCACTGGAGCAACACGAAAGGCCTCCGTGGACCCCAAATCAACTCGAGATGAGAGCTTCGTCCCTGGCTTCAACTCAAGAGGAATACCCACTTTCCACAAGCACTTCAAGAGGAGGCTTCTCTCAGCTACAGGTATGTGAGAGGGACCCTGAATTTGAGGCCTCAAGTGGAATGGACACCGAGATGCTCTGACTCGAAGTAAGGCCGGATATCCCTGCAGTGCATTGAATGCAGGCTCGTCTTCCATCTCCCAAGACGAAGGGATGTCTGAATCCCCTGTGGAGACCACAGAGAACGACCTAGTCCTCCGCCTCAACGCGACCGGAGGCCTCACATCCTTTGAAAACTCGGGAGGTCCACGGACATCAATGCTTCCAAAGGAGACGATGCCTGACTCCTCTTGAAAATAGGTAGGAGTCCCAGGATCCCTGTGGCACGTTGAAAGGGACCCTGGGTCTCCCGCCTCACGTGGAGACGCGTCCCAATTGCCATGCCAAGACTCGAGGAGAATCTCGAGGTGTCCCTCGCACCAACGCAGGAGTCCTGACGTCGCTGAACAAACACTTGTCTGGAAGGGACCTCCCCGTCGTAACTCGAGAATATACCCCATGTTCCGGCCACAACTCGAGAAAAACCATGAGACTTTCCCCTCGCCGCGAGATGAGGCCTGATTCCCCTGCCCTGCGTGCAGAGCAATTCCGTGTTCCACATCAAACGTGAAAGGAGCCTTGATTTCCTTGATGGCACTCCAGAGAAAACCCAAGATCACTTTCTCAAGTCTAGAGGGATCCTGAAGTCACTGGAGTAACACGAAAGGGATCGGTGGACCCCAAATCAACTCGAGATGAGAGCTTAGTCGCTGGCTTCGACTCAAGAGGAATACCAACTTTCCACAAGCACCTCAAGTTGAGGCTTCTCTCAGCTACAGGTATGTGAGAGGGACCCTGAGTTTGTGGCCTCAAGTGGAATGGACACCGAGATGCTCTGACTCGAAGTAAGGTGGGATATCCCTGCAGTGTATTGAATGCAGGCTCGTCTTGCATCTCCCAAGATGAAGGGATGTCTGAATCCCCTGTGGAGACCACAGAGAAAGACCTCTTTCTCGGCCTCATCGCTACCGGAAGCCTCACATCCTTTGAAAACTCGAGAGGTCCGCGGAGATCAATGCTTCCAAAGGAGACGATGCCTGACTCCTCTTGAAAATGGATAGGAGTCCCAGGATCCCTGTGGCACGTGGAAAGGGACACTGGGTCTCCCGCCTCACGTGGAGACGCGTCCCAATTGCCATACCAAGACTCGAGGAGAATCCCGAGGTGTCCCTCGCACCTAGGCAGGAGTCCTGACGTCGCTGAACAAACACGTGTCTGGAAGGGCCCTCCCCGTCGTAACTCGAGAATATACCCCAGGTTCCGGCCGCAACTCGACAAAAACAGTGAGACTTCCCCCTCGCTGCGAGATGAGGCCCGATTCCCCTGCACTGCGTGCAGAGCAATTCCGTGTTCCACATCAAACTTGAAAGGAGCCTTGATTTCCTTGATGGCACTCCAGACGAAACCCAAGATCAATTTCTCAAGTCTAGAGGGATCCTGAGGTCACTGGAGCAACACGAAAGGCCTCCGTGGACCCCAAATCAACTCGAGATGAGAGCTTAGTCCGTGGCTTGGACTCAAGAGGAATACCAATTTTCCACAAGCACCTCAAGAGGAGTCTTCTCTCAGCTACAGGTATGTGAGAGGGACCCTGAGATTGTGGCCTCAAGTGGAATGGACACCGAGATGCTCTGACTCGATGGAAGGCCGGATATCCCAGCAGTGAATTGAATGCAGGCTCGTCTTGCATCTCCCATGACGAAGGGATGTCTGAATCCCTTGTGGAGACCACAGAGAAAGACCTAGTTCTCTGCCTCATCGCGACCGGAGGCCTCACGTCCTTTGAAACCTCGAGAGGTCTGCGGAGATCAATGCTTCCAAAGAAGACTATGCCTGACTCCTCTTGAAAATGGATAGGAGTCCCAGGATCACTGTGGCACGTGGAAAGGGACCCTGGGTCTCCGGCCTCACGTGGAGACGCGTCCCAATGGCCATGCCAAGACTCGAGGAGAATCCCGAGGTGTCCCTCGCACCTAGGCAGGAGTCCTGACGTCGCTGAACAAACACGTGTCTGGAAGGGCCCTCCCCGTCGTAACTCGAGAATATACCCCAGGTTCCGCCCGCAACTCGAGAAAAACCATGAGACTTCCCCCTCGCCGCTAGATGAGGCCCGATTCCCATGTACTGCGAGCAGAGCAATTCCGTGTTCCCCATCAAACATGAAAGGAGCCTTGATTTCCTTGATGGCACTCCAGAGAACACCCAAGATCACTGTCTCAAGTCTAGAGGGATCCTGGTGTCACTGTAGCAACACAAAAGGGCTCCGTGGACCCCAAATCTATTCGAGATGAGAGCTTCGTCCCTGGCTTCGACTCAAGAGGAATACCCACTTTCCACAAGCACCTCAAGAGGAGGCTTCTCTCAGCTACATGTATGTGAGAGGGACCCTGAGTTTGTGGCCTCAAGTGGAATGGACACCGAGATGCTCTGACTCGAAGGAAGGCCGGATATCCCTGCAGTGAATTGAATGCAGGCTCGTCTTGCATCTCCCATGAGGAAGGGATGTCTGAATGCCCTGTGGAGACCACAGAGAAAGACCTAGTTCTCCGCCTCATCGCGACCGGAGTTCTCACGTCCTTTGAAAACTCGAGATGTCCGCGGAGATCAATGCTTCCAAAGGAGACGATGCCTGACTCCTCTGGAAAATGGATAGGTGTCCCAGGATCCCTGTGGCACATTGAAAGGGACCCTGGATCTCCCGCCTCACGTGGAGACGCGTCCCAATGGCCAAGCCAAGACTCGAGGAGAATCCCGAGGTGTCCCTCACACCTAGGCAGGAGTCCTGACGTCGCTGAAGAAACACGTGTCTGTAAGGGCCCTCCCCGTCGTAATTCGAGAATATACCCCAGGTTCCGGCCGCAACTCGAGAAAAACCATGAGACTTCCCCCTCGCCGCGAGATGAGGCCAGATTCCCCTGCACTGCGTGCAGAGCAATTCCGTGTTCCACATCAAACATGAAAGGAACCTTGATTTCCTTGATGGCACTCCAGTGAACACCCAAGATCACTGTCTCAAGTCTAGAGGGATCCTGAGGTCACTGTAGCAACATGAAAGGGCTCCGTGGACCCCAAATCAACTCGAGATGAGAGCCTCGTCCCTGGCTTCCACTCAAGAGGAATACCCACTTTCCACAAGCACCTCAAGAGGAGGCTTCTCTCAGCTACAGGTATGTGAGAGGGACCCTGATTTTGTGGCCTCAAGTGGAATGGACACCGAGAGGCTCTGAATCGAAGGAAGGCCGGATATCCCTGCAGTGAATTGAATGCAGGCTCGTCTTGCATCTCCCATGACGAAGGGATGTCTGAATGCCCTGTGGAGACCACAGAGAAAGACCTAGTTCTCCGCCTCATCGTGACTGGAGGCCTCACGTCCTTTGAAAACTCGAGAGGTCCGCGGAGACCAATGTTTCCAAAGGAGACGATGCCTGACTCCTCTAGAAAATGGATAGGAGTCCCAGGATCCCTGTGGCACGTGGAAAGGGAACCTGGGTCTCCCGCCTCACGTGGAGACGCGTCTCAATGGCCATGCCAAGACTCGAGGAGAATCCCGAGGTGTCCCTCGCACCTAGGCAGGAGTCCTGACATCGCTGAACAAACACGTGTCTGTAAGGTCCTTCCCTTCCTAACTCGAGAATATACCCCAGGTTCCGGCCGCAACTTGAGAAAAACCATGAGACTTCCCCCTCGCCGGGAGATGAGGTCCGATTCCCCTGCACTGCGTGCAGAGCAATTCCGTGTTCCACATCAAACATGAAAGGAGCCTTGATTTCCTTGATGGCACTCCAGAGAACACCCAAGATCACTGTTTCAAGTCTAGAGGGATCCTGAGGTCACTGTAGCAACAAGAAAGGGCTCCATGGACCACAAATCAACTCGAGATGAGAGCTTCGTCCCAGGCTTCAACTCAAGGGAATACCCACTTTCCACAAGCACGTCAGGAGAAGGCTACTCTCAGCTACAGATATGTGAGAGGGACCCTGAGTTTGTGGCCTCAAGTGGAATGGACACCGAGATGCTCTGACTCGAAGGAAGGCCGGATATCCCTGCAGTGAATTGAAAGCAGGCACTTCTTGCATCTCCCACGACGAAGGGATGTCTGAATCCCCTGTGGAGACCACAGAGAAAGACCTAGTTCTCCGCCTCATCGCGACCAGAGGCCTCACGTCCTTTGAAAACTCGAGAGTTCCCACGAGATCAATGCTTCCTACGGAGACGATGCCTGACTCCTCTTGAAAATGGATAGGAGTCCCAGGATCCCTGTGGCACGTGGAAACGGACACTGGGTCTCCCGCCTCATGAGGAGACGCGTCCCAATGGAAATGCCAAGACTCGAGTAGAATCACGAGGTGTCCCTCGCACCTAGGCAGGGTCCTGAAGTCACTGAACAAACACGTGTCTGGAAGGGCCCTCCCCATCGTAACTCGAGAATATACCCCAGGTTCCGGCCGCAACTCGAGAAAAACCATGAGACTTCCCCCTCACCGCGAGATGAGGCCCGATTCCCCTGCACTGCATGCAGAGCAATTCCGTGTTCCACATCAAACATGAAAGGAGCCTTGATTTCCTTGATGGCACTCCAGAGAACACCCAAGATCTCTGTCTCAAGTCCAGAGGGATCCTGAAGTCACTGCAGCAACACGAAAGGGCTCCGTGGACCCCATATCAACTCGAGATGAGAGCTTCGTCCCTGGCTTCGACTCAAGAGGAATACCCACGTTCCACAGCAGCTCAAGAGCAGGCTTCTCTCAGCTACATGTATGTGAGAGGGACCCTGAGTTTCTGGCCTCAAGTGGAATGGACACCGAGATGCTCTGACTTGGAGGAAGGCCGGATATCCCTGCAGTGAATTGAATGCAGGCTCGTCTTGCATCTCCCACGACGAAGGGGTGTCTGAATACCCTGTGGAGATCACAGAAAAAGACCTAGTTCTCCGCCTCATCGCGACCGGGGGCCTCACGTCCTTTGAAAACTCGAGAGGTCCGACGAGATCAATGCTTCGAACGGAGACGATGCCTGACTCCTCTTGAAAATGGATAGGAGTCCCAGGATCCATGTGGCACGTGGAAAGGGACCCTGGGTCTCCCGCCTCACGTGGAGACGCGTCCCAATGGCCATGCCAAGACTCGAGGAGAATCCCGAGGTGTCCCTCGCACCTAGGCAGGAGTCCTGACGTCGCTGAACAAACACGTGTCTGGAAGGGCCCTCCCCGTCGTAACTCGAGAATATACCCCAGGTTCCGGCCGGAACTCGAGAAAAACCATGAGACTTCCCCCTCGCCGCGAGATGAGGCCCGATTCCCCTGCACTGCGTGCAGAGCAATTCCGTGTTAAACACCAAACATGAAAGGAGCCTTGATTTCCTTGATGGAACTCCAGAGAACACCCAAGATCACTGTCTCAAGTCCAGAGGGATCCTGAGGTCACTGCAGCAACAAAAAAGGGCTCGGTGCACCCCAAATCAACTCGAGATGAGAGCTTCGTCCCTGGCTTCGACTCAAGAGGAACACCCACGTTCCACAAGCACCTCAAGAGGAGGCTTCTCTCAGCTACAGGTATGTGAGAGGGACCCTGAATTTGTAGCCTCAAGTGGAATGGACACCGAGATGCTCTGACTTGGAGGAAGGCCGGATATCCCTGCAGTGAATTGAATGCAGGCTCGTCTTGCATCTCCCAAGACGAAGGGATGTCTGAATCCCCTGTGGAGACCACAGAGAAAGACCTAGTTCTCCGCCTCATCGTACCCGGAGGCCTCACATCCTTTGAATACGCGAGAGGTCTGCGGAGATCAATGCTTCCAAAGGAGACGATGCCTGACTCCTCTGGAAAATGGATAGGTGTCCCAGGATCCCTGTGGCACGTTGAAATGGACCCTGGGTCTCCCGCCTCACGTGGAGACGCGTCCCAATGGACAAGCAAATACTCGAGGAGAATCCCGAGGTGTCCCTCGCACCTAGGCAGGAGTCCTGACGTCGCTGAACAAACACGTGTCTGGAAGGGCCCTCCCCGTCTTAACTCGAGAATATACCCCAGGTTCCGGCCGCAACTCGAGAAAAACCATGAGACTTCCCCCTCGCCGCGAGATGAGGCCCGATTCGCCTGCACTGCATGCAGAGCAATTCCGTGTTCCATATCAAACATGAAAGGAGCCTTGATTTCCTTGATGGCACTCCAGAGAACACCCAAGATCACTGTCTCAATCTAGAGGGATCCTGAGGTCACTGTAGCAACACGAAAGGGCTCCGTGGACCCCAAATCAACTCGAGATGAGAGCTTCGTCCCTGGCTTCGACTCAAGAGGAATACCCACTTTCCACAAGCACCTCAAGAGGAGGCTTCTCTCAGCTACAGGTATGTGAGAGGGACCCTGAGTTTGTGGCCTCAAGTGGAATGGACACCGAGATGCTCTGACTCGAAGTAAGGCCGGATATCCCTGCAGTGAATTGAATGCAGGCTCGTCTTGCATCTCCCATGACGAAGGGATGTCTGAATCCCCTGTGGAGACCACAGAGAAAGACCTAGTTCTCCGCCTCATCGCGACCGGAGGCCTCACGTCCTTAGAAAACACAAGAGGTGCGCGGAGATCAATGCTTCCAAAGGAGAAGATGCTTGACTCCTCTTGAAAATGGATATAAGTCCCAGGATCCCTGTGGCACGTGGCAAGGGACCCTGGGTCTCCCGCCTTACGTGGAGACGCGTCCCAATGGCCATGCCAAGACTCGAGGAGAATCCCGAGGTGTCCCTCGCACCTAGGCAGGAGTAACTCGAGAATATACCCTAGGTTCCGGCCGCAAATCGAGAAAAACCATGAGAATTCCCCTCGCCGCGAGATGAGGCCCGATTCCCCTGCACTGCGTGCAGAGCAATTCCGTGTTCCACAACAAACATGAAAGGAGCCTTGATTTCCTTAATGGCACTCCAGAGAACACCCAAGATCACTGTCGCAAGTCGAGAGGGATCCTGAGGTCACTGTAGCAACACGAAAGGGCTCCGTGGACCCCAAATCAACTCGAGATGAGAGCTTCGTCCCTGGCTTCGACCCAAGAGGAATACCCACTTTCCACAAGCACCCCAAGAGGAGGCTTCTCTCAGCTACAGGTATGTGAGAGGGACCCTGATTTTGTGGCCTCAAGTGGAATGCACACCGAGATGCTCTGACTCGAAGGAAGGCCGGATATCCCTGCAGTGAATTGAATGCAGGCTCGTCTTGCATCTCCCACGACGAAGGGATGTCTGAATCCCTTGTGGAGACCACAGAGAAACACCTAGTTCTCCGCCTCATCGCGACCGGAGTTCTCACGTCCTTTGAAAACTCGAGATGTCCGCGGAGATCAATGCTTCCAAAGGAGACGATGCCTGACTCCTCTGGAAAATGGATAGGTGTCCCAGGATCCCTGTGGCACATTGAAAGGGACCCTGGATCTCCCGCCTCACGTGGAGACGCGTCCCAATGGCCAAGCCAAGACTCGAGGAGAATCCCGAGGTGTCCCTCACACCTAGGCAGGAGTCCTGACGTCGCTGAAGAAACACGTGTCTGTAAGGGCCCTCCCCGTCGTAACTCGAGAATATACCCCAGGTTCCGGCCGCAACTCGAGAAAAACCATGAGACTTCCCCCTCGCCGCGAGATGAGGCCAGATTCCCCTGCACTGCGTGCAGAGCAATTCCGTGTTCCACATCAAACATGAAAGGAACCTTGATTTCCTTGATGGCACTCCAGAGAACACCCAAGATCACTGTCTCAAGTCTAGAGGGATCCTGAGGTCACTGTAGCAACATGAAAGGGCTCCGTGGACCCCAAATCAACTCGAGATGAGAGCCTCGTCCCTGGCTTCCACTCAAGAGGAATACCCACTTTCCACAAGCACCTCAAGAGGAGGCTTCTCTCAGCTACAGGTATGTGAGAGGGACCCTGAGTTTGTGGCCTCAAGTGGAATGGACACCGAGAGGCTCTGACTCGAAGGAAGGCCGGATATCCCTGCAGTGAATTGAATGCAGGCTCGTCTTGCATCTCCCACGACGAAGGGATGTCTGAATCCCCTGTGGAGGCCACAGAGAAATACCTAGTTCTCTGCCTCATCGCGACCGGAGGCCTCACGTCCTTTGAAAACTCGAGATGTCCGCGGAGATCAATGCTTCCAAAGTTGACGAATCCTGACTCCTCTTGAAAATGGATAGGTGTCCCAGGATCCCTGTGGCACGCGGAAAGGGACCCTGGGTCTCTCGCCTCACGTGGAGACGCGTCCCAACTGCCATGCCAAGACTCGAGGAGAATCCCGAGATGTCCCTCGCACCTAGACAGGAGTCCTGACGTCGCGGAACAAACACGTGTCTGAAAGGGCCCTCCCCGTCGTAACTCGAGATATACCCCAGGTTCCGGCCGCAACTCGAGAAAAACCATGAGACTTCCCCCTCGCCGCGAGATGAAGCCCATTTCCCCTGCACTGCGTGCAGAGCAATTCCGTGTTCCACATCAAACGTGAAAGGAGCCTTGATTTCCTTGATGGCACTCCAGACAAAACCCAAGATCACTGTCTCAAGTCTAGAGGGATCCTGAGGACACTGGAGCAACACGAAAGGTCTCTGTGGACCCCAAATCAACTCGAGATGAGAGCTTAGTCCCTGGCTTCGACTCAAGAGGAATACCAACTTTCCACAAGCACCTCAAGAGGAGGCTTCTCTCAGCTACAGGTATGTGAGAGTGACCCTGAGTTTGTGGCCTCAAGTGGAATGGACACCGAGATGCTCTGACTCGAAGTAAGGCCGCATATCCCTGCAGTGAATTGAATGCAGGCTCGTCTTGAATCTCCCAAGACGAAGGGATGTCTGAATCCCCTGTGGAGACCACAGAGAAAGACCTAGTTCTCCGCCGCATCGCGACCTGAGGAATCACATCCTTTGAAAACTCGAGAGGTCCGCGGAGATCAATGCTTCCTATGTAGATGATGCCTGACTCCTCTTGAAAATGGATAGGAGTCCCAGGATCCCTGTGGCACGTAGAAAGGGACCCTGGGTCTCCCGCCTCACGTGGAGACGCGTCCCAATTGCCATGCCAAGATTCGAGGAGAATTCCGAGGTTTCCCTCGCACCTAGACAAGAGTCCTGACATCGCGGAACAAACACGTGTCTGGAAAGGCCCTCCCCGTCGTAACTCGAGAATATACCCCAGGTTCCGGCCGCAACTCGAGAAAAACAATGAGACTTCCCCCTCGCCACGAGATGAGGCCCGATTCCCCTGCACTGCATGCAGAGGAATTCCGTGTTCCACATCAAACGTGAAAGGAGCCTTGATTTCCTTGATGGCACTCCAGAGAAAACCCAAAGTCACTGTCTCAAGTCTAGAGGGATCCTGAGGTCAGTGAAGCAACACGAAAAGGCTCCGTGGACCCCAAATCAACTCGAGATGAGAGCTTAGTTTCTGGCTTCGACACAAGAGGAATACCAACTTTAAACAAGCACTTCAAGAGAAGGCTTCTCTCAGCTACAGGTATGTGAGAGGGACCCTGAGTTTGTGGCCTCAAGTGGAATGGACACCGAGATGCTCTGACTCGAAGGAAGGCCGGATGTCCCTACAGTGAATTGAATGCAGGCTCGTCTTGCATCTCTCACGAAGAAGGGATGTCTGAATCCCCTGTGGAGACCAAGGAGAAAGACCTAGTTCTCTGCCTCATCGCGACCGGAGGCCTCACGTCCTTTGAAAACTCGAGAGGTCCGCGGAGATCAATGCTTCCAAAGGAGATGATGCCTGAATCCTCTTGAAAATGGATAGGAGTCCCAGGATCCCTGTGGCACCTGGAAAGGGATCCTGGGTCTCCCGCCTCATGTGGAGACGCGTCCCAATGGCCATGCCAAGACTCGAGGAGAATCCCGAGGAGTCCATCGCACCTAGGCAGGAGTCCTGACGTCGCTGAACAAACACGTGTCTGGAAAGGCCCTTCCGGTCGTAACTCGTGAGTGTACCCCAGGTTCCGGCCGCAACTCGAGAAAAACCATGAGACTTCCCCCTCGCCGCGAGAAGAGGCCCGATTCCCCTGAACTGCGTGCAGAGCAACTCCGTGTTCTAAATCAAACGTGAAATGAGACTTGATTTCCTTGATGGCACTCCAGAGAACACCCAAGATCACTGTCTCAAGTCTAGAGGGATCCTGAGGTCACTGTAGCAACACGAAAGGGCTCCATGGACGCCAAATCAACTCGAGATGAGAGCTTCGTCCCTGGCTTCGACTCAAGAGGAATACCCACTTTCCACAAGCACCTCAAGAGGAGGCTTCTCTCAGCTACAGGTATGTGAGAGGGACCCTGAGTTTGTGGCCTCAAGTGGAATGGACACCGAGATGCTCTGACTCTAAGGAAGGCCGGATATCCCGGCAGTGAATTGAATGCAGGCCTCTTTTGCATCTCCCACGACTAGGGATGTCTGAATCCCCTGTGGAGACCACAGAGAAAGACCTAGTTCTCCGCCTCATGGCGATCGGAGGCCTCACGTCCTTTGAAAACTCGAGAGGTCCGCAGAGATCAATGCTTCCAAAGGAGACGATGCCTGACTTCTCTTGAAAATGGATAGGAGTCCCAGGATCCCTGTGGCACGTGGAAAGGGACCCTGAGTCTCCCGCCTCACGTGGAGACGCGTCCCAATGGCCATGCCAAGACTCGAGGAGAATCCCGAGGTGTCCCTCGCACCTAGGCAGGAGTCCTGACGTCGCTGAACAAACACGTGTCTGGAAGGGCCCTCCCCGTCGTAACTCGAGAATATACCCCAGGTTCCGGCCGCAACTCAAGAAAAACCATGAGACTTCCCCCTCGCAGCGATATGAGGCCCGATTCCCCTGCACTGCGTGCAGAGCAATTCCATGTTCCACATCAAATATGAAAGGAGCCTTGATTTCCTTGATGGCACTCCAGAGAACACCCAAGATCACTGTCTCATGTCTAGAGCGATCCTGAGGTCACTGTAGCAACACGAAAGGGCTCCGTGGACCCCAAATCAACTCGAGATGAGAGCTTCATCCCTGGCTTCGACTCAGGAGGTATACCCACTTTCCACAAGCACCTCAACACGAGGCTTCTCTCAGCTACAGGTATGTGAGAGGGACCCTGAGTTTGTGGCCTCAAGTGGAATGGACACCGAGATGCTCTGACTCGAAGGAAGGCCGGATATCCCTGCAGTGAATTGAATGCAGGCTCGTCTTTTTCTCCCACGACGTAGGGATGCCTCAATCACCTGTGGAGACCAAGGAGAAAGACCTAGTTCTCCGCCTCATCGCGACCGGAGGCCTCACGTCCTTTGAAAACTCAAGAGGTCCGCGGAGATCAATGCTTCCAAAGGAGACGATGCCTGACTCCGCTTGAAAATGGATAGGAGTCCCAGGATCCCTGTGGCACGTGGAAAGGGACCCTGGGTCTCCCGCCTCATGTGGAGACGAGTCCCAATCGCCATGCCAAGACTCGAGGAGAATCCCGAGGTGTCCCTCGCACCTAGGCAGGAGTCATGACGTCGTTGAACAAACACGTGTCTGGAAGGGCCCTCCCCGTCGTAACTCGAGAATATACCCCAGGTTCCGGCCGCAACTCGAGAAAAACCTTGAGACTTCCCCCTAGCCGCGAGATGAGGCCCGATTCCCCTGCACTGCGTGCAGAGCAATTCCGTGTTCCACATCAAACATGAAAGGAGCCTTGATTTCCTTGATGGCACTACAGAGAACACCCAAGATCACTGTCTCAAATCTAGAGGGATCCTGAGGTCTCTGTAGCAACACGAAAGGGCTCCGTGGACCCCAAGTCAACTCGAGATGCGAGCTTCGTCCCTGGCTTCGATTGAAGAGGAATACCCACTTTCCACAAGCACCTCAAGAGGAGGCTTCTCTCAGCTACAGGTATGTGAGAGTGACCCTGAGTTTGTGGCCTCAAGTGGAATGGACACCGAGATGCTCTGACTCGAAAGAAGGCCGGATATCCCTGCAGTGAATTGAATGCAGGCTCATCTTGCATCTCCCACGACGAAAGGATGTCTGAATCCCCTGTGGAGACCAAGGAGAAAGACCTAGTTCTCCGCCTCATCGCGACCGAAGGCCTCACGTCCTTTAAAAACTCGAGAGGTCCGCGGAGATCAATGCTTCCAAAGGAGACGATGCCTGACTCCTCTTGAAAATGGATAGGAGTCCCAGGATCCCTGTGGCACGTGGAAAGGGACCCTGGGTCTCCCGCCTCACGTGGAGACTCGTCCCAATGGCCATCCCAAGACTCCAGGAGGATCCCGAGGTGTCCCTCGCACCTATGCAGGAGTCCTGACGTCGCTGAACAAACACGTGTCTGGAAGGTCCCTCCCCGTCGTAACTCGAGAATATACCCCAGGTTCCGGCCGCAGCTCGAGAAAAACCATGAGACTTCCCCCTCGCCGCGAGATGAGGCCCGATTCCCCTGCACTGCGTGCACAGCAATTCCGTGTTCCACGTCAAACATGAAAGGATCCTTGATTTCCTTGATGGCACTCCAGAGAACACCCAAGATCACTGTCTCAAGTCTAGCGGGATCCTGAGGTCACTGTAGCAACACGAAAGGGCTCCGTGGACCCCAAATGAACTCGAGATGAGAGCTTCGTGCCTGGCTTCGACTCAAGAGGAAAACCCACTTTCCACAAGCACCTCAAGAGGAGGCTTCTCTCAGCTACAGGTATGTGAGAGGGACCCTGAGTTTGTGGCCTCAAGTGGAATGGACACCGAGATGCTCTGACTCGAAGGAAGGCCAGATATCCCTGCAGTGAATTGAATGCAGGCCTCTTTTGCATCTCCCACGACGAAGGGATGTCTGAATCCACTGTGGAGACCACAGAGAAAGACCTAGTTCTCCGCCTCATCGCGATCGGAGGCCTCACGTCCTTTGAAAACTCGAGAGGTCCGCGGAGATCAATGCTTCCAAAGGAGACGATGCCTGACTCCTCTTGAAAATGGATAGGAGTCCCAGGATCCCTGTGGCACGTGGAAAGGGACCCTGGGTCTCCCGCCTCACGTGGAGACGCGTCCCAATTGCCATGCCAAGACTCGAGGAGAATCCCGAGGTGTCCCTCGCACCTAGGCAGGAGTCCTGACGTCGCTGAACAAACACGTGTCTGGAAGGGCCCTCCCCGTCGTAACTCGAGTATATACCCCAGGTTCCGGCCGCAACTCGAGAAAAACCATGAGATATCCCCCTCGCCTCGAGATGAGGCCCGATTCCCCTGCACTGCGTGCAGAGAAATTCCGTGTTCCACATCAAACATGAAAGGAGCCTTGATTTCTTTGATGGCACTCCAGAGAACACCCAAGATCACTGTCTCAAGTCTAGAGGGATCCTGAGGTCACTGGAGCAACACGAAAGGGCTCCATGGACCCCAAATCAACTCGAGATGAGAGCTTAGTCCCTGGCTTTGACTCAAGAGGAATACCAACTTTCCACAAGCACCTCCAGAGGAGGCTTCTCTCAGCTACAGGTATGTGAGATGGACCCTGAGTTTGTGGCTCAAGTGGAATGGACACCGAGATGCTCTGACTCGAAGTAAGGCCGGATATCCCTGCAGTGAATTGAATGCAGGCTCGTCTTGCATCTCCCAAGAAGAAGGGATGTCTGAATCCCCTGTGGAGACCACAGAGAAAGACCTAGTTCTCCGCCTCATCGCGACCGGAGGCCTCACATCCTTTGAAAACTCGAGAGGTCCGCGGAGATCAATGCTTCCAAAGGAGACGATGCCTGACTCCTCTTGAAAATGGATAGGAGTCCCAGGATCCCTGTGGCACGTGGAAAGGGACCCTGGGTCTCCCGCCTCACGTGGAGACGCGTCCCCAATGCCATGCCAAGATTCGAGGAGAATCCTGAGGTGTCCCTCGCACCTAGGCAGGAGTCCTGACGTCGCTGAACAAACACGTGTCTGGAGGGGCCCTCCCCGTCGTAACTCGAGAATATACCCCAGGTTCCGGCCGCAACTCGAGAAAAACCGGGAAACTTCCCCCTCGCCGCGAGATGAGGCCCGATTCCCCTGCACTGCGTGCAGAGCAATTCCATGTTCCACATCAAACCTGAAAGGAGCCTTGATTTGCTTGATGGCACTTCAGAGAAGTCCCAAGATCACTGTCTCAAGTCTAGAGGGATCCTGAGGTCACCGGAGCAACACGAAAGGGCTCCGTATCCCCAAATCAACTCGAGATGAGAGCTTAGTCCCTGGCTTCGACTCAAGAGGAATACCAACTTTCCACAAGCACCTCAAGAGGAGGCTTCTTTCAGCTACAGGTATGTGAGAGGGACCCTGAGTTTGCGGCCTCAAGTGGAATGGACACCGAGATGCTCTGACTCGAAGTAAGGCCGGATATCCCTGCAGTGAAGTGAATGCAGGCTCGTCTTGCATCTCCCAAGACGAAGGGATGTCTGAATCCCCTGTGGAGACCACAGAGAAAGACCTAGTTCTCCACCTCATCGCGACCGAAGGCCTCACATCCTTTGAAAACTCGAGAGGTCCGCGGAGATCAATGCTTCCAAAGGAGACGATGCCTGACTCCTCTTGAAAATGGATAGGAGTCCCAGGATCCCTGTGGCACGTGCAAAGGGACCCTGGGTCTCCCGCCTCACGTGGAGATGTGACCCAAGTGCCATGCCAAGATTCGAGGAGAATCCCGAGTTGTCCCTCGCACCTAGGCAGGAGTCCTGACGTCGCTGAACAAACACGTGTCTGGAGGGGCCCTCCCCGTCGTAACTCGAGAATATGCCCCATGTTCCGGCCGCAACTCGAGAGAAACCATGAGACTTCCCTCTCGCCGCGAGATGAGGCCCGATACCCTAGCACTGCATGCAGAGCAATTCCGTGTTCCACATCAAACGTGACAGGAGCCTTGATTTCCTTGATGGCACTCCAGAGAAAACCAAAGATCACTGTCTCAAGTCTAGAGGGATCCTGAGTTCACTGGAGCAACAGGAAAGGGCTCCGTGGACCCCAAATCAACTCGAGATGAGAGCTTAGTCCCTGGCTTCGACTCAAGAGGAATACCAAGTTTCCACAAGCACCTCAAGAGGAGGCTTCTCTCAGCAACAGGTATGTGAGAGGGACCCTGAGTTTGTGGCCTCAAGTGGAATGGACAGCGAGATGCTCTGACTCGAAGTAAGGCCGGATATCCTTGCAGTGAATTGAGTGAAGGCTTGTCTTGCCTCTCCCAAGACGAAGGGATGTCTTAATCCCCTGGGGAGACCACAGAGAAAGACCTAGTCCTCCGCCTCAATGCGACCGGAGGCCTCACATCCTTTGAAAACTCGAGAGGTCCGGGGATATCAATGCTTCCAAAGGAGACGATGCCTGACTCCTCTTGAAAATGGATAGGGGTCCCAGGATCCCTGTGGCACGTGGAAAGGGACACTGGGTCTCCCACCTCACGTGGAGTCGCGTCCCAATTTCCATGCCAAGACTCGAGGAGAATTCCGAGGTGTCCCTCGCACCTAGGCAGGAGTCCTGACTTCGCTGAACAAACACGTGTCTGGAAGGGCCCTCCCCCTCGTAACTCGAGAATATACCCCAGGTTCCGGCCGCAACTCGATAAAAACCATGAGTCTTCCCCCTCACCCCGAGATGAGGCCTGATTCCCCTGCACTGCGTGCAGAGCAATTGCGTGTTCCACATCAAAGGTGAAAGGAGCCTTGATTTCCTTGATGGCACTCCAGAGAAAACCCATGATCACTGTCTCAAGTCTAGAGGGATCCTGAGGTCACAGGAGCAATATGAAAGGGGTCTGTAGACCCCAAATCAACTCGAGATGAGAGCTTTGTCACTGGCTTCGACTCAAGAGGAATACCCACTTTCCACAAGCACCTCAAGAGTAGGCTTCTCTCAGCTACAGGTATGTGAGAGGGACCCTGAGTTTGTGGCCTCAAATGGAATGGACACCGAGATGCTCTGACTCGAAGGAAGGCCGGATATCCCTGCAGTGAATTGAATGCAGGCTCGTCTTGCATCTCCCACGACGAAGGGATGTCTGAATCCCCTGTGGAGACCACAGAGAAAGACCTAGTTCTCCGCCTCATCGCGACCGGAGGCCTCACGTCCTTTGAAAACTCGAGAGGTCCGCGGTCATCAATGCTTCCAGAGGAGACGATGCCTGACTCCTCTTGAAAATGGATAGGAGTCCCAGGATGCATGTGGCACGTGGAAAGGGACCCTGGGTCTCCCGCTTCAAAAGCTTCAAAAGGTGTGAAAAATATGAAGAGCTTCAAAAAGTGTAAAATATATGAGGAGCATGAAACGGTATGAAAAATAGGAGGAGCATGAAAGATGTTGAAATACATGAAGAGATTGAAATGGTGTGAAAAATATGAAGAGCTTCAAAAGGTGTGAAAAATATGAAGAGCTTCAAAAGGTGTGAAAAATATGAGGAGCATGAAGTGGTGTTCAAAAACATGTAGAGCTTGAAAAGGTGTGAAATATACGAAGAGCTTCAAAAGGTGTGAAAAATACGAGGAGCATGAAGTGGTGTTGAAGATTATGAAGAGCCTGAAAAGAGTGAAATATATGAAGAGTTTCAAAAGGTGTCAAAAGTATGAGGAGCTTGAAATGGTGTTCAAAAACATGAAGAGCCTGAGAAGGTGTGAAAACTATGAAGAGCTTCAAAAGGTGTCAAAAGTATGAGGAGCATGAAACGGTCTGAAAAACAGAAGGAGCATGAAACGGTGTTGAAAAACATGAAGAGCCTGAAAAGAGTGAAATATATGAAGAGTTTCAAAAGGTGTCAAAAGTATGAGGAGCTTGAAAAGGTGTTCAAAAACATGAAGAGCCTGAGAAGGTGTGAAAACTATGAAGAGCTTCAAAAGGTGTCAAAAGTATGAGGAGCTTGAAAAGGTGTTCAAAAACATGAAGAGCCTGAGAAGGTGTGAAAACTATGAAGAGCTTCAATAGGTGTCAAAAGTGTGAGAAGCTTGAAAAGGTGTTCAAAAACGTGAAGAGCCTGAGAAGGTGTGAAATATATGAAGAGCTTCAAAAGGTGTCAAAAGTATGAGGAGCTTGAAAAGGTGTTGAAAAACATGAAGAGCCTGAAAAGGTGTGAAAACTATGAAGAGCTTCAAAAGGTGTCAAAAGTATGAGGAGCTTGAAAGGGTGTTCAAAAACATGAAGAGCCTGAGAAGGTGTGCAAAATATGAGGAGCTTAAAAAGGTGTCTAAAATATGACGAGCTTAAAAAGGTGTTCAAAAACATGAAGAGCATGAAAATGTCTGAAAAAAATGAAGAGCTTAAACGGTGTCAAAAATACGAGGAGCATGAAACGGCCTGAAAAAAAGGAGGAGCATGAAATGGTGTTCAAAAACTTGAAGAGACTGAAAATGTGTGAAAAATATGAAGAGCTTCAAAAGATGTGAAAAATATGAGGAGCATGAAACGGTCTGAAAAATAGAAGTAGCATGAAACGGTGTTGAAAAATATGAAGAGCCTGAAAAGGTGTGAAATATATGAAGAGGTTCAAAAGGTGTCAAAAATATGAGGAGCATGAAACGGTCTGAAAAATAGGAGGAGAATGAAGCGGTGTTGAAAAACATGAAGAGCCTGAAATGAGTGAAATATATGAAGAGTTTCAAAAGGTGTCAAAAATATGAGGAGCATGAAACGGTCTGAAAAATAGGAGGAGCATGAAATGGTGTTCAAAAACATAAAGAGACTGAAAACGTGTGAAAAATATGAAGAGCTTCAAAAGGTGTGAAAAAATGAGGAGCATGAAACGGTGTGAAAAATAGGAGGAGCATGAAACGGTGTGAAAAATAGGAGGAGCATGAAAGGTGTTGAAAAACATGAAGAGCCTGAAAATGTGTGAAAAATATGAAGAGCTTCAAAAGGTGTGAAAAATATGAGGAGCATGAAGTGGTGTTCAAAAACATGTAGAGCTTGAAAAGGTGTGAAATATACGAAGAGCTTCAAAAGGTGTGAAAAATACGAGGAGCATTAAGTGGTGTTGAAAAATTTGAAGAGCCTGAAAAGAGTGAAATATATGAAGACTTTCAAAAGGTGTCAAAAATATGAGGAGAATGAAACGGTCTGAAAAAAAGGAGGAGCATGAAGCGGTGTTGAAAAACATGAAGAGCCTGAAAAGGTGTGAAAACTATGAAGAGCTTCAAAAGGTGTCAAAATTATGAGGAGCTTGAAAATGTGTTCAAAAACATGAAAAGCCTGAGAAGGTGTGAAAAATATGAAGAGCTTAAAAAGGTGTCAAAAATATGGGAATCATGAAACGGTGTAAAAAATAGGAGGAGCATGAAGCGGTGTTCAAAAACATGAAGAGCCTGAAAAGGTGTGAAAAATATGCAGGGTTTCAAAAGGTGTAAAATATATGAGGCCCATGAAACGGACTGAAAAATAAGAGGAGCATGAAACGGTGTTCAGAAACATGAAGAGCCTGAAGGAGTGAAAAATATGAAGAGCTTCCAAAAGTGTGAAATACAAGAGGAACACGAAAAGGTCAGAAAAATAGGAGGAGCATGAAGCGGTGTTGAAAAACATGAAGAGCCTGAAAAGGAGTGAAAAATATGAAGAGCTTCAAAAGGTGTCAAAAATATGAGGAGCATGAAACCGTCTGAACAATAGGGGGAGCATGAAGCGGTGTTCAAAAACATGAAGAGCCTGAAAAGATGTGAAAAATATGAAGAGCTTCAAAAGGTGTCAAAAATATGAGGAGCATGAAACCGTCTGAAAAATAGGGGGAGCATGAAGCAGTGTTCAAAAAAATATGAAGAGCCTGAAAAGTTGTGAAAAATATGAAGAGCTTCAAAAGGTGTGAAATTCATGAGGAGGATGAATCGGTCTGAAAAATAGGAGGAGCATGAAGCGGTGTTCAAAAACATGAAGAGCCTGAAATGGTGTGAAAAATATGAAGAGCTTCAAAAGGTGTGAAAATTATGAGGAGCACGAAACGGTCTGAAAATTAGGAGGATCTTGAAGCGGTGTTGAAAATCATGAAGAGCCTGACAAAGTGTGAAAAATATGTAGAGCTTCAAAAGGTGTGAAAAATATGAAGAGCTTCAAAAGGTGTCAAAAATGAGATGAGCATGAAACGATCTGAAAAATAGGAGGAGCATGAAGCGGTGTTGAAAATCATGAGGAGCCTGAAAACGTGTGAAAAATATGAAGAGCTTCAAAAGGTGTGAATTATATGAAGAGTTTCAAAAGGTGTCAAAAATATGAGGAGCGTGAAACGGTCTGCAAAATAGGAGGAGCATGAAGCGGTGTTGAAAAACATGAAGAGCCTTAAAAGGTGTGAAAAATATGAAGAGGTTCAAAAGGTGTTAAATACATGAAGAGTTTCAAAAGGTGTCAAAAATATGAGGAGCATGAAACGGTCTGAAAGATAGGAGGAGCATGAAGTGGTGTTGAAAAACATGAAGAGCCTGAAAAGGTGTGAAAAATATGAAGAGCTTCAAAAGTTGTGAAATACATGAGGAGAATGAATCGGTCTGAAAAATAGGAGGAGCATGAAGACGTGTTCAAAAACATGAAGAGCCTGAGAAGGTGTGAAATATATGAAGAGCTTCAAAAGCTGTCAAAAATATGAGGAGCATGAAACATTCTGAAAAATAGTAGGAAAATGAAATGGGGTTCAAAACCCTGAAGAGCCTAAAAAGGTGTGAAAAATATAAAGAGCTTCAAAAGGTGTGAAACGCCTGAGGAGCATTAAACGGTCTGAAAAATAGGAGGAGCATGAAGCGTTGATGAAAAACATGAAGAGCCTGAAAATGTGTGAAAAATATGAACAGCTTCAAAAGTTGTCAAAAATATGAGGAGCATGAACGGTCTGAAAAATAGGAGGAGCATGAAGCGGTCTTGAAAACATTACGAGCCTGAAACGGTGTGAAAAATATGAAGAGCTTCAAAATGTTTCAAAAATATGAGGAGTATGAACGGTCTGAAAAATAGGAGGAGCATGAAGCGGTGTTGAAAACATGAAGAGCTTCAAAAGGTGTGAAAAATATGAAGAGCTTCAAAAGGTGTGAAATACATGAGGAGGATGAATCGGTCTGAACAACAGGAGGAGCATGAAGCGGTGTTCAAGAACATGAAGAGCCTGAAAAGGTGTGAAAAATATGAAGAGCTTCAAAAGGTGAGAAAATTATGAGGAGCACGAAACCGTCTGAAAAATAGGAGGATCATGAAGCAGTGTTGAAAAACATGTAGAGACTGAAAATGTGTGAAATATATGAAGAGCTTCAAAATGTGTCAAAAATATGAGGAGCAGGAAACGGTCTGAAAAATATTAGGAGCATGAAACGGTGTTCAAAACCCTGAAGAGCCTAAAAAGGTGTTAAAAATATAAAGAGCTTCAAAAGGTGTGAAATGCATGAGGAGCATTAAACGGTCTGAAAAATAGGAGGAGCATGAAGCGGTGTTGAAAATCATGAAGAGACTGAAAACGTTTGAAAAATATGAAGAGCTTCAAAAGGTGTCAAAAATGAGATGAGCAAGAAACGGTCTGAATAATAGGAGGAACATGAAGTGGTGTTGAAAATCATGAAGAGCTGAAAAGGTGTGAAATATATGAAGAATTTCAAAAGGTGTCAAAAATATGAGGAGCATGAAACGGTCTGAAAAATAGGAGGATCATAAAGCGGTGTTCAAAAACATGAAGAGCCTGAAAAGGTGTGAAAAATATGAAGAGCTTCAAAAGGTGTGAAAAAAATGAAGATCTTAAAAGGTGTGAAAATTATGAATAGCACGAAACGGTCTGAAAAATAGGAGGATCATGAAGCGGTGTTCAAAAACATGAAGAGCCTGAAAAGGTGTGAAAAATATGAAGAGCTTAAAAGGTGTGAAAATTGTGAATAGCACGAAACGGTCTGAAAAATAGGAGGATCATGAAGCGGTGTTGAAAAACATGAAGAGCCTGAAAATGTGTGAAAAATATGAAGAGCTTCAAAATTTGTGAAATACATGAGGAGCTTGAAAAGGGCTGAACAACAGGAGGAGCATGAAGCGGTGTTGAAAAACATGAAGAGCCTGAAAAGGTGTGAACAATATGAAGAGCTTCAAAAGGCGTGAAAAATATGAGGACCATGAAACGGTGTGAAAAATAGGAGGAGCAAGATGCGGTGTTGAAAAACATGAAGAGCCTGAAAATGTGTGAAAAATATGAAGAGCTTCAAAATTTGTGAAATACATGAGGAGCTTGAAACGGGCTGAAAAACAGGAGGAGCATGAAGCGGTGTTGAAAAACATGAAGAGCCTGAAAAGGTGTGAAAAATATGAAGAGCTTCAAAAGGCGTGAAAAATATGAGGACCATGAAACGGTGTGAAAAATAGGAGGAGCAAGATGCGGTGTTGAAAAACATGAAGAGCCTGAAAAGTTGTGAAAAATATGAAGAGCTTCAAAAGGTGTCAAAAATGATATGAGCATGAAACGGTCTGAAAAATAGGAGGAGCATGAAGTGGTGTTGAAAAACATGAAGAGCCTGAAAAGGTGTGAAATATATGAAGAGCTTCAAAAGGTGTCAAAAATATGAGTAGCATGAAACAGTCTGAAAAATATAAGGAGCATGAAGTGATGTTGAAAAACATGAAGAGTCTGAAAAGGTGTGAAATATATGAAGAGCTTCAAAAGGCGGGAAAAATATGAGGACCATGAAACGGTCTGAAAAATAGGAGGAGCAAGATGCGGTGTTGAAAAACGTGAAGAGTTTGAAAAGGCATGAAAAATATGAAGAGCATCAAAAGGTTTAAAAAATATGAGGAGCATGAAACGGTCGGAATAAAGGAGGAGCATGAAGTGGTGTTGAAAAACATGAAGAGCCTGAAAAGGTGTGAAAAATATGAAGAGCTTGAAAAGGTGTGAAATATATGAAGAGCTTCAAAAGGTGTCAAAAATGAGATGAGCATGAAACGATCTGAAAAACAGGAGGAGCATGAAGTGGTGTTGAAAAACATGAAGAGCCTGAAAATGTGTGAAAAATATGAAGAGCTTGAATAGGTGTGAAAATTATGAGGAGCACGAAACCATTTGAAAAATAGGAGGATCATGAAGGGGTGTTGAAAAATATGAAGAGCCTGAAAATGTGTGAAAAATATGAAGAGCTTCAAAATTTGTGAAATACATGAGGAGCTTGAAAAGGTCTGAAAAACAGGAGGAGCATGAAGCGGTGTTGAAAATCATGAAGAGCCTGAAAACGTGTGAAAAATATGAAGAGCTTCAAAAGCTGTCAAAAATGAGATGAGCATGAAACGGTCTGAATAATAGGAGGAACATGAAGTGGTTTTGAAAAACATGAAGAGCCTGAAAAGGTGTGCAATATATGAAGAGCTTCAAAAGGTGTCAAAAATATGAGGAGCAGGAAACGGTGTGAAAAATAGTAGGAGCATGAAACTGTGTTAAAAACCCTGAAGAGCCTAAAAAGGTGTGAAAAATATAAAGAACTTCAAAAGGTGTGAAATGCATGAGGAGAATTAAACGGTCTGAAAAATAGGAGGAGCATGAAGCGGTGTTGAAAAACATGAAGAGCCTAAAACGTGTGAAAAATATGAAGAGCTTCAAAAGGTGTGAAATATATGAAGACCTTCAAAAGGTGTCAAAAATGAGATGAGCATGAAACGGTCTGAAAAATAGGAGGAGCATGAAGCGGTGTTGAAAAACATGAAGAGCCTGAAATGGTGTGAAAAATATGAAGACCTTCAAAAGGTGTGAAATATATGAAGAGTTTCAAAAGGTGTCCAAAATGTAAGGAGCGTGAAACGGTCTGAAAAATAGGAGGAGCATGAAACGGTGTTCAAAAATATGAAGAGTTTCAAAACTGTGAAAAATATGAGGAGCATTAATCGGTCTGAAAAAAAGGAGGAGCATGAAACGGTGTTCAAAAATATGAAGAGCTTCAAAAGGTGTCAAAAATATGAAGAGCTACAAAAGGAGTCAAAAATGTGAGGAGCATGAAAAGGTCTGAAAAATAGGAGGAGAATGAAGCGATGTTGAAAAACATGAAGAGCCTGAAAAGGTGTGAAATATATGAAGAGCTTCAAAACGTGTCAAAAATATGAGGAGTGTGAAACTGTGTTGAAAAACATGACGAGCATGAAAAGGTGTGAAAAATATGAAGACCTTCAAAATGTGTCAAAAATAGGAGGAGCATGAAATGGCCTGAAAAATATGAGGAGCATGAAGTGGTGTTGAAAAACATGAAGAGCCTGAAAAGGTGTGAAAAATATGAAGAGTTTCAAAAGGTGTCAAAAATATGAGGAGCAGGAAACGGTCTGAAAAATATTAGGAACATGAAACGGTGTTCAAAACCCTGAAGAGCCTGAAAAGGTGTGAAAAATATGAAGAGCTTCAAAAGGTGTGAAAAATTTGAAGAGCTTAAAAGGTGTGAAAATTGTGAATAGCACGAAACGGTCTGAAAAATAGGAGGATCATGAAGCGGTGTTCAAAAACATGAAGAGCCTGAAAAGGTGTGAAAAATATGAAGACCTTAAAAGGTGTGAAAATTGTGAATAGCACGAAACGGTCTGAAAAATAGGAGGATCATGAAGCGGTGTTGAAAAGCATGAAGAGCCTGAAAATGTGTGAAAAATATGAAGAGCTTCAAAATTTGTGAAATACATGAGGAGCTTGAAACGGGCTGAACAACAGGAGGAGCATGAAGCGGTGTTGAAAAACATGAAGAGCCTGAAAAGGTGTGAACAATATGAAGAGCTTCAAAAGGCGTGAAAAATATGAGGACCATGAAACGGTGTGAAAAATAGGAGGAGCAAGATGCGGTGTTGAAAAACATGAAGAGCCTGAAAATGTGTGAAAAATATGAAGAGCTTCAAAATTTGTGAAATACATGAGGAGCTTGAAACGGGCTGAAAAACAGGAGGAGCATGAAGCGGTGTTGAAAAACATGAAGAGCCTGAAAAGGTGTGAAAAATATGAAGAGCTTCAAAAGGCGTGAAAAATATGAGGACCATGAAACGGTGTGAAAAATAGGAGGAGCAAGATGCGGTGTTGAAAAACATGAAGAGCCTGAAAAGGTGTGAAAAATATGAAGAGCTTCAAAAGGTGTCAAAAATGATATGAGCATGAAACGGTCTGAAAAATAGGAGGAGCATGAAGTGGTGTTGAAAAACATGAAGAGCCTGAAAAGGTGTGAAATATATGAAGAGCTTCAAAAGGTGTCAAAAATATGAGTAGCATGAAACAGTCTGAAAAATATAAGGAGCATGAAGTGATGTTGAAAAACATGAAGAGTCTGAAAAGGTGTGAAAAATATGAAGAGCTTCAAAAGGCGGGAAAAATATGAGGACCATGAAACGGTCTGAAAAATAGGAGGAGCAAGATGCGGTGTTGAAAAACGTGAAGAGTTTGAAAAGGTATGAAAAATATGAAGAGCATCAAAAGGTTTAAAAAATATGAGGAGCATGAAACGGTCGAAATAAAGGAGGAGCATGAAGTGGTGTTGAAAAACATGAAGAGCCTGAAAAGGTGTGAAAAATATGAAGAGCTTGAAAAGGTGTGAAATATATGAAGAGCTTCAAAAGGTGTCAAAAATGAGATGAGCATGAAACGATCTGAAAAACAGGAGGAGCATGAAGTGGTGTTGAAAAACATGAAGAGCCTGAAAATGTGTGAAAAATATGAAGAGCTTGAATAGGTGTGAAAATTATGAGGAGCACGAAACCATTTGAAAAATAGGAGGATCATGAAGGGGTGTTGAAAAATATGAAGAGCCTGAAAATGTGTGAAAAATATGAAGAGCTTCAAAATTTGTGAAATACATGAGGAGCTTGAAAAGGTCTGAAAAACAGGAGGAGCATGAAGCGGTGTTGAAAATCATGAAGAGCCTGAAAACGTGTGAAAAATATGAAGAGCTTCAAAAGGTGTCAAAAATGAGATGAGCAAGAAACGGTCTGAATAATAGGAGGAACATGAAGTGGTGTTGAAAATCATGAAGAGCTGAAAAGGTGTGAAATATATGAAGAATTTCAAAAGGTGTCAAAAATATGAGGAGCATGAAACGGTCTGAAAAATAGGAGGATCATAAAGCGGTGTTGAAGAACATGAAGAGCCTGAAAAGGTGTGAAAAATATGAAGAGCTTCAAAAGGTGTGAAAAAAATGAAGAGCTTAAAAGGTGTGAAAATTATGAATAGCACGAAACGGTCTGAAAAATAGGAGGATAATGAAGCGGTGTTCAAAAACATGAAGAGACTGAAAAGGTGTGAAAAATATGAAGAGCTTAAAAGGTGTGAAAATTGTGAATAGCACGAAACGGTCTGAAAAATAGGAGGATCATGAAGCGTTGTTGAAAAACATGAAGAGCCTGAAAAGGTGTGAACAATATGAAGAGCTTCAAAAGGCGTGAAAAATATGAGGACCATGAAACGGTGTGAAAAATAGGAGGAGCAAGATGCGGTGTTGAAAAACATGAAGAGCCTGAAAATGTGTGAAAAATATGAAGAGCTTCAAAATTTGTGAAATACATGAGGAGCTTGAAACGGGCTGAAAAACAGGAGGAGCATGAAGCGGTGTTGAAAAACATGAAGAGCCTGAAAAGGTGTGAAAAATATGAAGAGCTTCAAAAGGCGTGAAAAATATGAGGACCATGAAACGGTGTGAAAAATAGGAGGAGCAAGATGCGGTGTTGAAAAACATGAAGAGCCTGAAAAGTTGTGAAAAATATGAAGAGCTTCAAAAGGTGTCAAAAATGATATGAGCATGAAACGGTCTGAAAAATAGGAGGAGCATGAAGTGGTGTTGAAAAACATGAAGAGCCTGAAAAGGTGTGAAATATATGAAGAGCTTCAAAAGGTGTCAAAAATATGAGTAGCATGAAACAGTCTGAAAAATATAAGGAGCATGAAGTGATGTTGAAAAACATGAAGAGTCTGAAAAGGTGTGAAAAATATGAAGAGCTTCAAAAGGCGGGAAAAATATGAGGACCATGAAACGGTCTGAAAAATAGGAGGAGCAAGATGCGGTGTTGAAAAACGTGAAGAGTTTGAAAAGGCATGAAAAATATGAAGAGCATCAAAAGGTTTAAAAAATATGAGGAGCATGAAACGGTCGGAATAAAGGAGGAGCATGAAGTGGTGTTGAAAAACATGAAGAGCCTGAAAAGGTGTGAAAAATATGAAGAGCTTGAAAAGGTGTGAAATATATGAAGAGCTTCAAAAGGTGTCAAAAATGAGATGAGCATGAAACGATCTGAAAAACAGGAGGAGCATGAAGTGGTGTTGAAAAACATGAAGAGCCTGAAAATGTGTGAAAAATATGAGGAGCACGAAACCATTTGAAAAATAGGAGGATCATGAAGGGGTGTTGAAAAATATGAAGAGCCTGAAAATGTGTGAAAAATATGAAGAGCTTCAAAATTTGTGAAATACATGAGGAGCTTGAAAAGGTCTGAAAAACAGGAGGAGCATGAAGCGGTGTTGAAAATCATGAAGAGCCTGAAAACGTGTGAAAAATATGAAGAGCTTCAAAAGGTGTCAAAAATGAGATGAGCATGAAACGGTCTGAATAATAGGAGGAACATGAAGTGGTTTTGAAAAACATGAAGAGCCTGAAAAGGTGTGCAATATATGAAGAGCTTCAAAAGGTGTCAAAAATATGAGGAGCAGGAAACGGTCTGAAAAATAGTAGGAGCATGAAACTGTGTTAAAAACCCTGAAGAGCCTAAAAAGGTGTGAAAAATATAAAGAACTTCAAAAGGTGTGAAATGCATGAGGAGAATTAAACGGTCTGAAAAATAGGAGGAGCATGAAGCGGTGTTGAAAAACATGAAGAGCCTAAAACGTGTGAAAAATATGAAGAGCTTCAAAAGGTGTGAAATATATGAAGACCTTCAAAAGGTGTCAAAAATGAGATGAGCATGAAACGGTCTGAAAAATAGGAGGAGCATGAAGCGGTGTTGAAAAACATGAAGAGCCTGAAATGGTGTGAAAAATATGAAGACCTTCAAAAGGTGTGAAATATATGAAGAGTTTCAAAAGGTGTCCAAAATGTAAGGAGCGTGAAACGGTCTGAAAAATAGGAGGAGCATGAAACGGTGTTCAAAAATATGAAGAGTTTCAAAACTGTGAAAAATATGAGGAGCATTAATCGGTCTGAAAAAAAGGAGGAGCATGAAACGGTGTTCAAAAATATGAAGAGCTTCAAAAGGTGTCAAAAATATGAAGAGCTACAAAAGGAGTCAAAAATGTGAGGAGCATGAAAAGGTCTGAAAAATAGGAGGAGAATGAAGCGATGTTGAAAAACATGAAGAGCCTGAAAAGGTGTGAAAAATATGAAGACCTTCAAAATGTGTCAAAAATAGGAGGAGCATGAAATGGCCTGAAAATTATGAGGAGCATGAAGTGGTGTTGAAAAACATGAAGAGCCTGAAAAGGTGTGAAAAATATGAAGAGTTTCAAAAGGTGTCAAAAATATGAGGAGCAGGAAACGGTCTGAAAAATATTAGGAACATGAAACGGTGTTCAAAACCCTGAAGAGCCTGAAATGGTGTGAAAAATATGAAGAGCTTCAAAAGGTGTGAAAAAAATGAAGAGCTTAAAAGGTGTGAAAATTATGAATAGCACGAAACGGTCTGAAAAATAGGAGGATCATGAAGCGGTGTTCAAAAACATGAAGAGCCTGAAAAGGTGTGAAAAATATGAAGAGCTTAAAAGGTGTGAAAATTGTGAATAGCACGAAACGGTCTGAAAAATAGGAGGATCATGAAGCGGTGTTGAAAAGCATGAAGAGCCTGAAAATGTGTGAAAAATATGAAGAGCTTCAAAATTTGTGAAATACATGAGGAGCTTGAAACGGGCTGAACAACAGGAGGAGCATGAAGCGGTGTTGAAAAACATGAAGAGCCTGAAAAGGTGTGAAAAATATGAAGAGCTTCAAAATTTGTGAAATACATGAGGAGCTTGAAACGGGCTGAAAAACAGGAGGAGCATGAAGCGGTGTTGAAAAACATGAAGAGCCTGAAAAGGTGTGAAAAATATGAAGAGCTTCAAAAGGCGTGAAAAATATGAGGACCATGAAACGGTGTGAAAAATAGGAGGAGCAAGATGCGGTGTTGAAAAACATGAAGAGCCTGAAAAGTTGTGAAAAATATGAAGAGCTTCAAAAGGTGTCAAAAATGATATGAGCATGAAACGGTCTGAAAAATAGGAGGAGCATGAAGTGGTGTTGAAAAACATGAAGAGCCTGAAAAGGTGTGAAATATATGAAGAGTTTCAAAAGGTGTCAAAAATATGAGTAGCATGAAACAGTCTGAAAAATATAAGGAGCATGAAGTGATGTTGAAAAACATGAAGAGTCTGAAAAGGTGTGAAAAATATGAAGAGCTTCAAAAGGCGGGAAAAATATGAGGACCATGAAACGGTCTGAAAAATAGGAGGAGCAAGATGCGGTGTTGAAAAACGTGAAGAGTTTGAAAAGGTATGAAAAATATGAAGAGCATCAAAAGGTTTAAAAAATATGAGGAGCATGAAACGGTCGGAATAAAGGAGGAGCATGAAGTGGTGTTGAAAAACATGAAGAGCCTGAAAAGGTGTGAAAAATATGAAGAGCTTGAAAAGGTGTGAAATATATGAAGAGCTTCAAAAGGTGTCAAAACTGAGATGAGCATGAAACGATCTGAAAAACAGGAGGAGCATGAAGTGGTGTTGAAAAACATGAAGAGCCTGAAAATGTGTGAAAAATATGAAGAGCTTGAATAGGTGTGAAAATTATGAGGAGCACAAAACCATTTGAAAAATAGGAGGATCATGAAGGGGTGTTGAAAAATATGAAGAGCCTGAAAATGTGTGAAAAATATGAAGAGCTTCAAAATTTGTGAAATACATGAGGAGCTTGAAAAGATCTGAAAAACAGGAGGAGCATGAAGCGGTGTTGAAAATCATGAAGAGCCTGAAAACGTGTGAAAAATATGAAGAGCTTCAAAAGGTGTCAAAAATGAGATGAGCATGAAACGGTCTGAATAATAGGAGGAACATGAAGTGGTTTTGAAAAACATGAAGAGCCTGAAAAGGTGTGCAATATATGAAGAGCTTCAAAAGGTGTCAAAAATATGAGGAGCAGGAAACGGTGTGAAAAATAGTAGGAGCATGAAACTGTGTTAAAAACCCTGAAGAGCCTAAAAAGGTGTGAAAAATATAAAGAACTTCAAAAGGTGTGAAATGCATGAGGAGAATTAAACGGTCTGAAAAATAGGAGGAGCATGAAGCGGTGTTGAAAAACATGAAGAGCCTAAAACGTGTGAAAAATATGAAGAGCTTCAAAAGGTGTGAAATATATGAAGACCTTCAAAAGGTGTCAAAAATGAGATGAGCATGAAACGGTCTGAAAAATAGGAGAAGCATGAAGCGGTGTTGAAAAACATGAAGAGCCTGAAATGGTGTGAAAAATATGAAGAGCTTCAAAAGGTTTGAAATATATGAAGAGTTTCAAAAGGTGTCCAAAATATAAGGAGCATGAAACGGTCTGAAAAATAGGAGGAGCATGAAACGGTGTTCAAAAATATGAAGAGTTTCAAAAGTGTGAAAAATATGAGGAGCATTAATCGGTCTGAAAAAAAGGAGGAGCATGAAACGGTGTTCAAAAATATGAAGAGCTTCAAAAGGTGTCAAAAATATGAAGAGCTACAAAAGGAGTCAAAAATGTGAGGAGCATGAAACGGTCTGAAAAATAGGAGGAGCATGAAGCGGTGTTGAAAAACATGAAGAGCCTGAAAAGGTGTGAAAACTATGAAGAGCTTCAAAAGGTGTCAAAATTATGAGGAGCTTGAAAAGGTGTTCAAAAACATGAAAAGCCTGAGAAGGTGTGAAAAATATGAAGAGCTTAAAAAGGTGTCAAAAATATGGGAATCATGAAACGGTGTAAAAAATAGGAGGAGCATGAAGCGGTGTTCAAAAACATGAAGAGCCTGAAAAGGTGTGAAAAATATGCAGGGTTTCAAAAGGTGTAAAATATATGAGGCCCATGAAACGGACTGAAAAATAAGAGGAGCATGAAACGGTGTTCAGAAACATGAAGAGCCTGAAGGAGTGAAAAATATGAAGAGCTTCCAAAAGTGTGAAATACAAGAGGAACACGAAAAGGTCAGAAAAATAGGAGGAGCATGAAGCGGTGTTGAAAAACATGAAGAGCCTGAAAAGGAGTGAAAAATATGAAGAGCTTCAAAAGGTGTCAAAAATATGAGGAGCATGAAACCGTCTGAACAATAGGGGGAGCATGAAGCGGTGTTCAAAAACATGAAGAGCCTGAAAAGATGTGAAAAATATGAAGAGCTTCAAAAGGTGTCAAAAATATGAGGAGCATGAAACCGTCTGAAAAATAGGGGGAGCATGAAGCAGTGTTCAAAAAAATATGAAGAGCCTGAAAAGTTGTGAAAAATATGAAGAGCTTCAAAAGGTGTGAAATTCATGAGGAGGATGAATCGGTCTGAAAAATAGGAGGAGCATGAAGCGGTGTTCAAAAACATGAAGAGCCTGAAATGGTGTGAAAAATATGAAGAGCTTCAAAAGGTGTGAAAATTATGAGGAGCACGAAACGGTCTGAAAATTAGGAGGATCTTGAAGCGGTGTTGAAAATCATGAAGAGCCTGAAAAAGTGTGAAAAATATGTAGAGCTTCAAAAGGTGTGAAAAATATGAAGAGCTTCAAAAGGTGTCAAAAATGAGATGAGCATGAAACGATCTGAAAAATAGGAGGAGCATGAAGCGGTGTTGAAAATCATGAGGAGCCTGAAAACGTGTGAAAAATATGAAGAGCTTCAAAAGGTGTGAATTATATGAAGAGTTTCAAAAGGTGTCAAAAATATGAGGAGCGTGAAACGGTCTGCAAAATAGGAGGAGCATGAAGCGGTGTTGAAAAACATGAAGAGCCTTAAAAGGTGTGAAAAATATGAAGAGGTTCAAAAGGTGTTAAATATATGAAGAGTTTCAAAAGGTGTCAAAAATATGAGGAGCATGAAACGGTCTGAAAGATAGGAGGAGCATGAAGTGGTGTTGAAAAACATGAAGAGCCTGAAAAGGTGTGAAAAATATGAAGAGCTTCAAAAGTTGTGAAATACATGAGGAGAATGAATCGGTCTGAAAAATAGGAGGAGCATGAAGACGTGTTCAAAAACATGAAGAGCCTGAGAAGGTGTGAAATATATGAAGAGCTTCAAAAGCTGTCAAAAATATGAGGAGCATGAAACATTCTGAAAAATAGTAGGAAAATGAAATGGGGTTCAAAACCCTGAAGAGCCTAAAAAGGTGTGAAAAATATAAAGAGCTTCAAAAGGTGTGAAACGCCTGAGGAGCATTAAACGGTCTGAAAAATAGGAGGAGCATGAAGCGTTGATGAAAAACATGAAGAGCCTGAAAATGTGTGAAAAATATGAACAGCTTCAAAAGTTGTCAAAAATATGAGGAGCATGAATGGTCTGAAAAATAGGAGGAGCATGAAGCGGTCTTGAAAACATTACGAGCCTGAAACGGTGTGAAAAATATGAAGAGCTTCAAAATGTTTCAAAAATATGAGGAGTATGAACGGTCTGAAAAATAGGAGGAGCATGAAGCGGTGTTGAAAACATGAAGAGCTTCAAAAGGTGTGAAAAATATGAAGAGCTTCAAAAGGTGTGAAATATATGAGGAGGATGAATCGGTCTGAACAACAGGAGGAGCATGAAGCGGTGTTCAAGAACATGAAGAGCCTGAAAAGGTGTGAAAAATATGAAGAGCTTCAAAAGGTGAGAAAATTATGAGGAGCACAAAACCGTCTGAAAAATAGGAGGATCATGAAGCAGTGTTGAAAAACATGTAGAGACTGAAAATGTGTGAAATATATGAAGAGCTTCAAAATGTGTCAAAAATATGAGGAGCAGGAAACGGTCTGAAAAATATTAGGAGCATGAAACGGTGTTCAAAACCCTGAAGAGCCTAAAAAGGTGTTAAAAATATAAAGAGCTTCAAAAGGTGTGAAATGCATGAGGAGCATTAAACGGTCTGAAAAATAGGAGGAGCATGAAGCGGTGTTGAAAATCATGAAGAGACTGAAAACGTGTGAAAAATATGAAGAGCTTCAAAAGGTGTCAAAAATGAGATGAGCAAGAAACGGTCTGAATAATAGGACGAACATGAAGTGGTGTTGAAAATCATGAAGAGCTGAAAAGGTGTGAAATATATGAAGAATTTCAAAAGGTGTCAAAAATATGAGGAGCATGAAACGGTCTGAAAAATAGGAGGATCATAAAGCGGTGTTGAAGAACATGAAGAGCCTGAAAAGGTGTGAAAAATATGAAGAGCTTCAAAATTTGTGAAATACATGAGGAGCTTGAAAAGGTCTGAAAAACAGGAGGAGCATGAAGCGGTGTTGAAAATCATGAAGAGCCTGAAAACGTGTGAAAAATATGAAGAGCTTCAAAAGCTGTCAAAAATGAGATGAGCATGAAATGGTCTGAATAATAGGAGGAACATGAAGTGGTTTTGAAAAATATGAAGAGCCTGAAAAGGTGTGCAATATATGAAGAGCTTCAAAAGGTGTCAAAAATATGAGGAGCAGGACACGGTGTGAAAAATAGTAGGAGCATGAAACTGTGTTAAAAACCCTGAAGAGCCTAAAAAGGTGTGAAAAATATAAAGAACTTCAAAAGGTGTGAAATGCATGAGGAGAATTAAACGGTCTGAAAAATAGGAGGAGCATGAAGCGGTGTTGAAAAACATGAAGAGCCTAAAACGTGTGAAAAATATGAAGAGCTTCAAAAGGTGTGAAATATATGAAGACCTTCAAAAGGTGTCAAAAATGAGATGAGCATGAAACGGTCTGAAAAATAGGAGGAGCATGAAGCGGTGTTGAAAAACATGAAGAGCCTGAAATGGTGTGAAAAATATGAAGAGCTTCAAAAGGTGTGAAATATATGAAGAGTTTCAAAAGGTGTCCAAAATGTAAGGAGCGTGAAACGGTCTGCAAAATAGGAGGAGCATGAAGTGTTGTTGTAAAACATGAAGAGCCTGAAAGGTGTGAAATATATGAAGAGCTTCAAAAGGTGTGAAAAATATGAGGAGCATGAAGTGGTGTTGAAAAATATGAAGAGCCTGAAAAACTGTGAAAAATGTGTAGAGCTTCAAAAGGTGTGAAATACATGAGGAGGATGAATCGGTCTGAAAAACAGGAGGAGCATGAAGCGGTGTTCAAAAACATGAAGAGCCTGAAAAGGTGTGAAATATATGAAGAGCTTCAAAAGGTGTCAAAAATATGAGGAGCATGAAAAGGTCTGAAAAATAGGAGGAGCATGAAGTGTTGTTGTAAAACATGAAGAGCCTGAAAGGTGTGAAATATATGAAGAGCTTCAAAAGGTGTGAAATACATGAGGAGCATGTGACGGTCTGAAAAATAGGAGGAGCATGAAGTGGTGTTGAAAAACTTGAAGAGCCTGAAAAGGTGTGAAAAATATGAAGAGCTTCAAAAGGTGTGAAGTTCATGAGGAGGATGAATCGGTCTGAAAAATAGGAGGAGCATGAAGCGGTGTTCAAAAACATGAAGAGCCGGAAATGGTGTGAAAAATATGAAGAGCTTCAAAAGGTGTGAAAAATATGAAGAGCTTCAAAAGGTGTCAAAAATGAGATGAGCATGAAACGATCTGAAAAATAGGAGGAGCATGAAGCGGTGTTGAAAATCATGAAGAGCCTGAAAGGTGTGAAATATATGAAGAGCTTCAAAAGGTGTGAAAATTATGAGGAGCACGAAACCGTCTGAAAATTAGGATGATCTTGAAGCGGTGTTGAAAATCATGAAGAGCCTGAAAAAGTGTGAAAAATATGTAGAGCTTCAAAAGGTGTGAAAAATATGAAGAGCTTCAAAAGTTGTCAAAAATATGAGGAGCATGAACGGTCTGAAAAATAGGAGGATCATGAAGCGGTTTTGAAAACATTACGAGCCTGAAACGGTGTGAAAAATATGAAGAGCTTCAAAATGTTTCAAAAATATGAGGAGTATGAACGGTGTGAAAAATAGGAGGAGCATGAAGCGGTGTTGAAAACATGAAGAGCTTCAAAAGTGTGAAAAATATGAAGAGCTTCAAACGGTGTCAAAAATATGAAGAGCATGCAACGGTCCGAAAAATAGGGGGAGCATGAAGTGGTGTTGAAAAACATGAAGAGCCTGAAAAGGTGTGAAAATTATGAAGAGGCATTAAAATGTGTCAAATATATGAGGAGCCTGAAAAGGTCTGAAAAATAGTAGGAGCATGAAACGGTGTTCAAAAACATGAAGAGCCTGAAAAGGTGTGAAATATATGAAGAGCTTCAAAAGGTGTGAAATACATGAGGAGCATGTAACGGTCTGAAAAATAGGAGGAGCATGAAGTGGTGTTGAAAAACTTGAAGAGCCTGAAAAGGTGTGAAAAATATGAAGAGCTTCAAAAGATGTGAAATTCCTTAGGAGGATGAATCGGTCTGAACAACAGGAGGAGCATGAAGTGGTGTTGAAAAACATGAAGAGCCTAAAACGTGTGAAAAAAATAAGAAGAGCTTCAAAAGGTGTGAAATATATGAAGACCTTCAAAAGGTGTCAAAAATGAGATGAGCATGAAACGGTCTGAAAAATAGGAGGAGCATGAAGCGGTGTTGAAAAACATGAAGAGCCTGAAATGGTGTGAAAAATATGAAGAGCTTCAAAAGGTGTGAAATATATGAAGAGTTTCAAAAGGTGTCCAAAATGTAAGGAGCGTGAAACGGTCTGCAAAATAGGAGGAGCATGAAACGGTGTTCAAAAATATGAAGAGTTTCAAAAGTGTGAAAAATATGCGAAGCATTAATCGGTCTGAAAAAAAGGAGGAGCATGAAACGGTGTTCAAAAATATGAAGAGCTTCAAAAGGTGTCAAAAATATGAAGCGTATGAAAAAGTCTGAAAAATAGGAGGAGCATGAAGTGTTGTTGTAAAACATGAAGAGCCTGAAAGGTGTGAAATATATGAAGAGCTTCAAAAGGTGTGAAAAATATGAGGAGCATGAAGTGGTGTTGAAAAATATGAAGAGCCTGAAAAAGTGTGAAAAATGTGTAGAGCTTCAAAAGGTGTGAAATACATGAGGAGGATGAATCGGTCTGAAAAACAGGAGGAGCATGAAGCGGTGTTCAAAAACATGAAGAGCCTGAAAAGGTGTGAAATATATGAAGAGCTTCAAAAGGTGTCAAAAATATGAGGAGCATGAAAAGGTCTGAAAAATAGGAGGAGCATGAAGTGTTGTTGTAAAACATGAAGAGCCTGAAAGGTGTGAAATATATGAAGAGCTTCAAAAGGTGTGAAATACATGAGGAGCATGTAACGGTCTGAAAAATAGGAGGAGCATGAAGTGGTGTTGAAAAACTTGAAGAGCCTGAAAAGGTGTGAAAAATATGAAGAGCTTCAAAAGGTGTGAAGTTCATGAGGAGGAAGAATCGGTCTGAAAAATAGGAGGAGCATGAAGCGGTGTTCAAAAACATGAAGAGCCGGAAATGGTGTGAAAAATATGAAGAGCTTCAAAAGGTGTGAAAAATATGAAGAGCTTCAAAAGGTGTCAAAAATGAGATGAGCATGAAACGATCTGAAAAATAGGAGGAGCATGAAGCGGTGTTGAAAATCATGAAGAGCCTGAAAGGTGTGAAATATATGAAGAGCTTCAAAAGGTGTGAAAATTATGAGGAGCACGAAACCGTCTGAAAATTAGGAGGATCTTGAAGCGGTGTTGAAAATCATGAAGAGCCTGAAAAAGTGTGAAAAATATGTAGAGCTTCAAAAGGTGTGAAAAATATGAAGAGCTTCAAAAGTTGTCAAAAATATGAGGAGCATGAACGGTCTGAAAAATAGGAGGAGCATGAAGCGGTCTTGAAAACATTACGAGCCTGAAACGGTGTGAAAAATATGAAGAGCTTCAAAATGTTTCAAAAATATGAGGAGTATGAACGGTCTGAAAAATAGGAGGAGCATGAAGCGGTGTTGAAAACATGAAGAGCTTCAAAAGTGTGAAAAATATGAAGAGCTTCAAACGGTGTCAAAAATATGAAGAGCATGCAACGGTCCGAAAAATAGGGGGAGCATGAAGTGGTGTTGAAAAACATGAAGAGCCTGAAAAGGTGTGAAAATTATGAAGAGGCATTAAAATGTGTCAAATATATGAGGAGCCTGAAAAGGTCTGAAAAATAGTAGGAGCATGAAACGGTGTTCAAAAACATGAAGAGCCTGAAAAGGTGTGAAATATATGAAGAGCTTCAAAAGGTGTGAAATACATGAGGAGCATGTAACGGTCTGAAAAATAGGAGGAGCATGAAGTGGTGTTGAAAAACTTGAAGAGCCTGAAAAGGTGTGAAAAATATGAAGAGCTTCAAAAGATGTGAAATTCCTTAGGAGGATGAATCGGTCTGAACAACAGGAGGAGCATGAAGTGGTGTTGAAAAACATGAAGAGCCTAAAACGTGTGAAAAAAATAAGAAGAGCTTCAAAAGGTGTGAAATATATGAAGACCTTCAAAAGGTGTCAAAAATGAGATGAGCATGAAACGGTCTGAAAAATAGGAGGAGCATGAAGCGGTGTTGAAAAACATGAAGAGCCTGAAATGGTGTGAAAAATATGAAGAGCTTCAAAAGGTGTGAAATATATGAAGAGTTTCAAAAGGTGTCCAAAATGTAAGGAGCGTGAAACGGTCTGCAAAATAGGAGGAGCATGAAACGGTGTTCAAAAATATGAAGAGTTTCAAAAGTGTGAAAAATATGCGAAGCATTAATCGGTCTGAAAAAAAGGAGGAGCATGAAACGGTGTTCAAAAATATGAAGAGCTTCAAAAGGTGTCAAAAATATGAAGCGTATGAAAAAGTCTGAAAAATAGGAGGAGCATGAAGTGTTGTTGTAAAACATGAAGAGCCTGAAAGGTGTGAAATATATGAAGAGCTTCAAAAGGTGTGAAAAATATGAGGAGCATGAAGTGGTGTTGAAAAATATGAAGAGCCTGAAAAAGTGTGAAAAATGTGTAGAGCTTCAAAAGGTGTGAAATACATGAGGAGGATGAATCGGTCTGAAAAACAGGAGGAGCATGAAGCGGTGTTCAAAAACATGAAGAGCCTGAAAAGGTGTGAAATATATGAAGAGCTTCAAAAGGTGTCAAAAATATGAGGAGCATGAAAAGGTCTGAAAAATAGGAGGAGCATGAAGTGTTGTTGTAAAACATGAAGAGCCTGAAAGGTGTGAAATATATGAAGAGCTTCAAAAGGTGTGAAATACATGAGGAGCATGTAACGGTCTGAAAAATAGGAGGAGCATGAAGTGGTGTTGAAAAACTTGAAGAGCCTGAAAAGGTGTGAAAAATATGAAGAGCTTCAAAAGGTGTGAAGTTCATGAGGAGGATGAATCGGTCTGAAAAATAGGAGGAGCATGAAGCGGTGTTCAAAAACATGAAGAGCCGGAAATGGTGTGAAAAATATGAAGAGCTTCAAAAGGTGTGAAAAATATGAAGAGCTTCAAAAGGTGTCAAAAATGAGATGAGCATGAAACGATCTGAAAAATAGGAGGAGCATGAAGCGGTGTTGAAAATCATGAAGAGCCTGAAAGGTGTGAAATATATGAAGAGCTTCAAAAGGTGTGAAAATTATGAGGAGCACGAAACCGTCTGAAAATTAGGAGGATCTTGAAGCGGTGTTGAAAATCATGAAGAGCCTGAAAAAGTGTGAAAAATATGTAGAGCTTCAAAAGGTGTGAAAAATATGAAGAGCTTCAAAAGTTGTCAAAAATATGAGGAGCATGAACGGTCTGAAAAATAGGAGGAGCATGAAGCGGTCTTGAAAACATTACGAGCCTGAAACGGTGTGAAAAATATGAAGAGCTTCAAAATGTTTCAAAAATATGAGGAGTATGAACGGTCTGAAAAATAGGAGGAGCATGAAGCGGTGTTGAAAACATGAAGAGCTTCAAAAGTGTGAAAAATATGAAGAGCTTCAAACGGTGTCAAAAATATGAAGAGCATGCAACGGTCCGAAAAATAGGGGGAGCATGAAGTGGTGTTGAAAAACATGAAGAGCCTGAAAAGGTGTGAAAATTATGAAGAGGCATTAAAATGTGTCAAATATATGCGGAGCCTGAAAAGGTCTGAAAAATAGTAGGAGCATGAAACGGTGTTCAAAAACATGAAGAGCCTGAAAAGGTGTGAAATATATGAAGAGCTTCAAAAGGTGTGAAATACATGAGGAGCATGTAACGGTCTGAAAAATAGGAGGAGCATGAAGTGGTGTTGAAAAACTTGAAGAGCCTGAAAAGGTGTGAAAAATATGAAGAGCTTCAAAAGATGTGAAATTCCTTAGGAGGATGAATCGGTCTGAACAACAGGAGGAGCATGAAGTGGTGTTGAAAAACATGAAGAGCCTAAAACGTGTGAAAAAAATAAGAAGAGCTTCAAAAGGTGTGAAATATATGAAGACCTTCAAAAGGTGTCAAAAATGAGATGAGCATGAAACGGTCTGAAAAATAGGAGGAGCATGAAGCGGTGTTGAAAAACATGAAGAGCCTGAAATGGTGTGAAAAATATGAAGAGCTTCAAAAGGTGTGAAATATATGAAGAGTTTCAAAAGGTGTCCAAAATGTAAGGAGCGTGAAACGGTCTGCAAAATAGGAGGAGCATGAAACGGTGTTCAAAAATATGAAGAGTTTCAAAAGTGTGAAAAATATGCGAAGCATTAATCGGTCTGAAAAAAAGGAGGAGCATGAAACGGTGTTCAAAAATATGAAGAGCTTCAAAAGGTGTCAAAAATATGAAGCGTATGAAAAAGTCTGAAAAATAGGAGGAGCATGAAGTGTTGTTGTAAAACATGAAGAGCCTGAAAGGTGTGAAATATATGAAGAGCTTCAAAAGGTGTGAAAAATATGAGGAGCATGAAGTGGTGTTGAAAAATATGAAGAGCCTGAAAAAGTGTGAAAAATGTGTAGAGCTTCAAAAGGTGTGAAATACATGAGGAGGATGAATCGGTCTGAAAAACAGGAGGAGCATGAAGCGGTGTTCAAAAACATGAAGAGCCTGAAAAGGTGTGAAATATATGAAGAGCTTCAAAAGGTGTCAAAAATATGAGGAGCATGAAAAGGTCTGAAAAATAGGAGGAGCATGAAGTGTTGTTGTAAAACATGAAGAGCCTGAAAGGTGTGAAATATATGAAGAGCTTCAAAAGGTGTGAAATACATGAGGAGCATGTAACGGTCTGAAAAATAGGAGGAGCATGAAGTGGTGTTGAAAAACTTGAAGAGCCTGAAAAGGTGTGAAAAATATGAAGAGCTTCAAAAGGTGTGAAGTTCATGAGGAGGAAGAATCGGTCTGAAAAATAGGAGGAGCATGAAGCGGTGTTCAAAAACATGAAGAGCCGGAAATGGTGTGAAAAATATGAAGAGCTTCAAAAGGTGTGAAAAATATGAAGAGCTTCAAAAGGTGTCAAAAATGAGATGAGCATGAAACGATCTGAAAAATAGGAGGAGCATGAAGCGGTGTTGAAAATCATGAAGAGCCTGAAAGGTGTGAAATATATGAAGAGCTTCAAAAGGTGTGAAAATTATGAGGAGCACGAAACCGTCTGAAAATTAGGAGGATCTTGAAGCGGTGTTGAAAATCATGAAGAGCCTGAAAAAGTGTGAAAAATATGTAGAGCTTCAAAAGGTGTGAAAAATATGAAGAGCTTCAAAAGTTGTCAAAAATATGAGGAGCATGAACGGTCTGAAAAATAGGAGGAGCATGAAGCGGTCTTGAAAACATTACGAGCCTGAAACGGTGTGAAAAATATGAAGAGCTTCAAAATGTTTCAAAAATATGAGGAGTATGAACGGTCTGAAAAATAGGAGGAGCATGAAGCGGTGTTGAAAACATGAAGAGCTTCAAAAGTGTGAAAAATATGAAGAGCTTCAAACGGTGTCAAAAATATGAAGAGCATGCAACGGTCCGAAAAATAGGGGGAGCATGAAGTGGTGTTGAAAAACATGAAGAGCCTGAAAAGGTGTGAAAATTATGAAGAGGCATTAAAATGTGTCAAATATATGAGGAGCCTGAAAAGGTCTGAAAAATAGTAGGAGCATGAAACGGTGTTCAAAAACATGAAGAGCCTGAAAAGGTGTGAAATATATGAAGAGCTTCAAAAGGTGTGAAATACATGAGGAGCATGTAACGGTCTGAAAAATAGGAGGAGCATGAAGTGGTGTTGAAAAACTTGAAGAGCCTGAAAAGGTGTGAAAAATATGAAGAGCTTCAAAAGATGTGAAATTCCTTAGGAGGATGAATCGGTCTGAACAACAGGAGGAGCATGAAGTGGTGTTGAAAAACATGAAGAGCCTAAAACGTGTGAAAAAAATAAGAAGAGCTTCAAAAGGTGTGAAATATATGAAGACCTTCAAAAGGTGTCAAAAATGAGATGAGCATGAAACGGTCTGAAAAATAGGAGGAGCATGAAGCGGTGTTGAAAAACATGAAGAGCCTGAAATGGTGTGAAAAATATGAAGAGCTTCAAAAGGTGTGAAATATATGAAGAGTTTCAAAAGGTGTCCAAAATGTAAGGAGCGTGAAACGGTCTGCAAAATAGGAGGAGCATGAAACGGTGTTCAAAAATATGAAGAGTTTCAAAAGTGTGAAAAATATGCGAAGCATTAATCGGTCTGAAAAAAAGGAGGAGCATGAAACGGTGTTCAAAAATATGAAGAGCTTCAAAAGGTGTCAAAAATATGAAGCGTATGAAAAAGTCTGAAAAATAGGAGGAGCATGAAGTGTTGTTGTAAAACATGAAGAGCCTGAAAGGTGTGAAATATATGAAGAGCTTCAAAAGGTGTGAAAAATATGAGGAGCATGAAGTGGTGTTGAAAAATATGAAGAGCCTGAAAAAGTGTGAAAAATGTGTAGAGCTTCAAAAGGTGTGAAATACATGAGGAGGATGAATCGGTCTGAAAAACAGGAGGAGCATGAAGCGGTGTTCAAAAACATGAAGAGCCTGAAAAGGTGTGAAATATATGAAGAGCTTCAAAAGGTGTCAAAAATATGAGGAGCATGAAAAGGTCTGAAAAATAGGAGGAGCATGAAGTGTTGTTGTAAAACATGAAGAGCCTGAAAGGTGTGAAATATATGAAGAGCTTCAAAAGGTGTGAAATACATGAGGAGCATGTAACGGTCTGAAAAATAGGAGGAGCATGAAGTGGTGTTGAAAAACTTGAAGAGCCTGAAAAGGTGTGAAAAATATGAAGAGCTTCAAAAGGTGTGAAGTTCATGAGGAGGATGAATCGGTCTGAAAAATAGGAGGAGCATGAAGCGGTGTTCAAAAACATGAAGAGCCGGAAATGGTGTGAAAAATATGAAGAGCTTCAAAAGGTGTGAAAAATATGAAGAGCTTCAAAAGGTGTCAAAAATGAGATGAGCATGAAACGATCTGAAAAATAGGAGGAGCATGAAGCGGTGTTGAAAATCATGAAGAGCCTGAAAGGTGTGAAATATATGAAGAGCTTCAAAAGGTGTGAAAATTATGAGGAGCACGAAACCGTCTGAAAATTAGGAGGATCTTGAAGCGGTGTTGAAAATCATGAAGAGCCTGAAAAAGTGTGAAAAATATGTAGAGCTTCAAAAGGTGTGAAAAATATGAAGAGCTTCAAAAGTTGTCAAAAATATGAGGAGCATGAACGGTCTGAAAAATAGGAGGAGCATGAAGCGGTCTTGAAAACATTACGAGCCTGAAACGGTGTGAAAAATATGAAGAGCTTCAAAATGTTTCAAAAATATGAGGAGTATGAACGGTCTGAAAAATAGGAGGAGCATGAAGCGGTGTTGAAAACATGAAGAGCTTCAAAAGTGTGAAAAATATGAAGAGCTTCAAACGGTGTCAAAAATATGAAGAGCATGCAACGGTCCGAAAAATAGGGGGAGCATGAAGTGGTGTTGAAAAACATGAAGAGCCTGAAAAGGTGTGAAAATTATGAAGAGGCATTAAAATGTGTCAAATATATGCGGAGCCTGAAAAGGTCTGAAAAATAGTAGGAGCATGAAACGGTGTTCAAAAACATGAAGAGCCTGAAAAGGTGTGAAATATATGAAGAGCTTCAAAAGGTGTGAAATACATGAGGAGCATGTAACGGTCTGAAAAATAGGAGGAGCATGAAGTGGTGTTGAAAAACTTGAAGAGCCTGAAAAGGTGTGAAAAATATGAAGAGCTTCAAAAGATGTGAAATTCCTTAGGAGGATGAATCGGTCTGAACAACAGGAGGAGCATGAAGTGGTGTTGAAAAACATGAAGAGCCTAAAACGTGTGAAAAAAATAAGAAGAGCTTCAAAAGGTGTGAAATATATGAAGACCTTCAAAAGGTGTCAAAAATGAGATGAGCATGAAACGGTCTGAAAAATAGGAGGAGCATGAAGCGGTGTTGAAAAACATGAAGAGCCTGAAATGGTGTGAAAAATATGAAGAGCTTCAAAAGGTGTGAAATATATGAAGAGTTTCAAAAGGTGTCCAAAATGTAAGGAGCGTGAAACGGTCTGCAAAATAGGAGGAGCATGAAACGGTGTTCAAAAATATGAAGAGTTTCAAAAGTGTGAAAAATATGCGAAGCATTAATCGGTCTGAAAAAAAGGAGGAGCATGAAACGGTGTTCAAAAATATGAAGAGCTTCAAAAGGTGTCAAAAATATGAAGCGTATGAAAAAGTCTGAAAAATAGGAGGAGCATGAAGTGTTGTTGTAAAACATGAAGAGCCTGAAAGGTGTGAAATATATGAAGAGCTTCAAAAGGTGTGAAAAATATGAGGAGCATGAAGTGGTGTTGAAAAATATGAAGAGTCTGAAAAAGTGTGAAAAATGTGTAGAGCTTCAAAAGGTGTGAAATACATGAGGAGGATGAATCGGTCTGAAAAACAGGAGGAGCATGAAGCGGTGTTCAAAAACATGAAGAGCCTGAAAAGGTGTGAAATATATGAAGAGCTTCAAAAGGTGTCAAAAATATGAGGAGCATGAAAAGGTCTGAAAAATAGGAGGAGCATGAAGTGTTGTTGTAAAACATGAAGAGCCTGAAAGGTGTGAAATATATGAAGAGCTTCAAAAGGTGTGAAATACATGAGGAGCATGTAACGGTCTGAAAAATAGGAGGAGCATGAAGTGGTGTTGAAAAACTTGAAGAGCCTGAAAAGGTGTGAAAAATATGAAGAGCTTCAAAAGGTGTGAAGTTCATGAGGAGGATGAATCGGTCTGAAAAATAGGAGGAGCATGAAGCGGTGTTCAAAAACATGAAGAGCCGGAAATGGTGTGAAAAATATGAAGAGCTTCAAAAGGTGTGAAAAATATGAAGAGCTTCAAAAGGTGTCAAAAATGAGATGAGCATGAAACGATCTGAAAAATAGGAGGAGCATGAAGCGGTGTTGAAAATCATGAAGAGCCTGAAAGGTGTGAAATATATGAAGAGCTTCAAAAGTTGTGAAAATTATGAGGAGCACGAAACCGTCTGAAAATTAGGAGGATCTTGAAGCGGTGTTGAAAATCATGAAGAGCCTGAAAAAGTGTGAAAAATATGTAGAGCTTCAAAAGGTGTGAAAAATATGAAGAGCTTCAAAAGTTGTCAAAAATATGAGGAGCATGAACGGTCTGAAAAATAGGAGGAGCATGAAGCGGTCTTGAAAACATTACGAGCCTGAAACGGTGTGAAAAATATGAAGAGCTTCAAAATGTTTCAAAAATATGAGGAGTATGAACGGTCTGAAAAATAGGAGGAGCATGAAGCGGTGTTGAAAACATGAAGAGCTTCAAAAGTGTGAAAAATATGAAGAGCTTCAAACGGTGTCAAAAATATGAAGAGCATGCAACGGTCCGAAAAATAGGGGGAGCATGAAGTGGTGTTGAAAAACATGAAGAGCCTGAAAAGGTGTGAAAATTATGAAGAGGCATTAAAATGTGTCAAATATATGAGGAGCCTGAAAATGTCTGAAAAATAGTAGGAGCATGAAACGGTGTTCAAAAACATGAAGAGCCTGAAAAGGTGTGAAATATATGAAGAGCTTCAAAAGGTGTGAAATACATGAGGAGCATGTAACGGTCTGAAAAATAGGAGGAGCATGAAGTGGTGTTGAAAAACTTGAAGAGCCTGAAAAGGTGTGAAAAATATGAAGAGCTTCAAAAGATGTGAAATTCCTTAGGAGGATGAATCGGTCTGAACAACAGGAGGAGCATGAAGTGGTGTTGAAAAACTTGAAGAGCCTGAAAAGGTGTGAAAAATATGAAGAGCTTCAAAAGATGTGAAATTCCTTAGGAGGATGAATCGGTCTGAACAACAGGAGGAGCATGAAGTGGTGTTGAAAAACTTGAAGAGCCTGAAAAGGTGTGAAAATTATGAAGAGCTTCAAAAGATGTGAAATTCATGAGGAGGATGAATCGGTCTGAAAAATAGGAGGAGCATGAAGTGGTGTTGAAAAACATGAAGAGCCTGAAAAGGTGTGAAATATATGAAGAGCTTCAAAAGGTGTCAAAAATATGAGTAGCATGAAACAGTCTGAAAAATATAAGGAGCATGAAGTGATGTTGAAAAACATGAAGAGTCTGAAAAGGTGTGAAAAATATGAAGAGCTTCAAAAGGCGGGAAAAATATGAGGACCATGAAACGGTCTGAAAAATAGGAGGAGCAAGATGCGGTGTTGAAAAACGTGAAGAGTTTGAAAAGGTATGAAAAATATGAAGAGCATCAAAAGGTTTAAAAAATATGAGGAGCATGAAACGGTCGGAATAAAGGAGGAGCATGAAGTGGTGTTGAAAAACATGAAGAGCCTGAAAAGGTGTGAAAAATATGAAGAGCTTGAAAAGGTGTGAAATATATGAAGAGCTTCAAAAGGTGTCAAAAATGAGATGAGCATGAAACGATCTGAAAAACAGGAGGAGCATGAAGCGGTGTTGAAAATCATGAAGAGCCTGAAAACGTGTGAAAAATATGAAGAGCTTCAAAAGCTGTCAAAAATGAGATGAGCATGAAACGGTCTGAATAATAGGAGGAACATGAAGTGGTTTTGAAAAATATGAAGAGCCTGAAAAGGTGTGCAATATATGAAGAGCTTCAAAAGGTGTCAAAAATATGAGGAGCAGGAAACGGTGTGAAAAATAGTAGGAGCATGAAACTGTGTTAAAAACCCTGAAGAGCCTAAAAAGGTGTGAAAAATATAAAGAACTTCAAAAGGTGTGAAATGCATGAGGAGAATTAAACGGTCTGAAAAATAGGAGGAGCATGAAGCGGTGTTGAAAAACATGAAGAGCCTAAAACGTGTGAAAAATATGAAGAGCTTCAAAAGGTGTGAAATATATGAAGACCTTCAAAAGGTGTCAAAAATGAGATGAGCATGAAACGGTCTGAAAAATAGGAGGAGCATGAAGCGGTGTTGAAAAACATGAAGAGCCTGAAATGGTGTGAAAAATATGAAGAGCTTCAAAAGGTGTGAAATATATGAAGAGTTTCAAAAGGTGTCCAAAATGTAAGGAGCGTGAAACGGTCTGCAAAATAGGAGGAGCATGAAACGGTGTTCAAAAATATGAAGAGTTTCAAAAGTGTGAAAAATATGCGAAGCATTAATCGGTCTGAAAAAAAGGAGGAGCATGAAACGGTGTTCAAAAATATGAAGAGCTTCAAAAGGTGTCAAAAATATGAAGCGTATGAAAAAGTCTGAAAAATAGGAGGAGCATGAAGTGTTGTTTTAAAACATGAAGAGCCTGAAAGGTGTGAAATATATGAAGAGCTTCAAAAGGTGTGAAAAATATGAGGAGCATGAAGTGGTGTTGAAAAATATGAAGAGCCTGAAAAAGTGTGAAAAATGTGTAGAGCTTCAAAAGGTGTGAAATACATGAGGAGGATGAATCGGTCTGAAAAACAGGAGGAGCATGAAGCGGTGTTCAAAAACATGAAGAGCCTGAAAAGGTGTGAAATATATGAAGAGCTTCAAAAGGTGTCAAAAATATGAGGAGCATGAAAAGGTCTGAAAAATAGGAGGAGCATGAAGTGTTGTTGTAAAACATGAAGAGCCTGAAAGGTGTGAAATATATGAAGAGCTTCAAAAGGTGTGAAATACATGAGGAGCATGTAACGGTCTGAAAAATAGGAGGAGCATGAAGTGGTGTTGAAAAACTTGAAGAGCCTGAAAAGGTGTGAAAAATATGAAGAGCTTCAAAAGGTGTGAAGTTCATGAGGAGGATGAATCGGTCTGAAAAATTGGAGGAGCATGAAGCGGTTTTCAAAAACATGAAGAGCCGGAAATGGTGTGAAAAATATGAAGAGCTTCAAAAGGTGTGAAAAATATGAAGAGCTTCAAAAGGTGTCAAAAATGAGATGAGCATGAAACGATCTGAAAAATAGGAGGAGCATGAAGCGGTGTTGAAAATCATGAAGAGCCTGAAAGGTGTGAAATATATGAAGAGCTTCAAAAGGTGTGAAAATTATGAGGAGCACGAAACCATCTGAAAATTAGGAGGATCTTGAAGCGGTGTTGAAAATCAGGAAGAGCCTGAAAAAGTGTGAAAAATATGTAGAGCTTCAAAAGGTGTGAAAAATATGAAGAGCTTCAAAAGTTGTCAAAAATATGAGGAGCATGAACGGTCTGAAAAATAGGAGGAGCATGAAGCGGTCTTGAAAACATTACGAGCCTGAAACGGTGTGAAAAATATGAAGAGCTTCAAAATGTTTCAAAAATATGAGGAGTATGAACGGTCTGAAAAATAGGAGGAGCATGAAGCGGTGTTGAAAACATGAAGAGCTTCAAAAGTGTGAAAAATATGAAGAGCTTCAAACGGTGTCAAAAATATGAAGAGCATGCAACGGTCCGAAAAATAGGGGGAGCATGAAGTGGTGTTGAAAAACATGAAGAGCCTGAAAAGGTGTGAAAATTATGAAGAGGCATTAAAATGTGTCAAATATATGAGGAGCCTGAAAAGGTCTGAAAAATAGTAGGAGCATGAAACGGTGTTCAAAAACATGAAGAGCCTGAAAAGGTGTGAAATATATGAAGAGCTTCAAAAGGTGTGAAATACATGAGGAGCATGTAACGGTCTGAAAAATAGGAGGAGCATGAAGTGGGGTTGAAAAACTTGAAGATCCTGAAAAGGTGTGAAAAATATGAAGAGCTTCAAAAGATGTGAAATTCCTTAGGAGGATGAATCGGTCTGAACAACAGGAGGAGCATGAAGTGGTGTTGAAAAACTTGAAGAGCCTGAAAAGGTGTGAAAAATATGAAGAGCTTCAAAAGATGTGAAATTCATGAGGAGGATGAATCGGTCTGAACAACAGGAGGAGCATGAAGTGGTGTTGAAAAACTTGAAGAGCCTGAAAAGGTGTGAAAATTATGAAGAGCTTCAAAACATGTGAAATTCATGAGGAGGATGAATCGGTCTGAAAAATAGGAGGAGCATGAAGCAGTGTTCAAAAACATGAAGAGACTGAAATGGTGTGAAAAATATGAAGAGCTTCAAAAGGTGTGAAAATTATGAGGAGCACGAAACGGTCTGAAAATTAGGAGGATCTTGAAGCGGTGTTGAAAATCATGAAGAGCCTGAAAAGGTGTGAAAAATATGAAGAGCTTCAAAAGTTGTGAAAAATATGAGGGGCATGAAACGGTCGGAAAAATAGGAGGAGCATGAAGTGGTGTTGAAAAACATGAAGAGCCTGAAAAGGTGTGAAAAATATGAAGAGCTTCAAAAGGTGTGAAATACATGAGGAGGATGAATCAGTCTGAACAATAGTAGGAGCATGAAGCGGTGTTCAAAAACATGAATAGCCTGAAAAGCTGTGAAAAATATGAAGAGCTTGAAAAGGTGTCAAAAATATGAAGAGCATGAAACGGTCCGAAAAATAGGGGGAGCATGAAGTGGTGTTGAAAAACATGAAGAGCCTGAAAAGGTGTGAAAATTATGAAGAGGCATTAAAATGTGTCAAATATATGAGGAGCCTGAAAAGGTCTGAAAAATAGTAGGAGCATGAAACGGTGTTCAAAAACATGAAGAGCCTGAAAAGGTGTGAAATATATGAAGAGCTTCAAAAGGTGTGAAATACATGAGGAGCATGTAACGGTCTGAAAAATAGGAGGAGCATGAAGTGGTGTTGAAAAACTTGAAGAGCCTGAAAAGGTGTGAAAAATATGAAGAGCTTCAAAAGATGTGAAATTCATTAGGAGGATGAATCGTTCTGAACAACAGGAGGAGCATGAAGCGGTGTTGAAAAACATGAAGAGCCTGAAAATGTGTGAAAAATATGAAGATCTTCAAAATTTGTGAAATACATGAGAAGCTTGAAACGGGCTGATAAACAGGAGGAGCATGAAGCGGTGTTGAAAAACATGAAGAGCGTGAAAACGTGTGAAAAATATGAAGAGCTTCAAAAGGTGTGAAAAATATGAAGAGCTTCAAAAGGTGTAAAAAATGAGATTAGCATGAAACGGTCTGAATAATAGGAGAAACATGAAGTGGTGTTGAAAAACATGAAGAGCCTGAAAATGTGTGAAATATATGAAGAGCTTCAAAAGGTGTCAAAAATATGAGGAGCATGAAACGGTCTGAAAAATAGGAGGAGCAAAAGCGGTGTTGAAAAACATGAAGAGCCTGACAAGGTGTGAAAAATATGAAGAGCTTCAAAAGGTGTCAAAAATATGAGTAGCATGAAACAGTCTGAAAAATAGGAAGAGCATGAAGTGAAGTTGAAAAACATGAAGAGTCTGAAAAGGTGTGAAAATATGAAGAGTTTCAAAAGGCATGAAAAATATGAGGACCTAGAAACGGTCTGAAAAATAGGAGGAGAAAGAAGCGGTGTTGATAATCATGAAGAGTCTGAAAAGGTGTGAAAAATATGACGAGCTTCAAAAGGTGTCTAAAATATGATGAGCATGAAACGGTCTGAAAAATAGGAGGAGCATGAAGCGGTGTTGAAAAACATGACGAGCCTGAAATGGTGTGAAAAATATGCAGAGCTTCAAAAGGTGTCTAAAACATGAGGAGCATGAAAAGGTCTGAAAAATATGAGGAGGATAAAGTGGTGTTGAAAAACATGAAGAGCCTGAAAACGTGTGAAAAATATGAAGAGCTTCAAAAGGTGTGAAAAATGAAAGGAGCATGAAAGGGTCTGAAAAATAGGAGGAGCATGAAGTGGTGTTGAAAATCATGAAGAGCCTGAAAAGGTGTGAAATATATGAAGAGCTTCAATAGGGGTCAAAAATATTTGGAGCATGAAACGGTCAGAAAAATAGGAGGAGCATGAAGCGGTGTTGAAAAACATGAAGAGCCTGAAAAGGTGTGAAAAATATGAAGGGCTTCAAAAGGTGTCAAAGATACGAGGAGCATGAAACGGTCTGAAAAATAGGAGGAAAATGAAACGGTGTTCAAAAACATGAAGAGTTTGAAAAGGTGTGAAAAATAATAAGAGCTTCAAAGGTGTGAAAAATATGAGGAGCATGAAACTTTCTGAAAAATGGGAGAAGCATGAAACGGTGTTCAAAAATATGAAGAGCCTGAATAGGTGTGAAAAATATGAAGAGATTCAAAAGGTGTGAAAAATGAAAGCAGCATGAGAAGGTCTGGAAATAGTAGGAGCAAAAAGTGGTGTTGAAAAACATGAAGAGCCTGAAAATGTGTGAAATATATGAAGAGCTTCAAAAGGTGTCAAAAATATGAGGAGCATGAAATGGTCTGAAAAATCGGAGGAGCATGAAACGGTGTTCAAAAAAATGAAGAGTCTGAAAAGGTGTGAAAAATATGAAGAGCTTCAAAAGGTGTGATATACATGAGGAGCATGAAACGGTCTGAAAAATAGGAAGAGCATGAAGCGGTGTTAAAAAAACATGAAGAGCCTGAAAACGTGTGAAAAATATGAAGAGACTGAAAACGTGTGAAAAATATGAAGAGCTTCACAAGGTGTGCAAAATGAAAGGAGCATGAAAAGGTCTGAAAAATTGGAGGAGCATGAAATGGTGTTGAAAAACATGAAGAGCTTGAAAAGGTGTGAAATATATGAAGAGCTTCAAAAGGTGTGAAAAATATGAGGAGCATGAAACGTTCTGAAAAATAGGAGGAGCATGAAGCGGTTTTCAAAAACATGAACAGCCTGAAAAGGTGTAAAAAATATGAAGGGCTTCAAAAGGTGTCAAAAATATGAGGAGCATTAAACGGTCTGAAATACAGGAGGATCACGAAGCTGTATTGAAAAACATGAAGAGCCTGAAAATATGTGAAAAATATGAAGAGCTTCACAACGTGTCAAAAATATGAGGAGCATCAAACGGTCTGAAAAATAGGAAGAGCATGAAGTGGTGTTGAAAAACATGAAGATCCTGAAAAGGTGTGAAAAATATGAAGAGCTTCAAGGGGTGTCAAAAATATGAAGAGCATTAAACGGTCTGAAATATAGGAGGATCATGAAGCGGTGTTGAAAAACATGAAGAGCCTGAAAAGGTGTGAAAAATATGAAGAGCTTCAAAAGGTGTCAAAAATATGAAGAGCATGAAACGGTCTGAAAAATAAGAAGAGCATGAAACGGTGTTCAGAAACATGAAGATTGAAAGGTGTGAAAAATATGAAGAGCTTCAAAAGGTGTCAAAAATATGGGAATCATGAAACGGTCTAAAAAATAGGAGGAGCATGAAGCGGTGTTCAAAAACATGAAGAGCCTGAAAAGCTGTGAAAAATATGCAGGGTTTCAAAAGGTGTAAAATATATGAGGCCCATGAAACGGACTGAAAAATAAGAGGAGCATGAAACGGTGTTCAGAAACATGAAGATCCTGAAGGTGTGAAAAATATGAAGAGCTTCCAAAGGTGTGAAATACAAGAGGAACACGAAAAGGTCAGAAAAATAGGAGGAGCATGAAGCGGTGTTGAAAAACATGAAGAGCCTGAAAAGGAGTGAAAAATATGAAGAGCTTCAAAAGGTGTCAAAAATATGAGGAGCATGAAACCGTCTGAACAATAGGGGGAGCATGAAGCGGTGTTCAAAAACATGAAGAGCCTGAAAAGATGTGAAAAATATGAAGAGCTTCAAAAGGTGTCAAAAATATGAGGAGCATGAAACTGTCGGAAAATTAGGGGGAGCATGAAGCAGTGTTCAGAAATATGAAGAGCCTGAAAAGGTGTGAAAAATATGCAGGGTTTCAAAAGGTGTAAAATATATGAGGCGCATGAAACGGACTGAAAAATAAGAGGAGCATGAAACGGTGTTCAGAAACATGAAGAGCCTGAAGGTGTGAAAAATATGAAGAGCTTCAAAAGGTGTGAAATACAAGAGGAACATGAAAAGGTCAGAAAAATAGGAGGAGCATGAAGCGGTGTTGAAAAACATGAAGAGCCTGAAAAGGAGTGAAAAATATGAAGAGCTACAAAAGGTGTCAAAAATATGAGGAGCATGAAACCGTCTGAAAAATAGGGGGAGAATGAAGCGGTGTTCAAAAACATGAAGAGCCTGAAAAGATGTGAAAAATATGAAGAGCTTCAAAAGGTGTCAAAAATATGAGGAGCATCAAACGGTCTGAAAAATAGGAGGAGCATGAACTGGTGTTGAAAAACATGAAGATCCTGAAAAGGTGTGAAAAATATGAAGAGCTTCAAAAGGTGTCAAAAATATGAGGAACATTAACCGGTCTGAAATATAGGAGGATCATGAAGCGGTGTTGAAAAATATGAAGAGACTGAAAAGGTGTGAAAAATATGAAGGGCTTCAAAATGTGTAAAATAAATGAGGAGCATGAAACGGTCTGAAAAATAAGACGAGCATGAAACGGTGTTCAGAAACATGAAGATCCTGAAAAGGTGTGAAAATATGAAGAGCTTCATAAGTTGTCAAAAATATGAGGAGCACGAAACCATCTGAAAAATAGGAGGATCATGAAGCGGTGTTGAAAAACATGAAGAGCCTGAAAGGTGTCAAAAATATGAAGAGCTTCAAAAGGTGTTAAAAATATGAGGGGCATGAAACGGTCTGAAAAACAGGAGGAGCATGAAACTGTGTTCAAAAACTTGAAGAGCGTGAAAAGTTGTGAAAAATATGAAGAGCTTAAAAACGTGTCATTTTATGAGGAGCATGAAACGGTCTGAAAAACTGGAGGAGCATGAAGCTTTGTTGAAAAACATGAACAGCCAGAAATGGTTTAAAAAATATGAAGAGCTTCAAAATATGTGAAAAATATGAAGAGCTACAAAACGTGTCAAAAATATGAGGAGCATGAAAAGTTCTGAAAAATAGGAGGAGCATGAAGCCGTGTTGAAAAAATGGAAGAGCCTGAGAAGGTGTGAAAAATATGAAGAGCTTCAAAACGTGTCAAAATTAGAGGAGCAAGAAACGGTTTGAAAATATGAGGAGCATGAAACGGTGTTCAAAAACATGAAGAGCCTGAAAAGCTGTGAAAAATATGAAGAGTTTCCAAAGGAGTCAAAAATATGAGGAGCAAGAAACGGTCTGAAATATAGGAGGATCATGAAACGGTGTTCAAAAACATGAAGAGCCTGAAAATGTGTGAAAATTATGAAGAGCTTCAAAAGGTGTGAAAATATGAAGAGCATGAAGTGGTGTTCAGAAACATGAAGAGCTTGAAAAGGTGTGAAATATACGAAGAGCTTCAAAAGGTGTGAAAAATAGGAGGAGCATGAAGCGGTGTTCAAAAACATGAAGAGCCTGAAAAGGTGTGAAATATATGAAGAGCTTCAAAATGTGTCAAACGTATGAGGAGAATGAAACAGTCTGAAAATAGGAGGAGGATGAAACGGTGTTGAAAAACATGAAGAACATGGAAAGGTGTGAAAAATATGAAGAGTTTCAAAAGGAGTCAAAAATATGAGGAGCATGAAACAGTCTGAAAAATAGGAGGCACATGGAGCATTGTTGAAAAATTACAAGAGCTTGAAAAGGTGTGAAAAATATGAAGAGCTTCAAAAGGTGTCAAAATATGAGGAGCATGAAACGGTCTGAAAAATAGGAGGAGCATGAAGCGGGGTTGCAAAAATGGAAGAGCCTGAAAAGGTGTGAAAAATATGAAGAGCTTCAAAAGGTGTCAAAATATGAGGAGAATGAAACGGTCTGAAAAATAGGAGGAGCATGAAACAGTGTTCAAAAACATGAAGAGCCTGAAAAGGTGTGAAAAATATGAAGAGCTTCAAAAGGTGTCAAAAATAAGAGGAGCAAAAGACGGTCTGAACAATAGGAGGAGCATGAAGTAGTGTTGAAAAACATGAAGAGCCTGAAAAGGTGTTAAATATATGAAGAGCTCCAATCGGTGTAAAAAATATCACGAGCATTAAATGGTCTGAAAAATAGGAGGAGCATGAAACAGTGTTCAAAAACATGAAGAGCCTGAAAAGGTGTGAAAAATATGAAGAGCTTCAAAACGTGTCAAAAATATGAGGAGCATGAAACGGTCTCAAAAATTGGAGGAGCATGAAGTGGTGTTCAAAAACATGAAGAGCCAGAAAAAGTGTGAAATATATGAATCGCTTCAAAATGTGTGAAATATATGAAGAGCTTCAAAAGGTGTCAAATATATGAGGAGCATGAAACGGTATGAAAAATAGGAGGAGCATGAGAGGTTTTGAAAAACATGAAGAGCCTAAAATGGTGTGCAAAATATGAAGAGCTTCAAAAGGTGTGAAAAATATGAAGAGCTTCAAAAGGTGTCAAATATATGAGGAGCATGAAACGGTATGAAAAATAGGAGGAGCATGAAAGGTGTTGAACAATATAAAGAGCCTGAAAAGGTGTGAACAATATGAAGAGCTTCAAAATTTGAGAAAAATATGAAGAGCTCCAAAGGTTGTCAAATATATGAGAGGCATGAAATGGTCTGCAAAACAGGAGCATGAAACGGTTATGAAAAACATGAAGAGCCTGAAAAAATGTGAGACTATGAAGAGGTTCAAAATGTGTCAAAAATATGAGGAGCATGAAACGGTCTGAAAAATAGGAGGAGCATGAAACGGTGTTGAAAAACATGAAGAGTCTGTAAAGGTGTGAAAAATATGAAGAGCTTCAAAATGTGTGAAAAATATGAGGAGCATGAAGCGGTCTGAAATATAGGAGGAGCATGAAACGGTGTTGAAAAACATGAAGAGCATGAAAAGGTGTCAAAAATATGAAGAGCTACAAAAGGAGTCAAAAATGTGAGGAGCATGAAAAGGTCTGAAAAATAGGAGGAGAATGAAGCGATGTTGAAAAACATGAAAAGCCTGAAAAGGTGTGAAATATATGAAGAGCTTCAAAACGTGTCAAAAATATGAGGAGTGTGAAACTGTGTTGAAAAACATGACGAGCATGAAAAGGTGTGAAAAATATGAAGACCTTCAAAATGTGTCAAAAATAGGAGGAGCATGAAATGGCCTGAAAAATAGGAGGAGCATGAAGTGGTGTTGAAAACCATGAAGAGCCTGAAAAGGTGTGAAAAATATGAAGAGTTTCAAAAGGTGTCAAAAATATGAAGAGCATGAAACGGACTGAAAAAAAGGAGGAGCATGAAATGGTGTTCAAAAACTTGAAGAGGCTGAAAATGTGTGAAAAATATGAAGAGCTTCAAAAGATGTGAAAAATATGAGGAGCATGAAACGGTCTGAAAAATAGAAGTAGCATGAAACGGTGTTGAAAAATATGAAGAGCCTGAAAAGGTGTGAAATATATAAAGAGGTTCAAAAGGTGTCAAAAATATGAGGAGCATGAAACGGTCTGAAAAATAGGAGGAGCATGAAATGGTGTTCAAAAACATAAAGAGACTGAAAACGTTTGAAAAATATGAAGAGCTTCAAAAGGTGTGAAAAAAATGAGGAGCATGAAACGGTGTGAAAAATAGGAGGAGCATGAAACGGTGTGAAAAATAGGAGGAGCATGAAAGGTGTTGAAAAACATGAAGAGCCTGAAAATGTGTGAAAAATATGAAGAGCTTCAAAAGGTGTGAAAAATATGAAGAGCTTCAAAAAGTGTAAAATATATGAGGAGCATGAAACGGTATGAAAAATAGGAGGAGCATGAAAGATGTTGAAATACATGAAGAGATTGAAATGGTGTGAAAAATATGAAGAGCTTCAAAAGGTGTGAAAAATATGAAGAGCTTCAAAAGGTGTGAAAAATATGAGGAGCATGAAGTGGTGTTCAAAAACATGTAGAGCTTGAATAGGTGTGAAATATACGAAGAGCTTCAAAAGGTGTGAAAAATACGAGGAGCATGAAGTGGTGTTGAAAAATATGAAGAGCCTGAAAAGAGTGAAATATATGAAGAGCTTCAAAAGGTGTCAAAAATATGAGGAGCATGAAACGGTCTGAAAAACAGGAGGAGGATGAAACGGTGTTGAAAAACATGAAGAGCCTGAAAAGAGTGAAAACTATGAAGAGCTTCAAAAGGTGTCAAAAGTATGAGGAGCTTGAAAAGTTGTTCAAAAACATGAAGAGCCAGAGAAGGTGTGAAAACTATGAAGAACTTCAAAAGGTGTCAAAAGTATGAGGAGCTTGAAAAGGTGTTCAAAAACATGAAGAGCCTGAGAAGGTGTGAAAACTATGAAGAGCTTCAAAAGGTGTCAAAAGTATGAGGAGCTTGAAAAGGTGTTCAAAAACATGAAGAGCCTGAGAAGGTGTGCAAAATATGAAGAGCTTAAAAAGGTGTTCAAAAACATGAAGAGCCTGAGAAGGTGTGCAAAATATGAAGAGCTTAAAAAGGTGTTCAAAAACATGAAGAGCATGAAATGTCTGAAAAATATGAAGAGCTTAAAAGGTGCCAAAAATACGAGGAGCATGAAACGGTCTGAAAAATAGGAGGAGCATGAAGTTGTGTTGAAAAATATGAAGAGGCTGAAAAGGTGTGCAAAATATGAAGAGCTTCAAAAGGTGTCAAAAATATGAGGAGCATGAAATGGCCTGAAAAATAGGAGGAGCATGAAGTGGTGTTGAAAAACATGAAGAGCCTGAAAAGATGTGAAAAATATGAAGAGTTTCAAAAGGTGTCAAAAATATGAGGAGCATGAAACGGCCTGAAAAAAAGGAGGAGCATGAAATGGTGTTCAAAAACTTGAAGAGACTGAAAATGTGTGAAAAATATGAAGAGCTTCAAAAGATGTGAAAAATATGAGGAGCATGAAACGGTCTGAAAAATAGAAGTAGCATGAAACGGTGTTGAAAAATATGAAGAGCCTGAAAAGGTGTGAAATATATGAAGAGGTTCAAAATGTGTCAAAAATATGAGGAGCATGAAACGGTCTGAAAATTAGGAGGAGAATGAAGCTTTGTTGAAAAACATGAAGAGCCAGAAAAGGTTTAAAAAATATGAAGAGCTTCAAAATATGTGAAAAATATGAAGAGCTTCAAAAGGTGTCAAAAATATGAGGAGCATGAAAAGTTCTCAAAAATAGGAGGAGCATGAAGCCGTGTTGAAAAAATGGAAGAGCCTGAGAAGGTGTGAAAAATATGAAGAGCTTCAAAAGGTGTGAAAAATATGAAGAGCTTCTAAAGGTGACAAAATGAGATGAGCATGAAACGGTCTGAAAAAAAGGAGGAGCATGAAGCGGTGTGAAAAACATGAAGAGTCTGAAAAGGTGTGAAAATTATGAAGAGCTTCAAAAGGTGTCAAAAATATGAGGAGCATGAAACGGTCTGAAAAATAGGAGGAGCATGAAGTGGTGTTGAAAAACATGAGGAGCCTGAAAAGGTGTGAAAAATATGAAGAGCTTCAAAAGGTTTGAAATACATGAGGAGCATGAAACGGTCTGAGAAATAGGAGGAGCATGAGGCGGTGTTTAACAACATGAAGAGCCTGAAAAGGTGTGAAAAATATGAAAAGCTTCAAAAGGTGTAAAAACATGAGGAGCATGAAACGGTCTTAAAAATAGGAGGAGCATGAAGCGTTGTTGAAAAACATGAAGAGTCTGAAAATGTCTGAAAAATATCAAGAGCTTCAAAAGGTGTCAAAAATATGAGGAACATGAAACGGTCTGAAAAATAGGAGGAGCATGAAGTGGTGTTGAAAAACATGAAGAGCCTGAAAAGGTGTGAAAAATATGAAGAGCTTCAAAAGGTGTGAAATACATGAGATGATGAATCGGTCTGCAAAATAGGAGGAGCATGAACCAATGTTCAAAAACATGAAGAGCCTGAAAAGGTGTGAAAAATATGAAGAGCTTCAAACGGTGTCAAAAGTGAGAGAGGCATATAACGGTCTGAAAAGTAGGAGTAGCATGAAACAGTGTTGAAAACATGAAGAGCCTGTGTGCGTCACGTGGGAATCATGTGTGAAACACGTGTGCGTCACGTGTGAATCACGTGTGTGTCACGTGGCAATCACATGTCAGTCACGTGTGCATCACGTGGGAATCACGTGTGAGTCACGTGTAAGTCACGTGGGAACCACGTGTGCATCACGTGTGTTTCACATGGCAATCACCTGTCAGTCACGTGTGCATCACGTGGGAATCACATGCGAGTCACTTGTGCCTCACGTGGGAATCACGTGTCAGTCACGTGTGCATCACGTGGTATCAATGTGAAACACGTGTGCGTCACGTGGGGATCACGTGTCAGTCACGTGTGCGTCACGTGTGAATCACGTGTGCATCACGTGGGAATCATGTGGGAAGCAAGTGTGCATCAAGTGGGTATCACGTGTGAGTCACGTATGCATCACGTCGGAATCAAGTGTGAATCACGTGTGCATCACGTGGAAATCACGTGTCACTCACGTGTGCCTCTCGTGGGATTCACGTGTGAGTCACGTGTGCAATATGTGGAAATCACGTGTGAATCACGTGTGCGTCACGTAGGAATCACGTGTGAAACACGTCGTAACTCGAGATGAGAGGTTCGTACCTGGCTTTGACTCAAGCGGAATACCAACTTTCCACAAGCACGTCAAGAGGAGGCTTCTCTCAGCTAAAGGTATGTGAGAGGGACCCTGAGTGTGTGGCCTCTAGTGGAATGGACACCGAGATGCTCTGACTCCAAGTAAGGCTGGATATCCCTGCAGTGAATTGAATGCAGGCTCATCTTGCATCTCCCGAGACGAAGGGATGTCGAAATCCCCGGTGCAGACCACAGAGAAAGACCTAGTTCTCCACCTCATCGCGACCGGAGGCCTCACATCCTTTGAAAACTCGAGAGGTCCGCGGAGATCAATGCTTCCAAAGGAGACGATGCCTGACTCCTCTTGAAAATGGATAGGAGTCCCAGGATCCCTGTGGCACGTGGAAAGGGACCCTGAGTCTCCCGCCTCACGTGGAGACGCGTCCCAATTGCCATGCCAAGACTCGAGGAGAATCCCGAGGTGCCCCTCGCACCTAGGCAGGAGTCCTGACGTCGCTGAACAAACACGTGTCTGGAAGGGCCCTCCCCGTCGTAACTCGAAAATATACCCCAGGTTCCGGCCGCAACCCGAGAAAAACCAGGAGCCTTCCCCCTCGCCGCCAGATGAGGCCCGATTCCAATGCACTGCGTGCAGAGCAATTCTGTGTTCGACATCAAACGTGAAAGGAGCCTTGATTTCCTTGATGGCACTCCAGAGAAACCCCAAGATCACTGTCTCAAGTCTAGAGGGATCCTGAGGTCACTGTAGCAACACAAAAGGGCTCCGTGGACCCAAAATCAACTCGAGATGAGAGCTTCGTCCCTGGCTTCTACTCAAGAGGAATACCAACTTTCCACAAGCACGTCAAGAGGAGGCTTCTCTCAGCTAAAGGTATGTGAGAGGGACCCTGAGTGTGTGGCCTCAAGTTTAATGGATACCGAGATGCTCTGACTCGAAGTAAGGCCGGATATCCCTGCAGTGAATTGAATGCAAGCTTGTCTTGCATCTCCCATGACGAAGGGATGTCTGAATCCCCTGTGGAGACACAGAGAAAGACATAGTTCTCCGCCTCATCGCAACCGGAGGCCTCACATCCTTTGAAAATTCGAGAGGTCCGCGGAGATCAATGCTTCCAAAGGAGACGATGCCTGACTCCTCTTGAAAATGGATAGGAGTTCCAGGATCCCTGTGGCACGTGGAAAGGGAACCTGGGTCTCCCGCCTCACGTGGAGACGCGTCCCAATTGCCATGCCAAGACTCGAGGAGAATCCCGAGGTGTCCGTCGCACCTAGGCAGGAGTCCTGACTTCGCTGAACAAACACGTGTATGGAAGGGCCCTCCCCGTCGTAACTCGAGATTATACCCCAGGTTCCGGCCGCAACTTGAGAAAAACCATGAGACATCCGCCTTGCAGCGAGATGAGGCCCGATTCCCCTGCACTGCGTGCAGAGCAATTCCGTGTTCCACATCAAACGTGAAAGGAGCCTTGATTTACTTGGTGGCCCTCCAGAGACAACCCAAGATCACTGTCTCAAGTCTAGAGGGATCCTGAGGTCACTGTAGCAATACGAAAGGGCTCCGTGGACCCCAAATCAACTCAAGATGAGAGCTTAGTCCCTGGCTTCGAATCAAGAGGAATACCAACTTTCCACAAGCACCTCAAGAGGAGGCTTCTCTCAGCTACATGTATGTGAGAGGGACCCTGAGGTTGTGGCCTCAAGTTAAATGGACACCGACATGCTCTAACTCGAAGTAAGGCGGGATATCCCTGCAATGAATTGAATGCAGGCTCGTCTTGCATCTCCCAAGACGAAGGGATGTCTGAATCCCGTGTGGAGACCACAGAGAAAGACCTAGTTCTCTGCCTCATCGCCACCGGAGGCCTCACATCCTTTGAAAACTCGAGAGGTCCGCGGAGATCAATGATTCCCAAGGAGACGATTACTGAGTCCCTTGAAAATTGATAGGAGTCCCAGGATCCCTGTGGCACGTGGAAAGGGACTCTTGGTCTCCCGCCTCACGTGGAGACGCGTCCCAATTGCCATGCCAAAACTCGAGGAGAATCCCGAGGTGTCCCTGGCACCTAGGCCCGAGTCCTGACGTCGCTGAACAAACACGTGTCTGAAAGGGCCCTCCCCGTCTTAAGTCGAGAATATACCCCAGGTTCCGGCCGCAACTCGAGAAAAACCATAAGACTTCCCACTCTCCGTGAGGTGAGGCCCGATTCCCCTGCACTGCATGCAGAGCAATTCCGTGTTCCACATCAAACGAGAAAAAAGCCTTGATTTCCTTGATGACACTCCAGAGAAAACCCAAGATCACTGTCTCAAGTCTAGAGGGATCCTGAGGTCACTGTAGCAACACGAAAGGGCTCCGTGGACCCCAAATCAACTCGAGATGAGAGCTTAGTCTCTGGTTTCGACTCAAGAGGAATACAAACTTTCCACAAGCACCTCAAGAGGAGGCTTCTCTCAGCTACAGGTATGTGAGAGGGACCCTGAGTTTGTGGCCTCAAGTGGAATGGACACCGAGAAGCTCTGACTCGAAGTAAGGCCGGATATCCCTGCAGTGAATTGAATGCAGGCTCGTCTTGCATCTCCCAAGACGAAGGGATGTCTGAATCCCCTGTATAGACAACAGAGAAAGACCTAGTTCTCCGCCTCATCGCGACCGGAGTCCTCACATCTTTGAAAACTCGAGAGGTCTGCGGAGATCAATGCTTCCAAAGGAGACGATGCCTGACTCCTCTTGAAAATGGAAAGGTGTCCCCGGATCCCTGTGGCACGTGGAAAGGGACCCTGGGTCTCCCGCCTCACGTGGAGACGCGTCCCAATTGCCATGCCAAGACTCGAGGAGTATCCCGAGGTGTCCCTGGCACCTATGCAGGAGTGATGAGGTCGCTGAACAAACACGTGTCTGGATGGGCCCTCCCCGTCGTAACTCGAGTATATACCCCAGGTTCCGGCCGCAACTCGAGAAAAACCGTGAGACCTCCCCCTCGGCGCGAGATGAGGCCCGATTCCCCTGCACTGCGTGCAGAGCAATTCCGTGTTCCACATGAAACGTGAAAGGAGCCTTGATTTCCTTGATGGCACTCCAGAGAAAACCCAAGATCACTGTCTCAAGTCTAGAGGGATCCTGAGATCACTGTAGCAACACGAAAGGGCTTCGTGGACCCCAAATCAACTCGAGATGAGAGCTTAGTCCCTGGCTTCGACTCAAGAGGAATACCAACTTTCCACAAGCACCTCAAACGGAGGCTTCTCTCAGCCACAGGTATGTGAGAGGAACCCTGAATGTGTGGCCTCAAGTGGAATGGACACCGAGATGCTCTGACTCGAAGTAAGGCTGGATATCCCTGCAGTGAATTGAATGCAGGCTCGTCTTGCATCTCCCAAGACGAAGGGATTTCTGAATCCCCTGTGGAGACCACAGAGAAAGACCTAGTTCTCCGCCTCATCGCGACCGGATTCGACACATCCTTTGAAAACTCAAGAGGTCCGCGGATATCAATGCTTCCAAAGGAGATGATGAATGACTCTTCTTGAAAATGGATAGGAGTCCCAGGATCCGTGTGGCACGTGGAAAGGGACCCTGAGTCTCCCGCCTCACGTGGAAACGCGTCCCAATTGCCATGCCAACACACGAGGAGAAAGCCGAGGTGTCCCTCGCACCTAGGCAGGAGTCCTGACGTCGCTGAACAAACACGTGTCTGAAAGGGCCCTCCCCGGCTTAAGTCGAGAATATACCCCAGGTTCCGTCCGCAACTCGAGAAAAACCATGAGACTTCCCACTCGCCGTGAGGTGAGGCCCGATTCCCCTGCACTGTGTGCAGAGCAATTCCGTGTTCCACATCAAACGAGAAAAAAGCCTTGATTTCCTTGATGGCCCTCCAGAGAAAACCCAAGATCACTGTCTCAAGTCTAGAGGGATCCTGAGGTCACTGGAGCAACACGAAAGGGCTCCGTGGACCCCAAATCAACTCGAGATAGGAGCTTAGTCCCTGGCTTCGACTCAAGAGGAATACCGACTTTCCACAAGCACCTCATGAGGAGGTTTCTCTCAGCTACAGGTATGTGAGAGGGACCCTGAGTTTGTGGCCTCAAGTGGAATGGACACCGAGATGCTCTGACTCGAAGTAAGGCCGGATATCCCTGCAGTGAATTGAATGCAGGCTCGTCTTGCATCTCCCAAAACGAAGGGATGTCTGAATCCCCTGTGGAGACCACAGAGAAAGACCTAGTTGTCGCCACATCACGACCGGAGGACTCACATCCTTTGAAAACTCGAGAGGTCCCCGGAGATCAATGCTTCCCAAGGAGACGATGCCTGACTCCTCTTGAAAATGGATAGGAGTCCCAGGATCCCTGTGGCACATGGAAAGGGACCACGGGTCTCCAGCCTCACGTGGAGACGCGTCCCAATTGCCATGCCAAGACTCGAGGAGAATCCCGAAGTGGCCCTCGCACCTAGGCAGGAGTCCTGACGTCGCTGAACAAACACGTGTCTGGAAGGGCCCTCCCCATTGTAACTCGAAAATATACAACAGGTTCTGGCCGTAACTCGAGAAAAACCATGAGACTTCCCCCTTGCCGCGAGATGAGGCCCGATTCCCCTGCACTGCGTGCAGAGCAATTATGTGTTCCACATCAAACGTGAAAGGAGCCTTGATTTCCTTGATGGCACTCCAGAGAAAACCCAAGATCACTGTCTCAAGTCTAGAGGGATCCTCAGGTCACTGTAGCAGCAGGAAAGGTCTCCGTGGACCCCAAATCAACTCGAGATGAGAGCTTAGTCCCTGGCTTCGACTCAAGAGGAATAACAACTTTCCACAAGCACCTCAAGAGGAGGCTTCTCTCAGCTACAAGTATGTGAGAGGCACCTGGAATTTTTGGCCTCAAGTGGAATGGACACCGAGATGCTCTGACTCGAAGTAAGGCTGGATATCCCTGCAGTGAATTGAATGCAGGCTCATCTTGCATCTCCCAAGACGAAGGGATATCTGAATCCCCTGTGGAGACCACAGACAAAGACCTAGTTCTCCGCCTCATCGCGACCGGACGCATCACATCCTTTGAAAACTCGAGAGGTCTGCGGAGATCAATGCTTCCAAAGGAGACGATGCCTGACTCCTCTTGAAAATGGATAGGAGTCCCAGGATCCCCGTGGCACGTGAAAACGGACCCTGGGTCTCACGCCTCACGTGGAGACGCGTCGCAATTGCCGCGAAGACTCGAGGAGAATCCCGAGGTGTCCCTAGCACCTAGGCAGGAGTCCTGACGTCGCTGAACAAACATGTGTCTGGAAGGGCCCTCCCCGTCGTAACTCAAGAATATAACCCAGGTTCAGGCCGCAACTCGAGAAAAACCATGAGACTTCCCCCTCGCCACGAGATGAGGCCACATTCCCCTGCACTGCGTGCAGAGCAAGTCCGTGTTCCACATCAAACGAGAAAGGACCCTTGATTTCCTTGATGGCACTCCAGAGAAAACCCAAGATCACTGTCTCAAGTCTAGAGGGACCCTGAGGTCACTGTAGCAACAGGAAAGGGCTCCGTGGACCCCAAATCAACACGAGATGAGAGCTTAGTCCCTGGCTTCGACTCAAGAGGAATACCAACTTTCCTCAAGCCCCTGAAGAGTTGGCTTCTCTCAGCTACAGGTATGTGAGAGGGACCCTGAGTTTGTGGCCTCAAGTGGAATGGAAACCGAGATGCTCTGACTCGATGTAAGGCCGGATATCTCTGCAGTGAATTGAATGCAGGCTCGTCTTGCATCTCCATAGACGAAGGGATGTCTGAATCCCCTGTGGAGACCACAGACAAACACCTAGTCCGCCGCCTCATCAAGACCGGAGGCCTCACATCCTTTGAAAACTCGAGAGGTCTGCGGAGATCAATGCTTCCAAAGGAGACGATGCCTGACTCTTCTTGAAAATGGATAGGAGTCCCAGGATCCCTGTGGCACGTGGAAAGGGACCCTGGGTCACCCGCCTCACATGGAGACGCGTCCCAATTGCCATGCCAAGACTCGAGGAGAATCCCGAGGTGTCCCTCGCACCTAGGCAGGAGTCCTGACGTCGCTCAACAAACACGTGTCTGGAAGGGCCCTCCCGTCGTAACTCGAGAATATACCCCAGGTTCCGGCCGCAACTCGAGAAAAACCATGAGACTTCCCCCTCGCCGCGAGATGAGGCCCGATTCCCCTGCACTGCGTGCAGAGCAATTCCGTGTTCCACATCAAACGTGAAAGGAGCCTTGATTTCCTTGATGGTACTGCAGAGAAAACCCAAGATCACTGTCTCAAGTCTAGAGGGATCCTGAGGTCACTGGAGCAACACGAAATTTCTCCGTGGACCCCAAATCAACTCGAGATGAGAGCTTAGTCCCTGGCTTCGACTCAAGAGGAATACCAACTTTCCACAAGCACCTCAAGTAGAGGATTCTCTCAGCTACAGGTATGTGAGACGGACCCGGAGTTTGTGGCCTCAAGTGGAATGGACACCGAGATGCTCTGACTCGAAGTAAGGCCGGATATCCCTGCAGTGAATTGAATGCAGGCTCGTCTTGCATCTCCTGAGACGAAGGGATGTCTGAATCCGCTGTGGAGACGACAGAGAAAGACCTAGTCCTCCAGCTCATCGCGACCGGAGGCCTCACATCCTTTGAAAACTTGAGAGGTCCTCGGAGATCAATGCTTCCAAAGGAGACGATGCCTGACTCCTCTAAAATGGATAGGAGTCCCAGGATCCCTGTGGCACGTGGAAAGGGACACTGGGTCTCCCGCCTCACGTGGAGACGCGTCCCAATTGCCATGCCAAGCCTCGAGGAGAATCCCGAGGTGTCCCTCGCACCTAGGCAGGAGTCCTGACGTCGCTGAACAAACACGTGTCTGGAAGGGCCCTCCCTGTCGTAACTCGAGGATATACCCCAGGTTCCGGCCGCAACTCGAGAAAAACCATGAGACTTCCCCCTCGCCGCGAGATGAGACCCGATTCCCCTGCACTGTGTGCAGAGCAATTCCGTATTCCACATCAAACGTGAAAGGATCCTTGATTTCCTTGATGGCACTCCAGAGAAAACCCAAAATCACTGTCTCAAGTCTAGAGGGATCCTGAGGTCACTGGAGCAACACGAAAAGGCTCCGTGCACCCCAAATCAACTCGAGATGAGAGCTTAGTCCCTGGCTTCGACTCAAGAGGAATACCAACTTTATACAAGCACCTCATGAGGAGGCTTCTCTCAGCTACAGGTATGTGAGAGGGACCCTGAGTTTGTGGCCTCAAGTGGAATGGACACCGAGATGCTCTGACTCGAAGTAAGGCCGGATATCCCTGCAGTGAATTGAATGCAGGCTCGTCTTGCATCTCCCAAGATGAAGGGATGTCTGAATCCCCTGTGGAGACAACAGAGAAAGACCTAATTCTCCGCATCATCGCGACCTGAGGCCTCACATCGTTTGAAAACTCGAGAGGTCCGCGGAGATCAATGCTTCCAAAGGAGATGATGCCTGACTCCTCTTGAAAATGGATAGGAGTCCCAGGATCCCTGTGGCACGTGGAAAGGGACCCTGGGTCTCCCGCCTCACGTGGAGACGCGTCCCCATTGCCATGCCAAGACTCGAGGAGAATCCCGAGGTGTCCCTCGCACCTAGGCAGGAGTCCTGACGTCGCTGAACAAACACGTGTCTGGAAGGGCCCTCCCCGTCGTAACTCGAGAATATACCCCAGGTTCCGGCCTCAACTCGAGAAAAACCATGAGACTTCCCCCTCGCTGCGAGATGAGGCCCGATTCCCCTGCACTGCGTGCAGAGCAATTCCGTGTTCCACATCAAACGTGAAAGGAGCCTTGATTTCCTTGATGGCACTGCAGAGAAAACCCAAGATCACTGTCTCTAGTCTAGAGGGATCCTGAGGTCACTGGAGCAACATGAAATGGCTCCGTGGACCCCAAATAAACTCGAGATGAGTGCTTAGTCCCTGGCTTCGACTCAAGAGGAATACCAACTTTTCACAAGCACCTCAAGAGGAGGCTTCTCTCAGCTACAGGTATGTGAGAGGGACCCTGAGTTTGTGGCCTCAAGTGGAATGGACACCGAGATGCTCTGACTAGAAGTAAGCCCGGATATCCCTGAAATGAATTGAATGCAGGCTCGTCTTGCATCTCCATAGACGAAGGGATGTCTGAATCCCCTGTGGAGACCACAGAGAAAGACTAGTCCTCCGCCTCATCGCGACCGGAGACATCACATCCTTTGAAAAATCGAGAGGTCTGCGGAGATCAATGCTTCCAAAGGAGACGATGCCTGACTCCTCTTGAAAATGGATAGGAGGCCCAGGATCCCTGTGGCACGTGGAAAGGGACCCTGGGTCTCCCGCCTCACGTGGAGACGCGTCCCAATTGCCATGCCAAGACTCGAGTAGAATCCCGAGGTGTCCGTCGCACATAGGCAGGAGTCCGACGTCGCTGAACAAACACGTGTCTGGAAAGGCCCTCCCCATCGTAACTCGAGAATATACCCCAGGTTCCGTCCCAACTCGAGAAAAACCATGAGACTTCCCCCTCGCCGCGAGATGAGGCCCGATTCCCCTGCACTGCGTGCAGAGCCATTCCGTGTTCCACATCAAACGTGAAAGGAGCCTTGATTCCCTTGACGGCACTCCAGAGAAAACCCAAGATCACTGTCTCAAGTCTAGAGGGATCCTGAGGTCTCTGAAGCAACACGAAAGGTATCCGTGGACCCCAAATCCACTCGAGATAAGAGCTTAGTACCTTGCTTCGAATCAAGAGGAATACCAACTTTCCACAAGCACCTCAAGAGGAGGCTTCGCTCAGCTACAGCTATGTGAGAGGGACCCTGAGTTTGTGGCTTCAAGTGGAATGGACACCGAGACGCTCTGACTCGAAGTAAGGCCGGATATCCCTGCAGTGAATTGAATGCAGGCTCGTCTTGCATCTCCCAAGACGAAGGGATGTCTGAATCCCCTCTGGAGACCACAGAGAAAGACCTAGTCCTCCGCCTCATCGCGACCGGAGGCCTCACATCCTTTGAAAACTCGAGAGGTCTGCGGAGATCAATGCTTCCAAAGGAGACGATGCCTGACTCCTCTTGAAAATGGATAGGAGTCCCAGGATCGCTGTGGCACGTGGAAAGGGACCCTGGGTCTCCCGCCTCACGTGGAGACGCGTCCCAATTGCCATTCCAAGGCTCGAGGAGAATCCCGATGTGTCCCTCGCACCTAGGCAGGAGTCCTGACGTCGCTGAAAAAATAGGTGTCTGGAAGGGCTCTTCCCGTCCTAACTCGGAATATACCCCAGCTTCTGGCAGCAACTCGAGAAAAACCATGAGACTTCCCCCTCGCCGCAAGATGAGGCCCGATTCCCCTGCACTGCGTGCAGAGCAATTCGGTGTTTCACATCAAACATGAAAGGAGCCTTGATTTCCTTGATGGCACTCCAGAGAAAACCCAAGATCACTGTCTCAAGTCTAGAGGGATCCTGAGGTCACTGTAGCAACACGAAAGGGCTCCGTGGACCCGAAATCAACTCGAGATGAGAGCATAGTCCCTGGCTTCGACTCAAGAGGAATACCAAGTTTCTACAAGCACCTCAAGAGGAGGCTTCTCTCAGCTACAGGTATGTGAGAGGGAACCTGAAGGTGTGGCCTCAAGTGGAATGGACATCGAGATGCTCTGACTCGAAGTAAGGCCAGATATCCCTGCAGTGAATTGAATGCCGGCTCGTCTTGCATCTCCGAAGACGAAAGGATGTCTGATTCCCCTGTGGAGACCACAGAGAAAGACCTAGTTCTCTGCCTCATCGCGACCGGAGGCCTCACATCCTTGGAAAACTCGAGAGGTCTGCGGAGATCAATGCTTCCAAAGGAGACGATGCCTGACTCTTCTTGAAAATGGATAGGAGTTCCAGGATCCGTGTGGTACGTGGAAAGGGACCCTGGGTCTCCCGCCTCACGTGGATACGCGTCCCAATTGCCATGCCAAGACTCGAGGAGAAACTCGAGATGTCCCTCGCACCGAGGCAGGAGTCCTGACGTCGCTGAACAAACACGTGTCTGGAAGGGCCCTCCCCGTCGTAACTCGAGAATATACCCCAGGTTCCGGCCGCAACTCGAGAAAAACCATGAGAAATCCCCCTTGCCGCGAGATGAGGCCCGATTCCCCTGCACTGCGTGCAGAGCAATTCCGTGTTCCACATCAAACATGAAAGGAGCCTTGATTTCCTTGATGGTACTCCAGAGAAAACCCAAGATCACTGTCTCAAGTCTAGAGGGATCCTGAGGTCACTGGAGCATCACGAAAGGGCTCCATGGACCCCAAATCAACTCGAGATGAGAGCTTAGTCCCTGGCTTGGATCAAGAGGAATACCAACTTTCCACAAGCACCTCAAGATAACGCTTCTCTCATCAACAGGTATGTGAGAGGGACCCTGAGTTTGTGGCCTCAAGTGGAATGGACACCATGATGCTCTCACTCGAAGTAAGGCCGGATATCCCTGCAGTGAATTGAATGCAGGCTCGTCTTGCATTTCCCAAGACGAAGGGATGTCTGAATTCCCTGTGGAGACGACAGAGAAAGACCTAGTTCTCCGCTTCAGGCGACCGGAGGCCTCACATCTTTGAAAACTCGAGAGGTCCGCGGAGATCAGTGCTTCCAAAGGAGACGATGCCTGACTCGTCTTGAAAATGGATAGGAGTCCCAGGATCCCTGAGGCACGTGGAAAGGGACCCTGGGTCTCCCGCCTCACGTGGAGATGCGTCTCATTTGCCATGCCAAGACTCGAAGAGAATCCCGAGGTGTCCCTCGCACCTCGGCAGGAGTCCTGACGTCACTGAAAAAACACGTGTCTGGAAGGGCCCTCCCCGTCGTAACTCGAGAATTTACCCCAGGTTCCGGCCGCAACTCGAGAAAAACCATGAGCCTTCCCCCTCGCCGGGAGATGAGGCCCGATTCCCATGCACTGCGTGCAGAGCAATTCCGTGTTCCACATCAAACGTTAAAGGAGCCTTGATTTCCTAGATGGCACTCCAGAGAAAACCCAAGATCACTGTCTCAAGTCTAGAGGGATCCTGAGGTCACTGTAGCAACTCGAAAGGGCTCTGTGGACCCCAAATCAACTCGAGATGAGAGCTTCGTCCCTGGCTTCGACTCAAGAGGAATAACAACTTTCCAAAAGCACCTCAATAGGAGGCTTCTCTCAGCTACAGGTATGTGAGAGGGACCCTGAGTTTGTGGGTTCAAGTGGAATGGACACCGAGATGGTCTGACTCAAAGTAAGGCCGGATATCCCTGCAGTGAATTGAATGCAGGCTCGTCTTGCATCTCCCAAGACGAAGGGATGTCTGAATCCCCTGTGGAGACCGCAGAGAAAGACCTAGTTCTTCGCCTCATCGCGACCGGAGGCCTCACATCTTTGAAAACTCGAGAGGTCCGCGGAGATCAATGCTTCCAAAGGAGACGATGCCTGACTCCTCTTGAAAATGGATAGGAGTCCCAGGATCCCTGTGTCACGTCGAAAGGGACCCTGGGTCTCCCGCCTCACGTGGAGACGCGTCCCAATTGCCATGCCAAGACTCGCGGAGAATCCCGAGGTGTCCCTCGCACCTAGGCAGGAGTCCTGACGTCGCTGAACAAACACGTGTCTGGAAGGGCCCTTCCGATCGTAACTCGAAAATATACCCCAGGTTCCGGCCGCAACTCGAGAAAAACCATGAGACTTCCCCCTCGCCGCGAGATGAGGCCCGATTCCCCTGCACTGCGCGCAGAGCAATTTCGTGTTCCGCATCAAACGTGACAGGAGCCTTGATTTCCTTGATGGCACTCCAGAGAAAACCCAAGATCACTGTCTCAAGTCTAGAGGGATCCTGAGGTCACTGTAGCAACACGAAAGGGCTCCGTGGACCCCAAATCAACTCGAGATGAGAGCTTAGTCCCTGGCTTCGACTCAAGAGGAATACCAACTTTCCACAAGCACCTCAAGAAGAGGCTTCTCTCAGCTACAGGAATGTGAGAGGGACCCTGAGTTTGTGGCCTCAAGTGGAATGGACACCGAGATGCTCTGACTCGAATTAAGGCCGGATATCCCTGCAGTGAATTGAATGCAGGCTCGTCTTGCATCTCCCAAGACCAAGGGATGTCTGAATCCCCTGTATAGACCACAGAGAAAGACCAAGTTCTCCGCCTCTTCGCGACTGGAGGCCTCACATCGTTTGAAAACTCGAGATGTCCACGGAGATCAATGCTTCGAAAGGAGACGATGCCTGACTACTCTTGAAAATGGATAGGAGTCCCAGGATCCCTGTGGCACGTGGAAAGGGACCCTGGGTCTCCCGACTCACGTGGAGATGTGTCCCAATTGCCATGCCAAGACTCGAGGAGAATCCCGAGGTGTCCCTCGCACCTAGGCAGGAGTCCTGACGTCGCTGAACAAACACTTGTCTGAGAGGGCCCTCCCCATCGTAACTCGAGAATATACCCCAGGTTCCGGCCGCAACTCGAGAGAAACCATGAGACTCCCCCCTCGCCGCGACATGAGGCCCGATTCCCCTGCTCTGCGTGCAGAGCAATTCCGTGTTCCACATCAAACATTAAAGGAGCCTTGATTTCCTTGATGGCACTCCAGAGAAAACCCAAGATCACTGTCTCAAGTCTAGAGGGATCCTGAGGTCACTGCAGCAACACGAAAGGGCTGCGTCGACCCGAAATCAACACGAGATGAGAGCTTAGTCCCTGTCTTCGATTCAAGAGGAATACCAACTTTCCACAAGCACCTCAAGAGGAGGCTTCTCTCAGCTACAGGTATGTGAGAGGGACCCTGAATTTGTGGCCACAAGTGGAATGGACACCGAGATGCTCTGACTCTAAGCAAGGCCGGATATCCCGGCAGTGAATTGAATGCCGGCTCGTCTTGCATCTCCCAAGACGAAGGGATGTCTAGTCCCTTGTTGAGAACACAGAGAAAGACATAGTTCTCCTCCTCATCGGGACCGGAGGCCTCACATCCTTTGAAAACTCGAGAGGTCCGCAGAGATCAATGCTTCCAAAGGAGACGATGCCTGACTCCTCTTGAAAATGGATAGGAGTCCCAGGATCCCTGTGTCACGTGGAAAGGGACACTGGGTCTCCCGCCTTACGTGGAGACGCGTCCCAATTGCCATGCCAAGACTCGAGGAGTATCCCGAGGTGTCCCTCGCACCTAGGCAGCATTCCTGACTTCGCTGAACAAACACGTGTCTGGAAGGGCCCTTCCCGTCGTAACTCGAGAATATACCCCAGGTTCCGGCCGCAACTCGAGAAAAACCATAAGCCTTCCCCCTCGCCACGAGATGAGGCCCGATTCCCCTGCACTGCGTGCAGAGCAATTCCGAGTTCCACATCCAACGTGAAAGGAGCCTTGATTTCCTTGATGGCATCTAGAGAATACCCAAAAACATGACAAGGTGTGAAAAATTCGAGGAGCATGACTAGATGTGAAAAATTCGTGGAGCATGAAAAAGTCTGAAAAATACGAGGAGCATGACAAGTGTGAAAAATATGAGGAGCATGGAAAGGTGTGAAAAATACGAGGAGCTTGTAAAGGTCTGCAAAATACGAGGAGCATGAAATGGTGTGAAAAATACGAAGAGCACGAAAAGTTGTGAAAAATATGAAGAGTGTGAAAAGGACTGAAAAATACGAGGAGCATGAAAAGGTCTGAAAAATACGAGGAGCATAAAAATGTGTGAAAAATACGAGGAGCATGAAAAGGTGTGAAAAATAGGAAGAAAATGAATAGGTCTGAAAAATACGAGGAGCATGAAAGGTGTTAAAATTTCGAAGAGCAGGAAAAGGTGTGAAAAATACGAGAAGCATGACAAGGTGTGAAAAACACGTGCAGCATGACAAGATGTGAACACTACGAGGAGCATCAAAAAGTCTGAAAAATTCGAGGAGCATGACAAGGTGTGAAAAATATGAGGAGCATGAAAGTGTCTGAAAAATGAGAGGAGCATGAAAACTTGTGAAAAATACGAGGAGCATGGAAATGTCGGACAAAATTGAGGAGCATGAGAAGATCTGAAAAACATGAGAGCCTTAAAAGGTGTGAAGATTCGAGGAGCAGGATAAGGTGAGAAAAATACAAGGAGCATGAAAAGGTCTGAAAAATACGAGGAGCAATAAAAGGTGTGAGAAATTCGAGGAGCAAGAAAAGGTGAGAAATATACGAGGAGCATGAAAAGGTCTGAAAATTACGAGGAGCATGACAGGTGTGAAAAACACGAGGAGCATGAAAAGGTGTGAAAAATACGAAGAGCATGAAAAGGTCTGAAAAATATGAGGAGCATGAAAAGGTGTAAAAAATATGAAGAGCGTGAAAAGGTGTGAAAAATACGAGGAGCATGAAAGGTGTGAAAATTACGAGGAGCATGAAAAGGTGTGAAAAATATGAGGAGCATGAAAAGGTGTCAAAAATACGAGGAGCATGAAAACGTGTGAAAAATTCGAGTAGCAGGAAAAGGTGTGAAAAATACGAGGAGCATGAAAAGTTCTGAAAAATACAAGGAGCATGACAGGTGTGAAAAATACGAGAAGCATGACAGGGTGTGAAAAATTCGAGAAGCATGAGAAGGTCTGAAAAACAAGAGGAGCATGACAAGGTGTGAAATATACGAGGAGCATGAAAAATTGTCAAAAATACGAGGAACGTGAAAAGGTCTGAAAAATACGAGGAGCATGAAAAAGTCTGAAAAATACGATGAGCATGAAAAGTTGTCAAAAATACGAAGAGAGTGAAAAGGTGTGAAAAATATGAAGAGCGTGAAAAGGTTTGAAATATTCAAGGAGCATGAAAATGTCTGGAAAATACGAGGAGCATGAAAAGATGTGAAAAATACGAAGAGCAGGAAAAGGTGTGAAAAATATGAAGAGCATGAAAAGCTTTGAAAAATACGAGGAGCATGACAAGGTGTGAAAAATACGAGGAGCATGAAATGGTGTGAAAATTTCGAAGAGCAGGTAAGGTGTGAGAAATATGAGGAGCATGAAAAGGTGTCAAATATACGAGGAGCATGACAAGGTGTGAAAAATACGAAGAGCAGGAAAAGGTGTGAAAAATATGAAGAGCATGAAAAGCTTTGAAAAATACGAGGAGCATGACAAGGTGTGAAAAATACGAGGAGCATGAAAAGGTGTGAAAAATATGAAGAGCATGAAAAGGTGGGAAAAAGATGAGGAGCATGACAAGCTGTGAAAATTTCGAGGAGCATGTAAAGGTCTGAAAAATACGAGGAGCATTAAAACGTGTGAAAAACACGAGGAGCAAGAAAAGGTGTGAAAAATACGAGGATCATGACAAGGTGTGAAAAATATGAGGAGCATGACACGTTGAGAAAAATACGAGGAGCATGACAAGGTGTGAAAAGTAGGAGGAGCATGAAAATGTCTGAAAAATATGACGAGCATGACAAGGTGTGAAAAATATGAGGAACATGAAAAGGTGTGAAAAATATGAAGAGCATGAAAAGGTGTGAAAAATACGAGGAGGATGAAGAGGTCTGATATATACGAGGAGCATGAAACGGTGTGAAATATTCGAGAAGCATGAAAGGTGTGATAAATACGAAGAGCGTGAAAACGTGTGAAAAATACGAAGAGCATGAAAAGGTCTGAAAATTACAAGGAGCATGAAAAGGTTTCAAAAATACGAAGAGCGCGAACAGGTGTGAAAAATTTGAAGAGCGTGAAAAGGTTTGAAAAATTCGAGGAGCATGAAAAGGTGTGAAAAATATGAGGAGCTAGAAAAGGTGTGAAAAATTCGAGGAGCAGGAAAAGTTCTGAAATATACGAGGAGCATGAAAACGTGGGAAAAATCCAAGGAGCAGGAAAAGGTGTGAAAAATACGAGGAGCACGGAAAGGTGTAAAAAATTCAAAGACCAGGAAGAGGTGTGTAAAATACGAGGAGCATGAAAAGGTGTCAAAACTACGAAGAGCGTGAAAAGGTGTGAAAAAAATGAAGAGCTTGAAAAGGTCTGAAAAATAGGAGCAAGAAAAGGTATGAAAAATATTAGGAGCAGGAAAAGGTGTGAAAAATACGAGGAGCAGGAAAAGGTGTGAAAAATTCGAGGAGCAAAAAAGGTGTGAAAAATACAAGGAGTATTGAAAAGGTCTGAAAAACATGAGGAGCATGAAAAGGTGTGAAAAATACGAGGACCATGAAAATGTCTGAAAAATACGAGGAGCATGAAAAGGAGTGAAAAATACGAGGAGCATGAAAAGGTGTGAAAAATAGGAGGAGGATGAAAAGTTGTGAGAAATTCAAAGAGCAGGAAAAGGTATGAAAAACACGAGGAGCATGAAAAGTTCTGTAAAATACGAGGAGCATGAAACAGTGCGATAAATATGAGGAGCATGACAGGGTGTGAAAAATACGAGGGGGATGAAATGGTGTGAAAAATTCCAAGAGCAGGAAAAGGTGTGAAAAATACGAAGAGCAAGAAAATGTGTGAAAAATACAAGGATCATTACATGGTGTGAAAAATACGAGGAGCATGACAAGGTGTGAAAAATAGGAAGAGCATGAAAAGGTGTGAAATATACGAGGAGCATGAAAAGGTGTCAAAAATACGGAGAGCGTGAAAAGGTGTGAAAAATATGAAGAGCGTGAAAAGGTGTGAAAATTCGAGGAGCATGAAAAGGTCTGAAAAATACGAGGAGCATGAAAAGGTGTGAAAAATCCGAGTGGCAGGAAAAGGTGTGAAAAAAACGAGGAGCTTGAAAAGATCTGAAAAATACGAGGAGCATGAAAAGGTCTGAAAAATATGCGGAGCATGAAAAGGTCTGAAAAATATGCGGAGCATGAAAAGGTGTGAAAAATACGAGAACAGGAAAAGGTGTGAAAAATACGAAGAGCATGGAAAGGTGTGAAAAATTCAAAGAACAGGAAAAGGTGTGAAAAAAATGAGGAGCATGAAAAGGTGTGAAAAATACGAGAACAGCAAAAGGTGTGAAAAATACGAAGAGCATGGAAAGGTGTGAAAAATTCAAAGAACAGGAAAAGGTGTGAAAAAAATGAGGAGCATGAAAAGGTGTGAAAAATTCGAAGAGTAGGAAAAGGTGTGAAAAATACGAGGAGAATGAAAAGGTGTGAAAAATGCGAAGAGCGTGAAAAGATGTGAAAAATACGAGTGGCATTAAAAGGTGTGAAAATCACGAGAGCAGGAAAAGGTGAAAAATACGAGAAGCATGGAAAGATGTGAAAAATTCAAAGAACAGGAAAAGGTGTGAAAAATACAAGGAGCACGAAAAGGTCTGACAAATACCAGGAGCATGACAAGGTGTGAAAAATACGAGGAGCATGAAAAGGTCTGAAAAATACGAGGAGCAGGACAAGGTTTGAAAAATATGAAGAGAATGAAAAGGTCTGAAAAATACGATGACCATGAAAAGTTGTGAAAAATACGAGGAGAATGAAATGGTGTGAAAAATAGGAAGAACAGGAATAGGTCTGAAAAATATGAGGAGCATGAAAAGGTGTGAAAAATACGACAGCAGGAAAAGGTGTGAAAAATACGAGGAGCATAGAAAGGTGTGAAAATTTCAAAGACCAGGAAAAGGTGTGAAAAATACGAGGAGCATGAAAAGGTGGCAAATATATGAAGTGCGTGAAAAGGTGTGAAAAATATGAAGAGCGTGAAAAGGTCTGAAAAATACGAGGAGCATGACATCGTGTGAAAAATACGAGGAGCATGAAAATGTGTCAAAAATACGAAGAGTGTGAAAAGGTGTGAAAAGTACGAGGAGCATGAAAATGTGTGAAAAATACGAGGATCAGGAAAAGGTGTGAAAAATACGAGGAGGATGAAAAGGTGAAAAACACGAGGAGCATGACAAGGTGTGAAAAAAACGAGGAGCATGAAAAACCTTGAAAAATACGAGGAGCATGACAAGGTTTGAAAATATGAAGAGCATGAAAAGGTCTGAAAAATACGAGGAGCATGAAAATGTGTGAAAAATACGAGGAGCATGACAAGGTGTGAAAAATAGGAAGAGCATGAAAAGGTGTGAAATATACGAGGAGCATGAAAAGGTGTCAAAAATACGGAGAGCGTGAAAAGGTGTGAAAAATATGAAGAGCGTGAAAAGGTGTGAAAATTCGAGGAGCATGAAAAGCTCTGAAAAATACGAGGAGCATGAAAATGTCTGAAAAATCCGAGTGGCAGGAAAGGTGTGAAAAATACGAGGAGCTTGAAAAGATCTGAAAAATACGAGGAGCATGAAAAGGTCTGAAAAATATGCGGAGCATGAAAAGGTCTGAAAAATATGCAGAGCATGAAAAGGTGTGAAAAATACGAGAACAGGAAAAGGTGTGAAAATTACGAGGAGCATGAAAAGGTGTGAAAAATTCGAAGAGTAGGAAAAGGTGTGAAAAATACGAGGAGAATGAAAAGGTGTGAAAAATGCGAAGAGCGTGAAAAGATGTGAAAAATACGAGTGGCATGAAAAGGTGTGAAAATCACGAGAGCAGGAAAAGGTGAAAAATACGAGAAGCATGGGAAGATGTGAAAAATTCAAAGAACAGGAAAAGGTGTGAAAAATACGAGGAGCACGAAAAGGTCTGACAAATACGAGGAGCAGGACAAGGTTTGAAAAATATGAAGAGAATGAAAAGGTCTGAAAAATACGAGGAGCATGAAAAGTTGTGAAAAATACGACAGCAGGAAAAGGTGTGAAAAATACGAGGAGCATAGATAGGTGTGAAAAATTCAAAGACAAGGAAAAGGTGTGAAAAATACGAGGAGCATGAAAAGGTGCCAAATATATGAAGTGCGTGAAAAGGTGTGAAAAATATGAAGAGCGTGAAAAGGTCTGAAAAATATGAGGAGCATGAAACGGTGTGAAAAATTCGAAAAGCAGGAAAAGATGTGAAAAATACGAGCAGCAGGAAAAGGGGTGAAAAGTACGAGGAGCATGAAAATGTGTGAAAAATTCGAAGAGTAGGAAAAGGTGTGAGAAACACGAAAAGAATGAAAAGGTGTGAAACATAAGAAGAGAGTGAAAAGGTGTGAAAAATACGAGGAGCATGAAAAGTTGTCAAAAATTCAAAGAGCAGGAAAAGTTGTAAAAAATCGAGGAGCATAGAAAGGTGTGAAAAATACGAAAGCAGGAAAAAGTGACAAATACGAGGAGCATGGAAAGGTGTGAAAAATTCAAAGACCAGGAAAAGGTGTGAAAAACACAAGGAGCATGAAAAGGTGTAAAACATCCGAGGATCAGGAAAAGGTGTGAAAAATACGAGGAGGATGAAAAGGTGAAAAATACGAGGAGCATGACAAGGTGTGAAAAATACAAGGAGCATGAAAAGCCTTGAAAAATACGAGGAGCATGACAAGGTTTGAAAATATGAAGAGCATGAAAAGGTCTGAAAAATACGAGGAGCATGACAAGGTGTGAAAAATACGAGGAGCATTGAAAGGTGTAAAAAATACGAGGAGCATGGCAAGGTGTGAAAAATTCAAAGGCCAGGAAAAGGTGTGAAAAACACATGGAGCATGAAAAGGTGTAAAAAATCCGAGGATCAGGAAAAGGTGTGAAAAATACGAGGAGCATTGAAAGGTGTGAAAAATACGAGGAGCATGAAAAGGCGTGAAAATACGAGGAGCAAGAAAAGGTGTGAAAAATACAAGGAGCATGAAAAGGTGTGAAAAATACAAGGAGCATGAAAAGGTGTGAAAAATATGAGGAGCTAGAAAAGGTGTGAAAAATACGAGGATCAGTAAAAGTTCTGAAATATACGAGGAGTATGAAAACGTGTGAAAAATCCGAGAAGCAGGAAAAGGTGTGAAAAATATGAGAGGCATGGAAAGGTGTGAAAAATTCAAAGACCATGAAAAGGTGTGAAAAATACGAGGAGCATGAAAAGGTATCACAAATATGAAGAGCGTGAAAAAGTGTGAAAAATATGAAGAGCTTGAAAAGGTCTGAAAAATACAAGGAGCATGAAAAGGTTTCAAAAATATGAAGAGCGTGAACAGGTGTGAAAAATAAGAAGAGCGTGAAAAGCTCTGAAAAATTCGAGGAGCATGAAAAGGTGTGAAAAATATGAGGAGCCAGAAAAGGTGTGAAAAATACGAGGATCAGTAAAAGTTCTGAAATATATGAGGAGTATGAAAACGTGTGAAAAAACCGAGGAGCAGGAAAAGGTGTGAAAATTACGAAGAGCATGGAAAGGTGTGAAAAATTCATAGACCATGAAAAGGTGTGAAAAATACTAGGAGCATGAAAAGGTGTCAAAAATACGAACAGCGTGAAAAGGTGTGAAAAATATGAAGAGCTTGAAAAGGTCTGAAAAATACGAGAAGGATGAAAAGGTCTGAAAAATACGAGGAGAATGAAACGATGTGAAAAATTCGAAGCGCAGGAAAAGGTGTGAAAAATAAGAGGAGCATGACAACGTGTGAAAAATACGAAGAGCAGGAAAAGGCATGAAAAACACGAGGAGCATGAAAATTTCTGAAAAATACGAGGAGCATGAAACGGTGTGATAAATAAGAGGAGCATGACAGGGTGTGAAAAATACGAGGAGGATGAAAAGGTGTGAAAATTTCAAAGAGCAGGAAAAGGTGTGAAAAATACGAGGAGGATGAAAAGGTGTGAAAAATCCGAGGAGCATTACATGGTGTGAAAAATACGAGGAGCATGACAAGGTGTGAAAAATAGGAAGAGCATGAAAAGGTGTGAAATATACGAGGAGCATGAAAAGGTCTGAAAAATACGAGGAGCATGAAAAGGTGTCAAAAATACGGAGAGCGTGAAAAGGTGTGAAAAATATGAAGAGCGTGAAAAGGTCTGAAAAATACAAGGAGCATGAAAAGGTGTGAAAAATACAAGGAGCATGACATGGTGTGAAAAATACGAGGAGCATGACAAGATGGGAAAATTGGAAGAACATGAAAAGGTGTGAAATATACGAGGAGCATGAAATGGTCTGAAAAATACGAGGAGTAGGACAAGGTGTCAAAAATACGAGGAGCATGAACAGGTCTGAAAAATACGAGGAGCATGAAAAGGTCTGAAAAATTCGAGGAGCATGAAGTGTTGTGTAAAATACGAGAACAGGAAAAGGTGTGAAAAATACGAAGAGCATGGAAAGGTGTTAAAAATTCAAAGAACAGGAAAAGGTGTGAAAAATACGAGGAGCATGAAAAGGTGTCAAAAATACGAGAGCAGGAAAAGGTGACAAATACGAGGAGCATGGAAAGGTGTGAAAAATTCAAAGAACAGGAAAAGGTGTGAAAAATACGAGGAGCATGTAAAGGTATGACAAATACGAGGAGCATGACAAGGTGTGAAAAATACGAGGAGCATGAAAAGCCTTGATATATACGAGGGACATGAAAAGGTTTGAAAAATATGAAGAGCATGGAAAGGTCTGAAAAATACGAGGAGCATTAAAAGGTGTGAAAAATACGAAGAGCATGAAAAGGTCTGAAAAATTTGAGGAGCACGAAAAGGTCTGAAAAATATGAGGAGCATGAAAAGTTTTCAAAAATATGAAGAGCATGAACAGGTGTGAAAAATATGAAGAGTGTGAAAAGGTCTGAAAAATACGAGGAGCATGAAAAGATTTCAAAAATACGAAGAGCGTGAACAGATGTGAAAATTATGAGGAGCATGACAAGGTGTGAAAAATACGAGGAGCAGGGAAAGGCGTGAAAAACACGAGGAGCATGAAAATTTCTGAAAAATACGAGGAGCATGAAACGGTGTGATAAATAGGAGGAGAATGACACGGTGTGAAAAATACGAGGAGGATGAATAGGTGTGAAAAACTCGAAGAGCAGGAAAAGGTGTGAAAAATACAAGGAGCATGAAAAGATGTGAAAAATCCGAGGAGCATTACATGGTGTGAAAAATACGAGGAGCATGACAAGGTGTGAAAAATAGGAAGAGCATGAAAAGGTGTGAAATATACGAGGAGCATGACAGGGTGTGAAAAATACGAGGAGCATGAAACGGTGTGAAAAATTCGATGAGCATGAAAAGGTGTGAAAAATTCAAAGAGCAGGAAAACGTGTGAAAAATACGAGAAGGAAAAGGAGTGAAAAATACAAGGAGAATGAAAAGGTGTAAAAAATATGAAGGTCAAGAAAAGGTGTGAAAAATATGAAGAGAAAGAAAAGGTGTGAAAAATTCGAAGAGCAGGAAAAGGTGTGAAAAATACGAGGAGAATGAACAGGTGTGAAAAATTCAAAGAGCAGGAAAAGGTGTGAAAATTACGAGGAACATGGAAAGGTGTGAAAAATACGAGGAGCATGACAAGGTGTGTAAAATATGAGGACCATGACAAGGTGTGAAAAATGTGAAGAGCATGAAAAATGTGAAAAATATGAGGAGCCTGAAAAGGTCTGAAAAATACGAGGAGCATGAAAAGGACTGAAAAATACGAGGAGCATGAAAAGGTGAGAAAAATACGAGGAGAATGAAAAGGTCTGAAAAATATGAAGAGCATGAAAAGGTCTGAAAAATACGAGGAGCATGACAAGGTGTGAAAAATACGAGGAGCATGAAAAGTCAGAAAATTATGAAGAGCATGAAAAGGTCTGAAAAATACGAGGAGCATGACAATGTGTGTAAAATACAAAGAGCATGAAAAGGTGTGAAAAATATGAATAGCATGAAAGATCTGAAAAATAAGAGGAGCATGAAAAGGTCTGAAAAATAAGAGGAGCCTGAAAAGGTGTGAAAAATTCCAACAGCAGGAAAACGCCTGAAAAATATGAGGTGCGGGAAAAGGTGTGAAAAATATGAGGAGCATGAAAAGGTCTGAAAAATACGAGGAGCATGAAAAGGTGTGAAAAATTCGAAGAGCAGGAAAACGTGTGAAAAATACGAGAGCAGGAAAAGGTGTGAAAAATACGAGGAGAATGAAACGGTGTGAAAAATTCGAGGAGCAGGCAACGGTGTGAAAAATACGAGGAGAATGAACAGTTGTGAAAAATTCGAAGAGCAGGAAAAGGTGTCAAAAATACGAAGAGCATCAAAAGGTGTGAAATATATGAAGAGCGTGAAAAGGTCTGAAAAATACGAATGGCATGAAAAGGTGTGAAAAATACAAGGAGCAGGAAAAGGTCGGAAATTTATGAAGAGCATGAAAAGGTCTGAAAAATACGAGGAGCACGACAAGGTGTGAAAAATACAAAGAGCATGTAAAGGTGTGCAAAATATGAATAGCATGAAAGATCTGAAAAATACGAGGAGCATGAAAAGGTCTGAAAAATAAAAGGAGCCTGAAAAGGTGTGAAAAATTCAAACAGCAGGAAAACGCCTGAAAAACACGAGGTGCGGGAAAAGGTGTGAAAAATATGAGGAGCATGAAAAGGTCTGAAAAATACGCAGAGCATGAAAAGGTGTGAAAAATTCGAAGAGCAGGAAAACGTGTGAGAAATACGAGAGCAGGAAAAGGTGTGAAAAATACGAGGAGAATGAACAGGTGTGAAAAATTCGAGGAGCAGGCAAAGGTGTGAAAAATACAAGGAGAATGAACAGGTGTGAAAAATTCGAAGAGCAGGAAAAAGTGTGAAAAATACGAGGAGCATGAAAAAGTGTCAAAAATACGAGGAGCAGGAAAAGGTGTGAAAAATACGAGGAGCGTGAAAAAGTGTCAAAAATACGAGGAGCATGAGGAGGTGTATAAAATATGAGAAGTATGAAAAGGTCTGAAAAATACGAGAATGAAAGGTTGTGAAAAATACAAAGAGCATGAAAAGGTCTGAAAAATAACAGAAGAATGAAACGTTGTGAAAAATATGAGGAGCATTAAAAGGTGTGAAACATACGAGGAGCATGACATGGTGTGAAAAATACGAGGAGCAAGACAAGGGGGAAAATTGGAAGAGCATGAAAAGGTGTGAAATATTCGAAGAGCAGGAAATGGTGTGAAAAATACGAGAAGCAGGAAAAGGTGTGAATAATACAAGGAGCATGAAAAGGTCTGAAAAATATGAGGAGCATGAAAAGGTGTGAAATATTCGAAGAGCAGGAAAAGGTGTGAAAAATATGAAGAGCATGAAAAGGTGTGAAATATTCGAAGAGCAGGAAAAGGTGTGAAAAATATGAAGAGCATGAAAAGGTGTGAAAAATTCGAAGAGCAGGAAAAGGTGTGAAAAATACGAGGAGAATGAACAGGTGTGAAAAATTCGAAGAGCAGGAAAAGGTGTGAAATTTACGAGGAGCATGGAAAGGTCTGATAAATATGAGGAGCATGACAAGGTGTGAAAAATATGAGGAGCATGACAAGGTGTGAAAAAAAAGAAGAGCATGAAAAATGTGAAAAATACGAGGAGCATGAAAAGGTCTGACAAATACAAGGAGCATGAAAAGGACTGAAAAATACGAAGAGCATGAAAAGGTGTGAAAAATACGAGGAGAATGAAATGGTCTGAAAAATACAAGGAGCATGAAAAGGTGTGAAATATTCGAAGAGCAGGTAAAGGTGTGAAAAATACGAGGAACATTAAAAATCTGAAAAATGCGAGAAGCCTGACAAGGGCTGAAAAATACGAGGAGCATGACAAGGTCTGAAAAACATGAGGAGCATGAGAAGATCTGAAAAATACGAGGAGCATGAAAAGTTCCGAAATATACGAGGAGCATGAAAAGCTGTGAAATATTCGAAGAGCATGAAAACGTGTGAAAATATGAGGGGCAGGAAAAGGTCTGAAAAATACGAGGAGCATGAAAAGGTGTGAAAAATACGAGGAGCATGAAAAGGTCTGAAAAATACAAGGAGCATGAAAAGGTGTGAAATATTCGAAGAGCAGGTAAAGGTGTGAAAAATACGAGGAACATTAAAAATCTGAAAAATGCGAGAAGCCTGATAAGGGGTGAAAAATACGAGGAGCATGACAAGGTCTGAAAAACACGAGGAGCATGAGAAGATCTGAAAAATACGAGGAGCATGAAAAGTTCCGAAATATACGAGGAGCATGAAAAGCTGTGAAATATTCGAAGAGCATGAAAACGTGTGAAAATATGAGGGGCAGGAAAAGGTCTGAAAAATACGAGGAGCATGATAAAGTGTGAAAAATATGAGGAGCATGAAAAGGTCTGAAATATACGAAGAGCATGAAAAGGTCTGAAAAATATGAGGGGCATAAAAAGGTGTCAAATATTCAAAGAGCGTGAAAAGGTGTGAAAAATATGAAGAATGTGAAAAGCTGTGAAAATTACGAGGAGCATGAAAAGTTGTGAAAAATACGAGGAGAATGATAAGGTGTGAAAAATACAAAGAGCATGAAAAGGTCTGAAAAACACGAGGAGCATGAAAAGGTGTGAAAAATTCGAAGTGCAGGAAAAGGTGTCAAAAATAAGAAGAGCATGAAAAGGTGTGAAAAATATGAGGATCATGAAAAGGTGTGAAAAATACGAGGAGCAGGAAAATGTGTTAAAAATATGAGGATCATGAAAATGTGTGAAAAATATGAAGTGCATGAAAAATACGAGGAGCATGAAAAGGTGTGAAAAATACGAGGAGCATGACAAGGTGTGAAAAATACGAGGAGCATGAAATGTCTGAAAAATACGAGGAGTAAGAAAAGGTGTCACAAATACGAAGAGCGGGAAAAGGGGTGAATAATTAGAAGAGCGTGAAAAGGTCTGAAAAATTCGAGGTGCCTGAAAAGGTCTGAAAAATTCGAGGTGCATGAAAAGGTCTGAAAAATACGAGGAGCATGAAATGGTGTGAAAATTTCGAAGAACAGGAAAAGGTGTGAAAAATACGAAGAGCATGAAAATGTCTGAAAAATACGAGGAGCATGAAAAGGTGTCAAAAATACCAGGAGCGGGAACAGGAGTGAAAAATATGAAGAGCGTGAAAAAGTCTGAAAAATTCGAGGAGCATGACAAGGAGTGAAAAATACGACGAGCATAAACAGGTGTGAAAAATATGAAGAGCATGAAAATTTGTGAAAAATACAAAGAGAATGAAAATGTCTGAACAAAGAAGAGTATGAAAAGGTCTGAAAAATATGAGGAGCATGAAAATGTGTGAAAATACGAGGAGCATGAAAAGGTGTGAAAAATACGAGAGTAGGAAAAGATGTGAAAAATACGAGGAGCATGAAAAGGTGTGAAAAATACGGAGAGCGTGAAAAGGTCTGAAAAATATGAATAGCGTGAAAAGGTCTGAAAATTCGAGGAGCATGAAAGTGTCTGAAAAGTACGAGAAGCATGAAATGGTGTGAAAAATACGAGGAGCAGGAGAAGGTGTGAAAAATATGAGGAGCATGACAAGGTGTGAAAAATACAAGGAGCATGACAAGGTGTGAAAAATACGAGGAGCATGACAACGTGTGAAAAATCTGAGAATCAATAAAAGGTCTGAAAAATACGAGGAGCATGAAACGGTGTCAAAAATTCGAGGAGCATTAAAAGGTGTGAAAAATATGAGGGGTACGAAAAGGTCTGACAAATACGAGGAGCATGACAAGGTGTGAAAAATATGAAGAGCATGTAAAGGTGTGAAAAATATGAGAAGCATGACAGGGTGTGAAAAATATGAAGAGCATGTAAAGTGTGAAAAATACGAGGAGCATGAAAAGGTCTGAAAAATACGAGGAACATGACTAGGTGTGAATAATACGAGGAGCAGGACAATTTTGAAAAATACGAGGAGCATGAAAAGGTCTGAGATATACGTGGAGTATGAAAAGTTGTGAAAAATACGAGGAGCATGACAAGGTCTGAAAAATACGAGGAGCATGACAAGGTGTGAAAAATAAGAGGAACATAAAAAGGCGTGAAAAATACAAAGAGCATGAAAATATATGAAAAATACGAAGAGCATGAAAATGTCTGAAAATACGAAGAGCATAACAAGTTCTGAAAAATATGAGGAGCATTAAAAAGGTTGAAAAATAAGAGGAGTATAAAATGGTGTGAAAAATACGAGAGCAGTAAAAGTCGTGAAAAATACCAAGAGCATGAAAAGTTCTGACAAATACGAGGAGCATGACAACGTGTGAAAAATATGAAGAACATGTAAAGGTGTAAAATTTACCAGGAGCATGAAACGGTCTGAAAAATAGGAGGAGCGTGAAACGCTGTTGACAACATGAAGAGCATGCAAAGGTGTGAAAAATATGAAGAGCATGAAAAGGTGTGAAAAATATGAAGAGCTTCAAAAGGTTTCAAATATATGAGGAGCATGAAACAGTCTGAAAAATAGGAGGAGCATGAAAAGGTGTTGAAAAATATGAAGAGCCTGAAAAGGTGTGAAAAATATGAAGAGATTCAAAAGGTTTCAAATATATGAGGAGCATGAAACAGTCTGGAAAATAGGAGGAGCATGAAAAGGTGTTGAAAAATATGAAGAGCATGAAAAGATGTGAAAAATATGAAGAGTTTCAAAAGGTGTCAAAAATAGGAGGAGCAGGAAACGGTCTGAAAAATATGAGCAGCATGAAACGGTCTAAAAAATATGAGGAGCATGAAACGGTGTGAAAAACATGAAGAGCATGAAAAGGTGTGAAAAATATGAAGACCTTAAGAAGGTGTCAAAAATATGAGGAGCATGAAACGGTCTGAATAATAGGAGGAGCATGAAGTGGTGTTGAAAAACATGAAGAGCATGAAAAGGGGTGAAAAATATGAAGAGCTTCAAAAGGTGTCAAAAATATGAGGAGCATGAAACGGTCTGAAAATTAGGAGGAGCATGAAGTGGTGTTGAAAAACATGAAGAGCCTGAAAAGGTGTGAAATATATGACGAGCTTCAATAGGTGTCAAAAATATGAGGAGCATGAAACGGTGTTGAAAACAAGAAGAGCATGAAAAGTTGTGAAAAATATGAAGGGCTTCAAAAGGTGTCAAATATATGAGGAGCATGAAACGGTCTGAAAAAAAGGAGGAGCATGAAGCGGTGTTAAAAAACATGAAGAGCCTGAAAAGATGTGAAAAATATGAAGAGCATGAAAAATACAGGGGCATGAAAAGGTCTGAAAAATACGAGGAGCATGAAAAGGTGTGAAAAATACGAGGAGCATGACAAGGTGTGAAAAATACGAGGAGCATGAAATGTCTGAAAAATACGAGGAGTAAGAAAAGGTGTCAAAAATACGAAGAGCGTGAAAAAGGGTGAATAATTAGAAGAGCTTGAAAAGGGCTGAAAAATACAAGGAGCATGAAAAGGTTTCAAAAATATGAAGAGCGTGAACAGGTGTGAAAAATATGAAGAGCGTGAAAAGGTCTGAAAAATTCGAGGAACATGAAAAGGTGTGAAAAATATGAGGAGCCAGAAAAGGTGTGAAAAATACGAGGATCAGTAAAAGTTCTGAAATATACGAGGAGTATGAAAACGTGTGAAAAAACCGAGGAGCAGGAAAAGGTGTGAAAGATACGAGGAGCATGGAAAGGTGTGAAAAATTCGTAGACCATGAAAAGGTGTGAAAAATACGAGGAGCATGAAAAGGTGTCAAAAATACGAACAGCGTGAAAAGGTGTGAAAAATATGAAGAGTTTGAAAAGGTCTGAAAAATACGAGGAGCATGACAAGGTCTGAAAAATACGAGGAGCATGAGAAGGTCTGAAAAATACGAGGAGCATGAAAAGGTCTGAAATATACGAGGAGCATGAAAAGCTGTGAAATATTCGAAGAGCATGAAAACGTGTGAAAAATATGAGGGGCAGGAAAAGGTCTGAAAAATACGAGAAGCATGATAAAGTGTGAAAAATATGAGGAGCATGAAAAGGTCTGAAATATACGAAGAGCATGAAAAGGTCTGAAAAATATGAGGGGCATAAAAAGGTGTCAAATATTCAAAGAGCGTGAAAAGGTGTGAAAATATGAAGAATGTGAAAAGCTGTGAAAATTACGAGGAGCATGAAAAGTTGTGAAAAATACGAGGAGAATGATAAGGTGTGAAAAATACAAAGAGCATGAAAAGGTCTGAAAAACACGAGGAGTATGAAAAGGTGTGAAAAATTCGAAATGCAGGAAATAGTGTCAAAAATAAGAAGAGCATGAAAAGGTGTGAAAAATATGAGGATCATGAAAAGGTGTGAAAAATACGAGGAGCAGGAAAAGGTGTCAAAAATACGAACAGCGTGAAAAGGTGTGAAAAATATGAAGAGCTTGAAAAGGTCTGAAAAATACGAGAAGGATGAAAAGGTCTGAAAAATACGAGGAGAATGAAACGATGTGAAAAATTCGAAGCGCAGGAAAAGGTGTGAAAAATTAGAGGAGCAAGAAATGGTGTGAAAAATATGAGGAGCAGGAAAAGGTGTGAAAAATTTGAGGAGCAAAATAGGTGTGAAAAATAAAAGGAGCATTGAAAAGGTCTGAAAAATACGAGGAGCATGACAACGTGTGAAAAATACGAAGAGCAGGAAAAGGCGTGAAAAACACGAGGAGAATGAAAATTTCTGAAAAATACGAGGAGCATGAAACGGTGTGATAAATAAGAGGAGCATGACAGGGTGTGAAAAATACGAGGAGGATGAAAAGGTGTGAAAATTTCAAAGAGCAGGAAAAGGTGTGAAAAATACGAGGAGGATGAAAAGGTGTGAAAAATCCGAGGAGCATTACATGGTGTGAAAAATACGAGGAGCATGACAAGTTGTGAAAAATAGGAGAAGCATGAAAAGGTGTGAAATATACGAGGAGCATGAAAAGGTCTGAAAAATACGTGGAGCATGAAAAGGTGTCAAAAATACGGAGAGCGTGAAAAGGTGTGAAAAATATGAAGAGCGTGAAAAGGTCTGAAAAATACAAGGAGCATGAAAAGGTGTGAAAAATACAAGGAGCATGACATGGTGTGAAAAATACGAGGAGCATGACAAGGTGGGAAAATTGGAGGAACATGAAAAGGTGTGAAATATACGAGGAGCATGAAATGGTCTGAAAAATACGAAGAGTAGGACAAGGTGTCAAAAATATGAGGAGCATGAACAGGTCTGAAAAATACGAGGAGCATGAAAAGGTCTGAAAAATTCGAGGAGCATGAAGTGTTGTGTAAAATACGAGAACAGGAAAAGGTGTGAAAAATACGAAGAGCATGGAAAGGTGTTAAAAATTCAAAGAACAGGAAAAGGTGTGAAAAATACGAGGAGCATGAAAAGGTGTCAAAAATACGAGAGCAGGAAAAGGTGACAAATACGAGGAGCATGGAAAGGTGTGAAAAATTCAAAGAACAGGAAAAGGTGTGAAAAATACGAGGAGCATGTAAAGGTATGACAAATACGAGGAGCATGACAAGGTGTGAAAAATACGAGGAGCATGAAAAGCCTTGATATATACGAGGGGCATGAAAAGGTTTGAAAAATATGAAGAGCATGGAAAGGTCTGAAAAATACGAGGAGCATTAAAAGGTGTGAAAAATACGAAGAGCGTGAAAAGTTGTGAAAAATATGAGGAGCATGAAAAGGTGTGAAAAATTCGAAGAGCGTGAAAAGGTCTGAAAAATTTGAGGAGCACGAAAAGGTCTGAAAAATATGAGGAGCATGAAAAGTTTTCAAAAATATGAAGAGCATGAACAGGTGTGAAAAATATGAAGAGTGTGAAAAGGTCTGAAAAATACGAGGAGCATGAAAAGATTTCAAAAATACGAAGAGCGTGAACAGATGTGAAAATTATGAGGAGCATGACAAGGTGTGAAAAATACGAGGAGCAGGGAAAGGCGTGAAAAACACGAGGAGCATGAAAATTTCTGAAAAATACGAGGAGCATGAAACGGTGTGATAAATAGGAGGAGAATGACACGGTGTGAAAAATACGAGGAGGATGAATAGGTGTGAAAAACTCGAAGAGCAGGAAAAGGTGTGAAAAATACAAGGAGCATGAAAAGATGTGAAAAATCCGAGGAGCATTACATGGTGTGAAAAATACGAGGAGCATGACAAGGTGTGAAAAATAGGAAGAGCATGAAAAGGTGTGAAATATACGAGGAGCATGACAGGGTGTGAAAAATACGAGGAGCATGAAACGGTGTGAAAAATTCGATGAGCATGAAAAGGTGTGAAAAATTCAAAGAGCAGGAAAACGTGTGAAAAATACGAGAAGGAAAAGGAGTGAAAAATACAAGGAGAATGAAAAGGTGTAAAAAATATGAAGGTCAAGAAAAGGTGTGAAAAATATGAAGAGAAAGAAAAGGTGCGAAAAATTCGAAGAGCAGGAAAAGGTGTGAAAAATACGAGGAGAATGAACAGGTGTGAAAAATTCAAAGAGCAGGAAAAGGTGTGAAAATTACGAGGAACATGGAAAGGTGTGAAAAATACGAGGAGCATGACAAGGTGTGTAAAATATGAGGACCATGACAAGGTGTGAAAAATGTGAAGAGCATGAAAAATGTGAAAAATATGAGGAGCCTGAAAAGGTCTGAAAAATACGAGGAGCATGAAAAGGACTGAAAAATACGAGGAGCATGAAAAGCTGAAAAAAATACGAGGAGAATGAAAAGGTCTGAAAAATATGAAGAGCATGAAAAGGTCTGAAAAATACGAGGAGCATGACAAGGTGTGAAAAATACGAGGAGCATGAAAAGTCAGAAAATTATGAAGAGCATGAAAAGGTCTGAAAAATACGAGGAGCATGACAAGGTGTGTAAAATACAAAGAGCATGAAAAGGTGTGAAAAATATGAATAGCATGAAAGATCTGAAAAATAAGAGGAGCATGAAAAGGTCTGAAAAATAAGAGGAGCCTGAAAAGGTGTGAAAAATTCCAACAGCAGGAAAACGCCTGAAAAATATGAGGTGCGGGAAAAGGTGTGAAAAATATGAGGAGCATGAAAAGGTCTGAAAAATACGAGGAGCATGAAAAGGTGTGAAAAATTCGAAGAGCAGGAAAACGTGTGAAAAATACGAGAGCAGGAAATGGTGTGAAAAATACGAGGAGAATGAAACGGTGTGAAAAATTCGAGGAGCAGGCAACGGTGTGAAAAATACGAGGAGAATGAACAGTTGTGAAAAATTCGAAGAGCAGGAAAAGGTGTCAAAAATACGAAGAGCATCAAAAGGTGTGAAATATATGAAGAGCGTGAAAAGGTCTGAAAAATACGAATGGCATGAAAAGGTGTGAAAAATACAAGGAGCAGGAAAAGGTCGGAAATTTATGAAGAGCATGAAAAGGTCTGAAAAATACGAGGAACACGACAAGGTGTGAAAAATACAAAGAGCATGTAAAGGTGTGCAAAATATGAATAGCATGAAAGATCTGAAAAATACGAGGAGCATGAAAAGGTCTGAAAAATAAAAGGAGCCTGAAAAGGTGTGAAAAATTCAAACAGCAGGAAAACGCCTGAAAAACACGAGGTGCGGGAAAAGGTGTGAAAAATATGAGGAGCATGAAAAGGTCTGAAACCCGAGGAGCATGAAAAGGTGTGAAAAATATGAGGAGCATGAAAAGGTCTGAAAAATACGCAGAGCATGAAAAGGTGTAAAAAATTCGAAGAGCAGGAAAACGTGTGAGAAATACGAGAGCAGGAAAAGGTGTTAAAAATATGAGGATCATGAAAATGTGTGAAAAATATGAAGTGCATGAAAAATACGAGGAGCATGAAAAGGTGTGAAAAATACGAGGAGCATGACAAGGTGTGAAAAATACGAGGAGCATGAAATGTCTGAAAAATACGAGGAGTAAGAAAAGGTGTCAAAAATACGAAGAGCGGGAAAAGGGGTGAATAATTAGAAGAGCGTGAAAAGGTCTGAAAAATTCGAGGTGCCTGAAAAGGTCTGAAAAATTCGAGGTGCATGAAAAGGTCTGAAAAATACGAGGAGCATGAAATGGTATGAAAATTTCGAAGAACAGGAAAAGGTGTGAAAAATACGAAGAGCATGAAAATGTCTGAAAAATACGAGGAGCATGAAAAGGTGTCAAAAATACCAGGAGCGGGAACAGGAGTGAAAAATATGAAGAGCGTTGAAAAGTCTGAAAAATTCGAGGAGCATGACAAGGAGTGAAAAATACGACGAGCATAAACAGGTGTGAAAAATATGAAGAGCATGAAAATTTGTGAAAAATACAAAGAGAATGAAAATGTCTGAACAAAGAAGAGTATGAAAAGGTCTGAAAAATATGAGGAGCATGAAAATGAGTGAAAATACGAGGAGCATGAAAAGGTGTGAAAAATACGAGAGTAGGAAAAGATGTGAAAAATACGAGGAGCATGAAAAGGTGTGAAAAATACGGAGAGCGTGAAAAGGTCTGAAAAATATGAATAGCGTGAAAATGTCTGAAAATTCGAGGAGCATGAAAGTGTCTGAAAAGTACGAGAAGCATGAAATGGTGTGAAAAATACGAGGAGCAGGAGAAGGTGTGAAAAATATGAGGAGCATGACAAGGTGTGAAAAATACAAGGAGCATGACAAGGTGTGAAAAATACGAGGAGCATGAAAAGTCAGAAAATTATGAAGAGCATGAAAAGGTCTGAAAAATACGAGGAGCATGACAAGGTGTGTAAAATACAAAGAGCATGAAAAGGTGTGAAAAATATGAATAGCATGAAAGATCTGAAAAATAAGAGGAGCATGAAAAGGTCTGAAAAATAAGAGGAGCCTGAAAAGGTGTGAAAAATTCCAACAGCAGGAAAACGCCTGAAAAATATGAGGTGCGGGAAAAGGTGTGAAAAATTCGAGGAGCAGGCAACGGTGTGAAAAATACGAGGAGAATGAACAGTTGTGAAAAATTCGAAGAGCAGGAAAAGGTGTCAAAAATACGAAGAGCATCAAAAGGTGTGAAATATATGAAGAGCGTGAAAAGGTCTGAAAAATACGAATGGCATGAAAAGGTGTGAAAAATACAAGGAGCAGGAAAAGGTCGGAAATTTATGAAGAGCATGAAAAGGTCTGAAAAATACGAGGAGCACGACAAGGTGTGAAAAATACAAAGAGCATGTAAAGGTGTGCAAAATATGAATAGCATGAAAGATCTGAAAAATACGAGGAGCATGAAAAGGTCTGAAAAATAAAAGGAGCCTGAAAAGGTGTGAAAAATTCAAACAGCAGGAAAACGCCTGAAAAACACGAGGTGCGGGAAAAGGTGTGAAAAATATGAGGAGCATGAAAAGGTCTGAAACCCGAGGAGCATGAAAAGGTGTGAAAAATATGAGGAGCATGAAAAGGTCTGAAAAATACGCAGAGCATGAAAAGGTGTGAAAAATTCGAAGAGCAGGAAAACGTGTGAGAAATACGAGAGCAGGAAAAGGTGTTAAAAATATGAGGATCATGAAAATGTGTGAAAAATATGAAGTGCATGAAAAATACGAGGAGCATGAAAAGGTGTGAAAAATACGAGGAGCATGACAAGGTGTGAAAAATACGAGGAGCATGAAATGTCTGAAAAATACGAGGAGTAAGAAAAGGTGTCAAAAATACGAAGAGCGGGAAAAGGGGTGAATAATTAGAAGAGCGTGAAAAGGTCTGAAAAATTTGAGGTGCCTGAAAAGGTCTGAAAAATTCGAGGTGCATGAAAAGGTCTGAAAAATACGAGGAGCATGAAATGGTGTGAAAATTTCGAAGAACAGGAAAAGGTGTGAAAAATACGAAGAGCATGAAAATGTCTGAAAAATACGAGGAGCATGAAAAGGTGTCAAAAATACCAGGAGCGGGAACAGGAGTGAAAAATATGAAGAGCGTTGAAAAGTCTGAAAAATTCGAGGAGCATGACAAGGAGTGAAAAATACGACGAGCATAAACAGGTGTGAAAAATATGAAGAGCATGAAAATTTGTGAAAAATACAAAGAGAATGAAAATGTCTGAACAAAGAAGAGTATGAAAAGGTCTGAAAAATATGAGGAGCATGAAAATGTGTGAAAATACGAGGAGCATGAAAAGGTGTGAAAAATACGAGAGTAGGAAAAGATGTGAAAAATACGAGGAGCATGAAAAGGTGTGAAAAATACGGAGAGCGTGAAAAGGTCTGAAAAATATGAATAGCGTGAAAAGGTCTGAAAATTCGAGGAGCATGAAAGTGTCTGAAAAGTACGAGAAGGATGAAATGGTGTGAAAAATACGAGGAGCAGGAGAAGGTGTGAAAAATATGAGGAGCATGACAAGGTGTGAAAAATACAAGGAGCATGACAAGGTGTGAAAAATACGAGGAGCATGAAAAGTCAGAAAATTATGAAGAGCATGAAAAGGTCTGAAAAATACGAGGAGCATGACAAGGTGTGTAAAATACAAAGAGCATGAAAAGGTGTGAAAAATATGAATAGCATGAAAGATCTGAAAAATAAGAGGAGCATGAAAAGGTCTGAAAAATAAGAGGAGCCTGAAAAGGTGTGAAAAATTCCAACAGCAGGAAAACGCCTGAAAAATATGAGGTGCGGGAAAAGGTGTGAAAAATATGAGGAGCATGAAAAGGTCTGAAAAATACGAGGAGCATGAAAAGGTGTGAAAAATTCGAAGAGCAGGAAAACGTGTGAAAAATACGAGAGCAGGAAAAGGTGTGAAAAATACGAGGAGAATGAACAGGTGTGAAAAATTCGAGGAGCAGGCAACGGTGTGAAAAATACGAGGAGAATGAACAGTTGTGAAAAATTCGAAGAGCAGGAAAAGCTGTCAAAAATACGAAGAGCATCAAAAGGTGTGAAATATATGAAGAGCGTGAAAAGGTCTGAAAAATACGAATGGCATGAAAAGGTGTGAAAAATACAAGGAGCAGGAAAAGGTCGGAAATTTATGAAGAGCATGAAAAGGTCTGAAAAATATGAGGAGCACGACAAGGTGTGAAAAATACAAAGAGCATGTAAAGGTGTGCAAAATATGAATAGCATGAAAGATCTGAAAAATACGAGGAGCATGAAAAGGTCTGAAAAATAAAAGGAGCCTGAAAAGGTGTGAAAAATTCAAACAGCAGGAAAACGCCTGAAAAACACGAGGTGCGGGAAAAGGTGTGAAAAATATGAGGAGCATGAAAAGGTCTGAAACCCGAGGAGCATGAAAAGGTGTGAAAAATATGAGGAGCATGAAAAGGTCTGAAAAATACGCAGAGCATGAAAAGGTGTGAAAAATTCGAAGAGCAGGAAAACGTGTGAGAAATACAAGAGCAGGAAAAGGTGTTAAAAATATGAGGATCATGATAATGTGTGAAAAATATGAAGTGCATGAAAAATACGAGGAGCATGAAAAGGTGTGAAAAATACGAGGAGCATG